>NC_071402.1:114535141-119335141 GCF_017976375.1 Cuculus canorus
TCTTCCCCTATGTCGGTCATGTCAGATTTTCTCCATTCTCTTTCTCTGTTCTCCCAGCAGTCTCAGAACATTAACTTGGTATTGCTAGATGGGGTTAAAAATCTACTACACTACTACAAAGATATTTCAAACTTTGTCTTTCATTGTCCTCCATTACCCTGTAAAAATACCAACTAGAAAAGATCTTCCCTTGGTCAGTCAGATTAGTGAGCTTCCTCCTATGTATACAAGGGAATAAGGATGCACAACCACATAATAAATTAATATTCAAAAGAATACTGGGACATTAGTAAAGAGTCATAAGAAACTGATGAGTTAAGGCATAATTTAGGATCATTAACTGAGGCAGCTCTAATACAGATTGTTTATTGCTATTAAAACAGAAAACGCCAAACAAGTTTCTATTCTCCCAGGTGGTGATTCAATGTCAGTTCATGTCCAGAGAACATGTCTGGACAAAAAGTCTTGTACGCAATCCAGATTACTTACAGCCCCAACATTCCTCTGAGTTTATACCTTTATTTTAGTACTTAATCATTGCTGTTTCAATAGTAGGTCTTAAGACAGCAGGAGGAAGGATAAACCATATTCACGAAACAGGCCCCCAGTTACAGTCCCACAGTTCAACGGCCAAACTTAGTTCAGCTCAAAATCATGACACAGATGTCTGTATAAAAGTTAGAATATTTCAAAATAATTAATGGGAGACAGTGGTGTTTGGTTCCTTCACGATAGCATTAGAAGAAATCCTTCCTATAAAATGTTTCTCATAGCTGACTGTCTACATGAAAAAAACCCTTCAAAATTAGTCCAAAGCAAGGACTTCATTACATTGAAGCTCAGTATTATCCCCTACTTGCTTGCTATGTTTGGTGTTGCATAGCAAAACTCTACAGACTAAAATGAAGCAGGAAGTGAACAAGACAGAAGTTTATCAGTCAATGCCTAAACCACAGCACTAGGTGTCTAGGGAAATGTAAACAAGGAAAAATATTATTTTAGTGAAGACAGCACCTGCACGGTTTACAAGAAAATGTTAAACAAGTGATGTGCTTTCCAATGCAAGTTCTGCACCTGTTTCTTATCTATTTCAATACCCGAGTAATGCATTCTACAGGTGCTAAAGTTATATGCAAAGATGCCTACGTGATCATATTACCAGCATCATGCAGGTCACTCCTAGACACGTACTATTATGAAATGGCTTAACTCATTCATGCTGAGCACTCTGCCCTTACCCTTGGCAATCCACTGAAACAACGCAAGAGTAGCACTGCTAAAATCCCAAGCAGAGTAATCGCTACCTAACAGACTGCTCATGTTTTCAGAGGGTCAGGCCCACAGTCAAATGTGTTAACAGCACAGGGCTGGAATACTCAGTCTTGTAGATGAAAGCATAGAACATAGAAACACTTGTTTCACAGCCAACTTTTCATGCCTTTTAGACTCCTACACACTATCACAATATTACAAGAGTTTGCAAACAAGGCAGAGAAGGGCTTGAACCAGACATACCTGTTTATTTTAGGCTTTGTAAAATGTCCTGCAATTTGCAACAAATTTGAGACAACAGTCTTTCAAACATGGAAGGCAATGGCCGTTTTGACAATATCTGCTGGCAGAGATCAAAAAACTGTATCGCCTCTAACCTTAACTGGAAAAAAAATCTAATATTCTTATAACTGGGACCACGGCCAAGCCATACCTAAGAACTGTGACTAGTCAATATATATTCATATTAATATTACTTGAAGAATTACCTGTATTATTGGTTGTGTGATAAAAGGATGGAGGTATGGCATTAACTTGCAGTAGACATCAGCAATATTCAAATACTGTGCTACCACTGTGATAAATCCAACTGCACCATAACGTATCCAGAGATTAGGATGACACAGGAAAGGTGCTGAAAGAAAATTAGGCTGTTAAAGTAAATGAATCACATTAAAGAGAAAGGATCATCTTATATATGGCAGCCTGTGATGCCATTTCCCTCCCCTAGAATTACCTCCAAACTGAGCCTTCCCTACTGCAAAGCACCAAGGTTAAAATAGCCATATTGAGAATATTATTTCATGGACTTCACTCTGTCCATGCTGCTCAGCTTTCTTGATGTTGCCAAAAAAGCACATTTCTCCTATTTATTAATTTCAATCCCTACCTATCAACTCCAAATTTGCAAAGCAGACTAATCCTAAACTAAACGTTAGCCTTGTTCTAGACAATTATGGGGAATCCTAACACCAGAGATTTTTTTTTTTCTAAATAAATAAATACTTTATTTCTTCTTTCTTCATCTCTTTTCCTTGAGCAGTCACTACTTACATTGTAAGACTATCAGACTCAGAAGCCCATCTCAATAATGTGGGTTTTAAGAAATTGCAATCACGGTACTGTAGTCATGAGATATAATCACAGATCATCTGCCCCAAATTCTGAGTGCCTTTGAAAAGCCACAACATTAGGAAGAAGCAGCATACATCTCAAAAGATCAGTTGATATTTTCTTTTCTGTAAATAGCTGGTAAATCTCGGGCACATCTAAATTAAACTGCTAAGCCTGACGAGGAAGGAGAGACCAACACTCTATTCAAGGTTCTACTGAATTAAAATCGAGTTTTATGGTGTTAGAAACAGAATGAGAAAGGATTGTGTATTGTCTGAAGGACTGAATTCCCCCATTCCTCAAAGGCTGATCGGTAGGAGTTTGCAAGTTATTTGCCTGATCAACTTCCAGAAGCAACCAGAAGCTTTTCTTTATAAGAGGTTGGCATGAAGAACAAGGAAAGATCTTAAAGCACAGAGTCTTTGGACTAAGTGTTGTTTGCTGTTGTCCTACATAAAATCAGAGAAGGTGCTTCCAATTTGCTCCACCAAAATTATTATTTCAGAGTTCTGAGCACTAACACGGTTCACCTAGCAACAGTTCATTAACACAATTTTGTGTAGATTCAAAAACAGCACTATTAAGTGTGCATATTTGACAGTTAAGCTGATGGTGAAGCTTTATGTAATACTAAGACTTGTTTACAACTGACTAGGAAAACAAAGTATTCTCCAGTATTCCAACTTACCAATATCACAAGCAAACTCATAAATATGGGGTTTTTGCAAGAGCCCCAACTGGCACATACAGGTAAGAGCATTGAGAGCTTTATATATGACAAATTCTTCGGCATCACTGAGACCTTGCTGAAGCAGAGGTTTCAGTATTGATGAGCTTTGCCAGCCAACATAAGCAGCAACTCCTGAAATATAAAAAGATGACATAAAAATCTAAAGTAGCTCTTCCTTGCCCTTCCTCACCAAAGTTTAAAGTTGGAATCTCACAGAGATATCTCAAAACAGATTATTATTAGTCATTATAGGAAAAGGAAGCTGCTTTCCATTCAAAATTAGATGAATATTCTGAAAACTGATAAAAGCAGATCCCTGTGCCTGTAGAGGTCCTTCCAGATGCCAGGCTTAGATGTCAGCACACAGCTGGCCAGCAGAAGTCTGAAACAGGAAGGCTAAACCAGCGGTGCTCTCAAGGGGTGGGGATGCATGCTTGCATTTGTACATGGAAAGAACAAGGGAGCGACAATGAAAGATGCTGTTAGCAGGATTTTGTCTTTTAACTTAACAGAGACAGTAATCTGAGTATCATCCAGACTCCTGAAAAGACTGAACTGGATACCAGACTAATTATCAGCAAGGAAAGTCTATAACACACATTCACTGAGCCACAAAAGAAGATTCACCGATGGTCAAAAAGCAACTTTCAGAACCATCTTCTAAAACTCTTCCAGCCTGGCTGCAAGATTTACTGCTTAGTTAAATAGTCTCAAATTATTTGCCATGCCTGCATACACTTAAACATGAGTTAGAGAGCTCAGTTTTACAGATGTGCAAAAGCTTTAAGTAAAACAGTGTAAAAAAAAAAACAAAAACAAATTTTGAAGTTTATCCAAATTCTTCTGTGGAGGTTTTGAACAGCTACTGGGCGAGTTAAAAAATGTAAAAAATTACTTATTTTTTTTTTTACTCTTAATTGCCCCACATCTCTCTTTTGCAAGAAGTAAGGGCGCTGTAACCTGCACTTTGGCTACCCCATTGCTTCTTCTAAACAAATTCTGATAAGTTATCACCATCACATCTTTGTAGGGATTGCCAGAACAGCATTTTGTGGGTTCCAGTCATATATGCCTGCCATAATAGCCCTGCTGGATGTTTCATCATGTTCATTTCTTTTGACATTCACCTGAAGTACTATTTTTCCCCCTAGGTACTGCAATAGGAAAATTTTCTTGACCCACAAATCCTGAGCGCTGACTCTCAGGAACTGACACGTGGAATAGTTCCCAACATACAGAAACATTATATATACTTAACAGCTGATGTCATCAATGGTAAGATAGTTTAAATTGTTTTCTAAGCTGACAGGAATCTTTGAGTGAGGTTTTAAGGCACTACAAAATTTTTTCCAATTGTAACTTTACCCTATACCAATGCTGAGTTTTCATCATTGAGTGGGTATGGGACCCACACCTTGTATGAGTGGGTCTCCTCAAGTTAATGGGACATGCACACACATGAAGTGATGCAGGCACAGGACAGCTTGCAGAAATCTTAGTATTTACTTATCATAATTTAGCTTTTGAAGTCAATGGCTTTAGCAAAGACTCAAAAAAAAAAAAGCATTTGAAGTTTCTATTTTTATGTTAATATAACCTAGACTTCTTCAGTCTCATTTGTATGAAATATTTAGACTAAAAGAAAAATATATTTGTATTTATATTGTTCCATTTTCACTCCCTGAAGAAACACTTATACCAAAGAATTCAGAAAAGTCTTTTCCTATAAATTACGGAAATCCTTATAAGAAGGGACTTTTATATGACTGTTAACAGTTTCCAGGATAAGCAGAAACTAATCTATTTACATTATTATCCCTCTGCTCTGGCCGAAACGAGACACTTACCAACAATGCTGTCAAAGAAAGCTCCTCGAAGATGCCAGTCATTCTTATCATTTAAGAAAGTGATCATGTGAGACAGAAGAACATCATTAGCTTTCTGACGTCCAAAAAAGATACAGAGACGTGTTATCCCATTTTCCATCAGTGTTTGTTTCACAATATTCTCTGGGTCACTAAGCAGAGTCACAACCTTCTGCTGGACCATTTCATGCAAGGCTTGCAATTCTGCAGGGGACAACAGGATGAAAATTTGGGTTGGTGAGTAACAATATGTGCATGTGTACTACCTGCAGCTAAAGGAGTTACACTGATAGGCCATCCTGAAGGACACTTCCCTCAGTAAGGTGGGCAATGCAACAGAACCTCAACAATTCCAACTACTGGCTTACCAAAGACTTCAGACTAAGCATGAAGTGGTGGCAAAGCCAAAGACAATAGAAATGTGAGACATTCTTACCAGACCAATGTATTCTAAACTTGTCATGAGTTCAACTAAGATGATCCAGTTCATTATATAGAGACTTAAAGCAGATATGAAGAAGCACCAGAATGACTCAGCAGCAATGTTACAACAGTAAAAACGCTTCGAAGCAATTCTGGTTTGATATGCTTATTTGACTATCAGTTTCAAAACTTGTGAACTGACAACAGATCAAGAGTATATTTTTAGTTATGTACATGTAGTGGCTTCATTAAGGATGCAGAGAGGTATAAACAAAGTAAGCTCTTCCAATTTCATTAAACACTAGGAGTTACCCTAAAGGTACTGACAAAAACAATTTGAAGATGACCTTGCCCATGGCTTCTATTCCATGATGCAACTAAAAATTTATTTCTATTAAATTGAAATAACAGGAATCTTAATGCACTGGCTATTACTGAAAGTGTACAAGGAAGATTCTCAAACAAGTGTAGCACAAAAATTTCAGCTGTTGTTCCCGTTTTGCAGGGGGATTTCCATTTTAACCACAAACCCTTCCCAGCTTGGAAGACCTCCCTGGCATTGTTTCGGAAAGCTATGCATCACTAAAAGGCTGACACATAGGTCACTTATTACTATACCGCTTTCCCAAGGGAAAGAAAAAGAAAACCCATCCTTAGGATTTTAACTCATTTTCTGTGCTACAGTTACAACAGCACAGATAGCAGTGTTACTGCCCAACGGCATCCATATATTCAGTATCTTCAGGCAAAAAGAATTTGCCTGGCATGAGAAGTGTAAAGGAAGAACAACTGGAAAATACAGTACAATGACTATGCTAAAATTTGACAAGTTTTTCAAAGCTAACTCTGCCCGCCACTTCAATGGAAGTGGCATTTGGAATACAGCCATATTTTTGCAGCTGACTTGTTTACGGGAGTGAGTGAAGCTGGATATGAAACCCAGCAGCCAGCACCACAGTCAAGAACACCTCAAGAACTTCTGGAGAAGAAAAGTGTGCTGATTTATATGCTTTTTTTTTTGTCCTTCACAATGTTCAGAAGAGAAGTTCCTGCAGGAAGTGGTAACGCACACTTTGATAGTGGTCAAGGCAAAGCATTCTCCTCATTTCATAGGAAGACGCAACTTTAAGAGATGAGGAAGATCAGTGCTAACCAGGAGCTTTAGCCCAAAATTTGCTATTATAAGCAGGCAAGGTAAGTAGAAGTGACATTACCTGTGTCATAGTTATCACTAGGGTGAGATGTTTCATCTGTTTCTTCACTACTTGGTTCATTTTCCATGTTCAGATTTTTCAGCTGTACTAACTCCAGAAATCTCAGAGCTGTTTCTGCCAGCAATGCTATGTTTTCTGCAAAGGAAAAGATTTTGGTTAAGAATGGTTTTACTCTGCCAATTACATCAATCTGATGATCCTTCTGATGAGAGGTTATAACCACTGACAATACCAGTCATGATAAGCAAATGGGATTGAAATTAACACAACATGCTCCGGCCAACCCACTTCTGTTGACTCTGACCACAGCAAAGCTACCGTGTACATCAAATCACACAGTACTTTTGTCATGTAAACTAGCGGAAGAAATGTAAGGATATCAAGAGTAACAAGGACTAATTTCAGTCTTCTTGAACTACCCCTGAATGCCACCTAATCTCAGGTTAATGAAAAAATAACCTGATAGAACTTAAAGGCAAATTAACATGAATTAACTAATATGCTCACATGGTAGGCTGCAACAAAACAACAATGACAAACTGCCACATCAGGATATGTATCCTAGGGAATAACAATAGCATTACCCTTGAGGGCTGGATTCCACATTTAGAACAATTGTTTCCATATCTGTGCATGCAATTTGGCACTGTTTTGCACTGTCTGGAAGCTGCTGAAGCAATTCTGGCTAGGGGGTTGGAACTAGATGATCTTTAAGGTCCCTTCCAACCCAAATTATTCTATGATTCTATATCATATGGGTTAGCCAGGCCACTGCTGGTAAAGGAATAATCTCATTGTGGCAGAAGTCCCGCTTCAGCAGCTATTCTGAGTGTTGTTCAAGACAACAGCAGCATGCCGATGGAGCCTGTCCACAGCCCAGATCAAATCCCGTAACTCACCATTCTGACCACTTACAAAAAGTGTGCTGCAGTAATACAAGTTAACTCAGGTAACTACCTTTAAGTATATATACATGCATATATTTATTTGAAACTTAAATTGTTTTCTTAAAAGAAAAACTATTTGAAACTAAGGTTTAACTATCTATAGTTCAAATAACCTTTTCAAATTTAGAAAATATTCTGGCTGTATTGCATTTGATAATTAAGCCAAACCACTGAACAGAGAGAGAACCTTTCTGTAAGCAGATGCAACCGGATTCTATAGGGTACCGAGACCTGTAGCCTTTCTGCAGCTGTAGAAAAGGAGACTGCATTTTGTTTCTTCCATTTCAGCTTATTTAACAAGTTCAGCAGTATATTAGCTCATTTAAAAATTGATTATGAATAGACTACAATTTTACAAGATTCGAAAGGTTTTCTTGCTAATCCACAAATAAAAGTGAGGCATAATAAATGGTTCTTTCATAAAGTCCTAAATGCAGAAGATCAAGGTGACCAACAACAATTGGTTCTAGTCATTAGCTACACATAATCTTCAATAACTAGTTTCATCAACTTACTTAGTAAATAAAATTAAAATATCACCTGGAACACTCCCAACTGAATTCTGCATTTAAAAAAAAATCCAACAAACTAAAACCAAAATGACACACTTAAAATAAGTGCTAGTCACAGCAAATAAGGGTTTATAGTAAATATCAAATATGGGCATGACTGTAAAGCTTCTTCCTAAACCAGATAGAACTCATATGTGGATTAATACATGAAGAAAACATCTGCTGTGGTATAAGCCAGCCTATTACATACCAAATAATGAAATTTCAGCCCCTGAATATCAAATTTCATTTTGCGGGAGAATAACTGAAACAGCGACACACTAATGCTTCAAGTGTGTTTCATATTTATTCAGTTTAATCAACTGAACTAACCAATCTGAGCTAATGAAATGTCAATTAAGATAAATTAATAAAAGCAGTAAATGGTGGACAAGCTGAGAAAGTCCTGTTCACTCACTTAGCTAGACAGGGACTGCTTGGACAAGTGCTTTTCTTTGCTATGCCCTTGCTCATTCAGAAAATAAAGCCAGGACTGCTTCCCTGAGCATTAGGCTCTAAACTGAACTCTTACTTTAGCTGCGGGCAGACCCGCTGCACTCTACTTCCTGGCTCTAGCACACGTACACACTCTGCAAACTGCTTTTACATGCAGAACTGCAGAGAAGAATGAATGCTAATTGTAAAAATAGTTAATCCATCTAGCAGAAAGCAAACACATTTTGTTAACTATTTAACACGTAATTATTTCCTCTGGGTACAGATCTGTTAGCATACTCATCTGTTAGTATAAGTCAACCCATTTATTATTAAATTGCTGCCACCACCTGCACCAGTTAGCTGAAGTGAATACAGGTGTCTTTACCTGCAGTGATTTCTGGGGAGATTTACTAAAACGGGAACAGCAAGCTATGTGACGATTTTGAGCAGAGAAAACAGTTAAAGAAATACAGAAAAGCCTAAAATTTTGAGTTTTGACTGAATTTCCTCTTACCAGCATATGCAAGTCTGACGATGGTGGCTTCATCCTGGGCCAAGTGCGCAATGCCTGGCAGAATGTACTCTGGGTAAATGTTAATATCATTGCGTGGCACCTCTTTGACGAGAGCGAGAACTTTAGTTAGTGTCCTCACAGATTCTGCCCTTACCCTAGGCACAGAGTTGTTGCTGAAATGTAATAGATAAGGAGTAATACGATCCAGAAGAATCTCTACACTTAATCTTGGTGCTAAATGAAGAATTCCCATTTCCAAAGCAGCCAGTTTTGAATCACAATATTTGAGAGGTCTGTAAACAGGAAGTTATCACAGACACGAGAATAACCAGCCCATTCTCTTTTGTCTCTCCCTCGGCTTTCTCTGTGCGATCATGCCCACAGAGATTGTGAATGAATGTTTGTCCAGATCTTTACGTATGCACCAATATACGTTCATCCGCCGATACAAATGTTTCCTTGGCAAACTGGGCCATGTAAGGCTGAAGGAAAGTGTAAAAATATTTCAGGGAAAAAGCATGGTTACGTTTTTGTTTCAATAATCTTCAGCTGCTAAACGTTATCTGGCTCACGATGGACCATCTGAGTGACCTTGAGAAAGACAGAAGTAGGAGAGACGAAGGAAGAGAAAGATAAAGGTTTAGACATTTGCAATACAAAAAAAATCCCACCCAGCCAAACCCAAACAATAAGCAATTTTGTCACCAAAGTAGGTGAAATAAACTACAAACAGACCATACAATATGGTTCTAATGCTGTGGTCCATCCTTACCAGTTCTCTGATACTGCGGTCTTCAATTTTGTTTAGGACTTGATCAGGGAAAAAGAGGCCATTTCTGTAAGCCAAAAGCTGAGATAAATCAAACAAAGGTACACCTTCTGTGAAGAGCTCTGCTATTACACAGCCTGGGGAACGAAGGTAAAAAAAGTAAGTCAGATATGTCAGAGGATTACAAACAGACAATTTAACTTTGCTTTCTCTAAGCAGAAAACAAAGAACCCCATGCGACACTCGATTAAAAATAACGGAAATGAGCTGCCAAATTAACTTGCAGAAAGGAGAAAGTATCTCAAGTTCCAAAAACTGGCTTTTACACTTGATCCCTGAAATATCTCCGAAGTATTTTATTTCAAACACGACAAGGGCAGAGGAGTTTACAATTAGGAAACATGAGGCAGTGACTTCAGCCACCTGCCAGATGGAAAGTATACCACCAGAAAAGGAATCCACAACACTGTCACATGGAAGAAGAGTGCTAGTAAGCCAGCATGGATTGGGCAATAGGTCAAAATTAAACAGCACTTTTACAGAAAGTAAAAAATAACCTCTAATTTCACAGTATTGCTGGGCACAGCGTACATTCACTGAGACTCATTCATAAGCATAGTAGGGAAAAACAAGACTGCCAAACACAACCCCCTCCCACCGTGTACATGACACACATTCTCTTCAAAGTTCTCACTCCCACAGTTTGCTCCCAATGGTCAAACTTGCTTTATCAGTGGAGTGTCCTGGAAGTCTAGCCTTAAGAACAGCTTGTAAATTAAAACAACCGGTAAGAAATATAAAACAAAATAAAATCCCTCTAAAGTTACGACTTTTAAGCTGCTCAAGACAAGTCAAAAACAGGCTCCCACAGTCAGTCTACACCAAATATTTGCAAGTGGGACTACGACAGGACCTTATCTAGTTATTCAACTTCCTGCCTGTGAGCAAAATGAAACAAGACGGGGCTTCTAAAGCCAATACCGCTAAATTGCTCTGAAAGCTGGCTCAGTCTCCAGGCAGTTGAATAACCTCAGGTGAACCACTGACTGGTTCCTCCTCTTGCAACCTATAAGGTATATGCTATGTGTCCCTGGAACCTCAGCCATGAGATGATGGTCTGTGGCTTGAATCCCAGGCCAGAGTTGAGCCATAACAGACTAGTTTGTGATTTCCCTCCTCAGATAACACGGGGATACACTCATGTTATGCAGCTTTACTGTATTGTGTCTGTACTCTGTCTGTGAATGAAAGGTTTGGGGTTGGATCTTATGCTTAAAATAAGTAAGTTTTTCCACATGCTGTTCTCTAAGCCCACTGTAAAAAAAAGAGTCACCACCCCGCCCAAATAAGCTCTCCTCCACCCTGACCACAACAATGCCTTTTTTTTACCACGAAACAAACACACTGGTCTCTCCTGATTGTTCCAGGTACCTGCAGAAAAGATATCCATGGCACGTTTTAACTCCCCTCCTCGTTCGCTGATTGCTATTTGCCAAGTCTACCAAAGGAGTTGAAGGGTCTCGCATGTTTTCCAGCTCCGTAGCAAACATACTGCCATCAACAAAGCGCTCGGGAGCGATGTAACACGTTCTCCTCCGGGATGTGTCAAAGAAATAATTGAAATCAGCAGGATTGTCTTCAGGAAGGTAAGTTGGTTTAAAACTGGCAAAGTCAGTCAGCAGAACCCAGTTCCAGCTGGTCACCATGATGTTCTCCGTTTTAATGTCCCCATGGCGGACTCCAGACTTGTGAGCTTGGTCCACCGCGGTAAGGATCTGGAAGGCGATCCACCTTTTCTCGATGTTGTTCAGAAAGGGCCTGGTGCTAATCCGATCGTAGAGGTTGTCCCGTACATACTGTCGGAAAAGCATGGCAGCCTTTTCAGATAGGGTAGCTTTCTGGAAGGGCAGGCAGTTCTGCGCCGAGTGCAACCTTATCTTCAGCTCCTCCAGCTCCTGCTTGTAGCTGGTCAGGGGTAAGGTTGGGTCCTGGATGGCGAACACCTTCACAACCACCAGCCCTTCCCGGTGCTTGGCACGGGCGACCTTGAAGAAGCGGGTGCTGCCCAGGCTCTTGTCATACTCGAAGTCGTGGATGTCGGAGAAGTAGCTGTCCACCGAGAGGATCTGCGAGGGGGCGATGCCAGCCAGCTGGTTCCCCATGGCTCTGCCTCCGCTTGAAGCTCTCCCACTTCAGCCTGCCAGGGTGGAGAGGGGGAAAGAAACCCAACAACAACGCGTTATTTCACACCAGCTGCTGCTTCACTCCCTTCCCCGCAGCCCCGAGCTTGCCCCACCGCCACGGATGGTTCCCCCTTCCCACCCAGATGGGGATGCGGGGATGCTGGGGATGTGGGGGACGGGATGCAGAGGACAGGGATGTAGGGATGTGGGGATGTGAGGGACAAGGATGCATGTAATGGGGATGCGGGGACGTAGAGGACCGAGATGCGGGGATGCAGAGGACTGGGATGCGGGGGATGCGAGGGATGGGGATCCGGGGATGCAGAGAACGGGGATGCGGGGATGCAGGAGACGGGGATGTGCGGATGAGAGGATGCGGGGGACGGGGATGTGCGGATGAGGGGATGCGGGGGGCGGGGACGTGCGGATGAGGGGATGCGGGGGATGGGATGCGGGGGGATGCGGGGACGGGGACGCGGAGGACGAGGATTCACGGAACATGGGGGACGGGGACGCGGGGATGCAGGGGGCGGGGATGGAAGGGACGGGGATGTGGGGATGCGGGGATGCAGGGGACGGGAATGTGCGGATGCGGGTGTGCGGGAACGCGGGGGACAGGCATGGGGGACGCGGGCCTGCGGAGGCTCGGCGGGTGCCGGGTGTCTCTCCGCTCGCCCAGCGCTCACCGTGGCGGCCCGGCCGGCCCTGGCGGAGCCGGGAGCGCGGGCCGAGCCCCGGGACGGAGCGAGGCGGGGCTGCGGGCGGCGGAACCGGCACGGCGGGGAAGGGGCGGCGCCGTGAGCTCACATCCGCGGCCGCCCCGCAGCCCGCCCGGGGCAGCGCTGACCCGACACGTGTCTCGGTGACACCCTTTGGGATTTTGCTGGGGACTGGGCTGGTTTTCTTCGGATGGACCTTTTTTTTTTCCCTCACCAAAGCGCTCGGAGGGCTGGAGCGTCCCCTGCGAGCACAGGCTGAGAGCTGGGGTTCAGCCTGGGGAAGAGAGGGCTCCGGGGAGACCTCGGAGCAGCTTCCAGTGCTTAAAGGGGAAAGCTGGGGGGGCTGTTTATCAGGGAGCGGAGGCACAGGATGAGGGGTTAATGGTTTTAAGCTGAAAGAGGGGAGATTTAGATGAGCTGTTGGGAAGAAACTTTTCACTGTGAAGGTGGAGAGGCACTGGCACAGGTTGCCCTGAGAAGCTGTGGATGCCCCATCCCCGGAGGTGTTCAAGGCCAGGTTGGATGGACCCTTGGGCAGCCTGATCTAGTGGGAGGTGTCCCTGCCCATGGCAGGGGGGTGGAACTGGATGATCTTTTAAGATCCCTTCCAACCCAAACCATTCCATGATTATATACTCCTTTGAAAGGTTTTGTTTTGTTTTGTGCTACGTATTCCCATTAGGAAGAGTATATGGCAGCAGCAACAGTGACATGTATCAGAAACAAGGTGGGCAGCAGGTCCAGGGAGGTTAGTCTGCCTCTGTACTCGGCACTGGTGAGGCCACACCTCAAATGCTGTGTTCAGTTCTGGGCCCCTTGCTCCAAGAAGGATGTTGAGGCTCTGGAGCGTGTCCAGAGAAGAGCAATGAAGCTGGTGAAGGGGCTGGAGAACAAGTCTTATGAGGAGCGGCTGAGAGAACTGGAGTTGTTTAGCCTGGAGAAGAGGAGGCTGAGGGGAGACCTTATCGCTCTCTACGACTACCTGAAAGGAGGCTGTGGAGAGGAGGGAGCTGGCCTCTTCTCCCAAGTGATGGGACAAGAAGAACTGGCCTCAAGCTGTGTCAGGGGAGGTTCAGACTGGATATCAGAAAAGAATTTTTCACAGAAAGAGTCATGGGGCACTGGCAGAGGCTGCCGAGAGAGGTGGTGGTCACCATCCCTGGAGGTGTTTAAAAGACGGTTAGACAAGGTGCTCAGGAACATGGTTTAGTGGCAGATAGGAATAGTTGGACTTGATGATCCAAGAGGTCTTTTCCAGCCTAGTGATTCTATGTTCCAAGCAGTCCTGGTGTTATTTTTGTCTGTCTGTTCAGTGGCGTCAAGGATGAACTGGAGAGCAGGGGATGTTGCAGCATAGCCACTTCTGTGAGCTTGGTGCTAGCGCAGGATAAGCTGTGTGGATCAGAAAGTGCTGAGAGGGGTTCAGTTGTGTTTGTAGGACTGGCCATAGGTGCATCCATCAGGACTACCAAGTAAACGGGAGAATAGCTGGCATGCTCGCTTCTCCTCAGCATTGGATGCCTGTGGAAAGGAGTTTTTAGATGACTTCACTACTAGGTCTGTCCTGACAGGGTTTCATATGTCTGAAATATGAGAAAAAGGTCTTTTATAGCAAAGTGGGAGTGAAACAAAAAGAGAGCCTTTCTTGTTTGTTATGAAAGTGCTTGAGAGCAAGAAGATGCCCAGGACACAGAGTTTGCTTGTCTTTCCATTTATTTTTTGCCTTTGCCATGTTGTTTCTTGGCTACCTGTCACACATTACTAAAGAAGTAATGTTTGAGTCCCTTACACCAGTGCCTGTATGACTGAAGCTTACCCAGATAGGTGATCGCCACCAACCATGCATGAGGTCACTTAATCACATTGTCTCCAAAGTGGTTCAGGTTGTGTTAGCGACGACTTGGGGCCAGCAGGACTCAGGGCAGAAATCTTAGCCTAGGCTTAGGGTTACGGTTAGGGCTAGGACTAAGCTGAGGAGAATGACAAGTAGAAAACTTAAAAGGCATAAGGTAGCTTCCTAGACACGGTTCCTTTTAGTTTCATAGCTTGCTGTTGTGCCCATTTTTCCCTTTGGGATGCCAAGATCTGGACATAACTACTCACAAGACCTTTACCTGCATGGCAGGCAGCATATCCATCAAGTGCTGCCAAAGGTGATCTAGAAGAGAGGAAAAAAGGCAATTTTCTGCTCTGCTTGAGGCGTGGCTGGCTGGCTTCATGCTGTAACACTGATGCACCTGCCCTCCCCCGCTGTTTAGCTCCTGTCATAGTGGGTAGAGAAGGGAATGTGGATTCCTGACTCTTGTGCTCCCTTTTCAGCTTTGAAACACAACAAGCTCATGGTACCTGTTCTGGTCGCTCCTAATACCTAAAACTTCGTTGCCTCCTTTTAGGGCATACCATGGGTGGAGATAGCTGTATGGGGAGAAGAGGGAGCACAACACTGGCCTCTGAAAGTCTATGACATAGTTGGATGTTGATTGTCTTGTAAGTCAGTAAGCAGGTAATCAGAAAGTCTCCATGGGCTTGTCTGCAGAACAGTTATATAAGAGTTGCTTTCTCTAATGGAAAAAGTTAATGGATTTAAAGCAGAAAGATTTTCTCAGTTGAATCAGATGCATGTAATACAAGTTCAGAAGAAAGGATCTGAAGCTGTTCAGTAAGCAAAATTCCCATGAAAACAACTTTAATTATGCTCTGGCTGTGTGATCAATGAAGAACAGAACCTGTATTCGTGCTGCGATTTATTCTCACTGAAGTCATTGAACTATGACTATAGCAATAGCGGACCCTTGTTGAGGTTTTGAAACTGTCAGGATTTGGACAGAAGAGGGCCAGCCCACCTGGTGATGTGCCTGTGGTGCTCTTTGAACAGAAAACACGTTGCTGCTAATGATATAAGAGCTGACACCTTCCAAAACAGAGTGTACAAGTTCTTATTCTTCTGCCACAACTAAGCATCCATCTCAGTTGTGAAGGGATGTTGGACACTGTGTAGTCAGCCTCCAGACTTGGCTGGAGAGGAGCATCTGTCAGCCCCATCAGCTTAGCTGTGCTCTTCTGCCTTTCCTCATAGGAGGTAAGTTCAATTTTCAAAAGAGAGTAGGGCTTTTTAATACTGAAGGATTTTTGTAACTCTGGTAGAGAGATTTTGCTCTCAGCTGAACTATTAGTTACTGTGTCCTAGTTAAGACGTATTGCCTGTGCACGTGGTTGTGCTGGGCTGCAGTCACACTTCAAGCCAGTTTTTCAGCCACTTGTCTTAGGGTGACAGCCTCTGCAGTTTGCCAAGCACACAGCATGAGTGGGCAGAGGTGCTGAGACAACAATAGTGGCACATTTTCATGCACTGTCATTGGAGTTAATGGAGAGGGTGCATTTGTGGCTTTGGAGCAATAAAAAAGAAGAGCAACTTGAGTACATGCTCTCCTCCTAACATTCCTCTCCTTCCTAAGTTACATACTGTTTAGGTGCTCCTCCAATTCCAAAACTAATAGAAAGGAAAACCTATCAATTCACTGTGGCATCTTTGGTCAGCATTT
Source organism: Cuculus canorus (assembly GCF_017976375.1). Lineage (NCBI taxonomy): Eukaryota > Metazoa > Chordata > Aves > Cuculiformes > Cuculidae > Cuculus > Cuculus canorus. The sequence goes on from NC_071402.1 coordinate 114,551,422, forward strand.
ATCCAGATGAATATAAGTAGTAAAAAGAGACTTTTAGTGGTGGCTGTTGACCATGCTGAAGTTACCAAAATTAAATAAGCTGCCAAATACATTGTCATCTTTTTCCTTGTCACCCAAATAAGATTCCCTTCTAAAGCAAACATCCAATGTTCCTATGCAAATGGTTTTGCCTTTCATCATGTTTTTAAAATGTCAGGATACCGCTGCTCTTGTAGAGCTGAGCTTAGATACTGAAAAGGAAAAATGTTGTACCAGAAATCTCATTTAAATCATGGATGAGGACTGGAAATAGCCTGGAAACTCATTGTGCTCATTGTTGTGTCCTGTCAACCTCTAATGCTCCTGCCCCAGTACGGAGAATTGACCCCATATGTAGAAATAAGTGGGAAGGTTGTCTGTAATGATGGGAAGTATTGTTGTCTGTGAACCACGAAAAGTGCTACTGCAAGCTTAGGGAACGAAGAAAAAGATACAGGAGACAAAACTCTATTGGAAACCCAATTTCACCAGTTCCAGGGCTTATGTAGGTATTTATGTTGTATGAAACCAAAACTGCTGCGGAAAAAAACCCAAACCCTAACCAGAATTAATGAATCTCCACTCTAAAGCATCTTGGAATAAAAACAAAGCTTCTGGAATTCTCTGATTCATATTTTTTACTGAAAAAGACTCAGGAGTTTTTCATTTAAATGAATCTTTATATCAGTGTTTTGGACTTTTTTTTTTTTGCTTTCAAAAGGGTTTATTAGTAGATCAGTTGACTTTATCTGACGCTTTTTTCCTTACTAATTTGCAAAGGGATTCAAGATTTGCCTATCTCATGTCTGATTAGTATGTGTAAACATTTTAAAACCTTCTGTAGCACCATTCTGTTCTATCAAATCTTCTGACAGTCAGCCCCGCTGATGTACCTCAACTTCACTGCATGCAATATGGCTATGATCCTAGGGACTTAAATGGGAGAGAGAAATGGTTTATAGATTACTTACTTTTAAAGCAACTAAAGCAGGAGAATTACCTGAATTTTAGTCTCCAGACTGATGTACTGACGTATTTGTTCCCTAGTCATGTGCTAATTGTTTTGGAGTGAGAATTACTTGCTCATGGATGCTTCGTCCAAAGCAGCATGTACAAAATTGATTGCACAAAACTCAACAAGAGACCATATGGGAAGGGAAAGGAAAGTGATATTTATTTTAAAGAAAGTTGATTTCAGTCACTAACACACTATGTTCTGGATGTCACTCTCTTGCACTCCCACACCGTGTACTCAGAAGCATCAAGACGTGTGATACTTTCATAAGCGCTTTTCTGTTCATTTTTCATTCAGACTAAGTTTAGTGTTTCTGTCACACAGTAAGTTAAATTGTACTAGTGTACACTCCCACCTTTAGTGCAGTTTTCTTCTCTGTTGGTGGCTACTTTTAACTTCGGGGATTAAAAAGAGAAAGTGAGAAACTGTAAGGCCAGACATACCTGTAAGCTGCTGATAGTGCTTAGCAGCCACCCCCTCACATCAAGAGCAGAGCAGGAAGAATGTTTTGCTTTTTGTTTGACAGAAATACGGAAGAAGGGAGAAATTTCAGCTCGTTTTGTGCTTTGAGTGAAAGTTTGGTAACCGACAATACTCAAGAAGCATTTGAACAACACCCTTAGGCACATGGTGTGAATTTTGGGGTTGTCCTATTCAGGGACCAGAGTTGGACTCGATGATCCTTGTAGGTCCCTTCCAACTCAGGATATTCCATTCCATTCCATTCCATTCCATTCCACTCCACTCCATTCCATTCCATTCCTCTTAAAGGTCAAGGACTAATCTGTGTAATTTTCCCCCTTCCTACATTTGATTCCTATGCCTGAGACTCAGAAATGGCACTTCTATATTAGCCACAAGTCAGCTAATGGCCATCTTTTCCTTGCCTAAATCAGCTCCAATGCCAGCCAAACACCTTATGCTCTCTTAAATATACATATAGTGAGACCTCATCTAGAGTATTGTGTCCAGTTCTGGAATCCTTATCATAAGGAGGACATGGTGGAACGGGTCCAGGGGAGGGCTACAAAGATGATGGATCACTTGAGCACCTCTGTATCAGGGCAGGCTGAGAGAGTTGGGCTTGTTTAACCTGGAGAAGCGAAGGCTCCGAGGAGATCTTATAGCGACCTTCCAGTACCTGAAGGGACTACAAGAAAGCTGGGGAGGGACTGTTCACAAAGGCATGGAGTGATAGGACAAGGGGCAATGGGTATAAACTGCAGAGGGGCAGGTTTAGACTAGACATAAGAAGGAATTTCTACACAATGAGAGTGGTGAGGCACTGGCACAGGTTGCCCAGGGAAGTGGTGGATGCCCCATCCCTGGAGGTGTTCAAGGCCAGGTTGGATGGGGCCTTGGGCAGCCTGATCCAGTGGGAGGTGTCCCTGCCCATGTTAGGGGGTGGAATTAGATGATCTTTAAGGTCCCTTCCAACTCTAAACCGTTCTATGATTCTATGATAGAGTTAAGACCATGACTATTTAGTCCTCAGAAACCGTGTGTCCGAAACCAAAACGCTGCTTTCGGGCAGTGCCTCCCTGGATACGTATTTCACGTGTCCTTCGATAAAGAAGCCATCCTTCTGCTGGACGAGACGCCTGTTTCAGGCTGTGAGTGGTGGGTCTGAGCCGCGGGGCCGGTGGCCGCTGGGCGGCAGCGCTGCCCCTCTGCTCCCGGGATCGGGGAGCCTTCCCGAGCAAGCTGACCTCTGCTGGGAGCCGGGGGATGTTTCAGCTGTTTGTTTTGTATGCGGATAGCGTTTGGGAAGGGCTAACAGAGCAGCTAGCACAAAGCTGGAAGACTGTTTGTACCGGCACGTTGTATGGAGAGCGGAGAAATCATGGAAATAATTGTAACTAACCGTTTCCAGGGCGGTTGCTTCCCATTCCCCACTGCTTCCATAGGGAAATAATTTTACAGGGATTGTTCAATGCGTGTGCTTATTAAACCCTCCTTTAGTGGAATTTTAGAGGCAAAAGATAGCACAGAATTGGGGTTGAACATAGGGCTATGACGATGATCAGAGGGCTGGAGCACCTCCCATGAGAGGACAAGCTGAGAGAGCTGGGCTTGTGCAGCCTGGAGAAGGCTCCAAGGAGATCTGATAGCGACCTTCCAGTACCTGAAGGGGCTACAGGAAAGTTGGGGAGGGACTGTTTACAAGGGCTTGTAGTGGTAGGACTAGGGGCAGTAGGTATAAACTGGAGAGCGGCAGATTTAGACTAGACATTAAGAAGAATTTCTTCACTATGAGAGTGGTGAGGCACTGGCACAGGTTGCCCAGGGAAGCTGTGGCTGCCCCATCCCTGGAGGTGTTCAAGGCCAGGTTGGATGGGGCCTTGGGCAGTCTGTCTAGTGGGAGGTGTCCCTGCCCATGGCAGGGGGGTTGGAACTGGATGATCTTTAAGATCCCTTCCAACCCAAACTATTCTATGATTCTGTCTTTCTATAAAATTTACAAGGCAAAGAATAGCAAGGTCCTGAGACCTTGACAGGCTTGAAAAAAAGGGGTCTGTGCAAACGTCATGAGGTTCATGAGGGACTTTTTACAAGGACACGTAGTGATAGTACAAAGAGTAATGATTTTAAGCTGAAAGAAGGTAGATTTAGATTAGATATATGGTAAAAAATCTTTAGTGTGAGAATGGTGAGACACTGAACAGGTTGCCAAGAGAAATCATAGATGCTCCCTCCCCAAAGTGTTCAAGGCCAAGTAAGACAGGGCTTTGAGCAACCTGATCCAGTGGGAGGTATCCCTGCTTATGGCAGGAGAGTTGGAACAGACGATCTTTGAGGTCCCTTCCAACCTGAACCATTTTGATTCTATGATTCTATGAAATCTGAAGCAAACTAAAAATGGTTCCTCCCTTGCATCGGAGATGATGATGATATAACTGTGACCTTTTTGAGAACAGGTACATTTTGGAAAAGCCTACCAAGATAACTTACTAGTTAAGTAGAAGTCAGCCTCCTGGGCACATGACTGGTAGGAGAATTGGAATGTCAAGATCTGGGGAGGTGATGCAGGGCTGGGAACATCTGCTTGGCCAGAGGTATTTGTTGTGGGAATATCAGGGAAGAGGGCAATGAAATAGTTATGGCCAGTCCCATAACTGAGTATGACAATTGCCCTCCAGACTCATGTGTGAGAGCAATCATTGAGATACAGGGTTTGTGCCCATGAGAGAAGAACAAGAATAGAACTGCTCTTCCTGATATCCTCATGTGGACATACAGTATTAAAAATACTTGCAGCTTGTTCTTCCAATAACAGCTTCCTGGCAGAGACAGAAACAGCAATCTCAAACAGTGTCCTTTTCCTTCAACTCTCACCCTTCCTCACCAAAACACTAAAATATCACGGAAATCCACTCCTAGAGTGTTCTGTCTTGCTGGAGTCAGTGATTATGTTTAGCTCTAAATCCCACTCTGAATACAACATCTATTATTGTCAAAGATTTTAGTTATTCGAATTTGAGAGGGAAAGTGTTTATTCAAGGCTATTTTTATGGAAGATTTATTCTCAGATGCCTGGGTTCGTTAGACATGTCAGGTGCATAATTACATACATCAGTGCAACATTATGTTGTTAGTCATTCTTGCTTTACAGTGAGATACAAGGCAGTTTCTGGTTTTGATTAGCATCTCTATTACCTGTTCTCAGTAAGCACGTTGTTGGCTTTTTTTTTTTTTAATAAAAATTTGCATGTATCTTCACCTTCCATGACATCTAGTTACTCAGCCTGCTTTAACGTATGCTGCAACTAATACATGAGCAGCTGCCATGGCTACTGTAGCTATACAAATACAAAGAAAAGCTCTTCAGCTTTTAAGGAGTGGCTGGAGGCAGGTAATTAACCACTGTTTCACTCCTTGCACAAAAAGCACGTGGAGAGAAATGCACTGGGCTTCCCTGTGGGTTTTGCTTTTATGAGCACGTACTTCAAGGATTGCAACATCACTGCCATTTCTGGGTACAGCAAGAGAGTAAGAAAAAGCAAGGCTGAATGCTATAACACTAAACAGTATCCTCTCTAGCAAATCCAGTTATAATTAAGCTGGTGATAACAAAGCTATTAAAAATAATAGCAGATTCATCTGTGGAGAAGTCTGTTCTCCTTCTTCCTTTCCCCCATTTTCAGGCTTTTCTCCTTCACGCTGTTCTCACCAGTGCTTCAAGAAAGTACCTGTAACGCTTCAAGGAGTGGGAGGATGTTCACCAAACGATTTTGTAACTTTTCTGAGCTCCTGGCTTTTTTCATATTGATACATTGCCTTTTATGCATCTTAATACTCTGCTCCTATATTTTTAAAGAATCCCTGATATTACAGAGCTATTAGAAATGCTTTTTTTTCACGTGCTGGGTAAATCACATTATCATATGTAGCAGATTATTATTTGTCTGTGAGCTTACATTGAGAGGTCTGATCTTGGCCCACCAGCTTCACTAGGAAGTTCTCAGTTGCCTATAATGAGGGTAAAATTGGGTCCAAGAGTGTTAAATTATATCTTCTCCAGCACAGTAGAGCATAACCAGGCTTTCAGACATATCGCATTATTAGCAAACACCAGTGATGTTCTTTTTTGGTCTCACTGAGCCATGGCAACATGATAGTCTCTTAGAGCTACAGATTGGATTTCAGGACAGAAATTGCTGCTAACAGCTGGTTTGAATCGTAGAGAGAAATGAAAATTCAGCCAGAAAGTTGCTTGCAAACCTGTACATCCTGGTTGAGCTGAAGCCCAAGAGTTGCAGCCTCTTTGTCTCAGTAACAAAAAACATAGGAAAGCTACTGGTATTCATTCATTGGAGAACATTCTCTGTCTCCCTCTGTCTTGTCCCATTCAGAACTTACTGTTCCTTACTTCACTTTTCTCTGAAAGTCAAACCATTTGTGGTTGCTCTGTAAAGAACAACAACAATGTTAAGTTTCTATAAAATTAATCTGAAGCTGCAGTTGCATTTTCATTCATACTTTTTATATTTGTCTAGTGTATTTTAAAGTGTTTGGGGCTTTGGGCCAAGCATTGGTACAAATCAGAATAAATACATGGCAGACTTACTTGGTATCTTACTTCAGCATTCTGTTTATAGTTCATGATTTGGCGTTCTTTGCAGCTGGAATACCTGTTTATTTCCCTGCCAGCTTTTGTTTTGTGTGTGTGTGTTTTGGGTTTTTTGTTTTGGTTTTGTTTTTTTTTATTTACATCTTGTGGCTGAAGCCAAAAATATCTCAATTCAGCAGTCTAACATCTTGTTTTGTGATTCCTGGACACTGTTTCCAGCCAAGAGTTCTCAAACTGCTTTTACTTCTGCCTCCTTGATCCACCTATTTTAAAAAAAAATATTCCTTATTACCTAACTCATGTAGTTCACCATAATTCATTTTTCTGAGACAACAGATAAAAGTATGATAATAACTGCTGGTGTCAACTAACAGTGCTGTTCGTGCCCAGCCTGCCTGTCTGTTGACTTCAGTAAAGCTACTAATGTAAGGTTTGCAAGGCTCCACAAGAAAGTATGCCAAGTTCCTTCTTACAGACAAACTTCTTTTAAAAATCCCTGTGGGTTACAGTTCATCTCCATTCTCTCTCCACACCCCTCCTGATTTCCCAACAGTGTTTTCTGTGGCCTTGCTCCTAAGGTATATTTGAGCCTTGCATAACACCTAAAAGGAGAGGAGAGAAATCATGATAACAGCCAGCTCCTTGGGCTGGCTGGGGAACTGAGTGCTCAGCTTAAAAGGGGAAATCAGCTTCTGTCCTTGGTCTCCAGCATCCCCTTCTACACCAGCATCAACTGTGGGAGCCAGGTGGGTAATAAACTACAGCTGACTTGGAGCGGGTGCCGCCAGAAAGTTTCAATTCTAGGTGTCCTCGGGGCTTCTGCAGTCCTTAAAAAAAGCTGAATGGGATGTTTTGTTGTCCTTCTGTTGTTTTTAACTAATTTACTTATCTTTTAAACTTGGAGAGAGGTAGCAAGTGAAGTCAGGTAGCAAGTGAAGTGAAATAGTCCTGTTAACATCTCTGGAAAATAATACTTCGAAGAGTGGTAGAGAGCAACCTAGAGGGAAAATATTTCCCATGGAACTTGCATGTTTTGGGGTGATTGTGTTTGCCACCCCTGATCATTTAGAGGATTTCTCAGCATGCACGCTGCAGACCACCAGAAAACAAATGCAGAATCAGAAGCTAAACAACTGGATTTTCTACTGTAGTAGCATTCACTAACTGACTGATACCGTCACTTAGAAAAACAGCATATTGCAACTCATCCTGGTCAAAATCTGAGTAGTGAAAGAATAGTGGAAGTGAGCTGTGGGTAGGAATCTCATTCTAGTGCGCAGCACATGGCTCAGTGCTGGCAACCTGGCTCCAGCTATGAGACTGGAAAGAGATTTTGAGCTCCTCCTGGGCCATATTTTTGCTGCAAAGCTGACTGATGACAATAATAGATTAGGAAGGACCACTTGGGAAGTTATGGGAGATTATTAACAAATGTGCCTTTGTAAGGAAGTGCTGCTTCTTTGCGTCACAGAGCCAGGCACAATCCTTGTTCTTGTGCTCTCTGAATACAAGAACAGCTTCTGCCTTGTACCAGAGCAGGGTTGACCATCTCAAAACGTTTACAGAGGAGCAAAGCACAGGCAAGACCCACTCGCCATCATGTGCTGCAGCTCAGCTGGCACAGCAGCACTGTGGGAGGAAAACATATTTTCTTCCTCCACTAAAAAAGCTCATTGAATTAGAAACAGCAGGATGGATTCTGCTATGCTTTCATTTTAGACTAATTGTGTGTTGGGGTATACACATGATAATTTTAAAGCAAGGTTTTTTTTCATTCCCAGCCTGCAAAAGATTCCATTTTCCAGCTGCCGGAAAACATCATGAACTGATCCTGTAATGAACTCTCTCATGTAGAATTGCCGCATCACTGTTAAATCTTGCCAGCTCTTAGATTTATGTTCTGCTTCATAAATTCCAAAAAGCAGCTCAGTGTATTTAGGAGCTATTTCCCTGTTTTAAAAGGAATCAGAGTCTATTCCAGGACTCAAGCCAGATCCCTTACAGTTTAAATGAAGACAAATTGCCGTGAGCTTATTTCAAAAGATGACGAAAAAGTTTTTGCAGAGCGATTTCTTCCCCCCCCCGCCAGGAACAAGAACTTGTGCTTTTCATGTTTTTGAAGAATGATGAATAAGCCCAGAAAAATTAAACTGTTGTGTGTGTTCCCTAGTCAAGTATTAACATTATAATAATTTTGTTTTCCCTGGGAAGAAGGCAATGGAGGGCCAGAATCCATTCTCCCTGATTCTACATTCCAACTCCATAGAGTTCAATTCACTTCAAACCAAGGTGGAGCTGCTTTGGAGGGACTAATGATGAGGTCTGGAGGACTTCTTCCTTCAGTTGTTAATTTAAATACAATCCAGATCACTTTAGGTGAACTCTGTGTTGCCTGACTAGTGTAAAACAACTCTTCTAAGTCATGGTGGGTGGTTACTGCAGCTTTTCACTGTAATTGGCAGCCTGAAATACTCAATAGGAAAAAGGGGCAATTTTCTTTTCTTACCTAGAAAGGTATAGGCAGAGCAGCACAACAAATGTGTACTGATATTCATGTTGCATATGCCCATAAGAAGTGGAATGGAATTTGCTACAGGCTGCAAAAATACTTTACAAAAATAAATTTGTCAAGGAGAATATTGGTTTTGAACTGAGTACCTTCCAGATATGTGGGAGAGATGCCTGGGCAACATAGTATGTTGGATCTTAGTGTTCTATACCTGTTGGATTTAACTTATACATCTTTCCAAAAGGAGCTGGAGCATGCAAGAAACACTATAATGCAGTTGGTTATTTGTCATTTTCTGTTAAAAACTGTCTGCTTCCAGCATGTCCAGGCAGATTTAGACAGATTAAAGGGTCCACTAAACAATTGATTGTATATGTACATAAATTAAGACATGAGAGCTTCTAGTAATTTGTTTCAGCTATTAAAATGCTGCTGAGATTTTGACTTTGAGAAAGGAAGTGCCTTAGAAGGATCAGAAGACAATATCCCATGGCAGGCAACCAAATTTAGATGAGTTCAAAGATGCAAGAGATTATGTATTCAGTCTGTTCAAGGGGGAGTATGCAGCTGTGTCCTAATAAAAAGAAATAATTGAATTTGTTTGATCTTCTAGGGCTGCTTCCTTCATAATCTATGCAAGAAATCATTTTTTAATGCTGTGACTTCATTTTTTTCTCAATACCTTTCAAAACAAGGCCTAGTGTCAAGAATGCCTTCTTTTACAGTGTTAGCCCTGACATTTGGCTATTTGTGTGTCCTTTAAATAGGATCCATCCTGTACTGCTCCTGGAGAAGTGCAAAGCAGTTCAGGAAGGCAGACCAGCCTGGAAGGCCGTGGCTGCACTGCGGCTGTGGATTTCCCATGTGTATTGGGCAAAGGTGTACAGAGAGGGAAAGTGCCAGGCCTGACATGACAGTGCTGGGAGAAACTTCTAGTCTAGTTCACACTTGCACCAGCAAACCATTGGACTATCTCCAGGAACTTCTTTCATTATCTGAACTCAAAATGCAATTTTACCTGTCATGTCCTACCTAGAAGTAGTGCACATAAAGCCCACTGAAATTCCCAGTGTGGGTATATTAAAAAATGGCCTGTTGTAGCCTATCCAGCTGTCTCTTAGTGTTTCTGTCAGTTAAAAAAAAAAAAAAAAAAGGAGTTTATTCCACTTTTCCTTCAGAAAACCTGTTAACACTTATCATTTCTTATTGCAAGAAGGGCTAAAAGATTTGGCATCTGAACATCATCACCTTATGGCATGTTGTACCTGAGCAAAGTCTTACCCACACACTTCACAAAAGCAGAGTTCATGGAAGGAACAGTTGTAGCACTTTGAAGTGCTATTTATGCTGTCAGTTCTCTTTCCATAAATGTTTTTTAAATCAGGGATTTAAATTAATCACTCACATGAATCACTCTCAAACTAATCAGTGAACTGATTCCAAATCTGGCAGCCAGTCAGTGTTGATACAAGATTTACTGCACGTATACTCCCAAATTTTGTTTGCACAGTATTTTATTGCAAATATAAAAAGGCAAATACAGTTGTCAATTATGAATGAAATCAAACCACTATGAATTGAAGAACAAAACTGGTGTATATACACTAGCCGTCTGTCAGTATGAACAAAATTACCTGTGAGATGATATCTAGTGCTTAATTGCTAGTTCTTGTAAATAATACATAATCTTTTCTTTCTGCAAATAACATGAACATTTGAGGTTCTTTACATTATTAACGGCATGGCAGGTAGTTCAGAAACTCAGCTGAAGAAAATACTTGGGAGATCCTATGTAGTTTATATTATGATTCCATGCTGATCTTTTGTATGCGTGCCTTCCTATTTTACTGGAAAGTTTCCCTAATTTTGTATTAGACAGGAAAGTCACGCATTTCTACTTCTTTGGGGCATTTCCATACTATAAGTATTCTGAAATATGATTTGAGTAAGAAGAATCATGGAATGCTTTGGGTTGGAAGGAAGCTTAAAGATCATCTAGATCCAACTCTCTGCTGTGGGCAGGGACACCTCCCACTGGATCAGGTTGCTCAAAGCCTCATCCAACCTGGTCTTGAGCATGTCCAAGGTTGAGGCATCCACAGTTTCTCTGGGCAACATGTTCCAGTGCCTCAAGACCCTCGTGGTAAAAAATGTTTTCCTTATATCCAATCTGTATCTTCCCTCATTCAGTTTAAAATCATTGTCCTATCACTACAGGAAGGCTGTTATCTTTTTTACTCAAGTAAGATTTCAGCTTTGCTGTGCAGTTTAGAAAGTAAGAAAGTTCCATTAGCGCTGTCCTACAGTGCTAAGGTCTAAATTTCTTCTCGGGAGCAGTCTGGCTTAACATGGGTCCAAAAGAAGTCATGTCAAATCCAGGGATGAAAGGCAAAGGCATAGGTGCAAAGAGCATACAGCCAACTCCTAAGTGACTGGAGACTTTGAGTGCAAAATCATTCTTTTCCTGCTCTGAAGACAGTAATACACAGAAATCTGTCTTTGTAGCCAAAGCCGGTTACTTTCTAGCCATGACATGGTTCAAAACGTTATTTCCATGATGAAATAATAGGCCATTATATGATTAAGTTAGTGGTACCTTAAGAACCTTGCTGAGTGATGCAGAGCTGGACCTGCATGTTCACTCAAAAAAATGACAAAAGACAGGATGCTCCTGTGTGGGAAGGAAATTCCATATCCTCACTGGAAAAGTTTCATGGCCAAAAAGAGGAAAACAAAATACCTACCATGAAAGAAAAAAGAACTGTGAGGTTCAAGAAACACAAAACAAAGTCTTGATTATGTACCCCTTTCTCCCAGTCCTTTTCATTATCTGAAATACACTTTCACAGATCAGAAACTTTGTCAGTAATGACTTTTTTCTGCATAAACCCCCTATTAATGGGTTCTGTTGTGTTATTTGTTGTCCTAGGCTGGCCAGGAGTATACAGGGCAGAGCGTGCAGCACAGTGCTCTGCTTTGAAAATGGAGAAGTGGGGAATATAGTGGATTGCTGAAGCGGGGGAAAACTGAGCAGGAAAGAGTTTGTGTTCAGGCACAGACCTCATGCCTTTTTCTTGCAGCTGTAGTGAGCATGGAGAGGGTGGGCATGGAAGTGAGGAACAATGAGACAGGCAAGTTTTTATTGCATTACTTCCACGTAATCTTTGGTCATAACAGTAGAAACCCTGTCACCTCGTGCTCTCAGCCAGGGTGCTGAGTGACCTGAGGCAGATATAGGTGTTTCAAGAAAGATGAGGACCATTCTGTTCTTGCACACCCTAAAATTCTCCACAGGAACAGCCAGGTTTGGCTTTAGGTCTTGAAATTCCATGTAGGCTGCCAAAAGTAAAGCTATTCATTAACTGTTCATTAATTCCTTTCTAGAAGTAATTTACTCTTCTTCCTTTTTATTTTCTTTCTCTTCCCTCCCTCCCCCCTCCCCTTTTCTCCAGCAGACATCTCTTCTTCTGGTTTTGTGGCGTGAAAAGTGATTTGGACGATTTGGATTGTTGGTATAGTGGTGTATTGCTGGAAAAAAACAGCCATCCTAGCTGCTAGTCAATTTTAATACTGATTTAGACACTTTTCCCTTTTTTACTGTGGACTTCTTAGTTTTTTATTTTCTTTTTCTTAATCTAAACATCCAGTTTATACATGTATAGTCATTTAATGCAAACAAAATACAGATTTCTTCCAAAAGCAATTTGTAACAGTGATATAAAATTTAAAGACAAGAAAAGCAGTAGGGTGCACTAAGGAATATATAATACCTGCAACGTATATTTTTAATTGCTCTAACTTATACTCTTCAACATATAAGCTTTGTTTTTCTAACTGAACGACCTGGAGGAACACCATACCTGCACATCTGATTGGCTAAAGCTAAGTAAATCTGAACGTTAATTCAGTAGAATCCTCTGAACTGGTAGACAGCCAACTCAATTAATCAGCTATCCTGATAAGAGAGACAAAAATGCTTCTGAAAAGACTAGCAATGGCATAAAGTACCCACCAAACTAAAACTACAAGAATAAGGAGATTATTCACAGTATTTTATGTTTATTTGGCATTTAGTTCCTTATTATTACTGGAACCTCTGTGAAGGAAGTGGTTTGGGTTTTCACACTGATTTAAGAGCTTGCTAATACTTAACTCCCTGTGTCACTGAATGAATATATCCCTGTTAAGCAGTTTCACTGTCATTAAGTTTAATTGTGATAAATTAGTGTCCATGGAGATGTCCTGGTTAAAAGGTTTCTACTATGCCAGCGATTGTAGACAAGTAATATAATCCTGACAGAAAAAAAAAAACAACAAACCCTAAGCAATAACTAAGAAAAGGAATTTTTATTTGTTCTTTGGAGCAGCAGGCAGGGAACTGTCTCCACACCAACGTCTCCTGGGGCAGGGTAATTGCTTTTCTCAGCTAAGTAAGTCAGCTGAGTCAGGTTGTGGTCCCTGGGCACTGCTATTTGATACAGGTGTTTCTCTAAAGGAGATGTATGACCGTTGTAGACTGAGGTTTGGCAGAATCCTGATTTTCAGAGTGCTTGGCTCGCTAGCTGAGTGGAAATCATCTGTAATATTTGTGTTTCTCTGGCCTCCTCTGAGCACTGTGCATAAGAAAAGTTTGCTGTCCAAGCTCTTCAAACAATAACTCTGAAGAACTAATATTCGATGAAGGCTTTTCTGTTCTGTGCTGTTCTGTTATGTTATTAGCCCACAGTGTCAAGGCTAACATGATAATTCTGTAGGCCAGACACTTCTCATGAGGAGTAAGGAATAATTTGAAACGGTCATTAGAATCTGGATGGTGTTGAAAATAGAAATTATTTTCACTTCATCTATAACTTTAGATAGTTGTGCTACAGTATTCATTCCAATTTAGTGCTCATTTCTGGAGTTACTAAATAAGATAACAAGCTCACATTTGTACCCTATCATATGCTTGATTGCCTATATAAAGTGGCCAAAGAGCAATTTCAGATAACCAAATGATTTGATGCTTGACGGAATTTTCAATCTAATTAATCAGCATCTAGGGACATTAACCTGTTTACTTCAGAAGGATTTTTGGTTAGTTGAGGTTCACAAACTAAGTTAACACTGAAAGCAAAGCAACCTTTAGTTCAGCCTTGAAGCTTTCACTGAAGGGTGTTGCAGAGGATTATTTGAAAAAGAAGTTTTCGTATTTCATAATTTACCTCTTAACCATCCTTAATTACTAGTCATTTGATTGTCTTTCATCTTATGTCCAGTGAGCTAAACTGACAGAAAATTACCTTCCTTTTTTTGTAGAAGAGTAAGAGTTGACTCTTACCTACCTACAGAGAATTTTTGAGTAATGAATGTTTTCTTCCAGTAGCTCTGAAGCATGTAAAAGTATTATTAATTCATATTCATGGGCACAAACCAAATAAACAAACATATATACTGATATAGTCTATCTTTCTCGGCCTGCTTCAGTCAAAGCACAAGGACTGTGTTAGATGGGGAGGAAGAAAGAATTCCAGAAGGAGGAATCTCCACTGATCATGCCTCTTTCCAGCCTTTAGGCATTCAAACCCAGGTATCTGCAACCAAGAACTTCACAGCTGATTTTGACAATTGAGAAAAAGAGTGATGGACTTTCGCAGGTAACTGGGCAAGATGATGTGTATTCTCTGGAGGGATTTATTTTTATAGCACAATATTGCCTCCCATAGATGACCATTTATGCTACTTTTACTGCAATGTTACAGAAATAATAATGTTACCATATAGCAAAATGCTTTTTCAGCAGCAACACCTACCTCCTACCTGCCACACCTTCATTGATATTTCTTGGCAACTCTTGAGCAGCAGCACACAGATTTCTGTGTTGGCCTGGAATACCAAATGGGATGCCTTGGCTTGTGCTTAAGCCTAGGAGGCAAGTTTTGTAACATTTTGCTGCACATTTTCATGTGCTAGTAACAGGAGCATGTGATCCCTAATTCCTGAGGTAGAGCATCACTCCTAGTCTCTGCCAAGCTTTTTCGTAACAGGCTCAGCCAGCTTTGCAACTGCAACAGTCATTTTTCTCTAATACCTGTAGAGAGGGACTAGAGTAATACTGTTAAACTATCTTTCAGATCTTGTGAGTAGAGAAGGTTTTGCAAATGTGAAAGGCTATATCATGATATCTTCTAATGCCATAGTACCATATAATGCTAGTTCCTGGGTATTTGCTGTTACATCCTAGTACCACAATATTTCTTTAGATCTTCAGGGCAGTTTTGAGTAAGGTCATTAAAATTGTCTTAGGAGCTAATGACTTCCAATATTTTATTCAGGTTTTTTTCACAGGAAAACACTTGTTACTTTTGTGAGACCATTTTCAAGGTCACAAAACACCGATACGAAAGTTCACTTAGAATACTATCTTCTTTTTTTCACTCAAAAGCATATGTATTTTTAGAACTGAAGCACTACCTGAAGTACCTTCTAAGTTCTAAAATGGCCACAGTGAGCAACAGTCAGCAATACTCACATTGTCTTTGCACCAAAGGACAAATCTAACTATTTACCCTAAATATTATTTACCCAATGGCACAGTTGTCCCACTGAGTCACTTCTGTGTGGTAAACACAACAAACAAACATGATCTTATAGAGTAATGTGTAATGAGTAAATATTATTACCAATGCACACAGGGTAATTTTCATTTAAATGTAAAACATTCTCAAGCACTAGAAGAATAACTTTCTAGGTCTCTGCTGTCAGGGAAGTCACTCTGAAATTACATTCCTCCCTCTTCAGGATGAAATTTTGATTGTACTAAAAATAATGCAAATGCCTTTGCCAATTTTACTGAGGGAAGCTTTTCAACTCAGTCTTTATAAAACATAAGTCCAGAATAGCATTTACCAAGTTCCTCTGGTAACAGACTCCCTTCAGAGCTTGCAGACAGATGGAGAAGTGTTTTGCCCTCACTTCACCTGCAGGCTCCCAGGTTGTGAGTCAGATTTTCCATCTGGAGTGGCTGAGCTATTGATATAAATTAGCAAATCACAAAATTCAGTCCAGACTTAAACAGTGGTTTTGTTTCCAGGGAAATGAGTTGTCTTCTTGTTTCACGTGAGATGGTGAGCTAAGGTCAGGCCTCTTACCACCTATGTAACCACTCCTGAATTTTTCCAGCCTTCTCAAAATCTCTGCCTAATTTAAAGGATTAACCTTCCAGTAGGCAACAGAAGGGACAGGTTGGATGAACCTATTTCAGTGTGCATCATGGCAACTTCCTCTGAGAAGTTTATCATCTGTTTATTAATGCTTGAAGGAGAAGTTTGATAAAAACAGCTGTGCAGAAAGATTAAATATATTTCCCATGCTGATATTCATACTGACTCAGAGTTTACAAAACCCTCACAAAATATTAGCTGTAAAACAGTACCTATCTAGGCTAGTCTTTTAAATAGATTACATTTCATATCAGAACCTTCATCAGAAATAAAACAGGCAGAAGTAAATGAGAACTTACAGACAAATCCCTTGGCTCATAATGTGCTTCTTTTACAAATATTACACAACACTACTACAAGAAAGATCAAGGAAGGAATGAAATTGGGATGAATGGACTGTAGACAGCAGCAGTAAACAGTTCTGTTTGCCCTCATAGCTTAACAGTGTGTGTAAAAGGACCAGAGAAATGCAGGAGAAGATCTGGCATCCACACTCTTAGTATTCTGGAGTGAATTGTAAAGCAAGTGGATAGAAAGGACCTGTAAAAGTTACCTAGTTGAATGGTTCTGAACAGTTTTTCACCCCTGGCTCATCAAATCTTAGATGACACTTTTACCAAACAATTTCAAACCCCATAATGTTAGCGAAACATACAGCCTAACATAAGCAAACAGATTAATAAAAGCAACAGTAAAAAAACTAAAGCATGAATGATCTCAATTAAACAAGGAATAATTAAAAACTAAACATAAATTAGAGTCACGGAAATGGGTTTGGCTATGTCTCACACCACATGTAAGAAATGCTTACGTATCTCGATTACCTAAGGTTATTCAGAAGATAGGCCAATAAACAGAAAATGTTTTTAATATATGGCTATTCTATCATCAGTATACAATGAATCAGTAATGGCAAAATCCACTTTACAGAATACCAATATTCACTTCATCATAATGGCCATGATGAGACTGATTCGGTACTGGGACTTAAAGAACCTCTCACCATTGGGTGAGATTTAGCCTGTATTTCCAGCTGCCCGAGCTTCATGGTTTGTGAGAAGAGCACTCCTTGCAAATCCATTGGGTATATTATGCACAAATACTCTTTCTGGCACACAGAAAAAAAAATGGATATTAAGGATTACTTTTCACCAAAAGTGCTTGTTTCTGTCCCCCAGACATTATTCTATCTTGCACAATACCTTTATTTATTCCACTCTGTATGCTCATTTAATCAAGGGAATGAAATAACCCGGCACTTTTGAATCAAATTTTGATAGAGTAAAAATAAATGCAGATGTTTCCTATCCGCAGGCTTCCCAGATGGTTAATTGACAGTTTAGGCAAATGTGATTGTCTTGCACTGTTAATAATTCTTTGTGAAGTGTGTCATAATATAGTTATTTACAGAATCTAACATTGTGTTGATGGTAGGGAGTACAGTGTACTTTTTATAAAGTCAGCCTGGAGAGTCTTATTTAAAGCAGAAGAAGATAGGGAGTTAGCTCCCATGAGGTGATAAGGGAAATTGCATTGAGATGACAGAGCAGGAGGTTAGCTTCCTGTACTCTGGGATGGAGAGATATGAGAAGCAAAAGGGAACAGTAGTAAATCATGGAGTAATGGCATCACATTATTTCATGGGATGGCCTGGAAGAACACATGGAAGGAGAATAGTATTATGTCTTACACACATGCTGTAAGCATCTATAGGGTGATACCTGTATGCTGAAGATGGGTTTCAAACAGAAAAATGTGGGGAAGAGAGGGATGAGATGCCTTGTTAATTCCACTAGTGACACCACTAACTCCAATGGAAACCCTATTTTGAAATGATCACCTGACAGCATGAAATGTAATGCTTTATTGTCTCACGTGGTTATCATAGAAACTCAAGAACATTCATTAAGTTGATTGTGTATAGGATGTCTTTGAGGTTATTCTTGCAAGGAAAACCCTGAAATGGAGGCATGAGGAAAACAGAGGCTTCCTTTTTCATCACTGTTCTAAAGCCGGCAGAGCACTGCTGGCACCAGCTTTCTGCATCAGATGGAGAAGTGGGTATCCTTCTTACAAGACGAGTTGCTGTTGGAGAGCAGCAACAGCCTGAGTTTTCTTGGGGCAACTCCAAATATGTTGGAAGTGTGCTGTATACTATGCCTTAAGCTAGGCCCTACAGCGTATACGCCCAGCTAGCTTCAGCAACAAGCTCTTCAGAGAGCTGTTTAAAAACCACTTCTTCAATCGAATGCATGTAATGCAAATTAAAAATGTTCAGAGATAGTCCGTATTTTCCTGCACTTCAAAAGGCAACATGACAAAGATATAACAGCACAGTATCCTAATCCCCAGTGTGTGTGCTCCCATTGCAGAAACACGGGGAAAAGTCCTTATGTTTGGTGCCAGGAGTGGATGATACCATTATGCTGACATCCTTGATCTGTTGCAGTTCTGCAACGTTACTTCTGAAATTTTCTCCATAATCCATAGGGTTACAATATTTTCCAAGTTATATGCTGCACTGAACAACCCAAATACAGTATTTGTACCTGACTGACAAACTCTGTACTGTTTTCCTATCATGAAAACTTGGCTGAGTCTGGGAAAAAACCAGCATTTGTGTGTACTCAGTGTATCGTAAGGATCAGAATGGGGAGAAAGCCAAGAGAAGGCCTTCTCCATAGAAATGCAAGGTTACAGTGGGAACACCGAGTCTTCTCTTGGTGGTAAGCGGCACTGGCTCTGTGATGTCTCTGCTCATTTAGTCTCAGGAAGTATCTCCACGACAGAATTTTTACTAACATGCCTTTACTAACTTTCCTTTTTTAATCAGCTCAACAATGTGGCTGACAGATTTTACAAAAACCAAACACGTTTTGTCATTTCTTCCTAAGGGTCCTTTTACTAGTATGTCTAAACCTGAAATTTTCTATTTTCATGTGAACACAGGAGTACTGAATCATTCAAAGCAATTGATACTTCTATAGCTATACCAGATTAAGGTCTGTTCTCAGTCACCCATTAAAAATAACAACAGTATTTTAGCTATATAGTTTTTTAGCTATATAGTTTTTTAGCTATATAGTTTTTCGGTGTTTCAGGGTGATTCATAATGGAATTTGGCAGATGGAGGAAAGCTAGGAAGGGGAACTCATTGCTGCAGGGTGCTGTAAGCACTAGCAGTTTCTACGGGTTCTTAGTGAAATTAGACAAATTAATGCATAAAATATTTATCTAGGCTGTTACACCTAAAGACACCACTTCTGGTGCAGGAAATCCTTGACCTGCAAATTGCTGGAAGCTGATAAAAGTACCTTAGGGAAATGACACTGTACTTGCTCTGCTCTTAGTTGGTCCTTCGTGCATCTGCTACAGGCCATCGCAGAAGGAGACTTCAATGGACATGTAGTTTGTTTGGGCATGGCTAGTTATGCTAGGACAATGAAGGAGGACGCACCAGCTACTAACAGATTGTCTATCAACACATGCAGCGTTCAGAGTTGAGAGAAGTTAATAACACAGCATACTCTGTAATTGGAATGTGTTCATCAAATATGCCTCACGAGACAGAAAATCAGTGGCAGGTTTTCTCTTCCTGCCTGCTGCCTTTGAGAATTCATTGTCAAAGGAAGCTAGACTCAAACAGCCCTGACGCCAAATCACGCCTGTGCACAGAACACATAATTCAAGTTTCATCACCCTTTCCTGTCAACAAGTTTCAGCGCTGTTGAGGAAGGATTATTTCTCCATTACCTTCTGCCTGTGCTAGAACTGAACCAGGATCAGGATGGCAAAATACGTATAGCAAATAATTTAGGCAAATTGCTTCCCTCAAAGAAGCATCAACTTAAATTAATGAAACTTTTAAACATTTAATATTGCATCCGCTCTGTAATTTTGTTGACTGTAATTTTTGTTTTAATAAAAAATCCATTTATTCATCTTTTCAATATGCTGCAGTTCTGTTTTCACTCTGTTTGTAACTGTGACACATTTTTTTCTTCCACTAAAAAATTTGGAGCACTTTTCCTATCTGAAGTTACTGCGCCTAACCTGAGAACATCATTCTGTTTCTCTCTGGCTGATTAATTGATGTTTCATCTCTGTCCTTTTCCTAAAGAGTAAGTTGGGAGTTTTCCTCCTCACTCATCACATATTGATTCATTTGTATTTTTGCTAATTCTATTTGTGTTTCCTTTGTGTCCATATTCTGCCCTTCTGTTTTGAGTCAAAAGCATTACAAATAAATTAACAACTATTTCCCTGCCTGCCAGAGTAATTGCTTATAAAATGTAGCTTTCTGATTCCTTAGAACTGACAAGAGAATTAGGCCCTGAAGCATAAAGTTTGGTATCCCAGCCTGTACCCTTTCTAATGAATGTTCCCATTATATGCTTACTCTTCCAATCTTCTGTTGAGTCTGAGTAACATTTGACCTCCACGTTTTAATCACTTCCTATTTTATTCAAAAGAAAAACTAACAAAAAAGACCTTTTTTACCTGGATTTCAGATGTGCTGTGGCTTACTTCTTCTTCTGTGTAAGGTAAAAGCAAATAAGATCTCAGCCCTTCTTTGCTGTACCTTGTTCTTCTGTACCATCTTTTATTTCCCTCTATCTCCTGCCTGCTCTAAACAGTTTGCATCTTTTAAATCCTTCTTCATATAAAAGCTTTAGCATGAGTATTCATCACCATCGCCTATCTCATATCTTTACATTCCTGCAGCTGTTTTTGTGAGATGATGATACGTCTGGCCATGGGTGCTCCTAGTTGGGCATATCCTTAAATTCTAAACCAGAAAGGAATACTGCCTCATCTCATTCTCTAGACATATTTTTTTTGATCATCCGTTCATAATGCAAGCAATACCTTCTGCTTGGTGTCTTTAAAGTGGTTGAATATCCTCTGCACTAGAGATCCAAGCTATCAAAAACTGACAACTAATTCAGTCCTAGAATAATTTTTAGAGTGTGTACAAAGCAGAAAGAACAGATTGACATGCAGCTACTAGGAAGAGTGTCCTTTGATATATAAACAGATAAAGCCTAAACCATACAAAATTTTCCAGAATCCATTTTCTGAGTGTCTTTTTACTTTCAAATGCCTTTCTTCAAGCCAGGCATTTGCCAATTTATTACATGAAATTCAGAGCTTGATGGCCAAGGTTTTATTCTAAACTATCATGCTGATTCTTCTTTTTAGTTTTATGTAGGTCTCCAACACATTCTTCTTTTTACCTGATCAAGAGAGAAATGAACTGGCCTTGGAGGTAGACCATTTAAAAATGGAGTCTCTTTTAAAGTAGGATATGTTTTTTTCAGTAGATGCTAAGCAGTTTAACCACTAATTGCACCTGAAATTTCAGATGCTCAGCACTCGATCCCTACTCTCCACCAGCTTTCAAATCATGTATATACTTCCAATTAGAACCTTTATATGCTGTCATTGGCAGGATTCACATTCCTCTATGTAGAATAAGTCACATTTTGTGCACTTATGAGATGCCCTCTCCTTGCTTGCTTAATTCACCAGCCTCAATCAGAGAACTTCATAAAGACAAGATGAAAAAATCTAGTATTCCTAGCAGTACTCTCTTTAAACCGTAGGCTAGGCTTGGTCTCTTCGAGTGAGAGGATGGGGCCCCAAGGTGAGCCCCTTATAAAGCCAGTACAGCAATGCCCTTCTTTTCTTTTGTGGCATGTAGCAGTATTATCAAGGGACGTGTTCCTAAGAGAACATTTTGTAGGGCTTCAGAAAAGGAAAAGAAGAGTTACAGATCATGAGAAGATGGGAAAACAAGTTATTTTTGGTTCTGAGCTGTGAAATTATCTTGAGAACGCTAGCAACGTTTAGAAAGAAAAAAGTATTACATAGGTATAAAGTCATAAGGAAACACAGCAGAGTATATTGCACAATAAGTTTGAATAACTAAGTTGAGTTGGAAGGTGCTACTTCCACTTTAGTGAAGTGTCTCCTTAATTTCAAGAGGAAAATTTTATGTCCAGTCTGGTGGAATGGGTGTTGAATATCCCCATTATCTTTCCCTAATCTTACATGAGAAATATTGTGAAAAGGTGTTTAAGAGTGAATTGCTGGAATCAGATTCAGTTTGATAAAGACTATCCTCTTGTTTAGGTGTGAAGAAGAGGATGGTATCTCAAAAGCAAGCAGCACTTCTGAAATCTTCTGATAAGATTTAAAAAAATTAATCTTAAGACTTTTATGGAGCTCCTAGCAAGAATGAGTCTCTTATCCCTAAGTACATCTACAGATCTAGTCCTTGATGTCCACTATGCAATTTCTGTAAATCTTGCACTTAAATAAGAAAGGATTTTCTTGATAGTCTGCTTTTGTATGTCTCTTATTATGCCTTAAATAAGTGGGCCCATTAATGACCAGGACTGTTCTGTATCTGTAAGTGTTCTTTCCATGAGGCAAACCTCCTTTGAAAGTGCCTTTGCATCTGACTAAGAGATGGAAAACTTTCAGATGAGTCCTCTTTAGAGCTGGAAGATTTGTGTGTCTGAGAAAAGAAGACTAATGAGAAAAAGCCCCCTTCACTGCAACACCTCTTCCTCTCCTCAAGTATTTTCTGATGGCTCGGAGTTTAGTGGGGTTTTGGATAGGCTATCTGATTTCCTGTGTTTGAAGGCAAGTCTGAGAATAGTTACTACAGCTCTGTAGGAAGGTTAATTGTGTTAGGCAGACAAGGCAGTGGAGTTCTAACACGTTGGACCTAGGATGAGAGAGAGAGGTGAGAAGTTGTTCAGCTGACTGCCAGGTTCATGAGCAACGGACTTCAGCCTGGCCTTTCTAGCCCTATTGCTCCATCAAGCACTCTAAAAGTAGCCCACAGTCCATCAGCACAGTAAGACATTGTCATGCTCCGTTGAGACATATGTGAATAATTAGTTGATATTTTCTATTCAGACAAAATTAAGAGTCCACAGTATGTTATGAGTTTCGTAGACAAATAAAACTCAGTGGATTTCTGTCATCCAGCTCTGCCATGGCTTCTTGTTGCTATGTGTGGGAAGATCCTTCAGGGAAGAATTTGGTAGGAAAAAAGCCTTGCTCTGCTTCATAATCCTGTAACACAAATACAGAATTTCCTGGGCTATAATGTCAGAATAATTAACAATGAAACACCAGTGGTGAGGGAGCTACCAAGTGGGGTATCTCTGGATCAGTATTGGGTCTGATATTAATTAATGAAAACACTAATTAAGGTTTCTATTAAACTATCTGGAGGATAAAATGAAGCACGCATTGATCAAATTTATAGAGGCCAGGCTGTAGTTACAGAGTGATTGATCAAGATATTTTAGAATAAGAGGCAAATTTTAAATAGGGTGAGATTTTAATTTAGATAAATGTTAAACAATGCACTAGAGGGTGACACTTTATAAAATGGAAGGCTGCTGATTAGAGATTCGTAACACGGAGCAGAACTTAGGACAGTTGGGTAATAAATGGGGCACAAATCCCTATACTGTGGAGCTTTAAAAAGACAAAGAGCTTTTCTGGCTGTACAAAGAGTAGAAGGGAGATTATTTGCAGGACAGTGGCCATAAGGGTATCTGTTCTGTGTTTCTAGTGCAGCAATGTAAGTGTAAAGCTTCAGCCTGCTATCCATGTGAGATAAAATCTTTAATTGTGACCTCAAGGTTGGATAGTAAACGAATAGAGTTTTTGAAAGTGATGCAGAGATGATAGATATGTGAGCACAGCCTCTGAAAGACACATGAGCACAGCATGCTCCACTGATAGTCCACCTCTCAGCCATGTAGCACCTAATCAGGCACCCTGCATATAACCCATTGATGCTAACTTCTCATGCATTCCTGGGCTTTAGAAAATGCAATGGGAGGAAGCAGCTTTGGTCATGGAAAATGTAGCAGGATGTAAGTGTAAAAGTCTCAGCCTCTGCCATCTTATCAACCTGTCCCTACCAGCTATAAAACTGAAGTAACATTATCGTCTGATTTGTGGAGAAGGCTGGTGAACATGAATAATGTAACCAAGGAAAGAAGTTGAGAAATGGATGTTGCTCTTGAGCCTTTTTTAAGAGCCATGATCTTTTAACCATATCTTCTTTCTTTGAAAAGCACTTATTTCTATGCAGAATCAATGATACTGTTTGCATATGCTTAGGCATTTTTTATAGTAATAGCTTGTAATTTCACAGAACTGTGGAACAGCTGAGATTGGAAGGGATTTGTGGAAGTCATTTAGTCCAATGCACTTGCTCAGAGCAGAGTCAGAAAGAGCAGATTGCTCAGGACTGATTGTAAAATTTTTAATATCTCCAAGGCTGAAGACCCACAACCTTTCTGAGCAGCAGATTCCAGTGCTTCATTACTATTTCAGTCATTTAATAAATATTTATATTTAGATGGAACCGTAATTCAGTTTGTGCCCACTGCCTCTTGTCTTTTCACAGGGTGCTGAGAAGATTAGCTCCCTCTTCTTCAGTGCCCTGCCACTCTCCTGGTATTTATGAATATTAAGAAGATCCCCCTGAGCCTTCTCTCCTCCAGACTGAACAGTCCCAGCTTTCATAGTCTCTTCTCTCATGATAGATGCTCCAGGCCCTTAATCATCTTTGGGGCTCTTTGCTGTACTTGCTCCAGTTGACCCATGTCTGTCTTGTACTAGGGAACCTTTAACTGGACATGGAACTAAAAATAGACTATTTCATTAAAATCTTAGAAAATCTAAATCAGTGATGCATATTGAGGATAGTTTGCAATGTTCAAAATAAAAAAGGAACTGGATCAAGTTTTAACTAGAATTCAACTAGTATGTAGAATCATAGAATCATGGAATAGTTTGGGTTGGAAGGGACCTTAAAGATCATCTAGTTCCAACCCCCCTGCCGTGGGCAGGGACACATCCCACCAGATCAGGCTGCCCAAGGCCCCTTCCAAACTGGCCTTGAACACCTCCAGGGATGGGGCAGCCACAGCTTCCCTGGGCAACCTGTGCCATTGCCTCACCACTCTCATAGTGAAGACATTCTTCCTTATGTCTAGTCTAAATCTGCCCCTCTCCAGTATATACCCATCTCCCCATGTCCTATCACTACTATATCCTGCTAGCAAGAATAGGAAATTAAATTGGTTGAGAGTCTTATACTGAGAGCTACACTGTAACTATTGTGATTTATCAAAACAGTATGGTGGGGGGAGATGGGAGAAGCAGCACATTCCTGTCACAGTACACAAACTCAAAATACAGTATTTGCTTTATGCGAACATTATGCTTGCTTTATGCTTAAAGGATCCAAAAGCCATGGCTTCATTGGGATAAAGAAGTCTCGGCCTAAGGAACTTTGAAATGAAAGGGTTTGGAAGATGAAGGTCTCTGGCTGAGCCTCCAGAATGGTAGGAGAAGATGACAAAACAGCTCACAATGAGCAAGAGTTGCTACCCGTCCAGCTGCTAGCAGTTTGTAGAGGAGTAGCAGGACAAAGTCTGTATTTGTCGATCAGCTCCTTATTATATTTGTTTTCAGGGTGGGGATGTATCTATATAGCTGTAGATTAATATCTCTCTTTATGAAATGAGAATTATTTACATCTTTTATAACAGCATCTGGGTGCTGCTTGTGAGTTTTGCCTGCTAGTGATATATTTTATAACTGTCATTAAAGATTTCTGTAATACTGGGCAGAGTTTGTCTACATGCTGTGTAAGAGCTGCTCAAATCACCTTGTCTGATACCACATGCACTAGTTGAACAAATAGGTTAAATAGGTTAACGCTATTCTTAATGATACTGGGTAGTTTCCCTGCCAGAGCTGAGAGATGTTTGCTGTTTTCTGAACACATAATGGTTAGTTATTTGAGTAAAAATTGCATTCATTACTATGTCAAGCTAAAATATTTTAATTCTTTCTTTTGCTTTTAAATAGAGGTGGCATAAGAAGCCACAGAATCTCTTTAATAAAACAGAGGGCACAACACGAAGCACCTGTTCTTTCAGGTGTCAGAATGCCTCTTTGGAAATTTTTGTCACATTATTTTAAACCAGAGAATAGAGAATTTTTCACTAGAACTCTTAAACTAAAACATTCTGACAGCTGATATGTTATGTTGAAAGCTTGTCTTTGCTTTCCCTGGTTAATTACTTCATTTCTTAAAGGAGGGTGGAGGGGAGGAGAACATTAGTGATATGTACCATTGACTGACTGTTGTTCATGCAAATTTCTGTAGTTAATAAAGCTAGTTTAATATTTCACTATTCAATCTCTGTTTCAATGGGTAATTTAAGGGGCTATTAAAGTAAATGTAGAATTCTGTTATTGGCTAAGGCCAAGTTGTGTAGCAACCGCATGATGTCCTTCTACACTTTTGAGGCTTCAGCCTTCTGGATTTCTGCAGGTGACTCCCTTCTGCTTGGTAAGTACCCCTATGGGGCATACGAGAGGTAGGGGTGCTGGTGGTTGCTGAAGCACTGATGCTATCCCAGCCTGACAAGAGCTTGGTCATGCACTTCAGAACTTTGCAAAGAAGCATCTTCAGCCTGGTATGGTTTTTCAGCGAATGGCATCAACATAACATATTGCGATCTTAGACAAAAGTTAGAGGTTATACAAAACCTGGTATTTGTCCATTTTAAAATAAATAACCATTGCAGCTCAATGCTTTCACCTGCTTGAATCTTCTATGTCTGTGGCTTGTGTTTTCTTACTATCCTTGTCTTTCTGCTTACGGTGAGCCTCGCTTTGCAGAGTGTTTGCAATTAAAATTCTTGTCCTATGATGTGTCACTGATCATAACATTCCCCTGGCTTCACAGCAACAAGTGTACTTGGCAATTTCCAGTGCTGACAACTCCAGTTTTCTTCCCCTGCTGTTCAGGTGGTCAGAGCCACACAAGTGCCAACAAATTTGATAAAGCACAGAAGCAATGTTTCTGACTCAGCAGGGCTTTGTACCAAAGTGAGGGTAGGAGAGTTATTGTGCCGAGTGCCCAAAATTGGCTGGCATCTCTGGATGGGAAATGAAGTGAAAGTGGAAGATCACCTTGTAAGCAGGCCTGGTGCCACAGAAACAGATGGGCTGAAGTATAAGCAGCCAAACAGTCATTTAGGAATACAAAATGGATTTGTTGCAGGCAGGTTTCCAAACATAAAATGTCAGAATGGTTGCCTGTGTCAAGCCTCCAAACCTGAAAGGAAGGATATGTGAGAGTAGTGTGGGATGAGCTAACGCTGAAAACAAACATGAAAATCTGTCTTGGATTCTTTCCTGGATTCATTGAAAGATCTTTTATGTAGTTGTGAGACCTAGAAGGGATGAGTTGGAGAAGAGTCCTGCAAAGCAGTATTATTTCCATACCACATGGATCACTTTGCACAAACTGTGCTGACAAGGTAAAGAAATTATTTCATTTGCCTCCCACAGATGTTGATGGGCCCATAACATTGCTCTGACTGGTTAGTCTTTGGCAGCTGTATTTAATAGCTTCAGGACAAATGTTTTATCATTAGCTAAGCTCTAAATAATTCATTATATACAGAAATATACCTCAGTAAAGAGTTAAAAGACTTCGAGTTAATCTCCAATAGGCTACGGAGTTGTAGTGAGGACTGGGTTGCCTTGCTATAATAAGTGCCCAGATCTTCTCTGGGACTTCTCTGCCTAAAAGATCAACAACAACAACAAAGCTGAGGAAAAAACCAACCCAAACTTCTATAACAGTGAAACGCAAGATAATTGATGGAAATGCGCTTTGCTGCTTTTACATCCCCTAAAAAAAACAGGCAAATGCTTATTATTTGCCTGCTGATCAAAGATGCAAAGTAGAGATGGGCTTACAGAGAGAAAAGTAATGACTTGGAAGGAAATGAGCTTGCAGGTAAAATTCAAGGCAAAGGCTCCAATTGCAAGCTAAGCTTTATCTGAGCTTACATTGTTATGCCCTGTAACTGGTGCCTTGCAGTTCCAGTTTAGAAAGTGGAGAATGAAAGAAACCATTAATCTGGATGAAATCCACATAACAGGATTGTGTGCGAAACAAAAGTGAAATCAAACAGTGCAATCCATGAAATACAGCTTGAGGAGGAGGGAGGAATATGCTAGAAACAGCAGTTTTCTAACCTCTTTACTGCAGCTGAAGAAGCTTTAGAGGTGTTATGAGTTATTCTTTGTAGCAAGAGCTATAGGAAAAAGCTGGACCTAGTTACTATTGGTTTATTTTTGCAGCAGAATAGGGCTGTTGGAGCATGCTGTCAGGGGAATTATTTGCATTTGGTAGAACTGCCTCTCAGTTTTTCCAGCTCATACTGCCCTAGTGGCACTTTAACACTGGTCATTTGTTCTAGGCTCTGCATTTGATGTTTTGATTTTCACTAGTTGCTCTGCAGAAAAGGATTGTGCAATAGTCCAGGACTACCGATCTTTGGGAAGAGGCAGAAAACATGCATTCAGATCTCAAACTCCAGATGGGGAAGCCTCTTTAACTGTGCAGGAAGAGAACTTGCTTAAATTATGGATAATCTGCTGCATAAATCTGTCTTCTCCTATTTCACGAAGCTTCCTAGCCATACAGTTTGGAAACTTGTATCGACAGTGAAAGACAAGAGGATTCAAGAAAAGGTAAAAACGAATAAAAAAACCCAGTCTCCCTCAATCGTAACCCTGCGGGTGACTTGGCTACATCTTAAAGGGAGAGAATCAGAAGTTTAGTTGCACTGTTTTCTGAATGTCAGTATCTGGTAGTAATGGCTATGTTTAAGTTGTTATAAAAGCTTTGTGACTTTGAAAAATTGGCCCTGAGAACAAATAATTTTTGACTCTAAGGAAATTATTGGTTGCTTAAAGCAATTTCAGTTCAAGACCGTGAGCTTTATGTAGTCATTACCTGTCTGAGGACCACAAAAATCTTTATTTCACTGCTGTCAGGAGCTATTTTCAGTGTAATTCCAGTTCATCTTGAATCGCTCATTTCCATCCTAGCTGGCTGAAGAAATTTTCAAGCTTCCTTTTACTTTTGATAGTCTTGAATCTCTTTGTTGCACTAAGGGGGGGTGTTTGAGAAAATTAATTTCTACATATGATTAATAATAAACAAGACTTCCCCTCTCTTTACTGTTCTCTTAGCCATAAACATCATGCTCTGTGTGGTAAGGGCTTTGTCTCTACTAAGAGACGCTAATTAGCCCGAGATCAGGTGTAGGGACCAGTCAGTATTTGGGCTATTTGTCATGTAAATCTCTGTTCGATAAAAGGTTGAATTCTTGGCTGTAAGGATTGTAATTTAGTTCCTTAAATGTTTTGGTAGATCACGATTTCTTGACTTAAATGCAACCTGAATATCCTTAGGAGAACTGAAGTTGTTGCTGGAAATGGAAGCCATTTGTGGGGAGGGAGAAGGGGCGAGACTGGAACAGCGCCACTTCTGATAAGTAACTGTTCTTTTTCGTCCCATTTGTGCTCAATATTAAGCTATGTGATGAGCATTCAGAAGCAGCCTATAACAAGAGATGAAATTCTGCATTTCTTTGAAACAGTTAAACTTCTTTGCTCTTTGTGCACTAAATGACGTTGAATAGCATACTTCTCTAAATAAGAGGTCAGCAGGCAAAGAAAGGCATGTTCTTTTACATGATATATTTTGGAAAATATGTACCAGCGCTCTAACTGGGGAGGAAATCTGCTTTTCCTGTTTTGATACAGTAACATTCATTATTTTCTTTCTCACTCCTAATGTTTTTACAATGGCTAACAGCTCAAGCACTACATGCTTAAAGAAACATCGTATTCATTCTCCTTGGGTTTGTCTGATGTTGGCAAGGCTGATTTTCACCAAATACTAACATTTGCTGCTTTGACTCTACAAACATACACTGGGTGGGAAGTGCAGCTGAGCTCAGCAGGTTGTCCTGCATGATATTGAGGACAAGCTTTTTATTTCTGGGGATTGCATTCTTTTATCCAGTAGGGTAAGCCTTTGGGATTGTTTACTTAATACTGCCTCAATGTCTTTTAATAAATATTATCAGTAGATGACTGATTTTTTCTTTGATTTTTTTTTTTGTCATAGTTTTCTCAGTATTCATCCATTACTCATCTGCACAGGTATTAAATTAAAGCTCAGGAAGGCTTATGGATCCATGCTAACAGCGCTATTGTCATGCTTTGTTCAGACAGTTTTTGTCTGATGCTCATAGTACTGCTTGTACAATCACAGAGGCAAAAATCACAAGCAGAGGATGTATGCAGGGCTAGTTGGCTAATAACTTTGAGTTGGTCAAGGTTTGTCCTGACAGCTGACCTTCAGAGGATGCATAGACCAGTTATAACTTGAACATTCATTGGTGGAATTGAATGGTTTAGAGAGCAACCTGTAACTTGATGCTAAATTTAATCATTCCACTTGTGTAAGGATGTGAATGTGTTCAGTGCCATATATTTCTGGCATTGCTTCTCCAAACTGCTGGAAGAAATCCATGTAATCAAAACAAGCATTCATGTGGTTATTAGCATGTTACTCCCAAGACGCAAAGCTTTATCAATATAAAATGAACTGAATGCGATGCTACTATTCATTCCCTTTATATTACCAGAT
This sequence comes from Cuculus canorus, assembly GCF_017976375.1. Classification (NCBI taxonomy): domain Eukaryota; kingdom Metazoa; phylum Chordata; class Aves; order Cuculiformes; family Cuculidae; genus Cuculus; species Cuculus canorus. Next base: position 114,581,812 of record NC_071402.1, read on the forward strand.
ATTATGCAGTGAATGTAATGAGGCTTGTTGAAGAACTGCTGTTCACTGTGATGTTCCAGAAAAGATACATATCCTAGGAGACTTGTTCACTGATCAAACATTTTAAATGAAATACATTAAAATAAGTGTAATGGCTTCAATCTGAGGTCAGCTTTCAATGCTCACTTTAACGAGTTGTGTTTTACTCTAGAAACTAGACAACTAAAAAGCCTGTTTATTAGTTGCTTAGAAACTCTTCAGAAACTGGTTAACAGTAAGAGCATTACACCAAATATTTCAGTAAAAACTAAAGCTGTAAAATAAATGTGTATTGTGCAGAAATGATAGATTCTTGAGATTACCACAGGATCTTAGGAAGTCCAAGAGTTAAACAGATTACAAGAAGGACATGAATATAGATAAGAGCATCCAGACTTATTCTAAGAAGGATAAACTTGCTTGCTTCAGGTATACAGAGTGGTTTAGGAGGACTATTTCCACACCGGCAGTGTATTAAATGTTTCCTTTCTTGGATCACCTCTAGAATCATTCCATACTGAACATACCAGTCTCTAAAGCATGGACTTCATGGAGTATAGGTACGATCCAATAGTGGAATTATTTACAACGTTTAAGATTTTCTTTCCTATTTTTAACTCAATCTTGAATGTTTTAAAGGACAAAAATCTGAAAGCTTCTTGACAAGCTTTATAGAAATGGTATGAAAATGTGTTTTATGGCTACATGGTAGAGTTTCTTTGAGAGTGACAATTTAACAGCACAGTTGAATTTAGGAGGTAATTCTGTTTAAAGAAGGTTTTTTTCTAGATCTGTGTAACTATTTCTTGTGGGAATATGTATTTTTTTAAGAGTAATTCTTATTCAATTCTATACATTGAATTTTTCTATAAAAATGATTATTATTAAGTTCTTAGAAGGTATGAGGTATTTAATATTAATTCAGCCTTAATAAGGAAATGAATGAAACAATGTCCTACAATGTGGAATTGTCACTGACAAGTAGAATTTTTTCTATTAAAAAATAAGGTCCAAATAGAAATGATAATGAAGGAATTTAGAAGATCTAGAAAAGAAGACACCAGAGGGAAAGTTAAAATATAAAGTATGATTTGATATGGTTACTGCTTCTTTTTGGGAGCTGTAAAACCCAAAGCCGTGTGAATTTTAGCCTTTGAAGTGACTGCAAGCAATCCCGAAACATCAGCTGGGTAGCCCTGGAAATGAGTTTTCCTCAGTGACTATGCAATGGATTTGTGGTTTTAATGACATGCCCGACTAATTCCAGTCAACCCCATTTCTGAATGTATAAATCAGAAAACTTTGCTCCTGCTGATAAAGCTGTAGTATAGCTATAAACATGTCAGTTATTTTCTTGTCAAACATAAAAGGCCTATTATTTCAAGGTGTTTAAGAGGCCTCTCTGCTTATATAAAATACAATAGAAAGTATGTAAGTGGCTTGTTTAATGGTGCATTCCTTCCCTTGAAGTAATTTTCAAGTTCATTTGGCAAAGCAAGAAATAAATTTTGCCTTTGTTGCTAGTTCGAGTGTACCTCAATTAGCATTTGAGGAAATGACTGTTTAAGAGTATTGTAAGGTTACCTCTTTCTAAAACATGGCCATGAAACTTAGACTTCCTGTCGAAAATGCTAGTTGGACCCAGATAAAACTTCTTGTCAAAAGAAACTACAGGAGGCTTTTTTTTTCTTTACAATCAGCTTCCAAAGGTCATCTGACCAATGTTAGTTGAAAGAAAATGGAGTAACCATTGTTTTGTGCAGAGAAACCACCAGTTTTCCTTCTGAATCCTAGCAGCAGACATTTCTTACAGCTTTTCCAGCCAATACTTCTTAAGAACTATTTTTGAGCTACACACCAGCCACAAGATGAATGCTAAAATAATTTCTCTAGCTAACAGTTCATGCAGAAGAGTGATATCATCAATGAGCTTCTTTTCATGAGCATTAACAGATGGAGTTTGATCCTTTAGGGAAACCGCCAAATGAGCTCTGGGAGTCCAGAACCAAGGCAGTGCAGAATGATTTGTACATTGGCATTGAGAATATGTACGTCTGTAGCAATTAACGCAGCTGCTACGGCAGAACCCTTCTTAGCCTCTTTTCTGAAAGAAGTAAGCTGTATTTGTCCCTCTTCCCCCCCCCCCCCCCCAGTAACTGTGGAACTCATGGATAGAAGAATCTCATAGATGTGAAACACCCACACACTTAATGAAAATAAGATTTGTAAGAGGGGAGGCATCCTATTAAAACTGCCTTCAAAAGCAGCATTTCATCAAAGAGACCATGGAAGGGAGAAGAATGCTGAGTACTTCATACGCTGGAAAAACTCCAGTCAGTGTTGTTGTGTTGTCACCTCTCAGGTATTTAAAAAACCCCCAAACTCTACTGTTGCAAAAGTGTGCGCACTGCTCTGAGCACCTTGATTGTAATCAGTAAAGGACTAGCATTTGTTTATATCAAATAGGATAGTGGAACGTGTACTAAGTAGAAGATCAAAGCACTCATAATCTGATATAAGTAATATCTTGGACATCTGGACTGACAAAGGATGTATTAAATCAGGCCTTGTCATCAAGATTGCCAGTTTGGCAGAGGAACATAAGAAACCCGCCTCCAGAAGCAGGCCCCCTACTCGCTGAGCACGTGTAGTAGAGAACTTGTATGATGCAATCACCTGTAACTTTTGTAATAAATTGAGCACAGAGGCTCCTGCCAGACATGCTTGATTTGTGGAAAAGCCACCAAGCACCCACATTTGCGCAACTCTGTAAAGAAATCAATCTATCTCTCGACTTGGCGTGTGAGATTGGCTCTTTGCATGCTGGGTAATGAATCCAACTTTTCAGACAACACTACCCTGGAGGATATATCTGAGATAACCCTCAACTCAGATATCTGGTAGTGGTCAATTCCCTGCTGCAGTTTAGTCAGTTAACAGGTCAGTCAAAAAGAGGACAGCAGACTGGCAAGATATCCTGCTGTCACAGGAGAGCTATTCCCTGCCATGAAAACGTTGTCTTTCCCGAGTTCACAGTTCAGTCACTGCTTCATAAATTAATTTTATTAGAGTTGGACAACAGCACCTATGCTGAGTTACATCAAGCTCTTTTTCCTTCAAATCACTGCCCTAACTGTGACCAGGTCGGATTCGTATGTCGCTCTAAGATCTGAGTAGGAACAGTACAGTTCCTCTTGTGAGGATGATGTCTTAACAGAGGTTAACAGATGTTCACTGAGTAGTGCATTTTTCTTTTGCCTTATCTTTTGTTTTCCTCAAAAATGGTGACTCTCCACATTTTAACAGTTAAAGTCTTATCTCTAAGTAATTGAGGAAATAGTGCTTACAAAGGATGGGCCTTTAATCAAGGAGAAAAAAGCTTGCAGGCTGTGTGCAAATAGGAAATAAGGTACCACCTTCCATAAGTATTTGACATTTGAAATGCTTTATCTGTTGTCAGCCCATACTCTGAAATTTTGGTTAGAGGCTCTTATGAAAGATTTTACAAAGATGAAATAAACATAGGTTATTGTCTTCATGCACAGTTTACAGACAGAAGATGTCTGTTACATATACAGTCAGCCTGGGTTACAGAAATAATTCTTTGCCGCTTTAAAATCTACATCAGTTGAATTAAAATGGCATTGCTGAGCTGTGTAAATGTAGTCCTTATATGTCAAGCAACATTAGTATGACTGAATCTGAAGTGTTTGACACACGGTTCCTGAAATTATAGGCTACGGGCATTTTAAAGGACAAATCTCGTGTCCTCAAGTGACAATCTAAGACTTTTCCAAGAATCAGCTCTTTAAGTGGGAAAGACTTCAGACATCTAGTCAGCCTGGAGATGAGATTCTGAGGATGCAGCTAAAGAGTCTGAATGGGACATATTACCCAGTAAAAGAGCTAGCAGCTTTTGCTGAAACAGCTGGCACTTGATCTCTGCTCTGAGATAAACAGTACCTCCCACCACACACGAGTTAACCTCTGACTGGAAGTGACGCCACCTCTTAGTGTGTATAGGAGAGATGAGATCTATTATTGCCAGCGTTGTAACAGTAATAATGCTTGTATTATGGCTGTGATAGTTGAAGTGCTACAACTGAGTTAAAAAAAGAAAAAAAGAGGGAGGCACCTATAGTCTGGCTTTGTTTTGCTCTTCTGTAGATTTCTGTATCTAAAGATGCATTTGGTGTAGCTGCCTCAAGTTTCTGGTATAAGCACATATGACATATGTGGGTATTACAAGTGACCTAATACTCCTCCAGTAGGACAATTAAAAAATCTTTATAGCTAATAATGAAAACGTCATTATAATGGCTTTAGATGTGTCAAGTTGAGTTTGATTAATAATAGTAGTATACTTTTTGGTATATAAGAACTATGCATATGTTACATTTGAGATGACACATTAAAAGCGCTGCTTGCTTTGAATGACTAAGGTGCTATGATTTTTTTTGTTAAACAGAGGCTTGACTCATTTCTCTAATGAAACATTTTCCCTAATTTCTGTTCCTTGTTATTCTGAAGCATAAAAAGTGCTAACTGATTGCTGTGCATCTCTGGTGTTCCATGTCCAGACTGTAATACTCTGTGATTCTCTGGGACTGTTGTTTATTATGTTGTTTAATATTTTATGCCTAACTCACTTATGTCAAAGTAATTCTTGTGTTATAGCAATTCCCTGCAGTTCACAAATTCTTTTGGAAAACTTTGTCTTCTAATAGAGATGGGTAGCTCAGGTATCCTCTTTGTCACATTAGCTTCTTCTAAGTTCATTTGGACCAATATTTGAGAGACTCCACAAGAAGAAGAAATCCACATTTGCTCTGGTTTGGCTTTAAGCTAAACTTTCTACTGTAGTTGCATAGAATTGTCTGGATTGTCAATTCCTGTCAGGATTGTATGAAGTTTTCCAGGGACGTGCTGATTCTTCTTTTTTTCCCTGAAGTAGATTTTCTTCTTGAATTATGATCATTGATATTGAAGCTTGGATGGTTTGCCCCCTTCAGATAAGCATCTTTGAATTACTGTCTCATGGTTAAAATATAAGCTAGATCTCCACTGTTTTGTGTCAGAAATGACCAGTCATTTTTTCAGGCATAGGCTATGTCTATCTCTGTATATACATTTTAAAATGAGTGGGTTTTGGTATTGTCATAAGAAAATAACAACTAATATAAACCACTTGAAGGAAGTGCTACGCTAAACAAGGATCCTAATCTTAGGGTGTTGAGCATCTGCCTTTTTGACAAAAGCAAAGAGGAGCTGCAGTCCATTAGCATCTTGAAGAACTTATCTAGCCACTTATAGACTGTGGTAGCTCTTGAATAATGGTTTATACCATTCAAATTCTTATTTTAAGAAGTTGAAAACTTAATAATCTATGTGGTCAATGCTTATTTATTTTTTTTTAGTCTAAATATACGAAATGGCCTGCTGAAGAATTCTTACATCATTGACATTTAATATAGGATTGTGTGACATTTCCCGAAATATGATTTTTCATTTAGGCACTTTTAGTAACACTATATCGTCTCAATCAGATATAGTGTGCCAGTTTCTGCACTTAGGCAAATATCACGGCTAAATGGCTACTGATGACAACTATTGCTTGGGGAATGGGGAGAGTGGAGAGGGCTGGCTGCCACTTCTGAAATCTAGTAAAATGAAAAATCTTGACAGAATAGAAACTGCAGTAGAAAGCTTAAATGTTAAGAGAGAGACTAAGTTGGACTTTTACAGCATTATTTGAGTATCTGGTAGAGTAGTGTAAGCAAACATGAGTATGTCAAAGATTGAAGGCCAAAAGAAAAGATTTCAAAACTAAGATATATTCCATTACTGCAGCCTTATTTGTGTACAAGTGAAACACATTATTTTTAGTTAAAAAATTCTCTCTGTCCTGTCCCACTGTTTCCTCCCCTTTTACATTGTGACTAAGTCTGCCAGATGCAGGTGGATTAGATTTAATTATTGGGACCTTCATGTTAACATTTCTAATACCGCAGAAAGACAAGAAACCCACAAAAATTTAGGTAGCATTTGAAGTTCTGATATAGTCAAACAAAACATATACTTGTGATTCCTGTTTTCTTAATTGCATTTCTTCAGCTGTGCCCTCTCAAACTAGCTTATCACACTGTCAGAGATACCGAACATGTGCTACAATTAAGAGGTATTGAGCTCACGTGCACTCAGTAACACGTGTATATTCACATTTCTTCCCAGGAAATTAGACAGAGATATAGCAGCTCTGGTTTTTTACCATGTTTTAAAGTGAATTAGAGCAGAAAATGCTCAAGAGGTATCAAAAAGGCTAGTTGAAAATGCTTTTGAATACTAGAAATTCCAAGACTGTTATTCCCAACAATTACAAAAATTACTTAGCCTTTCAAGTTCTGATTTCTTTTCAGAGAAATTTCATTTGGCCTTTCTGTTCAAGGCTTGAGGTTCATGCTTTCAAGCTTTTCTATGCAACTAAAAGGATTAGAAACTTTTTTCAGCATAGGCAAGCATCTTTGATATAATTGCACAGTTCCAGGATCCAGCATGTAATATCAAAGAATATGATATTAAAGCCCAGGAACTGCAAATGCTGTTAAGACAGCAGTACTATAAGAGTTGGTTTTAGTCTTTCTCTGGTGTTCATGCTACATCACACCTCTTTCTTTATGGCATTTGCCTTGCATCCACAGGACGTGTGTTGTAGGCCACTACAGCTTGAACTGACAGCCTTAGCACAAAGGGAGGAACCTGAATTAATGATCTTAATAAAGGTTGTCTTTTTTAGTAACATTTAGTATTTTCAGTGAGGGCTAACTATATATATATATGTGTGTGTAGGAGATATATATATGTGTGTGTAGGAGATAGATATATATAGGATTGTTGCAAATATAGGACTTGGAAGTGCTCGCATTGCTGTTAGACACTTTTAAACCTGAGTAAATTTCAAGTAGTTGCTCCTTCAATTACAGTACTCCAAGAGGCACTGTGTTTGAGCAGGGCTAATTTAACATGGAAAGACAGGATGTCATGCCACAGCTATTTTAAAAGGTTGAATGCAGTTACTGTCGCAAATTACTAGGCTGGTTCAAAATCACGTAAAAGTAATGAAAAAAAAAAAGAGTGCTGCTTAAAGATAAGTATTTGTGAAGCTTGTATACCTGCAGTAAACCTGAAACTCATTAGAAAATACTTACTTAAAAATTCCCAACGGGATCAGAAGCCATTGTGGGAACGGACGCAGAAATGTATGAAGTCACTTGTTCTTTTCTTCAAAATAGATGTACTTCTTTAAGTGGCCTAGAACTTAGGTGAAAAAAATGATGGTTTTCCTTTTGTCACAAACTGCACAAGAAATGCAGTTTTAAAGGTTTTGGCACGTCTGAAAATGAAGCTTATTTTTTATCGCTGATTTTCAGTTTCTCCATTAACAGTTCTGCATTTTTTGCACTTCAACCCTAGAAGCAGGATCTTGATTAGACTCTGCAGGATGTAATAGCTTAATTACTACAAAGCTTAATTTCTTCAAACCTAGCACTCTCTTCAGATATTCCAGTGAGACTACAGCTTAGGATATAAAAGACTTTATCAACAGGAAAAACTGAAACACTAAGGTTATGTTATTTAAAATTCTGTATAATCTGTCCCAGGAAGTGAAAAACAGCATCAGACTCTGTATACACATTAAAGATGTGAGGCTGTAAACAACCAAAGGCCAACTTTTAAAAAAGGTAAAACAGTTCTGTAGTGAAATTATGGGAAATATAAAAGACAAATTCTTAAAACATCTGATTTACTGGAATGTTTATCTACTGAAGAAAAATTTCTAGAAGTCCTGTTCTTCAACGTAAAGAGTAGCAAAATTAATTTTTTGGTTCCCACTGTATACACATGTAGGTACTTTCCAACTAATCCATGTTGCTCCTTCAATGTCAGAGGCTTTCAATGACAGTTTTATTTTTTCCCATGAATGGATGATTTTCCACAGGTCATTCTGTGATGAATTGGAAACCGTTTACAGCTTAATATCTTCTTAGTTCAGCATATTAAGTAAGTCATAGATATACGTCTGGACAGATATATGATTAGATAGAACCTAATGATAGATAAACTAATGACAGACTAAGTAAATCATTGATATGATAGGAATCACAGAAGCATGAAATGTAAGCTATATTTGATGTTACATGATTAAAATGATCTCATAACAATAATATTTTAATACATCTTATAAAATGATAATATTATGATCTTCTGACCTTAAATATATTATATGAAATATGCAAGATGTGATATAAAAATCATGCCTCTGATTAGATACAAATAGATTCTGGGTAGTTTTCAAATAGTATATAGAATCTCTAGAATTATAATTTACTCTCAGATGAAATTCAAATAGGAAACAATCTTTTCATTGATCTATCACTGCCAGTTTCTGTAGTCTATAAATAGGGTTGTATCCTCAGAACTCCTCAATAGATCTGGATTACGTTGGAGGCCCTTAAAGATGGAATGGGAACAGCCTAATATTTTTACTGAATGAGAAACTTCTTTTTTTTCCTTTCTGAATTGGCAGTTGGCATGTTGAATTTGTACAGAACGTCCCCACTAGCCAGATGGTGGGGAGGAGGGCATACGGTACAATTTCAACTCTTTTTAAATTAAATCCCCCTCTGGTGCTTCTTGTCTTGTTGCAGATGCACAGAATGCAGCTGACATTAGTCACTAATTTATTGGAAGGGAGAGAGAGGGGCACCTCAGGGCCCTTTTAACCCTCCCATTGCAATAGGCTGTTGGCATATACCCTCCCAATGCATACGACATAGCTGTGGCGTTTGTCCCTCCCATATACACTCCTGCCAATTTCAGTTGGAACTGCATCCAACCCTTGGTGATGTATGGAATTATGTTATCTATTATTTAATGTAAGGGTTAAGCTAAAGATGGTGATGTTGCCAGAAAATATTCTAGCACCTATTTCCAAGGCAGACAGGAGACTTTTTGTGCTGCCCTGAAATGGATGTTTGTTTTCTCGTTCCCTTGTGCTGAAGTTTGGTGTTCATCAGCGGTGGTAGGAGAATGCTTGTGAGCACTTTCTCCCACCTGTTTTGTCCTACCACAAACTTGCATAGCTGGGTAGGGAACCAGGTCAGAACAACCTTGTTAAATTTAGGTATTTGTACTAAATATACTTCACTAAATTTCTGAGTGATACATAATCTGTGTGCACAGTTTTTACCTCTCCCCTTGCAGCCTTATTGTTGGGGGTTGAGTAAAGGATGTATCTGAATACAGATTTAGTCTTTCAGTTCACCACTTGGGGTTACCTTAAGGTTAGAGTTCTTTCACGCTAGCGCACGTAGCTGCAATAGAAACAGGCTACATTAATTGCTTTTATCGGTAACCTCTACCAGCTTTAAAAATGTGACCTCAGCACACTTCTGTTAAGACATAAAGGAAAAAAAAACCATTTTGAATACTTTACTACAATTTACATGTGCACAGTAGTAATTCTGAAAATAAAATGAAAGTGGAACGTGAGCTCTCTTGTAAAACAAAAGTTTATAATGAATTTCTACTAACCTGAAAAGCTACCACATGCTTGCACTTGATAAAATTTTTGGCTCTGAGTCTGAATAAAATTACATAGTCCAATGCATTACACTTAAATGTTTTATCAAAAAAGAAAAAAAAAATCTTATTCTTGCCAGGAGCTGAAATCTTATAACTATGTAAACATCTGTTTACTACCTGCCAGCTCCTCACTGAGTATCACCTTCACCCCATTTTACTACCACCAATAATCTTGAAAAAGAATTTCCAAGTGCCGAGAGACTTGGCAAGATTACTTGTCTATAATATATGCAGCATTCCTGGAATTCTTGGCACATTAGCCTTGAATCAGTTCAAACTGAAGTACTTCACTCCTGCTGGTTTTTTTTTTTAACTGTTTATAGTTTCATTGTTGAAATGTCTTTATTCTCCACCACAGACATCTTACTATAATGTAACTGAAATATTTTAAAAGTAAATGAGGTGATGCTCTTTCCCATTCAATGAATTGCAGTAGTCCTTCAGCGTGACATAAACCTTTATTAGGGAGCAGTTTTTCCACCTTCTGCTATACTAAGGCCATGACATAACTGTAGCTGCAGCTGACGATGGAGAGAAGTGATGCCTTTGTCCCGTAGCAGACATCCTAACACGGCATGTTGCCTGCCTCAGCTACAGCTTCCAATAGTAACTTGCTTCACAGCATATTCCAATTATAGAGCACAATCTTCTTGGATGTCTCTCTTGGCTGTCTTTTACATGCAATGGGAAACTAGCTCTTTACTTGACAAAAATGAGCAGGATTGTCTCTGGAAATGTAAAGCCTCAGTAGATAGGACAGAGGCACTTCTGAAAGCTTCCACTTTAGTACTGAAGATTTTACTTAAGAGCTCTGTATGCCCTAAATGAAGGGAGAGGAAACCTCTGTGGAAAATATGCAATTAGTATTTTTAACTATTTCAAAATAGTGCAGCTGAAGGAAGAAAATGTCAGGTAAGTATGGAAGATGTGGGAGACATGGAAGGTGTAGAGAATAAAAGTATAGAAGATGAAATACAGGTTTGAGTCAACAGTTAAGTGTTATGGTCAGAAAATTAGTTCATCTGGTCTTTCCCTGAAGGACAGATAAAACCAGATTTTCTTGAATGCTCTGAGAGTGTATGTTCACAACAGTTCAAAATTATTTAAGATTGGAGCTCCCGTAGTTCTTCCACTGCCCCACACTGCCCTTCCACACCAGTTCTGGCAGTTCAGCACGAATGCCTTTTTTGAGGCAGGTTTTCTTCTTGGCTAGATCTGTCCCCTTGGGCTGGTTTACCAAGAGCTGACAGTCTCAGGGCCAGCACACAGGAAGCGCAAAACTGAACATCAGCAAATGGAGAATTACAAAAGCCTGATTTTACATCAACTTAAACTGCTGCAGTGCTGCATTCCCCTCTGAATGCAGAATATTAGTAGAGATACTCTTTAGGGAAGGGATTAGAGGGTTAAATTTAATGGTGTTTCAAAAATCAGTGAAATCTAATTTAAGACTGCCATAAACCAAAGTTCCTTAATTAGCATAATTGCACAGTGTCAAGACAGGGCTGAGCTAAGGTAATTTGAAAATGTAGCTATGTTTCTTACATCTTAACATGCTCAGACTTATAAAATGAAATGAGTACTTGTTTCCTCTGGGAAAAATATATCATTTCTCTTCTTTTAAACTTAGGGAACTGATTTCTTATATCGATATATGTATATATTTATATGTGTGTGTATATACACACATATAAAAAAACATTCAAACTTTGCGTAGAATTACAATTGATTTTTCTCTGGAGGATTCTATGATTCAAAGGTGAGGTAGTCACTTCTATCAGCTATCAGTTAAACAGCATAGATGAAAGGGATGTGAGGAGGAAACAGGCAATGCAGGCTTTACAATGACACACCATTTAAAGTGTGTAAATGAGAAGCTCCAATATAATCTCTGTCCTGACTCCACTCATATAAGTACTCTGTAGAGGACTGTAAAAGCACTGGTGAGCTTTTGACATCAAGATGAAAGGCAACAAATAATGAGATTAAATCAAATGAAAGTCCATTTTACCAGAAAGTAATTTTGTCCTCCAGAAAAGCTAATTTGCGCTCAGTGTACTGAGGACAGTTTGAATTATACCTAAAGCAAAGTAAGCAAATAATTGAGATGCGCATTTTGACAGCAGGATCACATATTAACCCTTTCTGCCCCAAACTGAAGTGCCATAGGCATTATTAAAATATTATAGATGTTATGATTCAGAAAAATGTTTCTCTTATTACAATGTATAAATAAACTTCTCCCGAGATTAACAAAATTTATAGTAGACTTCACTAGGATTACTCAACACTGACAGAATTGAAACAAACACATCTTATAAAGTATCTTTAAAAATTATCTGCAAGCTGATTTCAGAGGAACAAGTATTTCGAGTCCTGTTATAGAATCATAGAATCATGGAATAGTTTGGGTTGGAAGGGACTTTAAGGATCACCTAGTTCCAGCTCCCTGCCATGGGGAGGGACGTCCCACTAGATGTGGCTGCCCCAAGCCTCCATCCAGCCTGGCCTTGAACACCTCCAGGGATGGGGCATCTACGACTTCCCTGGGCAACCTGTGCCAGTGCCTCACCACCCTCATTATGAAGAAATTCCTCCTTATGTCTAGACTAAATCTGCCCCTCTCCAGTTTATATCCATTGCCCCTAGTCCTATCAGTACAAGCCTTTGTAAAAAGTCCTTCTCCAGAGGACTTTTGGTCTGAAAAGTGACTTCAACAGAAACCTGTTTAATAGGTCTCCAGTCTGTGAACCATGAAGTTGTAGCTATCTTTGTTGTGTTTACAATGAAACGTAAAATTAAAATGTAAACGTAAAAGTAAAACGTAGCACAAGGTGATAGTGGAGATGAAGTTGAATTGATTACGATCCTGAAGACTAAGTAAACCTTCAAGTTAAGCTTACGTATAAACTTAGTCAGGTTAGGGCCTATCTGTTTAATGCCAATAGAATGAATCATCCCTAAGTACCACCGATCAGTTGGAAGGAAAGATCTGGAACATCAGAAATTTATTATCTTTTGATTTTTCCAAGACTTTCAGAAGCTCTTAATTCTTCTGAAGAAGTAGAAAGGTAGTAAAAGCAACTTTTTGTGTTGTTTTTTAGATTGATACAGAAGTATGCTTTTTTACATCTGACTATTTTAAAGACGAACACCCCTTCCCCCAAAAAAACCAAACCAAAACACCCCCCCCCCCCCCAAAAAAAATGATTTTATCAAATCAGTACTTTTCATCCCTCAAGGCCTAGGGGAGCACAGAAAGAACTGAAATCTGTGATGCCTATTTATGCTCCCCATACTTCTGCCACCCTCTTGATTGCGCCAGCGTAATCTCAGGATGACAGGATGACGGCAACTCTTTTTTCTGGTGGCACAGGACAGTTAAGTGGTGCTGTGGCATCTAAACCACCTGTGGCTGTAAACATACCAAGGAGAAGGAGAATGTCTGGGGCTGGGGGCTGCTTAAGCTGGCACTGAACATTCATGAAACTCCAATGCAAGTCTGTTATCAGCAGGTTCACTTGTTTTTGGAAAGTGTTTTCAGATCTGTCAACTAAAATGAAAAAAATAGTGATCTAACAACCACTAGGATGTTCACTCTTTTTTTCCACCTAAACCTATAAATATTGCATATCCTTTCAAGTACTGTTTTATTAAAAAAAAAGAGACTCTAATTGTGAAGTTTAGAGATTGTTTGGTCTTTCGTATTTGAATTTGTAATTGTTCTTCTAATTTGTATATGTGTTTTCACTGGAATTATTCATTTCCGGCTAGACACATTTGCACATTGGATATTCAGATGAGTAGTTTATTGCAAAATTTTTGACAAGATTCAAAATGTAAAACAAATATTATTGTAATTTTTGAGTATGACTATCTGCAGCTGGTTACTGTAAGCAAAGCCTTTTTTAATTTCAGACTGTCTCCACAGTCATATTTTAACAATGTTGCTTTGGTTTGCCAAATAATGCCTTTGCCTAGCACTTTTATGAAGCTTCCTGAAGATATTAGGGCTATCCTTAATATTCTTCTGTATCAACCGCACATTAAGGTAAGGATTTTTTAAGAAACAAAATTCAGCAACAGATGGAGCTAAAACACTTGGAACATTATTTATTAAACAGCCATTGTTTGTAGGTGTAGGGATAGCAGAAATGGGAATATAATTTTAAGGATGGATATAGTCCTGATATAAGGCAGAAGAGGTGCTTCTCAGCTGCCTGACAGCATCACAGGCACGTATGACTGGGAGATATTCACTAATGTGACACAGATCAAGCCGCAGAGATGAAGCTTTTTTAGTTCTCAGTATCCAGTAGGGCTTGCTTCTGGCTTTCTTCTCCTTTATTGACACATGAACAGAGAGTGTTTCTTAGTAGGCCCACTTTGTCCCTGATAATTAGATCTCAGTAGCTGCAGTTGTGAACAAGGTCACCAGTGTTCAAGAATTCCCCCCCAATCTTCTCCCCAAAACTTCTTGTAGCATAGTGTGAAGTCTAGATATGTTGTGGATGTTCACAGTCTTAAGACCTACAGGCTTTGTTTTTTTCCTTCATGAAAATATTTACCTATGGTTTTCATATTTAATGGTAGCATCTGATATTGAAAGCAAGGGCTACCTTTTTTAACAGAGTTACTAAATTTTTTTCATCTTGAGTTACCGTGCATAAGTTTTGTGTTGATATTGGGGCATCGTAACTAGCATCACAAGTAGCTCAACATGGTTCTTTACTTGCCTTACAAACAAGTTAACAGAAGCAGCAGCATCTTGGAGAAGAGTCATTCCTACAATGACAGTGCTACCTACTTGTAGCGGAATGCTTCGTGGAGTAACCATGGACATATTCAAGTAACGTGACAGCTATATGGGGCAGGTCTAAAATTATGTATTACATACAAACAATTAACCAGCTTGTCATCATTTATTTTCCTGAATGCAAATATCTAGGGTTCACACTTTAAATCAGCACATGTATCTCTTATTTACATCTCAAAATATATTGACAAATTTATGATATTTTAGCACTCAAATTTATCTTCAAGAGCTTCAAAAGAGGGAAGTATGCTCTTACACTTTCACCTTGTTTAGCTGAGGAATTCAAGAGGCATGCTATTATAGGGTTGGCAGATTTAATTAAAATGTTTAAAATTTAGTTTTCTTAAATGCTTCTTCTGAACTGACAAAGACTGATTTTGGTTTCTTCTGGTGCTTAAGAAAAACAAAGCCAAGGTGACAGGTCATTAATCATGAGATATCAATGCAATTGTATTTCTCAGACCATGTTGTCATGCTCCTTTAGAAACAGAGTGTAAAGCCTACAATTAGCATGTCTCCATTAGATTTTGACCTTGAAAGTCAGAAGGCATTTTGTTCATACTAGTGCTGTGCATCAGTCTTTAAAATAAAATTTATTATATCAGTAGAAAATACTTATATTTAAAAAAACTTCCTCATCCCTGGAGCTCAGCATTGGAACCATAGTTTCAAATAATATTCCTTAGGTGTCTGGGTAAACATATTTGAATTGGTAAAGCATTTTTTTTCGTGGTACACAACTAGTGATAAGGGGTGATGGATACATGGTTGGTACGGAAAGCTGGGTTTTAAAAGCAGTCACTTGAATTGTTTAAGATTTTGTTTTTTTTTTTTTCCTTTTTTTTATTTTTTTTTTTTTTTTTTTTTTTTTTTGCTAACATTTGACAGAACACAATAATTTGCCTGAGGATTCAAAACTAACTACACTGCAAGTCTAGCCTGGGTATACTGTAATGTAAGAATAGCAGCTACTCCATGATTTTTAACTAAGTTTGCGGATGACACGAAGTTGGGCGGCCCATTGACACTCCTGAGGGAAGAGAGGCCCTGCAGAGTGATCTGGACAAATGAGAGAGCTGGGCAATCAACTGTGTGAAGTTTAACAAGGGCAAGTGGCAGATTTTGCACGTGCGACATGGCAGTGCTGGATATACAGACTGTGGAGTGAGAGGCTGGAGGCAGTCCTGCAGAAAGGGATCTGGGGTTCTAGGGATCTGGGGTTCTGGTTGACAGTGAGTTGAACATGAGCCAACAGTGAGCCCTGGTAGCCCTGGTAGCCAAGAGGGCCAGCTGTGTTCTGGGGTGCATCAAGCACGGCATTGCCAGCTAGTGGAGGGAGGAGGTTGTCCCACTCTACTCTGCACTGGTGCCATCCCACCCCGAGTATTGTGTGCAGTTTTGGTCACCACAGTATTAAAAGGATATAAAGCTACTGGAGAGTGTTCAGAAGAGGGCCACCAGGTTGGTGGGGTATATAGAGGGGAAGTCATATAAGGAGCAGATGAAGTTACTTGGTCTGGTCAGCCTGGAGGAGACTGAGGGAAAAACTCATTGCAGTCTACAACTTCCTCACAAGGGGAGGAGGAGCAGGCGGTGATCTCTTCTCTCCAGTAACCAATGACAGGAACTGAGAGAATGGTAGGAAGATGTGCTGTGGGAGGTTTAGGTTGGACATTAGGAAAAGGTTCTTTGCCCAAGGGTAGTGGAGCACTGGAACAGGCTCCACAGGGAATCAGTCAGAGTGCCAAACCTGACAATATTCAAGAAGCATTTGGACAATGCTCTCAGACACAGTGTGAATGTCAGGGTTGTCCTAAGCAGGGAGAGGAGTTGGACTCGGTGATCCTTGCAGGTCCCTTCCAACTCAGGACATTCTGAGTGTGACACCCATTTCCATACAAATACTGCTCCAGAGACACAGGATATGGAGGCTGCCAAGAAAAAACTCGGAAGCAAGTGGGTGTTCAGGGACTGTTCTTCCCCTGACCAACCCAGAGCCTCTGCTCCATGGTATGGGTTTGGCTCCTAGTGCCAGCACAGAGGCTGGTGGGGCCAAGGGTGCAGGCTGGGCTCCTCCACATGGCGGGAGCTCCATCTCCCTCATGGTAATGCGCTTTTCCAGCCCAGGCAGAGAAGGGAGGAGACCTTGCTGCGGAGGTGGGCACCTCCAGAGCTCCCAAGAGGGTTTGGTGATACCAAAAATGCCAACAAATAAACCCTCTAAGATTTGTTTTGGAGTTTTAGAAAGCAAGCATTCTTTATCAGGGCTGGGCAACACAAGGGAGTGTTCTCCATACATTGGGTGCAGCGAGACAAGAGGTGGAGACAGAATGTATTTCTCACTCACATACCTGTGTCTAAATTTTCCCAGAAATCTTATGCATATTCTATTACTTTCCAAGGATTAATTTTAATGTTATTATGAACTTCACAACAGGCAAATCTCTTGCTACTTGGAGCTGGCTCCAGCTCTGCCTGACCTTGCATTTGAGATAAGGAAAGACTGCAAACAGGTGGTTTCAGAAGAAGACACATCTGTTCAGCACAGATCATACTGCACACAAGATGTTACCATAGAATCGTAGACTCACTACGTTGGAAAAGACCTTTGAGATCATCAAGCCCAACTGTACCTGTCCACTACTAAATCATATTCCTAAGCACTTCATCCACCCATCTTTTAAACACCTTCAGGGATGGTGACTCGACCACCTCCCTGGACAGCCTGTTCCAATGCCTGATAACCCTTTTGGTGAAGAAATTTTTCCTAATGTTTAATCTGAACTTTCCCTGGTGCAGTACGAGGCCATTCCCTCTTGTCCTATCACTTGGGAGAAGAGACCAGCAAGCACCTCTCCACAACCTCCTTTCAGGTAGTTGTAGACAGTGATAAGGTCTCCCCTCAGCCTCCTCTTCTCCAGGCTAAACAACCCCAGTTCTCTCAGCCACTCCTTGTAGGACTAGTTCTCCAAAGAATGAACACTCTCTGAAAGAAAACATGCTATCAGAGAAATAAAACTTTAGCTTAAATCAAAAATATTCCACTTTTTGTAACAGTAAGTACTTCTTGTATCGATTACAAAAAGTGGAATATTTTTTATTTAAGTTAAAGTAGAGTTAGGTTTCATCTAATTAATTGTATTTTTTCAAAGTCAGACAGAATGTCCCTCTGATAGTGTGTTTTCTTTCTCTCTTAGCATGTTTTCTTCCAGACAGGTTTTTTCCGGACACTGTTCATTTTTTGGAGATGACAACGCCTTGTGTGCAGCGTGATCTGTGCTGAACAGATGTGTCTTCTTTTGTAACCAGCTCCATTGGAGAGGCGTCTTGGCTTGTATCAGAAATAGTGTGGCCAGCAGGTCCAGGGACGTGGTTCTGCCCCTGTACTCAGCACTGGTGAGACTACACCTCAGTACTGTGTTCGGTTTTGGGGACCTCACCACAAGAATGATGTTGAGGTTCTGGAAGGTGTCCAGAGAAGAGCAATGAAGCTGGTGAAGGGTCTGGAGAACGAGTCTTACGAGGAACGGCTGAGGGAACTGGGGTTGTTTAGCCTTGAGGAGGCTGAGGGGAGACCTTATTGCTCCCTACAACAACCTGAAAGGAGGTTTTGGTCTTTTTGCCCAAGTGACAGGTGACAGGGCAAGAGGGAATCACCTCAAGCTGTGCCAGGGAAAGTTTAGATTTGACATTAGGAAAAATGTCTTCATCAAAAGGGTTATCAGGCATTGGCACAGGCTGCCCAGGGAGGTGGTTGAGTCACCATCCCATTAGAAGACGGGTGGATGAAGTGCTTAGGGATATGATTTAGTAGTGGACAGGTATGGTAGGTCTTGACGATCTCAAAGGTCTTTTCCAACCTAGTGAGTCTATGATTCTATGGTAACATCTTGTGTGCAGTGTGATCTGTGCTGAACCAATGTCTCTTCTGTAACCACTTGTTTGCAGCCTTTCCCCATCTCAAACACAAGGTAAGGCAGAGCCGGAGCCATCTCCAAATTAACAACAGATTTTCCTATTGTGACGCTCATAATAACATTAAAACCAGTCCTTGGAAAGTAACAGAACATGCATAAGATTTCTGGGACAATATACAGATGCCAGCGCGAAATCCATTCTGTCCCAGCTCTCATCTCGCTGCGCACGACGGAAGATCCCTCCCTCGCGTTGCCCAGCCCTGATAAAGGCTGCTTGCTTTCTAAAACGCCTCTTGCAGAGTTTATTCGCCGTCATTTCGGCTTCCACACCACCCCCCAAGCGCTGGAGCTGCCGGAGCGCCCCCCCCACCCCTCAGCGCAGGCGCCGCCGCGAGGCCGCCCCGCCCTTCCGCCGCCCCGTCCCGCCCCGTCCGCCGCGGCGCCCTCCCTCGGAAGCGCGCGGGGCGGGGGCTGCGGCTGCGGCCGTGAGGGGAGCCGGGGCGAGGCGGGGCGAGGCAGCTGACCCTCGCGTTCCAATCTCTCTCTCCGTCTCTCTCTCTTTTCCCCCTTCTCCACCGCCTCCGAGCTTCGCTGGGTGCGAGGCGTGTGGGGGGGGGTCACTCGGGGTGAGGCTTTATTTTTAAGTTGGTTCCGTCTCGGAGCCCCTCCCCGGGCGGGACGAGGCTGGAGGCAGCGCTTGTGGCGACGGGGAAAAGCGACAGGGCTGCTGTGTGCGGCTGCGGGGCGACTAATCCGCATCCTCGGTGGCCCCTGGAGGCTGCCTGCGTGCGAGTCTCTGCTCCTGGCGGTGCGCATCCAGAGGCTCAGCTATTGGGCTTTATTTTCAGTTATTTTACGATTGCTGTTATTGTTTTCCTTTTTTTTTTTTTTTTTTAGCGCTGGTTTCTCTTGCAGATGTTGCTGCAGGTGGGGGCAGAGGGAGCAGTGTGATTTCCTGGGATCTTGGGGCACCTCTGTCTTCGCCTTCCAGCGCTGCTGTTGCTAAAGACTTTTGTAACTGTCGCCACAAGTACGATTTCGATGGAAAATGAAGGTAAAGGTCTCATCAGAGTCTCACTGGCTTCATTGGAGCTGAGAGGATTTTTGCATGCAATGTGGTGACAACTCCTACTGGTGCGTGTGTCCGTTTTACCATTCCAGGGTTGCTCTTGTGTGTTTGTCTCGTGGTAGGAATTGTAGAATGGTTTGGGTTGGAAGGGATCTTAAAGATCATAGAATGGTTTGGGTTGGAAGGGACCTTGAAGATCATAGAATGGTTTGGGTTGGAAGGGGCCTTGAAGATCATAGAATGGTTTGGGTTGGAAGGGACCTTGAAGATCATAGAATGGTTTTGAATGGAAAGGACCTTAAAGATCATGGACTCATAGAATGGTTTTGGGGTGGAAGGGACCTTAAAGATCATAGGACCACAGAATGGTTTTGAATGGAAAGGACCTTAAAGATCATAGAATCATAGAATGCTTTGGGTTGGAAGGGACCTTAAAGATCAGTTCGTTCCACCCCCCCTGCCATGGGCAGGGACACGTCCCACAATTTTGATCTGTGTTTTGTAGTTTAAGAATTGTAGGACTGTTGTTTTTCTTCTTTTTTTCTGCTGTTTGTTGAGCTAATCAGACAGATTTTTAATCTCTCTTGACAGATACTAAAAGCATTGTTTTAGTGCTCTATATGGTTGGAATAGAAATCTTGTTTTATTTAGAATAGTTGTATTAGCTGCTTGGCATTTGCTTGGATTATATGATTTTGTTAAATTTTATCTTTCAGGGTGAAATTGAGAAATATTAGTTGCATTTGATGTTGAAATATTTGCATATTCTGTATTCTTAAAAATTACTTGGTTTTACTCTGTTGGACAGTCGTTAATTTAAAAGTGGTACTGAAGCTTTGAGTACTGCTACTTGGAATGTCTGGTATAAAGTTGTAGACTCTATACACTGAAAGAGGTTGATCGATTATGCTTTCTCCTCCTTGCCTAGTTTGGAAACGATTTAATCTAGGGAGTTATTTAAATTTGTCAATGTTGGGCTTCAGTTTGTGCTCTGTGAACCCTGAAAGCTCCTTTGCATTGGTGATAGTGACTGTGAGCTCAGATATTTCCTTTATCTTTGACTCTCGGTATTGAAAATCTGAGATCTATTCTTTTTTTCTTTACTTTCTCTATGGAAAAAAAAACCTGTTCTCTCTCTCTACCTCCCTTTTGTGATCAGTATTCTTTGAAGATATTAGATGGGTTTTTTTTAGGTGGCTACTGGATTTTCTTTGCTGTAGGCTGTTGTGAGAGACATAGGAGTTCCTTTTTCTCCCACCCTAATCTGAAGAGAAAAGTGCTTTTTAATATTTTGACTTGAATGGAGAACTGGATTGAGTTTATGGTGTAGACTATATTATTTTCTATAGTTGGGTATTGTTCTGTTTTGAAATATGATTGTCTTCTGTGGCTAGAATATTGTAGTAATTGCGAAGTCTGTCCTGTGTTGAAAACTATGGAGGTTATTGTAATCTGGCATTTCAGAACTCTTTTCTGACTTTAAAATAATGTTAGAATTTTCTTAATTCTAGTGATTGTGTCTTCCAACTAAATAATAAAGAGCTCAGAACTCTTCAGGAAGAAGGACTTTTGGAGTGTGTGGAAGCATCTCTAGAAGATTGGTCTTTGTTTTGGGAGACTAGATAGCTGATAAAAGTAGTGTCAGTATCTTTCCGTTTCAGTCACTGCCTTGCAAATAAAAGATTTTTGAATGGGCAGCACGGGGGGGCAAGGAAAGCAAAGCAAATATAATGCCATTAAATAGAAATACAAGTGTGTGTGTGGTGGGGTAAGTAGCTATCTGACACTTGTGCACCAAACCCAGAATGACAGGAAGATTTGAATGCCTTTTATTTCTATTCCAAAATGAATAGTATATCATAGTTATAGTTTATGATCAAGTTGTATGTGGTATTGACCCATTCTAATTCTTCTGAATGCTGGTAGCGCAAAAATGGCGTTTCTTAAGTTTCGTATGGGGTAAATAAGTTATGTTTAAAAATTAGTAACATTTCTATGATTAAAAACTTACTAAATAAACCTTTATCTAGGGAAACAAAATAAAAGATGATCAGGTACTGCTGTGGTTTGTTGAGGGTTTTCAAAATGGAGTAGGAGGAAAGCTAAACTTCAGTATGAGGAAAAAGACTGAGTTGTTTCTCTTAGTATCTGAATTGCTTCCTCTCCACTCTTCCCCCCACTTCCATGTCTCATAATAGAGTCTCCAAACAGGCATGTGTATTTACAACTGTCTATTGTCTGTTTTGGTGTTTTTGGTGTTTCTGAACTCTTCTTTTTCTATCTGTTGACATTTTGAGACAGCTAGACACTAGCAGCTTTTATATGGGAACTTTTCAGCAGTCTTGAAAGGATCCTTAATGTATTTTCTTCAGGAGACAGTTGAAGAATCTGCGTAATCTTATGGGACAAAGATTACAGCTAGACTGTGTTTCAACTACTTTTTTTGTTTTGCAAGTTTGTGTTTGAAAGGGTTCTATAGTTTGGATGTTTTGCAAGACATGGCAGGCTCCCCCCCTTCCTGTATTTGGATGACTTCTCAGGATTGGGAAGTGATAAGATGTTTTAGAAAACTGATGTTTTCCTGTGTTAATTAAGTTTTCATAAGCGTTATTGTATGTTTACTCTAAGCTAGTTAATGTTTTGTCCCAAGACTTCCTTATTCCTGT
The DNA here is from genome assembly GCF_017976375.1 of Cuculus canorus. NCBI lineage: Eukaryota > Metazoa > Chordata > Aves > Cuculiformes > Cuculidae > Cuculus > Cuculus canorus. The sequence goes on from NC_071402.1 coordinate 114,603,940, forward strand.
CTCTCGTGTTGGGGTGATTAAACTTCTGTAAAAATTCACGTGTCTGATGGTAATGGGAAAGGGAGAATTTCCCATCCTAGTAAGAATTCTCCTTGGCTCAATAAAGCTATGACTTAGAGGAATGATGTTTGTATTTCTGTTTGGAAAGATACTATTTTGTGACTTCTTGCCGTAAGTGGAGCTTTTCTTAAGCTGTAAGTAGGCAGGAGAGCTTGCAGCTGTTTAGATGAAGCATAACTCCAAGTGCAGATCAGTCTTTGTAATTTTTGGATCTCTTCAGTGATACATTTGGGACATTTTACTTTTCTATAATTGTAGTCTGAATTATTGTCTTTCTTTTATCACCATGTTTTAGATTGTGACAGGTTCTTTGTTCTTCTGAAGACTGTCTTGTAGAAGACCGCCTTTTAGTAGAAGAATAAAGAATGCTGTTTAGGTTGCATCAACTTGAGCTTCGCTGTAATTGTAGTCTGACCTCAAAGCAACTGTAAGTTGTTAAATAGGAGCACAGTTTTGTTATCCGGGCCTTCTGCAGCATTCGTTTTCAGATCATTATGTGCTTAACGGAAGAGGTCAGAGTAATGTTTTTCCACCAGTAAACCAAAAAGACTTTCCCAAAATCATGTAGAAGGTTGGTACAAAAACTCAAACCAAGTCTGATCTAATAAGAACATCATGTGGTGATTCTGAAATCCTCCTTAATCTTCATTGTTTTGAGTCTTGGTTAATTTCAGCTAGTCTTCAAAGATGACTGTGAATTTCAGCCTGTAGTATATCAGTAGTGATTTCAGGATAATTTTGAGAATGGGTTGAAGAGTGGGACATAAGTTGAGAATTTTTTTTTTTTCTTTGAAGAAGATGCTTTATTTGTTCACATAATTCTGAGATGACAAATGGATCATCTTTCTTAGTTGCATGCTTGAATTTCCTCATGGGTTTCATGGGTATTTTTATTAAATAGTGAAAAAGGGCTTAGTTGCTAAACTAACAGATCAAAGATCAATGAATAGATTTTGTTTTTTTGGGGCAATGAGTTATCACCCTGGACGAGATTTGGCAGCCGTAAGTACTGATGAACGGGTGAAGCATGTGTACATGCAACTGAAAACAGAGGGGGAGGGGATGCCTGTGGCAGCAGGGACTTGAAAACAATTTAAATTGTTCCAGAGTGGCATCATCAGTTGTTTCATGAAAGTAATATCCAACAAACTCAGAATGAAATGTGATGGAAAATATTAGAAACTCTGAAATGGATTTGGTGTTACCACAGCAGTTGATATTGCTTTTGACGTGTAGATTATTTCTTAATGAACTAAAAGGTGAAACAATAATTTTATAGTCATTGATTAGTTTCTTACCATCTGCAGCTTGCAGAAAATTAGAACGCAATACTTCACATTTATGTTGGCAAAACCCCCACATCTCTTCTGCTTTAGTTGGAGGATAAGGTGAGAGAAGAGATTTTGGTTTTCTTTTTAAAAAAGTGGATTCTTCACTACAGACCCACTCTACTAGATACCTTCCTATCTTTTAACATTGCTTTGATAACTTAAATAACTGCTAAGTTAACATAGCACTTATCTTGCTTTACAAGCATAGATTTCCTTTTTAATTCAACAGTCAATGTCTTCTTTTAATCTGTTGTTTAGCTCATTGATGAAGCATTAGAAAGTTTTAGTCTTTCCTTTCCCCTTTCTTTTCCAATGCAGATAAATCAGAAATATTAATCCAGAATAATCTAGAAGTGGTTTCCTATGGGATTTGCTTGAATTCAGACATCACAGAATGTGTGTTTTTTTTTTTTTGCTAGCTTTGTAACGCCTTTACATGGGAAGTCTATGGCATAATCTGTCAGGAAAAACAGTGATGTATGGAATATGCAGATAATTGTCAGGGTAGCTAATTTAATAAAAAAGAAACAAACGTTTTTTGCTTGCTTTGTTTGGTGAAGAGTTATAGAATCGTAGAGTAGTTTTTGTTAGAAGGGACCTTAAAGATCATCCAATTCCAACCCCCCTGCCATGGGTGGGGACACCTCCTACTAGATCAGGCTGTCCAAGGCCCCATCCAGCCTGGCCTTGAATGCCTCCAGGGATGGGGCATCCACAGATTCCCCGGGCAACCTGTTCCAGTGCCTCTCCACTCTCATGGTGAAGAATTCTTCCTTATATCTATTCTAAATCTGCCCCTCTCCTAGTTTATACCCATTGCCTCTGGTTATGTGGTGATCACTGCAAGCATGTGGCGATCTTGGAATGCTCTTCTGTAGGACTGAATGAAATGTTCTTATTACTGCTGAAAAAAGATGCTACTCTTAGTGCTTTGTTCCTGCTTTTTGTTGGCTGTAGTGGTTGTTGAGTTTGTCTGGATTGCTAGCCCTGCAGAAGGTTAACCTCATCCTTCTTTCCCCTTGTGCCCTGTTGGGCAGCTTTCTGTTGAGTTAGTAAGTTCAGTGGGGTTAATGTTGAAAACAGTGAGGGACAAAGCAGTGAAGACCTCCTCCTTTTAGCATAAGCAGACTATTAGCTTTACTCGCCCCTTTATGTAGTCATAGCTTCAGTTGAATATGAATTCACTTATAGATCACGATGGAGTTTTGCAAGAGTGCAGTAACTTAATACGTAGATTTTAGTTGTGAGACTTGCTTTTGAATGGTGAAAGATTTCTGGTGGTACTTGCTTGATGTTGTGATATGACTGGCATTTACAGTGTGGTTTGTAGAAGCTAGAAGGAATGATAAAGTTACAGTGCAGAGACGATAAAGGAAATAAAATACAATAATCAAGGTATAAATTTAGGACAAGCATCTCTTTCTAATTATTTGTTTTGTAAGCATTCTACCCTAAACAATTAGAAGGGATAAAGGGGATAGCAGATGCAGCCTACAGAATCTTTTACGAAGGCTTTTAAATTACTTTAAAAGTCACAAATTTTCTGCAGCACTTTTTTCTGCATACATAATTCACAAAAAAAGCTTATTGAATATGGTGTTGCTACTTTCTTGATAGTAATTATAAGAAAGCTTATTACCATAAATAAAGTAATTATGCAGTGAGTTATGTTTGCATTTAAATTGGCACTGCCGCTTCCTTGGTCCTGACAACTCTTGTAAACAGTAAGTTCAGGGTTTTTTTAATTAGAATTTTATTTTGTCACATTATGAAGTAACTGCATAGCTATCAGGGATATAATCAACAATTGCGTCTTGGAGCTGCATTCATAATTTTAAGCAAATATATACTGAGCAAATATTTCTATTGGCATTTTTGCTTTATACGATCAACTAAAGTCTGTATGTGTCATGGACACATGCTTTCATGGACACATGCCATATATCACAGGGTGCTAACATTCTTTATTAGCGTTTGCTGTTCCAAGAGCTGTCCATCATTTTGAAAAGCTCAGCACTTTGGAGTGTTAGATAGAAGCAGACTATTGGAGAGGAGCCATATGATCTTATTTCTAACTTAAATGTTCTCTTCTAGAAAGTTAGTGGCTCTGGCAAGATAAATGACTGATATTTAGACTCAAGGTCTTTTGGCCTTCAACTTCTAAAAGGCTTCATGTGAATTAGGATTTTAGCAGAGGCGTATGCTACCTGGAGTCAAGTGAGGTATGGCCATAGGTGCTCTCTGTCTTGGGTGATGAGTCTCTGAACTTACTCAGTGCTATTTAATGTTAACTGTTTTTCATCGAGACATTAGTATTGATTTAATCGTTTTAGTGTGTGCTTAGGATTCTGTATCTTTTTGTTTGTCTGATTAATAAGTAATGACAAATGTATGAGATGCTCAAGCAGACTTCTGTGATGTTCAGGGGGTGTTTTTTAACAGGAAGAATCATAGTTGAATATTTTGGCTAATCGAATACAGACTGGTCTGGTGTGTTTGTCAGTGCATTCTTGGTAGCTGGTGCCACCTCAAGGCTTTAAAAAAGTAGGCTTTAAATTCATTGTAGTACGTCCTCCACAGTATACAGAAATGGTAAATCTTTTCTAGCAATGGAAGACAAAGTTTGAATATTCAGCATTCCTAAGTTTCAGCTGTATACTATGTGAGCGGGCTAAAGGAAGGTGAGGTGGTTTGGACAGACACGGTGTTGGGGATTTAGTCTGAATTTTTGTTTCCATTACTCCTACAATCTACAGCACTGCAATCAGGTTAAGATAATATTATTTTTGTGAAATATTTTCTCTAGCTAGAGAGTAGGCAGTTGTCATTCACAAGGCTTGCAAGATAACCGCATAGAATATTCTAAGATTGCAGAAAATTGCTCAGCTTTATTGTTGTGCTGGTAGCCTGAGTTGAACTGAGTGTCCTACTTTACTTTGTTTTTTAAAATTAAAGAAGACAAAAAAAATCATGAAAGAGTAAGATGCATTTCAGGTTGGGATGTATTTCTCTGAGAAGTGTTTTTTTAGGAGATATTTTTAGTACTTGAAAATAGCTCTTGAGCTTTGTATACGACTGTAGAGTTACTAAGTTGGATGTCAAATGGAGCGCTGTAGTCTTTATTACATTGCTTGATGTAGATAGGGGTTGGGAATAGGTGTATCTCAAATATTTCATGATTGAGCAAACCTTGAATTCAACATTAGCAGTACCAATATTCAGAGTTGTGTTTCTTAGTTGGTCAAAAATGTAGAAGTATTGTACTAAGGAGAACAGCTCTACGTTATGGCTGATGATTCGCCACAATCAAAGTCCAGCCTATAAGGCTGTCTTTTTTTTTTTTTTTTTTCAGGCTCATGGGGCAGCCTAGCACATTGTTCTCATAATTTGGGTATTGATATTTCTTTGGTTAATGGCTGGTGTCTGCCAGGCTGAATATTGCCTATTTTCTGTAAAGTCTTACAAAATACCACACAATAGCAAGGTGCTGAAACTTTGTGACCTCCCAGGATAGAAGTTATTCTGCAAGGAGAACTCATTAATGCAAATTAGTGTTTCTCTTTCCTTCTGGCTTTTTTAGACACAAAACTTTCTTGTGTGCACTTCCTTTGATGCAGGGAATTCTGATAAAATGTTTAATCTAAAACACTATTGAATAGGAACAAATTTCTTTGAATATCAGAATGCAGGGCTGCTGCAGCTGTTTCCCCAGAAGTGAAAAATTATCACACTTTTCCAAAGGAGCCCATTCAAATAAAGGCAGTAGAGAGTAACTTCAAAGGTTTCAAAAAAGTATTTCTTCTCCTGAGTAAACAGTGCCTAGTAGAAAACATGTGGCTCATTAGTCTGCAAACTTCAAGCTTTTGGGAGTGGTAAAGGACAGCTCTTTGCAGTGGCAAGTAAAAACACTCTTCTTGCAAATTGGTCGTGGATGTTTGTGTTGAATGAGTGTTGGCATTTTACTTGATGCTCTAAGAAAGCAGCATTATTTCCCATAAAGGTATCTGTCAGATATTATTTCCCATACAGGTATCTGTCTGTATACTTTCTGACCAGCTTCTTTTAGATAACCCATGTGTGGAAGGTGTAATGTTTAATATCAAATGTGTATATATGAAGGCGTTGGATGTTATGTGGGATTTTTAATGTCACGGAATGAGACATTTGTCCTGTGTTTTAAATATATTTTGTAAGCTATGCTTAGCAAAACGTAGAAATTGCAGTACACCGTTCAATCACAGTACCAATGTGATTTCCATCACCAGTCTCTGTAATACGCTCACCATCATAATGCTGGGCATTCCCAGTTGCCAGAAAAGAACAGGTGGGTTGAAAACAGCTCAAGCCTGTTGTTGTCTTTGAAATATGGCTGCTTATTCAGTGCACGTGTTGGGTTGAGCCACAAAGCCAGACCAGCATGGAGAAATGTGTACATCAGACATTCACGTTCTTTTGATGCAATCAAGAGAGAAATGTTGATCCACTCAACTGACATAATTGTTTTTCCAAAGTAAAGTCTGCCTTCTGGTCCTGCTTGTGTTGCAGTAAAGTTAGCCTCTTTGCTACAGCTGTGGATAGCCACATCCTACATTATTTTCCAAGCTGCATAGGCACATCACCCTTGCCCATCTCCTCTGAGCCTTGTGTTACAGGGGTCTACTGGTCAGTTACAGTATTGAAGTATTTTTCATATCTAAATTTACAGGGTTTTGAGACTCATTGGAGAAATTGCTAGTTGAGAATACAGGAAGTAATTGGTCTTTGATTTAATCATGTATGAGTTACAAACTGTACATATAGTGCAGTCTGTATAGATGAAGCTGCCCTGAATAAAATTTCTAATTTTCTGCACATCATTAAAAAATTAGTTCAAAAGCCAGGAATAAGACATTAAGTAATGGAATTTACTTAATCAAGGTAGGTTTGTAACTTGTCTGCATTTATAGTTTGGGAACCTGATTGCACTAATTTTTATTTGTTTTATTTAACCTTTATCCACCACACTCAGCTACTTCCATCTGCTGCTTTTCGCAGAATGATAGCATGGTTTGGGTTAGACAGGACCTTTAAAGGTCATCTAGACCACTGCCCTGCAGTGAGCAGGGATATCTTCAACTAGGTCAGGTTGCTCAGAATGTTAGCATAACTGGTGAATCTCTTTGGAGATCCAATTCCTATTAAGATCTGGCAGAATTTCACAGAGGAAGTTGCATCACAGTCACAACCACACTGGTTGTTGCTTGTTCCAAAACAGTTTTTTGTGTGCTTTCTGTGTGCTTTTCTTCATCCTGTCTCTGCTTCTGGAGTACTGCTGTATGTCCAGGTTTTGCTTCTGTGGATGTGCATTTGGTCTAGGACAGAATCATAGAAAAGTTTAGGTTGGAAAAGACCTTTAAGATTGAGTCCGACCCTTACTATAGCACTGCCAAGCCACCAGTGAACCATGTCACTAAGCACTGCATCTACAGATCTTTTGAATACCTCCAGGGATGGTGACTCAGCCACTTCCCTGGGCAGCCTGTTTGAATGCTTGACAACCATTTTGGTGAAGAAATTTTTCCTGATATCCAGTCTAAACCTCTCCTGGCACAACTTCAGACCATTTTCTCTTCTCTTATCACATGTTGCTTGGGAGAAGAGACCAACACCCACCTCGCCAAGTGCTGGGGTTTCTTCTTGTGCTTGGCTTTGTGTAAGCTTTTGCTTTGTCTCATCATCACATGGTCATTGTTCTGTGGCTGGGACCTGTACTGATGTTCTAGGAGCAGCTTGCCTTCTAGCCAGATGGGAGAGGCAAGGATGGCAGAAACACCTAGTGAAACAGATATTTTTAAGGTTATTTGTTTGAAGAGTTTGAAGAGAAGACTTTGCACTGATGCTTCGTATTTCGTCGAAGAGGCAGAAAAGAGGATTCCATTCTGGAGTCTTTTCCTTAAAGATACCTTTCCCAGCCAGGAATCTTTGCTTAGTGGAAACTGTTTTGATTGTCCGTGTGCACACACGCACACAGAGACTTGAGCCTCTATGCTTGCTTACATCTTGTTGATCTTTAGTTCTGTGTACTTCTGGGATGCCAGACAGAGCAGAAGAAGTAGGTGTTTGATATTTTATTATGTTACCATGTGCATATCTGCAGTAGTTGATCTATCTTGTGTCGCCATCCTGGCTCTGAATTGTGCAGAACTAGAGAAGAATGTACTTAGTGTAGGCTCTGAACTTTCTAAACCTTTTAGTATGCATCACAGGTAGTTTGATTATACAGAAAATTTGGGAAATGGGAAGCTTGTAAGTTTCAGTGTTTAGTATTCAGTGAAACACCATTTTATTATGTTGAACACTGTCATTTTTTTGGTATGAGGAAGCAGATAAAAAATGGAAGCTCATTCTTATGATGTGCAAGGAAATGCTGATACTTTTGGGATCCCAAGAAGAAAGGCACAAACACTTGAAAAGCAGATCACCATTAATAACTCAGAAAAGGTTATGGCAAGGTTTAAATTTTAAGTCTTTTCTCATACTGGGAACCCTGGGATGGTAGAGCTTTGAATGAATCTCTGGTCTGGGCATGGCATGCTGTAGATCTCGACTACTTTGAATTCACTAGTACTCTATGGGGTTTTGCTCACATTACAGGTTCATCAGTCACTGAAAGCAGTTGGGTCTGGAATGTGGTTGTACAACATGCTCTAATATCCTTATCTCATTAATAAAACTGCAGTTGCTGGGCAGGTGCATGTAATATTTCAAGTGGAAAAGGCAACTTACTTTACATATACTTATGATTAAATGCACACTGATTAATTACACATTGATTATGTGTACATTCATTAATTTAACTATTGATTAGACATAGCACGATTCAGTAGCAATCATGCAGTAGCCACAATACAGAGGCATGTACCTGGATGTGGGTCACTAACTACTTGTACAATAATAGTCTTACAGGCTAATCACTACAAACAAGTCCAAAAGGTCTTTGTAGTACTTGAGTTAGCTTGAAAGGGGTTTGGTTTTACAGGGACTGATGGGGTAGATTCAAACTGACTGAATCAGCTGTTCAGATGGACAGGAAGATTCAGAAGAAAGTAACGGGTGTGGTTGAGAGGCAAATATTGGAAAGCATGTGAAGTCAATGCTTTCAGTCATCTTTTCACATTTCCTGTTGTGCTGCAGTGTTTCCCAAGAACTGGCCCTACTAACCTGCAGTTTGGCAGTGAAACTTCTCGTGTTGTAGGGTTAACAGTTCTTTCTGAAACTAAGGTGCTTAAACCCAGGTTTTTGAAGGAACTTCACAAAGAAATAATCAGTGTTTCTCTTCAATTACCTCAATTCTCATTGTTTTTTAACCTCTCCCCCCCGCCCCACCCCCCCCAGCCACCCCTTTTATTGTTCTCGGTAGTTTTGTTTTACACCGCTTTTGTATTTTGCACTTGTAGGTCAGTTGAATAACTGTGTTTAACATTTACTGGACTTTATATTAGCTAATTAGCACAAATGTTTTGGTAACAAATTTGTTTTAAAAATAGATTTTCCTATGAGAATGTTCTAAATTTTTAGACCGCTCTCAGTGAATGTAGGTTCTGCCATTTGCATTCTCTGAAGAAGCAGACCTAAAATTTCCACTTAAAAAATAATTGTAAAGGTATCTCTATGACAGTGAGCCCTACTGATTAATAACGGGCTGCTCCTACTACATGGAGAAACAGAATGGTAGGGGTACGTTGTTGGTACTTGGTATTGATCATGGTAGAAAGAGAGTGGGCAGGATTCTGTAGTGTACAAGGAAGAAGAAGCAGTAACACATTACTGTTAACTAGATATTTTTGTAGAGAAAACAGGAAGGAGCTCTGAATTTCTGGTAGTGTAAGCCTTCCATCCTAATTTGCATTAATTTTGATAAATGTACTTTGGTCACAGTTTTGTGGTCCTGTGATTGATGTATGTTTCTTGGTCCAGAAATGGTGGTGTGTATATTGGAAGTGGTCTAAAAAAACTCTTTTCATGAGGCAGCTATTTTTTTTTTTGTGTTAGTTAGCATCCTGCTTCTTTGTTCCTTGCTAATTAACTGCAAGCAGGGAATGGGAAACTGTAGTCACAGCTCTGAAAGCTTCAGCGATCCTGTATGTGCTGCTGATCTGATTAGCAGCGTAGGCCAGTATAATTTCTCAGCCCAAGTATCCATATAAAAACTTGGCCTGCAACAGAGTACTGAAGTGTTTTAAGGTATCAGCTGATAGATGTTTGAAAATTAATTGCGACATGATGGGAAAACATCTTACTATACATAGCTTGACTCCTTTAATATAGAATATTAAAATATGTGGCTTTGTGGATAGCTTCTGTTGGACACACTAAAAGGTGTTGCAGAAGCCCAGCTCTCCAATGTACAGATCTGGGAAGCAGTGTGAAGGACTGTAGAGCACTTGCAGCAGTATTAAGTAATCTTTCCCCTGTTTTGTGGAAATAATGCATAGTAAAGGCAAAATTATTTGCTTGAATAGAGTTATTCTGTTCCAGCAGATAGCAAGCACTTTTTTCCAACTATTTTTTTTTGACCTAAATCTGTTGGTGTGACCCACTTTATATTTTGAAAGGTACATGAAGGGAACAATGATTAGTTTTTCATTGGCTAAGCAATTGAATTTAATCGGTGTCAAAGTGTTAGATATTTGAAACTGTTCTTTTCTGAACTATAAGTGTAGTTTATCAGCACAGATTGTACAGGTTTTTGAGAAATTAGGCGATTGTCCATCCAGAATTGTCTTATGATATGTAATTTTACTCTAGGGAAAGGAACTGGCTATAAAAAGGCCTTCTGAGCCTTTATTTTTGTAATTCTATACCAGATTTTCTCTGTAGATTTTCACTGTCTACAGTATAGTGCCCTTTGTAAAAGTGGGAGATAACATGAATGAAACATATTCAAAATCAGCGTTTTTTTTGAGTCTGTTACAAAAACCTTGTCAAGATAGGTTTTGTTGTAGCACAGTTCTGTGCTAATGAGGATGTATTTGGAAAAAAATGATCTCTCGGAGTACTTTAACATTTCTCTTTAAGGACACTTATCTTCTTAAAATATCATTAAAAGCTTGTTATTAGACTTTGTGAAGTCTGAACTGACACTGTTAGGCAAGTGATCAGTTATGTATTCTTTTTTTGGAATTGTTATTTGTGTTTAGCAGCCATTTCTGTTGTATAGGGTAAAAAGATTTTTCTCAGCACTGAAATTTGTAATGGCTGTCAGTTCATTTCTGCCTCCACTTACTGGGAAGGCAGTTGCTCGGCATTTTTATAGAGAATGCAGAGTCATCTTGGTCAAAGTTCTGTGTTTGTGGGTTTGTTTAGAAAGAGCACTCAGGCTTAGTGGTTTTCAGCCCTAAATTGCTGGTTTTGGTAGCTAATACCATGAATGTGGGGTATCTATTTTCAATAAAAAACAGAAGCTTGTACTTAAGATGGGAAACGTTAAAGAAAAGAACATGAGCCAGTAATTCAGTCGGATATTTTATCTGAGAGGGGAGGTTGTGGTAAAATTCTAGATGAATAATTGGTTTAGAAAAGAGTGTGGTCCAAGAAAACTAAAACAGAAGCAAGGGTAAAATCCAAAGAAGATTAAGTATAACCGTTTAAAATATGAAAAGTCATCATCTCCAGTGGGGCAATTCCCTGGGAATTGGAGTGGTTTCACTTAGTATTGGTTTTTGTATGTGTAGGCTAAACAGCAGCTGTAACTGGGTGTGTTCCTAATTGCAGAATTAGGTGAATTTGAATGAAATTGTTTTTTCAGTGGGACTGAATCTTGTGAGCAGCAAATTTTACCAGCGTGGATGCTGGTAAAAGTGGTGGAACACTTAAAGCAAAGGCTGGCTGGCTGCATGGAAAACTGGTGGTCACAGTGATGCGACACTTCCCATGACGAAGTTGTGAACAAGATCTGACACAAAAACCCCACGACTTACCCTATAACTCAGGAACCAAGAGTGGGAGAGGAGGGACAGAGATGGCTATAGAACATGTTCTAGTCTGCAACAGTGCAACAAGGTTCAGCTTGATCGCTTCACTCAGTACAAGTGGATTCATGTTCAAATATAGATGTTTTCTGACCCTCCGTCGGAAAATATTGGTGTAGGAGAGTAAACAGCGAGTTACCATCAAGTTTCCTGTGAAACTGAAGAAATCCACGATGGAAAGTTTTCAATTATTGAGTGAAGCTTACAGTAAAGAGATGTCAGAGTTCAAGTCAGTGCTCAAAGGAGCTCATTTTTTGTTGGTTGAAATGTGAAAGCAAAAAGCGATGGAGATCCTCAACTGCCTTTTAGAAAATGATCTGTAGAATTGCTTTGAACTCTGGCGGCATCGTATGCAGCTGTGTGTCAACTCAGAAGTGAACTATTTTGAAGGTGATCATAGTTGATTTTCTTAATTTCTTAAATAAAGAGTTACAGGCACAGTCTTGTGGGTTTTTTTGGTCAGACCTCATGTAGCAAAGAGTATTCTGTAAAGCTTAAGATCACAATGTCTGTATTCTTCATAACTGAAATACCCACCATTCTGCTGCTACTGTGGTCAGCTTAAGTAGTTCTGTTTTGTAGAGGGAGTCTTATGATGCTGTATTCTCCGAGAAGTGTTAAAAATGTGGAGCAAATGGTTGTCCCTCTGATCCAGAATAGCGTTACCTCGTTGGTATAAGGGCTTATTAGCATTGGATTTTGTAAAAAGAGCCTTTGTTAGGAACAGAATTATACTTACGGCTTTGTTTTTCTTTGGTGTTGAAAGTAATAGTTCTTGTAAACTGCTTTAAATATACATAAAATACTGAGAAAGAAAAATCTGTTACTTCTGTTGAACCATGACTAGTGGGTTTTTTATTCAATTTCTTGTCTAATTTGAAACACATAGAGGCATTTGGAAATAACTTGCTTGATAATTTCTCTAAATATATATATATTTATAGTGTATAATATGTATTCACCATCATTTTCAAAGACAACTTACATCAGTGTGTTGTTTAAGGTTTCAGTAAGTATCTAACCAATGCTAAAATGTATTGTAAGACACTATAAATTTGGCTACGGACTTTCCAGTTCTGTTCCTTCACAGAATGGTTGGGCTTGGAAGAGTCCTCTGGAGGTCGTCTAGTCCAGCCCCCCTACTAAAGCAGGTCCCCCTAGAGCAGGCTGCACAGGAACATGTCCAGGCGGGTTTTGAATATCTCCAGAGAGGGAGATCCTACAGCCTCTCTAGGCAGCCTGTTCCAGGTTCTGTGACCCACATAATAAAGAAGATTTTCCTCATGTTCAGGTGTAGCTTCCTGTGCTCCAGTTTATGCCTGTTGGCCCCTGTTCTGTCTCTGAACACCATTGAAAAGAGTCTGACCCCATCCTTTTGGCACTCACCCTTTAGTTATTTATAAACATTGATAAGATCCCCTCTCAGTCTTCCCCAGGCTAAACAGGCCCAGGTCTCTCAACCTTTCCTCATCAGAGAGATGCTCCAGTCCCCTACTCATGTTTGTGGCCCTCCGCTGGATTCTCTCCAGTAGTTCCTTGTCTTTCTTGAGCTGAGAATTCCAGAACTCAATGCAGTAATCTGGAAGCGGACTCCCTAGGGCAGAGTAGAGGGGGGAGGATAAGCTCCATCGAGCTGCTGGCCACACTCTTCTTTAATACACCCCATAATGCCATTGGCTTTCTTGGCCATGAGATCATATTGCTGACTCATGTTTAGTTTGTTGTCTGCCAGGACATCCACATCCTTCTCCGCCGCGGCTTTCCAGCAGTTCAGCCACTAACCTATACTGGTGCAGGGGGTTATTCCTCCCTCGGTGTAGAATTGCACTTCCCTTTGTTGAGCTTCATTAGGTTCCTCTCTGCCCAACTTTCCAGCCTTTCTCATTGAATGGCATCACAGCCTTCTCGTGTATTGGCCAATCCTCTCAGTTTTGTGTCATCAGCACACTCTGTCCCCTCATCCAGGTGATGGATGAATACGTTGAACAAAACTTGGCCCAGTACTGACCCCTGGGGAACACCACTGGCCACAGGCTTCCAATTAGACTCTACAATGCTGATGGCGGCCCTCTCAGCTCTGCCATCCAGTGAGTTCTCAATCCACCTCACTTGATTCATCTAACCAACACTCCCTAAGTTTACCAATGAGGTAACATATGAGAGGCAGTGTTAAAAGCCTTGCTGAAGTCAAGGTAGACAACATCCACTGCTCTCCCCTTATCTCCCCAGCCAATTATACTACTATAGAAGGATACCAGATTGGTCTGGCATGATTTCCACGTGGTGAATTCATATTGACCACTCTGATATCTAAGCATCCGGAGGAAAAGAAAGTTATGACCTCCAGAATGAGCTGTTCCAGCAGCTTTGCAGGGATGGAGGTGAAGCTGACTGATCTGTGGTTTCCTAGGTACTACTTGACCTTGCTAAGATTGGAATGACATTGGCTTTTCTCCAGTCCTCAGGCACCTCTCCTGTTCTTCATGATCTTTTGAAGATAATGGAGAGAGGCGTAGCAATAGCATCTGCCAGCTCTCTCAGCACTCATTCAGGGCATAAAAATGCTGAAATCTTTTAATGTATTGTCATCTTGAAGTACCTCATCTTATATTTTAAGTCTCAGAATCCATAGAAGAGATTTATACAAGACAATAATTATTTTTTTAAAGCATAAAACCACCTATTCAAATTCTGTGCAAGTATAAAGGGAAAACCATTTCTATGGGGTGTGTGTTTGCATGCCAGGTGTCTCCCAGTTAATGGAGGGTGGATGTGTGTGTGGCATGATGGATGAGATACTAATTGTGGATGCAGTAAGATAGTGAAGGGGAAGAAAGAGTATCATTCCAGCTTCTCATTTAATAAGAAAAAGTTTGGAAACTGAAGCTTCATTAAGTATCAAAGCAGTGCTGAGCTGTGCGATCAATGTTCTTATTGCACTGTTCTGCAGTTCACAAAATTTTAGCCTCTTAAAATTACAGGAAAACATTACTTTTTATAGCATTGACTTGAAGCTTTTGTACTGTATTCAAGTTTTATGACTTCAGATGCATCTGTGCTGTTGTTTGAGGCTTTCTTAATGTCATTTCCGCTTTCGTTGTATACAGGAACATGTGAATAGACCACCTTCATTAATGGGTAGAAAGTAGTGGCAAGGATTGAAATTTATCTGGAGTGCTTACTTTCTGGCGAAGTATTGACGATAATGAGCATTATGAATGTATGCAATTGTTAGGATCTTCATCATCACTGGACACAGAAATTAGAAATTACTCTTCTCAGTTGTATGTCCAGCGTTTTCTTTTATTATTACAGGTGCTACTGCATGGAATGAAGCTTAATTGTAGATACGTTTTTTTTGTTTGAAGTGAAGTGTGTATAAAGATTACCTTTTAATGACATTAATATTGCATTGCTCTGGTAGATGTTGTTTGAAGTGAAATGTTAGTACTCCCTTTCAGGCTTTTTGGTTTTATTTCTTAGGTTGCACGTCTTCAAAAAATCCCTGATGGTGACAATGAGACAATGATTCCTGTACTGTCTTCAAAAAAAGCAAGTGAATTGCCAGTTGATGAAGTAGCAAGCATTCTGCAAGTAAGTGGTTTTGAATCTCTTAAGAATGCACTGATATTGTCAAACAGCAAGTTTGGTATTTCTTAAGGACAGAATTGTCATTGAAAGTCTATGCATTGTTGTGCAGTTTGTTATTAGCTACTGTCTGCTTCTAAAAACATGTTGATTTTTAAGTTGCTACTTGAAATGCTATACTCTCTAGCATTCTTAAAAAATTTGAGTATTTGGAGGGGGGATGAGAGTCAGCTAGAAAATGTTTGGATTTCTGTATGCTTTGAAGATTGCTTTTTGTTAATAAAAATCTTCCTATAAAGTCAATCTTCCTATAAATTCCTATCCCGTTTTTCATAGCTATTGCTTCTATTTCTCTAAGGAAACCTTAATGTCCTTAATTTATTTTGAGAGCCTCCATTTTAAGTAGAGGGATAGGATTGAGAAAGCTACCCATTGACAGATTTATGAACCATTGAATCTGGGTTAATTTTCGTGATAGATGGTCTTTTTTCGTTTTCTGTCTGCTCAACTGCCTGCTTGGGGAGTACACCATGATAAATGTTGGTCACTGACAGCTCAAGACTTTGAAGCTATTGCTGTCATTTGAATGAGTAACTGAAGTCCTGACATAATCTTGAGGAGTCTGAACTACGCTTGCAGTTTGGTTTGTTAAAGAGTTTTCTGCAGGGAAGATCAGCAGTCATTTAGAGATGCCGAACAGCATCTGCTTCCATAGTTCTGTGACTTTCTTATTGAATCTTTTAAGTACTGCCAAATTAAGTTTTAAAATACTGGTTAGTTAGCTAGCATACAAACATTAGTGCTAAGCTTGTCTTTCTAATGTTGGCTAAATTTGTATAATCTAAGGCTATATATTCCAGTGTTGAAATTTATTTCGAAGTCTAGCTTATCAGTGTAATTGCTGACTGTTATTCTTTCTGTATTTTAATAGGCTAATCTTCAGAATGGCTTAAAAAACTGTGAAGTTTGCCATAGACGGGCATTCCATGGATGGAATGAATTTGATATTAGTGAAGATGAACCACTATGGAAAAAATATATTTCCCAGGTTAAGATTTTTGACCTTTCTGCTGTTTGGTTTTAATACTTGTCAGGAGTTTTATTCTTTATTACTTTGCTTTTGTATGCATGCACATGGTAAAAGTGGGGAAACTCTAGTAGAATAGGAAATTGCAACTCATAATTTATATCTAATTTGCCTGTTGAAAAAAACTTTTATTTAGGTACATGCTAGTGTTGTAATTACATGATTTGTTCCTGAATGTATTTTCAGACTTAGCGAAAGGTAATGTTCATAACTAGCCTGAGGGCTGGAGAAGTAGAATAAAGTTCCCTGTAGGCAAAGACCTGAGCATGGTCAGGGTAAGGCAGGAATGCATATGACGGCTGGTAAATACTTAAATGGAATTGCACTACGAGTAACTTGATAGACAAAAGAAATTTTTAAGTGCAAACTTGCTGACTTTGAACTGAGGGTGAAGGTGGGGCCGGCCTTAATTCTCATGTCGAGCAGTGCGATTTATTTTATACATATGTATATTTTATATGTGTATGAGCACGTGCAGCTTCTCAAAGTGGCGTGGGAGAGTCACTACTTCATTCTACCTACCCCACTCCCCCAGCTATACAAGATATTTAGCAGGAAATTTTTACACAGAAGATTCTTCTAATGAATTTGTAACGTTAGGCATTTTGGTCAATGTTTTCTGCCCCTTCTCTGAGCATCGGTACAGTTAACCTCTAAATTAAACCGTGAAGTGATAGATGGTTAATTCTAGAGCAACTGTGTTACTTGGAAGTGACTAAAAAGGTATTCAGTGCTCTGCTGATGATAGCAGTGGGAACATCATCTCATACGAGCTGTTCTCTGGCATTAATGCTTTATTTTCCCACGTGTAGTGTCAAATTAGTCAGATGCATCAGAGCACTTCTAAAGCATATTATCCACGTCTATTTTAGGTAGGATTTATTAAGATACACATTTGCTTTCAATGTGCCTATCGTGTGCTTTTAGAATGTTCTTTGCTTTAATTGTAGTAATGTTCTTTTTTGTAGTACTTCTCAAAAAAATTACCAGGTTAGCAGCCAGCTGTCTTATAGAAGCAAGGTCCTTTATTTTAGCCTTAGAAATCTGAAGAAGGCATATGATCCAGAAGGAAAATTTGTATCTTGTAAACCAAGAAATCATTAATTGAAAGTTATGAAACATATTGCTGCCTTGATAGTGATCCATTTTTGGGAACAGGATCAGCCTGTTACCTCAAAGACATTTTGAATACGTTTCGGGGTTCCTTTTGTATGTTTAAATACAGTATAAACAAATTTTGTCTTCACGTGAATCTAGAAATGTAGGAAACGTTTTTTATGTTGTGTATTCAATATGGTCTATTAAAAGTCTCTGATGTTTGCTCCCTCTTCCCTCCAATTAAACATCTGAACTGTGCAGAGTCAGATTTTTTTTGCTCTAGTAGGTTAGAAATATTTTAATTAAGAATAGTATTAGAAATAGATCAGATGTGCTTTGAGGTGTAGATAAAATGGTCTTTCTATCAAGAGTATTTATGAATTACTGTTTTGTTTTGTTTTGTTGCAGTTTAAAAATCCCCTTATTATGCTTCTTCTGGCATCTGCGGTCATCAGTGTTTTAATGCATCAGTTTGATGATGCTGTCAGTATCACTGTGGTAAGGAACTAAAATTTTATCTTTGTTGGGAGTATTCAAAATGCCTGACTGCATATGCTTTCCACATCCCATGAATGCCAATGTGAGATGGGATCATTTGGTTCTAAGGAATTATTTTGACTTGATTTGTTTAGTTTGTGACTGGATTTTTTTTTTTCTTGACTGATAGCAGTAATATATATCAAAATGCATCAGTGAATAATCATATGGCTGCATTTTGCATCTTTATTCTTTCATTGATTAAAATGCCTGCTGTAGGCGCTTGCTCAGAGGAGAAAATTTTGATGTCTTCTGTGTTAACTTTTATCTTATATTATGCTTTAATTGCTATTTGAAGCCAACATAAGCCTTCTGTGAATTTACTTGAAAGACATAATCTTTTAAAACGTGAAAAAGAAATGTAACCTGAACTCTCTAGAAATAGCAAAAGGAAGATAGAAGCTGAAATGATGGGGTTTTTTTGTAGCAGTTTGCAGTTACATAGGGTGCTAAACTAGTCAGCTAAACATTTGTCATTGCAAATGACTCAGAGAAGAAAATTATCATCTCTTTTACAGGGTGCTAGGTGATAACTGAAAATCAGGACTTCCGCATGATCAGGGGCAAGTTCTAGCTGGTTTTGGCCTTGACTGACCTCTACGTTTTCTATCTTGAGGTTTACTTTTGTAATTCACCCAAAGTAACTGGAGGTTTGCTTCTAACCCCTCTAGTTCTTTAGAGAGAATAGTTTTCTTTGGAAGATAAAACGTGTGTTTGCCTTAAGAAGATCTATACAATTTTGAATTTGAGTATAATGTTAGTTTGGAAGGTCTGTTGTGCAAGTAAGTTGGATTTAAGTAATCTTTTGTATTATGAATTGTGTTTAATTCGTATTTTTTCCCTTGGTGAGTGCCCTGAAGCCTTTTTCCTGATCCTCTTGAGCAAGGCAATGAGAGAAGAACTGGACAGTTAGTGTAAGGGAGCAGTAGTTTCTGTGTTTTGTGCAGAAACTTCCAGAGAAGGAATCTTTAATAGCCTTGTGACTTGTTGCTAAAGATCAATGACATGTATTACTTTTTGTAGCAATGCTGGCTTAAGCAGCTTTTGCCATCTTTTTAGCTCTAGTGATATTGTAAAACTTTTTAATGTGGACTGGGTTCTGATAAAAATGAGGAAAGAAATTATGTACTTTTTTCCGTTTGGAGGACGTTGGCTTTTTGGTGGAAGTCAGTGCCCATAGACACAAGCTGAGAGACTGATGCGAGGCTAGTAATGCAAAGCTGTGTCAAGTAGTGTGAATCGAAGAGGACAGTGTTGCCTCCCAAAGAAACACCTGTAGCTATAGTGGAAGTACTGTATGGAAAGATAGAAAATACATATATAGATGTAGTTATTTCCTAGTACTCAGTTGATGAGGCTAACTTTGATATCACAAAAAATGCAGATGTACTGAATTTATACTTGATTTAGTTAAGGATGTTTCAAGAGTTTTTCTCTTGCAAGGTAGTAATATCTTGTTTATTTTTAGTAATTCTATGTATATTTTAAAGGCTTTATTAATATGTTGTGGGTGTTGTGTTATGATACTGTAGAAAGCAGTGTAGCAACTCAATTTGAGTAACAAATTCAGTTAATGTAACAGAAGTCAATTTGAGTGTATTGAAGGGGAAGGTGATACTTTAGACAAAGTTGATCTTTGTTACTTCCTGTAATAGATTTCATTCACTCATGTTCACATCATGTGCTTAGAAACCCCATGGTGTTTATGTTGAAGTGTTGTGACCGGAATTGTATGCGATATGGGGGAACGTGAAGGCTTCTTGTTGAGGCTTTACTACTTGGATTATTCCTAACGAGCAGTTTTTTTTACCTTTTTTTATTTGGGCTCTCTGGCATCTTGGCTGTTTGGGGTGTACTCAGTGTTCTGTCTCACTCCTTGGGAGTCTTGGGCAGGGTTACTGAGTCTTGTCCTCCACTTGTTCTCCTTGCTGGGATATTTTATGGCTCCAGACCCATTCCCCAGCTTGCTGCCGTATCTCTTCAGCTTATTCTTAGTCTTTCTGTTATCCGGCTATTTGAGTGAAACACATCTGTTACACTCCGTAGCAGTTAACACGTAATTTCTTTAACCTTTGTTGTCTTCTGAGAACACCATTCAGACTTCACTCAGATCAGTTTTTCTGTTTGTGTCATGAATCTCTCTTCACTGCTGTCTTTTACTCATTCTTTAGAAACACCCAGCAGAAGTTTTTCTTCAATATCTCTATCTACTTGGTAATCTTGTTTGTATAATCAGGGATGTAAATGAGAGAGAATGGTGTAAGTTTTCTAACAGACCCAGTGGATACTGAGTGATTTTGAGCATGAGAAAGTTTTTTTTTTTTTTTGAAATCATGTTGTTAGAAAGTTGTAACAGCTATGGCTGAGCAAAACCAAATATCACTTTCGTGACCATTTGGAATTTCTTTGCCTTATTGGCTTTGTTTTCTTGCAGGCGATACTCATTGTTGTCACAGTTGCCTTCGTTCAGGTAAGACAGCTGTTGTCCAATTAAGATGATTGCTTTTATGTAAACTCTTCTATTTATAAGACTTAAGCAGTTATCTTGATGTGTTGTACTGTGACTGGTTGAGTAAAGAGCTCTGTGGTTTCATCCAAGTTTTGTGCCTTTTGTATGATTTGTCCTTCTTTAACTATATTGACATTTATGCATCTATATGGATATTAGCTCAGCTGTGAAAGAGTACTTGTAAAGGAGCATTCATAATAAACAGTGTTGAAGTACTTCTAATTATTCAACTTAAAAGATTTTGAAAGTGTAGCTCTGGCTTTAATTTTGTACAGAAATTTTGCAAAAAGTAATAGTTATCTTTGAGCAGATTTCTAAGTCATAAAAAATAAATTTAATTTTGTAAGACCCCAACCTTACTCAGTGTGTGCTTAAGCCAAAATTGCTTTGTTTTAGTGCTCTGTCTTTGTTTACCTTAAGTCTATAATCTGTTTATTGAGTTAGAGATGAGTTATGATACTTTAGATCTCCTGGGGCTCAGAGCATGAACACAGTATTTTGGTACTAACTTGTTAGACTGTAGAACTTAATCATGTGTCTCATCACTGAATTTATAAGCATTTCTGCAACTATTGCCAAAGCCCTTAAGATATTGAAGGGAAAAGCAAATGACCTCTGCCATTCTTTTAGAAGAAATATATGTAGGCAGATTCTTATATATGTGTATTTTTTAAGTGTTTGGACCGTATTTACTTTTGAAAGTATCTAATATAGAACTGTTGAAGGACATATTTGATTGCTTGGAATGTTACTGTAGCACAACTTTAATAAGATTAATTTCAGTACATGTAGATATATCTTAATGTTCTTTAACTTTTGCCTATTTTAAACAAAATTGTCTACTTTTTTTTTTAATATCTCCACAGGAGTACAGATCAGAAAAATCTCTTGAAGAGCTTAGTAAACTTGTGCCTCCAGAATGCCATTGGTATGGAATTGTATGTCTTTTTGGTTCTGAATTAAGTCATCTTAAATTCAATATGAAATGAGTAAAAGAAAAAGGGTTTGTTGAACTTACAGCTTTTATACCAAGCTGTTAGGCTAACACACAATGTGCTTTGCTTTTGCTCATTTTAAAGAGTATCATACGGGTCTAAAATATTACTTCATGTTGTTGCCCCTCTCATCACTTCAAATGGTATTCCTGATATGTAACTTCCAAGAAACAGACAACAAAATAGAAAAATTAGAAGCAGTGTTTTGCTGAAATCAGTAACACTGAATGCTGCAATGCACGGTCAGCAGTGTGAATGCATTTACTTGACCAAATGCCAGAAAAGATGTTCTTATGCTCTTCATGTTTTCGCCTACAGCGTACGAGAAGGTCGGGTGGAACATACACTTGCAAGAGATTTAGTCCCAGGTGATACAGTCTGCCTCTCAGTTGGAGACAGAGTCCCGGCTGATCTACGATTATTTGAGGTATATACCTAATATTGCTTTAAAACTCAATAACTTTCCTTTCTGTGGGACAGAGGGGATGAGGAGATAGCCACTGAATACTGAAGTGCAATAAGTGTTATTGTTTGGAATTCACAACTATCTAGACAGAAATTTTGAAATAATATCGCTCCCAAATGTAATTGTGCATTTTTTATCAACACACTTGGTTTCTGATTTATAGGATGTGAAAGGAAAGAGTTTTCCAACTTTATGTAGCAATGCAGTCTTAAAAATTTTAGTTGAATACTTTTTGTCAGTGTTAAACAAATTGTAAATTAATTGTTTTCAGTCTGAATTATAAGGTGTTTTGCAGGTGATGCACATGATTTTGAGTCTTTATTTGCATGAGTCTTTAGAGTATAGTTTTAGTGTTCTCTAATAATGGAATATTAAAAAAATATCATGAATTTGTGTCAGTTCAGTCTTGTCCATCTGACACTTTTTCATCGTGTGTTGTTTTATCTTCCAATTCACTAGATGTTGATTCATAGTATTAGTACTGCTGCAAGTCATTGAGTTGAAGTAAAACCACTATAACACTACTTGCAGATTCCGTAGAAATGGAGTGTATATATATATATATTTATGGCTTTACTTGAAAGATTCCGTGCAGTTTCTGACAAGTGTTCCTTTTCCTTATTGGTACAGCATCCATCTTTTAGAAATGGGTACTACACTGGGAACTCTGTAAGAGAACAGCAGGAATTAGAGGGATTTGATCAGAAAACACTTTAGTAAAGATACTATCCTCTTTTATGTTGACTACATTAGTTTTGATCAAGCAGCCTGTGTGCATTTTGCTGTCCAGCTGGAACTGGAGAGTTTAAAAAAACAACACCCCCTCCCCCACAACACCCCCCGCCCAACACCCAACTCAAACGTCAGAGCAATCTGCTACAGGATGGTGGTACTGAGTGCAATGTAACTGATTCTTATTTATTCACTGGAAGCGATATCCTTTCAATGAGTTTTGGTGGTTGAGTTTTATTATGCATGCTTTAACACTGTTTATCTTGAGATGGTTTTCTTGAAAGCAAGTGGTGTGGTCACCAATAGTAGCTTTACGCTTTTTAATAATGAAAAGTTATTTTAGTGAAATTTTGTCATCAGACTTTTATGATTCAGGCTTTGACCCTGTTCAAGACTCATTCAAGTCAGTGGGATAATATGTAAGAATTGATGTCAGCCGAGGAAAGACATTTCTCTTCAATTTGTATTTTGATAAGTTATTTTTTGTTTTGGTTTATAGAACACAAATTTTCTTCATCTGTCAGTCGATGAATATGGAGTAATTAATTTTTACCTTTTCCTTCTCAACCTGCCCCCACATGCTACCAAAAAAACCACACGAAAGTAAAACCTAAACCAAAAAAAGACAGCTTCTGTTCCCCTAGTATAATTAACTGTTTCCTGCGTAACACTTTTCCTATAGAAACTTTGTGAACAAAAATACTAGTATGAAATACGCTTTTGTTAGCGAGTTCTTAATGGACCATGGTAGGAGGAAGTGGACAGAAGAAGAATTGAGATGATAGTATGTACGTGCACTTGCATTCTCAGTTAATTATTTTGTTTGGTGACAGAATGCATCACAGTTGCAGCCTCTTGACTGTTTTGCAGAAAAACAGTCATGAACGTAAAATTATGAGTAAACACTCTTCAAAGTGAGAGCTTGTTGGCTGCAATATTCTGTAGGAGTCCTGTTGCTTTGTTGATTCTTAAAATATAGTTGATGTTGACATGGCTTCTTACTGTATGAATAAATTAGATGTATTTTTAGTGGTCAAAATTGGTAGACTTCTATTAAAACTTCCAGCTCATGTTTTTTACCTAGTCCATGTTTTTGTTTTCGAAGGCTGTGGACCTTTCTATTGATGAATCTAGTCTCACAGGTGAGACAGCTCCTTGCTCTAAATCTACAGCTCCTCAGCCAGCAGCAACCAATGGAGATCTTACATCAAGAAGCAATATCGCTTTCATGGGAACATTGGTCAGATGTGGAAAAGCAAAGGTAAAATTGTTATTGATAGGGAAGAATGTTTTCCGTTTCAACTATTTGAAGGCAGTTCTTAAAAGTTCACCTATCAATTGAGAAATGTACTTCAGTGACTACATGTATGTTGAGTTGTCTGAAACAATAGAAATGGAATAGAAATAGGTTTTTTTTCCTGGAAGTATGAAAGACTTTGCTGTGGTACCCTGCAGAGCTTTTCTCATTGGTGCTTTTTCAGACACCACTTTAAAAAGAAAACTAATATAGTGCCAGGAGAGCTCAAATTTATAGGGAGCAGTAACTTTTCTATCTAGGATGTGGTATTTTGCTTCTATATTCATGTGTTTGAAAAATCTGTAACTGAAAATACAGTTTTGGCTAGTGTTAGATAGGCATTACCGTGTTTGAATTTTTCTACTGGTAGTTACTGAATACTTAAGCTCTGTGCAGAACAGCATTTTTTTTCACAGAGACAAAATGGTTTTTAGCAAAAATATTTCCTACCTTTACCTACAATTAATTTTGCAAGCAAAGCTAACAAAATTGTAGCAAGCTGAATGGGATTTGCCTGCTATTCGAGTCAAAGCTGTCAGGAGCAACCACTAATGTTGAAATAGAACTTCGGATTTGAATTGGCTTTATTTTGTTGGGTATTTTTTAGGGGATTGTTATTGGAACAGGAGAAAACTCTGAATTTGGAGAGGTTTTCAAAATGATGCAAGCAGAAGAGGTAAGAGTAAATATTTATAAGCAAAGATGTGTTTTGTGAATGTGTATTTCATTCATAAAAACTTTGAATTTATTGCATAGAAACTTAAACTTAATTACATTGCTTTTAATATTTTTCTTTCTTCTAGTGAAAAAATTCTTAGCTCTTGAACATGAAAGTAGTAATTGAATTCAGTGCAACAAATGATCCATAACTGACCTGAAAGTATTAACTATTAAAATAATATTCTGAACATGTTCAGTGGACCAAATCTCTTTGCAATTTGTGGAAGTATATTTTTTTCAAGTGAAACATTTGTGCGAAAGGGATTTTATATGACGCATTTGCGTGCTGTGTGCACAGCGCTATGTTTTCCCTTTATTTGCAATGTACTTTGAAGTTATGCATCTGTCTGCTGTTGCTTCATGATCTCCACCTTAACCTTTTGTAAGAAGCTCCCTTTGACTCTTGTATACCAAGCTGCCAAGGCTTCTTCTCTGGCTGCCTGACCAGTTTTGGATCATAAGGAGACAGTCTGTCTCCAGCTGTTCGGACATGATCAGGCATAGTATAGGCAGCACTTTTTTCCCAGATATATGCATTTCTGAAGTCTGCCCAAACAGAGCAACTAAGGGTATTAAGCGTGTCATCCAGGAGCGCATCACTGACCTCTTGTTGTTAGCTATAGTGCCATTCTACACCTTTTAAGGCAATACAGCTGTTCAGTCATCAAAGTGGAATCCACTTTAATACACACGCGAGGAAAATATCTGTTCAATGGAGTTTGTGTTGTAACAAGTGTCATTATTAATGAAAAAAAAAAAAACACCAAAAAACCCTATGTAAGCATTCTACACCAAAAACTTTCCGAAAAATCAAAGTATTGTTGGGTTATTTTTTATGTTTGTAGTACAATAATCTCATTTTTAAAGTAAATTTTGAAGGTAAGAGTGAATCAAACTTGATAGCAGCTTTCTCATAGTTTATGCACTTTTTATACAATGATTTTACAATGACTCCATCTCCCTTTTTTTGCCATACTTTATGTACTATAGACCATCATATTATTAAAACCCCAAACTTGTTGACATCCAGTGTAAAAACCCACTTTTCCTGGTTTGGTTTTTCTTTGTTTTTAAACTAAAATTTTTGCTTTGTGTCTCCTCCTCCTTTCTGGACCTTTTATTCTTGACACTAGACTGTCTTAGATATTTCCATGGTTTTCTATTAGGCTAAATTGAATTTTTTGCAGTTGATTAATGAATTCCTTTTGAGATATAATTGACCTTCCAGGGTTCTAAAAAGCCTCTGTCTTGAAAAGTCAGCTTTATTCTTCTTATCAAGAACTTTTTAGTCTTGGAAGAAATGCAGTGGCTTTTAGTCAGCATAATTTATTTAACTTCTTTGTAAGATCTTTGATGTGACCTTTTGTATTAGATTTGCTGTAGACACCACAAAGCTACCGAAGAGTACTTATAAATTTTTCATTTCATTGAAGTGTTCTTGAATCTTCTTCAGTTCTACACAAGAATAGAGTAGAGCACTCTGTTTCCACAAAGTAAACGTATGGAACCATAGAGTATAACTGCATCTTACTCACTGAAATTTGCATGTCTGAAGTAATATGAGATACAGTTCATGCTTTTTAACCTGTTTGTTAACTGCTGCATGTTTATTATTCACCAAGGCTCCAAAGACCCCTCTTCAGAAGAGCATGGATCTCTTGGGAAAACAGCTTTCCTTGTATTCCTTTGGTATAATAGGTAAGAGGTATTGCTTCAGGGTGTGCCATTCAGAGTGAATACCTTGCTGCTGGTGTGATTGGGCAACCTGCCTGGCAGAAATTTTCTTTACCTCTCCATACTAATAGAATCATGCTTTAACAGTGAAAGAAATAATAGATCTTTATAGATAGTGCAATGATAAGCTTGGGTTTGGCTATTTGATTCATTTTTCTTTTTGCCATGAAGCTACAGTACATGTTGGTTTTATATTTATCCTGAAGACTATTTTCTTCGTAGGAGTTATAATGCTGGTTGGCTGGTTGCAAGGAAAGCACATACTTGATATGTTCACAATCGGAGTGAGGTAAGATTTTTGGTTTTGAATAGTGTAGATCGTGAGTTACAGCAAGTGTCTGAAAGCTAGTGCTGTACATTATAATATGCTTGCATGCAGACACTGCTTTTAAATTCACATAAGTAATTAAAAATAAAAGTAGACTTTGTGGTGTAAAAAAGCAAATTCCTACTGGCTTGTAACGATATGTTCTTGTCAGTCTTTTAAACTGCATTTCCATGGGGTGTCTTGTGGAACAACTGCAGAGAGAAGATAGAGATATACAGTTTGAATTTCTGTCACTGAGTAAATAAAGCAAATGTAATTTTATAAGTGGCATCAGATGAAACTAAGCTAGTACAAGCTTTGTGTCATGTAGTTCATTACCTCATTTTCTTGCATATTATGGAAACTTAATCCCAGGCTGTTGCCTGCTAAGAATAGCACTGATTTTAGACCTAACTCTGTATTCTTAGAAAAGTTGCTGAGTTGCTAATTACACATACAGTGCATAAGGCAGAAGTGTTTCTTTAAATGACAAGTTCAGACTCTGGAGATTTCCCCTTTTGTGGAGAGGAAAGAGGAAAAAAAAAATCCCCAGGACCTGCATCTTTGAGCATTGTGTGTGTAATGAGTTATTTGGATCTTGTTTACATTGTTATTGGGTTTTTTCCCTCTGTTTATTTGTTGTTTGTTTTTTTTTTAATGACCTTCTGTGCCATTCCAGCACTTAGCTTGCTGCCACATCATGATCTGGAAGTAACAGCTGTGGATCAGGGGCTTCTTGAAGTGGTGGCATTTCCCAGTCCTGTTTAGTTTTGACTACCCTTATTCTTCACAATCTGGGCTATTTTGTGCAGTCATAATTAGTGTTTTGTGTAGGCAAAACAAATGTACAATTGATTTCTCCGTTCCTCCCAGCATTTCTTCATACTTTTGCATAGGTAGCGAGTAGAAATGTTTAAGTTATTGCATTTTGTTATTGTCTTCAGTGTGTCTTATAATGAATGGTGTACAACTAGACTCACATGGCAGGCTGCTTCCTTTCACTTTTAACCTCAGGGAAGACACAGCTACAGAAACAATGCTCTGATGTGGAAATGCATCATTGCTATGTATTGTATTACATTTGTAATACATTGTATGTATTACATTCTAAGACAAGATATGTATATTTATTTTCATTACAGTTTGGCTGTAGCAGCAATCCCTGAAGGACTCCCAATTGTGGTAACAGTGACACTGGCCCTTGGAGTGATGAGAATGGTGAAGAAACGGGCCATTGTAAAAAAGCTTCCTATTGTTGAAACTTTAGGTATGACTTAGATATACTTAGAGATAGTATTTTGGTAAAGGTGTTAGGAAATAAACACAAATATTGAGGACTAATGGTTAAAAAAAGCAGGTATTCTCATTTTGCTAGCAGTGTGGTGGTGGTCTTAAAACATTTCTAAATTGAATGCATTTTGCACAGTTAGAATTCAGGTATATGTTTTTGTGTGCACTCTACTTTTTTAATTTAACTGAGCTAATTGGTCTGTCACTTAATAGCAATACTTTAAACTGCGTGGGTGATTGGATGTGTGGAGTACTCTTTACACTTGTTTGCTCTAAGATGTTCTTGTTAAATAAGACTTGTAAAATATTTTTAAAGTAAATTTTTGGTGTAAATGTAGGAATTATATTGATAGTAGGAGACAAATCCAAATTTGAATATGGTGCTGATATTAAAACTTAAAATGGCTTTAAAACATTAAAGCTTAGAAACATTCTATATGCATTTTCAACCATGAAACATGTAAAGCACAGAACATGGAAGAGAATTAGAAATATTGTTAAATAATTCTGCTGCATTTGAATTTCTTTTTGCATTTGAAGATTGGAAATATTTTTTCCAGTGCCTCTAGCAGACTTTCATTAGTGTTGGAAGGTTTTATGTTACTTTTTTGGTTGCTGACATCGTGTCCAAGAATGTCAAGATACTGCAACGCTGATTCAGAATACTCTTTTCCTGAGTAAAAAAGGCGTATACAAATTTCACATTTCTGTAATCTTTTCAATCTTATTAAAATTTTCAAGTTTAGTAGTAAGTCATACTTGTATGACAAGAGTGTTGTGGCTAGCATTAGATGGGTGTTCTCTTTGATGAAGAAGAATGACTTCTGTGAAGCAGGCTCTTAGCTTTCCTCCTCACCAGGAGCTGCAATTGAGATTTCAGTAATGTAGCTTGAGATACAGTGGAATAAAATGAAGGAAAGGGAATGAATGGAAGCATTTCAGATGAATTGTGAATTTGGAATTCTAATTAGGTTTGTTCTATTGGTTTTTTTTTAATTAACTAGACACACTTGTGAAGAACCTTGTACAGCTGTTCATTAGTAGTTGAAAATTGACTGTCTTTGTTAAATCTTATTTTGATTTTTTTCACAAAGACAGCTGCAGTATTTCTAGAAATTTGCTTGTCTTGAATACTTAGTTACATAGTTCTAAACAAGAATTATCTTATAAATGTCAATTGGTTATTTCAGGTTGTTGCAATGTGATTTGTTCAGATAAAACGGGAACTCTGACAAAGAATGAAATGACTGTTACTCATATTTTTACATCAGATGGGCAGCATGCTGAGGTATGTAGTGAGACTCTGTTAGACATTAATTATCCTTTTTACCTTGTTGTGTGTGTCAGCTGAAACCTGCTTGAGTATACTGCAGGTAAAGCATAGGTTTGTTACACCAGACCCCTGTTCCTCAACTTCCAGCTATCTCTGTTCTTCAGTTCATTTAATATTACATCTTTTGAGCTGTGTTATCCAAGCCTTCTCTGGTTCTTGAGGACTTTTTTTTTTTTTATAATATGGTATGTTCATAAATCTCTTAATGGCTATAGGTCACAGTAAAAGACAGATGCTCAGATACAGTACAAAGACAAGTTGAGAGATTGTGGGTTTCTTCAGTGCAGAAAGTTGAAGCTATTTTGCTGTTGGAGGTGCATAAAAATAGAATCTGCATGTTGTAAACATTTAAAATAGGGATATCCAGCTTTTGGCTAAAGAACAATTTTTTGCATGAACCATTCATACTGAGTACATACTGCCACTCTTGCTTTTTCATAACGAATGGAAGTAGGATCAGGACATGAAGCAGTGCTTAGTGAGGTTGGGGAGTTGCTGCAAAGACTGAAGTAAATGCACAAAACAGAAACAAAAGCAGCAGAATGGAAAAGCAGCAAGATGTGGAACTAGATGTGGTTTCATGGGAGTATTTTAGACAAGTTCTTATTTTCTCGAACTCTTCTTGATTGAGATTTTTTTCCACGCTACGGTTAGCAGAAGGTTTTGTCATTGACTTTTGTAAGCATAAATACTGGTATGTTTTCATTCTTCCCTTTTATTCTTACCTGTGTTTGCTTATATATCCTGCTATTTATTTTTCTGTTCTTAGAATTAAATAGGGATTCTGTAATTGCTTTTTCTTAACTATTAACACAATTTGTTTACATCTGGGTCGAATCAGCTTCTTTTCCTAATTGAAAGAGAACTTGAAATGGCTGTGAAATATTATTAGCTGTGAATGCTGTAGATATGAAGACTTCTTTGGATTCTAGTGGGATGCCTGTTTTTTATGCACTAAAAATACAGGGTTAAAGTAGGACTCTGTACTTCCTTTCCCCTGCGAGAGGTATGCATTATTAACCAGGATAAGGATGAATAAGAGGAAAAAATTAGCAAAAGAAAGAAGGAGAAATAAAACATGCCTAATACTGTAAGGAAACAACGTACATTGCATTTATTTGTGCAAAGGAATAAGACTGCTACTTTTTAAAAAAATTAGTGTCTAATATATTTCATTGCACTCACTTGCGCTCAGAGTTTTTGTTCCTGTACTTGCTACATTAGAAGCTGTGTAGGAGAATCCATTCCCTGTGAGTAAAATCAGTCGTGATGAATGGCCTTTGTTTTTTTGATTGTCTGTATTATATAGTAAAAAGCTAAGATTAAACCTGGTGAATATCATGTTCCTTACTGACTTCAGCTGTTGTCTTGCAGGTTACTGGAGTAGGTTATAACAGGTTTGGCGAAGTGATGCTTGATGGTGAAGTTATTCATGGTTATAACAACCCATCCATTAGCAAAATTGTTGAGGTAAGATCTTGGCATCGAGAGGCAAGTTTTAATTGGTGATGACGTAGCACAAGAGCTTTGTGTGGCATTTATTTTGTGTTCTATTTTCTCCTCTTTCGTTCCTTATTTTTAGGCCGGTTGTGTGTGCAATGATGCTTTGATTAGGAACAACACATTAATGGGCAAGCCAACAGAAGGGGCTTTAATCGCGCTTGCTATGAAGGTGGGTACTTTTATGGTGCTGTTTGGATTCATGGCAGGTGGAAAATGTGTAGAAATAACTTGAGTTTGTTTTCCCTCCTTCATTCTCTTTCTCTTTGGGTCTCCTAGATTTGTATTGCAGCTGCTTGTCTGTGGTGTTTCTGTTGGAAAACTTTGGGCATTCTGAAAGAGAAGAAAAAGTTATTTAGAAACTGAATCTTTATTTTCATATTTTTGCTGTTAGTACTGACATTTTACCTGCCACAAGCTAAGTTTCCTATTGAATATTGATTGCGCTGTCTCCCTCCCAGTTCTCATCAGAAGCCTTAAGAAGTTTGTAACTGATATATTGATGACTGCAGCATTTATAGTGCCCTGTAAGCGTGAGGCACAGATAGTTTGAATTGTGAACACTATGGTTAAATGTTCTGGGGTTATTTGTAATGCTGTGACACCCCATTAGAGCTACTGAGAAATGTGTTGAGGCATCTTAGCACTTTTTTTTTTTCTGTAATGATGAATGAACTTGAAAATGTTGAAAGATGAATGCATTACAGTCTTTCTCTTCCTGTGTAACTGAGGCTTGAGATGCGTGTGACTTCTTGAGACAGGTTTTAAGTCCCCAGTCTTTGACTGGAAAACACCAGAGTGATGTTATTTTGGCAAGAGCCCGTAGAAACAGAGACAAACAGGAGGCTTTCACATCTGTGGCTGGAAAGGGAGGTAGTGAAGCAGTTGTGAGGCTCTGTAAGTACTGAGAATGGCTAATGGCAGGCTGCTGCTTTTGCATCTTCTTTAATCATTAGTTTCTTTGGGACTCGGTTAAGGGTAGAGTATGGAGTGCTGTGAATGGGAGTGCTGTGCACTAGGGATGGGGAGAGAAGATTATTCCAAATGAAATCTGTTTTGTCTGAGTCTTCATGGTTAGTTTCAGATTAAATGTTAAAAAAAAAATCAAGAAAACCCCCATAATTTCATATTGGATCATTCAAACTTAAAATCGGCGACTGGACTTCTCCAGACTTTGCTGACAGGTCAACAAATTGCATAGCTGTTTGAAAAGAAAAGGTCCTGACGTTGTGATGTTACCTCTCTTTTATACAGATGGGTTTAGATGGAGTCCAGGAAGACTACATAAGGAAGGCTGAATATCCCTTCAGCTCAGAACAAAAATGGATGGCTGTTAAATGTGTTCACAGAACACAGCAGGTGAATGTCAATCACTGTTTCCTGGTGCACTGGCTCTGTAGAATGGTTATCTACCCTTTTTAATACCCTCATCTTTCACTTTAGAAGTTGTGGCAGGGTGGTGGCAGCATGCAGTCATGGAAGTATGGTTAGATAATAGGCACAGTTTTAGTTTCAGACTCTGAAGTAGAGATCAGATTAAGAATAAAAAAAAATACTTTCCTTAAAATAATTTCCCAGTGTGTGCCTTTTAAATGTTTTGATATCTGAGACTTTGAATGTATACCTGGCTGTTTTTCTTTCCTTTTCCTCCCTCCTCACACATCTAGAGCAATTCTGGCAGTCTTCCGCTGTTTCAGGGCTACACAGTTACATAATGATTTAAGAGCAAGAAGATGCATTAATGTTCAATAGTTAAAATTTCTTCTGCTTGAAAGCACAGGTTTCCTGGTTTTCATGCAGACAGCATGTTGCCCAGAGTTGCCAGATTTTATTGATGTCAACAGCATCATGGATTATCAATACGAACCATTCTTTCATCTTTTTTTCCATCTTCTGGTGCTTACACATACATATTTGCATTCATATTTAATTTAGACCAATTTGAATGTTGTTAGAAACCGTGACGTAGTCACTGCCAGTCTGATAACCAGAGCCTTCTAGATAATACGTGCAACAACAGACCTTATCTTGGATTTATGGAAAATTTTCTAGTACTTCTGACCAAAAAAAGTCTTACTGACAGTTTTCAAGTATCACAGTAAAATCTTTGCTTTGAAAACAAAGCATTTGACTCCTCCTTTTATCTATATGTATAATACGCATTTTTTATCCTTGTCTGTATAAAGAGTGGTGAGCAGGAATTGCTATATGATTTTCATCCCTGCAAGGATTTAATATGTCTGTGTTTTGGTATCAGCATTTTTACAAGATTGTTGAAAAATTTGAAGCAGTTATAAAAGGAGCTTAAATTATTTGAAGGCTAAGAAAGTGCAGTAGGTTTAGAAACTTAGAGCTCTGTCAGTTAAGCCAATTGGAAAGACTGAAGTGACTTGATTGCTGTACATAAATACCTTCATATGGAGAAAATAGGTACATTTAAAAAGAGCTTTTTAGTTCAACAGGGAAGAGAAGATGAGAATCGGTGATTGGAAATTGAGCTGAGGCAGCAATTCTTAATAGAAAAGGGGGGGAAGGGAAGGAATGTGTTGATTTAGCACTGGAGTTAAGTGTTCAAGGTAGGTAGATTGTCAGTCCCTTGATGGCATCAAGGTTAGATGCCTGTCTGAAAAATATTAGAGTTGTTAGGCATTGTACAAGGATGCAGGTGATGTTTAATGGCCTGTGCAGCTGGTCAGATGATAAGGTAAAGGTCTTTCAGGTCTAATGTTCTGTGTATGTTTCATTTCTGTGCTTTACAAGGGCCTATTTAGTCTATAAACTGTGACCCGCAGCATCTAATGTGCTTGATGTCTACTGAAATGAGATATTGATTATTAGCCTGACTGTTTTGACATGACCACTCTCTAACGTACACAGTATGAAGGTACTCAAAAGAACAGATTTTTAGTTTTAGAAGCATAACTTAGATTTGCATTATGTTTTGAAGATTATTTAGAAAAGTTCATATATGCTGTTCTTAACATGTATGTGTGTAACTTGTGTGTGTGTGTGTTTATATATAACATACACACCTGTGCACACAACAATTCTTTTCCTTTTAGGACAAACCTGAAGTTTGCTTTATGAAAGGTGCTTATGAGCAAGTCATTAGATACTGTACATCCTATAACTGTAAGGGGCAGATCCTACCTCTTGTGCAGCAACAGAGAGAGCAATACCAGCAAGAGAAGACATCTATGGGCTCTGCAGGACTTAGGGGTAAGACTGTTTCAGGTCTCAAAATAACCATTTTTTTGGAAAAAAATGGCAGTACTTGGTTTTTTTTTAAAAAAAAACCCAAAACCTGCAAACAAATAAAACAAGCAAAAGCACTGGAAACTTTTTTTTTGTTCCGTAAGTGTCACTGGGCTGTTCTTTTTTTCTTTAAAATGTGAGGGAGTAGAAAAACAAGCGGTGTGGCTGAAGGCCTGTGTAATAACATGATTAAATTGCAACGGACAAGAAAAGGCACTGCTGGTTCCTGTCATCTCTTGTGCATGACCATAACTGAACAGTACATTGCTACCTAATAGCTTCCATATCTCATTATAGATGTTTGGGGATTTTTTAAATGTGAATGTGTTTATTTTTCTATTGCTTTGGCTCCTGGCACGTATCTCAGTTAGGGAAGCACAACTGGTTGCAGGTCAGAAGATGCCATTAGAATTACCTTTTATGTTAACAAGCTGTGCAGATTTTTAGTATAACTGAATGTGTTTTTCACAGGGTGATTGATAGGAGGTGATTTGGGGCAAGCATTTTACAGGGTTGGCTTTCTTTGGCCTCTGTAAAGAGACCTTCTGGTTGAGTCTGTTCACAGCTTTTTAATATGAAGGTAGGGGTACTGTGTGGCTCAGGAAATTCCTAGGATACAAATTGTTAGGAACAGGGAGAATATGCTAGGACTGGTATCTCTTTGTGCTGTTTTGTTCAGACAGTCATTCTTTGTGCCTGCTTCAGGCCACCGTCTGACAAAAAAAAAATCTAAGGTGAAGTTTTGAAAAAAATGCGTTTGCTTTTCTCTTACAACTCTTAATGTCATTTCAATATGTTTGAGTTAAGATTCCTGCTGTAGAAGATTTCCAGAATATATTCAGCATGTATTAAATTAAATCTGCCTCTCTAAAAAAAAAAACACAACCAAAACTACAAAGCAGAAAATAAAAATATGTTAACTGAGTCTTCCTTTCATCCTCTTGAGTAAAAAACATGGACATACAGAGAAACCACAAGGCTAGTAGGTGCTGTTCTCTTTCTACAAAGTGAAAGTATAAATGCTTTAATCTCAGAACGAATTGGAAAGTTACCTTTAAAACCTGGAATACGTATGTTTGTTAAAAACCCTGCTCTTTAGAAGAAATGAGTGTATATAAGTAAGCTATTCTGAATACTCAAGATAACAGATATTGCTACCAAGATTTGAAAAAAAAAAATGGCAGTTCCTTCCCTTTGCTTTATACTGACCTACTAGTTTAATAATTTGTTTTAAAAGCTGATGTAAGTGTTGATTTCAAATCTTAACTTACTTTTTTTTCTTTGTCTCCTTAAAGTTCTCGCCTTAGCTTCTGGTCCTGAGTTAGGACAGCTGACTTTTTTGGGGCTTGTGGGAATAATTGATCCTCCACGGACTGGTGTAAAAGAAGCTGTTACTACACTTATCACATCAGGAGTTGCAATAAAAATGATTACTGGAGATTCACAGGAGACTGCAGTTGCCATTGGTATGATTAGTCCACAACCTTTCATTTTTCACTTGTTTTCTGTTTTGGCAGTGTCTAGCTAATTGTTGTGAAGCCTGGGTATTGTCTTTAACATTTGTGAGTTCTGTATGTAGTGGAATTAGGAGGGGAAAAAGTAACCAAAATGCCAGCACTGTAGCCTGAAGTGATACCATGTTAAAATGTAGTTCTTCTGTATTTGTTGATGCATGACTTCTGCTGTTTGAGACTATATTTTCTTACTGTATTTTGTTATAACACATTCTTGGGTTGTTTTATTTTTATTCTTACACTCCCAACACCATCCTCCCTACCCTCAGCTTTGGATGCCTGTCTTATGGCAGCAGGGATAAAGTAAAATCACCAGTGATAATGAATATTTAGGATGGATATGGCACTTCAGTATTATCAGATACATTCCAGGCTGCATCAAAAGAAGTGTGACCAGCAGGTCGAGGGAGGTAACCTCACCTGGAGTCCTGCACTCAGTTCTGGTGTCCTCAGTACAGGAAAGACATAGATCTGTTGGAGCAAATCCAGAGGATTCTGATGAGAGGGCTGGAGCATTTCGCCTATGAGGACAGGCTGAGAGAGCTGGCTTTGTTCAGCCTAGAGAAGAGAAGTCTGCAGGGAGACCTTATAGTGGCTTTCCAGTACTTAAAGGGGGGCCTACAGGAAAGCTGGGAAGAAGCTTTTCACCAGAGAGTGCAAGGATAGGATATAATGGTTTTAAACTGAAGGAGGGGACATTTAGATCAGATATTAGGAAGAAATTTTTTCTTGTGAGGGTGGTGAGGCGCTGGAGCAGGTTGCCCAGAAAAGTCTGGCTGTCCTGTCCCTGGAAGTGTTGAAAGCCAGGCTGGATGAGGCTTTGAGCAACCTGAGCAGGACACCAGGAAGGTGTACCTGCCCATGCAGGGGGTTTGGAGCTGGATGATCTTTAAGGTCCCTTCCAACCCAAGCCATTCTACAATTCTATGATTTTTGTCCATATAACTAAGTCTGAGGTTAAAGTTCTGTTCATAAATATTTGAATAACTTAGCTTCTTTTTACAATATAATACATTAAAGTAGAAGTACTTTAGCAAGAATATGCGTTCTTTACATTCAGGGTGGTGAACAAAATGTTGAATGTGCACAGAGAAAGTACATCCCCCAGCTTGTTATGCTTTCTCCAAGGGTTTTTTCCTTTGTTTCGCCCACATTATTTTTCATTTTCTGTCTTGTTATTTTTGAACCAGGAATTCCTTAGAGAGGACTGAGCTCTTGTAGACCTAAAAAGTCTAAGGAAATAAGTATCTGATTACAATAGGCTTTGCAGCATGTGTTTATTACTCAAGAGTTCAGATAATTTACTCCAGTATACCGAATCTATAGGATGTTAGGATATTCTGCTCTAAGCATTTCAAATCTGAAATGGTGCAGAAAAAAGGTTTAAAAAAATAAAATTGGTTAGTTAATGTTTTAAAAGGATAAAATATTGTAATACCTTTTTTTTTTATTATTATTTATTTCCAGCTAGTCGACTAGGATTGTATTCCAAAAATTCACAGGCAATTTCTGGAGAAGAAATAGATGATTTGGATATTCAGCAGCTTTCTCAAATAACACCAAAGGTTTGTTTTGGTATAGTACTTGCTGAAATGTCATAAAGGGTATGTTTTGTATTGAGAAATGCTTTCTTTTTTTTTCCTGTGGAAAACTAAAATATAGCTTCTGAGGTAGAAATAACATGATTCTAATAGAAGTAGATGGTACGGTAAATTGCCAGAGGCTTTTAGTACAGAAACAAGAAAGCTATCTGAGATCAAACAAGTGTCTTGCAGCTCGGCATATGTCTATATCAAAACTTATTTATTTCAGCTCACACAGCTGTCTTTTTAGTGAGTTTGTTACTTTTGTCTCTTAATGAATCAGGTTTTTTTTACCTTTCAATGCCTATATTGGAACTTTCATTTTGCTGCTTCTCACCTTGTGAACATCATCACCTTTTTGTATTGTTAAGCTGTTTTGTTTCTTTGAGCAGCTCAAGTATATAGTCACAGTCTGCACGTTCAGACAGTCCATCCTTTTGTAATTCATAAATGGAGCTGTTTGTATCCTTAATGCTTTTTAGTTTATCTGAGGTCACTGGTTGAGAATTTTGAAAGGGTCTGTTATTAAGTTACTGCTTAATACTTTTCAGTTATTAAATAGGTAAATGTATTACCCAATGTTAAAGTTGTAAATATGAAGGCATAATCAAATGCAATTGAGTTTCAAACTTGGCTCTGTTGTAAAAATTAGGCATCAAAATGCTCTCTTTGCAAAAGACTACAAAAGCAGCCCACAGCATCCTGGAGTCTGACGTAAGCAAGCCAAAAGCCAATATTTACAGTCAAGAAATGTGCATATCAGCTTTATATCTTTCCTTGGCGACTCACAAAAACAAACCTAGGAAAAAAACAATTGTGTGGCATATAGTATTTTTTTGGTTATTTGGTAATAGTTCTTAGGGGCTGTCCACCTTAAATAACTGAAATAGCTACAAAATTACTTTGTGCATATTCGATCTTTGACCCAATTTTCTTATTAGGAATTAATTAAAATCAGCCATTAAGACTGAGATCTCTGCACAGTCTAAAGTGACTGTTGAGAAGTATAACTTCTTATCCAACTTCTTAAAATGGAGAAGTGTATGTGAATGCTAACAGTATGGAGTTTCTGGAAAACTAAATTCCACATGTTTGAACTTCAGTTTACAGAGAAAACCAGAGACAAAAATATGTTGAAACCCAGCAATTCTTTCTAAGCTGGAATCTTTATTAATTGGCTTTAAAATTTAAAACTGTTACTAATATGCCACACGAGCTAGTAAAATTGAAATGTCCTGTGTAGCTTGCCAGTAGTGCTGACAGGGGAAAAGGACGCTATTTATAGTCAGCATGGCAATTGCCTGCATGGATTTAGTTGGTAAGACCAGCAGCAAGCCATTATAACTCAGTAGCTTTGCAATTTCAGAGAGTTAGGGTTTTTAAATTGCATATTCTATCTCAGAATAAGTAGCACTGACTTTGTTTACCATAGCACACTTGAGTCTTCTCTGGAATTAATTATTTCACTCTACTAGAAATACAGCTCACTGTTCTTTCAACTTAAGAACTAACGAGAGCACAGTTGGGCTTTGATAATTTTTTTTTTTTTATCCCCTAGTTTTATAGAATCATGTGTAATTCTTTACATTTCTCAATTTTTTACTATTTCTTCATTGTGCTTTTTACAGGTGGCAGTATTTTACAGAGCCAGTCCCCGACATAAATTGAAAATTATAAAGGTACGTCTTACTACAGGCTCAAATACTGGACTGTTGCTATGATTATGCAATTAATTTATTTGGGAAGGTGCCAACTGTTTGTGGTGCCTTTGCCTAAATTATAATGTGCTACAGTGTGTTAAGATGAAACCAGAGGTGCATTGGTTTGAAAGTGAAGTGTATTTGAAAATTTCACCTAGAAAAACGTGTAATGCCTACAAGGGATAGGCAGCTGCTGGTAGGCAACATCATGCTTTCTGTTATGTAGGGAGATGAGGGTTGGTTGAGGTTTTGTATCACATTGCACTTGAATTAACTTAGAAGAAGTTTGAAGAACCATATTTCTAGTACTTCTCGGAACAGGATAAAAGGGCATGAATTTCAAGCCATGTCTGAGGTAATCCTATTCAAAAGTCAACAAAAGAAGGTAGCAGAGTGAGGCATACTCTGTGTAACGAGTGGAGTAATCAGAAAAGCAACGATAAGGAGAAGTATGTCAAATACTGAGACAATTGAATATACTGAGAATTATAAGAGGGTGATAATGTTAAAATGTAAATACAATATCTTCTTTAGAGTTTTTTTACTTTCTCTTAAAGGCAGATTTTATATACCTTAGCTTTAAAATTTAGGCTGTCTGAACATGTGAACGGAAGTTTAACCTAAAATCTTGTTTAAAAAAATCATTAGAATACAGATAGCTGTGGGTTTTTTAGGATTTTACACTGGAATTGGAAGAAAATGATGGGGAGGTAAAGTGATGACACCAGCCCTGTATCTAGAATAATTTTATAGGATAGATTATTTCAATCCCTGATTTAAGCTCTCTTCCCTTTCTTTAGTCCCTGCAAAATAATGGTGCAGTAGTAGCTATGACAGGAGATGGAGTGAATGATGCTGTTGCTCTGAAGGCTGCAGATATTGGTGTAGCAATGGGACAAACTGGAACAGATGTTTGTAAAGAGGCAGCAGATATGATCCTCGTGGATGATGATTTTCAGACAATAATGTAGGTGGCATTTATGTACATATCTTGTGTTATATAATTTTAATGAAGTGTTGCCTGGGTTAAAAACAAAAGGAATTACCTGAACTTGTAAGTGTAGCAGCTGTTAATGAATTATCAGCTAAGTCAGGGGAGCTGTTTTTATGGTGATTACCTATATTATATTCTTAAAAAAGAGCTGGAAAGTACAAGGGGCAACTAAGCATTTCTGTCTTTTTATGTATGTTAATAATAATAGAAGAATGTATTCACATATTTAGGCTTTAGCTACTTTGGTGATCTCCGTAGATCAGATGTAGGTAACAAAGGAGGTTGTGCATGTATGGGCTATGAAAACTAACCTGTATTTCTGCTTCTCCAAGTAGAATTGTGGTGGTAGTATATTTGGAAACATGACTGAGGTGAGATTGTGAGTCTGTTAGCTGTCAGTAGAATTCATCTTAATTGAATTTCTTACTTCAGAAGCATAAATCTTACGTAAAAATGAGAGAGAACATTCTGCTCAAGATGTAAAAATCTTACACAGTACTGTGTTTTCAACTCTTTGAATGTGGTGGTGTTCAGAAGAGGAAACCTGTTTAAATATCACAGGTGAAAATAAGTTATCAGCTTCTGGTAACTAGCAATTTGTTACATGTTCATGTTTTTGTTTGGTGTACTTCAAAGAGAGAACAGCTAAACTTAGCTCATTTTGAATTTAATCCATCTGACTTCTGAAGGTAGAGGTTGTTGGCAGAGCTAATCTGCTGTCTAGTGAGATAGCCTTCATTTTGAAATGATGCATCAATCTTGGAACACTTCAGTTTGTCTGAAAGTATGATGCTTAACCCTTGTGAAGAACTGAAATGTAGAAGTACAAAATAAGATAATCTATCCAGGTAGCAATATGTCACAGGATGATCAGGGAGTTTAAAGGTTTCCATAGTAATCCAACCAACAGCAATGTGCTGTTGTGCAAAAGCAAAAGAGAGAAGGGGATCAATTTAAGATATTTTCAGAAGAATACATGTGAAGGACATCTGTGGTAAGTATTTTACTTGGGCTGATGAGGCTTTTGCTGAAATAGTTTACCCAGTTTTGTCAGTCCATCAGTAAAACTGTCGATAGGAGAGTGAAAAGAGTGGTGGACGCTAAGAGGGAAAAAAAATCTATGAGTTTCTATAGTTTTACATCCTGCACCCAACCCCTTTAATCTTTTTGTCTTAAAAGTTACAAAGAGGAATGGGGAATGGAAGAAAGAAATTTGTTTTATTTGGAGCAGAGTAGACATGATTTAGGCATTAGAAAACACTTTCTCACTGCTATAATTGCAGTAATGTGATAGGCAAGTTGTGACACGTGCTAGAGGTTGAAAAGGTGGTCTGTGCATATTTTATTACTGTGCAGTAAGAATACGTGATCTTCTAAAGTCATGTGATATTTTAACACTTTTGTAAAAGTGTGTGGGTTTTTCTTCTATCTAATTTGAATTGGAAGGTTTCATCAAGGATGAGATGAACAAGGAGGAGATTTTACTATTGGCATTTCGTTTTGAAAGTCAACTTAAGCGGCTGGAAAACCAGCTTGTGATTGATCTCTTAGACAATTGAAAAGCAGTGCCAAAGTTCTGAGAACCTCAGCCCCATTTGTTTCTTCACATTTGTATTGCTGCTTAAAGTAATTGCTTCTTTTGTTTGTTTTAAGCTTTTTTTTGGCAATAGTCTCATTTGTCTAGTGATCTAATCTTTGTTTTTAATTGCAGGTCTGCAATTGAAGAGGGTAAAGGAATTTATAATAACATAAAAAATTTTGTTAGATTTCAGCTGAGCACGTAAGTTTGAAAAGTTGACAATATCAAGGTTCTGACTACTTTGTGAATGAATAGAAGCATCAGGAAACAGATGCTGCGTAAATTCACCTGGATATTGTAAATTTCATGTATGAGGCCGATATGAAGTTCCAGTATTTTGTATTTGGTGACTTCTTTCCTTTTTAAAGAACTGGAAAGTAGCGCAATAAACAGACATCTACCTTTGTCACAGTTCTTCCTATTAAGATGTGAAAAGTCAGTAACTAAGAGAATGGAGAGAAGTAGCATAGCTACCTTTGGATCCTTATTTAAAGGAGGAGTTAGTAGTCATTCCCTCCTTAACCAGAACACGTATATTCAGTGGAGGACACTAGGGAGGAGGGAGGCTGGTTCTTCTGTAATTCGTATACTGGCGTGTGGAATGAATTAGCTCTGAGAAGCTGACTTCCTTTTCTTGCATATAAGTATTCTTATGCTAACTATATCATATGTGCATAAGACATGAAGCAAAAGTTCATTAAGCCTTAGTTTCAAAAATATTGTGAATTTATCTTCTTGAGTCTGGATTCAGGAACATGATCCTCTTCACCATGTTGTTCATGTATTTTTATGAAGCCTTCATTGTATTTCAGAGTTGTTAAACGAAGTTACAGAAATTAAAACAACAGAACAGAAATGCAACAGAAAAAAATGCCAACCCCCCCCCAAAACGTTAAATACCCACCAAAAAACCCACAAATGCCAAATACCCCCTTCAAAAACCTCCAAAAGCAAAAATTAAATTCCCATTAAAAACCTACAATACAACAAAACCCAGAAGATACCAACCTCTTTAAACCTGCATAAAAATGGTAAAAAGTCTCATTTACTTTCAGTCTTAGCAAGTGTCCTGCAATTGTAAGATGACTAGAAATCTGCTTCTGGAAAAACTGCTAAGCATTGATATTCCAGGAAAGTGTGCTTGCCCATTAACCTTGAAAATGATGACCTTAGGTTTCTGATGAATGAGTTACCAATTTTTTTTTCTGTCCCTCTTTGCAGGGAAAACGTAAGGGAAAGCATAATGTGGTTCAGTAGAGCGCTAAATGTGGAATTGTTATAAGCCTTGCTCTCCTCTTCTTGCTTATGAGACCATTTAATGTTACACTTTCAGTGCAATTAACAGATACTTGTTTAGGGAGGTTTTTAATACCAGGCTTGCAACCAGCTAATCTCTTTTCAGTCTTTTGCCTACCTGCCTCAACTTGCTAATAATAAGAGGTAGTGTAGGTATATTTAGGGAATTTGAGTAGTATGTTGCTTTGAATGATTAGTCTACCTAGTGACAGTGCACAGGGTGGTTGTGTTTATATCAAAAGTGTAAAAGCAGTTTATTTTTCAAAACCATGTTTAGAAGTTCCACTTCTGGCACAATAAAATTATGGGACCCAGTTCCCCAGTAAAAAAATTATTAGGTGAAGGTAAGTGATAAATCTGAAATGTTATCTTAGAGTTTTGGAGATTTTTAAAACACAAATTCATCTGTTAATTCCTAGAATAATGCAGTTTTAAATATGAACTGTGTCAAGATTAGTATTCTTAATGAATTAATGCTCTAAAGTTAGACTTAGGTCAGTCATGATTCATAGTCAAAATCTGTACCTACTCTGAAACGGTTGAAATGTTGATTACAAAGCAACTATCAGCGGATCTTCAGAAGTGTTCCATGCTGACAGTTATAAAAATGGATTCTTTCAACAGGAGTATAGCAGCACTGACTTTAATCTCACTGGCTACATTAATGAACTTTCCTAATCCTCTCAATGCCATGCAGATCTTATGGATCAATATTATTATGGATGGACCTCCAGCTCAAAGGTAAGTAATTACTTTAAATTCCATTAGAGATCTGTAGTCCTTTTATTTCAGCAAGGAAAATAGTCGCTCATAAGGGAAACTATCTGAGATGTTAAACTTCAATGAAATGTTTCTGAAACAGTAAAGTTCCCTGAATTATAATGCTTGCAGTATAGGTCTGTGTTCATTTTGGTTTGCTTTCTGTCTAAAGATAATTATAGGGGCAGCATGGACACCTGTAGTTCCCTGGATATGCCCGTGAAACTTGCATGCTTGGCTTCCCTCTGACCCTCTTCAGTGTAGATGGTGGAAGGAGAGGTGGAAAGGAACTAGCAGTAAATTCCTCAGCTAGGTTGATCACAGTAACAACAATGATGGATGTAATTTTAAAGGAAATTGGAATATTGGTTAACGTCTGGTAATTTTAATACTGTCTGATGTAATATAGTATAAATACTATAATGTATTTATAGACTCTCAAACTGCGGTGTTAGAATACTGCCCGTTACTAATATATATCACTCAGTTTTCTGGAAGTAAAAATATCATGTGCTTATTTGAATGAGGTGGTTCTTTAGCTGTAGAGGGAAGACTAACATCTTCCTTTCCACTCAGAAAATCTAGTCCTTAAGTTAGCAGCAATGAATTATTTTTATGATGATAAAAATCTAAGGTGTTCTTTTAATTGTAAGTCTTGGTGTGGAACCTGTGGATAAAGATGTTATTCGGAAGCCTCCAAGAAATTTGAAGGACAGCATTCTGACCAAAAACTTGATTGTTAAAATACTGGTTTCATCAATAATTATCGTGTGTGGAACACTGTTCGTCTTCTGGAGAGAGGTATGACAGAAGCGTAAAACTTAAAACGTATTTTAAAAGAAATCCCATTTTGTGCCATCAATTTGAATTCAGAATTTTTATGAATTTAGCTGCAAGCTTTGTTCATGCTTATTTAATACTCTATTCAGGTAGCAGATTAGAGAGGAAGATTTTCAAAGTAGTTGTTGAAATGAGGAGTAGTTTCATTCCCCAGTTTCTTATTTTAATACAGACTTCTCCAGGTCCCAAATCTACTTGGGAAACCTTGGCCCATAGAAAGTAATTGTGCAAATCGTCTAGCCAGGCTATTATGAAACTGCCATTTGACTTTCTTTTCCCAGTAGAGACGTATGTTGTGTGAACTTTTGGTAGTGCATCATAGAACGCTTGGTATTCCATGTGCTTGCATAAATGTTTGCCAAGAGGCATCTTTTAACCACAGCTTGGAATTTCAAATTGTTATAAATTACAGGTGTGACATTTTCGCTGTATCATTTATTAAATCAGCTTAGGGCAAATGTTGCTTTTGCTTTCATTTTCTAGTTAGTAGAACTTTAATATTACAATAACTTTCTTTAGTTGTGGAGGGTTTAAAGCATGCTAAAGCCATTTAATTTTCTTTTGTTGGCAGTTAAGAGACAATGTAATAACGCCTCGAGATACAACCATGACTTTCACCTGTTTTGTATTTTTTGATATGTTCAATGCTTTGAGTTCTAGATCTCAGGTAAGTGACTGGTATTGTCCATTTACACAATAAGCAGGATTTTCTTTGAGGGATGATTTTGCTGCATTTAAGTGCTTTCCTGCAGATTCACTTCACATCTGCCATTAAGCTTCAGGGTTTCACGTATTTGTTGGGTCAGTTTTCTATACTTATAGATAAATACTAGTCTCAATTTGTTTATGTGATGCAGAGCTGGC
Organism: Cuculus canorus; assembly: GCF_017976375.1. Taxonomy (NCBI): domain Eukaryota; kingdom Metazoa; phylum Chordata; class Aves; order Cuculiformes; family Cuculidae; genus Cuculus; species Cuculus canorus. Next base: position 114,648,918 of record NC_071402.1, read on the forward strand.
CCATGCTTCTGTCCTGACAGGAGCAAGAAAATCTTTATTACAGGCTCAAGTGTGTTTGTCCTTTGTATTGCCAGCTACACTTGGTTGTTTTGTTCTCTTTTCTTTTCTGAAAATTCTGTCACTTCAGCATCCTTGTGAGAATCTGAAACTTCCTGAAGGCCTTAAGTTTTTTATTTTGTAACCCTAAACCCATAACCCTAAACCTATAACCCAAGGAAAATTTCTTCAACTGTTCTTTCTGTCCATGTTTTTATTTTCAGGAAACAAGTAAGAAATTTTGTGCTAGTTGGAGAAAAGTACACTGTTAGTATACGTGACTACATTTACTCTTAATTTGCAGTCTGTTTTCTGATATGAATTATCAAGGTCAACGAAAATACTTGCTTCTAGTGTAAAGGGCACTTTCTACTGCAGTGTACTTGTAGAAAAGTGAGCTCAATATACAAGTTGTTGACTATGAAGACGATTTTTGTATTCGATTTACTAGAGAGAAAATGCAATTAGCCTGTTCAATAAGCTATTCTGGATTATCTGAAATGTCAACAAAATATTTTTTTACGTAGAAGTCTGGATCAAAAGACATTGCAGATACAAATTAATTTCTTGTCTAGATAATGTAAGATTGCGTGTAGAGAGTAATGTGTTGTTTATTTTACAGACAAAATCTGTGTTTGAGATTGGACTTTGCAGTAACAAAATGTTCTGCTATGCTGTCCTTGGATCGATAATGGGGCAGTTACTGGTCATTTACTTTCCTCCACTCCAGAAAGTTTTCCAAACAGAGAGTCTGAGTATTTTGGGTAAGAACAGTTCCCTTTTCAAAACTGAAATTTAAGGATTAATTTGTAAATGCAACTAGCTGATGGTTCTGTAGGAGCACTTTCTGGCTGTTTGCATGCAATAGAAATAAAAAGCAACAAAACCCACCTCTTTAGTTGTTTTCTTTGGGAACCATGATTTAAGTGCATGTGCACTTAAGGATCATCTGGTCCGACCTTTTTAGGTGATCTATAGTTTAAATGAGATGACCCAGCACCCTGTCAAGCTGAGCCTTGAAAGCGTCCAATGTAGAGGAATCTTCCACTTCCCTGGGGAGATTATTCCAATGCTTAACTGTTCTCATGGTGAAAAATATTCTTTTGGAATCCAATTGGAATCTCCCCAGCAGCAACTTACACCCACTATCTCATGTCTTTTCTTTGTAACACCTCATAAAAAGGTGTCCATGAGGATAAATGGTTGTAATTAAACACATGTTTTTACATAATTCTTTTTATTGTAGTGTCATTTCTGATTATATTAATATTTTTTCAGTTTGAAGTAAATTATGTTGCTTAGTATTCTTTGTTTCCATAGGTGTTGTTAAAAGCAGGGTTATGAAATACTTTAGAACCTTGAAATAGCATGCCTGTACTTACGATTTGTGCATAAACTATGCATGTTAATCTTCTATCCTGCAAAAATTGATTCTTACTTCATTTCTCTTGAACTTACCTAATGATTGGGACACAATATGAAAGTCTTGTTCTTTTGTGAGTCTGTCTTCAGCCATAAGTAGCAAATTATAAAAAGGCTAATTATCTCTTTCCAGATTTACTGTTTCTTCTGGGACTCACTTCCTCTGTGTGCATAGTGACTGAGATCATAAAGAAGTTTGAAAGAAGCAGAGAAAAGATCCAGAAACGTGGAAGTTCTTCTTCGTCAACTTCATCTTTTCTTGATGTATGATGCATATTGCATTCTTTTGTTTGCAGACTTAGGGATTGCTGTCTAAAGATGTAGGAGAAAACAAAACAATGTTTGGAGGATAAAGAAATTCTGAGGGCTTTTGACAAGTCCTTTGTTTCACTGGCTAACGATGAACATTTACGTTTCAAGACTGTTTAGAATTTGACTTCCAGCTGTGGGAGTAACAAATGAAATTATGCAACTTTGTTAACATTTTCCTCAATTGAACGGGATTTTGGGGGGGGGGTTAATTTAAAGAAAGATCTAAGCTCAAGTCCCGTTTTCTGCACTTAAAAAATACAACTGTGTAAAATCCTTCTCTTAGACATAAATATTTTAGTTTGTTTTTATTTAAAACATTGTACTATTTTACTTTTATGGTGGTGGGACTTTGCTACTAATACAAGGATAAAATATTTCAGAGGCATTCCACTGGGTTTAGAGTCTGTCACAAGAGTGCCATATTCTAGCTACTGTATTTATTTACTTTATCCTGCAACGTGTAAGCGGCTCAAGTACCTTGTGCTACGGTTTTTTTTGTATCCTGAGGTTTTTTTGCACAGGATGTGACCGCTGTTGGTTCACTGTTTTTCTTTTCTTTTTCTGTGATTGAAAAGCCTATACTGCAATTTGAAGTAAATGTTTGCTTTTCTTAAAAGTGTGTTGTTTGTTTGTTTTAAAAGACTGTGGCATTTACACTGATGGTTGTTTTGCTACAATTTTAGGTACAAGCTTTGTTTTCATGTCTTGTACCGTACTTTAGCTTATCATTGTTAGGTCACGTGAGAGATTGTAAGGCAGTACTGTTACTGAAATGATTTGTAGCATATTGAATTACAAAATGAATGCACTCTTCGCTCTCATGACAAGAAGCCCCACTCCTCTTTCAAAGAAGCTTGGTTTCCTTTTCTCTCTTTCACCCTGATCACAAAAATAAACGTTTACTGGTAGTGTAACGTAAAAATTTCAACCTACAGAATGACTTTCTTTGTGGCTAGAAAAGCATTATAATGGATTAATGTCTTGATCTGTTAGGAGTATTTTTAATGTAAGAAAATGTCTAAATAATCTAATATTCATGAATTGGAAACGGTGTTCTTGCTCACAGGAGACTTGCAGCTGTTGTCATCAGTGTCTTCTCATTACGGTAGAATCCATCGTCCCTTGAGGGAAACTCAAGGTACAGTCACCTATGGAATCTTGTAAAGAGGATGTCTAGGGGGAGTGGGAAACGTAATGGTATCACTCAGTGGTATTCACTCAATGGCTTGTATTGGTTTTGTATTGCTTATTCACTCAATGGCTTGAGTGAATACACATCACGCTGCAGCCTGAAAGCGTGGCATGGGTATTGGCTCTGGGCAATACTGTCACGATAGCTGTCCTTTTGGTTGATGAGGAATTGTCATAAACGGGAGCTGTGGTATTTCTGCACTTCTGTGCCCCACATGTCATTCTCAACATCTGGGGAGTTCATGGAAAACAAGGCATTTGGAAAGTGCTGTATGACTTTCTCTGGTAAGAGGTTGTTTTAATTGTTCCCTTACTCTTCCTCTGGAGGTTCCCAGACTTGACCAAGAAGTGGCGCTGCAGATGGGACATGAGTGCACTGAGTCTGCTTTACATATGCAATTAATCCCTTGCTGTGGCTGACTCTGGGTCTGTTCAATATACACATATTTTCTGGACTACAGTGTGTTGGAGATCTGCTTGTATAAAGGCAAAGCCTGAAGCATATGGCCATCATATCTTCCTGCAGGATGGGAACCACTGAGCTGGTAGGGCCTGAACAAGATGACCTGTCACAGAAATGCTCTCGTGTCTTCAAGTGAAAGTGTCTTACTTCCAGCAATTCTGCCTTCCGGAAGTTGAGCAGATTTGTCAGTGTTCCTCCTGTTGACCTATTACTGTCTTTGGCAAGTGGGGCTGCACTTGTTCAGTAGCATAATTTGTTCAGGATGTCAGTACAATTTTAGAACACTTATTTATCAGTACTTCAGTATTCTTCAGTAAGACAGACAATGCACGCTGATGAAGAATCTCTTGAACAAACTTCAATGTTGAGAAGGTGTCAAAACTTGACCTTTCCTATAGTAAGCCTTCACTTACTAATATTCTCCATGGGATTTGCCTGCTTTGTGTTCTGCACTTGTTGTTGGAGTCCCAGAAATCCAGGTAAGTGCACAGAAGTGCAGATGAACGCAAATTTGTCGTCTTAGTTTGGAAGTTATTGCTTAATGTTTAAACAAGTTTTATGCTGCTTTCTCAGCACAAATCTCACTTTCTGAATAAGGTATGTCAATCTAGACAATAAATGAAGTTTCATTCTCTTTAAGAACAATTAATTCTGCCTTCGCGCAGAAGGGTAGATTTTAATTGAATGGAATTCACTTCAAATATGCCAAACTAAATTTTGGTGTGTTTTCCAATGGAAGATGAATTAATAATGAGTAATTCATCTAGCTCAATCTCATTATTTATCAAAAATGTGTGGACTGAATTCCCTTGCTGTTTTTTGGCTCCACTCTTGATCATTACCACCTAACAGCAAGCTTGAGAGATTTTTATCCAGAACAATTGAATCAATAGTGGAATATTTCCACAGCAAACGAGGCCTTTAATGTGGGGTGAAACTAAAGAGCAATGAAGGGATTCAGTTGCTCCTACTAAAGCACGGACTAGGAAATCTTTCCGGGTTTTGTAAGAGCTGCTTTTGTGTGGTTATTTGTTGTGTTTTGTTTTGTATTTTAATTTTTCCCTCATAGAAGATTGAAAACCTATAATGATTCAAAAAGGAAGATTGGAACATTTGAGTTAAATACTGGATAGTAATCCTAGAATCAGTAATTATTTTCTTCTGGGAAGAAAGAAAATAATTGCATTGAGAACGCATTTCCAGTTAATCAGAGTCAGCACTCCCAAAGGTATTCTCAAAAGGGCATGTGATCATAGCAGCCTTTTTATCTGAAAGTGGAACATCCGAGTGTATCCCAGTCTTCTGAACTATCTAAGGGAAGATTCTGCTTCTTGGAAAGTCTCAAGAATTCATGTTCTCCACCAGTTTTCTAGTATGGGGATTCAGAGTAAATTAAGATCTCTTTTCTCACAGCACTAACAAAGTGGAATCAAAGACGCGTGTTTTTTATATTTCAGACATATTTTTATATGTAAAACTTACTTTAAATGTGACTATTTCAGATGATTGAAAGCTGTAAGGAACTAGAAATTTGGGAAAATTTGGGATCACGATGGATCAGAGGGCGATTTGGGGGGTTAAGGATTTAAGTGCTAGTTACGAAAATCAAGAACTTTAAATCTAAACCCTCTCAACTTTCTTTAAAGTCACCTGATGAAAATGTGACTTTGTAGACCTCAAATAGAAGTCTTTTCAGGAATGAGTTGGTAAGTTCTAGCAACTCACTGTTTGGCTGAGCTTAGGTGCCATCTGCTGGTAGTTTAATAGGTAGCAGATTTTGGACTGGAAGAAATGTTAGTTACTATCTCAGACAGTTTCTCAAATCTGGATAACTTATTAGTGTAATAGATGTTATAAATCTATTCTCATTGAATGTATTATGGCAGTGTCAAGAACCAGCTGTGTGATGTCAGAGACCCTTCGTGTATGTCATGAGATCTAGTGGGTTAGTTCCATAGGCAGGGCTGAAAACTGACTACACAATGAGGCACGAAATCAAGCTTGAATCCTGGCAATATGAAAAATGTTAATGATGGAAGGTGGAAATGATTATTTTCCTGAGTGTAAGAAAGGTATATGGATTCTTGAGGAGAATAAACAGAAATGTAGCAATTAATTCACATGGGAAAAAAAATGGAAGCCCAAGTTTTTTTAAGGAAAGTGTTTATGTAACTATTTTGCTGGGAAGTTAGCTGACACAAAACACAGATACAGTGATGATATAGGGCTTTTTAAAAATACAAATTGTTTTCCAGTATGACCATGTTGATAGTAAGGGTTCCTCAAGTAACTTGGTGCAGATCATGGCAAGTTCAGGTCTAGAATTGTAGTATAGCCTTTAGAGAAAGGAGGTTAACTCCAATGACAAGTTAGTTAATAGCAGAAGATTGTATATTAGCAAACCTCTTACCCATGTGATAGCTTTATGTGTGCGTTTAACCCTTGCTTACATATCAAAGGTGGGGAATAGAAGCTGAAGTTCTTCCCTGAGATAGTTCAGTACCTGTAATACTTCAAGCACAACCTTCTCAGTTGTCACCAAGTAAAGCTAGCTCTCTCCATAGCTATAAATACTGTACCTGTAAAGACTGATTCTACAGTATTTTTAAGCTTGTCAGGTTCCATTTTAATCTGATCTTTAATACTGTAATTCCTGTGTTCCTGAAACACAAACATAAATATTGGATTGTTTGGAAGTTAGATGTGTTCAGGGAGATGAAAGGATAAGCCAAGTATAAATGCTAAGGACAATAATTCCTCTAAAAGACTCCAGCTCCAAAATGCTGAACGCCTTTGCTCTCGTTTTCAATTAGACTGATACCTTTAAAGAAAAACAAACCACCACCACTTTTATACAAGCACCTCTTTTCTGAGCATTAGTTACAAAAAGGTAAATACAAAAATTTCAGAAGCAAGAGTTGTGGGGTAAAAACTGAAGCAGGAACTTGTGTGAAAACAGCTGAGCAAATTCCAATACAGTCACCTATTTTAGTATCATTTCTTCCATCCGCATGGCATCATAAGTTGTTCTAATAATGCTTTCAGTCATCCACTCCAAGTGAGGCAAACCTATTAATGTTGCATAAATGCTGAGTTTCTGGTACTGCACACCTGCTGGCTTCTTTTTTCTTATTAGATGCTTTCTTCTTTTTGCAGGACTTTGATTTGGTCTTGGTCATCTTCTGAAAGAAGTCTGGAGGTACCACTGACTCCACTGTACTTAACAAAACTTGATAAAGCTGAGTCATTTTTGGAGATAAACTGAACAGATTTTCCACTGAAGGTGTTGATTTAAGCTCTTGATACAGTCTGTGCACAAGGGTCCCACTGTAAAGCCTGCTCAAAGAAAGGAGAGAATTCTCACTTAGACTTGCTCCTCAGCAGGACAGGCACAAATATGCTGCTTAACGAAATACAGATCTTAACTACTCATAGAATAGGGATATCTGTTATATTACTATCCATATTAATATCTTTAAAGATATTAATGTAGTAAAATTGGCCAAAGGAGTTTGAAAGAGAAAACAGAAAATGTCGACACATTCTATCAGGGGCTTGTATGAAAGTAGATTACAGAAGCACAGAATGCTAGGCTGGAAGGGACCTCTGGTCCAACCTCTTAGGTAATATATAGTTTAAATGAGATAGCCCAGCACCCTGTCAAGCTGAGCCTTGAAAGTGTCCAGTGCAGAGTAATCTACTGCTTCTCTGGAGAGATAATTCCAATGTTTAACTGTTCTCATGGTAAAATATTTTCTTCTGGAATCCAACTGGAATCTCCCCAGCACCAACTTTTCCTTGTGACGACTCATAAAAAGGGAGTCTCGATCCTTTTGGTAGACACCCTTCGTGCACCAATATGTGGTAATAAGGTCTTTGAAGCATCCTTACCTGTTTAGGTCTGGCTCAGGGAGAGGACTGCAAAGCAACTGGTTGAGATACAATCCCATCTGAAGACAGCACTGCCACTGGCAAAAACCATGTGCAGCATGTAAATCAAAATCTTTATTTTGCAATTTCTTTTCTTTCCATTCTAGAAATACATTATATGTGATCCTGTCATCTTCAGCACATAGAACTGTTGGATCTAGGTTATAAATAAAAAGAGAAAGACATGCAGATAAATGATCTGCTGTGAACATTATGAAAGGCATCTACAATGTGTAGGGTCTTCAAATCTCCAGTTCTATTTCAGGAAGAATTAGTAATGGTTTCAAAAGCCTCAAACTGAACTTAAAATTAGACATAAAATTGAGGGAAAACCTCAAGTATGAATATCCATGAGATTGTGAAATGGTAAAATCAGGAATTCTGTTTGTTAGGTAGCTTACTAGCTGTTCTGTGAGGGGACCAATTCTAAAAAAGATTTCCATCTCACTCATACCCAGCTGGGAAGCAGGTGGCAACAATGTCGGTCCAGTTTCTATAAACCAGAATCTAAAGAAACTGTATAACCCTGGCATGCATAATCTTTGCCATTGAGTAAAGGACTCCCTAGAGGAAATGCTACCGTAACTCCAACGAGTATAAATATTACTGAAACCATTTCTGTAACAATTCAGTACTTAATTCTCGCAATACACAGGCAGATAGAGGGTGCCCATGCAGCTCAGCATTTTTAAGTAATGATAAATTTAGAAAACCTCACAAAAAAAACCCCAACACATCTATTGAAATGCATCAATTGTAGTGATATTCTTTTGATAAGCGCTTAAGTATGTGAAGCTTCTTTTTCTGTAATTTTTGTATCTACATTAATCTTTTAGTCCTAAAGAAAGTGCTTATAGAAGCAAATTAATGTTTTATAAGATGGCAAAGTACTGTTTTACCTATATAAAATGTTAAATTGATGGCTAGCACTGTTCCTCTGCTCTGTATCAATGCAAAGAATGTGCCACCTCAGGATACAGTGTAAATCAACGCTAATTCATCCAGACTTGGACAATTCACCATATATGAGGAAAAATGAACTATGGTATAGGTTTTCATAGCAGCTGAACACCTAAAATTGTATTATTTGGAGACATACCTGGATCATTTGTTATCCTGTGCAGCTCTCCAGATACGATCATTAGGAGTAAAGCCTTTAACTGATGCAACTTAACTTTTGGTTCTGAATGACATATCCAATAGCACGTCACAGCAACTGGGAGCTGTAAGTGACTGGGGAAAGGTTCTAGGGAACTCATTTTCACTCCTAGAGTTTCCAGCAAAAGCATCTGACGGCATGACATGGGCACCTGAAAATAAATTTAAAAATCAGAGTGGAAAAACAAAGGTAAGAGACCACATTTGCTGTAAGCAATTACCAAAAGGCAAAAGAGCTTGTGTTTAAACTAGCTAATACTTCACATTTTCCATAGATTATTTTAAGTTTCATAGATATTCTTAACAGAATTTTTTTTTAATGCTACTAAAGCTTTTAAAACTACACATGTAAATATTAGGTGGAAGGATAAAAGTATTTCTTTTTTTTAATTGCCTGAAGTTAGATTTTAAGAGGTTTTGAACCTTCAAATCAGGTGACTTAATTTGAATTCCTATGTAAAAGATGACTTGCTTGGAAAATCTCCTAACCATACTGCATTAAAATTACTTTAGTATGGCAAATATACATACGTATATAAAACCCCCTTCGTTTTGTTAAAAGTTAGCTTTGCTTTGTGAGATGTAATGGTGATGTCTGTTCTTGATATGTTCCAAACACGCCTACCTGTAATCACAATGAAATCTTAAGTGTGAAGCGATGTATTGTGCGATGTATTAATCCTTCACACATGTTCCCTCTTTGTTGTGCTATTTAACTTCTAAAACGTGGTGGTGCAAACTGTGTCCGTAATGTCATGCATGCAGAATTGTAGCAGGGCATTCAACTGTAATTCAAGTGCTTTGTTAACATTATATAGGGTAGGTCTGCCTAATCTTAGGCAGACATCCCCACAGCAGAAGACAAACCGAAATCAGTTTTGCCCACAGCGCTTTAAATGCGGGATAACATTTTCTTCTTGTAACCTTTCACTGAATTGATAATTCCAACATATTTAGTACCAACAGTTGTTTTAGTAGTGGCAGCTCACATTCATTTAAACAAACAGCATACATGCCAAGACCAAATTAAGGTGTCGTTAATGCTTCCTAAAATCCCAAGCCATGATTTTTCAAACTCCTAAGTGTTTGCATATTGCTCTTTTAAAGAGCCTCCAACAATAACCTGTGTAAAATAGCCTGTATTGTAGGCCTTTGGAACCATAGCTCTCTGCAGCATTTAATGGTTGTTAGTGACAGACTTGATTATGACATGAAATAGCAAGGGGATAAAAACATACAGCAAAGCCCACACAAAGGAGTGGTTGATCTGAGTGCCAGAACGGAGGAAATATGTTGTTTGAATATGCAGTATTAAAAGACACAGATTGTATTTCCAGATGTTCTGGAACTCCCTGCATACAAAATTTCAGTTATTTAGTTTTGAGAACGGGAGATTACTTCCCATTCACAGCATGAGTTACAGTCTTAATCATTAAATTAAATATACAGAATCACTAATGGTGACTGGCACTAACCTAGTACAACTTTCCTGTGATTACGAGCTGTTTTTCAGGTGCTGTTCTGGCTGGCAAGCAGCAGGGATCCGTGCTAAAAGGACAAATACTTGCAGCAGGTAAAATTGCTGTGCAGCTGTAAGATTCATAAATGAAATAGTGGTCATGTTTAGTAAAAAAGCATGGGTCAGATTTTGTTTCAGAACATTGTTCCAAAACATTCATAGCTTGATCAAATATAAATTAAGTTTTGTAGCATTAAATTGCACTTTGATCATTTTCATGAAACCAAGCCCCTTCCTATAATTATAAAAGCAAGTATTAGTGTAACAGAATGGATGGAACAAGGGCTTAGAATGGAAAAATTTAGGCAACACTACATCTACACACAAACAACCTTTCATATAATTTGTCATAGTACACTTGGGGAGGAGAAGATAAAGGCAATCCATGCAGCTTTTCAAATATCACAGGCTGAGCAAGCACCTCTGTATTAAGCAGTTACTTACTGAGGTGGCTTAGTTCAGGCATCCCATTTAGCGACCAGCTGGCAAACAAGAGTCCCAACTATTTTTTGTCACTCATGAGACACCGTTAACCATGATCTGTTGTGACAACCATTTACCTCTATTAACTTGTCCAAAGAAAAATGACCATCGCAAAAATCTGCGGGCAGGCTTGCTGCTTGAACAAATGTTTTTTTCAGTGTGCTTTGGAGTCTGTCAAACTCGCACACAACCGGTAGCTTGTTGCTCTGCTTACATGGAGAAGCGGCTTGGGCGCCTGGAGATGCTCCCAGAAGCAGTCCATAGATAACTTGTCGGATGGGCAAAGCTGTGCTGTGCGCGCTAGGCCTCTGCATGTTCTCCACCTGAACGTGGAGGAAGATGCTTCTAAGTATGAAGGCATCCATGACCAGCGGGGACAGCTTACCTCTGGCGAAAGCATCGTGTACCCACGCCGGGACACCCACTTTCTTGGCATCCTCGCATTCATATCTTCCGTCCGAAAAGAAGTCCTCGAGGTTCACGTCAGACGGAGTGTAATCCTCCATGGCGGCGTGCAGAAGTTCCCTCATTTCTTCCCTCCGGTGTTTCTTGACGTGTTTCAGCACGTTGTCCACAGCCTCCGCCGGCTCGGCGAACTGCGACAGCCACCTCAGAAGCCCCTGGAGCCGGGCGTGCTTCCCCCCGTTCCCAGGCAGGCGCACCGCACTGAAGAACGCCTCGAAGGCAGCCGCGTCCACGTAGTCGTTGCCGCTCAAGGCGGCGAAGAGCGGCAGCAGGCCTCTCCCCACATGCCCGAAGTGCCCGCGGAACCTCTCAGCGCAGAAGCACCGCGCGGGCACATAGCCCCCCTCCTCCCCGCGCATCCCCCGCCACTGGAAGTGGCTCAGCGGCAGGTACCCGCCCGCCACCTCGAAAACGTAGAAGTCGCTGTCGAGGGAGAGCACGGGGCACCCCCAGCGGTTGGCGAGCCCGGCGATGTCCCTGTCCGCCTCGGCGAAGCACTGCACGAAGGGCACGCCGAGCGCCCTCACCGTCTGCACGAAAGCGTCCCGGGCGAGCAAAGGCAGCAGCGCCAGCCCCCGCTGCCGCTTCCGGTCCGCAGCCTCGCAACTTCCGGTCAGCGCCAGCCCGCGCGCCGCCTCCAGCCGCTGCCGCGCGCGCCGCGCCAGCTCGCGCAGCTTCCGGTCGGGCGCACCCCGGCCACCGTCCAGCAGCACGCAGGGCGCCACGCGGCAGGCGCGCAGCGCCGCGAAGAACGAGCGCAGGCAGGTGGAGAAAGGGGCGTAGTCGCCGCCCCGGCGGAAGTCCTCGGCGGAGGAGAAGTAGAGCTGGTAGCACAGGCTGCTGCCGTCGATCACCAGCTTGGTGTCCCGCACCCGCAGCTCCGCGAAGAACGCGCCGCGCTCCTCCACGAAGCCAGACAGCCCTGGGATGCCCATGGCGGGCCGCCCGCCTCCCGCGGGCTCTGCGCTGGGAGCGGCAGGCGGAGTCGTCCAATCGCTGTTCCCACCCACTTAGATCTGTGTAGGAGCGACAGGCGGAGCCTCCGATCGGAGCTCCTCGTCCTCTTCCCACCCTGTCCTCGCTGCGATCAACAGTCCGAGCAGTCCAGAGCGGCTCTTCCTTCTTCCCACCCTCTGAGCTCCGCGCTAGGGGTGATAGGCGATACCCTCCAATCGGAGCACCCCTTCCCGCGGGCTCTGCGCTCGGAGCTACAGGCGAAGTTCTCCAATCGGAGCTCCTCTTCCCACTCTCCTGGGCGCGACGGGCGGAGTCTATAGTCAGAGCGCCTCGTCCTTTTCCAACCCACTCGGCTCTGTAGGAGCGACAGGCAGAGTCGCCCAATTAGAGCGCCCCTTCCTTCTTCCCACCTGCTCGTCTTCTCGCTGTGATCGACTGTCCGTGCGTTCCAATCAGAGCGGCTCTCCCCGCGGGCTCTGCGCTAGGAGCGACAGGCGATGCCCTCCAATCAGAGCAGCTCTTCCCACCCTCTTGGCTCTGCGCTGGGAGTCACAGGAGGAGTCGCTCCATCAGAGCTCCTCTTCCCACCCACTTGGCTCTGCGTAGGAGTGACAGGCGATGTCCTCCAATTAAAGCGGCTCTTCCCGATGGCTCTCCGCTAGGAGCGACAGGAGGAGTTGGCCAATCAGAGCGCCCTTTCCCACACGGTCACAAGAGGAGTCGCTCCATCAGAGTTCTTCTTCCGACTCTCTTGGCTCTGCGCTCGGAGTCACAGGCAGAGCCCTCCAATCAGAGCTCCTTTTCCCGCGGGCTCTCCGTTGAGAGCGACAGGGCCAGTTCTCCAATCAGGGCGCCCCTTCCACCCTTTTGGCTCTGCGCTGGGAATGGCAGGCGTTGCCCTCCGATCACAGCGGCTCTTCCCGAGGGCTTTGTGCTGGTAGCGACAGGCGCTGTGCTCCAATGGGAGCTCTTCTTCCTTCTACCCCCTCTCTTGGCTCCGCGTTGGGAGCGTCAGGCGGTGTGTCCCCCCTCCTCCCCCTCGGGAGCGCCCCTCCCGCCGGGCTCTTGGCGCACGTGTGCGGCGTCTCCTGGTGACGCCGACGCGGGGCTGACGCCGCGGTCTCCGCGCAGCCCGGCTCGGGGCCAGCCAGGTAGGAGGCTGCGGCTTCCCCTGCCTCAGGCCGTTCAACAGGGGGTCGTGAGGAACCTGTGGGGGTGGTGAAGCATTGGCACAGGTGAAAGTCGTGGCTGCCCCATCCCTGGAGGTGCTCAAGACCAGGTTGGATGGGGCTTTGAGCACCCTGATCCAGTGGGAGGTGTCCCTGCCCATGGCAGGGGGATGGAACTGGGTGGTCTTTAAAGTCTTTTTCAACCCACGCCATTCTGTGATTGCATATGGCGAAGCCTCGCTGCCAGCGGAGTCCCAGGGAGGGCGAGGAAGGGATCCCAGATGGGCACATGTCACCCTCACACCTCTGCGTGAGGAGAGCCTGGCAGGCAAGCGGGAACAGCGCATCGTGCATGTGTGTCCCTGTCCCCCCCAAGCTGAGCTGTGAGTCATAGAATCACAGAATCACCAGATTGGAAAAGACCTCTTAGATCACCGAGTCCAACCATGCCTGTCTGCCACTAAACCATATCCTTAAGCACCTCGTCTACCCATCTTTTAAATACCTCCCGGGCTGATGCCCCATCCGTGGAGGTGTTTGAGGCCAGGTTGGATGAGGCTTTGAGCAGCCTGATCTAGTGGGATGTCCCTGCCCATAGCAGGTGGGTTGGAACTAGATGATCTTTAAGGTCCCTTCCAACCCTAACTATTCTATGATTGTATGATTTTATGACTCAGCCACCTCCCTGGGCAACCAGTGCCTCGATGCCGTGAAAAGCCAGACTCGATAATGCCAATTTGATTATTAAGTAAGGTACTCTTTAATGTGATGCCGGGCATGCAGGGGGAAAGCTCCACCTACTGTGCGTGCGGCTTCTAGCACAATTCACAAAGGCTATATACAGCCAAAGCATACATATTCATCACTTTTCCTGGAACAGGTGTGTCTATTACAATCAGTTCCCGGAATTTATTTGCATAAGTTTCCTCCCCTTGGTGCATGCGCTCTGCCCTCTGGAGGTCTTGGGCTGGGGGCTTCTGGAGGAAGGCTTGCAGTCTTCTTCACAGTGAACTTTTCAACTTTCCTTCTTGTGCATGCTCGTAAGACTCCTTGGGCACCTCTTCAAGGTTGCATCTGGTCCTAGCTGGTTCTTTCTCTTATGATTGCACCAGTCCTTGTTATCTGGCTTAACTAGATACAGTCACATTCTTTCCTGTTCTTTCTAACTGTTGTTAAAAGCCTTGTTAAAAGTCCTTATGTAAGCATAAGTATCCAGGCGCAGGCTAGCTGAAAGTTTTTATTCAAGCTAATCCTGTATTTTAGTTGTAAAATCACAAAACCCATACATAATATTCAAACATGTAATAGGTTAGTAACTTATAACAAATGATCTCTTCCTTCAGCCTCAGTTGTCTTCCAATGTCTGTTAACAATAACACCTTTAAGGTTATCCTAGGGGACTTCAGCTTCATCAATGCGTATCAGGGAGATATTAATCATCCCCTTTGATAGTCAAGCACATTTGACATTGCTTTACGATCACGTGCGAGCTCCTGTGCTACCCACACTGGTAGTAAAATCTTTCTTAGTTATCCTTTCAACTGAGATGATGTGACTTTAGACTTGGCTAGGTTTATAAAGATGTTGCAGAAAATAACAGTGGAGTTCTAGCATTCAGGAGTTACATTTTTTTTAAATGAGGGATATAGCAATATCTCAGTTTTCTATTTTCAAAAAGTTTAAAGAAGTGGGTGAGTGAAGTTATTGGCAGGGAAAAAAAAATCAAGGTAGTAAATGCTGAGGATATCGCCATTTCATCTGGAGTTTAAATAGAATAACCCTGGAATTTGTAGAGGTTGGAGTAGCAAATGATATAGCACAGGGGTTCTTAAGAAGTAAAAGGAAAACCTTTTAAAATTAGGAAATCGTCTTGATTGGCAAAAAAGGGGCTTGTCTTGGAGGCAGAAAGCGTCAGAGTACATTAGCCAGTACTAAAAGAACTTTGGAAGTTACGCAAAGGAAATTAAGACCAAATTAAGACCAATGTCTTACTTATAGATCTAAAGGAAGGACAGGTAAAGAAGTGGAGGTGCTGTGTGCTTAGTATGTGTAGGTTGAACGATGAAACCCAAACCAACAGCTTTGCTTTAGCTTACACCAAAAAAGCGGAAGGAGATTTAACTCTATGGAAGAAGGAAAACAAAAAAAAAAAATGATCCAGAGAATGTAATTGCAGTAGTTTGGCATCAGCAGTCTGCCAGGCTCTGGCATAGGGCTGGGGGAGGAGGTGCTGGTGACATGACTAGGAACATAAACTGTTTATCAGTGTTACTTGATGGGATATACTGGGATTTTTGTGGAAAAGGGGCTGGACAGTTGATTTCTTTGAGTTATATGTAGTTGTTCTGAACTTTAATGAAGTAATTGATGTACTGCTGCTTAGGAAATACCTGCTCAATGGGAGAAGTAGACACCAATAAAAAATAGCAGGAAGGTGGGATAAAGGTTTGGATGACATAGGAGAGGCTACCAGTTCTCATTCTTCCCAAAGAATCAGTTAGTCTTGCAGTTGAGTCAGGCTCTAAGGTCTATTCATTCTTACAAGGCATTTCTTCCAAATGCAAGTGACTCAATCATCCATCTCTTCTGTGTCATGAAAATGTGCCTGTTTTACAACAGAAATCACTGGCCCCTGCCTTATAACACTATTCAGCAGAGAGCAAAGCATTTCGTGAAGTTATGTGGTAGTTGTTACTATTGTTATGTAGAGACGGAAATCGAAGTATAGAGAGTAGCAGGTGAGAGGCAAGGCTGGAAATAAAGCACAATAGACTTAATGGGCTGCTTGATCTCAAGTGTTATGTTGTGTAACGGATTGTGATCTATTTCTGGGTCTCGAATAAGTAAGGAAATTTAAAGATGAGCAGTGTTAAGGGACTCTTTTTCCAGAAAAAAGGAATAGATAGCTCAGCAGTTTTTGTAAGTGTCATTATTTCTAAGGGTTACATATTTCAAAGCTATTGTATTTGGAATTTATGAAGCCATCCATAAACCAGCAACTTCCTAGGAGAATAGAATAGTAAATAAAATATGAAAACTTCCCAGAACTAGCAATGTAGTATTTTATGGAGTTCATTTTCCTGTCTTCTCTTCCCCCATGCTTCAACTTGAAGCATTTATGCTTCTTTGGACAGATTTGAAGATGCAAAAGAAGTAAATTTCTTGCTTAAGCATTTGCATTTCAAAATCATTGTCACTGTGGCTATCTGAAAGAGAATGCAGTGACAGAATCTCAGGAGTGCTTTAGTTTAAAAAAAATAGAGGATTTCAATCATTGTTAGTAGCATTGTTTGTAGCAGTTGAAATCTGGCTGTATTTCCTAATATAGTTACACTACAATACTAGGCTCTGCGATACAGCATGACAGCATCTCAGCAGCTGAGTTTTAAAATAGGTTCTTATGCACACAAATACATTTGTATTTGTAAGATACAAATTTGTAATCTTCATTTAGGCTCTCCATTTGTAAGGAAGTGAAGACAGTGACTTGGAACCAGCAGTTATACAACTTTTAAAATTAAGCAGTTTTTCTTTTCTAGGACAACAACAACAACAAATAATTTTGATTTGCTTGCATTGACGTTAAAATGCTGTGGTGAACAAGCCCAGTGTGGGCATGCTGCACTGCAGCAGGCAGGGCTGATAGATAGCAATATTAGATGCACTGATTATAGGATCCTGCAATGTCTTTATTTGTTCTAAAGGACCCTCAAACACAAATTATGCAGGTAGCATTTTAAAAAGACAAGGTAATAGAAACAAAATTGTTTTATTATGTGCAGTGAAACATTTTATCATTTGGAATTAGGAAGGCTGAGTAAACAAAGTTATTCTAAATGCACGTTCAGCAGTTGAAAACCGTAGAAACAATAGAGGTTTGCCTTTGCAGTCCCTATTTTGCAGAATTAGGGCCTCAGACAAGAATTCTGAATCAAAACTAAATTGTTAGAGAGGTGGTTCAAGAAAGAGGTATTACAGTGAAGGAGACATGGAGAACTTCTGGAAGAATTGGGTTTTATTGGAAGTCTTGTATACTCGTGGGTAATTTGTAGAAGGTATTAGTGAATCCTACAGAAGCTGTGAGGTCAGCTCTGAAGTGGTGAAATCTAAAGGGCAAATGATAGAGCAGAGAAAACAGCTTGGTAGTTATGGATGGGAATGAACTCAATTTATGAGTAGAGATTATGCCTCAGTATATAAAAAACCTATGAAACTTGAATCCTGAAAGACAGGTATTTTTTGTGTTGGATACTGTAGTGTGGTATAAAGACAGGTGGTGAGGAAGAGTGCCATCCCTAGGGGAACTGTCAGGTGAAACACAAGTGTAGTTGTCCTTTCAAAAAGCACTCAAACTTCTAAATAAATTAACATATAAGCACCTGCATTTCATTTCCCTCGTGTTATATGTTTGGCTGAGTTAAGTGAAGGTTGATTTAGAGGAAGGCTGACTATGTCACTTCTACATTACATGGAGTTTCTTTATGAAGTCTTCTGTCCACGGCTTAGCAACTAAGGGTTCTGCTTAATTTGAGTTTTGCTGCATAATTAAATGATTATTTTAATAAGAATACTACATTGACAAATAAAATATTTTTCTGTTTCAAGAGTTTCCTGTGAACATCCGTGGAAAAGTAAAGGGATTTGAAAACTCCATTCTAGAAAAAAATTGTGTGGTTTCTGTTACACAGAGAAATGCTGAAATTTCAAGAAACTGCTAAGCATGTCCCTGTTGCCAGATTTAATTCTCCTTGCTCTGACGCTATGATTGCAAGAAGATACACTGTTCAGAGGAAACTTGGCAATGGAAGCTTTGGAAGCGTATATCTAGTTTCTGACAAAAAAGCAAAACAAGGAGAAGAATTGTAAGTAAAACCTTCACGTGCTTTAAATAAAAATATTTTGGATATATTTTTGTTTATGTTGTAGTTTCTTTTTGTACATGTCCCATCTCTCAGTTTGGTGTTACGTTGCAGCTTTAATTGTTTGACTTCAGTGGGGACATACATAGGAGCAGCCTTCATGCCGAGTCAGCATTCCAGCTGAATCTGTTTTTGATTCAAATAGTTATTCAATGTGTCTATCTTATTGTCCTTTCAACTAAGTCCTTCTAAATTTAGTTGTGCAAGACCCTCGTCTCCATAATGATGTACACTTCTGAAGTCTTGTAACAATACAAACTGTAAAAATAGACGCAGCTTACACATTCCCTGGTGTCATACCTTGGACAAGTTGCTAATGTAAGATAGGCGCTGTGGAAAAGACCTTTGTATTTACTCAGAACCAAGGTAAATTTTGTCATTGTCCTGGCCAGAAGCAGAGCAATTGTATGTGCCAGGTTTCACAAATTTGCTCTTCTTTGTAACAAAATTGTTAAAGGCTTAAAGCTTTATAATTTATAAGCTGTATGCAATACATATAATATGTGGGTGTATAATATAATTGTATAGTTTATTTTTGAGGTCTTTGTCTTTTATAAATAAACTTGTGTCTTGAGGTTCTTTCTTCAGAACACTGACAAAAGTGCTGGGCATTTGCCTTCCATCCCATGCTTATCCATCTTCATGAATATGATGTTTTTGTTTTAACTAATGAGGAAAAAGAGAATCCTTAATGAGCTTCAGCTATTGCAATATCTGGCTCTGTAATGCTTCTTTCAGTTACACGTGCATGGAACATGGAGCCTGAAAATATCAGAATTTCTGAATATATGTTTATGGTCTTCCTTCATAATTTCTGATGGTATCTTGTTTATTTACTGTAGGTAACTTTTTTGATAACACTTAATTGGATGCTTTCAGGAATTGATTCTGCGTCATTGTAAGGACTCAAGACTGTTGAGAATTGTGCTTCTTCATGAAAGAAACTGTGCTGTACTGACGTCCTATTTTTTATAATTATTGTCTAAGTGAAACCTGAGAAGGAATTTTTACAGAAATTCTAGCCAGCAAATTTAGATTATTTTTTTTTTTAATTTGCATGGCTTTGGACTGGTCTCATCAGTCTGGTTGATTAAACCCTTTAGGATTCTGAAGCCACAGAAGCAAAAGAACATTTTCAGACTGTTGACATTTCTGTATGTGAGTTTGAATTTGGGTGCCTCACTAATGCATTACTGGCTCGGCTTCCTTTTGTGCCCAGCCAGTAATACATTATATTTGCCTACCAGTTTGATACTTAGACCAAGTGAGATTTAAGTGTGAATATTTTTGGTATCATCCAATAAAATTTGTGAGGCATTTTGCTTAAAGTCTGAAACATCTATGCTTTTCACCCAGAAATACATTCTTCCTTTAAATATGGGAGTCTATCGGTCCTTACTCCTGGATACATTAATGAGCAATTATATGATACAAGAGCTTTTTCTGATTCATTTGTGCCTCACTTTTGATATTTATGACAATGTACTCTTGGCAACATTATCTTAATAAATGTGCAGCCAAGACACTATTCTTTCACTTATTTTCTTTCTATATCAATTTACAGCTTCTCAGCTCCTGAGATTAGAGCTAGAGGATACTAAGCTCTTAGCTTTTTCCACCTGGCTTATAAGACTGTGGCTCTCTTACTCTTAGCTACAATTTTCTACAAAAATGTTCTTTAATGAAAACATTAATTGAAAACAATAGAAAATATTTTTCATTTTTATTTTCTGTTAAAAACATTTATCATGCGACTATAGAGGCAGGAACTACCTGAGCTTTTAAGGCCATTTGGAATTCAGCTATTACTGAGCTTGGTCTTAGGATATTGACAGTATAGGTGGTATTTACCCATTTTCTGCTATAGCACAAGCTGCCAAACCTCAAAAGCAATTGTGTGCTTTGCTTTCAAGTAGTTACTATTTCTGGTTTTTCCTTAAGAATTCTTCTTTGATAACTTTAATTCTAAGTGACTGCGTTTTGAACAAGCACTCTCTGCCTGCAGCATTTCATGCCTATTTTTCATTAGAGATGAGGCTGAGTGTGTCCTCAGGACAAAGGATGGGTATCAAAAGGCATATTCTTTTCTTGTTCTATCAGTCTCTTTCTTACTACAACAATACTTAAAAAGCCGAAGTGCTAGTGTAATACTGTAGTTCATCTTTTCATCACTAGGGGGTACTTGCGTATCACAATTACTCAGCCTGTCTAAGCCTCAAATGTAGGCTGAAGAGTAGATTTCTTCAACTTTCTATCACTTACATGCTAACAGATGACAAAATTGCTAGACCAGGTTAACATGAAAACTCAGGTAACATAATGAGATAGAGCATAGACGCTTTCTTCTATTTAAAAGTATTGTGTTCTCAACACTACTTTCAAATCAGAAAATAATATCTGATGGAAATGTACTGGTTAGTGCTTCTCTTGTATTTTCCAATGGGAAGTTTTAAATGAAAAAATTGATTATTATGTTTCTTACTCTTTAAAAAGAATAATCGTAATACAGCTCCGAAAGCACTTTGGCAGAAAAGAAAAAAAGGCGTTGAGATATTTGGGTTCCAAATTACCTGAGCAGAATTAGAAGGCTATAAGTATTGTTTCTAGAACATGCTGAGACAAATATCATATACAGCGTGAACTCAGTCACAGATACTTCCCTGAAAATTGCTGTAGTCTAAAGCACTGTGAAAGAGCATAAGAATAAATCATAAGAATACGAATTCCCAAGAAGAGTGGCATAGAATCATGGAATAGTTAGAGTTGGAATGGACCTTAAAGATCATCTTGTTCCAACCCCCCTGCCATAGACAGGGACATCCTGCTAACTCAGGCTGCCCAAGAGCCTGGCATCTTGGCTATTAGTACAGAAGCTGCTCAAGGATATCTTTTTCCATTTTCCATTAGCTCAATAAGTTACATTAATTCATTCTGAGCTACCGAATGAATGAATGCAGAGGCTAACAATGGTTATCATGTAATTTCATTTATGCTTAGCAAAGCTTTTGCATAATTTTAGAAATAGGTTTTGGATGTGCCTTGACCCCTCAAGGATCTTGGCTGTCATGAGCAAAGTGTTATGCACAGATTTGCTTCAGCTGAGAGTGAGAGAGGGTTCATTATTTGTGGCATGCCTTAGGTTAACAGACTTATTTCACATAAAACTCTCCACAGTGAACTGCTCAAGCCAGCAATGCCTGCCTCCCATAGGAATGCATGTCAGCTTCATGCTGATCTCCAGTTCTGTATATGGGTGGGATTTGGATTACTGACTTCCTGAGATCATACTGGAGCAGAGACGTTCAGTGTGATATTGTAGATTTGCATACTCTATAAATAATAAAGTTATGAAGTACTACAAGTATAGTAGTGTATGGAGATCCCTTACTATAAGTCCCTCCAGTGTTGCCTTTTACAGCACATTCCTCGCCTGTTGCATTAACTTCCTTATTTGTATTTTTTGTAAATTGTATTTTCTGGTAATTTTTTATGTTCACGGTCCTGTTCTTTTTTTTATTAGATAAGTCTGAAAACCTTTTTCATTTTGATTTTGCATTCCGCCCTATCTCAACTAGAACAGCTGTCAGTTACAGACGTAGCTAAATACCTGAATGTCTAAGCTAGGAAAATCTCTAGTCATACAGCACATCTTGTGTTGATGAACTCTGTTTTCCTTTAGAAAATAATAGTTGCAAGTCACTGTATATTCTTAAATATGCTTTTATAGGCTTTGCCCCCATTTAAGTTTACTGAGTGGTAGCTTCTCTGCTTGTATTACCTGTGGTTTGTTTTCCCAAGCTATATTATCCACAGTGGAGAGAGTGAAAACCAAACTAGTGATTAGTATTCTAGAGTAAGATGGTGCCACCATGGGATTAATTCAGGCTGGGTGTTAGACTTAAGGATCACACTTAACCTTATTCTGAGTCTGCTTTGTGCAGACGTGCTGAATAACTTTTCCGACTTCCATAATAATTTCCTAAAAATGAAAGTGCAAGTTCTTAATTTTAGATTTGTGGTTAAACAAGGTGACTTTGTATTCCATATTTGTGTAGGAAGTTATGCCAACTGCTGTACATCCTCTACAAGATCTTTTGACCCCTTTGGATGATTCTCACCAAGCATGACAGAGTTAAACATCTCCAAGACAGAAGCTGCTGCAACTTATGTGAAAATGGACAGCAGAGTAGAAAACGAAATTGATACCCTCATAAAGAGAAAGGCCAGAACATGGGAGACTCTTCACTATGAAAGAAGTTTGTCATGCACTAGACAATCCACACAGGAGAGAGATCATAAATTTCCCACAGTTTTGGAAGAAACTATGGTCAGAAATGACATCATTTTAGACCCTAGAGTCAATTAAACACAAGAGATATGTTTATATAAAAGCAAGTTTCTTGGTTCCAGTTTACACAGGATGGCTTGATTTATACATTATTTGATATTTTCATTGTTAGGTATTTGCAGATGTTGTTCTGTGCCAGGTACTGTATATTCACTGAAGCTGAGATTGAATTGCTTAATATTGACACTGTCTTTCCTTTCTAGTGGTCTCTAAAATGAGCTTTGGCAAATGTTTTATTTCAAATTGCAAACTGATTTATCTAATATATAATGGACTTCAAATAAGAATTGGATGCTCCTGCAAATATTTGCTGTAGTTTTTAATCTTTTCCAGGATTTGAGCAGAATTAGGCATGATAGATGGGGATGCACATCACTAGTTGCCCATTAGCGGAATGTCACAAACTTTTAGAGGCTCTAGGTTTGGTTCTTTTAAGAAGAAAAAATGTTAGCT
The DNA here is from genome assembly GCF_017976375.1 of Cuculus canorus. Classification (NCBI taxonomy): domain Eukaryota; kingdom Metazoa; phylum Chordata; class Aves; order Cuculiformes; family Cuculidae; genus Cuculus; species Cuculus canorus. The sequence goes on from NC_071402.1 coordinate 114,671,743, forward strand.
TTAATGTGAGTAAAAACTACTTGTTATGTGGTTTCGTTAATTTTCCTCTTTTTCTATCGTAAGGTTGCACCGGTAATGAAGTTGGATCCAAGTGTCATTTTTTTCTGAAGTTTGTATAATGTAACGTTAATAGCAAAGGATAAACAGTGCTACTTAGTCATTTCTCTAGACCCATGTATTACCACTAGGGAGTGCTATCTATTAGGCATGATTCTTTGCATGCATTTAGCACTGTTGCCATTCTGGGACCTTGAAAGCACTTTTCAGAGCTGTTAAGTATTTTTATCTAGTTTGCAAATGGGTCATAAACAGGGAGGTTAAACAGTTCACCTGTGTTCATGTAGCAAGGCTGTGGGAAATACCTAGGTCACTGCTTCAGCCATGTTTTCTTGATGTCTTAATCTTGCTAAATATTAGCAAAACTTTTAGTTAAACTGTAGTTGCTCAAGCCTCATCTAGAGTCCAATATCAAGGGCATCAGTTCTGTAGTTTGGAAACAAGCTGTTCCGTGTGTGGCAGGAAGGAACAGAAGTCTTCTGTAGGCTTGGGTCCTTTGTTCCCTTATCCTGCCACAGGAAGCCTTACTTTTTCACCACATTTTATGACAACGTTCCTTTTTCTGGAATGTCCTGTTTTACCTCCTCTAAGAAGCTCCAGCTTCTCCTTTGCCTCACATATCCTTTCAGTATTTGTATTTTCCTTCTGTATTCCCTAATCAGTGGTTGGAGGGGAGACAGGTCAAGCCATAGAGATCATTGAGCACATGCACAGGTGAGATGTTCAGTATATATACACTGGCCATTTGGCAGCTTTTGAGGTCCAGGGGCCTTCCTTCTAAGTAGGAAGGCTCTTGCACTTTCTGCTTAGATTGTTAAATAAAATCCCCTTAAGGTCTGTGAAACTGCTGATCTTCTGACAGATTTGGTTGAAAATGGTATTTACTGTCTACCTTCAGTTCTTTGGTAATGTATAATAAGTAAATGCGCTGAAGCTTATTAGATCTTATTTGATAGGAAATTCAAGTCACACTCATACTTGTGACTTTGCCAATTGTGTTGGTGAAGTATCAGCAGCTCAGTAGTTATCAAGCCATTACTGTCTTATAAAACTCTACCATCTCAATGATTGCCTAAATGTGATCCCTAAAGACAGAGAAGGAAAGCATTTCCGTATTGTGTCAAGAAAACAGTTTATGTAGATATTTGTAAATGAAATATCAATATGGCTTTTAATTTACTTAAATTTACAAATCACCTTCAAAATGCAGGACATCTGCAGGTGTTTTTTTTTTTTTTTTACCCAGACTCTTGACTCACATATGATTTTTGCAAAGGTCTATCTCGATTTATGAAGAGTTTGCTTTTTTTTTCTGGACATCATGGACCTAGACCTCCCCAAAATAATTAGATATCTTGGTTTGTATAAAGAAAGTAGCAAGGTTGTACCAGCATTATTACAACAAACAATAATACCTTTGTAGTCACTTCTGGGCCAGTCCCCCTGAGTAGTTTGTCAGTTAATTATAACAGGTAATTATGGTTAAAGACAAAATCTTTTGTATCACAGATTTATGTCCAGCGGTAGTCTTGAAAGACAATGCTATCACTTATAGATAATGAATGTCCTAATCAATTGTGCCAAGTGAAGGTCTGGGTTAAGTTTCGCTAATTTCTACCCATGCATGGACAAGCAGCTGAAGTACACAGTAGGCAATAGGGACTTCTAGTTCATAAATATTCACAATGTACTTATATGTCCCTGTGGTGGAAAGCACATGCTGAGAAGTGCCACGCTCCCTGGACTGCTCCTGTGTGTGGTAATTGTGGGATGCCGGCTCAGCTTCTGTGTCTGACTTGCATTATACCATTAATCTAGACTCATGCTATGATTCCTTGGAAACTGTGCACTTAACTGAATAATTTAACACATGACTTTCAATTATTTATCACTTCTTATAACAAATGAAATAAAATTTAAAGGTGAAGAGTTTTGTAACTTACGAATATCCAAGTGACAATCAGCAGATTGCTGTATTCCTGTGTTTGCTGCCTGTTTGCCAGTCTGAAGGCATTCTAAGGGAATGGCCATGTGACATGGGATTGATTAAAACAGTAACAAATGACTCCCTGCCAGTTGTTACGCACATGTTCATCTAATCGTACTGTTTTCTTTTTTTTTTCCTCTCTCATTTAATAATAAAAACTATCGATAGAAATAAAATCTAGAATCCGTCAGGTCATTTTACATTAGTGAACGGATATTCATCGTCTCCTTGGAAATTGAACAAAGGTGTATTTCCTATAGGACCTTCCTGTCTTTTGGTTCAGTCACATGTTCTTCTGCTTTTTCATGTAAGGTTTAGGCTACTGTGTGTCAGCTGAGCTGCTATTGCGACTAAGACGTACAGTCGTTCATGGCTCCAAGTAAGAAAAAATAAGAACATTGACAGGGAGGTCTTGCTGCTTTGGCTAAAGCAGTTTAAGAAGTTAGACTTCACAAGCTTTCCACTCGGAAGGTTGAGCATGACTTTAATATTCTGTGAACAATGTTACAGGCATCAAGACCTTACTATGTGTGAAAGTCCTTGCTGAAACTTCTGTAACAGTGGCTCTTGTGCCTTGATCTAAAGAGTATGCCTGCAAGAGGAGATTGCCAGAGAGTGAAACTGCCAACGTTGGTTTTCAGTTTTGGTAGGCACTTGCAGCTATGGCTGCAGTTTCAGCGCGTTTCCACTGCAGACCAATACTGGTTCAGAGTCCAGTTTGCTAACCCCAAACTCATTCAAAGCAATTCTTACTGGAGGCTGTGTGGCTGTGCTCAGCTTATCCTGAAGCCCAGCATGGCACTGTAGGGCTCCTCACGAGCCTTTGGCACATGGAGGTAAGTAGCTGCAGACCTCTCTTGCGGTGGGAGTGTGACAGTGCCCGAGTACAAGACAGGTGCAGAGGACAGGAGCTACTGTTAGAGCCCACTACAGCTCTGCATTCGTCTGTCCAGTAAAGCTGTGCTTATATGCAGCTTCCACAAAGCTATGGAGACAGACACAGCGTCTCCACAGAGGGATACTCTGCTAAAATTTGTAGAACAACAGAAATGATGGTTACAACACACGGAAAACCAAGAAATGGGCCACCTCACACTAGAACAATTTATTTAGAGCTCAACGTGTGAAAGTTAGGAAGGTCTCTGTGCTGGATAAGTCTGTAGTGAGGGCTGCCGGAGAGCTTGGCATTGGAGCACGGGTGTGGGATTTCACACTGCCCACATTGGTGATGGGTTTAGCAATTTAAAACTACAGCCATGCTGTAGGTCTCTGCACAACCAGAGAATGTTAAGGTTTCTAGTTCCCTTATTTCAAAAAATGGAATCCCTGATATTCTGCGGGTTCCTTGAAATCAAAGGGTGAGTACTGAGAGCATCTTGGGACCTTTTGTCCAGCTAGTGTAATGTAGGTGCCTTTAAAAAGTCTCTGCATTAATGTCTAATAGAACTTTTACATCTGCTCAGTCATCATTTTTTTTACCTTTTAGTGTACTTTTCTTTGACTAAGTAGCCTACTTTTTCATTTTCAGTGGGATTTGTCCATTTGGCTGGGGTGCCTTCTCCCTAGGTCTGTTTGAGTTTACTCCAGATATCATCCCCATGGAGCTGTTGTGATCTTGTGTGCAGTCCAGTGAGTGATACTGATGATTAAGTACATTGTTTTGCAAAATGTTTACAAGCGTTATTTTCAACATTGAGTACAGAATTGTGTGTAAAGCATGCATTGTTGGTAAGTTATTGGTTCTTTAAGGTGCACAGGAGAGACAGACTTTAATGATTTTGTAATTAAGCAAATGTTTTGAAATAACTTCTGTCCCGTTTATTTTACGGAAACTGATTTTTATGTTTTATGCATTTGTAAGCTAGCTTTAGCAAGAAAATGGAGAGGTACAGTAGTATTACTTTAGGCTGAACTGTGACATCCTGCCTCAAAGATACAGTATGGTTTTGCAATATTTGACTCTGCCTATCTACTGTATCTTGTTGCATTTTACCCTTGTTGGCAAGGTGTTTTAAGTCTGCATCAAGGATGTCATTATTCCTTCCATGCAGAACAAGCCTTCTGCTCTTTGTTGCATCCAGTACATTGTAACGAGAAAACTGCTGCAGCGAGTGGAATAAATTCTGGATTTGCTGGACACTCAGCGGGTTGGTTTTGTTTCGGTTGTGCTCATGTGAAGTTTTGTTAAACGTAATTCTAAGGTCACAGTTTTTCTTATATACGTGGTGTGCCCTTTGTCTGTTCTAAAATAACTTCAGTGTTGCTGAGTAGTTGCTTAATTTTTTTTTAATTTCACGTGTTTCACTGATTTCTGAGACCGCAGTATCATACTCAGGGGGGACAGAAAGTATTAAGAGATATTTATTTAACTGTAGATGTTATATGCAATTAATTTCCTCAGTATTTCTTGATTCCCTTTGCAGACTATTTAGCAGTAAGCTTTTGTAAAGCTATAAACTGTGCTTTTATCTCTTTCTTCCCCTTTCCCCCCCCTTTTTTTGTACTGTAGCTAATTCAGTGCATATCAGAAATAAACATTGCAGGAGATGCCTGCTGGAAAGAGACATGTAGGAAGAGTGAGTTTTCTCATGAAAATTGCAGCAATTAATAAATTACTTATGGGAATTAGTTCCACTGAAGAAACAAGACTGTTGACACAAATATCCTTGCAACATTGAAAGGAACATAACTCTGCCTACAAATATTTTTACTTTCAGGAAAGTACCAATTCAATTTTACATGAGGAAATGTTTTATTGGAATTTCTCCGGAGTGCATTCTTATATCGATTATCAGTGTGCTTGGTTTCCTGTCGCAACTTCCTGTTCTTCAAAATTGTCTGTTTTCTGTAAACTGATTCATATAAATCAGGTGATATGAGGGTCTTTCTCCAAATTTTTTAACTGCAATTAACTTCAAAATGTAAACTAAGTGCTGTACAAGGAAAATTCCATTTGACAGACGCTGTAGCCCAGGGCTGCATGTTGAAGTAATGCAGCATGGCAATGACGAGATGTTTAATCATATTATAATGCTCGAAAACAAAATGCTGCACCCAAGTTTTAGTGGAACATTAATTAGCAGAGAGCAGTTATTAGTGAAATGCATTGAGTACGTGTAATGAAATCACAATGGAGAAATGCTTGGTTTAGATGTATGATGGAATTAAGTCTTCAAAGATACAAAGAAAAAACAAATTATTTAGTCCTTGTCACATTTCTCTCTCAGATTGTGTTTAAGTTAATGGCAGCATGACATTTAATTATGTTCTTCATCAAGACTGCGCTGTACGAGAGAGGGTAAATGAACAGTAGGTGGTGATAATGTAACATGTAGTGATAAAGTATTGCTAAAAAAAGAAGTAAGTTCACAGGTATTTAGTCTGTACTGCACAGTAATTTTTAATAATTTTCCTGAGTAGGTAGAAATTTCTTCAGTCAGAATCTATTAATATTTGATTTAGAGGTGAAACTAATGACTATAAATGTAATTACATCTTATTTTTTTGTATCTGTCAAGGAAAAAAAAATCTGTTTCAGAAACGTGGTTTTAGAGGAAAAATTCCTCCTTTACTAATCCATATCCACTTTTATTTTGTAACTCAAAACATCCCAAAGAGTTACTAAAAATAAATACATTTGTATATCTAAATAATGTTAGTGGATACTTCTGTGCCGTAATATGGCTTGTTCAGTTCTGTGAAGGACAACACAAGTACTCTGCTTTGCTTTATAATTAATGATTCTTTTCCAGCATTGGCACATATGGTTGACCAAAAATAATTCGAAGTGCGCCCCTTTGTATAGGTGAGATTTTGCTCAGTGCAGAAGAAAACAATATAAGCGGTATTCCTTGAAACTAATTTATTTTAACAGTATTGTCTTTCATAATCTTATCCCACAAAATATATTCTAATTTCTTTGGGATACTAATTACGAACTGTTGATTTTCAAATAGCCATAAACTGTTTATATCATGAGCTGAAATGTTCAGTGTTAGTGCATATGTTAGAGCATTTGAAAATTAAGCATCTTGAAAAATGTTTGTAGATGCTATAATTGTCCCTTGCTGATGGAAATGAAAAGTGAATCATCCATTTCACTTGTAGATTTATGAAATCTCATTGCCATTCAAAGGTATTTAAGCTTAAATAAATTGTTAAATTCTTTAAAGTGCTTATTCAGAAAATGAATATATATTTAATCCATCTGTGGATATTACATTGTTCATATAGCAATTGAATTCTTAGTGGCTGACTTGGGCATTAGTTCTCGCTATTTCTGAGTGTTTGTGAACAGCATGAATAGGCTGTTTTGGAGGACAGTAAAAACCCAATCATTGGCAACTGTTACGGCTTTACTAATAAATCAGTAGTATCCAGGGGGATGACAAAAGTAGCCCAGTATTTAATTTAAGTAGTTGTGCAGGAATATTTAGGTTTATGGATTGAGTAATAAATCAATAATGGCTATAGGAATGGTAAAAGGAGCCCAGTGTTCAAGAAGTTGTGTAGTAATACTTAGACTTGAAATATTTTAGCTAACGAGTAAGTAGGAATAGCGAACAATCACTCATTGTTTGCTTTTCATTGGAAGTGTGGTAATCGCCTTGGTTTTCTCACTGAAATCAAGTGCTCTTAATTTACTGTGTTTCTTTCCTTAACTAAAACCACGTAGTCATTCTAGGTAGGACTTATTTGTGCATGCTGACTTTTTGCATTTCATGTTCTCGCCAGCTCCTCCTTTCTCTAGCGGATAGATGAATGTCTTGAATTAGCTGAGCATGCGGATACTGCTGCTCCAAATACAATGGCTAAAATGCAAAGAGTATTATTTGAGTTTTGATAGTAAGGTGTTAAAGCACAGGAAAGCCAGTCACTGACACCAGGAGGAGAACTCCCAAGATTGTTAGTAACCTGATAGCTGTATGTATGATAGGTAAGAATAAGGTGAAAATCACAACGGAACTGGAAGGCCAACTTAAGTCAGGGAAATAGGTTCTGGACAATAGGTTGCCATAAAAAAAAATCAGTGAGGTATCTTAATTGCAAATAAAAACTGAGTGTGCAAAAGTGCAGATGGGAGAGATCTGAAAGGAAATGTGAGGAAACTAGAACTCTGGAATCCCTCAACATGAGAAAGATATGGAAATACTGGAACAGGTCCAGAGGAGTGCCATGAAGATGATCAGAGGGCTGGAGCACCTCTGCTTTGAGGACAGGCTGAGAGAGTTGGGGTTGTTCAGCCTGGAGAAGAGAAGGCTTTGAGGAGATCTTATAGCGATCTTATATCTTAGTACCTCAAGGGGCTACAGGAAAGCTGGGAAGAGACTGCTTACTGGGGCATGTAGTGATAGTTCGAGGGGGAACGGCTTTAAATTGGAAGGGGGAAGATTTAGACTAGACGTTAGGAAGAATTTCTTCACGACGAGGGCGGTGAGACACTGGCACAGATTGCCCAGGGAAGTTGTGGATGCCCCATTCCTGGAGGTGTTCAAGGCCAGGTTGGATGGGGCCTTGGACAGCCTGATCTATTGGGAGGTTTCCCTGCCCATGGCAGGGGGCTTGGAACTGGATGATCTTTAATGTCCTCCAATTCAAACTATTCTATGATTCCTGACAGCAGGCAAGTAACTGTGTGTGAGGAGTATCTCATGCACAGTGGAATGTCAAATCAAAGGGATCTTGCAATATCCAGATTTGAGCTGTACAGAAAGGACAGTTTAAGTTGGGGATAGTCAGGACTATGTATCAAAAAATAGATTCCAATAATGCAATACAATATTTTCATTGAGGAAATTATCAACAGAAATGTAAAATTATCGTTTCAGATCTACATTGTCAGCTGTAACATGCAAATCTCTTAAGCTGTGTGATATTCTCGAAAGCTACTGACTGTGAGAAGCAATAATGATGGGTGACTTCATCTTGTTTGTATGCAGATGGTGTTGTTACTGAATTTCCCAAACAGTTTTAATACGGTGGAAGCTGCTGTGCAAGCAGGACTTGTGTGTGAGGGTTGTCACATCTTAATTTTGGTACCATGTTTGCTATTTGATAACTAAAATTTAAGGCATTATTTTAATAATGCCTAATAAACATCCTTAATTTTATTGTTTATGGCCAATTTCAGATTCAGTTATATAGCCAGTGCGAGGTGATAAATTCTTACAGAATTGCAGCTGGTCCTTGTACTGAGGGGTTACCAGGGTGAAGAGGAAGTCCTGCAAAGATTAGAGTGCATAGAAATACAATACACAGTTGTGGATTATGGATTATGCCACTACTCTTCACATTGATGGCTCAGAAATATAAATGATTTGGAATGATAAGTTCCAGCTTTGCACACTGATTATCTGCCGGCAGGTCTTGCTAATCTCAGGCTGCAATTAACTGAAAAACTGTGTAAAATGAAGTTTCTGTTTAACTGAAAACTTCAAATTTTGCTCATACATTGCTAGGACACACCTTCTCTGTGCTATTTTATTAGACCTATTTATTGTTGGCATTAAAATGGTTGTATTTCTTATACTTCACTGTCAGCAAGCAAATGTACCTGGTCAATATTGCATATTGCAGTTTCAATATTCATATTGCAGTTTGCTCAACAAACGGAGGGTGTTTTGAGAAAGGTTGTCTTCTTTTAAGAATTGCATCTGATCCAGTAAACCAAATTATATAATAATAAAGTATGTCATCAATGTAAACAAATGCCAGATGGGTTGTAAAACATTTAATTTTGGATCAGTGCAAATAGACTGCGATAAACACTGCTGTGGCATGTTGTCAGTCATAAGTAAGGCTTAAAAAGGATTCCCACTGGCTCTCCATTTCCTGGAGGATTCTACCTTTGTGCTTTTTTTTCTCTTGGTCTAAGTTTTGCTCTATTTATCCCCATTTTCTCCACATTACTGCGCTTCCAGACACGGTGTGCTGGCCTGGCTGCATTTCAAAGCGTGACAATGCAAGCCAGGAAGGTTTTGCTGATGAAAGCCAGAAGGTGTTCCTCAGGGAAGATGTGGGAGCCTGCTGAGGCACAGGCACTGCAGAGGCAGGGTAGCTGCTTCTGTGTTGCAGGGAGCAGACTTCTCTCTCATCTTATTTTCTCATCCTGAGGGAACGGATGTTCTTACCTGTAGCAGACCTGGCTTCCTGGATGTAAATAGTGACAGCTGACACTTTTTACTCTTAAGATGCAAATGTGTTTGCTCTTTCAGTTGTAGTAAGTTCAAGATCAAGTTTGAAGTGTCTTTGCACTATTAAATCGCAAGGCTATATTTTTTTTTCACTCAGTTAGAATGTTTTGTTCTGTATTTAAGTTTAAGATGACTGCTCGTGTTTCTGTAACAAATTTTTCTAGTTGAGAGTTCACTGACATTTTGTCTTTAGGGGCATGGTTTAGTAGTGGACTTGGCAGTATTAGGTTTGTGGTGGGACTCAATCTTAAAGGTCTTTTCCAACTTAAATGATTCAATGATCATGTATGTATCTGTATTCTAAATTAAGTGGAATTTAGAATAATAAATAAATTGAAATGAATACATCTCTTTTAGCATTATATCAAAAGGGGTAGTTTAAAGTATTGTATTTGGAAGGCACCCACATTTTAGTGATTTTAACTGTTCTTCTGTATGTGCCACCTAATTAATGATTTCTTAGTTCATGCAGATAGTTCTGGACCTCTTAAATCCTTGATACTTGACTCTAAATGGCAGAAAATATAGGATTTTATGAAAAATTTGACTTTGAAATGGACCTGTGTACTCCAGATGGAGTCTTGACAAAATCTCAGAAGTGCCTGTTATTCCCAATATCCGTAACAAACATTCATGTTACATGCTTTGAAAGATTTCTTTAAAATACTTTGTGTTACATAGCTGTATGTTTCTAAACTGTCCAATGTATGCAGATTTTCAGCAGGTGATACACAAGTATGATGGCTGAACTGTGCACAGTGATAACCTTGTATTATAAGCCAATTAAAATGCAGGTTGGATCATATAAACAGAAACACTTTGTCTCCTTCAAAATGTAGAGCTGGTTTCTTTTGGTAGAGGGAAATGCAGTCAGGATAGTTTAGCTAGGAAAAGTTTGTCATTTTCTTGTGATTACTAACCTTTTGTTTTGTTTGATAGGCAGAAAGACTATTAGTTTATGGATCTGTCAGCCTATTTGACACTGCCAGGGATGCCAAATTTGAGTTAAGATAGGAATCACGTAAATCACAGAAAGTACCCTTTTTAGCTGCCTGTCAGGGTAGAAGTTACTTGTGTAAATACTGAAATGGGGTAGAGTAAATTTAAGCACTCTTAAGAGCTTTCTGTATTGAAAAGTGTAGTTAATTTATGTAGATGAAATTCAGTCTGAAGACTTTTAGCTTCATTGTTTTTCTTTTAAAGTTATCAGAAAAGAGCCACTTTAGATCCAGAGACTAGTCTTCATTTTCCTCTGTGAGACTTCTGAAACTCTGACATAACTTCTTTGTCAATACTTAATCAATATAGAGTTTGAAAAATTCTTATCTTTAATTTTTTAGCGTATTTACTGAAGTAGATATCATAAGCTCTGCACAAAATATAAAGTCTGGTTATCATCTTGAACTCAGTAAAAGCAGACCTTATCTACATACAGGAACAGTAAACACCTGTATCAGTGTCACGCAGATATTCATCATCTCGATTGCATCACAAAAGTTTTCTTTCTAGATGAAAATGACTTCCAGTTCTGGGTGTGAATTAGCATTGCATAAAACAAATACCTTGTTTACAGAAGTACGTTTTCCAGATTTGTTCTTCTGGGAATGAATTTTAATAAGAAAAACACCTGCCTTGTTCTCTGGCAGCTGATGACAGCATCAGGATCACTGAGTGACTAAGATGGCAAGCTATCACTGCATGTCAACACATCAGGCTTTTATTGCTGTCTTGGGTACACAAGAAACTTGTATTAAGTGGTGTTTAAGAAGGACTCATTCTATTTGTCAGTTCTGTGACACAATCTAAATGAAGGAAGGAATAATGTCCTTATGTCAACTGACGATGAGAAGATTGCAGTAGGTATTACCTCTCAGTGTAGTATGAAGCTTGTCTGTAGAAATGCAGACAAATCAAATGGCATGTTTGGTTTTTTTTTTTCATCACACTGCCAGATGGGGATTAGAAAAGTTTATGTAAAAATTCATGTACTGTTAGTCAGAAACCTAAGTTGAGACTTAGGAATAAATTTTCTTAGGTAGAAGTACAGCCTTTTTCCCCTTCGCTCGAGTGCATTACTATGGTTTTATCACTGTCATGTTTAACTACTGTGACTTTACAGCCATGCAGGATTGATTGGGAAATTACTAAAAGTAGCGTGAAGACATCCCTTCAGTGTGGAACTTACCTTTCATGTGTTTAAAAGTTATTGGAAATTCCTCACTTTGTTTCAGTGAAATACCATTGTATTCTCTCAAAGCACTCCTTCAGCCGTAAACCAATGATCCATTCTTCAGCAGCTGATGAAGTAGATGGCAGTGGCATGGTTTTGTGTGATGTATGCCTTTTTTAAACATTTCATGAGCAAGATCCCAGCAAAATACTTTTCTTTGTAGTGCCCTACACTAAGGTTTTTTGTTCCAGGACAAGTTGACAAAAAACTGCCCAGCTCAAGGGACCATATAGACCTGAGTCTCAATAACAGTTTCACCTATGGTGTATTTACATGTTGAAGAATATGAAAAATCACTTCAATTTTTTCAGCTTTAGGGGGTTTAGGGCCTCCCAAAACAAATATTAATCATAATTTATAGTTATTTGAAACAGTAGAAACAGGTTTCAGCCACAAATCCAGATTTGCGCTTTTCACTTAGGTGTTCAGGTGAAGGGCAGCCTGATCTTTAGAAAAAAAAATAGGCATCCTGATTTTATCGTCAGAAGAATAGTCACAGAAAACTATCTTCTCTGTGATTTTTCTCATGCATTCATGGAGAGATTTTGGCAGAAGCAGCAGGAAGAGTTTCTAGCCACTCCTTATTTCATGTATGAATCTTGAGCATATGCTCTGAGTGGGTTTGAAATCACTTAGATTTGATTTTTTATTTGTGTTTGTTATGCACTAATCCATAACACTGAAAACATGTCATGAAGAAAACAGTGCAGTTGGGAGTTAGTGGGGAAAAATACTTGAAAATAATATTTTTAAAATGTTGCTTAATTGCTATGGTGACAAGCATATGTATTTGCATTTTAATGCATTCTCTTTGTTTACCCATATTTGCCTCATAATTTCATGTTGCCAAATATTTGGTTAATATTGTTTTGCTTTTAAAGAAATCATGATGGGTTTTTGAGCAGTAAGTGATTTTCTATTTTTCTATTTTTATTACTATAAGGATTTCTTGTTTTCCTCTAGAAAGGTTCTGAAAGAAATCTCTGTTGGAGACTTGAAACCTAATGAAACAGTTGAAGCAAATCTGGAAGCACAACTACTCTCCAAATTAGACCATCCAGCCATTGTCAAATTTTATGCAAGCTTTGTGGAGCGAGATAGTTTCTGCATTATCACTGAATACTGTGAGGTAAGACTTGTAGATTACTTTGAAGAAATTTTACAGAATGCGTGCGTTAAAATAGGGTCTTAAAATAAACCTAGGCCAGTTTTCTTTAACAGTTTTATTTAGATTTTAGTCTTAGTTGTGGTATCACCTGCTGCTTGTTAGACATCTTTCTAATGTTACCTGCTCATATGAGACTCAGCTCATAGACAAACAAACCAGAGAAGAGGAAATTTTAAACACAAGTTCATTTTATTCACTGTAGTCAGTATTACAAGAAAGACTTAAGACACACATTACCAGATCTGTGAGTGAGCTCGAAAGGTTTTACTATACGTGTGTTACTGATAGGTAAGGAAGGATGAAAGTGGGAGTACAGGGGCATGGTATGACATCCTCATGTGAATGAAGAAAGGAAAAGTCACTTGTGATTTAAAGGTGATGAAAAGAAGTTCAAGCTTGATCATATAGGTAATGAATTTGATAGCAGAATTGCACTTAGGAAATGGAGAATAGTATGAGTCAAAGACCAGAGTTTAGAGAAGACAAAAAATGTTAGAGCAGGATATAGTACAGTATAGCTACCTGTTCTTCTACCAGCATTTGCTTTAAAAAAATGTTGATTAAATCTGTCTTAAGCCTTTAAAATAAGAATTTAAGACAGTTTTTTAGGAGTTTACATAGAAAAAGTGCCTACTTTATATTAAATATAGATGTACTGTTTTAAAAAATATAATGTTATACATACAGTGTTCTTTTTATGAAAATGTGAAGCAGGCTTTTCGGTTGTGCTGTGCTAGATATATGAAATACTTTAGAAGCTAATGACCTTGGACTACTGGGTTTCCTGTCCACCAATCAGACTTGTATTAACTAAACACATTTCTTCAAGCCTTCGTCTTCAATGTGAATAATTAAAGAAGTACTCTTCCTGCCAGTCATTGCATTGTTAGAAGCTTTCTTTGATGACAGTTAAATGCCTATTTGTTGCTAGGATTTTTTAAAATTAAATCTGAAGTGTTCAGTTCTCTATGCAATCTGAATACTTGTTCACGTATTATTTTAACACCCATGCAGAAGCTCTTTGCGTCATTCCGTGAATGTCTGACAGCTGGGACTTGATGGAAATTTGCTATTGCCAACTCTCTGTGGAAATACAGAGCTCAGAACTGAAGGATTATTCTAACTGCCTAGATATTCCCTTGCACTAAGATGCATTTTTCTCTCTACCAGTGGCAGAAAGTGGCTCAGCACCTGGTCAGTTAAACCTTTAGGGAATAAAGGAGCATCTATCAGCAGTGTTGTAAAATTGAACTAGTGGCTTTGGTCCACTGCTTTTTTCCTTTTTTTCCTTTTTTCCTGTTTTTTATTTTTTAATTTTCATCTGGAATAAAGTTATAGGTAAATAAAACAGCATGATGGCAATCACCATAGTAATCATGAGATGCTACAGCACCGCTTGGAATTTTTTTTATTCAGGCTATGTAAACTACCCTGCATGAAAATGTTTTGGTGTGGATTTCCCCTAGGATCCAGGAGCCATGTACTCAAACACAAGACTATATTAGAGCAAGGCAAATGAAGGAGGAGGAAATGGACTCGTTGGCTGTACAACTGAATCTTTTCTGTTTTGAGTCTGCTAGGTGAGGCCAGAGTGATAGTGGATCCAGTAGGATGTGCTTCTGCCCCTTGCTGAAAAGGGTGAAACTGTGCAGTATTGCATTTAAGCAATTATGATGTATTTAATTGAACATTCAGACAAGGAAAGTATAAAGCAAGGGTTTGCATAGAGCTGTAAATTTTAGTGGGAGTATTTCCAGAAGGTATACTTTCATGTTTACTTATCTATAACCTGTCTTTGTACTTGATGGGATTTGGATCTTTTTATTATATCCAAAAGGTACCTGTTTAAATCACGCGTAGATTTGGAGCAAGAAAAATGTATTGCTACGTGATCCTAGTTTGGAAGTCTAGTACATTCAGTTTCTCACGCATAGAATAATTACTAGGTTGGCAGTAATTGGTACTCTTGGGCAGACTCAAAATAAAGAATAAACATTAAGTTGGCATGGAAACAGGACTGCCCTATAAGCCTTTTTTGTTTTCTTCAAACTACTGTGACTTATTCATTAGCTGCAGTTCATTCTTCCATGAGTAGCATAGAGTGAGCCTCCAGTGCAGCTGCCCCGTGCTATACCTGTCCCGTGAGCAAAAGAGAACATTGATCTCCATTGCTCAGTTCAATGTTTTTTTATTATAACTGAATCCACAGAAAATAAGCATATGTATTCTGTTTTGATCTTCTAGTGGAGCTGCTCTTGCAGTTTTCCCAAATCAAAAATCTTAGAAGCTATATAAACGTTGTCAGATAAGTCAGATTTCAAACCAAAATTCCTTCGTGAATCTCGGATTTCATTTCATAACATAAACAAAACTTCAACAAAAGGCAGCTTTAGCAAACTAGTTACTTTAAAAGTTGCATCATTTTAATACATCATAAAACAGAACTAGTTGTACTTTCCCTAAAATAATTATTTCTGTCTCTTCACTGTGGTCTCAGCTGTAATGTGAGTGTACGTATGCTAAGGAAATCCAAGCAAAAGGGATAACCAAAGCAATCGGTGTCTAGTCATATTGTCAGCTCTAGATGCTAAGCTTTTTTAAAGAAGTTATGGTGTATTTGATATTCTTCACATTTAAATAGAAAATGCTGCTTGGAATATCCCTATGTACTTAATTCATTAAATTCCCTATGAACATCATTATGCTTGCCTTCCAAAAGCAAAACTGGGTTAACAAACTTTTTCAAAAGAATTTCATGGCACCAGTATTTCAGCAAATCTTTTATGATGCATTTTGTTTTCCTTTTTTTTAGACACAAAATCAAGGTTAAAGTAATTATAGGACATTGAGACCAGTCTTCTTTTCTTGAAGGCAAAAATCCATAGTTGAGGGCAGACATAGTGCTTTACTCAAGTGCTTTTGTTCTCCTTAGGCCTTTTGAAGGAAATGTCCCCCAACCTAAGGGAATACCCACCAGCCTAACTCTGTAGGCCCTACACTTCTTTTCTTTGTGTTTTTCATGGCAATGTGTGATTGTGTTAGATGACACACCGGGACAGGGAGAAACAGCGGTTGGAGCCTGCTGCACTTCATTTGTCCTCACCTGGATATTACATAGTCCCTTGTGGCCAGTAGCCAGCTGACACAAGCTTGAACAGCCCCTGGATCTTGGGCTCTTGGCTCTGGATGGTCTGGGGCAGCCCTCTGGAATAGGCGAGTCATTATTTTCAAGGGGTGTGAGTAGGCTCAGGCACAGCCCATCTGGTTGCCATGCCCAGCAACATTTTTTTACTCTTTGCTTCCTTTGCTCTGCTGCAAGCAACCAGGGGAAGCTGCTGAACATTTGGAGTTGCAAAGGGGAAGCAGCTGCTGAGAGCTCCAAGTTCCCAGAAGAGCCTCTCTCTGGGCTGCAGCAGAGAGGCAGATGGAGAGCTGAAGCCATATTCCCTTTCGTAAGGAATGAGAAGATTTTGACATTTCATTTAAAAAAATGCAGGACATTGCCAGGGAGCGCCGTTTTCATATATGACAACACATATTTTATTTTTTTTTAACACACTCGCTCCTGAATGTTGTAACTTGGAACCTCAAGGACCACAGAAGTTACTGTAAATTCATGTTAAAGTACAGGACAGACATGTATGGATCTTCAAGGACAGAACCTGCTTATTTTGTAGCAGCAATATGAAGCACTGTGGTGTTGGGAACAGAAAAATAAGAAAAGCTGAAGAGATCATGAAATGTTGAGTGTCAACAGTGTGGAGAAGGGAAGGGATGATGATGAAAAATTGTAGGTATAGGTACAGCTGGAAGTGTTGAACTGTTTTCTTGTACATGGCACATAAAACTTCTGATTTTATGCAGGAGGTATAATGTAAAAGTAATGATTTATGGAGAATAAGCTGTCCTAATGTTAGATACTTAGTCACGACAGTACAATGAGACCCACAGTCCCTTTGTTTGGGGATTAGTTACCTCAACACAGTGCTTGCCACTAATGTGTATTCTCGTAAACAAAATCCATTTATTTTATAAACTGGATAAACAACCAGCTGACAACCGTCTGTCTACTTCTTTGCAAAATGAACAGTTTTCGTATGAACCTCCTCAAAAACCTCTTTCATCATGCTGTCATTCAACTGATTTTTCCAAATGTCTGACCTACAGTTTTCAACTAGTCTTTTTCTGTATATTTTCTGGTTTATTTCCACTGCCTACTGTGTGTCATATTGCTCCATTTCTGGTGTTACTTCAAGATCAGTTATAGTTTTAATGAAGTATTTACGATAACACATGCTACAGATTCTTGAAGCTTTAATTCTGCTTTTTTTCTGGCAAAAGTGAATTTAGAAGAGGGACAAAGTGTCATAATTAAAAAAGATGAAAGATGATATTTTAATTCTTAAGAGAGCAGCATGGTTTCTTTGATGCTGATATGGTTATTTCAGCATAATAAATAAGAGTGTCTCTTGACTGTGCAATGTTTGGTCTAAGTGGAAGTGCTTTTCCCAAATTTGTCAACTTACTTGGAGCAATCGGGGCAGATTAATTTACTGTTACTCAGGTGTCTACTTACTAGGCAGTCAATGTAGGCCCTCATTATAAACTTTTGCATAGAAAGAGCATTTCTACAACATGATCCATTTCTTCCTAAGGTAGACAGCTAGATGGGAGAGATAATTGCACTATACAGATGCCTGTTTCTTTGTGTTAAATATAAAAGGGGAGGTTGAGGTGACCAGCTCAGCCGCACATGTCTGAAGTTGGATGGCATGAAGTGAGAACAGTTGAAAACGTTGATGATATCGTGCAACAGTAAGAGAAAACTGCCCTACTTTCCCCATGCAGCCAGACCGTGTGATCTCATTTTGATCCTCAGTTTCTCTGTGTGCTGGAAGAATACACAATTCATGTGCAAGCATTAATTGTACAGACTACATGGTGGGGAACCTGAAAGTCTTAGAAAGTGAAGTCCTGTACTTTGATAAAGGAGAAGACATCTAAAAAACTTACTTTATGTGTACAAATATGTTGTGATCTTTTTTCAGGGTGGAGATCTAGACTTTAAAATCCAGAAGTACAAAGAATCTGGGAAGACATTCACTCAAAGACAAATAATAGACTGGTTTGTGCAGTTGTTACTTGGAGTCAACTATATGCATGAAAGGTAAAGTAATTTAATATGAGAGCATTTATCTTGTGAGGGGAGTGAGAAGACTTACTGACTAGTTGCAAATATGCAAACAGAAACAAAACTGTGTAGATTGTTTGTATTGGTGTAAAGCCTTATTCACCAAACTGCTGTAGTATATGTCATAAACTTAAAGTGTAATTAATTATCTGTCATGCAAGAACATTGGTCCTTGGTCCTTCTTTTGTTATTGATATATTTGTAGAAGGATATTTATTATCTTTCACAGAATGGGCCAATCTAAGATCTTAATGGTCTTTTGCCCTTCTGATTTTTTCTCTACAAGATCTCACTTCATCTTTGTAGTCTGAATTGCCTGCCCCTTCTTCCAGAGTTTGTATATGTTTCGCTTTTTCCTGATTTCCTTCCAGAACTCTTTACTCAGGCAGGCTGTTTTTCTTTCCCGACGTCTCATTTTCTGGCACATGGGGACAGCTTCCTCTTGTGCTGCCAGGAATTCCTACTTAAAGAGCATCCAGCCCTTGTGAGCTTCTTTGCCCTTCAGGACTGTCTCCCGTGGAACTTGATCGAGCGGCCTTCTGAACAGACCAAAGTCTGCCCTCCAGAAGTCCAAGGTGGCCGTTCAACTGACCCCCTGCCTTGCTTCTCCTAGAACTGAGAATTCCATCATCTCGTGATCCAAAGATCCTCCAACTGTCACATCTCCCACAAGTCTTTCTCTGTTAACAAACAGCAGGTCCAGCGGGACACCTTCTCTAGTTGGCTTGCTCACCAGTTGTGTGAGGAAGTTGTCTTCGACGCACTCCAGAAACAACCTAGACTATTTCCTCTCTGCTATGTTATACTTCCACCAGACATCTGGTAAGTTGAATTCTCCCACAAGGACAAGGGCTAGCGATCCTGAGACTTCTCCCAGTTGCTTATAGAGTAACTTGTCATCCTCCTCATCCTGGCTGGGTGGTCTATAGCAGACTCCCACCATATCTGCCTTATTACGTGAACCTCTGATTTTCACCCATAGACATTCAACCCTGTCATCGCTGACAATCAGTTCGAGGCTGTTGAAACTCTCTCTAACACAGAGGGCTACCCCACTGCCTCTCCTTCCTTGCCTATCCTGAGGCTGTAGCCTTCCATAGCAGCATTCCAGTTATGCGAGTCATCCCACCACGTTTCTGTGAGAGCAGTTGTATCATAGTCCTCCTGCCTTACAATAACTTTAGCTCCTCCTGTTTATTGCCCATGCTGCGTGCATTG
Organism: Cuculus canorus; assembly: GCF_017976375.1. Lineage (NCBI taxonomy): Eukaryota > Metazoa > Chordata > Aves > Cuculiformes > Cuculidae > Cuculus > Cuculus canorus. Next base: position 114,690,787 of record NC_071402.1, read on the forward strand.
GTGTAGATGCACTTTAGTTGGGCTGTTGATCCTGCTACGCTTCTAAGGAGAACAGTCTTAATTCCTAAGCAACTACTCACTGAATTATCTAACCCTTCTGTGGTGCCATTTGAAGTGCTATTCCTCACTCCCTGTGAGGTGGCAGACCAAGGGTCCTTGCCCAGCACACCATCCCTCAGAAACTGGAGTGCCATTCCCAGGCCTTTTTCAGTCAAGCCTGGTTATGTCCCGCTCCCCCTTCACATCTTGTTTAAAGCTCTGTTAATGAGTCCTGCTGTCTTCTTGGTGAGTATCCTTTTGCCCCTAGGGGACAGGTGTATCCCATCCTTCAAAAGCAAACCTGGTGATTTGCCCGTCAACCCGTGATCAAAGAACCCAAAATTTTGTTCCTCACACCAGTTTCAGAGCCAGTTATTTATTTCCCAGCACTTCCTAACCTTTTCCTCGTCATTGCCAGCGGTAGAAATGGCAGGGGAGAAAACAACTTGTGTCCCCAAACCCTTCACCGTACTTCCCCGGGCCCTAAAATCCCTTTTAATGACTCTCAATGTTTTTGTTGTGATTTCGTTACTACCTAATTGGAAGATCAGCAATGGATAATAATCCGTAGGCCTGACCAGGGTTGGTAGTTTTCTCACTACATCTCTAACCGAGGCCCCAGTAAGGCAGCAGAAGTAACGGGTCTGATCTGCAGATTGATCCTTCTGTTCCTGTTAGAAGGGAGTCCCCTATGACAATGACTCACCTCTTCTTATCAGAGGCCATTTTAATGGAAGATTTGTTGCGTCTTAATGTAGGGAACATTTCTAGGCTGTGGAACCCACCATCCTTGTTGAGGTTTGGTTCCACTTCCAGAGCTTCATATCTATCGTGCAAGGGAACCTGGGAGGCTGAGGCTGGCACAGAGACACACCTGCTGCATTGGGCAGGAATCTGCTGCCGCTGCCCTCCATCTCCTCAATTTCTCTCCTTGGCTGAATAGAGAGAGGATGGGGAGTAGTCTGTCATACAGCCCACCTGTTGGGTCTGAGACAGGGAGCATAGGGTGTTATTCCAGTGGTCGATATCCCTCTCCCACTCTCTGGTAGTCCTCAGCCTGCTCACCTCTTCCCTGAGCTCTGTCATGAGTCAAAGGAGTTCCTCCATCTGAGCACAACTCTCACAGGTGAATTCCCCCCTGGTGTCTGATACTGAAGCAGGAGGGGGAAACACCCTGCAGACTGCAATCTGGGTGGCAGCGTTCACCCACCGGGGCTCTGTCTGCGAGGCTGCATCAATCATGGCTGGTATGGAACTTGGAGCAGCCTTAATTATCTGCTGAGTGGCCACCATGGTTCTCTGTTCCTTTTGGCCAAGCTCCTGCACCCTACCTGCTTACTCTGCCTGTGCAAACTGCCATGCAAACTGCTGCACCACGCAAACTGTTGTGCCACAATTTTCTGACACGCCACACGCCTGTTTGCCTGCTCCTGTTCACGACGCTCCGGTTGCTGGTGCTCCCTGGGGGCCATTTAAATCTCCTGTGTTTGCTGCTGGGACCACCCCCCTGTGTCAGCTGCCACCTAGGAACTGCTGCTTCAGACAGTCAGGAGGCACCCATCCCTCACTCCCTCTAGGGTTCCTAGGCTTTGCCTACTCTGCCAACTGCCCCTTTGCCTCGATCTAGTGCCTGGCTGCAGTACTTACCGTGTCTGCTGCCGATCCACATCGGTTGAGCGTTGATGCTGGCTTTGCCACATTTAAATCTCCCATGGTCAACAGTATCTCTTGTAGATATTTAGTGTGAAGAATCCAATATACGTGCTTGATGCACTCCCACTAAAATCAGTGAAGTTACATACATACAGTCTTTGAAAACAGACATCTATTTTTAACAGCACATCAAAGATGAACCTAAAAAATTACTGCAGGTCATTCCAGACAGTGAAATGTGGTGATCACACATGGTTTAAGCAGGGGTAGATAAAGGTGAAAACCTACTTGGGCATCTCCATAGGTATAGTCCATGCCAGCAACGTGATTTAGGCAGGCTGATTTCAGTGAGTTAAACAGTTCCCTCCTTGCCAGTGTACTTAGTGGATGTGTGCATGAGTCCTGTCTGGTCTCCTTCTTGTGTCACCCAGTGCTGTCATGGTATGAAGGAGACTGAGTGGTGAGCTGAGACAGGAGCAGAATGCCCAGCATGCTACCACCCACATTGAGAGCTGGAGGAACAGCCAAGCAAATGGGAACGCCAGGCTCCTTTCTTAGCAGCTTTTGAGAAACAGTAAGCCTGTCAAAGTTAACCCAGCTTTCAGCATCTTCTGCTTTCCTCTGACTCTTCCTGTTGGTTTTGCCTGTTGGCTGCTCTGAAATGTGATGTTGATGAACAAGACAGAATCCTTTCTAAAGACTATTGTGGTCCAAAAGTACAAGATTTTTCATCCTGCCAAGCTGAACTATTTGGACTATTATTCTTATTGAACTTGTAGAAATTAAGAATGTCGTTGCTGCAAAGACTGCCTTAGCAGAGGCTAAGGCTGTAAACACCTTCATGTTTGGGGAAGATGGGCTAATCTGCCTAAAATAATGGCCAAAATTATTAATACAGCTGGAGGGGGAGCAGATGCTTATGTTTGAAGAGCAGGTTACACCCAGAGTCTAGAGGTGAGAAAGATTATTTTTTTTTTTTCCCCCAGCTGAATGTAAAGTAGAATCCATAGTCTTCGATCCTGCATGAGTACTCAGAAAACAAAATTATTATACACTGGGTTGAATGTGAAAACAGCAAACTGATGTAGCTGTTTCAAATATCCTTCACAGCAGGGCTTGGGCCAAATTTGGTTGCCTGGATTTGACTTGCAACAGAGTATTAGGTAGAGATAGTCACCTTTCACGGAGAACAACCATTTCTGAATTCAGCTAAGTGAAGTATGTGGGATACATTTGACCTATACTGATAGATGCCTAATGAGTTTTTGCAACTACAGTGTCAGATTGTAGAGGAAAGAGGGCAGAGTGAATTGCTGTCCAGCTTGCAAGAGCATTTCAGATCCTAAACGCCAATTTATCTAAGGCTTGTTCATGAAGTACCACCCCCACAGATTGCAGTGATGGGAGCACAGTGATGGGAGCTCTCTTGGGATGCTGTACTCTTCAACGTTCACCTCAGGCTAAAGGTCAGAGGGAAATGGAAGTAATAATCCTGATAGTTTAACTAAACCAGCACTGTACATTTGCTTTTTTTCCCTTCCTTCTTGAACTCCAATTTTGCAATTTGTCATTAAAAGTTTGGGTAATTTGGGAAGTCCACTTTTGGTGTAATCCTTTCTGTAATGTACGTGTTTTAGAAGATGCACTGTGCAACCTAATGCAGAGTAACAAAAGCACTGCAGTTGAACTAGATGATCACTATAGGACCCTTCCAACTGAACTATTCTATATTTGTCATTCATTTTCTATATTTCCTCATGCCTGTTTTATCTTTTCTTACTCTATATGTCATTTTCGTCTTCTATTTTTCTCATCTTCTGCTTGTTCTCAAATAAATCTTTTTTTTAAAAAGTCTTACAAATATACTTTCTTTGCTAAATATGTATATTATATTACTGGATTTCCTGAAAAGCAGTTTGATTCTCCAGTGAAAGCAACAATTTGATTTTCCAGACATCATTTCATGTCTCTCTTTGAATCATTGCTCTTTAATAGCACCGCTCCAGACACATGTAAATGACTTGACAGTCTTATTTCTATTTGCATTTCCTGTATTTTATTGTGTTATTTGATTGTATGCACATTAGAAAATTTAATCTTTATCTTGTTGGTTTAAAGCCAAGAAATAGCTTAAATGGAATAGGTTAGGCTTAAAAAATTTAAAACTATTTACAGAAATTATCTTGAATTATTTAAACGTAATGACAGCCATTTGTTTGTTCAGAGGAGTCATACATGATTTCTTCTCTACTGTAATATATGTTTGAACTATGTTCTAATGCAAAGAAAACTTTTGCCTAGAATTAGAAGCTTGAGGTATTCATCATCTGTGGGCTGAACTCCCTCGTGCCATTCCTTAGACAATCCGATTGCTGTAGACGGGAAATTTTATTCCAGAGCAGCAAAAAATATTATTTCTGGTAGGAATAACAATAAACTATTCACTTGGTTATGCATTTTACACAGCTTTCATTTTACTTGTGCACTTTTTGAAAATGCTTTTCTGGAAACTTGTTTTAAAACAGGACTTTTTCTCAGCTTCAGGTTGTTTTTCTCTTCCGGTGATAATAAAGATTATACAGGTTAGACATTCCTGTGTTTTACTTATGCTTCATAAATCCCAAAGGGGCAATGAATATCTTGTGGTCATTATGCAATTTGATGGCTATTTTGCATAATTGGAAGGATTTTTTAAATTTTCAACTCAAAAGCTATCTTATCTAGAATTAAACAGAATTAGTCTTCGTCTGTCATTGATATAACCGGGGAGAGAAGTAAAGGAGCAGCAGCATAGATCAGTGGTCTTATCTGGATGGAGACAGCATGAAGCCATCATCTATACTATACTTCAGCCCATCACACGTCACTGTACAAAATTGATCCCACAGTAATCAGGCAATGAGGCCATGGATTCATTTAACCTCAATTTGAATAAAGCTGACCATTATGTTATCCATCATTTTGCTGATCTTTATAAACAATATGCCAACACAGAAATTTTCATGCAAACAAATCTGTTACTTTCAATCTACAGGACAGGAGGCTTTGCCTGGATATCATATTGTCTTCTCTACCAAAGGATTCAGACTCACTCAGAACCTCTTACTGCTCTAAATAGTTCTTCAGGTAGAGGAAAGAGAAATTAATTTCTAAATATTTCACAGCAATAAACTAGTTCAGCTTCAGTTATCTTCACTTGCTGGTATGTTGCAGAAGACGCTTTATACAAGGAGGCTGCCCACTGCTTAGTGCTTTGTACTGCTTTTTTTATGAGTATGGTACAGAAGGCAAGTACTCTGTAGAACACAGGTATGGGTATATTTATTGTCCAGATTTGAAACTGCCCTTAAATCTTTATTTCTAGCCAAAGTATCAGTAAATACTTTGCTGACTGTCAAGTTAGATGACGTTTTGTTGGAGTCTAATTAATACATGTTACCTTTATAGCTCTATCTTCTGGTACAACAAAAAGTCACACTCTTTCTTAAACAAATTTACAGTGCCGGCTCAATGCTTATTTCTTACTAGAATTAAAGTAGTTGTTTCAATTAAGTTTTCAGCTTGTAACTTGTTTATCTTTTGACATATGCTGGCAGAATAAGATGGCTTGCATCAAGAGACATCATCATGGGAAGTTCCAAGGAATTACCTGAAGTATTTCTTAGTCATGTTAATATGCAAAAGCAAAAGTAGTAATGCAAGTAATTTTCATAACATTTTTGTCTATATGTTGCAAGTCTATATTAGCATTACATTCTAATTTAAACTAATGTGATCCAAACATCTTCTCTTTATCACCTTTTCCAATAAGATGCTACTGAAAGCTTTCTGGATAGCTTTTATACATCAAGAAACCTGCTATTCAAATCACAGATATCCAGGAAACTTTTAGTTTTAGAGTCTGTGATTATATTTCTACAAAGTAGGGGAAAAAAAGGGTTAAAGCCAAGTGGCAGTCAACAACAACATGAAAGGAAAATCTAACTTGGTGAAGCCAAGTTCTTGCAAAGATTCTGAATCTGATTAGCAGAGGAAAACTTATATTAAACTATGTGTAAATACAGGCTTATGAAATAATAATGAATATCACCTTAGCTTTATTTCCTTACCGATGTAATATATGGTAAGTGTACATGTATTGTTTAAGAAAGTTGCCAAATACAGAACAAATTACTTATAAACATCAATATAAAACACTCATTTTTCCCAGTGTGCAAACCTTTTTCTGCAAGCGTTACTTTTTTTTTTTCCAAACTGGAAAGATTGCCATAAGAACAGTAAAGAACTATTTTCGTTATATGCTATAAAAATAGAATCATAGAATGGTTTGAGTTGGAAGGGACCCTAAAGGTCATCCAGTTCCACCCCCCTGCCATGGGCAGGGATACCTCCCACTAGATCAGGCTGCCCAAGGCCCCATCCAACCTGGCCTTGAACACCTCCAGGGATAGGGCAGCCACAGCTTCGCTGGGCAACCTATGCCAGTGCCTCACCACTCTCACAGTGAAGAAATTCCTCCTTATGTTTAGTCTAAACCTGCCCCCCTCCAATTTATGGCCATTAATTATGATAGAATTAATTAATAAAATTAGTTAACAGAAATGCTTCCTTTTCATGCTCTATTTGCATACTAGAACATCTTCTAGTTGTTATTACTCACACTTTTTCCCATTTATGAACTGAGTAAATTGAACTTAATTATTTTTTTCTATTCTTGCAAAAGTTATTTGCAAATGAGCTGTGGACTTAATGGCTTATTTAAATAGTGCTGCAGCATATGCATTGACTAGTCTTAATATGGAAACTATTTTGAAAATAATTTCAGTATCTCAGTGCGTAAGGCTTTAATAATTCAATAAAATTTGAGGTAATACTTGAGGATTGCTAAAGAACAATTAAAATCTATTACTATATTTGTTTTTCCTGACCACATCTCAACAAACTTAGAATGTCTGTTCCTTTCTTTAGCTGTTCTAAATGGCTGAAAAACTACTCTGTTTGTATTGGCAAATATGGTTTTGGTAGCCAGTATGTACCAATTGCTATTCTAACTTCGTCCTCAGCAGAGCTAATAACTAATATCAGGCTATAAAGAATTTAAAAGTGGATGAGTTCTAGTTTAGTTGAGGTTGTAGGGAACTCTTTTGTAAAAGTTACTAACAAGAATTAATAGAGAACATTTTTTTGTGTACTGTAGAGTTTATTTTTGTAAGGGGATGGAGAATTGCTCTCACACGTTAAGATTTCAAAAAATTGAGACGATGCGTTTTGTCCCCACATGGTGCATCAGTTATGGTGTCGCTTTGGTTTTTGATGGAAAAAATAAGTCTGTAAAATCTGTTTGTTTTTTTTTTTCTTTTCCTTTTGATCTCTGTCTTTGTAAAGTTCTTTAATCTTCCACACAATTATTGTAAGAATTTGAACTACTAGCCTAGTCTGTATACATATTTGTCTTTTAAGTAATATGTTTTGTCTGAAGGAGAGTGCCCTGAGCTTTGCGAATCTCTTATTGCTGTTTTTCTCATCCCTTATTCTATTGTGAGACATCTAATTTGTATGGCAGAAAATAAGATGTAATGCTTTTAAGAAGAGCCAGATACAAAGGATTACTTTTCTCCTATCTTCTGTAGCTCATAGTGAACCTGTATCTGAACCTGTATCTGTACAGGGATTCAGCTGGGATTCTTGGCTGTATTTTTGTTATCCTGACTGCTTAGGCTCTCATTCTGCTTATTGGTGTTTGTGAATGCACCTCTGTGCTCATATGAAGCTCCTTAATGCCATCATCTGTGCGTTGTCACCTGCAGGGTTAGACTGTAGCAGTGGTAGGATGGCCTTCCTAACAAGGAATGAAGGTAAACACTTGAGATACTCGATATGTGACTGTGAATGCTTCAAGATGGATGAGGCTGAATTTCCTTTTATATTCCAGGCGAATACTTCACAGAGATTTGAAAGCCAAGAATATATTTTTGAAAAATAATCTTCTGAAAATTGGTGAGATTTCTATACTTTTCAAAAGATGTGTTTTAGTATGATTGAACAGTCTGGCATACGTTTGGTCAATGAGGATAGTTAAATAAAGTCTGATATAGCATTTTGATTTGGGGTCAAAATGTTTATTTGGTAGTCAGACACAGGAATAGGGGCCTGGAGAAGCAATGAAATCTCTATGCTTGAGCGTGCTCCAAGCTTGACTGGACCTGAACCTGAGCAGCCTCACGTGACTTTGAAGCTGGCCTTGCTTTGAGCCAGGGATTTGAATCAGATGACCTTGTGAGGGCTTTTGAAACCTACACTGTTTTATAGTTCTATGATTTTCTAGTGTTTTTATTTTGAAGGATTAGAGAATTATTTTTTTTCCATGTTTTAAAATTCCCGCAGACTTTTTGGATGTACAGTCTTTGTATTGTGTATAACAATAAACACAAAGAGTTTGCATGAATAGGTACAGATTTATGGGATTTAGAGATTATAGATATAGATATAATAGATTATTGTTTCTGCTGTTACTTTTAGGGGACTTTGGAGTTTCCTGTCTTTTGATGGGTTCGTGTGATCTGGCAACTACGTTTACTGGGACACCATTCTACATGAGTCCAGAGGCTCTAAAGCACCAGGGCTATAACACAAAATCCGACATTTGGTGAGTAGTCAGCATGCCCTTTCCGTTGGACTAGGCATTTATTTTTTAGATCAGCATTTTACTTTGTTTAGGAATTACTTTTTTTTTTTAATTAAAAAAATGGCTCTCTCGGTAAAGTGCTCACCCTTCTCCACTAAAATCATTCCAGGACACTTGTGTTCTATGTTGCAATTGGAAGGTTTACTCTTTGTGTTAAGAATCACGTAGTTTACTATTTTTCTGGGTTACCTGGGATTTCAAAATAGAGTAAGCTTAGGATCCAGTGTCTGCCATGACACAGGATGACAGTAGACGAAGTTCAAGTTTTGCTAGAAGAGGGAAATCTTTTCTTTCTCATGATGAGAAAGATGAATGGAAGGAAGCAACTTTCTGTGAAACTTCAAAATGAACGAGGAAAGAGTGATTCCTGGCTGAGAGGGAAGCAAACGGACCTTCTTAGGAGCTGAATGGAAAAACATTGGCAAGTGTGAAAAGGAAGGAGGTACTTGGTAGGGAACCTGAAAATGAGAGTAACTAGAGTGTTAGAACAGAAGCAAAAACACACTGTGTTTTAGAAAAGGCTCAAAGGTAGAAAGAAAAGTGTGAGTTCTACACTTAGCACAAATTCTTAAGATCAGGATTTCTGAGGTGATGATCAAAGAATCAAGTTGAGAACCTGAGATCTGTTGAAAGACTTTAGGAAACATTTAGATGTGCAGGCTTTCCTGCAAGCTAAGAAGATGAAGGATTCCTGGAATGGGGAAAATATGTGCCTTGTTTGTATGTGTGTCCTAAAACATCTCATCGTATTTAAGTTAACAGTTAAAATTACTGTATTTTTTAAATTCTGTCATAGTATTTTTTATAAAATATGCTTTTTCTTCTGCTAAGAGGTGCTTTTTTCTGTAGGTATGCTAATCTGAAGGTTCCTTCTTTTATGAGTATTTCAAATCAGGAAATTTCCTTTGTAAAACGTTTGACCATTAGAATGTAATTTGTTTACTTGATAATTTACTTCAGCTCAATTCTGCCTTTTTTAAAATATATTTGTGACTGCAAGATATAATTCTAAAAGCTGAGAACAGTCATCTGTAGTTTCAACTTTTAGCAACCATTTTTCACATCAAGCATGTTCAATCCAGTCAATGGATGTGTCAAGAATCTCATCTCATGGTCTGTGTAGCTGAATGGGGATAGACTTGACATCAGATTCTCTCTTCTTCATCTGTATCAAACCAAATATCAGTTAATACATGTAGTCAATAAAAGTATATTGAGAGATGATTTCAAAAAATGTCAAAACCTGTAAACAGATAGGAAAACCTGCCTTTTGTGCTCTACTATTATAAAGAAGAATTTCTTTTATTGCAGTTGAAATGGAATGTAAATTATATATTTAAGTTTCATTCATTGTTACAAGTGTCAATCCACATAAGTCGTTGAAGTTGTACAGAGTAAAGTAGAATTTTGTCCAATATCTCTTTAAAAAAACCAGAAATGTCCCTTCCCCACCCCCTGAACAAGTCACTAGCTATTAGGTTTCTGCTATACCTTATGCTTTTTGTTATCTTTCCAAAGCAGTACTCAGGACACTCATCTGAGAGTGGAGCTGTCTTCAGCAGGAAAATCTTAGCCCTCATCTGGGGGCACTAAGAAGGTGTGCCCTGACTCACTAGACTTTCATCCCGCGAACTACTTCTCTTTCTTAGCCAAGAAACTCTCTTTTGGTCAAAACTTGTCAATTACCATGAGTCCCAAGCATTTGATTTATACATTGATCATTTAATCTCCTAATTTAATTTTTTTAATAATCATTCTGTTTGGTTTGTTGGCTTTTTTTGTTGGTTTGTTTTTTTTTTTTTTTTTTTGCATTTGCCTTATTGACTGGGGCCTGAAACACAAGAGATCTCTGAGCACCTGGGGGAACTCACCCTGGGGGCTACAAGTGAGATGAAATCCTTGTGCCACTTTGCAGGAAGTTCTGTTGCTCAAAAAGATGTTGCCCAGGTCTTTTATGTGTACCTGAAGTGATGTTCTTTCTTCAGACTTGTCCTTCTAATCTCTAGAAGGACTCAAAATATTGCACACAAAAATTCAGAATTACAAGTGTTCCCATATTAAATATAAGAAAACATAAAATGTTCTACAAAAGGCAGGTTTTTTTTTTTCCCTATGTTATCATGGTCCTCTCAGTGTTCAGTCTGAGAAATTAATCATTTTTCATTGGAAAGACCTTGATTTACACTGTGTGAGTGATGTGCTTTAAGGAGACACTGTTCTTTTTGGGTTCACTGAGATGTTCTGCAACTGGCTCTTCAGAACTGGCTTGAATATTCGCAGTGCAGGAGCTGGTACAAGAAGTATTGTCCTGTGTAACCCAAGGTCAATAGATGGGAAAAAGCCTCATATTTTACCGTTTCTAGGTTGTTCTGAAGTTGTTTGGAACAGAACAACAGAAGTTGTTCTGCAGTTAGGCTCAGAAAAGCTGCAGCATTTTTGTTTGTGCTCAGTTAAAATTTCAGGGCTGGAGTTCTTTGCTATTCCGTGTTTTATGCCAAATCTTAATTCACATGAGGCAAATTAAAATTGCCATCCATGTTTTCCTCACCATCCCTGAGCCTGCACTGGCCAGGCAGTACATCAGAGCCTTTGCAGATGACACAGTCTGTGGTTTTCTCCTTTCCAGGCATCTCAGTTCAGTATCTCACCAGCCCCTGTGGCTGCGCCGGCAGCTGAGCTGAGACAGTGACTGGATCAAGAGGCCACGACAGGTGGAGAATTAGTAGGTGATGTGTGTGCAAACCTTTGGCAGCTGAGGCTGACTTTTACCTTAGCATAGTGTGACCCAGACACAGTGTGGTACCAAGATCCTGGTGACCCTTACTACCATATGGTGGGACAGGCGGTGGTGTTGGAGGTCGGCCGATGTTCCCATGCTGCCGACGCTATGGCACTGCATTCAGTGTCAAGCAAGGTGAAGACAGAATGTCTCATTCTAAAGCATTTCTTAGAGTCAGGAAAGGTGAAGTTATGCAGTGGGAAATGGTTGCAGTTTGTTTCTCTGGGACAGTGTTTTATAACTTATAGAAAACAGAACGCAGAGAAATAGCTGGTAGCCTGGTGGCTAAGATGGTCTCTGGTGGTGTGAGGGGCCAACGTTAGTGTTTCTGGTCAGAATCAGACAAAGCAGAGACCTTGGTTGAATTTCTGATGTCCAGGAGGAGCAGCTTCCAGGCAAAAGGGTCATCAGACTTCTGTGGCTGTCAAAGCCTCCAAACTTCTTTTTTAACCTAAGTTCATGTTCCAATTAAACTCTTTTTCTCAGGAAAATGCCTGACCACCTCTGTGTTTATAGGGACGCAAGAAGTGGGACTTGTCTGCTGCGTTAAACCATATTTGCTAGGTGTATATATTAGATCCTTTGGTCTTAGGCTGATTTAGCCCAGTAGTTCTTTTGTTTTACAAGGCATGTGTGGTTTTCATTTTGTTATTTGAGAGGTGGTTTTTAAGTTATTGTTTGTAGGAAATAATGGGTCAGAATCTTCCCAGATTCCACCAAAGCCATCCAATTAAGACTGCTCAAGAATCATGATAGAACAGCACCAACAAATGAAGGTGGAGTCCCATCAGCAATGTTATTAAGAAAGAAATCAGAGATCCGGGGGGTGACGTGAAAGTCTACCAGCAAAATAACAATTTTGATCAGCTTTCATTTCAGTCCATGCAGTGACTAAGAATTATCTCTCCAGCCCAAACAGACTTCATGACATCAGGCTGAGAAAACTTGGCATCCTCCCAACTCCCAGAACAAAATGGAAACATTTCTTTCCAGGACACAGTAGGCGGAAAGCAGGTACTTAGTGCATTCAAGGCAGGTGTGACTCACTAACGCATTAGGTGAGCACTAACTTTTTATCTAAGGTTTTCTGAACAACAGGAATACCTTTGTACTTTCCATTATTTTCAAGCAACCTTGAAAGCCCGGACTTAACAAACAGGTTAATGCTAACTCCTGCAAATGGTCCTAAAGCTGAAGGGTGCTCTTGTATCTTCCCCGGAGATGTCTTTTGTTTCAGAAAAAAGATTCCCTTGGCACAAGGGCTCCCAACAGGTTTAGGTCCTGATTTTTTCATATGGGGAACTAAGCAACACTCCTGGCCATTCCAGCTGAAACAATCTCTCTCTTCAGCTCCTGAATGACATTACCATGATTTGTTAGTACCACTAGTAGTTAACCCATATTGCACCCACAGTTTTTTGCAGGTTTTCTAACTGAGAGCTTGAGGTTTCTTAGGTAAGACTCTGAAAACTGTACTGTCTGGGAGTCTTTCGAAGATCAGTATAGGTGCTCGAGTGCAAATATTGAGTGCCTATCCATGCAGTGGCTGTTCTAACTATATCATATCTTGTTTCTGAGTGGATGAGATTGTGTATGCCATTATCAGTAATAATATTTCTGTCATCTTTTCAAAGCTATAAGCATATAAGGCAAACTCCATCTAGGAACTTTTCAAAGAAATTGTGCTTAGTATATGCTATAAATTATCTCAGAGGAGGAAATGATAACAGAAATAATTTAGTTGAAAAATAAATGCATTTTTAACTTAGAGGCTTAGCAAATTCTTTTATAAGAGAGATATAAATAACTTTTGTTTTCCAGAGTCAAAGCAATGTTACAATCACATTTAAATCAATTGTACTCGATGTCTTCCATCAAATACTGTCATATTTTGATAGATGGTTTTCTGTATGGTTTGGATAAATTTGGCTTCCTACACCCCAGATCTTGGAACTTACATTTTGATTGTGCTTGTTTGTCTGTGCTTTTTCACCTATTTATCCTTTTCTTTAATATTAACAATCAAAAAAGTGGATTTTTTTTTTTTTTACTGTCAAATTTTATATAGAATGGTTACCAAAAATAGGAGTAAAAGCATTGCAGACCTGAAAAGCTGTGGCTGAGAGAGTTGTGATGGTACATGAGTGCATGTACGTTTTCCTAATAGACTCTGGAGTCAGCAAATTCTTAAGACCTTCTGGTATGATCAGACTGAGAGATATAAGCTGTAAAGGGATATGCATTTAGATATCTGGCTTTTGGATTTTAATTTAAAAGCTAACTTGGATATTACAACATTTGAAGGTCTATAACGTCTCAAAGATCAGAAGATGTTAAGAGAACAGCAATGCTGTTTATATCACCACAAACATCAGGGTGGTTTCTTCTGAGAAGTGGAACTTTAGAGATCTGTCAGCTGATATCGTGAAGAATACACTGAAGCTTGCCCAGATGCTGTTTTATGATATAATTGAGCATAGGCGATGTCGCTGTCAAATGGTCACACGCCAGTTTTGCTGAAACGAAGTCCTGTTTAGGACCTTTGTCAAACCTGTTCACGAACACAGGGAACCATCAAATCAAATGCTCTGGCTGGGTAGCTTAATGACCATTTTAGAACTTTATAACACTAGCAGTTATAAAAGCTAAGATTATAAAAGTAATTAAATTATATGTTTGAATAAAGAGCAGATTGCTCATGGGAACTGGGAAGCAGTTTTCTCTTACTGAATATGCTCCTTACAAGATGTAGAATGGAATGTAGAAAAACAACTGAGAAATGCAGTCTTGAGGCAAAAGCTTCACAGTAAAACCCTCAGGAAATCCCTGCTCAGCAGCTGTCCTGGGAAGAAATAGCCTTGCTCTGGGACCTGGGGCAGCATTTCTCAGCTTAGGAGGTATTTATTTCATATCAAAGAATTGTATCCTGCAGTAAAACTTTATTCTTTTTCACTAATTTTTCTTTCCTTTAATTTTCACTTACTTTTCTTTCATAGGACAGATGGGGTTTTCCCTGGGTAGGCTGTTTGCAGCCCCGGCTGCAGTAGAATGTCCTGGGTGTTCTTTTCATCTTCCTCCAAAGCCTCAGGTGTAGTCAGATGCTACACTAGATGAATAAATGGGCTTCCCTGATGTGGCAAATACTATGCTCCTAATGGCTCATTAAGCAATTTCTAGCTGCCAGAATCAAGCAGCCTCCAAAACAGATTGATTCTGCAAAAAGCAGTTACAGTACAGTCTGTCAGGCTGGGATTTTCCTTCCTTTTTTCTTCCCTCTGTCTGTTTTCCATTTTTGTTTGACACTTTTAGATGCCATGTGTGCAGAGCTTTTTTGTGCTTTTTGTTTTTAAGTATTTTCTCACGTAATAATTATCTTGTTTCAGAATTTGAACATACATCATAAATATAGATCAGCATCTGTGTGTTACTGTTCACTGATTTGGAAGTTTGAAAGCTAGTTGACAGTTAAGCCTTAAAAAAAAGATAGGCAGTTATTTCTGTTCCTCAGTAGCTGGTCAGAGGAGTAGCTGGTCTTTTATAGTTGTTAGCAAAAATGTTCTGGGGATTTTACATCCTGCTTAAGAATTACCAGTCAGTAAGCCTATTCCCTCTTCTCCTCCTTATTTGCATTATATGTAAAGCCTGGGTTACAGCTTTAAGATTATTTGCACTTTTTCTTTTATTGCCAATTGACTGAATCGATTCATCCTCTTTAACTAAAATGAGCAGTTTGAACTTTATTCATGATTTGCCTTCAAAGATAATGTTTGTACCCTTTTCATCAAAGCTATTCACCCATGTGTACTTCTATCACTGTGCTTTATTTTCATACTGCTTTTGTAGGTTTTTAATACCACAAATACTACATTAAGAGTGAAGTTGCTCTGATACTTAAGCTGGTTACTTAAGGGCATCTGGTCCTGTACGTGGCTCTCACCAGCCTTTTCCATGACCTTAATCAAGGCACACATCAGTGTCTCAGTTCTCCTGACTGTGAACTGGAGGTAATGCTGAGCATCCTTCAAAGCCCAGGAAATTCAACCGACCTATTTTTTAAATACCATTTGTCAGACAGAAACCAGTTGAAATGCAAACTATTGTGAACATTTTATAAATTATTATGAGAGTGTTTCTGTTAAAAAGTTCGACTTGATGTTCTTTTATGATCTCTGTAAGGACTGGTAAATAAGAGCTTGGTAAATAAGGTGATGGTAAATCAGAAGCCCTTTTAAAATTCCTTGCAATCGTTTCTCCCTGTTCTTAATGGTTTAAAACTGACAGTGGTTCTCAGCTAGGTGTCCAGACCTGCATATTCAATTTTCTTCTTTCCTTCTCTAAAAAAAATTCCAAGGAAATTTAGTTTTGGGTATTGCAATATGGAATACTGTTTGGAACGTGTTCAAATGAGTGAAATCACACCAGAAGACACTTCTGTTATTTGAAACTGGTATTTAATCCAAACTTGAATTTTAGCCTCACTTTGTTGTTAGAAATTAATTTGCAAAAACAATCCTATGTCCAAACACTACTAAAGTACTTAGTAAGTTACTGATAAAATACTTCGTTCCTAACTTAATGAGTAACCACTTAAAAACTGGTTCATACAGTAGGGTTTTAATTTATTCATATGTATATAGATAGAATTTAAGTTTGTGCCTGCGCTTATGAAAATAGAATGATGATTTCTCCTATGTATAAAGTTAATAATTCGTGATCTGAAGAAATATATTTCAGGTGAAAAGAGTAGCATGATAAAGAAATAATCGTATTCCCAGGAGAAAAAGGCATGCAATTGTAATTTTACTTACTGTAATGTCACTATGAATGCTACTTTCAAAAATATTATTTATACTATTCCTCTTATTTTATTCTTCAAGGTCTCTGGGATGCATTTTATATGAGATGTGCTGTATGAACCATGCATTTACTGGACACAACTTTTTGTCTGTTATGTTAAAAATTGTAGAAGGTGATACACCTTCTCTTCCTGATAGATATCCAAGCGAACTGAATGCTGTGCTGTGCAGGTATGTTGTTTTCTTGCTTAGCACATTTTTAAGTTAATTTGAAAATTCACTAATTATTACTTTTGGTTTTTAATGTTTCAGCATGTTAAATAAGAATCCTTCATTGAGACCAGCAGCAGCAGAGATTCTAAAAATCCCTTATATTGAGGAACAACTAAAGGTACACAAGAAAAAGTGGTAGTTGTACACTTATGGTTTGAGTATGTATTTTGCATAAGCAGAGTGGAGGCAGAGAAAATGTGTTGAGAAAAAGTAATTAGATAGCAGTTTATGGGAATATTAATCCAGGAGACTTTCAAGGTCAAATTACAAATGCGACTGATGTAGTGAGGTAGTGAGAAATGAAACCCTTGTCACTTTATATGCTGAATGTTAATGTTATCAGCAATAAGGAGTATGGGCATATATGCATAACAAGTGCAGATCATTTGGGCTTGGGTACATAAAATATCTAAACTGTTCTGATTAGTCATAGTTTTAATGAAAAACTGCATCTTGCTATTTTTTTTTATCCCTGCTTCAGTGTATATGTTACTTGATTTTGTAGGAAGGTGGGGAAGGAACATGTTCAGTCAGTTTTTACATTAGAACTGTATTGGATCATAGCTAAAATGTCTGGATTGATTTAGCCACAAGTGTTGATATCACTTCTAATTTATTTCCTTGCAGAATATACAGTACGAGTTCACAAACTGGTCTATGAAAGATAAGGCACTTAACTGGCAGAAAGAAGCTGCTCCCATTTTTGATGTTGTGTAAGTATTTTTACCCGTTTTATGGACAGCAGTATATGAAATTATATAAATTTCTATATATATATTTATATATATTTATATAAATGTACATAAATTACAGTGTTGCCAAATAATACTGTGTTTCAAACATTTGTGTTAATCTCATAGTGCATTATATTTAGAGGGACCCATTCTCCAGAAATACAGAAGAGCAACCACATTAGTGAAATGTATAATTAAAATCTACGGGAAAAAAGAAGATTTTCAAATCAAAACTATTTGTTATATAACTGTGTAAATTGTGCATGTGTGTGTATGTTAATTTAATACCAATTGGTATGTAAATTATGACCTTTACATTTTGAAAGTTTAGATCATCACTTAATTATGTCACAATCATGTATAGTGCTGTTGTTTGTGTGTCTGTATGTGTAAAATACAAAAGCTATTTTTCCTGGGTGATACCAAAGCAGAAGCGCATACACTTAAGCTAATATTCAGCTAATATGACTATAGGATACTATTATATTTATCTTGTAACTGTAGTGAGAAATTAAGGCTAGCAAAGTTTCTTGGCTCTTACATCAGTAGTGCCTTTGCACATGATCTCTGATTTAGGCACTGAATATATACTAAATTAATTACATTAAATTCTAATGCTGCAATGATTAAAGCAAGTGCCAGCATACGCAATTTCATCTTGCCTGTGTAAATTAGCTCTGTAGTTTCGATGGCAGCTGGACCTCCCCTTTGCTTCCTGTCCCTGAGTTTTCTATAAGTGGTTTTGCTCTATAGCACATGCAAAATCAGGAGTCTGTGATCCTGTGTAGCCATAACGGACATCCCTGCTTCCTGTTTCTTCTAAATAACTGTCAAGACTTTAACAGCCATATGAAATTTCTTTTGAGATATTAGGTAAAAGCAATAAAGAAGCTTGTGCTCTAATACACAGTTAGCATTGCCTTTGGGGTAATAGACCTTTCTCCGTCATTTTTTGTGACCTCTGCTCTTGGAGAGGACCTGCAGTTTTGCAGCTTTCGTCAGTTTGCAGATGTTGCCAGTTCTGCTGCTTCCAAGCCTTCCTTCTGGAGAGGTGGCCAGCTTCAGCTTTTCTGAAGAAGCAGTAGAAGATTTAGTATCAGCAGTAGGAAGACAGTAGGACAAAGACAGTGGAATTCAACACAGCAAAATCTCCTGTACATCTTTTTTTACCCAGTTCAGCTGGTGAGAGTGTATTTGTAGAGCTGTCATCTCTAGAAACTGTGGTTTGGGTTTCCACCCTGTCGCTTCTGTTCTTGCTATCTCTCGTTGATGGATTAGTCTGTCTTTTTATCAGACCAAAGTTCTCTGTTTTGATATAAATGGTTCCCTTTAATGTAAAAGGTTGTTTAACTTTGAAAGCACAGATGTAAAATGCAACAAAAATTTATACCTGTATCGGCCAGTAACAACTATCTAATAAATATCAGCAAATGGAGCGGACTGAGATGGCTGTTTTATTCTACATGATTGCTTCTGCTAGAAATAAGCTTTTGCTAGTGTACTAGAAATACAAGAGTCAGACGGGAAATATTAGATGTATCTCTTGCCTGTGGCTGCTATTGATCCTACTAACTCGAGTGGATTCCTACCTTTTCAAATGAAATATAGGAAACTTCAGAGATGTACCTTAAATCGTTTGGAGGCACTGAAGGCTTGTCCAGTTATCATGTCAACTCTATCTGAATTACACTAAGAGCTTAATGCTTATTAAAATTCATTTTTCTTATTCTTCTTATAATTATTATTATTAATGGGCAAAGGATTTCAAATTATCTGTATGCACCAAAAGATTGTAAATGCTTTGAGGAAGCAGGATTTTTACCTGCAAAATATATACCTATACTTCAAATATCCCCATGCTTCCAGAACAGAATGATAAAACTACTTTCTATGATTTGTAACGTATCCTATATTCCAAACCTCATCCATTGTCATTACTTTGAATGTGTTCAGTCTTATCATCTTCCAAATGGACATCATATATTGAGAGAGCTAACATACGGGTAGGACATTAATGTATATCCCAGACTCTGTAACTACTCTTGTTCCAAAGCAAGTCTATAGTCTCTAAGATGAAGTGCAAGTTCTAACTACGAATGTTATGTTTGTATGCTTTTGTTAAAAGGAAATAGAAAGTCAGCTGCTTCTGTGCAAAGGTCCAGATGTCCTAAAAATTTTGGAGCAACAGATGCCAGCTGCTTTTGTTTCAGCATGGAAATTCACCTTGAGATTTTCGAGTTCAGGACATCAATTTGAGAAAAAAGTCCTTAGAGAAGCTTCACTATAAATTATCTTCAAATGTGCTACAGTCTGATTTTTTTGACTAAATGTTTGGAATATGCATAAATTTTGGTGAATTTCATTGTATTTGTGAGAATGTTAGCTGTCAGTATTGCTACTGGTAAGCAAAGTACAAAATAGGTTCTGCAGTCCTGGGTCTAAAGAGATAGGTAGTATGAAATAAAAATACCCGAAAAATGATGGAAAGAAGAAAAGTGGAGGAGAAATAATTTAAACATAGTGAATTTCTGACAGCTGATGTAATGAAGCAATACTCTGGTCTGAGTGAATGTACAAGAAGCTGCTGGTGTTCTCAGTCACTGCTACTTTATGATATTTTTTTTCTCACCAGGAATTATTTTTGCCACATATAGTTGAGTCTAATTTCTTCTAGTAAAGGCCTGTAATGGCTTACTTTATTCCAGTCCCAAGTCATAAATTTTAAATATTTAAGCAAGCATCAAGCTGTACAAGTTCAGTTTTGACTTGGATGAAAAATGGCTTTTTTCCTCCAAGACATTCTTATAATTTAAATTAAAATTTTTTACAGGGCACAAGAAGTATGTCTACATTATTGATACTTGAAGAGTTAGTTCCATTCGTATGAATAATTGAGCTCGTCTTGTCTTTGTCCTCAGTCTTCTATATTTCATACTAATATTCATATCTTTACACTATTTTCCTCTATAGTCAACATTTGAAGGGCACGATAAAAACTTTTCATTTATTAAAATCCTGATTTCAACATCATAGTCCAGAAGGAGCTGCGATTTATATGGTTACGGAACTGGTCTCTTAGATGATCAGAAGTGAGTTTATCTCATAAGAACAAAGAAAGTAATTTGATATAAATACTTGGTATCATAAATATAAACAATAGAAAAGGCGACAAATGCATTGCAAACTATGGTTTAATTTTTGCAATTACTGGAGGATGTGAGATAAAAATCTGAGATTAATATCCTTTTTCTGATATAGGACTAATATCCCATGTTGATAAATACAGCTGAGATGCATATGTCAATAATTCATGCTCAGCTTTCAGAGATGGTCTGTGGAGACTATGTTGCCGGTGAATTGTTAATTGATTAGGATTAGAAATCCAAGAGGACAACATGATAATTATAACTGTCGTTAAATACACATTAATATTCTCTTTTATTCTAGACAGCTTGTAACAATCAATTTAAAATGTATGGGTAATACTGCTTTTTTCTCTAGTTCTCATTTAATGACTGCCTTTGTGCTTGGAATATGGTCAATAATGAAGCCTGACAGGATAAATATTTCACTATGCTTCAACGTTTATTCTTTTAGGGAGCTGAGTTTACCTTTTTCCATTCTCACCAGGAATTATTCACGTTCTTCATGAAACTAAGTCTAAGTTTAAATATTTCAATTTAAAAGAGACATTTGCTTTCCAAACTAAGGTCTGTTTAGTCTGTTATAATACCTGTGACTTTCTAATTATTCTATTTGAAATGTCTCTATGTTTCAATATCAAATCAAAAGACTGATATTTACATTTTTATATAAAGATGGGTTTGCATGCATTCATTTTCAGGCAGAGGAAAGTTCATTTGCAAACTCTGCAGGAACTGTCTGAAGTACAGAAAATGACACCCCGGGAGCGGATGAGGCTGAGGAAGTTACATGCTGCAGATGAGAAAGCAAAGAAGTTGAAGTAAGTTCAGCGTAATATGGGCATTGTGCCCTAACCATGCAGTTTTCCCCATCCAGCAGTCTAATGAGAGAGTTAGAACTGTAAAGGTAAAAATAAAAATAGAAAGGGTTTTCAGCTACTCGAAGTGAATGGGGATTTTGTATAAGGTAAATCACAGTAATTATTCACATAGGAAAAAAAGTCAGAACATTAGCCCAAAACTGGTACTTTGAGCACTGTGTTTCTGGTTAAATAAGGGTATGAGGGATTTTCAGATGTGTTGCAATAGGAGTAATAGCTCGTCATTTTAAGGATCACACAGTTGGAGGAGTTGATTATTAAGTTACAATCAATCTTTTATCAATTGTTTTGGCCTAAGAGATTTGCCAATAGAAGTTAATAGCTCAGAGGATAGACTTATCAAATGATCAAACCGGGGTAATGGGCATGTTGTAAAGGCTTTATGATTTATGATTCTTTGAGCGAGACATAATAAAAGGTGGGATTTGAAGGAGAATAAGTACTGTTTCTGAGTGGAGTATGAGAAACAGCTGGAAGGCTATGTGTATATGCATGGATTCCTTTTTTTAAATAAAAAGAATATACGTTTTCATGACACACTTGAGTTTTTCCCAGTTTAAAATATTCAATGTTTTATTTGTTATGAATGAAAATCAGAAAAACACCACATTCATTTTTAATTAATTTTTAATGTTTTCTTCAAAAGCATCTTGCAAAGTATAGTGTAAATCAACAAATGTTTACTCAATTATTTATAGAGGGTAATAGAGAGAATAACTATATTTGATCATGATATTATAACCGGCATGTTAACCCTGTTGTGCCAAAGCAAGTTAGCGGTTCAGCAAGGCAATGACATCCTAGTATAGAAAAATGTTGTGAGGTGACGTGGAGTCTGAACTCGTAGCCTCAAACTCTGCAGCTGTGTGTATCTAGAAAGCAATAGTAATTGCAGTTGAGTGAAAATGCTCAGTAAAATGACATCCTAGCATTACTTGTGCCAGCTTGTGATGCCCCTGTCCAGAGGATACAAACAGAAGTATCATAGCCTTCATGTCCTTTTGGACAATATGTCTAATCAGCATGTGTGTCTGTCTGACTCCATTGCATTCTATACTGGAGACAATATGTAGATTTATTCTCAACTTAAAAAAAATTGAAATTGAATTGAAACCACTACATACATTTAACACCTCTTCTGCACGTTGTTTTCGATAATATGGTAGGCCAATTTTGGACTTACATGAAATTTATAAATAGGGAGGCTGTCTCTTTCACTTTTTTAAAACAAATGGAGATTAGGAAACAATAGTAATTGCATGAGAGTTCTAGTTTGCTTTTAATTTTCTTCACTTGCTTGCACTTTAGTGTTTTCTTTGTAGATTTTCTAGTTTTCTCTCCCTCAGCAACAAAAGTAAATGTATTTATTTTGTAATATGAAGACAACATATTAATCTTCAAATCTTGTTCTCAGTCATGAATCTTTAAAATAGATCTACATTCAGCTCTAGGTTATTGCCAGCTCACTCTTGTTGGAAGTATTTAAAGCAGGGCAAAACCAGTCCCTTCTTAGACTGGAGATCTGCGTTCAGCAGTGCAAATCTAGAGATGAATGGGAAGGGAATATAGTAATGAAAGAGCTACTTTATGTAGCACCTCGCTTAAGCAGCCCTGTGCAGAAAAGAGCAGTTACCAACTCTCCCCCAAGTGATGCATTCATAGCACGCAAGTATTGCATTCCTGTCTTTAACCTCTCCCTGGATGACATGGTGGAATGAAGTCCAAAGTATTTAAGATCTTTGGAAGAAACAAAAAAGACTGGGACTAATAATTTACTGTTTCTCAATTATATCATGCAAGTTGTGAAATTAAAATCTAATAGTATTTGGAAACGAGGCCTGAAATCTCTGTGAGTTCATTAAAACTAACCTCACTTGAGTAGGTGCCGTGAGTGTTTGACATCATTGGAGTCTGATTATGGACTTTGCTTTTCCACATGTATTTCTATACGATTGTTTTGTGCAGGCCCTGATATCGCATCCTAAACACAAGTATTCTCTATTTACAGACAGCTGGTGGAAGAAAAATATCAAGAAAATATCAAAAGAATGCAAGAATTCAGGTCCCGTCATTTTCAGCAACTGAATGTCAATGTCCTCCATGTGAGTATGGACTGTTTTTTCAGAGGCCTTATCTATGCACAGTGTACAATACTTCTCTGTTTCCTATATGCTTCCTACGTGCACAGTCCTGTTCCAAGACTAATAATTCAGAAGTGCATCAGAATCAAGACTACTTGGGTGAAACTGTGGATCTGTAATGACAGAAAGTGCATTCGTTTTTTCAGATATGGTTTGACAAACTCTCTATTCATTGCACAATTTTCTTATATTAAGTCACCCTTAAATCTAAATCTGCTCTCTGAAACGTACTTACTGACATGCTGCATGACATCAGGATTCAAAATGCTGTCATTTTCAAGAGAATTTTAGAATTTTAGTCCTTTAAACACTAATTTAGCGTGGCTGTGGTTTCTTTTCATTTGAATAGTTAAGAATATTAACATTTCAACTGGCTTTTTAGTAAGAATGAAATGTTGGGCTGACTCTCAGTGTAAGCTGTCCTTTATTTTCATGCTCTCTGAAGCTATCTGCAGCACAAGATAGGCCTGTTCAATTGTAGCACTATGTCTTATTGTAGGGAGCGCAGTGAAAATATAGTAAGACTTTAGTTAGTGTTTTGTCTTCTACGTTTTCTTTCATATGCCATCTAGTTTCTGTGTCCCATTGTGCCTGGAGAAAAAAATATGTTAAATCTGTCTCTGCTTATGGCTGAGTCACTGCTGATCATTTACAAAAAACTTTAGGGTTCTTTTTTACCGTTTGCCTAATACAAGTCCCAGCGTTTACGTAGATCAAGGCAACCACTGTACTGTGATCCTGCTGAAAGCTCTAACTGTACCTGTTTCTTCATGCTGGTTCGTTCGACTAAGGAATCTGATGAGCAGACTTCAAAACCCCTAATTCATTCTCAGCCAGCCGTTACACACGACTATGTGTCTGTAGGACATGATGAGCCGAGTGAAAATGAGACATCAGGTCAATTCTGCGTGTCTGAACTTACAGACCACGGTAAGAATTCAAAATTCGATGTTGAAATGATTTGATTTTGTCCCTCGTAGTTAATATGCGGTGGGGAAACTGCAGTATAAAAAGTGGTCAGACTTCTAAAGCAGTGAAAAAATTTACAAAGAAAGAAGAATAATAATCCATGTGGATGTACGTATAGTGGGTGTACAGCAAGGTTACATAGCAGGAGGTCTGTGTTCCCAGAGTTTGAGTGATCTGTGAGCAGCAATGGAGGTCAACGCATCTTCTCTAAATGAGATGCTGAATTAGAAGGAAATCGCTTTAAATTTACACATATGGAATGACTAGTGTTAGAAAAGCATTTCCTAAATTGTCTTTTCAGTGCAAACACAAGTACAGGAACTCAGAGCATTTGCACCTTTGGTACAATTTGGTGCCATTTTCTTTATCTGTAACAGTGAGAGAAGCAGATGGAAACTCTTTAATTGTGTGTATATACCGTCCTCAAATAATTAGCTACTGTCTAAAGAATACGAAGTACTATATAGCATGTGCTTTTCTGTAGATAGATGAACAAATAGTCATGCTTTTCAAAAGGGGTCAGATGGTGAAAATGCTTAATGAGGAAAACATTTTTAAGAGCAGATTTATATGTTTTGTTGCTACAATGTTTGGGAATAGTGTCATACTCTTAAATATTTAAGAATGATTGAGTAAGCCCTATTATGGTGAAAGATTTTTAATCATGTTAGAATCTTGCAAGTATGCATCAATATACTTTTAAGTATCTACTTTTCTCTAATAGCCCTGCCTTTTAGTGCTGGTTTATGTGAAGGTATACATCAGTAAATTAAAGGCATCAAAATCAGTTTGTGGTGGAGGTGGAATTTTTTTAATAGCAAATGGCTTTTTATTTCAATATGGCCTCATTTGTGTCTATGTGGTTGGCTTGCTGTTTCACAGTGTAAGGAGGGACGATCTGTGTAGGATAGAACCCAGCTGCTGGAAATACGTCTTGGGGGAAGGGTAGGGAAGCTTGCAAATAGAGGACCGAGAGAAAGCAGTAAATGTGGGTGGGAGATGTACTGGGGTAAGCATACAAAGATACCTAAATAGAAACAGAACAACATGCATAAAAGGGAAGAAACTCATGTTTCTGCCTTTAGAGGTCATTAAGCTGTTAAAGTACAATGACAGAAATTGGGTGCATATATATCTGTGATGCATAAGTTGGGTCAATCCATTGTACAAAAATGAATGCATGTTTAATGCTTTTGCCACAGTCTCTGACATTGAAGTGGTGGGTTCATGAGAAAAAAGAGCTAGGGACTGGTGGGAGAAATTACATGGTTTCTATTCTTCACTTTGTGAATACTTTATTATTGCTGAAGCTGATGTCAAAGCTGTCACTCTATTCGGTATTGATACTCGTCTTTAAAAATTTCAGTGCAACCATGCATGTCCTACATGTCTAATTATTAATTAAGTTATTAATGCCACCTTTGTATTTTAAAATGTAGAAACAGTTGCAGCTATTGATTTTCAGTAGAGTTTGGTTCTTGATCAATAGGCTGTAGTTTAGAAAAAAATTCCAAGGAAACTAGAAGCAAGGCTATAAAATGGTTTTATAAAATTGTCTTACATGTTAATAAATCTTGCTAATATATACTGAGTTAGCCAAAGTAGTTAGGCTGCAAACATTAAACAAGCTTCCTTGATGTAACTAATAACTGAAAAAAAGTTGAGGAAGGGGAGCAAAGGCAGGAATCTGTTCGTGAACACCAAGAAGACACAGCAATAGCAGTAGCCTTTAAGTAACTTCAGGGCGGACCTAAAATGTATTCTCAAAAATAGGAAGAGCTGGTGGGGAATAGCTAGGGGTAGTACTCCAATTGAAACAGGTAGGGAGGAAAGTTCAAACTCTGTTTGTCTTATTATCTGCAGTCTTTAAAAAAGCTTGCAACATGAGCAGAAGAGAAGAGCAGGGCTTGGAGAGATGAAAGACCAGACTCTTAAAGGTTTAGGGAGCAGCACAGAGAATAAAATACCTTACACTCTGCTTTCACTGAAAATTATCTAAAGCCTTATGAAACACATTTATGTGTCACTGGGGAAGGTGTCAAATATAAAGCTTGAAGCTTTAGTAAGTAGATTTAAAAAAACATGTCATCGTGATCCAATTTTAGCAGTGGTAGTTATGTTTACTGAAAGCTGGGAAAAACAAGGCAGCATAGTTAGATAAATGAAAATCATTATGACAGTTCGGGGTTTGGGACTTCATGATAGATGACTTTCAGCAATGTCAAAGACATTTGACTGCTTTAGACTTTACTGGGAAGTTTAAACTTCTCTCCATGTTTGTTTTGTATAATCTGCAGTGATCTTCTGGACATTTTTCATTCTAATTAGCACCCCTGTCCACTTGAGGAACATTTAAAAGAGTTGTTTGAAATCACGAATTGCTGACCACGTTGTTAGTCTTCAAGCAGGTTTTATTTTTTGGAGTACAAAAGAGATGTGAGTGGGCCTTGTGTTTTTGATGTTGACATGAACTCAGTCTGTTACTGAAAAGGTTCATCCAGATTGTTGACAGTTGGTACAACAGTTTCTTCAGAAAGTTAAAGAAATAATCTGATTCTTATTCTTACAGAGAAATGCTGCAGGCAATGTAAATACTATTTTTTAACAATAAAATTCAGTTCATATGTCACTTACTGAGCCAGACCAACTTTCAATGGCTGGTGCACCTTGGCATGCTGTAGCTGTTCCCTTCTGGGTTTCTGGGCACGTTCTGCAACATCCTCCATGCCTCAGCAGAAAATAAAGAACTTGGGGAGGAGAGTGAGATCAAAAAATATGAGCTTTTGTGGACAGAAATAACTCTGGAAATCTTCTGTGCTTGTGTTACTTAAGCTCAAGAAGAAAGGGATCCAGTTTTAAACAGGGATTGGGCAGCAGTGAAAAATTATGGGAACAGCAAGTTATGCTATTTTTGTTCAATGAGCCAAGAGGGGAAGCTGTGTGTTAAACATTCATATTCCAGAGCCATTATCTTGACTCCTGTTGATGCTGTGCTAGAGAGAAAGCCCTGTTCCCCAATCCCACCACTTCCCCGCCATTTGTTTCTGTTCCGTGGAAATAGTGCAAGCATGAATTTGACCACCTAGTCCAGACTGTGGCTACTTGCACTGCCTCTACAGGCATCTACTTGCACTGCCTCTTTCCTAAAAAAAATTTAACCTGTTTTATACACTCTAGAAAGTTCCCCATGCTTCTCTGCATTGAAAGCTGTTCCTGGGTCAAAATATTGCAGTGCTTGTGAACCTTTTTTTTTCTGGCTTAGGTTTGCTTCTGGCTGTTTAATGTCAACATCTTTAAGATGCATTGCCTTATTGCCTTGCAGCTTAAGTAGTCCTTTTCCTTTCTTTGCTTATTCTCCTCATGTTTTTATAGGCAACAGTAATATCCTTCTGTGTAATACCTCTATATAATACTTCTCTATTATTCATATGTTTTAACACTAGTCACTTTTAGCAGACCTGAATCCTTTAGCATACCTTATTCCTTTCTTAAGATGTTTCCAAGCTGTTATCTCCCAATTTACAATAGATTATTTTAGTTTTTAATGCCATGACACTGTTCTTTGAATTTTCTTCATCATTCTGGTTCTCAAGGTCACCCGGTGCATACTGTTATATTATCCTGATCCTACTTTACATTGGCGATGCGCTCTGTTTTAACTTCTGGAAGGCAGTGCTGTGCATACTAACTCCAGCAAAGCAGAACTCTCCCTGAGTGGCTGTGCAGTGCTGCTCTCTGTTACGCAGTGGCTTCTGTGCCCTTCCCACCCTCCTCGTGATCAGCATGCTTGCATCTATGGGAAGTGGTTGAAGAGCATCTCTGCAGTGCTGGATGAGCTTGTATGGAAATGAAGTATCTTTTCCTGAAACATCAGCCTAGATGGTTAGGAGAACGCATAATCACACGGTCATGGGATATATATCCTCTTGGCATGCAGTGTCAGCAGGATAAGCAGGCAGGCATACTGGGTTACTAAGAAATATCTTTGTAAGTCTTTGGGTTCTGAGACTTTGTCTCTCCAGTTCCTCGATTTAGCTCTATTTTGCCTGCATGCTAGAGCAAAAGATTTGTTTAGTTTGGCTATTACTTTTTTGCACACTACAGATCTACAGAGCGTCAGGGCAGATGAGAGGTAATATTCCTTGAACTTGTGAAGATCTAAATAGGTTTTTCTGTTTCTCTTCAGTTACTCTTATAAGTTTCTTAACAGTTTTGTATCTTTACTTATAGAATCTGGAGTAAAAAATGTTCCCTTTATTTATAAAAAGGCAGGAAACATTGTTGCTAAGAGAGTCAGCTAGAAAAATTACTTTTATAATTGTTATTAGCCATATTAAGGAAGTGGCTGAAGTGGTATGTTGAGTGTACCATTAGAACAGTATGTGTTCTTACTGTGTTGTTTCTAGACTACTAAGACATTCCTTTGAAATGTAAACTTTTGTAAATATAAACAAATGAAAAATTACTCTTTTGCAAATATTTTATGTCATAGCTTTAATCTATGTTAAAATTTTTAGGTTTGTTAACTGGAAATAAAAGTTAAAAGAAATTATATTTTGATAATGAGATGTTTGTGGGAAGATGTTTTATAGTTGTGTTTAATATTCATTGGAAAATGTTGATGTCTCTGTCATATGTGTCCAGAAATTTATAGAACTGTCATCATACAAATAATTTAAGACTAGGGTGAACAGAACAGTTAAGAACATACTGTACTACTGGGAACAGTTTTGCTTGACTATAGATATCTTTGTGACTTTTCCATTTCCAGTGTCTCCAAGTACAAGCAAGAGACAAAAGAGCTGAAGTAAGTTTCATACTAAGATTGTACTCAGCCACTGAACCACTGTCAGTGTTAAATACAAATATTTGTCTGTGGAAAAACATACATAAGTATCTGTGCACTTAATTTTTATTCAAATAATACTGTAAAATTGCTAATGATTAATAACAAATTTGCTGTGTATTTTTATTTGAATTTTTTCTTTTCTGCTACATATTTCCAGCTCATTTTGTTGACTAATTACTTGTGAAATTAAAAATTTGCAAATCATGGCAATGAAGCAGGAATGGGCAATGCAAAACGTGTCAGGAGGAACCTGTACTATATTTCCTTTTTTTGCTGATCCATACCTAGGCAATAAATCATTCATCTTCTCGATTATCATCAGAAAGAAAAGCCACCTTTCATTGAATTGGTTAACATCACTTCCTCCACACCCCCATCTCTTGACTCATTTCTTTATAGAAATTGTCTCCATTTAGAGTAGGATAGTTATGCCAATGTACATTTTTTCTGGAGATCACTCTACGTTCAGTGCATGTGCTTAGCTTTCAATAGTGTTCTTGTGAAAATAACAGTGAGGCAAATTAAACTGTAGTGCTGGCAACTAGAGGTCATTTTATAAGAAAAAAATGCTATAAAAAAAGGACTGTGTGTATTTAACCGCTCATTTCCATGTATGATAATGAGTGCAGCTGGAATAAAATGATTGATTTTCTGAAACGTGAGCAAAAATTATCAACCAAAGAAAAAAGTATCCTTGAGCTACACTCAGCCTTGATGTTATGCATGAATATGGTCAGTATATTCCTATGCCCACTGGAACAAGGCTGTTCCAGCTAGGCAGGTTCATTAGATGTTTAATGTTTAATGATGTGGCCTCCTTCTAAAGAGCTAGTGGAACCGTCATGTAGGTAATCCATTGGTTTCTAATGTAGCAATATAGTTCATCTACTAATGAACTTTATTGAGCTTGTAGTCTACTTTTCTAATTATAAAAAAACGTAACCAGAAGAGCAGATATTCTTTTTTTTTTTCCCAGAGAACTGGATATTGAGAGAAGTTTCAGATGCTGAGGGTCATCTTTTCCACAGATTTTGTAGTATTGGTAGATTGCTGTGGCTTTTCTGTGTGAGCTACCACAAACTGGACTAGGTAGGGTGGAGATTTGCAACTCTATCATTACATCATGTTAATTATTTGAGAGCAGGTCCTTTTGGTTTGGTTACAGCATCTTCTAATGAAGTGGGATTTTACAGCATAATTCCTCTCCACTCTGCAGACAACTTAATTCCTATTGACTGGCTTCAAGTTTGCAGAGGTGTTTAATTAATAAGAAACACTGATTATGAGGACTTAACTCTCAAGAATCCACATAAACCTTTATCAGAGCATGCATTGTACTTATCCATGTGGGAAATTAGTGTGGAATATCTGAAGTTTCTTAGTTTACTACAAAGAAAGTACTCTACATAGAGAATTTCAATCTTTGCAGTTGAGAAAAGCGTGAAGAGCAAGGCATAATCCTGTTATACAACTGTAATACCTGAATGTTCAAGGTTTCCAATTCAATTTCTGCAGTAGAACTTGCCTTGAAATTGGCAACTAAATCTTAAACTGAATCTGGAAGTGCTTCCAGATAGTACAATTTAGATGCAACAAAACCTACCATTTCTGTACCATTGTCTTTGATCCTACTGATATAGATCAGGTTTTACAGTTGAAAGATACTGGATTGAAAGCTATCTCCTTTACCAAAACTCCATACTTTTTTTGAGGAACCATAAGGAGCATTAAATTCAGCAAGCTACAGTCAAACAGGCATGAAAACTTCAAGACACGTACTGGCATTCATGGCTAAAAGTGCCACTTTATATTCATATCAGTTTCACAGCTGATGAGACATGGTAAACAAGTGTAAGGAAGATTCTTTTTTAAAGAACAGGGTATTCAAGAAATTATATATACAAACATATCCATATTTCTAAGGACTTGTCCTCATTGCAGCACTTAAGTGCTTGTAATGACAAAGACAATGCAACAAAACAAGGCTGGATGTTAACGGCCACCAGTAAAATAATCTCTCTTGTATTTTTGGATTGCCAGAATGTTACTAGTTGGGGTTTCACCTGCATTCACATCCTTTTCTGCAAGAGCCCCAGGTTGACGTATACCACTACTCTGCTCTTAATAGACATGTTTGTGTTTGGGAAGGAGCAAAATAGCTTAAGCTAATTACTTGTGGTATTTAAATTCTATATGCAGAAAAAAGAACGTAAAAGATTAAAGGCATATTAAGTAAAGAGAGATATTATATTATCTCTCTGATCTGTATTATATTCCTTTTAATTCTATGTACTGCAAAGATTATAATGTTAAATTCCTTCACGTAATATGTTGGAGTACATTACATCTGGCAACCCCCTGATTTAATTACAAGCCAAAAATAGCTAGGCACATTACTGTAATTGCATACATTATTTCTCTATTTCCATTGCTAATTGTTATGGATATACTGCTTGAATTTCAAATGGGCAAAGTTCAGTTGATTCTCAAATAGGAAATGTTCACTAATAAATATTGGGGGGGGGGTTGTTGTTTTTACGAGCTGCTTTGAAGGATTTTCAAGGTATTTTTTTCAATCTTTCTGCCTATAATATTTCTGTGCACACCTTTAAGCATCTCTGCACATGCACTTTTTATTTAATGCCTGTAAAACACTACTTATGTATACTGATTGGGTAACCGAGTAGTACTCCAAAATATGACCATACAGGCAATCACACTGCTTGAAGGCTTTTAAGAAAATCATGTCTTGTTTTGATTTTCAGTCTGGCAAGTCAAAATAGGACAGAATAATATTTATAATAAGTAGCATTAAGCACCTTCCTGCATTACTTTACATTGTTTTACAGGGGAATGTAGTGATAGGACGAGGGGGGTGGCTTTAAATTGGAAGGGAGAAGATTAGATTAGATGTTAGGAAGAAATTCTACACGATGAGGGTGGAGAGACTCTGAAATAGATTGCCTGGGGAAGTTGTGGATGCCCCCTCCCTGGCAGTGTTCAAGGCCAGGTTGGATGGGGTCTTGAGCAGCCAGGTGTAGTGGGAGGTGTCCTTAAATGATCTTTCAGGTCCCTTCCAACCCAAACCATTCTATAATTCTTTGATTATTGTTATTATAGTATCCATAGTAGCGAGAAAGACTTGCCTCTATTAAGAAGGGAGTGTTGCAGTGCCTTCTACTGTGGGTTATCCATTGGCCTCCTCTTTCATACGATCGCCCTACCTCCAGGATCATAGGGCTTATTCCCTGACTTGCTGCTTACTGAATTGATGCTATGGGAGAGAAACTTGCCTGTTTAGTTCTGGCATTTACACTTACCAGTCCTTGGTACATGGGGTGACAAAACTTCTCTGGCTGTCGCAGGGTTTGAGGGCGTAGGCACGCTCCCAGCTCATCTGTCTCATGTTTTCATTGTTTAGTTTCATGCTGACATCCCACCTTGTCCCAGATTCAGTTAAAGGAATAGTAATTCTGATTTGTTTTAGCAAAAGCAAATTTTAAGAAAGTTTGCAAGTCTTAGCCACAAAGAGGAAAATTAATCAATGCTGCTGTTTGTTTTGGGTTTTGTTTTTTTTTTAATTGACTGAAGCATTATCTTCTTGCTTAAGGAGTTCTTCCCTAGAAGTATTGCCTTTGGAGAGCTAATTTATTGCTTTGATTATAGCTCCTTATTTAAACTCCTTTTCCATGAGATATTCTTGGGAATTTTATGACATTTTTAAGTCTAGTGTTTATGGTAATTTAGAAACCTCTATGTCGATGTTTCTATGCATTGTCTATTATCTTTAATGCTATACTTATTTGAGGACCATCTTGAGCTGAACTCTACTCATAACCTCCTCAGGAAACCTTTTCCAAAGCTCTGTACTAATCAGTATGCCTAGCTACGTAAATCTTTTCATAGCTTCACAAAAATTCACGGCTTACTTTTTACAAGAAATCTTGCTCTTACAGCTTCCCAGAGGGAAGCTTGCAGAATGATTTCTTTGCGCAGCAGTTATTTAAAAATCCCAAAGACTCTGAGAGTATGGGGAGAGAGCAAATTATATTACTGTATAGCTCCTACTTTTATTTTCATCTGTTTTTCTCATTGATTTACTTTGGCATTGATAAAGAGAGCCGATCTCAAAATTAACCTT
Organism: Cuculus canorus; assembly: GCF_017976375.1. Classification (NCBI taxonomy): domain Eukaryota; kingdom Metazoa; phylum Chordata; class Aves; order Cuculiformes; family Cuculidae; genus Cuculus; species Cuculus canorus. Next base: position 114,723,870 of record NC_071402.1, read on the forward strand.
GGTCAATGACTACAGTTAAAATTATTCTGGTCGAGTCTTTTTAAAACCCACACAGGAAGTCCCTTCACTCCTTTCAAACCATTATGTTAAAAAAACATTTATGAAACACTGTGTGAATTTAGGAAGAAATTAGAAGCAAATGCATCGAGACTGTATATATTAAAAAAAAATTGCTATGTACTCTTATACCAGATACTTTCAGATAATTTAAATGTTTTAAATGCTTCTTAGAAAAATAATGGATTTTATTCCAGGTTGTCATAACTATAGGGGAGTAGAACTTTATACTGCACTTTAGACTCAAGATTAAACCAGTGTAAATAAAGAAGCATCAGGGATTTACTTGCAAAGAAAACGTCTCTAAGCAGTACAGTGTTCAAAATGACTCAATATGGAATCCCAGTGCACCTTCTAGTCACAGCTTTCTGGCTCACTTATCAAACTAAACGCCATTTCTAGGCCAAATTATGTGGCAACGTAAGAAGCCGGAGCCAATTCCAAGTGAGGAGAATTTGCTCAGAAAGTAGCTGTAAATACTAAAATAGTTTGCAGTTTCCACCAATTTAATTTTAAGTGCATGTGACTGTTGGACAACTAGCTGGAGAAAATTATAAGGTGGCAGAAATGAAAGAGCTTGACTTATGTTCTCCTGCTATTTTATCTGTTCCAAGGAGCAAAATGTGCGCCTGTGATCTAGCAAATACATTAAGTTTCACCAGTTAATTTCATCTGGCATTTAAAGTCTCAATACTTTTTCCCTAGATTTGCTTGGTTGCAATGATTTACTTCTTTTTGTACCTGTCCAACATACAACTTATGTTACTGCTTATATCCAAATTAAATTTATTTTATATCTTTGCTATATCCAGACTCTCATACGCGCAGCTGCTTACATCTCGTTTGGATATGAATCATTCCCATTTGTTTTCTACTCCTTCCATATGTTCTGGTTGTGAAAACATCCTCAATTTATGTCTCTAGAGTTGGCATTCTTGAACTGAATCTCAGGGAGAAGGAAGTGATTGTCTTAAGGGACAGCTTTTTGTACTCTTCTTTCTCTTTCCTTCTGAACACTGTCATCAGATAGAAAGGCCATCTCTGCCAGATTCAGCAGGAAAACTGAGCTTTTATTTGAAAGTATGCTTTCACTGATCAAAAAAGTTTAAAATAGCTCAAGGACTGTGGTAGTTTTAAATTGGTGTGGTAAGGTAGCTTCGTGGTCATTTTTCCTTTAATGTACAGCTTTTACTCTGTTCCTGCTGGAAACCATGCAACATTTAGAATAATAGAGCCTTTTTCACAGAATCACAGAATCACAAGGTTGGAAAGGACCCATTGGATCATCGAGTCCAACCGCTCCCAACACTCCCTAAACCATGTCCCTAAGTACTTCATCCACCCGTTCCTTAAACACCTCTAGGGAAGGCGACTCGACCACCTCCCTGGGCAGCCTGTTCCAGTACCCAATGACTCTTACTGTGAAGAATTTTTTTCTGATATCCAACCTGAACCTCCCCTGACGGAGCTTCAGGCCATTCCCTCTAGTCCTGTCCCCTGTCACTTGGGAGAAGAGGCCAGCTCCCTCCTCTCCACAACCTCCTTTCAGGTAGTTGTAGAGAGTAATAAGGTCTCCCCTCAGCCTCCTCTTCTCAAGGCTAAACAACCCCAGCTCTCTCAGCCGCTCCTCATAAGACTTGTTCTCCAGCCCCTTCACCAGCTTCGTTGCTCTTCTCTGGACACGCTCCAGAGCCTCAACATCCTTCTTGTGGTGAGGGGCCCAGAACTGAACACAGTATTCGAGGTGCGGTCTCACCAGTGCCGAGTACAGAGGGAGAATAACCTCCCTGGACCTGCTGGTGACCCCATTTCTGATACAAGCCAAGATGCCATTGGCCTTCTTGGCCACCTGGGCACACTGCTGGCTCATGTTCAGTCGGCTGTCAACCAGCACCCCCAGGTCCTTCTCTTCTGTGCAGCTCTCCAGCCATTCTTCCCCCAGTCTGTAGCGCTGCATAGGGTTGTTGTGCCCCAAGTGCAGGACCTTGCATTTGGTCTTGTTAAACCTCATCCCATTGGTCTCGGCCCAGCAGTCCAGCCTGTTCAGATCCCTTTGCAGAGCCTCCCTACCCTCCAGCAGGTCGACACTTCCTCCCAGCTTAGTGTCATCTGCAAACTTGCTGAGGGTGCACTCAATGCCTTCATCCAGGTCATTGATAAAGATATTGAACAGAGCTGGACCCAGTACTGAGCCCTGAGGAACTCCACTTGTGACTGGCCTCCAGCTGGAGTTAACTCCATTGACCACCACTCTCTGGGCCCGGCCATCCAACCAGTTTTCAACCCAGGAGAGTGTGCGCCTGTCCAGGCCAGAGGCTGACAGTTTCTGCAGCAGAATGCTGTGAGAAACTGTGTCAAAGGCTTTACTGAAGTCCAAGAAGACTACATCCACAGCCTTTCCCCCATCCAGTAGTTGAGTGATTTTGTCATAGAAGGTGATCAGGTTAGTTTGGCAAGATCTGCCTTTTGTAAACCCATGTTGACTGGGCCTGATCACCCGGTTCTCTTGCGTGTGCTTCATGATAGCACTCAAGATTACCTGTTCCATGACTTTCCCTGGCACTGAGGTGAGACTGACAGGCCTGTAGTTCCCCGGATCCTCTCTGCAACCCTTCTTGTATATGGGCACAACATCAGCCAGCCTCCTGTCTAGTGGAACTTCCCCAGTCAGCCAGGACCTCTGGAAGATGATGGATAGGGGTTTGGAAAGGACATTTTGTGCATAAGGGAAATGGTTTCCAAGGCTCATTAAGTGCTCCCTGTTATTGACTGCATCACTGTATTGTTCTTTCTCTTCATTCATCCATTGGTACTAAAAGGTTTTCTGAATACTTGGGAAATTTTTAGATTTACTGAACTCTAAACTGTGCTTTGAAAGGCAGCACAGTACCATCGTCATTGTCACTGCTTACCAGAGCTCCTGTTTTTGTATACATGACAATTAGAGAATCAGAAAAAAACCACAAACAGCAAACTAAAACCTACTCAGAAAATTAGGGAAAAATGGGTTGAGAGTGTTCCTGTTCCTTCTTGCTGTTCATTTGTGTTAACAGCTCCTTTTAGCAACTCCTTTCTTCCTGTCATGCTTTATCTCTGTACAAACTGATAAAGTACTGGGAGGTGGAAGGTTTGAGGAGAATAACAGTGTCCTTCAAATAAAACATTTTTCTTGGAAATTTCATTTTGGCTAAGAAAAGTAATTTTTCAGTGGAAAAACATTTTGGAAACTAGATATTTCCTTTCTAATATCAAGTAGTAGGCGATCCCCATAAGGCTACTCTGATTTACATCCTCTTTATCTCTGTTTTTCCTAGACATTTCACAATAGGTAAATCATCACTCAGTGAAGCCCACAAGTGAATTGAAGCTTTTTTCATTTTTTAAATGCTAAAAGGAGGGTTATAAAATATTAATGCTTAACTTTGGTTATATTTCTGATTCTCATTTAGAACAACCCGTTTTATTTTATGTCTATGCTGTACATGGCCATGTCAGAAGGTAATTATTTTAATAACTTCATGGTCTTTTTGTGCTTAGCCAGAAGGATCATATAGGGCTTTCATGGGCACAGAAGTCCTGTTACATCCCATAATTCATTGCTTAAACAGCATTTTCTGAGAGTTTTTCAGCCTAGTTTAGAAGAGCTGGACAAAAACTTCCACTGACTTTCTGAACAATGAAGCTTCAGAGCTTAAAAATGCGTATCTATACTTGACCAAAAGATTGCAGTTCTCTTCAATAGAAACTTTTAAAGTTGAAGGTTTTTTGTCTTGCACTAGGGAAAAAAAAAAAACCAAAATCAAAAAAAACTCCACCAAACCCAAATCAGTCTGAATGAGTTCAAATTATGATAATGGAGTTCTCTTATTTTTCCAAATCATACGGGTATTGACCAGAACTGCAGACGGGCACAGAACCCTTGCTCTCCTTTGCTGTAGCATTTCTCACTCAGGATTACGTACCTCAGGGAAACGTGTGCCTATGTTTCAAATCTCTCTTCTAGTTGCAGCTTTTTCTGTGTCCTGGCTCCCCCTCTAAATTGTTCAGTTTCTCAGTGTGTGGTAGCAGAGATGTGATAGCCTATAGCAGCCGCTATACAGCGTAACTTTTCAGTGTGTTGGTTCTTGCCACCATAACATTAAGAGTGCATTATATCTCATGACAGTACATGTTTGTCCCAGCAGTCGAATGCTTTGCTTTTGCTTTGCTGTCTGTAGCACTGCACAGACTGAGGAGTGTACCTAAATGAAACTATAACAACTTTTTTCCTTAAGATGGGAAACTGACAACTGAGAAGATCTTTTTTTTTTTCCAGAGATGCAACGAAGCCTTGGGATTAAAAAAGTGCAGTAGTAGAGCCAAGTGTGACTTTGTTATGGTTAATGCAAGTGGTGAAAATGATTATGTATTATACTGTTCTCTTTTTTCTTCTTCTTTTTTTTTTAAATAAAAGGGGTCTTAGTCATTGTCCTCTGCATGCACTGGAATGTGAGAATGCTGCATCAATGCACCAATTATGATTTCAAGACAGGAGAAAATTAAAGATATTTATCAAAGTATTTTCATCTCTTTGGAGAAAACTGTTGTTGTTGCCAAGTTACCATGAGGCCTGAAACAAGCTCTTGGTGGATTTAAGCAAAATATTACAAGTATCACATTCCTTTGTTTTCTGCATAGCTTATCTTCTTGGGAAATAAACTTGCTTGTATGATTTTTTTTTTTTAGATAATGGGTCTTTACCTTTCCTTCTACTATTAGCATCATGGTAATATATAGAAAGAAATCTAAAGAAGAATGTTATTATTTAGAGCTCATTTTCTTTTGAATATCTAATAGCACAAATCAAGCATCGCAGTGCTATACCTAAGCTGCTTAACAAAACGTAAGCAATAGCTGAGTTTGTTCTGAATTAAGTGCTTTGTAAGCAAGTGAGAAGTATGGTGACTGACCTTAGTGCAATAGGCACAGCTAAATAAAGCGTAATGTATTTTCGGAGATCACAACTGATGTATTAGGGACGTGAGAGGGCAAAAGCAGCAGTAGAGACCCTCCTTTCAGCTTCACAAGGAATCTATACGTATGCTGTATCAGAGGGAGAACAGTCCTCTATCAGACACCTATATTACAGTGGTGTTGCAGCCATCAGGCTGTGTGTTCTACCAGCTGGCACAGTATTAGAAACCTTTATATTGTATTTTACCATCACCTTTGTTTTTCAAGGGTCTGCAAAGAAAGCAGAGTCCTTGCCTACCACGTGTATGCCTTACAGGGTGACATTATTGCATGCAAGGAACGGAGTGATCTGGACTCACTGTGTTCAGGCAGGTCAGGAGTCCTGTGTGAGCAAGGGGTCTGATGGGCTGCAGACGACATCAAGACCTTCTTAAATGTGACGCGTTTTTTCTCCCCATCCAGCTGTTGAAACAAAGAGGCAGGGTACCCTGGGTTCTGCAGCAGCAGTTTCATTTCCTCTTTTGATATGATAGACTAGATGTTCACCTCAGTAGCACCGCTTTTTTACTCAAGTACCTTCAAGGCACAAAATAAGCTTGGTTTCTATTTTATGTCCCAACAAAGGACGGGATTAAGGTCTTGACCTTGAAGATTATGCTAGGCTGAAGATTATGCTTTTACACACAAAGGTGTGTAAACAAAAGTCAAACACACCTAGCCTAAAGATCAACCTTTTTATTAAAACTGCTCCTCTGAAAGCATAAAGCAAGGTGTTTTCTTCTGTGCTACATTGCTGAGGTGTGTGTCTTTATCAGTAATGTTGAAGGATAGTGACAGTAACCAGCCTTTTGCTGCCTTGTCAGTGGTATTTATAGGAGTGTGTGAAATATCCAGGATCATGGGAAAATGCAGGTAGCAAATATTCTGGAGGGTGGACTGCAGACATGCAAATGATACATACAGACAAACAGGTCTAACTTTCCCTGGCAGTCCCTGCCCAGAGCTGAAAATACCGTCTCACTCACTTACCTGCGCTTAGACTTTACTAGGCCAGCACAGGTACAGTCACTATGTTGATTTATATCTGCTCTGCTAAAGCCAGTTTATGTGTTCTTGAAATTTGGCTGATCCTGGTCTCAGCTAAATAAGCTATTCTGTACTCAGCTTAATCCGGCAGAGAACCAGAGATGCAGTCTCTACATCAGTAGCACACGGATAACTGGGTGTTGGCTCTACTTAGTAGGTCTTGAGGATATGTTACATGGAACGATATGATCTAAATGAGCGTGTTGATGGTTTGAAGGTGCCCTCTTTGAAGATGCTTGTCATAAACCTGAAAAGTTTTAAAGACTTGTGTTATCTGAATTCCAAGTTCCCATCCACTGGACATGCTTTCTTCTCTCAGAAATGTCACTTGGAATAGTCTCTGAATCTGAGCCAGTAAACGTCTGTACCCTGGAACATCTCTGGTGTCTGAACTAGCATTTAAAATTGTATTACTGTGCTTGGATTAACTGGCTCTGTATGAACAGCTGTCAAAACAATTTCACAAATGGTAAAGCAAGCAATTCTGACAAGGATGCAAAAGCTGGCGTGGAAGTGGGATGCAGGCAGTGCCAGCTCTGCCACATAGCTGAGAGGCTTCGCCAGTTTTGGCTGGTTGTGGGCTACTCACAAATAAGTTTTCTGTAGCAGGAGCAGACATTTTGAAGTTATGTTTATGAGCAAAAAAGACTGATTTTGATACTGGGTTTGGTTGGGAAGGGGAGGATTTATTTTTTTAGTACAACAGCAAACAAATACAGGATGTGGGAGGAGAAAACACCTCATAAAACACTAGTGTAGTCCAATGTTTGCATTATAACATAATAAATAGGCTGATTCATATGTATTTGAATGCATATATTCATATAGATAGAATGTAGGTGAACCTAATAAAATTATACTAGAATGGCAGCCTTTCTGCAAGAAAGGAAAATGAGTGTTCACTCTGTCTGGAAAAGATGTATATTCATTTAGAAGTGTTCTTCCCGTGCTAATAAGCAATGATATTTAAGATTTTTTGTTTAAATTAAGTGTTTGGCTTTTCTGTCAATTGGCACTTTGTGGAACACAAACGATTAAACATGATAATAAATTCTTTTGTGGGAAAAAGTTTTTGGGTTGGGGTGGTTCTTCTGGAAGCCCATGTATTGATCCTCTTTTTGCTTAATCTGAAAAAAGTGAAAGATAGAAAAAGGAAGGATTAGAAATTGTGGCAGTGGAGCATGGTGCTGTTATGCAGCTTCCATAAGTATCTTAAAACAGAGAAATCTGAGTGAAAATGTGTCAGCGTTTTGGCGATAAATCAAGTTTATAGAAATAGAAAGTGAATTTTTTTAATTCTTTGGAGATGGTAGGTAGTAGAGGCAATATCTCAACAGGAAAGCTTGAACCATTTAGTGCTGCAGATAAATACATTTCCAACATTTTCCTGAGTTACCTTTCTTATGCCCTAAAGATTAGAATTATTCTTCCTGTCCAAACTCTAATATCTTTTAATGGATTTTAATATTATTCCCTTGTTTAAATATTTTTTTTATTCTATGTGAAACAAGTAAAAAAATCTATTAAGTATTTTTAATGACATCTTATTGGAATTTAATTTGTCTGAATGTAGTAATATTTAAGATAAGTTGGTTTATGTTTCTTTAAAGTGGTAGGCATATTTGAGGGAAATAGTGGAAATACTCATTAGGTAAAGTTAGAACTATGGTGATTTATGGCAGTGAAATGTTATACTGTTGTTGTCTTCAACTAACGGGTTTTGTAATAATACGAGGCAATGATGGATACCAAACATTTTCTTTTTGAAAACTGTTAGCATAAAAATATTATTTCTGTACTTGGTGTAACTTATCTTGATAAGTCAGTAAGTGACTGTGTAAAATCAATGTATGGAGGGTTAGCTCTTCTTCAGTAACTACCTCTATGAATGCTTAGGGCTACTGATGGGATGGCTGAGGAGCTCCATTCCCGTGTCTTCTGCTGCTGACCCATGTCTCCTGTGGGCAACTCTTTGCCTTATGGCTATTTGTCTAAAAAAAATGAAGATTCTGCTTTTTACTCAAATAGTCACCACAGTCCAGCCTCTGCATGAAATTCAACATGTGCTTAGGTGCTTCTGCTGAGACAGGGCAGCTCACTGAAGCACGTGTAATCAGGCTTTGAGCTGTTTCACTAACTTGTTGCTTAAGGAGTCTCCAATACTAAGGGATTTCACCTGGAGCAGAGTAGCTGGGGTGTCTTTCATGCTGTGATGAATATGTTGAGTTTAATAACAATTACTGTACTTCATAGGCTCATTGGTTATATTAATATTGCACTCGCTGCTATTACAAAAACCTGATGTAACAGGTTGAGAGAGCATGACACCCAAGTCTGTGTAGCTTGACTTTACACCACTTTCTTTTATTTTATTATGCTTTGCTTCGGAAAAATCTGGTAAAAGACATGTATTTTATTTCTTTCATCTTTTAAACACGTGCCCGGTGTGTATTATTTTCCATTTTAGCTTAGCAATTGTATTTGCCACAGTTTATGTGTGTTAGAGAAAACCAGACTGGGGAATAATTTCATCTCCTGAAAGCTGGTTTCAATTCAGTGCTGACCTTGTTTTGACTAGATGATGCCATGAGGTCCCTTCCAGCTTGAATCATTCTGTGGTTCAGTGATTTCAGGCCAAAATCAATATAGGTCCTTTAGGGTCATTAATTTACATATGATGAGGATCTGACCTTTTGCCAGAGATAGGTTTAACACTGCTTATTATGTCATCAAGGATGAACATTTTAATCTGAGAACCTATCCCTTGATTTCAGTATTGCTAATGACATAACATGGGTGGTATAAAAACTTTTTTTTTTTAAATATCATGCATATTGTCTATCTATATACTTCAAATGCGTAATTGCCTTTAGAGATCCCCGAAGACCCAGAAATTGCAGAAGAATATTATAATGATGAATTTGAGTCCTGTTCAGAAGATAGTGAAGAGGAGGAGGATGTGGAAGCATCACAGATGATCTGGAAGACAAATCACCAGGTATATATGACCTTTGAGAAAACAGCATACACTTAGTGCTCATGGGAAAATTAAACTCCTTCCAAGATTTTGTCCTACTGACGTTATTGAAAATTTTTTTGGTTAGAATGTGTATGTATGTCAATATCATGAATTATTATATTTATATGCTTATGTAATTCTTCTGAGACATTGATGCGAAGGATTCTTGCATTTCTTCAAGATTAAGGATAACACTACTATGAATGCCATAAGGTGGGTTGTTGTCAGTAAAACAGTCAGAGTAGGGTTCTCTCACATATTAGCTATGGGTAAATGATGTTAAAGATGCGGCTATACCTCAAGCACAAGATCTAAGTTTAAGGTCTAATTCCTGAGTAGAGATAAGTACCTCTAATTGCCTCTCTTTCCTGCCTATATTAGGTGTATTTTCTAGAACAGCATGATAAGCTGTGAGCCTAAACAACTGAAGATCAAGCAGCAAATCTGTAGACTTTCCCAAGAATCTCAGAAAGTATCAGTGAAGAGGAAACATTGTTTAAAGGCTTACAAATAGCTTTATCAGGAGAAGCTGCCACAAGAAAGCCTTAGGGACTGCAGTGTGAAGAAGGCTGAAGATTATTAGAAAAGGCACCTAGTTTAGATATGATCAGAATGAGCTGAGATGAATCTTGCCTCCAGTGATTAAGTGTCAGTGAAATCAATGACCGTAAATGCCCAAGTCATTTCTGAAAATGGATCTTCCTAAGGTATTCAGGAACAATTAATTTCTCCCCTGGGCCACCAGCTTAAAGAATTGCATACAGTGCCTCTGAATGGTACTGTCTGATTCTGCTTAGGATCGTATATTTTATTCTGAGTTCATGTGCAAATTTTGCAGAAAGGAGTGTGATGTCTTTTGCATTTTAGGGAACCAACCATGTATGTTAGTACTGTTCACTAAATTATGAATAACTTGCACAAAGTTTTTAAAAATTTGAACTAATATCCTTTTTAAGATGTAGTTTTTAAGGAAAAAATAAATTATTTCTGTGAGGTATCAGAATTCTGCTTTTACCACAGTAGCAGAGAGTCCTGAATTTCTGTCACCGGTCAAACTTAAAGTTCACTCAGAAACAATGTCATTTGGTCTAGAAATGTCCTCTTAGCTTTCAAACGCAGGATGTTTTAAAATTCAGGATCAGTTTATAGAGTACTGGTCTAAAGAAATTACCGGTCAGTTGTAAATTGGTGGAATATGTAAGATAATGGGCTTTTTTTTTCAGTTTGCTGACACTCTGCAAACACTCTGTTGCCCAGAAAGTCTACCATAAGATGCTCTCAAAAAGAAATTATTGCTCACTTTCATCAGACTTTGAGATAAGTTTTTTTTTTTCTCTTTGGAACGGCTTTTGAAATTTTTATTCATCTTTCATTGACAGTATCATTAAATGTCAGTCAGTAGTGGTTTTGAGTAGGCAGACTGCTGCTTAGAATTAACAAAGGGCAGAAGATAAAAATAGATTTCTTGATAATGCAGAATAAATTAGGTGTTGGCAGTCAGATCTGAGCAGCAGCATTTCCTCATTTTGCAGTGACTCAGAATTTGGTGATGACAAGAACCATCACAGTGGGCTGGAAGACATGTCCCATTGGCACCGCTTGTCTGAATCCAGCCTCAATGGACTTGAAGCTTCACTTTACCAGCAGTCTTTGTGCACACAGAGCATTAACCCCTTGTGAACTGGCTTGCACAAACTGACTGGGAAGTACCCTCTGTGATCGCTTGTCTTTTAGGTCTTTCTCTATCAAAGAAACTTAATTGTCTGTGTTTTTTCTCACGTTGACCCTAGCACGTTAGATAACGCGGAAGTGTGTTTCTGGATATTGACACAATCACCTTTACTGTTTCTTGGGAAGTGAGCATAAATTTTCCCTTTCTCAAGTGAAAAATTCTACATTAAGTCTGATGTCAAAGCAGACTGAATTTAACTCTACAGATTTGAGCACCCATGTCTGAACTAACTGAGTGGAAAACCTGTCCAATAAGAGGATGTAAGCAAACATTTTTAGAGAATAATTTTATCTTGATGTAAATGTCTGACATAGGTTAGATGGAATGTGCTAAGGGATCTCTCTCTCTGGTGATTATGAAAGGATCTACAATTATTAGCATGCATGGGACATCTTCATTCTGGATGTCAACAGTTATGTGAGATGAATCCCACTCGAAGGTAGGTGGGATTATGCTCAGTATTAATAATAAGCTTCAAATCGTACCAGAATAGATTTGATTTTGCTAGTATGTAGCAGGGGTTTGCTTCTGCAGTCATTTACTTAATACCAAGACTCCCACTCCTATTTCTATGATAGGATTCATACTCTTAAACCCTTTCTTCAAAAATGTCTTCATAAATTAGGCTTTTAGAGGTGTGTGCTAATAAAGAAGTCATTCCATCGCAGCATAGGATAAAGACTTGTAAGATATCTGCCTCCCTAATGTGCAAATCTCCCAGTTTTCCAATGCCAGAAGTTTTACTAGTTACTTTTGTGCAGAGAGTGCAGAAATACTGCATCTGGTGGTGCTCCCTCGTGACCCCATTGCTTCAAACGATTAAAAAAGAATTTTGATGTTCATGCAGTAGCATGGGGTCAGAAAAGTCATCTAATTGAACAACACATTGGTGTGCATGATGTAGAGAGAGAACTGAGCTATTTATTCAAGCCATATTAGTCTCCCACGGGTGTCAAGACAGAATGAGAAGTAGTGGCCTTACGTGGGATGCAACACCTCTTCAGTTAAGTGTTGAGTTAGGCACTGGAGTAGAATAATTTTAAAGGTTTGGGATGGGACTGAGACAGCTGTTTTTCTAATGTTGGCATCTTTAAGTACAGCCTGTGTGTTTCCATCTACATTTTCCTGTTGCAGATGTGGAGTTACCACCAATTTCAGAATCTAAACATATATGAACCTTCCATCTTGATAGTAGCATTCGTGTTCAGTGTCCTTTGTCCCTCTCTTTTGGAGCAGAAATACTGATTGTCAGATTTCAAGCAGCGGTTTGCCTGTTATTTTTCTAGAACTCTACCTCTTCAAGTCAGTGGCTCTTTTCTGTGTCTTCCATTTTGAGTAAGATCACATAGAGATATAAAGCAGATTGTCTGTTGTAGAAACAATGGTTTATTAATTAAGGGGGAAACATGAAAGAGAATGAGAAACCATTTCTAAAAATATGAAGAAATACGAAGCTTAGGAGAGGTTTCACCTTTAAAAGTTAGTACACAGTGAAACTTTCATTTGCTTTGATTTAGCTGAGATGCTAATGGATGCTTTTTGCTGCAGTTTATCACCTTGTTCTTTGTGTTTTCTCTTAGTGACAATAATAACAAATTTGCCCTCTTTATTATGACAAAGTCTGCTGATGTGGTACATTAGCTCCCTATTTTCCGTGTCCAAGTCACTTCTGAGATTGTCAAGCGAGATAATCGGCTGGCATAAATTGTCATAGCTCTGGCGTCTGTGGGTGGTCTGCGTTCTGTCACCCAAAAAATGCTCCTATGGATTCCTAACATACATCTTTGCATGGCAAGTTGCTGTTAGAAAGGGTTGGTTTGTTCTGAATTTGAAATGTGCAATCATTCATCCGCACTGTCTGTTACTCATAAGAGCGCCTCTCTTCTCTGCATCTGTCAGAATCCTTCGCCTATTCTGTAGGGCTTTGCTTTCTCTGCAAGCAAGAGAAGCATTAGGGAAATATATTAAATAGATAAGCATAATAAATAAAACAGCTAGAATCGTTTTGGATTGCTAAATCCGAGTGGAGAAAAGCCGCAGGTAGTTTCTACCTCAGTGTAAGCTGATAACCATTTATTCAACTATTTACCGCTGTATGAATACCCCATTCTCTTCCTCAATGAAATTTTATTTAAAGATAACCAAGCCATCTGTTTTCCCTGGTGAAAGTGTATCTTTAGCCTTACAGTGCAATGAGAAAAAAATGATCTCTGTTGTTATATTTAGAGTAAATATGATGTCCTGTTGTGAGAAGTGACAGGTTTGGGAATTACAATCCTTATGCCATTAAAAGAAAAGATTTTTACTAAAGCAATTGTATTAATATTTTATGTGGCCATTTACCATGTTTTTGTCTGTCTATAGTTTTGCAACTGTCAGTGATAATGAAAATAAAAATATTTACAAATTTATGTTGCAGAAAAATAATATCAAATTTTAATTTTGAATGACAAATATTAAATAACTTTTAAATGAAGTTCTAAAGGTTCATTCAATCTTTTTTTCTTTACAAATATAGAGAAATTATGTGTAATATTAAGTTTGTCTTAATTCAATATTCAATATATATTGTATATATTATATATATAAAAGTAATGCATTCTGTAACATTTCCTGGCAACTTTCCTGCTAACTGGCAAAAACTCCAGGTAAGCAGATTCAAATTTATTTAATGAGGCACTTTGGATGGGCTACACCCTGGTGCTGACCTTTTTAGCCAAAACCTCAGAGGCTTCTCCAAAAAGACAAATAGGCTTCTTCAGACCTATGAGCCTTTGGGTTATTTGTTGAAATAGCCACCCTAGAAACTGGTTTTGCATGCTGAAATAGCAGAGCCTATTTCAAATATAAGGCCATGAAACAATTTAGGGTGATAAGAAGTTAGGTCATGCTCATCTATAGCAGCTCTCACTGGCACCAAAAGGTCACTGACCAGGTAACAGTCATTGCCAACAATTATTGTCATCCTGTTAAGCTTCACTGGCAGTTCCTCAGTTTGAGAACGTTAGAATGAGCATTTTGATTAAGATCACATAGAAATATAAAGCAGATTGTCCATTGTAGAAGCTGAGGTCAATATTGTTTTTTTTTTATTCCAGTGCTTTAAAATTTAAAACCATAGGCTGCTCAATTAAAAAATAGATTTTGGGAAGATTTTTCAGCAAGGTCAAGATTTTGACTTTCAGTTTTAAATAGTCAAAGCCCGTGATATGGCAGCAGCTTCTAGAAACTCAGAGTCCAAGTGGACTTTAATAAACTTGTGATCTACTTCCTGGAGCACAATTGTTGCTTAATGGCCAGATCTTTAAATTTCATCTCTGTACAAAACCAGCATTTCATCTGAAAGAGATCATAGCAAAACTGTTAATCGTCTGTCTGGTAGCAGAATCCTTGAAATAGGAAAGTGCTAAAATATCTTCTTTTTTTTTTTTTTCAATTATTTGTTGTTACTAGATAAGTAAATGGATGCAATTCCATGAAACATAAGTATTAATTTGCAGTGGACAGCTGACGTAAGCATAAGACATTTTGGCATAGTTAAGAAGTACTTCCCTTTTTCAATGTAATACTGATATAGATACTCTGGAACTAACGGATGATAAAATGCAGGTGTATTTTCAGAGATTGCACACCACCCTCCACAGTAAATGTATCTTCATTAAACTCCACAGAATTACAGAATCATTTACGTTAGAAAAGACCTTTGAGATCATCAAGTCCAACTCTTAACCTATGCCTGCCGAGTCCACCACTAAACCCTGTCCTTAAATACTGCATCTACAGTTCTTCTAAATACTGCCAGGGATGGTGACTCAATCACTTCCCTGAGCAGCCTGTTCTAATGCTTGGCAAACCTTTTGGTGAAGGAATGTTTCCTAATATCCAATCTAAACCTCCCTAGCTCAACGTGGGAGAAGAGACCAACACCCGCCTAACTACAACCATGCACAGTTGTTCTACACGTTTGTGTTCTGCAAGGAATCCGATGTAAATAACTGTTTGTATATAACATCATTCCTAAGCCTGGTGTTTTAGGGAAAGAAAACTTAGACATAGTCCTGAGCAATTTAGACTCTTTGTAATCTAGTGTTGACACTCATTGATGTAAGTGATATCCTTTACATTTGTGGGATTGTAACTCTGGTACATAGTATTTATATTTAAGTTTTTGTGCACACTAATGCTATTCCTTATTTTATTTATCCACAGGACAGTGACATCGAGGCAATGGTCAAGTATTTGGAGTGTGTCCTGAATAATAGTTCATTGGGTAAGATAGTATTTCTTCTTTAAAAGTATTAGCAGCGGGAATTAGCAGTCTGTATTAATCACAATCCAATATTTCCATTCTGCAACAAAATAATTAAAAAAATTAGACCTTCTTGAAAATTATTTCCTTTATCTACTGCAGAGAAGTATAAATATGCACAAAAAAAGCATATTTGTTAGCACTAACTGCTTTGGTTGAAAATACAGAGCCATAAAGCATGATAGTCAGAAGTGTGGAATGTTCTAACAAAAGCTTTTAAAAACTTGGCTTCTGCCATCTTTCTTCCGGGGAAAATATTTAAGGATATGTAGGATGTTCTATAGCTTCCAGTACTTGCAAAAATAAGGGAAAATAAATTAAAATATTTTTTTAAAAAATGAAAATTATGATCCAAGTTTGGATAATATTTATTTTATTTTACAGTATCTCATTACAGGCACAGAAAAATCACATAGAATTTAAGTTTGCAATTTAATCCTAAAAATCTCCTGCGAATTCTGTATATAAATTCAATGTTTTGAAAACCTAGTTTCTCATGTTCTACTGAAAAGCTAAAAAGAAAGCTTATACAAAAGAAGGCTATTTACTGAGGTTAGAGTAGTCGCTGTCGTTAAAACCACCGGGTTGAACTGTGCCAGCAGCAGCCTGCTGTGGGTTGCGTGAACGCCCAACTAAGTTCCCAAAGGCTCCCACGGGTAACCACAGTCTTATTTAGCTGCCTCATTTACACTCATTCAGTCAGGATAAACCTGACTCAATATTATCTTGTGGCTCTGAAACAAGAATATAGGGGAAGCCTGGGAAGTCCTCCTTGTAGAGGTTCCTGCAGTGCTAAGCTGTGTTTCACCCCTGCTTGCAAGCATGGACTGATGAGAAGAGGAAACCGAAAAAGGATGAGAAAGAGTGATCAGTGTGGCCATCACAGTCTTGTAGGCATTGAATCATGACTGGTCACCTTCAAGCTCCCAATGTCATGGAGATCCTTAGGACTGAAGGATGGAACATTCACATCCGGTTTGTCTTCACACTAATGCAGGTCGCGTGATCTTCAAATTCCGCCCTCATTTATGCCTTTACAGCATCATTGTCTGCAGTGGTTTGCAGAAGTGGAAATAGGGACAAAAATTAGCTCTATGCTTCAATATTTTGTTATTTTAATGCAAGAGAAAAATTGCCTGGAGGTCTTCTGGGAATAACGCAGAGTATTAGCCAAAGACAAACAGTGGTATTTAAAAAAAAATCTGAGTATCAAAGAGATTCTTGTCTTCCTCTTTTTCTTTCAGTAATAAGAAGAAAAATATGCCTTTAAAAGACATATTATTAAATAATTATTTTATACTTTAATCATTAAAAAATCTCTGATCAGTTCGTGCTGGAACGTAAAGCCCTTCTCCAAGCTGAGTTAGTAATTAGGTTTGTATAATCTGTTCCAAACAAATATGTGTGATAATAATAAGAGAGAAATCTGGTAGGATCCCTTTTATCTTTGCATGCTAAGTGTCATTGAGGAAGTTTAAGTATTTACTGTGTTAAGTTCTTCCAATGTCAAGTTAGAAACCTGATGTTGGGGTAATTTTTATTTGTTTCCTAACATTCATTTATACCTTGCTTTACTTTCACTGGGCTGCAAATTCACTTTACATCAAAATTTTCTGTATATGGTACATTTTACACAGGTTAGATACTTACAGTCTTTGTTTACCCTAAAGCTACTTGTGTCCACTTTGTGGTCAGTGTGTCTTCAACTGATTACTGGCGTGTTGGTTATAGCCATGGGATTGACAGAACCAGCCTGTGTGCCCACTTCTTGTCATCCCATATCTGTAGTCCTTTACACCTCATCTTTTCTCTCCACTTTTCAAGGAATCTGCTGTTTATCAGGCTAGTATTTCTCTACATTAATTGAATTTTGTTAGCTAGAAAGATGCCAATCTGCACAGAATACTACTATCCATCTAAAAATACCGGTTGTATGATAAAAAAGTAAGTGGAAATGAAACAAAATAGCCATAATTACCTGGTTGTTAGAAAAAATGCTGTTATAGCTTAAGCAATTCAATTAAAGTTGCTGGCAGGTCAAAACAATTTCAGGCAAAGCCTTGAAGTCCTTCAAACTCAGGTCCAGGCATGTGAGCTGCTACTAGCAGTTGCAACACCATCTTACTGGGCTACAGAGCTATATCATCATTATGATGACTACTCCTGGAAACAGTATGGATTTCATTACAATAATAGTGCAGATGCAGAAATCTGGCTTGGCCAGAATTTCTTAGAGTGTCTTTCATCGCTAAAGGTGTTGTGAAAAAATTACATGCCATTTAGAGCATATGTTAGAGAGCATCTGAGCAGAATAAAACTAGAACTTTTCTTATGTTAGCAAGGGCTGTGATAAAGAGGTTGCAGTAAATATGCATTGTTTTTCCACAGGTGCAATTTCTTTAGTATAAACCTCAGTGTTGAATAGTGAAAGGACTTTTGAAATAACTGAGTCTTCTCGAGAGTTCCCACTGAGTCCCCGTGAATAGCAGTGCTTTAGCATGGTACAAGGTTCATTTTGGATTGGCTCTACAGTTCTGGGTGGAGTATATTTGAAATAAGGTAGTCCATGCTGATGAAGTTTAAAAAATTGGGGAGATCGCACAACAGAATTACAGAATGAAAGGAAGTATGAAAAACTGGTTTTACAATTTAGTATAGCTGCTTAGCTTAAAGGAGGAGAAGGTTAGAGGCAGTTGGGTCAGTTGGTATTGTTTTAAACTCAGAGAAGTACATCTGATTCTAAGGAGCTTTTTAATCCTGTAGAAGAAGGATGTGCAATCCCTTGTGTAGCAGTGAAAGCTGAAGAAAGAAATCCAAAATCCAAAGAGAAGTCTATGGTTCAATGGAGATAATAGCTTCACAACACATAATGGCTTACTTAGAGATGAAGTAGATGCCTGTCACCGTTTATCCTTTTGTTAGCAGAAATGTTGGTAGGAATGCCTTTGGGCCATAATGTATGAAAAGTCTCACCAGATAGTCCTAATCACCTGTTTTAAATTATAAATATCTGTGAGTAAATGTCAGCCAGAGGATTTGTTTCCCTACAGATCCTTTAATTTTCCATGTGACAGAGGCGGAGGGAGGGATGCAGTAAGAACCTCAAACTGGTGCTCCATGAACTGAGGGGACAAAGATCTTTTGCCTTTTTTACCTTGTGTTGTCCTCTGCAGTATTGGGCAAGGTACTGGGAGAGTTTTCATCTTTAAAATATGTATAGAAAGACACAATACCTGGTTTTGAAAAGTCAGTGCTCTTGTGTGGATGTATGGGTAGGCAAACTGCTTGAAGCTGGGTGCAAAATATATTATTAATGACTTAACTGCTTCTAAGAAAATACCTCTGACAGAAATTGATGTGGATTATGAATCACCCCGGGAGAAAATTTTGAGGCTGCTTGTAGCAACAACTAAAAAACTCTTAACAGTTTTCACTGTTTCACTGTGAAAACACTTTTTATGACTAACCACACCTTTGCAGCATCATACAATCTGTAGTCCTTGCAGCTGCCTCATAGGACCCAGAAAATCATATTAAATGGAGAGGAAGATAGATACTAGTTTGTGTGTGGCAATTAAGTTTTGCTTGGCCAACTGCCAATGTGGAGAGTAGACAAAGTACGAATTATTATGGGCCTGGAATCCCAGGAAAAAACAAGAAGGATCTCTTTAATAATGAAATGTCGGAGGATAAGTAGATATTGTAGCAATAAATTGTAGCAATAAATAGACTGAACCCACGAAGCAGAAAGGATATGCTGAGCAGTGATATATTCTGCAATAATAGTAATACCAAAATTTAGCTGGAGCCTGTGGTTAAATGTACTTTTTCTTAAGAGAATACATAGATTATATTTTCTTTATCTCATTGGTGTTAGGCATCAATTTTTTATTGCTTTCAAAGACCCAAAGCCCCTACATCTGGACTTTAATTCTATGCCAACTCAAAAAGGAGTGTGCCACCCAGTAAGTCATGAGCATTGCTTTGCACAGCACTTGGAGTTTCCTCAGGGCCATCCTGAAAGTAGCTGAATTTTCCAGTGCTGCTAAAGTAATTGAATGATTACAGACCCCATGTGAAAATATATGGTTATGTATGTGTAGAGCAGAAAATGTTTTTTTCATCAGTAGGTTAAGTTATTCGTTACTAGTGAGAACTGAATTGTAATTTTTCATCTTTTAAACTTTGTTAGCATTGCCTCAATTGTGATACTGAGACACCAGACAACTGTTAACCCCTAGGTGTAAAGAGAAGTTAGGAAAATGTTTTAAAAAGTCAAATTGTTTGTACATAG
Source organism: Cuculus canorus (assembly GCF_017976375.1). Taxonomy (NCBI): domain Eukaryota; kingdom Metazoa; phylum Chordata; class Aves; order Cuculiformes; family Cuculidae; genus Cuculus; species Cuculus canorus. The sequence continues at coordinate 114,743,320 of NC_071402.1, forward strand.
CCAGGTAGCAGAGTCAGGAATCCATTTCTTCTGTGGTCTTTCTCCATACCTGCTTCATATCTTCTGAATCCACCAAAGCTCTGAACCCAGCAGGTGCTGTGGGTGACTCACTAGGAACCTTCACAATAGAAAGCTTTTATCTTAATATTCAACCTTATGTGATCAGGATCTAGAATCACATAAGTCAGAGGAGCTTAACTTTTGGCAAAGCCGTAATTATGGATTCCAGGGAAGCATTCATTGCTCTCTGGGGGTGTCTATACTGCTTATAGCAAAAAAGTACCTGCAAGCTCCCTCTGGCAATGTGTGTTAACACAAAATTGCCTCAATGTTAAGGCAAACCAAACCAAGCCCCAGCTGAGGCTAAGCTAAAAACCCCTTCTTGGAAGGGAGTATGTGTTCAAATAAACACAACACTGTGTTAACAATTTTTGTGTGACTTTTGACGTGTTCGTATCCTGTGCAGAGCCTTCCCATGTCTGTTCAGAACCTCGGTGCTGTGTGCTACAGCTCACACATTTACATAAGATGTAGTTCCACCATGATACATATTCTTTTCTTTTGGGAGGTGAAATCCTGATGCCACGTGTTTTGTAATAAGAAAGTGAAATCACTGCTTTGTTCAGCAGTAGGATTTCTTTTTCCAATTGTAAAGAAAAGAAAGAAGTAAACAAAAGCAAATGGAAGAACTGAGTAAGCAAAAGAAAAGGACTGGCACAGGAAAAAAATGAGCACAAAGTGGTCAATAAAGAAGTTTTGTTGGGAAATTAGAGGAAAGATTTTAGCCACCAGGTCACAGCGAGGCTCTGGAATTGTCTTCCACTGTGAGCAGTAGGGGAAATAAATAAATAAATAAATAAATTCCTTAGATTAAGCAGGGATTTGTGTGATGGAATGGCAATAGGAAGTTGCAGGATAATTGGACCGACAACTCAGACAGTCTTCTGTGTTTTAGCGCTTCTGTATTCCTGTGGATGAATACCGCAACTGTTTGTGAGCATTAGGTCCTTCAATATTGCAATATCCCACACAGCCTATTAACAGACTCAGAGTGCATGTGTGTGTTTCTCACACACATATATATATATATATATATATGTATTTATATAGTGAAGTATATTTTAATATATAAAATATTATAACACATAAAAAGAGTACCTTTTTCTGAAGGGGAAAGCAATGCCATAAAGACTTTCTGTTTACAGTAATGATCAAGCTAAAGTAGAGAGTTGCTTGCTAGGAAGAAAGTCCTTGGTCTTATAAATAAGTGCAAGAACAATCGAGAAAAATACATATTGTCTAAGCAAATTTAATTTTGCTGAAAATTTACATGTCCTGGCACTTCCTCAAGTGACTGTCATGTCTGTTGTGGTGTAATTCCCTGTATGCTACACAGAAAGAAAATTGTTGTTACCATTCTGGTGCTTTTAAACTATAAATCTACTTGTCCCTCAGAAAGGAGTTGCCCTTAATGTGCATTTAATAATCTAATTAATCTTTAATTAATGTGGCACTACCTTGTGAGAAACAGGAATAGTCTTCTTCCTTCTGACTGCCCTTGACACTGCAATAGAACTCAAGGGATGAAGGTGAATAAGGTTATGTGCATTGATTTGTAGGCTCAAGGACTGTCATCGGAGTGTCTCCAGGGACGCCCCAGGGATTCAGAGCTCTCAACAGCACTATGGCTGAGACCAAACTGAACCGCATGAGGGAGTAAGTAGCACGTTTATTTGTTATCAATATTCAGAGAGAGATGGATTGGAAAAACTGCAGAACACAGCAAAGAAAATAATATATTGCTTCCCCTCCCCAAAAAATCCCTTCAACAAAAAGTAGTGGATGGTAAGTTAATCTTAAGAGACTGGATTCCTACTTGCCTCCACAGAGAATGAAGGTTAGCTGTCATTTCTGATGATTTTCTCATAATCTGCACAATAACCATCATCCTTCTAGTATCTAGTTTGCCTTCACTGCTGTCAGTGTGGTTCTGAACTTTGCTTTCTTTGTTAGCTCAGCACATGCCCATAAATCACCTGCAGATATCCATGTTCCCACCATGTTTGCCCCCTTAGCCACATTTCGTTCTTGCCTGGAACAAAGGACTAATAGATTTGTTTCCCATGATGATGTGTGATTTAAACCAAACATTACTGTTGTTGGCTGAGATTTTCATATGAGATAGAGGAATTTACATGTGCAGCTCCCTTTGAAATTCATTGTCTAATTGCTTTCAGCATCATTGAAACTCCAGCTTTATTAATAGAGATTTTAGTGTCTTAATTAAATAAAGATCTGTGTTTCCCTCCTAGGATGTACTTGTTAATGTATCTTGAGCTTTTATCTTGATTCAGTAATTTCTGGCCTTCCAAGATTTATTGCACCATAATTTAAGTACTAATCCGATATTCATAATGCTATGTGTTATTTCTGAACTCAGATTTTCCTTGCAGTGTTGCAGCATTCAACCGATTTCAGATTGTAAACGCCTTTAAAAAGGGCAGTTTTCTCTCGTGTGAGTGTCCAGCGCCAAAAAGTATGGTGTTATCAGAATACAAATAAATTCAGTTAATACTAGATTTAAGTGAATCCACAAAAGAAAATAAATGCGACTACAACAGCGTTGATGCCAGTCGCTGTTTTAAACAAATTACAGTGCCAAATGCACCAGGTACTCAAAGGAAAATGCCAATCAGATTTACTTCACGTAGAAGTTATTCAGTTTTATGATATTTCAAGATGGGGCAGCTTCACTTCATGGCTTAGCCTTTATTGTGCAACCAGTCAGCAGGTCACACAGCCTGCCACTCTGATTGCCTGTACTTTTCATGGAAAGTACTTGCAAAGATAAAAAAATGCATTGTGTTCTGCTAACTTGTTGTAGGGTGAGGTTGTTTAGTCAAAATGCCTGCTAATCTTACAGCCTTCACCTTGTGTTCCCATGGTTACAGGATAAACCTTAACTGTTTGAACGTCATGGTCTTTACCTTTAGGGCCTCTTAGGTACAATTATATCACTTGCTTCTTTCAGATTCTGATTTTCCAGTGCTGTTTCATGGTTTTCATAGTTTGTTGGTTCTGATAGGATAAGCATGTAGCAGTCGTTAAATGCTGAAAAATTTGGAAGTGTTTCTTATACGATCCTTGGAAATGTCACATTTCAGAATACTTTATAAACTATCTATAGGCTAATAAAAAGCCTGATTAACTCCAGTAATTCACATTTAATGCATAAGACGTCCTAGTTTTGGAACATTTTCCTAATCATCTCATTTCTGAATGAGGACAGTCAGCCAGGTCTCTAGGCTGAAAGACCCACCCAGCCAGCATCTTGAGAACTTCCAGTAGACCATATCCATGAATGATTTTCACATTACATTCTTTAGGAGAAGGAATCAATTCTTGTATTCTTGTGCAGGGCTTTATACCTATATTCGTGTGAGAGGGAAGTTGTGTCTCTACAGGAATATAGAAGTAAGCCACAGATGTTCTTGAATATAATAGGTAGGAGTCCTTTGTCTTCTATTTTATGTAAGAAAAAGGCTCACGACTTCACCTACAGACAGCCTTATAGTGTTTCTGATTCAGTCATGAGCTTCCTTCACTATAGTCCCTGAATGTTTTCCCTGGCGTTTTCTTTCCAATTCCCACTGCACTCTGTTCCAACATTTTAAATTGCTGTCCTCTCAGTAGAAATCATGATAAAATCACCTACTCCAGTGACAACAATTTCTAGTTTATTATACTTGTTATCAGTGTTCATTATAAAGTTCATAGCAGCAGAGATTTAACTTTACCTTTCAAGTAGAGTTCATTCTCTCCACAAAAACTTCTTCTTCAGTGTTAAACATTTTGATATTGGGATCTTCTGCAGTGTTGATAAGAAATTCCTATTTCTTGAACTAGTTCACTCAAAGGTTATCTAAGCTTTTTCTCATTATGCTTCTTCCCAGCCTTGCACGTTAACAGTGGGAAGACAAGCAAATATATAAATCAGAATTGTGTGACTCATATTCCTGATGTTGGGATTTTAGGCTGAGGAATTATGTTAGGTGCTGGAAACAGGAGGAGCTGTTTCTTGGTGTTATCTGTTGTGACCAGCATCTTGTTCTCATGGTGGTTCTCATCCATGGTGCTGGGTAACTTGGTGCATGCCTTAATCTGAGAAGCTCGACTCTCACATGCTATCCAGAGCTGAATTATCTTTACCAGCAAGATCCATAAAGAAAAATTAATATCTGCTCCACAGATGCTCCCCTGTAGAGATTTTCCAACTGTGCATCTCAGAAGAGAACCTGCTGTTCTCCTGCAATAATTCTTCAAGACAAAGCTTTTCTTTCACCATCAGAGAAAATTGTTATACCACCTATTCTGTTTCCTCCCGCTGCGAGGTCCATACAGCTTGTCAAAGTCTTCTTCTACATGATGTCAAAAGCTTTGACAACACACATTGTCTGAAAGATTGGCTTTGTCCCTAAGGAAAGGTTTTAGAAGTGTCGTTGTAGCAAATGGTGACTTCTTTTCTGCCAGTTTCTGAACAACTTGGTAGACAAACCCAGAGCTTTCTTTAGGTTTGGACCAAGAGCACTAATGGCTTGTAATAGGCTAAAGAGTTCGAAATCTGCATTAAAAGAGACAGATTCATCTTCTTTAGATCTCTAGCTGAAATAGTTTCTCTGCTTCTTACTCAGAGGCTCTTCTTTCCAAGTTGTTAACCACCTCAGTCATAATTTGACCTTGGTAAAGGGCCTGGCAGGAACCTCTGGAAAGTCTTATGATGTATACTTGACATCTCAAGTTTGTGAGGATTTCATGATTTAAAATACAAGAGGGAAGGTGAGAAACAAGACAAGCGTGTGTAGAAATTTGTGGAAAAGAACAAGCCTTTTTAGGATTTTGGTGAAATTGGCTATATTCACAATTGCACTTCCACACATGATGTAGTATTCCTATCTCAGGTGTCCAGCGACTGGAGGCTTCCACTCTTCAACACTCTAGTCAACATTAATTTCCTGACTTTGCAAAATCAGGATTTGTGTTTTAACAGAGTAAGGCTATTTTTTGGGTAATGGAATAGCTATGAATGAGAATGTATATCTTGTTCTCTCTTTCTTGAAAATACGAAGAGAAATAAAATGTAGGAAACGAAGGAAAAAAAACCTTAGTACAATGTTTTATGCTCCGTTGTAGAGGTATCCATGAATATATACAGTGAGTCATTTTAATAGCCATGAACTTTAATATGCAGTTTAGAATTCAATAAAATGTGTATCGGTAAAAGGAAAAGGCTTTTCTGCCCCAAATTTTAAGTAAATTAAAATCCTTTAGCACAGCAGTAAGCACCTTTTAGTCAGTCCCTGAAGTCTTACACACAGCAGCATGCCATGATCAGGCAAAAGACTTCATCATCACCTGCTGAGTGTAAGTAAAGCCGTCTTTCAGAAGTCACAGAGAAAAGGCATTTGGTGATATTTTTACTCTGTTCCTGTGAATGCTCATAACACCATTGGTTTAGACTCATGAGCAGTATGCATATATGCTTCTTGTGCTTGTGACATGGGCATCAAATGTATTGTTTATCTTAAAAATTCAGAAAGAAAGGTCATACCAAAGTCATTGAATAGGCATTGAATATTCTGTAAGAGAAGTCATCCTAAAAATGCCTGAAGTATAGAAGACTTTTTGTATATTTATTTCTGCACATTTTTTAACTGCTGCAGTAAAGAAACTGATTATTTTAGTGTTTTATTAGGTACTGCGTGGATCTTTCTAAGGGCCAGCTCTGAACCTTCTGAAACTGGTTTTGTTATTGACATAATTGAGGGCAACTTTAGGTGAGGACAAAAGCAAGAAATATAGAAAAGCTGATTGGGTTTTTAGACTTCCATAAAAAAATTCTCAGTGACCTTTTAATTGCCATTGACTGTCATGTTGAAGGTGTCATAATGTAAATATGCATGAGGAATGTCTTCTTACAGATAAAAGACCTTTGGGGAGGAAGTTTATTGATACTGTCTGAGCTATGACTGCTTTTTGCAGACAAATAGAGGACATTATTATTGAGAGTATTGATCCTGGAATGTTTTTGAGCATGAAATTTCCTCTTACACATGCCACAGTTCTGCCCTACACTCCATTTTCTGGTAATAATTTCTGTCTGATGATCACAAGACGTATTACAGCATAACTGCAGCTTTTTGATTCTTGTAGGCTAAGCCAAAGTATTACTTACATATCCATCCTTCTCATCACAGTCTTTTTCACACCTCATCTTTAAAGGCCAGTCTCCATCTCTTAATTGTTTAGGGCCAAATGAGCTCACTACAGAAACACATTAAACATCTTAGCCCATGAGATTGTCTTTCTTTTACTGTTAATCTATTTCAAGATAATTGCATACTTACCTTCTAGACCTAGATTTGAAGGTCTGAAGTATTTTGAGTTTACTGTTTGCTTCACGAGCAAGTGAAGAGAGAATACAGTAAAACTAACTGGGAACACTAGGAGAGTTGAACTTGCCTTTACATGACCATGCTTCTGTTCAGGAGAAGTGAGTGAACGCTCCCAGCTTGTGAGTCATTGTGGTCCCAAGGCAACAAATGAGAGAGAAAATGGGAATGGGTGAATCCTGGGCTCTGCATGCCTAAGAAAAAATGAAGGTGAGTGTGGCAGTGGCCACTGCCTTGGAGTGAAGGAGTCCGCTAAAGCAGATGAACTAGCCCCAGCTCAAGGCTGAAGCTGGAGCTGATAATCTAATTCTCCAGGCATTTTCTGTGGGTCTTCATTCACCTTCTTCCCATTGTTTATGCTGTTCCCATTGTCCATGCTGTTCCCCTTTCCACAGCCAAAGCTAGTGGCCTCTCTTGTTGTCTTGGCCCTCCTGTCTCTGCCTTCCTCAGCTATGTGGTTTGGGCTGTTATCAGTCAGGAAGGGAAAATTGGGCAAAATCTCAAGTTCCACTCACTTCTGAAAGTACTGAAGTCCCCTGGAGGTGGTTATCCTGTGAATATCTTCCTGATGATAGTTTGACAGCTACTGCTCAGTTCCTGTTGGAGTCCTTATTTCCTGGACTCTTTTAGCATACTTTCCTGGTTCTCATTCAGACTGTATGCATTTCACTCTTACATCTCGAAGAGTGTGATCCCTGGTATCCAGATACATCAAATTACCTTTCAAGATCAGAATGATAAATGGGGAGAGGTGTGAAAATGTGTGAATCTTGGAAAATCCATTGTATTAATTTTGACCTTGCCTGGCTTCCATACAAGAAATAAACTAAAATACTCGACGAGATCCAGTTTTCTCTAGAAATAATTTGTTACTAGTGACTTCTCCTTTTCTGCCTAATACATGCAGAGTCACACAGAAAGCAATGGCAACCAAATCAACAAACCTCATGTTTCATGCTTGCAGGATGAATCTGTTTCACTGCTGTAATGGGGCAGAAATTCTATAGGTTTCAGTTGGAAATTATGACATCTTTAAAACTCATTCATTCCATGTGCCTAGAGTATTACAACCCTTGGCCTTCCGTTTTAGTGGTTCTTCAGGTTTATGGCCTCTGTTATTCTTCACAACATGCCCCAGTACACCTGACCTCAGCCGAAGTTGCGAGCAATCTGTAATTAAATTGTTAGATGGGGGTGTGCTGGTCATATAGATCTTGATGTGCTGCCCCGCTGGCTATGAGCAATGTAGGAATTGAATAGCCGCAACTGAAAGGTATTTAGCAACACACGGTATGTTTTACCAATATTTTTTTGGTTTTTACTTTTGAAGATAGTGTGTATGTATTGCTCTAGCCTAAGATTATGGAAATTGGAATTACATATTAAAGTAGAAGGTCACTGATCCAACTGTTGTTGGGTTTTCAACCAGTCTGTAACAGAAACCATGTTTTATTCTCTGAAGTAGTCTCCAGGGTGAAGCCCCCAGCTGTGTAGCCTAAATTGAATTGGTACTAGGTTTATTTGCTGTATCTCGGTATAAAACTGGCCACAAATATTGATATTTAATTGCTTTATTTGTTGTCCTTGTATTGATGCCAAACATTAAGGCTCCAGTTCAGCAAAATGCTTAGGCATGTACATAATGTTAAACACAAGTAGTCTGTTGCCTTCAGAAAGACAACAGATGCCTAAAGTTATGCAAATATCCAACTGCCTTGAACAGAGCATTTGTACTGGAGGATGTTTACACGGCCCGATTATAGCAACCTTTCCTACATGCTTATGAACTTCTCTGAGCCCTCTTTGTGGAAAGACACAGGATAGTTCAGAACATGTTTTAGGCTCCTATTCTGAATTTACACATAAGAGTTTTGTTTCCTTCATGCCGGTGCCAAAGGTGGTAGACAAATAAGCGTATAAAGTTAGGCTGGGTGACCATTCACTTTATTTTTACCTGTATTTGTATTTCTTGCAAGTCACAGATTGTTCTTTGAGAATCTTTTACTGCTTCTCTCTGTCCTGCATCTGGAGAGGGGAAGAGCTTGTCATCTGCCAATGCCATCATTTCAGCAGTTCTTGGCAGTGTTACTTAGCACTTTGGAATGAATAAAGTGAACAAACTCAGTAGCTAGAGTGAGTGTATCTGTAAACTAACATACAAAAGGGCACAATTAAACTTTGATCTGTTTTGTTGGCGTGCTCATCACCAGGATCATTTTGCGTGTTACTTACAACTCAGGTCCAACTCTTAAAGTGTAAGATTTTTGTGAATTTATTTAGGTATGTAAAGAAAACTCAGAGTTTTTCAGCTTCACTACTGAGCTGCATGTCATAGATCCATTAGCCATTCTATTATCCTGAATTTTCAAGGATTTTCTTTTAGAGTGCACAGTAATGTCATAATTCCTTTAGCACTAGAGAGAATTTTAATCCAGTACATAGAAAAACTGTATGTATAGATTCACTCATTTTAAAATGTCAAGTAGAGCCAAACGCTCAAAATGTTAGGAGAATTAGACTAATACATCTTTTTGTTTTTCACAAAAAGTGTGGTTTCCCTAGTTTCCCATAATACATAGACTGAGCTGTTCAGTTTAGCGCCTTGATTTTGTCAATAGCTTACAAATGTGAGAATGCTTTCATGTGGCACTAATTGCATAGTCTGTTTTCAATGCAGAAACGCTTGAGGAATCTTGACAGTGTTTACTAGATGCAGCGTTGCGACCTTGGGAGGTTTGCAGAGGCACTTGGGAGAAATGTAGGTAGGGAATACGCAAAGAGCATTCTCCAAACTCTTAACAGGTCTACTGATGTTTACGGTATCTCACACTGGTTTTGTCTTATACGCTTGCTACTCTAACACTGTACTTGTCTGTAAAAGAAAATCTGTCCTTTTCCTTCTTTCCTTAACCACATTTTTCTCAATCATCACGTAGTGACTTCTGGGTTTGTATATATAAGTCATTAAGGTATACAACTTGTATTCCTCGTGTGTCAGTAGGTGAGCAATGCAGACTTGGTATCATAAAAAATAGCCCATGGGGTAAACTGTCAGAGACTGGGCAGCATGCAAGCTATCATCTTGTGTGAGGGAGAGATTAGTAGATCCAAAACACTGTGTTTGACATAACTCCAAAGGGAGCAGCCGTCACTTCTGAGGGTTCAGCAGTGTTGGAGGTGGCTCTGTCACAGATCTGTCTCCTTCTGCAGTGAACCTCCTTTCTGAACAGCTTGTTGGCATGCAATACATGCACTATCCTTACATTAGCCAGACATGGCCAAAGATTGTGACAAAACCAGAGGATACTAGTATTTGTAATGCCTAGCCTCGCTCTTAGTGTAAGATAGCACATTAGACATGTATGTCCATTAGCATTTTTCTACAGGAAAACAAAAGGAGCTGAGTATTGGAAAAATACACTTTAGCTTAATGGCAATTTTTTCGGTTCAGTCATGTTTCAGAGCAAGGTTGGGTTTTATCTCCGTGAGCTAATAGCTGAAAAAAAAAATATTTACAGAGTACATTATAGTTGTATAATGTATTTCTGTAAATGTTAATAGAAATCTTAATTTTTCCTTTATATGCCATATTTCCAGGCATCTACATGTACATTTATTTGATTTTCCAAGACATTTGAGACAGAGGAATGATCAGGGTCCTATTTTGAAAAGTGTTCAGGTATTAAATGTTTGCGTTGGGGGAAAAAAATAAAAGAGCTAGATCTCTGTCTGCCTCTTTAAATAGCTCTGTGAAGCTCGTGTTGTTTTCTTGAAGAGACAGGAAATGCATAAACCTTTCTAGACCTTTCTGGAAATCATAGATCTACTGTCCATAGTTGGTATTTGCTTTTCTATCTCTATAGTATGTTGTAGTCATGGAATTTTATGGTTCTGCCAAAACATGAATTAGCTTTAGTCTTGTTTTGTGCTATGAACTTCTTCCAGGGCTACAGACGTGGAAAGGGCCCTGAAAGGAGCCGTGGGCTTAACCCACCTACCTTCAGGCCTCTTCGAGTAGATATATATGCTTGTAATAACTGGGCATCTTAGCATCCAAAGCAGCTGGGTTTTGTAACTTTTAAAATGTCTTTTTGATTGGGTTACTTAAAAGTAGTATTACTTTTATGATAACTTTTTATGTTTTTTTTAGTGTAGTTCAGCACTTGAGCACTGTTTCATCTCCGTCCGTTGCTGTACAGTACACAACCCCAGCTGAAGTTTCTGTTAGTAAATTATTATGGGGCTTGTGTGGTTTCTATCAAGAATCACCCAGCTCTATACCAGCTGATTACTTGACATATTTTAATGAGAGTGGCTTATTGGTAACTCAGAATTGCAGTATTTTACATCCAGTATTAATATTTAATAACGTTATAGCTAAAGAAAATGCTCAGGTTGACCAAAAATATATGTGGTAATATTTAACATTATGATTATTTTGGTGAAATGTACAAGTCTGTATCTTTCTCCTTCTCTGATGGGCAAATTGTTAGTTTTGTAACTTATTTTGGTGTGAGACACTAAATCGGGAGAGAAGCCCCACCAAAATTCAAGCCATATAAAAGGAAATCATCATTAACTCCAAATTAACACACAGCTGAATAAAAGAGATTCTTATGCTTTTATGGGAACTGTATATAATTATTGACTTCCCAGAGATAAGTACTGTATCCTCATATGCCCACATTCAAGAAGCAGGACTATATTGTGCTGCTCTTCAGACACATCTGTCTAAAACAAATGCATCGATAAACAAAGCAAATGGCATCAGGTTTGTGTTAAATGTGCCTTGAATATTTGCTTGATGTGATTCAGTGATGCTGAATCAGCTGAACTGATGACTTTTCGAAGATTCTTTGTGTGCAATGACACTGTTAAAATAACAGGATATCATTTGAAATAAGGTTAGAAAGTCTAGGAGATCTCAGAATGTGTATAAAGAGACTGCCACCGGGGAAGTTTGTTTCAGATAATTCCTTGTGGGCACTAAATGCTGTCATTTTCGCCTGTCTTATCTCCTGAATAGGTCTATATTAGTAAACTTATTTCCTCTCTCATTTTTATTATTGGCAGTAAATTTGTTAGCTTAGGGAGACTTTAAAATTGCAATATTAAGGTTTGATTTAAATGACCAGGTTTTGTTTTGATTTGGTTTTTTTTTTCCTTTGGAAAAAACTAAAAAAATATTTATTCTTATGACAAACTCTATTCTAAATTAGTCGTAGCTAGAATTCAACTAGCAGCTCTAAATTCTAATTAACGCTTATTGCATGAGCAGATGTCAACTTCAATTCCTATTTTATAAATTCATTTATCTTAGAAAATGAGATGCATGAAGAATATTATTGTTGCTATTTCTTCTGCTGTGTGCCTACAGCTTTTATAATAATAATAAGATCCTTCTTAGCTCATGGGAAAACATGTCCTAAATATGCTTTAGACTTTGCAAGTCTTTGATGCGGGACATCAGAGAGGTTTGTTTGTAATCAAATTAAGGTGCTTTAATTCAGGAATTATGAAGTAATTAAGGATGAATTATGAAAATTATCATTGTGTCTTCAAGTGAAGAAATTTTCATTCAGCAGTAATATGATGAAAGTCAAAGTCCATTGAGGCTTGAAGGTGAAGGTACAGGATAATAATAGCAATTCAGGTTTCCGTTTTCAATTTTATGTAATAATTCTTCCTTTTTTTTTTTAATAAATCCTTTTCTTAGACTTTGCCATACTTTTCATGTTCCCAAGACTGAACAGCTGTCAGAACTAGAAAAGTATTGCCCTGCCTAGAGAAATAATTTCCTAAAAAATAAATCATGAAGCTTAATAATGCTCTTCTTCTAGCAGATCTCAAAGGGTCTTTACAGAGCAACAGACAAACTTTGCTGCAAATGTAGTTTTGAACCCAGAGCAGGTTGTTTCAAGTTTCAGAGAAGTTTTAATCATTCATAGTCAGTAATGTCAGCCTACTGAATGACAGCAAGATAACTTGAGAGGATAAGACCTTTTATGTTGTAACTGAGATAAACCTGTTTGTTTACTGAACCATGAGGCGCTGCAGCAGATATTATAAGATGTTCTGGTACGGTTTGAAAACATTGTTTTTTATAAGATCAAAGATGTAATTTCCTGATTCTTTTGCAGAGTTATTTCAGGAGATAAGTATAACAATCTTTTCCACCAAGATTCGTGTTACTGTTAGTTAGCTGCGAAGTGGCACGATTGTACTGTTTTGAAGAGAAATATAAGGTTAGTCAATAAATTGTTAGAAATGGCATGTTCAGGAACAAATAAAAGTTGGATGTATTGATGGAAATCCAAAGTAATACGGCTGGACTCTTTAGAGATACCTTCGAGTTACAGAGGACAGAATTTAATGAAATCTGCTGAAATTATTATTTCAAAGATCCCTGCACTTGCTTTTATGCCCCATGAGCCCTAATTATGACAGATTTGCCTCCAACTTTACAATATGCTTGTTGGCATGGGATGCAGGTGGCCAGACTGCATCCAAAAGAACAAATACATGCCCACTGGAATGGATATTCCATGTACAGAAAGCTTCTTTTTTAAGGTTTACGTTGAGGTAGGTGTGAATAACATCAGTATTTGGAAATAACCTGCATTTTCTGTGGCTGGCTTAGGACCTGTGTGATTCAGAGGGACTGTCACGGTATCACTGTAGTGTGCTCAGTAGTGATTTGTGTAAAGCACGGTAACTCAGCAGCTGCAGAGCCTGTCCTTGCTCCCAAGCAGTGACCACACCAGAGCTCCCTGGAGGCACTAGAGAAAACCCTGTGAGCAAAAAGTGCCACTTTCCTTTAGGGGTGGATGAGGAAGAGCAGAATGATTTAAATGATAGTCATTATCACACTGAATGACATTTGAAAGTGAGAAGCTGAAAACCCCCTTAGCGGCTGATTTGTGTCATAGTTATCCTTCATACAGGCAATGACAAGCTGTTGAGAGATATTAACCCAGCTGCTAATACCCACAGAGGAGTGCAAACTTAAGCATTTATCTTGTTATGTTGCTTTTGTCAGTGTTACATAAAGGTAGTTGAATTGTAATTGATCTCCAGACCAGAAAGGAAATTTTAATATGTAGCTAGTAGCATAATAGTCAAAATAAAGACCTGCAGGATAATAGAAAATTCTCTGTTCACTCAGGGAAAGATTTACAACTTTCTCAGCCAGTTGAGAACACAACGTTATTATATTGTCAAATTTTAGTAATTTTGCACTGATGCGAGGGGAATCAACTGCAAATCACCAGATAGCCTGATAAATTCATTGGGACCCAGATCCACTAAATGACTTGGAACATTTTTAGACACTCTGAGTACCAACTTGCAGTTCTCAAGGGTCGTATTTAGCTCCTTCTAGCGTTGGCTATGAGTCAAAGCAGTAAGTGCCTATGATATTTCTGGTATTCATACTGCTTCTGACATGCTTAGAAGCACCTAATCCTTGGTAGAACCAAGTCCCTATCTCATGCTCAAACACTGTCATTATCCACAAATCGGTTATTTGCCCGCCTCTATGGCCTTTGGGGTTTGTACCAGCTGATTTTCTCTAGGCTTTGATTTTTGTGCTGCACAAAAGCTGGCAGCAAGAGGCTTGTCATTTCAGACCACAGCTTTCATGGATGACTGGCAATATCTGCTGTCCAGCCAACAGGTTAGTGATCTCAACATACCACCAGGCTATGGAGGTCCTCAGCCCTGTGCCATCTCTGCCTGGCGCGTTGGGACTGCACTCTGCAGCCAGGAGTGAGGGAAGTTGCAGTGCTACAGACTAGGAGAGGCCTGGCTAGAAAGCTACCTAGAGGAGAAGGACCTGGGGGTGTTGTTTGACAGAAGACTGAACATGAGCCAGCAGTGTGCCCAGGTGGCCAAGAAGGCCAATGGCATCTTGGCTTGTATCAGAAATGGGGTGACCAGCAGGTCCAGGGAAGTTATTCTTTCTCTGTACTCGGCACTGGTGAGACAGCACCTTGAATACTGTGTTCAGTTCTGGGCCCCTCACCACAAGAAAGATGTTGAGGCTCTGGAGCGTGTCCAGAGAAGAGCAACGAAACTGGTGAGGGGGCTGGAGAACAAGTCTTATGAGGAGGGGCTGAGGGAACTGAAGTTGTTCAGCCTGGAGAAGAGGAGGCTGAGGGGAGACTGCTCTCTACAACTTCCTGAAAGGAGGTTGTGGAGAGGAGGGAGCTGGCCTCTTCTCCCAAATGACAGGGGACAGGACAAGGGGGAATGGCCTCAAGCTCCACCGGGGAAGGTTCAGGTTGGACATCAGGAAAAATTTTTTCATGGAAAGGGTCATTGGGCACTGGCAGACGCTGCCCAGGGAGGTGGTTGAGTCAAGGGAAGGGTGGTTGAGTTAAGGGAAGGGTGGATGAGATGTTGAGGGGCATGGTTTAGGGAGTGTTAGGAATGGTTGGACTCTATGATCCAGTGGGTCCCTTCCAACCTAGTGATTCTGTTATCCTATGATTCTAAGTTGGGTTTACTGTTGAATCTCTTGCAGTTTGCAGAGAGAAAGCACAGTCTCTGGGCACTAACTTCCACATGGTAACCTGTATTTCAGTCCCAAGGACTGAGGGACTCCAAGGATTGCTCATGCTATTTTATCCAGGGACTGCTTTCTGCAAGTAACGTCTGGACATACCTCAAAGTTGCCCTTGGTCACAGGTCTATCCAGGGTTATCCTCTGTCATTGCTTATTCTCTTCTGGCCGAATACATCTGCTTTCATATGAATCAGAATGAAAGTGGAAGAGAGTGCTTCATCCCTCAGTCTTACTGGTGATTATAGTAATGATCTGGGAAGCAGGGGTTTGCATCTGCTTCTAACTCCAGGTTTCCTGTTCGCTGTGTGAATGCACTCACAATGGACCCTGGAATAAAACATTGGGACAACTGGGTACCTGTGTGGTCATGTTGAATTATTGTGAGTCCTGGATGGGCAGAGGTGATTTTCACCTTGACGAAAGCCAGACAAGTGTCACATTTAGAACAGACATTTCTTCAGTTGTGGTTGGCTGTTATTTTGGCTGGATGCCTTTTTAAGGTGCCTGTGTTACATAGGGAGCTTAGGGTTCAACCACAGAACTGTGAATTTAATTGCATGAACAAGATGCTTGCAAGTTAGGAAACAGAGTGCTCAAATGCCAGCAATGAATCCCTCTGTGGATCTGAGTCTTTGTAACGCAGTGAAACAAAAGAACGAACGATCTGAGATATGACATTTAAACACATTGGTGTATATCATCCTGAGTCAGACCCTTGGATGGTAAAGCTTAATGTAACTCCTTTGATTTCAGCGTAGTGAAAAACAATTTAGGGCAATGTGGGATGTGATTCTGTCCCACAGAGCTTGTCGGACTAATGAAATCCCAGATGTCGGGTGTCCCCTTTGCCTGTGTAGTCTTCACTGACAAAGAAATGATGCATCATTTCTGGGGGAAAATAGTTTGTAGATAAGTGAGCTATTAGATAGCAAAAATAGAGTAAATGCCAGAAGATCAGAAAACATGGCCAAACAGGAGGCTAAATGGACACTGTGCTTGTTTGGTGGTAAGTTTTTTAATAATTTCAAAGCTATAAATGCAGGTGTACCATATTTCATATGAAATAGAAGTAACTGTAAATAGAAGGGTAGTGAAAAATCCCTGATTGTGACTCTGTAGTACTTCACAAGGATGGAATAATATCCCTTAGCACAGGATTGAGGCCATGATGTGCAAAACTCATTTTCCAAGAAGCCTCTTCCCCCCTCCCTCTATCTGGATGATGCATTCACTCAGTAACATCTTTGACATTTACTGTCTTAGATCCCCCACTTCTGCCTCTGTGACAGGAAATGCATGATGTGGTAGCAGACTTGCGTTAACGCAACTCTCAAGTCTAAACAGACTCTGATGTCTTCTTCTGTAAAAGTAGATTATAATTTTTGTCACCTGCCCCTTAATTTTCAACTCATGAACATTTTTCTCCTGATTCTATTGTATCAACTGTTCTACAGGTTAGCTGCTTTGCATGCTCTGCCAAGCTTTGCTGAAAAGATTTGAGTTTGCAGATCACATTAATTAGTAGAAACAATACTCCCGGGGTATGTATTTGCTTGATTTTTTGTCTTTAGACAGGATTGCCAAAAAAATAAGCATACTCATCTAAGAGGGAGAGAGGAGTCAGTAAAGGCGTTAATGAAGTAGCAGTGAATTCAAAATAGCTTCTCGGGTATTGATTTTTAACCATTGGAGAGAAATACTGTGATATGTCTAATGAAGTTTGGTGAAGAAATGTACTTTATTTGCCAAGCAAATCCCTACTTAGCTTTCTGTAGTAATCTAATCCCTCTGTTTCCCTTGGTGCCTGAGAATTAATCACTTTCAACAGTTTTAGTTTTCCCCTAAACAGCACTGTTAATAGGGGAAAAAAAAGGCAATTTCTAGTCATGGGAAGCAGGACTGAGTCACATCTAGACCTGCAGAGATTCCAGCTTAGCCCTGTGGCTTCTGATCCTGGGTCCTGACTTTTTCTGCCCCAAGTTCCTGATACACCTCTGTGTCAGGAGCCAGCAGATGTGTAGCTGAAGGGAGGATCGTAGCTGAGCAAGAGAGAGCAGCAGAAAAGCAGAGAGCAGGCGGGATGTGAAAAGTGTTCCTTCTTTACGGCATCAGAGCAGTCCTCTGGGATATCCTTCAGGCAAAAATATGCTATTAGAGGTACTGTCCATTTTTACCAGCAGTAGGTCCTACTGTATGTAAAACCAGGATTTTTCAGAAGTATCTTATATGCTAATAAAGTGGTTCTGTATTACTGAGGAAACCATATACTTTCATATCATAGATGAGGTGTGAGAAACAATAAAGTAAAATTCTCCACAATGATTTTCTAAAGATGGAGGAGTTTACATAATGTGGAAATTTTACTGGCTGCAGTTTCACTCCGATAATGTTATTCCTCAGTAATAACGGGATGACCACAGATGAAAAGCAACTACTTTTTTAGGTCAATTATGCTGTTGGGTTAGAACCGTCTTAGACATTGTTAGACATAGTGCAAAATCAGTACAAAATCAGCAAAAAAGGTACAGCTGGAGTATGTGATGTTGTTGGGTGGTAGTGTGCATGTTTAACCCTTTGAACTACTTTTGAGAAGTCTTGCGCACGCTTTCTCTGAACCCATGTGGAACGTGCTGCAGGCAGCATGAGCCCAGGGCCTTGGGCAGTTTCCCATGGGCAGTGAGCACTGCCCTGCAGACGGGAACATGTGCTCTGCTCATGCCTGAAGACACACTTTTCTCATGCCTGAGAGCAAATGCACTGTGTGCTGAAATGGGGAGCGGCTCAAAGCCCCCATCAGAGACAGCAGCCAGTAAATACTGTAAAAGCATGCTAATGCTTTACAAATGAAAGACAACTCACTGCTGGAGTTAAAAATGAGACAGTTCCCATCCTAGGACAACTCTGGGAACCATTCTTTCAGTTTTCTTTTGTCTAAATTTTTAGAAAGCAATGTGTGACAGAGACTCGGTGGAAAAGGAGCGTAAGTGCACATATTTAGGCTGAAGTTTTGGAGGGCTATACAGTTCACTTCCTAGTTCCTTCTTCTTGTCTGAAAGCACCAAGCAAGTGTTAAGGAATCAAATGTTTTAACACGCTAGAGACACACATATAATGCTTGAGAAGTATGTGAGCATTAGATTCTCAGATACCATTATTTATTAGAAAAAATTGTCAGAGAAACCTTGCTCGGATATGCTGAGAAGCTGTATAGAAGGGATCTTCATGCCATGATGGATTTCCTGAAAAATAAATGATTGTGCCACCTAAATACTCTTCAAATCCTCGCAAAATGCTTGTGGGAGAAAAGGCTGCTTACAACAGCTTTACCTAACCAAACGAGGACTTTTTTTTTAATGTAAACTGTAGATGTTCCTGCAAGGTGATCCCAGTTAGCCCAGCTCACATTTCTAACTAAGGGAGGGGCATCATCACCTCTAAAATGTGCAAATCTATTGCTAAAAGACAATAAAATCTCAAATGCTGTAACATATAAAACTTTAGTGAAACAGAACAACACAAATCCTGCGGCAGGTATGTGCAGAGTGGGCAGATAGTTTCTGATGTGCTGAAGGGGAATTATTCTAATATTTTCATGAAAATATAATGAACCCATCACTGAGTGGAAAATTTTATGTTACCTGTGGCTTGATACATGAATTTAAAGGTATTTGTCTTTAGAAGACAAAGTGCTGATCATTATCTTGCAGTTTGTGAATGACTCTTCTTTATAAATCAACATTAAGATCCCATGAGTGCATTCTTTGTTACTGAATTACATATATGTTTTCTGATAAAAGGAGAGTGCCATAGGAAAAGAAGAAAGCTCATGCTGAGCTTGTATAATGATTTCCTTGTTATTTGATAGAAGCTAAAATAAAGCAATTAATCCTGAAATGTATTTGTTCACATAAAATGCCAGTGGTGTCTGGCTGACTGGGATTGCTCCTTTTGGTTTTGATTAAATCCAGAGGTAATAATACATGTGTGTGTACCAGGCTTGCTGTAGGTAAAATAATAGGTATGCCAGATTCAGCATGAAAAGGAATCTTGTTTTGTAATGATGATGGTGGCCAAGTTTTTACTCCTGGGCTCTTTGTATAACAAACAAGCACAATGAAATTCCCCAGGAAACTTCAGTTCCTTGTGCTGTCAGACAAATAAAGTGCATCATTATACCATTTTAATCAAAGGTAGCTACACCATTTAGAAAAAATCAGTACCAGTTATTGCTTGTATTAATATATAATGTGAAATAACTTTTAATTGAGCTTTATGTCATGTTCTCTGCAGATCTGCCATTGGGAAGCTGGGAGCAGAGGTATTTGAAGCAGTGTACAGCTATCTCAAGCAAGCGAGACAGCAGAATGCCAGTGAGGACGAGATCAGGAGGCACTTGGAGAAACTGGTTTCTAGAGTGAGCGATTGCTTTGAAGTGGATCAGCTTCTCTATTTTGAGGAGCAGCTACAGGCTTCACAATCACATCTTCAGCTCTAAAAGGTGTGCCAGTAGCAGCGCTGGAAATGGCAAAGAGTGCTGAAGGTGCTGAGCTGCCTTCTTCAGACCAGTCAGCAAGTATGGGGGGAGGTATTTAAAAGAAACTGCTGAAGGTAATGTAGTACCTAAGCATGTGGGTAAACTCCATTTGAGAATTCAGACCATAGTTACAGGGGCAGGAAGAACGAATGTTTGTGATGGTGGAAGGGAGTATTCACCTTCACCAGAGTCCCCTCTTTTTGCCACTTAAGGCATAAGGAAAAGATGTTTTCCTGGGCCCTGGCCAGGTGTTAGTCCTGAACTCAAAGCATCACCGGCAAAGCTGCCTCTGATGGAAATGGTGCAGGATTAGACACCTTATTAATCTGGTCCTTGTGACATTTAAGCCCATATTTTTTTTACTTGAGCAGATTTACCCTTGAACCCATGTGTATATGTACTGCTACTTAGCCTGTGATTGTCTTATTATTTGTTCAAAAGGACTGCATTTAATCTGCGTGACTTTCAAAGGAACTATGAAATACATGTCTATGAGATAGGTAAATATATCCATACAGATAGAGAGATGTCTATCCATAGACTGTATGTGTGTGCATGTGTAGAAACAGAGATGTGAGGCCTGAGCTATAACTGACTGTTAGATAGGAATCCTTACTGCGAATTCTGAGAGTTTTGGGTCAAATTCATTGTACACAGATGGAACAATAAACTGATTTTTTTTTTTTTGGCTTGCACAGGGTTACCATTATGTTTTTTCTCAGTTTTTATGCTCCTTTCTTTATAGGCATCACACTTGCGGATTTCAACTGTGTGTCATGCTCTGATTAAATACCTAGTTCTACCTCTTCCTTCTTCAGTGTGTATTCTAAGCTCCTTCATCTATCTGTGTAAAATGTTAGAGGATAACAAGGTGGTACAATCTATGAAGGAAACTCAAATGAATTGCAGACCAGATTAATTTTAGGCATCAAGCCTTATCATAATTCTTATGTTTCCTGCTTTTGTGCCACAGTTCTTAAATGACTCGAAGATTGAATTAGATAAATTAAAAGAAAATAATAATATGAATATAAAAAAAATGCTTATTAGTTATTAGTTATTTACAGCTAAGAACCAAAGGACATACCCAGCTACAGAAGATGTGGCATTATACTTCAAAATCAAAGTAACAGGAGATTCTGCCATGTCTGATTTCAGCTTTTATTTGGAATACGTGGTGTTAGAAACTGGGGGCTACAATCCACTGTGATTTTCACTGAGGTAGGGAACATGTTTTTTCCTTCTGTGTGGTGGTTCAGATCCCATAGGTGGAGAGACAGTTTGAAGCACACATTCTCAGTCAGGTTTCGGTCTCTTTCCTGTTCTTTCTTCTTGTACTTTCACTCCCTATCCTTCTCAATGTTGTGTCTGTGTTCCTATTTCCATATTTTTTGCACATGACCTTCTGAAAACAGAAGTGTCTAAAATGTAGGAAGTGTATGTCTAAGATATAAAAGGAGTGCTTGGATGTTGCAGGGACTAAAATTTCACAGAGCAAACAATAAGTAACTGACACATGGTGAGAATAATGTCAGGGAGACAATCTTGACTGCTGCACCTAACTCTGGCTGTGATACAAAGTGACTTATCAGAAAAAACTTCAAAACCAGCCTCTGTAAGCAGTCAATTCCTTTTTATTAATGATGAACACCTCATCAGACTCTTTTCATTCATTGTGCTAGAAAAAGAGACCTGCATAGGAACGCAACAGGCTTTCTAAGGCAGTCAAGCAATAGGGAGACCATTAAAAAGCAACCCTTAAAGCCTGGAAAACATGGTTTAGCCATGCAAATTGCCCTCGGGGAAATGGTTGCACTCTGATGACCAGTACTTTTACTTGTTGAAGAAGAAATCACAGCACCTTTTACAGTTACTTCAGTTGCTTTCTCCTCCCTGCAGGATATAACTTTCAAGTCATGTGAGGAACTGGGGGCTATTGCTTTACCGGTTGTACACTTTAGACTACTCTGGTTTTGTTTTTTTCCATCAATCATACCACAAACAGGCAATGTGTTATACATATTAAACTCAGCAGGAATCTTTTTGTCTTTGAACTGTAGTAAAAGCACAGAAAAAAATCTGATAGATCTGAAAGAAATTCTTCCTTCAGTGTTTCTTTTGAGGGCCACATCAACAAGGTGTTAGTGGCATTATATGCCTTCATTTCTATTCTCGTTTTCCAGTAAAACTCTGCCTTTTTAGATCTTGTCCCTTCCAGAATTGTCAGTGGCTTGTTTGGTTTGAATTTGCACCATCCATACCAGGACTCGCTCTTATTTCAGAGACAATGAGGTCTATCCCCAACAGAGCATGATAAAACCCAGTGAATTTGTCTTCTGTCATTCTTCCTTCTGTACCCCGGCGAAGGATATTCATCAGGAGTTCCATAGCTGGCTTCTGGGTTGTTCTTTACTGGTGTTTAAAGGCCTCAGAGTATTCTCCTGCACTTATGCAGCTGCACAGTAAGTAACCTTCAGTGGGGATTTTGTGTGCTATCACCAGGTTTGCAGAGATGGGCATGTGGGTACACAGAATAAAAGTTACAAGTCCTGTTTCCAGACAGTTGACGTAATTTTCTGTTTTCCAACATATAACAACTAAATATTCTTATCGTGTTAATATTATCTTGATAATGTATAGCTTACACTTTTCTTTTTTTGTAAGATACTGTTACAATAAACCTTTGTTGCATTGTACATGTGTGTACACACACTCATCTCCTATTAGATTTTCTCTTCAGATTGCCACTGGCTAAAAATCCACTGATCCTGAATATTTCAGACTAAACAAAACAATGGAGATTTTATAAAAGTGTATATAGACACGAGTCAAAAATCGTGAGAAGGAACAGCTCATGCAGCCTGGGGTAGAAAGGATAGTACCATTATGCCAGATAGGCTGTTTCTGCTGAGCTTAGGGAAGCTGCGCATGGTACAGTGGTTTGACTATTAAAGGTTACTGTGTTTATTCAGATGCCATGCTGACAATCTTTATATATGGTTATCAGCTTAATTATTTCTCTGTAATCAAGAGTAGTAAATTTTGAATCGACGGAAAAAGTATGGTACTGAATCCTTAGAGATCAGTAGGTTCTTAGAAATGTAAAAAGTCTCAAAAAAGCAGGAGTGGTCACTAATCATGAAGTGATTAAACAATGGTTGAGCCCAGTCAGGCTTTTAACAGTCCCTGCTCTTCCATGAACAGGTCAATATACAAGGAGAGAAGTGCGGAGTCCTTTTCTAACTTAATAAATCCTTGATGGAAGGAGAGAAACAGATCCATTTCATTGCATTATCTATTAGACAAATGCAATGACTTGTCACAAAAGGAAAAAAAAATCTCTTCATAAAAGATTGGATCTTGTATAAGATATATTTTAGTTTTCAGTTTTATTCTGCTGCTGGGGGGACAGGGCTTAAGATGAAGAAAACCCTAAGTCTCTGTCTTTAATACATGAAATATATGTTGTATGTGAAAGCATAAATGAAATACAAGCAAGTTCATTTCCAGCAAAACCGCGTTGCTGGTGGTCGGTAGTAGAAATCTGAAAGGAAGGAGGGAGATTGTTCACGTCATAGATCTTAAGTAATAAAGCAGCAACAGAGCTACTGGAAGTAAATGTGAGGAAATGAACGTAAAGACATTAGATTGCTGTGGACAGGGCTTCATAAAAGGTTGTGTTTGACCTACATATTTGTACCAAAAGCTTCACAAGCATCAGGTAACCTTGCTTCTTTTTTATTGACTCTTCTGAAAATGCTACAAGATGTATTACTTGATGCAGAGATACTGCAAACAAAGGAAGTGAGGTGAGTAATGATTTAATGCTTTGGGGCCTCGAACCCGGTAAGAAAGTGCTTGAACTATAAAGAGGAAAAGAACATTTGAGGTTTTTGTTAAGTAGAGCTGTCAATAACTTGTCCACAGCTGGTTTATGAGGCAGACCAATTATATTTGTCACAGCAATCAAAAGTAAGTCCTTTCTTAGAGGTGATTGGCATGCCAGATAATCCCTAAAAGGCATCAGAATCCTCTCTTTATAAGAGAAAATAGAGGTTTCCAGTGTCTGAAATCCTGCCTGCAGGAAAGGACCATCCTTCCTGCGTGACTTCCTACATGACATGGCTTCCTAGTCTTAAATAATGCATCGGGATTTGTTCTCTCTGCTCTCAGTGAGCTCCAGCAAACTACAGCAAACTACTCCTTAGAGCTGCTGTGGAGCCTTCACAGCTTGAACCGTCTCAGGTTTTTTGTCCTCTCTCCTTATTGCCTCCTCAAGGACAGAAAGCAAAGCAAACTCAAGATGCTTAGAGTTTGGAGAACAGATGTTGTTTATTATCCAGAGGCAATCCTTATAATCCAGAGAGGTTGTGTCTCTTGTTTTGTAATTTTTTAGTGTAAACATTGTTTTATTGATGCCTTTACACATCTGACAATCACTGACATACTCTTGCCATCTTATCTCTGTCAGTGAGGTTTTTTTTTTCCCACCTCAAAATGAAACTTGCTTGATTTGAATGCTGTTTTGGCAGGAGCTTGACTCTTGATGCTGACAGTGAACACTCCAGACGCTGGCAGTGAGCACTCCTGACTCCCCAGAGGCCCCATTTTGCCAATTAATCCTGGTGAGAAGCATGTCCTTCTACAAGTTTTCTTGGCAACTAGGAGCTGGATTTCTGAGAGGGGGTGTTAGTAAAGCCAAGGTGCTGAAGTAGTCCTTGTATCACCCGAGGAAGACAGGTATCACTACCAGGGTGAATTGATCCCAGGCAAGAGGTGGGGCAGGAGCAGGGATGGTCAGGATAGCCCATGCCCCACACCTAGGCACCTCTCCAGTGCTGCAGGAGAAGCCTCAGGGACTGGTTTGCTGCCTCCGAGGTGGTGGGTGTCCAGGAAGCAGCAGAACTCTTGTGCCTGGGCTGGGAGGTTCATGAACACTTCTGGACAGGAACATTTCTGGATTCATGTTACCATTGTGCTCACTGTTTTGAGCTAATACTGCAGTGAGGAGATTCAGGGAGAGGGGGGAAATGAACTCTCATGAAGACAATGAGTCTCCAGACTACCTAATGACTACTTAATGAGTGTCTAAGCACTGCACCATTATTGAATTTTAATTGCCTTCTTTCTGGCTTTGTGCTATAAAATGAAAAAGGAGCAAACACTACATGTAATGAGGGTGGATGATGAAAAAGTAATACCTAAGAGACACCCAGGCATTTATGGAGAAGACCACGAGAATAATGTAATGAGAGAAAGCGATGCTGATGTGTGCCTGCCACATCTTCGTATAAAAGGCACGATTTTACAATTCTTAATAATTGACGTTTTTCTCAGTATGATCTGGCAGAATAATATATTATTGTATGTCTGCAAGGTAATTAAAATTATACTGAATGAAATACTGTTTAATTACCAACATATGGAAAATCCAATCCACATCACTGGGTCAGCGCAGATGGGCTTTTCATAGGTTGTGCTTATAGAGCTGTGCCCTTTCTGATGTCTACTTGGATTGTTTTCCGCCGTGTTGAATGAACATGCATTATTTTGAGCAGTACACAGCAGAAAGGCCCAAATGAAAGAAGACAAAATGAGCCCTAAATCCATCATGTACTTAAACATGTGCTTTGCTTTGAGTGGCAGCCTGACTGCTGCACAGCTGCCAGGGCAGCAGCGAAAGTGGTCTGTAGTACCAAGCGAAACAGAGCACAGGGGCTTTTTGCTCATAAAAGAGATGGGTCTTCAGAGCTTGAAGCCACAGGCATTCAGAGGTCTGAGAAGACCGCCAGCCACTGGAGATCTCAACAATGTCACTGGCTGGTGGTCCAGTTATTGCCCCAGAAGTCAGGGTTTTTCTACCTGGTGTGCAAAAAGCCGATGCACACAGGGTCAAGATATGTGTTTACTGCATACCTGCGCAGAGATAGGTGCTAGGTGGTAATTCCAAAAAGCTAGCACACCTCGACTGACATACAGTGAACTTTGATAAATTGTAAGAGACAATTATCAGTCTTTTTAAAGGTAAGCTCAGTTATCATTGCTCCCATTGGTCCTGGTAATGTCCTGTCTTCATTTAGAGTAGCAGTATCCTCTTTTTTTACTGTGCATGTTCAGAGGGGAAGGGGCTTTTCTTTGCAGGGGGCTTTTCCCTACCAGAGGTAGGGGAGGGGGTTCACTATGATATTTAGGATAGTTCCCTCAAAGTTCAAGTGGTTGTCTCTTTTGTTGGTCAGCCTCTTCCTTGTGCTTATCTTGGTATTCTCTTGTTTGACAGTTTTATGGTGTCATCCTGTTCCCCTCCTCTGGGTTATCTTACAGAGTTTGAGTAATCTCTTCTGTTTTATCTCCCTTATTTCACATACCTTCAATACAATAAGTTGAACTAAATTAATATAGATTTATATATTCAAATGTAAATTACATTTAGTTAAAATATATATAGACTAAAAGCTCTATAAACAGAGACCAGTGTCTCCTGTTTAATTTGATTTTGTATGTTTATAATTTGACTAAACATAAAATGCAGCCAAGTCCTGGAGAGCAGGCCACCCTGTGCACGTGGGTGAGCTCCCTTGGGCCATCTCACCTGGCTGGGATGTGGGGCCAAGCATCGTAGGACAACTTTTTTCCCCGCCTCTAGCCTAACAAGCCATAGTGTTTGATGGTGTGACAGTGGGGACTCCCAAACAATCAGCGTTGGTGGAAGCAGGTGCATCTGTAATTAGTTCCTCCTTAATGCCAGAAAATGATCTAAAGTAGCACTTGCCCATAAATCCAAAGAAGTCCTGGTCAAGATAGATGGCAGGAAATTTGGTTTTGGGGACACACACGGTTTGGAGGCGCTCCCTTAATTTCACTCTTTTCAGCTCTGAAGGATGCACATTTTTGGGATATTTTAACCCGAATCAACAGAAAACTCTGTGTGGATGCTGCTGTCTGTGAAAATATCCATTTGTTCCTCTCTCTTTCCGTGTCATATATTTTGTCACCAGGCACTAATCTGACAGATCTCTCTGATAGAGCTTCTCTTTCAGCTTCTGCTGGAGTATCATCTGGTAACTCTTAACTAAACATTTATGGCTCCAATGTTTTTAAAAAGAAAATTAACTTTCTCTCTCTCTCTCTCTTTCTCTTTTTGTCTGTATTTGTATGACTCTAAGGAGCTTTCTCCCAAGCAGGTTTGTTGGACTGGGTGTCCATGTCCCTGTACCATTCCGTAAAATTCTCCTTCCAAACTCCTGACAGGTGTAAAATTTATAGATATATTTTTTTCAGAAACTTTGGATCAATCATTATGCTTTCTATTATTTATTGATGGCTACCTCTTAAATGACACCAGAACTATATTTCTGTCATATTTACTATTCTTGCCTTCTTTTCCTTTTTTTAAGAACTGAACTTTTCCTTTACACTTTCCGAGTGTTCTCTACATTTTAAATTAGTTTTAAACTTTTGAAATAATTACAAACAAGAATTCTTTGTAGACATAAAAGGCGAGCTTTAAGCAATACTTTGCAGAAAATACTGGTATGGCTAAAGAAACTCTGCAAAGCAAAACATCAGAAAGACATGCCAGAAAAAGGACCAAGTTTTCAGCTACCAAAAGAAGGATCAGGTCTTCATAATTCTTGCCATATAATGAACTATCTGGAACATTATAAGAGAAATGGGAAGTGTGATTTAGGCTAACAGAATAAATCCATGTTATTTTAATATTATCAGAATTACCAGAATCTAATTCTTTGCCATCAAAACACTTTTTTTATTACTGCATTTATAGTCAGGAGAGACAGGAGAAAGGTCAAACCATTACTGTAATCTAAGAAAATATGCTATTTTTCATCTTATTAACAAAAATTAGACAGCAAAAAATGTAAGAGCCTCAAAGTCTGGACAGATGACTTTGGAGAAAGACACTTTTCTTCCGGATTTGTGTCTTTTTTTAGAATAAAAAGAATTTGAAAATTTCTAAAGTGTGAGCTGCATCAACTGATTGTGTGAAAATGAGCTTCAATCAAACAGACTTTGATTTCTCAAAGAGAACAAGGCACACTTTCAATATATTCATTTGCAATCAAAAAGACAAGACAGATTTGACTTTTTTTGCAGCAACAGATATGGGGAATTGCAGAACTGGAGGATGTGTTGATTTAATGACAATTCCCATGAATTATGAGTGGTGTTCTCACCCCTATGAACATTTCCATTTTACCACAGTAGAG
Source organism: Cuculus canorus (assembly GCF_017976375.1). Classification (NCBI taxonomy): domain Eukaryota; kingdom Metazoa; phylum Chordata; class Aves; order Cuculiformes; family Cuculidae; genus Cuculus; species Cuculus canorus. The sequence goes on from NC_071402.1 coordinate 114,771,094, forward strand.
CACCAACTTATCTTGAGCTGTTGAAGTGCAGGGGAAAATTACTCCCCGTGCAGTCACTAACTGGGAGAGCCACTAACTTCCTTGTGTGGACCACACCTCATGTCTGTGGTGGCAGGACCTGGTAGGGATGAGTAACAACAGTATCTAAGGCCAAAAGAAGAGTCTCTGTCTCATTTCCGTCTGTGAGAACTGCAGGTGCTATGGTGATATGGATGTGGGAACTCACTGAGGTAATGTTAGGACCAGCAACACCCCTAAGGAAGAATATTTGTCTGCTGGGACGTCTTATTGCAGAGCCAGTGAAAGGCGATGGTCAAGGGAAATGCGCTCCCAAGGACGCAGGTGATGTGATTTTGTTGGATCACAGAAGAAGGAGTCTCAAGCACCTGTTCAGACAGTAAGAATGGAAGTGAACTGCTGCTTGACATCCCCAAGCCATTCAGAGTGGGTGTGTGCAGTCCAGCACCCTGGTCCAGGGCCAGCCCAGCAGTTTTCAGGCTTTTTTCTGAGGACTAAGAGGTCAATGACTTTGTGTAAGAGGAACCTGTTTGACTGCTGTACTGTGCCTGCCTTTCCCAGCTTCTAACATCTGTCCATAATTCCAGCAAGGCAACAGAGACTAATACAAATGCAAGCAGAGCTAGGACTGAGATGCAAAGGGTTATTATTGCTGTATAGTGCTAATAGCTTTCTGCATTATTGTAGCCATTTATTCCTTGTGCCTTTGTCTTATCCCTCTCACAGCTATGAGTTACTGTCACTGAAGACTAGAAACAATTTACCAGTGCTGCTACCTACGCACAGGTTGCTAATTATAGACTAGAAACGGGCAGAAGGAGCCAAGTACATTATGAATCTGTTTTTATTAATAAGCAAGCAGCTAGACTGAGGGTTTCCAATTATGCTCTGTATGTAGGTAGAGGATTTGCTTGTATCCTGGCTTCTGTTTTGGGAACCACTACAGAAGTCCAGCTGGGTAGCTGTGGGCTCCCAGTGGGTACTGGACTTGCATTGATAAGGCTGCACGTACAGAGCCCTGAAAGTAGTACACCGTGTGCTCAAATGCTGTATGCCATTGCCCCCCAATTTAGCCTTTAAATACCCGTTACAACCCACTAGCCTCAACACTTGCTGTGGAAGCAAGACAAAAACTCCTGTGGTGGTGAAGTGAGCCCCAGGCATTTATCCTCCAAAAGAGCTATTGCTCTTGGATTTGTGACTTTCTTTCCTGCATGAGTACTGCAGAAGTTGCTGACTGTGTAGGCAGAGCAGTGACTTCTTGATCACTGCTGCTGATTGTGCCACCTTTCCATCTTCTGTGGGTCATGTGGGAAAGAATATTTTATTCCACTTGGGCCGTACAGCCCTGCCCTGTACTCAGTAGGTGGTTGTATTTCCAAGAATGATGTATGAGGAAATTGTTTCTGGGAATGGGATGTAGGAAGAGATGTAGAAACTCCAGATGAGGAGAGGATAAAGAGGGCAAGAGGCAGAATGCCTCAAAGAGAGGTGTAGACCTCAAACCCAGCCTGGCAAATGAGGACATACCTCATACCTCCCCTCAGCAGGTAGGAAGCCCTGAAAAAGAGACACATTTCTAAAGAGAGAAGAGTGTCCTATTCTTGCCATGGATATTTGTTAGTGGTTTAAGTTCTTTTTCAAATAAAATGGCAATTACCTTTTTTTTAGTACCAATAACACTATAAAAATGCCAGACTTCGTAAATTCTAATAGGCCTGAGACGACTGACCTGTGTTTCTGAGCGTTGTTAGGGGCCATCCCTTAAGTCATCTGATTTCAGCTGGAGCAGGGCACTGGGGAGCACTCAAGGTGATTTTCCTCATCCTACCCAGCAAATCAAATATGAATAAGAGATTTCACAATGTCAGGCCTCCTTTAATATCTGAGTACTGCTAAATGTGTCTGAATATACAACTGGGTCTGACGAGTTCATTATCAGCCATCAAACATAATAGACAAGCCACCTGAATTCTCTTCCCGGGATAATAAGATACACTAAAGTAGGAATGATTCTTTTCATGTTATTAAACCAAGTTCCTTTCGTTGTGTTAGCACCATGAGGAATTTTAACTGAACTCAGAATAAAGCCCTTTATCCGGCAGCAGGCTGACTGTAGATCATTTGAATTACTCCTTTGTTTTAAGATTTACCAACATGAGGGTAAAGCTTGTGTTGTCAGCAAGTAGTTTTCAATGAAATATCAGCTCCTTCATTAAGAGAAATTAGGGAAAAGTCACCATGGATAAGCAGTGCTCTCTGACATGTTATTCATGATAAATAATCTTTGTGTTAGGATTTTACCCAGAGGTTAGACCACCAGCAGTGTACGTTTTTGGCATCTCCAAAGGGTTCAGAGGTGAAAAAACAAGTTTTGACAGGTGGCTGGAACAAATGAATGAGAAGTGAGGTGGCAAGAGAGCAAATAAGTGGGATATATCAGCACAGGCAAGCCCACATTCACCACTCAACTCCTAAAGAAGCACTGACTTATTATCATGAGAGCATTTAGTGCACAAGGATGAAGCCGGGGCTGGGGAGGGGAAGGAACACGATGATGGAGAAAGGGATGTTTGTGATAGAGGAAGTTGAAGGTGCTGGCTGGAGAATTGGACAAATGTGGTTGCTTTCATCAAAAGAGAGAGAAAATGAGGTGCTAATGAAGAAATTGAGCTAAACTCAGGAGTTCTGGAAGATGAAGTTGGAGTCTGATGTGCTCTATGGGTTTGGTAGGCCAAGAGATGCAGAGAAAAAGTTTTCCAATTACCGTGTGTGGGTGTATTTCATAGGTAATCACCAGCATCATTCATGGTTTGACTCAGAAAGACTCGCACTGAGTGCATCTGTATCTACTGGGTAGATGCACCACGGGTAGCTGTGTTCAGTATCCACTCAGCTCATTTCCTCAGTGAGAAATTTTGTTCACCACTTGAGATTACATGTCAAGACCTTGTACATTGGTCTTGTACTGGAAGTTAATCACTGCCATGGTATGACTCAGTGGCAACTGTGCACTCTCAAAGCCATTTCACAGTCTGTGGGTTTAGCATGGTGCCCGCAGTGCAGCAGCTCTCAAAATGAGGAGAAAATGGCATTTTTTTTCCTAAGTCTGGTTTGGGGTGGGAAGGGAAATGCGAGCTACCAGGCAGCTGGGGGAATTGAGTTTTGGGGTGGCCAAAGAGGATGGCTGGGCAAAGACAGGACTGACAAAGAAAGCCCCATATGAGAGTAGGGTGGGCAGTGTCTAGGGATAAGCAGACTCTTCCATGCTGGAGCAGAAATTAGTTTGTAGTCCACCCTGTAGTTGTGCCACCGCCTATCTCAAAATCTGAAGTCTAATTTCTATTCCCACCAAGATGACACGACGTTATTGATTTCCCGAGATCCTGCAGAAATCACAGGGGATGGTACTGAGGAGCACAAAGAAGCGAGCATTTTGTGGTATCACTAAAGCACCTGTTAAGTGGCTTACAGACTGCCTAACTGACAGCTCAAAAACTACCTGTCAGTTGGGAATTGTCATCCAACTGTATTTTGTTGGGTTTTTTTCTAGGGGGGGTTGATCCGAGGCCAATACCACTCTGTGTTTCCATCAGCAATCTGAAATTGAGTATAATTGCTCTGCTGACAAAATGTGATGGCACAACAATTTGTAATGGGTTGCAGTTGGCAGACGCAGAATTGTGTCACCCCAGAAATGTTCTTGGGCGTCTACTGAGACAGCAACTGAACAAGCATTTTTAATGTAGTAATGTGATACAACCTCTTGCTAACAGAATCTTTTTAGGGTTTAAGAAGAGGATTGCAGCGTATAAATTGGAAGGTGCAAAACAATGACTGCCCTTTATCACATACTATTTTGTTGGTCTTGTTTTGAAAACATCTTTGAAGAAAATGGAGAGGGGCAGAAAAGATCCATGAAGGTGTTCAAGCACTTATACTGAGATGCATAACTCAGACAGGTTATTCTAACAATGATGGAAGGTTAAAAGATTACTTGTTGATTCCTCTTGCTGGGGAAAATACCAGGTACCAAAAGCTCTCTTGTATCATAAGATAAAACAGGTACCAAAACCTACTGCTGGCAAGGACTCCAGCTACTCAAATTGGCACATTTAACATCACAGATCGGGGAAGTGGTCAATTCTCAGCTTCTTGTGGTCTGAATATCAAAAACTGGAAGACAGGCTCTAGTTCTGCACTGGAATGGGTGTGAATAGCAGCAGCTATAAGGATCTAGTCATTTGGCTCAGTGCAGTAGGTGAAAAAAAAGGACCTATACGGAGTAGCCTGTATATCACAGTGGTAGCCTGTAGTAGCATTTCTGGCTTCCCAGGCAGCTCTGCAGGTATGTCATTTGTGCAGCAATACAAAGAAGAAGCAGCTATTTTAATCATCAATTTTTGTCTGTGTTTGAAAGTACTTGGGTGAACATTAGCTGATTGGAGAGGCAAACTCTTAAAAGAACATCACACTGGGAGTGTCAACCATGTCTGTTTTTCTTTTCCAAGCAAAAAGATGGAGACTGTATCTTTCTGAATTCTGCTACAGAGTATTCTAGGTAATCAGGAGATAACAAAGAGGTTCAGAGATGCTGCCACATCTGATTGCAAAAGTAGAAATCAGAGTCTTCTCTAGCTTCAGTGTATTTGCTTCTGAAAAAAAATGATCACCTCATTGATGACAGTGCACCAGAAAATGAAACACTGCAGCTATTCACTTAGAAACAACTTGCTGATGATCCTGTCTGTTTAACCTTCCCCGATTTAGCTCATGTCACTCAGAAAGACTTTCATTGAAAGAAGATGTCTCATAGGCTTGCCAGACTGCAGTTTAATTGTCTTCATTCCCCAGAGACTAAGACTCAGAAGACGTTTTCAAAGTTGAAATGATAGTGGTGTAAGAAACGGTTTCCTCCTTCTCCTTCACTTTATCATCCCCACCTGCATGTCCCCTCTCTACAAAGCTCACCAGCAGATTTACTTGAGAAGACCACATGCTGAGGAGCACTCAAGCCTTAACTCTGATGGCATGTCGGGAAGGGAAGGTGTGCAGAGGTGACAGCATGTGACAGCGTGCTTCCACAGAGATGCAGGTGCTCTGTAGAGGAATGTTTCCCAGCTGGGGCGGGAAGATGTGACTGAGCTTGCTCAGAACCAAGGAGAAAGGCAGGAAGGTCTCGGCAGAGTGCATGCAGAAAGACCTCAGGGTAGTTGCCCACTGACAAGCTGTCAGAGACAGTGTCCTCTTGGTAACTACAGTATTTGCACACTATGTATGATGCAGGCTTGAAAAGCATTTCAGAGCCACTAACTGGATTCAGATGGGCAGTTCCTATTATTTTCTCATTACTTGTTTCACCTATCTGCTTAAGTTAATTTATAGTAATTGATTAAATTGACCCTATTTGGATTAAGACAGTAATTCTTCCAATGTCTTCGTTCCAGTGATTCAGACCAGCTAGTCTACACTGTTCCTGGCTCTGTACAGAAACAATGGAGGAAGGATAGAGCATCCACTGTGTTGGCCAAAATGGTTATTTACAATAGCTTACGAGAATAGGTCAGCTGCTCATGGGCAGGCTGAGAAACTCCAATAAAGTCCACAATGCATGGCTATTCCTTGAGACAAGGATCCTTCAGACTGAAGTTGTCACTAACCCCCAGCACATGCTGAGCATCTCCAGTAGCAAGGGATAAAGACTTCCAGATCAGAAGGGTAGGAGGTAGGAATGTGTGGGAAGTGAGCAGTGCCTGGAATTTATACCTTAAGCATTGCAAATGTTTGCTGTCTGTACTCTACATACAAGTCAAGCTACTGAGGCAGCCCAGAGCAGGCTATTTATCTGCTACCTATCCTTTCTGGAATCATGGGCATTTCAGTCCCTTCTCAGCTCTGTGGCTTTAGTCCAAAGAAAGGCAATAGGCATCCTTTCCTAACAGCCCAAGCAAGTAAGCTGTTTGTGGTATAAAATGCACAAACACTTCTCCCCACACTGATATCTGGGTTTGAGGGGGCACATTAATAACTTCCTCTAAGAGAAGCAAAATGAAGCAAGAAAGTGATTGCCTGACCCATCAGATTATCTGCTACTTCCTCCGCACCCCTCCCACCCCCCATTTCAGACAGTGGAATTGGGAATTGCTATTTCTTGTTGCTTGTCCTTCTGCTTCATTTTCATGGGAAATATAAGACACTGTTGGAAAGAAGTGTAGTTACAGCTTAGCTGGGTGACACTACAGACTAGATAGGAAGGGAAAACTGAGAGTACTGCATTGCTGTAACTGGAGTGCCACGCAGCTCACAGACCCTGGGAAGGATTTCTTGAGGTCTTGACATGAGTATGCTGTAAATGAAGCAACTTTTTGCCACAACTATATTGGAACAACTCTATAAAATGCTACACTTCATTGTTGATATGTTCAAATGTCCACAGAGGTGTACTACTCATGGTACAATGTCTTCCAAAATCTACGTAGATTATCCAGAATTGCCAAAACTATATCTATTTTATAGACTGTTGGTTTCTCAACAGTCCCTCTTAGGATGACAGTGCACACCGTGATTCTCATGGTCTTACTACAGTAGCTAGACTAAGGCATTGCTGAGCACACCTAGCAAATACGTCTACTTTTGATAGCTGTGCCCTTGGGCTCTATGCAAATCTTTCTTCTAGCTGGGTAATGGGCAACTGGAAAGGGCAGCTGATGAGCAGCCATCCAAAAGTCTGATATATCATCCAAGTGAGCTTTAACAAGCCTATAGCACCTTCGGTTTGAATTCAGCCAGCTGGGCAGGGGTCCTGCTGTGTGTCTGGTCTCCAGGAAACCGTCAGGTTTGCAGCCTCTCACATTGTTCCAGTAAAGAAATAGGCAAACTGTAAGGGCAATGTCTTCCAAAAGATTTGGTGCCTGATTCCAAATCTCTGTATTCATATTTCATCTTCAGCTGCTGCTTAGTCCTGGAAATCTCAGTTTCCAAGTGTAACCCATCTGCCAGAACTAAACTGGCAACAACAAGGGCTGCACTCAAGCTTAACAGTGTGAGCCAGAAACAAGGGAAAGATGGACTAAATTTTGTTGTCCTCGGTGAGTTTATGTTCCCAACTTGCAAAGAGAAATCAGATGGCTTAATGAACATTATTTTTGTTAAAGGGGATAGCAAAGCTCTAGCAAGACAGGTAAGCAGTAACCATTGCAATTACTTTCTAAAGTAAAGCTAGAACTTAAACATTTTTACTATTATTTTCTTCTCACAAGAGAGCTGCAGATTGCTTCTCCCTGCTTTCTTGCACTAACTTAAACAAAGAAACTAAGAGTCCCTCTGTTGAATTACAAGACGTGCAATAACGTGTGCAACTTGACTCTGTTGGCTGCTCCTTGCTTTGCCAGTGTCCTTCTGCCTGGCCACTCCACCCTGATACCTGTGCAAAACAAGTATGTCCCTAGGATTTTTGCTGGTCCTTCCCACCCATTGGTCTCTACTCGAACAATTATCAATATATACCTTCTCCGTATTTCCTCCCCAGTGTGTCCTGGGGATGGGGAGCTTTGGAAAGGTGATGCCAGGTTGGAGCTGGTGTGGAAAGCTGAAGGAATCTCACATCACCATGCTGGTGTGAAGAGTCTGGTCTGTGTGTTGCAGCCATGTGAGGAGATTGGTATGTGGTCAGCACAAACCTCCCTCCCTAATCCAAAGGGAGAGATAAACACTAGGTTCCCATCTGAAGATAAAAACAGTCACGTAATTAAGGACAAAGTTCTTAGGCAAGATGGCACATACAATTAGGGGGATAAATGATCTCTATTGGATTTGTTGGAACTATTTTCCACTTCTTAAGGAACTGTTTTGTAAATATCCTGTGCCCTTCAACCCCTTCCCCCATCTCTTTCCCATAGTAGCAGTCAGTTGTACGAACTCTTACTAGCATTGTTGCATTTCATCTCTTCCCCAAAATAAAGAAAAAAAAATGAGACTATAAAAATAAGCAGAAACCTAAAGCATTTTGTTTGGTTTCAGGGGAGAAATGGCTTGTCGCTTTAGCTGCATCACCATAATATCAATTTTCATCACTGGAAGAGCCTCAGCCTTTGCTGAAGTCTTTGCTGTTCAGTTTGCTCTCATCACTTTTATTCACTGTAATCCTCACATTGCTTTAGCCAAACTCCTTAGAGGATTCCTCCCTGCAATAGTGAGGCTATAATCTGTGCTGCCCAGCTCCGCATCTGTCTTTCTTGGGCTACTTCCCCAAGATCTTCTCTTAAAGGTACCTGTTCCAAGTATTTCAAAAGACCTTTGCAAGAGCAGCATTTCTTCTCTTCGATCAGCCAGGAACTCACTTGCTGATAGTATGAAATGGGAATACCAGCCTTCTCCAGCAGCACTGCTAGTTAAATAAAGCCTGCTAGGGAAAAGGAAAAAAAAGGGGGAAAATAAGATAATGAAACCAATTAATAGGTGCCATTCTGACCCACATCAATCCTGTTACACTGACAAAGTAGGATGGATGACTGAAAGACTGTGGTGATAAGGATGTCCCAGTAAGCAACCAGTACCTTTTGTATCTGCTTTACAGAGAATATAACTTTCACTCTCAGGAATACGACAGACTGGGTTCTCCTTATGGACTCTGAGCTATGCCAGTGTAAATCAGTGCAAATCCACTGCTTTCACTGGAATTTTACTGCCATATGGCAGCTGAAGGTCTGGCTCCATGATTACTGACTGTACAGACAAATCCCAGAACTTACTTGACAAAGTTTTTGAGTCTGCAGGTACTTACAGACGAGCCTCAAAATAAAACCAGAGGTCCACACCAGCACAAATGATCTTCTCCCAGATTACAGGGCTAAATCTGGAGCTACTGCATAGGTCAGGGTGTCATAAATCACCTAGGCTTGATGTCTCCTATGTAATTTGAGCTGGGATAATCCACTCTTGCAACTGCCTAAATGAAACTACTTCCTTCCATCTCACAGACTCCCTCAAGGTCTGCAGTGTGTGTTGTACTGTGGGCCCTGAGACTCAGAAACATGGAGGTGTATCAAGCTGAAGTGATGTTGATCTGGGCCACAGGTGCGCGGTGCTTTAGATCTCACAGCTGAGTTTAGCTCGAGGCCAAAACAACAGTCCTAGTGATGCTGGCAGTAGTAAGCTTTGTCTTTCTCTTGACATACCATCTCTGCACAAGGCCAGCTGCACTCACATCCCAGCAACAGTGGAATAGCTGAGCTCTCCAGAGTTTCACAGGCAAAACTTCTTTCCATATGCTGAACTTCACTTGAAGCTGCCCTTAATTTCCCTGTACTCAGCACCCAGCAGCATTACAGGCCGCAATGAGGTTTGCGACAGGGAGCTCTGAGGCCAGAAAGCAACGCCTGAAAGGGCCGCCAGTTCATCGCTATAGCCAGGGATCCATATGGGACTGCATAAAAGAACAAAGAAAAAATAATAACAAAAATGCAGCTGGAAAAATGAAGGCAAAATTGCACAGGAACCAACAGCACAGAAGAAAAAGTGTTTGAAACAGAGTTAGTGCAAAAGTTCATTGCAGAGGGCAGGGCAGGCTCAGGGAGACAGTGCTAACAGGAATACTAAGCACATCAGGGAATGTGTTCACAGAAGAATAATGAGAGCAATGCCAGGAGGAGCCATACACTTTCAAGGGGAGTAAAAGAAATAATGAAGAGACTCCAGGTAAAGCCAGAGTGTGTGACAAAGGAATTGCTCACGCTGTAGTTTGTTAAAGTTTCAGGGCAAGGATTCAGCTCCTGAGCATCTCAGCAGTGAATTGGGAGAAGCCGGGGCTGTACTAAATGGACGGACCTTCCTCGTTATGCTGCCACTGCGGTCTCATGGCAAGGTCAAGCAAATGACGCAGGTAGTAATGAATCAGACTCCTTGAATTCAGCAGCTAGTGGGTCCCAGTCAGATGGAAAACACCTGGAGAGGTGTAATTTGATTAAAAATAGTCTGCAAGGGCTAGCAAAAGAAAATCATGCTTAACAAATTATATGGAAACTTATTGTTCCTGAAGTGGATGACATTAAGAGCTGACAGGCAGATGCCGTGGGTGTAATTTACCTGGCCTTCAGTACAACCTTCAGTATAGAATAAATGAATACATTAAATTTGCATTTATATAGCTCCTTTTCATCCACCCATCACAGCAAAGCACTTGGCAAACATCACGTGGGCCATACAAAAGATGCATCCATGACAAGATGGGACAAAGAGATTATTTGGAAGGCAGGTCCTGAAAAGGCTGTGGGTTGCAGACATGGATGTCTCTTGTTGAAAGTGCATGGTCTTCAGGGGGTGCCCACAATCTGTCCGTAGAGAACCACTTAATGATGGGAATGTAAGCCTGTGAATCACTTGGAAAACCATAGAAGTGAATTTCTGCTGATCACCTCACTCAGACTCCCTCTCTCCAAGGGGAATCCCCAACCAACGGGGCTTGGGCTGTCCCTTTTACCCTCTTTTGGCTTTTAGGGTGCACGTTGGCCTGAAGTAGCTTCACATCTCCTTGGTCTTGCAGCAGCAGGTGGAGCTGTGTTAGCCAGTATATCCTGTTCTTGCTGAGGATGGTCCATAATGAACAAGTCCTGTAGCAAAACGCATATAAAAGCTTCTTTACTTTTAAACGGCCTCTGCTACAGCAGCAAGGTAACACCCTACACTTTACAGAAACAACTAAAAACCTCATTTAGAATTGATCACAATATTTTAATAGGTCATGAGGGGTTTTTTTGAGTGAAAAGCAGCAGATTTTTTTCCAGGAAGCTGAGATGTTGTTTATATCATCCTTAAAAAAAAAAAAAAACAAAGTATTTTTTTTATTATTTTTATCAAAGATGGTTGTTGTACAGTTCTACAGTTGAAAACATTCCTGCAGTTGAACCCTTTTACAAGTCACTTCAAGGCTATGTAAGGCAGGAGGATGGCTTTTTCATGGGAAATGTTTCAAAATCATGACCAACATGGATGAGTTAAAGACAATTTTCATGGCATGCTAGCAAAAATCAGCTTGGAACTTCAAAGTGTCATCTCAGAAAAATCACTATTAACTGTTCCTCCAGGCCTGGCACCACACCAGGGAAGCTGGGGCTTATCTTGGCACTGAATTTTCACTAATGAAGAGGCAGATTCTGCCACCCGTCTCTCAAACTTAATGACCAAATAATGAGTAGAAGTTTATTGCACATACAAGAAATGGACATTGGATTCATGAAGGTTTTCTAGCTTCAATTCAGCCTCTCTTTGAAAACAAAACGCTACACTACTGTTTTACTGGTTTTTGTGAAAAAAAATTGGGGACAATGTATAATGGGGAAGAAAGGATCTGGACTTTTTTCCTCCAAGCAGTTTCCTAAATCCTGGGATGCTAATGAGAGGCAACAGGAAAAGCCTGGGTTCAGGCTTAGGTAAGGTGGGTTCAGGATAGAACCCAAGACCTGCAGTTCTGTGACCCCAGTTCCAACAGAGAGGGACAACTCTGTGCTTGGACCCAGGACACCATCCTGTGTATGGTCAGCCCCAGCCAGGCTGCTCACAGTCTGCTTTCTTCTATAAGATGTAGCCTTTGCTTCCTTAGGTAACTAACTTCACAGTAATTGTGTCAGCAAGGATTTTAACAGCATGTTGGCATAAAGTCTGCACAGTACTTTGCTGTTCCTGGTTATCCATTTGTCCTGTGAGCTTATGAGTTTTTCATTATCTTCTGTACTCCCATAGCCCCACGCAAGTGCAATGCTACATTCCTCCACAGCTGTATGGTACTGCAAACTTGTATGTGGAAGGAATATCTATCCATCAGCAACTGAAGTGGCTTTAACCAGCTATTTATAATCTTTTAAAACAGGAAGAATTTCCAGTGTTCTTCTGTAACAATTTTTTTTTTTCTCTTTTAGAGCTGTATGAAGTGCTTTGCCAGTATAAATAACAACTTAAAAATCCATCTCAAAGTTGTCTCTTCTTCAAACAATCTCCAACTTACTCCAAAAGCATTTACCATGTGAAACAATTATGAGAAATTCCACTGGCAGCCAAAGACAAGCTGTCTCTAGGGTCTGATTTTAACAGATTATTTTTATTAGAAAACACTGGGGTGTGTTAGTGAATGACAACTTGGAGAACTGGTTTATGGCAGTCTTTTCAACAGCTCTCTCTCCACGCTTACTCTACATCAATCTTAAATGAGTAGATCCTTCAAGGCTTATCTCATCTGCTCCAATTTTAGAAACAACTTAATAAAGTGCATTTATCACCACTTCACATGGGAGCTTGGCTAGTTCTGCCTTTATGTGGCTCTTACGTGCATCTCAGCTTTGATCTCCTTTTCCTAAAAATACACTCATCAGCCTTTTCATGGGCATCTCCTCCTCCTTTTGCATTCCTTGAGGATAACATTTCTGAGCTGTACTCATGCTGTCATGCCAAATTGTTCATTTTTCATAGTTCAGATTTTAATGAGGGTCAGTAATGGTTGTAGCAGGATATTTGTGATCCCACTGACTTCATGTTTCAGCACTGTAAGGCATGGATCATGGTCAATAGTGCTGTTTTGCAGGAAGGCAATGTGCTTTTTCTCCCAGGTTTCTCATGCCAGTTGATCTATGAGAACAGTGGCTTCAAGGCACTTCAAGCTCCTGAAATAGAACTAGTCTCCCTAAATTCCCAGGTACTATACATATTTTCATTAACAGCAATGTTGTTTAATGGTACTCAGCGTGCATTTTAATGAGACTTGGCTCTCAATATGTGTCAAGCCTAGGCCAGGCTCCTCTCCTATCTGAAACTCCTCCGGGAAGATTAATATACCTTTATGATGGAAGGCAAATGGATTTTGACACAATGCAAAGATCCACTAGTGTCCTCTTTCTTTTCAGCAGAAGTGTTAATATTCTCGGTTAGAACGGGGAGTAAGGGAGTGTACTTCAGATTGTCTCAGCTTCCAGGAGCATTTTATACCGCCTGTGGATATTTAGGGCTACAAAGATGATCAGAAGGCTGGAGCACCTTCCCTACGAGGACAGGCTGAGAGAGTTGGGCTTGTTCAGCCTGGAAAAGAGGAGCTCAGAGTAGATCTTATAGCGACCTTCCAGTACTTGAAGAGGGCCTGCGGGAAAGCTGGAGAGAGGCTATTCATAAAGGCTTGTGGTGATAGGACGAGGGGGAATGGGTACAAACTGGAGAGGAGCAGATTTAGACTAGACATTAGGAAGAATTTCTTCACCATGAGAGTGGTGAGATATTGGAACAAGTTGCCAAGGGAAGTTGTGGATGCTCCATCCCTGGAGGTGTTCAGGATCAGGTTAGACAGGACCTTGAGCAGCCTGATCTGGTGGGAGGTGTCCCTGCCCATGGCATGGGGGGTTGGAACTAGATGATCTTTAAGGTCCCTTCCAACCCAAACTATTCTATGATTCTCAGTAATTCTGTATTACAGGCTGACTTCACTTTGTCTCTTGGGGAGGGGATGAGGAAAGAAAGGACCTACCTGCATGGAAGGGAGAAAAACCCCACAATCTGCCATTCCTGTGAGGAGCTGAGCTCCCCTATGTGTCTGCCTCACAGTGAATATGGGGCATTTCCCAGGCCCTCAAGGCACCCTAATTATCAGAGGGCTTCACAGGACCGTCCCATACAACTGCAGTAGTAGTGCTGTGCCTTTCCACTTTAGTTAAACCGCTTCACTAAGTTTAGTTTTTTACTCTTTGATTTTGCCTCTCAGGTCATCATAGTAACTGATTCTCTGCTCTGCCATATTCCAACATTAGTATTTTATATACAACATGCTCCCTACCTGCACCCCTCACTGCCACATAAACCCTTTGCTCCCACACAAACTCAGTGTGCACTGGAGGGTTTGTACACTTTCACCCTGAATCAGATCTTGCCTCTCCTCCACCTCAGCGTTGCCTCTACTGCTGTCAGACCTCGTCTCCCCCAAGGATCCTGGCTGCCTTCCCAATGCATTATTATTGCTCACCTTCTCTTTTTCTGATCATAGAAACATACAATAAAGGTAGGAAAAGAAAGACCTCTAAGATCATCAAGTCCAACCATCAGCCCAGCGCCACCAGGCCTGCTAAACCATGTCCCAAAGTGCCACATCTACATTTTTTTTAACACCTCCAGGGATGGTGACTCCACCAGTTTCTTTGGGCAGCCTGTTCCAACGCTTCACCACTCTTTCAGTAGTGAAATTTTTCCTAACATACAATCTAAACCTTGTTTAACACAACTTGAGGTCATTTCCTCTCATCCAATAGCTACTTCCTCAAGAGAAGAGAACCACATCCATCTCCCTACAACCTCCTATCAGGTAGTTGTAGAGCGCAATAACATCTCCCCTCAGCCTCCTCTTCTCCAGACTAAACAATCCCAGTTCCCTCAGCAGGTCCTCATAAGATTTGTTCTCCAGACCCTTTACCACCTGTTTGATGACATCAATTGTCCCCAATGATGCAGATGTGTGTTAAGAAGACTACTCAAGTCTAAAGTGGATAAATGGTTTCAGGAATAAGCTGTGACTGAAATCCCAGGGGTCAAAAATGGAGGCATTTCTCTTATATGTAATGTAGGTCTTGCTTAGTGTGTGTCTAAAGCTACCACTGCACACCAGGTTTGTGTGGACTTGGTGGTATCCCTGGCATTCATGGTTTTATGCACTGGAATAATTTTCAGAGTGACTTTCTATTAGCCCACAATATTGACTAATTTAAAAAGAGTAATGAATTCCTTTTGGCCCATCAAAACAAAGCAGAATGTGGGCTGCCTGGTGTGGTTAGCAAGATGGTTGAACAAGCAGCTGTCCTCTTGTTACAGCAATGGAAAGGAGGGATGAGCAGGAGGAAAAGAAGTAAATTAGCTCTTTTCATGTTGGAATAGGGAGCACATAATAAAAAAGAAGTCATTCAGAAATAAATGACTGAGATGCCATTTAAAACAAATCAAAGATACACACACACACACATACGCCTGTTCTCACACAGAATCCTGTAAGAATTATTTGGCAGACAGGGGATTGATCTCGTCCCCTACCCACCACTGGGAGCCATCATTTGTCTTTGCTTTGTTCTCACCACAAAGATGCAAATGGGGGTGAGAAATGGCTCAGCAGGAGTCTAATCTCATGACAAACACCAGAGTAATATAAGGTTGCTTTATAAACGCAATTCAGCTTTATCACTGCTCCTGCAGGACAATGCTCAGCACTATATGCTCAGTCTCTCCCTCTCAGGCTGGCTTTCAGGGACAGGCCATCAGCCAGGAAAGGGTCTTCAGAGAATATCCATGATGATCCCCTGACTTTTCAAGAAAACTTTTAAAACCTTACCCAGGCAAAACAAGGCTACTGGGAACAGCACACCTGGAAAAGCAAACCGGTGGTTTTTTAACTGATCAATTACCAAAAGTTACTGCAGTGTTGACTGGATTGGGAAGCTGGATGGTTAACCGCTGCAACAGCGAAGCCTGGAGAAAATGCATTGCAGCACCCATGGACCTTTGTCAACCCTGCCCAAGGATAGCTCAATATATTAGGGGTTCTCAGTGGCAATATACATCCTTTTCTCTATCCTCTACTTCCTCTGGTCAACTCTGCTTTGAAATGTGAGTTCATTAAAAAAAAGAAGATATAGCTGCTCAGGTGTTTTTCTACATCCTGTATCATCCCTCCCTAAAGAGAAATGGAAACAGGTAAGTGTTTGAAGGATTCTTCAGTTTCTACTAGTGAAACAGCTACTTAAACCAAATAAGACAAGCAGTGTGGTTTCAAGTAAATCCACAAAAGTGGACCAATGTTTTTCCTCCTCAAAATCTAAAGCCGGAGACTGAAGCCCAAGACCCAGTGTTTGGGGCAAAATTATATTTTTCCTTAAATTTTCAAAATCGCTGAGGATTACAGATTTGGCAGATGTCAATGTTACTGCAAGTCCTCAGAAAGCACATTGCAAGTCCTCACAGCCAATGGTACTGTATGTACCTCAGTCCTTTGGAAAAAAATACCAAGTCAAGTATATTAGCTGTCTCAATCAGCACAAGAAGAACATAAGCTTATGTCTGGAAATATCCTGGTCTTATCTTTGACAAGTCCTGTCTTTTAATTTTTTTAAAAATGCAAGACCTTAATATCTTCATTCCATTTCTAAGCCTCCTGGACTATCAACAAATGTGTATCTTGAAAGTAGAGAGGTAAAAGTTCATATAAAATCTTTCACTTCCACTGTTTGAGTGAGAGAACTGTTACCTAGCTTGTCATGAAGACTCTGCTGTGCAAAAGAAGTCAAAACCAGAAAATCAGTGGAGAAAAGGCTGAGTCTACATTAACAGGTAATGCTGTGCAATAGGAGTGGATCTGTAGAGTGATGGAACTGATACCAAGGACAAAAGTTGACACTGTCTCTCAGGATACTTTGGAAAGCTTCAGTCTAGTCCTGTCAATGGCTATTAGAGGTTGGAATTCATCAGGGATGTTCCATATCTTCCAATTTAGTTTCATCTGAAAAAAAACTCCAGTTTCTGCACTCTGTAATCATGTCATGATGCAAGCCAATGAGTGGGAAGTGAAGATGATCAGATTTGCTTTAGAAGTTCTCCCCTAATTTGAACTAGAATTTGAATCTAAGCAGGACTACCCCGCTATCACTTTTTAAAGAAGACCAACATTGATTTCCAGCCCGTACTTACATCCAAAAAAAAAAAAAATGTGAGGAAAAAGAAAATTAACAAGTTTGTTCAGCATCTGTTGCAGCATCCTCTGTGTTTTTTGATGCATAAAAGACTAGCCTTCACTTAAAGAGGTCTTGGGGAGTTGCGCACATGTAAATTTGCATGATGAAGACCAGGACCTTTTCTGACATTGCAGAAGCACGGATAATCTGTGACAGTGGCTATTTAGCTTAAAAGTATGACTTATTAGTAAACACTCAGAAGGTCTTACTCCATAACATGAATACTGCAATTTATGTTCAGCTTCAACATTTGCATTACAGTTTGCCCCATGCTTTATGTTCCCATTCCTGTTGCCATCTGCCTGATCTCCAAACTGAACTGGTGAAGTTGCATTCCTACTTCATGAGACTAAAGTAACACATATGGCTCTGGTGAGCATGAAATAGCAATCTTCATATGTCCTTGAAGAAACCTGGACAACCTCTGTCTGTAAGTATGAGAAAAGCTGTTAAAACAGAGAAGATAAATCGTGGCTGACAAGGGGCTGTAGGCTGAGGCCTCTCTTTGATGAAAGACCTAATAAATTAAAGGTGACTTGCAAAAGCTTTCCTTTTGAAAGAAGGTAAACCCTGAGATCCGTTTCGCTAGCAGTGTGTGTACCAGGGAACTCAAAAAGCCTGCCTGCCTAGGAGGGCAGAGGCAACCTGTCTACGTCTTCTTGCACTGCAACTTCCTCCAATAAAACCAGGCCCATGCCCTTGTGAATTTGCCGTGTGTCCTCATGTTTCACATGACAAAATATCCCTGGAGTCCTTGGCTGTTTCTACAATGTAGTTTGTGCTGCTGCAGCAGCTCTTGGAAACTAGGTGCTGCCTGGTGCTCCGGCAGCCTCGTATGCAATGAGAGCAGCTAAGCCATCCTGAGCAGCTCGGTTGGTGCTGAGGACATCAGTGCGTACTAAGTCCCATGGGGCCAAAAGCAATTGAATTTGAAGATGAGCCAGATAAGGTGGCTTTTCAGTTTTAGTCATTGGAGGGTTGCTGTATATTCTAGTCAAAAGCTGGCTGAAGCACTTAAATTCCTGCATAACATTGCAGAAAGAGAGGAAGGAGGTAAAGAGCTGAGGTTGCCTGTGGGCTGGCTGGGTGTCAGGGTCTGCACCAGTGGCTGCAAGCATTTTTGAAACATTCCTGCAGTGAACAACAGAAAAAGTCAGACCTTGCACATGGATCATAGAATAACAGGGGCCAGAAAAGAGCTTGGGATCATCCAGTCCTACTCCAATCTACAGCAGGGATAAGCTCCAAATCAGAGCTGGTCACTCAGGGCCTTGTCCAGACAGGTACTGAAAAATCTCAAAGGATGGCGGCTCCAGCACTTGGCCTCTTTCATGGTGAATTATTTTTCTTCCTCTGCCCAAAGTTCTCCTTGCTGCAGTCTGTGCCCAGTGATCTTAATTTTTGGAAGTATGAAGTGATGCTTCACATTCAGTTGCTCCTCCACCACAGAGCTGCTCCTCATGTTTGGCTCCAGACTCAGGGCTGTCCCAAGTACAGGACTTGGCATTTGGTTTTGCTGAACTTCAGGAAGTTACAGTCAAGATGTGGTCCCATGAGTCCCCAGACAGCCTTTTTTAGAGCAGACCTCAGCTAGTATAGCTAATGAAGACTTACAACGATCAGCAACAAAACCATTAGGATCCGTCTCTGAATTTAGAGAAAAGTACTAATGGCAAGGAAATCCTCTAGAAGACTGCATAAAAAAAAGAC
The DNA here is from genome assembly GCF_017976375.1 of Cuculus canorus. NCBI lineage: Eukaryota > Metazoa > Chordata > Aves > Cuculiformes > Cuculidae > Cuculus > Cuculus canorus. The sequence continues at coordinate 114,789,561 of NC_071402.1, forward strand.
ATGACAAAAAAAAAATACAGAGAGACCACTGCAGTCCCTTCAGACTTTTCTTGGATGATGGGACCTCAGAACTCTGTGGAGCTCATTGACTAGAAACCAATTTCTAACAAACAGTGGCTGCATACGCTACACTTCAGCAGGACCTGAAGCTGCGATTCCTGAAGCAGAGACCTCTTACACTTGTGCTAGGAGAAAACCACCTGCTCTTTGACATGCAAGGAAAGCTGTCCACTCTCTGGGACCAGCCGCTTGAGGGAGCCAAGATGACGTACTCTAAGAGCCAGCAGATTATATAAGTATTTTTTGAGTGTTTTACATGGAATCGTTCTCTTTTCTTGTAATGCTAAATCTGTTGGTTCAGAGAGCTTTGCGACATTCTGTCTCAGATTTAAATGCTTTTTAATTTGGCTTCCAAAGAAATTATTGCACAATTGTGCTGTATTTGTGTTTGTTGTCTCCTTCCCTGCCCCCTCCTTGATTACTGGTGTGTGCCTCAGCTTCCAACAGATTTGATAGCTGTTCAAATGTCTTAAAACTAACTTTCTACAAGTTGCATGAAACCAGACAGAAAATAGTAATGAAAACAGGTAAAGTGAGGTCCTTTTTGAATTCAGATAAAAAGGCAGGAAAAAATACACCATTTCTTGGCCCACAAATTTGCTTCGGGTCCAAGCCTACTGTCTCTATTTTAAACATTAGAGATTCCACAGAGCAGAAAGTTAGGGGACAGTTACAGGAAAGCAGTTGTATGCCATAGGAAATCAGGGTCCAGTGGCTAAGGAGATGCTAAACTAGATATGACCCAGCAAGTTTTTCAATGTGGTGCTCCCCTTCTCCCCAAGAATCAGGTACTGTTGTCTCCCATCTCATTAAATCCAACTGCTACCTCAATATTAAGCCAGCGTTTTCAGGAACACTGTGACTCCAAGGAGAAAGTTCAGAGACTTAACTTATCCTGCTGGTTTTTAGCCCATGGAATTTATCACACAGTGAAGATTTCTCCATGGATACAAGAGGCCTCTCCAACACAAGAAATCTTGCCTCTCCTAATAGGACTTTGTACTACCCAATTCAACAGTTTCAGCCCGAGAGTACCTGCACAGCATCCACCTCAACGACCCTGTGCGAGGGTGGCAGGATCTTGTATCCATGGCATTCTTGTCCCTGGAGGACTACAGTCTCCTATGCATTACATGACTGAGGAAGAGAGAAAAATGAGAGTCAAGGTAAGAGACAAGGAGGGCAGAGCAATATAAAAGAGAGGGTTACGTGCAACACTTATCTAGCATCTGTAAGGACCATCATACCCCTCCCTCTCTGGTTTTACTAACTTGTGGTCTTCTGTGGGTGTGTTACGGACAAGACAGGTGTTTGCAAAGGCTCTTCATTAAAGGAAAATAGTAAAACATGATTCAAGTTTTGTAAACTATTGTTTGTTTCTTTTAAAAAGCTGTTCAAGATTGAAAAATGATTGCTACAAGCCTATCGAAAGTGACAACACAACCCTTTGATTTTATTTGTAATTCACCTCGCTTACTGGGGAATAACGTTAGCATTTTGGCAGCAGTGTTACATTATGAGCTCTCATTTGTGTTTCTTTTCTTCCCCAGGTGGATTTATTTCTTGTCCACATCAAAATGCAGAGACTACTCCATCTTTCATGTTCATGGCATGCACAGGACATATTATCAAAATGTAACATCCTGGCAAGGAAAAATCAGCATCAGCAGAGGCATTCAGCAAGTAGATAGAAGGAGATATCTGAAACAAAGTTTTCACATTAGCAGATACTTGTATCAAATAAATCAATAAATAAAAAATGAACGATGGATGTCAGCAATGGAATCATAGAATGGTTTTGGGTTGGAAGAGACTTTAAAGAACATCTAGTCCCAGATCCCCTGCCATGGGTAGGGACACCTTCCACTAGACTAGGTTGCTCAAATCCTTATCCAGCCTGGCCTTGAAATGACATCATTGCTATACATCGAAATACAACAGCAGCAAGTTCAGCCTGTAGTGTCGCTTGCCTGCAAGAATAACCTTAGAAAGACTCTTCCTGGAGCAAGGGGAAGGATTAGCACATGACAAAAGGATGGTAATAAACATCATGCCTCTTGCCCAGAACAAATCTTTCTTCTGAATGGACACAAGGTGTCAATTCAATAGTATTAAATGTGTGCTTCTAAAAAGATCTCACTTCATAATGGATGCATATATGTGTCTCTGTCTCTCACTCTTCATATACCTATATATGTAGACACACATATATATGTATTTCTTTCCTCATCATCATGAAAGATGGAACGGCCTATAGGTAATATGTCTATACATGAAGCCTTAAGGTACAAAGATCCTTCTCCTCTCAGCAGTCCCGACTATATATTGCAGGAGCTGTTGCAAAGGAATGAAAGTAAGTATGAGTACTATTCAGCTTCTGTTGTCTTGTCCTCATCTTCAGGAAAAAAATGTGCCTATATTTAGAAAGTAGAATTAGCATTGAAACAATTTTCACATCATTAGTACCTCAGTCTCCTCAAACATCGTTTGTGGTATCTGCTTTCATGGAAGCGGATGGGGCCACATGAAAGCAATCATAAGGATGGAAATGTTCTCAGCAGGAGGAAAAAGGATTATCAAAAAGCAGACAAATAAGAGTTGAGAACGTTTTGTAGTCCTGGGCATCTATTTGCCATTTGAGCTATGTAGAGTGTTAACAGATCCAAAAATACAGAATGCAGTACTTATTCACTTACTAAGCTTTCAAAAAAAAGAACTGAATATATTTGACTAATATGATACATCAGATCACAGTGATAGGAAGACATATGGATATAAATTGGCTAAAGTGGACATTCAAAGATCTTCCTGAGGCCATTCAGTTACTTTTCTCCTAATGAAAAAAAAATAGAACAGTGTAATTTTTTTATTAGTTTGACAGCATCTTTATGCCATCCTATACCTGTCCATGCCCAGCTTCCCCTAGGTAGATATGCGTCATTCCAGATCTATTTCAGAACAAGATTTCTCTGAAGGAAAATATGATCCAAAGGAAATATGATACCAGAGAGCAAATTAAATGGAGAAAACAAGCCACTGATAACATAGCATGAAAGCTGGTTTTGGGATCTCATTACCTTCCAGCCTTTTGGGATAAGCAAATCAAATTGCTGACTTGCCAGGACATTGTCAACTTGCAAGTGGGACAGCCTGGATCAGCTTTCTCAGGCCACCTTTTCATGAATTCTGCATCTATATTCGCATCTTTGCCTAGCTATGGAGAATGGAGACATTACAGGGAGAAGCTGGATTGATGGTGAATTATTCTACAGTCTGCTGACTTTTTACAGTCTGAAGGAAGAGGTGTACATGTACCTGGAGAGGTCTGGTCTGGCGCCATGCTGCTCTTTATGGCAAGGCATGGGTTTTGAGCATTGTAATGATTTTTGTGGGAATTAGATTTAAATTATGACTGCTTGCTCTTATGATTTAATTACTTAAATGATAACTGCTCATTGCAATCATACACACAGAGGTTGTATAAAAAGCACGAAGAGTTGAGAACTTCAGAGCCTGTGGTGTTCTTCCTGAGTTGTTTGGCTGGAAAAGCATGGGAATGGTTCTCCTTTGGTCCGGTTCAAAGTAGAAGAAGTCAAGAATAAATCTTTTGTAAACGGAAAAGCCCTGATGGAGAAGGAAACACACAGACCATATAAAAGTTTGTTTGGTGTTGAAGTAGTAAGGTAAAAAAGATTATTCTTTTCAGCCCTTGATTTGAAGACATTCATTGTGTTTTGTTTATTTACATTTATTTATTTACATTTATTGTTTATTTACATTTATTTACACTACCTTTTGCCACAGCCTTCCTCACAACCTCACCTTGAAAACTACACTGTGCGTTAGTCTAAGGAACCAAACTGAATTTAATCGTGCTGCCTGGGTGCCTACCAATAACTTCTGAAGAGACTGGTCAATGGTAATTGCACTTGGCAAGTTTCATAGAAGTATTTTCAACTAATCACATTAGGCAAAAAGCTGGGGAGGAGAGGGAAAGTGAAAGATAACGACAATGGACTTTCCAGGATGCAAGATAAACTTAGCTCACCCCAGAGAAAAGAAAGATTTACTTCAAAGCACAAGGTCTCAGTACAGGCCTCACTTTTTTGGTTATGGGGTTATTTATTTGTTTTATGACTTCATTTTATTCCATTGTCTCCAAATGGCCAGAAATTGGTTTGAGATATAATTGAAAGAACAACCATTGTAAGTGTTTTAAATGTAAATCCTACAAAAAAGGAATGTTTTGGGGGTTTTTTTGCGCTCATGCATTTTATTTTTTCATATTCAAGGAGAAAGAAAATTTATTTTTTCTGTTCTACCTGTAAAATTATATTACTTCTTGGTTTTGAAAAGGTCACATCACCTGATGTAGTAATTGCATGCAGCTGTTATGTAATTGTTCCTCATACTTCTATAAAAAGGCAGTAATTGGAAGAGTTTCTTGGATGTTATTATGTGGCAGATACCTCCTGGAGTCAACAACAATAGCTGTTCATCTGGAGGCAACAGTCCCCCATGGGGAGCTTAGAGCTGCCTGCAGGAGCTGGCGTTGACCTGGGAAGTTATGTGCTCTGGTTCTTTACTGTGGAAGACAACAGCAAAGCGTGGGCAGATGAACTTTGTCAGCTCCATCTGTCTTACTGACTCAGTGACTCAACTTGGAGAGCAGCACACATATGCACACACCATTCTCCTCCCCAGGACCAAGAGCAAAAAAACCTTCACTTGCGAGGGCCAAACACTGCTGGGAGCCAAGTAACCACAGCTTGGCTTGCTGCTTGGTGATGCAGGTGAGCAGGGCTGGAGGAGAGGTCTCCTCCACTGCATGAGAACACAGGGGTTGGGTCTGAGACTTGCTCTCTGCCTGTGCCTGGACATTTGCATCAGAGCATGCGGACTGGGACCTGATGGCTCTTGGGTCCCTCCCCCTTTTTTGCCAGATGTCCTGGAAGCACATTTGCCTCAGCAGGGTGGAAAAGATTTGCAGCTCTGAATCCCTGTTTACTGGAATGCCCACGTTGGGACTAAATGTCAATATATTAAAAGAAAGAAAAGGGACCCTGTTGCTGGCTGCAAAGCCCTGCTTGGCTAACAGTATTGCCCATCCTTCCCAGGCCCACAGAACTGTTTAAGTCTTCTCTCCCCAGCTTTATCTGGAATGGGATGATGAAGACCGCGTGGTATTTATGTATTATAGTTAGCTTAGAAAATGGACTTTAAATAGAGTCTTTTACTTTATAACTCAGTGCTTATGAGTTTCTGTTCAAAGGGGTTGTAGAGAAGCGTTGCGTTTTTTTCTCCCAGTTGACTGAATTAGGTGTCACTAACTTTGTCTCCTGAAGACTGGCAAGAATGAAATGACTCATATATACAGGACACCTCCCAAGGGAGTAAGTGCCAAAATAACTCATCTAAGGAACACCCCCACACTGGATTGCCACCTAATGCTAACGATGACACCAGAGTTAATTGCAGCAGTCAGCTGTTGCATTTCATCTACAAGTCCTGCTCAGTTTAATTAACCTTTTGGGAATTAGCATTTTGTTGACTTACGGTACCTGCTTTGAATTCCTGACAGTTACAGAAAGACTGTCTTGATTGCAGAGTGACTTGTTTCACTCAGAGGGGGATGATACCCAATGGCAGTTTCTTTAAAGAACGGTCCCTAGGCAACAGCAGGTTGATCCTGGGTTGGAAAAGCCAGGAAAGAAACAGCCCATACCTCTGCTGATACCTGGTTCATGTCCCACCATGCTGGAATTGCTCATTCACCCTCCCAGTGGGGTCAAGTGCAGGTTCCTTGCTCCTCCGCAAGCTTCCCGAGTTCTCTTCATGCTTGTTCATCACTTGGTGCATGCAGTCACTTCCAAGCACCTTCTTGCAACTGCTCTACCTGCATTTACCAAATAACATTTGCATTCTGCCTCTGAAAAAACACCAGGTGACAACCTGCTTGTTGCAAGAAACAATGCCCATTGCAGTTAACTGCAGCTAACTGCTGTACCTGGGATGAACTTTTCCCATCAATACACTCTTTCTGCTGGTGCAGTGAGCTGTTTATAAGTCCAAGAAACTGTTTGGCCAGGAATGAGATGTAAGTTCGGCTAAGCACTGTGCGTCTTCAGGCTTGCAGCTATCCAAGATCCAGCCTTGCCTTGGAATATAGTTTTGTTTAGGCTCCTTAAATCAGGCTGACAGGAATACTTCCACCAAGAAAGCTGTTTCTAGTCTCTCTGAAGAGGGCTGTGTTGCCAGCTCACCCTTTTCACCTACATCTGTCTAGTCTGTGGCTTTTCCCCTCTTTTCTTGTCTCTGGGTTACATCTGAGGGACCACGGTGAGGGACACGAGATGAGGTAATTGCAGGATGCCGGTCACAGGGGCTGCGGCAAGTCAGACTGATACTTGGGCTGCAAGGGACTGCTGCAACACTGAGCTGCAGGAAAGGAAGGCAACAGCGATGTGGCACTGGCTGGTGATAGGCTGGGACTACTGGACACGAGAGGGCTGCAAAGCAGGAGGCACGATAGCATGACTGACTGCTCCTGTTTCTTGCTGCCACTTACTATTTGCCCTGTTTTTACCTGATTCAGCCATCACAACCATATCTGAGGAGAGAGTGCAGCTGGCCAATGTGTTTGTCCCAAAAGCTAGGGAAGCCCAGATCAGTTAAGCTGGCTTGCACACACCTCCAGCAGGGATAGTTGGCCTGGATCACCAGGAGAGGACTGTTTCTCCCAGGGCTGACTGAATCGAACTCATACCATGAATTGACCTCCTACCGTTCTCCATGCCAAATTAATCCTAAACTGTTTGCCTGGGGATTAAACACTGCCTGTCTGGACCTCTCCTTCTTCTGACAAGGCAGCTGGAAGGGCATCTTTAGCACGGCAGCACCCAACACACTCTCTGAAACTGCTTCTGCAGCAGGTTGACCCTGCCCTCCTACCATCCATTCTGTAGCTGACTTTCTTCCCTGCCTTCGGAGAGTGCTGAGAACAGAGGAAAATCAATGTGGCTTTGTCAAATAATTGTGGATTGTGTTCTGGGTAGAGAACACATTAAAGATATCCTGGATCAATAGGATTCATGTAATATTAGAGCTTTTCCTGTTAGCTCTCGCACTAATGCACTTTCATCTTTACCTCTGGTTTGGGGGACTTGAATGGCATCCACTGAAAAAAACAGTTTTCTCTGGGAAGGGTAAGACATGCAGAATCTGTGAAAAACAATGGGAAATACCGTTTTTTTTCCCATAATCATACATAATTACTATTAAAAAAAATACTACTTCCCTTCCCTACCAGAGGACTTCTTACTCAGAAGTCTGACTGTGATTTAAGAATATAAATAAGAAACACAAAAGACAAAATATAAAAAAGATGGATTTAGGTCATTTAGAAAATTAACGCACAGGCATTCAGCCATTTTCCTGGTAATTTAGCAGTCACTTCAGAAGACAACATAACACTTACAACCTTTGCAGCAGAGAAAAAGCAAAGTAGCCTGCTATCAAATGAGTTGTTTCTAGCACATTTTCTCATTGAGTTATGGTGGGTTTTTTTATCTCCTCTCCAGGTGTATCAGTCCTGGAGTGAAACAGAACAATTACCGCTGGTTTGTAAGAAAAGGTGATAATTTGAAGCACATTTGAGGCTCTTTTTCTTGAAGGAATTTAGTTGGAAAATTGTTCTTTTCAACTGCAGTTTTCAATATTGCTAAACTACTATACCATTCAATGCACGAGAGACTGATTTGCTGCCATGCTGTTGGAGATGACATTTACCCAACTGCCTGCGTATTTCCACTTCTTGGAAAATTCTTTGGCAGAAAATTATATCATTAACTTCATACCAATTTTTTATTTTATAAGAAAGTGAATAAGGCTCGGTTTGACTGCTTCTATTCTGCTTTTACAGGTGATCAGAGTTCAAAAGTGTCCTTGCTTCATCTAGCTGATATGTTTCCTATAAACAGAGTTATTCACAGTCTCAGGGACTGTATTTGCAGTAGCAGTTGCTTTGCCAGGGAAAATATTTTATCATTCGATTGTTTTTATAAATAAACACAAGGTTTGATTCACCAGTCCACCTACACTGTGTTTTGTCAATGGAGTTACAACAGAACAGCACTGGTTTTATAAAGGGAAAATGACGCTTGTTACACTAAGCAGCACATTTTTCTCCAGTCCTTCCACCTACATTAATTCTTTATTTTAGATTTTTTTCTCCCTGCCCTCCTCTGGTCTAGGATACTCTCTGTATTAGCCTGGGTAAACGTAGAGGTTTGCATCTTAACAAATGCAATGTGTCGCTTATTGTCCAAAATCCACTGACTCTGCTAAGACATCCCACTCCCTATCCCATCTCTCTTGTGTTTGGCTGGGCTGTTCAGGCTCTATTTTTACACCTAAAGATGCAAAGAAATTCCAAGCTGAGCTTATAGTGCCATCTACATTAATTATGTACAGAATCACAGAATCACAAGGTTGGAAAGGACCCATTGGATCATCGAGTCCAACCATTCCTAACACTCCCTAAACCATGTCCCTAAGCACTTCATCCACCCGTTCCTTAAACACCTCCAGGGAAGGCGACTCGACCACCTCCCTGGGCAGCCTGTTCCAGTACCCAATGACTCTTACTGTGAAGAATTTTTTTCTGATATCCAACCTGAACCTCCCCTGACGGAGCTTCAGGCCATTCCCTCTTGTCCTGTCCCCTGTCACTTGGGAGAAGAGGCCAGCTCCCTCCTCTCCACAACCTCCTTTCAGGTAGTTGTAGAGAGTAATAAGGTCTCCCCTCAGCCTCCTCTTCTCCAGGCTAAACAACCTCAGCTCTCTCAGCTGCTCCTCGTAAGACTTGTTCTCCAGCCCCCTCACCAGCTTTGTTGCTCTTCTCTGGACACGCTCCAGAGCCTCAACATCCTTCTTGTGGTGAGGGGTCCAGAACTGAACACAGTATTCAAGGTGCAGTCTCACCAGTGCTGAGTACAGAGGGACAATAACCTCCCTGGACCTGCTGGTGACCCCATTTCTGATACAAGCCAAGATGCCGTTGGCCTTCTTGGCCACCTGGGCACACTGCTGGCTCATGTTCCTAATTCTCCTCAGTCTAGAAGAAAAGGCAAACCCTTGAGCTTCCTAATGCTCAGTCCTGTTTGACCCTCATCAGCACTGGCTCTTTCTGCTTGGCTTGCTGCAACTCTCATTCTGCCAAAGCTCAGGCGTCAACCCCCATGGCAGCATCCAGCCCCAACGTCATCCAGCCCCATGGCAGGACCAGGCTTTGAGGAAATCCTCTCTGAACATCAGTGATAATGATTAAAAAACCCATTTGCAACACACTTGGTTGTAGCTGGGGTTAAAACCTTTACCTTCCTGAAACTTTTTATTTATAATCTTTCGCATTTGATTTTACATTGTCACTCAGTTAAACAACAGCAGAAAGTGTATGAAAGTGAAGGCTGCTCTAGAGATGATGGATGAGGCTCCCTGGGCTCCCTACCGCTTGCAGCCCATGAGTCATTTGCTAATTTCCTCAGCTAAAACTGACAGACAATTACCAACCATTTCATCACAGCCAACCAGACTTTTTTTTTCTCAGGGCTCACTGTCTATCTTTCAATAGCGGTGACTACAAAACCTGCTGCCTACTACATTGTCTCTCAAAGCTTTAATATTTTATTGAGGTTGCTTTGAGTTCTCACTCTCTTTCCTCTCCTAGGGTTAAGATTATTGAACTATAATATTACACAATACAGTGCACCTTGCGTCTTTGCTGCTCCAAATATTTCTTCTGTGGCTGCTTCTTTACAGCACACTACTCAAGAACTGTTCTGCTGTCTGCTTTATGAAAATATCGAAACGAATCACATTATTGCTGGGTATTTTTAAAGAGTTTCTGTACTAGGAACTCAGTGGATCTCCCAACTGCTTCTTTATTGCAGATCATTATGTTGAATGTAAATTTAGAACTTATAGTTTTGCGCAGTATCTAACAAGAATCAGAGCTTTCCCTCATCACCAAGCCCTTTGCTGGATTCTCAGCTTCACCAGAAAGAGTATTACATTCCTTGGCAGACAGCCCAAATGCCAAAAGGTCTTTTTACGCCTCATTAATAAGGTTATTGGATGGTCCAGACTCGAAACACAACTTCCTTGGTGTGCTGGGTGCTAAGGGCAGGCCCGTGCTCGGTAGCCTCTTGTTCAGCCAACGCTCCCGGCAGATTCTCACCAAGACTGCCTGCTCCTCACAGCTCAAGAACTGGGCTCGGGCTATTCTCCACTGGCTGCAAGGTGACCACGTACATGGCTGGGACCAGCTTCAGAGACTGCTGCTCCAAGCTGAGGAGCCTATAGGAATAGTGCCCTGGCTGCAAGAAAAGGACCCTGTGTAGCTGATACAGGGGAAGACTTCTAGGGCCACTCTAGTTCAAATTAAAAGCAGAGGCTAATTGGTCCATGATCTACTGTAACAAAGGCCATGGGATGTTTCCTGCTTATTCAGAAAGCCCTCAGTCACTCAATGCTTGTAACGGCTTTTAAGAGATTTTTTTATAATGCTCCTAAAACTGGAACATCAGAGCCAAGAGGCCCTGTCTGATGTGCAGTTTTGATTCTTTTCAGACTGATCTAATGCTCCATTTTAAAATGCATGATCTTCTGTTGCAGAGGATGCTCCAGCTTCAGAGAAATCATGTACCACATATTTTTAAAAGATGACATCTTCTTTGGTGCAGTAAACAATGCACATCTGTGCAGTCAGTCAAGGCTAAAGTGCTCTCAGAAACTGATCATACTTTCCCTTCCCAGGAGAGCCCAGGGTAGACCAAGTTCTGCAGTTTGATTTCATCTCGTTTTCTGTATGATGCCATCTCCCTCGCTCAGCTTTTTAACTGTTTTGTGATCCTAAATGCCCATTATTTATACAGCAGAAGTAGCAATGGTTAGCTGCCAACACAGCCACGGGCAGGAACACCTTCAACTGGATCAGGTTGCTCAAAGCCTCATCCAACCTGATCTTGAACACTCCCAGAGATGGGGCATCTACTGCTTCTCTGGGCTACCTGTTCCAGTGCCTCACCACCCTCACAGAAAAAAAATTCTTCCTAATATCTAACTTAAATCTCCCCTCTTTGAGCTTAAAACCATTACCCCTCATCCTATCACTGCACTCCCTGGTAAAGAACTCCTCCTCAGCTCTCCTGTAGGCCCCCTTTAAGTACTGGAAGGCTGCTATATATTCTTCCTGGAGCCTTCTCTACTCTAAGCTGAACAACCCCAACTCTCTCAGCCTGTCCTCATATTGGAGGTGTTCTAGCCCTCTGATCATCTTTGTGGCCCTCTTCTGGACTTGCTCCAACAGATCTATGTCTTTCCTGGGCTGAGAACTCCAGAATGGAATGCAGCCCTCTTAAAACCATTTTAATTTCCAGGTCTTTATTTCTCCACCTTCTGGCATAATTCCTAGAGAACAAGCATACCTCCTTTATAAAAGAGCCCTTCTTCTCCTCAATGGCAAAGTCCCCATCCCTCTGCCTGTCCTTACGGCACCATCTGCACCTGCGTCCACTGAACTGTGCTTCAACACGGGCAATCAGAGCTGCAGAAAACACTCCATGCTTTGGTCTCTGTTCTGAAAACACCTGGAAGCTAAATTTTACCGCAAGGCATAAAACGCAGAGGAGTGCAAAAATTAATCAAAAGCAGCCATAATTCCTGAGTAAAAATATGATGTTAATTAGTCTAGTTGCAAAACCTACACACATCTCTTGCTCTTGACTAGATCTTAACAGCTGGCAAGAACTCAGACGCCAGAAGTGTTTCCTGCTCTTATTTACTCAACTAAAAATAGCTATCAGTGTTAAAGCATCCTAGCACTTCTGCATTCTGTATGCGTGCATATATACATACATATAAAAACGCATGTATATTACTTATTATATGTAAGATGCATATGAAACATATACAGAGATATATAAATGTGTGTGCATGTACATATGCAAACGTATGCACATATAAATATGTAAATAAACACAAATAAGTGCTTCATGGTTCTATTTTACATGAAGTGGAACATGCAACAAACAGCAGCCATGCAACAAATTCATATATAATGAATTTTATATTGGGAAATTAACTTGCAGAATTAATGGCACATCTGTATGGTGTTCACTCACTCCAGCTTCTGTAACTTTATAAAACTTGAGCTGTCACGTAGACTGTCTTAAAATAAGGTGATTAAATCCTCTCCCTCCACCTGCAATTCCAAAGCACCACATGGTAATAGCACATAGCTCATTCTCATGAAGTATTGATGTCACAAGCATTTATTGCTAAGGTAATCAGAGGAGGAAAGGTTACTGTCTATGTATGTGCACATTCATATGTATGACTATTCTTTGTGTCTCTCCCTTTGATTCCCCAACACATCAAAAGGCTTGCGGAGGAACCAGCTGAGCAGCCACCTGAGGTGAGGAGGCGCTCAAAGATAGTTTGCAGTCTTATCACAATGGCCCAGAGAAGGTAGGTGGTCTTCCCAGCTGGGCTTTCTGAAAAGGACTGCCTAAAAACGATTGTTTAAATTTCAGCGCTCCCCGGGAAAATTTTGAGCCCTTCCTTTAATGTGTCTGGTTTTGTTAACATGGTGTCCTAGGCTGGCAAGCAGTGTCAATCCTCTATTATTTCGTACAGGCTCCGTGCTCTTGTATGCCTTTTGAGCACATGGGGTGGTCAAGGGTGGTGAGGAGGGAGCTGGATGCATCCCCCAGAGCTGTGTGAGCTACTCTATCTATCTATGACACTGGCACGGCGCCTCATTGGATTTACATCCCACTTTACCTTCATTTGTCTCATGTTTCTGGCCTTCGAGAGACATGCTACGGAGAATATCGTTGCCCCTTCTGACCAGAATTTAGCCCTTTTATCAAGACAAAACATGACAGATCCTAGATGATAAGGAATCCACCTAGACTCATCTCATTTTGCAGGTATCCTAGACCAAATATTATGACAAAGATATGGGGGACGTAAGGATGACAAAGAGAGCAAGGGAAATAGGAGGGTTTCATTCCTCCATGTTGAACATCAACCAGTGCAAATCACCCTTTCACATTATAGGTCTGTTCCAACCAGTTGGCAACCCTAGTCAGATGAGGAATGCATCCTTTTCTGACTTTTTTTTCCTGAAGCCTGTTTTTATCTGTATAGGGCTGTCTGTGGAGCTGGATCACTTCCACAAGGATTGCTGCTGATCCTGGCAGATGAAGTGAGAGTGTGACTGCACTCCAGGGTGAAAATAAACCTTGCCTTAATAAATGCAGCATAAGGAAAAGAGAAACATCACACAATCCTGTGAATTTGGGAACCAACATTTACTTGAAGCTGATATTCTTGGAACCAGCTTCAAAATCACTTGTGATCAAGTCCAGCAAGTTTGTGACTGTAAGTTTTGAGAACAGAAAAATGTTTTTAATCTCAGGAAGCTCCATTCTCTATAATGGCCTAATCCAAAGGTCCTGAGGATCAGAGGGAAGTTTTTACCGACATTAATGAGAGAAAGGCAGAAGCACCAATGGCTGTAAGATGATATTTTTTTCAATTTGCCCCAATAAATTCAGACAATTTTTCTCTGCAGGAGGAAAATGTATCCATTGACTGACAGAGCTGACTCTGAATTCTGAGTCACTGTGGTCAGAACTGGTGCCATTATTAGTGGCACAAATAAATATCACGAGCATGAAGCAGATACATAACCTCAGCACCTTTTAAAGGCAGCTGTAATAACAAACGGATGGAGAAAAAACAGCCAGGTGGAGTTCAGAAGTACCAGAAACAAACAATTATTTCAACTCCTGTAGAAAAAAAATGTTGTATTTGATGAAAACCATGAAAACCAGTAACCTTTCAGCATTTGGGGGAAAACATGCAATAGCCTCCAAAAGTACATCCTCACTAAAAAAACAATATCCATGAAATACATATATTTAAGAAACACAGGGAAACACTAATACTACTATCTTTACAGGTGTTGTACGGATTAATATGGCCCTTGAATCACAGCCCTATGCAACAGGGCTTTCTTGAGTACAGCCCTTCAGACTGATGGATGTCAGCCTGATTTTCTGCCTATTCAGGTGACCTTCTTCAGCAAAGAGAGTTTTTCTCAACTTCACCGCTGAGTGAGTGGCTTCCTAAAATGGAAAAGAGTTCTTTATAGCTCTTCTTCATTTGTGTTTTCCCAGCCAGCTCCACAATAGTGGGTCAAACTTTGCTTGCAAAAAGGGGAAAAAAAGAGGCCAGAAGTCTACTTAGAAACACTCAAGCTCCTTAAGTGTTGTGTCTGTACCAACACCAACCCCAGCCCTCCTGAGTGACCCGGTAACATTTAACAGTTTTCGCTATGTATGTCCTTTCCAAATGTCACAACATGGCTGCAATTTCAGCTTTGATCACAAGTTAAGACTGAGTTACCATTGAAGGATGAGGTAAAAATTAAACCCCACACTGAACATGCCCAGATCGGCACAGCTAACGGCGGAAGGGTAAGTCACTCATCACAGCAGAGAGATACACCTTCCAGATACGTCTGCACCTGGAATCCTTCACTGATGATGGGTACAGCCTATAGGCATTTGCAGTGCATGAGGCTGACAGTTGCTCATTTTGGGATGGATGGATGAAACCTCACTCTCACATAAAGCCACCTAGCAAAAAACTTGCAAGGATTCCAAGGAGCACTTATTCCCTTAAGGCACTGCCTTAAGACACTTCCCCACAGAAGAAAGTGGCTCATGATGGGAGAAGGGGAAAGTACAAAATATTTGAGAGCACATGGAACAAAGATAATTAAGTGGGGCACTTAGTAGCAATAACGAAAGTAAAAATGAAAGACGTCTCTTCAGAAAGTTCTTCGCAGTGCAATTTCCTACCAAGCAATGCAGAAAATATGTTTTTAGAGTCAAGCTTTGAATACAGCCATAGTTTACTATCAATTTATTGCCTTGTGTATATAAGGTTGCACAGTATGTAGAGAAGTCACTGTTCCACCATGCCAGCACAGTGAAGAAGCACAAGTCAAATGTTTTTTGCATACCTGTTCAAGAGTCTCTTGCTCATCTTTCTCACAAGTGTAGAAAGAATATATTTGCACAATGGAAAATTAGACTCTTTACTCAAATGTCCACCTCTTGCCTACTGCTAATTAAAGGCTCGGCAGTGGTACAGATGCAGCAAATCAAGAGTTTATGTGTGTGAGTGGAGAAGGAGCAAGGACCAGTTGGTTCCACAGCCTCGCCTATGCAGCATCTGGAGCAAAATGGCACCCACAGCCCACAATGGCCATGATGCAGGGCCAGATCATGGTACCAGGCCCAGGTGGATGGCCTCACAGGGATGCCTCCTTAAACACAACGACACTTTGCTCTGCCTTGGCCCAACTCATGCTTTTGCATGCAGAGCATTGCTAGATTGAATTGCATGCTTGAGGTTCAAGTGCAAGTCTACATGTCACAAGACTAGGAAGCCCCAAGGCTTCAGCCACTCTTCCTTGGTACAAAGACAGGGGTACCAGCTCATCTCTTAAGTGGCTAAGAATCTTTCCCCAAATGTCAGGAGGACATAAGGAAAGAGGCCACCTTCAGCAGCTGGGCATACCTCCCATCTGAATTGGGCTGCTGGGATGTAGTGTTGAATGGACATCAGCAGTGCAGAGCTGGGGTGAGACTTCGTTCCTCAGAGGCACACCAGGTCCTTGCCTGACGCCTTCACCTCAGACATGCATCTCACTGGGCACAAGTGTTTTGCATCCTCTCAGAGCTTTGTTCAGGCATCATGTGATGTGTGAAGAGTTGCAGTCCCCTTCAAAATCCTCCATCTGGACCTGGTGGTAAGTACAATTTCCTGCAGGACTCCGTACCTAACACATTTCTCAGCAGGACCTAAATGTTATTGCTATATACAGAGCAACTAAACAGCAGAGGGCTTTTACAAGCAACCAAGGACAAAAACATACCTACTCCAAAGTGTTTACTCCTTCAGTAGAAAGAGACAAGACATCTGCAGTGGTTGGCTGAGACCTTCTGGAGAGATCTAATGCCCCCTACAAAAGGGCACAACATTTTGGTGTGCTTCAGGGAGACAGGTGGACTGTGGCATTCAGCCTACAGGATCTTTCATAAGACATCCTCCTGGACTGCCTGGGTCTGTTCCATGGGCCTGAAAACCAGCCCCACACCTGAGCTGTTCCTTTGGACTCTGCACACGAATTGTGGCGATGGGTCTCTTAGCATCCCCTGTACTACCTCTGCAATCTCCACTTGGCAGGGCTGGCTTTTACAGGGACGTTGAAAGCATTTTCGGTAATACTAGGCAAAGCAACAATTCAAACTTCTTTCTGCACCTTCAGATTGTAAAGCCTAAATTGTCTCTTTTCCCCTTTCTTCCGCTCCTCTGAAAGAAACCCAGCAATCATCAGCACAAAGGCACTTTCTGCTTCTGATAAGCCTGTGGAGAAAACTAAACTACAGAACAAATGGAAACCCAGCACCTAGGCAGAAGAGTTTCTCTGCTTTTATTATTAACTGTATTCTGATTAATGCAAGCTGATCCATCCCCCAATCGACAGGGGTTGCTGAGCTGCACTGATGGAGCCAACATGCAGCAGCTGTCTTCCTGTTATTTTCACCTCTTTAAAGCCTCTCCTCACCTCTCTCACAGACACTCATCTAACTCCACTTAATTCATGATTATTAAAGGGGGGGGGAAGGGACTTAGATTGATGCTATAAATAATTCATAGCCAGTTTTATCCAATATGGGTGAAAGTCAGAGAGACTGAATCTCCATATGTTAAGCTGGAGATGTCATTTGGGAGAGGGAGAAATAAATATTTTAGGCGGTGAGGGTAAGCAGAGGAAGATGGACCAGTGTGATAAGAATGGTTCACACTTCACTAAAGAGGCAAATGTCTGGGGCTGGAAGCCTTATCAAGGTTGACTTTCACTTGGAGTCATTACTAGACCTTGGATGATATTGATCGGCTAAAGCTGTGTCTCAAACAATTAACAGTGACCTGTCCTTTGCCATCCAGCCCTGGCTGTGTAGTGTAACAGGACTGTTTGTGAGGGGTGTCAGGCTCTGCTCCCACAGGTGAATAAACAGCTGCTTTTCAGTGAGAAAGAACCTGGTGCAGTTTCTCAGAGCGGAAGTGCTGAGCCTGAACACACCTCAGGGCTCAGCAGCAAAGAGGTGGCAGCTTACCTAGTGAACTTCATAGGAAATTATAAGTTATCAGTAAGTTTTCTGAGGTCTTATCTCATGGTATCTAGTAAAGAATGGGCCACCCTGCCCACAGCAGGAACTCAGACCAGCACTACTCCTCACCTTTGCTCAGGCAGCTGCTTATACGGCAGTGCGTCACATACCCCTTGAAAGCCTAGCTGAGGAATGACTGGTGAAAATCTGAAACAGGCAAGTCCATCTAGCATCGTTAAAGAGTTTTGGCAAAAATAAAGCTAACTGTAAGACTGAGTTTGTTTGAAAACATGATTTCAGCCACTTGGCTTGCTCCAATAGGAGCTAGTGATTAAACTACAGCTGTGTTCAGGAACTGTGAGATTGCTTTGCTGGGGATGGAGAATACATAGCAAGGATTTTGTTAGAACATTTCATGAAAAGAAAATAAAATAACAAAAAATGCCTGTCCTTTCTGAATATGTAGTAGAATAAAAACTTCTGTTGTCTTTTATTATTTTCTTTTGGCCAGTTCTTAGCCACGCAGAACAACTTACTGGCCTATACTTGAAATACAGATAGCCTAAGGTTGTTTTCACACAGCCTCAGAAAAGCTGGCTGAGCACCATTGATGCTGACGTGCAGCAGTTGCTTTCCCAACATTTGCTAATCTCTCCCAGACACTAGTCTGAGTTCTGCTTAATCTACAACCTGCCAAGCCACAATTTGTGGAGATGATCCCAGCTCATGTATGAGCATGAGGAGCAGAATGCAAAGACCTGATTTCAACAGGGCAGGTCAGAGCTTCCTTCAAGACTGTCTTAAATTTAAATTCTTAGATCTAAAGGTTAGGTACCTAAGTAAATAGTCAAACAATTTGAAACACCAAGCAAATGAGATATCCATAAATGGTAAAAAAAAAAAATCAAAAAAAAAATCAGACCTGAATTTAGGAGACTAAATTTAGGTGCTTATTTTTAAAATACCAGTCACTAAAAGCAGACTATGAAGCCACGTCAGGCTCTTCTTTTTATTTAAGCTCACTTTGTTTCACATTGTTCAGTCATTTAATTCTGTTAGTTTGCTTCATTGATCTCAAAACTGATATAGGTTTAACTTGAACTACGCAGGACCTGGAAAATGTAGCTCCCTCGCAGGGGCCACCAGCCCTTGGGATCCTCCTTCTCTGACCAGGGATTCATCTCAGTTAGCTTCTTAGAGAGGGGTTGACCCAGCAGAGAGGCACAGTTCCTCTGCCTCCTCTCTTGCAGACTTTATTAGCTCTTCCAGGCAAAGACTGCATCAGAAATACAGGTGTGGAAACAAAAGAGAGGCTCACTTTGCAACTGGACTCCCTAAGGCCTTTGGTACTGCAAGCAGCACTTGTTATTGTTGCTGCAGCTGCTATTATTATGATAATAAGTAGTAATATTAGACTCTGAATACGGATTTCCGAAGATGACACTCAACAGTGAGCAGATAGGTCAAATTTCCTCAAAAAGCACAGGCATCTTTTCTGTAAGGGAAGTCCATTCAACCTAAGCAACAAAAGCCATATGAAAATTAAATAGTAAAAGTACAGGACCACATTTTCTACCTTGTTTTGTACCTTAATTAGATAGTGATGTGTAGAATGGTAAGGAAAAAAAAAATGCGGTCAACCTGCAATGAAAAGCAATGGATTATCAAGATTTGTTGTGATAATGAAACCTGCAAATACAGCATGTGTCCTGTTCCTTCATTTGCTTGTGAGACGCTTGTGAGACTAGGATTGGATGGAAGCTGCATTTAGCAAGATAGTTCATACGCTGTTTGGATTTCACAATTTTCGTGCAAACATGTGACTAATTAAAGCAAAAGACAGTGAGAAGTTGTGAAGTTTCCTTTCTTTTTTAAAAAAAAATATTATTAGCTTCTTATTTTGCTTTCTGGTTCTTTTACATCTCCTCCTATAAGTCCATAGTAGCTTGAGTGATGTGGTTTTTGCTAAGGCAGCAGCAAAAAATCTCTTCATTTTTCCTTGTGTCTAAGAGGCTGCATCAGTCTCTGCTCCGCTGAAGGAATTTGGGGGCCGGGCTATGAATACAGACAGCAGCACAAGTCCTCTTAGCACAGGCAATGCTGGGTGAGCTGTTCCACCTGTCCAAAGGGAACATCAGTCTCTAGTCTGTCCTGGAGCCGCTGCATTGCAAACTCTTGGAACAGCCAAGATGGTTTGGTTGCCTTATATGTGGCTAGAAAGCTGCACGGAGGAGAAGGACCTGGGGGAGTTGGTTCACAGTCATCTGAACATGAGCCAGCAGGGGTCCAGGTGGCCAAGGCGGCCAATGGCATCTTGGCTTGTATCAGAAATGGGGTGACCAGCAGGTCCAGGGAGGTTATTCTGCCCCTGTACTCAGCAGTGGTGAGACCACACCTCGAATACTGTGTTCAGTTCTGGGCCCCTCACCACAAGAAGGATGTTGAGGCTCTGGAGCGTGTCCAGAGAAGAGCAACGAAGCTGGTGAAGGGGGTGGAGAACAAGTCCTACGAGGAGCAGCTGAGGGAACTGGAGTTATTTAGCCTGAGGACGAGGAGGCTGAGGGGAGACCTCATTGCTCTCTACAACTACCTGAAAGGAGGTTATAGAGAGGAGGGAGCTGGCCTCTTCTCCCAAGTGTCAGGGGACAGGGCAAGGGGGAATGGCCTAAAGCTGCACCAGGGGAGGTTCAGGCTGGACATCAGAAAAAAAAATTCACAGAAGGGGTCATGGGAGACTGGAACAGGCTGCCCAGGGAGTCAACATCCCTGGAGGTATTTAAAAGATGGGTGGATGAGATGTTCAGGGGCATGGTTTAGTGGTTGATAGGAGTGGTTGGACTCAATGATCCTGGAGGTCTTTTCCAACCTAGTGATTATGTGATCCTGTGTTTGTTCAATGGACCCAGTAAATAAGACGTTGCTTGGCTGGTGTCATTTGCTAGCGAACTTTGAGATGACTCCCAGGGCCATGGGAGCCATTCATAGGCTGTGAAAAGCAAAACAGATCTGACTTCAGGACAGTTGTTACCACTTTCTGTAAAGTAAGGAACTGGCACCAGCTTCACTGCAGGGGCAGCAGAGCTAATATCAGCTCCTGTGCATCCCACCTGAATCATCACGTGCTGAAACACTGGACAAGATGCATCTCATCTTGAAGGGTAAAATAGAGCTGAGGAAAATTTTCCAATGAGCACTTGGGTTCCTACTGCCAGTGGTGCACACTCCATCATTAGATGACCTGAAATTTTTCCATACTGAAGAATAGCTTGCTCTGACTTTCTGAATAGTAATTTTAAGTCCCTTAGGACTCACTTGGCTTTGCTGCTTTGCAGCCTGAGCCACTGCAACTCATTTGAAAACTATGCTATATTGCCTCAGCACACAATGGAGAGCTGAACTGCATCTGCCCACGTGAAGTAGGGTCCATAAGGTCTCCTGCTTTCATTAATAACGTATTACCAGCAAGGGAAGTTCATTCTTTCTTTCACATAAAGGTCTGGCTACTTTATAGATGGATGAACTTATAGAAAACCCAGGCACCTGAGCCCTTAGTTCAAATTAATATTGTAGCCTACGGCATTTTGCAGTTCCTGTGTGAAGTGTAACAGCACAAATTACAGGAGTAAAGTAGAAAAGCATAGAGTTAGGTAATTTTTCTGGATATGAACAAAATATTTCAGGCTTATTTTTTTCCAGCCGAAATTTAACTCAAATTCTCTATTGCACATGCGCTTTTTGAGATACAATTTATGTCATTTAGGGAATAGACTTCTCCAAGGCACTCAGCATCAGCTTACCTGTGTCCCATGGGAACTAATGAACATTTCACTGACCAAATGGAAACAAAATGATGCTGCAAAATTTCCTGAGATGCAACACGCAGATGTCTGTCTCCCACTGCGTTTCTAGAGTGAGTCCTACAAATAAACCTGCAAAATAGCAAACAAAAGGGGCCAACACTCTTCAGCCATCCACTGGGAGTGAGACCAAGCAGATGCTGTTATTATATATACATTAATCATAGCTACTTGCATATGGGGAGCTGTTGGGGAACAAAATGCAGAGTTTCTATAATTTGATAGCATGTTCAACTCATTAGCAGAATCCACAGACTAGAGTTATATTTATGTCCAAAGATTTCCCTGTGCTAGAGCAAGGAGGGCCTCCCAGGGTGTGACAAGGGTTGGGACACGATATTTGGCTCTGTAGGGTTCACCAGAGGTACGCAGCCCTGGGATCAGTTTTGAGGTTGCAAGCACAGCCACCGACAGGAAAACATTTGGTTGGAGAGGAGCACATGTACCCCTGAACTCAAAGCACAAGTGGTCCTGCAGTCCTCCAATAAACCTATATATTACTGTTTTTTCAGTCACCCTCCACTTATTCCAGTCCTTCAGATGAAGAGTTGCCTTGGCAAAGCCTGCCCTCTACTCTCTTTAGAGTTATTGTCACTGTGAAGACAGCACATCCACATTCACTCCTTTCACAGGGGTTCCTTAGTGTCTCTACAGAGGAACATGTCAAAATGTATATTTCTATATTCAGTTTGTTTTTTTTTTAAAGTGTGGCTTTGCAATTAAATGGTATGAAATTAGATATTAAAGCAACAAGGCAGATTTTAGTTAACCGACTACTTGGTTACTTATCTGTGAACCTATAAAATCTGGAGCTAGATTTTATGGGACCAAATGTCTTGCCTGTAAACTAAATAATGTCTTGCCTGTAAACTAAATAACCTTGAAGGATTTTAAGTTTTGCTATTGAATACTCAAACCCATGAAGTGCAGAAGTGATCAGACCCTGCCCTGCTGTTCTCTATTTTAAATGCAAAGGAAAACTGAAAGAAGTAGAGAAGTAAACAGGCAGCAGAGGAAAAGCAGATTAAATGAACATGAAATAAAAATCTATCCTCTAGCTCTCTTCAATGAAGGAGCCAAGCAGTCTCTGTTTCTTCAGGAGAAACTCAAACCGCTGGACTTCCATCTGCAGAACCCAAGCACCATTGCTGTCACAATAAATCTGCAGAGCCTGACAACAGGTGATCAGGGTTTACAGACCTGGTTGGGCATTACAATGAGGTACTGAAGGGAAAAAAAAAATAGATAAAAAGAAAAAAAAAGAAAACTGAGAGAAGAGGAAAGCTGAAGTGTTATTAAGATATTATCACCTTTTAGGATTTTGTCTGTCAACAGCTTTCTGGAGATTTTAACATAATCTGTGCTGTGTAAGAACTGCCAGAAACGCACAGATGTGAACAGTCACACAGCCTGTCAGGCACATGTTAAATTCCAAGTGAACCTGTAGAAGTATTAGGAGTGGGACTGCAAAACCTGACATCCCACAGACATCAAGCACCATGCATACAATTGCATCTAAGCCTGATCATACACTATCTTTCTACTCAGAAATTTCTCTGTGATTTTGGGTTCATACGAGATGCAGAATGAAGTCTTTTCTCTATTCAACTCCCTCCACAAAGCCTTCTCTTCCTCTACCCATGTAATGTATTGCATCTTCTCTTTTGTTGTTGGCTGTTGCAGTAAGTTTACTGGCCACAACACAGCCAACTAAACATCAGCAGTAATTATTTTGTTATTAAATGACTGACAGTCACTGCCACAGGGAGGCAAATAGAGACAAATGAGTGGAGGACAGAGGGGCAGATCCTGATGGAGACATAAGCAGATTGTCCTTGCATTGCACTCAGCTTTCAAATGGGAGGTCCAAAGGTCCTGCTGGCTCTGTACTAAAATTCTCTCAGTAGCAAGAGTGCACAGCAGCCAGCACAGCAAGCCGGGGACTACTTAAGACAGCTAATAGGAATCACTGAGGACAAGACTCAAATTTAAACCCTGCCGAAGGAACGCCTAGCTGCAGGTGGCCAGCAGGCAGGTTCCCCAGAAAATAATTCAGTGCCTGGATTCTTTTCTGAAGATTACATGCCTGAATTTATCCTTTCAAGGCGGTTGCTTATCTCTTCAACAGGGTTAATGCAGGCTTACCAAGGGCACGGGACACCTTTATCCCTCCATCTTCCTCTAACCTTCCACTTCTGAGAGTTCATCTATTCAATTCTGTTGGGTCATTCTCTCAGATGATGCCCAGCCAGATCCTTTCAACGCAGTCCTTAGCTACAAACACTTCCTAGATTTACTACGCACATCCATCCTGGCTTTACAGTCTTTCCCCTTGCTCTCACCAGCATGCAGCACAAAGACAAGACTATCTCCCATCAGCCGAACTGCTCCTCTGCAAACTCCTCTGCTGGCCCTGTGTCTCCCTCGTCAGTCACTCATCACCACACCACTTTCCAGGTGCCTGCAATGGTGGGCTCCTCGCACACCCTTCTCCTCGCTCTCCCTCTCCACCAGCTTTCAGATGTGGTGCCTCCAACGCAGCACAACTGTAAGAACATGCTCAGTCCTCAGCTGCCAGGTGTTTAAATCCCACAGGCTGTGGGATGGGGGATAAATCTTGCAGTTTACTGAGATCTTGCAGCCTTGTGCTCTTGTGAAGCCATTGCTTACCAGCATAAATTTAAACAGACATAATAGTATTTGGAAATATAAGGGTCTGTGGTTGTAAAATATTTTATTAATAAACAACGGAGCACTAATAATTCATTAGGTTTCTTAAATGTGAATTAACAGAGGAGCTCCTTACATGTTTATAAAACAGCAATTATTTTAACTTAATCTTTAATAACTATGAAATTGTCTTGTCAAAATCTCTCTATGGTTGCAAATAAGCAATTACTTCTAATCATCCACAATAAAGCTCATTAAGTGATGAAGTGAAGATGACCAGTTAAAATACTGGCTTCAATGAGAACAGATAACACCACCTGACAGTAGGGGACAAGGCCAATGCTTTTGCTTATATGTCTACACTGAAGTTTCAGGACTCCATTTGATTTTTTCAGCTCCTTCAAAGAGCACAGAGCACTGTTTTGCCAATTGGAACAGTCACTGATCTGTAAACAGGCGATACTTGAAAGTCCATCACCGAGTCTCCTGCTCAGAAATGAACAGCAAGGGCTGGAGGACAGGCAAGCACGCACACACACAGAGTGCATCCACCACGTTGTTTGTATTATTTGGCTACTAAGTCAGAGCCAGCAGAAGTTCACAGCTATAAAAAAGAGCCACTGGGCAGGTTACATAGAAAACAGTGCTTCCAAAAGCACTTCTTGGCTTTTCAATAGCACAAGAAGACAAAGCCTCCCTGAAACTCCTTCCATGCCACGTGTGTGACAGGGGTGGGCAAGCATCCGCAGTGCACCCGGAGAACAGGTAGGCTTCAGCAGCTGCACCATTACATTGTCCAATAGTTTCCTATAACAAAGCTTGAAACATTCTGCCTCTGGCACTTGCTGTGCCGGCAAGCTGACAGTCTTTGGGCTCACTGCCTTATGGATCCAAGATAGAGTGATAAAGAGCCAAAGGACATTTCACAGCATCTTCTCTGCAGGAGTGAAATGGCAGTTTAGAAATCAACTGGCAGTTTCACAGAAAACAATTGATTTTCTCTTTAAGAGGCATATGGGGAAAGCAGTTCTCTGTTGACCTGTGATCAAGGGAAATGGAAGATGAGGACAGAAATCAAATCTGTTTCTTTTCTGTCAGGCTATTTCTCCATACACGGCTCTAAGCTTTCAGGCCAATTAAAGGTAAATTTCAGCCTAGCTTAAGGAAGAACATGGAAGTTCCCAAGGAAAATCTCCCTTTGGAAACTGGTGGTGCAATTTGAGAACAAACCAGCAGATAAAAATGGCTTTCTTGCTCACTGCAGAGAATGGTACCATCATGATGAACTATCAGTACCACGTGGTAAATCTCTCATCACCCACTACTTAGTCCTTCATGCATATTTTTTGTGGTGCTGGGCAGATGCACATTAAACAAGGCTGAGGCACCAAAATTGTCATTTGTGCTGCAAATTCATTGCTGCATGGAGGAACAACACATTTCAGGCAGGACTGGGTGAGGTGAGAATCTGTGGAACACTGCTTTTAGAGAGGCCACATGCAGAAAAACCTTTGCTTCAGCAATGTTAATCTTTCTCCTCTTGATCTTCTAGAAATAAAAAAGGAAACTTTTATAAAAATACTGACTTTCCTATGAAAGATAAATCATACTGGGTTTCAATACAGCAGCAGGTTGCCAAGGGGACCCTCTTCAAGGTTATTGTTTTGAGTACCTGCAAACCTCCATCCCTCCCCCCCTTCATTTTTTAAGGTTTTCTACTACTTAGAAAGGAAACAGGGAAGGAGATAAAAACAGACAGGTGAAAACTTGACTTAAATGACTGTAAGACTGTCACCCAGGGAAATGTGAAGCAAATTATATAGCACAGTTTGAATGATATGGAATTGGTTTAAGACATTTTTTTGTAAACAACCTCCCTTTGCAATTCCATCCCTCTCAAATACCTAAAAGCTGGATTCATAACATAGTTTGACTTCAAGATGTAAAGCTTATGCCAGAAGATTTTACACATCAGAATTCAAGACACCACAGAAGCACTAGAATGCAGAAGGCTCCATCTCCATCATAAACTCATTAGATTACAGCAAATAATTCAAGCTGTTTCCACATTCGCACTGGAAAATGCACTCACTTTCTCAGCTGATTGCCTCTTCTGGGTTCTGTTCTAGTGCTCAAAGTTACTGCCGTGAAAGTGAATATTAATTTAACCCCAAAATAAAATTATTTTCAAGCAGTTATTTTCAGTTTATAATGGGCACTAGCTGCCCATTAGCTATGTAGAAGCTCTAATTCTGCAAATTACTGGTTGTACACACAGATCAGAAAGCAAGAACACACCTTGAGTCTTCAGTATTCAAACAGAAACGAGTCTACGGCATACCAACATACACATAGGTGGAAACCCACATGTGGTACCTTATTGGAATGAGGAAAGTGGGACAAATAGAGAGAACTAGTACATTATTAGTTGTTATGTTTATCATGGACATTGTTGCTGCTAGCAATTTTCCTTGTGATGCCCACTAAGTATGCAATCATACTTAGCACATGCTTTTGTAGAATGAGGGGAGAGATGGAAGGAAGAGTGACAGAATGACTGGGGACTGAATTGATGTGACAGCTCTCCCCAGCTCATATCACTCATCTTCCTGGGTACTTCATGAGATAGGCCAGCAGGCTGCATTAACTTGGAGACTATCAATCAGTCCTAATGCACCCCTTCTTTATTACCTGACACCACACCTTACTGCAATACACAGCCTCCAAGAACAGCTACCCAGCTTTGTATCTGTTTTGCTGCCACAATTCAGACATAGCAAAACTGCAACAATTGAAGTTAGTTCTATTTCTGGTGTTCCAACTTGAATTCTACATGTAATCAACTTAAATTCCTCCACCAGAAACTGTGTGCTTTCTCCAAAATCAATAAATACTCAAGACCAAGGTCACAATTTTTACATGTTTTTACAGCTGTAAAGTGTCATCAAGTGTGTTATATAAATATATCATACTACGCTACGTTACACACTAAGGTGCGTAACAGAGCAGGGCAATTTGCAGCAGGTGAGACATACTCATTAAATGAAATTAATAAGCACTATCTGTGCACTGAAGGGCATAGGAGTTAATTACAAGAACACATAGCGTACAAGTAATGCTTACAATTACGAAACCAAGGCACTCCCACATTAAATTTCAAGGAGATGTGGGAACGACATAAATAAGGAGAACGATCCAAGCCAAGCAATAGGGTTACAGACACAGCACTCATAAAATGAATGAATTCCACCACCGTCCCCGCTGTGGTTGTTAGAACAGGAAACATCCCTCTATTAACCACATATTTTTAAGTACCCTAGGACTAGGCTACTAATTTCTTTTAAATAGCAATTACTTTGGCATCACGTAGGGGCCCCATGTGCTGGAGCTCACGGTACTGGGCTTGCACCGGTTGGTGCACTCGCCTGCTCTGCACGGGGCTGCCAGCACAAAGCTGTGGGTGTTGGGCTTTCTGCTGCCAGGCATTGCAGAGGCAGCCAGGTTATGCAGGTCAGCCTCCCTCACAGTTTACACTGCAGTCAGTTTTCTTTCAGTCCTTCAGAATTTACAGAATTCAGCAAGGAAACAGTCGTTTCAGGAAAAGCTTGGGCCACACCAGGCTCCCAAATCAACATGGAGGGCAGAGGAAGGTGAAATTCTACATATAAACTCCTGTCATCCCTTTAGCTTATTAGAATAATACTCGTTAGATGCTAACAGAACAAACCATATTTTTCCACGTCAAGTGAAAAGAGCAAAGCAAAATGTTTATCAGTCTCACATAATGATAGAGCAATCGTATTTAAAAGTATGGATTCAAGGGAAATAAACTCTCCTTGTTTATCGTCAATGACTGCAATTATGTTGTCAAGTGATAGCTGAGTGTTTTGATTTCCTCTTCCTGCTGTCTTTTTACCTTCAACTTATATTGTAAGCTTGCCACTGTTTATTCATGTACTATTACAGAACCACTGAGGGGTTATTAATCAAGAGTATTTACTTTTCAAAGCAGTCAAGCCACGGAGCTGTGGATACAACTAATGCTTAACCCTACATCCTCCTCCAAAGCAGCATTTAGTGACATTAAACAAACCCCATCAGCCCAAACAAAGAGTACAGCCTAAGGAGGGCATAAAGCGCTTCTGGGCATGCAAACCTCGGCTCAGCACCTCACTTGCAGCCCTTACATTCACAAACGCCTGCAGAAAATGGACTAAATATGAAGGAACTACTGGTATTCATATTTTGTCTCATTGTTATAGGCAGCTCTAGGCAGAGTCAAATTCCAGATAACCTAAGAAAAGCAGAGCTGCACAACAGGTTTCCTGCTAAGATGGTAACAAAGTAGAGAACACAATAAACCTACTCACACTCATGTTTAAAACCTCTCATGCTTTTAGTTGGATCCCCTTATGATTTTTAGAGCATCACAGAGCAAAATGGTACATGCTGGGGAAAGCACAGCCCCTTTACCAGCCCAAGGACACAGAAGTGGCTGAAGAGAGAGCGCTTGACTCCCAGAAGAGATCAATAATTTGTTCTCTCTCTGTGCTGAAACAGGTACACAATTCAGGGCAGATCTCAGCCGCTTCACAAGTTATGGCAGTGGTAGCAGAGCTTGCCAATAATTACCTCCTCAGACAGCAAAACAGATAGCAACATTGGGTAAGATTGCTGCCCTATGGGATTCAGACTTCTGGTAACATCTTCAGCTTTTTCTTCTTTAATAATCTACACGTAACATAAAATAAAAGCTTGTTTTGTTGCTGTTGTTGCTGTCCGGGCATATGTTCCCTGATGGCTCTAAACTTTAAGTAGTCAGGAATAGCAACAAAATGCACAGGTATCTACTTGCACCAGAGCCCTTGCTTTACCTTTTCAGAAAGACAAACACATCCCTTAGCACAAGAAACTGTTGGTCTGAGATAAGACGACTTGATATTTGCCTGATTTTGACTGCTTTTATTTGATTCTTAAAAGCACATCTGCTCAACAAGCCACTATAACCTTCAGCTGTGTTGAGGGAGTAAAGAATACTCAGCTCTGGCACTTCTGGCAAGACCTAAAAATACTTCAATAAGCACACTAGCCCTTTTCCAAGAACAAGCCTGTAGGTGGGCTTAAAGCATTTGGCGTCATTACACTTGTGAACAATTTTGCTGCTTGAAACAAATGCAGCCCACCTTTCTCCTGCACCAAGACCTTTCATTAGTCAGAAAAGCAGAAGAATAAGAGATGGAAAGTACAAGGAAAATTAAATAAAAAACACCATAAGCCTTCCAAAACTTGATGGAATAACAGGTCTTAGATATTTATGTTCCAGTCTAGGTTGCACTACTCTGAGCTCCCATCAACAGATGGTATCCATCTCACCCTGCATCTGCTCTACAGAAAATACTCACCTTCAGGACATCAGTCCTTACTTGAGATATGAAAGCACTTGTCTTTAGCATCCAAGTGCTCTTGATAAACAAAGACGGGAAAGGCTTCACCTGTACATCTCAAGAAAAATAAGACCAATACGTACCTGAATAAGCACCTGGAAGAATCATAGTGCTCACATCCAGCATGTCTTTGAAAAGCAAAACTGCAGAGACTACTCTGATAGTATATAGGCTTCAACAGAAATTTTACAGCTAAAAGATACAGCCTTTTTAAGATAGAATGTGAAGCTATTACAAAAGACATCTTCTGTGACAGCAGACACCATAATGACAAGGACATCACCTTTTGAATTAGGTAGTATTAGTAAGGTCTTCAGAAACCTCTTTACTTTGGTTATTTGGTGCCTTGTGACGAAGCTGCAAAGATAAGTAGACAGCACTGCTAAACTATTAATGGTAGCTTAGTATACGCGCATTCCTGAACTACTGTAGGTCTTGTAAGTAAGCGTCAGATGGCACTGACAGTTACGCAGGTACCTGCTTCCCTATGTGAGAGGATTTACAGTGTTCAGAAGATCAGACTTAAATCATACAAGATGAAACCCAACAGAAATGTATTGATTCTAGCTATTATTGAAAAGTGGGGTAGAAGAAAAATACTCATCATTATCAAGACAAATCCTTCATATTTAACCTGTTTTCTTTGTAATAGCTGTCCTGTAACAGCATAAGAATCCAATATAGAGACAACTGTAGATGGGGAGATATTTCTCCAGAGAGAACGTAAGGAGGGATCCTCTTCATCCCAGTTCACAACAAGTTGTCAGTGAAGGCAACAAACAGGTGGCCACTGCAGTCTTAGTGCTGCTTTGTAACTGAACAGTTCCCATCCAAACACCCCCTCATCATATACACTGCCAGTACTTGCTGAAGAGACAGACAGTGGTTGGCATCACCCTTCCTTTGGAAAATTTGGTGGGTACCTGCTACATTAAACTCAACATGATGTTAAAGCAAAAGGAGAGAAAGAGCTCTGGTGAAAAGAAGTAAACAAAACAAGCTCATGCTGCTACAGAGCAATGTATTTTCCTGTTTTATTTTGGATTATTCTTCACGAAGTTGGACTCACATCTGATTTATCCATCCCCCCCAGATGTCAAAGCAGATCTGAAAGTTTTTTTGGATTATGAGTTGGCCAGCATACCTTCCACAAAAGAGAAATAGAAAGTTTGGTAGCATTCAGAAAAGTAAATGGAACCATCTTCAAAGCAACAGTTTTTCAGCAACAGATAACTTTTTACAGCCTGAAACACCAAACAAGAGACCACTGTGGATAAACAAGTTTGGTGGTCTTTACAACCTGCCCTTAAGATTCACTTGCTGCTTTACAGATTGCAGTTGACAGTGGTAAATCTTATTACCTGACCAAAATGGCAATACCTGAAGTGTTCAAGTCAGTTGATCAGACTGCAGTTCATAGGTTTACTCTCAAACAGCATTGCAAGGTTTGTGAAAATAACAAAATTATGTTTTTTCAAAGATGTGAAGAACATTATGTATATGTGACAGATGGATCTGTGAACTGGAACATCTCCTCATCATACAAGTCTTCTGGTAGTTTTTCATCTCCATCAGCAAAAAACGTAGGGAATGGAGGGTTTTTATTTTGTTCCTTGTAAGTAGGCAATTTGCTGTCTTTGACCTAAAAAGCAGGAGGGGGAAGCGTGGCGTTAACAAATCTTCCAGAAGACTTTGAGACAGTGTTAACAACAGAAATTAAAGAACTCAACTTGCATTACATAAGGAAAAAACCCAACAGCATTCACATTACACTTGTTCATTCCACGTATAATCACCACTTACTTTAATACCAACCCCAGCTACTGAATTTAACATCTTGTACCTGTCATTAAGGAGTCTGAGAAGGAAAAAAAAACCCAAAACAGCAAAACAAAAACAATCAGAGTGAATTTATCACCTGTATCATACTGTGGGAGAATCAAAACCTACTCTTATTAATTCATTCCTCAGTATTTTAAAACGTTATTAAAAGTGAATTAGTATGTTTTGTTTAAACTGTTTATATCTCACAGTACTTTCCTATATGACATATCAAGTTATATTATGCAATGTCATCATCTCTTCAACAACCAAAACAAGTTTTGTCTTAACAATACAAACTAATTATGGCAACTAATTTTGCAAAGTTATCTGCATGTGCTGTACTTAGTCCTTCTGCCTACTGCAGAGCTATTCAGTGACAGCAGATTCAAGCATCTAGAATTCTTCACCCAGGAATCCGTACCCATATTCTGAGCTTTTAAAAAAGTTAACTTCCAAGAATTGTAGTGCTACAGAGAAATAACTTTCCTTTACTGACCTCTGTCCATGTGAAAAGATTTAAAATCTATCTCCTGAAATTCCAATATCTGAAGAAAATTAGTAGCTAGAATTATCAGTGAAAAGCAGTTTGTCTGCAGTAGAAGATAGAAAGCTGTGCTATCTCTGAAGAAAAAAAGAGCTACAAATTCTCAAGGGATGAAATTTAACTTAAAATTGAATTCTTCATTTCTACATGGTTACATATGATCTTCCTCCTGACCTGTAATATTCCCTTTCAGTCACTATACTCAACTGAATTAAAAAAAAAAAAAGGACAAATAGATTTGACAAAATTTTACCATAAAGAAGATAAGCTCTTTCTCTTTTTTTTTTTTGGGTGCACTTTTAAAGAACAAAAAGCTTCTTAGTTGAACAAAAACCTCACGTAAGATAATTGTGACCCAGCAGGAGTGAGTTCAGAAAAAACAGTCAGATAGCTTCAACAGTGCCATCTGAACTGCTGAAGCTGAGAAGTCATTCTTCCCTTTCAATATGCTGCCATTGTTTCTTTTTCTAGATGAAACCATGTTTTAAATACTTTGCCAGTTACCTATTATTTCCCTTGCTCCTTTCTATTTTACTCCCTAATTCTATTACATGTCATTAGCCTTTGTTGTCAAAAGCACACCCCCCCGTAGTCCCCACACAAGTTACGATAATATTAGGAAGATAATACATAATTTGATTTCTGATAACTTATTTATATTTCATATGCATTTTATTCAAATCATATTCATGTCAACATTTTGTTATTTTGTGTTATGCTCATAACGAAATAACATGTGCTGTTACATACAGGCTGAGTCATTACAGGCAGTTTGGGACACCTGGAGAGTGAAAGGAATTTAATTTTTTTCCCTTTTCTTAGAACAACTTCTTGTCATAAGACTTTGGAGCAAGACATCTACACTTAACTGAAGGCAAACCCAACAGCCTAATCTTTGTCCTGTATTAGTTTATCTAAATAAAAGTAAGATTTCTGTTCAGCCTTAACATTGCATTTTACATTTTAATCTCAAGTGGCATTTTGCAGATAGTGCCTCTTGTGTGATAAGGAGAATTCTTAAAGAAGATTCTCATGAAACATTTTCAACAGACCATTGTTGCTTCCAGAGGAGTGTGATTGTTTCACTGTGCCCCATCCAGACTTCTCAGAAGGCACCAAAACTTGATGCTTAAGTCACAATTCACATTTGCAGTTTAACAGGGCTTCAGGCTGTGTTAGCACCCACAGCAAAGAATGCAAGTTGGATGTTAAAAAGGAAAATGTGTTTAAATATAGAAAATGTTACAAATTATCTCCTCAGGTATTACACATTACCTAGCTCTGATTGTATGCCATTTTTGAAGCTCGACAGAAAACTGAATTCAAGAACTATATTCATTTCTGTCCAGCCTTATTTTTCTGACCAGCCTTATTTAGTCACAACCCCCCCACCACCACCAACAACAAAAAACCTTCAAACAACTATACTATGGTGCCCAAGCCATCAGACAGGGAACACAAAAGAAGTCAAGGCATAACACTATTCCTGCACATCTCTAGTTTGAGCTAGGGATAATTCAACTCTGGCATCAGCACCTAGAAACGCAGACAGTAATATTGGCAAGTGTGATACAAAAGAAGTAACTGCAAACTACTAAAGTCTTCTCTAAGGGTTACATAGGTTTGCCAGAATTTCTGGTTTCATGAAAAGTCATATATTCAAAGTCATCAACATTGAATGTGCAAGAAAATCAAATGTCTTAAAATTAAGACAGGTCTAAAACATTATAAAATAGAAACTATAACATCCTGTATTATATCATATTAGAATCTCTTCCATTATAAAGTATCTATTTAGAAAGGGAATTAGTCTTGTGCTTCTCTCTTGAATGACTGAAGAGAAATCAAGGGTCAAAAGCTTCTAAAAGGAAAAACGAGTCTTTTTTTCTAGAAAATCAACACCACAGACAGTAACTCTATGCCTTGTAATCTAAGATACACCAAAATAAATGGGTTATTACCTGAGGTAGGATATCTTGATAGGCACCACACAGTAAGTTACAGATGCTCAATCTGCAATGTTACTCTTACAACAGAAAAATTCCATACATTCCAGAGTAACACTAAAGTTCCTTAGTTTTATTAGACCTTGTCATTGAGAAAGAAATCTATGCTAAAGTAAGCTTTTTTTGAGGTTTCCAGTTGGCTAGAAACATTACTTATGTCAGTTATTTGCATGCATGCCTCAGTGTGCAATACCAAATGAAAACTGATTTCTAATTAAACCAGGAATCCATCAATCCTACTATTGTGCGCTTTTTCTGCTGAAAACGAAACATGAAAAATTATAGCGCTTCATCTCTGTCTGGATACAGTGCTGATACACTGTTTCCAAAAATACATAACATACAAAATAAATATATGCTTTAAGGTGCACTGAGTTTTTAATGGTTACCAAGCAACACAGAGTGGGTATCAAACACCAATCCCTTCCTCTTAGGAGCCACACACAAGAGAAAAATATTATGCGATATTCTATTTTTTGAGCTCAGACAGAAGAATCCACATCCCCCAGACATTAGTTCTACCTAAGCATAGGCAGACACTTAGTGGAATGAACAGTATATATTTCCCAACAGTAATAATACCTACTACTGTACCTTCATCTCAAAACAGGATTACTGGATTATTTCTTACTAGAAAGCCATGAAAGTCTGAGCATGGAGTGCACTGATCAAGATCTTTCAAATACTGTATTACCTTAATCAAAGAGCTCTAAGGGATGAAATATCTCATTCTTCCCATGGATCCTCAAATCTCATTTCTAGTAATGGAATTAGCTGCAATTCTGAAACGTGCATGTCAAAATGCGTACTTGAAGATAATTGGAATTTTCAGGCAGGTAACTATGATTTGAAACGGTTTCATACATAACCAGCTAGCAAATACAATCAATACAGATTCTATATCTTGTAGATGTAGAATCATAGAATGGTTTGGATTGGAAGGCACAATGAAGGTCATATAGTTCAACCCCTCTGCAATGAACAGGAACACCTTCAACTAGAAGAGGTTACTTGAGTGTTTCCAGGGACAGGGCATCTACCTACCACCTCTTTGGGCAACCTGCTTCAGTGTTTCACCACCCTCAGTGCAACAAATTTCTTCCTAATATCTAGTCTAAACTTCTTGTCTTTTAATTTAAAAATGTTATCCCCGGTCCTATTGCTACAGGCCCTGCTAAAAATTTTTCCCTTTCTTTCTTATAAGCCCTTTTATGTTTCCTCCTGTACCTCGGCTGCTCCTTGGAAAGGTAACTGGAAATGTTTTGGACAATCATTAAAGCAGTGCTTGCTGTGTATTTCTGTTCATAAATACAGCCCTTAAATAACATTCTGAAAATCCCACCATTGTGCTATTCACTCAAGTTTGTGTTAAAAGGAGACAGACCCAGCCCTGAGACACTTACCACAGGGTTACAGTGACTGTGGTGGATTATCACAGTCTGCGCAGGTGTACAACCCCAGTGCAAAGCTAAGAATGAGCCATTTAGTGTAACTGGTGACCCACTGCCCCTATTAAATGCACTCTTTCACAGAACTACTCCTATTGACCTTTAATTCAATGGTACAAGATGGGACTCTGGAGAAAAGAAGATTGCATTCAACCAATGTTTTTCCTTTTATAAGAAGAGAATTGGAGAGAGCTTCCGAGTCACTAATATCAGTAAGTTTAAACTAGCAAACATACCTTCACCAGACAATTTGTGTGACCTGGAACAGACCCATTCACATAAATAATATCATGTTTTGTGTTTATCCTCCACACCTACAAGATAGAAAAAAACCCAGATATTAAACTCATTTTACAGACCATTCCCAGTTCTACCAACACTAAAACAGCAAAGCACAAACTGATTAACTGGACGTGGTAGTCTGGAGGGAAAAGAACGTTCTACAGAAATCTCAAGCGGCCACAATTCAGTCACACATAACTTTCAAATGCAGGACCTATTAAACAGTATTGAAGGGCTTGTGATCAGGCTATATTGGGTAAAGCATCCTCTCATTCAGCATAATGCCAGCTGAAGCTCCCAATTCTCTTTTCCCTCTAACAGAAACAGCTCTTGAAAAACATCAGAGGTGACAAATTAAAACATATACGCTCATGACAATGTTACTACAAGCATTTGTTAAATTTCTTATTATCCTATGAGGTGGTCATCTGAACATGCATGTTTTATGTTATGAAACGCTGATTTTAGTTAGCAGAGAGCGGCAGCAGATGCACATTTTTTTACAAACTAGAGGTTAATATATTTTCCATGCAAACTGCACAGACTGCCTTCAGAGACAGAGAACAGTAGCTGTAATAGCCCAGGAACTGCTGCAGCTATGTACTCATCAGAACCTAGACAGAAACTCTAATCTCCTTTTTGTACATGAAAGCAAAGTTAAGACTTCAAGCAACTCAGATCTGGGCTGGGTTTGAACAAGTGGAATAGGCATAAAACATTAACTGAAGGTCACCAACAGCCACGCTGTTTTCCCACTTCAAAGGCAGAAGTCAAGGGACACTGAAAAACACATCAGATACAGAAGTAACACCTGAAATCCCAATCCCCAGGGACTGCACATAGGCAAAGGGAGTTCGGGTAACTTATCTGTAACCCAAAAGAAGACAGAAACACACATTTGCTGCTCTTGTCTCCGCAGCTTGCTTACATCAAGATGCACCTGTCCCAATTCCAACACACAAGACACGAAGACAAAGCTACATGGCTAAGTCCATTGCTTGGCACTGCAATCACTTTATATACATTCTAGTACACTCAGAACTCACCTTTAATCCGAAAGATGTCCTATAGATGTTACCCATTTTACCAGGCATTTTCTTTCCACGATAAACTTTGGCAGCTTTCTAGATAAGAACAGGGCCAAAAAACAGCATAATTGCAAGAGGTACAGCTACAAACTCAAGAGCAGCAGGAAAGAAAATATGCTGGTATTTCCAATGTTGAAAATATTTAATATTGAAAATACTACATTTTCACTTAGTGAAAAACAAGAAAATATTTTTTTCTATAACTCCTGTCAACACAAGACTCTCAAACACACCACAGACCACAGCAACTGGCACCCTTCCTAAACTACTTGTGGATATTACCATAGAACTTCAGAGCAGTCCTGCCCTGGAAAGCTGCCAAAATTAACACATACTGTAGCTTTTCCTCCCCCCTCCCTAATACATGAGATTTATACTGATGTAAACCAGATCTTTTCAAAGTATGTATTTTTGAGAATAGAATTTTTAATTACCTCCCCTGCTACTGCTTAGTCTCTATCCCATTTTTGTTTGGCTGGGTATAACTGGGAAAACAATGGTGGAAAAGGCAAGGCAGGAATAAGTACCGTAATTTTCAGTTCTGCAGTGTTACCTGGGGATTTGTCTGAGTCACCTCTATCACTCTATTATTAATGAAGTATTTTTTTTAACTTAGGTGATAGTCATGATTTCAGGGAATCAACTGCAATAAAGTTCTAGGGACATGACTCTGTATTGAAGAATGCAAAGTAACTAAAATAGCTGAGGTGGTCAAGATCAGACGAGAAAATAAAAATCAAGGCCTTGTTTTTCTCCTATGGCATACTTTCATCTTGTTTCCTTTTCATCACACCTATTTCCAATTCTATTTCTCATTTTACATACTTTGTGAAATTATATGCAGTGTTACTGCACAGGAAATTCCAATTTATGGAAAAGTAAAGGGGGGTTATTTTGTAAAGATGAATAATACCATCTGATAAGACAAAGTTTTGAATGTTAAAATATTTATGTTCTTCAGTCTTCAGAGAAAACAGTGCCAGGAGTAGAATTCAATTCCCAGTTGAAATGAAGGACTACAAATCAGTACTGTATGCTTTTACAGTCTCAATTACTCAAACTTTGTTGTTTGATGTCTTTTTGCTTTTAGTATTGTCTTAAGCATTTTTAATCCTTTTTCAATTCTTATTTTAATTTCTCCAAGAAAATTACAGACAATTCAGATTCAGTACTGTGACTCAGGTGGTCTTAATTCTGTATAAGGAAGCTAGTTTGAAAAATCCCTCTTAGTTGGGCCTAAATGCTGTGCAATCTTTATAGGGATGAAGTTTTAAAATGCATTTGCCCCAAAGCTTTTAAACTAATATCGTTTATAGCATAAAACTTAGAAAATATTACTCTTTACTAGCTTAAAAATGCTAAGAACCCGACAAACTATTTTGGGAATGACAGAGTTCTGCACAAGGCAAACATGGTGATAAATGCAACTGGGGTTCCAAAGGATAGCATAATAGCTACCGTTTAACTAACAAGTAAATCCCTTCCAATCCATAAATGCTGTGATAAAAGATTCTTAGATCTCCCTTTGAAGTATTAAGAGTATTTCTCTCAGCTATAATACAAAATATCACAATGTGCTCAGCTACAATATGTTTGCTCACTTAACAGCAATATAGAACATTCATAAACAGAGGCATAAGCGACCAAGGTATCTGCACTTCTCACTGTGCCGGTTTCTGAGCTTCCTTTGAAATAGCTGGAATTCTCTGCTATCACAGAGCAGATGGTAACAGCCAGATATTGTGAAATTTTTCATTTTTAGTAAGCAGTTCTAAAAATAACGAAAAATGTTTAAACAGGAAATAAGAATCCTCACATTGGTAGATAATGCTCCAGGACGTCTGTGAGTTTTTGTCTGCCCGTGGCTCGCAGGCTGGCCTTTAAACCCCCACCTCTTCATGACACCTTGAAATCCTTTACCAATCCTGAAAAGAAAAATAATTTAGAAACAAGCCTAGGTTAGTCAGACTTAAGATTTTTAGCAATAACCATTAAATTCAGTCAAACTCATGATCTTTTTACCTTTAGCAAAGTTCGGCAGAGAGAACATTTTAAAACAAAAATAATCTGTATTTTACACTAGACACATACACTACTGCAATACATAAAATGTTGCTCTAGAGAATAAGAAGCACCAGAAGAGAGTGAAATGGGCAAAAAGACTAACATGTAATGCTCATTGCTGTGATGGTCCTCAACATATTGTACCATAATGAAGCTTTCACCAAGTGGACACCAGAAGAAACAAAAACCCCAATAAAAATGCTCAAATAAAAAGGAACTGTACAATAACACATGTCAAAACTTAATGACAGGTCCTAAGCATCAAGAGAACAAGGAGACAGCTGCTTGCACTAGCATAAAAATAAACCAAGGAATGTTTCTTTTCCAAACTACAACAGACTTATCATCTGAAAACAGTTTTATGTGTAGCAAAAACACTTAATTCTTTTGATCTGTACTCATTTGACAAGTGAAGTCTAAAAGGCAACAGCGAATAAAACATACTTTCAGAGCCCATGCCTTAATCTTTGAGGAATATGATAGCATTACTGGCTTTGGAGTTCTCTCTTCACTGCAGGAACAGACTCAATAGGAAAAAATTGCTTTACCATTGCACAGAAGAAAAGCCAACTAAAGTATGTGTTTAAACCAGCATTGTCTGCTTCCAAAAGGAAAAGTCTGAATACAGTGTTTATGACTGCACTACTATTTAAGTAATTTAACAAGATGATCCTTTTCCTCCAATTCAGAGAAATCCTTTCTCTGCTAATGCGTTTGGCAACATCACGGTCCTCTTCGTTCAAGCATTAGAAACTTCCCGTCAAACATAGGAAAAGAAAACTAGGTATAAGCCCGCTGTATATATCTGGATGATATTTTGCCGACTACTCTGATGAGAAAAGCATTACCATTAAAAACAAGAGAAAATATACAAGTGTGAAAATACCAACATTCAAAAAACCCTAGATTCTTTCCTATTGAAATTTGAATATTTCTCCTCTGATTGCTGGCCCAGTTCCCTAGAGCAACTCAAACTACAGTCAAAACCAATGGAAAGACTCCCTAAAACCATAAAACCGCAAGGAAAGAAGACTTGTACAATCATGGCGTCCACCTCTTTGTTATTCTTTTCCCTACTCTGAACCTAGCGGTCAATTTCAATTAAATTTGGCACAGAAGGAGGATACCTAATTGTTTGAAATCAAAATCACTGGTTAGAAACTAATGACGTTTTTTGTCTCCTTTCCTACAACTAACTAAGGAAATGCTAGAACATGATTAAAGTTGTGGTATGTTCCTTTGGCTTGCCAGTAAACCAGTCTTGCAAGTGTTTGTCACCAGCATGACAGTCTGTCAAGGCCAGCAGTTACACTACTATCTCATTAATCACCTTATTTTTAAAATCTTGCAGTAACAATAACTGATAGTTGTAAAAAAAGGTTTGAAAAATACTCCTACTTCAATAGAGGCTCAAAATTTGTCTTTTTCTACGTTTGCAGATTGCTGAGGGATTAGTAACTCTAACATTTCTGTAGCAGAAACTAAGCTATAGGAAAACTTCTATCTGATCTGCCAAAATGCTATTTATTTCTTTAAAACTTTCTACTATTGGCCATGTTTTCCAAGCAGACTTCGGGCATCTCTAGCTGGAAGATGGAATTAGCAAACTCTCCAAAACCAACTGCAAGTGCGTTGCATAACGGCTGTGCAGCTACCAGAGCAAGCAGACTGGGGGCATGATTAATTCTTCAGCTGCAGAAATGTACTTGCAATTCAGAGAAAACCATACAACCATCGAAAGCTACCATTTCAGAAGAAAATGGTCCTGTCAACTTAAATCAAGAAGCATAAATCCTTGATGTCATGAAACCATGTCAATGTTTCATTTAGATTGTTAATTTTTAGACATGAACAATTTAGAATACTGTAAGTTGTACTTTTTAATAAAACATAAAACTATAATAAAGTTAATATTTGTAAGAGCTACATTTTGAAAGAAAGTTTAATTTTTCAAATACCATATCTTCAAAAAGATGTGACTATATCATAAGACAGTTGCTAGTTTAATGATCTATGCAATAGACCACATTCATCTGCTTTTTGGTCTTTCGAATCACACAAGTATTTTCCAGTGAAAAACAACTCAGGCTTTACAATACTGAAGCCTTACGAAATTCATAGAAAGTATGGGCACACTAAAAAAAGAGCACTCTGCTAAACCTGAAAATTCTCATATGCCTGTCTACTGGAATATGAAAACAAATCTCCAACATCTGAAATGTTCTTACTATAGTCACCAAAATATATCTCACTGCTGAGAGCATTCTAGAATAGTGTTTTTCCAACCTAAATCCACCTTGATGTGACTGTGATCTGTTCTCAGACAAATGGTGGATGCCTCTACTATATGCAAAACCTTTTATGAATAAATTTGCCATGACTCAAAAACTATCTGTATTTCTAATGCAAAGATTTTACATTCTTCTGTATGAAATGCAAAATGCTTTCTAAACTCATATTCATCTTACATAAACCAAGAACAGCACTTAAGGTGCATGCTGTTCAAGTAGTTACAATACATACTATTTTACACAAACTATATATTTACATATTATTTTTAGTATATTATATACACTGTTCTATGTAATTTCACATTAGCCAACCTACGTATAAAAGATATCAACTAAACACACATCTTTCCTGGAGTTACTTTCCTTATGATGATCTGCATCACAATTTAATTTAACAGTGCGTCCAATGAACCCTTGATTTCCCACCGAAACTACTGATATCCCATAACATCTTGATCTTTATAGTCTGTCAAATCTTTACAAAGAAATACAAAACCATTCTGATTTAGAACAAACTCAAAACATTCATAAGAAGTAGTACAACTCCTAAATCTCTTAATAGGTATAGTATTTGCAACTTCAGACATTAAGGTTTGTCAAAGTGGGATCTTAACCCAGAACCATACATTAAACAAAACTGATATCTGAATTTCACTCTGAAAGAATCAAGTAATGTGCTGTATCCGAGATATGATAATCAGGAATCTACATTGAAGTAGAATGTTTGTCATTTTTTTACACTGTTGTGATTTCTTGATAAGACAATTTCTAACTGTTGTCTTGGCTTGAATCAAAGACTCTACATTTGTTCCGACAACAGTAACATCAAACACTATTCTTGAACAAAAAAATCCATGCATGAGACCTATCTTTATTAGACTTACTATGTTCTTCAATACATGGAATTTAGTTGCTTACTTTACTTAGCTTCACTGAAGCATGACTACCTGAATCACAGAAAGGAACCACAGGCAGCAATGACATTATGCAAAAGTAAGACACACAAATGTTAAATGAAAGCAAAAGAATCTTTCTGCAGAATTAAAATT
Source organism: Cuculus canorus (assembly GCF_017976375.1). Lineage (NCBI taxonomy): Eukaryota > Metazoa > Chordata > Aves > Cuculiformes > Cuculidae > Cuculus > Cuculus canorus. The sequence goes on from NC_071402.1 coordinate 114,831,443, forward strand.
AAGTTTAATTAGACACAGTTGTTCTGTTCTCACCTGCAGGAAAGCAGCTGTTCAGGTCAATCACACAATTTTGTACAAAACCTCATTTTCCAGGTTTGACAGAAGTAAAATGGCAGTATCTAATGAGCCAACTTTCATTTAGAAAGCTACTGGAATAAAGCACTTTATTTAAGCAACAATTTAGTTTGCTGCTAACTCTTCAAACTCAGCTAATTTAAACGACAATTATTTAGGTGCTGTAGAGGAAAATGATTCCAACTACTTAGTCAAATAATTTCAGACAATCACAGAACATACTTTCAAGCTCAGATGATCCTGTTAACCTCGCAAAGCTTAAATAAACCACTAACACACCAGAATCGCCACTTAATACTGACACATTTCAAACAAAATTACTGTTGGCTTTGAATCTGGAGTGGCAAGATTTCTGATGTTCCCAAAATGAACATCAAAATTTCTGAACTTTTCCCAAAATGTTCAGGAAACGGGTCATGAAGAGGCAGAAAATGGAAGAATACAACAACTGCATTTCCATATAACACTGAGCTACAATTGTAAGGCACGATCTCACCTCTGCCTATCCCCATGTTTTGGTCATCTTTGTACAAGTGTAGGAGCTCACTCAGCTGATCTGAAAACTAGGATGTGCAACTGACGCAACTGAAAACTAACCCACTGAAGAATATAGGTTATCTCACACTGATCTTCACATAACTCAGGACATCAGTACTAGCAACAGAAAGTCGATAGGAACTCTGTGGGAATGAGCACTAACTCCTCTTTGGGCAGCAGCCTCTACTATGCCAGCTTAAAGAGGTTGCAGAAGTGCAGCCTGCGAGAGAAGTGTTTCCGTATGCTGCTGTATATTTTAGCCCAAAGCACACTAGGGCTAAACCAGACCGTTAAGCCACAGGAATTCTGAAGTTTACTGGTGTCCCCAAAAGAGCATTAAGCCTTTACGCATTTTTGAAGCATACCTCAAACACCAAGGAAAAGTCTGGTCATTAAACACAGCTATAAAACGTTAAGGATCGAGCTTTTAAACAGCTGAAAACAAGTACTAAGGAAAAAAATAAACACCATAGAAGACTGACAGCGTGCAGACACACTGCCTACTGTCAGAGCTCTAAAAGCTACTCACACTGTGCTGAACAAATTACAAGACTTCAAATAAAAACAAACTGCATACATCTTTAACTGAACCTCATTTCTGCAAGAGTGTTTTTCTTCACAGAGGTACAAGTGAATCAAAACATTTGAAAAGACTTTGACAAAAACATTTGCAAGGAAAGTTTAAAAGCAGACAGTCGTAAAAAAACACCCTACACTTTGGTAACTAAATCAAGATGCTAACCAAGGCTTCTGAAATGTCATGGAAGTAGCTTGTTCAAGCTACAATAACTACGAAAAACTTGCTCATTTTTAAGGAGTATATTTTTGACTTACGTCTTGGCAGAAGGAAGTGTACAAAAGGATCCCGCTCAACTGACTCATTAAAAGTTGGTAAAAATTTAAAATATCCTTTATATTCCTCTATATTTGCTATTCAGTTTTCTTTCATTCCTTTTTAAAGGAATAGTTACAATTAATCATGCCATTAACAACAGTACTATCATCATTTATATGACTCGAAACACTGCACACTTCAGTGTTTTCACCAGTAAAACAAAATTGCCGACAATCTTAAAAACCCAAAGCACATGTTCATGTAAAAATATTTCTAACGAATATATTAGCAGTGATAGCACATTTTCAGGAATTACTGTCTTTTAAGTCCATAATGGTTTGAATCAGGAAGATGGAAGTTGCGAAGGAAGAAGAGGAAATCAATCTGTGTCCCCTTACCATAACCCAGTAAGTACATCTTTAAGTACCTTTTCAAAAATGTCCCTGTGGCTTAGGATCTTTCAAGTACCTACATCACTTCAGAAAATAGGACTTTAGAGAGCAATTTCAGCCTGTGGACAAAAGCTTCCCAGGTTCCATCTTAGTTCAGTAGAGAGAAGCTGACTTCTCTTGGGGGGGAGGGTGTTCAGAACACAGGTCTAACATAAAGTACATTCTCATTTTTCCCTCACAGCGCAGCTGAAATGTTGTAGCTCAATATGACAATCATTCCCAAGATAACTTTTTTCGCTCTGCACTGAAGCATTTCTTGGATATTTTTCTGACATTGTGAAATTTGTACTTACAGGTACAGTAACTAAGAATGATGGATACAGTATTCTCATAAATAATTAAAAAACAATCCCTATTCAAGTATGAAACTAGGCAACACTGGATGAAAATGCACTGAATAAAGTAAAAGACCCAAAGAAAAACTGAAATTTAGTAAAATACTTTGTTTGCCCAAGAGTTAAGGGAATATGATAAATGCAGCATTCCAGGAAAGTGAAAATTACTAAAACAGATTAAAGTAGAAAGCAGAATGCAAATAAGTCATAGAAAAAGGTTAAAGCATTCCTGGATATGGAACGACTGGAATCATTAGAAAACCCCCGATTAAAAAAAAAAGATTTTTCTTTAGCTAAAGAACTTTTTCTTCTCCTTTTATGTTTGGCATCTGTATAGTAGGATTACATGTGATATACTATCAAAATCAGCAGTGCAAACAAAAATCTAATTTCTGAAATAGGATCAAACAAATAAGTATCAGGAGAAAACAGATCAGAAATACTGAATTAAAAGATAGGATAGATTCACTGAACGTGACCAAGAACCCATTCTATTTTTTACCTTGCTAGCATTTTCAAATACATATAGGAAGATACAAATCAATACCCAGTGGTTGCTTACCCGTATCTCTTACATAGCCAAAAATCCCTTCCCTAGTTGCTGAAATATTTCTAGAAAAATGAAGTTTATCTACATTAACAAAGTGTGACAATCTATATAGAATGACTACATTCCTAACGATGCTTTGCTTTGCTTTGCAAACAAGCTATTGTCTCTTACAGGCAGTTCACTGAATGCAATTTAGAAGCAGAACAGGTAACATATCAGATCTAAGTATTACATAATTTTGATGTAGAAAAATACTAACTCCAGTCAACTCTCGTCCTCCTGTTCTCAACAGGGTGGCTTCATAAGTGTAGTTAGGTGTAGCTAGATTAAAACCAACTACTCAGCTGTACTGACATAGTTGTTTTCCCCAGATATACAAAGTCCTGTGAGTAATATTAGACATTTACAAGTATTAGACATGTGCAAGACAATTAAAATGGATGATATTTCAACAAGGCCAGTTGGGTATAATCTCCATCACATAAAAAATTAAACACCAAATGGAAAACGTTATCTTGATATGACAACACAACAAAAATATACTTCCCTGAAATATGGAGACAAGTTCGCTCGGGCAGTGGAAATTGTGGATGTAACAGAAGAGGCATGACTAGTCTTTCCGGCAAGATGCCAGGTTTTCTTTTGACACTCTCTACCACTTGAGCTCTAATTTGGCATTCACAGTGGTCTGAGAGGAAATCATTCCTCCCACGTTAAAGTAAAAGATCATTAGCCATTGCTAGCAGAGGAGATGAGCTGGAGCATGATAATAAGCATGAGAATAAACAAAACCAGAATTTGACAGCTCCGTTGTCTGGCTAAGTGTATTCACTATCTTCCTGCTCAGGTGATACATCTCTCTTTACATCTCTTCACGAAATCAAAATTAAGCACTCCTTTTGGGAATTGATGCCTTTCAGCATTTCTTCCCCACTTCTAGGTACCACAGATGCTGTTCATGCTAAGCTTCAGTACCTCTTTCTCAAGCCGTTTGTCACGTTCTTCCACGCTAATCATGTATGTGCAACAGACAACACATGTGGACAGACAGCCCAAATAGTATTTATTTACCTACTGTGTTCAAAATAAAAAATAAGCTTCAGCAAAGAGATATAACTTGGTATTTTTGACCCAATGGCTGAACAGATTTCTATTTTCTGCTGCTACCCTTGCAATTGTATTTCACCTTTTGTGAGCCACGAGTTCAAGCCAAAGTAGGGGGCTGGGTGGGTGAGAATTCAACCACACTATTTGATAGACAAACCATAGACGTTTAATCAGACTTACGTTTTTCCAGTAACATCCACGAACTGCCCTGGGCGGAAGTGAGCAGCATACAAAGGAGTGCCTTCAAAAGAAGAGAGAGAGTGTTCAACTAAGTGCTGAAATCCTCAAATTACTATCCAGCCATTATCAGCCAGAGTAGATTATAATCACAGGAAAGGAAAGAAAATTTACTTTGATTCACATTTCACTTGTTCTTCTTTATAAACCTCACAGACTAAAACAGATGCTTTGTATTTACTACTTAAGCACATTTTGCAGTTCCTAGCCCAATTTCAGATGATTGGGAAGGAAGGGTCGGGGCTTTACTCAGATAGGTTGCACTTCAGACGCAGAGAGACAAAGTCCAAAATGCTTATTGGTTAAGAAACACAATAAACAAATTTGCAGAAAAACCAGAACAAACTACATTTATAAGTCCTTGCACTTCACGAAGTGGAAGGTTTAAATAAAAAAAAGACAATACACAAAACACTTCCTTTAAAAAATGGGGTTAAAAATAAAATTATATTTTGCAAGGTTCCTCTTCATTACCATGCAGTATTTCCAAACCGAAGACTGTGACAAAAGTTGGTTTGATGGGGTCGTGGGCAGCCTGATCTAGTGGGACGTGTCCCTGGCCACACCAGGGGGATTGGAACTAGATGATCTTTAAGGTTCCTTCCAACCCAAACTATTCTATGATTCTATATACAGTTTAATCCACTAGGGAATCACCTATTCACCAGCCTTTAGTGGAAGCAGCGCTACTGTCAGTCAGTGACATCACTCACCTGACTGCACTTTCATTCATTTCCCTAAGTGCCTGTAGTATCAAAGCTCTAATTTTAACCAAAGATTTATTTTGTCTTCACTAGTTTTTTTAATCCAAGTGCAATATTATTTTATTAGCAACAAAAGAAAAACAGAACTGACAACATAGTTCATTATAAATGAATTTTAATATCAAGACCAATGCAGCTGCATCTTTACCAGTTTCCAGCCTACATCAATTAAAAATAAAATGAAATTTTAATTGTCTCATTTCCACATCCAGTTGCATGCCATTTTCAAATCTGCATGAATGCAAACTGAAAAGATGTAAATCTTTCCTAAGTCTGAAGCATAGAAGTTCTCAGATTATTCTACATTACATTTATATGATCCATACACATCCGGCACAAGATGCCTGTCAGCAGCAACTGACAAAAAAAATTATGTACATGAAGGATGTTATAAACATAACAGACATACTGCAAAATTAGTATACTGAATACTTGCAATTCTGCTTTATCTCAAATTTTTGCTTGCACCTATCAGTCCAGACTTCCTCTTCATGTCAGATTTTATTTTTATCAGTTACTGCACTGTCTTAAAAAGGTCTTGCAAAACCCCTCACTACTGGCAAATAAAGATGTAAGTCATTAGAATTTCCCACCCTACACAACTCTTTGGGATATACATAAAAGTATCAAAAAGAACAAAATAAAAGCAATTTAAATATACCATATGCTAAAAGCTTAAAAACATAAAACTTCTCATTATATCTCTGAACTTCTAATACTGATTTTTAGTGAGAACATCTGTTACAACATATTTTAATGCATTTTACTTTGCCAGCTGCCAGAAAAAACACCATATATAACTGCCATCAGTGCTATTTCTCAAGGCATCAAGAAGAAAAACATCTCAAACTGCAATTTCCTGAGAAATATTACCACAAAATTCTCAGTGCCCCATCTCATTGGGGTAATTGCATTCATATTTATTCCCAACAAGTGAGTCAAGGTTAGACACTATTAGCTAGTTTGCATCAGGCCTCTTTTTTCAGTAACAGAAACATACTATCTAGAAAAAACAAAAAATCCTATTTCTCAACATCCTAAAGGTAAAGTCCATTTTCCAGCTTTTCCCCAAGAAAAAAGTTTCTTTGGCTCAATGACAAAGAAAACCCAAGAAAAACCTCAGCAATTTTTATATAGAAAAGAAATGAAATACACATCTAACTTGCTTTAGCTCTACAAGAAGTGGCAGACATTAAATGATTATGCATATAATATTCAGTAGCTCAAAAAGATTACCTGGTTTAACTAGGGCATCATCTGTGACATTAAACATTGTAAGTTTCTGCTTCGGTGGTACTCCAGCTTCTCTAAAAATTTCCATTGCAGACTCTGATCTCTGTAACAAAGTGCAGCCATAAAAAAAGGGATCACAAAATACCCAAGGATCAACCTACCACAGAAAGTGATTATGGACATCAACAGTGCCCAGAGAGTAAGATATATCATTCTATACTTCTATCTTGAGACTAGCATTTTAACTCTATATAAAATTAATTTAAAACTCCTGAGTCTGCATTTTGTCAACCAGCTACATCACATAAACAATAGATATGAAGATTTCTAAGATCACAAAAGGGTAACTGATCATTTAGAATGTATGTAAAATATCTTGCTGCTTCTTCATGACTTTCAAAGAGTTTTGTAGTAATTGAAAAGCATTTTGTCTTTTTCAAAGCGGCTAATTCCTTAGTTCCACACCACCACAAATAGCAGTTATTTACCTAACAAAATCAGGGAAATAAAGCCTGGTCTTCCAGAAACTTCTAGAAATGCTAAACTGCCCACAGAAGAGAATCTAGAGTCTCAGGACAAAAAGGAAAAATGAAGAACAAGATTATGATTCACATATTTTTAAAATATACCAAGTACAGTGTCAAGCACTGCTGACTTATAAAGAAGAACTCTTCTTTTTAGAGGACTCTGATGAGATTAAAAATACTTAAAATTGTTCTCAGCTATTTTAAACAAAACAAGTCACAGAAGACCTGGCCACTGACATGATACTAAGCAACAGAACAGTGATGTAGGAAAAGTGTAGCCATAGGAAAAAAAAAAGCAATGCAGTTGATTTTTCTTCAAATGAATTCTCCTACAAAGCAATTTAAGCATCTGACAACATGGTCACACTTGGGTAGTCACATCTCTGAGGTTCACTTCTCAAAAGTTCTTTGCAGTTCTCTCAAAAATAATTTTGTGTATTTTAAGAAAAAAATATGTGAATCACTTTAAAATCGTTACCCACTTTATTCTGAAAAATCTGCATGTTGCCTTTCTTTTTGTTTTTAAAAATCTGCTAAAATGGTAAGGAGAAGAGAGGAAGTTTTGTGAAGAACGAGAGAAAATGATGATGAAGATCTCAGATAGACAAAAGAAATTTTAACTATGAATCTGTGCTTATTTAAGGAGGAAATGTGGATACAAAGTCTTTGAGAGTTAAAAGGGTTTTTTTTGAATGATTTGTTAAAACAGTTGATGATTTTTTTTTTTTTAAAGAAAACCCACACGTATCTGAACTAAATACAAAATCTCTCTGAAGACCACAAAGATTTGAAGTATCTATGGAGGAAAACTGTATTACACTGTAGTACTATATAGAATCATAAAACACTTTGGGTTGGAAAGGACCTTTACAGGTCACTTAGTCCAGCACCCCTGCAGTGAGCAGGACATCTTTAACTAGATCCGGTTGCTCAGAGCCCCATGCAATCTGACTTTGGATGTTTCCAGGGAGGGGCCCTCCACTACTTCCCTGGGTAACCTGTTCCAGTGTTTCACTATCCTCACTGTAAAATTTTCCTTCCTTATATCCAGTGTAAATCTACCCTCACTTGGTTTAAAACCATTACTCCTTGTCCTGTCACAATAAGCCATGCTAAAAGTCTGTCCTCATCTTTCCTATAGGCATTCTTTAAGTACCGGATGGAAGAATGTAAGAAATTAATATAAAGAAATCCCCTTTCTACTAAATACCTGCTTATTGATCCTGTATTTCCACTGTTATATAAAACTGCTGCCTAAGACAAGCTCTGTGCTCAGCATGGGTGCCTGGAAAGAGCTACCAGAGTTGAAGAAAAGCATAGCGAGGGTCAAAGAGTGAAAACTGCTTACATCTGAAGAGTCCTACTATAGACTTGCACCATTCTACTTCAATATCAAATTTTCCTCAAGCAGTCAAGTCACAGAGATGTGTTTCTATAAACAGAACACGCAGTCTTTACAAAGCTTTCCTAAGAAGCAATACTGAAGAAAACACTGAGCAAATACTCAGATGTTCTTACTTTTTAAAAGACCTACAATATATTCCAGTACTATGGGAAAATAATTGATATGCCCTCACTTCAGAGAAGCATATATAATATTTTTGGCAAAAAATTGTTAGAACACTGACAGAATTGCACTTCTGAGAATTTTTTTTTTATTAAAAAAGCAACGAAAAATCTGTTCACTTGTAATAGACCGACATACAACCAAGCTAAAAGCGGAAAAAAAACTTGCTAAAAATGCAACACCCCTTATCATTTACTGAGGAATTTGACACTCAAAAGATATACACAAAATTCTTTGTTAGTAAAACTACTGAGGGAATAATTAGATTGAATTAATTAAAAATCAGTAGCTGTGAGGAATGTGAGGAAGACAAATGTTCCTATAAGGAACTAACAGAAGATAAACTGCTTATGCTAATACAATACAGTATCATTCAGCTTTCCTTTAACTCTCCCTTTCAGACACTTCAGAGAGAAAAGAAACACTTAGAAGACTGATAAATATAGGTAAGCAATGATTCAAATCCACAGCTAAACCACAGAAAGACATAATTTGTTAGTATCTTAACAAGTAAAATTGTTCAGAATAGGTCTGCCAAATTCTTTATAAGAAATTATCTAGTTTATATACAATGATGAAGATAACAACAATAACACAGAGTTCAGTCTCAGGCCAGGTTCTCATTGCAGATAGGTTTAAGGATATTTAATTAAATTCTTTATTAAACCGAGACTCATTTATTAAATGAGTCTAAGTTCAACCAAATTAAGAGGAGCTAACTTGGAAGAAATTTTCTTAGTTCACAAGAGCAGTTTAAACAGAATTTCTCTATATACCTCCTATAGTCTGACAATATATTGAATCACCATTAACATCATCTTTATGAAAAGATCAACTGTAAGGAGGCTAATGTGCATAATATAACCTGAAAATTATTGTTCACAAGATTCTTGCATGTATTAAACCAAGTTAACAGGAAAGAAAGAACACAGCTGTGATTTCTTCAGGAAAAATGTCACACCTGGAAAGTAGAAACGGATTAAAGGAACAGGAAAGACACCTGAAAAGTACAAACAATGATGCTGAAACTCAGCATAAGCCCACTGAATAAAAGAAAGATACCTTAAAACATAACCCTGTTCAAAATCAGCAGAATAAAAGTCAACAGATTTACCAAAACAAAGAAGCTCCTTATTACCTTATCTTCACTAAAGCAAAAACAAGTACACAAATTAATTTTGAGGCTTTGGGACAACCTTCTTTGAAAAAGGGAAATATATGTCCTCAAAAAGCCAGGATAACCAATGGAAAAAATCTGCTTAATAATCTTGAGCCCTACATCTTTTACTTGCCTGAGTCAAACAAATGAGTGTCAGGAAGTGAAAAATGTTCGTTTTATAGAAATAACAGATCATAGAAACCACAGTCCTTTGAGGGAAAGCTTTGTTCCTGCCTTGGTCTACAATTTAATTTTACTCCTAAGGAATGTCAGCTCTGTTAGACAACCTTAGTCAATGAAGGTGCCTGGGATTCCCACACTGGGTATTTAGAGTGTCTAAACAAATGAGTGGTTTTGATATCGCTGTTGATGAGCTATAATCACTAAGCTACCTTCCCGAAAAATTAAGTCTTGAACTTATTCATCAGTAAAACTACATGCAAATTAAACAAATCTCAACAGATCTGTGGAAAAAAACAGAACTAATAAAACAGTACAAGAGTAAGCCACTGATGAGCCTGGATGAGTTTACAACAGGCCATTAAAGCATGTATCTTGCAGTCCTGGTCTCATACTACACCTCTGCGGACATGGGAACATGCGTGTTTCTACACTGCTAATGGCCCTTCAGACCTTTTCATCAGCATGGGATACTGCACATCAAAGCAACTTCCTAAACTCACAGCTCTCCTAGAGAATCAAGAGGCAAAACTTTCAAAAAGTTTTTCTTGTTATTATTCTCTTAATCAAGAATCAACATTAGCATTAAGGAAATAAGCAAGGGTGCATGCGGTAAAAGATCAGTTCCAAAGCATGTATGTCTGCCAATTAATCTTTTAGAGACATCTACCTATGCTATTTTTGTACTGTAACCACAATAGAAACAACTATTCTAAGAAAAACACCCAAAGTGCTTCACTTACAGAAAAAGGAGATACATTTTTGCCTCCAACAAGTAGTTTAGCTGATTTTCCACCAGACTCTTCCTTTGAAATATATTTTAAAACGTGGCAATCTTGCACCTTAAGAAAAGAAAAATAGTGTTTATTTGAGTACAAGCAGATGTGTATGCTTTGAGACACATCTCATAGTAAAAGTAAGAGATTATCAAAACAAGTGAAACAAAGTCAGTCTCTGTTTTCATTTGTATCAATATGACAGGAGACACAGCCTACAAGTAGGGCAACGTGTGACGCTTAAAGGCTTATCTTAAAGGAATATTAGTAGACTGCAAACTGCACTTTCATAAATGCTGTAGAAATCAAATAAACTTTCACAGTCATCTTTTGCCTGCAAGATCTGCAAAATTCCTACTGTATGTGGCAGCACAACATACAATAAGAGTCCACATTTAAGCCTCCTGCTCCTTTGCCCTGTAAACTTGATGTCCGTCACAGCACTGGTTTATCATATGGCAGAAACAGGATAGCAAACAGCTTCATCACAGTAGTAGCTGCCACAAAACAGGAAGAAGCAGCTTCAGGGCTACTAAGGCCCAGAAACCAAGGTAAGACATTGTGAAACAAGGTGCCTGCAGGTGGCAAAATAAGCTTTATGTTGCCTCCCATCTTCCCTCATCTAGGTAATACTACACACAGTTCGGCAGCACTTGAATAGTTGAGGCAGAAGGAAGACTACTCCTAGAAAGTTTGGGATATAACAGAGAACAGCCACAGCATACTATGCAGGACTGAAAGAAATCTTTCCTTTCTTTAGGGATTCCCTACTCTGTACAACTGATAACTTTCACTTTTGCCTGAAACTTCTGGTTAACAATTTGAACACAGTACAGGAGATGAAATTCATCACGATTTGTTTCACCTTAAGTAGTGTAACAGCATGCTTTTTTCCTGACTTGGTCCATATTGGCATCATTCCCAGTTTCACCGCAACAACACCAACTCTGACGGAATCTGTAGATCAAACCAGAAGACAGATGCAACTCCACACTTAATACTAGAAAAAGCTCATCTCATAATTTGTAAAGTCCCATTAACTCTGATCTTTCCTAAGGAGTTGAAAGAGGAGAGAAAACATCGCTGATTCCCTGCACATTGCTTTTAATCCCACTAGTAGTAAAGTTCTACCTGTTCCAGTTGTGTTCGATAGAACATACTAACTAGTTCCCCATTTAGATTAGAACAATCAATACTTCAGACATATATTTTTTATAGAAAACATAGCACCCATGTAGAATATTACAGCCAAACTAACTATTGAAAAGTTTATTGCAAGAGGCTCCTCCTAACCTTGGCATATTTTTTCACTGTAACCATAGCAAAGGCAACCTATTAAGCCGGGCTTATGACAGTTCATGGCATGAAAAAAAAACTTACTTAAGATTAGGAATAAATGCTTTAAAGTTTGAAAACTACTCTTTGTTCCAGTTTCCACTGTCACATCTGAGGATCTTCTCATGGATTTACAGACTGCCAGGTGGTTGTTCACTGTCAAATGATGCAACACCTCTGTAGGCTCAAAACCTTTATACACAATATAAAGCCCGTAAAACTTGGAATCACTAAACACAAGTGGAATGTATTATATACTACACTTTTTCTTCAGACTCCAGTAATAGTTACAAGAACATTTTCAAGTTCATTTACTTTATTTCTAGGGAGTCTTTTTTAATGAATTCTTAGATTATCATCTTGTTGCTTTGCAGCAGTGGGACTGGCCAGGTGCTGATTTGGACTAAAACTGAAGGTCTTACAAGGTTCTTAACACCCTACAATTATTAAATGCTTTTTAGAGAACTAATGTATTACATTTACTTATTTACTAGGATGTGTTGCATGGCTGAGGTAAAAGCAAAAAGTAGAATGCTTTACATGACAGAAACCTGATATTACTGAATGCAACAACACAACAACAACTTCAGCGTGAACCTGGTATTTCAGAAGAGACGCTTTCTCACCTGGTTTCCACTCATTCAGCGGCCACGGCTCATCTTTCAGAGGGCACAGCTTGCTGGCTGTCTGAGCTTTGGATTCCTCCGTAGTTATCTTCTTCAGGAACTCGACATTCTCTTCGGAAAGATGCTCATGCCACCACGTCGCACTGTTAATGTGCCTGACTATGAAGCCCAGCTGCCCCCTTTCCAGTGGTGGGAAAAAGTTTTAAGTATCTTATCAGTTCAAATGATGTCTCATAACATGTATGTTCATAATGCAATCCATACTACGTAATACAGTACACAGTCATAAAGACCAAAATCATGCTAGCAAACTATTCAACCACCATCACTCACCATGGCTACCCTTGACCAACACCTAGTTATCTGTCATGCTCTCACCTAACTTTTAAAGTATTCCGAAATATGCCAAAGGAGAGCAAGCAACAACAAATCAAACAACCACTCCTTCTATGATATAAAAAGCCAGATCCATGAATGAAGAGATAGCAGCGGGTGTTTAGTTTAACTTTAGTAAGACTTTCACCACAATCTCCTGTGGCATCCTTCTATCCAAGCTGGAAGTTATGGCATGGTCAGGTGGGCTATCAGATGGGGAGAAAAATGGCTGGATCATCAGACTGAAAAAGTCACAGTTAATGGTTTGTACTCTACCAGGCCAGCTACAAGGAGAGTTCTTCAAGAATCTATTCAGAGACTTGACCCATTTAATATCTTTAACAATAATCTGTAAGAGGAAATGAGTTCACACTTAAGTTTGCAAATAAAACTGAAGGGAAGAGCTAATAATGCTCAAGGGCATCCCCTCTGCCAGTCAGACGGAAAAGACAAGGAACCCAATGAAATTCATAAAGGAGGAACACAAAGTCCCATGTGTGGGATGGAATAACCTCTTGTAAGTGTATAGATTTTGACTTCAGGGGAGCAACTCCAACACTAAATCCAGTTTTGGGTCCCCAGTCCAATCAGCAAGTCCAGCAGAGGTACACAAACATAGGGGTTGGAGCACTTGCCCTGCGAATTGAGGTAAGTTGGCTAGTTTAGTTTGGAGAAGAGGTGGCTTAGGGGGGACCTGAAAGCAGCTTTCCAATACCTGTGAGAACACTAATGACAAGACAGAGCCAGGCCAGTTTACCAAGGTCCATGCCAGGAGAATTGGTATAAACTGAAAAACAGGGTTCTGATTTGACAGAAAGAAAAAATTTTCAGCCTGAGCACAGTCAAACCCTGGAACAGCCTAGAGAGACTGTGCAATCTCTGTCCACTGAACGGTCTCAAGGCCTAATGAGACAAATCCCAGAACAATCCAATCTGACCTCAGAGCTGGCCACACTGCGAGCAGGAGGCTATACCAGAAAGCACTCAGCATCCTTCCAGTCCCAACAACTCCCTGGATTTACATTCACTGCTAAACAGCTCACTGTACTGCATAATTTTTGTGAGAGTTTAGAAAAGCCTGAATGCTCCTCAATCCTTTGCAAGCACAACAAAACACATAGTTAGCAAATGCACATGGCTGGTTCTAACAGCAGGCCAAGGTAACTCAAAACACAGTAGGCCGAGTCATTCATAGGTGCATATATAAAAAGCATAGGTGCTTTGGTTGCACATACCTATGTTCTGCTACAATTCCCACACAGGCTGGGACTATTACTAAGAACCATAGAATCATTAAGGTTGTAAAACACCTCTAAGATCATCCAGTCCAACAATTAGCCCAACACCACTGCGGCTACTAAACCACGTCCCAAAGTGCCACGTCTACATGTGTTCTGAACACCTCCAGGGAAGCAGACTCCATCACTTCCCTGGGCAGCCTGTCCCCATGGCTGACCACTCTTTTAGTAAAGAATTTTTTCCTAATGTTCATTCTAAATCTCCCCTGGCACAACTTGAGGTGATTTCATCTCGTCTTATCACTTGTTACTCAGGAGACAAGAGATCAACAACCACCTCACTGCAACCTCCTTTCAGGTAGTTGTGGAGGACAACGTCTCTCTTCAGGCCTCCTCTGCTTCAGGCTAAACAACCCCAGTTCCCTCAGCCACTCCTCTTAAGACTTGTTCTCCAGACCTTTCACCAGCCTCTCTGCCCTCCTCTGCACACGCTCATGGTCTCAGTGCCTCGGAAGGAACCCGCGGCCCCACCACCTTTGCCCCTGCGAGTTTTCCAGGCGCTACACCCATAGGCCTCTCCAAACGGTGGAGACCGGAGGAGTGGCCAGAAGGGGGAAGGGGAACACGGGGCGGCCATAAGGGGGACGACACACGGGGCGGCCAGAAGAGAAAGGGAAAGGGAAAGGGAAAGGGAAAGGGAAAGGGAAAGGGGCGGGGGGGGGGGGGGGGGGGCACGACACGGGTGGCCAGAGGACAAGGTAGGGGGGAGACACAGGGAGGCCAGAAGATAAGGTGGGGGGACGGGGTGGCCAGGGCGTGACACAAGGGCCGAGCCCCCCCGGCTCTCCCCGCCCCTGCCCCTCCCAGTCCCCCGCTACCTGCCGCCTGGAGCCGCTGGAGCCGCCGCCGCCCCGAGCGACCCCCCCGTCGCTGCCGCCCGCAGGCGGCTCCACAGCCGGCCCAGCAGCCCCGAGCCCGCCATGCGCCGCTTCCCGCGGTGCCCCCGGTCCGGCGCGGAAACCCTTCCGTGCTGCCCCGGCACGAGGGTTCCGGGCCGCGCTCCCTGCAGGGGGACGGGGGAGGAGTCAAAAGTTAAAGTCTCCCAAACCGTGTAATCATAGAACAGAGTTGTAAAATCATAGAATGGTTGGATTGGAAGAGACCTTTCAAGGTCATCCTTCTGTCGAAATTGGAGAACTATGGATTTGATGCGTGGACTCTTCGGTGGATAAGCAGTTGGTTGGATGGTTGTGTTCAGAGAGTAGTGGTCAACAGTTCGATGTCCAGATGGAGATCCATGACAAGTGGTGTCCTTCAGGGGTCTGTAGTGGGACCAGTGCTCATTAATAGCTTCATCAATCGACAGTGAGATCGAGTGCTCCCTAAGTAAGTTTGCAGATGACACCAAGCTGAGTGGTGCAGCGGCCACCCACACCGGAAGGATGGGATGTCACCAAAGGACATGGACAGACTGGAGAAGTGGGCCTGTGAGAACCTCAGGAGGTTCAACAAGGGCAAGTGCAAGGTCCTACACCTGAGCCAGGGCAATCCCCAATTTCAGGACAGGATGGGGAATGATGTGATTGAGAGCAGCCCCAAAGAGAAGGACATGAGAGTGCTGATTGATGAGAAGCTCCACATGAGCCGGCAATGTGCCCTCACAGCGCAGAAGGCCAAACGTATCCTGGGCTGCATCAGAAGAAGCGTGGCCAGCAGGTCGAGGGAGGTGATTCTGCCCCTCTGTTCCTCTCTTGTGAGACCCCATCTGGAGTATTGTGTCCAGTTCTGGAATCCTCAACGTAAGAAGGATATGGAGCATTTGGAATGGGTCTAGAGGAGGGCTACAAGGATGATCAGTGGGCTGGAGCTCCTCCCATACCAGGACTGCTGAGACAGTTGGGGTTGTTCAGCCTGGAGAAGAGAAGGCTCCAAGGAGACCTTATAGCGACCCTCCAGTACCTGAAGGGGCTACAAGAAAGCTGGAGAGTGACTGTTTACAAAGGCTTGTAGGATAGGGCTAGGGGGGATGGCCAGAAACTGGAGATGGGTGTATTTAGACTAGACATAAGGAGGAATTTCTTGACCATGAGAGTGGTGAGGCACTGGCACAGATTGCCCAGGGAAGTTGTGGATGCCCCATCTCTGGAGATATTCAAGGCCAGGTTGGATGGGGCCTTGAGCAGCCTGTCCATGACTGGAGGGTTGGAACTGGATGATCCTTAAGGTCCCTTCCAACCCAATCTATTCTATTATTCTATGATCTGTTTCCATTCACCCTGCAGTGACCAGGGACACCTTCCATTGGATCAGGTTGCTCAGAGCCCCATCCAACCTGAATGTTTCCAGGGATGGGGCATCAACCACCTCTCTGGTGGTTGATGTGTTCATTTGCAGTGTTTCACCACCCTCAGCACAACACATTTCTTCCTAATACCTAGTCTAACTAGAATAAACCATTACCCCTTGTCCTGTTGCTACAGTTTCCCCCCATGTTTCTTATAAGCTCCTTCAAGTACTAGAAGGCCACAATAAAATCTCCCTGCAGTCCTCCTTTCTCCAAGCTGAATAACCCAAACTCTCTCAGCTTCTCCTCATACGGGTGGTGTTCCAGGCCTTTGATCATTTTTGTCCCATCCTCTGGACCCACTCTGACAGGTCCATCTATTTCCTGGGCTGAGGGCTCCAGAGCTGGACACAGCAGTCCAGGTGAGGTCTCACCAAAGCAGAGTAGAAGGGCAGAATCACCTCCCTTGCCCAGCTGGCCGCGCTTCTTTCAACGCAGCCCAGGATACAGTTGGCTTTCTGGGCTGCAATCACCCATTGCCAGCTCATGGCCAGCTTCTCACCCACCAGGACCCCCAGCCGTGGTCGTGTGCCAGGCTCCTTTCACACAGCTGTCCCTAGCTGCTTCCCAAATGTGTCCAGGGAACAGCTTATTCCCTTTGCACCCCAGGCAAAGGCACCGGGCCCTGGATAGCAGCCTTTTGGGCTGCTCTGTGCTCCGGGGCTGCCAGGACTGCATCACCTGTGGCCATGGGGCTTCTCTGATATGGGGGGGGAAGACCTCACCCAGGGAGTGATGGCAGAGGACATGCAGAAATAGCCATGGGCACCCTTTTCCCTCTAATCACACTAGTGCTGTCATCACTCCTGTGCCTCCATGCTGGCTGCAAGCCAGTAGAATCCAACAAATAAGTGTCCGTGTGGGAAGTGGCCAGTGGTAGATGAAGTTGCAGGTAAGTGCTTGGAGGACAAGCCTTATGAGGACCGTGTGAGGGAACTGGGGTTGCTTAGACTAAAGAAAAGGAGGCTGAAGGGAGACCTTACCACTGTCTACAACTCCCTGAAAGGAGGTTGTAGTGAGGTGGATGTTGGTCTCTTCTGCTAAGTAACAAGTGATAGGATGAGAGGAAATGGCCTCAAGTTGTGCCAGGGGAGGTCCAGACTGGATATCAGGGAAAAAGGTCTTCACCGAAAGATTTATCAGACACTGGGACAGGCTGCAGGGAAGTGGTTGAGTTACTATCCCTGGAGGTATTGAAAAGACGGGTAAATGAGGTGCTCAGGGATGTGGTTTAGTAGTGGACAGGTACGGTTGGACTCTATGATCTCAAAGGTCTTTTCCAACCAATGATTTTATGATTCACCATTTAGGCACACAGAAGCTGCAGGACCCTTGCATGGTTTCAAAACCTTCCCTACCCCTGCTTGGGGAGTATTGGGCAGAAGTGTCTCTGTTTTACCATATCACTGTAGTTTGCACGGTTCAGCACCTTCAGGTGCTCCTCGCAAGTGCTAAGGCCACATAAGGATGTGAGGGCTATGTTTGGGGCAAATATTATATTTAATGTTATAGTCAGAGGTGTTACTGGTGCAGTTAAAACAGGTCGACCAGGAAGATTTCTGGGCATCCTGGCACAGGACTGGTACCCCTGCCTTTGTGACTTTAGTAAGATCTGGCTTTTATCTGTGTACAGAATTAATTCGCCCTTTTTTTTTTTTCTGAGCAGGGCACCAACACAGCTGAGAATGCAGTAGGTAGGATAGTGAATGGGTAGGAACTGAAGATTCCCTTTTGGTTTCAACATCATTTTAAAGATGCATGACCATTCAGTGTGGCCAGCCAAAGTCCGTCATTGCTTCTCTTCTTTATCCTGCCTCTCCATTTTCTTCCCTACTGTGGTGTATGTGTGAGTGTTTTGCATTCGAGGCTTGTGGCCACCTAATCAGATCCAAGAGGGGCTGTAGGCACCTCAGAGTGGGTAACAGCAGGCAGAATTTTGGCATTCACACCCAAAACAGTGACCCAGAAAATTTCCAACAGTTTGCAGTCACATACTTCTGTATTTTCTCCAAGTCAAACAGCACGTCCCATAAATAAAGGGAAAAACTGTCCTGAGAAATGTAACCATATCCTAAGAGTCCTCCAGCTCATCCTTCCCAGAATCCCAGTATCTTGTTTGAGGAGCTCGAGAGCCAAGGTGAAGGAGGAAGTTGTGTTAACTTGTTAGCAAAGATCTTACTGCAATACAGTAATGAGGCTCACTAAGCCACATATCATTCTATCATAATATTTGGTGTGTGGGTAAACCCAAGGGATGTAGTTGAGTGTTGCAGACCTGCAGGGTTCTGTCATACAAACCAGCTCAGAGCAGGGGCATTTTGTAATATCATCTCTGCAATTTGCAGCAAGCCTTGGCTTAAACCACTGTTCCCCATCACACTCAGCAGGACTCTAGCAGATCAAACTGTAAACCTTTTATCTATCATCAGTTGTGTACTTTTGATATTTGGAGGCTAAGACATGATCCAAAGCGATATATTATTATAATTTCATTTCAATTTATACCTGTAGACTCTTTTATCAAGTGCTATAGAACACTATATTGTTTATCATGGTGAGAACTTACACAGATAGGTTTTACATTAGGTTAAAAAGCAGTAGGCAGTGTATTACTTCTTTAGTGTAGTAGGCTCAAGAACTATGGATATTAATGTATTTTGGGCTAATAAGGATCATGAATATCTTCAACTATTCTGGGACTTTTGGGTTTTTGAATAGGATTTAAGAGACAGTAAAAAGGAAGGCAGGATTGCAGTATGCAGAGAAGATATATTAGATCATCAGTTACCCCAAAAGGACAAGACATAATTTATTTTAAAGAGGTTTTCAGAATTTAAAATGATCTGTCAAAAGCCAGTAGAAGTTTTAATCTGCATTAAAAAATCTACATGAAAAATTGATGGCTGCTCTGCCTAAAGGCAGAATGACCTCGCTAAAACCCTAACTAGATAAAACATGAGGAAAAACCACCATTTCAGAAAAATATTCATATACTTAATTACATTACCCTCCACAAAGCCCGTACTATCTTATTGCACTGAATAACTTGGAGTAATGAAAATAACATTCAAAGCCTCATTAGAAAGCTTTTACCATAGGGATAGTTTTGTCCTTTGTGCGTTTGGCTACACCAGTTCACCACACTAGTATGTATTTGGTTTACATACTAGAATCTATATAGATTGAAGGATGTTTCCAGTTGATTTTTCAGTATTGTGGAGGTGTCTTTCCAAATATCTTGAGGCCTGCTTCAGAACTGCCGATTTATATTACCACTGATAATGATTCGTTTTTAAGCAGACAACATTTATAGTCTGGATTGTGCGAAGGAAACAGAAAGATCTGCAGCAACTGTGATTCTCTTGAGACCACCTACACACGTGAAAATGACTGATGATTTATATAGCTCAGCATACAACCATTGAACAACCACATGTTGATCTCTGCATTTTATGTGATGCTACATTATAGAAGCACCTTGTAGCGCCTCTGGTAATGAAGAGGTGTAGTTGCCCAACTCCATGTAATCATAACCACTGCTAAATATTGGTTTAGCCAAAGATTGTATATACTGGAAGAACAATTTCTCTGATTCCAAATTTTTCTTGCTGAAAGCTTTTTTTTCCTCACCTTCCTTCAGTCTGGCAAATAATAAAGACAAGGCTTAGCCCCTCCTTAACTGTACATTACATCCCTAAATCCATTCCCCGTGTAAAGTAATACTCCTTAAGTGGTGAGAGCACCATCATGCCTCTGAGGATCTCCAATCATTTTTCAAATATTAAAGTAACCTCATACCATTCTAAGATATTTATGAATGCATCACAGTGACCTTCATTTTATAAGTGAGAATCTGAGGTACAGAAAAGTTAAGCTTGCCCAGGATTACAAAGTAAGATACTGGAGGAGAAAAGAACATGTAGTCATTGACTTTTCAGTCGTGCTTTAACAGCTAGAAGACGCTTCTTCTAAGGATAGGGAAGGAAAGGAAAAAAAGAGAGGAAATAGCAATAAGAAACTAGAGATGTTGCAGATAACAGTTAAGATACGCTGACAGAGTGGTGTATGAGATATAAGGGAAAATTACAGTAGCTTCCAGCTGAAATACATCCATAGAGGGAAAGATGTGCAGCCTGCTGTGGTAAGCTCTCAAATGAGCAGTCATTAAATGGAAATGTGGATTTGAGATCTATCAGTAGGGACATCTTCAGACAATTTATACCTATGACCAAGTAATACTGTCTGCTGTTCAATATCTGATCAGCTGAAGGAATCTTTACTAGCAAGCGTGAATGATTGTGCTGCAGGATATAGATGGAGCAGAACTGAATGTGCTGGGGAGACAGCCCCATGCATCTTGGCTATCCCATTGCCTTCACTTTATGGTACAAATTCATCAATCAAAGCTGATTCCGTGGAATTTACTCCTAAAGGTGAACCAAGGGGCTAGAGTTATACATTGCCTGCAAACTCATTTAAAAATATTTCTTTCTAAAACCAAAACCCCTTGCTCAGAGGTGAGATTTTCCAAAATACTCAGCACTGGCCCATAACAGCTTCTTCTGGAACTAGCAACGGGAATGTTTTCAGTTTAGTGGGAGCACAACTTGTCCAAAGCTGTACCCTTTGGACAAACCTAAACAAACTAATTTTAGTCATTTTTTTTCCTTAATTTCTATATCTTTCACTATTGTTGTCTAGCAAATGAAGAAACCAACATTCAAACACCAAGAATAACAATGATCTAATTTCTTTATTTATACACATAAATATTTCAATTGCAGCATCAATCCACTGCCATTCTGTTCTTGCGTGTTGTCTGTTTTAAAAAAGAAAAGGTGGCTTGAATATTCTTTTGGTACAAACCCAGTTTTTCCATCACACATAAGTGATCTGTGTGCGCACAGACTTACAAATCACTGGTTGCCACCAAACCAGGCCATGCAAAATTTCTTTTGAAAATGCGTCACGCAAAGTTGGATACTTGGTATAATACTAAAAAATACAACTGAAACAAAATAAGAATTCCCAAATATAAAAGATTATAATTATTTCAACCCATTTGAAAGCCAGCCAGATCATTTGGATGAAGCAGGCATATTTTAAGATACGCAATCCTGATGGATCATGCTCTCCAAGCCAGATCTGTTTACAGCTATGATCTGAACCTTCGTAACAGCTGGATGTGTCAGGCTTTTGGAAAATTGCTAGTCAGGCCATAGACTGAGTAGGCATGTTTAGGTGCCCACGTTATAAGCTGCTAACAATAGAACATGCCCATGCTTCAGGCCAGGTATCTCTTGAAACAATTTATTACCCTTTTTTTTTGGAATGTGGAAGTTGAAAGCAGGCATCCTTGTGTCAGAGAAAGAAATAAAGACAACGACTGCAAAACTGTGTTGTTTTTATTTTAAACATGCAAAATACAGTTCATGCATCTGCCATTTTCAAAAATCTCTCAGATTCATAGCAGATTAAACCAAAGACATTTTGGCTATCGACTCTCAATAAATATTTCAAAATGCTTTACAGTGTAAAGATAAGAAATTTAGCAAAATTTCAACAAACCTGTATAAAAAACAGATACCGATAACTTTTTTGTTTCAAGGCGACATGCTGTAAAGAGTTCACTTTTTTTTTTTCTGGATGTTTTTTTCTCATAAAAAGTTTTCAACAATACAACCGTGTAATAGATTTAAGCCTTTAGGCTACACATGCAAAAAAAATGGTTATTTTAGTTAAAAATCACCAAAACGTGCTATTTTTTGTTTCATTTTTAAGTACAGTAGTTGTAGACAGTAGCATTTTTCTTTTTTAATTTTGTAAAAGAGTGCAGGCAGGTTCATGGAGCTAATGTCCTGGAAGACTCGTACTCTGACACACATTTTGGTTTTATCCCTTTGCCATTGTAATAGTCCACGACTTGGTTGGGAACTTCAGCCAAAACGCTTTTTGCTAGAGCAGCTGGGGATGCCTGCAGGAAATGGTAGAAAACACAAGTGTTAACTTGTCTCTCTGCTAGAAGTGCCTCTGCTAGAGGCATTGGTGCCATGAGATGAAGGTAGGAAGTGTGGTACGGAAATGGAAGGCAAATAAGACTCCCAAGTGAGTGGGCGCCATTGCTGGAAACTCATGTTGTGAATCAGTTTGGGCTTGTAGCTGTAGCTGCCTGAAAGTATACTACAATCAAAAGCGTTCTGCATGCTTTTCAGGTCTGTTTAGACTATTTTAAGTTCAGGGTAAATGAACTTCCCTGCACTCTGCAAAAGCACCATATCACAGTGGAAAGGGCTGCAAAGACCTCATTTGTCAGTACTAAGAAAGGAACCCTGCAGATCTTCAAGATGTACTCTGCAGTATCTTACATGGTGTGTTAATGGCTGGGGAAGTTTTTAACTCAATATATTGTTTTGATTGGAATTTAACCGTGGTCATGAGAAAGCTTCAATCCTAGGCTTTGTGGAGGCTTTAAAACACTTCCTGCAACATATAAATGGTGGATGTCAATGAGACTGAAGAACTGATGACCCTGAAACGTAGAGATCGATATAAAGATGGCCATTGGCTTTTGCCACAGGTAGAGAGGAGGGGTACCCCTCAGTGTGAGGAAAAACCATGCACTCTATTGACAACATACAGTTGCTGCCTCACACGCAGACGATGCTCCATTTTAAATAGCGGCGCCTGTGTATATTTTGTGGGCACCCGTTACCTGCATGTGCTGCAGGGACTTTCCTCAGACCTTGTATCCGTCAGTGACAGAATGGGCTCCTGTTCTCCCACGCGGCTCAATAGCACCCTCCTGCCCTGTGTTTCGGATTTGCTTTTTTCTAAGCATTTGGGTACAGCTGATGCCACCCCTCTGTGGAGCCAGCTTTCCTGACCACATTCCCTTTGAGTCAGCACAAAAAAGAAATAAAAATGCAAATGCTTAAACTTCAGTTTGAGATGTTTAATTGAATGTGTCTGTCTCCAGATGGAGCATACATGGATCTCACATTGCAGCTCAGCTGATGCACGAGAACGCCTCAACTGGTGGCTGGGTCACATTTCTTCTGCACACCAAGTACTTTTTCCCACACTAATGAACACCTCCCTCCTCACTGCCTGGTGAGGTTTCAAAACTATCATGTCACAAAGTATTTGCATTGACGGTTTATTGCCCTACTTTATTTCATGGGATTGGATCCTTATCCTTACAGGCTCACATAGGATGTAAATGGTAAACTATTCATAGGCAAGCTAATCCAGAAGTGCAGAAAGCCCCCTGGGACATTATAAATTCCAGTATCAAACGTAACAGTACTACAAATACAAAACCAATGCTAGCAAAGCTAGAAACAAAACTAATTTTTGTATTTTGGTATTTTGAGTCACATATGTGATTAATAATAAATAAAATGAACTGCTATTTCCCTACTGAGAGATTTATACCAAAATATTTGTTCAGGCAAAAAAGCCTGGAACATTTCTGCAAAACAAAGAACAGCAAAGTGGAACAAATCAGCAAAGTGGAGACCATACTTTGTGCAGCAACTGTTCTCAGGTGTTACACAGTAACAAAATCCATTTATTTTAATCCTTCAAAGTGAAATGTATGGTTTTCCACCACTACCCTGTTTTCACTAAACTCGGCAGAAAACATCCCTTGGAGTCAGGCAAAGGGCTGATTACTATGTTGTTACTGAGAATTATCTTTTTTTAAACTTCTTCCCCCTGTGCCAAAGCTGTATATACCTTAGTCTGCCTCTTTGTCATCTCATAAAAAATGCAACCCTACATAAAGGACAAAAACAGAGAGTAGGGAAAAAGTCCTGGGCCGTCGCTGCCCACACAAGCCCTACCAATCAGGAAACTTCTCTCTGATCTATCTTTAAAAATGCTGGGCAGGAGCACTTGCCGCCAGCTTCTCTGGATGACGTGTAGTCTACATGTCTGAACATTGGGCCAATGCTCATCTCTCTGCATTACCCTCTTGTCACTGCTTCTTTCTCTTCTTTCTGAATGTCGTCTCAGCCCTTCAAAACAATTTCTGTCAGGGTTCAGATGCATGGCTGAATCACTGCCACTTCAGGAGTCAACTGAGCTGTGCACTCTTGCCCACTGTGCATGGGAAGTAAAAAGCCTTTCACTGAGGCTTAACCAACACAATTCTTGTGCCCACAGGCTATATGTGGCCCCACAGAGAGTTGCCCTGGGCTAGCTGGCTTGACTCTGCACTTTGGTCTGAAAACAGACAACTGTTGCATTATGGAGTTTCATCACACTGATGATGTTTGTTGGTCCTGGGGCTCTTTCTAGTAGGGAGCATTTCAAAACCAGACAGGTGTGACTTCTTGTCTGGTGCTTCAGGCCACCTGCACCTTATGTACTTTTGTGCTGGCAAAGCACAGTCATTTCTAGAGCAGATGGTGCAAAGCAGCATTTGTATAAGATTCAGACCCAGTAACTGCCCCAGTTCAGCAGTGCTGCGTAAAGGCTACCTATGCTGTTTTTTTAACGCGTACGGTACATTGATGCTCCACTGTAATGCTTTATCCACTGTTTAGCTGCTATGTTTGAAGAGCATCCTAGCAATAAGCATTTAAGATGAATAGTTCTCAACTGATGGCTAATACACAACAATCAGATCAGCCAGCAGCAGGAAAATAATCCCCTATGATGATAATTTGGGTGTATTACAAATGACTGTTGATTCAGTTCTATAGCTTCACCACACTTAATCTTTAATTACAGTGCATAGTGCAAAACATTGCACCTTGCAGGAGTTCAGAGCTGTGCTTTCCACATTTATTTGTGATATATGTGTTATTGAGTCACTGTTGTTGGCTTTTATGATTAAATACAACGCGGAGTGGAATACAATCAACCTGCAGCATCAGATTTGTGCACAGTAAATAGATTATGCATACTAAAGGGAGAGAATTTCAGCTCTTAAATTATGACTGTGAATGGATTGAGACAGGAGATTTTCTTAACTACATTTCATTGATTGTAAGCATCACTGTCTACAGTTTCAGGTGAAGGACACTCACATTGCTGGGGTGGTGATAATTATAGAGAGGAGAAATGCACTTGGGTTCAGGGAAAATATTTTCCCTTTGTTTTGTTCCCCTGTAGTGAACTGCACATTGGCCACTATACAATGGGACATTTTTTAAACAGTAATGGTTACCTTGACTTTATCAAGCCTGGCCAAGAATCACTACAATTATTGTTATTATTTTAAAAGCTTCAAAGATACTCCTTAAATAGAGAGTAAAAAAGATAAGATGCTTTACTGAAGTACTCCTGATACTCTATATCATGTAGAAGATTAAACTGCTGCAATAAAGCTTTCTGTCTACATTGGGTCTTGAGACAATAAAACGTTGAGTGGGTCTAAGGTTTTAGGCATGTGAATAATTGTAACTAATTAAAATTTGTTAAATGCCCTGTATGAGTGCCATGCAGAATCAGAACATTTTCTGAAGTCAAACGTATAAAATAAAAGGGATTCACTCTATAGGTTATTTTTACAGCTCCCTTCTCCTTCCTTTCAGTTTTCTCATAGGGGCAGCTTTTGGAGAGATTATTTTTGATCTCCTTGGACAGATATGAGATTTTGAGTTCCAGGCTGACCCGAGAATTCAGTAATAAAAAAAATATTGTTTGAGTTGACTCCAAATGAATTTTGGTTTACTGTTCCAGCAAAACAAAAAATAATTGGTCACAAATAACATTTTCTTCCCTCCTTCTGTCAGTAGTAGAGGTAATACAGTTCTAAGCATAAATAAATACTTGATTTATCAGAAAACCCTATATACAACTTGATATGTAGTCTTCTAAAAAGATCCCTCTACTTTTTTCTACTTACTAGTTGAACAACCTAAATATCAAAACAAAATACAATGTACATTGACAAAAAGGATGTGTTTTTTACCAAACACGTCTTTTACTTAAAGCTGTCAAATATAATTTGCTGATTTATGGAAGTTGTTGTGTTCGATCAGAACTGATCTGACAAAAATCTCCCAAATACATTAAATCTGCATTACTCTGTGGGGAAAAATAAGTTTGAATCAAAACATCACACTCATTTCTCACATGAAAAATTATTTCATTAGCTGATGCAAAAGATATAGTCTTTGGTTTATGCTGAAGATAAGTAAGCAAGATAGCTGTGAATGTCACTTTGCTCAGAGAGAGCGATTACTTGAGATATGGCAATATAGAAATTCAGGCAATAGTGGCTGTTGTTATGGGCACTCATCCATTACACTGACATTTGGTGAAATGCTGAAAAATCACAATAAACAGACTAAATATCAAGTTGCATAAGATGTATTGAGTTTTCTGATATTGCAAATATATTATCTATCTAGATATCTATATCTATATCTATATCTATATCTATATCTATATCTATATCATCTCGGCTACTGAGGGAAAGAGGGAGAAAACTATCACTATTTAACAAATTATTAAGGTTGCAGTCATCTCCCAGTACTGGGGAAGTTAAGCAACTAAAAATAATATATGCTTGGCATTTGACCCATACTAGCAATTAAAATCACACATAGACTCATTCATAAGTTAACACAAAAGGCACAATATATTCAGTGCCCAGAACTGCAACTGTCAGCGTTAATCTATTCAATCAAGGATGATTTCAACTTTGTTATAAAATCAGAAAATGAAACTAAAAATAACAAAAGCAGCTGGCTTTGCCAGTTCCTTGCAGAAACATGCTTTGAACTAATGGAAAGCAGGTCTAGCACCAGCCCATAAATAACTTGCCCCTTGACACTTATACAATAGACTACAGTGTGGCACTACACACTTGTGATTATCTGATGAAGGAGAACCATGGGCTACGAGCAGGCTGTGCTCATACTTTGTTTCAGCAGATAGGTGACTGAGTGGCACTGTCAACATAGAAATGTATGTATTTACAATTCAGTGGCAAATATACAGCCATTTAGCATGGTGTCACAAAGCACAAGGTGAGTTTTACCTCCTATGAGGATCCATTCTTTACCTAATGGTAGAGGGAAAAGAGGAACAAGTCTGCTTCTCTTACTCCTCAGTACAGTTTGCGAAAGTAAGAAGTGCAGCTAGATCTAAAACAAATATAGCAGAATTTTATTTTGAAGAGAGAAAAAAAGATCAACTCCTGAGAAGAGAAAATCAAATGAAGGTATTTTGGAAGTACCAAAAAATACCAAAAAGTAAAAAGCCTTCTGTGGTAACAAAAAGCCTAGAAAACTGAAGAAATGAAAGCACTGCAAACCCATATGCAGACCAAAGCCAACCTAGACTTGAAAACTCTGTGGAACGAATGCAGATCTAAGGATCACTAATATATGAGAACAAATTGGAAAGGGCAATCTTATGAAGAGAATGAGTCAGTTACGCTGTGGGGTAAAGAAATTTTCAAATCAAATACTGAGGATATCTTTCCTAGACACTGGGGAGCAAAAGAACAGTCTGGAGAACCACTTAAATATAACAGAAGAAGTGAGGGGAAGGGAGAGAAAGATAGAAAAAGAGAGAAAGAGATATGATCAATATTGCAGAGGAATGCCATGGCCATTTCACACCACCATATGGAGGAAAAGGGCCCTGAAAAATATGGCTGCGTGGGAAAGCACTTTCTGTGGGTGAACACTGTCTCTCCTCAGCTGCTGAAAAGGTCCCTGCTGCAAGCTAGGGCACGTGACCGAGGCACTTGGCCAAGGGATTATTTCAGATCTGGCAATTTAATGCTGGATCTATCCCTTCCTCTCCTACAGATTATCTCCTAAACCACGCTGAGCTAAGAGAGGAACAGCTGTCTGAGCACACAGGGAAGCTCTTAGGAACACCACTTTGTTCTTTTGCAGAATCTGGGGAAAGGGTTTGGAGGCAACCAGGATGCTTTGAGTGAGTAGTTCGTTCTTTGAGAACCTAGAGACCTTAATCTCAAGAAGACGCAGCCTCCTGGGGGAACACTGCAGGTACAAATTCACAGCCACTTCAGCTGCCTGTGGAAATTAAGGGATGGAAAGAGTACAGTAGTACAGTAGAATCTGTTCCTAATATAACAGATGCAAAGAGAATGGAAAAGAGACACCAGGAAAAACAAATCAAGGAAGGCAAACAAACCAAAATCAGCGAGAACGTGGAGGTAAGGACCGGCACCAAAAGAAGCACATGGATATTGCCCCATCTCTCCCTCCCCGCCCCCCTATCTCATTCTATATGCAATTTTTCTGCATTTCTGACACAATAATGACATAGACTTATTAAAGACTTCACGCACACCCAAAGTTAGGCCCAGTCCTAGGAAAAATTCAGTATATGTTGTATACTTTCACCCTTTTGTAGAAAGGATGGAAAAATCAGCTTACATG
This sequence comes from Cuculus canorus, assembly GCF_017976375.1. NCBI lineage: Eukaryota > Metazoa > Chordata > Aves > Cuculiformes > Cuculidae > Cuculus > Cuculus canorus. The sequence continues at coordinate 114,860,069 of NC_071402.1, forward strand.
TTTGAAGTTCCTAAATGGCACAAACTGGACGATGTCTCGAAGCACAGGCTCGCCCTTGGGAGACCTCAGGATCCCGTCATCACCATCCAGCATCTGCATGTCACTAAAATCGGCGTTGCCCACCCCGACGATGATGACTGACATAGGAAGGTGAGAGGCATGGACAATGGCCTCTCTGGTGTCAGCCATGTCTGTGATGACGCCATCCGTCAGAATTAGCAAGATGAAATATTGCTGAAGTAGTTGGACAAGAAGTGAAAAACTATATCATTAGCTGATCTTCCAAAGCTGCTTGCCTTTTTCCAGTTTTCCTGTAAGTGTTTCTGGTAACTGTCACTCATGGACTGTTTAAAATACTATGGAAAAGAGCCTTTGTAGTGGCACCCTGATCTAGTGGGCACTCTGATCTAGTGGGATGTCCCTGCCCATGGCAGGGAGGTTGGAACTAGATGATCTTTAAGGTCCCTTCCAAACAAACTATTCTATGATTCTATCATTCTTTATAATTATCCTGGTTTCATCTAGGATAGAGTTAATTTTCTTCCTAGTAACTGGTACAGAGGTGTGTTCTGGATTTAGGAACAGAATAATATTGATAATACACTGATGTTTTAGTTGTTGCTAAGCCGTCAAGGATCTTTCAGCTTCTCATACTGGCAGGCCAATGAGAAGGCAGGAGTTGCACAAGAAGCGGTGAGGGGACACCTCCAGGACAGCTGACCCAAACTGGCCAGAGTGATATTCCATACTATATGATATCATTCTCAGTATATAAACTTGGGGGAAGATGGCAGGGGGACCCGTAGCACGGGAACTAGCTGGGCACTGGTCAGCAGGTGGTGAGCGATTGTGATCAGCGCTTGTTTTGTATATTCGGTTATCAATATAATTTTCTTACTTTTCTGTCCTATTAAACTGTTTTTATCTCAACCCATGAATTTTACCTTTCTTTTTCCAATTCTCTCTCCCATCCCACTGTGGGGGAGTGAGCGAATGGCTGCATCGTTGTTTTAGCTGCTTGCTGGTTAAACCAAAATAATAGTGACTCAAAAGTTAAGCACATTTCCCATCCAAACCTCCTCTGCTACTAATTTCTCTTTTTCTGGAGTTCAGCTCTAGTTCAGAAGCTGAAGGGACCTGAAGGATACACAGTGTAGAAAAAGGGGTTTCTAGCTGCTAGGGCTGGGAGAGCCAGGACTTTGGCTGGCAAGCTGCAATAGTCCTGAGATCCTCAGTAGCCCTGTTTTCCATCTGCTGCACAGTAACTTCTGCTGACAGTTTCCGATTACATTTTTTCCCCTTTGGGAACCAGTAGAAGGCAGGAAGGAATGGGTATTGAAGCGTTACAAGCGTGTAGCAGAGCTGTCAGGGAGGTTATGACAGCACTTTGCAGAGCAGCTTTGCTAACGGGCAAGTGGGATGGGTGCAGCCATCTGCAAACTGGAGGGTGACCCACCGGTGCCTGTGAGACCAGCACCACACCATGGCAGGCCTGCTGCATTCTGCAGAGTAATGAGGTCTCTGAGGAGAGCAAGGGATGAGCAGGGAGGAATATGTTTATTTTCAAACAGTTCATACAGATCCCAGACCCTGAGGAGAGATTTTTTTCATTCTCTAAAAGAGACCAAGCAATTTTGAATGCTTGTCATTTCTTTCTCAAAACTCCAAAGCCCAGTGAACTGGGATCATGAGCTATGACATCTTCACTCAGTAATGGAGAAGAGTGACTCTCATGTGGATCCTTTATGAATTATTAGGCAGCTGGAGCCATTTAACAAACATGCATTAATAGAAAAAAAAGAACAACTCATAGAATTTGGTCACTCTACACGAGTAATGCCAACACACAAATCTTCATTAAAGTTTATGTATACACAGATATATAAACTCATATAGAGTTCTGTTCATCACCTCCTGCCATGAAGAAAGCAAAACATGCAGAGAGAAAACTTTACCTTGAAGACTTATGCTATAAAATAATTCATTTTTCAAACAGAAAGGGGGAAAGCTTAAGTTTAACAGAATGAAGCAACTTCTTCGTTATGACATACTAGTTCAGAAGCAGCACTAGAAACACATCCTAAACCTCAGGATTAAGTGGGTATGGAGACTCAAACATAGCAATTCCCCATAATAGGACTGGGACCCCAAATCGTATCAAGATCCTGGAAATAACAATGGAGTCATAATCACTAGCCCAGGCCAATGTACAGAAATGTTAGGAAATTCCTGCCTTAGTAGGTCTTAAAAAAAGGCTGAGCACATGAAGAAAGCTTAGAGAAGGCTTGAGGCTTGGTGATGAGATACATGACAATGTACAGCTCTGTTCTGCTCCTATACATAGGCATTTTCCTTGCTGCAGTATAGAAGTTCTTTCTTACATCCTTGATTCCCATAGCACTGCTTTTGTTGATGTTTCAGACCTACTCGCTACCATACTTTCTCCAATTCTCTCTTTCTCCTTTTCTCCCATTCTGTCTGGAAGGCAGGAGAAAAATAAGCCATTAAAAAAATGTACATTTAAAACGCTATCTATGCTTAAGCCTTTCAGCCCAAGAATCTGTCATGGGGTTTGTATCAGATATAGGTGAACAGACTTGTCTCCTGATTTCTAAAAGGCACATAATACTCCATGTCAGTAACAGCAAATTGAAAACTCTATCACTATAGTTTTCAAAGGAAGGGTTATAAAAATCCCCTAGTTGAACGGAAGAGTTTTAGTACAGCCTCTGCAAGATAGTTGAAATTGGGTAGTCTCTGTAGGGAATAATTTGAACTCATCTCCTTGTATGTCAACACTTTTAGGGCCTGGCCCCTAAATTAGTGGTGCTATTTATGTTTACACAATGAAGAACTGGGTGTATTACAGTAAAATAACTCTAAAAGCAGGGGGGAAGAGTTTAAAGTTGTTACAATTGTTGGCTGCCTCCTGTGACGGCAGCTAGTGAAAACCGTGAAGGCATAACTCACATAAAACACAAAGCCTGTTCTGATGGCCTGCAAGGGATCCATCACAAAACAAGAAAAAAGTCAAACAGCACTATGCCCTTACCGAGGCCTCCTTGGTGTTGGTCTCCTCAGATGCTGATTTTGCCACCTTCTGGATGATGGGAGCAATGTTTGTGGGCCCATAGAGCTGCAGCTTGGGAAGGCAGCTCTGATAAGCCTCCACCACACCCTGTATTCCTGTCATAGAAAGCCACAGAAAAGGCAAATAAATGTAGAGCACATCACCAATATCACGCTTCTTTGAAATATAAATAAAAGGCAGGTTCTTAATTAATAAATTCAAAATATCACATGATTAGCAAGGACTAACAGTTTCAGATAATTTCCCAGAAGCTGTCTCTAGCTGCCTTGAATCCAGGTTGTAATATATAATTCGTTATACCATGCTGCTTCTTCCCAGCAGTTTTTAATTTCTGTTTTCCAGGTATCAGCTTGCAATGCAATAGCTTCCATCCGTCTCAGTTCAAGGTCTAAGTGATCACTTTCTGATCACCAGCTAAGATTTATGCTAGAAGGGTAGACACAAATTAAAAACACTTCAGCCTCCTCTTCAGATAAATATTTATTTGTTTATCATGGTAGTTACCAACAGATTTGCCCTTTGTACTTACAACTTAGAGCTGTCAAAGAATTCAAACATCTTTTCAAACACCTGGCTCCCCTGTGCTAAGAAAATAATTTTTCAAGGTCAATTTGCATAATTGCTCACAGGTTGAATTTGACTATGACCAAAAGCTGTGAAATCTTGGAAGAAACAGCAGGATGACGTGCAGTCTATAGAAAAATGAACTCTAGTCAAGAAGTTTTGATGGAGAACTAGCCAGTTTTGGCTTTTTAATTTCAGGATATATAACTAGACCAGGGAAAACAGACTTCTGCTGACACACTTGACAGATCACAGAATGGAAATTGGTGTTTTCAATCATTGAGAAGAAGGATTTCTTGAAGTGATGCACGTCACCCTCTGCATTCAGAACTCCCAGCTTACCAGACCTAGAGGATTAGAGGTCTAATGTTGGAAAGAAAGCGATAGACTGAAGAGCTTTGTAAAGGATGCTGGAGAATTAAATGATTTCTCTTAAGATCCTGAGCCATTTTCAGTCTGCTTTGAGACTAGCTCACTCATGAGATTTTACTCAACCATGCTTACAGGATATATGGGTGCAGATCCATTACTACCAAATTACCAGGGGTTGTAATTACTTTATTACAATACGACTGAACCTCCTATGAAAAAATGGTGGAGAATGCAGTCTTCTCTCTTTACAGATAATTTTTCTATTGCAGTGCAATACAGACAAAAGAACATGCTCCAATTAGAGATATGCTTAACTAAAACATAGAGTCAAGCAAGCTGAGTGGTGTAGTTGCTACACTGGAATGACAGGATGTCATCCAGAGGGACATGGACAGACCGGAGAAGTGGGCCTCTGAGAACCTCAGGAGGTTCAACAAGGGCATATGTAAGGTCCTGCATCTAGGTCGGGGCAACCCCTGATTTCAGTACAGAAGGGGGGATGATGTGATTGAGAGCAGCCCCAAAGAGAAGGACATGGGAGTGCTGATTGACGAGAAGCTCCACACGAGCTGGCAATGTGTGCTCACAGCCCAGAAGGCCAACTGTATCCTGGGCTCCATCAAAAGAAGAGTGGCCAGCAGGTGGAGGGAGGTGATTCTGCCCCTCTATTCCTCTCTCGTGAGACCCCATCTGGAGTATTGTGTCCAGTTCTGGAATCCTCAACGTAAGAAGGATATGGAGCTGTTGTAATAGGTCCACAGGAGGGATGCGAGCATGATCAGAGGGCTGGAGCTCCTCCCCTACGAGGACAGGCTGAGAGAGTTGGGCTTGTTCAGCCTGGAGAACAGAAGGCTCAGAGAAGATCTTATAGCAACCTTCCAGTACCTGAAGGTGCTACAGGAAAGCTGGAGAAGGGCTATTCATAGAGGCTTGTAGTTATAGGATGAGGGGGAAAGTGTATAAACTGGAGAGAGGCAGGTTTAGACTAGACATTAGGAAGAATTTCTTCACCATGAGAGTGGTGAGACACTGGAACAGATAGCCAAGGGAAGTTGTGGATGCCCCATCCCTGGGGGTGTTCAAGGCCAGGTGGGACGGGGCCTTGGGCAGCCTGATTTAGTGGGATGTCCCTGGCCATGGCAGGGGGGTTGGAACTAGATGATCTTTAAGGTCCCTTCCAACCCTAACTATTCTCTGATTCTATGATTCTATGTTACAAAATTTCCCTTGGTAATTCCAGTGAGTAATTTACCTATTGCAAACCTGACCTTTTGACAACTTCTAACTTTAAACCTGCTAAGGATTTCATTACATACACTTACTGACCTTGCATAAAGACCTCATAAATCTTCCCTAAGATGATGACAAGATACACTATGGTTTTTCTCTAACGCATTAAAATAGTATGAGATAAACCTCACTCCTTGCATTCCACACAGATTTAGTGTGGTTCATCAGAAAGCTGCTTTCATTTTAGAGAGAAACATGTTCTGGAAACATAATTTCTTGTTCACTATCTCAGATTAATATATTTCAGAAATAGATACTGTCCTTCTATATCAAAATCCACCAGGACATGTGAGCAGCTTACTTTGTAGGTTACTTTTCTTGGACTTTTTTATTTCAGGGAGAGCCAATGTGCATTTTTTTTTTTACAATTCAAGCCTCTACATTTTTAATTGGAATCCACTTTCAATAGCTCTGATGATATACAGTATATGCTTATATATATACATAAGGGTTTAAGATGCATGTAAAATGCATGCATGTGTAGAAACATTCATTCAGATTAGAGGTTGTCACTTTATTCCTCAGACAATTAAGACTAAGTGTAAGATGATAAATCTATGAAATATGAGACTATAAATACTAAAATTTTCCACAGTGAAAATGGCAATACGCAAGGAAAGGTGAGGACATCTATGTTTTATGTATTCCAGTGACGTTCATATCCTAACACAGTCCTTATGCAATGTAGAATGATGCTTCACACTACATTGTGCCAGCTCATGGCTTACCACAGAGAAAGGGATTTCATTCCCCAAATGCAAAACAGGCACACACTTTTTATATTGGATCCAACCTCTATTTCTTGGTTTAAAGCAAGATACTCTATACCAATTTGCCTTTGTATTCTGGCAAGTATGCTAGATATTACAAGGTAAAATAGTGTGGTCCATAAACTCTTCATCTCCCTCCCACTCTTGCATCCTCTCTTCACATGACATGCTGGTCTTGCTGCTCTCTATGTCACCTAATACAGTGAAAGCATCTAGAAAGCATCACAGAACAACCGGCAGTAGGAACTAATCAAGCATGCATGGCAGGCAGGTGATGAGCAAGATGCAGCAGTTATTAAACAACACATTTTCTGATCTGACTCTTTCTTGCTTTCATCCAGATGGGTATGATTTTAAATGGTGTCATTTAGGACAAAAAAGTGCTTTGTATATCTCATAAATGCATGTGTGAATGCTGCAGATTTCTTCCTTGTCCTTCTTTTGTGCTGCAACCATCTTTTTATGTCTTCTTACCCCTAAAACTCCTTTTAGGTGATGGGTTAACTTATCAGATAAATAAGTCTTATGCAAAGAACCAAATAAATATTAAATACATAACAAATATTAAATTACATAAGCCAAGGCAAAGCTCAAAGAGAAGCTCCTTCCTTTTTAAAAACTTTTTATTATTTCCATTGTTACATTTTATTTTGCATACATAGTATGGACTGGATAGTAAGTTCTCTACTTGCAGAGGATTTGTCTTTTCAACCTCTGACGTGCTTCTGGCACCATATAGATGTGACAGCCTTTTCAAGTACTAGTCAATCAATACAAATCATTATATAACAAAGTCAATCTGATAAAAGAATTAGCCTTGGAGTTCAAAGAAACAGCAAAGTGGGGGGATGACGACAACAATAAAGTATTCTTTGCATGGACCGCTAGGACTTTTTTCTGAGGTATGCAGAAGGTCACAAATGTCTTGCATTGAGACTGGGAACAAAGCTATATTTTAATATTATGTGCATAAATATGTTATCACCTTATGCAGGCCATTGTTAACTGAAATGTTTTAAACATATCAGGCCCTATGTAGATACGACCTCTGTTCAGAAGTAGGAAAGCTAACATATTTTAAAATATGAAGATCCAAACATAATTTTGAGGTCTGTTTTGTTTCTCCACCTCATTTCCACAGCCTTACTCTGATTAAAATCTCAACTTCAAGCTGGCGCGCAAGCTTAGGGCACATCTAGATGCATGCATATAATTTCTGCTTCTTTTAACTCCTTTAATGTGAAAAGCTGTGTAAACACATCAAGCAGCTGTAGAACTTCTGCTCAATTACATTTCAAGCATATGACCTACCGAGGCTGGGGCAGTCCAACAATCCAAGCACAACAACAAAGCAGGAATGCCCACTGAACTAAAAACAGAGATCTTGAATTTAAGATGCACGAACTTTGAATTTTTTTAATGTCTCTTTCCTTCGAATTGCTTACCCTATCTTTCTTTCCTCAGTTAATTTCTTGGCATCTTAATTCTCATCCTGAACATATTCCACTGACTATGCCTGAACGCAAGCCACTAATAAGCCTGAGAAGGGCAGAACAGAGCAGCTAGAAAATTGAACAGGAAGAGCATTCTGAAACACCAATTTTGGAATCTGAAAGGTAGCAGAAGGATAAGGAAGAATAACGACTTGTGGATTTTAGACAGCAACGATCATTTGACCAAGACTTTCAAATAAGTGTTAGTCTGGGATTACTTATTGACTGTTTAAACGTTATTGTCCTGTTATTTTCACCTTTTACAAAATGTGTGAATTGTGGCAGGAGATTCTAGAAAGACAGCATCAGTCACTGCAGACCTCACTCACAAATACAAGACATATGGCAAGATCTGCTACTTGAATCTGACCTTTGATTACTGAGGATTAGTGATCATTGGTAGAACACACCAATATCTTAGACTGTGTTAAAAACAGCCTCCTGCTGCATTTGCTGTCATGAAAGTATGCATCTTTCTACCACACTAGTCCTCAGCTGCTGCCCTGACCCTTTGATGCTTGACATTGCTGGACTGACTTGCAGCACATTACTGTTGCTATAGGTCTGGCTGAAGAATTGGATCTAAACTGAGGGAAACTTTGATCACAGAGGTGCACAGCCTGTATTTTTATTGCACGTCCTGCCCTTCTTAGCTACACAACCTATGATGTTGCTGTAGCTGGAGATCTGGAATGAATCTAGAAAACACAGCTTCAGTTTTCAGAAATGCTATTGATTTGGGGTAGTGCTAGTGCTGAATCCTGGTGTATGTTCAAAGGGACCCATTTTTTTTCAGAAAATTAATGTGTGGCACTTTCGAAGGTTTCTAAAGCTAAGCCTGATGGCTTGGAGTCTGCCAGGGTTTGAAAATCCTAGCTGCTTTCTTTAAAAACCACTGTGAATAATACTCAGAGGGTACCACAAAAAAGTGCAAGCACATTCTGCACACAGCAAAAATACAGCAGTCTGTCCTGATGTGTGTGTTACCTGCACATTCTGGGTTGTCTTCATTGAAATTGATTGCGAAATCATGAGAGACCTGCAGATAAATAGAAAGAAGAGAAGACAGCTATAGTCAGAGAAATTATACCAAGAGGATGTGTGGTTAAACACATTTTACATTCTTTTCCTGTTAAAGCAGTGACCTTTCAGGTTTTCAGACACTAAGTGTGTCATACAGTCCCAGCAACAAGACCAAGAAAAAATAGCATAAGGAAAACCCACTCAAGTACACTAGAAATCACATAAATATGGTGTCAGGATTGGGCTGTCAATGCCAGGCACAGAGGAGGATCTATAGCTGAGAAGGTTTAAATGCTAGCTGTCCCTAGTTCAGCATCTCAGATTGCAGGAGAGAGAAAGCAGGTTGTGATACAGAGCTGGAAGCACAAGCTCATGCCCCTTCTTAAATCCTGCATTCCCGTGAGGGAACAGTTATGCATTTGAAGGCCAAGGGATTACAGGGTAAATAATTAATTCTCCAATGAAATCAAGGCAGTCATTCAGACCCACTGTGCAAGAATAATGTATGATATATAAGGAGTCTAATCTGGTTAAGAAAGTAGATTAGTCTGGGAGGAAATTAGGAAAACACCTGAAGACTTGTTTTTCCTCCAATTTAGTGACTACCCCATTCTGTCTCTCTAAATCTGAATGTAATAAAATACCACAAAGGTATTTGCTAAGAGAGTTTACTGTGAATACAAAAAAGTTGCTGATTTTCTAAAAGAACCCTAATATATTCTATCTTCAGTGGCTTGAGAAAATAATACAAGACTTCTCTATGCAAAAATAATTCAGGGCAATGTAAGTTTCAGGTTTCGTGCTTCCTCTAGGTGTCTGTCACTTACAGATCTCCACCCGCAGCACAAATCTGTTGGTACTGAAACTTTCTTCAGATGCTCTCTTCTGATTTTAAGGTTTGTTCTTGCCTGCATTTGTTAAAGATTCCTTTTTACTCCTTTCTTTGGTCACTGAGAAAGCTTGATTTCTTTTAACTTCTTCAGCTGTGAAGCTCAGTCTCTTAATTCTCCTGTTTGTCTACAATTCTTTTGATGAAGACCAACCGTTTTCTTGCAATACACAATGTAACGATACATATTCTAGTAAAGTTGAATTCACGTATATCATCCCAGATTCATGAAGGCATTTATATATCTAACATCAATTACATACGTTTGAGACTTTATAGATCTCTGTTGGACATTCAGAAATGCCAATAGTTCTAGTCATAATGGAAAGCAACCTATTTACTTTCTGTACAATGGAACTTTGATTATCTGCAGAAAGAGGTGCATTTGTTGGATATTGCTGTTATATTTGCTAGTTTAGATGACTTCACAGCAGAGCACACAAATTGGTCCATGACTAATAGACCCATTGATGAAATATGTGATTACAGAGAAGCTTCTGTAAAGATGAAGTGGTATAAGTCGGCTAATTACTGCCTAAGAGGGTTCTCAGAGCAATTGAATTTCATATGCGGGCCTTCCTTACCTGAGTGATGCCTACCATTACTCACTAAGCGGTTAAATAAAAGAAATCTACTCCCATGACAGGTAAGGACTGAAGCAAAAACTCACTGATGAGTTTGCAGCCAGCTCAGCCCAGCCATGAGTTTGTTTGTTTACTCCAAGAATCATTTCCCTCTTACAGAGGGTTTTACATGAGCCATTCAGGCTACACTACTCAGCCATGGAAGATAATGCAGAAAGTCACAATGTATGTTACTTTCTGAGCAGGCACAAAAGAGCAGGGCTGTCAGATATGCTTCAGAGGTGCTCCAGAGCCCTTCTGTCTGGCTGCTCTGTACATCTCTTGGCACACTTTGCCCAGCTGGTATCTGCCAGTCTCATGACCAGCTGTAGGCCAAAGGTAATTGCAGCTGTCAAGAACGGTTATGTGAGCTTTCACTCACTGATGATTTTTTTGTTGTTGTTGTTCAATAGCCTTTCTTCTTCCTTTAGGCTTTTTGTATTTTGTATTAACTGCATCTCAAGAGCAAAAAGTAAGGCGATGCATGTTTATGTACTACAGGGTGAGTCTTCCAACACTGTGCCTCTTCAGTGATTTTATTTCTTCCAAACGCATTGAAAATTATAGCAAAAGGAGTATCACAATTCCAGAGCTATGAATGCAATATTTTAACCTCACATGCAAGCATGGACTGGTTGCTTTTGTTGCTATAGCTCTTTCAGTATCACACTATACAAACAATTTATCTAGTTCAGAGCTATGGCATCAAAGCTCTTATTTAAGAAAAATGTAGATAACAGTTCAGGCCAATAAGAAAAGCCCAAGTCTAGTAAGTGTGCACAACGATCCAAAAAATAATACTGTCTGAGCAGTGCTGCTGTTCTCTTGAAGCAAGGGGCCCTTCTACATTGCTGATTCACCAAGAACAGTGTTAAAATGTATCCTGAAGGCAGGACAGGAAACACAATGAATGTAGAAGTACTGGGTTGTTTCCTATGCTCACTGTACAACATATCACAATTTAAACAAGATTAAAGTATCGTGTGAAGGAGAGAAGTTCTTTGAGCAGCTCACTGATGGTTCACAAACAGGAAATCATCACCCAAGGCTCCGAATGCTCAGAACTCATTCCTCACTCCAGTAAAGCTGTGCGTCAACCTGTCCCTCCTGTGCTATCTCCCCTGCAGTGGCCACAATTCAAGAAGATTCAAACCAGAAGAGACTTCAGACACATGATAGGTACTGAAGACCTTATAGAACTTGGGCTGCTAGCTGATGGAACTCCACGTAAAGCCACCCGTGTCAAAAGGTGAACCAAACATTCAATGCTTTTGTTTTCAAAGCAGTCCTAATTAATGAGCCTTTTTGTTTTGTTTTGTTTTTCATTTTTTTTTGTTTTGTTTTCAAATTAAGGATGCAAGGGCTTTTGTGACTGAAAGGCAAGACGTACTGATGATAGAAGACCAAAAGCTGGTATACTAAATGGCATCTTTCTGATATCGAATGACACAGCCCTCCTCTGCACTCCCAGAACTGATGAACTAATGGGGAAAAGGAGGTAAAAGTGGGAACATTTAAGATGTTGTTGACTGGGAAATCCTCAGGGGAAACAACAAGACATTTGGCTGTTCAAAAGCAAGAATGTTTATATAATCTGTGAGGGTGGTTTGTATGATGGATTAATCTAACAGTCAGGAAATACTAGAATATGTCAAGCCACGCAAATACAGAATGACTGCTTTATGTTGGTATCTGGCAGAGAGAATTTTGCATAGAACTTCAGACTATGGTCTGTGGTGGAAGTCAGCCTTACAATAAAGAATGTCCTTGCAGAACCGTAATTGTATTTACTGAGCCTGGATTAAGTTTCAAATATGTAGCTGTTCAGCCTTCCTCTTCTCTCTTAACATCAATCTATAAAATCAATCCACAAACAGAAAGGAGACAGAAATTCTGGAGTGCAGAGTTGACTACATGGGATCAGCCTGGCACTACTTGTGTTGCTGCACAAACACCACTCAGAGCCTGTAACTAAGGACATTTACTTGCATTTGGCTATGTATTAATCTTTCCCCTCGGCCGGACTTCAGTTAAATTATTTAGCAGATACCATCATGCACGTGGGATTATTAAAACACAGCTGCCCAGGAACTTCCTGCACCAGGAACATATTATTTCTCAGTTAATTTTTTTCAATTTTTTTTAACAAGCAAAATGAACAGCTCTATGATACATCATGATGCAGACTACGACAACAGCATTTCTGAAGATACATCAAATCAATAAACAGCCTAAAATATTTTTGCTAAGGCAGATTCTAGTAATTTTATTTTAACACTATACAGTGCCTCCATTGCCTGTATATACAAAGTGACAAGCACCTGCATACAGAAAGGCAGTTGTCCACCAATGTGATGATGCCCGTGAGACTCCTGCAAGAATCATAACCATACTCCCACATACTTATGATCAGTTTAGAAGAAAAGTCATCTTCCCTCATATTGGGATGTAATGAAATTCACACTCATAACATGGCCCATGCTAAACAGATTTCTAATTAAGGATAAAAGGAAAGAAGAATTTCCTAATCTGTGAGATTTGTTTTGATATTTCTTAAAAAAAAAAAAAAAAAAAAGGTTCTGGACTCAAGATAGAAAATTCAAAGCACAAAAAACCCCTGGAAAGCTTTTGGACTATGCAAAGGCACTTTAAGTTATATCAAAACATGTTATTCTGTTATAGTCTCCACATTTTTTTAAACCTTTTTCACACTAACTGAACTTCTGATTTTTTTAAGTAAAACTGCTTTGAGTCAGAAACCATGTTTTTCATTCATTTTGCAAGTGCTGGAATTGGATGTCTCAATTCTGAAAACTAGCAATCCTTTTTTCCCCCTCTAGACTGTTAAACTCATTTAAATTAATCTGCCTGTCCCAAACAGTTTCAGTTTTACAGAGACCTCTATAGTGATAATACAGGAACATCTTGACAACCAATCTGACAAATTCAGGCATGTTTAGGAATGCTTTCTTACTAATTTAAACAGTGGTTGCAAAAAGTCTATGAACAATAGATGCATACAGGCATAAATGCTGAGATGCACAATGTTGAGCACTTATATGTGAATAAATTGAACTCTATTAAGCCACTGCCTGTCTGAAAATTAAATATGGAATGCCTGCATATTTTGCAAAATCTTTAGACACTAACAAATTTAAAGGACCACTGCTCAAAATCTATTATTTTCAGAATGCTCATTAATCAAATAGTTTGGGAACTGGACAGTTTTTGTCTCTGCCTAAGCCACATTGTAGACATCTCTGCTTGGCAAAGCTTTGTCATTTATTTTCCTTTCCTTTGTACTTGATTTTGAGCATGCTGCACACTTTCCATGTCTAAACTCTGCTTGCATGGATAAGGCGACAAATTCTGGTTTTTAACTCTTTGTCTGTTACACCTCCTTCTGTTGGTTCTTTTCTGTTTGCATATATGTTCGCCTTTGAGCTCCTGAAAAGTGTAGGAATCACAAAGATCACAGTACTTTTCAAGTACTTTACCTGTCCATCAAATCAGACAGTACAAGTTAAGGTCATAAGGGTGTAACGCTGTTTCTATAATCACACTGAAGTTCTCTCCTGGGACTCTTCTTAGCAGAAGCAGTGAATGAAACTTGAATCAAAAATGCAGAAATATGCAGGACTGTCTTAAAACAAATGAAAAGTTGTTTCATACCTACTCAGGTGTCAGCTTACAATTCTTCTTTAGGCAAGAACACTTCATTATTTGACAATACATCTGTCATTGGGCTGACACAATTCTATCTTTCTTTTCATTTTAACAGAAAGTTTTGTGCTGCTGTGTGATTTTCATCTTCTTTGAGTCCTGCCTGCTAAGAAATTAAGTGTGGTTCAGCTTTCTTTCCTCCTCTTCACTGTGACCTTTTGCAGCAGTATCTGAGTCCATGTTATCTGCCACCTCATCACTTTACATCAGACTTCTCAGATGCTTCTTCTCGTTGCAAGAAAAAAAAAAAAGTGATGGATTGGAGACACTGCTGTGGAATAACCAGCACATTCTGCAAGTTTCATATGTTAGAACTCAAGAGGGGAATATTGCTCTCAGAGGTTTACTTAAATCAAGGAGCTGGTTGATGCATTTGTCAAGCCTTGGGGAAAAAAGATCATATTGCTGAATATTAGATGAAAGTTCCCTAGACCTATAAGGAATATTATATACGGCATGTCTTGCTCCCTTTACTCCCACAGATTCCTCACATCATTTAGAAACTGCTGTTTTTCTGCTAACAGCTGACGTGTTTCATTTGGAGCTGAAATGAAGGAAAATAAAGTCAGTGTTACATAGAGGTGTGCTCTTGAAATGGAAATTCTGTAGAAAGCATGTATAAAACCATGTTTTTAAAGGGGTTCACCCTCAAGAGATTAATGAAGAACCTGCAGAGGTGGATGCTGACATTGTTCTGTAACGTTAAGGTAAAATGAGGAGCGTGTTTTTCCCTGGGAAATCATGGTTAGCATAGCAAAAGTTGCTTTTCTTGTACCATGTAGAAGGATGTGAGGACGCTGAAATCTCACTAAATGGACAGGTGGGTACTGCCCTCCAGCAACCATCCCAGGTTGCAGACAGGAGCCCAAATCAGTATGAAAACAAGGCACTAATCTGATGTAACACCATAAAATGGACACCTTTCTCCCATGTGGTCTAGTGCACAAAGGAAACCTTGGCAAAAGCATTTAGAGCTCATGACCAGCCTTCAGCTGGTCCTAAATAGCAGCTGATCTTTAAGTGGAGACTAGTTACCATTGATTCATGCTGAATACTGAGTTATGGGTCTCATTTTTCAACAGCTCATAACCAAGCATGACATATAATAAATTAGACCTGAACCCACTGGATCCACACATTTTACCTACTATTTTTATCAGTTTGCTTACCTCTGGCCTTCCCTCACTGTGTTATTGCCATGCATATGTTGGTCAGCTTTAAATTAGACTTTTAAGTAAACTATGTTGTTTTAGTTGTGTAACCTCCCATGGTTACTTAGACACCTTTGGCAGTGGGATTAATTTCTTCCACAGCTCTAGCAATTTGTTGTCTGCTGGAAGAAATGAAAGAGCAGCTGCTGGCGTGCAGAGACCTACGTGCTATGAGCAGGTTAGGTCGTCTCATTAGGACCGAAGACTTGAAAGCAGGCAGTCTAAATTAAAATGAAAGGCTGATTTATGCACATAATGGGGCCAGAACTTAGAAGTTCTCATAATGATTCAACCTAAATTTACAGTGTGAATTATTATAGTTATGATACTGCTGTACTTTAGTAAAACAAAAGATATGTATAACTTATAATACCTTTGACCGTAAGCATCAAAAGAACATTTGAACAGGATGAGGTCTGCAATATTCCTGTAGCATCTATAGTGTTACCTTATTTTTGTGGCAGAAGACGAGAAGTTAAGGGAGACAAGTTGAGAGCACTTTTTTCTACAGCCTTTGTTACTTTTAATTATATCAGATTTTTCACTGTTTCCTTTGCATCTTGACTATGTTCCACATCAAAAACTCATCATTGTTTGCTTTAAAGTAACTTTATGATACCAGTGTAGCCTAAATCACTGAAGGATTTTCAGGTTTATTGGCCTTGACTTATTAATGCATCATGATGAGGCTGACCCTTCACTCTCTCAGAGGGTTTATCTTTCAATTTAGAAGTGCAGCCAAAGCCAAGGAGGGAATTGAAAGTGTTGCTAGAGTTTATTTTAAGAAGACAGATACTTGTATGGACTGTGCAGTATCATGGGGAGGGACTGAACAGATGACTGCATAGATGACTTAACTCCTAATCCAGTTCCAGTTGGATGTGCCCATAGTACACACCAAGCTAATTATTTGTGCTCATTTGTTGCACAGAAGGCATAGCTCTCCTGCAATGTGGTTCTTCTTTGAAGTTTTATTACGTGGTCATTTAATCTTTGTCTTTTTCCATCACAATTTTCCATAGTGGACATGAAAGATGTTTTTCTGGGTCTCACTTGCAACTCCTTTTACTGTGGGACCTGTGTTTTTTGCTCATACATATGCAATCCACACACAAGTATCCCCATCTTCTTTAGTTTACCCTTACTTTTCCCAAACTCAAAATCTGAAGGTGCGATTCATCCATTTTCTTGCTTTAAGGTTTGTAACATAACAAACAGGGCAGCTCATGCTATTGGGCGAGATCCTTCATCCATGCATGGGCTACTAAGTTCAGTGCAAGTGTCTGACACTAGTTCTGCCAAAAACAGATCAGCTGGTGTTCGTGACTGTAGGAATATCTGGTTTCAAAGTCCCCCTGAAATCACTTTGTGGCAAGTCATGTGTTTTTCACTTGAGATATGCTCTCACAATCAAGTGAAGAGGCTGTTGCTCAGGTCTAAGAAAACTGATATGTTGCCAATATGTTCATGTGACCTAAGATATCAATGCCACCAGCTGACTATTTTGGTTGAGAAAGAAGCATTCTTGTGCTATGAATTTTACTCAACAATAATCACTGGAAAAACAGTGAAAAGACTTCAGCCAGCACAGTTAACATCTTCCTTCAAGCTGTCCTTAGATAAGTACAGCTCCCTGCAGCTGAAGGAATTGCAAGTTTTGCCTCATGCTTTGGTGGTCACCTTGCAGATGATGGAACAACCAGCCCCTGACACACCAACAGGCTGGTACCTTTGTTTAGGACAACAACAGCAGTACGTGGTATTGTCAGTTATGGCCAGTACTGGGCTTGAAAGAGCAACGTGATTGTGACGCATAGTCCTACACACAGAGTCAGCATTGCTATACAGCCACAGATAGAGATGCACTTATTTGTGGCAAAGGGATCGAGCAGCTACTGTGTTTCACTGCTGTGTCTGGTGTAGAGGCTACTCAGTACCTTTATTCTCCAGTACACTCCTCATAGAAGAGATGGTTGTCAACTGCTGTAGTTGGAACAGATGCACAGAAGACACAGATGTTTTGTGTGTATTTCACACATTAAAATCTGTATCAAAATTCTTGAGGCTGTCTCTGATTTTGGAAAGCATTAACATGGGTGTTACTTTTCAGGAACAGAGCACTGAAAAACAAATTGTCAAGCACAGCCAATTTTTTTATAACAGTGCTTTTTAGCTCAGAAGGCAATGTTGTTAAGACATACATTGACTTACCTTAGACACCCATTTGCAAGATGCATCAAACTTGCTGTACAACACTACTGGTATTCTTATGCAGGCATCAAGCCTACAAGCCATGAGCAATACATGGTACATTTTTTTTTCAAACTTTATACTTTACAATGCTGAGTAACACATGATTCCTCTCTCCATGAAACTACTCTCACCTGGCCTGTGTTCACCTCTTTAACACAGCCACAGCTGCAACACAACCCAGAGAAGGGGACATGGGGATACTGGGTGAAGTCTGCATAATCAGAAGTCCATTGCTGCTCTATCCCAGATCGCATCTGAGTCGCTCAATCCTCAGCTTTAAATAGTTTTAAATAGTTTTTAAATAAACTTTAAATAGTTTTCAATTATTTATTTGTGCAGAACTACTCTTCTGCCCACACCACCTCAGCATGTGCAGTAAAGGATTTCAACTTCTATTTCTTCTTAGATGTTTCTCTATTGGATGCTTCTTTTTTTTAGACCACTCTCTTCACTCCAGCCCTATCAGACTGCATATATACACTCACAATTGCACCACCACTGTGGATCACTCTCATTTTATTTGTTTACAAATACCACTTCTATCTAGCATGGATACATGCTCTTATATTTCTCTTCCTGGTATTGAAGATGTTCACCGTGACACAGAATTTGCCAATGAGCAAAACTCTCCTAAGGTCTTTATTTTCAGGAAGATATTTGATGGCTTCATCATAAAGCACAGACACTAGGCAGCTCACTAAACTACATCTTCCAAAAATGGGCTCTGTCAAACCAGGGCTTGCAAAGCTTCAAAATGTGCTTGGTAAGTGTTGTTAAAAATTTGAGGTCACCTCTTACTAGACTAGTATCCATTAACAGAGCTTTCCCTGTACCATGAAACGTTTTGGGTTAGCACAACTATTTTAAGTCTAACCTAAAATTCTGGTTTCAGTGAGGTATTACTGGGTGAGAAAGCCAGATGAAAGAGAAGAAGCAGTAGCAGGTGCTCCCCCTAGCTCCTGTCCTGCCCTGAACCATTTCTCCCTTATTTTGTGCCTCATAAACCAAGTAATCTAGAAAATGTCATTTATGCACCTACTTTGTATTCCGGGGGTATCCTTGCTCCAAATCCAAAGGCTGGGAACATTTTGTCACTGAAAAAATAATAATAAAAATAAAGATTTCCCACAGAGAAATGCATTTTGTTATAATGAACATTTATTCTTCTGTAACCATTCATCAGAAATGCAAAGCAACACAGCAGTAAAGAAATGGCTTTTGGGTTGAGAGTGTTAGATGGCAGACTGGAAGAGTATCAGATTAGAGAAGGAGGTGTGTGTGCTGAGCAGATGAGGGAGTGATATGGGGGATTTTTCAGGTGAATCCCTAGTATTTTGGGGAAGATAAAATCACTTAGAGCATACCGAGGGATCAAGATATCTTGCACTTCTACCACAAATACAATAACAGCTCTGTATTACCCACCCTTTTGCACTACTTGGCTGCAATGAGTTTTCTTAACAGCTTGTAACATTTATTTCATATAAATACAGATGTGGTCCATCAGCTCAGAAAATGGATGTAGTGAAGAGATGACTGTAACTAAAAGTGTTTGCAAATTTGTTTTCTTACAGTTGTTCAGGTGCAAAAGAAGATTTCCTAAAATATCAAAAAGGGGCAATTTCACACCCCCAAACTTTCAAGTTTTGTAAAGCTTTCCGCCTGCATCTTTAGTCGTTCCACTAAAACACAAGATTATTTCAATTAGGCATAAGTTGAGTGATAACCTAGCAAATACTGCGGCATGGTCAGTTTGCTTTAAACACTACACTGAGGTTGTTCTACCCCAGTTAGATCCGTAGAGACAAAATTTTCTGATTCAGAGGACCTGGAAACTTCAAGGCTGTTAATACCCTTTCAGAAACGCAATAACGTCTCACACAGCCCACATGCTGTCAAGCTGCCTCTTCCCAGATGGCAAAGTGGAAAACAACAAGCAGTAAGGAATGTCTCGTCCCTGAGTCAGCAAAGCACTTCATCACACACTCGAGGTTAACAATTCACCCAAACATATGCTTAACTCTAAACACATCCTGAAGCCCCGCTGAAGTCACTGAACTGTACTCCAGTGCTCTGGTGAATCAAACCCCTCATACATTTGTCCAATCCTGCTTACAGGGGCTTCAGGGTCCGTGGAAAAGCTGAGTACCTACTACCATTCCTGGCACTTTCAAAAATTCCCTAGAGAGGCCAGCAGCTTCAATTTTCTTTGTGTAGTTCAAGACATTGCCACTCCAAGTATCAATTGTATAATTCGCTTCCCAGACAAATTCAAGAAAGATAATAGCACTGATTAAAGCTGCTGAGCTCTTGGGTTTGGTATAGGCTGTGAAAGGCACCATGATATTTCTGATATAAGCTAAAGAAAAATGGAAGGGTTTAAAAGAACGTAGAAATAATCTCCCACCTCCTCACCTTCCACCCCTGCCCGAAGTTAAGAGTTGCCACCATGAGACAGAGAAATATTCAGCAGCTTATTGGGAAACAGTGACGACTGTCATCTGATGGCTTAGCTCTCACAACTGTTGCTCTGCCACGAAATATAGCTGCTGCATAAATCTTGGGAACACAGTTCTGCATACCATATGTTACACTGTGTTACAATGGATCTTGGAAAGGAAAACTAACATCATTTGCATGGTAATGAAACATTTTTTCCAAGAGATGTCAGAAGCAAAGTAGCTGCTGACATTTGATGCTAACCACCTGCTGATAGCCTTCTTTTTGATTAAACACTCCTGGAAGTGGGGAAACCCTTATAAATAGATGCAGAGAATTCAGGCGCACACTTAGAGGGCAAGAAATAAGAAGCCATTAGAAAAGAATCTGAGGGGAGGAAAAACAAATCTTGTTTTACATCAATGATTAAGCATGGTTGGATTAGAAAATCAAACCCCGTGGAGCTTCAAGTTAATTGATTTTGGGCAAGAGCAAACAAAGACTAAAAGAATTTTACTTAGGTAGAATGTAAGTACCTAAGTTCAATAAAGCAATCAAAAAATCTGATGCTGGCAGCAATTACCCATCCTGGGAGATGCCTAAACCCATACAGTGCCTGAATTTGTTCTGCAATGTTCTTGAGTGTAAATAAGTGCAGGGACTCATATCTGCAGCTCCATCTTCTCTACAACAATTCAGAGACAGCACTAAGTGATACCTCCAGCAACCTGGATTCTCCTTCTGATGGCAAGACTCCCAGTCACACAGTGGCACAACCCCCACTGTTATTCTGCGCTCAGAATAACCTCTACCACTGTCTTGTTAAAGAGTAAAATTTGATCATATACACCCTCAAGATGAGATTCTACGTGGCTGTTTTTTAGAGGGAAATACATGAACTCTAGACAGGAGCGACATCCTGGGGTCTGCTCCTGTGCTTAGTACTTTCTCTTTTATTCAGCTTCACAGTCTCCTTGGAAAGCTCTTTATTTTACAGAATTTAAGTGCATACCTCTAGCATTCTATTCAAGCTGCTGGGGCCAAGGAATTAACTTTCCTGTGCTCCCAAAGCTTGATCTTTAGGAAGTGAACCTTTTGATTATCAGCCATGAAATAAATCCATTGCATAAAAAAACATAATCACATTATTCCCTGACCACAGCTCGCAATTTGTGGCTGACAGCTTTCAAAATTTTAATGTAAGCAATGCTTTCCCTGCTATCACACAAACCAAGGTACTTATATAATATACAGGTCTCACTCTTAAGAACACATGTAGTTTAAGGGCTTAATGATATTTTACAATGTAACCCTCTCTTAAATCTTCCCATCCACCTCTCACTTTGTCATATGAGAAAAAACCCTGCACCTGAGCCTGTTGCCCTCGTTCTGCTTATCCTGCACTCCTCAGACACAGCAGGAAAAATATGACCCAGAAGGGCAGCCAAGGTTTCTCTCGCTCCCAGGAAAATCCCTTATGGCACAGAGGCGTGATAGAGCTGCTCTACCAGACCCAGGGCTTGCAGCAGAGAGCAGAGCAGCTTCCCAACTTCTGGAAGCTATGTCAAGGGTTAGGCCATCCAGGGACTGAAACTACAGTCAGGAAATGAAAAGAAGATTTCCTCTTGCATTAAGGGTGAATCAGATGCATCAGAGACTCCAGCACCATTTGCTAACTTGGCGCTTCAGTAGGAAAGGGATCTGCTCTAAAGACTTTTCTTCCTTTGTAATTTAAACTCATTCAAAAGAAGAAAAGTGAGAACCAGTTTTCTTTTCTTCTGTGTTGTTTGGTCAGGCATCTAAGCTTCATTTATAACAGGAAACAGGCTTGGGACCCAGCTGAAGCACTGCGACTATAGACATTGTTATCACTTTCCCTGGCTTAGTGCTGGCCTGTGCCAACTAGCAGCCCCCGGAGACTTCCCAGAACCAGTGCTGGGGAAAGCTGTGCTTGAGATTGCTCCTAAATGACAGTTCTTGTATCATCAGTTTGTGCTGGGAGAAAGAGGGCTGAGATACCATGACATGGTGGCCTCAGGCAACATCAGGATTTTTTACTGGTTTTGTTTAAAACTACCCAGAGAGCCCTCTGCACACAAGGAAATTGCCTGCACTGTCCTGCTGGAGACAGATTACTAAAGGGACCAGAGAGAAACAAGTAGTGGAAAAGCAAGGCTGTTCTACAAAACCTGAAATTTACAAAATATAATAAGAAAAAGAGGATTGTGGCTTGTCAGAATCTTCACAAAATTGCTCTGTCATGTTTACTTCACATTTTAGATTGTTTTTTTTACATACATCCCCTTGAAAATTATAACCTGGCATTATTTTAAAAAAGCTAAAGTTAACAGGAAGATCAAAACAGCAAAATCATTGAACTTTTTATGTCTGGTTATATAAGAGCCATCAGTAGTGATACAAGCATAGATGCATATGGCTTCTGGTCCTATTCCCAGTCAAACAGGCATATGCCACTGAAAGAGAGCAAAAACTGAGCAGATTTAGTTTATACCCTAAAGGTAAATCCAGGGAGAGGGTTCAGGTTCAGTGCTCATATTGGGAAATATAGATTAATGCACAGAGAAAGGAATTGTCAGGACTCCAAGAGTGCAGTCTTCTGAACAGAAGTACAACCACTTGGAGAAAAATCCCTCAGTACCACCTCAGTCTTAACATCATGCAGAGCAGAAAAGAAATCCTGAAAGTATTTTATATTATCCTTTTGGAAAAACACTTAGTTTTAGTCACCTGTCCTTCAGCTATTGAATGGAAATAGAGGAAATGCAACGACAAATCGATACATTAACAGGGGCACAGAGCAGAGAGATCTCAGTGAGCTCTACTGCACAGACAGGAAAAGAGATGAGAAGAAACAGTAAGGTTTTGTATATTAGTAAGTGATGTAGATAATTATATAATTTTCCATTTCACTAGAAAGCCTAGCGTTACTGGAAGGCAAGAAATATGTTTAATATAAGATAAGGACACAAAATAAATAACATTTCAAAATCTTGAAAGAAGCAAGGGGTGGGGAGAAAGAAACGCTAGGAGCCCATTTTTTTGTTTCAAATTACCAAGAATATTAAATAAACAAGTCTCTGAAATTCTTGCAAGGAATATACCTGACAAGAGCCTCTAGGTATTAAGCTGTCACTTGTAATTTTGGGTTTGGGTCAGATCAGAATTAGAAGGGAGATATTTTTGAAGTACTATGCTGGACGCAGCAAGATCAATTACTTTGCCTTTCATTTTCAATTGCAATCTTAAAAGAATAAACTGTGTATCTGCTCTGCTCTACATACTTTCCCAAAATTGCCAAAATAAAAGAGGAGTGTCTGTTACACATGTAATTGTAAAGAGTGAATGTGAGGAGGGGGTAGAATTGAAGGGGAGGGGGCATGGGAAGAGGGAAAGCAGAGAGAGGAAAAGAGAAAGGAAAAGACAAAACCAGCAAATATCACAAACAAAACAGAGTCATATCTAAACTCAATTAAAATTGTAATCTTTCATGTTCAGGGAGGGAACTGGAAGAATATGAGCTGAATTAAGTGTTTCTTTTCTAAAGCATATGAATGAATCATGTTCCTGAGTGTATTATTTAGTACTTATCTGAGAAGGCTTGATGCCAGTAAATTCTGAATCATAACAGCTTACAGGGATTAGCAGCAGTTCCAAAGAAAATACAGAAATCATTTGAAATATTTAAACATTTTCAGTTCCTGCTTTGCAAGCAGAGCTAGGAAAATAATGGACATGATCTGTGTGATTGAATAGGGCTAAATAAGACCATTTAAGTGGAAGGGACCAGAGCCCATCCGCTTCACTCCTTGCAGTCTCACACAGCCACCTGTGCTTCTCTAGGATGGACTGGGGTTAGAGCTGGGCTGTGGTCCAGTTCTCAGCCTGCCCCAGTCACAGTCAGAAAGACCACAAGAGTTTAGTGGCAGTAGTGTTTTCTCCCCCTAATCTGCATTCTTCTCTGAGGAACTGCTGCTGTCACCGCATATTCACTGTGCGGTTGTGCCTCGTTCAATAACAACCACATCTCTGCTTTTGGCCAGGTTATTATGTGTTTAATCAAATCTGCACTGAATCTAACAAGGCTTGGCATCCACTCCCTAGTGCACAGTGATTTTTAATGGAGCAGTAAGAATGAACTTATTATCATACATCTTGGACACAAAAGAGAGCTGGAAGTATGCAAATTAATGGTAGATCACTGCAACAGCTACGTTGTTTGTTCTGTCGCAGACAGAGACAGAGATGGTACGCAATCACATGCAAAATCCTGACATTAAAATTCACTTGCTATCGTTAATTACAGCTCTTAGTCACCTTAGGGGACCTGGAATCTGCTGAATGCAGAGAAACAGATATTGTTGAGTAATTTGGTTTCAAGAATATGAGGGAAATGCCTGTCTCACCTGCAAGGGAAATAATTAATGAAGAAGGGGAACACAAATCCCCTGAAGCTAAGCACCAAAAGGCATCAACTCATGAAATAAATAACAAACCCGAGTCCAAGTACAATAGATATAAACCTCCTCTTGTTAACATTAAAAGAATTGCAAAAGAAGCTCTGCAGGGTAAAAATATCAAGTGAACTCAGAAATTCCTAGACTAGGGAAAAGTAAATACCCACAGAAAAAAGAAGTCATCAGAGCCTGGGGGAGGAGTTGGTTGAGCAAAATGAAATGGCAGTGAGATCTATCACTTGCTAGAAGGGTAGCCAAATAAAATGGCATACTCGAGAAGGTGAGATAAAATGTCAAGCTTCCCTGCAAGATGACAAATAAATTGCAATGGCCTGATTTATAACTACATGAATGACCCAATTCAGTAAAATGTATCTTGAAAAAGAAATGGGACTTTATAACTGGGAATAAACTAGGGAAGGGGATGCTGCAAGAGGCTACAGTGGGTTATATTTAACTTCTCACATGCAGGAAGTTTCCAGACAATCCTATGTATTTTCAAGGGTTGCACACATGTCCTTGTACCTTCCAAAACCTGAACTCTACGGTAAATCAGCATACATATAGGGTCTTACACGGACAACTGTACCATCACCAAAAAGGTCATTGTCTCACAGACTGTAATCTTAGATGTTTAAAAGTTGACATGACTTGAAAATGATGTTGCAGGCAGCAGGCTGAATTCCATCGTGTGAGGTGCAGGTCCTGAAGAACTCCAAACCAAACAGTAGTGGGGCCCTGCCCTCTCGAATCACAAGTGCAGCTTTCAAGTTTCAGGGTGTACTGCACTAAGCAACCACAAGAACAAAATCTTTGCTATGTATGTGTGCAATTTTGCCCTTTTTTACACAGCACAGTGTTGGTCAGAAACCTTTCTGACCAGCCCCTACAGAAGAGAGGAATACAGGACTGCAGTGGCATATGTATGCAGAGCAGTGCTGGGAGAGAAATTTCTCAGCAAAAGCTCTAGAGATACAAATGAGCTTTCTAGGAGGAACAAGATAAAACCATGACAGAGATTATATATTGTGATTTAATGTGACCAAATGAGCTGTTGATGTAATTTTACGAAAATCAAAATGACATTAAGTCAGAATGAAGATCACTATCAAAACAAGTTAGAGCAAAACCGTAAGTGAAATATACTGATGACTAAACATTCAGCTAGGTGTCACTGAATATACAGGAGGAAAGGGGCTACTTCCCTCAGTTCATTTGGTGATTTGGAATCTCTGATCAAGGTTAATTTCACAATAATTTGGAGGGGATAGTAGGATAGTAAATGGAGCTTAATTCACAGGAATTGCCTAGCTTTAACTGAGAGTGATTTGACCCATGAGTATCCTGTTAAGGTTGACTCAGGCAAAAAGTGTCCACTTTCTGTAAAGAAGGAAACTTGCATGAGAAGATTTAGAATATGGTGTTCATTTACTACACAGATCGGTTTCCAAATGGGAATCATGTGCTTCTCAGTTATATGCTGATATAATGGAGCAGATGACTAGAATAGTTACATGCTTAACAATGCAAGGAGGAAATTCATGCTTCTGAAATTGTGGAAACGGTTGTGTTGACTAAAGATATACCAAATCAGTATTAGATGGCATCAGTGAAAACAGCAAGACAAACTGGTACTCCTTTATTTATGTTTGTTTACTTATTAACACTTATTTACATATATTTCTAGTGTCTACAATAGTAAGTGGTATATAATTTCACACCATGTTTGTAGGGTTTTCTGTTTCAAGTCATTTTCTTCAGAAAGAAATGCTGACAGGGAAACTCCAACAGTACCAGACTGTACAGTCCCAGAGAAGTGACACCTACTGTTCAGAGCAAAGCTCAAAGTTCTTCCTCAGTGAAGATTTCAAGCTGAATTGAGAAGTAGTAAGGACTGCATAGAAAATCCCTGCAGAAGGTTCAAATTTTGATGTATCTACCAGCTGACAAAATGCAGCAGAGGTCTATGACTAGCATGCGGAGGAAGCAGAGGTTTTGCTAAGAGACTTGGAAGGGACTGCTCATGACTGATACAATGACATAGGAACTGAGTTTTTGAAAGAAGAGTCAGCTTAAAGAATACAGAGAGATGAAAACTTGGTAAGGGAAAAGGCAGAGTTGTAAGAATTGACAGTATCTGCCCTTTATACACAAACATATATGCATATATGTATGTACAGATGCAAAAGAAACTGTTATGAAGCTGCCTTTCCAACACAGTTGTTGTACAAGACTAATTCTCCTGTACTGATTCTTGGGATAAAAATTGGTGATTGCAGAAACCTCTGGTGTAAAGGCAAACAGTAAATACGTGTATGTATATATTACATAATTGTGCCAGCCTAGGTCTTTGACAGTTAAATCAATTTTTTTTTTCAATTCAGTTTAGTGCTTAAAAGTATTAGCAATTCCTTTTTCCTAGTGTAGTTCTAGTCCTGGGTTTTCCAAACACAGGAATATGTTTACCTACACCTGAGCTTATTGATAAACATAAGCTCCAAGTTTTTTCTTACAGGTTACTGGTTTTCTATTTTTCTTCTGTTGTATGGCTATGCAAATTTGGTCCTATTAAAGCACTAAATAAAAAGATTCATGTCTTTCCCCCCATGGATTTTAAACTTGTTTAGATATGCTAATCAGCTTTTTTGCTTAACAGCCTACAGAAAGGTTGTTTCTGTAATTAAAGTGATAAAGAGAGATGCTTAATAATTAAGCATATTTTTATTTATTGATCTGCAAGGATAGATTAAATTTTAACATCTACAGCTCTACACAGGGATTTAATGAAATAGTTAATGTCACATACATTGCCATTTATTCTAGGCATCATTCGTTCACCCCAGTTTCAATGAACTACTATCAACTACTGTCTCAATCAAAGCAAGATTCTTTTCTCCCTGTGTCTGGCAAAATCACCTCAAGGTATTTAACTCAGATCCCTCTGGTCAAGGTAATTTGCTGAGTCTTCATCCACAAATCCAGAATAGCTTCAGGATCAATGATGTGTTGAGCAATTCTCAAGGATAAGGCTCAAATTCATATACTACAAGCTGTAAACTCTGAGACCACTTTTCCACTTAGAGCCTCAATCCAAAACACAGCATTTAAATATGTACTGATCTTTGGATTTGTGACCCATTGCACTGATTTATGTATGACTTCCATAACACGTACTGCATTAGACGTACCTCGTTCTCTTCCTCCTCCCTAACCGCCCTCTGCTGGATACCTCAAAAAATATATTTCTGGGACTGATGGACCTTTCATGTGACTTATTTTTTTCCCTTCTTAAATCTACACTGAAAGGGATATGATGGACTGGGAACCCTGATCTTTTTATTTTCTCCTTTAATTTTTTCCCTTCTTAATTTTCAAGCACAATTTATTGCACGAGGGAAAGAAGATTTTATATACAATTTCAAATCAGAGTGAACACACTTGCTCAGGCTTAAAATACTGAAGAAGAAACCATGAAGAGGATAAAGAGGAATTTTTGCATCTAGTCAGCTACTGCTGCAATTCATTAATTGCAGAAGCTAATGCTGAAACTCAGACTGACTTCAGGACTTTTGCATCTTTTGTGGAATGTGGCCCAGTTTTTAAATTTTCAGTCTTAAGTATTTTACAGAGCTCTACGCATAAATAATTTCTTCACTTTGCAGGAATAATGTACTCTTTGCTCATTAGTGGCCTTTGGGGATGTTGCTAGACAAGTGTGTTTTACACAGGCAGTTCATTTGTTAACATATGATCTCAGCTTGAATGTCAGTTTAAAGGAGGTACTTCAGTATCTAGAGTTGAGGAGACTACTTGCCTAAATGAAAAAGGACATTAGTGTCAGGAAACAGAATTTATCTTCTGTGTGTTAATAAGAAATAAGAAAAATCTGCAGTGAATAAACAGACATAGAAATTTAAAATAATTATGAACTAATTTTTTAAATAGATTTTGAATACAAATAAGATGAAGACCAATTTTATGACATCAATTAAAAAAACTGTGTGGTCAAAATCATGGAAATGACTTGAGTACATAGATCAGAACAGGGAAGGCCCATCAAGTATAGGAAGTTCTACAAATGTACAGTGCAACAAATGCTTAGAAGTATTTGATAAAGAACATCTAATAATTGTCGTTTTAAAGGTATGTGTACTGTTTTGACCACACAAAATCTGATTCCACATGTTTGTGGGCACTTTTTATTAATCCAGTGAAGAACTCTGAAAGTATGCATAAATAAAAAACTTTGTGTAAAAATTAATTATAAAGATCACCCAGCTATCCAGGAGGCACTGAACATTTGGATGTGGGGCAAACAATTAAAAACAAAGTTCAAATTCAGTGAAACTCTCAACTCCACCTTAGTGCCATCTGTATTTTGCATAATACTTCAGTGTTTGCTTCAGTCAGACTGAATTCAATGGGATTAGATAATAAGCTCTAGCATCTTGCTGAATCAGAACAGAGGTTTTCACGCAAAGATAAATATTTAATGTAATATAATAAGATCTTAGTAAGCAGATGAAAAAGAAAAGCTACTAACTGCAAAAATCAGATTTAAAACTGAGGAGCAGACTTGCAAATCCTGCCATGGGCTTTACTCATAATATCGTCATTAAAAGCTGTAATAATGTAAGATCATTTAGGAAGTATATTTTGGCCTTTAGTACTGTGTGCATGTAACAGCATTTATCCTCACAAACAAGCTATTTACAGTCCCACTCCAGCCCTTTTTCCTTTGCCAGAGACAGCAATCACTGCAGAATGAAGGATGAGCTACACTGATGGCTAGTTGGTTGTATTCCAGCACTGGTAAAACAAATCATTAAGATCAAAGGACCAGCCATTTTAATAAACTGCGTGTGCTGTTATTATTGTGACTTATGGCTTTGCTCTGCAGAAAGGGAAGCTATAAAACAGCATAAAAGAAAAATATTTTTTTTAAACTGTATGGTTATGTATAACTATAAATGTTATACATAAACAAGTATGTATAATACCTGCGTGTTTTATGCATACATATATATTTGCACACACATGAGTAAAACCCCAGTTGTATATACGTACATATGTGTATGTCTCGGTATATCACTCTAGGTGATAACGTGAGAGGTTCACAGCACACCTGCACCCATCTTGGGAAAAGTACTTGTTTTTTCCTATACACACTAGTTTTCACAGTTGTGTCCATGTTATACTAATGGCAATAGACTTATCAATATGCACTTAGATGTGCTGAGGGCATGGTCTACCTGCCTTTATTCAGACAGTACATCCTCATGCAGAGCATGGGAACTCCTCCCTGCCCACATGCCTCTGTTTCCTTTCGATAGAAGTCAGGATGTGCGAAGGGGAAGGGAGAAGAGATAGATCAGGTCCTGACTTCTAGCCAGGACACGGCCAGACCTTCTGCTGAAACACAGGGGAAAGGAAACATTCCCTGATTCCTCAGTTTAGCCACAGGCTTCTCTGGTTTACAAAGCAATGTTGTTCCATGCTGAGCAGGGGGCAGTTCTGTGATACAAGTGAAAAGTACTTGGGGAACAGCTGCCATGAAGGATGGGAAACATTCCAAATTATTAATATATAACTTATAAATTTTCACAGCTTTTATAAGATTCTGGTTCAAGAGGTCTGATATTTCAACTGATGAATGATTTTGTCTTTCCTACTATGTGGGTATTCAACTAGCAAAGACATCTGACATCTATCCTTTGAAAAGAACATTCTCTTGAAGGGGTACCTACCAAGCTCCAAAACAAATGGGTAGCAGAAAACATTGTTCAGAGTTGGTTAAGGTTAGAAGTCCTAAGCTAGCCATAGTGCACAGAGAGCTAGGTATAACCTTATCTATCTTAAGTACACTTGCTCACTTATTGTTCAAAACATGTAGAGGGAATATATGCACATTTGATACTGAGCAACTGATTTTTCAGGGTTCTGGCTAGGCTGATATTGCTGGTCATCAGAAACCACCTGATTCGACTGCTGATCCTGAGAACTCAATACTGAAATCACTGAAGTAAAGAATAAATACGGAATGATACAGAAGCAGGTCCTTTGAGTATTAAACACTTCTGTGCCCACTGATTTTTCACCATTTTCATCTGTTTCTCTATGCTACAAAAAGGTGGAGTAGACTTTTTTAATTCCAAGGTAAAATCATACCAGTAATATAATTCTTTATATAAAAGAAAGGTTGTGAAAATGTTTAAATGAAAATACATATTTCTCACTTAGTGCTTCATGAGATCATCTTTCATGAGATCATCATGAGTCGCTTATCTTAAGCCCTTTTCCATGTATCTGCCTGCTCATTTTACTGAATGTTTTCAATAATAACTTTTTAATGTGCTTTCCCCTTTCCAGTACTTCAAACTACATTGTAGAGCCTAATTCCTTAAAACTAATGAATATTTCCCCTTCCCTTATGATCCATTGCTGCTGTTGCCTAGCCACTGATTATATCACATACAAACCCTATCTTCCCTCTTATGACAAATGTGTTATAGCCTGAAACAATTCCACCATACAGATAAAGTATTAAGTCTTTTGTGCAGGTGAACAGCCCTTCCATTTCCCATACCATTATCAGATTGGCCTATTCCTACAGGACTGCAGCATTCCTACAATCACGACGATAATCAAAGTCTATTTCTCATTCTCTGAATATTGCTGATGAAAGAATGAATCTTATTCTTTCATGCTTAACCACGCAGAACAGCACTATTCATTTAACCGTTTCAGGAATCTCTGAACCATACAGATAAATGGGGTTTTGGATGAGCAGGGATTATTCCATTGTATCGAGGGATGTGAGGCAGCACTTAATTTGGAGCATTAAATACTGAGGGATACATTATGTCAGGCTAATACGTACAGAAACCTAGATTATTTGGCTTGATAACAGAATTAACTAGAGTATATAAAAGAAAAATTTGGATTGTAAATATAGTCTCTCTATATATTACTTGTCAGTCCAATTCCTCTCAAATTAAAAACAAATGTCAATGTGTTTCTAATTACAGAAGTATCTTAAGTAATAGCCACGGGCTTTGCTTTTTTTTTTTTTCCCCCAAAAAAACCAAACCCAAACCCAAATTTATAAAGGCAGTATTTTGGTACATAATCGTAGCAAAGGTACTTACCATTCAACAGTTGTGCTATTGGAATGTAAAATGCATTGCACACAACAGATTTTACTTTATTCCAGCTATTCATCCACTTCATGTAAATACATTCATAGAATCATAGAATAGTTTGAATTGGAAGGAACCATAAAGATCATCTAGTTCCAACCCCCCTGCCATGGGCAGGGACACTTCCTACTAGATCAAGCTGCCCAAGTCCCCATCCAACCTGGCCTTGAACACCTCCAGGGATGGGGCATCCACAACTTCCCTGGGCAACCTGTGCCGGTGCCTCATCACCCTCATGGTGAAGAAATTCCTCCTTATGTCTAGTCTAAATCTCCCCTTCTACTATTTAGAGCCATTCTCCCTAGTCCTATCACTACAAGCCTTTGTACACAGTCCCTCCCCAGCTTTCTTGTAGCTTCTTCAGGTACTGGAAGGTTGCTATAAGTCCTCCTTGGAGCCTTCTCTTCTCCAGGCTGAACAACCGCAACTCTCTCAGCCTGTCCTCACATGGGAGGTACTCCAGCCCTCTGATCATCTTTGTAGCCCTCCTCTGGACCCATTCCAACAGCTCCATATCCTTCTTACATTGAGGATTCCAGAACTGGACACAATACTCTAGGTGAGGTCTCACAGGAGAGGAATAGAAGGGCAGAATCACCTCCCTCGACCTGCTGGCCACGCTTCTTTTGATGCAGCCCAGGATAGGGTTGGCCTTCTGGGCTGCAAGTGCACACTATCGGTTCATGTGGAGCTTGTCATCAATCAGCACCCCCAAGTCCTTCTCTGCAGGGGTGCTTTCAATCACATCATCCCCCATCCTGTACTGAAATCCGGGATTGCTCCAACCCAGGTGTAGGACCTTGCACTTGGCCTTGTTGAACCTCCTGAGGTTCTCACAGGCCCACTTCTCCAGCTTGTCCAGGTCCCTCTGGATGACATCCCATCCTTCCAGTGTGGCAGCTGCACCACTCAGTTTGATGTCATCTGCAAACTTGCTGAGGGTGCGCTCAATCTTGCTGTCAATATCATTGATGAAGATATTAAACAGCACAGGTCACAATACGGACCCCTGAGAGACATCACTTGTCACGGATCTCCACCTGGACATCGATCAAGTTGTGGACCACTATTCTCTGAATATAACCATTCAACAGTTTTCTTATCCACCAAACAGTCCACCCATCAAATCCATATCTCTCCAACTTAGAGAGAAAGATGTTGTGGGGGACCATGTCTAAGGCTTTACAGAAATCCAGATAGATCATGTCTGTTGGTTTTCCCATGTCCACCGTTGTGGTTACCCCATCATGAAAGCCACTAGGTTGGTCCTACAGGACTTGCCCCTGGTGAAATCACGCTGGCCACCACTAATCACGTCCCCATGCTCCGTGTGCTTTAGCATAGCTTCTAGGAGGATCTGTTCCATGATAATCCTGAGACCCAAAGAAAATCACTCCATTTTCCTTGGTTTGGATTGGAAACAGTCAGTTCTGTTTATTTGAGATAACTGATGGGTACAAACTATAAAAATTCAGGTAAGAGCACTGCCATCTTTGTGGGCTCAGATTTTCATCTTACTAAAGATATGTTCCTATGCAAGTAATAACACTGGTTCTAAACAGTTCTTAGGTTCAGGAGGTCCCCCTCTTTTCACTTCTGGCTGATCTTAGTTTGGAAACAGAAATTCTGCTCCAGTATTTGAAGCACAACTGAGCACACTGGATCAATTATAGATCTGTGCCACATGTCAGAATTTTAACTGAATTTCAGACTCTTTTTTTTAAAAAGTGTATATACAGAAGATTTGCTCTTTAGGTCATTTATACTCCTACATCTCAAGGCTGCAATTAAACACAAAGGAATTACTGTCTAGAACCTGCAGATTATTTTGTGTGAAGGTTTGCTCCTTGTAATTTCTTTTCTTCTTTAGAGAAATAATTATAAGTTTTAATTTCCAGGTTACTGGATTCAAAATGCGAAAGTATAAAAAAAGTTCCTCACTTCACATTCAGAAAGCACTGACCATGTTGAATCGACTTGCCCATGGGAATATATTTCTAGTGCCACAAATTGAGAGGATTTATAGGTCAAACACGTGCTAGAAAGGTGATGTTTCCCTGGGAAAAGAGACTCTAGTTTTTGTTCAGTCCATAGGCCATACAACCTCAGTGGCGCTGATCAGCATCAATCGGCATTTTCTGCAATACAATAGAACTGACTGATGCTGATGAGCTAGTTTAAAAAATGACTGGCTATTATTTTTTTGTACTGATTGGAATATGTTATACTGAGAGGATAATCCTGATTCGGGATTAATATCTCCATACAGGAGGGCCTGTGCCACTTAACTATTTCATTTCTTAAAAAATACACCTTAAGAGATAAAACAAAAAAAAATAATCCATGTGCCTGAACTAGCCCTTTTCATTCCTTTGCCTATTTTGAAGGATCTTTGCTCACTGAATTACTGCTGGTAAGTATTAAATTACTGGATATTCACTGAGAAAGCTAATTGGTATATATGACGTGTAACACGCAAACCATGGCATTAAGTCACTCTACAATTTATACAGAAAGTAGAATTCAAATTTGACTGGAAAGACCATTGTTTTTTTGAGATCTGGTATTTACACATGACAAAGTGGTAGGTAGATGTCTTTTACATGTGCAAAGATTAGAAAGAACAATTGTGTAAGATACTATGCATCATCAACAAAGAACAAACATTAAAAGGAAATGCACTTGGTAATTAGATTAATAACGGGCAATTAATTCGATAGAAGCAAGCAGCTTATTTGAAAGCAACAGAGGTACATAATGTAATCAAAGCATATTTGGCCCAATTACTTGCATTTTCTTATTTATTTAAAGGCATACTGTATGCATACATTGTCATTATTTTTTATATTTATTTTATCAGAGAGTCTAATATTCAACAGTCCAGGAGAATACTGAAAAAATTCACACATTTACTTGTAAGACAAGATACAGACACTAAGCAGTTTAGGCAACTTCTAATTCAGTTCTAAACACAAAATCTAAGGAACTCATTTCTGTAGGATGGAACAGAACTAGACTCCTAACTGTATCAGAAATGATGCTATCAGCATCTGCAAAACAGGCTTCGAGTTTAACGCGAATAAAAAATCTACTCAAACACGCAATTTTGACATGTAAGTACAAATCTGAAACTTAACACATATATCTGCCAAACAGCCAAGAACCAGACCTTATATTAGCACGAAGTTAATCCAAGCCCACTGTCACTCTCAAAAGTGTGTTAAGGCATACTAAGCATACTAATCTTTTTGATGTGCAGTCATTTCTCTTAAGTGACTAAACACGGAGCTTCTGCAGCTGGCAGCAGGCAGTCATTGATTTCACACTGTGAAAACACTTTCTAAAGACAACTCTGTTATCAAATGTAGTTATTTACCTGTCATAGTCTTGGCAAATCTCCCCAACAGCTACCAGTGCTTTCAAGTACTCATTTGGTTGATAGGGATGGATGTAGTGCAGTGAGCAGCTGTTCCTAGGATCACCATTAGATGCAGTGAAATCTATAGCTACCTGGAAAAGAAGAAAAGTCAATAGGTCATGGGAGTTTTCTAGGCATAAGTATACCCACACTAATAAATTAATGGGACACCTCTTTAGCTCTCACTTGCGGGAAGGTACTAACTGAGGAAGAAAGAAACTCTAGTGGTTTGTGAAACCTAAGGTAAATCCATAGATACTTCTATGGATTAGCTTAGTTTTCTGCAGAGACTGCAGCCCTAAAGCAAAGGACATTTTACAGTGTAAGTAATCAAATCAGAATTAGGGTAAATATGATAAATATGTCTAAAAGTAAACAACAGCGTATAAAATAAGAGATAAAACTGAAACGGCATTAGGAAAAAAATTAACTGCATTATTATTCCATGAAGAAAAATATGTTCTGATACAAATGTATCACATTAACTCTCTCTAGGTTCTCATAGTTAATTAAATTACTCCAGAGTAGGTGATGTTCAGGATATAAAAGCTGTGCAGTAAAAACGTCCTGAGAGAATAAAAAATCCTACTAAAAGTATAAGTTAAAACTCCAGTTAGGGACATTTCTTAGCTGTAGTAATAGCAGTAGATAGTTTTATCTTCAAAACAGCTAAGTATTAAATAACTAACCCTCCCAATTTCACAGATGATAGCAAGCTTAAAGCTGAGCTGTCGAGTGAAAATAAAGCTTGAATCCTGCACATTTTTGTGTTGAAAAGGCTTAGAGAAGCCTTCGATGGAAAAACAACTATTAATGAATCCTCTCAAAATTAATTTCTCCCTTTTAAAATGCTCTTTATACTTATCACTGAAGTATATGCTGTGGCATGCATCCTCCTGTGATATGAGTGTTATCTTAGAATCATAGAATCACTAGGTTGGAAAAGACCTCTTGGGTCATCGAGTCCAATCATAAATGGACAAGAAAACCCTCTTCTGAATTTTTTATGCTGCTTTTTGGGAATTCCTAAAACGAGCAACAAGAAACCCAAAGGGTGTCATTGAGGGAATAAGGTCATTTATAAACTGCCTTACAATTTCGACAATGGCCTCTTCCTCAAAAAAAAACCCTTATACTTGGATCTTCAATAGATACAAATGCACAGAATTCAATTTTCGGTTTTACAGTGCAGGTGACAGGTAAGGGCGTTGCTGAAGCCTGTAAAAAGAACTCTGAAGCCTCAGCTTGCCTCTGTGAATGTGCAGCTTCCTCAGCAGGAGCCTCTGCTTAGCACAGGAAGACTATTTTACACAGCTATAAAATGAAAATGAAACGTGACATTTTCATTGTCCCTTTAAAAAAAAAGACACAGTCCTTCTGAAACATATTTTTTGTTCCTAAAAACTAAAAGCAAAAAATCATACTGGGTCAACTCAACATGGCTTTTCCCTGATTTTCCTCTTCTAACTCTTGGCTGAAGAAAACATATTCTTCACTGGGCTCTAGTTAGCTTGGAAATCCCTTTGTTGCCTTGATCAGTTATGACCTCTTCCCCCCTGCACTTCACCACATTTCAGTCAGGAGATACGAGCTTGATTCGGCTTGCAAACAAAGTAATGCTTCCCTACTCACTGTCCATGCACTGAAGCCTGTTTTCCACATAGATCTTTTTCCAAAAATGATAGCTTGATTTAACTTGAATAAATTAATGTGATACCTCTTGTGTTCTCACTTGTGTGAAAGGTAATAACTGAGGAAGAAAGAAACTCTAGTGGTTTGTGAAACCCAAGGTATATCCATAGATACTTCTATGGATTAATTTAGTTTTGGGACACCTATTTTTAAAAAAAATCTTAGCCAAGGTGTGCACATTTTCTTAAAAAAATCCTAATTTTCTACGTTGAAGCCCTTATGGATATTTGTACGCGGATGCACTGTACTTGATCTCTATTTGATTACCAAGGTTAGGACTTTTAAAGATGTTTGCTGTTGTCGTGATTCCAAAATAACAACACAGAGCTCTCCTCTTTCAGCATTAATCAGCAGTACCAGTATCTTGTGCAAATAAGTAGAATAAGGATTTATAGAACTAACACATCACAGAAGCTGGCTAATACCACAACTGAGCTAATTTTCTGGGCAGCAAGTTGGAATGTTTCTTACAGTGCGTACATTTGATTTTTATCAGTGTGTCTTTAAATGAATAAGTTCAAATGTACTAGTTATCCTCCTACCGCTAAATAAGAACGTAACTATACTCTCAGTACTTTTGTTTCCTCAGACATGTAAAAGGGCAATTTTCATTGCGCTGAAAACATCCTACACAGCTTGGACCTCCTGCTAGATCTGTCAGCAATGAATCAGTCTGCCCAATACCGTGACCTGCATAAAAGAGAATCTGTCCAATGTATCTTTCTATTACAGTTCTTTTTTTTGCACATTACACATCCTTTCTGCTGTATTTCCTAAAGTGACGAAAATGTCTCCTGACTACAGACCCATTTGCACTACCAACTTCTGAAGATTTCTTCCACAGCAGAGAACACTGTCTGATAACAGATACAGCCTTTTGCAATAAGCAGTGAATAAAAGCAGCAGACTGGAATCAGCACTACTGATCTCTATAGATGAAAGCTTCTTAATAAATGGCTTTAAAGTGAAAAAAAAGTTTACTTTCATTTTTTTCAGAGACATTCCTTCTAACTACAAACTATATTCCCAAATTAGATGTAAAAAGTATCCCAAGAACACACAGCATGATACTACCAAAGCCTTCATTAGTGCCTTAAATTAGCAGGTACATCATACTACAGCTTTTTGTTATCAAATGTATGCTTAGCATCCCGATTTCCCTCCCCCAGCAAGTGCCCTTTTAAATCACAGTTGTATCGTACTGCCTGTACACAGCATGAACTCAAAAGAGATGTCATTAATATTAAGACAACAACAACAATACATGTACCAGGAGAGTTTAGAACAAATCCAGACTCATTCCAGTTAAAAGAAATGGAAGCCTGGGAAGGTGGAAGAAATAGGTCTCTTCTATTTCATTGGTCTAAATTAACCAGATTGGGACTATGTGAACAGGAGATTATATGACGTGCACAGAAAGCAAGGGAGCATTGTGTATCTGCCCCTGTAGGCTGCACCCTTTTGCTTCAGTGGCCACTGGACGATCTCTGACACGTTTTGGAAAGAGCAGCATGGCTCACAAACAGTCTGTGCTATCATCACTGGGGACTGATGCAACTGAGCAGAAGATGAAATATGCAGGCAGTCAGCTCGTGTCGATATTTGAGTAGCATCACTAGATTATGCATGAACGGAGCTATAGGCAAAGAGACATCCACAATAGCTTCCCCTGAGTCCATGTAGGTTGAAAACAGATAGCGATGAGTTTACACAATTCTGTAGCTGGCGAATTTACCTTTGAAGTCAGTAGTAATTCAGGGATCTCTGCAGCTCACAGTATAAGGGATCTTTCATTTTCTTTATGTCCTCACTGCCCACCCTCGCAAATGAGTTTACCAAGTTTCCTATTATCAATGGTTTAGTTTCATTTCAGCAAAATGAAATATTAAGAGTAGAATAAAGTAGGAGTAATACTATCTGTTTTAACACATGTTAACAGAACAACTTTTAACTTGTGGTTCACACCCTACTAATAGGAAATCTGCAACAAGTGAACAAAAGGCAAGCAAATTGTCACAACCCTTCCGTGTGCTGTGTAAGGACTTGCTCTTCCATGGGAAAATATTTTGGAGGAATCCAAAACAGTTTGAAAAGCACAGCTGTAATACAGTAATATCACAGAATCACAGAATCACAAGGTTGGAAAGGACCCATTGGATCATCAAGTCCAACCATTCCTAACACTCCCTAAACCATGTCCCTAAGCACTTCATCCACCCGTTCCTTAAACACCTCCAGGGAAGGCAACTCGACCACCTCCCTGGGCAGCCTGTTCCAGTACCCAATGACTCTTACTGTGAAGAATTTTTTCATTCCCTCTAGTCCTGTCCTCTGTCACTTGGGAGAAGAGGCCAGCTCCCTCCTCTCCACAACCTCCTTTCAGGTAGTTGTAGAGAGTATGTAGAGAGTTGTAGAGAGTATAATATGTATATTCCTAGACACTTGCTAATGGTTACAGTGCTCCTGTGTTTGTGCTAAGAGTTGTGGGAAAACATTAACCAATCTTGCCTGCGCTTAAGCACCTGCCTTGATTAGAAAAGGCTTTTGAATATTACTTACAGACATGACTGCCTTTCCGCTCGTGACCTTGAACACATTTGATAATTGAGTTCTCCCTGTCATACTTTTAGGAAGGAAACGTCAGGAATGATAAATTAAAGGGACTGGTGAGTTTCAGATTTGGAGGAGAAATGGGCATTGCAGGCATGTGGGCATAACAGAAGAAGAAGCTGCATAAGGTGGAGAGGTAATTACATACGGTGCTTTACTTATGAGAAGACAGCTATAGAGATCTTTGTCTACTACAGCAGGTACTTCCTTCAAAACTAGAAATATGGTCCTCAGTTCTGGGTGTTAACAATGAGTTTGTGAGGTGTACTGGCAAAGCACATATTTTACACCTCAAAAAGCTGATTGGTACTCAAGAAGACAATCCCCTACTCTCTACAGCTGCTGCTGTTACTGAAACATTCTGTGGGGCCAAAAAAATTTTCTTTTTTTGATAAACATTTCTGCAAAATGAAGACCTGTTTGGAAGAAGTAAAACGTGACTGAAATGTGATACCAATGACTGATGCTTGATACTTGGGAGCAGAAATAGGGCAAGGTGCTACAAGAAGAGAAATATTATCTTCATTAGATTTTGCCCTGTAACTGGCATGAAATTAGAAGTCACATAAATTAGGCTGGAACTAAGCCACAGTCTGTATTCCTATGCTATGGGAAATACTGATATTTTATTTATTTTATTTTATTTTATTTTATTTTATTTTATTTTATTTTATTTTTTTATTTTATTTTTATTTTATTTTATTTTCCATGTTCAAAATTAAAAAAAGAGAAAAGATCACATCCACACAGCAATAAATGTTTCTAAAAACAGTTATTTGAAAATGCAAAATATTGTATCCCCTGTTCCTTGAACTCAGTATATTCTGAATTACTACCATGTCACCCTGTAGCACCATCTTTCTGTTGGTAGTTATGGCTGAGGTGTGAAACATTAGCATTTACCCTAGTATTTTCCCCAGACTGAGAGAGAGGCCTCTCTGCCTGGACTACCATCTCTCTGCCTGTGACTTTCTGTACGGCACCATTAGAAGGGAAACAACTTGCTTTAATGGAAGACTCATTCTGGAAAGGAAGACTGGCTCATAGGATTGATGAACAGCACATATAACATTTAAGTAGCTAAAGGCAGGTGAGACGAAATCCCACACTGTGACACAGATCCCGCAAAGAGATTTATTTGAAATTCTTGTGAACAAACAGAGGCTCAAAAGCCAAGGCCAGTCAGCACTGTCACAGGGTCTAATTCAGTTCTCTGGCTTTTGGGACTGGGTGTAGCTCAGATGAAATTGGTGGGACTACATCAGCTTATCTTCTCACCCCTACACGAAGTTGTCTTTACTTGTTGCAACATGATTGGCATTGTTGCCAAACATTAAAGTAAATCAGCATGTGCAAGAAAAATCTTACTGCATTAGCATAGTTTTATTTTCCAGGCTTAATACATTTTGCAAGAAGACCTTAATAATTTACCAAGGAACGGCATGTAAGAATCATTTCTCCGTGAAAGTAATGGATCAGTATCTAAGGGGATTCCCTTTCATTGAAACAAATTACAGAAGTAAGATACTTACTGTAAACTGTATTTGGCAGCCTCCCATGATATAATCTAAGAAAGAATGCATCTTGTGGATCTGCAGACAAGAAAG
Organism: Cuculus canorus; assembly: GCF_017976375.1. NCBI lineage: Eukaryota > Metazoa > Chordata > Aves > Cuculiformes > Cuculidae > Cuculus > Cuculus canorus. The sequence goes on from NC_071402.1 coordinate 114,900,811, forward strand.
TAAGACCTTAAAATTAGCCATATACTGCTAAAACATCAGAGAACTGCCTGAAAAAAAGTAAATTGGAAGGAGAGGAGGGACCAACTGAAAATAAGGTAAGGGAAGAAAGCATTAAATATAGATTAAGACAGAAACAAAAATATAAAGAGATAAAATATCAAAAGTCACATCAAAAGTAGAACCAAGCTCTACTCCTTCTCAGTGGGAAGTCAGTGGAAATTTTGCTGTTGGTTTAGGAGGAATAGGAGCAATTTTGCAGAACTGATGGAAGGATTAGAAAGGGAACACACAAAAGACTAACTGGCAAGTCCCTACCAAGTGTAAGAGTTTAGTACTGCCTACTCCATGGCACAAGAGCAGGGCAAGAGAACAAAAGAAGAGAGCTGAGGAGAGTCAGCTTAGTTTTGGGACTCAAGTCTTTGTCTTTACTTTTTGTAGTGGATCATTTTCCACTGCTGTTCTACAGGTAGTTCCACTTTGTTGTCTATGTTTCCAAACACCATTAAAATATATTATTGACAGCTTAATAAAGAAACAGCAGAAGAGCAAAACACTTGCTCACCTTGCACTGGTTAAGGATGACAATGCCTGAGTTCTTGTAATTCTTCTTCTTTGCTCTGTACTTGGGGTTAATGCATTCCCATTGCACCTGTGAAAAATAACAGTCACTGCTTGAAGGAAAAGTTATGTACAAATTGAATCATTAACAAAAATAGCACTGTCTGATTTCCACAGTTGGCTAAATCCTACCAAACAATGGCGCACACAGAAGAAAAAATGAAAACCATTAACTATGCAGAGAATACTAGAAAAAGACCCAGGGCAAAGATCTGTCTTTGAACACACACGTGTGGACACAGCACCGAGAGACCCAGATTCATGTGTTGTCATCTTCCAGTCTTGTATGTTCAGGTGTTACAGAAGCAAGATTAAACTTAAGAGGAGAAAAAAGAGGGAACTTAATGCAAATTAAAATACTGGAGGGAGCAATCTGACACATCGTATTAACCACAGAACTGTATACGTAGCAACACGTGTTTTGTATTAAAATCATGATTAGAAAAATTCTGATCAGACATCACCTCGTTCTCTCTTGAAAGACAGAAACAGTTTTTCATTTAAGTCCGATAGTAAAATAAAAAGTTAGGAAATTCACTAAAAAGTGCAAAGATGCAGTTAACTAATTACTGATAATTTTGAAAGTTATCCCTAAGAATATATTAAACCCCTTTTTTAAAATGTTCTGATTAGTTATACTTACAAATAGTCTACTTTACAGCAAAACAGTCCTATCTTGTTACTGAAATATGTGGTTCTTACTGATTCTACCTCAAGTGTTCTGCCCTCTCTAGATTCGAGGAGATTGATGACAAATTTTCAGTCCCTGACTTCTAACGACTACATATTATTCATGCCTCTTACTGTCAGACTAAAATATATGTTTGTCTATGCAAGCATCTATTGACATTTGTAAATCCAGATTTGTATAAGTGGTACGTTGCTAAATATGGTTAAGAACATTACTGTTATTTTTTCAGGGCGTTGCTTGCAAGTGCTGGGAGAAAACAATTGAGCTGCTGATGTTACGTTGCATAACATAAAGAGTATTTCCAAAAGGAAAAAAGGATGGTCCATTACCTAAAAATCCCCATTATGACATTTTGAAACGAAACATATATTTCTTAAGTGTTACAACACTTTGTCTATAGCTAAGACCATCATGCAGGAACTATCTGGCAAAGTGAGCTCATAAAATAATTTTTACCTTCTGAACAGCCCCTGCAGTTTCACTGAGCTTCAAACCATTGCCTGGAAGCAATTAGTTGTATGTGCCTGAAGTATTTAAAATTTAGAGTTCTTGTCGAATGTCAAGAAAGTGAAGGCAAGGCACATGGCTTTGGAGCAATACGAGACCTCTTCTGCACAGGATAGGGGAAGGAGTAGTACTTTCATCACTGTGTTAGTGGAGATAGGTGACAGAGTGAAGATTTAGAAAAGACAAAAAAATGTTCTAACTGCAGGAAGCATGTCCGCTTGCTGTCCCAGTTAGTCCACAGCTCAATTATTTGTCCTATGAAATGAATTTTCCAACTGAGAAGACAGGCAGACATGAGACCACACGTTCAGGGGAAATCTTCCATAAACATTTTTTTACTACTCAAGAGAAGCAGTCAGGCTTAAGAAATAAAAGCCATTCTCTCTAAGTAAAGAGAGTACCCTGTGACACAATGCTGAGGTGCAATAAGCTCATATTTGGGAAAGCAATCTGACCACAAGGCAAAAGCACTATACCCTCTCATCTTGATACACTGTTGTCTGGCAAAATGGTTTAGCATAGAGTTGCCTCCAAACTTATTGTAAGAATTCCTATTAAGAAATTGTGTTGTCTGTATATTACAAAAAAAAAACCCAACCTGTAATATATTTAACAGAGAGAAAAAAATATAAGTCAGGATTTGTGTTCCTCCCTTTGACACTGAATTACACTGGAGAAACCTCATTCCTTTCCCCTGAACGTCCAAGGTGCATTTCTTTATCATCCTCCAACATTTACACTTTTCAATGTTCATGTTTAAACAAGGCCTGACCTATAAGAACCCTTACTCTACACACATAATTTCTCTCCTTGGGAAAAAGATTGTTTAAGCCTTATAAACATTATGTTCGTGTGATTGGTTTCTGGAAGATGTTTACATTATATAAGGACCAAAGCAGCATAAAACACTACATCAAGGGAGAAAAATCTGTGCCTGTGGCCAGCCTCTCAGCATTTCTGTGCTAACTGTAAATGCAACTAAGACTGTTCACCTACTTTTGCAATGCCATCTAAAGCTCACTAAAATATTCCATGTGCAAGTCACTAGCATGTCATTGGCTGATGTGCATAATAAAGCAAAGGAAAGAATAAAGTAGTAAATTCCTAGAAAGCAGGGAAACAGAGCAAACAATTTTGCACCTATTAAATGTGTTGATGTGAGAGTATAAAGAAGGGAAGGGAATAGGAGAAGAGAGAAGGGAAAAGTCCTTTCCTAATTCATAGGTAGGCTTAAAAATTAATCAGACTGTTTTACGTGAAACTCTCAATCTTCATTTACCTGCCAAGATTCAGTTCTGACTTCAGCAATTCCCACAGCTCAAGCTGAAGATGTTACAAGCGTTATTTGAAAGAAATTCCCTATACAGGCCTTGTCAGGTTTCCAGCTCTTCTAAAGGGAGTAGAGTTCAGAATACAGCTTTAAGCAAGGAGGGTAAGTAACAAAAGGAAACAATTTTCAAATATTTTGCTTGCACTGTGAGGCCAAGCTCAATTTTCAGTCTGTTTCTACGTTCCCAGTATTGATTTGGTATCCAACATTGTTTTTTATCGATTAATTTTTGTCTCTTAAATTAACTTTTCAGTTGAGAGGAAACTAATTCAAGAGTCTGCAATCTGACAGTAACGATAAACATTGTGAAGTTTGGATTCATCATTCTGAAAGTCACTTAGCATTTACTCTGAATGCCTGGCAGCTCTGGGCTATTCAAGCTCTTTACCTGTCAAACAACGCAGTGAATCTGAAACAAAAAGCAACCTGATTTTAACTATATCCTATTAATTTAATAAAAGTACTGTTGCAGATATTGGTATTAAACACCCAGACTATACTGCTTTGCTGTAAATCCCAAAATTTAAACCACATGTGGAGAATTTTTGAATGTGAAACAAACCCCATCCAGTTATTCTTCAGTGAGAGTCATCAACAATAATCAATAATCAATGAGAGTCATCAATAATCCTGACTCTTGCAAGGTTCTAATCTTTTCATTGGTGTAATGAGGAGACGCAGATTCCTCAATGGGAGATGTTACTCTGCAGTGAAGGATGCTGCCTTCCAAAATATCCTTACCTGTTGTCTTACTAAGCCTTCAGAAGGAAAGAGAAAATAGTGCAACCACCCACGCCACACAGCAGTCAAGAGAAGTGGAGGGGACTAAGTGCAGGCAAGCACTGTAGAACTGAAATTTCAACAGCATGTGGCTACCAATAGCACAAGCTATTGTGCTATTTAGACAAAGAAATGACGGTGTCAGGAGAGTTTCAGGTACACTAGAGCAAGAGAAATCACGACACAGAGTTACTTTCTCTGGGACGCTGTGCTTGCACACCAGGACCCCGGGTTGTCCTGTGAGGAAAGGGCTAGAGAGCTGTGGCAGAGCTTGGGATATCTTGCCTACGTTCTCTTGTCCCCCCTGCAATTTGTTTGTTTCTCTCTTGTTCCTTCATGTACAGCTGCTGCAACAAATTGCATAGTTCGTAGATAACAAAGGAAGCATCATGGTCTAATGGACAGAGTGAAAAAAGTCCAGTTGATAGCAAGCAGCATTACATCCTGCATTATCTCCTTCTAATGCCTCAAGAAAAGCAAGTCACTTTTAAACGAATTGCGACTCCTCCTGCCTGAAAGGCTAGTTTATTCCTGTCATCCCTTTAGGCAAGAGGACTGGATAGGTTTGGTTTTTTTAACTCCTGTCCCAGAAAGACAGCCACCATTGGAGAAGAGTTGCTTTTAATCACTATCACAGGTCTCCTCGGAAAGATTGCACCCAGGGAATGAAGTGAAAATCAAAGCATTTCTTGTTTCCTCAACCAAGGCCCCCAGTTTCACCTGTGCTCCTTCATTGCACCACTGGTTGCTTAATCACAGGAATGGGGCAGGTGTGTGACACAGCTGCATCCTCCTCTGAGATACAGAATTGTCCACTGGTGTCTAAAACCTCCTTGGGCCACTACCAGAGGCTTAAAGGTCTCATTCCTGCTCAGTTACCTGAGGAGCTACCTGATGCAAAGGCCCTCAGCTAGGAAGGACCCCAACTCATACTCCCTCAGGATCCCAATCCAATCTTGTGCACCTTAGCAGCCCTCTCTACTCCCGATAGCACCCTGAAGTTGTGGGAATAAGTGGAGGTGGTAAGTGCAGCAGGGCTTCTTTCTCCTCTTCCCTTTTGTGTGTATGCACATATATACACATGCCTATTTTTATGTAATACAGGAACAGATTTTTCCCTTACATAAGTCCTGTGCTGCATGGGGATCCAAGGGGTTTACATTTCCACGACTTCCCCCCCGCCCCCAAATCCCTGTGGTTTTATTGTTTCGTTTTAAAAAAGTTGTGACTTTTTTCCTCATTAGTAGAGGATTTCTTCTTTCATCATGAAAAGCTTTAATAATCTTTAAGTTTTTTATTAAGCTTTTCTAATCTTGTTTTAAAATGTTTGATAGATTATTATTAGTAAAATCTTATAAAACTGCCATATACACATATAAAAATATATATTATACATATATTTGGAACAAATCCAACACATACAATAAGCTCCAAATATTTATTACGCTGGTATTTCACAGAAAAAAACCCAAACTTGTCACCAGTATGGACAGACTTGTTCTTATTGTGTTTTCTTGTGTCGAGATTATGGTAAAGGAGTAAATGATGAATTTTGGCATGGTGAGAAATGTTACATAGAAGGTTTAGAAAGGTCTGCTTTAGATATGTATTTGAACAATGGGATGTCTTTGTGTAATTTTTCATTTGTGGTCAGTATGAAAACAGGCTAGGAGTCAGAACACAACAGTCTGTGGCAATGAAGTAGGCATGGAACAGACAAACCACGCTATTATCCTGAGGTTGTTCATGATCAGGAAGTCTTCTTAAACAGCATGAATTAATTTCACCTGTACCACCAACCAAAGACCAAACAGCTTTCCCAGAATTCAGTCCTTTCAGTCAAGCAACTACCACTCAAGAGTCATAAGTCAAGACTTGCGAATCTCACCCAGGACCTGCCGCATTTAGGAAACTAACCTCAAAAGCTGCTTATGCCATTCCTGATTGAAACAGGTGATCAATCATTCAGAAAAGGAATCTTCTCTCCTTCCTTCACACACTACTGATTCAATCTCTAGCAAGCCGACAGAGCTAGATTTCCAGCATTTATCTAAATGATGCCTGGTCTCAAACAAATTTCCAAGAAATCTCACAGTGGAGGCAAGCAAGAAAGCCAACTACAAGCTCATCTGATCAGAGGCTGCCACTTGAAACTTGGGACAATCAGTGCCCTTCCCACAGATGAAATTGAAGCTGTCTTAGAAGCACCGTCACCTCCCTTAAGTAAGTAGGTGACATATCCATTCTGACTATCTCTAGTGGTTCTGTTGCAGCTGACAGATTGGCTATAATTCACTTTTATCTTGTGGCCAAGAAAGGGTGTCAAAGAATGGGTCAAATACTCTGTGCTTTCTGGAGGACAAATGACGCACAATTAAAAAGCAACTTCTAGACCCTTGTCAACTCCCCCAGAGACAGGGTGAGCTGATGAGACAGTAAGAAGTACTAACAGTTCACAGATGACACACAGTTCTTCCTGCTCACTGGCACAAACTATAATAATATGCTACTCCCACCTTTTCTGTTTAATACTTTTCTGACAACTTGTAGAGCTGATACCAATTAATACAGATGTTGGGCAGAGAGGAAGAGCCATGCCATTGGTGTAGCCTCTTTTAACACTGCCCTGATTTGGAGCATGTACTTAAAGTGAATTCCTTGATGACCCGCCAATGATAAATGTTCCCTTTTATTCTTCCCAGTTGCCCGGGAGAGTGAAAAACTCTGGTTGACAATAACTAGGGTGTTTTGCTTATCTTTTGACTGAACTACAGCAATGTATTGTAGATGGCCATAAAGTCTACTGCCCAAAAGTAAATATTACCAGCATAAAAAGTTTCACTGTGTCTCCCCAGCAACTCAACCAGGGATGTCAGATCTAAGTTCTCCTCCTTACACTAGCTTCCACAGTGTCTGAGATGAAATTCCAGTCTTTGGTCCTCAACTTTGACATCAGCTGTTGTGATGCTGTGTGAAAGTATGCTTGAGGACATGGGCTGAAGGATGTAGCTGGCAGTTTTATTTCTCTGACTGAATGGAGTACTACATGGAAAACAGAACACTTTTCTGCTCTGAGGCTATGAAAAAGTTTCTTCTAGGAATGATGGACTATGTCTAACTTACTCATCTTCTCACTCATGTATAATTGCATTTTTCTGATGTGGCCCTCCTTATTAATTTTATTATTATACATTTTATTATACATATTTATTATACATAGCAACACATTGACTTGAAGGCAAACCACCTTTCTGCTCCTTGCCGTTCCCTGAAGTTTTACTAAATGTCCTTTATTCAAAGCAAACACTCCATTGCACCTGCTTTTTAAGGAGGGACAATAAAACTAATAAAAAACCTGAAGAATGCTAACCACATTACTTAACGTTGCACAAAGGATGTTGAGATAAAAGACATACTAAGCTGTATTCATGGAGTCCACAGCTAATGGCATATATTGCCTTTAGCAGCAATAGTTATTTCTGGAGAACAGAGAAACAGAAGAAAGGACAAGACAGGGAGAGACAGAGGAGGGAGAAAGAGAAAGGAAAAAACTTAAATGAGTTACCTACTATCTTATTCACTAAATCTTGTTTTCCTCTATAATAGGCTACAAAACAAGGACTCACACTGGTGGCAACTGCATCCCATAAGAACTGGCAATAATGACAGCATTGGGTTTTGCAGGTACAAGCACATAGAACAACTGCACAGCAACAACTGAATGAAAGCAATAGGGGAGAAATAACGCCACAAGAGCTCAGGCATTTAGAGGAGAAAAGCTGCATTTTTCCAGTGAAAAGCAGATTGCAAAGTTACAGGTAAAAGGCAGCCTGCCGAATGGCAAATGGCAGGCCCTTAGCAAGACAAAGGTTTAGGCCCATAAAGCACTGTGCAACACTAACACTTTCCTGAATGGCACTTTCATACTGCAGTGTCAATCTAAAACAAGAATTGACCAACAGCTGTACCAACTTCTTGTGATTCTGAGAGAGTAACCATCCCTTTTGTTAGCTGGCGATGAAAAGAGCACACTGTTTCACCATCATAATCAAAATAAATATAGTTCATCCTTGATAGCCATTCCTGGCACCATGGACTGCAAGTCTTTTGTCTTGGCCAACAAGCTGTCTGTTTGGGAAGGACTGTGATGCTCTTTTGAAGATGTTTACATTGAAAATACACACTCTTTACCACTCTTACATAGTCCCTTTACTAGTCATAGGTCAAAACTGTAGTGTTGTCGCATCACTTGCCTCGTTAATACTATTCACTTTGGAAACTGTTTACCTCTTTAGATAGGTTTTAATTACACTCAAATTCAGTTTGTTTAAAGTTCTGGCAGGAACCATTTCAAGGAAGAACTGTAAAAGCTACAAAAAGTTCATCCCATTTTGTTGTGAGTCCTGATAGTCTGACCTAATTTGACTCTGAGAGAACAAAACAGTGTTTCATTTTCACTCAGGTTTTGTTTAGAAGTTAATTACAATGGGTTAACAGATGACTGATACATACTAACAGTATTATACATACATGAGCAATATTTGCTAAACTCTAGGTTGTTCTAAGAGCATCAGGAGAAGTTATACAGAAGAACCATAAAAACTTCTTATCTATGGAATAGCCAAACTGCTTACCATTTATTAAACACCTTTTGACTCCACTACCTTTCTATTAACACATTATAAACAGAACCTTAATGGAAAGCCCAAATAAGGCATATTAGGCATTTGATTTTAATTTTGAGATCATCATGAAGCAGTGAATATAAATTATCAGCAGATTTGAAAGCCAACATTTTTAAATCGCCTCAAGAGAATTTAACATAACAAGCACCCTCAGGAGCAAGTAAGAATAGGAAATGACAATTTCTGGAATTAGATACGCCAAATCATTTATCATATTCAATAATTACCATCAACTTCAATTTGAAAAGAACAGGCTGACATAAAGAAGTGAAATTATTAATAAGCTAACAATTTCATTTTCCCTTAGGACTGCAATTCATCAGATATTTAGGAAACTGATTAGTATCATCATGATGGTTTCATAGAACAGCCAGGAATAAGCGCAGCACATGAGAAATGGAGAAAACCAGAGAATGACCCTCTCCCAGTAAAGGCTTCTAGGCCACTAAGAAAATGCTTTGAGTACCCAGACTACATATCTGCTGTGCCATAACAGCGTAGCACCTCATAGAAACCATGTGCCTGGGCTCAAAGGAAATGAATCTTAGCAGAAAAAAGTGCCTGTATAATGTTTTCTAGAAAAAGACTAAGTATTTCAGGGACTGAAGTACAGAAAAGCTTGCTTTTTACTTTTTCAGACTTGCATGTCCAGACAACAGTAAAGCCTATGGGAGAGATCAGCACAAAAACTAACCTTCCAAGAGGTGATGAGGTGATGTCACCAGCTTTATTACAAGATTGTCTGAGGAACACTGCTCCACAAAGCTTACATATTGAGATTGCTTTAGTGGTTTCCACTTACCTGTCTTCCTTCCATAGCCCCTCGCATTTCCTTGAAAGTTGAGCTAAATTCTCCAATGAAGTCATGTTTTCCGTTGGAATCCCAGTCCCAAACTATGCACTGTGGAGGCAAAGGGGAAAAGAACAAAAGAGCACATTTTTCTTCAGATAGAAAACAGGTTTTATTGAAAAATACTACAGGAGAAATTATTATATGCATTGAGTGGAGTGTTAAAATCATATTCCTGTCCAGATCAAAATGAAATGACAAGTGGAATCTCAACACAGGTTGCTACTGACAGGTGTGTGTTATGGAGTTGGCTGATGAAAACAAACTCACAAATTTTAGAAAGCAAGGATTCCTTGACTCCATCTTTTCACTAGGTGTAAAAATACAGGATTACATATATTTTTGCATGTTTATGATCAAATGGTGTCCTGAAGTAAGAGTAATTTACTGCCTTGAAGTGCTTTACAAATATAAATTAATATTCAGAACACTCGTTGCCACAGGCAAATGTGACTATTCTCATTTTTACAGGCAGTGAAGGTGAGGCAATAGTTAAAGAGATAATTTTCTGAAATGGCTTTGAATTTATATATGTAAGTGTTTGTAACCCTATTTTGGTTGTTCTCCAGTGTTGCTCAACAGTGACTATTCAAACCAAATCCTGCTGCCAGTCATTTCTAAATACATGTATAAAAAAGACTATCCCAATGAATTTGAGCGATGAGAATTTTACTTTACATTGCTAAATAAAATTCATCTAGTCCAGACCAAAGCACAAAGCTATAACTGTGTGCTTTGCTAAATACTAATTTTAAAACTGGCCCAAAGACAACAAAGAGGCTCACAACTTAAAAGAACAAAATCCCGAATTCAGACATCTCCCTAGGTAAAGCTGATTTACACTGACAGAATCAGGAGGCCTTTCTGAAAATGTCCTCCTACCAAACACATTTTTTTCTTATTTTCAACGGAGAAATGCCTCAAAGCCACCTGCACTGCCACATGACAAGTGCACTGAAATTTGGCCATTAGATGGCTTTGAGGATAACCTTGAGTCCCTCCTGAGGATGAGAGTCTTCTAGGTCTGTGCACAGGTGTGAGATGAGGATTGTACTGGTGGTAGTAGTAGTGGAGCTCCTTGCTAAGAAAGACAGGAATGACCATAACTGGGGGTGGTGAGGCCTCAATAGTGTGGCACCAGGCTTAACAACAGTGGATTTTATCAGGTCATTTAAGTGTCTACAAGGCTCAGTGCATTTAACCCAGCACTGGTGGTCAGACAACATGAGAAGAAGAATGAAGTTAGCTCCTTGGAGAGTCCTCAAGCCATTTGAAGTTTGCTTGGTTCAAAGGGGTACTTTGAGTTCACCCACTAGGGAATTGAAATCACTAGATCTCGACTGGATCTCGAGTGTTAAATATTTTCAGAAAAGCACTTTATTGACTTCCATGTCCACTGGCTATGCTTTCTAATCAGCCTCAATAATCCAGTCAAAGCTGGCATGTGAGCACTTTGGCAAATCCTTTTTCACTGGAATACCAAACCAGTGTTTTGTAAGTTCACTTTGAGGGTAAGGGGAAAGACCCTAAAGAAAGCCTGAGATAGGGGCAAACTGATTGAATTCTTTGAGTGAGAGCAAACGGACAAAAATCTTTCAGAAGAAAGACTATCTAAAACTCGAAGCATAGGTAGGAAGGTATTTGATCTCTACATCTAAGCCAGTTCTTTATGCTACTAAGTGCCCAGGTACCTTATTTGCCCTTATAGAAGCAACACTGGTGGTGATTTCACTAAATTCATGCCCAGGAGTCCTCCAAGCAGTATATCGCCACTCACATTATCATTTAGCCTCCTTTTTCAATATAAAGACTAGCTTTCTCCTAAACTTTCAGCACTGTTCCTCTTAGCCCCAGGACGAGATTTGGTTCGACGAAGGGGTAATTTCTGTGATCCATATAGAAGATGTGCAGTAGACGCTCAAAGGACTGCCCACAGGGTGAGAGAACAAGCATACCTTTATTGCTACAGACGTTAATCAGTTGAAACAGTTCGGTGGTCAGGCAAAGACTCGGTTCTTGAGCCCTCTATTACTTTTCCATCATATTACCTGCAATTTTACTTACTTTTTATTATACAGGGATCTCAGATAAAAGGAAGATCTCCAGATCAAAAAGTGAAAATATTTTTCTCTAAGACTTGGAGACCATTTTTAGCAGCTTTGACATTGAGTAGGGGTGTGGGTGGAGGGTAGAAGGAAAGAGGGGGGTGTTCCTGTATGTGCTTGTTTATAGGCTAAATTTTATACAACAGTAATCAAATGAGAGTGGGTTTCTGGTTCTGATACTGGTAACGTGGCCTGGAACAAACTCAGGCACAGTATTTTCATCATTAACAGCACTGGTGAATTCTTTATGATGAAATCTTCACTAATAATCACTCTATGCTTATTATCAATTGCAATTTCTAGACAAGCTGGTAACAAAAGAAATCCAAGAAAAAATAATTTAATTTACAAAAAAACTCTTGAAACCATTTTTGTGTCATAGAGCTTGAAAGAGCTTAATTTTCTTCTTTCTATGAGATTTCTTGTAATATAAATTAATCAATTTTTATTAAAATTACTTTGTAAATGTTTAATAAACAAATGGATTTCACAGATGAAACATGACTTTAAAAGATACCCTTTTCTGTAGTGATTGTGAAAATTATTTAAGATTCTAAAAGTAATGTTAAGTAAAAAGATTTGTCAAAGTTCCATAGCAAAATTCATACAAATGTGCAAAAAGTATAGTTGTATTAATGCTGGCATTAATGTTTTTGAAAAAAGGGTATTTATCAAAGAAAAAACCCAACCCTTACTGTGAAATTTTCCAACTAGATTTAGTTTTTAGGTTCTGTCTTTAAATGTCAATGGAGCATAAATATAAGACATGGTGTGAATTTTGAGGTTGTCCTGTGCAGGCACAGGAGCTGGACTCAATGATTCTTGTGCGTCCCCTCCAACTCAGGACATTCTATGATTCTATGCTTCTATGTGACCCAAGGTTTTGAAAAACCTCCAAGACAAAGTACTTCAAAAAAATTCTGTTAGAATGCTAGCTCTTATGAAGAGGGAAAAGCTCTGAGTGATGATTTACGGTTAGAAATTTAACTGGAGATGAGCAAACTTAAATTACATTTAAAATGTCCACCCAACTGCTTGTTTCTTTCAAGCTTGTGGTTTTCTAACTTCAGCTTTCAGAAAGCCAGATGGTACTTTAATCTCCGTATTGGCTTCACTGAAATGACAAACAATTACAGAATTATCTCAGTGCTATTTGCACAATTAGAGTTAAGGGAGAAAGGGGATTCCTGCAACTACATCCATTACTACTTCTTTTCCTTTTTTATTTTTTACCGAGTTTTGCATCTGGCCATGGAAATTAATTGTTGGTCTCCAAAAAACATGTTGTACATTCAGCTGCATGTGAGAGTTACTTCTGAAACTTATAAATACAGAAGTTTTTATAAAAGCCTACTCAGACAGAAGAAATAAACAGGGAAGAACCTTTGGAAGTAATCTAGAATCGGGTCAAAAACAGAGGTGATAACCAAAGGATTATTTCCCTATGAAACACTTTTGGTGGGTTTTTTTGCTTTTAAGAAGGCCCTATATGCTTTTCAAATCAAATCCTCCATAAATCATTCATTTTAATGTCCTTTTGGATCTGTACTCTTACTGTTTGCTTAAGCAGGTGATTAACAGTATAACTACACTCTATTAAAAGTCTCATTAATTTCAGGAGGCTATCCATAAGCTTAATTTTAAATACCGGTAAACAAGTGTTCAGATAACTGGTGACAGAATTCAGTCTCTTGCTTCTTGGTTACAAGCTTAAATGCAGGGAATAAAAACTTCTGTCTAATGCTGCATGGTGACAGGATAGCCCTGACTGCAACAATGGAGAATTTCTTTCATCCCTGCATGATTCTTCCTCCGTCCCCCAAAGACCTGCTGACTGCAGGGAGAGGAACACTGCTTCAGAGCCTCTCAAGGAAAGGCGCTATGCCTGACGGAGCTAACCGGTAGATTCAGTTAAGAGAGCAGAAGATCGCTTCTGGGTATTCACATCTTCATTCCTTCAGATTTTCTTGTAAATGCCACAAAATAAAAATTTCCTTTCACCCCGAAGTTGAACTTTTCACCGCAGAAAGAATGGACAAAGGTATATTTTAAAAAGAAAATAATATCTCAGGTGGATGCAGAATAGAAATTTTCCCTGGTTTTATTTCTGTTCTGCTTTTTCACAATACTTTCACTACAAAGGGAAATTCTGAGCAGCATGCAAGAAAAATTGCAGTGGTACTGGAGCTCCAACAGCACAGGCTTCTCTGGCTGAATTTCCTAGTGCTTCCCAGAAGCTGACAGCTAGATTAATCCTGCTACCTCTGTGTGAGCAAAAATCACTTGAACAATTTCTGATTTTAATTATATTTCACAAAACTATGATCTGGACCATCCTCCAGCTCCAGGCAACACTGATGTTCTATGATGTGATGGTGCCTAGATAAAAACATTTCTCTATCCAATGTCTCCTATGGAGTGTGGCGGTTTTCGTGTTTGATAATTCAACAGCAAAGAAAGAATTCCTATCTCAGATCCAGACCATATGAAAAAACCCACAAAGTTTATTTTTTAGAACTTAATTTCTGTAATCTGACGTGAGACAAGAAAGTGGTCTTCCATGTCCCAGTATGAGAGTCAGACTATGTTTTCAGTAAGCAAAATTCTTGTATAATTGTCATAAAATAATTATTCCCATGCTCACCATCCCACCTAGCTTCAACCATAAGGAGAATTAAGTAAGAGAAAAGACTGACTACTGCAAGCATGCGTCTGTGTGTCTGTAGGTGCTGAGATTGTTTTCCCTATACACCTTCAGGGGAAATGCTTCAAGTGAAATGCTTCATCCCCATTATGTAGTCACGATGAGAGAACTATGATATACAGCACCTTTGGGCAGGCGTAATGGAGAGACTTGTAACTAACCTCACCATTTATGAACCAGCCCAAAACATGCTCCAAAAGTTAGTTTTCAAATGACTGGCAATGAGTATCATGACTAAATCCTATCTGGAGGTAGCTGACAGACAGACCATGGAAATGTACTTCAAGAAAATAATCCATTTAAGTTTCCCTCAGCTGGCCAGACACTGCAGATTATAGCATGCACAAAACCAGCAAAAAGTAGAAAATTCTCAGTCTTTTCAGCCTGGGTTTCTCCAGCTTTGCTTCTGCTCAACATCCAATTATGAAACCTTAGTATGGCTTGTGCTGGTCCTACCTTGCCACCTAGCTGGAGAGGTACAGCGTTGGACAGCCTACGAGCAACATAACAGCTTACTTAAAATGTTTCACTAACTTGTGACAAAAAGATACCAGCTTGGGTGGGACAAAAGATCAAATCCTGGGTTCACTCTCCAGCTGCTTTGTGTTAGCAGAAGAGTGTACTGGCCAGAAAGGCAGCTATCTCAAGCAGCCAGAATAATCCCTGTAATAAGAGGCTCCCTAGTCTTATCTGGCTCTGATGCACGTGAGATCCTTATTCATATATTGCATTAAAAAGGAGATTTCACTGTGTGCTGTTACTTCAGTAACCCTGGCACAATAATTAGTAGAAGGGATACCTTTCAAGGAAAATACTTCTCTTTGTCCATTAAATACCTATAATCCCTAGCTAGGTTTTAGTGATGACAGTACTAAACAAGAGTGGTTTAAATTCCAAACAAAAACTGTCTTGGGTGTCTTTTCCTCGCATTTCTGTGAAAACGCTCATTTTGGGACACGGATGTAATAAATCACAGCCCAGTCAGTTATAAAGTTTCTACCAATCAACTCTAAACTAAAATAATACCGCATTAATTTTCAGGTAAGAGTTCAGGTAACATTTACTACCTCCCAAAGAAATGAAGTGTTGAGGCCAATGTGAGTGACTTGCTTTACTTCCAGAAACAATGAGCTACAGGAGGTATGAGGTGGCAAAAGGCTACAAAGAGAAACTCTTATTTGGTTCATTCTCTAGGATCAGTGATAACATTGGAAAAAAAAAAAAAGGGCTCCAAAAAGCTAGAGAAGGTGAAAAAAAAATATTCTCAGAAAAAAATATTACTTCATAATTAAAGTTATTTTTCTGGAAAAGTCTATCTCTCATAAGGTTTATTATTACTTGATAACAAAGTAAGCCTCCTACTGTACCTCCCTAAGGTTAGCATACCCCTCTTGGAATACTTCAAAGAAGATCTTTTTATAGGACGGGCATTATTCATCACCTACCCATTCTCCCCACTTCTCTATGAGAAATGCTATGCAAAACCTTCAGTACAAAAGCTTAACCACTTCAAGATATTCTGTTTCTGTAGCCATGATGTTCCAAAGCCAAATTCTACATTATACACATCACAAGTCTGTGTTACACGCTGGAAAATATTTGTACAGGAATCTGGTCTTTCCTGCAGTATGTGAAATTCTTCACTCTTTTTTGGAGTGGTTTTTTTTTGTTTGTTTGTTTAGTCCAAGCTGGTCATCATAGTTTTATCCTTTCAGTAGTTGTGCTTCTCCAAAAACCTAAAATAAAGTTTTGATGGCTCATTTCAGATTTCCTCTGAAGCTGGGCCCCAGTGAGAATGGAGTGAACCATCTGAAATGAACCCATGTTTCTTGCAAGCCTCTCATGGGCTAAAGTAAAGCCTTCTTCAGAGCACTGTAGATAAAATATTTGAACTTTCCCCTGTCAGAAAGATTGCCTTGATTCTCCAAACTAAACTACACAAAAAAACCTGGACCAATGGCGAAACAGACCTCACACACTACACTATTAGTGTGCAGCCTCTGTGGAGCCAACCTAGAAACAGCTTCCAAAGTTTTCTTTTTGTTTACAGATCCTTGTTCTTTTTTAAAATGACATCTTCTGTTCTGCCAAGTTTAGAAGTACTGATGGTGATCTACCAGCATAGCTGAGTTTGCTGCACAAGCATTAGGCAAAACCTTGGCTCCACTGCAGGCCATGAGACTTTTCCTATTAACTTCAACAACTGCTAGGATTTCATCAGTAACTTTGTGTCTCCTATACATAGATGGTGGTAATTGATATGTTAGAAGCTGACAGAGTTGTATTAGATTCAGATCCTCTGCCTACTGAAGGAGACTTAAGACACATACTCATTGATAGCTTCCTCTTGGTTAATGGCAAGTGATTCATCATTCCCTTCGACACACTGCAGGAAGTATAGAACCCAAAACACAGCCCAAACAGAAAGAAAATAATCTTTTTGTGGATCTAAGCACATGGGAAGTTTGGTTTTAAAATAATCTGCCTGGGAGAAAGGAAAAGGGAAGGGAAGGAGAATTCTTATTTTTCTACAAAACCTGGCAGGTTCTCTGATTCAGGATCAGAGTGAGTGAGTCATATTTTATTGATGGCTGTGATATGACACCAGCCTGAGCCTATTCCACTTCTTGCCAAATGAAGACATGTGCTGTTTACAGAACCATCATCACCAAGCCAGTCTCTCCACACCATCGTTGGAGATTTGAACACATCAGTAGTGGCTCAGCAACACACAGAGGCCTGACAGTTGGATATTGGCTATTCTCGACAGTTCACAGCACGTAAGAACTATCAGGGCAATTCCAAACCCAACTACTTAAAACTGCGGCTTTTTGAGTACCTTTATTTGAAATTACAAGGATGCCTAGAAGCTTCAGACATAGATCTTTCACCCTGCTCAGTGCTTCCAGAGGAACCCCAGAGATACTCCTCTGAAACAGAGAAATATGCTATCATAAGTGACATCATTTGAGGGTCAATTTATAACTGGATTTTCAGTGAGACTGTAGGTTTCGATGGTGACAACATAAGTAAGCTTCTACTTTGCCATCACAGTTAGGCTTATACAACAAAATCCTCAGTATGTATATAGGTAATTGCAGTTACTAATCAGGTTCAGCATAGATGCATACCTTCATTTGCAGCCTGGACAAAAATAGAGGTCTGTGCAGTTGCAATGCAGACCTATAAATTTATTAGAAACTGCACTCTCTTTATGTTAAGGGCAAAGAACTCCAGATTAGTTACAACATTTCTTTTTTTTTTAATCTTCTCATCCAAAACACCCTTAGCAACTTAATATGCAACTCAGAAATGAGAGAATTTTTCAGTATCCTGCTCGCACTCATGAAAACTTAGTTGTCCAATAATGAGTACGGAGGTTGGAACATTATCAAAGCAGACATAAAATGGTAACTGTCCATCTGAACACATGAAACTCCAGTTTTGAAGATTACATCTTTGGCCTACAAGTCCATAAGATAAAGGACAACTGTTTTCACCTATGAAATGATAAACAAAAAACCAATGGCAAAACGTAGAAAAAGCAAAGACTTCTGCAAACTCTGTCCTACGGCTCTTCTGGTGCTTCATCAGTGAGATCACTGATCAAAAAACAGATGGTTTTCTCAATGAGCATCATTCTTTTTAGTTCACAGCCTGTTCTGTCTCTACGCAAAACAATCTTATCATTATTATTGGGTGTGTACCAAAAAGCTCTCAGACAGAACAAGACTCTGTCCAGTTCCCACTGTCTACTCTCATTTCCTAAAAAAGCTCAAGTTAGATTTATCTTGCACTCTGAAAGATAACAGATAAAAATCAACTATTGCCCTGTATCTTGAGCAGGAAAGGACCACGATGACACTTGGCAGAAAGATCACAAAATGCTCTTCCCAACCACTGCAGCATGAATCTGTCCCCAAACAACACTTGCAATAATGATGAGTGTTTATACAAAATGACTGATTACACTGTTCTTTCTGTTGTCAATCAGTGGGAGAGTTAATTACATGTCTCTTGAACATCATTCCAAAAGAATGACCTGGCAAACGGCATTGGGTTTAACGGCCCTGAACTGGTCACTCTATTCAGTGGATGACACCACAGTATAAATATCAGTGGAGGTGGATCTTCCCAATTATGAGTAATTTAAAGAAATAAGACTGGTGGAGGTTTCAAATTTGGAAAGTTTTTACTATAAAGTAGAGAAGAAATCAATTAAGAAATGCAAAGACATTCTAAATATTTATCAAAACAATATTCTAAACTATGTTTTCTAAGGAAAACGAAGAGATGAAATAGTTAGATTCCTAGGTTAAGCAGAGACACAGTGCATAGACCACTGTAACTGAAGTGGCTAAAGTAACATAAGAGGTCAAGGTTAAAGGTTAAACCTAAGCTTATCTATAGTGTAAAGGTCTGAGAATAAAAGTCACAATTCATTATCTCATATTACGTATTAGATTTTTTAAATACATCCTTGTGAAATGGTAGCTGAATATTTTGCACTTCTTCTAGCAGCCATCAATCAGTGGGTGTAAATGATCTAGTGTCTGGGGGGGGTGTTCTGTTTTTTTGTTGTCGTTTTGTTTTGGTCTGTTTTCTTCTGAGCTACATTTAGTGCCTCCACCCAAACGTACTGTTGCTTCAAGGTGAATCCTCCATACACCCCCTCTTGATTATTGCACCAATTATGTATTTTAAACTCCCCCTCTAGCCTCTTTCAGGACTGCTTTTAAGTTACATTTCTGGCCAGAGTCTTATTTTATGTCCTGTGATATATTTTGTGTTGAATTCATCTCATGCACCAACACTGAAAGCATATCCATGAAGAATCTAAAACCCTGCACTGCTACAAAGTCCTGCGGCAATGTATTGTCAAAGATTTCTGGTAAGAGTTAAATTAAGATCAAGACATGATGTCTGGATCTTTCAAAAAAGATCACGTCAGCTAAATAGCAGATATTTTCCTTGGAAGCTTATGAACAAGCTAAACCTTTGAAACAGTACACTGTTGACATTTACTGTATTTTTTATGTAATTGCTAAGATCTTTGGGGTTTTTGTATACGTACAGTAACCTAGTTTCTGGTTTTTGTTCTGGTACTGGATAGATAATAAGACTTTAACAGATTACATTAACTGCCTGTCTAAATCTATAAAGAATTTCTTTCCTATTTGTATTCTACTTGTATCCATTCAAGTGTTTAATAAATGCTGTCCATAATTATGAGATCTCAGTAACTCATACTTTCTAGGTTTATCTCTTTCTATAACAATGGATGTGACTCTTCATAGAAACAAACATGCTCTATGGTGGGGTGGAAGCTTGAGGGGGAGCTTACTGGGAAAACTGGCACAAACCCAGGGAGCTCTTGCATTTGCCAATCAGGCTTGTTTCCAACACGTCTTGAAAATCAGGAATGCAAAGACTGGAAACCCAAAGTGTCCAGCACCACCGTTACTCTAGATGACTGGCAGACCTTGTAGATATGGGCATGTACTGATGGGCTGAACACAGCAGCCTCTTCTGAAAGAACACTTTGTAAAGACTGAGGCATGGAAGAGAAAAACTGTGGTGAAAAATATGCTGAGGAAAACAGAACCACTGAGTTTCCACACGGGTGAAATGATCTAGAAACCAGATGAAAGCCTAAGCCTAATGAGGTAATTGAGTGTTTTGCTAGAGCATCTAGTGAGGCCAGATTCTTTCCCCATGGAGAAGATGAGATACCTTGGAATATATATAGATCTATATATCTAAACTACAATCTAGCATATTGTATTTCTATCTTAATATAAAGAATATAAAATAAATTTATAAAATACAGTAGATATAGTATCATACCTAGTATCACATATATTATATGATACACATAAAGTCCAAATCAACATCTACAATAGAATATTAATCTTGTTTTATATGAATCCTTCTCTACTTCCTGAACAAGGAATCATGATGTTGTGTAAACACTGACTCATAAGAAAACTCAGCTACATCTACTGGAACTAAATGAAGGAATCTGACAGCTTTCTGTGAGTGCAACAGTATTTTGAAGAGACAAATAGTCTGCTGCACACAGAATGCTCTAGAAAGTAGTTGCTTTAAATCATTATTGTGACATCTTTTGCCAAATATGCAAAGCAAACCATGTGCAAACAGTAATTTATTTGATCAATTTTGTCTCCTTCCCTCTTCTGAGACATCTACAAAGGGATGATGATTTTTGTGAAATGATATATTTATTTTGAAGAGTTCCTGTGCTTATCCTGTTTCTCACTTGTGAGCAACTTGCTGCGTCTAAGTGAAAGTTTGAAGTTTGGTACTAATAAACAACAACAAAACTCTGACATATTCACAATGAAGCAACATAAAGATCCCAAAGTGTCCAGAATCAGTGGTGAGAAGCCCAATATTAAGATTTTCAGAAAGGAAATGCCCACTCAAATTCTGTTCTTGGCATGTTTTAGAGTGACAATAAGAGGTAATGTTTTTTAGTATCAAGTTTATCTTTGGGATTACTCTGTTTGCATTGAACTAACACATTTCTAAGAGATACTTAGCAGTTTTTGAAAATAATTCTGTATCCAAACACCTTTCCTCCTTCAAAATAAGTAAATAAAGATTAATGCTAGTGAAGAAACTGACACATGGCTATCATCAGTGGTATATGAATGAGGTGGCGGAGATATACCTTTGCCCTACCACAAAGCACCAAGGTTTTGGCAAAAGAGAATAGTGAAGACAGACACTCTGAGCTGTACTGTGGCTGGCATTGACATTATTTGAGTGAATCCCTAGTAAGGGGGTTACAGGCTGGGTGTTTCAGTACAGGTACCAACCTCCAGATTCAAGACGGGATCAAAGCTTGCTGCAAAAAAATTCTGCTGCAACTCCAAGCGCTGCTGCTACACCTGAAACGTGCCAAAATACTTCTTCAAAGGACAAGAGAGCTGACCCTGTTTACTGGCCTGATTCCAGCACAAGCAATTAAATTTCTACCATCTCAACAACCCCTGCGGTTCCAACTGGAACAGTGTTATTTGCTGCTTCCTCCCCTGAACTGTCGCAGAGCGTTTCTGTGTCCTCTTGAGGAGTTGCTGCAGTGAACCCCCAGAGATGGCTGTCTAACAGCAGCAGATGAAGCCTTGCTCACATGCAAAACTTTGCCTTTACTGTGTTGAAAGCAACTAAGGGCTAAAACCTTCACTGTTTATTGTTCTACTATCATCTCTGACCACCCATAGAAAATTATTGAAGATGTTTAAGTTGTGAAGAGCAACTTAAAATATTTACACTTCCATGGCAAAACAGCACAGAAGAATAAACTAAAAACATTAGTACTTATCTACTCATTTTCTGTTTCCTTCTCTGCACTTCAAATCAGTTACCAGAATACATAGGAGCAATGAGATGAAACAGAACAAAACGCTGACTGCCTGTAAGCTTTCTGTAAAAATAAACCCCGTACATTTCAGTATGCTTGCTCTCAAGTTAAAAGCACCCACTAACACACCCCAGGCTAAAGAATACAAGATCGAATGGGAGAAAAATAGCATTATTATCATAGTGGAGAATTTTTATAGGATATAAGCTCAGCAATTCTTACTGGAAAAAAGCAACAATGCCAGTTACTAATGGGTTTAGCAGAAGGCTTGGGTGTTTTGAGAATGCAAGGAAATGCAGCATTTTGGAAAAATAAGAACTTCAGTAAGGAATGTAGCCAGTATTCTAAAAACCAGACTTTCAAAAGGTGGCTCTATATTTGCACTCCAAAAAAAACTGTACAAAGTAACAGTGCATGGCTACCTAAGTTCCTTCTCTGAATATGCAACTCGGTATTCAGATTGCATAAATAAACCAAAATTATGTCACAAATAACTGGATGGGAATAAAAAGAGCCCCGGTTAGAACTGAGCTGATAATTCCCTAATGTCAACATTTTGTCAGATTAATGTGCAATTTCCTTTGCGTTCAGGAAAATGATGTAGGTGTGGACATTCTTTCATTAGTCTATTAGGTGAATTACGAAGCTATCATTAAAATAATTACCAATGGAAGAAGAAGAATCAAACATTTAATTCAATGTAATTAGAACCCCTATTTCCTCCTCATGTGGGTGATTTATCTCACTATGACTAAAGGAAGAATGTACACTTCAGTAAAACATGTGCCTGTATCAATAGGTTAGCTATCAAACAATGATCGCATTTCAGTAAAAAAGAGACCCTACATAGAGAGGAATATTCAGACAGAATAAAGTGATTATTCTAACTGGTAAGCAGTTATTCTCCTGAGACTATCTACAAAGAAAAAAATACAAGTCAAAAATTCCAGCTTCATCCTTTTAAACAACTACAACTGGAACAAATAGGATTTTTTACTATCTCTGCTACTTCATCATGTTCCTTCTTCCAGTTTTCCAAATTGTATGTTTGCACACTGGCTCTGTACACTACTTTTTAGAAATACATTTTCATACATCCATGCAAAGCACAAATGTACTATATCTTTAACAACTGTGAAAAGGAGATGGAAGAAAAGCATTGAAAAATAAATCAAAATCTACACATTAAAACTAATAATAATAAAGAATTCATAGCAGAATACTCAGTAGCTGGGCATCCTTTGGCACTTGGAGACAGGTTTCTCTACAAAAAAAAATAGAAGAGAAAATCCCACTGGATAGATGACAAAGACACAAAACCCCAACATTAATCAGTTATTCATTCTGAGTTTTCCCTGTTAAAAGAAAAGAAAAAAAATCTCTTCAGTTCAAACACAGTTTACAGAGTACAGCCTCTTCTTATCTGTGATGTGTGCATGGGGACTGACATATGCACTGAAGTGTTTTAGCAGGTTCCAGCACAGTATCATAAAGAGCTACAGAGAATCATGTTACTGAGCTTTTATTGGATGCCCCTGACATGTCACCAATGCAAAGATTTTGGTTTCATTGACTTCATTTTCAGGGAAAATAGTAAGAATTTTAAACTCTTATTATGGTAACAGAAATAAAACAGCTTTTCTTAAAACGCAGCAACTTCTACAGATGACTGATTATTGTTATCCGTCTCGTTACTGTATTCAACGTTTTTATTATTGTTAACCACATTATCAGAAAGCACTTGTACAAGGCTCTGGACTGCAGGTGGCACCATTATGTCATTATGAAAGGAAACAACATAATTCCTGAGACAAGTAGGCAGCACAGAGGAGTCTAACCTACTTAGTGAGTACTCTATGAATATAAAGTATGCAATCTAATACTAGTCATATATAGGAGAAACAATTCTCTTAGACGAAGAACAGAGGGTATTATCTGATGCAAACTGTCAACATTAGCTGAAGTAAATACCAGCTGAGAATGTCCCATTGACCTTCAATGCCCTTTGGATAGGGGTCTCAAAAAGAACACCTAAGAAAAAAAAAATTCTGCAAGTGTAATAGTGTAAGGACTCTGTCTTTAAAACAGCTGGTCAAGAGTAAAGTAGATGCCACAGTGCAGTTAATTATGCTATGGAGTGTGACGGAATAAAGAGCAGATATAATGATAAAACACCAACCTGTGACATTTTCAGGAATGTTACTATGTGAAAACATTGCTTACAAAGTACTGATGAAATTGTAGAAGTATTATATTCATATTTAAAAAAATGAACAAGCAGCATACCAGGAACCCATCCTGTACACACCTACCATCCTCCCAAATGCTGAAGCTATTCTATGTAAAGATAACGAGAATTTTATGGTGGAGTTGGCAGCAACAGGATGCTGGCTTTGCACGGCTACTTGAAAAAAACTGGGAAGTCTATCACCACTTACCTTATTTTGTGCTATGATTTATGTGAAAAATACACTAGACCTGTGCCTAAATGTAAATCACCCAATGTAGAGCACTAACTGCAGAAGCTCTGCAGTCAGCACAGACTTTTCTTCACCTTTCACTTGCACACACAGAAATATTTCCAATTTGTGATGACTCTGCTGTGTACAGAAACACTGATTCCCAGGAGACTGCTGTGGATCACTCAAAAGAGGTACCTTTTGCTAGCAAGGAGACCAGAAAGCAAAGTGTACAGCACACAAAAGCACTCACTTCCACTAGGTGTGCACCAGCATGTCAGCAATTAGCTTCACTGTCTTTCAGGTTTCCTGCAGTAGCATCGGGAGGAGTTTTCTAAGTCAGTAACAGCTGTCGATCTCCCTGTAAGCTAACCCCCACCTACTAGTTTGGTCAATTATTTCAGAGCTGTATAAACTGTCCCAGGGAGACCTTCTTTAGACGGAGGAAAAATATTGTTGCTTAGCAGTCAGTCAGTTAACAGTCTAGATATTAAGGTGAGGCTGACTAGTCAGTGGGGACTCTCAAGTGGAAAGATGAAATCCATGGTTGAATCTCTCAGGAAATATAAAGAGAAATAGGTAAATAACCTTTTATATTACTGGGCCTGAAGGCACTCAAGGCTCAGAGAAATCTGTATTCCAGATAAGTAACATCATATAGAATTTTTTTTAATATTTGTCATACATTTTTCTTTCTGACTGCCCACAGGGCAGTGTTAGACTTAATTCCAGTAATGTACAGAGAGCTGTCCTTAATGGAGATTCAAATCACTGAAAACGCATCTTGGACTTCAAGTAGATTGCTCATTTTGAAGTCATAATTTCATTTCAGTATTGCACTACACAAATACAAGCTGAAACAAACTAGAAAACTGCAGAAAGATATCAACTTGTTACGCATGATTAAATTCTCACCTTACTGCTGCATCCAGTTAGAAAATAAATGTATGTACAATACATATTGTACATATTCTTCATATTCTGAAATGACCTGTGCATACCAAAGCATAAGATGCAGTGTCTGGAACTTCTGGAATAATTTGAAGCCAGGAGTTAATTGTAATTTTTTTTTTTGCTTTTCTTTTAAAAGGAGGTAACAATAATCAAGCTGGCTATGTACTATTTTCAGATATGCTAATGATGAGGTCTTCAAGAATGAGCTGTTGCTCCTTTTAAAGGGAATCATTTTTATTAAGCATTGTGGGCTCCTCATGCTATGGCCTCAAGTTGCACCAGGGGAAGTTTGGATTGTACATTAGGAAAAATGTCATCACTGAAAGGGTTATCAAGCACTGGAATGGGCTGCCCAGGGAGGTGGTTGAGCCAGCATCCCTGGAGATGTTAAAAAGACAGGTAGATGAAGTATGATTTGGGGATATGATTTAGTGGTGGACGAGTACGGTTGGGCTTGATGATCTCAAAGGTCTTTTCCAACCTAGCCATTCAATGATTGTAAGACATTCTAATTACAATCATAGAATCAATTCTTTTCTTCAGCCCACAGCCAGGCTGTCCTGCTTATCTCTAAGGACCTGCCTGATGCACCTGTCCTCGATAGCATATAAGAAACCTTTTTCTAATGAGAGCATAGCAGAAATGTTTTCCTCTCCCTGAAGGGCCTTCAGGGTTTCAGATGCCTCCCTCCTTCTATATTAGGACAAACCCAAAACTGTTGACATTTCTCTTAATAACTGAGGGAGGGAACAGAAAACAGTCTTTCTGCCCTGTAGGTCAGACATTTTCTGCTTTGACTTCCTGCTCCATCATTTTCCCTACTTTGCAGTGACAGGCTTTATCCATTGCAATAGAAGCTATTTGAGGCTTCTGCTCAGTGCCTCTCTCTTATTCTTCTCTGTTGGAGCCGCTTTACTTTGCATAAATCTTTAAATATTTATTAAGGCAAGGTTTTGAACCTGCATTTCCCACATCAAAGGAAAGCATTTAAATATCGAATGATAGCATCAGCCTTTCTCTTGTTCACACCCTCCAGTTCAATTATACATTGTGGATCTTCTTCAATAGAAGAGACTGGTAAAATCAGCTTGCAATTAGCCAACATGTGAATGAGTTGTATTCAAATGGCTTTTCAACATCACAGCCAGCTGTTCAGGGCAATGGGATCTTGCAGTGCTATCTTTCTTTCTGTCATTCTAACCAGAATTTCCCATCCTGACTGAAATATTTCTCACGGAAAATTTTTATCAGAATAAGTGTATTTCCACAAATTTTCAGATGCAGTTAAATCAACCTCTTCTGGTGAACAATTGTCGATGGAAAACACCTATTGATGCTTAGCAGCCACCTTGCAGCACTCCTGGGTGTCACGAACATGTGGCAGCACATCCTGGCTCTAACATTGATGGGATGTCAATTAAACTATTTACGTACACATTTACACTCTTCCCATCCACTAGCCCTAGGGGAAAAAATGGACTTAAGGCACCAAAATTCTTGGCTATGCTGCCCCTGTGATGATGTCCCTGCATTAAACCAGCAGTGTGTTGCGACTTGTCCCAGGTATTGTAACACATTTAAGATTGACCTCCTGGAGTCCTGTGACTAAATCTCAACTCACAGTTGAAAAAAAGTCATTCTTCATACACACAAGAAGCCTGAAAACCTGAACAGAAGGTAAGCAATAATATTTAAAAATGTAATGCTATCATTTCAGTTGTGTAACTTCCTGAGATCTGATTAATTATTTCAAACAACGGTAGTTGGCAGTATTATCTGAGGTATGGGCAGGGTGTAGGCTTTAGTTTCCCTAGTTCTATCCAGGGTGTTTGTACTGTTACTAACCATCTTCATGTCATGAGTATATAAAATAATTCACTGTAAAATATTTCAAAATCCTGGAAGGAAATGCTCTGAGTAAGTACTAAGTAAATGTGTTAAGGAGAGATACATTAGTTCCACACACTGAAGTTGTGAAATAAAGGAATGTACTTAATGAATGCACAAGAAAGCAGGAAAGAAAAGGAATAGCTTCTTTCAGTGGTTATGACTCTTAATCTTTCATTCACTCACATAAAAATGGCTATTTATTACCACAGCATACCAGCTGAAGTTACAGAATCAAATGGAGTTAGCAGAAGTGTCTTCTAGTGATGTGCTCTCACTGTTAGAAGATCTTGTCTTTCAGTAGTACTGAAAAATACCATACGAATTCATCTAACGTGACAATTAACCACCCCCTACCAGGAACAATGATCCTTGCCTCTATTTTGTAAAATTTAACAAGTCAGTCAATTTAACAGACAGTTTAGTGTAGAGGGTCCCAGATGTATATCTAGACAAAAATAATAAAGATGAGATACAGAAATAGCTTCACAAATGAGAATTTTTCATCAGAGACTTGTGATTTTGATCCCTCCAGCTTAAGATCCTTCAAGGCATTTTTCTGAAAGTGCTGAGAACATACCCCTTTGAAAAGCCAAATCTTCCTAGACTGCCTCAGGTTAGGTGCACAAAAATAAGTGGTACTTTTTAAAAAAGCTAGCCCAAATTCTCCAGTGTATTTCAGTTAAAAGCATTTGAATCCGACTTAGGTCACTTGTTTTCAGTTTAGTTTCATCTTAGGGACAGAGCTGGGAGATCTAGCTTTCATTTTTATTCTCTTGTTCTACATATTCATCTAAGAGAAATAGTGTTAACAAGGTCACTTGAATTCAAAATGTTAAGGTGCCTTCCAGGCTAAATTATTCTATATTTTTGTAGTCATCTATGAGTATCTAGATGTAAAATATTAGCAGAAGACCACGTAATTACTCTCTTTTGCCAGGCATGACCCCTGAAACCTAGGGAAGTCTATTACACAATGACTCAGTATAGACCCAGTCCTGAAGAACATCTGCAGTCTCATAGAAAGATTTGGGTTGAAAAAGACCTTAAAGACCGCCTTGTTGAACTTCATGAGGTTAGCACAGGCTCACCTCTCAAGTCTGTCAAGGTCTCTCTGGATGGCATCTCTTCCCTCCAGCATGTCAACCACGTCACACAGCTTGGTGTCATCAGCAAACTTGCTGAGGGTGCACACAATCCCACTGTTCATGTCTCCAACAAAGATATTAAACAACACTGATCCCAATACTGACCTCTGCGGAATGCCACTCATTGCTGGTCTCCACTTGGACACTGCACCATTGACCACACCTCTTTGAGTGTGACCATCCAGCGACTATCCACTGAGTGGTCAATCCACCAAACCTGTGTCTCTCAAATTTAGAGACAGTGTCAAATGCTTTGCAAAAATTGAGGTAGATGATATCAGTTACTCTTCCCTTATCCACCAATGTTGTAGCCTCATTGTATAAAGCCAACAAATTTGTTAGGCATGATTTGTCCTTAGTGACGTCATGCTGGTTGTCATTAATCACCTCCTCATTTTCAATGTACCTCAACAGAGTCTCCAGGAGGATCTGCTCCATGATCTTGCTGGGGTCAGAGGTGAGACTGACCAGCCTGTAGTTCCCCAGGTCTTCCTTTTTTAAAAGTGGGAGTTACGTTTTCCCTTTTCCAATCAGTGGGAACTTCACCAGACTACCATGACGTCTCATGGACAGTGGCTTAGCAACTTCATTTGCCAGGTCTTGGTAGGCTGGGATCCACCTGTTTCTCATTAACTGAGATGTAACAGCCATTCTCAACAGCAGAGAATCGTATAGAACAATTAAGCCCCTTTTTGAAAATCACTGAGAAGCAATGGAGACTGCAAATGAAAAGGAGATTCACATCACCTCTCAAAAGAAACCCCTGAAAAAAAAGGAGTCGCATTGAAATGTCTCTGGTAGACATTTCATCTGGTAGTCTGCGAGGTAAGTAGAGATACTAGAGGACAAGCTAGGCTAAAAAGCACTGGAAAGCCAACACAAAGCAGGAAAATTTTGATTCAGCAGAAAAGAACTTGAAAGCATGAGCAAAGAAACTGCCTGCTGCTTGACTATTGCATTCAGAATAGCAGGACTTTGCACATTTTCAGTTAAAAAAAAAACAAAACAAACCAACAAGACCTAATCAGAAGTACTCTTGAGTTCTGAAACAAATGCCCCTCTCCATGATCTTTAACTACAGCATGGATCAAGAACTTTTCATTAATCGCAATGCAGTGGAGATGGGTCATAAGCTGGAAACCAAATAGAAAGCAAGCTACTGACCATTTTATCTCAGAGCAATTTTTTTTTTTTTTTAAAATGAGGAATTGAGGAAAGAGAGAAAATAAGCTGATAGTTTGGTTTTTTTCCCCCCCATCTACTACTAGGTCTTTTTTATAGATAAAAACCTTGAGGTCTAGAACAGGAAAAGACACTAATGAATTACTACTAGCATTGCAGCACCACATGAAAAATTCTCAAGGAGAAGAAGCTTTAGGAAGGTTCTTCAGCCTTTGAGAAACCAAAATGGAGTATAAAATAATTCATGTATTAAGTGGTGTTTTTAAACTTCAAGTACAATTAATTTTGCTTTAACTTTCATTTTAATAACACTGTCTTCTGTAGATCAAAACAGTAGTTTATCACAAAGCCAATGGCAGTGATACTTATCAAGCAGTATTCCAAATTTACATGGTATTTTAAGATTCCCAGAATACACTGAAGATACTTCATTTACAAAATACACCAGGTAGAAAATGAAAATGACTAATCAGTGGTCTCTTTCACACATGACAGCTGAGAAATGCAGATCCTGTCTATTCAAAATGTATTTCTCTGAAATAAGCTTTTCTACAAACTGTGAGGTGGCTTGAATCAGCACCCAAACAGCAAAGATGCTGACTGCGTCCTACCTGTCCTCTAGGAACACCACCCTGAGCTTGCTGCTCTCTGGTCTCCTTGCACAGGAACAGAACCATGTGAAATGTTATCTTTACTGGAGATTGCAAAACATATTACACAAACTCAACTGGTTTAATAAGAAAAAATGTAAAAAAACCCTAAACAAACAAGAACAGAAACAGAAGAAGTCAAGGGTTTTAATTTCTGAGTTTTAATATTTAAAGGGAGAGAAGTAAATTTATCTACAAAACGCTGTCTTGAGTAGCAAAAAATAAACACATTTGGGTTTAGAGGGATTTTTTTTTATTTTATTAAATAGTCTGGCAAAACTTTCACAGATTCAAATTGTTTCAGCTCAACCAAGCAGGAGGTTTTGGTGAAAAAAATTTGGATTGAAGCTTCTGACAAAACTTTGTTTGGCCTTTTGTATTTATGCTGGTTTTGGGAGACATAAGTTAAGCATAGAGATGGTATGAGCAGAGGGATGGGTGAAAAGGGAGCGAACACACTGCTGTCCTGAGGCCCTCCTTCAGCACAGCATTGTGTTGGCATAAATAGGCTATTCACCAGGTGCTCTTGTAAGACTATCGCAGAATTGCACGGGTATTTTTCTCTCTCCAGAACATCACGTCAAAGCATACATCCAAAAGTCACCAAACGAACCTGCATCATTATCTTTTGTGCAAAATTTCTGGAAAGATACAGGACAATATTCTTGAAAAATGACCACTAATTCTGGAAGTCCCTGACAAGTAAAACGTGCATAATACTGAGATCCCGTAGCAAAGGATACCCTGCATGTAGCATAAATTGATAGACAGATAAAATATGGAAGGTAAAGGAAGGAGGTCTTTTTTTGGCAACTACTAACAGAATAATACTCACAAAATGTGCATTTTTTCATTTGCTCAGTCCTGGCAAACAAATAAGGGAAGCTTTCAGTACTAAAAATACGCCTATGTTTTGCAGAATTCATTGGAATCTCTAGCGTTTGGGGTTATGAGAGATCACTGCATCTGCAGTTGAAATTGAGGGACAAATATCCTACATCCAAAACATCACAGGAGACTTGACTCCAGTACCGGCCTCTGCTAATGCTGTACTCCTTGAAACACAAATATTATTAAAAGAAAAAAATATATTAACTACAGACAAGCCTCTGCATGCCTTTTAAGATAAAAGAGTGCTTAAAAGTAATATCCTGTAGAGAAAACATTCGGCTTTACAGAAAACCTCAGTTATCATATTTGCTTACAAAGGAATGGTTGTCTATACATGACTAACAAAGGAATATCTTCCTTTGGCTTATTCCTGTTCCCAAACTTCACCTTTACCTCCTAAGCTCCTCTGAATATCTGTCCTATAACTGATCTCACACTTGGTGGCAAGCCCATCCCTGTGCACACAGCAATGACGGTTATAATACATAGCAGTAATCAGAATGATGTGCTGCTTTCTGTGGGAAGGCAGGAAATTAGCAGTCAAAGGAATCAGCACAAGAAGTTGTATACTGGCTCCAAGACAGATCAGGCCCTTATTCCTGAACCATTAAAGATCGAAGGAAAGAATTTGAAATGTCAACAACTTTACAAGTACGTGCTTAATGCTCTGAACAGCCAGGAAAACGGGAGCGAGTCAGCCTAGGAGAGCATGCAATGAACCTTGCATTACCAGGATCCTGTATTTTACTTTTGCAGGTCACCTTAAAGCTATGTAGCATTGAGGATTTAAAGCTCTTCAGAAGATTAAGAGTTCAAGTGCTGTGAACAAACAAATTTAGACTACTAAAATCACAATTCTAGATTTTAAAATGTGCATGAGATGATTAAAAGTATGAGTTAGTGATTTTTAATTATTTTGTGCAAGTTTTACATATTCATAAGTCTGCTTGGAGAAGTATTTACTGCATTCTGATGAAGAATGTCACTATCTTATGCTCCAACACAGCTCCAGTGTAACACGAGACAAGGTGTCAGGGACAGGATATAAAATAACGTTGCAGCAGACTCATAGTTTCAACTGTCCATAGAATCACTACAGGCTGATATTATCACAACCTCAATTCTAACCACACATGGCAGGCACCTTCTGCTGCCCACCTCTGCCCTCCCCAGGGCTGGTCGGGCCTAATCAGCATGAATTCCCTCTACGCAGACTCACACAGGGACTAGCCAGAGTCAGGCCATGCTTCTGCCTCCACCATCTCAGCCAGCGCTGCGCTGCGCTGCCAACTGTCAGAGCCAGAGCCATCCAGAATTCCCAGGGATGAAGGAAGGGACAGACTGTAGCACAAGGATCCCATGCTCAAAAGAAAATGGGAAGTTGTGCAGTTTCTTCACTGTGCCTACTACATATCAACACACATACATCCCAACTATAAGGTATGGCCAGATCCTGACTCTTCCCAGAAATCTTGGACTGGTTGGGGATTGGGCACCTAGGGAGGAAGGAGACACCTTCCTCAGAGGAACCTCTGTCAGGTAATCTCGTGTCCTGCTACCTTTCTTTCTTAGTGACAATAGTATGAAATATTTAAGTGGTAACTTTCATCACTGCTTGGATTAACATAACTAGTTTATTAGTAACATTTACCATCAGCCTGCAGCAATATTTCCCCTCCCTCCCCTGCAGGTTCTCTTTAATTCATGAATGGTTGCTTGCCATATTACGAAGAAAATACCCTTGAAATCTGACAATAAGCAATTTTTTTACTCCCACATTTTAGCCGGATCATGAGTTGAAGACAAGTGTCTGGTATAACTCCGACAAAATACTTTCTCTATATTTTGAAGGGCAGGACTCTGAAACCCTGTTGTGACTGCCTAACGCAAGCAGCCTACTTTTTAATTAGCCGTTATAGATAAGTCTGCCTTTCCAGACATCTCATCATCAGATTTTCCGATATTTTGCTTGCAACTAGAAATGGATTCACACAAAAACCAGTTGATATTGAATAGGGATTCTGTAGAAGGGTAGTAGTCTCCTGAAAAATGTATAAGATAATGTATGCAAGAAAGAAATGCAGCAGAGGATTGTGTATATGTAACCAGGTCAGGGTAAGTATTTGAAGACATGCAGCAGAATTCCATATGCTCTACTGCAGCTGCCACAGAAAAGTAAAGGACTAGTTTGGCTTATCTACCTGCTTATACACAGCAAACTGGATACACTTCAGCTCTAAATAGTCCATTTACTTTTCACCTTTTCATGAAGTTGTACTGGAGGAGAGGAAATCTTGCACTACGACCCACTAGCAGTATGTACATACACTTCCTATGAATACACACAACTTGACAAATAATTAAACCCCAACCATTCAGATCTTTTTCAGATGAAAATCAACACTTAAGTTTCACCTTGAGAGCCCAGTAATACAACAGCATTCACTATAACAAAATACTAGAAGTACAAAATTTCAGTATCATCTTTGTCATATGATAGTGAATACTTAGAAAAATACTATATAAGAGAAGGAAAGGTACATCGTCACTTCACCATATTCTCCCAGTTACTGGCAGCCAGCAACCTGACAATCTCCTAAAGCCAGAGAGAGCGCCTGATATCTGCTGTTAATAGCCAGCCAATGAAATATACATAGATCCATTTTGCTAGTCTCATTTTAGCATATTTACAGTTTTTGGCATCCCCAAATTCTTTAACAACATGTCCTACAATTTATATCTCTGTGTTATGGAAATAGAATTTCCTTTCAAGTGTTGTGCCTGGTCATGGTGCTTATCAAGTTCATATATTCTGAGGAAAATAATTACAACATTCCCTCATTATTTCCCTCAAGTCATTCATGACTTCAGAGCTAACTCTATAAGATTATCTTAATTTCCAGTCTGATTTTGGTCTCCTTGCAGAAGGAAGCCTTCCTATGCTTGTGATCAGTTTTGTTGACTTTCTTTGTATCTTAGTGCCAAACATTAGCAATAAGATCCTTTTTGTGACATTTTGAAGTTAACAATCCCAGATGATTCTGTCACCTACAGATTTTGTCATCCTGTTTTTCCATTTCTCCAGGTCATTTATGACTATCTGAAACAATATCTGGTGCCAGCAGAGATAATCAGAAACCTTTCCAATAACTTTCTCCATTTCTTCCCCTCCTTTGTTTCTTTTCTTTTATTCCAGGAAAAGCTGTCAAGAGAAATTATGTCACTTAAAACACACTTATATGCATGCTGCACACATGCATGAATGGACCAGCATTTACTCTCTTTGGGAACCCAACAGAGTGGCTGTCTCCTGGCTCATGCAGTTATTTAATGTTCATTAAAACTACCAATGATACTCACTCTTCAGATCTCAGAGATGCTGCTCTGTAAAATGCTGTATTTTAAATTTAAGAGATGGGTATGAATGACTGAACTTGTCCTACTGTTGTTGTCATTGTTTAAGAGGTATCATAAAGTCCCTCTCTGTTAAATACTTCTCTCCTACCGCTGAAACACTTCATAAGTATTGGCAAGAGTGTGGAAAAGCACATGAGACTAAACAGATCTTACTGGCATTCCATAAGGATATTACCTAGCATAGAAAAGAAACTGGCATCAGTATATCCTAGAATTTCTCAGAAGTAAAATAAATGAAGAAACTATACAGGATATACGATCTCTGAGCTAACAAGGTGACGGTCAGCAATGTAATGGGTATTTAGTAGATCTTAACAGCCCTTAGGCAATTGATATCTAAAGAGCTGTCTATGAGATCAAGTGCTAATGCTGTACCTGTACCTCTATCTACACTGAAATTTCAGACCAAGGCAATTTAGAGTGTAGGGGACAGGCCAGCCATAGGCATTTTTTTATGATCTCTTCTGCAACCGAACCAGATGACTCTACAGTCTCTAATATGGGTAATATTGAGAAATTGCTTCTAACATTACTCGCCTTCTCTTTCACTTAGGATATACAGGTAATCCATGCACTTTTCAGAAAGGGAAGGATTGGTATATCGTGATAGGAACACTATCCCTTTGTTAATCTCAGGCAAAGCAGACACAATGGCTGTCACGCTTAGGACATAAATCTGCTCTACGGTCACACAGAAGTTTTACCTCTGAAGTAGCTTGCACATTCTATAGGTGTTCAGCAGCACCAATGAACTGGATATGCTAAGCCAGCAGCCGCTTTGAACAATTCCGAGCAAGACTTTTACGAATATTATGGTGGAAATGGCCACATGAAAAGGAGAAAGCACTTCTGCCCTATAGCTGGCTGATATCATTGAGGAGCTCTGAAGAACATAACCGCTAGGGCTGTTGTACTGGCAGGTCAGACCAGAGGGGGACAAGAGAAACCCTTCCTCCCAGGCTTCCTGAAAACACACTTGTGGCATTGCTTTTGGTGAGTAGACCATTACAATAACTCCACTGTCCCGAACGAACATGCAAGTCTTGATCTCTCATTGACCAAGGTGGATCGGGCTGAAGGTGTTGCAAACAAGTTTTATCCTAATACCAAATCTTGTCCAAAGATCAGAGCTAGCAGTGGCCAACCCTATGGTTAAACTTCTCTGGCAGGTTTTAGCAGATGTAACACACAAACAGAACAACAATTATCCACATACATGTTGAAGTCGCTGATCCCAAAAGCCTTGGTTTCTTCTAGTATTACCACGAAGAGGGCTGTCATCAGCTAAATGTGTTTTCTAGGGAGCACAGCTCTCAAGCATTTTCAAAATCATTTGGAGATCAAATATACATGATAAACATGCATAATTTATATTTGGTAAGGCAGATAAAGCATTTCTTATTACAAAACACAGCTCCATTTATTATGTAAGGTACATATACATTATACACACGTATGTAAATATTACCAAATGTGTATATCATCTAGATGGAAGGAAACATGTTTCAGGCAAACAGAAAATGCAGATCTAAGTTATTTTAAAAAAATGCGTGGTAGATGACATCACTGTGCATGGAAGGGCTAAATACGTATTCCCAGTGTAAGAAAAAGTTCATACTTTTCAAATGACCCCTATATACTGAGACATCTTCTAAAATATTAGACACACCTAATAGCTATTTCTGTCTTAATGCTGCCTAGAGTATCACAAACATTAATTTATAACTGGGTCCCTCAATATATTTACTGCAAAATTTTTTTTTAACAAATATATTATTTTGCCTTAATTTTTACTCTGCTGCATTCCCTGAGACCACTACCATTTTAAATACATGCATTTTATTATCTGCAATACGTAATTGTTTTGGTGTGGCACTTTGTTAGCATATAAACTATAAAGATACAATTTATGAGCCAAATTTTAAAGTGAGCTTTCTATTTAAGTAACAAAAATACATTGTTCATAGCTAAGGGTACATATATTACAAGATTTAAGAACAAGAGAAGGATTTCCACGAGTGTGTAATTTTCAATTTACACAGTAAAAAAGATGCCTGAAAAGATACCAAGGGTCTTTATAAGTTGGTTATATGTCAGCCAATGTGAGGCTTTGTTACTTTATGAAAGCCTGAAATGAGATTGTCTGTAAATTGGCTTCACTATTTATTCTTTCCAGTCTCAACTGAAAGAAATGAAAAAGGAATATGAAAAACTGGTTCCACTTTCATTTTTTCTCATTTTTAATATCATGAGATACTGTGAGTCACACAGCAACATGTCCTGTAGACACAGAGGTATGGAACTGAAGGATTTTCTTTAAGATTGGCTACACTTAAAAACTCTCTCACTACAATATTCAGCTCCTTTACAGGGTTACAGCTAAGCCTTAATCCTGATCTGCTCTACAGAAAGCAGAGCTTTGTGTTATTCTTTTAATTCAAAATGGTAGCACTGTTTTTTAAACTTCTACAGCAAGCAGCTCTGCAGCTCACACTGGGATCTGTAGGCTGTTCAATGCATTATCAACACAGTGATCTGTAAATTAGGAAGACTGTAGAGGTCCTTTAATTCAAGGGCACCCCCTTTGCCCCACCCTCCAGTGGCTTTGCTTTGTCTCATTTTAAACGGTCTCAGGCATGGGATTTAGTATTTTATCCTTCCCTATGAAGGAACCAGTCACTTCTGCTTTGGATTATAGTCAGCAGCACCTAGAGGAGCCTCTGTTTCATTTCAGGGGATTAAAACTCACTTCAAAGACAGCTCAAGAGAGGTTAGAGAGAGTCCTTCAACACATTTCTCATATTGGTGACTTGCACAGCAAAGCTGAGGAAGGCTGTGTTTATTTGCCTTGGGATGGAACCA
Source organism: Cuculus canorus (assembly GCF_017976375.1). Classification (NCBI taxonomy): domain Eukaryota; kingdom Metazoa; phylum Chordata; class Aves; order Cuculiformes; family Cuculidae; genus Cuculus; species Cuculus canorus. The sequence goes on from NC_071402.1 coordinate 114,937,918, forward strand.
TGGAGGCAGTAAGCAATTCGAAGAAAGCTCACAATAAATGCAGTGTACAAATTATCTGGAAGCAATCAACCCTCATTTGCAAAAGAGAAAGAGAGAAAACACTCCTCAGATCCTGTAATCTAGACAAAGAAATTCGTACACAACATTTTCACTTGTTGGTTGTCCTCTCTTTGCCCTTGTTGCACACAATGAATGTTCCTTGCCATGCCAGGGGGAAGTTTCTTCATTTCTGCCCCAGGGTTCATGGAAGTGGGGGCTCTGGTAAGGAATGGGAAGTGAAAATTTCCTTTTAGAAGGTGAATGCTCAAACTATGGCCGTCAGCCACTCAACGGAGAGGAAGAAGATTCTTGTCCCTTGCTACCCTGCCTGTTTTCATATGCACCAGCTCTTCAGCCTTCTACCACCATTTTTATCAGCAGCCCAAGCCCTTAGAGATCTGAACATCAGCTCTTTACTTTTTAACCACTGCATATCAGATAATTGTCCCCTTGTGCAATCCGCTTTCACCCCTAATTGTTGTGGCAACACTTGTTATTGAGACAGCTCTTTGATCTTCAAAGCACTTCACCAACATCAATTAACCCAAATCTAGATTAAATAATCTGACAATTGATTTGCTATATATCCAGCAGTTATAATAATGGAGAACAAACCAGTGCCTTTTAAAGTCATCAGAATGAGTTCCCTTGACTCTAACAAAAATGAGATCAAGATTATTTCTTGAGTCTATTTCTCTGTCTTAAAGTTTCAGTGCAATCTGGTATTTTCCTCTCCGGCACAAATACAAATACAGCCAAAGAAAGAGGAGAGAGAAAAAGGAATCTGTGAGCTGAAATCACACGAATCAGTATTTAATCAGTTTTGTTTTAAGGATGATCTTCAATCTTGCACCCCACCTACACAGAATATATGAAGATTGATTGGATCAGTCCTTGACATGCTCAGATAAATCAGGGTTCCAAACACACTGCTGCAATTAATGAATTCAGGAGGCACTCATATTATAAACCGATTGCTAAATTATAAATTAACCCAGACTGACAAAATAGGGTAAGTAGTTGCAGCAACTTCCACACAATCACTGTAGACCTTGTGAAGTAGGCCACTTAAGTTTTTAATAATCAGTCTAGTGCCTGCAACCACAAGCATGCAGAGAGAATAAGGGGAATATGAGATAGAAAGCAAGAGAAACATTTAAGAATTGTAGTAGTCTAATGTATCATTTACTGGAAAAGCAGGTCCAAGACATTTATGCAAAGAGGTCTCAGAAATCGGCTTTTACAGTGTGTAATTTACTTAAATTTTATTATAATTATCAAAATAATGTATCATTCTCTTAGAAGACTGTTTTAAAACTCCTACTCTGGTTAAGCAGTCTGCACTTTTACAAATATTTCTATTATCTTATTAAATTTACACCACATTCCAATATTTAAGGCTAAGCTTTTTGTGTTTCTTTTGACCATGAAGAACGAACTTCTTTTTCATCTATAATTATCAGCTGCATAGTCGGTTTAACAAGAATTTATCTGGAAATTCAGACTAAAATAACATGTTTAAAATTACTAATAAATAAATGTTATTAATAAAATAAAGCAAGATCTGCACCCTCTAAGAGTGAAACAATTATTCTGAAAACTCCAGGAAAATGCCCTGACCTAATGAAAAAGAAATGACTTACCAAAAAAGTAATTTGAAGGCATGTTTTGATTCAAATTAAAGATGCGTAAAAGTTGAGTACCCCTTTCTTGTTGAAGACTTTCCACACGAAGGACTCCATATGCAAATATCTCTTCAGCAACATTAGGGTGCGCAACCAGGCAGTGATTGGCTTCACCAGCATTAATTTTGTGAGTAAATTGAAAAATGTAGAACCGCGTAATTAATCAGGTATGACTGAAATCATCTAATCAAGTAAATAAACAGCAAGTCTAGCTTCCATTGTAATTTGTTCTTGGAGCCAGTCTCTTTCAAAATGGAATTAAAAACCCAAAAGAAAACAACAACAACAAGTGAGCCTTCCCTATGGAGCACTGTGAAATCCTTCAGTTCATGCTTTTCTAATCATTTGACACTGTTTGAATTGCTCCTTGTGCCACGTGCTCTTTGCCATCCATACAAGTTATTGCTGTTGACCATAAACTGTATCTTTCCACATTAGTGCTTCAAGCACTCTGTGACAACTAAACTGTGAAAGAATAAAAGTACTAATGGATTTGTCTGAATGAATTACCTATTGTTCATCTCTTAAGCTTTACTTGGCCGCCTTCTTGGCTGTGCTCAGTTACGTTCACCACTGGCTTTCAGAGATACTGAGGGATTATTGAAGGATTACAGATTATGATATACCTGTATAAGCAGAGCTGTAGTCAAGTATTAAAGATGACTGAAAGCTTATTGATCCAGAGAACACTGCAGTAATAACTCAGAGAATATCAAAACAACCCCTGCTATTTGCTTTTCCTTATCTCAGAATGGAGCAACCAATATACTTACAGACCCTTAGGAAACTTTTTTCCCCCTAGTGATTCATCATTTTGCATTAAATAGTCAACACTTTGAAGAATCAGGAAACATGGTTAAAACTATTTGAGGAATACCCAAACTTCCACCCTCAAAAATGCCATTACAGAAGCTGGGGAAGAGATTATTAAATAAACAATAACTTTAATATTTCTTTATTTTTTAAATTAACAAAATTAAGTGATTGCCTATTTCCATCCAGCATAGCACCAAGATCTTTCTTGTAGGCTGTGGAGCTTCTATTAATAATGTAAGCAAGGCTCACATTATGTAAGAGTATTAACAAGGCAGAAGAGGCACTGCACATATAATTAATTTAAGCAAAGTGTAGATCTCTCAAAAAGACCTTGTTAACAATGATCTAGTACAAAAATGTACAAAATTCACAGCCTTTGAAAATTCACATTGGAGAGGCCAATGTATTACTATTTATAAAGGTCTTAGTACAGAAATTAATTGAAAATCACATGGCCTTTAAACTTCTGAATGTGTATCACTAGCACAAGTGCATCGTAAATATACTGGTGCCTACAAGCATAGGCAGATAAAACCCTCAGCAGAAAACCAAACATACAACGCGTGTGGCTAAGACGCAGCTACTCCAACAGACTGGATGGACAGGGCCAAGGAAGTCAACTGAGCATAAGAGAGAATGGGGAAGAATAGCAGAATCAGGTTTTAGAAGTGCGTAGGAAGAGGCAATCTTCTCATGGTTACCCAAAGGTAAGCAATAGTAAAGTTGGTTGAGAGGGCTTCACGCTGCAAAGAGCTGTTCATACACAGAGAGGCCTTATGACCTGATGTATGTAACTACAGCTGTGGGTCCTGCTCATAACTCTGTGCGCATAAATGTCATCAGGATCAGAATCATCATCTGTAATCTGGGTTAGGCAGGGAAGAAACAATAAGTGAATTGACAATGATGATACAGTTGCAACATGCAGATTTTTGAAAGGTAGAAAAATATCTAATGGACATTCTTCTGAAAATTTTCTCTATGTATGTGCAAGACGGAAAGGACTTTCTATACAGATATGAAACGTGCCGCCCTCTCCTTGTAGCTTATTACTTCACCTGCAGCAGTGTTTTTCTTCCAAGTTTCCTACTTTTCTTTATGAACACAATATCTTTCAGTGAGGTTCTCTGTACAGCCTCAGGAGAAGATATTCTTACTCTATGCCATGTACACTCTTTGGCCTGTATATCTACAGCCCCTTGTTAGGAGTTTATTTCCCAAGTATTACAATATCTAAACCCAAACCAAACAGAGAATACATTACTAGGACTTCTCTAGAAAAAGGAAACTACTGGAACGGATGGACAGTAGATGATCCTTACTGGAAGATTCTCATAACACAAGCCTGTAGTTCAGATAAGCCTTTGATGGTAACATATCTCATATGCCGAAATCAAACTTGAATGTTTAAGTTCCACAATTTACAGGACCTCCAGCACAGCAGACTAGGCTAAAGTCTCCTTTCAGGATTATATCCCTCACTCAGCTTTGTCCGTAGTTATCATTGTGAACTGTATCTCATTACATATTAGAAAAGCAATGCACTACTTTTGGATCAAAGAGATAATTTGTTCACTTCAACACGTGCACAAATTGTCTGTACTGTCAGCATTAAATGAGGTTATGACTGGCACTGAAGTGTGACCAGACTTCTCAGATGGTTTCAATGCCTGGGAAGAAAAGCTCAGTAGGTTCATAAATCTAATATATCTTTTTCACAATAAAACTTAGAGCAGCAATAATTGCAATAAAGTTTTACAAGGCGTCCTGAGAGGAATAAAAAAAAAAAAAATATTCTTTCTCTGCACCACAGCTAAATGAAGCAAAATTAGATTTTTTTTTTTTTTTTAAAAGCCCATAAGGAATTCAAATTAACAGACTTTGTAAAGGATGCTAGCAAAAGACTTCTGAGGGAGATCTTAATTATTGGTTGCTTTTATTTTAGTGACCTTGCTTATCTTATCTTTCTAAACAGACATTTTAAATAAGAAAGTTTCAAATGCCCAGACAATTAAAGGCTGCTTTGGGTGCAAGTCTTACAAAACGCAAACTTCTGCAAGTTAAACTGAGTTGTTTTAGTGTACTTTTGCCACATTCATCCCCATTCTTCATAACATACATCAGACCACTAAACTTCGCACCCATGGGATTTCAGTGGCAGAGGGGAAAGGCTAAGACTCAGAATTCTGAACAGCCTATAGAGGTAAGCCAAAGGTAGTGACGATTGCAATGTGTTCACTGTCGGTGAGAAGTTCCCTCTATTTGCAGAATTTCCACAAGCTGACATTTCCCACCAAGCATTCTGGTGCCCCTTAAAGCCCTAATTCATGTAAAAAAGAAACAGGAATACAAAACTACTCAGCCATATGCAATTACCATCCACAACGATCAAGCAATTCTGGTGAGAAGCTGATGCTCAGCAAGGCAGTTGGAATACACTAAATCTCTCCACGTTAAATATGGCACAGGGAATTCTTCCAACACTTAGAAGTAACATATTGCTACATACTTTATGAAGTAAAAGAAAACAACTAAAGTCAAATGTTCCAAATTATAGTAGGGTGAAAACTGGATTGCTTAGTCAATGTAAACCAAACATTTATATCGTGCTAAGCCCCACTCAAACACTTCACCTCTTTTAATTCTTATAGTTTTCACTCTTCTGTCCTTGCTGCCACCAAATTCCTAAGCTACAGTCCATACAGAAAACAAACAGAATAGTCATCGGACAACTGCTATATGCTACCTGTCAAACACAAGTGTTTTTAAGGCTGCTCTACCCTAGCAGCCTTATCTTACACCCACCAAAAGGTATAAAGGGCCTGAATTTTAAAGAAGCGTTAAGTCTTTTTCTTATTTTACAGCCACATTTAATTTTAAAATATTTCTGCATTCATGAATGATTTGATGCGAAACTTACTGCTTTTAGCTTTTCTGCAAATGCCTTAACTGCAGCATCAGGCAATATTCATATATTTAAAACAAAGCTTGCAAACACTTACATACACAAATAAAAACATATATTCTCAAAAAAAAGAAAAGAGAAGAAAAAATAAACCAGAATCAAGACTATTTCACAAGATCCATCTTACCCTGATTCTTTTCACCCATTTGCTCATTGACTTTCCCCTCATCCTCTCTACAGACAGTCCTAAAGGACTATTGTTCCTCTTCAATTCTCCTTCCTTGGCCTCTGTTTTGGCAGCATAATCTGCAAACAAATTTGACTACTGTCTCTCTGCTCATAGCTCAAAGACCCCCTTTATTGTTCTTACAATCTAAAGTCTCAGCCTTTCTCATATCTTCTCACTTCAATTTCAAAGAGATTAAAAAGCATGTTTCTCCCTCCAGAACATTCCTATACTCTTATGGATTTGTCCCTTGCTCTGACATTCTAGGCAACACATTTTATTTGCATCTCTTCCTAGGTTTTCTCATCTAAGTGATTTAAAGGCCACATACACACAATGAGGTGAAGGCCATGCTGTGCCAATTCTGCTTTTCATTTGAGTGGCAGAAATCTGATCCATCTCTTGCCTCAAACCTATACAGTTGCATTACTATAGGATGATAGCCATTTCAATTTAAGCTGCCTCAAGAAGCAGAACCTATAAGGGCAGGCACAACTGATTGCTCCAAGTGACTTCCAGATATAAGCTGCATTAGGTGATCTGAGACTCTGTGCCAAGGCAGAGCCAGACTGCAACCTTCTGCATCTGGTTATGTGCACACCCTCAGAGAGGCTACATAACACAAATAATCTGTCACATTACATCTCTTCTTCAGCCTCCCAGCATCTCACATTTCGAGTATACCATCTTCTCTAGCATTGCCTCTTTCAGTTCGGCTCCATTTCACCTTTGCAGAATGCTGCAGCAGCTACAGTACTCCCACCTGCTTTAACCATGTCTCCTCTGTCTATATCTCCCACCAGTGGCTTGCCTTTCCCTAGTACATCAAAGACCTGCTCATTGTCCCTTTCCAAGCCTTTCACAGCTCGCTCCATTCAAAAGCAAAATCTCAGCTCCTAGCTCTGCCTGAGCTGTGATGTGAGCTCATCGTCCAAACAAGTACCTCCTGTACTTTTTCCAGAGCTTCCTTTCAGTCATGGAGTAGCAGTCAAGGAGTCAGAGGGGCAATGGAGGCCCCAAACTTGGCAGTGCTCCTTGTCCTTGACAGTCCTTTGAGTCAGTCACATTAATACCTCTTGAGGGTAGCTGCTCTTTTTATTTTTCTCTTTTCCTCTCCTGGAGATCTATATTGGTTATACAACACAGAGTAATTTGCTTCTCTTCTGTGTTGTGGGCAACTAACTTGTAGATGTTGGATCTACCCAGGAAATTTATAAAATTGCAGCCTCCCAAGATAATAAAGTCATTATCCTGACACTTCACATCACTATCATCCTACACATGCTACAATAAATAACTCCTTAACATTCCTTCATTTGCATTAGAAATCCTCTTTAGCCAATACTGTTAATTTTGCTTGCAGTTCAAAATGGAGGCTGTTCTCTCCCTACATATCATTCTCTATTTCACGTGCTACAACTCTCTTCCAATCTCACCGGACATGCCAAATACAACTGGTTTAACCAGTTACTAACTAAAGGGTAGATGGAAAGATCTTTTACTTCTTTTACTTCCCTGTAGTACCTGAAGCACCAAATTTTCTTACCAGCATCTCAGATGCATGTTACAAATGCACTGATCTGTCTTCCTAGTTTCCTGTGCTCATCTACTTAATCCTTCCTTTTTCCTTGCTACATCTCTCATTCTTTACCAAACTTCCTCAATCTTTTGGTACTTCTTCTGCCCTTGGACTCATCTTGTTTGCCCAACAGGGACACAAATAATATATAAAGGTAATCATTCATCCTTGTGTCTTCCTCATGCATCCCCAATATACATTACATATACATACAAGCATATACATACAAACATATACATACAAACACAGTGTTGGTACCACTGCTGTTCCATAAAAACAGTGTCAATTTTCTGAACTTACAAATTACAATCCGCACCATCAGTATAAATCCACGCATTCATAAGTCTCCTTTTTATCCTTTCCACCCATTTGTGATACACATTATAAAATGTAGACACCAGGCATTTTATTTTTCCTATCTGCATAGCACATCCTGCAGTATGTAATTGGTGAAAAATGACAATACCCATTCTAAAGGTTTGTGCAGCTATAATGATGAAAGCAGAAAGGTTTGCAGGGACAATGAAAAATTATTAGCAGACAATTTGGAATGGTAAGAAAAAATAGAAAAGAAATACTTTCAGAGGCTGAATAGACACTCTTCTTTTAACATTTTTAAGTTTAGTATTAACCTTAAACCTAACTAAAAGACATGAACAATTGGATCGAGCCTTGATTGAACCCAAACTAGCCACAAAAAGATGTCAGTCTTCAAGCTGACTAGTAACATGGTCATTACTATAGTGCATGCCTTTCTGTAGCCATCTTGTTCTTAAAATACAATAACAGATCCCATAATTCAGTGTTTCTGTTACACAGGGTCTCCAGATATAAAAGCGAGGAAATACTAGTTGAAATGGTGGCAGGGCTGCCACTTCCCTTGGGTACACTTCCACCAGCTAAATGATGCTGTGTTCAAATTATCTCACTGATTGGCAAAAACAGCCCATCATTTTTTGAGGTTACTATAAGAAGTACAGAGCATAATCTACTGATTACAGTGGATTACTGCTACTCTGCAACCTTAATTTGATTGTGGTAATCATAAAGCAGATGTATGATCATCTTTTCCATCAAAGAAGAGGGCACTGCAGAGCAGCAATGTTCAGTTGAAGAAGTAAAGTGAAAAAGGGAGACAAAGTTTTGTTTTTGATGAGTAAAGCTATTAAAAAAGTAGGAATGACTTCTGACCTTTAGCCTGCGGTCCTGGTCTCCACTGCACAGAGAATTCACAGACACTTTAAAGGTCTTCCAGGCTGGGTTTAAGTTATTCATCACAACCTGTGAGTGAAAAGAAAGGAAGGGAACCCTTAACATTTGCACATCTCCAAAGAGAATGCTAACAAGAACCACAATTCTCAATACTGTACACTCATGAAAAAAGAGAAGAAAGAAGAGCTCAGCTGGAGGTTTGCAGAACAACATACATGGGCTAAGTGCCCTTGAGCAACCTGCAGTTTGCAATACTCCTCCACTACAAAGCTCCAAAAAGGAGTATAAGTGCCTTATACAAACTGTACAAAGATCCGTACGAGGATCATGCTACAGCGATTGTCCCAGCACTGCCATGCCTCAGCTGGAGCACAACTCGCAAGGGAAAGGTTGTGGAATACATCCCTGATTGGGAGCCGTGGAAGAAACGCACAAATGGGCAAGATGGGCTGCATCAATTTACAGACACATAGTCTGCCTTGCCAGCAAGACTTTGTGGGATCCCTAATAGACAGGCTCATAATCCTGAATACCTGCCACAGCTCCATCCTGTACAGCTAAATGCTGCTTTTTAAGACAGTGCCAGTCATTATCATGGACACGGTAATGACAATGGGGCACAGGAAACAAATATAAAGCATCCAGATTACAAGTCTCTTTTGCACCAGCAACCTGGGAGGAGGTGGAGAAGATGCAACATAGTATTAATAAGGAAAATATGCTACTCTCCGTAGCACGGTTTGCGCTAAATAAAATACGTAAAACTCCAGACCTTCAAGCAGAACATCTGCCAGTTTAATTAAAATTGGATCTTTGGCTTCGGCATCATCTCCCCTTACTCTCGTGTGCCTAAGTCAAGACTTGATACCTATTAGTCAATAATTACACAAGAGAGAGAATTATTTTTCAATATGGGTGCTTGGAATACCCTTTGTGACATGGAAAGCATAAACTATTCCTCCTGACAGTCCACTTGTGTCCTTAGAATGGACAAATCCAACCTTACTCCTTACCTCAGTCCTGTGAACAAGTTGTTGGGTTGCATCATCATTCATCCGGAAAATCTCCAGGAAAGGATCAGATTTGCTGAAAAAATCCTAAAATAAAATACAGGATAGGTTACTCTTGAGACTTCTTTTTCTTTGAGCTTTTCAGGCACATTGCACTGCTGCTTCCCAGACTGCTAATGAAAAAGGAAAGCCAATGTGATTTTAGTGAGACCTCTTTGTGTCTCTCAGCTATATTTCATTCTTGTCTTTGTCCCACAAGGACTTCCATGGCACTGCTGCTGTTCTCAGTTTGACTATTTAATCACGGCAGGTAGAATTGTAAAATGCCATTTTACAGCCGTTTCCCTTCTTACAATCAGTCCAGATTTCTGAGCTTTAGCACCTTCACCCACCCAGCTTGTTTCCTTCTGTCTCCATACCTGTTTGTTCTTTTGACATCAGTTTTATCACGCAAAGCCTTTTAAAGCACATTCTGCTGTGAGGTTAACTCCACACTAATGGTCCATCCTCTCTAACGAGAAGTTAACTGCCCAAGACATGGTGCTGCTACCAGCTAACACAAGTACTGGCAAAAGCGCTTAGAGGAGGTTAGAGAAGCAAGACCTCTTCATGACGTCCTTGCTGTGATGACAAATAGAGCAGGGGAATACAGAAAATTACCTGATATCTCTACAAGAATTGAGGTTCACATACTCACTGCACTGAAGAACACCTTCCTCTAGTCTTGCATCCAGCTAACAACCCTGAGCATTCTTAAACAAACAAAAATTAAATTATGGGAAGCTGGCTAATTCAAATTTCTAACTGTGCAATGCTGCAACAGCAGAATTCAAATGGACTCAGATAATTTTCTGCAGTTTCAGCTCCCTTGTTTGTTTTCTTCTTCAAAAGAGCCACATGATAAGAGCCACATGGTAAGAGCCACATGATTTAGACTGGACATTAGGAAGAATTTCTTCACCATGAGAGTGGTGAGACACTGGCACAGGTTGCCCAGGGAGGCTGTGGATGTCCCATTCCTGGAGGTGTTCAAGGCCAAGTTGGATGGGGCCTTGGGGAGCCTGATCTAGTGGGATGCCTGTGCCCATGGTAGGGGGGGTTGGAACTAGATGATCTTTAAGGTCCCTTCCAACTCTAACTGTACTATGATACTATGATAACTTTGTGTATATGAATATTATTCTTCTCTATAGGCCACATTCAAACCCACAGATCTCCACATAAGTTTGGGGAAGTGAGGAATTCTGTACACTCTCGCAGTGTTTCTATAAAATTGTTAGTGTAAAAACGACTGTAATAGGCATTGTTCTATGATTTTTCTCCTCACTAGATGCCTACTACACTTACTTTTGACTAGCTGGATAGCTGCTGGGATGGATCATCTTTGGATAAGATGCTAGCCAAAGTCTGGACACGTCATTTTGGTCAAATTTGTCTTTAGGCTATTTTTACAATTACACAATTGCAAAACAAGGAAAGAAATTACGGCTTTAAAAAGGGACACATGAATTTGAATGTCTGGAGAAGGAAGTGACTCCCTAGGGACCATGAAGCCTTGGGCAAGGCTCAAGCAACTTAAAATCTTTCCCATGTCCTAAAGACTACCTATCAATGTCATGTTCAGAGTGCTATTCCACGAATGATCTGTTTCTTCTCCTACTAGAGTAAAGGTAATGGTACGTTTAGAAACTGATACAAAGCACTTGCATATGTATTTCTTAAATCTTACAATGTGGAGCTCTTAATAGAAAAGACGTATGTTTGCCTGTTTGTTCCAATTACATGGTTACAGGATATTTAGTGTAATAGTGTGTAGAACCAGCACAAACCCAAAGACGTCTGTGACTCCAGAGTTTGCCTCAAGGTCCTGATGTAATTTACTATCTGCAGTCCATTCCACACTTGAAACTGCTAGTATATAGAGGGCTTTGGTTGATCACATTCTACCAGGTTACTATTGCATAGCAAAGAGAACGAGTAGAGCTGGTCTAATTGTAGTGACACCAAAATCCAGAGTGCATAGGTTTAAAAAAGACACCCTCTTCTCATACATAAGTATACTGACTGAAGATGAGTAAAAGCTTGATGTTAACAGATTCTTTATCAAATGCGACTTTGATAAACAGTTATCTGAAACAAAACACCTCAAAATGGTATATCCAAAGAATGCACCCTGTAGTGCAGAAAAATTCAGAAGGGAAATGAGGATTTTGAGTAAGACTCAAAATATAGTACCTTGCTCAGCTGAGTCTCATGAAAGCTGAAACAGCAAATCAGCACAAGTGACATAAAGTTTAATACCTGTTTTTAACTTCCAAGGCAATATCACCTAAATGGAAATATTTTAATGCTATGTGATAGCTTGTATCACACCTCCTTCAATGCAATAACAAATACTAATTTCTTTCAGAAAGAAGGCACAAAAAAAAAAATCCTTCAATACTGAAGATGCTTCGTAACAACTCAAAAGTGATATGCTGAAAAAACATTTTATATCATCTCTTCTAATGTTTTCAAAGCTTTTTGATTGATATGCTGAATCTAAAAGTCTTGTATTTCCTCCTAAGAACACGCTCTGAAAGAAGAATAGCAGCAATAGAGGTTTAATATTTTAGTATTTTAAAAATGTTTAAATAATTAATATAATTCATTTGCTAGTGGTATAATGCACACTGTTCTTTCACTATGTGCGGAGGTTACAAAGCCATAACATGAGTCTGTGAAATAAACTTTAAAAAACTACCTCATTTTCTCTGCACCTGCTTTGACATCTATTAGTACATTAATCTTCAGAGCATGACACTTGTCAAAATTCAGGTTTGGGGGTCAAGTCAAAGGTCACTCAGAAAAGGGCAAACATAACTAAAAGACATAAATAATTTTGAAAATTCTTCAGCAGCGAGACATAACATTTACAGATTTTTTTTTTTTTAGTAGTTTAGTAGCAGGGAAATATATAAAAAGCAGTATTAGCTTGTGTTTTGCAGACATTTGCTGGAAAACCTTTCCCAAGCAATGATAACTGCCTCTCAGAATAGAAAAAGCAGTTTGCCTGCCTCAGAGCTCATAGTTTATTATAGCTATCATAAAAATGTAGCTGCTTGTTATGTTAATTGTGACACAGCTATTAATGCAATACAACCTTTCCTAAAGTTATTGTTCCGCTGTGAAGTGTTCTCAGTGGATCTCTTGAAACAAAGATGTGCCATCTGAGCTGACTGGACTTCAATAAAACATGAAAATGCAGTTATACTTTCCCAACAAGCACTGCAATAAAAAAATATAACCTTTATCTCTGCAAAGTCAGTTAACTAAAGGAAACTTTCATGCCTGTGACGAACAATTCTTTACTGAATGTTTCAGCCATCATAACAGAAAAGATTGAGTAGACTTTACTTGTTTTATGGCCTCTCTAGAACTCCTGAAGTTTTATGAGGAGGGGGGTTAAAAAAAAAAAAACCAAAACACCACCAACAAACATATACTGTCTGTGTATGAAGACAACAAATTTTGTTCAATCTGCCAAAAGTCTCTTGTTCATGCGTTTTTCCTTAGTGGAGGAAACTCATATATTTAAGGGTCACATTTCAAGAATTTCAAGAATTTTTTCTTTAAAAAGGGAAGAAAAACATTCGAGATACCACTGATGGTAAGGGATGGAAAGAACTTCCTTTTTATAATCCTTAAAACACATCCTGAACCTCTTTCCACCCCTTCCTTCATCCCCAAGTTGTGAGACATTTGGATTCAATTGGTCTTCTGCTACCCCTGCAGCCAGCAGTGCAGGAACACCTGGGGTTACAGAAGTGACCCAGGGTAGCAGAGCACGAATGATTGCTCCCACAGGTTTCCTTTGTCTTTCAGGAGACTCTCAGGCCAGTTCAGCTCTCAGTTTGCTTCTCTGATGTTACACCTCTACTCAGGTCTTCACTCTTTTGAGCAGGGAGAGGCATGCAAAGCTGCGCTTAGATCACAAGATGGGCTCTTCTCAACTCTCTGATGTGGTTTTTTGGACCTTTATGTGACATTGAGGCACTCATGCTTTCTCACCAAGGGCTGAACTATAACATTTAAACAATTTCTGACTTTAATAACAATTACAAACAGTGCCTTCCATCTACTGATGTGAAAGTTCATTATAAGCCATAACAAAAGCCCTAGCCTTCTCTTTTAAACAAGCCAAGGTTCAGCCAGGTTTAGAGCTACGTCTCTAGCTGTAGGAAATTGAAAGACTTCTTTCAACTGTAACAGGCATTCTGTGATTTTCATCAGCCGAAGACAGTTTGATTCACATAACATATGATGAGTCACTGCCTGAGTTGCAGACTGCACCATTCAGGAATTTTTTATTAGATGAAGCCAACTTTGACTGGACATGTTAAAATGGTAAGGATGACACATGTCCAATGTTCTTGCAATATTTAAGAATGATCCTCCTTAATTTATCTCCATAAAATGTTTCAGCTGCTCTCTAAAGCTATTGTCCTGACAACATTCACTTGGCTCAGAGGTACACTCTGGTGGTATCCTTTTAATTTATACTACGAAGAGCTATAAGTAATCATAATACCTACACCAGATTACATTTCAAATTTGTGGAAAAGGAATGACCAAATGAAGTCTTATAATGTCAGACTTTTCCTTTCATTTTTCTAGAACTAACAGTATGTGGAACAGGAAGAAACTTGTATAAAACTTTGGAAACTGAGTCTAAAGAAGTCTGTCTAAAAAGAGGTTGTTAAGTCTACACTTTGACACCTGAATAAATTGCATGATTCAGAAACACTAATACTCCAGTAGCTCTGAAGGACAACGTAATTAATCTTTCAGATGAGAAGCAAATTAAGGTCCTGATCATTTGTGATTATTAAGGATCCTGAGCACAGTAATGTTGTTTACCTATATATTCTAAATAAATTCTGATATCATTAATCTTTCTGAGTACTTTCTGCTTTTCTGCGTTTTCCTAGCAGCTTCAACTGAAAAATATTATTCATGAGTTTTGGCCTTCTTTTGAAAATCTAATGTATGTATCCAAAAATATTCTCACTGATTTGACTTTAAACTACTCACATGTTAAATGTTTAGCACATGCTTAGAGCATTAGAAGCATAGAATTTTCTTTATTGTTACCATATGGTTCTAATTGGAAGCAGCTTTATATATAGGAGGACACTATAGAGTAATGGTAGATATTGTGATCAAGTACAATTGTAATTTTCTGATCTTCGATTACATGTAAAGATATACTGTATAAAGAGGGTCATAGTCTTAAGACAAAAATTACAAAGATATTCCCCAGACTACCTCAAATAATTATGTCTTCTATTACAGAGAAATAACAAAGAGTGTGCCTTTGTCTGTGTACTGCTTGAGGCACTTGTTATACATGTATCACTGAACAACAATGGATATTTTCAGAAAGTAGTTCTTATAATGAAGAGCAGTGTTTGAGTTAGGGGAGAGTTTTCTTATTAAAAATGGAAGAAGCTTTTAACAAATAGTCAAGAGTGTTTTTCTCAAATTCTAGCTACGTTTTGTTGAACAAAATGTATATCATAATTAATGTACTATGAAGTTTTCTAGCTTTATTTTAAGATGCTTACTTCAACTATCTTTGGCTACTTATAGAAAGCTCTCTTCTCTAAGCACTTCTGATCTGTGGCATTTTAAATAATTAAATTGTCTTGGTTATAGCACAATTAAATTGTCTTGGTTTTAATTAGATTCCCTTGAGTTTTGTTTTTTTAATTACTTTGCAACTTGAGGAAGTCCTCATTGTGAACATTCATCTGAAATATGTGATGTGTTTAATGATATAAGGCAAAAAAATATCTGTCAGGGAAAATCTCATTAAATTATATTTACAGGAATTCTTACATCTTTCAGTAAGGTTAATATCAAGCAGCTTACCTTGTCATCCAATTTCCGTGCACTGAATGAAAGTTCAACGTAGTCATCATTACCAGACAATTCCTCAGCAATCACCTAAATGGAAAGCTACATTTGAGTTTTGCATGGTGTCATGAAAGGGGAGAAAGATGCCATTTTCCACTGTGAAGACTGTAGACCCCATTAGGAAACTGAACTGTGGTACAAGTTAAATGTTCCTCTCTGCAATCAGGAAGGGCTAAGAACGTTCAGTGCATCCCTTGTTCAGCTGGTGGGTGGCACCTTGTTAAGCCTACAAACCTGAATCACATTGTATCATGTGACTATGACTTTTCAGTCAACTGTCAACCCACAGAACTCAACATCTATGAGGGATCCCTTTCCTCTGACCAAATACTTTTCCTTAGATAGGCTAATGGAAAATTCCACAGTTTCACATTGTCCAAACCAACATAAAGCAATAAAATGTATCATTTAGGTCTAAAGCTTAGGCTATTTTTATGCTACTTCGTCATTAATTGACAAGCTAAATGGAAAAAGAAGTTAAGTTCACCTATCATTAGTTGCCATGAATGGCACATTTACAGTAGAAGAGTTCTCCTGGCATAGTTTTTCTGCAAAAGCTATAATGGCAAAACCATTTAGGGTAGACTGAGTCAGAAGAAAGTAACACTAAAATAATGTAGTGTGATTCTCTCAGATGGTGTAAGCTATGCTGATAATAATGCCAGTCACCGTGCTATGCAAGTTGTTAAAAAAAAACCCTAAACCAATAAAGACAACCAAAACAGCCTTCCTGACCAGGCAGGCTGTTTGCTTCAGTGGAGAGAAGATATTAACCAAACCTAGGATATTCTGCTAAAAAATGTTCTCTGAAACAAACCATGTTATATTCTATTTGACAGTAATAAAATCTTTCCCTGTTGTAGATATTCTCTTCAGAGATTAAATTGTCCCAAAGAACCTATTTTCTGGGTGTTTCATACCCAGGAGCACACACTTGGCAGCTACGTCAGCTCCCATCCAGGCTCAGACCATCTCCACCACACAGAACCCAGGTCCTCAGAGAGCCGCCAGGACACCCTAACTATTCCTCAAACCAGCTGAAGGCTGATGAGGTCAGAGCACTGCAGTGCAGGATGCTTTCACTGCCCAGATGGATTACATCCACTGCTTTTCCTGTGTCCACTGATGTGATTACCCCATCATGAAAAAACACTAGGCTGGTCAGGAAGGACTTGTCTCTGGTGAAGCCGCACTAATCATCTCCCCATCCTCCATGTGCTTTAGCACAGCTTCTAGGCCAATATGTTCCATGATATTCCCAGGCACAGAAGTGAGGCTGACAGATCAGTAGTTCCCAGGGTCATCTTTTCTACCCTTTTAAAAAATGGGCAAAATGTTGCCCTTCATCCAGTCACCAGAGACTTCTCCTGACTGCCATGAGTTCTCAAATATCAAAGAGTGGCTCAGCCAATTCCCCCAGGACTCTGGAGGGCATCTTTTCAGGTCCTATAGACTTATATGCATTCAGGTTCCTCAAGTGGTCACAAACTTGATCTACCCCTAGAGTGGGAGGGGCTATATCCCCCTGGTCCCTTTCTTGTTGTCCGTTGACACAGGAGAGGTGAGGAATGCCGTTGTCAGTGAAGACCGAGGTAAAAAAGTATCTCAGACTTCTCCTTGTCTGTTGATATAAGGTCACCTCTTTCCTTCATTAGCAAGCAAAACACTCTCCTGGTTCTATTCAGCCAACAAAGCGGGGAATTCCTTTCCAACCCTAGATCAAAAACGAGTTTCACCTCATGCGTTTAAGCAAATCCCTTCCCAGCCAGACACTAAAGATGACACCTGAGAAACACATTTCCTGGGCTCTCAGAAAGCATTAATTCTCAGTCTGCTATCTCTTCTGTGGCTGAAGGCTGAAGACAAAATCCAAAAAGTCAAGCCAAATGAAACCCATCTGGCTTACTACACATCAAGGAAAAAAATCCTTCTCAACCCCATGAGGCAACAGAGCAGAGATCCCCAAAGCAGAATATTTTATTATAATCTCTGTCTTAATGCAGAGATGCAAATGTCACAAGCATGTGAGGTTCAGTGCAGACAAGCTTAGTCTTCCAAACAAGCCAGCAAAGAGAAAGATGAAAGAGAGGTAGCACACTGATTTTCAGATTTCAAGGCACACACGGGGCTGCTATAACTATCCAGTCCGTAACTGTATTACAAAACAGCTAAAATACCTAATCTCATCAGACTTCTGCATTTGGTGTTGCTAAGTACAGGCGTGTGTGTGTTTTCTGAGTTGCTGGGGTTTTTTTTAGAAACTGGAAAAAGCCCAAAGGCTCAGAAAGATCAGACTCCTACACGTGTCAAAGCAGGTCAAACTGAATTTCTGAAGGTTCTAGAGCTTCAACTACAAGTAATCAAGCAGCACAACTTTCCTGCTGTCATCTAAATACCTCAAAAATAGTAGTAAATATTGTGACTTTTGTACAAATCATACATTATTTGTTGCTATTTCCTTACAACAAGCATTTGTCAGAAACAGTACAAGTAGTATATTAAATAAACAACTTAAATACATTCCTCAATCAAAGGTTGTTCTGGTTACTTAGCAGGATGCTTTATAAGGAGATTTAGTGACATTAGACATTTCTAAAAAATAGGAAAATAAGAGTGTATTTAAGATTGACTTACTGTTATAGATGACTTTCCTGCTGTGTTCCCATGTTTGAGTAAAGACTTGGAGAGTTTCCTCTGAGACACAATCTGTACAAAAACAAAAACAAAGGGAAAAAATTAGAATCTGAGTTGCACCAGATGCTACACAGATAGTGAGCAAAAGATTGCTTCTGCTGGAAACAATTCTTTCCCCCATCCAACATGACTTGGACAACTTCATCCAGATGGCTAATATATAGCACTTCAAATAAAATATTCACAAATAGACATCTTTGGCAAGACATGCAGAAAGATTAGTAGTAAGAGCGGCAACCATCAAGGAAAAAGAATGGCTCCAGACCCTTCATTAGAGTCCTGAGTATCATGCACATTTCAGCAATAAACCACATCCACGGGTAATGGCCAGAGCCGGAGGAGCGTGAGTGAAGCAATGTCATGCCCAGTCAGAAAAAGGTGCTGTAAGACAGGAGTGAATATGATGTATATTTTAACTTAACATCACTATTGGGAAACATGTGTCCTGTCTATCAATTTGCTGAACTGAACAAAAGAGCAAAAGCGGCAGCTTGAATTATCCTCGGCTACTTTAATGATGGAGGCAGTAGTACAGAAGCAAGTTTTAAATGGGCTGTAAACGTGAGATAGGAGAACCATCTCACGGCTGGACAGGACACCCAGAATCACATTGTCCATTTTCTCCACACTAATGCAAGACTAGATACACCCGGGTCAGCTGTTCCTGACATGTGTGTGTTTAATAAGTTCTTAAAGATATCCAGAGATAGAGGGAACCACCCTCCTCTGGCAATTTATTCTCCTTACTCTAAATATATTTTCCTGACAGCTAACCCAATTCTCTGCAGTTTAAGCCCATTGTTTCTGTCCAGTGCTCTGTGAATAAGTAAGATGAATTTTTTCCTTTCCTCATTCAGGCAATCTTTATCTGAAGACTGATATTAACTCTCCAGTCTTCTTTAGACTACAGATCCTAAGTTTATCCCATCTTTCCTTTCTGACCAAATTTTCTAGCCCTCAAACCATTCTCACTGCTGTGTGCCGAGTTCCCATGGACTGGCTGATGTCTGGCTCTTATAATAATATTCAAAGTGGACATAATATTCCATGGTTTTCCTATGCAAGAAGAGCCCCTCATGCCTAGCAAGCTGTGCTGCTGATATATACTCCAGAATTGCACTCGGCTTGTTTTAAGAACATCGTGATATTGTTAACTAATGATCATTTTATGACCATACCAGATTGCCAGCTGTTTTGTACCCTGCAGTTTTTCAGCTGGCTATTACTTAAGTGAATAATTTAACACATCCTTTTTGGACTGCCTTCCATAAATCAGCCTGCTGCCATCATCTCACTCACTTTTCCAAATTAACTTTTGTATTTCACCACTAACACTGGCCAGTGGCAAAAAACAAAGAGTACAGGTAAGATGACCAGGGTTCAGATGTCCTTTTTCTACCCTAGGAGCTTGGAAAGATTGTTTGTTGTGACCCTTTAAGTCAGCCATACCTCTGTTCTCTTGCCAATTAAAAAGGTTCAAATAAAAAATCATTGTGCTACTGTGAACTGTGAGGTGTAATTTTAAAAACTTGAGTTTTTAAACTTCTTTAAAACTTGTTTGAGTTTTTAAATAAGTTTAAACCTCATATGAGTTTTAACCTCATATGAGGTTTAAACCTCATTTTTAAACCTCATATGAGAGGTAATACAGAAATTTTCTCACCCTCCCCAAGATGCACACAGAATTTTGTATAATACATTAAGGTCTTCCACTGAAAGCTGTGGGTACTGTGTACTAAAACCTTTTTCAGCTACATTACATATATATACCCCCAGTAAGAGAAAGAACTTGGGAACCTGTCCTTCAGCTAGCCTCCCTCAAAACCAGCAGGACTTCTCCCTATCAGCTATCCGAATTTCTATAGCTCCCTTTACTGCTTTGGAAAGTGCCCCGCTTTCAAAGGCATTGGGCAGACAGAAACCTGATGCTGGTGAGCTCCCATGCAGGTGGCAAATAAGACTGCTTGCAGTTTCAGAGAAGATAATACATTCTGACATTCCCATTAGAGGATCGCATTAATAAGACTCCCTCCCTAAGCCATTAGCATCACTGTGACATAGTAAGTACTCTGCATATGTAAATACATGTAGTTGGGTGCAATCATTTACCAGTTATTAATTAAGTGGCCAGTAAAATGGATCCTCCATCTGGCAACAATGTGGCAACACAATTGTCTCTATTTATCAAATACACAACCACCTCAACAGAACATCATCTCGATTAGATTTCTGGTCTGCAGTATTAAGGGATATCAGCTCTGAGGAAAGACGGGTGTGGGAAATTCCCTTGAGGATGATCTAAATCTACCTTATTACATACAAGCCCAAATGGGTTAAGAACAGATCTGAACAGATGCTCTATACTGCTGTAATTAAACCTGGATTCATATGTTGTCCTTTGATCCTATTTCCAATTTAAAATATATAAAAGGTGGTTCACTTTTTTATTTTAAAAGTATGAACAGATGCAATTCTTTGGAGAAAAGCACTGAGGCACTGACACCAGATGTACACAGTGCATTGCTCAGCAGTCACTTAGAGACAAGGACTCTGACGAAGATTTGCTCTCTCCTACATCTAAGTCATGACTAATCAGCAGTGTTTAAGATGAGCTGTGAAATATAATGACCCATTTCACCTGGCTTGTATAAGAACCTTTTGAAATAGATTTCTCTGTATGGTCCTTCCTTAGCCAAATATAGGCATAACTTTCAATAATATCATATGGAATTCCCAATGCCTATAAATCAAACTAATGAGAAATTTCTATATCGTTTTAAACCTAGTGATTTAGTATTGGCAGGAACAGATTAATCCCATATATCATACTAAGAAGTTCTGTTTACATTGACAGCTGGAGCTGGTTCAAGTTCTTCCAATAGCATTCATATGGGAGAAAGCATGTATGGGTTCCCTTAATTGCTGCCACACATTAACTCAGTTTTCTGAGGACCTCCCTCGAGCCAGAGGCCTGATGGTCACACTCCACATTTCCTCTGGGATCAGAAAGCAGTGTGGGTTTTGTTTATTTACTTGCTTCAATTAAATTGGCTTGCATAATCTCTAACTCTGGACATAATACAAACATTCTTTTGTAAAAGGCTTCTTGAAACATTCACGGATATTTGCCATAGGTCCTTTTCTATTTATTTTGTCTTTTCTATGGCACTGGGCTTCTATTAACTCTTGTGGAATGCGAATCACTGGTCTCCCATTTGACAGAATCAAGGACTGGGCAAATACTCTGCTTAGTGACCTGTAAGAGTGTACACAACATAGTTTCATGGTTACAAAACCAGAAGATTAGGATAATTTTAAATACCCCCTTCAATGTCTGAAATTTTTTATTCAGACTGGTCTCTTCTGCCCACTGGACTTACAGGAACCCCAAATTTAGTTGTTTAGACGTGAAAAGAGACCAGACAGTAAGTAGATGCCAGTGGCATTACTCCACTTTCATGAAAAAAAGGTTTTGAGGATGATTTCACCCCTTCACAGACACCAAGAAATCTCTACAAGAGAACAAATTCAGACGTATATGTCCATAATGAAGGAAATTTAATTCTATCTGCTCACAGAATTCCTGTTTCTTGGTAGAGCCAGTTTTATTGCTGTAATCATCCTCCCCATACATATGATGCTTTCTGCACCATACTCACCGTTCTTTAAGATTTCTTTTGTTCCCTGTAGTATTGAGCAGCTCACAGGCTATTTACGGCTGAATTATACCCCTCCCTGTCTTTGTTAAAGATCTGTACCTCAAAATAGCCAATCAAAACAGGCCACTGAGAAAAAAAAATGATATCCCTATCACAAGATGCAATAATATTATTAGGGGAAATAGCTTATCAATAGCAAAAAAGGTCTTTGAATTTAATTAGTATGTCGTGTAGCAGCTCTTTTATAATTAGTCATAATAAGAACTCATTATAATGGCAACCCAAATTTTAAATTACTTTTCTAAAGACTGCTACAGTTTTCTGTACAAAAAGATAAAGTTTATAAAACAGCAGTAAGAACTATACAAGTAATTCCATTAACTTTGACTGGCAAGAATCACCTAGAACAGAACATCTTACAGCTTGAGAGATCATGCTGCAATGGCAAATGAAGTTTCCTGGAGACAACTGAGATGTTTAAATGGTCAGGTAAAGTTAGGGCAGAGAGTAGTGTTACTGATTTTCTTGTGCTCTGAGTCAGCCCTGCAGAAAATGACATTCATATCTAATAAAGTACATTATTCATTCCACTAATTAATTGAGCAACTTCCTTTGGAGGAGATCAAAGGGCAAGTATTTAAAGCTATTTAGATACCTAAGGAGGCATAGAGCCGTCTAATGAGATTTAGGGACTCAAAAAATTAGTCCTATGTCATCTGCACCACAGAAGCAGTCGATGGACTATTAAACAAATATTCTTATACAGACTATCACAAATTAATTAATTCAGGTGCAATCATGGCTCTTTTAGCCTTTCTCCAGTTCAAGAGCAAGGGGATTTACAATGGCAGAAACTGAACTATTCAGTCAACATTTTCAATTGTGTAATCTGCTAATGGCACATATTATTAAAAGCACACAAGAAACAATAATACTCAGAGAGAAGGAATACTTTCAATATAATTTGTACACAAATGCATGTATGGGAAATACTGAATCTCTAAATAATACTTGAAAAGGTTCTTGACAGGAAAAGATGTCAAGGTTTTTTCACTCATGCTACTTTCTGCAGGTTTTTTCACTCATGATACTAGTTGGGCAAGTAAGGGAGTTGTGAATTTTAACAACATTTTAACGCTTCTGTAAATTAAAAGAAACAAAATAAGGAATGGGACCACAAATTTGAAAATGGCAAAGACCAGTTGTGGTAAGTAATGAAAGAAAAGCCACAAAGGCTATTGCCACAATGCAGAGCTGATATGGTTCACAACATTTAAGAAATAACAACTGTACTGGTTCCTATAATTTAATGATATTGCAGGCACAGCTCAGCAGTAATCACGAATGTCTTGGCAATGTAGGTTTGTTTAGTTCTTGTCAGAAAATGACTATTCATTGAAATAATCTTTGTGAATTCTTAAAGATCAGGCTGAGACTTCTGGGTGAAACTTCAGAAGAAAAAAGTGTTCCTAAGGCACCCTCCTAATACTTCATTCCTGTGTGGTTAAAAATTTATCTTTGGCTATTAAAAACTTTGAGCCCTTACCATACTAAGTGATGCAATCTCAACGCTTTATAAAGTACATGGAATATAAAACAGAAGAATTCCAATAAGAGAGCTTTAGAGAGGCTCAGAACACATGAAGACACATCAATAGAAAAGGACTTGGTTTGGCATTTTGCTGTCCAAGCTGAATACCATGAAAACTAGGCTATCAAATTTCTGACAGTGTTTGTCCATCTCAGATTTTATTTTCCATTGTTTTCTGACGGACAAAAACCCCCAAACCACAAAATAAAAAAAGTAATAAATCTAAGTCTTGCCCCTTGAAACAATCAATCGCCATTTTTGTAAGCAACCAAAAAGCAGCAGAAATACAAAACATTCAGTGATTTGATTGGGATTCAGCTGGAAGTGATTAGTCTGGGTGAGCGGAGCGCCTGAACACTTTGCCTAGGGATGGGGAAGAGGGAATCATAAATGGGAGAGAAAAGGGGAAGAATTCGCTCTTTTCAGTTACAGACAACATCTGTAAAACCAAAACCAAGGATAAACTGACTCATAGCATGTAAAGCCTCTATATGAAGGCAAGAGGTTACTTTTATATGGCAGTGCCCCAAAATGGCACTTCAATAATACTGCTTGTGATTTCAGTGCTTATCACTACAAAAATAAACAGGTGCCTCTGCTTACCAGCATCTATGCAAAGAACAGCAACTATTAAGAGTGAATAAAAGAGCTAGAAGGCTACCGGGCAGACGCACAGCCTGATGGAGCATCCCAAGCCAATTCTGTTCTAATGGAAAGCACAGTGCCATACCACTGCTTTATCCCAAAACTCCCATTCCAGAGGATGACATCTGTCATCTACAGCAGCAGCTCGGAAAGGCTGCTCCCTTCCCCTCAAAGCAAGAGCAGCTGTGGCTACATCATCCTTGCTTTGTTTACTTCAGATTTTCCACTTCAGACTTTTTTTGCCACTTGAAGGCTACTAGAAGTATCTGTACATGTTTCCTCATGACGTAGGAGTGAGGACTCATTATGCTCCTGCTTTTCTCTGGTCCTGCCAGATTCTGAATGGGACCGGACAAGCCCTTGCACAAACTGCTGTAATCTGTTTTGAGCAGCAGGTAGAACTAGAGACTCCATAGGTCCCCTCTGACTTTAACTATTTTATGATTTGAACAGGAAGAGCACACATTCCCAAATGTCTATGCTACCTCTTTGTGTGCCATTTCAAGTAAACTGCACTAAATTTTCACTGCAATTTCAGCTTTTCATTAGGCTCACCTGAAATGTACCTGCTGTTCTATCACAGTTTAGTCTCTTTTTTTCCAGCCTTACACAGGTTTCTCAATCATATCATCCTCAAACTTACTTCATGTGGGATGAAATTATCCAGACTGAGCCTTGAACTCAAGAATTAACAGATTTTGTCAGAACAAGCTGGTTGCCTGCTCAAATTCTGATAAGAAATGTCTCCCAGGTAGCAATTCATTGCAGAGATACCTAAAATTAGGGTAAAAACTAGAAATGTTAACTTTGCTAGGATTCATCTGTTCTTTTTATAGATATATTCCTAAACTACACCAAAGCCAAAGGTAAACTCCAAACAACTTCTTTCATATACACATCTGTATAAAGGATATTTCATGGTCTGTTGCATTTTAGAGAACAACACTTTTAAGTTGTTTTTTTTAAAAACTCTCATAATTTCACAAACATGCTTCAGATTCAGAATAATCTCTGGGAGGACAGTATAGCATCCTCACTTAAGTAGCTACTGTGTGACTGTACAATTTCACTGTTAAACAATGGTATTATTAAATATCAGTTTTACGCAGTTACTTAGAAATTATTTTAAAAATGAAAAATAATAACATATTTTTAAAATGCGTAGTTTTTAATGATGAATCTTAGCTTACCAATCAGCAATGCTACTTTACTTAAGTAATACAGCATGGACAGCTTAATTGGTTGGAGTATGATATACTCTCTTGATGTAAAGTTTCTTAAGAAATTCCATTTTATAAATGACATGGAATTGCAGACCTTATTTTAAGACGATGCTACTAATTGAGAAAAATTTGTTTGCACTTTCCACTTTAGTACTTTCTCTAATATTTCAGGGCTCTCTTGATTTAACTCGCATTCCAATTGCACAGAACATATTTGCTAACATTTTGCAAACTAGCACATTACCAGGACTCTGAATAAGTTGGGAAACTGGAATATAAAGAGTGTTTCTGAGTGGAAGGAACAGACTTTTAGTATTTAAAAAAACAACAAAAAATTCCCCCCAAAAACCTTGACTTAAACCTCCTCCCACTCAAACCATTCAAGAGATAATTTGGTATTGTTTTATTTGAAAGGGCAACTTTTGAGCTTGATGGGCAAAATAAACCACATTAAGTGAATGTCTCTAGTTAGTGCATGGACTTTTTCTTAACTATACTCACAGGTATCTACCCACAGCCATTTGTCCTACTATATTTAAATACCGTGGCCTATCAAATGCCCATCGATGCACCTACTCTTCGCATCCAGGAATGGAGTGCCACGATGCTGCTAACCACAGTTATTTCCCCATAAAGGCATAGAACTGGCTTGTTCTGGCAAGAGAAGTAGAAACGTCTTGCTGCAAATCCAGTGGGTTGTCACTATATGATGTACGCTCAGGATCTAATAGCCTACAAGCTACTACCCTGATCAATCTCTTGGTACATAGATTTATCACAGCATTTGGGAGGAGACTGTTAATAATGACACCTTCTGAAGGAATGCATTTCTCCACAGTTCACATCCAAGACCTCAAATTTCCAATAGGCTTGTCTCTATTGTGCAGGCTGCATGTAAGATTTAGATAGATCAGAAGAAAGAGTAACTTGCTTCTCTCTGTCAGTTTATTGTATAATGATGCTATTGCCTAACCCAGCACTTATTATTCCTATTAATTCCTGTTTTAGGTAGGATGGTTACATAATTTGGGCAAAAAAGCAGGTTTACTACATGTCTAAATGATGATCTACAAACAGGTACAGTTAGCAGTGAATCTCTGTCAGATTAACTATTACCTAGAAGACCGCAATAGAATTCGGCAAATTCTTATGGGGCGTGGAGGGAAGCTGTCTTCATACTATTCCTAAAAATCTACAGCCTTCCTGCATGTCTCAAATAAGACCTACTTTATGCAGGAAAGAGAACTGATAAGCAAGCATGTACTCTTATGCAAAATCAGGTTCTTTCAGACATTAATGTAGAGCAATGAATTTATGTTAAAGCCATGACTTTTCTATCATCATCATTGAAAAAATGCAGTAGTTACACCAAACAGCTAAGCATGAGTGTAAGCTTGGTATGTACAGCCTGTGCTGCAGGATTTTCAAAAACGGACTCCTCAAAATGGCTCTGAATGGATGACAATTCCTGTGCTAATTTTTGGGGGTTTAAAATCAGTTGAGGAATTACATAAAGTTAAAAAATTAAAAAGAGGGTGGAAGAACTCCCTCTCCCCCACCCCCTGCCAAGTCTAAATATGAGATCAGAGTCCTCAAGGCTACATTACTGTGAACAGATTTCACACTGTTATTATTTTTTCTTGGTTACCATCAAAATTACACTGCAACCAACCCAGCTGTGTTATTTATAGAGATCAAATAATTATAAAGACATTTATGCTACAGGCAGCAGCAATGACACTCCCCCCCCCCCCTTCATTTTCAAGCCAATTAAGCAAGAAGAATGTTGTAATAACTTTTTTCTTTGTTTCTCATTCTCCTTAGTGTTATGGGATAATTTCTTTTCATTGATCACGTCCACAAAAAGTCTGTCAAAAAGAACAGACTTTATTGTGCACTGCAGATATCCTAAATAAGAATACTCTCACGTTGAACTTCCAAGTTAGTAAATACATATATTCCATATTAGTTCTGTCACTGAGAGGGCTTTTCCTCTTTCAGCTTGTTTGGCCTATTTGGCTTTGACAAGAAAAACTATGGGATTCATGTGTGGTGGGGCTGAAAGGGCAACAACAAAAGGTGAGAAAATCAGAAACAAACGCTTTGCAACATCTTCCATGCCAAAGCTACCATGTTCAGATTACAAATTTCTGCGGAAGGACTGCAAAGGATAATATAAACTGGTAAAAGCCTGGTCTCAGCTCAGTAAAACCAAGACCATCCTTGGCATTGTCTTTATGGACAGAGCAAAGATCTGTGTTATGAGACCCTGCATAACAGGAAGTCTGCCAGTCAGAAATAACCTGTGATACTTGGGACACCATAGCGTGCTATTGGTCAGCAACATAGGAAATCACTGCAGGTCTGGCTCTGATGACCTCTAGGTATCGATCCTGTGGGTAGGATTCATCACTCTTAAATTTAGTTATCTAAAAAGTTAGGTATCTACTCTAAGCCAGCTGTCTAGACTCTCATGATAACTGATGGGGCAAGACAGGTATCTCCTGAAGGCAATTTATCCTAATCTACAATGGGTGTCTCAGGTGGAATGAATCAACTGCTGGAACTGTCTGTTTCTCTCCACTGAACTAAAGATGCAAATCAGAAGAATAACTTAGTCCACACACCTAACTTTTGGATGACTGAGAGTCAGAGAAATGAATCCAACCTTATCTCTCTATTTGCCACATCACTAGGCACTACCCTATGTGAGTAAAGTACATTTGTAAGCATTCCTTGCACTTGGAACTTGCTTTAAATATCATGTAACGTTAGGAATAATAACTTTCTCCCAAATAAGTTTATTTCTCGACAGTAGTGTAGTGAGCCCAGGCTCTTAATGTACAAGGCCAATCACTAATGCTCAGTTTCCTATAGCACTGGCTGAATTGAAGCTACACTACAGCAGTAAATCAAATCAGCAGAAGTTCTCAATTATCCTGTTAAAAGCACCTATTAAGAATTGTTGTCATGAATGACAAATCTCACTTATCAGTCATTTAACAAAGCAATATATTTCATATACATACAAATTACAAGAGGCAAGCAGGGGAAATGGCATCGATACCTACTTGTCCAAGAGTGCACTCCATGCCGCCAAGAAAATCAGCTTCCTTCAGCCCATTGTGATTACTGCTAATGTCATGGACTTCAAACCGCAACCGCTGCACTTCTTCAAAATAGAAGTCCACTGTAAACAGCTTGGAGAAGATGGGATTTATGCAGGTTCGAATCACTTCCGTCCTGTCAACCTGCCAAATGGAAAAGAAGTCATATGAGTGGTTTCTCTCTCACCAGTGATGGACTGTGATGAGCTTCTCAAATACAGTTTGCTTATTTATCAGGACTGACAGATGTGACTGTGGCCATGGACACAACCATTTCTATGGACAGCAGCAGTAGCTGCCATTTCTGTGCAGGGTTGACCATGCGCACAAGATAAGGCGAACTTCCCTTGCCTCTCCCTCTAGCAAGTCTTTGGCAGATATTGATAGGAACATGGGACACAGTCTCCAGCCTTTTTCGCAGGGTGAGCAATGACTGCCCCTCACTGGGGCGGCAGTCAGGACCTGCACACAGCCAAAACAACTCTGGTTTTTGCTAGCCTAGTAACTGCGAAATGAACTATAGACTAACTACAGAATTCACATCTCCAGCAGTGGCCATCCATCAGTACAAAACATAAGCAGAGCAAAACCGTTTTATCAAACTAAATGGAAAAGTAAGCAAAACCCTCAGTAATTGCTCATTTTGGACAACTTGTATGATTAAGAAGTGGAAAAGTGGAACCACAGAAAACAACTTTTCTTAAAAAATATATTCATTTCTCCACCTCTCTAAATTCCTTTCCAAGAATCTGATGGATTATATGCTGCTTATCCCTATCTCTGAGCTTTACAACTACTAAAGAAAAAGCATCAAATGTAAATTACTATTTTTTATAAAAAGTGCTCATAGAGTACTTTCTAGTTCTCTTAAAATGTAGTACTTGGGTTTTCTATTTTGAAGTATGTCCTTGATACTCTTCATTATGATGCATTATTGCTGACATTGTAAGCAATGAAGCAATTTCCCTTTTTCCACTCTCTTTGCTCTCGCACAGAAAAAAACCCTATTGATTCTATAAGATTAAAGGAACTGATCCTAAAATGAAGCAGGACTTGGGCACGTCAGTCACTAGACAGGAGGTAGCTGGTGTGCCATGGAGTAGACAAATTAAATTTCTCAGAGGAAGACTGATGAGATCCTTTGTCTGATTCCTGATCAGGAACATCTGTTGTGCAAAAAAATGACAGCCGCTTGCTTCACTTTTCAGAGTTTATAATGCATTAGCCTTTCTAGTAGTTATCAGCAAGGACACAAAAAGTCAAGTAAATCAAAAGCAGGGGGAAAAAAAACCCGAGCAGTTCCTGGTAGCACAGACTTATTTTAGTGCTCATCAAAGGTGTCAGGATTGACAGCTCTAACAGCTGAAGTCCTTTACTTAATCATCAAACAGATGCTACCAGTCATGGAACAGATGCAAACCAGTGCTACCATTGCTTCCCTCTCACACAGCTGTGTCAATGTGCTCTGACTATGTCAAGACAAGACCATCACAAAAAGGAAAGCAGCTTTGCTTACAAATTCAATCCTTAATTTCTTTCCTTAGACTAGCTAAAAGTGATGGTTCTGATAACAGTGGTGCAAAGCACAATAAGAATTACAAAACTGAGAAAGGATATCTGCTACCTTCATTCAGGTGCTTAGCCCATCTCAAAATTTATTTGATCCCCACTTGCAATCAAATCACTATTACTGCTACAAGATTAAATACTCCCTATATCAGGTGACCAGTCAGTTCAATGGGACGTCCCTGAAATCTTTTCTAAGTGGAAAGGGATTCAATCCAACTGCAGGTCAACTCATGAAATTGTGCATCATCATATCCAACAATCAAAACATTTAAATGATCAGTTTGAAATCTTGCTTTATACCCACAGCAATCTCCTAAATTCATTCCTTGTAGAAGTATTTAATGTGAATTTAATGGCACTATTTTAATTGCATCATTGGTACAGCGGATCTCAGGCAGTTACTGAAGTGTCTCTTAGTGTTTCGCCTCATCTCTACTTTGCTGCTCCACTGTGAAACGCAGCAAGATTTATAATTGTGCTCAATACAGGTTAAACACATGACTGTTTAAACCAACATCTTTCCCTTGACAGACACAGTACTGAAATACAGCCATTTCACTGAATTTCCCCAGTCTTCCAACATTATTGAGACGACACATCCAGCCAGCACGTCAGAGCATGGGATTATGTGAGAAAAATCTATATTGAAAGAAGGAATACCAACAGCTTCACAAGTGATATAAAATTCTTCATGCCTCTCACGGCAGTCAGCAGTTGTGCAACAGCATTAGCCCTATTAGCCTACCTTGTCTCCAGTCTGCTTTGTCAGCGTATTTCACAGTTACTCTACTCTTTGTCTAGAAAGTCTGGCAGGGTCCTCAGCATGGGAAGCCTGGCTCCATTCCTTCACTATGATTACTGTGCAGCAAGGCTAAGCAATGATAACCCCCTGATGTGACTCACAACAGAGAAGCAGTGCCGAACAGAACAGTTAAATAAATTCAGTAATCCTCACGGAATGCTCTAGGTTAAAAGGCGCTATATAAACACAAGATCTGATCTCCATTTGACTTCTGCTTCTTGCTATAGTCTGTTCATTCTTGTGTATTCCTGCTCTCATATTCAATTGTAAAGCCTTACTGCTCCCTTTAGAAATGCTGGATGAGTGTGAAACCTTAATGATAACTGGTGAGAATACTATTGCTAGATGCAGCTTCATGCTGATAATCATCAAGGAGGTCATGACGTACAGTGCTAAAGACACTTAAAAAGAAAGCTGTCTTGGGTTTGAGTACAACAACTTATCCCAATACCTGTTTAATCTCAAACAAAACCTCGTGACTTTTTCCTTGCTAATCTGAAACACAGGTCCATTAGCAGTCTGATAAAATACATCCTTAATCCCACTGTCACCCAAAATCAATAACAGCACTTCCACTTGCACAGATGACGAAGGCTTAAATGCCTAAAGAGAGCACAGTTTGGCTTTGCCCAGCCTCATCAACTGAATATTTAGAAAGTTAGAAGGTAGCTTGAATGATCTCCAAAACACAATGAACACCACCAGCTAACACATTAAATCTCCATTATTTTTACAGAAGAGAGATTTTAAGCCCAACAACAGCATATTATAAGCAAGCAGAGCTTATACTTCTGGTTTTGGTACAGAAAAC
This sequence comes from Cuculus canorus, assembly GCF_017976375.1. Lineage (NCBI taxonomy): Eukaryota > Metazoa > Chordata > Aves > Cuculiformes > Cuculidae > Cuculus > Cuculus canorus. The sequence continues at coordinate 114,969,449 of NC_071402.1, forward strand.
ACCAAACTCTTGGGTGAGGTAATCCGGAAAGCAGGTAGACTTCTCAACAGCACATGGACAGGGGTCATGCCCACAGCTTTAGGATTTGCTGATGCCCGACATATAAGCCATCTGTTAGTTCTGGACTTTGCTAGAACAAGGAATTTCTCCGATTTATTAAAGCAGAACAAATTTTCAGAAGAAACAATTGACAGCTACATGCACCTTTGCGCTGTGTCAACAGTTAAAACTGACCTTAAAAAGAGCAGCACCTCAGCTGACACCATAATTCAAACATCTGCTTCATGGTACAGCTTTAAGTGCATTTCCCTTCAAGGACAATCTATACAGAGGAAAGGACTTGCATCTTCACCTCCTGGTATGGACTCACGCTGCTTTCCCTCTTCATCTCTTTAGGCTCTTGTCACTCCACAGAAGGTGGAACCCTGCTGAGCAGCCAGGATTACTTGGCAGGCCCATCTGGACGCATTCACCCTGTGAGTTTCCCCTTGGGGAACTATGAATGACATACAAACACCAAAGTAGGCCTCCACAGCATAAAGCACCATCTCAACAGCAGGAATTAAAATATGGAAAAGAAAAGGACTTCTTGCTTTGGGCCTTCTGAACCCTTTTGTTAAATCCAGAGGACATTGGAAGCTGGGTTTGCAAGTTGTTTTCCCTTTGTACCGCTCACTGTGGATGGACGGTTAGCAGAAAGGTTTGCCTGCTTTCTTGTTAACCCACCAACAGCGCTGAAGAACAGCAAACTCATCTTTACAGTCCAATAGCACCAACTTAAAGGAAGATCAAAAGACTGATGAACAAATACTGAAATTCATGTGTCTTACACTGTTCGCATCTTTTGCCTGTGAGCTGAGAACTGTGATAAACATGGTAATTTCAGTGAGGAAACAATTCTTCATCCTAGCTGAAACTTCCCTGACAAAGAAGTAATTCAGTAGTTAAAGTACGATCTGAGGATCTCTTCTCCACCTTCCACCACCAAAAGTGAAGATGAGGAAAAAGTGCCAACCTGAGGGGGATTGTTTTCCTTCTTCTATCAAAATTAGATGGAAGCATAAGCTGTTGCATATACAAGGATGAACAAGGATTAGGTAGAAGCTCACTGTCACCTGGTATCTAAGGCTTTCAAGTGATCATAAATACAGTTTAAGATCAAGAGATCATAAACAGTTTTCTCAGCATGCCCTCTGGAACCAGGGAAGCAGAGAATTATCTACAGGACCTGATGCTCTGCACCTCAAGGCTATTTTTCATGCTGCACAGATCAGCCATGTGGAGAACTCAAGTGTCCCACACAGATAGCTGGTACCTACCTGCTCACCACTGTATTTGTAGCAAACAGGTAACTAGCACAAAAGCAACACAATTTCGATGGCTGTTACTTGACATCTTTGAGGTGAAGAGCAGAAAAGAGTCAAAGGGACATAAAGAACTCAGTCTCCTCTCAACAAACGGACAATTCTTTGGGGGAAATATTAATCAGACTCATGAAATACTATGGCAATGCTATAGTCAATAACAATACAGCTGTGTTGTGAACTAAGGAAAATCTTTGGCCCCCCAAATCTTTGTGACCTCCTCTTTGGGCTACTTGCTGATCCAGGGTAAGCCAGGTATGTCGGGAGAAAGAGTTCCCATTGTGCCCTCACCTTCGTAGAAATGCAGTGAATTGAAACATTAAGGCACTTCCCTAGTGCACCTGAATCTTCTGTGCCTGAGAAAGGACTCCCTGTGTCCAAAAGAGTGACTATCAGTCACCTCCTTGACCACCTGGTACAGCTGCTACCTGTGATTACAGCCTGAGCTGGACAATACCAGAACTATATGATCTGGGAAGTTCTGGACATGTATAACTGGTGGAAAATGCCAGAATTCTCTGATCTGAGCTGTGCCAAAATGAATTAAAAAGTACTGACCAAAGTGAATCATCTATGATCCTATAAATAGTGATCCTACGTGAGACCCTTTGAGCTCTCCAGGAAAACAGCAGGCTGCACTCAGCATCCCCCCATAAACTGGGATGCTCTTCAAGGTCATCTGAGATGAGGACCAGGGCGAGGCTAGGCTTCTCACAGCTCAGCAATCACCTATTGAGAACATGGATGCATTGAAAGTGATGCATTGAAAGAGATCACTAATCTTGAAAAGAGGGAAATTTTGGTGGTGTCAGCCTCTGTGTATTAGGATGCCTGAATCTCTTATATGCGTGTGCATATCTCCGTGTGTGTGATTTGACTTGACTTATCCTTGTACTAAGTGTACTGTGAACCTCGGCATTTTTGAATCTGTAAGTTGCTGATTTGATTACAGCAGATCTTGTTGAATCACTCTGTTGATCAATTGATGATTAAGCATTAATAGAAATCATATATACATATATTCCAATTTTGTGATCTACCTCAAGAAATTCTAAGTTGCTGCTAAATCAAAGTCTCATAAAATCTCCATCCGTGACAAATTCGTGTACTCAGCAGGATGATAAGTGTCACCAATTACTTACAAAAACATACTATTCAACCAAACCTTGCCTTCACAGAAGACTGTGCTCATAAAAATTAGTTTGACTAGGAAGCTGTGGAGAAGGAGCTACATGCTGCAAGAGGCTGAACTAAAGATGGAAAGGTTAAAGGTATGATTTGTAAAATATTAGGAGAATGTCTGGAAGCTGCATATAAGGAAAAAGTGGAATTAACCCATAAAATACAAGATCCACAAGATGAAATTGAGAGGCATAAATCTACCAAACCTTTACTATCAATAAAAATAGAACAGCAGAAACAACTTAAGGGAGCTCAATTGAAAGAACAAAAATTAGGAGAAGGTGTTGAAATGATGTTAACACAAGCTCTAAAACCGCCTGACATCGTTCAAATTAGAAAGTTAATAGCATCCCTCAAGGAATGGGATGGAGACATTTGGGGTTACTCTAACAGCACCTCAGATGATGATTCCCACGTTCCACCTTAGCCTCCATAATATACCACTAGACCAATTATTAATACTGGAGAAACTACAGGACCTTGGGGTGGCGCAGGAGACTGTACAAGAAAAACAACTCCATTTGATTCAGTTCTGTTGCCTAATTTGCAAGAATGTTACGGCCATAAGCCATGAGAATATGTCCTTTTACAGAAGAGAAAACCATTTAAAAGACACCTAGAACATGAAGAGGAAGTCAAAACCATAATATAAGAATTAAAAACATATCAGTCACAAGGGCCAGTAGACCCCTGCGACCCAATTATAGTACAATGGGGTGTTGCAGAACATGGTACCTATTGCAAACTATTCCATACCGGGAAGAGCCAGCCAAAGTAACCTTTATTATTCAGCTTGACTGCATTTAAACAAACAGAGATACTCTGAATGGGAAAAAGCACTTTTGTCTTTAGTCCAAGCAGTTAAAGAAGTTAAGCCACTAAGGGTTAACCCATCTGAAAAAAACCACCTGGACTTGTACTGTTTCCCTTTCCAGGAAGCACACCAGGAATAATACTAGCACACCTCCCTTAGAGATTGCGTTAACCATCAAAGGACTGTTTATCCTTCTTGCTGGAGTGATCATCACCAGCATGAACTAAACTCAGTTCACATATTGACAAGCCCGACCCAGAGGCTGGAGACCCTCACTTCTTTTATTTATGCTAATCAATAAGGTAACCACAGCACATCCTGCACCATACGTCTTTCACTGTTGTGAATGCAATCTACTCCAACAGCAATGATGAGGGAAAGCGACCTTAACACAACCTGTTTATGTACATTGCCTCTGGGGTTGTCAAAAGGTAGAGCCATTGTTTTGATGTTAAGACTGATATATGCAGGATGAGGAATTCATGTACCACAGCGTGCCCATGTGTTAATGTTTATACAGTTTTAATCAATTTGCACCTAATACTTCTCTTGCTAAATCTCTAAATTTATTTGTGGTAATATTGCATAACAATGTTGTTCTTCACAGATGAGAGTGCGTTATGAAGGACAAAGATAGGGTTCAGCTAATTCCATCTTTAAAAGGAACAAAAAACTCGTGCTGCATTTCTTCATGTGTTTTTAAGAAACTAAATGCAAAGTCAGAAACATACAATTTCCATTAAATAGAGACTAGGTGCTGCTATTCATCCCAAAAGATGTTTTTTGTGGCTCATACATTTTTAGCAAGCTCTTAAGACCAACAAATACATCCACCGTTCCCTATATTTTTCAAAGACTAAAAAAGGGAATGCCAACAGGCTGTATTTTCAGTAGAAGTCATTTTAGAACTCTGATTAAATCTAGAAAAATCACATTTGTCAGCCTAGATGACAAAATGTACAGAGGTGAAGGGGTAGAATTATTTTTAGGTCATCTGAATTTTAACGAGACAAAAAATTTCCATGATACAGTACCTTACATGAAAATTTGATACCAAGCAGAAAGCAATTTACACTTTGCTTAGCAGCCCCTGAGGAAATTATTAATATTTTTTTTTTATTATTAACAGTGCTTTCACACCATCACAACTCTATCCCACAAATGAAAAGTCATTTCAAAGGTCACTGTACTTTATAACCTTTGTTTTCAGTTTAATTGAAAACACTGAAAAGAAAACAATAGATCTTTAACTGTTTTTAGGCTGTAGAGCTCAAAGTTGTAAGCACAACCTTGTCAATGTCAGCAAAAACTTTTTGGCAGCAAGCTGGCTGAAAGAGAAGCATTTAACATGAATAGTCTGGAAATTATCTACAAGTAGTTTCTTTTATTTATGTGATATAATTATTAGATAGCTTGTAAATCTCCAAGTCACAACCATGAAGACCCACTTTCAAGCACTGGAAAAACTAATATGAAACAACCCAGGCCTCAAGGGCCCCAGTCTAAATAACCGGAATTACAGTAAAACAAGCAGTAGTATTTTTCTTAATTAACATGTACTTCATTAAGAAAGCCTGTGTCTCTGATCAGGGCTACTGACTATCCCTTGCTTAATTACTTTTAGTTCCTCAGTTGCTTTTCATTGCTTTGAAGCAGAGGAACCTCATAAAAATCAGTCAGTGACTTAAGATATCCACATGTTGTGCTCCTTGCGTATTTAACAAATACTCGGCAAACATCAACACAAATGGATAATGACCCCACACCAACTCATAGGATTAGGTGCTCTGACCTGCTCAGATGCGATTACACTGGCATAAGAAGAAAGAAAAAAATTCATTTTTTCACTAAAAACACTTGAATGCTACCTCAAAGCTGAGCCCTGAATCCTGAATGCAAAATCATCCTTTACCTTATATCCCAAATATAGCCCAAATGTTCAAAGACTATGATGACTGCCATTTATTATTCCCCAATCTTCACTTGATGTTGAGAGCTTCAATCAAACTTCTTAATTTACATGTCCCTGAGGATAGAGTTTTTTTGTAGAGGACAAAACTGGTCCTTCGAAGTGAGAACAAAAACATTCACATATTATAACCCTTTAGCTCCCTCCACTCTCGACTAGCCACAAAACACTAGGAAAGGGTGCAGTGCCTGGAAGCATTCTGAAAGTAGAGAGTGTTACGCAGCCATCTGAAAGCTCTTCAGCCATATATTCTCCACACAACTTCTTCCACAGATTAGAAAGTGAGCCTTGGGAATATGAGTCTTCCCCAAGGGAGTTTCAGTTTCATCATTATTTAGCTCCTCAGCTGTAGCCTGTTTGTAGGGAGAAATATCGTTTCATCCGTTATTTTTGTGCAAGGAGGGCAGGTTTTTATCGAGGTATGTATCAATTACTTGCCTGCTTTTCCACATGCACGTATTACTTTAATGTTTCCTGATCAGTGAAATTAAGTTCTTTAATTTCAAAGGATATTCTGTTTTGAATGTTCTTTTGACTCACAATGCAATGAATGACCTCGCCTGCATGACAGTAACAAAAGATGCTACATGACTGGGTTTTTCTAAATATGATTTAAAAAGTGCGAGATACCTGAAGGCCTCTTTTTTCAAATGCCATCAATATTGGCATCCTCACTTCACTGCCAGAATACTCTACTCACAAAATTAGGTTCTGCTGCAGCATTGGGCTCCAAATCAATGAATTCAGACTTACTCTAATCTGGATTTAAAGTATTTATTTGCTAATTCCATTTTTCATTATTCCAAACTGACTTCTAGAATTAATGTTTAGTATTGCTAGCTTTAAGCAGTCTCACATCTTGGGCAACAAGCTTCCACAACAATCACAGATCTGTTTCTTCTTTGCCTGTTGTACTGGAGAAAGAAATTTAGAAGGCAGACGAATGTGTTGTAGTGTCAGCCCATTCCAAAACCTGCAGATGTCTGCTACTGTTAAGCAACAATTCAGCCTGTAAAGAGGCCTTCAGAAGAGTGAGTGGTGGCACAGGATTGTTCAGGAGGAGAAAAAGCTGGCCTCGCACCATTTCTCAGGAACTCACAGGTCATTGAGAACAGAGAAAAATGAAGTAATTGGATGATCCTTTGCTCACTGAATATCAGTGAGACTATACTATACTAAGTAGGAAATCTACACTGTTTCAGTAATTTGCTCTTTAATTAACGGACTATAAATAGTGATTTCATAATTTTTTTTTTATATTGAGAAAGAATTCCTGCCTGATACACTCAGGTAAGTTAAGCATAACTAATATGGATTCTTATATGGGTTAATGAATTATATCAATTGAGACAGGCCTAGTCAAGTTGTTAGTCTAAGAAATTCATTTGCTAATGAAGTGCTCATAATTAAAGATTCATTAATTTACTTTTAGTGCTGTAATTCAACTGCTAAGTCAATTATATCATTGAAGCATTATCAGTAGGAAGGCAATCCACTATTATGTGAAATACACACTGCTTTACTAGAAGTAACAATTTACAAGATCCATTTAAATCAACTCCAGTCTTACATGGAACCTTGGAATTTATACCATGTGTTGGAATGACTGCCTAGAAAAACAACAAGTTTCTTGTGATCCATGTCCATTACAAGCAACCTGCATTCTTCCTTTTCTTTAACACACGCATCTTATTACCCTATTTCCTACTATCATGTTCTATATCTCGTAAATAGAAGCTTATCACTAAGTTATACATGCTCCAGAATGATTCAGTATTACACTACTGATTGTATTACCTTGGAACTGGAATTTTCAAGGGATTTGGGTACTTAAATATTATAAGTTTCTCAAAAGTTTTAGCACCTTGTTACTCGAGGTCATAGGGACAGAGAAAATAGCAAGTTCCTTTGTCCACAGGAGATCTCTAAGCTTAGAGGAGGTTTTCCTCATCTGTGATATATGCTCTTCAGCATCTGATTTGCTACTTCAGGTGTCTTGCCAGGTGCAAGGCAGTACACAGAGTTATGTCATGTCTTAGCAAAATAACTTTGAATTCCTTCAAAAATTCATTTGCTGTAGAGAAAACAAAAAAAGTTCAAAACTGACAGCTGCGTTTGCAAGAACACTCAAATTATATCAATTAACTATATATTCCCATTTCAAAGGCGTTTTCATTATTCTTAGTTCGAGAAAGAAGATTCTAACATCATTCTGCAACGTTTTTACAGTAGTCCCTCAATTTTTTATTTTTTTTTGCCAAACTTCATTTTACCTCTATGTCATTATAATTAACCAATTTCCCATCTCTGCACATTTATTTATCTCTGCTCTTTATTGCCCAACTAATACCACTGTCCTTCAGGTCCCATCAGTCAGAGGTCAGAGCTATTATTACTTCCCACTTTACAGCACAGACTTCAGATGTGCAATCTAGAGACAAATCAGGCCCCAGATCAGCAAAGCGCTAATTCAACCTTTACTTACTAACTCAGTCTGAAAAGGTGGTAATGACTCCATGGCTCACACAAAATTCACTTCAAGGCTTTCCTGTCTCGTTTAGTCAGTAAGCCTAAGAAAACACTAGTCTAATAGCACGAAAAGAAGAGCCTAAGACAAGGACTATTCAATCACAAATTTTCACTCTGCAAAAACTCAGTTTTTTTTTATCTTCTCCTTACAGCACACCTTAAAGGGAAGGGAGTTTGGGATTTTCACACTGGAGCACAAAGGATATATAAGAGGTCATGGACTAATTTAAAGAACAACCATTTCATGATGCAGAAGCTGTATATTTTGCCATGAGATATATCAGCCCTGGTATGTGGGGGTTTTAACTCATGACTAAATAGGCAGCAGGTAGAGCACAATGCCTATTAAAAGAGCAATCAATATGGCTGTATGAGAAACTTGGGCCAAAAATATTACAGAATAGCTAAATATCAGCAACCTTTAGGTAAATCTTATGGAACTCATGGTAAGCCCCATGAGATTGTAGGCATTAATGGTGACAATGAGCGGTGTCAACAGAATCTGGTCTTCTTGGTAGACTTCAAAATTTAGCTACGACTGAAGCTGTGAAAAAGCAGCTTGCAGCAGTAGAGGTTTGGATGAGGACCTGCCCAGGCTTCATTCAAGGTTGCCCCTCTGAGGCTCCTATGAAGGCTGGCTACAGGCACAGGCAGACATGTAGGCATGAGAAAATACAGCTTCAAAATAAAACGCTACCCAGGTTGGTCTGGCTTAGACAGTACAAGCAAAATGTTCAGCATGCCCTAGCAGTTCAACACGCTGAGATGATATAGCAAGAACCCAGTTCTCACCCAGTTTACATGCACAGCTCAGCTGGCATTACGACCTAAGTGCTCAGAAGGAGACAGTCATGGCCAACACTGTTCACAGCCCTCACACTTCCTGTCCCTTGGCTCCAATACTGCCCTGGGGACCACTGCAAGGGAACTTGCTAAATTAGTTACTAAGTAATTCATAAACCACTAGCTTCATGTATGTGGTCTGAAAATTTAATTTTACTGATATTGCTGAAAAGCTATGAGCTGTCTCTAGAATGAAACACATCGCTGAGAGACATTTTGGTTAAAATGTCCTGTGTTTTATCCACTTAAAATAAGAATAAAAATGAATGCAACTAAACATGATCAAATATTTTCTTGTCCCAAGAAGCTGCAGTGCTAGAAGTATCACATTCAGCAGTAAGGCTCTATCTTCACCTTTCAGTGACCGTAAACCTGTTAGAAAGCAAAGAAAGCTTTTAGTGGATTTCAGTTCTCTCTCTGTGTATCTGAGGTCTCTGCCTGATACCAGTGATTTTGAAGTCAAATGTGCATTTTCATGTCTTGCTAAACAATGGAAATATAAAACAATGGAAACCAGTAGCACTGTTATTATGTATAAAATGTGTTCAAAATTTTTTGCATAAAATAGAAGATGTTTTCTAAACTGGCCTTTCAGCATAGAAATACGCTAGCTAATATATTTCTGGCAGGCTGTTTTTCAATTGATTCAGAAGGTTTATCCGATGCTTCCATCAAAAACCATTAATTTTAATACCCACTTCTCCTAACATCTCCTAAAAAATCCCCTTTGGCAAGACTTCTTTTCAATACCCTCTCTGTCTATCATGGCATTTTCTATAGCAAAATGAAACAAAATTGAGAAACGTAAATAATGCTTGAGGGAAGTTTAACTTCAGACCTGGAATACTCTAGAAAGTTGTTCCTGCTGTGCAAATTTAGGCAGAAGAGAAAACACATTCTTGCATTCTGTTACAATTTAAGAGACTTGCAGCAATGTGCTTATCATTCCTTTCCTATACCTACTGTCCAGCCTCAAGACATGTGACATTTAAGAGAGAATACTCTCAGTAGTGGTTTCATCTCAGAGCCTTGTGCTGACCACACACAGGACTCATTAAGGCTAAATCTGAACAAGGAAGAGATGGATTTAGGCACACTGCACATACCCTCATTGAGGTGTACTTTTGTGTAAACCCTTATCAGGCTGCCACCTACACAACCAGCTTGCTCTGATCTAGTTACTGTAAGAGTATTGCCTGCGCTTAGACAGTGCTAATAGAGCCCTTAGGCCATTTGATCACCACTTCTATCACTGACAGAGCACTGAGAAGTTGCTCTACATGTGTAAGAAGTCTTGTCTGTCTGTTGTGTGCTCGGAACTTCAGTTGCCAGCCCTGAACCACGCTTTAACATACTGCAGTAAATAACTTCCCCCATCATGTCTCTTCAGCCCAGGTCATAGAGCCTACTGTCCTTGCATAATGAGACACAAAACTAGGACCTGCTTGCTGCCAAGCTGAAGAAATGGCATTAGTGGTCTAGCAGAGTGACATACTGTGAAGTGGGGAAGAGACAGATGAATTGCTAGCATGGTTAGAGGGGAATGAAGGCTAGAGAAAAGCAACATCAGTAGGATGAAGGTCCCTTGATACACCAAGGAGCGGAACATTGTTCATCCTGCTATTTTATTGCTATTCCTGCAGAATAAAAAGACAGTGGTATGAAAGAATAATTATCACAGACACACTGTGATAATTCAGCTTCAACTGGACAAAACCAGGTGAAGTAGATACCAACTAAGACAAAACATGTCAATATTGAGATACAATATAGACAACTGGCGTTCAAACAATCTGGATATCCAGAAGGCCGTCTTGTTTTACATTAAGAGACACCCCTTCTAAATTTATTCAACAATGGTCTTTCATTTCAGGCATGTTTGTTTCAGGGTCTATATAATGAGATATGTACAGCTCGATTTTTAAAGGTTGCTGCGCTACCAGCACTTTTACAGATTTCATTTACCGTAAGCGTTCTCTACTTTTGAAGGTCATATCTCAACCAATGAGTAGCAAGGCAGTCAAAACCCATCTTGGATGTTTCCCACAAGAGAATTCAGCTCCTCTGAGATGTGTGGGAGCACAGAGGAAAGAAAAACAAAGCGAATTGCATGGAATTTATTCTAGGAATTACACAAAGTTGTGCTGGGATGCTGCTGAGAGCGATTGGGGGAAGACAGGCCAGGGAATAGGTAAGTGCATTGAAAATTTAGTTGCAATTACCTTTCCCATCCTTTCCAGTGTTGCTAATCTTGATTTTGCTACAAGTCGCATGAGTTTTGGCACCCCTCACAAAGATCCCAAAAGACAAAACACCAGTCTTCTTACCTAAGGTTATTTTCTTCATGTTTCTGGGAAAAGTTCTGAAATATAGAGAAAATCATCCAGTAATTTGAAAACTAGATGACAACAAACAACTAAAACAGAGGTAACATTGATTTTTCTTAATTTCTTTTTTTTTTTAATGACTTCATAAACTGCGAGAGTTTATGCCATGCCCTGAAATGTGTGAAGTTAGCCTTGTCATTCTTTTCAACCTCTGCTGTGATGACATGATCTATTGGGTCACAAATAGGGAATTAGTCCAGGATTTCACGCTTTTAGATTCTGGTTTTGATGGGCTTGAAACTCTAGCATAAACTGCCAAAGTACAGCTTCCTACTTGGTCCTGTGAGCAACAATATCTAGGATAAGCATGAAACCATTAGAGAAAATTAAAATGCAGAACTGAGAGTCATTACAGAGTCCTGCTAATAAATACCTATGTATTAGAGTCTCCTCATTATAATTCCAACGGATTTAATACTAACTACCAACAAATCTGCTGGAAGTTGCATGCAACCATCAGGATGCCATTAGCAACCTACTCCATAGCAGTTTGATCGTTAATGAGTCTTTCAGAATGTAAATCACTTGTCTCAATTTCAGAATCAGTTTTGGTGCTGGGACACGCAATCTCCTGCTAATCCTGCCCAGCATTAGAAAAAGTTGGCGGTTTTTTTCCATTAACTATGTAAAGATATTGCAGAGAAATCTGTTAATCTAATACCTAAAAACAGAGGTCAGACTGCTGTCACAAAATTTTGAGAGAGGTGTACCAAAACACAGGGAACAGCCCAGATGAGAAAATTTCAGTTATGGTTCCGTTAGGGATAATGAGCTGTAATCCTCATGAAGTAAACTGATTTGACGAATCAGATACAGAGGACCAGCAACTTCACAGAATGAATATAGGTATACACATTGTTTAAAAAAAGAAAAAACAGAAAACCCACCACCAACCCACTTTGAATCAAAAACCATAAAACAAGACACATGAACAATAAATCCTAGCAATCTGCTTCTTTGTTTCTCCTCATTATACCAGGTTAGGCTGTATCTTGCCTGCCTAATCATAGACTCTTCAAAGTGTAAACTGGCACTTCTGCAATAATGGTGGGTATGTTTCTATAATCTAATTTAGCAGCAGACTATTTCACCACAGGCACTAATATAACAGGGGTGGGAAGACCTAAGAAGGATATCTGTGCAGCTGCACCCATGTCAGCTGATGTGGAAGTGCAGATCACACACACCAGTGATAATGTGGCCTAAAGCTATTTAAGCTTCCCTGCCAGTAAATCCATGCTTCATATACCAATATGAGAACCCATATAAATCCACAATGCAGAAAGATGGTTTTCAATCACTGATAGACTTTTCAGTGTTGCTACAAATACTAAAAGAACAGATTTGCTGTCGTATCTTTTTTTTTTTTTTTCCCAAAAATGTCCTTTTTTATTCATGTGCTGCTCTATTTATTCTAGGAAAAATCTTTGTCAGTGTATGTTCGAAATCTTCTAGACTTTGCAAGGCTCATCAGAAACTAAGTTTTCACAGAACAGTAGGCAGTGATGCTAGTTTAACTCTGATTCAATAAACCATTTACTCATCTCCTTTCACGTAGGTGCAGAAGTTTCCGCTGTTTTAATGGATGACCAGACTGCAAAAACGTAATGAAGCACCTAAGTGTTTTGTGAATTGGAGCACCTCATAATACTTTAATTATGTGGCAATGTAACTCTAAAAGTCATCTCTACTAACAGTCACAATATTGCTATTTAAATTGCACATGGGTCCTGTTTTAATTAATCATTGCTAGGTGGAATTTTAAAAGCCACTTTGAAATGACAAAGAACCAACAATTATCTCAAGAGTTAAAATCAAGCTTATTATTGCTAGCTACGGTTACAACTGGGTTTTTCATTAGTAATGCTATGCACAATAGCACAAATATTTTCCTAAATGTTTGAGCATTGTTCAGTCTATGGGAAAGCTTTGCTGTTGCTTATTTTCGGATGCACATCATCTGGAGCAAAAACTACTGCAGAGAGACAGGGTGTGTGAACCCTTACTTCAGCACTCCAACTACTGTGGTCTATGAGACAGAGAAACTCAAAAAGACCTGGGCATCCCCGAGATGCAGCAGGCCTGCTTTCTGTGGCATTTCTTTGAAGGACTGCCATAAACATACTCAGTTATACAAGAAAATTAACCACAAATAAACCACTATAGATTTCCTCCAGCAACAGAAACTTATGGTTCTTGACATCTGCTCCTACTCCATACGAAGGTAACAGGATTTTTAATCTCAACCTTTAAAAAAGCTTCAAAGAACTCTCACCTGTATTCTAGAAATACTGTCGCACCCTGCATGGAACTGGCATCAAGCAGAATATCTTTCAGCATCCGTCTTAACCACAGCACACACCTTAACAAAAAGGGGCAATGACTTCATTCCTTTATGTTCCGCAGGAAACACTTGTATTTTTAAATGCAATTTCTTAATTGTAACGCAGTATGGAATTACTATAAGGCAAAGGCAAAAACACCCCACCTAATTAAAAATTCCTCAGAACACTATCTTGGACTTTCCCCCCTGCAATATAAAACCACTGCACTGTACACCCCAATTCTTAATATATAACTGATCTTTTCACAACGTGACATAGCTGTGTAAACAGCCAGTCTCAGAAAAAGAATTTGAAAGGCCGAGGTCAAGTTATTTTTTAGACAGTAACTTATGTAAAAAGCTTCAAATGAAGGCATACTTTGCACAGTTTTCCTCAGCTACAAAACCAATCACAGAATGAAAAAGAGAGGAAAAAAGCCAAAATCTCTAGAAATAATCAGCAAGTTTCTGGAGTGGGTGTTTTTCTCATCCTACTCAATTGCCGAGATGTTCCAGGGTTAAAAACTGAAAACCAAACTTGTGCTGGTGATGTTTGGTTGAAGCCTCAGATGCATTAGGGAAAATTGCACAGGGTCTGCCCACTCCAGATTTCAAAATTTGTGCTGAAGCAGTACTTAATTTCTAGTTTCTACAGATAAAATATCACATAGTTGATTACTATGGTGAATCATCCAGAGGTTTGGGATTCAGAGAGAAGGGAGCACTTTGATATTACCTGCAGAGATAAACTCCCCAGAGTCATATAACAAAAATGAGGAACTAATACTGCCCCCATGTCAGATACCATGTAGTCTCTTCTAAGAGACTTTTTTGCTTCTGTAGTTACCTATGGAGACAGAAATACCGAAAATATAGCATGGAAAAAAGTTGTCAGAAGATCTAATGGGGCAAAATCACTAGAATGTATTGTTGGCTTCTGATGGTGGTAGACTTTTTACTGTCTACTTTAGTAATCTGAAAATGTAAATCTTTCTGGAAAGGCACTGCTCATCTCATGAGATGGTCTGAAGTCTTTGTGAAATATTCTGAAGGGCAAAATAGTCCCACATGACACATTTTGTTAAAAGAGGTGGGAGTTATTCCAAGGTGATGCAAAGTGCCATGGAAAGCTTGTCAGGTGGCATATGGAAAATTTAAGCAGCCTGTACAGGAGCGCACATATGGTTGGGAGGCTCTCAGCAGTGCTAGGAGAAGTGGCCAACAAGCAGCACGATGATATCTCTGACACTGCACCGATCAGTTACAAGGAAAGACTCGTTGAATCTGGCTTTAGGTGCATCCTGTGACAGACAGCAAAACGAACTATCAGGATCACACAGCACACTCTTCTTCACAGCATATGTACATTGCAACTGAGGTAGATCAGTTAATATATATCCAATCCAGCATACACTCTACTGTATATACAGTCCTGCTGGCTGAAAGAAGGAAAAACATGGATTGTTTTTGACAGTGTTTCATAAAACTCCTGAAGAGCAGGGGGGCTGAATGCTCTCCTCCTGAGTACTAAACAGCTACCCACACCTTCTGTCAAGTACATCTGTTATGCCAACCATATCGTCAACACCTCTATTTACAACTTAACACATCTTTAATTCATATTACTTCCAAACTGTGTGCACACACTACTATCCCCACCTGCTTCCCCAGAATTCAACCACATACAACTCATGAAAGAGTTTCATGTGAAACAACCAGATTCTTGGGAGCCTGTGATGGAGGTCACAAGGACATGGGCTCCTTTAGCTGAGCTTGCAAGCTGGGCGGTTGTAAGCCAGTTCTCACCAAGAAATCCAGCCTCTACCTCAAGAGATCAACAAGTTTTTGACTGATAAATGCTAAGAAGCAATAAAAAAGAAATAATTAGCCAATATTTGCCCTGTTTCTGGTACTTTTTCCCATGCAGCCATCACTGGCCTCTGTAGGAGACAAGCAGCTGAACTACGTAAACCTTTGGGCAGACACTGGTCTTTTTACTGTAGGATCTGTCAGTGGCATAAAGCTGTTGTAGCCAACTGTAGCTAACTCTCAGGAAAAAGTAAGGCAGAATCCAAGCACGCCTCATGAAATCCTGACTGGTTCATAGGGCTCCAGGTAGGCCAGAGACAGAAGAACACACACTGACATTAGGGAGGAAGGCTATCAACTCCATCCTTCTAAGCTGCAGGCCTACATTGAATATACTTCCACCACAGGCTTTACTTCTCAGAAAGTAACAGCAGAGAGAAGTCAGAAAAGGCAGAAGAGCTGCTGTAAATCCATATGCACATGGAAACATATTTAGATGTGTCTCTAGATTTTCACACGTGTAGAATCTGCTCTGAAATCTGTTTTCCAGAACAACTGCTAACAGAAGTGATATTAGCCATCCAATATAACACTTGCTAATTGTACACACTGTTTACCAACATTGCATGTAAACATTGACATTTTCTTCCTATTTTTAATTCATGGCTGCAGCATCCTATTGCCTGGATACATATGCACTTCGGTAAGTGTCCACATAATATGAAAGTATTACAGGAAAAGAAGTGAGACAAGATACCAAAGATACCAAAACAAAATCACATTACTGCTCAGCAACATGCTCAAAAGCAGATGATGACTGTCCTAAAGAAGTGGTAGTAAACCATAAACCTCCTTACTGTTCAGTGGATGTGTAGCCCAGTAGCACTGCAAACAAGACCATTCAGATTGTTTTACTTTCTAAATGGCTGTCTCTGTGTGGACTTTGAAAACACAAGGACGTTTTCATTCAATCTTTTGTTAAGATTCCCTTTTCAGCTCTAAGATTATTGTCTTGTCTCACAGCGGTAAGGGGGAAATAAGCCTATCATGTACATATTAAGCATACGATCATAAAGTCCCTGCCAACAAATTATAAAAATATTGCTACTTGCCCTCATCAATCTTCAAGGAAGAAGATAAAAAAAAATTTGCTGAAAGTCATTTATTGATTAAATTAATAAATCAATGATTTATTCAGATATATATCATCAGTTAAGGAAAGAAATGGACCTAAATCGAGATGTGAACACCATGAACATCGTGGGCTTTGAGAGATAGCACCAGAATTAAACTGAGTGTTTAGCTTTGGGTGACATAAGTCAAACAAAAGACAGTATTGTTCTGGGGTTATAAAACACTCCTGGAAAAGCTACACCTCAGGAAATGCGTGGTGCAGCTACTAAGAGTTTCTGATTTGTCTGCAACAGAGCCATCTCATTCAGCATGGAAAACTATGTCTTCAGTGACCTGAGACATACGTAAGTACATTATGAAATAATAAACAAGAGTCATTATTAGAACCAAAGAGCAACTCTGAGGGAATCTGTCCTTACTTTACCTTCCTCCTGACTCCAAACACCGTTCCTATAAGAATTTCTTTCATTGGACTCTTCCTGGTAAACAAGGAGAAAATTCTGTTTAATGCAATACTCCATGGGCAACAAAATGCTCATCGTTGTAAGAGAAAATTGTTCCACCACTTAGCCTGATAGAAATAAAAGGCCTGAATCTCACAGGAAGCTTTAAGAAAATGGAAAATGGAACACTAGGCTGTTCTAAGAGAAATGAGGACAGCCTCAGTAAAACTTAGGTTTGTACGGTTATCGCACTAGGGAGATACTGAAAGTGACTGACATCTTCTAGTCAGTATTTATCAAATGACAACTGAAAGCCATGTTTATACAACTTGTTTAAAAATATATGCACATATTTATATACATTTTATATATGTCTGCTTTTAGATATAGGTAGTTATATTTGGAAAGCGCTTGAGCACTTCAGTTGGAGGAGGAAGTTTCGGTAACCTGTGAACCAAACTGTGCTCAGTTTCTTCCTTCTTTAATATTTCTCTCCAAATTTACATTATTTTTTACAGGGATAAACCTCATTCCAGTGGCCACATACAGTGCAGATTCTCAACCCTTCCCAAGCTCAATTCACCCAATGCATTTGCATTTTAGTCAGAACTGTATCTGAGATGCCAACAGAGCTCCCTATACTGGTCTTTATCATTCAGGTGTGCTACCATCCCACAACAAATTTCCAGGAATTTTCAAAATCATTTGGAGAAGCATACATCAGCCTAGACAATCATTAAGAAGTAACTAGAAACACAGGGGGCCAGAGTCAAACTTTCTCAGGGGGCTCAAAGCCTTCCAACTATTGTTTTCCACACACTTATTAATCTCACAGTGCTATTCACAACTTATCCTTCATTGAGGGAGGAGAAATACACAAAATTAGCAAACTGCTCAGTCCACCATCACCACCCACGTGTGCACACCTATGTCTGAATTGAGATTATGACTCCATGAGATTCTCCTCTCTTCCCCACCCCATCACATCCGGACAGCAAGCTATCAAAATTCATATGAACCCCCCAGCTTCAAGGAATCAAAGGCAGGGTGACAGGGAGAGGAGGAGAGATGCATTTTTCCTCACTCTTCCAATCTAGCAAAGGTACTGCCTGACTCCCACAGTGTTTCCATCAGCTGTCAGAAATATCTCACGTACCTGTCAGTTATAAGACACATTAAATACCAGTGTGTTACCAAACTTCTAGGTAGTGATTACTTATTTTTCTGTAACAGTAACAGGAGTTTAATGCAAAAGAAATATTTAGATTCTTGATAAGCCACTGTCATATTTGTCACTAGAGATTTCAAGACGCTTCCATGCCCAGGACAAAAGATTTCCCAGTTTTGGAAAGGGGAATGACGGAGAGAAACTAAAATATGAAATGCGATGAAGAGTTCCGTACATAAAACTATTTTTCTCTGAGAGCTAAAGGGAGAAATGTTATTCCCTTTCCTTTCGTCTCCCTCCCATTGCAGAAGGAAATTGATTTAACCTCATTTACTGCTCTCTAGGAAGAAATTCAGCCATGAGCCTCCCGGGGAGCTTCCTGTGCACTGTACAAAAGCTCAAAATGTCACCACATTCACAAATGAACAGAGCCTCTTACTCAAAAGGCTTCAGTGGAGTAACCAGGAAGAGCAGTGGCCGGCAGGTTTCTTCCTCTCAGGGTGAATACTTTATTGGCAGGATAATATGCATGTTTCGATCTACAAGAAGAGATGCTGTAGGCTTGGCACATAAAATAGTCCCCGGTGTAGGTTCAAATACATTTATAGCCAGGCGTGGCTTTTCATTTCTACCAGTGTGACCTGGTTGAAGGAGCACTTTAATACACATCACATGCATGGTATGCCCATGAGGTTATGCAAGATCAAATTTACTTGGTCTCCATTTCATAGCAGCTCATATTGCTTTGCTCAGAAGAAGAATGAAACCAGAACAGAATTCAAGGAAGGGGTTAAATGAGGAGGGGCAGGGAAACGGGGATATAAAATTCAGAAGGTGTTTTTTGCCACTCCCTGTTGCAAACACCCACTGCGCAAAAATGAAAATAAATGACCTGCCTTAATTGTATTTTTTTTCTTTTACTGTGTGTACAGACTCATGCATGGGTACAAAGAGTGCCCATTTAGTAGTGAAACAGTTGGCAATCTATCCGTGAATTCTGCACACACTTGTGTGTGTATGTTTGTATACATATTAATAGTGTGTGTATACTTGTGGAACATTCACTTTGGTTACCTGTGCCTTTGAAATCTAGGAAGTCGTGTATCTGACATGGGGCTGAAAGTAAGTGTAACTGCCAAAGGGAAATGGTATACACCAAAGAAAACACAGAAGGTCAGAAAAAATGTTTACCATGGTCTAACAAAGTCTCACACAACAGCACTTTTTAGTTCTCTTTCAGGAGAATAAACAGAAGATTAAAAATTTAATAGAAACTTAGCAAAACAAAATGAGGCTTTGTAGCCAGTTCTGTTCAAGTGATTTCTCAGTAGGCTGAGATACATGCATAAACACAGTCTTGTTCACACATTGTCCTCCATTAAGTTCCTCTGTACCTCACAATGCCATTTTGAATAGGAAGACTCCTACTTAACCTGAAAAAGGTTGCTACAGCAGATGCACACCTAAGTGAGGCTTCCCACTAAACTGAGAGACTTGCTGAAAGCCTGCAGAACAGTAAATGCCAATCGTGAAAGGAAACACAAAACGGTTACACTTTTACGTTGTAAATGATCTAGTTCAACAACAACAGAACATTTCTAAATTGCCTGCTTTCTTATTTTTAAAATAGACAGTAATCCTGTGTACATTTTAAACACACTCACTGATATTTTTCAACTGACAGACAAGATACTGCACTACAGGAGTTTGCGGACAGCTTTGGATTTGTGGCATAAAAAATGCTTCCTGACAACACTGTTGACCAACAGGAAGACTGTCAGAAAAGTAGCAGAAACCACTCTGACAGATCTTCTGAGTAGAGTCCTCAACAGCTAATACAAGGAGAAAAAAATAATCTAAATTGTTTTTGTTCTAATTTGCTTTTAATGTCTTTCTCACAAATGTGAGAACTATTTTTCTTCTTACTTTTCTTCCAACTAGAAAAAAGGACAAAACATCACATACTCCATGAGGATCATTTCCTTCCATTATTTACACTTAGAGGAGTATTTGCTGCATATATATTAAGCACTGAATGTATAATTCAGATGAGTACACGCCCTAGTCAGAGACTTTACTGTAAAGACAAGGAAAGTCAGAACATCTAAACTAGCTGATCCCACCTACGCATTCTTTGACTTCTGCTAGCCAGGCCTCAGTGCTTCTGTATGAGCAAAGTCTACTAGGCTTACGGTATCATCTTCCTTATAGAAAATGAAAATATGGTTAAATTCATTACAATAGACCTCACTAGAAAAACCTATGCCCCCACCACAGCATATAATCTGCTTAATAAAATGGTAGAGGATTGCAACATGCATGGACTTCCTTCAAATAAGTTTGGTCTCAAGCACAACCTTAAGCCTCCTCTGATTCTGCACAGCATACGCACAAATCCAACTGATATCCAGAAGGTTTAAATACGTACTTAAATTCTTTATGAAAAGAAGTTGAAGGAAAAAGCACTATTTAAATCTAAGATGAATTCTTCTTCAATTCAGCCTGTGTTCCCAGGAGTTTGCTTGAGATAGCTGCCAGCTATATGTTCTAAAAATCAGAACTACTTTTAAATCCAAAAAGCCCTTTCTAAGTATATTCAAGAAAGAGCTGTTGTCACCTTGGTACACATCTTAGGAAGAGGAAGTCTACATACTCCAGCAGACAAACACCTCTGGTAGGCCTGGTTTGCATCTCTGCTAATGGGCTGTGTCCCATAGGAGCAGACAAAGGACAGCGTTTCACTTGGATTTAGCAAAAAGAACTGAACAGATGCATCCGCTAAGTCCTGAAGAAATTCTAGTCAATGCTGGAAGAAAGAAATCCACAAGGATAAAGAGATAAAATCAGCTGCATTCAAACTGCATAATGAAAATCTGGATTAGTGCTTATATGGGAAGACAGAACTTGGCTCTTCTGTCTCAAAGCACCACTGAGTACAAATGAGATCAAACTACAGAAGGTTTGGTCAGGTCACATTTTGAATTTAAATTGATCTTGTTTGGTTGGCTTTAATAATAATTGTCTCTGAGGTATCCTACAAAGATATAATATTACCTCAAAGATTTTATGTGCATTCATTCCCTTATCATTTTACTTCTGCAGTTTTCTTAAAGGAAACTCACTTGCAAAACTGAAGCTGTGTAACATACCTGTTAGAAAGCATGCGCTTCCCAATGCCTTCAAGCACTTGAATCAAAGATTATGTAAAAATGAGCAAATAACTATAGCTTTCAGTTCCTTAGATTTTGTTAAAACTCTAGCCTGAAACCAAGAAAGAAACCACTATAAAAACCCATATAAATCAGTGTCTGCTTAAAACCAGGCTTCTAAGTTGCATTTTACTGACTGTTCCCTCCGCAAAGCAGTCAGTCACATGCTGAATAACATAGATAAGTCCTAGCAATAATATACTTAAGTCCAAATGAGGTAAGTCCAAATGATATCAGCATGATTTAAAAAATGGCACTTAAAACTTACTGCATATTACAGCATTTTACTAAATATAGCTGATCAGCTGAAACAGATTTCTACATAAATATGACTTGGCTTATATGTAACTTACAGGCAGCTCACATAAGCAGTAGGTATGAAAAAAGCTTTTTATTAATATCACTAGCAATTAGTTAAATAGTTAAAAATCTGCATTACATAAATATGAGGTATTGAGATAAATATGAGGTCACTGAGATATAAATTAAATCTGTTTCATAATTTTTATAGTTCTTTACAAACTTTTTTCCTTCAAATATTCTCTACTGTAAGAGCCTGGTAAACCTGTCCTTGCAGAGATGCCATAAATCAAACACTGCAGAAAGCTAGCGCAGGGATATATGAAAAAAAATGCAAACCTTGAAAGAGATCTATTAAACCAAACAAAAATGTCTAACATATTTCTGGAGAGTGAATTTCAGCCAGAGGTGCAGAACAGATGCTCACGGTTTTCTCTGAGCTCCCTTCCTCTCAAAGCCAAATCAAATCAATCAAAAAAGTCTTATTTGGGATCACAGATTTGATTCAGGCATGGCTGAGCACCTGCCAGAACCCTGTTATAAACTACATTATTTTTTAATAAATGAGAGATGAAATATTTATTCCATCTTTTCCAGAAGCTGTCGGTTGCACTGAATACCTACCTGCTGGATGACCCAAAACTCAAAAAGATAGTGATATTATATTCTCAGACTTGAAGGGACAGAAGACAGGGCGGTGGAGCCGCAGACTGCAAGACTGCAGAAACCGTAGTCTTGTCACAGAAATAAAACACAGAAAAGCCTGGACAACATTTCCAAGCAAATGGATCACATGCATCATTCTGTGTGGCACCTGCTGTTCCATTAAAGTCTAATCAAGCCAGTTTAGAGAAGCTTCTGTCTCATGTCACAGAGGCTCTCTGAGCTGGTACTTTTTAATACTCAATAATTTAAATACTGTATTAGCACATTTAGTGGATGTTCCCTGACTGGTAGCAAGCCATAGATCGTTGGTGATTTCATTTAGGTAGCAAGCCTAAATGGTTGCAACTTTGAGACAACATATCCACAGGACAGGAAAGGATTCTCAGCCCCTCCAGGAGCAAATACAGCATACCTCAAGAGCCAAACCTCTACTGTTAGGCTCTCAAAGGTTACTTTGATGTAAAGGACTCAGTGCCAAGCCCTAGGAGACTCTCCCTAACCCATTAACTGCAACACTGAGTGTTCAAACAGAGCCTGCAATGAACACATAAGGTTCCAAGTGCCCAGAGGGTCAGAGAAGCTAAAGAGCAGCCTGTGCGGGGGACTGAATTCCACAAACTTTCACAGTCTGGGATCCTACCAATTCTTTTTCCCCTCCCTTTCATGTCACAGACCTCGGCAAGCCGAGGCAGGTAGGTGAGGGGAGTTATCTGTCTGAGCAGAAGAGAGCATGGATCTGACTGCAACGGAGCAGCTATACCTGCAGCCAAAACCAGGACAATGGAGAAGAGATTCAAGGATAGGTTCAAGTTGCTAGCGCATGCTGAAGCCCCTGTCATCCCTTGCAGATTAAAGCTATTGCTGCTAAACCAGAAGAACTGTCAGAGACAGTAGGATTGAAAAATGGGTCTCATTTACACTGGAAAATGAGTATAGTGCAGAAATGCAATGCCACTGCCCCCCCAATCTAGTGGATATCCAGTCTGAGATGTCTATGGATGCACCAGCTCAGATCTGAAATCTATAGTGTCATGCTGATGCAACGAGGCTTTTTGGCTTGGATGGCAGCATTGCTTCTTATTCCAATCTATCTAAAATCCATATGTCTCCACATTATGGGTTACTTGAACAGAACTGGCAGTTGCAGATATATACCAGAAGACAAAAAAAAAAAGGAGCTAATTATCCCAGCTTGTACTGTTGGGTGGCAGGAAAATGAGAAGTCAAACCCCACTGGAGGACCACTCCCTGAACTGTACTTTCTCCAAGATACCATTGCAGTCAATCTGGCAGACTATTACAAAATGAAATGCTTATTCTGCAAACTGCTACTAGAAACGCAAGAGTTGATAAACAAACTGGTGGATAGATATCACACTTGTGATAAGAGGAGCTAAAGAGCATCAGGAGATATTTGAAGAGTTCAGAAACAAGAACAAAATTTCTCTATGACAACAATATTTAGGAACAGTGAAAATAAGAAGAAAACAATTCAGAAAAGACTGGAAGATCCTGTGGATAGATAAAGTGGGAATACCTCTGAATTTCACAGTACAATCCAAGTAGATTAAGGAAAGGCACGGTGTTTTGGTACTGGAAATTGCCACATTCATTTCACTCTGAACATCATTAAAATCAAACAAAACAAAAAAAGTTCTCCCCTGAAATTACCCTAAAAACTAGGTGTGCTGCCAGCCACAGTACTTTGGAGTTGAAGGCCTCCAAGTCAGGACCTACCACGCAAGTTCAGATCTCCAAAGAAGATTGGAATTTCCAGGGTTCAAGGCTCATGGCAAATCCCATCAGAGGAAAATGTCAAGCTGAATCGTAACTTTTTAACATGAATCATAATGCATTCACTTTGAGAGAAGCAAAAAACTTCTCCAAAACAACTCTCATTTTCAGCCTCACCAGCCTAATTCCAGGCAGTTCCAAAGGCTGTATTATTCTGAATACCGTGCTTTCAAGCAGTACTGATTCCGAGTTGGCTAAGAGCAGAGTAAAGGAGAGAAAAGTGGATAAAAAGAAAAATTGCACAGGGTAGCACAACCCAGTGTTGCTGTATAACTTTGCCCTACTGCAACACTTTTCACACAAAGATTTCCCTTTACAAACATTAACCAGCAGGATTTACTCTTGCTTTTAAGTGTACAGAACTGGAAGGAAATTAGTAGACTGTGATGTAATTTTAACTGCATTAATACGCAATAAAAGTATGTTCTTGGCAGAAAATGCTGTTACTATATGACTTACGGGTTTAAATATTAAATATAACTCTCTTCTTCAGAGCTCCTCTACTAATTACACATTTTATTTTTTAACATATATTTGTCTTCCTACAAGCATTTAGGAAACTAATGACAACTTTCAGGTTGGCTAGATTCCATTCTTTTTAATACAGCCAAGTGAGATTTAATTTGAAATCTGACATCACCTTAAATATTAATAAGATCAGGGTAGCTTTACAGCATATATTCATCTTTATGATTGAAAGGAGCTTCATAAAGTTGGTGCAGGCTTTAGGTATATTAAAGTGTAAAAAAATTATGTGTGAGAATCATATCAATATGCAGATACATCTGTATCCTGTTAGCAGAGAAACAAGAATAACACAGATCAAACTGAGGAACTAAAGTGTACGTTTTGTTGCCAATTATCATCAAAGCCAGTAACTTCTTGAAATCTACCCAAAGAGAAAGCATATTATGTCCTCCCATAGAGACAATACTATCCAACTCCTCTAACAGCTCTACACACACAGCTACTGCCATGCCACACCTTTCATGTCAGCTCCCTTAAACTCCTTCACTGACAAAAATTAGAGCTGGCCAAGGTCAGCCTCATTAGGTACATGGTTTGTAATCAATTGACCTCCACCAACTCAGTTCCTGGAGACACAGTAAGATTTCCAAATTGTCCTCCTATTTGAACCATTCAATTTTCATTAAACTTTACTTCAGTAGCTGAGACCATGGTGGACCAGCAGTTGTGAAGAACATTGTTAAAGTTGTGGCACAATAGCTGTTAAGTCTAAAGAGATGTTAAGCTCCTTTTCGGAACCATACAAGTTTGAACAATAGGAGCCACCACAAAAGCAGAGGTCTGTGCAGGAGCAGCAACACAAGAGTGGATGGAACTTCTCTGAATGGCTGACAGAAAAGGTGAAAAATGGATTTTATTTTGGTGGAATCACATATGTGAACACTTACTCATAAAGGGCAGAAAACCTGGGACATCCACAGAAGCACTTACACACTATGACCCCAAGACAGAAGAGGAGCCGAAACACAGCTTTTTTCCTAGAATGCCGATACAGAGGGAACAAAGTTTTGGAATCTGAAAGAAGGAAAATGCTTGCTATGATACAATTCCTGGTGAGTCTCGTGAAAGGAAACTTGATGTACATTTTTTTTCACAGAAACAAGACCAGATCAATTAAATTAGTCAATTTCAACTAGATATACATCAATGGACAGATATGAAAGAGTGAGGCTGCAGAGAAAGAGTTAATCGTGCAACCTCCACTTTATGAGGTTTGGCATTAAAAAAAGCACAGCTCAGCCGATCACTCTTAGAAAACAGAATATACTGGAGATGGATGAGGGAACACCAGTGATTTAACACCTCATCCTTTCTAGTTAACAACAGTGATACTTAATTGCTGTTAGTTGTTTAGTTTTCACATAAGCTTTCTACAGAAGTTTATCAGACAGAAGCAAGTAATTAATTTGTTTTATCTAGGATGATTCTCAGCTTATCTCAGCAAAGCCAGCCAGACACCAGTATCCACCCTAGAATGCAACACACTATCTAAAAGCAACAAATCTATTTCTAAGCATCAGATTCTTTCCTACAGAGAACTTGAAGAGACTAAATTGGCTGAAACAGAGACAGCAAGGATTCCCATCTTTCTTCACACCCGCATTTGTCATTTACATGATTTTTCATTGAAGACAAATGCAACTATATATGCTAAGGAGAAAATGTGTTTAGCACTGAATGCCTCCTTTGAAACATGTGATATGGTATCAAGTACACAAGATAAGTTTTTAGACGCACAAGACAGTTCTGTGCCAAACTGGATGATCCCCAGAAACTCTAGTGCAACATTACTTAAGCTTAGGTGTGTGTTGTACAATAAAAGCTCTTGTATTCAGAACTAACTATTTTAACTCTTACATAAAAGATACTTTCACAGGGCCCTGTCAAGCTTGTCTACACAGAGGTGCTCATGAAAGTAAGGGCAACTCTGAAGAGCCAGGAAACTGTTTGTGTAAGCCAAAGAACCTCTTATAGCTTGCCTGCAGGGAAGAATGGTCTATGCCCAACACTATGGTTCCCATCAGTGGGCTAGCAGCCAGGACAGCACTGAAGAATGTGTTCAGTGGAAACACATCTTTTTGAGCAGAGACATTTCCCTGAACATGAGATTCATAGCTGCATACACAGTTAGCAGCCGAAGTTCCGCTGAAATTAAGATCAACGTTTCTGAGCCTTTATGCCAAAGGTTGTTCTGCTTTGTGAAGGTATCAGGAAGCTAGAGAAAACCAAGTGCAAGAGTTCTGCAAGGCTAGAAGAGCACAATACCCTTGTTGCAGACATCCCAGGCCCACATCTAGAAAGAGTATCCATTAATTTAGCTGCTCTGACCACAACAGCGCAAGGACTGCTAAACATCAGGGCCAAAGAACGGTAATCACTGTAGTCCTATTCTGACTGAGAAAAAGTGTATGCTGTCCTATGTATTTATCCACCTATACGCCCATTTAAACTTTTAGTGCTTTAAAAGTAAAGGCCTGTACTCATTCAATGTAAATACGCATAATACAAGGAGTTTATTTTAAGAAAATGTTTAAACCTACAAATTTTGTTAAACTAGGAAACAATTAAAACCCCTGGGGAAAAGTGCTATAAGATTATGCATTTCACAAACCCCATCTGGTTCCAAAAGTATGTATATACAGTATTAAAAAAGATATTTTTTCTCTCAGGAATGCCAAACATCATTCTTCATGAATATGTATAATTAGATGTTCTCTGTGAGTGAGAAGTAGTAATTAATTCAGTGTTAAACATCACAACCTATTACTTGAACTCCATGGCAACCAACACTGCCAAAAGAGAAAATGAAATTTCAAAGCCTATTTATATTATTACAGTTACACATTTCCCAAAATTTCAAAGCAAGCTTGTACTATTTTTGGGTACAGACAATTTAAGTTAACTTCTCTAACTAGTAAAAAACTGAAGAAACAACGGATAATTTTTGCTTTTATTTGTAAAAAGACTTAATGGTAGTGAATTACTGTTTCTGTGATACTCAGGGGCTTGAAGGCAGAGATGGGGAAAGGTAATCGACATTCACAGTAGTCACTCTGTGGTATGCTCAGCGCTCCTAGGGATGTAATTCCAGTGGTTTTCACAGTTTCAGACACACTGCTCTCATGGACTGCTCTGACCAACCCAGCCACAGCACAGGGAATTTAGGTTTTGACCTTAATGCTCAAACCAGTGATTTTTACCCTTTAACTAAATAAAGATGGAGGTAGACTGAGGAAAAACACTGTGAATCAGCATATCTCAAAAATCTGAGTAGCTTGGTGGATGTTTGTGCCTTTGCATTTTCTTCCTACATAAACAAAGCCAACAGGGACTACAACAGAGTTGACAGTCTCTGGCTTAGGGAAGTGGGAACAGCAAAATAAAAATCAACATCATGCAGGAAAGCAAGTTCCAGCACACACAGAGGTGTGACTTCAGATCCCTAGGAATGCTGGGTAGCAAAGATTGACATTCCCTTAGAGAAAAAAATAATAATGGCAAAAATACAAATAATCCTAGGAGTGAAGTTAAGACAGCATACACAGCTAAAGGATGGATTTCACTATGTCCCAGGCAGATCTTGCGCCTTATATTTAAGATGATTTAAAAGCACCAGGTCAGTCCATTAAGGTCAGGTAAAAAGTACAGCATGAGCTGATACTTTCAAAGTCTGGAAAGAAAAGGCCATAGTCAGATGTAATTAACAAAGACCATCAAGAATAAGAAGATACTGTCCTATAAGTATTTCAATAGAAGAATAAAACCAACAAAAGTGTCAGTCTACTACTCAGTGAAACTGAGACCTTACTTAGGAATGTCATCTGGGAGGCTGAAATTTGGAATGCCTTTTTCTGCATCATCGTTGCATTAAACATCAATTAACCCTCATAATTAATACCAACAATTGATGGCGAGACATCAATCTCTAATCATGAAAGAAGTGGATTAGAGAATTCCTTGGTAAATCAGACATTTTTCAGTTTGGTCTGGCTTTTCTTAAAGAGCTGCTGGATGAGCTGCTGGCATTTATCTCGGACGTCCCTTAGGATACAGTGAGTTACCAGAAGACTGTAAAATAGCAAACAATAATAAGAAGGAGCCACAGACCTATAAACCCTACAGCTTAGCTTCAGTTCTCAGAACTGTAACAGAATAAATAATCAAACTACTTGTAAATACCTAGAAAAAAAACAGGAAGATGAATAACAGACAGCATGGATTTGTCAGGAAGGAGCCCAATCAAACCAATGTAATTTCCTTCTATGACAGAATAATGGCCTTTGGGGATAAGAAAAAAGTAATAAAAAGTAGCTGTCATATTGCTTTACTTAAGTAAGTCTGACTTTGATTTCATGTGAAACTCTCTAAAACAAAGTGGAAATACTAGAACGCTCTAGAAATGGTTGGAAAAGGCTATGTGGAAAGAAAACACACATAGCTTAGCATAATGAGAGATGCAGGCATTCAGTGATATTCCATAGGGAATGTCCTAGGTGAGGCATTACTGAATATTTTTTTAATGAACTGAAGGGTGGGAAAAAAGTTTGTTAAATAGCACTCAGCTGGGAGGGACTATAAGTGTGTTGGAGAACAGGACTTCAAAATTCCAGTTGGAAGACTGGAGAAGTCAGTGTATCTGCTACTTGTGAATAGTATAATGTTCTGTACCTCAGCAGGAATAATTAAGCATATTACTGCAAGACACAGAATACCTGGCTACAGGGAAGACAATCTGTAGATCAGCAATGGAGACATGACAACTGTTCCCTCACATTTTTGGGAGGACAACAACCATTTTATGGCAGTGCATGAGAGGAGGTAGAGCTTTTGAGAGGCATGAAACAAATCTTCCACTCAACTTTTGAGTACCAGCTCAGGCTGGTGCCCCATATTTCAAAACAAGAATGAGGAATGATCACAGCTCTAGAAAACATGACTTATAAGGAAAGACTGAGCATACGGGGCTTACTGTCCTGAAAAGACCAGCAAAAATTTACAAACAGCCACTTCAGAAGAGGAAAATGTCTGTTCTTCATGCTCAGAGGATTTAAGTGCTGAAACTGCAAAAAAAAAAAGCCCCCAAAATCAAAACAACTAACTAAGGTTAAACACAAGGGAAAATATAATGAAACAAACTTAAGAAGTAACAGTGCTTAATTAACATGCCTGAGAAAGCTCTGGAGTCTCCATCACTGGAGGTCTTGAGGAAGAAGCGAGGCATACATCTGCTTTTAGAGCACAGACAATGGACAAGGTCCTAGGCCCCTTCCAGTTCAGTGCAGGACAGACAAAGGATATCTGGCAAGGGGGAACAATAGGCTAGAGAGGTATCTGGAAAAGAACCAAATCTGGATGACCTTTTGAAACTACTCAGTATTAGACATGTCTCCATCCATAACAGACGTGGTAGGAATGAGCACAATGGTACTGCTAACAAAAGTGCTTTCTTTAATGCATAACTGAGGCTGAAATAAGCAGTGCTGGGAAACTTGGTGATACCTCACTTAGTACTACAGTCAAAGCACCTTTTCTGTGTCAGAGATTGCCAGATTAGGCTTCACTTAAAAATCAGACACAGGCAGAGAGAGGAATTCCATTAGACACAGGGAACAGGTGAGTATCTGATTGAATAAAATGCTCAGTTACCAGGGAGCTCACACCATCTGCTGGACTGCTGATTCTGTTTCCTGAGCAAGCACTGCCAACAGAGACAGAAGTTTCTGCCTGCAGTGATCTGAAGGTACTAACACTCCACTCTGAGACCAAAAAGACAGCTCTTGGGTCAAGTCGTCATTACACTTCTGTTCTTTCTATAATATTTCTCAATAAAGTTTAAAAGACAATTTTCCCTTTCATGTCACAACATCCATTTTCTTAAAGAAGGCAAGCCATCTGACAGTAATTGGACGAAAGCTTGAGTTCCTCCAGCAGGCTACTGGATGAGATGAGCAATCATGGGGTGAAACTTCCACCAATTTTCCTCTCAAGCAGATCCAAGAACAACAAGTTCCAGTAATCAGTCAGGTATTTGTATTCTGCTCAAAAGCGAGACTTCACAAATAAATCTTACCAGCAGAGGTTTAAAAGAAGTGATCAGCATTCTCTCCTTTTTCTGAGACGAAGCCTTTTGGGGAACCTTGGGTTGAAAGTAATTACTTTATGGATGCACTCTATGTACTAGTGAAACAACAAAGCATACTGATCTGCAACTTACTGATACTCCAAGGTGCTCCTCAGCTAACAAAAGGAGGCCCGAATCTGCTTGCTACAGGGGAGCTATCCAAGTTTACACCACTGATGATTTGCATTTAAGTTTTCATTAGACTGCTGGGGAAAGGAATCTCCAAAGTCTTTACAGGAGTAATCAATCAAAGAGCACAGCTGCTGAAAACGCTAAGGCACTGCAGTGACTGATAGCACACTGAAAGGAAGTGAATGAAAACTCTTCGCTTATTAGTGCCTCGATCAGCATTTTTTTGTACTTTTGTATCTAAACTTCTCTCAGAGTTTATAGAGTAGGCAACACCTCCAAAGTAGTCAATGTCTTGATGGTTAGCCCCATTGAAATTAGTTTCATTTATACAAAATGCATTACACCCACTGGGAGATACCACTCAAAATTTCAGATATTGTTACTCATTGAGGTATCTTGGGGAAAGACAAATAATGCCACTGTCATTAAAGTGTTTTTTTTTAAAAAAAAAACACCAAAAAAATTAAGAGAAGCAAATGGAAGATGCTGCAGTGCCCAGTCTATCACTCGACTGGTAGTGCTGGGGAGAGATAAGTATGGCAGTATAAGAACACCATTCGGTGAAGTGTGATGAAAAGAGTGGGGTGTATCATGAAGATTTTAACAGCACTGCTTCTGATGCTTACTCTTCCATACCTGTGACAGGCTAAATAACAGTGAGCATGCTTCTTTCCCAAAGCATGAAGAAGAAAGCCTTATGTACGTAACTGGAGAATAAGTGCTGCATGCAATAAACATGCCAGTTTCAGAGTGACAGTCAGAGACATCTTTTTTTGTGGTCCTTCAACTGCAATAGTTGTGATCAAAGAGCAGTGCACTCTCTACGAGAAGCAGCTACTTCTGTGACACAAACCATCACTTTCAAAAGTCAATCCTAGCTTTCAGTTACCCACTGTCACTTGGGCATTTAATTGGCACGACTGAATTTTAAGATCTCATAACGTCAACAAAACGTCATGTAATGAAATGCCATGAATTAAAAAATATAATAAAAAACTCACCCTGTATGTTTTGCAGTCACATCCCCGGACCTCAAGAGGAAGAATTCTTTCTCCTAAAACCTACTCCAACTTTTACTTCTTCATTTTTCACTCACCTGGGCAGTTTGGGCATCTAGGAATCCTGTGCTACATGGTCTGAGCGGCTGAGTCTGGAAATCAAGAGGCCATTGCACGTACCGCAAAGACAGATCATACAGCTGGAAGGATCAGTTCCTGCTTTTTCTAGTCACAAGATTTATTATGTGTTCACCATTCTTTATCTTAATGTGTTAAAGAAATAACTCCAAACAATTAAAACAAAAAGAAAATATACATGTGAAAGATAAGGATAAAAAACCAACAAAAGACAGGGAAGTTTTAAAAGTCTTACTAAAAATCTCACCAGCAACACTATTTCTTGAAATTTTATTTCTCTCAGAAAAGTCACAAGAGCCTTGCATTTTAATGCGTGTCTCAAAAGCTCCTGATTCCTTAGATCAGTTTGAGGGCTATTTTAAGGTTAACTTGATATTCTACTGCTGTTTAATGACCACCTGGCAATTTGGCAGGAATGCATGAAGCAATAAAGTCATTTCTGAAGTCAGGAAAAAAAAAAGAATTTTTTGAGGGATAAAATACTCCTCAGAAGAAAGATAAAAATTATACTAAGTTTCTCTTTTTTTTTCTCCCTAAAACTAAATGATGTTTGCTGATGGTGTGAGGTACATAATAAAAAGACATCCATTATCATATCACACGTTCTTCACATACTTTGTTTTTTTGTTCTGAAATATCATGCTAAGTTGTAGAAATAAGCAACAATTCCTCAAAGGAAGATACCTCTTGCTGAAAAAAAGTACTGAGAATATCACAGATGGCAAAAAAAAAATAATACAAGTTTGGAAAGTGTTTTTTAAGTTCTTTGTTCCAAAGATGATGCCTGAAGCCACAGACGGCAGAAACTTCGTGTCTGCAGGGGTGGGGTTTATCTTGAAATTTAAGAGAGCTCAGGTCAGTGTCTATTTGTTAGCTAGCCTAACCCTCCCATTATGGCTAATGGAGACTAACAGAGCCAGAAAGGCCACAGAGACATCACTTCAGCTGAGCAGCTATTAGGCTTCTCTCCTTTAGGATAAGCTCGATCTTGCTTTGGGGTCTGGAGAAGGCAGGAGAGGAACATCGCTATGCACCGTCACAACCCCATGGCTGTTCAAAACCACTTGCTGTCACAGTCTTGTCCCTTTCTGCAAGTGCCTCCGATCAACTTCAGGGGACTTTGGTCAGTTTTATCCAAACAGAAGTGACTTACTATAAGTTGGATGAAAATTAGAGACTGGAATTAGCACTCTGAGGGTCCAGAGTAGTAGGTATGTAACTATTCAGTTTTCTTTTTGTTAGTATTTCCATTTGACATGATATAGAATTAATATCTCTCCTCACAGAGCAGGAAAAAAATTAAATGGCAGAACACCAGATAAAACGGTTAGCATTTTCTGATGTTCAGTAGTGTTATTGCATATTATGTTTATGTAACACTGTTACACAGCTTAAATACTCACCCCACCCACCCCTTAAATTAGAAAAGCATTATTAAAGTTACTACATGAAACACACTTGTCTACTCCTTAGGGTTGCCTGAAAAACCCTAATTTTGGCTCTTTTGTCCATATGCATTAATATACAATTATTAGTTATAATACATGTTCACATCCCCTTTTTTTCCTACCTAACCTTTGCCTCATGCAACACACAGAACAGAAGATGCTCAATTAAGGAGCAGCTATTGGTCTTCTTCCTTTCTTCTCGCTGTTCAATGTGTGATCCCTTGTCTTATTCACCATATATGATTCAAACCAGACTCTCAAAGCAGCATTAACAATTTCACGGGATTTTCTGAGCTGTGTATCAGAGTTCTTATCTAAGTTCTCTACAATCAGTGACAAGTTTATCCACTAAAATCTAAGAAATCTTGATTAAACATAAGCTTATGTTTTAAAATACGCTTATTAGTTTGCTAAGTATGTCAGATGTTCCTGCAGACAGCAAGGGGCATCCCTTTTATCAAACTGCAGGTGGGAGGCACTGCCTTGACCCAAAGAAGTTAATGCGTCTTTGAATATAGACAGTACAACATCATTAATTCCCCCCAGTGGAAGAACTGATGAGAGCAGAGATGTAGGCAAAGTCATTATGGTTGGTGTGGTGCAGGTTACATCATGAGTATGCGGCTCAAGTTTGATTCTGAATGCTAGTTTCCTAACAAGGTTATTTTGCCCTAGTCTAGTCATTAAACGGCTGAGATTTTTCTGCCCAAGTTTTCACAAGAAATAATTCACCAGGAGGCTTATGCCTGTCTTGTAATATGCCAACCCAAAAAGAAGCAGTTTGGCAAAATCATAAGCAAGTTTTTAGCGTGGAAGCATCAAAAGGTGTTTTATAGTCCCCGTGATACTTTTGTTAACATAGCACTGTGCTGTTCTTGGTAACCTGATTATAGTATCACACCAGAGCACTGTGGCGGACTGAACTGTGAAGCCCTCTTGGCACAGAAGCACTGATATCTAACCCAAGTGGTGTTCGTCTTGTCAAATTAGAAATTGAATAGCTGCCATTGAGGTCACCAAAAGTAAAGGGAAGGGCAGACCACAGGAAAGACTGGCACTCGGAGACCTGAGAAGAAAGCGGCAAAGCAAAAATCACTTCTGGGTAAAGATGCCAGCTATTATCAAATCTTGCTTGACTGGAACACTAGACAAGATAGTAGCAGAAATTTGCTCATAGTTTGCATCACTAAGCTGAAGGCTGAAAAAATTGCAAGTCAGACTTCATCGTAAATAGCAATGTCGGCTACAAAAACCATAATTGTTGACTTTGTCAATGTTTTAAATAAGGTACATATTCTAAAGTTCTAGATTTATACTCTTCCTTGTGACTTTATGGATACACTCGCTTCAGCTTCTCTGCACAAAGTAACCTACTCATTTTTTCCTGAAAAAATAAGTGGGGAGTCATTATGGCAGAAGGTCTGGAATTAACGAAAACAACATATTTTATGAGATCTTTTCTTGTGGGGCAAAACACATTCTTTTTCCTAATTAGCTGCCCTTTGTTATTAAGTTGGCCTTTACCATTCCGTACTGTTAGATATGACAGTGATAAGGTTGAATTAATCTATTGAGAGAAGATTTAGTAGCCATTTCTTCTGGCCTTTGGCCTGTTTTCATAAAACTCTGAATTGTTCATGCCTGTTACACAGCAGCTTGGAAAAGAAGCACAGATGCTGAAGTTCAGCCATTGCACTTCTGACACTTAAGTGGATTCATTTATCTAGAAATAGAGATGAATTTGAATCTTAGCCATTAAAGCTCATCCCACAGAGGGAAACTCCTGTAGCAGAAGGCATAATCTAGGAGAATTTTATGTCATATTCATTTAGATTTCAGTAGTTATAGCACTGTACAAGGAACTGGCTGTTTTTCAGAGAATATATCCTGGAAGGTTATTCAAGAAGGAATGAAGAATAGATCAGTGAACTGATATTTCCATGTCAGTAGTAGGAAGAGAAGAGAGACAGCAGGTTGACAGTGTTGCTGGGGTATAAAAAAGATATTTAACAATAACTAAGTATAAAACCCAAATTAAGGATTTTAAAGCCAAACAGGAATCAGTTTGACAAACATCAAGATACCAATGTAAGTGTAGATCATCCATTACTTTCATTTTCATTTGCTAGGGGAGCAAGAGTTTGCCTGATTTATGAATTCTTTTGATAATACATTAAGGCAACCAGCGGGATTTAGGTTTTCTAAACAGCCAGAGCTGCTCACTGTATGAGTAATGACAACAACGCAGCCCAAAAGTTTGCCACCCACATTGTTGCAGCCTGTTTGGTTAAATCAAGTCTCAGACTGGGAGGCCAGAGAAGAATTCCTTCCTTGTAAAGCACAAGTGGCCAACTTTACACTGCACAGATTATAAATCTTCAACAAACTGTGACTTCTCAAGCTCTTTCAACACAAAAAATGCTTCTGTAGTGCTCTGGATGTGCACTGAATTTGGCCAGCACACGCAGCTTTCTAGGGCGAGCATGGGCAGCTCATGTCAGCTTTGCTGCCTCCAGTCCCAAAGACAGCTCAAGACATGATCAGGTCAAGAGCCCCTGCAGCACATGGCACTCCCCAAAAGAGGCCACTTCTCTGCTGCTCATCACCTTTGCTCATCAGAGGTCTCAACTCCAGTCATAACACACAAAGAAGTGAGTATCGGGTGCTTTGGTACAAGCGATATGGGGTTGCAAACAGAGGACTTCCAAGAACATTTCCAGAGCCTTGCAACGAGACCCCTTGCTTATATAAAGTTTTTTTCTAGATATACAAGCATGCACAGGGAAGGATCTCTCTTCTCAGATAACTGAAGCAAAGTAAGCAGGGAGCATAAGAAACTGCTCTATGGGTATTACTATTAATATTAGTAGATATAAAAGACAAAACATATTAATCAAATGAAAAATTTAATGTGTTTAAAATTTGGACATGTATCCAGAGAACATCATATGTTATTTTTACATTGCCTACATCTATGCTTTCATCCCCTCCGGCTGCTGGATAAACTAAGATGCTCAATACAAACACACTTGGCTTAATGAGTAGTCCAGGTCATGAGTGTGAAACGCTAACGCAGAGGATGACCAGCCCACATCCTCCTATTTGAGACAAGAGGTAAGTATCATTATGAGAAGTCGTCTTCAGGACAAATTTTCCTTAGTGGCAGGACTATCATCTTTTTTCTGCCATGCCTGGCTCCTGAAGCAGGCATACAGAGAACAAAATGCTCAGCTCCTTCCCTGTTCTCCTCTCTCCCTCGCTGTCTCTTCCCCCCAACACCTCCAGCCTGTGAGAAGTGGCTGTTGCAACCCAAGGGTTTTAAATAATACGTGGTGAAGAAAAGTTTGCATATCTGGGGAAGATGGATTGTCAACAAAAATAAGAGTGATAAGGAAGGAAGTGCTATTAGGAGGGAATAGAAAACTGAGCCTATTGCACTACTTGCTTCCCACCCAAAGTCATGTATTTTCCCCCATATTAGTTTAAATGGGTACTTATTTGCAAAAAAAACCCCTCCCTGACATTGTATCAGGCTATAGAATTATCTGAATTACAAATGATAGTTACGAAACCATGGCAGCATACATACAGTATAAAAAAAAAGGGCAGGGAAGCCCAAGCTTTCTACAATCAGCTTCTCCAATCAACTGCTTCCCTGACTACAGCCCTTAATTTTTCTTTCATTTCCATTCCAATCACCAGGCTACTTCAGTCCTTCCTATCTAAGGAAGCTACTATCTGTACAATTAGTAGCTCCTAGCTGTATGGAAGCTTCAGTAGGTAGATGCCACTAGGTGACCACCATGATATTGTGTTACTTGTTCTCCAGCTTATCTCCAGACAGCACTGATATGCCAAAATCTATACTCTTCATAGTGCCTGACGGTTATCTTTCTATAGGGAATGCCCTTGCAGCAGGAAGAGAGGTTATTACCTGACACAGGTGACTTATCACAGCCTTCATTCCCCAGTTAACTGGTCTTGAAGATCCTCCCTCGCCCCAGGACATACACCCATCCTGCACCACTGTTCAGTCACAAGTCCCCACAGCAACAGAGGAGCTCGACCACTGCTGCATGCCTACCTGTCCTGCAAGGGGGAAAGCTAGCTTCAGTATCTCTGAATTCTCTCACACTAACAGGCAAGTATAAAGCTTTCCAAAATAATCATGGCAGAGCAGCAGGAGAGCACCCTCTTCCTAAGCCAAACAGTACTCTGCATTGTGATCTTTTTTCCAGAACAAACCCTACCAAATTCAGATCCCGCCCTTTAACTGGCCTTCTTGCAAAACATCCAATCCCTCTCTGCTCAGTAGTCACCAGGATTTAGAACTTAGTGTTTGATTACCTCTTCTCTACTGCTGAGGGAGGCAGCCAAAGACCCAGCACTTTTGTATCTACCCAGAATATATTTTCATCTATTCAAATGGATGATTAGCAGACTTGAATAGTACAAAGCCTTAAAATGGAGAAAACACGGAAAGTCAGAAAACTCGATAAAGATACAATTACCTTGCATTTGTAACTTCCTCCACACGCACACCAATTTTAATTCTGCTTTTTTAGAAGATAAAATTCCAATAAGTATTAATGTATGCTGTATTTTTGCAGAAAAACTGATGAAAGGTACTCAAGAGACAAGTAGTAGTTCATTGCTCAGAAACCCATTCCATAATTCAGAAAAGCAAATTTTACAGCATTCAGGACACAAGTTCCTAGTTACATATTTGGAAAGTGGCACTTCTGCTGCTTGTTCTGTTTGGTCTCTTTGAGAAGGTAATATGGGGGGGGGGGGCGGGGAAATCATCACTAATTATTTCCATTTCAGTGTGTTTAGTGATTCCCAAAAGGGAATTCAATCTACAACACACTGCTCTAAAAAACAAATGTCTTTACATAAGCAACACAGGAATGAAAATGCTGGAGCAATGTGGAGCATCTTCATTTCTCCAGTAAGTTAAATCATGAAACTGCTCATGTCATTGCAGAGATATAGGCATCATAAGGGACTGCTATTTTTGACGTGTCCTCCTCCATCATTAGGCATATGTATGAGAAGGAGGCAAATCTTACTTGTTGCTTATTTTAAGTTGGGGGCTGGGAAGAGAGAAACAACACTACCTCCAAAGATTTCCCACCTCTGTAAGATAGGATATTAGCATTTTCTATGATCTTCAAACAAAAGATATGGATTTTGAAAAACATTACTTACACTGGAAGAAAACTCCAAGAAAATAAATATTTCCCTCTAATATTCATTCCGACTAAGCCTGGCTCAACTGCCTCCAAAATCCAACAATTTTTGTCTCCTTCGTGGGATTTAGCCTAGGACCCAGAAACCGTGCTCATGGATCAAGGATCATAAAGGCAGGTGTTCAGGAACACAAGTTGAAATCTCTTTCTCCCTCCTTTCCATGCTGAAGGCCTGCACCAGTGAGGACTGCAATGCCACTTTAACTCCCCCATTGAGGCTGCATTTTGTGCCAGAAGCGTTCACTGAAGCACGTTCCTTGAACTGCCTTTCAGTTCCTTAATTCAGCTGTATCTCTACCCACATCACAACAAACTTCAGGCACTGCTATTAATTTCAGTGACCCAACAGCATTTTATGATTCAGTACTTGCCTGAAATACTCATGTCTAAGACACGGTTTAAGGAAAAATAAAAATAAAAAAGAAAGAAGAAAAAGAAAAAGAAAAGGAAAAAAAGACAGTGAAACAGGGAAGAAATTGAAGTTTTACAACATTTTAGGTAAGTCCATGTTTAAAAGCACACGAAAAAGATCATGAACCCACAAACTCTAACAGAATTTGAATACAAAACTACATTCAAACTTGATGGGGGCTTGTCTCACTGTCGAATCCATTTTCAACCCAGGTCAGAACCAGCTTCTGAAATGCTGGGCTGGGTTTGGTGGCAGTAGCGAGAAGGCTCACGAAGCAGTTTCTCCAGGTACCAGAAATCAACCGGTCTGCCTATACAGCCCACAGGCAGAGGTAGCAAAGATTTTCCAGAGCGTATGACAAAGGAGCTCAGGTCTACTGAGCCAGCAGTCCAAAGCTAGCTTTTCACACAAGCATTGAATGTCTCCACAAAAAACAGATGCTAGCTGAAGCTTTTCCGTACAGAAACCTCATCTGCCCCACTTCTTTTCTCTGTGCCACCCCTCATAACCTCTCTTTGATATTTGTCTTCCCCTTGCTTGTAAGAGGCAAGTACCTGTGGTGGTTTGGGACTGGATCCGATACCCCGTGAAATTCTCACTGACTGTGAAATTCGGCATTCGCAAGCTTCCCTGAATGACATCTCACAGCATCTTTTCTGCTTTCTGCCTATTTAGAGTAATTTTGGTTCTTGTACACATAAGCATACATCTAAAGTCTTGGAAACAACTCAACAATTGGCCCTTCCATAGCAAATACGCTTTCCTGGCAGCCATGGGTTAATTCGGGTCTAACTTTTCAGAGTGAGGATCATCTGTTCCTTTGGGCCTAAGCAGGCTACATTTAGTTGACTATTGTCAGGCATGACTCCAACTACAGTAACAAAATGAACCCATCTCACATGGTCGATTCCTGATATGACTGGAACAAACACCAGTGATTATAAAAAACTACCCTTAAACTACCCTCTGGATTTATGCCACTACCACATTGCAAAGGCAAACAACTATGGATATCCACATACTTCAGTATCTTAATATTAATCGGTGCCTATAGCTTAGATAATTTATAACTCAAAGAAACATAAATCCAACCTAAAATAATTTGCATTTCCAACTTGTGGGTGTGATAAAAACATCACCTAAAACGCATCTTCTTGCTCATACTATATATTTCATTTATCTAGCCAAACTGACATATCCGCCTTCACCTTGCAAAGAGACAAGGACATTTACAGACTTCAGTGTAGAGTTAAACCACTACAGGATGCCTATTCTTTCAAGCAAGCTTCATCTGAGAAATCTTCTCTTTAAGGTAAAAGACTATTATTTGTAAGATACTGGGTGGTACAAAGCCACAGCATTTGCAATTAAAATATGCAAAACTAGAGTTGAATACTGCTGTGTGTGTAAATTATGCATGTTTCTTATTAAATCAAATCCCTTTAACTCCTCTTCTCCCCCCCCACACTTATTACACAACTTGTCATCTCTTATTTACATGCCATATGATATACAACCCAAATAGAGAGGGCAAACATCCACAATATGTGCAGGAAAGGAAGATATTTGCATTTAATACATGAATATGCATTAGTAGGCAACACATTCCAGATACATATTTTAAAAGCAAGACTGTTTATTTTGACAAGCGTATTGCTAGAAATGCCACTATGTGCTCCCCCATGCCTCACAGCATGGAATTGATGCTCTGACTGAATACACAACACCCATCTTAGAATGAACTGAGACCCTGCTAAGCCAGTTTCAAAGGCATGAACTGAAAAGAAAGCCACAACACTGGCAGGTGGAAGGCTTGGGACAGAGGAAGAAGTCATTCATGGCATTTTCTTTCCTCCTCTCTTATCTTCTTCCCCTTCTCTTTGCTCACTGTAAATTCTCTGTGAAATTGGAGAATTCCTCTGAAAAACTGGCATCTACTGGGAAAAAAGTACCACTTCTGAAATTAAAATTGAAAAATACTGGTTCTGTTTCTGAAATAAAAATGGGAAACCAATTTTCAAGTGAAAGAAGATAACGCCCTTCTGCATTCCTCTCTTTTCTTTCCCCCTTCCTTTTTCATCTCTGCTTTTCTTTCAAGCTAATAAAAGTAAGGGCCCAAAAGGAAAGGCTATTGCTTGGGATTTAAGCAAGCTTTATTCAGTTCCTTCTACTCCACAGATTTCTTATGTAACTTTGGGCACTCACTTAAATCATCTATTCTTGGATTCTACATCTATACAAAGATCACAACAGTACTTGTCAGCCTCACAGAGGTGATACAAGTATAAATGGAATGGTAAAAAAATGCTATGTGAACAAGGTAGATAAACCAGATAGATAAAGAGAAAGGCCACCTTCCTGGTCAAAGTACTGAAGTTTAGAATCCAGGCTCTGCCACAATTCTCAATTCTGTTTAATTCTTAATTCCTCATCCACCGATGCAAGGGAATAGTGCTCACCCTCCTCTCTAAGATACGTGAAGGAATTAAGAGAGTTTGGGACACAGTTGGCCAAAGCTTAGACAGGAGATGGCTTGCTTTGTAAAAAGGAAATGACAATTTTCCCATTAAATTTTTCAAGCTTTTATGTAAAAATATTTAAAAAAAAAATTCTTAACACATACTTCTCTCTCAGCCAAAATGTTGCAACATATGTCTACTTGAAAGACAGTAGTCTTCAAGATTAATGTACAAAATGTTTTCTCCTCAAATCTTTCAAGACAGCAGCTTCCTCAGAAGTCTTCAGCTCCCCCTGCTCATGCACTTAGCTGAAACTTTGTGAAATACATGAAAAAAATTCATTCATTTAGCCCTCTCCTTTACACACATCTACATGCTTTTTCCAGCTTCATCCTGAGTCTCCAAGCAGCTGTCTAGAAACAAAGTTAGTTACAAACAAGTATCACAGTCAAATATGCTGGCTTTGAGCAATGGGATTTGAAACATTCACCAGAATGAAGGAGCTGAAGAGGTTATTCAGGACTACTGCATAATCTAGGCTGTACAGTGTGCAGTAATTTTTCTTGTGAGAATCCTAGAGAACTTGTCAGATGAACTAGAACTTTATAAGGGATTTTTTGTTGTTGGTAGTCATGGGGTCTTCTTTAATCACAAAAAACATCACAGAAACCCATGGTGGTTTACAGAAGTTCAGATAAATTCAAGGCCAGTTATCAAAATAAGTAGCTTTAACTAATGACATCTTATACTCTTCAGTTCTAGAATCCCAAAGCAACGGTTATTCATCACATGTGGCTTTTAAGAGCTGCTTTCAGCTAAAACTAAGCCTCTACCCTAAACTCCAACAGACCTCAATGGAAGACATGGTTGTTCAAGAACAGCGACAGCAAGATCCTCCACATCTGTGACCTTCAGTATTCAAAACGACTACCATGTCATCTTCACCTGGCTTACACTCAGATATACTAATATAGGATTCTAATATATAGCTTCTAATAGAGAAAGCTACATTGACAAGGCAGTAATGCCCAAACACAATCTTCCACTGTGGCCATAACTTCAACATTCAGAAAAAACTCATATTATTGGGAAGGCACAGCATGGTATTTACATAGACAAGCTTGTGGTATTCTGCTCTCCAAAAAACGTAAAAAGCACTAATCTTAATTATTTAAACTTTCTGGCCACCAAGACAGAAATGTGCTATCAACTGTTGCGCATCCTTTAGAGAAGAGCTGGGCTTCAGAAAATTTGGGCCACAGCATTGATTTCATATACATTTTATTGTGTTTTCTCTCATTCCACTTAAGGAGTTTCAAACTATATCTCACACTAGTTGTAATTCATTTCAGATTCACTAATGCTTGCTAAATTCATGATCCATAATGAAGAGTAGGCAAAGCAGACAATACCATAGGACTTTCAAACATCTCAAGATATAAGTGCCAATACTACTTATCAAACTAGAAGACAACACAATGATTCAGGGACAAAATCTTTAAGTTACAATTTCAATGTCAAAGCAAAAAAAACTTTTGCATTTTTGATGATTTTAGGTGAATGTATATGCAATGCAACTGACCCTCCCAGACTAGGAAGGTACATTAAGTATATCTAACTAGCATACACAGAAGGAAATGGGCACTTGTGGTTGAGGTGATGCAGTTTAACTGACAGTGCACTTACAGTAGCACTTTAATTCAGGCAGGATTGCAATTTTTAAACCATTCACTTGGTCATCTTTTCTTACTATGCATTGGTTGACATTATGGTGCACATGGATCTACACTCCTTTCACATGAAATTATATCAGAAGACACACCTCAGGAGTAGACCTATTACACTCCAGCCACTAATGGACATCCTGTGTCTGGGAGTAGTTGAGAAAACACTAGAGCTACACCTACACCTAAGTAAAAAAAAGAAGTCAAAAAACATACAGAAAAGTCAAGTTCTCAGCACTATTTTGCTCTATCCACTGTTACTGGCCTGGGCTACTTACTAATATAGACTTACTAATATAGACTGCGGGCAATAAAGTCAGCAAAAGCAACTTAAACTGGAAAGATTCCTAATTTGAAAGGTTAATTTTGAGCTACAGAGCGAGGGTACTGTGTCAGGCCAGATAAAACAGACTACTGTGAAAAAAAGAAGCATGGAAAATTAAATCTGTGGGGTCTTACTATGCTACAGTAAGGAGAGACTGCACTGCACAATTCTGTCAATCCACAAAGTCCTTGAGCTATGTCATTCTAGGTCCAAATCACTGTCTGTGCCACTGGCATTGAAACCAGGACTGGGTAAGAAGTAAAAGGTAAGAATGGCTTCTGTGCGTTAAGTGATGTGTTGGAGAGACAACAGATACCAAATAGATCAGCCCTTGGGAAATAACAGGTCCTGAGCAGAACTAAGAAGAACTTTACTTGGGGCTGGGTTCCTGATACGAGTGAAGGACAGATGCAACTTTACCAAACATTGAGGGGGTTCTGCTTTTCTGGATAGGAAAGGGTATCTGATAGGTCTTCACCAGGGTTTCTAGTGCATTCAGAATACTCAACGGCACACAATTAGTTGTGTGAAATGGTAAACAAGGCCACAGGATGCCATAGTCCTACCCTGGGCATACACCATATTCCCTTCTTTTTTGTTGGCTTTTTTTTTTTCAGT
This sequence comes from Cuculus canorus, assembly GCF_017976375.1. Classification (NCBI taxonomy): domain Eukaryota; kingdom Metazoa; phylum Chordata; class Aves; order Cuculiformes; family Cuculidae; genus Cuculus; species Cuculus canorus. The sequence goes on from NC_071402.1 coordinate 115,013,538, forward strand.
CTGTTTCATAGTACCTGCACTTCTGTACCCCACAGTAACAGAAATCCATACACAGCTTTTGCTGAATCACATATTTTTATATTAAACACTGTATAGCATGCAAAAATTGAGAAATGGAATTAACTGAAGTATCCTAAAAAAATACTAAGAAACTCCATAAGCTTTCAATTGTTCTTTGTGGCCAGAGGTAATGAAAACTGTATTTTTATTTACACAGTTTAGGTACAGGATCTACTGTTAAAGCCAATCAGAGGCTGTCAAGCTAGACCAAAGCATACAAAAGCATGCACCTACTTTTAAAGACTTCTTTGGCATTAATTTTACTACCTGTAATGACACTGTTACATAATTTCAGGGTAAGAATTCTGACATTAGAAACAGATAAGATAAGGAGAACAAGTCTCCAAGTGTCACTTTCTCAGAAAAGTGGGAATACTTAAAACTGGTACCATTAGAGAACACTCAATTGAGATGAGATGAATTGACATTTCATTATTTTCTAGTCCAAAATGTCTCCTGTTCACCTAAATATCCCATTAGCAGAGTGAATGGGAAGCCAAAAGCAATGTAATCTCAGACTCTTGACAGCAGATATTCAAAATCTTGGTAACCAGTAGCTAGGAACTATACTAGCAACAACACTTACATAGTCTCTTTCCTTCAGTTCACAATAACCTCCTATCAATCTAAAACTTGCAAACACAAGTTTAAATACTTCACTATCCTACAAAACTAAACCTAGTGACTTGGACGAGACTATTCACAGGAACACCATGGATATTAATGTTCCTAAGTTGCAAAAATCAAGGACAGATCATTCATTCATACGATTTATAATGAATGTAGACACTTAAATGATATAACACAGAAAACCAACCAACAGTAAAACCCATAATGGAAAAAAAAGTAATCTTTTCTTGGGAGGGAAAAATGGATCAAATGGTAGCACTTGTCACTATCTGCAATAACTGCTCTATTTTTTTTTCCAATTTTTTTCCACAGTAAAAAGCAAAACAACCTAAAATCAGACAAGCCTAACCCATCCCAGGCCTGTTCCCCTATACAGCACCAGGTACTTCCAATCCTCATATCATTTCTCCCAAGACTAACAGGATCAGGTGTGTGCACAAGCTGAACCAGATCCAGAAACTGATCCGGCAGAGTCCACAAGAAAGTGTGAGCATGCTCTCCTTCACAGTTACTATGCAACTGGGCCATTTCCCCAAAGCAGGATCCACCACAGAGGCATCAAAATAAACTCCCATAGAGGGTAAAGGAGAAGCACCTCTGAAGAGATGGAGATACAAATTGAGCCACAGAGAACATGACACCACTTGGTCACTCAAACAATAGTACTTGGTTAAGTCTGAAAGTGGTCCCTTACTGAAACAATTCACTTGCCACAAATCTATGGTCACAGAAAATACAGCCCATCAACAAAGCTGAATTTGAGAGAGCCATTTTAGCTGAAGGGAAGCTTCCTTTCCACACTCAATGGGGTGCCACTGCATGCACACTGATTCATACACACTAAGCTAAGTGTGTGTAAATGTTTGCAAGATCAGTATCAAATAACCACGTTCTTCTTCAAAAGCTCTCTATATAATACGCAGGAAGATTCAGACCAATTATATATTTCATGACTAATTATTCTAATTAAACTGACTAGTAGCACATTAGTGATTCAGACGGAAAACAAAATATTCAGACTTGGCATTCTCCTCCTCCGCACTTCAGTGAAATCTCTAATGTATCTTATGATGTTTTATTTATCTCAACCCAAAGGCAAAAATACATTGAGCTTTTCCCCAAATAAATCATATCAGCTTCCTCCAGCGTCTTATAAGGAATCCACCCGATACAGTGAGATGCTGATGCCATTTACTGTCATCCTCACTGTTTCACAATTCAAGCTTATAAAACATTTCCACACTGGCACACACTTCCCCACACCATCTCCAAGCACCACACAAGCAATTACAAACTGTTACCATGAGCTGCCTGTTGGCAGCTTCTTGTCGTATTGCAGCTATTGTATTAGACAGGTTCTTGCTAAAGGTTCACACGTCACTGAATTTCCAGTGACTTACTGAATCACCACTAGAGCCCCAGCTGCTTGCACTCTCATCTGTGCGTGTCTGCAAGGGGCTTACTGCTCTACGCAGAACAGGAACAAAACCCCCCGTATTTAGGACTGCTACTACCTCTTGCTGAGAATGGAAGTCTCCATGTTTTTCACAGAATCACTTGGTTGGAAAAGGCCTACTGGATCATCGAGTCCAACCATTCCTATCAACCACTAAACATGCCCCTGAGTATCTCATCCACGTGTCTTTTAAATAACTCCAGAGATTTAAACCTCCTCAACCCCCTCCCTGGGCAGCCTATTCCAGTGCCCAATGATCCTTTCTGTGAAATTTTTTTTTCTGATGTCCAGCCTGAACCTCCCCTGGTGGAGCTTGAGGCCATTCGCCCTTGTCCTGTCCCCTGTCACTTGGGAGAAGAGGCCAGCTCCCTCTTCTCTACAACCTCCTTTCAGGTAGTTATAGTTCTGTACTTTTAAAAATAAAGCTAAGAAAGGAAATGTATGAAGTGACACAAGACAGTCAAGTAAAGCATCATTATAGCCCTGTATTTGCATAAGACATTCAAAAAACTTCTAGAAAATCTTAATCATTAGAGTGATGAGTTATGGTTCAAAGACAAGTGCTCAGGGTAGTAATTTCCTGAATGGAGACCACCTGTGCAGCCACAATTTCTCCTTTTGCCTGTGAATAATGGTATTGCAGCTTTAGCTGCATGATTATTCCCTTCTCCCCTGTGTCTTATTCCCACAGGTCAGCTGCCTCACATGGGGCACAGGGTCAACCATGTTCCCAAATGGAGTGTTGAATACAACTAAAAGGATTTCTTTCTCCACTTACACTCCCCTTTACCCTGGACAAATCAATACATATCATTTACTGCAGTGCTTATGATCATTTTACTGATGAAAATACTTTCTTCAAATACTGAACTGATCTAGTACAATTGGCTACTTTTACACGTCTGTAGTTCCTTTTGAAAATTTTAAATGTCTTCCTGTTGACATAAGGAACTACTTCTATGCATAAGCAAAAGAGAAGAAATACATGAAAAACAAATGTTTGATAAATCAAAAGAGCCTAGATTAATTTCTTTGCCTGCGTGATATTCTTAAGATGGCTGGCCTTGTAAGGCCAAAGGGAGATCATGACCTGCAGTTAAATGTGACTGGGAACTGGAAGTACTTAAAAATCTGAAGAGCTCACCACCACGCTGTTCAAACCAATTCCTTACCAAGTAGTTAAATAAAATAATAAAAAAAGAAGAACTTAAATTACTCTTCAAGGAGCTGGCCTAGAGTTCCAATTGCTTCTAAAATAAGATCCAGGTGCTCTTGAAAGTCTAAAGCAGTGTTTTAAATTGCTCTTCACTGCACGTGCCATGAATGCTGATCTTCAAAAGCATGTCTAAATCAAAACACTCCATATTGCAGAATAATTGGTTTTATTTTTTAAAAAATCTAATATCTTCTCTAGGCAATAGATAATAAATAATCCATGTATGTTCTGCTGCTTCAATTAAAAACTCTCACTCCAAGGTAAGCTGCTACTTCACCTCAGCTGTATCAGACTTACTACTGCTCAGACGCCTATCTTTATGACTGTTTATATTATGATAGTACCTAGAGATCTAGATAAGGTTTATACTGTCCTCTGCAAATGAAACACAAGAGGTATTTCCTGCACCTGAGAACTTACGTATAAGTAGTTTAAAAAAACAGATGACAGCATGGCCAGCAATCAGCAAAAAAAATCACCAAGGCAAAAGGACTCCTTTAGGTCTGAATCTGCACACATATTTTTAGAATAAAACTGCAATTTGTGAGATTGGATACAAGGTCCTTGTAGGGGTTTAATTAGCAGTGATGGTGAATACATCCATCATGCCTCTATCCACTGGAATCTGCCACTTTGAACATCACTCCATAGACGCACCATGATTAGTCACTTTCAAACAGAGATATTGCAACTTCTGCAAAAAGGCGAGTATCCAATACAAAGAGTCTTCATCTTGGTATAAACCTCACTGAAGTAAGATCCCACCTGAACTATATGTCAAGATTTGGGTCGTGTAAGATTATTCCACTGAGAATGAAAATGGGTTAGAATCATAGAATAGTTTAGGTTGAAAAGATCATTGAGTTCCACCATTAACCTAAGCCAGCTAAGTCCACCCCTGTCCATAAGCACTGCATCTACAAGTCTTTTAAATACCTGTAGGGATGGTGACTCAACCACTTCCCTGGGCAGCCTGTTCCAATGCTTGAGCCCTTTTTCGGTGAAGAAATTTTTCCTAATGTCCCACTTAAACCTCCCCAGGTGTGACTTGAGGTGATCTCCTCTAATCCTATCACGTTTTACTTGGGAGAAGAGATTGACACTCACCTTGCTTCAACCTCCTTTTAGGTAGTTGTGAAGAGCGATAAGGTCTCCTCTCAGCCTCCTTTGCTAAGGTCCCTCAGCTGCTCTTCCCAGGGGTAGTTCTCTAGAACAGCACAGATTTTGTAGAGTTCTCTAGAGTCAGGTAGCTCTGATGCAACTGTTCTAAAATATTCATAAACAAGTCCAATGAGCAAAGTTTTCCTTCCTCACAGCCACGGATGTCCTTTAGGCAAATCTCAGATCCAAAAGCCTATTCTCTGCACTTCTGGGACCACTGTCCAATGCTCTCCAGGTTGTATTAAAGTTTCAATGCTTACTGGCTTTTAGATACAATTTCAGTTTGATTCTAGGTTAATGTCTTTTTCATCTTATTTTGCTTTATTCTTTCTCCCATTCACATACACATACAATTCCCAACTAAAACTCACTTGAGCCCTTCTAGCTATATTATTTAGGGCTTTCAGCAGCTCCCCGCCCAGTTGGGCAGTATGAGGTTTCCTAAAGCTGCCATAAGAGAATGCTGGTCAGAAAGTAAAGTGTAGCCTAGGATTCTGAACACTGGTTGAAGGCAATATACAGCTGTAAGGAAATCAGCGATTATGTCATGAAAAAGCTCGAACAACTGCTTTCAGAGCAAACTAATCCATTATGCGAGACACGCCAGCCTTCCTTTGTATTTCATGTCATAACAGCAACTGCTGGCACAAAGCTGACTTCTGAATGACAAATACAGTATGTATTGGTCAGCAGTTTATCAACTGGTTCTACATACATGTTATATGACTGCTTCCTTTTCAGCTTTTCCTCCCTGCATCTCTAATGAAAGGAAAAGGAAAAGGTGGGCAGATGGTCAGTAAATTATGTATTCTCTCAGCAAAGATCCCCAGGAGTAGCCAAATTATACAACAGTTCGCAAGAGACATAGATAAAACTGTGTGTGCTTTAAATAGACTAACCTCCAACTCTGGCTGAAATCAGCAGAAAAAGCAGAGTGATACAATGAAAAAAAGAGAAAAAATAATTAGCCCACATCAGCTGTGCTCCAGTTAAATGCCTAAGAACACATGGCTGCTGTAAAAAATTATATATAGATGGAAAGAGGCATATTATGACAATGTAAACTCTGGGAACTCTATAATTGTGCCAGAATCTTATTTAAAAATATTCCCAAATGATACAATTAAAATGTATTAAAAATATGGACTTCCTTGGTTTCAAAGTTTATTAAAGATGCTTGTATTCCTTGGGGTTCTTAGTGTTACCCTTCCAAAAATAACACAAACTGCTGATACCCAGCTTAACAAAGAATATGTTCAGCTCTTCTACAGTATAAAGAAAATTACTTTTGATTGGTTCCTTAAAGTGCAATCATGACTCCCTTTATTCTTTAACTCCAAAATATGTGAATTAGACAGGCTTCCATCATAAAATAAAAGCTTACAGACAAAAATATTATCTAGTTGAAAGAGCTACACTGTGTTATTTTCCATTAAAACTGACACTTGCGATGACATTCCTTCCCACAGAAAGGTCAGGACACGGCCACTTTAAATTATGACAACATTAGATCAATTCTGAAAAGCAAAGTCCACAGAATAAATTCAAAAATGAAGCATGCAAGCCTCACAAGCGCTTCATTTTTGGTGCCAATACTGCAATTTGATGTTAGGCAGCAAATCCACAAGCAACCAAAATCTGGGCAAAAATCTCTAGAAGTTAAAAACCAGTATTATATTTAAGTTGAACTGAAAAATAACTCTTATGTGACAAATCAGAGTTGCATATAGAGTTTTAGCTTTTGTTAAGTATAAGTCTCATTCTTTACCACAGGGTTAGTTATGATCTACAGTTTTCAACAGTATTAGAGAATCACGGAACATTCCTAGCAAAAGAATGTAAGTTATATATACAAAACCAAAAATTTGCCTGTAACATTTTGGATATGAATTTATCATGGAGCTATTAGGGTAACCATTGGGAGAACATCAAGCAATTCCCACAGTCCTAAGGATGGAAGAAGTGACATTCCTTATGAAATACATTAATAGCCACATTATTAAGAGAAAGAAAACAATCATGCAAAGATAGTTAAGAAACCACTTTGGGGTTTATATTAAAGAGAACCAAGGAAGTAAGAAGGCAAGCACACAGCCTTGAACAAAATTAAGCACACAGTGGGCTAGAAGCAGTCTACTGAAACATTGAATGATAACTGACAACATAAAAGCATTAACTTCAAATAGAGAAACAAAAGCATAGCAATTTATATTGTATATTCCTGTACAAAACAGGAAAGACATGCGTGGCAGCTTATGTTCCCTGTATAAGCAAGGGAAGTGCAAATATGGTTTTAAAACAGCAAATGTCACAGTCAGTAAAAACAGTTCCTGAATCCAAAGGGCAGCCAGGGGAGTACGGCTACTGAAACTAGGCCAGTTCACTTGGCAGCGACACATCATAAGCTTTTATAGTTACACAAGTAACAAGGCTACAGCAGACTAATCAGCCCTCAAACAGTATTTAAAGTCAAATACAACAAGGCACAGTGATCATCATAATGCTTCCCTAAAGAAACATAAAGAAGTGAAATAGTGTACTTGGTCCTACACCAGCAGCTGGTTCTATACAAGCAGCACACACATGAGCTTGCCGATGCAATAGTAACACAATGAGCTTCTCCAAACGTTTGAAAAACAAAAGCCTAAAACATATTATTTTTCCCTTTGATTAGTATATCATAACACACTTTTTTCTACTTCCAAAACACCATGTCCTGGCTTAGCGGTGTGGAATAAAAACTGAGCATCTCACAAAACTATGATATTTACCTCAGATAGTTGTAGTTAATATTTTATGATAAATTTTAACCTAAACTACAAAGATATTCACTGAAAAATATGTCTTTGAACTTAGAAATTAGTGATAGGCAGCTACAGCAATGATTCCAGTTCCAATGACTTATATTGTTTTCCAGAAGAGACTTTAAACCAAGAATTGGCTTATTGTATTTTTATTTTGCTATCTTTAACTGTGATATTGGAACAAAAGGTGGGTAAATTTGTCAAGCCAGATGACCAAAGTAACCTACACCCAGATAGTACAAACTTTGTATAGGGTGACCATAGCACCCTGAACTTTTCTTAGCAAGCAAGCACCGTTGTAGAGCCAAAACTGCTAAAAGTTGTTTGCTTTGCTGCCAGCAGCAGTGGTGTGGATGGTGGTTCAGCCATTCCAGGACTAGGAGATGTTTTTCAGCCCTGTTGCTGTACTCCTGAGGTATTCTCTTACTAGTTTATGCGTACTACCACCTGGGATCTTCTTTTGGTGAACTTTTTTGTAGTAGAAGAAACAAAAGCAGAAATCATGATTCTGATTGTTTTACTCGGACACAGTTTTGGCTTCCAAAGAGGAAACACACAACACCAATAATAAAACTGCAACAAAAGCACAAGAACACCTTTTCCGTCAGTGAGGTGGTCTGCAAGCTGGGACTGGATGGGTAAAAAAAGTCCCTTTTTTGACAAGTAAGATTCAAAAGAGAAATCAGGAAGGGAGGGTATTTATCTAGAAATATATTCCAGCTTTCTACTCTGCCTTGTATGCGCTCTGAGCACCTACCAGCAACACATTCAAGATGAATAACACAAACTTTATATAAATCTCAATGAGAGCGATGCAGATAATTGATGCAATGTGGCTCCGCTTGGATTTCATGGGTTTTTTTATATGCAAAACTGTAAAGTTTTCAAAGGTAAAAAGAAAAAAGTCAATTTGTTCTATTTTTTAAAAATGTAAAAAAATTGAGGCAAAGAATGGAAATATTTGGTAATGAATAAGGTCAGCACATATATATGGAAATATAGTTTGGGCACCTCAATTCTCAGTTAGATTTTATGGAGTTAATATTCTGACCTGATTACAACATAACTAATGCAATATATTTTTAAGCTATTACCAAAGATGAAGAAAAATGAAAAACAACGGTTCCAGTGAAATTGCTTTTACTTTCCTTTGCATAAACTTACACTCCGTCAATTCACATCAACAGGATTCTATCTTGTCACATGTTGGTTTTAAACCAAACTAGTTTAATGAATCTGTTATCCCTGTTCAATCTATATTTGAATAAAATAAAACTTTTCAAAGACTCTTCACAGTAATTCAGACTGCTTTTTTTAAAATCAGTTATACATAGAGTTTCATAACCACCCTTCCCCTTCAGAAAAAGAAAATCATATTAGGCCCTAAAACCCCTTCCAGCAATAGAAGAAGAGGTTCAAGTTGCTGACAATCTCTCAGTCCCATTTTGATACTATAGGTCCAGACTTAGTGTACTGAATAATCAAGTAAATTATCTGTTTATAAACCAGCTCCAAAGACTCCTGTTTAGTGTAGGTTTATCACAGTTTGTCGGACTACTGAAGTCAAGTCAGGCTTAAAATCTGTCCAGGAGATGTGTGAAGTTTGTGTACCTAATAAATAGCTCATGAGAGGCAGGCATTTCACTGAGCTAATCTAAAACGTGCCTGCCCATTATAAACATAGTCTTAGACTCTTCATCTAAGCTTAAAATATTAATTATCTATCCATCAGACACATAAACTGCAGGGAAAGTGGACAAAGAATAGAAAAAAAATGCATTTTTTTGAAGGTTGGTGGCAGTGTGGCAACTCCTCCCTTGCAGAACCATAGTATTTTTCCTTTTGGCTGATTCTAAAAAGTACTCACGCAGTCAAGATATGCTTTATGCTAAAAATAGTTGTGATAATGCATCCCCCACTTCACAAGTTAGGGCTGGATTTCTGCAAGGTTTCCCCTAAGGATGTTTAGCCACACAAGTTACTTGCTTCTGTGCTATCTCTTCATCAGGAATCAAAGCTTCTGTGGTTTTTTTTGGTTTTTTTTTTTTTTTTTAAAGTATAGCAGCATTTCCCTAATTATTTCTCATATTTTTATTATCAGGTCCTTGTTCTCCTTTACTTGCTGAATGTCTTTGAAAAAGCTCTTCTGTGGATCTACATCTGCAAAACACTATAGCATGAGAAAACACATCCCAGCTTTTATTTTATAATCTGTGTTTTAATTTTTGAGTGAAAGGGAGAGATGGAAAGAAAGCAAGCTCTTTCTTAAACTCATCCTTCATGGCTGTCAATTCTCTCTCTTGACCTGCAAGGGAGCCATAACAGACGGTTTCCCACTATCTGTTCATTCTCAGTCCACATTACCTTGTCTCTGCCACACAGGGACAGACGGAAACAAAGATACCTCTCCCCTTTAAGTACCTCTACCTGATGAGCCTGTCTTTCTGCTTAAAGGCTGTCCTTACATGCTTGCGTGCAGAAAAGCTCCAGTGTTCCGTTTTTGTGCAATCAGGGATTACTGCTAGAGATTTTAGAGAAAGGCTGATTTCTTTCTGTAGTAGACGAAAATACTCACTCCCAGCTAGCCATAGAAAGGAGAGTATTTGCAAGCCCTCAGATCTATTCCTGACCATCTGAATAATATGAAGAGTACTAATAAATACCATACACCAATATTCAGTCCTATAGGTGCGACAGACAACTTCATATCTATTCTATAAACTCACTAATTGTGACAGATTGTTGAGCCAGTTATGCAGTGTTAACAAAGCAGTTGGAGCACTGTAAATCCTCCCTTTTCCTGATATCTTCCGTAGATAATTTTGGAAACATCTTGAATTATATATATATTTTTTTTTTTTTTAACCCTCCTCATACAACTAAACTACAAGGCTTGAACTGGTTTAAAAAGTAAGTGTTAGAAAACTTGTTTTATTAATATGACAGAGAGCACTGTTTAACAGTAACAGCTTTCATAGAAAGTTATGCTGAGAAAAAGTGGTGAAAAGTTAGTGAAGCATGAATTGAGAACCATCATTAGAAATACTGATGAAAGTGCAGTAATAAAAAAAATATTCACAACTGTGAGGGGAGGAAGTAATTCATGTGTGCTGTTTCTAAGGCAAAAAAAGCTTATTAATAAAAGTCATATTTTTTTTGGTCATACTATTTTGACCGAATGTGATAAGTATAAATGAGAAGTCCTTCCAGTTGTTTCTTGATATTTCATGCCTACAATCAATTTACTCAACAGTTAAGATGAAGGCAAAATTTTCAGCCTGCTTTAAACCGTTGAAGACGTTTCTACCAGCCACAAGACACAAACGTTTGCAAAGGCAAAGAGAAATCTGAGCATTCAGCCCAGTTCCCTCCTTCACAGGTACAAACAGGAAGATATGTGCATAGTGCTGCTTGCAAAAACATGTCAACGCACGACAATTGAAGATGGCAGCTGGAGAAAGGTGATACAAAAACCGTTCACAAGAAGAGAACAGAGTTCTTCAATCATTTCCATACTCTCTGATCAACTGTTAGCTGAAACAAGATGTAAACAAGTACAGATCCTTCAGATTTTCATCCAAGCTAGTACAGTACCAAACTGATTTTTAAGCAGGTAATTATTTCCTAATATGGAAGAATGACTATGTGGTCCCACAACAACTTTGACTCTTTCACGTCCATTGCTCTCCCAGAGGCAGATTTACCAGGTAGAACGCTCCTGAAAATTGGTTTCCACAGCAATTCTTCCCAGCTGAGGATGCTCCAGGCCACAGGATCATGTGGCTTTTATCATCTCTCTATATACGTGCTCCCTCCTGACTTCCCAGGCGTCCAGTCGGTTTTATTAGTTTATGTAAACTACGAGAAAAATCTCTTCACTCTGCGACAACACAAAGACAGGGGACTTGAAGAGATTTAGTTGAACAGATAGAGAGAGAAGCCAGCCTCCTGCTGCTGCTGCGGCAGGGGATCCCACAGCTCTGGTAGAGAAGAAGCAGTCAGCCTAACCATGACCACTCTCAGTAAGAAAACAGACTTCTACGACACAAGTGTTCTCGTTCTCTCCTTTGCACATGCATTATATCTCACAAATTGCCCTACAGATGAGGAAATTGCTGTTGGAGCCACTGCAACATTATGACAATTCATATATATTGACTCAAAGTGACAGTATTTGACTTCAGTTGAGACAATCTAATTCAAATGAGTTCAAGTTTAAAGACTAGTTGATTGAAAAAGACAGGAAAAAAACCCAAACACTGTGGCCATGTTTAAATGCTGAGATGAGGAAGAGGCTCAACAAAAAGCAGCAGTGACAGACAAAATAAAAGCAAAAAAAGAGTTATTATGAAATAGATTTTAAATAGTCACTTATTAGTACCTGGGGTGCAAAAGGTCTCCTCAAAACCTTATGATGTTCATGTTTGCGAACTAGGCACCAGAGGAAAAATTCCCAGTATCAGCTTCTATGCAAATATTTGCCAACACAAAAGTTTTGCAGCCGTTAGTTTTCAGACTTCTGACTTTGCATAAGTAGTTGGAAAAGACTTGGGAGAGGAAGAGAGATGTCTATCTTTTTAAAAAGAAGGGTAATATAAAGTACAATTCTAGGCTAAGAATTTACAAGGAAAGATACCAAGTCTGTTTTTCTCAGAAGACGACTGGTCATTTGCTGCCGGCATCAGGGCTCTCCTCCGCTGAAATTATTGTAGAACAGGACTATGTGGAGAGCTTTTCTCTTTCCCAAAAGAATTAATGACAGGATCTCTTTATCTGGCAAACCCTTGGAACAGGGGATGTTTCCAAAATATAAAGGCTTGAAAAGTGAAATATCCAGTTAGATGAATTCAGGCTGAGAATGGATGAAGATAAAATATTCAATTAGCCTGCACCCTGACCCCGGACATTTCCAGTGGTGTTTGAAAAAGATGAGCTGGCTTTGTTATTCACACCATACAGAAATACTTCAGGGAAATTTACTAGCAGTAGAAAGCAGAAGCTAAAAGGAAATCTTGGCAGCAACGGAGCTTACCACACAGTCTTGAGCAAAGAAGCATTCATTATCGTCAACATACACTTAACAAAAAAAGGAGAAAGAAAAGTACAATATTGAAACATAAGGGTACAAGAGGCCATTAAAGCCATACGCACAGGCACACTGCTGTGTTGTAAATAAAATCACAGCTTTCTGTTTGAAGAGTTAGAAGACAAGAGCTCTAATAATGGCACCTGAAAAACTCTTAAGCATCATCTTCTAGGAATACTTCTTGGGAAATGAATGCAGCAGGATTGTTCCCTTTTCTTCTTAGGTCTAAAGGTGAGCGATCAGCACTTGGCCCAACAGTTCATCACCTGCAACACATGCAGGGCACAGATCTGTGCCCAAGACTAAGTGGTCTAAAGACCTGAGAGATCTGGGCAGTAGGGCCAATCAGCTAAATTGCCAGCTCCAAGTCAGGAATGGTAGGACTTGGGCCTCTGGTGATCTTATTAAACAAATCTCATTGCCTGTCTTTTCTGATGATGGTCTTGATCATTTCCATTAAAGAGTCAGTTCTTTCCTGTAAGCTTTCATCAACCAAGAGTTGCAGGAATCCAGAATTATTTTCAATAAATCTATTATTTATTTAAAGACTTGGTCCTAAGTTTTGGCCAGGGAAAATGCAGGTAGAATTTCCAATTATTGGCCCCATTCTACATCCAGAAGAGAAGAAATCCCAAATCTGCAAATGAATCAGAAGTTTCTTCACAATGGGAGGAACCAATTTCACAGCAGCTATTCAATGAAAGCATCTCCCAGCCACTAACTCGTGCATAATTTGATGAAAAACATCTTATCGGAACTTTGTAACTCTCTTTCTTTGTCACAGAAAAATCTTTGTAAGATTGTATGTTCATCTTGCTGTAACCTCATTAGTTAAAATTATTTTTGTACAGGAATTCTGTTCAACAAGTTGAAATCCTAAAGTGAAACCAGAAAAATACTATTTAGAATGTGCTCTAGCATTGACTAATATTAAAAAAAAAAAAAAAGCCAAAAAAGCCAAAAAACATCCAGTAAATCCGCCTATTGAGAAGCCTTCAAGCTCTTTAAAGCAGAGAATAAATCCCAAGTCACTACTTGAAAATCTCTATGGGAATACAGCAGTAGCTTTTGGTGTCGCGTCCCTAAAATATTCTGAAACAAACTAGGCTCAAATAACCATTCAAACTAATCCATGTTTCTCAATAGACTTGCTTAGTCTTCAAAATAAAGGACATAAGACTTGCCTTCTTATATAGTCATAGGCAAATAATAAGACTAAAATCCCAAATGGCCCAATCAATAGAGACTTTCATAGTGTCTCCTCATACACAGGAACAAAGGCCTTAAAACTAATCACAAGTAGTATGTGACCTTATGTCCCAGGATATTACAAAAGACTATTTTACAAACAATGAAACTTTTACAATTATTTGAACAAATTTATGGAAGTTAAATCTATCCACACTTTCTAATTACAAAGACATAAACTGTTGTTTAAGAGCTCCCTGAACTATAGATCACTGAGGGCTGTCATAAAAGTGTCTTTCCAGCTTGCTCTGTTTCCCTGATCTCATACTGCTTCGTTGTCACCAACTAGCAGACAAAGGCTGGAATTAGACAGCCCTTGAGTCTGATTCTGAACGGCTGCTCATGGTGGTAGTTCTTGTTTCTGATCATTAAACTTTCTATTCCATCCAAATGCTTCCTCTATTGCTCTACATGAACAGAACACAATGTATTTATTTGGGTTAGTATATAGATATATGTGTATATATTTACATATTTGTTCTCTTCGCAGTGCTTCTATAGTTATTTGGAACAGTTTGGTACAGTCATAGAACATGCCAACCCACAGACCTCCCTATTTGACAGCTTGTTAAACTGAAGGACATCGGATCTGAAGTGGTGACACTCACACCATTGTATCTGACCAGGGAATAAGCCAGACCAATCAGAGCAGTAACAAATATTACATAGCTACCTCCCAAGATGACAACCAGAAGACCAACCACCTGAAGTGTTTGCATACCAATGCATGCAGCCTGGGGAAAAAAAAACCATCAGGAACTGAAGCTCCATGCTCAGTCAGAAAGTTATGATATCACAGGAATAACTGAAACATGATGGGACAACCTGCACAACAGGAGGACCATGACAGATGGATATAGGCTGTTTCATAAAGAGTGGCTGGGAAGAAGAGGAGGGGGAGTCAAGTTGTATGTTAAGAACTTTGAATGTATAGAGGTCAACTACAGCGATTCCAAAAGCCTTACCAAACGCCTCTGGGTCAAGATCAGAAGGACTATGTCCAAAGGCGAACTTAGTATCTGCTATTGACCTCCAAACCAAGATGATAAGGCCAATGAAGCAATATTTGGACCACTTAAGTAAGCTTCCAGTCAACAGAACCTGGTTCTTATGCACAACTTCAACTACCCAGACATTTCTTGGAAGAACAATGCAACAGCTTACATGTCATTCATCAAGTTCCTGGAACGCACAAAGGACTGCATCCTCATACAAATGTTAAACGTGCCAACTATTAATGAGGCACTGCTGGACTTGCTACAGACTAACCAAGAAAATCTGCTTTGTAACATTTTGGTTAGTGATAGCCTTGGCTGCCGTGATCACAATATTGTGGAGTTCAGGATCTTGCTGAGCACACTTGAAGTTAATACTAAAACAAATGCTTTAGATTTTAGAAGAGATGGACCACAAAGATGATCAAGGGACTGGGAAGCCTGCCATATGAGAAAAGGCTGAGAGAATTGGCTTTGTTCAGCCTTGAGAAAAGCAGGCTTCGAGGAGACCGTATCACCATGTTCCAGTATTTAAATGGTGACTACAAAGAGGATGGAGACCCACTTCATACAAAGAGTTACATGGAAAAGATATGGGGTAATGGATACAAGTTACTCCTGGGGAGATTCTGATTGGACACAAGAAGAAAACTTTTCATGAGAACAATCAGCTATCGGAATAATCTTGCCAGGGAAGTGATGGATTCCTCAATATTGGGTACTTATAAGATTTTGCTGGACAGGCTGCTGGGGCCATCTCATCTAGACCGTGCTTTTGCCAGGAAAGTTTGGACCAGATGATCCTCAAGGTTGCTTCCAACCTGGTATTCTATGATTGTCACCTTCTGTGGTGGGCTGCAACAATCACAGATGGATAGCATGAGAGACACTTTTGGTTGTCTACAGAAAAAAGTAGTTTGCCTCAAAGTCTTCTTTTCAAATCCTTTCTCCAAGCTAGGAAGGGGAAGGGAATCTCCCCCACTCTCCAACATGCAGAGAAACAAAATGATGCAGCAGGTTCTGGGAAAGGAAATGGGGAGTTGAGGCAGGACAGGAGGAAGGAGAAGGATGCTGGAATTAATTCAGAAATAAAGCAATATAGAGAGCAAAACTAAAGAGAAAAGCAAATAGAGAAGAAAAGCAAGAGCGTGTCCTTCCTGTACCTTGATTCCTAGGTAGCCTGTTTAGTAGGCTACACCAGTATTCTACCCATTAATTAGTTCAATGCATATCCATTTCCAAGCTAACTGGTCTCTACTGCCTGTTTGCATGAAGGTCTGTATAGATGTGCAGAGTTAGTGCTCAAAGCAAAAGAAAAAAAGAGAAGTCAGTTTTGGTTTTTTTAATCAAGCTGATCCTTGGAATCAAATGTCATATTAAGTAACAACTGAATATCTTTTATTTAAAAAAAACCCTGAAATGAAAAGTTGTGAGGTTTCCCAACACAGTTTTATCAAAACTCAACAAGTTTCACTGAATTTGTGATCTCAGTCGACTTCCTAATGGAAGAAAAACTACTTCAGTAAACAAACACATCCAACAAAAAAGACTTGCCCAATTCCATCAACATGAATTTTAGCAACTGAATGTTGTCTTTGTGTGCTGCTTTATTTGCTCTGCAGTTACTTCAAGTTTAATGAGGACTTAGGAGGAAGAAGCAAAAACTCTGTCTGGGTGTTCAGATCCACAGGGTAGAAGATACCCTATGTTCTGTTGTAGAAAGCTATGAGTACATCTACAAGAAGCCATCTCTGATTTCCAAGCATGGCTATTGTCATCCTAATAACATCTTTTTCCATTGTCACAGACATCATGTACCATTTGGCTACATCAGGCTATATTACAACCACCTGACCTCATGTAAATCTCATATGAGCAAATGGAGCTCAGCAACTTACCTGACTTTCAAAATAACATATCTACTTGCCATATGCAAATAACAACCTGTAAACTGGCCCAAGTTCCTTTCTTAGGTATAAGAAATTCATGAGAATTCCTGTGCTAGCAAATCTCAGCTGAAGGCTGCAGTGCTATATGCAATTAACATTTATGACAAGAACATTCACACTGCAGGTGGGTAAAATAATCATTGGAGCAAAAGAATTGATCACCATGTACCTTTGCCCAATTCCACTAAATCATTCAACCCCTCACTAGTAATTAAACTGCTTGAACGCATTCAAATCAGCATGGAAAACCAGACACTTAATTAAACCATTAAAAACCTCACAACTTTTGCCCCCTCTGCAAGCGTACAAGCCTAAAACTATGGCCAAAAGGGCTAAAATTAATCCCTGGATCAGCAAATTGTCTTTTAGTACCTATGGATAGCACAACCCTAAATTCTGATATACCATGCCCTGTCATGTCAGGCTAAAATCTTCATAAAACAGAGTAAACTGCTGTTTTTCCTGGAATGCATAATAGACAATTTTCATTCTAGATTACTGCAGATTGTACTTTTCAGGCAGCATCAACACATGTACACAGAGAGATGGGGAAGGAGGCATGTGTGAATGAACATTTGTGCATGTGCACATGTAGTTTTGTTTATAGGGAAACATCTACCCAGACAGGAAGAGAAAAACAGCAAGCACATCTGGGCCAGAACTAAGGTCAACACCGAGACTTCTTTGAGTACTTGTCCATGTCCTGCCTGTGTTCCTAATGGTTTAACATCCAAGGAGCACTGCGGCCATCCTCAAATGACCGAGGAAACTACAGGCTAGTCAATCTTGCCTTGATTCCTGTGAAGGCGATGGAGCAGTTAATTCTGGAAAAGATTTCCAGGCACAGGAAGGATGACAAAATCATCAAGAGTAGTCAACATGGCTTAACCAAGGAGAAGTCAGGCTTGGCCAACTTGACAAAGTTCTATGACTGGCCTGGTAGATAAGGGGAGAGCAGTGGACATTGTCTGCCTGGATTTCTGTGAGGCCTTTGATATAGTCTTCCATAAGACCCTCACGGAGAAGCAGTTGATGTAAGGGATGAATGTGCAGACAGTGAAGTGGACTGAAAACTGAATGGCTGGTGATCAATAATGGAAAGTCTAGTTTGAGGCCGCTGACTAACTGTGTATCCCAGGGATACTCTCCAGATCAGTTCAACATCTTTATTAATAATCTGGATTATGGAGCAGACAGTATCCTCAGCAAATTGTAGATAACATAAAATTGCGAGGAGCGGTTCAGTAAGAAATGCAAATTCCAGCCACTGCAGAGGAATAACCCCATGTACCAGTACATGCTGAGAGGTGTGACCAGATGGAAAGTAGCTCTGCAGTGAAGAACCAAGGGGTCCTGGTGGACATAAAAGTTGAACATGAGCCAGCAACATGCCCTTGCTGCAAAGAAGGCATATGGTATCCTTGGCTGCATTAGACACAGCATTGCAAGCAGACTGCAAGAGATGATCCTCTCCTTCAACTTAGGATAGGTTGAGTTTTGGGTTCAGTTCTGGGCTCATCAGTACCACGACAACATGGACATACTAGAAAGAATACAGCAGAGGGACATAAGGATGATAAAGGGACTGGAGCACCTTGCATAAGAAGGCTGAGGGACCTGGGACTCTTCAGCCTGAAGAAAAGAAGGCTCAGGGGGACCTTACAGAATCATAGAATGGTTTGAGTTGGAAGGGACCTTAAAGATCATCTAATTCCAACCACCCTGCCATGTATCAATGTATACAAATACCTGAAGGGAGGGTGCAAAGAGGACAGAAGCAGTTTCTTTCCAGTGATGGTCAGTGCCAGGACCAGCAGCAATGGACAAACCCTGAAACACAGGAGGTTCCTTCTGAACATCAGAAAATACTTTGTCATTTTGAGGATGACCAGACACTGGCACAGTTTGCCCAGGGAAGTTCTGGAGTCTCCCTCTTTATAGATATTCAGAAACAACCTAGACACAGTCCTGGGCAATCAGCCCTAGATCTCACTGCTTAAGCAAGGGGGTTGGACTAAATGACCTCCAGAGGTCTGTTCCAACTTCAGCTATTCTGTGATTTTTTTAAAAACAAACAAACAAACAAACAAACCCAGAAAAAAAAAACCCAAACAAACAGAAAACCACCCAAGCAAAACAGAAAAACAACAACATTATAAATAAATAAATATATAAATGTCATTTCCAATCTCTGGAAACAGCACATACCAACTCTAAAACAGCAAGGGTATTTTCAGTCTATATTTTTATTTTCAGGTGGCATAACTTACACAACTACACACATATGCAGATGCAGTACTGCAGAACAACAACAACAACAGAATCCTTTTTCTCCCCAGTGACAGGCTGACATGTTTCATCAAAGTTTCTCAGAGGCAAGCATGCCAGATTCCTCACTTTCAGGGATTGTTTGCATCTGCAGAGTGAATCTATGAAGTCCTAGCATGCACAATGGAATCCCATCAGTCTAAGCCCACCAGCTTCAGTGGCATATGGGCCAATAGGAATGTACTGTCAGTCATCAGTACATTCCATACATTTCAACAGCATGCATCTGCAAGAGCACATTGTGGTCCTGTACAGACCACAACCTGTATTTCAGGCACCTTCAACTCAGCTGTTTCCAGTTCATAAATCTTCCACAAAAGCAGAATGTGTGATCAGTATGTCTGTTTCAGTAATACTGAATTTGGTACAGTCTGTTTAGAGTCCAGTCTGTAGAGTCCAGTCTACAAAGGGTTTAAGGTTATCTAGAAATTCGAGACAAGTTTGTGAAGTCACTAAATCCGTAGATGCAAAACTCCAAGTTCCATTCCTTTTTGGATTGTCAATAAGCAATTTCTATGTTGAATATACTCACTTCTAGATTTTATTTTTAAATTATTAGTCTGTCTGCTGTCTCGGGTCTTGCTGGATCATTGATTTTCATCAGCAGAAGACTCTTCCAGCCAAATTACATCTTCAGCTATACCTGAGTGACTTTGCTCAATTTAACTCAGCAATTGGAACTTAATTAAAAATTCTGTTGAGAATGTGTGGGCCAGAATAGGAAAAGCCTCATCATGTCAGAGATGTACTAGCTCTGCAGCACTGATAGGAACAAGAACTAATAAAAACTTTTTGTTCATACTAAAATGAATACCCTGGACTTTCATTAAACAGTAGGAGCAAATGACGTAAGATGAGAATCGTATCAGTGAGCAGATCTGTTCTGCAAGAATTACTCTGTTCAGGCAATCATTTTCCAAATTAAAATCCACACCAAATAAAGGGAATCTCCATTACAACATAAGAATATATAATTTAGAGCTACTTACCCTGCTCATAAGCAGCCACGAACTATGTGAATTGTACTCAAACTTACAGATTTCAGTCTGTCCCTCCCAAAAAAGGGCATTCATTTATTTTGATCTTTAATCAGTTGATTGGTTAACTTCTACTATTTGAGAGATTACATACAGTACAGCTCTGTTACTTCCTACATGGCTAGCTAAAATTACCTTTTTGGGGAGCTAACTATTATAGCAACTTAAATTTCAATTCCATGAAGCACTAGGACAATTGTGAGAGTTCTATTTCTACTCATGGACTGGTTTTCCACCAGGGACTTATCTAATGGTGCCACAGCAGCAGAGTGAGAAAAGAGGAGGACTACCACCAAAACCCTTAAGTTTGCTTTGCACCTGCTGATGCTGCACAGGAAAAATTTCAGAGGTCCATGGGTCAAACCCACACAATTAGAATTACCAGAACAAAACCTCCAAAGACTGACAGACTTGGCTGAAAATTCTAAATTAAAAACTCATCAGTTTAAGATTTCGTTTTCTTTTATCCTCACAGCTATTACTATTTTTATCTTTTGACAGATAACATGATCTCATTCTGACTGCTGAAACTGTTGAAAAGAGAGATATGAATACTCACTCAAAATAACAACTGGATTTAATACATTCCTAATTTTATCATGCATGCTTTCTCACACCTTTTAGCTTGATTAACCACACTCAAGTGTAACTTCTAAGTAAAATAACTACCAAGATTCACTTAAAACATTACATTCCATTCTAATGTTCTTTAATTACAATTTGCAGGTCTCCAAGACATCCTGTTTCCATTTATCAATCAAATGGTTTGCAAGAGAAGGTAAAAATATCATAAAGTAGGATTTTAATGAAACATGCAGTCTGTTATACAAGGCAAATTGATAAGGTAAATGCATTAAAGTTACTAATTTCTCATGTGATTCCAACTGTAATGCTCAAAAGATGCAAATCAACCTGCTCTATCATCAAATTCCAAGGCAACGAGTAATAAATATTCTTCTTGCACAGCATTTTTATCCTTTAGATTGGAAAGCATGATGGTCACTATTATAATCTCTGCTATTATACAGTTTTTATGAAACAAGAGGGCCTAAAGGGAAAAGTTTTATGATGTTTTATTCTTTGATCATCTTAATTTTTAATCTAGACTCCAAAGAGAAGTTCAAAGGATCATTGAGAGTCTGATTCAAAGTGTGTTAGAGTTAATGGAAAAATCTCCCTTCAGTCTACAAGATTACGCCACAGGCTTCAAATTGCTTCTTCTCATTATAGTTCTTGTCATTTGAATTTTGCCTCAGTTTCTCTATACCGTCCTAAAGCATCAGAAGAATAATTTTTATTTTATTAAACACTCACCTCAAACCACTGGCCATGTGACTGCATTTTAAGGATGACACAAGGATCTGGTTTTGAGAGGGCATCCCTGTCTGATATGCCTTTGCATGCAACTCGCAGCTCCACTTTAGTCAGGCATGGGCTGTTAAAAATTCCCAGGGTATTGGCTGCTGATTCATAGATGTTGCTCATTTTCTTCATTCCTTTTCTGAAAGAGAAAAAAGGTCCATTAAGAACAGTGCACGCATAGTACAGTCCTTCCTTCTGGAAAACCAGCCAACAGGATATTCTACTAGTCAATGGGATCCCAAAACTGTGAACAAGATCCAAAGCAAGAGAGGGAAAAAATAAAATCAAAGGAATATCTATGGAAGAAACAAATACATTGTATTGTAAGTTTAGAAACAAGTCAACTTCAAAGTGAAACTTTCTACTATGACCCTGAACTCTGGGGGTGAACTGCGACCTCAACTTCCAGCTCTGTTCCTGCTTATAGAGCCCCTTTTCCTCATCTCAAAGGATAGACAAGACAGTAATTCTAAATTTCTCTAGATAACACCTTGTTTCCAGTAACATGGCTAAATTAAATTCGTTCAGCACTCCTTCAACCTGCTTTCATTTCTCAATACTCCATCTAAAAAGCATATGCTTCATCTCACACAAACTTCTTGTGTAAATGCTGTAGAAGGTCCCTTTCATATCCACTTTAAACTCCAAAATACATTTCTCTATTTTCACACTTACTGTAGAAGATTATCTCCCACAGTTCCTAAGCAAGTACCCAAGATTGATGTTCTAAGCAGAAGGGCAGGATATTTATGCTGGCAAATCTTGTTGTTATATAGTGTCTGCTCTTTTGGGTCAGGAATTGCAATTACATGAACACAGGCGGCTGGAATAGTGGGAACCTCTGGCCCTTACTTCATTATAAACACCAGTACCAATCTTGTAGCCCTTGCTCCCAACAGACGCAACTAACCCCCATTTTTAACACAGAGCTTAGCAGAAAACATTACATGATCATTTTTGTGTCAATAAAGAATATGGGAACAGTAAAATTTGCTCAGTCATTCTGAGGGTCACAGTTTGACCCCTCCGAATATGTCTCCTAACACAAGTATCAGTGCCTTCACCTCCCCCACCCTCTCCCTTATCCCATACATAAGGGCTGCAAAAAGTTAATTTGACACTTTTAGAGGGTGGATTTATCTTACCAGATTATCAACAGACATTTTGTGGTCTGTTTCAGACTTGTGCCCTGTCCCTTCCAGAACACTCTGTTCTCAGAGGTTAATAATTTTTGAGAACTGTTTTGATAAAAGTTAAATTTTGGTGATATGGAAATGAAAGTGAAGTTTTCTTTCTCCATCTCTGTGAAGTTAAAAATAAAAAGCAACCCCACAAAATGACAACTTGAGATTATCCATTTTTCCTCTCAATTATAAAGGCAAAACTAGAAAGATATTTCTAAATTCAGGGTAAGAAGAGTCAGCAATACAGTGCGGATCTCTAATACATACAGATAAACTTCAAGAATTTGAGTCTGAAGGATGAGACAGATGATCTGCTCTCCTTGAAGATGAGAAAAGGTCATTAACAATTTACAATTCTTCAAATCTATTCAAATTTATATACAACTATATGACTGCTGATCTGCTGTGAAAACCTCAGCCTGTTAGGTTCAATACAGCTATAAGTGAAGTGGGCGTGACAGACTCTAACAACCCTGTCTACCTCAGGCTCTATGGGCATATTTCCTTATGGTAAATTGGGCTTCTTCAAATGTGAGCCATGCCACAACCACAGTACCTGATATCTTAAGACCAAAACTGTTGTCTTCAGCCCTTCCCAGTTAGCTGTAAATGTTATCATCTAAACTCTAGGCTCTAGCCTAGTCAGAACTACTCCAATAAAATCATAATTTGAGAAACAATGATCTGCATGCAAGAACGACCTGATATCCAATACCTCACCTCAGTATTGTAGTAAGTGTCTGGAAAATATGCTACCAAAAGCAAGATTCAAAAGAATGTTTGAGAGGCTGGTTTTCTTCTTTTACTGCTTTCCTCCCCCCCCCAAAAAAAAAAAAGAGAATAGGTTAAGGTGGTGGTAACTTTGACAAAGCTACTGAAGGCCACCATTTAACTAATTAGAAAGAAAATTATATGTATTTGTATGGATTTTGCTAGCAATCATCACAAGTCATTTTTTTTCATTCTATTTCTAATATATCCTTGATATATGATGTCAGATACCCAAGTTTCTGTCAACTGGGATCACAAAAAGACTGGTAGAAACTGCGGTGGGGGAGGGACTGCTGTCTAATTATTCATCATTTGATAATCCCATCTCCTTCAGAAAGCTGCTCGACAAGCTCATCCCACACATTTACAAGACATTTTCACATGTTGCCCTTTCCAAATTGAAATCCATTTGAAAACTGGGTTAATTCTGTCTCACGCACATCTTATATCATTAATGAAATGCCACTCTTTGTGCAGAAATAGGTTGGTGATTTAATTAAACCAGATGATTTCGACACTAAATAGAAAGGGAAAAAGTAGCAGAGTGAGGGGGAGAGATGTATTTTTCTTCCTACACCAATAATTATACAGTATTTTCTTAGAAGAGTGGGTAAATATAAAATTACATTTCTTTTTATCAAGTTCTAAATTTATCAACGGAAAACATCAAGCCACTGTGTTATTTTTTTATCCCATTATATTGTTCTTATAATATAATCACCAGTTTGGGCTGCTGTACTGATGTCATGTTACCAGGAAGCTGGGGGCCTGGACAATAGATTTTAAGCCTATCAAAAAGTGGCTAAAAAAAGTATTATTTTACGTAAACATAGACAAGTTAGATAACATAATTTTTTTGCCAATTAGCTACATACATTAGTGATGGAAGAACAAATTGTTCCATTTTCTTTGCTACAAAATCTTCCTTTTTCACTTCATAAGAATCCCATTATTCCTTCAACATCCATGTGGCTTTAATATTCACTGAATAATATGGGAGAGGGAAGCGATAGTATAGATACAGAAGTATGTAAACTAAGAGGCAAGTCACATACTAATGAACTTTCCAGTTCATTGCTGCATATATTCTCTCTTATTTCCTCTGCTTCCCACATAAGCTCATAAACCAGTGCTAGACTGCACAGAACAAGAAAGCAAGACCACACCTTACGGTTTCATTTCTCCATGGTGAAACAGCAAGGAAGAAGGCGGTACTGCCTGGAGAAAAAGAAACAGTTTGCCACCTTAAAGTGCATGTTAACATGTAATGTGTTAAGCAAAAACAAAAGGCATGAAAGACCTTGATAGCACAATATACCCTATGGAATACAAAGAAAAATAATACTCTTTAACTGGCACACTTACAGCTCATTTAGGAGAAAATAATGTGGTCTTTCATATTTTTTAAGAGATCCATAGTTCTGAAGGATCTTATTAATGCGCATAAATTCCTGATCGGGACCTCTTGGCTCCTAAACGATGCAGAAAACCAAAGCCAGCTACCAGACGTTTCTGGTAACTAGTGCTAGAAAGGCTCCAATGCGTAGATATTTAATTAAAAGCATAAAAGCCCAGAAGTTTGCACCAGGCTAGAAAACTGGATTAGACTGCAAACGATTATTATACGTTTGCCAGCAATGCTCTTCTCATCTGGGAGGGACAGAATATCTTAAAAATGTTTAGTTATCTAGTGGCTACAAAGGTAAGGATCTCTGTAAAATGAAATACAAGCAGTATATGCCTTTCTTGGAGATCTAAAAGCCTTGAATTCAGCTCTCACAAACCATCAGAGCCACGTTGTTACAAAACGGTGATCCACACAGGGCTTTAGAGAACCTCATCACAAAATATGACAACTCCTTAGATTCACCATGGAATAAATCTAAGATGTGATCTGAATTCAGAGTACAACTTTTCTCCTCTGCCTACTCTGTCATTTTGCTCTCCTATACATACACACATACACACACACACAAAATCTCAAAAGCTTTTCTGCAAGTTGTCTGGGTGAAGTATGGAAAGATTGCTTCTCTACAGCACCTCGTGAAGAATCAGGGAAACACACACTCAGCCTCACCTTCAGTTCAGGTAATAAATGAGTAGGGAATGAGAAAGATGCCGAGAACAAAAGCAGTAACTGGCATGCTCTGCATATCGAAACAAGGATTGTTATTTAGAAACCTGTAATTCAGATGAAAGTACATGCAAACGGATTTGGGGTTTGCAGGTTTCCCATCACGATATGTTGAAAACTGTTTGAATAATTTGTTTTACTGGCACCCTGGTCATGAAATGAAAACGAGCCAAAAGCAGCTATCTGCTTCTGCAAAAGTAAACAGCAAGACCCTACTCCTTGAAAGGTAAATGATGTTTACAGAATGAGCATGTGGTGGGAAATACTAATGGTAGAATTATACGAAATAGGAGCTGTGAATAAGTGCCTCCAATAGAGGGCAAGACCTAAAAGCACTGGATGTTATACTTATAAATTATATACAGGAGAGGCATTTAGTGTTCAAAACACATGAGCAGCTGAAAGGAAAGCTTTGAACCTAGAGTTTGTGGGTCTTCCAGGGTTTACTGTCTACTAAAAGTAAATATGAAAAACAAGTCTACAGTTAGCAGCTTAAAATTCATAAGACTCACTATCAACTTCTGCTGGTAAACAGTTAGTGTGCTCCATAATTGCAAAGAGACGGAAAAACACTTTTCTATGTTATTAAGAAATGCGACCCTTGTAGCACTAAGAAAGTTGTTTCGTCTGGGTCTGTTCTAGATTCTTGATTTATGTTACAACTCTGGCAAAATCGGAATCTAACTAGTCATGTTCATTTTTAGGTGAAATCACTGGCTTTAATGACAAGAAGAAATTATTAAATAAAATACCATTTTGAAAGTATACTACACTTTTTATAGAATCTGATCTGAGATCCACAAGATCCACAAGAAAATAACCCATTGATTTCAGCAAAGTGGGCAGCTGAGTAAGCAACCCTGTCTTCTTTGGTGTATTTTATCATTCAGCAACATAATAATGAAAAATAATATCAAGCACAGAGGGTTCAAGCGCTTCAGAACTACCTCTTGGGGTCTGACCCAAATGCCACTAAATTTATTCATGGGCTTCAAATGTGCTTTTCTCAGGAATTTTATGTACTTCTATCCTATGTCCAGTTATGATGAGAGACCAAGTTACACAAAATACAGTAAAAGCAAAATCATAGAAAAGGATGAAATTATGTTCAGGAAGAAAACTTTTAAAAGTTCCTCTATTTAGTTATCTGTTCAACTCTAGCAGAACATAGGCCATGGACCCCTTCAGGGCATGATACCAATAGAGATAAGCAATTATTCTTCTTTTAAGAAAATTTATGTGATTGGGAACTCCCAGTCTCATTGAATTATTCTGACAGTTGTTGGCATGAGGGCTTCCTTGGTTGTGAAAACAAACCCATTTGTACTCACTTAGCTGTGGGCAAACAATTTTTGTGAAAATGAGGAAAGATGGGAATTAGTTTGGAGGTCCTGATTCAGCAAGTTAGTTAAGTAATTATTCCATGTCCTTTATCAGGAACTTGCTAAGACACCTGGCTTGCCCAGGACTGAAGAAAGGCAAGCAAGAGCCCCGACTGACAGTAGAGAAAGTAAACTTAATTATTGTAAATGTATATCAATAACTGGGAACCAGAAAATGATATTCATAGCCCTCTATCTCCCCTATGAAGAATCATTTTTTTCCACTGTAACATTTTCATAGCATAGGGTTTTGTGTAACTGCTGTTACATTGTTTGACCGATCTCACTATGAACTATTTTTTCACTTATATGTAACCTTTGTCGCAGCTGCAATCATTGCCTCTCAGCCTTTCTGTGAGCAGGTCTGAAAACTTACTTCACATGAACAATCTTAAAACATGGTCACTCAATGATTATCTTTGACCATGATCACAAGCTCTTGATTATCAGCCATATCCCTAATCCCTGCACAAGACCCTCCTCCTATTAGTATTAAAAAATTATTCTGGTCAGCATCAACTATGTTAGAAATTTCTACAGAAGTTTAAATTAAATGCAGCTAATACAGACAAAATGTCAGCTGTCAAAATTGATTTGGATGTAAATTACTGTATACTAAGAAGTCAGTAGGTTAGCAAAACCCCTCCATGGGACAGTTTGTGCAATTAAAATTACTTTTTTTCCTCCTTCCTTTTGATTACCCGATTCATAAAACAATTAATGAGGATTATTTAAAGTTAGACCTACCGAAGTTTGAGAAAGACTTTTGCAAAATGGGCAATAAACCCAGTAAGCAACGAGTATCTGAAGAATCCACAGCAGTGCTATTGTGAACAACGAGACAGATCTGATAGCGTTAGTAATTTATTTGGACAGAAGGAGAGAAGGTTCAGAACAAAGTGCCAGCAGTGTAAATGGAAATATACACACACTGACAGTTCAAAAGGACTCATTACCATAGAACCAGCTGGTTCAATTATAAGGGGAGAAGGGAAACTGAATGGAATGTAATTGAGACATCTGATGCATGACAAAACACTGTACAAAAGTGTGCTGCACCTATGAAAATAACCTCATTTCAGTTAAAGGAGGGAAAACCCCTACATTAACTGAAGCACTAAGATGTTTGAATGTGCCCAATTCTGGATGTTCTGAGTAGTCCCCACTGAAGTCAGACTCACTTGTGATGCAAAGCCCTGTAAGAGTCAGCAGTCAAAACACGCATACTTTCTATTACTCTGTATTAGAGGTACAAATCTAAGATTCTCCCTTGTTCCCTTAGTATGTAGTTAATGACATCAGTCATCTCTTCCTCTCAAAGTTCCCACTATCTTCCTGCTAACAATGTTGTAATAAGCTGTAGAAGAGAAAACTAGAAGTCAGTAATAAAAAAGACAACAGATAAGAGATCGAAATAACTTCCTTAGGCATAAATGATGGTCTTTTGCTACTGGAAAGCAGTACTGATGCATTTTACTGGACAAGCAGCAGATATTTTTCACTGAATTAACCAAACTCTGCTTTATCTACATTCACTGGATTGGTACCAGTCAGGAGGAGTCTGCCTCTCCCATAGCAAGGCTGGCTTACATGCTTTTGTACAGATCACACTTATTCTGTACTGTTTCTAAAAAATGACACCTTCTAAGACAGTGTCATGTCTTAATAGGATAACAGAGTATATTTTATCAGGAACAATGTAGAATCCAGAGAGAAAACAGACTGACTTAGCTGTATGCTGATACACTGAACAGCTAGCCCCATAGATATCTTCTTAAGCACAGTCTTGTTTTCTTAAACATATGCGTCCAAACTCTTCACTTACAATGCAATACTGCCAAGCAACAATATTAAATAGCTCCGGTGTTTCTCTTTCAAAGCATAAAACTGACTGCCATGGTTTAATCCCAGAGAGCAACTAAGCACCACACAGTCGTCTGCTCGCTCTCCTCGGGAGGATTGGAAGGGTAAAAGTGAGGGGAAATCAGGGGTTGAGATAAGAACAGTTCAATAATGGGATTATAATAATAGTAATAAAAAAATATTAATAATAAATAGTAATGCAAAGGAAAACAAGAAAGAGAGAGAAATAAAACCTAAGAAAGACAAGTGATGCAAATGAAAACAATTGCTCACCACAAAGTAACTGATGCCCCACCAGTTGCTGAGCAGTGCCTCCCCCAGCCAATCTTCTCCCTAGTTTATGGCTGAGCATGACTTGATACGGTATGAAATATGCCTTTAATCATTTGGGGTCAGCGGTCATGGCTAGGTCTTCTCCCAACTTCTCGTGCACCCCCCAATCTACTTGCTTGTGGGGCAGTGTGAGGAGCAGAAAAGACCTTGACTCTAGGTAAGCACTGCTCAGCAATGACTAAAATATTCCTGTATTATCAACACTGTTTGCAGCACAAATCCAAACATAGCCCTATACTAGCTATTATGAAGAAAATTAACTCTACCCTAGCAAAACCCAGCAAACTGGCATATTTTATGTCCAAGAATATTAAAGTGGATTCTATCTTGATTTCACTTGCATTTGCAAAGCCATCAGAACTGATGTTCTACAGCCCTTTCACATAAGTATAAAAGTTGCAAATTTATTTCAAAAGCAAAGGAACGAAATGCCAGCAAAGTTCAAATTGTTCTATAACAGGAACCCATTAGCTGAAGCACTAGGCACTGATACAAGGAAAAACTCAGGACTCTTGAATCCAGTTCAAACACCATTCCGAGGAGTTTCACAAAAAAAATAAAATAAAGTAACCTATTATACACAAACCACGTGTAGTTTGTAAATGCAAGTGATATGTAAGCATAGTAAATCACAAAAATGTAATTGAATCTCTCTCTAATAACATCTTCAAAGTTACTAACGTGATATATATTTGACTGCTTATCACTAAAAGCCGTTACAATTTTCTTAGCTTTGCCATTTCAGTTTGCTGCTTGTACTAAGCAATATATCAATCGAAACATGAGGGGGGCGAAAGTTTATCTACAGCGAATATGTTTGTGGCCTTTTTTAAATCAGTTTTCCCAATTAGTTATTAGAGGGAAACGAAAATGGCGTTTGTCTTAACAAGAACCCTGAAGCCTTGCAATATAGTTATTTATCTGAGAATCTTAAATAATTGCAGTTGAATCGATATTCCACTATACTGCAGAGAAGGATAAGGCTGAAACAAAACCAAATAGTCCCAGAACAGCAAGGTGTAGCAGTCACAATTCTGCTATCAAATAAAACTAGCTGAGAGCCTTCAGAACACATTTGAGCCAAAATAACTGGTTAAATAACCTGCCAGTTTTGAACAACAAGAAAGATTATGAGTCCACTATGTTAATCCTTGCATTATCATCTATACATACATAAAATACATTCAAAATGACAATTACCCACTATCCATCTTGCAAAAACACACTGGCTACCAGTTACAGGGAAATGAAGCAGCAAGTTGGGTTCCTTGGTTACACTTAAGTACATCGAAATATGTATATAAACACATGTAACGCTTGGAAGAGTTTATCCATTTACAGATGTAACATATTGCAAACTGCTAATTCTCCTCAACAGATGGCCATAACGGCTTTTCCTGTAGCATAAAAATGTTCCTACAAGAGAAGCTGCTTTCTGCTGCTAATCCAAAGATAGGCACGTCAAGAACACCAGTGAGGAAGAACATTCCATTCACCATTCAGTTTTTGCATTTGCAATGCAATCAGAAGGTATATTTACTACAAGTTAGCTCAGGGCTTTTTAGCACTGTGAGAAAAAAAGGAATTTATCTGCTACGCAGGAGTGATCTTGGGGCCATGCTGAGCCCAAAACTGAGACAGAACTTTGATGTCAAGCTTCTCTGTCAGGTAGGACAGGAGCAGAAAAAAAAGGGAGCAAGTGATATTGCTACAAGCAGTTGCCCCCTTACTTCATAGCTGCTCTTGCAACATGTTTGATCCCTTTCTTGGCAACAACCACAACTCCTATGGCA
Source organism: Cuculus canorus (assembly GCF_017976375.1). NCBI lineage: Eukaryota > Metazoa > Chordata > Aves > Cuculiformes > Cuculidae > Cuculus > Cuculus canorus. The sequence continues at coordinate 115,044,330 of NC_071402.1, forward strand.
TCTCTGATATACAAGGAGCAGTCTGGCTGCCCTCAGGAGGCTTCTGGGCAATGGCCACCTTTACCTGCTAACTAGAGCCAGTCCTAAGTTCAATTCCTTTGCATTGGAGGTTCAATGACAACAGACTGGGCTTCTATCACTATTTTAAGTTAGAGCATGAGCCTTGCTCACCTTCTTGTCATTTACTTACTTTCTATTTTCCTTTAAAGAACCTTGATCAAATGTTTGAAGAGTCACTCATGTGACTTAGGCTAAGCACACATTACCACTGTTTCAGCTAAATCAGCAAGGGATACGATCACATTGCAGCTCCAACTGCAGGCATTAGAACATCCTAAAGAAACAACAACTCTGCCAGCCAAATTATATTTATATTGGAAGAGCTTATTCATTTCCTAGATTACATTCTACATAGTACACATTGCTGCCACCCCCTTCCATCCCCTCCATACTATGATAGACTCGGAAGAAGCTACCAGCTATTTTTCCTAACAAATTGACTCATAAAAAAATGCAGCATGCTGTCAGCAAAAGGTCCCATCAGTCCCAAATGCACCACTAGTGCCAGTGCCTCATCACTCCTCTGCTGGCATTTCCATATTCCATACGATCAGTGCTCTATGAAGCTACCAAAGCTGGGTCTAATTTGTCAAGACACAGCACAGCCTCACACAGATACTAACGTGGGCCCTGGAAGGAATACAGTTGTGTCAGCAGTGTTATAGTGGAGTTACTTCCTCCTGACACAGTGCCAAGACTTTGGCTTAACATCACTTGAAAAGAAGCTCCAGGAATCTAAGCCATTGACAGTTTTCAAATGTTTCTTTCCCTCAGGAATTCTTGGGACGTAAGAAACATCTTTGGTGTCAACTACTAATACAGAGGAGAAGCAAGATACTTGGAATGTCTTTTATAAAACTTGCTCTGACACAAGTTTGTCTCAAGCTCTTCTAAAAGGAATCTATGAGTATATGGAGGAGTTGTGCCTTCCTTGTGAAATCTGACAAGTCATCATCAGTCTTTGTTAGCATATACTGACAACTAAAGGGGAAAACAATGCAGCTCTGCTAGTTATTACAGAGTTAGGAGGTGGAGGGAAGGGGTTCTCAGTTCCTGAATAATGCAAACCAAAAAGAGGACTCATCAGTATTGATAGAAGTCCTACGGCCACACACAAGAATAGCATAACAACCACTGGTCTTGACATCAATGCCTGGTAGGAGAGCATTCCATGAAGTTCACATTAAGTAAGCAATACTCCTAAGATCTGGGCTCATACTGCATAGGGCTTTGCCTACATTCACCAGTTTTCAAAGGACAAATTTATACAAAGTGCAGTAAAGTAAATGAACCACCCACTACAGCTGCTATTTAAAATGACAGAGAGAAAACAATGCCAATAAACCAGCAGTAATGGCACTTAGTGGAGAAGAGACACAGCAGGCTAATATTGAAGTCCCAGTCAGATGTTTCCACTTTGCAGTTGCAGTAGCTCTAGTCAGATTATCTAAGGCATGGTGATGTGTGAATTTAAAGTTTAAAGGCATTCTTTGGTTTTCTCTCCAAATCTCTAAAACTGGTGATTCCCCTCCCCACCTCCCCGCTGCTGAATGTTATTACTCTCCAAACCGAAGTTTATCAACTCTCTTACACTGTTTCTTAAAATAAAGCTACAAAGCATCAGGGAGATTACATAAAGAATAGCAAAGCAGGGTCACTATGATGTGATAATCCACTTTACATAGTGATGGGAGACCTTAGAAGATGACAAACTCTGCTCAAAGGATAAATTGCAGCAGCACAAGTGAAGCACAGAGTAAAGAAAAGAAGCATTTCACTTGAGTATAGCTGAGGTAGATGTCCAAGTTGCTGATTTATTTGGAACACCAAAATAGTTGCAGGCTTTAGAAGCCTAAATAAAAGAACTGCCAGCACTTCACTCAAAAGTGATGCTTCAGAGCTTCGGTAAAAATAAAGTCATGAAGCCAAACTGCAACATCTAGTTGTGCCTGTCATTCCCTCCACACCAGGTGCACACCACGCACTTGCCTGACAGGAACTTGTACTGACTTGTTCTTGGCCTCACCACTGAGACAAATATCAAAACAATCCTGCTTCAACTCTTTATGCTTATAGAAAAACTGATATTTCCTAAGAGCACAGAAGAGTAGAAGCCCACATAGAAGCCTCAGTAGATACCCCATGATGCCAAAAGAGAGTAGTGGTAACTAAACTGGGTTCCAGGTATCGACGAGAGCTGACAAGAACTAAAGAAAACACAAAATTGAGAACACACTACAACGTGATCATTGCTCAGAGCACTAAACAACGTCGTCCCTTTTCACATATTTATATCTGGATTTTAACTGTAAAAGGACAACCATGAGTTTATACCTACATATTTTTAGAATTACAAATATGCATGTTGACAGTAACCAAAATGCAACTGTACTAACAGACGACATTCAAATTGGCGTTTGGATACTCCAGCTACACAGGGCATTATTGTGTTTATCCATGTCTTACTCCTGACCTGCACTGATCCAGTTGTAAATAGGTCCAATAGTCAGAAAGAGATATTTTTCATAACTTTTTAAACGTTGTCATCAAAATTTCATATAACTCCTTGTCTAATGCATGAACACGCTTCAGTCTATAGAAGTGTAAGGGAACTCCAGACAGAAGAGATTTAAAAGGCTTTTATAAGTATGAAACCCAAGATTTGCTTTCCTCATGTTCCTCTTAACTAGCAGAAGACTTGGTTTTTATTTTCCTCTCTAGTGCCAGTAGTCGCCATAGGTAAAGGTGCTTGGAAAGGAAAAGAACAAACAAAAACCCCACACAAATGAATATTAGAGAACATGGCTTAGAGTAAATGCACATCCTCACAATATCAAAGTCTCAGTGGTAGATCTTTAAATGCTTCTGCATATAGATCTGTGGTATCAAATCCAGCCCTGGACACATATGGAAAAGATGTACTCAGGAGTGCCAAAACATTCTTTAAAAATATGCTTTTCTAAAAGCATCTCGCTGTTTTAGTCATAAGCATTGTTTGCCAATTACTAACATAATAACAATTCAGATCTGACCCAGTGAATGATGTATAACATTCTTTATGCTCTGGAGCCAAAATGCAAATTTTGGCTCTAATTTCTGCCCTCTATAGAAATTGGGTTATACAATAACCAGGTGCTTGACTGCTGTTGCACTAAGTCCGTAATGAGATAGAATACACAGTCATGCCATTTAGTGTTCCAAATTGCTTCAACTTTGGAGTAAATACAGCTACAAAGACTGAGCTGGGATATCAAGTTAGAGTAATACATCAAAGTAAGATGTTAATTTGCTGATGTTACATGAAAATTATGTCTACATTTCACTGAAGAATTCTTCAAATGATTCACTTGTGTAATATATTATTAAATGAAGCGCATAAAGAGAGACATCTTAAACATTAACTTAATTGAAAGTAGAAATAGCACTGACAAAGATTTAATGCTTACTGGAGGAAAACTCCAGTTCTTCTCATGAGACTTTTACCATAACCTAGGCAGTCTGGCATGAAAGTACATTTCCTACCTGAATTACCCTCTCTGCTAGCTCATAATTTTCCCCTTTTCAGGAATACGGGCATTGTGCAACATATTAGGAAAGTGGTTTCAGTCAAGTGATTACTGCAGTATTTCTTATTTAGCTACTACTTCAGATATGAAGTTTCAGCTTGCTTTTCCATTCCTCCTCTTTTTCAGCCTCTTAGCAGCTATATTCTTTCTTTCTATGACTATCTTTTCCACTTCAGGCTTCTGCCAACATTATGCTTCCAAGTGAGACAGGTTGCCTTAAAAAAAAATATCCCTACATCATGTTAGACAATGCCACCACAAAGGAGTTCTTTAATTCTCAGTCACTGATTTTTCAACATCTGTCAAGATACTGTATTGCTAAAGTCATATTGCATTAGGTCTTCAATACAGTTAACACAGGCAGACTGCCTCATGAGAGTAATTTACGTTGAAAGGGAACACTGAGAACTTCTACTGCAAGCCCCAGCTCCAAGCAGGCCCAGTCCAGGTGAATTCTGACTGCTTTCAAGGATTGAGACCCCATAGCCTCTCTGTTCCAGTGTCTGACTACAATCTCTGTGATCAATTTATTGTAATGTTTCTTGTTGCAACTTCTGCGTGTTGCCACTCTTCCTACCACCGTCTGTCCAAGAAGAACCGGACTCAACCTACTCTGATGACAGCGCTAAGACCACCTCTCTTTAGCCTTCTCTTCTTAACGCTGAGCAAAGCTTGTTCTCGGATCATTCCCTGTGACTTCAGTGACTTACTTAGCTGCTGTGTATCAGAAGGAGGTCTGGCTAACTCAGTTAATGCAATTTAGGAAAAAGAAGGAAAAAGATCACTGCCAGTTCCTGCATGTTATTGGCAGAAGATAGGCTTTAGAAGACCATAGCTACATCGAATAAACAGCATATACCAACAGGGAGCTGCATCCATAAATGACTTTACAGGAAGCCGTTTGCAATGAATGACAACTTTGGCTGATCAAACCCTACAAACAAAACCACAAACTCTTGAACATCTCATTAACACACTGCCTACAGAGCAACTATTAATACAGAGACAAACATCTTTCATGGGGGTGTAGTACTTCCCATGCACTCCTTTAAGGGATATTCAAGAAAGGTAAAACAAAATAATGCAAGTTTAGTCTGGATTGCCATAATGATGTTTTTGAGTAGAAAGGTGTCTTAGTAGAACAGAGTGACAAATGGGGGGGGGCTGTTTAAACCTTACCTTTCACTCCCTGGTATTTTTGAATTCCTAAATAACTCCTTTCCATCAGTGAACACATTTGAACTCAGACATATGGTATCTGGAGATTTTTTTTCCTCCCCTTCAGTATTTTGTTCCATCAAAAATTGCACTGAGAAAATTAAAGTGGCTTCTACCTTCCAATTGTTCAAAATGGGTTATAATTTCTGTCTGCAGTACTTGAAATTAAAACTTTCATTAAAATTGCTGTGCAATTTTAAGGGTATTAATCTTTCTTGTTTCCTCAGCTTATCTATCTGCTGCCCTTAATAGTCCTTATTGCATGAAACGTAGCAGTTTGCTAGAATTACTTCAACCTGTTGTCCAAAATGAAAACACTTCAAATCTGACCATTGCATAAAATTATTTAGGAAAGCCAAAAGAAGTTTGGAAACAAACTTATTGATACAGACTGTAATAAAAGCTCTCAATTTTGTTAACAATACCATGGTTTTCTGAATAGCCAAAGAGATTGTAATTTTTAACTTTGCTGGAACCCGCATAGTTGACAGATGCTGTCTTTGCCTTTCCTTAGTAGTTAAAGCAATAACCAAAAAGTCAGCTCGGAGCTGCAGCTGCATTTTCTATAATCTTATCTCCATTATTCTCATCTTTGATTCCTTATCTTTGAAGTCTCTTCTTTGTTTTGTATTCTTCTCAAAACAACAGGTTTAAACCCTGCTAACAGCAAGCTTGGTGGAACCCCAAGCAGGAGGAACTCAGCCCTATCCTGTTATTCTGATGTCTTTTTCATTTACAATACAAAACACAATAGTGCACAAAAATATTACACAATGTGTAAAAACTGCACCACTTAAATAACAACCAGCAGTCAGTTAGCTGACACAAGAACAAAAGGAAGCGTTTACAGGAAATAAGAAACCATTTCAATCTAGCCTGGCTTAGCCAGTTGCCTGATCCTATCTTACCCTGGTACGAAATTGGCAAGTCCTTACCACTGCATCAGCAAAGTCAAGCTCTGCCACCAAAAGAAAGCGAGTAGTTCTTTATATATAAACAGTACAAGAAATTTTGTTGTAAGAGGCTGAAATATGCTACCTAAAAAGTAAGCTGATTTAAATTGCCCCAATGCAGAATGCCAGACTGCACCTCAGTTTCTGAACCATACATCTCTGCATGTCCAAAAGCCCGACATCCCCAAACAGCAAATAACTCGAAGACGACACTGTTCCTAACCTTCTCCATCTGTTAATGAGGATGGCATAGCCCTAATTCTATCCTTCCACCTGGTGCTGTTGGAAGATGAGGCTGCGGAAACTACTGACATACTCTTCACCGTTAAGGTTTTTCTACATTGTTCTAGTTTCTGTCTACAATACAGTTCCTAGTCCTACACTTTCTGCTTCAATTTCCTTTACCACTCACCTCCATAAAAAGGTCCCATCATACATAGCTGTCACTCCAGGTCAAACCACACAGATGCAGGTGAATCCCTTAGATAATTAAGGCTAGCTTGATACAGCACTATCAGACTCAAACATTTGGGTAATGCAATTTATGGTGGAAAACAGACGCTTCAAATTAGTTGGTATCTTGTTGCACTTCAAAACCATTGGTACTTACTTGTAGTTGCCCAGTTCATTCCTACCACCACTCAAATAATCAAGATCACAAATGCTTATACACCCTACAACCCAGAGAAAGAAAGTCAAAACACAGTCCCCACACCAAGCAATGAAGCTCATTTACCACCCTGTTGCCTGTAGACTCAAAGATGACCCTGCCTAATCAAAAGAGAATGACAGTTTTTATTAACTACAGAAGATAAGACTAATGCCCTTGTCTACTTCTATGCCTTAAAAACAAAGTCCAAACCAAAACCACACAAGTCATGTCTTCGGAAATGTTATGGGGCCTAAATGCACAGTTGCTGTTATTGAACTGGGCTCCTGTGAAACTGGGGAGGGTCTACTCTTTTTCCTGCAGCCAGTGTTCTGTCTCAAGGGTAAGATTTGGGATACTCGTATTGTCCTCTGTTGACAACACCATAGTTATACCTACATGCTCTTTGGTTAGAAAAGAGCTATATGGCACAACCTAAAGCTCATCTTGCCAATAAGCAATGCAGAACAACTACTTCCCTTTTGGAGTGACACTGAGGTTTGAACGGCTGGGAGTTCCACACCCAATCAACAGATGGACTGACTACAATCGAAGTCCTGTCTCCTTTATAGCCAGAAGCTTAGATCTGATATTGGCATTATTTCCCCAAAGGTATTTTGTGCAAGTAAACTAAAAAAAAAAAAAAAAAAAAAAAAGCAGAAAAAGCAGCCTTAAATGCACATTTTAATGCCCTTAGCTCAATAATTCTGTGGTGTTTAGTAGGATAACTACTGTCACTGTGGCAATGGCACGGTCAAGGAAGACCACAAATGCCATGAAAGAGGAAAGGAAATGACAGAGACCATTGGAGAGTGGTTGTGAACTAGCAAGGTACTCCTGTCCCCAAGTATCCCCTTAGTAGGGCTTCAGACACTTAACATGCTGCAGGACTGAGACTCCTGAGAAGACAGAAACTAGCATTCCCCCTCAAAATAACACAATAAGCAGCAGTTCACATTAAACCTTTTCCAAAACTGTCTGCCTCTGACTTTCCCCTTGTATTTATTTTTCTTTGCCAAACTTACCACAGCACTTCTGTCTGGTCTTTACTTTGGCCAGCTTCCCAACCTTTTGGCAGCACAGCAATGTCACTCACATTGCCAGCTACGGACAGCTGAGTCTGCTGCTCTAGAATGAGATTTAATGGACGAGAGGTGGAACACAGAGGATGCTCACAGTGTGGCAATAACGTTCTCAGTCTCCAACACAAAGAGATGCTTTTTTAGTTGGGACAGGATTCATTTAGCTGGCGAGAGAAAGACAGAAGTAGATATGGATTGCTGAGTCAAATGCATCCAATACACTTACCCGCAAAAAGTCTGCAGATGCTCCAAAAAGGGGCGATAACTACTACCGATGATTTTAACAACACCACGCCCTCCCATCTTCACACAGAAATGAGAAGAAATCTCTCTGCATTTCCCCTTCAGAGCAACGATGGACAGAACTTTATTAAAAGATGCATTTTAAATGCCACTCAAAGAGAAAGCCCTCTTTCCATGAGATTTTGTTCATATAAGGTCAAATCAGAAGGAAGAAATATCACTCGCTGGCCGATCACAAGCATGCAATAAAAATGGAAATCAATATTTATTGAAGAACATTTTTGGTAGTTTATTTTTATTGAACAGCAAATACACTAAGAATATTACCACCTTCTTCACGGACATTCTGCAAATACAGGGGAGAGAGACAAATATCCATTACATAAAGTATCCCTTTCGAACTATCTACTCAGTTAAAATAATTTTATGGCTACAGAGTGGCATTTTCCTGGCATTCCTGCAGGATTACAGTGGCTCTCCCAACTGGAGCCTTCTCTCACTTACCAAGGCACTGCAGCAGCTTACGTAAGAGTATTACTCCTAACAGAGCTGCTGCACTTTGAGAAAGTAGATCAGACCCTTACAGTAAATTTGCAACAGACATATGGGAGCAATAACCACATGTCAGAGGAAAGATTTGCTTTCAGTAACTGTTTGGGGGTTTTTATTGGAGGGGGAGTGAGGGAGCGCTCATTTCGGTTGGGTTTTTTTTTTTTTGTTTGTTTTTACTGCACCCAGCTCTGGAGTCCTCAGGATGGGAGAGAAATGGACCTGCCAGGTCCAGAGAAGGGCCCCAAAACCGATCAGGGGGATGGAATATCTCTCCTGTGAGTAGAGGCTAAGAAAAGTGGGGTTATTCAGTCTGGATAAGAGAAGGCTCTAGGGAGACCTTATTCCAGCCTTTCAGTACTTAAAATGAAATACTTAAAGTACTTGTAGAAAGATGAGGGCAGACTTTTTAGTAGGGCCTGTTCTGATAGGACAAGGTGCAATGGTTTTAAACAAAAAGAGCATAGGTTCAGACTAGATATAAGGAAGAACTTTTTTTACAATGAGAAACACTGAACGGGTTGCCTGGAGAGGTAGTGATGCCCCATCCCTGGAAATAGTCAAGGTCAGGTTGGATGGGGCTCTGAGCAACCTGACCTAGTTGAAGATGCTTACTGCAGGGTGGTTGGACTAGATGACCTTTAAAGTTCCCTTCCAACTCAAATTATTCTATGATTCTATTAAGTAGACAAGCTGGATTCTAGTGGAAGCAGCCACTTTGTACACAACACCTGACCCAACCTTGTAGTGCTCAGCAGAGCACATTGAGCTGAACCAAAGACACATTCACAGCCTGGTGAGCATTCCGAGCTATGATGTACCCCAGCAGACTCAACAAAGATTCAGATTTGATGGGTTCCAGTCTAGCCTACAGCAGTTCTTATACAGACCTCTTGTTAGCTGATATTCTTTGAAACAGAAGATTTAAACGCTGACAAATTTCGATTCTGTCATCTACAACACAGAAAATCTAGCCTTGTTCAAAGAAAAGACCACTGTATTTTATTGTAAGCACATAAAAATGTCACTTTTGTGGAACTTTACTTGAGTGATGTTTTGGCTTGCATATGGTGTGGAACAGAAATTCCAGCATAAAAGTTATCAAAGTCGGTAAGAAATGGAGTATTGTAGTGAGAATTGTCAGACGACCTTAATAATAATTGGCACTATGGCCTTTCCTTCAGAGTAAAGGGGTTTAAAAAAAAGCGTCTCAGTTTCTTTAAGATCATAGGTCCCGAAGACAAAGTTTCGTGAAATCTGCAACAAGAAAATAAACATTCTGAAAAAAAAAAATTAAGTTTTAGGCTAACATCAGATTATGCCCACATTAAGAGAGGCACTTGTTTCCTCCACCTGACATATCAGAAGACAACCAACCTCTTGGAGCTTATCAGTACTTTCATTCTTTAAAATAACATTTAAACTCACTTTCAGCATCTACCAAGATGAACTTCTGCTGGTATTACTGTCTGAAAAAATTTCATGTGACCCATCAGTCTGCACAGGAAACTGAAAGACTCTCCATATTCTGAAGAAATTAGGTGCTTAATTTAATCCACATTCTTTCTTTGGGTTTTCTTAATTATTCATTTATCCTTGAGAACACAAGATTGCAGGTCTGGAGTTACATACAGACACTGAAAGTGGAGAAGTAAGACAGAAGTCACTTTGGTTTTTTTTCTGGGCAAACTCAACACCTGCATGAAGTGAGAAAGCTGTTAAGATACCTGGTTTCCCTCTCCTCTAACTCCAAAAAAAACCCCAAATCAAGCCAAAGCAAACCAAAAAAACTACCCCAAATATAACCCCCAAGTGAGTCAAGCAATCACATTATATAAGAGCACAGGGTCACCTAAAGCTGGAATTGTCACAAGCTTCTGTAATGGCACCTGGCAGCTCCATCAGTACTTCTCAGACCAGTTCATACACTTATCCACTAGAAACACTTTGTGATCAATCAGTCCCAGTGGAGCACACATCAGATCAAATGGTGGTGATCGGAGCTATCTAAGCCCTTCACAACTGCACTATAACCCATAGCTCTTTTCAGTGTTAAGGTATTTGACAGTTCAGCTTTTTTACAGAAGTAGAAAGGAGCAGCTCATCCAAATATTTTCATCATGGAGGTTTGTCCCTTGGCAGCATTCTCCCTGTTAAAAGGCTGGCCAAGAGGACAGATCTTCCTCATTCACTCAGTGAGCTGTAATATTAGTTCTCAAAGATATGTTGCAGCATGCTTCAAAGAGACCATGACAAGGGGAGATTTAAAGAAAACTGTGATTTGTTTGTTAGATGATGTGGTATTTTTTCTCTTAATATTACATTTCATCCACTGCATTCATCAATAAACTTAGCAGGACACTGTCTGATAGTTTAAAAAAATGCAATCTATTATGAAAAGTCATGCTGTTTGAGCAAAACAGCACACTGAAAATATGAATTCAGTGATTCTCTCCGAGTTTTAAGCTAATCCTATTATCCACATAATAATGTCCAGGGGCATAACGGCATCCAAAGACACCAAACCATTGCGTTAGTCTGTAGGGAAAAAATTGCCTTGTCCTTATCTAAAGTTTTCTGATGGAAACACCTGAAATTCAGTTTTTCAGTCCCTGATGTTTATTCAGTACCCTCTTCTGACAGTCACTGAAGGACAATAGGAACTCCAGCCTTGGCACTCAGTTTCACTTCCACCGATGCCACTAACCCACAAGCCTACCACAGACTAGCCAGGTCAGTCCTCTCACACACAAATTCAAGCAAGCATATTCTGGATTCCCTTCCTAATAGCTGTGAGGGATGCTCCAATTCTAGCTCTCCCAGGTGCTACATTGACCGAAGAGAAGAGCAAATCCCAAACAAAGACATGGAGACAGAAGTTGAAAAGACAGATACCATTCTTGGGACTGGAAGAATGCTTTTCTGGAAGACTTTTGCTTTTGAAACCCTGGTGAAGTTATCTATTCACATATAACATTAAGAGAAGATTATTTATTTCTTGCTTCTGTACAAAGAGCACACTGTGGAGTGAAAGAAATTGTGGCTAAAAGTGTAGCCCTGCACCACATTCACCCATATTTACTGTATCTGTAAGATAAGCAGTTTTATATGTGAATGCATTAGCAGTCTTTTTCACCTGAAGTGAAAGGAGCTTTATCAGCACAACTATGGCCAGGTTTAAACCTTTATGCAAATAAGTCCTGCTTAGAAGATTCTAATTCCAATCTGTTTATTGCTCACCTAAGGTATTTATTGCACTTGACAGACTATGAAGAAGGGCAGCCAGATTGATCCCAGGCTCATAGGATTGGAACTAATGGGAACTGTTATAAAATTTTAATATATGCCATCTTCCAGACGAAAGGAGACTCCAGGGGAACTGACCTTTGAGTGCAGAAACCTTAATAACATGTCAACAGTGGGGTTACATTTTCAATACAAAAATGAACTACAAAGTTAGGGATGTTACACTACAGTTGTATTGTATAGAAATAACTCTCAAAAGAGAGGTTTCTGTTAGACTCCAGTGAATTTATGAGTCATATAAAAGACTAAAAAAGCACAGGGCCAAAAAATGCTGATAGAGTTGCCATTCATTTCAAGCAAATCTATGCCAAACAACAGAATTCTTTTCATAGCTGATGCAAGCGTCATCTCATCTTAACTTCTGATCATACACCCACAGCACTGACACTTTTTAGCAGCACAGCCCTCCTTCAATTTGTACCTTTCCATTCACAATTAATAGTAATTGTCGGGAGAAAGCAACCGCTTGCTCTAAATAAGCAGTGTATTCTTCACAAACAGAATTTAATGGAAAACAAAATTATTTGAAATTAAGTCTACCAAGTACTTTTGGACAGAGGAAAAAAAAAGGTGCAGAGTCAGAGCAACTTAAAATTACAAGAAATCTCTGGAGATCATCTAGTCAAACCCAAAGAAGGGAATATTTTAAGAGTCTAAAAGCCTAATTCTAAAATTTCAGAACCATTTTGCTTGTGAAGCAGTCTGTGGTTGATGACAGGTTTGTTTTCCGAATTTGCCTTTAAAAACATGCACAGAAAGTTGGTACTTTCAAACAGACCCTGCCCTATTTTATCCTAATTGTTCTGTTCAGAAAACACTCAGCAGTGTTATTAATATTTTGATTACGTGGCTCTTCACAGACTTGCATGCACAATGGCTTTAATTCTTTCTGCAAGAAATTTAAATCCTCTATGCATATGATGATATGAATAGTATTAAAAAAAAACAAAACCAACCAACCAAACACCATGATCCTCAAAAGTGTCCTTCAAAAAGTAATTCAGTATCTTCAAGGAACATCATTCAAGAAATGCATAAGCTTCAGAAAGATCAATAGTTCTGATCACATTAAGAATATTTCTTATCTAGTTGTTATACAGAATATGCTTGTTAGCATTATGCAGTACTCCCAATGGCTTTTACTAAAAATCCAAAATACAATACAAAAAGTTTATTGATTCTTTTCCTGGTGTTTGAATTTGCTATGAATATAACTGTCTGTTGCTCACTAAGGAGGAGTTAGCAACCGACCTGTGAAGTCAGTGAATTACATAAGCCTATATAAAGTACAGGCTGTCATCCATGACCACCATACCTTTAAATTAAATCTGACTTAGAAAATACTTAACATTTTAGACCTACTAATAACAAAAATTGGAATACTCAATTCTTTACTACAAAGTCACATCAAGAAACAGTACCGAACAAAGTGCTTTCACCTTATAGTCACTCTTAAAAACATGGCTTAAAAAGCATTGGAAAGAAAAGGTATATGCTTATACACAGCTCTGGGGTAAAGCCATGTACTTTCCTGGTTTTGTCAAGTTTGCATTGGCTTTCACATAAGACATCGCGATGATGCTACACTGTCTGTAAGCAGATATATTTTTGTCTTCTCACCGTGTGACACCACTTGCTGAGGTTTCCTGTTTACTTTCCAGATCAATTATTCAGCCACATGTGCCTGCATAATACGAGAGGTTTTAAAGCAGACAAGGCTTAATTATCATCCTTGGCTAAATAACTAAATTAGGATTACCAGAACGTTTATCCAGGCATTTGCATTCAAGAAAGGCTGATGGAAAACAAGCACACACCAAATATTCTCTAAATAAAAGCACCTTCAGAAAATGAGGTTGGAATTAACTTTGAGGAGACTACATCTTTTCTGTTCTGCCAGTTCTATCCTATCAGACCTCAGAGTCACAGTGAAAATTGAGAAAACGGGAAAATCAGTTCCCTGTCAGCTCTATTTCAGGCACTCTATAAAGGGACTTAATAGGTGCTGTTCATACTTAAATATAGCAGAAAGGCAAGAATGAGGGGCTAGGCAGGCATAGATAGAAAATAACTTCAATATAGATGCCTTTAGTAATTAAATGCTTCTAAAGTTACTTTAACAGATTGATCTACAAGATCACAGAGCTAAGATGGAAGTCTCTATAGCAAGTTAAAGCAGAGCTCCTCCTCCTTTTATGCACTGTTTGAAGAGAAGCTGCTAAATAGATTTTTGCAACTCAACACAATCTCCTGACATAATTAATTTAATTTGCCTATTCTGATCTGGGTCTTCTGGAAGTTCTAGGTCATTTTAAACCTTCCAGCATGCTAGCACCAGTACAGTCCCCCAAAAGGATGGTAGTCTCCAAGACAGTTAACCAGCTGAAGCAATTCTAAGAAGTCCATCAAATAAAGCTGCACATTGCTTGCAATAGTTCACATTCTTTCTACAAGTTAAACAAGAAATAACTTCTGCAACTGGTTATCAATATTGCAGTTGATCTGCTTTGCTCCTATACTTAGCATATACCTTTTCTTATGGTCACAGCATAAAGTGCAACAATGTATGCCTCACTTCTGGCCGAGGTAGAACTTTGATGCAATTAGCTTAGAGTAACTGTTAATTGATTTAAAAAATAAAAAATAAAACCACTAAATACAGAGTTAGGGGCAGCTCCACACCATTTTGGTGCCTAGTTTCTCACTGATTTGCACAAATGAAGATACAGGAATCACACAAGTATCTAATGCCATAGATGCTTGCTACTAGCTTTTTTTATTAGCATTAGCTTAGATCAGGGAAGGTTGTTCTGAATTACAGGTCAGCGGAAGAGGATTTGGAACTTCAAACTTCCTAACAGAACTTCAGCAAATCACCATATCCTATTTGTGGTTTATTTTTTCATTGTTTTGGGGTTTTTTAATCACCCTGATGATTAAAACTGGTGATGAGGAATAAAATACATCCTCCAAATGATATGCTGAAAAGATGGTTCTTGATTTTGAACCTTCAATTTTGCACGCCACATATGAATTTACCACTTGAACTCTCAGGAATGTGGTACTTCCAATCTAATACTGTAACACTGCAATAACTTTAGCCACAGTGGGCGATTTCACAGTCCAGTTTCAGTATGTATTTATAAAACGGTGTTTACAGAAGCAGGGAGTCGGAGACTTTATTGTGACTTGCAGCGTCTTTTTATTTCGTGGTTTATATCCATGGGTATCTTTTTTAATCCTAGTCATCTATTCTATCTCTCATCTAGGAGTTTCAGCAGGAGGTTTTTTTCCATTCTTCATAGCGCCAAGCAGACAACATCATTCCCTTTCCTCTAAAGGGATGTGCAGCCTCTGTGTTGCAGTCTATTGGGCTAAGAGTGCAGTCTCAAATAACCACAACAGATAAACTTCCCTGGATGGCTTTTGCACAGCACTTTACCTTATTCTACAGAGTAAAGCAGAACTGTAAAATCAGCCACATAAATCAAAACCTTGAAAACTGTGCCACCTTAATACTTAAACTTGCCATGAAAAATTGCCAGAGCATATCTGCAGACTTAATTTCTTTAAAAATTGTTTTCTCATTATCTACTTACCTAAATAGCAATTTTACCCTTTTCTGAACATAGCTTATTAAATTAGAATAAGTTTAACATTTTCCTTTTCCAGCAACCAAGTTCCTTGAGACTCAGGAGACCAGATCATACTTGATGGAACAGAGCAATTCAGTAACTTGATTAAAAGGACTGGGCTGCTCAATAAATAGGCCCAGCAAAGGTCCTACGCTGAAGCGTTTATGCACCAGCCTTTTAATTTCAGAATGACATTCAATAAGGGCAATGAATTAACTAATCAAAAGGACTTGCATGAGTGAGTTAGAGGTGGCTGAACTTGAACTCAGAAAGCATGCACATAGACTGAATGGAAAGTATGATAGCCATACACTTCCTTTCCTTTAAAAGGACAGTACCTGCTGGGATGGATACCCACCACACCAGCACTTCAGAGATGCACTTCAGAGATGCACTGGCACTGCTTCAGGTGGAGGAAATAGGGTAAACCAAGGACCTTCTGGAAATTTTCTTCTACTACTTTTAAGTATTCATACCAGTATTTCCACACCCTCATTTTCAAATCCTCCACACTTCCAACTTATAGATGCCCTGACAATAAGGCTGCAAAGCAGGCAATGCTCTGCCAGTGCCAAAAAAAAGTCAATTCAGGCATGAGCACACTGAGAAACCTATTACTGTGTGAGTTAGAAGCCAATTCTCTTGACTGCTAATCTAGAGGCAATGCAATTCAACAGTATTAGGAACAGCGCATTAGTAACAACTGTTACTGTACCAGCCACATAATATTCTATGATCATTATCTATATGTACTTTTAATGAGACCAGATGAGAAAGCAGCAACAGAGGCATTCAGAGCATGCCATTTAAATACTGCACAGAGCTAAGAAGGTGGTGTATGACATATAACAGGCATTCATGTGCCCATCTGACAGGGTCATCGAGGGCACTCATTGGTCTTTCGCACTCATCTCTTCTGCAAAGGGAATTGCAGATTTTCTGGAGGAGAAGCCAAAGCAAGAACAAGGGAAGAAGGAAGACGGAAACAATTCAGAAGAAATGCAGGTTTGGGGGAGGATTTTTTCCTTTGGTTGATGTTTGGGGGGGTGGTTGGTTAGAACAGCAAATCCCTACACTTTCATGAGTGAGAGTTAGTTGCTTTGTTTCATTCAAGAATTACTGTACCCCAGGTTCTTTAAATACCACATCCAGCAGTAGCTTCCTGGTACGCCACCAGCCATAGCCACACATCCCTCAGTGCAGAGCTTCAGGTACAGGCAAGCATGCCCTATTCTGCCTGCTGCCAGCTAACGTAGTCTACAAACTCCCTTCTGCAGCCTCTTACAGAAATGCACATGGAGCTCCTGGCACCAGCAAATTCACTCCAGTACACAAAACCACGAGCCTTCATTCAACCACCAGTGACCTACAGCAGAGCTCTACTGCAATATTCAAAATTAATCTTGTACATATTCCGTCTTTTAGAATTCGTCCTTTTAACAGCTCTCCCACTGCCTTTTCTAATTCATGAGCAGCATCTGACAGGGCTACAATACCCGAGACTGGCAAACTACTATCTTCCAAAGAAAGTGTCCTTAAAACTTCTTTTTCTTTTTAAGACATCTACCAGCCACAACATTTATTCAGCTACTACAGTATGTATGCCGTTTGTACTTTACTTGCACCCATTAACATAAAAGAAAATTAAATGACGTAGTGGAGAGGCCAGGAAAAACACTCTGTAGACTCCATGCACTTTAAAACAGCCTTTTCTTACAGATGACAGATTCAGGTCAGGGAAAGCCTAAAATGGGACACCACTGACATGTATAACACAGTGAACAAGTAGTGCCCTTCCCCCCCACCTCAACACACCCTTCAAAGAAACCTGACTTAAAACATGTTTGTTTCCGTGATGTTTTAGAAACCTTTGATGGCAACATATATAAAGATTTCTTTGGCACTTCCATCTTCCCTTGTGTGGCACAGTTCCAAAAACAATGCTGACTCTGAGGTAGGCTCACTTGACTTTGGTGTATTCAGCCAAGCACAAGGACTAGAGAACAGAGTTGCAGAAACACTTCTGAAATAAAGTGTCAAGAAAACATGGTGGAAATATACACACATACACATATTTATGCATATCCACCAACCTCCTGTCGCATTACAAAGTAGTAGTCTTTAGGGGAGACCTATTTTCACACTTTATTATTCAATTTACCGTAGACACAGTAAGAGAGTAGAGAACAGAAATACAGACTCTTGCATCTGTTTCTATGACTGCCATAGATGAGAAAACAAATCATTGTAGACATTGTTTTCTGGTTTTTTATATCATTGTTGCTAAATCATCAGATCTCCCCTAGAGCAACACCTAAGCACTGCAATGTACTGACATACTGAGCTTTTCTTCAACTTGATTTCCCCCCACAATCTGCAAGAGTTTTTCTTAACTGTGGAAAACCACTAGGCATATTAATTACAGCAAACCCAGATACGATTCAAGCAGACGAGTGCATTGTAACAAAGGTACAATACAACATACATAGATTTCCAAATGCCTGACAAAAAAAAAAAAAAGGCAGCTTGAAGCCCTGATTCTGCAACCAGATTCTCATTTTAAGGGCAGAAAGCATCACTGTGAACAAGAAGTTTGATATGCTGCACCAGAAAGTGAATAATGTTACACTTTAGTTTTAAAGCAAGCCTATGATTTATCACTGAGTGACAGGACAAACTTTTAAAAAGACAGAAATTATGAATCAGACTTAAAATAACAATGGATTCACTACATCCACAGTAAGTGCCTCCAAAGGTTAAATACTCACATTATGAAAACGAACACTTTACTGCAATCCTCTGGCTTACCGAGTATGCTCAGTTTTTAATAACTGGTTTACAAAAGCACTTCAGTATATTCTTTTTTTGGATATGAGCTTGAAATTATTTTGCCAAGAGATCCACTACTTCTTGCTTTAAATACACTTTTTAATAACATAGCTAATATATAGAAATATAAAAATATGAAAGTATTAGAAATTTTAAGAAATTATTTCAAAAACATTTGTAGATTGCTGCTACTTTAAAGTGTGCTTGCAGTACTTTATAAGAGGAAAGGAGGAGAAAAATAGAACACTAAAAACTCTTTTACCACTCGTATGTGTCTTTAAATACTGTGCCACTGTTTGCTGTTGAGAAAAAAAATTGACTTTTAGGTGGGAAAATATGGCTCCTAGGGTCCCACTTGAGTATCCTATAAAGAAAGATAGACGGCAAAAGTGTCTTGTGAGAAAACAAGTAGAAAATAAAAAAACCACTGCATTTTTAACTGCAAACTGTGGTTTCACTGCCAGAATACTACCAGTACAGTATAGTCCACAGGGTGGAGAAAAAAATAAAACCCAAACCAAACCAAAAAGACCCACCACAGTAATTAGCCATTTTGGGACCTCAGCTTGAGAAGATGCTTGGCTGCACATTTTGGATGTTCGCAGAGATAAATCATTCTTACATAGACCTACCTCCTTGAAAATAGCTTAAAACTTGTTCAGCTTCACTCAGAATTATAGCAAGCTAATGCTGCATTACTTGTCAAGAGTGGATTCTTTTTAAGCAGATATTTTTAAAACAATCAAAGCTCGATGAGGAATCAACACTGTGCCTTTGTCTACACTGAAAAGACACTACTGGAAGACCAAAATGTAATAACTCTTCTATCAGGGTCACAGCAGGTATAAACCAAACCAAACATGCTAGTATAGTCTGGATCTCCTCAAGTACTTTTACAGATTTTAACCTCTTTAACCTGTATTGATGTAAAATATATGAACTGGCAACAAATCAAAGACCCTACAAAGATGTCTTCTGTAGCTATGCTACTTGTCATTGTCCCTTCGCTATGGCTCTGGTGGTACAAAGTACTCTCTAATCTCATTCCAGCCCAGTGAGCGGGGTAACTCAAACCCACTACCACATGCAAACCAGGTTAAAGTCGTCTCACACATTTAGACTGAAGCAGATCAGAATATTCTTATTCTGCTTGCAGGGCTGTAGAGAAGCACTCACTAGCAACATGGCACGGGCAATTTCAGAGCATAAATATGAAGAGCTAGCATGGCTTGCCTAATTCACAGTACCCTGTAAACCCTCTTAGTCAAAGAGTTTAGAACCTGGTATTGTTAGCCTGCATCCCCTTCCTAAACTTGGAAATAGCCGATACTATTTGGAAGACATGAGGAGGGGATTCACAGAAGTACAGATAAATATTAGCTTTACTGGACAAGCATAGCAACAAATGTAATGTTACCATTTACTGGTATTCCCCTACCTGCTTGCAGTGCTGAATAATTTAAAGTTGAATTAACACACTTAAATGAACAAGGAATCCTTGAACAAAGTCCCCAGATGATATTTTTTGGGGTTGTCTCCTTAAAACATACTGGTAAAAAAAATGTTAGGACATTGCACAGGAGTATCAGACCTGTTAAAACCTTTGTATAATCTCTGAGGGAAATATGGTCCCATCCAGTAGTGATATTTCCCCAAGCCTGATGTACCACAATTCTTTATGTCACTTAACGACCTGACCCTTAACAGCTAGGTTTCAAACATCAGGGTTTAAAATACCTCGTAACACCTACACGTAAAAAAAGCTGAACTTGTAAGAGAGAGTAACAATGGTGTCAGGCTAAGCTAGGAGATCACAGACCCTTTCCAACCACCACCCAACCCAGAACATGAATCGAGTCTCTCCAATTTTCCCACCAAGTCTCACACATCTCTAGGCAGGCCTTGCCTGCATCGTCCTCCCTCCTACCACCCAAGCTTTCAGCTCAGCAAGCTGCACAGTTTATCCACCTCTTGCTTTGGACCTCCAACCCAAAGCAGATGCTTGTCTTCTCAAACAGTAATCCAAGGTGATGCTAGTTCTCAAACACCATCTACTGCTGCAGGCATTTGGTTTTAAAAACGATATACAGCATTTGAAGTAAAAGACAGGCTGTGTATTGCAACAAGATTTAAGTCACGGTCTCCAATATAATTCCAAACATTCATTTGGCTGCCAGGCTGGAAAATGCCAAAGCTCTAAAAGTTATTGGACTACTGTTTATGACAATGGGAGTGTGGTAGTTTGCAGCCATGATAACATATTCAACTTAAAAAGGATAACAAAATTGAAGACATTATTAGAAAAAAGCCCTTACACACTAAAGCTCTGACTGTCCCTTTCTGTAGGTGACAAAGGAGCTCTCTTCCCTCCTTCCGTACTCCCTCATAAAAAACCCTCCAAAATTAATCTCAACATATAAAGGCTAATAGGAATAGAAAAATTAATTTAATAGTTTTTTCTACATGCATTATGCAAAGCCATTTTTGGTCTAGAAAGAGGTACTGCAGTTCACCTAAATTGACTCTGGAGGGTATTTTACTTAGAATGAATACTTAATAGATGTTCACTCAGTTGAAGAAGTAAATAGCTCATGGAAGAGAAATAGCTCTAAATCTCTTCATAAATAGCAATTTTTCCACAAGTACCAGAAGGATGCCTGCACTATTGAAATATCACAAGCAACTATTTCTGCCTATCACTTAAATTGTTTGAACAGAAATTAATCAGAATTTTGATATCAACCTCTCTACTCTTTTTCTCCAATACACACAAAATATTGCATAAATGTTTTTTTGGGGAAATTGCTTATAATTGTGTGCTGGAATGGAAGTCCAAATACCTCTCTTCTGGTGCCTCACTGCCACAGATTCCTTATATCATTGCAGACAAATGACATAACTCCGCTCTCCCTCGGTTCCCAGTCAGTAGAACTGGAGTAGCATTACTCCCCCTCTTTATACAGGATCTGAAAAAGCACAGCAGCAATATTTGTGATTCATTCACCAAGGCACAGAGGACGAATGCTATTCAACACGTGTAAGAACCACAGGCTGGTTAGACCGTCACTTCTAAGGCAGTTTTTCTTTGTAATCTTCCTTTCCTTTTCTTCCAGCTTCAGCCTTTTATATTGCCTCTTCCTTCCCAGGTGGTTAAAACCTGCTCCCAAATGCACACCTCACCTAAGAGAGACTATGACAGGGAGTGAATATAGACCTGTTACCCTGCAATGCTGTCCAGCTGTCCTTCGCACCTGAACCCTCCTTTCCCCAAAATGCTTTAAGTTCTTCTTCCCTACAGAAACAGAAGCAGCAAAAGCTGAGTCACCACTTTTCCTGGCAGCCAGTAATACCCTGTGCGATAGCAATACTGTTCAGTGTTTCCAATCAAATTGAACTGGATGGGGGGAGAGCTATCAAAATGTTTATTAGGAAAAACAACCTCAAAACCCCAGAGTTTCAGTCTCTCTGCCACACTGTTATTTGTGATTTCCCCTCACTTTGCTAAGTGCTTTCAAGTAAAAATGGAATGACAATCTACAGTGAAGAGTTATTAACAGCTCCTTTCGTTCAAAGGACATTGGCCCTGGCTGAGATAGAGGTTTAAGTCCTTCCTCTAATCTACAGGATTCAAAGGCTTTCCTCTCTCCTTCCCAACATTAGTGCTGTTAATCCAATTCACTGATGCTGCCTTGGTCTCTCCTACAGTGGGCCCCTGCAAGGGATGGACTCCACTATGACACAAAACCAGGCTGAAGCCAGAGGCGCTGCACCTCCTTTCATTACGAGATCTGGCTAAGCAGGGAAGCCAGATGATGCTTTGGTCCTCTGGCCCAGCTTCAGTACCACCATTTTACAGAAAAAGGAAAGTTTACCTCAACCCACAGAAAGTGCTCAAGCCACTGGCCTACACAACAAAGGACAGGCAATTCTTGCTGTTTAGTTTTTTCAATGACACTTATGTTTTCTGATGCTATGTAAACTACTTCAGATGAAAACAAAATTTTGTATTCAAGGAAAGAATATTTAATTTCACCATCCTAAACGTTCAAGAAAAATGTTCATTTTTCTTTCAAAACAAAAAAACTAGTTAGATGAAGATTTGTACCAGAACAAATCCAACAGGCATTTGCAGTTACTTGGTTAAGGAGCCAAAGAAACAAAACACTTTATTCACCTAACCTGCAAGTAAAGGCAAATGTTTCCTGACATGGAAGCTAGGAAAAAAACATGCTTTAATCCAGGTCAATGGATTACATGTATAATTCTAGAATTAGGTTTGATTTCAGATTTGATTTTTTAAGCGTCCTTCTTTCTCGCTGTTCTGATCATCTCCTTTTCTAATTAGTAGAAAAAAGAAGTCATATAGTTCTCTGAGCCCCCCACAAACCTGTTTTTCTGTACCCTTAATACCTGGGTAGTGACTAGTGCAGCACAGAGACAGTCTCAAGTGACATCAGAGAAACCTACGTTGCTAAATACTTATGATCAAAGCTTGCTTAATCTTTGCTATTTAAGGTCCGAGTGCATCTTTGGGAATATGACTGGATGCTTGCAAGCATCAAATATGATCTAGCAAACTATTTAAGACAGCATCCTCATATAGCTTCAAGACATTTACCCAAAGCACTTACAAAGAAACCCCACAGGTCATTCAATATGGAAAAAATGAAAAAAGGACAATCACACCTTGGTAATACAAGGGATTTCACTGTGGGAACTGCCACAAAGGGCCCATTCAGATACTCACCAACCATGTAAGACCAAACATAGAGACAAGTAGGTACTAAGAGACAATTCAGGTAGGGCTTCCTGCAAGGGGCTGAGCACCTCCATCCATCTCCACCCTTATCAATAGCTTTCAACATCTCCACTCCAAACCCTCTGTCACTCCACAGCAGGCATCCTGGTAACCTACTCTCCATGGCCGATTATGAACCAAACAAAACAAATGCAACTACCTTGTTCTTTACAAGGCTCACAAGACATTTTATACTGACAGCTAATGCTTTAAGTTTTCCACAGAGGTCAGCTCCTTTGTTTTCCTCCCACCAAATGTCTATTAAGAACATTTAACACCAATCCTTCACTTACTCATAAGCTCTTAGCTATGTACTAATTTTTTCTCTACCTCAACATGAGTGACTTGAACTTCTACCTTATTTTAAGCTTTTCTGCTTACAGTATTCATGCTCAGTTAAAAAACAAACAAACATACAAACAGCACAAAATCCACACGACAAAAGTTCTTTGCTATCAGAGCCAGGGAGAGGTCACATCAGAATCAGTTTAACGAAACTGAATTTGTGGTCTGACTTATATCATCATTAAGCCAAGGAAACCACAATCAATAAGAGATTGTGTTTGACTGAAGTTCCCTGGCAACAACTGCAAGAAAAAGCATAGCGCTATTCTCTCCTTTGTTTCCCCACATCTTTCAGAAACCCCTGCCACTTTTTTCAGATCTCATGCATTCTGCTGCCAACCTACACAGCAGTGATTTGTGAACATTGCTTGAGTGCAGCTCACATTTTCTCAATGAAGTTAGGGAGATCAGCTACATCGCAAATCATTTGCTGCATCCATCTTCCTTGACTCTCTTGAACTGCAGGAGAAATGGACCATTTCAACTTGATCAAACCCCGAACATTTTCTCTTCACCATTTCATTCTACTCCAATTTAGCCTCTGGTCACAGCTGCAAAACTGCACCCTTTGAAAAAAATAGTATCTGACAAGACATGGATGGTCACTGAGGAATGCACATAACAGCTTAAAAGAATTATTCACCTGCTAAACGGGTTGTTAAACATAACTACTTTCACAATAAAATGCCACCAGAACATAAGTGGAAATACGTAAATTCACTCTGGGTACTCACTAAAGAGAGTGACTATTCAATAACTATTTGCTCAGAGTGAAATGCATTATATCTAAGAAGGTAATAAAATTCAAGTCATGTTAAAAAAAGAAGTCTTCTTTTTGCTCATTATGACCCTAAATGCCAACAGAACACATTTGGCTTCATCATCATCATTTGTAAAAGTCATACTTCTTATTCAGTACAAACCAGGTTCAGCCTTTCTTCATACTATGTAGGTAGTATTCATGGAAGAAAACTGTCAGGATCAGATTTCTTTCAGTAAAAGTTGACCAAATGTAGCTTAACGGGATAGGAAAGGAAACCAATACATTAACATCACAAGTAGTAAGGTGTAGAAATTAAAGATTTGTTTACGGCAGGAAAAAAGCATCTTCACTGTGAAACAACGTTCTGTGAATACCAGTCTTTGAACCAAACTTTGGTTCAAACCAAAACTATTTCCACTGCAGACTAAAACAGCTAACAAACAAACTCCACAGTCAACCCTTCTGAGAATCACTGCTAACCTTCAAACACACCTCTTCATGTAGCTCATTCAAAAAAGTTTCAATTAATCTTCCTCAAAAAAGTATTTACTGAACTTAGAAAAATTGCTTTCTGATATTCTTGACTACTTTTTTTTTTTTTTAAACAAAGTAAACCATCTACCTAGGCAGCAAATTCAACCCCTAACTAGGTGGATACTTGGAAGGAAAGCCCCTGTAAGAAATTTCACCTGAATACACAAATGACTGCAAATTGTTTTTTTGCTACAGCAGGAAGTAAAGAGCTAATAGAGATGGAGGAAAGCCCTTCCTCTGTATTGTATTCTGACAAAAATGAGAATTTCAGAACTACACAGTCTTGTTATCCATCCAGTTGATTGTTTCCAAAAAGGAAACCAGTAGAAACTGTCCTGTAAAGACTACTGCAAATTAATTGCTCTCAAATCGAATACTTCACTAAAATGATCTCACAACAAACCACAGGGCGCATCACACACCAAACAAAAACCCCATGCACCACACAGACAATCACCATCACTGGAGTGTGTTAAATAATCCTTAATAATCCAATTACTTACATTTTACTGCAAAAGTTGTTAGAAGATGACTGATGTGCCAGCCACTTTGCAAACATCTGATGAATGCTTATGCTGCTATGTCTGAAGCCATAAGTGGCTTCTCTTCGAAGAAGATACCACAGCCTCTATCCCTATTCAAAAGCAGCAGCAGGATGTCACTCTCATCACATTTTACCTACCTCTAGCAGCACATGAGGGGTGGCACTTTTCCAAGACATCAGATCAATACATGCACATCACAAGTTACAGGGGCCATTTCTGGTTGTCGAAACAAATAAATAGATAGATAAATAACACTTGACGCTAAACTACAACAGCAAAATTATTAAAGAGCATTAATAAATAGCCAGTTTACAAATTGGCACCTAATATTAACTGTGGCACACTATTAGAAATCTTAGTTCAAGGAAAAGAAACAAACCCACCAAACAAACCATGCTATTCTCATGACTTGTTAACTGTTGTGATTTTATGTCAGAAACATGTCGCCTTTCTTAATGTTTTGCATAGAGATCAACAATTTCAGAAATCTGTGCCTCCTATATAGAAAGGATTAAGTATATTTGAAAATTTCTACTTTCTGGAAAATTTTATAAAATCACAAAGGGTGTCGCTGAAATATCAATTGCCCACAAAATTGAATTAATTTTATTTCAACAACTCATGGTAACCACTTTTTGTTCTTAAATCTTCCAGATGAATGAAATTTCATTTCCTTCAGAATTATACAGTTATACCACTGTTCCATTGAGAAAGTCTTTCCCCAGTGTTGGACCCGATTTTCCATTGCAGACAACAAATGCTCCAAGTCTGCAAACTTATAAATAAAAACAAAAAAAAAAAAAACCAAAAAACCTTGTTTCTCTCCTGACATCCAAGATGGGAATAGTTCCAGCACCAGTGAGGGCAATATAACTTGGCTTTGCATTTCATGAATCAGAACTTTACCAAATGTTTTTTCATTAAATCCCACTTGGAATTTCTGATCCTTCGACCCCTCAGGAAATTCCAAAAGTATATTTTCTCTTCAAAAACCTGTTCGTATTTTCACTTCTCTCTACTTTTATATACTTTACAACAATTTCCTAACTATCAAATTGTATATTATATAGCAGGTCA
This sequence comes from Cuculus canorus, assembly GCF_017976375.1. NCBI lineage: Eukaryota > Metazoa > Chordata > Aves > Cuculiformes > Cuculidae > Cuculus > Cuculus canorus. The sequence continues at coordinate 115,070,482 of NC_071402.1, forward strand.
GTGTACTGGTTCTCTCCCTCAGTCAATTGCTCCTTTACAACTCCTGTCAACATCTTGAGCTTTAACTTCTTCTATTTCTTTCTATGTTTTTTGTGCTCTTTTTTCAAAATTAAAAGTTTTTCTTACCATAGGTGATCCCTATCAGCCACACTTGTTGCTCTTTAACACCAGGCAAAAGGCTAACTATAAACCACAGTAGTGTCAGGAACACATACAAAACACACTGATGGATGATGATGATGTGATTGAGAGCTGCCCTGCAGAGAAGGACTTAGGGGTGCTTGGTGGTTGATGAGAAGCTCAACACGAGCCAGCAAAGTGCGCTTACAGCCCAGAAGGCCAACTCTAGCCTGGGCTGCATTAAAAGAAGCATGGCCAGCAGAGTGAGGGAGGGGATTCTGCCCCTGTGTTCCTCTCTTGTGAGACCTCACCTGGAGTATTGTGTCCAGTTCTGGAATCCTCAACATAAGGAGGATATGGAGCTGTTGAAACGGGTCCAGAGGAGGGCTACAAGGATGATCAGAGGGCTGGAGCACCTCCCATGCTAGGACAGGCTGAGAGAGTTGTGGTTGTTCAGCCTGGAGAAGAGAAGGCTCCGAGGAGATCTTACAGCAGCTTTCCAGTACCTGAAGAGGTTACAGGAAAGCTGGGGAGGGACTGTTTACAAAGCATTGTAGTGATAGGATGAGGGGGAATGGCTTTAAATTGGAAAGGGGAAAATTTAGATTAGTAGGAAGAATTTCTTCACCATGAGAGTGGTGAGGCACTGGCCCAGGGAAGCTGTGGATGCCTCATCCCTGGAGGTGTTCAAGGCCAGGTTGGATGGGGCCTTGGGCAGTCTGTCTAGTGGGAGGTGTCCCTGCCCATGGCAGGGGGGCTGGAACTGGATGATCTTTAAGGTCCCTTCCAACCCAAACTATTCTATGATTCTGTAAAAGTCCAGTGCAGAAAAGACTTAAGTTACAAGGCTTCTCTTGTATCCTGTTATTTTGAAAGTAGTTCAAATAACCTTGTAGCTACTCTCCACCGTGTGTCCTCGTAAGGAATCAGCACAACACAGTTCATACTGATTTCACACCTCAGCTGTGTGTGAATGCTGTTCCTAGGGGTTCAGCTGTCTGTGATCCAAGGCCCAGTTTTCGCACAGCAGAACTGTGTAACCTTGGATGAAACTTCTCAGGAAACTGCCACTTTGCAAGAAACCTACGTGACAATACTTAGACTAAGCCATAGTAGACAAGAGCGGTAAATTTGCAGCTAGATGCAAGATTTTTGAAACACAGATTGTTAACAGCTTCAAGGACTCAAGAAAAAAACAAAAGCCCATGAAAAGCTATGAAAACCTATAGTGAAAACAACAACAATGTCAAAAAGCCACAACAAACAGGGAGTCAGAATACAGCAGCTCAGCAACAGTGAGAATCAGTTAATCCAAGAAGCAAAAGAAGTCAGCCTTCCAGTACTGATGACTGCCAGGCCAGCAACAGTGACAGGATGGGTGAGGCCACACCTGGAGTGCTAGCTCCAGTTCTGGGATCTTCAGTACAACAGCAGCATGGAGATACTGGACAGTGACCAGCAAAGGGCCACGAGGATGATGAAGGGACTGGAGCACCTCACATAAGAGAAAAGGCTGAGAGACACAGGACTGTTTAACCTGGAAAAAGAAGGCTCGGGGATCTTACCAATGTACACAAATACTTGAAGGGAGGGTACAAAGAGGACAGAAATGGCTTCTTTCCAGCAATGTCCAGTGCTTTGACTAGCAGCAGTGGGCACCAACTGAAACACAGGAAGTTCCCTCTAAATATCAGGAAAAACCGTGAGGGTGATCAGGTACTGGCACAGGTTGCCCAGAGAAGTTGTGGAGTCTTCCTCCTTGAGGAAATTAAGAAATAATCTAGACACTGGGCAATTGGCTTTAAGTGTTTCTGTTCGATGAAGAGGAGTGGACCAAATGACTTCCAGAGGTCCCTTCCAACCTCAGCTATTCTGTGATTCTGTCAACCAGGTGTTCTGCTTGGAGGTGGTTTGTCAATGCTTTGCCTGGTAACTCACTATCCTAGTTATCCAACACACATCTCTAATAAACAACAGACTTAAAGTTATGTATATCTTGCACACATAGTCTCTTCATGCACAGTAAATGGTGAACAAAGTGACCAAAAGAGAGCATTACAGCTAACTGCATTACCTTTTCCCCATAGAGGCAGTTAAGAGGATCTGGATCTATCTTAACAGGAACGGTACTGCTGACCAAGTATGCTGAAGAGTTTAATCTCTAACTCTAATCTTTATAACTCTACTGTTATAAATTCACTGATGAAATAAGAAAGTCTTTGTTCATAACAAGTCCCTACGAACTAGACATTCTATCTTTGCCTCCAAAAACTGGAATACTTTACCCATCAACAGAAGACATTTAAGATTTAATCATCTAAAGACTCCTTCGCCAATCAAATTCTCCATGCAATCAATTTTATTCAATGTTGCAGTTATTTTTCAAACTGTTTTGAGTTGATGGGGAAGCACTGCATCAGCTCATTCAGGTCTATCTTGTGATATCTCTTCCTTGTGTCGATAGTTAACATAGTCCATCTATAAACAAGACTAAAAAAATTCCACCCAAAAAATATTTTCTTTTATAATCACTTTCATATAATTCTTGGCACTTATAATAATTACAGAAGTGAGACAATATTTAATTCAATACTAAGAGATAATCTCGTAAAAACATTTGTTTAAACATTTTCCTATGCCTTTCTGTGCATACTTTGTTCTAAATCACCCATTCATCACAAATCCATGTTCAGGAAGATAAGGTTTTAGTCTCTTGTTTCTATTTATAAGCTCTATTTATAAGCTACATCTGACATTTTAAACAGTAGTTACAAATGCATACGACAAACATTTATTTTGAAGCTTGATCTCCTAGCCCTTCAACAGAGACTGACACACACAAGGTATCTGAGCTTGTGAAGCGTAAGTGATTTTCAAATACAGTTCACTGGCTTCCCCAGTCCTGACTGCTTTAGAGTCCGACAGCAAATTCTTTCTTCTGGAAGATAAGATTGTGATGGATATAAAGACGAAGGGCTGTTACTGTCATTTTTCCTGTAAGCTGCAAGTGAACGTTCACGATATCAAATCAAAGCTGACGTAAATATGGATTTGGAATCTATCAAAGTTATAATAGATGCTTATATCACAATGAGAGACAAAATTAAAATTAAAGTTACCCTAGCAGCATTTAATCCAGATGAAAACACAAAAGGGCTTTTCCTAAATTCAGGGAAAATTATACATGCCTTAAAAGTTTCAGCTTGCTTTTTCTATGCTCATATACCAACTGTCACTTGTACTGTCAGCTCCAACATCTGGGAGCCGATATTGCATTTTATACACCAGCGAAATAACCAAAAACCAAGCTATAGCACAGCAAATATTTTTTCTCTTCCACACAAGTTAAGGTGAAGGCTCAGCCCAGTCTATTAACACAAATTTAAGATCAAAAGCCATTCTGAAAGTTCAAAAAGAACATACCCAAGCAGTTTACAAGCCTGCAATCCCTCATAAAGAACTGGACCCTACTTAAACCTCTGTGACAGATAGGTTAGTCCAATTTTATGTTTCCCTTCCCCTTATTCTTCTCCTGTCCTTCACCTATACACCAATTCCATATAGATAATTTCATAGATTGCCTCCCTCCACCTGTCATTTCTTTGAAAAAGCCGAGTCTCTTTGGCCAATATCTGGCAAGATCTCCAAGCCATTTTCAATCTTTCTCAGTGAACCTTAATGATGCCGTAAAACTTTCACCATAAATTAAAAGCCAAGTAAAAGCATCTGCTTTCATCTGTTACCAACACATGATGTACCAAGGCAATATTTCAACCAGGAGTATACAAACAATGTGCAATTCCATCAGCTTCCAAATGCAATGGTAACAAGCAGCAATTAACATAAAACCAAATAAGAAACAGGTGTCTACATTACTTAGCACGCTGTTAGCTATTAGGGTTATTAACTTGTTCACATTTCCAAGGATTTAACTGGCATTGACATAAAAGTGCCAGTCAGTTACAGCCCTCATGTAACTTCACGGATATTCCATTTTACAGGATCCTTTTTAATTCAACAAGCCAATTCTGAATGTATCAGAACATCCTGTTGGTTTTTTTGACAGAATCCTTTCAGATAGCAACTAACATTAACAATCCTAGTCCTTCCCTTTGCGCTAAGCCACTGTGACAAGCATTACTAAAGACAACAATCTTGCCTGAAGGCGCTGGACAACATAAAGCAAGAGGAAAAAATCCCTAAGTAAACAGGCAATCAAAAAGAGTTAGAAATTAATTCCAAATACCACCCATGTCCAAGACACACCCTGTAAGCAAAGGCCAATCATTTGGCATGCATGAAAAGGGTATCCTCCCCTCTTCAGACATACTCTGAATGTGTGTCTTGCTGTCTAACTACTGACAATCCACGTAACATTTAGTGATCAATTCACAGTAAATAGCCTACTGGAGGAAACTGCAGCAGGCAGCAGACTAGAAAAGCATGGATTAACTGCACAGATACCATTCCAGAGCAGTTCCACAGCTCACAACCCTTTCCACCAAGAAAACTTTCCTTGCATTGGGCATATCTGCTTTCCATTTGTCAGCTAAGGGGAATATTATTCTATACCACCCCAACTAACAGCCACTTACAGACTTTGCTGGTCCACGAATGCCACTCATTAGGAAATTACATGCTGTAGGTACCCTGCCTGTGTCAATCATGCCTCTACTGAAAATACATGATGAATCAAAGTCACCGGAGAATCACCATTCTAGCCACAAAAGGTTGATCTGGCCAAGGATCCTCTTAGCATTCCATCCTGAGTTGCTTCTTGCAGTCCCTTCAATCAGGCTACCAAAGAAGTTGTCAGCCATTTCATTTCCAGCTTTGGAGGGCCTGGGCTGGAAAAGCAGGAAAGCTTAGTGGCAACAAGATGCCGGGGGGGGGAAACAAGCTAAGTTAAGAAAGGAATCACAGAATGGTTTAGGTTGGAAAAGACCTTTAAGATCAAGTCAAACACTTAAAATTCATCCCGGACAGACATGCTCCTATGCATAACCAGCAACACAATGAAAGGACTTTACTGTTGAAGGACTTTGGCCAAAGCAGCATCTTCCTTGTCCAACGCCCCTCTCAGCAGCTAAACCACCAACACAGCAGGCTTGCTCTCTGTAGGAACTAGCTGGGCTGCTCAGATACTCCTTCCAGAGGGCCCTGTGACACCGGGGCTTTGCACTGGGATACACAGCAAAATTCATCTGAACACAACTGCAAAGTGGATTATTTTGTTTGCACTATCTGTGCAGACCCCCTATAGTGCCCTTTGAGCAGCCGTATTTCAGTCAAGTTCACTTTGCTATTGCCAGTAAGCCCAGACCAACATAACACAGCCCCTCACCGTAAGCAAGAGAGCACATAGGCAGGTGATGTAGTTTACCCGAGGAACAGATCGAATCATAGAATGGCTTGGGTTGGAAGGGACCTTAAAGACCATCCAGTTCCATTCCCCATGCCATTGGCAGGGACACTTCTCACTTGATCAGGTTGCTCAAAGCCTCATCTAGCCTGGCCTTAAACACCTCCAGGGATGGGGCAGCCACGACTTCTCTGGGCAAGCTGTTCAAGGGCTTCACCACGCTCATAGGAAAAATTTTCCTCCTAATATCTCATCTAAACCTCCCCTCTTTCAGCTCAAAACCGTTCCGCCTCGTCCTGTCTCTGCACTCCCTGGTAAAACGTTCCTCTCCAGCTTTCATGGAATCATAAATCACCAGGTTGGAAAAGACCGCTTGGATCATCAAGTCCAACCAGTCCTATCTGGCACTTGACCATGTCCCTGAGCACCTCATCCACCTGTCTTTTAAACACCTCCAGGGATGGTGACTCAACCACTTCCCTGGGCAGACTGTTCAAGGGCTCAATGATCATTTCTGTGAAAAAATTTTTCTTGATACCCAGTCTGAACCTCCTCTGGCAGAGCTTGAGGCCATTCCCCGTTGTCCTATCACCTAGCACTTGGGAGAAGGGGCCAGCAGCCACCTCTCTACAACCTCCTTTCAGGTAGTTGTAGAAAGTAATAAGGTCTCCCCTCAGCCTCCTCTTCTTAAGGCTAAACAGCGCCAGTTCCTTCAGCCACTCCTCGCAAGACTTGTTCTCCAGCCCCCTCACCAGCTTGGTTGCTCTTCTCTGGACACGCTCCAGAGCCTCAACATCCTTCCTGTAGTGAGGGGCCCAGAACTGAACACAGTTATTTGAGGTGCAGTCTCACCAGTGCCAAGTACAAGGTCAGAATAACCTCCCTGGACCTGCTGGTCACGCTGTTTCTGGTACAAGCCAAGATGCCATTGGCCTTCTTGGCCACCTGGGCACACTGCTGGCTCATGTTCAGTCAGCTGTCGACCAACACCTCCAGGTCCTTCTCCTCCAGGCAGCTTTCTAGCCAGATTTCTCCTAGCCTGTAGCACTGCATAGCACTGTTGTGCCCCAAGTGCAGGACCCGGCATTTGGCCTTGTTAAACCTCATGCCATTGGCCTCAGCCCAGCAGTCCAGCCTGTTCAGATCCCTTTGCAGAGCCTCCCTACCCTCCAGCAGATCCACGCTTCCACCCAGCTTAGTGTCATCTGCAAACTTGCTAAGGGTGCACTCAATGCCTTCATCCAGGTCATTGATAAAGACAACTGAGCAAGACTGGACCCAGCACTGAGCCCTGGGGGACACCACTTGTGACCGGGAAGTACATTTATGCAAGTACTGGAAAGCTGCTGTAAGGTCTCCCCAGCTCTCCCAGCCTGTCCTTGTTCGGGGGATGCTCCAGACGGGATCCCCGGGGGAAGGGCGCGGCTGCACCGCCCCGCATCCCCCCCCGCCGCCGGTGCTCGGGCGCCCCCTGGCGCCTCCTCCCGGCAGCAGCGATGCCTCCGCCGAGCCCCGCTCCAGCCCCGCTGCCCACGGATGCTCGGGAGGATGAATCAAACGAAACGGGTCGGTACCGGGGACTGCCACAACTCGGGCTAGTCCCGCTTAGCAAATCGGTATCGCAGCCTGCCACAATAACATCGGGCAAATCCCATAGTTTCTGCGAGCCACTGATAGACCTGGCAAAGCAGTTTAGTTGGACGCACCCTTTGTAGCCATATTCTTAAGAAAATCAGTGGAATTGGGCCATTTACTGCATCGGTTTTCACCAAGTATGTGAATGTCACAGAGGAATGGAGAAGTCCTGTTAAGATTTCCCGGCAAAGCCTGAATTAAGTCACTTGCAATGTTACCTTTCCATTCTTGTCTGATAGCACATCTCCTACTTAATTTCTGCATCTCAGATGGTTTCCAAATGCCTGCGCTGAAATATGTAACAAGCGCTTTACACAGCACTGCACTCAGCTATAGCAGACTGTAGGTAGAGCATTTCTGCACACTCACAGCTGTGATTCAGCAAAGCACTCAAGCTCATTCACCAAAACACTTCGGCATGTGTTAGTTTTTAAGCGTGCATGTAGCTCTCCTTATCTCTGTAACTTTTTCTAGGGCACAAATGCCACTTTCAAACTTACCTTTCTTTGAGAACCAGGGCTGCTTAGGGACACGCATACCACCTTGAAGAAGAAAATGTTCCTAAACCAGAGCTGAGCAGCAACTTCACAGCTGTGTAGTGTTTGCAGCTTAAAAGGGCAAGCAGAAGCAAATTAATGCAACTTCTTTTTTGTTAATTGGCACTAAACACAGAAACTACAATTGACTGAGCAGTGGGAGTCAAACTTGAGGGTCTTCAGTCTACACAGAATAAATGCCTCTCACTGCCAACACACAGCATCAGTGGCAAGTGCAAATGAACATGCAAAGGACACTTCAGTTCCAAGTGCAGAGAAAAGCACGGCTCCTCAGAGCAGCACATCTCGCTATACAGAGATTTTGCTGTCAGGTATCTTGTAAAATAAACCTAACACTATTCAGCTGCTCTTTTAAACTGCATGTTGCAGTTCATAAGAACATAAATGGACTTAAGTTTTGAGTCACAAACACTAAAACCCCAAAGTTTCCAATTTCACAGTAACCTCAGCACAGCTCTTGGCAGGCATGCATTCTTCGCCCTCAAGACAGAACTTTCTTCTTGTTTTAAGTCGCTACAGCAGATTATATTAAATTTTAGTCTGGATATTTATGTGAAGTGTTGCTCACTAATGGTTGCATCAGGAACCATAATGCTGACCGCTGGCTATCTCACATTTAAATTCTCCACTCTAGCAATCCATTAACAGAGTGTTGTTTTTGTACAGAGTCTACCAGATGATTTTAAAACATTAAAATAACATCCCTAGGAAAACAGAAACTATGACACCATAATAAAATACTAATGCCTACCAAACACCACATGCATGCAAAGATATAGAAAGCCATATAATAGAAAAATACTTTTTAAACTCTGAACATTGTCAACCAACCATTAGATGCAATAAGTGAAACATGTCTGGTTTTATAGTGCAATTCAAACATAATCTATAGCAAACAAGGTAAACAATCCAGGTAGGATTGCCAATCTAGAGCTTTTAGCATCTAGAGCTTCTTCCATCTGCTTCCCACTTCTTGCTCTTTCAGACTCCCCTAGTGACTCGGCAAGGCACTTACTCTCCACATCCATGGTACTTTCCTATTGCACACTTACAAAGAAAAATCAGCTATTGTGATATATCACTGATAGCTGCCGTATAACTGTATCCTGAAAAACAGCACCAGACAACACCAAAATGTGTATTAGCTTTTGTGTGTACAGAGAGCTCCAAGCTTTGGGATGCTCCTAAGATAGTTCTTCTGTCCAAGGTACAAACATCACATCTTGTGAGTAGAATTAGTTCACCATAATTCACCTCACTTCAGTATTTTATACTGGGGTAAACTTAAGCACCTTATTTTAGAGTAATCTCTCCCCCAAATTTAGGGGATGGACAGTTAGGTACGACAGCCCGGCTACATCAACTGATAATGCTCATCACGTGTATTAAGAATCTCTTTTTGAGAGTTATTAAATCTTTCCTGAATACTCTTAATGATACCTAAATTATTTTCCATTGTCCTAGCCGAGGAAAGCTGTTAAGCCTGAGTTTTGCGATAGACCTATGCTTAGGGATATTAGGTATCCAAGCCTCCAATGTGGCTCTGAGGTTAGCAATATCAACACATCTATCTACAGACACTGAATTTCCACGCACATATTTGCACTGGACTGTGATCTCAGTTTGGGAACATCAGTACTGGAGTACCAAAGCTAACAAAGTTACACTGGTATGCCCTAGTTCAGAAACACTACCTGTTCTTCTACATCCAAACCCAATTGCTCCAAACACAGCAAATACACGTGCCCCACTATGGATTATTTTAAACTGCCCAGTAATGTGCATTCAGACTTCACAGACCACAATACAGGACATTTTTCTCTCCCAAAGGGCTAGAGTTTGCCACCTGAAATTTCAAGAACGAACTTGAGAAATGCGATCTCAAAGGAGTTTTCTCATCTGAAAGTAGTTACAGCACAAAGAAAAAGTGTTGGGTTTTGTTTCATTCCCCTCACTCCCAAGTCTGGTCCTATATTGCTATTATTGGAAATGTAAGAAAGTCTCTATTTTCTTTTACTTACTTTCACACCTCAAAACCAGCATTTTTAGAGCAACATTTGCAGTTGCAGCAACAAGGAAAGTTTCACAAAAAACTGACTAGAATACACAATCTGCTTACAGTCAGGTATTTTAGGAACATAGAAAAAAATCGGAAAAGCAATAACAGAATAGTCAGTTTACGTGTGGAAATTGGACTCTGCAAGCTTTCCTGGGAGCAAAACTGTTCCCTATAATATTTTTGCATAATAACTCCAGAAAGTACTCTCTTTAGTAAGGACACCACGATTACATGCATGCCTGTACACCTTCTACTACAACTAGGTCCCCGGTTCTTGACTACAGCCTCTGAGGCTCAACTCCACCACAAGCAATAAGGCATAAAATGCATTCAGGATGAAAATAAAACATTAACTTTACCTGGTACTGCCATCAACAGAAACGCAGCGTTTCTAAGTTTCAGTCGCTATCTCAAATGGGCATACCTATTTCTCCGTTTAACCAACAGGTTTAGTCTTCTTTAAGGCAGGTAAGAGTCCTCCCGCTCCCTGAGACATCTCAAGTGGAAAAGGCTGACTTCTTAGAGTGGAGCACCGAAACTAATGTGACTTCAGCTGGACCAGTGAGAACAAGACCCAGATGCTAAGTTATCTAACCGAGTCCCTACTGTACATCCAGTTGTGTAACAAACCTCGGGACAATTTTACGGGTCTTAATCACGCAAAACTCCCCGTTGATTTCCACGAGGGAGCTCTAATCAATCAAAAGCTGCAAGAACCGGAGCCGCTTTTCTCCCTTTCTATGAAAAGGTTTATTTTCGGCGACGAGAACCCCACGTTACACGAATTCAGCGGCGCCGTAACTCCCGCTTTAAGGGCATAAGGAATTTGTCCTGCGTTTAACTTACCAACCACAGAAACCGATCTCACCGGCACCCTGTCTTCGGTAGCTTACAAAGCAAATAAAAACCCTAAACTGACACAAAACAGTTTCGCGAACAAGGAAGCCGCTCTCCCTTTCTACGACAAACGGCGGGAGACTCGCGGCTCCCGAATCATAGACTAGTTTGGGTTGGAGAGGACCTTACAGACCACCTCGTTCCAAGCCCCCTGCGACGGGCAGGGACACCTCCCGCTACATCAGGCTGCCCGAAGTAAAACTACACCGCTTTTCGGGGAGGACCAGCCGCCCCGCTCGGGTTCCCCCGCGAAGTTGCGCAGCCGGGAACCTGCGGAGCTGCCGGGAGGAGAAGCCCGAGCGAGAGCGGCTGGGGTCGGGGCGGAGAGAGCCGGGGGGAGCCGCGGGATGGGAGGGCGGGATGGGATCCCCGCGCTCCACGTGCGCCCCGCTCCGCTCCCATCAGCGGCGGCCGCAGCGCCCCGGGGCGAAGCCCCGCACCGCAACCGAGAGCGGCTGCCGGGGCGGCGAAGCCCCGAGTCCCCCGTCCCGCCTCGCAAGTTCCCCGCAGGGCACTACCTGCCTGCCGGCGGCGCGGAGCCCCTCTCTCAGCGGCTGGAGGGGAGGCGGCAGCGCTGTCCCTTCGGCAGGGCGAGCCCCATGTGAAGAGGAGCGAGGGAGCCCGGCGGCTCCACCGCCGCCGCTGAGGGGAGGGGACGAAGGGCGGAGGAGGGCGGGCGCCTCTCCCCCCGGCTCGGAGCCGCCCCGGTCCCGGCGATGCCGGAGCCGCCGAGCCCGCGGAGCGCCCCCTGCGGGCTGCGGCGGGGACGGAGTCGCCCTCGCCCGCTGCCGCCTGCGCTCTCCTAAGTCCCGCGGCCACCGCGGCGGCGACCCGGGCTGGCCCAGCCGCGGGGATGGGACAGGGTGTGCTCGAGGAGCACTCCTGTGCGCGCCTCTGCCCTCCCGGCTGCGAGAGCCGAGGTCTTCTCTGCATACCAAGTTCTTCTCTCGGATCTGCGGAGAAGGACGTGGGGGTTCTCGCTGATGAGAAGCTCGACGTGAGCAGGGAATGTGCGCTCGCAGCCCAGAAGGCCAACTCTAGCCTGGGCTGCATCACAAGAAGCATGACCAGCAGAGTGAGGGAGGTGATTCTGCCCCTCTGTTCCTCTCCAGTGAGACCTCACCTGGAGTATTGTGTCCAGTTCTGGAATCCTCAACATAAGGAGGATATGGAGCTGTTGAAATGGGTACAGATGAGGGCTGCAAGGATGATCAGAGGGCTGGAGCACCTCCCATGCTGGGACAGGCTGAGAGAGTTGCAGTTGCTCAGCCTGGAGAAGAGGAGGCTCCAAGGAGATCTTACAGCAGCTTTCCAGTACCTGAAGGGGCTACAGGAATCTGGGGAGGGACTGTTTACAAAGCATTGTAGTGATAGGATGAGGGAGAACGGCTTTAAATTGGAAAGGGGAAAATTTAGATTAGTAGGAAGAATTTCTTCACCATGAGAGTGGTGAGGCACGGGCATAGGTTGCCCAGGGAAGCTGTGGATGCCCCATCCCTGGAGGTGTTCAAGGCCAGGTTGGATGGGGCCTTGGGCAGCCTGATCTGGTGGGAGGTGTCCCTGCCCATGGCAGGAGGGTTGGAACTAGATGATCTTTAAGGTCCCTTCCAACCCAAACTATTCTATGACTCTATGATACCCCAGTCACCAGGGGAGGAATTCTGCTTTCCTTGCACTGCTGAGAAGCAGCAAGCAAGTGCTTAACCAAGTCCAAGCAGTTTGTCCAGTGAGGCTACTGGTTCAAGTTAAATACTTGATTAAGTCTGAGCTGTAGGATCTGCAGGCTGGCAGTCAATTCAAAGGCATCAGAGCCCACAAAGCTGGGGAAGCAGCAGTGCTGTCCTGCAAGAGCCAGCAGGCTTGGTTGGGTGCTGAGGGGCCACGGCTCCTCCTGCGTATCTGGGCTCCCGCTGACTCTGCAATGCCTCTCTTTCCAGATGTCCTGACAGGGAGAAGGGATAGGATGGCCCCAACTAAGAAGAAAAGAGTTCTTGCAGTTAAAACACAACAAAAGGACTTGAGGTATCAGGATTCACTGTTTGACTTTGCCCACCCATGGCAGCTACTCAGCTCTTGATCAGCTGTGGCAATGCCGAAGTGTGTTCTTGTGAAAAAGTCTGGCTGGCTTCCCAGAAATCCTCAGATTACGCAGAGAATCAGATTTGCACTTGTCAATTAAACACATGCCTAAATGTTTGTGGGACACAGCATCTCTGTGCAGTAGCTCTCCATCTGTATAATCTAATTTTCCCTCCCTACCTCAAAAGAATCTGATGAAGATAAATTCATTAACCTCTCCAAGGCACACTGATTTGGCAACGCTAGAGCTCCTAGAGTATATGTACTAAGAGATAGATGCTGCATTCGCATCCCATCTTCTCCTGAATAGGCATAAAACCACCTTGAAAGGAAGATCTCTGCAATCACACAAATTTTCCAGGAAAAAGAAGGACTGCAAAACAGAAAAAAATATCAGTCTTATTCAGTGAATCTGATGTCAGGTGCTTGCTGAGCTGGCAAATCCTGGACTAGTGCTCCTGAGCGCTCTGAGGTATGAAACAGAAAGCAGGCAAGCAAACACATTCGCTAGACCAAACCAGAAACACTCATCACAAATCTTCCAAATTAAAAATAACAACAACAACTATTTGGGGTATAGCTGAAATCTTCTGCCAAAAAATTCTGACTCTCTCTAATAAGAGACTTTAACATCCTATTACTGTACGTTAGAAATATACACTGTAAGCCTGATTTTTTTTAACAATGCAAATTAAATGAAAATAAAAAGAAACATTTTGCTTACTATCCAAAAATATTGCAGATCATTAATTTTTTCACAGCACTAGAAACAAAGATCAGTCATTGTATTTATGCACGCACAGAAATAAACTCAATTTATTTTTATAGCGCTGTGAGATTTACACAAAAGTCATCTAAATATAATTTACTGTCCTAAACTGCCTGATTTCCCTTGTCTTTTCTGCTTATCTCTTCTCTGTTACTATCTTTGTAAAAGTAAAGCTGTGATTTTTTTTTTCCTTTATGCACCCAGTGCATAGCAACCTAACCATAGAACTATTCAAGTTCTCCAGAAAGCCAAAGTTTCCCCTTTAGTTTTACTTGGATCTCACAACTCTTTTAACTTAATAACAGAACCATATTGTGCTGAGATATATTGGTGAAGCCTCCAGAGGAAATCCACGCATCAGTACAAAGGCAGGTTTGTCCTGTCCCAGAATAACTGCTGGGCAAGGCTGCTTGGTTTCCAGACTCCTCATGCTGTGTCATGCTTGGGAGCTGTGACAGCACACTGGATCTGCTTCCTGCTAGTAGGACACAGCCTCTCTGCTCACCAGGATGTCGGATGTTCAGCTCAGCTCTCTAGATATCAGGAAGAAACACAGCATGCCCTGCAGGAAGGCAGGAGACCTCACACGTCTGTGGCTTTGGCAAGACTTTCACAAAATGTATTTGCGATGTAGCTGTAGACGGGGAGCCTGCCACTTGGGTAACCTACATTAGGAGACTGTGAGAAGAAGGAGCAGGATCCATCCTCCATCTGCTCTTAGCTGAGTCTGGATGAACGCGAAGTGTGAGATTTCTGTTCTCTATCTTGCACTCCCGTACCCAAATCATACTTTCTGTACTGAGGCATGGATACAATATGGGTCTTGAGTGTCACCCTGTAGTTACATGCCCCCTCAGCCACATGCTCTGCCTGTTGACATTACCTGCTAGTCTACTGCCAGTGTTGCTAAAGCACCCTTAGCAGGACAGAAAGCTGCTGTAAATTAGGACAGAACTGCTGGAAGTACCTGCGTCCTCCTGTGGGTGGCAACAGAATATCTCCAGTGGACCAATGCTTGCTTAGGAAAGAGAGGAGAGGAACACCGTTCCTGCCAACAGCCAAGTGTTATTACAGTGCAAGTCCTGCTTTTGCTACAAAGCTCAAGTAAACCTGTAGGTCTTTAAATTAAATGAATGATTTAAAATAGTAAGTATTAGCACCACTACAATAGCCCCTCTTAGTTCTGACAAAGATCTATCAAGCCTTAAGCCCATGGCCTGTACACATTGCAGTTATTGTAAAGGAAGAGGCAAATGCATGATTAAACATCCCACCTTCTACAACTTATGTTGCAGCAAAATTAGAGCTTTATCATCACTAGGAATAGTTTCGTATATTTTTGTGTTGGTGTGAACAAGATGGTTACAAACTGATGAACATGAGTGAATCACCACAGTTGTCCAGCAGGACACAGAATTGTAAGTGCAAGCCTTACACTTAGAGACTACAGAGTTAAGGTGCCACTTTTAACCAGAGCAGATTTGTTCTGTGTTTTCATATTGTCGTGTTACAACTGTCATACTTGTTTCTGGTAGCTGTACAGAGCAGCAAAGATCTTATCACACTGAGACAAGTCAGCGCACACCCCCAAGCCAAGGTGCACTCTCAAACACTCGAGTGCTAATGTCCAGAGCTGTTTGGGTGACATACATTGCTGCTAAGCAAATAACTGCCTTACTTACCTGCAGAGTATTACACAGCCACTGTTTTTTAAGGCTACGGAAGATGAGAATACAAAGCTCATTCTTGTAATAATTTTAGAATACTTTCTTCAGAATTTGAGAGAGTGCCTGGTACTGTTCAGCTGCCCATATGACTAAATGACACAGCCTGAGACCATAACCACAATAAAGCTTAATTGACTTAAACCAAGTAACCACCACCGGTTGTAAATGGAGGAAAACAGGAACTTCAAAAACACATCAGGAAAAGTATTTTCTCTTCTCTTCCCCTGCTTTAAAAGCATTTTAACTGATATAAGTTGATGTTTGTTGGCTTTGCAAGCACTGATCTGCTCACCTAACATTTATACTTGACTTTTCTACATTTCTACATTTCTACTTGACTTGTGCCAGATTTTTTTTAGGAATTTCGTGGACAAGGTGGCTTGCAAAAGGCCTAGATTAACTGCATTAGAGATCAAATACTTGACCTCCATAATGACTAGTGAGGTGGAACCCATTTATTTTAAGGCTTCGGTATATGAAAGAAGGATGAGGTTCAAATCATCAGCCTTCTGAAAACTAGGTTCTTCCAGGGTGTTTTCAGAATCAGAAGGGACACAGAATGCCCTAAAATTAATCTCTGATCTATGCTGATATAGGATCATCTCCAGTTTTCTATTTCCTCCCATGTATTTATTCTTAATGTAGTTATTATCACAGAAAAAGTAAGATTTGTTCTCCTGAGATTTAGAGTTATAAATCTGTGTGTGCTACAGTCATCATGAGTAGGTGGCATAGAGACCGTGTGGGTTTATTTTTTGTCAGCAG
Source organism: Cuculus canorus (assembly GCF_017976375.1). Lineage (NCBI taxonomy): Eukaryota > Metazoa > Chordata > Aves > Cuculiformes > Cuculidae > Cuculus > Cuculus canorus. The sequence goes on from NC_071402.1 coordinate 115,086,452, forward strand.
AGATGTTATTCTTAGTTTTGTATATGGTCCTTATCTGTGTCATAGATAGTCACAATAGATACACATTGGCAGCGTTGATAGTATCCAGAGAGGAGCTGATCTCCCAGTATGGGGAATTATCCTAAAACTCTCATAATTTTGGCAGCAGAATTTTAACCAGCAGTTCCCAAGAGCCTCTGCCAGCACATCATTGCCTTTATAGGACTCAGAGCTACTAAAAATATTAGAGAAAATTAAAATGGCACAGGAATTATAACAAACTAAAAAAACAACAATGGCTGGGGCTACAGCTGTAGCTTTAGATCCCTATGGTTATAGAAATCAGCTAAGCAATCTTCTGATGTGTGGCAGTATCTGAACCCTTACGCTGGATTCTCTTGCCTTCAATCCTTAATCACTCTGCGGCCCCTTAGGACAACTTTGTGGCACAGAATAGCCATAAAGTTTACATCATTGCTGTCAGTAGGATAAGGTACTAAGTAATGTGTAGAAGAGAAAGTACACGCTAGCGTGAAGGCAGGGACCACGCATTCTAGCAAATCCCCTTTGGCCCTGATGTGGTGTCATCTGTTGCTGTCTCCAATTGCTGTGTCACAGTCATGCATGCCTTAGTACGATTGTAAGGAGCCCCAGTACGGCACAGCAGCTCCTGGGAGACGAGGCCACCAGTGAAGCCAGAGAACCTCTCCTGTCTTATAGCAATGCAATTCAGCTGCATCAGAAAGCGAACAGAAATCTGGGACTTACGGCAATAGTCTTTCCACCGATGCAGTTTATGTCTTTAGTTCTACTGATTTCATTACCTTGCTGTGTGGTTCCGGCCTGAAGGCTTTACTTGCTGGTTTGTTTATGAGGGACTATGGTAGCACAGCAGAGATCAGAGGAAGCAGCCAAACAAGCACTTTGCATGACTTTTGAAACTTGTGGCCAGGTTCAGATTTAGAACTGCTTAAAAAAGAGGAGTTCATTATAGAAGGGAGCCTATAGCTCCTGTATAGGCTCTGTAACCATATTCAAAACACATTCAGCTCCAGTTGCTTTAATTTCATGCTAATTAGCTATCACAAAGATGCATTTCACGGCAAGGCAATGTTAAGTGTCCTACTGCAAGTCCCACTGGTAACAGACTCCACGTATTTCATGAGCCTTCACTTTATCAGACAAATATTGATGGTTAGGAGGGGTTGTGTCTCTCGTTCACTACAGTATCACTGTTTTAGCTCCATTTACCCCTATATGGATTTTCAAGGCCGGTACAAGTAGCCAATATAGTTTTTCTCTGGCCAATGGACCAGTGATACAAGGCCTACCTAACACACAGGATACAGCCACCGCACCTGGCAGCATTGCAAATGGGCACTGGTGACAAGGGATGGAGGAGCGAAGATCACAGTGCATGGAAGGAAGCTGTTTGTAACCTTTTTTGTTATATCTGAATATAATGTGAATGAATTTAAAAGATAGTTAAAAACATAAACTAGCTCTATGAAGACAGTGGAAAAAGTGAAAGCTGAAGACAGGTCACAGCTTCTAGACATAAAGATACTGTTTTAAAGCGACATTACATTATTGAACAAAGTTTTCCTTATAGCAATGGTGGAACTGGGAGGAATTATAGTAAGCCTCATCTAATATACTTTAGTGATAATTTGGCAAGGATATGTTAATATCCTATGGTAATATACTTCTTCATTTACTAGCCTCTTCTGTGTTTTGGTAGTCCATAATAATTTTTATATGCCTCCTCACTGCTTACAGAGCAAAGAAGATAATGAGAAAAGAACACAGCCTAAAACTAGATGAGACTAAGTGCTCTATCACAGCCATTTTTCTAAATGAAACATGACATTTCACCTAGAACTAAAGACTTTGTTTAACTGCATTTGTTCATCCATAAGTTAAGATAAGCATAAAAATTACACTTCATGCAACACTTGGCCACGTTGTTGCTGAAACATGCTTGGTCATTTGCCATTCTGGCTGCTTCCTGGCAGATTTTTAGCTACTGTGTAGCATGTGCATTTCTATCACTCTGTCAAATAATGATTGATTATGCCAGCCTCATGCTATTTTCCTTGGAACGGAAATCTCTAAAGCTTGTTTAACAATAAGTGTCTGTCGCTTTCTCTGGACAATTGGCTGAGAGAGAGAAAAAGCATCTTTTGTTAGAAATAATGGTTTGCTTAGAAACACCCAGCTCCTTTTGTGCTGAAGTTTTGCACACAGCAGGAGGCTATCTCAGTGTTTCAGTAATAAAAAGTCTCTGCCATCAGGGTCATGGGTGTTTCTTTACATAGTACCATGATTGCTGGCAATATTTACTGCCCTGATATCATAGAAGATATTTAATATCGCACATTCCCTGCATCCTACAGGTGGTAATTTTTATTGGTTTTGTGAGAATATTAATAAGGAGGTATGATTCCAAATGGGAATTTACCAATAAATGTATATTTAGAGACTTAAAATACCTTGTTATCGTCACCATTTAAAGACACCCTTAAGCATTTTCTCTATATTAAGGTGGTACGCTTTGAGGGTAAAAATCAGTTTTTCATGGTCACAACAGAAAGTTCTTACACATATCCTATAAGCAAGAAGCAGAGGAAAAGCATAAGTTCAGTATCTTCTGATGCAAAGATAAGACTCTTAATTGCTTAATTGTGTTTAATAGAGAAAGGGGACACCTCATTGTAGCTGATGAGTTCCAATTTGTTGACAAATTCTTTAGTATTTCAGTGCAGAAAAATGTTAACTTGTGTGACTTGTTCCTACCTTCTTTTATTATTTTTTATTTTAAATGTCAGTAGCGTCTTTCCCAGACCAAAATTACCTCCAGTGCAACTCTCTTGTAGTGATGCTATTGAGTATTGCCTTCTTTTTAGTAGTAATGATTATGAAAACCATTGCCTCTATCTTCTTACCCTTTGCTGTGGAGAGCCAGTTATGATGTCCAGGGCAAGAAAAGAGAGATCGTGAAGGTGGTACCCTGAACAGGAGAAGGGCTGACTTCACTACTGGAGGAGAGGAAGAACATCCTGGCCTATTTTCTCACTTTGGTGGGCAATGCTAGAAAACCTTTGAGATTCTCTGTAAAGCAGCTGAGTGTAAGTGTGGAAAACAACGCAATTGTATCAACAACCCTTGCAAAGCAAGTGAAAAATCAGAGCTTAATTCATCTGTGTCTGGCTGTGAGCATTCACAGACTGGTCACTATGACATCAACTGCTTCTTTCAATAGTTGACCCAGAGGCAGCCACAGCCCGTGTTTCATTTCTGTATTGTGCAATGGTATCAGTATGTTCACCTGCAATGTGATTATTACACATGGCTGCTTCTGGTCTTTATCCCTCGATCGTTAAAGAGACTGCTGGTGACCTGGAACAGGTAAGAGAAGGCAGCTTTCCAGAGAACGACTAGCCAAGTGGACAGCTTCAGGTGTTCATAAATAAATGCATTAGCAGAAATTACAGGAGAAATTCAAGACTGATGAAAAATGGATTCACTATCCTCTCTTAAAACACCGGACTTCTGCTAAACTTGAAGTTCAACGTTAATTGTTGCAGAAGCTGGTCTGGACACCAGATCCACTTCTGCAAAGCTTAAACTGGTGAGATTACCTGCTGAATACTAGTATAACAAGTAGTAGCCAGGGATCCCAGCTGAAACTGAACCCCCCTGTGTTGGGGTTTTATAGGAATAAAATAGCCAATCCTTATCCCAAAGCATTTATATGGAGAATGCGGACATGAGAAGGCAAGGAGTGGCAGAGATGAAGCAAATTATCTATTAAAAGATTGATTATCAAACCAGCATTGGAGCTAACAGAAGATCCATGGCTTCCCATTACCTCTTCCTAGTCCAACATCCGGTTCACTAAACTCCCATGAATATCCAAATGGTCAGGACCCACCTACAGGTTGGGGAAGTGCTTAGTATTAAGCCGCTACTCCTTAAGCTATAAAGAGAAGGTTTACAGTCGAAAGTGTATAGCCATCCCAGTGAATATTTCAGACAACATAAGAAATATAAATTGGGATGAGTCCCAGATTTTCAGAAGCGAGGCACAGAATTACCCCCAAAATGTGCATTTACATGACATATTTTTCATATTCAGGTAGGGAGAGCTATAGCAAGGACAGGGTCACAGGACATCAGAAGTAAACAGAGATGCCTGAACCACTGTTGTTGCCACAGCTGTTGTGCCTACTGCTAAGAGAAAGACTGGCAGGTCTACTACAGTGGCAAGGGTGGAAGAGGCCTCCAGGGAGGATGAAAATTTGCACTAAAAGCATTCTACCCAAAAGGATGAATGAAATGTGTTCTTTGCAATGATTTTAATTAGTAACATGTCAAGCAGGATGCTGACCATTTTCTCTCCTGTTGTTTTTCCTCTCCTAGCAACAGAAGTGTTTTAAACAGGTATGAGTGACAGAAAATCAAGCAGAAATTAAAAATACACCACGTGAAGCCAGAATAGGGAGCCTCTTACAGGTGGATTCTTGCCCTGTCAAGATTACAAGAGTGTTCCACAGAATTTAATGAGGATCTGTTGCAAACAATGTGACAAGACAAAGGCTTGGGGAAAAAGCCCCCATCCCCTGTATTTGTAACCACAATTTTCAAGACCTATGACTATTTGAAAATCCAGTGGTTTGGATGGAGTGCAGCTTTTCATTCAGTAGAGCAAATCCCAGCCCCTATCTGGCAAGATTAGGAAGAAATTTTGGCTATGCACAGGTTATGCTACATTAATCACCTGCCCACTGAGGCGATGTCACCATTCACAAAGATAAGATATTAGAACAAGATGAAGCACTGGTCTGATTCAGCATGAAAGTTCTTACATGCTGCTGCTTAAGGTTTTCCCCAAAGTGCTGACTTTTATCCTACCTAACTTTAGTTCATACCTAAGTATTAAAATAAAAAGAAAGGTAGATTGTCATCCTCCTTTCTTTAGACTAGTGTACGTGCGAGTGTTTTTACAGCCTGTAACAGGGCTTAAAAAAAAATGAGGTCTGTGATGTTTCAGTGTTTCAGTCATTTTGCATCATAAATAAAAGCGTGAGGAATCCTTAGATTTCCTACAGAAAGGCTTTCCTTTGTCCTGTGGCTAACTGCTGAGCTGATATTTTTCTGCATAGTTACTGAAGATAGAGGCTGAAGGTAATGAGAAGAACTTCAAGGTCACTATGATTTATACTTAAGTTTTAATGAGAAATGGTTATCTCCTAGTGTGCTGCTTTTCAATAACTTTTTTTCTTCCTTTTTTTGCGAGTTAAAATATTTCCAGAAGTACACCCTGATGCACCTGAACAGTTACCCGTAAAGAAGACACTCAACCATCCACTAAAAACATCATTATATAACACTTCACTTAAATAAAAAATGTTAGCTGAAGATCTAATTCATGAACACAGGGAAAGAACGTATGTGTGCATCCATGTCTCAGAGCAGTTCTGATAGTCCATGCAGGAAGCCTACGTAAAAAGAGAAACTCATTGCTTTATTCTTTCTAGGTTCATTCTATTTCCTCTCTGTGCTTTATTCTTTCTAGGTTCATTCTATTTCCTCTCTGTACATGTCCTGCCTCTTTTCAAGAATTTCACCTATGGCACTTCGTCTAGGCTTCCATTTCTTTCTATTCTGTCTCTGTCCTCATCCCCTCTCCCCCCGTTTAGAACTTAAAACTTCTTTTTAAGTTCTATCTCACTAACCTTAGGTTTGGGTTTATTTTCCTTTCCAAACAATATTCAGGACTATCAGCATTATTGTTAATGACATATTTTATCATTTTATTAACAACCTTCCATTACGCATCTGCTGTACCGCTGAAGTCGATTAGGAAAATAATTACCTTCCTGTGCCTGAGCAGTGAATTGGCATAACTCCAGAAAAAGGTGTTCCCCAGGAAGTCTTCCACTAAATTGTAGCTTATGGCATAGAGTAGTCTGAACACTGTTGATCCTGTTTACTGAGTCTTACCTCGCCACAGCATTCCTTTCCCATAGCAAATTCATCAGTGATGAATCAGTGGGTTCAGCACCTCTGGTCAAAAGATTTGCACTTGCCTGCTGGAGGGAAGCCTACATCATCTGTTATCCACAGACTCTCCTCAAGGGTCATCATTAGCTAAGAAAGAGCCTCTTATTTCTTACATGCTGTTCTCTAGCCGTACACAAATCAGTTGCAGAAGCCCTTCCAGCTCCTTGGAGGCCATCCACAGTAACAGCCAGGCCCTGAGGGCACCATCACACCACATGCTATCTCTGCCCAGCCTTCCCAGGGCTATCCTTACCCTGTTCACTGCCCAACACCCCCAGGACCTTTAGATCCTGTCCTGGCAATGATTCTGCAGGACCAGTCCCCAGCATCCCAAAGCCCCACCCAGCCAGGGGCCCATATCCCATCCCATCCCTGTCACAAGTGAGCCTGATGCCCGAGGCTGGGGCTGCCTCACTCCCCAGAAGAATGGTGGTACAGGCTGATGAGATCTTGCCCTGCTGCTGTGGGAAGTTCCCTTGGGTCCTTGTCCTTAGGGAGTAGGTGGCCTTTGCAGCACCCTGACAGTAACCATTGTAAAATTTGTACATGTCAGACTCATTGGAAGAGTTGGTAACACTGATATTGATAGACTAAACAAAAAAATCCCATTTCTGAGTGTGGAGAACAGAAGATTCTCCTCTCAGAAAGGAGCCAGTAAGTGAAGTATTTGCCCCAGCTATGGATGGAAACAAATATCAATCACCAGGAAGAAATAAATGGGACCAGTTGAATAGGATAACAGCAGCATGAAGGTATTGCAGCCACCATCTCTTTTCCCAGTCCCATTTGGTCCAGTTTTTGTTCCCAACTGCATCCAGTGTGCCTCCCTCCCAGCCCCACAAAGTCCACACTTCCTAGATGCAAGGGCAACAGGCCCACCACATGAAGGTCTCCATAAGAACCTGGTCAAGTTGCACAGAATCAGGTGAGCCACAATTTTGTGTCTGTACAACGTCAACATTTAAACATTGTTTATTACATCTGTTCCACAGCCCAAGCCATTGTCTTGAAACTTGCTCATCAACTGAAACATGCCCTCTGCCCACGAGAGGAGAAGACTACACATCCACCACCCGAGCCACCTCTCTGATATAGCTCCAACCTTGGCACCAAGGATCCTTATGACTCCGGAGTTCAACCAACAACCAACATGAGCTATTCACACAGGAGACCCTAGGCTCTGCTCATGACTATGTGAAACCAGAGAGCAGCACGTTCCTGCCTTGATAGGAGCTCTCCTCCCCAGAACATCCATCTTCTGCTTTTATTTTTTTTCCATGACTCTTCCCGAGAGGGTGGAGTTGTAGGGTCTTTCATCTCCACTGTTTTGCCCATCAGTCACATTCCCAGACAGGCTTTTGGGAGTTTCTTTCCAGCCCTGTGCCTGCTGCTTTGTCAACAGAAGTCACTTTCTGTCAGCATTACACAGCATGTTGTGAAAGGTGAGTCCTTCACCTCCCTGCTGGGACCACTTCCCACAGCTTTCCATCGAAGTGGGTTGTCCTCTCTGTACAGCCCCTCCTGCGCTTGGAGAGCGCACATCGATTAGGATGGCAGTAGGCAAGTACTTACCACCTCTGAATCAAACAACTTTCACTGTTGCTTTCAAGTTTTATTAATGTTTATTAATTCCTGTTGATATTTTGCCAAAAGCATTTTTTTGGGAGAATGGCAAAATAATTAAAAGTTATTCACTATCCACAAATAGTTTATAACCTAAACACCCTGGCACCTGCACACATCTGTTTCTGGTAATCTATTGAAGTATTCTGCCTTGCAAAGTCCTTCATTTCTGAAGCATAGCAACAAAAAATTGCTGTGGTAACCTGAGGAGAGAGGATGACCAACCCAGCACTCAGAAAGGTGACAAGTCTGCATTTTATTTTATTTACCAGCTGCAACACAGGAAGAGTTTATTATCGTCAGTCTGGAGTTGCTATTATAACAATAACAGCAGTAGCACTTCCACAACTCTTTCAATTTCTAAAACACTTTACATCCATTAACACTTTGAGGCCCACAACTCCTTGAACAAGGATAACAAAAGGAAGAAAACTGAAGCAGCTTGTCACTGAGAAGTTACCTAAGCCACAATTATCTTTCAGGAGCACAAAACGTGTCCCACTTCTGTCTCCACACTCTGCTGGTTCCTCAGATAATACTGCATTTGTTGTGTTTTCCCTCTCCCATACAGATAACCAAATCATCTGCAGGTGAAAAAGATAATCAGGTTCTAACAAGGAATCTGGAAAGAAACTTGAGCAACAAAGACATAGCCAAGTATTAATGGAAGATAAAGCACAACTGAGTATACAGAACAAAGCCTATGCTCTGCCCCAGTCTGTGGTTATGGACAGGTGTCTACTACTCCATCATACAGACATTTTACACTTGCACTCTGCAGACGGAGGCTGGAATAAAGATCCCAGGATGACTTTGAAATATCCTTACTTTTATATTTTGTTTGAGTACTAACCAAAAGTATTTTGTAAACAAAATAGTTTGTCTATTTGTAAAAGACAGACTTGGGTATGGCAAACATATCCCCTTCTTAGTGCTACAGAATTCTAACTATGAAACCCCTGTACCTATTTCAACCCTAAAGATGCTGTAAGAGGACTCAATTTAGAGTTCATTCACAGATTTCTTGTGAAGAAGATAATGTACCTCCCATCTCCTCACATGACATCAGAGAATGACCCACTAGTTCTTCCTGTCTGAACTTACACACTGATAGCGTTGTCCTCATAGATTTGTCTGGATTAAAATGGACTGCATCTTATTACACGTTATTATTATATCTGGGCATGCCTAACTGGTGTAACTGAGTGGGAGAGGGAGAGTTACCTCAGGGTAATTCTACGTCTCTATACACTCCACAGTAAACATTTTTCCAAACCATTATATCTGTCCTTCTAAAGGGAAATAGGTATTCCAAAATACTATAACTTTTATTTTGCAGTGGAGGGTTCATATAGAGAAGAATTCATAGAATCATAGAATTGTTAAGTCAGAAAAGACCTTTGAGATCATCAACTCCAAACATACCTGTTCACTATTAAATCATCTCCCCAAGCACCTCATCTACCCTCCTTTTAAACACCCCCAGGGATGGTGGCTCAACCATCCCAGCACAACTATAAAGGAAGTTTATAGCAGTTCCACTGGGGAAGTCTTAAGCCTGCAGTAAATTCATTGCATGGTTCTGCAAACAGAATTAAACTTAGGATATGGTCAGTGAGTGAAACACCTTTCACATCACCTCTTCAGCATAAAAGTGAAACTTTTTGAGGCTGTCCAGAGAACACATCTAGACACGTGGAACAGTGGTAGATCATGACTAGGTTATGCTGTTCTGCATTTCACTATTAAACATTCACGTGCTCACAGTAAAACTCCACTGCACACTGTCTGAATAAAAACAACAGGAACAGATACTGAGGCCTCCAGGGAAAGGTTCTATTTAAAGTCAGAGAGAGGGACAAAGAAGCATGGTCAAAGAACCACAGACAAATTGTTTTCTCTTGGATGGGTAATGCTTTCCTTAAAACTGCAATAATGCAAACTTTCCATTACTCCAGAACTTCATTTTTGAAACAGTGAATTCCTTTTCTTAGCCACTGCCTAAGAAAAATTAATTACTTGTTTCATTAGTAAAGTGAATCAACGACAGTTAGTGAAGCTATTTAGTACATTAGTTTTAATTTATCCAAGATCAGGCATATAAGGGAACTCATAGTAATCGCTGTCATGACAAAAACACAATGGCATCCTGTGTGTACAGTATTACCATTCCCTATGGCTTTCCCATACTTTGTAAAGTATGCAGAGTAAATTCTATTTATTTTAGTCCTATAAAATTAGCAATTCCAAGAAGAATGAAAACAAGTAACACTCTCTTGTTATTACTTGAAACCACAGAGCTGTTAAATATAAAGATTTGCTTACTTGTTTTCACTTCAAGGTACAATGTTTCTTCCAGATGTTTCAGAGACAGAGAAGTGGCTGGGAAGGTAAGCTGAAGCACTGTAGAGGTACAGACTTTTATTCAAGGTATCACAGCAAATCAAAAGCATCACCAATAGTATAAACATTTTTCAGTTCACAGTCCAGGTCCTACCCGAGTTTTGGAGACTACAGTGTCTCCAAAAAATATGCTTATTGTTATGAGCCCTGAAAAAAACCCCTACCGTTTCATACCATGCAATTATAAGAAGACAAGAGATCTCTCTGCATATGTTATCCATCTGCTGGTAAACATGGTGTCAGGAAAAGATTTTTTTTTTTAAAAACAGACTGAAAACTAAGGAATACACAGATAAAATACTAATCTTAAATCAAGTATTATTTTAGGATTGCATTAGGGGAGATTAAGAGCTCAAAGCAATAAATACCCTCAAACTCTTACTCCATGACACATTCTAATAACATATTTGAGTTTTCTGAGCAATGAAGATCACCTAGACACCCTCGGAAGTCCCCTGATGGCAGATCCTTGCTGAGGGATATCCTAAGAATCCCTAGAATTGACAGTCAAGCTGCATTCAGAGCCCATAAGGATGTGCCCCTGCCATGTAAAGGATAATATATCAGACTGCATGTAACTTCTTATCATCAACTCTCAAAACAAAAGTCGCAATGACTACTTCCAAAGTAAGGATGTGCAGAAAATGAATGCAGTAAATAAATGCAGGAGGAGTTTTCAGAACAAAGCATTTTGGCTTGCACAGAAGTGCTACAGTTGATGCCATTCAATGGCTAAACTGTACTTTGGGTCATCTCCTTGAGCAAAAGGTAATAATTATTGTGTTACCCCCAATAACGGTACAAAGAACTGCAGAATTTCCCGCAGTGTCAGATAGTAGAAATGGAAAGAATATTAGTGTGGTTGTGGGAAAGGTGCAACATATTTGCAAACAGAATAAGAAACAACAAAAATCAATTACCAGTCCTGCAAGCTAGAATGTTATGAAAACTGTGCTTCCTACTAGCTCCAAAATCCAGGCAAGTTTGAAGAGGAGAAAAAAAATCTACGCTGAAGAGCTGCCACAGTTCTCACCATTAATTTCAGTAGAATTGCTAAGTAACTCCCCTGGAATAGGGCAGAGCACCTCAGGATGGTTCTGGGGCACAGAATTGTCTCCCATGATTTGTATGGCTTTCCTTTCGGGACCGATTTTTGCTCAGTGTTACTGATTGTGGATCATTAGTGGAAGCTTTAAGCTTATATAATAACTGGGCAATATTCTCTAGTGTGTACCTAGTGTCTTGATTCACTTAATTTCTCTGTGGCCATTTCCCAAATCTGTATCCTCATAGGATCTAAGCAGTCTAACGTGTCTTTCCATTGTTCAAAATGGCTAAAAAACACTTAGGAACTTCATTGTAAGTTTCTGCTGATGAGGAGCTTTCTTTTATGCGAAACATTAATGTGTCAATACTTTATAACTGAGATACATTGAAGAGGTTTTCTTCCTTTAGCCAGCTATTTAAAATAATTAGTGATGTGTGATGTATCTTTTTAGAGGCTGTCAGGCAATGCTATTTTTGATAACACAATATGCCTGTTTTCCCTTACCACACAGGGAAACAGCGATGCTGGACTGAACATGTTTTCCCCTGAATGGGATGTCTTTGGGAAAACATCAAGAGAGGTGACAATACATACACAAGAAAGTAGCATAATTTAACAGTCCCTGACATGATCCCCGTTGTTTGATTGAAAGAAAGGAATATTTCACCGCTGACTATGGTTGGCTTTATGAAGTAAATTCATCTTATAAACCTTAAACCCGTTTTTGCCCTCCCTGAAATCAGTGGCAGATCTGATTACCTTCAATCAGACCTCACACACTTTCATAATTAGTGTCCTTGCTGTTATTGCATTAGAGAGAAGAGTCTGCTAAGAAGTTACCATTCTAATACCAGTATCAGTGTCACAAAGTAGCAGAGAGAAGCTGTAATTTGTGAGCTGGTTTGTCTGAGATAACTGTAGGTGTATGCAGTAGGAGTATAATACAGGCACCAGGACTGTGTTGTGATTCATGTTACAGATCTTAATATAAACTAAGAAGGAAAACACATTTCTTAACAACTAGAGTATGCCCATCCACTGCAGAGGCACACAGAAGTAGGAAAGGAGTGTGCTCCGTCTATGCTGTGGTCTTGGTGTTGGCAACTAATGGTGTGCCACGTGGGTTCACAGTTGCTCTGCCTTTACTGTTTGAGGTCAGATGCAATAGACAGCTAAGCACAGCACTGCCTTTTGCCCACACAAATTTAATTTTTATGCAATTAAAAAAACATACAATTGGAAAGACTTCTGGTAAAATGAAATTAATTCCCAGAAGAACAGCATTACAAGATGGATGCTAATGTCTGAGGGAACAGCTGGCGCAAACCAATGATCTCTCAGTTCCTTCAATAAAAGGAAAGAGCAGAATCTGGCCACGACATAAAAGCCCTTCAGTTGTAGTAGTGTTGGTTCAAATCCAGCATAAACAAAGACAAAGTATATGATGACGTATAGAAAGCAAGTAGGTGCTTGGACTTGATCACCTCCTACAGGACTGAGCATTTGCACCACAAAACACTCTTCTTTCCTCTAATCTCATTCTTAAGTATCAGACAAAAACTGGCCAAATTACTGTTCAGGCAGACAAAGAATGAATTTTAGGAATAACATGACCCACAGCATAGTACCCTAATTCTGACTGCTGAAGCTTAAATACTGTTCCTAATTATTCCCAACTGAATCTTCACTGACTTCCCTGGAGCTAAAGTACAAATTAGCACAGCCCACTCTTTCCAAGACCAACAGCAAAACCAGAAGCCAAGCGAGAAATTTATCCCTGCTGGTAAGTAAAAAATCAGGGCTCAGAAGAAACCTAACATAAGAAGTACCCATTATTACATAACTTCCAAAACACTAACATTGCTGTTTGCTGGCATAGTGATCTCCTTCCAGCAATGAAGAGCAAAAGAAGTCATCAGGATAGTTAAGAACCCAAATATAGTATTAGGGGTCAAAATATTATAAATTTATTACTGATCCCACCTATCACTGTAGCTATAAAACTGTAAGTTGCTGGACTCCCATTACTGAAATTTATCGTGCAGAATAGAGCCATGCTAAACTCATCTGAAGACATTTTGCATAGGAACATATCCTACAGATGACAAGGCAACTCAGTACGACTAGCAGCCACAAGGGACTCCCCTTCTTCCTCTCAATTTCTTGATGTTCAAAGCTACAGGTTTTCATCCAGCTGGTAGGAGATCAGAGCCCTAGGGCTTGAAGCCCAAAATAAGAAATCAGCTATATTTCAGTGATGCCTCCGCACTCAGTAGAGTCTGTTTCTCTGTTACAGATGACTGTGAGACAGGTTTGTCAAATTGATTTTAAGTGAGAGTTTGAAGTGACAGTTAGGCGAGGTGTTTTTTGTCCCATCACTCTTCCTCACATAAGATTTACCCCAAAGTGAGTTTTATATGAGAGAAGGCTCTGCTGTTTTGCCCAAATCTCCTCACAACTCAGAAAAGGAAGCTACTTACCACTTAATTTTCCTTGTTCACAAGAGGACTTGATCCAGATGCACAGAGGACAAAGGAGCAGACAGCTACAGGGTTGTGAAAGGGACATATAAGTTGCAATGCACCACAGAGAAATGTGATTGCAGAGGCAAACTTCCCTGCAAAATTTCCAGTCTCTTCCACCAACATAAAATTTCACAAGTTAAATTTGCTACCAGTAAGTTGCCAAGTTCATAATGCCTTAGGGTTTTTTGGTACAGACAGTCTCCCCTGGAATTTCCTTCCAGGGAAATTAATTCCTAACTTTTTTAAAAAGGCTGATAAGCCTTGGCCCCTGATTTATCTTGCAGAACTGCAGTACGGTAAACTGCCAGCTTCTAGACAGCACAATCAGGCTGCTGCCAAAGCAGAAGGTGAAGAAGCTGCAGTGAAGAAGGACCTGCAGTTTGTATTCCACTCCCTTTCTTGGTTTCTGCACCAGCTCGGAACAGTATTAGGAGCTCAGAGGAGCTGAGAGGAGTTTAGGAGAAGGTGAGCAGGAGAAGGCACAGAGGACTGCAAGTCCTGGATTAAGGTGAAAGTGCTAGGGTGAAGAAGAAGGGATGCTTTCACTGCAGAGAAAGAGAAGGGTTGTTGAAAGCTTTCTGGAAAAGCGAGATTTTGGGCTGCAAATTTCTCCAGGGTGGCACAGTTTGCAAAGTAACTTCCATCCATAGCTTTTACTCACATGAGGGTAAAAACACTTCACTGTGTTTAGTAGAGCTACAGAGAGAAACAGTGTATTAATTTACCCAATATCCAGCTTCTGCAATCCTACATCTACCTTTTCTTTCCTTTTATAAGTGTAGAGTTTTTACTTGTGTGTATATGGTAATAATTTTGTTTACAAACTTTTTTGGCCAGTGAGGAAGTCTCTCAGATGTATTTCAACTTCTAAATGATTCTGCATTCAAAATCTCTGAATGATGTGCTGTATGAAACCACCCTCTCAGGCCACTTTCTGACGTGATTACTAGAGGGAGCAGACCTAAGAAACTCGGCAATCATAGGTGCATGCAGCACAGTGGATATTCTTCATACTTAACACAATTGCTTACAAGATCTGATTCGCTAATAGGCAACTTTCCACTTCAGCTATTTTATTTTATTTTATTATTCCTTCATAAATGAGTTTCTCTCTCTTTATTTCAGTGGGATTTAACTATTAATTTCTGTAGAAGAGTGAGCTGTCTGCAGTTATGTTCTCTTATTAGATCATCCGTTCAATCCACTGCATCTTATAGGATTAGTCAGGAAACAGGAGAGTACACACTATTGGATTTCAGGCTTTGAATGTCTTGTGCATAGCTCAGATCACTAAAAGGGCCACTGCAACTTAATTACTCTCTAAAGACAACAAGACAAGTGCTGACTAGTGGTGAGCCATATGTTTCCAAAGTCCCCACCAGCCGTAGGCATCTACCCAGAAAAACTTTACTGGCTCTTTTTCTGGCAGGGGATAGGCTGCATGCCATTATTTTAAGGGCCAAAGTACTTTTGCTCGACATTCCCAAATCCCTTAGCATTTTAAGGAGAGTGAAAACTTAATTTGTCTCAGTAATCTAATATCAAACTCCCACAGTCATTTGCAACCTTCCTTCTATATCCTCCCATAAGTACCTTTACACACACAAACTATTTAGTTATACTAAAGTAGAATCTCTGCGACGGAAGCATTTGTTTCATACAATGTATCTGATGGACTTGCAGCTCTGGAAATACATTTCTAGCAGCCATTCTTAGACATCTGGACAGATGTGTAATAAAATAGCTTTTGAATTCCATCTGAATGCGTTTCCACGTGCATTGAAAGTTTTCTGTGCAAGATGACCAGATCCAAATATACAACTGAGTATATTAGTAGATCATAAATAGAGTAAATAAAATTACTGTCTCCGTATACTGAAAGCATACTGTTTCCAGGACACTGAAGTAGCCAAATTCCTACCTCTTACACCGACTTTCTTCACCAAAATTGAATCAAAGATGAGGCTCCCTTTTTCTCTACGCACAGAGCATTATCAGTCCTATGGAAAAGCTTAGAGTAAGAAACAGCCCTGAAATTGACTGCCACATCATAGAGCACTGCACAAAGCTAGGATGAGAGGTGGCATTTCCATGCATACCACTCACACAGGGTTCACGTAAGGCGATTGTTTTGTCAGCACCTTCTTTCTAACCTAAATTCTTTCTTTGTCAGAATTAATTTGAGCAACAGCCACCATAATGGAGATACATCACTGTCCCCTAGAAATATCAGTCTGGTCTGAACTCTGCTGAATCTTATAGCACATCAATAAATAATAGTCTTCACCCCTGTCTTGAGCAAATCTAATCTTTGACTGACCATCAGCAAATTAGACATTAAATGCAGTCCCATGCAAGTACTAAACTTCATTCTCTCTTTGTAGGCTTTGAGCGATTTACAAATAAATCACATCCTTTACTCTTATTTGCAATAATCGTCACCAACCTGCAACTCTACTTTTCTCTGGCAGAGGGACTACAACACTACTCAAACACTGTGTATAACTGACTTACGGGAATCACAGCTTTATTTCTAGGCATTTACCAGATTCAGTAAGGAATCACTTTATTTAGTACTTCAACACTGTTCTTAACCTTTACCCTTTCCCTGGCAGTGTCCCACTCATCTTACAAACCTCACAATCTGCACCGAGCTGCAGAAGTGTGAATTTTCACCCCAAGATTGTGGGCCATTTTGAAATGATCAGTTCATCACTTTAGCATGGGCTCTGCCTTTCACAACATTATCAGAAAGCTAATCTGGACCTTTCCTTGTTGGAGTGAATTCAATATTAGAATAATGCTGAGTTTTCAGGATAGATTGCTAGGGAAAGGCTGTTGCCTCTGACTTGATATTTCTGTTTCTTCTGACCTACATTTCTATTTCCAGGTGTTTGTTTTAAAAATTATGTTAGTGCTCTTCAAAATATGACAGACCGATTTTTAACAGCAGTGAAATTCTTCTGTCTAGAGAAGGCTCACCTGTCGAGGCTCATAATCGCAACAGCAGAGAAGATATATCTATGCTGTTGATTAATTGCTGTGCAGAATCTCAAGGGTAACGTATTTCAACCTCCACAATCCAGATATTAGGCAGGAAATTCTCAAAATATTTAGGTTGGTATTTTGGTATCAGAATCTAGACTTGCGATCTTACCTTAAAACTGCTAAAATAGTTCAGCTCTAGCTGTCTAACAGCTTGTGAAGTGGGCTTATTATCATCTGCATGCAACACAAGCTTCTTGTTAGAAATTAAGTATTGGAACCATCTTCCTGTTGTCTTGAATCAAGAGGATCAATTTGAACTACATGATCACTTTCCAGGCTTCCGGAGAACACTTTGCAGGATCTTTTTAAAAAGTAGAATACTTGCATAAGAATCATCGTCATACAAATCAAAGTTTGAGTAGGACTTTTTCCCCCCATTTAATCACAGCACATAAACACCCTTTCTTTTATACTTATTCACCAAGTCAAGTCCAGACAGAGTAATATTTGAACAATTTGTCCTATAGGCACAAAATCTTTCATGACCTTTACAATCTCTCACATGGAAAGTCTTGAGGATATGGATGTTGTTGCCAGAATCCATTTTTCCACCTTTTTTTTTATATGTAAGAGAGGGACACAAATTTTGCAAAATCAAAACCTGGTAATTATGCAGATATTTTTATTTGTGCCTCTTTCCCTAAAGACACCGTATTCCAATGAATAAGCTCATAAAATTTTAAAGAAATCCGAATGTGGATGGAGCATCCACTCCATCGCTGGGGTTATAATGCAGGTTCTTAGATGAATAGTAACATTTACTGCTCTGAGACTATAAGTAGTGTTTTCTCATCCTCATTGTTTCAAAATTTGTCATGTGCCAGGAATGCACAGTTCGCCCCCCAAAAGCAACAAACAAACATACATCCTCTAAATCTTCAAGAGCCCAGAAAAGTACACCTTAGACAACCTCTTACCTACCCACGGGATTTTTAATAAGTACTCAACGCAGTTCAGTACCAATCTAATACACATTCAGAAGATTTGCTGCCTGTAAGAATGTCTGCTTCCATTTCACAGAATTAAAGAATGGTTTGAGCTGGAAAAGACCTTAGAGATCATCTGGTTTCAACTCCTCTGCCATGGACAGGGACAGCTTCCACTGGATCAGGTTGCTCAAAGCTGCATCTACCTGGTCTCGAACACCTCCAGGGATGAGTCATCCATGACTTCTCTCAGCAACCTGTGCCAGTGCCACACCACCTTCACAGTAAAAAAAAAAACCCAATAGATCTTATTATTTAATCTAAATCTCCCCTCTTTCATCTTAAAAACATTACCGCTCGTCCTATCACTGCAATCCCTAATAAAGACTCCGTCCCCAGCTGTCCTATAGGCTTCCTTTAAGTACTGAAATATTACTTGTCTTAATAAAGTTTGTGTCCATATTTCTAGTTTCCCATGTTGGAGCAAATATCTGCAAAAGTCATTTAATTTAAGAGTAAAAAGGAAGGATAAGTTGATCTATACACTAGCCACATGCAGCATTAAGGTACATCTTTCATGCTGATCCAGTGCCACAGAAAATTAGAGGTTCAGTTAAAAAAAAAGGTATATATTTTCTTAAAGAGAAAACCAAATTAATGAAGATGTCTTTATCCAAAACATGGGTAGGTGGAACAATATTCATTTTGATAAACACACTCAGCTAATCAATTTAAACCAAAGCTAAGTATTAGTTTCCAGTAGTATCCAATAGGAACAAGCCTCAACATGTTAAGATGTAAATACCAGGTGATTTTGTTTGTGCTTACTATCGGGGTATGGCAATAATTCACTGACTTTGATTTCCACTTATCCTCTCCTGTTGCACGTCAAAAGAATTCTTTATATCAAACAGGTTAGATACGAAGCAGTCAAGAAAAATCAAAATCACTGACAGTTGACATAGACAGAAAACAAACTAGCCAAGACAACCAGGACTAAATACTCTATATCCCTAAAACTGAAAGAAAACAGAGCTTTTCTCTGAGGACCTTCCAAGAAGAGGTGGAAGAAAATATATATGATGCATGATATCTGCTAATCTTGCAAAATTTCATCACGTTGACTGAAGATACACAGAAAGTGGAGAAGATCATGGCCTTAGTCATACTCTCTGGCCTTTGAGCCCAAAATTAACTTAAATGTTCATTCTAGAGATCATCTTGTTATATCCTTCAGAAGCACTCCATTCTACTCTACAGTTACACATTAACATTAGTTTCTTATGAAAGTATGATCGTGCCACTCTAAAGCAGCAGAATTTATTTTTTTTCTAAACAGCATTACTCGTGGAACCTAGAACGTGCCCTTGCACTTATATGTATTTACACTGTGGTATATGTTAACTCTGGTATAGATATCAGCCATCGCTCTTACACATGGGAGAGTTTCAGTAACCAACAATTAGTGAAGTGTCCTATGAAGAGGCAGATAAGTTCAATCACTATTCGAAACCTCTCTTTTGCTACATCGATCATCACAAGTACCGCATGAATCACAGTACATAAGTATGAAGCCAACTGACAATTTAACTTAGCAGAGGAAGCACTCTAAAGGTCCTTTCATCTTCATTCAATTTCAACGCTAGGTTCAGCATTGTCTTTACATTAAAAAAAAATCATCCTCCCTTCTCCCACAAGATCAGCAACGCAGATGCTGCCTGGCGATACTAACAGAGGGGTGAGAAGTGACAAGAGGACCTAATAGGTTATAGTTCCACATCACGAATAATGAAAGACACTTCTACACATAGCAGAAAAGGATGATAAATATGTCTGTGGGCAGTACTGAGAAGCAGCAGTTCTGTACTGCTAAGTAACTTCTTTAGGAGGGTGGATCTCCATCTTCAAAGCTCATTTGGGAAGGAACAGAAAAGTGATTTGAAGAGCTAGCACAGATGTCAACATACAGGCCCTTTCCAATCCTTCCTGTGAGTCAGTCAGTGATGCTGGGAAATCACTTTTGCTCTGAAGGATGAGGAGAGAGAGATTCATGTAGTATGGCTGAGGAAGCAAACTGAAGTCAGAAGACCTGCAACAGTTAATAGCAATTGAGACACTATTTGCTCCTTTTCTCATCCCACTGAGATTTCTTCCCGGTTTTCAGAGTCTACCTTTTTTTTTCTTCTTAAACATGGATTTTCTGGCAGAAGAGACAGAAAGAATTAACATATCAGCTAAAGCAAATGAAAGATTTGACTGAACAGTCCATGGAATTAGAGGAAGAAGCACTTTACAAGATAAAAGGAAAGGAGAGAACAGTTTCCCCTCCTTATCACATTGACTGTGCTAGGTTTCCCTGTAATTGAGGTGAGAGGCCAGCTCTGTAATTCTAATTGTGCTGTAATTGTCTTCTGTGTACATTTAACATCTGCCTATGCCATAACAGTCAATACCAGTTAATATTTTTTTTCTTTTTGCCTCCTTCATGCAGCAAGTACTGCTTCTTTTCAGCTTGTTTTTCAGTTTGTCTCACAGTTCCTATTATCTTTGTTGACATCACAGTTTGCAAGAACGTCTCTCCTCAGTATTATGTTAATTAATTTAGAAGATAAATATACAGTGCTAATGCCTAAAGGCAGGCAAATGAAACACCACTGTGTACACCAAGCTATAGTCCTGAACCTGAAATGACAGTGTTATTCTGTCTGAGTGCAATGGCCCTGACCTCTCTCTTTCCATAAAATTATGCAACCATTAATCAAACCAGTGGTTCCATTATTTGAGTGTCTAGCAAACAAAACTGGATGTTATATCCTGGAACCGGAATGCCTGATACACGGACAGCTGCACTAAGTGTTTGATTGCTGACAGATGATCTGCAAGACACGTCACTATAAATTGATTCAGGCGAATGGAAGGTAAAATTCTCTAGAGATACAGAAGTAAGCTAGACTCACAATTTGAGAAGATTTTCCTCCTTAACTATGGCAGTTATACTGAAGATTGGCAAGAAAAAAAATGAACACAGATGTTCCCTTATTTTAGCTAGTGCTTGGCAATGGGCAGAACATAAAACTCCCAAATCTGCCTTGGGTAAAAGGACATGAGAACTCTGGGTCCTCGTCCAAGAGTTCGCATGTGATCTCAATAGACCTTCTACTCTAATCAACTCTTCTCCCAGCTGGTTCTCACCTGGAGAAATAAGCTGAAACATTGAAAGAAACACAAAATAGCCTGTATACTTATTATTAGTTTTTATGTTAGGAGTTTGCAGTTATGCTGTTGACTATGTGTGTTATCAGGATTTTTCATATTCTGAAAAGACAAATAAATTGTATTGCACATTTTGTATCCCCAAAGCATTTTTTTTTAAAAGAAGAAATACAAATTTGAGAGTGCTTTATTGCCACTAAAATAAACTGCATCAGAATTAAACTAACTTTTCAGTTGAGGCAATACACTAGTCTAAAATCTGCTGTCTTGTAATCAATATTATTCTACTGAAGTCAATTACATTTTATTACACCAGAAACAAAATTGGCTTTCAGGCCTTTTTCTCTGCTGTTGGCTAGCACACAAATTCAAGCTACGTAACAGTGGTCAACTGTAAACCACACATCATTCAAAGACAGCTCAGTGCAACACCCCTCATCATTTTGAGCTGGTTATTCTATACACGAAGTCGTTTTCCTGATCAGAAGAATCGTTTTGCATCTGTCGCCAGAGAGGCCCAGGAGAGAGCTGCTCCCCAGGCAAAGGAGAGTCTGGAGCCCAAGGTGACACCAAAGCAGACATGGGGCAGTGGCCTCACTGAACAGAGGTGTGCAGTCCCATGGCACTTGAACAAGAGCAGAAGCTCACGGCTGGTGGTTCTAGCCCAGTTAAGCCACCGAGTCAACGATCATCAGATAAATCCACAGCAATAAAGAACATTGAGGTCAAGCTGGAAAGTAAAGTCACAGGTGAGGGTTCGTCAGTAAGATACGTGACCAGGCATGGGCATAGCTGAGATGTGGTTGAAGACTTCCCCTTAGCTTATGCCCAATTTATCTTGTCGGTCCAGAGCGAAAAAGGGAGCCCTTGACCAGTTCTTACACACCTTTTCACAGGAATGTGATTCAAGTTGACACAGTCATGCCCTGAGCCCCAGCAGCCAGACCCCCAGCGTGGGAGGCAAGAGGGCACATCTGGGGCCCTCATGTCCAAATAGCTTCTCCCTGACATTTTAGCAAGGGACAGGTATGAACTCCATATGTGTTGAAGTACAAATTTTAGACTGGGATAAAAAACCCAGACCCTTGGAAACAAATGTACTACTCACAGCTTAAGCAGTCAAATGAAGCAGTGACAAGCTCCAAGACTTTTAACTAGAAAGCGCAACATTTATAACATCTTTAAAGATTTCCCATGAAGACTATAGATTGCATAAATCAGTATTTACCAGAGAAAACCAAAGTTTTGCTCTGAACTTAACGCTGAACTAATATTATATTACATATGCAGGTATGTCTGCTTTTCACAGGATGAAAGTATTGCAATGTTAAAATACTCTCCTCCACCTAAGAAATTTATCAAGACATATTTCCATCCAACGGAGTTTGAAGGATTTTAAGACATGGCACCTAGATTCCTAAATATTTATTGGAATCAAAGCTCTGAACCATGACAGGTAGAAGCATTCAACAATATAAAAGATACAAAAAATGACCCCAAAGCCAGTGGGTAAAATATAAAGGCTATGTGATATCCTGTAGTTATTTATGACAGCGTAATAGCTTTCCAGGGTTATAACAGATACAGCAGAGATTTCTCCAGAACATTAATTCTTGGTCACACTAGCTCAAAAATAAAATGAATGACTTGACACTGATACTTACAGAAAAACTTCCAGCCTTTTCCTCCCCTTACAGGAATATCCTTAACGGCCCCATCCTTTTAAATACCACTTTTGAATAGATTGCTCTAAGGCTGGAATGTAGCCTGTGTCATCCATCCACACTACATCTCCTATTTCTGATGTTGATATTCATGGGAACTAGCCAAAGGGCACTGTAACAGAAGCCCATGAACACGAGAATATATAAGAGATTTTTTTTTCTGTTCTGGCTGTCTTTATGAACCCTTTATTGCCTGAATTTTTGTGGTTATTTATTGTTTTCCTATGTTGAGGGTTTTTTTTTCCTATCCTCTCACAAAACTAGTTTGACAAGTTAGCTAACTTAGCAAAGTTAATTTGAAGGTAAAAATGGAAATGGTGGCATTCTTAAAGAAGTTGTGGGTGGAGAGCAAAGCTTTTCCCTAAATAATTGAGTTCAAAGTAAGTCTTGAATAGATTTTCTCTACAGTGAAATAAGCACCTTCATAACTTTGTGTACCTCCCTGTTAAATGCTAAGCTAAAAACACACTGACAAAACCATAGTGGTTTTCCCACATCTGTATTTTAATATCTATGTGCTCCAATGAAAATATGAAAAACTCTGATGGGAAAGTATCAAAGTATTTAGATTCATTAGATTCTCCACTGCCAGAAACTGCAACTAACAGAACTTAATAAGAGAAACAAAACCAAGTACAGTCAATTCAGAAAAGAGCATGCTCTCTAACTGACTTTAAAAAATACTCAGTCGTAAACTCTCAGAAATAAAATATCATTGCATAGATCATATCATTTATGAAAGCTAGTTATTAGAGGTTGCAGGAAGCAAAAAAATCTTTGTGAAAAACACTGCACAGTTAAAGGGAGCACTGCAGATACAGCCAGACTTAACTAAGTATATCAAGGGGTAAAACATTCTAAGGACAAGGACACTTAGTGCTTAGGATGATGCACTATTCTTGTGATAAGCTGTGGGTGACAAAGTCTAGCAAAGCAGCAAATTGTGATTTTGAGAGGAAAGGAACTTCACTCATTAATCATTTTTATCATGACTACTGTTATTATTTTTTATAATAAGGAGCATCTATAAAAGTAAGCAACATCAGGCTAAGTGAGATACTTGCAGAGCAGACTACTGCCCCTGCATCCCTAGGAGTATGCTGCTGGCCAGGCTCTGAGATAGAAATGGTCCAAACAGATGGCCTCCTGGGCTGTGTGCTAACAGCAGTGTTGGCTTCCACTTTGGTCTGACTTTTAGAGGCAGGAGAAACTCTGCAAAGGATAAAGATTTATTTCAGGCTGCATATAGCAGTTGGCTCCCTTAGGAAGAAACTTGTTGGAAGGTTCCTTCTGAGGTGCTTGCCTCAGAACCATCTTCCCTGGAGGCTGTTGCCCAGATTCAGGATTCATGCAGAAAAGCCCTGAGGATGACTGCTGAAGAGTTCTTTAACTTCAGTTTAGTGCCAGGCCTGCTGTTGCAGCCACCAGCTCTTATTGTTTACTCCTGGCCAGCCAAATT
This sequence comes from Cuculus canorus, assembly GCF_017976375.1. Classification (NCBI taxonomy): domain Eukaryota; kingdom Metazoa; phylum Chordata; class Aves; order Cuculiformes; family Cuculidae; genus Cuculus; species Cuculus canorus. The sequence continues at coordinate 115,110,466 of NC_071402.1, forward strand.
CAACAATTTCAAATATCAAACTTAAAATCACAGTGTTACAAAATTGCTTCAGAGAGAATTGTCATCAACCCAATGGGCGCTAGTGAGGGCAGAGAGTTGTTCTAGTCACCACACAGACTTCTGTAGGAGATTGTGGTCTGTATAGTTAATTCATCACACAGAAACCAAGGCAGTAATTAAGATGTCTCACATAAAGATCAGTTGAGAATGGGAAGACTTGGTCCTGGCTACAATTCCGTATCTGTGTCCTGACACACCAATGCTATTATCTGCCCTCTCATTACTTACTCTTACCAAATGCTAAAACCTCCCAACCAGTTCTTTGCTGATAACTTATCATTACTGGCAACTGGCCACAGGGTTAAAAATATCCAGTAGCAGCACCCTGTGCTGCTTTCACAAAAGACAAAAAACCTTCCTTAAAAAAAAAGCCAATTTAGTGAAATATTGTAAAGTTCCTTCTTTTGTGTATTTGACATAAAACCCAGTGACACTTTGGGGTCACAGTTAGATGGCACTGAGACTTTTACACACATCCATAGAAATACAGCACTAAATCATATAAAGACCATCAATTATGACACCATTTAAAATAACTTATTTTTACTATAAGGAGATTAGGAATTCACCGATCCCTCCCATTCCTGTCTGAATCCCAATAATGCTATATTCTTTTATCTGTTAAAAGGAATTAACAGTTTATATAAATCACTGCAAATCTCTGCAGTTCACCACTTAGATATTTGGGAATTTCAGTTTGTAGGTGGAGGCTTCGCTTTTTCAATGAAAAACTCTCTTCTATATCCACTCTTTAATGCTGGGCAGCTAAGGTCTGCCTGCAGAGCCTACCCGAAAGCAGCATGATTCCTGAGAATGAATGATCGGAAATATACTTGCTAATTCATTCAGAGAATTAAATGAAGGGCCCGCTGATGTGATTTCACTAAGACATCTCAAAAGATGTTCTGGTCAGGTACTTTACACGTAGCTCTCGGTGAGCCACCACTCTTACCAAGAAAACACCATATGATCTCATGCTTCTGCCACAGCAGTGAAGTTCACTTTTCTAAAGAGATTATGACTGAAGTAGCCAAGAAATATCACTAAAATCTCCATTCCTAGCTATGACACTGAATGCGCATGGAGAGGAGCAATGGAGAATATAAGGAGGAATTTATTTTCTGCTAGGGATGAAATTACTAACAAAGTACTACAATCAAAATATTCAGCACTAAATAACTTTCACTGGGAAAAAAAATGAAGAAAACAGCAACAGAGTCAACAGCAGAATATTTAGGACGTTGAAACTATTTTGTGAACAAGGCTGTATAGAACTACTAATTTGTTTGGAGTGCAGTTGTAATCAGGTTTGCTCACCTCCATATGACTCATAAGGGCATGAAAACAGCATAGATGAGCCAAGGTGGGAAGTCACCTAACCTAGGCATAGGGACAGAGTACATCTATGACCTGGAGGCGATGGGGAGAATCTCCAGAGGTCAGTGTTTGCTTTTTTGATGTGCTTGCTCTGGGGTTTTTTTTCATGATGATCATAAAAAATATTATTCAAATGGTCATGGTACTTAAAAAGAAACTTTTTGTTGTGTCACTGGAAATTTAAAAACCCTTTGAATGTCAGTAATGTTTTACTACTGCTTTTGAGGGCTTTCTACCAATCCCATTGTTTAGTGAAACCACTGGAATACAGAGACAAAGATGCAAAATACCAGTCTTCCCACCTCACCAACTTCCTGAGAATCTCTCTTGTCAATATGGGAAAGGACTAGAGTTTATGCTAAATAGAAGTACACTGCTGCATCATCTTAAGACAACACAGCTGAAAAAAAGACCAGTCATATAAAGCAACTCCAGTTCTCACAGTATGCCAAGCAAATCTGAGATAGAGAAGCTAGAAATGAACCACCACCAAGAGTAAATGCCTCAGTTTAGGGTAATCGGTAGTCATTGCCATTTATTTCTGGAATGAAAAATCACCAGAGATGAGAGGACTGATAACAGAAGCCAGACAACCATAAGTTCTCTCATGGTAAGCCATGACCACCATCAGAATAGAGAGAATAAGGATCCTAAGTATAACTCTAGGTTCTACACCACTGCTTTGTGGTAGCTCCACAGATTACCACATTACTGTATCATATGTATTATTATATATACGTGCACATCAATTTACAATTTGCAGGTCCAGATTTGGTCACAGAAATTATAATGCTTCAAAGAAGAAAGAAGAAGAAAAGCTTTCTTCTAGAGACTGAAAGTCATTTACTTGAACTTTTCATTTCTTTTTTATAAATTAGCATTTTGAGAATAAGGCACAAAATGTGTCTTGATTTTGAAGAGTTTACCGATCTCTGATGTGGTCTTTTATATGGAAATCAGACAGCATTTCATCCTTTGAATAAACCCCATGTTAGGTTTATACAAAAATCTAAATTTACACATCCTGAAGAATGATAACCCCCCGTTCATTTCCAAACTCATTTTGAAGTACAATCCAAACTCTTGCGATCAACTGATTGACCTGCTTCCACTTACCATCTCTAAACGTACACCCAGATTTAGAAAGCCTTCATCTCCTGCTCTTGCAGGATTTCTGCATGTTGTTTAGACAGAAGTTCACTCAAAATGGCTGCTACAAATCAGCAGTGCACAGCTGGTGTTATTTGAGTTTTTGCTAAACAAAATCTGGAATTCCCAAAGTTTTTTGCTTTCCACATACTAGGAAGATAAAGTACTGATTTAACAGCCTAGCTTACTGGAAACAGCCCAGAATTGCCCAGACCATTCACTTCTGTGAGAAGAATGAATAATAAGCAACACACTGGAACAAATGAGCATCAACCATGCCAAAATTCACAGAAATCACATTTGTTCAACACCTAAAATTTGACAAATACCTACCCTAACATCCTGATACTGAAGAGCGTTTAACAAGTGTGAGCTGAGAGTGTTGCTTCTAAAAATTCATGTTAATGCTTCACATTAATGCTTCAGTTGAGCAATACAATGCATGCTGCAAAATAATCCTTTTGTCTCATTGTTATGTGCATGTAAACCACAATGAAATTATCACTTGAAGCATAATAATTTAATCTTTTCCTCTTCTTTCCCTATCAGGGATTTTCTGGCATTTGATTATTGTGAAAGTTTAGAGTCTGGAACCAACAAATGAACACATTTTAGGAGAAGGACCAGCAAAGGGATATTCACATGGGAACAACTATGGATCCACTCCTGCCAATTAACACCCTCTCCAAACAGAATATTAATAAGTAAGTTGAGAAACCAGTTCCATGGCATTAAGAGAAAGGCATAGGAAAAAAAAAATTAATGAGGAGTCAGCCAGTTTTAATTAAGATATTGACCTTCAGTTTCCTTGATAGCATCAGGGAACAGTGAGGAGTAGGGAAACGGAGCCAGAAGTTGATGCTGACCCCAGTGCTGGATGTGCCCTTACCACCCGGGCACGGCCTCACAGAGTCTGAACTCATCAGACAGAACCGAGGACTGCTGAAAGGGCCTTTCAATAGCCCCAGACACAGAAAGCAATGAATGAGGTCCGGGGTCCAGCCAGGGGTTCCAATTAGGAGCAAAAGATGACGGCGCAGAGATAAGACTACAACATACTACCAAAGGATTCATGCAAGAGATGAGCTACCTATGGCATATGGCAAACGTCCAATCAGGAGGCAGAGCAAACCTACAACATAGCTCAGGAAGGAAGCAATGGGCCAAGGCTCTTCATAAATGAGGTACTAATGAATGTGGGTGGAGGCCTCAGGTGAGGTTGCTGAGAGCCAGTAAAGTCTGTTAGAGTCTTGAGGACTCTGACAACAGCTTTTTGCTTAAGGACATTTCCCTGTACCAATTATCCACATGGCAGCAGATGAACTTCATTTTAATTTAGGAATACCTTTATAGATTACCTGGTTGCTTACGTTAGACACAGACAATAATATCAAGACCCTTTTGTGATCAATACAAGCTTTTGCCATTTACTTCAGCTAAGTCAGGATTTCACTTACTATGTAAGCAGTCCACCACTTGGACATAGGAGTCAGAGCAGAGCTTCAAAAATGAGGACCTGCACAAGCCTTTGATTTTGTAGAGCTGTGTGTGAGTTAAAACTATCAGTCCTACCAGTATGAAGCTGCGTTAAGTTTGCGTGGCAAGGTTATGGTAGCGGGGGTGTTACAGGAGTGGCTTCTGTGAGAAGCTGCTAGAAGCTTCTCCCATGTCCAACTGAACCAACGCCAGACAGCTTCAAGACAGATCTGCCTCTGGGCAAAGCCAAGTCAATCAGAGATGGTAATAGTGCCTCTGGGATAACATATTTAAGAAGGGGGAAAAACAACCCTTGCAGAGCAGCAGCAGAGAGGAGCCACGATGTGTAAGAGAAGCAACTCTGCAGACACCAAGGCCAGTGAAGAAAAAGAAGGAGGAGGAGGAGGTGCTCCAAGCCCTGGAAAAGAGATTCCCCTGCAGCCAGTAATGAAGACCATGGTGAGGCAGGGTGTTCAGGTGGACACTCTCTCCATTTCCATTTTTGCAGGATACACGGAAGGACTGTCACTTACCATACATTGTAAACAACCCCAGATGTCCTCCAGGGTAACACAAAGGCAGGTAAAACAACAACATAGCTCTGTGAAGGCTTTTTTCCTAAGGGCTTTAATTTTTAAAAGCGTTAGCTACAAGTGAGCTAACACATATCAGCAATCTAGTAGGTGCCACCAGGTGATCAAGAAAGCCAGTCACAAATACATGTAACAATCTGTCTCTGGTGGACAACACTTCCTTGTATTTGTACGCATCAGCAGCATCACACAGACTAAATGCATACAGATATCCAAGGACTCAGTGTAAACTGCACTTGACTACTTGTCCAATAAAAATAAAAGCCATCCTTTTCTCTGTACTTCATTTGTATCTAAAAATGTGTTGTGGAGTTCAATTGTGGTTGCTGAATTTGAAATTTTGACTTTTGACCCCGTGGAATATAAAATAACTCTAAAGCACTGATATGAAGGACATATTAAATAAAAGCGTTCCAAGAAAAGCTAGGCAGAGTATATCGCTCACGTATGTCTGAGGTGCCTGGAATCATTCTTCTTTAGTTTTCTGGTGAATTTCTGAGAAGCAGTAAGTTTTTCCTCATTTTTTTTTCCTCCCCACTACAACTTCATCTGTTGTTGTTAAATATTCCTCAATTCTCTGTACCACTCCATAGCAGTTCAAGTCACCCTTTGGTAGCCCTTCAGAAATCTCTGAAACAAAGACATTAGATCAGCTTTCTGCAATGTGAATGTTTAATCCTAGACCCATCAAGTTCAGCAGCAAAATTGTAGCTGCTTTGCATAGTATTGAAGGGAAACAGTCTGAAATCAAAGAAAAATTTCTGTTTTCTCAACAAGGCAGGATTCTAATACAATAACCAACAAAGACTATTAATACAATATGAACTTTCTCACTCTCTGAAACAAAGACTGCTAGTCTTCACACAACATTTTTAGCATCAGGTAATTACAATCTAAAATAGTGGGGAACCTTGAGCAGGACCAGGGTAGGTGGGATGGACACCTGACAGCAGCCTGATTTGTGAAACCTTAGGAAATGAAGGTCTGGGAGACCATGTTGTTGTCTAGCACTGCCCGATGGAAGGGTGTAGAGAAGATGGTCAGATTTTTCAGTTACACAGTGAGTGGAGGAGAGGCAATAACTACAAGCTAGAACTCAGGAAATTCCCATTAGAAACATTTTACTGTCAGAGTGATCAAACACTGCCCCAGAGAGGATGTGGGACTGAAGCTGTTTTGAGCAGGGCTGTGGACTAGAAACCTCCAGAAGTTACCTACAGCTCTGGTGATTCTCTGCAGCTTCACAAACGTGAGCTCCACACTAAAAATCTTGGAAACTTCCTCAGACTTGTCAAACTGGGGTGACACTCATTTGACCAGAAAAAGGAAGCCACAAGGAAGATGTATAGAGAATGCCTGAAGCAGGAAGAACACTTCCTCAGACCAGGAAGAAAGAATATGAAAAAAACTGTGCAGAGTTCTTTACATAAAACATGAGCTTCTCACTTCACATCTCACTACCAAGAAGCTACCCCTGTCACTGTCTCTAGGAAGCTTACTCCAGTTTATGCTGACATAGCTAGAAATCACAACCAGTCTAGAGAATTTTCCAAATTTTCCATAAAACATCACCCCCACAGCGTGCCGCTGGCATTTTGCCTCCGCAGCGTTCAGCACTTCAGGTCTGTAAAAGCTTACGCATGCTATAATTTTGATGTCTGTATTTGTAATTCTGCCCCAGGTAACACTTAAAAGGCATGGCTACACTCAGAAAATGTTTTTTTTAAGGCACTATGAATGTATTTTTGCCAAGGACATCCGAAATTTTACAAGCTACTTATTTTTCTAGAAATATCCGATCCTTTCATTTATTCCTTACCCGAATCCATAACCATCCCAAGGTGCATAATAATTTCTGCAACAACTAATTGATTTCATAGATTATTCTTTCAGTTGAGAAATAAGCAGAAGATGATGAAACCTGCCAGAGGTAAAAAAAGACATCTTTGAAAACTTTTCCCCCCATTCCAAGCTAAAAAACCAAACAGAAGAGCAGATAAAACATACAGTTGCAATTTCCAAAACAGGTAGACGAATTATAGTTCTAATTCAGCAAAGGAATGAAATATCTGGACAACCTGAGGATCCTGAGTGCTGCTATGCAGATCTCTCTCTGAGCTGAGGCCAATGTCAAGCTAGATTGTGCCCTCTCCTTGCTTTATTTTCATTGACCAAAGGATGCGTAAGGAGAGACAAGTAGGCTTCATGGGTACCACCAACTGGCATGTCATCTGCAATTGGATCAGCCTAACTCCATATAGCACTGCCAGTCCTCACAACAGCAGAGTTAGGCCAGTCCTAACACCTCCAGAACGCCCTTTACCCCACAGACTATGGCAATAAAGTTGGATCATGGACTGCAATACATATCTGCATCAGGTCATGGAGGCATCTGAGGTACGGTCTTTTTCCATATTACCTCCCTTCTCTTTCTTGCCTGCTTCCCAGAAAAAGATACCACACTCTCTTCTTAGATACAATCCTGCACATTACACTATCTGATTCAGAAATACAAAGAGCAGGTGCTTCATAGTGACAGCCTAACACAATGGCTCTTAATCTTATATGTGCCACAGCCATTTTCACACAAGGTCAATTGCACCTATAATTAATTTACATAAGCCGAACCCTCAGCTGCCACCTTACACAGCCTTGCAAATGCACAAATCTGTACGGGTAATTAATTTGTCAAGCAAATACTAGGGAAGAAAAACACTGGTAATTTATACCATAGATATTCAAATGAAACATCTTGCCTGAGTAATTTAATGTCAGAAAGTAAAACAGCAGCAAAGCAGAACAAAGAATAGGAGTCTTCCACCAGCTATTTCTTGAAGGGATGCTACTATAATATGTTGTGAGCCAAATTCAGACACAGTGAAAACACACATTCCTTCACTAAACTCATTTGGCCAGATTTTGCCATTAAAAATCGTTGTGAAACTATACCTACACATCCTATGTACAAAGTCTCTGGGATGAGAAAGGATGCTAGAATTCAACCAGGAAAGATTTGTACAGAAAACATTGTATCTTATCTCAAAAGGGGAGATATAGATCAACTATTGGAAATATCTGTTGCCTTCTAATTCTTCTAATGCTGCAAAAGAAGCAGGACTGGTCACCCCACACCCTTCTTTCTCCTTACTCTGCCACCTTTAGTACCGTCATAGGTATTGGGACCCTCGTCATTTGTTAATAGCAGTCCTCTCCCACAACAGAACCAGTTGGCTGTTATTGTTATTACTTTTTGTTGCATGTGAAATATAGTTGCACTTTTAAAAAGTGCTGCTTGAGTGATACGGCAGTGTTTCGCCAGATATCCTGGATTCAGTGCAGTTGGAGGAAATCAGAAGTAGGATTCCCCTCCTTCATAACTACGTAATGGTCTTCACAGTCACTGAACTGGGACACACTGTAAGGTAGAATGACCTAGCTTTGGAAATGCCTGCAGTCCTGCCTGGGTACTCTATCTGAAAGCCCCAGAAGTTCCAACTTCTACTGAGGCAACGCCTCTTGTCTGCTGTAGCAAGTTTGGGAGCGTTGGTGAGAATTGCAGAACTTCTGATCTTGGATAAAAGTCTATCTCAAAACCTGGTGTTTCACAGTCCTGCCCTGCAAAAGGACTTCCTCAAGACTTCCACTAGTACCTGTCAGAAGTCTGGGCCAGGTAACTTGAAGAAACTAAAAGTTTAGAAGAGCAACGAAGCTGGGGAAGGGTCTGGAGAACAAGTCGTATGAGGAGCGGCTGAGAGAGCTGGGGTTGTTTAGCCTGGAGAAGAGGAGGCTGAGGGGAGACCTTATTACTCTCTACAACTACCTGAAAGGAGGTTGTGGAGAGGAGGGAGCTGGCCTCTTCTCCCAAGTGACAGGGGACAGGACAAGAGGGAATGGCCTGAAGCTCCGTCAGGGGAGGTTCAGGTTGGATATCAGAAAAAAATTCTTCACAGTAAGAGTCATTTGGTACTGGAACAGGCTGCCCAGGGAGGTGGTCGAGTCGCCTTCCCTGGAGGTGTTTAAGGGAACGGGTGGATGAAGTGCTGAGGGTAATGGTTTAGGGAGTGTTAGGAATGGTTGGACTCGATGATCCAATGGGTCCTTTCCAACCTTGTGTGATTCTGTGATTCTCAATCCAGAATCTCACACAATGTTTCCTGGTTTGCATTGCCTGGAAAACTCACCTTAGCAGCCAAACAGGAGTGTAAAAGGAGGAATACTTCCTTGTGGACTTAGGGAAAGCTTTTCAAACCTTGCTGACAAGAGGAAAATCTGTTATGATATAAACTGTAAGATATGGCCTCAAGCTGAGCCAGGGGAGGCTCAGACTGGATATTAGAAAAAATTTTCTCAGAAAGGGTCATGAGGCACTGGCAGAGGCTGCGCAGGGAGGTGGTTTAATCACCATCCCTGGAGGTATTTAAAAGATGGGTGGATGAGATGCTCAGGGACATGGTTTAGTGGCGGATAGGAATGGTTGGACTGGATGATCCAAGAGGTCTTTTCCAATCTGGTGATTCTATGATTCTATGATATCTATCCTTAGATATATCCATAATAGATGGCAGGACAAACTGCATCTCTACATAAAAAGAGGAAGGGTTAATCAATAGTATAAAGAGTTGCTTCATTTTCTGTGAGTGCTTCCTGTTAGGGTACTACAGTTACAAGAAACAGGCCTTCTCAGTATCAAGATGATCCATACTCCTAGATCGTGTGTCTTAAGATGGTTCAGTGTTGTAAACCAGTGTATTTCTGAGTGAGTGCTGATGAAACAAGCAAAACTCCTTCTTAATTAGGAGAGCATAAATGTCAACCATAAATACTTAATACATTCCCAGTCATTAACAGCACTATTATTTTTCTCCCTTTTTCTCCACTTTGTTCTTGATAGGCTTCTGTGGGGGTTTGGTTTTTTTGGTTAAAATTATGAGTGGATGATTACTGCTGCTGAAGGTTATTGAACTTAAGCAGGCAATGATGGGTTTAGGTCTTGTCACTACTAACTATATTTCAGTGGAGAATCCATGAGTGTGAAAATAAAAAATGGACTCTTGCAACATCTAAACCAAAACTTTTTGCAGTAAAGGGCATTATTTTTTTAAACTTATACTAGTACAGCATTACAAGATGAAGACGCTGACACATGTTGGCACTGACATTTTTGGTGAATAGTCAACTGACTGAGATATAGGATCTGTTATGCCAAAACAATTACACAAAAAACTATCTGTCTGTCTAGTCAAGAATCCCTGAAGGGAATTAGGTCCTTTGGGGAAAATATAACAGAAAAGAAAGATAATTTGGAAACAGCCTGGCCACTGTTAAAACTCATTACTATTTCTTTTCAGTTAGGTTGTAACCCAATACTTGCATTTTCATGTCTACATAATTTTATCCTGTTTTGAGCAAATAAGGATTTTTTAATAATCAATATTAATCCTGTATGTTTTTTGACTGTTCAGAGATACTTTTTTGGCAGCAATGTTTCCCACAGATTTTCTGCGCTCAGTAAAAATAAACAACTTCCCATCATATTAATACTTTTGTCATTGTCTTTCCTTGGTGTCTTTCTCTTGTACATAATCCCAGTCTTTGCCCATGTCAAATTTTTAGTTATACTTTGATTTTACACTCTATAATTCATCCACAAACAGCAATAATCATTTCTATAACATCATCCCTTCCAACATGAAACTCGTTGCAGTAAGGCAAAAAGCAATTAAAACAGCAAACAACATGTTGTACAGCCTAGAGATCAGCAAAACTTGTTACTGGTCTTGAAAAAAATTCTGTTAATATAGCTCTGATTGTGAAATTTGCCTACGGATTTTTGATAGACATCATAATGCACATCACTACTAAATATTAATCTAGCTGTACTATATACTGTACTAGATACTAAATATTAATGTAGCTCTCTGTAATATCTATGAAATATCTCCTGCTAAACAGAACATGATAAAACAGATGAAAGAAAGGATGCGGAAGTAAGAAAGAATATTTTAAAAGAGACAGGAAGGAATTACACTTCACATAGAGCTGAAAAGTATAAAGTGAAAAAAGAAAAAGACAAGAAAAAGGTGAGATGAGGTGAGGGGCGCTCTGGATAAAACTTATGCAAAAGCACTATTAGTGGATCTTTTATGTGGTTCAAATATCACCATGCAGAGACAGTCAGCCTGGGTGTACTTCCACCATACGAAGAGAAAAAAGAGTTATGCCCTGAGCAGTGTGGAGGCAGATATGTAAAAGACAAACCAACAGACACCCCCCCAAGATCAAATAAAACAGAAATGTCCTCTGCTGCTTTATAAACAACTGTTGATCAGACTAAAGTTTTTAGTAAGACACAGCTTGAAAATCAGATCTCCAACAGGCTCATTAAAATCAAAACCGTCATCCATGAGATAAAAGAAAGAATTGTCGCTATTATGATAGGCACATTTGTTCCCCTAAGCCAGGCACAACCATGACCAGTTTCTGATAAAATATAATTTTGAAATAAATGTAAATGAAAGATTCAGAAAGGTTGATACAGATTAGGTATCTTCTTGTTTATCCGGTTATGAATAAGGAATGCTTGGAAAAACTTATATGTAAAGTAGGCAGTATGAGATATAAACCCAGTTTTTCAAACTTTCCTCACAGAACATTAGTTGACAGAAGGTCACCATGTTATGCTAAAGGATAAGTAAGACTATAAAAATGAACCCAGAAAGCAAGGCAAGGGCAGCTCCAGGCTGTTATTCTGCATCTGTGTAGGTATATAATAAATTAATGCAACTCCTCACACGTTCACTACTTCTCTAATTTAGTAGTAGCTTCTAACAGTTTCAGAGGAACTGCTCAGTGGGATAAAACTAACGTTGTAACAGTATTTAGTTGACACAAATTGATCCAGTCACCTAGTGTGAAGGTCAGTGTAACAAAAATATAGGAAAGATAAGAAATAATAATGAGTAACACTTCCAAAGTATTATATTATAATCATAAAACAGTAGATATATCTCATTATTAAAATACTAATCCTTTTGCCTCTGTTTGGTGCAGGATCTTTCATCAAAGGGCTGAACAGAAGTCATATTCTCAGCAAGTGAAAGTATAGGTAGTTTCAAAAGGAAGAAAAGTAGTAGAAAAAGTAGACCAGCTTCCACAACACAGGTTTTGTGATTGGAGAGGACTGAGAGCCATCATACCCATCTTTGAAATGTCACCTTTTTCATCAACCCTGTAGGAATTCATGAACAAGTCAAGTCTTGCCTCGATTTCCTTGTGAGGAAACGAGCTGACGTGTGTGATGGGAAAGCGGCAATCCTGATGTGATTACCAGTTGAAAAGTATTTAACAAATTTCATATGGGAATGTTACAGAAGTGCTACAGTTACAGCACTTCCCAGGTTTGTAATCACAGGTGTATGAGGGGGACAACCAACCTGTTATATGTTTAGTGAAAATTGTGTTTACTCACATCTTGGATTAATCCTTTCCCCTCTCAAGAGAGAAAGTTTGAGTCAGTAGCCATTGGGAAGCTTGAAAATCGTATCAATGGCTATACAAACCAGCTATGTGTCCATTACACTATCTCCCACTCAATAATGCACTACAGGGACTGCCAAATTACCAGTTGGCTAATGCTTCGAAACCAAGGATAAATAGCATGTTACGATTCAGTAAGGAAAGAGGCCTTACTAAAGCATAGTAATCATACCCTGAACTCCACACAGTAATTGTGTGATGGTTTTCAGCTGTAAAAATATGCTGATAGGATCAATAAACAAAGAGAAAAAATACTTGGAAACAATGAATACAGATAAAACAGCTCAGTGAAGCAGAGAGTATTTCTAAATGGCAGCCAAACATGAGCTAGGAAGCATTGCAGTATCTTTTCTGAGCACAAAAAAATAAGCAAGCACTCAGCAACAGACATTAAAGCTGTACTTACACAGAGAGAGAAACTCAATATTGCTTAGGGGCAAGGGCTGGGAGGCTGAAGTGAACAAATCCATACCATGTCACCTCATTTACTGTCACTGAATACTATTTTTTGACCCTTTGGCCAGAAATGTTGACTGTCCTGCTATATTTTTTTGTAAATACTGTGGTCTGTGATGAAGGCCTGGTTTTGTTTTTTTTCTGGCTGTTGTACTTCATTATTTGTCTGGATAACTTCATTTCATACCTTTTGCTAAGATCTGCCAAAACTAGGACCCATCATAATTTTGGCTGAGTTTTCCTGAGTAATTTTGTCACTACTGGGAGATTAAGAATAAAAGCTCCCTCAGCTTTCTCTAAGTTCTCATCAAATATTAGTGAAAATACAAAAATACTACGCATCCATTCTATTCTGTCAGTCTTCAAGTTATCACCCAATACTGCTGACCAGCATACATCCACCCAGATGGCATCACACGAGAGTTTATATGCCAGGGCTGAGGAAGAACAAAGGCACAATGTCTCGTTGTGATTCAGCGCAGTGGCTGGAAATTGCTTGGATTCATCTCACACAAAAACATGTCCTATTGAGCTGTGAAACTGAAGGCAAGAACAATCTAAATGTAAGAACCAGAGATGTCATTGCAGTAGATTGCAAAACAAAAAGCAGGCCAAAAGGAGGAGAATCGAAGAAAAGTAGACCTTCTTTTCTTTTTTTAATTTTTCCTCCCCACCAGAAAATCAGAGACTGGCCAGGCAATGCCATTGATTTGTACTAAAGTAACCTCCCGATTCTCACCTTATCCTCAGACCACACTGACTTCTAAAGTTACTGTACAGGCACCTACATCCTTCCCATTAAAGGAAAGTCAGCAACACAGTAACTGTGGAGGTGGGTCATTTTGTTTGAAGTGGACTTCAAAACAGGGACAGTTCAAGGAACAATGGCTTGGAAGCTTTACTTAGTTTTGTGTTAGTTTAGTTACACAAACATAGGTTTGTTACTTCAACTGACAAATCAGAACCAATGTGAAAAGTCCATAGGTCTTGGTGTAAATAAAAGGCCCGTGTAAGTCTCTAGCAGACAAAAAATGATGTTATTTTGTTTACCTTCTGTAAACCTTACTTTTTGATAGAAAATACAACTTGTCTGAAAAGCAATCACAGGTCAAGCTGGTGGTTTGGGATGCGCATTGTACTAACACAAAACAGGCTACAAGGAAGTGAAAATAACTACAGAGCCACTGTGAACAAGAATAGATTGTTGGATGGGTGAGTCTCATTCGACACTGGGAAAAAGGGTCACATATTGCATGAAATCACAAAGGCTTCAATTGTGAGGACTTCAGAAAGGGGCAGCACTTCAGGGATGTTTTTTCCTTCTCAATTTTGTTTGGGTTTTTTTGTGTTTGGTTTGGGTTTTTTTTGTGAAAAGAAGTAGGCTTGGGTAGCTGGCTATGTGGAACACTGCTCTTAGAGCAGAATAGCCCACAACAGCAATTTCTGTGGTGCTTGCATCTGTCACAAATACTCTGCCACAGTCAGGAAAGGCATTGTCCTCGGAAGGAAAAGAAATAACTTAATGAAGAAACACTTGTTCAATTATAGGACCAACACAAAGCAGTTTTAAAAATGTTATTGATTTTTTTAATCTCGAATGCAGCAGAAGATCAAAACAGGTCACCCTAGTAATCGTCTTCCATCCAACTACCGCACCAGCTATTATAAAACGTGCTTCTTCACTGTCTCCTCCCTCATTATTTGTATCATACCACTCATTTCTGTTTCCTTCACTGTAACACAATTGTTAAGCTGCAGGTTCACATAACGATGAAACTACTCAATCAAATCATCACTGTTATGTATAACACTGCTCTTCTGCTGTCCTTTTCAAGTTTAAGCCAGACATACTCCTTTTTTATGCCAGTAAGCTCAAAGGGAGAGTGCCTTTTAGGGAAACTCTTATAGTTTATATGCAGCACAAACTATGGACAAAAATGAAATGCCAATGTCTACCAATTTAAAGAGCAGACAACTGCTTGGATCAAATATTAGTACACTAACTAATGTAGCCAAATTACTTAAATCACTGAGGTCCATGCATAATCTTCTATAATCTAGTACGGAGTAATTCATATGATTGAAAAACTGACAGGAAACCTATGCTTCTTGCGTTTCTTCTCATTATTTAAATGTTCATCCTGATAAAGAATTCTGAAAACATGAACATTTTGTTGTTGTACAATATCCTTCTTGTAATACTGCAAAGAGGTGACAACTACATGCAGTTTAATGCTGTAAAGCATAAAAGACAGAAAGGGGAAAGCCAGATGAACCAAACCAGGAATTCTGTTAATAGGTTGGTTTTGCTTGCTCTTAAGGGCAGGAAATACAACTACTTTTATATTGTATGTGCCCAGCAAAGATATTCTAGGCCTAAACCTTAAAGAACTACACCAGAAAACCTGTGGTTTTTAGGACTTGAAAATTAAGTCACTGAATTACACATTGGGTAATTAATTTGTGATTCTTACAAAACACACAAGGTGAATATGAACTTTTGTATTGCACAAGGTAACAATCAGATAAAGAAGAGGCATGTTTGATATCCCACAACCTCACTTCCACTGGAGTCCAAGAACAACACAGATCCTAGCTGGCTCTGTTTACTCAGGAAAAAACCCAACTAAGAGTAGTCCCATGTTCCCTCAGGGACAAACCTAGTGGAAAGAAAAATGTTTTACAGATCAGAAATGTCAGAGTTTGAAGCAAGCAAACAACCAACCATCAGATGTTTCTACACATCACAGCATAACAATTCATAATTTCTTGCAAGTCAGGTTACTAGGACTTTTGGAGACCAGCAGTTTAAATGCCTTGGGCAGGGGAGTAGATGACATGCACAAGCACGTGCATATAGGCATCACAGCTGAGTTACTGATGTGGTTAGAAACAAACACTAAGGCAGAGGCACGGTATAGCAGATGTACTCTTTGCCTACAGTATATATTTTTCTGCCTCCATTCCATTCTTTACTAGTTTTCAAAAAAAGTTCCTCCATTTTTCCAGGCAAGATCGCCGGTAGGCAACACACCAGTCAAAACTAAGTACGGATATGTCTCAGAAAAGAAACACCTTTACTACCAGTTGTCACATAGGAAACCAAGCGTGAACTTAAATGGAAGCCGTGTGTCTTGTAACTCAGTTCAGGGCTTCACCTACAAGAATAATTTCTCCAGAACAGTACAGGTCACTCCACAGGCAGTTCATTCAGTCTTCTGCCACTTTTCGACTGAGGAGGCAAAGTACCTGTTCTGCAAGCCTGATAGTACCAAAGTCAGCAGCTGGCAGGGAACACAGATAGTCACACCTTTGTACATGGTGTGGAGTTAATGCCCATCAGTTCCATGTGACAGCTGATCTCCAGCTCTCTAGATGTTTTCCTGTCATGCTGCCATCTTTTACACCTTGATTGCAAAAACCTTGGTTATGGTAAGTCCACGATACGCATCATTGATACGACTAAAAAAGCACGTTTTGCAGAGAATGTAATCTCTTTTATGTGTGCCTCAATGGGAAGGGCTAGTAACTGGGTTTGATTTTGAATTTGGTTTCACTTCCTTCAGCCAACCCATTAGCTTCAATTATTCAACAGTACTATGGCAGAATGAAGGTAAATATCAAACAGGTGAAAATGAACTGCATTTTTTTTAAACTGAACTTCATAAATTAGAAGCCATTACTGTACAAAACATAGAAATTAAAAGCACCCAGGAGATGGTGCTTTAAATTTCTCTCTAAGGACAAGAGGTTATAACTGTTTTCTGCTATCCAGACCCAATAATATTTTTCAATTGCTAGAATTTTGAGTCCCAAAAGAATATCAGATCCGTCAAAATAATTATTAGTAAAAAATACATCCCAAGACATCTGCTGTGGAATCATAAAATTGGCAAAAAAATGGAAGTGAAAGGGACACCAAGAGGTCACCTAGTCTATTCCCAATTCCACACAGCAGGTATACAAATGTATTCCCATAGCGGAGATTCACGCAACCCACTTTTAAACATCTTCAGTGATGGAAATTTCACAGTCTCCATAGGCAGTGCTTCACTCTCCTTATTTTCGGTTTGTGCTAGCATCTAAGCTCAGCCTGCCTCTCTGCAATTCCAGTCTATGTTTCTTCTATTGCCCAGTATGGGGACTATCGTTATTTTCCTCTTGATAGCAGCAGCCTTTAAATATGTGAAGGCTATTGTGATGTCCTCTTTAGTGTAAACAGCCCTACATCTTTCAGTCCTTAAACAGCAGAGGACATGAACACTGAAATTTCAAAAGCTGAGAAAAAGTTAGACCTTTTCACTGCATCTCATATATAGAATTCCATTTCTTTTTTTCACTTTTTTTTTTTTTATATATATTATTCAATACAATACAATCTAGGAAAGAGAGTTTCTCTTTCTTGAAAAACAGAAATGGAAGATTTATTTGCTGGAAGAGTTTATAATGCTGCCCTTGATTTTTGAGAGGAAGCTTATAACAATAAAATAAACCATTGCTGAGTCAGAGCTGCAAGCCAGACTTTACATTCCTCCAAGAGATTTCCCTTGTACAGTCTTTTTGTTTCAAGGAGTACAAATTCAATGAAGTTTTCTTGTTCTGATTAGAGCCATGGGAAGCCATAAGTCTTCCAAATTCTTTTTGTGCATTAAGACAGAGTGTTTGAGTCTCAATGGAGCTGACTGGTTATCAATTACAAAGTCTTATGAACAGCTAGAAGTATCAGGATATTGTGTACTGGGAATATGCTTTTTGCTTTGCTTATTCAAGGGTAAGAGATTCCAATGTTCATAATCATTGCCTGATACATAGTGTATTCATTTCTTTTGTTTCTCCCTGTTTTATTGTTATCAAAGTAGGGGGAAACACACATTCTTAGTAGTACATTTACAAATCCCTTCTAGTAGGTAAGTTTTATCCTTCTCCCTATAAGCAAAGAGGTCTCACATTAGGGGTAGTCTTAACCTTGTTTAAGATGGTGGGTTTTTTTGATGAATATTCAACATGTGTAACCAGACCATCTGAACAAGCTCGCATTGTATACACAATAAATAAACCAGGAGAGTTAACATTTTGTGGAATCACACTTAAAAATACTGAGCAAATGGGGAACATCATGCATTAACTGGCTCACAGTTCTTCCTATGGTTTATCTCCAGGAGATCAATTGATAGTAGAGAAAGTATGCTCCATGTAAATGTATGTAATACATACAAGTCACTCTGGTGGAGTATTTTGATTTACTATTCCAAGAGAATATTGTGCTAACTCTTCTGTATGTTATACCTTATGTTAACACCACCTTTCTGCATCCTTGTGCCTCAAGTCAGAGCTTCATGTTCACTACAGAGATTGTCCAATAGCCAACAGATCAGACAGGAGAAAACAAAGAAGTGAAAAAATTCTTTTCAGGGACTAAAAGGAGCAGAAATAATGGCTCTCTAGGGAAGAAGCAATAATATCTGCCTGCAGTTTAAAGAAAAGGGAGGGGAAATTCAGTTATCCAATGGACAAAATAGCCAAGCTGAAATGCATTGATATTGCATTGCAATACTCATATCATCCTTGTGCAATGTTCCACTGCTGTTAGTTCACAGTAGTGTTACTTGCAAAATAAACATGGAGCTGTGGTATCTCAATTAGAAATGCATAACAATATCTGCCAATGTGATCTCTCCCTTTTCTTTTTTCTTAAAGGGAAAGCATTGATATCATTCCCCAAACTGCGTTTACTTGCAATTTTCCCAAAGTATCCAAGACTGCCTATGTCATTATCAAAACTTGGTGTTTATAATACAGTGACTTCAGTAAAATATAGATTTCAAATAAAATATATTTACAGTGTAGACACAGATCAAGCCATACTGAGCCTTCCAATACGTCACAAAATTCTGTTTCCAGGAAACTAAACACTAAATGGCAGGGTGTAGATTTAGATACTCTTAGCTTCACAAGGCAATAATGAGGAGGAAAAAAAATTAAGAGAAGTCTTGAAAGTAATTATGTTAGGCCATTACTAACAGGAGGTGAAGAAAGTGCTATGAAAGCTGCCAGAAATGACCAACCTAGCAATCAACAAATGCTATTATAGATGTTTAAAAAAGAGTAAGTAAAGAACAGAATTGTGTATCAAAAGATAAAGATGAACAAATAGAATATGGCAGCATATGAGAAAAAAAAATAATTCATTGCAGCCATGGCTTTCCAACAGAAAAGTTTTATCTAAAACCAAACCACCTCATTAAACTGTTTCAGTAGCAGACAGAAAGCACAAGAGATGCTGCTAACTTGATTTGGACAATTCTGTCTGGGTGTAAGTACAGAAGCTATACTTTATTCTTAAATATGTTCATAAGGTTAAGGAAACTTGTCATGGTTCTTCAATTACTCATCGCCAGGTTATAAAAAAACCAAGCTGTATAACCAGTCCAATAGTTAAGTTATACATACATGGTTCGGAATAAGACAAATCTCCATGTTTACTTTCACTTTTCCAAGGATAACAGATTATGAAATATACAATAAATTTCTCCCTTTTCCTTTTCCTTCCCCCATCCAACAACCTTCAACATATGTTCTGTGCAAATACATTGGTCTGAGTGGTTGAAAACTGTTACCTCCCATCACTTGAAAATTCATTGATGGATGTACTGGACCTTTGTTATACTGCTTCTAGGTAAAACTACTGTTCAGGGTTTTGCTTGATTTTTTTTAACCTAACTCAAACAGCTGAGAATTTACAGCTTCAGCCAGTAAAGCACAGCAAGGTTTTATACAACTATGAAGCAGGATGTCATAGAGGCAAAAGTACTTTTCTAAGAGGAAGTGTTGTGAGCCAGCTGGTAAAATTCTAATATACAGTTCACTTTAGGGAAGTCATTGCTATAGATGAGTCTTAAGTTAAGAGAAAACATGGAAAGAGAGATGTGAAAGCTAAGTCATCTTTGAATACCATAAAAAATAAACCACACAGAATTTCTGTGTTTCACATTAAGTAAAACTCAAAACTCAGGTGCACCCAGAAAAGTAGAAAAGAAAAGAACATATGATTTGAAAAGAGGAAGAGAAGAAGCTGCATTACCCCAGCTTGATCTTTGTGGCCAAATTCTATCATTTCGTAAAATTAAAACAGACACATTTCTTGCATTCTTGTGGAAGATGCTGAATTCTATGACAACACAAATAAAAACATACAAAGAGAAAACTATTTAAGAGTTAATACTACAAATATATAACAAACACTTTTCGCTGACTTCAACAAACTCCTTCTGGAGAGTAAATTCATATTGCTAGTAACCCTGAATATAGAAGTGAAAATCAATGTACTTATTTAAATTTGGAAATTTGACATGTGTTCTTGATGGCTGGTTGCAGAAGTAATGTTCTGTCTTTCTCTATATATTAGTGGATTTCCAGTGATTCTCACAAAAGTGTTTGTCAGGAAGATACTGCAATTACACTAGCTCAAAGTACAACAAATAGAAGAAAGTTCAACACTAGATGGCAATATGCCTTTGCAAAATGTTTCTCTGATATATGCAAATACTTTCCCAACTAGTACACGGTTTCTTAGTTCTTGTGTAGGTTTAGGCATGTGGCTTTTGTTTGGTTTGCACTAAAACTATCTTTCCTTTCATGCTATTGCATTTTTCTCATTGTTTGCTTTAAATTTAGACAATACACTTATCTGACAATACACTGATAGAGCTGATTAAACAGAAGACATTCGTAGTTTAACTGAAAGTATATTATGATTTATTGACTATTCAGTCTGTGTGTAAAACATGAAGAATCACATGATGAATATTGACCAATTCTGTCACACTTGGTGAATTGTAGATCAAAAGAAAGCTTATTTGCTGGGCTACTGCTATACATCTACTGATGCCAATCAGAACATGAACCTGATTAAATATCTTATATATATAATATATATTTATGTTAAATATCAGTATCTATTAATCACAGATTTTTATTTGGGTAGCATCTTTCTCCATTAGAGGAAGCATTAATCTGGGTTATTAATTTTGTGTTCATGCCTAAGCATGTAGCCTTTACTGAAGCCGAAGTCAGTTATGCAGGTAGAATAGCCTGGATTGTATCACAGTTATCCAAGGTACTTTGTCCAGCTTACCTGTACTTAGTGTAGCATTTTCCTGCATTTATTGGAAAGCTCAACGTGTTGTAAATCAAATCTATAAACCCCCACTTTGTAAAACTAAACCCACATTATAATTATCAACTAAGCTGCTAATTAATGGGTTGCTTGTTGTTTCCAAGAATGATTAGTATTTGAAGGTAGCATTAATCTGCCTCTGCAGTGGCAGCTGCTCAGAAAGCCTTTGGCCAACTCCCTGCATGACTTTAAGCATATCTTCCCATAGTAGCGCTTCTTTTTATATGAAAATTGGGTCCTTGAGCGTGATACCTCTCACACACAATTTACTCTCCCTCCCACCACCTGAGGAAGTAATTGATCCCAAAACTAAACAATATGTTAATGGCCAGTGCTTTTTTGCCTGTTCATCACTTTAGCTACTGCCCTCTGGATAGTTTATCTCATATTTCTGCAAAATACACTCACTACACCTTTTGTGCTTTATGTGGATGTCTTCATGAAGACAAACATGGACAACACAGGTTTGTTGTCAGGGATACCTGACAGAAAAAGTATAATGTCATTTCTAAACTAAGTAGAAGTCTGCGAAACATCTCAATTTCTATATCCCTGATAGGAAATACTTATTTTATTTTGTTTTGATTTAAAGCAAAAATATGCATTTTTCTTCTAATGAGCATATTGACAGTCAATGAAAATTTCAGTGATAAAAGTCACATTGGAGATGCCAAGGAGAACTTCCAAGTGATACTACCATGCGGCTTAGTATTAACAGACACAGTGCAGTGACATAAAAGCACAGTCTTCCCTTGTAACAGTTCTAACAGTTTCATTCAGAAAATATTTGTGGCAATGTTTAAATCAATTACCAACCTCTCAAGTAAACACTCAATCAAAAAAGATTTGAAATATTCGCTTGAAAGTATACCTATGTCCTAACATAAAAAGCTTCATTGGTTGAAATTAACACAAGCACAATTAATCAAAAAATCCAGGAATCCAAAGCAACTCAGAAATAATAACAGCATGGCGGCAGAATGGAAAAGGGCAAGGGGAGGGACAGCAATTCTGAGGTAAACAGCTAATTTACTAATCCTTCACTCTTTGTTTAAGAGTGGATTTAAGTACGAAAACCTAAACTATCCTCACAGGCAGATGACGCTCATTACCAGCAATATTCAATATTTATGAGGAATTTCTGGCTTATATTTGACCTCAGCTTGAGTTCTTGTAAAGGACTTCTTGTTTTATTCCAACAGAAATAAAAAAGTATTGAAAGAACATTTTGTCCCTCCCACATATTTGCATTTGAAATCCTCCAGCATTGTGCTGGGGCATGATCAGAAATCATTCCAGCTGAGCAGAAAAATTGCCTTAATCATAGTTATTGTAGCCTACCTCTAAGTTAAATATAATTATTAAAATTCAAAGAAAGCA
Organism: Cuculus canorus; assembly: GCF_017976375.1. Lineage (NCBI taxonomy): Eukaryota > Metazoa > Chordata > Aves > Cuculiformes > Cuculidae > Cuculus > Cuculus canorus. Next base: position 115,132,669 of record NC_071402.1, read on the forward strand.
GCAACCTAGACCCCTCAGGTATTCTGAAGTGCACAAGGACAATAGCTTGATGCTTGATTACACACAGGGAGGTTGTTGTTTGGACTTCTGTCAGCACCTGGATGAAACACTTCTGGTTCATGCCCAAGCTAGACAGCTGTGGTGATGTCTGGCTAGAAGAAAATGTTTTTTCCTCAAGTACAAGAAATATCTCCCCTTCCACTGTCAAAACAACACGATCCTGTCAGTCCTATACAACTCACCAGTCTAAATTACTAGATAATGTTAATGGTCTAAAGATCTTCCCCTCCTAGCAATTTGCTACAAACCTTACCTCTTTGTCGCAGTGGCAGTCCGGCCATGTGATACAGCCATCCATCACATATAGGCAAGCTTGTTTGAATTCATTCATGGAACTTGGGGAAAAAACGATAAAGGGTTTTTACAATGCACAACATTCAGGTTTGTGACTTACTGATGGCCTAAGACCAAAACAAACAGCACCACTGTGTGGAATAATGCCAGCTATTATGGTAATCAATCATCTGTTATATAGTAATCATCTGTTAAGAGACAACTACCAAGCCACATCCTTATCTACAGTTTCTCCATGTCAATCTTGCTTATCTTGAGCCATGCATTTTATGATGACAAAGATGAACCACATGGAACTGGAGAGAAAGGAGGGAGCTTTTTAGTCCAGCAAAACTCTGAAATTTGATCTCATTTTGCATCAACACTGGGATCCATTTTATTAATAATGCTTTTTCACTAGAACAGATGGAGGAAATGCATTTTAATATCTCCTTCTCGTGTGTTTTGAAGCTCCTGTAAGCCAATGCAACTCTATAAAAGATAAAGAGCTAATCCAACTCATACCAAATGAGGATCTGAAGCCGCAGATGCACACATGCCAAACACAGCCACAAAATGCAGAAGATCAGAAGAAGCTGAGAAGAATATCAGTGGAAGAACAGCTGTGTAAACCTCAAGGGAAATATATTTGGAATAGGTTCATCATCCTATGTGCAGTTACTCTAGATTTGCATCAGTGTAAAGGAGAAGAAGCTGGACACTGTGCAAAAATGTACTTTATCTCAGATTGACGTCAAGAGTGCAGCTTTGGACCCAAACAGAAGGCAGTTGCCTAGAAAGCTGAATGGCCTAAGAATGACCACAGCCTCCCTCCTTAGAAGTATCAACACCAACATCCGTCTTCTGTTTTCTGCTGCCATTTAAGAAAGTATCAGAGAATATGGGGCAAAAGGTGATGCCTCCTGCCAGCAGCAGCAAGAACATAGAATCATAGAATCACCAGGTTGGAAAGGACCCACTGGATCATCGAGTCCAACCATTCCTAACACTCCCTTAAACCATGTCCCTAAGCACTTCATCCACCCTTCCCTTAAACACCTCCAAGGAAGGCGACTCAACCACCTCCCTGGGCAGCCTCTGCCAGTGCCCAATGACTCTTCCTGTGAAGAATTTTTTTCTGATATCCAGCCTGAACCTCCCCTGGTAGAGCTTCAGGCCATTCCCCCTTGTCCTGTACTCTATCACTTGGGAGAAGAGAGCAGCTCCGTCCTCTCCACAACCTCCTTTCAGGTAGTTGTAGAGTAATAAGGTCTCCCCTCAGCCTCCTCTTCTCCAGGCTAAACAACCCCAGCTCTCTCAGCTGCTCCTCGTAAGACTTGTTCTCCAGCCCCCTCACCAGCTCCGTTGCTCATCATGCACAGCTCTTTAGGAACGTAGTTACCATTGCAGACTACCCTGAAAAGCCTTGACCCAGCTCCTCAGCACAGGTGAACCTGCCTCTAATCAGTCTTAAAATGGCCTGAAAGAATACTGCATGCCAGCACTGAAATCATTAACAGAAAATATGTGACTGACTGGACCAGAATTCTTTTTGAGGTGGGGGTAATGTGTTCCTGTGACACAGCCATGGTGACACGACATGCCTTTGTTTTCCTTTTGTAAATGACCAAAGAAATCTGTGTTAAGCATTAGCCAAATAATGGCAGCTGATACCTACTTCTTTAGATACTAAGCAAGTAACTTGGATTTTTTTGGTCTGGTTGTTAGTTTATTGCAGCTGCATGAATAATATCCTCTCTTTTCTTTATCATTTAATTCCCAGTGTGAAAGCAAACATGTACACTGTAAACCTGAGGAAACATTGAAAACACTCAACTCTATTTAGGGACAGATACAGTCCTGATCTGACTGGGGCTGAAGAAACAAGATGTGGAAAAAGAAGTGGGCACAGACATCAGCATTACAAAAGCCATAGAGTATCCCACTAGGGAACGTTACAGGGAGGGGGAAGTACTGGAGGCAGGATGGGAAGGTTGAAGTCCTGCTATACCCGCCACCTTCTCTCTCCGTTGATTCCATACTGGAGTTTTCTCCTTACATGCTTATTGGTGTATCTTCAACTGATTCTAATCCTTCTTCATTGCCAGTGAAGAAGTTGCATCTCAAGATGCAAGTCCAACCCTACCTTGTGTTTAAATACCAAGATTTAATCTTACACTAAATAAAAGCTGAGGGCAGGGGTAAACATCACAGCCTGGAGAAGATTTCTTTCTATTGCAGTTCAAGTTAGAGGGCCAAATATTGTCCTTTGATTAATAATCTTTAAAATACTATAATACACTTTAACTGCGAACCTTCTTTAAGGCATTGGAAGGCTATTAATGAAAACTTACATTCCTTAACCAGTATCAAAGATCCAGCAGTATTTCTTAACATACTGACTTTTCAGATATCACAGTACAGGACAAAACACAAACTTGCTTAATAGTATTATGTTTATTGTGATCTCATAAACATTTCTTCAACTGGTAAGATAAAGGCATACAATCTGCACCTCATAAATTTTCCTTTGTACAAGGCAGTGAAGGATATTCATTTATTGTGTTTATCGTCATCTCCTCCTCTTCCATCTTCTGCTGCTGTTTAACACAAGCTGCAGAGATGCTAAAGAATCAGTTACCTTGACTTTGAAAGCAGCTATAGTTTTCACACCTCTCACCACTCTAAACAAGGGATTTCTACAGTTAAGAGTTAGCTGCCAAGAGAACTCCACCACCTGCTCCCTAGAGTTTCAGTCTCAGGAATGATGGTACATCGCACAGTACCCTATTTCATTCCGCCCCCACAACCCTCAGCAGCAACAACAGAGTTAACCAAGATGGAGTGCTTTAAAACAACTCCAGTGCTTTATGCATCTCTTCCCACAGAATTAGCAGCAGCAGCAAGTTCAGATGAAAGGGAACAAGTACTAGTTTTTACACTAAGACTTTGTCATCTCCAAACTAAGTAATTTCTCCTTCCTTGTTGAAGAAATCTCACAGAAAGTATGAGGCAATGGGTGCTTGAAAAGAATAAAGTTAAACCTTTCTGCTCCAGTCATATATCTGCTCTCCCTGCTAGACATATCTGCAGTGTCTGAAGAACCTGAAAGGAGCCTTGTAATTCTGAGGACTCACGAATTTTCCTCAGTGACACCAGTTGGCCTAATTAAAAACCTTGCCTTGCAGAGCAGTGTATTTTAGGAGTGGCATCCGTGTCATGTCCTCTAAAACCAGCAAAACGTAGATTCTTTAGAAAGATTTTTTGAAGTCTGAGTGTCAGTGGAGGCAGGAAAATGTGCAGAGCGCAAATAGCTTTAATCAATAAATGTGAGAAATCCCCATATTTTTCTATTTCTGCATGAGGGTGTTAGGCTTGTCAGGCACGAAAAGCAGAAATGGCAGAAGAACCATCTTTCACCAAGAAAGTCTGACCTCTATATGTTTCATAGAGGAATCTCTTCAGCTCTGACAGGTGTGAAAGATACAGCATTTTTACTTCAGGAGAGAGAACTGTTTTCTCTAGACAAGCCTGATTCTAACAATTATGAAGGGAAGTTTTGTTATTTGTGCCTCAACTCAAGATCATGTAATCTTTCTGGGTAGCAATGTGATTTTTTTTCCAGTAATTTCTTTTAAATTCTTACCTACAGAGAGCTTTTGATCACCAAGACATCATTTTTTACATATTAGCAGGGTTTTCATTAACATACGAATGTGACCGAACACAGAACAATAAGCTTGTAAGATCAATCCGTTCTCTTGCAACACTGTCTCTGAGACAGATTTTATTTCTTTATTTAAAATACACTGGGTAGTGACAGAAAGACTTCTTGATTTATGCATGCTGTAACAATTGGAGTGTTTGCAGTAAGAGAAATTTGAAAATAAAAAATTTACCTATCTGTATGAAATTCTGGGGGCTAGTTCTAGAAAAAAGTGGGACATGTTCTGCCACTAGAAATGTAATCTACTATACAGATTAAAATTTCATTCATATATCTTTATTTTTTTGCAGCGAATTTAGGCTTATCCTTTCTCCTGTGCAGTAAAAACCTTCTGCTGTTTATTCCTCCTACAGACCACACAGACAAATCCAGGGAAAAATCCAAAGATCCATTATAAAAGAACAATTGTCAGCACTGCTCCTTCTAGTAGAAAGTATTCAGAGAAGACTGTGTGAGCACTAGGAATGAGGATGATTTACTAGGGCTTTTGCACACAGCAAAAGACTGCATATCTACAGCATTTTCATTTCTGAGAAGGCTGGCTGACCCATACCAAATCCTATCTTAAATAATAGAAGGGAACTTCTAGTGCTTCTCATTCACCTGCCTTGCAAGTGCCGGGGCAGGAATTAGAGAGATCAGAGATTCCACTTCAGGCTACGCATGGGACACAGAAATTGAATACAAGTGCAAAATACATTTTTCTTTCACAAATTCCCTGGAAAACACTAACTGAAGAAGGGATAAAAAGGGAGGAGGAGGAGCCCAATTTCAGACTTCACACAGCACAACCGACTCCTCCCCTCTCAGCCACATATCTACTGTATCTCACATGCAGCTAGGGACCTTGGTGTGCAGAATAGCTGAAATCTACTATCAGGATGAAAGCAAGGCAGCTGGGGTGTGGAATTTGGAGTCTATGTATCATTTTCTGCCTTTTCTGCATCTTTCTTCACCAAACCGCAGCAAAAAGAAAACTGAAGTTTGTGTCCGTAGTAAGTAGATAGCTCATGGGCAAATGGAATTTCTTCAAAACCATCACTTACTTACTGCTCTCTTTGTACTCTAGGGTAGGGCCCAGGGGCACTTTGTGAATATTTGTTTCCTGCATATTCAAAATACATTATTGCATTGGATAAAAAAATGTCTCAATGTTAAATAAGGTTTCATAATTTTGTTTCCCTTGTGCAGTCTTGGATGAACTTAGCTTTCCGGATTGACAAAGAATGCTTTTTTAAAAGCAGTAAGAGAGGAATTGCATAGGATTCTTTCTTTTAATTGGCAAAAGAGGATTTTATGAACAAGTATCAACTATGCAAAATCCCTCTTCACCATTGAAGGGTTTCCAGTTCTCCAATGGTTTCAGTGGATTAACATTCAAAACAAATTTCATTATGTGAAACCCAAACAAGCGTACTATGGCGTTGAATAAGCAACATAGAAATAGTACCAATAAACTAATGCTATTTGCAATTATTATGATGTACTGTTTGTTTGCAGGAAGCTAAAATTTGTTCTGAACCTCACACATGCTTGTAAATAAGCTATATTGTTTGTGCTGCAGTTTTGAATCTTATTTCTCCCTACTTGGGTTAAGAAATAAAAAAGTCTGGTGGTAAAATTTTAAAATTATGTGACACATATCTACGGCAATTTTGTTGAACAAGGAAAGAATGCAGAGGAATGCAGGAATGAAAAATCTTGATGTATTTTTATAGATGCATCTTTCACCTGAAGTGAAATTCCAGAAAAGGTTGTGTTTTCAGAGTAACCATTTAATCTGTATTTAGGTATTAGATGATACTTTCATCACTTCTTGTGATGAAAAGGTTAGCATGTGACTTTTTAAAGCTAATTTCTGCCAGGAAAGAACACTTCGTAGCAGTCAGCCAGAGAAACTTTATCTAGAGCAGTAGTTCAGGCATTTTCCTTCTGAATTCCTAGTTAGCCCTACCAAAATATTAATGTTTTAATATTTCTAGAAAAGTATTTAGGTGATTGTTTGTTTTCTGTTTAATCAGTGCTGTGGTCTATACCTTCTAAAATATATAAAACCTCTCTGAAACACATTAAGATACTTTATAGCTTTTATAACTTGAAAAAATTTATTTGAGCTCACTACTTTTCAAATGCTAGGAAAAAAAAGAAAGGTTACATTTGTCTAAATAAATCAAACAGGTATTTTAGTTACCTAGACCCAAGAAAAGCACAATTAATATATTTAGCATCTGTCTGGCACAGTCCTCGCTCTCATTGCATATTCCTTGTGACTGCACTAATTGTATCCCAGCAATGTGAAGGGAATTCCATCTATTTTATCAGGTATTTCGCCATGGTGATTATACCCCACAGGAGTTTTTTCCAACCAACAAGCACAAAGAAGTTGCAAGGCACCAGGGACATGGACAGCTTACCAAGGTACATTTGCTAACATGGGCTAATATACTGAAATATTGGAACATAGTCTGTTAATATTTACTCTTTGGAACTTTGTTTTCACTTGGAGAAAGCCTATATTAAGTTGCCATGCTCAGGCCTCCAAAAGGACAGCCAAGGAACTTACCAGGAAGCTGCAATTATGAGCAGTCTCTGATTTTAAATTACACTGAGTCAGCCTGTTCCCAGTCCAATAGAAGCATTTGTTGAGCTGTTTGATTGCAGACCATGGTCTTCCAAGAGGAGCCAGGCACTGATGACCACTGCAGCTCACCCAAGAGCAAAGACAAAGCTTTAACCATCAGTAGCATAATGTGGTGGAAGTGCTTGCAGACCGCCCGCAATCTCTGCAGAGTAAGAGTGCTTCGCAGGTCGTGAACCACTAAGATCAGTGCTAGCAGAATCTTCTCTCATGCTATACCAGGGAAAGTTGATTTGAAGCTCAGCTGTTATGGTGCAGGAATTGGTGGAATATGGCAGAGATGAGCTCACACGCAAGTATCAGCTGATGGCAGCAACTAGCAGCAGCTAAGGTAACTGCATAGTCAAATTGCAGAAACAGCATCTCTGCATTAACTGATATTTGCATTAGCTGTCTCTTGTGAATGGAGTCAAGGGTGAACTCCTATAGTATCAGGCTTTAAAGGAATATGTGGGCACTATGTGGTTTTATGACTACTTCTACTCTGCTCCCACGAGCATGTCCCTCTTTGTCTGTGTTTTATTCCTTTTCCCCTAAGTTATGTTGTTTGGATGGAAAAAAACACTAGTTATTTACCCAGGATTCTGGGAACCATGCAGCCTCACTGAAATAGTTTTGATGTGCCAAAATTCGGAGTGATAAATGGCTATTGTACATGTGTAGGCAGACTATAAGGTGTGTGTCTGTTAGGTTGCTGCAGGATAAATTTACTCACACAGCTTATGTCCAGAGGGTCGAGCACAATGCATGTGCTCTTCTCTCCTAGGGGAACTAGTCACTTGCCGGGTCTCCACCAAAACCAGAATAGAATCAACTGCTTGAGGGGTTCCTCTTCCTTGTCATTCTTGGGAGGCCATACTGTTCTCCAATGCAAAGTCAGGCCTGTTTCCTCTCGCATCACCTCCCTTGAAGAAACAGGAATGACAGACCAGCTTCTTATGCCTTAACTCAGCTATGACTCCATCATTTCACATATGCACTTAAGCAAATTCAGCACAACATACCAGCCTGCTCCAGGGCATGGAAGGCTTCAAGACCCACACGTTAGGATTCAATAACACACATATTAGGCAAGCTGGGGCAGAAGCCTGTACCCTAGGAAATTCTGAATGCACAATTTCAGCAGCAAAAAGAAGTGATCACATATACACACCGTAAAGCACGTGTGGCACTGGATAGAGCCGTGAGTTAAATTGGCCTGACCTCATAGCTGACTCTGCTTTGGACAGGAGGCTAGACTAGAGACTTCCTGAGGTCCTTTTCCTCCTGAATTATCCTATGATCTTATGACTTAGAAAAGAGCTTCAGAAAGCAGTGAGTAATCACTGTGCAGAGTAATGATTAGATGAGTAAAGTTGAATATATTTCAACTTAGGCCAGGAAACACCAGACACAAGAAAAAAAAATAGACAATATTGAGAAAATTACAGGGACACAGCATGTGATTGTCATGTCATGTCATGTGTTTACAGAATTGTGTTAGTAAGTTGCAAAGTGTTCAACAAATAGCTATAAAATGCTGAAGCTGGAAAACCCATTTTGCTGTGAGATTAGAGAATTGTCAACTGTTTAGTTTAACACGGAGATTAAGTGACTTGACTCCATTTTACTGATTATCATCTTATTGGGAACAAGATCTGTGAAGGTAAAGAATGTGTCATTCAAGAACATAACAAGATTGAGGGGCTTAAAGCTGGGGACACAGGCAAGAACAAAGAATCAATTGTTTCAGACTTTCAATGATAATTAACCATAGCAGCAAAATACCTAAGGGCTTGAAGAACTTTTACTTGAAGTCATCTATTCAAGATTTTCTGCCTTCCTGAAAAATAATCTTGCTCAAGCTAAAATTGTAGCCTCTATATTGAATCTCTGGTCTATGGAATTCATATCCTAGATTCATCATCATAAACACAGCAACTTTACCGCATTTTTCTCCTGTCTTCTTTCCTCCTTCCCTTTATAAAAGGAAAAGTTCTTCATCGAAATAGTATGAAATATTAGGTGGTTTTGTGGTTGTAGGAATGAATGTATAGCACACTTCTTGAGCCTCTTACACTGTTACTTACATTCTGTTAATTCTACAGCTTGGCATACAGCAACAGTATGAGCTCGGCCAGTACATGAGGAGAAGATACTCTCATTTCCTGAGTGCTGTATACAAGCAGTGTGAGGCAAGTACTGGATCTGCGAAGGTAGATGTTTTTCATGGATGTTAATAGGAATTCCTGAGAGTCTGAACCTGGGCAGTGGGAGACAACTTAATGCTCATTGAATTCAATGTAATTTCAAAACATCCCTTAAATTGTGGCTCAACTTTCATTCAGGCTGATGGTTAGCTAAAAACCACGTGAAAGGGTTTTTTGGGGGCTGTATATCAGGTTCAGATGCCTCACTGTTTTATGGCAGAGTATGTGTATTGGGTTTCTCCAATTCTATACTTCCATACGATGTGCAGAGACAACTAACTTTCCATTTAAGGTCCAGCTGTTCTGCGCATATACAAACTCCCAAAGCCTAAATAGCGAAATGCAATCAGTCTCATGCTTTTCACAAGGACTCCTAAGGGAACTGCTACCATGTTGCAGCTTTTATTCCAAAATTTTATTCCAAGGCCCTATTCCAGCTTCACTCTTAAGGGAACTGCTACCATGTTGCAGCTTTTATTCCAAAATTTTATTCCAAGGCCCTATTCCAGCTTCACTCTTAAGGGAACTGCTACCATGTTGCAGCTTTTATTCCAAAATTTTATTCCAAGGCGCTATTCCAGCTTCACTCTATCTCCCTCCCACTTCTTTCTCACGGTCCTTCTTCATTCCACTCCAATACCACCTTCCCCAGTGCAGTACCAATCCCTATCTTTCTTACAAAGAGAAAGGAAAGAAACTAACAGGAGAAATCACCTTAAAAATTACTTTTTCTTCTTGCTTCAGATTTATGTTCAAAGCACTGACTGTGATCACACGCTTATGAGTGCTCAGGCAAGTCTTGCTGGGCTGTACCCACTGACACAGGGAGAGATCTGGAACCCCAGAATCCTTTGGCAGCCAATTCCAGTTCACACGGTGCCACGGTCACACGATAATGTGAGTAGAAGCTAGAGACATTTGCTTTCCCATAACTAGGATATGAGATGAAGAGGGAAGGTAAAGGACATAGTAAAGGCAATGAAAAATATATTATGTTACAAGCATTGTGCAGAAAGGCCTAATAAGCTGAACAGAAATATAGTCAAGAGTTTCCATGGGAATGAACTTGCACAAAAGAAAACTGGATTAAACAAAAAAAGGAAGAAAAACAAAAGTCCTGGGTAGAGAGAAAAAGAACTAAGCTATAATGTGAGTAAACCACAATAGGAGTAGATTAATCCTAAATTTGAAACAAAAATGTCTTCCTACCTGGAACAAGAGGAAGCACACCCATTCTCACTACTCCTTCAATATTTTTTAATTGAGAGCCAACTGAAAAGACAAAAAAATAATCATTCTGGGATGTTCACTACAACGTGATTTGAGTCACAGGGTTGTTTTTCATGCACTTAGAAGGTCAGTGCATGTACTTTGAGGGCTGGTGGAAAAAGTAAAAAGGAAAAGGAAGGGCGGACTCAAAGCTTTGCAAACGTGAGTTCATAGGGCAATGTTATTATTAATATCTCTTCCTCATGTTCTCACCTTGGAGCTGTAAGGAATAGTGCAGATAGAAGATCTGTGGCCTGCATCTGCTTGTCCTAGAGGGGAAAGCTGGGCTGTTGAATAGAGCTGGAGTTTCCCATTTCTGGAAATCCCGTGACAAAAAGCCAAGAAGCCTCAGGAGTGTAGCCTATGAATCCCAGTTTTGGGGAGGAGGTTTTCACCAGTGATGCGAGATAGTTTGTGTGGGCTTGTAAGTCTATTTAACAGTCAGTGAAAGGGGAATATGGTCAAATACAGACATGGAATTATGTTTCCCACCTCAGAGTGATGAGAGCATGAAGATGGAGGATGTGGAGATGTCTTCTGATTCATGCACACAGCCTGGTGCAGAGTCAGGAACTGCTTCTAACATTGTCACAGATGAGGGTATCCTAGCAAACAGGCAAGAATACTTGGCCAGTATCAACACCACTATCAAACTCAATAGGCACATACTGCACCTTGTTCACATCTAGGCATGCAAGTAAGTTTATTCAAACAAATCATAAAGCACACAGGTTTATCGTACTTTTTCAACTCTACTACATATACAGGATAAACTTGAGGCCACATGTATCCTACTGCACAAAATGAGAGTCTGTCCCTTATTGGTAAAGTCCACAACCTATTGTTATAATTCAGAAATCCTTTCTACCTTCTGAAATAAATAGATTATGTTTCTAAAAAGATAGTGAAACTGCTGTGAAACTTTCCAAGCTAATTATTCCTTCAGAGCTCCTAAGTTCTTTTTAAAGTTCTTTTAACTGCAAAACTATAGAGCTTTATTACTGGAAGCAGTACAAAAAGCACATTAGAGAAAAAACTATGAATATCTCAGAGTCAAATTTCATTTTAACTTTTCATTAAAATCTAACACAAAAAACTTCAAACAAGAATGAACTCTGCCTACCTTAGATTAATGAATAACAAATTCTTAAGTTATCCCACTTGCATATAACCTTTAGCCCTCATATGTCTTGAATTGTGAAACAAAACTGAGTTATAGAAACTTGACAGGTTTCTACAATTTAGCTGAATTAAACAGAATCAGGGTAAGCACACTTAATACAGCTGAGTGTGCTCCCGTTGCAGCCCAGCTGCTTCTCAGTAGTTCATTGCAGAAAGGTGACAATGTGTTTAAAGAAAGACCAAATATGAGTGAAATCATCTCTAGGGAAGCCAAGCACAAAGCAATTTGTGAGGGCTGGTGTTAGTCTTCTGTCAAGGGACAAATTTCAGCCTGCATAAATGAATCCTTTAACTTTGAACTACTGCAGCTATTACTCCCCTGAACATTTAAAGACTATTTTGGAAGTATTCCTCAGTATGACTCTCACAGTTCCGAAGATGAATATCCTTGAAAACTACATTCCCAAACTATTTTTCAGCTTGTCCTAACTAGTGCAGCCAACCAGAAAAACAATCCTGTAAGGATGTATTGAATTGCAGAACAAGAAGCGTGCACCTTGCCTAACTAATATTTTGCAACTTTTTTTTCAGTTGCTATACTTACCTTTCTCACACTGCCCAAAATACAATGAGCTTCTGAGAGAAACCTTTGCAACAAGGGATTACCAAAGGCAGTTCAAGGAGTACAGGGTAAAGTATTTTCAGTTCTGGAATTCTCATTGAAATGTACCACTTCTGTCAACATTGCTTAACCTGTAGGTTAATAAAATGGCAGTCGATATGCTCTTTCCGTATCTCTACTCTTCACAGTGGATGTAGACTACATAGCCAAAAAACAATTACAACATTACTTAGCCAGCTGGACTGGGTTATTCCCATCAACTGAAAATTGCAAGTCATGGAAAGATAAATTATTGACTACCTTGCAAAACACCAGTCCACACACCTTCTAGGAGAGCAGACAAAACAAAAACTCAGATCAGATCAGTGCCAATACCTCCCGAATCACTCCAATATCTCTCTCTGTTTACTCCTATGTAAAGCAACTCCTTTGACGTCTCTGACTGTGTAACTCTCTGCTAGTTCTGATTCCTCTTCTACCACAAAATGCTCACAGCTCAATTCCCCAGATTTTCTATAACAGCCTCAGTGCTTTCCTCAAATACCTATGCAGGTCTCACACCCAAAGTCTTCATCCAGGTGCTCACTTACATTTCCTTCTTGCTTCTGTTAGGTATCCCTACTTTCTCCACCATCAAAATCTTTGCCATGGGCATGTAATCACTTGTCTGTTCTCCTGCAACATCCTTCTTCACAGTTTTCTTCATAATGACAATAGCAAAGTCACGTGTTTCTCTATAATCTTTAGCCACTGACTTCAGCCATCTCCCAATGGTTCTGCACTTAGATATGACATGCCAGTTTCACCAAATTTGCATCACACTTCTTTTCTGCTCAGTACCAACATCAGAACCATTCTGTTTATCACACTTCCTTTAAGTACACTTCTTTATTTCTGCCAGACTTCTTCATACATTCGTTCCCTCTGCTCTACCCTCTTCTGAACATTGCCACCAAGCATAAACCACCACCATATTTCAAATCCAAACTCAGATCACCAGCCTTGAGTAGATGAACAGGCCAAATTCTCTTACCACTAGGCAATGGTTTGTTGTTTAGGTGCAAAGACTGCTTTGTTTCTGAAAATTACTATGTACTAGTTTGACACTGTATAGAAATGATGTAAAAAGGCCCTGTGTACTACAAGTTTATTTTTTTTGTATTTCAGCCATTTCTGAAGTTTTTAGCAACTCATACAGGCTACGCATTGAAGAAATTGAACGCTGAAAGAATTTGGAAACTCTCTGACACTTTACAATATGAGGTAAATAATATAATGAAAATTCACGAAGTCCAATAGAAATACACTCCTCAAAACTCATTTTAGCTCTTATTTCTATTATTTGTAAGGCATCAAAAGAGGATAGGTCTGTGCTTCCGTACTTTTTAAAATGACAGACTATTTTCACATTCTTCCCCAGAAACCCTCACCAAACATCAAACTTGCAATTGAAAATCCTGTAAAGACACTATGACTGTATGAGGTAGCTATGGGTCTTCCTCCACTATAAGGAACACAAACCAATGGCCTGGCAAATCCAGTATTCCATCAATGAGTACATGTAGAGAATTAGGCAAAAGCAGAACTTTGGATAGAATGTCCTTTAACTCCTCCAAACCCCCTCACATTCATACACAGAAATAAAATTTGCTGGTGGCAAAGAAACATAAGCATACTTCCACAAAGACTTCATGTTAATTGTATAATCAAGACAAGATATTATATGCATATGGACAGTAAATCAGTGTTTTCAGGAATTAAGCAGTCATTGGAATGACACAAATGGCTATTTGTGCAAGTTTGGGAACCTATTCTTAGCAAAGAAACCAAGCACATCACAAAGAAACATGAATTCTACTAAAAAAGGGATACTATAGTGCCCAGCTGCTGTGGTTATCTGGGTCTCATACCCTGTCTGGTACCTCAGACTGGGATTTGAAAAGATCTTGAGTGCCCTTAATTTAGCAACAAGCCCCACTTCAAATTACTTTAAAGCGTAGACCTATCTCAGCTGAAAAAGGTGAAAATTGCAGTCCTGTGTTAAAAATCTATTGCTGCAGGCAGCATTCACCACAAATGCTTTAATGTATAATTATCTTTAAACTCAAATATTGATGGTGAATTTTCCACCAGTATTGAGATATCCCCTAGAAAACTGAAGCAGTTTTAAGGTGGATTTCGCTAGCAACATGTAATACTTAGCTGTGATGCTAATGAGTTTACCTTCTGTCCTGCAGTTTCTGCAACGTTTCAACTTTGGTCAAAGCAGTCTTGGATGGAATGTTATCCAAGGCCTTAAGCTAAATGAAATGTTAACATGTTGGGACATTTCACTATTATTTCACTGAGGTCACCCCTACATATTTTCCAAATGCAGGACAGCTCAAGACCAGAACTTTTTGTTTCAGTAGTTGAATTTTTCCTTCTACTGTTAGATTTGATGAGATTTGGTCTCTCATACTACTCACTGAAGACTCTGGGGGTATCAGCTAAGACATCTGCCAGAAAATCCACTCTTTCAAGCATACAAAGACAGCTTTCTTGCATAGTTTTTTAAACACAATTAATGAAACCGCAGCAACATGCGTTTCTCTATATTTCTTATTGTTGGCCAAGTGTCATCTGAGTTTCAGGTAACCTGCAGACTGAGGTACTTGCTTGCCTACAACACTGTCTTAAACAGCATGCAACTATTCAGTTCTTTCCTCAAAACACAAATTATGTATCCATCTATGTATCTAATCCCTTCACACTCCACTGCATCTGAATTACAGCTATACATAATCTTGATCTTTTAATCTCATTTATGTGTCAGAGCTGCAAGCCCTTAAAATCCTGACATCTGCATAGGATTTGTTTCAGTGAAGATCTCAGGATATATCCCAGTAGGTGGCTAAAAAAGAAAGAGTCTAAAGTGAATTTTTTATGCTCCTGACAATTGCATTGGCAATTAGCATAAATAAAGCCAGCAGGTTTTTGAATAATAATGTCTCGCATTGTATTTCCTTTACTTGTTGAATTCCTTTTCTTGAATGCTGCCGTTCGACGTTGTTTTAAGTAGTGTAAGTCTATAAATACGAATCTACAGCTGTCTAAAAGCAAAATACAGTCATTATTTTATTATAAAGAGAAAATGTTACTTCAGTGAAACATTCAGAATTTGTTCTGACAAACATTTTGTGCCAAAACAAACAACAGCTAGCAGTAGGAATCAGTAAGAAAATCACCATGTTTTCTTTCTTCACTGTAGGATATTAACAATTACACTTTACCTGTTTGGGCTACTCATGGTGTCAGGACCAAGCTGATAAAGCTCTCAGAATTGTTATTGCAAGCAGAATTCGGGCTCCACAAACAAATACAAAAATCACGTTTGCAGGGAGGTAAGCTGAATTCTTACCCTATTTAAAACCAAGAGTACTCCCAGGAAAGGGTATATAATAAACATTGTTGCTGATTCCGTAGTAGAACTATGAAAGATGCCAGGACGTTGGGAAGATATGAATCACAAATATCCTAATTTAGCATTATAAAGGAGGTATCATTTTGATTATGCTGTATAATAAATTCAAAGCAATATATAAATTCTTGCTAAATTAAATCAAGTCTGAATTTAATGTAAGTTACCATCCTTAACTTACTCAACAAATATTATTTGTAATAATTTCTAGGATGATTGCCTTTGTTGTCTTCATATTCCATTACTGAGATTACTAAAGTGAGAGTACTAAACTGCTTCTAAACTCAGCAAATACTGGCTGAAATTTAAAAATAGTTCATACTTTTTTTAATCACTTATTCTCTTCCATTCATCCACTGCCCCCTTTTGAGCCTCATTTTGTTTTCTATAGACACTGTACAGTCAGTCTCTGTGAGTTACAAGGAAAAATCACATATTACCATGGATTAATTTGTGTGCATTTTTGGAGCTCCGACATTCAAAACTAAGCACAAAGTTCAAACCTATACTGTTGCTTTACTAACAAATGGTATTAAAAATGTGCCAGCAGATGAAGAACATACATGCATGTAATTCTACTAGCATGTTCAGTTCTCATTTTAGGATTTTAATTTTTCAAGATTCCAAACTTACGCTAACACACTAGCACAGCTATTGATTTAATTCATATACTTTATCTCGCAACTTTTCAGCAGTGAACATTAACAAAACAGAGAGAACCACATAATTCAGAAAGGCCTTGAGTCCAAAGGATGTGTTCTTTCTTTTCCTCTGGAAACCAAGGAGTCAATGGAGTTACATACAAAAGAAGGCGGTATTCATTACCGTGCTCTTCGTGCACTACTCTGCTGGCAAAAAGCAGCTGTGAATGCCCTGTTTGAAGCTGCTGAAACCATTAGGGATCCCCAAAACATTTTACACAAAAGTAAAGTAGGCCCGCTGTTCATGTAAAAGATAGTATCCAAACTAACTAGGACATTCCACACAAATTACCTATAAAGTCAATTGAATAAATCTGGTGCATTTAAAGACAGATTGTGTTAAAACAGTAACAAGTGATACAGATATTAACACAAGCATCCCTTTCATTGTCATTGCTTCCCCATTTTCTTTCAGGTATTCTTTTAAAAACTATACTAAAGCATATCTCAGATGCTAGAAAGCCTTCACACCAGCGAAAAATGGTTATGTATTCCACGGTGAGTCCTTTTTGTTTCTTTCATTCTCCTTTTCTGTAGTTATTAAATGCAGCGAAAGCCATGGATCTTTATTTCCTTCATGAAATACATTTACAAGCATTTTTTTTAATTTTGTTAACCTTAAATGCCATTGGTTTATTTTCATTCTTTAATAAACAGATACCACTTTAAATTCCATTTTCTACCTGACATCATGGCTCGTTTCCTTGTAATATTGTTTTGATTGAGCAGAGAACTGGAAAAAACATGTCTCATGTTTTATTGAAGCTCTGTCACAAAGATAACTTAGAAACACATCTCCTGCTTCCTGCATCTTTTTCAAACGCAAAAGGAGAAACAAAAGAAAAATTAAGTTAGTAATTTTAGAAGATCCTATGAAGGCAGATACTTAATAGTGACTTTATATTTTTGTTTAGAATGTGCAAACACTGTCATTGGAGAAGGATATTTTTGGCAAAAAGCTCCCATTTCAGTAAAGACTCCTATTTCTAAACTGCCGTTAGTTTATGACCAATCAGGTATACCAGCCAAAAAGTTTCCTGATCTGATTTCCAATACCTTTTACTTAACATGAAAAACCACTAGTTCTTTTTAAAAGAAGTTTTCATAGCTCCTACTAACTTGGATAAGAACTGCAATTGACTATGTCCCTTTAAATATTTACATATATTTATACTTTATACATGCAGCATTTCAGTTTGTACAGCCATAAAAGGACAGTATTTGCCTAAGGTTGCAGAGGGCAGAGGGTAAGTATTAATGAGGCCACACAGGTAATGTTAAGTGGACAGATAATGCCCCAGACATGTTGTTAAATAACAGGTAGATGCTATTGTTTTTCATAGGCCTTTAATTAAACGTTTCTTGCATTTACAGCACGCAGCCACCATTGTTGCCTTACAGATGGCTCTCAATGTCTCCAGTGGGAAATTGCCTCCTTACAGTGCCTGTCATTTCTTTGAGCTTTACCAAGAAAAGAATGGGCAAGTATCTGCAAGATGTACTGCTGACATATACTTTTTCTAAAAGCAATTTACTCATACCCCTTGCTAGTTAAACTTGATACACAAAGTATAACTACATGGCAAAACACTATAGATTGATTTTAATTATCATAATTAGACTCAATTTAGCAGTTATTGATAGTAGCAGTATCACAGTACTGCAGCCTAGAAACCCTCTATATATTGCTTTATTGTGTTATGAGAGGTTTTACTATACCCTTTTTATCTATTTAACTCCTTGACTCTCTACCAAGAAGAAAAACTACATGCGTATTGGTGGTGATCACCTATTTTTTTAAAAAGATCTCTTCAGAGTACTACTGGTATATATTAATAGACAGACAAATAGGCTGGCTAAAATTTTGTCCAGAAGTACAATCACTAACAACATTAAAAGGCTACGTGGTTCTGCATATCTAAGTTTATTTTGACTCTTTTGTCTTTCACAACAGGCAATACACCATAGAAATGTACTATCGGAATAATCCTTTAAGAGATCCTCACCCCCTCACTCTTCCTGGCTGCAAATTTCGCTGTCCACTGGGGAGATTTACTCAGTTGGTTTCCCCAGTCCTAGCACACCATTGGACAAAAGAATGTAGGATGTAAGACATAAAAGGAGGTAAGTTAAATGCTTAGGGCACACGTACCTGAAAGTAAAGTCAGGATTACATCTGCTGCCAAGAGCTCATTTGAAGTAACAAGAATTTTCATAAGGATCTGGTCTAAAATGAAAAATATTCAGATCCAGTAAGACAGAATTGTCCCCATGGCCATAGTTTCTGCTCCATTGAGATATTTATCTATTCTGGCCCAACTTTCTGGTGAAATGGAAACAAGGCTGATTTGACTTTAGGGTGTGTTGTTTTGGTTTTAGTACAGTCAAAATGTTCAGTCCTGAAGAAGCAGATACAAATGCAGTGAATTATAACAATTCACCTAATCTTCTCTTACTGTAGAGTATTTGTCTGAGCTGATTAAAAACATTATGGGTTCGTAGTACACATAAATTCCCTAGTACGTTGTCAGTATGTCAATGTCAGGCTGTCTAACTTTCCATTTTGACCACTGATGATATTTACATTCACAGAAAGAGGGAACAGGAAGGCAGAGAATTACATTGTCTCTCTGTATCTAGCTCTATACTCTTTAAGGGAGACACAGAAGAAATAGGACCCAGGATTCAAAGGTGTCCCCACATTTTCTGATGATCAAATGTTGTACCTAACATTAAAAAATCCTATATTGGCTTTCTGAATCACTGTTGTCAAGAAGAATTTGAAACATCAGAGATTAGAAGAATACAGGCAAGCCAACACACCTGGTTGCAAGTAGTTTCTTGTTAAATATCTTGAATCCATGAACAAATTGGAGACAGTTTAGCCAGCATGAATGAATAATTAGAAGCTAATGATTCACTAAATAAATTTCTTCACAATATTAACTGCTCACAAATTCTCAGGAAACTTATCAGGAAATTACCATACTGAATTGGAAAAGGTAATTTGCCGGAGGGAACAGGGGACGTGGTGGAACACGAACAACTGTGTATTAGTGACACTTTGCAAAATGCCAAAACATATTGCCCCACAGCCCGCACTGTGCAGCACATTGACAGAGGGACTGCACTGTGTCTTACCACTGTGTATTACTAATTCTCAGTGAACACAGATAAACTGGAACGCCCGATCGTTAACACCAGGAGGGAAAACAGATCTTTAACACCAAGGAAGGAAAAGAGATGCAAACAGTTTACAGGTCACATTTACACCTAACATACATGGCTGCAACATCAATGATTTCAGCTGTTTTCAACTTAGCCAAAACATCATGTCAAATATTGTCCTTTGCCAATGCATATGTTAATATTTGATTATACATGCATCAGAATTTTTGATGAATATAAGCCCATAAATGCAGTAACCATAAATGAAATCCAGGACTGTGGCTGAGCTTAAAAATTTACGTTACATAGCTATCCTACGTGGAGACACCATTTCTCAAACATAGAGCTCTTTCCAGAAAATGCTCAATTAAAATTTCATGGAGATGTCTTATGATGGCAGTATTGGGAAATACAGGGGTTAGGCAAGGATTGTTATTGGAGGTCACACAAGCAAGTAGCAGTATTTGAGGGTGGTATAAATTAGTTACTCCATGTGATGATGACCATAGTGTGCAACACAGGAAGTGAAGACAGCTCAGCATATTTGGAAAGGCGATAAAGCATTTCACTGCGCTCTTTTGGGCTGTTCAGGAAGGTTTCAGTGTTGATTGTCCCACCATTTCAATAGACTTTTCCTAATCCCATCAAAATGGGAGCAAATTTGTTAACTCTTCTGCACTTAGTGTGAGCGAACCACCTGTTGAGGTACTGTTAACAGATTCGCCACGTTTTCAGAGGATGAGGCTATATACTAAGAACGATTCTCTCTTTTTGTCTTACCTTTAGGTGTTCCCTTCATGATCCTCAGTGTGATTAGCTTTGTGAAACACTTCCTCCCACACTGTCATGTGACTACAGCCTAACTTTTTGCATTAACTTCCACCAACATGAGCAACAGTCTCCTGATCTCTATCAAAAGAAAACATTCCTCACTACAACAAATCAAAATTACAGAATGTGATGACGTGCTTCATGAACATTTGCTTTATTTTATCAAGTGGTGAAACACAACAGCAATATGAAACCAGAGTAATTTTTCTAGATCTGTTCAGTCCAAAGGGACTTTGGCAGAACTGATCAAAGAATGCAACTGTAGTAATAGTGTTTTGAAGGACTATAGCGTTAATTTACAGTAAAATTGGAAAATAACTCTGAAGAAGTGTTGCCCTTTTTTTAAGAATGAGACAAGAACTTCCAGGCCTTGTGAGGGAAGTAGTGCTTCAAAATCAGCCTCCAAAAGGAGGAGTTATTCCACTGTCCTTATACTTTATTGTACTCAAGAAGTAACAAAAACTTTTACACGAAGAGATCCCTGAAGCTACGAAACTTAAGATAATGTCTGTTTACTAAAAGATGTCTTTCTTTTTCTTTTCTCCATCTTATACATGCTCAAAATTTCCACCTCTATACAGAAGGAAGGTGAGACTTATCGAAAGGAAGGACCATGGATCTAGACCTAAAAGCCTACAAAGAGCCAGGCTGGCTACTGTGAATACCTGGCAGACAATTGGCTGACCCAACAAGGCTTTCAGATACTGAGCCATTCTATCTCTTTCCAGAAAGACAGCAAGCCCAAGTGTCAATTTTGAAAGAAAAATAATTTGTGGTTTCAAATAGCTTTTCAAATACTTTCCTTTTGCTGTACTATCTTGATTGTATACTCTGATTTGATCCTATGAAGTCTGTCCTTCAAGGAAGCCTGTAAGTCAATGCTGTTCTTGACATTAACAACAAAAAGATCCTTCTGGCAACGTAAAATAAAAAAAAATAAAAAATCCAGAGCTCAATGCTAGTTAAAACATGCAGAACATGCTGGGCAACACTTACTAGTTCCATTTTCTAATATTGCTATTGCAAAAACAGTTCGTGTTCTTACTACAAAAGCTGGATCAGAACAATCAGGTACAACTAACTTCTGAAAATAGTGCACATTTCTTTGCTTAAGAACTAGACTTTTATTTTACTTTATTTTCTCACAGTGGTCAGAACCTTTGTCAACAGCCTCGTTGCCTGCATTTCAAAGAGATTCAGAATAATAGATGAGATGCATGAAATTTTTATAATCTAGATTTCTCTCCTCGGATCAGGCTTTTAAAATGGATGCTAAGCCCATGAAATATATATTTCTTTTTAGATCTACACCATAAACAGATAAATGCTACTCCATAAGCTACAGAAGACTCAAAAGAATCAAGAGATCCCTTTCCCCTCTAGCAAGAACATAAGTTTCAGGATTCTCACTGTAAAAGCCCATTCCCTTCTCAGCAGGGCCCAAAAACCGATTTGTGTGTTCGTAAGTGCATATAGGAAACACAGTTCAGCAAGACGAGTTGTAGTTAGATTTCACAGCAGAGAAGTTCAAACACACATATAAAAAGAAATTACACCCTCTAGCAAAATAATGCAACCGCTTTTACCATAGCACCTAGACAGGGGTAGAAATGTTTTCCAACAGCATGAGATGACCAGTTCTACCTGCTTCTTCATGCAGAGAAGAATAAGCTTTATTTCTCCATATTATCTTAATATCCACAATGGACACCAGCAAAAAGCCTTCCGTGAGGCCTCACAGAAGAGCTAGTGCAAAATATTTAAATGATTCATCACAAAACCACAGACCTTATTATCACGCCTCCCTTAAAAAGAAGTAATTAATAAAGACATGGCTAAAAGAAAACAAATAAAGAGGAAAATTTAAGAATTTATTTTCATCATCACTGAACTTCTGACAAGACTGTAGCCTTGGCTGCCAAAACCAAATTTCTAGGCATCCTCTCTTCTATTCTGAACCTGTTCCCATCTCTCCTTTTTCTGATCTTGTGCCAGCTTGAGTTGCTTTTAATGTGTTTTTTGCCAGATATTTAGAAGTGGAAGTTCAAGAGCTGTAAATACCTCTACCAAAGGCAAGGGTAACTTTCCTACTGGTTTCCTAGATTGGGCAAGGTTCACATAGCAAATGCAATACAGAGCTGAGGCATTTGTCATGATTCTCTTTAGCCTCCAGTTCCCAGTTTCTCCCCTCCTTCCTTATACAAACAACCTCTCAAAAATTTTCAGAACTGCAGAAAGATCCTTCTGTCCCACAGATTTGTCCAGTATGGCAGATCATGGAGCTGAACCCTAGACTCAGCAATTCAGCTCAGCCATGGAAGTGCACGCTAGCTGAGGCTACTGTTCACAGAACACTAATAGAAAGTTTCCCTTTTCCACGATGTTGTCAGACCATGTTTTCTTCCCTGCTACATGCCCCAGTGAATATACTTTTAACATTCTGATTTCTGTTGGAGATATAAACTTCAAATTTAATTTCCAAATTAAGATATTTCTAAATTATTTTATCCTCCTCACTCCTATTCAACAGAAATCCCATCACACACATTCTTCTTAATGTTTTTTGTTCTTAGAACTATCAGTGTAGAAACAAGGAAAGGAAGATTTTCTTTATACCTTGCTTACTCTAAGAAAAATTAACATCAGTGTTCATTAAGACTGAAGCATCAAATCCAGATATTGTTGCATTCATACAAATAGGGGATGTGCGTGAACAAAGAAAAAAACACTCTAAGTGATATTTTTCTTAACTGCACCAGGTAACTCCATTTGAAGAATGGTTCCCACAGTATTTTACAAGTATGAAATTATAAACAGTTTCATTTCAGTTCCTCTTAAAGAAGAAATGAGGAAAAAATACAGTTCAGCTTTGGATAATTTAGATAATTTATTAGGTAACAGGACATTTATTTAGATATGAGGAAAAGGGGGTTTTATACATCATGTTGCAAAAGCAGGATCACGTGAAAGTGCAACTCTTCCCTTCTTTTACCCTACACGTATAGACAATCTAGTTTTATTTTAAGACTTGCTATAGTAGAATAACCTGAATAGTCATAGATGCTGTAGGATGGCTGAGATATGGGTCATGATGTTCACTGTTTTTTCTGTCATACACAAAAGCAATGTCAGGAATATGGAGAATAAACAACAGAAAAGCAAAAGTAATTTCATGCTGCCTGGGAAATGTGGAACTGGACTGCTTGGACTGTAATTTTTGTTCTTTTCACCACCTCCTTTTCTCTTTGGGTTACTTACTGAGCTGAATGACTACCATAACAGTCAGAAAAAAACCCAAATTCTGCTTAATTCACAAGTATAAATCAAATTCATTGACAAATTCTGATTTGTTTCATGTGAGTTTAGCAAGAAGGGGTTCCTTCCTTTTGCTTAGTGCTTACTGTGCACACCTGAGATGTGGCAGACATAAGTTCAAGTCTTTGCTCTACCAAAAAGATTTTTACCACAGGACTCTACCTCTTCCAGAAAATAAAATCACCACGAGGCCGCAGAGTTTCAGAGGGAAAAGTGAAGACGAATAGTGCTTCCTGCCTCTTTGTCACTGCTGTTCATAGAATCATAGAATCCCAGAATTACAGGGTCACAGAATGGTTTGAGTTGGAAGGAACCTCACAGCCCATCCAATTCCAACCCCCCTGTGATGGGCAGGGACACCTCCCACTAGATCCGGCTGCCCAAGGCCCCATCCAATGTGGCCTTGAACAACTCCAGGGATGGGGCATCCACAGATTCCCTGGGCAACTCATTCTAGTGCCTCACCACCCTCATCAAAAGAAATTCCTCCTTATGTCTAGTCTAAATCTTCCCCTCTACAATTTAAAGCCATTTTCCCTAGTCCTTTCTCGACATGACCTTGTAAAAAGTCCCTCCCCAGCTTTCCTGTAGGTCCCTTTCAGGTACTGGAAGGTCGCTATAAGGTCTCCTCAGAGCCTTCTCTTCCCCAGGCTGAACAACCCCAACTCTCAGCCTGTCCTCGAATGGGAGGTGCTCCAGCCCTCTGATCATCCTTGTAGCCCTCCTCTGGTCCTGTTTCAACAGCTCCATATCCTTCTTATGTTGAGGATTCCAGAACTGGACACAATACTCCAGGTGAGGTCTCACAAGACAGGAATAGAGGGGGATAATCACCACCCTCGACCTGCTGGCCACGCTTCTTTCGGTGCAGACCAGGCTACGGTTAGCCTTCTGGGCTGTGAGTGCACATTGCCGGCTCATGTTGAGCTTTTCATCAATCAGCATCCCCAAGTCCTTCTCTGCAGGGCTGCTCTCAATCACATCATCCCCCATCCTGTACTGAAACCACAGATTGTCCCAAGTCAGGTGTAGGACCTTGCACTTGGCCTTGTTGAACCTCATGAGGTTTGCACAGGCCCACTTCTCCAGCTTGTTCAGGTCCCTCTGGATGACATCTCGTCCTTTCAGTGTGACAGCTGCACCACTCAGCTTGGTGTCATCTGCAAACTTGCTGAGGGTGCACTCAGTCTCTCTGTCTATAGCATTAAGATATTAAATAGCACTGGTCCCAGTACGGACCCCTGAGAGACACCATTCGTCACGGATCTCTGTCTGGACATCCAGACACTACTCTCTGAGTATGACCATCCAACCCATTTCTTATGCAATAAAGAGTCCACCCATCTAATCAATGTCTCTCCAATTTAGAGAGAAGGATGTTGTGGAGGACTGTGTCAAAGGCTTTACAGAAGTCCAGACAGATCACATCTGTTGGTTTTTCCATGTCCACTGCTGTGGTTACCCCATCATAGAAAGCCGCTAGGTTGGTCATACAGGACTTGCCCCTGGTGAAGCCATGCTGGCTGCCACTAATCACCTCTCTGTCCTCCATGTGCTTTAGCATAGCTTCTAGGAGGATCTGTTCCATGATCTTCCCAGGTGCAGAGGTGAGGGTGACAGGTCGGTAGTTCCCAGGGTCGTCTTTTAAAAACGGGCACAATATTACCTTTCTACCAGTCAGCAGGGACTTCTCCTGATTGGCATGACTTTTCAAATATCACAGAAAGTGGCTTGGCAAACATACCAGCCAATTCCCGCAGGGCTCTGGGAAGCATCTCATCAGGTCCCATAGACTTATATATGTTCAGGTTTCTGTATATGTTCACTTAGTTTATTTATTCCCTGGTGTGCTATTTAGGCTTCTTATGTCTCAGGTAAACATCTTATAAGATCAGAAAAAAATTCTCTAAGTGCTCTGTAACCAGGTGAATATTACACATTTGGAAACAAAGTAGGAAAATATTAGAAGACACTGAGTAGAGACTTTCCTCCTCTCTGCCTGCCTTAGAATAGTAACTTTGTGCTTAGGGCATTTTCTCCTGTAGTGCACAATACAGGGTCATGCCCTGACACCAGCCTAAGTTAATTCACAATTGGGTGAAAACACCCCAACATAATATTGCACGACAGCCTTCTGCTTTTGTCAGAAGTGCTTCAAAATTGTCCTTGGAAAATGTGTCACTTTGTTTACTGAAGCAAATTTTTTTTTTCTTTCTCCTTTTCAACTCCAAAATGCTTCAACAAAAATGGTTGCTGATAAATCCAATGCAGGTTAAGTGCTAATCTGCAAATTCAGTCAGTGAAAAAAAACCTGTGCCATTTCTCCGTGTGAGCAGTCTGGTCCATGAGTGCAGGTAGCTGCTTCCCTATGAGAATAGCCTGGTCCATGAGTGCGAGCATCAGTTTTGTATCTGACTGCCTTGACTGCAATGAGTTCCACCCTTTCAGTGTGGAGGTTGAGCTCCACAAGCAGCGGTCACCTAAGGTAACACCTGTGTACATTAAAGCAAGGGCTGGTTTGCAACCAGTCTGCATCAAAGCCAATCTACTTATGCTTCAGCAAGCCATCAAGATAGACACATGCACATAAAATGGATAATTGTGTTCAAGCTGGTTCTACTTAATGCCATGATTTCATAATTAAAATAAATGTCAATGAGCCAAATTAACATAATGCTGATTCAAATTATTTAGGTTCGCTTGCATTATGGTGCTTGGACAACTGTAATTAGATTGACTTTGGAATTACTTTTTAAATTTTGAAGCAACTTTTCATGAAAAGGAGAAGGATTTAATTGTTGCAGAATATGAGCAGTTTATAGTTGCCAAATGCACAGAAGAAATGGAGGCAATCCACAACAAGCACGGAAATTTGCAAATGACATACATGTTACCAACATACTCATAGATTACCAACAGAATTCCTACAGGATGCTGTCTTAACCAATATGGCACTTGAAGAAAGGTATTCTTCCAGTTTGGAATCTGTAGAGATTTATTTAAGATGTTGCAGTGCCCATTCTTGTGGACATAAAAAGGTCTCACTAGCAAAGTACGGGCCAAAGGGAAGAGTGACGCCACAGAAAACAGAATTTTTATCATTTGTTTGATCTTGATTTGAAATACAATTTTTGGAAGATGTTAGTAAAATCCAGTTGTTATATATTTTCAAACATTTCCGAATGAAGGATGTTGAGGCTCTGGAGTGTGTCCAGAGAAGAGCAACAAAGCTAGTGAGGGGGCTGGAGAACAAGTCTTATGAGGAGCGGCTGAGAGAGCTGGGGTTGTTTAGCCTGGAGAAGAGGAGGCTGAGGGGAGACGTTATTGGTCTCTACAACTACCTGAAAGGAGGTTGTGGAGAGGAGGGAGCTGGCCTCTTCTCCCAAGTGACAGGGGACAGGACAAAGGGGAATGGCCTCAAGCTCTGCCAGGAGAGGTTCAGCCTGGACATCAGGAAAAGATTTTTCATGTAAAGGGTCATTGGGCACTGGCAGAGGCTGCCCAGGGAGGTGGTTGAGTCACCTTCCCTGCAGGTGTTTAAGAGAAGGGTGGATGAGTTGCTGGGGGGCATGGTTTAGGGAGTGTCAGGAATGGTTGGACTCGATGACCCAGTGGGTCCCTTCCAACCTAGTGATTCCACGATTCTATATTGCCATCCAGCTTCACAAAAAAGTTAAGTTCATGTCTAAAGCGAAGTTACTATAAGGGTTCCATGATAATGAGACTTTATTAGTCACAGTCACTCATAAAAGAAACACAACACAACAGCAAATCTTTTAAAAAGTAATCAGTTATGAATTTCATGGTAGGAGTTTAGGAAGGACAAGAAAGAATTCTGAGAACTAACAGAGATTCCTAGATCTAAAGAGCTTAGGAACCGCTTATCAAAAAAACTATGTAGACCATAAAAGTAGGAGACTCATTCTTGATTTTTGAGGCATATTAAAATATTCTAAAGACAGTATATTTTATAACTTATACTCTTAAATAATAGAGGAAGATGATCAGCTTATATTTGCTTTCAGAAAGACAAAGTATTATATATTTTTTAATTACTCTCTTACACCTTCTGCATAGGCACAATCACACAAGGATATACCAAAAAGAACAGCAGCAGATGTAACAGTGAAGAAAGAAAGAAGTTCAAGTAAGTGCTGAAAACTGATCAAGGACTAGAGACGGGGAAGTTTGGGAGCCATGGTCCTCCTTTCCACCACTATCCATCAGAGGAAATGGATATTTAAGGTCATTCACATAACTCAGAGAAAAGAGCACTTGAGGCTTGGTGGGGAGTAGGGCCCTGGCAACAGAATTTCTGATAAACAGTAAAATACCTGTTGTAGAGAATACTGTTGCAGAAAGCTCAACAGAAGACACTGAGACAGGCTTTGGTATGAAAGGAATGGGATGACCAGAACAATACACAGATCATCTGAAGTTTTAACATTTAGAGAGAACTGTATTTATAGGTTTCTACAAACTGCAATTAATTTACTCAGAAAATCCTTATGAAATCAAGTCTCACTTTATAGAGAGGAAGTCAGCAGAGGCAAGCTGAGCAATCTTCTCAAAACCAGTGAGCTACTGTCAGAAGCAGAGTTCTTAATAAGTAACAATAAAAATGTGAGCCCCAGGGCTTATTCACAAGAAATTTCTTTGAGAACTGAGGCCAAAAAAGGACTTAACATAGGCAGTTACAGAAGAGGAAGTATAGTTATACTCCAAGGGAAAAGAAAAGCAATACACACAAGCTGAAGAGCAAATAACTGCCTCAGATAAAATAGTCCTAAATATTTTATCTGAGGAATCTGTCATTTTAAGCTACCTGCAATGTTGATTGAAATTATTATCCTGATTTTGCAGTAGCAATGTGGAAGAGGAAAGGGAAAAAAGAAGGGAGGGAAGCTGAAAAGTGGACTAACTGAGCGGTAAAAATAAAAAAAAAAGAAAACTGTTTTGCCTGGCTCTTGGCTCCTCATGGCTATGCCATAGTCTGGAAATATTCCAAGCCCTGTGAAATTGAAACAGAACAGGCAGGTTTAAACATGAGGAATACTTCGCAATTCCTTCGTATTTAATCTCACTCTTACTCTCCCAAAAAAGAAAAATATCACAGAGTAAAAGGAACTGAATTATGATTTGATTAAATAGAATGTAAACAGTAATTTGAAAACAAAGGGCGATGCAATTTGTTGCGCAGTAGCACAACATTCTTCTTGGATTTAAAATTCACCGGCAGCAGTTCCACCCCTTTTGAAAGTAGAACCTGACGTCTGGGCTGTTCAGCCAGAGCAGCTGCTGGAGCTACAAAGCCTTTTCTCATCCTCTGCCAGGATGGGAGTGATATGGCTTCCCAACCCATCCAGGATCCTGTTTTTTTCTTTTCATATTATCCTCTTTCTTCTTCCACAGACTACTGCAGAAAGAGAGCTGAAGTTTGTGGTTGTAGTAAGTAGATTTGTTTTCCATTTTCTTATGGGGAATAGAGGGAATTTGATATGGCTGTTAAATCAAATAAGGTGTGCAGTTGTTTTGCCTCCTTTTAGGCTTAGAAATAACTACTGCTGCCCTTTTGCTTATTGGATGGAAAGATAAAGATGCTAAAAATGCCTCTAGTCGGAAGAATTTTCATCTCCTAACCCTTAGTTATTATTTCAAGATAAATGAACATCTTAGCTTTATGGCAGATACATAGTGTAAAGGATTTAAGAGATCCGAAGTCTAGTTTAGCAGTTCTTGCTTAATTTAGCTGGCACTCGGCTGCACAGCCTGCGAGCTGGCGATTATGGCCTAGCTGCTCTGTGCCTGGAAGCTGAAGCTTGCAACGTTACGGATGTTGCCACAAAACCAAAAGTATTTTCCACTTCAGAATAACTGAATAGGCACAGCAGTACACTGAGAAACAGAAAAGGGCAGTTTCATGTAGAAATTTGAGATACATATGGCATTAACTGCAGTTAGGTTGAAAACAAACAGTGAATCACTTTTTTGCTGAGTTGTTTTTGTTTTAAAGTAACTAAAGACTACTTCAGTGCCACTTTCCTCAAGAGCTCAGGTGAAAGAGAGCTTAATCCCAATAAAATGTTTGGATCATGAAGGTTGCATCATAGTCCTTTTCATTTTTTATTCCTTTTACAATTAGAGACATACTGAAAGACATTATTTAGTCCAAAAGGATATTTTCAATATAAAGTTATGAGGATTGGAATTAAAGTGGGCATTTTAAGATCTTCTTCCACCTTTTTCTATTTGAGACTTTATGTGCACACACAGATAACAGACTGTGTCCAAAATATATCATCTAGCTCTAGACAAACTATTTCATATTTAGTTGTCCTTTGGCTGCGTTGTAGATGTGCCACTTGGAGAGAGGCCAGAGTGCAGAGGAAAAAACAGATCCAACTCTTGCTGAGGTTTATTGCTCTATCAGACAGTACACATGAGAGGGATTGAACACTAATTCCAGTAACGTTCTGTATATAGCAATATACTTAAATGTTGTTTCAATGAGAAGAAGGAGAACTGGACACATGGATGAAATCAAGCAGTCAGACAGCCTTGGAGGATTAACTCTTTGAAAGGAAAGAGACCTTTACTGAATTACAGCTGTCATTGTATTCTAACAAGGAGTGTTTTTGGAGAAAGAATTACAGGGAATGCTCACCATCATGGAGACAGAGGCTCCTTATCCAAAATCAGCTGGCTTACCACAGCTATGCAGGCACATTCACCACCTACCAAATGTAATAAAAAAGAAAGATAGACCTTTGTTTATTTGTAGGGTAACTTATCAGAATTAATATTAAAATAATATGTAAATTTCATTTAAATTGTCTTCCTTTTATCCCCGATACTTTCCCTCAGACTGACCAATTTGCCTAAAAAATTAAAAAAGGTTTAATCTTATTATCAACATACATCTCTTTTCTGTATGTGTTCAACTGAATTTTGCCTTCTGAGCCCACTGATTCAAATTTCAAGGGAATAGAATCGCTAGCATAAAAACATACAGTACAAATTGGCCCCAGAACATTTCACTGATATAATAGAGGTATGGCTAAAAGGCACCTTTCTGAAATAATACAACAGCCATTTTCTAGCTGCCTTCCACAAGTTGCTGAGTTTTCACACTGCATTGTGAAAACGTGTCATAATGACTTTTTAAAACTTTCTTAGCAGCATTGCACAATATAAAATATTTCTGCAGGGGAGAAAAAACAGACAAATGTTCCCTTTTGCTCCCTTTTACAATTGACTATGCTCTGGGAAGGTGTTTTGTTCTCTTTTCACAATATCCATCTTTATGCTGATTCTGTGTGTTTTGATTAATGGCTTTTGGCTGAAAAGCTCTACTTCAAGCCAATTTGACAACACGTTATTTTAATTTTCTTTCTCACAAGTAAACATTAGCCTTCACATAATTCTTGTGCACTGGATATAATATAGACATAAGAGAAGAAAATAGGAAATACTTGAGATTTGTAACTTCTGCCTCCACACAGGCACTCACTTCATGTGTCATAAATACAAAGAGGTGTGGTTTCTGAGGTACTGTGATTTCATCATGTCTTTCTTCTTGTAGCTCAGGACAGGAAGAGGTGACTGAGCATGTTATCTATTTGAATATTCAAGCCAAGCCATTTGAAAACTTGACTAAACATGAGTATTGCTGCATCTGTGGTTTCCTTGAACTTGTCGCATGATTGGTTCCATTTCTTTCTTGTTTCTTCATTCCTATTACTGGCTTCAAAATAAGAGCTTTTTTTTTGGAGGTGATTCTGTCAGTAAAAATGTCTGTAAGAGACTCACTACTACTCAGAGACACATAATTCACTGTAATTCATGGCATTTCTGAATGAAGATGTTGTACTTAACTCCACATGTCATATTCTCAGTTCACCCTCTCTTCTGCAACAGTTTTCCTCCACTATGAATTTTCACCTGAAGACAATGGAAGCAAATGCTGGCCAGTGTCTGAGCCGTGTGGTCATTTTGATCCAAAGTAAATACCCTCACAAAGTTACAGTGAGTGAATGCGAGAATGCAGACACCAAATCAGGTTCAACCTGTATTAGAGCTGAAGGAGAAGGTATTTGGTAACTGTCTATGCATTGCTTTTGAGCACTGACGGAGCTGATGCACTTAAGATAGAAGCACTTAGATGATAACAAATACATGTGTTTTGCTGGTTTTGGGTACATCCTCCTTGCTCTTTCCTCCTTCTTGTTTTCTAGTGTCCTTCCACCTTTCGTGATGCCTCTGTTCTTTATCTCTCATCCTGCCATGTTCTATGTCTTCTTAAAGGTCAGGAAGGCAATCTGCAGGCCAGGAGTAATAAATGCTGAAGAACACATATATTATTCTGTATTCAGAATACATATATATATATTCTGTATATATTAATTAATGAAATTAATTTAAAGTATTAACACCTTTCTAACAAAATCCAAATTATAAGTATTGAGAAACACATACCCATGAGCAAGGCGAGGTTTGTAGGGGTATATTTTCTTTCCCTAACAGCATCAGGGGTTCTAAGGAAAAACACAAACTTTCAAATATACAAGCTCTTCCTAAAGTTTTAAATAAAACAAAAAAATCTCCTAAAATGTAGCTGACTAGACTGAACAAGTTAGCCTTTTAGTTTAAGTGATTTTACCTAAGATCATTGCTTCATTTCTAACTGCAGGTGAAGCAAGGTTAGTTTCTGAACTAGTAAGCAATAAGGAGGTTTAAGAACAAATAAAACTCAGTTGGCTAAGAAGATCAGTCCTTCGATTACTGGAACCAAGGTTCTGCTACTAGAAGAATTATTTTTTTTCTTACTGCTTCCAACTTAGTGTTATTGTCATAGCAATGCAATGAAGATGCAGAAATACAAACAAGGAACTGAACTTCTTTCTATTTTGTGCGAATTAAAAGAAGCAGTGCTGCTTTATAGAAGAGAACACCTGTCACTGCTTCCATTTCTTAACATTACAGAGTGTGGAAGTATTTTTCTTTACATCTCCTGCTCTCACATATATTTTAATATATTTTGATCTTTATCTCTGCCCTCTCTGTTCAGGTAAAATGCTACTCTGTTTTGGCTCATCAAGTTTTTAGGAGTTGACTGTTGTGACAGTGAGAAGTACACAGAGTGTTATGTTGCACAATAAGTCTAAAGCATAAAAACCCAGTATTAAAATCTAACATGTTTTCAGTAATTTTTTTACTAATGGGTAAGGC
Source organism: Cuculus canorus (assembly GCF_017976375.1). Classification (NCBI taxonomy): domain Eukaryota; kingdom Metazoa; phylum Chordata; class Aves; order Cuculiformes; family Cuculidae; genus Cuculus; species Cuculus canorus. Next base: position 115,165,272 of record NC_071402.1, read on the forward strand.
ATATTGATTGTCCAGGTGTTGATTCATTGCTTCATATTGCCTAAAACCCCAGTCATTTAATCACAGCAGTTTGAGCAACTGTCAGTTACTCATAAAAATGTTTTTTTGTGAAGCTGGATAATTTAACAAGAAAATATGCAGCTACATTGTTACTGGGAATTTAACCTTCATTCTTTACAGAGGCATCAGCTTGTCCAGCAAAGCTAATGAATCCTACTCGACACCTATGTATGTCAGCCTGTCAAAATACGAAGGAAACAAGGAATAGCACAAAGGTCCTCACTCCATAACCAGACAATGTAGCCCTTTATCCATTCTCCTGTTCACCGGAGGTGCACTGAGAAATTATAAAGAATCAACTGAGATGCCACATTAGCAAGAAAAGACATGTACAGAAGCAAAAAAAAAATATATTAGGAAGATCTCGTGGACTATTTTGCTGTACTTAAAGTCAGTGCCTTTTCGTGGCGATCAATGTGTTGTTGATGATGGTGAAAAAAACTCCTTGATTGGATGAAATATGTTATTTTCAGGATGGTCACAACTTCAGTGGAATTCAACTAGCAACATAAAAAAAAAAAGCAGTTTCTAAATGGTTGTAATGGGAATATCTACTCCAGCAAACCTTACAGTTTATTGTAGAAAATGGACATTAGGGAGAAGTCCAATTACATTTGCCTTTAAAGGATTGTGCTTTCCATCTCTGAAATACCAGCTTCAGCATAGAGCAAGTCCATGCACATTAGGATAGAAGCCTGATGAAAAGGGTGTGTGTTGTAATTAAAACATTAAGCCACACTGCTTGTGTCTACTTTGAAAAGTATAAACATAAAACACCTCCTGGTGGGAGTGGCAAACTAACTAGCATGTACAAACCTCTCTGATGTTTGAGCAAGAGTGATGTGGCTTAATGAGGCAATAGAGAGTACTAATTATTGTCAAGCTATATACCAGTGAGGTATTATGGAATAAATGTAATTATACGAACAAATATACCATGCTTCCACATTGTCGTTTTATTCTGCAAAGTCATGAATGATCTTCGTTATGCAAACAGTGATAAAAACAAAGGTAACTTTCGCGACACTTTGGATCGGCATCTGGGAACATTGTCTGGAGGCTTTCAAGTGAATTTTTTGTGGACTTCATTTTTCTAAGCCCACCCATGGCAACCATATGAAGGGTTTATTCAGAGTTTTTCAGAACTATTTAATCTAGAGTTAGTGCTTTCTGTGTACACTGGAATAAAATTACAAAAAGTCTCATTTAAGTTTTCTGATGTAAAAATTGTATATTTTTTCGTATAATTTTGCACTGTAATTGTACCACACGAATATTCACAATGCTGGTGTGTCCAGGATACAAAAGCAACAAAACTCTTTGCTCTCAGTGAATTTAAGCGGGAAAAAAGAATCCTACAGACTTTCAAAAGTATTTTCATATATGTATGTAAAAATATTAATAAATATTAAGTATATTAACAAATATTAAGTGAGCTAACAGTGTGTTTATACTTTTTAATCTTTGTATATTAGGATGATAGAGAAACCAAACATAAGGTCCATGTGTACATGGAATTACTTTTAAAGATACTGCTATGAAAAAAAAGCAGTTACCAAAAGTTTAAAGTATGCATGCCAGAGTAATTAAATCCTTATATAAGCATTTTGGTAACTGGCTTAATATTCAAAGGTGCTAAGTATTTAAAATCCAGATTTCTTGTCTAGGTGCCTAGCTACAGATAAAATCTCAGCATGAACATCTTGGCTCATGAATTTTATGTTCTAGGTGCAAGAATCACCAGGGTCATGCCCACTAAATTCCTAGATAATTATGCCTATTATTATGTATAACGAATGTACTCCAAACCTACTTGACTAGGCTTCTGCAGACTCTCCAGTATTTTCATTTGAAACATGGCACTGGAAGTATAACATGTGCTTGACTTCTAGCTAGGTAAGAAAGGAATGTTAACAGTAATTAACTTGATTTTTCACTGTAATTTTGTTAGGTTTTCCGGCACGGTGACCGAACACCAATCGTAAACTTTCCAACTGATCTACACAAAGAAAGTGAATGGCCCCAGGGATTTGGACAACTTACCAAGGTATTTTGACTTTCTTAGAAGCACTTACATATGCTACTAAGACAAGGAGTGTATATTTTTTTTTCACGCATGCCTCAGAAACATTAGCAAATACCAAGTGGTGATAGTTGGTGTTAGCTTGCAATTCATAAAAATATCATAGAATCATAGAATAGAATAATAGAATGGTTTGAGTTGGAAGGGACCTTAAAGCCCATCCAGTTCCAACCCCCCTGCCACAGACACGGACACCTCCTACCAGACCAGGCTGCTCAAGGCCCTATCCAATATGGCCTTGAACAACCCCAGGGAAGAGGCATCCACAGCTTCCCTGGGCAACCTGTGCTGATGTCTCACCACCCTCACCATGAAGAACATATTCCTAATATCTAGTCTAGATCTTCCCCCTTCCAATTTAAAACCATCCCCTTCTGCCCTATCGCTATATGCCCTTGTAAAAAGTCCCTCCCCAGCTTTCTTGTAGGCCCCCTTCAAAAACTGTAAGGCTGCTATAAGGTCTCCTTGGAGCCTTCTCTAAGCTGGACAATCCCAACTCTCTCAGCCTGTCCTCATAGCAGAGGTGCTCCAGCCCTCTGATCATCTTTGTGGCCCTCCTCTGAATCTGTTCCAATAGTTCCATATCCTTCTTATGTTGGGGATTCCAGAACTGGACACAGTACTCCCAGTGGTGTCTCACAAGAGAGGAACAGAGGGGCAGAATCACCTCCCTCGATCTGCTGGCAATGTTTCTTCTATTCATCTAACTACTGTTAAATTTAAATCTTGTTCATCCTATCTTATAACAACCTTCCTAAAAGCAACATCTTCCCGATAGTGCATCTGCATTCAAATAGATGGCAAGTTTAAACATTGTCTACTCTATAAACATTGATGGAGTTCTAATGACCATTAAGCACTGGACCCTGTGACAGGATAAAGGAATGACACCTGCCCACCTGGTCAAGTGATGAGTCCACATCTCATCATTTCACTGGCAACCACCTACTTACAACACAAGGAAAGTCTTGCAGGAAAAAGCTGCTTCTGGGGACAGTGTGTCTTCTAATAAGGCTGCTTTCAAGCCCAGATTTTCAATAGAATGCACTGAACCTACTTCTTGCCCTTCAACATCAAGCCTTAGCTCTTTAACAGTATTTGACATATTAAACTCTAGAGTAAAGAGAAGCCAATGCATTTCCTAATAATACTTCATCATGATGCGGAGGCATGAATAACAGACAGTTCAGCATTTAGTGTTTGAAGTGAGGCTTGAAAGAGCTGTAAAATTCAGACAATCAAACAACACGCTACTATCTCTAGGTAGAAAGAATTTTTGTAAGAGGAAAAAAAGTTTCTGCTGTGGCACAGATATTTTTGGAGAGTTTTTTGCTATTTTTTTCTCTTTTTAGCAGCAGTGGTAAGAATATACTTCTCTGATAGCCAAAAAGTTTAGAAGTTCAGCACTCAGTTATGGAAATGAATAACAGAAGATGCAGGGTGCAATCTAAGATAACTGCAGGTGCACCAAGGCAAAGATGGAAGAACATTACTTAAGGCATGAAATGCAAGCCACAAATTTATCAAGCCGATCAAACAACAGAGCAATGACAATAATAAATACTAGGTTATCAATCATCCTTTCTTAGCTCTCACTAACTGACATACTCTTTACAATGTTGATCATGAATAACTAGAGCTACAGTACTGTAGAAAGAGTATTTGTACATAATAAAGCACATTGCCTTTCCTGTAGCAGATATTGGAGTCTTCGCATTTCAGAACATACACATTTTCATAGCTATAAATAAGTATTTCTTATCAAAATTCTAAATCACCTACAACATACGTGGTGCATTACACAAATGATTCATGATCACTCGAAAAATGACTGCTGAAGACAAAAAAGAACATAGAAAAGAAACTGCTACATTAAGATTCTTCAGTCACCTTAATCTAATAGTCCTCTGTATGCTTTCCTCACAGACTGGAATGCAGCAACTATTTGAACTTGGACAGTACATGAGAAAAAGATACTCCAACTTTTTGAACAGCACATACAACCGGCAAGAGGTATATAGCTGAGCTGTCTGAAAGACATTTCTCTGGCATAGTGGAACTATGGACTTGTAAAAGCACATCATCATATTCATTTCATTGTTGGAAAAAATAAGGTAATAGAAGAACAATTTCGAAAGTCAGGCTTTTATGTCAAGGTGAATACACAGACTAAAGTCTAAGTTTCAGCTCCTACATTCAGTTCAGGTCTTGCACTGGCCAGTTTTCCAGGACTAAAGATCTTCACGATATCATTCCACTCTGTTGAAAGTTGAATGCCTATCAAGCCATGTGAAAGACTGTGCTCACATACTTGATCGGCTAAATAGATGTCTAAGAGTTGATTGGATGTGTTTGTCGCATGGTATAGATCCATTGCAGGGAAGATACCACTACCATTTTGGTCTGTTCATGAGGAATGCATTGATGGAAAGGCATAAAAGACTATAGCTTTGCAATACTTCCAAGAGAGGTTTATAGTTTTAAGTGTCTTCATTCCTGAGGTATAGCAGAAGGATTATAGAGTCATAGAATCTTTTAGATGAGAAAAGACATTTAAGATCATTGAGCCCAACCATAAACCTAATACTGCCAACTCTGCCACTTAACTAGAGAGGAAGGAGAGCTTCCTTCTTTTAAATCACGCTTTCTTATTGTTCTTAGTTCAGTCTGAGGGTTAGAACCCAAACTGAAAGATGCTTTGGCAATTCAATTTATGCAAATGAAGTAGGGCCCTGGAAAGCACAGTTATGGTTTCACTGTTTTGACTTTATGCGAAAACGTAAAACTGAAATTGAGAAGGCAGGATTGATGAATTGGGTAAAATTTCCTTTTTTTTTTTTTTATTGTTTCTATTTTATGTTTAACTCTTTGCTATTCTGTCTTCAGTTTTACATCCAAAGCACAGATTATGATCGCACCATTATGAGTGCCCAGTCATACCTTTCTGGCCTCTTTCCACCAACTAGCAGCCAAATTTGGAACCCTGAGCTTCTCTGGCAACCCATTCCAGTTCATATTTTGCAAAAGTCAACAGACCGGGTGAGTACTGACTGGACACTTCCTGTAATGCCTTAAACTTTTCCAGAAGCAAAAATCATAAAAAGGGGAGAAAAGCTTAGAAATATTTTCTATTCTTTTTGAAGTTCAATCTAATAGAAGACATCAGCTGCAGCTACTGGCTGAGAAGCATGTCATGGGTCAGCTGTAAGAGCTGCACAGAAATCATCCTTCTGTAGTTGCAGAATACCTGAATTGCCATCCGCACTATCATTTTCTTCAAGGTACAGGTCTAGCATTTCTCCTAGCAGGGACAGTTTTGGACAGTATTATAGGAAAATTGCCCTAAACCTTTGTAGACAGGTGCTTTTCTGAGCACCATTCGGCCAGACAGAACTTCCTTCCTTGGCAAGTTTTGTTCCACAGTTTATTCAAGCAATGGAATTTTCACCAGCCACTGTAATGACCTCAGGCACCCTGATTACAGACAAGGGCCTTTTCATCCCCACTGCTATATGAACATTTAATGAAACACTAGCACTTACCTTGTGTTTCATAATAACAGCAGGCCTACCTGAATAACAGGTCTTGTAGAAGTTTTACTATATGTAGCTCTCTGGCTGACTCAGGTTTAGGTTTTAATTTCCCTGGCCTCTGTGACAAGGACTGTGTAAGGAACAGCGCGTGGAACAAGGACAAAAAGTTATTAAGTGCAGCAACTCAACAACTTCGAGGGCCAAGGCTGACTTTAAGGAAATGTATACAAAAACTCTATTAAATAACTGCTTGTCCAGTCACCAACACCAGAAGGTGGACTCTGTCATTATGGGGTGGCCTCATCTGCCTCCTAATGGCATTAATTCAGTCTTGAAGGACATGCTTGGAAGCAAGTACAGAAAGAAAGGGTTTCCACAAACTGGATTAGGCACAATGTGATTGAGCTAGAAACTTGACTCTGTCCCTCAACAGAAAAGAATGCTGTTGCTGTTAGTTAAAGTTGGGATGCTAAGGGAAGTTCACTAGAAGACCAAAAAAACACATCAAAGTGATCAGAGCTTTGGCCAAATCAAACCTCAAAGCCCTTAAGGGACTCTCACTACAGAGCAATGACCTGTTTGGAGAAGGCAAGCTCATTTACAGGAATCTCTACTACCTCATCACTTCTGCAGCTGCCTCAGGAGAGGGTACTGACGTTTCAGTGAAACACACTTCTGCGGGAACTCAAAATTCCTGTTAAATATGCAAACCACCTGGAAAAAAAAATGTTGTCTTGTTAAACCAAGCAGATGTTTGAGGCTATTTTCAAGCCCTAAGCAACACCAAATGGGAAATTGAGGCCAAGTACAGTCCTGTGAAAAAACCTAATGACAGTTTATTTTTCAGCCACTGAGATCTATCAAGACCTGACAGGCAACAGTACTGAATACTGCTTAATGAGGCCAAAGGGAGTGGCTTAATTAATAACACCTAGAGGAGGATAATTAAGCCATATAGCAAGAGAAACATTTATTATTGTGTAATTTAACAACATTCCCCAGCTGCTTCTTGTAGCTTTGAGCCTTCACTCTCTGATGTGCTGCTGTTACAGAAAAAATGCACATTTGGAAATCTGTGTGCTGGTGTCAGTTGGTAGCTGCTGCAAGCTTCACATTGGCAAATCAAAGAGAAAAAGAAACTATGGAAGTGCAGCTTGCTAGTGTTCATCCCAAGAGAGAGTAGACCTCCTTGCAGACACAAAATCCACAGATATTGAAACTAAATGGCATGGAGTCTTCCTATGATCATCTACACAGAGATTCCACCACTGTATATTAAGTCATTTCCTTGATGTGGTTTGTATGGTTATAGGATAATATTAGTAAAAAATATATTGGGTCAAAAATGCTCTAGTGATGTGACATAAAGTGCTGAAGTGGCACAACTCTATTTTGCTAATTATAACTTCTTACTGACACTTCATGCTGGATCAGATATCATCTGTCTTTCTGCAATTGGTGTATTTTCCAGAGCACAGAGTCTGATAGACGTATGTATTTACACATGGTTCAGATAAAAATGTGCTACCAGGTGACCTTGTAATACATACGCTTAGAGTTATTAAAAGTGAACCACACCCCTAAATAAGAACAGAGCCATTAGTCACAAAGATTTTTGATATTTTTGAACACAATTTATTTGTCACTCTTGTTTCAAGTTCTGTCCATTAAAAGGTGCTTTGAATGCTTACTGTAATATGCTGCTTGCCTCCAAAGAGATGAGAGCAGGATGTGTAGCTGGAGAAGCAATTCAGTTTCAAGTACCAGGTGGAGTCGATCTGCATCTGGAAGGGTTGAGAAATTAAGAGGAAAATGGTAGCTTTTTAAAATTTCTGATCATGGACCCTGATCTGTTTCCCAAAGTGATCCCCTGACAGACATGTATAGTTGCATTTTACCAAAATGAGTTATAGGGAAGGAAATGAAGCTATTGTAGACACAAGCAGCCACTAAAAAGTCAAGTCACCACAGTCCATTGCTCATGTTAACAAAACCCATCTACAAGGTACTCAAACAAACCATTACGGAGTAACTGTAGCACGAGCATGAATCTATCTAACAAATTTTACATCATCAATCTCAGCAGCAGAAAAACTGGAAGTGTGTTGATTAATTTTAGAACTATGCTAAGTTTTTCTTCTCTTGTTTCAGAGCCTGCATTTTCCTCTTACTGACTGTCCCCGTTTTGATGAACTTCAGAATGAAACACAAACATCTAGTGAATTTCAAAAGAGAATACAACCATACATGGTAAGACAAAGTAAAAAGCAAACAAAGTCTAAGAAGAAGGAAAGTAACTAAGATGTAGAAGTGATGGAATTTTGTTGTTTCCTTTAGCTAAAATCCAAAAATAAATAAACGCTAAAACAACCCCAAACCTGTTTTGGTAATACAAAGTAATACAAATAAAAAATATTACACTTTGTAATAGCAAAACCCACCCCAAACCTGTTTTAGTATTACAAATACAAAGTAATACAAATACAAATAATTACAAATACAAAGTATTACACTTTGTAATAGCGCTCCTGCACAAACAAAGCAGGAGTATCATGTTCCTCAGACCCTGACTGCACCTGTATGCATTCTCTCAAAGTCGCTTCAGTCTTACTGTTTGGGCTAAACCAAACCCTATATTTTCCTTTGTTTGGTTTATTTCTAACTTTCTGCTAGCTCAGCTATCCCGGTCAGCCTCACTCACCTGCAACAGGGGCAGAAATAGGAATTCAGAGCTATCCTCTCTCTCTCAGCTACTGTTATGAAACAGCCGATGTGGGAATAAAGGATATTGAGTCCCTTTATTCTTCTGTGGTAGCATGTAGCAAGAATCCCTGTGGGAACTGTGGGACTATTACTTAGATATTCAGCTCCCCTTAAACGGCAGAAGGAAAATCAAGTTTTCTTTTCAATTTCTTTTTACCTCATCCTGAATATTCACCTCAGCTCTCTTTACTTTTCTATTTTCTTCTCATCCTTTTGCTCATCCTCCTTTTATATTAGTACCTTCCTCTTCCTTATACTTGTAGGCTTTAGGTGACTAGGGTAGCCTCCTGGAAGAAGAAAGTCAGAAGAAGAAAAGAAGAGTGCATCAGGGAGCTAACCAGACTTATCTATAGCTGGGTTGAGAAAAAGCAGTGACTGAAAAAGAGATCACCTTGAAATGGTTACAAAATGAAATCTGGAAACAAAATCTTCTACTACAAGAGTGTCACCTGTGTAAAATTAAACAAAACTCTGTTACCAAGTTGGATGCTGATGAATCTGTATGCTTGTATGTTCCATATGGATTGAGTATTCGTAGTGTGCTCTTCACTTTTTTCCCCTTTTCTCACCAGGATTTTTTACAAACAATGGCAGTAGACACAGGACTTGAACTAAACCATCTTAAAATACTGGACAATTTCCAGATGTGGAATACATACGATACTCTGTTCTGTGAGGTAATAATAAGGCAATAGAGGTCAGGAAATAATTTTGACTCCTAAGTTGGGTTTCGGTTGAACCATAACAATGTCATTTCATAGGAATGAGTTACCTTCTCTCCTGGAATTGCTAGCGCTTTTTTTTAAAGTAGTGGGTTTTTATTTTTATTTTTATTTTTAATTTGAATCTAGTTTCTAATGTAGTGTACTGGTAAAAGAAAACTCAAAAGAATGGTTTATAGCTTGAGAAACTGTTGTTTCTATTTGTTGTTTTATCCTGGAACATTGGCACTGAAATCCACTCCCTTTATTTGCTTTCCCAATATGCCGCTATAGAACTATTTGAGCACACTGCCTAGGACATATTTATGATTTCTAATAGGAAAATGAAATTATTTGCTTTAAACTGTCAACAGTTAAACATCAAAATACTTAGATGTTGAAAATGGGAGATAAGATTATGATTTATCAATTAGAAAATCAGGAGATAACAATTGGATGATATCTACCAGTGTAATCCAATCAGATTGGCCTCAAGCAGTAGGATGATTCCATTTGGCCCCAGAGATTAGCAGCAGCACATCCTCCACACCCTGAGGCACTTAAACACTATAACATATTGTCACTACAACATGATGGGAGAGTGACACTTGCCTGTAAATGGCTGGTGATGGAATTGGTACCTGGACAACTGTAGGGAAAAGGCAGGAAAAGTTGGAGCTAGGTTATAGCCTGAAGATGCAGAGGAAAAGAAGAGGATAAGACATATGCCTGCAAACTTTCACACTAGCAAAACCAAACCCACGTATTTCTATAGCAAAACCACATTTTACCTGCAAAGAATCCCCTTCACATTGGTGTTTCCCCTCTTCCCATCCACCTACTTCAGGTTGATCCCCATCCCCACAAAACGTATTCCAGGGCATGCCGGTGAATGAAACCACACTGGGCAAAGAATTGTGGGACAGTCTCAGAGAGTCTAAATGCGGTAGTGTGAGGCTGGGCAATAGGATGATAGAAACCAGTAGAAGAAAAGAAACATTATTTTTTTTCCTTTATCACCAGAGTATTCACAATTATACTCTACCTGGATGGGCTACCAAAGATGTAATCAGCAAGATGGAAAAACTGGCAGAATTATCCTTATTATCACTATTTGGACTTTATAAAACAGAAGAGAAATCACGACTGCAAGGAGGTAAATTTAAAAAATACATGGCTGTCAGGAAGAAGGAGACAATGTTTATAATAACATTCAACATTCTGTCAGAACCATGATTTCTAACTATGGACATTGGATGCCATATTAAGCACGAAAATATTTGCTGAACACTGACATTTGCACAGATTAGATATTGAAACAAGGTGCAATCCCACAATTTTTAAGTGATCAGAATTTTAAGAAAAATTATAGAAATCCAAGGGAAAAAATCAAGCCCTCAGGAGGTTCATTACTTGTCTGATATTAGCTTAGATTAAGTTTAAGTTCTGTTTCTCCGATATTTATTATATTTGATTCCTGATCTTTCATGCACTGGTTATATATTATGCCAAGATCTTGGCAACACCTCAGTAGCTCTCTGACAGACGGATATAAAGCTGCTCCAAACCAGTCAGATCAGAATAGAAGATAAGAGATTCAAATTATATCTATACTGCAAGAACGGGGACCACTGCATAGCTCCAAAACTGGGGTCAAGCTATGCACATTCTGACATGACTTCAGGACACAGCCTAGGCATTTATCACACAATTCCCAGGTGTCCGTGAGCAGGGACCCAAATAAGTGAGCTTGAATATCTGCAGGCTGGATTGTTTGTGGCTAGGCTTTGTAATGCACCTACCCTGCAGTCTAGATCTAGGTAAAGAATTATTAGAAACCTCATCATCTAGGAACATATGTCATTGGATCAAGCTATATAGCAATTACAGGCTCAGGCCCGCATTAACACACACCAGTTGTTAGGTGGTCATATCATAGGGTGAGGACTTTTATTCTAGCATTCATGGGCATACTAGTTATGCCTTCTTTCCTTATACTGATATAAATCATGCTGCGTGGATTTTCTCCTTCCTTAACCCATTGACTTTAGAATATCTCTGTTCTGGAGAAGGATTACAAAAATGGTTTGGAAAAAGGAAGAATTGATACTGTTTGATTTTTTGGAAGTAAACAGTTAAAACTATTTCTTCATTATCTAGAGAGGAAGAGGGTAGCACAGCTGTCATTATTGCAACACTCCAAACAGACCAAAAATAATGGAGAGGATGTCTCAGCGTAAGAAAACTCAAAGTGTTGTTAGCCCAGTTCTCAGGATACTTCTAGATGATTTCCTGTAAATCCTGCCATTTCACTTGATCTGGATAATGAATGGTATATTTCACTTCTGTAACATCTTCTCTCTAATTATGAACTTGTAGTAAGCTAAGAAATTACTATGAGGCCTGAGTAGATATCTTCTATTTGATACTCAAAATCTTTTGCTTTTTTGGTTTTGATTTCTATGGAAATGTTATATCTCAGCTTTCCTCTTCCTTGTTCCCATCTTTTTAAGGTGTCCTTGTGAACATTATTTTAAATAGTATTAAACAGGCTGCCAATTCTTCAAGACAAAGAAAAATGGAGGTCTACTCTGCAGTGAGTATTTTTGTCTTTCACAAATCTTGCTATGATTTTACAGGTAAAAGACCCTTAAAGAGAGTAATCAGAGTCTCCCTGGAAGTTAAACGAAAGAATAATATAATACAATTTGATTCAGCTAACAAGCTGAACATCAGTCAGTACAGGAACACAGCAGGAGCATGGATCTCACCTCAGTTTCAGACAAACTGTACTTGCTAAAGAAAACTACATATTTTATTACCCATTTTTTCTTCAACTTAATGGTGCAGTTTCTAGAAGTTGCATCTTTCCTTAAGTGCTCCTACTCCGGAGATGCTGTCACATAACAGAACTTCAGCTGTGTCTCCAAACCTTTCCTCTGCCTAGAAAGGGATGATACAGCTGTGGTTTCTTTTTTATTATTATTTTAGAGGATGAAGAGGACCATTTGGATCAGACCAAGATCCACTTAGCTCATTCATTATCCTCTCTCTAACACTGGCCAACAGCAGGGAAGAATGTGAGAATAATGCAAGCACAGAGTGATGCTTCCCTGGATACAACCTTCCAGCAATCTGTGGCTTAAGGTCTTCCTGAGATAGAATCTGTATCGGTGTGTTTAATAATTCTTGGCAGACTTTCTTCCATCAATTTGTCTAATCACTTTTTTTAATGCATTTATACTTTTGGCCTCTGGAACATCCTGTGGCAATGACTCGTGTGTTAAAAGAGAGAAAAGTACTTCCTTAATTTTTTTTTTTTTTAATACTGAATTTGGTTCCTTCTTAGCATTTCTACTGCGAGAAACAGTGAATATTCATTCTTCATTTTTCCTGGGTCACTCATGAATTTACTGTTTTCTGTCACATCTCTTCCATCTTTCCTTTTCCAAGATAGAATCTTACCTTATTTAATCTTTCCTCATATGGAAACTGCTCAATACCTTAAATGTTTCTTACTGCCTTTTCTACGTGTTTTCTAGTCCTACTATATTCTTTTTGAAAAAGAAGTGCAATCAGAATTTTCACTGCTGCTTTAATGCCTTGAGTCCAAGTATACTCTTAGTTGAAACTGATCTGCCTACAAAGTTCCGGATCTGGAATTATAATTGAAACATAGTGGTTAGACCAGCAGATAAATAAGGTTAGCAAATATGCATATAAAGATGCTTGCAAAATTTAGTCATCAAGTTGTTTGGATTTCCCTCCTTCAGCTCCTTTTCCTGACATCTCCTGCAAGAGGAGGGAAATTGGGAGAGGAAGGGATGGCAGAGGGGTGTGTAATGGATTCCATCAAAATATAAGCAATTTTATTGTGTAAATCCAAACAGAAGGAACAACAATTTCAGATGTTCTGGAGTGTGTGTGGAGGCAAGGATAACAGTCTTTGTGTGCAGCTATTTAAATAAAGTACTTGTAACTTCACTTGAAATGCTATAGGATATACTACCTTACACTGCCTTAATCTGACTTTGGAACCGAAAACACTCTTGAAGGAAGGAGTAGCAAAAATACCCTGAAAAACTAGATTTATTTCTCAGATCACATCTTGCTTTCCTGTAGTATCTCCATCTCCAAAATATTTCCAGATCCTGCAAGATATATACTGCAGTAACTCTTTGGAAATGCTTCCTGCTGTTTGTAGTAGTCTGTTAACAGTTTTCCGAAAGGTGAATATATTGAACATATTTTTGTGGTCAAATTTACACAGGTTTTGTTTTATCTTGATTTCCACTCCCCATCCACTCTTGTCTCATTACTCTGAAGAAATGGTAGTTGACTTAACTGACTTTCAAAGATGTATTTTTTTTTTCCAATAGCACGACACCACAATTGGCGCCATCCAGATTGCTCTCAATATTTTCAATGGAAAACTGCCACCATATGCTGCTTGCCAGTTTTTTGAACTCTACCAAGAAAGCAGTGGGTAAAGATCTTCTTATTTATGCAAGAATGAAGAGTGTTTGAAATTTGGTTCCCTCTCCCCCCAAATCGTTTTCCTCTCAGATATTGTGAAGAGATACAAATTTATTTTAAACTGATACTTCACTGAGTAGTCCACAGGCACAAAGTTATATTAAAACCAGGAAAAGTTATGTTTGCTAGATATGCATGTCACTATGTGCTTTGAAAGTCAGAAAGAAGAGGAAAACAGGCCTTACCAGCTGGAAGTAAATGGTAAAATAATTTTTCCTGTTTCTTCAAAGGATAGCAACAACATTTCCAAGACATCTCATAAATGCCAAGGTAAACCAATTGGCTTAGAAGAGCCCAGTGGTCTTGCCATTCAAGGAGCCTTCAGAAGGACCTATTTGAGATGACTGGTGATCTGTAAATTAATGCAATTAGCTTTGGCAAAGCGGGATTTGCAGATGTTTCTACAAAGCCTCCATTCTTGAAGAACAGATTCTAGACTAGGACATTAGAGTCTATTTCCAACATTCTGCCTCTAAACAGGAAACCTATTGTTTAAGAACCTTTCTTTAAACAATCTTTTCAATGTCATTACCCAGGCGATATAGCATTGAAATGCACTATCGGAATGATTCTTCAAAGGATCCCTTTCTACTCACTCTGCCAGGATGCAGCCCTGCTTGCCCACTTGAGAAGTTTGCTGAACTAGTTTCTCCCCTGATTACAAAAAATTGGTCAAAAGAGTGTGGGAAGAAAGACAAAACGAAAGGTAGTGTAACAGCTCTGTATTTTTTACATAAGATGGAGGCAGAAGTTGTATCAATGGCTCCAAATTTTGTACCTTTAGATCTCCTTTTAACAAATGTAGACCAGCTTTACTACGGAGAGGGAAAGCCAACAAATTAAATTCCTCTGAAAACATGAAGAGTAGACTTGCCCGCCAGCGTGAAGGCAGTGCTATTATTAGAGTACTCACATAAGGAGCTACATAAAGGCCATGGCCAGAACTAGAGCTCCACTTGCTGAAAACATCTGACAGAAATATGCATGTGGGTGCTATGCAAGCAGTCCTATGTATTTTGGACGCATCAAACCTTCTGTAGATGCAAAGGAAAAGTGGCTTGCACATGCACAATAAAATTGACGCATGCCATGATAAGACTGATGCATCTGTACTTCTGGCAAGCATACCATGTACTGAGGATACCTTAGCTTCCACTCTACACACAGTGTGCAGTTGATCCATGCAGATATAGCCACTCTTTGCTTTGGGCTACCAATGGCTGACAGCGTCTCCCTGCCTGACTATTAGTTTGAGGAGGGAAGCGCAGGGCAAGGCAACACATGCTACTTTCCAATAGCACTGGTATCTCTCCCTTCCTGAGTATACTCAGCGTTTTGCTGATTCCTGATGAAACTCTTAGTTTGCATTAACTACATACGGTCCCTCTTGCCCTGTGAAAAAAACAATGAATAAGATTTACTCAAGCACAGGAAGCTATCTATGCATTTCCAGGATTGAAGTATTATGCTTTTATACTCATGTTGCGTATGTCAGTAAATACAGACCATGTGACCTTGCAAAAAATATGAATGAAATGTAACTATATTTCCATTGCACATACTTACAAGAAGACTGCTATCTCTGTATTTAAAGTGATATACATTTATCTTTCATTAACTGCCTTTTCTTTATTTTTTTTCTTTACAGATATTTTTATTGGATTTGATGTTGCTGTTGGCTTGTTGTTTATTTTTGACCTTGTACTGCTCTACCTCCTTTATCATTATGGACGCTGCAGGCGCAGAAACAACTACCAAGACATTTAAAGGGGAGGTAAAGAAATGACAGAGAGCAGCTAGACATCAAGCAATCTTTGAGGTTGCTTATAGCCATCCATTTGCTCTGGCCAAATTAATCTGGCCTAGGTCCTAAAAGACTAAATATCTGCAGTGAGAAATGCTGTGGAAATACATTATTTTTAAGAATTTACTTTTGTAGAAAGACAGAATTACTTCAGCTTCTGTCTGTAAATTTTCCACTGCTATTAACCACTCCCAAATCAGCCTGTGGGGTGAAGGGATGCTATTGTCTGTGTTTTCTTTTTTTTTTAGTATTTCCTATTATCATCTAGCACTCTGTTACTCTCTTACCCTGTTCAATAAGTTTTTTTTGAAAATCACAGTCTGTAATATTTTCCTTACTTCTTATAAATGGCTAATTTGTTGATGCACAGGAACATGTTTTCAGTGAGCAGAAGCTGCAATTATCGTGTGAAAACAGATTCATACCAGCACTTGGGAATACTGTTTCAGTATTTATTCATGCAAGTCTATGCATGAGTTTTGACCTTGGCCTTCAGCTAATAAAAGTCTGCAGCCTGCTTTTCAAAGCAGTTACACTACCATAGCTCTCACTGAAATTAGCAGAAAGTGGGGGGAGCTCTGTCATGTATTCAAGCATCAAGCAAGAAGCTTAGTGCAACAAGATCTTGGCCAGTGTCCATCACCTTAGTAATATGGATAAGTAAATACATACAAAATGTCACTACACTGCTTTCCTGTTTTTCTGAGCTCCTAGTCATGCAAGTTCCTTTGCCCTGCATCTTTTCTACGATGCATCTGTTCTGCGTCCTGCTTCAGGTCTCTTCTGTAATTTTATCTGAGCCACTTTTACAGTAATTCCTCAAGCTATCACTCTGTTTATCACCTTTCATTTTAATTTACAATAACTCCTTGTTCTGTTCAAATCTCTTACATTAACAAGACATGCACTGAAAGTAAGAAAACAATGATTCTGCTTTTTGTACGTTGATCTCGTCTGTGCAATATATGTTGTTCCGTTTGTAAGCTCCTCAGGGCAGGGAATGCATTTCCATAATTGCTCCCTAGTGTCATAAACAAGTATCATAAACACTAATATTGCTGTATAAAATACTTTTTATTGTCATATGTTTCACAGGCTGAATTAAGATTTTTTTATCCTGTAGTCCTACAAAGGATACTGTGAATTACATTACCACGGAGAAGCCTTTTAAAAACTATACAGACGGGTGCCAACAGCAGGTTCAGCCCAACAGATATAATGAGCAATCATGTGCTCACACTAATGAGCCCTGTCGAAGCACAAAAGTCTAGAGAATGCTGCAAGGTGTTGTTGCTTAGCTCAGGCATAGCATTGCGTCGATGTGAATACACTGCTTCTGGTCTGACTTTGACTCACATCTGTGGGTTGCAACTTGGAGCCCAGGAGCTTGTGTCAGCTACCACTGATCTAAAGATCAGCCCTCAATATTACAGTTATGGACACATTCAAAATGTGATGGAATTAGATGGATTAAATAGAATAAATCAAACAAAATAGCAATGGCGTGTGGTAATATAGCCATTTCCAAACATCACTGCATTTGCTTGTAGTAATTTCAGCTACTGAGGTGTCCACCTTTTGAAGGAGTATTTTCCACTCGGTGAAAAGCCTTTACTAGTAGACATTTCCATTTTATCTATCTTACGAAATATAATCAAGGGATGGATTTGATTCTTACATGGTAAGGATATTTTATTATACAACAATTTGGGGCAAAGCTGTTGAAAAGATGAAAGGTTGTTGTTAAATCAGACATTTTGGACACACAAGCCTCAGATTGTAACTAGTAATTCCGATCCTTGGTTCAACAACTTAAAGGAATGTCTGTATTTCAGTCAAAAGTGTTACAGCAGCCCTAGGAAACACGCCTGAGCTGACTGTGTTACTCTCAGCATCATACTCAAAGTGAGGAAAAGCTCAGGACAAACCACAAAACTGATCCTGACTCCTGAATGCATACATATGTAAAAATATATATATACACACAGATACACTCGGTGATTACCTGATGCTGAGGTCTGTATTACCACTGCTGCAGTGCTGTTGATACGCACTTAAGGATAGATTGAGTATGTCTTTTGTTAGAGGCAGTCAGATGCTTGACAAGTGAAGATGTATTGTTGGCTGATAATATGTGGTAAGAACAGTTTTGGAGATATTAGAAAGCCAGTTGTTTGCACTCCACAAGAAGTAGCACGGGGTGTGTTTTCCAAGATTGCTTCCTACAAGAAGAAGTACATCCAGTAAAATGTGAAGTGTTTGAGACATCTTTGGTGGTTTATGGTACTGAAGTAGAAGCTGTTACAAAGAATTTCAGGAGATGAGGCAATTCTAGGTGCAGCAGGAGCAGTCGTGAATTAAATTTATTGTAGGGATACCTTTTTGTTAACAGATAGTCATACTTGAAAATGTCCAAGCATTTTTAGAATGGATCCAGTGAACACAAGTTACATTGAATGTAATGAATAGGTTCAGATGATGTAACTTAAGATTTAATAGAAGTACAATAAAGAAGTAATACATTATTAATGTAGGTGCAGAATCTCACTTATAGTAAAAATGCTTTGTCTTGCTGTGATTAAATCAAGTGTAATTTCTCCAGTGGAGTAAAAGGTTGAAAGTGTCAGACAAGCTTGTGGGTTTTTTATTTTTTCAGCCAGATTTACTATTTGTTTAGTATAACTGCAGACTATTTGTGACTAGAAAACATCTTTGCTCCGAGCAACTTGTACCACTGCAATAAAGTATATTAAGGAAACAGTTCAACATTTGCAATTGTATTCAAGTGAAAAATGATGGAGCTTTCAGTATGCCTAGACTTCCCGCCAAAAAGCGAATGCCCAGGTTTGCTCCTTTCATAAGAACAGATTCCTAAAGCAGTGATGCTTTGGCACTAACAATGCTAGCGTGACGACATCAAGCCCTTCCATTTGCCTCCTAGCAGTGACATCATCTGCCTCTATGATAACTATGGTAGCAATTAGCAACTCTGCAGCTGGGTTTTCTGGGGCATATGATAGACAGCAGTACCTACACAGCACTTTCCAGCCCAGTCAGCCTCAACCTCCTCTTACTGAGTTGACTTCGTTCTGGAACTTGTTTATTCACAGCCCTGAATATTGCACACACTGTGTCAGCACAGCATACCTATCTGACTTCCAGAGTAACACTGGCTCAATCTGCAGTGTTTGTGTCCATTCCAAACTGTAATGTAGGTACATTTGATCCAAATGACATTATCTCTTCTCACTTAAACACATTTTCTTAGGTGTGGTAAGATATAGAAAACAAATACAGTACATTTAAAAAGAAAATAAATGTGTTCAGTCCAAATTATTTTGAGTCTGGATTAAACCTCCAAAGATAAAGTTGGTTATATAATTTTTCTCCACATACAAAAAACGTTAAAAATTCTGTTGTAAAAAAGGAAAATAATGATTTACAGTGATGGAATTTGAGAATGGTGGTGTGGGTAGAGGCTGACTCGTTCTTAAGCATATAACCTTGGCCTTCATTAATTCATACTGAGGAGACATCAACAATAGTGCATAGGATTATATTCTTGGCATAAAATAGCTGAAATTACTACACTCCTTAAAGTAATTCTTATAAAGAAAGACGGGAATGAAAGGTGGACATCTGCCTATATGGGGCTAGCTTTATTGATTAAGACAACAATGCTTCTGCATCAGAAGTAGCCAAGTACTAACACTCAAATAAATAAACATGAGTTGCTACTGAAATAACAGCAAATCATTTGAACTATTGTATTATGTAAGATGGCCTCTTCTATGACTAGACAATTTCACCTCCAAAGGGATTTTAGCACTGGCAAGGCCTGCAAGACCATGTGTAAGAGATCAGGTACAGTTGGACAGTTGAAAACAGATATCCAAAGTCCACTTGTACTAATTTCTGTAATTTCTCTTCAGGCAGAATAATGACACTACTCCCTCTATGAAGGTTGATAGTACATTGTCAAATTCATCCATCCTGCAGACTGAGGTTCCAGTGATCTTTTAAAAAATCTGTAGAGAGAAGAAGAGATACTATTTATCAATTTAAAGTAGATAGTGGAGAAAGGAAATGGCCCTGGCTCCATCTCTCTTCCTTTATATGTATCTGGAATCATGTCCACATCAAAAAAAAGTAATTTCTCTGTGCTGTGGTTATGGCAGCTAAAGGTCTTGCTCTCTTCCTACAGGGAGCCTTTGACTTCAAAGGACAGAGTAATTCTGCTAGCTCATCTACACTGTAAACTATGGAAAGAAGGGTTGTAAGATGCAGAATGATCATAAAGCCTTTTCTTTAGGAAGATAAGAATTAAAAGGATATATGGACTCAAAAACCTGTAACTTCAGATCCAAGTAGGGAAGCACATGCCCTCCATTCTCTAAAATACTAGTCTTGACAACATTTGGAGCAAGAATTACAAAAAGAGTAGCAAAAATTCTGTATCACCCACAACTGTTGAGCTGACTGAGGACTTCTCCAGTACTTCTTGGAAGCAGAGCTCCTTCATTGTTTCCATTCTGAGGTGTTCGTAGAGTGTGTCCTGCCTGCTCTTAAGGAAGCAGCAAGCGCTGAAGCAAATCTGAAGCCTATTTCTTGTTTAGAAGTTTCTAACCACAGGCACTTAAGATTAAAATGGATATGATTAGTAAATTACTGTTTGTTGTATGACAGTTCCTTCATTTGTGAAATTAATTCAGAAGTACTTTACAGCACAGGGCACCTCCTTCAGGACAGATGAGGGAAACGAACAATTCAAACACAGCATGTTACCCTTATGAAAAGACAAGAGCGTTTGCTACCTATATAAGCAGCCCTTCGTGAGAATTTGTGTATTCCTTGTAATATCCTGGTGGAAGAGAGCTTTGTCAAGCCATTTATGCACAAGAAACAAAGATTCCTTCTTTCTTGGTAAAGGAAGATGTATATAAAAATACACCTTAGTAGGTAAGTTAAGACTCTTCAAATAAACACATGAAAATCTTCTCTGACAAATGAAGGCCTTATTTTCACTTCACTTCACTTCACTTCACTTCACTTCACTTCACTTCACATTACTGTTCGGAAAGATAGAGTTGGCAAAGACAGGATATTTTAAGCCTCATAATGTGGTGGGTATCCTACCTCCAGTAGAATTATTGAGTTGTCGTCTCTTGTATGGGTATTTGCTCTCATCTTTGAACTACTGGTAGGATGGAAGTGAAGGACGACAAATACTTTAAAGGGCAGCGAGCAAAACAAGCCACTGTTGATTACATGTCTCAATCACCAAAACTATTTGGTCATAGATGTGAACCAAGTGGGTCCTTAATCCCCTCAGCTATTCTTTCTAACTACCACACTCAACCTCAGGGTATGTGGTAAAGCATAGCCCCTATTGATTTATATCTCTCCTTTTCTGAACACACATTCAGTAATATCAGTATTGTAGAAAAGCCATTAGCTGAGCTGCATCTGTCTTTGTTGATCTCGTCTAATTGATGTTTCACTACAATTTGAATACCAGTCCTCTGTAAAGAAGACCATTCTCCATCATGAAGTGCTGTCATTATTAATGACTGTCTCAGTTGAGCCTTAAGAAAAATCCTGTTTTCTGTAGACAAGTATCTCTGGACAAAAAGTTTGGAGATTTTAATAACCATAGCTTGTGTTACCAAAGCAGACTAAGCATTCTATACAAACTTCCTTCTTTATTTCAGTGAAGCAACTGCCACTTTGGAGAGTGCAAACACACTCTGACTCTACTCAAGTATGTTATTTTATAATGATTTATCTTTTTGTTTTAGAATATAGTTTTAGCATGTAGTCCTAAGTAAGTTTATTATCAGAGAAAACACATGTATATGAGGCTCTTGATGACAATAGAGCTTGACTGTTCAAGAAAGAGACCAAATATCCTGAAATAACTGATAAAACTGTAAAAGAACTGCATTGCTGAGACAGAACGATGTTACAGACTTTTATCTGTTCAAAGCAAAAGTCTAAAGGATCAGTCTCAGAAGCCAACCTAAATACAGAAGCGGCTGAGGAGGTATAATTGTAAAAACAGTATAATTTCCATTATGCTTTCTTTGTAGTTTTACAATGCTTTTCCCATTACATAAAACGTATGTTTATAGATTCTTCTGCATTTAAATCTTGCCTGGTGACAAAACCAGTTCTAGATAATCTGGTGAATCCTAATCATATCATTCTGTAATTCAGATCCAAACTTTTCACGTAGTGGATGGGCAGCTCCCCCAAGTGTTTACTAACCATTATGTGGTGTAGTTTTCAGGAGACTTTGGGCAGTCTCCTACTTTGATAAAACATCCTAGACTAAGGTGGGTAACGAAACTTCTAGTATATGCTAGACAGAGCCTTTGTCAGCAAGTAAAATAATGGCATGAAAAACAAATGTAGTGGGAAAGAGTCTGTGGAAGTACAAGCAGTTTCCCTTGCAATGGAACATATGAGACAAAAGCTAAGGAAAAACCTATTTCCCTAAGTGCGTTATTAGCAGTAGGGCATTGTGGAAACCCCTCAAGGTGAAAATTTAAAGTTGAAAAACTCTCATAAAAAGAGAAAAGGGGGTTTGTTCCAGGTTAGCATCATTTAAGGAAGGGCAAGCATCAAAAAAATCTTTGTCAAAAGACTGGACCCCAGCTTTCTCAGTACAGTAGCCATTTTAATGGGATGGTCTGCTGTTTGGAGAAGAATTTGGACACATCATTTACATCACATTTATGAAGACAGCAGTGGAGGCCTTGGTTTATCTGTAAAAATCTTCAGACATAATAAACAATGTGTTAAATTCTGTTTTAGTTTATTTAAAAAAAAATCCTTGAAGTATCTAGAGTTAAGAGCGATTTTCAAACAGTGAGTAAACGAGATGCATATTGTTCTGTAGTGGTGGCAAAGCAGTGAGAGCACTAACTTATCATCACCAGTAGCAAATCCTCCAAAGCAAGATCAAGGTCACCCAACTGCTGCAGGCAGGGTAAGTTGCCACGGTTACTTTAGGAACTGATAACGCAGGGTGCATAGATGCCTTCTCCTGGCAAGTCCTTACCAGAGTGGCTCTGGCGTGCCTTATTAAAGTAGGTAGCCTGTTTGAACCCTAGAAGTCTCTCCACCTTTACTTCTCTCTTTACATCACCTTTAACTGCAGCCTGGTGGGCATTAAGAAAAATTTGAGTCACTATTTCCTACCGATTACTGGGAGCAGTATGCCATCTACTGACTGTACAAGCTCTCTTGTGTTTGCAGCTTTCTACCTAAATAGTAAGAAAGCTTGTTTTAAATGGGATTCCGTCCACTTTGGTGCTTCAGGTTCTGGAGCCAAACTCATCCTGAATGTTAAAAGGTCAGTTCTGCCTTTCTAGAACTAACTTCTTTTTCAAGGGAGTACAAAAGAGATTATTAACAAATTTCTTCTAGATTAGCTATGCAGGAAGTTGATAGGTAGGCTAGTGTTAAATGAACAGACTTTGCTGCCTCAGAAAATAAGTCTTCAGTGTAAGTTTGGTTCAGGGACTAATCAGTATTTTTTTTCACACACAAAACCCTTATTCAGTCATCTTATCACAGAATCATAGAATCATAAAATAGTTTGGGTTGGAAGGGACCTTAAAGATCATCTAGTTCCAACTCCCCTGTCATAGGCAGGGACACGTCCCACTAGATCAAATATTCATTAGATATTCAACGTCACCAGATATTCAATGTCTAAACTTCAGAGGACGATTATGTTTTTCTGACCTTCTGTTAGCCTGCATCCATCTTAATCTGTGTTACATAAAAAGGAAGAAATGATTACATTGTGCTTCATCGAACAGTATCTCCGTGGTGCTACTTGCTCTTTTTGGTATCTACTACTCTGCTGAAGTGGTGTGTGAGTTTTTTCAGTTACTTTCTCTAACAAGTTAGATGCATAGCATAACTCCTTCTTTCTTTCTTTTATTTTATTTAATAAAACCACATAATACTGTAAGACAAGAATATTAACGACTAGCCCAAAAGCATTTGCTGGAAATCAGTAGCTAATTGTTTAATGCATTCAATGACTTCACATCTGAAAGCTATCGTGAGAAGCCTTTTTGATCAATGACTGCAATCTTCAAACTTATCTCACACTAGATTATTTATGATAGTAGGGAAAGGAAATATCTTAAGTCCAACTGCTTAATTCCAATAGTCAGCTAATGTAACAGAATCCATAAATGAAAGAATCATAGAATCATAGAATAATTTGGGCTGGAAGGGACTCTAAAGTTCCAACCTCCCTGCCCTGGACAGGGACATCCCACTAAATCAGGCTGCCAAAGGCCCCATCTAACCTGGCCTTGAACACCTCCAGGGATGGGGCATCCTCAGCTTACCTGGGCAACCTGTTCCAGTGTCTCACTACTTTCATGGTGAAGAAATTCTTCCTAATGTCTAGTCTAAATTTGCCCCTCTCCAGTTTATACCCGTTCCCCCTTGTTCTGTCACCACAAGCCTTTGTGAATAGCCCCTCTCTAGCTTTCCTGTAGGCCCCCTTCAGGTCCTGGAAAGTCGCTATAAGATCTCCTCTGAGCCTTCTCTTCTCCAGGCTGAATAAGCCCAACTCTCTCAGCCTGTCCTCATATGGGAGGTGCTCCAGCCCTCTGAACAGATGTTTCAGGCCTAGCAAGATTGAAACTTTGTAGTTCTCTAATTTTGTGAAAATACAGAATATGAAAGTTCTTTTAAAATCTTAGCTATTAATGGAGAAGCCTGTAGTAATTTGAGAAAAGTCTCATGGCAAGGAAACTTCTACCTCCAAGATTCCTTTCAAGATAGTAGTGTAGACAGATAGCAGACAGATAGTTTTAGTAGTGCAACTACTAAAACTTAGGACATACTGAAAACAAGTTAACTGTTCTAACATATTTATACAGCTTTTAGTAGTAGTAATCACAGTAGAAAAGGCATTTCTAGGGATTGTTGAATCAATCAGAAACTGATTACTAACTTGTGTTGCCTTTTATAAATTCATGACAACACACAAAAAGGAGACATGAAAGAGTATAAATGAGATAAAAATAGCCAAGGGAATATGGAGCTATGTAATATACTTGTAGCCACCTGCTGGAAATCCTCACCTGTGTGATTACTCATCAGACATGCATAGTTCCATTGGCTCTGATTGCTCACACTGAGAGATCTTGCACAAGCAAAGGCTCGCAGAGGTAGGTACTCATAGATGGTAAAGGCATGAGCAGTAAAACAAAGAACTAGTAACATGAAAAAACCTCAAATTCTGGGCAGGGGTATTAAGTCTCTCCAGGAAGTTGAAAGAAGGAAATAAATTCCTTCTAGAAAAAAACCCAACAAACAACCTACAACAAAACAGTGATAT
Organism: Cuculus canorus; assembly: GCF_017976375.1. Classification (NCBI taxonomy): domain Eukaryota; kingdom Metazoa; phylum Chordata; class Aves; order Cuculiformes; family Cuculidae; genus Cuculus; species Cuculus canorus. The sequence goes on from NC_071402.1 coordinate 115,190,125, forward strand.
TCTGCATTGGGAATAGATATCAGCAGCTGAATGTAAAAGGAAACAGAAGCCTACGTGATGAGCTTGTTACAAGTTGGAACACTGTCAAACCCAGTTTCAGTTTTTTAGTTCTGCTTTTAATCAGCAAAGTCCATACTGCACCACTGTTTACTGGTTGAACTGAAGCAAATTTAGGGCCATGACTGAAAAGCTTGTCTTTTATCTGCCAAGTGCCAAGTCATCACTCTGTGCTTCTGTCGAAAGCTCTGTTAGCATTTCTAAAGAACTGAGTGCACCAGATCTCTAAGCACTGGTCAGAGAGAAAAACAAGTCCTATTGTAGACATAATTGCTAGTCACTCTTGCATAAGAAAAGAGCAGAAAATAAATAAATAAAATATTTTATTTTCTCTTAATGACTGGCAAAATGCAGTTACATTACACCTTTCTTGACATCAATTTCACTTGGGCATACAAAAATTTTCTTGTAAGGATCAGGTCGCTTCAGATCATAACATTCACACGGGAAGCAATTAAATCAGCTTATCTGGTGATATGCAAATAATTATCTACTCATAAAAGATTCAGTTCAAGCACGCTTGGTGCCTATTTTGGCAACAAACCACTTAATTTGCAGATTGTGGGGGAAAAGTATCAGTAAAAAGCTCAAGCAATTATGAAATTAGTGCATGAATTTTATTCTAGACACTCCAGTAATAGAAGAGAAATAATGAACAATGCATTGTCGAAATGGAATTTGGAGCAAGAGCAGAAATAAAGGAATTCAGCGCTTATATGATACAGAACACGTTTCTTTTCATGGCTGCTATAACATCACCTCCATTTAGGGACAATTCAAGTATTTTTAAACCTGTCAGTCTGCTCTTCTCTGAAGAGGATAGCGTTTACTTGCTGGCTAACTAATTAAGCAAACAAACCAGCTAATATTAGTTCACTGTTAAGTAATTTATCAAATTAATTCATTCATATACTCCAATTCTGTTTTATTAGTATAATACAATTTTAATTCAATATTACCCAGAAATAAGGAGGTGTAATTAGAGGCACATTGAAGTTTCTTTTCTTACATGCTTCCCTGCCTTACACTAAAAATGGGACAGCAGAAGTTTAGGGAAATTTGATCCAAACTCCAAGCATTAATAGTATCATTACAAACTAGCACTAAATAAGATTACATAAGTATCCATATGCTTCTGCTTAAAACCAACAGCATATGCCTTATATACCATTTGATGGTCACGATCTGTGTCAAAGCAAAGCAAAAGGAGTGGGAAGATAATATGAATAATATACTGCCTGAAATGGATGCCAGAAATGGTGTTAACTTACTGTGTGCATTTCTGCCTTGCTTGTTGTGGTTTCTCAGATTCATACACTTCTGTTTCCATTAACTTAGCCAAATGACCCAGCGATCTGATTACAATTTTAAGAATATTACAGTCAAAATGCTTTTTCATCATCAGAAGCACCACATCTAAAAGCTTAAATGCTGGTACCTCTGCAATACCGAGAAATTGGTAAGGGACTCAATGATTTGGTCACAATGAGAAAACCAAAACCAGAAACAGCATGAGGAAAATGAAGGTGAAACTGTAAAGACCTAAGGAAAAAAAAAATATCTACCAACCCTAAAGAAAACAGAAATTTCAAAAGTCCTGCTTCTGCTTATCACAGGAAAAGGGAAAGAGCCTGAAAATTATGCTGACTGATGCTCATTTTTATGACTCACTGTGCCCGGCATTCTTACATTGCAGATGTCATTCAATAACAGCAGAAAGGCAAACTATTAAAATCTCTATGTCTACAGTTGGCAATGCAGGTGTTTAGCATTATTGCAGTATACTACTACCCTCTCCTGGAGATGTAATCTGATTATCACTGTAAATAGCTCATAACATAAGCTTCCTAAGCACATCACCTGTGCCCGTCTCCTCTGAGCCTTCCAAGGAGAGGGTGTGTTGCCTGGTGATATTCCCCATTCTCATTCAGACCAGCATTAGTGATCAATGGTGTGGCACAGTGAGCTTAATACATTCATCATATGAATAGCCAGACCTCTTGCCTGTGTACAACAGGAGTGAGAACATGTGCCTTTATGGAATACCAGTGAGCCCACGTCCATGGGTTTAATTCCATTGTTTTGCCCCACGGGCTCTACGGTGTCGCCATTTGCAAGACATCAGCAATGATTTACGTGTCAAAAACGATGGTCCAGATGCCCCATTTCTCAACCTGCTGCCTTCTCCTGCCAAGCCTAAGGATCTGGCCCTGGTTCAGCAAAGAGTCTTCTCACAATGCCACCCAGAGGACAGCAGCAACTCACCTCTGCCTGGATCTTGCTTGCTCCAGGTCTTCTTCGTGCTACAGCGATAAATAGTCTGGTGAGTTGTGTACCAAGGAGACTTGGTAAATGCCTACCCTGATCCAGGCTCTGGTCTATCCAAGAGGTCCAGGTTGGTAGGAGCAGTTAACATTTTAATACCAGATTTACTTATTTGTAGATGTTCGACATTACATTTTTACTTGGAAAAGTGATACAGCTTTATACCAAAACAACACCACAAGTGTGATGTAATGACCGTAAAATACAGTAGAATCACAATACAAACTGATTTGTCATGCCACTTTCTACATGCTACATGCTCCACTGTCTCAAAGAGGAAGGTTTTGTCCTAATTACAGAGGTCCCAAACCATAGATTGAATGAAAATATAGTCTGGAAATCTTTAGATGGCCTGCATAGTGAGGTATTCTTAGTATTTTTTTTTCCAAGCAGTTTGCATTCTGATGCTTAATTTGTAAGAGTGAATGTGGCATTTCTTAATATGTTAAGTCACATCACTTGTACTAGCCAGTACTTCTGAAGGACAAATCTTGTACTTCACTGAAAGGAAGTCCTGAAAGTTGTCAGAAAGGAGAGACTTTATAAAGTTGGTCCTTATCTGGAGATCGGAAGTCAAGGGCTCTAAGGTAATTGTGCACAACCTTTCAGATCTGAGATCTGTCTGCATGGAGAAGGAGGCACGGCTCACTTGAAACATCTCCCAGGATCAAGGCTTTTTCTGGCTCCATCAGGAGTTTCAGGTTTAAATGGCAATTAAATCAGATGTACCTTGTGCCATCAGTGTGTGATATGCCAGCTCTGCTGTGCAGAGACAGGGTGGTCTTGTGTGCCATTCTTTATAGTAGGAAGTAAGATGTAAGGCTACAAGTGGTTAATACAGTGTGTCATTGATGATTATTTTTAGGCATTCTGATTGAAGTGAGGTGAAAGCAAAGCCACTACGGTTAATTTCCAATTTCCCATGGTAGAAAAGGGATGAGGGCAGAGAAGAGCCTTGTAAGATGTGTATACTGCAAACCATATATACACTAAGCTCCACCAACCTCTGAAATACTTGTAAACAGTTCCTGTGAGAGCACGGGCAGCTTTTAAGCAGCAGCAGCCAAAACGTGGAGAGCAGCAGGTGGTGCGCATTTCATCTTCTGTGGCATGGTGCTGGAGCCAGGGCTGTCTGATGAGATCTCATAATGAAACAGTCAAACGCATTGAGAAGTTGAACACAGCTCAGCAAAGCAGATCTGAACTAACGCTGACTGCCTGTCTGCCAGTAAACAGATAATTGCACTCCATTTTTTAATTGAAATTTGATGAAACTAAAACATACTTTGGTAAAATACCCCATGAAAATGTGTTCTGCTCGTGGATCCTGCATATATGGGATTAAGCTATTGTCGGGGTGTGAGTTTCTGTCAGGTACACAGATAAAGTTTGGGATTAAATTATTGTAAAACCAACATAACTTCCTCATATTATGCAACTTAGATTTTTCTAGCCAGAAGTCTTTTCATTGCTGCTGCTGTTATTGGTAGTGATCTGTCCATAGATGGGTTAGAATTCGGGAACATCATTAAGCCACAAAATGTTCTCTTGTTAATGCATAACCATCTTGCAGCTGTATCATTCATACGTGGCTAGCCTGCATTTCTCATCTACAAGTGATTCTAAACGATAAGGTGCATAGTACTGGACTATGGGAGGGAAGGGTTTAAATAAAGGAAAAATGAAAGAATCCTTCTGATACCCATTCTTTCTCACGAGGCTATAATTTCAATGCCTTGACCTGCAAGTTATGTCATCATAACATTTTACAATGTCTCCTCTGTTCTTCTCTGTGCTTCATGAACAATGTTTCATGGAGGAAATGCTGGATATTCTCAATAATATTCTTACTCTCTAAAAACAGTAAGAATTTTCTGATTCTCTGAGGCATTGTGGGCAAGGCTAGTAATTCCTGTTTGTTGTTTTGTTCACAATTATTTCCACTGGGCATTACAACCTCATTCTTATTTCTAATTCTGGGATTTGACCCCAGACTAGGGAATCAGAGAATTAGTATTTAATTTTCCTTTATATGCTTTACAGGCTGAAGCTCAGAAACAAGCATATGTAAGTGATTCTCTCATAACTCTTGTTGATGAAAACTGCAGTGCCCAAGCAAAGAACCTGTTGCTTGGTTTTCATAAGTCCTTTTAGTCTGAATAACCAAATTCAAATACCTGGAAGGCACTGCAGCTATAGATATGTTCAAGAATCCCACTGTGATTTCCTGGATACTAACAAAAAATCCCTCTGACTGAATTTGCCTACTGTCCCACTAATTCACTCTGCTTCTGAAAAACTTTGAACAGTGTTCAAAATCACTTTTTTTGGTGTTTTTTCTTTTTTGTTACCTTAGTAGCTGAATATAAATCATGGCCACTCTGTCAACCTCCAGTTTCTCAAATTAGTAGCATTCCTTTTCCTGCGATTGTATTTAAATTTAACTTACATTGTGTAAGGCATGTAAAATATGACATGACATCATTTTACATAGATCAATTGAATAAGTTTGCAATGTACACTATCATCTGTTTTGGTTCTACTGTCTGTAAAAAAGAAACAGGCAGACAAGCAAATTTTGCTTTTTTACGGGAAGAGTGTGTTTTAAAGCTTGAAATGATACATGAGAATATACAGAAAAAGAAACATTAATGTACTTTCAACCAGTCAAATATTAGAAATAGAAGGATTTTGTGAAAATAAATTAACTCCTGTTCCTGGAGCACTCAGATACTGTACTGAAGAATGTTATAGAACCGTCAATATGGAAATTAATAAATCTGCATCTTGAATAATAAAGTTTGCATAGCATACACTAAATAAATCTGGGGCCTGCAAACTGAGCAATGAGGATAGAACACAATATTGCATACATGTTCATTCAATGAGTCTTTTCATCTTGTGGAGTGAATAAGGTGAAGTTCCCATGGAAGAAAAATAGGGAAAATGCAACTATTTGCAAAGGCAATCCTAATCATCTGGAATTTTTTAATTCTTAAAGTCTTTCGGTTTTACAATGTCAATATTGCATAGCTGTTTATGTGTGTATATGTATAATTCCCTAGGTTTATTGTAAAAATCAGCATAATTATGATGTGGGATTATAATGTGGGTGTCCCTCATGGCAAGGGGTTTGGAACTGGATGATCTTTAAGGTCTCTACCAACCCAAACCATTCTATGATTCTGATGTATATCATACATCAGATCCAGATCTGCAACACAGATCTCTGACAAGAGAACAGTAGCTAGCAACAAAATCAAGTTGACATCCACTAGAGAGGATGTTAAATACGTTTGGGCTTAGGTCTCCCAGCTGGAGTCGTTCTGGAGAAACCGTGGTGTTGGGCTGACTGTTAGTCTGGATGATCTTAGAGGATTTTTCCAACATTAATGCTTCTATGATTCTATGATTCTAACTTGGCTAAATGGAGTCAAAAGGGAAAGTAGATAGGAATTTCCCTACGAAAAGGTGGCTATTTTCTTTTACATACAAAAAGTAATGTAATTCTCCTTTACTTTTTCCTTTTGAAAAATATAACTACACATTTTTAAACATTGTAGTTCTATTAATAGTTGTTACGCTATTGTCCATTGCTATTTAGGGTCTGTGAAAAGACACTGAACTATGAAAGGCATCTGAGATATTAAGTATATCTATTACATTCAGTGTACTTATGTCAGATATGCCCACATAAAATACTAAAACTGGATTCCAACTCATATTGAAACCTATCCACTGGAAGGTAAAAGCATCAAAAGATAATCTGTAGATTATCTTCAGAAGACACACCAAAAAGACTAAGTTATACAAGGCTACGGATAGATGAAGAGATCAAAAGTTACTACAGTGGTAGTACTACAGCCAAAATGAAAGGATTATCCAAACAGAAGAGAAAGGCTTATTGTAGCCAAAAGGAATGGTATGAATATGAACACAGTTTAGCATGAATCAGTGTATTGAAGGTGTTCCTTATTAATAATTCAACACAATACAGTAACAGTATCATGAAGCTCATTAGCTTAGGTTGCAGTTATTATCAAGCTATTAGCTGAGATAACAAACAAGTTATCATTTAACAGGACTATCAGGAAATATAGAATTATTAACAGGAAGGAATCCAGAATTACCTTTTAATGAATCTTACAGAGAAGATAAATTATCAGTATTATCTGCATTTATTTTTAGACAAAATATGTCAAGACACATGAAAGTTTTACGTGAGCTTTGAGCTGCAGGCAAATTGTCAGCATAGTATTAATGAACCTTTGGGATAACAAAGAGCAGAATAAAGACTGATCCAGTAATGTGGGTGTGATTCTTAGCAGGCCCTCCATGTAACCTGTATTTTGGCATCTGCAACTAATTAGGAGTAAAAGTGATAAGACTCATGAGGGAGGTTTTCAAAGGCATCCTGCTTTCTTGGTTTCAGGTGTTATTTATGCAGTTAAGTCACCCTTGTCCTTCAAAAATCTTTCAGTTAGTCTTTATCAGTCAACTCTTATAATTAGGCAGCAAATTATCATTGTTGTTATCTGGTGAGCTAAAAAATACAATTACTAAGCATATTCCTCCTCTTAATTATCCTGAATTTATATTCATCTGTGGTGTAACACTTAGATACAATCATAAAGACTGGATAGATCCCCCACTACTTTATGGCAGAAAACCAGTAGTTGGATGTCAGAGTGAATGGTTCTACATCATCCTATACTGTAAATACGTTGTGAGTAAGAAGGTGAAGTAACTATTCCCAGTTCTACCAGGAAATTATTTTCTTGTCAGACAAGGAAGAGTAGAGGAATCTTTCTTTTCTCCAGAAAGCTTACGCAAAATTCTGCCCCATCATTAGACACAATACTGAGACAGGGAGTTAATTTATCCTCTGCTCACTGCGTGCAGGCTGGGTAGAAACTTGTTCTATGTTATTGTTATAAACGCAATGTATATTTTTTAAAAATAATAGTTTTGCATTTATAGGTTGCATTTACAATCATTGTATTTACTATTGCTGTAGAGAATCCTAGCATTAGTTGTCTACTGTATCTGTATTTTAGCGCTCTTGAAGAACTCAGCCATCCTAAACCACAGTCTTTCAGAGTATATGCTGATCACAGAAATAGTCCAGCGGAGCATTAATTATTTAGTAGTGGACTGGAACTCTTCATTCCCTCCAGATTTCGATAATTGGATGGTAAGAAGAGACCTTGTTCTCTAGATTGAAGGTGGCCTGAACTCTTTTGCGAATGACAGTACTTAAACTGACAAGGTCAGATTGACATTTGCAGTACTTCTTCAGATGAAAGATCTAGAAGTAATGAAGGTGGGCTCCTCCAAAATGGACTGAAGCAAGTTAACATTTTATCTTTCAGAAAGGCATCAAACCTGGTTTTGTTATTCTTATTTTAACAATGCTCTAATATGGCTCCTTACTGCGTAAGTGACCAGGAAAAGTAAGCGTAAAATACTACCTGTGTCACAGCTAATGATAAAACTGTCATTGACATTAATGGAGTGAAGATTTTGTGCACTTGCATTTTTAATAGCTTTTAATAAAATTGCAAACTTTAAAACTGGAAGATGGTGTTAAAAATACAATTATTGTATTCCAGGCTTTCCACAAACCTTTAGGCAAACAGAAAACAAAGCCATAACCCTAAAAATATACAGTAATATCATCTCACAATAAAACGATGTCCAAGAAAACCAGAATGCTGTTGTCTGCACGCATATATAATTTCACACATGCTTTACAATGAAATAGTATTGAAATCCTGATGTACTGCAATTTCTGAAAGATATTTTATCATGTTGCATAATATCATTTCCATAATTTCTTGCCTGAACTGCTAAAAATACCTTTATTGTTTGTTTTCTCTCTGAATAATAATTTCAAAATGATAATTCCACTTTTTCTTATGTTTTTTCACTCTTAATCTGTATCCTCCTTTCCTCTTATAATTCTTCTGCTCTATAATCAAAGTTAACATAACTACTTACATAAAAGTATGTCCAAAACAAGCAGTAGGGCATAAGAGAAAAGACAAGGTGAAGACACAGTTTATTGCTGAAATATTAGCTTGAGCTGAACATATGCAGAAATATAATCTATGTTGCCTGACTAAAATCTGGCTATGAAAACATTGACACTATTTTGTTACAAAAACTTCATTATGCAAAATGTCATTCTTTGCTCTCAAGAAATAGAGAAGTAACAAGCTGTTGCTTTACTTGCTGTGTTTTAACTACCTATACTAGCAATACAAAAAAGTACCAAGACAAAATATAACACCTCTGAACAATAAAAATCCTCCAAGACAATTAATCAACAGGAACAGAAAAAAATCCCTCCAAAGCCTTCCAACATCTCTTCCCTTCACTCAGCCAAAGAAAATCTCCTGAAACTCCCTCTGAAAATAGATTTCTCCAATTCCTAGAATGTTAATAAAACATTACATCTTTTTTTACACCCTTCAAAGTTCGGTGACCAAAAGTAATTTATCAGCTTCCCCATAGAAATGTCATTTTCCCATTAGTGCTATTTTACCACTGTGCCTGAGATTCAGAGGACTAGAGTTATCAAAATAATAACTTACTACTACTTAAACATCTTCTGCAAAATATAAGACAAGAAGGACAGCTTATATGACAATGAAAATACTAAAAAATAGCCATATACCACCTGTGATTTCAATCTTAATTTTTCTCCAAGATAGTTCCAGTTGTAATTTATTCCTCAATTCTCTCTTCATTTGCATACCTTAGGAACACTATTTTAATGGAGAAGCATGGTAAGCTCATGCGTTCTCACGTGAGTCATGTTTTTAAATAGTTATGTAAAACTTGAGGCGTTTTGAGGAGATCGTGGCAAGGTGTTATAATGCTGCTGTAGTTTACAGCATCTTTGGGAAATCTTATGTCTAGTGCAGTTGAACAGGTTGCCCAGAGAAGTTGTGGATGCCCCACTCCTGGAAGTGTTCAAGGCCAGGTTGGATGAGGCTTTGAGCAACCTGACCCAGTGGGAGGTGTCTATGCCCATGGCAGGGGGTTTAGAACTGAATGGGCTTTAGGGTCTTTTCCAACCCAAACCATTCTATGATTCCAGGCAAGAGTATGTGCCTGAGGTTTAGGCTCCAAACGGCTCTTGCACTGACAAGCACCACATGGACATACTTTTCCTACTGCGATATGTTGCCTGCAGAGAGGAATTACTAAGAGGTGCAGGGAAGGGCTGCGAAGACCATAACTTCATTCGGATCAAGGGACATACTAATTTATCATCAATGTGAACAGACAGATGCAGCAGGCACCACTCCGCAGCCGTTTGCCTGAGTGTGTAAGACAACAGCACCAGCAGTTTAAGCAAAATAAAACTGATTCCACCTGTGAGGGTGGTGAGGCACTAGAACAGTTTGTCCAGAGAAGTCCTGGATGCCTCATGCCTAGAGAAGTTCAAGACCAGGTTGGATGAGGCTTTAAGCAACTCGATCTAGTAGAAGGGGTCCTTGCCTATGGCAGGAGAGTTGGAACGGACATTCTTTAAGGTCTCTTCTGACTCAAACAACTCTATGATTCTATGACTGTAGGAATACAGACAGCTTATGGAGAGCTTTAGAGTCCCATAACAACTTTCCAGGATAGTTAGCCAACCATGTAAATCAGTGGTTCAGCAACATTAATATGGGATTTAAACATTATTTGTATAATCACACAAATAAAGCACATAATTATAAAATGTACTTTGCTTTTGGATTGCTCAATGTGCCTTTCATGCCTTGATGATGTACACTTTTGAAAAAGAGATTACAGACTGGTAACATTTTGTCTGTAATTAAAACACCTCTCTCATTTGCCACATACTTCTGTGATGAGCATGGAACCAGTAGCCAGCCTCAAAATTGCAGTACTGGGATGCCAAAGGCACGGAAAACAGGCAGTGCTGCAGCTCTCCACACCCCAAAGCTACACAATCCCAAGAATCCAGGCACTTAGGGAACTAACAAGGACCCCCAAATTATTTGATCTACTCTAGACCAACAGACCAAACTCTGTTAAAATACTGATACCAAAAATATCAGCAAATAAACTCTCTAAGACTCACTTCAGAGTTGTAGAAAACCAGCATCCTTTATTAGGCCTGGGCAACAGGAGGGAGTGATCCCCATCAATCATGTGAAACGAGACAAAAGCGGTTACAGAATATATTTCCCATTTACAGGCAGGTGTATAAATTTTCCTAAAAATCTTATGCATATTCTACTCCTTTCCAAGGTCTAATTTTAGAGTTATGAACTTCATAACAGTCAAAACTCTTGCTAATTTGGAGCTATGGAGCCAGCCCTTTGTCTGACCTTGCATTTGAGACAGGGAAAGACTGCAAACAGAGGTGGTTACAGAAGTAGATTCATCTGTTCAGCACAGATCATACTACATACAAGACATTATCATCTCCCAAGAATGGACAGTGTTGGGAAAACACTGAAAAAAACCACGCTATCAGAAGGACATCTACCTAACTTTCAAAAAATACAATTACTTAGATTAAACTTAATTCTACTTTAGCTTAAATAAAACCTTTTTGTAACAGTAACTATTTCTATCAATACCGCAGAGAGCAAAAAGATAAACAGAGCCATCCACGGTGCTAGGCAACATCCCCAATCCTGCCTTGCTCATCCTGTCCATAACCCCAACTTTTCCACTCTTCTTCCTCTCCCAAGGCATGAGATAATGGGGAATCATAGAATCATAGAATGATTTGGGTTGGAAGGGACCTGAAAGATCATTCAGTTCCAACCCCCCTGTCATGGGCATGAACAACTCCCACCAGATCAGGCTGCTCGAGGCCTCATCCTACCTGGCCTTGAACACCTCCAGGGATGGGGCAGCCACAACTTCCTTGGGCAACCTGTTGCAGTGCCTCACCACCCTCATTGTGAAGAATTTTTTACTACTAATCTAAATCTTCCTCCTTCCAATTTAAAGCCATTTCCCCTCGACCTATCACTACAAGCCTTTTTAAACGGTCCCTCCCCAGCTTTCCTGTAGCCCCTTCAGGTACTGGAAGGTACCTCTCATATGAGGACAGGCTGAGGGAGCTGGGGTTGTTCAGCCTGGAGAAGGGTCCAGGGAGACCCCATTGCAACTTCCATAGTTAAAGGCGGGGGGGAGGGGGGGAGACAGGAAAGCTGAGGAGGCGCTCTTTATCAGGGAGCGCAGGGACAGGAAGAGAGGTAGTGGTTTGAAGCTGAAAGAGGGCAGATATTGATTAGACATTGGGAGGAAATCCTTCACCATGTGGTGAGACACTGGCACAGGTTGCCCAGAGAATTCATGGGAATTCATTAAACTGTCAAGCTGTCCTCTTCTGCATCTTTCTTAGCCTGTGTAGGTCTTTCTATTGATCACAGGAGGGAAAAGCCTAGAAAATTTATTAACTCAAATGCTTTCTCACTGCTGAGGGTATCCTGAAAAGCAAAAATGACAGGGATAACATCCAATTCAGTCTACTTGGAAACAGCAGTGTCTAAGGGAAGACACATTTGTGGTGAGATCTGGCTGAAACACACAGCTCTTGCTTTTGGTAGGACCTTAGATAATTAACTTGAAAAAGTTTCTGGCAGCAACCTCTGTGCAGTTCCCATACTGCATCTACTTGAGGATCTCTGATTGTTCAGACTATCACTGCTGCTGATGTGCTTGTTGGTGCAGGACTCTGAGAAGCAGACTGGGTTTTGGACAGTCAAGGGATGGGAGACAACAATTCCTGTGGCCCCTTTAGGGAAGTGACTGTCTGTGATTTTGGTGACATTGACGATTACAACTCTAGTGTCTCTTATTGTTTCAAATATTGAAGGTGCAACTTTTGTGTCAAAGTCTGAGGCAAACACATCTGTTGGAGGCACAGGGTATGCTGGCATTCCTGAAAGAAGAGGAGAGAGTCACAAATGAAAAGGATTAATAGAAGTAGGCATTTTTTCCCACATTGAACTCCATTTTTGATCCATAGAACCAAAACATATTGCACTTAGGACTCACTACGTGGAAAAATGTTGCTGCGTGCTGGCTAAATAATAGTCAGCCCTACCAAAGGGGACGCCATACGTGACCCGATGGTCACCAAGACAAGCGAGCTAATTGGTGACATCAAGACTGGAGGTAGCCTGGGCTGCAGTGATAATTCACTGGTGGACTTCCCAGTCCTCAGGGTTCAGGCAAATGGTAAAATCATGACTCAGCATTTTAGGAAAGAAAAATTCCAGCTCTTCAAGGACTGAAGCTATAGGATCCCATGGGAAACTGCCTTCGGGGAAAAGGGAGAACAGAGCTGGCGGATCTTTAAGGTTGTTTTCCATGGAGTGCAAGAGTTCTTGATCCCCACGTGTAAGAGATCAGGAAAGGATGGAGACCAGCATGGCTGAGTCAAGATCTGCTGGTCAACCTAAAAGGCAAGCAGGAAATGCGCAGGCAGTGGAAGCAGGGACAGGCATCCTGGGAAGAGCTTAGGGATGCTGCCCAGTGGTGTAGGGAGGGCCAAGGCACGGCTGAGGCTGAACGTGGCAAGGGGTACAAAGAAGAAGAAGGGCTTGTACAGGTATGCCAGAAAGAAAAGGAAGGTAAAGAAAGCTTGGCCCTCGCTACCTGCTGGCCGCAGACACCCCAGCTCCCCTAAACCCTTTCCCACCCCTGGAGGAGCTGGGCAGGCTGTTGGGGCGGGGCACAACACAGGGAGCCCCAACGTCCTCTCCTGGGAGACCCCAGAGAGCCCTTAGCAACCGACTGCCAGGAAGCACCATGGCGCAGCCATCATGGCAGCTTCCACCCCATTGCTCCCAGGCCACCTCAGCGCCCCACTTCCTTCACACCTTCATGCTCCCTGAAACCTTCCCCCCGCAAGGTAGGAATCAACCCTGAGCCCTGCAGCCCAATGACACTCTTGGGAACAAGAGCAGAGGTGAGCGCCAGCCATGGCTCCTGTCTCTCTTCCAGGCTCAGCCGTGCTGTGGCCACTGCCCGCACAGCAGCAGCCCTTGCCCACAGCCTTGACATCCACAGTGCGGATGGCAGCCCAAGTCCCGCAGGAACTCCAGGCAACACCAGCAGGTATGGCGCCCCTGTCTGCTCTGACACCCGGCACCTCTGGTACCTTCAGCATCCCCAAGCCCAGGTGCACCCAAGCAGCCCCACCGCCCCTGTCTCCCTGATAAATACGGCACAGGGCTTGGGCAACCAGGGCATACAGCCCTGCCCTCACTTGGATGGCGTGTGCACAGTAAATTGAATTTCCAGAAAAGATGCCAAGTTCCTGGGGCCTTCTCTCCTGATTCACCTCTTGGAAGTGAGTCTCCTTCCAATTTGATACCTCGTCCCGCTGGCACGGTAGTTCATCCCACAAGGAGCATCCCAGCTACAAGTTCCCTGCTTGCCTGGCACAAAGCCAGGGCATGTCAGCAATGGGGTCTAAGTTGGTGGGTGCTCCGGAGGGTCCCCCCAGCCCAGCCCAGCTCCCTCTCACCCATACAGGGCTGCAGACGTCTCCATATGGCTGCTGCATCGATACCCAGCGCTTCCAGTGGACCAACACCAAGACGACTCCACCAGCCACATCCATCCATGGGCACAACATCGCTGCTCAGCCACGTCGTGTCCTGTGGGTCCCCAGGGGCTGTGGGCCCTCCAGGGCCTGGGTGGCCACACGCACCCCCGAGGGCCAATCCCAACACCTCCCACCACCAAAAAAAAAAGAGGAGACTGGCGGCCCAGGCCCCTCCAGTGCTGTGGACAACACCTATCCCCTGCAACCAGCACGTCCAGGGGCAATTCACACGGAGAAACCTCTTCAGTATGGCCACCCCCACCACTTGGTCACCCCTGGGCAGCAACATCCACCCAGGCAGTGATGTGCTCCACAACTCCTCTGCTGCCCACCACGACCAAGCCCTTGCAGACCCAGAGGGCAATATTGCTCCATCTGATGAGGAGCTTCTCAAAGAGGCCCTACAGCTCCTTGGTGGCTTCCTGGACACACTGGGGGTCAATCTGGACAGTCTCAGCCGTGGCCTCATGCTTGGGGACCCTGGCAACACCAATGGAGAGGGGAGAGTGGTGGCCCTTAGAGAGGAGTGTCTCCAGGAGTTCCAAAGACTCATTGGATGCTCCCCGGGTACAGTGGGGATCAACCACGACAGTCCCAGCAATGGCCCCATGCCTGAGAATTCTCGTGGTGCTGGTGGAGAGGGGAAAGCGGTGGCTTCAGCCGCCCCGGTGTTGCCCATGTCGACATCCATCCTCAGCCGTAAGAACATCAAGGGCCACTCTGCACTGAGCAACGTACCCAGTACAGGCACCCCTGCGGCAGCACCCCTGGGCAGCAACATCCACCTGGGCAGTGACATCCCACCCAGATCCTCTGCTGCCCCCCACAGACAAGACCTTGGACGCCCAGAGGACAAACTTACCCTGTCTGAGGAGGAACTCCTTGAAGAGTTCCTAAGTATCGGTGCTTCTTCCCTGGACACAGTGGAGGTCAGACAGGATGGTACAAGCAGTGACCCCGTGCCTGGGGACCACAGTGGTGCTGACAGAGATGGGAGAGTGGTGGACCCAGCACCCCTGGGGCTGCCTGCCACATCTGTCCCTGGCTCCCTGCACATCGAGGGCAACTCCGCACAGGGCAACATCTCCAGCACAGCCACCTCTGGGGGGGCACAACCAGGCACCAACAACTCCCTGGGCAGTGATGTCCCTTCCAGCTCTCCTGGTGCTCCCCACAACAAAGACGCCGGGGTCCTGGCAGAGGTCCTTGCACTGCCCAGGGAGCTACCTCTCGAAGAAGCCCTAAGGCTCTTTGATTGCTCCCTGGATGCCCTGAAGATAAGCCATGATGGTGTCCCCAAGACCACTGATGCCAGCCTGAGCCTGGAAGAGCCTAACACCATGGAGGTGGAGACCCAGGAACCACGCAGACATTCAGCAATGGACCTGAAACATGCTGCCATGTCACAGAAGCGGGGCAGGAAGAGGGGGAATAGAACCTGGCCAACACCAACAAGCAAGCGCAGGGCTCTGTCTGGCAGCAAAGAAGCGGCAGGATGGCATTAGTCCCCTTCCAGAGCTGCAATAAAGATGGGGGCACTGGAGGGTGGCGCAGGAGGGTGGTGTATTTTGGGAGGGAGGGAGATGAGTGAGGTGTTAGATTAGCTTTGAGGGGATGTTTTATCTTGATTCTTTCTATTAAAAGTTATTTCTTCCTTCAGCTCTGAGCCTTTGTGGGCGCGGGAGGGAGCGCAGGGTGCATTGGGAAACGGCACGCGAGAGGTGCAAAAGCCCTACTGAGCCCCAGATCAGAGTCAAAGATCCCTGAAGGGCATGAGCCGCCTCCAGGGCCAAGTCACCCCCAGCGGGGCAGGCAAGGGAAGGTGGGGGACTCCCCATACCCCTTCCCCAGGGGAAGCAGCCCTTTGGTGGGTGAGGCTGAACACATAGGTCCCTGCAGGACTCACAGTCACAGCCCTCTGCAGAGAGCAGCACGAAGCCCCGGGGACAAGGACAGAACCTGGGGGCTGATGAGGGGATGGACACACATGACAAGAAGGGCTGCAATGCCTTTGTCTTCAGCACAAGTAGCGTCCCCTCCAGCCGGGACAGGGCTCAGGGCAAGGCCCTTCAAAGCCTCAAGACAATCATGCCCTTCTCAGGTGCGACCGCACTCAGCTCTGGAGACCAGCTTTGAGTCTTCCCACATTCTGGCTGCACCTTGGGTAGCCACAAGACCAGGAAGGGGAAATAATAATAATAATAACAACAACAACAGTAATGATAATGAAAAAAAACCCACTGCACTAGCTAGAAAGTGCCTGGAGTGCAGAGCTTATACCGGCCTTGAACACCACCAGGGATGAGGCATCCACAACTTCCCTGGGCAACCTGTGCCAGTGCCTCACCACCCTCATTATGAAGAATTTCTTCCCAATGTGTAATCTAAATCTTTACCCTTCCAATTTAAAGCCACTCTGCTGGTTTTCATAGCGTTATCATGCTAGGTTGTTAAAAAGCAACTGTATTTTCATATATGTAATCACAGTATCATAGAATTATTTGGGTTGGGAGGGACCTTAAAAACCATCTAGTTCCAAACCCCCTAACGTGGGCAGGGACATCGCACTAGATCAGGCTGCCCAAGGCCCCATCCAACCTGGCCTTGAACACCTCCAGGGATGGGGCAACCACCACTGCTCTGGGCAACCTCTTCCAGGGCCTCACCACTCTCATAGTGAATAAATTCTTCCTTATGTCTAGCCTAAATCTGACCCTACCCAGTTTATACCCACTGCCCCTCATCCTATCACTACAAGCCTTTGTGAACAGTCCCTCCTCAGCTTTCTTGTAGGCCCCTTTCAGGTACCAGAAGGTCACTAGAAGGTCTCTTCGGAGCCTTCTCTTCTCCTGATTGAAAAACCACAAGTCTCTCAGCTTGTCCTCATAGCAGACATGCTCCAGCCATCCAATCATCCTTGTAGCCCTCCTCTGCACCCGTTCCAACAGCTCCATATCCTCCTTATGTTGATGATTCCAGAACTGGACACAATACTCCAGATGGAGTCTCACAAGAGAGGAACAGATGGGCAGAATCGCCTCCCTCGACTGGCTGGCCACGCTTCTTTTGATGCAGCCCAGGACACGGCTGGTTTCTGGGCTGGGAGCGCACATTGCCAGCTCATGTCAAGCTTCTCTTCTCATCAACCAGCATCCCCAAGTTCTCCTCTGCAAGGCTGCTCTCAATCGCATCTGTATTGAAACCACAGATAACCTCGACCCAAGTGTAGAACATAAGGATGTGGAGCTGTTGGAACACGTCCAGAGGAGGGCGACAAGGATGATCAGAGGGCTGGAGCACTTCCCATACGACGACAGGCTGAGAGAGCTGGGATTGTTCAGCCTGGAGAAGAGAAGCTTCTGAAGAGACCTTATAGCGACCTTCCTGTACCTGAAGGGGCTACAGGAAAGCTGGGGAGTGACTGTTTACAAAGGCTTGTAGTGATAGGTCGAGGGGAAATTGCTTTAAATTGGAAGGAGGAAGATTTAGATCAGACATTAGGAAGAAATCCTTCGCGATGAGGGCGAGGCACTGATCAGGCGTAACAGGTCCGCGCCAAACCCCACGACGCTCTCACCGCCGGCAACGCGGACTTTACCCCCGCGGTCTCGGCGCCTGCGCGGCTCCGGCAGAGCACGGGCGGGCGCAAGGGCGCAGGGAGAAGGCGAGGCGGCTGCCCGGGCCGCGGGAGGAAGGGAGGGCAGGCAGCAGGGAGGGATTTATCGGCTGGCAGCGTCCCGTGACGGCGCCGGGCCGGACGGCGGCTGCGCCGAGAGGGCGGTGTCGTGCCGGAGCGAAGATGGCGGCGTCCATCGGTGGGCTGTGAGCGAGCCCCGCGGCGAGAGAGCGGCTGCCGCCCGGGCCCTGCGCGGCGGCGGCTCCGTGGCCAGTTCGGCCTTGGCAGCGGCGGCGAGCGCAGTGCTGGGGGGCGGGTCCGGGCAGCGCGGGCTCCCCGGGAAGGTAAATCACAGCGTGGGGGAGGCGGTGATGGTGGTGGTGATGATGATACCGCCGCCGCTGCTGCTGCTGAAGGTACCTTTCAGGTACCGTCCAGTATCTGAAGGGTCTACAGGAAAGCTGGAGAGGGACTGTTTATAAAGGCTTGTAGTGATAGGATGAGGGGTAATGGGTGTCAACTGCAGAGGGGCAGATTTGGGCTAGTTATAAGGAAGAATTTCTTCACTATGAGAGTGGTGAGGCACTGGCACAGGTTGCCCAGGGAAGCTGTGGCTGCCCCATCCCTGGAGGTGTTCAAGGCCAGATTGGATGGGGTCTTGGGCAGCCTAGTCTGGTGGGACGTGTCCCTGCCCATGGCAGAGGGGTTGGAATGAGATGATCTTTAAGGTCCTTTCCAACCCAAACTATTCTACGAGTCTACGATGATGATGGTGGAGGAGCGGGTTAGGGAGCTGGGATTCTTTAGCCTCAGGAACAAGAAGTTGAAGAGAGACCTTATCGCTCCCTACAGCCACCTAAAAGGAGGTTGTGGTGAGGTGGGTGCTGGTCTCTTCTCTCAAGTGATAGGATGACAGGGAATGTTCTCAAGTTGTGCCAGGGGAGGTTCACATTGGATATCAGGAAAAATTTCTGCACAGAAAGGGTCGTCGGCACCTGTAACAGCCGCCCAGGGAGGTGATGGGCAAGTGTTGAAAAGACAGGTGGATGAGGTGCTCAGGGATGTGGTTCAGTAGTGGACAGGTACTGCTGGACTTGATGATCTCAAAGGTCTTTTCCAGCCTGGCAATAATATGATGATGGAGGAGGAGGCTGTCCCCGCCTCCTTCCCGAGCCCTGGCTCGCTGCCACCCTGGGGCAAATGCTTCCCAGCAAAGCCCCCAGTTCCTCTGTGCCCCAGCTGTGGAGGGCAAGAGGTGGGCACCAGGAGATGGAGGGCGGTGAGCAGCTGGCCCTTGCAGCTCTGACCTCCCTGTGTGGTTTATATTCCAAAGCCACTCTCAAGGCTTTCTCTTCCTGTATCTGCCAGCAGAGGAAAGGCTGGGCTTTTTTCAAATCTCAGCCTGCTTGGTGCTTCACTGAATGCGCTCTGGACCTGATGCAGGTTTTGTAGCCGTGGGGCAGAATGTGTCCTCTTTTTTAGACAAATACTAGTGTGTCCATTAAGAAAAGATTTTATTTTTTTTCTTCCTGGGTTTGGATCAAAATATAGCCATTATGAGTTTCTTCAGGAAATAATTTATGAAGAGCAGGAGAAATCAGGAGACTTGTTCTCACAGAGATGAGATTTCTATTTCTTCTGTATGCATGAAGAGCATGAGCAAAACTAAATGTATAGTTCAGAAAATATACCCTTAATGTGCTTATTTTTCCAGGAGTTTTGAATTTTTCCCACGGATGCTTTTCACTTGCTTTCTGTTTTCTCTAAGTCAAAACAAGTAGACACACTAAATGGTTTTCTGTCTGCAGGGAGCTGCCAGCTGTGTTTGGGATAGATTTTCCTGTTAGATGGTGTGGATCTTCCACCTTGATGGCTGTGTCTCTACTGAGAGCCAAGCTCTGGTCTGTAAAAATGTCATAGATCTCCAGTTAGGAGTAGTGGGGGTGTTCTTTTTTCAGCTCAGTGCTCTGATGCTGAGAATGTTGAAGCATGCTGCTTGGGGGGAAACATAAGCATATAAGTTTATTTGGAGTCTTACTATTGATGCACTTATTCTCTGCTCTCCGGCTGCTTTTGAAATTAATGTAATCTGTAGGGTATTTTTGCTTTTACTGTTGTGCTCTTTCGGAAATAAGATCGATGGCAGTGAGTCTGAGAAGATGACGTTGAGTAGAGGGCTGCTTTGCTTCCTATTATTCAGCACTGATTAAATAATACCATACCTTATAAAATATTCTTTGTTTTAGAACTTAAGTTCTTTCAAATCAAAGCCTTCTTGATAATTAAAAGATTATCTACATAGGCTACTTGCATGTAGTGAGATATGTAGAAGAGGAGGAAGGCAATCGAAGGGACTGCTAGCGACTCGAGTTTCATCTTTTAATTGGGTTAAGAGAATGCTGTTCAAATAGTCTGGCATGGCTTAGTTCAGAGTAACAGGACCAGTATCATAAATGTAAAAACTATGCTTGGCTCTAGCCTGCTTCAGTTTATAGATACGCAATGTGTTCGAATCCCTGCATGCTATAGGCAGCCAAGTACTAGAACACTTAACTAGATATTACTGACTCGTCTCCATTGTTACTGACCACTTTTTTTCCACTTGCAACAAATTTCTAAGAGCTGAGTATCTGTCCCAGTGTAGTGTAGACTTTCCAGGAACTTAACCACATACTTTAGTCTTGTTGGAATACGTTTCTAAAAAAGATTTATTTTATATATATTGCTCACTCCTCTGAGTGTCATGTGGTATTTTTCATAGTTTCCAAACTTGTATTTGTCCTGAGAGTCTGAATCATTTTGTATTACCATATTTGAAGTGACATATTGGGTATTGGTCTTAAGGGCCAGATCTGTGTTTCAGATTGAGCAGGTGACTTCTAATTTGTTTTTGACTTAGTTCTTTAGCTGGCATTCAACTGTATCTTGATGTTTTAACCTTCAGCTGTTTAACTTCTCAGTTTGCTTCCAAAGACTCATGCCCAAAACCCGATAATTCTAACTTATTAATAACATTTAAAATAGAAAAATATTCTGAAGAAATATGACAAGATGGCTAAATATGGCTGAAAGGAGTACTTCTTTCTTCCCTCCATTAGTGAGTAAACCCTTTTGTTCTGATACTCACCTCGTAGCTGGTCAATCAGAATGGTTCATTGATACAGCAGAATGCTAATGTAGATGGAAAAGAAAAAAGCAAGTGTGGGAGACTGTTTATTCTCAGCAGTGGTCCTCAGTGAGGGAACGGGAGCAGTCAGCTGGAGGACGGACACTGAAGCCGTCACCATCATTTCTGGAAGCAGTAAGGTTGGAATTCTCAGCCTTTTTGCATCTTGGACTGTGGAAGGTGGCAATGCTGCTATCACTGAGGCAGGTTGCACTAATCGTCTGCTAAGGATCTAGTGGGTCTCATCTCTTTCTCCCCTTACAAAAAAGGGCTGCGCAACAGATTAAGAAATCTCAATTTCCACAGCTAATTAGGCTGTAGCACTTTAAAGTCAGAGTACTGTTTAGGTAAGAGGAAAAATTTTTAGTGTTTGTTAAAAGTAAGCTGTCCATTTGCCAGTTAATGCACACAGCAGTCAAAGAGGCAGATGAAACCTAGGCAGCTAAAACATTTCAGTGCAAAAAACCTATTTTATTTAAATAATGCCTTTAAAGCTACAGATGATTAGATGACTAGAAATTGGGCTGCAGACCTTTAAGCTAAATGGTAGGTAAGTAGAACCATATTTTAATGGAACCTTGTGGGTTTTTTTATTAGTGCTTTGCTTTCATTTCTTTCCATTTGGACCCTGCTTTTATCCTCTTGGTGTATCTTCTCTGTCTTGGGAAAGTCACACTTGAGTTGATGTGAGTAGCTGTCCCTGTGTGGTATAGACTTTCTACGAACTTTACCTTGTATTTTACCCTTGCTGGAATAAATTTTTAAAAAGATTTCTCAGTTTATCAGCATTTCTTTTCCTCTTTTCACCCAAGAAATCTCAGTTTCTTATTGGTGCTTTTTTCCCTCCTCCCTCCAGTGGAATAGAGCAGTAACTCTGTTTGGGGCTCTGAAGTCCTACCTTAGTGTAGGTTAAACCTGAACTTGAAGTTATGGAAGCTTTGTAATAGTAGAGGAATAATATGATCAGGAGAAAGCTCAGTCTGAATTCTGGACTAAACTTTGAACCCATGTCCAGAATTCTGCCTTGAACTGAGGGATACTTATTTGTAATTACAGTTATGCCTGTTGCTTTGATGCCTGCAAGGTCACAGCTTTGTTTCTAACTCTTCAAGTGTTAGTGAGACTGACTGTCTCTGTTTCCTGAAATAGATTCTGTTTTCCCAGATGGTAACTTTGCCTGGAGAATGTGAAATCCTGGAAAAGTGGAAAGTATATGCAAGTTGAACACAGCTTGTGTAATATACCTATTAATGTAGCTTAAATGAGGTTGGGGGATTCCTGGCACCAGTTCAGGCTCTTTAGTTTTAGGGGTTGCTATTTCTGGCATGTGCAACACCCAAATGTGATTTCAGCTCTTCCTCAAAAAGCTGTTTCATTGCGACTTACAGTACTACAAGAACGAAACAGAAAAGTGTTGAACTTCTGCCTTGTGAAAAAGCTAATTAAAATATCCAGGTATTGGAGGAGTGCTTTAGTTAAGCTTCTCAAAGAAGTTGCAAGTCATGGACAATATTCTGCCTGCAGGAACCTCAGGTTACTTGACTGTACTTTGCATTCAGCATGCTCACTCTCTCAACCAGATGAAACATGTTTGTAAACTGTTACTTTCAAGGTACTGGTCTCCACTTTAGTAGAAATAGAGCAGCTGAACTAGATGCTTATCTGGTATTAAACCTTTGAGAGCCGTGGTGGGGGGATATCCAATGGATGTGCTGCAGTGTGTTCAAAATAAGCTTTAAAGTTGGGATTTTGTGTTATCAGTTACCCCAGGACATTGTGATGGTCATTAAGACTGGGTGATACTGTCCTGCATGCTTTTATGAAGGAAATAAACAATCTGACTCCAATTTTGTGTCGGGTCAGTCAACTTTTTAAGGATATCTTGAGTATAGGAAGAAGAGGTAAATGTGATGGTAAGAATGTTATTTTGGGAAATTAATATGATGAGACTGCGTAGACCACTATACCTTATACTGGCTAAACCCGACTAATAATAAAACCTGATGTGCTCTGCAAAGTCAATGGTTACGCTATGTCAGGTACTAAAATTAGAATGTATCAACATAATAGATAGTATAGTAAGAGGGATGCCACACTGACTCTGCAAGAATCAAAGAAGGAACATAACTTTTTGGTTTCTTTTAAAATGTCTTTTATTTGTCTTTGACATGAACTAATTTTTTCATCTTGCACTTACTGTGAAAAGAAAGACAACTGAAAAATGATTGCTGGATTTCAACATAGCAGCTCAGAACACAAGGCTATTGTTAGCTTTGTTTTCTGTTAAACTGCAGGAAAATGTGTACAAGAATTAATTGTTACTAGAATTTGGCATGTATGGCCTCTGTGCTAGCCTTCTCAGTGGGAGAGAGAATTACAGTCACCTTCTCTGAAAGTGTGGTGAGTAAAACATCAAAGCTTAGTGATTTTAATAGTTTTAATCTAAACAAAACAGCAGTCTAGGAATTTGTCACTCCCACTGCATGTATAATACTTCATATATCACTATCTTGAATATAGTTACATGCTGATGTTAAAATTAATGGAAGCCACTGGTAGTTCATAGTTGAGTATTTCTCAGTGGACTATTAAGTTTAGATAGATGTTTGCAAGTGTAAGAATATCTTGCTTTAAATATGCTAGAGCAGGTGGTTTTCAGGTCTGGGAGACTTAATAGAGCTGGTCGGAGTAGTCTGGTGTTGGCAAAACTGGAATTACAGATAAACAGATCTTGTAATCCCATACTTAGTGGAACTAGTATTGTTTTAAGCCTTTTCTTTTTTTTTTTTTTTTACTGGTACATTAAAGAGGGAGGTATAAAGATTGAGTATCTCGTACTTTATACTGAAAGATCCACAAAATTATCAGATTTAGATGTGTGCTGCCATACAGTGATAGCTGTATAATCTGGACAGTGTACTGTTTTGGTGCTTATCCACAGTGACAAGAACGCAGCATCGTTCTTATACTGTGCAAAATGGAGAATGCCAGGAATAATGCTGTTGAATATCTTACCCGCTGGGGAACTTTACTTTCAGAAACTGGATTTAAAGAATTTAACTTGCTCCGAGTCAGTAGGGTATTAACTCTGAAAATTTGATTTAAAGACCAAGTTATTGAATTATGTAAACACTGGTTTTCTCTTTTTCCAGAGCGGTACCACAAGTTCTCTTCAGTAGGTAGTGATGATTGTGCTGGCTCTTTACCTGAGGGAAGGAATTCTCAAGTTCATTTCAGTCAGGCTATCCGTTTTTCATGTTCATAACTGTATTACTGCTACAGTCTTTGCTCAGAAAGAAAATAGCCTGAAGTTATAGAGGGTAGAAATTAACAATGAGCTAATGTTACAAGTCATCCATCTCAAAATGAGACATCTTCCTTTGCCAGTCAGGTAGTGTTAGCCGACTGTAAAATGATGACTGGGATTGTAGTCAAACTTTTAGTGGGGTACTGACTGGGACTGGATTACTGTAGTGTTGCTTCATGCAAACTATGGATATGAATTCTTCCAGACTAGCTTCTTAAGCATGTGTTGTTTGGGAGTGCCACCACATGAATGATGGGAACCCAAGAGCAGTGTACCAATCTGTAATCAAGAGCAGGGAAGGCTGTTTTGACACATTCAAAAGTAAGACTAATGCTGTAGCTGTAACCTCAGAGTGACAGCTTCACTCTTGCAACTTAATCAAAGTACATCCATTTAAGTGCCTTGTATATGTAACAACAGTGAAGTGACATAAAAGGGAAATTAATTTCACAGGTACTCAACATTCATCAGTATTGATCATAGAAAGATAGTGTTTAGTTTTCAGAAACATTGCAACTTCCATGCAAGCAGTTGTTGGCAAGTTTCAGTTAAATTCGAGCACGCATTTAGAGAATAGGTATTCATGTGTGAAATAAGCATGCCCGGATGTTAGCCGTGGGATTGCTTAAACTTTTACAGCACAGAAGGGGTACTTAGTCAGCTCTTTAGTCACAATGCTTGGCTAATAAGTAAGTTTCTCAACTTCAAATTCCATTTCTGGAAAATAAGCTGTTCTATCTTTCCAGATTTCTCCTGCTCTTTTTTTTTAAAGAAAACAGCAATAGGAATCTGGCTTAGCTGGAGTTATGGATGCAGGGTACTTAAATCATCTTGATATTCTACAATTTTCAGGAGCTAAGTGTTCTGGCGCTGGCTTAAAATACACTTGAATCTGAATGTGCAGCAAAAGTAGTGTGGTTATAATAATACGGCAAATAATAGGGCATAAATTACTGTCCCCTGGTACTGTTAAAGAGTAACTGATGTAATAAAATCAGCAGGGAAACTAATAATTTGTGTTCAACCCTGTGCGCAATGTAGCCTATGAATTGTTGATAAATGTAAGTATTCTAATTTTTCGTGAGGAACTGACAAAGCAGTGACTTGAGTGTTTAAAAACAAAGTATTTTTGTCTTGAAGCATATTGATGATTAGTGAACTTTGGTTTTAAATTAAAGTCATGGGTACTAACAGGATGTCTCTTTTGTTTTCAGGTCTTGGCACAGAATGAATATAATTAGAGAAAACAGAGATCTTGCTTGTTTCTATACAACAAAACATTCATGGAGGGGGAAGTAAGTAGTTTAAAGTTTGGATTTTTTTTGTTTTATGTGACATTCCTCCTCTCCAATGTTGTATTTAACTGCATAATTCCTGTATTGATAGATGAAAATTGAACTGAAGGCTCCTGCTGCTCAGTCTCTGAACTGAATGTGTCTTCCCTGGATCAATTTTGATTTTAAAGATAGTGTCTTAGCCTTCCTCTACGAGTTCCCACACTTCAGCTTTGCTCTGAAACAGACAACCTGACTTATTCAGCTTCTGAGTCTCTTTGAGCCTCAGAAGAATAAAATAGTAGCTTCAAAGTGGAAATGCTTTTTCTCTGAACAGGTTCTTGGAGGAGTTAATGTCTTATGTACTTTAGTAGACAAGGGTCTTTAGTCCACACATATACTTACCACGTGTAATAGATTATCTGTTAAATTGCTGACTGAGGTAACTTGATGACTTCTCTTGCTGGAAATACACTTCATCCCTAATGAGGGCCCTGGATCTAAGAGCAAATTTTGAGTGATGCTTCTGTCTGCAAAAGGTACTAACTTCTAATAAAACTATCTGTTAAACTATCATAACTGTTCTACTGTATTTGAAGTCAGCTCTCATGTTTACTTCTTGGAGCTTCACGGGGCTTTCTTTGGTATACTTGCCCATTCTTACATGCATATTAATGCTATGGAACTGGGATTTTTTTCTTGCTACCTAAACATCAACAGAACAAAGAGGGTACATTGTCTGCATCTTGGGAGCATGAATGCTACTTTATTCTAATGATTATTATTACTAAGAGGTGATGCCTGAATCTGTTTTTTTGGCTGTCTGTTGATGGATACTTCATGAATTCTTCCTGTCAAAGTTTGGGAATGTTGGGAAGGAAAGAAGGATGGGATTGTAAGGAATGGCAGACATAGATCTTTTTCAGGTGTGCTTTGAAGAACCATGAGATTGCTTCAGTGTCTAATCAAAGACCTCCGTGCCTTTTTGTCAGCAGAAATTGAAGCCTTGAGTAGTTCAGAGTCTAGAGTGGACTGAACAGCTGTATGAGGGCAAAATCTTTCCTCTAAGAAGACAGGTTCTTGATT
Organism: Cuculus canorus; assembly: GCF_017976375.1. Taxonomy (NCBI): domain Eukaryota; kingdom Metazoa; phylum Chordata; class Aves; order Cuculiformes; family Cuculidae; genus Cuculus; species Cuculus canorus. The sequence continues at coordinate 115,216,552 of NC_071402.1, forward strand.
GACTTGAAATAAATAGTTTAATATTTAGTTTAGCCGCAATAGAATTCTAGCTGATACTTGTGTAAATTGAGCCTTGCCCTAGTTAGGATCCAAGCATTTGGATTTCTGTGGGCATGGGTAAATAAACCATTTCCTTTACTAACAGTAAGGTACTGTGTTTGCGTAGAACATTATAACAGTTTTTTTCCTCTCAATCTTTCTGTCCTTTAACAGCAAATGTATAGTCTTTTCCTCTAAAGTTCCTGTGGTGTATCTGCAAATTTGGTGTGGGTATAGTTTGAGCCACTTGTTGAAAGTTAACTAAAGAGAATTTGGATGGCTTCTCTCGCCCAGTGCCTTCCTTTACAGAACCTGTTCCTATGTGATGCGAGGTGTTGAAGTTGGAGTACTGTAATGTTGAACTTCTGCAGTAGTGTTCTGATAGACTTAGTTTGAAGTTTTATGAGACTCAATAGATTAAAATCTAAACCAGAGGCTTAGTTTGAAAACTCAGTGGCACCTTACTTTTCACATAATGAAGGGGAAAGGAATAATTAGTGAGTAGTTTCCTCTTGTGTTGCAGCAGAATCTTACATGGCTTTTAGTAAACTTATATTTGAATTACTTACGTCCACTCAAAAAAACGCCAAACCAAAAAATAACTTAATATTTACTGCTAAATGAGCCTGAATCACTTCTGTTATTCATATGATTTGTTGTTTGCTGAATATGGGCTGTGTGCATGGCACTTAAAATATTTTCTAGTAGGACAGATGATGATGCTGTAGTGTCAGTCTGTAGTTCTGTAAAATTAATAAACATCTTTCTCGTGAGTGTGGTGGTGTGAAAATTTGTCTACTGGGCTCATCCTGATTAAAAAACCTCCAAACTTCAGACTTCTACAGTGCTTTTAAGAAGCTAGTGAATAGGCAATAGCCTTTTTACTGGGGAAGAGGGCATTGGCTTCAAATTCTTCTTAAACCAGCCTGGCATTAGACAGTACTGCGGAATAGTTTGAGAGATGATGAGTGGTGAAGTCTTCAAGGACGGAAGGTATAAATACCTTTTTACGTATTTAAAGGTGAAGTTCTGGACAACGGTATGTTTAGGCCATGTGTAAGAACTGACTCCTGACTCTTCTCTGTGTGTTTTACGAGGTGTTGGTCTTCTGAGTTTGCCTGGGGAGAGGAGATAAAGGAAATGGTAACTTAGCAATATGCTGTTCTGTCTTGTGTTCCTTGTCACATCATGTAATAAGAATGCTGAATGATAAATGTACTTCCTAGATCTTGAAATACTGGCTTGAGCATGAGGGGAGGAAGAAAAAAGAGGCTGTGATGTTTGTAAGCTGATGTTGATTTATGTGTGATCATTGCAGATCCTTATTCTGCCACAAAGTTCTGTGAAGCTCTTTATTGTGTTAAGTGATTAAACAAAACCTTAAATGAGCAATTAAGTGTTTTGTTACTTGTCATAAATTCAAGTTCTTTAGAACAGCCTAAACAAGCCTTACTTGTAAATCATATTAAAGACATAATACCTATGTAAATTGTGTCACAAGAGGAAAGGGAACAGTTGCTTTGTCCAAAGGATTTTCTTATGGCCTAAGAACTATAATGGGGTTGTTAACAGCCAGAGTAACTTTAAATGTTCTTCATTGCTACAACTTCTCTTGACCTGCATTTTAAATAAGGAAAATTCAACTATGTGGAAAAACAAATATTTTTTTCAAATAGATTACATGTATTTAAGACGGTGTGTCACTTCAATATTACAGATTTTTCTGAACTTTGGACAAAATAAGTTCTTCAATTCCTAGGTAAACTGCTGTGGGCCAGTAATAGCTTGAACTTGCACCAGTTCATTTAGGTGCTAGGAAGATAGAAGATGCTAGGAAAATGAAGTTTGTGAGATTCGCTATGTCAGACAGATACTCTTGGCCTTACTGCTATGAGAGAAGTGAGGATAGGTCAAATAACATGAAGGAGTAGCTCTGAATGTATTGGAAGCCCATGGAAAGTTTGACCTTATACAGAAGTGATGGCTTGTGCTGCAGGCCTGGGGTGTGAGAGAGAAGGGACTGCAACCCAAGAATTCAGAGGGAAGAAACAACCTGCTTATTGAAGCAGTGTCTAGAATGGCACAGATCCAGATTGGTTAGTTGGTCATCTGGTTGATCTTATCCTGTTCTTTCCTCAGCAAACCCACAATTTAGCCAGAAATGAAACTGAAATTGTTACACTGAATCAGTTTGAATATGGACAACTAGCCAAAATATTTTTATTTGGTTCAAGTGTGTGAAAGGCATATACATTCAGATCTTCTTTCTTTCGCTACGGGATGGTTAATAGAACTGACTCTGGTTCAGGCTTGGCTTGTCTTTCTGGGCAGGGCTCCTTCTAGATAGAAGTACCCTAGAATAAAAAGTTTGTATAAATAGTAAGGGACTAGTAACAAATCTGCTGTTTCAAACTCTCGTTAGTTATGTTCCAAAGCCTTCTGATTCAGAGATATGTAAATAGTCTCTATTTAAGTAGTTGGTTCAGAGTATGTTCTGAAGATAGTCTAGGAAATGAAACCATGGTAAAGCTTCTATTTCATGCTTGATTGCGTCTAAATTTCTTAGCTTTAGGTCACCGTTGCTTGTTTCTGATAAGCCTGAAATACCACCAACTTCCTCGCTACAGCTGGTCTTGAAGCACTATAGCCATATCTGTGATATTGATGTGTGCTGAGTATCTCTGTATTAAACTATAGCTTCAGTGATCTGAATCTTTCTGAGTTTAGTAGTCTTAATTTTCCTCAAGGTAGAGAAAGTTAGGCTTGGCCATAGTAACATATTGTCTTACTACGGTATTGTGACCAAAAATCTAAATTGAATTATTTCATGTTGCAACTGTTGTCTGAGACAGCTTCAAACAAATGCTTTAGAGTATTGCAGAAATATATTTTTTCTTGTGTCATCTTTTTAGAGTTTATTTTAGGTACTGGTGGTACCTTCCAGTGCAAATTCTGAGAGTCTTTGGTCCTGACATAGCCAGTAACATAGGAGAAGAGGCACATAAGGAAATACGTTTACTAGTATTTGATTTTTGTGTCCCCTTTATGGGTATATAGAAGAGAGGAGCTTAACATACAAGGGTGAATTAAAAACTAGCAACTTAGCAAAGAAAATTCCATGTTAATTTCTTAACACTGACTTATACATCTTCCTAACGTAATTTTTGCCATCCAACAGGTTTTTTCTATGACTTACAGAGAAACTAACACTCTTCTGTAATTCTAGGTATAAGCGAGTCTTTTCAGTTGGAACCCATGCCATCACCACGTACAATCCCAACACGCTAGAAGTTACAAACCAGGTAACTATAACTTTTGAACAGGGCTGTTTTGAGGTGATTTGACTTATATTCACTATATGAGTGAATAGTGGCATTCAGTCTCCAGAAACTATCTCGTCTGATGAGATCTAAGCAAAACCAGAAGGTATGGCAGCTGTTACAATAGCCCGCAACACAAAACTGGTGTTGCCTTCGCTAACTCTGCAAATATCCAGTAGTTTTTGCACTCTTATGCAATTTGTCTTCATTGTCCAGTAAGTAGAAGTTTGCTTTTGGGTGTGCTGTTCTAAATGAACTGGATTGAGTTTGATCACTGTAACACTATGTCCCTGAAGGGAGTCGGGACACTTAATTACTTTGCAGAGTATCAAATAGGAATCTCAAGCTGGAACTGTCACCTGTGCTAGCTTTTGTCTCAGTACAGCAACTCAGTTATTATAGGTGCTAAGGATTTTTGACTGGAGGAGATATAGCTCTAAAATTACTAATAGTATAACCTAATTAATTTCAATTATCTAGTGGCCTTATGGGGATATCTGTAGTATTTCACCTGTTGGAAAAGGACAAGGGACCGAATTTAGTCTCACTTTTCGCAAAGGAAGTGGAAAAAAGTCCGAAACTCTTAAGTTTTCCACAGAGCACAGAACAGAACTCCTTACAGAGGCACTGGTAAGATTTATTTTTTTTCCCTTCATGCAAGCAGTAAGTACTTGGTTATCTTGGATGGCTTACTATGCTTTCCTTCCTTATATAAAAATAAGGAAAGCAAGTTGTCTTTTGAGCTGTTTATTAATATACTTGATCTTGTGACAGTTGCAGCAACTCATGCATAGTTCTTAAATAGCAAGTAGAGCTACAAATATTGAAATGTTAACTTGTTCTAGTCGTAAGTCTTGATGGAGGCTTAGTTCAAGTCTCTTAAAACCGTGTCAGCTTAAATATAAGCTTTCTGAATAGATTGGCTATTGTATTTGCATTCATTCATGATTAACTTTTTTTAAAACAGAGATTCAGGACAGACTTCTCGGAAGGAAAAATCACAGGAAGGGTAGGTATCTGACTTTTCTGGATCATGTGTGATTTAATGAAATGATCTAAAGACTTAAACTTCTACCGTGTCCATATATGTTATGGTTGTGCTATACACACTACCTGAAGTAGCTCTGGTAAATTTGGATCTGAAGTCTAGCTTTGATCAGAGAAAATCAAAGAGTTTGTTCAAAAGCGATGGAAACCTTTTCAGTGTAGAATATTTGGGTTCTCTTCACTTGGCCTGACCCTTGTGGAGGTATGCTTAAAGAGACTGAATGATAGTACTGAAATAAAGGGCTTTGTCGCATGGAGCTCTTATTTGGAGAGAAGGAAGAAGAAAAACATAAGCTTTGATTCTTTATTCATTGTTCACTGTTTCAAGTATTTTACTTTCTAACTCTAAATGGTTTTCTGCATAATGTTCTGAACACTTGAGGTGGGAATACTGTTTCCTGGGAGTATTTCTGTAGGTCGTACTAAAGACAAGATTGACATTTAGTAAGTCTTGTTAATTTAGTGATAAGCGAGGCAATATAAAGAGCTGGGCCTTGTATTTGGTTTTATATCTTCTGATCATATCAGACGGCACTTAAAGTAGATTAAAACATTGCATATAATAAATCTTTGATCGTGAGCATAGCAACATTGCTGGAATATGAGGATCCCTTTTGTCTTACTGTAGTTGACAAAAGACCTCTCACTTGTGCTGATTTCAGTAAGTCTGTATTTGTAATAGCATATGACTGCAGGAGGCAGAAAATTTGCACTATGGTGATAAGGTTACCTTAATTTAGTCTTGATTAGCTGAATAACAGCATCTGGTGCAGTAGCGGTTTTCTTGTCTAACCGCAGTGCATGTAGTCTGAGTAGTCCCTGTTCTGCAACAAGAGAAACTTACTCCCTTTTGGGGTGGATGTTTTGGGTTTGCTGTTCTCTCTTCAAAATGCATTGTTTAAACTGTGTTGGGTTTTGATGCAGTGTGTTCTCCATGTAGATAAGAGCAGTAAGGAAAATGATACAATTTTTTGAAATTTGCACCCACACTGCTTACTAGATTGGAAAAGAACCCTTGCTGCGTAGTAAGGGAGTGTGTGTGTATGTGTCTAAAAGTAACGCTCTCTCCAGAGGTATAACTGCTATAAACATCACTGGAGCGATACAAGGAAACCTGTGATTCTGGAAGTGACTCCTGGAGGTATTGACCAAATTGATCCTGCAACAAATAAAGTCCTGTGCTCCTATGACTACAGAAACATTGAAGGCTTTGTTGATATTGCTGACTATCAGGGAGGCTTCTGTATCCTCTATGGGGGATTTAGTAGATTGGTGAGTACTAAACCAAAACATCTTGGTGTGGTGCTTAGGGTGTTTGTTTATAGCTGCATATTTAATAATGAAGCTTCAACATAATTTGAGCATGCAAATATGTGTGGTTTTGGGACACAGCTGTGAAGCCTCAAGGCCTGTGGACAGGGTTTAAGAACTCTTTTTCACGGGAAACTACTCTTGAACATCTCAAACAATATGTAGAGGGTTTTTTTGCTTATTGCATACTGAAAAACTACAGAGCATAAAATATCCATTTCTTTATGCAGTGTGAATTTCCTGACATTTCTCAGTTATGGAGGTGACAGGCAGTATTGCTAATGTACTTAACTGATGGAAGGATTCTAATCGGAAATAGCTCAGTCAGTGTTGGTGCTTCCTGTTTAGGTCTGTGATCTGATATTCAGCAGCTTTGCTTGGGAAATACTGCAGTGTAATGTTGGCTTCAAGATATTAAAAGGCCTTCTGTGTTACTATACTGTAAGCAGCTGAAATAGATCTTCAGGAATTAATTCATTGTTACTGATGTAAATATAGCTACCTCAGTCACTTCTAACAAAATACAACTCTGCACTCTAGATCAGGGTTTCCATGTCTTTTTTGTACTACAGCATTCTTTCATATGGCATAAAACTAGCAATGTAGGACTGATATTCTACAGCAGCCCTAACCTTGTCTAGCAAGGCTGAATACCAGCCCTTACAGGTAGCAGCTGGGGTTCCACTGTCGTTCCCACTGTCGTTCTTTGGCTCCTCACTCCTGCCAGGAGATGTTGCCAAGGGTAGACAGACAGGTGATGCAGACCTTTGCTTTAGTGGCATGCTAATGTGTAGCAGGATGTCCTTGAGGAATAGCTGCAATACTTTTGTTTGTTTGTTTGTTTGAAAGGGAAATGTAAACTTCATAGTGGATCTCTTGTGTTATAAATACCATTTCTCTTTATACTATGCACTTAGAGGCAATCCTAGCTGCTGGGAAGGTTCTCTGCTGTTAGGTAACTAGTGGAGGATTATTTATGGAACTGATTTCTTGTTTTATTTTCTTGTGAAAACTTGCAGCACCTGTTTGCATCTGAGCAGAGGGAAGAAATTATCAAAAGTGCAATAGAGCACGCTGGCAACTTCATAGGTATCTCTCTGCGGATAAGGAAAGAATCTCTAGAATTTGAGCAATACTTGAATCTTCGCTTTGGAAAATATAGCAATGATGAATCTGTAACTTCTTTAGCAGAGTTTGTGGTTCAGAAAATAACACCTAGACACTTGGTAAGTGTTTCAAACCGAACTTGCTTGATTACTTCTTAGGTGCTACAAATTGTCTTTCCTAATGCACCTTATTTTTTTTAAGGAACCTGTGAAAAGAGTACTAGCTCTTACAGAAGCTTGCTTAGTTGAGCGGGATCCGGCTACCTATAACATTGCAACTTTGAAACCTTTGGGCGAGGTAAGAGGCAACTCTTCTCAATATCACTTCAAATAGAAGCTCTGGAAGCAGGGCTGAAGCACCTCTGCTATGAGGACAGGGAAGTTGTGGATGCCCCATTCCTGGAATTGTTCAAGGTCAGGTTGGGTGGGGCGTTGAGCAGCTTGGTGTAGTGGGAGGTGTCCGTGCCCATGACAAGGGGGTTGGAACTAGATGATCTTTAAGGTCCCTTCCAACCCAAACTATTCTATGATTCTATGAAGATGATAATAATAGGCATTTGATAGTATACGTAAGATGACCTCAATTTGTAGTCGTTAAATAACACTGCTTTGTGAATATGATACTTATCTCTTATTTTTAGATATTTGCAATAGTATATGACTGTGAAAACCCCCAGCTTTTTACTATTGAGTTTATCAAAGGACAAATTCGGAAATATTCTTCAACAGAAAGGTAATTAGAGCTCCTGTGTGTTATGAATTCAAACAGAAGTTGTCATTGTAGTGCTTCTAGTTTCTTAGCTTTCATAAACTGATCAGTGGAAGTGTTAAATTGAAGCCTTGCTATTCTTGTAGTCTGCCACTCAGTAATCAAGATTTGTTAATCTTTCACCTTCATCCCAATTTTTAAGCAAATATGACTGGAAGTTTTCTGATGAACATGTAAGTTAGACGGTTTGATAACAGCCTGTTTGTCATAAGGAATGTTGTCCTATGTGCGTTGTGCTTGGTTAAGCAGTGTATCTGAGAGAAAGAAAGAAAACGCATTTTAAGTGATACGGAGATGTGAAGGCTGTAAACCCTTTGAGCTGTCTGCTTGTCTTAGTTGATTCTATTTAAAACAACCAACAGGATAGTCCCCGAGTGCACTTCCAGTTGTAATGCAGTGTAATCCTGCTAAGTGAGGTTTTGCAGAAAGTATAGGGATGAATTGGCTCACAACATGTGTGACTCATTAACAGATAATCTAGAGTTGATCCCTTTAGTGAAAGGCTACAGCTGACTGTATTGGGCATAAGACAGCTCTGATCTTACAGTGAATAAAGGAACACCTGAAAGTTAGTGACTTCCTCTATAGCTGTATTTGTTAGCACCAGTGTTTGTAAGAGATTCCAAGTATTGCTGCCTTTCATTTTGTGCTTGAATTTTTTTTGGAGTGCCTATTTTTCTTATAACTTAGCTCTTTGGCATCACTTTTCTGATGTAAATGGTATTTATATGTTTTTCTCCCAATCCAGAGATTCTCTCCTTGCTAGCTTGTTGGATGGAGTGAGAGCTTCTGGTAATAGAGATGTCTGTGTGAAAATGACCTCCACGCACAAAGGCCAGCGTTGGGGATTACTCAGTATGCCTGTAGATGAAGAAGTAGAGAGCCTTCATCTGAGGTTTTTGGCTGCTCCTCCAAGTAAGCTAATGCTTATCACGTGGTTTTGTAGTGCTCTTTAAAGCATCGGTATATTTAATCAAGTACTATGTTCTTAACGCTTGTTATGTCTTCTTCCAGATGGTAACTTTGCTGATGCTGTGTTCAGGTTCAATGCTAACATTTCCTACAGTGGGGTACTACATGCAGTTACACAAGATGTAAGGATAAATTCTTTGCCCATCCTCTTAAGATGCTGTTAATGTATAAATATATTAATAATTGTTATTTCTTAACCAGGGTCTGTTCTCGGAAAACAAGGAGAAACTCATTAATAATGCTATAACAGCATTGCTCTCGCAAGAAGGAGATATTGCAGCATCTAATGCAGAGCTTGAAAGCCAATTCCAAGCAGTAAGACGACTAGTGGCTTCAAAAGCAGGCTTCCTTGCCTTTACTCAGCTTCCAAAGTAAGTGAGAAGTCTTCTCAAGCTTGGAAGTGGTAGGTGAAAACAATTCTTGAAATTTTGATGAAGTTATAACTTCAGTTTTCAGTTTTAAAGATAAGCCTCACTTCTGAAACAGAATGGAAGACTATACTCAATTTCTTCCAGCCCTATGAGGCTGTCATTGGGCTTTAATGTAACTTGAGAATCCCAAACAATCATTAGTATGTAAAGCTGATTCTTCCTTTGCTAAATACTCTGCTTCGAGTCAAATATGGTTTGATGTTTTCCCTAGTGGAAAAAAATTCTGAAAGGAGCCTTTATCTCTCCCCAAAGTAGGCAGCTGTTAATTTTTAAGGTATGTTGATGCAATTGCTGTCTTCAGCTCAACATAAGACAAAACTTGATGTTAGGAAATTGAGTTGTATTCCTACAGTAAGTAAAGCTGTTTGGAGTTTGTGTCTTAGTTGGATAACATAAGGAAGCAGAAAAAGCTGCCTGTTGTTCTGAAAATGAAACATTTTTTTGAATATTTCTGACTCTGGCGATTGTATAATGTGAAGAGTAACATACACACTTAATCTGAGACCTTTATAAAGTTCTAATTCTCTATGAGTAGTGTTCTGTGCTATCACTATCCTGTAACTACGGAAATAAGTCTTTGGTGAACATGCATTTGGCATATTGTTATCAGTGAAGTCAATATTTTCCTATGAAGGAATCTAAAATTTGTTAATGTCAAGGTACTGGCTTGTTAAATGCAATGGGAGCAAACTGCTTTTGGTGCCTGATAGGACGTTTCTTTTAAAACTAAGGTTAGTTTCCTCTCTAATCTTGGTGGTTTTGCTTCCCTTTCAAAAGATTTCGAGAACGGTTGGGAGTGAAAGTTGTGAAAGCCCTCAAAAGGAACAATGATGGTGTAACCCATGCCTCTATTGACATGCTTTGTGCCCTTATGTGTGTAAGTATTGAACTGCAGATTCTTTTCCTTTGGAATGTGTGAATTTCAGTCTACTGAAAGATGTAGAAATAGGGACTGCCCTTCAACTTGCAGTGTGCTCAAACATTAAATGACTTGTGGTACAGTGATTTCCTGCTGAACTTGAAGTAGGATGTGCTTTTTATGGGTTCAGGATGTGACTTTCAGACTACAGAACCGAGAGTTGAAATGTGACTAGGGAATACTTTTTTTTTTGTAGCCTATGCATGATGACTATGACTTGAGGCAGGAGCAGCTGAACAAAGCTTCCCTTCTTTCTTCCAAGAAGTTTCTAGAAAATCTACTAGAGAAATTCAATTCCCATGTGGTAAGTCCAGTTTTGAAAACAAGTAGCTTTTTTAAGTGCCTTTCCTAATTGCTGTGAAAACACTTCTGTTGTCCATGGATATATGTTTGAATTTATATCTGTGGTCCAAGTGCAGAACATAGAGCTATGTCTGGCATTGAAGTTTGTTTTAAATAGGTTTGGATCTTGAAAAAGTTGGAATATAGCTGTCTCTAGTGGCAGAACTTGAGTGTCATGCAACAAATGTCATGCATGTTTAATGTGGAAACCAAGTGTTCCTTTCAGCTAAAAGATAGTGTAAGCTGATATTTATGGAATTAAAACTAAAAAACGTGATTTGCAGTGCACCAGTATGTGAAGTCATGAGTCTCCAGTATACTTGTAGGAGCCAGTGTTTTACCGAAGCATTGCCATACTCAAGAGTAATGGCATATTTTAAACTTGCGACTTTTGCTTGGAGACTATTTTGTAGTATGACAGGAAAGAGCTCCTTCAGTGTTGTGAGTACTAAATAAAACTTGTGTGAATACTCCTGGGGCAGGGGAGAACCTGTATCTTTGTTACATACCTGTCTTCCTAATTTCAGGATCATGGGACAGGTGCCCTAGTAATTAGTTCGCTTCTGGACTTCCTGACATTTGCCCTATGTGCTCCATATAGTGAGACTACTGAGGGGCAGCAGTTTGATATGTTGTTGGAAATGGTGGCATCTAATGGAAGAACGCTATTTAAGCTCTTTCAGGTAAGAGTTCTTAGTTTTTTATTACAACTGTTAGAAGCTTTAAGTAGTCAGTGAACATGAACTTTTTCTTGTTCCCTTGAAAGATAAGTTTGTCTGCTGTTTAGGTGGTTACAGTACATTTTACAGTTCCAACCCCTCTGCCATGGGCATGGTCACCTCCCACAAGACCAGGTTGATCAAGACCCCGTCCAGCCTGGCCTTGAATGCCAGGGAGAGGGCATCCAAAACTTTCCTGGGCAACCTGTGTCAGTGCCTCACTGCCCTCATCGTGAAGAATTTCTTCCTAATACTTAATTTAAATCTTCCACCTTCCAACTGAAAGCCATTCCACCTCAGAATATCACTACATGTCCTTTTAAGAAGTCTTTCCCCAGCTTTCTAGTAGGCTCCCTTCAGGTACTGGAAGGCTGCTGTAAGTTCTCCTTTATCTGCCTTAATGACCTGTTGCTTTACCTTCAAATATCAGATTTAGATGGTTATTCTATAGCGAATGACAAATCTTTGTAGAACAGACTGCTTAAGATGTATTTCTAGGAACAGTTTAAAATACCAGTTAAATATTAAGCTACATTCAGCACGTGCACAGATCTTCCTCTCTCTGGAGGATCTGCCACCTTTTTGTTTCTCCCTCAGACTGTGAGAGCTAAGAGTTTTTAAAAAAAAAAAAAAAAAGTAATGTCCTCTTCAGTAGCAAACCTGTAGGAACTGTAGGATTTTTAGCTAAAATATCTGCTTTCTTTCTCTAAAAGAAGTATGGTCTTCTACTTTTTGGTTAGTGTCAACTTGTGTTAGATAGTTTCTCTGATATTATTGTAACTTTTGCCCAGAAGAGGAGGTGGGACAGCCATGTGTATGTGTTAAGGAAACTGAATCACAGGTGATCTAATTCTCAAATTTTCCACTTGGATAATTATTTTATCAATGTTCTGTTTTAGCACCCTTCCATGGCAATTGTGAAAGGAGCAGGTTTGGTAATGAAGGCAATAATAGAGGTGAGGTTTTTATCAGTGTTACCTGGGACAGCATCCTAAATATATTGTCTATTTTGGACGTGCAGTTGTTTACCAATAGAAGTTTGTTATCTTGGTTTCTCTTGTGGTGGGGGGATGGGAGAAGGAGGTGAGGAACAGACCACCTACTTAGTTGTGAGTGGTTTGATATAGCAACTTGCTTTCTTACACTTGACGGTTTGGAAAGCATGTGAGTTGGGACATTAAGTAGTGCCTTGCATGTTTTCATACTGCAGTCAAGATTTGGCTGTTAATTGTTGCGTGTAGCTCAGTCACATACCTCGGAGCCACTAGACTTCTGCATGTTAAAGGGGGTCTCTCAAGGAGGAGAGGCCATATTTCCTGGGATGCATTGCCAGATGGAATGGAGCTGGGATACATACTTTAAAAATTAACAGGCAACAGCGTTGTGGAGCAGACCGATGTCAGCTTTTGTTCTTGCTCTTTCTGCTTCAGTAAAGGATGATTTGGCCTTTTTAGTTTCCATACCACATGATGTATGGCTTAAGTCCATACTTCTCAAGGACTGCTCATGATTGTTGCAGGGTGACCTTGCTAACTGACTCTCCACACTTCCTGTGTTGAAACTTGGGGCTTATGTTAGTGCCTTGTTCTATCACAATGGCTTATGCATCTGAAATGCCTCTAGTACTTTCTTGGAACGGAAATGAGTGAACACTTGAAATAGACGTGTTATAAATCTGCAGGTGTCCATTGATATACCTGATAACATTAGCTAGAAGTTGCTGTGCTGTTTATTACAACTCTTGTCATTTGAACTGCAATAGGACATGAGTGAGTAAAAATGCAGCAAAAGCTTTTGCCGAGTTGTTCATCGCAACTAATGCCCCTCAGCTGAGTGACAGTCTTACCCATGTGACTGTCTAAGCCAAACAGCATTAGTTACTCTTAAATGGTTACTGTTGACCAAAATGGGGAACAAGAAGTTGCTTGTGGCTGTCGTTCTTTGTTTAACCCTAATTTGCAATTGCAGTGTGGAAAACAGTACTTGTAAATATACTACCAGCCTCCTGATCTATGATGAAAAACATGCATCTTGCCCTGTCCGGTTGCTGTCCTTTATAGATAAAACTACCAGTTACCTGGTCCATGGCTTAGCTGTAACTGTGAGCAGTTGCTGTTGAGAACTTGCACTTAAAGCTCGTCATACTGTGGCTTCTGGCATTTGGATATTAGTTGGCATAATTGGTCAAGAAGGCCTTGGAACTATAGGCTAATATAAAAGCAGCTTAACTAAGATTCTTTCTTTAGTAATCATCTTGCCCTATTTCCAAAGGAAGGAGACAAAGAGATTGCTACCAAAATGCAAGATCTTGCCCTCAGTGAAGGTGCCTTACCTCGTCACTTGCACACTGCTATGTTTACAATAAGCACAGATCAGAGGATGCTTACAAATAGGTATGTCAGTCTCACTTGATATATTATGTTTAAAAAGTCTAAGGAATGGCCTAGCTAACTTTAGAAACGTTAGTCAGGTAAGATATCTTGCAGTTCTGTAGGAGATATTTTCTTTGGCAGCTGGTATGTTTTAGTACAGCACGCTTCAGCTGAGACTCAGCCACTTCCTAAACTTTTCATTTTTTTTAAATTTTTTATTTTTTACCAAAATGGGACTTGACTTAGTTATTCATTAAAGGCTTAAGTTTTGGGTTTTAGAAGTAGAATGTCTGAAACTTTTAAAAAGGTTGACTTATACATAACTGTATCAATCCTGGTGTGTACACACCTCTGACATCCTGCATGCAGTTAAGGTTACCCATCCCGTATGAAAGTCTCCACACAGAAATCATTCCATGATTTCAGCAATCAGTAGAACTTGTGAGCTCTTGAGACTGGGCCTGAGGGGATGCTGAGGAAGGTGAGTGATAATTCAGTTATTTCCACCCAAATACGAGTTTTAACTGCACAGTCCTGAAACATTTTAAGAGTTGCTAAACAAGGTAGTAGCAAGTGAAACTAGTTGCCACTCTGACATTCAAGGGAGAGCTAGTATGAAGCCTTCTGTCTTAACTAGTTCTGTTAGGAGCTAGTAATGACTTGCTTGTAAGCAATACTTCAGTGCAGTAGAACACTAGTGACAAGTGGTGGCAGAGTGTCAGTTGGCATAGAAGGCAGTCTCCCAGAAAAGCTTTTTTTAACCAATAATTGATATTAAGAGCTTGAAGGAAGGGTGTTAAGGGTCTAGAAGCCATCAAGAACTATTAACTTTAACTGTAACTTAAGATTGACTGGATAAACTTACACTTGGTCATTAGGTGTTTACTTTCTGCTCTATTGCTCAAGTGTTCTTTTGAGGTCTAGATCAAAAAGCATGTGCTGCTACTGTTCCACTAACTTCACTGGAACTTCCTAAAGGCAACACTTTAAAGCATGCTAAGCATATACTTGAACTGGAACAATGTAATGCTTTGTGCTCTTACTCACTCAAGAGTACGAAGCTCTTGCTCATCTTCATTTCACCAGCATGATGAGGGTGTCAGTTTAGTGGTTTAAAAATCTGTATAAAATACTAACTTGTAGCTTGTTAATTTTGATGGCTTTTTCAGGCAGTTAAGTAGACATTTGGTTGGCCTCTGGACAGCTGAGAACAAAACTGCTATGAACTTGTTGAAACGTATTTTGGTGAGTAAAAATGGGATATGGAGTAGGAAAAGAATTAAATCTGAAAGACTGCAGTATTAGAAAACTTGGGATAGTTGACATAGTAAACACATCTTCTTTCCTCTCCAAGAGGAAAGTCTGGCCTGGGAGTTCAGCAGTCTGGCATGTGCCATTTGAAGGATGTTTGTGGCTAATACAAAACATCTTGGATTTTTAGAGTATTCTTTTACTTTGCTACCACTTTTAAAAATGTTGTATGACACAACTTAAAAATAAAGTGTCTGAATTTTTTTTTTTTGTCCTTAAAAGGACCAAAATGTGGAAGACAATAAGCAGTTTGTAATGCCAAGCACCAGTGAGAAATAAAGGCAACAGTTCTGTCTATGCTTTCATGCCTGTCCAACTTTGTTTGCTTATCACTAAATTTGTATGTTAGCTGATACTTAACGTGTTCTTTCACCCTAACAACCTCCTGAAAGATATTTGATTAAGTTGCCTCAGTGAAAGTAGTTCAAATAGCAGCATTGCAATGAATTCTCAAATCTGGAAAATACCAACTTTTAAATTCAAAATAGCAGTTCCTTCATTTTTGGCAAAGCAAACTGTCTTGATCTTGGTCACTGTTTTCAAGAAAGCTTAGTCAAATGTGGCTGTCTCATCTCTAAGGTCACATGCAATGTTCAATTCATATCAGAGGGTATCCACTAGATGGATTCTAGTGTTACAGTATTCATCCCCCTCAGTTGCTGTGGGATGAACTCTTCTTCCTGCAGTCCTCAGCTTCATTAGGTGCTCCTTTAAGAAATGGGATATAGGCTGTACTGAAGCTAATTTTGTGTCTCTATGAAATGGTTCTGTTGAGGATGGTGGCATTCTACTAATAAAAGCAAAAAAAGCTGCTGTAGCTTTGCATACTTGCTTTAGAGTAGAATATAATCTCTGATTTAAAAAAATGATATTGTTACCTAATGTGATCCTTTCTGTTCCAGTAGCCAGCTGTGTTTACATTGATTTTAAATGTTTTTAGCCACCAGGTTTGCTGGCATACCTTGACAGTGCTGATCCTGTTCCTGAAAAAGATGCTGATAGGATGCATGTCAGAGATAACTTAAAAATTGCAACTGTAAGTAAACATAGCTGTCTTTCCTCCTGCACCGTATAGATATACAGTCTTAGTGACTTCTAGTACAGACACTTGACTGTTGTATTGACCTACATCAAACTTACTGATAGACCTGGAACTGCAAATAACTAATAGGATTTATTCCACAGGATCAATATGGCAAGTTTAATAAAGTGCCAGAATGGCAGAGATTGGCTGGAAAAGCTGCGAAGGAAGTTGAAAAATTTGCAAAAGAGAAGGTGGATCTGGTCTTGATGCACTGGAGAGACAGAATGGGCATCGCACAAAAAGAGGTAAAAGTATTTGAAGATCTTCATTACTGCACATTTACCAAGTATAGGAAGGAGCACTTAAAACTCAATGAAATCAGAGGGAAGCTTGGAGTAATAGAAGTCTAGGAATGTGAGAAACTTCACATTTCTGCTTCCTTTTAGTAAACTGTCTCTTACTGGTCTTCATCTTGGTTTATAAATGGGTTCCAGTGAGAATGTAAAGCAGACAAATGGATTAATTTAGCATTTATATTATGCTTTATCTTGTCCTTGCTTTAGCCAGACTTAGCAAACTGGACTGCAGCTTGTGTGCATCTCTTCCAAGATGCCTATAGAGGAGAACAGAAAATTCCTTGAAATGTGACAAAACTAGTCTTTAAACTATGTTTGGAAGAAACTATGGATATTCTTTATGCTAGTGTACTTTGTGCTAGTGGTATTTTATTATGAAACTGGCTTGAAGAAGCCTAGTATTACTTTGAATGTGTAGGTATTGTAGTCCTTAAATTGCAAAGTAAGACTACTCGTAGAACTATGGTTAAGACTGAAGCTAGAAGTGACCGTTCGGATGCTGTAAGAAGATAGCTCAAGCACTGCTTAAGTTTTTGTTGTTGGTTTCCTTTTTCCTTTTATTTTATTGTCATGTTCTGTGTGACAAAATTGTCCAACAGCAAGATGTACCCCTTAACCTTCTTTAGTTTCCAGATAAGCTCATTTTGATGCATTGTGAAGTCGAAACAAGCTATTGTACATGTAAGGAAGGGTGAAAAGAGCAGTGCAATAGAGTATTGAAAATTCCTATATTTGTACTTGATTTGACATAACAATAAGCTTTAATTTAGGAAAACCTTAGCATGGTAAAATCCAGCTTAAATTTGATGTGTAATGTGGCCCAGAATTTTGACAGTATTTCTGGAATAAACAGTGAATTAAATTCAAAATAAAGTATTAATGGAGATACGCAGAAAACAATGGTGAAAGGACAAATTTCACTTTCAGTACCTGATCTAGATACTGAGTTTAGTCAGCCATTTTTCTATCTGGTGTTCTGAGCTGTTTAATATCACAGTAAATGTTTGTGAGTGTGCCTTGGAAAGGGTAGTTGCAAGTTTGGTGATTTAAAGCAGTAATACTTCAGCGGCTGTGGCTTGTTAAATGTACCTTTTCTTTTTCTTCCAACTTCCCATCACAATCAGGACAGAAACAATATGGTGAGTTTGTATATCTCTGCCGCTTGTGTGGGTTATGTCGCTCAGTTTTCTGCTTGCATGTGGTACCTCGTGTAGAGTGTAGCACTGACTTCATGCTTGACCAAACTAGGGAACCTTTCAGCGGCCGAGTCATATTTGTGATTTGTTCCTGTGACTTGCTCTAGTTATTTCCCTTCAAGAGCAAAGCGTTCTTGTTGTGGGTTTTCCCCTCCATCAGCTTTGGAGCTGATCAGTGCATATGGTGATGGAAACTAAGCCTTTCTCAGGGATCATGTGCTTCTAAATTGAATGGCTTCTTAAACAGCTGAAAGTTTCTCTGGCATGATTTAACTTGATGTAAATAACACTTGTGAAAGTCTGTTACTATTACTTACTAGAAAAGGAGACCTTATTAATGAAGCTCAACTTCGTATGGTTTCTGAAGGAATAAAAAGCCCTAGCTTTTTGTTTTAAAAAGGGAAAATGAAGAGTATCTGTTTCTACTTACTACTTGAATTTGGCTCTTTTGCAGAACATTATTCAAAAGCCAGTGATATTAAGGAAACGGCGCCAAAGAATAAAAATAGAAGCAAACTGGGATCTTTTCTATTACAGGTAAAATACTGAGATTAATATGGTGGTCTTCTGATACAAGTTATTACCTGGCTGGATATTTTTATTAATATCTTCAGACTTGCTGTGTCTTGTTTCTGATTTCTGCCTGCCTTGAAACAGTGCAAGTGCTTTGTAGCAGGTACTTATGAAAAATGAAGTAGTAAGGTATACTTAAGGATTTAACTTGTGTTTAGCAAAGGGGCGGAATTTGGAAAGCTCCTCAAATGTTATCAAATGACAGCCTTTTTTACCTTGGATCAAAACGAATAGTTAGCCACAAACCACATGTCTGGAACTGTGTGATGTTGAAGGCTAAGCAAAGCTGCACTGAAAAGCAGAGTAGTGTGTTTGCATCAACCTGTAAGCTGATCAAGATGTTTTAACTTGAATTGGAATAAAAATGAGATTAAGGCAGGCAAAGAAACACATGGATACTGGCTTTCAAATAGTGTCACAGTTCCTTAGTGCAGGTCTTAATTTGAAGGAAAAAAAAAAAAGATATTATCACTTTACTTTGGCTTGGGGTGTCACGTTAACTAGATTAATAAGCTTGATTGTTCAACAAACTATGAAAGCAAGGTAGGAGAAATTCTATAAGCCTAACTGTTTATTTTGATGCTTAATGTTTCTAAGGATTGAATATAGTCCATTCTGAACAATTATTGCATGAAAGGAAGATTCACATGCTCCTAAACTTTGAGTATTAAAGTATTGCTCTCGGCTGGTCTTTAGATCCAAAGGCTGGTTTTGTAGCTGCCACTGAAGAATGTCCACTAACTGTCTTGTGACACTTGAGACACCTACTGATGTTTTCCTCTATGAACTATGTTATTTAGACACTTGGTATGTGTGTGTCTGCTGCCCAGGATTATTGTGCACTTGCAAGCTATTCCCCATTCCTGCCAGTAAGGGCTACAAGTCTCCTGTTCAACAACCAAATGCAGATAATAAATTGAGCCAAAAGGTTTGATAACAGACATACTTTAGTCTATGGTCATCTCCATGACTATGAAAACACTGTACAAGCAAACAACTGTACTTACTATAACAAACTAGAGACTGCTACTCAGTGCCATCTAATTAAGGTCCAGTAATGCTGATCTTCTCTAGCTTGCCAGCTAAGCCTTGTCTGCCTTTCAGTTAATGTTTGAGGGGTTTAAACTATGTAACTTCTTTCTTAGATTTCTTCAGGATCATGCTAGATCAAACTTGATTTGGAACTTCAAAACACGGGAAGAATTGAGAGATACTCTTGAGTCTGAGATGAGAGCCTTTAGTATTGACAGAGAACTTGGTAGTGCTAGTGTTATCTCGTGGAACCATCAGGAGTTTGAGGTAAATTACCTGCTTTAGAAGAAACTGTGTGTAATGTATGTCTACCTCAAATGTCACTTTTCTATCTATAGCTACGTGTACGAATCTTGTGTTGCAATCCCTGATTGCAGGCTAGAGTTCTTTTGTGCTTATGGAATAAACTGTTAAGGCTTGAGGCTGTACTGGACAGGTACTGTTGTCCAGTGTCACTTTGCGAACCTGAATCCTGCAAGCCTGACAAATGACACTGCAGAGATCATAGAATCGTAGAATGGTTTGGATCAGAAGGGGCATTAAAGACCATCCAGTTCCACCCCCCCAGCCATGGGCAGAGATTCCTTCCACTAGATAAGGTTGCTCAAGGCCCTATCCAGCCTGGCCTTGAACACCTCCAGGAGTGGGGCATCCATAACTTGTCTGGGTAACCTGTTCAGTGCTTAATAATGAATCATTGATCAGAACCCTTGATGTATTGTTGCGTTAAGAGGAAAAAAAGAGTTAATATTACATTGTTGTCAAGATAAGTCATGCTTGTTCTATCAGACCTGTTTCCGGTGTTTTTACAAGTCACTTCTTCCTGAGAAGTGAATTTGTTGTATTTATTTCCATCATGTCTCGGTGATCCTGAGAGCATTAAATACTGAGTTGCCGAACCATGAATAGATTATGTGACTAAAACCATGCTGGTCTCTAAATTATAGATTGAGGATACTGTTTTCATATTCTAGGAACAGCAGCACCTAAAATCAGAATAACATATCACGCTTCTGCAAAGCAATTAGTGTGGTCCTAATTGGCTTTCTCAAAACAACTTGCAAGTTATTTTCGAGTGATGTGCTAATAAATACTTCCTGTACTCTACTCTTGTCTCCAGTATTGTCATGTTTCCACACAGTTTTATTTAATGTTTTGTGCTCATGCAAAGCGAGGCCACATTTCAACTTTAAGATATTCTTAGATATCCCCAATACCATCGTTGTCATAGTACAGCTTTCTAGTTGAAATTTGAGCAGAGGACTACTAATGAAACAAGTAAACTGCTGCTTTTGAGGAATTCTCAGTTGATTGTTCTGGCAAATCAGAAAGAATTGTGAGGCATCAGGCTAGTGCTTTAGGAGACAGAACTATTTTATATATGCAGCTTGTCCCTATCAGACAGCTGTGGATTCCTTCTTGACTTGGTGCAGTAAATGGCTAAGTTTGCATTTGGATTCGTATGTTTTGCGTTGACGTTTAGCTTTTGAAGTTTCCTTCAGATGTAGGTCTTCTGGGCACCACAGCATATGCTATGCCGACTCTGTCTTTACTTTGGAGGTGCTAGCTGGGGCAGAATCAAAAGTACGTATTTGAAGTGTAGTAGTATGGGGTTTCCATCTGCACTCTATGCTTCTATGTGGCTTATGCTACTGGAATGTATCACTAACGTTCTTGTAGTTACAGCCCAGGATACTTTCGGACTGGCTTGAGGGGACTTCTGTAACATGATCTTTAAACAGCTACTGTCTGGGAGATTTGCTTCAAAGTATTTTAAATGAATACTTTATCAGGCTGTGCTGTAGGTATTTGAACTAGCTATGTGGCAAAGGCTTCTGTGCTAGCACAGGGACCTCTCCCCCTACCAAAGGGGATGGTAGCCTGAGATTCTTGTGGATGTGTACTAGTTAATGGCACCTCTTTGTATCATGCTGTGGTCAAATCTGTTAATAGCTTTGTAGCCTCTTGACAGTGACCTGCAAATTACAGATAAGAAGAACCACCATAGAGAGCGGCTTTTGTGATGTGTTAGAGGTACTTTTAAATGAGATGCTAGCCAAATGCTTAAAACCACTGAGCACTGAGGCATGTAGTTAAATTTAACGTAGCTGCACTGAAGTTAACAGTGGCTCTCATTGTGCAGCTTCACCCCAGCTCTTGATGTGTATATTGATGCCTCTAGGCTTTTATTACCCAGCATAATAGCAAGTATAGCGAGTAATTAAAGTTGTGTTTGTGATTCATACTTGTAGTAACATTGAGTGAAATACCTTGCAATGGAGTAGCTGCTTATTAAAGCTTGAGTCACTGAATACATCTTACATTATCCAAGTTTAGTTAATAAAACCAGCTGATACTAGAAACAAGTTGCTTAAAGGCTGGAAGCTGGGATTTGAGTAGGATGAGAAACTTTGTTCTGGCACATATTTTGTAAATCTGTATTTCTTTGACAGTGAACTTGCAGTTTCAGTCTTCCTCAGACTATAGGAGGGGTTACTAACATCGAGTTTATGGATGCAAGCAAATGCAAAGTATTGTTACACAAGCAAAAACGCAATGAAGGGGGAACAGTATTTACTGTTAAGGAAATCATTCTGTGTTACAGGTCAAATACGACTGCCTTTCTGAAGAAATAAAAATAGGGGATTATTATCTAAGACTGCTGTTGGAAGAAGATGAAACTGAAGAGAGTGGAGCAATCAAAAAATCGTGAGACATTGTTAAAATCCTATTTCATTCACAAGGTCTGCTTATTTTCTTCACTGAAATCTCACCTCTTATTTAGATACGAGTTCTTCAATGAACTGTACCATCGTTTCTTGCTTACCCCAAAAGTGAATATGAAATGCTTATGCCTGCAAGCATTGGCCATTGTTTATGGGCGATGTCATGAAGAAATAGGACCATTTTCTGATACTAAGTACATTGTTGGGATGTTAGAAAGGGTAAGAATTACTTAAAATTACTTGATACAGTACTTAACATTTTAATCCAGCAAAGGTTCAGATCCTTCAAGTTACTGTGAAACCAAAGTTTTGGTTTTACAGAACATGAAGCTGCAGCATAAATACTTTTTTTCACGCTGTCACCAGGTGTTCCTGGTGTCTCCCCTTGATTCAGTTGCAGATTCACTAAAAAAAACCTGCTGATCGTAAGCGGACTTCAAAGTAGTCTCTCTGTATCTGCATATTTGCCTTAACAGGTTTTCAGACTGTACAAAAATAGTGTGATGGAACTTTGTGTGATATTAATGTGCTTGCTTTTGAAAAATGCAGAAGCATAAGCTTTTTAAGAGGACAACCTTGTTCCACGTGACATTATTTTGAAATCTTGACTTCAACAGTAGTAGCAACAGCCCCAGACCTAATGAAGTGGTAGCCATAGGTGGGCACGTATGATCAGATTTTTAGTGGTGACTACTTTGCCTCTTACATGTGTCTGTTAAGTTATGTCTGACAGCTGATAAGAGCTTACCAAAATGCATTTTCGTGCAGTCTAAAAAAAGATTCTTCTGGGTATGGCAGCTGTGAGTGAAACTGAACCAATGCAGTCTGTTATTATTTTGCCTTGAGTCTTGATGGTCTCACCGGAAATGTAACATCAAAGATGTATTCTGTCTGATGCCTGAAAGCATTCTGGTTTTCCCCTGTTTGTGTTAACTGACTCACTGGGGAATACATATGCTGTTCCTTTACAATAATAGGCCTAGCAGGAAAGTATGTTTGAGTATCAGACCCAGAGCAACAAAGTGGGTAGTAGAGGGCCACAAGGCCTTTCCTCTCCAGTGGGAGGAAGCTACATTTATTAGCTTTGCGTGCAACTGGATGCTTAATTGTCAGCAGTTTTATCCAGGGCTTGAAAAATGTAAAGGGGTCTCTGCAGGTGCAACTGCATCGCCTTTTGAACGTAACTTATAATAAGTGCTGTCAAATACTAATTTGTTCTCTTCTTCAATAGTGCACTGACAGGCTTGAGCGGGACAGATTGATACTGTTTCTCAACAAGCTGATCCTTAATAAGGTAAGGTGGACATGTACACAAAATATTAGTTAATTGATATCTCAGCGGTATAAAATGGTCTGAACTAGTCTTTCGGGGTTAACTTGAGCAAAAATTCAGGTATTGAGGAAGTCTTAGAACAATGTTTGATACAGCTTTTTGGGATGCGGTAGTTATTTACTTGGTTAGAAAGCTGAAGGAAACTTGTAGATATTGTGGTGATTGTACCACTCTAGTTACTTTAGAGAGTGGTCTGATTTTTCTTATGGTCACTTTTTCCTTGAATAAAACTCTTCAGTACTTGTAACAACTCTTATCTAGAAAATAATGTATTAACGCAGTTCATCCATTAACAGAAAAATGTGAAGGACCTTATGGATTCAAATGGCATTAGAATCCTTGTAGATCTACTTACTCTGGCACATCTTCACACAAGCAGAGCTACAGTTCCCCTGCAGGTATGTGGCCCTTGTTTCTTGTTGCTCATCTGTTGCTTAGCAAAAAGGATGAGTATTAAAAATAAAATCAATGTACTTCTTAAATTTCTTGGAGAAATGTAATACTTGCACTGGAGCTAAAGCTAATCTTGTAAACATCAACTTCTAGAGCAATGTGATTGAGGCAGCACCTGATATGAAGAGGGAGAGTGAGAAAGAATGGTACTACGGCAATGCTGACAAAGAAAGAAGTGGTCCTTACAGCTTCCAAGAGGTACCTGTCAGCCTCAAACTTGACAAATTATTTCCGTCCTGGTGTCTGGGTGTTTTTCAAACAGTAAGAGGGGAAACTGCCAGTAATGCTAAGCTGTGTATTCTCAAAGTAACCCTTCAAATACAGATTAAAGCTAGATAAGAGACTTCATGTTGTGCTAAGAAACAGCCTTTTTGGAAAGGCTGCCTACCCCTTCATGCCCCAATTATGCTGCAATCAATTAATCAATTAGAGTGTCAAATAGCTGGAATTTCATGCAAATATATTAGTCTACCATACAGCAGTTAAAAGCTTGTCTTGAGTATGAATGTTTAGGAGCAGAAGTATGGATACTGAATCAACTAAATTCATCTCTAATCTCACAATAGATGCAGGAACTATGGGACAGTGGAAAGCTGACTTCAAAAACACGTTGTTGGGCTCAAGGTATGGATGGCTGGCGACCATTGCAGGTCATCCCTCAGCTGAAGTGGTGCTTGCTTGCCAGTGGCCAGGCTGTGTTGAATGAGACTGACCTTGCCACACTTATACTCAACATGCTCATCACAATGTGTGGATATTTTCCAAGCAGGTAAACATTAATTTTCAGCAGAAGTGGTTAATTTTCTGGCAGATGCATAAATTCATAACTTCTCTCTTAAAGCTTTTCTTAGAAACTAAGCAGCGCATTAATGAACTATATTAAAGCACCTTCTATGTAGTAGTAATTAACTCTGTGGGCAAAAAGAGAGTTTGTAAATGAGACAATACTAATTCTGTGTAAAGGACTGCAAGAATGAATGCACAAGCTATGTATGTTTCAATGCACAGCAGCGTAGTCTTACTTTTGCAGGCACGCTCTTGTTTAACTTTATAAAAAAAACCCCTGTTTTAATGCCTGACATTGAACCACACTAGTCTAACAACAAACTTTGAAGTTAACAAGAAAAAGAGACTGAGTATGATCTCAGTAGTCTGACACTTATGGCTGAATAAAGCTCATGCTTGAAAGAGAAAAGGCATGTGTGTATTTACTGCTGTGCCACTTTATTTCTTTAGGGATCAAGACAATGCTATTATAAGACCTCTGCCTAGAGTGAAAAGGCTCTTGTCAGATAGTACTTGCCTTCCTCATATCACTCAGGTAAGCAACTCTTAAAAAAATTTATTGAAAGTAGTGAAAGTCTGACTTATGGACTTACTTAATTCCCTGTGTTAATACTTTAAGTGGGAGAAACACATCAAATGACATCTGTGACATCTTGCAGATCTCTGGGTGAGCAGTTGTTTATTTCACTGTGTGTTGTTACAAATTTCATGTTTCTGACCATGTCTCATTAATAAGTATTTCCATCCTTGGAGATACTGGAAAGCCGTCTAGGCAAGGTCCTTGGCAACTAGCTCTAGGTGACCCTGCTTTTGAGCAGGGGGATTGGACAGGATGACCTCCAGAGGTCCCTTCCAACTTTAAAAATTCTGTGATTCAAACTTATTATTTTGCGGCTGAAGTATTCTTGAACTGAAATTCTTCTAAATTTACTGGTTTGTCCCAGTACTGAATAGGTTAAAACTTCAACTTTGGCTAGGTTACTCGGGCTACTCAGGCAGCTAATATAAGTGCTTGTGTTCTTTGATTTCAGCTATTACTGACTTTTGATCCTATCCTTGTGGAAAAAGTTGCTATATTGCTGTTTCTTGTCATGCAAGACAACCCACAGTTACCTCGATTTTATCTGAGTGGAGTATTCTTCTTTATCATGATGTACACGGGTTCCAATGTACTCCCTATTGCAAGGTGAGGAAAAAGAATACCTAAAAATACCGCTTGACCAATCATGCTCAAAAGGACCACTGCTCTAAATGCTCCAGGGAGTGTGGCTTGATAGAACCAACATGAGATTGCAAGCAAACACCCTCTGGAAGAGTTTCCTCCACATGATCTAGTCAGTCACTAAAGAGAATTGCTTATGTAACTGCTAGGGGGGGAATGAGAGCATTTCTGAGCATGTGGTTCTAACAGTGCAACCAGACATGACTTAGTGTAGAAGAACAAATTGTTGCTGGAACTGAAGAGTAGTAGTATAAGCTACTGATATGCTGATGTACTTTTTGAGAGTGAGCTGCTATCAAAAGTACTGCCTGATGCAGAAACATTGTGGTTCGTTCCAGTACTCTTCCTCTGAATTCAGTAATTTATTAAAAGCTGTCATACAATTCCAGTTAAGTCTCTTCTGTAGCAGAATACATTGGGAAATTATTACATGTTTGCATGATGACTCTAGTGTAACAGAACTATCAGCAGTTAGCATAAGGTCTTAGCATTAGATCACGTTGTTTAGTCTCTGCAATGATGACATAATGATGTAGGGAGAGGTTTGTAGTGCAATATTGTTTGTGTCTATCGGCTTTTGGGTTTTTTTTTTGTGTGGAGGAAACAAGCTTTCAGGTACAAGACTTTCAAACCGAAATGGTGAACATAAGACAACACTTATAACATGGAAGTGCATAACTCAGTGGGGTTCCCAAGAATTTGATGGACTTTTTACAGAGATTCATTTGATTGTTGCTCTTACATTTACTTTGAGATAAAAGACTATGAGAGTTGCCAGCTGGGCTGTGTTTGTCTGCTTATCTTTCAAGGGTGCCTTAAGTAACAATTAAATGGAAAATAACTGCTGTTTCTCTTCTAGGTTTTTGAAATACACACATACAAAACAAGCTTTCAAGTCTGAAGAAGTAAGTAGTTGTAGTTTTGCAAAGTAACTACCTCCTGTTTCCATATAGTTGCAGACCGCCTCTACTTTTAACAATACTTGATGCGTGTTCTTTTTCTAAGTTCTTGAGAGTTAGAAATTAAGTGTGAGAAGGGAGAGGGTTTTTTAGATCTTGGGTTGGTTACCAAAACTGAATTCAGATTACCTTTGAGATGACAGTTCGATCTTTTCTTTAGACAAAAGGTCAAGATCTAGTTCAAAGAAGTATACTTGGACATACTCTTCCTGAAGCAATGGTGTGTTATTTAGAAAACTATGAACCAGAAAAATTTTCTGAGATATTCCTTGGAGAATTTGACACTCCAGAAGCAATTTGGAGCAATGAAATGAGGTAACTGCTTTATGTCAGAGGGGCAAATAAACCTGAACTATGTCTCATGCTGAAGAGGTCTTCCCATTGACATTTCTAAGGAGAGCTGGAATTCCATGATTTCATTACTTCCCTTTGTGCCTTCTGCAAGGGCAATTTCCTACATTGACTTCTGCTTCTATCAAAAGTAGCAGGAATGGGAGGGAGACGAATAGATAGAGGGAAGAGGAATAGTTCCCTGACCATTGCAGAACATGCTTTACATCTGTCTGTATCGTACTCGATCAAGTTCCTCTATTGAGTGGTGATTTCACTATTTACATGGACTGCTTTATTGTTACTGTCCTCATTTATGGTTAGCACCTATCTAAATGTATACCTCTAATAATATAATTTTTATGGCTTCCCAAAAAGTAAAGAGGCATTGAAGGAGGGCAAAATCTCACTTTACATTGTTTCTAATAAATTAATTTTCATAGCATTGAAGTATCTTTATAACAGAATAGTATGAGTCTCATTTTGGATCCCTTCTGAAATGAGAAACTACTAAGGAAAATATTTTCAGAAGAAATCACTGAACACACTTGTACAGTCATTGAAGTTTGAGGACTCCTTGGCAAGTGTTAAACCAAACTTTGTAACTTTTTTAGGCGTCTTATGATAGAGAAGATCGCTGCTCATCTTGCTGACTTCACTCCTCGTCTTCAAAGCAATACAAGAGCACTCTACCAATACTGTCCTATCCCAGTGATCAACTATCCACAACTGGAAAATGAGCTGTTCTGTAATATTTATTACCTCAAGCATCTTTGTGATACACACAGATTTCCAGATTGGCCAATTAAAGATCCAGTAAGTAAGAAGTATTTTAGGATTCGTTTAGTTCTTGACCTTCTAGAGCCCTAAAAGTGGGATTTGTAACCAAAATTTAAGGAAGTCAAATGCTAGATGTTGCGAGTAGCTGGTTGATTCTGACTTTGTTTAACACATTTGTTTATGAACACATTTTATCTTGAAGCAGAATAGTCTTCATGCTTTATAGCAACCCCATTAAGTATATCCTCCCTGTGGTGACTACTAAAAAAGCAAAATAAATCATCTAAGAATCTAAAGGTAGTGTTTCAGTGAACCTCAAGAGATTGAATTGGAAACAAAATGATCTCTTTGGGTTTTTACTTGTCCAAGCTGGGCAAGAAAGTCAGCTAACTTGGTATCAGTACATAATTGAATGGTCAGATCTTTTTGGTGCAAGTCTATGATCTAGATGTGTCTAATTAGCCTTTAATGCACCTTTGCTGCAGCTTTTGTATTATTGAGATGTGAACCACATATTTAAGTGATTCTCCCTTTTCTAATGTGACTCTTACATAGATGTTTTAATGTTAAGATGCTCTTACTTTGAATAAAACACAGCATTTCAGTGAAGCCAAGTCTTAATTGCTTCCTGACTGGAAGGGTAACCATGATTTACTGAAAGTGAAAGTATTAGGTCTTTAAACCTAGGGTGATGTTTCATAAGGATTCATTAATAAAGCAGCATTTCACTGAAAAAGATGGCATGTACTGAAGTTGGCGTAAATGTAACACTAACAAATTGTAATTATTCAGGTTAAATTGTTGAAAGATACACTAGAAGCTTGGAAGAAGGAGGTAGAAAAGAAGCCACCTACAATGTCAATAGATGATGCTTATGAAGTCCTTAACCTTCCTAAAGGACAAGGCCAGTAAGTTGTTTTCAGTAGTTAAAGTTGTATGACTATGTTTACATACAGTCTGTACAGGGAATAAACTGAATAAACAGGGAATAAACTTCACGGTGCAAGATTGCTTTATCTAAAAAGAAACAAAGCTTGAAAATCCAACTTGAGTGTTTGAGAGAAAAATTGTAAAGTGTGCAGATAATTGTAAAGTGTTCAGTAAACTGAAAGTGGAAGGAATGCTTTGAGCTCTCCTTCAAAGTTTTCACTAGGTAGATCTAAAGAACAGGCATTAGAGTCAACCATAGTGAACAAAGAATATTGCAGAACTTGAATATGTTCAAAGTGGAACTTGGTTTCTCCAATTATCCTTCTTCCCCTGCCAAATACTCTCCTTTTTCTTGGGAGCGATATCCTTGGAATTTTTTTTGTCCTGTCATGTCACTGGTTTCTGACTTCAGGCCTCTAAAAAAGAACTGACAGCACTTTGTATTTATCCTTCAAAAACAGTACAGCTAATACAAACAATGAACTGACCTACTCCTTCTAACTCTTTTTAGAAGATTTAAGGACTGTGACCACCTTCAGGTCAGTATATTCAGTACAAGAGGTACTAGAACAGATTTCTTTCTATTCTGTGGCCACATTATCCCCATTCAGTGTCAGCTGATAAAGCAAAATTTTCAGATTGAAATGTGAGAACTTCATAGTTTTCACTTAATTACAGTTGCTCTTAATAGTGTTGTCAGAATCCAGGGTTGTTCTTCTGGTTTTTGGTGTTACTCAATGTAATAAGACTTGTTTTTTTGTAGGCATGATGAGAGCAAGATCAGGAAGGCTTATTTCAGGCTGGCACAAAAATATCACCCAGACAAGAATCCAGAAGGCAGGGTATGTACAACACATTTATGATGTTAATAAAGTGGGGACAAATGCAGCTGTTTTTTGTAGTAAGAATACTGCAATGTGCACTGTAGTTTTTTTTCTCCCTTTAAAGGCTGTGCCCTAGGTGAGTTCTAGAATATGGATTAATAATACAGATTAATAACTGATGTCAATCAAGGAATATTAGGATTTCAATAGTGAATAGATGTAATCAGAACTACACCTCAGAAGGCATCTGGTTTAAAAAGTTACAGAACCTTAATAAGCTAATTGCTTCTTGTGAAAGATGGAGTGCATCCTTGCAATCGGTTAAATTGTGCTTACTACCTTGTTATAGAGAATTGACTTAGTTTTAATCTCTTGCTTATGGTGGAGTTCAGGAAACAAAAAAAAACCCTGACCTGTGAAACAGCGTTCATTAGGTTATTCTGGTATTTTTTGCAGTGTAATAAGGCAACAAAACTGGCACTGTAGTTAATAACGTGGAATGCTTTGTCTCGCCATTGTCTGACTGATGCTACAGGCTTGTGGTGATTGAGGGGGGTCTTAAAACTCTTCAAATTCCTCTTTATTTGCAGGATATGTTTGAAAAAGTTAATAAAGCATATGAGTTTCTGTGCACAAAGTCTGCCAAGGTGATAGATGGGCCAGATCCAGAAAACATAATTTTGATCTTGAAAACTCAAAGCATCCTCTTCAACAGGCATAAGGAAGGTAAGCATGCTGTCTCAGAAGAATGTTTTGTGTTCATTTCTTTAGTGGCCATTGTGATCAATTTTAATCTCTGTTCTGTTGATCTGGTTTCTGGCTTGCCTCAGTATCGTGTAGCTTTGGGAAAGAGCTTCAAAATAGGACTTTTCTTTCATGAAATAAATTTTATCTGCGGTAAAACTTAATTCAAAAAAGCAGTAATAGCTGTTTGATATTCTCTGCTCCAATACAATTCAGTTTCAATCTTCCTCTACATATAACTTAGACCTACAATTCTGTCAATGTAGAGAAGTCCTTGCTAGTGCTCAGTCATTCAAAAGGTAGGCTCTGGGTATAAATGAGGTTACACTTCACAGCCATGAAGTATTGGACAATCTTACAGAAATTCTGACTAGAGTCTTCTGGTGGGTGTGCTGCAGCCCTACATATTTTACTGACCAAATGGGAAAGAGAGAGATGGACAGAGTACCCTAACCCTTGGCCCTAGCTGCTCTCCCTGGCTGGCAGTTGCTGGCGTGTTCAAGTTTTACAGAGCCAAAAATGTTTTGCTACATGTAGTGTTAAACCAAGAACTTCATAAGGAATCGTAATTCTCAGTTGTGTGGAGACAGTGACAGCATTAGAGTAGGCTTACATAGATGGGCTCACAACTGGCTCTGTAATCTATAATGCTTTTTATCATTGCTGACCCACAAAGGGATGAAAAATGCAATTATTTAAAACATGATTGCAGTGGCAAATGGGAAAAAGGTCATTGTAGGCTTATTGTTAGACAATCCTGGTGATTGTCCTAGGATAAAGCTGCATTCTTGTTTCTCTGGAGATAGACAAGCATCATTTTGAAGGCTCTGAGCTTGAGTTTGCTGAGCTGGAGATAAGTATTTTTTTCTTTTAATCTTAAATGAGTTTCTTTCCATGAAGCTCTGTCAGCTTCTAGAGTGAACAGTCCTATGAGTCGGATTGTATGAACTGCTCAGTCTTGCTCCAGTTTTCCCAAGTGTTGGTTTTCTTTGACTTCTCGTCCTTCTGTACCTACTATATTTTCCACTGAGAATTACGTGGTGGTTTACATTACATATATGGAGAGTGTAAGCAAACATTTTGCTTTTTTCTCTTTCAGATTTGAAACCTTACAAGTATGCGGGCTACCCTATGCTGATAAAAACTATTACCATTGAAACATCAGATGACCTTTTGTTTTCCAAAGAATCTCCTCTGTTGCCTGCTGCTACAGAACTTGCTTTCCATACTGTCAATTGTTCAGCATTAAATGCAGAAGAACTGAGAAGAGAAAATGGGATTGAGGTAAATGCAAAGAAATGTACTGAAATGAATTTTAAATGAATTTTTTTTAGTCTAACTTTTCCGCAGCTAAAAATCTTAGGTACTCAGTGCCTAGGACATCAGATACAATTGAGAATCACTTTTGGTCTTCTTGAGACACCCGTCCATTGTTACTGTGTCTTTTCTGGATGCAGTAGGAGAAGCCTCTTGCAGAGTAAACTCCTTTTTGGACCCAGGCTTGTCTGTTGAACTGTGCATAAGCAAACTGCATATGATGTTTCTCTACTTCTGCACAAAACTCCATAGAGAGCTCCTGCATTCTGTGTATGTGAAGGAACAGATAGATGTGAACAAGTCCTTTGAGCAGAAGGGCTTTTCATTGCCCATAGTAAAATCATAGAATCATTTTGGTTTGAAAAGACCCTTTAAGATCATTGAGTCCAACTGCTAGATTAGCACTGCCAAGTCCACCACTAAACCATGTCCTTCAGCACTTCATCCACTGGTCTTTCCAATACTTTCAGGGATGGCGACTCAACCACTTCCCTAGGTGGCCTGTTGCAAAGCTTAACAACCCTGTTGAAGAAATTTTTTCCTAATATGCAATCTAAACTTCCCTGACACAACTTGAGTCTCTTCCCTCTCGTCCTATCACATCTTACTTTGGGAAAAGAGAAAAACCTCCTTTCAGGCAGTTGTGGAGAGTGATAAGTTCTCCCCTCAGCCTCCTTTTCTCCAGGCTCAACAGCCCCAGTTCCCTCAGCTACTCCTTTATCAGATTTACGCTCTAGACCCTTCACAGGCTTCGTTGCTTTTCTTTGGACATGCTCCAGCACCTCCCTGTCTTTTTCGTAGTGAGGGGCCCAAAACTGAACACAGTATTGAAAGTGCAGCCTTGCCAGTGCTGAGTACAGGGTGACAATTGCTTCCCTGCTTCTGCTGGCCACGTTATTTCTGATACGAGCGAGGATGGTGTTGGCCTTCTTGGCCAACTGGGCACACTGCCAGATCGTATTGAACAGATAGTTAACGAACACCCCCAGGTCCTTTTCTACCAGGCAGCTTTCCAGCCATGCTTCCCCGAGCCTGTAGTGTTGCATGGGGTGGTTCTGACCCAAGTGCTGGACCTGACACTTGACCTTGTTTAATGTCATACAGTTGGTGTCAGCTCATCTATACAGCCTGTTCAAATGCCCCTGTAGAACCTTACTACCCTCAAGCAGGTCAAAACTCCCTCCCAACTTGGTGTCATCTGCAAACTCA
Organism: Cuculus canorus; assembly: GCF_017976375.1. NCBI lineage: Eukaryota > Metazoa > Chordata > Aves > Cuculiformes > Cuculidae > Cuculus > Cuculus canorus. The sequence goes on from NC_071402.1 coordinate 115,249,004, forward strand.
CTGACCTATTCACTCATGTGTGAAAATGTTGTCAACTCAGAAGCACTAAAGGCTGGTACCAGCACTTGGAAGGAATTTTGCCCCTACAAACCATTTGAGCAAACAAGATTTTTGTCAGTCGTTTCCCTTCAGCCATTAAAAATGGGTTTACCTGCTAACCTTTAACTTCTACCAGCCTTTATCAGTTGTTGTTGTGACTGAACTTATGTATCTTCCAATCCTCACAGGTATTGCAAGAAGCATTTAATCGTTGTGTAGCAGTCTTGACTCGGTCTAGTAAACCAGATGATATGTCTGTACAGGTAAGTTGCAGCAACTTCATCTAATTGTATTAGCTTCTCAGAAGACAATATAAGTTATGTATCTAATATGATAAATAAATATATCTAAATGTGTATATATAATATAAAATACTGATGTAATATAATCCATATTAAAAAACAGTATTGTAAACATGCGTTTCCCTCCACTTGGACCAATGAAATATTGCTTTTTGTAGGTGTGTGGATATATTAGTAAGTGTTACAGTGTAGCAGCACAGTTTGAGGATTGCAGAGAGAAGATTACAGAAATGCCTAATGTCATTAAGGACCTCTGTAGACTGCTGTATTATGGCAAGGTAAGAGCTCCTTTCCTTTGTCTAAATGGTTATCTAACTGCTAAATGTTTAGGGGAATGTTGTGCTTTTAAGGGAAATAAGACAACTCAAGAGACTGATTAAATCCTTCTGTAAGATCTCAGCTAATCATTATGGGGTTCAGAACTCTACTGCCTTGTTCTCACCACTTGTATTTCAATCCATTTAGCGGACTTAAAATACAACAACTGCCTTTAAACTGACATGTCTAGCTGATGGGTTTACTGTACTAAATTAGCAGATAGAAGTACTAGCAGATAGAGGTACTTAAGCAGATAAACTCCTAAATTGGCATAAACTCTGGGAACAGCCTTCAAGAAGTCATACTCACAATTCTGTAAAACTAGACTGTAGTAGTTAACTGTAGGTGCCTGTATGTTCTTTAGCCCCTGCAGAACATGTGTATTGCCATAAAAAGCTTGCCTGGGAAGATTTTTCCACCAGTTCATCAATGCTTCTTTATAATCATATGAAGTAACTGTTCAAGTACTCTTCCTTTGAAGGATGCTTATCAATTACCTGTGTTTTTTGACTACCAGACACTTGACTTCAGCTGCAGATGATGTTCTTTCTACTTCTATTTTCATTTCTGTTCTGTTTAGTGCTCTATAGTTAGCAAGTTTTGACTCTAAGTCTTTGTTTAGTAAGGAAGCCAGTTGGCTCTCTCTGGTCACAAGTACTAAGGCAAACTTTTTTCCTCTCTCAGAACATACCACGAGTAGCTGCTTTGGGAGTAGAGTGTGTTAGCTCCTTTGCCTTGGATTACTGGCTACAAACGCACTTGTTCCAAGCTGGAGTGCTCTGGTACTTACTGGGCTACCTCTTCAACTATGACTATACGCTAGAAGAGAGCGGTATTCAGAAAAGTGAAGATTCGAATCACCAGGTAATATTAACAAAGTGCATGCTTTTAGATGCCAATGGTTGTTGCTTGCCATTTCTTATTAACAAAACAAATGTATTCAAGTAGTTGTTAGAATCACTGAATTACATGAAGAGTAATGTTAATAGAATAGTTTTGGAAGGAGATTTTTGTGTAGTAGTTTAAATACTGTTGCTTGGGTTTTGATTTTGGGGGGTGTGTGTTAAAGCAGCCAACACCAGTATTTTCTAATAGACTTAATGCGAGAGATTGTTATCTGCAGTGAACAGTGAAGTTTTTGCTATCAGAAGACTCTTTTTTGTCTTGAAGCTCAGCTGAAGGGGTTATGTAGTGATACTATGAATTTATCTGAAATGTGTACTTTAGGACGGTATCGTTGCTTTGCCCCACAGCTATAAATGGCTTCACAGTTCCGTGTCCTTAAATAGTGACCCTCTAAGTATGGCATTTTTTTCCTTAGCTGCTGGATGAGCTTTGAATGCTCTATTCTAGTTAGTAACTCTTATATCACTGTCAAAAAAAGGCTTATTATGCTGATATTTGACTGTGCTAGCAGGAACCGTTGTCTGGTCAGAAGCTATTAGGCTAAATAGCTCCTGTAGCTTTCAGCTCATCTTGGTAACACAGTTTTTCCCACTTATCGGTACTCATGTCTAACTGCATTTATTAATCCCACAACACAGTGATGATATTGTGCTGTTCTGCAGCACCTAGTGTTTTATTAGACATCAATGCATAATTAGTGATGCAGATAAACAGAGGATACCAATTTTGTTCATTCTAGTGCAGAAGTGTTGGACAACTTTCTGGCTATTCTGATGTTTCTTCAGTAAACTCTAAGGTATCTATAACTGTCTTTGTATTTTTCAGGAGGTAGCAAATAGCCTTGCTAAGCTCAGTCTCCTGGCCCTGAGTCGCCTTGGAGGGTATCTCTCTGAAGAACAAGCTACACCTGAAAACCCAACAATCAGGAAAAGCTTGGCTGGAATGCTGACACCCTATATTGCAAGGAAACTCGCTGTGGTCAGTCCTACTGAGGTAAGCAACTGTTGGCCAAGGCTTTTGCTAAGGATTTATGGAAGGAGTACCTGGTCACTTCTAAAACACTGAACTCCCTTAAACAAGACTGATACAGAAAAGAGCAGTGCAACTTGGAGTAAGTGCAAGGAAAAGAAAGTGTTCTAGCTTCAAACACTACGGGCAGGAACCCTTCCCTATAGAATAATGTTTGCAAAACAAATATGGGACCAAAGAAGTTGAGTTTAATGTTGAAGGCTTAGGTATATAATGATGATGGAGTGCAAAGGCTAAACTTCTCTCTTTAAAAGTGATTCCAAGGAGAAGTCATCTAAAAAACATACTCCAGGTAGTTTTACTCGCTGTCAAAAGTAGGAGAGTCTGAAGTAAGTGTGGCTAGAAGCAGAAAAAATAAAGTATAGATTGTACTGTACCAAATAACTTACACATAGAGTTTTTCCAGTATGTGAGAAACTTGATGCTTTAAATTTGCTTATGAAAGTAGTCTAGCTGTTAATGAGATTGGATTAATTAATATCATGAAGCGCTGATTGCTGTGCATAATGATTAAAACATGTTATAAATACGTTATATCATGTAAATTCCTTATTTTTTAGACTCTAAAGATGCTTAACAGTAACACAGAGAACCCCTACTTGATCTGGAATAATGGGACAAGAGCTGAATTACTTGAGTTTTTGGAATCTCAACAAGAAAGCATGATTAAAAGGGTAAGATACTTTTAACTGTAAATCCCACTACTATTTATTTAAACTTTTGGGTTTTTAGTACATCCACTTGTCATGCAGTGGAATAATTAATAGAAGTATCCATTGTTTTCTACTCCTATGTCACTTTCTTTGCTCCAGCTTCATTCAGTGAATTCAATAAAGTGAAAAGAAAACATTTACATTCAGTAAAAAGAAGACTAAAATCCCCGAGAGTTTATTTCTTGTAATATTTCAGTCTGTCTTGAGCTTCTGATTTCTGCTAAAGCGTTAAGCTTTCTGTTCCAGTATTGTCAATTTCATTATCAGGTTATAGCTTTGCAGTTTCTAGAAGATTGTTTTCTGTCTGAGATTGTGCTGCTTATCTCTGCTTAAAGGGTGATTGTGACAAGAGCTATGGATCTGACTTTGTCTTCAGTGACCATGCAAAGGAACTTATTGTGGGAGAGATTTTTGTTAGAGTCTACAATGAGGTCCCTACCTTCCAACTAGAGGTGAGATGTAGCTAAATCCTTCTGGTTGAAACTATTATTTGGAATGTTACTTCTTTTTCTTTATCTGTCAGTGCAAACAGAATGGAGTAAATACAAAATCTTCTATAAAGTTCTTTCAGTATATTCAGCAAGTTATGGGATATCTTTATGGGGACATCTTCTTGGGGACAGAATAAATTCCAGGGGGTAGTGATTCTGTCTAATGGCTTTGACCATCTATATATATATGGACAAACATGCACCTTGAGTGCTGTTAAGGTGGTGGCAGCTTTCTAAGGGTGTATTTAGATATAAATAGGGTTAATGTATTCCAGATGTTATAGTGATCATAGTATGAAAGTCTTCCCTGTCTGGAGGAAAGGGATATGTGAAAGGTAGGAAAAGTTATTTGGATACACTTTATTCTAGTGTGGATACTGTTGCATCACATAGCTAAAAGTGCTCATCTCTAATTTCAAGCTTCCTAAAGCGTTTGCTGCAAGCCTCTTGGATTATGTAGGATCACAAGCACAGTACCTTCATACACTAATGGCAATAACACAGACTGGGAAAGTGGAGTCCAATCAACATGGAGATCGGTTACGAAGAGTTGAGATGGCCCTGGAGGCTCTGAGAAACGTGATAAAACACAACCCAGGTAGGCTTAAAACTGAACTTGCCTGATAGGTTTTCTTATGGACAACCTTAAAAAGTGCAGACCTCTCTAGTCCTCGTCTTCCTGTGAGAAGGAAGCCTGTTTTGCTGGCTAACAGCCCAGGCACTGTTGATAAGCCATATAGGCTTATTTGGATTTTTTTTCCCTGGAGAACATTATCAGTAGATGTATTATAGTTTTGTGTGAAATCCAAGCCTTGTCTGTTCTCTTCTCTTCTCTCAAATTAGAATTTTAACTCTAATTCAAGCCTGCTATTGCCAGGAAGGCTTTAAACTCTTGGATGAAACTTTCTGTAATCCTTCAAAGAATCTTCAGCTGACTTTTAACCTTCTTGCATCAAGAACCTCCTTGAGCCGAGTACTGCATGCTAGTGAACACCTGAAAACATGCCAGGGCCTTACTACAGCAGGAAGAGAAGGTGCTCTTGAGAATGGGCAGGTTATACCAGCAGAGATTCATGTACAGACTGGAAAAGCCCAAGACACGCAATTAGGACATTTTCCTGCTGTATTAAATGTTCTAAAAGCAATTCATGTTACTGTCATGACTTCTAATAATAGCTGGTTATGTTGTTCTCGGACTGGCTTATCTGTATTTGGCAATTGTAACCCTGAAGGCAGCTGTTACTGCTGCAGATAGCAGCCCTGCTCTGAGCTGGGAAAATCAGAAGGGGCAAGTGTATTTGAAGAGAAGTGAATGCTTTGGCTAAAGTGAAGACAGTAACTTATTTGGTCTCTTGCAGGTTCTGAGTGTGAATGCATAGGCCATTTTAAGTTGATATTCTCCCTTCTGCGTGTTCATGGAGCTGGACAGGTGCAGCAGTTGGCCCTGGAGGTAAAAAAAACAAAAAACCAAAGAAAAGCCCCCCAAACTCCCTCGTCTGGGTGCTCTTACATAATCAGCATACACAAACCTAATTGTGTAACAGAGTATTACTTTAAAAGTATTAAGATTCGGATTCCAAGGCATCACTTCCTCCTTGGAGGAACAAGTGATAGCTTCTTGCCTGTGTCATTCCTCCTCTCTTCCTTGAGGTAACAAGACAATTTGATGACAGGGATAAACATTGTAAGTATCAGCTGTATTGGTCAGTGAGGTGATGGACTTCATCATACACTGCCTTTTCTGGACAATGTCTGAAGAACTGGAATATAATCAAGTGTTGTTTCTGATCTTTTACAGGTAGTGAACATAGTAACAAGTAACCAAGAATGTGTTAACAACATTGCTGAGGCTATGGTTCTTGCCAATTTACTGGCACTCCTGCATTCCTTGCCTTCAAGTATGTACTATGTAGTACTTCGTCTAAGGGTTTCTAACTCAGAAACTAATTACAGTGCAGCTGGCCGAGCTTACTAATGAGTTTTAGGTTAAAATAGCATTTCAGTGGGGGTGTTTTAAACACATGTTCTATGTACCCTGTTCTCTTAAATGCACAAGCTGAAACATAGGAGTTGCAGTTCAAACACCAAATACCTGCATAGTGTTTTATTGACTAATTCTTTGGGGAATTTAGGTAGTAAACATCTAATTAATAAGTTATGCTGTACTAGAATGTATGATGGATTTGACATCCCGTAACTAACTGAATTTAACCAGAAATCATTAAGCTTACCATTGTGTATGTACCTCTAACTTTTCATAGCTTAATTGCACTTTTTAATGCAGCAGCTTTCTGTTAAGATCAGTTTAGTTAATCTTTGATTAGTTAGTAGTCTATTGAAGTTCTTCATACTTTTTATTTTGACAGGTCGACAGCTTGTCCTTGAAACCTTGTATGCTTTGACATCTAGCACAAAAATAATTAAAGAGGCCATGGCAAAAGGTACAGAACTACATTGAAAGCAAATATTTCTGTAACACTGGACTTGAAGTAAATACAGTGACCAAATCTTACTCTTCCCTTTAGAACAATTGTGTGGAACTTGTGAACTTGCTGTGCTTGTGACCAGAAAAAAAGTCTGAATATTTTCCTATTTCTTTGTACAGGTGCTTTAATCTACTTACTAGATATGTTTTGCAACTCAACTCATCCACAGGTCCGAGCCCAAACAGCAGAGCTCTTTGCCAAAATGACTGCAGATAAGCTAGTGGGTCCAAAGGTAAGAATCTTAACAGTTCTTCTTGGAACCCTTATTTTAATACTACCACCCTCTCTCTAACAATGGAACTAAAAATACCCTCTTCTGTCACAGGAATGTTCATGTGAAGGGCAATCTGGCTTTTTCAAAATGGGTTAATGTTTTATCTGTGAGCAGAGTTCTAGAAGCAGTTGGATTTATCGTAACTACTATGAGCAATTTGGTTTCCATTTGTAATTACTTTAACATTATTAGCTAGATTTCAGACCTGTCATTAGCAATCACCACTCAAAATGATAGCACTATTCTCTTATGTGGTGGTGAGTGCTAGCAGTTGGCATTCGAGCACTATAAATAATTGGACATCCTGGAGTTTTATATTTTTCTGTCAGTTAGTTTGACTTATGGGATGCTAAATGTCAATTCTCTTCATCCTCTTCTAGGTTAGAATTACACTAATGAAATTTTTACCTGGAGTCTTCATGGATGCCATGAGGGATAACCCTGAAGCTGCTGTTCATATCTTTGAGGGAACTCATGAAAATCCTGAGTTAATTTGGAATGACAGCTCCAGGGAAAGAGTATCAACAACAGTTCGAGAAATGATGCTTGAGTATGTGGAGACCTACTAAGTATTTCCTTAACTGAGACGCTTTTAGCAGCAGTGAACCAGAGTTGCTATAGAAGAACTGTCAGACAGAACTCTGCCTGTAAAAAGTAGAATTCTTGCAAGCCAAACTTCAGTGAAAAAGAACTTGTTCACTGTTTGTATATTGTGCATGTAACTCAGTGATGCATGTGCAGTTTGTGCACAGTCAGGTATTTGCTCACTGCTGTAAGGTTAGGGAGGAGGGTTACAATGGAGAGAAAATGGGGTTTAGAAACCGGAACTACTTCACAGTGATGGAGGGAGACTGAGGTGTCAAGTAGGAAAGACAACTGCTTCTTTACTGCTTGTTAAAACTTACTTTCTTTTTAAAGGCACTTTAAACTTCAGAGGGACAACCCTGATGCTAACTGGAAGGTAAGAGTATAATGTTTCTGTGTTGGTGCATCCAGGGAGACTGTAAGCCACCTGATAATGTAGACATGTAACTCTGCCAGGCTTTCCTCTTGGAAGTACCAACAGGAATCCATTGTTGTGCTAACACAACTGGTTTAATGCTGAATTTATGCTTTTGTTACTACTTGTACTTTGCAGTCAGACGCTTTATTTGCAGTTGCTTTGCCTGTAATGATAATGGTCTGAATTCTCTGATAGTTTAGATCATTCTAAAACTCACAGAAAGTCAGCAACAAAGGGCGGCACTGGTTTGCTGGAAAAAGTTCTGTCAATTATTACATAGCTGTGGTGAACTTACGCTTGGTGAATGTTCGGGAACATTAGTAAGGCCCTAATGTCTCCATAATGATTGTCCTGAGCCATTCTGTTGCATCATGTCAATCAGTGAGAAGTTTTAGTCTGTAGTATTTCCCAATATCTGTGAAAGGCCAGATAGGACTTCCTCTCAGCACTGGCCTAGTTCAACTTTAAAAGAACTTCTAAAACACGTGCAGGATGGCTATTTTCATGCGGGGGAAACTGGAGACTTGCCTAGGCTCATGGTGAGAAACCCTCCCCTAAAGCATGTGAGAAAGAGAGAGAAGGGGTGTTTTATTAGACTTGTTGCTGATGCTTTCCTTAAACTGGTGTTTACCACTAGTATAGCTGTAGACTCAGTAACTTGTGTTCTTTTTGAAAGAAAACCCTGCTGTAGTAGTACTGCCTGCACTGCTCATTCTACTCTCACTTCTTACCTCGTGTTTATTCAAGATGAAGCATTTGTTGGTCTTGCACAGCTCCGTCTTGAAAAATACAATTCGTTCTGTGACCCTTACCACTTACAGCCATGTTAGGTTGCAGCTCTCACAAATACCCCTGCCAGTAACTCCTCCTACTTTACAATTCAACAGCTGCCTGAAGACTTCGCTGTGGTGTATGGTGAGGCAGAAGGTGAACTTTCAGTAGGGGGAGTCTTCTTAAGGATTTTTATTGCCCAGCCGGCCTGGGTTTTGCGGAAACCAAGAGAATTTCTCATTGCACTGTTGGAAAAGTTTACTGAACTACTGGAGAAAAATAACCCCCATGTAAGATGACTTTCTTATTCTGCTTTTTGAATTTATCGGTCTCACGCTAAGCCTTAAAGTCTGTTAGTATCTGATTAACTTCAGTTCTCACACTTTCTTCTCAATATGAATGCCTTTTCGGGTTTTTTTTTGTCTTTTCTGTAAAAGCATGTAGATACATTTAGGCAACTTCTGAACACGAGTCAGTGCTTTCAAAGTCCCTGAAGCCACAGAACTAGCTTCAGTAAGTCTTAGAGACTTATTTTGTGGTAGTGGTGAGGCATAATAAATGAAATGTCTTTAATTATTCCATGACCGACCAACCTAAGAAAATGGTACTTGTTCTACACTGCCTAAAATCTTTCAGGTCTTGACACTTCTGGTGTAAATTATGTGAATAATTAGTGTTATGCAGTAGAACTAATGTGTTACAATTTGAGTGAGAACAATGTTCAAGCTGGTAACTTGATGATAGTACTAAAAACTGATTTTTAAACAGTGTTCAGACAGTTTCTGGGTTGGACTTGCAGGGACGCAACTAACTTGCACATTGAATAAAACAGACACCTTCATTACAAAGATGTGATAGGAGCTTGTAGAGGCTTGCAGAATACAGCAAGTGTGGCGAGGACCTCTGCACAGACTGCAGAACCCGTTAAAGCATTCAGACAGACAGCCTAAACATCTGCACTATCACGCTTCCACCAAGCAAGTTAGCACTTGTGCTGCTGGTCATGCAGAGGCTGCAGCCAGACACTGGCTTTTTTAGGTACTGGATACAGAGCTTAGACATCTGAGAGATCTGTGTTCATAAAACTGGTGAATGTCTGCCACTGTTGGAGCTGATCATGTTGTTCTAAACTCCTTATATTAATAATTTCAAAGCAAAGTGGTGTGATAAAAGCATTAAAGGAAAAAAAAAAATCTATAATGCAGAGCCAGTGAGAAATGCTACTATTTTTGTGATACGTAAAGCTTTACTGAGTTATATTTCCTGTTGGTTTTTGGTTTTCTGCAGGGGGAGACTTTAGAAACCATTACCACAGCAACTGTGTGCCTGTTCAGTGCCCAGCCTCAGCTAGCTGATCAAGTTCCTCCGCTTGGTCATCTTCACAAGATAATCCAAGCTATGAATCACAAGAACAATGCCATTCCTAAAAGTGCCATTCGTGTCGTGCACATATTGTCTGACAATGAGGTACTGAACCATTTAAATGTTCAAGGGGAGAAAAAAGCATAACTGGAGTTATTGTTTAGTAATGGTCCTAGAAGGATGTTACTGTGAATAAAATACTATGTCCCACATGAGCAGGGACTTAGAACTAAATAATGGGAAACTGATAAAGACACTGAGGAATTTGTGGTCTTGGCTGACCATATCTGCCATAACTGTCAAGCTTAGCATAAAACAAAGCGCTCTGGATGTTTCTGTTTCTCTGTAGCTTTGTGTTCGAGCGATGGCATCGCTAGAGACCATTAGCCCTCTCATGAATGGAATGAAAAAGAGATCGGATATAATTGGTGTAGCCTGTGAAGCACTTAATCGAATGTTTCAGAAGGAACAAAATGACTTAGTAGCCCAAGTAAGTAGTGTGTTCTCAGTCTGTAAAACCGTAATCTTTTATATTTGGCTTTTTAATCTGCTTGTAAGAGCAGAGGTACAATTCAACTGCAATATCCAGGAGGCTTTCTAGAAGCCATCTAATGAATGTGCTTATTGAATTGGAGAAGTCAGTCCTTTATCCAAAATGCAGATCTGTTCAAGGATGCTACCTGAGCATTGAAGCTTAATGCACAGGATGGTGTTGGCTTGTGTCAGCTGAGAAAGCATAGTGTAGCTGCAAACTGATTCAGCCGTGTTTGCGACTAGATAGAACAGAACTGCTGGACAGTATTGTTACTTGTACATATTTATACACCTCAAAAAAAAAAGACTAGCTAAGCAGACTTGGTAATAGCTGTTGGTAATTTTGGTTCAGACTAATGCTAGTAATGTAAAACATCTGTATGGAACTTCCTAGCCAATGTTAAGACAATTCATTTGGGTATGTTGGCAGGCTTTGAAAGCAGATTTGGTCCCTTACCTTCTAAAGCTGCTTGAAGGTATTGGTCTTGAGAACCTGGAAAGTCCATCGGCAACAAAAGCTCAGATTGTTAAAACTCTGAAATCCATGTCTCGCAGCCTGCAGTATGGCGAACAGGTGAGTGCTGACTAGTCCTTAACTAAGCTTTATAAAGTAGGAAGGTCAAACTCTGAACATTCTTTGTTTAATCTCGTAGCTGTCATGTATATTCTTCCACCTCAGTTGTTAGTATTGTGTATCTACAAAATCATTATGGGTTGGAATGTCTCTCATCTTTCTCATGGAGACGTCACTGGTTCAATGCATGTGAAGAGCACTAATAAAGACAAGTCCCAAGTGTGGAAATGTTCTATAAGCTCGTAGGCTTCTACTGACGGCTCTTCAGAACTTCTCCTAGAAATGTAAATGCTTTTTTGTTTCCTGGATATAAACTGCTACAGACAATGGCATTGACATTCTGGATGCATATGCCAGCTGATAAAATTTGTCCCAGTAGCTGTGCTAGTTCTTGGTGCTTTTCTCTTAAGTTTGCGTTGAAAGCTTTCTCAAAGGGAAGGAAACTAGGAATAGGTCTTTCTTCTAAGATGGTTTTATCTTGCTATAGTCCAGGAAAAGTCCTGTTCTACCTTAGATGCATAGCAAGTGGCTGCTTGCAGGATTGCTTTTCCTTTTTGCCTAACTCCATTCATGAGGAGGAGTGAAGGAGAAAGTCAAGCTGATAAATGACTTCTCTTTATGAGACTTTGCATTGTGTTCAGCTGCACAATTCAAAGGGCAAAGCAAATTGCTACAGTCTCGTTGGAAATGCGCGATTCTGTATTGCAGGCTAAACTCCTGCCATGCTGTTTGGTGATTCCTTCAAAATGGTTTGGTTCTAGAAAATTAATTTCTTCCCTTAGAACTCTACAGATGTCGCTTGCTCACTGTGTTAATCTCTCCAAATCCTGCAGGTCAATGAAATTCTGTCCCGTTCTTCTGTGTGGAGTGCCTTCAAGGATCAGAAACATGACTTGTTCATTTCTGAGACTCAAACAGCAGGATACCTCACAGGTTAGCAACCCTTTCCTATTTGTCCTTAATTGTGCTGAACTGTTATTTGTCAGGCTTGACTCTGGAGATAGTGTTTACCGTCAGGATCTAGTGCTATCAAGCAGCCTGAGTGTTCAAGGATGTAAAATTTCATGTAGTCTTTAAACACTCATCAAAAGCTGAACTTATTTGCAGTTGAGAATTATTTCTCTGCATGGTCTTTGCTGTACCTACTTCTAAAATATCAGAGCAGTGGAATCTGGACACTGGCAAGTCTTGCATGTTCCTTGCAGTGATAAAGCAGACATGTAATCAGAACTAATGAATGGCAGTCACTTTCCAGGCTTTCTGAGGATTAGCCTACTTTAGTGCTAGAGCAAACAGTTTTCCAAGGTTGGGGGAAGGAGTAAACTTCCTTCAAAATCACTTAGACTTTGTCTGTATTGTCGTATGATTTATGGTGCTTTAGCATCAGGTATGTAGTGGTAGTATTGGAACAGCTGGAATTTTAACAGCATGGAGCGTGAGTCGATGTTCCAGCTGGGCTCAGTGCACGGGTAGGGCTCTTCTCTGGTGAAGATGACTTTCTTTTAACAGCTTGGAGCGTGAGACCATGTTCCAGCTGGACTTGGTGCACAGGCAGGGCCCTTCCGTGGCAGGAATGACCTTCATGCCTATACTTCGAGCTTGTGGTATATACTTGAATGTACCTGTGGTGCACCTTGGGTGAGTCCCTTACGGGTGTCACTAAGGTGAAAGTGGCATCCCATGGTACCACTGCAGTCCCACTAACAAAGCAGAAGAGTGTCATAGCTGCGTGTGCGCGCCATGTGCACATCAAGGATAGCTACTGATGTGAGCTTCCTTGCTGGTAATGGCATAATGCGGACATAATTCTAGAACAGTCACATCACAGCAAATTAAATTCCGGTTCTTTGTTCACTCATGTGCAGCGCTTGATAGACACATCTTTAATGACTACCCTCTGCTGTATCACAGGCCAAAACTTTGCTATCAGAGATTACTTGCTATGCCCCCTCCCTGGAAGTGTTCAAGGCCAGGTTGGATGGGGCCTTGAGAAAGCTGATGTGGGAGGTGTCCCTGTCCATGGCATGGGGTTGGATCTGAATGATCTTCAAGGCCCTTTCCAAAGCATTCTCTGATTCTGTGATCTGAAAATATTCTATGTGATGACATTGTAGCAACCTTTGTCTATAAAGCAACACACAAGGTAAACTTCTGAATGTTCAGTTGTCATCAGCTGAACAACCATTTGGTCTAGACTCCGGGTAAGGCTTGAAAGACTTTTTACAAGTCAGTGTGAAGACTTGCATGTGCCACATGGAAATTCCTCATCTAACCCTGTATAGGAATCCTGGTAAAGCTTTTGAGCGTAACTGAATTAATGAGGTGTAAATCAGATGGCCACACAGATAGAAAAGTGTTTCTTGCAAGATACTAGTGTGTATTGTGAGAAAATGAAGAAAGAGCCTTGCAAGGCATGAATTAGACATTCTGCAAGCAGGTGTTTAATATTTTGAGTAGGTATATTGCAAAACATGATGTGTTTTTCCACACAGAAAAGACTCTGCTTTAGCTCTGAACAGTTTTCTGTTTATTGCACGATTTAATACCACTTTGACTAAGAACAGTGAACGCTTGATTCAGCTGGTATTGAATTTCCTTGATATTTCATAAATAATATAAATTAGAAACACAAAGTAAATGCTGGCTTGTTGCTGGCTAAGAACGAAAACTGTGTCAGGCATGGTGAGACTGGGGGCAGTATAATTACCCAACTGTCTGTGCCGCATTTAAATTGCCTAATGTTGAAGTGCTTGCCAAGGTAGACTAAAGATGCTGTATAAATGCGAAGTATAGATGGAAACCAAACTACAAGCTTTATTTTTTAACCTTGCCTTATTTTGTATTCTGCCTTATGTCTTGCTTCAAATTGCTTTGCTGTTTGCACTTCCCTTGAAACTTCCCTTGCTTATTTCTCTTCCCTCAGGTGTCTCTTCTCCTTCCCTTCTAACTGGCAGCAGTCCCCTTCACCTGAGAAGTGGGCTTTAGATCTGCTCTGCCAGGCAGCTTGCTAACTTCTGTGTAGCTCTCTAAAGCAGGTAGATACCGTCTTGCCAAATGCATGCTGCACTTGCTGCATTCCAAGTAACATGCACGTCATCCGACTGTAACAAATGTGTGGTCCCAAACTGCCAAACACCGATAAACTTGCCTCCTTCAGGCACACAGGAGCGGAAAGCTAACAACTGCAGTGGCTGACACTTGCCAGTACCGCAGACACACTAAACTTCTGAAGTATGTTAGGAACGCTCCATAACGGAGAAGTTTTAAGGGCAAGAGAACTGGTGGAATTTTTGCCCTCGGACATGTAAAAGTGGGTCTGGCTCTTGGCAGATGCCACCGTTGGGCTGGCAAGGAGATGTCACCTCGTGAAACCAGGCAGCTTTTTTTACCAAAGGCACTGCTTGCTTTGCTCTCCTGCTTGCAGTAGTGGCATAGGCCTGTTTGCGAGGGGACAAACTATGCTCTGATGTTCTGGCTGTAGTGTGAGAAGTGATGGTGGGAAACGAAGGGACAATAAAATTAGAAGCACTTAGGGAGGATGGTTTAAGGGGAGGAGAGTAAACGACCCAGCAGAACTTAACATGTTGAAGGTGAGCATTGTAGGCTGGAGGTCCGATACCAAGTTGATCACTGTATTGATGCAGGAACATGTTGTGAGTTGGCAGTTTTCTACAACCATTAATGTGATAAGAGCTGCTGTTGAAACACCTCATGCTGCAACAGGAGTTTTGATTGCATTTGTGAGAAGTTTCTGTGTGACGTAAACGCCAAGCTTTGAGAGGGGGGGCTTTGACTGCAGTGCAAAACTGACCACCCTTATAGCAGTTGACATAATTTATTAATGGAATGGAGGTCTCGGTCTCTGATACCAAGCTTGTGTATCCCATGAATTCTGTTACTTTTTCCAGCTGGAGGCACAGAGAGCTTCCTAGACGAGTATTGGGCAGTTCTGTTTGTCCATGGGGCAACCCACTGAGTTTCCTTGTAAATATGTGGCTGAGAGAGAGCCTTTTCAACACTGAAAGCATGGTGGCATGTGGGCCTGAATTCACTGCACTTCTGCAGCTGAGCAGAAGCAAAGGGAGGCTGCCCCCTCTTTACTGCCACTTCCATGATGGAAGGTGGGATGGATAATGCTGGTCGTTGGCGTATTTATAGAATAAACAATGCTGAGCAAGTCTGAGAACAGGTCTCCGCAAGCTGTTCCACTCAGTTGACTAAGATGCCTTAATTCCCAGTGTTCCTAGATTCCAAAGAATCCAAGTGCAAGTTCTGAGATGGCCTTGTTTAAGGGGTCTGGTTGACTTGGGTTTAGTGGTGGACTTAGCAGGGCTGGATCAATGGTTGGATGTCAGGATCTTAAAGGTCTTCTCCAACTGAAACCATTCTGTGACTCTTGTGATTTGAATGTTACCAGAAGGAATAGAGCTGTTCAGTTGCTCTTTAGAACCAAAACTAATTGCCAATATTCTGTTTCCTTCCCCAAAGGCCCTGGAGTTGCTGGTTACCTCACTGCAGGGACGACCTCATCCGTAATGCCCAGCGTTCCACCCCCGGTAGACAATGAAGTGGGAGATGTCAGCTAAGGACTGGAAATTCTTGTGGAAGATACAGAAAGGCAGACTGGCCAGTGATGAGGAAGAGCACTTTCCTCCCAACAGATTGAAGTGAACTTACTGCCTTTCCAAGCGTTTAATGACAGTGTTATTCTTTTTTCTATGACTGTTGGTTTTCTTTTTTTCTTTTTAGGAAGCAGTCAGTGACTCTAACTCTCACACTGTAACACAAGAAAGCACTCGGATCAGCTGAAATGGGTACACAAGGATTTTTTTTCTTGTTGTACATAAGCACATTTTGTTCCTTTATATTTGTTTACAAGACTGTGAATCAAACTTTCCTAGTTTTTATATTTTATGAATTAGCATGACTGGAGTTGAGCTACAGTCTAGAGGAATTGGGCTAAAATCACTCTGACCCCACCGCCCCCTCCCCCCAAAAAGGGCATCCGTTCTTTTTCCAGCCCGATGTGATCACTCCCATTGAACATGACTTGCCAAGGGTTTGTCCCTGCACCAGTTCACTGATGTCCTTAATCATTAACATTCTCTTCTCCCTGAGATCAAACAGCGTTACACGTCCGTCTGTATAACTGGCTTGACCAAATTGACAAAGCTTCAGCAAAAAAAAAAAAAACCTTAAAAGTTGACATGTTATGTAAGAAATTAGTGTAATTGTGAGATGTTCTATACATTATCCAGTATATAAAACCTTTCTATATTGAGTGTACATTATACAGATCATTCATATGTACATAAAATTTTAAAATAAAGGGAATTAAGAGCCTTGTTAATGAGATGAAAGTAGTTGTCTTGCGTAGCTGTTCTTTTGAAGGTGCGGTAAATGAGGGCAGGGACAGACTTTAATCCGAGTGGGGCCAAATAGGGTTCCTGGGCATTCTTGCTTGGAAAAAACACGTGCAGGGTTTTGACAAAACCGCTAAACTGCAGAGCTTTTGTCTTTGAAATGCACTTCAGCACTGACTTGCTGACATTCCTCAGAAGCATTTCTCTTGACTTCCTCCCAACAAACTAAGATGGATGGAAGTACAAACAGTAAGTATTGTTTTCTCAAAACAAGATTATAATCTTGGTTTTAGGTACATATGAGGGAAGAAACTTATTTGCAGAAAGCTTCCACTTCCAGGTACTCTTGAAACTGTACCTTCCGGACCGACTTCAGCGGCCTTTGCTGGAATAGTCTTCAGGGGAACACTCAGCTGAACTGGCTGCAGTCCCATCCTGAAGACCAAGTCAAACAGGACCTTTTCTTTTCACGCTCCAAGACTGTGCTCCAAGGGTGACTTTTTTGTTCATGCAAAAAATTAACACTTGTTGTATCCTTTAGTTATACTGGGTTGATCAACAATTGAGTTGAAAAGCAACTGTTCTACCTTTAGAACCAACGCTGTGGACAGCTGTGATCTGCCTAGTACCAACAAGTTCTCTTTTGAGTAACTGATGGCTTGTTAAAGGATTGTTAAAGAAGCAGAGCTGGGGAGCTCTGACCCTTGAGAACGTCACAAAGGTGTATGGGGTGTCAATGGCAGAGTTTGCTTTGGCAGCAGAGGTGGCCATGTACAGCCCTGTGCCACTCTGCTGCTTCTAGAAGGGAAGGTGCCACCCAGGCTTAGAAATATTGAAGGAAGGGTAGGAGGCTTGTGAGGAGGCACAAAAGGCAAGATACAAATGGCACCTATAAGGAAAAATGTGAGGAGATGCATTTGGAGAAACAAAGCAAAGGAGTTAAGAATCGAGGAGTAGCAGAAAAACCACCCTATGCTGCCCCCCAGGCTCCTTGTGCTGCCCCCAGACCTCACTGGAGGGGAGGTGGGAGAAAGACCAAGGGTAGCGTTAGTGAAAAGGAGGGCAGTTGAGAGCAGGAAGAGGGGAAGAGAGAGGGTTGGACTGAGGCTGAGCTTTGGAAAGGGAAAAGAAAGGCATTACCCTAAGTGTATGTCATTTAATTAATAATTAACAGTTTATTCCAGCTTGCAGTAAACTAAATGGGGTGAAACTGCTGAGTCAAACCAGACTTGCCTATAATACAAGGATAAAGAGGGCTCTAGTTCAGCAAATAAAAGCACTTTAGGCCTGTTAGAAAACAATTTTTATTTAGTGTTACAAAGAACCCAGACAAATTTGAGTATTTATGTGGCATTCTATAAATTTTTCAAAGCAAACCTCTGATTATTAAATAATAATAATTATTATTACAATAATTACAAGTAAAGAGTGAGAGAATGTAGAAGCTAGAATCAAGTCTTTGTATTCATCTAATTCTCCTTAAACAACTTTATTGTACTGAACAAAACCTCTTGTAACTCTTCCATCTGTTTGAGGTGGCTTTACGCTGACGTTAGATTTTTGCAGTCAGCTTCTTTGACTGATCCAGCAGTTCCCACCTTGCAATGGTTGAGAGATGAACTTCATCGGGCCCATCTGCCAGGCGCAAGGTCCGTATATAGGCAAACCTGTGTCGGAAGAGGAGAATGAGGGGTGCATTTACAGTCCTGCCAGGGCAGGAGGTCCAGGCACTATCTTTGCTGTAGCCGTTCTTCTAACGAGGGACTCTTTGAAAGGAGCAATCATAGAGGAGATAATGTAGTGAAATAAATCTTCCTGGCAGCACTGAGATGGGCGGGCAGGGAATTCTGAAGGCTTGCGTCGCCCCAGGGATAAGACTGAGCTTTAGGAACAGATCCTCCGCGTTGCTGATAAGAACTATTTCGGATCCAGTGCCAGCTGCTTTTTTTCTTGTAAGGGTAAAGCAATGTAATTGCATTGGAATCGAATGACACAAGCAATTGTTTTAAGTTCATGCAGCTTAAAGGCACACAGAGGTGAAACAGCACAGACTGTGTTACAAAATTATCTTGAGAGGAATGCGTAGAATCATTTGGTTGGAAATGAGATTGTCGAGTCCAACCATACCTGTCCACTACTAAACCACAGCCCTGAGCACCTCATCTACCCGTCTTATAAACACCTCCAGAGATGGTGACTCAACCACCTCCCTGGGCAGCCTCTTCCGGTGCCTGATAACCCTTTCGCTGAAGAAATTTTTCCTCATATCAAATCTGAACCTCCCCAGGACAATTTGAGGCCATCTCTCATCCGATCACCTGTCACACGGTAGAAGAGCCCAGCAAACACCTCGCTACGACATCCTTTTGGGTGGTTGTAGACAGCATAAGTGAATGCTTAGAATCAACAGATCCCTGTCCCTTACTCACATAGAAGCCAAAGGAAAATCCTGGGAAACTCCAGCTCCGCCACACACTTGGATTGCACAGTCAATCACTTTAAGCACAGCTCGTGGGACAACCACTTTGGTCATGGCGACCTGCAGTTTAGAACAGAACTCGTGTTATCAGCAATAGGTTTATAAGCAACTGAAAATATTTATCTTCTGCTGGAGATTGGCATCTCGCGGTACATTCCTTCCTCTTTGCACCAGAGAGCTCTCCTGTTCCTGTTCCCTGGGCAAGGTAAAAACTGCAGCTGCCCATGACAAACTCCTCATGATGGGACAAGTGAGAAACACTTGACCTTCATTTTTCAAATACCTTAACAGCGTGATCTCCAAGTTTTTAACTGAGAGAACTTACTAGTCTCATGACAATCAAAAGCGCTTCTTAAGGCCATCTATTCCCAACATGCAGTTATGCACTACAGTTAAAAGGGTAACTTTTAGCAATATGTTTTAGCTTCTCTTCCAACCAGTTGAATGCACACGTATTGCATCCCCGAGGCCCAGCTTAAGCCTGGCAAAGAAAAATTTACCTCTTTTCTTGCTTTTCTGTTGCCCAACATGTCGATCTTGCAGGCTGTTTTTAGTGTCAGCAGTCGAGCCTGTTCTATGCTAAGGCGGCATTCAGCGATCCAGTGGGCAACAACCTCCTGCCGAAACCAAAGCCAACACGCAGTTAGTCAGTAAATGCCTGCTAGTGTGCCTGGGTAATCCTGCCCTAGGGAAGGTGCCCCACTGCGTGTTCAGGCATTTAGAGACTCCTCTGCAAATTAAAGCGGGTTTGAGGCATGTAGTCTAATAGAAGGGGGGAAAAAAACCCAAAACACTTGACTGACAGAAATACTGAAGATGATAGAGCAGTTCTTTTTATGACAGGAAAGATGAAAAGCGGGAAAAACAACTGATTCTGGCACACACTCGCTTCCTGGTCCGACCCACTGCCTGCCAGCCATGTTCCTGAAGCCCTTCAAAGCCTGCTTTTTACTCCCTGCTTTCCTTTACTTGGTACTAGGACTCACAACCTCTCTTCCTGTGTAACATGTCCCAGTACACAAAAACTAGGGGTGGGAGAGGAGACGAATCAGTTCTGTTTTGCTGAACATGTTGGTGTCTTACACACCCAGGCAAACAGCTGCAGGGTGGTTCCCGCTGCATCTGTCCGTTCACGTCGATGGTAAGTTAGTAGTTCCCTTGATCCAAATGAAGTTATGGTCTTGGCAGACCTTCCCTGCTCCTTGTAGTAATTCCCCTCTGGAGACAACATATCACAGTAGGAAAAAAAAACATTCACGTGATGCTTGTCAGTGCAAGAGCCAGTTGGAGCCTAAGCCTCAGGCACACGCTCCTGCCTGGACTCATAGGTTGCTTTGAGTTGGAAGGGATCTTAAAGATAATCCAGTTCCAATCACCTGCGATGGGCAGGGACACCTCCCACCAGATCAGGTTGCTCAAAGCCACATCCAACCAGGCCTTGAACACTTCCAGTGATGGGGCTTTCATGACATCTCTGGGCAACCTGTGCCTCACAACCCTCACAGTAAAAAGAATTCTTCCTAACACCTAATCTAAACCTCCCCTCTTTCAGCATTAAAACCATTACATCCTCATCCTTTTCCTGCACTCCCTGATGAAGAGCCCCTTCCCAGCTTTCCTTTCACCCCCCTTTAAGTATTGCAAGGGTGCTCTAAGGTTTCCCTGGAGCTTTCTCTCCTCTTGGCTGAACAACCCCAGCTCCCTCAGCCTGTCCCTGCAGGGGAGGTGCTCCAGCCTTCTGATCATCTTCATGGCCTCCTCTGGACTCGTTCTGACAGATCCATGTCTCTCCTGTGTTGAGGATTCCAGAACTGACCACAGGACTTCAGGCGAGGTCTCACAAAAGCAGAGTAGAGGGGCAGAATCCCCTCCCTCACCCTGCTAGTCACATTTTGTCTGATGCAGCCCAGGACCCGGCTGACCTTCTGGGCTGCGAGTGCACATTGCAGGAGGCATCAGCAAATGTGCAGCGCTCACTTCAGCACAAAGTCTGGGGGCTCAGCTTAGTTCATGGCCAACAAAGACGGTTTGAGCCCAGAGGGAGTGTTCTGACACGCTTTTCTGCCAACAGGTCTTGTGGTGGAGCTAAGTGCCATGTGGCGGTGGCAACAGTCAGCCATTCACCCAACAGCCTCACCCTTCCTCGGCCATCCCGGAGTCGTGGAGAACCTACTCTGGCGCTGCAGCTGGCCCCAAGGTCTTGCATGTGGCTTCATCAAAAATCAGTTTTAACAAACTTATGAAAAACAGAGTGAACCTCATCCAATTTATTCATTCCAGGTTATGGTCATGAATGGAAGTTTGGCAATGACATGGCTGGAAAAACTGATGTGTAAGATGACTCCCTCTGGATCTGCATAAACAAAACAATTTTCTGTAACCTGTGCCAGACACTAATTCAGTTTCCTCTTTCCGTTGACTTTACTTGTTTTTCCAATAAAGTCATCCTATCTGTTGGATGACTGAGGAACACTTCAAATGCGATAGGCCAAGTTCTAAATGCTGACAGTTCCTATAAAAAGAAGACTGTCTCTTTTTATCATCTTAGCAAAGTCTCTCTCACAAAACAGTGTTTCAACTACAGAGTAAGAAAAGACCAAAAATCCCAATATGTCTTTGGTTTGGTCTGTACTTTCATAAGTACATACAAATAATTGATTAGAGAAGCAAAATTTTTAGTCCAATTTAGACCCTTGAGTGTGTCTGGTAATTTTGAGCAGAAATATCATGACAAATGCAATACACAAAAATTATGAATTGCATTTTTAACTGCAGAAACATAAGCTGTGTGCCTGAAAAAATACTTGTCAAAACTGATCATTGACAGCAAAGAAAAAAACATGATGGCAAAACCATGTGCTCAAATCCAACCCAATCCACTGCAAGAAAAAAAACTAAACGACACTGCTTTATAATGAAAAATGGGAGCCTTGAGATGTGATTTTTTTTTCATTTGCCACCTGAGGCAAATTATGAATGGGAATCCAAGGTTAGGGCACATCTATTGCAGCATCCATTATTAGAGTTACAAGGTTCTGTGTGGGCAAAACAAAGGGTGCTATGAGGAGTACAGGAACTGAGACAAAGAGTGAATATGCTTACGTGGTGGTACAGTTTCTTCCCGAAGGTCTCTCTCTGTGCTGCACGCTGGCACATTATCTGCAAAGCTGTTTCAGCCGCACCAAGGGACCTCATGCAGTGATGAATACGGCCTGGACCAAGCCGGCCTTGAGCTATCTCAAACCCCCTGCCCTCACCTGGTCAGAAAGAAAAACAGGCACATGCAGACTTTGATTCCCTCTTGAGATGATCCATAGCTCTGAGCGGAAGTGGCCTCACGGCACCACAGCTAGAAGCAAGCTTCTTAAAAGCTGACTTTGTGGAACTGTTGCTTGTTTACTCTAACTAGATTTATAATGACACATTGTTAATACTTGGAGCACAACGCACATGCCGTGATGGTTTCTGAGAGAGTCTGATTTACCCAATTTAAGTGTTGTTAATCTTGCATTGAAAAATACATCCATGAGGTTTGGTATGAGAATCTGGGGAAAGACTTTGGGGCTTCCAGGTCCTAGGGCTACTCCAGAAAGAAAGCTCTTCCAGTGAAATAAAAATAGCAGAGAGGAAATAGAAGAAACACAGATTTATATTAAGTGAGAGAAGCAGAGCAAAGTTCTCCCTGCATGCGGTCACAGTGATGGCCTGCTCATTCTTTCTTTTTTCAGCTCTGCAAAGCCTGCAAGCACACAGGCATGAATGGCCATGAACCACAGCAGGACGCTCTTCTGAAAAGTGTAAAACCTAGGAGAACTGGTTTTCTGCTCTGAACAAGTTACACTCAAACAGCAGGCAGGCTGCAAAAGGAAGACTGGGCTGGCTCCCTCTTAAAACTGTTCGAGACCCTGGCTCAACTGACCACAGCTGTTTACAATAACTTATTGTGATTCATAAAATAAATCATAGAATCAGAAAGGCTGGAAAAGACCTCTAAGATCATCAAGTCCAACACAACCATGCCTACTAAGCCACGTCCCAAAGTGCCTCATCTACATGTCTTCTGAACACCTTCAGGGAAGGAGATTCCACTGCTTCCCTGGGCAGCCTGTTCTAATGCTTCACCAATCTTTCAGTAAAGAAATTTTTTCTAATATACAATCTAAGCCACTGTTTCATGAAACTTTGTTCATTGCTTATGTATTAAATAAAGAATTAATACTGAAACTCACCCAGTATGATATTGGAGACAGGTACGCGCACATCATTAAAGTGTACTTCAAAATGTCCTCCATGGATCTCATCTACAGGGACAGAGAAAACACAACAGCAGGATAAAGTGAAGGAGGACAAAAACAGAGGCCTTCAATTCCTAACCCTTTTTTATGTACACATTTAACTGATTTATTTTATATATAGTGTTTGTTCATTATTGCAACTTCTGCCACTGCTACCAAATTAATACACATACAGGTGATAAATATTACCACCTACCCAGGTAGCCAAACACTGAGAGGGGTCTTATCAGCTTCACTCCTGGAGTGTCCATGGGAACAATAATCATACTGTGCTGCTTGTACCTGATCAAGACAAAACCCAGAAGTTACGATTAACTGTGAGCCTCTCTTCTGTCCCCTCTCCACTTTTTTTATTTTCTAGCCTCAATTTAGGACTCCCAAAACCACCATGCTGATATTTACCTAATGCTGATTACAGCTCTCCTGCCTGCTCGCATGCTTCAACACTTCTTGAATGACTTGCCAACAAGTAAAAACTGGCATCTAATGCACCACAACCAAAAACCTACTTCTGCCACTGAACTGTGCAAGTACTTCTGTATCACCTGGTCCATTCCACTCCCCCACCTTTCTTTTTTGTTCAAAAACATATTTATCATCATCGTTGTCTGGGCTTGCCTACAGTTTAGGAAAAAAATCCCCATGTTTAAATTCCTTCGGAATATTTAAGGTCAGTTATTAGTCATCTGTAATGGGAGGTGACAGCCCAGATCCCTGAACTCAGTTTCCACTTCTAGCAAGCACAGCATCACATGAACTCCACCACAAACTTCTGTTCACCTTCCAAGAGCTCAGCAGATGCCACTGCCTGTAGAACTGCCAGACAAAATGTCCTTCATGCTGTAAGCAAGTTACTGATAATTCCTCAGTGGAATGTAGGCAAATCTAAAATCTTAAGATAAAATCAGTGGAATTTGGGCTAAAATCCAACTCAGAGATATAAACATTCCAATTCTTTTGTATTACAAGCTTTGTGATTTTAAGGGAATCAGTCACCACGTGTTTTATTCATCATTAGTGGTAAGTTCTTGTAAAAGGCAATTATAGCTTGATAGTAAGAGGAGTTGAACAACATATCTATTTTAAACAAGAACAAGGAAGTATTGCATTTACGCAGACAGGAAGGGAATGAATAGGCCTGAATAAGATGTGCAATGCTCTCCATTCATGCAACTTCACATAACAAACTAATTACATGTTTTAAGCTTAGCTTTTGATATCTACAGATAACTTTGTGAAAAATGTAGTCGATAACTTCACATCTCCAATGCACCACTTTTACTCATTTTGTTCAGGGAAGCACTGAGAAGTTTGGTTTTATTATCATTTAAGCAGGCAATTCTTCCTCTTGTTAATTGCTCTATTTACTATACTTGTAAAATAAATTGCAAGCCAGAGATAGTTGTTGGTTGAACAACCGATGCAGACTAAAACTAATGTGACCAAGATACAGTTAGTGAACCCCCCAAAATTTCCCAATCCAATCCATCACAGAGCTGTGCAAACACTAGAGCCAGGGCGAGGGAGAGGATGGAGCACGTTGATGAGAGCTAGTGACAGAGAAAGGGTTGGGAGGTGCCAGTGAGCAGCAGCTGACAGCAAAAAAAGGAGCTTGGTCAGCAACAAACACACACAGAGGTTTAAAACTCCCCTGTATTTCACCAGCATATCCAACTGATCAAGGCAACGAATGGTATTTCACTTAACAAAATTTTTGCAAGCAGTGACTCCTCCAGCAAACGAGTTTTAGGTAACTCTTTGAGTCTCCTTGGAATCCTTACCTGGATGCTGAAGAGTTTTCTGTTTTGCCCATTACAATTGCAACTTTGCAATTCGGGTTCCCAGCACCTTAAAATGTCACAAACACAAAAGAGTTTTCAGTATGAAAATCACAATGTAGAATCAAAAGAAGTTTCACAGGAGTAAACCTCACTCCTTTCCTTGCATAGAAGCAGATTCCTAGCACACAATCTACTTCTGTGTTTAGACTGTGAGTAATCAGACTGAAACAAACACATCTTATTGCTTAAAATATAAAAGGGAGTCAACTTGTGGGGAGGGGAACAATGAAAATCCAAACAACCAAACCCTCTAGGATCCAGCTGCATCATCTATTCCTATGAAAAGAGAACAAGAACATACTTGAAATGGAATCTAATTACTTCTGTCTCCATTACAGCTTAGCAAATCAGTGTGATACGAAAGCACCCCTCAAGGGGAGATGCTGCCATTTCAAAAGTAAAGTGTCTTAAAACTATAAAGACTGGAGGATCTATGTGGGAATGAAATGCCGACTGCACTATAACAAAATTTTGTAAATTGGGATACCAAAGGGGCTATCCATGATGACTTCGCTACTACTTCAGCGTAGCTTCTGTGGAATTAAGTCATCCATCCATTCCCCCCCGCCGACCCTTATGCAACTGATTTTAGTTTGCACTTCAAAGAAAGAGTGGAAATTGTTACCTGAAAATAATCTGCTAGCATTTCAAGTCATTGATAACATTATTTGAGGCATGTCTTTGTAGCATAAAACTAGTTTTTTGATGTACAAATCATAAAGACGATGCTACCATTAACTAAAATGGCATCTTACTTCTAACAGTCTTAATCCTAACTATCTTTTCCTTTAAAGGCTTCTTAGTACCAAAGCGTGCTCTCATTCCCTTCAAAGTCTCACACAGACAATAAGGAGGAAAAGGAGATGGAATCATACCTAACCTATGTAACAATCAGTAAATTTTTTTATCGCTGTCTCAATGCAGACAACAAGCTTCACAGAGATTTCATTCAAGAGTTCATCTGTACCAGTGCGGCTTGTTTTGAGGTCAGAAATAAAGATGACCTATGACCTTCTAAATTTTCTGCAGCTCTTATCACGAGGTTTGGAAGCCTTTGGTCTAGACAATGCAACCACCTGGCTTCGAGTCGAGCTACTTCCTCCTAAGAACAGCCACTGCAATGGCTGGGAAGTGGGAAAGACATTTCATTCAGATAAACGCAGCCTGTTTTGAGGGCCAGACTGTTGGCTGTTTGATTTCCTCTTTTGCAATATGCTATTCATCCATTGCTTTCAAATTACAGTTGTATTTGAGGCCTTGTATTGTTCTAAAGCAATATTTGACTCTTCTCCTTTTCTACAGAAGGTAAAGAATAGCACAAGTAGTACTTTCTAAATCAAATTTATCTTGAAGTGAGGTTTACAACGCAAGATATTTTGGTTTTCTGGAATCTCTTCAAAACAGTTTTGTAAACAACCACCAAGTCACATCCTTGCTTCGAAAAAAAAAAGCTAAATTTCACCGTGTTGTATGAAAAAAATCGGAAGTAGTTTTCATGTTGAACTTAGTGAGGAGTTCACCAAGAGCTAGACATCTGGTTACATGCTCTAAATCACTAATGTAAGTTTCAGTAAGACAAATAAATACCTCCGCTTCATATGTACTTTTTCCCTTCCAAACACAGCCAAAGAAGGCAGATTCCTGGCCTTCCCACTCCTTAGAGGTTGAAGTCCTGAAAACCTAAAACAAATTTTATGCAGCTTTGACCCATAAATGCCAGAAAGAAGTTCTGGTCTCACGCAAGACCGAAAGACTCCAATGCTTTGGAAGAAATACAGACTGGATAGAATATATCTCTCTTTTGTAAATGGCATTTTTACATCACTTACAGAATTCAAAGAAGTTACTGGATGATGAAGGAAGAGTCAGAGAAGCCTGTCATTTTGGCAGGAGTTAGAAGTGGTTTTGCAAGAAACTCACAACTGAACAAACAGAAATAGCAGAGATTTTAGAAGGCCAGTCTCAGGCGTATTTCCATACTGATAAGCTTTTTAATGAGACTTTTCAAACTTCCAAACCACAATGCTGCTACTTTGAGAAACATAAGATTAAATAATATTTTTTATAACTTCTTAAGGCAATTACTCAACATAGGCAAAGGCAATGATATTTTAAAATCTGCTTAGAAGGTTCATCACAATCCCATTAGAAGCCTAATCTTTGCTGTCAGGGGGTATAACATGTTTAACATTACTAATCTTTACCCCATCAACTTACACAGGTTCTTTCTGGTGGAGAGTAATAAATGTGGCTGAGACATGGACAGTACCACTTTTTTAAAAGAAGCTGCCGTATAATCTGGTTTCAGAAGCCACCAGTACTTAATTCTTGCAAGCTACGTATCTATTTTTTGGTGTCCAGTCTTCAAGATGTCAAGGGTAGCACTGAATGCCCCAAATACCTATGACTCTTGCGTTGTTGGCTACTGCACTGGTAAGCAGTGGGCTACCTGTCTGCTAAAGATCAGGAGCCTGTGGTGACATTACGGACTTGGCAGCTTCCTAGAAAGCTACTGATAAACACATGTTCTGGACCCTCCTACAAGAAGTAACTGCACTCATTAGGGTGGATGGCAGCACGGTATTGATTGTTGTAATACGGGGATCCTGTAATGGAGAAAAGGGGACTTCTCCAAGAGTCTGCAGTAATTTCTATCCACTAGCCCAATGTATTGCCAGATCTATCTCAGCTTCTCCAGATAACACTGCTGGTCATCTGGTTCACGTATGGCAAAGACTAGAATACAGATGCAAGCAAATTGGCTGAAATGCAGTATTAAGTGATAGTATTATTTCTGTACCCTGGCTGGAAGGTTCTGTCCTCCCAGCACCCTGCAAAGTCATCAGGAGCCGAGACACTGTAATAAACAGCACAAGAGATACCTGAACTGCCTTCCCACACCTTGCCCACAGGACCTTTTAGGCATTGGCAACACAACCATCTTTTCTGCAGGCAACAGAGAGATTTCCCTGGGAGCTTTCTCAGTTCTAGCCTGATAATTCTATCTTGTTGCGGACCATACTGAGACACAATCTATACAGAACCGAGAGATCCACTTTATTTTAAAGAGATATAGTTCAGGCTTCTAAGCAATGATACAACTTGCAAGAAGCAGACATGCTAGGAGCAACCCAAATGTCTTAGCTGCTACTGTGAAAAACACCAGTGATCACTCAAGATGAAAACATTGCAGAAATATGCACAAATAAAGCAATGCTCTTTCTGTAGACTCCAATTCCTCTTCCAACCCATTTTTCTTTCTTGTTGGGAATGCAAATGAAGTTAGAAGCATACGGAAAATATCTGCCTGCTACATTTTTAGTTATCCATTTTAAAGAACCTTTCCTTTCACATATTCCAAAATAGCTGAAGCACAGACAGATGGCTAATCCAGCTGTGGCAGGCGCTTCAATTTAGTCAGTGTGCCGAAAAGCAAAACCTGACCTCTGGTCTGCTCAAAATCTCTCTCTCTGTTCTTTGATATCAATATTGCATTTACTGAAACTCATTAGACTGCTACAGCATATAAGATAATTCAAACAGAATAAAAGCTTTGTCTTGGAAGGCTCCTAATACCCAGCACAAGGTATTCTTCCACAAGAGAGCAATTTGAAGCTGTAGAGGTTGAGGAAATTTAAGCAAGATCCAGTTATTTTAGGAATTCCTAGCACAGGTAGGTCCATGCCTGAGAGCAGAACTGCTAATGTCTGCATGCAAACTACAGAACTTCTCTGTCTTCCCTTTCCTTTGGGAAAGGAAGAGTTTTGATTCTTTATAATGCAGAAAGCACGCTGCAAGTGGAAGAAACCTCATTGATGGAATATCATCTTTCTATTTTTCTTCTACAGTACTTGGCTGACATGCAGTTTCTGTAGAAATGTTATCAAAGGCTAAGTCGATTATGAGTCTAACTGGTAACATTCAAGTCTCTGAGAACTCTCCCACAGGGTGCAGGACCATCTGCTTCTATTTGGCTGACAATTTCACATCTTTTCCCTACCATAATCTTCCTGGTTTTGTTTGATATCACATACTGAAAGAGCAGCCTTGCCCATCTCACACTAAGCAAAATCCTCTTTCTATTGTATCCCTTAAAAAGTTACTTAAAAAGGAGATGTAAGGATCCCTTAAAACCTTATACAGGCAATGATCAAAAGCCCAGTAATGCCCTGAAGAAAGCATATAGTGACTACCTACAGGTAACTCTACCCCAGACAGACCTCCTTCTCTCTCCTTTTCACCTTCTAAATGTGTGGTAAAAGTCTTTTGATGAGGGAAAAAAACCAAACACAACAAACAAACACTCAGACTTTCAGGAATAAAACAACCAGCACCACAGTTAAATAGTGGAAGAATCCTGACCTTCCAAAGAACACTGCCATTCAGCTTTGAATGGGGAGGAGAGTAGGAAACGCAGGTGTTGAAAGTGAGAAGAGGTTCCAAGAAAGCAGGATTATTTATTTATATATCTATTTATTTATTTATTTTAAACTGGCAAGTCAAAATGAAAGTGCAACTGACTTCCAGATGAGGGTGTGGTGCTCCAAGACAAAAAAAAAAATGCAATGTGTCAGACCAATTCAGACCATTTCACCGAAGCACATCTGAACTGCAGTGCCTGCTACTAGTCTGTCGACAAAAGAAGGTTAGTTTTGCTTTAATATTTTCTGCTCTGTATGTTAATTGTGATACACTTATCATATTTGCATAGAGAAAAGCTAGGATTTACTCTTAGATTAATTAAAGAGAGACATCATTTCACTAAGGTGCTCATTTCCAGGCTTAAAATCAGATTTGTTCGGTAGAAGAACTGCTTAATTCATTAAAGAAAAAAAAACTCTGTTTAAACTGGGGATATTAACTTTGTCCAACAAGTATTCCTACAATCTCAAGTTTAAACAGACAAAAACACTGAATTTGAATCTAAATGGAAAGCTGGAATAGTTCTGTAAGAAAATATGCACAATTGTCTGCTAATATATCTATTAAAATACCTCCCAGAAAACAGTACTTGAACAAACAAATGCAGTCGGGAACTGTTTGGGTACTCGTAGGCAGTTTTGTATGTGATAAGATTCCATTCTGTGCATAACACCCTGAGAAGTCTCCAGCTGTGAGATGCGGTGTACCCGCAGCAATTTGACTCTGTAAGAAATTCCATGTGGGCAAAAGGCAGCTCGCTGCGTGGGACGGAGACTAAACTCAGCCTGTTCCACCGCTGCTCAGCACCTGACTCCCACGGGACTGCTCTTCTTTATGTAGCGGGCACGTATAAATGCACCTGAGAAACAACATTACCAGGAATGACAAACATGGATAGATATGTTAGCCAAAACACAACTGTGTTTTTAAGGGAGAAATACCAACAGTTGTGTTTTAGAAAGGTTTGTTTCTGCCAAGAATTCAGGTCAGCCAAAAGCATATCAGGCAGCAGAGGATGCTTCTTGTCAGAAACAAACTGCTTTGCAATACACAGGCTTCTTGAAGTTTGCACTTTATTGGTTTTCTATCAAGCAAATTTGCCAGTGATCCAATTTGATTAAGCATTCCCAGACAGGTTCTGTAAGAAGCGTTTTAAATAATAACCAAATCTTTTCAGTTTAACTTTTAATTTTCTCCTAATCTTGGTTAAGTGGATTAAGCTCTCTCTGCAGTTTCTTTTCCACTAGAAGAAGACACATTTGCTGCTGATATCTCTCTCTCCTTAAAGTACTATAAAACTGCAAAGACTATCCTCGCGGAGAAAAATGCAAAAACAGCTTGTTAAGCACAAAATAGACATTCTTTGCCAAAAAAATAAATAGAATTATTGCATCTTTCCATTCAGCACACTTCATTTAGGCAACAGAAAATGACAGATTATAAGACTTAAAACAAGAGTAATTATTTTTTAGTTTAACAGGAAATGTTTTGAAAGGTTAACAGAACTCATTAAGGATGAAGCTAAACCAAATACTAAATTTCTAACTGCTACATCTTTTAAAAAATTCAGACAGCAATAAATATCAAGCAAAAATAGAAATTATTAATTTCTTTTTATTTGACTGGTCTGCATCCCTGAATATGAGATCAACCAGTAACTTAGTTTTCCTAGTAGACAGAATAGATTAATTTTCTTTTTTTTAAGAGATACTGTTTATAGTAACAGTTTGGCAAACCTTCATTTAAACCCCTGTCTAAAATCCAAAAAAGCTGGAAAAAGTAGCTGCTAATGAGCTGCACTGCAGATAATGAGAATGGGGGATGTGTTTTTCATTCTTGCTACTTTGGGCTACTGCTGTTAAGAAATCTTAATCCCATTTATTTCAAGAAAACAGAGCACTGTAGGATTTTAGTTTACAATAGAAAGAATGTAAGCAAATCAGTCAATGAACACTATTACAGGAAAAGGAAGAAAATACTGTAGGACATCACTTGCTTCAGATACAGTTGGAAGATCCCAACACTCAAACGTCAACCCTAGGCTGGCAGTGAGAACAAAGACTTTGTTTACAGATCAAATCTGTCATGAGATAGTACTTGAAAAAAACAGCAGAGCTTCTGAACTGTTTGGGTACTTGTGGGCAGTTTTGTATATGATAAAATTCCCTTCTGTCACAACATCCTGAAAAGCCTCCAGCTGTAACATGCAGTGTACCCACAGCAATTCAGTTGAGTAAGAAATTCCACATGGGCATGGCACGTTGTGTGGGAAGGAAACTAAACTCAAGTTGTTCTGCTGCTGTTCAGCAACTCCACTCCACTGCTGTGCTTTACAGAACACGTATGCACATGCATGCCTGAGAAATAAAAAGCGTATTCTCCCTATATTATATCCCAAATTCACCAAAAGTTATGATAGCAGGCACAAAACATTTCTGCTTGCTTCTCAGCCTTAACCCAATAGTATTCTTTCTCCACTCTATCATAATAGCACGTACAGCCTTCAACTGGTACTCCTGTGCTTTGCAAAGGCTGCAGAGGGGACGGTATAATTTCAGCCCTGTAAAGGTACAGACATTTATTTTGCAATGGAATATTGCCAGACACAACTGAGTCAGAGCAGTTTAAGCAATGATGGCTCCTCAACTGAAGTGTGGAAACCAGTGAGGTGCACTCCAAGAATCATGCAATCTCAAATGCTAAGGTTAAAGAAAACACTTGAATTGAATCCACTTTACTTTGCATTGCACACATGGATGTAGTCAGTTATTTCATGTGAGAATTTGAGACAGTCTGTTCTGCCTCCATCGGTCTCGAGCTCTGCTTTGATTATTTACAAATGTATTTCAGTATCCAGCTTCTTTAAACTCAAGATATACAAACGACTCAAAGCACCAGTTTTAGGTTTCAACAGAAATTTTGAAACTCAAAGCCAGTATTATTTCTTCCCCCCTCAATTTTTTTGTGTCTTGTAGCTTTGCCACAGGCTGGGACATGAATAACTCAACAGATTACTGGATGGGGGACGAGGAGGATGATCTCAACTCCATAATAGATTACAATACATATGAGCTTCTCTGTGAAAAAAGTGACGTGAGAAATTTCAGTAAAGTATTCCTTCCTGTATTCTATGCATTGGCTTTCACTGTTGGAGTTGCTGGAAATTCATTAGTGGTCGCAATTTATGCCTGTTGCAAGAAACCGAAGACTAAGACGGATGTGTACATCATGCACCTCGCCATTGCTGATTTGCTCTTGCTCTTTACGCTCCCTTTCTGGGCTGCAAATGCAGTGCAGGGATGGGAACTTGGAAATTCAATGTGCAAGCTCACATCTTCTCTGTACACCATGAATTTCAGCTCTGGCATGCTGTTCCTGGCCTGTATCAGTGTGGATAGATACAGGGCCACTTCTGAATCCCGGGGTCACAGAAGCATTAGTAAACACTGCAGTGTTACCTGCCTCTGTGTCTGGCTGTCTGCTGTTTTCCTCAGTATCCCTGAACTGGTATTTAATCAAGTTAAAAAACACAATGAAAGGAATGAATGCCTTCCCATATTTCCAATGAACATGGAAACACTCCTAAAAGCAATCATTCAAATCTTGGAAATTATCCTGGAATTTTTGCTTCCTTTCCTGGTCATGCTGATCTGCTATTCAGCCACTGCTCGAGCAATTTTTAGATCTGCAAATGCTAAAAAATCGAGACCTTTTGCAGTTCTGCTGGCAGTAGTGGCTACTTTCATTATCACCCAGCTACCTTACAACATTGTTAAGTTCTGGCGAGCCATAGATATCATCTACATGTTGATTACTGACTGTGATGCAAGCAAAACCATAGACGTCGCACTTCAGGTCACCAGGAGCATAGCTTTGTTTCACACCTGCCTGAACCCTCTTCTCTACACCCTTCTGGGTGCCTCTTTTAAAATGCATATTATGAAAATAGCAAAAAACTATGGGTACTGGAGAAGACGACAACGACAGAATGAGAGACCTGAAGAAATTTCTATGAATTATGAAGACCATACAGAAGAAACAATTAGTTTCACTATATAGACTCTCTATTACTTTCATTATTTTATATAACCAAGGGAATTATTTACTAATTTTGGGGGTGTTGTTTCAGTAGCTGTTCGTCTGCAAGTCAACTTTCTGATTAACTTTTGAACCTACAGACTAGCCAAGACACTACAGTGCAGTTCCAAGTGGAACATCTTTATCAAAATTAAGTATCAGGCAAGAACCAAATACTGAAATTCCTAGAAACAACTGAAGATATTTACTGGGAAAAAAAAAGCCAAAGAACCAAATCCAAAACACCCACAACAAAACCCAAACACCTAAAAACTTCTTATGATTGCAATTTAAAAGAGCCACAGTATTAGGCACTTAAACAGTTGTGTAATGAACAATCTGTACATGTCTAAACATATAATTAATACAGAAGAAGAAAACATCAACCATAAAGCAGTAGTACAGAAATTTCTGTACCAAAAGTTATTAATTTTGTGTTTCTCCAACTGTTTTGTAAAACCTTAGAACATTTGCCTAATAAGTCAGTTTCTTTTTTTTTTCTTCAGCTATCATTCCGTAGATACACTTGCAGCTTGAAATGAGGCAGCAGTCGGTGGCTGAGAATTAAGAGACAGAGAGGGGGCAAGAAGGCCATTATCCATTTGTTCCACAGATGTATAGCAACAACAACATCCTCCAAAAAAACCAGTAACTCCTTCTCTGTAATTACCAAAAATGACATTTAACCTCTCCTTTTCTGCTCACTCTAAACTTCAAGAAGCGCAGTGCCCTATGAGAGGCACATTCTAGAACTCTGTAAATGTCATGTCAAATGTAAATGCCGAAGCAGTGCAAAGTATTAGCAGAAATGTAAGAAAAGTTAAGTTAATCTTCAGACACGGGGCCTGGAATGTCTAGTCACAACTTGTAAAATGAGTCAAACACTGCAATAACCCTATCAACTAAAACATATGGCGATTCAATAAAATCAAAGAATACCAAAAGTGCACTGGCTGTCATTTATTCATATCTTTATGTTTGTTTTGGTTTAGTAGGTATTGCTATCTCTCATCATAAGGTACTTCTCAAACAGCAAAGGCTAATGGCCTTGCTCGATGAAGGAGAGAGGTTCTGACTCTATACGGAGCTCATCGCTGGTGGGATTTAGTTTTTCCAGGGAGAGGTACCAAATCTCTTCCTTGCCACAGTGCTGGTGAGGATTCTAGAACAGCTTTCCAGTTTTCCATGACTCTCTGGAAGCCTTCCAATTATGTTGATACACTAGCTTTCAAAATGTGGTATTGCAGCATACCGCCCCTGCCTTCAAACATCCCATGGGCTCTGATAAAATGCCTAATCTACAGCTCACAAAAGCCAACAAGAATTTATTATTTTTAGACACTGCTCCTAGTTACACAATTACGGACTGGAAGAGAAAGCTCTAAATGATAGACAAGAAACAACAGTAGCGTAAACAAGACACGAGCCTCTTCTCTCTGTTTGGATGACAAAAGCGTAAAGAACTGCTGCCCAGTGTTTTTAGAAGTACTAGGGCGTGAATAGATAAGTCAGAAGTGCTTGACAGATGGTCTAGACATACATCATAAATCTGTTGTGTTTAAGCCATACTGGATTTACTGGAGATGTGCAAAGCACCCACATAAAACATGCCTGGAAACTCCAGTTCCTCCACAAAGCAACTGACTCCTTGTATGTGTGACTTATGATTTGCCTTTAGAGTGTTTGCTCAGAGTGACATTCTGACCAGGCTGTCAGGCTCCTGAATTCCCAAACGTACAAGCTCCCAAGTTCCACTCAGAGCAAAAAAGAGATGAGGGTGGGGAGGTGGGTCGGGAGAAGGGTGGGGGGTGGGTCCAGGAAATCACCACAAACCAAAAAATAAACCAAACAAACTGAAAAACACCCAAAACCCCACGTGGACAGAAAAGGAGACTGACTCAGGCAGAGCTGCATGTATGTGTTTCTCAAACCTGGTGAAATTGCAGCCCCTTTTGTGCGTCTGTCTTTATGCAAATCTGGCTATTATTTTTACCAGAAATCAGACAAACCAAACCATGCTTACTCTCATGCTTACTCATGTGTTTACTTTCCTTTTTACAAGTCACATAACTGATTTTATGAATAATATATTACGTGTGTGACCTCCTACAAACTCTCCCACTACTTCCTCAGCAACTGCAATGCTTAGTTGAGAGACAGGGATGCAAAGCAAAGGTAGCAGCCAGTAGGTAAGTGATACTCTCAGCACAAGAGACAAGATGCCATGCCTCCTTCTGCTGCCACTTATGCAATACTAGAAAAGTGAGAGAGCCCTATCTTCTGGTTAATTTAGGTACTGCACAAGCATTGGTAGCTGTCACACTCAAAGATGTATAAATGACACATTAAAGTTTCACTGCAGCTAACAACTCAGTTTATGTAGTTGGCTTCTAAACTCCCAGGAAATGATGAATTTTCCAGCTGCTTTCATATATATTTCAGTAAAAAAAGTAGCATTACTATAATATAAAGCATATTTATCATTTACAGTATAATTCTTTTATTTTTCTGAGAAATATGAGAAAACTACCTGTAAGTGCCAGTCCAGCAGCATCATAGGATAGTTTAAAAAGCAGCCAAATTTTACTGCAACTATACAGTATACTGAAACCTCCCACACAAGCTGCCTAAGACAGCTTCATAAAAACAAAGTTTAAAGGCTACGGCAATAAACGTGTCAGTTACGTGATGGAAAGAGGTAACATTTAAATAATAACAGTTGTATTTATTCTGTGAACAAAATTCAGAGGTTCCAAAACCAGCTTTGCTTTATAGAAGAAAAGCTTGATTCAGCTTTTTCCGTTGTTTTACATCCAATTGCCTTTACTCAAGATCAGACAATTTTCCATCTCAGAAATGGAGCACTAATATTTTTGTTTTATTAGTTCTTGGTGAGAATTCTAGACTTAGCTATTCTCATGAAGGCTTTCCATACTCACCACTGCTCCACCACTTCTTGCCATTGATCACATAACTGTTCCCATCTCGCTCAATGCTGCATTGCATATTGGTGGCATCACTTGAAGCCACATCAGGTTCTGTGTTAAAGAAAAAAACCAAAACAAACCACTAGATTAAATATACAGGTAGAACTACCACCACAAATACAGGGATCTAGAGGTACTATACCGACAGCAACACTGTTTTGCTCCCAGTAGAAAAGCTGTTCTCAGAACCTCACTCTGCTGGTAGTCGAAGGCTTTCTATTTTCTAACAACCTGTTATTCACAGACACCTTAAACTTACTTCTTTGGCTCAGACTATTCTTCATAGTCAACAGCCACCTTCCCTCACTAAAGTTTTTAAATCATTCCCAGTTCCAATGTACCCATAAATAACAGTCATACCTCTCTTCAATCTTTTTTTCCTGTAGGTTCTTCTCAGGTGAAAATAAAGAGATTTAAACTACTTTCACAATGGGTTATGAAATGGGTTACACAAAGTAGTTGCCAAAAAAATGTCATCGGTTATTCTTTGGAACAGGAATCATAGAATCATAGAATGTTTTGGGCTGGAAGGGACCAAAAAGATCATCCAGTTCCACCCCCCTACCACGGGCAGGGACAACTCCCACTGGATCATGTAGCTCAAAGCCTCCTCTCTCCTTTCACCCTTTAACTTCTTTTCTAGGCCATCTTCTTTAAAGCAAAAGCACCTCTTTCCTCTTGGTGAACACGGTGAAACACAATTTGAAAAATAAGGGCCCAGCTTTGCAAGACTGACTTCTCTTAACTCCTGCTACAGACATAAAGCGAGTCCATCGTATGTTTTGCAAGCTACCTTCAGGTTATGTCTTAAAACCTCTACCTATGGTACACTGCAAAACTACACAAGTTTAATCACAATAATACTACTTGTACCTGCATGTATGTTTCTAGAGAATCCAAAGCGCATTACAGAAGAAGCGTAAGTTCTACTGTAAATCTGTTTCGTGCAATAAAAGGTATTTCACTAGCATTAAAAATAAATTGAAAATATATGGAAAGTAAATAGTACTTATTTGTAACCACGAAAAATGTTAACTGTTGGTGAAGGATAGCAGACTCCTCACTTTACACTCATACCTCATACACGGTTTCATGTTAAAACACATTCACAAATACAGTGGGAATTTCTGTATTAACTCATTAACAAATAACAACTTGTAGGTTTGGACTTTTTGCATGTGTCATGTGAATTTCTGCCAATTGCCCCTAACTTTCTTCTGGAGAAAAATTTACCTGTCATGCAGAAGCAAGAACTAATCTTCCCTTCTAGCAGAGGCTCCAGCCACTCTTTCTTTTGCTCTTCAGTCCCATACATGTGCAGGACCTCCATGTTTCCAGTATCTGGAAGAAATCAGCAGGCACGTTTACTTCTTGAGGCACACAACTTGTAAGGTGTAAGATGCCCAGCTTTTTAATACTCTCAGTGCTGTAGTTCTAGGACAGGGTTGCTAACCTGGCGCATGACAGTTGAAAACCTCAGGAGCAAAGAAGCATCTCCCTGTCTCCTCAGCTATTAGTGCGTAGTCGAGCTGGCTGAGACCACTGACATCTGGGAGAAAAAGGTTCCACAGACCTTCTGCTTTGGCCATTTCCTGTTGAAAGAATCAATACAGAAAAACAGTGATAAATCTTTAAAAAAAAAAAATAAATCAAATTCTGGCTTGCTGCCCATTTTCTTCCTTCCTGCCTCACATACTGCCTGATACATCTGATGCCTTGTTTCAATAGGCATTTTCAATAGGTACAGTCTTTGACTTAAATTTCAGACATACCCCTCACTGAAAGTAACTGTTGCTTTTCTCCTCTCATTTGTATCTCTCACCTCCTTTTGCACACTACCTTCTTCCTTTCCTTACACTGTTTCTCACACTATTTCTTTCCCTGCAAAACAACTTCTCTAGCAGCACACTTCAAGTTTCCTTACACTTCATGTCAGTGCCTGTTTCTCATGTCAGTGCCTGTTTCTTTTACTGCTAAAGTACTCAAGAATATTTATTATGCCATACCTTCAGTCTTTCAAGCAGTGGTGGTTTCTTCCATTTTTCCTCAGTATTTCCATGTATGGAATAATATTTTATTATTTCCTTAAAGAAACAAAAAAAAATGCTTGTTTAAATTAGAACACATGTAACAAGTAACAATATGGTGTCTTTTCCAGCCCTACATCTCAAGAAATCAATTAAAAAAAAAATTCAGCATAGGTTTTTATTACATAGTTGGTTGCATTATAAAATCAAAACTATAATTCAAAATCAAACTGCAATCTGTTTATTTTTGTAGACTTCGAATGCATCATGGAAACGAACCCAATGAGTACCTTATTGCATAAAGGGAAATGGTCTGGGGTTGTTTAAAATATGTGATGAGGATGATAGAAGCTCAGTGTTCTCTGATGATATGAGTAACTGTTACCAACAGCATGCGCAAGAGGCATAAATTCAAAAGTAAAACAAAAAAAACCCAGATGTACTGACACTCAGGATTCAGGTTTCCCATCACAAAATTCATATATATAAGCCAGTTAATCTTTTTTTTTTTAACCAAAAAAAACCACAAAGAATAATTCCTTAGTAGATTATCTAAAGTCATTCCAAGCACCAACGACCAGTACTAAGTAAAACTGTGTACTCATTAATCCCAGTATTTTCACAAGTATGTTTTAGTGAGGCCCAGCACTTCATCAAATCTGACCAGAACTAGTTTTAGAAGGAATAAAAGTGGTGTCCTCTTCTGAAAAACCACATAAGAAGACAAATTCCAAAGCAGAACTTACAAGTCCTGATTCACAATCCCTGTTACCAGAAATAACTTACAAACACAATGCTACTCATCTGCGAAACTCACATGGATATTTGTGGTCCACTTTTTTTTAAAGCAAATACATTAATCACTGCTAGGCTTCCTTAGGCAATTCAAAACTAGTTACAGACAGAATTTTAAGAAACTTTGCAGACCAAACTTGCTGCTCTCAGCCTTTCCCTCTAATAGACAGATAAATTAACTTTTTAGATTAATCTGTACTCCGCGCTTCTGCCTGGCTCCAAAGAAGTAAAAAAATACAAGCCAAAACCCTAAAAGTCAAAAAACCTAATCCTGCTACAGAAGCCATCTACGCTTCCATAAGGGTAACAGCTGAAGCACCTTTCTAAGTGGAAAAAGTTTAATCTCCTTAGGCTAAGGAATAAAACCTTATTTTCCCTTCCACTAATTAGGGACTTTTGTGAATATTTCACTACCTGATTTCAAACCTTCACTGATATTAGATATACTCAGGAATGAGGCTACATTGACACATTAAGGAATCACATTTTTTGTCATATTTTTGCATGGTTAAAACCAGCAGTTTCCATTTTCTAACTAAGCATCGTTGTGTTTAGTATCTAAGAGTTCTAGGGCTTTACTTTTAAGAAGTATCACATAGCTTTCACCAACAACGCATACAACATTTTTATTCTGCAAAAAAGAAATAAATGCAGAACAGAATGATTTCCATTAACGGTTTTCAATGCCATAAACATCACTGCATGAAAATAAGGCTGTTAAAAAAAAAAGATAAAAGATATAGGAGGGCATGACTTCTATACGTAGCTTTACGCTTTTTTAACTCTACTCATAGAATGCATGTTTCTTAATAGGTTTGCTAGAAGCTTCTACCTTTTCAGCTGGATATACGTGCTGCTTCATGAACTGCTTGACTTTCAGCAGAATTTCTTGGCCCTTCCTACTTTGATGGAACAATTCTCCAGAAATGCTGTGATGTGTGCTGCTGAAAGATGACCTAAAGAGAACATTCAATGCAATAACAACAAATACAACCTGTCTTATACATGCATTTAAATAAGTGAAGACATAAAAGCTTTGCCTTGCCTTTGACTACTAGTTTAAACCACTCTTACCTTTCTGAGAGCTCTAACGCTCTCTCTGCCAAAGGCTTCACCATCTTAGCAAATTCATGACTATTCTCTGCAGAAGCATTTCCAATGAGATATCTAGCATATATACCCTAAAACCAAAAGATAAGCATATATGGTATAATTATGCACCTGTCCCTTTTTTTCTTGGATATGTGATTTCTTCAACAATGAAAATATGACTCAAAGACATTCTTAATAGGAAAAAAATTAGCACACAGATATATTTTACTGTGGTATGTCAATATTGCTTTTTGTACATTTCTGGTACTACGGAGATGGTTGGAGCACAAGAGAAAAACAACATGCCTCAGCTAAACTAAAATAAATGAAAATCACAAATATCAGCAGAAGAAAAACAAAAAAGGAAAAAAAGAATACATCTTTTGAAGCAAGTGCAGCCTGTTCCTTAAGCCAGCGGACAACAGTATGCACATATGCTTATCATCCACAACTACATTAACCGCCCACAGTCTCTCACCCCAAATTAATATCAGGTAGCTTGTCCCACATTTGTTACGCTGATCTCATAAAAATACATTTATGCCTTACAACGGCTGAATATCTAATTAAACACTTTCTTCTGTTAATGATGAATCAAAGAAACTTACTTTCCTAAGTGCAACTCCTAAAGAGTTACCGGTCATAAGCACTGAAGATATGGCTTCCAAAGGAACAAACTGACATACAATGGTTACAGTTATTTTTTAAATACGATCTAATTTTAATGTCTAAGTTTTTAAATATGACCTAATTAAACCGTTTATTCTGTTAACAATGAAGAAATGAAACTTTACAATTCAGATTTTGAACAAATATTACCAAACTACAAATACTCATAATAAAAACATGTGAAACTTTAGCAAATGTGAGTGCATTACCTGGGCTATTGCTGCCATTTTAAAATGTGACAAAGCAAGAAAAAAATTGAAATTCGGTAAAGTAGTGCT
The DNA here is from genome assembly GCF_017976375.1 of Cuculus canorus. Lineage (NCBI taxonomy): Eukaryota > Metazoa > Chordata > Aves > Cuculiformes > Cuculidae > Cuculus > Cuculus canorus. The sequence goes on from NC_071402.1 coordinate 115,290,131, forward strand.
AACACCCCGGCAGCGGCAGTAAATGGCAAGCAGTTCTTCAAATGAAGGAGTTTCTATAAAAAAAATAACAGAATATTTTGGAATAGGCAATGTTTTCTATGATTTTAACCACCTTATTCTTCAATCATTTGCACAGCTTTATGAGATATTCCATTTACATAGCAAAACCCATGATTTATCAATTCTCATGACCTAAGTGTGATATGGAGAGCCAGCAGGAAACAGAAGCTGTCAGAATTCCAGACAGCACAACACCTCCTACTGCTCCCTGCTAGTCAGGAAATTAATTGCACCCTGGGGGGAAGGTTTGCCTTTTTTCAATAAATGACAAATTTGACATTTAAATTCTAGCTTTCTTCCACTTTCTCTATGAATGGCTCAAAACAAACTTACAGAAACAGCATCCCGTAGCTAAGCCACAGCTTATGAAAACAGGACTGCCTTAAAGCTCACTATCAGCATGTTTCCTACAGTGAAGACATTGATGGAAAAGCTCTTTTCAAGTACAAAATACATGCTTGTTAATTTAACTTTTTATTATTGTTTACAAAGGTAACATACCAAATAGAAATCAACCCTTGAAACTGTTTATACAAAAAGACTACAGTTTCATACCTACGGTGTCTTTGAAACCGAAGACAGTTCCTTGACCTGAGTCCTTAAGAGACGTAGGCCAAAAGTAGAATAGAATGGCATATGCTAAATCTGCTAAAGGGTGACCAGTAGTCGAAAGTTCCCAGTCCAGCACTGCCAAAACACGAGCCTTAAATAAAAATAAAAACCTTAAGTGAATGCTGGAAGATAAATTCTCTTCACTCAGAAATGCGTAACCTGCTTAACATTCAACTGCTTTATTCAGCAAAACCCGATCCTTTTAGCAATATGTAAGGATCTGCAGAAAATTAACATTCACATAACAGCAGAAAACCAGGCGTTTTTCCAAAGAAAAGCCATTTTTAATTCTACATTTTTGACTAGTGTTCTTCCTGACAGAAACCTGTAAACTCTTCTAGTCAAAACAGGGTGGAATTAAAATATCCTAAAGAACAGTAGTATTGACAGTTGGGTATTTTTTATTGACAGTTGGGTATTTTTTATTTCCAGGTCTGTTGCACAGATGCTATTGCACAGTCCTTTGCACAAATACTCAGGGACAGACCAGGCACTAAAGGAAATAATTTATCACAATGTTATGCACAGATTAACACTTACACAGGGAATTGAATTTCTTAAACATGACACTCAACCACTGCCCAGACACTAATATGAGCCTCTGCTGCAAGCATTCTTGCAACGGTGCCTTCAGCTGGATGGGCTGAGACCCCCCAAAACATTGTCCTGATGAATAATCCAGCCGGCCTATCATTCCGAACGACTCCTCCAGCCAACTCATGATCTATGGCTACTTAAACCATGTGCAAAAGACTTTCCTACATTGTCATTCTTGCATTTACAGGAATTGTTTCCACAGATTATTACCTATGCACAGCTTGGTCAATTATTTCAGCTACTTCAGGAACAGATGGGAGAGTCTCTGAACTGCCAGATTCTCTGCTCAGGAAGCCAGTCACACATTTAAGCCTACAAATAGTGTCTATCAACTGATCTGTGCACCACAGTGGGAATCTCTGGGATCTGTTGCTTTGCTGTGAAGCAAGCACGGCAGAATCTTGGTCAAAATAGTGAAAACAAAATTATGTCAATAGACCAGTAACGCATGTTTATTTCTACAAACTAGGAAAAAATATCTTCCTTTTCCCTATAGACGAACGAGGCACTTTTGGAGTCTCTGCGATATATGTGCGCTTCATAACTTCTGCCAGCTTTGGCAGATTGTTGCTTCCACTAGTATCATATATCATGCATTCAGACCCTGTTCAACAGTCACTGATGTTAACTGAAGCCTTGCCATAGATTTCAACAGGCTTTGGATCACACACTAATGTAGTTTAACAAAGTAAGCCTTCAGTGTGTCCTTCAGTTGCACAGAATTCAATAGGATTTATGTATACAAAATGTTTTGTTCCTGGACTTTGAAGTAGGGGCTAGAGCTAATTAATAAATTGAGTACCTACCTCCTGCAGTGAAAACCAAGACTGTATTAGATACCTAAACACCATACAGAGAGTACAGAGAATTAAGTTCTCTACTGTTCCTTTCAAAGATGTATCATGGACTAAACCACCCACATAACTGTCTCACTACATGGCAGGAGTACAAACAACCAGAGGACTAAAAACTAACAGACATGTACAAATATGTTTCAAATACCTCTGTTGGGTGGAAGATGATGTTATCTATTCTAAAGTCCCCGTGAATCAGGCTTTCTTCATTATCATTAGGTGGCAAGTTGTTTGCTAACCATTCAGCCAGCTTATTCATGGCAGGAATATCTGTATGAGCAGCTGCATCATACTGTCTTTTCCAAGTTGATACCTAAAGAAATATGAACACTTCAATAGATTTCCCAAATGATTCACAAAAATTTCTTCACCAAAATGGTTATCAGTCACTGAAATGGGCTGCCCAGGGAAGTGGTTGAGTCACCATCCCTGGAGGTATTTAAAAGATTGGTAGATGGGATATGGTTTAGTAGTGGACAGGTATGGTTGGACTTGATAATCTCAAAGGTCTTTTCCAATCAAATGATTCTATGATTGTATGAAAAAAAGAGAATTTTTTAAAAACCTCTACCTGTCTTCTGCAGTATCCTGGTCCTCTGCCATATCCTTGGAGACCCAACGACTGTAAATCAAAGGAGTGCAACTGGGCCAAAGTTTCTATCATTGCAATATACAAAGCAGAACGCTCTGCTGGGCCCATTTCAGTCAGTGAGAGGTTTCGGAAGATGCGACCCTAGAAAAATCATAAATCAGATATTTGGTGTAACGTGTGTGTCAGGTAGAGAAAGCTACACATTTCAGGATCAAAACAAGACACAGTGAATCAATGCTTAGCGTGTAATCAACAGTTCTTTCTTCATCTGGTTTACTCCTTGCCCAGTACGTGTGAAGGGATTCACAGTAATTCCAGATCATTTGTATACAAGATATCTATTGGAAGTCAATTAAAATAAGAGAGAGATTTTATAGATGATAGTCTGAATTAGAGCACTCAACCCAGATATCCTCAAACTTGAAAGTACCAGGAAAAAAAAAAAAAAAAAGCTACTGTTTTGTCTCCAACAATTAACTTCCAGGAATAACATCAATGAAGACCCTGGGGGGAATGCAGGGGGCAGGCAGGGAAAGGAAGGGAACGGGTGGGTTATATGCACAAAGAGGCAAACAACCCAAAGAAATCCACCTGCATTCTCCTTAAAAACAGTTTAATATGTTTAGAAGATGAGTGTATTTTTCCATTTTCTCCTTTAATTTTGACCCAGCCAGCAAGAGGTTGGAAAAGTAAAAATAGACTCTTCGCTCCTCTAAGTTTCTCAACTTCAGTGGCTCGCATGATGGCTCCAACGTAGTTACACGGCTAAAGCACCAACAGAACTTGTTTGCTGAAATATTCTGCATGACAAATCTAGAAATCAAATTTTGTACTGTATAATAGTTTATCAACATGATAAATGTCTGACTGCTTTCTAAATACGCAATCTATTTGTTAAAAACAGTGTACTGCTATTCATCTTGGAATGGACAGACTGTAAATTTACACCCTTAGAAATGTAAACAGATCAGTAGCAAGGCTTTTCTACTAAGGAATAATTTTGTTCTAGCCAAAACCAGAAAAATTCTCTGCCTTTAATGTAAGAAAATTGTTTTAAATTGTTAATAGCTTTTGTTTTATTACTCTGATTTGTGTTTTTTGTAGGAAGGTTAACTTAATCTCCAGGAATTGGCCCACAAACTCTTGAATTTGTAACTTCCCAGTGAAGCTGAAGATAGACTAGGACGCAATGAAAGGGAATAGGCCTGAATTCAAATCCTCACCCTCCTCCACAAGAAAAAAAAAGAACCGAATCTAACAGAAACACAATCAACTCGGCTACAGCATCTTCAGAGTAAAGCACCACAGACAAAGCTATGCCATCTTCTTCCTGAAACTAGTGCTTGAGCTGGAATCCTGCTTGTTCTTTAGGAACAGGCGATTGTATGTAGATTCCTATCTTGAGTACTCAACAGGTCCCAGGATGTCCAAAGATCCAGTATAACTTTATGACCTGATCATTCTACCTCTGGCCTGTGTGTGCTTTTCACAGAAGCAATATTGCCTCCCTTCAGGTCATCCTTCTGAGAGCTCAAACAAGAACAAGAGCTTAAATGCTGAGCTGAAAACTTCAACAAAGTGGGAAATAAGTCCTAGAGAAGCTGTAATCATTGTGAATTGCTTGACAGATAACATTTCTTAAAAACATCAGAGGGTTATTTATGTTTATATCACAAAACCTAGTAAATCCTGGATAAGGCTCTAACAGAAAGGTTTTAGACAATTTAAAAGTGGCTTGTAGTAGGGACACAAAAAAATCTCTCATGTTGGAGGACCAACCTGTACATGCTGCATTATGTAGAACTCTGTTCCAATGACAGAAACATCACTGCAATACAACAAGGGCTCAGGCACTGGAAATCCAGCTGAAAATAAGGCTTTCTGCACGCGATATTCTCTATCAATCTGAAGAAGACACAGAAATTTAGGTTGAACGAAAAGCTCCCAAATACAAATGAGTTCAGTGAATGACAATGTATTCTCTTAAATGTTTAGTTATGTGTACAGCACAGAAGATTAGAAATGATCCAGCAATTCACTGCATAGCTGGACACACTCAATATTGGGCTGCACCACCAGTTAAAGGAGTTAGCCACCTTCAATACAAAGGGTTTGAAGTTTGCTGAATAACGTCACTTACCTTGTGAGCTCTAGGTAAAAGGGGGCCATGTGGCTTCTTTCTGAGCACGTAAGCCTTCCCACCCTTCTGAAGATAAAAGGTTGGATTTGACTGCCCTGAACTACAAAGAAAAAGATTACAATTACTTCAAAATTCAAGCACTTATAAATTTTCAAATTTTTTACAGAAATTATGAAAAATACACTGTGACTTGGCCTGAACAAAATGGCAAGGCAGAGGGAAGGGTTGTTTTGAAGAGCTGGTTTTGGTTTGGTGTGGGTTTTTTTAAGTATAGTCATACAGGGATGCAAGCGATAGCCTACAGTTCTATTCCTACCTATAAGAAAGATGTGTTCCTTCACTGTGAAGAAGTCACAGATATTCAATGTGCTCTCCTGTGAAATGGAGATAGCATTTACCTCTCCTCCCTAAAGAGTCATCATTAATGTTGCCAAGCTTTGCAGTAGATACTAACTTTAAAGCGTTATGATTTGGAGGAAACTTGTTTAAACAGAACAGAATTCAGAGTAGCCCGTAAATGTATTTGGCCTTTGGAGAGCTGTATTTTGAACAATGTAAGCACAGAGGAAATCTCTTCAAATACCCCATCATTTCTAGTATCAAGACCCAACTGTATGCTAGCCTGATCATCACATACATATGCCGCGCTTAAGGGGCTGCTTATAGTAACTGTATCTTTAAACAATGAATGTTGCAATGACAAAGAATCACAGAAAGTAGGTATTTCAATCACATACATGTGTAAAGAGAAGGACAACCTAGTTAAACCCTTTGTAACACCTTGTCTATCATATCCCAGTCAAGCTCACTGATCTTCATTTTCCTTAACGCTCTGTGCTACCTACATGCCGTTCTCTCCTCGTTCTACATCATTATTAAGACCCATTCTGATGTAGTCCAATAACAGATTAGACAACTACTGGAAAATCAAAATCAAGTGAACTTTTGCCCTTATGTTCCCCAGGACGTTTCCATTCTCACTGAGGCAGTTAGGCTGTAGTCTGTAAAATAGTTTAATGAGTATACTGCACAAACAAATACTCTGCTGGCACAACAGATTTATGTTGGTTGAAGCCTGGAATGCAGCTGCAAAACAAAGTACTAAAAGCCTAAAAACTGGCAATATTTTAGTAGATTTTACTATTAGCTATTCTCCTGAGGCCTCTCCTAAAGTCTCCACAACTGAAGGACACACGAGGATTAGAGTACAGGTAAAGACTCAGTATAGGTTTTATATGTGCATCAGATGAAAAGTTGTTTACTGTTTCTTAGTGACTGCTGAAGCAATGTCACGTTTACAAAGGAATTAATACATATTTTTAGAACTGGGTATTTAGCACCTGATTTGAAGTCACACAGCCATGCCATTGATTTTCTGAATGCAAATGAACTAGATGTTCTGTGCGACAGTGCCTTTGGAGCCTAACAGTGACTTCGGAGCCTCCCTGGCACAATCCATTGCCCTCAAGGAGTTAATGGGAATTTCAGCACAATGCTATACTCTTCTCATGGTTTTGCTTACCAGATGATAGCCTAAAGGCTTTTAAAATTTATTTCTTAAGCCATTTATGTGCTTCTGAATGTTAGTACTTGCTGTGCAACCAGAGGGCAATCAGTTAAATTGAGATTTATGAGTAGCCACAAAACAACCGTGCATGTACTCCATAGAGCTGGCACCACTGAGGACCAAATCCATGTTTTTCTGAGGACAGCAGGCATTCCACTCTACAACACGTAAGACTACCTGCAGTTGGTTCACTGCAGTCGCAGAGTTCTCCCCTGCCAAAGGTCACCTCTGCTGCCACCGTGAACTTTGCCTTCTCCAGCTGTTCCAGGGATGGCCCTGGATGGACCCAGTCCCTCAGTGCCTGCTGTTTGCCACTGCCAGGGCAAAGGGCCCTGACAAACAGAATCATAGAATAGTTCAGGTTGGAAGGGACCTTAAAGACCATACTGTTCCAACCCCCCTTGCCATGGGCAGGGACTCCTCTCATTCACCAAGCTGCTCAAGGTCCCACCCAACCTAGCCTTGAACATCTCCAGGGAGGGGGCATCCACAGCTTCCCTGGGCAGCCTGTGCCAGTGCTTCATCCCCTTCATTGTGAAGGATTTCATCCTAAAGTCTAGTCTAAATCTTCCCTCTTCCAGTTCAAAGCCATTCCCCCTCGTCCCATCACTACACGTCCCTGTAAAAAGTCCTTTCCCAGCTTTCATGTACACCTCCTTCCAGTACTGGAAGGCTGCTATAAGGTCTCCTCGGAGCCTTCTCTTCTCCAGGCTGAACAACCTCAACTCCCCCAGCCTGTCCTCATAGCAGAGGTGCTCCAGCCCTCTGACCATCTTCATGGCCCTTCCCTAGATCAGTTCCAACAGTTACAGATCCTTCCTATGTTGAAGATTCAAGAACTGGACACAATATTCAAGATGATGTCTCACAAGAAAGGAATACAGGAGCAGAATCACCTCCCTCGACCTGCTGGCCACACTTCTTTTGATACAGCCCAGGACACGGTTGGCCTTCTGGGCTGCGAGCGCACATTGCCAGCTCATGTCCAGTTTCTCATCAATCAGCACCCCCAAGTCCTTTTCCGCAGGGCCGCTCTCAATCATGTCATCCCCTATCCTATAATGAAACTGTGGATTACCTCGACTGAGGTGTTGGACCTTGCACTTGGCCTTGCTTGTCGCACATTTGTTATGCTGATCTCACGCTGCAACTCAAAAATATATTCCTTACAACAGCTGAATACCTAATTCAGCAGTTTCTTCTGCTAACAATGAATCATGGAAACATATTTTCTCCTATAATCACTACACGCATCACAAGCTGAGGTCATAACATACTCTTTTTTACCGCGGGTGGCACCAATAGGATCTTGCTTAATCTATCCTGTTATCTACTTTCATGAGAGCTGCAGAAACTTAGAAAGGTCTGTTTCTCTGTGAAATATGACCTAAATTAGCCAGAGAACCCAAAAGGTAATGACAAAGTTGTCTGCATAGTGGAACAGCAATAAGAAAAAAATCCATTTTCTTCTTTTTTAGCCTACTTTCCTAAGGAGCAGCTGTATCCACCATAAAGTACAAGAGCAAGAATTTCTTTAAATATGATCTAATTAAACAGTTCTTCTGTTAACTGTGAACCAAGGGAACTTATTTACTCCTGTTGCCACACCTCAGGACTGGCCTGAACCGCAGTGGCACCGCCGGGACCCTCCTCGATGTCCCCGCCCGTACCTGTACTGCCTGACCGCCAGCGCCCCCGCGGGCTGCCGGGGGAAGCCGGGCAGGTGGTCGCACAGGTACCGCTCCAGGCTGCCCTGGTCGAACCGGTGCTGCCGCCGCACCTCGCTGGTGCCCGGCTCTGCCGCCATCCCCGCGCTGCGCCGCCGGCGTAAGCTCCGCACCGAGCCCCACCGCTGCGCTACTGACGGAGCCGCCCAGCTCCGCTCCGCTCCGCCCCGCCCTCCGCGCCTTTGCGCTACTAACGGAGCTACCCCGCCAAGCTACTGACGGAAGCCCTCGGCTACGCTATTGACGGAGGTGTTCCGCCCCGTAGCCGCCTACCGCTCCGCTACGCTACGCTACCGATGGGACTTCCCCGCACCGCCCACCTCGCCGCTACGCTACTGATGGAGACGCCCCGCCCACTGCCCCGCTACGCGCCTGTCAGAGATGCCCCGCCCACAGCCCTGCTACGCAACTGCCGGAGGAGCCCATCCCCGCCCCGCCCGGGTCGCCGCAGCATACTGAGGCGGAGCGTTCCGTCAAGGAAACGTGTCCCTGTGCCGCCATGGCCGGGCCGGCCCGGCTGGAGCAGCTGGAGCGGCGCGTGTGGGAGCTGGAGCAGGAGCTGGCGCGGGAGCGGGGTGTGGGGCGGGCGGCGCGGGACCGCATCGAGAGGATGAGCCCCGAGGTGGTGGACACCAACCCCTATAGGTGCGGGCGGCGCGGAGCCATGGGGGGCTGAGCCATAGGGGAGAGCCCGGGACAGAGCCGTGGGGAGGGGAGCGGGGGGCGGCTGAGACAGAGTCATAGTTCGGGTTGTAAGGGACCTTAAAGACCATCCAGTTCCAACCCCCCTGGCATGGGCAGGGGCACCTCCACCATACCATACTGCCCAAAGCCCCATCCAGTCTGGCCTTGAACACCTCCAGGGATGGGGCAGCCACAACTTCCCTGGGCAGCCTGTGCCAGTGCCTCACCACCCTCAACGTAAAGAAATTCCTCCTTACGTTTAGTCTAAATTTGCCCCTCTCCAGTTTATACCCATTGCCCCTTGTCCGATCACTACAAGCCTTTGTAAAAAGTCCCTTCCCAGCTTTCTTGTAGCCCCTTCAGCTGTAGCCCCTTCAGGTACTGGAAGGTCGCTATAAGGTCTCCTCAGAGCCTTCTCCAGGCTGAACAAGCCCAACTCTCTCAGCCTGTCCTCATATGAGAGGTACTCCAACTTTCTGATCATCCTTTTAGCCCTCCTCTAGACCCATTCCAACAGTTCTGTATCCTTCATATGTTGAGGATTTCAGAACTGGACTCAGTACTCCAGGTGGGGTGTCACAAGAGAGGAATAGAGGGGCAGAATCACCTCCCTCGACCTGCTGGCCATGCTTCTTTTGATGCTGCCCCGGATAGGGTTGGCCTTCTGGGCTGCGAGCACACATTGCCGGCTCATGTCGAGCTTCTCGTCGACCAGCACCCCTGAGTCCTTCTCTGCGGGCTGCTCTCAAGCATGTCATCCCCCATCGTGTATTGAAACTGCCGATCGCCCCAACCCAGGTGTAGGACCTTGCACTTGGCCTTGTTAAACCTATGAGGTTCACACAGGCGCAGTTCTCCAGCTCTTCCATGTCTCTCTGGATGCTTCCCATCCTTGCAGTGTGGCAAATGCAGCACTCAGCTTGGTCTCATCCGCAAACTTGCCGAGGGTGGACTTGATCTGTCTGTCCATATCATTGATGAAGATCTTAAACAGCACTGGTCTCAGGGAAGAGGGATCTGTGACTGAACCATAGGGAGATGGGGGTCTGGCGCTGAGCGCCATGGAAAGGTCCAGGACTGAGCCATAGGGAAGAGTCCAGGACAAAGCCTTAGGAAGAGGGTTCGGGATGGAGCCTTGGGGAGGGATCTGAGACAGAGCTTTGGTGAGGGGAATCCAGGATGGAACTGGAGGGAGAGGGGCAAAGACCAGGTCTGAGCCATAGGGAAGAGCCAGGATGGAGCCACAGGGGGAGGGGTCCTTGACTGAGGCATAGAGAGAGCTGGGATGGAGCCATAGGGAAGAGTGGGCAAGGACAGAGCCTTGGGTAAGGATTTGGGACTGAGCTCTAGGGAGAGGGGTCTGGGACTGAGCCACAGGGAGAAGAGGCCGGGCCTGAGCTACAGGGGGGTTTCTCAGACGGAGGCATAGGAAAGAGGGGTCTCGGACTGAGCTTCAGGGAGAGAGCCAGGATGAAGGGATGGGGCTGGATGTGCTGAGGAGAGTGGTGTGGCAGTGCTGAAGACAGGTGCTCTATGGGGAGGAGGGGAAGAGGTGCACTCTGATTTGCTGCCGTACTGGGCTAGCAAGGATGTACATCGGGGTGACTGTATCATCTTGCTTTATGGTACAGGGAGAGACGGGAAACTTTGTGAGGTTTTAGCAAAGTTGCTTATAAACAGGACAGGTGTTGGCATTATATGAGATCTTATTTCTTTAACTTACCTATTATAGATTCTGATTCAGAGAAGTCAGAACATCTGGAACCCCTTCTAATGCTCAGCAGTTCTGGAAATCTGATGGGTTTTTTTTTTTCATGATTAATTGCTTTAATACAAGTTGATACTTGTACTTTCATTCATACTTTCTATGAAAAAATGCAATAGCAGGGTAAAATGTTACTTTAAAGTTCTTCCACTTACCCTCACAACCTGGTATTCTGTAATGATTTTTTTTTTTAAATGTTGTATTGGCGTTAATCAAATCAAATTGATCAGAAAGCAGTGGGAGAGTCTTCACTGGCCTGCTGCCGTGTGGTTCATTAAAGAAAAAAGTGTAGGCTTTCATTCTGTAAATCAGGGATTCATTTACAAAAATATTGATGAGCCCTCCTGACTTCACTGATGTTGCTCAGACCATCTGAATGAGTACATGAGTTTCTGCAGCGTTAGTATTGTGTTGTTGTTGCTAATAGGAAAGGTTCTACTATCTCATTTAGACTGTCTGGCTAGTAATCACAATTACAGTGAAAACAACAGGCTTGGATTTGGTGATTGGTGGAGTTATTTTTAAAGCAAAAGTGATTTTAAATATCTGAAAAGATCAATTGCTATTAGAAATCTAGAGAGCGTTTTCTTTATAACTTTGCTGTCTTTCTTTGTAGTCGCTTGATGGCGTTAAAAAGAATGGGAATTGTCAAAGACTATGAGGTAGGATTCTACCTGTGTTAAAGCAGCTTTGCATATTTTCTCTGTGAGGACTACTTTTGATAGTCTGATCTGTATTTTATTTCTCTACAGAAAATCCGTACCTTTACAGTTGCAGTAGTAGGCGTAGGTGGGGTTGGCAGTGTGACTGCTGAGATGTTGACAAGATGTGGCATTGGTAAGGTAATGAGAGTTTTCTTCTACTTCTTTGCAGTAGATGAGGCAGTCTTCTTCTTTAGAAAGAGTTAGATTCAATTTCACCCGGTTGATTTTGCCCAGATAAAAAAGTACTATGAAGAAAGCACTTGGGAACAGCACTTGCGTAAACATCACAAATGGAGAGTCTGCATTTTTCTTACACTAGTAAAATTGATTTACTTGGGGCTTAGTCCTGTATCCTGTGCATGATTTTTGTTTGGATATTTGTTTTCTCTGTGCTCTTATATGAGTCCGTCTAGCTAACCTTCCTACTGGATTATTGCAAAAGGAAAACAAAATGAAGAAAAAGGAGAGGGTAACTCACATAGAAGATTAAATCGTATGCTAGGAGAAGTTGTTGATGTTCAGGAAACTGAAATGCAGTAGATGTCAAACATATTTTTATCACAAACATGAGTTCATCATGTGGCAGATTTTAGTTTAGCAGCAATTAAAAATAATATGATGTGTGTATAGATAACAAGAACTATCACAGCTAATAGATTAGGATTTTTCTTTAAAGAAAGAATTTGGGGAATGGCTTAGATGTTTGTATTTCTAGGCAAATCCTGACCATTTATTCTTGGACCTTTATGAAATATCTTAATACAGAGGTGATGCAATTTCTTATTGAAAATTTTGTTCCCCTTCCTCTGAAGGAGCATTTCCTGAAGACCAGCATCTTGGGCATAGAAAAGGGCATTGGAAAATTGATTCGGGATTTATAATTTTCAACATTGTCCATGTATTTTGTAGGTATTTGAAGTTAATAGTTTTTGAAGAACTGCATGTACAGACAAGTGAAAGAAATCAGATGTTTCTAGTTAATGCAATAACAGCAAGTAGGAATGTGATAACAGAGTTGACAGCGTTCTTGTAGAAAATCTGTTGAATATTCTTAGTTTAGCTGAAATGGACAGATTGCATTTTATTGAGTGGTTCTCATGACCTACTGAATCAGTTCCTTGTACGTGGCAGTTAGAATTCAGTCTTTCACATCCTTACAGTGTTGGTCACTTTTGTATGTGAAATGAGTGGGACGGTAGGGGTGGGCATTGTTTGATTGGGGTTTTGTTGTTGGTTTTAGAATGAGTTTTTTTGTTTAAAATCCCTTGCCATAGTGCCCTGTTTGCAGTCTTTGGAGATTCACGTGTTAATACAATCTTTATTGTAGCTGCTCCTGTTCGATTATGACAAAGTGGAACTGGCAAACATGAACAGACTCTTCTTCCAACCTCATCAAGCTGGATTAAGTAAAGTGCAAGCAGCAGAGCATACTTTGAGGTAAAACTTGGGGAAGTGGGTATCAAAATGTGTTTTGTCCAGGATGCTGCTCTAGAAAACCAATATTTCACTCTTAATTGCTTGCAAAGATCTAATTTGGAAATTTGAGTGTGAAATAGTTGTGGAAATGGTTGATACTTTAAGAACATTTTTGTGTTGGCCAAAACTTTAATGTGAGTCTATTTTTTAAGTACAGATAAGGTTGCTCAGAGATTTGGTATAAACTACGCCGCTTTCGATATGTTGTGGGATTTTTCTCATCTAATCAGTGATTTTCTTTCTTGACAAATATGGGAGTATTTTCTGGTCTTCAGACTGAGCGCTTAAGATTGCAGCAGCATTTCTGAAGTTAGGTAGAATGCAAGTTCTCATTGTGTTTATGAATATTGACTCATATTATTGCCTCCATAAGGAATATTAATCCTGATGTTCAGTTTGAAGTACATAACTACAACATCACAACACTGGACAACTTTGAACACTTCATGGATAGAATAAGGTAAAATCTCTTAACAAAAGCCTGTCGCTGACTTCTGCTGATGACTGGCTGTATATAGCCTCACATTTTTCTTGTTGGGTTTTTTTTCAGTTTAATGACTTCCAATCGAAAACCAGTGGGAAATACATATATATATGAAGATATTCCTGAGTAGACTTTTTCTCTAGAGTTGGCATTTGTTTCTGCTATTACAAAGTTATATTTTATATTATTCCATCTTTAGATTTCCAAACAAAGCTGCAGGTCTTACAGGCTTTTCCCATTACAGAAAATAGATCAGATTCTATTTTGACTGTTCTGCAGTAGTTTCAGGAATGCTTTATGGAATGAAGAAAGAAAGCAGTTATTAGTGGATCTCACAGGGAAGTTCTGAAATAACTTTTCCCATTTGCAGTTATGTTATACGAAGATACAATTCTTCAGTACTTTGTACTGTGTGTACTGTATAAAACTTTTTTTAATCTAAAATGCCTGTATATTTAAATCCCAGCTTCAGTGGGCTGTTGTTTCTACTGTAGAGCTAAGATGCTAATTGCATCCTGTTCTGCACTTGCACAAGTTTCGTTAGAAATATACTTCCTGTGTGGTTCTGTACTCTAACACAGTATGTTGATTGCCATGTTGGTATTTTGTTCTGCCAGCAATTTCATATAAACTTCTGATGCTTATTTCAGTAACGGTGCACTAGAGGAAGGGAAGCCTGTCGATCTTGTTCTAAGCTGTGTGGACAACTTTGAAGCTCGTATGGCTATTAACACGGTAAGGCCATTGGAGGCATGAGGTTGTAGAGGTTGCTTTTTTTCCTGTAAAAAGTGTTAGGAATTGTGGGACTAGAGAAAAGACAGGAACTTACCAAAAATCTTCTAAGAAATTTCCTCCTTGATTTGAGGAAACATTCTTGAGCTTTTACCCAGTTCTTATGGAATACATTTTATATGTATAAATATAGCTGTCGACTTTTAAGGTACTTGCAGCTAATGGTGAGTACGAGAGTTGTCAGCCCTCTCTGTCTTTACATAAAGGTTTTGTCAAAGCCTGGTATGTTAAATCTTACAAACTTTTTGAAGACTGTGTTTGGGTAATTGTATACTGTAATATATGACTTTTGTATACTAGAAATGCCTTAAGCCTGTGTACCTAATCAAACTGTTTTTCATTATAGCAGCAGCCAGTGTAGGGTGTGTGCCAAACTTGTGTTCTGTTATCCTTCAGCTATCTGGATCTGCAAATTGTATGCACTGAAGGTGCACAGATACACTACGCCACTAAATGTAGTTTGTGCAATTAGATCTTGCAGTGTGCTGGTAACTGGACCGTTAATGCCTGTATTTGTTCAAAAGTCTCAGATCCTCAGGAAAGCGCAAAGGGTGGCATCATGAGGACAATTTTATTTTGTCCTTTGTTAGGCAATTTCTATTCCACCTTTTCATGTTCCTTTTTCCGATCATAGCCTTTTTGTCTTAAAGTGGAAAGATCAATGTGTTTAATTGCTCTCAATTGACAATGGGTTTTTTTTTACCCCCACTATACTTCTGCAGTTCTGATGTTTGTATTTCTATGTTTATAAGGCCTGCAATGAACTTGGACAAATCTGGATGGAGTCTGGAGTGAGTGAAAATGCAGTGTCAGGACATATACAGCTGATCATACCTGGTGAATCCGCTTGTTTTGCGGTATGTAGTGCTCTGCTGTGAGTTTTTCCTTTGTCTTTCTTCTAAAGTGAGAATGGGAGTACGAAGATTAGCTGGCTAGTGAATGTGATGCTGATACAGCTGAAGGAGTAGCTTCAAATTTTGTGTTATCTGTGCTGTTTTAAAATACTTTTTAAAACTGAATTTCTTTATTCCCTTTAGTGTGCTCCTCCACTTGTAGTTGCTTCAAATATTGATGAGAAAACACTAAAGCGAGAAGGAGTTTGTGCAGCTAGTCTTCCTACAACTATGGGTGTTGTGGCAGGAATTCTTGTCCAAAATGTTCTGAAGTAAGTAACTGAATCCCTGCTATTCAATGTACAGAGCCATAAGAGAGAGAAACCTGAAGGAACATTTCATAATAATGAGTCTGGCTCTTTTTATGTGTTTTTGGCCCTATTTCCTAAAGTTATTGTCCTCATTGGAAAGGGCTGAAATACACACTGCTTAAATCACTGATCTGTTTACTTTGGAGATGCTGTTCTTCATAGAACTTTTCAGGGGTAAGGAAAAGTTCAAGAATTTCTTACTGCATATACGTACTTTTTTTTATTGTGCCTTTAGTTCTGCACTTAAACGTGCTTCCATTTGTCTTCATTAAATTATAAACAAAAATACTGCAGCACTAACTCTTGTATATGGACAAAGGAGAAATCATTTCTCTTGCAGTGTTTGTATTCTGACCTGAGGTAAATTAAAATGTTATGTAGCAATATGAGACATTTTAATATTTTCCAAAAGTACTGTTACATGACTCCAGCTGTTGAAAGAACTGCATGTATCAGCAAGGAAAATGCTTTAACAACTTTGTATTTGGTTTCAACATGATGCACTTCTACAAACATCTTTGAGAATACGATCTTATTTTCCCTGTTTTTAACCTTAGCTTGGTTTTGCCAGTTATATGAAAATTCCTAGTTACAAAGAATAAAAATACTGTTTGCCAGTGTGCCTACAAACAATTCTGCACAGCTGAAAATGACATTTAGAGAGGTATTATGTAGAATTGAATATCGACAGTTTTGCTTCAATGAAGAATGCAAGCATTGCAGCTTAATTTAAGTCTTTATTTTCATCGCTAATAGGAGCCTACAGTAAAGATGATTAACTGGTTTGAATTGGCTGTTGATAACTCTCCTTTCATAATACAGGGCACCTAAATGTTTCTGCAAGCAGTGGATTACAGTACAGGAGAAAACTGCTCACATTTAAACACTTCTTTATTTTTCTTTATTTTTTCAGGCTGTAGCTGGCTTGCTCTCAAACACACACTTACCAGGTTCTATGTTGATGCGTTTAACTTGTGGTCAGGTGACTACAGCTTATTTTAGGTTTTTTTACAACTTGACTAGTGTGAAGGTGTATTCTAAAAGTCCTCAATGAATAACTTTTCCTCAAAGCAACTGAGCTCTTAGGTTTGTACCTGTATATAAGGACTTGCTTTCTCTGTTTGTGTTTCTAGGTACCTGTTAAATTTTGGTACTGTGAGCTATTATCTTGGTTACAATGCAATGCAAGATTTCTTTCCAACTATGTCTATGAAGCCAAATCCACAATGTAGTGACCAAAATTGCAGAAAACAGCAAGAAAATTATAAGGTAAAAATGCTTTTTTTTTTTTTTTTTAATCCTTTCTTAAAGTTTTAAGAACAAAGCAATCTACAGACCTGTAGTAAAGAAAAGCTTTCATCACTACTCCTGTTTTCAGCAGCCTTGTCTTCAGATAGCTGGATTTGTTTCTAAAAATACAGTACTTGGAGTTATCTTAAAGAAAAGGGTAGGCAGAAAGGCTTGTATTCAATTAGATAATACTTTCTTCTACGGTAATTGTTCAAACTTTCTGGCAGTCATTTTGAGTGTTAATGAGTTTCAGTTTTTTGACTTGCAGGTATTCTGCATTTTAATGCCTAACAAAAGTTCTAAATGGTGAATGCATATCTTAAATATTAAAACAAGTGTGAATATTATTAGGTTTGATCTTCTTTGCTGTTGTTGAAATTGAATGATTACAAATATTGTGGGGTTTGGGGTTTTTTGTGTTTTTTCCTTCAGAAAAAAGAAGCTGCACGACCAAAACAAGAAGTAATTGAACAGGAAGAAGAAATAGTACATGAAGACAATGACTGGGGTAAGTAATCAAGTGGAGACAAAATGATGTTCCCAGTACCAAGCTTCAATTCCATTCTTTGTTTTCAGTAACACATTGTAGGGTACGCAGGACTTCTCATGGTTCCTGTTGTTTGTACCTTCCACTGCATAATTACTGCTGGCTTTTCACAGGTTTTGACAGTAATAGTAACCCAACTTGATGATGTGGTTTTAGTATATAGTAAGCAGGTTTTAGGCGCAAAAAATACAATGTTTATATAAAACACTTTCTTAGAAGATGGTCTGAAGATATAAAAGATGTGAGAAGATTATTTGCTCTGTGTTCATATGTGGCTGAGGAGAATTTGTCATATTTGTAACCACTAGGCTAAGGCATCCCCATATTCCTCTGAGGAGGAATTAGAAAGAGTTGTCTTGAGAAATGGAATGCACGTTTTATTGACCATTTCAAGAATGGATGTATACATTCTGTTGATTCCATGATATAGAAAATAATCTTAGCTGACCATTGGTAAGTGTTGTCACACTAAGATTTAATCTGTTACGGACAAGGAAGTCTTCCAGGAGAGGTGCTGTTCCTGTTGACGAGTTCCATGTGTGGAACCCTTTCATATATTGTAAAGGGAAAATATTTTGCATTGGAATTTTGCAATGGAAGGAAGTAATTGAAATCAAAGGTCTTTCTGCTTTTAATTTTTTTTCCACTTTAGAAAACAGCTGCATTTTTTCTTGCTATGATAACATAGTGATTAAAGAACTTTTCTTGTCTAACTTCTAATGGAGTTCTCAATTCCTTTTAATGCAAAGGCATTGAGTTAGTATCTGAAACTTCAGAAGCTGAGCTAAAGGCTGCATCTGGCCCAGTACCTGAGCTTCCTGAAGGAATTACTGTAGCATATACTATCCCAAACAAGGTAATGTATTTATTCTATATGAACACACTTCTAAATACATTATATAAGATTAAATTTATAGTATGAGCCAGGTTGGTTACTCCTTAAACCTAAAATAAAACTTCATTTTGAATAATTCTAGAAAAATTATACCTCAGTACATCTGACTGCTGTCTTCTACGGTCCAGTTTTGGGTTTCTGTGAAATATATTCTTCAGTATGGATGCTGGTGTGAATGTAGTTTTGAGTGATAGGAGTGAATGTATTTCGGAGACAGCGGAGGGAAAGCAAACATGAATTTATCAGTTGATATTTTGGTGACTAATAATTTAACCATATTTATTTATAAAAGCTATGTGTAGTCAAAAAGCAATTAGTGTACGTGGGGAACAGAACCTTTATGTATTGCAGCCAGAATGTTCTTACTCCCAGTCAGAATAGTTTGCAGTTTAAGCTTATAATCGCTTATGCCTAACCTTGCCCTTGAGTGCTTAGTTCTAGGATATCCTTGTGGTATAAGGGCTTATAATAAAGCTTATTTGTGTGGAGTTTCTTGTTTGCTGATTTTGTTACTAATTTACTTCTTCTGTTCCTAATAGGAAGAGAATCTGATAGCCGAGGAAACGGTAGCCGAGTCTGAAGAAAGCCTAGAAGAACTCATGGCCAAAATGAGAAACATGTAGCAAAACAGACATTACGTATAGCTTCGTATTTTGTATTGACATTGGATTTTGAGAAGACCAGACTCTTTCAATTTTCCTCCCCACCCCCCCCAGCTTATCTTTACATTTCCAATTAAGTGGAACTGTTACAGGAGCAGGAAGGGAGCAGACTTACCTTGTTTATATTTTATTGAGGTCTTTAGTATATGAAGTTGTACAACCGTCAGCTTTAATTTCTGAGCACTGGTAATGTCCAGATAATCATCGGAAAGTATAAGGAGATGGATAAACTACCAAAACGTGGAATAGCACATTATATGCAATGTCATGTGATGAGAACAGAACATAGTATACGACAAGTGAAAGAGGAAATCTGCTGGAGCAGATTGAATAGGTCAAAGGCAGATGATTGCGCCTCATTCATATTGCTGCTCCTGATATTTCATGTTCTTATACTCATCGTTGTATACTGATCTCTCTAAATTCTTGGCTTGCTTTGTGCTGTGGTTACTTTTTCATAGAATCATAGAATTGTATGGTTGGAAAAGACCTTTTTGATCATTGAGTCCCGCTGTACCTGTCCATTACTAAATCATATCCCTGAGCACCTCATCTACCCATCTACCCATCTTATATACCTTCAGCGATGGTGAATCAACCACCTCCCTGAACAGCCTGTTCCAGTGCCTGATAACCCTTTAGTGAAGAATTTTTTCCCTGATGTCTAATCTGAACCTCCCCTGGTGCAACTTGAGGCCATTTTTCTGAGTAAAGAGAGCATTTCAGCCTTTTCATCTGTCTTAAATATCTGTGGGATAGATTTTTTTTCCCTTGTTTTTATCCATGTTTTACTACTGCTTGTTCTTAAATAGCTGCCTGTGTATTTTGTATGTGCTTTAAGTGTGCTGCAGCAAGGCCAAGTCTTTAGTTAGTAGATAATTACACTAGGAGATTGGGTGTTAGCGTGTCTCTCTTCCAGCTGGCAGATGCTTTTCATGACAGTCTGTAAGAATGACCAGCAACATTGGAAAGAACAGGAGATCTTTTCTATCTTTTCAAAAATTTAAATATTATATCTGTGTTGATTATTAAAAGTTCAGCTATAAATTCTGATCCATCCTCATCACATGGGCTGTATTAAGGAATAGACTTAATCTGAATTAGTGTAGGAAAGCTTCTAAAATTAGATGCTCTAAACTTTGTTTAGTGTTGCAAATACCTTCAGGGGAGTGGTTGAGCTATTTTATTTGTCTTGTAAATAATGTTAGTACAGTAGTTACACCTTTTTATTTATCAGTTGTTAAAGTGACCTGCAAATGTATATATTCTGTAGTGTCAGTACCCTGCAGGGCTGAAAGTTATCTCCATTTCAAATATTTTTAACTGCTCTGGGTGTCTGATCCAGAACTTGATCATTATTTAGATTTGGCTTAGAAGAATGCAAATTTCAACTTTTGTAGTGTAAGGCAAGTATGTCCAACTTGGGCTCTGCAAAAAAACCCCTTTCCACAGCACTGTGCAGCCTACACAGAACCACTTAGTGATGGTAATAGCAGCAGCCAAACAACTTAAAAAAAAAGAGTAATATCTGGGAAGTGCTTCTATTCTTTAAGGCAGCTGAATGAATACTTAGTTAAAAAATGTTTGATTTCTAAGCAGCAGTTACAAATTTCAAAATCTGTTTCTTCCACAGCTGATTGTAGATTATATTATTTACATAAAAATCATTTCTGAAGCAAGGGAGAGAGGGTTTGTGTGTAGTGCATTACACTATAAAATGGAAGAAGGTTTTTTCGCTTTGAGTTCAGTTTTGGAGAAACCAGATTTTAGAAATAGAGACCAGGTTGGATGAGGATTTGAGCAACCTGATCCAGTGGGAGGTGTCCATGCCTGTGGCTGGGAGGTTGGAACTGAATAATCTTTAAGGACCCTTCCAACCCAAACCATTCTGTGATTCCATGAAATAGAACAATGAAATAATTAAAGTAGTATATACTTGAATCTGTATCACTAAGTCGTCTTTAGTTTGATCAGAGTGTCAATTTAAGTGTTACATTTCCTTGTGGCTTTACCTTTCTGTTGGGAACAATAAAAGCAAGGCACACACTTGGTTCTGGAGATCCTGAGGCAAACGGTTGATTAATTTCTATAACAGGTCAGTTAATCTTGACTCTAAACTATTTGGCTGATGCAGCTGCATTGACAGCTTTACAAGAGGCAACTGTTTACCATTTTACTTCATGTCCAGTTTTATGAGCAAATTAATGCACTTTTGTATGCCCGCTTACAGAGCATGAAAAATGATTCTCGTGTTACTTTCAGGCTTTCTGTACAAGAAGAAACAGAAATAATAGAAAATACTCTGAGAATATTGTTTGTGCCAATGGTTAAAATTATTTAAAAGTAAACAGCATCAAACAAGCAGCTTTAAGGATCTGTTTTTAATTAAAAAGACAAAAGTATAATTACTCAGACTATAAAATCTAATCGAAAATTTATGACTTCTTTTATTATGAACTAACAAATTAAAGCATATTGCAATGGTTTAGTCCAGCTTTGTTTATTTGGCAATCTTATAAAAGAAGGTTTCAAGTTTTTACAAGTGTATCATGAATGTTCGTGAGATGTTGATATTCTGACTGTATAATTAAACCTCCATTGAAACTGCTGTCTTTCTCTTTTGAGGTGGAGTTTTCCTATGTACATCCTTGACATACACCACATGTACAGATTACTTTTAATGTCCATGAGGTACAACTACTCTTAAGAGCGCTGTGACTACATCTGCATAAGCTTGTGGCCAACATGCAGCTTTCACAACCTACCACTTTTATGATCCCGTTTTACTTTCTGTGGCAAGTTTTCTTTGGGTTGACAGGGTAGGCATATGGTTCCCTCACTGTCTTTGCTAGTGGACCAGGGGTGGTTTGGATTGGCTGCTTTTTGTGGATTGATTTTTCTTCTAAAAGTAGGTTGGAGAGAAGTCACTCAAGGGAGGAACAGTAACTAAGAACTGGAAATCACTGAAAGGGGAAAGTCTGATCTAACACCAAGGGTCTAGAAAATAGCTTCTTTAATTAAGCTAGCAACATTAAGAAAAATTATTTAGGAGAGCAAAATATATCATTATACATGTTAAAGGAGCCTATACATGTGACAAGGGGGCCGACAAGAAAGCTGGGGAGGGACTGTTTACAAAGACTTGTAGTGATAGGACGAGGGGCAATGGGTATAAACTGGAGAGGGACAGATTTAGGCTAGACATAAGGAAGAATTTCTTCACAATGAGGGTGGTGAGGCACTGGCACAGGTTGCCCAGAGAAGTTGTGGATCATCCCTGGAGGTGTCCAAGGCCAGGTTAGGTGGGGCCTCGGGGAGCCTGATCTGGTGGGAGGTGTCCCTGCCCATGCCAGGGGGGTTGGAACTGGATGGTCTTTAAGGTCCCTTACAAACCAAATCATTTTATGATTCTAAGATAGGCCAGACATCTGCTAATTCCTAACACTGGCTATACAAGAAGGAATTACCAGGGCTGAGAAGTGTAGGCAACAGAAACATAGAAGCTGAGAAGGGTGAGGTTTTGGTGGGGATTCGGGGGAGCGTTGGGGTGTTTTCCTGCCCCGCCTTTCACCCCTCTCATTACTCGGCAACAATCCTGCAAAGAAACTTTCCAATTTTCCAAACTTTTCAAGGTGGTCAGAATACTATGGAAAAAAACTTGTTTTCATTAAAACCCCATTTTCTGAGATAAGGAAAACATCCAGAGACCTTTTACAGTGTGTCAACTCTCGTTGCTATATTGTAATGCCTTCAAGAGCCCTTTGTTAAATTTTTTCAACTCAATCTTGAAGAATCAAATTTGGGTTGTATGTTTTGTTCTATCAGTTTTGTATACTGTTTCTTTTGCCAAGTTATAGCCTTAGCAAATTATTAAATTCCTTTTAATCAGAACAAGGGCTGAAAGCGATAATATCTAACTCAACTCTAAAAGGAAAAAAAAAACCTGAGGAAAATAAGCACCCCTTTGAGGTAAAGGCCATTTGCATTTTTCAGACTGGATCAAATAAATCTTTACATCAGTTCCCTCTGAAACAATATCGTGAAGTTTCATTCAATTTTTAAACCATTTGTGTTTTTTTAGTGTGTATTTAATTTGGTTCATGGATTTATGCACTAAATGAGAACACACCTCAGACAATACTCCTGCATGACTAGGGTACTAAGAAATACAACAGGCAGGTAGATTGGATTAACAGCTCTTTATGTGATGGCAAATTGTTTTGTATCACAACGTTTTTCCAGCTAATACAAGAAGTTTTGTATTTTAAGGGATACAATGAGATTAAATAGTGAAAGCATCACTAAAGAGTTAACAACAGGGAACCTGGCCATAAGCATTTTCATTCCGATTCCTCACTGAAAGTATTTTTACTGAACACAGATGAATCTGACAACAGCTTTAACTGTAGATGATGACAAGTTTAGTTGGATTTGCTTCCTGAGGAAACCAGTTATTTTTGTACAAGTCTCTTGAATGTAAGTTTGCGTAAAGCTGAAATCGCCCTGAAGGTGAAACTTCGAGTGGAAAAGTATTTTGACTTCTTAAAAATTACTTTCTTTAGAAACAACTTTACAAGCTTCTGAAAAGGCAGAAAGGATTGATGAAACAAAAATACACAAATCCTCTAAGCCAGGCTATTACAATATAGAAATAAGAGCTACCCCATAGAGTCTATACAATCGGTTCAACTTGTTATAATCTTGGCACTTGGACAAAGAGGTATCAAATCCACGTGGGTTTGGTATTCATCATAACTTGGTCTAATAACTAATACTCATATCTATATACAATGAAAGAAGCTTGCTTTGTACCATAGTCTGCAAAGTTAACATAGAAGGATTTCAAACTTCAACATCTGTTTCCCTGCCATTCGTGAAGACAGGTGTCAGTCCCCAAGTAGTACATTAACCCAGAAAAATATAGATCATCTTAATAATGTTACGTCTACTTTAAAATAGCAGTAGAGGCTGCTTTTTCTTTGAGCAGGTTTGTATCACCTTTGTCCATGCTCCAGGAAAAGGTTTGGTGATAATGCACTTTTTAAGCTGAATGTATCTCCACTCGATGAATGTCGAGAAGTTGCTTTTCCACCTATCAACAAAGTTTCTGCTTCTTTTATTTCCATGGCTCTCTTGTAAAGTTCAGCTGCCTTCTCAAAGTCTCCCCCTTCATAGCTTTGGAGAAGAGTAAAATGAAGTTGAAACAAGCAAATAAGTCTCTCAATTCATTTAAATTGAAATGTACACCATAATGTCAACAAAATGCACTTAAGGTTCTCTGCTTTCCTAATAAGTACACAAGTACAGGATGTTTTGTTTAATCCAGTAATTTTTATAGTAATTTGCTTTTAGGGGCCTAAAGGATAGAATCTTACCTTAGCACAGCCAAGTTTTTCAGAGTTTCCCCCACACGAGGATGCATGTGACCAAAGCTGTCTTCATAAATCTTTAACGCACGTTCGTAAAGAGGTAAAGCTTCAATCTGCTTTTTCTTTGGGTAGTAGAAAGTGTTTGTTACAGATGTGTATCACATTAGCTATTCTTTTTTTCCAACACTGCATCTAGGATGTGTTGATACTCATTATATTTAACCGTAAAAATGTACTGAGTTCTTGGGACTATTGACAGATGAGGATGATAATTGAGACTGTCAAAGCAATCGGCTTGTGCTTGCAAATGCAATGTCCACTAATATTATCATAATTAGGGTCTGGACTTTCTAGGCTGTTTTGAAAATCTCAGTCCTGAAAGTTCTGAGTTACCAAATGCTCTTTGATTTTACCTAAGGCAGCTTTAATACCTGATTAAAATCAGATATGCAGATTGCAGAAATAAAGAAAACAAGAAAACAATCTACAGCTGACTCCTACTGACACCAAGTAAGGAATTCGGTAGGTTGATGGCATCTCCTTTGAATCAGTTGTGGACTAGAAAGTCTATAGCCTTCTTGGATTTTGAGTTACAGAGAATTCCAGTTGATCAAGGTGGGCAATCTTCATTTACAGGCATAAATTTCCAAGGATTACATTTCCCTCTACTTCAGCGGTAGAGCTGTGTTCCATCATACTGTGATAACCACTGTATCACTGAAAATGCTGTACTCGAGCTCTCGTTTTATAAAGCGTTTGGGCATTTTGAATAATCTGAAGAGCGTTAGCCTGAGTGTCCTTGTGAAATACCAGTCACAGCAATTACCAGTTCCCTGCACTCATTCTCCTTTCCAAATATCCTTTCAATTTTTTAAATGGAACCTTTTAAAATATGATCAAGTTTCTTTGGCATTCTTTGGGTATAAATGATAAAAAAAAAAAGCTTAAGTCAGGATAAATATGTAAGACATGAAAAACTTACCATCTGACAATATAGAACAGCCAGATTTACTAAAGCAGTTGCTACACTGGGGTGTTTTGGGCCAAATGACTTCTGTCGAATTTCAACCGCTAGCTCATACAGAGGAACAGCCTTGTCAAGCTTTCCCTAGAAATAACAGGGAGAAAATGATTCCATTGTTGTATGACAAAATGCTAACAGTAAAATCCATTTTAAACAAAAAGCCTTGGAGAAGATGTTTCCAGACTAAGGGTTTAACCTTGATTAATTCATAGTTGTGCTCTGCACAGGTTGCTTATCAGGAATATTTATTAGGACCTGATTTTCCAAAATACCAAGCATATTCAGCTCCCAGTTAATGTGTTCTCACCTATGTCTATTTCTTCCTTTTCTAAATTAATTCTTTCCCCATAAACGTCTTGTTGAGAAGGCTGTTAAGAATTTTCAGTTGTACTGCAAATAATCTCCTTATTGTGCCATGAATGACATCAGAACTTACTTTTTAATCCTAAAGGGCCTAAATTTTATTGGTGATACAAGAATGGGAATGTAGCTGCCTTAACTTTTGAGTCTTTTTCTGTTTAATAAAGTGGTGTTTGCATCATCTTCTCTAGAGCAGCTGCAGTGCTGAATGACGTTTCAACTACCTGTTTCTTCCCATTCACCATACTGAGGTTTTGGATTCTTGACTTTGGTTTCTCCAAAATGCTCCTCTCACAGTTCAATTATTTTTATTGTAGATTATTTTTCCAGCAAATTTGTTTCCCTCCAAATTTAAATCTGCTCACACATTAACTGGATATATTTCAAAAGTACGCTTAGGCTTCTATTGTTACTAGAATGTAAATTTTCTCATTTAATAGCAATTAGAAATGAAATACCACAAACTTCTATTCGATAACAGTTTACTGTAACTGCAACATTCAAATCGAATTTTCTCATTTTTCATAGCATCACCATGCCACAGTTTGAAAATGATCAGTAATTCATTTGGAATAAATATTTATATATAAAAAATTGTGATTTTCTACATCTGATTCTTGTTCCTTCTCTTCCTCATGTCAGCAGTTCACCATGAACTTTAATTTATGCCCTTTCAAACCAGCAAAGAGCTGTTTGATGCAAATATTGAGTGCTTTGCCGTTTCTAGCAGCACTAAAATTTGAAGCTCAAGCGAGCAGAGAACATGCGAGCCAAAACAATTTCATGCATGTAATAGCAGGTAACAATTACTGAGGAAAAACACAGGAGCATTTGAATCAAGGGATTATCCTCAAGGACATTTTTCTCTTTGAATAACGGTAAAATGTGAAAATACAGAAGAAATAAATTCTCAGCATCATCTGAATTTGATCTTGGTTCAACAGCTGGAAACCTTACATCACTTTTACACTGATGAAGCTCAGTGGTTAGAACAACCAACTGCAAACACAAGTATTCATTAAATGTTTCAAAATGGTGAAACAGAGACTACTGTTAAAGTTATTCCCAGCAGTGTATTTAGCAGGAGAGTAACTCTCATCTTTCACAAAATCACCATAAGTTGGAGAAATTTATTTGTAAAGTACCATCTCCCTCATGGGCTCTCAAGTTACTTGACTATAGTTCAAGGTCAAGTGAAAAGGACTGTTCTTACACACTAAAGCATGATTTTTCCATCAAGACACACCTGACCAAACTTCTGTATGTGGATGTCACATAGGAGACAGAGAACTGAAATACAGCTCGGAATCCCTTCCCTACTGCAGCCAAAACACTAGCTTTAAAGCAAACCAGAAATTCTTCATTGTGAGTAATAAGCATGCAGGACACTGAAGACATTATTCATAAATGGCTTTTCTTTAAGCAAAGTGTGTTTTAAAAAAGCTCCTGGGCTTTTTGGAAACAGTCTGAGGCTGCTTGACTACATCTTTTACGCATGTGCATAGAACACCAATAGCTGACACAATTCCCATGCCTGACTCCTTTTGGATTGAAGACTCTAACAATGCAAGGGTTTACAGTTCATTTAGGTGATAAGAAAAGGTAACAGGCTTGTACTTACCATCTTTTTGTACAACACTGCCAAATGTTTCACAGTATAAGCCAAGGAGGGATGATCTGGAGCCAGTGCTCTCCTCCTGATATCTAAAGCCTTTTCATAGAGTTCCTCCGCCTTGTCATAGTGCTTCTTCTCATTGTACAAGGCTGCCAGATTGTTTAAAGACTGTGCACAGTCTGGGTGGTCAGATCCCAGGACTCTCTCTCTCATTTCCAAGGAGCGCTTCAGGAAAAGCTCTGCTGTCCTACCAAACACATCCATTCAGCAATATTTTAAAGCTGGTAACATCTGTACAGGCTGAAGTGGCTACTTGAAATGGAATAAACTGCCTCGGATCCTGACACCTGGTAACGGACTTTCACTCTTCTTTCAACAAGCACATGCCAGATCAGCAATTCATTCAAGCAATGAGGAACTACACATTCCAGACATAGTCCTGTTACACATGTTAACTGTAAGAATGTAAACAGAGCCCTGCTGTAAAGGACTGAAATGGCAGTCTAGCAGGTTTCAGTGAACACAACCCTACCCCAACAGCTGCTCATTTCTTTAATTCAGCCTACATCTTCAGATACGCAAGCAATCCCTCCTTATTCAAAACATGCTACTGACTTCTGGGCAACTCCTCATAGCAGTCGCACTCCCATGGATAAAGCAGTAGTGGAATGTGAGGTAAAGGTTCTGGACACACCACACATTTTCTGGTAACTTAAAAAAATATAACACACTACAGGTTCATCAGACAGCTTTCATACCAAAGGGAGTGAAACTGGAAGGAGTTTTATATATGTCATGAGCTACACTCTCATAGTAGAATCTGTCTAGAAGTGACAAAGTAGAGGAGACTCTGTAATGCCACCAGTCAAGCATTTCCTTGACAAAGGGCATATTCGATCTCACTGGAGTAACGTACTACTATTCCATGAGAGATGTAAGCAGTTCTTCTATCATGAACAATGGGGAATCCCCACATAAAACAGGCAGCATCCATCATAACTAGGCAGTCTGTTATACAGACTACAGACGGTCTGACACACGCACAAATTCTGTGTGACACTATTCCCAAAAGGTCAGCTTAGCAAATTGGAAAAAAAAACATTTCACGATAGAGAAAAAAAGACCATTTACACAAAGAATAGTAGGTCCAATTCTGGAGCTCCTCTTCAAGTGTCAAAAGGTGTTCACTCTCTGCAAGGGCTAGAGGATGATGTGTGATATAACAACTAACAAAGTGAGATAACTTTCTGCCATTGATTTAATTCTAACTCTATCAAATGATCCAAAAAATTCAATCTTATAGTATCATAGTACAGTTTGGGTTGGAAGGGACCTTAAAGATCATCTAGTTCCACCCTCCCTGCCCTGGGCAGGGACATCCCTGGGCAGGGACATCCCATTAAATCAGGCTGCCCAAGGCCCCATCCAACCTGGCCTTGAACACCTCCAGGGATGGGGCAGCCACAGCTTCCCTGGGCAACCTGTGCCAGTGTCTCACCACTCTCA
Source organism: Cuculus canorus (assembly GCF_017976375.1). Lineage (NCBI taxonomy): Eukaryota > Metazoa > Chordata > Aves > Cuculiformes > Cuculidae > Cuculus > Cuculus canorus. Next base: position 115,318,657 of record NC_071402.1, read on the forward strand.
TGGTGAAGAAATTCTTCCTAACGTCCAGTCTAAATCTGCCCCTCTGCAGTTCACACCCATTTCCTCTGGTCCTACCCCCACAAGCCTTTATGAATAGCCCCTCTCCAGCTTTCCTATAGGCCCCCTTCAGGTCCTGGAATGTCACTATAAGATCTCCTTGGAGCCTTCTCCAGGCTGAACAAGCCAAACTCTCTCAGCCTGTCAACCAACTTTCCGATCATAATTGTAGCCCTCCTCTAGACCCATTCCAACAATTTCGTATCCTTCATATGTTGAGGATTCCAGAACTGGACACAGTAATCCAGGTGAGGTCTTACAAGAGAGGAATAGAGGGGCAGAATCACTCCCATCGACCTGCTGGCCATGCTTCTTTTGATGCTGCCCTGGATAGGGTTGGCCTTCTGAGCTGCGAGCGCACATTGCCGGCTGATGTCAAGCTTCTCATCAACCAGCACCCCCACGTCCTTCTCTGCAGGGCTACTCTCAAGCACGTCATCCCCCATCGCGTACTGAAAACGGGGATTGCCCCGACCCAGGTGCAGGACCTTACGCTTGGCCTTGTTGAACCTCATGAGGTTCTCAGAGGCCCACTTCTTCAGCCTGTCCAGGTCCCTCTGGGTTTTCTGATTCAAAACAGAGACGCAATATCCATTAAAAAAATGAAAACCTCCAAAAGAACAAAGTTTGCACTTTTGCTCACCTATGAAATAGTGGAGGTATGGTTACTCTAGAACTAGGCTCAGCTGGACAGGATCTACATATGAATAATGTGGAATATAGAATGATCTCGTCTGAGATTAGATATTAGATTTATGTATCACTCCTCTGTAATCAGTCAGCTTGGTGTGATTTCATGGGGGTAACCTGACAAAAGACCCCCTATTTCCACCTGTTAAAAATCAGGTTTTTCACTGTAAAGGTCCTGCATTTAACAGAGATTTTGTGTGCAGATCCTAAATTGTGATATACTTCTGTAGTTATCCAACAACTACTGGTGACATGAACAGCAGACACAGGAAGAACGTAAAACTACTTCCAGAAGTTACTCTGTGCTTTGTTGCTGTGCACTTCTTCTCTTAAAATATTCAGTTGAGGAGGGTTTAAGCGTGTCTTTACAACTCTCTCAGAACACAGAGATTTAGACTACTACTCTGTGGACTGAGGAAGCTGATGTGAAGAATGGCTAACCACACAATAAGAATCACTGTGCAACTTTTGTTCTCCTTCTGTAACAGCCCTGCTTTTTTAACACATTTGTTCTGCTCTGTCCTCTTTTGCCTTTAAAAAGGCCAGCAGGGTAAGAGCCTAAGGATTACAAGCACAGTGAATGTTTAACTCATGATTCCTTGCAATACTGGCATTTTGAGTTTTTTGCACAGAGAAACAATGAACCTGCTGTTCAAGGATGAACTCGCCAAAGGATGGTCACAAAATAGTGAGGCTGAGTAGAGGAGGTATAAATTTTGAGAAAGAACTGCTATCTGCAATGAAGGCTAGCTTAAATTTAATTGTGAAACATCAATTCTGCATGCAGAAAATGCACTGACTTGGTAGAGACATGCTATCAGCATCTACTCTTGAAAATATGAGCGAATTTCACAGTAAACTAAAACCAGTACAATGAATCAGGGACGGCACCATAATGAGCAACTGATCATATGTCTACATGTAATGCTAGTTCTTAATGCTTTGCTTCTATTTAGAGCTATGTGAACACTCAGTGGATGTGTCACAACTAAAACAACTTACTCAAGATTATTCTGCAGGTAATAAAGGACTCCAAGCTCATTCAGGGTTCGAGCATTATCGGGTGTATCCTTGCCTAACGTGAGCTCTTCCAGCTGCAGGGCTCTTTGACGCAGGAGAGCAAAACCACACTACAGCAAAGCAGAAGGTAATGTAAGTCAAACACCACTGCTTTTTAAAAGTACAGCTGAAGACAGAAAACAAAAGGACTGTTTCATGCCAAAGGAGCAAACTAATCCTACTCAAGTTCTGTTTTCAAGCTAAGCAGCACACAGGCATTCTGCTTATTTGCAATTTAACAATGAATTTCACCAAACATGCTTCCTGGAATTTTGTTACTGTGGTGTTGTAAAGCTCTGTTTTTCCTATATCTCACATGCTGACTTGCTTAAATTCTGCAGTTCAAATAACCAATTCAGACTAAATTCTTAAGTTTATAAGGTCAAAACTTAAAATCAAGTTTATCTCCTATCCTAAATGCCATCTACAAAAACATATATTACTCAAAGCTTGACATGGATCTTTGTAAAATGGGCTGCCAAGCTAAAGCTTCTGTGTTAAGTGAATTACAAGTAACAAGTGCAGCTTACACACTCCGCTTATTCTTACCTTTGTAGTCCTAATAAAAATATTTCTGCAGCAGAACTCATTACAAAAACAGACAAAATCTTCAGGATCCAAATTCATTTGTATTTAAGCACTATGGAAATAGCAACATTTTTATGGCTTTTCACTAATTTCATTAGAACTACAACTAGAGCTCTGGAGTTACTAACTGAACTCTTATAGCTCAGACATTCTGTGGCAAACAAACCCTTATCTCGAGAATGACCAGAGGAACTCTGTAGCTGAAAAACACAGAAGTAAAAGTAGGGAAAAACTCAGTATGACAGCTAATATTATTACTGGGATTATCCACTGCAGTAAGCACTGTGTTCAATAGTATTTATAGGATAAATGCTTCAGTTATTCTGGAGAACACCTATGCCTATTGCCATTTTGACAGCAAGCTGTATTAGTAGTAATTCTGCACTCCCAAAAAGGCATATATCCACTTATTTCTTTTCCAGTTCTCTTAGTTCCATACCAGCTGTCCTGATTCATCTCCACTTCCAGCAGAGTTGAAAGGGCAGCTAGCAAAGCTGCTGCTAGGCTACTTTACTACCTATGCCTTCAATTATCAAAAGCACTTGAGCGTCAGACCAGCAAAGCTGCAACACGCCTTGCGTTTTTATTAAATATCAGGCATTTCCTTACCAGACTGCCTTTCCTCCTTGCTGCTTTTTGGCGTATTTTGAAAGACTTTTTCCTCAGCTGCTCAGCTTGTTCATATCTGAAAACAGTTATTCACAGCATTAGAAAGAATGCCAAATACAGCATCATTCTGAATATTCTGGGTATACTGGAAAGTTTCTGAATTACTTGAATGAACAAATCTGAGGAGAATTTAAGAATCTTGAAGGAATTTACACTTTTTGTCAAAGATAAAAATACTTAAAATGCTTGGGATCAGTCAATCCTTTATTTCTAACTTGTTAGAAATTTGTTGGAAAACTAAGCAAAAGCCTGGCCGCCACTGTGTGTCCTGCTGCAAGAATAAGGAGGAAATGCTCCTTGTTGCATTGGAAGTTATGAAACTCTGAATAAGAACCAATGAAACGTTCTGGCTTCAGGAAGAAAATTCTTTGCTGTTATTCTTTACCAAAATGGTAGAGTAGTTAAGCTTACTTGTTCTGCTTTTGGTACAAGGTTGCAAGTGCATCAAGTTCACGGGCTACGCGAGGATGTTCAGCTCCGTAAGCATTTTCAGAGATTTCCAGTGCCTGTTTATACAGCTGTTCAGCATTCCCAAACTTCTTCCACTGAACATAAACTCCTGCTAGCTGGTGGAGTGACTGCGCCACCCTTGGGTGGTCTGGATCTAGCGCAGTCTCTCGTATCTCCAGAGACCGCTGCAGAGGAGCTACAGCCTGTAACAACAAAGTTCACAAAATACGATGGCACCAGGCAGCATCCTGTATGCTACAATAATTTAACAACTGCAGCAGAAAGCACACACTGAGCTCTCCTTAATTTGCCTCCTTACTGTTACAACAATCTCTAAATGTACTTACCTGACCGAGAAGACCTAGGTCCTTAAGAAACCGTCCCAGGGTCTCATAAAGATCAGCCAGGCAGATCATACTTTCCTCTCCCTCACAGCTTTTTTCATATTCTTTCAGAGAGTCAAAATACTCAGCAGCCATAGAGCTCTTATCTTTCCCAACCAGCTGCCAGTAACTCAGCAATTCTGCAAAATGTCCCCTGTTTTAACAAGGAAATAAGAAGCTCATCTTATCTCTGATTCCCCTCTATTCAGACTGATGCTAGCTTAGAGAAAAGGTCCATATGCATGAATTTTGTCTTTTGGCTCAGTGTTTACAGAGACAATCCATGGAGACTAACACTGTTCAATGGCAGTATTTATCCCTTGACCAACCCCCAGGTGTAACAGAAGAATAAAAAGAGATGATTCATACAACCACTGCATTTAGCATTTCAGGCTCTGCTATTTAGGTTCATTTAATCTATATCGGTTGTCTACTAGTTTTATTGACAAAAAATTACTTTCAAATGTTTATAACTGCCAAAGCAGAGGCTACCTTTGTACCTTTTGTAAAGGTTTTGGGATACAAAAAGGTTCAAAAGACACTTGTGTAGCTTTTGTTTATCACCCTGCTGTTGGAAGAGCCAGGGAAGTTCATCTGCACTTCTCCAAGTCACTTGGTCCCGACTATTGAAAGAAAAACAAATAAAAATTAAAACTCTGAGAGACCTAGCAGAACTTGTCAATTTAATGTGAAAACTAGGCAAGAATACATTTGCCATACCTGAATGTCTAAACAGACAGACTACTCTAAGACCCACATATTCCATTTTCTCACATCTTCATTTTAATTTCACCCTGGAGGGCACTGGAACCCCCAGGTACCTCATAGCAGGCTGCTCCTCCCTCCTACATGGGCTAATCTGTGTCTGTTGGCAGGACTGCAACCCTGCTGCTGCCCACTGTCCCCTTGTGCCTCCTTTGCCTGGCACACTGTGGCCTTCTTGGCTTTCTGCTACCCAACAGTGAATGCTCTGAGGAGCAGTAAGCAGTAGCCCACAACTGGGACACCCTAGCTCAGGACTGTGAAAACAGATCAGTTTTTAAGCTGGATATGAAATGGTAGCTGTTCTGCTATTCTACTGGACCTCCACTTGTGTATGCGCTAATTGCTTGCTGAACCCAAGTAGTCTTCTGTTCCTTTTTAAAGTTCCAAGCGACCTCAGATTTCCTAGCATTTACCGGGCGTTAAAAATCCACATGGGGTCTGTTAGCACAAAACATCTGATGTGGTATAAATTCACACCCTTTTCACATGATAGCTTTACTGTATGCCCACTTCCCTCCACAGTCCTCTTTTCCAAAATTTAAAAGCAACTTGTCAATAATGAACTGCTAAACTGACAACCGGGGTTTTGCAGAATTATTTTATAATAATTTACTAAACTGAGTCAAAGGAGCTACATGAAGAAAATAAAAATATTGAAGAGGCATAAAGCCTGCAGTTTAGCACATCCTAAGGAATTCTGGCCTACCTTAGCTGCATAGTGAAATAGTCCACGAGTTTTTGTCTATAAGCAGAAATAACATTTTCACCTTCTTCCATATATTCTAGTTTCACCATCTCCCAAGCCTGAAAGAGAGTATAATTGAGAGAAAGGGAATGCATTTAATTTGTTTATTAAGTGCTGATGATACAGAGGGCACTACACGAGATTTCTTTTTGAAATATTTCGTGTTATAGAACTGAACCTCTTTTGATGACAAAGGCACTTGAAACAGACTGTCTTATATTAAACTAAAGCTCTGGTTATTCAGATAATATTCACTTATACATCAATCCTTCTTGGGTTTTCTGGAACCAGTGTCTTCTAGGCCACATGGAATTAATAACTAATAAGACCAGAAATTTCTGAAGGTTTGAAAAGCTGTGTTTTCAAATGCTGAATAATACAGATCGATAACGGTATCACAGCTTTAGCAGTTTTCAAGGTGATTCTAACAGCAGACCAGATGTTAAAGAAAACAGATGAGCAAACGCAAACATCACAGCCTACCTAGTAACAAGGAACTTATCTAAAAACTAGTGGGAGCTTATCAGGTGAAGTTCCACTTGCATATGTTTATCATTACAAAATTTACCTGGAGGTGCTGGAACTTCAGCAACCCACATCCATATGTCAGCAAACACATTTTGTGCAAGCTGTGAACGAGCGAGGCTAAGACCGCAGAAGACAGTTCAGGATAAAGTTCCATCAGCTCTGACTCACTCACACCATTGTGGCTAACACCGATGATGCACAGTATCTACATAAAGCAGAAAAAATGTTTTACAGAGTTACCAGTATTTGCCACAGAGCTTAGTTACAGTGAAATTCCAAGAAAAATACTGTGTATCATAGAATCATAGAATAGTTTGGGTTGAAAGGGACCTTAAAGATCATCCAGTTCCAACTCTCCCGTGATAGGCAGGGACACCTCCCACTACACCAGGCTGCCCAAGGCCCCATCCAACCTGGCCTTGAACACCTCCAGGGATGGGGCATCCATGACTTCCCTGGCCAGCCTGTTCCTGTGCCTCACCCCTCTCATCATGAAGAAATTCCTCCTTAGGTCTAGCCTAAATCTGCCCCTCTCCAGTTTATAGCTATTCCCTCTAGTCCTATTACTACATGCCTTTGTAAAAAGTCCCTCCTCAGCTTTCTTGTAGGCCCCCATCAGGTACTGGAAGGTTGCTATAAGGTCTCCTCGGAGTCTTCTCTTCTCCAGACTGAACAACCCCAACTCTCTCAGCCTGTATCACAGTTTATAACTTCATCGGGCAAGGGAAAAAGTGCACACGCAAGCCCTTTCCCTCTTCTGTCTTCGAAGAACAGTCCTCAGAGCTAATAGATTCATATTCTAATAGATAAAGCATCAAACGGGATGCTCTGGGACAAACACGTCTCCTTAGACTTTCCTCTATAATGCTAAGGGAGAATAACTCCATTAAGGAACTTCCATCGAAGTAAAATACGCTGAAGGTCTTACACTGTACCACAGAACTTCCAGCAATTACTGATTATCACGTCTTAATCAAAAAAACGTTCCACACAGCAGGGAAATTTTGCAAAGGTAGGATGAAGAACCAGAAATCTAATAAGTAGTGTCCTATAATCACAAGACACAATGTTCTGATTATATTTACTATGCTTGATGTAGTTAATCATTGTATCAGGGTAGTGATCAGCAAGAAAGTGCTAATTCCATATCACATCATCATGGAAAAACTCTGTTTTGTTTCGTGAGACAATGACTTAGTTGAAATTTAACGCAAAACAGTCATGTTCTATAGCGATGCAACAGATTTAATTAGATTAATAAAATTATCCATTCTATACTAATAATAGAGTAATCTCTGAATCACACATATGAACCAACATAAATTTATACTTAACTCAAGAAAAACTCTTCACAGGAAAGGATATACATTACCCGTAGAAACACTGATGCATTTTCTGCTTACCTCTCTCAAAAGACCTTTCTCTTTATCACTCTGCAATGATTCTTGAATTGATCTCAGAACAAGCCTGTACAGCGACACTGTGTCTTGACATTGGAAACACTGTTGAAGGGTTTCATCCATACTTCCTGTATTTCCAACACTGAGCAGAAGAACAAAAAGGGCATGGTTCAGCATATTAGATTTGACTAAGATGAACTGAAACTACTGAAGAGCTCTATCTCAAAAGTGCTCCAAATTCCTACTGAGCTTAAAAGGTGCACAGCACTTGGTGAGATTAAACATGGAAGAGGTGAATTCCTGAAGCCAGCTTCTGTCGTACTGCCTGATTTTTCTAAATAACTGCAGCATTTTTATTTAAGAAAAAAGTGCGCTGCAGTGTTTTTTCCTCCAGCACTACAAAGTAAGAACATCAGGCTGGATAAAGATAAAATCACACGCCACTGTTGCATTTAATGCACTTACAAAGCACGTTTTCAGGAGCAATTAAGCACTCTAGGATATAAAACAGAAACAGAAAATAATGAAAATTAGTCACCCAGAGTAAATTATCAGTCAGTGTATCATCTTCTGGGAGTCTCTAAAGCTAAAAACGCGTCTTTCTCAACAAGGAGAAATCTAGCTTAATAATAAGCCAATCCACTTAGTAAGCATTCTCTTACACAAGAGGGAAGATTTATTTCCTTCACAGCAGGAATTAAAGGGCAAAGTACTATATATGCAGGCTGTTAAACCAAACGGTTGTTGATCTTCATTTTAGCCTTAAAAGTCTATGAGGTAAACTATCTGGTACTTCAGTAAATATAACAGACCCAAATTAAACTATTCAACAAACATGTTTAACATTATTCTCTGAATACCTTTTAAAAATCATTGAAGCTACTGACATACCCAGAAAGCAGAACAATGGAAAAATAAAATACGAACAGAAGAGCTGAAAACAGATAGACGCAACTATTTGGATTCACTTAGTATCAAAATGGTGATTGTATACTCTGATTTTTCTTTCCATTGCATTCACAATCAGTGAAGGGAGAAATCTGTGCATATAGCTCTACTGCTTTTTCTTAACACGATTCATTCTATGTTAAAGGAATGTATTTCAAAATGCTAACAAACTTACTTTAAGTCTTCTAATCTAGCGATAAGCATAGTAATTTCAAGATCATCTCAACTTACCAAGCAATGGTTTTGCCCAGGAGAGTGACATACAGAGCATTGCAAGTTGTGGCAGAACGACAATGTCTCTCAAGTTTCTTCTCCTACAACATTTTAAACAAAATCTGTAAGCGAAGACTAAATAAACCACACCAATAAAATGTTCAGTGCTTGACAAGAAAACAAAATTTCTAGATATGCTTCTATCTGTAACATCTGGAGACTATGACCTAACTAGTGCAGAAAACATTGCCTGTTTTTCTGGCTATAGAAGCATATGAGTGAAAGTTGTCATTTGAATTTAAGAGTTTGGATCAAACTGCCGAATTTCTCAAGATGAGAATTACTTTACAGAATTGGTCTCCAAGGCAAAGAGGTAAAATACTTTTTTGTCCCATTCTGCCAATCGTTGTTACAGTATTATGCAATATTAAACCTTCTATTATTCTAAAATTAAACATGTTTACGGCAATATGTGCAACTACACTGTTTTTGTGTTAATAATTTATGTTGTTCCCTCCATATTTTTCAGTGCTATGAGCCACAGGGTACAAATACTCAGACTGCATGCTATCTTGAGCAGTAGTATCTAGTCAGCTAGTAATTTCTTTTGGCAGCTGGACTTATTTAATCTTTCCATGTTTTAATTAAAAGCTGTATTACAGCAAGGTACTTTAGAAGAACTGCAACAGACCTACCTGCTCTTTAGTCAATTTAATATTGGCAGAGTTACATTCTGCACTAATGAGCGATTTAACATCTTTGGAATTCAATGGATCAAGATGAAGCGTGGGCCATAACCTTTGGCAAGAGAGAACAACGTCATATTCAGACCTTATTAAATAGCGCACAAAGGGAAAAAAAGACATTGAAGTTCCAAAGCTTTTTAAAGTTTTATGTCAAAGCAGTAATTGAAGCTATTCTCTGCTACTAAGGAATTCTAGTCATCACAAGTCAAATTTCCACTTTTAGCCTTATCCTGGTATTGTGGTTCTTGATATGCATCTGATTGCATTAATACACTCTTTCATATAGTCATCTGGATAGATCCAACACAGTAAAACATAAATCTGGCTTCCCAATAGCTAAAAACTGTCCTCACTGCAGTTACAATGGAGAAGCTTTCAATGTCTTCAATGATTGCAAACCTTATCCTATCAAATCTCCACGTCCTGATAAATCCAGCTGTTTGCTCCTCAACAAGTAACTGTAATTTATAACAATCATTCTAACTCAGCTACTTTGAGATGTCTCAGAAATGTAACGTACCTCCAGGCCTGTGGACACGTTTCCACATTCACTGATACAATCACCCTCACATTCACTGGCAGTGGATCTATCAGCCACTTCATATGCTTCTCAGCTTGCTTAAAAACAAACTCTGGTTATTTAATGCAAAGGTTGTTCAAAACAATGCCAGAAGTTGATTCATTTCATTAACTGCACTACCCAGTGTGAAAGGAGTCTTAAATTCTCCAAAGTCCTTAAAAATTGCTTATGATCTGGTTCTAGAAACAGCACTCCCTGATATATAGCAGCATGACTGTACATAAAATGAACCAGATGATAGAATACTATTGTGGAAATGTTCACTTCGTAAAGACTAGGCTATTTATAGGCCCAATAAATCAGCTCACAGCCTTCAATCTTTGGATAAATAATGTAACTGGACTGCTCAAAAATTAAGGTGTCAAGATAAACTTAGAAGGAAAAAACCAAAACAACCCAATACAAAATTTGTCAATTAAAATTTAAAGACTATTTTAACTCATCTGCACTTTTTGCAAAACTATTTTCTATAGGTGGTCTTTAAAGCAAAGCAAACATTAGAATTTCTGTTACACCCATACAGCTGAACCTATTAAAACAGTCAAGGTTTCCTTTAGACTGATGAATGGCAAGTATTTTGAAAACATACCTGTATTTGGTCAATAGAATCAATAATTATAATAATGCTGCCTTGATGACGTGCAGAAAGTTTTTCCAGCCAGCGGGGAAATTCTTCCAGAAGTTTAGCTGGATCCAAAGTCAGAGGCGACACCAACCAAGAGTGTTGCATAAGCTGCATAATTATAAACATACAATGAATTCTACATTGAAAGATGTTCTATAGACACAAGAGGGAAAACAAAAACCCAACACACTATTTTGGGGTAATTTTTCTAGTCAAGTTCAGACAGAATTCTTTCCTTCTAATGTATACAGAAAGCTGTCATATGCAGAACAAAGAATATTTGTTGGACTCATTGTGTAAATTCTAGGGAGATAACATAAGTTTACACAATGAACAAGGAACCTGGGGGACTTATAGGACTTAAAAGTTGCACAGGTTAAAGAGACTTCTAAAAGTCAGGAGAAAATCACAAGGAGAACACAATTGATTTCATTTTTCTAATGGTTTTATTATGAGGTCCTTAGTGCCATCCTGTGAAGGAAGAAGAAAACTCAGATCCTGGCACGAAAATACTCCTCACTTATTCCCCACCCACCTAACACAATTAAAAAATAAATTAACATAGGAGAGAGACTCGTCTAGGAACAATATGGTGCCAACTGGCAAATACAGCCTCAGGTTTCTAAACACATGGATAGAAGAGGTACCACCTGTCTCTCTCATCGGCCAGATGGCAGGAAATTTTGGATGAAGCCAATATGGTCTTATAAGCCACCAATATAGGTCACTGAAAGCATAACTGCTAATTCCAATCTATTACAAATATCCCAGAAATGCTATTTAATTGATCTGCACTCAATGTGTAGGATTAGATTCCTGTCATTCTGTAGTGCCTTGCAACTGCACTACCCTTAACTGATGTAGAAAATTTTATCTTTTGACATATGCAAACACACTGGCAGCTTCCAAAGAATGCAGAGTATGTAATAATATCACATACCTTCAAAGTAAGGCGTTTAATTATCAATGCAGATTCTGAACTAGTAGACATGGGCCTCCCAACAAAGTGATAAAGAATTAGTGTGTTTGGTGAATGCTTCTGTTGCAACTGAATCCTAATAAGAGAAGTAAAAAAAAAAAAAAGGCACTAACAGTCTATAATTTTGCAAATATCTCAAATAAAAACTATCCGTTTTGCCGAAGGAAATAAGAGATATGAGCTAGAGGTATTCCATGTTTATCTTACAAAGTAGGATAGACATTTCCTGAGCAATAATTGAACTTTTTAATGTCAGATTCTATTTTTGCACTCCCTGGTACTGACAGCCATTAACAAATGCCCTTTCTGGTGCCATACAGTCACATGCCACTAAGCTTTTAAGTAGTGTCACTATGCATTTATTTCTATGTCAGCAAATTTTGTCACAGACTACAAGTGATCATAAAACACATTTCTATGATAGAGTATTAGGTATGATCTTTATTTCAGTTAAAAAGACTCAAAAGGACTCCTCTCGTGCGCCACAGAACAGCAACATTACTGAGCTACTAAATCACAGAATCATTGAATGACCCGAGTTGGAAGGGTCCCACAAGGATCATTGAGTCAACTTCAGTCCCCGCACAGGGCAACACCAACATTCACATCGTGTGTCTGAGGGTGTTGTCAAAATGTTTCTTGAATGAAAATTTACTTGAGGGGGGACATGCTCCACTGTGGTGTGAAACCACTTATTAATATTCTTTAAAGACAATTCTGCAGGGTGTTGCAATTGGAATCAGGAGGATGATAACGGCAGTCTAGATGGAATTAGCTACTCAGTTATTACAAATCTTTTCAGGATGTTTCAATAATGTCAGCGCTTTGTAAACGCTCCCACTTTACCTCTAATTAATATGACATGATGTTTGAAATGTAATGGAAACTTTTTTCCTTCAATTTTATTTTTATATGAAAAAAAAAAGTTTTAACTACCATTTTGACAGAAGGAGAGATTTCCCAGAGCCTGGTCCTCCTGAGACAAGCAAAGGTGGAATTGGAGCTGGTGCTGCTACTAGGTCATTTAAACGTTCAAAATACTACAAAAGGAAAAAAAAAAAAAAAAGAAACAAAGAAACAATCACTACAAATATTCCATGGTTTAAGAGTGAAACATAGTGCTTAGTATTGCAAGCCATCTAGATACAAAATACATGCACAGATTTATTAAGGTAAGGGAATAACTATTGAAATGTAATATAACACAAATGGAAATAAATTTTGTAATGAGACACTTAAACCACAGAATTCTCTGTTTTAAAGAAAGTGTAAAATAAATTTATTTTTCAAACCTCTATTTAAAATGGAACTTTCAGTGCTAATAAACTGAATTAGTGTCACCACAATAAAGCAATTGGGTACTATGTCTATTCAGGCTTCCTTGCCCCTCCTTTCCCACAACTACTCCACTGCACTGGATACAGTTGCCAGGAAATGCTGGCATTTCAATGCTGGCATCTGCCCTGAATTATACGTTGAGGCATTAAGAACACTAAAGAAAGGCTTTCTTTCAACACAGGAATGCCCAAGAATGTTACAGCAGAGTTGAGGATGACAAAAAAACCAAAACCATCCTTCCTCCAATTGGGAGAAATATTTTGTTTGCAAAAAAAGAAATGTAGGTGTATTATGATATACAGTTATTTTTTTCATTAATGTTCAATTATTGTACTGTTCTAGAGTATAGTAAAGATGTCACACTCTTCCAAACCACTGCCAATATATGAGCAGTGAAGTAAAAGGAATAAATAGTGCTAGTAAAATAGGGATAATGACAATTTAAATACAATAATACAGAAACTGCATGCTTATGTTACATTCTAACATCAAATAAAGTTGCTCCAATAAGCTGTCACCTCACTTTCCACAACCACTTTGATGTTTTTGGTTCCTACATTCGTTACACCTTGCCTACATATAATTCTACCCAATATCCCCAATTTGTTATGTTTTAAACATCCTATTTCAAAGAATGAGTAAGTACTAAGCTATTCAGCAGCTCTGCTTTTAAAGTTTCCTCTGTTCGTCTCACACAGGTACGGCTGCATGATGAGATGAAATCTTTTCATTAGCCATCTCCAGAAGACCTAACTGCAGCTGTCAAGATGGAGCTCAGATTTCCTGCTGTCCTCTCCCTTCCCCGCAAAACAAAAAAAAGGCATTCAGAGCCTTTTCTATTGACGACCAAAGTCTAAGAGGACACTCTACTTTCAGCACACCATTACAGTGCTTTCCTCCAGTGCAGAAACAACTGCTTCTTCATCAATGTCATTCAACAACACACAAACTGGCACCTTTCCCAGAAAATAAATATGCCATCTATATAAGACATATGGCTTCTTTTAGCCTAAGGAGTAATAGCTTCAAGGGTGCTCTCAGACACAGCTTCTTCTGTAGAAGCACATCTTGCCTAACAAGATATGGAAATAAGCGATGACTTTCTCTTCATCCATATACATTTCCAATGTACTTACTTTCTCAAATCCCAGCTCACACGTTGAATTAGAGGCCTGCTGAAAAGCTTCCATCTGTTCTTGTTCATCGTGTGCATCCCACAATACATCACCAAAAACAACTTCTTCGGGAGCAGTGGACTCTTCCTTATTACTCAAATCCTTGCCCTCTAGTTCTGTCATTTCACACCCCAATATATCCTAAGTAAAAAGAAAATTAGATAGAGAAAACTAACTACAATTCTTAACAGCGCAAGCACATTTAGTGTTTATTCCACTTCCACTGTATAGGAGTGTAGCTCTACTAACATCAGTATGCTGACTTCCTTTTAGAATAGCCAAGAACATAAATGAGCGATTTGATGAAACTGAATTAACTCTGAATCCATAGGTTTCAAGACATTTGTTTTAGTCTTCTCATTGTGGAAGCAACTCACCACAGGGAAGGATAGAGAGGGTAGAAAATGCAATCTTTCCTCATCCTATGATATGGATAAAGAGAAATTAAAAGAGAATTTAGGCCACAAATAGATCCCTCTTCCCTGTTATTTCTGCTTCTGCCCACAAAAGCACTGCTCAGTTCTAGGTTCTACTTTCCACTTGTAGATTTGCGTGCCAGATAAAACAATAAAACATAATAACATTTAAGTTAAGAATTTAAGAATAAATTGAAGTAGCATATAGTAATCACACTGACATCATTTAAGAGCATAAATCAGAGCAGGAATAGAAAAAGCTGAAATGCATCATGTACTCCACCTGTTTAATTATCTTTTCCACACAATTATAGATTTCATATGCTCCTTCCTTCACACCTCCAATATGATCAATCATCTGAAAAAGTAAATGGCAATGCATGACATAACCCTGAATCCAGCTGGGAACAGTATTTAGGTCTTCCAACAAAAACATTCTGGAACACATATAAATTCCATTCTGTTGCATTCCTTAGGTAGCATTCACTTTGCCTAAGCTTTTAAAAGTTGGGCAAAAGTTTCAGCTTTTCTCAACAGTTCTATCTGTAGAGGGAAATAAATGGCAACTAATTTATTTTCAAATGGGAGAAACCTCTCTGCAGGAACGCTTCTTGGTCTTTGGTGGCTACAGAGGGACCTTATATAAATAACTTTGCCATTTAAATGGCTAAAAGCAGTTTAGAAATTCTACCCTTACGACATAGGGGTTCTTTTCAGTGGAAATGCAGTGGCTCTTTTTTCTCCCCTGCTAATGAAAATTTCATAATATTCATAAATTTCAGCTTCATCAATCTGCTCACATAATGAGTGTCCAGGGCAATGAGTGTAATGCAATTTCTCCTAAAATCTGGGACTGCTCGTACTCAATGCTGTTTATGGCAGGGAAGTAAGCCTTTTAAAACTCACCAGTCTTTAAAACGCCATACCTTTGCTTTGTTTGTGTAAGAGATTTGCTCAATTAACTGCTGCACCGAGACTGAACTGACTTTGCCATCCTCCTTTCTGTGGTAAATTAGCCGAGATTTTTCTTCTGGATTTCTCAAGAAGGCTTCTTCACAGTCCTCCAACAAACAACTAGATTGGAAATCAGCATTCTTGTGCTATATTACACTGCTGTAGTAAACAGTTCAATCAACACAAGCTCCAAACATGGGTTTCACTGCAAAACCTAATTCAAAAGTCAGATCTATTTACAACAAAGGTCAAGAAAATACTTCAGCAGAGAATTTAAAATAAACTCTGAAGCAAAGAAAAGCTAAGGGAGGAAGTTTTCCTACTTGTACCAAAAACATTAAAGCCATTTATTAATTCTTTTGATTATCGCTTTGTAAATTCAAAGTTGATCTTCCATACCACTAAGCAGAGTGACAAATAACTGCCTTGCATGGAAAGAACGTGGATTCATACATTATGAATAAGCATCATATACATACTCTGCCATCATTTATTTCAAGGCTCTGCTCAATTCCCTGGCCTTTTTAGAACTCCTTTAGTATTTGTCAGATGTAGGACAGTCTTTTAATTTATAGTAGCCGAAAAGCAAAATTACACACTTAAAAACTCAAAAGCACTTTGTATTTATATATGTGAGTTATACCCACAGATGTATTTCCCAGCAATTTATTGCTGTTCAATAGAAGGAACTATATACATTTGGGAGGTTAACAATAGCAGACAGGATTATGTTCTTTATAAGCACCACAATTTCATTACAGTTTTTCCAAGAGAATCTAAGTAAACACTGTTGGCAGGAATGCTCCTTTGTGCCTTTTTTCTTTGCATGTTTCATTCTTAAACACATGTGACCCACATGCATAAAACTGAGTTATTTGTCAACAGTATGCCAATACAGCCTCAGCAGCTGACATTATCTTTCTAAGAGCATAAATGTATGGCAGCTACAGTCCAATTCCTCTATGAAAACAAATTAGCATCTTCTGTGGTACCTGACTGTTCCCTGCACCACCCCACTGTTGTAAATCTACTCGTGTCTTTAATTCTCTGCAGGCACATGTTTTATTTACAGAAACAGGTCTAGTTAATATGAGAGCCCTAATAACACAACACCATTGGAAATCCTTAAGAGTTCAAAATCTACCCCTACTATGACACTTAGTGCATAGTAGTATTTTCAGATGTTTGCATAATTACAAACATTTTGGAATGACCACTCTGTGATGCTCAATACTATCTCTTCTAATCCCTTTTTCGCTCTTCTTCAGCAGAAGGACACTGCTCCCTCCCCTAAACATCAAAACCAAACTCCACCCGATATTCCCAAATGTATAACAGAAACCATCCTAACACAACTCTAAAAGTATCCCTAGTTTGGGTTTGGTTTTTTTTTTTTTTTCGTTTAGCAACTCATGTTTCTTCTTCTAGAAGGTCAGGAAATTACTCACTGAACAAAAAGAACACATTGCATTACCATGTGTCATAAAACTTCGTGACTTCAGTAAACTAAGCTGTGGAAAGCTAGCATAAGCTACCACACAGGAAAGCCATGAAATGAGTCCACAAAATAGCCAAAGATAGAAAATAATACATGACAGAATAAAATCGAAATACTACAGACAGGTGTAAGGCTAGATAAGCAAATGAAAAACACTGAGGACATTCACAGCAGCCATCCTGAATTTGTAAAACTCTGGCAATGCACACAATGGAGAGCTGCTCTTGGAAGTGAAACATTTCTGTACCAAGAAGACAAACATATTTCATGCTGTATTTGAAGGAAATCTGTAGCTACAAGAAAAAGGAAATGACACAAAGCTGATATATTCTTTTCTGTCTGCTCCAGGAAACCTAAAGTTTGAGGGAGTACCACTTAGAAGACGCCAGCTTAGAAAATGTAATGAGCAAAGCATCACATACATTTTAATAAGCTATGTGCTCTGCATTACCAGTTTCCATTTGCTCTACTAGTCTGTAAAATACTTACCTTGGCAAAGTTAAATGTAGGAGCAAAATGACTAAAGAACTTTTTTCAATTTCCCATTTTCTTACATCCTTTAGAGGCCTTTCATTTTCTGCTGAAAAATGAACAACTTGGAAGAAGTACCCCATTGTTTCACAGACTCTCTGAAGCTTTGGTGAGTAGTTCTGAAAGCAAATTTGAATAATGGTGCTTTACTACTAAATCTGCACAGCACTAAGGACCTACTTGATAAATCTCAGCTTCTTTTCTCTAGACAGTTTCTTTCCACGAAGTCCTTCACAATATTTTCACTGACTTCACTGAAATCAGGCTACACATACTAAAGCTTTCAAGAAATATTAGGCAAATTTCTGAATAAGTATCACCGTGGAAACAAAATACATAAATTAGCATAAGTCTGTGAGATACTCACTCTAATAAAGATGTCCACTTCTGGTTGAGTCTCATCAGTACTAATAATAAAACATCTTACTGTGTTACTCCACAGAGAGTGGGAAAATAGAGGAGTAGCCTGCAATAAACTGGCAACAGCAGCATCCCAATCATCTGCCAACAAAAAAAAAAATGCAATAAAATAAACTCGAGAGAACTTTATATCTGATTACAATGCATAACAGATAAGTCATCATCTTTTAACATTATGAACACTACAGTTTATTTTAAATAGTGACAATTTTACTCAACTATTTTAATTTTATAAATTTGAATTTAGAGAACCCATATTATCTGATAATGTCACATAATTTGACAATGTGGCAAAGCAAGTGTTAAGTACATTCATATTATCACTACAATTAGATTTCCTCTAAATAGCATTGATGAAACATATCCACAAGATCAAGCTTATAGTTGTAAAGTAAGTAAAACTACACAGAAATAAAACACTTAGAATCAAACATCATATTTTTGCCTCCAGACCTATAGGTATTTCAGTTAGACCAGGCAAATAAACGCTAGTGAAACATTATGGGAACTTTATCTTCTTGAGATGAAGTCCATTGCTTTCTGTAGTGCTGTATGTCAATTCCCTACAGAAGCAAGGAATTTCGAAACTTTCTTAGGTTCTTCCCTTCGTGGCTGGTCATTCTTTCAAGATAGGAAGAGGTTCTCCTTCCACTACCACATGGGATGACACAAGGCTTGGTGTGTGAAGCTGGAGCCATCACAGAGCAGACCCTCCCCTCCCAATTTGCAGGCACAGATTTCTGAATCAGAGCCTGAAGGACTGAAGACAAAAGGGAGAAACTGGCAGCAAAATCAACTATATGCAGGAGGGGTTCCAGAGCCAGGACAGCAGTGAGGGAAACCAGAGCACCAGAAGACAATTTACAAGAGGCCATTTAGGAAACAAGTTCAAACCCAACAATTATTGACAAGAAAATATCTGACACTGATTCACATAACAATGCATACATCCAGGTCTTGCAATCAGATTTACATAAATTGCCTCCTATGCAGAGTCAAAACCCATGTAAATTCAATGATATAATTTATTCTACTGTGAAGGTAACATTCACACTCAGGAAGCAGAGAGTTTGAATACAAATGGAAAATAGAACACCAGGAGATACTGAAAGGAAGATGACTATCTTCCTTAGTCAACATAGGCAACAAAACAGTATTTGCTTTACTCACAATGAAGCATGATTCACTGCTGTTTACTAAAATCATTGCTGCACATACTATAGTCACCCAATATATTAAATATAACTTAGCATGTACAGCTACAGTTCCTTTCATTTTTACAAAGAATTCTAAATAACTCTTCAGTCAAATTATCCAAGAATGGACAGAAAAAGAGCTAAAAAAGAACAGAATTACTTAAGAACTGATAGAAAAATGACACAGACATCTAAAATGCAAACCAAATCACCATTACTTACCCCTGTTTATATTTGCGAATGGTCCCTCAACATCTATGGAGCTATGAGCAAATTCAGGCCCTCTGCAAGACTGCTGAAGCTGCATCATACTACCCATGGATGGCTCACTTCCCAAAGCTCCTCCATTCCAGTATTCAGATTGTGCCCCAGTAGCTAAGAATTGGAAAACAAAAAAAAACCTCTCTTCATTCTCACTAAAAAAGGTAAATTATCAACCTTAAATACTCCAACTGAAACCTACTGCCATGTGCCACTGCTCGTAATTTTTTCTCTTTTGACAGATTTGCTCACACCTTTGTACGCTGTAGTTCTAAATTGGTGAATGTCTAAAGTTGAAGTGAAGCCACAATGCTGAAAGACAAGGTTATTTGCCATTGTTTGTTATTATACAGATTGCCCACATCTATTGGGTTCAAATGCTGACTTGTTACAAATCAGGAAAACAGTTCACAGTATTACTGCAGCCATTTGTGCACATCACAAAATTGACAGCTTTTGTTCAGGAATGTTCCAGCACTGGAAAAGCATAAAGGGCCTGTAGGTCAGGACTGAAATATATTCTCTGTGCTGCATGAAAGAGCTTTCACAGTACCTCTTCATAACATCATTGGCTTACACTACTCACAATCAATATACAATGTGCATGACACAATAAATCTCCCATGGAAAAAATCAGGAAATCAAAAAAGACATCAAAAAAGGTAAGAAGGGAAGCATGAACTCAAAAAATACTTTATGCAAAAGACAGAAAAAAATATATAAAAGGACCATCTGAACTACTAAAGTTCATCGAATGAATCATTATGACACAAAAAGGTGATCACTGCATTTTGAAACATTTCTGCTTTCAAAGATTGCATATTGATACTCTTGCCGAGATGTATCTGCTAATATATCCCAATAAGCAAATCAAAGGTTAAGCAACAGCACTCGCACGCATTTTTTCCTCAGTAATCCTTTCAAGGTGCAAGAGGTAATGGTGGCCACCATAATCATATCACCACCCATAACCAAATGTTATAGCACTAGCTGTCTGCTACAGTTATTGCTCCATTTTGTAGCACATAAAAACTCAGAGGACAGATCACATACCTACCTGAATCCTTCCCAAGTTACCAAATACCTCTTACAGCATATATAAGGTTCTGCCTTTTACGTCATTAAGTTTGTGAGGGCTTCCCTTTCAAAAAATTCTTCAATAAAATGACTCTTACAGACAGTTCATGTTTGTTAAATACCAAACTCTGCTATCCTGAAAAATACAGCAGCTAAGACTGGCATACTTCATGGTTTATGCACAGTAAGTCTACCTAAGATTTCTCCTACTTTCAGGTATGCTTTTTGAATCCTTTGGAACATGATTTCTCAGATCTAGAATGAAATAACTCAGAAAAGACTAGAACAATGGAACATGGAACAATTTTAAAAAATAATGTTTCAGTCATTGTGTCTGGACAGTCCTCTATTTTCTTCATCTATTTATTTAAAACCAGAAACATGGGGTTCCCACAATCTAAGCTAAGTTTGTAGTCTGCTGCTTTTAACCTTTAAACTACTTTATGTTGCTTTTCACCTAGATTAATAAAACTTTTCTCAAAGGAACATAAAGATTTGTATTGTGCTTTACTATTCACAGACTTCAGTTATGTTCCAACACAAAATGCTGGGAATGAAATTCTCACCCGTGACATCCGTACAATTATCGTCAGAATCGGACTCTTCAGGATCAAACACTTGGATTCCTTGGGCCTGCAGTCTCTGAAGTTTTGCTTCTAGCTCTCGTTTGGCCCTCAGTAAGTCCTGAATCTCATTTTCTTTAGTTTCTCTGAAAATCTATGAGCAGGAAAGAAAAATGAAATACAAATCACAAGTCTTTTAAAATTCATTATCGGCTCCTGAATTCGTGTTACCTGCTTTCAATTGTAAAAATAAGTTTCTAGCATTTATTTAGCAGGCAAAGGCATGAAAATGTGAACAAGAAGCTGTCAGAAGCCTATAAATGAGCAGGAAAACACAGTTTAAAATCATTTATTTTTTTAAAAGTTTACCATTTTAAACCTTAGCATACTGTTCGGAAAGTCAGAAGTCTGCATTGATATGGGAAGTTCATTAAAAATGGCAAATAAGTTTCTTCACCTTTTAAAGTTTACTGTCTTCTAAAATTACTACATGCTACAATTTTTATGCCTTCATGCTCGTGTCTTTTTGGATTTTTTACATTTACATATAAACTTTTATTTAGTTTTAATTGTTGTGGAAATTTAAATTTCCTAATATAGTAAGCAGTCGAGCACCTCCAGCTGTTCTGTTTACAAAATACTACCATCATGTGGGGAATAAAACATGAACCTAGATTTAAATTCAAAGACATGGAATCTTCAGATCTCATTTTTGTAAATAGGGTCAAAATTTATCCTCTTTTTCAGTACTTGCCAAACATTAACACCTGTTACAATTAAAGACATCAAGAATCTTGAGAAAGGTGCAAACCCAGGACTTATTGCCCTGTTTTGGGTTGTAGAAGTACATTCATCTGCAGCAAGGGAAAAGCAAAAGCACCAACCTGGCCTTTCAAATCACCCTTCTAGAAAGTGCAAAGGCTTTTGTCTTTAACCGGCTATCGTATTTTAGCAGCCAAAAGAGCTGCACCAAAACACGCTTTTCCTCAATGTAAGCTAGAAGTGTTAAATATTACAATGCTATATATAAAATGTACTCAGAAATAATGGAACTCTGTGTTTATACATTCCTTCAGCATGTCTCAGTTTGCAGCCCATGTTTTCTTGGCACTCTTAAACATGAATATATCTCTGTGCTCAAATAACAGAAATTTAGTTTAAGATGAGTCACTGCATATTCTCCTTTCACTATTTAAAAAGTTATTTTCTATTTTTTAGCTCATACTTTTACAGAGAAGCTTCGGTAGGATAATCTTAAAGAAAACAGGCAGCTACAACCATGATAATTCACTTTTGTTTTAAGGAGAGATCCTTGTGAAAGCTATTGGAGAAGAGTTCATTGAGGAAATGCAACCAAGTGACATCAATCTTCTTTTTGGCCATTTTCCCAGGAAAAAACAAAAGTCCAGCCATACCTTGAATTGCCTTTTGACCTTGTCTCGATCATGTTCAAAAGTAGCAGCTCTCTCCATCGCCTGGTATTTCGCTTCCAAGGCACTTTCTTTCTCTCTAAGTATTTTCTGATATGTCTTCTGAAGTGCCTGAAAACATTTAATAATACCATTTTTTTTCCTGAGTGAAAGCAATCACTGATAAATGATTTTAGATTACTTTCCAGGTCTGAATATAATGTTATCCCAGCATCCTTCCCTGATAAAAGATTTTAGACTGCTTTGCAGGTGGAACTACAATGTTATCCCAGTATCCTTCCCTGATAAAAGGTTTTAGATCACTTTCCAGGTCTGACTACAATGTTATTCCAGTATCCTTCCGATCGCAGATTTTAGGTTGCTTTGCAGGTGGAACTACAATGTTATCCCAGTATCCTGCCATGATAAAAGTTTTCAGATCACCTTCCAGGTCTGACTACAATGTTACCGCAGTATCATCTAATCATAGAACCACTAGGTTGGAAAAGACCACTAGGATCATCGAGTCCAACCATTCCTATCAACCACTAAACCACGTCCCTGACCACCTCATCCACCATCTGTTATATACCTCCAGGGATGGTGACTCAACCACTTCCCTGGGCAGCCCGTCCTTCCCTGATGAAAGGTTCTAGATCACTTTCCAGGTCTGACTAAAATGTTATCCCAGTATCCTTCCCTGATAAAAGGTTTTATATCACTTTCCAGGTGGGACTCCAATGTTATTCCAGTATTCCATATCTTTCCTCACTCCAGGTGCACAGTGGGGTCCCCGTGCCCAGCCTTGACCACACCCCAACAGGTCACCAGGGTCGCACTAGGACATGCACTTTCTCCAGCATCTTGCCTTCCTTGGGAAGGCAAACCCATCGCACCCATCGCCTTCCCTGGGATGCGGGAGGCGACCTTGGCCGTGTCACTCGTGTGTGTCCCCTCGCTCGGCTGCCCTGGGTGTCAGGGCGCTACCTGCAGCTCGGCCCGCAGCCGCTTGTTCTCCCTGTCCAGCTTGGCCTCCTTCTTCACCATGGAGGCCAACTCATTGTTCTTGCTGACACGGAAGATCTCGTACTCCTTCTTGAGCCGCTCGTACTCGGCCGCGCACTCCAGCTCCTGCACCGACGCCGTCGACTTGAAGCTGGCCCCGAGGAGCCCTGCGGGACGGGAGCCCCCGACGCGCCGCAGGGACCCGCGCAGCAGCCGGGCTTTCGGCTTCACCTCCACCGGGATCTCGCAGGCTTCGCCACCACCGTACGTGTCCTCGATCACCTCCCCGACAGCGCCGGCCGGGCTGACCAGCGACGAAGCCGTCCCCATTGCGGGGGAGGGGGGATGCTGCCCCGGTCAAGGCTTTACCAGCGAGCGGCGGCGGCGGGGACCCCGGCGGGCGAGGAGGCGGGGGTCATGGCTGGGGCGGGATGTTCCCAGGGGCGGGTAATCCCCTCCGCTCCCCTAGGATGCTCTCCTCCTTTCTCCAGGGTTCCCCTCCTCGCCCCGGGGCTCCCTCTCTCTCCCCAGGGCTCCCCCTTCCTCTCCCTGGGGGATGCTCCCCGTCCTTGCCCCGGGGCTCCTCTCCTCTCCCCGGGGACGTTGCCCCCCTCTCCCTGGGGGCTGCTCCCCCTATACTCAGAGGATGCTCCCCCCTCTCCCTAGGGCTGCTCCCTCTCCTCTCTCCGGGGGCTGCTCCCCTTCCTCTCCCTGGGGCTGCCGCCCCCCTCTCCTCGGGGATGCTCCCCCCTCTCCCCGGGGCAGCTCCGTCTCCTCTCCCCGGGGCTGTGTCCCCTCGCCCCGGCAGCGCCTCTCACCAGCGCCCCGCACCCTCCGAGCCGCAGCGCCCTGCGAGCCCGCGGAACGCGGCCGGACGAGGAAGGGAGGGCAGCCGGGAGGAAACGGCTCGGAGAGCCGCCTCCTTCCCTCTGCCTTCTCCCGCCCCGTCCCACGGCAGCTCCGTCCGGGAGCAGCCCGGGAAAGGGGGGAGGCGGGAGGAGGTGGAGCCGCGGGTAGCTGCCTGTTGCCGGTTTGAAACAGGTTACTCCTCTGTTTTCTCACGGAAGGCGCCGGAGGGCAGGAATCTGCTTCTCTGGGGATAAGTGAGGATTTTCATAGAATCATGGAATCAGAGAATCATAGAAACATAGAATCGCTAGGTTGGAAAAATCCTTTGACATCATCAAGTCCACCCATAACCTGTCCGCTACTAAATCATATTCCTAAGCACTTGATCCACCCATCTTTTAAACACCTCCAGGGATGGTGACTCCACCACCTTTCTGGGCAGCCTGTTCCAGCGCCTGATAAACCTTTTGGTGAAGAATTTTTTCCTGATATCTAATCTGAACCTCCCCTGGTACGACTTGAGGCCATTCCGTTTCCTTCTATCACCTACCACTTGGAAAAAGATACCAACGCCCACCTCGCTACAACCTCCTTTCAGGTACTTGTAGGTCTGGTAAGGTCTCCCCTCAGCTTCCTCTTCTCTAGGCTGAACAGCTTAGGTCTTTGCTTTAAAACAACCTTTGTTTTGCTTTAAAAACAGGAGCAAAGATGAGCAAAGGGCTTTAAATTCGAAAAGGGAAGATTTAGATTAGGCAGTAGGAACAACTTCTTCATGATGAGGGTGGTGAGGCACTGGCACAGGTTGCCCAGGGAAGCTGTGGATGCCCCTTCCCTGGAGGTGTTCAAGGCCAGGTTGGGTGGGGCCTTGGGCAGCCTGATCCAGTGGGAGGTGTCCCCGACCATCACAGGGAGGTTGGAACTAGGTGTTCTTTAAGATCTCTTCAGACCCAAACCATTCTGTGATTCCATGATTCTATGAACGGAAGCACCTCTAGTTCCCAATGGCAACCTTGTTGAAATTTCTTCCTCTTGACTTTATTTCATTTTAGGAGTTGTTAGTGACTCTTAACAACCAAAATCTGTGGATCTGAGGTTCTGTCCCATAGAGAAATAGCTAAAACATCAGTGTATTATCAACACCGTTTTACCCACAAAACACAGCACCACACATGCTGCTATGAAGAAAATCAGCTCTGTCTCGGCCAGACACAGCACAGATTTTTTTGTCAGAGAAGGACCTGTACTTTGTAAAGATCCTTCATGACTTCAGCTTTAACAGAAACAGACTGCTTTCCATCCCTGAATCCACTAAATGAGGGATACAGTGCATTAGCTGGTGGTCTGATAAATTTATGCTTCTAACTACCCCTTTGGGGTCGGTATGCAATCTGTACTCCTGATCCACAACAGAATGACTACTCTGGCAATGTTCTCCTCCTACTGAGACAATGGGTTTTTCTTTTCAATGCATGTGTTACTTAGAAACCCATGGACTTTTTATGCTTTATGGCATAGAGAATTTTGTGCAATCATTCTAAATATTTTATTCGCTGTTACTTAATATCTGCTGGGATATGGTCTAAAAACATTTATGTGGCAACTGTAGGGGTATTGCTTTTGTCTTTGATATATCTGCTATATTACTGTATGATTTATCGCAGAAGTTTTATACTCTTGGCTTTATTTCTTTTTAGGAGTTGTTGGTGGCTGTTAACAGACAAAATCTATGAATCTAAGGATCTGTCCTGTAGAGAAAAGTACAGCTGCAGGAGCTGGCATTCTGAAAGAAGGTTAGTTTTTTACATGCATTATTAAGTTCAGCTCCAAGTTAGCAGCTGTTTGTTTTGCAAAATAATATATCTGATATGCTAATGTCTATGTATTCCTGTAAAATTTAGTGTGCATAGTGTCTATTTTCTCCCTAGAGAGCAGGGCCCAACAGGATCCAACACCTGCCCTGGAGCCCAGAGTCTGTGCCACACCCTGGGCCGGTCTATACTTTTATAATTCTCAGTTCCGGCCAAATGGAGCACAGGTTGTGCCATGAACTTCCGTGTGGTGGAGGCTCTGTGGGGGAATTATATCTTGCCACCCTAAAACTGACCTTTGAGACCAATCGGCACACTCCAAAGAAGAACTGAGAAGAGTAGGTAGCAGGTCCACCAAGAAGTAAGTGCTGGGCAATGGTACTGTGTCACACCGAAGTCCAGTGTGTGCACCTTGTCCTGTCTCACTGAATCTTGCCGGTTCTCCATTTGAAGACCTTCCCTTTCAGGAAAAAGGCACTTGCGGATCATCTGCCCCTTAAATTATCTTTATGCCATTTCCAACTCTGCCTCTTTTAAAAAACCCTGTCTGGTTCCTTCACGCGTCCCGAGGATTTTGGAGGATCAGATGTTTGAGTCTGAGGAGAACACCCATTTGTTCCTAAATCTCAGAACCTGCCCTACCATCAGGGTGAAAAACGAAAATGTCACAACTTTAAAGCAGATTTTACCTCATGTATGTGCCATGTTTGTTAGCCGTAACTGGGGGAGTCATTTCCTCTTAGAGGGGAAAAATAAGTATCTTATATTTTAAATGTCTTTACAGTGATACTTCCCTGATTTTCAAAATCTGTCAGAGAGGAAAATTACTTTTGTGTGCAATAGAGAAAAAGTGTTGTTTTATTTCCCTGAGTAAAAACACTTGAGTTTTGGGAATATGTGCAGTTTTCCCTAACATTACCCCTTTATTTTCATGAGCAAAAAATACTTTCATGTCTGAATATAAATTATGGTAACCTTAGTGACCTATTCTAGTTAAATCTAATTTCAGTGAAAATTATGGATACAGAATGTGTGACAGTTGTGGAAAGAGGAAGGGTGTTACTGTGTTTTCCCTGATATTGACAATAACATGGCCTATAAAGCATTAGGTGGTTTAGCAAATCAGCCTGTAATTCTGCAACAAAGCAAGGCTCTTGGTTTCCACATTAGCATGTTGGTTTCAGGCTGTTTCTCCACTGCTGCTTCAGCTCTGGGAATAATTAAAAATATGTTCATGCTGATGCTTGAACTGAATTGTTCTCGTATTCTGCAATTGTAAAAGTCAAAATCTCCAACCTTTAAGCCTAGAATAAAAAATGTAATATTGTAAGAACTCCTGGATTCCTTCTAATAATCCACTTGACATTAACAAATGGACTGGAAGAACTGTAGATGCTGCTTCTCTAATGCTGCCTCTGGGTGCATTACAGAATTTTTATGGATAGTAGAGACCGTATTAACACAGCCTTTCTAAACAGAAAAATTACACCACTTCCTTACTGCTTCATGGATTGGTTTTCCTAGTGTTTAGAGATTAGAATAGCTTACTTCAATATCTAATTCGTAAACTAACAAAGATGGCTTTAAATCGCCGATTAAGACAATTCAGAAAGAAATCCAACTGTTCATTGCACAGATGTTGCAAATGGTGTCTCAGAATGTCTGAGCATGAGCTGTCTTAACTTTCAAAAATTAATTGACCCAGAAAATCAATTGCTGTAGAAAATACATTGAGTTCTTTAAAAATTGCCTTGTTGTATTATGTTACTTTTTTAAGCTTCGATTGAAGCAGCGTAATCCTTAGTCCTTTAAGGACACTGATGCTGGATGCTGGGTGAATTATGCCATCAAGTTCTTCACAGGTCAGTGGAGACATTTGCGATATCTTGAGCATCTTCATGTTTAACATTGCTATTATTTACCTAATTTAGAAAGATTATTAAGACAATCCATGTGTGAGATGTGGTGGGTTAACCTCAGCCAGCAGCTAAGCACCCACCAGTTGCTCACTCACTACCCCCAGCCCAGTGTGATGTGGAGGAGAACTGGAAGAGCAAAATCAAGAAAAACTTGTGGGTCAAGATAAAGGCAGTTTAATTAGTGAAGGAAAGAGAGAAAATTTAAAAAAAAAAAAAAAAAAAACAAAAAACCAAACAACCATAAAACCAACAAGTGATGCATAGGTGGTCACTCACCAACTCCAGCAGACAGCCAGTCTCCAAGGAACAGCTACTTTGGAAAGACTAACCCTGAGTTTTATTGCTGAACATCACATTATATGGCTTTGCTCATTTTGAATCATTTGTCCCGACTGTTTCTCCTCCCAATCTTTTTCCCACCCCAACCTACTCACCAGCAGGCAGAGTGAGAAGCAGAGAGGGCCTTGATGCTGTGCAAGCACTGCTCTGCAATAGCTAAAACAGTGGTATGTTATGAACACTCTTTTACCCACAAATGTAAAACACAGAACAACACAGGCTGAAATGAAGCAAATTAGTAGCTCTGTCTCAGCCAGACGCAGCACAGATGTGTTCGTCAGAGAAGGACCTGTACTTTGTAAAGATCCTTTATGACTTCAGCTTTAACAGAACCAGACTGCTTTCTATCCCTGAATCCACATAATGAGGGATACAGTGCATTAGCTGGTGGTCTGATAAATTTACTCTTCTAACTATCCCTTTGGGGTTGGTATGCAATCTGTACTCCTGATCCACAACAGAACAACTACTCTGGCAATGTTGTCCTACTGAGACAGTGAGGGGTTTTTTGGATGCATGTGTTACTTAGAAGCCTATGGACCTTTTATGCTTTATGGCATAGACAATTTTGTGCAAACATTCTAAGTATTTTATTTGCTGTTACTTAAAATTTTGCTGGGCTACAGTTTAAAAACATTTAAGGGTGTTGCTTTTTTCTTTGATATATCCACTATATTATTGCATGATTTATTGTTGAAATTTCTCACTGTTGACTTTATTTCATTGTAGGATCTGGCCTTCTGAAAGAAGGTTGGTTTTTTACATGCATTAGTAAGTTCAGCTCCAAGTTAGCAGCTGTTATTTTTACAAAATAAAATATGTGGTATGTTACTGTCTATGCATTCCTGTAAAATTTAGTGTGCAAGGTCAGCATATAATAGGGTAACAGGAAACTGAGGAAGATGTGGAGATTAAAGGTTGCCACAGATTGACCACCCCTTAAAAATAAGAGTTGCTGTTATTAGGATGAATGTTGATAATGACCTGAAAGCAGAAGATACTTTAGATTGAAGGTGGCTAAACAAATTTCTACACAATATCCTTTTTGTTAATTCAGATGCCAGACTGACTTTTAAGGCTTTTTACTATCGGCAAAAGCAAAGCTTTTTCATCACTATTAAATTGTTCGTGCCTGCCCTGAATCAAGTTGATAATTTTTTGTGATCTCATTCATTATTCGAAAATATCTATGTCTAATGGAACATGATTAAGAGAGTGCTCTTTAGGACACACAGTGAAAAGATGTAGCATAGTAATTTTTAAAAAATTTGTTTTGTCCTGGATTATATATGATTCTATTCCCATCTTATTCAGTGACAATTAAGACCTTGCTCTAAAAGGCTGCTTCCTATTGAGTTGTTCTTCGTTAACTTGTTGCCTTTCCCTAATACCTCTATGCTGTGCAGTAAGTGCAAGCCTGCATAAGCAAAACTACTTTTTACTTACTCAGCTTCTTTATTCTATATAACTTGAGGCCCAGTGTAAAACACAATGAAGTCATGAGGTTCAAGAAGGCCAAGTGCAATGTCCTATGCCTGGCTTGGGGCAATCCACAGTTTCAGTACAGGATATATGACTAAGAGCAGCCCTGCAGAGAAGGATTTGGGGGTGTTGATTGATAAGAAGCTTGACATGAGCCAGCAATGTGTGCTCGCAGCCCAGAAAGTCAACTGTATCCTGGGCTGCATCAAAAGAAGTGTGGTTAGCAGGTTGGGGGAGCTGATTCTCCTCTTCTACTCCACCCTTATGAGACCCCACCTGGAGTCCTGTGTCCAGTTCCGGAATCCTCATCATAAGAAGGATATGGAAATCTTGGAATGGGTCCAGAGGAGGACTATAAAGATGATCAGAGGGCTGGAGCACCTCTCATACAAGGACAGGCTGAGATAGTTGGGATGGTTCAGCCTGGAGAACAGAAGACTCTGGGGAGACCTTATAGCGACCTTCCAGTACCTGAAAGGGGCCTGCAAGAAATCTGGGGAGGGACTTTTAACAAGGGCATATAGCAATAGGTCAAGGGGGAATGGCTTTAAATTGGAAAGGGGAAGATTTAGATTAGATATTAGGTAGAAATTGTTCATAATGAGGGTGGTGAGGCACTGGCACGGGTTGCCCAGGGAAGCTGTGGATGACCCATTCCTGGAGGAATGTTGTGGATGTCTCATTCAAGGCTAGGCTGAATGCGGCCTTGAGCAGACTGGTGTAGTGGGAAGTGTCTCTGCCCATAGCAGGGGGGTTGGAACTGGATGGTCTTTAAGACTCCTTCCAACCCAAACCATTCTATGAATCTATCAAGTCAGGGGGAAATTTTCAATTGAGATGATCTGTTTTGAATCTGGCACTCCAGTTTTTCCAAAAAGCCCAAACCTGCCAGATCTTAGCTCTGAGCAGGAGACCGACTTGGTTGCCTCTGCTGTCTTGTGACACCTGCATTTTGTTCATCTTCATGAAAAGCATCTATCTCTGTTCTCCTCTGAGACCTTCATGATAAGTGGCAGCAGTTCCATGATTCATCAGCCACTATGACTGTGTATAGGATTCTGGAGCAGCTGAGGGAATATCTACTAGATGGTGGGGACACAGAGGTCTTTTTACCTTTTTCACGTGACCCAGCATGGCTGGGGCTATATCTGTCACTGTGAGTGATGTACACTTTGCACAGTTCTTTTTTTGCACTGTTCTTTTTTTGCACAGTTATGCAACCAGACATGAAATTGCATACTTGGGATTTGAACAATTTGAGTTGTTGTTAGTGAATATAGGAGACAGAATAACTCAGGAACAGATTACAGTTTATCATTAGATCAACAAGTTAAAAGATTATATTCATAAGCAAGACTTTATCATAAACTTAATTTTTAGAAGTACAACTCTACAATTGAAGTCTGAGGAAATTGCTGAAAACCCCATGCTAAGGCTTTAGAATCATATTTATGAGAATCTTTAATGCATCTGCTTTTTCTTTTCAAGCTGAAGCTATTACAACATGCAGGTGTTTAATTGTAAGCTGCTGAACAAATTAAACCTTGGGGCGTAGTTCTAAATTCAAATAGCTATTGAGCTTACTGTGTTTCGCTCAGTAATTTTACTGCAGTCTGCCAAGCTGAGATCATCAGCTTCTTTCAAGAATCCATTTGCTGAGGGACCTGAAAACTACTCGGAGGAGAAATGATGAAAATTATAATGAAGAAGACATCTAGTTTTAAATGCTCTCTTAACTTCAGATGCCATAGCCCTTTGCCACTAGAGGACAGCAAGAACTCAGCAAAAAAGGGGGTTGTGTGAGGAGGTGGGAGAAAAAGACAGAAGTTGCTGCCACAGAGTTAAGACAGTATTAGTTCAGAAGTGTCTAGTGGGGAGCGTCCCTGCCCGTGGAGAGGAGTATTGAAACTATATGATCTTTAAGGTCCCTTCCAACCCAAACTATTCTATGATTCTGTGATTCTATGGTTCTAAGTTACATGCTTCCAGCTATAATCAAGCTTCTCAAAGAACTGAGACAGTTTTGGAAGATTTGTTTCAAGACAAAATACAGAAGAGACACTTAGATAAATAAAAGACAAAATTTTAATGCAGTGCTTTGCTTATCAGACATAGATGATGTTATTTGAAAAGCTCAGAACTAACGAGTTTTGAAAGCCATATTCTGTTTCCATTAAGTATATAGATAGTTTTGTATGGATTTCAGTAAGAATAGAACTTTGCTTTGTAATCTTAAATAACTGGTAGGTGTTCTGATTTTTGATGAAGAAATATGCACTTATGTAGGAAGGTTGTTACAGTCCATTATTTGGAATGGAAATAATAGTCTGAATCCACTGGAAATGAATCTTCTGCTTCCATATCTATGTATTACTTCAACCACATTTATATTTGTAACTTGTAATGCTTCAGAACAATGCAATTCGTAGTCAGAACCAAAGTTTTCACCTTCATGGCCTCAGTATGTCAGATAAGATAAACTTTAATAGCAAGTCACTCAGTGACATTTCTCCATTAAAAGTTCAAAAGAGGCTTTGAAATGACCTTAGTTTGTCATAAGTCTGAATCGGGTTTTAACTGAAAATTCTACAATGAGTTATAATCCTAGCATAAAGAGAGCTCTTGAACATCCATTTTATCTTCACTGAGGCGTCACTGAACTGAGAAGGACATCTCAGATTTTGCAGTCTCATGGTCATTTCATTCCAGGACAATTGGATTAATATTTTATACAGTCACGATGCTGAGGAACAACAAATCTTGTGAAAAACAGGGTGAAAATGGAGGGAAATGTCCAAATAAACAGCAAAACTGGGAAATATTAATGACAAGCAATTGCTGTCACTGTGCTCTTTACTGCTTCAGCCTAGAGCCACCAAGCTACAGTGATGCACAAGGGATGAATATATAACAGAGGAAATATGTTGAAGATTGTGTCTAATCATTTTTAAAGATCACTGAAGAGTGCTCTTTACAAAAGCTTCAACAAGACACAAGTGAAATTTCCTGAGTACTTTCATGTTCCTCTTGTATTGTTCTTACCCAGAACATCTGCCGTGTTGGCAGAGTCAAGTGTCCCAATAGCTTACCCTGGTCTGGATTTGCAAATTAGGCATCCTAAATGTGAACAAAATTTTCCTCAAAAACACATGTGGAAATAGTGTGACAATCCAAAAGGTTGATACCTGAATGGGTTCACTGGCTTCTTTAGCCTACAGCTGTTAGATCCTGCATCTTGTGTTTCCCAGAAGGGTGCCCTGACCAAGAGGCTGTAGAGGGGACTGGGCTTGGACCTCCTGTCACTGTCTGAGGAGAACCAGTATGTCACATGACTGAGTGCATAGTTTATGGGGCCAGAGAGAAAGAGCTATAAGAATCATGACTCTATAATTCACTAACTAGGACTCCCGCTCTCTTCCAGCAAGCTAATAAAAAGTCATCTGTCTGCAGATGTACTCAGCTATCCCCAGATGAGGTTGAAATTAATTTATTTCATTTTAGATAGCTGATTCAGGGAGGCACCCAAGATCTCAAGAGTGATCAGGTATAAAATGCACCCATTTTTTGTCATTCCCTTAGGAATCTATTGTGTCTATCCTTCAATATTCTGTGTCTGATCAAGTGTGACTCTCTCCCTGCAGTGTCTAGAGAAGTCAGACATTTAAAGTCATAGATTGCACCAACAGAGCAAGAGGTTTAAGAGTCTGGTGTGACAGTACTAGAAGATGCCATACATAAGTCTCTTTCTAGAACAACCTTTATTCAACAATGCAAATAGCTACAGTTCACTAAAGTATCAACTTAGCAATGTCCTTAAACATGTCTAATCTGTAATCATGTCAATATTTACTTTGATAGCGAAAGGGCTAATTCCTACCTGCCATTTTTTTCTTGTGGTTGATGTCGCTCGTCTCTTTCCATGCACAACAAATTTTGCATTTAGGACAGTCATATAGATTTTTTTCTGTCTTGATCAAATGCAGAAGAAATTATGTTCCTATCTTATGAGAAGAAGGTTGTTCAGAAATCCTCATGTTGCTAGGGTAGTGGTAGAAGTGCCAACAGAAGTGTGTCATCCCAGAAGCTGGGATGTTGAATCCCAGCTTTAAGAAGATAAATACTAGAAAGCTTCTCAGAAGTTCTTAGCAAGTGCATTTGAAACTCTGATTTCAGCTCCAAATATGTCCCTGTAACGAGCTCCAAACTCCTGCCTTCCAGAGGAAGTTACTTTTCTTCTAGCTGAAAATTAAGTAAATTCCTTTAGTTTTCCATTGATCCATCCAGTTTTAATTGTATAGCTAGAAGTGCTCACTGTTGAGGAGTGCTGTTGTATTTTATTATTTCTCCTGCTGAACAGGCTATCATTTCAAGAAATTAATCTGGACAATGTGGAAATTACTGAAATGAGTGAAGAATCTTAGGTATTTTCCATGGAGTTCGTGTTATTAGACAGAGCGTGTAGATATCTCTGTGCTACATTAATTCTGCATGTGTGAGCTGAATCTGACAACCACATGATGTAGAATTTTATCTCTAAACTGTTGTGTGGCGTATTTATGCAGTCAGTTTCTATAGTTTCCTAAAAAATTTCTTGGGCTATTGGGCTAGCAGGTTTTTTTAGCACTTCATTGTTTGTCATGTTTAAATTCTATGTATGAGACATGTATTGAAACCAAATGATGTTTCTCTTTTTACAACTGCAGCAGATTCTGAATATCCTGCGGCTATAACTGACTGGCACACAGAGAGATGAGATAAGCATTGCACAGTAGGAAAGGCTGCAGAATAGTGGAGCTGCATATACTCTAAACATTTGTCATTTAAAAATGTGACTTGAAGAAAGATTTTGTGGTCAGATATAGGTTAAATTAAGTTACAGCTTACTTAAACACGCTAAAGATATGTTGTGGCATTGCTGAATTTAGAACAATGGGCTATAATATGTCAAAAGGTCTAGTTAATTTTTCTCTGAAACATGTGAGGCATGCCATTATAGTAACTCTTCTGGGAGTACTTTAGATTGAAGTTTTAAAGGTCTGTGATTACATTCCAGGTTCATGCCACAACTCATCTTACTTCAGGGGTTTTGTTGCAATGACCTGTGACCAGAGAGAATGGGAAGGAGGAAAAAGACTTGTCCGTAGTGCATAAGGCAGAAATGTGCACTTGTGGAGTGTTTAGTGGTTTTTGAATTGATACCTTGTGTCTCCACATTTGAAGTGGCTTCAGGTTTTAAGTTGTGAATACACATATGTAGCTGGAAACAGGGTATATTAATTATTGGGTAGGAAACCTGGTTGTGGTCTTCTGAGCTTCTGGAAGTCTGGCACTGGGGAGTATCTCCATGGTGGCAATTGGTGGGGCTGATTGGTTGTTGTATAGTGAGACATGCTGAAGATTGCCCACTGTGCACATGTTAATCAGCTCCACTGTGCCTCTGCACTGAGTTTGACTTTGTAGGAAGTGTCAACTAAACATATATGGGTTGTACAGATATCAGTTTGGGGCCTCAGAACAAGGAAGACATTGGGGAGCTGGAGCACATCCGAAGAGCAATGAAGCTGGTGAAGAATCTGGAGCACAAGCCTATGAGGAGCCTCTGAGGGAACTGGGATTATTTAGCCTGGAGAAAAAGAGGCTGAGGGGAGACTTCATCACTCTCTACAGAAACCTGAAAAGAAGTTGTAGCAAGGTGCATGTCAATCACTTCTCCCAAATAACAAGCAATAGGACAAGAGAAAATGACCTCAAGTGCACCAGGGGAGATTTAGATTGGGTTTTAGGAAAAATTTCTTTACTGAAAGAATGGTCAAGCACTGGAACAGGCTGCCCATGGATACAACCAGATAGCTACTAGTAGGGCCTCTTCACTCCTGCTACTCAAGTGCAAGCGTTGCAAC
This sequence comes from Cuculus canorus, assembly GCF_017976375.1. Lineage (NCBI taxonomy): Eukaryota > Metazoa > Chordata > Aves > Cuculiformes > Cuculidae > Cuculus > Cuculus canorus. The sequence goes on from NC_071402.1 coordinate 115,354,222, forward strand.
AGCGAGACATTTCTCTGCATTCCATACCACAAGTCTGACTCTTTGTCTGTGTTTCACCCCCTAGGTCCTAATTCAGTCTTCTGTCTCTTTTTTTTTTCTCTCTTAAAAATCCCATAACTGTGCCATGTGAAGAGACATCACATATGGTAAAGGAGAGAGGGGAGAATAAGAGATTTGCTTTTGACTTGGGGTCAACGTAAATTAAAGTATCTTTGGGCAACTTAAAAGCTGCAGTTTCTCTTATTATCATCTCTGTAGTAGGAAACACAGCACAGGTGCTACAAATCTGAGAAAAGACAATGCAAAGTGTTTGGTGTGAGGTACAATCTTTAATATCTGCTACTATTGGAAGCACATTAGAAAGCTGTCTTTGCAGTCACAAGGACTAAACTCCTTTCATAAAGCTGCTGCTCTGCACAAAGAAAGAAAGCTGCAATAAGAGAGATGTAACTCCCCAGAGCAGTTTCTAACAAACACAAAGCAAGCAAAGCCTTTTCTGTATTTTTCTACTTGTTTTTAAAAGACCATTTGTACTGAGTTCAAAGGGAAATAGACTACTAAACACCTCTTCAATGTGTTTATAAACAGCAAGTTGTCACTTTATTCTTAAACAAGGTAAATAAAGCCACAAAATGGAAAGCTCAAACCTGTCAAAAAACATACTGCCTTTAAATCAGAAGAAACATTTCACACTGCATCTTCAAAATATTTTTACTAGAATTCTGCCTGGTAATCTTGGAAACAGTAAACCTTCCTGGCTTTAAATTGTTAAATGTCAGAGCTGGGCTTATGTTGACAATGGAACTAAATGATGAACAGCACCAATTGAATGACCTTTATTGAGTAAACAATTTGTTGCAGTCTCTGGTGAAGCCTTTCAGTTGACATGACTTTAGATTAGGTGATACAGAATAAACACAACCGATATCTAACATTAAAGGAAATGTTCAAAATATTACTTTATTTCCTCCTCCTCCCTAAAGCCTGTCACTCTATTCAGCTGCACCTAGTAAAGAAAAGCCCAAACTTGAAACATTCAGAGTTTCCTTTGAAAATTAATCCAAATGGAAGAGATTCAGCGTAAGGGCAACCCCTGTTCTTCCTGCTACACTTAAGTTGTGTACACAGCTGATGGAAGAAACTAATTGTAATTTCTAGGTTAAGGGCCATGTTGTGCCAGGAACACAGGTAGCAATCAGGTTTTCTTTTCCCCCACAATTCCTGAATAGTTTGCAAATTAATTGGGCACAAGGGAGGTACCTTTGCTTTGGGGTATCATGAGTAACACTTCCTCGGTGCATCAGGAGCACTGAAGCAGGTATTGATATCTAGTAACCAGCAAACATAGGTGCTTGGTTTCAGAGAGCAATCTCTCCATATTCCTTCCGTTGGCAACATGGCAATGCCTTTTGGAAACTGATTGACATACATGTAGAAGCCCTTCTTGTTAGTCTTCACTTCTCTTGCCAACTTCGGCTCCAGCTGCACCTTGGCCTTCTTGACCCCATGCCTACACAATCAGGCAGCGTCCCTATAATCTTCCTAGGTTCCCTGTCCCTGCTTGCACTGCCTGTACAGTTGCCTCTTGTTCTTGAGTTTGACCAGCAGGTCTCGACTCAGCCATGCTGGTCTCTTCCATTCTCTGCCCAATTGCCTACATCTGGGGACTGAGCGCTCTTGTTCTTTATTTCCATAAATACATCTTTAAGTATTTGCCAGCTCTGCTCTGCTCCCTTGTCCCTGAGGACCATATCCCAGAATGTCCTACTGACTAACTTCTTGAGGAACTGGAAGTCTGCTTTCCTGAAATTTAGGGCCCTGACTACACTCCTTGCTTGCCCCATATCCCTTGGGACCTTTAACTCCACCAGTGAGTCATCGCTGCAGCCCAGGCTGCCTCCAATCTTGACGTCACTGATGAGTTCACTTGTATTAGTGATCATCAGGTCGAGTATTGCATCCCTTTGGGTGGGGATCTCTATTAGCTGGGTTAAGAAATTATCTTCAATGCACTCTAGGAGTCTAGTCTAGGAGTCTCCTGGATTGCTTGCGATGCTATGTTTGCAGCATATATCAGGGTGGTTGAAGTCCCCCAGTATGATAAAAGCTTGCAAGCATGAAGCCTCCTGTAGCTGGAGGTAGACTTCATCAGTAGGCTCTCATTGATAGCGTGGCCTGTAGTATACACCAGCCACGAGGTTCCTGTTGGTTCCTTGGGCTTTTATTCTGACTCACAAGCTTTCAGCCTGTTTGTGGCTACTCTTCAAAGACAGCTTTTCACATTCTATCCATTTCCTGATATAAAGGGTAATGTCTCCATCTCTCCTTCCTGGTCTGTCCTTTCTGAATAGCCTCTCCCCATTGATAGCCACGCTCCAGTCATGGGATTCATCCCACTAAGTTTCAGTGATGGCAACCAGACCACAGATTTCTAGTAGCATGTTAGCTTTCAGCTCCTACTGTTTGTTGCCCAGGCTTCATGTGTTTGTATAGAGGCACTTCAGTTGGGCTGTTGGCCACATCGCCTTCTTAGTGGAAGACCCTTTATTTCCTTAAGGTGTTTTGCAGAAATTTCCTTCCTGGCACCTACTTCAGGAGCCTCCCACTCATCTCCACAGGGCTTCAGCTGTGCTGCAGCATCCCCAGCACACCCTGGGGCAGCAGCTGGAGGGCCCATACCAGCACCCCTTCCCTCCAACCATTGTGTGTCCTCCTGCGGCTTGTCATAGGCAAGCCTGATATTATTCTACTCCCATTTCACATGTAGTTTAAAGCCTTATCAATGAGCCCTGCAAGCTTCTGAGCAAAGACCCTCTCCCTGCTTTGAGAAAGGTGGCTCCTATCTGATACCTGTAAACCTTTTGCTGTGTAGGCCATCCCATTGTCAAAAACCCCGAAGTTATTGCTGTGATATCAGCCACGGAGCCTTGTATTAAAAGACTAGAGCCGTCTGATCCTTACAATATCACTGCCTGTAACTGGAAGGAGAAAAAAATCACCTGGGCCCCAGATTCCCTCACTAGCCATCCCAAGGACCTAAAATCATTTAATAACCCTTGGGTACGTGTTGCATCTTCATCACCTCCCACATTAACTGCAGTAACGGGTAGTAATCTGATGGCCTTACAAGACTGGGAAGTTTCCTAGCAATACCCCTTACCCGGACTCCTGGGAGGCAGCAGACTTCCCTGTGAGTAGGGTCTGCTCGACATATTGGACCCTCTGTTCTCCACAGCAGAGAGTCTCTTACAACCCATGACTTGCCTTTTCGTTCTCATGGCAGTCATAGTAATACGGAGTGTATGTCGTTCCAGTCTTGGCCCTTGCTCTGATGTAGATGAGTTATCGCCCACAGTTTCCTCCGATCTGTCTTCCACATCTAGAGCCTCGTATCTGTTGTGTAGAGGCGTGGGCAAGGAATGGGTTCATTTTCTGCCCCATTGATGGACTTTCTTCCACTCACTACATCCCTTTAAGCTCCTGCCTACATCCTGGTGGGAGGAGGATACCAGATCCCTTTGATCAGAGGCTTTCTCTGGTGGCTGTTTCTGCTTCTGTATCTGGGAGCTCAGGGTGTGGTTCCACCAGGCTATCTCTTGTTCAGACCCCCTGATGCTCCTTAGCCTCTCTGCTTCCTCTCACAGCTCTGCCACCAGGCTGAGATCTTTCACCTGCTCACACCTTACACAGCTGCCCTCTGTTTCCAGTGCAAGCTGGTAGCACTCCATGCAGCCTGAGACCTGGATAGCTGTGTACTTTCCTGGGAGCACAGTCTGGGCTGACGCTTTCTTTCTGGCAGGTGCAGAGGATGCAGCCTCCTGCCAGGTGGACAGGTCTGGGCTCCTTCTCACTGATTTGAACTCACCTCCTGAGCACGGAGACTGTGCCCTCCCTGCACACCTTGCCTTCGCAAACTGCTCTCACCCGCCCTTATGATGAAGACGTCCCCTTTTTGCCCGATCCTGGTCACTGTGCTCTGGTCACTGGGGCTCCCTGGGGACCATTAAAAACTCCCACAGTTGCTGTCGGGACTGCTCCTCTACATCGGCCACCACGTAGGAGCTGATGGTTCTGGGAGTCAGGATGTGCCTACCCCTCGCTCCCTCTGGGGTTCCTCGGCTTCCCCTGCTCTGTCAACCACCCCTTTGCCTCGATCTAGTGCCTGGCTGCAGCCCTTACTGTGTCTGCCATTGATCTATGCCGACTGCGTGTTGCTGCTGGTTTTGCCGCGTCTAAATAATGATGGTTGGGTAGATACTGTGTGTCTGGGGGCAGATTCTGATTTTGTATTTCAGTGCAGTCATGTGAATTTTGATAAGGTTCAAGGAGCTACCTATTTAATTAGTCACAGCCCAGGGAAATTTTCATATGCTAAATTTTTGAGTATTTTGCTCTCTTATATCATGTTTCTGTTGTCATCACGGGAGAAGAATTGGAGTCTTCTTTTGTCTGCTATTTAAAACAAAATGGTGCAAAAAGTGTTTACTAAGCAATCAAATCCATATTAAAAAGTTCCTCTCTCCAATTCTGTGCTAATAAATGGGGAATTTAGTTATATCCATGACAAATTAAACAGAGAAAGTAATTGGCTGTGTATCTGTGACATAAATTACTTCTTTGTCAACTTGAAACCTATCAGTAAGTTTATCAGGTAAAGATAATGGATTTAGACACATTCACGCTTCTGATAGTAATCTAGCTGTTTAACTCCTTTCATAGGTTTTCCCTTAATTATCTGTCATATTCATAATATGTGATCTAGTTGTTTTGAAGCATGGAATTCTGTACATTGAGCCCCATCTCTCTTCTTTTTAAGTTTTGTTATGGAAAACTTCAGAACAAAGAGGATCAAATCATATTGATGTATAAACCTACACAAAATGAGTGATTGAGAAAGCAGTATATATCCACTGCAAACTAATATCGTCACTTTGCAGAATTCCAGCTGTGTGGAAAGGATGTGAGATTGTTTGATTTTTCCATTAAGTGATGCATGTGCATTTGGTTACCAGAGAGATCTAACGTTCATCTAAAATAAGCTGTGCAAGACTTTATATATCTGGCAAGATGCTTGTCAGTGTTCAAGGTCATGTGGCTGGGTGACCTGCTAGAGCTCTCAGGACAGCTAAGGTATTACAGGAGGACAAAAGGACAGTAAGAGCAAGAGGCTGCAGAGGAGCCAAGGTGGAAGTAGGAGCTCACCCCGGGGCAACACGCTTGGTTGTAAGCAAGGAGGTGAGAAGTGGATATTAACTGAGCTTCAAGCAGCTACACTTCCATATGGTTAAGCAGCTGCGTGCTTGCTGCTCTCAAAAACACCTTTTTTTTTTTGTGTGTGTGTTTTCCTATTACAGCTTGGAGCTGATTCATTCAGAGATGCGCTCCAGGCCATAGCATAATGAAGCAAAGCCTTACTTTCTGCTTGGGTTGTGATATTTTAATTAAACATCAAGTAAAATATTAAAACAATCTTTTAAATTACTTAGAGGTTTAACTTACTTTTTCATCAGATTTCTTAGAGCAATCTTGAATTGTTCTCAAGCTATTTGAGCCAGTGTGAAAACGGGGCCTAAATACCTGTATTAAATCTGTACCCATATTTCTTTACTGTAAAAATCCTTGTGCTTGTTAGGAAATGTAGAAGAAGAGAGATATTGTTGTTACGCTCTTCCCTTAAATCACTTAAGCTGAATAGTAAGTAGTAGTATTGCTGGAAGAAAGTAGGAACTTAACTAAAAGTGTAAAGGAGAAACCAAATGGTAAAGATATTAAGTGCTCTGAGAATTATTTTTCTTAATACATGATTCTTTCCTAGACTCATAACACTGAGCAGACCTTTCTGTTCTTCATTTTTGTATCTTAAAAGTCTACATGATAATTTACACTACATACCTTTTAAATCTTCACTAATGTCTTTTGCAAATACTGTGTTTCTTTTTGATGAAAGGAATATTTTTGTGTGCGCTACTCGGGGTTTTTTTTATTCTTTTGCTTTGGTCGGTCTTGCATTACTTTGCTATAATGCATTAGCTAAGTATTTTAAAACAATACATATTAAATAGGCTTGAAATTGAAACATTAAATACATTTGCAAGATTTTAGGAAGATGGTGACATTTTAAATGCACCTGTCTTCTCTGAGTGACAGAATATACTGGATAACAAAGTTATAAAAGAATTATAAGATTATGTAATATTTGGATTTGAGCTGCTCTTCCAGGCTTTTTGTCCTGGAATAAAGTACATCCATTTCAGATGTAGTTTCAGCTCTATTTGTATCCAGTACAAACATTGCTGAAACATCTGTGTATACATAGAGGTAAGAATCAGTCATCCATGTCTTTTCTGCAAGGCCGGTACAGTCAGCAGTACTGGCAATCCACAGACTTCACTCTTTAAGCCTTCCTGTCTTCTTCATGCAGGAGTAATTCCTGCAGATCCCAGTTAGCCTGAAAATTGTGAGGAGACAAATGAATGCAAACAGTACCAGAAATGACATCTCACATTGCAATGTGGCTGTGATAGGAAAGAACTTTCTGCTGTTTATATTTCCACTTTTGCAGAGGAAAAACACAATCTGGATGCAAACATCCCTTCTAAATATTTTGAGGGAGGGATGAAAGTTAAAATACAATATGGTATAGTACAAATGGCACCGTTTTCATCACATTTCAAAATTCTTTAGGAAACTACATACTTCTGTTTATCCATTTCTTTCAAGAAAAGCTGTGTGAAAATACTTGAATGAAGATAAAAAGCATAGCTGAATGTCCATTTTGCTTGATCATATTTTGACTGAGAAAACTTGATATTTGTGGAAAAATGTACTGTATCGCATTTCTAAACCCACTGTTCACGCAGCTGTATAGATTGTATCCAAAGGAGAAGATGAGTCTTAAAGAAGTGAATCCTAAATGTTCAGCTAAGGTATGTTCAATGAACAAATGTTCAACAAAGATATCTCTCACTTTGAGAACAAATATATATTAATAATAAAGTAGATTTAAAAAAAAAAGTCGCCTGTGAAGAACTCTACTACTTCTTAGAAAAATACCAAGAAACACTAGAAATATCACTGTGTATAATAAAAGATGTAAACAAAGAACTGCTTTTCTTTGAAAACAGAAGTAAAAATTCTTTCTTATAAAAACCTTCAGAAAGAAAATGTAGGATTATTTCAGTTACACAGTTCACATCATAAGTTTTCTGAAGTAAGTGTAATCCTCTGTTAATGCAGCTTCTTTAACATGACAGTACAAGGTTTGGTTTGAACCCAAAACTGTCTTCTGGAATTTTAATATCTCCTTGAACAGACTCAGAATAAAAGAGAAGTTCTGCAAAGGAGACTTTGCACCAGTTATTTTAAGCCTTCCAAAAAGAGATTTTGCAAGTTTCATATATCAGGTTTTATGTGTTTGCAAAAGCCTAGACTTGTGAGTATATCTTTCTTTTCCATCACCTTGAGCATATACGCTTATAAATTTATTTTAGAGTGACTAATGATAAACTTGGACTCTATTCCTGCAAGCAGGATTGTAAATACATCAGAACTGCGTTTCCTAGGGTGGCAAATTCTGCATCACCAAAATTTTTCTATCAGTATTACATTTCTTCTAAACACTTCATTTCTTTCAACTACAAATTTTGGGTTAGATTCAGGGAAGAATACCTAACAAGATTTTTTTTTTTTAAATTTCGGTGTCACATTACATGATTGTTGATTCTTTTCAGATCTTGAAATGTTTCATTATTGTCTGCAGGGACACTGGATCTTGAAAAATGTGGAGGGGATTGGGCAGGCAGCATGGGCATGGAAGTTAAAAAACACTAAATGAAGGCAGAGGACAGAATGGTGTGAAAGGAGAAAATTGTAAAATAAATGAGATAAAGGAGGACATAGATGAGCACGTAGTTTCACAAAGCCAGAATGTAACTGATCGACCACAAAAGCAAGCACAAGGGGCAGAGTTGATTGAAGATTAATTTGCTACTTACATGTTTTCATCAGAACCAGGCTCTGCAATGAGGTGGCCAAGCCTTCAACTTCTCAGGCGCGCTGGTTCCATCCATTGTAGCTGGATTGATTCAGTTTTTATTTTGCTTGGTACTGATCAAAACCAAGAAAACAAGGACATTCCTGAGGGCTAACAGGGTATGAAATGCATTTTGAATAGTGCAGCTACTTCTACAATGCTAAACAAAATTTATCATCTTAGTTACTATGCCAAGTAACTATAAATAGATCTTGTCTTAAGATAACAGCTGTATCTTTCATATGATTTATTTTGCTTCTGATGGCAAACACTGCTACCTCATAGTGCCAGACTGATTTCTATAAAGGGATTCCCAGCTGATATAAAAAGTCATTATTCCACTGACTTAAATCCAGCTGTCTCAGTTTAAATTGGGGGTTGGCCACAGTATTTGATAGATGGTGCCAAGAACAGGAACAGTAGGTGCATGTGGGAGGGGAAAGTGAGTAAGTGATCTTGGCTTTACAAAACACTCATCCTATTTCTGAGTAAAAAAGTTAGGAAATGATAGATGCATGCTCCCATCTTATTGAGTAGCTCATTTACTTTCATGTACGCTGCCCACAGGGTCCTGTAAAGGTAACGTACGATTGCATACCTTAATTCTACTGAGGAAAAAAAATCTTTCAAATGACTTTTTTTGTTTGCTTTAACTTTATGTGAAGGAATGGCAATGAATTTAGTTGTCCAGGGAATCAGAACAAACAACCTGCTGGCTTGTTTTGTAATACTGATAGCTTCACAGTGGCAACAAAGTAGTCTAATTATTCTGTTTGCTCTCCTATATTAATTGAATAGACATATATTATTTGAGCTTCTGGTTTTGGATCCATATCAACTCTTCTCTATTTTCCTAAAGTTTCCATTACTTGGAATATGGTGTTTCTGTGATTTCCAGGTAGTATGGAAAGGCTATTTGATAACTTGGATAGCAGTTGTTTATGAATTTTTCCAGACATTTTTGACTTTTGAATTAGATCTGCCTGGGATAGGACCTATGTACAATAACGGATCATACTCAAAATAATGAACTGCGATGAATTAAACAGCTACAAATTATATCAGCTCTAGAATGGTTACCTAAAGATCAACAGAGCTTAAAAAGATGTTCTTTGAAGGCACTGGCAAGAAAGAGAAGCCATCATACTGCTGCTTCTTCAAGATGCAGTTGAACCAACCCATGAAATGTTTCTTTAAAACTCTTTCTGCTGGCAAAGGCTTCAAGTTCAAGTGGCTAAGGAGTGAGTTTCTCATGTGTATCCCTGTTCTGATTTTTAGGATGACAAGGACTTGGAGTCATGTGAGAATATGGAACCTTGTTTCAATCTAGGGAGGAATATGTCAGTACCCTCACTCTGCAGTAGTTTGTAAAGATGTCCGCTGCTGAGAAAACTGCTTTTTTTTTTAACTGCATAGGCTAATTGACACCAAATAACTGTGTTACTGCGTTTGTTAAGAATGCCGAGAGATTTTCTTTCTTGATGAAGTAGATAAAAATGAAATTTCCTGGTTTGTATTGAATTTAAAAATTAACGATAGCCCTACAAAACTACAGAACCAAGTGCCAGCAATAAAAATAAATGTATTTGGGTGTCTTCTTTTTCTTCTTTTCAAATTTAAGATTAATCATGTTTGAACACAGTCAAGGACAGCGTGATTTTCAAACTTTTCTAGTATTACTAAAAGGAATATTGTCAAGTACTTCCACAGATTCTAATTTATATCTCTAGTTAACCATATTCGAGTTTTGATGATTGAATTTTCCCTTTGCTGATTTTAGCCTTTCTAAAACTTGTTTCCCCCACTCATCTGTATGGAACAAAAGCAGTCTTTGGGGCTTATGGTCTAGATAATTTGTTTCCATAATTTTTAACTGCATGGAAAGAAAAAGAGTTCAGTCACATACACCAAGTTTCTAGGTTTTCAATTCAATCAAGACATTCAATAGCAAATATTTAACAGAAGGTGCAAGGGCATTGTTATTCTTCAGGCGTTAACAGGTATGTAACTTCCCAGGGGACAGGAATAGTTCAGGCAGAGACTGTCTGTAGCATGTAAAACAAAACATGTCCATGCAGCCTTTGGAAGACAAAGGTCTAATTTTACTTTGATTTTTAATGCTGATAAAAGAACCCAAGTAAATATTTTAGCCAGCTGTCACCCCCTTAATTGGCATACAACCATGAACAATATAAAATTAATCAGATTTGTTTAAAGACAAAAGCAAACCGTGCAACCATTCCCTATGAACTGTTCTTAATCCCTCTGCACTTTTCAAGGTGCAATGATCTTTCCTGCTGATGTCTTCAAGTGGAGAAGAAAAGTGAACTTTGAAGGGTACACAGAGTATCAAAATGGTAGTATGGTTTATCAGAAGATGTTGAATGACAGTGACCTTCCAGTACCTGAAGCAGCTACAAGAAAGCTGGAGACGGATTGTTCAAAAAGACTTGCAGTGACAGGACTAGGGGCAATGGGTATAAACTGGAGAGGGGCAGATTTAGACTAGACATAAGGAAGAATTTCTTCACCATGAGAGTGGTGAGGCACTGGCACAGGTTGCCCGGGGAAGCTGTGGATGCCCCATCCCTGGAGGTGTTCAAAGCCAGGTTGGATGGGGCCTTGGGCAGCCTGATCTAGTGGGAGGTGTCCCTGCCCATGGCAGGGGGGTTGGAACTGGATGATCTTTAAGGACTCTTCCAACCCAAACTATTCTATGATTCTATGACTTCTGGAGGATGTTTGCACCTCTTTGATGAGATGGCTTCAGTTTGAGTGCTCTCTGTTTGAAGTTGTAGTATTGTATAGGGAGAAAGATGTGAATGTCAGAAATGTTTACTGAAAGAAAAAAATCTCATGCTTTCTATCATAATGAATAACTTGTTGCACACTTTTAATTACTATTCTGCATTTACTGAAGCCCTGTGTTTTGATATCATAGCTGTAATATTTCACTACAAAGTACTTTAGCTGAAATAAACAGTCTAATTTAATACTTTAAATAACATTTGCTGAATATCAAAAGGCCACCTTGTTATAAATGCCCACTTGATATATGTGCATCAACTATTTTAATAACGTACTTTTTTAATTAAAAAAAAAGTATCACCTTTATAATATTTCAGAATTCTGAGGCTGTGCCAATAGCGATATAAATTAGGTGGCCTGGCAGTGTTCATATTTTTTAAAAATAGTTTGACTTAGGGAGAGAGCTGCAATTTGACATTTAGGCACATACAGCATAGGAAAGAGAAACAAAACCCTTTTCTGTGCCTTTCGAGTAAGGCAAGCGCTGTTTATGCAAAGTTGTTCAGCATCCCTATAGAATTAGAACAGGGAGGCCTTGACCCTCGACTGTGATATGATAGCTCAGATTCTTTATCTGTGGAGAATCCTTTTTAAGTCATTCGTATACACCTGAGTCTTTTCTGTCCCAGTTAATTGTCTAGTCTATTTGTTTTAAAAAATCACAAGAATTTAACTGAATAAAATTAGTGTTAATGTACTTCTTAAGCATACTACAGGTTAAAGAAAAGGACGATATCACGAAAATGGCCTTATTAACAAAATAAGGTCAGTGTGTGAGATTTTTTAATCTTGGTTTAAGCAATGATGAAATGAAAACAAAAGTGATCATTCTTATCATTTTCTTTCTTCATCATGGCATATTGCAATTGCACCTGTAGGCAGATGAAATCTGCCAGCTTGTATCGAAGAGCAGAATTGTACCCCTGCTCTTTGAATTAAGGCGTACTGAGCACTTTGCTGTGTGCCTAATGAAAGGGTTATTTTGGCTTTACTGTGCTCTGGTCGTTCAGCCACATTGATGTCTTGTTTATCTACACTTACCTTTTATGTCCCTACAAAGAGAGACTTCAAATAGCATAAGTAATGTGCATTCAGCAATAAGTTACAATACCTAAGCTTAGAGAAACATTGAATTATCTTTGTTTAACACCATAGTTTATACAGAAAAGTGTAATTATTTGCAGAGGAGAGATGGAGAGTCAGCAGCATCCCCATTTAGAAAGAAGCATTTAGGAAATAGCTGACCTACTGTTTGTTGTGTAACATTAAACACTAAGAAAAGGAACTATAGATTTTCAGATCCAGATTCTCTGACATGTAAATGCCTTTGAGAGGCCAGACTGCAGTAGTAAGAACATTGTTAAGCCATGGGACCAGTTTCATTACGTACTGTGCACACAGAAAGGAAAAATTGTACTTTCATCATACAAATTAAATCTTAAATACAAATTGACATACTATAAAATGGATGTGAATAAAGTCCAAAAGGGCATGACATGGAATCAGTGGGCTGGTTTCACTCAGTTTCAGCCCAGTGTGTTAGCTCACCAGCGATTTAACTGTCGTTCCAATTTTGTGAAAGGTGCCTAAGCAAAGACAGATGTGAGGAGAATGACAAGGGAGCCGTGCAGGTGTTCACGTTAACAGATGCCCAAAGTATCAGGGACAGTAAGGAAGCAAGTACAAATTATTTTACTCTTTACTTGCTTGCCTCTTTTTTTGGTAAGCCTAAAATGAGTTCAGTATCTGTAGATCACCATCTTGGTAAGAACTGTTTGATAGGGTAGAACTGCGTGGGCACATTCTGAAAATGCGCACTAGAGTTTTCTGATTTCTTGAGATAAAAGAGGGAAGAGAGTGAAAGGATGCAAAGACACAGCTGTTTAATATGAATTTGGAAAATTATGTTTTCAGCAACTTTATTGATATGTATGAGCAGAGTCGGGTTGCACTGATCAGGACCAATAGAAAAGAGGTTATGGTAATTATAAATAACAGGTAATGAGATCCAGTGGTTAGAAAGCATGTACAGAATCTTAGAGGTGGAGTGGGGCTTTCTAACCTGATTTAGATTTAGATGTAATGTGGGTGTGAGGATTTTAGAGGGAAGTCTAACTCAAAAGTAGTGATCAGCTGCTGTACAGGAATACTGACAAGAGAGATTTGGTGACTGGTAAAAGAAACAGAAGGGAGAGATCAAAAAATGTGAGACAGTCTTATTTTCATCATGTTGATGAGTGGATATCTGAGACAGGAGGATGCAGTTGAGTCATTCAGTTTAAGTCATTTTAGTAAATGTTACTAGGGGAGCATGGAGTTGTTCAACATATTCTTAAACAGTCTCCAATGTTGGACCTTCTGTGACTTTATCTACTTGGTCTTTTTCATTGATTCACTAACTTTATTACTAAAATATCGTTCCTAATGCCTAACTTGAACTAGTTTTGCTGCAGGTTGAGTGTCCCCCTACAACCCTTTTTTAAAGATAGGTGCTATATAAACTACCTTCCATTCTTCTCATGGAAAAATAACATAATCCCTTCAGTTAATAGTTCAGCCACTGACAGAGGCAGGATTGTGACCTAGGTATATTTCAGTTTGGTTCTTAAGTTTACTGAGGTTCAGTTTCAGTGTATATTTATATTTTTTCCTTCCTTGTTGAGGGCTGAGAACACCTCCACTTTATAAATGATTGTAGAATCAAAGAAACACTATAACTTAGATGGCACTTTTGGACATCCTCCCAGTTCAAATCCCTGTTGAAAGCAATGCCAACGTAGACCAGGTGCTAATGACCTTGTCCAGTTTTTATTATCTCCAGTAATTGAGATTTTGCAGCCTCATTGATCATACTTTTCCAATGTCTGACTGCCTTCATAGAGACTCTTTTTCCTACATATCCTCCTATGAAGCTAGTGAAGACCTAGACGCTTTCCAGCTTCGTTTTGTCCAGCAACTGCTTTGCATTATTAGAAACAAATATTGAGGAGTATTTGTGCATGGTTGCTTTTGACCAATGTGTTTCAAGAGATGACTGCGCAGAACATATTTCTTCCCCAAGATATATCTGGGCAACTAATGTCCTTCATTGCCACCATTTGTTTTATTTTGAATGGTTTTGCAAAAGGCTTACAGAAATCTTGCTTTATCTGATTTTGCTGATTTGGTTTCACGAGTAAACATTCTGGAAGAGCTCCTCTGGTTATTTTTCCTGTTAATTCTTAGACTTGCAGTGGATTCATTCACATTGCAGGCTTTAGAGCAAACCCGTCATATATGTGCTAACATCATCATCTGTCTTTTAGTTCTTCTATCTTATTGAAACAAAGTCAATTAAATCCATGGCTGCTAACTGAGTTATAATATTGGACCTCTTTGCTTTGCCATTTACTTCACAGACCTGATAATATACTAAGATTTCTACCACTTCTTGTTTTTTCCCCTTAGTGTTCAGACATCTGAGGTGATCTGTGGTTTGCGTAATTTCTGCCTTTCATCCTTATTTTATCTTCAGTCATTTATTCTGACATGATTTCTTTTCTCCATAATGTTGGATAACTGTTAGTAAAACTGAATTACAATATGATTTTTAAAATATCAAAATAAGAAGGAAAGCAACCAATTTCTCACCATATTGTGTAGAAAACATTTTCCGTGGAGTGGGTTTTCTTCTAAAATGACTTGTAAGCACTACAGTTTGTAAGAAGGAGATGCTAAATACCACAAATACTGAGACTGTAATGTAAGGAAAGATTACAAAAGAAGAATAAAGTGTACATGCATTGGAAGTCATAGCAAGAATTGATATCTCATGTTCTGAAATGGTGATCATGAAGGACACAATGCTTTCAAGCATTTATTACTCTATAAATTAAATCCAGAATTTGAAATGAGGGACTGTAGTCCTGTGAGAATGCAACATATAGGATGGATAAATTGAATGTATTTCCAAACACAGCAGAAGCAATAAAATAGCTAATATGTACTATGCAATATGAAATGCACTAGCATTTTTATTACATAGTTAAGAGCAAAACATGTCAAAGGAAGGAAAATCGCATAATTCTTAAGTTTAGAATTATGTCTATTGGCAGGGGAAGTAGTCTGAAAGAAAAAATGCTTGCTTTGGAAGGTATTTTTGTTTATGAATGTTAAATGTGAAGGTCAACCAACCCTGTGACCTCACCTTTTGTTTAGTAGGGTAATGTATGTATTGTTGGCTCCCATACATAGGGTTCCTGTGAGCAGAAAACATAATTATAGAAAACTAGAATCTGAGTATTGAAGGTTAATGACCTTAGTGTATTCAATTTCATGCTATCCACAAGACAATTAAATTGAGTTTGTTGTAAGACTGTTTTTAATAGCTGCTGGACATTTTCCATTTGAGAGAGCACTCCCAGTAATTACATGGCATCAGAACCCAAAACAACTTAAAGAAATTTAACTAATTTTATCCAGACTAAGTATTGTCTGAGTTCATTGCTGAGGAAATCACCTGATTCCCGGTTCTCAAAGTTAGGTGAGTTTGGCTGTAAACAAAGAATGTGGTGCACAGGGTGCTGTGCTGTCTCTCCTCTCACTGAAGTCCAGTAGAAGCAGAGAGATTTGGCAGTTAGGATTAGTCTACTTCAGGCTTTGGTTTTACTTTGACTAAGGAACTCTAGTCAAAGTATTTGGTGAGTGTTTTTAGGCCATTACTGTACAAGGTGTCTGCTTTCTAACTCACCTTTACTTCTGCAAAGAAAGTGCTTTCCAGACAAGTGTTCAGAGTAAACTTCATTTTCACTTAAAATCAGAAATAATAACAGTTACACATATATAACATCCTTGTAGCTAATGTTGTTCAGGATGTTCCATCTTCATCCAGGAATCTTGTAGACTAATGATGCTAATTGGATGGCTCAAGGTGACTGTCTAGTTTCTGTCAAGGATAACTCTATCCTTGTCACTCCCCTTGACCTTCACACTCTGAGTGCTTTCTTCTAATGTTCTTCTACTGAATTTCCATATCCTGTATTCCTGTATTGGATAGCTTGCATATGTACTATATATGCATAATTAGGCTTCACAAGGGGAAAGCACTTTCTTCTCGTTATTGTTTAAATAAGAAAGACAATTTATTCTCCTTTGATTCAGAAGTGGTCTTTTTATTTCCAGCTTCTTATTTGACTTTCTACAAATATTTTGTTAACTGTTCTGGAGTAGTCACTGATCTTTCTTTCAGGTACCAATACTCTTTAATCACAGCTGTACAAGTCTGCTGTTTTAGGCATGAAAAGGCTGTTGTGGTCTGCTGTGTAGCTGCTCAGGATGCATGTCTTTTCAAGAGCATTGCTCCCTTCTGTTGTTTCTTTCCACAAGCTTAGTGGTGAACAGAATTCTGCATCAGCAAATAAGCATTTTCTGAAGACTCCAATGGATTACTAGACTCAAATTCTACAATAATCCTATAATAATTCCTATAACGAAATTATCCATGTCTTTTAATGTCTACCAAACGTGCTGAATGTTCTTTTTGTCATATTTGCATACATCATGTTTGTTTTGGTTGGACATCCTAATTGCTCGTTTATACTGTAACTGTCAGTAAACTTTTAACAGACACAAAAAAATATTTATATTTGTCTGTACCTAGTATGCACTGTCTTATTTGTGTGCAAATATAGTTCAAAGTTTTTATAGAGAAAGTAAATAAACTAGAAATTTGCTGTGATACACATGTATTATAAACCAGAAGATTACTGACTTTAAGTAAAGAATTCCTTGTTTTTTGTCATTCCAGTATATTCTTAGGTAATAACTGAAGGAAATACCAGTTTTGCGCCACTACTTAGATTTTTGGAGGGTTTTGTATGTCAGCCTCTCTTCCTTTTCTCCCCATCTCTGCTTTCCAGTTTGTGGCAATATTTTGTCTTTGTGATCTAACACAGTATTTCTTTATGAAATGTTGTTTCAGTGTTGTGGAAGGGTTCAGCTCCTCGGGTTGTTATCCATCCATCACATACATGTTAACATATTGTCACTGCTTTATGTTGCCTGTGAGCAAGTAAATGAATTGCTGTGCTCCTAGTTACAGAGTTTCAGTGGTGGAACACAAGGGACAGTTTTCCCTGGTTCTATAAACTGTCAGTAAATAATTTGTGTGATGATTTCACTTTTACTACAAAATGAGTAATTTGATATAAAATGCTTCACTCCTTTTGTAGATTATTGTAATTGGATATAAGTAAGAGATTGTAACAGTGTTGACTTGGGAAGTTACATTGCCACTGAAATTGGCCCCGTGTCTGACAGTGATCCATAGCTGCTGTATGCTCAAGGGTTTACAGCAAATTTTCTTTGTAAGGTCAGTTGTTTCATCTATTCCTCATTTTAGTTCTTGTCCTTTTGAGGGCCATTTAAAAAAATGGTACTGACTGTTTACAAGCAGAATCCTGTGTTCTGTTTTCTGGTAGAACTATAGGACTTATTTTAATTGTTGCATGGAATGGCAGTTTTCAGTTACACAGCAATTGTGTTTGCGGAGTGTGGATTTTTACAAATGTAGTAGATATAAGCCTTCACTTTTCAGGGAGTGTGGCAAATCATCATCAGATTATGATTTAATAATGAGCACAGCCATCAACATCTTACCTGCTTCACTAGTTACCAATCTTGCAGCAATGTAAAAGCAGAATTTAGTCCTTACACTGCACTATCTTCTGAAGCTAATAACAGTTAAATGAAAACCATCTATTAATTATAATGGACAAAAAAATCCAAACTCAACTTGCTCTTTTTTTTTTTTTTTTTGTGGGGTGGGCAATACCACTTCTCAGTCATCAGTCTTCTTTCTTGCATGGTAAAATGAATCGTCTATGTCACTTTGGCTCATAATATATTTCTAGGCTGACATGCACACTACAATGTTGTGAGTGCAAACCCATTATTGCTCTGGTTAAAATCAGAGGAGCCCACAAGAAGGCAGTTATTGTGATGGGAGTCCGTTATAGACCACCCAGCCAAGAAGAAGCAGCTGATGAGCTCTTCTATAAACAGCTGGGGATAGTCTATAGATCGCTACCTCTTGTCCTTGTGAGAGATTTCAATCTTCCGACTATCTGCTGGGAGTACAATACAACAGAAAGGAAGCAGTATAGGAGGTTCCTGGAGAGCATGGAAGACAACTTCCTCACACAACTGGTGAGTGAGCCGACAAGGCTCACTCACAATTTGCTCTCTACAAATACCTGAAAGGAGGTTGTGGAGAGGAGGGAGCTGGCCTCTTCTCCCAAGTGACAGGGGACAGGACAAGGGGGAATGGCCTGAAGCTCCACCAGGGGAGGTTCAGGCTGGGCATCAGGAAAAAAATTTTCACGGAAAGGGTCATTGGGCACTGGCAGAGGCTGCTTAAGGAGGTGGTTGAGTCATCTTCCCTGGCGGTGTTTAAAGGACAGGTGGATGAGGTGCTGAGGGGCATGGTTTAGGGAGTGTTAGGAATGATTGGACTCGATGATCCAGTGAGTCCTTTCCAACCTAGTGATTCTGTGATTCTGTGATTCTGCCACTATGTTCATCACCATTTTGCTTCATGGAAGGAAGAAAATACAGAAGTAATTTTCCAGACTCTTGTGACTTCATAATTTTAACACTTCGATATTTGAAACTTAAATCTCTTACAAGGCAAACAGTTAAGGAAAATTGCTTTGATACTTTTGATAAGTGCTTGAAAACAGACTTCATTGCTTAGAATTAAACCCCAAATTCTTTGGTCACAGTCTGAATAAATAAACTATTCTTTTAAACAAGATCATATTTTGAAAGTCAGTGCGACTTTCAAGTCAGTGGTGAAAAATACAGTCAAACAAATTCGAAATATCTGCCCTTCGAGGGTGAGATGAGAAAAATGACCATGGATATATCACAAATGACCTTAGTAATATAGTTGTCTGGATAGGGACTTTAGCTATGGCTCAAGTATTACATCACAAAATTTAAGATGTTGACATGAACTAAAAATTAAATTCAGAATTCTTATTTCATTTATTGTATACTTTCTAGCTGCAGTAATTCAGTTACAGTATAAATTAAACCTGTAATTTGTCTGACGAACTTTAGCTGAATCTTTGTAATCCTCACAATTTATGTAAATAAATTGCTTACGGCAAACCATGGGATGAAATGTAAAATGCTTTTAATCTCCCTTTGGAAAAAAATGAGGATTATGAAATAGGAAAAGGGCATTCCACTCATCCTTTGGAGTTCTGTTGTGTACGTAGATGTTAGGCAGGACAGCAATAGGTAATAACCTTATTTTCAACAATATTTTTGCTACTCTCATTTTTGATATGTGAGCTAAAAGTCTTAGATGTGTATGGATCTAAGAAGCTGCTTACTTACTAAGAAGTGAAGAAGTTAATTAAATTTGTTTAATATTAACCATAAGATACTTCTTTATTGAAGGAATACTTGATGTGAGAAGAGAGTGTCATGAGTAAAATTAAATTATGATAATGGAGCGTTTATCCTACTAGATGGAATTTTTCTGCTTTCAAATCAATTGGTACATCTTGGGGCCTCCACAATACAAATAGTGGGGAATGTAGAAATTATTACTTCCACATGCCTTTAACTGAGGAAAGTGTTAGGTTTGGATTTAGAAATGTTTTCCCAATAATTTTATTAAGTAATGACTATCAAAAAGAACTCTGAGACTTAAAAGTGTGGAATAAATCTAGTCATGATGTAATTACTTTCAATTAGATTAGCAATAAAGACTTAATTACAATTTTTGTAATATAAACCCACAGAAAACTTTTAGATATTTAAGAGCCCAGCTGCTAAAATTATCTAGATCTCATTTATAATATTAGAGCTTCTCTCTGACAACTAAACTCTCTTTTTCAGTCTACTGTGAGATAAATCCCTGTGAGATGGCAATTTTGAAACTATTCTGTGTTGAAATTTGCTTGAATGCTGTTAAAATATATGGAGGATAATTTTCATTTTATCCCACTCCTGTGTAGCAGAAAGTGTAATTTTAAATTGTAATTCCACTCTGTCTCCTAATGCGGACATTTCTTTACTTTGTGTGAAACATTATCCTGCATACTTATTCCACTTATTCTGTATACTTAGTGTTAATACAGGAAATAGTGTTAACACAGGAAATTAGTGTGCATTAGATATTGACTTTCAAATTCACCTGTTAACTTCCTTGTATAAACAAGGCTGTAGATGAACGAAATACCCACCTTCAGGTGCATTTTAAAACAGAATTTACAAGTCAAAACAGTCTTACATCTCCTTCCTGTAACTCAATGAGATTTCACATAAATAAAAGCAGGGATGGATCCTCTAATTTAATTCTTCTCTATTCTTGACAGTGATGTAATTAAAAAATTCTATTTTCACATACACTAAAAAACATATATACCAACACCATATTTATAGTGCATATAAATGTGCACATATACAAATGTATACTCTTATATGTACCTAAGATATTAGCTATATCCAGAAGATACTAAATATCTTTAGCACATTTAATTTAATATATAAATATATTAATTTAATATATTTAGCACGTTTCATCCTGAATCGCAAAGTACTTCTGCCGTCTCATTAGTATCAAATCCATTTTAATGTACACATATGTATCAGTTACTGAATTTTAGTCATGTTTTAATGTCAAGATTAGCTTCAGCCCTCTTCCATTCTCTCAGAAAGATAGTTACACAAAGAGACTGGTCTAAACTGCTATCAAGGTCTGGCTGTTTGAAAATCTATTAGGATCATGCATCTTCAGTTTAATCTCAACTCTAACATGATCTGGGTTACAATTTTTTAGTAATACAAAACAAATTCTTCTCCTAGGAACCCTTATGCACTTGGCAATAGACATATTGTAAGTCTCTTGTAAATGTATGTCTCTCTTATACTCACTTCGAATTACTACTGGAAGAATTTTGTGTTTTAAACAAAAAGCTGTGGGATTTAAGATCTTTTTTTACTGACATAACGAATTTTCTGATAATTCATGCTACTTAAATTATACACAATACACAAGTTCTATTTTTTCCTCTTGTAAACATATGTTGATTATTTCTGTTATAACAACAATGAACTGTGCAGTGTGAAATGGTATAAAGCAATTACAGTCCATTCATCAGTGTTACTGTTTTGATTTTGATCATTCAAACAAATTCTCAGAAAGAAAGGACCAAAGGCAAGAATGAACCTTTTATTGTTGTTTTAGGGAAGAGCATGTTTTTGTCTGTTTGCAACAAAGACAAAGAAAGGAGGACTGGTTACGGCTTGCAGCCTTTGCAGCTGCTTCAGAATGAGGTGACAGGAGGGCTCAGAGAGACTAATGATGGTTACGTGAGGTTTGGTGGGGTTTTGGATCGTTGTTTCAGAGAGGATGCAGTCGGTGTGCACAGAGACAGTGTGTGCCATATGCAACCGTGAACATCAGTAATAAAATGCAGAGGTATATGGAACCCTCTTGAGACTTTAATGCCCTCTATTCATCCGGCGCATTATTTTAATTTGTAAAACTGTCCTAAGAGCAATATCAAGAGTTGCCAAATGTAGCTATCAATCAGAAAACAGTATGTACTTCTTAGATGTATTTACCTGAGCACAATGGTAGATGACAATTATCTTTCAGGAAGACCTGTCAAAGGAACAGTTGTTTGTACACCGAATTAAGTAAATCACTGCATACAAAGCTTCTCTGTTTCAAAGCAATTCAGTAAAAGTTATGCTTGCATTCATATTGTTCTTATGTATGTTGGTATTATTTAGCTATTTATAATTAATTTCCCTTTAGTTCAAAAGAGGAGGAATTAAAATATAAAATGACAGCTCAGAGAAGGAGAATGCATTCTAAATATAGTTATGACAGGAGGAAGCCTGATGTATAAAATCCCCTTCAGTAATAAATTGAAAATAAACAGTAAATGCTTTAGGCAAGGAGAGATCCTGAATTCCTTCTGGAAAAGAAGGAAATTTTGTTATCTTGCTGTATTTCATTCTTCTGAAACCTATCTAGAACTTGGAAGATTTCCTGAAATTAAAATGCATCAGTCAGAATGAATCTAAATGCTTCAATACTAAACTTGAGATCCGTGAGTCCACATGGTCTTCAGTGATTACCAACAGGTACAGATACAATTAGAAAAAAACATATTCAAAGCATATGAAAGGCATCGTGTGTAACATATAAATAGCTCAGCAACCCTACAGTAAATAGTAAACATGGAATTAGCTGAAGATGGCAGTATGATTTTACCTCTTAGCTGGATTCTAGAAAGGCTGCAGGCTCAAGAAGAAGGTGAGATTCCCATGTATTGTGGAAACGGTGTATTCATTTGAGGCAAGAGACATTTCTGGTAATCTCTGTCCTCTGTGTTAGATAAGGAATATCTTCCTTTCAGTAGTGCCCTTAGTCTCATGGCTTCCTGTGAACTTTGTTGCTTATTTGTGTTGAACTTGCAGGAAGAAAGGTCCTGTTTGGAAGAACTGCACTGATGACTTGAAAATACCCATTGTCATTCCTACAGCTGTAATGGGTTTTTATGTGTTTTGGTGTTGTGCTAGAAGGGATGAGTGAGATATGTTCTGGGGCAGGTAAGCTTGTGTATTAGAAGTGGAAGTCAAACCCTGACATTATGAATCAGAAACAGTTTGGAATTTCATTAATATATATCACAGTATTTTGAAAGGATGGGTAATTTTATATGAAGATTTTAAACAAAATGACAAGTAAAGCACAAAACACCTGTTCTCGTTTTGGAGAGTAAATTATATTGTCAAATAAGAGTTTTAACACAGAAAGAACTGCGATTCTATATGTCCAATCACTTTAAATAAATCAACTCTGTTTTTCTTAATCTCCTTCAGTTCTGAAGTTTTACAGCTCAGAAAAGGTCTCTGTACTGCTTTTGAAAGTTACTGTGCTTCAGACCAGAAGTATTCTTTTCCTGTGGTCTTCTGCTGCCTCTGGGGAATATTACACTGAAACAAATGAGGCTTAAACAACTTAATTGAGAACAATCTAGGCCCGTTGATGGGTAATATGTAGGGGAAGAATATATTGCAGATTTCTTTCTTGCCTGGCATGACAGGGCGTGGCTAAACACAGCATTGAAGAGAATGATAGAAGGAAGTACCAAAGGTTGTATTATAAACAGCCCTGAGTGGAAAAACAAAATGTAGGAGCGGGAAGAGACTTTGTTGGAGATATTCTCTTTTTGAAAGAAAGAGGATAAAAAGGGGTAACAGGGGAATAGGGGAGATTCTGTGTGGTCCAAGGACCCAGAACTCTTTTTAAAAATTAATTAAATGAAGCAATTAAAAAAATCTTATCTAAGAAATACATAATCTACATGTGTATATAATCTGTCTGATAGGGTATGAATCCATGGCCCTCAGGGAATATAATAAATCCGGATGATGCCCATGAAATCTGATGCTGCATTTGGATCTCAGTCTGAAAGATATGGAAAATCTCATGAAGACAGACAGCTCCCCACTGGCTCTGCATGTGAGGAAGGTTCCTGTGTGATGTTTTAATTAAGGTTATTTATTTCTTTATTATGATGATTGCATTTTAATTGCTCATGAAGCACCCCAGGGTGGAGGTGTAGGTACCTTATAAATATTATGTGACAGTAAGTAAAGGGAAAATGATGCAGTTTTAGAAAATAAACCAGCAGTTCTGTACTACTGATGGAATTCAAGAGTAAAAGCAGAAATGCTGCTTTGAAGTTTCTCACAGATTTGCAAATAAAAAACATCTTACTAGTCTTTTCCATTTAATACAGTTGACTGGCAGTGTAACGTATAGTCATGTCCACATCCTTGCTTAATTGATACACTAGCTAGCCCTAGGAAAGCTATCATATGATGTACATCTCCACTGGCAGAACTTAGTGGGACCTTTTGTATAGGGTCAGGGTAGACATTAATGCTTCCAGTCAAAGCACTGCCTGAATAGGTGTTACTGAGGCAGAGAGACTGGGAAAAGAACAAAATAAGGAAAAAATCCTGCCTTATGATAATTAGTCCCTCAGCTACTTCTCCAGGTTTTCTTTCGGTCTGTGTTTGGTAAGTGGAGAATGTGTAGATAGCCAGAAGTAAAACCCACATTGTACAAAGGTATGTTCTGTTTGTGTGGATTTATATAAGCCTTAGACTTCCTCTATCTCATCTGAGCAGTGGTCTTGCAGCCAAGAACTCAAGTTCCCTTTTTGTATTTCTGTATACCTCTGTTTGCATGCACAGATTCTTGAACGCAGAAATTCTTGCTCATTGCACAAACTTGTGTGCATAACAAAATATTTGCATCCAGATGAAGTGCTGCTCTAGATGTTGAGTGGTTCTTTTTCTTTTAGCTATTTTTGCCGTTTCATTCTTGATTCATGAAAGATTTTTGTACAGGCACAGAAATATCTTTTTCTTTCTCCCCAGCTTTATTTTCATCCCTTAATTTACAAATGTAAAAAGTATATTTTTCAAGATGTTTTTGTCTGTCCAAGCTGGTCTTTCTGGCTTGCTTCCAACATTGAAATTGTTCCCGGCAGAAAAAAAAACATTGAAGCATTTCAACAGCTTAAATTATTTGACATTGTATGACAATTTGAAATGTATTTGAGCTTTTCAGCTTTTAATATTCACTTTAATTAGGAAGAGAGTTGGCATTTTTTTTTAACACAAAGACTTAAAGATAAAGGAATATGTCATTGGGATTGCAAACAAGTTGACTAGTACCATGTACCAGTGGATACTTCTACTTGGCGGTAAACATAAGGTCATATACATGATTTTCTCCAACTGATTATTTTAAAGATTGCCTCATGAAATATACCATTGGAGCATGGCTTACTGTGCAAGTTGTGGTTTGGATAGTGGAGCCTGAAGAGTATTGGTGCTTGTTATACCTGTTCAGCCACCTACAAAGTTTATTTTAATTATGGTTATGGTCAGGAATTAGGTACTTTGGGTTCATCTTGTGGTGGGATAGTTCCTTGTAGTTACCGTGTGTATCAGCAATGCTATGGGTTGATATTAATCTCCTTAGAAACTGATTGTTTCATAACTATCACTTTTTTAGAGCTAATTCCCTTATCTCAAATACTATAGAATTCTACATGTGAGAATGTCCAGCTTGGTCCCTGCTGCTAAAAACAGTATCACTGTTCATATAGCCACAGTTTGCTGTACGTATGTGAGTGGTTTTCATGTGCAGAAATTGAAACTACAGCTTTGAAAACATTCTTTATATCTTTTCTCTTTTTATTGTACCCGCCCCTGCTTTATTTTGCAAGCTGTGCATCAGAAAAGGCAATCTACTCTCTGAATCTTCTCAGCCTCTGAAGAGAATAAAAATACAGTGGTGGAGGATATTTTATTCGCTTTTTGTTGCACCTATGCGCCTAATGTCCATGCTAATGATTCACTTACCAGAAGCTTCTACGCTGATTTCTCTTTCTTGGCTAGTCACTGTTACATGGAGCTGATGTAGAGCCACGTCTTCACCACCCCAGATTCTTTTCTATGTAGGTTCTGCACTTTGACTGCTACAGATTCAGAGCAGCAAAGACTTTGTAAATAATAACTGTGGTTATTCAGTCGTTACACATAAATAATTTGTGTATGAAATCTGACAAAAATTCTTCATTTGTTCCCCTTTTGTTTTCCTTGACCTTACCTGCTTTTCTTTTCCTCTTTATAACCTCTTGGTTTCTTTCTGCCTCTTCCTCTGGCCTCTTTCCATCTCCCATTTCCTCCTACCTGTTCCGTTTCCACCTCAAGCCAATGCTGTCTGATATGTGCCTGCAGCACAGAGCTACAGCACCTGGGGGCATATATGATCTAGCTCTAGACTGGCTAATTTTGGTACTGACCACGCAATTTCTATTTTTGTCTAAAAGCCAAAATACACACCTAGCTCCTCACCAAATACTGCATGTGCAGTTGCTTTGTTCTACCATTGGTGTCAGAATGTGCAGGCATGGTCACTGCATCTTAGATAACACCCTGAGTGGAATGCAGCAATGGTTCAGTATAGTCACTGTCTGCAGTTTTCAGCTGCTTAGTTATTGCTTACAGTAAAAAAAAGCACCCAACTTATTAAGGAGCTAGTGGCTTTAATCAGTTACTTAGATGCAAGAGCCATTCGCTCTGCAGGAAGCTGGTCTTAAACTCGGCAGGAAGCACAATATCCACAAAGCCCTGACTATGCTTTTCTAGATTGTCTGAATATTTTTGAAGTGTTTCGGAAGCATGAAAAGAAAACAGTGAGAGAACTTATTTTAAGGGATCTGAGTTTTTTTTATTGCTTGATAATTTATGGCAATGGTTTCTGAACTTGAAAAGGTAAAAAAATCATGAATCACAATGATTTTATATTTATCAGAGTTTTTTTTTCATCATGAACTCCCTTGCATTTCAAATAGAACTTGATATTAAAGCAGCTTTATTAGATTTATTGATTTGTTCACCTGCATCATCGAAGTTTCAACATGGGTTATAGAAATCTCTGCTACAAGTGGAACAGACAGGGAGAAGGCGTCGTGCTTAGTAATGGTAAAATCTACAGCAGACAGCATTAGCTTTAGTGGGAGCATATGATGTGAGTGTTATAGTCAGCTGGACAACGACTTCACTCTTCTGCAATAAACTGGCTCAAAGCAGGCAAGGATAGAGGTCGGGCTTGATGGAATTTATGCAGCTACTTTAGGTAGTGGTGGTATAAACACAATATCCAGAGCAGCGGCTTACTCATTACTCTAGATTAAGGGTGAGAGATGATTAGTGAAAAGAGCCTTAGCATTTTTGAAAGTCTGGACATTTTCTTTCAATCATATTTATCCCTTTGTAGCAGCACATGATATATACAGTAGTATGCCATGCTCTTGCTTATCAGTAAATATGCACCAAACAATTGCTTAGTTATGTCAAAATGCACATATCTTTCTCTTCCTGCTCCTGCTGTTTTTACAAAATTGGAATAGTTTAGGAATTTGGAACAGGTGAAGCATAGGAAAGCATATCAAATACATTGATTACTGAGTGCTTGAATGTTTTTTCCTGAGATTATTTTCGATAAGTTTGTGGAAGGCTAGGTTCATGTGAGCTTAAGCTCTGTAGCAGACCGGGACACTGCCAAATTCCCTAACCCTTCTACCATTTGTTTGCTAGATTGCATGTTTGCCTGTCTGCTTTAATTGTAGTGTTCTCTGTGTTTTGTCTTAGCCACTGTCCCACTCAGTTTTTTCTTCTACAGTGTCAGGATTTTATACAACTGTGCTTTTGTTAATTGCTGTAATGATTTCATTATGTTGGTGGTAGTTCTATTTCATACTGGAATCCAAGTAAAATATCTTTTAATGTATTAGAAATGCCATGGCAAATCACATTAACTCCAAGTGCATTTAGCAAATGATGATATAGTCTGTCTTTTAATTAGAAAGACCTTGAAGGGTCAGATGCATGAGACATATATATTCAAGGTGGAAATTCTTTTCAAAAAGGCTATGTAGCCCAGTTTAACAGCGGGTCACCTCAGTAAGAATAGAAAATGTGCAGAATATATCAGCTTCTTTGTTATCCTTCTAGGTTTTTGAAATCCATCTGCAGGCATCCACTGAGTGCTTTGGGAACTCTATATGATGAATTAAGAATTACAATGTAAGCTTTGACAAAACACTTCTTGTAAGTGTATCTCCATTTTATCACAACTTACTCAAAAGCTATAGAAAAGAAGGAGAAAAATACAGGCTGGGAGAAAATCAGTCCGTTTTATGTCTAGGAAGAAACTAACTCTTTAGAGTTATCGTGATCCTGTTGAAATAGTGCCATTATAATTGACATATTCAAGAAATACTCATAGAGGTAAGGTCAGGGCCTCTGCGTGTTTTGAGGGAAGTGGTGTGATAAGAACGATTTAAATAGCAAAAGAAAGTATCCAGAAATTGTGGGTATAATTTGTTCAGTCTGACTTGCAGACATTTATTTTCTTCAAGATCTTCTCAGGCCTGATAGAACATTGAGTTTAAGCTTTCTCTATAAGTTACACTGAAGTATCTCCCCATTTGTGAATTTGATGGTTCTTCTGCAGAGATAAATGTAGCTGGAAACCTCTGTTTCAAGTGTACCTTTAAGATAAGAAGTCTTTCTTCTTGCTTTTCAATCATAATAGTTAAAACATTAATAAATATTTAAAATCTTTATAGAAAGAAATACTTAGTCTTCAGCTTTCATACTTCAAATTTAGTATAACTGTTAACAGAAACAAGATTCTGTAGGTACCCAAAAGTTTGCTGACTTTGGCCATGACAGCTTCATGTCTTGCACACACATTTCACTTCCTTCTTGTAAATGCTATGTTTAAATCCTTTAAAGTCCTTTATATCTCATCCATTTTTGTAGCATAGGAACCTGACTGTCTTTAATTGTTTAAAATATAAACAGAATCTATTTCCATTCAATGCACCAAGGTCTTTTGGGGCTAGCCTTCCTTTTGCCTGTACTTTCTTTGTGCGTATGTGCCATTGTCCTGTTTTAGTAATGTCTCTACAAAAGACACCATTCTGTTTATACAGTCTTTCAAGTCCCTGCATTAATATAACAGACTGTTAAATGTTAGGCAGCAGACAAGCCTGCTCTTACTTTTAGTCACACGTTAGATTCCAATTCCCAAAGCTACAAGTTTTCCCTTCTCTCTATCTTTTGAGCTGAAAATTTGTCCATATGGATATTAAAGAGAGATTGAGGGGGAGGAAGAGTTTCTACTCAGAAGTTTTTGTTCCAGGGTGCTTGAAGATCTAGTTGTTAATCAGTTGATTTGTGACAGACACAATACACATTACATGAAAACGTCTAAGTCTTCCAGGGGCAAGAGATGTCCCTTTGTAAACATTTAACAAGTAGGTGCAACAGATACCCAGGTAATAATGAATTAATTACAACTCCTGGGATGAATAGTGACTATAGAATACCAGTTGTTCATTAACTCAAAGGCATTCAGTGGGAAACCAGGCATGAATATGTTTCCATAATGATGTCATTTCTTCTCACATTTTGATGCCATGTTTCACAAAGTAGTTCCTTGGCTGCAAAACCAAGATAATTTTGAGTTTTCCCACTGTTCGTTCCAGAAAAGCCAAGCACTCAAAATATCTTATGCATCATCTTATCCTTGATATTTTTATAAGCCTGAAAGTATAATTTTATTTCCAGATTAATTTGTCTATAATTCTTCTTCATCGGTTCACAAGTATTTTTTTCAGTGAGCTTTACCAAAGAACATTGTCAGTGAAAGAATCGTGTGTCTTTTTATTTAGTCCTTATTTAAATAAGGTCACTTTTGGCTTGTTAGAGTAAAGACTGCCAGGTCAAGATCTAGTTGAGATTTCTTGAAAGTTATGACAGTGAAACTTGTTTGAGCTCTGGTCTTTTCCAGCATCCCTTGCTTCTGCATTGCAATCTCCTTTGGGGAAACCAGGTTTCTTTGAGACAGGTGTTTTTTCTTCCTTCTTGTGCAGTTGGCTTAAGGGTATTTTCAGTTGCTATCTGCAAACACAGCTGTGTATGACTGTCATTTTCATTTTCTGATGCTGGACATTCAAAAATGTAATTTGCAGAAGGAAATTTATGATTGCTATATGTTTAGAGTTGCTGTGACAGACTGCTGAAATTCTTTACTTGATTTCTACTGTTCCTGCCTTCCTTCAAATAAAGAGGTTTCTGCTAAAACTGGAAAGGAAAATAGGTGTTGTAACTGAGATATATTGTCATTACGAGACATGATGGAGTGGCAGAAATATGCTTAAAATTATTGCTTTCTATTAGCCATCTCAGAACTCATGCTCAGTAACAAAACAGTGTCTCCTTGAATGCTGAAAACACTCGCTATACTTTTAATTATGAAACAATGGTTTAGTATCTTCATGCTTTCCAAATTCAATGTAGCTTTGCCAGCTGGTTGGGGCTGGCTATAATTTTTCTTCAAAAAGCAAAGATGTAGCTATAGATACATGTTTTCACAAAAGTTTAGAAATTAGCTATATGTATAGCACCCATATGATAATACAACTGCTATCATTTTTTTTTTAATTGCTGTAAACAGCAGAGGAGATTTAGGCCTATATTTTCAATAATTTTTATTAGTGTCACTGTTTTGGAAATAATAAGTATATGCTATATTCATAACACAGGTTTGTCTTTTTATGCGAATGATTTTGTAATGAGAAGAGTACAATCTATATACCTGAAATAACAGCAGCTTTGCCTCCCATGTACTCTTGGGTAAGAAGAGGCACTTTGAAGATTGTCATAGTTTTGACAAAAGGTATTCTGTTTAACAACATCACAGGATATGGACCAGCTACATGCTGTGATGGTGTGGTGTTAATTGATGTATAACAATTAAAGCATTATAAACATCTTACATTTGTTGGAAGTACAGTCATGCTATGTGTTTGGTGGTGGATATACTTAGAAAATTAAACAGACAAGTTCTGAAGATGTTCAAAGTGGTTTTGATTTGAATCACATCTAGTAATGATGTGTACCTTACCTGAACTAAATTAACAACCAGTAAATAGATTTTTTCATCCTCCATTTGAAAGTCCTATTGGAATTATGTTTTAAATAGCATTTGTTTTGGGAGAAAGAGGGAAACGTGTTGTCTAGTAAAGAGTATTATTTTCTTATTCAGGTCTATAAATCACTCTTTAGAGTCATATTAGTGTTGATCCTTTCCATTCCTCATGGCTCTTCTGCCATGTAGGGTTTGGCCTTCAGTAAAGTCCATGTGCAGAATGGATCTTGTAGTGTGAATTCATATTTGCATATTGCTCTATACATTGACTTTTCACTGCTTCTTATTACAGAAATATATCATCAGTATAAGCCATGTAACACTCATATCTTTACTGTATTGTTTTGCAGCATGTTAAGGCTAGAATCAAGGCCTTGGTGGAATCACTAAAAATAAGACCATATGCTTTTATGAGCATTTCTTAAACTTATACAGTGAGGATTGCTTAATTCCATCAGTCATCAATATGTTCCAAAATCTAGTAATGTGAGAGATATATAAGAGAGGATTGAAAAAAAAAACCCAAACTTTAAAGAAAATGTATGTGTGTGTAAAAAAT
Organism: Cuculus canorus; assembly: GCF_017976375.1. Lineage (NCBI taxonomy): Eukaryota > Metazoa > Chordata > Aves > Cuculiformes > Cuculidae > Cuculus > Cuculus canorus. The sequence continues at coordinate 115,385,215 of NC_071402.1, forward strand.
AATTCTTGTTACAGTTTTGGTTGATGCTATTAGATAAAGCAATTATCTTTCCATTCAGTCAAAATGAAGGAACAGTTAATTCCTTTTTGTTCAGCCACTGCAAAATAGTAGAAGCTGAACAAAAGCCCAGATAAGAATAAGGAGAAACCATTCAAGCTTTTCTCGGGAAATTATAAAGCACATGCAGGAACTAGGATTGACTGGAGAAAGGGGAGAAGGAAAAGGAAATGCAACCAAATCAAAAGCAAAGAAACCAAAGTCGCAATGATCTTTGAGAACTGAAGGGAGAGGCAGGTTGGGTTAAGTGCTGACTGCAGTAGGGCAGGGAATTCCTTACTGGGGTTAAGGGAAACAAGAGTTTACACTTCTGTTGTATATGAACGGTTACATTAAAGGCATTTGTGCTTTCTTTCATTATCAGTTTATCCCCTAATCTGGAATGTGCCAAATTTGACTAACTCTTTCACAAAAGAAAGAGGCAACAATAACCTTGGTCAGACGATGACCAGCTGGTGACCAGACGTTCCAAGACAATCTTCTACAAGAAGCTCAGCTGATCTAGTCATCAAGAATAGCAGGCCAAAATAAGACATTAAAAAATGACATTGAAGGGTGTATTGGAAATGTGCGTATCTACTTATTGGCTTTCTTCCAGGATTACCTGCTTAGACTGTGGAATCAAAACGAGCATTTGGATGATCTAACAGATTTCACTGCAGAGTACAGATAATATATCTGCAATTAGTAATTCACAAATTAAGTCGATTTGGGAGGCCAGCTATTTTGTAGTTAGAAGTTTAACAGTAGGGAACTTTCCAAACTCTCCAGGTGCTGTGCACCTAATCAGCATCACCATGGAGGGAAGGAACAGCCCAGTCTTAATTTTCTAGCCATATTTTCCAGCTGTCAGAACTCGTTATAGTTTTATCTCATAAACTGAAAATGCTGATGGTATAAATGCATGGATTAGATTTTATATTCTTAGAAACAGGTACAATCCCATTGAAATTAATACAGTGCTATCTAAATTACCTATAAATATGGTTACGCTGTTAAGGTTTTGGTTTGCTGTTTGGAAATGTGTCCTTACCTTTCGGTTCATGTAAATGATCAATTTTATTTATATTTCTTCCCACTCTTTACGACTTCATTCCTGTAACTGCAAGTGGATCTGACTATAAAAATATTTGATGGCAATTTTCCAGCTTGAGGAAAAATTTATTTCAGTAAAATGAGTTAAATTTGAATGAAATCTTCTTTATCTTTTATGCTAGTCAACGATCAGAATTTGAATACCTTGAAAATAATGATACTAGAAGAAGGCTGAGAGAATCTATGACTAATAGTAGAAACATGGTTGTGATAGTTTCAGCATCCCACAGAAACAAAGGGAGACGGTTTTTGAAAATACAATCCAGGATAGCCTTTCAAGTCAACTTTCCTGTCATCAACATATGTAACTTGAATGGTTTTTTTCAGAGCTAATCCTGACATTTTCTCCCCAGTTAACCCAGTAACATAGCTACCCCAAGTTCTCTTTGTCCTTACACAGATCAAATCTGTATCTTTAAGTTTCATCATAATAGAAGTTGAGTTCATTCTCTGCCTGCATTACATTAGCCTCAAGGAAATCACAAACACTTTTGCTAGCCAGCTTGCCAGCAAAGGAAATGAGAATGTAGATGTCTTTTGGGAGATCTGGAAAGCTGTAATACTGAAGACCAAGAGGCTGATTTCTCAAAATAAATGGGATATATAAACCAAGTAATGAAGACATAAAACAAAATTTACTTAGAGCAAGAAGTGCTGAATATGAAATGACCCAGTTACTTGTATTAGATATTTGTTGCTTCAGTTGTGCAAACCTATGACTTACATTTGCTTACCGCAACACTTCAATATTTATTCTCTTTTATACAGACTCCTTTAGAATCTGGGTCTTCATTAGCGGGGCAACCTCTTCTATTGTGAGACTTCAAAATGTACTTCAGTGAGGCAGTATTTTCACCTGTCCCCAAACTACTTCAATTTTTTCACCTCCTCAAGTTACCATTTCAGAAATACTTAAGATATTATAACTTGACAAAAAATGGCCAGTTACATATCAGTTTGTAATGTAGAAATAAATCAACCACTGCTATTTATCTGGCATCTAGGTCTTTAGATGCAGCTTCCCCTAGATGGTGTTTCTGCCCTGACAACTGTATAAGGACAGTTTAAGAACTCCATCACATTTAACATTTTCTTTCTTGACAGAGTCTTCTGTTCATCTCAGACAGTGAAGTAAATCCTTTTGCCAACATGAAACCTGAAAAAAAGGAAATGAGAGAATCAGGAGCCCTAGAAAAACTAGAGTTATAAAGTAGCTGTGGTAATAGAAGAGACCAGATCCCCAAGCTGTATGTTGTCAGTAGTCCATTGATGTAAGAGCATAATTGCAACAGAAGAGAGTTTGGATATAAATTTTCCAGCAAACCTTTCTTCTTGTGGTTGTTCTGTTTGGGATTTTTAAAGTCTAATATTGATAAAATTGGCATAAGTATGACATTTGCTGCTTATTTTTCCTTATAAAACGGATCAACTACCCTTATGTCTACGTAAGAGACAGACATTGTACAAACTGTAAGCCTGCATCCAGACAGGAAGATGATCAGGTCTGTTCATCTTCAGTGTATGTGGAGAAGTCTGGATTTGAAACAGACGCTGAAGAAAACGGAGACTAACTAATTCCTGGTTTTCTGTTGTTAAGACTCACACAGCTTGGTCAGTAGTCAACACAAATAAATTTCAGGAGGGAATTATAGTCAAGACATTTATGTTCTCCCGCTTGGCCTAAAACAACATGGAACACTGTTATTTCCAACATTAATCTCTAGGAGTGATGGGTAAAAGGAAACCAGAACACTAGTGGAGATGTCAAGATGACAATAACTAGCCATGTCATCTTTTCTTTACAAATGTTTTATTAATGACTGTACTGTCTGTGACCTGTTACACTTCAATTATTCTCTTTAGAAGGGAAGTAAATAGAATTATTTTTTATAGCCTTCTTTAGGTGATTATGGAAATATTTCTTCACAGTACCTGACCTAGGTTTTGGTTAACCTAATCTTCTGAGCCCATCGCTTGTGATGTCTAGCAACTACCTCAAGAAATGACTGAGCAAGTTCAACACTCGTATAGAATTTTCTTCCTGACTCAGAATCTTACTGCTTGCCACATCCTAAACTATGATGTGTTTTGTTTCCTGTAATGTGTTGCCTTGCCTAGGAGAAAAAGCCACCAGTTGCATGTGAAGTGGCTTGTGGGACAGGATGTATTGACCCAAGAGAGTACAGAAGTTGCAGCTGCTGATCACTTACTACAACCTGGTTCACTGTGGATGTTTTTTAAGGTTTTACCAGACTCTTTGCTTCAGTAGCACCTTGTAGCGCTAGTGAACATGCTGTGTATACAAATTAAGTATTTTAAATACTGGTAAGTGTATGCTACTCGCCTTGACATTATGGGGCATATTAATTTGGGCCTTTCTTGAACACATGATAACCTAATAGAGAGCTTTTGATTGACATGTTTCTGAATGTCCAAACCATGACTTTACCCAAAGATCCAAACTCGGTAGATTCTGCAGAACTAAGAGCAGTGGTGTCCTCTGCTCATGTTGTCTTCAGCAGCCGGATTGCGTATCTCTGGCCTGAACCATCACTACTGTCATGTTAGTGTTCCTGGGACTGCTAAGAAATACAAGTCATGGGCATTTGCGAAATACAGACTTTCATTTTAGAACCTGAGGGATGCACTAGAGGTTCAGAGGATGTTCCTACTTGTCTTATTTTCTGCTTTTCTGTATATAGTCTCTTGGAATCTTTTCTCCCCACCCATACTGGCTTTTTGCATACAGTGAAACCCTCTTTGCCTTTTTCTCTTGAATATTCCTTTGAAGGTTGGGAACCATTTTGGAATCTTATTTTTTCTACCCCTAACTTTCTTTTTTTTTTTTAGATTCTTATTGTTAAGAAAGGTTCTGTGACAACCTATTGCTGCCTCTAAGGCATAGTCATATTCTTTTCTCTATTCTGTTTCTACTGTGCCATTTTTGGTGATAACACACTTGCATGTATTATTGACAATGAGGATGTACCAGTGATTTAGATATTAAGATTATAGCTTTAATATTATTCTGAATTTCCTTCTTAATGCAACTTAATATCTTATGATTTTTAGTAACAAATGTCTTTATTCAGTTCTCCTTGAATATTCCTTCATTTTTTTTTCACCAGGATCTCATAACTAATTCAGAAGTTATCAGTGCATACGAGAAGTTTAAATTGTTCTTTTCAATGTGCACTACCTGGCAATTTTCTACATTCAATTTAATCTGGTCATTATATCATCCAACCACTTTGTTATAATAAGTCCTTGTGGAGCTCTTCAGAACAGTCAGCTCAAAGGTTCCTGAGCATTTTGTCCCACTGCCTTTTCTGTCAATATAGTAGCATGAAACACTTTAGCAGGAGTTAGGAGATCAATATGCTACCCTAACCAGAATGTCTTATGCAAGCTAATAGGAATAAAACCAGTAGGCCTCCACATACATTATTATTAAAAATACATTTATCTTATAAAAACATGACCTTTTTTTCCTATGGGTTTTTAAATTATGCCTAAAATAACACTTTATTTTTGGATGAACTTTAGTTGACAATACTAAAGGATAAGACATCATAGAAGATTTATATTTTTCTAGATGGCATTGTGTAAGTGTCTTTGATAAAGGCATAGTCACTAACAACACTAACATTTATTAATGTGTTTGAATAACAAAATTCAAGAAGAAAATCAATGAGAAAATATTCATAACTTTTAGAAACGTCCTGTTAATAGAGACAAATAGATACAAAATATTTCTAGAAGATGATAGTATTGAATAATTTCTGGCTTAGTAGATGCTGTCTTAATCTTGATTTGTTTGCAGTATATGTGTAGTCATATTTGAAATATCTTTAGTACCATATCAAATCCCGTAGTGCTCTTGGCTTTTTATGGCTTTCTAGCTCTCATTAGAAAAGTTGCCTTTAAAATTTTGACTTACTTGCATTTATTTGGCAATGCTCCCACTTAATTACTGATACAAAAAATTTCTATTTTGAACTTTTGAATTAAACAACTTTTTAAGGTGTTTGAAGTTTTTTTCAATTTGGTTTCCATTATAAATTGAATCTGTTCTCTTTTTGTTGTTGTTGCCTACCCTGTGTCCCAATTTGCTGATTGTTCCAGGACAGCCTTGAAAACTTTTTAAACAATTGTTTGAAATATAACTGTGTTCCTGTATTGAGGGCAAATTATTCCAACATGAAAAATGAAATTCCTCCAAATTCAAGGCTTTATTGAATATGGCTTTTAAGTAAAGATTCCAGTGAATTTACTTCTTCCCATACAAGCCTATCTACAATTTAATAAAATTATCATCCAGTATAATGCTTGGAATTAATGTACTTCTCTGAGCATCTGTGGTCACAGGGAGCAATGTGTGTCAGCAAGGCTATTGTCAGTCTACTTATGCATCAAATATTAGATTGGTAGTGAAATTACATAATCAATTTTATTAATATTTTCATTACTTAATTATACATAAAATCAAATCCCAGAGATTTTTTTCCTATGGAGTCATGAACCTCCCATCACATCCATATTTATCACTCACAGTAGAAGATTAAACACAAATGCTTGTGTGGTGCATGTTGCATATGTAAAAAGGAATAGAAGAAGCTGGAAATTAAATCAAAATGGTGTTAATTGCTAATAAATGCAGGATGTGCAGCTGGAGTGAAATTTTGTTGTTATGGTCCTGTTTGTAGGTAGAGCTGAGATTCATGTTATTTAGATGCTTAACAAGATCTGCAAACTTGGTTGCCTTTATATATTCCTTCCATTTTCAGACTTTCAAAACATGGAAGTGGAAAATGAGAAATTCAGATTGATGCCGTATCCTCTCTGTCATAATTCTTGAGACAGTGATAGCATGAAGCTATGGGAGAATACTGCATTTGACAGAATCTTGCTGTTCATATAAGCTATTCATTTCCTTCAAATATATGTGAGGAATATTATATGGAAAGGTTCTTTCTTCCCCCAAATGCTGGCTATCTCCCTACAAAAAATGTCAAGATATAGGCTGAGAACAATATAGTTTTTAAGACTGCCAGAAATACGAGGATTTCGCAGAGCACAAATGCACTAAAAAATCCTTGCAAGATGCCAGTCAATTCTTTCAGTAAAATAGCTGTCTGTTTGCCCATTGTAAACAAAGCACAAAGGCATAATTCACAATTGCACAGTAGATGCAAATATTTTTCTTTACTATTTTAAACGACGGCCCCATGAGAACTCCATTCTGCCTTTTATGATTAAAACATTTCTGCAGAGGGAGTTACAGATTGAAATCTATTCATTATGAAAACTATTTTCATGTTGTTGGAGCTTTTATGAAAGATTCCATGTTTCCACATCATTTATTAGGCAATAACATCACAAGAGAGAAACCCCAGGAATATTTTAGATTAGAAGAAATCTAATAAGGACCTTTAGAATTGGGGTGAACCTGTTGTGCTGGAGATTTGAAAATGTTTCAGAGAAAACTTACCACAGCTTTAGAAAAAGGGAATGATCCCCCTGCCCCTCCCTCCCATACTATCCACTTGGACCACAGTCATATCTTCGCAATTAAGTCCAAATTATTATGAGTCATATGGTGACTTTCTGTTCAGTAATGACAAACAACAAGGATGTTGGAGTGATAGTCAGCAAAAGGATTCACTGAACTGGAAAATGCAGTTTCGACTGTAAACTCCAAATCATTTAAAACCTATGGAGATGTGATGATGGGCTTTTTTGGCATTTTATGGAGAGGCATTTAAAACTGTAATCTGTTTAAAAGCAGTTTTTCTGGAAGTTACGACAACTGAACAATGTGAAAAAATCCGAGGGGAAAAGGTGATAAAAGTATCGTTTATTTTGTGTTTGATTGCCCCACAAAAAGGTCAAATGAAGACCTGTGACCTACTGGGCAAGAAGCCCACCTCTTTTTCCAGAGGAAAGCAATGGATTTTTCTTTCTGTGACTAACATACTGAAGCCCAGGAAGACAGCTGAGTTTTCTCTTTTATTTTATCACATAAAAAGGAAAGGTACTAGGAAGTTTCTCCCTCAGTTACTTGTGTATGTGGAGACTTTAGAGTTCCAAGAAGAACAGACTGAAATAAGAAAATCCTTTGTGCCCAGAACCAGTGCAGGATAGGATTAATTACTGCTTTACCCATTGATGATGTACTTTAGTCCAAGTCCCAATGTCTTGTGAAACCTGTCAAATATGTGATTTTCTGATGGTAGACAGTTGTCCACTATGTGAAGCTAGTGGAAAAAGTAGATCCTAATGGACATGAGGTGAGTGAGAAGTATAGTCAGGACCTTACATTTCAGGAAAGCAGACTTACGGCTCTTCGAGGAGTTACACAGTAGGAGCCCCTGGGACGTGATCCTCAGGGACAAGGGAGAAGAACAGAGCTGGCAAATATTTAAGGATGCTTTCCATGAAGCACAAGAGCGCTCAGTCCCCAGGTGTAAGAAATCAGACAGAGAAGGGACGAGACCAGTGTCTATGATTCTATGATTCTAGGAATTCCATGAAATAACTCGAGATACTGAAGAGGGCCATACCCTTAATATATAGGTAATGTATCATCCTTAGCCCTGTTAGTATAGCTTCCTTGTCCAAGCAGTACTACATTTCTTTTTCACTTTTTTTTGTTTTGTTCTATTTTAGTCTGTTTCATTAAGATCCCACAATTGCCTTTATTTCCTGGAAAAGCCATCACCTATAATTGTTGAACAGAATGTGAATCATACATACAGCATAGAAGAAAATGGCTTGAGTCAATGTCTCACATAGATGTTTTGGGTTTATTTTATTGTATTGTATTGTATTTTACTTTAATGCTATTATTAAACAGCTAACGTTTAAAAGCTTAAGGTTTTCTAAGAGACATCAAGCACTATTTTAATCTATTACCTTTGGCTTTACCTCTTGGAGTTACTAATTTATATTTATTTATTTGCTTTTATTTTTAGGAGGTGGTCAGAAAAATCGCTGCAAAAATTATTTTGAAAAGCAGTGTGTGTGTGTGTGTGTGTAGGAGTGTATGATGTATTATTAAACCACACATTACAGCTTCATTTCTCTTTTGTTATATTGTTCAAAGCCTCTACAGACAGGAGTTTCTTTTCTGTTAGCAACTACCTAGAAAGATCTGGATGCTTTCATCCTTATTAAAGTCTCCCATAAGCAGTAAATTTCAGAGTAATCTGAAAAATGTAATGTATGACAAAAAGATTCAGCATTTATCCAGGGTTAGCTCTGTGGCCAGAAGGCTGCGGCTACCCAACACAATGCAGTGCCATACAGAGATATCTGCATTAAGTTAAATACTAGAAATTATATAGTTGCTTTCACCTAAAGGAGGAGCTGTGCTAATTACCATTGCTTAGGCCAGGAAAACATATCTATAGCATAAGGGTAATAAAAATGTCAGTAGGAACTCCTGCAAAATTAATCCTGTCAGGAACCTGCCATTAGCAATCAGACACCCCCTTCAACTGTAACCGGTAAGTTCCTGGAACTGATCGGTAATTAGCCAAATTGGCAATCTGTTTCTTTGCAAGACATAACAATGCAAGGCAGATGGAAAGATAATAAAGAGATCTATTCTTTCACTGTGCATCAATGCTTGCCATTCAAATCACACTTCTTACTTCAGTATTTCCTAGCACCATATTTTATACCATTGTTTATTTGCATTTCACCACATTTTTTATTGTTTCCATTTGCAAAAGCCCAGAAGAATTACTTAGATATTTTTTTTAAAAATAATATAAGTAATACTTAAGAATAAGAGAATTATTTACTTGAAAGATTTTCTGATACAAAACAGAGGTGGAAATTCCTTAGTGGATAGATCAGTTCACCCCTTTCCAGACATAATGCTTCTTTATCATATAAATACCAGTGTTGCAGCCATATGAATTATAAACTGCTTTTATGTTTTCCCTAGAGAGACTGTTCCATGCTCTGAGAGAGCACATGAACACAAGAAATGTCTGCTGCTGGGGGCAGACAAACCTAGACTCCAGGACACAAAGTGCGTGGTGACTGAATGCCCGATTTTTGTTCAATCACCAAGGCTTTAGGTCAACTTCCACACACCAGTACAGGCACAGACTAATGTTCTATCTAAATGCTTGTTCTCTCTGTCCTATTATATCTGTTCTCATAGTATTCAGTACCCAAGGTGAAACTATCATGTACAAATGCCTTCTACCTTAAATTTCTTGCAGCTGAGGACTATCACTGTACCTCCTCCTTCTTCATCTGTCAGTCATATAGGTGGAGAGATGTACAAATGCACTTTGTGCTTGTGGGCTGCTCAGGACAGCAGGACAGTTATTTATTAAAAGTTGTGTCAAATTAAGATTTGTGAAAGTATGATTTTGACTGGACCTTGACCAATTTAAGTTCGCTGAACTGAATGGAGTTACTACTTATTCATGACAATGAAAAAGAGAAAGAATAGGAAAAAAGAAGGGAGGGGTTGAAAAGGCAACAAACAAAGAGAAATAGTAAGGGAGGACATTTAGCTGGAAGGATTTTAAATCAGATTTTGAAATGAGGACTATCTGGGGCTAGGTAGAGAGCCCACATAGAGAAACTGGAAGGAGATCTTTAAACACAGGAATGTTCTAGGACTTTGTAAATGTAAAATTAAAAATCAAGCTGAATTGTAAAACATGTAACAAGTTTCACGGTGCTCTTTACGTTCAGCCTAGGATGAAACCCAGCTGCTTAGTGCTTGAGAGTTCAGAATATTCCTCAGCGGTTGTTAATAAGACTGTAAAAAACATGGACACAAAAAAAATGGAAATAAAAGCCAACGCTTGAAAAGAAGCTTTTTGTTGCAAAAACCTTTCAATCTGAAAGCTGTCAGATACTAAGATGAACTGGAAAGATGACAGAAAGCTCAAACCAATATAAATAATGTTCTTCGTAATTAAGAATTTAAACTCTGCAGTTTTTTCTTCAAGGCAGACATAGATTGGTTCTAAATAGGTCATTTTTGTTCCACATAAATTTGTCCTTTGTTTCACCAAGGACCCTTCTGACTCATGTTGTTTCCATCAGTGTCTCAGTCCAGTGCTTAAGAGGACAGAATATTTAATTCTTAGAGTAGCGTATTATTGCACAATTACATTAATTGGGAACATCCATGCTACACTTTTAAAGTCTCGTTTCCCAAGTCCTTCTGGAATGGCAACAATCTGTCTATAAATGTAGGATTCACTAAAAGAAATGACTCTTTGTAAAAATGTTTCCTAGACATCAGCATCTTCCCTGTGGCAGCTTAATTACACAACAGTGTATAACTAAATTCTTATTTAAGAATGAGGACACAAAATTAAAGTCATACCAAAATAAAGACAACCTGCACATGGGTCATTTTGTTCTCAAGAGATAAAAATTCACAGACTATCTAATAAACTTGATTAGAATTTCTCATTCTGTTGCTAGAAAGAAGAAAGTACTGCAAATAACTAATTGGAAAGTAGTGTGTGTATGTTGGTGAATTACTTGTCTCTGTAGCACATATCACATTTAAAGATGTGGTCTTGCAGCAAAGACATGATCCTACAATGAGCTACGTTATAATTCCTTATGTGTTACATGGAAAGAAAAGCCAGAAGTTAAATTAGAAATTCCTTGTGGAAGCGCAGATCCTGCAAATACACTGAATGTTCTTATCCCTTAAACTCAAGACGGGTGAATATGGTCAGGTCTTCCTGCAGATCTAGTCTGCACTCTGAGCTGTGAGGTTAGAAAACTCATAGTGACTTCACAAAAATGTTTGTGTGCCCCACTGGGAGGCCCAAAAGCAGAATTGGGGGTTCAAGAACTGGAAAAGTCTCTGACTCAAAACAGTCTGGGAAAGTTACTGTGGTAGCAACTGGAAAGGAGTTGCACTCAGAGTGTCTCACTTTCGCAGTATGTCCATGCCATCATCAGTAACCCTACACTTCTGTAGGATTAACTGGGGTCAAATACAATTTCTCACTGACATCTCTGAGTCTTCTAAGACGCTCCAGTTGGGCTGTATCCTGTTGATCATGGGCTTAAAGCCTGGTCTTTTGTTTTTCTGAATTTGTGTTTTGAAGCAGAAGCCAGAGAGGCAGATCTACCATCACTAATCTGCAGAACACATGAGTCTGTGGAGATCTTTTTCCTTACCTTTTGAGTCTCTGCAGATCTGATAAATGAGGCTTTAAGTGTCAGTTGCAAAGTAAATATTAAAGAGGAATGACAGCTAAGTGAAATTTGGCCCAGAATCCCAATAGAAAATAAATGCAGACCAAAGGCTGCAGATGTTTGTGATTTTGACACATGAATTTTCCTTCATTTAATTATATAATTCTGAAATAAAATATGCCCATATGAACCCCAAATATACATTTTCAGTTGCTGAGACTCAGGAATTCTGTATCTGTATCTGAACTCTGCAGCAGAGCCAACTTCTACAACTAAGCCTGATCACCTCTCTGTTGTGTTTCTGAGACTGTATCCTGAGTGCTTAGAAGCATACCTTCCAGGCATTAATTGTTGATATGCTGTCTTTTTTTTTTGTGAACCACTGTATCCAGTGGCACCACACCTAGTGGCGTGCTCTTGCCTGTCAGAACTTGGCTGGCCTTAAAATAGTAGAATCATAAAATATTTTACGTTGGAAGGACTCTAGGAGGGCATCTGGTCCAACAACTCCCACATCAACAGCTTTCTTAAAGCAAGGGTAACTTGCTAAGCTGAAAAGATTTTGTGTGGAGAACAATTTATATACACAGTTTTAGAAAAAACATTTTGGTACTCCCTCAAGAAATGAAGGTGCTCAGCATCTTGTAAAGTTACATCTAGAGCTGTGACAGAAAATGAAATTTATTTCAAGGGAACATGTTCACAGTATCACAAGAAAAGCAGCTTCCTGTTCACATCCAGCATTTCATTATTTTCCAACAATAGATGATGCTGGCTTTTAAGTAAGTGTTATAAACATTAACTAGTAAGTCTGGCAGAAAAACCCGTTTTGGGATTACACATCAAAGAGATGCCTAATATTTTAACCATGTGTATTACATTAAAAAATGGTATATAGGGTAATTAAATAAAATGCAAAAGTGAACAAGAACTATTATACACTATCAAATAGATTAGCTTCTTTATTTTCTCTCTTTGATATGTTTATTAAAGTAATCCAAGATGCAGAAATTGTTGTTGTGTAACACTGTAATTCTCAGCAAGAGATCTGTATTTTGTTATTAGTTCAATAAATCTTTATGCTGTTGATTTTTTCGATCTTTATTTTTAATAGAATACAAATAAACCCTGGTCTGATCCCATTTCTATACTTTAAGAAATCTCAGTAATGTTTCAAGACAACAAGTTGACATAAGTGCAATGCAAAGACTATTCATATTATTATCACAGAAGCAGAATGGGAACTCATAATCTTCATGTTTTCCTTAGGAGTGGAAGAGAGTGAGTTGATTAAAAATTATAAGCTTGTTTATAGGAAAAGCCTGTATGAGGTCTATTTTACCCCTCAGATTATATCTTCAATAAGTGAAGCAAATATAAAGCTACTTTCCCCCCACTGACCCAGTGTGAATCTTCGGACGGATCAAATACTTTTGGTAGAGTTAAAATCTTGGCTGTAAAACTAGTTTGTCCTTCTGGAAGGCAGTGATTGTGATTCCACCTCACAGAGGCTCAGAGAAGATGCTCAGACGCCAGGGGTTCTTAGCAGCACAAAGGCTTTGCTAAATGCACATTGCACTTGCAGTCTCCGTACCATTCTGTTTGCCAGGATCTACGGAGTGAACATTCATCCTGCAGCAATCGTGTATTTGCATTGCAGCAGTGATGGTCTTGTGAACACAATTAAATTAGTTATAAATTAGCCGGTTTGGGTGCAGCTGCCAGGCTAAACACAGAATGACAATTCAGGCGTTTCTTTTATTTACTGCGTTCTTTTTATGGCACAAACTGAGCTCTACGGTATTACAGCTACACATTACGAAATTTCACGCCTATCTTAAAATTAACTAAATGATTAGTTTAAACTATCATTTACATGTGTACCTACGCTGTCATCACCATCATTGCAGTGCAAAGGTACACTTCTGCTTTGCTCAGAGTCTGTACTAGTAGGTTTATGTGATGGTGTGGAGACCTTGACACGACCTCAAATCGTGCCATAGAGTTTCACTGCAGTTCTTCACCAGAATACTTGTGTACTTGGGTTGTATTGCAGAGCTAACTGGCTTTGGAGCAGGCATGTTCTTGCAGAGCTGAACATGTGCCTTTGATTTCAAGGGTACTTACACATTTTGATAAATGATGCTATGGATCTATAACCCTTTCTAGTAGATGTATCTGGGAATGTTTTCTTATCTGAATAGATCTTATCCAGCAGAGTGTTATTGTGAAAGTAAGTCTTCTGTAAAGATACAGAAATCTCACCTTTGAGCACTGTTTTGCAAATCTGAAGATCGCCTGGGGATATTACACCGTATTCTAGGTGGGTTATGAGGTTTTCATGCTTGCCTGCAATCCTCCCTGCCTGTGTTACATAGTCAGATAAGAAAGAAATTATGCTTTCTTTTTCTCCGTGGTAAAAAATATGATAAAATGGGGTTTAGATGTATGAAACATTCTCTTTAAGCCTAAGAAAACAACCTCAAAACATTGGTTAAGTAACAGGAATTCAAAACGTATTTGACTGTAATTTGTAATGATTAATTCACAAAAAATATGACAGAAATTTTGGGAAATTCCAGAGTTGCCTTTAGACTGATCATTTCTCTGTGTGAATTTGCAAAATGTAATTTATTTTAAAGTTTTTACATGAGGAGGGGAAAGTGATTTCTGATATAATTTTAAGGGAATATCAGAATACCGTTGACTAGCTTCTTAAGCCTACAGTTCAGACCACAGGTCTATACATCTCAAAATTTAGAATGGTTTTAATTAGAGTTTTAATTTCAGTACATACATAAACTCCTCTTGCGAATTATTAGTGAATCATTCTTTACATGGTATGCATTATAAAACCTGATTTATGAGAATGGGTGATTTTAACTTCCTGGCTGCAAGCTTTTCACCTTCCACTATATTTCCTTATTCCTGTGGGATGCAGAGAACCCTCAGCTCACCATCTTTCACACAACCAAGCTCTGAACATACTTAGATTCTTTGATTAAAAGTTTGTTCCTTCGTTTGCTTTGTGCTCCCAAAGGCTTTGCTTCCAGGCAGCTCACATTCATTAAAGACTCCATGGAATACACGTGGGATAAACTTAATTCAGCAGTGCTAGTCCAGAATAGCAATGCATGTTCAGTGAGAACAAGGTGCAAGACAGTTGGCTTCTTGAGAATTGTAAACTATCATCATGGTCTTCAGAGGCAGGTGCATGTGCTGGAAACAACGCTGCATATTAGGGGATGTTGGATCTCCCTTCTGTAGAAACATAGTGATTTTAAAGGCTGTTGGATAAGGTGAAATCATGGCATCTCTTTATCTAATACAAATCATCACACTGCTGTTGAACTTTTTACAATGTATAGCATAGTCTTCATGCTATCGCTTCGTTCAGATTGTTTGAGGGTTTTCTATTGTATGTAACAGTAGTGGGCTTTGGTCCTGTTTCTGCATTTACATGAAGTTTTCCAGTCACTTATGCAAAGGGCAAACTGGATTCCAAAATAATAATGAGTACTATTTGGTGTATTTAGTTGTATATGTACTACCCAACGTATTAAATGCCTCATTAATAGCTAGGAAGTACTTTTACATGTAAATTAGGAATGAAGTATAATGCAATTATTCATCTCTGATCTAAAATATTTACGTTTCTTAATTGAAATACAACTACAAGTGTGATTTGCAAAAAGCTACTTAATTTTTAAAAAAGAAATAAGTACCAAGCAGACATGCAGGCTTACCAATAAGGTGATTCAGCATAGAGGGTTTGATCTTGCTGAAACAAATTCTATGTCTATTGCCCCAGTTATTTAGTTTTAAATATAGATTTTATTAAAGTTTTGTTTTTTTCTTCTCTGTGGAAAGAATTCATAGAATATGATAGATTTTATGGAAGTACTTGTGCTTAGTAGTTACACTAGAAACTGCAAATCTATTTTTAATCAATATGCAGCTACCTAAAAGTACACACAGTATACATAGAAAGGGAAATGAGACATCCGTATGTATATGTAGAAGCTTTTGATGCAGTTTTTTTCATGTTTGCAGGGAAAGAGATTTTTGCAGCTTATGATGGGGCTTGTTAACCTATAATCCAGACTTTCATTTTCAGCCTGGATCCTCAGCAGCATAAGGTATGGCTCAAAATGAAAGTTGCAGGAGTCCAGATTCACGTAGCAACAGTCAGCAAACAGAACCGCAAGTCAGGCAAACCTTGAAGCATCCTAAATGCAGAAAAACAAGGGAACGAAGACAATCAGTAGGGCTGCTGACAACCACCGGTTCTGCTGGGGCTGATGTGACAGCCAGGTCACTTCAGAGACCTCTAGTACACATCATTTGAGCTTTGTTTTATTTCATAGGTTTTATTTTTACATGTTTTCTGAAGAAAGACAGACTGAGAGGCTGCTTTTCCTTCTTCCAAAAAAAGGAGACATGACAGAAAAGGTTGTTTCAGGCCATTTTTGGAAGAGTAGGAATAGGAGTTTTGTGTGTATTTTTAGGACCAGAAGGGATGAAGTATGAAGCTGAGACCCTTTGGGAGTCAAAAGATCTTTACTATTTCTTCATCTTATGACATGTCATTTTCTAACATAAAAAAGAAATCAACTAAATAGCATCGCCTCGAATGTATAAACTGATCTCTGGAATTTCCAGCATCTACAGTAAAACCGAAGTTTGGGGTGAATAACACAAATATCACATCGTTTCTGCTTTGGAAAGTTTTCAATGTCTATGGAAGCCATTTGTCCTCTCGCTATTATAGAACCAGCCACTCATGTTTGATGAGTTAGGCATATTCTACTGCTTTTGTCTCGCTGTTCCACTTGTAAAAGTAGGAGGTGTTTGGAAGTTTATTCCATTTTTATCTGGATTTCAGAGACATTAGAACTGTATATTTTTTTAAAATCAGAAGTTGTATCACCACCATGGTGAGTTTAAGAACAGAAATAGCGAAAGCTTGGTTAGCTGGCCATGCTTTAGAAGGATCTCAAAGCAATCTGTTGTGTAGGCAGTGCTGGGGGACTTCGACTGCAGCTACTATTGGCAATGCATTAATATATAGTTGAGCATTTCCCTTCCCACTCCTCATTCTACTACTATGAGTCAAAACCTGAGGAGTAGGTCACAGCAACTTTTATATCTTTTCAGGTAAACCGAAACCAATGCTGCCTTTAAATCGTGGGGATGATTGATATGGCCAGTTAAATTATAGCCTGCTGCATGCGGCTGACATTTTTGAAAGATTTCTCTGCAGCCTCACATTTGTCCTGTTCTCAAGAACAAACTCACAACTCCTGTGCTCTTGGAGATCATATAAATAAAAGGAGAGAGTGAGTTCGCAGGGAAAGTTGAAAATCATGTAAATAAGTTTGCAAAGAATCCTGCATGGAAAAATTATACAGAATTTAAAAGAGGTGAAGACAACAATATTCTTAGAATTTAACTGTTTCATTTATTTCTGAGTGGCGAATGATGGCCTTTGAATAAATGACCAAAGAACTTTTTTCTTGGATGCCAAGGCAAGAGTGTATTTTTCCATGAGTGAAACCCCAGAACCTTCAGATTTTCAAGTTTCTTTACTCAACATGTGTACAATTTAAGAACACATTTTCATCAGAAGTATTCTTTGTGGCAATAAAGGCAGAGTAAGAGCTACATACCATATAGCTTGAACATTTAATGGCTTTCACAGTGCTATTATTTAATATTGAAGAAAGTAAGCAAGGAGTCCGAAGAGCCTCTCTTTAGGTATCATTGACTTCCTCAGTTTATTTCATTCCTTTCGGAAATTACACATGGTTTTGCCATTCAGTTATGTTTGGTGATGAGAATTTACTGTGTCCTTAGGGCATAACTTTCCTAAGTGAATATAGGTGAAGAGTCTTGCTTCCGTTCCAAAAAGCAATTTTTTAACACTGCAGCTTTTCTGGGCCACAATGTCACGACCTATTAGAGGCCAGTAGACCAATGATGACTTCCTGATGCAGAGTAAAGCTTATAAAAGCAATACTAAGAAGTGCTTCTTTCTGCAGCAGACGTGTTGTTGGATACTTCAGTTGTTGTGACAAAGATCCATCCTCTTCGAAGTTTCAAAGTGCAGTCACTCTGTAATCATTATCTGCATTTAGTGTTTTCTCTGCTTTCAACATCTTGCTCTGGTAGAGAAGCGCTATCTTCTCCGAAAGCATTGTCTTCAGTCTCCCATGGCTGGTCATTTGATGAAATAGGTTTATTATGTGAGCTGCTGAGTGAGAAAACAAAAACAGCAACAAAAACCAAGCAGATTGGCAGTTGCTATGGCAATTCCATCCTTTGTTAGGGTTTGACATAAGTCTTTGGAGCTAGGGGAAATGCTCAGAAATAGTAATTAGTTTTTTAGAAGGGTATGTAATTTTCCATTGTGAACAGAGATGATAAAGACAGCAATTTAACTGATACAACTGGATTAAGGAACATATATTTTATATTATCTGTTTCTTAAGGATGGGGGACATTTGTGTGAAATAATTGTATTGTTATCTGCAATTCCAATTATTGGTGTCAAATTTTAATTCAGATTATTGACTTTTCAAGTGTATATTGGTGACAATATTACCTGAGCAAACACCAATGCAGTAAAGTGTGTTATTTGTTGCAGGACATCCATTAATTTCAATATAAAATATGGTGCTAATATAATTTAGATTTTCACAGATTTTAAGAGAAAATAATTACATGAGTTTTGGGACACAGCTTTGAGAGAGAAAGTTGTAACTATATTGTATTTACCCATACCATACATTTAGTAGACAAGAAAGCACTTCTAGATTATAAATTTGATTTCAAGCCATTTTTTCTGGAAAAAAAAATTTCTGGTGACCATGTACACTCTACTGGTGCTAAGCTTATGAAATGTCTGTGAGTTTTGAGTAAACTAATGCAGTATGCAATAATATTCCTCCTCATTTATTATTCTAGTTAAACTGGCTACAGCACAGAATTCTAAAGGCTTTCATTTATATATTGCTTTCTTACTCTGAAACTCTCCTTATATTTAGGTCTTTTTTAAACATTTCCCTGTGATGGATTTTTTATATTTCTAAGGATGAATATTGAATAGATTTAGAGGTAGTTTGGATGTTTAATACCCCGGATTCTCTGTAGAAACTGCAACACAACCACATACATTAGTTGTATATCATTTGATATTTGTTTCCAACAGAGTTGAATTTGTGGGACATGATATTTCTTCCCATGAACAATAATAGATTCCTACCTTCTCTTTCCAAACTTTTACTTGCAGGAAATTTTAAGCTTTTACCTTTTAGGAATAGCTGCATCCAACACCTTGTATTTTCTAACACAGATATAACATTCAGAAGCATCCTCACAATGAAATTGTCTCACTGCTGTGGATGTGACAAAGGAGACATTCTGGACAAATGTACTATGAGAAGAGTGGAGAAGACAGGCATTTAAAAATATGCACAGAAAAAAACGTGGAGACTAACTTAACAGCTGAATCACAGGATAAGCTGAAGTGAATGTACAAAGCCAGCCAAATAATCATCTGGCTTTATTTTTTCTGATGATTCTGTGCAAGAAGTTTTTATGTGAAAGTACATCGAAGAGATACGTTAATAGTTATTTTTAGAACACCATTTTAAATAAACCGTCATTGCAATTTCAAGAGTATTTTTTAAAATACATGATGGCAAAACCCAGACAAATTTTTATTTATGCCTTTGTTTCCTGCTAGGGTAGTATTGTAAAAGGAACTTCAAAAAGTCACTATCTTCCTATTTTGATCGAAGATATGACTTACAAAAAAACCTCAACAAGCTAACCACAACACAAAGGGGAAGAAGTTAATTAACTGCAAGGAGGAACACTTCAAAAGCTGAACATGTTTTCTTTCTGGTTAATACTACTGGCTTCTGATTCACACAAATGAGAGAGAAAGCAATATTTTTATTTGCTTCCGTTAAGGAGTATGGACACTGTGTGGAGAGAATGCTATTCATGCATGTGTGTGCATTCTCCCTCTGAGAAGTCTATCTCCTTATTATCACCTAGTGGGTAAGGAACCTCAACTCTTTAGCTTAATAGATTAAAAGACAGTGTAAACAATGTCCAGGTGCTGCCCAGAGTCATATTTCTGAAATTAGGGGATATTATCCTAAAATCTCCATACACCTGCAGCATACTTGGAGGTTTTCAGTAAGGATTAGACAGCATTCTTGGAATGACTAATAACTATTTTGTATTTGTGCTGGGATATTAACCTCAGAGATGACCCAAGGATGTGCATAACCAGCTTAGACAAGTTGCCATACTCTGGTCTGCTCTGTAGGGAATATCCAAGCATGACTATAGGCTGCACTTGCCTAGTAAGTGACCCCAAATGTAAAAAAGCAGATATTTTCCCTCCTGGGCACCATGGGCTGGCAGCAACAATGGTGTTATCTAGCACTTCGCAGCTCTGAGAATCCATTAGGAGATCTCACAAAGAATACTTCTCCAAGAGAGATCATCTGGCCAGAAGCCTGCAGCAGAGCTTTTATTGCTCCCAGGGAATTACTTTGCGTACTTATGTGTCTAGACTTTTTGAATAATTTGTGCTGTAGAGAGACACCTCCAAAATGAGTCTAGAGAAGTATTTTCCTAAGAGTCTAAGGAGGAAAGCATCTATTCAATTGTGTTGATTAGCATTTTATTAAGTTTTCCTGGTATTACCAGCCAGGCAGTAAATTTCTATTGTTTATATGCCATACTCCATTGAAATAGCTTATTACAGTGAAGCACACAAGTGCCAGCATCAAGCACTTTGTTCTCTGGCTGTCTGCATTCCAGATTCCTTACCAGCTGGAATATATAAGCAAAAATGCAGTTTTTTTGTCATGGTCACAGACTTGAATGTGCTGAGCAGACAAGTTTGAAAAGGTCTGCGGTATTCTCACCAGAGAAGAGCATCTTTAAGCCTATGCAATCATAGCAGCATTCTTCATCATTCGTCCCATTTGAAGGTGAGAAGCCGATGATAAGATAGGACTGATATAACAAGGAGAGCATACAACTAACAGTAATGTTGGAAAGTGAGATTTTGTCTCCGTGGTCTCCTGTGTGCCGTGACAAGGGATGGAAGCATTCAAAGCTGTAGCTTGCATAAGCAAAGAGGCTCAAATCCTTCTGGCATCATCTGTAATGGAAAAAGAGATAGAAGTGACAGTGGAGGAAGTGAAAGTGCCAATGGATGGAAAAAAGCAGGGTAGTGTAAGGTGTTCTGGAGCATCAAAATGTCTTGATGCGAGAGCAGCAGCGCCATGACATTATCTTTCCTGTCCTGGTTGCCAAAGTGAGATATAGATTTTAGCAACATTGGGACAAATAAAGCAGGAATAGGCAGCGTTTGCACATAGGCACATACTTTCTGAGTGATTATAGCTTTTTAGTTCTGCAGGTTTCTCTGTGACAATGTAATGCTGATACAGTTTGTCAAATCTTTACAATGCGATAAGCTTGGAGAGAACAAGGATTTCACAATAAATGGAGGTCCAGTGAAAATGCCTTGTACAGATCACACCCCATATATCAATGTATTTAAAAACCAGAGCAATTTTGGATGATATCTTACATTTTAATGTATTAGTTAAAATATAGTTCATGGTCTAAAATTAAACAGCCTAGGGTGATCATACAGCAGGGGATAAAATATTAATCTCATTATAATTACAGAACTTAGATATAAAATATTGAAACCTAGTAAGGTTGCATTTTGAAAAAAGATTGTATTGTAAATCTAGAGGGTCATGTCAGTAACACTGAGTCTAGGATCTTAAAATATTGTTTCCTAGTCTTAATAAATACGTTTTGTGTTATATTCAACTTTTTCCTCAGTTAAACAAGCAAACTAGAAGTATCCTTTCACTGAGTGGTGGTATCATGATACAGAGAACTTCCTTATTAAATTTGGATTTATGCTTGTCTTAAAAGAACATATGACTATAGGCCGAAGATCAACAAATCGACATATATGCAGACATAAACTTAGATGTGACTTAAAAATAAGCTTGTAAAGGAAGGGATACAGTCAGATAAGCATAAAGAAACCTAAAGGTAACTATTGCCAAACACCTCAGACTTTTGCTGCCTCTTTTCAAAGCTCATAAGGAATGGTTTAAGCATCAGCTCTAGCAGACGAATTAGATGGTAAGGGATGTCAGATGTAAATCCCTTCCTTCATTTTATCCTTCCAATATTTCAGACAAGAAGCTCTTCCCCTGGAGCACACTTATTTAATTTTGTTGTGTTTATGATGCTTCCTTTGAATTTTTTTGTCATGCGAGCAACTCTTTCAGTAATAGCATGAGCTCTGGGTCTATTTTGTGCTCTGAATCTCATTAGACCAGTGACACATACCTGTTTGAAAGGTCCAGATCCGTGCCCAGTTAATAAAGTGTTATCATTTTAATGGTCCTTTCTTTCACTTTGCAATATTACTATTTCATGATGTTAGCATCCAGCAGTGCTAAAGAGCAGCCAAGCACAAGGCCCTGACAGGAAGAGGTCTCTATTTTTAAAGCATTTTGTTTATAGTATGGACCAAGAAATTTCATGAGAGGATCCAGGTCCATGCCTAAGCTTAGGCATAATGAAATCTGTGTGGATGGGTGGAAGGTAGTATGAGGACACAGAGATGATAAGAACTCCTCAGATAAGCTGTTTGTTGAACTAGCACATGTGACAAAACCGTATGGGTGTATTTTCTCTCTTTTCTATGCGTAGGGTATTTTGTTATTTATGTTTGTGCTATTCTTGTTTACTTCAGAATGGTTCTTATATACAAAGATTGGATGACCCAATCTCTAGAAGTTTACATTTTCTTCCTGTTTTACTTATTTTGTTACTATTTAAAAATAAATAGGAATGTTAGATCTGCTAAACACTGAACGGATTTCAGCTCTGGCGAGAGTTATAGGAGTTCATTTTAGCTTTGTGATGATGAAGGAAAACCTCTCCAGCAAAGTAAGTAATATGTTCTTTTTAGTAAAAGAAAATAATTGTTCTCTTTTTAGGTAGGAAAACAAACAGTCTTATTTAGATATACCTAGGAAGTAAAGAGACGGGATATTTTCTCAAAGTAATAATGCAAGTAAGTGGTGCGATCATATTGGAAAATCTTTTGACCATGTCTACAGAAAACATGTATTGGTCATATTCTGCCTGCTTGCTTGCCTTTTTTAATTTCATATTATTTAATTTGTTCATTTGTTAGAGCAGGTTGAGTTTATTTGTACATCTAGAATCAAGATTTGGGGCATTTCAGCCCCAGCTGAAGAGATTTCTAGTCTTCCGATAAGATATTTTGGAAATATCTTTTCCAGCCTTGAAGGAGGAAAAGTTTCATACGAATATATGTAGCAACATATATGCATATATCCAACTTTGAACCTTTACAATAGCTAAAACTTGTTGATTTCAATTGGCACTACTAGATTCTGGTTCTGCAAATCTATACTGTTATATTACACATACATTTAAATAAACCTACAGGAAGTAATACATACCTACTGTTTTTTTGCAAGAGTGATGTAAATCAGAGTTCTGACGTGCTTTCTGATTTGATGGTTTTTGTTGGGTTTTTCTGGTATATGATATTTGCTGTCAATCCGGCTGTCATTAAATGCAGTTGAATACAATGATCTTTCCTTCAGTCTTGTCAACAAAGCAGACGGCATTCTCGTCTTCATTGTTTCTCTAGTTTTCTGTTCAAATGAAATTGAACAGCTTCCTGGTATCAAGACTGATTTGTTTTGGTAATTAGATATTTAAGAAGCCTCCAGCAGCTTTGACTCTATTCTCCCTCTCCTCTTTGCGTAAATCGGCACAAATCAAATGGAAACCTGCACTTTATTTATTTATTTATTTTTAAACTGAACATTTAGTTTGGGAGAGACGTTGAAGATCATCAAGTCCAACCATTAACCTAAGCCTGCTTAGTCCACAACTAAACCATGTCCCTAAGCAACACGTCTACAGGTCCTTCCAGTACCTCCAGGGATGGTGACTCAATTACTTCGCTGGGCAGACTGCTCAAATTCTTATGTCACAGGCTAGCACGGAAGGTTGTAAGTAGCGCTTTTCTGGTGTCATGAAGAACAGGAGAGTTTAAGGAAAACTTCCCTTCCTGCAGGAAATAAGAAGTCAGGTACTTTTTTTCCTCTGGCAATGGATGGCTTGCTAGGTGACGATAAGCGAAAGTGCTCTGATATGACTACCAGTTCATTTTGTGCAACTCCTTTGAACTACTTGCATTTTTGTTAACCAGGAATAAGTATTAGTTGTGTACATCCCAGGTGACAGAGCAACTATGCACAATGGATTTCTGTAGCAGATGTGCATGTGCTGGTATACCTACCTCTCTGCCTTCTCCATAACAGTTGAGGTCAAATTTGATCTCATGTGCAGTTAAAACTAAAAAATGGCAGGTATCAGGACTGGATCCAAAGCTATGGTTGCAGCAACAGAAGCAAGAGGGAAAAGATTGTATAATCTCTGTTTATAAAGACAGTCTTTTGGCTTTTCCCCGTCCTCATGCCAAAGCAAGTAAACTGCTGTTAATCTTAACGTCAACAATCTGAACTGGAAATTAGACCTTGCCCGTTATTTATAAGGATGGATGAGAAGTGAATGATGCTTGATAGCACTAAATTGCAAATTTGGAGAGAGTTATATCGTTTTCTGATAATATGACACAAAGAAATAAATCTTACTGCTCTCCCAATTTAACACATCAGATTCTAAAGTCATAACAGTGGTTTGATATCCTGTATGCCCTTTGATTACCTTCCTCTTTTGATCTTATATGTTAATGCATTTATTCTCCGTCGTTTTTCAAGCGACCAAAGTAAAACTATATACTATGGATATACTATGAAGGCAGAAAAAGGAAACTATAGGTGCTAAAACTCTTTTCAATTACACCAACATAAAGGAATAATTGAATTCAATTCAATGACATTTCCCTGGTGTGAGACCTGCTGACAGCTGCAAGACCTCTACTAAGAATCTACTAAAGCAAAACATAGTTGATGGATGTGTTGTTCCCCGTGTGCAGTGGCAGCACCTGCTTTCCCATGGCCAACAATTTACATATTAGGCCACAATAAAATCTGCTGCTTATGCAGTTGCCATTACAAATCTGGTGCTTTGATATAAAGGAGAAAATAAAATGTGACAATACCGTGGTTGTCTGCCATTGGCAAGATTTAAGTTCTTATATAGCAAGAAGAGACGTTCTTTCCACACTCCTTCATGAAGATTCTGTTCCTCCCCTTACCCCAGTTTTAAAGACCCTTCACTTTTAAAGCCTTGTTTTCTAAGTGATGGCAGGAAGACTAATCCTTCTGCGAAGAAATAAGGACAACTTCCCTTAACTGTGCTCCAGGCTGCTTTCTTTGTTGCCACCACTCAGCAATGACTCTGTATGAAATGGTCCATATTTACAATCCAGAAAGGTGACTTTTTGAATATGTTCAAGGCTATGAGCCCTAGAGAAATAACCTAGCATTTCTATTTAACTACTGCCCTGGAGTCTTCACATTTATGTGTTATGGATCATTGCACAGAAATTCAAGCTTAAAAAAACACGCAAAAAGGCTAGATACACGTGTTAAATGTAGAGGAAAAGAGCTTCTTGCATATCTCAAAGTGCTTTCTGGGGATGCTGATGCAAACTCAAAAAGAAAAAAAAAAGTCCAGTTTTCTAAATGTCAGCCATGTAACACACTCCGAACTAAGCCTCTGATTTTAATTTTCATGTGTAATGCTGGCTCTCTCCCTGTGTCTCATCCACCCTCCCCACCCCCCTGTGTTTACTTTTGATCCAGTAGCTTTTTGACTTAGTATTTTCCCTTTTTTGCTTTCCTCCAGGAAGCTACACTCACGAGTGTAGCCTGGAGTCATTTAGTTCTTTTTTTACAAGATGTTGCTTTTAAGAGTACATTATTAACAGGAAGATATTTTTCTACTCCATTGCATAGATTTCCATAAGCACTACTTCCATTACAGAAGAAGTCATTAACTGATTGACTCCCACCTCTTTCCTCACGGAGCTTGGACGTGTTATCAGCTCTCAGTGTCAATCTCAGTCTAACTCAATGCTGTGTGGTCTTGAAAGAGCAGGCCAAGGCTATATCTGCACCAAGAGACAGCAAGACCAGGGAGAAGGAAATTGTGTTTTTGTTACGGAACTATAAATTCAGCCATGATAGGGGATTACATATCAAGGAGGGAGTTATCTTTTCTGCCTCTGTCTTACTGCTCCTGTGAAGCAGCAATAAAATAACCGTTAAGAGGTTTGTTTAGGCAAATTTTATATAAAATTTCCCTAAATCATAAAGGAATGGTGATTTCATTCATCCTTCGAAGAGCTGAGAGCCCAAGGACAGGTAAAAAAGAATTCATGCAGATTGCATAGGACTGAGATTTTTTCGCATCCTTTGTAGGCATCTGATCTCTAAAGACCGGTGGGTTTGCCATACAGAAAAGATGAGGTTCAGTTGCTTTCCCATTAGGAAGGTTTCCTTGTCTCCATTCAAGTGGATTTTGCCCCATGGCTTAAGGCTGTTCACCAACAAAATTGCCTGAGTTCCATGAACGTAATCACCGTATGCGTCCTTTATCCAGTCTTTCAGGATCAATAAATCATTTGCATTTGAAATGTTAGTAAATTCTTAATCCATCTGCATAATTTTAGACTGGCTGCAAGGTTACCAACTGCAGCTTCTGCTAAAACTTAGACTTCAAACCTATGTTGTCAGTGTCATCCCTTCTCTAGGTGTATGCAAGTTACTTAACTAATTCCATCAGTTCAGTAACAAAAAATAGGTTATGTGTGACTATCATAGATTTGCAGATCTGCATAGATGACACAGAGGATATTAGCTGAACTCTTACTTACGTTTTCTGCTGAGCAAAAATATTCTGCTGTAGATTGGAAATGTCCTTTTAAGTTTCTTGTATTGCAAAAAAAAGTAGATGCAGGCTGATTAATATAAAAGGCAGATTGCAGGATGTTAAAAGGTCTTGAAATGACATTTGGAGCCTGTATAAAAAGATGTCATAGTTATCATATATATGGTGCCATATGTCCATTTTTTACACAAATAGTTGATGTATGCTACTTTAAAAGTCCTTTAGTTAAAAGATTTGAACAGGAACGCCTATAATCTGATATTTACACCTGTATTCAGACACATAACTAAAAGTACATGACTATATAAACAAAGGTACATGGCTTGGTATTCCTTTAGACTTACAGCTTACATGATGACTGGTGATTCTGTAAATAGCATTTCTTGCATAAAACAGCTACAGCAGATTAGACAAGAAGGTGACCTCTATTATCTTTGGCATTGTCTAATAGTTGATGTTTTAGAGAGAGTATTAAGAAGTGAAAAGCATGTAGTGACACTTCTATCAGTACATCCTCCAGCTTCTGTCAGCCTAACACATCAGGGGTACTTTCTGGGTTGGAGTTTGCATCTGTAATAATATTTGATAGTCATCTAAGGATCTTTCTTATATAAGTTTGTCTAGTCATTTTTTTTTAATCTTTTCATAAATGTATTCTCATGTGGCCATGGGCTCCACTGCTGAATTATTTATTGTGTTAAATTTTTCTTCTCTTTTGTTTCTTCTTAAGACCCTAGCTTTAAAAATAGTAGAGTGGCAAGCTCAGTCCCTCCTGCTCTCTAATTATTGCTTCAATATTTTAAGAATTATTTAAGAGTGCAATTTCCGCTTGGGAAAAAAAATCTGTTTCTCTTCTTTCTAGTTCTGTAGTGCTAACTAGGCTAAACTTTCCTCTCATTTAGATACCCTCCACTCACTGCCAGGAGGCAGACAATGACAGTACCATATGTCAGTTTGTAATGTTCCCAGGTGGTAGGTAAAGGATTTCCAAACACAGGAACAGATTGATGATGTTTTAGACTCCTTGCTCTCTAAGGAAAAACACTTCCCATGTAGCTCGCTTGTAGTGAAAGCAGGTGAATTTCTTTAAACATTCTTAACAAGTTGTTTCTCAAAATGCTAAAATTAGAACACACCTGAACATTTCAGGTAAATTAGAATAAAGAAATGAATCCTCAGTAGAAGAATGCATTGCAGAAGCTCGTGGATCTCTTCCCTTTCTAACTTCTCTTATACTGTCAGTCATGTCTTTTAAAATTTATGTTTCTGACAAACAGGAACCCTCTGGTACCTATTAGAGGTATGTAAGCAGCCTCTTAAAATGAGGGTGGTGTTTGCTAATGGTACACCACTACCTTTGAAAGTTTGTGAGGATTACCTGTACAATCTGCACAGCAAATTTTAGGTGAGAAATACATTTGCTGCTGCCCTTAGCATGCCAGAACTGTTATTCCTCCTTAATGCATCTTCAATACATTTGTGTTAGTATTTCAAACTGCTTGTTAAGGAAAAAATCAGTATGCCACAGGAATGTCATCAAATTTTAAACTATCTCTTCTTCCTGTTAGGGAAAAGGCGCGTTTGGTTAAAGCTGAAGACAAACAGGAGTCCAAACTGGCAGATCATGATTTTTCTCTTCTTAAAAATGTCATAGCTGCATAAAAGCTAGATCTCTATCAATCTCACCAGTCTAAAAGAAGGCCTGAAAGAACTCCTCCCTTCCCTACAGCGTATACATCACTGAAGTTAGTCAACAAGTTTTTTATTTTTGAGTGGTTCTTTTTTAAAAATTTGAACTTTTTGAGAAAGAAACAGTAAAACAGAAATATGCAAATTTTGGGTGACAAAATATTTGGAGTTTTTTAGATTCAGGATATGGGAGTGTATCCTTCTGCAACAGGAGCATGTGAGAAGAAGAAAGACATATCCTATGAGTGCCTTACACTGACATGGTTGTTTTTTCCAGGGTGGGAGTCTCTCACACTCTTGAGATTCGGTTACTGTGCTTTGCGTAAGAACTTCACCACTGGAAGTTGGAGTAATGAACCCTTGTGATGTATGGTTACATTTCTCTCTTGTTTAGATAACGGGAGATTCAAGTTGTTCTTCAGTTCAGGAAAGGCAGGACAGTGGAACTGTGCCTCTCGCATGTCATGTGTTCTGTGCTTGACTTAGATATTGTGTTTAGCGTGTCTCTCATCTTTCTGAGAAAATGTTAGTGATTCTTTATAACAAGAGTAGCTGAAGACTGAAATCTCAGGATTTTTCATATATGCTGGTTTCCTGACCAGCTATATAAAAGCATTCGTCAAAGGGCCTCCCTTTGTAGAAGCAGTAGGTTTTAATTATATGATACTTCTAAGAAAGTGAAAAATGCTGCAGTGCAATGGAGAGCAAGACCTGAGCATTGTCCTTGTAGACACTGCTCCATCTAGATAGAAAAGTTTTACTCCCCCAAAAAGTTTCTAAACAAAGTGGTGAACATGTCAAAATATTTTCTGTAACATATGTGACATATACAATGTGCAGTATGATGTAGGTGTTCCAGTGGTTCAATATGGGATGATATACTCATCACTTCAGCTCTTCAGATTTTTTTTTCTGCTTCTCTATCAATCTCTTTTAATCAAAATATGAAACCAATACAGTTAGAGTTACATTTTCAATCCATTGTATTACTGAGTTACAAGTGTTCAACACAGATTCTGCTTCTTCTTCCAGAACTTAAACTAATCCTTAGGAAAGATACAGAATAAACTTGTATCTTCAGGAAAATGCCAGTGGTGTCTGCACAGCGACAAAACAAGGAACAAAAAGATACTTAATTGTCTTCCTAAAGCAGTACTTGGCATAGTTCAGAATTAACTGCTGACTGTTCAGATCTCATAATTTTTACAGGGTACAGCAGTGGACGTCATTGCATTTTTTATTAGTGTCTGCATGGCCATGAGTTGAGAGAAATAGATTTTGGAATAACTTCATCAGAAGGATATCTGTCCTGGTTTACAACTATTATTTCTGTTCTTGAGCTTTGTGATCAGATTTCTCTTAGTATGTAGACTAAGGGAAAGTTGGCAGTTTATAGGCACTACATGAAACACTTGTCTACTGAAAATGAAGTAAAAAATAATTCCTTTTTTCTCTGCTAGTCTGCAGATGGAAAATTAATTTTTCAAAATATTTCTGTGTAATAAAAATCTGATATTTTATTTACTTGCTTATCTTTCTTATTTTACTTTTAATGCATGTCAGACGTGGGCTGTTTAGACATTTTAAACAGAGAGGTAAATTAAATGAAACTTTGTTCCAGACATGCACTGTAAATTGGGCTGAGTTGAAAAATCTAAATCTGTTTTCACATTCAATTTCCTTATGAGTCAAAGAAATATGATGACACTGGAATCACGAATCCTGGAACAGCACTCTCTGTAAATAAAAGGCAAGCATGGATAGCAAGGAAAACATTACATCTAGTTTCAGAGTTTGGATCCAATATTTTGGTTCAGGTCAAACTGCCTTAATCTGCTTCAGCTTTCAGGTCAGAAATGTAAGTATTGCATACCCTCTTGTTATGTTCCCAGAAACAAAGTAGTTTCTGCTAGCAGCTTTCCATTTTTTCATGCTTTGCATTCCATTCTAATTTTCAATAAATCTGCGATGCAAACTGAAACTGATATTTAATGTAGGGATAAACTTGTCTGTTGCTACTGAGATACTCAATCTAAAGCATGGGAAATTATGTAGTCTTACTTCAGTGCATTTTTCCATTGATGGTATCTCTCAGTTTACTCCTTAAATATTGGGGGCTGCTGAAAGCTGGATCAGAATGTGAAGTCAGTTCTCATTTTTCACCCTTACTTAGGTGACCTCCTCTGGAAATCCATGTGATATAAACAAGCAGGAATTTAAGGAATACTTCACTATTAGGTCTGTTGGAAAAAGGAGCAGTATGTGAAACAAAAGGCAATGCTCGTCTGTGTTATTTCTTAGCTGGTCCTAGCAAAGCTACTCCAAGGGATGACGCATCTCTTTTAATCTCATTCTTATGCAGAGCCAGTGGAAATATTGTATGTTGGATAAAGCAGTGAAGATAAAGATGACAAAAGAACTCTGAAATAAAGCAGTAGGCCAGGTGCTGGGAAAACAGTCTGGCTTTACCCCATTTCTAGATAAAGCTGTGACTGATTTTTATCATTTCACTTGTACTAGGAATTAATTAGGACCTTAAGGTTTGACCAATAACTGAATAATCACTCTAATAATCTACAATGCACAATCTAGTTATACTGTGGAAAGGTCAGTAATAATTACAGGCTATAAATAACTCTGTAGGAAAAACATAAAGACAGAGGCCTTTTATTGTGTTTCAATATGAAATCACTACTTTTTGATCTTTTTTCCCTTTGATTTCTTATTGAAGAAAAGATAGAAATCTCACATTAATACACTGCCTTTCACCTCAAAGCACATCAAAAAGGTGTACACACATAGTAGTATGTGTGTATAATGTCTGTGAGTTTGAGTCTTACATAAATATGAGGACTTTTATTTAATAGAAGAAGCAAGGAGATGGAGGCTTAGAGGATGAAGTGGGAAAAGAAGCCCTAAATAACCATTTTAAATTTGTTTGGCATTTAAGATGCTAGAATATAATTACCCAGGTTAGACTGGTTCAGGAAAGGGATTCCTGAACTTTTTAGGCCATATATTACTCAGCATTTCTGGTTTATCAATGCAAAGTCATCATTGCCATGACAATATGGTTGCACAGGTTGGGCACAGATCACTAATTGTAGCCTCTGTGACACTAGAAGTAATCTCATCCAAACAATTGGGATTTTCAGTGATCTGCAAAGGCTAAAAGGATCAGTTTTGTTTCATCAGCTGGATAACAATCATACCAATAGCCATTGTGGTGAGGAACAATATAGGCACTGATTTGGTGCAGTACTGTTGCAGGTCGAGTGGCTTTGGACTAGAGCTCTCATCAAGTACAGTGCTGGCCTGATCCTCCTGAACTTGTGAAAACCGAGACCATAGCCTCAGGTCTGCCATAGGAGAGAAGGGTAGAGAATGAAGGAGCAGTAGTCCCTCCCTAGAACTGATTATTGTGTGGCTGTAGACATATCATTTAGGAATAATTTTGTTATTACTTACCTGCAATAAGCATTACTCAGGGCAACCAAAGTAGAGGAGAAACAGACAGCTCAGAATGAATGGCCAAAGAGGCAAATGCAACGAAGCTAATGAACAGAAAAAAGCAGCTGTTGTATTTCTTGTGGTCAGAATAAAAAAAAATGCATGATCATTGCAATGGAAAAAACAAAATACATAACCTTTATATCATATATAACACGTTTCATTCTTGTTCTTCTTTGTATATTAGAAGTAAACAGAAAGGAGGAGGCTGTGTTGAAATAATAAATGAAGAACTTTGCAAGTGTTACCAATGCACAGAGATAGCATACAAACTTAGTAATGGAGAATAACATGGTAGAGACTGAGGGAAAAGGAGGAAGGCAGAAGTATGAGTACGGTTTGGGGAAGTAACACTTTCCAGAGTATGCTCGGAGCCTTATAGAAGTGATCTGAAAACAACATCAGTGTGCATGGAACGTAGGCAGGGAGTTTACAGTTTGATGAAATCTGTCCAAGCCTCTCTTCCTCCTCTACACTTCAAAGAAAATATCATGTGTTACTCTAATGCGAGCAGTAAATAGCATTTTCTATTGTTGTATCATGTTAATCATAGTCTACAAAACCTTTTAATCTCAGCTATAAACACTGCATTATTGTGGAATGGCATAAGCCCTGCTAATATCAACCTTGATTACAAAAAGCCTCTATTTCCACAGATGGGCCATTTCATTTTGGCACTGGCAACAGTTCAAGCAGACTGGCTTTCCTAGGATCTACTGTTAACTTTTAATTACTTTTTCTGGTTGATAATTTGGCCTCCTCCTATGATCATAATAATC
Organism: Cuculus canorus; assembly: GCF_017976375.1. Classification (NCBI taxonomy): domain Eukaryota; kingdom Metazoa; phylum Chordata; class Aves; order Cuculiformes; family Cuculidae; genus Cuculus; species Cuculus canorus. The sequence goes on from NC_071402.1 coordinate 115,417,506, forward strand.
CAATTGTTGTGGTCCACCACTACCACTCCCTCATTAGTATCATGAGTATTCCTCTTTGTTCTATAATACTATCAGCCTGGGACCTCCTTTGGAATCAGTGGTCCAGCAGCTCACCATAGTCTTTTGCATAAGTATCTTCCTTTGGTAAGACCTCTACTTTGATCTGCACATTAAATATAAGATCGGGATAGGACACACTCTGTCTCAGGCTGACAAATACAAACAAGTCTTCACTGGCTTGTCACCTCCTACCTGGACAAGAATTTCTTGCTTTCACAAAATAAAAACATTATCAAAAGGAGTGGGCCTTCAGTGGTGACAACTTCCCTGATGACTGTAAGGGTATGGACATACTAGCCCAATTTCTTGAATTTTAGATAGTTAGACTCAGAAATAGGGTGCATTTTTCAGTAGAAAGAAAGTAAAAAATGTTTTAAATTATCTAACCTCTTGAGATTCCTTCAGGCTAGAAGGGTTTTGAAACAATTCATCAAAGTGAATTTGTAATAAGGAAACAATAAGGCTTAGGGACATTGATGTACATGGGGAACCAGATCCTAGTCAGGGGCACAAAATGTGGGTAAATATCTGCAGGGGACACCTGTAGCGCTTATTTTTGTGATGTGTTCCCAAATACCCTACTTGTGTGATTTAATTCAGATGTGGTAAACTGCACTTAATTTTGCCTTTGCAAAGTTTCATGCCTCTCTGGGGTTTTTGCATTATTCACTCAAAGGCTGGCCTCATCACTTGTCTACAGAAGGAATTTCAGATACTTCTAGATCTTCTCTTCAAAAGTGTGAAAACCTGCTCAGTACAGTAACTAGATAGACTTCCTACCATATTGATTGTACTGCCTTCTGCTATCTGTGCGTACAGCAGTCCTAGAGGAAGAGGTTGTGAAATGGGCCATGTATCATAACTGAATTAGAAATCCATCTCCTGCACCACTGATTATGCCTATTACTTTACCAAGTGATTATTTTTCTCCCCCGCCCCCCCCCCAATCTATCACTTTTCTTTTTCAGAAAGAACCTTGGATTTTATCCTCTCTTCACAGGTCTTGTTTTTCCCATTCCCAACACTTCCCATTTATTTCTCCCCAGCTGTCACACCATGCCAATAGATTCATGCAGTAAATATGTCAAGAATACACCAACCTCGTAGACCGTAAATCAGTGCAGAGCAGGTGAAAGTCTATCATGATCCCAATTTAGGAAGCCCAGAGGTCTATAGATTTGGACCTCCATCACAGTAATTTCCCAAAGAAATTTGCAGTTGGCTGTGTGTACCAGTACCTACCCTATAACAGTCTTTGTAAGCAACTGATTCTCTTGTTTGTTTTCAAGGGAATTCAGTGTTGCCTCTTAATCATTTTTCTTACCTATTCTCCTGCTCCAGCCTTATATTTCCTAGATAAGAAACAAACATGTCCTGCCAATAAATTCTCACTCAAAAAGAAAGTGCAAGGCATAAAGTAGTACTTTGTACGTGTGTTGTGTGTGGGTGTGCGTGTGTGTGTGTGTGTGTGTGACAGAGAGGCAAAGCCTTTGAAGAATGATATTAAAGCAGCTGATACAGTTGGGACAAAAAAATTAGGCTTCACAACTTTGTGCCTGGAAACTTGTTCCTAACTGTACCATTTGATCTAATTAAAGGATGTGTTCTACACACTTTGCTTTATCAGAACTATAACAATACTTTTTTTAATGCATCATAGTTTCCTCAACTCAGGACTTATACATGGTAATTAATCTGGCACTGCAATCCTGTGAGCACAGGGGAAATTTGAATGATATGAAGGAGTGGATGTGAGAGACTGAACTCAGAAACATCCAAATGATCCACTGAAAACTAAATGAAGATTTAAGAATACACCTATTTGTCAACCCTGAGACAGTAGAGAATAAATGTGTTTTAGTAATGATCAAAAGGAACAATAAAACTCAGCCCTCTCTTATTAGGACTGACAGATAAGAGAAAAGAAAAAAAAAAATGTAGTGAATCGCTTGCTTTCTGTGTTGGATGAACAATGAGTGAGTTCTCCAAGCAAAGACAGAGAACACAAAGTAAACTTATGCTTCTTTTTGTGCCTGATGGGGCAAAAACTACATGTTTGACTTATGCTGAACGTGACCTGTTTATAACTATGCTCCTACAGACTTAATGGAAAATCTCCTGTAATCGGATGTTTATTGCAGCATCTGGTCTTCAGTCAGCACCATGCCTTTCTATTCTACAGTAGAGCAACACGTGCAGTCAGGTACTTGCAATGTGAATAAATGTGTCACATTAATTTTAGAGAAGTGAATAAAAATTAGGGACTAGAGCTATAGCAATCTCTTTGTATCTGAAAGGTTTTGTGCAGTTGGAGGTCATTGTAGTGTCTCTCTGATTTTATAAAAGTTTATGTACATTCTAAGTAGGTTTATGTAATTCTATGCGTTGAAATCCACTACTACTGTTTTCGTGCTGGATAGCTAAGAAACCGATAATAGCACTCTATGTGTGGTAAATAATTCAAAGATGTTAACAAAAGCGATGATTGATATAAATATCTTAATTTTGAACACAAAATTCCTTGAAACTCTTTTCTCTTAAAAAAACCCTTATTCTTCTTGTGAAATAACTAATTCTCGTTTGTCTTTAGTATTACTAATATTTCACTCCAGATCTTTCAAAGATAAGATGAATGGGCAGCATTCTTAGAAGCATGCAAGTGATGGAAACATTTAAATCCTGACAGGTGATTTCTGAGGAACAGTTTTTAAAGCAATATAAACAAGGCAGACTGGAAAGGCAGAGTTGTGTTTTAGCAACCACGATATAGAGGCTGACAAAATTAAAATGAGAGAGGTGGAATTGAACTGCTTCTGGCTAGTAAAGCAAATGGTAGCTCACCTTTATATTTCTGCTCAAGGGATGCAGAAAGACTGCCTTACTTGATCAGTGTGTTGCCATTATTTCCAGTGGCATACACTGTGCATTGGATTAGGCAGAGCCTCACACTGAAGCTCTGAGCCTCTAAGACAGCCCCGTGTCCTCTAGCTGTACTGCAACTTTTAAAATAGGCCCTCATTCATATCAACATCTGTAAGTCTCTCCAGATTTTGAACAAACCTACATCCATTTTTCAATCGTGTCTTCCCTTACGTTATCCATTCAAATAAGAGTAATGTGCAGAAAAATACAAGTGTAGTCATTTATATTTTAGCAAACTTGGGCAGCTTTTTAAGTATGATGAAACAGAATCCATCTTCTAGCAGAAATTGTACCTTGTTGAACAAGAAATCTCTCCCAAGTCATCCCCTGAATCATCCCAGTTGGTAAAAAGAGTGGTAGTAAGAGTGGTAAAATTATTATGACCTGTGTCTTATCTATTTACTTTTGTAATCTGGGTGTCTGATGAAAATGGGTAAGCATTGTTTGCTAGAGCATAATCTAGGTATCCTTTCTCAGGTAGCTTCTTCTTTCATTAAAATCGTTTACACACAAAGATTCACATCTTTAATAGTTCACAAACATTTGATGGTTTACAGAACATGTGAAAATAAAATTTGATTTTAAGCAAAATGCAAAGAAAACTAATTCTGCAAGAGTGTCTGCTTCGATGCCAGTACTAAACACACAGGGCTTTTTGTAAGGTCATAATCTCCTTCCAGACAAAAACGTCCAATACCTTACAAAACTTCTGGGAATTTGCATCTTCTGAAGGGATTATTTCTTACTCTCTCAGTACAATACTTAGCATTGTTGTTGGTCCCATGACTGACTGGCACTGCTCCATGCTATTTTTAGTATTTCCTCAGACCTGCATTGCTCAGTTCCATTTAGTTTTTCGACATTATGGACAACTCCCTCCCGCTGTAGAGGAGGATCAGATTCATGACCACCTGAGGAACCTGAACATATGTAAGTCTTTGGGACTTGATGAGATGCATCTCAGAGTCTTGAGGAAATTGGCCAATGTGATTGCCAAGCCACTCTCCATGATATTTGAAAAGTCATGGCAATTAGGAGAAGTCCTTGGTGACTGGAAGAAGGGTAACATTGTTCCCATTTTTAAAAACGGTGGAAAAGATGAAGCTAGGAACTACCAACCCATCAGGCCCCTCTCTGTGCCTGGAAAGATCAGGGAACAGATCCTCCTAGAAGCTATGTTAAAGCACATGGAGGACAGGGAGGTGATAAATGGCAGCCAGCATAGCTTCACCAGGGGCAAATCCTGTATGTCCAGCCTCGTGGCTTTCTATGATGGGGTAACCACAGCAGTGGACATGGGTAAACCAATGGGTGTGATCTATCTGCCCAGGGAGGCTGCCCAGGGAGGCGGTTGAGTCACCTTCCCTGGAGGTGTTTAAGGGACGGGTGGATGAGGTGCTGAGGGACATGTTTTAGGGATTGTTAGGAATGGTTGGGCTTGATGATCCAGTGGGTCCTTTCCAACCTAGTGATTCTATGATTCTATGATTCTATCTGGACTTCTGTAAAGCTTTTGACATGGTCCACCATAACACCCTCCTCTCTAAGTTAGAGAGATATGGATTTGATGGGTGGATGGTACGGTGGATAAGAAACTGGTTGGATGGTCGTATTCAGAGAGTAGCGGTCAATGTCTCAAAGTCCAGATGAAGATCCATGACAAGTGGTGTCTCTCAAGGGTCCGTACTGGGACCAATGCTGTTTAGTATCTTTATCAATTATATTGACAGTGAGATCGAGTACACCCTCAGCAAGTTTGCAGGTCGCACCAAGCTGAGTGGTGCAGTTGCCACACTGGAAGGACAGGATGTTATCCAGAGGGACTTGGAAAGGCTGGAGAAGTGGACCTGTGTGAACTTCATGAGTTTCAACAAGGGCGAGTGCAAGGTCCTACACCTGGGTTGGGGCAATCCCGGATTTCAGAACAGGATGGGGAATGATGTGATTGAGGACAGCCTGAGAGAGTTTGGCTTGTTCAGCCTGGAGAAGAGAAGTCTCCAAGGAGACCTTATAGTGACCTTCCAGTACATAAAGGGGGTCAACAGGAAAGCTGGAGAGGGACTGTCTACAAAGGCTTGTAGTGACAGGACGAGAGGCAATGGGTGTAAACTGGAGAGGGGCAGATTTAGACTAGACATAAGGAAGAATTTCTGCACGATGAGAGTGGTGAGGCACTGGCACAGGTTGCCCAGGGAAGTTGTGGCTGTCCCATCCCTGGAGGTGTTCAAGGCCATGTTGGATGGGGCCTTGGGCTGCCTGATCCAGTGGGGTGTGTCCCTGCCCATGGCAGGGAGGGTGGAACTAGATGATCTTTAAGGTCCCTCCCCACCCTAACTATTCTATGATTCTATGAAAATCCTGACTTAATTGTGTCTGCTATACAGTTATTAACCAACACTATTTGTGTCATGACTTCATATTTGTGATATGACTTCAAAGTGAGATGCAAACTTCAAAGTGGGCTGTTTCTCTCCCTGATTTATATTCCTTTTATTTCTTAAGTCTTCCCTGCCCCTAAGTCACAGATTTGGCCAATTACAATTACACTCCAAAGGAAACTGTGCCTAGCAGGTTTTGATCTAATGCAAAAGATCTCTCAGGTTTTGTTTCATTTCCCTTTGTATTCAGGGACATTAGTTATTTATAACCAGGTAATTATTTTTAGTCATTCTACTGAACAAGATAGGAAGGAAGCAACAGATATAGAGAAAGTAAAATCACCTTTGAGGCTAATAGAACAAATATTTTTTAGAAAGCAAAATTCTGACTTGCGTCTGAAACAGTTTCTGATCTTTGGACTCCACAGCAGGGCTTATGTTGATGTCGGCTGGACAGTACCAGTGTCAAAGGTCTTGTGATGCCAATGTAGATGCTGAGCATAGTGCTCAACAGGTTAGAAGGATTGGAGGGATACCTCTATTATTAACAGCATGGTTTTTATAGCCTGTACTGTAAAGCACAGTTGACCATAGGGACTACTGAGACATCTTAAGGCAATAACCCAGAGCAGGAGAAAACTTGCTTACATTACAGCAAGAAGCTGCCTTTCTCCCTGTCATATTCACCCTCTTCAGTAATGGATCCATGCAGAAGAAGGAAAGGTTTTGAGGTTTTCAACCAAAAGTGAAATCAAGTCTCGAAATCAAGTCTCAAACTCAATCTAATTTTTAACTTTCCCAAGCACGGAGTTCATAGAATTGTGATTCAAGCCTTTTTTACAGTGATCTGAAGCTCAAGTCTGAACTTTGGCACAAATTTTACTGGCAGATCCAAAGGGAATTATTCTTGGAATTTACATTGTGTAACAGGGCAAAATGCTTTTCAGGAGCTGAAAAAATACACTTCTGTAAGCATATGTTTTACATGAACATCTAGAACATTTATAAAGAGTGCAAATTCCTGAGAAAGCCAGTAGCAGCAATGAAAGTAGAAAAATACTAGTAGATCAGCATTATGTAGAGCATGACAGTGCCTTTGAGTTTTCATTTCTTTGCTTTTTATAATTTCTGGTAGTCTTCAGAGGGATATTCAACCAAGCTTGTCTCGTTAGGCTAAATTTTCTTTTGCCCGGATGTATTCTGTTCCCCATATATTCTTTCTTGCCTTGGCTAGGAGAGAAAGGAAATAAAAATCTGGAGGAAACAGGAGAATCAGTTCTAGTTTGCATTAATAGTAGTGGAGTCAGAGATGAATTTAATATGGGTAATGTGAGAACACAGATTTTTCATGACAGCCAGACAGAGAAGCTTTCATGATTGGAAAAACCTGTAGTGAGGAGTAAAAATATATGTATGTGCATATATGTATGTGCACGCAGCTGACAAACAAAAATGAGTTCCTTTACTCCTTGCTTTAAGAAATGGAGAATTGCAGCTCTCCATTAAGTAAAGCATTTCTTGGAGGAGAAGAATAAGCAAGTGCCTAGCAAGCCCTTGGAAAGGTTGAATACGGTCGAGATGAGGCAGGTGCCACACTGAATGGCATTATAAATCAAAAGACACTGAATAAATAAAATCACTGGTTGGAATTGATTATGGGTTGGCTTTAAAGTTTCTGAAAACTTTTAAAAGTTTGACTTTAATATGAGATGAGGCTGAGGAGACCCATTGGAGGCTGGCAGAGTAGTAGAGGAAGAAGGAGGTCAGAGAGTTCTTATTGCAGTAGTAATGGAGGATGAATGCCAAAGGTACAGCTGACACAGGTACTAAATGACTAAAGCTGGCACTTATCTAGGTTGAAAACTGTTACAGCAGAGCTGAAATGCGGTCAGTAGATCCTAAAATAAATTCAGAAAGAGAAGAAGAAATTTAAACTTTTGAATACAAACAGGTGCTGCATGAGTGCTAAAATTCGACAGCTGGATTATATTATTTGGTCTTTCACAAAAGTCTTTTGTTTCCTGTTCATTTCTTCACTCTTTCCTTCACTTTTTCCAGGATTAACTGCCGTGCGAAAAACTACTCATGGTCATTCATTAAGACAAAGTAAACTGAAAAAAAGAACAGCACTATCACATACACATTCTTTTTGACTGAATACAGAGTTGCATTTACTTTTTCCTTAATAATTTAATTTTTAAATGGCAGCTTAGGAAAAAAAATTATATATTGAGGCACTAATCACACACATGCAAAATTCAGTAAACTGTTAACTGTGAATTTGTTACATTTTTGCTTGGTCTATTGCATGCATTGAACTTAAGTTGAAGTTCAGTATATTTAAAACTTCAAATATAATTGTGCAGTCTGGAGGGAGTGAGACTTAATAAGTACTTGTACTACTTCCCACTTTGTTATTACTAGATTATTGCTTTATTATCCCACTATCGTAACTTGTATGTTTTAACTGTTCAAATAGAAATTCATTGACCTGAAAATGAGACACATTCAGCTGGCTCCACAACTTCTGCCTTGGAGAATATTTTTTTAATAATGTAAACCTGATGAAACTGCAGACATTTGCACAGAAGACTAAAAGAATGAGGCAAATATTTCCACTTAGTCTTCAAGAAAACAAGAGGCATATAGGGATATTGTATTTGTTGTTTCTGTGTATGCAGGTTTTAACCAAATGCTTTAACATGTCTGAAGTCCTTATTCAAGAAAATTTATTAACTTCAAAGTCTCAGAACATGTCCACAGACCTGTAAAACCACTAGGATCGTCTTGGTTGATGTGTTGCAGGACTGTGAATTGCTAAAGGGTGGTCAATAACAAGGTTGAATATATATAAAAGAGAACCAAATAAATAAATTGGAAACCTCTATTTTCCATGTGCAGCAAGGAAGTTACAGGAAAGGTGGGAGCAATGTAAACTCTTAAATGGTCTAAGAAAAATCCCATTCTTTGAGCTAAGAAGCTTGCCACTAATATAAACAAAATAGTTGATTCAGGCACACTGATGAAAGAGGATGCAGACACTATGTTGGATCTGAGCTGCAAATCACAACATCTGTTTACTGCTGCATGTGCACATACACAGACATTATTTGTTGTCTGTCCTGCAAATTCAAGGCACAGCATGACACTCCTAGTGATGGACTCTCAAGTCCTGCTTGGGTTGGTTGTTTGAAGAGAAAGGAGCCCTGTTCCTATCAGTCTAGGCTCAGCATCTACCAGTCAGAATCCTTACACTGCTGCCACAAGGCTGCGTGAGTCATTACTTCAAATTTCACAGCCGGAATACATCTATTTTCTTTCCAGGGACTGGCCTGTTGCCATCCTAACACATTGCATTTTGTTAATTTCAGAGTGCAACCAATGTTCAGCCAAAGACCTTAAAGTGTAACACATTATAAACAAAATCAGCAACATTTAGAACCTCTGTTTTTACTGGATATAAATAAGAAGCCAAAACGTTTGTTGATCCATCCTTCCCACGAAAATCCCTTCATGACTTTTGCAAATATCAGCAACTGTATTAGATGCACTGAATAACTTGTACTTGCTTTAAAACCAAGACAGGGTGGATGTTGTAGGTACTTTCCATATTGTGCCTTCAGAGGTCATGGAACATGCCAGTAGGCTAAAGCCTGTGGCTGCATCTGATAATGGGAGGGTTACTATGAGTCCCCAGGGAGTGGCCTGACAGCGCATCACCTGAGCCCACCATTCTCCTCAACATGAAAGGAGGGAACAGAACTCTTTGAGACTCATTTCTCTGTTCATAATGCTGTGTCTGGCAATTAATGTCAAAGTTAATTAATGCAGCTAATTCATACACATTCGGAGATAGATAAATATCCACTAGAAATGCAGCTGTTTTCACCATCTTCTTTCATTAATGTTACCAAACAAAGATCAGCTGCCAGTATCTTACAGTTGTTACTGATCAGGGATGATATCTAAAATGTAAACTGAGGCTTAAAACTTGCATTAATTTTCCTTAAGCAATGCCTTTTCCTTGCCACTGAGTCCATCTTCACTCTGACAAATGCTCTCTACTAATGCCAGCCTGCTATCTCATTAATAACTTCTGCCTTTTTTAATATTAACAGTATCAGCCAGCATAATTTTGACAGTGTTTAAGAAGGTTTTGTTTGTTTGTTTATTAACACGTAACAGAAATAGATGAACAAAATCTGGTGTTGACTGATCAGAAGCTTCTTGCAAAACAGCACAAAATACAGACTACCTCCAAACTGAATTTCTGTGTTTCAGAACTGATGAGGCAAATCTAGGATTTGATGGAGATTTGTATTGCAGAACTATGGGCTGCTGTTTCCAGGAGTTTGGAAGAGTCAGGGGAGAAAGTGAAACACCCAAACCCATAGGACATGGATGGGCAGAAGTCATTTAGGTTGGCTGCGTAAAAGTAGCCAAGAAGCTTTTGTAAGCAGGAAAAAGAAGCAAAGGTAAGCAAAAGGAGAATAGCAAGTGGAAGTGGAAGGAAAACAAAGAGGTTTTTTACCCCGTGAAAGATACAAAAGGAAAGGAAAAACTGTCTCAGAAAATTATCTTTTTTCTTTTTCCTATCTACACAGTAAACAAAAATCTAACATTGTGGGCAGAAACAATCAAAAGAAATTAATATACTATAACAGAATTCACATACCAGGTTGCAGGTCTTTCAGTGCAATACTTATTTCTTTTTCTTTTCCTTACCACAGTGAGGAAAAAAAATTATTGTCAAGACATGGACACTGTTGTGGAACCTCTCTGGAAAACTGCTTTGGGTGGGGGATTTCCAGGAGTCACACCAGTAGACAAGTAATACCCTAGTGAATCAGAATCAGACAGTATGTTTTGCAATGAAATGAACTTAAAAATCTCTACAAAATGATGAATTTTCGTGGCCAAATTAATCACCCTTGAAAAAGACCTATAACTTTGTTTTGGTAATGCAGTTGTTCAAATACTTCTATCCAGCTATAAAGAAAAGATCCAGTAGGCTCTAACTGGTAACATTTTCATAAAAACAGAAATATATTGCCACGATGACAGGGCGATAATTGTCTAATTGGATCAGGGACAGTGCAAATAATTGTTATCAGACATCTGTTTTTGAAGTTCCACTTCCTATACTTGTAAGTTGTGTGACAATTAATTTTCATTACAAAGCAGTCCCGATCTTTGGTACTGGAATCACATGAGTTTTCTTTCTCTGTTCTCCCTGAAATGCACAGCTCAGAGGAAGACAAATAAATATAACTTATTAACTTATTTTAATTTTCTTAATTCATATATATATATATATTAATGAATTAATAGTATCCCTTGCAAGTTTGGAACCTGATTGTAGGTTTAGGGATTATTACGTTTAGGAATAGGAATTGCACTGTCTTTTCAGGGGCCCTTCTATCTTAACCTTTGCAACCTATTGTAATTCTCTGATGTTCTCTATGTTTCATTTCTGCTTCTGAAAAGTCCTTTTACAAATAAATGCATCCAATGGAAAACAGCTGTGTGCTACTCTAAATCTGGATGGAACAACTACAAGGTAAAATAAACATCATTTACAAGGGAAAAACAAGGAAAATTTTACTTTACCTGTCTTTACATGACAGATGGTGGGCAGAATCCTGGATAATCTGTTAGTCCTTGTGAGTGATATCAATTAAGTTTAGAAAAGCTATTTATTGCCAGGGACATTAAAAAGTAATTAGCAATTATAAAGAAATCTGCAAGGGTCCTCATTATAATGAAGCAGTGAGCTTAGTTTCTGGACAGGAGTAAGGTTCTAAATACAAGGGAAGTTTGTATCTTATCTGTTGTTTATTAAGAAAATAGCAAGCCCTATCTTTTTGCTGCTATGATGGTAATCTCTGGAAAGGCCTACTGGATTTTTATCATGATGCTGACACGATAACAAAAGCCATAATACCAGTTTATTAAAACCCAACTATAGGATTAAGTATTTAGTTAAGAACATTTAGCAAGAGATAGGAAAAAAATTGAAGATCTTGCTACTGTTCTACCTTACATTCTTTCACAGTTAATCAAAGATTTTCCTGCAGTTGCTTTTAGTTTTATTTAGTAATTTTTTTGTACAATTACAATAGTGTTTTCTTCCTTTGCTTCCAAGAGCGGGGCATAAGGTACATCTGAGGATAATTTAAAGGACACCACTAAGTTTCCACAAGATGTACATCTGTCCCCCGGACAATGTTTTAGAACTAAATTCCACCTATTTGAGGCATATAATGTTTTGATAAGTTCTTGCAGTAAGCAAATATGTTTTGTTTAGAAAGTTCGTTGGTTTTAAGTATGCAGAACTTGTTAGTGAAAGCACTCACTCAGGCTTACATGAAGAAAACCTGTTTGCAGAGAGCTCTCCTGATGGAGAATGGCTGAATGATGCACAAACGACCAAGCAGCTGTTCTGGGGTGGGGTGCAAGGTGAAGCGGAAGCTCTGCAAAGATGCTCCAAAGCAGTTCCCAGTGCAAAGTAATTTACCAGGTGGCTGCTGGGAATCTTTGGCTGCTGGCAAGCATATACGAAACCCCAGCATAAAGGTGGTCGTGGAACATTTTTGTCAGCCATACAGACATAAATTAAGGAAACACCTAAGATTAAGGAAAAGGCAGCCACAACAGAATCCTGCTGTTTATGGGACACATGAAGATGTACAATTTGTTGAAGAGGCTTAGGCATGCCATGAAGGGAGATCTTCTCTTCACTTGCTGTCCAGAGTGCCTGAGTTTTTTCCCTGCTGTGCTGATATTGTGATTCCTGACTCCCACAGAAATGTTAATTCGAGCCTCCACTGTTCCAGTTTGATGTGGTGACCCTTGAGGAAGACAATTCCTGCTGAAAAAGTAGTAGGAGTTCTTTATGGCCGAGGGCTTTTTTAAACTAGATTTCTTCTTTGACATGTTGTAATAAATCCTTTTCTCCATGTAAACTACTCTCAGATGGCTGTTCTGGACAAAATAACCCTATTTTTACTTTCAGTTACTCATGATCATTCTCAGAAATGTGTTTCATTAAGATAGGGGTGAGGTATGTGTATATCCTCAATGCCTCTGGTTTTGAATAGTCTCTTCAGCAAATTTATAGGAAAACCACCCGTATTTTGAAGGCTGATATGTCATATTCAGAAGAATAAACTAAAATAATTGTGTCAAGCACTGAAAATTTTATATTCTAGTTTACTCTTTTCAATGGTATACTCCATGGTTTTCAGCGGAATACCTAAACAGCTGCACTCTGACCCAAACAATAGTACTCTTGAAGTCTTCTGAATTCTTCTATAAGGTTTAAGGTTTTTTCTTCCACCTCTGAGAAGTTTTAAAGCCTTGGTAATTTTGTTTGTTTGTTTAAGATTTTGTATTTTTAATATGTTGCTTCTTTTCCATCTTTAAAGTATTATTTGCTTGATTAAATGCTTAGAAACTTCTGGTATGTTCATGCAACCAGCATGAGAAAAACTTTCCCCTATTAAAAGCTATCTTTTTGGGAGCCCATCTTGCTTGACAAGCATCAACACCAAATCTGTGAACAATTTCCTCAAGCTATTCAATATGTAAGCATATCCTGTGTGTAAATGACTTTGGCATTCATACTGATCATCTTTTAGTTCTTCTGTCCTTCCCTTTCTCTTCTTTACAAATTCGAGTGTGCTAGAAGATTCTGACAGACAGAAGTGGACAGAAAACCCCTAGATACGAGGTTTTGAAGTTTGTCGTCTTAATGTTAGACTTCCAGGGTCACGTGCAGAGATTTAAGCAAATGTTGCTCAGTCTTATTGCTGGTAGGTATTTATAGCTTCTGTGATGGTCAGTGAAGCAGGTGAATGTTCAAGGTGCCTGAAAAGCAGACTAATTAAATACTTTACCTGTGGATTTGGGGACCCAGTGTTAAACATATGCATAAATATAAAACACAGCAGTAAGAGAACACTCCACAGCCCTCTCTTATCTGGGCTTCCTATCAATATTAGTCTTGTGAATGCAAAATGAAAAGCATTGTTTTTGAAACTTTCTAAAATGGCTCAGGCCAATGTTGTAGATCTGAATGAATGAAAGTCCAGTATTCTCCACATTCTTCCGAGTATTTTTACTGTTACTTTTATCAAATTTGTGAGGTCTTTCCTTCTTTCATACTACCTTATCCTTCTTAGCACATGAATAATTTCATGACTTTGTAAAGACTTAGAGATGAATTAAATTTGAGATGAAAGGGTAATAGATTAATAGTGAAAAAGAAAAAAGCCTTCTCCTTTAAAAAATTTACTCTAATACTACAAATTCACTGCCAGTTCTTTTCTGAGAAGTATTTATGATCATAGGTGCTTATAAGCCAATATGGTTTTGTAAAAAAAATTATATTTTTAAGAGATAGTTTTATGCATGTAAGGAACTTATCCTTAACAACTCATCTCCAGGTTTTATTTTTAGAACATTGCCACAATATTTTAGTATAATTTATTAAAAGCTTAATAGGCTGTTAGTTCTCAAGTTGTAAATGAAGCATGTAGGAGGAGGGGGATTACTACTGCACAGCTCCTGCAACAGGGAATAATCACAGTCCTTCTAGAATAAGGAGGGGGTGGAAACATACTGTGTAATAAGTTCTGTACACTTTTTCCTTTCTGTTACATACTGATTAAGTATTAAAAATTGCATACAAGTTCCTGCTGGGTGTTTGTTACCCATCGTGTGACTGGTCTACTGTGAGAAGAAATGGTTACAGCCATAGAGGGCTCATCTGTGGCTCCTCAGGGCTGTTGCTGAGAGTTGGCAATAGCCATTTCTGCATTGCCCAAAAGAGCAGCCTCTCTGGGCCACATTTTCAAAAGGACGCTGAAAAATGTGGAATTAATTACTTTGCTGGCTATAGTTCTGTAAATTTAGTTTGTTTATATTGTACCTACTTTTCCTACCTGAAATTGGAAACTTTTTGAGACCATGTGCTTTTTTTAAAGATTGTGTCTATCCCAGGAAGCTTGAAGTCAAGTTGGCCAAAGACAGAAGAGAAAAAGAAGAGCTTGTGAAATAACCTGGCTTGTCAGAAAAAACGTGCTACCTTGGTGGCAGGCTCAGGAAGAGAAACTTGACTTCCCCTGGCTCCAACATGAATGTCTTTTTCAAACTGGATGAGTGTTGTTTGTGCGACTCATCTAGACCCCTTGAAGCTGACTGAGATCTGTCAGTCTTCAGTTCTCAAGTGCTACTGAGTACTTAATGAACAAAAGCATTTCCATCCATTTTACAAAGACAAATTTTACTTTTTATCTAAACCAGATCAATTTGGATTCCCAATGCACTGAAAATTGCCATTTATTTTGGTTTGGAACTCCCTTTTTTATTTTTCATTTAGGTACAAGGATGAATAATGTCTTGTGCTTTTACAAATCCCATGAGGACTTTGAAAAGTTCTTATAACTATAGTTGTAACATCAAAATTAATTTTGTTCAAGAAAAGAATTCTAATCCCTGTCATTTGTTCTTTATAATTACTTATGAAATATAATGCCTCGAAGGGGCCAAGCGTGCTGGCTTTTGACCAGAGACAAGCCATAAACTGTCTTTAAATTGTAGATCTCTGAAAAGGCTGAACCTCAGTTTTTTTCAGAAAATATCTCTTAACCTCTGAATAACTAATACTGGTTATAATAACTAGCTAAAAAAACCCTACTAAACTGCCTTAAAGTGGTTAACCTTAGGTATGTTAAAGATGGAGAAATAAGTGATTTGTGGTGAACAGTGTTAAGTCCAGCTTGTGGCCACAAACACTGTTCTCCCCGGCTCAGTATTGGGGCCAGTTCTGTTTAATATCTTTATCAATTATCTGGATGAGGGGACTGAGTGCACCCTCAGTAAGTTTGCAGGTGACACCAAGTTGAGTGGGAATGTTGATCTGCTTGAGGGTAAGAAGATTCTACAGAGGGATCTGGACAGGCTGGAGTGATGGGCTGGGAACATTTGTACAACATTCAACAAGGCAGGGGATGGGACAAAAGGGAATGGCCTCAAGCTCCGCCAGGGGAGGCTCAGGCTGGACGTCAGGAAAAAATTTTTCATGGAAAGGGTCATTGGACACTGGAACGGGCTGCCAAGGGAGGTGGTTGAGTCACCTTCCCTGGAGGTGTTTAAGGGACGGGTGGATGAGGTGCTGAGGGGCATGGTTTAGGGAATGTTAGGAATGGTTGGGCTCGATGATCCAGTGGGTCCTTTCCAACCTAGTGATTCTATGATTCCATGATTCTATGATTCTAAGGCCAAGCGCCAGGTCCTGCACTTGGTCACAACAATCTCGTGCAGCACTTCAGGTTTAGGGGGGTGAATGGCTGAAGAGCTGCCCTGTGGAAAAGGACCTGGGAGTCTTGGTTGACAGCTGGCTGAACATGAGCCATCAGTGTGCTGAGGTAGCCAAAAATGCCAACAGCATCCTGGCTTGTATTAGAAAAGGTATGGCCAGTAAGCATTAAGGAAGTGATCATCTCCCTGTACTTGGCACTGGTGAGGCTGCACCTTGAATACTCTGTTGAATTTTGGGCCCCTCACTACCAGAAAGACATAGAGGTGCTGGAGCATATCAAAAGAAGGGCAATGAAGCTGGTGAAGAGTCTAGAGAACAAGTTTCATGAGGAGCAGCTGTGGGAACTGAGGCTGATTAGCCTGGAGAAAAGGAGGCTGAGAGGAGACTTGTCACTCTCTACGACTATCTGAAAGGGGGTTGTAGGAAGATGCATGTTGGTCTCTTCTCCCAAGTAACAACCGATAGAAGAAGAAATGACATCAAGTTGAACCAAGGGAGGTTTAGATTGGGTATTAGGGAAAATTGCTTCACTGGAAGGCTTGTCAACAATTGGAACAAGCTGGCTAGGAAAGTGGTTGAGTCACCATGCCTGGAGGTATTGGAAAGACACGTAGATGCAGTGCTTAGGGACATGGTTTAGCAGTGAACTTTGCAGGGTTATGTTAATGGTTGGACTCAATGATCTTAAAGGTTTTTTACAACTTAAACAATTCTATGATTCTATCTGAAATATGGTTTTCATGTGTGGTCTATGTGAACTGCAGGATAGTATTTTCACAGCAGTTGAGATTTCCTTATGAATTGCACTAAACAGCGTAGGAGAAAAAGCCTTTACAGAACAAAATTATTTTAAAAGGTTATCAGAGTTGATGGAAATCCTGCCAAACAAATCTCCTCTGCGTGGAGCATACGGGAGCTTTTTAACTTCGAACTGTCATCTTATTCCCTATAGGGCAGCAAGAAGATTAGGCAAACTGATACTCCTTTTCAGTTTGAATCTGTATTGATGTTTAATTTCTAGCAAAAAGAAACCTATCCTTATTGAGATAAGAAGAGTTACTCCATTTCCAACACTGTTTCTGCATCAGGTCTACTCAGTCAGAAAAGAGTACAAAGGCCTCTGTTATCCATCTCCAATAATATTCCTCCTACTACCAATTTCATTGCTAGCAAAGGTACAGTAAGGGCATAAAAGCTTGAAAAAAAAAGAATTTTAAAAGCGTTTGTGGCAAGCAAAGCTTCCTCAGGGAGGACATGCTTGATCCCACTGATTGCTGGAAAGCATTGCCTATTGCAAAGCTGAACTGGGTATTTACAGCCAGGATTTTAACAGTCCTCAAATGGACGCTTGATGTAGATGGAAAGGTTTATTTTACATATGCAGACCCTTTGTTGCCAAACATTGGAGCACTACTTCTCACTCCATAGCTCTAAAGGCTATTGACTATGTTATGGAGTCTAAAAGCTGGCAATTAGTTTACTAAGTTGGGCACTATAAACTGAAGTATACACAAACTGGCAGACATAATTGAGTATGCTGATGTGAAAACTTGTCCTTATAGCTACTTGCTCATCAAATGGGAGGCTGGGAATCTTGCACTTCCTAGTCAGCAATTAGTTACTCCATTATTACAGCACAATCAGCACACTTAGCCTAATTATTTCATATTTGTACCATGATTTGAAAAAATAACTGACTACAGATGTCATTAGTTTTTGGCGGGTGACATGGAGTCATTCATTCATTTTGTTATTAGTGGTATGTGGCAACTCAGAGGAAATATTGGGCAAAAGAATAAAAGAGAAGGGAAAGCTGTGAAAACAAGAGAGTGGTTGATGCTCTTGCACTGACAAAGTCTCATCTAATAAACCATAGTTTCAATGTTGGTTGTATTGTAGCGACAGCCACACTTTTTAATCAGAAGGAAGACTGCAAAGTTTGCAAAGCCTCTGGAATGAAATCCTGAGCAACCAGGCAGCAGGATTCAACTCACAGGAATGACCTACCAAGTATGTCTGAAGCTGCATGTACAGCTTCCTGGTCTTCAGTTCTAGATTCCTGACACACTCAACATTTCCACTGAATAACAGGTTAGATAGTCTACACCGGCAGAAGACAGAATCATAGAATGTCCTGAGTTGGAAGGATGCACCAGGATCATCTAGTCCAACTCCTGTCCTTGCATAGGACAACCCCAACATTCACACCGTGTGTCTGAGGGCATTGTCAAAATGCTTCTTTATTATCGTCAGGCTTGGTGCCAAGACTGTTTCCCTGGGGAACAAGGTTCCAGCACTCCACCACCTTCTCAGTGAAGAATCTTTTGCTAACATCCAACCTAAATGTCCCGTGGCACATCTTCCTGCCATTCCCTTGTGTCCTGTCATTGGTGGCCAGAGAGAAGACATCAGTGCCTGCACCTCCTCCCCTTGTGAGGAAGCTGTAGTTTGCAATGAGGTCTCCCCTCAGTCTCCTCTTCTCCAGGCTGAACAGACCAAGTGACTTCAGCCACTCCTCATATGTCTTCCCCTCTAAAGCCTTCACCAACTTTGTGGCCCTCTTCTGGACAACCTCCAGTAGCTTTATATATATCTTTTATACTGTGGTGCCCAGAACTGCACACAATACTAAATATGGGGACATGCCAGTGCAGAGCAGAGTGGGACAATCTTCTCCGTCAACCGGCTGGCAATGCTGTGCTGGATGAACCCCAGGACACGGTTGGCCCCCTTGGCTGCCAGGGCACACTGATGGCTGATGTTGAGTTTGCTCATGTTCAAATTTGACCAGAATTCTCAGGTCATTTATGAAGACATTAAAGAGTACCAGCCTTAAGATGGATTCCTGTGGAACTAGGTAACAACAGACAACCTAGGGCAAAAAAAAAGTAAGTAAAAAAGGTAGGAAGGAAATGAAGGAAGACAAATGAAGGCCTAAAATTTTCAACAAGCAGCAGTGTGTGGAGATTGACAAGTGGCCCAAGGTGGATAGGGGGTGGTCACACCACCACAGGCATTAAACTGGAAGTGATTTGAGTACGGAGCTAGCACTGTTTTCGGATGTGTGCTTCTGAAGCTGTTTCTCTTGGAGTAGCCTTACCAAGGTTAACTCTTAATTCAGCAGTGGCAGATTTCCTCTGTTTGTGTGTGTGTCTTCCAGTGGGGTTAAAAATGCAAAGAGTTGCCCTGAAAGCCCACCAGCCCTAGTGCAAGAACAGTTCAAACACTGCCTGAATTCCAAACAACCCCACTACTTGCAGCAAAAGGGACTTCATAGAGCAAACCACTGAGGCAGCCACCTGTAATTCCATTATAACGCTGTATTGCTGTCATCTGGAATGAAATTCTGAGCAACCAGGCAGCAGGATTCAACTCACAGGAATGACCTACCAAGTATGCCTGAAGCTGCATGTACAACTTTCCAGTCTTTAGTTCTGGATTCCTGTCACACTCAACATTTCCATTGAAGTGATAATAAATAAAAGATTAGGTAGTCTACACCGGCAGAAGACAGAATCATAGAGTGTCCTGAGTTGGAAGGGACTCACAAGGATCATCTAGGCCAACTCCTGTCCTTGCATAGGACAACCCCAACATTCACACCGTGTGTCTGAGGACATTATCAAAACGCTTCTTTATTGTCATCAGGCTTGGTGCCATGACTCCCTCCCTGGGGAGCCTGTTCCAGCGCTCCACCACCTTCTCGGTGAAGAACCTTTTGATAACATCCAACCTAAACCTCCACTGGGGCATCTTCCTGCCATTCCCTCGGGTCCAATCATCGCTTTTGTTGTACGTTTAACCTTTCCAGCCCTGGGCCCTTAAACACCAGACTTCCCCTCTCGGCGCAATTAGGGCTAATCCAATCCAGCCCGTGTAAAACCCTGCCCCTAATCCCCCTCGCAGCCGCTCCCAATACCCGCTCCTCAATTCCATTCGCCGCCTCGCGTTCCCGCGGCGGGGCCGCCGCTGTTCCTGCCGCCTTCCCCCCCTTCCTTCCTCCTCCTTCTCCTCCGTCTCCCCACCCGCTGTGGAAGCCGAGCATCCTTCCCGGGGAGGCTGGGTCGCGGGAGCCCCGCCTGCGCCTCGGGAGCAGCATCCTCTGCCCGTGCTCGCCCGGCGGCCGCGCTGCGGAGCGTGGGAAGGAACCGCGCCTGGAGGTAAGCGAGCAGCGCCGGCTCCTTCTTCCCGGGGAAAGGTGCCGCGGGGCTGGGCTTGGCAGCGCTAAACCCTGGAGTAAGGGATGGGGCAGGGATGGGGCTCCGCTTCCGAGATGCGTTTGCTTCTCGGCGTTCTTCTTATTTTATGAAATAGGAGGTGAAGTAGCAGCTGCCCGGTGGTTTGCGCTGGTAGTTCGGGAAGCATCGCGTTGTAACTGCCCTCCTGCATCCCGATGGGCTCGGTTGGGTGTGAATAAGCAGTTTTGGGGGTAGGCACGTAGTGAAGAATCTCTTATGGATTATTTCCACTCTTTTTTGAATGGGTGGGAGCTGAAGGTGACATTAGTATCCGCATGAGAAATACCCCATCCCTTGTAGAAGGCAGGAGATACGCATATACACACACACATATGTCTATATATCTTAAGCAGGAGCTACAGGGTGCTCGCCGCAAGCAGTGAGCATATGTTTGCTGAGATGTGTGTTGCTAATACACAACCAAAAGCACGGAACTGCTCCATATCCTAATGAACTGGGAGCCCGTGGCTTGCATATCGTCTTTAAATCAGAACGCTGCATGAAATACAGCATCCTTTTTTAAACAGGTCTTGAAGCACAGCCAACTGAGAGAGCCTGTTGTAGTACTGTGATAGGCAATACCTTTCTTTAGGCGGTTTACGAGAGAGAGCCTTCATATATTCCTCTCAAATAGTAGGAGGGGCCAGATGACTGTTTTGGGAAAATATTTTAAAGCATAGATTAAAGAGATGGGTTATAACAGAGATAAAACGGCTACGGATATATAATTAAGGATCGACGTGACTTCTGCAAGAAAAATTGTGAAGGTAACTGAGCTATGGTATGAATAAATGGCTGTGCTTGTGCAGCAGAGCTACAAAATATATAATCTAAAAGAGAAAATCCACCTCTCAGCTGCAGAAAGCAGTCAGGCATTCAAGGTCTGTGGAGGGAGTCCTTTAAATGGAAAAGCTTCTGTGGAAAAAGCTGCTAATTAAAGCAAATCGGACCAGTCCTTCTTTATCCTATTGACAATTTAATGTATAAAAATGACCCTTTGACTGTCTCAGGAGGTAAATCAGCAATGGGAATGTGCTTTTGATGAATGAGGCTGTCATTTTACAGCTGGCTTTTTTTTTTAAGGGGGGGGCAGCAGAAAAATAGTAGATTATGGAGTGCAATTCAAGAGCAAATTTTAAAAAAGCTATAATTTTCTCCTAATGCTTTGCATCAGTACCTCTGGAGAGCAGATGCAACTGCTCAAATCTGTATTAAGTTCTCGTTCTTACATTTGTAGAGTGATTTTAACCAGATAAATTGCAGGAATAGATAACAGTATAGTAACAGTGACACTACCTATATCTGAAAATATTCTAGTGACTTTACTTAAAAATCAGGCTGAAATCTACAGATGCAAGGAATTGGCTATTGCCTACTGTGCTGTTGTCCCAGAGAGACCTATTCTCCTCTATTTTATCAAGCAGACTTATTCTAGGTCCTAATAATGAAGTAATCTTTGACACAGATGCAGTGAAATTATTATGGCAAATTTCCTACCAGCCATTCTGATTATGATGGCCCACGTTAAATCAACTGTATGCACACCACTTATTCCTTTAAAAAATATTTGTTACTCTTGAGGATTTGAAAACTGTAGAAATATCTTTAATCCTATTAGGACTGATGGAATTTACCCTTGTAAACTGATGTTCTCCAGATTAATGCCAGATATGGAATAGTCTGAACTTTAGTCTTTACACTGGAGAGATTAAAGAAAGAGGGAAGGCAATTACAAATGTTACGATGGTAGACATGCAATTATGTGATTATATACAGTATCTGCAGTTGCAATAGCATAATGCAGAATGAAATAAAACTCAAGCTTATTATTGACAAAGCCTTCTATTTCTGCTAATAAAACTGTTGCACCAATGTAATGCTAAAATAGCTGCAATAATGTGCATACATTAAAGACATTTTGTGTATTGACACTGATTACTTTAAAAAGTTTGAAAACACTGGGCAGTCTTCCCTCTCCTGGCAGCAGGAGGCAATATTCCTAAGTACTTGTGCTGTTGCGGCTGCTCTGGTGCTGCCTTCCCTTGGAGGTCTTGCCAGGGCTGAGTTTTGCCTGAACAGACATGCCGAATCAGCACAGATTGCATTTCTTCACAGCCTGCAGCTGTCCAAGGCAAGAGTTTAGCTAAGCTGAATCCCTCGGTGCGCGTGCAACAGACCTTAGTTGCATCAACAAGACCCAGCCTGCCAACTCGTGTTCCAGTCTAGCTCATTGCAGGTAAACAAATTCATTTCTGAGGACTGTAGCTAGTCCAGAGGTTTTTGTCGTGCTATAAAATGGATTAATCAATTGCCAGGTAAACAGAGGCAATTAATGTACACATAAATTCTAGGATATGTGCTTGGAAATTATTTGTTCAGGTCAGAGTTAATGAATCGGTGTAAAAACTTTCAATGAATTGTTTCATGATGTCCTTGTTTGTGTAATAAATGAACTGGTATGCCTGGCTGTATTTATTAATTAACTCAAATTAATAACCAACAGATTTGTGAATAAGTACTAAGTTTTTGTATAAGAAGGTCAGCTGTGTGGTGGAGAAAAGCTAAAGACGGTGTGGTGTCAGCAACAGATTGCCTTTGAGTAACAGGGTTTGAATTTATGACTGCAATACAGAAGATGGTTAACAGTTTTTAGTTAACTTTAATTTCTACCGTCTTTGAATTCCCTGAATTAATCCAATGAAACCACTAGGCAACACAGTTCCCATAGGGTAACTGAAAATAACTCAGCTGGGGGCATGTAATGGTCACAGTAAATCTACAAAATAGGAAGCATGTAAATTGCTGTCAAGTTTTTAACTTAACATCCATAAAAAGAAAGCTTCATAGTTGATTCTCTTGTCTGATTGAAAACCGAGTTATTCGTCAGAAGAAATAGGTGCGAGACCAGATTGTAATTGGGGACCCACTTTGTAAGTTTATAAAGCTTTTCAAACTTGATTTTAAAGTACTAGAACTCAGAATGTCGAGGTTTAGAGGTGTTGCCTATAGATCATTAATGATAGGAATATGGTAACTGTTGTGATATGGAATAATGGGTATAGGAAAGAACAACCCATCTCTTGCTTCTGGTGGACTGAGGAACTGGAGGTGCAGAACTCTTGGGCACCTCTTTGGGTAAGAACGTGTTGCACCTCTACGTAATACTTTGTAACCCTAGCCAGGTTGACAATATCTCAATCTATGACAGTATTATCATCTTTGGTTCGCTGATAATGTTCCCTGAAATAAGTGTATGAGTTGGCATACTTGGTTTTCCTTTGCAAAGCTCTGCACTGAGTAGGGGTCCAACTTGCTTTTTATTATGAGGATGAATTCTCTATGCTCTCTCATCATTCCTTTTGCATCATAAAGCAGTTTTTTTCCAGTATGATCTGATGAAGAAAATATTTGCTAACTGAAATTGCACTGACAGTCTCCATTTGGGAGCACGATATGAAGGGCAAGACATAAGCATAATGCCACAAGTGGGCAATGCATTAAATGCTGCAAGCAGAACTACTGATCTTACTGCAAGAAACAGTGACCAGCGGAGCTTTTTCTTCTAAGAAAGCTACAGGAGGAGTTGTAGAATTCTTAGACTAAGGAGCATCTTTAACATCTAGTTTAATTTTCAGAGTCATTGTTTCACTGTTCCCTTCCATACATGAAGTGCAGAGACCTCAAATGAAATTTTCTCACTGTTCAGAATCAGGTTTTCGTCTTAACCGTGTCAGTAACATACTTGTTTAAAAAAAAAAATAAAATAAATTGGGAAACAGGGCTCTTTTTATGGGCTTGTAGCATGGCTCGAGTTGTAGGGGAGTCTGAAGGTTATCTTGTCCAATCGTCTTGTCTTGTCAAAGCATCTAGAGCATGCTGCACAGGGCTGTGTCCAGCCTCGTTTTCGATGTCTCCAGCCTCTGCAGATGGAGACTACACAGACTGTATGGATGACCTGTACCTATGTTGGACCACTCTCACAGTGAGAGTTTTAGGTTTAAATGGAATTGCTTGTATTTAGATTTGTGCCTGTTTACTCTTGTTCTTACACTGGGCACCCCTGAGAATAGTCTGACTTCATCTTCTTTACTCTCCCTTCTTTCTCGCAAGGGCATGCTTCTGGCTTATGTTTAACTTGTTGTCTGTTGGGGCTCCCAGGTCTTTCTCTTCAAAGCTCTTTTCCCAGCCAGGTGGCCTCCAACCAGTGCTGGTACAAAAGGACTAAACAAGAAGGCTGGAAGAAGAGAAAATGACAAAGAAAAGGGAAGGAGAAGGAGTTGGGGAGTGGAAGTGTGTGGATGAATGTGGGTAACTGATGCTGGTTGCAGCAGGCTGGTCTATGTCAGCTTCATTATAATGCTACTGGGGGAAGACCACAGTCTTGAATATCAATCCACAAGTGCTCATATGCTTGGCAATTTATTTAGGATTTAATGCATCCTGCAACTATAAACAATGACATTAGGATGAATAAAAAAGTATGGGTGTGTTGCTCTGCAGTTGGTGTATGTGCTTCCAGGGCATCCTGGACACTTTCCTTTTCGATGGTGTAGTTCTGGAAGTTCAGGTGTGATTTCATAAAATGTTTGTCTGGGCAGCTCAAGTTGCTTTGCTTAAGCTCTGTCTATTAAGGCAGACTTTTCTGGGAAAGGCCTTTAAAGCATCACAGTGCCTTGAAGGAGGAAGTGTAATTTTATGACAAGACACCGGTACAATTAGTTGTGGAAGATATGGGGTAATTGGTGGTGGAAGAAGGCTACTGTGGTCACTTAGAGGGTCACTGGCATTCAGGTGGTAATCCGATAGTCCTCTAGAATAGATGATGCAGGACTACTCTTAGGAGTCCTATATAATGGTCTTAAAATTGAGGTTGTGCAATAAGATGTGATTCTCTGGTTTCATGATATATATGTACGCATGTATATATGTGCATGTAATGCTTTCATGTTTTTAAATAACGCAGGTGTATTGAGAGATTTTCATACCTGAGAAACAGTTGCAGCTTTGTACTTATCATTTGTACAGATCCTTATCCACTGTAAATAGGTCAATCAAAATCAATGGAGCAGTACCTGTCTGCCCTTTGTGTACCTTGCCTGTTATGCTTTTCTTCCAGAAGATTGAAAGCCACCCAAGACACATAAAATAGAGGGATTTTTCTTGATTGCCGGTGTTTCTGTTCAAAGATTTTAGAGGTGTGATCCATGTGATCTGCGCTAAGCTGTTAGAGCAATCGTTTATAGCATGTTCTGAAACTTCAGATCAGGGAGGTGCAGGTATAGTGTTCTCTGTACATGAGTGCACACAGAAAAACTAAGATCGGTGTTTCGCTTCGTAAGAGGTAGAGATTTTAAGAGGTAGAGCTAACATCTGTAAGTGGAACCGAAAGGAATGCAATCACTTTTACATATTGCTAATGCTCTTTTGCTTAAATTTATGGGGTTTTATACTTGCGTAGATTAAAAGTGTGGCTGAAATCAGGACAGTAGCTAACCAAGATGTATGTTATCTCTCAAACAGCTCCCTTTGCTTTAGTTCCTGAGTAGCTAAAGGCATGTAACCAGCCACTTGAAGATGTTCTGGGAATTTTGTTAGTTAACCTGCACTTCCTGTAGTCCATGTAATGCCTATCATCATTAGGAAAACGCTGTAAAATAATAACGGTATTGTATACATAGGACAGGCAATAGAATATATCCAAGGCTTGAATGGAAAATTATATCATAGCATTCTACTTACAATGGTAGATTCAAAGGGATCTCCTATTCATTTCTGTTTCTATCAACATTTGAGCAGGCCCTCTGCGTCATGAGGGTAATCTTAGTTACCAGCAGTTTTAGTTTTCTTAGTAAAAGCAGTTTTAGAAATCTTTTCACTCTTTATCTTGCTTGCTGCTGTTGGCTCGTTCCTCTTTGTTCTTGAGTGCATGCTACCTCGTACCTATCCCTGCAGTCACATAATTGACATGATTGCATACACAGAGTCCTCATGCTACAGGAATTTGGCACATGACAACCAATTTTTGTGTTGTACAGTAATCGGTTCTTTAGTAGTGTTTTGGGAGTGGTACACTATTAGAATTCTCTTTACCTGCATCTAGGCACATGGCAAAGCTTCTGATGTCCCTTTTCTTAATCTGCTTCCTTTTCCTGCCAAGTTGAGTGATCTAATGTGTGGTTCAGTGAAGTGCATCTTTGGTCCACCATCCAAATGACAGCAGCCACTCAACTCTGTCTGGACCCTCCTTGCTTCAGGTCTCCTTGATGCTACGGGGACAAGAGGGTTGATCACCTTCTCACTGACATGGTCAGTCATGTGGTGCCAAGGAGACACGATGGCTGCCTGTCATGACCTACAGGCTTTTGTCTATCAAACAGCTCTGAGATGGAGGGAGGGTTTAATGTTTTAATACCATATTTATGTATTTGAACACATTTGGCATTATGTTGGATTTTGATTTAGAAGAATGATACAGCATTATGCTGAAATTGCAACACAGCGTGATATAACGATTGTAATATGCAGTGGAATTGCAGTGCAAAGTTTTTCCACTTGCCAGTCTCTGCATGTTCCAGTGTCACAAACGGGGAGGTTTTGTCCTCATTTAAGAAGACCCAAACTATGGATTGAATAAAAGTATAGTCTCTGAATCTTTAGATGGCCTGCATAATGAGGCATTCTTAGTATTTTTTTTTCCTTGCAATTTATGTTCTGATGCTTATGAATGTTATAATTTTTTTCCATGTTAAGTCATGGCTCTCATATTAGCCAGTACTTCTGAAGGACAAATCTTGTACTTTAGTGAAATGAAGTCCTGAAAGTTCTCAGAGAGAAGAGGAAAGTGTATGTAAAGTTGATTATTATCCGGAGATGTGAGTCAAGGGCTCTAGGGTAATTGTGCACGACCTTTCAGATCTGAGATCTGTCTGCATGGAGGAGGAGGAAGCACAGCTCACTTGAAACATCTCCCAGGATCAAGGCTTTTTCTGGCTCCTTCAGGAGTTTCAGGTTTAAATGACGAATCGGATGCCATCAGTATGTGACGTGCCAGTTCTGCCATGCTGGCAGAGGGTGGCCTTGTATGCTATCCTTTACAATGTGGAGTTACATCAAGATGTAAGGCTACATGTGGTCAATGCAGTATAAAATGGATCACTGATGATTTTTAGTAAAAAAAAAAGGAAGAGAGCGAGCTGCCTGTTAAGATATGTATACTACAAACTGTATACCTGAGGCTGTAGTAACCTTTGAAATACTTGTAAACGGTTTCTGTGAAAGCAGGGGTGGATTTTAAGCAGCAGCAGCCAAAATGTGGAGAGCAGCAAGTGGTGTGCATGCCATTTTCTGTACCATAATGCTGGAGCCAGGGGTGTCTAATGAGATCTCGTAATGACAGTCAGATACGTTGAGAAGTTGAATGCAGCTCAGCAAAGCGGTTTTGAACTGACATGGACATCCTATCTACCAGTGAACAGATAATTGCACTCTGTTTATTTGAACTGCTGAGAAACTAGAATATGCTTTGATAAAATTCACCATGAAAATGTGTTCTGCTTGTGAATCCTGCACATAGGGCATTAAGCTATTTGAGGGTGTGAAGGGGTGTCTGTTAGGTAATGCTTTCTATGCTGTCTAGGCTGTAACGGGGAATCACACATATGTAAGCAACTCCCTCATAACTTTCACTGATGAAAACTACAGTGCCTAAGCAGAGAACCTGTTGCTCAGTTTCCAGAGGTCCTTTGGGTTTAGATGGCCACATTTAAATGCTTGGAAGGCACCGCAGCTATAGATGCATCTGAGAAATCTCACTGTGCTTTCCTGAGTAGTTCTACCAAAAAGAAAAAAAATATCTCTGAGTTTTCATACTATCCCACTAATTAACTCGGCTCCTGAAAAACTCTGAACAGTGTCCAAAGTTACATTTTTGAAAGGTGTTTTTCTTTAGCTTAATTACTGAACATAAATTACAGCCACTCTGTCGCCTTCCAGTTTCTCAAATTAGTAACATTCCTATTCCTGAGCTAGTGTTTAAATATAACTTAGTCCCTTTCCACAGAATCAACATTTAACAGAGAAATTGACAATTCGGAGATGCAAGTTATGCCATGTTTTTGTTCAGGAGACTATTTGAATTTCTTAAGGTAGGAACATGTTCTGAAGTATGTAAGTTATACACATGTGGAATGTGATGTTCTGGAAAGCTTGCAAAGAAATCCTGGAGCCCTCTACCTGTATTCCGCCAAATCAATAACCCACAGAAACTTTGTGGTCTGTAATAGGTTATGATGAAAGCTCTAGAGAACAATAGGAGCCACGTGGTGCAGGGCCATGTATATTTAAATTAAAAGCCTTGTAGAATGAGATCAATAAATGTCTTAGAATAACATAGCCACTTCTGTAAATTTACAGGTTCCACCAGCTGGCAGATTAAAAATAACGAAACAGGAGCCTGGAAGAGTTGCTGTTACCAGGAAGATCTGAACCGATGGACTGTATGGATATAGATATGTTTGAAGGCATCTGCTCTTCCTATTACAAGGTAAGACATGAAAGGATTTTTCTGCTGATTTCTTTCTCTTTAGTGCAATGCAGCTCTTTTCTGTGATGCTGCCCAAGTTGGCACTGAAGGTGTTCTCCAAAGCTTGTTCGGCCTAATAACTGTGGCCTACAATTAATATATAACTGGACTATGTTCAGACGCAAAAAGGCCTTAACTTTCAAAAGTCAATGACAAATGTCGATCCTCAGGGCCTGTAGAATTCAAATTTTTATTATGTTAAGTATCTGTTCAGATAGATAGCTCTACAGGTTGTCTATTTTTAGCATCTGCTAATAGGAATCCTTCTCACTCACCTAAGGCATCTTTTTTTTATGTGCTTATTAATTACTGTAGATTGAAGTAGACTTGAAACTTGTGCTTCTTAGTGCAGGATCTTAATGAGGAGAAAATGTCTCTAACTGGAGATTCAAATTATACCATTTTCATTGTTCTTTCTCTTTCAGGATTGTTATGTTTTGTTTAAAAAAATTACCAAACTTTACTTTATCTATTCCAATAAAAATTAATTACATATCGGTCTGAGATGAGGGTAATAGAGAGCTTGATATTTTCTTGGCATCTTTTGCTGAATGCTTGGGTATACTGTCTCTTATTCTGAATGCTTCCTTTACTGAGTTGTTTTCAGAGAAAGTACAAAACACAGATTTTCAAAAACTTATTTGGAACTGGTAGAAACACTTGAGAAAGACACAAAGAAAATTAATTTTAAAGTAAAATGTCTCATTTCCAAGTTGATGTGGTTCTGAATGACTAGAGGAGGGCTATATGGGACTTCTTCATGTTGTAACAATTCTGATCAATACAAGGTTGCTACAGAGCAAACGCAAAGCCACACCACCAACTGTGTTACTCAGGAGCTCAAATGATGCAGCTGTGCATTTGCAGAAAGGGGCAATTACAGCTGGTCCTATCTGGGGTCTGCTTTAATCAAGAGAGGACTTTCAGCTGAAGTCAGTGACACTCCAATTCTCTATTTTCACCAGCCAGTGTTAAACATTGAGGGAACCATTTGTGTTGGGCAACGACCTACCATTGCTTCTATTCTGTACAGAGATACTGACTGCCAGTATTATCAGTGTGCCATGTTCACACGCATGACAAGCTCTCCTCATTCTTCTGTTGTGGAAGAACTAAATGGAAGAAATGCTTTTCCTAAGGTGGGGAATATAACAGAAACTGCCACTGCATCCTACGGAAACAGGAGGTGCTCCTTTGTATGCTGAAATAGCAGGAATGAAATCTGTGAAGTATTTAGA
The DNA here is from genome assembly GCF_017976375.1 of Cuculus canorus. Taxonomy (NCBI): domain Eukaryota; kingdom Metazoa; phylum Chordata; class Aves; order Cuculiformes; family Cuculidae; genus Cuculus; species Cuculus canorus. Next base: position 115,447,247 of record NC_071402.1, read on the forward strand.
AAATGCAAAGATAAGCAATAGCAAATACAACTTACAAGGAAAAACACATTCAAAGTCTTGAGTACTTGGGATTTTCCAGTAACTTTCCATAATTGTTGTAATGGAGGAATGTACATAGACCGCAAAAACCTACAAGTTCTGTTCTAGATAACAGGCACTTCTCTGAAGAGTTTTATTTCCCCTCCGAGGTGTTTGTGACCCCTAGTCTCCACACAGAAGTGCTGCAGTGGAATCTGTATTGCAACCAGTTATTGCCAGTTTGCACAAGTGTAAACACTGACCTGGTCTTTGCTGTCTTGTTTGAACATCTTTACGCTTCTATTTTATGATACTCCCAGCTTTAGTGCAAATTACTAATATAAGGGAGGGTGAGGAATGATAGCTTTGGTTCTGCACGCGTGAAATGAGAACACCATGTTGCCACCTTGCTTGATTTAATCATGTCCTTCTCTGAACTGAAGCTTCTGAGTTTGTTCTTCTTGGCAAGGGAGGGAGCCCAGCCTTGGCCAGGGCCTCTGGCTGTTGCATGGCGAGTAATCCTTCCAAATAGGATTTGCATTCTTGCAGCAGCCATTCTGGGGATAGAAAATGAATACGTAGAGGCAAATTCTGCTTACACAGACATAACTCAAGTCCAGCCGTTCAGAACACAAGTCAGTGACAGAGTTGCACATAAATTGAGTGCTTTCTGAAAAGAACTGGTGCTAGCAGCTAAGAAAAATGTACAGGGTCAGAGAGTCTGCAGTGTCTTAGTTAACTGGATTTATAGGCACTTATTCACAGTAAAAATGTTGTTAGGGCCCCAGAGTTGCTTTGTTAGTTTTCATTTGCCAAAGGCTGTCATCCCTACAGAGTTGTCATGTAGAAACGTGAGCTTGCAACCCAGCTACTTCTGTTTGTAATCTCAGTTTTAAGTGAAAACTTCATTGCTCTTTCAGTGCTGTGCACTTTCTGCTTTAAAGCACCTGAGATGGTGTGCTATAGTGACTCTATTTGGAATGATAGCCTGCTGTAGGATAGTATAAACAATTGGACGTAATAGTGTCTTAAATCAAAGCCAGACCTTGAATCATTGAACTTTTATATTGCTGTTTATTTTGGGGTGTTATTCATGGTAGCCTTCTAGGTGTATTTATCATTTTGGGCTGAGAAATGATTGAAATGTCAAACAAAGCTTAGGAAGTGAAGGAACAGACTACCTTCTACTTTTTACCTAACACAGGTATTCTGATATTAACAGAAACTGTGTGAGTTTCAGGGCGGGGTTTAGTAATCTTAAGTTTTAAATGAAAGCCTGAAGAAGCACCTGAAAACTTCTGGGAAGTCATGTATTAGAAAAGTTTAAAATAGAATAAAACTTTCCTTTAACTCGTCAAAATGTTCTGTAGCTCTTGCTTTTTTCCCCCCTCTGTAGAACATAAAGATGTGTTTGTTCTTTATATTGAAGCGCTGGTAACTTTTGTAATTGGAACATTTATTTTCAAACTTCAGGATAGCCGAATCGGAACCAGTTCACCTTGTAAAGAGTTCACAGGTCAGTGAAAGATTTCCTTACGGATAGATAAAGTAAATTCATTTTGCTTGTGACTTAGTATTCTCTCGTGCAGTGAATTTGATGCTCCTATTCTTCAATTTTACTATTAGTGCTAAGGGACATGGCTGTTGATGGGGCCTCAGTAGTGCTGGATAACATGTCAGGTCAGCATAAATTGCAGATGCACCTTTCTGCAAAGAGTATATGATGAAAAAGGCAAGAAAGATTAGATGGAAAAGAACCTTTAGGCAGCCATTTACGTGGGCAACTCTATAGCCTTGAGGTGATTATTTTCTAAGGTGGTGGAGAATCAAAGAATTTAAACCCTGCAAGAAGGATGGGCTCTGAAGAATTGCATGTAATGTCACTATAGTAGTCCCTCCATACTGCTTTGATTTGAATAAGAGCAGTTTGATTTATATCAACTCAGAATTGAGAGCAGCTTTTTGGCAGCAGGGGAAAGCCTTTCCCTTTTGGAAATGAGAGTGACATACAGCTCGGCTGTCCTGCAGTATAATTTGTCCTGACATTTGCTGGCACAGTAAGTTCTTACTAACTGCAGTGACACTTGCCCTCTGCGACATAATTTGAAACACTTTTTCATAATACTTCCACTTGAACTGAAAGTGGCCAAACTGTCTCTTCTAATTTCAGCCCTTTTGATTCCTTATCCCCAGTGATATGTCCTGCTTTGCAGTGTTTCCCAGTGCTGCCTGAAGTGAAAAGATGAGATAGCAGCTAGCAATCCAAGGTTTTCTCCCTGCCACTGCTTGAGAGCATGCTAGAAGTCATTGATTCGTGAGCTAAATCCTGAAGGGAGTTAGCTTCAGAAGTTAGCCCTCCCAAAACAGACCTTAAGATCTACAAGTCACAACAGAGCCAACCAACCATAAGGTGTTTGTCCTTGCCACCATTTATTACCACTGACATTGGACACTAGTCACAGAATATTATATTTAAAACCCATCAAAAGGAAGATAGTATGGAGCAAAGTTGGAGTCTTCACAATCAAAAATAAGGCATTTATCTAGATTTGATATGAGCCACTGACTGGGAATTGATACAACTTAATTTTTCTGCAAGAAGAGTGTCTTCTGTAAACCATACGTAAACACTTGCTGCTACTTAGTTGTCTATTCAAGTAGCACATGAGATGCTGCAATTATTTCCTGATGAGTAGATGGAAAACACAGTTGTTTTGGTAACATTTTATTCATGCCATTGAATATGCATAATTCACTCTACTTGATCTGGCCATGACAAGTTTGATTATTCCTGGTATTAAGCAGCAACACCTCTTTTAGGGTGGTAGGACACTATGTACAATGCATCTGAGGAAAGTATTATGGGTGCAGTTAAATGCACCCATAATGTAGTAGTAAGCGGAGGAAGCTTGGGAGTATGACCTCTTGTTTGACAGCTGGTACAAAAGTAATTTGGTGTACTGTGTAAAATCAGGTTGGGTCTGATATAAAGGTAAGCTTGCTTTGAGACTAATCTAAGAGGGTCCATAAGTACTGGCAAAAGGAAGAAGTGGGTACCTGGTTATGCTGGGATGCTTTTAAGTGTCTACTTATTTAGCTTCAGGTTCGTCACAACCTGTAACAAGTCACATCATCTGAGGTGGGGAAATGACCTTATCTCCTCCCCCCCAATACAGATGGCCACTGAGATTATCTCAGGCTCATGTAAAGCAGATAACTAAATTCCACTTCAAAAGCCAACCACCAGACCTGGCTCTTCACCCAATACTCTTATACCAGTGGGATCTTGCTGTAGGATGAGTAGACAATACCACTCCTATCCTCAGTTAGATTAAGGATCAGTCTGTTGAATTTCAGCTGTGCGTTTCTAGGTCAGATTTAAAGGGAGTAAAAAGGTCACAGTTTGTTTCAACTATTTGTGGTTCAGGAATAGAGCTGAAACTACTAAATGGAGTACAGAAAACTGTAGAAAGTCAGTTTTGGAGTTCAGCTTCATACAAGAAAGAGGCCAAACTGAACTTTTAAACTCTAATCTGCCTGCAAAGCTGCAGTTGCAGATGAAACACCACCACCTTGTTGTGCTAAGGAGGTCCCCGTAAATAAAGATCCATGCACTGGAAATTAAGTCGGTATAGAAAGTGTTACAAATGTACACAGTGTGACTTGTGTATTTATTTCTGTATCTGTACTGTTAATAACATGTCAGATTACTAGAAGTAGTGCATTTTTAAAGCTCCGTTTCTGATATAACATTTTCTTTTTTTGTTTCTGTTCTCATTATTTTTATTCCTCCTTACATGCACGTGCTAATTGCTTAGATTTAGTGTGATATGCACTGCTTAAAAACAAACCTGTGAAAAAGCAAATGCAAAGTAAAGTTCTCTTTTAAACAAGCATCTTTTGACATTTATCCTGCCAACAGCAGTGCTAAGAAGTCACAGGAATGCTCCTGAGTAGGAAGGCAGAAACATGTCATGTGAAGTTTCATAAGTAAAAGCCAGCATCCTCTTACACATAGTTGGGATTTTTTATAGCTGCAAAGAGCTAGCTGAGTGTTGAAGAGAAGTACTCCAAAAGTGGGGAAAGATTTTCACTTCTAAATGTTTTGTAAAAGCATGTTTTCATGCATTTCAAAATGGGATCCAAATTTAAATTGTTGACATCTTTCTAAAAGTGTATTAAAAGACATAAGAAAATTATATATGGGATAAACCTTGTCAGAAGAAGGAATGGTGATTTCTTTTGCTAGTAAGTGAAGCAAGTGATCTAGGCATGGTCTTACCCAAGATCTGATTAGGATTTTTTGCATGGCTTTAGGCAACTTAGATAATTTATCCACCTTAAATCTTTTCTTTGGTTAAATGGAGTCATAGCGCTAGCTTCATTTGACTTTGGGAACAAAATGAAGGGAAAAATGCATGTGCAGTTGCTGAAGATCCAGATTGTTAAAAATGCAGAGCACTGTTATTGTATGACTTTGGTCTGGTTTGAACAACATAATCAGCAGACGGCTTTGTTTAGGCATCCTAGTGAACTACCAAATACATTTTTAATATCCTAAATTCTCTCTTGGGCTTGTCTTTTGATTACATCAGTGTTATAATTCTTGATTTCCTTTGTAGCTGTGCAAATAATAGACTGGGTTTTTTTTTGAAGTTATATACTTTGTCCCAGTCCTTTTCTGAATGCCCTGAAGAATGGTACATTTTGCTTATTTAGTTGCATCCACTGCCCCCTTACCTTACTCAGATTAGTCTGGTTTTGGAGGTAGGGTATATTATCTATAAAATTCAGGTGATTCAATTGTTTGGCTTTTCATGCTGAGTTTTGGGGTTTTTTTTTCCTCATCATTCTTCAGAAGAAACTTTTAAAGCTAAAAATGACTTTAGAGACCCACCTTCTTTCTGATTTGTTCTGTTAGCTGCTCTTGTTATCTTAGTAGAGGTAACTGTTCACCAAAAACAATGCAGATGAAAATCTTATTCTTGGAGCTTGTCTTTAAATTGAAGGTTGTTTTACCTATCACAATAGGCTTATTCAGTTGCAATTGTTGCTTTCTCTTTTCAGATGTAATCTTTGTTTCCTTGAGTGGAATCTCTGTTAACATGCTGTTGACTTAGGCATAAATCTACTTTATTTCCTGATTCTGCTACACAACCTGATAGCTTTCAGAAAGGGCTTTGTAGGTACAAACTGGCAGGAACCATTGCACTACACTTATTTTGGACTTTCTTTGGCAATTTATATAATACTGTATTCTTCAGTTTTCTGTTTCTCAGCAATAGCTTACATCTTTCTTCATCTTTCAAACTCTGTTTGTCTTGCTGTAATTTTCCCCCTTTGGAGAATTTGACATCTTCCACCCTTTCCCTTAGGTTATTGAAATTCCTTCTTCATTTTACTGTGCCTTTCCAGGTTAATTTTAGCTGTCTGTTTACAGGTGATGAATCTGTTGTGATCCAGCTTTATACTAAGTGGTATCTTCGTGTTTCCCTCCCAAGACTGTGTCATCCCTTGAACTTTTGCTCTATAGAGAAGTAGAAATATTCTGCTTGTTGGTCATTAAAAAGAATCAAACACATTTCCAAGCTGGCAGTTAGCACTTTATTCTTTTATCTGATTTCAGATCAAACAGATTTACATGGTATCTCTTCTTCCACAAGGAAATTATACTAGCATTCCTATTCTTTTGTGCTAAACTTATTAGACAGGCATGATTAGAGACATGCCTGTCTCTTGCAACCTCAATAACATGTTTATATATGAAAACAGTGCTTTGCGCGCTTCATGCGCTCATGCATAGCTTCCCAGTGACCTTCTGCTGGGTGCCTATTAAGTGTTTCTGGTCTTGTCCCATCCAGCGTGTTTTTTCATTTAATATTACTGCTCTCATTATTCAAGTTGCAGAACACCTGACTTCCAGGCTTGGAGGAGTGAAGGAAATTTGAACTTGTTAAAGAAATTTTGGCAAGAAGTGTAGGCTGTAATTTTCAATACCTCATCCAGCAATAGGTTGTGAAATCCTAGTGCCTGATTTCTCTCTAGTGTCAGCGCACCACTTATTTTAAAGTAACTTCAGGAATAAAAGACCAAAGTACAATGACTTGAGGCATGTGTTGTACAGATGGCAGGTCAGAGCAAAGCAGTCCTAATGAAATAGCCCTTCTTTCTCTCTTCACATAAGCAGCTCCTGGGAAAGAAGTGGTGTGATTTTCCCACCTGCACAAGGAGAAAAGTCGCAGGAAAGTGATGTGATAAAACCTGTTAGGGGCATGTGCCTTAAAAATTTCCCTAAAGTGCTGGGTCTCAAATATGAAGACTCTTTGCACTAATCAGTAGAAGTGTCCAAATATAAAGGAAGCCATTCTGCTTATTTTCCTGCACATCTTTCCCCAAAGAACTGAAAAAAAAATTTCTAACCACTTCAGATATGAGAGGTACAGTCTCATCTAAGGTGTGCATCTCTTCCAGTGGAGCAGAGAGAAATGTGAAAAAATGTGTTTTAAACAAATGTAGTTCCTCCCTAAGAGAAACCTGTGTTCACGTCAAGGATCCATTTTCTAAGATCTTCTAATTCTTAGCATTAGTGAAAGGAATTAACTGAATGCAGGTGAGGAGAGTGGCTCTGCTGCTTCTGTGAAGTTTCCTGTGTAACCGGCTTGTAAAAGAACAAATTTTAAGACCGTTTGCTTTCTTTAAAAAACCCAAAAGCAAAACCAGATTGTTGCTTAGTGTAATTATGAGAGAGGCTAGACAGCTAGGCTTGACTGATTTGAAGGCTACCATTAGGGCTTATCAATATCAAATATGGCAAGACGTCTTAAAATCTGATACTTCATCTGTAACGGTGTATTTCCTGTGGAAGTTGTGGTGCTGTTGTGCAGAGGTAGGTTTGGGAAGTGCTTTAAGATTTGTAGGTGAAAGTTATTATATATAATACATACAAATGTTAGAATATCAAAAGAGTAGGGGGTTATATCTAAGAGTACAAATAAATAATTGACTACTTCCCCAAATGTATGTTTAGTCTTAAAGAACCATAGGGTTCCAGCGGGCCTCCCTAGGAATTAGGTTTGGATACATGGCTGCCAGTGGTGACTTTTTTCCTTAAAAGGTGATCTAAGATGTAAGCAATTGAAAAACAGTCTAGAATTCAACCTGATAGTGCAGCTGTTACAGTGGTTCTGAGGCAGGAGCTTACAGTTGGGGAAGGTATTGAAGGGGCGGGAAGATAATTTTGACTGTCTGCACAAGTAGCATAAATTCTTTGTTTAATCTAATATCCTGATATCTGACATGGATGACTATTCATGGGGGATATTAAAAGACTGTAATTAAGAAGTTTTTATGTGAGGAGAAGATAACTCACTGAATGTGGCAGGAAGGGAAGAAATTTTTCCACAGATTTATTTCAATGATTTTTATCTCTGATTTTAACCTCCCACTGTACTGAATTGCCTTCATTTTCCCTGTCTGATATAAAATGTGTTAGCAGGTTATGGCAAACAAGGGGAGCACTTGCTATTTTTCTTCAAACTTCCAGTAACAGTGCTCTGCAGCAGTGGCAAATATACTAATTTACACTGATACAGAGAACTAGTTTAAGGCTTTCTAAGTATTTTGAGTGCATTAATTAAACTTCCCAATACCCTTCTGAGGCACTATCTGACTTTTGCTTACGGAGCACTGCCTAGAGTTGTTATATTTTAATTAGTGCATCTGTTTATAACTGCAAGTATGGTGTTGGGTAAAATCGTGGAAGCCAGCCCATCACATCTTCTATGTGCTCCTTCCAAGGTCTTAATGCTATGACAACAGGAGTGCCAAAAATAGAAATTGGGAGTCGTGGCTCCTGGGAGAGTGATTTCATCTCTGGGCAGCGTTTCCTCCCTTAGGACCTTCTTCTGTTTGTCTTCTTTAACGCACCTTCTTTCTACCTTTGTTGCAAAGAAACTGTCCCTAAATCAACTTTTAAGTGAAAGATATTTGTAATCATAAATCTCTTCGTAGAGAGCTGGAATTGTCTTTCTTTTAAAGCTAGATATGGTAGGAATCATACTGAATTGCTTCTTGCCATGGAGTAAGTAATGCATGAAAATTGTCAATATTTGGGGACCTTTTTGATAGAATGCCCCTACCAATGTGCAAAGCAAGTCAGTTGTTAGTTCGTTAAAAATCAGCCGAAACAAAGCCACCACTTTTTGTTTCCCTCCTATCTGTCTTTCGTGACCCTCTGGTTTTTTGTGTAGGTGTTAAAAGCTATCATTCTCATTCTTTAGAGAGCCTGCACACCTCTAATATTGGTGGGACTATTGTGTCAGGTCTAATATAGGTTTTTTTGCTACTGCATTGTAAATGCAGCAAAACTTGCCAACTATGATCACCAAAGGATTGTTCAAGCTGATTCCTTATCACTGGAGCTTACTGCCTGTAGCTGACAGCCGGGTAATCATGTAACTAGGTAAAGGTCAGAAGTAATCCACCACTTTGCATTCTGGCCCTGCAGACCTTTTCTAAATACAGTAACTAGCTGTGGAGGTGGCATCTGTTCGGATCTCCCTCCTGGCATACACAATGTGATAAGAAATGTAGCTAACGAAAGCTTAGTTTCTTATTTCAGCATGGGTTGCTCAATTCCTGCTATTAAATAGCTGGCTACTCTGTGCTTTGCTGCAACATCTCCATCACCCAAAATAACACACTGATCACAAATACAGGTTCAGTAGCAGGAGAACTAGCTGATACCATTCTGCTGTGTGGGTAGGGGCAAGAACTTTTACAGAGATACAGGACCTTTGCACAGATGTCCCCTGTTTTTTGGGATGTATCCTATGACTGAATTTATTTTCACTGTCTGTATCTGTATTTTGAACTTTTATTTTTTTTTAGCTTGGAGGCATTGCCTCAAGCCGATTCTTAGAGGCATTTTCTTCCCTTTATGCAGCATTTTCTGCTGAAAGGGTAATCTGGTCCCTACCTTAGGACAAGGTAATCTTGAGTAAGTTATGCCTATATCTTGACTGTTGAAAGCAGACTGCATCGTAAATATTTTTGAAAAAGCACAGGGGCGTCACTTGCTGAAATTAAGAGTAATTTTGTATTTACTTAATGGCTGAAATTGTGTTCAGTGTATTTGCGCAATTGTTTTCAGTGTATTGGGCAGGACTGATCACAGGAGCAGGACAAAGATTTGATAGCAAGTAAATAGGGTTAATTAGAAAATGTGTGGTCCTGCAGTGACCCTAGGGATCACTGAAGTAAGCAGCACTTTTGTTAGACGTGATACTAATTTCTCAGCTCCAAAACAGTGGTTCCCCAAAGTGTGAATATAGTTGTTGTAAAGAGGCCTTCTCTGGAAGGTGGCATTCACTGAGGTAAAGCAGCTTTTTTGTTTCAAACTATTTTAATAAATATTGATCACATACTCCCTCTCCTATTTACTCATGAGTCAGTGTGAGATATTTTAATTTACAGTGGTTTTGTACAGCATCTTTAGCTGTGATTCTTCTTTATTCTTTTGTTACTTTCCGTGCTTCATGGCATTATCTAGCATATTTGAGGATTATATTTTGCCCAAACTTGGAATGTCTTCTGTCATTTTGCAGTACAAGAGTGTTAGTATGTTGCCATATTATTTTGGGTCTTCTGAAGAACACCATCCCTCAATTCTGCCATTACTGTTTTGGTATTTAAAAGGCTGATACGTTATAGTCTACTTTGGATCAGAAAAAAATAATGACCGCTCCAGGAATAACAGGGAAGTACTAGTTAGACCTTTCCACAGCCTTTCTCTATACGACTTTGAATTCTTCCTTCCAAAGAAGACAACTATTAATATTTTTATTGTCCTTTATTTAGTGAAGACGTAATTCAAAATTTAATAGCTAACTGCAGAGTGCTAGAGAAGTCTAATAAGGTAATAAATTACTTTAAAAACTAGATGACTTTCTGGTACTTATTCTTGATTCAGGACTATGTCATTTCACAGCTATGTACTTAAGCCCATGTCCTCTCAGATATTCTCCCACAGTTATTAAAGTAGGTGAACTTTGGCCAATTTACTATTTGGTGTCAACAGGAGTATTGGAATCTGGTTTCAAAATAGTTTATCTATTATGATCTATAGGATGAAACACCAGTAGTTTCAGGTCTCTTTTTAAATTAATAATTACAGTGTATTTATACTGTCTTTCGGTTCATGTAATTTAATAGCAGATGATGAAAAAGGTCATAGATAACTTGATTCATTGCTGTGCCAAAGCAGATTGTTCCTGGTGTCATATTTTCCATTGTTTGCCCAATATATTTTTAGGTGACTTGAAAGACAGATTGCCTGTAATTTCCTCTTTCTTTCTAGGTGAGGTTCAGGTTCTTACATGAATTTCAATAAAAGACTCATTCTTTGCAGTAAGCAGTTCATCAATGTAGAATGACTTTGCTGAGTTGATCAAGATAAATATATGTATTTCATATAATAACGGAGCAGTTTATAAACCTTTATGTCTAGGTGGTGAAATTGGAAGAGAAAGCATATTGACCCTTTGACTTATAAGGGTCTGAAAAGGCAGAGGTATTACTTCTTGAATGTTAGCCATGTGAGCATGTGAATGTCTTTTGAGGGAAATCAGCCAAGTGGGTAAGGACATGCTACAGGTTATTTAAATTAACAGAGCTTATAAAGGGAAAAAAATGCACTTTGGAAGACTTCTGCCTCAAGTCAGCAAGGCTTCTTAACTCAGCCTTTCACTGCTTAACCCATTTACAGCTATAGTGAGTCTTTTCTGTGATTTATTAAGCCATTGTGTTTAGAGGTTGGCAGTAAACATGGGACTTTGCCTTCCAGCCTCCAGTGAAAGATTTAGTAGTGAGTAGGTTGTCAGCCAGGAGAAGTTGGGGAATCAGTCCCTCACTACAGAAGCACTAGTTTTCCGAAATCATTATTACTAAACTCTTCGTAACCCAGAGAGGGCTGATCTCTATTATGAGTCCTTTTCCTTTTTATAACTCTTAATCAACATGAAAAAAATCGACAGTCCACCCTAGTCGTATAAAGTCTTCTTAACCCACGTAAAATTTTTTCTTCGTTCTCTCTTCTTTTCCTCGGTCCACCAAACCTAAGTCCTCAACTCAGTCTTTAATTATATTTAAAATATTACTTTTATAACACTTCCTTTACTTTTCCCCAAATCACACTTCATGTGTTCCGGAAATAATTTACAGTGTGAAAGTGCTTCAAATAAGCTCTTTCTCCAAGTGGAAAGTTTTTGTATTCTCTTCTCTTATTTAATATCTTTAAATTATATTTAATAATATATAAAAGTATAAAACTTGAGCCTCTAGCTCCTATTGTCACTTAACCCAGGTAGCGTAAGTAATTACTGAAGCAGCATTTATCCTGCTTCATTAACAGATATATCCACTGAATTTTGTTCTTTCTGTCCCTGTGGAACTGAAGCTGCTTGCCCAGCATTCTCAGTGCTGGCCAGGTAATTTTCTCTGCAGAATTAAAAATCTAAAAAACAAAAAGGCAAGTGATTTATGCTTGTTTTGGGGAAAAAAAACTGTTAAGATATTCATCCGTATCATCAAGGAATTGTGCTGACAAAAACTTCACTCGTGAAAGAAGAATAACGGAAGAAAGAGGGGAGAGCAAAATAAATACGACTGAGGGATGTCAATGTGGCTTGACAAATCGAGCACGGGGAGGAGATGGGGTCAGAGTTCCCAACTTTATGGCTGATTGTGTGACTGATATGCTTGGTTTAACTGATTTGCTCTGTGACAAAAAGGGCCTTTGCTGTTCAGTACACTCATCCATAAGGAGGTTATGTTACCTGACTTAATAAAGGGTTCTGCAGATTATTTGTAAAATGCTTTTGGAACTTTGAATGAAACAGAGTTATGTGTAGATAGATACAGATGTAGGAATAAATGTAGACATATACCTCGGTCTGGTGCATTTGTGGAGCACAGCATCACTGGGACCATGGAAAAGACTGGAAGAAACCCTTTAGGAGGTGTTAAATGATTCTTTGAGTCTCTTTAGACATATATTGTATGTTACTTTGGCTTGGCAGGAAATGTGGGATGATGCTCAGCTTAATGTGTAAGAGGGAATAGGGTGACGTGTAGGGAGGAAGGGTCATTTGTTGAGGTTTCTCAATTCCTTTTGTACTTTTATGCTGTCATTAGAGCCAAAATTCATTCTTTCTCTCTTCTAGAACCTTAGCTATTTATGCAGTGTTAAGCCACTGGCATTTTAAAATGAAAGATTTTCAGTAGCCAAAGACTACATCTTGAGGCAAAATAATAGGCTTTTTCAGGTATGTGGTTCCCTGGAGACAGAATATTGGATAGATGGACGGCTGGTCAGCTTCAGGATGGTGCTCTTTAGATGTTGATAGCAGCTGTTCTCTGAACACTTGTTTTTCCCGTTGCTCATCAGTTTCGTTTGCAAATAACTCCATTTTAAAACCATTTAATGACTCCGTCTTGAAAATTAATCAGGTGATAGTGATCTGCCAAAAATAATGCTGACCTGCTCTTCCACAGTGCTATAGGATTAATTCCCTTTGATTTGTATCTTCTGTAAATTTTTTCCTCTGGTTTCTTCTTCTTCCTCTTTCTTCAGTTTCCACTGTCTTTGAGATGGTGGTGTTTGTATAGAGCAGAAAGCAAGAAGGGATATAGTTCTCTTAATGCATTTTTTGCTACACAATTGAGAGAAACACCTATCAGTGTGTTGGTGGGGAAGCAAGCAAGAGGTAACAGATGGCATGAAGGGAGAGCTAAGAAGCCATGAAGATATAAAGGACTAGTATTTCTCAAACATAAGTAATGTTGTCAAAGCAGTACGCAGGAGGAGTAAGACGGTTGGAGGGACCTAAGGCCAAGTTGGTCAGAACTCAAAAGTGGTCTAAACACCAGTCTTCCCAGACAGAGCGTTCTTGCTGGTGAGTGGCCCATGGTGAGCTCCCGACTGCTGGGGGCAAAACTTGGCTTCTCCACACTGAGCTAAGACACCCAGGTTTCTAGATCAAAAGACATACAGACCTCTCAAGTACTTTCATTCATATTTCTTCATGGATGTTCAGGATGGAAGCACATGTCCTATGCCTTTAGGCCATGTGGTAGGGGAGAAGCTGCAGCTGGAAGCTGTTTACCTTACCTAGCCAGTGTGGCTGCATCAGTATTAATTAATTGCATGTGGCATGCCCAGAGTCATTCTTGAACCCTGAGCACAGCTACCTACATGCAGCTCGTCCTGGTATAATTAATTTTTTTAGCTTCCAGAAGGTAGCCACGTGTAAATTGCTTGCTTGGGGTGGTATCTGCACCTGCTAACGCCCAAAGGGTGCCTGAGAGTTGTTAAAATTAGGCCAGTGACTGAATGATTTAACAGCATTGATGATCAATTTCCAGCACCCATGAGCGTTCCATTATGATTTGTAACTTGGAAATGTGACCCAGGGTGCAACAGGTTGGCCATCTCCGAAGGGTATGGAATGAATTAGAAATCAGATGTTACAATGATAATCTAAGGTCACACATAGACCATGAGGATGCACAGTGAGATACGTTGATCATGACAGTGCCACTGTGGTGTTTGGGATTGACTTTACCCCACTTTCAGGAACTGAGAGAATGTTTTGAACCAGTTTTGCTTTTGAATGTCTGCAGTTTATTTGAGCCTGAGGAGCTCAGCTGGCAAACCAAACAGGGACAGATTGCAAGTCTTCCTTACAGAAAACTGCTTCAATTTTTCAGACCTCTCTGCACGAGGGAAGCAAGATTCTTGGGACTTTATTTAATGAGAACCAGCCAGAAATATATGCTTAAAAGAGGCACTTTTCTGTTGACTGCACAAGGAATTCCACTTGCCAATGCCATTATATGTATGTGATTCTAGTACTTGTTTGCAGCAGTGCTGTAAGCAAACTTATATTAGTTAGAAATAAACCATGGTATAAGTCTTGTTTAGGAATGAGTCATTAGTACACTAGAATGATTTATTTATTATTTATTTTAAATCACAGAGACAGGCATTTCGTACTGAGGTCTGCTGCTTTTGTAGTGCAATTTACTATCCCCAAAATGATCTGGGGTTGCTTCTGTCTGAATCCAAGCATCTGTGACGTTAATGTTACTGTGTTTTTATAATTGGTACTTGATAGTTTAAGTGGATAATCAGCCAAGACATAAAAGCAGCTTACCAAGAAACAATGGAGAATTTAGCATAATAGGACTGCTTGGACGCTGTGTTATGCTAGTCTCATGCTACGATAATTCTACTGAGTTGAAGTTGTACAAATAATGCTGTAAGATGCAAAGTGGTCAGGCAGAACCCCTTCACGTATGCTTGACTGCCTGTCTTAGATTAGACACAGTCTAAATGGTAGTAAGCTCCTGTTAGTGAGAAAGATAAAATGCGCCTCAAGTCTGGGATTCTAGACATTGCTTCCCTTTAATAAAAAAGTTTGGAAACCAGTTAGTAACTTCCTATAGCAATCATAGTTTCAAATACTTTTCATAGTTTCAAATAATTTTCCAAGTATAATATTTACGTTAAGACATTAAAGGAGAAGCATCTTGTCTAGCATTACACAAACCTGGTGGCTTTTAGCACTCACTGAGAATGCTTGTTTGCTGCTAAAGTAGATGTTAATGCCCTGCAGAGGAGGGAACCATGTGTGTTCTTCTGGTGCACAAGCACAAGACTGAGAGTGCACAGTTTGTTTGGGCTCTTAATTCATGGCCCAAGCAGTGGAACCACATGGTCTTCTTGAGCTGTTTGGATGAAAGGTGATTAAATAAAGCTTTAAACTACTTTTGTGACTCCCAGATGCTAGGCTTCGTGGGGACCAATTTAATCACTGGCACAAAAGATAACAGCCTTATTGCCTGGGTATCAGAGGGAGGCGACACAGAGGCTGGTGTGACAGACATCATTGCTGGATCTAGTTTGTCATGGTATTATTTGTAGCACCAGAATTAGACCACTCACTCTGTGTCCCAAAGGCTCATTCTGGCCTTATTTTCCATGCTATGGGAATGGACAGCAGATTGTGAAAGAGTCCAGTGATGATAATGCTAATTATTTTGTTTTGGGTTTTTTTTATTTTTACCTTGTGGTGCTTCCCTGATACCAAGAAGCACTTTTAGTAACCAGATTGATCTGTTAGTGTGTATTGTTCTGGGACTTGTGTAGCCTGACCAGTTTGGATCAGTTTGTCAGATTCCTCTGTGCTTATTAGTCTCGTGAAATCCACATACTCTGATGAGCAGTTAATGCTGTCTCCAAAAGTGCCGGCTAATGCCCTGAACACCTGTCTCTCCTGATATTGTTCCTTTGGCATGCCCATGATAACTTCAGTGCCACAGGAGCAGCAGCTGAAGCTGTATGTTCACTGGCCATATGATAGTTGGTTGGAATAGGTTAGACATATGCTGTGTGTTCAGGCCTATTTAAAGGATTAATTTATGAGCCATGCAGCTGAACTGAAGCTAGTGATCCTCAGTCTACCCTCATTACTATGCCATGCTTAAGTACAACAAACTATTAATCATATTCCTTTTTTTTCCCTTCCCAAAAAATCACAAGGGGAAAAATAAACCAAAAAAAAAAAAAAACCAAAAAAACCCCCAAACCCTAACACAGGCTCTGTGGCTGGTTAGAAGGGAAAAAAAAATGAATTAATTTCCTCAAGGGAGGGGAATCCAGGCTAAAACTTGCCTGTTCTAGGCTCTGTCTGGCCAGTCTGTCTGCTTCATAGCTCTGAGCCACAGCACAGGCTTCTTTTCTCCAGGGAAGACAGTGGCTTAAGGCAAGAGGCTTTTCTGATGTTACTAAGGTACAGAGGAAAGAAATTTATTGTTTAGGAAACAGACCCATTGAAACAATTATTTTTTTAAAGCAATCTAGTGGAATGAATGCTTTTTGAAATAATGTTGCCAAATTTCTTCTTTATCTATTGTCTGTATATTCGGTTATCCTTTTATCTTTTTACAACAGACTTTCTTTTCCATAATGGTACTTTTTATTTCCCCTGTACAATGAGGGCCATTTACTGTTTCTACTCTTTTGTCTAAAAATAGGTTTTACTTTTTGCTTTCTTTGAACTTAATAGATACAATTTGTGTTTGTTAAGCTGACTATTTCTTTTTTTTTAATACTTTGTAGAAGTATGGCAGAAGTCCCAAAAATTGTTGTTGAAGAGGAACTGGCTTCCATTTGAATTTTTGCTTTGGTGCCAAAGTAATTTCTGTTAAGGGACAGCTCTGTTCTCTTTTCAGAGTTTTCTCACTGAGAACAGAGCTGAACTGATTTGGGTAGTATCTGGTAAATTGTCACCATCCGTAACTCATGGCAAAAGACACTTCACAACCTTGGCTTGCTTCCTAATAACGACACAATACCATTTCCTTCAAGGTTAGAAGCTAGTGAAAAGTTTCCTAATAAATATCTGGTTGCAACTGTGTCAGTAAATTAGCATAGCTATAAGTCAGGAAGACTGAGGTACTGATTTCTTTATGGTTTTGGGGGTGCCAACAGTTACATCGACCTGACCTATTAAGCTGCTATTCCTGCCTGGGCTATACGTTAAATTTCTGATAGACAAGTTTTTCCTTTGCCCCATGATTTTCTGTAAAGTTTATTTGTTTATGCATTTATTTATTTACTTATCATGCATCCAGCAAAATGAATCTGTCTGAAGAGCAGCTAAAAAGACTATAATTTAGCCATGGCCTCACACAGCACTTCCAAGGAGAAGTGGAAAATCCCACTATGACGCTCATAGCCCAGCTGCACGTCTTTAACCCCATTGCAGATCAATTGTATGATTTGAATAATAAAATAGATCTCAAATGTTTTTATTGCAACCAAACAGATACACATTGAACATGGCCCCACCACTGTTAACTGACGTGAAACACTAGGAAATGTCATGTTTCATGGTGCAGTTAAAAACCCAACAGCCCTATCTCAGCATGGCTGTCACATTTATATTGTAACAGTGTTTCATGATCACCAGGCTTTTTATTGATGACCCTTACCATCCACATAAAATGTGTTTTCTTGTAGGAACTGTATTATCAAACTGACATCACCCTGTTCTCCCCACTCCTGTCTTTCTCCACATCCAAAGCAACTTTTCACAGCAAATTGATTCAGACATTTCACCTGTTTAGGTATTTTTTTCTTTTTTGAAAAAAAAAAAGCCCGAACTGTCAGTGGTAGGTTAAAACTACAAGATGAAATTATAGCGCTTCTTATGGCTTTCCTCTCACAAGAGAATGTGTCACAGAACTTTATGGGAAGGAAATGTCAAATGCAATGTTTACACAGCACAGAAAACTAATCTACCTCACACTAAAGACTATCGAGGCAGTTTTATGAGATTTCAGAATGATCTCAACTTTGGTAATGAACTGAAGATGATCGCTTGACAAATCTAGGCCTTGTTCTTTCAGAGGAAATAGAGTAAGCTATGGTTAAATAGCCATTTCCAGTATGAATAGCCATTTCCAGTGTGATCTTGGTGTCAAATAAGGGAACTTTTGGTTAAGTTCAAAGAAGCCGAATTGACTACAGTCAGTAGAACAGGGCTTTTTGGATTATATTGGCACCTTTTACATCCTAGTTCTAGCAAAGTTGGAAATACTGTATGAATAATATTTCTATGGAAAAAAAAATAGTATTTTGTTTGTAGCCTGGTAGCAATGGAAAGATCTATGAACTAGTTAAAATTAAAACCAGAGAAAATTGTTTGGATTACATTGCTGCCCGAGGAAAACTTGTTCTGAATGCTGGACTATGTATTGCTCCATATTAAAAATGTCCACATTATTCAAAATGTTATTAGATTTTGAGGTAAAATCCTACATGTTTAATTGGTTTAGGGATGCCAGCTGAAGGTGTATTGCATCTTGGAATGGGAATTATTTGGATGTTTTCTTGGAGGAAACCTGTTTTTTTTTAGGAAGGTTAATTGCAAATGCGAGGCACACTCATGGCTGCACTTTGGTGTGGAAACCTACAGAATTTACAGTCAGAATATGGTGTTAGGTAGCATAAGAAATGACACAGGCTAGATAATCTTTTTAGCTAGATGGATGAGCAGTTTCTCTAGGGGAAAAAAAAAACCTTCCCGATTTCTCCACTCCCTTAAAAGTAGTTAACATTTTATAAGGTCTCTTTCTGGTTGTTTACAAGTGAAGTATAAACCGTAAGGGATGAATCTTCAGCACACCTGCTTCACGTCAGCCAGTATGAAGTGGTGCACTTCTGAATGGATGCCTGGCCCTTACTATACTGCACGTCATTGCCTGCACGTGTGCTGTGGTTCTGCTCGTCCCTAAACATGTTGAACATACTGCATGCTGGTATGTTTAATCCCCAGGGCAGATTTTATGTAGTCTGCCTGGGTACCTACAGTTGTTATTTACATTTTAGGTACCAGCTAGTCCTCTCTAACCAGGGAGGAATCTAACTGTTTGGTGCCTAAAAGTTCCAGACAGCTGAACCCTTATTTTTTTCCCAATCTGTACCATTTTTCAAGCAGTAAAAAAGTAAAGGACATAATAAAGTAGCCCTAATTGAGGTCATCTGTTGTGATAGGCTGTGATACTGACTGCAGGTTGAGAAACCCAAATCCCCTCTCATTGCTTGTATTCCCCCATCGGCTATGCAGTTCATAAATATGAACACGTTCCCCATTGCTGACTTTAGTGCAAGTTTGGTGTGGATTCGATTGAAAAGCTGAAGATGAAAAACAGAAGTAGAAAGTAGGATAAGTGTTCTCACTGGTTTTGCCTGAGGAAAAGCAAGTTGTTTACTCACCTTTTCTTCCTTGAATGATCTCTGTGTTCTACCTCTAATTCTGGGAAGCTGTACTTATTCGCTGGTACTCATGACAAGTGAACATTATCCTGGACACTTGAATGACAAAGAATTGTTTATTTACCACCTAAGCAGCTGCAGTGATGTAGTGCAGCCTTTGAGGATGAGAAGAGCACATGATGGACACTAATTGGAAGGCTTAGACAACTGAGCAATACTTGTCTTGAATTATAACCTTGTACTGTGCTCTGCACAAGATTTGTAAGATCAAGGCAGAAAATCCCACTGAGAGCTAGGATAGAGTTAGAGACTGCAAAAAAAATCTGTTGGCAGTCCTTGAAATACCTCACTGAACGGCCACTGCCAGGAATGAGTGGTAGATGTGCCTCTCAACTGCATCTGCCTGAAGAAGGGGAAAATTTTTGACATGCTGTTGGGGAATTCTAATCAGTGTGGTGTTAGTTCTCCATGCATTGGAAATGTTTATGAACTTAAGAGAGGTGTAAGCCTCTATCTAAAGAGGCTGTGTTTTGTATATGGAGTTCTGCAGAGACAGCTTTGTAGATTGGTTTTAGATAGCTATGAACTTTACAAGCCATGGTACATAGGTTGATGGGCAAAATAAAAACCACATACTGAAAGTACAGACAGTTGAAACAATTATCACACTGTTAGGCAAAAAAAGGCAACACCTTAGTGGCTAGCAGCTTAGTGACAAAATTGGTCAAATGATTAATTTTCTTCTTTGGAGCGTTTCTAGAGCTGCAAGTCTGTGAGTGGGTATCGGGGGTAAAAAACAAGCATCAATTTTAGTGGGACATTCATGACGGCAATGATTGTCACGTGAGGAGAGATGGTGAGGAGATAACAGCCTGATGGAGAATTAGCTTGTCGTTCCACTAAGATGGCAGCATCTGAGATGGGGGAACTAGAAGAAATGCCACTTGTGTATCACAAGATGCATTCTTCTTGTAAGGACTAATGCTGTGATGCTTGCCAATATTCTTTGCAGTGCTGCCTGGCAGCCAGACTGTTCTCAGGAGCAGGATGTTGGCTTGTAGCAGAGAAAGGGTTGTTGGATCATGGTGGCTTTTGTTTGTTTATTGAGTAGACACCAGTTCAGTGAGAAGATCCTGTGTTTTCTGTGCATCCCCTTGAAAGGAGTCATTGTCCCTGCCCTCCTTTTTCTTTGTAGATGTACAATAGTCTGTGGTGAAACAGAAAGTTAGACTATCGTTTTATGCCAAAAATATGTTCAGTGTTTCCACAATGAAGCTAGAGTGATTTTAGGCATGTGTTTCTTTTCTTCAACTTGCTTGTAAGTCATGTTTATGCCTTAAAGAGCACATTGTTCAGTGTACTGCTTGGCCATCTCCATGATACCTCTTTTCAATTATGTTGGTTTGTGTTACTCACTTGGTAAATAAAGTACAAGGCTAAATGTAAAAAAAAAAATCATTTTCTTGACTTCTTACTCCTTGAGTGTAGGAGCCCAAAGAGAGACCCAGAACTGAAGCAGAGTCTAATGACTGTCGCTTTTCAGATGCGGAGTGATAGTGCAGGCGACCTTGAAGGCAAAGTGCAAAGCAATGCAGGAATCCTAGTTGTCAGCCTAGGAAAAGACTGTGGAGGAAACTTACATACACACAAAATAGGTATTTTGTGATATACCTCATACTTCTGTACGCACTTTTGCTGGAAGTCATTCTTAAGACATCTTGATAACAGGTTTGACGTTATTTGCATGCAGCGACTTTTCCATAGACACTTCTAATGCTAGTTGCCCATGTAGACAGGGTTTTAGCATAGGGCATTCCCTTACAGGACTTCTAGAGATGTATTATATATACTTCTTACCACAAAGGGAAAATAGTATTTTTTACAATAACATATGCATGACAGGTTTTCTAACCCAGGTATCTGAAATACAGGTCTTGCTTTCATAGAAGTTCCAGGAATAGAAGCTCACATGTGCCCTTACAACAAAAAGTCTTTCATTGCTATGTGTGTCTCATCTCAGTATGAAATGTTGACCTAAAGCCTTGATTGTGTTTCTTCTTGTATGTCCTGACTGTAACGTAGCTGTTGTTGCTGCAGCACAAATAACAAAGGCTTCCTATTACCATCTGTCATGTCATACTTAAAATTTTCAAGATTCAGCCACAGCCCTCCTGGTGCAATGGACTTCAAATCATGATCGACGTTAATAACTGTTTCTAAAAGTAAGAAAACAGGCTTTATTTCTGACATGGGGAGCATGTTTGATTGATACTGAACTCATTACAATAATTTACTCGAGTCCAGGAGTCCTGGTGCAGTGACATTTCTGACAGCTTTGTTTCAGCATCCATGCTTACAATTACATTCTGGCTGCGGCGGACTTGCTGCGATGCTTTGAATTTAATGCTGTGTTTTAGGGGTGGAAGAAGGAAGGAGGAGGGAAGAGGCACCTGTAGAGATAGTAAACACCCTTTTGAGACAGCTATCCCTGTACAGAATGGGGGAACAAAACTGAAAGGTAACTCATGCATTGTCTTTAGCCAATTTTTCATTTGCGTAGATGGATTTACCTCCCTTCTTTAAACTGTGGCATTCTGGCAGTGGAATGCACAGAGAGTTGAGATATTTTCTGCCTGTAGACAATACCAAAAGTGTTCTGCAATGGTATTAAATCCCTAGCAACTGCAATAGGGTCATTACATGCTTGAGAAAAGCAGACTTTTAAATTAGCCTTACTTTTGTCATTCAGGACTAGTTGATTTTATTTAATATACAGTAAGTAGTTACGAGAGAGCAAAAAAAAAAAAAACCAAAAACCTGTTTTGGCTTTGAAGCCAAGTTAGAAATAAAATATTTTTGCCAAAAAAAGAAAAAAAAAAAAAGGCAAACGTTTTATGAACTAAGTTGGCAGAAGTAAATATTGCAGTATCTTCAGTTGCATTGATTACGAGAAAAGGAAGGGACAGCTGTGAATGAAGTCCAAAGGACAACAGCTGTGGCCTGAAAGATCAATATATTAGAATAAATTGTGTCAAACGTTGGCTGTAGTTGAAAAGCACGTTTTGTTGAGAAAAATTTAAGTGGTAGGTATTGTGCTTCAGAACTTTGCTCTTCTATTCAATAGTTTGCCTCCCTTTGTACATTATTAAAAATTTGTGAACAACCTAAATGAAAATTTGAAGCTATGTTTTCTTGTGGCAAAATTCTAGACTTTTCAGTTCTCAAAACACGGTACAACTTCGAGGTTAAATGACCACACAGTGGCATCTAAGTCTGCCACCGAAATTGACCCTACTACTTCTATGCAAAGAGGGTTTGGAGGTTTTTTTGATGATTATGAGCCTGTTTCTGGTCCTCATAAGGTTTTTAAAGGGTTCCTTTCCAGTGTTCTGTTATACAAGACTGAGTTTGAAAGGCTGGACCAATACCAAAGTAAAACAGCTCTCATCTCTGCTGTGTGAGACATGGAATAAATAATAATAATAATCAGTAAAAACTGGATAAACTCAAATTCTGCATAAATAAATAATGGGATAAAAATCAAGTTTGTGCATAGTCCAAGGCATTTTGACTTTAAGCCAAGTGTCATAATTTTTAATGAAACACCTTACGAAGATATAAGTTTGTGGAATAGTTTGTGAAAACAGCAAGGTATGAAAAGCATGAATTCTTACAGGACTATATAGCAATACCATACATGAATAGTATGGACTATATCCGACTGTATCCAATGCAACTTAAAACAAAGCAAAAGTTTAAAGAGGCATTTGTCATTGCAGCCCCTCTGTCAGAAGACAGGGCAGAATGTACGCATCCTGCAGCTTCTGGGAGCACCAGTAGTATCCAGCTAACAAACACTACGGGTTCTCTGGCAGAATTACACTCATGGCTGCAATTACACTCATGTTTGAATAAGTACATTGGATTGTGGGACGTATAAACAGGTAGCACAGGTCTTAGGATCCACAGCCAAGTTATTATTTGTCTGTGTAGAGATTTTTCATTTTTTAACCAATGCACGAGCACTTTTATAGATACTTGTTTGGACATACTTCTGGAAACTTTCATTCAGTTGGTAGCCTTGTGGACTGAGATTATCTTTTCATTTTCATTAAAACTAGATTTGACTTGATTTTTGCCTGAGTCCTTTTTTCTTCTTCTAGATTGTGCTTTTTTTTTTAAAAAAAAAAAAAAAAATTAGAATGTTTCTTAGGAGGAATTTTAAATTTCTTCAGAAGCAACCTTCCTTTTTTTGACCTAACTTAGCAAAGTGCCCCGACAGCTCTGTAGTATGTTTGAAATGTGTGCTCTGAATGCAAGTTTGAAATGCAAAGGTGTCTATTTTAATACCACAGGCCAGGAGCAATAAAGGGAGTGTAATTCTTCTGACTTTCAACATAATTCACTGTTCCCAGTTCTTGAGAAGGAAGTATTGGAAGAAGACTCCTCAGTTTGTAAATGGCTAATGTTTGTATTTGACTAGTTTTGATTTTGGATCCATGACAAGGTGAGATACCTGAGGGTATAATGAGAAGGTCCTATTTTTGGAGGGGAAAAAAAAGTTGAAATAGATGGGGCCAAAACTTTAAAGTATATCTGTGCATAATACAGAATATTTATTTTCAGGTGTGTGGGCGAATGTTTTCTGTACATTTTTTAATGACCATTATGTCCTTTTTTATGATCATACATATTAAAATACTGAGAAGTGAGATAGAGTAAGGCAGATAATTTTGATAAAAGTTGGTTTTATTTGCAAAGAAACACCAACTAAATAAAAGATATGAGACATAGCATTATCCTCTATAGCTGTGAGGCATGTTGTACGAGGCTTTTGTAGTGATATCTACAAGTAAAACAGAAACAAAAGTCAGTTACTAGGTATAGGTTTCCTACACACCCATGCCAGTATAAGTAGAGTCATGATGGCAGCACTCTGGTTGTGGAGCTGACAGTTTGCAGATCCCTGGGAATCACTGAGCTACTTCTAAATGTTCTAAAGCAGAGACCAAAGTCAAGTAGGTTTACTGTCAGGAGGCTTAAATTTGCTTCAGAGGCAGTCTTGCCTCCATTGGAAAATACGTGGGGTGAGTGTGTGCAGGGGTGTGTCTGCAAATGGAGAAAGATTAAAAATAACTAGACTATGCAATTATGTGTGTTTATAACAAGCAGCTTATCTGACCCTAGAGAAAAACTCTCAAGGTGCTTTTCTTCTGGTTTCTTAAGATGAAAAACATTTAAGCATCAGATATTGACTTGTGGGGCAAAAAAAGGGATCACTCATGACAGCTTTCCTGCATGACTGATCTGATTTGAACTATTTTAGCAAACAATGTTTTTATGGTCAACCATCAAGTAACAAGACTTTTAAATCAATTATTTAGATATCAAACACTACCTTGGCACAAATGTTACCTTCTAGCAATGACTTTCTAAGTAGATTGTACTCCAGAGAGAAATCAAAGCGTCTATCTGCTGTTAGTGTGATTTATGCTTCCAGTGTTGCACATAACTTCAACAGTAATATTTGCATACTCAAATCTAACTACTTACAAATGAAGCTTTTTAGTAATTTTTAGTTACTTTTGCTTAAATGGTGTGCCTTGTAGTTAGCATAGCCCCATCCATAAAAACTTCATCTAGTTGTTACACTAAAGATACTTTCTTGAATAGACTCTATGCAATTGAGGCAAGTTTGTTTAGATGTTAAATGTTACTTTTGTCTAGAGATCGATGTGATCACGTGTGTATATATATATTTGTACACTCTCTCCTTAAGCAAATATTATAAGGCTAGACTAGAAAGTACTAATAGGTTAGATATTTTTTTTTAGGAGGTACTAGTATGCTGAATAATCCATTGTTTTACTTTGATTTCAGTGCATTTCAAATACCTGTTTTCACTTTTTTTCAGCACATGCGTATTGTTATTCTAATGCTTCTTGAAGATCTTTTTCTTAGCCCTGGTCAACATGGGGAAAGTGTCCGCAGCATTTTCTCCTTTTGCTTACGTTCTTCTAATGTCACAAGATGGTACCCTTCTGAGGATGTTAGATGACAGAGGATTCCAAACATATCTTTGTAAAATAAAATCTTCCACTTCAAATAGCCACTAAGCACTCTCCACTGAGAGAGGAATGCTCTACAAATAGGTGTTCCAGGAGAAGTACCTTCTCCATTTCAATCGCCAACCATGTACAAAGTCATCTTGGTTGAAGGGCTCTCTGGAGGTCACCTAGTCTAGCCTCCAGTTCAAAGTGGGCTGCTGCCAACAGCAGATCAGGTTAACTGTGGCTTTGCCTTGCTGAGTGTTGCAGACCTCTAAAGGCAGAGATTCTCCAACCTCTCTGAGCAAAGCAGCACTCCACCACGGTCATTTTGCTCTTGAGCAAGAGATGCAGCTGGCAATCAATTGGCGTTGAGCCAATTGAGCCCCTGGTTCTGGGCAGAAGGAAAAATTAACCTCTAAAACTATAAGACCTACAGAGCCAAATTAAAATATTTTCCTTGAACAGTTGTACTGAAGAAAATGTAAAGGGGAAATTCCATGCTGGTTTCCTTTAATCACGTCAAAACTCAACAGAGAAATTTGAAAACCGGTTATAGAGACATGATTGCAAGGCAGCATAGCTCTTCTGGAAACAACAGACTTCTTCTCAATTTGCTGATCATGTAGTGAGGAATCTGAAGCAGCAATCTGAACAAACTGGAGCTTAAGCAACGCTTTATTAAGGAAACAGTTATGGATTTGTGATTAACAGTGTATTGACCATATACTTTAGTGCAGTTGGCAATTTTATCCTTTTAATCTGCTTGTAAACCCTTTTCACAGGCTTGTAGGATAGGCTTTCTCAAAATATGTAAACTACAGAGGGGATTGTGTGTAATGTTACCCTGAGGTGAGCATCTCTTGTGGTTAATATGAAGCCACTGCCCCGTATTAGGGCTATGGAGAGAGTTTGATAAACTCTCTCCATAATCAGTAATCTAAATTACTGATTTAGATGAAAAGGGCAAGAACAGAGTCAAGACTAGGGCAAGAACAGAGTCAAGACTAGGTCAAACAGGACTGAGCTAGATGCCATTGAATATATATTAAAAAGTTCAGGTGAACCCAAAAGAAGTCTGTATTGGGACAACGAAATATGTGACAGTATTCCTTTCAGAAGTAATTTGTGATTTCCGCTAGAATTAAGACTAAGTACACGGAAATAACTGTAAAAGAGATCCTTTGAGAGATTCTTTTGTTGTGCACAGAAACTCTGCAAGAGTCTTTCAAACTAATTTCCCCTGGAATTTCTGTGTGCCTTTTCAAAACAAATTTCCCCATGTGTTTTATTTTCAAGAATGAACAGTTGTTTTAAGTTGCATGTCTTGACATTATGGAATATGCCTGCAAATTTACAATAGGTTTTACAACAATACTGCAAGATTTCACATCTAGTTCTCAGGAATTTTGCCTGCCTGATAGACCTATACGTGGGGGCAGATCTGCCTTTATGCACCACTTCCCTGGTGAGCCCTGGAGTATACATCTGCTTGTCCAGAGATGGACTTCTCCTTCATGCAGTTGAGTTTGCAGGTTGCTGTAAGCATTAAGCAGTTTGAAATGTGTTCTCACATTTTAATAGCAGCAAGTTCCTGCCCTTCCGGAGGTGGCTGGTGATGAAGGTACTGTGTAGAAATGGATAGAGGACAAATTAAGTGCTGCTGAAAAGCTACATCGTGACAAGCAAAATAGAGGAATAAAACAGGGCTTTCCTTTGTGCTGCGTTATGTGAGATGGGTGAGAAATCATTTCTTTGTTCAGTCAAGGTTTTTGTTATGAGGCAGCTAGGCCACCAAAATTGGCTTGTAGTGAAAACAGGAGCAGAATATCACTGAATCCTTGCTGCCAGCTGAAGGTAGGAGTGAGTAACAGTAGTTTGTTACAACTGAGAAACATTAAATGGCACAGAACAGAAGCTTTCTGTTTTATGAGGAAGCCTAGGTAGAGGACTTTGTGTTTTCATTAGGAACTGGCACTGTACTTGATTGTATGTAGTGTCATAGATATTTCGGGTCTCAAAGCTGTATTGGTATCATTAGCAGTGGCCCTCCTGTACAATCCATGCCAACTCCGTAGTACTTGTATCCTTTTATTCCATTAGGAAGTAGTGACTGAGAAGTCTCTGTTTGTTTCTATTTCCTGCCTCTAATGGGTTAAACATTTTCTGTCTTTGTAAGAAAGGAGTCAATAAAAATAACTGAAACTCCTTGAAATGTACATCTGGGTTTTTTTTCAGTTAAAGGTTTTTTTGATGAAAACACTTAAGGTCTATTATGTAGTTAAGGCTCCTAACCTTCCCCTAAGGTAGGTAAATAATATTCTTTGCATTTACAGCTAGTTAAACTGCAGCAAAGAGGAGAAGTAGCTTGTAAAAGGCAAACACAGCATCATTGCTAGAGAGGAGGCTGGGACTCACAAGTTCCTAATGCCCACTGGGGAGTATTTTGAATGATCGGGCAGCTGTGTCTTAACATAGTAATATACACATGTGATTTGCATGTAGCTGCATGAGTGAACAAGAATGCTGTTTTCTGTATAACTTGGCAGTTTTCTTATGACAGTCATATGCTGTTCCTTTAACCAGCACCATTTGCTAATATTTTTGATAGCCCATTGTGTATTTCTTCAAGTTTTTTGTCATTGATATACTGAGACTTAAAAATTGCTGACAAAAGGGCAAGGGTCAACTTCAATGAATCCTCTATTGAGGCCTTTTCTCCAGAAAAGGAGAGATCTCTGCATCGTGAACCAAAGACTAGTTGATTGCTTGGTACGGTAAATCAAACCTGTGACGAAATGGGTAATGAAATTCTTCAAAGGGTTGAATTTGCTTTCACTAGTAGGGGTCCTTTTAAATATATTTACCTGTTTTCAGATTGTTTCTATTGATCATTATTCAGTGCTTTGTTTCCTTTACTGTAGTAATGTTTAGAAATTACTTTGTTTTCTGCAAAAAAGTTAAAATATTTTGTGCATAAAAAGGCAATGTGGAGTATTACGTCTCTGTTCAGAAGAATATGGGAACAAATCTAAACGAGTAAGTGTACAAAATTTTAAAAGCAAAAATGCTGTGTGTGTATATGTAAGCACATAAATACATGTGCAGATATAAGTAAAGCCATACATATATTTATGGACATGTTGACATGTACATCAACACTTAATTTTTTCTTGTATCAGAAGGAAATAAATGGTGTGAGATGAGGCTATTGTGTGATAGACCTAGAAAGAAAGGGGTACTTGTTCTAGATGTTGAATGCTGGCAAAACAAAATGTCCTCCTAGCTTGTAGTATTTCTGAACTTTGAGCTGCAGGAATTAAGTCCCTACAGCACTCTGACAAGAAAAAGAAAGACAGAAATGAGACACTGGCAAAGGCATCAGAAGACCTTAATCTAGCACTGTTAAAATTTCTTGGAATTTGATATGGGGAAAGCATACAGCTGTTTGTACCTGCCATAAGGAGAGGTTTTGTTCTTAAATTGGCTGATTTGTACCCACTAGCAGCCAGCTACGACTATGCATGCCATGTGTACACATGGCAGGGATAAGGCAAAGGTTTGGTTTTGTCCGTTCTCCTTTATTGACCTTGCAGACACCTATGGCCAGCCAGCACTGCCAGATCATGTCAAAAAGATCAGTGACCACAGTGATGTTGCAGCTTTGGGGTGGCACCAGCACAGTGTGAGCTCTCAGCCCAAGGGGGAGGTTGGCCACTGGATTGCAGGGTGGTTAATTTTCTGCAAGGTGTACACTTTTGATGCCAGAACTGGTCAGAGGTACATAGCAGCCCAGCTGCTGATGTATTGACACTTGATGTGCCTTATTCCAAAATAATATATCTATTGTTAGGCAAGTGTTCTTTGGAGAGGCAGGTGAGAGGAAGATCATAGGCATTTTTGCAATGTTTTTAATGCTAGAAGTAAACAGCAGGCCCAAAGAATAAAGGGTGAAAATTATAACCCACCACTCAAATACAAGATTAATTAACTAGTAGTCTTGTTAAAAATAATCAAGAATGTACAGGAGGATCTGGAAATGAAAGCTAAGCAACGAAAGCATCCCTCCCTTCTAGGGATGAGAGCGACCTTACTGCAGTTCCTGGATTTATAGCTGAAAATGGCACACTGCCTTTGGATTTTTTTGTCTCTCTGGTGATTGCTGTTGGCGATGGGGCTCTTCAACATTGCATTTTTCTGTTTAGCTCTAGGATAGCATAATAGGGGGAGCTCACTCTTAAAACTAATGTTGCTGTTCTTCCTGTTTTCATAGAATATTTTAAAGACAGAAGCCACATCTCAAAAAGTGTTAGTAAATTCTGTGAGACAGCAGCTCGAAGTCAATCCATGTTTAGGACAAGACAATTAAAAGTAGTTTGTTGCCCACAAGGACAGATGCCTTTGAAGCCTTGATATGTGTGATCAGTGAAGACAGGACAGTTAGAGAAACATAATCCTTGATGTAATTTTGCTTTTTTACATTAAATATTGGGCATGGAGCATTGCTGTTGGTCCAGGCAACTCATAACTAGCACTGTGTTGCTAGCTAGCCAAGTCATGCATAACATAGCAGAAGGCAGCTTTTTATCTCCCACCTGTTCAGGACTGCAGAGGCCCAAGAATAGGATAAATCTTATAGGGATATAAGTGAAATTCTTCTACCTCTTTCCTCTCTGATTACATGGTCAAAGTCACAGCTTAATCATCTCTTAGCTGTGTAATGTGAGAGCTATTCAACTCTAAAAGTTAGAAAAATCCATACTTCAGTGTCACTCCTGTGACATTGCTGGCCATCGGACACTATTCAGTGAACTGTACAGTGAAATTCTGCTCTCATACACAGAAAATAAATCACTTTTCACTAAGCTTAGCAATCTCTGGAGTGAGAGATAGGGGAGTCTAAAGAGCATGTCATGGTTTCAGAATAGTATTGCTTTGAAACTGCAAGAGAGGAAGTCTACAGTCTAGCAGAATGTCATTTCTCAGAGAAAAATTAACAATTATTCATGATCTTCCAGAAGTACCTTAGGGTTTTTGAAAGTGTGGTACCTGGTTTTTGCACCTCCTCTGAAAGATAGCACTTCCAGGCTTCATCCGCAATAGCTTGTCTGCTCAGATCTGACACTGAGGTAAGACTGCCACCTATTGAACCCCCAACATTATCTCCTGCAAAATTTCGCTTTCCATCCAAATACTGACCAATTCCAGTATCGCTTTGCTTATGAGACCTGACAAGATTGGAGCCCTCTCTGGCATGCCTACAGGCTAAGTCACCTTGGAAGCAGCCATCAAAGTGTCAGAAAGCAGCAGCTGAGCAAGAGCTCCTGTCTCGCTGCACTGATTCCTTTACACTGAAAGAAGGCATTACTGATGTATCTTTCCAGAGTTTAGTTGTCAGATGCATTTTTCCAGGGCTTGAGTAGGATGCAGCTGTCTTGCATCAAAGAGATTTTCAGGCACTTGAGGATAATAGAGAGAAAGAGACAAGAATAACTTTCAGAAAACACCGAATTGGAACATGATTAAGGAGGAAAAAGACTTCCATTCAGCTCATTGATTCCTCTCAGTGGTTTCTTTCTGCTTTCATTTATAGGCAGGAATACTAACTAGTGTAATAAGATTCATATTCCACACAGTAGTAGCAGAAATTTTTAAAAGCAGTGGCAGTATACAGTTTCCAAATGCCCACTCCCTAGACACTGCTTCACCCTAATAGTTTGATAATGTGGAAATCCCATAAGCCCAACACTTGTAATTTATTCTTTTTCATTTCAAGATGTGTTTTGTGATTAAGAGCCTGCTTCAGGGCCCATGGAAATCCTCTGTTGAACACAATGGGCTTTAAATCAGGCTCGTTTAAAGAAGAAACGGGACTGCAACCCAAGCTCATTTGACCCCATGTGTCTCAATGCTAAATGCCAGAGCTGCAGAGCTATAGCAATTTACCTAAGCACAGTTGAGGGGCCTCGAAGACCATTGCTAAGGCATTCTTTATTAGGCTCTGGGGACATCTCTTACACAGTCAAGAGCAGTGTGTGCTGACAGATGGTGAGACAGCTGGCCAGCTGTTGAACACAAAGGTAATTCCCTCTCCATGCACTGAGCAAGCCAAAGGTGCCTGGTTAAAACCCTCACTTCACTTAACATCTTTTGCAGATCTATCTAGAGGGTCTCATGTCTCTCTTGGGCTCCTCCACCGCAAGGCTTTCCTTCTTTAGCAGTTTTCCTTGGAAATAATTCCTACGTGTAATCATTTTCAATGGTATCATCTCTTGTGACCAAGATCCTAAATGCCATGCTCTGCAGGATGGAGCTAAGCAGTGATGCCATCTAAGCTTAAGTTGTAGATCCCAAAAAAAAAGATTCTCATTTTGTTTTGCCTTTAATGCATGCAGCTACGTCACTTAAGAAATAAGGTAAACCACAGCCCCAGCTCTCCCTCTTTGATTTCCCAGGAACTAATGTATGTTACTGTGAGTACTTGGTCCTGACCTGTGGTTGGTGTATTACCCTTTAGTTTTAAAGCAGTAAATATGCTTGTGCTTGCATGTCCTTCCCTTTGGATTTAGAAAGGATAATGCTTTCCTATTCAGGCACCATAAATGAAGCAACCCATCACCATCAGAAGGCAATGGAAAAGGGAAGGAACAAAGGTCAATGTAAATCTTATGCTAGCTTGCATCCCCTGGGCTTTGGGAATCCACTGCCCCCTGCTTGCTTTCTACAGCACAAAGAGCAGAAGCCTTATCTTGTTCTGCATGTAGTGGTCAGTTGTGGCACTTAGCCCAAGGGTGTATGAGCAATGAACTCCTAATGGAGCCTGAAATGCTCAGCCATTGTAATGTGCAATACAAAAGATGGAAATGTCCTCAGTTAAAGAGATAAATCAAATGGGCACAGAAATGGGAACAAAAGGTGGATGGAGCAAGTGATACAGTTTGCTTCAAAAAATAGCAGCACGTTAGGGGTGACCATATTGCTCAAAAGGGTATGTTAAAGCATATAAAATACTTGTATAATAACCTCTGTCTGAACTGCATCTGTGGGGCTAGGAATGACAGAAAATGGCATCAAAACCAAAACATGCTTTTCTTCCTTGCAAAATCTCCATTTTCTCTGTTGATCTTTTTATTTGGACATCAATAAACTTATCCCTAAGTGCCAGGCATCCAGAGAACGATGATGGACCAAGAGCTCATTGTGTGCTGCAAATGGCGACATCTTGTCCATACTTTGACTTTGAAGTCTAAGGGAGATCTGATTTCCCTGGGCAAATTAGGAAAACTGTGGAAAGTGTAGTTTGGCATTTGCAAAAATAAATTTTCCTGCTCTCTATGTGAAGTATTAGCCAGGAAAAAGAGCTAAATAGTTAATGTGTATGTGTTATTCTTCCCAGAGCAAGCATGAATATGGATCACCATTTGTTTATGCTGGACAAAGAATTTACATAACTTTAATAGGGCTTTCTATTAGTTTGTGACAAATAACAAAATGCCAATATATTCATCATTCCAAACCCATTAAAGCTGTCAGCTTTGAAAATGATTGATAAAATATTCTGATGCAGACTTGCATGTTTTATCCCTTATAACAATCACTGCTTCATGTATGAGGCACAGCATTCTCCTAGTTTCTCATCAGGGATAAGTAATTGGCCAATTAAATCATAGGCTATGATATCTTGTATAGTGGAGTTAAATCAGTGATAGTCTAGCTCTGAACAATTTGAATCTTAATGTAGGATAAATTAAGCTTTCTCCTTTACATTTGGCTTCATATGGACTTCTCTGGTTAGAATAAAGAAAAAACTGAGTTTGTCAGTCAGGTAGGAGTTCAGACCTCTTTACTCACGTAGGTGTGTTGCAGGACTGGGCTCCACCTCTACATTTGTGACAGAAAATGCATTGCCAGCTTGGTTGTTAAAATAATGCCTTCTTTATTTATGGCTTAATCCTGACATCTTGATAGCTAGAAGAATTTTGTCAGTACAAGGACTGCATTATTTGATTTTGGAGTTTTCATCGATTACCTTCCCCCACTAGTTTCACCTTCTCAGTGGTAGTAGTTGAATTAATATTAGTATTCCAGTAGTGTCTAGAGGTTTTGAGCTGTACTAGAGCCCCATTGTATAACAGATGCTATATAAACCCACAGCGGGGAAAAGTCCTGGTCCTGCAGAGACTGCAGTGTAAACAAGGCAAGATGATGCACAGCAAAAAGGAAATGGTATCTCTCTTTTTCAGATGGGATATCGTTATTGATGCAACATAACAGAGCAGTAACACTCTTTTCAGAAGTGTGGAGAAATAAAGCACTTTGCGAGATGTCAAAAAGAAAAATCTCTGTCAGAGTTGGGAGTAAGCCTGAGTTTCTTAAGTCCCAATAGACTACTCATATAAAAAGACAGTCCTCTGTGATTTCTAAACAAAATTGAAGCATACCTCTGATAAACTGGAGACTAAGTAGCATTCTTCTGGTAGATGAATAAAAAGCATTGTGCTGAGTGGATAAGGTGCAAAAAGTAAACAGAGATAATAAAAATATATTAGCTTTTCTTTTTTGTCCCTCTTAGTAATTTACAGATAGCTTAGCACAACACTACTATAAATGTGAGAGTTGTTTCCATTTTGGCACAGAGCACCACCTCATACTTGAAATACCTCTTTTTAGCACTCAAGTTTAGTCTGTGTGCTTGGATAAGTAGGAACAAAACAAGTGAAGTGTGTGTTTGAGTGCCTAGTGACAAAAGTTGTGTATGGGACCCAGGCTTGGTGCTTACGCTCTTCAATCATTTCTGCATTCCTGTGCTGGCAGTGGTTTTTCCCTAACTCAGGACTGAATGTTTTGAGGAAAGTCCTTCCCTGAAGTATGCCACAAATTCAAATGTTGGCTTTTAGATTAGCCTGTGCCCAGATATTTTTGCACACAGGGGCCGGGACTCCAGCGGGTGACTTACTAAAGCATGGTTAAACCAATAAATTCACTTGAAAAAATAGAATTCCACATTCCTGTGTTTTTTAAGAAGTCTTTCTGCTAATAAGACGTGGCTTCGCTGTTCCTAACCCATCCATTGGATACAAATCAGGCAACATATTTGCAGAAGCAGTGCTAGGACCATGAAAAGCTCTGCCTTCAGTTACATTCTCCATTGAGTCTGGGGTGCTGCACCCAGCTTCCAGTAGTGAAGAATTAGTCTGACGTTGCAGTGCTAGATGAGGAGGGCAGTAATGCTGCTTCAGCTCCACTGTAATGATTTCCTGATGAAAAAAGGCAAAATGTCAGCTTTGATTGTGGTAAGGCTTTTTCCAGCCCACCATGGAAAAATGGGCTGTCAAGCAATTTTTTTTGGTAATCTGTGAACTTTTTGCAGGTGGGTCATGTTGAGGAAGGAGCAGACTTGGCCTTTCACACCACATCAAAAGAGGCTGATTGCTTTTTTGGAGGGGAACGTGTGGATACCATCAGGGGATAAGTAGTAACCAGCTGGCGAGAGGTATTTAGAACAGAGAGACATTTGGAGATTAAGTTTTGACTGTTGCACCGATGGCCTTCAGTCTTGTTTTCTTAATGGGGCAGACTTGGCAGCATGGAAGACCAGGAACACCTGTCTGTTGGCTTCCCCAGCCCTGGCTTGAATGTTGTATCATTTGAGATGCTGGACATCTGCTGCTAGATGTTGCTTTTGTGAGCACTTGCATACATTTTCAAATAATTCCTTATGAGATAAATGCAAAATTAACTGGAGTGTCGGGAAGCAAGAACTGAAGGTGAACGCTTGCTTCTGGAGTGATCAGTGAGCTTTTTTAGAAAAAGCTGCAGAACAGTAGTGAAATGGATCTCAGCTGTACTGCATGCTAGGCTTGTGCAGAATCTGAAAACAAGATGCAAAAAGCACCTGCGCTTAATCAGTCTGGGGGGAGTTAACTCTGAGCTTTATCAGTACCTCTGATCAACTGCTGGTGCCTAACAACATCCAGGGAGGCACTACGAGTTGTTATGTCACCGGCAATATATAATAGTGTTATTAATTCAATGCTCTTCAGGATGTTTAATTTGGAAATTCAGATTTAATCAATCATCAAACTCACTAATTCCTAAATTAAATTCCTAAATTAAACATGAATTGCTTGGGAGATTTTCCAGAACTGCTGTTTGTTGCATCAACCTCACTGTCATTTTTATTGGTTGCAGAAGCAACCATTTTGCAATAAGCTAACTTGGCCCTTGCTGCAGGAGCTGGAATAGCTGCTTTGAGACATTCTGAGCTCCTTTTCTGTAAGAACCTGTGATTTTTAATAACATAATCAAAGTCATTTTGATTGAGATTGAGCAGGAGTAGAATATAAACCAACAAAAGGAACGGTAATTCCCATTCTCATTATGGCATTCATTTGGTCTCCATGTCTTTCTAGTTGTCTCCTTAATGGCTGTCATCTCCTCTAGCCTCCTTAAGTATATTTGCGTTTGTCTGCTTTTATAAGGAATAAGTAATTTATGTTGGGCATCTTCATTGAAAAAAAAATCTACAAAGATCTAATGTAAACAGTATGGATTTGTTTCACTGGTTAAAACCCTGCTGTAGGATTTGAAACTGCAAATGCTGTGCTATCTAAAGTGGCCTCGAAGCAGCTTTGTAAAAAAGGGGAAGACCAGGTTTTGAATGTAAATCTGTCCAGTTATTTGTTGAGAGATGACACTCCAGAACAATTTTTTATTTGATCTGTATACTGCAATTTTTGGTAAAGTGTGGTATGTGTCTGAACGCTACCTCAGTGCAGTCTGGTTCTTTGTGAATGACAGGGCTTGTGTGAATTGTGCACTGCTGAAGTGTCTCTCTCTTCTGTGGGTGAACAGTTGTGAAGATTTCACAACTGAAATACGGGTGAGCCCATTTTTTATCCACTTCCCTCCACTTCGGCACTTTCTAATGACATTGAGGACAGGCTGTAAGACAGCAGCTCTTTTGGGTTAGAGTACGCATGCCATGTGTCTCTGACCATCCTCTGAAGAGCTAAAGTATTTGTAGCAAGGGCTTTGCGTGAGTCCGTTTTCATTGCATAAATGTACGTGTTATCAGAACAGTTTTCTGGACAGCATGGTTTCTTTTGTAAATCCAGAACAACTGAAACAGATTTACATCGTACTTTTCTCTATCTAATTGAAAACATAATTGAGTCCTTAATGAAGAATATAAAAATGAAATGGTCATCAAGTCTAGTCTCTTAAAATAGCGAGTGACATCGTACTAATCCAGAAATGCTTACAGATGCACACTCTGCTACTCCTCCCCTCCCAGGATCACATACAACGCAAACTCCCTTGATAAACTTAAGAAATATAACACTTCTAGTACTTAGATTTTTATCACAGTTTTGCCTAGCTATTCCCCCTTTTTAAGCTTCATTATTAGATAGCATTCAACAGATTATCTTTTCATAATAAAATCAGCCAGGTATATTTAACTTGCTCTGTTCTTGGAATTACTGGAAGAAAAGCAGTTACAATTAGATTACGTTAGTGCAGGATGCCATGACTTTTCAGCTATCATGGAGAGTGGCTTGGCAACCACATCTGCCAATTCCCTCAGGACTCTGGGATGCACCTCATCAGGTCCCTTAGACTTATATATGTTCAGGTTCCTCAGGTGGTCATGAACCTGTTCCTCCTTTATAGTGGGGCTTTATCCCCCTGGTCACCTTCTTGCTGTCCGATGACCCAGGAGGGGTGAGGACAGTGGTTGTCAGGGAAGACTGAGGCAAAAAATTAAGTACCTCTGCCTTCTCCTCATCTGTTGATACAAGGTCACTATTTTTAAACTATCGTTGGGAGCATATTCTCTTTAACCTTCCTTTTCTGATTGACTTACCTGTAGAACCTCTTCTTGTTGGTCTTCACTTCCCTTGCCAAGTTCAGCTCCAGCTGTGTCTTGGCCTTCCTGGCCTCATCCAAACACAACCATGCAGTGTCCCTGTACGCTTCCCAGGTTCCCTGTCCCTGCCTCCACTCTCTTTGCAGTTCCCTGTTGTTCTTGAGTTTGACCAGCAGGTCTCGACTCAGCCACGCTGGTCTCTTCCCTCCCCTGCCTGATTTCCTACATCTGGGGACTGAGCGCTCTTGGGCTTCATGGAAAGCATTCTAAGTATTTTCCAGGTCTGTTCTGCTCCCTTGTTCCTGAGGATCATGTCCCAGGGGCTCCTACTGAGTAACTCCTTGAAGAGCTGGAAGTCTGCTTTCCTGATATTTAGGGTCCTGACTATACTCCTCACTCACCTCATATCCCTTGGGTCCTATAAGCCCACCAGTGCGTGATAACTTGGCTGTGTGCTGGCAGCTCTGCTGCAGAAGGAAATCTTGTCAGGAGCTTTAGGGCAATGGAGGTTTACAAAGACATAAGTCTGGGTGATTTTCAAGTTGTGTAATTTGTAGGATCATTATTATGTTTGCTTATGTAGTCAGATCTATTGCAGTAGGATGTGGCTGAACGTATTATAGTCTAGACTAGTTTGTGTACATGTAAGATGCGACTTTTCGGGGTTCAGCTGAGCAGTTTCTGAACAGTTTTGGAAGCCAGCAGACAGTTGCAGATTACTTGCTCTTCACACCCTTTGTCTGTTTTGACCTGTAATGTTAAATTTTTTTCAGTCTTGTTTCCACTCACATGCAGTTGGGGTTGGTCACCTGCAGTACATGGAGCAGGGAAAAAGGAAAGAGAAGAGGTAGAAGAATGAGAGACAAAAAGGAAGTGGTAGTGTCATCAAAAACAGAGGGCATAAGAGTGCATTTGGGGGATGATACCCTGCTTCCGAGAATATTTTACACCCTTGTTATTCTGTTTTTATGAGTCAAGAGCCTGCAGTTAATATTGCTTAGTCATTAACATGTAACAGATAAAATGTGTAGTGCTGTAGAGAGCTGTGTCGTGACAGAAGTGTGAAGCGACGTGTTGAAAAGCAAAGTGACATACTGAGTCCTAAGCAAGAATTTGGGTGTTTTTTCCCTGAAGCGAAATGAAATCTGAAAAACAGAGAAAGCTAATTTCATTTAATATTTCTGGATTTAATGTGAGTCTGGTAAAGGGCAGTGTGGATATGCTGTGAAGTGGACGTACAGAATGGGTAATTTAATTTTGTTGCTGTTGTAATCTGCTGGGCATTTTTCCAAAACAAGACTAGGGAGTAACTGGCATATTTCATTACAACTGCCCAGACGACTAGAAAGAAATTAAGCCTTTAATTACAACATGGAATATCCTGAGCCAGTGTTACAGCTTCTGGTTGAAGCCACAGACAATCATAGAAAAACCTAGAAGATCTCAAATAGATCACCTGCTTATACCTGGTAAAGACTACCTATCTTGCCTACTTACATATTAATTTTATTGAAATGATGCATATATTTTTGATTTTTCCATAAACTGGAATAATTCCCACAAGTCTAGTCTTCTAGCCATGTGGCACTGAAACAAACTGAGAACCAATTCTTTTCTTCTACATTTGCACATCAGCAACATAATCTTTAATAACTGTTACGCTGTGTAGACTGTACCTTTAAACATCATAGTTAAACCCCTTGTCTTCTTTTTGACTTTTCTTTTAGAATTTGCAATGCTATTACTATCAGGAATTGTGAATCATTAACATTCTTGCTGATTTTGCTTGCC
The DNA here is from genome assembly GCF_017976375.1 of Cuculus canorus. Taxonomy (NCBI): domain Eukaryota; kingdom Metazoa; phylum Chordata; class Aves; order Cuculiformes; family Cuculidae; genus Cuculus; species Cuculus canorus. The sequence goes on from NC_071402.1 coordinate 115,485,813, forward strand.
ATCAGCCTGTCAGGCTTGGAGATGGCATGCAATACTCATGTAAAAGTGGCAGAGAAAAGATTTTTTTTGGTATATTTTTCCATGTTGTAGAATAGGTAAAATGCTGAATGGAGTGAAGACCATGAGTAACAAGCGTTTTCTTTGGACAGAATTTCATTATGCCAACCTGTATGAATAAGTGGATTTCTGTTTTACTCAGAACATTTGGAATAATGATCTTTCATTTGAATATTTTGATATTTCAGGAGTTCCTCCAATTCCATGTGGCTCTAATGGGAGGGCTCAACTTATTACAGGAAAAGAGCCCTAAAATTATTCCTTTATACAAAAGACTTAAACGATTAACTTTGGGATCTGTCTGTAGATGGTATTTTATTCAGTAAAATATGCTGGAATAGTAGCCAGAGCAGAGCAATAAAATTTATTCTACTAGTTCATATGCATATGTTGAAGATTGGCAAAATGCAGCTCTCCATGCCAATGTTGGGTGATCTGCCAGCAAAATCAATGAGATAAGCATTCACTGGCATAATGCTTGCATAATACTGACAGTACCCGGCTGTGAAGAACAACCATTCTATCTCAGCTCTGTAAAGTAAGATGTGAGTAATTTGGTTGTTTAGCTACTTTCAGACCTGGATTGTGATCATTGATGCTGAATGATCCACTATCTTGTATCTCCATGCAGGAAGTCTCAAGGAAGCTTTCCACCTTGGTAGAGCATTGAGTGTTACTGGGCTGTTCTGGGTTAGAATTAGCGTAGCCTAATGCTTTGGATGTAAAGCAGTCATTTGGCTCCAAGAAACTCTTCCAGTAGAGGGACATCGTTGGGAAATTTCTTGCTTTCCATACTTGGAAATTCTAGGGGATGGATGGCAAAACAGGGATGGTGAAAACTGGATATAAGCGTGCTTAAAGGCACCAGAACAATGTGAACAGCTTCATTGGCTCAGAAAACCTGACCTTGTTTTACATGTTAGGTTGTGGGCTTGTATTATTGAAAAGTGGGGAGCTAAGTGCAGTTTAACCAGAGAGTTAATTTTCACATAGCAAGTCTGGCCCATATGCAAATTGCTGAGTTTTTCTCAGAGATAAGGAGAACATATCAAATAAACAACTCTCAGTATTCAAAGTGACCAAAGAATGATGAAAATGTCCTTAGAGAGCTCTTATTATATATTGTATTCAGCTGCAATGATATTAAAGAAAGTGTTCCTTTTTTCCCCTCCCTTCACATCCTTCCAATTAATGCTGAAAGACTAAAAAAAATCTGTTTCAGGTAGGTATACGTGTATTATTTAATTTTTGGCACAAGTTGGGAGGAAGGACACAGAAAGGTTGAGTTGCTTTGCCAATACGCTGTTCAGTGGTATGGTATGTGTTTTCATACTTGCTACATGTGTAGGTATCAATGTGACTCTGAGTATAAAAAGATGCAGGGTAAAGATATTATATCTGGTGGTAGGAAAGGTCAGTGTCAGCATTCTTTACCTCAGCCGGTATGAATAAGTTTGAAGGGTTTCTCCATGGTTTTAACAGAGCAATGTAGCATTTCCAGAGAACTTCTTTACAGCATCTGGAAAGTCAATGTGCTTGATGTCTGTGGTAAACCATGTAAAGAAACAGCAGGAGTGTTAGTTCCATATTGGTGAAAGTTAGCTTGTGCAAGCTGTGATTCATGCGGGGATATAAACATCAATGTCCTCTCATGCAGTTTAGCAGCACCTTGACTTTGGCAAAGCTCTGATCCAGTAAACAGTTTGATGCTCCTGCAGTAGGAGCAGTCTGCATTGAAACTAGCAATTGAGTATAGTCTTGGAATAGGATTTAAAAGCAAAGCAAAACACAAGAACAAACATAGACTTCATACGTTTTCCTTATGTGTGCCTGCCTTTGGCTGGCATGAGATGACCTCTGCCTGAGAGAGGGCTCTAAGAAGGGAGTGATAGTGTGGGATTTCGGTACTTAGCAAGAGCTAAGTGCAAATATGTCAGCTGTAGTTGAATGACTCAAATGTTGGTGATCATCAGATAAAACTAAAAATGCGTATGAAATCCTATTTTTATGAGGTTGTTTAAAAAAACCAAACACAAACACCACTTTCCTGTGAGTGACTGCTTTTAGATGTTGCTACTCAGAAATCCTGTAGATGACGAAATTTTATGGAGCAGCCTTTTCCATGGGAAAAGTGTGATACAGTACAAGTGACCAACAGCCTAGTGAGTTAGTTGGTCAGCATTCCAGTTCAGCCAATCCTCCTGCTATATAAGTGGGACATTTCTGCAACTAAGTACTTAATGAGAGAAGAAATTATTTTCAAATTTGAAAATATTGCTGCTAGCTTCTTTGGAAGGAGTCTTATCTTTTTGAGAGCTTTTACGGTGACATTGAGGAAGTCGGTAAACTAGAAAGCATTTGGATATGTAGAGGTCAAGGATAACTATTACAGAGAGTGACTGTCTGAGGAAATCTGGACCTTTTAGCAGTCCATTCATGCCACAGCAAGTTATGATCAGGCACTTAAATAGCCAAGTTATTTGCATCATCCATGTGGCACTGCTGTGCTATTAGTTGTTCCTCCTAGCGTCCTCCACAAACATGTTTTTGAAAGCTTTTATTTAATTGCATATCCATCCTGAGGCCCAGTCTTCTTGTCCTTGCCTTAGTGGTTTAGCAAGGGTACCAAGAGCTGCAGGCTAGGACGTATTGCTTTAGCATAAGAAATCCAAAGACTTTGTTAAAGTAGCTCTTTCTGTTATTTGTTCTTATTTATTCTACTTTGTGTCCTTTGAACATGACAGGGATTTATTTTTTCCTCCAATAGCAATTATAAGCACCATATATGTCCCTTGGCTATGGCTAAAAAGTAAAGTACAGAACAGTTGCAGCTATTCCTTAGCTAGAGGTAGCAATCACTGCATGCTTCTCGACAGGCTCTATAGCTCCCTGCTTAGTAGCTAGTACAATTACCTTAGTTTATTAATGGTTATGGGGTTACACAAGTAGTAAATTTGGGGAAAAAAGCTATTTTCATGCAAGACCTGGAAGTGTCAGTCATATCACAAGCTCAACCACCTTACCTCTCTTGATGCAGAAGCTGAAATACTACCTATTCCAACCCTTCTATAAACCTCTTTATTGGCTGTGCTTCTGTTGTCACCTCACATCTGGGTGTTTAATGATGCAACCCCACTGAAAAACAAATCCAGCCAACAAGCCAGTACATCTGCATTAGCATTTTAGTTTGGTTTAGAAGTGAATCCCTCCAGTTGCTTCCACTTATGCTGTGGCTCACAGCTGTACCAGTGCTTATGAACTGGGTTCCTTTGGGGTGAAATTACATCAGAAGTTGCTCCCCACATATCCAACTGCTAGTTCTTACTCAATCCTTGGAAGGCTAAAGTAAAATCAGTCCTAAGTAAACCACCCTTAAGCATACACTGTGTGGTTGCTGGGCCCTTCGCACCACTGTTTGTCATACAAAACTATTCACATTGGGCCATGGCTCATTAGATGTAAGGTGAGACTATAAAGCTGTGTAGAACAACTTGCTCCCTGGTGTTCAGCTTAGGTCTTCGTGCATCTTTACTCCTGTGTGGATGTGGGAGCAATGCCAAGTATACGGAAGATTAATTGAGACCGAGATAAACCATGAATCTGGTATGCAGCAGATCAGAATAAACATGATTAAAAGACCAGGCGCTCAAAACAAAAATCTTGAGTGTGTGAGAAAGCCAGGGTAGAAAAACCCGCCTGGGAGTAAGTGGACTGGAGACATAATTGAAAATAGTCACGAGAGTGTAGGTATGAAATACACAAAACAAAATATCTTGTTTGTCTTCTTAGTTTGGGAACCAAAGAGCTATATAAATCTGCTTGAAAGAGAGAAGCCGGTGTACTTTCTTAATTTGACTTCTGTATGGTGTGCTGAATAAAAGACTATGGTTAGAGAAAACTGTGAGTTCTGAGTCTCCTTCATCACCACATGTGGAGGACTCCATATTCAAAACCTACCTTTGTGGAGATGATGGTAAGGGTTGTTTTGGCAGCTGCTAAGTGCTCACACTTGGGGAAGGTGAGATTACCTTCTCAGACACCAGCAGCTGAGCACCCATTGGCCAGGGGGGAATGCCACCTCCTTCCTACAGTAACCATAGCCCTTTGAAGATGAGTGATCCACATGGACTCAATGCTTCGTTTTCCTTCCTCGCTGTTGTGAAGAAATGCCACTACCAGTACTCTGAATCTCTTAATGGGTAGAAGAGCAGTTAAGTCTGCTTCATTTCAAATGCTGTTAACAAAAAAGTGCTGAAGATGGTGTGGGATACAAATACTTTCTAAGTAGCAAAATTTATTACTGTTACTGTGTGAATTGAACAGAAGAAATTGTTGTAGTTACATAGTTGATAAGTTATAAACAACAAGCACATTGTGTGGAGGATGTTAAAGTTAAGAAGATGCCTCAGAGCAGCTGAACAAAAGACTGGAGTTTCATCTCATTCCCACCATGTCGTCTGGGTATTAGGCAGTCTATTTCATCTTGTCAGGATGACTGTATGGGCTTCTTTCATACTGTACCAGAAAACTGTCTCTGTGGTAGCCACACAATACGAGCATTTTCATTATTATATTACCATAACTGAAAACACTACTGAATTGCTAGAAAACTGCCAAGTTAAATGTTCCAAATAACCATGGTACCATTTGTCTGATGGATAATGTTTGATTTTCTGAAGAACCATACAGCATGCAGAATTAGGCAAGAGGACGTACGCTGCAGGGTTATTAATTCCTTAATACGTAAAACTACTTAGCAATGAACATGTAGATCAAAGCTTTGCTTGAGAAGATTGAGCTTTCGAGACAGAAGATATCGGGAGCAGTCTGGAGCAATGTAACAGAATCTTGTAGGATGAAAAAACACTGATTACATTTCCATTAGTTTTAAAATCTCCTTTGTGTTCAGTTTAGACATCTTCATGGCTCTTGTATTGCAGGTTAAATGTGACCTGTTAAGCACTTCACTATTTTCCCAAATTGGCAGCCAGTTGTTTTCCATTTTTAATAAATATACTTGGAACTTTGGTAGCTATCATTTAAGGGGAAAGGGAAGACATTCACTGATTTTTGACTGTTACCTTAGATTATGAAAGAAAAAGATTGGTTGCAGTAATCCTTTTTTCTCTGAAACCAAACTCCAAAGAGGTATTTCCAACAGGTCAGATTTTCATGACCTCTATTACTATAACTCATAAAATGAAAAAAGGGGGGATAATCTTATGTTCCTTGTTGTGATGTGCATTTAATGGTCTGGTTAATATTTAACACCCAGGCCTACTATAAGTAGATTTGCTATTGATTTAGTTGGAAACAGAAATAGTATATTATACCCAAAATTATTTAAAGCCAAAATCTGAACCTCCTGAAGTCAATGGCAATTATACCAGAGACTTTGAAAGAGACAAAATTCAGCCTCAGGCTCCTCTAGATGTACATGTAAGCTTTGGAAAATGAATTGGAACAGTACTTCAGTTCAATGACATGAAAAAAAAAGAAAATATTAAGGGTCATTTTCCTCTCTCAGTAGCTTTTTAGCATTTAACGTACTCAGCAATTTGGTAATATCAAATCTTCTGAGATGGTGTGCTAGTGTATATTACAGTTTGGAATTATTGAAAAGGATCAAGTAAGCAAAATACTGATTCTTTCATTATAGAGTCATCATATTTTGTTAGAATTAGAAGTGTTCCTCTTTGTGTAGTCTCAGTTATTGAAGAGCCTGCATCTTATCTCATGAAGTTGTATTGCAGTTGAAGGGAATTAGAGTCCCTACAAATCCTGTGCTAGTAAGAACAGAAACTGGCCCAATGCATTCTTTGTGTTTCCGTGATGTATAACGTGTGCTTATTTCTGTAATTAGTGCGAGTATGAAAAAGAGCACTGATGAAGATAGTAAAGAGTCCTGTTTACAGAGCTTTGACTTTGACTCACTAGGAGGGGAGTGCTGAGCGTGGGCTTAGTTAAATATACAAGCCGAAGAGTAAATCACCAGAACAGAAATGTGGGAAAGTGAGTTTTAGATGTTAATGCTACTTACATTAATAACCCTCCATATGATACAAGAAAGTTATCTTACCATTGTTCTTTTTGCCTTTTGATACTAACTGGCAAAGCTTCAGTTAAGGAAAAGGTCACCAAAGGTTAAATTCTTAGTGGTTTTTTTTTTTTTTATTTAAAAACAGGTTTTTAGCTTCCTTCTCTTTTTTCCCTCCCATTTTTATCTCCTCCTATCATCACTAGTACCATTTCAAACACTTTTGAGTCTGCTTGATTTGTCCTTAAGGGGTATAAGCAGTGTTGGGGTGGGTTTCCAGTGTGTATAAAAATCGATGTGACTCCATTGACTTCAGTAGACACACATTGATTATGACCAAATGAAGACCTCATATTTTATTTTTACAGTGTCTTTTCTTCCACAGAGATGCCTGATCTTTGATTTTTATATTTCCCCCAAGCCTTAGTAAAATGCATTTAACATCGCTAGATATCAAATGGCAGATTCAAAACAGTGGGAGTAAATAACAATTAACAGAAAGTATAATATGCCATAACAGAAATGTAACTCTGTCTTCTACAGCTAATTAGCAGTTGAAAGTCAGACTTTTTTATGTTTAATTTGGGTGTGAATACAGCAAGTCTTTGTAATTGAAGGTTGTCAAAAGAGGACGTTTTTAGCAGATAGCTTTTAATTTATACGGTGAGTCATTTGTTAACTGATTCATGGCTGCCACAGTTTAAGATGCACTGGAATCTATGGGCATCCAGTGCGCTGCTGTGTGTTTTAGCTGTGTACCTTTCCCCTGGAGGCACCGTCATGCTGGAGGCTGTTGTCTCAGCAATGAGGTGCTGTGTAGTAGGTGGAATATATGAAAGCCTTTAGCAATTTGGCTGCTCGGCGTGCATCACAGCCCACTGAACGTGCCCGAGGCATGCTGCAAAGCACCTTGGGGATGGCTGAATGATTTTTACCTATCCAAAATGCGCACCAGTGAGGCATTAATCCATGCCCTGCCTCAGTTCATTGATCCTGAAGTACAGAACTCTTTTATGAAGAGGTGAATGTGTGAAATTAAAAATGAAGGCATTTATACGTGGTAGGCTAGATTTCACCTTGAGGCATAGTGTGTGTCAAAGCAGAAAGTGAGCCTTCTGGCCAGCAGTAGCAGGTGTATTGCAAGTGTGATCTGTGCTCCTCTCTGCCTTCCCCTCATTTCTGTTAGGATGAAGGCAAGAGGGAACAATTGATCCCATTAACAGTTGATCCCTTTAACAATCAAGTCGAAAGAGGTCTAAATCTGCTAAATTTTCTGCCCTGTTTTGACCTTGAATTCAATATATTATGGTACCATTCAGCATAACAGCAGCATGTTAGCAGCAGCACAGACGCATCGGAAAGAATTGAGAGAAAAACCTGAGATGGAGCCTTAGCTAGAGGTGATGAAGTGGTACTCAGTGGTGCCCTGGCTATGGTCTCTTGAAATTGAAATGTTTACTCAGTTATTGTCCATAATTCTTTTTTAATATAGCGTTGCAGTTTGCATCCATTTAGCTGACAGGAGAGCAGTTGTCACTGGTGGTGTTGTTTTGTCTTTGCATGTGAAGTTTTGCACAGTCAGTATTTCTGTTACACAGAGCTTTGGGATTTGACGTGTTAGATATGAATTAGAGCAACCTGGACATTCAAAATGCAACCAGCTTTGTCAGAAAATCCTTTTATATTGAAAGGAAAGCATTGTTTTACTAAAATGTAGCCATTTTGCCTAGCCTGTGTTTCTCAAGCCCAGTATAATTTCTGGTCAAGAGAATCACAGAATCATAGAATCACAAGATTGGAAAGGACCCATTGGATCATCGAGTCCAACCATTCCTAACACACCCTAAACCATGTCCCTAAGCACTTCATCCACCCGTTCCTTAAACACCTCCAGGGAAGGCGACTCGACCACCTCCCTGGGCAGCCTGTTCCAGTACCCAATGACTCTTACTGTGAAGAATTTTTTTCTGATATCCAACCTGAACCTCCCCTGACGGAGCTTCATGCCATTCCCTCTTGTCCTGTCCCCTGTCACTTGGGAGAAGAGGCCAGCTCCCTCCTCTCCACAACCTCCTTTCAGGTAGTTGTAGAGAGTAATAAGATACTCATGTGAGTATCAGAATTACAATTGTACAGAGATACTCATGTGAGGAGCTGGAGCTATAGGTAGTCCGTAGTTCAATTGGACCAAGCAACAAATTGAGCTAGTTTTTTTTCTACATCCTAGGTGAGATTTGGTTTAGGAGTGTGTTGTTTTGGTTTTATTTTAATGAAAAAACTGTAAGAACCTTACCCCAGTGTGGAATAAATGTTGACAATTTGCCTAACAGAAAAAAACCTGCCCTTGTTACTACATTGTGAGGAGTTCTTTCTTTAACTGATGCATTCTCCGTGAGGAAAACATGATGGGTTAGGCCGTACCTCTAGGACACTGTCTGTAATAGGTGCTGGTCTGGAACCCCACCTCACTGCCAAGCCCTGGAAAGCAAGAAGGTAAGTCTCCAAATGCTCCCTGCTGCAACAAGGGAGCTTCTACATTAGCATATCAGGTTTTGGAGCTGCTGCGTCCACGCTGTTCTAAAGATAGAGAAATCTGAGAACACAATCTAAGTTCTTCTCTGCAATGTCTCCACTCGTGGTGAGTGGAGTTTATAGTAGAGGGTGGTTGTCATGCTGCCTGAAGGACGAGGACATGAGTTCTTCCAGGCTACAGGGTAGCACTTAAGTGGGAAAAGAACACACTTTGGGCTTCTGTAAGACTCTTCCTACCTTCTGTTAGAGGCAGAAGGACACCTTTGTTTTCTCCTACTCCATCCTTCTCTTCATCCCATCCCCCGCATAACACTTGTGAAAAATCTTCCCTTATAAATACTCTTTAAATATACCTATGTATATTTAGGTACACACACACATAATATCTGTGAATGCTGCTTGGATTGTCCTGGGGGCACGCAGGTGGTCAGCAGGTGGAGAGCACTAGCACATAGCAAATGACCTGATTAGTTTTCCCCTGTTACTCCAAACAATGCCAGCCCTGCTAGTTATTTCTGGAATGTGTTACAGCAGAGCCACGTTCAGCAGACTAGCTTTGTTGCTAAGGAATAGTGGCAACCACAAAAAAAAAAAAAGCAAAAAAAAAAAAAAGCTGATTTCTAAGCTTTTCAAAAACAATGTCTGGAGGGATTTCCCTCTGGACTTACAGTACATTAATCTTTCCATGTCTTATCTGAATTGCGGTGTATTTACGTTCAGGTATCACTGGTTGGCTGGGGGAACATTTGTAAACACAGGCAAATGTGTCTTCTCTGAGCATTAGGGGTCTTTTCATTTCAGGAAATCAATTTGTCCACTTCAAATAATTCTTCACATCTTGTGAATTCAGCACTCGGGAATGGCTCTGGCTTAGCAACCTCAGGAAAATGGAGCTTCTGTTTTGTCAGAGTTTACTTAGGAAAAAGTGAGATATCATACTGCCTCTTGTATGGTGAGCAGATCCGCACCTGGTCAACAAAGAAGGAAATCTAAGTAATACATTAGCAGTGTGGAGTTTTTGATGACATCTGCATCTGACCGTAAGAACAGAGAGTTCTGCAGCATCCTTTTAAAATTTGGCAGAGTTAATTCTAGTGGTGGTTGTACAGGGAGGACAACTGTTGTTGCTGGTGAGTTTTAATATCCTTTTAGTTCCAGAAACAGACAGGCTTTGGTGCCTAAAACCCTCTCACTATAGCTGTGTTAGATAGTCTGTGACATTCTGCATGAACTTGTTAGAAGAAAGTTGTGAGGGAGGAAATTAAATCTGTGTGTGTGTGTGCATCCAGACAGTTGCAAACATCATCTCTGAACCAACAATTGGCTTAAAGGATCGCCAAGAGCCAGGTACAACTTAAGCCCATAATAGAAGAGTGACAGGTACTGTCAACTGCAGTGATCAGTTCTGCAATGATCCTTTTCTGTGCATGTTCATGGGGAATGGCCAGAAAGCTGCATAAATGAGATATTAATACCTAAGGACATTAATATGAATTATCACTCAACATTAGTTCCCAATTTTGGCTTCAGAGATGTGCTACAAAATTCATCTGCTTCCAGTAAATGATGAAATCGTAGAAACTTTGGACAGGAAACTGCTTCATATCTCAAGAGAGAAATTCCCTGTAGCTAAACCAACATTTTTTTATATCGCCAAAATTATAAGATATACCGGAACAGATACCATGTCATTTTTATTTTTTCTTGAGTATTACTGTCAGACTAAATGCATAAAGATGCTAAAAAAATGGCTTCTTCTCTCAGCCCTTTCATTTGTAAGGAAACAAATGTGCCAGTCTCAGCAAACAGATGTCCACATCATAACAGTAATCATCACAGTTGGCTTGAAATGTTGCCTGTCTCATAAATGCATCTGAGGACTGAAAAGACATGGAGTTTACCTCTCTTGGTCTCTCTAGGTCAGACCTGTGAGAGAGAGAGACCTGCTTTGTTACTTGCCCGTATATTGTATGTATATATTTTAAAGTTGCATGTTTTTCATGTGTGCCTTTTAGGTATATCGCATTATCAAAACAGACATAAAAAGATGTGGGCAGTATTGTTGTGCAACGGTTAATTTACGCACACCATGCTCAGTCTGGGAGGGCTATATATTAAGGATAGTGCAAACGGAGTGCCAGAAGGAATTCAATTTTATCCCCAGCCCTGCATGAGCACCGAGTCAGTGTGAAGGAGTAGACTTAACAGAACAGAGGGTTGATCTCGGTGCTTTGGGGATTTGCTGATGCATTATTTTTTCGGAAGTTTGTGCAAATTCTTTCACTGATTCCTATAAGCATGTGAGTCATTGGATATGCCTGGGATCTAGCTGTATATTTTCAAGATTCAAATATTGCATGAAAGCACAGTTTCCTGGATCCTGGCATTCCATCTTTTCTCTGGATCACAACAACTCTTAGGAGTAAAGAGTAATTTTATGGACAAAACAAGGTGTTAAAACTGATAATTTATTGAGGAACAACTTAAAATTTGCCATGGGTGGTATAACTTAGCAGCCACCAGCACGTGCAAGACATAGGAGCTTTTGTTCTAAAAGAGGTTGCAGATTTACTAAAGATAGAGATGTCTGCCAGCTGGCATAGGTAAATACTATCTCACCATAGGATGAGCGTGGAGAATGCATTGCTGAAACACTGAGCTCCCACTCATGGATTACAGTGCTGTTCCATTGGAGACTGTATGTCAAAGTGCTCGCAATGATCTTGAGTTGGATTTTGGGGGACATTTAGATATTACCTTGTACAGTAGGGTCCTGTGATCCCAACCTGCCACAAACCGCTGTCTCTAGTTTTTGTCAGAGTTGGTGCGCCAAGTCCACTGGAGAGCTGCACGGAAGAGAAGGACCTGGGGGTGCTGGTTGACAGCCAACTGAACATGAGCCAGCAGTGTGCCCAGGTGGCCAAGAAGGCCAACGGCATCTTGGCTTGTATCAGAAATGGGGTCACCAGCAGGTCCAGGGAGGTTATTCTCCCTCTGTACTCAGCACTGGTGAGACCGCACCTTGAATACTGTGTTCAGTTCTGGACCCCTCACCACAAGAAGGACGTTGAGGCTCTGGAGCGTGTCCAGAGAAGAGCAACGAAGCTGGTGAGGGGGCTGGAGAACAAGTCTTATGAGGAGCGGCTGAGAGAGCTGGGGTTGTTTAGCCTGGAGAAGAGGAGGCTGAGGGGAGACCTTATTACTCTCTACAACTACCTGAAAGGAGGTTGTGGAGAGGAGGGAGCTGGCCTCTTCTCCCAAGTGACAGGGGACAGGACTAGAGGGAATGGCCTGAAGCTCCGTCAAGGGAGATTCAGGTTGGATATCAGAAAAAAATTCTTCACAGTAAGAGTCATTGGGTACTGGAACAGGCTGCCCAGGGAGGTGGTCGAGTCGCCTTCCCTGGAGGTGTTTAAGGAACGGGTGGATGAAGTGCTTAGGGACATGGTTTAGGGAGTGTTAGGAATGGTTGGACTCGATGATCCAATGGGTCCTTTCCAACCTTGTGATTCTGTGATTCTGTGATTCAGCTGGGATGGATCTTTCCTCACAGTCCTAAAAATAGTCCCATAACATTAAACCTGAAGGGTATGTCTGACCTGTATGAGGAATCTGGCCACATGCAAGGCTGTGGTGTGCTGCATGTGGCACACAGGTCTTTAGGTTCTTGTGCTATGATTTGCGATGTGTGTAGAGTGGTGGGGGCAGGGAGAGGTGGTAGAAAAATGTTTGTCTGTCAAGAAGACTGCATCTTGCCTGCTTATACGGAAAAGAAAATGCTGAATTTTTTACATCGTTAATTTCCATGGCAACAAAAATAATCTCATAAATACAGGATTATTGCTTCAGGATCAAAGAGGGGGGAGAACCTGGGCTGTGAAAGAGGAAGTTCTTTATTTAAATATCTTTAGCAGCAAAAGGAGTAACAAAACAACTCTTGAGAGCTGAGTATATTTTCCTTTTACTTCTTGATCACCTGCAAAACCAAGTCTCAAATATTAAGTAAATAAAAGCAAAATTTCCAGCTGTTACTATATTACCTTGTCAGCATTGTTTGTTACTTCTGAGGGCTCAGCAAATGATGAAATAGTTGCAGTTGAGACGAAAACCTCTCTGTCTCTTAGTAGTGCTCTGGCTTCAGTTGGCTGGAGGGTTAGAGTCTGAAAGAAAAAGTGATACTCTCCACATACCATCCCAGACTGCTTTTAATGGGGACTGCTGTAGATATAATTATTCTCAGCAGGGGGATTTTGGAGGGCAGCAAAAACAGGTCTGGGCTTGCTGAAGAATTCTAGATTAAGTCCACTGCAGTTTTCTCTAAGAGAAGATTGCTCCTAGCATCTCTATCCTCTGCTTCTTTTCATTGCATGCCATTTTGAAGCTGATTGTCTCCTGCATAGCTATTTACATATCATAAAGTTAGGTAGGAAATGTAGATTTGTAGAAGGGACTTGCCAGCTGCCATTTTTCCTGAAAGAAAAGCTGCAATTTAACATTAACCTAGCAATTAAGCAAAAATTTATACTAACATGCTGCTTTCTTGCATAAAAATCCCTCTCAGCAACTCTGAAAATTCTCTCTGAGAAAGGTAATAGAATAATTCCCAGCATCTTTGATTTGGAAAAGCCATTTTCTAGCATGATTGATATTTCCTTTGTGTTAGCATGGGAGCCCATAGAAAGAGGAGTAATCTCTCTAATGGGTGTACTCCACACTGGTGCCTGCAGTCCATGATACATTTGTCAGGCTCTAATTAAAGCACTGGAGTGGAATTTCCACAGTAATTAACTTTTATTTGCAGTTATACCATATCTCTCATTTCTGACACTGACACTTTCCTGTTAGAGTTAGGAACAGCAATAGGCACAAAAAAATAAAGGATGTGGAAATGAGGACTAATTTAAGAAATGGCATTCTATTTGCCATGAATTCTGAAAGGAGGCAAAACTACATTTTCTTTCAGAGTGATTTTGTTATTTGCTATCTAATATGTTTTCTCTCCTACATAAACACATATCCCGTTACCTTCGTTACCCTTCCTTATGCAATGTCCAGTAGTAACCAAGCAACTTCTGTTTGGTAGACATCGCGTGCCCTGCATCCAAGTTGCAACAGGTCTTTCTCATTATATCTTGTAGGAATGTTTTGTTATCTTTTGGCAAACATTGACTTTTTAAGCATGAGCAATACATGTGCTCAAGCAGTTATTCAAACGTTATACCTGGACTGAGGATTTTAGTTAATTTATCGTGTAGGATTTTTTAAAGTAAACGTCACAGAAACCTCCATCCTGTTGTCAACAGTGGCTTTTGATTGCAGAAATCTTTGTCTCAATGATTGTACAAATTGCTTTTATTAATAGGATTCAAGTACTTGGGTCTGCTCTTTAGATCCAGTTTTTCAGGTATCTTTCCCTTCCACTTTTAATTCCTGTAGTTTTCTACTTACATTTCATGTATACTGTGAAGGACTATTATGTAGGAGCATAAGTAACCAAATCACAGGTCCTTGTCGTTATTCTTATTAAGCTTAGCCTTAACAAAACAGCCCTTCCATAGGCAGAGAAACACAGACCTGGAATCCAATCCCCTTCTGTCTCAGCTGCTCTCTCAATCAGGCTTTCACAGATCCACTGAGCTCCATTTTAAAATTTAAGGGGTTTTTATTCTACTAGTACAGTCTGTAATCTCTGCTGCTTAGTGTCTTCTTGTTTCCAGTCTGCATTCACAGCCAGCTCACACCGTGTCCTCCTCTGTGCCAACCAGCACTTCTTTCTGCTCCTGGGTGACATAGGTGAAAGCATCCATACGGACCGTTATAGTTGAGTTAAAAGACTATGAGCAAAAAAGTTATTTTTCAGTTATCTTAATGTTGTCTTATCTCACTCTCAGAATAATTTTCCTGCCTTCCAGAGAGGAGCTGGCTGTTTGATAGCCTTTTTTTGCTCCTTGTTCCCCAAATACTTGAAATGTTTTCTTTGTTTCTAAACTGCAGATCTGAACTTGATGCTGTAGCTTTGAAGCGGATCATAGGACAATCCTTCTGAACACAATACTACCAAGAAAGAAACAGCTAAGAATAGTATCACTTCTAAAATGAAGCACTAGAGATAATTAAGCAGAACAGTGTAGTAAATCAGTGTGGCACTTAAGGGCACAACAAAGACCATGAAAAAGAAAGGTAATAAATTGTATGGTGAGAAATGCTCATTGATCATTGTTTGCAAGTTCAAGCAGTGACTCCAGATTTCATTTTAATATTTCTTGTGGACTGAAAAGCAAGTGCAGAACTGAACCGATTCTGGATTAACCACTTAGGCTGAAATCTATTTCACTAAGTCTTTGCTCTCTAAAAAAGGCCTGTTCATTTGGAGCAAGGCACCTAGGGTTTTCTGTCATCAATGAGGGCAGATGGACACCTGCAGGTAGTGAGCCATCCTGTTTTAAGAGAGACCTTCATCCCAACTTTAAGACAAGATCAATTAGCACCCAGGGCACCCTATCTTTTTTTTTTTTGCATTGATTAAAAAGAAGCTTATGCAAATAACTTACATGAGATTTTGAATTTTTACATGGCTAAAAAAAAAAAAAAAGAGAGATGAGCCTTTCCTAAAGTCTGCTCTTGAGCTGGATAATAGTTCCTCCAGACACCATGGAATCTTGCAGAGCAAGAATTAATGTGCTTAGGTTCTGCACTAGTGGAGAGGAATATCCGCTGGTGAAGTCAAAACTCCATAAAACACATTTGCAGCATTGCTTGAAAACTTACGTGTGATGTGCTATGTATTGTAGACTGTTACCATTTATCTTTTTATTATTAGTTCTTTTCCAGTGTTCCCTTTCACCTGTAGAACTTTTTATGCCATAAACATATAATGCATTTCTTCCAGGATCTGTCTGTTTTCCAGACAGAGCTATTACTTCATATTTTACACAGAAAACTCTTATTGGGAGTAGGGGTTCCTGCCTCTTATTTGTCCTTTGATGGAATTTTGCAGACTTATCCGAGTTCACTTTGCTCCTGAGTGCCCCAAACCGTGGCCTTGAATGGGAAGCTCTGTAGCTGTATTAGCTCTGCTAGATCCAATAAGCTCTCTCAAGAGGTTGGATTTATTCTCTGGAGCACAGCACTGCACTGCATAGCTTCTGCCTTCAGTCAGCTCACATCTTTGGCAAAATATACTTGCAAAAGGCTCTAACATAGATGTTTAGTATATCCATCTTGCCTGGGATTGCAAGCTCTTGGCTTCTTGGAGAGGAACTTCTTTATATGTAAGTGGTATCTAAGACCAACAGTTTCTGTCATTCACAAACCTTTCAACTGTTTGAAACCCTGCCATGCATATGGTAAAACCACGACTGCTTGTACATTTAGGATGCTTTAATGAGGTATATGCAAGGTGAGTGCATATTGTGGCATTGACTGGAACCATCCCTTCATGTGGAGACTTTGGAGGCACCTGCCAACCTTCTACAGCAGCTGAAGTCTTTCTTGATTCTTGCTATAGCCAAACTATTGTCAGCACGAAGGACCTTCAGTTAGCGAAGTTATCTACTTTGCATCCATGGGTCTGTGCTTAATATCTCTGACAAAATATGCATACATTTTTTTAGCAGGTGATCACTTGGTTTAATATTGTCCAGAGATCTCAGGCCGCTGATGGTTGTACGTAGGTGTCTCAGTCAAGAAGTACAGCGAGGAAGTAACTACCTGAGTTTTAAAACTATGTCTGTCAGTTTATTCTTTTCACCTAAATTATAAGCCAACAGGCTACAGGATCAGTCTGAGTTTCTCAGTTTGTCCTGCTACAGCTGTCCTACCTCAAATAAGGATTTCAATGTTGATAGCCAGAGAGAGCAAGAGAAACTGTCACTTAGTGGACAAGGCACTCACATTACACACAGGAGACTCGGATTCAAGCCTTTGCTGGTTTTATGTCTTAATTATTTATACAAAATGGAAAAATAGATCTAGTGTGGCAGTGGGGGAAGTCACTTTCATTTTAGAAAGCTCAGCAGAGAGATGATTAGAGTACTTAGGTAGGTTGTGGATAACGAACCCCCAAACTGCAGGACAGAGCCTCATTTTTCTGAGAAAAGAGTTGAAAGGCTGTTTTCTTACCTAAGGAGAGTTGGAAAATATCTGAAACATCAAAAGCGAAAAGATTGGGGTCAGAAACATGTCTAACTGGTCTCATTGAACAACTCTCTCAGTTGTACACGCCAGCAGAATGTGTCAACATCATATGCCACTCTTCAGTTTTGCATTTCTACAGTTGGCTAATCAGAGAATGGAGCAACACTGCATCAGCTCTGCTACCTCTGCAGTATTCTCGGCGTGTGAGCTGAGGCAGTAAAAAACCAAGCCAAAAAACTTTAACTCCTACTTAGGCAATGATTCTCCAAAAGGCAAGAGTAGGTGAAATGGAGTAAGAATTTACACAAACTCCTTGAATTTGCAGTTTGTGGCTAGTGCCATTTCGAAGTCTAAAAAAAGATAAATCTGCATATATAGGTCTTATCTGCATTCATAGCACGATGGGAAAGATGGACGGAGTGATGAAGATGGAAGCTTTCAGAATGCAGCTACTGAGTGCTGGGTTACTTATGCAGCCTGAAGTTAAAGATATGTCCTGTTTCTTCCCAAAATTGTGATGGGAAGGATTGTTGAGAGCTGCAACCGATTCATGGATAACACAGAAGTTATAAGTGGAATACAGAGAGAACTGGTTCACATGGATAAGTTATTAGGGAGCAACAGCACAAGATTTTCTTATCAAGTGAATAATCAAGCATTTGCATTGTTGCCAAAATGTGTAACATTAACCTTCACCAACAGCAGAACATCAGATTAGGTGGACTATGGCTTTTTGGACTGTGCCTGGTTTATAGGTCTAGTGGGTTGTGATCACTATGACAAATCTCGTTGTTCTTTGGTGTGAGATGTTCTGTTTTCTCAAGAAAACAGTAATTGATTTATATAAAGTTAGTCTTCCTCCAAGCCCTAACAAACCACACCAGGATTTCTCTTTGTTTGCGTTGTTTCTTGTTCACTTAGCGTTTTGGTGAATAGCAAGTGAAAGAATGTTGTTCTGCCCTGTCACAGCACACTCAGTTGTAGTCCTACCTGGTGGGAACAGATGTATCTACTTCTTCTTCAGAAATGCCTTACAGGGCTTTGAGACTTGAAATGGCCTATTTTCTACCAAATAACAGATGTCTTCACAGATTAGCCACTCTGAGTAAAAACACAGTCGTACCACACAAAAGGCAATGATTAGCTAGTTGAATAACAATAGGCAAACTCCAATGCAGATGCACAGGAAACAAGGAAAGGATCAGATGCTTATATTTCTATTTTTCTGACTTCATTATATACATTCATTTTTACAATGACATCTTAATGTTAAAGCTGCCATTATGGAGCTTTCTGTTTCAAAGCTTCTAACTTATGATTTTTTCAGATTAAAATAATGTATTAATGTTTCCTCCAATTACATGCTGATAAACGACTTAATTCAGTTTGCATACAATTAGTGCATTTGTTGCAGAAGTTTTATATATGTTATTAAGTCCATTTCAGTTAATTTCTTTAAATATTTTTCAGTTAGAGATTTGCATTCATATCTTTCAATATGAATGAAATTGAAGAACTCTGCAGTGATAAATCCTGTAAATTATAATACACCTCTGAGTATATGGTCCGGCAAAACCCAGAAGTTTTGCTTGCATAATTTGCAGGGAAGTATATGAATCATAGAATCATAGGATAGTTTAGGTTGGAAGAGACCTTAAAAATCATCTAGTTCCAACCTCCCTGCCATGAAGAATAAGACACATTCATCTGCAGGACTTCCCCTTCTTGGTAGTTTGATTGCTTCCCTGAAAAGATTCAATTTCCTGATGTGATTTGGTGGGTCAGAGTGCAGAGCAGTGTAGAGGACTCTGTTGACTTTGAGTCTGGCAAAGGTTGCCTGATATCTTGCTCAGTAAAACCATTTTGTTACTATTCAAAGTGAAATTTCCCAACCCAGAAGATTTCTGTTCCAATACACATCTGTAATTTATTCATTTCAGTAGGAATAGTTCAGTCACTGTGAAAAAAAAAAAATGCAGGATTGTTTAATGAAGTTATGGTACCTTCTATTATTTTGTGGGACTTCCATATCACAGATCAAGAATTTGGAATTTGTCAGGGAGAGAGGAGGATGCAGGACAAAAGCTAAGAGAGACTTCTATAGTGGGAGTCAAGGTTTTGCATTTTGGTAGAAATCTGCCAGATTAGGTTGTGTTTTGGTCTGAATAATCCTTACCTGCATACATTTATTTAAGTTTTGCAGCTCAGCTCTCCTAGCATTTTGTCGGTAGGGAATGTGTATCAGACCAGAGATAAGAAGATTGTGACCATGGACCATATGGTTCACTCGGGTATTTAAATTATTAAGAAAGAAAGGATGGGACTGGGATATGGTCCCTGTGTAAGGTAAACTAGGAGAAGGGCAAAGAGATAAGTACATGGAAAGAAAGTGGTGAGATGCATGGAGAAGGAGCAGGGAGGACGAATGGGTGGAACTGGGAAGAAGGGATGGAGGCAACGCACAGGAGAAAGGGAGATTGACAGGACTCTGGCAGAAAAGACCAGATTAGTAGTAAGGCAAGCTCAAGTGTTACAGGTTGTGTTGAGGACCTAAAGGCTTCAGTTCTCTGGAGGATTGTGTGGGTGTCAGTAAGGCTGCATGATACAGTTTCTGTGTTGGGGTCTTCTTTTACATCATTTGGCTTTTTGTTTAAACTGCCTAAGTTACACTTAAAAGCTCGTTAAAGGGTGCAAAGCAAACCTCTCTTAAATAAGGAGATTTCAGTCAACACTGATCAGATAAATCAATATTTTATTTTATTTTATTTTATTTTATTTTAGTAGTTCACTCCTTCCTCCCATAACTCTACATCATTCAGGTCCATCCATTTGAAGCCAGAGTTATTAATTTCCTGAGGAGTGCTTCTGCAGCTCTCATTATTACAGCATGTGAGTACTTTACAAACATTAATAAATTTGTCTTCGCAATGTACTAATAAGGTGAAATGACATTATACACCAGGGAAAAAGAGGCACAGAAGCTTAATGGCAAGAAGGGGCATTTAATTTAGATGCCAAACTTGAGGTGTTTGTGCCCCAGTTTTCCAGAAATAACATTTGGGAGCTCTTTCTTTTTTCTGGAGTCAGTTTTTACTGAGTCCATCACGGTTGGAATTGCTCTGCTCTTCCACAGATTAGAGCGCAGGTGTTTCGTGTTCTGCTCTGAGCAAACAAGGAAGATGCAATTAATATCCGCCTGTGCAGCGTTTGTGTTTTGTGGCTTCCCTGGCATTAGGCATTGATGCAGAAAGAGAATCCAGGTGCCCAGAACAGCTTTCAGCTGCCCTAGGCATAATCATGGTGGTTCTCCAAGCCCTTACCTCATTCTCATTGGGCTCTCCAGTGCTATCAGTGGTGAGGCAGAGATGCAACAAGCAACAGGTTCCTTCTTAATGTGACTTTGACTCTCTGAATGTGTGTGGTCAGTCCCTGTCCTTACACCAACTGAGGCTGGATAGTAGACAAAAAAAACCCCAAAGTATGTGAGTTTGTTATTCGGACTGTCACAGTGTATACAGACCACAGCCAGTGCAGACTTCTACTCTGCAGGGGCACATGCACCAAAAGGGCTCTCCCTGCTTCTCATTGATTCCCATCTTGTGTAACTCTGCTATGGCAATCTTGGCACACAGGAGCAGGGGCTCCCAAAGCCAGAGAGAAGCTGCAGGTTTTATTTTAAAAGGATCCTTCACTGCATCCGTGAGTTGTCTAATTGCTCAGTCACATGAGCTGATATGGGGGAAACCATGTCAAGTGACAGACCCATGGTTGGGCATCTCCCACCTTCCGCCCTTGCGGGGTTGAAATCGTGGCTCGGAAGTGAATTCCACTCAGAAGAGACAACATATTCCCCCTGACTTTTTACACCCTACATAAGCGAAGCCATAGCACAATCAAGTAGAGAATGGAGAAGGCAGTCTCTGTTTTCTTGATACTTTTCTTTAGTAGGAAAACAGAGGGATAGTTTTCAGATGCACAGATAGGAATTAGGCTCCATTAGCTTTCAGCGTGAGAGGGGAATCTCACTAAAGTTTGTACCCACAAAAGTCCTGCTGTAATGATCCAATGTCCCCTAGATCTTTGGGTTTGCACTTTGCAGCTCAGAACATAGTTTAGCCCATCTTAGTTGCATTGTAGGAAAGGAATATCTGATGCACCTGAAACTATTGTCATTTCATTTTAGTTGAGGCGAATTATTCAAGCAGATGCTCATTTATTAAATCCACCTATCAAACGTACAGTCACCAGGATTTTTATTCTTTTCCTGCCTATGCTGTTTCTTACCTCTGACCAAAAAAACCCCAAAACCAACTCAAAACAGCCTTCTGAAAGCAGAGGCATTTGCTTGCACTGCTTTACAAATCCTGATCTGGGTGCTGGGTTCTTTACTGAAGCAAAGCTCCTGTCAAGGTCTGTGGGTTTTGCCTGAGGAAGAACTTCACGTTTGTGGACAGTGAATGAGAGTTTTCACTAATCTGCTGGAATAAATTGTGCATCTCAGCATAGTTTTATTTGACAGCATGACATGTTTCCAGATGTTGCTGTTCAAGATTTCCCATATTCTTTCATATGCATTTCATATGCAATCCTTCTGGCTTACCTGCACGTCTACGTATCCTAATGCTTGAACCTTCTGAAGGGGGAGGGAGATTAGCCAATAGCAGTCTTGCTGTCTGCATAAGGTGAAAGAGAAGAAAATAAGACATGCAGTGATCAGTGTGCTAAATCCTCTCTAAAGCTACAGACCTGTCATGTAGAGCTAAATCTCAGACAGCGCCAGGTTAACACTGGATGTGCCCCTATCTCTCCTTCTCTTGTTTTCAGTCCCCCTCTCCAAAGCCTGGTGGTTGACACAGAGCAGGGCATTATTATTCAGAGTTGCTTTAAAAGTGAATTTATATTGAGTAAAACCAATAAGCCACCCTGCTCTGACATTTAATTTTCTTGGGAACTCTTCCTATTGAATCAGGCAGGACTGCATATATTTTCAAAAGAAATGCAGTGTTTGCACTACAGTAGCCTCCCATGGACAAGAATTAATAATTTGGAAATTACCATAAGCTTATTTCCTGCCACCTCTCTCCATTTCTATGGGGCTATATTTCTGTTTGATGCCACGTAAAACTGGCATTTTATTCCCACTCACTGTGTCAATATGATGTGGAAAATATTCTTCTGTAAAAGGGGTTGCTAATTATGACTAGGTCACTGGTTGGTAGTCCCCTACTCTTTCTGAGGCCGCTTCTTCCTTTGACATAAAACCCTAGGGCTGAAAGTTGAGCATAAATAAATGGTGTCCCTTGAACTAGACACAGTCATAATAAACTCTCAGATGAAATGTCAGGTCTAAGCGAGTGTTCTCTTCTGCTTTCTAGTATAAGTTGATCAGCCCTCCAAAGCAAAGCAGTCATATTTCAGAGGTCACTTTATCTCCCTTCTCTTCTTACCATATTGAATGTCTGATTGTAAGAGAGGTAGTAAACGGCTGTGTTAAAAAGAGGTTGAACCAGGGGGACATAGGTCACGACATCATCTTGCTTTCCATGGCGTGTGATTGTGTACATGCGTTTATGCATCCATCCATCTGTCCAAATCTGTCAAAGATATCTCTGTTTTTAAAACATGAATTATTACAATTTCATATAAGAAGCTACTTCAGACGGACTTGGTCTTCGAAGTGATAGATACTATTCCAAGATAAATGTGTGCTCTAAAATAGCTAAACAAAAGAAAGTAGCAAACAATTTAGTTGGAATTGCTCCAGAACTAACACCCTGTCATAGGGGCGAAAGGATCTGGCAAGCCATGCAAGGAGGTCTTAACAAACTCAGCATTTCATGTTTGTTTAACATAATAGTTTTACTAAAATATCATTGAAGACTGTGTTGTTTTTGTTAGGAATTTATGCTTTGTTAAAAAAAACCCAGCAGGATGGGTTACTATTAAATATATTCACACACTGTTGAGGCTGAATAGTTAAGAATTCAGAAGGTTGTGATTTCCTGCCATGCTTTTTTCAGCTATAATAAAATGTTTCTTTCAATCTTAGTTACTTTTATATGTATATTATAACCTGTCATCCTTATGCCATACTTACCCATTATGCTTAGAACTGGTTCAAAACATTCCATCCAAAGCTGACACAGAGATATTCTTAAACATATATGATGATAGGAAATTTAATGATTTTCTTTTCACTGAAAAGAAAAAGGGGAAATCTAATATATGTTTATTAATATTTCCTTTTTTTTTTTTTCCCTCCTTTTGTCACTGGGAGAGGCATGCTAGTATGATTAAGGAAATAAGGAAAGACTAGCAGAAAATATAGCAATCATCTGCTGTATACATGCATAAACAAAAATCTGTGTGCAATTCAAAATTGCAACTGCAATAATGAGTGCATTGTTTTTTATTTTTTTGTCAGCTGACATGTTTCTGTTCTCCTTGATTATGTGATGTTGTTTGATACACTAGGATGGGCCACAACCAAAATACACCGATGAGGCACTGTGACCTGATTGAGAGCTCTTGCTCCTCACCTATCTTCAGTTTCCAAAAAAGCTGGTTTTGTGGGCTCGATTCAGCATCTGATGGAGTCAGAAGGGTGTTGTGTTGGTGTCCTTCATTGGTGATTATTTCCCCTATGCTTTATAGGTATGGACTAGCCAGTGAGCTGAGAGACAAAGCAGAGTGTGTGGGTTGTGGGGTGGGCTGATCTGTACTTATCTTATGTCAGGTCAGTAGAAATTCCCCTAGAGATGGACAAAAATTTAATTAGTCTATCAGCCTATCTTGACATTTTCTTGTGTATCACTCAACTCCCTTGATCTTTACTGTTAAAATTTTCAAATCTTAAACCTAGCTTAGGAGGTTTTTGCCAAAACAATTACAGTACTTTCCTTCCTTAGCTTACATATTTAGTTCACTGTAAATCAGATAATGGTGATGCATGATATTAAGCTTGCTTTTTGGTGGTTTATTAAAGGTTTTTTGTTTAGCTGGATAATTGTGGTGTTTACTAAAGGGAAGATTATCTTGCAGTTAGATTGAGATGTTTCAATCTCTACTACATATTTTCTTTGAAGTCACCTAGGGCCACAATAGGTGCTACAATACAGTGTTTGACGGCAAGGCACTTGCTTACATTTCTGAATATTCAAGCATCTTTATGAAACTTTTATTCTCACCTAGATTTCAGGCATATTGAGCATGCATGCCCCACTTGTTTACACTTGGTGCTTTCCATTCTTGAAAATTTGGCCCAATCAATCAACCTCAAGAACAGAGTACCATATTGTAAGAGGGGAAAATCGTACCTTCTCTTTTATACTCTTTGTTCTTTCTGTACTTGAAATATTTACATTTAATCAAGCTGAATGTGAAAAGCATGATTTGAGCTGCTTCACAAAGCTGCACCCGTTTCTGATTCTCTAGTGTTTATTACAGTGCAGGCAGAGCTATTTGCTTGCTTGTTGCTTACATTGAGCCTTTTTTATTGTGTATCCTGCACAGTGGGAACAAGGGAATAGTTTAACACAGCTGTGGAGAAGTTAAACCCATAAACCTTGGGATCACTGTAGCTGGAGAAGGTACTGGGTGGGATTCCTTTCTACACATGTTGGCATCCTCATTTTCACGAGCTGAGATCAATGGTGGACCTTCAGCCTCCGAAACTCAGCATGGAGAAACAGCCCTATGTAAGGAATGGGTCTTCTCTTTCCGACAAAGTCATTTTAAACAATTTGCAGGCATCAGGTTTCATACGAGTCAGTCTACTTGCTACCTGCAGAGGGAGTTGAGGTGAGTAAATCGAATGTCAGTATCCATGTTTTAGACAACCTGAGGAAGGTGAGATGCTGTGGGAGGTCCTCTGGGGAAAACACACCATCACAAGAGTGATGTGGAAACAGAGCTTGTTTCTATGTCCACTCCCTGCTGTGATCAGCAAGGAAGAACAAGCAATATTTTCCTTAGTTTCCCAGACATTGTAGAGATATCTTAACTAGGGTAGTTTTGTGTGCAAAGAGAGTAAGTCTCTTAGTTGGAGAACTATCAATTATTATAAAGTTTTGCTATCAAAAAAAAGTAAACAATTCACACTAGTGAGTGCTTCCTAGGCATAGTGTGGCACATGACATTTTCATCATGAACTATGATATTAAAAGATTTTCTTTGTGTCCTGTGAGACCCATAGAGAAAAATTCAAAAAACTATACAACTCTTTTTCTTTACTAGTCTTCAAGAGGACACTGAAACGTTCTTTTCTCTAGTAACTATTTCTGTACAACTTTCTTGACCCCGTTGTTTCTTTTTTTTTTTTAAAGTTGCAATGTGAAAGATGCTTCTCCCTGAGACTCAGAGAAGTTAGATTCCTTTTCTTCAGTTAGCAAAAATAGCACATTTCAAGATGTGCTATAAACTTTCAACATCAAAGATAAATTTTGGATGGCGATTAGGAACTGAAAAGAAAGAACTACAATGGAAATATTTATGTAGCTAGACTTTAGCATATTATTATTAGTTTTCCATTTGACAAAAATTTACAGAACACATATTTGTATTTGTGATATTTCCTGAAAGAAGTTTGAATGTCTCATGTATGTGTTATATGTCTTTTATTACTGTTAGAAAATAAAGATTTTTATGTTATTGAAGTGGCAGAAGGAAAATGGCACCTTGGTACTGTGACTAGAAAAAAATTGCTACAGAAGACAAATGGACATCCAGGAGACCTTCTATAGCAATAAATTTCTTGTCAAATAAGAGTTTCTAATAGCATTTGGTAGTGCCTTATAATGGCTAGTGTTGCAATCCAGTGTTAGGTTGTTGCAGAAAATAGACATTTCCCTGTGAGACTTTCTTTCAACTTTGATGTATAATAACTTGATAATAGTAACCAGATGGTTAATTAATTTGGAACTAATTGAGAAAAGTGGAAAAGTATTTTTATGTGTGATATAACTGCAACAGTATAATTTTGAACTAGTAAGCGGTGTAGCTTAAGTAGTAGTGCAGGAAAAAAATAAGCAAAAGAAATTTTATTACATAAATGCTGCTGGATCCAAAGTCAACCATATACAAGTTTTAAAATGCACACAAGACTTCTCCACTCCATCCCTAATGCATATTAATGACCAAATTCTAATAAACCCTGTAGCTGTGAAGTCAGTTTGATCCTTATAAAGGTGTTAGCTTCTCAGAGCTCCATAGAGATGAATGATAAAAGCGAGAGGCTGCTTCTTATTCTACAAGTGGACAGAAAGACAGACAGAGAGTCATGTCTGTGACTCATGGGAATAAGAAGCAACCAGAACAATTAATGTTTTAACTTTTCTCCCACTGGATTTACCTTCAAAATTATTTGCTAATGGTAGATAGTTGAATACAAAATCAAGAAATAGTCCTTTGCATTATCAGTAGAATGGGAAGGACATTGAATAGCCTAGTGCTTTATAGTTATTCTAGTCTCCTTCTCTATGACTTATCAGTTATAATCAGCCAAGGCAGTAACCCTGTCTGTCACAGCTATTCCAAAAAGGTCATGGGGCTCAAGCTTGCTAGAAGGCAGGCACACATCAAAGTAGGGAAGTCTCATATTAAATGACCTTTCATTTACACACTAGTTTTTTTTCTCTCAGTTTTCCATACCCTTTCAACCCTTGCCCTTGGCTGTTTCAGTGGTTGTTCATAAGCTTACATCAAGACATCAAGGCACTTGACAGCCAAAGGCAACAAGAGTGTTACCTGGCCTTTTCAGACTAAGTTCTTCCCCTGGCCATGGTCACCTGGACACAAGGTTCTTCCAGCTGATCTGTTTTTACAATAGTAAACCTCAAGAGTGTAGGCCTTTCCTCCCTCTCTCTTTCATCCACATGCCATAGGTACAACATGTGAATAAAAGAAACTGATGAAAAATAAGTTAGGTGACAATGTCCTCCACTCACCATGCTAATGACAGTAGCCTTTAAGTGATCATCTAGCCTAGGGCTGTTCATAGAGACACTGTCACAGTAGGGAGGAGACCTGTGGGGACAGTCATTTGAACTATTATGCTAGTAGGGATGAGGGGAGTGGGATTTCAAAAGTCAATGTTGACGTAGGAAAACTGGGGAAGAGGGACGAATTATTGTGAGGTTTTCCTGTGTATTAGCAATACTTTGTGTATTTTTCTTAATTTGTGTTTATACCCCTGGTAACGGGAAGGTATAGATTCAAACACCAATACGAGAATAACCACAAGCAGACTCTGGATCAGCAGGAACTGTAGATGCTCTACATCTGAACACGAAGAGAAGAGGGACTTTGGTTGTTTGGTTTATTTTTTTCCTGGACTGTATGAGATCCTCTGCTTTAAAGCCCGTGTTATGTAGGATGCGAGTCTTGTATATGCAGAAAAGCATGCTAATATCTGCAGTTCAGCTTCTACCTGACTATTCCTAATGCAACATGACAGGTCTGCACAATGCCAGCAAGACTGGCTCTGCTCAGCTAGATATCCTGAAAGCAGACCCTATTCTCTAGAAACTTTAGGAGAGTGAAAGGTATATGCTTTAGGGATAATTGTGGAAGTAGATGAGAATTGCTTTTTCTTAGTTCTGCAAAGAGGAATCCATTCCAAAGAGTGCTAAAAGTTCTTAGTATAAAGGAGACATAGACATCAAAGATGCTGCACTCAGGAACTTATGAAGAAAGGTGGTAACAATGGTTTGCATGTTCCACACAGTGGGAAATAAATCACAGCAGACAATGTGGCACATGTTGGAACAAGAACACGGAATTTCTGCTCAGAGGAATCTTATTGCTGCAAGTTAATCATCCTTTTATTAGCATGCCCTGAAGCTTTTTCAGACATCAATTTTGCAAAATAACAGTTGGATTGTGGAAGTATGTCACAGAATTAAGGAAAAAACCCACCAAACTTGAAAACACAAAGTTGCGTTTGAGCCCTATATAGTCAAGAACAGTACACCTGTTTCCTTTTATGAGACAGATTTGAATACCCTTTAAGCGACTAACCTGTGGGAGGCAGTGAGTGAAGATCTTGGTGTTGGAATTTATGATGGGTGAGTAGCTTCTAGGGGAGTCAGTCCTTTGAGTTGTGAATGAAGAGCCTGTGCTGTTGCTATCTTGTAAGGCATTTGTTGAACATCACAAGACAGTATGATACCAAAAAGGATCAAGTCTGTGTTTCTTTGATTGGGGATTCTACAATGATTGGAAATGGATGAACTTCTGTGTGTGTCATCTTTTTCATTTTCTGCAGAGCCAGGAATAACATAGTTGAAAATTGTTGGTGATGTAGCTTTTTATTCTTTCCAGAATCATCCATAGAGGACAGAAGGCAGTCAGAAAAAACATAATAAAGTTCGGGTGCTTCATGGGATGGAATTAGCATGTCTTTTGTCTGTCTCCTCTTTCCACTACAGTTTTTTTAACTTCTTTATTTCATTCTCCTGTTTCTGTTTGACAGACTCACGAAGAAAACATTGATTGTTAGCTTTGCCTCAATGCTCATCTTCTGTTCTTCTCCATTTCTTCTTTAATTTAAGGCACCTTTGGTACTTTTTTCCCATCAGACATAATGAATGACTGGGAGCTGTCAGCTCTTTTGGACTCTTTTGTCTTCTATTCATCATTATGTCTTCATTGTCCTGTTTAATTTAGCTGTGCCATCGAGGGGATCACTTACTGTGAAAGACAATATTTCTAGCTGTCCATAGGGATTTCACACATCTATTCATCATCCTATGTAAGATAAACTATATGTGAAATATTGTGCACTAAAAAGGGCAAAATATCTAAGTCCATTTCAGGTACCAAATGCTTAGCCAGTATTTTCAAACACAAGCCTCTTAGGCTAGGCATGTGACAACTTTTCTGAATACAAATTTCCTCCAATTTAGAGATAGATCTTTCTAAGTTTAAATTTATTTGAGTAAATGGCACGTAAAATTCAGTGTCAATAATTGCAGAGTCACATATGCAGGCAAAAAAACAGTCCTAGCTCTACATACGTGAGGATGGACTTCAGATGAGTTATTGCCACTCGGAGATTTGTAGCAGGCAGCTTTGTAAAACAGTGGATTAAAGCTCAGCAGCAGTCACAAAGGAAAAGAGAATCATAGGCAGAATTGGGAATGGAGTAGAGAAGAAGCAGGAAACATCACTGTCCTATACAAAAATGCAGTACACACTCAAGTTTTGATGGCTGCATGGAATTTTGTTCCCTACTCCTCAGATTCAAACAGCTTAAAGCATGACAATTATCAGACATAGGGTAATATCTTCTGAGTAAAAGAAACAAAAAGATGAGAATTCCTCAGCTTGAAAGAGATTCCACATGATCTAATGAAAGTCTAAATTAGTGTATGACATGGAGGAGATAAGTAAGGAATAATTATTGTCAAATTAAAAACTGTAGCAGCTCAGATACTGTATTCAGCTCAGGGTTGCTGGAAATAGAGCAAGCTATGCCAGGCTGTAAGGATTACTTTGCAATCCTATTATTTCACATGTTCTTTTCATACGGTCTTGTGAACAGCTAACACTAAAGATAGGGTAGTGGGTTCACTGAAGCTTTTGCCTGTGTAGGTGCAGCAGTGGTTCCTCGGTTCTTGTAGATCAGGTCTTGATTCAGGCGCTTAATGGGGTGGTTCATCTACCTGAACTCTGTGCGGTGTTGAGAGTCATTGCAAGCAGAAAACCATCATTGGTGTAATTTGGCTTCCAAAGGTACACAGATAAATCTCATTTAATGTATCTTGCCTTACAATACCTGTAAAATAAATCCTTGGTTTGCACACATTTCTTGCACACAAGGAATAAGGTATTAGAAATTATGGAAGGTTTAATTGCAGTATTTTACACCCACATTTAAATTGGTTGGACTAGATGGACGTTGTAGGTCCCTTCCAGCTGAAATGTTCTGTTCTGTCTTATTCTATTCTACTAACCTTAAGTCAACACTAAGGACTTTGAAAAAATTGAGAGTTTATGAGTTCATGGCAACATTTAGTTTATGCATCTTCACCAGGTTCTGTACGTATAATTTTATGGCTATATAGTCAAAAAGATAAATCTTCTAACTAAGAGCTACAGAAAAACATTGTGGAAGTTTTCCAGTGCTAATCTTAGTTTCTCTCCTCATATGCACGCTTGTTCCTATTTCTTAGCACAGGGTAAATTACCCAAAAAGTCCTGTCTAAATTAATATGTACACAAAAGCACGTCATTTATTTTAACCATAATACCAGAACTTGTAAGCAAATACCGTTTTATGTTATGGATAGCACTAACATGAAGATGAAAGAGAAATATGAAATAATTGTTGCTCACAGCCAAAACCTGTATCACATCACAGTTGCCAAGCACAATTCAAATTATACAAAGTAAGTAATGTGGATTTAAGTTTGCAGTTTCAGATTCTCCCTTTTCTCCATTGCATTTTTTTTATTTCAGTTGTGTCAGAGCCTGTAAATCTTGCGTTGACACAAACTCACAAGCAGAGTCCTTGGGGATATGGGATCTACATTGTCAGTGGTTTATCTGGTCCTTGCCCTTTCCTGCATATATTTTTGTTGATGTCTTAATGGATGCTAAACATAGACTTTTTGTATAGTCCTCTTTGAAAAGTGCTGTTGTAGACTATACGATGTCTATTTATGCATAAAAACTGAGTTTTATTACTGTATCTGTCTTTGTGTTTGGTAAACATAAAGGAGAAAGGGGTGAACAGGAGTCACTTAACAAGTTCTATGATTCTAACTTTTCATGATCAAACAACAGCAAGAATCTAATTCTGGTTTTTATTAAAAACAGTAAATTAATTCACAGATGATTGCTTTCATTTAAGAACACACCTTGCAAATATTGACATTTCTGCAAATTACTTAGATGTTTTTAAGGTCCAGTTTTAAACGGAATGGAATAATCCAAAGCCACAGTGTTTGTGTACATAAATTTCCATATCTAATAACTTAAGAAAACCCAGGCATCCTTTTTTACAGAACACAGGCAAGAAAAGTCACGATCCTTTTGAGGCTTCTACATAGAAATCAAACATAGTTCTGTTCACATACTCTCACATTTATTCAGTTCAAAGGTATCATTCATTGATTTGACTGTTTATCTTCTGTCTTCAAGACATTTTATTTAAAATGCAGTCTCTGAAAGATTTATATGGGGGTCACATTAAAATGACTCAGAAATGTCCCCAGGAGTTTGGAAGATGCAATTATGTTGAACTGAAAACTAGAGGATCCTACATGCTATTTTATTGACAGTAGGCATTTTAGGAGGATGTCTCAGTGTCTTATCTTTCAAAGTTGGTTATGAATCTTTAGCAAATGCTTTTTTTATGGAATGAAGAGCTTAAATGCTTTCTTGTCTTTGGGTACACAGTGAAACATTACTCACAGCAGTGTTTTGGGACTACACTTACTTTTCACTTCTGATTTATGCACTTATTTTCCTCACAATGTGAATAATATCACCAGCATGATTGGGATTTCTTTTTTTCATAATATGTTTAAAACTGAGGTGAAAAATATCTGCGTGAAGTATTTGAAAATACCACCTGAGGATGCCTAAGATGTTATTAGTCACTACCCAAGCTGGCAAAGGCATGGAGATGGGTGGTGGTCAGATATTTTTGTCACAACACAATTTCAGACAGTAATTATAAAAATTGTGAGATTCCTCCTATCCCAAGATAGATCAGTTTTGGAGAAATAGAAAGTTTTCAGGGATGTAGAGAAGGTTCTTCAGTGGGGTGAGTCAGGAGGTGATATGAGCCGCAGCAGCTGGCTAACATGAAGCTAGAAATTGCCAGGACAAAGCTGCCCTCTGTGCTATCATTTCAGCACATTTTGGGAACTCCATTCATCAACACCCCTAAAGCATTAATTGGGAAATGAGAATGGGCTTTTTCCTGTTTGTAATTCTTGGGGAATTCAAAAAAGTGAGAGTCAGGGAAGACATTCCAGCCCAACACTGCTGCCTGGAGGTGTCCACATCTCATGTTTCCCCTCCAGTGACGACCCTTTCTCCAAACCTAAATAAGTCTTGTGAATTGGTTTTTATCAATTAATAGACACAACATGAAAGTAGAGGAGTGACTGATACGCCAGAAGCTGTGCTGCCATTCAGCAAGACCTGGACAGGCTTGAGAGCTGGGCAGAGAACCTAATGAAATTCAACAAAGGCAAGTGTAGGGTCCTGCACCTAGGGAAGAGTAACCCCCTGCACCAGTACAGGTTAGGGGCTGGCCTGCTGCAAAAAGAGCTCTGCAGAGAAGGATCTGGGTGTCCTGGTGGACAACAAGCTAACCATAAGCCAGCGATGAACCAGTCTTTCATTTCTGTGAGAGACCAGTGGTGTAATTTGGTCCATTAAAAGTGTGGCCAACAGGTTGAGGGAGGTTGTAGTCCCCCTCTACTCTGCCCTAGCGTGGCCCCATCTGGAGTACTGTGTCCAGTTCTGGATTCCTCAGCTCAAGAAAGACAAGGAACTACTGATGAGAGTCCAGCAGAGGGCTACAAAAATGATCAGGACTGGAGCATCTCTCTCCCGAGGAGAAACTGGAGAATGGGGCCAGACTCTCTTTAGTGATGGCCAGAGACAGGACAAGGGGCAACAAGCACAACCTGGAGCACAGGAAGTTCCATCTGAGCTCAAGGAAAAACTTCTTCACTTTGAGAGTGACGGAGTGCTAGAATAGGCTGCCCAGAAAGGTTGTGGAGTCTCCTCCTCTGGAGATATTCAAAACCTGCCCGTAAACATTCCTGTACAACCTGCTGTAGGTGAAACTGCTGTAGCAGTGTTGGACTAGTTGATCTCCAGAGGTCCCTCCCAACCCCTACCATTCTGTGATTTCCCATTGCTAATCAATGTGATTTTTCTGTGAAGCCTCATCTTGCTTTGTAATTAACAGGCATAATAATTGAACATATAATTTGTATTAAATAATTTTCTTCTTCTCTTGATTTCTTTGACAGAATCATGAATAAACTGGCAGACCAGCAGGACCACATGATACCATGAAGAGAAGCTCACAGGTCCTCTATTGCCAACTGTTTAGTAAGTTAACATGTTTGGGTTTTTTTCTGTAAGAAAGGAACTAATCTAATCTTTACATAAGATAGTAATGTTTATGCAGGGCATAATTCAGGTGGGTACTTATCCATGTCCCTTGCTTCAGGTACCTGGAAGGAACTATATGGAAGTTAAATTATCTTGTTAACTGAAGTACTTGGAGATGAACTAAAAAACAAGTTGACCTATCAGCTGTATCTGCAGTCTCTTGTAGAAGAGTATTTGTTGTGCCTTGCAGCTGTGAACACCCTCAGAAAAGTGAGATGCAGAGAGTGGCAGTTGCAAGAAATAATGCAGTGGTGGTTGCAAAAAATAATGCAGTTGTGGTTTTTATCTAGTACTCAGCGGCTTAAGCAATATTTCCCATTTGGCACATATGATGGTGGTGTCTCAACAAAAGATCTACGAGTAAGGCAGGGGGTCCAGATTCACACAGCCCTAAATTCTGTGTCAGTTCCTGAGATGATGAGTTTCTTTTTTCTAAGATTTGGCTTTCAGAAGAGTCCTTCAATATGAAAGTCCAGCAAAAAGGCTCAGATGAAATTTAGACTGTATGGATGAGATCTGCCTCCCCAGTTCCCACTGATAAAGCAAGGTTTTAGATGTGAAACAGTATTGACACTGTTCAGGCATTTCTGTAAGCTGACAGTTTTCAGTGTCAACGTCACAAC
Organism: Cuculus canorus; assembly: GCF_017976375.1. Classification (NCBI taxonomy): domain Eukaryota; kingdom Metazoa; phylum Chordata; class Aves; order Cuculiformes; family Cuculidae; genus Cuculus; species Cuculus canorus. The sequence goes on from NC_071402.1 coordinate 115,519,338, forward strand.
CAAAAACTTTTCTTCAAAATTTTAGAAATTAAGTAAAATAAGAACAGATAAAATATGTGTAATCATTTGCTGTCGTATGTTTTACAAAGGAAATTGCTAATTTACAGTAACAATCTAAAAAAGTTTTTTTTAACATTACCTCTTCAATTCAGCATAATTTCTGTGTTCAAGATACATATTTTTGTAAACATTTTTATATGGATTTCTCTTATTCTAGTTCAAGCAAGACAGAAACCAGAAGATCATACTTAGTATGCATGGAATGAGCAATGGAAGGACTATTTAATTTTATTGGCATGTGTGAAAATTAAGTCTAACAAATATTTTACGGACTGCTACAGAAATCTAGTTAATGTTTGCTTTACTCATTGCCATCAGAGTACAGAGTGAAAGTTTTCTTTTGCTTTGCTAGATTGGCTAGTGTTCCTATTCTTATTTTCAGCTTCTCCTGTGACATAGGAGAAACTAATCTGTGTATTCATGACATCTGAGAGGAGGCTCTGGAGGCGCACCCTAGATAATTTTGCTCCCATGAGCACAAAGCTAAGCCAGGTGTGCCTAGACAACCTGCCCAGCAGCACACCTTTGGCTCCCAGAGGTTGGATGCCTGACTGGAGTGGGATAGGGGAAGAGTTCCTCAGGAAGGGCTGTAACCAGAAAACCACTGATAGCGTTGGGGGCTGTGGGAGTTTTACAATAGCTGAGGACTCAGAATACTTTGTCGCATTTTTACATATTTCTGTGTGTTGTATAGTAACTTAATTCTAAAATTATCTCAATTGTTGGAACAGCATTAGGTTCCTTGTAATGAAAATATGAAACTAAGCTGTATAAATACGTTTCTACCAACATGGCAGGGAGAAAAAGGAAGGTATACACTAATTCCTACCTATCACATTGTTAGGTCGCTCTGTAGGTTTGGTTTTTTTAGTATCATGCTTCCCTCCTTGGCAGCATTCTCCACTGCTTTTCCTGTTGCTTTAAACTGTACTTTTCAGTGTAATATATCTAGGGAGCAAACAGAGGAATACTGAGAATTAAGAGGGAAAGGCTGATAAAACTGTACACACACAGACACTTCTATAGGCAACAATATTGTGAACTCTATGATGTAATTTGAAAAGATGAATTCTGAACATACTGTTTCTACTGACAGACAAATGACTGCTTCATTTCTCAGAGTGCAGCAAAAAATGTGTACTAAATGTACTTGTCATTAACAAATGCAACAGCTATAGATATATAATAGATATTGTAGGCTTCTGAAATGACTTTTTTCACTGACTGGTTGGTTGGCTGGTTTGTAAGAAGCCTATCACAAGATCCACCAACTTACTTAATTCCTATTAAATCGGTTTTCTTTTAGATGCACTGTAGATGTGTTACTTAAGCTCACTTTCCCCCCAGTTACATCACAATAAAATTAACAGTCTCCAGAGAGTGCGTTCCACAACCATGGAAGAAGAAATTGATGTGTTTCCTTTAACTGTTTTTTATGATAGAAGAAGGGCCTGAAGCATGGTTTTATTTGTTTCATTTACACAAAAGAGGGAAAATTACTGCTACTATACAGAGAAGAAAGAACCCATGCCTTCTTGTGAAAAGTGTCAGATGAGAATGTTCTACTTTGGGCTGCTACACCAATGTCCTATGCCCACTTGCCTTCCTTACCTGCAACTGCAACAAGTGGATCTATGGTGCTGCCTCTCTGATATGGCAACATTTTCATTTTGTCTGCTGTGTTATGAGCAATTAATTGAGGCTTACGGTAATAGACGGAAGTGCCATATGTATCTACTGTTGTGAGTCAAAACCTAGGTTGGCTTAAACAAAGTGTTGGTGTTTTTTGTAGAAACAGTGATGAGCTGGAGAGACAAAACTCTGTGCTTCTCTGAGCATACCTGTGGCTAAGAAAGATAGTAAGAAGCAATTTTTCATCCCCAAACAGGTCCTTTGCTGTGTGGCTTGTCACATCTTAACCAGCTGAGTCCCAGCGGTTCCACTGGCCTACATTCTTCTATATATTCATTTCCACCTTGGTTCAGCTGTGCTCTGTTCAGCTGTGTCTGTGTGGTATCTGAGACAGTAGGACCCTTGGACTCATGAGGACTGCTTGGCTTTGGGGTTAGAAGAAAAGACTTACATAGATGTTTGATTTACATACTGGTGGGATGTTAGCTGTATTTTTGAAAGTTAGGGCCCATATGTCAATTAGATTTAACTGTAGCATACATCTTTTTTTCATGAATTTTAGATGAGTTCTGTAATCAGTCTATTGCCATCCGTATTCTTCTGCTGTGCTTTCCAAAAAGAGCATATTCCATCCATTTATGCTGATCAAGAATAGTATGTGAAAATGGCATTAGCAGCAGCTGCTCTTTTGACTATAGTTGTAGCTGGCTTGAATCTGATCCCTGTTATCAAGAGGTAGACTTTGTAAAAATTGCAGTGCTACGTTAGGCCCAGGACAGGGGCTCCAAGCAATGCTACTTTACCTCTAGTCATTCGTAATTTATGAATAAGTAATTAAATGTGTGATGTAACTGTAAAGAAGCAACGCTTTCAAACTGTATCTTCAAAGATTCTATTTAATCTGAAATCTCTTATGACATTAAAAAAAACCCCAGACATAAAAAGATTAGAACAAAAAATTTGGAAGAGTTTTCTTAGTGAGAGCTCTTTGAAGTCACTAGCTAGATTGAGTTGATGAGGACCAATTAAAGCAAAACATGTGTCCACAATTTGCTGCCATTTGTTCTAGGCACATCTTTATGGATGAAGTTTGTTGCCTCTGTAATGATGAAGATGCAAATGCCTTTCCCATGAGGCTGAGCAATCTCTATTTTTTCTAAAGACGTAATGTGATGATTTAAGCCCTGCAGCATGAACCACAATATGTCTGCATTTTCTGTAATAAAACATGCACGTTATAATTTACCATGCATGCACTGTTCACTAAGGGCTTACAAGTTGCATATAAACTAGAGAAAAATGTGGAGAAAGGTAACCAGTGGAGTTCTTGGCACGCGCACTGAATACTAGACTTTCTCCTTCAGATGTTCATTTTCCTGAAGAGTGTTAGGACTTTTATTTGCTGTTTACTTACAGCACCAGTATCTGCATGAGGACCTGTCACCATAGCATAGGGAAATAAGTGTCAGTCTGAGTGTTTCTTCTTGTTGTTATCACTTACTGCGTTCTCAAGCATCACTCGCTTATCTCTGAGGCCTGGCACAATGCCCAGTAATATGAATAGAAAGGGACTCCTATGTACAGGCTTGCACTGCTCTCTATAACAAACTGAGCAGAAATGGCAGTGAGTGTTGGTGCGTTACAACACAGGCTGTATCAGATCTTGTATCCCCTTGCTGTGGATGCAGCTCGCCTTCCTAGGTTTTCACTGGCAAGACTGACTACCATTTGGTTAAGTCTTTTGCGATGAAGTGCACCCTGTAGAAAGGGTTAGCACAAGCCATTGCTCCATTCAAGTCTGAAGCCAGTCCAGGGGCTCATCCCTCTTTTCATAAATGTTTGATAAGCAATGCGAGTTTGTCAAATTCCTGGTTTAGAGAAGATCCAGTTCTCAGTGCCATTTGAAAGGTGCTGAACAGCATTATCTCCCAATGGCAATTGCTTCTAATAGGAGCCAAGACCCACCAACTCCTGTTTCTATCACCAAGTACTGTCTGTGAATAAATATACAGTATTAATAAGGTGGTATGCACTGATGGCTTGCTTATACAATTATGCATGGCTCGTTTATAGCAAGCAGCAAGGCACGGTAACAGTGCAATGAAGTCCACTGCCAGAAGCAGGAGAATAACGTCTTCTCTGTCTGTAGTCGTAGACATGAAGAACTGGACTTATAGAACAGGTGGCTTGGCATTAGACATAGGGCAAAAAATGTGCTTTAGCAAGTTAGGACATTGAAACACTAGAACAAGCTATAGTCACGAGGATTTTAGTCTGCCACTGAAGCACCAAATGGAAAAAAAACCATCTCTCAGGGGAGACAGAGGTCATCTAGATGATTTCAAAAGCTTCCATCAAACCCTCTGATCTTGTGACCACTGGGTACTGTGTCCTTAGTGCAAATGAGCCTGCTTGTTTCAGCAGAAGGCTCTCAGTTTGCACAAGCCATGTATAATTAATCTGTGCAACAGAAATGTACGGCAGACTTAGGCTTAAAGGTACTGGGGATCACTTGATACAGATCAGCAGAGTGCATCTTCCTGTCGTTTATGAGGACTCTTAGAGAGAAAAGAAAACAACATTTATGTTGTGCACTCAGGCTGGTAGGTGTTAGCCTGAACAAAGAGAGTAGCAGGGAGTTGTTATCCAGCAACAGATTCCATCTGGTTTGCTTAAAAATTAGAAAGGTAAACAGCCTCTGGATATGCAGCCTTTCATGTACAGTGTTTTTTGGGATACTCACTGGGCTAGAGCATTTGTATTTGGGAGTCACGTGGCTTGGTAACAGGCTGCCCATCAGGCAGCTCACAGCAAGCAGTCCATCAACACTTGCTTTTTTCCCAGAATTCAATTAAATGTTGTTGCTTCAGTTTCTCAGCAAAAACTTTGCCTTCTTGAAGGATGCTGCAACTCTCCATTTTGTGATCCCTTCCTGGAAAACAGACCTTTTTAAAGAAAGCTTTAAAAGCAAAGGCACCTTATGAAGAAACTAAATTGAATATGCATTTTCTTATCAGATGTAGACTCCAGCGTCCTTGATATGCCCTCTAGTGAGATTTCAGCTGCACACACACAAAAGAGTGTGTTCCTGCTCGCTGCCTGGATAAACACAGCTCTGTGAATTGGATGGCTCTTGTGATTCTAAAACCAAAAATGTTCCCATGAATAGTTTGCGATATTTATTTTAAATTTAATGGTTCCATGAACATTATTGCCCTTAAAGACATTACAGTTCGGTAGAGTTTCACAGATTGCACAAACTCATTAAAGAGTTTGAGGTATGTCTGTTGGGGAGGGGATGTTCTGTCTTCTTCTGCCAAGAGCAGATATAAATTTAGGACATAGCAGCCTCTCCAAATAGCTAACATATTGTGAAAACTTCTCCACTGTTCTTGCAGACTTGCTGAAACACAGAAGGATGTAGAAGAGGACTGAGACTGTAAGATTTCAGGTCATGGTTTAAGTCCTTGACACTGAAATTGGGATATAAAGCCAATAGACAGTTACATTATTATATTTGATATTTTGATGGGCAAGCAAGCAGTTTGTGCCTTTGCACATATCATCTGTTAGTTGTCTTATGTTATTGACAACAAGTACCTTCAATTTTGTGCTTTTACTGGTTCTATTTGCACAAGAACCTTGTAGTTTTTTAAAAATCAATGAGAACATGGAAAACTTCCTGGTGATCATATTAATCAAGAATTCACACACTGGTTGTGAACATTCTGGTAACAATATCCATGACTATTATGCTAGAAGATCAAGAGATATTAAACACATACGTATAAACATGCATGTTTACTGATGTTGGAAAATGCTGCGAGGATTTGGTTTTAAAATTCCTTTCTGTCTTGTTAAAACATTAATTTGATAGGTCAAAAATGAATCCACAGTATTAGTTCCATCTTATGTTGTGAATTATTTGTGGTTTTGATCTGAAGCAATTCCTATTGTATCTGCCTAATCTTCTATTTTAGATTCAGTATTGTTTGCCTCAAGCCTTGAGAGGGAGGTTTTAGAGGGAGGGTGAATAGGCAGGAGTATAGATTTGACTTTTCTCTGTTTTCCTGTTAAAAAGTCTATTCATCCTTCTCTAATAGAAATGAAACTTCAGGAACAAAGACTTAGGAGCTTGTGCAATTTCATGTGTGTGTCTTTGAGACTCAGCATCAAGTCAAGTGGAGGAAGAAATGTTTCTGATATGCAGACAGGAGCTTAGCAACCATGGAATATTTGTCCTATTGAGTTCCATGGCAAAGCTCCTATTGACTTTAGTAGGATTGGGATTTTATTCCCAGCCTTCATGTTCCCAGCTTGCTTTGATATGTTGCAGTATAAAACAAAAATATCCTGTCAAACATTTATTTCCTTCCCCTAAGCCTTATTTTCTTGCTGGCTGTGCCTGAAAGACATTGGTGTGTTTTTGACAATATTGCATTCAAACCTTAATCCGGTAAAGGCAGTTAAATATGTAAATAGAGCTCTTAGCACCGGGCAGATTACTCCTACAGCAGCCGTTAGCCATAGGCTTGAATCTCTGTTGGACTCCATTCCTGTAATTTGACATTAGAAAATTTTTATGTCAGCACACATGCTGGTGTCTAACGTCCATGAATTTTCCTATGCCTGTGATAGTGTTCCTGTATAAAAGACAGAAAAATGGCTGTTAGGTACTTAATGTACATTGTTATCTCATATTCCCCCATGTGCAGACTGCCATGCACATGAATTTGTACCATTGGTATCAGTAATACAGGGATATTGGTGCCACCGTTATTTAGGTGTTGAAACTTCTATATGTTGAAAATTTGACTTTTCACAAAGCCTTTGAACTCATCACCCTCCACCCACCCATTAGCACTCTACGTACCATTATTGTTGAAGAAGGAAGACCTAACTGTGGAGGTTATGCCACCTTTGATCACTCATGTATGTGTCCATTGTAGCTCACTTCAGGCTGTGTAAATAGTTCAGAAGAAATACTTAAAAAAACAAGCTCATCACAGGCTGTGGAAACAATTTGGAAGACATACATATAAAACCAAATGTCATTGAACTTGGTATTATATGATGGTATTATCCCTCTCCAATCTCTACATATCAAATAAATAGATGTCCTCTCCAGTTCTACAACAGATTTCCAGAGAAATTGAGTGTATGCCAAAATTTAAGCACATTCAATCCAGTGAAAGGCTTCAAAACTCTACCTGCAAAAAAAATTGCCGTGAAACATCATCTACGTTAACCTTTGGAAAGCCATTGCTTCTCAAAACAATGCATCTGGGCTGGTTTTAATTTTAAAGATATGCATCTACAAAACTTCCTTGACAAATCAAGGCCTATAGATAGTTGGTATGAATGTATTGTTTTGTTTTATCACTTTAAACTACAGATATCTTCTAGTGCCTTAAACTTCAAGGGCAGGATGTGCTCCCAAGGTCTGGAAAAAGCCTATAGCCCCATTTCACATGATTTTTTTTCCTCCACATTATTCTTGATAAAAGGCAGATATTTATTATATGTCCCACAAAAGATGTTTGAAGAGTGACCTTGGCAGGAAAAATACTTTAGCTGCTATAGTAACATAAAAGCACTCCACTACTACATTCAGAAGTGGTTCTGGAAATGAGGAGAGAAAATTCGTAGCATGTCACATCCCTTCAGCTAGAGAAGGCAAGGGAACCGCAATGCCAAGGCCGTGTTTCCTGAGGATGAAGGGGCTGGGTCCCCATGCTGGCTTGTGTGTCTGATGTGCACCATGACTGCCCTGAAGGAACCCACCACCCCAGGTTTTGAATGAGCAGTGCTCTGTAGCCCCACCAGCTTTCTTGACACTGAGGCTTTTTTCTGTACTGTGATGATGACATGGTTCTTGAGCTAATATTTTCACTCAAGATTAGGCTCCTGTCATATCCAGGGACAAGGGGAGGATTTGGGGGCCAGGATTTCCAAGTTAGCAAAAGCTTAATAACTCAATTGAGTGTTCAGCGAGTTTTGTTCAATAGATAAGCAGGTCAATCTGCTGTTTTCATGGTGGCATAGTAGGAAACTTCTGCAGGTATCTTTAAGAATTGCACTAGGCATGCCTCTTTGATACGAGTACCAAGAGACTTTGGAAAATCCAGTGCCTTTTCTTCTAATGTAAGGATACAGACTTTGTTTCAAAACTGTGTAATTTTGTGCAGAATATAAATCTTTTGCTTAAGAGTTGATGAATAACAATCACTGCTTACTAAGACAGGGTTATAAAGAAAAAAACCAACCAACCAAACACCCAAGAGGCACTGAATTGAGTGCATATTTATAGATCCTAGTTGTGGTAACAAATGCTTCTTTCTCAGTAGTTTATAAAATCACAGCATTGTGCAGATATTAGCTAATAAATTTAAGTTCCAATGAAATTATGAAATTAATTTAAGTTTCCAATTTAAAATGTTACAGCTGATCTGTTTCATGCTCTAGGAGAAGCATTCTGTCCTTTCTATACACTCCAAAGTGTCTTTGGTCCACAAAGGTTGCTCTTGTGTGTTCACACTGCCATGCAGCTTGGAATGGTCAGAGTAGCTTTAACAATTCATTGCTTCCTAATTCTGCTATATCAAAATCCAGCTGCTGGGAGAAGAAGGAAAAGAAGCCTTTCTTATATCCTTTCAGTGAAGGATAATCAGGGAAAGAGGTAGTACAGCAGCGGGAGAGGTGACTGGATAATCCTCTTATTAAAGGAGATGTTTTAATTTCTTATTGTAAGTATGGTTAGAATTCTGTAGGTGTATTCCATATACCCACTAAAACACTTGTGCTCATCAAATTTACTGGTTATGCATATTCTGTATTCACTATGCTGTTGTTCTTACTCGATACTGCTGGTGCGTATAGATATCTTTCAAGCCACTGCCATCATCAGTAGAAGTACATGTCCGGTCCTGTGACAGAATAAAACATGCTCTGCATAGAAAGCTGATATATCGCTTAGATGGAAATGTTCAAAACAGACAACAGACTCTGTCTCGCTGTGGTCATTAACCCATGGACCTTCCTTATTACTTGGAAGGGAACAAGAAATTCCCTGTTACCCCTGAGGAATATTGGTCTTAAATAGCTTGATAACCAATGTCATCAGTAGTTAGGAGTCATTGCAGGAGAACCTAAAAGAGCTTGAAAAATTGTGCACTTACACAAGACCTCACATCACATTTCATTGTGGCTTTCACAGTGAACCACAGAGTATTAGTGACAGTACTTTTGTGTAAACTGTGTGAAAAACAACAAGATTTCTGACCAGATTATAAGTCAATTTTTTAAGTCCTAGGGCTTTGTTGTGGCTCGAATTCCTTTGCAGCCAGCCTCTGAGGGACTCTTAGTACTTTAATCTGAAGTTTGTAATTCTTCATGAATTTGAAAAAAGGCACTGCTTGTTGAAGTTAGCATCCCATGGGAAGGAGAATGATGACTTTGCAGTATCTTCTAAAGCATTAGACGTCACTGGCTCCTTTAGGGACTACAAATTCATTATCACAGCTTCTTATTGCTAAGGGCATTGAGAATTAACATGCAGACACCACAATTAAGGTGTCAAAGAGAAGAAAGTGAAGATAACAAACAATGAAATTACCTGATGAATAGACAACAGTATGCTTGCAGGGCAAACCACGTGTATTTGTACAGTCAGAGTTTATTCAGAGCCTTAAAAAGCAGGAAGAGAAAGGAAATAGTTTCAAACCCTGTGATCCTTTAGCCTTGTCTTGGAGTTAAGAGTGGAGCAATTATCTCCCGTTTTGTGTCTTTCACAGCAGTAGTGCTCAGGTTTGGAAGTGTTGTCTCCTTAGAGCAACTGGGTATTTCACCTAGTTCAAATCTGTTTCGTTCTGCCATGTCAGGAAGGAAGAACTGTGTTTCTGATCAAGGCTCTACATATGCCTGAGAGCCTCATGTCAAGTCTCTGCCCCAGGACCTACTTCTTAATGCTGAGGTTGTGAAGCATGAAGTTAATCACATTACAGTCTGTGCTGCACAGAAGTGCCCTGACAGTTATTGAGGATGAAGCCTGCACTGGAAAGAAAAGAGCAATAGGTACTTAGGGACAGAGGATTCTCTGAGACTGATTGTCAGGACCAGACAAGGAGGATGTGCAGGAATGGAGTACTTGCTACAGCTTAATAGGAATGGACCCTATCAGCCTTTTTTTTTTCCAGCCAGACCAATCCCTTAGGAGAGAGATCATCCATGAGATAGAGTGACTCAGGACTCATCTATGCATATTGCAGTGCATCTTTTCTGGCCCTTGGGACATTTATGACTGAGACCATTAGCTGCAAAGTCACTGCAGAGCATGTATGTGACTGACAAAAAAACAGATATAAATCCTGTGGCCTCTAAGGCAGAGACTGGTGGACTAGAGACAGCATAAGACAGAGAATGCTTAATGTACATAGTCCAAGGAAATGTTTCTACAGGAAAAAGGAAGGTTCTCTCTCCTAGTAGTTGACAGCCAGAAAAAAACTAGAGTGAGTGGTGTGTGGTGTATGTAGAATTAACTAGCTCTTGTTTCAGGAAGATCTGTTTTGGAAATCAAGGGCAATTCTAAGGCAAATATCTTGGTCTGAATTGTTATTGGGAGCATCTCTTAATGTTCCTTGCTTTTGAGGTTCTCTCTGTTACAAGGTACCTGCCTTCACAGGTGTTTCCCCATATGGAAAATATCCTTCTTTCTTGCAGAAGGTGATGATGCTATTTGGAGAACTTCACATAGTTCTTCACACTCCTGAGAAGACCACTGCCCTCTCCTGTACTTGTTCCCTGCTCCTGGCCTCATGTGAAATATGCAGGACAGTGAACCGGGCATCAGGGAGAGCTGTGGGGATGCTGTAGCACCAAGCCGAAAACAGGGCGTCCAGTTAAATGTTCATCACTCTTACCTATGCAACATATCTTTCCAGCAGTGGTTTTCACTGGTGCATCAAAGTTTTCAACATCATACCCCTGGTTCTGTAGGCTCTATGGTGACCCAGAGCTGCATGGCACGGTTCAGCGTGGGAGCTTGGACTTCTCTGGTCTCTGGGCTGGCCATGCTCAGAGCATGCCAGAGCAGCCCTATCACAGAAAGAACAGCTTGAGGGTTGCATTTAATTAGCATAAATTGCCAAGGGCCCAAAATATGTTGCAAAGCCAGTTTAGATTCTTAAGCCTCAAAACGCATTCCCTTTTTCTTGCTCCTTTTTCTTTGCTTTGAAGGAGAAAAGGCTTAGAGCCCATTTTGTTATTCTCAGAGGAAGGATGCTACTGATTCAGCTTCAAGAGAAAGGCCTAATCTGTCTCCTAATATTGGGTTAGACCTTGGGCTGTTGTTTTCGTCACTGCATTTCTCAGTATCTCCTGTTCCTACAGGTCTTACCCTTTGAACTGTAGGCATTTTAGGTTGGGGGTTAAGAGTGTTTGGATATTTTGTGCAGTGCCAAGCATATGTTTGGCTCTTAGTAATTATAATAATTAATAAGAAATACCATATGGCTAAAAATATTGTAACTCTCAAAAGAGTTGTTGGGCCATTTATTTTTTGTGCATATGAGTGTGTGCCTCATTTAAGCCAATTATTTTTCTATTAACAGGCATTGGTTATGCCATTCTTCTGCTTTTGTTTTTATAAGTATTCAGATTATTACAGAAAGTTTGAAGAATGAATTAAAAGAGAAATCTGTCTCCTAGTACTTGTCTTTTAAAATTAAATTTCTTGGTTGAATAATCCTACATTTAATCCTCAAAGGGATGTATCCCCTATAGGGAATATTCTCTGCACCCTCAAGTGCCTACTGTCAAAATGTCAGAGGTTGGGAGATGAATCCAAATGAATTTGTGAATCCAAATACTCATTTGGAAATCAGATTATGTTTGATTATGACGTTACCAATATCTATCCTAACACATTTAATCACAAATGTGAGTTGAATGGAGTAGAAGTAGGTTGCTCTCAAATTAATTTGAAAGTTGTATGCTGCTTTGTAGACAATGCAGCAAAATTCTGATAGAGTCAGCAAAATTATCATAAAGTCCTTCTTACTCACTGTCTCATGACTTACAGGAGACTGGGAAATCTCAGTCTTCAGTGTTTAAAGGTTAATTTTTTTAGGTATAGCAGAGGTGATGCTTTTCAGTGTGGCATGGTCAAGTGTAAAGCATCTTTTGTCCTGTGGGTGAAGAGATTCAAGCTTTCTGTCTGTAGCAGAAAGGAGGTCACGCGTGCTCCTGCTTTGTCTCCAAACTGCGTATTGTGTGTCATGCTTTTTGGATTGGAGAAATATTGTCGCCAGTTGTTATAAGAGTTTCTGTTCCTGTTCAGTGACTATATTTAAAGGAGTGATGTGTTGCTGAGTCCATGATCCAGTGGAAAGGATGCATTGGTTTGTGTTTGTTCTGAATAGCATTGTTCACAAGGGAGTGAAACTCAAACCAAGCATTTGGCTTCTCTTGGTGCTTAAATCTGCAAAGACATATTTACAGTTGATTTTTAAAGTAACGCATGAGTTTATAGAGGTGTATTTCTCCAAAGTTTAGCTGTGAGCAGAATATGATGTTTATTGCTGTTAAGAAAGTACTATCATGCAGTACATCCGTTTCACAGATAATTTTGGAAGAACTATTTCAGAGGTGTTTTTAAGTATTTAGAAATCATTGAAAAGCTTGCACAACTGCCTTCTATGATGAGAACCAAAGTACTGATAAGTATATTTCTGTTTAGAGGGTAATCTGATATGATGAAGGGGCACCTGTGGGAGCTGTGTGTAGGAGATGCAGGTTTGTGTTAGTGTTCTTTTAAAACAGTCAAGACTCCCTTTTGTGAAGTAAAGCTGTTTTGTGGTATCAAATGTGTTAAGACATTAGTTGTTTCAACCTCAGGTGTCACTGGCAGATGAATTACAAGACTGTGAGTAGAACTGTAGACTGATCAGCAAGGCTGATTTTTACCAGTCAGAGAGTTTTTGGAGGTTACAGTATAGCATGAAGAATTTATTGCGGTGATTTATCCACAGTGCTTGTGAATACATTACATCCATACTCTGTCTCAACTAGTGCAGAGCAGGTCTCAGTATCTACAAATGCATTATTAATGTTACTTTGGAAAGCAATACATTTTTGCATAGTTTCAACATCTTTCGTATTCATGGATTTTGAACATAACTCTAAAACTCACAGTAAATCTTCTGCTATTGAAACAAATAAATCTAGGAAAAATATTAATAAAAAGCACTTTAAAAATGACGTTTTGTAACAGTGCTTAGTCAGTCTTCCTGCTGCCGAGAGACTTCTGAAAAAACAAAGTGAGGGGAAATCGCCTATTTCGATTTTGCCTGCAGCACTTTCTTCTCATTTGGGAAGCTTCCATCATGAGATGTGCTTTCCAGAAAAGACAGGCAGAGAAAAGCAAGCTGAAAAAAAGGCAGTGGAGGAGTCTTTGTTTCATGTTCAGCACAGGGATTTCCTCTGCATCCATCAGTTCTTGTGCTAAAAGGGAAGCAAAAAATTTACTAGGTAGAGGGGGGAACCCAGAGATTTTTTTCACAGTCAGCAGAAACAAGGCAACCATGATAGGAAAGACTCTTCGGCTTATGTGGTTTCATATGGTTATGGTATCAACGAGGATGAGTTCTCCTCTCTGCTTCACAGTGTCAGGCAGTTCTTCAGCTGTTCACCTCCTGCTCACAAGCAGTATTTTTTATGCAGAAAAGGTAGAATGCCAATAGTGTTATATTTGTCATTATGTAAGATCAAAAGCATTAATTTACAATACATATTCCAATTTGAAGACTCCATTAATTTCAATAAATTGCAGGGTTTGGTTTGAAGGACAAATGTTTCAATGACGACGTAAATTACCAGTCATGAGCACCTCTTTTGCCATTTTCATATATAAAATCAGTAGCTGTATTAAAGGTTCTCTAATATGATTCATTGTGCTTCTGGCCACTATTGAGGATGTATTTTCATGACAGGTCTGGGGCTTTGTCACTTATATTAAACTGTAAGACTCATATATTGGGAACTGCTTGTTTCCAGGGGGAGACAGCTACCTCATAGTCTATTGATTTTGCCACAAATTTCAGTGTTGTAAAATACTATTTTTTTTTGTTATTCCAATACTTAATCCCTTTGTCCATTCTTCAACATAAGAGAATTTCTGTCTGCCATACATATATTAAGCCCATCTACTACCCTATAGTGCATTCATCAGGCACTGTAGATAATTAAGATATTGCCTCTGCAGCAAGTTTGCATATGAACTGCATCAATCTTGTGGTTTCTTCCCCTTCTCCAACTCCATTTTTATTTGTAGAGGGCCTTGGCACTGCTGTTTGTTGTAGGAATGTGGTAGGATTGTTCAACAGGAAAAGGAGAGATGCATAGCTTTGCCCATAACTCATTCAGGCTGCTATCTCCAGGAGATGCCCGTCAGCATCAGCAAGGAGCACAACACAGCAACAGTCATCAGTGAATTTGTGGTTGCAATAGCATTCTGGTAAGAGCAGTGACATTTCAGTATTCCTAATTCCAGCACAAAAGCTACTACAGACTCTAGCAACAACTGGGAACCTGTTGTTTAGGTGCTCTACAAACATGAAGGTGAGGGATAGCTTCAAGTGAACTATGTATTTTGCTGTCCTGTAAACTCGTGGAGAAAATATAGTGCAGTGATACATTTGACAAAAATATTCCAGAACTTCTAAAGTAATTGGTGAGGAGACACTGAAGTTACCTAACTATATCTCATACAGCCTTTGCAGAGAGGCAGAGGCTAAACTGTGCTGCAGATGCCTTGTCTTCACACGAGAAGAGTGCTCTGAGGCACAGTTTAGAGATTATATGAGAGGGACATTGGAAATATATGTCTGACTGCTATACTTCTATAGTGTTCCTGTCAGTAGCCTCCTAGCTATTTATTCAACTTTGGTCTGAATTATATATTTGATGGCTCCTCTCTACAGCCAATTTTTGTGATGAAGGGGATTTAATGGGTCTCTCTTTTGAAAGAGTTTTGTTTAGTTCTAAGCCAGTATGCTAAAAGCACCTTTAGGCTGGTTTTAATGTATGTTGGGATTGCAATACTCTAAAGCACTGCTGGCAGTGATGGAGCACCTGCAGTTTTCATTCCTTTAATTTTATTTACTAGCATTTGAACAAAAATTGATCAGCCTGTGAGGACAATGCTGCAACGTTGAGGTAGAATTGTAGCTACCCAGGCTGCTTTCCTCAAAAAACAATGTCCATCTGTTCCCCTGTGGCCATGTCTATGATGGCAGTCACTCAATCAAATGCTTAGCCTGAAAGAGTGAAGCTGATCCAGCTCAAGAGAATGTCCAGAAAGAAAATATTCTAAACTTCTTTTCCTCAAAAGTTATTATTAAAACTGAGACAGAAATCATTAACAAGCTTTGGTAAAGAGGACACTCAGTAATTACAGGTCTGTCAGCGGAGCAACAGTATGGGTAATAGGAATGTGGAAGCACTGGAAATGAGGATTACTTTCTAGTATTGTTTAGGAAACTTTTCACACAAGTGAACAGAGGATGCAAGAGCCAGGAACATGCTCTATCTACTCTGTAACAAAAAGAAAGATTTCACCCTGGGATGTCTGGTGCTCTGATTAACACTTCCAGATTTCCTTTTGAACTTTTATTTTTCAGTGTATGAGCTGCTTGACACCAAATTGTTTCATTGCCATAAGGAACAAGTAAAAGTAATTTATTATTAATGCCTTTAGAGGGTCTAAAGATCATATTCTGCCTATATTTCTGGTACATTAAGTCCAGAATCACACCATTCAACATTTTTTGATTCACTGAATCAGATTTCCAGTGTGCAGAAATAAGTAAGTGCATGATTATCTTGGTTTAAGTCATTATAACTCCACTGAAATAAATTAGTCTCTATATCATATCTATTATGTATTTATTTTATGTATTATATTGGTAAAATATGGATATGGTACAGACAAGAATGATAGATATAAACCAATTAGTTATATGAGCTGTGACTGGCTTTCTTATGCCCTTCTGTCAGGGTTCATGTTGTTGAAAACACTATTCGCTCTTCAAATCTTTTTGATTAGTTTTGACCTATACAGTGAGATAAAGAGCACAGACTGTATTCACTTATGATGTCTGTGTTTGTCCTGCCAGCACTGTAATGGATCCAAGGTGGTAGCAGTTAATTTAGACATTTGGGGGTTCTTGTAGTCCTATCAAACTTCTGATTCCACCTGAAATCCTTGCTGGGAATGCTTCTTTCCCATGACGCCTATAAAGCTTGTGAGTAGTTAAGCAACTGATGTGCTGTGACTGCTGTTTCTTATACCACATAGAAGCATTTTCTAGTGTCCTGTTGTGGATTCAGTAAGCCACTGTGTCCATGAACTCATTGCTTTATTCTTCTGTTATACATAATTAGAAATGTATTACATACCTACGATGGAAAAAAACTCAACCACAAACCCTGATTAGTTGCCTAGATTTGGACAACAGTGAAGACAAAGCAGGTTTTTTTACTACATCTGATAAAATACTGCCACTGTATTGCAAAGCCTTTGATTTGGTAGAACGTGTATTTGCAAAATTTTAAGTGAGTAAGTATCCATCAAGACATCTTCTTAAGGATGTTCCTCCTGTTTTCCACATTAGTGGAAGGTCTGTGCAAGTCCTTTTTCACATGCAGCTAATTGCATGGATACTCCAACTGAAATCCTTCAAGTATCTCTTAATTTATTTTCTGCTCCTTGACAACTGCTTTCTTTTGCTTGTACAGACAGGTAGGCGTTGTCAGGAAACAGCTGGTGTGATTGGGTCCAGATTCTCATCTTGGTTTCTCTGATAATTTGATTTTGAGGAGGAAAAACCATAATTCAGTAGTTATATCTTTAACATTATACTGGTGTTAAATGTGATTCTTTCCACACCCATTCCAAAGATAAAACTGATTTACTGAATTATTGTAATGTTTTCATATCCCTTCCTTGCTACATTTCCTTTAATTTTTGCCTACTTATGGTAGTTCTAGATACTAAGCAGCCATCTAAGCTGATTGTTTGTCACATGAGAGACACCTGGCAGGGGTGCAATTCTTCGAAGGAAAATGATCCCCTGAAGTATATCAATTTCGCAGACATACATGCAGTACAAGGGGGAAAGTTGTATGAAGTGACAGACAGATGCCTCTGGTTGACTTCTCTGTATGTGCAGGAGGAGCAGATAGTAGGCATGATAATGTCTAACCATATGATTTTATGTACCCACAACATCCTTCTCTCTAAATTGGAGAAATACGGATTTGATGGGTGGAGAGTATCGTGGATAAGAAACTGGTTGGATGATCGTATTCAAAGAGCAGTGGTCAATGGCTCAAAGTCCAGATGGAGATCTGTGACAAGTGGTGTCTTTCAGGGGTCCATACTGGGACCGGTGCTGTTCAATATCTTTATCAATGATGTTGACATTGAGATTGAGTGCACCCTCAGCAAGTTTGTGGATGACACCAAGCTGAGTGGTGTAGTTGCCACACTAGAAGGACAGGATGTCATCCAGAGGGACGTGGGCAGACTGGAGAAGTGGGCCTCTGAGAACCTCATGAGGTTCAACAAGGCCAAGTGCAAGGTCCTGTGCCTGCGTCAGGGCAATCTCCATTTTCAATACATGATGGGGGATGATGTGATTGAGAGCAGCTCTGCAGAGAAGGACTTGGGGGTGCTGGTTGATGAGAAGCTCGACATGAGCCAGCAATGTGCTCTAGCAGCCCAGAAGGCCAACCGTATCCTGGGCTGCATCAAAAGAAGCATGGCCAGCGGGTTAAGGGAAGTGGTTCTCCCCCTCTGTTCCTCTCTTGTGGGGCCTCATCTGGAATACTGTGTCCATTTCTGGAATCCTCAACATAGTAAGGATAAAGAGCTGTTGGAACAGGTCCAGAGGAGGGCTACAAAGATGATCAGAGGGCTGAAGCACCTTCCATATGAGGACACGCTGAGAGAGTTGGGCTTGTTCAGCCTGGAGAAGAGAAGGCTCTGAGGAGACCTTATAGTGACCTTCCAATACCTGAAGGGGGCCTACAAGAAAGCTGGGGAGGGGCTATTCATAAAGGATTGTGGTGATAGGACGAGAGGGAACAGGTACAAACTGGAGAGGGGCAGATTTAGACTAGAAATTAGGAAGAAATTCTTCACCATGAGAGTGGTGAGACACTGGCACAGGTTGCCCAGGGAAGCTGTTGATGCCCCATCCTTTGAGGTGTTCAAGGCCAGGTTGGGTGGGGCTTTGGGCAGCCTGATCCAGTGGGATGTCCCTGCCCATGGCGTGGGGGTGGAACTAGATGATCTTTAAGATCCTTTCCAACCCTAACTATTCTCTGATTCTATGATTCTCTGATTCTATAATTCTCTGATTCTATGATAATGTCCAGCCATATGATTTTATGTACCTTTACCCCCTCAGCATGGCTGTGAATCATAGTAAGTAAGGCTGGGGTCTTGTGAGTTACTGTGCCATGGTATAATGTGCTTCTCACAGCAGAGCAAAAACAACAAAAAAAAACCCCATAGCCTGGCTGCTATGCATCACACAGCACATACAAACATGTCTGGTAATTCAGGCACAGACAAGGTTATGAACAATTAGAAATTAGTAATGTTGTATGTTATTTCTCCTTCTGAGGCCTTCATGGTGTTTTGTGCAGATAATCCAAACAGTTTATAACTGTTCGGTTCATACCTGTTAGGGCAGCAAAGATGGTGAAGGGTCTGGAGCACAGGTTTTATGAGAGGTAGCTGAGGGCACTGGGATTATTTAGTCAGGGGAGGAGGAGGCTGAAGGGAGACCTCATTGCTCTCCACAATTGCCTGAAAGGAGGTTGTAGTGAGGTGGGTGCTGCTCTCTTCTCCCAAGTAGGAAGTGATAGGATGAGAGGAAATGACCTCAAATTGCCCCAGGGCAGGTTTAGATAGGATATTAGAAAAAAATTCTTTATCAAAAGAGTGGTCAAGCATTGCCCAGGGAATTGGTCGAGTCCCTTTCCCTGGTGTTCAAAAAGTGTGTAGACGAGGCACTTCAGGACATAGTTTAGTAGGCATGGTGGTGTTGGGTTGGTTAGTGGTTGAACTGGATGATTTTGAGATCTTTTTCAGCCTTAACGATTCTATGATTCTGTGATTCTACACTTCATGACTGAGATTCAGAAGTGAATCACCCTTAACTGCTACTGTGCTTGGTGTACTATAAACATGTCGTCGTAGGTAGAAATAGGTAGTGTAACCAGGAGCATCATTAATTTGTCTGCCTGTTTCATGGGTGGAAAGCCAAATCTATGCAGGGAAGAAACTCATGACTTACTTGAAGACTCTCAGCAAGTCGGTGGCAGAGCAGAGCTGGAGGGTCAACTCCAGCCAGTCTGCCAGCCACCAGAAGGCCACTTGGCTGTGGCAGTGCCATGCAGCCAGTCAGTGTACAGGGTTCTGGCATCCCGTAACTGGTGGTTCTTATTGCACCTAAGCTGAAAGCATCAGGTTGGGGATTTAGATGTGGCTCGGTGATCAGACTCATGTTGCAGAAACATCCAGAGGATGGTCTTTTCTGTGTAATTCCTGGTTGTTGTATGGTTTTGATGAACTTGGACTAAATTTTGAAATTTTGCCTCAAAACACATTTTTGTTGCTTGACCTTAGTTCAAATGAGTGATGATTTGATCTGAGATTGCTTTCATTTCTCTAAGTGATGGCTGAGCAGTTCTTCTGCCATCTTGGAAGAAGTAGTGCCTGATCATGAACAGACATTAATCTCTACTGAGAACACTTTGTATAAAGGAAAGCACAAAGAAAATGAATCCAGTCTTTTCTTTTTGCAGCTCTTGGCCACCTTCTTCCATAACAGAAAGAACTAAGTGTTTTATAGGAAGGGTTCTCACTTTTTTGGCCCCAATCAGCAAGAAGCTAAAAGTCTTGATATGGAAAAGTGACTGTACAGTCAGGGTATAGTGAGCAGGCTAATCTCTTATATAATAAGTATCATTTATTGCTGGGGATCCCTACAGTCTCCACATCAGCAATATTGCCCACATTACCATAGAATCATAGAACAGTTTGGGTTGGAAGGGATCTTAAAGTCCATCCAGTTCCAACCCACTTCCCATGGGCAGGGACATTTTCCACTATATCAGTTTGCTCATAGCCTTATCCAGCCTGCTCTTGAATACCTCCAGGGATGGAGCATCCATGACTTCTCTGGGTAACCTGTTCCAGTGTGTCACCACCCTCATAGTAAAAAAAATTCTTCCTAATATCTAATCGACATCTCCCCTCTTTCATCTTAAAACCGTTAGCACTCATCCTGTCACTGCACTCCCTGATAAAGAGCCCCTTCACAGATTTCCTGTAGGCCTCCTTTAAAAGTACTGGAAGGGTGCTATTAAGTGTCCCTACAACCTTCACTTCTCCAGGCTGAACAAGCCCAACTCTCTCAGCCTGTCCTCATATAAGAGGTGCTCCAGCCCTCTGATCATCTTTGTGGCCCTCCTCTAGACTCGCTCTAAGTAATGGAATAATATAAGGAAACCATAATTTCAGGAAGCTTCTTCCTCTCACTTATGAAAAGATCAAACAACCTCTCACATTTCAGGAGCCACTGGAAATCAGTATGTGGAGCTGGGGCTGATTAAAGTGAATAGGATGAAGTTACGCCAGCCAGAAGAGTTCCTCTCAGGTGCAACATTGTCAAGGTTGTGCCATCCATCCTCAAGTGCCAGGGACAAGGGCATGAAAGTTGAGAAAATCTTTCTGTAGTTTATTATTTCTAGTGATAATAACAGTCCTGTTACGTTCACACAGGAGAAAGGGTCATACTTAAAACTCTGTACTGTACACACATGTGCAATACCACCCTGGATCCTAAAGCATGCAAAGTCTGACGTGAGGGAGGATGAGCAAAAGCATTAATTTAGCCTTGGAAAACTGAAACGATGTAGGAATTGGCTTTCCCAAGATTGCAGGGAGATCTGGTAGATCTGAACTCCATCCTCAAGGCCAGATCCAGTGCTTCGGTGCAGGTTCTTCACTCATTTTATCAACAAATCTAACTTACAGAACTAGGGAAAAAATTGATTCTGTGTTAATTTCTCTTTCTGGTCTTCAGGACTATAAAAAGAAAAACTACCTAAGCAGCGAAGAGTAAATGACTTGATTTTTATTTCACTCAGAACTGTTTAGTAACTGTAAGCCCTGCAGATAGGTGCTGTGTAGGTGATTAGCACTCTGCTCACGTAGGAAACTTATCTTCTGGGGAGGCAGAAGTCCCCTGCTGTTTCCACATAATCACTATGGCTTTATGAAGGAGAAAAGCAACAGAGTTTCTGTGCAGAAAGAGAGGCTTTGTACTTATCACCAAAGTGAATGAACTACAGTGAAATGGTAGTGCCTGTTGAGCACATAGTAGGATACCGTTGCTTGCCACAGGGCAGTTAAAAAGGTATCGTTCTTACCCTTTCTGGTGTACACTGAAACCTTTCCCCTGCTCATTATTTTTATTATTATATTTTTATTATAAAATATTTTATATTTTATAATATAATGTAATATAATATAATTTTGAAGTACTCAACTGGTAGGCTGAGCATACTGAAATTCTTCTGTGCTCCTCTTCCTTACTCACTTCCCCTGGAAGAGATGAGATTGCACTGACTTATATGTTTTCATCCTATTAAGAATCATAGATTCAGATTCTCTTTGTCTGTATTGGGTGTTTTCAGCTATATTGAGTTTTCTTGCGGCCTCATGTACATTTTTGTCAAAGTTTCCTTACGTTTCATGTATTTTTGTTCTTGTTGTGTGAATTGTCTTTGCCTCTCACGTCTGTGTGGCTTGCTGACCCAGGCCAGAGGCATTGCCACGCTGAGTAACACCCAGCTAGAAGGGAAGTCTTGGCTTGAATGTGGCAGAGCAGGGCTGAGATGTTGTTCTGAATAAGTGACTCCACTGTCAACTTCCTTGGATAAATTTCTGATTTAACCTTGAAAGACTTCACCCATCTGTTGTTTTATTTCCCCATTCCTGCACCCTGCCTTGCCCATGTCCTGTGTAGAGACTGGGATGTGCAAACATAGCAGAGCTGGTGACCATAAGCAATCTGATGGCTTAATGTCTTATTGTGGGCTTTCTTTTTAAATTGAAGCCAACTCGCCTTCAGCAGCACTCTCAGATGAAAAGGCCTTTAAAAGTTGGTGAGTTTAGTAGGAAAGGAGCCACTTATTCTGTGTGAACCTGAGTGTGCCTGGAGGCTTCTCAAAATGAACGTATTTGAAGAAAGCCACAGCTGACTTTTCTGAGAAAATAAAGATTTTAAATCTCATCAGAGCATCCTCTGTTCCTCTGATTCATATTGGTTTGTGAATAGCAGTTAAATATGGTGGCCCTTTGGGATCACTCTTACAAACCAAACCCTAGCCTGTTTTTTTTTTGTGTGTGTGTGTGTGTGCTACATATGCATAGAGTTACAGGCATTGTTAAGACCTTGCATGTATGCAGAGAGAGACAGGGAGGCGCACAAGGATTTGCATATCAGCTCATGAGAGATGTCTTGCTGTGGCTCCTGGGGATGCATTCTGCACATTGGGAATATGTGAGCGTAAGATGTTTGACTGTACAACCTGTGAGCATGTACTGTAACTGTAAGAGAAGGGACGCTTCTTCTAACCATATGCTTATGAAGTATTAGATGACACATAACTGAGCACAGTCATACTCATTAGTTTGATACTCTGCTATTAGAAGCTGATTTTATAAAACTGCTTGTTAGAGCAGACTCTCAGACACTGGAAACAGAAAAAAAAGTATTAAGACATGTAGTCTATTTTTACATTCTGCGAACTGTCTCCAGATGTTCCCACATCATATTTTCCAGCTCTGGTATACTCCTTTTTTTAATCACACCTCTGAGTTTAAGAGTTACCAAGGAATAATAATTTAAGGTCTATTATTATCTCTTCGAATACCTCCTGACTATGCAGGACACAAAACCTAAGTTCTATAACACAAAGCTAGAATTACATGGAAAAGCCCACAAATTTTTTCCCTATATTGTATCTCTTCTTTTCTTCTCATCTGTATACCTTTGGGTTTGGTATTGAGCTTCATTTATGTCACATTGACCCACATGTTCCACTCTTGGTGTGTTGTTCACATGCAGGTATAAAATGCAATGGATGGATATGCTAGTCTGTTACAGAAATTGTTCAGGGAAAGTTAGAGGTTTCAGTAAATAGATTGCATCTTCTGAGACTATTGATACTTGAGACAGTATCACTTGATTCTGATTAAAAACCTGATTAGGAGTGAACTTTTCCTTTTGTTCCTTTACACAAAGCTGGAGGTTGCTTGAAATGTGTGCTTGTAGGACAAGTTGTAGTAAGAGAGTAACGTATTTCTTTGTATATATAGTAATTACTGCTATCTACTTCCAGAGACAAAGCATATTGCATTTCTTCCTGCTGATAAAATGATGAAGATCTTAAAATGATGATATTTAATTTGTCAGCATTAGTATTCAGAGTGAACACAGCTTTGTAATGAGTCATAACATAGGACTCCCAGAGCTGGAATCACTGCTTATATATTGCACGGGGCAAGTTGGTTTTATGTTTTTCTGTACTAAAAGCACTAGCAAGTCTAAATCAAATCCCAGACACACAAGAAGCTACATTGTAACTTTAAAAATGAGGTATTCCTCTGGTTCTTTCCATCCTCTCATAGCCATATATTCAGTGGAATTTTATTATTTTCTTTCCTTGTGCTCTTAAGTTTCAGACTGTAAACTCCCAGTAACTGATTCACTGCTGCCTAACACGCCACGTGTGTGTCTGCCAGAATTACTATGGTGTCCCTTTACAAGCCAACCCAGAACAGGGTCCCTGGCACCAACTAGCTCTGCAGCAAGAAATTAGTAGTCTTTATCCCCATCCATGTACCTTCACCTCCTGTCTTACTAAGTGTTTCAAGAAATTTGTTTTGGAATTTGGCAAGGGAATGGGAAATCATGAACAGACAAATTCCTCTACACAGATAGCAGAGCAATTAGTTCCAATTTAAGATGACAGTCATCCAAGCTGTTCTTCACACAGCCGAATTGAAGTATACCCAAAGCAGATTGCATGATGTGAGCCTAAATTTGAAACCCCAATATTCTTAGAACA
Organism: Cuculus canorus; assembly: GCF_017976375.1. NCBI lineage: Eukaryota > Metazoa > Chordata > Aves > Cuculiformes > Cuculidae > Cuculus > Cuculus canorus. The sequence goes on from NC_071402.1 coordinate 115,543,239, forward strand.
TTTATTTTTATTTAATTATTATTTACTCTTTGTTTATTTTGTAGCAGTTCTCTCCTTCATCAAGCAGAGCATTTCCATTAAAATCAGCCAGACAATTTGTGTGAACGTGGCAGAATCAAGCTTTTGATATTAGTAATAAAGAATATGTTTGTGGAATGTTTTTTTCCGCAATGTAATGCCAGCTCTTCTTTCCACCAGAAGAGACAGGCTGTTCCATGACAACTGGAATAGAAAGAGTTTTTCACTTAAAACATCCTGAAGAGACTCGTAACAAAGAGGCCCACTCAGGACTGATGAGAGGGAATTGGTGATTTTGAATAAAGTGTTCTGACAATTTTAGATGGGGCTGTTTTCTGAAACAGTAGGGCAGCAAGTCTGTGAAAGCCCAAATATAGTCAGACAAATAATTACCTTCTGCTTTATAGCTGCTAAATTGCATTATCACTGGAAGGCAGTGGGATGAGAGGGGGACCAGTTTACCTAGACATTGATTCTCTGTTGTTGTCAAACCCCAGATGTTCTGTGAAAAGGAATAATGAGGTCAACACATTGTTCTTGTTCCACACGGTAGAGGATCAATACTTGCAGTAAAATTCCAGTACTTGTAATTACAAGGTCTTGGCATCTTTGCCTGCAGGTTAAATGATGGCCCATGCCAAGTTAGTAGATTTGGGTTTTCTGAAAGCCACAAAATGTGTGAGGTTTGCTTCTTTTCTAGCAAGAAGGGATCTTTGATTCCTGGCATTTTTAAATTGCATGCTCTGCAGACTGTTAGGTCTACTCAGTGTGGGCATGTGGGGTTAACTCTGGCACCATTTACCCCAAGGAATCACATTTCTTTCCTTCTCAGGCAGCCCATAATTACCCTTGTTTTCTAATGGTAAGAGAAACTGATTCTGTGGGCCATAATGGGAATGGGGAAAGGCCTTTCCAGTGCCTGGCACTGATTTCTTTTTCATGAGAAGGATGAGACAGAGCTTTCCAAACCAGCAGCATACGCTGGTGGGTGGGATGGCAGCTCTGGAGTCAAATCACCGATGCTCCAGCAGACGTGCCGGAGAGCTTTTGGATGAATTGCTGCTGCTCCTGGGTTTCAAGTGCTATCTTGAAATTCTCACCCACATCAGCTGTCACTGTGGATCAAATTAAATTTTTCCTGTTCTTACATGGCCATAAAATGGGATGAACAATAAAGGGTCTTTCTGTACCTTTCCGCATGTAGGCGGGCATGCCTACCCAATGCTGCTGCCAGACTGCTGAATTACAGCCCTCATCATGAGCTAAGCACAGGCTCTATGATAGATATTCTTTGATAGTCTATCATATTCTATGATTCTATGATATTTTGCCTCTGAGGAAAAACAAGTGAAAAACCCCAAGTGTTGGCAGGAGACATGGTTGCCCTTGAAGTGCTGCCCTTCTGCTTGACACTGCCCCATCGCTGCAGGTCGATGCTTTGTTACCACCAGTGAGGTGGAGGGCAAAAGCACAGATTTGGTTTGTTAATGGAGCTGTTGTGGCATGCAAAGGCCGGGTGCAGACAGTTGGCTTTTCTGGCACTACTTCCTTGCCCTGCAGCCAGACTTCAGGTTCAGGATCCGACTGAGCTTGTGCTAAGCACAGGATCAACCTGGGATAAGGGCTGCTGCTTTACTCTGGCACAGCTCACCACCACTCCTTGGCCACTAGCAGTAACTCCCATCAGTGGGAGAAGGACGATGATACCTAAGGCAGCAGGAACTTGCTGGGACCCCTCCCTGTCATATTGCCAGAACCTGCTTGGCTGGCCATCCCAGTGAAATAATGCAGGCAGTACTTAATGTGAAACAGTGCAGGTGCGTCTCTTTACGTAAAAAAAAATGGTACTGTGGTGCTAATCAGCATAAAATAAAGTCCTGTTGCCCCCAAGGGACCTCTGTGCTAAAGCAGTTGAAGCCCAGCTGTACACAGCCCAGCTATACATACTGACTCCCGAGAGCCCAGAAACTAATCTCATGGGTATAGACTGTGGTATTGTGCATGCATTAGTTTTGATTTCATCAGCTGGATATTTACGGGTGCTATGGAATGATCTAACTTATATAGCATTAGGGGGAGGGGAGTGGAGAGGGGGGGAATGTTGAGCTATGTTAGTTTGTTAGTGAGTGCTAAATGCTTTCCCAGACATTCAGTATAATCTGTGACACTGGAAGTGTCTGCAGGCTGATGTCTTTCTCCATACTCCCTTGGAGTATGTTCTTGTTGAAAGTTTTATATTACAGTAAATATTTCACCCTGCATTACAGGGAAGAACAAGTAAAATTTATGCCTCGATCTTCCTGTCCAGAAACTCTCAAAAACCTGATATCCATTTAATATCTGATGTGCACTTCCAACAAGTTTTCCCTTGTGCTTGGAGCAGTGCAGTAGCTCTGAAAATCTAGTTGTCTGTCATGACAGTACCTTCATCTGAAGGGACTTAAGAGCACAAGTAAATATGGAAAAAGTCCCAAACTTCAGTCAAAGACGTGTTGTTCGTTATTACCAGTGATGGAAACTGAAAGAAAATCCCTAGCTTACCCTTGCAAATAATATTTATGCTTCTGTCTTCCGATTCATCGGAAAAAAATGGTATCCCTGGCAGCATCTAAAAATGACACTCTGTATAGACAGGGAGGGAAGTATGCCACCCAACATATAAAAAATACAGCTGTCAGCAGTAATCAAAACCTACAATTTTTAGATGTCTGTCATCTTAGAGTTCACTAGACCAAACCATACTTAGCTGGTGAGACCAGATGAGATAATAGACAACCTACAGACTGCCCCTGCTGTGGACAGCTGGTAAAGTCATTTAACTTTTAGCTGGATATTTATCTGCAGACTTTCACTTAAACATCCCTGAGTACAGTAGCACAGAAAATGATTATATCTATCTGTATAAAATATATATATATATAAAACATTCTTATATATTTTAGAGAATGAGAACTTCTGAGTCAGGAGGGTTTCAACTTCTGATGTTCTAATAAAATATAAAGTGCTAAATATGTCAACTTTGCAATAAAATGAAGATTATTATGAGCAACATAACCTCAGATTTTCCATATGAATTAGGGATTAAGCTGTTTAACAAAATGGAGACATCTTCCAGGAGCAATATTTCTTGTAAAAGTTAAAAGTTTCTGTAACCTCTCTGCAATTCTGAGATAGACAACTAATCGGAAATATGAATTTTTTACTTAGAAAGAAAATCCACCCTGGTCTTTGTTTTGAATGCAGCATTTGGTGTTGGAATTATCTTGGGACTCCTTTTGTTAGGAATGCCTAGTACAGGATTTTCAATTAAATATATGCAACAGAATGAGGAAACAAAGTTTACAGGAGTCCCTTGAGTCTAAATCAAGGCATTAGCAATTGTTATTGTAATAACCAGGAAAGGTGCACCCCTTCTTGGAAAATTCTTGTTGTTTGCTTATCTCGTGTGCAGCACTCCAATGTTTTATTTGAAGAACATTTATTGATTGTTACTCATTAACAACCATGTAGTATTGAATGGAAGGAGTCAAGTCATGTTTGATATACTGCCCTGCCTAAAGCTTAGCACATCTGTCCTGGTTGCATTTTTTCCCCGGTGTCTCTATTCATTAGTTTTAATGGACACTTTGAAAACTGCATGATTAGAAGCTGATTGTGCATAGCTCTTTTTTTTTTTCCTCTTTTTGTAAATAAGGAAAGAGCTCTTACATTGTAACAGCATACAAGCTCATCCAATTTGGCACATCTAACATCTAAAGCGGTGTATATCTAATCTGATACTGTCTTGCTGAGAATAGCCAATATACTAGACAATGCAGAAGAGAGTTTGAGAAGCTCCCTAGGGAACAACTGTTCGGTTAACTTTGCTTAATGACTGTTTTCCTGACATAAAAGAGATTCTTGTTCCATTTTATGCTATTTACATTAACAGAGTGCTCTTTTTCTAGATAGAGCTAGTTTAGCTCTTGCTTGAGCCTTATTAAATTCTTCTTTCTACACTAATAACACAGACTAATTGTGGTCAACACCTTACCTCTCTCCTCTTCTGTTCAGGACCCTGTACCAACTTAGTTTTATTTCTATGCACTCTCCATTTTCACATACCTTTCTATTCTAGGTGTCTAGATATTATCGAATTCCCAGACAGAATAAATAGGATTGTTAGGTTTACCTCTTCTGACTATTGGTGTGCAGAAATGACTCGCAATCTCTTCTGTGCACGTCTTTTGTAAGCCTTAATTCTTCATCTCTTCAATTTATCATTGTAAAAACCTTAATGGCTTTAATTATTGTTAACATCATTCCATTTTGCTCCTGCCAGAAAACAAAAGGTATTGATATTTTGGGGGCTCAACACAATACGCTTTACCTGATTATATCTATTCTCGATTCGTATGTCTATACTTCTGCTTCAGCGTATTTAGCAGAACATTTGCTGCGTAATTAAAAAAGAGAACAGGACAAGTTATAATGTTACTTGATAATTGTATAAACTAATCATAAGCCTGAGAAGTGACATTTTAACAATCATTAGCTAATTGAACCTAAACTTTGTAAGTAATTGGGGAGGTATGACCTCTGCTTGAAAAGTGTAGTCCTGCTCCTTAAGGATAGCCATAATTCTGCTGCCTGAGTTATCAATTCCCATGCTGCCTGTTGTTCTCCAGATGGCAAAACTCTACACATGCCTCATGCAGCACTGACACAAACACAGTTTATTAAGCCACTTCTATTTGTAGGGAAAGTAAGTGCTACTGCTGATGGCTGCTGCAAAGTCATCAATATCAGCTGGAAGAGTTCTACTGTTTTTATTTTATTATAGGCCATAATCCTTCAGAGCTCTGGAAAGAGGAGACAATGCTTGCTACTGGTTGCCTGAAAAATGGGCTATTTTGGGGCTGCCTAATATGTATTTTGGCTTTCTGTTTTTATTTCATTCTCAACAAAAAGTCTATTCTACAGCAACAAATTTCAAATATATATTTCCATCTCCTTGGTATCAGTGGGACTAACGTGCAGATTTATATCACAGTGCTGCCTGAATAGAATTCAGGTGTGTATAGATACCTTCCTTCCCATACCATGTCATTTCTTCATTCCTGATACATTAAGCAGATACACCTTGTGGAATGACTGTCCTCTCTAACTCGATTGCAAACTAATTGTATTTTGCTCTCCTTTTTCAGGTCATTTCTTTCTTATTTTATTTTCAGTAGGAAGTGTGAAATGGCCAGGCAGTACCTGACAAAGGACAGGGTTATGAGATTTCATCCAAACAAGATTCTGGAACATATATTTCTGAGCAGGTGATATCTTTATATATTAATTTATGAGGCATTTCATTGAGCAAATTCAGCACCTGCTGCACTTATCCTTACCTGCAAAAACTGTCCTTTTGAGGGCTCAGTTCAGATTTCCAAGAAACTTTCTTGCGTTAAAAACTGTGGGAAAAGCTCAAGAATGTGACCTCAGTGTAACAGGGCACCCCACTGAGGACAAGCCTTTTAGGTGATTGATCTCCTGCTCTGTTTGGGGATGTTTTGAAGCATCCCCAATTTGCATGCTGACCCTACTTGTAATCTCATAGCCAGCCTATGCAGATGGTATATGATTTCCAACAGATACATAGTGTGTGGATTTTACAGGCTGTAAGGAAGTTCCCCTGGCTCACTGCTCTCACCAAACAGTCTCTTTTTCTCACTTTAAGAAGATATCACCTTTGGGAGATAGTTATTCCCGGCTTCCATCCCTCTTTGAATTCCATGGTTATCAGAGGCTGTGAGCCACCTCATTTCACAAATGCAAGATCAGCTCAGCAGCAGTATCTCACGCTAGATACTGTGACGTATCTCATGCGCTGTGGCTCTGTGCTCTTGGTTTGTGCTGGTTTGGAGCCAAATGACTCCAGCAGCCACTAAAGCGCCCAGCCCTGAGCCAAGAGAGCTAAGCTGAGATGTACTGCTCATCATAGGTTAAGAACCAGCTATCAAGGGTTTTCCCAAGCCTGTCTGCTCCACAGCACCTTTAGGAATCCAGTAAGAAAAGTGATTCTTGTCCACATGAGATAATGCGTGCTGATCTAGCTTCCATTATAGTGCTCCACAGCTCCTTTGTAGGTGTAAGGTAGAGTGAGTCAGTCACTGGGGGGGTTGTACAGCTGAGACAAATCAAAAACTGACTGCAGTGTCTTGTAAAATAGGCTTTGTCTCTGTTTGAATTTTCAGATAGACTAAAACATTGGCTTTGAGCAAATGGGAACTAGCCCGTTCAACTTATTGCGAAGTTTAGAAAGAAAAAACACAAAATGTAGCTCTGGAAAAAAGGAAATTATCTCTCAAAATAAGCAACAACAAAATCGGTGCCTGCATTATATGATTCATTTTCCTATTAGTTCATAGCCATATGTTTTAAAATAATCTGCAACTGTCCCACTGAAGTTGTAGTATTCAGGTGCTTTGCAAAATATCTTGAGCCTTGCTACCTGTCAACTGTTACAGTCATGGCTGTGATTCCTATGTCTATGGCATATGCCTGAATTTGAGTCTATGCATGTATTTGAAAATCAGACTTTGACTTACAAGAAGATAAGCATCTCAGAGGAGCCAAATGCCTTGACAGAACTGTTGAGCAACACGGACACGCACAAAAATAAAACTAAACAGAAGACCAACTGTCTAGAATCCTAAGCTCTCCTGTTTCTTCAAGACCTCTACTATTTCAGTGTCTTTTGAAGGATAACTGATTGTGACCTCTTGCACAAGGAGGTCCTCTCCTGACCTTCACTGTGTAGGGCTCACAAGCAGCAGTAATGCACTGTTCGCTGCACACTGTAATTCCCCACAGTAAGCTGGAAGGTCTGCCATGGGGAGAGGTATACCATTCATCACTCAGTGTCACCTTGGCTTCTTTCACAAAAACAAAAAGCCACCAAATTCCTTCACAGCAAAACTACAACAACAAGTTTTTGTTTGTTATTTGTTGTGTCTCTTGTCAGTTTTGATTGTCAACAACTTGGAGTGCTTCTGAATATCAGTCTCTGCTTCACTGGTTGTTAACAGCTGCCAGCTGTATGTTTTTCATGTAGACCATAACATATCATCAGATAAAATGGCAATATTGGCTCCAAATAATGATCCATTAAACATTGTGTCCTGTTCAGGCCCATCCAAAAATATTCTAAAGCTTATTGATATGTCGTAGGGTTTTTTATATGGGTGAAGGCAGCACTGCTGTAAGGTGTTGGGGTTAGTGCCAGAGCACTGGAGCAAGCTTTGAAGCTTTTATCTCTGAGTATTTTCTCCTCTGCCCAAGACAAGTTATCCTGTGGTCATGTACAAACAGTAGCACTCTCATGGATAAACAGTATTCCTGCTGTGTCCTGTTTGGGAGCTGTAATTACTACTCAACAAATTACTGGATGCCCTGCTGGGACAGTATTTAATCTTACCTCAGGTGCACAGGAACTGATTAATTGAATGTCCCTGTAAGCAGGCATTGCTCTTCAATAGGATTTTGGTGTTTTATCTCTCCTCTGTTGGGTACTTGAAGGGTTTTCTCATTGCTTATCTATCCCTTGTCACAATCTAAGACAGAGGGAAGAGATCTACCCCTTCAAAGGCTGTCTAAGACAATGACTTGGCTTCCATGAGAGTGTGCACCACATCAATTAACATAGTTCATGACTATTAATTCTTAAGCTGATGCGACTGAAGGTTTTCCTCCCCATCTAACCCATACATCAGATTAGTGAAGCCATTTAAAATGACTCTCGGTCACAAAAGAGAACAGTAATCAGGGCACTTTAGCCTCCAAATCCAAATGACTATGTCTGAGATGGAGCTCGCTCCTCATACGGCAGTCAGGATCTCGCTAATCAAGATGGGTTAATGGAAAGATGAGTTTGGACTGCTTGTGAGTTAATCCACAGGAAAAATCTAAATTAGCTGTCTGGGTACAGAAAGCATTAGGATATTTTATAAACCTTTAAACTGCTCATGCAGTTCATGTATTATTCTGCATTTTTAATCAGTCTCATGCAAATCATCCCCATGGGAGGAAAAAGGGTTAGTTAGATCCTGATTTCTAACCTGCAGCTTTTCTTCAATTGTGTTTTTGCAGCACTGATTTACAGTCCTGGAGTATAATTCTATAAGCAAAACCTCAGATGGAGTAAACCAACATGGTTGTTATGGCTAGGGGAGTATCCTAATTGGGATCTGCCTCCATTTATACCACAGTAAAGGCAGAACAATTTTGTTCTTTCATTTTGCTTTATTAATTGGACTTCATCCTGCAAAGGAAGTAGATCTACTATAGCAAGAGATAGTTTCGAGCTCCCTGAATATATTTCTGTAAAGCGTAAACATATTCATACTTTCAAAGTGTTTTTTAGTGTCTGACTGCCTAACTCTGATTTCCAGTGGTTCTCGTGCAAGTGGTTTTGTCCCTCATTATGAATATCTTGATGGTTTCTCAACTCTATTTTCTCTGTCAGCTAATCAGCGTTGTTACCTGGATCAATTAGCTTAAGGTCCATGATCAGATGTGTGCCTCACATTTGTGTGCTGACTTCTCTTCTCAGTGTATCTCAGCTACAACTGAAAATTAGATGTACACACATGGAAAAATCAATCTGATGAGCAAGTCCTCTTTCTTCTTTTCCCTTATGCTCCTTAAAGACTTTAATTAATCTCAGTGGAGAAAAAATAATGATCAACACTTAAACAACGAGTTTTCACTTAAAACCCAGGGGAGATATTTTTTAAGCAGTTCATGGAAGTTTAGTCATGTGCAACTCATTTGAACTCAGTGAGAGCTGCATGCCTAAAATTATGCAAAGCAGTTTGAAATTTGTATGTACAACAGTGTATAAATGTTAAGTATGAATGTTGCCTGCTTTCAGATAGATTTTCATCCCACATCTTGTACAGGAAGAGACACCAATTCTGCTGAAATGTTTAGATGGGAAGATGTCAGAAACTAGAGTGTTTCATTGCTAACACCTTCCCAGACACAACGAAAATCAAATTGTTTCTGGGGAAATGTTCATGTCTGACTCAATATCTTTTCCTTTGTCTGTTAACTTACCTATAAAGTCACCTAACTGCAAACAAGTAGTGTCATTGAGGTTTTTTTTATTTCTTGGGTACCTAAAGCATAAGTGACTGCCCTTCATGTGACCTCAAAGTGCTATATTTAGTTCATGTCCTCTTTCTTTGCCCAAGAGCACTCTGGATTTCAGTGACTGGTTCTCATTTAGACCGTCAGTCTAGGATAGGTCAGCATTTTCATTCAGATTAGGAAGATACTTTTGAAGTGAATCTCTTGCATGCCACCACTTACTGCAATTTGGTTCACATCAGGGAGCTTCCTCAGTCTGTGGCACTTTGATACCTGTGGATGAAATTAGGCTGAAGCCTGTGCCCTGGGAGCTCACTGATGTCCCCCAGCTGCTGACAGGTACTAGAGCTAATCAGAAATAGAGCCCTGAAACACATAGTTACACACTGTGTCCTCAGCACCTCCTGCTCCACTCTAGAGCCCCACCTATTGCACTGCGCTGTTTGGTAATGTGGATGTTGTTGCTTGCTTCTGGAGTCCTCTACTGCTCTGAGTCAGATCAATTTGGGCTTGATCTCCACTCTTACTCAGTGTTTCTGGGTGAGATGGGTCACTCTAAGCCAGTCATAGTCTCAAGCTTCATAGCCACACCAAAATCATTATCATTCCACGGCAGAAAAATTGCTGCTGTAAGATTTACTATATATATATGCACAAGGTGAAAAGAAGATCAGAATTTTTCCTTCAGAACTGGATTGGCAAGAGTCTTAATGACTGAATGTGCAGCTCTTGCTGACGCAAAAGTCATCCTGACCGTGTTAAAATCACAATTACCAGCAAGTGAGAAAAACTTACTCGTTTAGCTCATGTTACATTTAATTTTATTTACTTATTTCTTAGGTTTTGTGTGCTACCAGATTTCTCATTGTCAGGTGTATTTACTAGAGAAGGCTTGGTTGGAAGAACTAAGTCACAAGATGTTCAAAATCTCTCATAGAATCGTAGAATCACTAGGTTGGAAAGGACCCACTGGATCATCGAGTCTAACCATTCCTAACAATCCTTAAACCATGCCCCTCAGCACCTCATCCACCCGTCCCTTAAACACCTCCAGAGAACGTGACTCAACCATCTCCCTGGGCAGCCTATTCTAGTCCCCAGTGACCCTTTCCGTGAATTTTTTTTTCCTTATTTCCAGTGTGAACCTCCCTTGGCAGAGCCTGAGGCCATTCCCTCTTGTCCTGTCCCCTGTCACTAGGGAGAAGAGGCCAACTCCCTCCTCTCCACAACCTCCTTTCAGGTAGTTGTAGAGAGTAATAAGGTCTCCCCTCAGCCTCCTCTTCTCCAGGCTAAACAACCCCACCTCTCTCAGCCACTCCTCGTAAGACTTGTTCTCCAGCCCCTTCACCAGCTTCGTTGCTCTTCTCATGACACAGTTCTTCAAATCCTTTTGCCTGTGATAGGAAATGCAGTCAGGCTAACTTGGTAAATGCTTGAAATAATTGAATAAAATCCTACTTTCAGTGTAGAATACAGAGGTTCAAATTCAGAGATTAAAATAGAAATGCTACGTAATGGGTCTTGAAGGAGTAGGAAAAAAATTTCCTTTCATTGTGGTGGAACGCTGAGCTCTTTCAACTTCCCTTGCAGCAATTCTGATTTTTTCATCGCTCTATGTTATAAAACACAATTTATATTTAATATTATGCCAAATGAGATAGTTTATCTTTGTCTGACTGCATATTTCCACTTAATCTTCTTAACAGATTTCTACTAGCTCTGTCAACCATAAACAGCACTCTCCCCTTATACGGATTTGTTTCAGTGCTTGTGGCTGTGTGATTACCTCTCTCATCTTTGCTTCTATAAGCTTTCTTTAACACATAATGTGTTACAGCTCAGTCACAACTTCTCCAAAAGAATTTTTTGTATGTATCTGATTATGCTACTGGGAATATAGCATCTCTTCTTCATCAGGAAATGCATTTCAAGTATACAGCAAAACTACTACCCTAAAATACTTTCCACTGATACTGTGTTTAAGTACTTACCAGAGTGTCGAATTCACAGTTATTTTTTACTAGCATAAATAAACAAGCATAGTGTTTTGCTTATTTTCAAGTTGTGTAAATATATGTGAGATTGATTACTCAGACAGGTCCTGTTTTCCCCAGCCTGGCTCACACTCCGTGTACACTTGTGGAAGTGGTTCCAGCTGGTCTTGATTCTACTCCGTGTCTCTCATGATTACTTCAAACTATTTATGCTAGTATCTTAACTAGTAAATTAAGCGTGCCTGAGAACAGTCCTGAGAGCTGATGCCATCTGACATGAAGCAGTGGGCTTCATGTCAGATGTGTGTTTTGCTGAGGTTTAGTGACATCTCTAGGCTGGGAAACTCTCCCAGCCTGCAGAAGGTGGTGGCTGGGTCCCCACTGTGCTCAGTAGCAGTTTGATAGCCCCACTGCAGCAGCACTAGTCCTATGCCTGGGAACCCTGTTGCCTTTAGATAATATGTAAAACTTCAACCCAGGCCTGCACGTCTTGCCACGTCTTGCTTTATTAGCCCATATAGGCATAGCTTTATTCAAAGGCTGTGTGCTGTTTTCCAAGAAACTTAATAAGTACAAGTTCCCAAGTCAGATTTGGAATTTAAGATGCATGTTTCTCTGAGATGGTAAGATTTCACAGTGTTTCTGAAAGAAACATTTAAAATTTTTCGTACCGCCTTATTGTCATGCAAGTGAAAAAAGTGCCGGTGATGTGAAGGTGATAGAAATGAGATGAGATTTCCATGGCTGTTCTGTCGAGCACTCTAATACTGAGCAAAATCAGAAACATTATACTTGTAGATCAGCGTCAGTGCTGTGTGGTGGAAAATGGTTATGGAATTACTCCTTGTAGTTGACTTAACAGTGCCAAGTTTTTGTGGAAATGCATTACGCTAGGACTCAGTGTGAAAGACTGAGAAAAATATGAGGCTTTCTAGCAGAATCAAGGGATAAAGAGAAACAGACATATATCAAACCTTACTGATTCCTGTAACAGAGTTCTGTTTATTGTTTTTGATTGCTGTATTATGATTGACTTTGATATTGAATTAGTGTATAGGAAGAGAGCTCAATATAACAATTTTTGGTCTCTTGGATGGGGTGGTTGCACTGAGATAAGAAAGTAAGTGTTACTTTCACTCAGTCTGCTTCAGGAATGGTTTTAGTTGCCAAATCATTCTTATTTTCAGTAGGGAAAGGAGGGAAAAAGTCTTGAATGTAAATCAGAGTATATGGCAAATAGTTCTCCCTTCCAAATCAATTATTTTAACACAATGCATTTTTTTAGAAATAGTTTTCATTGATTAAACAGAATGTAGTGAGCCAGAAAGTTCTGACTCATATTTATTGCAATGATGTGTTGAAATAAGGCTTATTCCTATTTGAAGTTAATGCATGTCAACTGAGACTTATTTCAATTTAGGCAAAAGAATTGCAACAACAGCAATAGATCGTATTCTGTCACGTTGCATTTTTGGTCTACTGAAAAAGATGGTAACAGGAGCTGGTGGTGATTTTTGCTGAATAAAGAAAAAAAATGCCTATCAGTTACTGACTGGGTCATCTCTTTTGGATGCTGTCACCTGTGCTCATCATCTTTCTGTAGTGAACAAGACCAGCTGAGAAAGATGGAAAACTTTTCTGCAGTGAAATAGGAGTGAGGAGATCAGTTAATGTTCTGCTGTTTAACACCCTCTCGATAGGGAGCCTATGGCTCAGTTCAGGATAATAGACAATGAAGCTCTAAGACAGGAGCAATTTAAATTACATTTTAATCAACTCTCAGGAGAGAAGGCAGCATTATGTGAAACCATTAATAGAAAAACAGCAATGTTTCTTATTCTATCATTTGTGTGCACTATGCCTGAACATTCTGGTGAATTAACAGATTATCTCCTAATTCATTCAAACGCTTTTCTGAGATGCTTTGAAAAAACTCCTATCCTGACATCATGACACCTTTTCAGGGCAATAACATTAGATAACCAGAGTCTCTGATCGAGTTTCATTGTGTTTAAAATGTGATAGAGAAGTGGGGTGTTGAAGGCAGTGTTGTTCTCACTGCTGCACTGTGAGTTTGTACAGAGGTATTTTGGCTTCCTCAGACTGTTACACACCCTATCAATGTTGCTGGAAAGACCTATGATCTGTGGGCACACTAAAGACTTGGCCCTGGCTGTGCTTGTTCTTCTTCCAGAAGGCAAAACATACCAAATGTAAAAATTGTTTAGTGTGCGGTATCACTGACAGAGATGAAACGGCACGTATGCTGTGTTAATCCTACTTCTCAGGCTGTAGATGGAAACTGCTGGTTAAGAGCAGCAAATCAATTTGCTAACTGTGTCTCTAAAAATAAGGTATGCTGCAAATAGGAAATTAACAGGAAATGGATAATGTTGAATAGATTGATCAATGGAAATGTAGGAGGAGACAAATGATGTGTAACTTTACTTTTCCCTTGGCTAATCAACTTCACACCCATATGTAACCAATAAAGGAAGAGGGAGAGATCACATTAATAAGAATTAACCAACCACACTGAACGCCACTCCTCCACAGCCCTGAGGAATTGATGCAGAAGAGAGAAAAAAGTATTTTATGTGAAAAAAAGCTTGTATTGCTAAGAGTCGTGGTTTAGCTGAAATAGATCAACTGTGTGCCTTACGTTATTCCCAGACCCACCAGTCTGTAGTGAGGAGATACTGGGAAGGGCCACAAATGCAGGAAGGGGCATTGCCAGAGAGAGAAGGGGTGTTGTCTGAGGAGCTTAGTCTGAGCTAGAGAAAATATTAAATAGTGTTTATTTGCTCATTGCCATTACTGTGTTTAATTTGCAGTGATGACCATGCTTATGATTTCACTTCACACACTATCCCAGTGACTGATTTGGGCTTACTTAGGGTGAAAGAAAATAAAGAACTTTGCCTCTTAAGTTTGGATGATGTTAATGAAATTTGGAGGTAACAAAGCAAAAGCAGAACTCGTCACCACAGAGTTGAAAGGTTAAGAGAACTCCTCAACACAGATCAGTCTGAATGTCTGCAGTTGTGCTGTCTTGTTTTGAGTTCCCTCCTCCTCTTTCTAGAGGAAAAACAGCCAAGTGACTTGTGACCTCTTCTGGGAGTCAAGCTAATATATCTGCATGGAGGTGCAATGTTAATCTTGTGCTCTTTGGGAGTTTATATCTCTGCATTGTTCTATGTCACGTCTCTGTTCTAGTCTGAACACCACAGTAGTGTTTCTCATTCTCCCCAAGCATGGGATGGTGGTGAGTCCAGATAGAATCTACTCTTTTTGGAAAAAGGGTCCATTTTTTAGATAGTTTTCTGTCATAACAATGGAGATTTTGAAGACTTTTTTAATTGAAAATGTTTATTTAGTAGGTAGTAACCTGTACTAATCTCTATAAAATTGAAAACACTAAAGACATCCTAATTATTGAAAGTAAAGGAGGAAGTCTGGGGGACATTTGTCTTACAGAAGCTAAAAAATAATTTATTTTCTATTTTGACCATTGAAGATCCCCAAAATCTAGTTGCTTTTTTCCTATTTTGAATGGAGAAAGGCAAACCACAAGAAACCAAAATCATTTTATGCAAAGACAATTCAAAGGCAATCCCTCATTACTTTTGGGAAATAATTACCAGCTTCTGACCAGTAGTTCCTCTGATCAGTAAGTTCAGGATTAAGTCCAGCGAAGAGAAGGTCCTGTGACTGTGGATCCAATGCTGTCTTTTGCAGGCTGCTTTGGGCACTCCAGCTGTTCCAGGCAGCTGACTGTCTTTTTTGCAGACCAAAGATGTCGCCAGCCCTACCCCCAAAGGAGGCCTGTCCCGGTGAAGGCTTGTTGGCTTTATGCCACTAACTGCAATCACCGCAACATAACTTCATCTTAAGATCATCCCACTTTCATAAAGCAGGTCCAATCCCACCACCATCACGGCTTTGCAAGGGCTTTCCACAGCCAGGTATATTTTTCGGTGTCTGGAGTCCTTCGGCAGAACAACATGTCTTCACAATAGCTCATCTTGTCTGTGGCACTAATAGCACAAGGCTAAAGAGCAGTAATTGTCTTTCCCATGAACATTTAATTATCCTCCATACATAACCAGTTTATGATTGATCCATAACTGTTTTAGGGTGCTGACCTATGTTCTGGGGGAAGATGTTTGTTTCTTTCTTTGTTTACTTTCCTAAGCATGAATGACTATAATACACACAGTCACCAGTCTGCAATAGATCAGTGTTGATATCGAGCATAGCGAGATATCTTTCATCTAATGCCACCAGTTTTCATGGGTTTCTGCTTGATTACTTGGAAAACGGAGAACTGGGGAGGGGAAGATCCGTGGTGGAGATCCAGTTATATGCATGAGATGAATGGGTGACCTTACAGGTGATATGTGCAGTCGAACAAAGCAGACAGCACTTAACTGAAAACCTGAATGATTTTGGAAGCTCTCCCTAGGAGTAATGTGCTGAGAGGGAATATAAATCAAATTATGCTGACTGTTTTCTTCATCTGGCTCTGAAAGCTAAGCAGCCTTGAGGTTCCTACATCAGGATGTGACCATACTAATCTAGCATTTGTGTTGTATGAAGTATCTATGTTATTGCCAGTGTGTGGATAAATAGAAAGCTTTTAATCTGGCATGGCATGGCATCCCAAGGAGAACACTGCGCCTGAATCTTCAAAGATGTTCGTCTCATCGGCTTCCAGTTGTGTTTATTGGCAACCTGCAGCGTGTTGCCGTGCAGCTGGTACACAAGCTGAGGAGAACATAAATAGCGCAGTTGGGAGAAGACACACACTGGTCCCCAAAAGAAAAAAGTCTGAAATACAGTAGCGGCAGGAGAAAAATACACATTTTTATAAGAATTCTGTATGAAAACAAAGCAGAGCAGGGAACCAATCTCCCAAATTATTATTTTTGTGGCAAACCTTCCCTCTTCCATGATGTTTCCTCTTCAGCAAACTCTTATTCCTCACCATCAACTAAGGCATCTGGCAACCTACAGGCATGAGTCTAGCCTGCAGCTGGGCTTTTTGGATGCCACCATCCAGCAGGGAGGGACTGCCAGAACTACCTTATCTTTACTGTGCCTTTACTATTAGAGGCAGCTCTAGCAATCCTGTAGCTCTAAGGCAGCAGCATCCATCATCTCAGGGCTATGGCCAGGACACCCCAGCCATGCTTTGCATACATAGGAATGAACGTTAGAGCTCAGGCTACTGATTTTGAGAGCAATGGCGAAGTATGCTGCAGGCCACGTTCTTCCCAGTCTGCAAGACAGCTTGACCTTCTAGTCAGCCTTCCTTCCTACATGCCTTGCTCTTCCAACCAGCACTGGCTTTTTGCACAGCGTTCAGGTCTTAAGATGCATATTTTCTTTTCTAGATGTCATGAGAGAAGTTCATCGGAGCTGACTTTGCTTCAGCAGGTGCAACTGGCTGACACTGAAAGTGCTGCCTATTTCTTTCCACTAATTGCGCACAAACTACTCAGTCTGCCTTACTTTCCTGCTTCCCTCTCTATGCTAAGGACTGCAAATCACTTGCATGCCAGGAAAATAGACAGAGGTCATATTTGGATTTAATCTTTCCAGAGAGATTGGCACGTGAGAAAAGAACAGGAGGTCAAAGGCAACCTTTGCCCCCTCCAGTCTGCTTCAACCTCCTTGACTTCAGAGATGGCTTTTCTCTTCACTGCTTGGCCTTTCTTTTTCTATGTCAATATATTTTGCAACCCTGGGCTGAGGATGTCTTACAGTCATCTTAAGCTCTGCTTTGTGACGGTTGGATATTGTCAGTGCTTTGTGTCCAGATTGAAAAAGTACTGGCAGAGGGTATGACTGAAATAAGTGCCACAGCCTTCCCACTGGACCAGGCTTGGGCTCTGCTTTTGTAAAACCACTTGTCAAGGATCAGACATGAAAAGACAAGCAGTTGTTATAGAGTAATTTAGTAAATAAAATAAGTGGATATCGGATGCCCAGCTGGAGTCATTGCAGTCCCGAGTGCTTGAAAATCATTAGTGAGGCTCTGAGAAATCCTGAGCTAAATAATAAGAGATTAGAAAATGCATTTTGAGTTGATTTAGCTGCCTTTCAATATCGAAGCATTAAAGATTCACATGGGTTAGAAACGTATTTTTATTAAAAAGTGAGGCAGAGCTTTTCAGTGAAGTTGCTTTTGTGTTTGAAGAAAGGCACGAAGCATTGCAGGAATCGCTGAAACAGTTCTCAGCGTTTTCATTCTGGGAAGGAAAGCAGCATCAGCTTTCAATGGGTAAGCACCTGGCTCCCCTAAGCCCATAGGCACCAAGGCAGCTGCTTCACATTTACACCTAAGCATGCAAGACCAGAGTTAGAGTAGACTTCTGCTGACAAAAAAAAAGTATAATAAATTTACCTTCTGATTCCCTCACATGCCTCTTCATTTTATACATTGGGCAGCAGAGCACAGGACAAAAAATGTAGAGTATCGTGTAATGAAACATGTCATTCATACACTCAGGGTCATGGTTTTTGCAGTAAAAATTATTATTCCTGGTCAATTCCATTTATCTGCTGGCATGAAGATTCCATATGAAGATGGGGACTTTCTTTTGAGATATTTACATGTCTTCAAGAGTGATAAAGTCTGCTAATCAATGTAATCCCTAGGTAGGGACTTTGATGAGCTTGGTCTGAGAATTTTAAAAACTCTGTATCTTACTTTTGATACAAACTAATTATAACTAAATGCACAGCAGTTTCAATTAAATTGTCAGTGTAGTGACGGTGATGTTGAGAAGGTGATTGCACAGTCATTCCTTTCTAATGATATCTCTTCTTGGTAATTGGGGTAATTCCAGATTTATGAGGATTAGAAGAACCATATACCCTGAATTCTTTCTTGCAGATTCTTGTAAAAGACAAAAGTATTGTGTCATAGCAGTGAATCAGAGGCGGGGTAATGACAGATAGGTAGTTCTCCCTTTCTGAAATTATGTCTTGTGTTTTCTGGAACATTTTCTCATTTTCTCATCTGTTATGTGTGTCTAGAGAGAGTGCAGGCTGCCTGTGGACACAGAAACTACACTAGCGCAGAGGAATGATGGAAGAGTGTTTCTGAACTGAAAAAGGGTTGCTGCTTACGATGGTGACACAGTCTTCTACAGTAAAACCTCCCCTGCTTTTTAAATTGAACTAATGATTTGATGTATTGCAGTGCAAAACACTCTGAAAGTTGTTGACTAAGTTTTTAGAGGACACGTAGTAGCAGCCTTTTCCGAATCAGAATGCCACGACATTTCTGACATTGATGCTTGGAAATGTAGATGTCCATAGTTACATAATTTCTGTTCAGCATGTACGTATTCGCAGGCCCGTAGAGGAGGTGAGGTGGAGACAATGCTTTGTGCTCCTGTCTGCAGCATCACCACCGGTGCCTGTCCCAGGCAGGGTTAGCTCAGTGCCTCTGTCCCCCATGTGCCAAACTGACTACTGCCCACCCACACAGACATGATTTTCATTAATGGCTATACAATACGTGGCTCATTGCTCTTCCGTTAAACAGCAGTGTGTGATTAAAGCTGGTAGAAAACAGGCCTCAAAACAGGAGCTGAGAAATTAAGTCTCTGGGTAGAATGAGAGAGAATGGCTAACACTATGACTCTGTCCTGTGTAGCTGGGGGGACCACACTTAACTCAAGACTTGACATCCCCTGATTCCATCTCTAGTTTGAATAACAGCCTTTTTATGTAGCAGAGTGAAGGAACAAGATATTACTGCATAGACGTAATTTCTATTCCTCAAGTTCCTGTCGTTCCTGCACTGAGGGATAGATCACCATGCACTCACCATGTCATGCACTAAATTACTTTATAAATACTGCCTGCGATTTCAGATATCTGATTCTTGAGATCTGTTTTTACAAAGCCAGACAAAGTCACACCTTAACTGTCTGGATGTTCACGTGTTCAAATGTTGAAATTATCATCTCAGGTAAGATTTCTACTGATCCCAATGCAACTTATATTTGGGGAATTGAGGGTTTAATTCCTCAACACAACAAATACCTACCATAGTGGTGGAAGCCAGGAGAGTCGAATGCTGGGCTGAAAAGCCCTGGGTTGCAGATAGTGGTGGCACAGCCCTTCCCATGCTCACCAGAGCTGAAGAGACATCCAGCATGGCTGGAGCTGAGCAGGAGTGCAGGTGTCTTCTGCTTGCCCTGCACCAGGGTGCATTTTACCCACTGGGCCGCTTAGCTTATGGGTCCAAACATTCTTTGAACTAAAAATCTCATTTGCTCGAGAACGCCTCATGTTTCTAAAGGAAAATGCATAAGTCAAAACATAGCCAGCAAGCAGAAAGTGGTAATTAATGTCCAGCACACATGTGCAGCATCGCTGATAATGTTGCCTGGTAACAGAGGAAGGGATGGCAGAGCCCCCTCAGGAGCCAGCAGCAGCCCGCGAGTCCTCTTCAAGGCTGAGATTTTACCCAGGGGAAAGAAAGCGCCACATAGACGGTGCTCTTCTCCTTAGTGACTCCTATATGCAGACAAACTTGCATACATTTCTTTTTGGGCCACAAAACGCCATCCTGAATAAATAAATACGTGCATTCTCTTTTCATCTCACACCAGACACTCGTGTTTTGCTGCGAGGTGTCTACAAAGGGCTTTGAATAGCAGCATGTTCCAGAGAGGAAATTTTTCGCATCCTGTTCCTTTGATCATGATGGCATAGTGAGAAGGAAGCAGACTGTCTTCATTTCTGTAACTAGGTAGGGTGCCCAACTTGACAAGGAAAAAACAGTTCTTACCCTACCAATTTGCCTTTTATGACCTAAAGAGCATTGGAACAATTTATGTATTTGTAAATGCATTAGAAAGAAGCTTGAAAAGAAAATTTACAAATTCCTCCGGAATCAGCATTTTTTTTTACTCCTTAGTGCATTCTATTCTATGAAATTATATTTAGTTTCCCTTGGTTTTCCTTAGTATGTTTTCCACAGTTACAAGGCTAGTGTCATTTTGAATTGCTCCTGCAGTACATGAAACTGTTAACTAGAACTTGTATTCAGCGAATAAGCAAAAATATTTCATTATTCCAGCAACTACCAAGGCCACAAAAATACACACTCTTGGCAGGCCGCAGCAAAGACTTTTGTTTCAACCACTCTCAGTCCCACCTGGTGCTGAGAACTGGTGCAAACAACATGCATTGTCAAATGAAATCTGTGCTTGGAGACAAAATTTCCATCTCCTAATGACAGAACTAATTGTATTAGGTGTTTTAAGGCTGAGGCGAGTCAGTCAGATTATAAATGGTTCTCATCAGCACTCCCAGAGGTCAGGATAGTCTTTATCTGCAGCAGACTACTACCTCAAAAAGATGCACATTTTCTTTTCTTTCAAAACCATCTCCTGAATTTGAATAAATTCCTTCCTGCCAGAAGTGTGGCGGAAGATGCTGGTGGCCATGCAAAAAGCCATGCACATACATATCTGTATAAACTGATTTTTGCATTTCATTCAAGAAATAGTTTGTTTCTCTCAGAAACTCATAAATTTTTTATTAAAATTTTGATGGCATTGGCTGGAAAGGAATAAAAGGATTTTTTATTTCTATAAAGCCTGTAAGTAATTACCAGTTCATGCCTAGGAAACCATGTGACTGCAGTAAAGCTTCAAGGCCTTTTTTAGCATCTAACTCTAGCTATTTCTTAGAGTATAGAAGATTAAAATTAAGAAAACCTTTTAAACAATTCAATGCCGGCTTTTATAGTAACCGTAATCTAACAGAAGATTAACCACTCACTGCAGATCTATATATGTTGCCAGTAGAAGGTTTTTGACTGAGCTGTTAGAGTGTTGCTTTCATCACAGGTTAATGACTAGATAAATAAAACAAGCTCATCATAAAGGAGTTTCAGAGGGCTTTTTTGTGGTAATAAAAATTAATTGCCTACAATCAAAAGTGAAAATATGAGTACAGGAGGAAGATCCATTATTTGAAGGGAATCATAAAAACTGTTAAGAGACAAAGTTACAGCACCTACAGTATGATACCTCTCACCACAACCCTGGTATTCTGTGAACAGGAGAAATACTAGCTTTGTTTTTAAATTATAGCAGCACTAACTCAGGACAATAAAGAATAAGGATGTAATCTCTTAAAGGAATTTTCAATTCATAGGCTGCATTATTCAGAGGCCAAGTGCTGAATCCACTGAAAACCATTTCATGTTTAAAATCCTGACCCATTCAACTTTGCAGGAATGATATGCAGCCCCAGTTCTAATTATTTGCAGTACACGGGATCGATGGATTTTCTGTTCACTTGGGATTATTACAGGAGCAACAAACAGTACATTTCTGAGCAAGAGACCAAGGGAAACATTACCTAGCACATCGAGTAGCCATTAGATTGAAGGGAATGTTAGATACCCAGAAAGCTGCTTTTCTGCAACTCTGAAGCCCTGAAATTGAACAGCAGCCAATCCCTTTAAAAGACTGTGCGGTAATGAACTGTAAAAAGGAGGGTAGTTCGGTGAGATATTGCTTTATAAACAGTGGGAGAGAGATTTTGGCTGGCAGGCAAACTCCTTCCAGCATTGTGATGAAGCACACATCATCTTCCTGCTGGGATGCTGCCCATTAGCATCAATCCAGACCGCAGCACTTTGGGTCTTCCCAAGGAGTCTTTTACGCTAATGACATTAACAAATATAAATTCAGATAGCACCTTTTAACCTGATATGGCTTCTTTGCGTCTTTTGTTTTTACTATAACACAACTGTAATCATGATAACAGTGTGTCTGAAGGGGGCAGGGAAGTTAGGACATAAAAATACAGTGCATTGCCCCAAACTGGTGTCAGATTCATCGACTGATCTTAAAGGGACCTTCAAGCCATGGCAGTTGGGTTGCTGTTAATGCAAATAGAGCTCCATGACTCCCTGTACTGAGACAGAAAATGTAATCGGCAAAGCCTGTTTATTTTCCCCTTCTCTATTTGCGGTGGTCCTAGTATAGTGGGTTTTTCCAAAGACCTGTGATTGCCACACAAAACACATGTCAGTATTGATGGCTGTAAGGAAATGATTTGGTGGAGGTTGTTGTGAGTGGTGTCCTTTCTAGTTCTCAATATAAAGCACAGCCCTTTTAGTTTGATAGCGTTTCTCCCTGACCACCTGGTCACTTTGAACATTTTCTGATAACAGCCTAGCAGTCTAAATCCTGTATATCAGAACTTTTGTTTAATGCCATAATATAAAGTGATTGAACCATGGCAGCCATAGGGGAGTGACAGAGAAAAACAGGTAAGCACAGCAGGATGGGCTTAGGTACCATCTGGCTTCAGGAGTTTTTCATTACCTGGGTTTTCTCATTTTCTCTGAATTACTTCTGCTGGGGAGGGATTACCCTCCAGGAAATCAGCTCAACTTTTGTAAAGTGCTAGAATACATATCAACATACTTGTCTTTACGTGTTCACATTTGATGACCCCTGTCTAGGAATTCAGAGTTTGAATAGGGGTAGGAGAAAACTTGTGGAAAAGTTAGTTTTTTCTTTCACATAAAATCTAATATATTTCTAGATTTGGCTATTTTGTTAGAACTGTACTTTTTGGGTGAAATTTTCCAATCACAGTACATCAAAACATTAGTTCATAGAAGCTGAATTTCATCCAGAAAAGGGATGAGTCAGCAGATAAAAAGGTAGGAAAATTTTCCTTTAAGATATTTGATCCTGAGCATTGAGATGGTAGTAACCTTTATAATGCCAAATGCAGAAGCACATAGACCCTGTCTGCATCCATTTTACCCATGACTGGTCCATCATATTTTGATTAGCCAGGGGTCGTTCAGGTAATCCTTTAAAAACTTGGCCGGTTTCATGAGTCTTTGTGAGCCTGTTCAGACCACCTTGTTGATTTGGAAAGCACCAAAATCAGATCCTCAGGACATCTGCGGTATGGTTTTGTTTCCCAGGAGGTAAAAATTCTCAGATTTTATTGTCACAGATTAGGGTCTGTCTACTGATGGCAAAGATACGGTGTCACATTAGTAGAATATATGAGCCATAATCTTGGCTATTCCAGTTCTTCCTGGATGATGTTATCTGCCGCGCCACTTAATCTGGAATGTAAACCTGATGGTGACCTTTTGTGCAGCTTGAATTTCATTTACCTTACACCAACACTCTTAGATGCCTATGATTTTATGGCATAGTAGAGGAAAAAATGGCTCATAAGGATCTTGGGTATCCAAATCTTGTGGTCACATGTATGACGAAGCTGTTGAAACTGGAACTCTCGTGTTTCATAGGTATTCATGTTCCATATGCCCCCACCACCTATAGCCTAATAACAAGAACAAGATGCGGTCCTAGAAACTGACAAAAATGCAAACCTCAAAGCTGCCAAATTAAGTAAATTTGTCAGAGAAACAGTGAAAGCATCTGCAGGCTGAATCTCATGAATTTCATAATGAAGAGGATTCCACCAAATTGGGGCCTGGCACATTCCAGATGGCACAGATGGTTTAGCAAGTGACAGATTGGAAACAGAACCCAAATTATAAACAAGTACATAAACAGAAATCAAAATTTCTCCAATAGGTATGAGTCAAAGTCTGAAGGGTCTTCAGAAACCATAATAAAATGTTAATTTTAAGCCTCAAAAGGTAGCCAAGTGCAATGCCTGAATAAAGATAGAAGATGACAAGTTGTGAGAAGAACGTGCAGCTTTTCAGTAGCTGCCAAGTTTGGAGTAGATTCTCAACAAAACAGAGAGGCAGAAAAAGGCCCCCCAAATGCAGCTATAATCCAACTTACAAACTGCAGATAAACAAGTCAAGATTTCGTTAACTGGCTCATTGCAAAACTGGCCTGAAAGCTGGATGGAAAAAATGACACAGTTATGCCCATTTTTAATCCAAATGAAATTTTGACTGACTTATATGAGAGCAGGTTTATAGAAGTATGAAAATGTGCAAAGCATAAAAACAGTAAGTACCCATGACCATGTGAAGAAAATGTGTGAAACCAGTAAGAGCAATGAAAGAAGTATCAGAGGTAAGAATATTTCAGTATCAATAAGGGAGGGAAGGAGATCACAGCAAAGCTAACCCTCAAAACAGCATATGGGGAAAAGTGAGAGGAATTTTATCTCAGAGTTAAAAAAAGACTGATTATTTTGTACTCCAGTAATACAAACTACTATATGTGCTATCTTTAAATTCAACACAGCAGAAGATTTTATTTAATAGAATAATAATGCTAAGTACATTGTAGGGGCAGCATAAAAACCTATGAGTGTGAAAATACTAATTATAGGTTTGTGTGTGTGTATGTACATATGCATACATGTATATATTTATACACGCAGACACACGATATGTATGCATAAAGGTTTATAACAACAAGCATCTCCTGCTCCCTTTAAGCCATTGATGATACAGCTCCTGAACAACCATCCTCTTTGTGACAACACTGTCATCCATTGCTGATGAATCCCTGGATATTAATCACAGTCTATGTTCCTTATTCAAGTGTGTGAGATGGTTTTGTGACCCAGGGAAGGCTTTATGCAAAGTCAGAGTGATGAGGAACATGCGATGGAGCTGGCATGCTCTCTCTTTATACTCTCCTAGACTTCTCCTGGCATTATGGACAAGGAGCGTTTTGCTGGGAAACAGACATAATAATAAAAGCAGTCATGGTTCAGTCGTTCAGGCATGATTAGCTTTTCCATGTTGTCCTTCTGCAGAGGGGCTGTGGACACACTCTCTCTTGCTGTTCTCTTTTATGGACGTGAATGTGTTCTACCTCCAAGAGCCACCAACAGCCACGTATTACAAAGAGGCTGGAGCGTTTCAGTAGCTCTATCCCACCATGCACACATAAATTTCCCTTCAGTTTTCAAGGTTACAGAGTATGTAATGATACTCTGAGGTTTTGTTTATGCTTTTTTATGGCCAAGTGGGCTAAATGGGCATTCCTGGGAGCCAGGTCAGACTGTGGCTTTGCCTTGCAGACGTCGTTCAGAGGAACTGTCTTATGGCAGAGATTGCTTTGGTGCAAAGCTGTATCATGGTTCTGCCGTCATGCCACATCAGAAAACCTTTTTTTCAAAGAGAGTATATATAGCCTAAGAATAGACCATAAAACGTCTATTTGAGAAAATAGCGGGAAAAAATAAGTGTATTTAAGTTGATCAGTTTTCCTTGCTGGCTAGACATACACCTCTTTTATTCATCTTTTAATCTGGTCTGTCTGTGGTACTATCTCTGTACGACCTTCCTGGCTTTCTTATTTTCCTGTCAGTCTCTGCCCTACTCCTTGCCCCACTTCCTTTCTGAATTTCTTTGATATTCAGATTGACTCAAATATTCTTTCAGATCAAGCAGCAGAAAAAGCAGTAATTTAAGTCACAAAGGCCCATGCACATTATAAATCCCAGATAGACACGGGAGTTTTCTCTTCATATCTGCCTGCGTCCCCTCTAAACATCACCAAAATGTTTTCAGTGTCTGATACCACCTGCCTCCTCTATTTTTCCTGAATAAGGGAGAAGAATCCCCAGTGGGGAACCCACACACTGGAAAGCCTCTTGTCTCCTCTGATGTGCAGCACATGCCGATCACACGGGAAGCAAGGGACGGAGCACTGCTGGGGGGAAACGTGTGCTTCATTCCCTGGGTGCAGGCAGCAAGCCTGTAGCTTTATGAATTGGTGGCTTTCATCTGAAGAGGGGCTCGTATAACACCCTTAATTGGATTTCTCTGAAGAACTGTAGATTCTAGATCATCACCTGGAAGGGGAAGGTGGTAACAAATGTGGACATGTAATATACGGTGCCACTTAAAAGAAAGGCAAGGCACTGGATTTGTGACATGGCTCCAGCCCATCAGAATCAGTGCTGTGTAACAGCTAAAATGCGACTGCAGGCACATCGCACAGGGTCTGCCTCAGCGACTGTGTCTCAGGCACAGCAGGAGACCCTATTAAAAACAGGAGAAAACTGCCAGCCTCCCAGCAAAAACACAGCCCCCTGTGTGACAAGTTGTCCAACTCCAAAGAGATGGAGATGTTGCTGGGAGAAATATGTATTCCCACCTCACACCCCTCTCTCTTGACCTTGCTAAAGTCATGCTGTCCATCCTTGGGACATGCAGGGCTCACCCCACTAATCTCACTGCCTCCATGGGGCACATGATGTGGATTCTGGGGACACTGGCAGCTTGTCCCTCAGGAGCACCTGGTTATGGGGTAGAAGCCTGGCTTCGGGCTACACTAGGGAGCAAATGATTGCTAATTAAACATGGCTTTAGGCTGTGGTCACTGTAAGTTTGAGAGGGTGATTAAAGGAAAAATGTGTTGGCTTGTTCTCTGCTTAGAAAAAAATGCTTAAAATCTCTATGTCCCAACATTTGTGGAGGTGGTGATGTTCTTTCAGTGGAGGCTTGTAACAACACGTGATGGGCTCTTACTAAGCAAGAGGAGGCAGATACTGGGAAATTTTCCTGATGGCTGGGAATTCTCCTGCAGTTCTTGGGGTGATCATATTTTGCTCCCATTTGAATTGCTGTTGACTTCAAAGGAAACAAAGAGACAAACTGGGTTCTGCGTGGACGAAAGAGGGTTTTTGCTGGCACTGGATTTGTCACAAACTAAAAGGAGTCTTCACACCCGGAGAGAATTATCTGACCTGTCTTTTTGTTTGTTTGTTTGTTATTCCCTCTGCTACAATTGTTAATTTTGAATAATTTTGTTCTTTCCCTTTCCCAGTTCTACTTTAGATGCTTGATCCTGCCTAATACTTTCTCTCTGACTTCAGAGTCTGTTGCCATGGAAATTCAGCTTTGTAACTTCACTGATGGATTAGGTGGAAGACAAAAGATACACTGAGTAGGAAATGAACCTTCATTTGCTAAAAGGGCAAGACTGTGGTCATGGCTGTCCTGCTATGAAACCTAAGGAAGCCACTGAAAGCAAAATTCCCACTCTGGATTTGCTGCACCATGCCTGGGATCAGGCTCTGGCCTGGCTCATGTATGACAGCACCAGGAAAGGGGCATAACTGATAGCTCAGTGCTGGAAGAGGGGGTTCAGTCTGTGCCTTTGCCCACCACAGGTGGGTCACATCTCAGTGGCTAGCAGATGGGTGCCAGAACTTCATCAGCTTACGGGCCCCTGCTGGGAGCCAGGGCTATTCTGGCTCCAGTGATCTATACAGCTGTAAATTCAAACCTTGATTTACCCAAGCCAAAGCACACAAGGCTCCCTGAAGTACTTGTATTTCAGGAGGAGGTCTTAAAGAATACCACAAGAAAAGGCTTTCTTTTATCAAGAAGAGGCCAGATGTCCATTTAATATTTTGGCTTATTGCACCTGATGTCTGCTGTAGACCATTGTGAAGAATATCCCTTGCCCTGCTTGCCCCTAAGGGATTATGCAATGATTTCAATGGTGGATGCGCAGCACTGCTGTCCCTGCACTGTGTGCTGCATGTGTTGCTGAGGGAGCCTGGATCTGGCCAAGCACAGAAACGCACAGCACTTTGCTGATCAGCCCCTGAGATCCTCGCGGCATCCAGGATGCTGTCTGACATTTCAGTAGGATCTGATGACTTGCAGCATGTGCCCAGAACACCGTATTGATGTCACTTTGCTGGATGTGGGCCAAGTATCGAAAGGGCAGTGAGTTGGTTAACATGATAATCACATTGCATCCTAGTCTCTCCATATGACATAACTTTCCATTCCTGTTCATGACGCTGCCGCACTTTACTCTGAGGGCAAATATGACTTAAACAAAGTGGCAGAAGGGAAAGAGGCTAGGCAGCATTCATGGGAAAAAAAAAATCTGTGGTGAAAAACAGTAATACAAGTGATGACAAACATCAGGAGCCACTACTGCCACTGTGGATTCCAGTCTGCTAGGTCTGATAAAACTTTGAGGACTGAGAACCCCTATAAGTAACAGCAGTCCTAGAAAACGAATAACCTGGTAAGGATCCAGAGGCCTTAGGGTGGCAGGGACTTCTGTGTCCAAGCCTGGAAAAAGAAGGGGGAACTGCCGTATTGTCAAGAGGTGGTGTCTATTCTCAGAGGGAAGATGAGAGCTGGAGCAGCTGGAAAAAGTGCAGCTGGCTACAGGCAGCATTTAACAACTGGCTTAGCGACCAGCCTTACTGAAAGGCAGCGCAGTCCTCCCACTGTGGGAGTTATTTGAATTCTCAGCACAATTTCATCCTCCTGCCAAAGATTAGAGCAGTACAGGGCTGCTGCCATTCTGTGGGGACAGAGTAGGGCCCAGGTCCTTATATAAATGAGAGCCAGGTTTTAACTAAAGCCACTTTGTGTTGGTGGAAATCCTTTCACAGATGGCAGCGGCCTTGGGACCAGACTCTGAATCACACACAGAAACACACAGAAACACTAGGTTGGAAAAGACCTCCAGGATCATTGAGTCCAACCATTCCTATCAACCACTAAACCATGTGCCTGATAAACCATCCACCCATCTTTTTAATACCTCCAGGGATGGTGACTCAACCACCTCCCCGGGCAGCCTCTGCCAGAGCCCAATGACCCCTTCTGTGAAAAATTTTTTTCTGATGTCCAGCCTGAACTTCCCCTGGCAGAGCTTGAGGCCATTCCCTCTTGTCTTGTCCCCTGTCACTTGGGAGAAGAAGCCAACTCCCTCCACTCCACAACCTCCATTCAGGTAGTTGTAGGGAGCAAGAAGGTCTTCCCTCAGCCTCCTCCAGGCTAAACAAACCCAGTTTCCTCAGTCTCCTAAGACTTGTTCTCCAGCCCCTTCACCAGCTTCGTTGCTCTTCTCTGGACACGCTCCAGAGCCTCAATGTCTTTCTTACAGCGAGGGGCCCAGAACTGAACACAGTACTCCAGGTGCGGTCTCACCAGTGCTGAGTACAGGGGGAGAATCACCTCCCTGGACCTGCTGGTCACACCGTTTCTGATACAAGCCAAGATGCCATTGGCCTTCTTGGCTACCTGGGCACACTGCTCATGACACACTGAACTGGGCTCATGTTCAGATAGCTCTCAACCAACACTCCCAGGTCCTTCTCCTCTTTTCTTCTTGCCTTGAACAAACCTGAATCTTTTTTAACCTGAAGTCATCCACGCTATCCTAAGAATTTTCTAGTATCCCCAGCCCTGAAACCACCTCTGCTTTCTTCCTGCCTGGAGGTTTTCTTCCCCAAGATAACCACATGGAACTGTCACCAAGGTCCTTTATCTCTTGTGTTTCCTGCAGGCATGGAGGGACTGCTGTAGGAGTCTCTAGCTGCCACCTGCTTCTCCTGGGTTTCCACAGGCTGAATTTGGTGTTGTTGCTCTGAGCTCCCTGGTACAAGGTCTCTCAGTTGCTTCATGCTGGTACTGAGCTTAGACTCCTGGAAACTTGCTCTTGGCTGCTTTTTCCAATTCCTTGGTCACAGCTTGGCCTTGTGAATGAGGCAAGCAGAGCACTGGGAAGGAAGAGGGCCATGATGGACTCACCCTGTCCAATTTTTCTTTATCGGAAGGACGACATAAACCAGAAATTCTTTGCTATTGAATCAGGTGCTGTATTTTAATGGAGAATATAGTAACATTGATCATGCCACACGTTGCTTATACCATACATTTCCCATCATCAGTCTGAAATAGAAAACTGATAGATAGGATCAGTATTTAACTGGCAAAGCTGTAATATCACCAGCTGAACCAGGATAATTTTCAAGCTCAGTGGCAGAGTCCTTTCTTAAGGTAGCAATACAATACTTCAAAAATATTTGCAATGGATTTATTTCCAGTTGGATCTAAATCTTCCAGCAAACTCTAGATTTATTACCTTTATCGTGTATAAAATACCTTCTTTGTACCACACATCAGCTTCTTTTCAAACCAGATGGTACTTACAGTTTATGGCATACTTACATTATAGTCATTTACCATCATACATATTGGGTTCTTGCATGGCTTTAAATGTTAAAGGAAACCTTTCTGCCCTATTTGAAAGGAGGAGGAGAACAGAAAACCCATGTATTAGCAAAATTGCTGTCATCACATCAAGGCAAGTATGGTCGAAATAACCAATCCATTATAAAAGGGGTAATACATCATTCATTATTTGCTGCTTGCTATGGCAAGCCAGTCTCTCAGCACATATAGACTTATGGATTTGGTTCGTGGAAAGCTATAACGAATGTGCAGTTGTGATGAGCAAAATTAATGCTAATATTTACTGCGCTGCAGCGACTGCTATCAACTGTTTCCCCTTCCCTTCCTATTTGTCCCCCTCTGTACATGCAGGCAAATATTCCATCTGTTTAATTTCCATCCCAGCTACCACTTAGTGATAGCAAGCTAGTCAGCTGGGGCTCCTACCCTTTAGCAGAACAGAAATGTAACTGAAACCTGAGAGAGGTTGGTTTGTCATGCCACTGAACACATGTGTCTTTGGCTTCTCTCATGCCTATGTGTGATGGCAGCTGCAGAAAGATGGCTGTGTACTTCTCTTTCCACGAAATATTTTCATCAAAATATCTGGAATCAACCGGAGGATGCCTGTGCAAAACAAGCGTGAAATTTGGCAACAAACATTGTGAACTATTGTAACAATGTGGTTATCTGATACTCGTGTATATATATTATATTGTTTGTATTTATTTCTATGTATCTAGATAGATAGATATAAAGCAGCATGTGGAGTAGGTAGGAAGATAAATAGAGACAGATGTGCCGTTATATCCTTAAAAAGCCAGCTGGTTCCAGCATCCTGTAATAAGCCCCTTTATTTAAGCTCTAGCTCCATTCATTGCAGGGTCAGAGTCGAGCACAGGCAGGCTGGATCAGCTAAGTTCCTGCCCCACTTTGGGTGTGAGGAGGCCACAATATCATGGGGACACAACAGACCCTGTACATCTCCACCCGGGAGCTGCAGACAGCCTTTCTGAAGCTTCCCAAGAAGATTCCTTTGGCAACTCCTGGATAGGCGGTGGCAGGCAGAGCAGCAGGTCTAATGTCAAGGCTTGGGTGGCTTTCCTTGTTTGTCCTAATGTTTCTTTGCATGCAGTCTCTGAGGTTCCTTTTGAAGAAAAACAGAAATGGCCGTGTGATGTCCAATCCCGGCTCTTCACACTCACTATCAGTGCAACAAGGAAGGCTTGAGGTTTGGTGTTCATAGTTTCTGGACTCATTAACTACATATTCAGGAAGCGAATCCACAAAACAGGTAAACGCCAAGCGATGCATTAGTACTCCTTATGCTGCAGGCATCATTCATGTATTCTTATTTTTGCTGTACAGACAGCAAAAGCACATTCTAGGACTGCTGAGTCTAGGCCAGGACATGCTATTCCACATGCACATCCCAAGAAGCTGAGGCTACACTAAATCACCTCCCCATTGATACGGGTCACCTCCCTGCTAAATACGACTCATTTCATATGAAATACAACTAAATTCTGCATATGCTATACTGGAATGTGTCACACACAGCCCAGATGACTGCTTATCGCTTCTGCTTCTTCTTAAAATCTATAGTCTTTTCCACTTTAAAAAATTCTTTTTTTCTTTTTTATTAAAAAAACCCCAACATCTTAGAGGACATCCTCTGTCCTCTAAGTCCCTGGATGAGATTGTATCTGCTATTTTTAAAATTGTTGCTATTATTGCAGTATATAATTATTTTCAGGGTTTGAAATGTTTTTCTAATCAAATGACCCTGTCTTTCTGAGTGCTGAGTGGCAGATGCTTTGTAAATACCATTATTCTATTATTTTTAAATAGGAGTGCTGTGTGCTCACTGAAAGTCTAAGGGGTAAACCTCCTATTGATTTGTCTCTCCACCTCTGAGCATTTCCACGACAGCCACAGTAGCTAAATGGGAGTTGCATGTACACACCTTGAGGAGCAAAGCCCCATAAATGCACACACTCTGTAACCCATTTCTAAAGAGGAACAGCTTCACTATTACAGTTAATTTCTCAAAGCAGCCAAAAGATAATGAGTTTAAATTTGGTTTTGGCTCTGCTTCTGTAACCGCTGTGACTTCAGTGAATCGTAGGTCCCTTATGGAAAGGCAAATTCTGCTTCCCCTTGTGTCTTATTATGTCCTGATCATCATCAGAGCAAGACTGAACCTGACAGGGAATCCTGATGGCTATGGAAGACTATGCAATCTTTATGTCATAGAAGCATGAAGCAAAAATGGCAGAGCAGACACCTGGGTCCTTGAGAAAATGCTGTCTTCTGCCCATAGCACTTGCCCTTGAACACCAAGAAAACCCTGTGTTTCAGCATCTTGGCATCCCGTCTTTCTGATGATCAAAATATGGGCATTTCTGTCTCAGTATTCCTGCATTTGCCAGAAGAGCTTGATCAGGAGCAAAGCAAGTAATTCATGGTTCACTAGAGCAGGGAGTGGTTGCAGCTTTTGACAGCATGACAACTGAGTAATAGCATATTTTCACATGGTGGCTCCACATGATGACTTGGGTGGCAGTGTGCTGTACTAAAGATCCCCTGTCCGAGGGAATGACATGTAAAATGGGGTATTTACATGGTGTTCCAGAACCACTGCCTTTGCTTAAGCATGTGCATGCAGTTAGGCTAGTCGGGAGGTTTTCAAGTGCAAATAATTTTTTGCAAAAAGGGGACAACTAGAACTAAAACAGCTTTTCTTGTCAGTCCATCTATCTTATATGCAACAAAGCAAGCTGGTTTTTAAGCACCAAGATCAAATTCCTCCTTGAACCCTCTGTTATGAGTACTTGGATTTGGGCTTTTGTTTGCAGTGACTCAGATTTTTAGAAATCTACTTTGCTCTTATCAAAGCTGCAGAAGACAAGCATGGGTGCAAGTGTTCACTGGAGAACAGGTGGATGACTGTAATGTCACTGCAATGCCTAACACTGAAAGCCCCTCATCCAATCGTCATGCCTTGATGTGAAAGCCATCAGTATATTGGATGATGATAAAATTCCTGGGCAGGCTTTGCAAGCAGCAGCATGGAGTCCTGTTCATGCACTTCTGGCTGTGATCTGGATTGTGAGGCTGAACTTGAAAGACAGGGCTGCCAAAGCAGACAATGAGCAAGGATCTGAGTGAAGTCTTACAGACCTTAATGATAGGCATCATGACAGTGTTCCTGCCAGACATAAAAAACAGATTAATATCACCCTAAACAGCCCACGATTATCTCATGCTAAGAGAAAAAATGTCCCTTCTAGAAAAGAAAAAAGCCACAGTCCCACTCAGGAGTATGTAGGCTCTTACAAGGCTAATTTATGATGGAGGCATGGGAATTGCTAATTATTTCTGCGGCTTCTGATCAATTTCTGTTCCCAGGCTTACCTTCATTTTCCACTTGTTCCTGATTTTCTCAAGGAAGTCCCTTGGGGAGTAGCAGTGTACTTTTCAGACTTGGCTTCAGCCTAGAGGTGAATATTTTGAGAACTCTCAGCAAAATCAGTCTGGCTGGTTTTGTTGATATGTGGGCATGAAGAGAAACAATTCCTATTGGTTCTAGTTGCAGCTTCTCTGCCCTCATAACTCAAAAACAGCTGATGCTAGGAAATTTGAACACAGATTGGTTTATAGACCTTGGTGATGAAGAAGAAAACAGTTCATGTCTGAAGAAAATCAATTCAATATTTCTAGAGTTGGGCGCAATTAGAGTCGAAGGCCAAATTTTGCTTTGAAATACAGCAGCACAGCCCCACTGAAATGCCAGTCTGAGGGCAGGACTCATCTTGGCACGTTTTCTACATATTCGTGAAGAAATTTGTTTTTCCTAGAATTTTAAGCAGAGATAGAAAGAAGGAATGTCAGATTTAGTCTGCATGAAAGGCCCAGTTCCAGCTCTGATGCCAATGCATGGGCTGAAGTATAAGCGATGGCCATGTTGGTGGGAAGCTTGTGCGATGATCAGAAATAGGGTTTGGCTCTGTGTAACAAACTTTGCAGAAGACATTATTTATTCTGGACATAATTCTTGTATCCAGTATCACTCAGTAAGAAAATATGTGTACTCTGCCATTTGCTATTCCTGTTTTTCTCTGTTCCTCTTTTTTCTTCCTCTATCTTTCTTCCTACTCCCTATCTTAGGGCATATCCTTTGTCCTTTCTCCTTCCTGTCCTTCCTTCTTCCTGTCCTTCCTTACAGTAATGCGATAAGCCTGCAGATAGCAGGGGTCTCTCCAATATCTTCCCTATTCCAGGAGTGGTAGTTTAAGAGTTAGTGTTGCCATTTAAGTGTCATTTTAGGGTTTCAACTTGGCCTGTTGGTGAGCTCTCACTTTTCAGAAACCGCAAACACAAATATAGATTACATCTCATCAAAATGTTGCAGGATCAGACATAAATTCATTGAGTGGGTCTGAATAAGGTTTGGGTTTTTTGTTGAGTGAATTTTGTTGTTTCTGTCAAGCTGAAATTCCACAGAAATTTCACATAACATTGCACGAGATCTGCCCCTTTGTCTTCAAACAAGCTGTTTAACCCCAGAAAAAGAACTGTAAGCTGTAAATGGTTAAAGGGAGCAGACACTGAAACCCCTTAAGCCCACAGTGTATTTACAGAAAGGAGAGTTTTCCATTCTCTGCCTATTATCAGATTGTTACATGCTGTATCAGGCAAACTGCAGATGAACAGCAGTTATGAAACTGAGTCTTCCTACTCCTAAACCATCACAAGAAGCCTCCCTAAATGGCCCAGCCATCCCCTGACATCTCTTGGCTTAATTTTCTTCTTGTTCTGACAGCCGCAAGGCCTTCCAGTTCTAGATGTTGTGAGCTGTCAACTTGCGTTCCCATCCACCCAGTTCAAGATGACTTTCCCTCTTGTAAGTTGGACTCAGAGCACTCAATACTTACGCTTGAACTGAGGTTCAGTCATTGTGACATTCATTTAGAGTTAAGCAAATGCAATTTTGTGGTTTCTCTTTGCGTGAGCAGGCATCCTTTTAAATGCATTTTATCTTCATAAGCTGCATGCCATCCATACATGGTTGGAGATTTTGCCATATGTCGAGATGATGCCTCCACATGAGATTGTTTTGTCCAGGATCCATAATAGAGATTAACAAGGAAATTCGCATGTCTGGAGTTCTGTTTCCTTCCCAGTGAAGACCATGCTGTCTACCTCAGACCACTTCAGCATGCTTTATCTGACCCATGGCACTGTTTTTCTCAGGCAGCCTTTGTCAGGCAGTTTTTTCTAACTTCTGACTAATTAAAGACCTTGTTGTGTTTACTGGAAGAAGGGCCTAGACCTAAACTATAAAAGACTGCTTTTTTAATAATCTATTTATCTGTAAAAAGATTAACAAAACATAAGCATGAAATATGTATGTATATGTTAATTATAAATATCACAACCGCTGCTATAGCATGCCTGTGCTTCTGGGTGCACAGAGGGGCTGGGGCTGGCTTGTCAATCCAGAGATTTCATCTTTGGACAAGAAAACTCCTCAGCATAATCAAACACACATCATGGAACGGCATGTGAATGCACACTGCCAGGCGTCTGCTAGGAGTGAATTTGCATAACTGCTATCAGCAACTCTTATTCTTTGGAGAGTGAGTTTGATCGTATTCATGCCTGCGAATGAATGAATGGGTGATTCATTTTTTTTTAACGGAGATTATGGTTGGTTATTTTGTCCTACCATCTAAAAATATTCCGTTTCTCCCTTCTCCCTCTGTCCTCCCTTTCCTCCTCTCCTTTGCGATCAGCATGTTTATTTAAGGCTGGTAACTCAACGGCTCTATCTAAGGAGGGCAGAGTAGGGAGAAGCATGCATTGACACGATCCTGTTAATGAACTGTGCCACCGTGATGAGGCTGGAGCTTTGGAGTGGTTGTTCTGCACTGCCAGCTCCAAGTGTGTTGTAAAGAATAGAGTGCACTCGGCCTTGCAGCTTCCCAGGTACAAAGAGCCAGCCTCAGGAGACTCCGAGTTGGCAGTGCTTTTTGGGTTTCAGTGTGGGCAGATGACTCACACAAGCTGAGGTTTCTAGTCCATTGCTCTAAAGTGCCTCCAAGACAGTCGAGGATATATGTTGCCCAGGCCAGAAATTAAAAAGAAAGGGCTAAGTGGGTTCTGGTCACCCACAATTCCTGCTACCAAAAAAAAAGCCATATGAAACATCCATACATCCATCTGGAGCGCTGTGACCCACTGGCTCTTTCTCTCCATCTTTTGTTGGAAAGTTAACACCCTGCAGAGTTTAAAAGCCTTAAGTGTAAGGGTTTTAAAGAATGCTTTCTACAGCAGCCTGTTGTTTTCATCCCTGCTAGGAATTCCCTGTAATTTTTTTCCCAGGCCCCAATATCAGCTGCATGGCAGCAAGTACGAAAACCCTGGTGCTGTCTGCATTAGATGCCTGGCCCCAGAGTTTGTGATGCCCTCTCTTTCTCACTAGACTGTTGTTGTTGTTGTTCTGTAGCCACAAAGAGAGCAAGGTTTAAAATGTTTCCCTTTCAAGCAGCAATGAAGCAGCGCAGCTCTCTGCAAAGTGACTCAGTCTGCCCTTGGGCACATCTCTCTTGCAGTCTTTCCAGAAACCAGGAGAAAGAGCTTTCCAGCTTCACTTAATTCCCCTTCATCCCTGTCCCTCTTCCGTTCTCTCATCGAAGTCTATATAGACAGTGAGATAAAGCTGTTAAGGTAACCTAGTGCTACCTGGATAGGCCTCTTGCATCAGAGGGGTCTTGTTGAGGGGGGTCGTACTCTCCATTTTCCTTCAGAATCACTCTATAAGTGACTGAGCAATAAAGAATCAGGGGAAATCATCTGCTTAGATTAAAGCGTGGTGTCAGTCGTTTTGCTTTCCAACAATTCCAGATGATCTTTCATTTTGAAAAATAAATATTCCTTTTGTTTTCAAGAATCATTTTTAAAATAACTCATAAGAATTTTTGTCATCATATCCACTTTCTAGTAGTGCTCTGCCAACAGTGGGTAGTCCAGCAGTTTAAGGATGTTTGTGTCCAGCTGCTCCTGCAACCTTAGTGAGTGAGCAGATGATGAGTGTTTTATCTGCTTTGACTCAGGGCTGAGCCTTACATTGCTCCTTCTCCTCCTGTGTTTAGGAAATATCTCATCTGGACTGAATCTAAATCTGAAAAGTTTCAGCCCAGTTCAATAATTATCGTGACAATTATGTGTCTTTTAAAACCACAGACTAATTAGGGAACTGTAATTTTGGTTGGTCCTTGAGTACATTCTTGCCTTTTACCATCTTTTCAATCTTTTCTAAGCTATTCCACATACATTTTAAACATGTGCCAAAGATTTTACATATTAAAAAAAATGAGAAAGTTTGGACACAGCACTGGATAAGTTAGGTAATGCAGTGTAATTTCAAGGAGTAAGCCTGGATATTTTTTTCCCCTACATGGTGCATGCCACGTAGCTTGGAAGATTGGTTACTTCCTTGAATGCATGCATGGTAGCTAGATGATTTTTCAAGAGATGTTGGAAAAATGAAGTAGCCAAGCCTGAGCCCAGTGTGAAGCATTATACAGCCTTTGCATGCAGTTAGTTACTAAACCCAAAGATGAATCTGTCTATAGAAATTAAAAATGTGTCAGAAAAAAAACTGTAAAACACTCAAGGCACTGATGATAAATATGAAACATTTGTGTCTTGCTAAACGTATTTTTTCGTAATTACCAGTATAAGGATTTGTATAGTTCAAAGCTCTAACAGAGAATCTTCTGTGATGGATGCGCAATGAAACAGGACTAATTGGAAGCATTAATTTAGACAGAGGCAGAAGTTGACACGGAGCTCTTAAGAGATGCTTTATATTGCCATAGCAAGTACAAAGTGTTTGCCTGTAATCTGCAAGCTCAAATCACACCACCTTCACAAACAAATTGTTACAAACTGTCACTGTGTCATTTTTTCCTTTTTTTGTTTTATTTTTCTCATGATAAATATCTCAGACCCAAGGTCATCTTAAGGAAATAGTTGTAATGCAATAGAAACATTGCTGTAGGTGCTGCTGTGTTTCTGGCAATGTAATTGACAGTGAATGAGCACGCAGGAGTAGCTCCCAGTAGGGACACTTTTGAATAAATATACACTAAGTAAGCGTGGTGGAATGGGAGAGCAATGCAACTGCGTGAAGAGCTGCATGTTGTACATCCCTCAAAATCTTTTGTGATTTAGGCCTGTAACAGCAGAGGTACACACTGATGATGCTGTTCCCTCTGCTTTATCTGTGTGCTTCCACCCTGTTCCCAGATCAGTAAGCTGTTGATCATGTGTGGTACATGTGGCATGTGAGTGGTGCCACCAACATCAGAAGGAAGCGGTTCTCACTCCAGTGTCTTGCTGAGGCAGTGCCCAAAAGAAGAAGTTGACTTTTGACTACATCAAAACACAACCTTAGGCTGGCTTCTTGTTATCTTAGGCATTTCAGCCACTGACCTTCGTTCATACCAGATAACCTGGCTTTAGCTGCTATATATGAGTTCAAGTTTGTGAATAATCTCAGGCCAAGCAGCTGTTTTCCATATCTTTGCTGTGCAAATACTGTTGTTTTATTTAAATCTCCTGTTTGGCTGGAACAGTGTTTTCCAGCAAACCAGTTAACTGAGGTAATTAAGCACCCAAGCAGTGGTGCCGCTGGAGTGTCATGATGGCTGGAGATGGCCCACCTAGCACCTAGATTTGAAGAGAACAACAGATGAGCTTCTCCACTCCTTTGGCTACTCCCTCCAATTCTAAATTGCCATTAATCTTCAGATTATTTCTTATTTCTTATTTGTCTTCATTGGTCTTCAGCTCCCAACCATGTCCTACTTTTGCTGATTCTTTTAGTGTTTCTTATGTTCTCCTTTGAGTCATTTGTATGCTGAATAATCTTACTAATTGCAAAGGAGTTATCCTGGACATACAGCGGTACAGCAGAAGCCCCCATTTGTCCCAATGCACTTTTTCTGACACTGCTATCAGTAGTCCTGGAATTGATCTCTCAAGCAAGCCTTCTGTTATTTATTTCCATCCAGTCCTTTCAACTCATATTGAATGGGGCTGAAACTCAGCACTTTATCTTAAAATTATGTCCTCCATATAATGCCTCTTGATATTCCTTCCCCTTGATGTTCTGACCTTTGCTAAGGCTGTTGTTAATATATTGTCTTAGCCACGGTAGTTAATGTTAATGCAAAGACTAATGTTCTCTTCCAGCTTTAACACTGATGTGCCACACTTAGTGCTTTGTCTCCAAACAGAATTTCTTTCCGATATTGCACTTTACTGTGGGAATAATTTTACTGCTCTGGTACGATGACAGCTGAGAATGCTTAAAAAGAGAGAGAGAGGAAAAGTAAAATGTAATAAGGCTAAAGTGTGACAACAAGACACTTACGTCAGTGTTATCACTGCATTTCAAGGGATTGTAACATCTGACTGCCACACAGCTCTTCCAGCATCTGTCTGGTGAGGACTCAGAGTGGTGTTTAATTGTAGTTCATCAAAGTGCTTGAACAGAATGTTATTCATCTGTCATGAGCTCTGCTGCACCCTAGTTTCAAGGTTATGTTTTAAGGTTTATGGGGGTTTTGTATTAATAAATGAAGTACAGACCAAGAAAGCCTGGACCAGAGCAGTGTAAGTAAAACCATCTTATTAGCTATTTCAGGGATGAATTTGTCTTTCCGAATGCACCGCTGGGTACATTTGCACTTGCATCATTTCTGAGGAAACAACCGACAGCTGTGTTTGAAGTTTGTTGCCAATGCATCAGGAAATCTCAAGCCCTCCCTGGAACCCGGATGGTCACAGGTATTAAGGGCAGTGCAGTGAAGCCAGGTGCTACCACTGAGGCAGGCACTGAAACTACCGAAAAACAAATGTTCCAGTTATATGGCTGGCATTTCTGTATTTCATGGAATCACCAGGTTGGAAAGGACCCACTGAATCATCGAGTCCAACCCTTTTTTTTATCATAGTGGGATATTTCCACCAGAAAAAAAACCAATAGCCTTCAAAAGCAGAACAGGGCACAAGATGGAGCAAAGCATTAGGACAAGCACCTCAGGACTTTGCTCCTGCGATGCTTTCTCTGCACAGGAAACCCAGTCTGCATGGATAGTGTAAAGGCAGAGGTGTCTGAGCAGTTGGTGCTCTGGGTGGCCATCCAGGGTTGCTGTACACCCACTGTGCTCCGGGAGGGGAAGTGGTGCAGGGGAGAGGTAGGAGAAGAGCCACACTCTATAGTTTGTTTGCCTGCTGACTCCAGCCCCCATCAGCAGTAGCTGAAGAGTGAGTAGCACTCTTTGGGAACTGTGCAATAGCCTGACTGAAATCAAATGAGGCTCCCAGTGTAGTTGCCACAGGGAGAAGGAGAGAGATAAAATGTCCACGTCACATCACCAACAACATAACTGGTATTAACGAAGCAGAAGTCAAGGATGAATGAACATTGAGGCTGAGCTAACTTTCACATCAAGAGAAGATCCCTGAAGGGCTGTGTCCTGTCAGGGCAACATTGGAAGGCTAGTACGTTTAATCTCTTCACAAAGGCTCTTCTGTGAATAATCAGAAGTTGTTAGGGTTGTCAGACCAATTTCCATCCAAAATAAAATTAAGTGTGGAGGTGATAACATTTCAGGAGTGGATGAAGTAAATTCTATCCTGAATATAAATAAAGGCAGGTTTAACCAGAAAGGAGAGACAAATAAAATATCTTACTTATAAAATACTGTAAATAACGGTGCTTATGTGGGCTACGTTTATTACTATTATTATTATAGACAGGGATTCTTTGTTAATGGTGCAAAGAAGTGCATATGACAGTGCCAGCCTATGTTTAAGGCAGAGTGAAACTTTTATGACCTGAGGCCACTGTGAACACTTAAGCCATTGAACGTAAATGATGTTTCAGATATGCAACATGTTCCTATGAAAAGACAAGAACAATACATGTTTAAAATAATGTTCAGAAGTAAAATACACATAATATACATAAATACCCAGTTTAGTATTTTTTTAAAAGTACAAATGTGCATATGTAATGAGACTATCCATGCAAAAAGATGAAACATTGTACTTTGTTGTGTAACTACATTCATGCTGAATAGCAAATCTGAAGTAAAGAAATGAATGAACTGAGGAGTTGATGGAGCATATTTTTATAAAGTGAGATATTCTTCCTAATTTCCTATGTATTTGCACTTGAATTACTGATCTCCTGACTAATTGACTACATGGTATCACCACGTCAACTCACCCTTATGTTCTTTTAGTATCTCCATCTCTGTATATCTCCACCTCTTGATTCTAATTCAAGAGAAACAACACTGAAGTGAAATATAAGCAGCTAAAAATTACTGTGCTATAATGAATGAGTATCCTGAGTCTAGAATAAGCAACTATGACTGATAGATAAGTCAACGTAAAGGTCAGTCCTGAGGAAAAAGGAAAAGATATGTCTTGGAAATAAAATATCATCTTGTGCTGGAATCAAAAGCCTCTGACTTGGTTACCCTCACCTGCAAGTGGGTGGATTTTGAAAGGAGTGCAGCAGTCCTAGGAGCTGTAATTTTTTGGAAAATGGCTATGCCATATGAATGAAAAAGTGGCTCCTACAACCTCATGCTATGAGTTCAGCAGGCACCAGACGCCTTGCCTTACAGGCACAGTTGATCAGTAGTGTGCTGGTTCTTTGGGAGGCAGCAGCTCCTAGCTTCAGCTGAATTAGTGGCTTACCCACTTACCCTCTAATATGGAAAAAAAAATTACTTGGTAATGCTTTACTATGGAAATGCTGCCAGGCCACACTTCATGCTCTCTAACGCTTCTTGTCTGACGTTCAGTAGAAACTGGTTCTGAATGTCCAAAGCAATGAGATTTCTTCTCCTGGAAGGTATCACAATACAGAGACTACTTTTCACCTTTTAAGACATCACTTTTATTTATTCCTTTATTCTACTAAACAAATCCTCGGTTTCCTTTATGATAAATACCATCTAAATTTATAGAGGGATGCAAGGTGGGATTCATCTCACCCAATTCTCATTACATGAAACCTGGACGTCATCATCCTCTATGTAATCTCTTTTGCTAATGGAAAGAGAGGAGTCTCTCTGGGGTATTAGTCAACCTGTGGATGGGGTGGATTGCCTGCCAGAGCCAGAGGTACCTTAGATGAGGCATGTAACTTTTACATACCTGAAGTTACTCCCTGCTTGGTGGTGTAGGGGTGTGTGTACAGAAACCTTTTTAAAACACCTTTGAATCTTCCTTTCCTCCTTCTTACTGCTGCTTGTGAAATGGATACCCAGGATCTATGACACCAACTACATCCTCTCTTTGGCAAGATGCTATTTTAAGCTTTCCATCAGAGGTCACAGCTATTTGTGTCATTGTCAAAACTCTTCAAGAGGTCCAGTGACATTGATGGTAGGTCTTTTAGTAGCCAGAGGTTCTGCAGTAACATAAATAGGATCAGCATCACTAAATGCAGGTGAAAGAAAAGCCAGCTGCACATCCTTTCTGTCTCCCTTGGCAACAGCATCCTGCCAACAAAAACTGCTGCCAAGTAAAGGCTGCAAAGGAAGGGATGTGCATTTGCAAAGCTGGAGCTGGACAAGCTTTGTGTGAGGGGGGAGCTGTCAGACCAAGGAATACTCATGTGCTTTTAAAATTACTTTTGGTTTATTCCATGTGTTTTGGGGCAAAAGAATACACCAAGCCTCTGTCCTTAGGAAGAGTTTTCATTTGAAATTCCAAATTGTGATCTCTGCAATTTTGAGCCATATTTTTCCATCCATAAGAGCACACAGGGAGGAAATTTGTGGTGAGTTACTACTTACAGATGTAGCAAATCCTCCAGCAAAGGTTAAAATACGTGGCATGGTTCTCTTGTTACACCAGCTGCAG
This sequence comes from Cuculus canorus, assembly GCF_017976375.1. Taxonomy (NCBI): domain Eukaryota; kingdom Metazoa; phylum Chordata; class Aves; order Cuculiformes; family Cuculidae; genus Cuculus; species Cuculus canorus. The sequence goes on from NC_071402.1 coordinate 115,586,280, forward strand.
CTTCATGCTAAAACATTGTTTCAGCAGCAAGCTCTTAATCAGCCCTGAATTCTAGAAACTGCTAAACAAGCTGATATTTGTAAGGACCTTTTTTTTTATAATGCACTAATTATCTTAATTTAGAAAAACCTTCAGCCTGGAAACAGTAAGAGTGAAAAGCGACCTGTAAATGGCAGGGAGAAAGGGAGCATCAGCATAGGAGCACAAAAATGCAAAGCAGATCTGAGATTATTATTTGTACTCCGTCTTTCCACATCCTCCATGAAATGGTCATGGCTGTGAAAACAGTTTGTGTAACTATGGGTAAAATCTACTTGTGACATATGTACCTGCCTAGTCTTCCTGATTGGGACTTCAGACCCCCAAAATCAGCACTGCGGTCACTGTCGGAGGCCTCGTAGCTGCTAGTGCTGCCAAATCTCAAACCTATTGTCACAGCATAATTCCTTTCTGATTCTTCCATGGTGCCAGCAAAGAAGTCTGGCTGCAACATGCTTGTGTCCGAGTCCTGAAAAAGGAGGATCTTGTCACCTGGTATGATAAAAGAGGAGAAGGAAGTGGCTTTTCTTTCTAGCAAAATATTAAGAATTAATTTTGGGGGAAGCCCATGTAACAAACTGCTCAGGCAGCCCTGCATACAACGGGGACTCTAAATCAAAGACTGACTCTGACTCCTGGGGGATTCCTGAACTGCTCTCAAGGAGCCCCTAACTTGTTGCTCTCTTAACATCTACCTATGCCTTTTGAGGTATTGGTAGTTGGCTGCACAGGACACATTTTGGTGCTCTTAGGGCAATGTATTCTTCCAGACACCCAGCTGTGCTACACAGAAAGAGAGAGACAGGAAAAAAAAATAAATGGAAGAATGGAGGCAGGATTATGGACCTATGGACTTATTTATGGTTACAAAGTATAAATTGTCCATTCCTTACTGAGGAGTGAGGAAATAAATTACAGAATATGCATTTTGATGTCAGAGAAGGAGAGAAGAGGATCGCTACATCATTCCCCGTATTTTCCTCTGACAGGAATATTAATAACATTAGAGATAATTGAATGAAATGGAAAGTCTGGTGGAGGTACAGAAGCAGGAGGTAGATCTTTAAAATCCATTTACACACAAAAAGCTAAATGCTGTGCTGGAGGGAGGGCACTCTGCCTTGAAATAGGGACTGAACTGCCTCACAAGGACATGCAGCTGGGGTGCTTGTTTTTGTTTTGTTCCCAGAAAACGAGAACTGCCAGCAATCCTCTGGCATCTGAATAGACCCGTGTCAGACAAACTGTATCTAGACTTGATGGGAAACCAAGCTGGAATACCAAGCAGCCCTTCGATCTGCTGGCAGAGAGAGGGACTGGCTCAGTAAGTAATCCTGCCTTGCAGTTGCAAAGGTATCTCCGTAAAGGAGCGAGCCCTCTCACTGCACAGCCCTGCAAGACACGCCTGCCTGGGCTGTCTCTGTCCTCATTCCTCCAAACCAGTTCCAACAATAACAGCAACTCCTGCCCGCAGCTGCCTCTTTAGGGAGATGTATTTTTCCTTTTTCTACTGAGGGATGAAGCTTCCAAACCTGTGTGATGTGAGCAGGTGAGGATGTCTGCTGACAAGTCCAAATGATATTTTCAGGTAAGTGACTACCTTGAACAAGCAGATAGAGTCGGGCTCTTTCTTTTTATTACCCTCCTCTCAGTAATTACTGTTGTCTTAGATTGTCAGTAAGCCTTTTCACAGGGTTCAACAGCTCAGGTGTCTGTATATATTTAGGTGAACAGGAGATCTGAAACATTTCTAAAGCACCTATTCCCATAGTATCTGTGATCTCCAGTGCAGTCTGAGAATGAATTGGGAGCTGCCTGCTCTGTAACTGCACGACACTGTCCTATTTGTATCACACATTGTCTAAATCCCTGGAGGACCAGAAATTAATTTTGATTTATGAACTCACTCTCGCTTTTACTCTGTAGTAAAAGCTCATCTTAGAGGCAATAATGGTATTCTGCAATGTTTTTGTATCATTAAAGGACTGAGACACTCACATGAAAACTGTAGCAACCATTACTGTTGTTGTACAGGGAGTGTCAGTGAGTAATGCTTAATTTGTGTTAGTACATGTGATTTCAAAAGCTTCTGCTGATGCTGTTTTATGTTCCTGCAAATAGAACTGTTACTCTGTGTGTCTCATCCTCTGCATTTTACCAAATACCTTGGTGTATTGAAGTTGGGGTTGATCACCTTGTCTAATACTTACAAGGGATAACAGAAAATAACTTGCAAGTTAGTGTCTAGGAGTTCTGGTGTGACAGCCACTGAAAGACAGACAGGGAAGAGAAAAGTAGTAACCTACTTTTTCTTCCCTCAGTTCTGTCACCAGTCATGGGGATGAAATTTCTGTAACTCTTTGCACAAAGACTACATTATTCTGAGTGAAAATTATACTGCTTTGACAGATCACAAAGGAAATGACCGTAACAAAGATAATGATAGTTACTTTCTGCACAGATTCTGTATATTAATGATTCATTTTGCTCCCGGTAATATTTTGTGTTTGCTCAGAGACACATGAGAAGTTAAGAGTGTCATGCAACAAGCTTTCATTACAACAATAACATTGCTGTTGCTTTGAACAGGTTTTGCACAATCTTCTCTCACTATTAATAAGTCAAGACTGTTAAAAGTACGTAGATGCTTCAGCATCCTGTGTGCTGACCACATGTGCCCCAGCCCTGGGTCTGTAGATAACGGGTACTTTGTAGGACGGCTCCCTTTGCTTCCCTTGCCCACGGCAGTCAGAAATAATGAGTCCAGCAGTAGGTCTCTGCACAAAAAGTTCTTCCTGACTTCCTAAAGCAAAAATGTTTGCCAAGTACTGCTCAGCGTGGCTCTGTTTGTCTTGCTGCAAGGTCCGAGATAGCAGAGGCCAGAAGAGGTCAAACACCAGACTGAGCTCGTTGTGCTTATCCATTTGCTGTAGAAAATGTGAATGTGCAGCTCGAAAGTTTCCACTGTATCTTTGGCAATTAGGACTTTGTCCAAAGCCTACTGAAGTCATTGGGAACCTTTCCATAGGCTTTAGATCAGAAGTTATGTAAGTTTCTGTTGTTCAAAAGGGGGGCCTGGGGAGGGTGAACTTGTGAGCTGGCTTGAGAGCTTCATGCCTGATCTGCTGTATTATGCAAAAAGGCTGTTCTTGAAGTGCCCATGAAGTCTCCTGTTGCAGCACCAGGCGGTAGTAACTCCTAAATGAAGCTTTTCTCATGCTGTCCTATGCCAGGACATGGGCTCCTAGCAGGGGCTTCCAACGTCCTGAGATAAGACGGTCAAAGAATATCAGCTGCTGGGGCTTGGACCACTTTGTTTTCTGGTTTTGAGGGAGGCAGTTCTGCCTCCTACCTGCAAATAAAAGGGTTGTGAGGAAGTTTCCAAGCCTTTCTTAAAGGCTAGACTTTGGCTAGACTCCCTGTAGATTTCATAGTTTTGGAAAACAAAATATTCCTATCCCTCAGCTTTCCTGATACCCACTGAGGACATCAGCTGCAGTCTTTTAAAGCATTGCTGTAAAGGAACTCCTTCATTTTCTTCACGTACAAAACCGTACACACTATTTCTGGACTCCTCCTGTGAGTGTATTATGGGAAGAAGTGCTGCAGGGAGCTCCTGTTGAGATTTGAACCATTGCACCATTATGTCAGGAAGGAGTTTTTATGGCTAAATGCACATCACCCTTTACGTACACTCCGCTTGTCACTCTGCTGCTCCTCATCCTTGAGTTAATTAGTTTTGTACTTAGCATTCCCTTTTGGTGCAGTGTGCAAGACCACAGGATGACACAACTCACACCACTAAGATGTCAGATCAATCAGCCTTCTCATTAGGTTTGAATGGTTTTAATGTAGTCATATAATTAGACTCCAAAAGTGAGTATGTGACACACAGCATTTAAAAGGCAAACGCGTTTGACCCCTTCTGAGCATGAGGTCCTGTACCTTAGAAATGGGCCCTTATGAAAAAACTTAATGGTGTGAACTGATCTTTGAACATGTAATTAATTATTGTTATTGGCTATAACGTGCTTACATCAATCTGTATGAGCATTATTACAGCAGGTAGTAAGGACTTACCCAAAGGGCTCAAGCTCTAAGGCCAGTCCTAAGGGCCTTGAGCAGCCCAAATTGAAGGATTTTGGCAAAGAGCTGCAGGACTGTGCTTTGAACTGATCAAGAGTATCTGCTCTGTACCACCTCATCTGGGATATCATCACTTTGTCCATGCCAGCAACTTAGCAGCCAGAAGGTTTCCTTTCGGTGGTAGTTAAGGCACTGGGGGACAATTAGCATCATACCCACCACTGCCCTTTTCTGAGTGCAGGAGCATTTGTGAAGCAGAGGCAATGGGTTGGGAAGGAAAGAAATTTGAAGGGGCTGGTTAAGCCCAGTTTTGTGGCAAATGCCTCCTGCACCTTAGTAGATAAATTCAGAATAACATTTTCCTAGGCTTAAACTAAAGTTGTCAAACAAGGACCTCAATAAGAGTCCCACTTTTTAAGACATTACATATTCTTAAGCAACAGAAAAGTAAGCAGGAGCTCTGGGAAATCAGATCATCCTAAATCCAGCCAGAACATGCTTAGGTGATGATGCAGAGCATCTGAAAATACTGATTCCGGGTTTACTTTTGCTTTCCAGTTGGCTATTAATCAATTATAAAGCAAATTAATTCTCCTTAAAGCGCCAGCAAAGCCCACTGGTTAAGTCCTTCTTATCAGCTGACTCTCCCTAAATATACAGCACTGGCTATTTTTACAATGATCAACTAAGCTGAATATTTTTTCAGTAGTTAGGGACACACATTAGCTCTGGTTGTTGCTGAAGGAGTTACTGTAGTCCATTCAACGAGTGAAAAAATAGTCCTAAAAATCTGTAGCTAGTGAGGCCACAGTGGCTCTGCAGAGGCTGTTAAAGGGAGTCTAGCAGATGAACAACTCTAGCTGCGTGTCCTGAGACAGCCAAATGTCAGGAGAGTTATCGTTTGTTGTCAGTTAAATTACTTCTGATGTAGTATTTCCTTTGAATAATTATCCATATTCTACAAGCCACCTAAAGGTAATAGCTAAATGCATCTGGCTTTCCTTGCCTGATGTGTGGTGACCTGCTACCACAACACACAGCCCCAGAGAGATGATAAATCTTTATAGCAGCAAGCTTCTGCTTTATCGCATTTCAAGAAGAGGAGATAGATATTAGGTAGGTTTTTAGGTAGTGATCAGGGTTTCTGATGCCAGAGCACAATATACGGAGAAACCAGCAGCTTTCTTATTCCTTAAAGAATATCCTTACACCCAATAGAGGTGTTTTTCTGTACATGCTTTGTGAGAGAAAGTAGTTGCACAAGGAACATAAAAAAATTTTAGCAGGCATTACAATCATTATAATCTGATATCTAATAAAATCTGCCAACAAAGTTTGTCTTGTGTGCTTAGAACAGCAGGCCTAAAGTTTCCTGAAAGATTATCTCTGCGCACCAAATCCAAAATAAATTGTCATTCCTTCCTCTTTGAATTTGTTCTGTGGCAGCAACTTGTGTTGGCATGAAATATTCACCATATGGACGCTAGAATATCTGCTTTGACCTTGACCTCAGAGTAAGTGCTGCCAAAAATGTGAAGATAACTCCTGCCTTTCATTTCCAAGAGTGATGGTCCATAAGTATAGCACGATCTGCTCTCCTGGTTCCATCTCAGTGCACAGAATAAGTGTTTTATCTTTGGCTAGGTGTTCTGCTAAAAGCATATTGTCTGTGGCTGGCTAGGAACTGGGAAGCAGTATCCCAGAGGATGGTCGATTTGACAGAGAGTTTTATTTCAGAAATAAGAACAAAAATATGAGCATTTTAGCATCAGTTAGTGGAAAGTGCATTGCTTGTAGTTGGCTCTCACTATGTTATCCAGTCAGTGTTTTCATCTTCTGGATGCTCTGCAAAGTAACAGGAGGCTACCGGAGGCAAGATGAGATGAATTTTGTTGGTTGCAGAGCTCTGTGCTATTCTGATTGAGAAATAACAGTGAGCGATCAAAGTAAAGCACTTAGCTGGGTAAGAGGAATAGGTACTGCTCCTTTGGTGAGTTTTTGCTACATGTGTTGCACTGCTAGTGAATGAGTGTGACTGATGTACAGGACTCAGAGTTATCACATTTCATGGCATTTGCATGTGCCCAACATGCAACAGAGCCCTAGGGCCCAGTGGACACCTAATCAGAGTTCTTGTTTCATTTTCTGAAGACACCATCTTCCTTTTCTGCTGCTGCCCATGACAGATATTCCCCAGTAGGGTAGAACAAAATTGCATGGCAATGCTCACAGAGAAAGCTGGCAAGCCTAGGAAGGTTAGAAGAGGGGGCAGGGACATACTCCACAGTTTTGCCTGGTAGCTATTGTTACCTACTTTGGAGTCCTACAGCTTTGACTAACTTGTCTCCCTGATTTGTTAAGACTGTGACAACATTTTTCACCGTGACACCACTGGTTGAAATCACACTAGCACAGTGCTAATGGTGCCATCTGATGATGCTCAGTGGACTGTGCAAAATGGATTTATTCCATGTGCTTCCTAGATCCACATTACTCTCAACAACTTCAACATATGGAAATGACGATGTGTGATTGATGTGGTCCCTGCAGATCACGCTAACTCCCAGTGTATTAGCCCTGCATCCTGGGGAGGCTTATGCTACTGCAGCTGCCCACGTCCATTATCTGTCCTAGGAATAAATGGAAGAATTTATGTTCCCAGCAGTGTGAATCTGACATGTCATGAAATGATGTGCACTACCGAGAGTGTCAGGAGGCAAATTTCACACAATGCAGTCTTACAGCACATGGTAGCAGAGAACAGGTTACAACCAAACTTTTGTATGTGGGTGCAAGGGGTAGTTGTGTTAGATTGAGTCAGACTCCAAGTAATCAACATGGCTTTTAAAAATGGCTATGGTAGCTGTGTTTTCTTGTTCATTTTTAACATTTGGAGATTTGCCACATCTCGTGCTCTAAAATAAGTGACTAGATTTCCAAAGTTACTAAGTAAAGGACAGCATATAACCCAGGAAGCCTTCTCATCAGACTTTCTTTCTTAACCTAATTTTCAGCAAGGGCTAAGCAGCTGCTCTCTCAAAAAACAGATTGCTTAATGGCATCCAAGACTGGAGGCAGCCCAATTTAGGATTTTGCAGCCAAAAGAATTAGCGGACTAAGGTTCCCCGTAATAATGCGGACATTCACCTCTAAGCCTCCTGGCCAAAACAAAAATGAAAACATCTTTTGTTTCTACCGCTGAAGAGTAGGATGCTTTGTAGCTTCTACAGGCAAATTGCCTGCCTATGGCACTTCAAAGCACTCTCCTGAGTCCGTACTGCAAGCTCCTCTCTCTCTTTGCCACAGAGATTCCCTGCAACTTTCCCATTACCACTTCACTGCTCCCATGGCCATGGGGCCACCACAGCCCTTGTGTATTTTTCTGTCTCTTCCTACTTCCCCAGAGAAGCCAACAAAGAAGTATGCCAACTCTTCTGTCCTCTGCAGAACACGGAAGTCATTCCTTCCTGCCAGACTTGCAAGCTATGCTGTTCCCTGTCCATTGGTCCCTCCCTGGTGACTCACCCTCTCTCTCTCTGTTGTTTTTTTTTTTCCTCCAGGTGTTCTACTGATCTTGGCACTGACAGAAGAGCTGGTGTTTTCTGTTCAGGTACTGTCTCCCACTGCCTCCTCCTCTCAGGGCTTCCCGATGGACACTACCACTATCACAGCCATGGGAACAACACCTCGCCACAAAGAGCGCTACGTGGCAGAGCCCTTTCCTACGTCCACTCGCGCCATTCCCCATCCCATCAGCCCGGCGGAGAAAGCCCCTTCCACTGGGCAAAAGCAAGCAAGTGACCCTCGTGTCAGCGAAAAGGAAACGTATAATTTATACAATCAGAGTGCTTTGTACTCGGGACAGACTCGCCCCAAGGGGAAAATATTCCAGGTTTTCAAAGGCAACTTCACAGAGTCCTCAGAGCCTTACCTAAAGACAACCCTGCACTCACCCTTTCCTACCATGAGGAGCCCTTTCACAGACCACCCGTTTCAGTCCCAGACCACAGCATCCAGCGATCCTAATGGCACAGGGCTGGCAAGAACTACACACTCAGACCCTTCTCCCCACCACAATGCCTCGGGAAGCCTTAGGGAAGCAGAACAAGGGGACGGGGCCAAGCTAGTGGTTCAGGAGGCAGATTTTGCCACCACAACTGCTGGACCATCAAATGATCCTGAGGCAGTGTCGGTGCCTTTTAAACCCACCCACTACAGTGTATGGGATATACTGAGCAAAAACAACTCTTGGGTAACCTTGAATCTCAGTACGAATGTCCCTTTGTTTGCTGGTCCTGGATCTGCGACAGCAGCAGTGGGTCACTCCGTTCAGACCAGTTTTGATGTCAGCATCTCCTCTCCAGCAGTGGGAGAACCCAAAGGACCTGCTCCAACGCAGCATGGTGCGGTGACTAATGTGACCTTGCTGGGCAGTGTTCTGTCTGCAGCACCTGCCACAAGGTTGTCCAGCTCCATTTCCACAGCTGGTTCCACCGCCACTGGGAACTTCCTAAACAGACTGGTTCCTGCTGGGACCTGGAAACCTGGAGTACAAGGAAATATCTCCCATGTGACCGAGGGGGACAAGCCCCAGCACAGAGCAACCATCTGTCTCAGCAAGATGGACATTGCCTGGATCATTCTGGCCATCAGCGTACCTATATCCTCATGTTGTAAGTTAATTGGCACTTTATTTTGCTTTATTTTTCTCTTTCCTTACAATTCAGAGTTCAGCCCATGATTCAAGGACCAGGTGGAGAGCTTGAGGTGAATGAGAAGCAATCTCTAGACAGCTAACGCGTTCACCAGCCAAAGTGGTTAGCTCCAAAATGCAGGGTTATCATTTGCACTCAAAGCATACTTGCTCCATAGCTGTTAGAAATCACTTAGTCTTATTTGAGCCCACCTTTTGAGAGTGTAACGCAAGTCTAGAAGGTGAAGCAGATTTACTTCAAGCTGCTTAAGCTGGTGACCAAAGATTTTACAACTCTTTAATCTAGGAACCACTATATTCTTCTGCAGAATTGGGGTTAGAAAGCCTACTGTTCACCCAAGAAAATAGTGACCGTTGTTATGACTGTTACCTTAGGAAACATCAGTTTTTCCACTGCAATAAAATATTCCATTGCAGGCAGTTGGTGAACTATCAGATTTATAAGTCTGATAACAAACGTGCTGGTTTCCTCCATTTTAATTCCAACTTTGTAGCTGCTGAGGGAGCAGGAAGTGTTTGAAATCCTGACCTTCAGAGACCAGGAGCTGGCTACCTGCGGGACCAGGGCAGGTTGAATTTCCAGACCCGGCTTAGAGTCTCATGGTTTCACTCACTTATGAAAAAAACACGTGAAAAAAATATGAGAAAGCTTGTGAGTGGACACTGGGATTGTTCCCTGCTTAGCTGGGTTATATCAGTAAGGTGGGACAACATATTTTCTGAGGATTCACCATTGCAGGGTGTGATTATGCTGACCTATCTGGAGTGAAACAAAACCAAACATTTCCCAGCTTTTTCTGCCTGAGAAAACATAAAAAGGGTAGCAGCCAACAATACTGAGTACTAATTCCGTTATTTACAGCTACGAGCTGTACTGAGGACAAGGCTAGATGAGCTGACCAAGCCAGTCTCTGCCACAGCTTACTCCTGCCAAAAACAACAGTGCTGCTCTCTCCTACCCTCTCCAAGGCACAGCCATGTGATCCTACCCCTCTCCTTCTGCCTAGGCCTGACCTGACATCTCCGTGAGCCACTTTCCGAGAGCTAATATGGTAAAAAAATATTCACTTTGCTCTTTGTTACTGTCTGTCCACCCAGTGAGCTGAATTGGCTCCGCACAGGGTCAGGTGACTGTAAGACCTGGAGCAGATGAGGCTGCAGGAGTACATACCTGGAGAGGCAGCAGCACTGATCTTTTTGGCAGCTGCAAATTGTTGGATTGGCTCAGCGTATCTTTTCGACTTGTACCTCAGGGATAGTTGGTTCTGCTATTGCTAATGTGGTTAAAACCACGAGTGAGAACAAAGCTTAAACCTAAAAGATGGGCAATCAAAATAAAGAGAAGCCAAAGCAGAAGTGTGCATGCGTATTTATGTGGAAAATGGAGAGGAGAACTTCGGATATAGCAGGCATAGGATGGGCAGTAGAGATATTTGATGTTTTAATGAACTGTGCCTTGTCTATCGATCAGTAGAAATAGAAGATCAAGTAAATTCTTCAAAGCATTACGTTTTGAGCCATTGTTATTCAGAAGTGAAGCTGTTCTGTATAGAAAGCATCCAAATACAAAACACAACGTATTATACCGTACAACACAAGCATAGAAAGCATAACCAGTGTGTAAACTGGTTTGTGCCATTGCCTGCGGTGTACCATACATGAGCTAATAACTAATGATAGTTATTATTAATAATAATAACCTGAAGAGCGTTGGCAGGACTTCTAACCCACTATTCATTAAATAGTGGTGTTTGAACTTCTCTTATTATACCGTAACAGTATGTGTTCATATGACTGTGACTATCCTGTTTCTTGTACTTGTAAGCTACATTTTTAAAAAGGCAAATGCTATTTTGAAAATTATCTATACCAGCTCTAATACAGCTGAGCATTGAAATGTTTCAACTATATAAGTCCTGCTTTCAGGACCAGATTTCTGAGGATGGTCTAGTGGGACTGTCCCTTTAAAATCTGGGCATCCTCAAATGTATTTCAGAGTGGAAATTAATAGTCAGCAGGCATTTAAATGGGGTGGGGTGGGGGGTGTTGATCTGCCACGATCAACGATCGTCAACGATCAAAACGAATTGTTTTCATCCAGAAGTTATGCTCTTTAAACTACACCATGCTACATACTGTTGTACAGGCATAGATTATTCCTATCAGGGAAGAGGACGTGTCCAGATGCATATGTATCAGTCATAGAATCATAGAATCACTAAGTTGGAAAAGACCTCTTAGATCATCGAGTCCAACCATTCCTATCTGCCACTAAACCGTGTCCTTGAGTACCTCGTCTACCCATCTTTTAAATCCCTCCGGGTCATGGCTCCCCTCTGTGCTGCACACCAGCAAGGCACATTATTTCCTGACCCTCAGGCATCTGTGTGTGTCCAGGCACACGTGTGTATTGTACGATATGGGATGTGAGATGTGCAGTGTACAGTACAGGGAGTGCAGTGTGGGTTGTGTGGGGTATAGGGTGTGCAGTGTGGGGTGCGCAGTGTGTGGGGTGCACGATAGGGCACGTAGTATGGGCTGTGAGGTATGTGATATACAGTGTGTGGTATGGGGTCTGCAGTGTAAGGTGTGCGGTGTGGGGTGTGCAGTATGGGCTGTGCAATGGGTGGGGTGGGGTGTGAGGTGTGCAGACTGTGTTACGGGGTCTGCAGTGGGGGGTGTATAGTGTGGGGTGTGGGATGTGCAGTATGGGGTATGTCATGTGCAGTATGGGGTTCTCAGAATGGACCGTGAGACATGTGGTGTACAGTGTGTAGTATGGGGTGCATGGACAGGCTGAGAGAGTGGGGTTGTTCAGCCTGGAGAAGAGAAGTCTCCGCGGAGATCTTATAGCAACCTTCCAGTACCTGATAGGGGCCTACAAGAAAGCTGGAGAGGAACTGTTTACAAAGGCTTGTAGTGATAGGATGAGGGGCAATGTGTACAAACTGGAGAGGGACACATTTAGGCTACACATAAGGAAGAATTTCTTCACTATGAGAGTGGTGAGGCACTGGCACAGGTTGCCCAGGGAAGCTGTGGCTGCCCCATCCCTGGAGGTGTTCAAGGCCAGGTTGGATGGGGCCTTGGGCAGCCTGATTTAGTGGGATGTCCCCGCCCATGGCAGGGAGGGTGGAACTAGGTGATCTTTAAGGTCCCTTCCAACCCAAACTATTCTCTGATTCTATGATTCTGTGATTCTATGATTCTATGGAGTGTGTTATGGAGTATGCAGTGCAGAGTGTGCAGTATGGGCTGTTCAGTGGGTGGGGTGGGGTGTGTGGTATGGGGTGTGTGATGTGCAGTGTACAGCATGAGGTGTGTGGAGTGTGTTATGGGGTGTGAGGTGTGCAGACTGTGTTATGGGGTCTGCAGTGTGGGGTGTATAGTGTGTGGTGTGCAGTGTGAGGTATAGGGTGTGGGGTGTGCAGTATGGGGTGTACAGTGTGGGGTGTCAGGAGTGTGTTATGGGGTCTGGGGTGTGCAGTGTGCGGTATGGGCTGTTCAGTGGGTGGGGTTGGGTTTGGGGTGTGCAGTATGGGGTGTGCAGTGTGGGGTGTCAGGAGTGTGTCACGTGGTGTGGGGTGTGCAGTGTGGGGTGTCAGGAGTGTGTTACAGGGTGTGGGATGTACAGTGTGAGGTGTGTGGACTGTGTTATGGGGTGTGGAGTGTGCAGTGTGGGGTGTCTGGAGGGTGTTACGGGGTGTGGGGTGTACAGTGTGAGGTGTGTGGAGTGTGTTATGGGGTGTGGGGTGTGCAGTGTGGGGTGTCTGGAGTGTGTTATGGGGTGCGGGGTGTGTAGTGTGAGGAGTGCAGTGTGGGGTGTGCAGTGTGGGGTGTGCAGTGTGGGGTGTCAGGAATGTGTCACGGGGTGTGGGGTGTACAGTGTGAGGTGTGTGGACTGTGTTATGGGGTGTGGGGTGTGCAGTGTGGGGTGCCTGGAGTGTGTTACGGGGTGCGGGGTGTGCAGTGTGTGGTGCAGCACTTGGGGTGCCGTAGGAGCTGTGCGATGCGCAGTGTGCGGTGTGAGATGTGCAGAGAGGGGTGTGCGAAGGGGACTGTCGCCACCTCCCGGGCAGAGGCGCCGGCAGCTGAGGACACGAGGCCCCGTGCTGGTATTCGCTCCTTACTTCTGGTCTAGATCTGGGCTGCTGCTGCTAAGACACCTGCAAGAAAGGGGAAGACCTACACCATGGAGAGAGGCAGCTCCGAGGCAGGGAAGTTACCAGCGCACTCTGGAAAGAAGGGGAAGGAGATGAGAAGCAGCTGGAGCCTGTGCATGGCTGCAAAGCTGCAGGAATCTAATTAACTGTGCTCCTTCCTCCTGATAATGAGGAGTGCCCCTGAGCCAGCTTGGTGACGTCCAGGTTGTTTCCAGAGCCCTTTGCACAGTGGCTAGTGCATCTTTCCTCTGCTGGCAGTGCTTTGTGCCTCATAACCCCTCTCCTATACGAGGGGTAGCAAGGAGACTGGAAAAGCCTTCCTTCTCAGGAGGTTTCTGGCCACAGCTCGTGCTGCTCAAAATCCTTGGGAGGGAAGATGTACCGCGATGCTGCAGGGACACCTCTGTCCTTCTTTAAAGCCTGGCACAGTAGGGCCCAACACGCTGCTCCTTGTCACACCTTGGGTTGACGGGTACCTGGTAAATGAAAACCTGTGGGCATTTAGCTTTCATCGCAAGGGAAGTGACCTGCTAGAGTGACCACAGGTGCCCTTGGCTTCTCATCCCCATTGGAAGAAGTGCCTGGGATGCTGCACTTCTCCTCACGGAGGAAAAACCCTGCCAGGGTTCCTCACTGGCCCCTCTCTGCCGTGGGGATTTGCACCTAAGAGCACGAAGCATCTGAAATTTTGTTCAGCATTGCTGTGCCGTAGCATCTGAGCCCCACTGAGGACTGTCAGGTCCTGCCAGCCACACTGGTGGCACAGCTCAGTGGCTATAGCACTAACCTGAAGACTTGGGCCTCAAGAGCTCACCTGCTGAAATAAAATACAGGATTTAGCCTCCCTATCCTTCCAGTACTTATTTCTTTAAGGATGCATAGGTTTTTGGGTCCCACTGAAATCCCTCTAAATGCTGGCCAGAAAAGTGGTGCTTCAGGTGGGAATGTCTGAGCCATGTCTGCTGTGTGAGCCTGGGGAAATCATTTCAGTGTTTGTACCTCGGTTTCATGGTACAAATAACAGGCGTAATGTTGCTAATGCCATTTGAGGGCTACAAAAATAAAAGATTCCGTATCATTGCATTCCCAGAAAAGCAAAGTCATATATAACACTGATATCAGTATTTTTTGCATGTCACAGTTTGAGTTGTTTTTGCAGTGTCCTTCAGGCAGCCTTGAATATTTTTGTACTCGTGCATTTGTACATATGTTGATATCTGTTCTGTAGTGCAGGACAAGGTGCAATAGAAACTCATTTTAAAACCCACTGTCCCAGTCCTTGGGCTCCCAGTACTTACATCTCTGTAATTACAGAATGACGCAATAAAAAGTGGAAGAACAGAAACTTGCAAATCAGATGCACAGAAGTCAATTCATTCAGTCAGTTCTGCTGACACAGGAAAACGCAAGAGGAAGGCTGAGCCTCCGAATGCGGGCATCAGCAGAACTCAAAGAATATATGAAGAATTGCCTTGGACCTAACCCCACTTAGCTCACATTTCATTCACTGGGACACGTTCCAAAATTATCTCACCCACTCTCTCCATTGCAAAACCTATGAACTTTTGCTTCCCAGTCTAAAGCAAGAGAGATCCCAAGCACCGAGTCTAATATCCAGGTGTGAGCTCAGACTGACCTGGAGAAGAGACTCCTGTCTGCAGATGTAGGCAGGTGTGACAATAACCAAACCTATCATGGTATTACAGCTGAGGATGTACTACTATAGATGACCACAGCAAGTGAGGGAAAATGAGAAGAATATGGAAAAAAACACAAAAGGCAAGGGTTCTGTATAATTTTAGTTTATATTATAATCTGCAGGCATATGAAGTAAATTAACATTCTTCCATTTGAATATCTCCTGACTCATAAATGCTTGCAACGCTTGGGTCTGTTAACACTATGTTTTATGTAGGAGCTGGAGTCTGAGAGAAGGGAGTATGCAGCTATATAATCTTGGGAAAATATTTTAAGTGAATTGAAAAAAATTACAGAAGACTATCAGGAAACTGTAGGGAGTTGGTATGATCTCATTTGTGAGACCAGTGTTGAATATGGTATATAATACTGGTGATTTATGGTTTTTTAGCAAAAAAGATTAGAAGATCAGAAAAGAGCCATGTGGATAATTTAAGAGCTGAGAAATGCAATATAACTCCACTTGCATCATCACGTAATCCAAGAAGAGGCTGAAGCCCACATATATGGGGGACATTTCTGATAGCATTGTGGAAACTCGTAATAAAAAAAGGCAAAAAGAGTCTGGGGAAGTGATGGATAAAGCTGGAGGTATTTAGACAAGAAGGGGAATGTAAACCTGTCCCCACAATGGA
Organism: Cuculus canorus; assembly: GCF_017976375.1. NCBI lineage: Eukaryota > Metazoa > Chordata > Aves > Cuculiformes > Cuculidae > Cuculus > Cuculus canorus. The sequence continues at coordinate 115,601,615 of NC_071402.1, forward strand.
AGTTATGTATTGAAACAAACTTCATAAGAATGGGATAGATAACCAGTCTCTGCATGTCTCCTTAAATGAAGCTGGGTATGTGCTGTACCTTAAATACAGCTTATGGTGAAGTTAACGGGTGAAAGTCTCCTGGTCTGCAGGTGTTGTGCAGGTGAGAGTAGATAATGGACATATTCCCACCAGCCTAGAAATCTGTAAATCTGTGAGAATATGATTTCTTCCATTTGTGAGATGTGTAATGTCCTGTCTCCTGGGTGAGGAGACAGATAATAGAGACATCATTTGCCTTAGGGACCGGAGGAGGCCAGCATCAGAGTCAGAACTTGTCAGCAGCTCTTAGGCCTTGGATGTGTGGGTTGACTTTTCTCCCTCCAGACTAGCAGCAGGTCAGATGATATAGGTTTGAAGTGCTTCTGAACTCCCTGAACCTGCAGTGTCCACAAAATCCCTGATATTTCCTCACATGAACAGTAATCTCTGTACAAGGAGCTTCAGGCTTACACAGGGGCAATGCTGAAGTGTCCTTCTTGTGGCATTCGCTATTGACTTTAACATGGAGCAGGCAAAGAGAAAAGTCGGTCTAGCTTTTCTGACTCTCAGAAAGCATTTAGGTGAGTGTTTGAAAGCCAGAGAAGAATTAGCCTTTTCTCTGTCCAGAGTTGGCCATCTCTGAAACAGAGGTGATACATGGCAGCACTGAAAAACAACATTTTCTCATCCATATTATGACATCATATAATGTATGAGGAAAGGTGAGTGGGGTATTACAGCTACTGTTTCTCTCTTCAGCTCTATTGTTATTATTGCCATTTCTGCCTTCCAAACCATCTCTGCCCTCTCTGTAATTCATCCACTTAATATGTCTTTGCTGGCTATTGCAACTCTGTCTGGAAAGACGTTTTTCTGTAATACATATAATTCTAATTTAGGATCAAATAGGTATCTAAGAATACCAGTAAAACTGTAGCCTGTTTCTAGTATTGTTCTGGAAGTGAGAGGTCCTGTGTTAGTTATGTTAATTTCACTGAAATATGCTCCAAAAACATAGTTAATATGACATGAAGAGGCAATAGGTCCATTCCAGCCCTACTGTCCTCTCTCTCTCTTAAATCAGGTCTTCTCTGCTTTGAATAGGGGCAGCTTAAGTACATAGTCTTGTGCTAAAATATGTAATAATCAAGAAATCTAAGGAACCCTTTTTCCACAATTTTCCATCCCTTTGCTCGTGTGTGCACTAAGGTTGGAGGCCAAGAGTGTATTTAAGGCAGAGCATTGTTGCTCTATAGCAACTATATCTGCACACGGCAAGACCATTTCCTGCTGGAAGAAGTAGAGATATCCCTCAACTCCATGTCACCAGCTTTCCAGCCCGTAAAGCCCAAAGCTGATACTTCTCTGTCAGAAGCCACAACATTTTATAAGCTATAAAACCTCAGGCTTTCAAAATATTTGCACAGCGACAGAGTCTGCTTTACTGGAGCTCTCATATCCTCAGGAGCCTTCAGAAATGCCTTTAGGGAGCATTTTTTGCTGGGTGCCGAAAAGCTCCAAGGTCTGTTGACTACCTATGTAATGGGGTGGTCTAAATGTAGGTTCTGCTTCACCTTCTAATCTTAATGAGCCTGCAGGCTTGGCTGGGACTTGGAGAGGGTAGCAGCAAAGTAGGGGATAAAGAAGCAGCCCTTCGGGAAGAGGAATGTTTCCCCAGGCAGGGAGAGCAGTTCTGGGGGGCTGCCTATGGGCGCAGCAGCTGGAATCATGCCGTCGAGCCATCAGCAGATGAAGTTATTGGCGATAGAAAGATGGAAGCAATATGATTCAAAGTTAATAGTAAGTTTGATGGTGACCTGTTTTTTTGAAACATGGAGGAACCATGCGGGAGATTTTTCCATTAGTTTTGCAAGAAGATTTATAGCATAAGCTCACCTTTTCCTTTGAATGAGACATAAACTGCCTGAGCTAAAACTCATTAATTTTTTTCAATATGTTATTATTTTGTTTCAAATAGAGCTCTAGCTTTGCACTTTCATTTTGCCATTTTATGTGCATAGATGGGATAAGAAATTAGAGTCACAGCATATGGATAGCTGCAATGTTTGTCAAAACATATAAAGCAGCTTTGACCTCTCTGCAGTCCTTTGTTTCCTGTGGACTATAATTTTAATAAATAATTTTGGCTGTAGCTGAGAAAAATAATATATTTTTCTGTTTTGTGAATATTTTCTCTCTTCTTTTCTGTCATGAGGGGTTTAGAAATAATGGAGTGAATTTACAGCAGGGCATTACCTATTTCACAGGTACAAATCAAAGTAAGTACACATGCAGCTACCTGTCTGTCTGTATAAATCGGGTAGATTACAAGTATCACTGGTCAATTAATTCCACAGGTATAAAATAAGTGCACAGAGCTTATGCATTACTCCTCTGAATAAACCCTCATACGTGCCTTAGCTTCTGCCTGAGCGAGAAGCGGTGGGAACAGTAAGTTTGTAACAGTGGGTTTGCCTGGCTTTCATCAAATTACCAAGATTACCCACAAAGACTAAACTAAAAGCAATTCCAGAAAATAACACTCAACCAGCATTGTGTTTGGCCCACCCACTGGGGCAGCGTTATCCTTGCATCTCTGTGGCCATGGGGCTCCCTGTGGCCTTGAAACCAAGCGGACAATTGCATCAACAAGTTTCACTTGCTGGTCACTCTGTCATGCCTAACTGCTTTAGTTTAAGCTCAAATATTTCAGACGGGAGAAGCTTGGAAGACAAAAAGCCAAGTTCAGACATCACCAACACTCAGACAAGTGTGAGGAATGGAATATGCATATCAGTAGATTCCACATCCTGATAGAGCTGATGGAGACAGGCAGGAAAATGCCACCTCTGGAGTTAATGCTACCCTGGAAGCGTAAGCTATGTGAGACGTGACTGGAGGGGATCTCTATGCCACCTCACCACTGTCTCATCCTGCTCAGGAGCTCTGTTCCCTTTGCTGGTCACTGATGTTTTGGAGCATGGTCACAAAGTTTCCAAAATCCAAGTTATGAATGGCAAGTGACAGAGGCAGGGATCAGTGGTACTTCAGGGCAGAAGCTTTTGGAATTGAAGACATGCAACTACATGCGCTGATGAATTTAGTATTTGAGCATAGGACAGGTGTCTTTCACTACCCATTTGCTAATGTGCTCATTGCTTCAGCATTTGAACATGCTAGAAGCTCAGGAGATCTGCACAGATCCTTCACAGTCCCTGGGTAGTGCTTTCTGCCTTACGGGGTCTGTAATTCCCTGCTTAGGTATTAAAATACCATCACTTACTACACCAAAGCTTTTCATTAGCTAGGCAGCCGCATCTTGAAGATTATAAACTCATATCAAAAGGAAAATAAAAACTGCCTATTCTGCCAAGCTCAAGGCCTCATCTGCTTGGTTCAGTTTCTGACTTGTTTATGGGGGTTTGTTAGGAGAGAGCTAGATCTGACTGAGAGTGCATCATACGAATGAAGGTCACCACTCCTGTCCTTAAGTAATGCAAAAAACACACCCGTGGTACTTATGAGCCCTCATTGAAAGGAAATAACCAAATTTTTACATGTTTCTATTGACAGCAGTTCTGCTGACAGTCTGCTGCATGAGGAGGAAGAAAAAGACATCTAACCCAGAAAACAACCTGAGCTATTGGAATAATGCAATTACCATGGACTACTTCAACAGGCATGCTGTAGAGTTACCGCGAGAGATCCAGTCCCTAGAGACTTCAGAGGTATCTCACTTGCAGAACTAGGGTCTGAAAGCTGTGACTGAAGCAATGCTGGGAGAAGGGGAAAGGAAGTTATATTAATAAAGCCTTGAAATCCCTATGCATACTCAGGGAAACATCTTTTTGAGAAGAAGTCACCGCTGCACGTGTATAAAATGGGATAAATATGTCACCAAAACTAGGCTGCCATGCTACTCCCAGCCACTGCAGATATGTTCCATATTGCTATGTGGTCATGGGAGTTAATCCCCTCTAGATGATTTTGTTTCCAGATTTCTCTTCCCTTTGGGCCTGTGGTCAATGCCTAGCTATAACATGAGTACTTAAAAGAGGGTTTTAGATTGTCTTGTTACTGACAGTCAGTCCTTCTAATCTGTCTATCATGTCTGTCCCATGCAGTATCATATTAGGGAGGCAGTAGGAGTTAATGCAAAGAAATTTTGTCCATTTATGTCTTAGGAGCTGCCTATACCTTCTAAAATACCAGTTCCCGGTATACAAGCAATCAAAACATCAATATGAGACAGTGTGTAGCGATGTATACTCATCAGCCTTTACTTAAGGAATCTGACTGATTTAGTGTGATTATTCATGTATGGGCAGATGATCCTACAAATAGCAATATATCCTCTGACTCAGAGACAGAGAAGAATAATTTAGTTTAGTTCAAAGATATTTAAAACCTAGAAAGAGCAGAGAGTTTAGGTTTGTGCTGAAGTGATTTTTCACTCTCATCTCATTACATTAAGAAACCAAAAGTGTTTAGAAAGGAACCTCTGAAATGTGAGTAGACAAGTACTCACAGTTGCTTCATTAATCCCACTTTGTTGGCCATCATTTTGCTCAAGGTAAGGCAGGACCTGGTTTAGGCTTACCAAGAACTGAATGATAAGCCTTTTCACATATAGGATGGTCCAGAAGTTGTCGTCTGAGTCATTTAAATTGGAACCATATGTGTGGTTTTCTGGCCTCAAAAAGATGCTGAAAACACATCTTTGAGGAGTCCAGACCAGCTGATAGACAGGAAACTGTTGCAATGCATTGTGAAAGTGAGAAAAAAGAAGCATGAATAGACAAATTCAGCTAAGGGACCTGAAGTCTGGCTGACTTCTGGGTGCCCAGATTGAGAAAGAATCAGCCCGACTATCAACGGAGCTCTTCACTCACAGCTCCTACTGCCTGAAGAAGAGCAAAACTGGCTCACCAAACTTAGCTCTCTGGGAGCTGGAGCCCCAAAGTTCAAGCACTTTTGGAGGGTTGGGAGAAGCAGTAAAAACAGGACTACATTCCTCACATGCATTCTCATAGGTCAGCAGAGTGCTCTGTGTGCTTATGGAGGGTGAAGGGTGTGAAATGCTCACGCTGCTTCTCTGTCTTTCTCCTAGGACCACCTCTCTGAGCCACGTTCCCCCGCCAACGGCGACTACTGCGACAGTGGGATGGTCCTTGTGAACCCCTTCTGTCAAGAAACGCTATTTGTAGGACATGAACAAGTCTCTGAAATATGACCCCACAGTTGCCCACCTATTGCAGTTTCATCTCTACTGTCTCCAAATTATAAATATATATATATTATAAATATATCCTTTGTGTAACCCTGAATTACAAGAAATGTTTTCAGCTTTTCTTTTCTCCCTCAGAATTGTCAGCCCCTTTTTTATAAGTGTGGTAAAACTTTACAGAACAAACTGCAGCTTTATAAAATAAAGGTATTTCTAAGCAAAACTCCTGTCAGATGGACTGTTTTTTTTCACTGTCCTTTACAATTTGCTGCTAAATATACTTCGTCTGGAGGAATATTGGATAAGGCTGGGTTGGTGCAGGCAGCATATGCTGGGTACAGCATCCTGCATCCTAAATGACATCACTCAGCCTGGCTGTCAGCATTCCTCTTCAGTAAGCATCGCTTCTCCTGCTGTAAAATTACATCAGTCATTCCTTTCCTTTACACTGTCAAGCTAGAATACAAACCAGACAGGACCAGCTCTGTTGCCAGAAGCAGTCCATATGGCTTATGTATCAATCTTGTATCCTTTGCTTAACTCCAGCTCTGCCTGAACATGGACTGGGATGCGACCTTCAGCGTTCCCCTTCCAGTAAATAACAGCCAGGGTCTGCCAGCTCAGTAGGGAAGCTGTGCTTCTGTGGAATTATAATTAAACCTGATGCAGTCATGCAGTCTAGGATCACACAAGACATGGGCAAACCCATTGGGGTAGTAAAGTTGCCCAATGACTTTTTTATGGTACTTCTTCAGACTTTAACAGGAAAGCCAAATTCCAGTTTGAGCTCCAAAACTGTAATGACAAGTATTACTTTTTTTCCTGTGTAAATGTCCTAACCACTCTACATGTTGGACTTGTTCCACTCTGGCCCAGTGAGTCCTGAATTTATTTGCTGTAGAGCAAACAGCCTCAAAAGAAGGCATGTAGAATGTCCCCATCAAAGGAACAGAAAATTCCTTTGAATTTATCAGAAGTATTGAAATCTGATGATCAATTCACCAATTGAATGCTGTGGCTTTGACCACATTTCTACTTCCCCACTGTTTTATTTCTCTTGTGTGCTTAGACTGATAGTGTCATTGAATCAAGTTTCCTCATGCCCTCCTCTCCTCTCTAAGAGTTTCCTTCTCCCCTTAGGAACAAAAATGCAGTGGTTCAGAGTGAAATAGCATTTTGGTCTTACCCATTTAAGCACTAAATTGTAGGCTGTAATAGTGTTAGGGGAATAGTAGGGGAGAACAAAGCTTAAATGATGGATTAAAAATAGGTTGTTACAAGGGGAGTCTAACATGGAACATGGAATGACTTTGCCCAAATCGATGTTCTGCCTTTGAATAACGCAAAACTGTTACCGTGGGACAAATTTTTAGTTTTGCTTCTCAAATTGCCTCGTTTTTTATCATTCAGCAACTGAAATGGCTTCTGTCCTTTGAGGTTGTGGCTGTCCTCTCCCTACCTCTGCCCATCAGTCCTTGCAGGTTATTTTCTACCTTTACTTGTAACTTCATCAAGAACAGGCTCTGAGGCAGCAGGGAATTCACTTCCTGCTCCATCTGGATGCCCCTTGACACCAGCTGCTCAGATTTATCTACTGGTTGCATAAAAAACAGAAGCTTGGACAAGACAGGTCGAGTGTAGCATCATTAACCACGTGCCTTGTTCAAGGTGAGCCACAGCTGGTACTATAAAAGGGAATTATAACAGCATCACATCTGCTCCAGCTGTTCCTACCTGCCAGCAGTGTCCCAGTGGCTCTGCTTAGTCAGAGCACCCTGACAACTTTAGTAAATGATAGCTGGAATCAAACAAGCAAACCAAGATGTGAAGGCATTGTTGCCTCTCCTTTCTCCCTGTCCCAGACGTGCACTTGTACTGTGCCGAGGCACAAATCTGAATGTGGGCCACAGGCTTCCCGAACTTAGAAAATTGTAATGGTATAGGCACTCCTCTAGATATATAATTTTCTGTTCAGAATCAGAGTAATACGCTGCTTCCCTACAAGATGACTGGGGCATGCAGGAAAGCACGGCTGTGTATGGACGTGAATGGGCACTTTGGGAATCTCTCTTTTCATTGTGGGATAAATGCTACGTAATATGATACCTACATATCATAGCCTCCTGGAAATCACTGGTTGTTGATACAGTAAAAACTTCCTGAGGGTCTTGCCAAGAGTGAGAGCAATCCCACGAGGATCTTCATCTATTTCAAGAGGGAGGTGGAAAGAGGGAACCAGGTGACAGAGCAGTAAATTCAGTTATTTGCAAAAAAAGTCCTTATTTTTGCATTTCTTTTTCTGTATAGGGTATTGCTTTTGCAAGATGTTTTTAGTTGTTTTTTTTTTTTAATTTGACACAGAGGAAATGCACTGAAAATGTTGTGGAAGAAATTCCTCTCATTTATTCAGCACAATTTGCTTGGTAATCTAAATGCAGAACGCCTAGAAACTAGCCAAAAATGTTTGCAAAGCTGTGAGACGCTGCACTATTCCCAGACTTCACACAGCAGGGAAATGGTGACCTGACTGTAGGCAGTCTCACAGTTCTCAAACTTAAAAAACAAGTGAAACAAACTCCAGCCACAAACTCAGTGAGCCAGGATTAGGCACCCGCAGAAGACAGGGATTTCTGATTGTATTCCATCTCGCCAAAGACTCACTGCCACCCCTGTACAAACCTACTCTGCATTAGGGCAATGCCCAACATCAGCACATTACAGGCATGCCTACAAAGACGCGCAGATGGTAATCCTACATTGGAACAAGTCTGACGTCCTGGCTGCTAAGCATCACTGTGTATAAGTAGAAAAAGCTATACCTAATATTGCATAGTGAAGGATCCCACTGTGCCATGAACCCATCCTGCTTATGGTACCTATAAAGTGCCCACCTGATCACTAGTTGCTGAGGAGCAGTGGCATGAAAAGAAAAGCAAGGGAAAACTCCCCCATCCCCTGCACTAAGTCTCGGGAATTGTTGTATTCTTTTCTTTCAGTTCACAGTTGTCTCACTCTGTCACCACATTGTACAGTCAAAGTGAAATGGGCCCTTCTTCAAGATATCAGGTGCAGCTGATGACGTTAACATTAAACTGACTGAGCTGGGGTAGACACGAGGGTGCTTCTCCCTCGTTAAAATCTGCTGGGTATGGGACAATGTGCCTTGGTCGTGTGGTGACGCCAAAGCGCAGAGAAATCCAGAAGCTGCAGTGGGGCCGAGAGAGCATTCGAGGCTCTGCAGCAACGAAAGGCTGGCTTGACTTGCTTCAGCCTCTGCCCCCCAGGCTCCTCAAAACTTAGGGTTTTGCTAACTTCAGGTAATGTCTTGCTGCAGGAGAGACCGTCTGGAGGAAGGAAGGATGTGAGCAGCTGATGTGTTTGTGATGTATGTCTAGATACCTGTGGGTAGGAACTCATCTGTGTACTGAGTGTCAGAGTAGAAAACACAGCTGGTATTTTAACACGTACATTATACTGAATCCCTGTCCTACTGTCCCTGTAAACACCATTGTGCTTTTCATCTGCCACATTTGCAGCAGCAGCAGCAGGGAGATTTCCCCTGAAATGGGATTGCTGACCCAGCGGCCGCACGGACAATGTGACGGGCGCTCCCGGGCAGCACAAAGCCCCCCTTCCAGAAAGCTGTCGCACAAAGCTGAAACCCCACATGAACCCAACCTGCTGGGCTCGGCACATCCCTCCCGCCAGTGCGGGGTGAGGTGGCCGGGCTGAGCGGTGGCGCTCGGCGGGCTGGAGTGGCATCATGCCCTTGCCAAGGCGCCGGTCATCCTTCTTGGGGCAGCAGCCCTCTTCCTCCACGGCTGAGAGCTCGGGGCCACCTGGCCGCCGGGTCAGCGTTGGGGGTGGAGGGAGCTTGTCCAGACCGCCTGGTGTCTATGTGGGCACCGTCCCCACTGGTGGTGTGAGCAGCTTGGGCACCCGAGTGTCCCGCAGAGCCCTGGGCATCAGCAGCGTCTTCCTCCAGGGTCTGCGCAGCTCCTCCGCTGCTGTACCCCTGGCCCCAGGGCTGGAGAAGGGCAGAGGTCTCTCCTATGAGAGCCTGAATGGCTGCTTGGTGGAGTACATCGAGAAGGTGCGAGCTCTTGAGCAAGTCAACCAGGAGCTGGAGGAACACATCAGAGTGTACCTGGACAAGAAAGCGGCCAGCGTGGGCAGCTGGGGAGCTCTGCGGGAGAACTGGGAGGCAATTTACCATCAGGTGAGTGTTGGAAAGTTGTTGGCTGTGGGGAGACAAGGGGAGCTTCATGAGTCATTAGCAACCCAAAGCAGCAAGGGTTGATGCTCATGATGAATGCTGCCTGCTTTCAAGGCACAGTGCCCTAGACAGAGGGCTTTAAATCTATCTTCATGATAATTAGCATTATCATTTCACAGTGTGCTGTGGAAAATGCCTATTAAGCAGGAGAATTGCCTCAGGCGTCCTGCACATGGGGACGATTGAAATGCACCCAAAGCGCGATACTCTGGGCTGATTAAAATGGGTGATATTTTTTTATTGTTGGGTTGTTCTGTTGGTTTTTTTCTTAGCTGTGGTTATTACACTGAGCATCAAAATCATTAGAATAAAACTGCTAGGACTAAATTAGTTTGTCCCTCAACATGATATCATTACAAGCATTTTGGATTTTTTTTAAATTAGCAATTCAGGTTTTTACTTTATTCTCTTGTTTGCTTAATCACATTTTCAAAAGCTCCATTTATTAAAAAATAATAATTACATGGCTAGACATGAGTAACTTCTTCTTTTCCATTTGTCTCCGCCCTGCCATCCATTCCTCCCATCTTCTCCATACAGCAGAGACTGCAGGTTTTCCAGGAAAGTGTTTAGTTGGATGGGGGAGGTGAGAAATAATGCTTTCTCTGCCCTCATGGAGAAGAAACAGTTAATTCTGCAGGTTGCTATGCTGCTTGCAGGGAACAAGGGGCTCTGATCCCTGAGGTCTCAGTGTACCTCACAAGTCCCATTTTCTCAACTCCCAGTCAGCGGGAGCGGATGGAGCCTGGCATCTTGCACATCTCTTCCTGGCAGTGCTTGTGCAGACACAAAAAGTGCCATCGGCAGGTCCTCAGAAAGACTGAAACCCAACTTTAAGGTCACTGAGATGATTCTGTGTTTTACCTTGGGCTGGCTGGAGGTTTACCTCTGGCATAGGAAAAAGGGTACGTTATTACAGTGCACTGCATTTTTAGGGCGGGCGTCCACGCAGAACACCATCATTGTCATCTGAACACTGAATGTGGCGGTATAAACTCCTGTACAAAGATCATGTCAGCAGAAATTATCAGTTTCGCACAGACTTTTAACGTTGTTAACTTTATTTTATTGGTAAATGACATTGCTGCAGCTAATTCCATAAAGCATCCTGAACTGACTGGCTGCTGAAGGTGATGGGTGCTCTAAATCTGGAGCACTTAAGAAAAGCAATACCCTTGAGCACATTATGTCGCTGAGTTATTTAGGGACTTTGATTTGAGATCAGGGGTTAATACTTTGCAGCCACCATCCCATGTTTTCCAGACGAGTGTACCATTTTGCAGCTGTAGGCCTCTCCTATAAAGCCTATCAGGGCTCACAGTTGAGACCAAAAAAGTAGGACTGTGTGTACTTAGGAAGCAGTGTTCAATTTTTCTTTATATGAAACCTACACGTCGTAGTGCAGATTAACCTAATAATGTAATAATTTTTCATCCAAATTGCTTTTCTTTTAAGCTTTCTTTATATTGTCATCTTGCCAATTGTTGCTAATTCCCTTTCCTATGAGTAAATAAGAGCAGCTCATAATGAATCCTAGCTTGAACATCAGGCTCTGCGTATACATATAAGAAAAATAAAGCTGTGTAGTAACAGCTTTTGCAAGTATCATAGAAAATAAGTCTATCTGTTTTACCATTAAAATGAATTAGAAAATACATCAAGTTTTCAGTTTGACTTTCTCAGGTATAGTCCGAGCTGTTATGTACAATTCTAACTAACAGGGTTCTTTGCTTTTATATATTAAGCATCTAACAAAAAATGAAAGTAGGATCTTTTCCAGCCCAAATACCAATTAAATTTTTCATCCTGGAGCTAATTGGTAAAGTATGCCAGCATCAACACCGAAACTGTCACATTTATTAAAAAAAAAAATCAAAATCAGCTGCTGCAGAAACAGCTGGAATCATAGGAAATCAGTAACCTCCTGCCATGATGCATCCCAGCAGAAAAAGTAAAAGGTGTTCAGGAGCACGGTGTAACAGAAATGAGAGATACCTGGCAGATACATTTCTAGATGTATTATTTGTAAATATATTTAGATTCTTCTGTAGCTGTCCCACCTCTGGCTTAATGTGATATATCCTCTTTTCAGCTTCCTGAAAAATCTGAGGATTCATTTTGATTCCCAGCCAGCCCCATGCTTTCAGCTCGGCAGTCGTAAACCCCTCCGTGCCATTCACATGAAGCAGCTGTGAAAGTCCTGGGGTGGAAAACCACTTGAGCCACCACCTGTTTTAACCTCAACGCCTACAATAGGAACAGATTTTGAATAAGAGGAAGCAAAGAAAAATACACAATTGTGGCAGGGGGGTTGTCTATACAGGAGCCTCCTGCCCTGATAGTGAGAATATGAGGATGCAGCCATGTAGGACTCTCTTGGTCTCAAAATCAGAAATGTGGTGGGTTTATCTCTGCCGTGAGGTAGGAGAGACTCCAGCAGACCAGAGGTCCCCTTTCCCTCTTGCCCATCCTACGATGGGCTCTGGCATCCCACATATCAGGCAGCTTTCCCCCCAGCAGAAACAACTGGATGCCAGCATTCCTCCCAAATGCAGAGTTAGGGGGAAAAATGTGGCGATGAGTGATTCGGAGGGTATGAGTGGAGCATCCCTCAGGGGAAAAAACACTTGTGTTTCATTGCCATTGGCAGAGCTGTTAGTGCAGCAGGGTCTCCCTGACAGGAGCTGAACGATGAGAAGCCTCTCTCCAGCTCACATAATTAATTATCTGCCTGGGCAGCTGGGTTTTTTTTAGCAGAGCAGGTGGACACACACTAATTGGGACAGGCACAAAGTGGGTGGATTTTTTTCAGGAAACAAGGGCAATGAGAAAGCCATGCTGAGAGGAATTCATGTGACAGAGATACAAATTCATCTCACTTTAGCCCAGGCACACTCCTTTTCTCCAGGCTTCATCCCAGTCTTCTTGTGTAAAATTCTACCTCTAATCAAATGTGTCTCTTCTGCAGAACAGACACATTTCTGTTTGAAATGGTAATCCCTTCCCAGGGAGCAGGGTGACACCTGGGAAAAGTGAACACTTGACAAAATCTCAGAGAGTTTATGGAGAGCAGAGGGTAGCTCAGACTCCGTGACTGTTCAATTACAGCTGTGTGGGAGACACAGAGATTTATTTTGCCTGTGAGGTAGCATGTACTGTAGTTCAGATCACAAGAGTATATACAGGACTGACAGCCCAAGGAATTGCCGCATTTGGGCTTGCACACAGTAGCTTATTTGCCAGGGGGCCACAAAAGCCGCTGAGTATAATCTATAACACATTCTAATGCAAAACAGTGCATGATTAAGTCTCTGTAAATTGGTGAAATAGCATTCTGCCACAACAAACTCCCACAAAATGGCACAGAGCTTGGTCAATTGCCATAGAGAGAGTGGCAATAAATTAGTTTTAATTACGTCCTTTCAGCTACCTCCAACAGCGTAACCTTGGACTACCTTCACATACAGCTGTGAGGTGGGGAATAAGGTTTTCTCCTTGTGCTTAGGCAAGATTACAGTATTTACAGATCGTTTCTTTAGAAGGTAACTACTGCTTTGAGAACCAGGCATTTGTTGATGTAGTCCTGTTTACTTATAATATGCTTGATATATAAACGAAGACATTTTCCTGGATGCAGCAGGAATCAGCGAAGGACCCATCAACCTTCCTAGCTTCTCTCCAGGCACTACCTTTCCCAAGGTGAAGCAACAAATGCCACTCTTGCTACCTTTGAGTTTTACTCCTTCAGGCTGTGAGAAGCACGTTCAACATGGAAAACATGGCCAAAACCGTTACCAGTTTACTGCTTGGCATCTGAGCAACAGGCACTGGGTTGCACGCTTTTAAACTGATTTAGCTGTGAATTAAAATGTGATGGAGGCAATAGGCTGATATCAACCATTTCTTTCTGTATATGGAAGGAAAGACTAGGTTAGCATCTTCTGATCTTTCTTTGTGGAGGCATCATTTGCTTTAACTGGACTGAACTTAAAAGCCAGATAATTTTCCATTACATGAATAATTAAAACATGAGATTCGTTATTGCAGGTCACACCTGAGGCAACAAATTTAGCAGCTTTCAGAAAGGATTTAGGCATTTGGAAGAGCAGCAAAACTATACAAAGCTATTGATAAAGCATAGCTAAAAATTTGAAAGGCATAGTAAATCTTGCAATGCCAAACTTGGTCAGATCTCTGTTAAAAATCAAAAGCTGTCAGTCACCAGGAATAAATTCTCCCCATAAGTGTCTGTATCACGTTGCACTTTATCAAGGATGAAGTCTGCAAACTCCCAGCTGGTTTTCCTTGTTGCCAGATGTAACCCAATTAGTGGGCCAGTACGTTGATAAAGAATTTGATAAGGTTTTTTTCTAAAAATTAAAATTGCATTTTCATGCCCATAAAATCACAGTGAAACCAAAGAAATTTATTGCCACTTTCTAGTTACGATGATTTATACCACAAATATTCAGTGTTAACTCAAAAGCTGGGAAAAAAATCACGTTCAGAAGGTGTACGTGCATCACAGATGCAAGTGTTGAAAGACAGTATGTGACTTACAGGTGCTATTATTAGTCATAATATCTGCATTTTTCTAACACATCCTATTTTGGCTGTTTAAATGCCACACGAGCATCAGTGACCTAAGCCTCCCAGAAGCCCAGTGAGGCAAGACAGTGTTGCCTTCTGCTTTACAAATGAAGGAGGCAATGTCTAAATGTCTGCAGCACTGCAAGTCCTCTCGTTTCCAGTGGACACAAAGAAGAGTGTTTCCTAAACTGCTGCATCATGCATTTTAATACGTGTGTCAGCAAAGTGGCTATGAATCCGTCTCACTAATGCTGCGTGTTTGCAGCCAGCTGTTGATTATTAGGAGAATTAAATCAAACAAAAGAGCCGCTAGATGGAAGTCTTACATCTCTTCTTCTGAAGCCTAGAACAGGACTTTCACAGCTCACACAAATCAGAGAGAATTTTTCAGGAAACCTGGTTTCTACATAGGAACTACCATGTAATTATTTGTCCTCCAGGTTTGCTGTCAGATTTAAAGGAACACAACTTGTTTCCAAGAGAACTGAAAGGCTAATGCCTGCAGGCTCTCGCTACAACACTCATCCCTGAAGACTTCCAAACACTAGACTTTTTAATACCGTTTTCACTTACACAGCACAGTTCAGGTTTGTGTGCAGTTTTGGAAAGCCCTGGACTTTCTCACTGGACATTATCCGCTGGTCTATGAAGAGGGGAATGGGATGTTGACCAAGTTCTCAGGAGTGTAGTAGCAGGGTTCTGGTAAAGACATCCACTGTGGGGCAGGTAAGAAGTCACCTCAAATGCCTCAATAAAACCACAAGATTACTACCAAAACCCACTTCTAAAAAACAGTTTGTATAAAGGCAGAAATCCAGGCAGCTGCGAATCACCAGTTTTCCCTGCTTTTGCTTTTATTGCAGCACAAATGCCATTTTAGACTAGTTTCAGCCTCTAAACTTAGCCATTAACATACATCTGATTGGCACTGTGCAGCTCACATGATTTAATGTCACTTTTGCTCATGAGATGTCCCTAATTCTTTCAAAGACATTTATTTTCATCAGACTTCAGGTCAGATATTGTAACCATGTGGGCTCACTGCCAGAAGCAAATGGGCTTGTTTAGAGAAAGCAGGGCAAATCATAGGCAACGTTTCTGCTTTCTGATTTGAGTCAGGAAAAAAAAAACAGAAGCTTCTGTTAAAATTCACACATGTATAAGTTGGAAGACAAAATAACTTCTGGAGGGAAAAAAAAAAAGAAGGGAAAAAGACCCAACCAGAAATTCAGTGCTTGGGTCAAATAACTGCCTCTACCTCCATGCTGCTGCCATGTAAAAACTAAAGGCCTTTTCTCCATCTTTCGGGAGAAACTTGGGTCTCCTGGTGCAAGGGGACCTGAGGACAGCAAACCAGCATGTTCTCAAAATCCCAGCTCTGCCCAGCCACTCTGTAATGATGCAGAAGGGACAACTTAGGGGTTAGGGAGTTAGGTGGTGCTAATAAAGTAGGGTTGCAAAAAAGCAGAAAGAAGGAAAGAAGGAGTTGAACAATGAAGAAAAGCCAGTTCTGTGTGCAAGAGAGCACATAATAATATTCTGTACTTGTGTGCTGCACAGCAGGGTTGGCTGGTAGGAACAGAGCTCTAGCCCCAGGCTTCCAGCTACAGCCACCTTCCTTTTTTGTTCCTAACAGTAGGTGAGAAGAAAGTAAATCACTTTTCTAATTCTCACGCCTCCTAAGATTTAAACGATGCAAAGCGGTTTTAGTTTCATGATCCCTTATGGACTTCTGAATGTGAGATATAGGTTATTCCTCCAGCCCTATCCTTATCAGAGTCTTTCACATATTTCACATTTGTTTGTCCAAGTTATGTAAGACATTTGGAGCAATAAGCCACTTTTCATAAGGAGTAATGTGAAGTACCACATAGAAATGCTTCAGCTTTGCATGTCCACCTCCACCCCGTCACCAAGCAGCAGGCCCAGGTGCAGGTAGGACCACGCTAAGGCAATGATCCCACTTGCAGTACTTGAGATAACTTGTCCAGACGAAGCCTTGATGTCTCCGCATTGCATGGCCTGTTTCACCTCAGGGGAGCAGAGTGCTCCAGTGAATTTGCAATCTCATTTAGTTGCAGACTTAATTATCTAGAGAAAGATTCCTGCTTCAAGAATTCTCCTGGCCCACTTAAAAAGCTGTTCTTATTCATGTGGTGGTTTAGTTTCAACTGCAAACTTCCATAGGTAACTCCTGAGGAAAGAAAAAAACAGTTTAGCTCCTCCAGAGTGGTGACACAGACCTACAGGATGGCTGGAGCCTCCAGACAGTTACTTGCAGAGATGATCACTCTAATGCTGGTACCGAATTCAGCATGTCTTCAGTCACCTGCATAGCTCAGTGCACCCGTGACTCCAGGGCAGGCAATGGTCTTTTTTTATCTTTCAATCATTTTATATAACCATCTTAAATCACAACAAGTTGCTATGTCACAAGCCTTTCAGGTTTATTTACCCCTCAAGTGCCTCCTGGGCATTAAAGATACCCCCTGCCTCCAGAGGCATAGCAAAGATACCAGAGTCTTATTTGCACAATCTTTCCAAAGCATTTCACATTCAGTGTAATAATCTTTGAAGACTGCCTGCTTCTCAGGTCTCATATCTATCGCAAGAGCTTACAGGATCCCATCAGAGAAGAAAAACGACACTCTGGGAGCTGAGGATGGCTCGCAGGCAGCATGAGAAACAAGTATTCCTTGGTTCACCGAAGAGGACAACCCTGAAGAGGACTGCTGATATGGGAAGTAGAATAGGAACTGCATAAGTGCTACTTAAACTTTATCTAGATAATATAAGTGGGACTTAAATGATGAACATACCTAGCACACAGTAGTGAATTTTACCCCTTGCGACCAGCTGACAATCGAAATAAATGTGTTTCCACACGAAGAAAAACACTTAGGAGCAATGAACGGTTTCATGACAAATTACAGCCTTTTGGCAGAGAATTCATGAATTTATGTGTACAAAATTCATTGATTAAATTATCTGGTATGAGTCACTTGAACAGCCCTAGGCTAACGGATTATTTTTGGAATCAGAGGATTATTTTTGGAATCAGAGCTATACGTCAGAGCTATACGTCTACAGAGATATATGTACAGTGCGTGTAGCTAATGTAGCTGAAGCTCTTCATTGCTTGAGCTCTGTTGTCTCTTTCTTCTAGGTGGGCGAAGCAGTTCTTGAAAATGCTCGTCTTATGCTGCACACCGAGAACATTCAAGCCTGTGCTGAAGATTTTAAAGACAGGTAGTCTTGTGGTGGCACCTAGCTGGCTGCTTTCTTTGAAAATTTGCCTTGGCAAATGCTTAATCTATAGGGGAGCAATACCTAGTGAGTAGGATGGGCTTGTTCTTTGAAGTTGAATATGCAACCACCTGACCCGCGCAGATTTTTTAACAGTAAAACAATTATGATGCTAGTATTTTGGAAGATTTTGAAGAATTACAGTAACAAAAATGTGCACTATCAAAATTACTTAAGCTATTCGTTAATGTACAGACATTGATCTCTTACTGAGAGGCCAGTATTCACTGAAATTTGGGTTGACATTTTGTAAAGGCAAACATTCATATGATTATTAGTTATAATTTGCAGTACCACACAGGGGGTTGGATTCTACCGCAGCTGAAGAGCAAAAACTATACCACTACAAACATCAGTGTGGAAATATTAGATAAGAAAACAGAAATGGGCTGCACTGATTTTCCTTGTCTTTACTGAGAGAAATTAATAGTAAAAGAAGATTTTAAATACTGACAAACTACTTTTTTGACATCTTCCCATTTGTAAAGCCTAACATTCACATACATGAGTGCATGAAACTCTTTTAAGTTTTACGCAGGAGGCCTGGTGATCCTTCTAGCTTTCATTGGTAATGGACCTGTAGTTTACAAACATCTTTTTTTTGCATGATCTGGCACTCAAACTGTGACTCAAACTAATTGATTTTTATTTCCTATAACTTTTAGCATCCCTTAAATTATCACACCTCTCTCTCTCATTTTATTTTATTTAATTGCATCAAAACATGTTAAACATGATCTTAGGTTCATCTTTTATTTCAGAGAGGTACAACTCTGACCTGCTTATTTTTGTTTTAACATCCAGCAAGCTACACCCATGTTTTAAGTAGTTTTAAAAAAAATACTTTTTACAAATGTCAGCTGCCTTGGACAGTCAGTCGACATAACAAAACCAGTGTCAAAACGGCCCACTGCATAGAAAAAGCTCCTAATTCTCACTGGAATGAGCTGCCACTTTCCCAAGCTGTTGAACCCATAACAACGAGGGTGGCTCTCAAGTGGCAGAGTGCAGGACTTGTTTACGAAGCTGGCTCCCATCTAAGCTTCCAGCTCCCTGTCTAGCCTTGCTGGCCACCAGGTCCCCAGGCTGGCTGAGTTTGACACAAAAGCTTCCTACCCAAGGAGATTTGTCATGCCACCCAGCCACATTTTCAATGGAAAGCCTAAAATGAAAAGGTACAAATAAGAGTGATGCAGCATTGTAGACTAGCAACTGCTGGTCACAATTGCCCCTGCCACTGCAGCCATTGTTTAGGAACAAGATGTTTGGTTTAACAGCAGTTCTTGTTGACAAACAAACTACTTAAATTTGCTCTCTGTTAGGATAATACTGTGATTTGGTCTTAAGGATGGGCTGCAGCTCTCGAACAAAGACCAGAATTCCCTTGGCGTGTCTGTCAGTAGAAGTAATGCTTGATATGGTGTGTGTGTGTTTTCTTTAAGCACACAAGTTTTTATTTACATGAATAAGCAGTTATTCTCATTTTAAAGCCAAGCAGACAGAGATAAAGCCACCCATAGTCATACCATATATAAAAGCCAGACCGAGCAGAAGACCATGTACCTCTCTGTGCTTATTCAGGAATCCTATCAGGCTGATAAACACTACAGTGCAGACTGCTAACTTGATCTATTTTATTACACTCTGAGTTAATGACAGGGTACTTCAAGCAGTTGAATTCAAGTATAGCGAGACAAGGTGAGAGCAAAGTATATCTTCTGTGTTTCTGTGCCTCTGTCTGGGACACATGATCTAATTAGCACAGTGTTCTTTTAAAAAAAAAATTTAGTTTTCTCCCTGCTGATCTGTGCTGCATTAGTGTTTGTTTGGTGTCGGGTTTTTGTTTTTGGTTTTTTTTCTCTCTGCAGGTATGAAAATGAGCAGCCATTCAGAAAGGCAGTGGAAGATGAAATTAATTCCCTATATAAAGTGATTGATGATGCAAATCTAACTAAAATGGATCTGGAGAGTCAGATAGAGAGTATGAAAGAAGAACTAACTTTGCTGTCAAAGAACCATGAAGAAGTAAGTCCAGACTCAGGACACTGCGAAGCCAATGTGTGCCTGTTTCATTCAGTTGGTTTCATACATGAAGTGCAAAGCAAGCACTGAAATCTCCACCTGCCACGTCTGGGTGGAGGGATTCTCATGAAACCTGCTCCTATTTCTCTCTTCTCCATTAACTTAAAGCATTAACTGATGAGACATGATGAAATTACTTACATTTTAGTTTTGACTCTTCACCATGAGGGTGGCGAGGCACTGGCACAGGTTGCCCAGGGAAGTTGTAGATGCCCATCCCTGGAAGTGTTCAAGGCCAGGATGGATGGGGCCTTGGGCAGCCTGGCATAGCGGGAGGTGTCTCTGCCCATGGCAGGGGGGTTGGAACTGGATGATCTTTAAGGTCCTTTCCAACACAAACTCTTCCATGAGTCTATGATTCTATGACTCTTTCTCATCTGATAAATATGATATGGAAGAGATGTTATCATTTCTTGCTAGACACTACATGTTGGTCACTGGGCTGCATAGTCATATGTGTGGACATCCCAACAGTGAGATCTGATTCTCAGCCAGACCAAAGAGAAATGCCTATGCAGGGAACAAGCTCCAGTCCTGTTGCATTAACACTGACCAATGATGGGTTCTTCTGAAAAATTTCTGCTTGACTTAGCAAACTGGTTGGTTCCCAAAACTGAGTCTCTCCTAAGCAACACACCACTGGAGCAAGTCACAGGGACAGGCAGCTGGAAGGGAAGCCCATTACTACCCAATTTTTCGATATCTTCCCCGCTTGGTCATGATATTCAGCAGCAGTAGTTGCATGAAGGTGAGTTATTCCCTTCAGCAGAGCTGACCCAAGTCAGCATCTTTACTGATGGGGCCTCGATTATGGAGCTACTACTAGTACCACATAAAGGACAGCAAGCAGTTGCACTGATGACTCAGAAGTAAAAGAGCTTGAACTGAGATGGCTCAGGGAAGTGAGGCACTACCCTGCCTTACATTTCTTACAGATTATTTCTCCAGCCACAGGATTTCAGCAATGTTGGCAGGCATATGGAGACGTCTTGCCAAGATGAGGTTGCTTCATACGCCCCCTTATTTCATGAGTCTAATCCCATGGCTGGCATTTTGCAGAAAATAATCAGTGGCTTCAGCACCACCGTATGGTTGAGAAAGATGGAAGTTCTTTTAGATAAGAGGGAAAACGGAACATTGACAGAAATACACAAGATCCTCTTTAAACATCTGTCTATCACAACAATTGCTGTTAAAGCAGAAAAGTTGGGCCTGATGCTGTTCTCTGACCATATACATAACGTAACAAGAATAACAGTTTTCCAACAGCTACTCTCACTCTGCATTTAGAGAGTAAGGAGACCTTGCAGGGTGGAAGAATGCTTCTTTCATTAGCTGTTAGGAATATCTGAGCATTTGCAGAACCATCCAAGCACAAACCTGCTTTTCCCATGGGAGTGGCACCAGGGGAAGATGCTCAAGAGAAGTCACAGAATAAAGGTTGAAAGCAACTATTGCAATTACTCCAGCTTATTAGCTAAATAAGTTACAAGGACAGTCCACAGCTAATTCAAACTTTTCTTGCCCCCAGTGCCCCCACCAGGAAATCCGTGTCAAGTTCTTTTGAAGCTTTTGTGCACTCGGAGTGGGCACATTTTGAGGTTTTCATTCTTGCAGGTTCATAATTCGCATATACTTGCCCATTCCTTTTTTTCCAGTGCTGTCACTGTCAGGGGCCACTACCTACAAATATAATTCCCAGATGCTTTTACGTCACTTTTTCTTTTCCTTATTTCAATAGCACTTATAAACAGATTGGAGTAGAAGGATTGTGGTACCAGACGGTTCAGATACGTGTGCAAATTTCATTTATTCTTCTGTTCCTGAACACAGTTTACGACTGATGTACTACCTTTACACATGCAATCCTAGACATACTAATTCTCTCCTGTCTACATGTTTTTGAAGTGCTCGTACGTAAAGAAAGAACCAAATGCTGTCACAGCAAAGGAGAGTGCTTTTCATCTAACTTGTACATGCATAAAAGCACACAGGTGGCTCACACAAGCTGCAAGGCTGTAGAGTTCTGGCTGTTTTCCACAACTCGTTATATCTCCTAGTAGATCCATGGCATCATAGCACAATACAGTTGTGGTCCTAGGTGTGCAGGATGTGTGTATGTCAAGCTCTGACTGCTGGAGAAACTTGCCACTGCAAGAGGGCTGCTGCAGACTGTGCCCTAGTGCAGGGCTTCAGTCTCCTTCCATTAAAGGCAACTCCAGCAACATCCCCCCTTTGCAGAAGCAAGGCAAATCCACATCTGCAAAAGAAGCCCTCCAGTTCACTGAATCATTCACGTAGAGACACTTTTCAGGACCAAATATAATTACTCTCTCTGTTTGTGGAACCAACAGGGTTCTTCCTCAAGCCCCCATTCCATTGTCCAGTTCATTTTCTTTCATGTCGTTGTGTTCAAGGACGTGAAGGTGTTATACAAGCAGCTTGCTGGATCTCAACTGGAAGAACTTGATGTTCCCCTGGGAAGTGGGCTCGATGACATACTGGAAAAAATCAGAATCCATTGGGAGAGAGACATTGAAAAGAATCGTGCTGAGACAGGTGCCCTGCTCCGTACCAAGGTAAACGCTCTGTAACCCACTCCAACATTAAATGTTAATTTCATTAATTTGAAACAAACACAAAATCTGTCTAATACTCCACAGGAACTTTGATGGTTGAATGTGTGGGGTTTTTTTCTTGAAACGAAAAAGATGGTAAAAATCTAAAGGATTTTGGTCCGAGTCCATTGGAAAATACACTCATAAATATTAGGGATGCACAGATAAGTAATGTTGGAAGTGACCCTGCAGATATCACAGGTATCTGCGGGAGACTTCTAAGGGTTCTGAAATGTTGACTGAGAAAAACAAACTTAACCAGTCCATACCTTCTGTGTCAGATAAGCCAGTCATTACACTTCAATTTACAGAGGACTATAAAACAAAAGGGCAAAATACGTTACTCTGCACTAATTATACAGCTGCAAATGCCTTGTGGGTTTCTCCTTGAAATTGTTTCCTTTGGCAGTGGTGAGAAAATTGGATACTAACTTCGAAATGAAAAGTGATAATAATAGCCATTCATTCCCTTTAAAAGGTCTCTCCTTTCCTGATACTGAGACTGAAATAACCTTTTAACGCAGCTGTTTCTCTGTAATGAAGGTTCGCTCATTTTTCCAAAGTATCTGGCTGAAATAAGTATTTTTTCAGAGATTAAGCATGAAGTTCAGTACACAACCCTGTATTTTAGAAGCCGTCTCATTCTGAGTTGGCTATTATAGCAGATCATGGCACAACAAATCCTAATACAGCCGTGCTATAGAAATATTTAGCAAAAACATAGCCCCCTCTGTTCCATAGTACAGAGCTGCTGTGAGAGGAGAGGACGGTGAAGCCAGACTGCAAGAAGAAAAGCAAGAAATACATTTGCAAAGATATATGCAAGCTCTGGGTAGTGTTTATTTTCAAATTAAAGAAGAAAAATCCTGTGACAACAGTGATACTAAAGGTTCTACGTAATTTAGAAGAAGCCAACCAAACGTGTTTATCCCAGAGATCCCATCAAGTATGTGAGCAGGCCAGACTGTTACTAAGCAAAGTTTTCATAAGATTAGTTTGTGCAGGCTTGATTTTTTAGTTTGTACAGACCAAAGGAATTCAGTGACATAGCGAAAAAAATACATGAGCCCGGAGTGCGGGAGACACAAATGAGTGTGGCCAGAGTGGCAGGTCCATGATCGCTAAGCTGAGTTCACCAAGACTAGTGAAATGGAATTAAGTCTTTCTGAAGCATAAGTCCCTGTGAAGTATTCCTGGAAAATACAGGCTCTGTGCAATTTGCTGGAAATGACAGTTCTGGTGTTCAGATGGAAATTCAGCCCTCTGCAACAAAGGTTCAAAAACCCTAAATTCTGTTTGAGACTTAACTGGTACTTAAATGACCTTATGCACGTGAGATTATTTCATTCACAATGACCAAGGTGTGGGGTTCCTATGATGGTACCAATAAAACATAGAAAAAGTATTCCTGGTGCATGGTCCCAGATTTTTTAACAATTTTACTTTTTAAATAAAAGCACGCATAAGCAGGACAGGGTAAAGATGAATTTTGAATGAATGGAAGTATTTTGCGTAGTTTAACCTTGACATCACCCAGAAGAAATGTAGATTTTGACTGCAGAATTGTATTTGCTAGAAAGCCTAGAGCTCTGCGTTGAAAACCTTGACCTCAGCTCTCATTACAGTATAGAAATTTTATTTTTACTAAGGTACGTTTTCCTTCACCCATTTTCAGGGAACATAAACTAAACACTTATGAAACCCCACAAGCAACAAGAGCACGAAATTGCATAAGAATATCTTAATTCAATTAACAGAAATTATTTTTCTGACCTCTGTGATATGACTTGCTCTCTCAGTCATAGAATCCTGTATGAAAAATCAAGGTCTGAATTCTTCTGAAAGCCAACAGACTAAGTGAAAACACAACTTTAAAAAAAATACTATAGTGTACCTACAAAATGAAGAATTACATCAATGTTTTATTTTTGCAGGTCATTTTAAATGTACTATGTATGTTGAACAGCTTTTGTTGACATAGATAAACTGTAAACACTTATACATATAAGCCATTTTACAGTAAATGCATACAAAATATGATAATTCTGACACTAAGAAGTATCCAGAATTGTTCAACTGATGGATTTAACATACAGGAAAAACACTGAAAGTCAGAATTGCCAAAAACTGTGAAAATATTAACTGTCAGTTTGGCATGCAAGGAAATTAAACCATAATTTGAGCAGGCTGTGATGACAGTCACAATCTTTTGCCAGCAACAGACTGAAGCAACGGCTGCCATGCGAACCCAGGAGGAAGAACTAGTGGAGACCCTCAGAGCTGAGTTCCATGAAACTGCTTGCAAAATACAGAGCTTGCAAGCAGAAACCGAATCTTTGAGAACCTTGGTAAGTAATGTTGGGTTTTCAATGGGTACCTTCTATGTGAATTCAACAAGCCTTATGAGGAAAACAATTCTGTCTTGGGATGCAGGCTTAAGAATAAATCTCGTTTTGCAGTGGATACTGTTTGCAGAGGTTTCAGACATTTCTAGGCTCTTCGTGATTGATGTGATGCACCAAGTGTACCACATTTGACACCTGGGCCCCAAATTTCAATCTTCACTGCCTTCATACTCAATGATAATTTCTCTGAGATTTCTGGGTGGATAGTACTTGACAATGTGAAAAATTTTTGCATCTTGTAAGCAAAGCAGTTCAACATTTGCAATGATAAGACACATTTTTCTAAGTATCTAAAGAAAGAAATTCTCAAACTATTACATCTCCACTTAAGCATATTCAATAGAGATATTGGCCAAACCTGAATAAAAATCACTATTAAGCATATGAAAACTGACTGGTTTAATGTCTGCTGTTCTGCCCTTACAGAAGAGGGGTCTGGAGAACTCTTTATACGATGCCAAGCACTGGCATGACATCGAACTGCAGAATCTAGGCTCCGTCATTTCCAAGCTGGAGGCAGAAATGGGAGAAATCAAAGTAGAAACCGAGCAGCAGCAGCGGGATCGTGAAAACCTGTTGACCAGCAAACAACAACTGGAGAAAGACATTGCTGCATATCACTGCCTTCTGGATGGAGAACAAAGCAGGTACATGTCATTTAAAGGAAGTGTGCCTTTCAATGGATGGAGAACACATGCTCCCTGGGAAGGGGTTCTGAGGCTGCTGGAATCAGGAGGACTGGGATGGTTCTCATGTTTCCTGTGGCTGAGTGGTAGATGGTGACATTTGGAGATGCAGCCAAAGAGGAAGAACGCCCAAAATGCTGCTATGCAGAGATTCCTGGTGTATTGGAGATGAGTGGCTTCCAGCACTGCCATTAAAGAGCAGAGTTTAGTAATACACCAGCAGGTCTATCAGCCTCACTTCCCTGAAGATTTGAGATGTGAGATTTAAAAGCTACTACAGCATCTAGGGGCTACAGTAGCAAAGACGCTGAGCAGTTTTTTCTTGGGTGCATTATGTCTTCTCTCTGCCTCCCACTACACAGTCCAAATTTTAAAGCTGTGATCCTGGTAAAGCTCCCTTTCTAAGTTACCCCCTAAGCCCAAAGACAGAACCTGGTCCACTGACTGTACCTCTCACAGGGAAACGATAGTTCATACTATAAATATTTGTCCCCTGGAAATAGCCGGTAAATGCCTTTAGAGTGGTTGAGTTGCTTGGCTGGGCTTTTTTAAGATCTTTTATCACCATTAGTCATGGAACCTTTGAGAACCTGATCACAGATTTTGAGTTGCTCTTCTGCTCAGGTCAGGGAGAAACTTTTTTATAATCAGAACCTGCTGAAATTGATGAGATTTCAGCAGCTGAACTGAGGGTAGTACTTGGTTGAGCAATTCTCCTATTCATAGTACTGACCAATTTTTTTCTTTCCAACTTTCAGCTGATTATGAAACTTTCAGCCCACCAAAGACCATCACCATTCATCGCCATTAAAGCAAAAGAAGATGTCACTGCCAATTATGTTAGTGGAAGCTAAAAACTCATCAAAGCAGCCTGCTTTATTCAGTTTGATTCAACAACCGAAGTAGGTTGTAGCTTGAACAACTTTATTAGAGCCTCCTCACTTATTGCTTTGCTTACAGATTTCAATTTACTCATGTTGTTTAAATTATAATAAAAATAAAGAATATCAGGGGTTTTGTTTTACTTTTTTTCCCTTCCAGTATTTGTCATCATAGTTGAAGCAGACAAGATTAAGAAAACTGGCCCTCCACTTTCCAGCAAGTAAACTTTTTATTTTTATAGTACAAATCTATCAAGATTGAACTTACCCCTCCACTGTGCACACAGCATGCATATAGAAATTGCAAGCCCTCTGTTGCATCACAAGTCATCAGCTCACTAGTGTGAAATCCAACCCAAATAATGCTGAAGAACCTAAAGTGTGCCATTAACTCAATGCAATAATTTTGCAATATGTAAGCCAGCATAAGCACTAATGAGAGCATTCCACCAGTACTTGGAAACTTACATGTGTTTTAACACTAGACCAAACTTCTGGAAAAGCTTAAGGTGAAGGACAGCAACAGCACTTCTGTCTGCAGTCCAGGTCAAATCTGCATACTGAAAGTCCTAGCCAGGCTGCCAGTTTGTACAAATGTGATACTTTTTGATATATTTATATATTTGGATTTCTTAAAAAAGAATACGCTTGGCTCTTTCTTGATATGAACATCCCTTAAGGCAGGTTGGCCAAATTTCTTTTGAAAAGGCACCCACATAAAATCAACGTGTGGATGACCCTAGGTAATTTCTTTTATTTTGATGGCAGCATGATGAAAAAGTTTCACTTCTGACTTTCTTTTATATTTTATATATTGATATCCTCGTATTATTGCAGTTGCAGTACGGTCATATAAATTGCCAAGAAGGATCCTGTATTGTCAGAGAAACATAATGAACCTCAGCCACATCACACAAAATCTTAGGTAGATGGCAGGCTTTTCTTCACAAGTAAGGTCCTGCACAGGAATGATACTAAACATATATATGTTTGTTGGATTAGGACTTTACAGTATCAACACTTCCACAGGCTGACAACATAGTTCAAGTGTACTCAAAGAGAAATGCCATGTATTAGAGAATATAACAGCGTACAGCATGTGTGAGAGGCAGTCTGAAGATATTTTGATCTTTAGCTGAAACACTGGCTAATAAGGCTACTTAGTTTTTCATGACTGATAAAATAAAATACACTGCAAATCCAGTATAATTGCTCCACTAGTGACTAACAGGAACCAGCACACACATGTTGTCTTGCCTTTCCAGGCATATTCCCTCACACATGGAAAATCCTTCCCAATATAGTTACCTCACAAACAACTCCTCATTAAATCTCTGTAAAAAGGCTGTTTGGCATGTACCACCTGCAAGGTTTTGATCAAAAAATTACTGGATGAAGGGATTACGCAACAACAACCAAAAAAAAAAAAGGTAGATGATGGTAGATTCTGGTTTTTTTTCTCATGGAATGTAGGCTTCTTAGAACAGCAATAATACCTTCTCGCGTAGCAGTGCAGAACTTATGAAGCTGACACTCCAATCAAGAATTGTGATGATGAGAGAAAATATACACAAACGGTGGTAAAGGAGATGAGATGGCACAAACTTTTGGGGTTTTTTTGTTAACTGTATGCTGCCTGGAACTGGTCACTTTTTTACATTAGTGAAACATAACCTTCCCCTCATTCTTGACACATAAGAGGGTCATTTGAGAAAGAAGAAGGAATTTACATATGATTTGTGTATTTCTTCCCTGATAGGTTTTCAGGTTTTCTCTCTGTCCCGTGTGTGCTGTAATTACAGGCAGCAGCTTCTATAGATCTTCAAATGAACCCCATAGCACAGAAAGATATAATGTGGCATCAGAGCTCTGTTATTTTCTAGTGATGCTTCAGGTATGAAAACACACGGTTGGCTATGCCACTGTGAAACTGTTCTTTATAAATGTCACTGACAGAGATAAATCTGGTGAAATTATGAGTCTGCAATCATACTGTGATTTGAAAGGAAGGATTTTTTTTAAAGTTTCTTATATGTTATTCCAAGTTCTTGTTCCAACAAAACTTACATCACAGGTTCAAATGGTCCAGTGTATTTCATAAAAATTAGATTTGATTCCTACTGAGATGTTTATTCATTGGAATGGAAATAGATTCTTGCAAAATCATCAAGGTATTCCAGGATGGAGAAGTGGCTGGAAAAGAAGGAAGCGTCTAAGCATAAATAATGAACTTCCAGCAGCTTTTCTCTCTATTCCTAACAAAGACCAAAAGCCATTGAAAAGATTATTCCTGCGACTCGTTCATCAGAATTCAAATGTAGGCCTCTGTAAAACAAAAGTGCTTTCATATTAAGTGTTAAAGCTCTTATGAAGAAATCTCTCTCTACTTTTACACAGATTGCTGCTAGCTACCTAGCTAGCTACACAGCCCCTCCAGCAAGCCTTGCCAGCCTGATTACTAAATATTAACAGCCTTTTATCATCTCAGTGATATGGGAAACAGAATATAAAAGAATAAAGGCTCTCACAACTATTTGTCACCACTAAGGATCATAAACTGATTTATCTTTATATTTACCCTCTAGACTAGCAGTTGCTACATTAAATACACATCAACGTTTCCAACTGGTTTTCCTAAGAAAACCAAAACTAGAAAACTATTTATTATCTCCTACTGCAGCATATGTCCCATCTATATTTCCATGTAGGGGTTTGTAACATTTGCTGTTAGGAAGACTCTGGATGCAGTCAGAGGTACAGATAATGCAATATAACAGCCAGCTACTGTATAAAAGGACATTTCTACTCCCTCTCACCTGCTATCACTCTGACTTGTGTTAGCACCAACACTAGTCTGATGTGTCAGAAGACAGTTCAGGAAGGAAAACCAACAGGAAATTAGCCTCACAAAACACAAGGAAATGTTCCTGCCACTCGATTCCCTGAATCAGGCCAACTGCAGCATCAGGCATGTACCAGTCACAGCACAGGGATGGGAGGGGGAGAGAAACTAGTCAAGGCTGTGAAGCAGGGCCGCCCCACCCAGCGACAGCTAGTCACTAGGTTGGATTAGCTGTACCATCAAACCATAAGCATACTTCATCCTCCTCCTCAGCCAAAACCAGCCTCTATTGCACCACAGCTTGAACACATGCTGCTGCCTCCACGGGAGAAGAGCCCCATGCTAGCCCAATGCTTCCTTTCAGATTTCACACGGAGTAGCAGCATACCACACCAGCTAAGAACTGGTATTCTAGCCTATCATTCTATTGTTTACATTTTAGCCTACACATTATTGCACCAATTCTATGGCTAAAAGATTATTTTTAAAGTGACTTTGAGCTCGCATTGTGTAAAATTGAATGCTTCAGCAAAATACCATGCATTGCTGCCACTACTGCCTGCTTTCTGATGTCAATTACTGGTGAAGAAAAGGGCACGACAGCACTTCTCTCTGGCTGTAGAGGTTTGAAATCAGTGCCCCAAAACTGACATGAAGGTTAAGCTCCTAAAAAGAACTGGGACCCATGCTATGGCAAGGACTCCGCTAGAACCATTCCGCAAGCTGCTCTGCACCTAAGGGCTCCTTCTCCCACTTCCTTAAGCAGACATCTGCCTAAGAGTTATCGAATGAAGTGTTCTTCTGTTTGTGCTCTGCAAATGTCAAAGCAGTTTGCAGTGCTATCATCACCTTCATGTAACAGCATGGAGATAATTAGGTATGAAGAAGTAAGGATAAGACTGGATGACTGGAAATGGAAGTCTGCTCCTAACCCTTCCATCACCCACAATTCACTTCAGCTTTCCTTTCTTCAGTTTCTCCGCATGAACAGTGGCTGCTGCATCACTTCTCCCAAATGCTATAGTGCCTCATTCCACAGTCTTTATAAAATGCACCAAGATGCACAGGGAACGGCATCATGGCAGGACTCATTGTAGCTACAGGACAGATGGAGGTAGACAGGCACCACTGCATGGCATGCAGGCACACTGCAGCATGCACTGCTTTACGTGGGGGAGTTAAAAAACAAAGTTCTCAGAGTCCTCCTGGTAAAATTGTACCTGAGCAGGGGCATCTGGAGCACTGTGTCTTGCCAAAGGTTGGTCACACAGATCAGTGATACACAGTGCAGTAGGAAGCTGTCTGCTGAGCTCATGCTCCTGTCATGGCAATGTGGCATTCTGGATATGTTCCCTGCATTATAAACATTACTTCTTCCAGTCCACGCCTGTAAGCCATTCCTCAAATGGCCTCTGCATAAGTATCGAGGATCGCTGAATTTGAGAGAGGAAAATAAAATAAATAAAAACCAAACCAGAAACACTGACCTTTTATTTTTTTTCCCTGCATCTAACGTTTTGCACAGCAACAACCTTAACCATAAAAGAAATGCAATGCTTTCACAGAGAACTATAAATGCTGTGCAACAGCACATTTTCACAATTTTACATAAAAATAAAACTAGAGGTGGGAGGCAAATCCAAGCATAACTGCATAACTAATGCTTCCTTTAAAGTGCCAACTGAGGCATGGTTTTAAAGTGGGATCTAAGCCTTCTGAGGCTTAAAACATTGCTGCTATTTTCCATGGTTTCCACTGAGTCTGTTTCATCTTTAAGTTGAATTGTTTCTTGGTACTCTGCTCCTGACAGGTATTAAGTTTCTAATTCAGAGTTGGTCATTCCAGCCTTACAGCACTGTGTTTGCAAGGGACAAGTGACAGACGCCAACAGCAGCAAAAGGACATCAGGTTTGCATTCTTCAGCCTGATATTAGGGGTTATCCAAAATAAGGCAATGAAAATATTTTGCCAGCTGCTGAAACTAAATGAAAGGTAGCTTAGATTCAGACGAAGCACTGTACTTAGCGGCCATTATTAGCTTATCTACCACAAAAGCGGAGGGATACAGCTGCTTAGTTGCATATTATTATCAGTGCTGAGCTTGCAAGTCACAGCATGGTGCCGTGCGGAGGTAAGTCAGCTTCCTGGGCAGTAATGGGGTACAAATGCAAGGGAAGGCAGCACTTCAACAAAAGGAAGATGAAATGCTCTTCCACATCCAGCTGCCCTACGTCACATCTGCCATGCAACTGCCTAGCTGCTGAAGGGGACAGCCAGAAAGGAGCGCAGGTGCACCAAGGAGACACAGAAAATGAGACTCAGATACCAAATTTGCCTTCAACTTCAGTAATTATTCCTATCATGAAACAGAGAGTGTCGTTGATCACATGCTATTCTCGGTGTTACCAAATGAACTGTTATGCTTGCAATTTTTAGTTCTGTGTGGGATCAAAACCTGTAAGGGTACAGAATGTCAATGGTAGTAGAGAAATATAGGGAGAATGCAGCATGACAGGCATAAAAAGAAGATTGTAACAAATCTCTCAAACACAGAACGCTTGACTGCAGTGATTCAGTTGCTTACAGCTACAATACATTTCACAAAGACAAAAAGTATATAACCTCTTTCTGCAAAAGATAATGGTGCCTCCCCCTTTTTTCAAATAAGCTGAGAATTATGGATGGAAAACACTAAATAACAGTATTTTCATGGACAAAAAGAGACTGTCAAACACTCTCAAAATTCTGAAAAAAACTTTTAATTCTAATACACACACAATGATTTCAAGAGAAAATATCACAAAGCATAAAATGATAGCAAATCAAGAATACAAACATGCTTACTGTATATCACTATAATATAAAGCAACTCTTATTTGATGGGTAATTCTCATTTGGGCTCACACTTTAGCAGTAGGAACATCTAGCTCCTTTTGATGGCTGACAAGCAGTGTCAGTTATCAGAAACAATGTTTCATGTAATTACTTATGATTCATGACAGCCTGAGGCTGTTTTTCAAAATGTACTGCCACAAAATTTCTGGCAACGTATTATGAAGCCACAGTGAGCATTTTAAACAACTATGTATTTTTCCCCAGCTAATGGCCACTACAGCACCCAAAGCTAGTGACAACAATCCCCAGGCACCCACTGTTAAGTTTGGTTTTAGTAGTATTCCCTAGGCTTCACTATGAGTCAGGAAAGAAGCTGGGAAGTTCACATCAACACATCCAGACATCCTGGGCACAGTGGTGTTTCAAGTCTCATTTACTTAACCACACCACTTCCAAGAGGAAAGCTAAATTACTTCCTTGCATCTTTTACAATGACAGCCTAAGTGCAAGGCCTGTTCTAGGCTGCGGAGAGGCTGAGCCTTACTCATCTCAGTCCACACCAAAGAATAACACTTATGAGAATGAACTGGGATTGTTCAACCTGGAAAAAAAGGGAGACCTTATTGCTTTCTACAACTACCTGAAAGGAGGTTGTAGCCAGGTGGGTGTTGGTCTTTTCTCCCAAGAAGCAAGCGACAAGGCGAGAGGGAATAGCATAAATTTACACCAAGAAAAGTTCAGATTGGCTATTTGGGAAAATTTCATCTCCTAAAGGGTTATCAAGCACTGGAAGAGGCTGCCCAAGAGATCGTTGAGTTACCATCCCTGTAGATGTTTTAAAGATGGGTAGACGAGGTGCTCAGGGATATAATTCAGTAGTAGACAGGTACGGGTGGATTCGATGATCTCAAAGGTCTTTTACAATCAAACGATCCCATCTTTTCCCCCGAGGGCGGGGAGCACGGCACAGACCGAGACGCTCCCGAGCCGGCAGGGCTGGCTGCGGGCAGGCGCCGCCCCGACACTCCCGGCCTACTCGGAAGCGGCTTTCAACAACACTCCGTGAGCACAACCCTCCGTGGGCGTCCTCCTTCCCTCCCCGCCCGCAACTCGGGAAGCAGCCAAGGATCCCTGGTCACAACGCACTCGCCACAGCCACCCCCTCACTCAGCGGAAGACGGAAGCAGCGAAAAGCGGAAGCGGGGGAAGGCGGAAGTGGGGGGGAAAACGGGACACCGGCGCGCGCAGGCGCCTTCCTCCCGCCCGGCTCGGCCAGTCCGCAGCCTCCTCGGGTCGTGACGTCACCAGCTTAACGCCCACCCACTCCTCGAGGCTTCCGATTGGCCGGCTGGAACGTCCTTCCCAGCCGCTCATTGGCCGGGGCGCAGCTGCGCATGCGCACGAAGGGAGGGGGGAAGGGCGAGGCCCCTCGAGGCCCCGCCCCCTTCCCCTCAAGCCCAGCCCCGCGGCGGCACCACCTCCTCCCACTCCCACCCCCTTTCGTGCCGTGTCAAGCGGCGGCCACCAACGTGGAGCGCGAAGGCCTCGGCGTCGGGCGGGCTCGCGCGGGCCCGGGCAGCCGCTAGAGGCGGCCGCGCGCGCTCCCCCCCTCAGCGAGGGGCGCCCGGTGAGCGCCAGGCCGCGCTTCACCTGTTGGGCCAGGGGTCGCCGCTGCCCCTCCACCCCCCCCTCCCCCCCCCCCGCCTCTCTTTTCCTTCCCCGCCCCGCCGCGATGGCGGAGACCGAGGAGAGGAGCCTGGACGACTTCTTCGCCAAGCGGGACAAGAAGAAGCGGAAGGAGAAGAGCAACCGCGCCGCTGCCGCCGCCGCTGCCGCCGCCTCAAGCGCCTCCAATGCCGCCTCCAACGCCGCCTCCTCCAACGCGGCGGGGGCGGCGGCGGCCGGAGGAGCCCGCCAGGCCGATACCAGCGGCGCCGGAGCCGCCGCTTCCAACGCGAGCGCCGCCAAGAGCAAGGTGCGGCCGCGAGGAGGGAGCGGGGCCGGAGTGGCGGGGTTGGCGGGGGGGGGGGGGGCCGGGTCGCCGCTTCCTCTGCGGCCCCGGGAGGCGCCTTCCTGCCGGCAGGGGGCGCTACTGCCGCCCCCGGGGAGCGGCGCCGCCCGGCCATGCGGGTGCCGTGGCGGGACAGAGCGAAGGCCGGCCGGGAACAAGTAGTTGCTGTTACAAAGAAGTAGAATGTTTTGATTTAAGCTCACCTAGAGTTAGGTTTCGTATCTGGGACATCGCAGGCCTGGATGTTTTGGAGTGGCGGGTTGGTGCGCAGCTGAAGTGACTAGGGAAAGAGTGGCTAGAAAGCTGCCTGGAGGAGGACCTGGGTGTGTTGATTGACAGCCGTCTGAACGTGAGCCAGCAGGGTGCCCAGGTGGCCAAGAAGGCCAGTGGCATCTTGGCTTGTATCAGAAACGACGTGGCCAGCAGGTCCAGGGAAGTGATTCTGTCCCTGTACTCGGCACTGGTGAGACTACAGCTAGAATACTGTGTTCTGGGCCCCTCGCTACAAGGATGATGTTGAGGCTCTGGAGCGTGCTCAGAGAAGAGCAACGAAGCTGGTGAAGGGGCTGGAGAACAAGTCTTATGAGGAGGGGCTGAGGGAACTGGGGTTGTTTAGCCTGGAGAAGAGGAGGCTGAGGGGAGACCTTATCGCTCTCTACAAATACCTGAAAGAAAGAAAAGACGAGTAGACAAGGTGCTGAGGGACATGGTTTAGTGGTTGATAGGAATGGTTGGACTCAATGATCTAAGAGGTCTTTTCCAACCTGGTGATTGTATGATTCTATGAAGACAGCGGGATGCTCAGGTGTGCCTTAGTGAGCAGTAAGCTGGATGAGGTGTCTCCAGTTTGGGACCTGTTACTGTCATAGGAGGTGAAAAGAAAGAGAGATGCTATAGCAGTCTTCCAGTACCTGAAAGGGGCCTACAAGAAAGCCGGGAAAGGACTATTCACAAAGGTGTGTAGTGATAGGACTACGGGCAATGGGTATAAATTGGAGAGGGGCAGATTTAGACTAGACATAAGGAAGAATTTCTTCACCGTGAGAGTGGTGAGGCACTGGAACAGGTTGCCCAGGGAAGTTGTGGCTGCCCCATCCTTGGAGGTGTCCAAGGCCAGGTTGGATGGGGCCTTGAGCAGCCTGGTCTAGTGGGAGGTGTCCCTGCACATGGCGGGGGGGTTGGAACTAGATGATCTTTAAGGTCCCTTCCAACCCAAGCTACTCTATGATTCTAGAAAGGGAAAAGCTGCTTCCCTAGCCTTGACATCCTCTGCCCGTGGCACCTCTCCTCCAAGAAGAAACCGAGTCCATCAGTGGGGCTCACTTGGGGTAGATATGAGATTCTAGGACACGGCAACCCTGGGTGCGCCTACAGACTGGGGAGCAAGAAGCTGGAGAGCAGCCCTGTGGAAAGAGGTCTGGGTTTCTGGTTGACGACAAGCTGAACATGAACTATCACTGTGCCCTGGCAGCCAAGTTGGCCAGCTGTGTCCTGGGTGGGGTGCATGAAGTACAGCATTGCCAGCTGATTGAGGGAGGAGGTTGTCCCTCTCTGCTCCGCACTGGTGTGGCCTCACCTCAAGTATTGTGTACAGTTTTGGGTGCCACAGTATAAAAAGGGTACAAAGCTACTGGAGAGTGCCCAGAAGAGGGCCACAAAGTTGTTGAAGAGTTTAGAGGAGAAGCCATGTGAGGAGCAGCTAAAGTAACTTGGTCTGTTCAGCCTGGAGGAGAGGAGACTGGTGGGGGAGCTCGTAGCAGTTTACTGCTTCCTCACAAAGGGAGGAGAAGGAGCTGATCTCTCTGGTGACCGATGA
Source organism: Cuculus canorus (assembly GCF_017976375.1). Classification (NCBI taxonomy): domain Eukaryota; kingdom Metazoa; phylum Chordata; class Aves; order Cuculiformes; family Cuculidae; genus Cuculus; species Cuculus canorus. Next base: position 115,637,220 of record NC_071402.1, read on the forward strand.
TAGGACCCAAGGGAATGGCAGGAAGATTTGCCAGGGGAGGTTTAGGTTGGACATTAGGAAAAGGCTCTTCACTGAGAGGGTGGTGGAGCACTGGAACAAGCTCCGCAGGGAAGTAGTCATGGCACCAAGCCTGACAGTATTCAGGAACCATTTGGGCAGTGCCCTCAGACACGTGATGTAAATTTGGGGGCTGTCCTATGCAAGGACAGGAGTTAGATTCAGTGATCCTTGTGGGTCCCTTCCAACTCAGGTCATTCATCTAAGTAATTGCATTTTTCGAATCTTAGGCAGAATGTCCCTCTGATAGCATGTTTTTTTTTTAAACCGTGTTTTTTTCCAGACAGTGTTCGTTCTTTGGAAATGATAACATCTTGTGTTAAGTATGATCTGTGGTGAATAGATGTGTCATCTTATATAATCACCTCTATTTGCAGTCTTTCCATATCTCAAATGCAAGGTCAGACAGCTGGAGCCAGTTCCAAATTAGCAAGAGATTTGACTGTTGTGAAGTTCATAATAACATTAAAATTAGTCCTTGGAAAGTAATAGAAGATTCTAGAAGATTTCTGGGAAAATTTATATATATACATATAAGCGGGACATACCTTCTGTTACCAACTCTTGTCTTGTGCACATAATTGATGGAGATCACTCCCTCGCGGCCTCATAAAGGGTGTTTGCTTTCTAAAACTGCAGAATGTGTCTTAGAGCTTTATTTGTCAGCATTTTCAGTATCAGGCCCTGCCTAGAGTGGGGCAGTGGCCCTCGGCAGGCGCTGCTACTGGGAGGGAAGCCCAGTGGACTCCCCAGTCTCAAAACACACCTTTTATCTGTGAGGAGGGAAGTAGGGCCAGTTCCCGTTCTATGGCTTGGGTTCTGCACAGCCTTCCCTGGTTTCTGGGTCTTGTTGCAAGGTAGTGGCCAGAGCTGGGATTGGAAGAGAGGTTTAAACTAGATATTAGGAAAAGATTTTTTTTTATGCTGAAGATGAGGGAAACACTGAGCAGGTTGCCCAGAATGGTGGTAGATGCCCCATCCCTGGAAACATTGAAGACAAGGTTGGATGGGGCTCTGAGCCTGATCTAGTGGAAGATGTCCATGCACGCTGCAGGGGGCTTGGACTAGATGACCTTTATAGTTGCTTCCAGTCCAACCATTTTTTGATTCTGTGTGCCTCAAGTGCCAGCCGTGAGCCACCTGGTTTTGTGGTTTGTGGCATGTGGAACTTGGTGATAAGGTCCCCCTGACTCTGCCAAGCACGCCAAGCTCTCTGCCTTTCTGCCAGGAAGGTCCTTACTGCCAGCAATTTTTTTTTATACCATATTACAGTGACATGAGGAGAGTGCAAATGCTCGTAGTTGATTTAGTGTCTTACAACTTGCAATGCTGTGTATTTTAAAATGAATTTTAAGGAATACTCTCCTTTTTTCTAATTTTTAACAAAGGGAGCTTGACACTTGCAGTAGCTTTCTAAAGTAGACCAAGGTCAGTGGTAATCTTTCAGCTGCTTTTTTGCTCTTTTGCTTGTAAAATGATACCTGGTTTTGACTAGAGCTTGTATTTGGATTAAAAATAAAGATCATTAAATGTAAAAGGTATATTAGTTGGAAACTGTGATGTTTCCATGGGAATATAAGAAATCTAAATGATTTTAGAGTTGTAGGCTCAAAGCTCTTCCAAAGGACTGAATCTTCAGCAGATGGTGCAATACCATGAGGTCACTTTCTACTTCTGCTGTTACTTTAAAGCAGGTCAAAGTTTCCCTCCTAGAGTTTGATAACGTAGAAGATCCTAAGGCGGCGTTCTTAAAAGAAGCTGTGTTCCAAGCTGTTCAGCAGAAAGGGGAGTATGCCATTGGCAAATCTTGCTTGCAAGGTCTTCGTATTTAAAGTAAAATAACCACATTTCATGTAGAGTATAGGAATTATGGAAACTACTAATTAAGCTGTGCGTGTCTTAAAGCTGTGACTAAACATGGAAGGATTGCTTATTCTGGTCCGTTTCTGGCCTGCCTTAATAACCCCAGAATGTGCTGATTATGCAGTAGGACAAATTTGGCTCCACTTCGATGGGTCCCCCTTTCCCAAGAATGTATCCAAACTCTGCTTTTAAAACTTAAAGTGGCGCTTTCCGAAGACTATGTGTTCTACTGGTTTTGCATACTAAGATTGCTGTGGTTTCGAAGTTTTCCTTTTTACCGTTATGAAAACATTAAGAAAACAAGAAAGACTGTAAATGTGATTGTGAATGTGAAATGTAGCAAAATTAATCTTTGTCGTAAATCCACTATAAGCTATTCCAAATGTTCTTTAATGTTTGGTTCATGAAATAGGTGATGAAAAAGTAAATCTAAAGCTTCATGTGCATTGAAGCTGTCATAAAAGCTTACTGTTAGTCAAAGGGGAGGAGTCTTGCCCTTGTTTTGGTGCTTTTCCGTACTATGTGTTGTCTCTTGACATCCTGCTGGAGTTTTACAGGGATTATTTGGTTTTCTCTCACTTGAATGACTTCTTTGCTGAGGTGTTTCTTAGCTGTTCTAGTGAGTTAAAGTCGGCTCACAAGTGCATCCTAGATGACAGAGTAAGTTAAGGGAGGGAAGGAGTTGGAATCCTTTCCCTTGTTGGTAGTGGTGCACACAGATTGGTTTCCCATGGAAGTGCACCTTCACCATTAGTTTTCTTTGTATTATCTTAGTTACATTCTTTCCTACTGCTAGTGTAAAGAAGGTAACAACTTATATTTTTCTCTTCTTACAGGAAGAGGATGATTGGAAGGAGTTTGAGCAAAAAGAAGAAGTTGATTATAGTGGTCTTAGAGTTCAGTCCATGCAAATAAGGTATTGCTTTTTTCTTTTGCTCTCCAGTATAATCATAACCTATGTCTGAAAAATGCTTTCCTTCTTCAGAGCTGCCTCCATGGAGTCCAATTAAACAGAGGTTTGGTATGTTTCTGCTAGTATAGAGGTTTTTGTAGGGTTACTTAGGTTTGCCTGTTCTCTCTTTTGGTTAGGACTCAAATATTTGTTACAAATGCTTAACATTCCCCTCCATACACATAATAAAGTAGGAATTTCTCTGAGAGAGGAGTGCAGCATAGTGATTCCCACTGATTCATCTGACTGCTGTATCTGCCTCAGTCTATTCATCATCTCAGATTGGGGAATGGATTCCTGAACCATTGCATTTTTATTTTTAAAAAAATGAAAATATAGCTGGTAAAACTAGTGTCCCATGACAACGTCCCACAGGACTGTAATTGAGAGTCTCATCCAAGATTCTTTGGTTGCTTTTTTCATTAGATTGTTCCTGTAGTCTGGCCCAAAGTAAGTCTACTTAAGGCTGTCCTAGTTAAGAAAAACATTTCGTCAGTTCAGAAGAAATTTTTTTATGAACTCAGTCTTAGAATGAGGATGTCACGTAATCCTCATTGTCCAGGTGTTGATGGTGTTTAGAATGATGTCATCTTAAAATCATCTCACCTATAACCGTTGCAGTAGATGCTTTCTTCACTGTTTGAGCAGGTCTTACATATTCTTTGATTTAGGCTGGACTTTTTGTAACACCCCACCCCTCTCTGTTAACTGGTCATTTTAGGCCACTTGTATGTATTTGGTGCACAAGTTCTCCATACCATTGAAGTGTCACAGTGGATAATCACGTGTCTGAACGGACAAGTAACAAGTGGGCTGCTGCTTCACTGACTAGCAGTACTGTTTGATTGAAGAGGGGGTACTTTGGTTTTGTAGACAAAGGCCAGAATTCTGAATGCTTTTGATGCTATGGCAGATTTTCAGGCATGTGGAAGTTTCTGCCACAGGATTTTGTAACCACTCAGTGGATTTAAGGGAAGAGTAGAGAAATAAATGCAAGAAAAACCCACTGGAGATTATAAATTATTTAGCTCTGGAGATCTCTCTGCTGAAAATATGACACAGTGTCTGGTGGGGTGTTATGTATATATACTTGGTGTGTTCTGGTTAGTCTGTAGGCATCTGCTTTTGACTGTGGTTTAAAGTACAGTGGTGATGTGTTTAGGCTTTTGGTCCAGCTTACTGTTGTTGTTGCTGCTTTTGGATGAACAGTGAAAGGTCATTTAATTTTCAGAAATTACAGGTATTTTTAATCTCTGATTATTACTTACACAGAAACTTATCTGATACTGATGAGTATTTCTATTCATGCTTTGCTGCTGTTGTCCAGATCAATGTCTTGGGTTTTTTTAACAGCCTCACCTTCCATGTATGTCCCATCATACCTCACAGCTTTCTGTAATAGCTTTGTCTAGCAAATGATTTTGCATTTCCAACTATTTCTATGCAAAAGAAAATCTAGTCAGGCTTTTGCACAGGATTTGCCTTTAAAAAAGGGCATGTTTTTCTCTTTATTTTTTCTTGACTGCTTTAAAAATTATCTGAGTTTGTTTGTAGATTATGTGTATGTGTGAGTAATATAAGATTTTCTCAGGTGGCTGTGATTATAGGGAAAGGGAGCTCAGGATTTGTTTTCTGTCACTACTTTTCCGCAACTTCTTCCTCTTGAACACTGGAGTGTTTTATGGAAGCTGGACTTGTAAGCCCTTTCCTGCTTCATCTTCTCATCACTTCCAAATGCATGGCTGTTAGTAAGAAAAAAATCTTTAAGCTCAAAATAACAATCAATTTCTTTGATCACGTAGTACAGTTTTAATTTGTCTTTTTCTGAAGAATTATTTTTTTTTCTCAGTTGTCAAGTTATGTGGCAGCGTACCAGAAATTACTCAGAGGGAAGGACTAATACAGTGGTTACCGAATGAATGCAGTCTGGTTAAATTTACTCTCTTCTGTATAGTAGCTGAGAAGTCTTGTCTATGGTGATTGTGTAAGTTATAGCAAGTCTTAAGCCTCTGTTTGTCTTACTTGGAATTTCTCTTTTATAGTGAAAAAGAAGATGATGAAAGTGAAAAAAGAGAAGAAACTGGTGACAACTGGGAGGAGACAAGTGGTGGTGTAGACAGATCATCTGGTCCTTGGAACAAATCAGCTCCTGCACCAGCTCCTGTTGTTGAACCCATTGGTAAATTTAACTCAGAGTTGTTGCTTTTTCCAGGTTGCTCAGAGGGTAGAGCTGAAGGAGCAGTTCATGTTCAGGCACCTTCTAACGTACTAATGGCTTGTTTGACATACTAACAAATGAGAAAATTCTCCTGTGAACAGATCTGAGGGATGGAATTGATAGTACTATTAGATACTTTAAATAAATGCCAGTGGAGGGGTTTTTACTTCAAAAGGAGGTCGAGAGTGGAAGCATTCGATTTTTAAAGGCTCTTCTTTACAGTCCGCAGAATATCTGTTGGAAGCATTTCCGTTGATCTAAAAGTACTGCTAAGTGGATGTTCAACCAGTATCTGATGTCTGGTATGGCAGTTCTTGAGTAGGGTTTCATAGTAGCAATCTTTTCATTTCAGTTCTAGGTTACAGAGAACATGACATTGCAAAACTGTTTCTTTAACTGGGATAGGACGTTAGTTTTCATTAAATACTATTTATTAACATCAATGGAAGAACACTACTTAGCCACGACTTGAGTTCAGGCTATTCTGTTGAGAAATTCATTGAAAAGTGGCCTGCTGTGTTTTTAGTTTTTATACAGACAAGAAGATAAAGTTAATTAATTGTTGTTATTTCATAGTATATTGTTACCTTGAATACAAACTATTTGGATATCCTCTGTCTGCAGAAGTGCTTTAAATTAGATTTGGCAAATATATAATTATGTGTTTAGATATCTAGTTTTAAATGTAAGCTGATAATAAATTTCAAATACAAAACATGAAGTCCTCATCAGTGGTTTGATTCCCTGAGCTTCTGATGTAATACACTGCAACCACATCTTAATTTGACCATTAAGTGTAGCTTAAATTACATGATGCCCGATTTCCAGCCTTATCTAAATGATTTGCTTCCAAAGCTTTACAAGGTGCAAAAACATACTTGTAAGATTCTTTTCTGTTCTTTAATTTGTGTGGTTTTATTATTTCAGATATGAATATAAACTTATTCTCTTGTCTAAATCTTGTTCTTATAATTAGTTACAGAAACCCCAGAACCAGTTCAGACTGGTGGTGTATACAGGCCACCTGGTGCCAGGGAGGGTGGCAGGCCACGGAGAGTGCAGCAAGGACCACCAGAAATCTATAGTGATACGCAGTTTCCATCACTGCAGTCCACTGCCAAGCTTGTAGACAGTCGAAGGTAAGTACATTCCCTTAATTCCCTAGGAAACATATTTGAACTGCCTTCTGTAAGTTCTTATTTTGGTTTGGAGCTTAATCTTGAATCTTTCCACAGAGGAAAGAAATAACTTAGAAAATATTCTGTTTGGCAAAGAGATATGGGGGAGGTCTTAACTGTTTTTTCCAACTCTAGGAAGAGCTTCCCATAAAATACTTTCATAGTACATAACCCAGTGAGACAGCCAAACAAGACTGCCAGTTACGTTATCTTTGACTTGCTGAAGGATTTCCCTGAAGTAGAATTTTTCTGTTCTTGACAGCATCTGGTCTCGTGAGATACTGGCTATGGTGAGGCTCCATGTTACTACAGTCAGTAGCCATGAGTAGGATGTCTTGAGCACGCTGCCTTCTCATTAAAGATGTGAAGGTCACTTAGATGGAAAAATGAGGTTTAATACAAAATATAAATTAATAAATGTGCTGTCTGAGCTGTGGCTTACAGTGGTGAGCCTCCTCGATTCTGCTGAAGTGTTTTCTGGTTTTGTGGTGCTGAAGACTTGAGTCTCACCGTGCTTTTGAGTCCTAATCTTTCAGTAACCTCATTCCCTGCAGAACAGATAGCTAGGTGAATGCCTAATTCACTCAGGGATTGGGGACTTGGGGGCTACTTTTGGGGTTTTGTTTTGTTGGGGTTTTTTTTGTTTCCTGCTGACTATGTTATTGACAAATACAGCCTAGAAGAAATTTCATTTCTTCTGGTTTTTAGGGTTTTTTTTATATGCCTTTGCTTGTGATTGAGACCCATGTGCTAGTGTTCGAATGATGCAAATTGAGCCAAGATGAAATTCAGCGTGCATTCTAGAAATGGACTTCTGCTTTACAAGCCCTATTCAAAAATGCACTTAAATTTACTTTTATGAATGCTAATATTGAAATTTGGAATGTAATCAAGAGTTGTACCAGGTGATGAGCTTGAGTCTGGATCTTATGTAAAACCTTGTGGTTTTACAAGATTTGCTTGGGAATGTTTGGCTGTTATGTTAAAAGTCTAGACCTTAGTGTTCTTTGTTCATAATGTTTTTATTGGGATGGGGTGGAAATCAACTAGAAATTCACAATTCACAAGGTAGTGATAAAATATTTACTGATTACATTTATTTTCCCTTAGGGATAAAGAAATGGAGAAGAGCTTTGAAGTAGTAAAACACAAAACTAGAGGTAGGGATGAGGTCTCAAAAAACCAGGCACTTAAACTTCAGCTAGACAACCAGTACGCTGTGCTTGGGGATCAGTAGAGCTGCATATACATTACAATTAAGGAATGCTTTTTTGGTAACCCTTCTACTAAGGTAACTAAACTACAGCTAACGGCTATGATGAACATGCCACCTTATTTCTGCTGGATCTACTGCAGCAAGTGCAGACTTCTTTGACGTAAGTGATTGGTTCTCCTGCAGTATGGAAGCATAATATGTTACAACTTCTCCATTGGATATGGGGCAAATTAATGTAAATGAACAAGAGTCATCAGTGTTCTTTAATTGCTCAGAAAAATATCTACAGCCAGTGGTCATTTCAAAATCTTTTTATGTTCAGATACTGAGCCTTCGTAAAGGTTGACTACCTCAGACTTGCTGCACTCATTGTGGACACCATGTGGATCACAACTTCTGGAAGAGAAGGTTACAGCTGTTTTAGTGGCCATCTGAAACTTGAAACCAGCTCTACTGGATTCCTGTCAGAAATCCTGCAGAAGTCAGCCATTTGGTTCCAATTTGCTATAACAAAGATTTAAGTGACCTTAATGATGAACGTATTTTGTTCCCCTTCTGAGGAATCCTGTCATGTGTAGCCATAGCCTACTAGAGACTTCCGGAGCGTATCATACCACTCATGCTATCCAAGTATAACAGAGCTGTAGTTTGTTTACCTTTTTAGATAGCTGTCCTGAAGTAACTGCAAACCAAATTAAAACTCAATTCAGTATCAGATTTGAGGAATGATGGGTTTGACTGGTCTGTTTGCATTAGCCGTTTTCACAGTTGTATGTTGAAGCATTTTTTGATTCTGTTCTCCACAAAAAATTGCCTGCCTTGTTTCTGGTATCAAATCACAGTATATTTAAGTAATGAAATGTAGTGAAATAGGGTTTCTTTTTGTTTTTCCTTATGAGATTTGGCTTTCTCGGCCTAAAGCACTAAGACTTGAGAATTTTGATTTGACGCAGAAGTATCCAGACTCCAATTATCATCTTCAGAATTTTCTTTTAAAAATTAGATACATGGCAGTGGGGATAATAGAAAAAAATTCTCCACTATTAAAAAGTTGTTTGATGAAGGCTAATGGTTACTTGATATCCAAAATAACAGTATGCGGAGAGATAACTAAAGCTAGTAAGCCTTATTTGTTTGGCTACTTCTGAAGCATGCAGGTTTTTTGAGGCAGAAATCCTCTGAGTAAAACTCATAAATGATGTTTATTCAAAGTCAGGAAGTTTAGTAGTAATGGAAGGCAGTGACTTGTATAAGTTGTCACTTCTGACTTAATTTAGTGGAAGTAGGCAAAATGGCACTGATTCGATGAACGAAAACTGTCAAGTACCAGAAGTGTCCTGCTGTAACTCTTTCTCTTCTCTGAATTCTTACATCAGAAGCAAAATGAAGTGTATACAATAGTGGTGTGCTCCAGTGTTGAGGCTTCTCAGAGTAAATGCCAAAAAATAAACACAGCATCTATAAGAGTTGCCAATGGCAAGAAAAACAAGGGAACAAAACAAAACTTACGTGTGTGGGAGTACTTTGTGCGGATGAGGATAGTGCAGGAATTGCCTAGTTGGGTTCCCTTTGACTAACTGCTGACTTGCTTTAAATCTACTTTCTGAGGCCAATGGGAATTTTGCCGTTGGCTTCAGTGGGGCTGGGGTTTCACCTGGTTCTTTTGTGCACAGACTAAAACTGGCCTTGCCCTTGCAGAGTTAACTGTCTCTAAAACTTCTGCTAGAAGCTGCTATTAAAGAGAGGGCTCAAGAGACTATTCTTAAAGATGGAAACTTCATTTGGAAACAAAACCCCACTGAAAGACCCATATCAATACCTTGGACTCTGAGCCATGTATCTTCCTTGAAAATACATTGTTGCCAGAAAAACTGATGATTTGTCACTAAAGGTCTCTGTGAAATTCATGGTAAATGGACAGGTCACTTGATGTGGTAGAAATGTGAAATCTTAAAGCGCTTTTCTTGATGTTCAAAAGCGGTTGAGATCACCAGTGCACACGAATCAAGTTTTAGTCTACTGTATGAAGGGTAGATGAGACTGTCCATTGTACCGTCTTTATTTGATGTTTTGGGCATGAATTCTGGCAATTCAAGAAAAACTTGTAACAGTTTCAAATCAAATAAAATGGAAATATACATGGATTCTGGAGTCTAATGAATCTTTACCTTCTAGTTTATGACCATGCAACAGCTGAGGAAACAGAGCATTTGGATCTCTTAAGGGACAGGCCATGGAGTGGGTAGTCAGCCTTATGGTCAAGCGCACTGTGTTTAAAGGCTCATAGTGGTGCATATTAATATGATTTTTATTTATCCATATAAGTTTAGTTTGCTGCCTGTCAAGGTGTCTTCTTAATCTCACCATATAGGACTGGTTTAAGATTGTGAATTGAGTATGAATGAAGCTTTGATTCACTTTTCACTTGAAAAATTAGACATTGAAAAAGAGCCTCTGAATGGTTGCTGTCGCCAGACTCCATCAGCTTCTGACAACTAGAGGTATTATTTTGGGGGCTGTTCTTAAGCATATCATTCCAGGTGCTTTCTAAAGGCATAAAGGAAAAAAAAAAAATCAGAAATGCAGCATAGGACAGAATGTTAAACTATTATAAAGTGTTTCTTGTGTTAAATATTGCTGCTAGCAAGTATCAAAATGCCAGTTGTCAGTATCTTCCTTGTAACAATTATTCTGCATGCCTGAAATTTTGAAAGTCAGTCCTCTGGAAGCTCAGTATGCTTTTGAGACCCTGAAGTCCAACTTTTTCTGGTTTGTTCTTGCATTCTTTCAAGGCATGCTAAGAATGTCCATTCCTTCAGAATGCTTGTTTGAAGGTTCATTCCATAAATTGAAAGATTATCAGTTGTAGAAATGAGATTCTTGATACCAGCCAGTAAAATGCAGTTGTGTGTCACTTCAGGAACTTCCTAACCTGTAACGTGCTTTTATGGTGGGTTTGTCATTAATTTCCAATTTAAAGGTTCCATTTTACTTTCTCTGGCTTAAAATAAAAACACAACCATGAAGTTACCAATTTACTGGTAGAACATTTAAATGTCCAGTACTTACTGATAAAGGAACAATTTGGATTTGTGGTTCTTGGTGATACAGTCTATATTTAAGGAATGTTAAAATGCCAAAAACTAGACAATTTTAATAAAATTTGACTTCTCAAATGCCTGCTGTAGAAATCTGTCATCTGTATTTACTTACACTCACGCTAAGTGTAGGAGAGGATTACTTTTGCCCCGTCCCCATCCCCCACTGTAGCTGTGCCATGTTTAATCTTATTCATAAATGAAGAGAAATTGACCACTAGAAGTGATGGTCTTCTGCTACTTCAGTTTTGTCTTTGTAGGTAGCTTTACCAGTCATGTCCAAAGCCACTCTCCTACAAAGCATACGAATAGATGGACTTTTAATGGCACAAATCATGTTAGGGACCTGTCCCCACAGGGACCTGCGTTTTTGGTATTTGACCTCATCTGTTGGCTTTTGGAAGCTCTTTCACCACAATGTGGCCAGATGCCTGCACTGTTTAGGTCAAGTAAACACAATCTAAATTTAGTAGGGCTGCGCATCTTGGAGTTTACTTATCTGAGCTTTTGCAATAATTGTATCTTTTTGTCTTTCTGATTTCAGCCTGGTTGAGCAGTTTTGAACTTGCCTGTGGTTTTCTGTCAAATGGAGCAAATATTTGGTTTTTTAGACTGATAGGGCTTTGTGTGCTTAGAAGGTGCATCTTTACAAGGTAATAATATTATTCTTTCCAGTACTGACGTGGTCAGAGAAATGAGTACCTCATAATTTACATGACTAATTTGCATCAGAGGCCCAAGAAACTAAATTTTATTAAAAAAACATCGAGTAACTAAAAATCTTTATGTGTAAGCACAATCCAGGTTTCATTGCCTGATTGTAATTGAGTTTCCAAGTTCTCCCTATCTATTTTCAGCGTTTAATTTCACAAATTGGTTTTAATGGTAAATAGGCCTTTATTTTGTGTATATATGAAAAGAATAACATGGTTATTTAAATTTCAGATATATAAATTAGGGATGTACAAAAGGGGAGGAAATTGATATGTATTTGCTGATCAATCATTTATAAAAAGTTGAAAAGCTTCTCTATATTGAGATTAATATGAGAACCTGCAAGCTCTAGCAGATGGAAGAAGAAATGACAGCAGAAAAGAGAACTAAAGGGTCTTGATTTGGATAAGTCGTAACTATCATGTATCTAGAGTTTGGCCTCTGAAGCACAGTGAACTTGTGCCATGTTCTGTTTGAAGTGAAATAGAGCAGGAAGGAAGATTTTAAAAAAAGAAAAGGAGAGTGGAAATTATGCAAATAAAACACAGGAGGTGTAGGAATTAAGGGATTAGGAAGGCCATTTTCTAAATGCTGGTATTAACTGGATAGCCTGAGGCAGGGTGTGGGATGTAAATGGTTGGATAGAAGCGCTGCATGGGTAAGCGCTGCATGGGTAAGCGCTGCTTTGACAAGTGGTAGATCGATCTGGCCTTAAATCAGCAAAAGTGTTTAAAGTTCAGTTCTTGAGGAAGGCATCCCATTTTATTTTTTCTCTTTAAAGAAAAGAATCAGGAAAACCTGTCCAGAGAGAAGGTAGAATTTTACATTGGTACGAAACTGTTTAACCCGTTGACCAAAGAGAACCAAGGAAAGACAAATCCCGAGATAATTCAGCAATTTTATTAGGAAATACCTTGTTTCATATCTAAGAAAACTTCTTCACTTCTGTATGTTAAGAAGTTGAGACATTGATTCAAATTGCTCTGAAGAAATGTCCTTTTTTTGTGAAGCGTCTTGTGTGGTACATATAGCTTGGGTTTATGTTCAGTGGCTTAGAATATGTGTTGGTAGAGCAAAGTTAATGAAGTTCAATGGGCTGCTTAGCCAGAATACAAGTGGTGTTACTGAATCACCAGAGAAAGTAGTCCATTTGGAATGGAAGACAACTGCATGCACTGAAAAGAAGCAAGACCATTTTTTTGAAAGAGCATAGGACCAACAGAGTGTGATTTGGCCTCGGTTTTCTGCTTTTTGCACTGAACTGCAAGTAATTTCGATCCACTTTGCCTCAGTTTTCCCAGATGTACCAAAAAAATCCCAACAACCTACCTCACAGGGGTGTTGTGAGGCCAAGCTGTTCTTTGTTAAGGGCTGGGGCTGATGGAAAGTGTTACAGAGGACTGAAAATCTATATTAAAAGATCTTTACATTAGCTTTCATTGTGGTATTTTAATACTGCTTTGGGAAAGGCTTATTTCTAGAATATGTAGTATACATTCTATCTAAGTGTTATGTAATTAGACTTATTTTAGTATGTATGGCTAAGGAAAATGTTCAGACTGAGCAGTCAAACTAGTATTTCCACTCTAAATTATCTGTGCAACCCAAATGGTGTATTAATATGAGGCTTTGTTTTTATGTGAAATACATCAATATAAATACTGCTCTATTTTGTAAACCCCATGATGAAATAAAATCCTGCGCACAGTTGAGGGCCATCTCCTAGAATGTGGCTGTTTTAAAGTTTGTCAAATTACATGAACTAGAAATGTTAACTCCTGAAATTGTTTATTTGTATCAGGATGTGAAGTGATATTGTCATAGGAATGTAGTTTTCTTCCCCTCTCCACATCTAAACACACATTTGTCCTACTGTATATCTTTTCCTGTATTGAAGTAGCATGCAGGTACAATGGAAATATGGGAGAGTAATCTTGACTTCAAACAACTTTTAAAGTCTGGTTTTGAGGCAGGCTATAGAGGAAAAAGATGAAGGGAATAAAGCAAAGGGAAATGGTCACCCATGGAGAGGTTTCTCTGAAGCAGATAATGGAAAGAAAATAACCCAGAAGATAGCTAAGAGGGGTAAGCAGAGCCATAGGAGAGGAAGAAATACAGATACACAAGAGGTGATTACACTGTTTACTGTTATCTCCTGTTCTATCATTTAACTGCAGCTGAAGGAACATGAAGAAACAATTTTTATGAATATGCCCTTGTCTGCTGTTGTTGGTGCTTTCAAGGTTCATTGCTCAGCTTTTACAGTGGGCCTCCAAATAGAAGCAGAGAATATGATGGTGGCATGCACGCAGGCTGGGCAGAGAGGAGGCCCAGCAGCAATCTTCTCTTACTGCTGTTTTTGTCATTGCAACACCTCTAAGACAGTTGTTAATGTGCATCAGCCATGACAATTCTCTGCCAGAAATGATTACTGTTACATTTCAACACACTGCTGCAGTTGCTTCAGAGGAAATGTTTAACTAGCTGAATGATAAGCATTAAAAAGAATAACATGGGACTTTTTAGAATATTCGTGGTGGTGATGATGAGTGATGCTGCAGTCAACAGATTGGTAGGTGGCTGAAAAATGAATTTAAGGTGTCCTGTTAAATGGTGTGGAGGAGCATTACTTTTAATATGGGTGTCATCAGTTCTTTTCCTCTCAACAAATAAACTACCTTGGTCTTAATGTCTTTGCAGCTAGGATGAGCTGCTTCTACCACTCTTTCTTAGTTTTTTCCCTGTATTTTTTTATGTCACTTTTTTTTAAGGTGCTGATAAACCAGAAAATATTCATTGAGGACCTCTAAGAGAAATACATGCTGTAATATTTTTCCGTATTGTTCTGTCTTTAATACAGCCTAACATCTTACTCGCTTTCTTGACTGCAACTACACATTGAGCTGAAGTCTTCATCAAGCTGTCCGTGGTGATGCCTAGACCGTCCCCTTGAAAGATCACAACTAATTCAGAATCCAGCTGAGCATGTATGAGTGGATTAAAGCCTTTCCAGTATCCATTGCCTGGGGTTTATTTTCTGTGGCCTTTCACTTGCCACTGAATTGCCAAGTTTACAGATTTAGTCAGCTTACTCTGGCAATCACCATCTTCCCCAGTGCTGACAACCTAATAACTTTCTACGGGCATTGGCTTTTGCCATCCATTATGCTGAAGTCTTCAGTTTCATGTTTATAATTTACTCTTCTTAACAGTGATTAGCATTGCATGTTCTTACTAACTTTTACTCAATCTGACCTTTTCTGTTGTTCCTTGTCTTCTGTACTGAATTTTCTTTCCAGCTTAGTTCCAGCATTGAAGTCCTTGAGTTACAACTGCCTGCTTTATTTCAAATAATTTGCCTATGGAAAACTGATAGTTAAAACATCATAAGTTTCCATTTTAATTAAAACATATGACTTATTTTGTATCTCAGAGTATGTACAACCATAGCAAAATGATTCAAACCATAAAACAGGCTGATAAAGAGAACAAATGTATTGAGAAACAGGGAAAATGCACGAGTCTGATCTCCCAGAGCTTAGCTTCATTGGTTTCAGTGGAGCTATTTCTGTCACTTGAGATCTTATTGCTTGAAGTTGAGATATAAAGGCCAGAATCAAGCACAAGTGAACAAGCCCCATAGTGATCTTCTCTGAAATTGCTGGGTTACTCTGCTCTTTGTGGCAGAGATGAAGCAGATGTATCACTTGATCTCTGACCAGCAACCAGATGGGCTAAGCCACGCTTTGTCTAACATACCTCCTGTAGTATTTAACTGGTCATTGAAATCAGATGACAGTATTTGAGCCAAAGATGAGTGCAGCAATACTGGGGGCCAGGCTTAGTCTTTGTGGTTTGTTTCATCCTTTCACATTCTCATCTTGTACTTTAAAGATCGTATAAATAGAAGTAAGGTAAAGTCTTCCAGTGCTGACTGCATTTACCAGTAATGCTATGTTTATGAATACAAAGGAGGTGTCGTAAGGGAAGACTCAAACCTCTAAGGATGTATAGCCTGCCCCGTAGGAGCCGTGCACCACTTCAGTATCAGAATACTATGTCATATAGAACAGCTGTTTTCAAGCACTAACAGTGATGTGTGTTTGAGAAGAATGTACCTTGGATTTTGCGTCCAAATAAATTCCATCATTAGGTGTTCTGTTACAGCAGTTACTCGTGTTCCGTCAAAAACCATTGTAGCTGCTGGAAGTTTATAAAGATGGCAAATTGGAGCTGAGGGTGTTTGTTAATTTTGAGGTGGTGGGGGGAGGGGAAGAGCAGATGCAGCAGGATCTGAGAGGTGTTAGAATGCAGTACTTCATACTCTCCCACACATCTAAAAGACTCCTCTGCTGCTATGCTCACCAGAGCCCTGTCTTACCACTGTAAAGCCTGACTGTTATTTATGAACTACCCAGTATCCTTCAGGACTGACTAGTTCTCTGACTGTGCACTGTCTTTAATCTGAAATCGGGTAAAAGACAAACCAGCTTTTTATACTGATATGACAGTGTTTTTTACATAACTGGCTTTTTTATTTTTTTCCCCCCTTGCAACTCAGCCCATTGAAAGTCTCTTGGTTTCACCTTTATTTACATTAGCGTATTTCCTCCTCCTTTTGTTCATCTACATTATCACCTTGCCAAGGATTTCTAGTTGGATGCCTGAATAATTCACCACATAGAAAGCAGCTCTATAAACAAGAATTCCTGAGTCTTGATTGTGCTGTGTTTCTTCATTTAGGGCTGTAGCGTCATAAACGTGGCTCCAGCTGTTGCAAAATTGCTTAGCAAGTAAATGTGATCT
Organism: Cuculus canorus; assembly: GCF_017976375.1. Taxonomy (NCBI): domain Eukaryota; kingdom Metazoa; phylum Chordata; class Aves; order Cuculiformes; family Cuculidae; genus Cuculus; species Cuculus canorus. The sequence goes on from NC_071402.1 coordinate 115,653,322, forward strand.
CCCTGAAGAATTTAGACCTAGCCCCACAATGGCTACACAGGAGCTGAATTCCCACAGCATACAGCAAAACGAAGGCAGTAGCACAGCACAACACAGTACAGCTCTGAAAAGGACTAGGGTTGCATGACTGGTAACGTACTAGCTCAAACAAAACTGTCTTACCTGGACAGCAAGATCTCACCTAAAGCATTCTTCTTTTTTGTAATTAAGAGATGACTCAGTGATGAATAGTAAGAGGACGTCGCTGTAAGTGAAAAAAAAAAAAAATACAAAACAGTTTACTTTCAGCAACGTACCAGAACGTCTCACCGCCAGACTTAACCTGAAGAAATGAAGATAAAGCCATTCGAGTGCTTACTGTAATGCAAATGAAAGAATGACACTGTCTGGCTGGTATGATTTGCAGAAACTGAGCAAAGTAGAGTACAATGTGATCTATTTCTGAGAAGCCCTGTGTGTCCCCTTCCCTCCCAGTTAATACAGGAACCTAAGGGTGCCTGTATATTTATATAATTACATGTTTATAACCATAACTTAAGTTCAAATCTGAACTATATATATATATATTTTTGTCAGTAGATTTTTTTACCCGTTTACCTATCATGGCTTCTGCATATGACAACTTCTAACTGTGCAGTGCACACCCCGTTGTTGCCCTTTCATCCCATGTTGGAGTAATAGTACCAAACTGTAAAGCACTTTTGTGATGTTTCCTGTGAAGAAAGCTGAAGAAAATAAATTTATCTTAACAGCACCAATTGAATTTATATCTCCAAGTTTGTCGCGCTTTTGTTACGTTCACCCCTCTCTTCAGTGACTGAGCAGTCAGTGTGACACAGCAGTAGGGGGGTTGTCAGGACGTTGTTCTGGGCTCAGTGCAGAAGAGCTTTGCTTTGTCTGGAATAGCTGCTTCCTGCCTCTTCCTGCCCAGCGCTCTGTCGCTGTCCTCCTCCTTTCACTGTTGCTGCTCAGTGCCTGCCTTCGCCCTGCCTTTCAGCTTATGTCCACTTGGGCAGTGCGTGTTCTGGCCTGTTTGTGACACACACAAGCGGAGCAGATGGCACAACAGGTAATGCTCAGATCCCACATTAGTGCTTCCTCGGGGGCTTGGTGTGCATCTCAGTTAGCTGCTCCCCCTTTGGCCTGCCCTGAGGATTCATGGCAGCTGCAGGAACCATGTCTTTCCAGGACAACTTTAAAACTTAGCTAAGTGGGTCAGGGAGTGTTTTTTTTAATCTGTAAAGTGATAACAGCAGCACTGCCCTTCCACGGCAGCTGCTTCTGAGGACTGGGAAGAAGAAAAGAATATAATAGAAGTCACAAGGCCCTGAGGTCTCACTGATATCCACACCTACCTAAAATGCCTGAAGTGCAAAAGAGCATTTCACAGGTAGAACAGAGAACTGCCAGTGAAATACAGTTGAGTCAAAATGTGATTTAAGGCATTAGCAACAGCATTGTTTCAGTACATGGACTTGCAGCAAGCCGGACACGTTTGACATCCACCTAACAGCATCCACAAATAGTAAAAAGCATCAAGGTGTTACGAAAAGCAAAGTGGGTGATAAGACTGTTGATGCTGCAACTCCACAGCAGGGCTTAGGCTGTGGCAAGATTGCTAGGGGCATGATTTACCTTTATAGGAGGAATCAAATCCCTCACATTCATTGGTATCTTTCTATCCTTCCTGACAATCCCTTCAGGTCATCCCAACAGTGTGTTCCAGAGCTCACATCCAAAATATCTTAAGTAGGAAACAGGAGCACAAAGTACAGCCTTGCACATAAAGGCAAGGTGCCTTCATACTCTCTCTCACCTCCAGACTCCCACAGCTCTGGTCCCCTGTCCCTCCTCGCCAGCAGCAAGAGGTGAGTTCTCCCCAGCCTAGAACAAGACTCGCCAGATTCCACAGGGTTTAGATACCTCTGGCTTCTCAACTGATACTGATGCAAAGATTTTCTGTAAAACAGTATTCAGCAGCTAGAAAATAGAACATCACCCTCTCCCCCCTTAGAGCAACAAAGTAGTAAATTAAATAGACTCAAAAGATGTGATGTGTATTTCTCCAGACAACTCTGCTGGTCCCGTGCGACTGGGTGTTGTGCTCTTCTGTTCAAACAGGCTCCAGCGATTCCAGCTGCTTAAGGACAGCTCTTAAGATTTCACGAGCGCAACTCTACCCAGACTAACACGGTGCAGCTCACAGGCAGCAAATTCAGGAAACAAAGAGACCCACATCCCATAGTTACTAAAAGGTCAAGTTGATATTGTGGTTGTGTAAGAACCTTTCCAGCTGCTGGAAACGGATGTCTTTGTTCCACTCCGGTCCCTGTCACAGATTCAAACAGGGAGCACAGTCAGGCAAACTTCACCTCTTGAGTAACAGAGTTGGTTCTGTTTGCTGAAGATTCATTAGCACACAATTGGCAGCGCCTCTGTTTTATAGAAATAATTTATTACACCCTTCCTTAGTACAAAAATTTACAAGCCAGTCCTTTTTGTCTGGTTTCCCTTTTCCCCTCCAATAGAAAATGCCAGAAGAGGAAAAGTCTATGTAAAACCCAAGTCTTGGAAATGCAACAGAATTCTTACCAAGTGGTATTTTCCCCACAACACAGATAAAATACATGATAAGCATCTTGGAGAGTATTTCTTACCCATCACTATACAATGGTGTCCCTAAAAAATCATCAGTGGGACAGTTAAGCTGTTTTGGAGACAAAGTATTTTTTTGGATGAGTTCTTGGCACATTTTTTGACACTGTTGGGAACCAATCTTTCCTAGGAGTATTACTGTAAAGTTATTTTAATCTCAGGACAAACTAGAAGTGAAACATTTTTCTAAATTTTTTTAAATGCTTTTAATTTTTGTGGCGAGAATGAAAGATATAAATATGAATTTAAAAATGTACAAATTAAAAGCACAGAATCTGCTCAGTGTATTCTGGATCGCTTGACTCTGCTCAGTTCTCCCAGTGCTTTTCTTTTCTGGGATGACCCAGTTCCAAGTTCTGTGTTATTCTGAGGGTATGATTGAGCTTCCGGCAGGCAGTAAGACTCCATCGGGGGAGGTGGATCCTTCAAAAGAGAAAGTTAAGAAAAAAAAAAAAAGTAGTTTAGCTCAAGAAGCTTCCGAGAAGAAAGAAACCACTCATTAAGTCTTCTAAAACTGAAAATTTTACCAAACAAACCATACCAAAAGGAACACTACACACCTACATTTTGAATACATTTTGCAAGCTCCCTTCCCTGCAACAGATGACACTGCCAGCACCAGAACAAGTTATGCTTTAGCAGCTAAAATTTAGGGCCACAGGTCAAAATTCACAGCACAGGCACTGGTGGCCACAGTTCCTGCCAAAGGAGGCAGGTGACCAGTAGAGCAGCAGCCCCCTTCAGAGGCGTCAGGTGGCTGGCACTGCTGGTGGCAATGCCACATCCACCAGTGGGGCAGGTGGAAAGCACCCAGAAAGCACCTTCGGGCACACACACCTGGATGAGGTAGTCAGCAATGTACTCCGGTTTCAGGCAGTTCACTCCTTGGGCCGCTGCCTCTGCTACGTTAACCCTGCTGTCATCTGGCTTTAGCTTACTGAAGTCAGCAAACAGATGAGTCGCTTCTTTGAAGAGACACACAGAATGACCAGAAAACACCTACAGATTAAAAACAGATAAAAAAGAGTTTGTTTTTTATGTTTCTTCTCCAAGACAAACACAGTTCATGACCTATAATTTCACTCATCAAATTAACCACCAAATCATGGGAAAGAAAATACCATTTACAGCTGCATTCTGTACCATCAAGTATCCTTCAAGAAGGGGGATCCTTCTCATCAGGGTAGGGCACAGACATTCTATCCTTAGTTCCCACCAGCACTTCTGACTTCTATGATGTCAAACTTGCCCTGCTTGACCACATGCAAAATGAAGATGACATAGCTTCTTCCTCCCACCCTCTGACCATATCTCACCTATCCTGCGTATGCAATTTTATTGGTTAAGACCCTTTTCTCATGTGGAAAACACCCAGCACAGAGTTTAAGAAAAAAAATAAACAGAAAAATATGTGTATTTTTTTTTCCCCTCTCAAAAAGTCCACATACTTTTGCTCCTCCTGACTGAAGAAGGCGCTTGAATCCAGCTTCCTTGGTTTGATCAATGTTCAGGATCACTTTCCAGCCACTGAAAGCTCCCTAGATAAAAGACTTATTTTAGTCAAACGTATGTCGGTACTATAAAAGCACTAAGAATTCATGTATCTACAGTTTGATCCTTTCAGGAATATCCATTAGATAAAGATTTACTATCACTTAGTTTTGTCTTCAAGTATAAATGGCAGAAAAAACTCCACACAACATATAACTACTGGGCCAATGCCTTCCCGTCAGGCAGGTTGCCACCAAGCCCTTTCGCCTGCAGAGCAAGGTGGACAAACTGATCTAGGAAAAGATCCTTGGCAATGAGTACTTCTTCAGGAACACCAGACACTCCTTTACAGAAACATATCTTAAGAAAAAGAGTTACTTGGTAACAACTTTTCCGCCTTTAGCCTCATGCCCTACATTATCTACAAAGTTACAGCAACGACTCCTAGGGCCAACTGGTTGACTCCTGCAAGCACCCACTGCAGTTTCCAAGTAGGCAAAGGGTACAGGGAATTTGTTACAAGCATTAATTTTTAAAAGGTTATTATAAAATACATGCAAGCCAGGACTTATCCTGATGTGCCTGAAACAGCAGCATTTCTGTCTCTCAATGAATATACAGAATCACGGAATGGTTTTGGTTGGAAAAGACCTTTAAGATCATTGAGTTCAACCCTCGATCCAGCCCTGCTATGTCCACCACTAGACCACGTCCCCACACATGACATTTACTTGTCTTTTAAACACCTCCAGGGATAGTGACTCAACCACCTCCCTGGGCAGCCTATTCCAATGCCTGACAACCCTTGCAGTAAAGAGATTATTTCTAATACCCAATCTAAATCTCCCCTGGCACATCTTGAGGCCATTTCCCCTTGTCTGTCACTAGCTAATGGGGAGAACCATCTCGCTACAACTTCCTTTTAGGTAGTTGTAGAGAGTGATAAGGTCTCCCTTCTCCTTTTCTCCAGACACAACTGCAATGCCTGATTTGAGAGAGAAGTTAAAAGGCTTTAGAGAGTCCAAGTCCCACCTCCAAAAATCTCTCCAAAAGATTACAGAACTCACACCGTAAAAAATGATGGAAGGTGCTTTAGGAAAGGTGCAAACTTGTGCCCCTTCTGAAGGGCAAACAGTATGCTCACTGATAGAGCTATAAAAATGCTGTCCAGAGAGCTGTATTCACCCACAGAGCACAGCACGGGATTTCTGTTACTGCAAGTACCAGTTGTGGTTTCCCAGTAAAGGTGATTCAGGTTAGATCCCCAAATCAGAGCTCTGAAGCATAAACATCATCTTCCTGGCTGAGGGACGTTTTCATACACAAGCAGCCACATTCCAGCTTTGCAAAACACAAACAATGGTTCAGGAAGAGATGAAGGCTTTTAACATCCCAGCACTAAAAGTTTTTAAAACATAAGATTACTTAACTGGAATATATACAGCTAAGCATTTTTGTTCTTAATTACAAGGCAGATTACCTTTCCTTGCCAGTTAAGTTTCTTGGTGACAATCCCCATCCTGTCCACCCACACTGTACAACTTGCACGAGCATCTAAATACCTCAACAATACCAGTTTCTTGTCTCCCCTTATGGATTTTTTTCCTCCACCTCATGGCTGCAAGTGCTAGTTTCTTCTGGTTGACATTGATTCCAGGCAACACATTAAGTATGGAATTACTTCCCCACTCGTAATCTTCTTCCTAGAAAAACCATAAGTTTGAATTATAAAGCAGTCCTGACAACATTACCAGCAGAAAAATAAATTTTAAAAAGCCCACATTAAAAAGAAAAAAACCAAACAAGGAATAAAACCACAGAATAAATCCCAACTCACTCTAGCTTTATATATTGATTTTATCTGGCCAAAACAGCTCTAGGTTAATTGCACATATGTATCTCTAATATTAAGAGCTGTATCTAAATCAACTCATGTTTTCTGTGACATCAAGTCACACTATAGACATCCAGATTCCGCTTGCAACAGAATTCAACAGCAGGGCAAAGCACCTCACTGCTCTAGACACCATCAACTCTACATTCTTCAGTGTCTTCCAGAATAACAAACTTTGGGTTTGATGCATAAAGATATGAAGTGGCCTACAGGCATTATTTTCAAGTCAGCCTCGTCAATGTAAAAGAGCTGCTACACCCGGAAGAATTGTGAAATAATGGTTAGGGAGGTGAGGAGCTGGAAGAGATAAGAGTTCAAAAATGTTTATATATATGGTTATAGAGTTTAATTATTTGAAACTATTATGTTCATTGATTGAACAGATCAAGATTTAATTTCTGGTGTAACAAGATCCGTGTAGATTTAGCAGATACTACTGAGAATTCACTAAAAGTTACTCAAGCTTCCATTTTCAGAAGGAACTATAAAAAGCACAGATATTTCATTTATGCTACACCAGCAGTTTAGTCCAGGATGGGTTTTCAGATAAAAGCTTGCCACAAATCTCTCAGACTTAGGATCCTTTAAAACACCCAAGACTTGGGCAATGTAAACTGCTCGTTGGTTTTGAGGTGTTAGGCCTTCCCTAGTGCAAAATAAAAAGGGGTACAACATACTCATTTCTCAGTAATAAGTTTACATGCCTGAACAAAGCAGCCAGCTCCTCTGCACGCCTCCAGGTAGGAACGATGAAGCACCCACTTTCCAGCTGCCATGGAAGCCAAGAATTTTTCATTTCGCAGAGGATGTCCCACAACAATGTGTGTGCAACTTGGATCAAAGCACTGTTTCTCAAGTACTATTCCACCTTGAATTTAGGAATGAATTTGATTGAAGTTATTCAAAGGTCATGCTGAGCCACAGGAAGGATCAACTCAAAGCTGAGAATTATTTAAATTAAGATAAAAATATACTTAACTCAAATTTACAGTGAAAGTATTATCACTGAAGTGACACAGGCATAAGCTGGCAAGAAAGGAGGAGCAGTCAGTAAAGAGTGGCTCCGATAAAAATGAAGTGCCACTCTTAACACAGACAGAAATGAGAGAAACACCAGAGGACAGCAGATCCTGGGCACTCCCAACAGCAAAGAATGAGGCTGTTGTGGAAACAGCTAAAAGAAAACTGCCAGAAGACAAAACATTGCTGTTTTATGGCAAAGCTGATTGCTCATATAATAATAATATAGCCAAAGAATCACTCACAAGCACGGAAAGTCATACATTACAGAGCTCAAATCTGATGAATCATTAATAGAAGCCTTTTCCCCAACAAGCCACAGCTGACCAGACACATACAGACACACACTACTCTTTGCATTGCACAAATATCTGGTACCTAATTCCTCAATCAGATGGCAGTAATCAATTCTTTCTTGAGGATTAAGAGAAGACAGCTGAAATTTACGGTCTTTTTCTGGTTCTTCATCAGTCTTCTCATCTTCTCTAACAGCCTGAAATACAATAACAGATTTTGAAAATGTGACAGAAAGATCAGCTTGACAGCTGACTATTTCTCTGCCAAACGTTCTGGGTTATTTTTATATTAAGTTCTCTCTTAGCCGGAAAAAAAACAGAAACAAACCTGTCAATCACTTGACAAAAAGCTTGGATCTTATCAAGTCAGTGCTTCTGCTTAACATCCTCTTGGGCTCCCCTTTTCTTCAAGGCACAACTGAACCAATCCATCATAAAAGCAAATCTTTCATTCATACCCACTGAATGCCAAGTTGAACACGTGGGGCAATCACCATCCATCTATCACACTGTCTCATTCATTCAGACTTTCTATAACTTCAAGGGCCTTTATGCATTTCCATTATTTACTAACACAACGTGTTATGCCTCTGAAAACACATAGCTGCTGAAAGTTTGAGCACCAAATGATATGCTGGGGCCAAAAGACGTATCATTTTCCCAGGCTCTTCCAAGTTCACTATAAAATAGTAGAATTTTAAATCAGGGTTTTGGCAGAAAAATAAATTTTCCATTTGTACCTAAACATAAATTTCAAATACCACCAAGGAAATGAAGGCTTAACAATTTTTCCATTATCCTAACACGGTTGAAGGAGTTCTAAGTAATACATATGGTAATTGTAGGTGTTGAAGTGGAGAATTAACAAGACAAAAAGCTTTTATGTGTCTCAACAAATACGCTTCATTTGGAGTTAGCATTATTTGTTCAAAATATCAAAGAAAGTGGAAAGAGAAATAGAGCTGCACCAAAGTAATCCACTTAAAGATTTTAAAAGCAGACATTTAACTATTTTATATTAACTGTTGAATTCAAAACTTAAAATGTGACTACATCTCTCGGAACACAAATCATCATTAATATTTCTTCACATGACAAACCTTTTCTTTGGGCTGTGGTGCCACAGGAGGGTTAGCCAGTGGGAAAGCAATGCTGGGGGCCTGTGGAGTGGGGATCAAGTGATCTTTAATGGGCGTTTCAGGATCTCTATATACAGCATTTCGCAGGCCTTCACTCAAATCTTCATCTGCAGCCTCAAGAACAGCTGTGAAAGTAAAGTGCTTTTGCATGATTCATCTTTGGCCAAATGTAGTTTCAGATAAAGTAAAAATAAGAAATTTCTTAAAAATTAGATATTAGGGACAAAACACAACTGCTACTACAACATTCATAGTTACATTTCACCATTCCCCTTCATAAAGATGCTCTTTTTTGTACTATGAACTACCAATTCCCATATTGCAGACTGATGGCCCTAGATGCCTTGCCTTGAAGAAAATAAGCCCCAAACCTCAAACAGCCTAAATTTCTTTGGCTAAAATGCACTGATTCAGTTGAACCAAAAATCAATTGAATGCATTCAGTTAATTTTCTTCAGCCTCCTCTAGGACAGGGTCAGTTTTCATGAAGACTGCAGCCACGAGCAGAAATTCTGTAAGTAGATTAAGGGAAGGAGTTGGAAGCAGGAGGGAGGCAGTGGGGAGATAAAAATAAAGGATTGTGCTGTCTCCCAGGAGGCAGAAATGAGAAGAAAGCAAAAACAGATGAAAACAACATAAGTATTTTGCTTCCTTAGTCCTAGCAGTAGACTGAAGACAGCAAAAAAAACAGGGAAGACAAATACAGTGTCTACAATGAACCCTGACCACAGCATGTCCACTGGCAGCTCTGACACATCCATTTCTCAGGCCCATGGGTTACCTTCTTCCTGTATCTCCATTCTTCACCTATGATTATTACAACTGGAAATGTTCATGGCCAGGTTGGATGAGGCCTTGAGCAGCCTGGTATAGTGGGAGGTGTCCCTGCCCATGGCAGAGGGGTTGGAACTGGATGATCTTTAAGGTTCCTTCCAACTCAAAGGATTCTAAGATTCTATGAAATAAAGAGGTTTTGCTATTGCTATTCCCATTCCCATGTGAATTCCACTAGACCTGCCTGGAACTGTTTTCTGGAAACCAGCTGTGGTTCCAAAAAAAAAAAATTTGGAAGATTTCCTAAATTTGACGCAGACTATTTTTAGACAAGCCCTGCCTTGGTGTTTGACCACAAGTGGCAAACGGACAGAAAAACTCTTCTTCAAAAAACAGCAGCACATAACGGAGCTCAGAAGATGTAAAATTGTATTTTTGGCATTCAAGAAATGCCAACAATGGTGACTTTTTTTTTCCAAACTAGAATTCAAACATTACTGTAGTTTAAAGATCAAATGAATGCTCTAGAAAAGAACAAGGAGATTGTATTTCTGATTTTCCTCGTACCAGCCATGTCTGCATCAGCAACAGATCCTTTAAAGGCAGACTCATCCATGTTCTTATTGGCGTTACTGGGACCTTGCTCGGTGTACTGGGAAGGACTATCAGGCCACTGAAAGTTGCTGACAAGTCTTGCTCTCTCCTCCCTCGCAGTAGGATCGTCCCAGACAATCTGCTCACTCTGGGATGGCTCTGTGTTTATATCTGTGAGTGCCTGACGGGATTGCCTACGGAAAAAAACACAGATACCTTACATATTAATTTGTTTCACAGAAGACTACCACGCTAGAAGGCAATGTGTTAATGATCACGTCAACTGTAGCATCCAAGTGACCTCATTTTTAGAAAGCATGGTTAGGAAAGGTAAAAATCTCAGTATAAAACCAATTCCTGCAGCCTGGCTTTATGGGCTTAAGTGTCAGCATGGCCAAAAAAAGACAACCAAACTGTAGGCAGATGTTCTCATCACGCTTATATTGATAAATTATCCGAAATATGATTACACAATTCTTCACTGGGCCTATAAATTTGCAAATAAACACCAAGCTAAAGGAATAATTTTTCAAGATTTCCATTACTTTCCCACTGTAGCTCATTATTGTTAGAGCTCAAATCCTAGTTTCTGTTCAGAGAAAAAAGGAAAAGAGGAGAAACGTTCATGTAGGTGCTTTGCAAGAATACCTAGTACAGAAATACTGCAACAACAGTTTCTTCAAAATCTATACTAACGCTAACTAATACGAAGATAAAGAAAAGAAATAAGTTGGCATAATTAAATTCAAAATTAAAAGGCATTTATAGGATTCTACGATTTTTTGAAAAACAAAGATACCCACTATGGATTAAGATAACATCCATTCTGACTTTATCTAGCATGTCCAGTTAAAGATTCCAAACTGCAAGAGAAGCAACTTAAGCACAGCAGTTCAGAAAGACAATACATCTGAAAACCTTGGAGACCAAGTCATATTTCAATGACTAAGTATGCACAGTGAGGACAAAATAAGGCACTTAGAAAAACAAATCAATACCTTAGGGCTTCCAAGACCCTACTGCGGCCATTTCGCACAGACCGTGTGCTATCAGGAGTGGTTGGAGAGCCATCAAAACTGTTCCTTGAAAGGGAACCTCTTTGCCCTTGTGGTTTCACTAGCGATGTGGCAGACATGATCTCCTGCAGCTGCCTTTGGAAGTTCTCCCTCATTTCTAGTGCTTGGGTTAAAACTTAAGAGAAGAAAGAAAAGTCACAAGATCAAGACTTTGTAATGAGTGAAAAATCCACCACCCCCCTAACTAGGACAAAAGCAATACATTAAAAACAGGAAAAGATATCGGCACAAAAGAATATTTATTAAAAAGAATGTATGCCCAGAGTCACCCATTCCTAGACACAAGCAGAAATTTGGCTCACTTTTGAATTTGCCTTCATGACCAAACTTAGATCAACAATTCTTCCATAACATTTATTTACATAACAAAAGAGGTATACTCTAAAACTGATTTGTCATGTTAAATATAAAATTCGGTGGTTTAAAAACAAAAAACCAGCAATTATGTAATTTTCAATGAATGATAACAGTTTTCTTATGGGCTGTCAGTCTCATAATCGAGAGCAAAACCATTCCCTCACATCCAGCAACAATAAGGGCTAGCTATACTTCACTGGTCTGTAAATTAGTACCTAAAACTCTGCGGTACTAATTTATATACCAGCCAAGTATATTCAGCACCTAAAGTTGTAACAGGCTTATATCGATTGTTTGATGGTCCACAACTACTTTGAAAAGCAGTGATTTACATTTACCTCCTTTGGATTCACTTGTTACAAGTTGTTCATCCCCTGCAGTGAGGATTTCGTTTATTTGGTCAGTAGTTACATCACCTTCAGCATCATCTTCATCCATTGGAATAATCTAAAGTATTAGATTATATGAGAAGTAGAATTCTCAAACACCAGTTTTTTGGGGTTTTTTTTAGCCTTTTACCCATGTTCAACATTTGTATCAATTCTGATGATTATTAATCTTGCCATAGAGTAAATCTAACCTCTCTGCTACTGCAGTGACAGTAAAATAGTGATCAGCAGAATCAATGGCATTATTTTACAGTCTAAATGTCTACTAAGGCAAATTCACGCCTTGGATCTCATTACCTACAAAAGAAGGCAAAGACTGGAACTATATAATTTCAAATTTGGAAAGCACTTCTAATATCAAAAGGACTGTGTTTCCCTCCATCACCCTAGAAAGATAATATCATAAATGTAGAAAAACCTTAGGGAACATCTACGACAACTACTATTAATTACTACCTGAACCTACTTCAGGGTGTCACTAATAAAAAAAGCTGATGCTTGTTCAGTGTGTTACTATAACAACTCAGGTAAGTGAATCCAAATTGCTTCATAGAACACAAGTTCACATCACACTTTATACCTCATCTTCCTCTACTGGCTTTCCAGTTGATGGAAGTTTACTGGAGGAGGAAAGCCTGACATCTTGTACCGTACTGATGTCCAGGCTCATTTTGGGATTGTAAGTGTGAGGATAGAGAGATTCAGGAAGCCGTTTACATTCTTGGGCGCTCTGTAATGACATCAATTAACAATCAATTAAGAAACTGATAGAGACAAGATAAATTACACATATAAAGACAGAAAAAGTATAATAAGAATGCTACTGAAAGTACTTTAAATGAGAAAAATCTGGCTCTCATTCTGCAAAACATGTAGAACATTCTGTGGAAGAGAATTTCTTTTCTCATGGAGAAAAATGTAGAAGTACATCAGTGAAAACTGATCACTCAATTTTTAAATGCAAAGCATGATGCAATACATCAATCCCTATATATGTTCAATATAAATTCAAACAGGAAATCATTGCCACATAACTGGTTTTAAACCTCCATTCCCATTCACTTTTAGTAAGTAAACAAAGCAAGTTCCATACCTCTAAAAGCCAGTGTTCTGAAACAATATGTATACCCCGTTCTTTAACAGATTTGTACTCCTTATTGTTGTCATTTTGTCCTCCCTTATAGATGAAGTGTGTCACTGTTTCATCAAAGCACCATCTAGAAAAGAAAACAAAATATAACTTGAAGATACCATCTCCTTTCAAAAAGTATCAGAAATTCAGCTCAGAAATTGTCCCATCCCTATTTCACGTTAAAATATTTTGCCTATTTTGCTATATTTAAATAAACTATGAGCCCACTTTCTTCTTAAAGAAGAAGAAGCTCCTGGAAGCTCAAATTAAACAAAATGCAGGATTCTAACATTTAAACCGATAAAAACTAGTATTTGCTATCTAATGAAAATATCTTCAGCATTTATATACTACTACTAAACATAAGGGCAATTGCCTCATCCACACCATGAATAATAACATGTCAGTAACGAAATATAGAAATCACGATTAGCCAGACCAGAATTGTGTCTTTAGTCACAAACATTAGTTTGTAGTTTCTCTTTGTGACAACCTAATTTTCCTAAGCTTTTCTAAGCATGCTAACTTAGCCATGCTTACAATCTGTAAAATAATTAGTTTTGAGCCAGGGAGAAACAAACAAATTCAGATCAGATTCAAAATCCAAAATATAAAGCAAATTTTACACTACCCAAAAGCTAAATGTGTTTCACAGTAGTCTTCAAAAAGTAAGAGAAGAAACAGAAAAATTCTGCAGTTTGGGAAGCCTCCAGAACTAAGTCTCTCCAAGACAGACTTGTCAAGAACACAGAGACTGGGGATGTGGCGGGGAAAGATGGCCTTATTTTGCAATAGAAATTATTTAAGATGGTGAAAGCCAATACGTAGCTATAGCAAAAGGTCATGTAGATATGCATATTAGAATGCCAAGACTTGTATATATTAGATGTCACATCAGTGCAGAAGCTTTGAAGCTGTTTGTACCAGTTGATACCTGTAGTCTGCCCCAAGAGACGCTGCTATTGCATTCAGTTCACTTTGCTTCTTACTAAGTTTTTTACTAACACAAATAACAACATCAGCTAGAGGCTTGCGCTCTTCTTCCTGTTCAAGCAGCTGGGAAAAAAACAGGAGAGTCAGGTTTGGAAGGTTTCTGTATCAATAACAAAAATACTTTGATATTTAGTGTAGCACGTAGTAAAACATGCAATAACAACAAAAGTACCATAAACAGATTTTCTCTATTTTTGCTGCTCCCAAACACTATGGTCAAAATCCAGCACACATCTTTCCATGCACTAGGAATCCAAAGACAAAAGACTCACTGTCAGCCATTCTCCCTGGAGCATATGCTGGTCCATCTGTGACAGACTGAGCACTTCCTGACCACTGAAATTAGGGAATTGCCAAACTTAATGCCACAGCATTATTTCACCGTACTGGACTGAAAATAAGCAAGACTAAGGACCTACAAAATAAGAATTGACAGCCTTCCAATGGTGAAGGCCATTAGCTTTCTTGCCCCTCCTCTACAGTAAACAGTGTACTAACACGGCAAGCAATACACAAACGCTCCCTTTCCTCCTACATCATTTTCTGTTTCCTCTCACTGGGGTAGATTAGATGGAAGAGGTAAGTTGACTCCAAGACAAGATAACATAATGTGCCTTTATAAGGGGGTAAGCAACTGATTACATATCTTGTGCCTCCCAGTAAACAGAGGAACAGGAGAGTAGGAAAAGATGACACATGCATTAAAAAAAACTCCTAACTTTAGTCCAATGCAAAATATTTAATCCTGCTCATCTGGAGCCTGGGAATTTCTTAAGTGCTATAAAATCCTCTCATCCCAATACTACAAAGTCTAATTGGTACATACTTATACGCCATGTAACTGCTTAATATTCAAGGTAGAGTACAGACAACAAAAATGTTTTAAAATTCACTGTCTTCTAGGAGGAATCTCTTCTACCTTCCTTTAACTGTCATTGAAAAATGCATAATCATATGTATTTCTACTCCAATATATCACAAAGCACAATTCACAGACTCTTTGTAACTTAAATCACAAAGGATATGGCATTTAGTTCATCTGCTCCAGAAACTCAAATCCAAAATTTCCTACCACTTCTGGCTGTACAGCAGTCAGCTGAGGGCTAGCAGTAAGAGCTACTGTATGCCTGGTGCTGTTCGCCAGTGCTAATTTCAAGTTCCTGCCGATGACTTCAGAGAGAGGTGTGCTCGGTTTCCTCGTTTTCTCATCAGGACCTCCTGGAGTTTCCAAAGCTGCCAGAGCATCCTACCACAAAAAGAAGCAACTGACTGAATTTCACAAAAATATTACAAAATTCTCACTCAAGTGCAATTTTCACAAATATTGTCTGTAGTAAGAGTTCATACTCTCCAATTGAGGCGGTATAGAACAGTAGTAGCTAGCAAGCGTGGCTGTAGTACCATTGCACAAAAGTCTTACAACACAATCCCAATCTCAGAGTCTGCACAAACAAAATAGGAAGAAGATTGATTAATAATCTCTTTTCACTGCTATCAATGAAAATCACCCTCCAGGGAAAAGCCAGTGGTCAAATACAAGTATTCCTAATCCCAACCAATTACTTCAATTTATTAATGCCTCTCTCCCTCAAAAAGTTGCACGTGAGTATGTGATTCTAGCTCCACCTTTAAGACACCAAGTTTCCTACTGCCCTTTTTGAAACCAGAAGTTTTGGTCTAGAGCATCTTGCTTTTGAAAATTATCAGCATGCCCCTCCAGCCATGGTGGGGAGCAAGTTGGAGAACCACAGAATCACAGAATTGTTTGGGTTGAAAGAGACCTTAAAGATCGCCCAGTTCCAAAACCCCTGCCATGGGTTGGGACACTTACCGCTGGATCAGGTTGCTCAAAGCCTCATCCAACCTGGCCTTAAGACACCTTCAGGTATGAGGCATCCACCACTTCTCCAGGCAACTTTTTCCAGTACCTCACCACCCTCAAAGGAAAAAGTTTCTTCCTAATATCTAATCCAAATCTCCCCTCTTTCAGCTTAAAACCATTACCTCTGTCCTGCCACTGCTCTCCCTGATAACGAGCCCCTCCCCAGCTATGGGAGAAAGCCCTTAATGGCCACACCCAGCTTTGCTGTAGGCCTCCTTTAAGTACTGAAAGGCCATTATAAGGTCTTCCCAGAGACTTCCCTTCTTGAAACAGAATTAGGAAACACTAGATTCTTCTGGTTTAGTAATACGTTTTGTTCTATTGCAGGCAGAGGGGTTAAAAAACAAAACTAAACACCAAAACACAGCAAAACAACCAATCCACAAATAAAAACCAATAAAACCCCTAACAACTGTGCAGGAATTGAATGCATTCATCTTTCAGTTAAGGCCTCAAAAATGAAAAACAAACATCAAGACTTCCAAAGCATACTCAAGTCATTCAAAAGCTATTCCAGCACAGATGCTAGCTAAGTGTCAGGGGTTTCTTTGCTCTAAGACTAGTAGTTTTCCTAGCCTTTTGTGGCCTTCAGAATGAGACAATGAACCCAAAACCACAATACATTTTCCTATTTGCAATAACAGTTTTGTAATTGCCATAAAGCTATTACACTGAAACATGTTTTTAAAGTAGCATTTCATCACAAAACAAGCAAACACTTGTTTCCAAACATATGGAGCAATCATAAGCCTTCTTGTTACTTTTCCCAGTCTTTAGATGTAAAGAACAGACTGTGTACTGTGTGAGGTGTAGAACACAAGAGCATATGATACAATAAGCACAAAGGAGCTTTGTTAAGGACATTATAGCATCAATTAATCAATAAATTAAGTCCACAGGTCATTAATTAGAAAAATACAAAATAAAAGAAGATAGTTTTCCTAGCTTTTTAATGGAAAGTCTGTATGTTAACAGCATAAAAGGAGGTAAAGCACAGGTTTCTGTGCTGCTTTTAAGCTGATGCACATCTTTAATGCTACTGGCTCTACTGACTAGAAAACTTGCAAAAGATGATCACCTGTACATCAAAGGAAGGTTTGAATAACTTGTCTTTGGAAAGAAATTTCGATGGTGTATCAAGATGTAAAGATGGTTCTTTCTGTGGCAGCCCCCCTTGTGAAAGAGGGGCTGTCTTCTTCCCAATATGATGAGAGATTACAGCTTGGAAAGCTTTACTCTGGAATCTGTTGATATCAAGAGGGGTCACAGCTGTTTTTCTCCCAGCTTCAAGGAGGTAAGTAGGTTGCTCTGAATCAGGAGGTTTAACAGTTGTTGGTGTCTGGTTAACATGAGAAACAGAACTCTCCTTATCTTTAAAAGAAAGAAAGAAGAAATAAGCACGGAACTTGATTTTCTTTTGAACATAGATCTCATGCACTTTTATTTAAAACAACTGAAAGCTCACTGATTTTTCTTTTCCTAAAAAAATAATTCATATTCCCTCCAATAAATACTTTAAACTGACAATTACCTTTTAAAAGCCAGTATATCTCAAGTATTTCTTCCAGTTAACTCCTTAGTTTCAACTACACTGGTATTGATCTTGAACTTAAGTGTCTCAAAAAAAGTGAGCAACCCCAGGCCCACTCACACTGTTTGCAGTTCCACATATACAGCTCACATATGTCATACAACAACTACGAAAACACAAATCTAAGAAAAACATGCAATACACAACAAATCCTTCTCCTTTCAAATCTGAAGGTAACTATTCCTTCCTGACTCCTTATTTCCCATACAACAAAATTCCTTTTGTATTCACAACTCTGAATCGCACCTCTTCAGATCACTATATATACTTCCAATCCCTTATGCCTTTGTATTATAGGACCAAAATTTAGCATAGAATAAGTCCTTAAAGCTTATCCATCACAAACACCTCTAGATAAGCGTGACTCATCATCTTTACAGCTCATAAGCATTAGTACAAGAATTGCTTTTATATTTTACTGCTCATTTCACCTGCTCCACCTTTTTTTCCTTAAAAAACACCTATGTCAACAACATACCTTTTGTCCTCTTAGTGACCCATGTAATTCATTGACAAGGGCACTGGCAAAACAGGTCTGCTAACATTCAGTATTAAATCACTGCAGTTTGCATCCTAATACTAAAGAAAAATTGCCAAATAAATACGCAAAATAACTGGAAAAGGAACAGAAATAGGCCTGAAGGACTGAACAGAGTGGCACCATGTCATTGCAGACTAACAAGTACGAAGTTCTAAGCTGAATCTCTCATCAGTTCCCATGCAATCTACAGAGCAGCAAATGTGCCAAAAAGGACAAAGCTGAGAAGCCGAGCTTGACTGGCAACTGACTGATAACCACAAGACTCCACTAGCTGCACAAGACTTGCAGCAAACACACACAGTATAATTTCTATAACCACAACTCAAAAGCAGGGGAAAATACAGAAAAAAATACTTGGAAAAATAGCCTTTAGCTCTAACACTTCAAAGGTGTTAAGAAGACGACTTCATCACACCTGCATTCTTTATCATGAATGATCAGTACAATGCCACAATCATATTTTTTAGCTTGCTAATAGCCCACCTTCAGCACCTGCGTTTTCAACCAAGAACTTGTTTTCATCTGCTCTTTTTCCTGTCCTTGCGGACTGCAAAAGCCAAGCTACAGTGACTGCTGGCAAATTCCACTTCTTCGCAGCTTCATACTTGGAACCATTTGGTTCTCTCACCACAAGATGGGTACTGGCAAACATCCCCTTTTTTGCGTTGGCTTTCCGCACAAAGAATTCTTGAACTCTAAAGACAGATTAATAAAACATTCATTCAGTCATTACCAAAATAAATCTAGGGCACATTTATACTATTATAAAATTAATTCAAGGAACAGAAAAAGAAACAGCAGAATTATTTAAGGTCATCCACTTTGCACTTTACTGCCTAACCTGAACACCAAAAAAATAAAAAGAACCCCAAAAATGTTTAACAGTAACCTTTTGCCTCTATTAGTATTGAAAATATAACAATTCTCATACTCCCAAAGTCCTCACGAATCCCATTTCCAAATCATACACTGGGTCTAACATTCTTCTGCAAGATTAATAGGACAGGCTGGATTCCATTCTGGAGCCAACCAGCATCATTTCCAAATGAACAATAGTTTTCTTTATATTACAGTTTTCCTCTTATCATAAAGGACACACTCTTCCAAGAAGATCACAGATCTGAGAACTCACTAGCAAGGAATTCAGTGCAAAGACACTAAAAATTGGATCAGATGATGCTCTAAATTGTACAGTTTTGCCATTCTGGGACTAAACATGTTTTTCTTAATGTTTCCCAAAGATGCTGATAAATTTGGCACAAATAATTCACCATCCCGTCAGTTCTTAAGAAATGGTGCAATATCATTGGTTATGACATTGGACCCAATACGGAACCACGGTGCATTTTTGAACAACTGAAGAGAAACTCAGAAGGCCTGACATCTGAAAAGCTGACCTTTATACTTTATTCTAGAGCAAAGCGAAGAGTTACTGAGACTCGGTCACGAGGGACTCAGTGTAATCTGGTAGAAATTAGGCTGTGAGAATACTGAGTAAATTGCTCTAAAGGTGAGAGAAATAAAAGAACCAACATCTTACGGCTTCAGCACTAGATTCTGTAAATGAGTATTATCTGAAAGCGCATTAATATTTATTACTCCCGTAAAAGAAGTTGAATGCATAGTGGATTTCATCACACTGGCTGTCTAAAAACAAGAAGAAATGGTGAAAGGAGTCGTACCTTGCTCCTAGCAGTCCTGCCAGATATACCAGCGAGTCTCTCTCTGCCCCAGTGAACTGGCTAAAAGAAAGAACACAATCTTCCAGAGGGGTAACTCCTCCCATTACTGGGACTGGTGCGAAAAGTGGATTGGACTGAGGATCTAAAAGGAGTTGCTGTTCCACACACGTTATCTTTAAGAAGGAGAAAAAGAGAAAAATGCAAAACAAGTCAAATAGCAACAAAGCCAACAATATTTCAGCAACCGTATGATGACATTTATGGACTCAACAACAAGCAATCCTGCTTCCATCATTACATCTG
Organism: Cuculus canorus; assembly: GCF_017976375.1. Classification (NCBI taxonomy): domain Eukaryota; kingdom Metazoa; phylum Chordata; class Aves; order Cuculiformes; family Cuculidae; genus Cuculus; species Cuculus canorus. The sequence goes on from NC_071402.1 coordinate 115,673,131, forward strand.
AGACAACTTATTTCCCACTGAACTCGACAAATTCATTTCTGGATCACTTTATAGTTTTGTCAGGTTTGACATAATGAGCCATTATTCAGAACGTTTCAGTTCTACTCTTCCAGCCCTGGAGGCTCCCTTAGAGTAGTTCAAGATGTGATCTGAGGGTCTGCAGAGATTTACTTCACAGATAGCTACTTAGTACTGAAAAACACTAGCAGCAGGTAGTCTACATCATGTGCCTACTCATGGCAAATATGGTTAATATTTTTTGAGTTTGAGCTATAATGCTGACTGCCACAAGTTAAAAAGCTGTAAAAAGCATGAAACAAGAAGATGCAAGCATAAAGGCATCAAACGAAATCATTTAGTCAACTAGCTCCTTCTGGAGTTCATTGTTTAGAGAGAATGCTGTCAGACTCTTATATAAAAGAGGCCTGAGTCATAACAACGAAGTCCCATTTAACACACCTGTAGAAAATGAAGTGAAACAGATAAAAGATACCTTAGAGACACAGAGGCTTTAAAACATGTTTTCGCTTAGTACTTATAAAATTAAACAAGCCTAACTTCTCAGTATCTTACTTACATTTAAGTTACCAGCAACTCTGCATTCTGACAAGACATATTTCTAACATCGATACCTGTTTACTCATCGAACTGAAAGCGGAAAGAACTTACCAGCCACATATTTGTGACAACATCACCAACAGTCTGCTTCACTGCGCACCCCAATAAAGGTACCACAGCGTAGTCTGCGATGGTTCTGCTTTGCGGCGGCAGAACTTTCCCAGCATTCTCCTTTATAATATCTGCAATGCCGGACTCATCCTCTTCATCAAAACCCAAAAGAAGAAATCTCTTGCTGACAAATAAGCCTCCTTCAGCCACTGCAGAAGACTCTCCCAAAGAACCATTACAGATGGAAGACTGATTCTCTCCTTCAACCGTCAAGTGAGTAACATCACTGAAGGTTTTGGACGTTAGTTTTTCAACTTCATCTGAAAGGGAAACAACCAACCAATCATAGTAACTGCTTGCCAAGAACATCAAACACAACTCAAAATAGTTTGATGAAGAAATGACAGTTTCTGCTGTTTTCAGCAGGTTTTAGTTGAAAACTGCTCCATATAGTCCTGTTTAAGTTTGACTTCTAAAGCACAATATAGAAGTTAACTTACTAGGTGTAATTAGCTTTCTAATAAGCAAATTCTGCAAAATGCAAATTCTTATTATGAGCAGTTAAATTTTTCATGGTATGTTGAGCCTAGAACGTACCTAATGTAGAATCATTATTTGCATATTGAGAGAGGAAGTCGTCTTCGGCAGCTTTCTGGTGCTTTACAACGTCCACAGCTTCTTTCTTCAAGAGATTGTTATTTTTGGGAAGAATTGACCTCATTCCAGGTTGTTCCAAAATCGGGTTCTCTAACAGCTGGTAGTTTAGAGGAATATATTGCTCCACTGGATGTAGATAACCTTTACTAAGTGACTCCAGCAACCATTTTGCTGTCACTACATGAGGCCTATAAAATAAAATGTAATACAAACGAGCTAAAGCAGGTTTCAGAACTGTGATTTTTCTTTCCCGCTTTGTATATACACACACATGAAGTTTGTAACTCCGATATTAAGCAAGCTTTGGGCACCTTACAAAGGTCAAGCATCTTTTTAATTCGTTCAGTCTGAGAACGGAGATTTTCATACTTATTTTCTATAATGTAAATTATATCCACCACTGCTGGGTCAAGAAATCCCTTCTCCCCAATATATTAACAAATACACGCTAACATCTCTTTTCACCATTCTTCTTTTTCAAAGAATACTTATTTTTCTATTCACTGAGGTGACTCATGGCCACCCAAAGAACTACATGCACTATTCAAGAGCACACAAGGCTGTGCTTGTCATTACAAGCTCTAAGACCTCTCATTTAAGTCAAGAACTATTTAGGATTTGAAACTCAATATGCATTGTCCTGTTTACAATGTGATGGGAGAAAGAAAACAAGGTGGAAGTAGACATTAAGTAATATGGTTATCAGAACCTGTGAGCTGTCTTCTCCAAAAAGTGTTTCAGCTCCTTATTATTTTCCCCTAAAATGACATGTGTAACATCTTCATTAAGTTGATTAAATCGAACACCACCACCACAATTAATAAGTCTTCTCATCTTGTCCAGCTTCTTGCCACTGAAGCCACACAAATAGATCTACAGAGAGAACAGAGCAAGAAAAAATGTTTGGAAAACAACAAAAAAAATGAAGTAGAGTATTTCAGTAAATTTTGTTTTGACTGTGGTAGAACACAGAAACTAGTAGTGTAGCAACTAATCTAGGAAAACTTCATTATTTACTAACAGAAAGAACTCCCAACCAACCAAAAAAAAAAAACCACAAAACCCCAAAACCACACACCAACTTTAGAACCCATTCACTACAGTGTTTAAATACACCTATGTATAAATATGTAATTTTATATTTATACTAAATATCTAACACAATTACACACACACAGATATGCAGACACATGCAAGCTGCAGCATGCGGACACAAAATAAATCTGAGATTTGCTGCTGACCATGGAAACAACAATTTACTCAAGCAGCAACTGCCAGTGCCTCAACCTAGTTCCTTCTACAGGCCAAGACCAAACATTTCAAAGTATATATTGTTAAACATACTCGACAACCATCTAACAAATCTTCAGGGGCTTGAAAAGAACTTATATCCAAGTTTTCCAGCTCATCAGGAAGAGGATCCAGTCTGCTGCCCATAGCAGAACTACATGCTGTTTCGTTAATGCCACTCAAATTGATATTGGATATGTGGCTGACGTCCGAAAGTGTATGATCTTCAAATAAAATTAAAATTAAAAAAAAGATACATTAGTTTTAGCTCCTCTCTCTCCACTGCTTCACTAAACAAAATATAGAACTGCCACATTTGATTTTGTCATGCTAAAAGGAAACGTCAAGTCTGAAGAATAAAAAACACTAGGTCAGTATAACCTTGGTTAAAGACCTAACTTGAATTCCCAGTGCTCTGTTGGTAGCGCTACCCTGGTGTCCCTGTTTACTTATTTCCTGAAGTCGTACTCAGTAACAGTTGTTTGGAAAGACACCTTTAAAGCTGGCTGTGTCCCTCATGCCACCATGTTTGTTCACAAAATGCTTTTAACTTTCCTTCTGTTAATAGCAAGGAGTATGTAAAAACAAATGTATAAAGAAAATAATAGAAATAGGAATAATAATAATAATTAATAAAAACAAAAATCAGAGCTTGTTTTGCTCCCAAGACTGTTTTAAAATTAAATTCATAACAGAAACTTGTTTTAAACTACAATTGTATGAACAGTCATGCTTTGCTAGGACTTGGAAATATACACCCCTGATTCTTAAGCAGACAATCATAAACTAAATCAAGTCTACCTTTTAAACATTTATTCACATTTTCATGTTTTAAGTCGACACATGTTGGAGCATTCAATGTGCATAAACGTAATTTGTTGCGTTTTGAGCATAAGCAGAACCAGAACCCAAACTGTCAAACCAGCATTGCAAAACCAAGCAGCACTCTCCTAATTTGAAACAGTTTTTCCTCCTTAATACAAATGTTTTCTACCTTATTTTAACATATATTAAGAGGTCTTACTTACTGTCAGGCTTGTTAGCATGATCTGTAGGTGTTGATGTACTGGGTATACTACTCAGTGTCGATCCAGCCTCTATTTTATACATTGTCTCATCCTGACAGAAGCCTTTCTCAATGCTGTCAGAAAACCACTGCACAGACACACAGTGCACATTCCATTTTTTGGCACATTCATACTTCTGACCTTTCAAGTGTGAACAAAATAAAGATTACAAGTCATTAAAAGGCTAATGCTTCAAACAGTAATTGCTGGAAGTTGACTGGAGATTATGAAAACCTAAAAATTCAAATAACTGACTTCAACATGCAAGTTGGTTACCCTGAACTCTTCAATAAGCTGCTTATTTATTCTCTAAATAAAGTTAGAGCAAAAAAACCCTCATTCACCATTAGCTCAGGGGCACATTAGGACAGGGCACTAAAGAAAAAAAAAAAAAAGTCTTCAAAGCTTTTGAGCTGAGGAGGAAAAAAAACGCTTAAGTCAACCAGGCTATTTCTCCATAGAGAATGGGAAGGGAATTGGGGAATAAAGAAAATTCTTCCTATTCTTCTAGCAATAAAACCAATAAAACTACAATCTCTTCATCTTTTCAAGAGGAAAGAAAGGGAGCTTTCATTTTATCTTAGTAGGCATTTCAGAAGGCACAAAGAATAGATCAGTTAAAAAAAAACTAGTTCACAATCCAATTAAAATCAGCAAATAAATTAAGTCCTATCCTGCTCTCCAAAAAAAATCTTATCCTTATTCTTCCTTCCCTTCTAGGATTCTCCCTTTTTCTTCCCTTAAAAACATCTGGGTCTTTGTTTTTTTCCCCACGCTTGTTCTTTCCCATGCCTGTGTTACTCTTCCCATCAACAGCAATTCCCTAAACAGAAGATGACAGACACAGAGACAAGTCAAACTCTGATGCTTCTGTATATTCACATTACTTCTACTCAAGAAGTGAAAGTAGCATTTACTCTGTAAGTTCTACCTTTTGGCTCTTGAACTATGAGGTGAGTACATTCATTCATCTTGAGCTGCCCCGTATACTGCCCACCGTGTTCAGCAGTGAGGCGCTGGACTTCTTTCCTATCTGTACTACTTAAGCCAGTTACGCAAATTGTACAGCCAAGGAACACCGGACAAGCGTAGTCTTCCATATTAACATCAGTGTACCTTATTATGCTAAAGGAATGAAAGAAAGAAAAAAAGAAATAAAACATTTCTTCCTCCACATAAAATCAATCAGAATAAGAAAGTAGTCTGTAGTCCTCAAAACAAAACCAGTTTTGGTTTGGATTTTTATACCTTTGCTGAGACTTATCCCACAGTGCCTTAACCCAAGAGGGAAGCAAAACAGGTTTTTTCAGAGAAGCAGCTACTAAGTACTTCTTGCTGCCAACTTCTCCAGCTATAAGATGAGTTACTGACACACTGAGGTCTCTGTGCACATGTCCACCCATCATCTGCACATATTTATGAACTTCTTCCTGAGTGGAGGAAAAAAAATATAGAAAACTATAATGATTAAAAAAGAACCTATATCACACTCATATTCACCTTAAAAAACAAAATCAAGAGGTTTCAATTGTCCATGCTTTCTCCTAAAAATATATATATTAAAAAATATAAATTGGGAACATATGGAAGCCATGAAGTACTATTTCTATTTTAACTGCATTTACAATAAACTGAATGTAATAAGTACCCTGAATAAAAACACTATAATCATACCGTATGAGCAAAATTTTACAGACGGTTGACGTTTTAGATAGTATAAATTAGAAAGAGGTATCAGAATAAAAAAAAAAAAAGGTAAATTTCTTAGACTATTTAAATCATAGCTGATGGTGTATTAAGTATTTATCATGCAGTTTTGTGTAACCAGAAGAAAAGTATACTGTTGAATTCTTACATTTTTAGATATGCACATGCTTACGTAACATATCCATGTGCATGCACAGACACACTACTACATACACATTCATATACTAAATATATTCATAAGACTTGCTCTTTCTCCATAAAACTCTCTATATAAACTAAACAGTCAACAAACCATAGAAAGAGAAGACATAGCCAGACACAGGCACAGTTATATTGACACATAATATGACTGCTGAAGGAAACACCACAATAATCAGCTACAATATCCACTTTGTACAATGCATTACCCTAACATCTTTTTCAAGACTGGTACAGGACACTGTTACGTCGGCCATGGTCATATTGTACACAGGATGCTCAGCTCTTGGGACACATCTCTGGGACTGCATGCAGTATAGAACTACCTGTGGTCCAACGATTCTACAACCAAGCTGCAATAAAGTAACATAAGAAAAAAAAAATACAAAGAAAATTAGCAGAAAGTATCAGGAAGTAGTATAAGGAAGGCTTTCCTTGTCCATGAATCCAGAGGAAGGCAGGGCCCTTGGTCTGCCCACATCTGACATCTCCAGGTAGTCCTGGTTTTACTCTCAGCTGTGGATTTTCAGTATAATCCTAACAGGTTTTCTGGCTTCAGTAAAACCAGCAGATGATGTAGCTAGTGCACCAGAGAATTCCAGCTAACCTGTCTTTCTCTCTGCTGGACAATTCTTTGCAGGTCAAACAAAATTATGTTAGTCAGGAGGAAACAAAAGTGTGAGAGCCAGCTTAGTGACTCTAGCAGAAACAAAACTGATCATACTATTTGTTTTCCCACATGCTATAATCCTTAGTCATCTTCTTTCATAAATACAGGATGCAGTGAATTTTTAAAGATCTAATTGTGACTAATTCAAATGCTATATTCAATGCAAAAAGAGAGAACAGAGAATGTAAATACAGACATGAGTGTTTATAGAAAAGAAACAACATAGCTAGCAGTAAGTCCATGGGTAGCATACCTTTTTGAGATGATTGAAAACAGCCCCTCTAAAAGGATCACAAATGTAAAGCGATTTGTCATTTTCTTTTATATGAAGCGCTGCTTCCTCTTCGAGGATCTGGAGATGTTCTTCCGACTGAAATTCTTTTATGGACTGCAGGTAAAGAGTGCATACAACAACATTTATTTCATTAACAAATCACAAATAGCCAATCCTGCAGAAACTACACATCAAGTACACCTACTTGAAACAGCTCACGACAAAGTTACCACACAAGAGTAGATTGGCAAAACAGGCTAAAATACCTCAGGGTATCCCCCTCATTCCCTTAAGACTTAACAATATTCAGACTTAAAACACTCATCACACAACCTTTCAGGACCTGATCCTGCTACACAGTGCCCTTAGCTCTCACCAACCGCTCAAGGTGGAAAAGAATCCATGATGTCCCTCCTAAGTTTACTTAGCATTTAGATGAGTGACCACCATTCACAGCTTCCAAGCTACGAATCACTTCAATAAATGTCAATGGGTTTGGAAATGCTAATGTCTTTTTTGTTCCAGAAGTAATGTCATAAAAGCATAAAAAGGGTTGGGTTGGAAGGGACCTTAGAGACCACCCAGTTCCACCCCCTCCTTGTCATGGGCACCTCCCACTGGATCAGGTTGCTCAAAACCCCATCCAGCCTGGCCTTGAACACCTCCAGGGATGGACCATCCTCAGCTTCCCTGGGCAACCTGTTCCAGTGCCTCACCACTCTCACGGGAAAAGGTATCTTCTTAATACCTCACCTAAATCTCCTCTCTTTCAGCTTAAAACCTCTACCCCTCCCCCCTATCCCTGCACTCCCTGATAAAGAGCCCCTTCCCAGCTTTCCTGTAGAACACTGTTAAGGACACTATTTAGGTGTCCCCTGAGCCTTCTCTTCTTCAAGCTCATTGACCCCAGCTCTCTTAGCCTGTCGTCATATGGGAGGTGCTCCAATCCCCTTGTTCATCTTTGTGGTCTCCTCTGGACTCACTCCAACAGGTCCATGTCTTTCCTGTGCTCAAGACTCCAGAACTGAACACAGGACTCCAGGTGAACACAGATGTTTTGTCTGATGAATAAGGCCGGCAGTCAGCAATTTCTTGGATGTCCTTCTTGTATAATGCCTACCACACTGGGAATAAAGTGTGTCCTAGGAAGCTAAGATCATCATCAGCTGCAAACTGAGCTAAATAGGGAAAGTCCTACAGCAGCATTTGCTGTTTGCACATAAAGGGGCTATTTTAACACTTATTTCTCCACAGTCTTCATGCTGACAAAAAGGAAGAAACCCAGTTTCTCACTAATATTCTTCTAACACAGACACAGTTAAAAAACGAAACGTTCACAGAATCACAGAATAGTTTGGGTTGGAGGGGACCTTAAAGATCATCCAGTTCCAACCCCCCCGCCACGGGCAGGGAACCCCTACTTACCTCTAGAGCTTTAAGAAAATACTCCGAGCTCCCCGCAGACCTGACGAACTTCACAAAGAACGGCTCCTTGCCACCTTTCATCCTTTAACTGAGAAGCGAAACACGGTGAGCGCCCGCCCACTCTCCGCAGGGGTCGCTCAGCCCGGCTGCCGGCCGGGGAGGGGCGAGGCTGGGCGCCCCGGGAGGCTCCTGCCTTCCCCGGGACGGGACGGGACGGGGCCCCGGGCCCGAACACGAGCACACGAGCCCTCACCGACCACTTGGCAGCGGCCTCGGGGCGCGCGGGAAAACGGCGGGTGTCGCCGTGCGCAGGCGCATCGGGGGAGGGCGGTGCGGGACGGGGGAGGGACAGCGAGGAACGCGCGTGTGGGCGGGGAATGGGAGGGGAACGGGGCGGGGAAGGGGGGAATGGGAGGGGAAAGGGGCGGGGAACGGCGGGAATGGGAGAGGAACGGGGCGGGGAATGAGGGGAATAGGAGGAGAACGGCGCAGGGCAGGGCAGGGCAGGGCAGGGCAGGGCAGGGGAGGGGAGGGGAGGGGAGGGGAGGGGAGGGGAGGGGAGGGGAGGGGAGGGGAGGGGAGGGGAGGGGAGGGGAGGGGAGGGGAAGGAAGAGGGAGGGGAGGGGAGGGGGCGAGGAAGGGAAGGGGAGGGGAGGGGAGGGGAGGGGAGGGGGCGAGGAAGGGGAGGAAGGGGAGGGGAACGGGAGGGGAACCGGTCAAGGAATGGAGCGGGGAAGGGGAGGGCAACGGGTCAAGGAATGGAGCAGGGAATGGGCGGGGAGTGAGGCAGGGACCGGGGCAAGGAACAGGCGAGGAATGGGGAAAGCAACGGGGCAAGAAACGCCCAAGGAATGGGGTGGAGGAACGTAGCATTGGACGGGTGGAGAAGGGCATAGGGCAGGGAGCAGGCGGGAAACAGCAAGGAGTAGGGCAGGGAATGGGCTGTTGGCCATCGTCCCGCGCCGTGTCCCTGTCCGGATGCGCTGCGGAGCCGGGAATGGAGTTCGCTGGGTGTGTGGAGCCTCTCGCTCCATCCCCGCTCGGAGGGCGAGACCGCCTGTGCGGATCTCTAGGGATCTGTGATGAGTGATGATCCGTGATGTGTGAGTGTTCTGTGAACTGTGATGATATGGACGTCCTCCTCCCATTAATTTCACAGAATGACCGAATGTTTTGGATTGGAAGGGACCTTAAAGATCATCCTGTTCCAACGCTCCTGCCATGGGCAAGGACACCTCCCACTAAGTCAAGTGTGTCCTGCATCCGTGGTGTCCTTCCTACATTTGGTTAGCACTTAGATGGGTGATCATCATCCAGTCCTTCCAAGCTACACATCACTTCAATAAATGTCAATAGGTTTGGAAATGCTATTTAGTTTTTTGTTCCAGAAGTGATTTCATAGAATCATGGAATGTTTTGGATTGGAAAGCATCTTAAAGATCATCCAGTTCCACGCCCCCTGCCATGGGCAGAGACACCTTCCACTGGATCAGGTTGCTCATCGCCTCATCCAACCTGGCCTTGAACACCTCCAGGGGTGGGGCATCCACAACTGCCCTGGGCAACCTCTGTTCCAGTGCCTTACCATCCTCACAGGAAAAGATATCTTCTTAATACCTCATCTAAATCTCCTCTCTTTGAGCTTAAAACCTTTACCCCTCCTCCTATCCCCGCACTACCTAATAAGGAGCCCTCCCCAGTTTTCTTGTAGACCCCTCTAAATACCAGAAGGCTGCTATTTAGGGCTCCCTGGAGCCTTCTCTTCTGCAAGCTCAACAACCCAACTCTCTCAGCCTGTCCTCATATGGGAGGTGCTCCAGCCTTCTGATCATCTTTGTGGCTTACTCTGGACTCACTCCAACAAATCCACATCCCTCCTGTGTTGGGGGTTTATTCCTCTGGTGTATGGTACCAGCTTATTCGCCAGTGCAGCCTACTTCACACCCCTGGTGTGTGTGAGTGGTGGGATGATGCACAGCTGAAGACAGCAGGGTGCTCAAGTGGGCCTCAGTAAGCTGGAGGAGGTTCCTCTCTGGTTTGGGAGATGTTACTGCCATAGGAGGTGAAAAGGCAAAGCTGCTTCCCTAGCCCTGGCAACCCCTACACATGGCACCTCCTCCCCAATAAAACCAGAGTCCATCAATGGAGCTCGCTTGGTGTCATGAGGTTCTAGGGCATGGCAACTCTGGATGTACATACAGACTGGGGAGTGAGAGGCTAGAGAGCAGCCCTGCAAAACAAGATCTGGGGTTCTTGCTGACAGCAAGTTGGAACATGAGGCAACAGTGTGCCCTGGCAGCCAAGAGGGCCAGCTGTGTCCTAGGGTGCAGGAGGCACAGCATTGCCAGCTGGTCAAGGGAGGAGACTGTCCTGCTCTACGCCACACTAGTGCTGCCCCGCCTTGAGTACTGTGTGTAGTTTTGGGTGACTCAGTGTAAAAAGTATATAAAGCTACTGGAGAGCTTCCAGAAGAGGACGACAAAGTTGAAGAAGGGTTTAGAGAGGAAGCCATATGAGGAGCAGCTAAAATTACTTGGTCTGTTCAGCCTGGAGAAGAGGAGACTGAGAGGAGACCTCATTGTGGTCTACAGCTTCCTCAGAAGTGAAGGAGAAAGAGCTGGTCTGTTCTCTCTAGTGACCAATGGTGGGACCAAAGAGAGTGGCAGGAAGATATGCCTGGAGAATTTTAGGTTGGATATTAGAAGAAGGTTCTTCATTGAGAGGGTGGTGGAGCACTGGAATAGGCTCGCCAGGGAAGTAGTCACGGCACCAAGCCTGACAATATTCAAAAAGCATTTGGACAATACCCTCAGACATGGTGTGAATGTTGGGGTTGTACTGTGCAGAAACAGAAGTTGGACTCGGTGATCCGTGTAGGTCCCCTCTAACTCAGGACTTTCTACGATACTAATGCTGCCAACTTCTGCTAAGGGGGGAGATAGAGAAAGTATCACAGCTGCCAGGGTCTGGGAGAGGCTGGAACTGTGAACGTCCCATTTCCATCCAAGTTTCAATCATTATTATCTTTCCAATGGAAATACTCTAAGGAATGTGTTTTTATTCTTGTAGCTTCAAAGCTATGAACAAGAATGTCAAATGCTCTGTTTTCAGAGTGGGTGGCAGGAATTTGAACATCAGTGCTCACAAAACTTGTGCCGGGACTAAAGCCTCATTTCTCCCATATCACACTGTGGTATCAGCCTGAATCATCAAAAGGCAGAAGTGTCAATCTGCTTGAGGGGAGGAAGGCTCTGCAGAGCAGGTATCTGCACAGGCGGGGTCAATGGGCTGAGGCCAATTATATGAGATTTAACAAGGCCAAGAGCCAGGTCCTGCACTTTGGCCACAACAACCCCATGCAACGCTACAGGCTTGAGGAAGTGTGGCTGAAAAGCTGCCCAGAGGAAAAGGACTTGGGGGCGCTGGTTGACAGCTGGCTGAACATGAGCCAACAGTGTGCTCAGGTGGCCAACAAGGCCAACAGCATCCTGGCTTCTATCAGAAATTATGTGATCAGCAGAAGTAGGGAAGACATCTTCCTCCTGTATTTGGCACTGGTGAGGCTGTGCCTCAAATACTGTGTTCAGTTTGGGGACCCACAGTGAAAGAAGGACATCGAGTTCCTGGAGCGTGTCCAGAGGAGGACAACGAAGCTCATGGAGGGTCTGGAGAACAACTCTTAAGAAGAAATGGCTGAGGGAACTGGGATTGTTTAGCCTAGAGAAGAGGAGGCTGAAGGGAGACTTTATTGCTCTTCACAGTTACCTGAAAGGAGGATGTGGCAAGGTGGGTGCTGATCTCTTCTCCCAAGTAACAAGCGACAGGACAAGAGGAAATGGCCTGACGTTGTGTCAGGGGAGATTTAGATTGGATATGAGGAAAAATTTCTTTGCTGAAAGAGTGGTGAAGCATTGGAACAGGCTGCCCAGGGAAGTGGTGGAGTCTCCTTCCCTGGAGGTGTTCAAAAAGCGTGTAGATGTGGTACTTCAAGATGTGGTTTAGTAGGCATGGTGGTGTTGGGCTGATGGTTGGACTCTATGACCTAAGAGGTCTTGACCTAGTATAAGGTATCCCTGCCAGTGGCAGGGATCTGGAACTAAATGATCCCAAACCATTCTATGATTCTATAACAATGCCCATTCACCCAGTGGAACTCCATTCTTTGTGGCCATGACTCTTTGCTAAGGCTTACTGTTGTTTGCATAACATCCATGCTGCCCGTAGTGGGAACAGTTATTTTGATACAAGATGCTCTTAGGAAAATAAACATTTTGAAAGAGGAAAGCACCACAAGCATTGTCGGGGTAGTGAATTTTCAGTACCACGAAACCTTACCCTGTGGCCACATGATGGCACCATAATCTTGAGAACTGAAGGGAAGGATGTGCACAAGTCTACTATAATTGTTAAACGTTAGCTCTTCAGTCACTAGGGTAAATCCTAGACGCACTAAAAATTCTTTGCCATACTTATTTAATTTAAAAAAAGCTTAAAATTAATCTTCTAGGATCAGAGTGAATTGTGTGAGATAGTGCTTTTTCCATCTGTAAAAATAAGCAAGCCCATGACAACCGAAACCGCGTATTGACTAATACATTGTTGGTGACAAGAAGTTAAGAAGACGGGAATTATCTCAATGATCCTGTATTATTTGATGATGCTGGCTCTTAGTCCACTTGTAAACACTTAGTTTGTCCCGCCTGCTCTTTCAGCATCACAGCAATGTGTTACGAAGAGGATTTTCTCTTCCTTTTTCATTCTTCCAGGCTATTCTAAAAAAAGGAGGAAAGGGAAAAAGGATAAAGAAGTCTAACACACAACAGTTAATCATCTTTAATGGATTGTATAATACAGTATGTTATTACAATATATTGGCAAAGTCCTTAATTGAATGCACCAACAGTACTACCAAATATCATGTTTTCCACTATCTTTTTGAATGCAGATCAGAGTTCGCTACAGCAGCTGAAATATGGCTTGTTCTCATTCACTGAAGTGTGATCCCATCTCTTGATCCCAAAAGTCTTGATAAGCCGCTGATCCACTGGGCCACCAATCTCTAAATTCCACTTCTTCCCTTTGGAAGTTACTTGTTGCTTGGAAGGATTCATACCGGAGAAGAGAACTATGCAAAGGACTGGGGCTGCTTTTTAACATTCCTCTCAGGAGGCTTGTCAGTGTGCTTGTGCACGTTTGGGTCTTGTATTTTGCTCCTGCAGGGCTGGTCAAGATACATACGCTGTCTGGCATCAAAGCCTTCCAGAGAAAATAACTTCTTAAAGGCAAGGTATCTTAGGAGCCGAATGAAAATTCTTGTCAAGAAAGTAATAAAATATAGACATATTTTCATAAAGATATTCTAGAGGAAAAAAAAAACCAAATCAGCCTATCTACAAGTTACTGCATGTAGCTTATTTCTTTAAAAAAGAAATGCATGTATTTGTCATTTTATGCTGAAATTACCAAATTTCTGCTTATACTGATATAGTTATGTGTTTAAATAGCATACAAAGTCCAGAAAGTAACTGATGCACAGGGTCTTAAAAGAGTATGCAGCTGAAAATCTTGCACATTAGAAGGTGTAGTATACTTTTGTTATACTTTCCACATGAATCTAGTCCAAAAGTGGTGCTTAATATGACAAAACTGAATAAGTTCGACCAAGTGGTCTGATAAGCAAAAATTTCCCTATTTCACTTCCTGTTTTCATAAGTACTTAGCAGTATTAAATCTCTTTTGGGCTGTTTGAAAGATTTGCTTCCTTTAAAATATTATTTGAAAGGCTATGTAGAGGAGTTGGGTGACAGAAATTGCCCTGCTGGATATGAACAGCAATCCAAATATTCACTTTTAATTTCTTGTCTCCAGAGCTGTCCAAAACCGTATGTCTTAGAGGAAATATAGGAAATGCTAGAAAGGACAACTTGACTGAAATCCATTAATAGTGTCATTATGGTATGATCTTAACATGTGAGTATCCCTATTTTTATTTCATCTTTTCTATGTATTGAAGTGCTTTGCAGGATCTGAGCTTTAAGGGGAAGCTCAGTCATGCTTGACCATCTGTCTGACTAGTTATGGAAGTTTTCGCTCCCTGGAAAACTACCAAATGGCAGAAAAAAAACATTGGTGTAGCCCCCAAATGTTTCCTCCTTGTAAAACAAACAAAAAAAAGTGATACTCTATGCACTTGATTCCATAGAACAGTGAATATTTTTACTTATTCATATGTTTTGATAACTTAAATGTCCTATAACATATGCTTATCTCTAAAAAGATTTGGGTCACCTCTGTCAAAAAAACATTTTCACACCTCTAATGCTGTTGTGGTTTTGCAGCCATTATGACTGCATTCGCTACATATTTTTAAGTTTATCTGTTATGTAGGCTAGACAAATGTCAAGAAAAATCACTGCATATAAAAGCTAAAACCCTGTTTGCTAGTTGTCCACATTTGATCTAACTTGGTTAAGGCTTCATATGCAATATTTTATTTTTAAAATATTGTAAACACATTGATTTTCTGATCAATGGTAGGTCATTATATTAGCTTTATAGTATGAATAGCATATAAAAGAGCAGTTAATTAAAAGAAAGCCTTCTGAAATAGCAAACTCTCAGGTCAATTAGATATTAACCCCTAGTAGTTAGATCTATTGTGAGAAAGATTAAGGTACTCAACCATAAACAAAGGGAAACATACTGTAAAAGATCAGAAACTTTTCTAAATTTATAAAATTTTCCCATAAAACTTGTAAAGATTCTGTATCACAGACCTCAGTCATTTAACATTATTTAGAGATGCACAGCCAGGCTGGTAAACGATGTGACTGAAACTGAGTTTAAATGTGGAAGATATCTTGTGTAAAGTACAGTCAAGAGAGGTTTCCGAAGAACCAGAGTCAATTTCTCATCTCTAGTTCACTTCAAAAACTTAGTTTATAAGCCTGCTAGCATAGGCCTTCAGAGTTTCTGTAGTTTTGGGCAGTATAGAGCAAAACTATGCTTTCACATGCACAAAAAAAAGGGAACACATTTTTCTATAAAGAATCCCACATTAACATATCTAGGTAGCTAATTTGAGACATGCTTTTCATTTATGTACAAATACCTATATCTATGAGCAAATACAAGCTTTGGTAAATATGTATTCTGTGATTTTTTTTGCAGCTGCTTTAGAGCCAATATCCAGGACAGATTCTGCAGGCTTTCATCACAGACTTGATTTCGCAAAAGTCAATTCCACATTTTTGCTAGACACAACTTACAATGCAGCAGAAACTTCTTGTTCTCCAGTAGATTGTGTGTAGGTGGAGCTAGCTCGTTCAGCTGTGTCAACATAGAAAACAGGACAGTATTTAGAGAAGTGGAATGCAATCTGCTTTCGGAAAAAGCTACGGAGATACTTCCTAAATTTTTCTCCAGCGAAGGCATAAATTATAGGGTTAATACAACAGTGGATCATTGAGATTGTTTCTGTCACTTGGGTTGCTTTGTGTAGTTGACCATTGCCTTCACAAGTAGTGACAGAGAAAATACCTTGAAAATCACGCAAGAGGATGCAGATGTTGTATGGTGCCCAGAAAAAAAAGTAGACAATCATGATGATAAAAATAAGCCTGACTGCTTTATGTTTCTTCTCATTCCTACATTGCAGTAATGTCTTTATAATTTGTGCGTAGCTGCAGATCATAATTAACATTGGAATAACAAGACCCAAGATGTTCATTTTTAAGGTCAGGAATTGCTTCCATACATTTCTCTGCTCCGACGGATAATGAGGACTGCAAGTAAAACGTGTACTTTCCTTTTGAGTTTTGTGAAATACTATCCCAGGGACAGAAGCAAACATAGCAATAGCCCAAGTGACAGCACTGGTGAGGATGCCGTAGGTAGCTGTTCTGGCTTTTAAAGCAAACACTGCGTGCACGATGGCCAGATACCTGTCTAGGGTCAGCAGGATTATGAAAAAGATCCCGCTGTAAAAGCCAAGGAGGTAGATACCTGAGAGAATTCTGCACAACGCATCCCCAAAAATCCAGTCATGAACGGCGTAATAAGCCCAAAAAGGGAGGGAAAATATAAACAGCAAATCAGAAATTGCCAAATTGAGAAGGTAGATGTCGGTCATGCTCTTCAATCTCTTGTATTTTACCAGGATGAGGACAACAAGCATGTTGCCTATGAGGCCAAATATCACCACCAAAGAATACAGTGGAGGCAAAAGTGTTGCTGCAAAGTGCTTTTCCTCTATTTGTAGACATGGGGTCGCTGAATCACCGTAGTCAAATTCTGTTGTTAGTGGCATGTCAGCAAAGTCTGTAGTCTGGTTTTCCATGGTGTGTTGGTCTGGAAAGGAAGAAAAGGATGTTAAACTCAAGGAAACTCCACGCTTGGCAGTGAGAAGGAAACATGCTGACGTCTTCATCTGGAGTGCTTTTTGCTGTTGAGCACATAAGCATTACCATGTCAATGTGTGGAAGAGAATGAAATTGCAGAGCTCCCAGGAAACCCACCCATACCAGTGGAATCACGTTGCTGCATGTTGGAAGTGTGCTGCGTGTCATTTCCCACGTGTGTGCTGCCTGGTGCCTTTCTCTTCCTGCGTATAGACTGTCAGCTGCCTGACCACCCAACCAGAAGCAGAGGAGTGATGAATTTAGCCTGAGCAGTGGGTAGTTCAGGGCTGTTGTGCTCAGCAGTAGCTTTCCAAAGGGGCAGAGCAAGCCAGCAAGCCAGCAACAGGAAAGCACAGCAGCTGGCACATAGCACGTAGCCATGCTTCTCCTTGGCACCTGGCCACCTCCTCATCGTGCCAGCCCACAGTGTAGCCCTCAGCCAAAAAGGACCAGGCACTGGCAAGGTGTAAACCAGTGCCTGCAAAGGCACTGTGACATGGATAAACCAATGCTTGTTCGGGTTGTTCATGACTTCCTGGGGGCCTTAACGCCTCTGGGGATAAGGTCACTGGAGGTGTAGAAAAGATCTTTGCAAAGTGCATAACATACCCACCTGGTGGACCTGCTGTCCTGGGTGTTGCAGAGCAGCAAGTTGGCAGTGTTGGTCTAGGCTGAAGTGGCAAACTCAATATCCTTTACAGAGCCTGGGCCAGGCGTATATCATGGAAACATGCTGGTTGTAGGTAGCTCTGGAAGGCAAATGGTGGGTGGTCCTGTAGGAAGAATGGATAGTCAGACACCTTAGCAAATGGCATAAAAGGTGCTATCAGCATGGCCTAGAACACCTGTATGTGTTGTGGCATCTTGCTGTCAGTTGATAGACCTCAGTGCTGGAGGACAAAAGCATTTTGATTCCTTGTTTCACAGCTGTGATTCAGGAGCTCCAAAGTTTAGATTAGCTAAGTGTCTTGGAGGGAGCGCAAAGGCAAAAGACAGATGTGACCATTGCTATGAGTGTACATTAACAATTCTTTGTGTGTAGCTGTTGTTTGATATCATCCTTCATTATTCTTCAGTCAGTGTTTGCAGTGAGGTGACACAGTGCAAGTGTTGCCCAAACTCTGTCCCTCCAGTTTTAGTTTGGGTAGTACTGGGAGATCTGGATTTGCCTTGCAAGGAGGAGTCACAGACTGGGAGGTGAGTGTGCGGCAGAGCTGTGAAAGCCCTCAGTCAAGTTCTGTTATAGTGCGAGCAGGTAGAGGCTGTGTGATTGCAGATGTTTTTTGCTAAGACCACATTCTCAAAACCACCACTTCATTCTCTTCTGCACTTGAGTTCTGCAGCTCTATATCTAAGCAAAGAAACTCAGCCTGTTGCTGGAGAAACACAGGGGCAGGCCATCCCTGTCTTTTGGTGGAACCTCAGAGTGGTCCATTCTGATTTACCACCTGTGAAATTCCTGAAGTGTCTCTCTGTGTTCTCTAGACAAAACTGTTGAGGTGAAAGTATTATTTTTTTCTGTAAGCACAGATCACTCAAAATGCTATTTTATTTGTGTCAAAGAGGTTAACTTAGTTGAACCTAAGAGGAGGTCTTGATGAAGGGACTGTTTGCTAGGTGTTTGATCACTTTCCTCTGATCTTAATAATGAGGATCCGAGTCCCTCCCGAGCTGCCAGCTCCTGATGGAGATTCTTATGCAGCACAGTGCAGATATGAATCCACTCAAAAAGGAGGAAGCGTTACTGGACCAAAACCTACACCTCGTAAACAGAGGTGCTGCTTTCTAAAAACTTTTTCCCTCCCCTTCTCCAAGTTCTTTCTCAATCTGGCTGTTAACTCTGCTTCTAATAATATCAAGAATGAGAACATCCTATATTCTGACTTTAGCATTTTGAGTGTGGCATGAATTTTTCTTCTGGAGAACAAGGACTACAAGAAAATTGGTAAGTTTTAGCAGTTTGCTAAACAGCTTTGCCCAGATACAATTTTTGCAGGAGAAAGTAAGTACTGTCAAACTACTGAAAGACCAGCTTTCAGGAAACTCTGGCAATCTCTCTGAAACAGTTCTTTTTCCACAGCCATACTAACTATGTAGTCATTACAATACTGTGATAATGGTTTTGCTGGTAAAGGAAATGGCAAGGAGACAAGACTTGAGCACTACACAAATCTTTAATATTTCCTTCAGCTGGACCTGCTAGACCTATTTTGCATGCCTGGACAGTTAAAGTCCCTGCTACTGCATAAAGATAAATATCCCGATTTCTGATGTGTCAGCCATGCTGTATGCTGGGATTATGGGATGAGGAACTGGCTGACCCAGCACATCCTAGTTGTTTAGTCTGGAAAAGAGGAGGCTGAGGGGAGACCTTATTGCCCTCTACAACTGCCTGAAAGGAGGTTGTAGCAAGGTGGGTGCTGGTCTCTTCTCCCAAGTAACAAGCAATAGGACAAGAGGAAATGGCCTCAAGTTGTGCCAGAGGAGGTTTAGATTGGATATGAGGAAAAACTTCTTTACCAAAGGAGTGGTGAAGCATTAGAACAGGCTGCCCAGGGAAGTAAAGTGGTGGAGTCACCATCCCTGGATGTGTTCGAAAAAAACTGTAGATGTAGCACTTCGGGACATGGTTTAGTAAGTCAGTTGGTGTTGGACTGATGGTTGGACTGGATGATCTTAAAGGTCTTTTCCGACCTTAATGATTCTATGATCATTTTGCACCTATGTGATGCTCATGCATACACATGGATATGAAAACCACCTGGATCATAAACACAGAGTGGGTTTTTATGAGTACGTGATTGATAGGATTCATGCAAATATTATTGCAGAATGCTGCCTTGATACTATTGGGGTAATTCTCACAACAGCCCCTTCTTCCTGCTAACTGCTATCTCACTGCCATCTCTCCTTTTCATCTGCCTTCTTGGAATGACAACCGCATCTTCCTTTCACCTTGTCTTCTTCCTTTCAACCCTTTTTTGCATCCTTAAATTATGGTCTCCTCTCTGAGTGGTTCCTTCTGCTTACTGAGCCTCATTCATCTAGCCTAGCCTTTGCTTCAGCAGCCTCTCTCTGCAAAAGTACTTATTACCCTGAATTGTGAATAGTATCCAGCCCATGCTGGCTATAGAAACTTCAGATATTAATTTGGAAACCAGAAAAAGGAATTGTACGTGGTTTTGTGCTTTATCCTGTACTCTCACTGCTTCAGGAAACAATGTTGGCCGCTGGCTAGAATGCTTCACTGGGTTGATTGACCTGAGTTGTTTACCTAATTTGAGATATCTGACTGTGCTTGTGTTTCCTGATCATGCAGGGGAAAACAAAAAGGTAATCCTGGAAGCCCTCTAAAGAAAAGATATCTCAAAAAGAGGTCTATATTATTTTGAATATAGTTTAGATAAATGTTCTAAAGTTCTAGAAGTCTGCAATCTGCTATATAAATTCTGTTGCCCTGGTTGAGACTAGCAGTCATGCAGCTTTCAAGAGAAAAACTGTCCACAGAAAAGCTGAGTAAGCTCATGTCACTGTGTCATACGAAGTTTCAGGTCAGAGGTCTCTTTTTAAAGAGGCGAAGATTTTATTAATGTTAGTTTCAGTTCACTTGAACAGTGCTGTAAAATGTTAACAACTAAAAAGCTCTAGTAAGTAAATGGAGGTAAAATGCTAAGCTATGCTGTATGTACACAGGTTCCATGAGACAGAGATTGTTCAAGATATGGCATCGGATTTCCTGTACCCATCCTGTGAGAAGAATAAGTACTCTTCACTCAAATAACCTGTTTTGTCTTTGCAGTAACAGTTTTAAAAAACAGATTTCCATCCTTATATATCATCTTCAGAGAAAAAGATCAGAGGCGCGTATTCCATTGTATTTCTTACTCAGATCAATTTCTAGACATCTATTTCTTTGCTTACCTGGATCTTCTGCTCAAGTCTAGCAGTTCTGTTCTTTAGAAATAGTGTATTCCATTTAACATATCCTATACATTTACCCAGGGTGATTTTCAAAGATGAGTACATTGGCAAGATCCCACAAGTATTTTTCACCTCAGGTATTAGACTACCTAAGCAACAGCTAAATGTTAAAACAAAAACCAACCAAGTAAAGATGACTTACCATATATCTTGTGGTGCAAGTGATGGAATATTACATCTAGAGTAACAGTAAACCAATTTGTCAGGCACAAGAAGAAGGTCAAAACCACCTCTTCCTGCATGAAGAAGGATGTCTCAGTTTGAAAACTTCTAGCAAACAAATCTGTTTTCATTTAAAAAAAAAACCCAAAGAAGCAGTTCTCTTTTTTCTAAAAATGGTTCATCAGATGTTACTTTTCTAACTCTGCGAGATGTGTAGAGATGTTGAAATTGTGGAGGATCCTCCTAGGAGCTGAACTCAAGGTTTCACAACCCACAGCTGTAACTTTATAAAAAAGTTTTTGTATCACTGCTTTATCTTTTTCATTTACCTAACCTCTTTGAATCAAGAACAGTTATGTGAGGTTCATCTCTTTACATTTTTCAGTCATTGCATTTCTTTTATGTTTTCTTATTTCTGAACAAAAAAAAAGTGAAGCTTCTGAATAAAGCTTACGCTTCTACTCAGAATTAACAGTCACTTTCTGACTGCTCTGGGTTGCAGTCCTTATGTTTTAGGAGATCTGATGATTTCTATTTTTCTCTAACCTGGTCTTTTGGACTGTTTTTTATTTTAATCCCTCTCATAAGACTGTGACTTAGTCTATGTATTTAAAAAACTCACTGTTACTTACTTTTTGGAATTAAGCTTCAGAGAAGCCTGACAGAATCTGATTTCTTATCCACTTATTTTCTCATGGCTGATTCCTGTGACTTCTAGAGTTACACTGAAGCTGCACTGTGAGCAACTTTTAAGATCCTTCTTAGACTTCAAAGAAACCGCACAGGAGGTAGAAAAACTACGGAAGATGCAAGAAAGAGATGGTGCCTTATCAGCACCTGAGAGAGAAACCTTGAGGAAACACCTAATAAAGTGCTACCCCTGCCTCCCCTTGACATCTCTTTGGAGGGTTGTGGAGTATCTCATCCAGTCAACCTAGTGAAGGCACTAAAGAGATGTCTTTCCTACACTCAGTCCCTAGTATCCTTGAAAGATTTTAAAATGCTAATAGCCAAATGGAGATATTTTGCTTTGGATGCTGCCATTCCTTAATTGAAGTAAAGGGAATCACAGCTCTGGAGTTACATCTCAGATTTCACGGCCAGGGGGATGAGGAGATAGTAAAAAGGTAAAAGCTCAGTCTGTTTTCCTTGTGAGCTCCATTTTGCATGAGGGACTAATCCAGGTCTTTATTCCATAGGATTTTTCTCTTCCTTTCCTAATCAGCTGTTCCAATGAGTTCTCTAAAGGCTGGAGTCTTAGCATCAAAATTAATGGTCATTATAGGGTATTCCATGTTCACACATACTTGATGGCCTATATTAGACCACCTATACAGTGAAAAAAGATGCTTCTGAAAATGTTTCCACTACACCAAAATCATATAATCATTCTGAAACAAGGTATTGCATCAAATTTATTTTTCAATGTTTAACTCCTAAACAGTCTACATATTGAAATTAACATACATTTTAAGGATTTCTTTTTGAAGCCTGCTTCATTTTTCACTGTTTATTACATGCTACCGAACCTACTGGAGATTCTAAAACCTTTCATGATCCCATATTGTATGGACAGAGGAAACAGTCTCAAACCTCCTGTTGGACTTGCCTGTTTTTCTCTAAACTTTTGATTCTGAGCTACTTTCTCACAAAACTCATCTCAAACATTTGCATTAACATCAACAACTTAAAACTAAGAGATGTGCTAGGCTGATCTTCAGAAACAGTCTCTTGTTCCCACAGATTTATGGGCTTTACTAATCTAGTTTGATTTTGTTACTTATAGCGTTTCATTCTCATAGCTCAGTGTGATCAGTAAGCGTAGCTGGGTATTTCATTTTCTGATTAGCACCGTAAGATAGCAGAGGGTGTCGCACACCAACAGAGGGCCTCTGCTACTCACAGTTTTAGCAGCTGACTGAGAGGAATGGCTTTGATGTGCACACCGGCTGAGTCTTACAGGTGAGTGAGAATCTCCGCACAGAAAGTGAGAGTACCTGTGACATTTAGGAACCAAAATACAAGGGGACACCCTGACCTTGACTTTGTTATCAGGACTTACAAGATATGTTCAATTAGCTATACAACTGCTGCAGATCAGCAGAGCTGCTGGGAAGTCAGGTTTGAGCAGGTCTTGCATGTGGCTGTGGGCAAGTCATAGAATGATAGAATGGTTTGGGTTGGAAGAGATCTTAAAGATCACCCAGTTCCAACATGTCTGCCATGGGCAGGGGTGCCTTCCACTAGAACAGGTTGCTCATAGCCTCATCTGTCCTCAGATGCCTCCAGGGATGAGGCGTCCACAACTCCTTTGGACAACCTGTTCCAGTGCCTCATCAACCTCTCAATAAAAAAATTTCTTCCTAATATCTAATCTAAATCTCTCCTCTTTCAGCTTAAAACCATTACCCCTCGTCATCCTGCTTCCTGATAAAGAGCTTCTCCCCAGCTTTCCTGTAGGCCCCTTTTAAATACTGAAAGCAGAGTCTAAGCCCCTTGTGCTGTTTGCTGGGCACTGTGGTGCTGATAGCATGTTCTGTTAGGACAAGATCTTTCTTCTATTTTCTTCTCCACTCCCCTACTTCCCTCAGTTGCCCTTGATGGGTCTCTGCAGGACTCAACCTTCCCTCCAGTCTGAAGCTCCATCAAACCAGCCTGGGACAGCCATATTGCTGCTGTGTCACCTCCTCCTCACTGCTGCCTTCCGATTGCCTTCATCTAGCGTGCGTGTCAACGCTGAGGTATGGACAGTGCAAGTAGCACATCCATTGTTACAAGTAAATTTTTTTCAGTTTTTCTCAATATGTTGCCCAGCATCTCTTTGAAAAAGTGCGTTGCTGCTTGCCATGAGCTTCAGCAGACTTTAAGAATCTTTACCTACAGGTCAAGCTCATAATTTTACCAAGAAATTGAACCTATTGTTCAATAACAAAAGTGATTTGATATAGCTTGGTATTTTACCTATTATGGTTTTACTTTCAGAGGTGACTAACAGTTATGGTAAGTGGTGTGACACTCATTACCCTATACAGTGCTACAGACTAGGAGAAGTCTGGCTAGAAAGGTGCCTGGAGGAGAAGGACCTTGGTTGACAGACAACTGAAGATGAGCCAGCAGTGTGCCCAGGTGGCCAAGAAGACCAATGGCATCTTGGCTTGTATCAGAAACGGCATGACCAGCAGGTCCAGGGAGGTTATTCTCCCTCTGTACTTGGCACTGGTGAGAACGCACCTTGAATACTGTGTTCAGTTAGGGGTCCCCCACCACAAGAAGGATGTTGAGGCTTTGGAGCGTGTCCAGAGAAGAGCAACGAAGCTGGTGAGCGGGCTGGAGAACAAGTCTTACGATGAGTGGCTGAGAGAGCTGGGGTTGTTTAGCCTGGAGGAGAGGAGGCTGAGGGGAGACCTTATTACTCTACAACCTACCTGAAAGGAGGTTGTGGAGAGGAGGGAGCTGGCCTCTTCTCCCAAGTGACAGGGGACAGGACAAGAGGGAATGGCCTCAAGCTCCACCAGAGGAGGTTCAGGCTGGACATCCAGAAAAAAATTTTTCACGGAAAGGGTCATTGGGCACTGGCAGAGGCTGCCCAGGGAGGTGGTTGAGTCACCTTCCCTGGAGGTGTTTAAAGGACGGGTGGATGAGGTGCTGAGGGGCATTGTTTAGGGATTGTTAGGAATGGTTGGACTTGAGGATCCAGTAGGTCCTTTCCAACCTAGTGATTGTATGATTCTATTACTCCCTCCATAGACATTCCTGGAATGGTAGTGGGTTTTATTCCTTACCCACGGGGCTCAGGTTGATGTGCTTGGCAAGTGTGCAGCTGTGTACACTGTCAAGTCAAACTGCATTCATCAATCTGGTTATATAAGACATCTTCACAGTGATCAGGCCATCACACTGAAGTACCCAGTACCTAAGTGGGATACTGCAAGGAGATGTCATCATTTTTGTCAAGTCTACACCAGCACTGAAATGTCTACCGGGACACATACAAGATGCTTGCATTCCAGTTTGACACACAGATGTCATCAAGAAGAACTATGGGTACAGAAATTTGAAAATGCAGCAACAGTTTCCATTCAATTTATTACAAACTTGCCCCACCTGAAGAAGAAAGCCTGAGGGAAAAAAAAGGCCTAGGACAGAATGGCAGATACCCTTCTTAGGGAAACACTATGTGATAGTGTACAAGACATCAAAGTCTATAACTACAGCAAAGCAGATCATCCTTTTCATCAGGAGAAGAGGCGTAATGAAGACATGCGAATGCAGACTAAACGCGTTTCTTTTTCCATTGGTTCCCCTAATTATATCTTATTTTATTGCTTGTTATATTAAAAAAAATGTCCAAATTAGGTTGGCATTAGCATTTACTTATTTCATCATTAGTAGTTAAATTTCTTTGTTTTGAAGAGTCTGGATAAAGATATCCATCTAAAACTACTTTGTTGCTTAGGGTGTTTGTTCTTATCAGCCCTTTTTGTACAGACTCTCAAGTTCTTCTGAAGAATCTTTTGCCACTGCACAATCATGCCCAATCTTATATCTGTGTGGTGTGTTCTTTTGAGGAAAATCCGGGAAAACATGATAGACACCACACCCTAACAGTTCTGTCATGGAGACAAGTAAAAAAACCCCAACCCCCAACATTTTACACACTTCACATGCTCAAGGAAGCTAGGTTCCAAAAACAAACTCTGGAAGACACAAGCATTTTTAATCTGAGTTAACTCTAGTTCTTCACATGGTTCTTTACTGACAGTAAGATCAAGATCTCCCCACTATTATTATTCTCTTTTCTGTATGTTTCTCTCTTGTATATCTTGCAAGTACATAATTATCCATTGCAGCACGTAAAATTCCATTGCCATGGTATTATTTTTGTTTTGGCTTTACCCAGGCTGCTCTTACTGAACCAGCTGTGTTTCTTCCTGCTGTGAGAATGAAGAAGGCATTGCTTCCTTTTACCATTTTTATCCAGGCTTCTGGTGTATGCTACCTGTTTTATAGAGAAGGCGTTATCATAGTACAATGGATTTTACTTTTGAGCAGTAGCTATGCATTTCACATATTTACAGTTCTCAGAATCTCATATTTACAGAGGCCTTTAATTCTCACACTTTGGTGTTTTCAGGTGCATCTATAGTACATAAATTCTAGGTCTAGAGGTGCTGTTTGGGGCTCTCTCAGCTGTGAATCAGAATTACTCCTCAAGTGCATATGCAAATCCTGGACCTTTGATCAGGCACACTGGGAAAATCACACACCAAATTTCTTCCAGTAAAAACTAGGTCACAGAAAGGATGGACAGAGTCTGTACAATGACAAGGTATGTGCCAGGACCCAGGAAAGAGAAAGTTTTTTGGGTGCTAAAGATTAGGTGCAGTCTGTATTTGTCCATACCTCATGATCGCGTCCCTAGAAGTTCCTTCACTTCCATCCATTTGGTTTTCATTCCATTCAAAAAGTCTAGTATCATGATAGGTTGTGTTGTTAGTGTCATATGGTTAGCCTCCTACTGATACAGCCTTGTAGACAGTTGTGCAAACCTTATTGTCACTTGAAGGTTTGTGCGGTTCTGCACATTGGCCTGTGTACCTGATAATGCTGCTCTCTTCCAGATCCTGGCAATGCCTTGCCGGGATCAGTAATTTCAGACTTCAAACACTCAAACTGAGATTGCTCGCACTGTCACAGGTATTACAAAACTGCTTGGCAGTTATACAAACTTATATAATATTTTTTTTCCCTCTACTATTGCATTTTCTTAATTAAACACAGGTCCTAATAGGCAAGTGTCACCAGAATATGGGTACAAATCAGTGCCTTCACCCCTTTTTTCTAGACAAGCATCCTTCTTTGTTTTGGCCTGATGGCTACTGGTATTCTAAATGTGCTAGAATGTACTTGTTTGGTTTTGTTTCCTCTGCTAGCTTAATTTGTTTTATTATTTTACTAAGTTGTAATGCTTCTCAGGCCACAGTAATCACAGTAGCCATGAGGAGAAAGCCACTAGGCATCAGCAGTTGAAAACAGCAGCAAAATTCACCTTCAAAATGAGCAATATGTGCCTGTTGTACCATCTAACCTGGTCAGCCTTATGTAATTCTCCTGGCACTTTTTTTCTTTGTTGTTAACTGGAGCAAGATCCCATATAAATTTGTCCTTTGTATTTATTCCTTTTGTAATTTTCACTGGAAGTTACTTTGGAGCGTCATAATTCGGGGTCTCTCTTACTCGCTTAAATCTTTTAACATTCTGCTTAAAGTATACTCTGCCTATCACTTAAGGCCTCCGTTAAAGCTAATAAAGGCATTCTCTCTGTTTTTTGCCACCACATATTTCTACTTATCCATTTTCATCTACTCCTCTTCCTTTATACTTTGCTTACCTTTATCTTATCTAAACTATGTGCCCATAACGTCACAGCTGGGTTAACAACAAGAAACTCTTATGACTGGAACATTCCTATGCAATGGCTACTGTAAGTTTCCCTCTTTCTATGTTTGTTCATTTTATACTTGTCCCAGACTAACCAATGGCAGTGATTATAAATCTGGTGGTTGGTTGTGAGTACTGCTCAGCATTCACTGATACCATATATGTAGTTCTGCTACATTTCCTTTCACCCCTGAGGAAGTCTGCCTGACAGTCAAGAACAGTTTTCTTTTGCTGCATGGGGCATTTTTTCCCACGTGCTTCTGAACATGTGGCAGTAACGTCTCCTAACAGGGAAGTCAGACTCCGTCCTATCCTGTGCATAAATTAAACTTATTGATTTAGGAGCTGTGCATAGATATTTGGCCATGGCACCTGGGCATTGTCTTCACAGGCGTGCTGAAAGCCCAGTCAATGCATTATCTCTTCAGAAATCCAGTGCCCAAAATTTTGAACTTGTAGCCATTTCCTCTTAGCTGTTCAACATTTGTTGTAAAGCAACAATTGCCTTAGAGTATTCACAGATCTATATGGCAATCTTCCCCGTGTTCTGGTACTACTTCTGTGCTCTCAAACGCTTGCTTTCATTTCCTCAATATCTCACCAGAGCAGCACAGATGCCTCCCAAGCACAGCAGTGGTTCTTCTTTGTGATAGTTTCTTCTCTGCTGTAATTACAATTCTGCTGTGCCTTGCCATGTTCATAGCATACCTTTAGTTCACTGCACAGTTTCCGTGTGTCTGCCAGCTTCTCTAGCTCTTACATATGTGATTTATGTTCATCTCAGTGCTTTTCCCTGCAGAGCCTGAATGATAGAACATTTGTTTGCCGTACGTAAGATTTCCCCACCTCTTTGCCAAGGTGACTTGTGTTCTTTTTCACAGGGACAGGGGATCTTGTTAAACATTCCCCATGAGCAGCTCCTGCCCCCCCCCCCCCCCCCAACTTTGAACAGACTGCTTGAAGTTTTGCTAGCCTAATTTGGGACTACTTGGCCTCTAGATACACCATGCTGCAGCCACATTTAGAATTATAGACTCATAGAATAGTTTGAGTTGGAAGGGACTTTAAAGATCATCTAGTTCCAATCTCCCTGTCACTAGATCAGGCTGCCTGAGGTCCCATCCAACCTGGCCTTGAACACCACCAGGGATGGGGCATCCACAACTTCCCTGGGTAACAGTGCCTCACTAAATTTGAGTGATTAAGACTCAAAATCTGCCACAAAATTGTCTAAAGCCTTGCTTGTCTCAGTGCAAAGATACAAGGAAGGATCAAGGTTTATCTTGCCTGGGCACATAGCATAACAATAAGTTAATCTTTAGGTTCAGTTTGTTTGTTTTCCTGCCAGCAAAAAAACCGAAAATGCAAATCAGAAAACAAAGGCAGTGGATATAGAATTTAGCTTATCCCATTGTGGACAGATGAAAAGAGTGCGCAGGGGAGAGGAGGATGCGTGGATCATAAGCTGAAAAAAAGGAATTGGCATAGTAGAACAGGGAGAATGACATGGTGAAAGAGAAGCACGTTTCCATACTGAACTTCATATACCTAACATTCCTTACGTGTAAAACTTGGGAAATCAGGCACACCACTTTGCTGGAGTCACTCTACGCAGTGCAGAGAGATCTAAAATTAGCTGCAGGGACTCTGTGGAGAATCCTACCTTTATCCAAATATTAAGAATTCCATTTTTTAATTACTCTTTATTTCTCCTCTTCCCCTATACACATCCCTGTTTCTCCTACCTGTCAAATTTCACCTGTCTAAAATCTGTGTCTCCAGACTTTTCCTGAATCTTTTACAATGTACTCTTTTCAAGCTTGTGGGTGGATAAAATTCATGCAAGCTCCAGTAGCTTATGGGCTGGGCAGACAGTTCTCTGCTTGCTCTGCTTCTCTGGAGTGCGGTATTGAGAGTGTCTTTAAGTCTGAGGTGGCAACTTTTTGCGATTTGCATACTGCCAGCAGAGGTGATGCCCTTTTGCTTAGGAGAACATAGGCCACAGGGTATACATTGCTTTTCAGACACAGATTTTATTAATTTCACTGCATTAACATGAAAACAGGATGAAACGGAATTACAACAAGAAATGAATTTGAAATAAAACATGGTAGTAGATATATCACAGTTACATCAGGATTTGTGTCACACTGAACTAACTTATGCTTCGATATTAAAAAGGTAGTTAGACTTAAGTGCAGCAAAAACTACAAAAAAAAGAAAGGAAAAATATTATTTCCAAGCAAGCAGGTTTATTGTGAGGATAGTTTTTTGTCTTTTCTTTAGTCTACCTGTGGCTATTAACTTCACAAGGTAGTGGCCAGGTTATAATAGCTGATAGGATAAAAGCTAACAACTTATGGAAACAGTGCCTTGATGTTATAAAACTAGAAGAGGAAGAGTATTTGCACCACCTAGATTAAAGCATCTGATACCTAAATTAAGACACTGGCATTTCCAGACTCCTTCTTCAGTCAGGCAGGTAATCTTCCCCGGAGGTCATTTAAATCATGAGTCTGCTTCTGACTCAGGCATCTCCTTTTCTCTGCTGACAACTGACCACTGTAAAGCGATTTACTGTTATTTTAACCATCTGAGTCACATTCCTAATGTTAATCAGGATCCTCTCTTGCATCCTTATATTGCCTGGAGGCTACTTGAACCTGCCCCTCCAGGTTTTGGTGAGCAAGGCTATATGTGCCCGAACTTCCCCTTAGAAGTAAATGGGTAAAAAAGCAGGACAGTTCACTTGCACAGGAGCACCCACCTGCACTTCTTGACAGTTTGAAGCAAGAAGTTCTCCACCATGCACCTCCCTCCTCTTCTTTGCTAACATCATGTCCCTAGAAGGCTACTTTCTTCTACAGGGTGTGTCCTAGTAATGGCATAAATATATGGCCGTAGGACACCAGTAGACTAATGCTTTTGACTCTTCAATAACATGCAGTTCTAACTGAGGAACCAATTGGCTAGGGGCACACTTCTCCTGGAAAGACAAAGTGGATTTGCTTCCTTTGCAGCTGACTGCTTTGGTAGTGCCAAGGCTGCAGCCTGCCTAGAAGTGTATCCAAAACATTAGACTTACTGTGTATGTGAAGAGCATGTTTTTCTCATGCAGGAGCTTAGACTGACAAACATACAGCATCTGCCATGTAAAGTCTTCCTCTACACACATGATTTACCTGTCCAGAGCTAGAGAGGTCTCCACTCAGTACTGTGTTCATGGTCTCCAAGATCCTTCATAGGGTCTTGATTTTTTTTTTGTACAGAATCTTGAATAATGAATATCCAGCTAAGTTTCATTCTGCCCTTGCAGATCTTTGCTGATGTGCTTTTTTGGTTAAGTGCTGTGTTCCTTGGAGGGATATGCTTTGCCAGAAACAAGCTCCTGTTTTCTTGGAGGGTGCAACATTGTCTTGTGTAGTCAGTAGACTTGGTGTGCACAGTTACTTGCAAAATTGCACCCACATAAATCACAATGTTGCCCATTAAAATCCCGCTTTGCAAAATGTTAGCAACTAAACAGTGGTATGGTAGGCGCAAAATTAAAGAACTAAAATCAAAATACCGTAACTTAGCCTATAGTCAAAAGGGTTATGTTTAGAAATGACATTACTATTTAACAGATAAACCCTTGGGTTAAATGGCCCCAGTAAGATAAAGGTCAGTCAACTCTCCCATCAGAAGAGAGATATTGTCTTGATATGTGTCGTATTCATCTTCAAATTCCTTTTAATGGAAACATCTTTTATTCATGTAGGGAAGATAGGGGGTAAGGGTAAAAATGAAGAAAACTAAAAGCCTCCCCATCAAACGCCTTACCACATTGCAGAAAGAATACAGTCACTTACAAGAGGTGTTCCATTAATGCTGAGTACAAAACAGGTACATCAGTTCTCAAAGCTTCCTCCCAGTGTTTGTCTTAAAATGTTCACATAGCAGTAAATTGCTCTTGTGAGGTGACATATTAACCCTTAGTCTCTTTGATATTGTATTTCCTCTCAGTAAATCTCACTAGCATTTGTTCGTTGGATAGAACTGGGGTCAAGAAACAGAATCATACTATTCTGGACCCATTCAAGCTCTTATATGATCCAACCATGGTGTTAACAGTTCCTGGACAATTCACTGATTCTCTTAGTTTAAGAATGGAAAATGCTGTAACCCCAGGGAACAGTTAAGCACTAGGTCATACAAATTTCAAGCAGTGGTTGACATACGGATCTTAAGTGATGTCAGGCAGTCCTTAAGGCGAAGAGAGTGATGCAATGTTTACTAACTAATGTTTTGATGATTTTTACAGTCCAGTAGAGACGTCATGCTCTGCAGTGGAGGTTGTGACTGCAGAACTAACTCTTTCTAACTTTTCACGATAAAGATTTGGACATTTTTTGCAGAGGTGGGCTGCAACATGCTTTCTGAAAAAGGCATAAAGATATTTCCTAAATTTTTCTCCAACAAATGCATAGATCACAGGATTGATACAGCAGTGGATCATGGAAAGTGTTTCTGTCACTTGGATTGCTTTCTCCAGTTGACCATTGATTTCACAAGTTGGGGTGAAAAGTGAATTTTGGAATGTATGCAAAAAAGAAGAAATATGGTACGGTGTCCAGAAGATGAAGTAGACAATCATGATCACAAAAATAAGTCTGACTGCTTTCTGTTTTTTCTCATTCTTGCATCTCGATAGTATTTTTAGAATCTGCGAGTAACTGAAAATCATAATGAGAATTGGAACAACAAATCCCAGAATGTTCAGCTTTAAAATAAAGGAGTACTTCCAAGTTGTGACGGCATGACTGGGATAATGAGCACTGCAAGTATAATGTGAATGTTCCTTTTGAATTTTGTGAAATACTATAGCGGGGACAGAAGCAAACATAGCAATAGCCCAAGTGACAGCACTGGTGAGGATGCCGTAGGTAGCTGTTCTGGCTTTTAAAGCAAACACTGCGTGCACTATGGCCAGATACCTGTCTAGGGTCAGCAGGATTATGAAAAAGATCCCGCTGTAAAAGCCAAGGAGGTAGACACCTGACAGAATTTTGCACAGTGCATCCCCCAAAATCCAGTCATGAACAGCATAATAAGCCCAAAAAGGGAGAGAAAATATAAACAGCAAATCAGAAATTGCCAAATTGAGCAGGTAGATGTCGGTCATGCTCTTCAATCTCTTGTATTTTACCAGGATGAGGACAACAAGCATGTTGCCTATGAGGCCAAATATCACCACCAAAGAATACAGTGGAGGTAAAAGTGTTGCTGCAAAGTGCTTTTCCTCCGTTCGCTGGCATGGCGCTGAATCACCGTAGTCAAATTCTGTTGTTAGTGGCATGTCAGCATAGTCTGTAGTCTGGTTTTCCATGGTGTGTTGGTCTGGAAAGGAAGAAAAGGATGTTAAACTCGAGGAAACTCCACGCTTGGCAGTGAGAAGGAAACATGCTGACGTCTTCATCTGGAGTGCTTTTTGCTGTTGAGCACATAAGCATTACCATGTCAATGTGTGGAAGAGGATGAAATTGCAGAGCTCCCAGGAAACCCACCCATACCAGTGGAATCACGTTTCTGCATGTTGGAAGTGTGCTGCGTGTCATTTCCCACGTGTGTGCTGCCTGGTGCCTTTCTCCTCCTGCGTATACCCTGTCAGCTGCCTGACCACCCAACCAGAAGCAGAGGAATGATGAATTTAGCCTGAGCAGTGGGTCGTTCAGGGCTGTTGTGCTCAGCAGTAGCTTTCCAAAGGGGCAGAGCAAGCCAGCAAGCCAGCAACAGGAAAGCACAGCGGCTGGCACATAGCATGTAGCAATGCTTCTCCTTGGCACATGGCTACCTCCTCATCGTGCCAGCCCATAGTGTAGCCCTCAGCCAAAAAGGACCAGGCACTGGCAAGGTGTAAACCAGTGCCTGCAAAGGCACTGTGACATGGATAAATCAATGCTTGTTCGATGCTTGTTTGGGTTGTTCATGACTTCCTGGGGGCCTTAACGCCTCTGGGGATCAGGTCATCGGAGGTGTAGAAAAGACCTTTGCACAGTGCATAACATACCCACCTGGTGGACCTGCTGTCCTGGGTGTTGCAGAGCAGCAAGTTGGCAGTGTTGGTCTAGGCTGAAGTGGCAAACTCAATATCCTTTACAGAGCCTGGGCCAGGCGTATATCATGGAAACATGCTGGTTGTAGGTAGCTCTGGAAGGCAAGTGGTGGCTGTTCCTGTAGGAAGAATGGATAGTCAGACACCTTAGCAAATGGCCTAAAAGGTGCTATCAACATGGCCTAGAAGACCTGTATGTGTTGTGGCATCTTGCTGTCAATGAATAGACCTCCCCAGTGCTTGAGGATGAAAATATTTTGATTCCTTATTTTCGTAGCTGTTCTGCTATCGTGGATCAGGACCTCCAAAGTCTAGACTGGTTAATTACTGCTAGGACTGTGAGCCAGATGCAGAAGCAGAGCTTTGTGTAATTTCGTCTCCAAATAGCTGAGGAAATCTGTCTTCTCCCAGACCTCTGGAGAAAAGGGAAGATTTCCTACTTGTCCCATGAGAAGGCATGAAGAGGATTTTGTGAAGATGGATGTCAGAGGGACCAAATGTTCTTCCTGATCACTTACTTTTCAATGTTTTTGGTAGCCACCCAAACAGAGCTAAATGCTCTTTGGCAAAAAGACTGCTCTTTCTTCCTGTGTCATCATGACTACTTTTTTCAGGCACTTTGTGGTAGATTGGTGGCTGCACATAGCAGGTTGATGGTTTTGAAATCTGTTTTTTTCTAGCAATTTCATGCTCATTCTCATGACTAAAGCACCAGACTGCTCTCAACACAGAAGGCTTCTGGTAGCGCATCTGCCCTAGTTTGCTTTGTGAATCCTGACCACTCACGTAGTACAGCTGTGTTTGCTCTTTTCCTGCTTGCAGCCCAGCCATACACGTCTTTCAATGGCAGGGTCTATGCCGTGTGATTGCAGACGCCTTTTGCAGGGACCACATTCTCAAAACCACCGCTTCATTCTCTCTGCACTTGAGTTCTGCAAGACGAAACATAGCTAAAGAAACACAGCCTGTGGCTAGAAGGGTGCATAGGGAGGCCTTTTGGTAGAAGCTGAGTTTAATTACATGCTTAGCCATTCTGAGCTGTAGCATGTGAAATCCCTGAAGCATCTTAAGCTTGTGTCAGCCTACTCAGCTTTTTGAGGAAAGGATTAGTTCCCAGTAAGTAATTTCAGATGGTTCAGGATTCAGAAAACCTACTTTTAATCTGGGTCTTTATCTCACTTATTATGTATGTAAAACAAATAATCTTCATGAACAAATTTTATTGAGTACACAGTGTT
This sequence comes from Cuculus canorus, assembly GCF_017976375.1. Lineage (NCBI taxonomy): Eukaryota > Metazoa > Chordata > Aves > Cuculiformes > Cuculidae > Cuculus > Cuculus canorus. Next base: position 115,707,403 of record NC_071402.1, read on the forward strand.
AAAACACTTTGTGTGTGCATATGCACAAATTTACACACGCACATATATATACTCATACACGTATAGAATTGTAGAATATTTGCTTTGGAAAAGACCCTTAAGGTCATCAAGTCCAACCATAATCCTAACACTACCATGTCCGCCACCTAAAAGCCACATATGCATGTCTTTTAAATATCTGCAGGGTCCAAGATTCAACCATTTCTCTGGGCAGCCTGTTCCAATACTTGACAACACTTTCAGTGAACAAATTTTTCCTAATATCCAATCTAAACCTTCCCTAGTACACTTAGCCTTATTGAATCTTTGTATATATACAAAGAAAGTAATATTTTTTCAATCTAGTTTGGGACTTAAACAGAAACTAATTGTGGGAGTAACAGAACTAAAGATAATTGATTCCCTCCAGATTAGTTTCTCTTGCTACCAGAGTCTTATCTCCTGTGACGGGCTGACTCCAGCTGGCAGCTAGGCTCGCATCTTGGCACTCCCTCCCTCCCTCTACAGCAGTGTAGGGGAGAGAATCAGAAGAACAAAAGCAAGAAATCTTGAAACAAAGACAGTTGAATAAGCAATGGAAACAGAAAAAAAACCCCGAAAGAGATGACACAGGGGCAAATACTTGCCACCTCCCACCAAGCAACGCCTACTTTGGAAAAACTTCCCGGTTTTATTACAGAGCATGCTGTTGTATGGCATAGAATATCCTGTTGATCAGTTTGGGCATCTGTTCCAGCTGTGGTCACAAATCTAATACATAGCACCATAAAGGCTCCTGTGAAGAAAACTAAGTCCATCTCAGCCCTCCCAGTATCAAAACTGAGCTCCTGCCCTGTACGATTTATGTTTATGCTGCCTAGAAAGACAGCACGTACTGTACTTGTTTTGTTCACTGTCTATGACCTGATGGGAAATCTCCGAGCATTTGCATGAGTGAGAAATCAGATCCTTCTCTTCACAACAAGTACAAAATATTAAAATATTTTCTGAAATGCTTTCTAAAAAAATTCTTTTTGTTTTCCACACAAGCAATGTTAATCACAAAGAGCCTTAGAAATCTGATCTGGCTCACAAATTCTCTTGGAAACACTTGTTTGCTTTTTTTCTTTTTCATTTTTCTTTAACCATTTTTCCAATTTCTGTCTTCATACAGAAATTAAAATCCTCTACAGAAGCTGACAAGAAGTCTGGGTTTGGCTCTAAAACGACCTAAGCACGAACCTTCAGAAATAATGCATCAGCAAAGAGATCTCCAGGTTTTATCTGCTCTCGTGCTATAAGTAAAAATGGGCTTTTCTGAGAGATTCTGATTTGGGAACTTGTGTTTATTTGGCTTATTTCCCTTTTACTTTCCTTCCAAAATTATAAACGAGTATTCAGGAAGTCTTAATGATTTTCATCTGCATAGCTTTCTCGTTTACTTTGTGGACTGCATGTGGCCATCAGTGCCCACTGTCCTGCCCTGCCTACACTCTCTGTTTCTGCATGCACAGAATAGTTTCAGTTGCTAAGAGAAGTTCTGGACAATTTCTGCAAAAGCTGGCAACAGAATGAAACCTAAGGTAGAAATATAAGAGAAGGAGAATTTTCTCTTTGGTGCCCTCCTTCCCTTCTAATTTATCCTGTGTGCTTGTCATGCAAAAGCATCTAAATGTATGAGCAGTCCAATAAGAGGCTCTCATTTCCCCTTAGAGGACTGGTTATGTTCTGTGTCTCCCAGAAGTTGGATACAGTGAAGTGTGACCTAGCCCTGGGCCAAACACCTGCAGCCCAAGGAGAGAGTGGAGCTTGGATGGGAGAAAACTTTATTTTCTTAATAATTGTAATGTTGTAAGCCAAAATAAATGTTATTTCATTTCTTTTAAGTTTTAACAAAGCTGCACTTCCTGCAACACCACGGATTCTTGTAATGAGGATGTAGCTCCAAAGCATGTCAGTTTTCTATATTTCAGCTGCTTTGAGAGAAGCCTCGCTAGCTCTTGAGTATTAGCTGTTATCTATAGCGTGTCACTTTTAGCTATAGAAGTGTCTAGATCCTGGTATGTCTATTGGACATTTCTATGTTTAAGTAATTCAAGCAGAGAGGCTCCTGAGTTGCTACACTGACTTGTTCAGGGATGGCAGCTGTCACAGCTCAATGAGTCCACTGTGCCCTAAAGGGGATTTGGACAAAGTTTCCTCACAGAAATCAGAACATTTGATAACTACAAGTTAGAAGAGCATCCATGCATTAATTGAGCTGCTTCTTTCAAGATGAATTACCCCCAAAGTTCTAAGACATGATTTTTATGATCTTTTTATGATCTAAGTTTCTCTTTCGCTATGTATGAATAAGTAACACTCCTGCTGTCCTCACTCTCCTCCTTTAGACAAGTAGCAGTGTTTGTCATATAGAAAAAGAAATTGCTTGATGACTGTATTCAGCTTAAAAGTATGTGTCAGCAGCATCTAGGGCACTTTTGTGAAAAGAGAGAAGTACAACGTAGCACTGACTAAAAATGAAACTTAAATGAAGAAAATTAATACCCTATACGCTGAGCAGGTGTTGCAAGAGAGGTGCCCAATATTTCCTGCTAACAGCTCTATCTCTTTAACTTTGCCTGCCTTTGAATTTCCAGAAGGACTCTGAGGACAAGCAAAACTAGAGAGAACACTGTGCAGAGATACAAAAGACATCTTGGGAAGCAAGCATAGAAGTACTTTTCTTGAGTTACCAAGAAAGCTGAAGGAAAAGGTAGAAGTGTAATGTACTGCTCTATGTAAAACTCTGAGCCGATATTTTCCCTCAAATGTATCTTTTCATATGACAGTGACCACAGGATTTCATTGCAGGATATGACTGGGGAAAGAGAGTCCCTTCCACGATTAAGCCTCACTCGGGAAACCTCTTCCTCTCTTATAACAGCTGAGCATTAGAAACGTCTCTTCAGAATTGTTTGCCTCCTAACTGATGAGATTGTTTTCATCCCCGAAGAACTCTCAAGGAAAAAATGCTCTGGACTGGAAACAACAGTCTTTAATTCAGGGTGAACCTTCAGGATACAGTTGTTGTCATTCTCTACCAAAACCACAAAGACAGTCTTGCAAAAATTCTGAGCTTTTCTGCAAATAGAGTCAGTCTATGTGGTTGCAAGACAAAAGAAGTAGGAGGTATTGTTACTTAGATAAATGTACAGTAAAACAGTAGCATAACCACTCTGAGAAAGAGAAACTTGAGACAGCTGTTAAATGTCTTCCTTCAAATCATGACTATATGTGTAAGAGGCCTCTTCTCTTGTGTAGGCTACGTCCTGTACTAGCACCTCTACCTTTTTTTCAGTTTCTCTGTTTAAACTGCTTCAGACAAAACATGGAATTCAGAGTAATTTGAACAAAAGTTATAGTCACAACCATTTTAGGGATTAACTTCAGTAAGAAAAAGAAGGATAAGAGTATGGAGTGGAGATTGCTGACATATGTCATAGGGTCATGCTCCTGTCACGTTATTGCTCGAAGGGTCTCCATACAGAGAAGTTCAAGCCCACTGCTTTGGCACTGCCAACTGTTCCCTGCAAATGAGAGTGCAGTTCACCCATGAAAGCAAACATTGCTACAGCTGCATATTTAATATACTGAAAAAAGGAAATACAACAAAATGTCAAACTCCCAAAAACATATAGCCTTCGGCTATCGTAGCTTTTTTGCTAATACCCAAGAGGCAACTCTCATTTAGCCAAGCAGAGGAGCTCACCTCTCCTTATGTGTGAGAATGGTACAATTCCAGTCTGTAGTGATAAATTTTATCCATGTAAAACCTCATTAACCAAAATTGCAGACCAGATAGTGACTGATATTTATTACATACAGAGTACAGGCTTTCTAATGAGGTCGCTCAGGGAAATCACATCAAGAAGAGGAATCAATCCCAAGGGACATATCCCTTCATAGCATGATAATGAAACACCTTTAACATACTGAATGTTTGAATAATGTAAAGAAACCATATGATAAGATAGTGATGAAGGACATCTGCATCTCATAGAGCAAGATGTGGCTTAGGTTTGGAGAGGTTAGATTAAGTATGAAGGATTCCTTGTCTGATCAGTTTATATCCTTAGAAGAATACTTTTCCAAGATACTGACCTCCTGCAACAGTTTCAAAACCAAGACCAAATAAGTTTCTAGGACTAAAAAGATTATAATTTTCTGCACCATTTATCTAGTTTAACTCTCTACTCTCACATTTAGCCTTATACTAAGTTGTAAGCTAGATACAAGACCCAATCGTTCTTAAAGATAGTGTCTTTGCTGGAATGGTAGCTCTGCTGCCACTGTCACTAGGCTCATATACTTTCCCACTGAGTGAATCTATATCTGTATATGCACAGTAATATGTAAAAAAGGAAAAAAATGTAGCTACTTACTGGTTTTTCAAGCTTCTTTTGTCTGACTGTGTCTTCTTTGTGGACAAACTCATAGATAAGCCCTATATCTGAAAATAGGAAACAGCACTTCCTGTGTGATCTATTGCAAAACATTATTACAAGAATCAAGGGCATGGTTCTTCTTCTGAAAATGCTCAGCTTCCAAGATAAGTTCAGAACTGGAGAATGCAGACTTCACAGGCATCTACTTGTTCTGCTCCAACTGGAACTGAGGCAGCCAGTATCTGAACTTTTGCATTTCTCTACAGAGTTAAGATTGGGTGGTTAAATTCAATAAAATCCTGTTCTAAGGAAAATAAGTATTTCTAGTTGCTCTAGACACTTCTGCAGCTCAACAGACAGTAGTGTGAAATATCTGGCATAAAGAATGTGTGCTTCTAAAATTAAATTCAGTTCTCCAAAATGACTGTTGAAACATCCCCACAAAAGTATTCCTCATGTTCATTGCCAACTGATTGACTTCTACACAGTTTCTACATGATTGTCCCTTTCATCATCACTAATAAAATGGAATCTATAAGCAAAATTAGGGTTTATTTATACTATGCAAAGCAGTGTCACATTAGACAGCATCACCCTTTCCTTACGTGAGCATTGTGAAGTGGGTCGAGTAAAGGTCCAGAGGTTTCAGGGCTAATTAGGTAGGACAGAGCACTGTGGTGGTAGAGCTACCTTCCTCCCAGTTATGTGACCAGCTCATGGAGCCTACACTAAACTGCGTTCTGTGGTGTTGAAAACCACCTTAAACACGTGTTGTAATTTTTGCAAAGCCACTTGTAGCGATCTCGCACTTCTTAGAGGCTGTTGTATAAGGCAAGTTGGAACCTGCAGCTCATTCCTGTTTTGATGTGGTGACATGCAGGGCTGAAAGCAATAGAAAGATACTAAAATAATAGTGGTTAAAATATGGTTTTGCTTCAAAGGCAGGAAGCATAGCTTGTGTGTACAGACTGGTGTCATGCTTTTATTTTTTTAAAGCATTCCCTTCGCTAATGTCATTGACACTCTCCAGCTACTGGAGTGATAATGGATGCTTGTGTAAGTGATCATTATAAAACAGGACTGACAAGTAATATGGCCGTTTATCTGCTCCCTGAGGAGTCTTTTTACAATTTTATAGCAAATTAAAGCAATGCTACATTTTTCACATTTGCAGGGTTTTGACAGCAGCTGTTGACCCTTTTTTCTTAAGACTGCTGGGTGGTTTCCTGCAGTAGTTCTGAAAACCTGTAAGACTGCCTTTTGCTATGATTATAACTGGATTTTGTAACTTCCTAAAAAATCCAGGTGGAGTTTAAATAAAACCAGTGATACACGACCAGACCACACGTATTCCAGAGGTATAAAAGAGACTCACAGAGCTATTTCAGAAGAAGTGTCAAAGTAAAGCATTAGGAATAAGCATCTCTGTGATGACTGAAAGAAGATAAAGGTTTCATGTTGGTCTGGAGAGGGTTGTGTAGATTTTTGATTCAGGCTGCAGTGCACAGAAGTTCTACAAGCCCAGGCAGAAAGGGCATTCACTGCAAGGACACAGTGGATAACAAGGTCACACAGCCTATATTTTCTTTCTGTACCATCTCTTTCTGAGTTGCTGTCTGAATTTGATAAGTTGTGTTTTACTACTTGGAACATCTCTTCGTACTCAATGTACAATCTTCTAGTTCAGCAGTTTTGTTCGCCAGTTTAATCTTCCATGATTTACTATGCCTGGTAAGGAGATGCATGGCTTGCAGGAGCAAAATCCTGCCTTAAGGCACTCTTTTTATTGCTGCCCTATGAGAAATAAAGGTGGTAGCCTGTAGAAGGGGCTTCTCTCAGCTCTCAAGACTGGGACTCCTTTGGAGTCTGTTGCCCAGGGGCTATAGGTAGGTGTAATAGTCTGTGAATACCAGAAGTAATCCTTGCCCTCTTCTCTGACTGTCTTGTGACACTGAGACTTCCTTCTGTCCTTTGCAGGGACTTTCTGGTGTCACCAAGCTCCTACTTGTTGTTTGCTCTATTTGTTTTCCAAAGGAAAAAGCAGTTATGGCTGAGACTACGAGAGCCAACCTGTGTGCGATGGCAGAAGTTTTGGAAACTTAACAAATGCAGCACTTTGGGATTGAATCCTTCCCACAGTGGAGAAGAAAAAGACCTAGTTGTATAGTGAGCAACATACGCAGAGAGTACTTCCTTAATAAATATGGGAGGAAAGAAATATACAAACCTGCAAGCATCCGTATATTGCTAGAACTGCTAAAATTTGAAGTCTCTCAGGAATGGATAAATTCTTGTTTTATTTCTCTCTTTCATGGACCAGTGCTGGAAAAGATCACAGTAGTCATCGTCCCTAGAAGACTTGCATGTTACTTTCATAATCTGTGAGGTAAGCAGGGGTCTTGAGTTTGGTGTAACGGGTTTGATGGATCCTTGTGATGGGGAATGAGTGACTCATGACTTACTTCTAATTTGAGAAAGAAAGTACAGTTTGGCGGACATTGTTTTGAAAGTGTTTTAAATCTTCATTCTTCCAGTCTGGGTGCTTAGATTGAAGGCAAGTAGATAGTGTTTTCAGGCTGCCTGAATTCCAATTGCTCTGACCTTTGAAAATCAGGGATGATTTTTTTCCAAAATGGTAATGCAAATAGTTGGAAACTATTTCAAGGAGTTTAATCAAGATTAGAATACAGGAAAAGAGAAAGATTCAAAACAGAAGAAGTATTTCATATTGGACACCTAATTTTAGGCACCTGGGACTACATTTTGAATTGCAGCTTAATTATTCTTATTATATGAGGATAGGGCCTGGTAGAAAGGACAGAGCCACCTGAAAATCTCCTTTTCAGGGATGTTAGGGCTATGAAGAAATGCAGAGAAATGTTCATTGGTCTAGAAAGCATGGCCTGTGAGAAATGATTAAGAAAGGACTAGATGATCTCTGGAAAGCTCTCTCAGACTTGCTTTCTGTGATTTTGCTCTGAGCATCACTCCTGTAAGGATTTAGTGAGCTTTATAAACATAATCCAAAGAACTGCCTAGGAGGTGGAAGCAGAGGGAGCAGCAGGAGACAAACCTCTCAAAGTCAAATGCATTTGCTTGCCTTATAAAATTAGACAGCCGTTTAGTTTCTCCATCTATAAAATACAAAAGAGCAAGAAGGGGAGAAAAGAGTACATAAACTTCACCGTGCTGATCAATTGATCAATTAAAATCTATAAACAGAGAACTACTCTTTGGTTGTACCAAAGAGAAGAATCAAAACAGATCGAAAAATTCTGCAACAAAAATGTCTTACTTCAGCTGGGGCTTTCTACAAGCTGTCACAACTCTACCACTGACAGAATTGAAGCAAGGGAACCAGACCATGATATACTTCTATTACTCCAACAACCACGGAATATGAGAACTAGCTTTTTCTGACAATAATACCTTTGCTTTAAATTTAGTATGTTATGTGGATATTGAAGTCAAGACGATGGGATACCCTCAGAGTGCTGACATAATTTTCCTAATTTCTTGAAGAAGTCTCTTCAGTTCCTGTGGGTGGAAAGGGAGAGCTGGAGACAGTTCACTGCTAGTAAAAATATTGGTAACATTACCAAGTAGATGACCTAAGTAGAAATGACGGGGCCTCAGCTGCATGCCACTAAGACCACAGCAAAGATTAAGTGGCCTTGCAGCTTATCTCATATTCTAGGCTTCCCATGTGGAAGGAGAAAGGGAACTTCAGTCCCTGTGTCAAAGCAAGTTTAAGACTTAATTTCAAGCAAGAAGGACAACATGAGAAGGGAAGGTGCATACCAATTGAGTTGCTTTCCCATTCATCTGTTGTGCTTCAGCCTGCCTTTTTTTATGGTGAATGTGGACAAGTAGATGTTTTTTGTTGAAAAAGAGGAGTTCGATAAACACGTTGCTGAATCTTGTGCAGTAGATTCCTCTTGTGAGTCCTCAGCAGACATTTTGCTGGCTGTCCTCAAGCTTAAAGGGATGAGCATGTGGCAATTTTGGTGGAGCACAAGGAGGAGCACACAGAAGGACATTGCAAGTTCTGTTAGTAAGTAATTCATTCCAGACTACTTCAAACTGAGTGTTGTAGACTGTGGGAATATCTCTCCCACCCTTAGCTCGTAGACAGCTACCTAGTCTATGGGCTCCCTCTATAGTCGAAGGATAGAGGTAGGTATTCACAGAGAGTAACTGCCTCTGCCTTAAGTTACTCCACCTTAGGCTAGAATGAATCACCGTATGGAGGGAGCCCTCTTAGACAGAAAGAGTGTAGACAATGAGTTCAGACAGCTGACCAGTACGTTGGTAAAACCAAGTTACAGCTTAATTAAATGTTCCAGGAAACCTGAATTAAGTCTTTTGGACTTTTGGTGATGAGAAACCATTCTTTATTTTGGAAAAAGATCAAGCTAAATATTTTCTATTTGCTGTTCTTTGGGGCTGAGGTGTTTTCTTCCAGAGGTAAGCCTTGTAATGCTGTCTGCATCCTTTCATGAAGAGGAAGAAGCCTATATTTCAGATCTAAAAACCCGTCCTGCTGATGACCCACACAAGCAGGAACAGATTTATTGGAGCACTATGAGAATTGTACCCTGCTCATGCCAATGGGAACTGTATATGCTCCCCATCACGTCACAGAAGTAAGGTTGCAAAGGTCCTCCTCTTCCCCTTATGTCCTCATACCCATGCAGGTGTTCTGAAGGGGCACTGCATTTTAGAAGGCATAGGAATATGCTTAGAACACATATTGATGGCATATGAAAGTTGCATCGTCAGCTGCTCAGGTGTCATAGTTCTTCCTCACAGCTTTGGGGCATCTCACAGAGCCTTAACATTCTGATTTGCTTACAGGAAGATCTGCACAAGGAAATGTGAGTGCAAGCTGCCCTTCATGTTAACCTTTTGAGCGCACACATTGTGCTGCTTTGTTCAGTTTGCAGGAGCCATACTCCCAGCTGGGGAACTGGTTATTTGGGGTTCTTTTTATTGCACTTCACTAACATGCAGGACCAAACCCTATTTAATGTACACTACACAGGCCCTTCTTGGAATGCAGAATTTTGCTTTTCTCTCTTGCTCACGTTTCTAGTTCTGTTAGGCTAACTTCTGATTGCTCTACACGTATTACAGTACTTGTCTTCTCACCGCATTTATGAGATGAATCAATACAATTATCTCCATTTTACAATGAGGAAGCGTAAGTGCTAAGATTATGAATAACACTGTCAAGCATCCAATTATTTGAGGAACCTGGTTTATGAACTGTTTTTCTCCAAAGCAAAGAATTATGCTGGAGCATGGTTCTCATCTGTTGTAGCTACTGGTTCTCGGTCTTCACATTTGGCCCTGGAGCATGAGGAACACAACCTCAGAGGCCATTCATGAAAATCTGAGTTTAAGTGGAAAGGGAAGATGCTTAATTTGTGTGCTAGAAGCAGACACATTAGGGTAGTTAGGATAAATTCAGGCGTAAGCGCCTAAATCTCTTGGTGTCTGCCCTGTGACCAGCTGGCAGATTCCAGGAGTAGCTGTGGCACAAGACCAGGCATCTCTGAAACTTAAATTTTTTCTGATTTTTCTTCCCAGATATCTGCAAGGCTCCTCAGTAAAACTGAATCTGAAAGACACAGCCAGTCTCAGATAGTCTTCAGTCTTCTCAGGGTCTGGCCTCATACTCCCATTCACCTGTCTGGTGGAGCTTGCTTTACTTCTGAGAAAAGTCACCATGAGGACTCCAGAAACCTCAAGTCAGCCACACTACACCCATTTATAGACATACTGAAGCTGACCCTAATCGTCTTCTGACAGGTTTTATTTACAGGGTGGAGACACTATTTCCTTAGTAACTTCTGTAGAGAAAATATAAGAAAACACTGGGCTTCAGTTAAGTTAGCAAAACCTCCTTTCTCACAGTCCACAGCAGATTAACCACACCACAAAGTGACTGATACCACAGATAATGCGTGCTGTTCTCCGTCCCCAGCAAATTAGGATCACTGTGGTATCTTCTGTACTATGGTGTGGTAAATTTTATTGCATTCTTTCTCTATATATTTTTAAAGGCCTAAAGCGCTAATTGCTGTCTCATAATAGGAACAGAAGAGCAAGCTTAAAGATTTGTCTACAAGTGAGTTATTTTACACCTGCTCAGTTGAATGGTTGTGGATAAGCTATTTGTGCCACTGTGCAAAACACTATCAGTCCTCACAAGTGTGATACGAAGCCAGGTCCATCTGTGTTTGTGAATCTCTCAGATCACACTGTCTTATGCCAGTATATTTAGCACATGGAAAGTAGTTTGCCGTTCTTCTTGAAAGAGATTATGTAACTGTTAAGAAGAAAGCAAGCCACAAATACGTAATAAAAATAATTTCAACTTAAAAGCCATCTGAGCAAGAGAATTCAAGGGAAAGCTGGTAGTTCTGCCTAAGTTGTACTGAAATATGCTGGGAAAAAGTCCTACATAAAGCTTTAAGTGACAGTCTTCGCAAAAAAAATGTATTTGCATGGCTTGAAGTGCAATTAGATTAATCTGAATTCTCAGAATCTCAAAACAAACTGTCACTGGCATATTTCTTCAGGAAAGTAACATTGTACGCTGATGGTCCATTTTGCAAGACTTCTTCAAATGCATTTGTCCTTGGCAAAGTGGAGAAGTTTACTGTCTGTTACTGTTTTTTTACACCAACAAGGGACCATTTGTTGTCTCCTAGTTGTTTATATGTTAAATGCATTAAACATCAAATATTTATACAGTGCTCACCACTGACACTTCCAACTTCTCTCCCTCTACCCATTTCATAGAAGACTGTCAGATAAACCTCACAAACTGAGGGTTTTTTCCCTGTAATCAGAGAAACTCTCCTGAGATATATCCTAACATTTTCTCAGCCTGATAAAAAAAACCTATAAAAATTGGGCCAAAGGCTCTGGACATCAGTCACAACCTGGAAAAGCTGTATCAGAAATATGGGGCAATTGAAACAACAATTTATTATCTAGCTTGAGAATTAATAAGGAGGAGAAGAACAGGGTGACCCATTAGGAAAGGAGGCAGACTGACCTGCTGATGCTGGAGTGCACTGGGGTGGATGAGAAAGGACATCTGATTAGCTTCTCCAGCTCATGAAGAGCAAAGGAACTGCTGACAGAGGGAGAGAAGTTGGGCATGGAAGTCATGTAGGGGCCACTAGAGTTTCAGCAGACCTCTGAGATTTTTCTTAAAGTTGAAGGCAGGCAAGCTTCAGAACTTAGTGGTGTTATGAGGTCACTTGAGCAGAAAATTGTAAACCACAGAAAGTTTTGTGTCCCACTTCTGGGTTAATTTATTGATACTTTTGAGGTTTGCATAGGCTAATGTATTTGGTTATAATGTATTTCTAATCAGGAAAAGCAAAAACCACAAAAAATATCAGAAAGGACTGCATGAGGTGTGTTTCTGTAGCCAAAATTCTAGCGTAAGGACTACAGGTAGTTATATTGTGTGGCCACGAATGAGCAATGTCATTGGTTTTGCCCAAGCCAACTCTTCTTTTTTATATCTTTGTCTTAAATAAGAACACAAGGTAACAAGTGGTTCTCATATGGATCTTTTTAACACTGAAGACAAATCCTGGAAAATGCTATACAAATCCCAACGACTCTTGTGTCCTTCCTCTCTGAATTCACTGGTGTGTCTCAAACACGTGGCAGAACCTGGCTTTAAATTTGTTATCGTATACAGACCCGTGAAATCTTGGGCTTTCACATGAGGTATACTCGCTCTCTCATGCCTGAATCAGGTTTCTCCAAAGTGGTGCCATGCTTCATAAATCTGCAGTGCCACAACCCAGCCTGTCTGCCCAGCTGGTCAATGCTGCCTGGGTGGCCTCATCTGTGAGGCAAATGTAAGGATCACAATTCCATTATGGGCAAAAAGCAAAACACCTTGTACATAAACCCAAGAATTTATTATTAATGTTACTGAACTTTTAGCACTCTAATTCAAAGATTATTATAATACCAGATCTAATTATCTCCAAAAAAGAAAGAAAAGATAAAAAAAAGAAAAAGACATTAATACTTCCAGGCAAAACCATCTTAATGATAATAACAACAGCAGTAATAATAGTTAAATTTGTTGTTTACACGCTTCCTAGTTTATACCCCTTTTCTAAGTGTAGTGCTTTTACTCTTCCACTGCTCTTATGAGTCCTAAGGTCAGTGGCTTCAACCTGTCAGTCCATCACGAATGCGTTCCTCTATACCTCATCCTCTGTCCCTTCTTCTCAAGGTCTCTGCTCTCACGACAGGGCTGTATTTCTCTGTTGTTGCAGCATCATGTTTGAATCATGACAGAAAGAATCACTATTTTTTACTATAGATATAAAACCTGTGGTTGTGCCACACAAAGATAATCAAAACTAGGACAAATTAAATATAGACACCTGCTCAGAAGGATTGTTATTGCAGCTAAACCAAGCAAAAGTAAAGCTTCAAACAGGTCGGGATGAGTTCAGACAAAGACAGACTGGCGAGCCTCAAACCTGAGACCTCATGCATTCAGTACAAAGCCTGTGGCTTGGCAATGGCACTATCAATACCGTATTACTGGGTAACAACGCTACAGACCTTGTAGAGTGAGAAGCCACCCAGAAAGCACAGGTTTACAGAAGTCTGTCCTTTGTTACATCCCCTGAAACACAAGATAATAATCAGTGAACATTTCACAAGACAATTCTAAGAAGATGTAGTAATCTATTTCAGGCAACTTTTACATTTTTGAGCTGGGGATGGCAAGGCTAGAGCAATTCAACCACATCTCACCCACCGGTCTTTTGCACAGGGCAGCTTTGCTCAGCCCCAGCTTTTGGCAGCCAGCAACCTGGCAGGTTGATGAGAATAAACGAAGAGGTGTGTTGTGAGGAAATAGTTGGGGACAAAGGCACAGACTTGCCCTCTAGCGTGTTTACAGCAGAAAATAAATGAAGATGCTGGAGATTCCTGAAGCGCAGGAAGCAGTCTGTAAGAATGGGAAGGCTGTGCTAAGGGAAGTGCGCCGGAGAACAGAACAAGGGGAAGGGACTCTGAGAGCTCAAGAGCATATTACAGTGGGCTGTGATTTCTGAGTAGGTGAGTCACTAAAACAGCTCCTGGAACTTAGAGCAGTGCCAAGTCACAACTTTGCATTTCCCCTTTCTGCTGAGATGAGTAAGTTGGTGTTTCGCTTTACAGTTTTATCTTCTGCCATGCTCTTGTTGATGCATTTTTTCCACATTCTTTTTATACGCCTTGTGCTGACTTCTCAGGGGCTGGTGGCGCTATTTGGTTTTGTCACAAGTCTCCCATTCCAGCTGCAGACTCAAAGGCTTCTTCATGTCTCCCAGGCCCCTGTTGTCATAGACTAGTGACCTCCATGTCCCCAAACAGCTGGAGAACCTGAATGACTCTCCAAAAGCCAGCGCTGGGGACATTTTAGTGCACAGGCTGTAATACATGATGTTACAGGAACATCTGAGCTAGGTCCAGGACCAGCACCCGTACAACCTGTTAGTCATAGCTCTTAGCTACTAATTAGACTGATCACAGCAGAATGCTTTTTTGACCTCACAGGTTTGTGTCTCCAAAGCAGTGTCTGTTTAATATTGTGTTGGCACATTTCTTATTTTGAAAGTGACTTTGTTATTTTAAAGGTCTAGGAGGTGGGTTTGGGGATCTACAAGTTTGGATGTTTTTTTGCACAGTGCTAAAGGGTTTTGGACTGGAATAAATTCAGACTTTCCTGTCACAGTATGTTCAGACACATTTTGGAACTAGCTAGAGAAATCTTACCAAACATGAAAGGTGTTACTTAACACTTTAGCTGGTAATCTGATATCAATGATAGGTGTTAGAGCTTGGGCCTTGGAGAAACATTAATTGCTTTAGTTGTGCAACATCTAATTAGGAGGTCTGTTCTACAAACAGCAATAGTTTCCTTATTCCACCTGCTTCAGAATGACAATCAACTTTCCACTAACTTAGTGGAAAAAGATTGGGCTAGATATTTTGGTATAGATATTCACATTACCACATACAGCACCAGGAAATCCAAGTGACATCAAACCTGAATGTTCCTTGGTGCTTTTGCAGTGGTATTTCCAGCTGACAACATCTCAGCACACAAGAAATAGCTGACCTGGTTTTGAGTATATTGCAAAATTCTTTTACTAAGCTTATTTTGTGTCAGAACCCTTGAAACAGAGGAAATAGTGCATCTGCTACCTGCTTTATTCTAAGGAGAATATTACATCTTCAAAAGAAGAAAGCAGAGTGTTGTTGACAAATTTCTACCTTAAAAAAAAAGTATAATTGAAAAAAAATTCAGTACCAATTCCTTAATAGTGTCCTACTAGTGTAGTGATGTTATCCAGAACTGTTTCAGTGCATAGAAGTGCAATAACTTTTCAACATTCCTTACTGTCTCCATAGATTCTTTCCATTGCGTATAAGAGCAGTGTAAAATCCTGCAGATTTGCAACATTAAAAATAAAAATTCCCTGTTTAGAGAAGAGGCACAATGCTTCCAAGAGCTCTGCTGTGTACGAGTACTTGGGATGATGCTGGGTATGTTTCTGTGTCTATCCTGGTAGTTCATACAAAGAAAAAGGGGCAAAATATCTGCTTGTATTATTCCTTTTTGTAGCCACATTAGACAGAGCCTTCTGAAGGGAAATGTGTTAAAAGTATCTGTGAGCTTGAGCAGAGGGTGGGGGGTTTTTGATCTCCCCTCCTAGATTCTTCAATGCAAGTCTTTCAAACACAACAGTGGAAGGTAAGGAGGAGAAACAGAAACTCTGCAAAACCTAGTTTTTTACTTCTTCATTTCAGGTGTCACATATCATTTGGGCTGAATACTGCTATTACAGACACAGAGAGCATGATTTCAGTGGGAGCTGTACAAAAAAAAATAACAGAAACCAAACAGTTTGGCCTTTGTCATATGACCCAAAGAGAACCCTAGTCTACTGCTGAAAATGTTGCTCATTAATGATGCAAGAGTCTCTTTGGGACATTTTAGGTTCATACTTGCAGAATTCCATAATAACATTGTAAAGAGTTGTGCAA
Source organism: Cuculus canorus (assembly GCF_017976375.1). Lineage (NCBI taxonomy): Eukaryota > Metazoa > Chordata > Aves > Cuculiformes > Cuculidae > Cuculus > Cuculus canorus. The sequence goes on from NC_071402.1 coordinate 115,722,900, forward strand.
GTCTGGGTCAATCTGGTGCATATAATGTTGCATGACTTAACAGCCTGAGAAGGGGCATGATCTTTAACAAATTACAGTGCTTTTGACGACGTTGTCCTTATACAATTAGAAATTCAGTAAGGCAAGTGAACAGTCATCAAAAAGTAAGAATTTATGGAACTTATTCCTTATTATTTCTTCTGAATAACAAGATTGCAGATGTGATCCAAATCTATTTTAAAAACAGAGTCCTTGAATACTGTCTTTACCTAAAATCAGTCTTTGCTTGGTTTTGGTGGGTTTTTTTTGCGAAACTGTTGAGAAAACAAAGTGATCAGCATAAATTGTTTGCCCTTTCACACATGACCGATTTCAATCAGAGGAAAAAAGCTGCTAAAAAAAGCTGCCAGGTATGAAATGATCATTCCCTGAAATATAGAGGCTGTAAAAAATGCAGGGGACTCTACACAGATACTTCATATCCTTGAAGGCAACTCCTTAGTGCTGTGAGTCCCGTCTAATTTGAGTTGGACTGGAACCCCCTTTTTGATCAACACCAGTTGTGTCTCTTCCTTGCAGCGGAGACACTTGGCACTTAACTACCAATTTTTGTGCTGTCTAAGCTTCAGTGATGCAGCTCATCAGGAAAGTGTCAGTGTGTGAGAGCTAGCAAGAAAATATCTTCCCTTCTTCTCAAAGTACCAGTTGATAAAGAATATATACATATAACTTCTGTTTCTTCTCCCTTCCATTTCCGTCTGAAGCATCAACAGGTAAGATGATGGCAAATGTTGTAAAACATTTTAAACAGAAATACTTCTATCCAAATGCCAAATTTCTAGCCACAAGGAGGAAGATACGTGACCTGAGATGCTAGCCCCTATTTTTTTCAATCATTAAAGTACTTGCGCAATATGAAAAAATCCATGGAAATACTTGAACAGAGGGTTTTGTTTCTAAATACCTAGAAGTCTTCTGAGAAGCAAAACAATGTGATAATTGAGCTGCAGTGCACTTCTTATCCATTGAGGAATAAAACCTAGAAACACTAATTACACTATCTAGCATAAATGAAAGAAGGAATTTCTATACTATGTAGAATCATAGAATCATAGAATCACCAGGTTGGAAAGGACCCACTGGATCATTGAGTCCAACCATTCCTAACACTCCCTAAGCCATGCCTCTCAGCACCTCATCCACCTGTCCCTTAAACACCTCCAGGGAAGGTGACTCAACCACTCCCCGGGGCAGCCTCTGCCAGTGCCCAGTGACCCTTCCCGTGAAAAATTTTTTCCTGATGTCCAGCCTGAACCTCCCCTGGTGGAGTTGAGGCCATTCCCTCTTGTCCTGTCCCCTGTCACTTGGGAGAAGAGGCCAGCTCCCTCCACTCCACAACCTCCTTTCAGGTAGTTGTAGAGAGCAATAAAGTCTCCCCTCAGCCTCCTCTTCTCCAGGCTAAACAACCCCAGCTCTCTCAGGCACTCCTCGTAAGACTTGTTCTCCAGCCCCTTCACCAGCTTCATGTAGCTAATGGCAAGAACATTTTTGCACCCAGATTAGAAATGTATTTTGAGGAAACATAAAAAATGCAATTATGTCTTCCCAGGAAAAGGTAGAACTAAGAAAACATATAATATTTTTATGAGTCTAGAAAATACAATCTTTTACAATACCCAGAGTGTGTTTTTCTTGTTTAACTCTTAAAATTCTATTTACATTAATTTTACTTCAACTTAGATGCTGATTTTTTCACTGTGAGTTTTTATTGAGATTTTGAGAACAAATCTTTCTCTGCAGGAAAGTGGAGGCAAGACTTATTTTGCTGAAGAGCTCCAGGGTACCTATCAATTCCATCGTAAGTATTTTGTGTGATCCCAACTCAAAAATCAATAAAAACATCCTTTCCCAATACTAATCTAGATTTGTGAGTCATTAGAAAGACTTAAAGGAGCCAAGACGTAAAAAGATGCAGTTAATATGTTTATTCAAAGAAAGCATCTCTAAAATGGCAGATAATAATGATGTATGGAAAAAGAGACAGGGCGTATATGCTACATGCCATTTTGTGGTGTTTACATGTAGAAGCAAGCACTGGGGCACCAAGTTGGAGGGTCTACACCTCCAGCAGGGATGCAAACTACTAGGATGCTTTGATAACAACGTATTCAAATACATGGGCCTCTATGAGCAACCAATATAGGGAGCACCTGAAGGCATTGCTCAGTTTTTGAAGGCATGACCACCAAAGTCTGCTTTGGGCAGCAGCAGCTCTGGGGTCCCCCCATCCATGCCCCTGCGAGGGTTCCACAGCAAAACAGGACCTTGAGCTGAGGGGTATGTTTATCTGGGAGCTGAAGTGAAGCAGGGATGGTGGTAGTAGGTGAGGTTATCCTCTCTTTGCAAAGCAGGGATGGTGGCAGTAGGTGAGGTTATTCTCTCTTTGCAGTGTGAAGTAATCCCAAATCTATCCTCTTCCCCACCTCCCAGAGGGGTGTTCAACGCTTGTCCCAGGGATGGAGGGATGCATCACAAAGCATAGCATATTTGGGGGTGAGGCAGAAGCAGTACTTCCATCAGCAGAGAGAAATAAAGAGGAAGTACTCTCCTTGGTGGAATGTATTAAAACAGCTCTAAAACTCAACTAAAATACGTTCTGTAGCAAGTTTGTAGAGTCACTGTCTTACAAATGCATCAGTGCTCTTTGGAAAATAATGTTGCCGTTTATTCTGCCATAGCTGGCAGAATATGCCAAAAAGAGACATAGGTATACTAGCCCTCCCAGGAGGATGCCGCACACGTGCTACAATGCCCAGGGCTGTGTCAGAGCTTAGGCCAACTTCTCACACCAGAAGGTAGCAGCGCAGGTGGACTCACAGGACCCTTGCACTGTCAGAGCAACCAGATTGATGGCTGGGTGCTGAAAAGGACTGACCATCCCCTGTGCCTCCAACAGGGCTGGAGAGGACGCAGACGGAGGACTGAAGTAATCCTTTAAGATGGGCCTTGAATGTTGCTCCAGCAAAGGCGTAGATCACAGGGTTCAGGCAGCAATGAATGAAGGAGATGGTTTCTGTTATCTGCAGGGCCAGGGCTATCTGGTGGCTTGCCTTGCAGTCATTGATGATGAGCAGGCTCTGCAGGGAGTCTAGGAACAATGCGATGTTGAAGGGAGTCCAGAAGAGGAAGAAAACAATGACGATGATGAAAATCATTTTGATTGCCTTGATCTTGTTCCGATTTTTACATCTTTGCAGGTTTTTCAGTATCTGGGCATAGCACCAAATGAGGATGCTAAGGGGAATCAAGAGGCCTAAGATATTGGCTGCAAACTGAAAAACAGCCTTATAGACGTTGTTGCCTGCAGGGTATTTGGAGATACACTGCACAGACTGCTCTATTTCCAGCTCCTGGTTGAACACGATGTTAGGTACAGAAGCCAAGCCAGCCACCAGCCACAGGATTAAACTGATAATTATGCCACAAGACACTGTCCGTATCCTCATGGCATAGACAGCATGGACAATTGCTATATACCTGTCTATGCTCATGAGGGTTATGAAGAAAATACTGCTATAAAAACCTGTGTAATAAATGCCAGCCATTATCTTGCACATAGCATTGCCAAAAACCCATTGGTCTGAAGCATAGTGGGCTTGGAAAGGGAGAGGCACAACAAAGAGGAGATCAGAAGCTGCAAGGTTCAGCAGGCAAATGTCCGTCATTGTTGTCAACCTTTTCCGGGTCAGGAGAACCCAAAGGACCAAGGAGTTTCCCAGGAGGCAGAAGACAAACACAAAACAGTAAAGGATTGGCAGGAAGAAGGATTTGAATCTGTGAAAGCTGTTTCCTTCATGGCACGGAGCAGTGTTTTCATCATATCCGTAGTCATATTCTGTTGTGCCAAGGAACTGGCTTGTGGGATTCATCTCAGGTCCCTGTGCAGGAAAAAACAAGGGGTAAATGGCTGGCTGTCCTGGCGCAGGACTCCCAAGGCAGCTCGTGCCTCCCTCTGTGTTGCATCAAGCTCATGCACCAGCCTCCAGTCAGAGAGGGACTGCAAAATGCAGTCTCAGTCTCACTGGCTGGACAAGAGCAGCTGTACCACCCAAAAGGCTGCACCCACACCCTCCCAATCGTTCCTATGCATGATTAAGTATGAGCAATGGGATGCCCTCAGTTTCCCTGAGACTGCCTTGGTGCCAAGGAGTTAGCCCCTCATTGTCATAGCAACAGCAAAAAAATTGTGCTCTGAATAGTCATAATCATGCAAAATGGTAGAAAAACTGCATCTGTTCCAAGAATCTGGATTTTCTTGTCCTTCCTAAGGTGAGGAAGCTTTTTGCCTGTAACAAAAAGACACTTATAAACACGTCTTGACTGAAGGAGTTATCATCCAGCAGCATAACCACATTTTTAGCTGACCTGCTCAGGGTTAAATACTGGCACAGAGACACATAAGCCAGTTTCCCATGGCCAGTTGCAGGATCACATACAAAAAACTTTGACAGCAACAAGGAGCCCACAGAGCTACACAGCAGCACTTGCAATGCTGGGCTCTGGACTTCTGTAGTGTAGTTGTCACTGGCCTCTGGCTGAGGTGATGAGCAGCTTGGCTATGCTTATGCTAAACCAGAGCAGTCTATGGCTCCTGCCTGTTCTTCTCAACTTCAGTTTTCTAATTTAAAGAAAACTGAAACAATATGAAGAGGTGTTTCCTTTCTGTCATTTCTGAAGAACTGCGATAAAGACAGCTTCAAAATAGTCTGACCTGCTCTCCAAAAGTAAGTTAGTGCTTTAGGCACCTTTTATTTTTTTTTTTTTAGGTATCACCTAATGTTCGCATTTTAAGAAGTAATAGCTCTTTCCAACAACACTATTTCAAAGGAGTTTGCCTTGTCCTTGCTAAGACACTTGCATGTTTAATGTGCACTGCACCTATGTTATCTTACATACAGTTTGATCACATCTTGAAAGAGCTTCAAAGATAAAGAGTTTCCAGGAAGGAAAAATCATTTGTAATAAGCATTTCTACTAAGTTGTAGCAATAATGCTAATGACAGTGGTTAATTCAATAAAAGTAGAGGACTTGCTCTCCAGAGTTAAAACTTGAAGCTCAGTTATATGTAAAGAGAGAGAAAGGTGAAAATGTTTGTACTGATGAAGAAGGAATGAGAGTTCACCCCTTCTTGCCACCTTATGCAAGGAAACAGGAGGATCTGTATTCACGGTGTACAGGGGTACTGGAGTCAAGGGTTTGTCCTCTGCTCCAAGAATGGATGCTGCTCATGCCTCACTGACCTGCCTCAGCTTTTCTTGGGGCAATAGAACTGTTTCCACCAAATCAATGGGCATTTGAAATGCAGAGAAACCTGTTACAAATGTAACAATCAACCCTACAGAGTTCTTTGTTCAGAAATAATGAGAGTTGAGAAAAAGCAGTGCTGCGATCTATGTTGATAGCATGATTCTTTCCTATATCTAGTATTCAGCTGTAGGTAGAACAACTGCATTACTAATTTCAACTTTGTTTTAATGCATAAAACCCTAGATACTGAGATGTTGAGTCACTAGACAATGGTGTTCATGGAGCAATGGAATGAGTGGAAAATATTTCCTGCTAATGCTTTTGATGTGCCATCCCAACACAGCGTGACTGTAAGCATTGCAGCAATAGCTTGTTTTTCTTAATTACCTGTTGAGGGGTCCTTAAAAGCAATCAATATATTCAAGAACAAAAAGTAAAAGAAATTAAAAAAATAATGAATACTGTGTGATAGATACACAGAAATAGAAATACGTAGCGACATACAAATACATAGATATAGATTTAGAGATATGATGCATCTTATTTTGGCAAAATTCAGAAGTGATTCTCCTGGGCTGAACAGAGACTGGAGGTGCTCCAGTTCAGACTTTCAGAACACCTCTACACCAATAATGTCTTTGACAGCTTCTGACCATGGCACTCCATTTTCCATTTTCTCCCCCCTCCACATCAGTTGGCAAACCAGTCAAACTGCAGAAGTAGGTTACTATAACGTATGAAGAGACAACTGCTGCAGGACCTCTTCCCCTGGTTGCCAAAGTTAGCCCATTACTTTTAAGAATAACACATTAAATGTGGATGGACTTTACCTTTGACAGCCAGAAGCCTCTGCTCTCTCAGTTGGCCCCAGTTACCTTCTTCTACTGTGTCCTTGTGATCTCGCAGGCTTGGGAGTTTCCAAGAGGTTTACTCCATCACTGTGGAGATGGCTGAGTTTTAGAGATATGTGGGTAATCAAACGAGCAGCTGTCAGTTAAAGAATAGGTTTTGAGACTAATAGAAGGCTTTGTAGCTGTGGTAAACAGGAAAAGAGGTGAGAGGACTTACAAACACATTTTGTGAAATAAAATCAAATACAGCTCTTTTTGAAGATGGTAAAGGTAACACTCCTTTGTTTTCCGTTTTGTAATTCAGAATTAACTTTTGAACATTGTTGTAGTAAAACTTTGTTTTATTATATTTCTAGATATTAATTGTAGGATTAATAACATGTCAATAGTATGTTTTTTTTCCCCAAATTTTTAATAGGGAAATCTGCTAGCCAGGTATTTTCACCAGCTGCAGTTCTGCAAGGCCAGGCTAAGTGAGACATGCAACTGGAAGAGTGTGGCAGGGAAACGTCAGAGTTTCATCTCCAATGCTGCGTGCATTGGAGAAAGATGGAGCAAGCAAGAAGATGCAGAGTACCTTAAAGGCAAGGAAGGGACCTTGAATTCAAGTAAAAAAGATAAGATACAAGTGAGCAGGCCTGACAGCCTGCGGTTAGAGGATGGATGGCTGCCATGCTTTGGGCAGACCAGAGAAGACTGTGCTGGGCATATGGGTAACAGCCTGTTAATAAGGAGACTGAAGAAATTGTGGTGGTGCCAGTGTTTTGGAGGGAAGCAGCAGAGTTAGAGAGCCTGATGTAACATCTCTCCCTGCCCATGGCAAAGATTTTTAAGATCCTTTCCATCCTAAGTTATTCAACGATTCTATGATTTCCGAGAGTAGCTTTGCTGTGTAATGAGAAGCAATACACACGTTTGAGTTCCTGACTCTGCCTGACTTTCAGAAAAGTTCATAGCTGTGCACCACTTCAGGAGTAGTCAGTGTTCTTTACACAAGGCCCCTTTTCAAGCTTTTCTCAACAGAGGAGGAAAATTCGTTGAAGCTAGTGAAGGGTGTGATTTGTTGAAGGCAGTGAAAGGCAGGGAGTGGAGACAGTCATAGGAGATGACAAATATGGCTTTGGAAAAGTACTATCCCTGACCAGGTATGAGGGTGGATAGGAGTGGAGGCCCACAGCTGGGAGGTGGACTTGGGGAACTGTTGGCTGAAAAGTCAGTAATGATGATGATGATAACTAATGGAAGGTGCCTGGGTTGGGGCACAGGGAAGAACTGGAGGCAGATTTTATTCTTCTCCCCATGATAAGCCCTACTCACCCTCCTACAGGTGATTTGAGGGGAGCATGGGCAGACAGAGTGCTGCTGGGCTGGAAGGCAATAGGGATAAATAACCACCAGTGTGTTCACAGGTGCAGGGTACTGAGAGCTGTAGATACGCTGACTTCCCCTGAAAGCTTAGAAAAGGATATCTGGTGGGGAAAGATGGGAGGTATGTATTTCTGATTTTCTCCACCATCGGCTATGAGCCAGGCTGTAACAACCTGTATCCTTCCTGACACATCTTCAGTCTGTAAGTAGCATTCACCACATCCTGAATCACACACAGACCACGCTGGCGAACATGGATTTTCAACAGAGCCAACAAGCAGCCCTTTGAAGTTTATCTGAGGAGGATAACAAAGCAGAAAATGTGGTAAACCAACAAGAGGTGGTAAAATATCAACACAGAAGTTAAATGCGACCTACACTAGAAAGTGCTGGACGTGAGCAGGAAGAAGTGCAGAGAGGCTACAGGGTGGCGGGAGGAGCAGTGTGAGAGTTGGGCTCAGCCTGGTAAAGCAAAGTCATGGAAGGGATATGTTTGCTATGTACAGACCACCTAGCGAGGAAATGGCCAGGGGGAAAGGAAGATTGTCTCACCCTACAGAAAGCACAGGCATATGAGAACAATGTTTACAAGCTGTCCCTTGGGCTGAAAGGAATTTTATAGTAGGGTGGCTGGGGCTGTGGAGCAGCTTTCTTGCAGAACGAAAGTAAGTCAGTTGGTGTAAAATGTTCCTTCACTAAGTGTGTGAAGAGGACACCTGACCCTGGGGCTTTCACAGCCAGGAGTGAGACTGCAGGCACAGGGCAGTCTCTCCCAGGGCCTCCAAGGTGCTGGGTGGGAGCCAGAGGGCAGTGAGGTCTCCGATCTGTTTGTTGAGAACCCAACCAGAATCTGCCCTAGAGCTCCCTTCTCCAGCAGCTGCCTTGCAGCATCCCTTCAGTTGAATTGAACCTACGGTATTTGATGATTATAAAGGACTTTTCCAACATAAACAATTCTGTGATTCTGTGAGTTTTAGCTGGACACCAGTGCTAGTGATGTCTCTCCACACTTTTGTGGGCTTTTCTGTGAAAAAAGAAATCCCATACAACAAAACAGAGACAACTGACTGTTGGTATCTTCAGTGCTCCAGCCTATGGCCAGTCTTGGTTTGCATGGAGCGTGGTGCATGGCACAGCTCCTGCACCCAGTCGGGACTCTAAGCTGCAGGAGAGGAGATCCATGTGGCATCACCACCTTGGTGAAAATGCCACTGCACAGGCATTTCAGTCACCAGTCAGGTTAAAAAATACAAGAAAACTGTTGCTGAAGGAGGAGCCTTCCGGTTTGTCTTTTTATGTTTTGACAGTGGTTATCAGGTTCAGCCTGCAGTGGCTGCAGCGGGTGCTGGGGACTCTCCACAAGATTGTGCACCATGCTGTTCACGCTTCCCCTTCAGCTGCGCCTGCTGCCATCGCCACCGCAGCAGTTCTTGTATTCACACTTTGAAGTTATGGTTTCTGCTATTTTATCTTCTGTCAAAGAAGTTGCTTCAGTGGAGAAAAAAAAAAAAAAAAACATGCAATACTTTGAACAGCTGAAGAAACTGTCAGCCTAAAAGTGACCAGTGCATCAGAGTAACACAGACTTCCACTCCTCCAAACTACATGGAGCCCCAAGGTCAGGGAAGTGATGCTCCATTGAAGCCCCATTTTAAATGGAAAGGTTGTGGCAAATGACATGACCAGAACAAATCTTGCTGTGAAGCAAATGGCACAGACACATCTGCAGCTCCTGCAGCCAGACATGCGCACTGGCACTGGGGGACCACCCGTGCATGATAGCTCAGCCTCTGATGTCAGTCCCAGGGGATTTTCTTATCCCATGCCACCACTGCAGTTCCTCAGCCTGGAGGAGATGGCCAGCTTAGCTACCACAAAACTGCTATGCCTGCTCTTGTAGGAAACTCTTCTTCCTCCTGCAGATAGTCTAGATGAATTGAGTTTGAACACAGAAATGAAAGTACATTTGTAACAGAAGACACCACCAGTAGGAACTTGCTTTGGCCTCAGGAGTGCCAGCCATGAGCCCTGGTTTGGGTCTGTCTGTTTGGTAATATGGATGGGAAGCACCTTTCTGACACCACAGCACAGGCTCTGGTGTTGGTGTAGCAGCTGTTGGGAAAAGACAGGAATAAAAGCAGAGTAAGGTACCTTACCTAGTAGGATATTTCCTAAGAAAAGACTAAATATTTCCTGGATCTGCTCACTATCATAGCACCTGGCTGGAAAGTGGTGGACAAGTTTGCCTTGATGTGATGCTCTGCTTCCACCTATCTCAAAGTAGTGATAACCAGCTGAGTAGGGCACTCTTATCCAAGAAGAGCCCTTTTCTCTGCCTTTGCTTGACAGCAAAATAAAAGCAGCAGCTTAGTCAAAAAGAAACCCTTTCCTTTTGAATCAGCTCTTGCTTTACATCTCAGAGGGCTCACTTTGTCATATTAGATGAGGAGGGAAGAATTGAGGAAACAAAACCAGGATGAACTGCAACAGAGGGTAATATTCAGAGATCCTGGGTCGTCCAGCTAAAATATCTTGCAAAATACTAGCAATCATCACTACTGATGGGGATAGCAATGATGACAGCTTGGCTTTGCAGGAGAAGGTAGAGGCAAGGGGTTGGAGCAGGAATGTTCTCTGCAGCATGGGAGCAGCGTGGCAGTTTGTACCCTGATGGGCCTTCCACCCCAAATTCCTCCTCCTGACCATGTTTCTGCCCCAACAAACCTCTCCTAAGTGTTTCCGCTGCCTGCATGGATTAGCAAGTGCCCTTCTCATGCTGTAGCACCCTTGGTGATCCCTCGTACCCCTTTTTCACAGGGCAATGGGATGGGCAAGGGTGACACCGAGCCCTGGGTGCCCAGGGCTGGCAGTCACCTGTGAGACGCAGGAGGAAATCTCACATAGGAGCTATATTTTGGGGAATCCTTTCCTGTTTCAGTTATTGCCATAATGTTTGGGTGTATCAGCATCAACTAACAACACACCATCTTAGCAGGACCACATCATCTTAATTAAAATTGTTTAATCTGACCATTTGTAGAGTAGAGGTATAAATACGTCATACAACAGAATGGTCAGTTTCCCTTTCTTAATGAGGATAATATAGTTGTACACCTGTGTACAAAGTGCTGTGTGAGAATTTGTGACTGGGTGAGAGTTTGAGTGACTGGGGTTTTTTTGTCATCAAAAGTGTATATTTAGGATGACTAAAATATTTCTGAAAGTGCCAAGTTGGTTTTGGGGGAAATTCCCCCCTCCAAATTAGAGAAAAAAATTAAGACAACTCATGATACTCTATTCTGACAAGTTCCAGACAAAGCATTGCTGTTTTTCATTTTTAAATATAGCATTGTTTTTAATAAATAACCTCTTCTTCTAACCTTTCTTCCTCAAAACAAGGCAGACTTCAAAGCTTAAATAATTTCCGATAGAACTAAGATGTGTCTGTCTTGCTGATAGCAGACAGAAATCTTTATTTTTCCTTTCAGCTTGGTCAGCAAAAATATCGACAATCTTTAGCAAAGTGGAGTTGTATTATCATAACAAAATGCTTTTGTATGCAGACATGTATGAATGTGAATATAAAAAACCTATTTGGCATTGCTCTGGCATTTCTCTTGCAGCAGATGCTCAATGCAGAAAAAAAAAGACTGTGGACCAGAGAGTCCTCCAAAAACTATTGTTGAGTTTGTGCGGGAGAAGCAGCTGGAGGTGCTTGGTGAGGTCTGGATCAGTTCACTGTGCTCCATGCTCTGCTTTTCACTGCTGGCACCAAAACCAAGAGGATTATGGCTTTGACAGCTGCAGCATGCACAATCATTTAGTGTCACCAACACCGAAATCAGTGCTTTGCAAAACTCCCACCATGGTAACACATTTATAACAACATTAGCAGTGAGTGGGATTTTATCACTCACGTTTTAGGGCAGAGAAATTGTAAGAGAAAAAGAAGTAGACAAATACATCTCTTGCATACGGAGTCTTTGCAAACAAGACTCTTCTCCATCTGTCTCTTATCTGATGCTCTTTTTCTCACCCTAAAGCACTTAGGTTTGTAAGACTTTGCTTTCACGTACCTTCAGTACACCAGTGCAAGGGCACCTCTCAGATTAGCATCTGATACTGCTCTGACTAAAGGTGGAGAACAGAGAAGAATGCAAGCACCAATGAGTTAGAACGGAGAAATCACATAAAACAGGGATGGATGGGACACTGGGATATCACATAGTCCATCTCTCTCTTGAAGGTAGGGGCAGTATCCCACTGTTATTCTTGCCATGCTGCTGATCAGCCTGGTCCTACAGCCGCTGCTTTCCCCCCCAGTTTCTTCTTACAAACCATCCCAGTGCTTCTCCAGACTCACTCCTAGTAAATTTGTCTTAATCTAAAACTCTCCTGGTACAATTTGAGTCAGTAATTTATCTTATCCATGGAGAAACAATTGCTACTTTATTCTAGCTACTTTAAAATATTCTAAGATCATGATTCTCTTCATTATTAAGAGCTCATATTCCATCATATTTCTCCTTTTAGGTCATGCATTCTAAATTGTTAATTGTAGCCATTGTGCTCCTTTGGTGGCTATCCAGTTTTCCTTAATCTTTCCTTAATCTAGATATAGAGGCCCAGTGTGGCATTACCCCTGGCAAAGAAGACTGTAAGAGCCACCTGCCTGTGGTAGCTGTTTTCTTTTACAGTCACACAGCACTGGTGATTCATGCTTCTCTTATACTGGATGCCAGCCTCAGATCCTTTCCTCCAGAAGTGCTGCCTTCCGCATCCTGTCTTTGTTTTCCTGGCTAACCCTGCCTATGTGCAGAATTGGGTACTTGTCTTTAATGAACTGCAGCCCACTGCTCCCAGGTTTTTTAATCTCTCCAAGTCAATTTGAGCATCCTGTCCTCCAGCGCATTTGCACCCCCTCCCAAGGTGGTGACGTGTAAAAACGTGCACCAGTCCTTTATCCAGAGCAGCAGTGCTCACATTGGCTTATGCCAGGGCAGAGCGCATCCCTGGCTGTGGGACTCTTCAGCACAGCTCTTCTGTCCAGCAGCAACCCCGCAGGAGTTTGGCTGTCTGACCACTGGTGAATCCATGTAAAGGTTGTTTGTTATGCTCAGAAAGCTTGCTATCTCCCAGGTACAGGATACCACTGTGTTGCGAGGCTGGAATGAGGCTGTGACTGAGGATGACTTACCATAGCTGCTTCTTGACAAGTCTGTATCGGCTCTTACTGGTTTTATTTTTATTTTTTTTTTTTTTGCAGGCTGCTTATTCCTTCTAGTGGTTTCCAGGAACTGTATTTACACTACTGGCATGTAACTCCCTCTCTGATGTAAGCTGATGGTTCCCCATCAGATCATCAAAGCTACCTGTGCTGGCTGGCTGCCCATTGCTTGCCACCAGAGTTTGACACTGGCCACGCTGGCTTGGAACAAAGGCCCAGCAGAGCCAGCACCTTGCCCCAGCATCCCACAGTCCAGGGTGCCTTAGTCTACCTCGAAGCCAGAACATGGCTCTGCTCTCGGCACCTGGCCAGGCAGCACCAGTCAGAGATCACCAAAAACCACAGTACAACCTTCTGCTGACGCTCAAGCCTTTCTTCTCAGGGCTTGCAGAGCTTTCAGGTGTGAAGTTTGTGAGGTCCAGTGCAGAAACCAGGCAGGAATCCTCCCACCGCAGGAATGTTGTCTAACCCTGCGCAACACTCTTTGTCTCTGTGAATGCAGATCAACCTCGTGAGGCTGGGGCATGTGTGAGGGCACGCAATTAGCTACTTGGTTAAATGGCTAGACTGGGCCCTCGCAAGGCTTGTGCTCTGCCCTGTCACACTCTCTGCTCTCTGGGAGCAGCAACACAGTGCAGCCCACCAGACTTGGTTCTGGGTGCAAGCCTGGTGCCTGCCTGTGGCTGGGCACCAGTAGCACCCCTGCAAGGACACACTGCCGCACTGCAATGGCTGTTCCACTTCTGTCTTTCGGCTGGCCTCCAGCTGTGCCAGCCCAAGGGCTATGAGGAACCTGTGGGAATGTGGGATGGGAAATTCCCTGTGCAGCCACTAGCACCCATATCCATCTCCTGAGCACGGCTCCACTCTTGCCGCAGGTTCCTCCTATGGAAGCAGCTTTGGGTGCTTATCAGATCATAAAAGAAAAAAAAAAAGGGTTCCAACATGTAAAATCGTGCTCTTAAAATAGAGAATCCTGTGTGATTTAAGATCAGAATAGTGACCCTGCATTCAGATCTGCACCCTGTCATTGGCAGCGCGTCTCCGCAGAGAGGTCTTATGCCTTTAGCAATGCCCCCTTGGGGCATACTATTCTCAGCATGAGAGCATCACGCAGCAAAGTCTGGGCAAGAGTGCTGACCCACTGGTGCTTCCCATCTAGACCGCAGTGGCTATGATCTCAAAGCAGGCTTTGTCCCGTCTTTCACATTTTCCCTCAGGATTCTGCTCTTGCTGGGGCTGCCAAGAGCAGATTTGCTGGGGTGTCACACACTGTAGTCTGAGAATAGGTGTGAGGAGAGCTCATCGATGCTACTGATAAATCTGGATCTGAGCCATTGGTAAACAGGAAGCTGCTGAACAGCTTTATTCTTTTTCATGGTTTTTTAGGTTCTTCTGGTTTGGTTTTCATAGCTATTCTTTTTCTCTTACTTCATCTCAGGAAACACATTTTTCTGTCACCTCTTGCAGGAAATGTGCAAGATGATACAAAAAAAATGTTGAAAACCTCACAGTTAGCTCAACCCACTGTATGAGAGGTGGTAAGTCAAAGGGCCGGGCAACAAAGGCATGGCAATGGGGGCATGGCAACTGCGCTGGCATAAGCTGGAAGCCCCCAGGTCAAGGTCACAACACTGAAAATAAGGCTAAAAGGATTTGACCTTTTACAGAGTTTACCTTTGCAGAATACAGACACTCAGTTCTGTGCTACGATTAGATGTTGCAACTTGGGGGCATTTCACTGGTATCAAAGAGAGATTTTAAACCTTTTTGGTCAAGAGAGGCAAGGGCACGACCCTCTTTCAAAAGGTGCAGCACAAGGCTCTTGAGAACTCATTTACAACATTGAAGACCCATCAGGGAGCCTACTGTCCACAGCAGCAGCATCCACCATCCATGCTGCTGCAAACAAGTGCAGCCACGCTAAGCACGTCTGTCGGAGTTTGCTGGAGGGGAGGGAAGGTGCTTAGTCCTTTAGTATGGACCCAATAAGTTGTCTGAACACATCAGGAGCAAGCGGAACAGACTATGATACCACTTAGCAGATACCCTAAGCTTACCCTAGGCTGTAGGCAGCAGTGCAAGTGCAAAATCTGCACGGATCAATGCTCATCATGTTCAAACTCATTCCAGATCTTACATGGTGCTGCTTGAGAAAAAAAGAAAACACAAACAAATAATCAGGCCCACAGGCCTGCTGCTCACAGGGAGACGTGTCAGGGTTTGCTGGCAGTAAGCTGGGGGATGGAAAGCGGGCAGTCATTCCTTCCACCACAGTCTGGGGCTCTGGAGCTGCAAGCATGGCTTTGGCTGCAGCACAGCTGACCTTGCACTGACAGGAAGGAGTCTGCTTTATGCATTAACTTTTCTTATCCCCTCTTTGACTTAGCAGTGAAGAGGATCCCTTAGCTCGGGTTAAGCAGAGCTTGCGCTCCCAGAATCTACACCATCCTCCTGTCCTGTAGGCTGAGGACAGACACACATAGCTCTGTGAAGATGAGAGATACAGCCCAAAATGCTCTGAAGAATACCAGATCCAGCAAGAAGTTGAGTTGAAGAGTAGGAGGAGTGTCCTTCCTGTGTGCAGATGCACGGGGTGGGTTTTCTTCTCATCACAAAACTACTTTCGTGTTTTTCTGGTGTACTGAAAGTACAAGAAGGGCTCTTGTGGGTTTCAAATGAGTGGAACAGAACAGTTGAACCTTTGCCACTGCATAGGTAAAATCACAAATCATACGTCCCCTCTTTTAACTCTGTAAGCAGAAGAGTAAAAAGTCACAAGTTTTGCTAACCTTTTGAAATGACTAGGTGTGAATATGTCTTTCTGACCAGGACCAAACACAAGACCAGCTTTTATAGACAAGATTAATAGTAATGTGTTTACACTTCTTTGACAGAGCAAAGAACATCCAAGAAACCCAGAAATTAAGAGTTGCGCCACAATGCTTTAGGCATTCTTTGGAGAAAAAGAAAGCTCTTGAACCGGTCTCAAATAGTATTGAATATCCAATATAAAAATGGGTGGTTCGGGTGTTTGTGCTTCTTTTACTCAAAATGCTGCTCTGCTTTCTTATCCTGGTGGTGTCAGGTATGTGCAAAGCCAGCAATTCCAAACTCAGAAAACTTTTCTTTGCTTGAGCTTTCCTTAAGGAGGAGACCAGAGCGCAGGTGGGGACAGTCAGCACTGGAAAAGCTTTACACCTGACTTTGCAACTTTACACCAATTATTTAATTAGTAAAATGGGTCTGAAGATGGGACAGAACAACCCTCATTTATTCCCCCTATGTTTCATTTCAGTTTTGTAAAATTAAAAACAGAATGTTAAAACAGAAATTCTCTAATGCAATAAAATAGATGTACAGTGAAGGCAGCAGAGTAAAATTACATCAGAAAAATAAAGATACACAATGTTTTGGGGTTCACTTTGCCTTTTGAAATGTGAATAGGTATTCTGATAAGACATCAAACGACAGCTGACCACATATACCACAGGTTAACTTTTAATGTACTTCTCAGTGAAGCCCACTAATAAACAATACAAACGTGCTCCCAACGTGATTTCATTTATGCTCTCAGCATTCAGCTTGGTATAAAACACACCTGTTTACTCCCCCGTTGTGTAAGAGGAAGAAATTACTGCATAGAGAAATTACATATTTGTCTCCAGGCTCTGTGACAAAAAAAAAGGATCATTAAATCACTTTTCTGTCTTAAAAATTCAACCCTGGGAATCATCTACAAGCCTGCTATACAGACACACTTTTAATACGAAGTTGGGTTTTAGTGTATCTGACGTTTAGGTTCCTAAATTACGGTCTGAGGGTGCTGGTGGCCACCAAGATGTTGTAAATGGCCTTCAGGTGTTACAGAACCATATCAGAAGCAGCATTCACCACCTTCCATCAAAATGCTTATCCCAAGGGTGGTTGTTGGTCCTCCAAGAAACTCTTTAGGAAATAAATTCATGTAGGCTTTTGGATACACACATGACCTATAAAAAACTAACTGAGTAACCTGGAAAGGACACAGAGAGGCTGGTCTAGCAAAACAGCAATAACTGCAGTTAGGATAACTCCTATTACAGCATGGCCATGCTGTCCTGAAGCACGCATCACAAGGGAGTTCTGTGTGCTCTGGCTGAGAATAAATCTCATGCAAAAAGCATCCAATCTTCTAGTAAACAAAAAGGTTTTGGCAGCGCCAGCCAAGTGGTCGTCTCACTGTACAGTATCCAGGAGGTGCAGTGCAGGGCTGAGCCACAGGCTGCAGGGAACAGAGGTGACAAGGCAGCCACTGCCTGCTGCTGCCCTGACATCCCCATTGCACTCCACAGCCACAGTGCAGTGCATGGTGTGCTTAAATTAGGGAGGTTACCTGTGACACAAGAGCACCAGGGAGGGAATTGCCACACACAGAGAGAAAATAATGCTCTTAAAAAAAGCAGCCAGCTCTGCCAGCAGTCAAGAAAACCAGGGGTTATGCAGAGGGCTATATTTTGTTTAAAGCATTTTCAGAGAACTAGCCAGGTGAGAAAGGATCAGCCCTTTGGCCACCAGCAAAGTGTGAACACATAGTACCTGAGCTGAGAACATCCTCTACGCTGTTCCCTCCCTAGCACGCCTGTGTTTCAAATCCTCTCTCATCTCTGATGCAGGTGCAAGGGACCGAATTACCAAAGGTGAGAAGCACCACAGAGCTGGCAGATGCACCAGATCAGTCATCCAGAGCCATGGGTGCAAAAATACAGAGATCAGTTGGGAGGGAAAAAAATAGTGACCAACTTTCAACACAACTACTTCCAAACTGATGCAAACAGCTACTTCACAAAGTCAAAAAAGCCCAGACTGTCCTAAAGATAAAATACTGCCACCGGACAGTCCCCCTGTAGTAAAAAAAACAGGGTTTAGGTAAATTTTCCCCAATGCTGGGTAAATAAAACAAATTCCCACATTTGCAGGCACTACCTACCTTCCAGTTCAGTGCTGCTTCAGCCTCCTTCAATTCAGCCAGTGGTGTGGGCTTTGGCAGGAACCGTGCAGGAACCCAGGCGGGAGCAGCTTTCACTCCTGCAATGTTGGGCAGCAGCAGCTGGCTCCTGGGGCTGCAGGGATGCACAGATGGGGGAAGCTGGAGGCTGGAGTGTGGACAGCACTTTGGGCATGGAGGCTCCCCCCTTCACTGAATAGTCAGATATGCTTCTAGTTCAGTTCTCTGGAAACGGTACCTCTGTATGTTTCAACACATGAGGACTATTGTTTCCCTGACTGTTGCAGTTGTCAGCCAGCTTCCCTGCCTCTAATCATGAGATGTGGTCCTAGAGTGCCCATGAATTTCATGGTAAACCACTGAAATGGGTAAAATGTTATGTGTTGGAGCAATGCTGGAGCTGAGAGCACAGTGTGGGTTCCCCGGTCCAACTACCTGTTAGGCATTTCTTCCCTTTGCACAGCCTCTTGCTCTGTGCCCCACCTGGGGAGTCCTTTAATCTCCACTGCAGGCATCCCCCACCAGACTCTGCCCCAATGGCCAAAACATCACCCCAGCCATACAAGATACACATCTAAGTCCTGGGCTGACCCAGGCCTGTCCTTGGTCCTTCTCTCCCTGGAAGCCAGCAAACTAGGTTGACAAAATACTTGGAGGCAGGGGCTGCCACAGAACAGCAGGAACCATCATGGGATGGCCAGGACCACTACCCCCTGTGTCCAGGAAACACCACAGGACATCAGTGGCAGCCACGAGTGGAGTATGGCAAGGGCTATCTGGGCACCCCAAGAGCATCCGGAGGAAGGATGGCATTCATCCTGGGGTTTAGAACACAGCCCAAAGGTGCCTTTGCTACCCACAGCCCTCTAGCATGGGACATCTCCACAGCAGATGGCAACAGTCCAGCAAACGCAGCTGTTCCCCTGCCATCCCATCACCACTTGGAAGAGGGGGCTTTGGACACACGCAACTACTTGGCTGCCTTCATTATCATGGGTTCAAAAAAAGAGTTAAAGGGATCTTAACTCCTTTTCTCTGTCATTCAGCGTAGCATGTCAGTCACAAATTGCAGACAACAGGCAAAGAGCTGAGACGAACAATGAGATTGGGCAAAGAAAGTGAAGCAGCAGGAGCACAACCTCAGGGCATGGTGAGGGGAGATCCATGGATGCCACACACAGCCAGGACAGGGCAGGATAGACAGCATGGCACCAAGAGGGAGACAGAAAGCAGATGATGAGGGGAAAGGTCTTGCATGGTTCTTAGCCTTGTCCACGCTTGAGAGTGTTTTCAGATTTTTTTTGCCATGAGGTGCCCCAGCACCTCTTCCTCATCTGCTGTACCACACTGACCCAAGGAACCAAGGTCTGCTGCCAGTGCCACCAGCTGGGTATGGAGATGGTCTTCTGCAACTAGCTAATGCTTAGCTTTACCTGCTGTAAACTGAGAGCAAGATCTTGCCCCAGAGTATCTGGTTCCTCTTTGTGCAAAGCCTATTTGACTATGTGCCCCGGCTTCCACTTTTGGCATTGCAGCTGTGTAGCAGCCTGGCTCTACAGAGTTGATGGCAAGACTCCTGCACACCTTCTGCTCTGCAACCAGCAACAGTCGGCTCCTGCTCACATGACCTGGAATTGCTACTCCACATCCCTCCAGAAAAGAGGACAAATCTTTCAAAACATGCATGATTTCTCCCATTGCCCTATATCTCTCCAAAGCTATGTAGAGAAAATACTGTGAAGATCAGACCTGCCCATGAGTGATGCCCAGCAGAGGACAAGGGACCTCAGCTAGGTTGTGGTAACCAAGGGTATAATCAATCCTGGGAGCAAGCCAAAATCC
This sequence comes from Cuculus canorus, assembly GCF_017976375.1. Classification (NCBI taxonomy): domain Eukaryota; kingdom Metazoa; phylum Chordata; class Aves; order Cuculiformes; family Cuculidae; genus Cuculus; species Cuculus canorus. The sequence continues at coordinate 115,742,462 of NC_071402.1, forward strand.
TTCCATGTGTCTTGGCCTACAGTCATCATTTTCTGGCCTTTCATCTCATTCTCAGCTGCTCATTCTCCAGTGATGTTTTTGTGCCACCCTTAAGACATGCTAGTTTCCCCAAGAAAACCTTAAAGAATAAGCTCAAGTATCTTAGGAAGAGATGAGTTAAGATTGTCTTTACAGGAGCTTTGCCCTCTGGGGACAGTTTCAGCCCACGCCCCTACCCAGGATCTCACTGCAGCCCCAAAGAATGGCAGGACACAGGGGGCTCCCACTTTGATCCTATTTCCAGTAGCCCAAACTAATTAAGGAGGAAAAGATGGAACAGTGTGGGGCAAGTACAGCAAGGCTGTGCTGTAGCATTGTTCTTGTTTTGGAGACTCTGGAAGACAGCCAACAAAACTGGTTTTCTGAGGTGGTGCAAATTATCTGGATTTGGGGCCAATATCTGGTCTGAGATCCTAACAGCAAAAAACACCCTATTTAAATGCTCTGAGTGTTCACCATCACGCATTAGACCCCAATTGTCGTCATTAGGCTGTTTTTGTTATGCAACAAGGAGTAGGGGGTTACAAAACAGCTCATGGGAAGGAAAGGGCCAAGCTAAGCTTGGAAGGGAAGCACTGGTAAGAGGAAGATGCATTAAGGTCCAGATTGTCTCTGCCCAGATTGTCTCTGTCTGTTTTTATTTTTGTAAAAGTAAAATAAGGAATATATATTTTGATGATCATCACGGCTCCAATTCTACAGCAGAACCCCAGTTCATTCCTGTGTGCATCTTCTCCCTTTTCACTTTTTTCCCTTGCAGCTCAGCAGGAGCACAGGGTCAAATTTGGCCACATGGGTGCAGTTCCACTGATCACAGCAGGGCTGCTGCACAAAGCACTGAGTGAAATGCTCCAGAGATCTTTTTTTCTGGCCTCACTTCATCTTAACATCCCTACTGCAGATCATTTAAACCAACGCATTCTGATGCGGGCAGAGGGCTCTGGGGGTGCCTATATCCCTGAGACAAAGCTGCAGAGTGGAAACACAGGGAATCTGAGAACCGGTATGCAGATACGCGTATTTACCCAAAAGGAAAAGAACTGGAAGCCTCGTTGTTTTAATCCTTAAGCCACACATAGAACTGACTACAACCCCAAGGGGTTTTGAAGGGTAGGTGATTCATACCTGAGGTTTCAGTTTTGAGGTTCTCATTGGGAAACAGCGATTTGCTGAGGACAGCTTTTATTTTCCAATACTCAACTCCTGCCAGCAGAGATTAAGGTGTCCCTTGTGTCCCATGTTCTGCAGCCCCACAGTTTTGGACTGGCATGAGTCTCTCCATAGGGTCACGTTGGTCAATAGTGCACGAGCACCTTCTGTAGTTCTGCTCTGAGAGGTCTGGGCAAACTCATGGACACTGCCCAGATCCTCAGTGGGACCAGGCAGGCTTCCATGACTCCCTCTACCTCAAAATACCACATAGGGAGCCACCCCAAAGGTGAGGGACTGGTCAGATGTATGAGCTCTGGGTGCATTTCACCCCATTCTCCACCACCAGTCCCACACGCACAGCTTCACACAACCCAAAACTAACAGCCATACTTTGTCAGGTCCTAGTAGTGTCCCCTAAGTAAGGCGTGAGTCCACTCTGACATCTTCTACATCTTGGGAAAATGGATGGGAGGGACAAACAGGGAAACAGTAATATTCTGGCTAAGTCTGATGCTTGGTTTCGTGATGACTTCAGTAAAGGTACAGGAAGCAGGCAAAAATGTACCAGTCCTTGCTCCAGGAACATGTGGCAATGCTGTGACTCAGTTTCTAGAAAAGATGAGTATGACATTTTATCTTCAAGCCAGCTCAAAAGCAGGTTTTAGAGAAACCTATATACAAATGGTTATACTGAATTCAGTCCAGTCCAAATGTGGCTTATATTAATTCAGCTTGCCTTGATAAGAGGAAGGCATGAAGTTGATACATAAATATGTAAATAGAGGTAACTAGATTTGAATCAAACTGAGATTTCACTTGTGTGGTTTTGTTGTGCTTTAACTAGATCAGCTCATAGCCACTCATTTTGTGCATGATCAGACAAAGCTTCGTAACTTTTTTTTTGCAGCAGTTTGAATCCTCTTCCCTTGTGCTAAAGAAATAAAGCAAGGTGCACAGTGATGGCTGGAAAAGCTACACACTTTTAAATCCATTTTCCTCACCAGTTTAAGCTGTGCCACCTGACTTTTGCACAGCCGTATTGGACGTGTGAGCACACCTTTCACTCTACCAGAGAATGAAAAACCTGCCCAAGGACTGATCACCATCAGCTTGGCACATACAATGCTCCTGCCCTTCTCCTCTGATGGGGCGTGAAAGCTCCCAAGAGCCCGAGTAGCAAAAACACCAAGAGATTTTGAATGAAAACTGCAGAGACTTCTTGTGGTGGTGGTTCCTTTAAGGTGTGGCTTTATTTCGGGCCAGATCTCTGTGGTGTAAGTAAACCTGCTGCCATTTTAGGAGGTTTTCAGGTTTGTTCACTCTCTGCCTCAGCTACACTGGAATTGAGAAGTCTGGTTTTACTAAGAGAGATCCTTGCTTCCTCACCTCAAAGCTTTCTCAACCCCAAAGTGGAAATATACTCAGAATTTTAACAAACATGTTTTCTTCAAAGCGTTCCTTTGCCATTCAAGGTGGAGAGATATTAACAAAATCAACCTACATACAGGAAAACCACTTCCCATCTCAATTAGTCATCTTTCATTTGCCAGGTATCAGAAGATCTTTGCACTCAGCTGCAGGGCACTTCAGGAAAACCAGAATAGGCAAATCTGCTGTGGATGCAGGCAGAAGTTTCCTCTTCCTTTTTGCCTGTATTTAAATTTTTGATTTTTCTTTACATATCATAAAGATGTATATGCAAGCCAGGCTGCAAGCTCTGTCACTTTTCTCTTCCATTGTTAGAAACAAATTGAGATTGTGCTTTCAGCATTAAAAAAAAAAAAAAATTATACCCTCAGATACCTGCAGGGAAATTCTCATAAAATCCTAGATGAAGAATTGAAACAAAAATGCCTAACTTTCAAGTAGCACCTTTTTCTGCATTATGAATTGAGATCTGAGACTCGGTTTTGTAATCAGAGGATCACAGAAAAGACAACTTCATAACTTCATACTCCAGTCAACTATATCGGGATTATGTACTTGTTATCTTAGAAATATTGCTGCAGCCAAGGGGCTATTCTTACATGGTAGAGAAAGCCTTAACAGCTGCATCTCTGACAAAATCTTTTCATCTCTTTTTGCCAGTTTCTGCATGCTTTCATCACCTGCCTCACAAGGATATTTAAGAACAACTGTCATTAGTGTTAATGAGCAATATGGAGGCACCCAGGTGGGAGCCAAGATAGGGCAAAGTGTCAGGGTCTCTTTAAGAAAGGGATCATTACAGAATCACAGAATAACAGAATCACTAGGCTGGAAAAGACCTCCTGGATCATCCAGTCCAACCATTCCTATAAACCACTAAACCATGCCCCTGAGCACCTCGTCTACCCATCTTTTAAATACCTCCAGGGATGGTGACTCCACCACCTCCCTGGGCAGCCTCTGCCAGTGCCCAATGACTCTTTCTGTGAAAAATTTTTTTCTGATGTCCAGTCTGAACATCCCCTGGTGGAGCTTGAGGCCATTCCCTCTTGTCCCGTCCCCTGTCACTTGGGAGAAGAGGCCAGATCCCTCCTCCTATCTACAACCTCCTTTCAGGTAGTTCTAGAGAGCAACGAAGTCTCCCCTCAGCCTCTTTTTCTCAAGGTTAAACAACCCCAGTTCCCTCAGCTGCTCCTTGTAAGACTCCTTGTAAGACATTGCAACCTAAGTATCACGTTATCAGATTAGGTGGGTTTTGTCAGATAAAAGTGTGAAAGTGGCTGTGGAGGAGCTGTGATGAAAAACATGCTATCTTCTATCTAAAATTCAAGAAAATCCATAACGCTTTTGTCCATTGGACTCGGCCAGATTGCGCCTTTCATTTGAGACTCCTTCTCTTTGGAAATGTTGTGAGCAAGTTGCTTTGCGAGGAGCAGCAGGCAGCAATTCAGCATTCCTCCCTCCAAGCTGGGGACCAGGGCAGCGAGGTGTGTGGGTGCACAGCCCAGACAATGGAGTAAGGGCACCTCACACCTCCCATGGGGCCAGGGTGGGCTTTGCCTTCTTGCAGCAGGGGGCTCTGCACCAAAGATTTGCCAGGATCTAGTCTGGGCAGGTGGAGATGTTGGGGCAACACCCAGCCTGAGTCAGCTGTATCTGTCACTGCCCAGCCACAGCCCTGCCCTACTCTGTCCTGCACATGGATGAGTCACTTCCAGGAGCCCTTGGGCGGTCGAGGTTGGGAACATTGAGCAAATAGCTTCGGGAGAAGAAAATATTATGAAAAGTTGACATGTGAACTTCTAAATGCAAAGCTTCACTTTCTTTGTGTGCTGCCCTTGTGATTTTGCTTTAAAATGATGTTTACTCCCCAAAAAATGAGAAAACCAACAGGTAATTAGAGTGCCCTTCTGCCTTCTCCCATAAAATATTTTGGTCCCAAACAGATTGGTGTTTTCCCAACTTTTCTTCTAAGAACAAACCCCTAGTGTTTTCATTTCAAATGTACCTGAAAATATCCTGTTGCTGCTGAGGTTTTAGTTTAACTTCACAAACTGAACCATTAGTGGGTCACACAGATGCAGCAGCTCTTAGAGCATTTCTTGTGCTGTCCAGGAGAGGCTTGTCTGCTGGAGAAGACCATGGGTCCCAGAAACCATGGTCCCGTCAGAAGCCAGGTGATGCAGCAAGAAGATGGCTGGTATGATGGAGCTTCAGTCTGGAGGGGACGTTGAGTCTTGCAGGGGCCCATCAAGAGCAACTGAAGGGAGCAGGGGAACAGACAAGGTAACGGAAGAGAGATCTTGTCCTAACAGCATTGATGAACACACCACCAGCACCACAGCACCCAGTAAACAGCACAAGGGGCATGAACTCACCACAGCCACTTGTAAGACATGCTCAAATCTGACTTCCCAATAGCTCTCCTCATCTGCAGCAGGTGTTGATGTGGATGTATCTGCCTGCTGAAAAGCAGATGCTTAGCTTAGCCTCCCTTTGGAAGAGAGCTATGTCGTTGCAAAGGATTCCTGGAGCCGCTCAGGAGAAGGCAGAGGTCAGCCCTATTCAAGTGTGCCACCTATTGCTAATCCTCATCACTGCACCCCACCTGCACCTTCCACACCTCTGCAGAGCCAGTGCAGGCAAGATATGCATGGAGCTCTGGTCAGATCAGCTGCTCTCATTGCAAAAAAATAAACAAATCTTTGAGGTCATGAGATTTTTTTGTTTCCTCCAGCTCTATTTATAGATCTAAAAAAACCCAATAAACTCTATAAATATGTAGAAATGCTTCCTTAAGTATGTGCATACAGGACAGCACTGCTGCTGAAGGCCATGGGCAGGGTGGATTGTCATCTCTCAGGATGGCTATCAAAGTAAGCAGCACAAACTGGATCTCAGCATGTCTCCTATAATGTGCATGTAGTCTAAGGAACTATAAATTGGATCTCAGCATGTCTCCTATGACGTGCATGTAGTCTAAGGAACTATATTATATCTGAAATCCAGGGAAGCACAATGCCACTGGCTCTTAGACTTTGTATTTTTACAGATTTATAAATATTTCTTATTCTTTGGGCACTGCTTTTATCTGGTTTATGCCCTTCATTCATTTCCACAGAATTACTTTTGACTTGTATCTGATTTAAGTGTCTCAGCTCCCTTATTTTTTTTCCTGGTAGAAAGACAGCAGACTATGAATATGATAATAAAGGACGGTTATCCTGCTGCTAGGAATCAGAACTGCTCCAGTAAAGTCAGAAAGAAATGCTATCAATTTACTGCAACTTAGAAGCCCCTGTAACTGTCTCTTAGTGGAGGAGCTGGCCCAAAGATCCTCCAAAACCTGCAGTTAATTACTGTGGTGGTCCACCCCTACTAATTTACTCCCTGTATTCAAGGCTCAATTTTCCATCCTGGCCAACACCTTCCACAGGCTGAGAAAAGCCCCTATCAGTGAGACTTCACATGTAGCAATAGGCTATATCCTTGACTAAAACACTGGTGGGAAAAGAGATAGTGCAGTAGATGGAGAACAGAGCTGCTTGATGTCTTGGTCACAGAAGAGAGCTTGAAAGTGAAGGACTTGCTGAGGCTCATGTACAAGAAAAATAGTTCTTCAACTCTCTTGGTTTTTCATTCTACATCAGTTGGTCTTTAAAACTTCCTTCTGCAAACCTCATTTTGCTCACATCAACCACCTAGTTCACCGCCAGTTCTATGCACCACACACAGCAGAAGATGGCAGTAGGGCTCAGCAGAAATTGGGCTTTTTGGTGTTGTGGGAAATTTCAAAGTAAGGGAGAACTGCATTTTGTTTCAGAAAAAAAAAAGAAGGTGTAGTTTGTGACAAAAAGGAAGAAATTATACAATAGAAATGCAGGTTTTGATTCTGGCTGATCCAGGAGTCCACACTAAGAGGTGTGGTGTGCATTCCATCGAACCCCAAATTTCTGGGATCCAGAGATTGGCAGTTCAGGATTCCGACCCCCATTAGGCCAGAGTTACACAAGAACTGAAACAAGGCTCCAAGCAGTTCACAAAGTCTACTTGCTTCATTTCACATGGCTGTGACAGCATGGTGGTTTGACTACATCTTCCGAGAAACAGAGGTCACCAAAAAGCCCTAGGCCAAAGAGCTTTGCGTTGCACATGTCCTTCATGCTTGGCTGCCTTGTGCCCAGTGGAGGAACAGCCTCTGCAGGCACACTGGGTGTTTTTCCAAGTGCATGCTCAGTTCCATGGGCACCACGCAGCCTGTCAAGTGCCTGCTGAAAGCAGAGGGTGAAGGTTTGTTCTTTGTACTGCAGCCAGCTTGGCTTCTGATGATGTGCAGGCAAGTACAGAGGTACTGCTGTCACTTGGGGTGGTGGCTAAGGTATGCAGCAAAATCCAAGAACTTTGTCTCTGAGTCTTAAAGACTTTGCAGGGGAACCTGAAATCCTTGTGCTCCCTGAGGCTGGGATGTCATGGAGCTGCTCCTTTTGGGGAGGGGGCAGGTGAGATTGCACACTGGCTTTGAAGAACAGAAATGTATTTATTAATCCTATGTCCTGCGTGGATCCTCCATGTCATCCATGAATAATACGCCTGAATTGCCTTCTACATTATCATCCATAAATGTATTTAAAAAATGTTTTCACTAAGGAACGATTTGAAAAGGGAAAGTGTACAAGGACACTGCTTTCTAGATTATTTGTACGCAAACCCAGAGACTTATGCTAACACTCCTAATTGCATTACTACTTTCAGCTTCTTGCCTTTTGATTTTCTGCCTTTTAATTTCAGAGTTAGCCATGTTTCCCAAATCAAAAACTTGTTTTTTTCTTGAGAGATGCAACAATCATTGTTTAACATGGATTGAGCATAATATCACTATTGAAGAAGAATATGCCTCTGCCAGAAGAATTAAACAGTAGAGACTGTTGGAATTGACCTAGTGCAATCTAGGAGCTAGGGAGCAGTTTTGAGGAAGAGCATGCCAACCATTGTTGCATTAAGTATTTTCTGCTCTCGCTGCACTTACCACAAGATCTCTCCAAAGGACAGATGGCCGGAGAGGTTATGAAATGTCTCAGGAACCGGAATATTAAGATTTTGTCTCGGTTCGCCCATGCTTCACACACAGAGCCCCTGATGTTACCTCCTGCTGTGGAATGTGGGCCATAGCTGACTTTTTGCTAAGAACAGCTTATCCGGGTGGACTTGCTCTGCCAGCCACCTGTTTGCTCATATTTTGGCACTGAAATCTGTGCATACACACTATATGGCATGGCAGATGGAAATGTGCAGATGTCTTCTGCGAAGTGCCATGGCTGCACTGAGGTAAAGCACTCTGAGCTGCATGTTATAACAACAGTGAATGTTCAATGTAAGGAAATGAGTAAAATGCTAGAGAAAAATATCTGGTGTCGTGAAAGCAAGCCAGGTCTAGCAGGGTTTTAAGAATTGTTGGGCTCAGCCTGAATGTTTCAGCCAGCTGCATTTCAGCTCAAACCTTTGAAAGAAACAACTGTGCTCACAGAGGCAGCCAAGGGAAAGGATTTCTTCTCTGAAGAGCCTACTGAGAGGAAAACATGCACTGAGTCTCTCTGACAGGCGATGGATCATAGATCTCACGCAGTAGCACAGACCAAGTGCAGTGCAGTGCCACGTGAAAACTGCAGGATCGGCTCAAGAAGCCATTGCTGCCATAGTCATTCTTCAGAACTGAAGGAAAATACTTGAGAAGACGGATTCCCCTCTTCAGATAAAACTTTTGCAAATGCACCTTGCCCAGGCTGTGCCTCTGGCCCGCGAGCAGACATGTCACACCAGAAGGAAGTGCTGGGGTTTGGGGAAGTAGTGGTTAAAACAGCACAAGCATGTTTTTTTGTTGTGGTTGATTTTTTCTGATGCAAGTTATTAATTGCCTCATTGTTAACATAAACAGTGCCCAAAATGCAACTATGGGTGGGGTTTTTTTTTTTCATTAGATGTGGTTTATTTCGCTCTAGCTCATCAGCGAATCCAACAGAGTTGGGAAATAGCATTTGTGCTCTGGAAATGTCCTTACACAAAGAAATTCCCCCAGCTCTGTTTTCCTTCTGTAGAAAATTTATTTTGATGACGAAAAGCTTTGCTTTCCGATGTTTCATTTTTTCCAAGGTCTGATTGAGCCTTGGGCTCTTCCCCATCATCACTTGAGATGCTTTATCAGCCCAACTAAACCTCAGGCCATTCCTCTCTCTCATTCTCCTTTGCAGCCAGGTTGTTTTAAAAGCTGTTATACTCCTGGTCAAACAGCATTTCTCTCTTTTCTCTGACTCCAATTTTAACCTGGAGAATGTGTCTGGGCTTGAGCACTCTCCAGAAAGACACGGCCGCTGTGAGCAATGAGAATTTTTTGGTGTGTACAATCTGCGAGACTCAAAGGAAATGAGTGGTCAGCAGTGGGCAGAGTGGTTTCTCTTTTTCTTCTTTTATTGTTTCATCTGGTTTTCTAGCATCGCCTTCTCAACCAGCTGCACCAGTGATTTTGGGGGCCCAGTAACTCAGTAAGGGGTGGCAGCATAGAAGGCCGCAAGGTACGCTCAGACACTCTGTACCTCCTTGGCAGCAGTACCACTTCAGGTCCACAGCCTCAGGAGGTCCGTGCCAAAGGTTGCCTTGTCCACACTGCCATCAGACCATAGAGCAGCTGCCACCCCGAGAAAAAGCAGGGACAACACAGCAGCCAACAAAGTTAAACTGGTGATAAGCAAACGCCGTGTCATGACTTGCCTCACGATGAGCCACCTTCTCCCTCTTGGCACAGTGCATCAGGTCTTAGTCTTCACAACAGCTACAGTGTGTCCGTTCAATAGAGCAGCCAGCATTCCAGGCTGGTAGAAGAGGAGTTGTCCTACAGCTAGTGGAGAAGAGGATAGAGTGACGCTTCATTCATTGACCTGGCTGCAGCCTTTCATTCTTCAGTCTTGCTTCTGCGTCTGCAAGGAAAGTCTCCATTGCTCCCCTGGGGGACTGTGCAGCCAGGGCTCCCAGCCTGGCCAGGACCATCCATTGGGAGCAGGAGCCACCTGGGACTGGGTGTCAGACAGTGCCCAGGGTTGGAGTAGGTGGTAACCAAGGCCAGCACGTACCAGTGGGGTGAATAACGCAAACTCATGCCCTGTGTTCTGCTGCAGAGCATAAGGGATATGATGAAGGGATAGCAAACCAAAACTGCTTAGAAAGTGCTGAGGACTCAGCAGTGACGTATATAGTTATATTGTTTGCTTCCTTAGGCTATGTCCAGCCTTTTATTTTGTGCAAACACTGGGTATGTTTGTCTTTCTTTCTCTTCTTTCTCTCTTTGGCTAAAGCCTTGTAATTGTCCTGGAATTCAGCACGAGAATGACTTCACCGGTGAAAACAGCTGGATATGTGTGTTCCCATTTCACAGTCATTAAAAATGGAGACTAGCTGCACTGCCAGGAAGGAGGACAGACTCTGCGACAAGGCTGGGCTCTTTTCAGTGCTGTTGCTTAGTGTTCTCTCCAGAAAACACAACTCTGCCTTCACTCGCACATGCTGAGGCTGCTCCCCACCTTGACTCCCCAAGTCACATCCCAGGGTTGTAGGTGGATGCATTGCTCTGAGACCTGTCTCAGGACAGGGGCAGGATCTCCTTGTGCCTGTTGGTCACACCAGTGGCTGCCAGCGTAGTTTCCCTCTGTTTCAGCATCTCCCCTGCAGCAACGAACCCAGCAGCAACATTGGAAATCCCATCCAAGATTTGGTACACAAATTCTTTAGGCATACAGCTTGTAATCCTGTTAAAAACCAAAATGGATGTTTATAGCCTAAATAGACAAATAACAATAGAATTCTACAGAATAACGCAACACTGTTCTCCAAGTTGTAGGTGAGCCATAAAAATCAGTTCATGAACTTTATTTGGAGGCATGAGTTTTGCTAAACTTTAGAGGGAAGACATGTGACTATTTCTCTCAAAGGTGTAATGTGCTCTTTCGACTTGATCATCACCTTTATTTTGCAACTGCAAGAACTTTGAGGTAATTAAGTCAGCTTATTTACACACATTTTGCTAATAGACTTCTTACGCAGCTTTAATATTGCTAAATAAATATTTAGTACAGTGTTTGGTGAGTTGTCTTAAGGACAGCTCTGTCTTGCAGTGTATTGTCAGGAGTATATGTGTACATCTACATATAGAGATAAAAACTTGTGGGGAGGGGGACACTTTGTTGGCAGCAGAAAACTGCAGATATGTTCTGCTTTCGTAATAAAAATAAGAAGCGGATTTGCTTGGTTTCAACAGCCAACAAACCCAGCTACTAAGAACCAAAGTGATGATCTTTTCATGGCTGAATAATGGAGCATTTATATCCTCTGTAGAGCAGATGGGAAAGCGATACGTCATGTCGCTGCTGTCTGGTCTGAAAAAATTGTGCCAGTGTTTGGTGGCTTGTAGGAGTGTTACTATTAAGAGAAATAAGAATTACATGTCAGACACAGAGATTAATGCAATCTCTTTGTTTGCAAAAATTACACTGATTTGTCCACATTGTAGAAGAAAACTGACAATTTCACCACCCAGAAAACCCCAGAAAGCTCCCGTTTACTGTTTTCTCTCAGCCAGTTATTACCAGAAGGACTACTTCTTCTCACCCTCAGGGCACTTGCTCACTCATCCCACTCTTGCATGAGCTACCAGAAAAACCATGGACAACTTCTGCCCAACTGCAAGCAGGGAGCAATGCTCTCCTTTGCACCACTCACCCAGGTGAAGGGTCTGGATTGCTGTTTCCCCTTGCGGAGCGTGGGGAGTATCCAGAGCTGCAAATGTATTGGCTCAAAAGCTGTTACAGGCAAGCACAGGCTGGATGACAATCGCCTCTGCTTCCATTCAAGCCTCTTTGGCCAAGGTTACTCCTGCCTGAGTGCTTTGTTGGATGGCTGCTGCCCCGCCACCAGAAGCATCCTTTACCAGCAGCATTGGTGCCAATAAAATCTACTGAGCAAGTAGGTGTGGGGTCATGTTTTCATCAGCCCACACCATGGCCCTGCAGACCACAAGCCCTCACCCCAGCACCCTGGCAATGCAGCCAGACACGGCTGCTGTGTGCTCCAGGAGGGACCCACCAAATGCCAGTGCATCCTGTTGACAGCATGTGACCTCCTGTGACATTTGCATTCCTTACTGTCCTTTCTGCCCAGTCGTGTGGTTTGGGATGCAAGTAAAGTTAGCAGCCAGTTCAAAAGCTGAGTGCAAATGCCAGATTTTTTTTTTCCCAAAAAAGACCTCTGGAACAGAGGAAGCTGCAGCAAAACTGTGCTAAAAGGCCCAGAGGGTGTGTTTGCAAGTCTTGGGAAAGGAGAAGCTGCAGAGGGAGAGAAAAGAACACCGAAACCTCTTCCTCATTGTAAAAACTGACGGGGCTGCTAATTTTACCCCCATGGCAACTTCAGACGAGGGAGAGGCCTGCTGCTTCAGCAGTGCTGTGGCTGCAGGTCTGAACAATATCATTCTTTCCATGGCAAGCATTAATTCTGCATGTCTGTGTAGATAACATAAGCTGATCCTGCCTTGACTGTAGTGGTACTTAGTATATAAACTTGAATTCATATATATGTTTCAGGAGTGGAGAAACTGAGGTTTCTGCCCTCTTAGACTGGGGTTATCACAGGGCTGATGGCCATGGCTGAGAGTCAGAGCTCAGGGGGAGCAGGGGACCACCAAGGAGCTGCGCTAACCGCAAGTGTTGTACCTGCCCTAGAAAAGGACCCAAACTCAAGAGCAGGCTTTGCTTTAAAAATATGATAAGAGCTTTTATGAGGACCTGTGCTTCTTGGGATTTTGCAAAATTCAATTGAGTAAAGGAAGTCCTACTGACTTTTTGCTTTACCAATGTCCTAGAAGAGTTTGTTACCACATGCAAAACTCCTTCAAGGCAGACAAAAAGTTTCTTCATCCACCAGTGCTGATCGACTGTCCAGAGTGCATTTGCACTTTGACCCAAGCCTACATACTGATCAGGACTTGCAGGACTTTGCTGTCTGTCTCCTTTTTGTGACTCTGAGAGTGTGCTCCAAGACTGATACCAGTCATAGTTAAAGTAGGAGAAATACTATTTAACATGTTTTAACTTCCTTTAAATAAAAAAGGCTGCTCCTTAAATCTGTTGGAAAAACTAAAACCCCTTCCTACCAAAAAAAAGGCACATGTGGAACTTTTCTTCCTATCCCAAGTTGAAACAAGAGATCAATTAAGGAAGTAACTACCAGATAAATCCCAGTTTAGGGGAACAGAAATTTATTTTCTGACTCAATGTATCCTGCCTGGGTAGCTAAAGTGAAAATCACTCTGCAAAAACAGCTACCTACTTTTTCTATTCCCTTAGGAACCTGGAGAACAAACGAGGAAGCCCAACGGCTCTATCAGGAGTTTTAACAAAGCGAGTCAAAAATACTTCTGAGATATTTCCCATCAGTGCCTGTTTTATGGTAAGAGGCTTCTCTCTACTATATTCCCCTTGCCTAATAAGACTGGTCCTTTCCGATTAAGGTGAGCTTAACCTCAGTTTGTCTGTGTAAATGCCAGGAAACTTCTTAAAAGAAGCTATCTCAGCTGCCTCTGCCTGGGAGGAGGCTGGTATAATACTCAGCAAGGGGAAACATAGCCTCTGCCAGCGTCTCTCTCTCCCTCCACTGACTGCAAAGGGAGTAGGTAATTCTTCTCAGCCACTCTTTCAAATGGTCAGTTTAAAAAAAGAAATAAACTGATAAACAATACATATCCCTGGCTGAATTTTCAGATAAAACCAAAAATTAGATGCTGCTGAAAATTGCACTTCCCCATTTCTGTACTAAAATCTTTTTTTTCCATGATGCTCCAAAGCAAAGAACAGCACTGCTGGAATACAACGACTTCTGGGAAAACAGTTATTTCTGACCAAGAATGAAATGAAGGTTGACTGCCTTGCTCAGTGCTCTCCACAAGATCAGGGGTGACTTTAAACTAAAGGATGTGTTTTTCCTCTGTTCCTACTTGTCCTGACAACAGAAATTAAGCTAACTTCCATCTTTCAGCCAACTTCTGCTCTCACTTGTACCATTCTATATATACTGAAAATAACTGCATGATAATGATTTGTATTCAATCATTTGATATAATGATTGAATACAAATCATTAGTGTGATGCTAATCTGTTCTTAGCCTGTTGATTCAATCACCATATTTTTATCTCCTTAGCATATGTTTTAACTGAAAAGCCATACACAGCATTTCTTATTTATAGACTAGAAAGAGGGGAGATAAAATTCAGTAGAGCAAAAATACAGGTTTTGATCCCAAGATTTTTTTTCTGAATTTGAAGCAAGAAGGAAAAGATCCAAGTGCGTTAGGTTCCAGCAAGGTGCTCCTCATTGACGTGATTCCAGCTTCCTAGCTGGTACAAATGTATTATCAAAGCACATACCTAGTCCTAATCAGCCTTCTAAGAGTTCTGATGCTTTGTAGGCTGGAGTCTCCATCTATAAGTACATGGAGCCTGCACCAGGAGATAAGGCACAGTATATTGTGTTGTATTGATAGGTTATAATGGAGCATGCAGTGCAAAGCTATGTTTGCCTTGAGAATAATGAGCCACCTCTGAGGGCAGGTCAGCAGTGAGATCCTCCATCGAGATCTCAGCTGGACTGGGAGTACAGAGGTACTGTGCACAAGGCACCCTGCAGTCAGCGTGAGCAACGCTACCACAACACCTGCAGCACCTGACCCTGAAGCAAACAGGAAAGGAAGAGACAGATTACATGATTTCAGATTCCTCAGCAGACAGGAGGCAAGGAGAAAAGCTCAGGAAACCTTCCTGGGAAAGCTACAATGGCTGAGGGAGGAAGAGTAACAGCTGAGGTAAGCAGACACATTACCGTCTCCCCAAGAGCAAGCTGGGGAGACAATGACCCGAGGAGGACAAGATACCTGAGTGTCACCTGAGTGAATGCTTGGAGACTGAGGAGCTAATGTGGTGGTGGATATTGTGATGCACCTTGACCTCCCCAACGGTCCCTGGATGCCAAGGTGATGAGCTCTTGGCATCAGGGACTACACCTCACTGTATATCTTTGTGCAGGGACATTGATGGCCCTTAAGGTCATCTGTCTGTGGAAAGAGTGTCTTTTTCTGACTGCTGAAATGCCCACTGTCCAGATTTATGGCTTTGGCAGTGACATCAAGGGGAGAATCCAAGTGAGACAAATGAACTTGTTTTGTGAACTGGGGCACTAGCCAAGTGCAAACCTTACAGCATGAAGAAGCAACCAAGAACAAGCTACTTCGCAGAAGTATTTTTTTACTTTCTCTGGATGTGCTAAGGGCAAAATCAGAGACAGGACACCTGGCCCCATGCAACCACTCCCAGAGTACAAGATGGAGCCTTTTCAATCTTATGGGTAAGATACCAAGGCACACAGAGATCTGGAGATGGAAACAGCAGGAGTTCCTGCAGGGTTTCCAATCTCAGCTACGTGTCTGCCTGACTTGAGAGTGTGCATGCTCAGCATCAACGCTTTCCGGGAAGATGAACACAGGAAAAGAGACTATTTGGACTGTAGAAACGATTTACCACGTCTTATCACCTGATCTGTGAAGAAAAGAGATGGGTTCATATCCTTTTTTATTTAGCACTTAAACATTATCTGACATAACGTTGAAATTTATTTGCAAAATGGCACTTTCTACCTTGCAAGCATTGCCCAGCTTCTGACAGTGAGCAGGAGGGTGAGTGCATTTCACACAGGCTCTAACACTGACTGCCCTTTAGCGCGGGTGTGAAGAACAGAATAATGTGGGGTGATGAAGGACAGGACATGTGCAGGTCAGAATAATCTCCAGGCAGTGGCAGGGACCACGGCTGAGGTCTTTGTGAGAAGGTCCCTTTGTCAGACACCAGCAGCAATTACAGCAGGGACGAGGAGCAGCCTATAGCAGCTCTGCTGGCTTTGTAGCTCCTGGGGGATGGACAGTCCTGCCTGGGGCCTTGCTGATACTGGGCTTCCAGCACAGGTGGAGAATGTAAGTGATGAAGACAGTTGTCAGCATTCTCATCTCATCCATGGAGAAACTTTACCCTCTGCAAAGAGGCTCCTCTGCTCCCTTAAGGCAGCTGCTAGGGAGGAGTCATACCTCCAACCTGACACCATGGTGGTCAAGAGCTCAGTCTAAACCATGTGTTGCTTGTCATCTGTACTGTCCAGTAATACTAGAGGATGACTGTCTCAGCAGGGAATTTTCCTGCATGCCTGAAGATGGCAGCATGATACAGACTAAGGACCATAAACACAATTTCCAGTTAGGACTATGACTCTGTTGATAAACGTGCCAGGTTCACTTACTGTTACAGTACTGAATCCCACACATCCTTCACCTCTAAAACTAGGTGACCACATCCCGGTGCATAGACAGTCTGTGGCCTCTGCTGCCTGTGCCATGATCTGGCTGACCTGAACTACCTATCCCCATCGACGGCATTAAATGCTGGCAGCCAGCAGTGCTCCCTGGCTTGCTTTCCTGATGTAGACATAACCCTCCTGTCCTTCCAAGGCAGTGTGTCTTTTCCTGGCTGAAGCAGGCAGATTCTGCCTTCACTGATCCAAAAAGGAAAATGTCACCAGCACGATTTTGGCATGACCTATGGAGTTTCTTTCTTGCAACTGTACTTCCAAAGAAATCAGTGGCAGGTCTGTCGTTGGCTTCAGTCAAATCAGGATTCAAACACCATGCTGCCCCTATGCCTTCATCCAGGGTAATGTTAATTTAGACTTTGAACCATTGTTTGGAGCCATTACTGATTTTTCTACACCTATTTTTAAGCTTAATTTCTTAAAGCAATGAGGCTACAGTGACTACGTATGTTCACCCGGTTGTATGTCATCTTCCAAGTCTCAGTAACTTTTTACAATGTTGGCTAATTTCAATCCACCATCCAGTTAGGATTAAATTCCTACCTGCAGACAGGCAGACAAGTAGAAGGCTTGTGTGATGTGAGGTCTGCTCCTGTCATATCCCTGAGAATCATCAGGCCACCGAGATGCACAGAGTCCAATGTGAGGATGCATCCACCACAGCTTGGAGACTTAGGTATCAACCAACGTGAAGATGAACCTCTGTAAGAAACATGGCTTTCACCCATTCCTAGAGCTTGCATTTTTTGATACTGATACTGCTCAGCTTTTTAAGTTTATTCAGGGCTGAATCTTGACGATAAAGAATCATATATAAGGTGAAGGTTTTAGGAATTTGATACCATTCCAGAAAACTTAAAGAAGAGTAGTAGATTTGAAAGTCTTGGTACCTGAGACATGTACATTAAAAACAATGCACCCTCAAACTTCGTGTAGTAGAAGCTTAATAATTAGCAGTTGGCACCAACCATATTGGGTTTGAAACATCTTAGTTTCTGACTTCTTAAGATCTTGATGTTACTTTGATGGTAAATCTTTAGTATATACCTGTTAGTGCTCAAGTCGTAAGAGGAAATGACTCCTTTTTCTCCCAAAACCAGAATAAATAAGACAGTTTCACTGCTTCTTTTTATCTCTTAAAACAGAAGCCTCCATAGTGAGAGTTTAGTAATTGGGTTGATTTTCACAAAAATTTTGGTTTCATTGTTGCAGTTCTTTGAAGTGGCTGCTGGAGAACAGCACAAGATTTGCACAGACAAATGGATGAAGAACATTATCCATTCGATAATTACTCATATGGATATAATTATAATGAAAGCAATGTCTGTGAAATGGGTAACTATTTTGTATTTTACACCCATCTCACTACTGTCCTTTACACTCTGGGATTTTTGCTCAGCCTGCTAGGAAACACTCTAGTGTTATGGATCCTATTTAAATATGAAAACCTTACATCTTTAACGAACATCTGCATCATGAATCTCTGTGTCTCTGATTTAGTCTTCTCCTGCATGCTGCCTTTCTGGGCAGTGGACCAGTCCTTTGGGTGGATTTTTGGTGAGTTCCTTTGCAAAGCGGTGAACGCTGTTTTCTCCATTGGCTACTACAGCGGAGTTTTCTTTTTGACTCTCATGACTATCCTGCGGTATTTGTCTGTAGCGAACCCCCTTTCAACTCTGAGATCCCAGACACAGTGCTGTGGTCTTCTGGTGAGTTTGGTTGTTTGGACTTGCAGCGTATTAATTGTGGTTCCTGAGATGATTCACACCACAGTGCAAGAACGCTTGGAAGGGGACAAGACCTGTGATTATGCTGACGAGAACTGGAAAAAGGTGGACATTTATCAGAGAAATGTACTCTTCCTGCTTTCCTTTGGGGTTATTGTATTCTGTTATTTCAAGATACTGATAATCCTGCTTGGAGCAAGACCTCGCAGAAAGCACAGAACTGTGAAACTAATCCTAATTATTGTGGTGGCTTTTTTCCTGAGCTGGGCACCTTACAACATCCTCAGCTTTCTGATTACTTTTCCACCACCTACCTGTCAGTACCAAAGAGACTCCAACCTTGCCTTTCATATCAGCCGTAAAATCGCTTTCTCTCACTGCTGCCTCAACCCCGTGCTCTACGTATTTGTCGGCATCAAGTTCAAGAGGCATTTGTTACGTTTATGCAGTCAGTATTTACCCTGTGGTAATGGTCAAGTCTCCAGCCCCAGGATCTGCTCTGAAGGCAAATTCCACTATGAAGGTGCGTCTATCTACTGAAGCAAGACCTACATGTTAGCACTAATCCTGGATGAACTTTCAGATTTTAAAAGCCACGGACAATCTCTAATTCTTAGAGGCACTGCTCTGAGAAATACACAAATTTACGCTTGGCAATCTTGCTGTGTATGGAAAGTGATAAAAAAATGTATTTGCAGTGGGATGGAGAGCTGAGAATGCTGAGAAATTAATTCATTGGCCTGTAAGTCTTATCTTTCTTGTTTTCTGTGCCATGAGATGGATTTCCTCTCATTTATAGTTTCTTTTTAAAAGCAAAATAATTTTAAAATTTTATTTTTCCTTTGGGAGTGAACACATCAGGTTTTAAACATAAATGGTGTTGCATATTGCTCTCTTGTCTGACTTAAAATATTCGGATTGTATATAGCAGTGGACACAAATGTATTTCTGTGGCTTCTAACACTTTACAGTGCCGAACTCATTGGTTGTCTCTTTGGAGGGCTCTCAGGATTAACTGGCCTGACAATAGCTCAAAACCTCAGAGTTTCAGAAGTTTTCAGTGCAAATGTATTTATATCTGTTCATAGATAAATGTATATAACTAACTTAGTGTGAAAAATAGTCTATTGGCTCTGAAATGGAAAGTTTGGGAGAGCCCTGGGAGGAACACTAGCAGATATCTGTTAAACAGATACTTCACTAGGAATTCTCCTCCTGTTACTGCTGCTGCCACAGGCACCCTCCGGTCTCTAAATGGATATTCAGAGTGGTTGCAGTGGAATGGCAGCTCATCTCCTGAGAAGCACAGGAATATATTTACCTCTAAATGCTGTCTCTCTGCTTTTCTCCCTCTGCCATGGTGCTAAGAAGAATTAAGCTTTCTAAAAAAAAAAAAATCATAGTGTGAGGACAAATGGCTTCTTCAATAGCAGGATAGAAAGAGCTTGTCTTATTTGTGAAAGTGATGTTTGTTTTTTCTTTTTTTTTTTTTTTTAGGAACCCAGAGCAGCAGCTTTTAGCCTATATACTTGAATGCTTTCTGCTTTACAACTCTAAAAAACCCTGCTTCGCAGAGATGATAATTAGGTTTTAAATAGAGATATAAACAAAGCCAGCCATTTGTTTGTTTTTGTCGTGTTTCACATCTGTCTAATTATCAGATATGCTTATTTCTCTAAGGTGTGTGAGTGTCTGGTCTATCTAACCAGCTGCCTGGCCACATGCAAGTCTTTCATTTCATGCATGCATTTCATCTCTGCGGCCGGGGGGAAGTGAAGTGCAAATAGTTGCATGAACCTAGCTTTGGAAATAAGAGGGCAAGTTGTGTTAAGTGCAGGAGTGTCTTTACATGACTGTTAAAATATGATTTCCCAACTACAAGCAAGTTAAAAGAATTCAGTTCAACTGCACACATTTTTGCATATACATTCTGATTACACAAATCAAGCCTTGTGGTAATTTTCTCATGGAAGATGATATCCTTCTTCATGATAGATCAGTGGGGGTTTATTCCCCTCAGACAGTGCAACACATAGTCCATACTCTGGTGTGGCTGAAAGACAAAGCCTCTGGAAATCAGAATATTTCATTTCCTAGCATTTGTATAGAAAGCCTAGGTGGTTTTGCAGTGGCACCTAGAAATGGTTTGGCAATGGTTCTAAGCAACTGTTCAGCTTTTTGGACAGCCATCTTAAAATGTCTCTGTGTTGTTTCCACACTATTCCATTCAATCTCTAAAGATGACCTACAGCACACAACAGATTCTTCTCAGCTGCTGTGTAATTTATAAAAAAGCAGAAACTCCGACAAGCCTATAATACAATATCCTACTTCTGGAGCAAGAATAGCTAGGGAAAAGCATAAGAATGGGGCAAACATAAATGACACATATCCAAACAGTCGTCCTTGGGCTTGCCCATAGTCTCTAGTTTGTGCTTCAGCTTAGCTGCCAGAAGAAAGTGATTATATCTTGTCCTTTATCATCAGATGCACCTTTCTGAACAAGCCAGTCCTGGCATCCCATTACAACAGTTATTGCCCAAACCTTAAAAAATAAAAAGGTTACTCATTAATCCCACAGGGGAACTCAACTCTATTCAGACAAACCATGGAAAGACAGAAGTTGTCATTTGCCTGGTTGTGGTGGAGACCATCTTTTGGTTCTTGTTTCCTGATAAAAGACATTTGAAATGAATGTGTTTGCTTCTATGCGCTTCAAGAGACTTTGGACTGGGGACTCAATGCTTCCAATTATGAATATACAACCTACTGAAGGAGAAATGAGTCCAGATTCTTCTTCTGTTCTGGTAAACCAGGACCACTTCACCAGCATCAGCAAAGACCTACAAGAGGGAAATTCTGTGATGACAAGTAAAAGAAGGTCTCATGCAACTCACTGCCCTAGAGCTTACAATACCCTGAAATCTTTACTTCCAGTAGATTTTACATTTATCTAAAAAAAGCTAAGAAGTATAACAGAAGCATGAAAGATTTAAATTATCCTGTTCTGCCTAGTTTTTAACAAGTTATTTAAATCTGCTTGTAGCTTGAACATTTTTTTTTACTGTATATTTGAGCACGTAAAGCAAATGCTTAAGATTACATAATTGTACTGCCACCTACCATAACCAAAGTAATTCAGCATGCGGAGATTTCCCCTCCTGATATAATAAAGTGTTACTAATAAGCATGAGAAATTCAATGGAATATTACACTCTGAGTACTGTTTTTCACATTCAATAACCACCTACTAATGTTGAGGTATTTTTAATTGAAGAAGTAAATGTGAATTTTCATACATTAATTTAGCTTGGAAGAGACTCTGGAGGTCATCCACTCCTCCATGTTGCTCACAGCAGCTGTGTCTTCTGAGTTCGCCAAGGTTGCTCAGGGCCTTGTCTAGTCAAACTCTGAAAATCTCCAAGAACAAGGACTGCATAACTCTTCTGTTGTCCCTGTTCCAATTCTTAACAACTCCCATGGTGCATTTTTTTTCCTTCTACACAAACTAAATATCTTTTGCTGCAACTTCAGGATGTTTTCTCTTCCTTACCTTCTCTATGTCTTTGTACTTGTCATTATTGAACTTCCAGGACTCCCACCGGCTCATTCTTCAAGCTTGCTTATATCTCCTTGCATGGCAGCCCTAAAACTCATTGCACATCAGTTGCTCCCTCTTATGTGGTGTCATCCATGAACTTGCTGAAGGCCTGCACTCTGTCCCATCATCCAAGTTATAAATGAAAATGTTAAACAGTATCAGCCTCAGTATTGACCATCAAAGCATGCCACTCATAACAAGCCCCTCATTAAGATTTCAAACCATTGGCCAGTACCCTTTCAGTCTGATTGTCCAGTCAGTTTTTCATCCACTTCATTGTCAAGAGGAAATATGTTAGTGTACCTTCCATCTTTGTTTATACACTTTATTAAGGCTGAAGCCACAGAATGTGCTCCGTGCAGGTCTGAGGATGGGCAGCCCGTGCATCTCTTTGCTTCTGGGAGCTCCAGATCTTGGCAAATATATATTGCACTGCATAAAACATAATGCTCAAGGGATACCGAATCTTTAATTTCACTCAATCAATCAACTACTATGTGGTCTGAGCAAATGCAGAACTGAGAGAAAGAAGTTCATGAAGTGAAAAAGAAATCAATTGCTTTTGGAAACCACAGCCTATTTGGGGGAGGGCAGCGGTGTCAGACTGCGTGGTCGCAGAACCACTACTGTTGTACACTGCCAAGAATGCCTTCACACAGGATGGCAGGTCTAAATTCAAATGGAAGTTACAGTTAAGTGGACATGCTCTTGCTGCTCTAAGTCCATATTAAGTTCCACCAAATGCGAACATGGGAACAGTGGCTTCTCCCACGAGCAATGTAGCTGGATTGGGCCCCTCTCCCTACCTACCTTTTCAGCGGGTCAACTCAAAACTGAGCATCACTGCCACAGGCTGTCAGAGCTCCCACCTTCTCTGCAGCCCTGGGAGCCTGTATCAGGCAATGACACTTCAATAGAGAAGATTCTCACTGATAAGAAGGCATGTAACCAAATTAATTCTTTCCACTAATATTGTAAACTGTCTTAAATAACATAAGCAAACATTTAAGAAAGCATCCTATTCCCACTAAAATCAATGATACTTTTGCTTCTGATCATAATCAGAGCAAGCAGCAGTCTCATAAATGAGTGCAATGCACTGGGAAAGCACAGCATGCATTGCTTATTGCCAGAAGCATTTTCATCATGAGTCAGGATACCTATATCAGGATATTTATAACTCAATATTTTGAAAACGCCGCTAGTGTGATTAAAATCATAAATGAAAATCTATTTTATATCCTCTTTATGGTTACTCATCAGTTTAAAACGCTCTTGCTCATCCAGTGTTTAAATAGGAAGGCCTGGTGTTAAGTGGAAAGAAGTTCATCTGACATTGTCTTGTACTGATGAGATGCCTACATGAGCTTCAGGAAACAATAATAAACCAAGCACACAAATAAGAAAAGAAAATGACGTGACGGTTAGCTGTCGGTCAAAATGAGAACAAACAGTAAGAAGTACAAGTAAAGATGACCTATAAAGACCAGTTGCATACCATCAGAAAGGAGGAATAAACACAACAATGCTTCACTTGCCAGCACAGAGCTGCTCTTGAGATGAACTCACTTGCTCCAAAGCATGCTCAAAGTTGAAAGTGAGCCACAAGATTTTTAGTCACTTAAGACACCCTATTCACATTTAAAATACGGTGAACACTGAAGCTGTCTCACAGCAAACACCCATTTGAAGAGATTGCTTCCAGCAGTCTTTCTCTGCATCTCACCTCCTTCATGTAAGAATGTCACAGCGGTGAAAGCTTAGAGAACCCAGTAAGGCTGGCCTTGCACAAAACAATTTGTGGTTTGCAAATACAATGATTATTTCACTTTATTCGCAAAGCCTTTTGTCTAGGATGAAGTAACCATACAGCTTGGGGGGTGCAACTAACCGGGAAGGAGCTCTGCAGAAAAGGATCTAAGGGTCTTTGAACATAAGCCAGCAAGTACACTCAAATGAGGCCAACTACATCCTGGGCTGTATTAACAAGAGTGTAGCCAGCACGTCCAGAGATGTGATCCTTTCCCACTGTTTGGCACTTGTGAGGCTGTATCTGGAGTAGGTGTATTGTTTTGAGCTCCCCGGTATATGGAAGTCATGGACACATTGGAGGAAGCCCAGCAGATGCCTTCAAGCCACTTGATGCATGAGGAGCACAAAGCACATGATGCATGAGGAGAAGCTGAGGGAGCTGAGTTCATACGGCCTTAGGAAGAGAAGGGTCAGGAGAGAGCAGACTGTGTCTGCAACTACCTGACTGGAGGATACAGAGAAGGTGGAGACAGACTCTTCTTGGAAGTGCACAGCAATAGACACAAACTGCAACATGAGATATTTCAATTAGGCGTAAGCATTTGGGTTTTTACAAGAGTCGTCAAATACTGGACTTGGAGAGGTGCTTCAAAAGTTGACAGGACCTTGAGCAACCTCACCTGATTAGACCTGCTTTGAGCAGCGGTTTGGAGTAGAGACCTCCAGAGGTCCCTTCATATCTAAAATACTCTATGATTTTTTTTTATTTGTTGCCACAGAAACATTAAATTAAGTAAATATTGTCAAAAAATTGTTTTAGAGCATAATTCAGCTTGAAGAACACAGTCCTCTAAGAGAACTGAACACAAAACTAAAAAAATATGAGAAGTTTTGATGTCCAAAACCTTCACTGACCTGTGCAGTAAATGAGCATTCCATGGCAGTGATTCCTAATTGAAATGATATCTGTTAAAAACTGGGATTACTTAAAAAGGTCTTGGTTTGCTTTTGTATGTAGGTATAGAAACGGTAAGGAATACAGTTCCTGGAAAGATTAATTCATAGAGATGTAAATCAGAAATTCCTGCCACATACGGAATCATTGTGATTTGATGCAAAGGTTCAGACAGTACCATTCATGAGGAAGAAGTTTGAAAGGAAGCCAGCCTCTGCAAGGGCATTTTCAGATCGAAGTTTTAGGCTCTGTAAATATTCAATATATGTGTCTCTTCAGTTTTAAAGCAGAACAGTGCAAGACTGAAAATCCTGGCTGGAATGAAGCCAAGAACAGAGAATGACAGGAGTGCAGGGAGTAGAGCAGTCTCTCCATGTTCAGGAACTCCTGACATATCAAATCCAAAATATTTTTTCTTTTGTTTCATTCCTGCAAACAATGCTGCTTTCAGCAGTCAAGTTCTGTTTCTTCATGGCAATACCCTTCCAGCCATCTTAACCAGCTCTTGAGATCCTAAGCCTTAGTACACTCTTTATCCATGTGCCGTACACCTGTATGTACACAAGACTCTGGTTAATTTAAACTGCACAGTTCAGAGTCTGTGTCTTGGCTCTCCTTAATCGCTGCTGGCTCGTTTGAAACAGCTCCAACCAGTTAAAAATCTTGGAACCTACTTCGTCCACACAGGATTAAAACGCAGCCAGTTCTGAGCAGTGATAGCTCCTAATCCCTATGTGCTCAGGTGGAAGTCAGTCTCAGAAGCTGACCTGATATTAGCAGAATACTCTTCCAAGCTCCTCAGCCGCCTTGTCTAAAATGCCAGATTTGCTTCTAGAGGTTTTCCAGAGCTTTGCTAATCCTTTTTTATGGTGCCTGCTTAGAGCTTTATACCTGCTGACAATTGTTTGTCCACCTATTCAAAACAGAATGCAAACAAATGCAAAAAGTGCTTCCAAAGCTTTCTCCCCATAGGCACAGAAAGTCTCTGATGATGAACAGCAGCCTGTTGTTCAGTCTAGCTACAATGGTATGTTAATCCACTGAGGGTGACCAGGAAAACTGGGAGCTTGCTACTCTCATAAAATACCTCAAGTGCCTAGTGGAAGCAAAACCCTCCCCAGTTATTAAATAATATCAACTAGCTCTTTAAAAAAAGAGAAGAAAAAAGTAGAGTATATAACAATAATGTCAGACAGACGGAAAGAACAAAACTGATGGACAGATACTCAAAGATCACTAATAAATATGCAGAAACCGGTAGCCGCAGGAAACAGGTTTTTGGGGTTTTGACAGAGCCCAGCTAGTTGAGATGGTTTCACAAAGACCTGCTTTAGCCAATGAGGCACCAAAGTGTTGTCAGCATGACATGACTGATGACAGTGTATAATTTTACTTTATGATGAGCTACCCAGTGTGAATGTAAAATGCCTTGCCTGAACGGACGAAACTCTTCCCATACAAAACCAGAACACACTTATGCATCACAATTAAAACATAAGGATTCTACATTTACTTGCAAACTTCATACAGAAATGGATTTTAGTGCCACCAAAATGCAAAAAAGAACCCCAAACCCTAACCCTAAACCAAGCCACACTAAAACTGTGTTTTCAGAATCACTCAAGAAGAACTGCAGCTAGCATTAGATTTAACTTCTAATGTCAGAAGTTGATTCCAGCCCTTCAGCATTTACTATGGCCAACATTTTATCCATATGGAACAGAACCTAAAGAATACAGCATGATCCTTAATGGTCCTTAGTACATGTTTAGTAGCAATTTAGTAGTTTTAGTTGAGTTGGGTACCACTGTGGATATATTTACAATCACAAGGGTAACATTCCATCAACTAGTGACAAGATTTTTCCCAACAAAGGCCTTCTTTTTTGCTGGGATGACTGACATTGCCCTTCCTGAGCTAGTAAAATTGACAATAATTCCCATCATCTTATCATAGTTTATGAAGAAGTTAATCGATAAAATAAAAATGAAGAAAAGCAACACAAACAGAACAGAAAAAGCATTTTTTTTTCCTTCTGCAGCTTCCAAAAAGCAAAAATCTTTAACCTTTTTGGTTGCTAAGAAGTGAAAAACATAGAAAATTCTAAGGAAATGTTGGTCATTGATAGATGTAGTTGGAAAGAGCATGTTTTTCTCTGAAGAAATTGATGTCTGTATAAACAGACAATAATTCAATAATTATTGTAAATAAATATTGCTGAAAGTTTTAGCAATTAAAAGGAGGAACAACCCACTCTACTTCATTTTTTTGAGTGAGCAGCAAAACTGCACAAAGACTTTTAGAAAATATATAAAAATCCCTCCATTGCAGTGTAATTATCTGGGATTTAATTCATGATTATTTGCAACTGAGGTTACTTTTGGAAGACACCTAGCTGTCCACAGATCACTAGAAAACAAACACTTGTTTTCAGCACATGCTTCTGGCCCTTTGCTGCATGATGCAGCAAAGCCTGCCAAGAGAAGTCAGCCTCAAGGCTGCTTCTGAACTACGTAAGACATCCCATTGTATTTCACAAGTCATGCGCCCACAACGTGCGTAGCCCTATAACCTGCACTTCTGAGGACACTACAACTCTAAACCGTACATTAGATGAAGATTATTCACCAAAATTTAAGGTGGTTTAGTCATCCTCAAGCTGAGGATAAAAAAATGCGGATGATGAAGACACATCAGTATTTCCTCAGTCTTGAAAATACAACATTTTGACCTTACGCCTGCCTATGCTGAGGTTTATGACATTAATACAGTGACAAGCATTGTGGCCTTGAACACTTCAGGGATGGGGCATCTAAATCTTCCTCAAGCAACTTGTCCCAGTGCCTCACCACCTTCATTGTGAAGAATTTCCTCCTGTCTAATCTAAATCTTCCCCCTTTCAATTTAAAGCCATTTCCCCTCGTCCTATCACTCCACGCTGTTCTAAAAAGTCCCTCCCCAGCTTTCCTGTAGTCCCCCTTTAAGCACTGGAAGGTCGCTATAAGGGCTCCCCAAAGCCTTCTGTTCTCCAGGCTGAACAACCCTAACTCTTTCAGCCTGTCATCCAAGAGGGGTGCTCCAACCCTCTCATCATCCTCATGGCTGTCCTCTGGACTCACTCTAATAGATCCATGTCCTTCTAGATGTCCTTTTGGGGCTTCACAGGCTTTATGGAAGAGGTAAAATTTGAAATACCTTTCTTGCAGAAGGAACCTGGTTCCAGCTGGGAGATCATAGAATCATAGAATAGTTTGGGTTGGAAGGGACCTTAAGGATCATCTAGTTCCAACCCTCCTGCCATGCACAGGGACACCTCCCACTCAATCAGGCTGCCCAAGGCCCCATACAACCTGGCCTTGAACACCTTCAGGGATGGGGCATCCACAGCTTCCCTGGGCAACCTGTGCCAGTGTCTCACCACTCTCACGGTGAAGAAATTCCTCCTTTATGACTAGTCTAAATTTGCCCCTCTGCAGTTTATACCCACTGCCCCTCGTCCTGTCACTACAAGCCTTTATAAAAAATCCCTCCCCAGCTTTCTTGTAGCCCCTTTCGGGTACTGGAAGGTCACTATAAGGTCTCTTCAGAGCCTTCTCTTCTCCAGGCTAAGCAACCCCAACTGTTTCAGCCTGTCCTCGTATGGGAGGCGCTCCAGCCCTCTGATCATCCTTGTAGCCTTCCTCTGGACCCGTTCCAACAGTTCCATATCCTTCCTATGTTGAGGATTCCAGAACTGGACACAATACTCCACATGAGTTCTCACAGGAGAGGAATAGAGGGGCAGAATCACCTCCCTCAACCTGCTGGCCATGCTTCTTTTGATGCAGCCCAGGATACGGTTGGCCTTCTGGGCTGCGAGGGCACATTGCCGGCTCATGTTGAGCTTCTCATCAGTCAGCACCTGCAAGTCCTTCTCTGCAGGGCTGCTCTCAACCACATCATCCCCTATCCTATACTGGAATCGGGAATTGCCCCCACCCAGGTGTAGGACCTTGCACTTGGCCCTGTTGAACTTCCTGAGGTTCTCACAGGCCCGCTTCTCCAGCTTGTCCAGGTCCCTCTGGATGACATCCCGTCCTTCAAGTGTGGCAGCTGCACCACTCAGCTTGGTGTCATCTGCAAACTTGCTAAGGGTGCACTCAGTCTCGCTGCCTATATCATTGATGAAGATATTAAACAGCACTGGTCCCAGTATGGACCGCCGAGGGACACCACCTGTCACTGTTCTCCATCTGGACATCGAGCCATCGAACACTGTTCTCCAAATATTACCATACAACCAGTTTCTTATCCACTGAACAGTCCACCCATCAAACCCATATCTCTCCAATTTAGACAGAAGGATGTGGACTGTTTCAAAGGCTTTACAAAAGTCCAGAGAGATCACATCTGTTGGTTTTCCCATGTCCACTGCTGTGGTTATCCCATCATAGAAAGCCACTAGGTTGGTCATACAGGACTTGTTCTTGGTGAAGCCATGGTGGCCGCCACTAATCACCTCCCCATCCTCCGTGTACTTTAGCATAGCTTCCAGGAGGATCTGTTCCATGATCTAGTGGTTCCATGTTTTAGTGGCAGATAGGTATGGTTTGACTCGATGACCTCTGAGGTCTTTTCCAACCTGGGGATTCCATGATTCTATGATCTTCCCAGGCACAGAGGTGAGGCTGATAGCGTGGGAGTTTAGGAACTCCATACTCGCAGCACCCTGTCTTAGGAAGTGACCCCTTGTTCCAGTTTCACACCCTCTTTCTCCCAGTCTCTTACCGTCTC
The DNA here is from genome assembly GCF_017976375.1 of Cuculus canorus. Classification (NCBI taxonomy): domain Eukaryota; kingdom Metazoa; phylum Chordata; class Aves; order Cuculiformes; family Cuculidae; genus Cuculus; species Cuculus canorus. The sequence goes on from NC_071402.1 coordinate 115,771,335, forward strand.
AGGCCTTTATTAATCCCTACCTACGTCTTTCAGCTGCAGGAAGAGGATTTTCCTTTCACCAAGTGGCAAGGCCAGAAGGGAGAAACATGCCGTGTAGTGGATTTATTGAGCCTGGCTTTCACAGTCAATGCAAAAGCTGGATGAACTCATGTTTAAACCTAAAGAGAGAGAGAGACAGAGAGAGAAAGGAAAAAAGGAAGAAAGAAAGGAAGGAAGGAAGAAAGGAAGAAAGAAAGGAAGGAAGAAAGGAAGAAAGGAAGAAAGAAAGAGAGAGAGAAAGAGGGGGAAGGGAGAAAAAGAAAGAGAGAAAGGGAAAGAGAGAAAGAAAGAGAGAAAAAGAGAGAGAAAGAAAAAGAGAGAAAAAGAACGAGAGAGAGAAATAGAGAAAAATAGAAAGAAAAAGAGAAAGAGAGAAAGAAATAGAGAAAGAGAAAGAGAGAGAAAGAAAGAGAGAGAGAGAAAGCGAGAAAGAGAAAGAAAGAGAAAGAGAGAGAGAAAGAAAGAGAGAAGAAAGAAAGAAGAAAGAAAGAAGAAAGAAAGAAAGAAAGAAAGAAAGAAAGAAAGAAAGAAAGAAAGAAAGAAAGAAAAGAAAAGAAAAAAAGAAAGAATTTAAAAAAACGTGAGACTGAGCCGTGCTAAATGCAACATACTATAGTAAAATAGCTATATTAAAATAGTTACTATATAAATAGCCAACACTTTTCGACTCCTTTGAGGGTAGCAGAAACACACCCTGGAGGGAAAACCTTCCCAACCTTGCAGACAGAGCGGAAACAGGCGATTTTCGGCCTGAAAATACACTTAAACTGCCCTTGTTTATCTCCGGTTCTCGCCCTCCCCCGGCTCCCCAGCCCATCCGGCGGTGGGAGGCGGCTCCCGCGGGCTCTCGGGACTTGTAGTCGGCGGAGGAGCGGCGCTCGGAGCCGCCGCCTCGCCCCGGGGCCGCCGCTCCGCGCCGCGCTGGCTGCGCAGGTAACGCGCCGCGCTGCCCCCATTCTCTTTTCCTCCTCCTACCGGAGCACGGGGAGGGAAGGGATTTCCACTTGTTGGTGCTCGGGAGCTCTGCGAAGGGGGGGACCGAGCTGTGCTGCAGCCCCTGGAGCAGGGGGAGCCTGCAAAGAGGCGAGCGGGGCAACCTCAGCCTGCGCGGACAGGAGCCGAGTGGCTGGGGGTGGGGGGGCAGTGTCCGCCCCGAGGGATAGGGGCGTGCGGGGGGGCTCCTCCCGACACTAAACATTCGCGTTGAGAACACCGCACTATTAAAAAAAAAAAAAAAAAAAAAAAGTTCAAAAAAGTTGCATCTAAGTGCGGCAAAAAGTTAAAAAGTTGTGTCTAAGATAATACGGTAAAAAGTTAAAAAGTTGTATCTAAATATGGTATATGGTATATGGTATATATATATAAGCGATAGCCGATGTTGCCTTTCTTGTTGTAGTATTTTGTATGTATTTGATAGTGTTTGGTGCAAACGCGTATTACGTATATATTTGACAGTGTTTATTATGGACAGAATTCTCCTGATGAGCCAGTTAGTTAATTATGGAGCCTGATTTTTATTTATCAAGGAGCCTCTTACATACACCATCTGATAACACTGAAAGCGTGTATTGTGTTTGCAGTCAGTCTCTCCACTGCTAGAGGGTTACATAAAAGGAATAGGAATTTGCACTAACATCCCAGAGGCTGGGGGCTGCTAAGACTTAGTCAGTGGGGATCAAGACTAAAGGAACAACTAGGGAGAGAAAACTGTTCAAAATGGAGAGAAAACTATGTGTAAAATTGCAGAAATTATCGTGTGGACTCCAGGAAAAGTAGTGCCTGAAAATCGTTTTTAACTCAGATTGTTATTTGTTTTTCATAGTTGATCACATTTAAAAAATAGCAATTGGCTATTTGTCAAATGAACAGTGAACCCTTCTATTATTCTTTAGGTGTTGTTGAGGTTATTAAACTGAAGGGAACTATAAGAGCCCTAGGTGTTTTTATTATTATACATTATTTTATTTACTTATTTACATTGCTGTGTTTTTATTTCTGTTTGGTTTTGCCAGTGCAGGGAAACTTTTTTAGCAGCTTGTATGTAGTCTAGTTCATCTTTTGGTGTAGTAATTCCTGTTTGTCCAGGGAGTTGTGGCTCCTTGTGTCCAAAAATTCTGTAGCAGTAGTAATTTTAAATACCCAAATATATTCAGAAGAAGGCTTTATGGTTTGTCACACTGATAGACGAGCAGGACTTTTTATGTTGAGCATCTCAATCTCAGTGCTTGGAATAGTGCTGGGAACCTGTTGCTGCACAGGGCCTTGACTCGTCCACCCTTTTCTTTGATTTAATATTTTTGTCCATCACAGTATTCTGTGTTTACTGATGGTATAGCGATCTGAGCAGAGATACTTTTAAGCAATGAACCTGATTGTGTCCACCATGACATGAAGATGGGCCACCCATCCCAATCCCACTCCGCAGCCCCCTGTCCCTCAGGATCAGCGCCTTGGCAGTCAGCATCCCGCATCACTTCAGGTGTCATCGTTTTCATGCAAGCCATGATTTTAGGCAAGCAATGATTTTAGGCTGACATAAAGACCGCTCGCTGTTTTCTCCCCTTTCACCCACTCCAGAACGGACCCTCTGAGCCCTCCGCACCGATCCCAGCAGCTGCAGGAGGAGCAGGGTGACCCTGGTGGAAACCGAATACCTGCCCGTGCCCGTGCCATCACCCCTTATAAAGCGCTGACAGGCGAATATTTGCCGCGGTCCTAATCCCGCTGGCCCTTGTGTCGGCAAATCTGCGGCGGGCGGACAGGGAGAGTTTTGCTGGCACACTGGGTCTGTCTCCAGAGCAGATGCTGGGTGGGCAGCCAGCCCTCCTCCGGCTTACATTGATCCTGGTAATCCAGAGCAAGTAAGGAAAGCAAACAAACAAACAAAAAGAAAGCGAGGCTTTTGTGAAATGGTCGTCCAACGCCATTGGGGTCTGGATTCTCCTTGGGCAGAGGTCCTGCGGTGGTGAGTCGGGTTGTGGAGGGTTTGCAGGGGTTTGCGGGCTGCTGAATGATTTATTGCTGCTGTAGCTGCCTGTTAAGTGCTCAAGGCCCTGGTGTTTTCTGCCCAAGATCATCGCATCCGGCGTCCTGCTCGTTTTCACCCATGCAAAGCTTTGCTTGGCAGATGGAATTGGTCAGCGGTAGTTGTCACACTGGGGTTCAGTCTCTCTCTTGAAACGGAGTTACTTTTCAAGTGTAAACAAAGAGGGAAGCACGCCAGGCCTTTCGTTTTTTGTGCTCCATAGCGAAAGTGGGTGTTTGATTTTATCCAGCTGACTTGACACAGCCATAGAGGCAGGCTGGGGTTAACGTTTCAGTGTACAACATGCACTCCGACTTGTCAGTGTGTTTTCTGTTGGTGTTTTACTTGGTTTTGGTTCTGATACGAAATTGCAGGATGTGCAGCAAAGGAGATAAAAAGCACTGCTGCAAGGCAGTTTATTTTTTCCAGATATTATTGTGTACAAAGAAATTTCCTGAAGTCTTCAAGTGATCCTCTTGGGATCACTTGAATTTAAAATATGTTCCAAATAGTGTTTCCAAACATTCACATTTAGAAGACTGTGCTGCAGTTAAAAAATTGTATCTAAGGTAATACGGTAGAAAACAAGTGATAGCTGATTTTGCCTTTTTTGTTCTAATATAATGTATATATTTGACAGTGTTTGTTGTGAACATAGTTTCACTAATTCTTCTGATGAGCCAGTTAGTTAATTATGGAGCCTGATTTTTATTTATCAAGGAGCTTCTTACATACACCATCTGATAACACTGAAAGGGTGTATTGTGTTTGCAGTCAGTCTCTCCACTGCTAGAGGGTTACGTAAAAGGAATAGGAATTTGTACTAACATCCCAGAGGCTGGGGGCTGCTAAGACTTAGTCAGTGGGGATCAAGACTAAAGGAACAATCAGGGAGAGAAAACTGTTCAAAATGGAGAGAAAACTATGTGTAAAATTGCAGAAATTATCGTGTGGACTCCAGGAAAAGTAGTGCCTGAAAATCGTTTTTAACTTAGATTGTTATTTATTTTTCATAGTTGATCACATTTAGAAAATAACAATTGGCTATTTGTCAAATGAACAGTGAACTCTTCTATTATTCTTTAGGTGTTGTTGGGGTTATTAAACTGAAGGGAACTATAAGAGCCCTAGGTGTTTTTATTATTATACATTATTTATTTATTTACATTGCTGTGTTTTTATTTCTGTTTGGGTTTGCCAGTGCAGGGAAACTTTTTTAGCAGCTTGTATGTAGTCTAGTTCATCTTTTGTTGTAGTAATTCCTGTTTGTCCAGGGAGTTGTGGCTCCTTGTGTCCAGAAATTCTGTAGCAGTAGTAATTTTAAATACTTGACCCAAATATATTCAGAAGAAAGCTTTCCAGTTTGTCACACTGATAGTTGAGCAGGACTTTTTATGTTGAGCATCTTGATCTCAGTGCTTGGAATAGTGCTGGGAACCTGTTGCTGCACAGGGCCTTGACTCGTCCACCCTTCTCTTTGATTTGATATTTGATTTAATATTTAATATTCTGTGTTTGCTGTTGTTATAATGATCTCAGCAGAGATATTTTTAAGCAGTGAACCACAGAATGTGTCCACCGTGGTATTGGATTTACTGCTGGGAAGGAGTATGAGCACAGGGAGGGTCTTGTTACTGCTGCAGGCCAACTTAGATTTTGAACATGAACAGGTTAGATCAGGATATCCTGGAATAACTGGACACATGCCAAGCCTGTGTCATCCGTGAGTCCGTCTGTTCCTGACTGGCTCAGCAGTGGCAGTTTCATACAGGCCAGTCTTTCAAAGTCTTCTAAAATCTTTGGGTTTGTAGCTCTGAAATATCCCTTTTCCCCCAAAATACTGACCTTCACTGGAAAACCCTTGAGGAAGGAGGGAGAGAGGAAATACTCTGTGCTTCCTGCTACAGAGGGAAGAAAACAAGAATTTTTTGCTCTTAGCTCTGGGGTGGCTTGATTCACTCAGTGACCTGTCCGTTTGGGTTGTCTTAGTGTGGTTTTTGCTTAATGTGCTTGCCTCGCCTCCTGTTTTATTTATGTGTGCATGGCGAAACCCTGTAATTTTCCGTGCTGCTTGTTGCTAGCTCACCGGGAACTACGTATATGCCAGGACTTGCCCTAGGGAGCTACTGCTGCTGTTGGCTGGATGGAGGACAGGTGGAATGCTGGACATGGGCAAGTCTCAGCACCCACCCGCCAGACTTCCCAAAACCATTAGTTTGGAGGTAGCCTTCTAAAGTGCTTCTAAACCCTCAGCTTGGAGGGACAGTGTGGAACAGTAGATACAGAGGTAAAAAATCCTACTGAGGAAAGCTCCTGTTCAGAGTTAGGATGTAATGGGTTTTGCTTTTAACACTCCTAAAGTCTCAGAGGTGGCTAAGGCACGTTATTCAGGCCAAGACTGTTGAGAATGTTAATGCAGCTTCTGTTTCTCCGAGAGCAACTTTGGAGACCCCAAAAATATGAGGCATTTGGAAGACTCCAAGCTTGCACAGTGAGCAAGTTGATTGTCGTGAATCACCAATGCTCCTTTGCCGCTGGAACTCCTCTGATGTATCTGTATGGTATCTATGTGGTGCACCTCAGAGCAGCATTTGAGTCTTAGGTTCCTGGCTTGAATAATGTCTTAGAAATTTAAGTGGTTGGGTGAGTTATGGTGAGGAGGAGCAGGTTTTGTGGCAGGGAGGGGTTTGTAGGGACATGGGGAGAATGGCTTAGAAGAATTGAGAGTACGAAGGGAGGAAAAGTCATTTTGCTCTTGAACGATGGTGATGTTTTCAACTCTCTGTGTAAGCATTGAGGTGACATGGATACATTTCCCCAAGAGGGTAAACTGGGATGGGAGTAGCTGAGGAGAAGCAAGTTTCTGGGAGAGTTATGCTTAGGTTAACTTGTGGATGCTAGTAAACACAGTGTAGCATTCCTGACATGGGGCGAGGCCTGGCGTGTTCTAAGGAAAAAGGCTGGGCGAGTTTGTTAAGAGCAATACTAGGACAACTCCTCTTACCAGAAGTACACTCTTCTCCTTCTGAACTAACTGCTTCCTCAAACAGGCAACTTCTCTAGTCATAAGACAGGGCTGAGGCAAGGTTGTCTTTGTGAGACAAGCTCATACCTTTGTTGTTTGCAGCAAGCGGTCATTTGTGTTCGTGTTGTTCAATAGTTTTTGATGTGAGGAATAACAGAAACAAAGCACTGTGTTCTCCACATCAAGAAACTGTGTCCCTTGTCTAACACATCTCAAACATAACATGTTTGGCAAAATTCAGTGTAACATTTTGATAGAATCATAGAATCGTTAAGGTTGGAAGAGACGTCAAAGATGATCAAGGCCAACTGTTTTAAAAGGGTTTAAATTGGATCTTGGAGTGAACGTCCAATTTGATAGGTACAGCATTAGAAAGGAACAGTTGTTTGGATTGCCAGCTTTCCCCACTGGGAGTTAAAAATTAACTCTTATCTCATTGAGTTCTTGTTGTGCCACGTGTCTACATGTATCCCTTGCTTAGTTTTGATCTAAGAACAGCTTGCAAATATAAGGAATAGAGGGGGAATGCAGGCCAGTTGTCCATGGAATAGGGAAATTTGTGCAAAGATTATACAAAACTTTACTGATTCTTTTGTGTCCGTGTCTCCTGTCAGGTTAGGGGTGCAAGCAGTATTTTGTGCATGTTATTGATTTGTGTTCTTATGCTGTAAAATGCAAATATCCCTAGAGCACAAGGGCCTCCCCACAAAAAGGCTTTCCTGTCACGAGTCCCTGACTATAGATATGCTACTTTTATCCAGGCATTTGCAAAATATGTGAACGTTTTAATGCACTTTTTTCATCTAGTTACTCTCTTCTGCAGTGCTGTGATACTCTGTGAATTTGTTTTTCTCAACACTTATTTTCTGCAAGAAGTATTTTATTAGTAGATGTTTATATGCCCAAACACTTCAAAAACAAGGTTTGTGTGTATGAGCCTATGGGAAATTCAGCATAGGTTTGCAGCATGGTCTCCTGTTTGAAGTACTAAAAGCAATAAAAAATATTCCTCCAGAAATGTATTTTTGTTATTGAAATGTGAAGGGTTGTTGGTGTAGAAAGTGAAGGGAGAAGATTAATTTAGCAAGAAAATTTCACTTCTTGAGTGGAACTAAGCTTAAAAATTCCAAATGAAGACCTTGGCTGACATTCAGGCCTCTGGTTTTTAATTGTCCTATTTAATGTAGTCCAGTGCACATTTTTGTCAGTCACATATCTTTCTATGCAGCCTTAAAGCACAGAGAGTTGAGGTGCCCAGTAAAAGCATGTGTGTGTTCACAATGGAAAAGTCATGCTGGTTTTTTTGCAGTTCACCTCAGACCTTTATTTCCAGCAAACAGTTCTTTACCTTTATGGATGTGCAACTTTATGTACCTGAGTGGTACAAAGTGAGAAGAGCTAGCAGCCCAGCTGCACTAAATTCCAGAAATTACTGGAATGAAATTATTAAACTATGTCAGTGGTGTTATGGTCCTGAGAGGCAGAGACTTCTTTTTCCCACTTCCTGCCTTATGTTTGCCATGAGGTTTGCATTCAGTATTTTTTTGTCAGAGTGTCTTGTAGCCAAGTGTATGACCAGGTGGGCTGGTTTTTCCACACACTCTCCCAAAGTGTACCTTGCAGTTATCAGCCAGTGTCTGCTTTTATGGGACAAATGATACTCATATTACATGAGGGACTAACACAGTTAAAGTTGTTGTGACTCATGAGTGTAGGATTCGGCTCAGTACCCTCACTTGCCTGTTCTGTTTCATATAAAGTGTTAGAACAGGTCTAGAGTTGCAGGCACGCTGGTCTTGTGATACCAGTGGGGGCCATGTGATGAAGTGCCCTTCTTTGGAATGGCTAGACCAGAGCAGTTATGTTAACATGAAATATTTCCATAAGCAGTAGTAAGTAGTGGACCTTGCTTTCCAATGAACTTGTCTTGCAGATCCGATCTACTTTATAACCGAATTACTCCACTGCCTTAGTGTGAGCTATGTGATTAATGTATGCTGAAAATGCAGTTGGGTGGGGACTGGATTCTCTGATATCAGACTGTGAGTAAAATCTCACTGCAGCCTTTTTATCAACCAAGAGAACCTCTGCTTGTGGACTTCCTCCTGGCTTCCTGTTCCGATTGCAGGTGAGGAGTGTAATATATTGAAGACCTCTACCTTCCGTCAAGATTGGCCAAAATTCACCAATGAATTAAAAAAATGTAGCTGCTGGAGAAATTTGATGAAATCAGATTAAAAGTAGGTCATTGTAGCTTCCTCACTAACCAATTTAATTAGTCATTACCTTTTGTTTACTGTTTTGTATGTGTCTTGCTCCTCCTCAGGTAAATCTTTCCTCTTCCTCTAAGTGGGCTGTTTCCTTTCTGCTTCTTTCTTTAATCTCCAGGATATCCTCCTCTGTAAAGAAGATTGTCACCCCCACACTGGCACTTAAACCAGCAGGAGAGGGAGTAGCCGCCTTCAAAGATCAGCAGAGGAGGGACTGACGACATGCCCTGTCTTGACTTCTCTGCTGGTCTCTGTGCTAGGTTGTAGGTGTGATGTCATTGCAGCCCTGCAGTTTTTTTTGCAAGTTAATGCTGCAAGTCAAATGCCATTATACAAGAGGTAGCGTTGCATCACCTAAAAAGCTTTTGACCCAAAGCAGGTCACTCATGCCAGACACATGTATCATGCTGTTCTCACATAGCAGATATTTACAGACATACATAATAGGATAGGAAATGCTGGAGGAACAGGGTTGTGCTCTAAACAATCCTAGGAGAATTGTTCTGTGATCAGGAAGGACTAGATCAGGTGTTTACAGAAGCTCTTCCTATTTCAAAACCTTGGGAAAACAGTTAAGGTATGTTGTTGTCTTTCTTTGCTGTAGAAAGTGAGAACTCTGCACCTTTCTGTGGGATGAGTTGTGTATTCTAAGAATTCCTCTGGAGGACTGAGGAAGAGAGAAATACCTATGTCCTCATTTTACAGAGGAAAAGGCAGGTAGAAAAAGTTTCAGCACATTCTCCTTGTGTAGCAGCCCATGTTGAAAGATCCACTTCGCCTCCAGGAAGAGAAGGGAGTAACTGCACATCTCATGGCTGGGAGCTGTTGCAGGGAAGGGGGAAGACGTTAGACCTTGCTCTGAGGAAGAGGCCGACGGGGAGCAGAGAGGAGAGCAGTGGGCTGTGCAGCTACATGCCTTCGGCTGAGTTGTGATCTCTGTTAAGGTTCTCCTAGCATTCTGCCTAGGAGATCCTGACAGGGATAAAGATACGTGTCTTGGACTGCTTTGGCACAACAGGATCAACGCATTGGGAACACACTGCCTTCCCTTGCACTGTGCCACTAAACTCTTGTAGGTACAGCAGTCACTTATCTGTGACTTCTCGGCAAGTGCACTAATTTATGCAGTGCTGGTGGGGCTGGTGTAATCCCAAACTGCCTTAATCCTCCCCAATAAATATCTGCTTGGGCAGTCAGTGGGGAATTAGTACTTGACCAGGTCCCATGCCTCATCTGTTTGCCATAGGATGCCTCGTGTCCTGCTGGCTGTTGCAAAATAAGGGCTCAACTTCCAACTGTGATCTCTTCCAGGCACTCTGTACATGCCTGCAGTTGACCTCTTTGCTGTTTTCCTGACATGCGTCTCATGTAGTCTTTGGGCCTCTGGAGCCTTGATCTGGCGCTTGGAAAGGATGGGTGGGATCCCGTTGTTGACCCTTGCTCTTTTTCCTGTTTTTGTGAGCTAGCATATTTGGTTTGGCCACATATTTTGGTTTTCCATTGCCTACATTGCCAGATCTTCTTACACCTCTTTCTGTAACAGTTGCCAAACTGGACAGATATGGCTGATATTACTGTATCTGCTTAGAAAATGAAATGTTGACTCACTGGGTTTGATATTGCTTTTTTTTTTTCACTGGTACCCAAACTCAGCAAGTTGCAAGGAAGGGTGGTATTTAATCTGATGGCTTGGTAGAATCAAGATAGGAATCTTGGGTATGTAATACTGTTAATTTAGGATGAAAAGTCGTGTTTGGCACCAAAAAAGGTTGGCTGGTTTATGCTGTGCTGGCATTCTCTCCATGAAGCAACACAGTTGTGGGGATTTTGCAGGCCAAGACACTTCCCCTGGCAGCACATGGTCCACATGACAGTTATGTTATGATGTGACAACTGCCATCAAAATATAGAAATGGAGACCAGCAGGTAACAGAACACAAGTATTAAGAGAAACACCCTAGTAAGCCTAGTTTCAGCCTTTTTGTTGTTCTTACCATATTTCTTCCCCTATGGCTTTGACAAGGTTTGCTTTGCTTCAAAAAGGAAAGAATACGGAATCATATGAGGACCATTTCCAAACAATAGCTTGATGTGTAGAGTGGAAGGATGGTCCATTTAATTCATTCAGACACTACTTCAGCCATGCCAGTTTGGTTATTTGGGTAGTGAGAGAAAGAAAAGAGAAAGGGAATTCAATAATTTGACCTAATCACATTTGTAGTTCAAAAATTTGTAAGATTTTAATTACAACTTCATTGTAGTTCAGCTTGGATGATACAAAAGCACTGAAGTGTTGCAGCAAATTTTCTAAAGCTTCAGTACTTTGGGTGTTGCACTTGCTTGGAAGCTTGGCTGTACCATTGCAGGCAGAATTCTGAAAAGCCTTTGGAAAGGATTTTAAGTTCCCTGTGCAGTTTCTATGTGGCGTTTTTTGAACAATTGTTCCTAGGTTAGTGTTTGAAAGTTTGGGTCCCCAAGCGTGTTTTTTTTTTTAGTAAAGGGTTTGAGGCTTTCATTTAATTTTAAATCATTAATTTGAATTAATAAAAGATTTTCTATGACTGCCAGATATAACTCACTTGTCATTGTTATAATGCAAGGTGGTAAAAGGTATATTTATCCAGCCAGGGATGCTGTAACAGAGTTTAAAATAAAGTGGTGTCCTCTTACATGTCTTGGGAACAGTGGGTCCTGAGGACAGGATGAGAGATGTTTCTTGTGCTGAAACCGGTCTCTGCTACTAAATCTTTTAGTAGCTTTTATGAGTTAAAAATATGCTTCAGTGCCAGAGAATCAAACATGCATGATTTTTTGAGTTCTTGGCCGGTGCCAAGTTTGTGTCATGATAGTGTCCCTTAAACAGGAAGGTCATTCTATCTTTTGACTCTGCAGCCTGTAGGGAACATCTGACTGGGAATTTGGGGAGGGAAAGTCCTGTGTCATCAGGACCTCTGTCAAGGTTACAAGATGAATTGCATGAGATTTCATCCTGAGCTGGGCTGTAAGACTAACTGCGTTGTAACTCCAGCAGGAGAAAATTGCTCTCTGAGATTTTTTCAGTAGTTTTGAAAGGTATAACTGAAGAAATAACTGAAATGAAAAGTGAAATCTAGAAGGGAACATAAAGGGGGTTCCTGGAAAAGCGTTGGCCTTACAGGAATTCGTTACTAAGCAGGATCTAAAATACCAAAGTGCCTCTCTCCTGCTCATTTGAAATGACGAAGACTAATTTTATTTTTGACTTTTACAGAATTGCAGTTGTCACAGAGAAGAATAATCTCCGTCAGCCCAATGGTTATCAAGAATATGAACTCTGCTGATTTTATCTAGATGGATGAAAAGCTTACCAGTCCAGAAGGGGAGCACCTTCAGTTTTCAGTATGGCAGCAACTAGTGGTGAAAGTCAGCTCCAGCGGATTATCAGGGACTTACAAGGTACAGTGCCATGCTGAGAAACACGTTCTGTATGTTGGACTGCATGGAGTTAGGAGTTGGGTTTTCAGTTGTGTGACACCTGTGTGCATCATAGTTCAAGATCTGTCATGCACTCAATAATGATGTGACTAATTGGTGAGGGAAGTGCTGTACTTTTGGCAGGATCCTAGATTCTTAAATCCTGCAAATGTAAACGTACAAGCTTAGAATTGGGGGAAAAAAAAAAAGTGTTTGTAGGCTGTGCGGTGTGAGCTAGGACTTTGTTGGCATGAGTAGAGCTATGCTGTTACAAGACCTCGTGTGAGAGAAGGCCTGGTTTCTAGACCCTCCCTTGGTGGGAAGCTGGCGTGGGCATTGCTGCTAAGGTGGAAATGGAAAATAACAGGAGGCCAAACCTAACTAGAAATAAGACCCAGAGGAAAAGTACTGGAGAACTAGATTTGTTGTTCTTGCTGCAATGGAATGTTCTTTCTGTGCACCTGACTTATCCTTCACTAGCAGTAGCTAACCTCATTTTCCACAACTCTGTTGCAGGCAAAATTGGCAGCAGGTCCATAACCATTTTCATGCTCTGTTTCTGTCCTAATCAGCTGCCTGTACCAAGATCCAGATGTTTTTCCTTTAAATTTTAATTAAATATGAAGTATGATAGGCACCAAAACTGGGAATCCAGACCTTCTTGTAACATGGAAAGGAGATCTTCGTGCCTGCTAACAAGAAGAGATTTTCATTTGCAAAAGGGATCAAGTGGGATTGGGAGCTAAGGCTCACTCAGGCACCTGAAACAAGTACGAAACAAGTGGAAAAGAAGTGCAAAATCAGTAATTTCTGATGCTGAGAAGTACACCCTTTGAGGGCCAGAGTATGCAGAGAGGCAGCAGACTTTGCTTTGACTTGAGATTTCCTCACCCCTTGCCGATGTAGGTTTTAGGGAAGAGGCATTGCTATATTCTTATTTTTATGTAAATTATTTTTCTAATTTGTGTTTTGTAACTAGCACCAGCTGAACCTTCCTGAATAAAGCATGGAGAAGATAAATGTGCTGACTGAACGACTGTTCTCGTGTTACTGATCCCCTTTAGCACATTACATGCTTTGTCCTTTCTAATCAGAATTCTGTTTGTCCTGTGGCAATACCTTAATATGCACATGATACAGCAATTTCCTCTGCTGAAGAATCAGTTAGCAATTGTCTGTTACTGGGTTTTGTTACGTGTCAAAAGGAGATTTCGCTCTTTTTAAGAAGTAATAGTCAGTATAACAGATTGACATAACTTGAGCTCTGGTTTTTTTTTTATAGGTGATGTTCAATTGCAAGCATATCAGTACGCTTTTTGCACTGTTAAGACTGAAAGAAACTGAATACACATCCTTAATGTCTAAGGCTGAAAAAACACTTATTTAGTTGCATAAGGACTTGGTGTTGCATATCTCTTACATTAGTTAACCATTTTGATGTCTCATTTTAAAGATGCTGTGACCGAATTAAGTAAAGAATTTAAAGAAGGTGGGGAGCCAATCACAGATGACAGTGTCAACTTGCAAAAATTCTCCTACAAGCTTGAGTACCTTCTACAGGTAAAAGTTTTTTGTGTCATTTGTAATACACCATCAAAGCTAGTCCTTGTATTTTCTTATTGCCTCTTCAGTATGTAGAGTTTAACTCAAATAATAAAAATATCCAGTTGAGACTCTCTTTCTTTTTTTTTCCAATAAGTGGACTGAGTGTGTGCTGCTTATTGTAGTTATTTGAAGTGAAAGTAAATAAATGTCATTAAAAGGCAACACTGGCAGTTTGATTGAAGAATATAAGGCATTTTTCTATTCATCTGAAAGAGCTGAGCTTGATTTTAGGTATATATCCTGCTAAAATATCTTGGAAAATCTGGTGTAACGAGATCTTGACAACATTTTAATGAGATATAAATGCTACTAAGCTTTTCATGGTGCAAATATAGCAGTGTGAGTAATTTACAGAATTTTTAGCAATATCACTTTGGGAATTCATTTTTATTGTATGGAAAGCTTAACGCAAAAGGCTGATAATTTAATCTGGATTGCTGCTTTTTGGCCATTCTCAAAATTTAAATAAAAGAGGACACTGCTGGGCAAACTGAAATCCAGTTTGCATAGTCTTACGGCTACATGTACTCTAATGATGTCACTGATTGCAAGACATGCTAATCTAGCTTAAATCTAGGCAAGTGAGTTTTAATTGGGTTGCAGAGGCTTCAGCAGAAGCTTAAGAATCCTTTAGGATTTGAGTGGTCCAAGCTGTAGTCCATACCCACACAGCATTTCTGCTCTGAACGTGATATAGCTAGAGCACGGTTTTCTGTACATACATGTGTTGTAGAATCATGGAATAAATGGTTTGAGTTGGAAGGGACTTTTAAGATCATCTAATTCCAATCCCCCTGCCATGGGCAGGGACACCTCTCACTAGGTCAGGCTGCCCAAAGCCCCGTCCATCCTGTTGCCACACTTGATTGCAGGTCTCTGAGCAACTGATTGTTAATTTGTTGCTCTTGAACAGCTGCTGAATGTGTTGTAAATCTTTGTTTCAGCAGTTTTGGATGGATGTCTGTATCTTAATTAGACCCTGAACATTATTATCTGCTACTGTCTGTAAAGTGGCTTTTGCAACCGCTGGATTGCATCAGCACAGTACAGTGTCTCTTTCCTTTGTGAATGCGTTGGCTAAAACTAAGAGGAGTCATAAAACCACATGCTTTTGGGGGAGGAACAGAATTCCAAGTAGCTATTTATATTTAAGTTTTACTCACTGTGTTTTGGTTTTCTTGTTTAAGTTTGACCAGAAAGAAAAAAGCACATTGCTGGGGAACAGAAAAGACTACTGGGATTATTTCTGTGACTGTCTGGCAAAAGTTAAAGGAGCTAATGATGGAATCCGCTTTGTCAAGTCTATTACAGAAGTAAGTATCTCGGTTAAGCATCATAGCATGTGGTTTGGTATGTCTTTCCAGAGAGCAATAGACACCAAAATATGTGGCTTTTAAGACACAGCAAAAAAAAAGTTGGGAATTTTATTTTCAATTCTCATGTAAAGTATAAAGATGCAAAGTTTTTTTTTTTACTCAGGCACTAAATTATATAGGGTTACCTAGCGTGACTCTTATTTTGAAGACCACTTACAGAACTGAATGTTCCTAGCCATCTCTGTTTGTGCCTTGCCTTTTCATTAACTTGTTGCCATTTTCTCTAAAAAAGAGTGAAGAATTGTCAAGCGTAGAGCCTGTCATCTTTAGCACAGCTTAAGGCAGGACTTGCTTTAAGAGGAAAGATTCACTATGTTTGGCATTTCTTAAGACTTTTTGAATTGGTCAGTAGGGCTGAGGAGGACTGACCAAGAGCAGCATTTCATCTTCTGTCTCAACTTTGTTCCTCCATGTCAAATAGCATGATGTAATGCCTCGGGATGGTTGTTATTATTCTCTTGGGTAAGCTGTTGTGAACAGGAGAAAAAGCTTTATTTTTATTAATTACAGTAATGAAAGGTTAATCTTGTAACAGCCATGTCTTCAGCTCAATGAGTGGGTGAAATAAGTGCTGTGAGAAGCTTTGTGTGCTGATCCTGTCTGAGTCTTTAGAATCATTTGAAGAAGAACTTCCTGTGTAGGTAAAAGAGGTGGTTCTGTGGTGGTGCTGGCCTGATGCTCAGTTCTATTACCTGTGAGCAGTCCTAGCTTGTATCAGCAAGTTACTATTTGCAGCAGCTTTCCATATTCTCTTAGCAATTCCTCCACAGCAGCTCTAGATACTGCTGTCTTGAGCCATCTGAAAGAGAGCTGTGATACTGTAGCAGAGGCAGGCTCTGTGTTCCTTACCTCACTTTCTTCTCTCAGCAGCTTGGGCAACGTTGAATTTTGCTGTTCCGAGGCAAACAAGCTAAGGAAGGGCTTCTGTTTATTTTACCTCTGGGAGTGGAAGTGGGGGAGAGCCATGGAAATTGGGTTTGATTTTCCCACTACTTCTAGGAAGGCTGGAGAAGGACGGTGACTGCTGCTGCAGAGAGTAACCTCTGACTGTAGCTACCGGCCCCTAAATTCTCAGCAGCTGTAACTAACCTGATTTCTCTCGAAAGGTGACTGTGCTGTAGCCTTCAACAGTCTGTTGCCTGTGGTATCAGCTGTGTTTACTATGTGTAAAGGCAGCTCAGCTTTTTCCTCCTTCTTCAGTACCTGTGGTTGTTTGATGGTTAGCATGACGTCAGAAATTATTGGTTGCAAGAAGGACATTTTCTTTTTCAATTTCTGTGCAGCTGCAGAAATTAGTTTGTGGAAGACTTCTTTTAACTTTATGAGCTTCTGAAAGACTTTTCTTAACTTTATTAGCTTGTGGTTTAGGTATATGAACTCTAAAAGAATCAGTCTTTTCAGATATGAGCTGGCAGACTCAGGTCTAGAAATGAAATGACAGGTGACAGAAACACATGTTGATTACTCCCCTTCATTACAGGTGGAAATCAGCAGCCAATTTTTGAACCTGGTTGGGTAGAACATAAAGGTTTCCAGATGTTGTTTATTTGCTCACTGAACAGTAGTTGTTGACTTTAGAAAATGGAAACAGTCAAGGAGGAAAGAGTACTGGCAGCTTCTTTTTAAGCATGGTCGAACATTGTTAACAGAGTAATGCCTCTCTTCTGCTTTGCCTGCAGTGCTTCTAATACTAGAGTGCATAATATGTTAGAGGGGTGGAGCAGAGAAGCAAACAGGAATAACCTGAAAACTGCCCATCTGTTAATTAAACAGCGTGCCTTGTCTTTGGTGGCATTAGATGAACATTGAGTTTTGGTCATTTTCCATTCAAAAGGTAAATACACTGAATAAATTTCTTTCCAAGTCTTTACAGCCATACATTGCACCAGCTATAGTGCTATAGCTGTGCATTGCACCTTAGCCACGGTGTTTGCAGTCAAAATGGAAACACTGACAATACCAGACACTGCCTGTCTCCCTGAATCCTGGTAGTACTTTAGCAGGAGGTGGCATGGTTTTGATTCCTAGTCAAATAGTCCTTGGCTACTTGTAGCTGCTATGTAAGTATTTTCCTCTACTTCACATCACATACCTTAGTTCTAGTATCTCCATGTTTACAAAAAACCATTGCAGTTTAAATCAATAAACCACTGGGAGTAGGGATAGGATTAGTTCAGTGGCTTCCAGTGTTTATTTACTGTTCTTAAGATAATCACTGAATATGCCTAGTTAGGAAAAACACTTGTAAGCTTCTGCGTATAGGGCAGGGATGGCATCTCTGTGAAGAAATATTCAGATATCTACAGGGTGAATGAGGGCAAAAAACAGCCGGCAAATTAAATTTGTTCTTTCTAGGGTACTTAACTGTTAGGGACCATATTATTACTTTGTGTTCTATAGAATTCAGAACAAAAAGCAGTAAAAGGTGTTGCTTTCTTTACTCCACATTTCATCATTCCACTTATAAGGAACATCTTTGTATGTAGTGGATTGCTGAGATAAATGAGGAACGTGTGTCTTATCTGAGCACAGAGTCTAGTAAGAGCAAAACCAAGGAAACTAAGAGTTAAGGTATTGTTCTCACTTCACCACAGCAGAACACTGATCAGAAGGAGAGCAAGCTTGTGTGGCCTTCAAGCCTTCTTTCACACTGACTTTTTCAAGCAAAGTTTACAGTAACCTTCTAACTTGAGTCTCAGCCCCTCTAATATTTTTCTTGGCATCCATTTTTAAATCATGAATATATTTGGGTTGTTAGTTGGATGAGCAGTTTGGGTAGGAGCGTGGCTGACTGGTGGGAAATTCTTTTAGTCACTTTCATTTTCCATTCCTAAACTGATCACTGATTTTGATGGAAAGGAGAAATGAAACACTACTGTTCAGTGTTTCATTATTTTGCAGGACAACAAATAGCTCAGATGTCCCCAAGTCAGTAGCTATAACAAAATTTACTGCTGAGTTTTGTGATCCACCTTACATTGATTTAACACCTATGCTCATAAAAAGATCCAGTCATTTCAGTCTTGCAGCTACTTTTGGTCTGAAGTCAGAATTAGATTTTTATCAGCTTAATAACTAGATATTAAGAAAGCCTTTTGTATCGAAGGGCTTACTTTTTCCATGGGGTTGTGTATTTGTATATCTGTATGTGTTCATTCTATGACTAGATCTGCTGTAAAGCTCTTCTAGCTGTAGGAAGACACATCTTAAGCAGTCGATCTTGGCTTTGCTGGGCCCACTGAGATTTTGCCTCATATTGGGAATTGCCCTTAGCATAGTCTGTACCCATGTACTCAATATAGTAAATGATTCATTGGTCTCGTGATGACTTTTATATTGTCATTCAAAAAAATTCCTCCCAGTGAGTGTTGGGAGAAGGTGACTCTCAGTGGCAGTTCTTACTGCTCCTTTACAACTAGTGACTTATTATGGGGTTTTTTTTTGTTTGGTATGTAGACTGTTCTGGCCATGTCTCTCCATCATTACAACTGGTGTTTAGAATTTTCTTTTCTTGTGGTTTCTCCCTTCCAGCTACGAACATCTCTTGGGAAAGGAAGAGCATTTCTTCGTTACTCTCTGGTTCACCAAAGGCTAGCAGACACCTTACAGCAATGTTTTATGAACACCAGGGTGACCAGGTGAATAACAAAATACCTTGTTAGCTAATGGGTGTTTGCTCTGCTGATCAAGCAACATGACCTAGCAGCTGTTGAGAGAAACTAAAACCATTTCAAATTGTTGGCTTAGAGAGCTGGTAATAGGATAGGAAGGATAATAGACCTTTCGGCCTGGGTCACTGGTTCATAGCTATCTCAGGCTGATAAAGGTTGAAAGTTTTACAGCTAAATATGTATGGTGTGGGTGGTGCTTATACTTCTGTATGTCGGTTTCAAAGGTGGCATTTTTATAACCATTGAAGATCCTGGGTTTAATATTCAGTGCTGCACATCATAAAGGGGGATTAATTTGGATATGTTGTGCAAAGCCCCAGAAAGCATTTGTGTAGATCTCTGTATTGTCACACAGAGGAACAGCTTGCCCCTGGCTGAGGAACACTGAAGAAAGTTTGTAGTTAGTTGGAAGGGCACTAGTAGAGCTTTTAGAAAAAGACAACTATTTGCATTGTGCTTGCTGCTTTCTGTTTCTTATTTTTGATGGATTAAATGTGTGCTTTATGAATTTAGTGTGTGATTATCCAGTGTATGGCAAGTATTTTGTCTTGACAGTGTTTTGGCCAAGTACTAGAGCAAAAAATATTTTGTGCAAAGACCTTTTTAAAGATACTCCAGTGGGCTTCATTGAAGCTGTTTGATTTCATTCACATGAAAATGATGGGATGTTGGTTGGTGGACCTATTTGTTTTCTGTTTGCATTTGGAATAGTGTATCGTAACTTTTCTAAGTAAAGTGGATAATGTTGTTCTGGAGGGTTTTTTGCAAGTGAAACTGCTGCCTGTTTTTCACTTATGAATGAGTACTACTTGATATTTTTTTTGTTTTCTAGTGACTGGTACTATGCAAGAAGTCCATTTCTGAATTCCAAAATGAGTTCTGACATAGTGGGTCAACTCTATGAGCTCACTGACGTTCAGTTTGACTTGGCGTCAAGAGGCTACGATTTAGATGCTGCTTGGCCAGCATTTGCCAGGTAAGATAGAAACACTTTGTCATTTTATATTACCAGGGCCGTAAATCCCTGCCTGCTATAGAATCATTAAACTCTTCTGCTTTTGGAGGTAGGAATTGTGCTAGAGCAGGCATACACTTTCTCCATGTAATTAGTCCATGACCAAATTGGCTTTATTTTCTTTAGTATACTGTGTACCAGAGATCAGAGTGGATGGTCACAGAAGTCTGTTACAGAGTACTTTCAGTAATTGCAGTTTAGGCCCAAATCCCAAGCTATTCTCATCTTCATAGACACAAGGAGAAATGTTCTGAGCTCCTTCTGTTTTAAGAGCTGAGATGTGTAGTGACTGAACAACCAAGAATTCTGCTTCATGTGCAGCAATGGTAGAGGTGATGATATGCATTCGCTACAGCCTGATCCCACCTCAAATCAGGGGGATGACAAAAACTACTAGGTCTGATTTCAGATTGATTTCAATCACTAGGGGTTTCCGAGAGCTGCATGCTGCCACCATCTGGTCGATTCACCACCACACAGCAGTACAATTTCTTGAGCAAAGCTGCACTGGTTCTTGTGGGTGCAAGAAGTGACAGCTACCAAGCGCATAATCTTTTATAGGTGCAACTTTTATATCTCTCTTTTGTTTTCCATCAACTTAAGTGGCTATTGGCGCAGACACCAGGGATAGTTATGTCTTTTTATATGTGGTAGTTATAACTAGATAAGTCTTACACATTACTTCTTTTATGTATTGCTTCTCCATGTGATCAACAGGAGGACACTATCCTCACTTGGATCTTCAGCGTATTTATGGAAGCCCCCAAGTCGCAGTTCCAGCATGAGCAGTTTAGTGAGCAGTTATTTGCAGGTGAGCAAATTCCAAATAAAAGTTTGTGTAGTGTAGTAATTAATGGCGTATTTCAAGAGAGCTTGGTGGTTTTATGGTGATAATGTTTCTTATAATGAGAAACTATAGACAGAGTTCTTTGCTAGAAGTAAAAGGGGAATTGTCCCATAGCTAATTCAATCAAACATGCAAATCTTGTAGAAGAAAAAAAAAATATTTGGAAGGCTGCCCACAGATAGGGATTTTTCATTTCTCTTTTGTGAAAACAAGCCTCTTTTCCTGTAAGTTGATACCTCATACTGCTATGAACACAACATACGAGGTCACTGTGCCATAAAAACTTGAATTTGCACAGCATTTAAGTATGTGTTTAACTCCTCTGAAGCTTTCTGGTTTTCTCCTTCTGTTCATTTAGGCCCAAGAGTTTCCCTCCAGCCCTGATGCAAATAACTCCCTAAATGCTGAACACCTTGAGGGCTTTGAAGAGATGCGTGTAGAACTTGACCAGGCTGAGCTGAGGCAGAGGGAACTTCAAGATCGTATTCATCAGCTAGAAATGGAAAACCAGGAGCTCCAGGCAACTGTCAGCCATCAGAAAGAACAAGTACAGGTAGAAAAGGAGAAGAGCAGTAACTACAGTGAGGAGAACTCCCGGCTGACAAAGATGATCACAGAGTTGCAGAAGCAGTGTGAGGTCTCACATGCCACTCAGAGCACTGTTCATGACCTGCATAAGTGCCTGCAGACACTGGAACTGAATGCAGTGGAGCAACAGAAGGAATATTCAACAAAGCTGGATGAACTGGTCATCAGCAAGGAAGACTGTGCCTCAAAAATGCAGGTGTTGAATCAGGAGCTGGAAGCCTCTAGGGCTTTGATTGCTATGAAGGATCTTTGCATCAATGAGCTCAAAGCCAAGCTGAGTTCCACTCAGCAGGAGAACCTCAACCTCTTTGCAAAAGTTGATGCTGCCTTGGAGGAAAAGGGACAGCAAGCCACAGCCCACTGTGACTCTGCCCTGCGGATACAGACACTGTTAGAGAAGCTTCAGGAGACAGAAAAGGAAAAGGCAAGTATGCAAAGGCTCAGTGATGAACATGCATCTCAGCTGAAAGTAGCAAGGGAGGAGCTACAGTTGAAAGAAGAGGCACAGAAGGAACTGGAATCCAGATACGATCGCCTTGCTGCTGACTCCAAAGAAGAGAGTGAAAAGCTGCTTGGGAGCCTGGAAACCATGGCAAAGGAAATGGATGCACTTCAGAAGGCCCTGACCCTGAAAGAAAAGGAGATAGCTGAGCTCCAGACCCAGGTAATGGGGTCGCTGGCTCAGGTGGGGTCACTGGAAAAAAGTCTTGAGGAAGCAAGGAAAGAAAAAGAGAAACTTGAGGAGGAGTATGGTAGGAGGGAAGGAGCACTGAAACAGGAAGCCCAGTCACAAGCAGAGCAACTTGAACTGCAGGAGGGTCGATTAACAAAGGTGAGTCAGACTGTGTATAGCCTTGAGGAGCAAAATCAGAAACTCTTGTCTGAGAAGGAGCATTTCAACCAGAAAGTCAAGGAGCTGGAGGAGCAGATGGAGCAGCAAAACTCTTCAGTGAGTGAAATGGAAGAGGAAAGCAGGAAGCTGAAAGTGGAAAATTCAAATTTGCGGCAGTCCATGAAGAAGGTGGAAGAGAAGCTGAAAAATGTGGAAGCTTCTAAAGCTTCCCTGGAAGCCGAGGTGGTCAGGTTGAGAGCCTCTGAGAAGCAGCTTCAGAGTGAGATAGATGATGCCCTGGTGTCAGTTGATGAAAAAGAGAAGAAGCTCCGGAATGAGAACAAACAGCTGGATGAAGATTTGCAGAATGCCAGGAGGCAAACCCAGTTGCTGGAGGAGAGATTAGAGGCTCTGCACTCAGACTATGAGGAACTAAAGCAAAGAGAAGAGACCACCAACACGTCTTATGCCTCACTGGAAGGACAGCTGAAGAGTGCCAAACAGCATAGTTTACAAATGGAAAAAAGTTTAGGCACTTTGAAGGAAAGCAAAGAGTGTCTCCAGTCACAGCTCACGGAGAAAGAAGTGGAACTGCAAGGCATGGTGAACCAGTGTGAGCAGCTAAGAGCTGAAGCGGAAAGACATAGGAAGAAAGCAGAGACTCTTGAGATGGAAAAGCTGAGTGTTGAACAGACATGCATTCATCAGACAAAGCTTATTGAATCCCTTAAATCAGAAAAAGATTCAGTGGAAAAACACCAGTTACAGCAGGAAGCTTCTCTGGAGAAGGAGGCAAAAGAGCTGGCCTCCAGACTGACCATGAGTGAAGAGCAGTTGGAGGTCAACCGAGGTGAAGTGTCTAGGTTGCAAGCAGAAGTCTTTGACTTGAGAGTCAAGCTTCAGCAGACCACTGATGAGAGAGAACAGATAAGAGGTGAGCTGGGAATGACAGAGACTGTCCTGGGAGAGCAGAAGGCACTCGTCCAGCAGCTGAAAGAGCAAAACGAGTCACTCAACAGAAACCATGTGCAGGAACTGGTACAATGTAAAGAAAGAGAAGAAGTGCTGAAAAAAAAGCAGGAGACGGCAGCTCGTGAAAAAGCTGAGCTGGAAAATAATTTACTGAACCTGAAGGAAGAGCTATCCAAGGCTAAGCAGTTGCTAGAAGTTGCTGGAATGGAAAACGAAGAAAACAAAGATCTCCTCCACAGGACCAATACGGATATGGCTGAACTTGGTATTCAGATTTGTGCTTTGACCTCTGAAAAGGTGGATGCAGAAGAGCAGTTAGCCCAGGCCACAGAAAGGCTCAAAGAACTGGAAGGACAGGCAGCAAAGCAACAGGAGAAGCTGAACCTTGATATCACTAATCTCAGACAGGAGAACAAGAGCCTGCAAGAGAAATTAGAGGAGGCTCAAATATGTGCCGCAGCTGTCCCAAGTCTGCAATTGCAGCTGGAGACAGTAAAGAAACAGGCACAGAGTTTCCAAGACACCAGCCAAGAAGAGCTCTCTGCAATAAAATTTCAAATGAGCACAGAAATTCTAAATTATCAGACAAAATTCAAGGTAAATTAATGTGGTTATTATAGCTGAGGGAGCTGTGCAGAATTTCCCCTGCTTTCCCACCTGCCGCAGCAATTACTGGGTGAAATCCTAAGGTTTGTGTTGGTCAAGCTCTGAGACTAGCACACTGCTATCTTTACACTGGGAATCTGAAAATGTGTCTGCATTGATGACCTAAGCCTATTTGAGGTAAAATATCTCTTCAAAGGTTTTTTTGAGATCTATAGTGTGGCCCTCTGAGCACAGTGGAAAGGTCACAGGGTATGGAAAAGTAATGAAGTAATGAAGAGGGTTGTGAAGTTGTGAAGGAACATTACAAGACCTGTTCCCCACACCTGTAACACTACTTGTCCTTAAAACTGATTTTTATGAAAGCAATCTTAGACTGAGACCAGATATTTTTGCAAATAAATCCCTTATGTATTTGTGTATTTGCTTTCAGCTGCTCAAGGTAGCAGCCAAGATGAAAGTTTTGCTTCCAGGAAAACATGAGTCAGCTGTGTACGGGTGAAACAGCACACCTAAAGGCTAAAGATTTTATTGTGTTTGTTCTGCCATTCTGAGATAATGTCTACTGGCAGTTGATCAGAGGCTTATGCTACTGATAATATCCAGAAATCCCCCGAGTTTGAGAAAATAGCATATGTTCAGTTATATTTTGTTTTCAGAAAGGCCTCTTATGGTTGGTATGATTTGGGCTGTCTCAGTCTTTTGAGCCAAAGCAATTCAGAAACTGGGCCATCTTTTCATTGGAAGCTCCAATAGTCCATAGCAAGCAACAGTAAAGCACAGCTGGTCTGCTACCATAGAGAGGAGTTTCCTTTAATCCATGAGCTGGGTGTCTCTAGCTGTCTTTTATGAGCCTGACAGTGGTGCTGCATTTATCCTGTATGTGGCAGTAAGAGCACTCGTGATTCACAATTGGGAATTTCATAGATGAAGGGGTGGCTGCTAAAGCGATGCTAACTCCTGGCTCAATCTCTCCGATAGGCTGCCAGTGAAGAGTGTGGGAGAGTAAGAAACCAACTCGAGGAGCAGAAACGACAGCAGCGTGCTGCAGAGGAGGAGATTGCAGAGTTACAAGTAGGTGCTCAATCTGATTAAAAGACAGAGGTGTTTGTGTCAACAGGCATTAGTGTTATAATTGAGAAGGCAGGCAGCATTTCTGATGACTGGCTCTGGGTCTGAGAATGCTCATGAGTAAAGATAGGAGCTGTAGACCACATACTCGTCAGCCAACATTTAGCCACTGAAACAGAGATTATGGCACAATGACACTTAGGATTTGCCTGTTTGAAAGCTAGTCAGGCTTTATCTAAGACCCGGTTATGTATATACTTCTTAAATGGAGGTGTAGGTTTACAAGGTGTCTGTCTTAGGCCCTGAGTGCCCACTGCACTCAGCCACATGTATGGATCCAGCGTTTCCAGGCTGCAAGGGGCACTGAATCTGAGCATTAATCTCCTAAGTAACCCATCCAGCAAATAATAGGATTTTTGCAATGCATTTATCGAACAGTTGCATTAAAAGGGTCATACTGGGGTGTAAGGAATCCAGAAAGAACAAAGTTAAGTTATTGAACTTGGCCCTGCCTGCCAGCAGAAATATATACATTTATAAATGCATTTCGGTATGCTCCCTGAGGACTCCAAGTTTGGCAGACTTCTCTGGAGAGCCTAGCTATGAAAAAAGTTTTTGTTTCCATTGTCCTTCACGTGCCATATAGCTTTTATAAACAACATTTTCCTCACTTTTATTTTCTTCTGAAACTTTTAGGTTGTGAAAAAAACTTATAGGCCGTATTCCTTTGTCATCATCTTTGAGAGATTTTTCTTGAAAGGAGGCAAAAGTTCAACTGACATGGACTAATAAGAATTACAGGCTTAATGCTATCTTACTTTAGAGTCTATCCCTTATTCAGTGTGACAGAAGTAATCAATCACTAGTACACAACTAATTAGTGTCTGCTTATACAATAATATCTTAATTGGTGGTTGGGCTTTAATTGATTCTTTTAAAGCATTGTTTGTGTGTCTTGGTAATTGTCCAATGTTTGGGAAAGTGTTATTTTTATATGTAAGAAAATACAGTCATTTATTTCACCAGGCTGCAAACACAAGTTTGTCTAGAAAGCTGGATGAAGCACAAGAGCAGCTCTCTGAATCAGAAACTGCTCGGCTGCAGAAGGAAGAGGAGCTGACATCTCTGAGAGAACTCCTGGAAAGGTGGGAATTTGGGTTCTTTACACAAGCTGTTAATTGAAAGCCCAGCAAGGGACAGATAACCAAAGGATATTTGAAAATCACTGTGGCTTATGAAGTAGTGTATGCCATGGGGTTTATATAGCATGAATAGCAGCACATGGGCACTGATGGGGAATATCAAATTGACACTTCAGAGGAGAAATCTATAAATAACACAGCACACATGAATGCAAAGTTTAGATTGTATTGTGTTATTAATTTAGCTGATGACATAAATTCATTCTATGTCTTCCTTTATGAAACTGCAAGACATTTTATAACCTCCTTTAACCTTATAGGATAGCAGAAAATTAAAACGTCAATGTTTGTTCTTTTTTTTTTTTCATAAGGAATGGGCAATTTACACTTTTTGACAATTTGGTTTTTTCTCTCCTGTCCGTGAAGTTTCAGGAAATCAGTAAGAATTATTTGAATGGGGCCACATCCTCCATATCTTT
Source organism: Cuculus canorus (assembly GCF_017976375.1). Taxonomy (NCBI): domain Eukaryota; kingdom Metazoa; phylum Chordata; class Aves; order Cuculiformes; family Cuculidae; genus Cuculus; species Cuculus canorus. The sequence continues at coordinate 115,797,348 of NC_071402.1, forward strand.
CTCAAATTTATTTTAAGTTCTAAGTATGTAACGCAGGCTGTTTCCAAGGTCTGTAATGTGAACCTGTGTGGTGCGGATTATCTGGCAGTCCAAAACAGAACTTCATGAGGCATGAACTCACACAGAGTCTAGTGGGTTAACCAAAGTTCATGTATTTTTACATTTTTGTGTTGATATCATCTGTCTTTTGGGAAGACTGGTGGTTCTTGATCTGTGCTGAAGGCTGTCAGTACAAAATCTAACTCATCAAAATATTTGGATTCAGCTGAATTGGCTGAGTGAGTTCAGACCAGCTCAGCCCTTTGTCTTGTGTTGCTGTAGCATTTTTGATCCATTACTGGGACTCACTTTACTGAAATTACCTTATCATTAAGCCAAGATTTACATTCTTGATAGCTTGCTGAGGACAGTTCTTTCCACTGACTGTGCAATGAACTGAGGTGTCTTCATCTGGAAGTATTCAGGGCAAGGTTGGATGAGCCTTTGAGCAACCTGATCTAGTGGAAAGTGCCCCTGCCCATGGCAGGGGGGTTGGAACTGGAGATCTTTAAGGTCTCTTCCAACTCAAACCATTCTGTGATTCTATGATACTATGAACCTTTAGGTTTTTAATTGTATCTGTGTTAGAAGAATATAGTGAGAAACGGAGTTTCTTCCCTTTTGTGAAGATGAAGGCTCTGGAGAAGTATGTGTTAAATGGTCCTTTTGCGTGCAACGGGCAAATGCTGCTGTAGGACTTTCCCTATTTAGCTCAGTTTGCAGCCGATGATGATCTTAGCTTCCTAGGGGCACATTTGATTCCCAGGGTGGTAGCCATTATAAGCTTTGCTACAAGCAGGACATCCAAGAAATTGCTGACTGCTGACTGTATTCATCAGATAACTAATCTGTGTGCACTTTCAGTGATGCAGAAGACTGGAGAGATTCTGACTAGCTATAAAAAATATGAACACTGAGAACAATTTCACTGAAACTACCTTTTTATCAGAAAGGGAGGACTCCTTCTTTCCAGGGGGAATACTTGAATGCATGGGAGCTAAAAATGATTCTTAATTGCCTTTGTGTTTGATCAGTACCCAAAAAGAAGCTGATGAAGCAAAAGCGAAAGTCCTGGACTACAGCGAGAAGCTCAGCAAGGTGGTAGCAGACAAAGACAGCAGTGACCAGAAGTTATTTGCTGAACTGGATGACCTGACGAGAACAAAACAGTTCCTTGAAGAACGATTGATAGAACTTATCAGGTTGGCATCAAAATAAACAGCAAGCAGAAATTAAAATCCTAGCTTAGGATGTTAAGGCATACTGCCTAGTTGGTTCAGTATTCCTGAGCTGAAGATACGGGCAATGGCTAAGTTCCTCAGCAGTAGAAATTTTGCATTTCCATAATGCAGCCAAAAATATAACACGCAATATTATCTGCTCCTTAGTTTGCTTGTTTGCAAAAATATGTAGTTCTCTGCATGGTATGTATTTTTCTCCCCGCCCCCACCCCTTCCCAAGAGCTTCAGTAGGTGTCTTGTTCTATCTTTATTCCTGAAAGCTCCTCAGAAGTTAGAGGAAAACAATTTTTACTGTGAAACTTTCACCAGCATTCACATTGAAGTTGGTTAAAAGTAAACCAGCAGCAATAATTTCTGTGTGTTTTTCTTTCTTTTAACTGTTTCTCTGCAGAGATAAGGATGCTCTGTGGCAAAAATCAGATGCTCTGGAGTTCCAGCAGAAGCTTAGTGCAGAGCAAAAGTGGCAGGGGGACACAGAGGTTAATCATTGTCTGGATTGCCAGAAGGAGTTCTCATGGATGGTGCGCCGACATCACTGCAGGTCGGTTTCTTGAACTCTATTATACTGTTCAAATTACACAAAATTCATTATGATTGTTAAATGAATGAAATACTTCTTAGTGTTCACAGTTCATTAGTCAAAGTCCTTGATACAGGACATCGTAGAGGCTGAAAAAACACATGAGCTCACAAGGGCATGAGACATTAATGGAAATGTCCCATGACGTATTAAGGCAAAGATCTGGATGCAGCTCTGACTTAGTGAATCTATCAGTTTCACAGTTCTGGAAACAAAGATAATCGCACCCTGTGTAATATGTTTCCTTGAAGGACTGTGTTTTTAATATATTTACTATGCACCGCTCTGTGCATGCTGTGCATAATATTCACTAAGATGTTTTTGCTACTGTGTTAGAAGTATTCCAGAACAAATCCAATGTGCTATACAATTATAAATTTGGTTATTTATGCTAGATATGTTCAGGCATAATTACTGATTGCAAAGTAATCTTTTTAAAAAAAGTTAATATTAAATTATTTCCTATACAATTAGCCTACTTGGAGTTATTTCTTACCCAAGCTAGATTTATTTGAATATATTTAAGTGGATACGTCCCAGGGTCTTAGTGATATTTTGTTGTGGCTTTTTGCTGTTGTTTATCTTCATGACTGGTTTCATCATGTAAGGTATGTAGTACTGGGACTTCTTCAGCTTTCAAATTACTCATTTCTACTAAATGTCTGAAATCCACACATTGTTTAGTAACTACTAATGATTTAAATGATATGAAAAACAAAAACACTAACAATGTACAAATAACAGTCATGACTTCTGGATGCTTTTCTTCATGAAATTCTTAACATATTCATTAAAAAGTAATTGACAGGTTTAATACTGAGAGACTGCAGAGCAGAGAGGGTGGGAGGGATGAAGGTACTTGTATGTATCCAATATTCTTTCTTCTTCCCTGTCTGAAGGGGAGAAGGGTGATTACTAAGTAGAGGCATAGAGGTGTGTTCTCACACACCTTACAATCAAATAAGGTTTTACTGTAAGTGAATGTGAGATTTGGCTTGTGTAATATTCTTCAGAATGTTTCCTTCATATATTTTAATGTATTTGTGTTTAAATGTGTATTTACTGGTTTTTTTTAGTATTTTTCTGTTTTCCCTGTTTACTACGTATGAAGTTTTTGCACCCTGTTTTCAAGAAAACTTGCTTCACCTCAGAAAGCAGCGCAGCCTGTATTATGAGCTCTGCCACAGATGTAGCATCTAGCCTCTTGCAGAGAACAAGACCACTATGACAAAGCCCCAGTCTCTTAATTACATAGATGTGTTCCCCGTTTATGTGGTACTATTCTAACACTTTTGGTTTTGACTCAATTCTAGAATGTGTGGTCGGATTTTCTGCTACTACTGCTGCAACAACTACATGGTGACAAAGCCTGGTGGAAAAAAGGAGCGTTGCTGCAGAGCTTGCTTTAATAAGCCTCGAGTCATTGTGGACAGTACAGATGACTCTGGATCCAGTGCCAACCCGGAAGGGTCACCAGCATCACTGGAATCACCCGTGTCACCATCTGAGAGGGCTTTTGGTTAGTGTATTGTTAGCATGCTGTAGAGAAACTAGTAGGATTCTTAGACAAGAAACCACGTGGTCACCTCCTGCTCCAATAACCTGCATGTTCCTAGAGTTTTTTCAGGGTGGGATTGGTCATATCTTTAAATTTGATTGATATTGACAGAAATGTGCATGTATATTAAATGAGGGTCAGTCAGACTGAGATTTTCCTTTGGTTCTAGTAGTTACCTGGTGCTTCTGTATAGGTAGAGGAGTGGCGCAGTCATTTAAGTTTAACCCTTGATGACTTAAGGCTTAACCCTTAAGGGTTTTTCTTGTTTGTTTTCCAAACAACCACCTAATCTTGTTTATGTTTCTTTTCATGTCCTTTTATGGCACAGTTACAAGTGAAGCCTCTAAACCACCAGATGATGCAGCATTTGATATAATCACTGATGAAGAGCTGTGCCAAGTACAGGAATCGGACTCTCTCCACAACGAAAGTCAGATGGAGGAAGACTCTCTGGATCAAAGCGTGACGGATCTGTGAGTAAATGCTGCTTCATAGAGAAGGGACCTTTTGGGATTTTGTTTGGAGTGTTGGGGCTTTTTTCCATTTGTTGACGATAGCCAACCTCTGTGTAAAGAGAAGATACATTTGTTCCCAGCCACATGTTCAGCAGACCAACACAAAATAATTTTGGTTTATTTGCACAGTCAGCATCAAATCTAGTAAATTCAAACAGCTCCATCCTCTCCCTCCGCTTGCTGCATCACAACACAGAGGAGTAGTCCCAGCTCTGTGCTGTCACCAGGCCAGCTGTTACCATTAAAATCAGCATGCAGGCCACACTGGATCACTGGTCTTTAACACATAACGTAATAGGAGCTCAGTGATACTCTCTGTCACACTCATCATTACTTATTATCAAGAGAACAAGGGGGTGGGGAAAAGATAAGGAAAGATTTGTGCTTTTTATGACAGGCTTCATTGAACCGACTGTGAAATAAATGGTCTGTGTTTGTAGGATTCTTTACTACTTTAAAGAGAAAAGTTTACAGAAAAGAAAAAAGAACAGGAATTGCGTAGCTAAATTTGGCACCAGATCGTTATCTTTTTCTTAAGAAAATGAGAGTGAATGCAAGTTTCAGTCATATTTTTTACATCTATTTCTACATAAATTAGCAATAAAGAGGATCTAAGGCCATCTGAATGTCTGAGTACTTACTTCCCAAACTATGTTGTAGTATTGTAGTTTAATGTATATCCACATTTATACAAAACACTGCTTTACCATTTTTCAGATATTTTAAAATAATTCCAAAAAAATCTGTTCAGTAAAATATAGTCTTTCAAAAACTTTTATATGTTTGAGAAGAAAAAAAAAGAATAGCTATTTCACCTAAATTGTGTACTTGTTTTACTTATGAGCGGAAAAATAAGCATGAAAAATCTGAAGACTAAACTGAAAGTAGCGACAGAGTAATCAGCCTGCTGCTGAGAAAGCAGACCTAGACATTTTTGCCCCGAGCAGACCCATTTCCAACATAAATCACAGTGACTTGCAGTTTGGGTAGAAGGCAGACTGTACAGACTTGTTTATTTGGTAAAAAAACTTTTCAAAATTCTGCATTTTTGTTTCTTGGTAAGCAAGTTCTGTGTATCCTGCCTATCTTGTATACTGTTGACACTGAAAGTATAGAATCATAGACTCATAGAATGGTTTGGGTTGGAAGGGACCTTAAAGATCAACCAGTTCCAACCCACCTGCCAGGTGCAGGGACACCTCCCACCAGACCAGGCTGCCCAAGGCCCCATCCAACCTGGCCTTGAACACCTCCAGGGATGGGCAGCCACCACTTCCCTGGGCAACCTGTGCCAGTGCCTCACCACCCTCACTGTGAAGAATTTCTTCCTAATGTCTAATCTAAATCTTCCCCCTTCAAGATTAAAGCTATTCCTCCTTATTCTATCACTACATGCCCGTATAGAAAGTCCTTCCGCAGCTTTCTTGTAGGCCACATTTGTCATATGTTGGGCAGACATGAAGGAACTGAGTTTCATTCACAGTGCTCTTTTGAAGTCAGCATTAACTTTGTTTTGCAAAGGGGCAGTTTTCAGTGTGGCAGTTTTGTTTGTTTGTTTTAGGAAGAAAAAATTGTAGGGTACTATTATTTGAATTCCTGCTGTCTGCAGAGGGGACATCACAGGTGAGTTAGCTCTGGAGAGTATAACCAGGAGAAAAGAAATAAGGATGTATCACCAGTTTTTTTCAGTTTGGGATTGGGCTAGATTCCTCTTGCCCCCCAGTAAGTATTCAGGCTGGAAGGATTGCAGCTAACGCTGGAATATAATTCTTGCAGGACATGCATGCAACATCCTACTTGCACCATGTAAACTTTTAAAGGCTGTCCATCTCCCTTTGTTCACAGATTATAGGAAGGAAAGCCAGGAAACAGTGTTTTATCCTCTGTTGCTCTTGATTCACTGGTGTTATGAGGCAGGAGTTGAGTCCTACGGTGGTTACACTCAGAATGTGAGAAATACTTTGCAGAGAACGCAAACCATTCTTACCTTTCCACATGACACCTCTGATGTTTGAAGAGTCTCACTAGCCGGGACACTGGAGGAGAGTGCAGAACAGCTTTCTTACACCGTGGATGAGTTGAACATCTCATGTTGATTTTGTGGTTTTGTGCTATTGGAGAGATGCAGAAACTGATACATGAATCAGATGATGGTGTGGCACCTGTGGTACATGTTGAAGAGAAAAAGCAGAGCACAGTGTTGATTGTGACAGCACACAAGTTTTCTCACTTATTTCTGTGGTGAGAAGTATATGTCTATCAAAAGCCTGAGTGTAGATTAGCACACTCAGATAATGCGACCTTTGATACCATACATGTTTGAGGGTAAACATGCCAGAGCCACTACACTGAATGTGAGCAAAGGTTCAGCTAACCCTTTGTCCCATCTTGGACAGCAGCCCATAGCAGAGGTACTGATAATTTTCCCATGTGTTTTCTTCCATCTTCCAAGTATCTACAGTTCAGGGGCTTTCTGAGCTATTGGTTTCACTGCTGAAGATTTCTTGGCCATACTAGACTGACAGACCACTTTGACTTCACATAGATCTTTGATTTTTTGTTTAGAAAATGCCCAGCTAAATGTAGCCTCATTTCTATCTGGAGAATTCAAGTAGTCTTGGAGTATAAATAATAATCCACTGACATCCCAATAGTGTTCTCTTTGCATGAAATTGAATGTTTGTGGTAGAATATGCTTTGATATTGTGCCTAGGGAAGACACAAAAGATCCAAGATTGTGCTTGCTAAATGCGTGTCTGAGGAATGCATTCAAATAAGTACGTTTTCAGACCAGACTTGTTTTGTTGGGATTCTGCTGATAATAGTCCTAACTATTTGGGTTTTTTTTCCAGAGATTTGAACTAATTGGTGCAGCTCAGAAAGGAAGGGGGACAAGCAGGAGAGGGAAGAAAAAGGAGGCTGGGTGGGCCAACTAGACAGAAAGAAGATCTGTGATAGGTGCGGTCTGTTGACGTGGTTTCTTACAGCCAGACTCTGGCTGAGTGCCTCGCTGAGATTTTCACACTGACCTTGGCTTATTTTGGGTGTGATTCCTTGCTGGACTGGAAATGTGAGTTGGTGCCCAAAGCAGTGAATTATCATAAAGGACATTTTCTTTTCTGTTTGTCTCCCTTTTGGTGTCTGCTGTACCGTTACTCTATTTTTTCACTTGTTCTGTTCACTTACTACTGCCCTTATAGTTCTTTCCTTGAAGTGACATGAAATTATTACAATGGCATTACTTCATACCAGCAAATTTTGATAGACTGCCTTCATTGGTGCAAGTCAGTTGAGAACCCAATAAAACTCATCTTGATCATGAGGTACACAGCTTTGTGGCAAGGTAACGGGAACCAGCTTAACTCTGGCTGACCTCAAAGCAACTTTTTCCTGATAGTTAGGTTTAAGCAGGAGTTGCTTCATGCTTTCAGGTCTGTTGTGTGATTTTAGAGCAACCTGGTTGAAATCTGAATGTGAGAAGGTGAGATAAGCTGTGCAATTGTGGTACATCCTGCTGCTTTAAGACTCATGGATTCTCTTTTGAAGTGCTGTATTTTTAAACTCTTATTTCTAAAGCATTCACATTTGCAGATTTTGTCCTAAAACAAAAGCCAGGATATTGTATAGCACGGGGCCAAAGTCCCCAGAGTAAACCAGTGCACTGCATTTGCATTTCAACGTAGTATAGAAATTACATGTCCTGTAGAAATGGAATGCTGCAATAAATGTTGCAGCAGCAGAATAAGTATAGACAGCAGAAATGTAAGAAAGAAACAAACAAAAAGCAAAATTGCCACTACCTTGGTATGGAAAGAAAGACTTTATTCACACCTTGTTATGATATCTGATAAAAAGAACATCTCAGCCTGTCTGCATTGTGGTTGCTTTGGTTTGAGTTCTTTGTTTCTTAATGACCCACAACACTGTTTCCTGACCTGATTACAACTCACATGGCCAGGCAGGTTGCCAGCGTGGCTAAAAGGGGGAACTGCGTGTGTTTTGAAGCATTCACTGCCCTGTGCAGAACCAGCTGGAGAGAGGAGTGGGGACAGGAGCACCTCTGCCACCCTCTGCTGGCACAGCCTGCCTTGCAGCTGTGTGTTGGAATAGCAGCTTTACTGCCACACAGCTGTGAAAGCACAGCACATTCTTCCCTAGTCTTGTTTCTAAGGATATTGGACCAATTTTTTTTTTTTTATGAGAGGAACAAGAGAGATTGTGTACTAAGGAAAGGATTGCTGAAGCTGTTTTCTAAGGGGACAAAGGTGATGTGGGCACGATGGTGCCAGTAAGGGGCAGGAACCGCTGAGCTACAGTGATCTGGTAAGAAATATTGAGTGTTAATAGGGAGAAACCAGAGTGAGCATGGTTATTGCAAGAATGGTTTGAAACAGGTTAAAACTGATATTTCAAAGCTATAATACAAAGGACTTGCCGCCTTTAGGCTGGACACAACCCTGCCTTCATCATAGGCAGCCCACAGCAGCATAAAACCCTCCTTCTTCTCTGCTCCAACATCCTTTCTTTCTTTTCCCTATTCCAGTATCTGCCCCTGTTCTGCCCCTGTTCTGCCACCTTCTGCAAGAGCTCTTGCATATTTTCTGCCTCCTGTGCACCTTTTTGCCTATCACTGGGAACTGAAAAGGACAGAGGTGGAAAGGAGGGTATGCAGCAACAAGGAAGGAGAACAGTTAAGGAATCCAGAGTATCATGGCAAAAGAACCAGGGTGCCAAGGGGATGCTAGGAAAAACAGACTGGAAAGATGTCATGGTGCTAAGAACGTGTGGCAAGTAGTGCGTGAGAATTTGTATATAAGGAAACGCTGCTCAGTGTTAGAGCCCACGTGCAGTGTGATAGTCCTTGTTTTGACAGGAGGTCTTGTCGTCTGGCATCATGAGCTCTGTTACTGGATGTAAGATGCTAAGATGTCTATGGGCAATTCAAACTGTGAGCCCAATATTAGATGGAAGGCAGAAAATAATGCTGCTTTATTACAGAAATTTTAGATGAAAGCTAAAGGACTGTGTGGAGACCTTCTCCCAAATGGAAAAATACAAAAAAACCACCAAAAAAACCAACTGCACATGACATGAGCATGAAGATTGAAACGTGTGTGGTTTTAATCCAGGGATTCTCATTAAATGAATGAGATGGACTAGAATCTGTAATACCTTTGAAAGAAAACTCAAATTTTTTTGTTAACAAACACCTTTAATGGAAAACCATCACGCCAGAGGTTTGCTGAATGTCTGTGGCCCCTCTGGAGTCGTGAAGTCCAAGTTAGCTTTATGTCTTGAAGAAAGGGGTTTTCTCTCATTGTTTCTTACACTTTTTGAACATCTTGCACATAATTATCTCTGTTACCAGCTTTGTTTTGGGATCTGACCAGGAAAAGGAGGAAATGTATCATGATTAAGATAGGTGGGCTAAAGCTGATTGCAATGTTTTTACTAATGGGATTGTATTGCCTGTTTCATGCAGGCCACGTATCTCGGTATTGGGAGGGAGGGAAGAAGCTGTAAATAGATGCCAGATTCTCTAAGCAGTTTTATAGTGGGTACATGCTTGTTGCATCTGCGTTATCTGAGACAGTAAAACATTTAGAGCCTTCCCCTCCAGTAGTTTGCCACTGTTTAGCCATAACTTGCTACTTGTTGCATCTTGAGCTTTTCATCATTTTCTGTAAGTTCCTCCTAAATTTCACCCCATGAAGAAATACAGAAAGGGTGTAAAACAGCCATGGAAATAATCCAGAGCTTCTGTTATGATGATTGCATATTCAAAGCTGCTGTTCAAGTTAAAGCTCAAGTCTGCGATCTTTGTCAGTCTCAAGAAAGTATAAGGTGACTGAATGGCAACTACAGAATTATTTTATTTTTTTTTTTAGAGATTTATTCTTTTGAAAATTCCTGGCATGCAGTGAGGTTCTAATCTTTAGTGAGTAGTATGTGGTCACAGCTAGCCTGGGCATAAAATAGCCACCAGTAACTTGGATCACTTCAAGAACCACATCTGTGCCATGGTTCGGGCATTCTTCCTGATTTATTGCCCTGCCAATGCTAAGCACCCCACTAAAATTAAACTGTGGTGCTGCAAATGCTGGTGAGATCACCCAGATCGCCCGGATTAAGTTGCCCCATGTCACTAATTTGATTTGACACATATTGACACATATGTGCAATAAGCCAGTCACAGGTGGTAAACACTGAGTTAACATTGAAGTGTACAAGTTCAGAGTGTACAAGCCCTGTATAGTAAACAATCTGTGTCGCAAGGATTTACTAAACCAGAACTGTTCTCTTCTTGTTTTAGTGTCTTTTCCATGCTTTAGTTCTTCCTGTTTTCAGCCCCACTTCATTTCACTTTTAAAACAAAAAAAAAGAGAAACAGTCCAGGCTGCTTTAATAGAAACACCAGAAGGTGCGCATTCATTAGCTGGGGACCTACTAAGCTGTGGGAACGCCCTTAATGCTGCCACCTAGTGTGCATAGGTCATACAAGAATAAATTCTCCTGTCAGGGGCATAAGACCTCCAGTTAAGTTGCGACACTGTGTTTTTTATATTTTCCACATAGGCTACCAGACCTCAGTTTAAACTATTGGACTCAATGGGACGCTCTAAGGAGAAGGAGGATTTGCTTTGTGATTGTAATGCACTTGGGTTTAAGATACAAAGTAGAAGACTTAGGGTTCCCTTAGTTGATAGTGGGTACGTGCAGTGAATTTATTAATTAAGGCATCCAAGTGACAAGCAAACTACCTAACCATGTGCTAGGTTGCAGCAGAAGGAATGGGGAAAATCATGTGTTAGAGGAGAACATGGAAAAGGTGTCGGTCCTGGGATTTAATTTGCATTTCAGGGTCCCAAAAGAAAGGTGAAAATAGTGGATTAAATAAGGAACTCTAATGGCATTGTGTAATAAATCATGGAGTTTGACATTTCTGGATGCCAGTAGTCAGGAAGCTCTCTTGGTCTCTACGAATTCCAGGATGTGAAATTAAAGCTGTGTATCTGTCGTGATAGGAAGGAGAGTTCTGTGGATCACAGCAGGAAGTCTGTTGCTGTTCGCACTGTGCAGGCAAAATAGATGTATAGATTTACAAGCTATAGGTTAGTTGTGTAGTTATTTTTCCAGAATCAGTTTTCTTACCTAGTGCTATGAAGATGGTTAACAGTGAAATTATTTGTATCCCTTGCCAAGTGCTTGCATAGATGTTGTATTAATTTTTATGGACCAACATGTAGTATGTCATGCCTACATTTCATTTGACAGGTAGTGTCTGGTTATAGCTCAGGGTTTGGCACTTAGTCACAGGTTTGAATCTTCCCTGCAGGTTGCAGCTTTCTCCTTAGGATATTAACTATAATGGTATGACTCCTAAGAAATCAAAATTTACCCAAAATGCTACAGGAATAAAAGAACCTGAATTTCACAGATAACAGTGCTTTATGGGTTCAGGAAGTGTGTAGACAGTGGGTGCAGTTTAATTTGCGGTCATAACAGTATAGTTTTCGTGTTTCCAATCAGTAGTGTCACCACTAAACTCAGACGTAGTTGTATGTGCTGACATGGTATGTTCAGATGCTGTTAATGACCAGCTGGAGGTGCTTTTACCTGTTACCTGGAGATGTTTTCTCCTGCTCTTCTACTCGGCAGTGACTCATAGGATTTAAAAGAAAATGCTAAACTGTGCATTTGAGAGTTGGTCTACAGAATGTGTGGCAATTACACTCTTGCTGTATAATTACACTTGATGGTTCAGAAACACATACAAATGATATTACATTTTATTAGATTCCACTGTTTTTTGCAAGGAAGCAGCCCGCTGGTTCCCTGTATATAAGAATCCTTAGTATTATTCTTGGAATGACATCCTAATTGTCTCAGTTATCAACCTGCTAAGATGCAGAGAAGCAAAGTAAGTATTGGCTAGAGAAGCATTAACTTACTTGGAAACTATCAGCATTTGCTTACTGACTCTCAACTCATTCTTCTCTCTGTGTCCCGGCCCTGTAATTCATAGCTGGTGCTACTCCAGTGCTCACCCAGAGCGTGCACCCTTTTTGAGGTAAGGAGTGGATGACAAGTTCTTTAATGTCCTTCCTCTGCTCCCCAGGACAGGTGGTGGGGAGGAGGCATCCTGCTTTGTCATCCTGTAACAGCTTCTTTGGTGTATTTGTGTTTGAATCATCCAGTATTTCTTCTATGAAAAGAAGATACATGGGAGTAAAATCGCAATGATAAAATGTTCTGTGTACCATAGTCGGAGTAAGGAACTGGATAATATGTTTGTAAAACACCTCACAGATTAAATCCAGGGTGAACAGCATATCCCTGTGCAAGCTCTGTTTAAGGGACAAGTCTAGGGCAGTTTTGCTTGTGTTTGCCCTCCATCAAGATACCCTCCTCTCAGGGAATCTTTAAAACCCAACAGCGTCTCAATAGGGAATTTATCTTAAGACTGTAGAAGAGATGTTCTAGATGTATGTATTCCTCTTAGATCATGAAAGAAGACAGGAACAGTTTTACATTTGTGCACAGTGGTGAGTAGAATGGGGCTGCAGTTTTGCCCAGACAATTTTGTCACTAGAATGCACGAAATAAGAATTCTAGAGTTTGGCATCATGACCATCAAAATGTTTCTACTTAAGGAAGGCAACAGCATGCAAATAGTGTTTGACCACTTACTACTCAGAGGATCACAGTTTTCCTTTTTCTCCTTGTCCTAGAAACAGCATGTGTAATTCTTCAACCTTTGACGAATCAGAAGAGTGGCAAGTTGCTCAAGATGCTGAGATATGCTTGTTGAAGTCAGGAGAAATCATGTAAGCAGAACTGCTATCATTACTACCAAGCTGAAAGAATAAAGGCTGAGCTTAGATATGAGCTATGTGAGCATAAGTCTTGCAGACTCCTGGAAGAGCTGATCACTTCTGTCCCACAGTAGAATTTGATCTGAGGAGGTGCAGAGATTATTGCTCAGCTATGCAGAGCAACACCAAGAGAGGTCCTCTCTCTTCGGTCCTGCAAAACTCTAGCACACATGGGGAAAAAGAAATCAGGATTTGGGTCCACATCACATCAGAAAACCTTCCTTCCTACTCTTATTGCAGGAGGTGCTGTGAAAAGGAAGGGAGCTTAGAGAGAAGGCTGATGGCGTTCTAGCATTCTCTGGAAGAAACTGCAAGGGCAAGTCAGGGAGTGCAGTGCTTGTCAGACCTCTGTCATGAGGAGGGAGTTTGTGGCCTTTTGGAGTGTGTTCCTGTTATTTATTGGTCGCCTCACAGAAACTTTCTTGCCTGCTCTGGTTGGTAAATACCATAGCACAAAGTGTTCAGCCGAGCCTCTGTGCAGCTTCTGGGAACACAATTCTCTGTGTGTGTCCTGCTCTGTAATTATGTGCAGTAGCAATACAGCGTGTCACTTGCATAGCCAAGGGAATCTAACATATGAAAATGCCCGTGACTTGGAGACATTCCTCTGTACTTACTCTCCCCTTAAACCTAGCTTTGAAGTTTTGGTTTAGTTATGGAGAAGCTCTTAAACTTTTGACTGCAAGGAAATAAATTAGTCCATGTTTTAACCTTGTTGCTGCTGTTCAGAGAAGTAGGTAGATGAAGCAGTAACTAAACTCATAGCTGAGCTGTAGAGCAAAGCCAAGAGTGATTGTTCATTTACTAAAATCAAAGATCACCTGAGATCTTAACCCCAGCAGTTACTTCAGCTAAAAGGAAAGAGTAACAAGGTAAGCAAAATTTCATATAAAGCTTCTTATCTGGTGAGAGTATAATTCTTAATATAATTAATCAGCTGTGATCCTCAACCACTATGTAGTTGTGGCTGGAAACTGAACTCCTCTTTACTCTAGAACAGCAAATCCTCGTGGTGACTGTGTGATATCTTCTGGTAAATGTGTTGATTTTTGACCTTTTTTTTAATTTTTTTTTTGTTGTTGTTGATCTGCTCCTGATCCCTAATTCCTGTAAAAATGATAGCTAGAAAGATGAATAAATTAGGTGACTTTTTTTTTTTTTTTGGTTTAAAGTTTTGTTTAAAAAGAACAGTAGAGGGCAGCAGACTTTTTAAAAAAAAATTGTAGTAACTCTAAAAAGCTTTTTTCCAAGTGCTAGATTTTTCTAATCAAAATTGAATAAATAAGTGAATAATATCCACATTTCACAGAGCAGTGAAAGAGCTTGATGTCAGTCATCTTTTCTATAGTTCTTGCCTCCATCCAAGACTGAATTTTCCTGGATCTTGTGGGCCTGTCCCAAAGTTGCTGAGGAGTCTGCCTCAAATAAATGGAAAATAAAAAGCAATTATTATTGTTTCTGTCTGAGTAATTAGATAGGATCTCTTCCAGTAATTGTATTTTTTTCCTTCCCAGGGTCAAATTACCCCTTACAGTGGAAGAGATCTTAAATTTTGGGGAAAGCAACAGAGAGCTGTTCATTAAATCCAGTACTTACAGTATCATTCCCATCACCGTTAGAGAGATGGGGCTAACCATTAGCTGGATCTTTTCATCTGATCCTAAAAGCATATCTTTCAGCGTTGTCTACCAAGAATCAGAAGACACACCACTGGATCAGTGCAAGGTAAGGCCTTCGTTTCCTTTCTCCCTTAGAAATTGTAGTACACTACAATCAGCCATCTAGAGGAATCAACAAGTACAGCTAGGAGGTCACCACAAGAGTGCCAGTTGCTATTGCATTAAGGACTTGTCTTTCCAATTAAGCTGCAGTTCTGCTGAGAGCAGTGCTATGTCTTTATTTAATGTTGCCTGCAAAAGTTGAGTTGAAAAGCACTGTAGCTTCTATTGGTCGCTTCTGAGTTCTTCCTCCCTGTCATTATGCAAAAACGGAAGTCCAGTCCTGCAAAACTCTTTTTTCCCTCCTCAGTATTACTTAATTTGTAAGCCCCTTAGGTCTGATCTTGCCAGACTCTTAAGTAGAGACCACAAGGAGACAGATAAATTGATTGGGTTACCTGCATTCCTTTCAGTGGAGCATATATTTAAGTGTTCTGACAGTGTGCAAAATTTCTTTGCCTCTGCCCAAGGTACCAGGTTTTGCATGCGCTGTCCATATTTCATGAGGATTATGTATGAGGTGGATCTGTGTTACTCAGCTAATTGCAATGTTTTAATGAAGAAAAGGCAGCTGTTGGTTTAACCCATCCTAGCAGAGGGATCTCTAAGGCTGTGGTTTCACTGGGGGAGTAAGACTTTCATATAGCGCACATTAATTCACTCCATGGTTATTAACTCCATTTTTCTTAATCTGAAAGCTGAATGAAGAGTGAATGTTTCTTCTGTCTTGATATATCTGATATAACTTCGGGTTTTATAGGGTTATGTTTGATCTTCATCAGCTGCTGTTCTGACAGCTGACGATTTTACAGCAGGATATATGGTTACACACACTTTTGCTGTAAGCGTAGATAAACAACTAAGATTTGCTGAGAAAGCTTATTTTATAATAGAGGGAGTGTAAAAGCATATGTTAAAAGACATTTAACTAAATGCTACTTTTGGATGTATTTGAATTCATCTGGTGAACTGCTGACATGTCACAGGTTAGTCCCAGCCCAGCCAATTTCAGCAGCTAAAACCAAGCAGCTGAGCTCCCGATTCGCTTCCCCCCACACTGGGGAAAGGGAAATGAAAGGCAAAGACTTGCAGGTTGGAAACTAAAAGTTAAACAGCTTGAATGAAATAATAATAATAATGATGAAGAAAATACTATTAATAAGAAAATAATAAAATATAGACAAATGTATAAAATTGCATCCCTCCACCCCTTGATGACTGTACATCACCACAAGTGCTGCAGAGCAGGCAAGGTGAGTGGCAGGAGGGAGCAGGGCTCAGGAATTGGATTCAGGAACACATGGATCCAGGATCAGGGGCAAACAGACAGGTGAGGTCTTCGCTGGACGTTGGCCATTGAAGAAGAGAGAGAGACCCTGGTGATCTCTCAGTTTTATATTGAGTATGATGTCTATGGGATGAAGTACTTTGTTGGTCAGTTTGGGGTCACCTGTTCTGTCTGCTTCTCCCTGCAGGTGCAGCCTTTTTCGCCTCTTTGATATATGGTATTCTACCATCTTCAAGGATGGCCTTGGTTTCTATAGTAATAAGTATAAGCATTGGGCTTTCTGCATACTAATGCCCCTTGTTATCACTTCTAGAGAGGAGCACTGCCTGAAAACCATGCAATTAACTTTCAGGAAATGAAGTTACTTAGACAAGAATTAGCTGAAGTTAGAAAACTGTTTTCACTTTAGTTCAAAGCACAACATTATGTTAGTAAGCTTGCTTAGATTAACGTTATAAAGATCAGGATTTGATTCTGTCTCTGAAGCAGAGATTTATAGCCGTAGCTTAATGCTGTAAAGAGGTTATCAAAGGAGAACAATTGTCTTACTGAGACTTTAGCTTGGGTGAATTTTTAATGCTCATCAGTGAGAATAAATAGTTTTGCCGGCACATACACACATAGGGAGTTTCAGGATGGCTCAAGTCTAAATATTTTTCCAAATGCAAATGTTAATCTATAGGGAAAATAGCAAGTTTCATTTTGATATGCATTGAATTCCAGGTTCTTATTCCTATGACCCGCTGCAATTCTCATAACGAAACTATCAGAGGACAGGTGAAGGTCAGAAACTCTGGAATCTATACGCTGATATTTGACAACACATTCTCTAGGTAGGTCCTGGCTGGTGTGAAAGGTGAAATAAGCTTACAGATAGTGGAACTGATTGCATGTACCATTATTCTCAAAAACTGCCACTCAGAAGTCAGTATGAAAAATTACTCCTGGCTTCCGAAAGATCTTCAGCCCAAGTTATGGTTTTTGTTCTTGTTCGGGTTTTTTTTCTGCCCCCATAGGAGAATTCCACCCTGCTTTCTCAACCTCTGAGAAAGTAAACAGAAGTAAGCAAGCAATTTGTGACTCTTTTTAAGATAGTTTAGTCAGGATTGCCATTGTATTAACAACAGACCTGACAGCCCTTCTGCAGGCACTCTTCTTTTTAACACCAGTCAGTTTTTTCGCTTGAGTATAAACTGAAAGACTTGATTACACTTTTAAAGCTTCCTGCCTACTTGACTTCAGCTAACGTGATCATCTTGCTGTCTTTTTCTCCTTGACAGGTTTATCTCAAAAAGAGTGTTTTATCACTTGGCTATCGAGCGACCTGTCATCTATGATGGAAGTGATTTTCCATAGCCTTGACTATACTGTGTTATTTTTAATTAATTTTTTAAGAGACACTATTATTTATGTGTATGTAATCATTATGATTACCACTGTTTGAAGACTTTGAAACTATGCAATAGTTATAAAACACTTAGAGAACGTGTATACACTAAAGAAACAGAAGCCTTTTTAGGAACACTAATGGTTCTGTACTGTGTACAGGTTGCTGAAAGCCATGTTGTTTGATTTAACAGGTCAATAATAATTACAGGTTTTTTCAGTGGGAAGAAAAATAAGTGTGAGGGTGTCTAAATGCAAACTGAAATTCTCTATTGAAAATTGAATTACTTTTCTTCTAAAAATACCCTTCAAAAGGAAATCTAAAGAAAAATATGTATTTTTGTTGATCTCTTCACTGAGGAGTAAACGTAACCATCGCTGTTCTGCTCTACTACTCTTACAGTCAGAACGACAACTATGCAATACTTCCATCTTCAAAGGCATATATTGTAATCCATCTAGAATTTTTTATCTTTTGCAAGTTTTATAAGCAGCAAACATAGGGTTTTTTTACGTTTTGGGTTAAGATTTGGTAACTGGCTTTTACAGATGCTTTGATACTGAATACCAGTTACAAATCAATACAACACAAAACAACTCCTTACACTTTTGCTCACCATACTCCGTAAGTTGGTCCACTGAAATCAGCTCTTAAGATGAGTACCAGTGACAGGATTAGGAGTATCATATGTAGAATAAAGTACTACTCACTGTGTGATATCAGGAAGAGGAACATTCCTTTTTCCTGCTTTAGCACCTTAGTCGTCAGCATTCACAGAAAAGCACAGTTTCTGGGAGGGTCATCAGTGTCTCTCTCTCTCTAGACCACATGGAAGGTAGCAATAATGTTTGATTCGGTCTCAAAAAGTCCATCCAAAACCAGATGCATATCCAGCCCTGATGAGCTCTCCACCTGGTGTTAGTGTATTCAATCCTTTTCCTAACCGTTTCAGTTGCCCTAGACAACTGCTAACTTCCCATCTCTGATTTGGGGACGGCACTGGCTGTAAACACTGTCTTTTTAGGGAAGACTGGGATCTCTTTTATGCAAAATTTCCATGCGAACCATCTGCTCTCTATATAGGATATCAGGTTTTTGTCAAAATAACTGAAAGCGGATTTTTTTCTGTTTAAAAATCCTGTCTTCTGACAGAAAGGCAAAACACTTGGCAGGAGAAAGGAGAAAAGCTCTTTCTCCCAACCAGCCCTCCTCATCATTTCAGGTGTGTCTGGTTTCTCATATTATTGTTCTCCCAAGGAAACCTCAGGCCTGGCAGGCTTTAGGCACAGCTGTTGCTGGTGTATGGGGGTCGTGGTGGGAAGCAAAAATAAAACATAAGGGGCAAAAAGGGCAAGCACAAGGCGAAGCAAGTGATTTAGGAAAGTGGAAAGGGGCAAACTGGTAAGCAGGGAATTGGAGGGAACAGCTCGACTAGGGAAGGAAGTCAGGAAATCCGGCTGATGGTTGTGTGTTGCTGGTCCAATCCGTTATCCATAGGGATCTCCTACGCCAAAAGGCTGGTTGTTTAAAACATGGAGATCACAAGACAAGGGTTAGATGTTTACATAGTAGCAGCTGAGGTGGAGGAAATTCCAGATCACAAGAAAGAAAAGAATACCGCAGATAAATCTAAATGTTGCTAATCATTCATTCTGGTTGTTAACAATGTATGAAAGCAGTCCTCTTGGAAAATATTGTGGAAGAATGACTGCTTTTCATGGAGCACCTAGATTTTAGGTGTCTACTCATCCAGCTTATCAACAGCTTTCCCATCCTTTCAGATGCCTCTTCCCAGTATTGGTGGTGTGCTCTCCAGCCTCTGCCTGGCAGAGGGATCAGGGGGAGCAGGAGCTGCTTTACGCCCCTTCCTGAGGGAAGAGGCTGCAATGAAGTTAAACCCTTACCTGGCTGTGTGCATGAAAATGAGGTGGACAAGAGACTGAAGTTGGCAATAATTGGCAACAGTTCATGAATTATGGCCTATTTCAGTGTTGAAGCTATTTTTTATATTTAATTAGGTAAGAAGAGATTATTTATTGCTTAAATATGGAGTACTGTGTACGATATGCTATGCAGTTTCACTGGGCTGTTACTGAAGTCCGCTGCAGTTTTCCTTTAAGCTTTTAGGTGTGGTTTTAAAAAGCATTTTGCTGTTGTTTTAGAATACTAATCTTACTAGGATATCTTTCTTAAAATGCCAAATGTAAGGGTAAAGGGACACTGTCAAGTATCTTAGGCTAAAATATGACAACTCTGCTCAGAAGTATTTGAAATATCTCTGTTAAGAATTATTTGACCGACTTGCCTGTGGATTTCCTCTCTGCATCCCAGTTCTTAGCATTCTTTCATCCTGTGGCAAATATTTTTGAGCCACTGTTCATGTAACTCCTAAAGTATTTGGCTCCGTCCCATAAGCCAGCTGTCACCCTGCACATCTTTCAAGTAGGCAGTCCTGAAGCTGGCTGCAGCGTATGTTTGGGAGGAGAGGGAAAAAACACTGGATTGTTTTTGTTTAGCATTTGAGTCTTTATGGTACCTTTTCTTCAGATTCTCCTGCCCTATGAGAATAGTTGTATGGCTCTTTTGCTCTCTGAAAGAGGACTAATAGCGGGAGCCAGAACCTGTAATTTAAAGACAAAAAAAAAAGAGGTTTGCTTCTATCCAAGAAGAGCATTTAAGAAAGAGAAAAAGCTTTAAAAGAGGAAATACTCAAGCTGGTAACGTACAAGTAGACAGGAATGTAACTGTTCAAGAATGAGAATCCGATCACGTCAGCTAGAAGAGGGAGTCTTTTCCACCGCAGGCTGTCCAGAGAATGGAGTAAAGAACCTGTCATTAGTACTGAACTCTTGCTTGAATGTACCAGGTCGTTTTTCACTGGGGCCATGGAGACCGTATAAAGGACTTAGCGTAAGTGTAGGATTGTGCAAGAGATTTAATTCAAGCATCTTATACCTCATTCATAAAGGACTCATTCATGTGAGCTGTGCCAGGGATGCTAGTAAATCTGTTTATTTACAGGCACTCAGGTGGTTTGTTGAATTGGCCATTTTATCATCAGGAGGAATGCAATTAGGGGAAAAGAAAGGAGATGTCGCATTCGTAGGACAAAGAGAGTATACACTGTGGTCAGCATAAGTGGTTGGGTGTTCTTCCTGGGTGATGGAACAATGGAAGGTGATATTTTTTGTTATGCAGAGATTTATGCAAAGGAAAGAACGTAGCTGCTTTAATAAAATGACAGTGTTCCTTTACTCAACTTTACTCAATGTTGCTTTATGAAAAATCACAGAGCTGTGTTTCACAAGAGCGTACCATCTTACGAAGCAAAGCTACAAAAGCCTGACTTTGCTCCTTTTTTAAAACTGAAATTGCACTATAGTTTTAATTACACTCAGTCACTGAGATTGTAACTTGTTCGGAAGTATCTTTTTTTCTTAACTGCCAAAGAATTGCAAACCTTGTTCACATAAATCTTCATGCTCCAGGTGAAAAAGAGGTTTGTGTGCACCAGCATCTGCGCAGTTACAGAGATGTAGACGGTTGTGTACTGAAAAGTTTCTTGATGCTTTTTTTCTCCCCTTTTTTAACCTCAGGAATTAAAAAAAAAATAAAATTCTATATCACTGAGGATATGTGTCCCTTTTCTGCCTTGAAGAGATTTCTTTGCCTGGAAGATAAATCAGATGATTGCATAATCTATTTCTAAACAGGAAAAAAAAATTATAAAGTAAGGTAAACAGAAAATAGTTTGTCACGCTGGAGCATACAGGGCACATCTGTACAGTACGACAGAGGAACAGTGGACATCCCAGAAGGCCAACCATATCCTCGGCTGCTCAGAATTGTAACCAGGAGGTCGAGGGAGGTGATCCTCCCCCTCTGCTCTGCTCTTGTGAGACCCCACCTGGAGTCCTGTGTTCAGTTCTGGAGTCCTCAGCACAGGAAGAACATGGATCTGTTGGAGGGAGTTCAGAGAGGCCACGAGGAGGCTCCAGAGAGCACAGGATGAAAGGGTTGGGGTTGTTCAGCCTGGAGAAGGCTCGGGGGAGACCTTATAACAGAGAATGTCACAGGGACTCTCTGAAGTCCAAATATAAGGTTTCAAAACACATATGGCCCAGGCAGCTTGGAAAAAAACCAGCAGCACTTCGGAGTACCGGGACTACGGTGTCTGGTCAATTAAAAGATGAATAATTGATCCAGATCATACTTGGAAATGATGGGTCTGCACATATCGAACTGAGACTGATAAAGGCTCTTTTATGTACTATGACTTCAGCGATTCTTGCAGCACCCATTGCCATTCTCTCACACCTTTCCAACTGGTTTTCTGCTCTCTGGAAGAGGTACTTCTATAAAGCACACGTCTGCTTCAGGCAGGAGCAGGCACCACTTAGGCTGGTTTGCCTGCAGAGAGTGAAAGTTTCTCATGGGCTCTCCCAACTTCCTCTCCTTGCACCACAAGCAGGCTGGCGCCTCGCTACGTGACTGACTGCACCGTGGTCGCAGCTGCTTCCGAGCCCTTCACCAGCAATGGCAACCCCAAGTTACTGCTGTGGCCGTTCCTGCTATGGCACAGCTCCCAGTCTTTGCGTAGCTTGGAGGTGTTAGGCCAGCAGGGAGGCCTGACACAGCTCCCACCTGAGTGAAATCTGGGGTCCTGGCACACTTCTAACTCTTGGAAGTCTGAGGTTGGGACTAAAGAGTTGAAGGGTTTCAGAGTGATGATGCACTCAGGGCAGAGACAACCTGCCCTCCTTCAAAGAAAAAGGACAACAGAGGAGACTGTAATCTGAAACTGGGAAAAACGGCCTTAAAGAATCATATAATCATAGAATCACCAGGTTGGAAAAGACCTCTTAGATCACTGAGTCCAACCATTCCTATCTGCCGCTAAACCATGTGAAGAGAGGGGAGGGGAACCATGTAAGATCTCAGGACTCTCACAGGGCTTCCAGTATCTGGTTGGTGATTGTCCTGGAGCTGCAGGTAAGGTGCAGGCAAGGGAAAGGGAAAACTCTGTGGCCAACTCTCTGCAGCCAACGCTCCACGTGACAACTCTCTGTGGGATACCTCTACATGACCAACTCTCCATGAGGGCAACTCTACATGGGGAGCCCCAAGCACCAGGTTGGTATTTTGTTCTCTTTTTCATGAGGAATGATATTGTTGTTTTTTCAATTGAAATACTTATGGGCATGGCATCCCATCACCCCAGCATCCTCCTCAGCCCCGGGCAACCAGGAATGCAGGGAACTAGCAGTCCCTGCCACCACGCAGAGCTGTCTCTGCACAAAGCTGGCTGTGTAGAGGTGTTCCACAAAGAGTTTGCCGTGGACAGTTAGTCATGGAGAGTTGTTCTAGACCCACAGGCAGCATCTTATGGGAGGTGTGAAGGGTTGTGGAGCCGGGGAGGCAGTACCCCTTCACCTTCAGGGAAACCACTCTTCAGGATAGACAGCAGCAGCTGAAGGCTGGGGATACCCTTGGGAGTCATGAGAGGGATTTTGGTGGGATAAGTCCAGATAAAACCTAAGGGCACAGGTCACAGGAGCCACAGGAGGGGTTGGCTGCTGGAGGACAGAGGACCCTGACAGATTGAGGAGGAGGAGGCAATGGCAGCAGGTGCTTCCATGACCAAGTCCCTGTTGTATGGTGGCTGGCAGTGAGGGACCCTGCCAGCAATGAGACTGCGGGTGGGGAGCTGCAGGAAGGCAGCTTCCCTGTGAGTTCACGGAGCACCAGCAGCCTGGGAAGCCACCAGCAACTGCTGGACCACAAGCAGCTCCAGCAGGGCAGACCACAAGAGGGAAAACACATTGTGGCACCTTGTAATCTCCTGGGCTCCCCCAGGCAAAGAGGCAGAGAGCAGCCTGACTCAGAGTGGGATTTGTGTGACCCAGAGATGACCCTGACACCCCAACCTGCTGAAAGTTCACCACGGGCTCACAACCCTCAAAAGTTTCACTTGTGTAACAAGCATGACATTTCCCACCACATTCTGTGGAGGTAAGAAGCTTTTACCTTCCTTGAGAAGGCCCTGCAATTCAAGTTCCTGGGGCCAGCAGGACAGGGAAAAGGAGCTCAAGGCTGCCAGGAAGGGCTGCAGAATGGTGGCGACCAAGGTTTGCCCACTTGTTTGTTTGAGGGCTCTTTAGGGGCTGGGAGGACCCTCTGGGCAGGAGCACCCTTGCCCCCATCCCTGGGAAGGAGCTGCGGTGCTCAGCTTCTGCAGGGAAGCATCTGCCCCCAGCACACTCCCTCCTCCCTCCACACCCTCAGAAACCTGCCCTCCCTCCCAAAACTGCACCCCACCCATCACCTCAGGAGCCGAAACCCCTCCAGAGCCTGCGGGGTCCTCAGCTGCGGCTTCCGCACCCCGAGGCTGAGGCCTGTAAGTAAGGTTTTCCTCTGCCCTTTTTCAGGAGGGTGTAAATCCTGGTACTGGAAAACAGATTATGCTGTATGGACCCAAATCTGGGAAAGACATGTGGCCAAGAAACAACCAGTTCATCCTCTCGCTGTTTGCGGCAGTGCCTTTATTTAACAGAATTTCAGCTTCTGTTCACGTTGAGCTCAAAGCAAATCACAAAAATGTACAACCCAGACCCTTCTGACACACACACAGAGTAAAAAATACGTACATTTTTTTCTCTAAGGAAAAGGTTAAAAAAATGTAAAAATCTAATAAATGTATATGAAACTAAAGCCCATCTGCTCAGCTAGACCCTGATAGCTAAAAAAGCAGCGCCGAATCTTACAGAAAGCTCTTGTTTATTGACACACTTTAATGATTAATGCACAACAAAACTACTTTGTTCCTGTAAGAAATAATCACCAGGAGGCCAATCAGGTTACGTGCGTCTATTTAAAAGGAAGCCTCTTGAGCGCTAAAATTTGCAATTGAAGATTGGGAGGCGCAGGCTGAGATCAGGCAGGATGGACAATGCCACATCCTGGAGAGGGAATGAGCAAGGGGGAATGGGCACGCTGTGCCCCAGTTGGGAACCTCCACCAACCTGAAGTCTCAGTCCAAATTTCGTTAACATTAGGTTTGGCAATTACTCTCTGTCTTACTGGCCTCAGGCTAAATATATTTTCTCACGGTAAGCAAAGATGTCAGCACATAACCAGCAGTCTGTTGAACCACACATTTGGTTTTTGCGTTCTGGCTTACTATGGCTTTGCACCATATGACAAATATCTCCACGTCACACAACTCATCGTCTCTAACGCCCTTGAATTTTTGTTGCAAGATGCAATTTGTTTCCAGTATCAAAGTAGGAGCTGTAGCAAATAAATGGTACCCAATTTCACTTTACGTCACACAGCTAAAATATAGGAGAAAGAAAGATCTAATTCTGTAATGATCACTTTATGAACAGGAAGGACTGGCTTTTCTTTGCAACAAAAACTGCCCAGGCAGCAAAACAGACTTGTCTCTGAGCAGGCACAGGCAGCAGCATTTGCCTGCTGCAGCAAACCAGGGTAGGAGCTAATGGCTGTTTGCAGTGAGAGGACACTGTGTAGGTGCAGGGAGCACTCTTGAGCCTGGCCGCCTCTGTAGGACACCCCAGCCGGGCAGCAAAGAAGGCTGAAGCCCTTCCTGCTGCTTCCCACGGAAGGGACAGACACTTCATCGTGCTTCATGTGCCTCTCCTGCTGTGGTAGCTGACTTTATTGCCTCCCTGCAAGGCTTGTTATTTCAGGTTGTGGTCTGAGCTGCAGATGGGATCGGTATTTACAGCTGTCACAAAGAGAGCTTTTATGCCCTTATCAGTTCTGCTTAGAAGAAGCATGGCTCCATTTTGTGGTCCTGTGCCAAAGGTTTCCTTTTCAGCCAGCAAGCCCAGGTTGGGTCCCACATGGCAAGCACAAGGCACTGAGGAGCCCCCCTCCAGACTACCCCTTTCCTCTGAGTAAGTCTTTGGCATAGACAGACCATTTCCAAAGAGCCTGGTGCTCCTCCAGAGGGGAGAGAGGGGGGACTAACTTACAAGAGGACCTGGGAAGTAGAGGGCATACTGGAAGAGGTCAAATGGGTGCTGAGGGTCAGTGAGCTTCTCACCTGCCGCTTGCCCAGCATGGCAAAGGACCAGTGTGAGCTGTGTTCTTGGCTGTTGCAGGTGGAGGAGCACTGCTCCTGACTCCCATTCTGCCACCCACAGCAGCTCTTCATCATCCTGCCCAGAGCCATCCTGAACCGCTCCCCAGCAAAGACATAGAGGAAGGGGTTGAGGCAGCTGTGGAGGAAGGCAATGCTTTGGGTGACCTGTAGCCCAATGTCCAGTCGATTAGCAGCCTGACAGCTGTATGCCACCTTGGTGTATGTTTTGATGGCTTTGACCAGCAGAATAATATTGTACGGGAACTGAGAGAGAAGGAAAGCAGTGATGATCACAGTGATGATCTTCAAGGACTTCTGCTTTTGGGATCTTTTGGCCTGCAAGAGGGTCTTGATGATAAGGGTGTAACAGATAACCATGACAAGGAGTGGGAGGAAGAATCCAATCGTGACTTTCATGGTCAGAACAGTAAATCTGGAGACCATGCTGACATTTGGTGGATAAGTAATTTTGCAAACTGTTACATCACCCACCTGCATGCTTTGGCTGTACATGATTTCTGGGATGCAGAGGCTCACAGACATCAGCCAGACAGTCAAGCACATGAGTTTGCTGCGCAGCAGCCGCCTTCGCTTAGAAGTTTTAGCTTTCATCGCTTGGACAATAGTGATGTACCTGTCAAAGCTGATGCAGGTTAGAAACAAGCTACAGCTGTAGAAGTTAATCTTATACATGCTGTTGACAACTTTGCACATAAAGTTCTTGAAGATCCAGCCATCAGAGGCAGCCTTGGCCCAGAAAGGGAGGATTAAGAGGAGGAGCAGGTCTGCAATGGCCAGGTGCAGCAGGTACCGATCCATCATGCTCTTCCTGAAATGGTATTTGCAATAGACGAGCACGACCAAGGCATTTCCCACTGTGCCCACAGAGAAGATGAGCCAGAAAAACACCGGCAGGAAGGCTCGAGCAAACTGCCTGACCTGTTTCCTCTCACACATGAAGTCTGTATTGTTCACCAGACTCCCGTACAGGGACAGCACTGCGCTGTCATTGCTGTAGTAATCCAGGCTGGTCTTGCCAGGGTGGGTGACCTGCAATGGGACATCAGGTAATTTATGTAGAGAGGTGGCTCAATAATTCATAAATTTGCCCCTCTCCTCCAGATGCAGATGTAGATGAGCTGCTGAGTAAAAAGCTCTTTAGAAAAGAGTTCTCCACCTCCAGTTGGCTTCAGTTGCTAAAATGGCAGGTGGTAAGATCATTACCTCTGTTGGATCATTCAAAACACCGTTGGCTCGGTGGCTTCAAATACATAACAAAATGCAACATCTCCAACTTAGAAAGAGATAGGGAAGAAGGCTTTGTGTTACTGCTATGGTGGGATGGCACCACCGGCTCAAGAGAGGCAGAAAACTGATGGAGGCAAAACGGGGGAAAGAAAAATGGAAATTACACAGCAATGTGGCTGTATACTCACTAAGCTTGGAACTGCCATCCTCAGTGAGATCTTTACTCAGTCTTGAAAGAGGATCTCTAGATGGGGGAAAAAAACAACTGATTTGAAACAGCTTTGAAGTAGAACTGTGACTTTTTTTCTTTCTTCTTTCAATAAAAACCTCAACCCCTTGGAAAGAGCCCGTCTGAGAGACAAACAGACCGCACAGAAATCGATGTCACTGGTTTGAATTATTTAGCTGTTTCCATTTTACAAATTCACATGTAGTCTACATTAGGTCTTTGGCTTCTCTGTGGCACTGTGCTGATTAAGTTCTCTGATGTCCTAAAGTCACTGTGGTCTCATTTTTAATAACATGTAGAGTCCCCAGTGCATGCATTAAAAAAGAAAGTAATCTGAAAGAACGACATCTTCCAAAAGATTCATGAGAATAACTGAAATGTGTTTCTTAAATTGTCTAGCAACTAACAAGGAAAAGTATCATCCTTTAGTCATAGTTTGCACTGTTAAAATATTCGCATCCTCCACAGTGACTGATAACATCTATTTTTTGTGCGTTTCAGTGCAATGATTATTGCTGTTGGCCTGTAAAACAGACCATTATACTTCAGTAAACAAGAAAATATTTTTTCCTGCTGCAGATTACTTCTTAACTCAGTTTACTACCACATAAGGTAGCTGATCCTGGTGGGCTCAATGCCAGTCCCACACTCCTAAGTATTCAACACGTTCTGCACCAGCCCACTCATGCTAGTGCCTGGGGGCGAAGCCCAGGGACAACATGAGGTGGGTCCTGTCAGCACTACTGGGGACCTTTAGCTAGCACAGACCTTTCTTCCGGACATCGTGCCTTCAAAAGCAGGCCAAGCAATCGAGAGGTCGCCTTGCAAAGCCAAACCTCTCACCACACGTAACTGAAAACATCTTCCCCGATTATATGTGGGGCATGAACTGATGCAGTGTGCAGTTCATCTCCCCAGCCTGCATTACAGTTAGCTGCATTAACAAGTTTGTCAGCAAAGCCATTTTCCTGTAAGCAGCTACTTGTAGGGACGACAACTGTGTTTGCAGCCACTTCTTTGTGTTTGCGGCACTCTCTGGCCCAAATTGCCTTTGATCCTTTTGTGCACGCTCGGTGCCGAAGCAAATGCTTGCAGCACATATTTGCAGGGCTTCTGAATCTGGTCAAAAAAAGTTTAATGCAGTTGTTTTCATCTATTTAGAAACTCTTGTGTTCAGAAAGCACAGACTGGGGGCTAGTCCTTCCAGTTATTATCTTCAGGAAGCAACTTTAATGAATCTGAATTATTTAGGAGCGAGGCTGGCAGCATGAGATCTTTGCAGTAAAGGAATATTCATTTAGACATTTAATATTTGTTTAAAAATAAATTGAAGAATTAAATCCAATCCTCAGTATGTGCTCTTAGCTTTTAAGTTTTCTATCAAGATGCAGAACTATGCCCAGAATTATGCTGGTCTTTCAGTTTTCAAGTACAGGTATAAATTTAGTGGCTTTTAGTGATGCTGCCTGTACCCTGTGCCTGCTAGTTGAACTTCTAATGTCAAAACTCAAAATATATTTTTATTTGACTTCTTTTCAAAGCAGACAACCAAGGAAAGTGGGAGGTGTCCCTGCCCATGGCAGAAGGGTTGGAACTAGATGGTTTTTAAGGTCCCTTCCAAGCCAAACCATTCTATGATTCTATCAAGTAAATAGCCACAGCATACTAATCTTAGTGCAGAATTTATGCCAGTAAAAATATGTGAGCCAGCTGAAAGGAACCACCTGTATGATGCCTATAAATCAGATATACCACACATAAATACTATGATGCAGAAAATATGACTGGTCACGGCCACGCATATGTGAATGATGTTGGACAAGTCTGTGGAAAGAAGTGCAAAACGCTCCTTTCCCAGCCATGGTTCAAGATGGCAAAGTCTCTGGTGCCAACAGCCCCACAAGGGGTTTTCCTCATCTCTGTCCCCATCATGGTAAATAAAGGGAGAGCTGAAATTTCAGCCAGATTCCTACGGTCTGAGATGCAAAGTGTCACGACCTCACCTGCAGCACAGAGGAGGCAGCATGCTAACCACAGTGGCCACCTCCTGCTGGGGTTTTGCTGTGTCGTTACTGCTGCAGTTTTTACAGTTTATATCAATAATAACAATAATGGGGTGTTAGAAACAATGAGCTTTCAGATCTTCTAGGGAGCACCTGATTTTTTTTCCAGCGGGGGAAATTCACAGCAGATTAAAAGTTGACAAGAAACAGACTGGCCCTTGAGATAAGGAAGGGCTGCTTATTAATCAAAATTAATTTGATCCCTTTTGGCTCATTTTGGAGAGGAAAAATGTGGTTTCAGGAATCACTGCGTGTGACTCATCCTTCCCAGCTATGCAGCAATTTCAGACCTGTCCCGTTCCACCTGCTGTAACTCTTCGCTTCAGAAACTCTTTGCGGAGTTGAAATTTCAAACCAGCAGAGCCTTGACCCCATCATAAAAGCACAAAATTCAGCTATCAAGGCTGAGACCTGCCACGTACAACCCAGAGGTGACTGTGGCTACTGGTTTCTCCCTGATACCCATTTCTAAAAAGTCATTGCAGCACCTGCCGAAGGCTGCAGAGCTGCACATCCCCGGGGGCTTTTTCATGTTGATTTTTTTTAGCTATCAGACCTACCTTAAACTGCAACTGAAAAGATCATTGTAACTGAGTGAGCTTGAAGGCAAATTAATTTTTTTTTTTTTTAAAAAAAAAGAGAGTTTGTAATTTGATTTCCTTTCCACAGAAGCTGCATGTGATAAAGACAGAGATGAATAGCTGAGGAGGGGACTCACCGGTACAGTGGCTGCAGGGGATCAGCCCAGATGTCACACCCAGGAGTCACACCACCACGCGTGGTGTTTGCTCTTTGCACCCACAATTAAGCTTTGGTCTTTTTGTAGGCTGAGGTGGGTGTGTGCTCCTGGGACCCCAGCCTAATTATATCTGTCACAAACTGTTTTCTCTGTGGTTTGCATTGCTTAGGTTGCTCAAACACAGATGGCAATCTTCTCTTTTTTTTTTTTTTTATTTTTCATTGGTTTTTTTCCTGGTAAACATTTTTCGATAGCAAAAGGAAGACCTCTCATACGTCTCATTTATCTGCTCATGTGCACCATAGCACAGGACAATCAGAAGCTACTCCCTGCGTGGCTGTGTTCTGATGGAAAACCCTTCCACTGCAGGGAAAAAAAATACCCAAAGAAAAACTGGGTCCCTCTGGGCAGCCACCAGTGTCCTGTGGAGAGTCTGAGACAAGAGTGAGGAGTTAGGTCTAATCCTGCCTTCTCCAAGCTGGCCCACAGGCACAGCTTCCCAGGGCCGCAGGCCAAGGCTACAAGAGAGCATGGGCCAGGATCACAGGGTCTGCGTGATGCCCTGCAACACCAGGGGCTTTGCAAGGAACAGCAAAATGGAGCAAAATGAAAGAATGACACCTTCAAGAGGAAAGACCAAGGCTATTCCCGCCACAGAAACTGAGGAGACCCAAGGCAGAACTGCGGGCAGTCACATAAAGTCCCTGCGGGTGGCACGTCTTCTGTGACAATCATCCAGAAGAGAGTGGCAGGAAAGATTTTGAAGAGGAAGACAGTGAGAAGTGGTTAATAAATATATGAACTCACATATTTTTGGTCTTCTTCCTGGCAAACCGGCATGCAAATTATGGTGACTTAAATTCCCCTCTCTGCAGAAAGTCCGAGCACCATGAGGTTTTGCTTAAATGCTGGATGGCGTTCAGCTATGACCGATGCTCATTCAAACTCACACTTCAAGAAATTTTTTAAACCACAGTTCAGGCTGAGTTCCAATTTCAGAGAAAACAATGGCTCATGCTAGGTTTTGTGTTGGGCTCGGCTGCCACTTGGCACCACACTCCAGCATTGACAGAATGGCATCCCCTTCCAAGGAGAAGGAGCCCAGGATGCTTTGTACTCAGCTGCAAAATCGTAAAATCATAGAATGCTTTGGGTTGGAAGGGACCTTTACAGGTCACCTAATCCAACCCTCCCTGCAGGTGCAGGGACATCTTTAAAACTAGATTACGTTGCTCAGAGCCAGATCCAACCCGACCTTCAAAATTCCTGCTAAGGTGTCTGTATATATTTAATAATTAGTTGTCATCTGGAAACTCAGGCATAGGTCTTTATGCAGTGATACCTCTGTGCAGCACGTGGCCTTTCTTGCCTCCTGGACCCTGGGTAAGAAAACAGAGATGGGGAAGCAGCTTTCAGCTAAACCCCAGGGCAATCTGCTGAGGAAAGCACAGGTCAGAAGACACAAGCATAGCCTCTGAGCTCAGACACAAGTTCCTCTGGGCTGGCAAATGGCTGCCTGCCAGTTCAGCCGTGGTAATTATCCCTAATTCAAGTTAATTTGGCCCTCAGTGTAATGCAAGGTGGTCCAGCATCCGGAGAGCTACATTAACTGCAGTGGGACAACGGCACGCCTGTGGGCAAAGCCTCTGATGCAAAAGGTCATCGTCCCCTTTGGTGTCCACATGAATCTGAGGCCTCACACTCTGGATAAAGTGACTTTAACTAGGCTTAGCCTAATTCTCCCTAGAAGAAAAGTAATAAGTATAACTTAACCTGCCCACATAGCCCATTGTCCTAGAACTCCCCGGGCTGATAAACCTCCAGACCAGAACATGGGCGGCTGCTCATCCTGTTTGTTATTTTCCTGCCACATGTCATGTATTGAGTGACACTGACAACAACAATATTTTTGCCCCTAATGGCAGGAACAGCAGTAGGACAACAGTGTGAACCTTACAAATCCTCTTGCCAAATTTCTACCAGAGTAGTTTGCTATTTGCATCCTCTCTAAGGGTCGTCCAGAGTTAAATCATTTCTAACCAAAATAGAGATGGTGTGGTCATTTCTTGTGATACCAGCATGCATTGTGAGATAAGTTGCGATTTCCGTCCAGTTCATATCATGACAAAATGAAGCATCTTTGTTTTCCTTACAAATATATTGCTTTCGTGGTTGTCAAGAGCACTTGCAAGTTAAATAAAACATTAATTTATTTTTTTTTGTTTAAAGTGGGAAAAGAAAAACCACCATCATTTCTAATATGCCTTCTTTTTATGTTCAGGGTGTTTAATTTTAAGCACAAGTCGGGAATTAATTTTAAGCTCTTCATTTAGCGCACGTGTTAATGGCAGAGACAGTCAGCTTGACGTGCTGATCGGGCGTTGGAAATATTTTGCAGAAACAGAACAAGGCTTGGGGTTACACCCTCTGCTAAGGCTGACAGAGAAGTTTCCTTTTTTCACAGTGAAAACTGCACTGTGCTTGCACTAAATATGACTTTTAACACACCTATTTTCCCCTCCCCAGGTAAAAGGAGGGCATTAACCTCCTTCTCTCTGAGCAGAGAAGCTGCTCATGAAGCACTAGATGAACTCTCATGAAGCACTAGATATGCTCTCACCATACACTAGAAATAATGTAAATTAATGCATATGCAAACACTCATTAATAATCCTTAGAAACTGTATCACTATATTAGAGTTCTTAGTAGGAAATACAGTTTTGCAAGGAGCTAAGAACTTTAAACGTGGCTTCAAACTGAATGAAAATAAGAACCAACAATTCTGATTTCTCATTGAAGGGAAATTAATTTGTAAACAATTTGGCATCCCTCAAAGTGCTGTTTTTTCCTCAAAAAGTAGTGTCCACTGATAGTTTGGAAATACTAAATATCAAGCTTTTAGACACTGAAACAAGCTAGATCACACTGGCAAAATGAGAGTGCTTCTCCTTCATTTTACAGAGGGAAGCCAAGGAACCAAGTTAAGAACAAAAATATCTGCTAATACGGTGCACTCGGATTCAGATGTGGCATTTCAGAGTACCCAGCACTCAGTTATGATTAGTCAGTATTGCACAACACTGCCCTGGCAGATGTAGGAACATCATCTGAGTCTCTTGGCACGTACTGAAGGTGCTGATCTCTCTTGCTTCAAAGCCCTGTCCCTTTTGCCCCGGTAAATACAGCAAGAATTGTGCACTTAACATCCTTCACTAGGTTGGGTATTTTTTAAATTCATAAAGCTAGTTCTAATCTGTGTTATCATTGAATGTTTTTAGTTGAAAGTCAACTTAAAGCCCACCCAGTTCCAACCCCCCTGCCATGGGCAGGGACATCCCACTAGATCAGGTTGCTCAAAGCCCCATTCAACCTGGCCTTGGACACTTCCAAGGATGGGGCAGCCACAACTTTGCTGGGCAACCTGTGCCAGTGCCTCACCACCCTCATTATGGACAACACAAGAAAAACCACACCTATTTAACCATCAGGCAGTTGTCTTCAGTATCAGCGGCCCCGTCCTGCTCTCCAGGGCTGGGGCTCCCTCTCCTCAAGGATCGCCGCCCTCCACAGCGGGTGTTGCTGCCGGGCTCTCGGTACCCTGCGGCACTGAGGGCACCAGCAGGGCTGGAGGTCATACCGAAAATTCCAGCACATAAACTCTCCAAGATTTGCTTTTGGTGATTTAGAAAGTGAGCATCCATTATCAGGGCGAGGCAACACAAGGGCAAATCCTACATCCATCGTGTGCAGCGAGACAAGAGCTGGGACAGAATGGATTTCCCACTCACATGTGTAAAAGTTGTCTCAGAAATCTTCTGGCATCTTCTATTACTTTCCAAGGATCAGTTTTAATGTTGTTATGAATTTCACAATAGTCAAATCTCTCGCTAATTCGGAGCTGGCTCCAGCTCTGCCTGACCTTGCATCTGAGATGGGGAAAGGCTGCAAACAGAGGTGGCTACAGAAGATGCCTCTGTTCACCAGATGTAACCATGTCTGGAAAAACAGTCTGAAAAACAAACTATATAAAAATAGATTTATATATAGATCAGAGGGGCATTCTGTCCAACTTCCAAAAAATACAGTTACTTGAATGAACTT
Source organism: Cuculus canorus (assembly GCF_017976375.1). Classification (NCBI taxonomy): domain Eukaryota; kingdom Metazoa; phylum Chordata; class Aves; order Cuculiformes; family Cuculidae; genus Cuculus; species Cuculus canorus. The sequence continues at coordinate 115,831,041 of NC_071402.1, forward strand.
AACTCTACTTGAGCTTAAATAAAAAATATTCCACTTTTTCTAACAGTACCTACTTCTTGTCTCAGAGGTGCTGGGAGGGCTGCGGGGATGGTGGTGTCCAGGGGCCGGGGCTAGGGGGGGGCACTGCCGCCAGGCCTCGAGAGCGGGGCATGTGCGGGCAGGGGGCGTGGCCGAGCAGGGAGGGGCGTGGTCTACCAGAGAGAGGGTGGAGTGTGGAGGGGGCGTGGCCTGAAGTGGAGGGGGCGTGGTCTGTGAGTAGATGGTGCTATGGGAGGGGGCGTGGCAGAACATGAGGGGACGTGGTCTCTCCGAGAGAGGGCGGGGCAGTCACGGAGGAGCGGAGCCGGCTCTGGAGAGGGCGTGGCCGAGTGAAAAAGGGGGCGTGGTCTGTCTGGGGTTTGGTTGGCCCTATCCAGGAGGGGCGTGGCCTATCCGTGAGAGAAGGGGCTGTCCCAGAAGGTGGGCGTGGCCAACAGTAGCGGTGGCATAGTCTGTCTGTGATTGGATGGAGCTATCCGGGGGCGTGGCTGGGGGCGTGGCCTGTGTGACTGGGCGGGGTCTGTCCGGGAACAGGCGTGGGTTGTCTGTGACTGGGGAGCGAGTGGTGGGTGTGGGAGCGGGTGCTGCTCCCCCGGTACCTGCCAAAGGGCTCACATGGAGGTTATTCTGGAAAGGGTCTGTTGAGCTTACAGTGACCCCTGGCACCCCCAGCCCCTATGCACGAACTTTCCTGAAGGAACTTCTGTGCGTGCCCCAATTCAAGAACTTTCCATGTAGAGAAAGGGCACAGGAACAGCGAGACGACTCCTCCCATCCCAGTAGGGGACAGGCCTCGCTCTGGAAATAATCCCTGCCAAGAAGAGCACCATGTACACACGCACTGCCCCTGTGGATCTCGTTTCCTGAGGGACTGCCATTGGACATCCACTGGGGTGGTGGTTATTTCTTTTTCCCCATGCTACTTCTTTCTTTCCCTCTCTGACGTATTCTCTCCTTATTCTCTCCCATTATTCTACTGCACATGTTTTTTTCCTTTTCCTTGACACTTTTAGGTGACTCAGATCGTATCCGAGTTCTTGTAAACTGTGAGAAACCTTGACTGTGGTTTGAGACTTTAGCTGGGCTCAAAGTCACCTTCAGTCGTATCCGAGTTGTTGTGGTAAACTGCAGATGTGAGATCTGTTTACATGACTTCGGCTGTGTCCAAAGTAAATACTAGATATTAATTACACCCCGGGGGTGATTTGTTGGTCACTCCAATTGCTGCCAATTTCTTTTTATGTGGAAAAGGGTGTAAATTATATGAGCAAATAAACCTGCGGGAGCTATGGGGAGCTAAAGTTCTGGGAGCTATGTCAGAAACTGGGATGTCACTGTATTGAGAGGTAGTGCATTGCCACGTTTGCTGGAGGGTGATGCTGCTGTGACAGAAACACTGAGCATTGAGGTCATTATTGAAGTAACAGGTTAAAAACTCACCAAACTAAAAGACTTACGGTAGGAGTCCAAACATTTTGTCTCAGGTCACTAATAAATTTGATACCATTGTGCTGATACCTGTGCTGAAATATACGAGAAAAACAAGCAGCAGAACATCTGGGGCCAAACAATTCACCAGTCTGGCAACTAAAGGATAAAGCTACACATTCACAGATGACGAGAGGACACAAAGAGTACTTTGGATCCATTTCAGAGGAAAAGTGGGTGCAGAATGCAAGTCTCACAATGCCAGCTCTTTCCCTGCCAGCTGTTCACCACAGAGCTGGTTCTTGAGTTTGAGGAGCTGTTGCTCATTTGAAAGGGTAGTTTTTAGATTCCAGAGAATTATGTTCATTAATAATTCAGCTCACAGCACTCATCAGTTTCAAACATTTGAGGAAGGAATAAAACCTTTTTGTCGTGAAGCTGAGGAAAAAGGTTGGATGCTATCTTTAAAATGCAGAATTGAGAGTTCTTGTTTAGTTTCTTCTTGGTAGCATGGATAACTGGCAAACTTCTCAGCTTTCACAACGACAACCAAACAGCTGCTTAATGTCCCAGTTGTAAAGTGATCTGCAGGAACATTTTGGAAAGCATTTCCATGGGATTGTTCCACAGAGATGAAACTGTTGCGCAAATGCTCATCAGTGACCATTAGCATAGAGCCTGCTCTCTGGGAAATGTGACAGTCACCCCAGCCTGCTCTGCCCCTGCTGGACCCTGTAGGCGTGGTGCACGTCTAAAGGGCAAAGAGATCGGCTCAGGCTGGGGCAAAATAAACTGGGCATATGGTGCAATCTCGAAGCCAGCACAGCTCAACTCCTCTGTTTCAGCTGTAAGCCTGGAGCAGGCAGGTTTAAACGTGAGCCAAATTCTGTTGCTGAGACTTTGTCTGTCAGTAGCTCCTTTCCTCCGTGAGTCTTTGGAAACAACTTCTTCTTTCATCTTTCTGTGCTAAATTGTTGCGTGATGACAATTTCCAGGTGTTTCTTGGCAATCTGTCTTATGAATGGGATTGAGTCTTGTCTGTTTTCCTCTTTTCCTTTGGGCACCCATTTGCAAGCCCACCCTTTGATATACATCCAGCTATAGGAAAGGCTTTCCTTCAATCTCTTTCAGTAGACTGTTGACAGGACTCACTTTTCTTTGTTGTGTGATGACACTGCATTCTAGCTATCACACAGTAAGAGCCCACATAATGGGATACCAAAGGCCGCTGCAGTGAAGATGGAAGGAAAAGTAATTTCTGAGTGAGAGTGACTTTTTGCACCACAGACAGCTGTGGTGTCTTGCTCAAAGGGAGTCTCCAGCATTTCCCTCCACAGCTGTCAGCCCCTCTCTGCAGCACCATAAATCACTGACATAGGATTTTGGTTTCCTTCAAATGAGAAACAATAGGCTTAACCAGCTTTCTCATCTCAGTTCTAATTGAGCAGTTTTAAGAACATCCTGCCAAGCAGGGGCAAGATGCAAGGTCTCTCTAGCCCATTGTCCTGTCTCCAGCAGGATCTTTGGCATTTTTGTAGCATCAACTAGAAAAGGCCTCAGTAAACTTTTTTCCAAGTATTTTTTCTAGTCCCTTTTTGAGGCCATGCAAACATTTAGCATCCACCAATGTCACTGGCACAGGTGGATTACAAGGTCTCCCATGCTGTCATGCATTCACTTGAACTCTTCCTGCATCTTCCAGCCAAAAATAATTTTATATAGTTCATTAGTGCTGCTAATGGTCACAGTGAGATCTCCTATGGAGGTGTGCAGAGTCAATGCGGGCACAGGCCTGGCCCTGAACTCTTCCACATCTCCTGTCTGAAGCCCAAAGTCTCCTTACACAATGACAGTGATGCAGACTGCACAAGGAAATCAAGGGCTTGGTGAACAGGACAGTGTAAATGCACTGTCTATACTATGTATAGGTGAGAAAAGGATAGATTTTTATTATTTTTTACATTGGGGTTTTTTTTTCACTGCTTCACTATTCAGGATGTTGAAGTCACGCATTATAGGTAAAATAATATACTTGAATTGTTAGGAAATGAATGCCAGTTAGCTATTTATAGAAACAAGAAAGACTGGAAAAAACCAAACCAACAAACCAACAAACCTTTGCCAGCCTATAAAGAGTACACAACATACATCTGTATCAAATGACTCATGATAATCATGTGAGGATCATAACAGTAATGATTTTCACAGAGTTAGTAGAGCTGTATCACCAAGTGCATCCTGGTTATTTTCAACAGTATCAACTGTAGAGAAAATCCTTTGCACTTAATAAATACTCTTTGCTGAACTGTAGACAAAAAGCTGCTTATTTGCTACTGCAGTGAGACATTTTTAACTCCATTCAATACATAGTGAATCAATATTGAAATTCAGAAAGTCCTTTGAAGTACTACAGTTTTTGATTAGCAGCAAAGCGAGTATTTAATTTACTTAGTCTGCTAAACATTAAATTAATATGTATATAAAATGTATGTAAAGGTACATGACACGTTCTATATACACAGACCTATACAATGTGTGCCTAAAGATAGACAATTAATATACAAACATTTTGAAACAGCAGTAAAACCAGTGTTTTTAAAACAACAACCCTTTCAGAAGCTATGCCAGTTGCAAATAATGACTATTAACATGTCATACCAGCATTAGAATTTGCTACCATCCTAATATAGGTAGAGAAAGTCCTTCTAAATATTAAAATCCTACCGATGGTGTTTGATCTGTTTCTAATTCTGGTACAGTGAAGCTGCATATATTTTCTCTCTGGTCATATTACAAAGCACTTTTTCTTCCCATAGAAGACATGCACGGATATAAACAAGATTACAGATCTTGAACCATCATTCCAGAAAACCTGACTATTCAGCAATTCTTTTAAATAAATTATAAAAATAGAAGATACATACTGTTGGGAATTGTGTTTTCTTCTTAATGTATAAACTTGGAAGCATCTTTCTCAATGTAAAGTGCTTATGCTGTAAACAAAGCTGAAGTTAACAGCATCATCTTGAAATATCACATGAGGTCTCTTGAAGATGTCCCACATTGGAATTCCATCTGGATGCTATTTCATGAGCAAAGCTTGCCCCTTTGGTAATCACACAGCCTCAGCTGAGGTACACGCAGGTTGACTTTCTTAGGAACAATTCTGAACCCTTTGTTAGAATTACAAGTTGTCCTCTTTTGCTGGACAGTTCTTTGGTCCTCTCGGACAGCAGAAATACCTGGAGGGGAGATAATATGCTATTTAGCATGTTTTGGAAGTAAGAATTCCACACTATTCACAGTCACCAGCTATGGGAACAAACTGTGCTCTATCAGCTGAAAGCTGGTGTATCATACAAGCATGATGTCGAAACTAAGGAACCTTAGAAGTCTTATCAAAAGAAATTGTTTAGTTCAGAGTTTATGACGGAGTTTGATGCAGAAATTTCTGGGTGAAATTCTACCATTTATGTAGGGAATTAGCTTGTCTGATGATCCTCTGACTCAAAAATTATGGACTAGTCTTCACCTCAAACAAACAGAATTAGAGCAGTGTGGTGCAAAAGCCTCCCACAGCTAATAAATGAGACCTGAGTGATGTATTTGAGGGACAGCTTTAACTTATGTTGCTGGTGTAACATCGCCAGAGACTTCAGCACTATGGAGAACTAGTTGAAAGAAAGTCTTGAACATCACTCCTTTCTCCTTTTTCAATCGTTCCTTAGCCTGCTACATAGAAAATTAGCACAGAAGGTGATGGAACTGCTTTGGTGGGATTTATATAAGTGAAAACCCTTCACAATTAAGTGGTATTGTTATAATTATTCTATGAAAATACGATGCAAAGACTTCTCATAATCAGTGCTGAGAGAAAGTAAAATAGGTGTTTCTTTTTTGTCTCAAAACTCCACCAGTCTCCGTTCCAAGAGTAAGAACGTTTCTGAAATTCTCCCTGATTATTGGTATACAATATACGTAACGCAGATATCCAAAACCCCTTCAAATACTCCTCTATAAACATGGTTCCTCAGGGAGCATTCTCAAATTGATTACTGAAGTACTGAAAGATATCAAAGTACTCCAGTAATAAGGAAAGAAAAAATAGGAAATGTAATTTATAATTGTGCGCATCCACTTCTACACATGGAGATAGAAATCTCTGTGATAGAAGATTAGGATGAAAATCTAAAATACTTAAAAAGAATTATAAACAAATTTGTTGTTGGCTGCAAAAGTGATTTGTAAACATGATTCAAGTATACCCTAAAGGTTTAAAGAGTGAATTATTATTTCATTTTGGGAGTGCTGAATCATGATTTTTTTAATAGTTGCAGCTGACAGCTATAAGACACTTGCAAGCTCTAATTCCAGATTCATGAGTAGCCCATAGAAGTATTCAGACTAACACTTGAAACTTTTCAATCTAGAGTCAATCCATGCAGAAAAGTTTGGTAAATAACAAATAGATATTATATACCTATTTTTTTAATTATATATACATAAAATTATAGATATTATATATCTATTTGTCTATATATAGAAATAAAAGATAATAAATAACTGAATTAAATGAGGCACCAGGAACTATGAATTCTTAAAACCTCTTAGTATCTATACATGGGGGCTGAGTTGGGTGTATGTTTGTTTATTTGTTTTAAAAAAACTAAATGCAGTTTCCCAGGCTTTAAAATGTTGATGACTGCAAAGACAAGGAACAGACTTGCTCGACAGAAGTAGTAAACTTATTTTGCACTAAAGAATATCTGAGATGATAAATAACAGGCTAGCAGGTAAAAAGAATGAGAATTGCTAAGCTTACGTTGTGGACTATAATGATATTTTTCATATACTTACTTTCTTGTGTTCCTCATAGTTTTCCTGCAGGAAAGATATATCATCTCTAGGACAAGGCATTTGTTTAGTTTCAAGAACTATTATTTTTTTGGTTATAAACAAAAAGATTAAAAAACACCTGTTTATAACCAAAAATGGGTTTTAAAGGTTTTTAGATGTTTATATACAAAAATGCACTTTTGTACTAGCAACCACTTGTTCTGCTTGTTGTGCTGTACTCCAACATTTAACTAAATATGTCAGCTTCATCCTTTACAACCTGTAATAGTAAAGTATTATAATAAAATATATTTCTATTTAAATGGAACTTTTGGTTTTGGTTTTATATGGGAAAAATGTGAGTAAATTGCTGCCAAATTTGTACCACTCTGTCATCTGAGTGAAGAAAACAGATGTAGCCCAAACCCCCACTTAGATTAGCTTCTATGTCCCATGTATACTTCTTCTAGTCCATGTATTATAATAAAGCTTGTATCGCACTAAGTTTAAAGAGAAATTGCAATCACGTAAACAGGCAGATGATTCTTTTGGGTTTAGTATATCATAACTTTTTCAGTTGAACAGACTCACCTATTAAAAGAGAAATTGTAATAACCACTTTCCTCTAGAACCTCTTCAATTAGAGTCTACAAGATAAAAGAAATTAATTTCAGTAAATTGCTTTTATTAAAAGTAATAAATTAATACATGCAGATATATACATAGCTTACCTGCAACTGTTCATACGTCATCCCTTCCGCTATGTCAGAAGTGCCAACAATACCTTAAAGTAAAAGGCAAGTACTACTGAATGTGGGGTTTATGCTCCCTCATCAGTGTCTTAGCAATTCCACTACAAATATAATGACAAGAGAGATGCCTGATCATCAGCAGCTTATTCCACTGACCAGCATGAGCCCCTGTAAAGGTGGGAGGCATCTTATGGCACGATGTGAACATTTGCAGCACACCATGTTATCATGTTATGGAACAGTTCTAACTGATGGAAAATATTTTAAATACTTAATGTAAGAGAACACAGCAACACAACTTTCTTATTCTTTCCCATTTACAAATTGTAGTCGAAAGGGCACACAGCCAGCAGCAATTTGTGGGGACAAAAGTATTCTTTTGAGGTTAAGAGATTATAAAATTACAGATACTGATCATCTGATCAAATTGTATTGTCGTCTCTGGAAATAAAATAAAGCTGATATTTAAAGTGATTGTTAGGGACTCTCAAATATCACCCTTTACACCTAGTGTTATTTTCAGTTTTTGCAATAAGCTGTGGAACTGATATTCCAGTTTCAACACAAAGGCCAGCAAAAATGGTTTCTCACCCTTCTTGCTGGCACCACAATTTATAACATTACTATGTCCTCTAGTTCATGGATTGCAGCATAGCTTTTCTTGTGTTTGGAGAATGGAAATAGCACAAATATCAAAAGACAAGTTGCATATTTCCCTTCTGTCCACTGCACAAAGATGCACACAATGAAACAAGTCTCTGAACTAGTAACTGTGGTTCCCCACCCCGGATGACACCAGTGATGGTAGGTTTGATCAAGATGAAGGTGGTGATTTGTCACTCTGAGTATCGGTAGTCCAAAGTATATTTGACACTACTTATTTTCTAAGATATATCTATACACTTTACACTATTTAGACATGGGATAGCATTCCCTCCCCAGTTTTGCAGGGCTTGATCTAGCTAGGTAATTAAATCATCCCAGTATAACTGAAACATAATAGAAGAACAGCATAGGGTTTAAATGGAGTTTGTTTAAGTGCCACGTGCAAGGGCAGGTAAATCTTAAGTAGGATATTTTCAAATATTTATATTGATTTTTGTGGATGAGTGCTGTGTTATTTGCATCTTTGATATTTCTTTGTAATCTTTTAATTTCTCTGTAATCTTGGCAAACTGTATGTCTTTCCAGGAATTAAAGAAAACAAAAAGGAAACCAACCAACCAAGAACTGGTAATTAAGATCAGTACAGCCAAAATAACTTCACTGTCATTAAAGAGAGATCTTACTGCAGAAATTCTTGCTGCTTTGATAGCGTACACTTTACTAGACATACCTATGCCATTACAGAGGGTTTGTTCCTTTTCTTACCTTTTTTATCATCTGGAAGCAACATACTTCCACCTGAAGAGAGAAGTACTGCATGCCAATCTGCTGTGAAGAGGTTTGACTCGATCAATTCAGGAGAACCTTGCAGCAGCTGAGGAAGAAAGAAGTAGGAAAAAGCAAAGGACACCTGAAATCTCCACCCTTTCTTTTTACCAAAACTTCAGACTTCTGTGAAGCAGTTTACCTTTTCCTCTGTTTCCCAGTGCAATCAGAAGTCAATGGAGATTTCAATACTTTTTAGATTAAAGAAAAAGTGGTGAATTATGAATGTCCTACCTTCTCTCCAGAAACAGACTGAACATTGCAAGCTGCCAACCTGCACGTAGTATAAAGCACTGAGTTCTTTAGGCCAGCTAAATCATATGTCATAAACTATACATCTGTTTGAAGATAAATAGGAAAATGTATTCCCTTGAACCTAGGAGGGGAACAGCCAGTGACTCTGGTTTTCAAAAGTAGGTCTTCAAGTGAAATTGTTAGTCCATATTCACGTGGTCTAATTAGAGGGATCCCAGTGCTTCTGAAAACTGAAAGTCAGTTCAGCTACCTGATTATGTGAACAAGGATACTGACATTGAACTTAGAATTCACTCGTAAGAACCCTGACACGAAAATATCTTTGTGGTCAAAAGAGAAACTCCCATTATGCATTTCTGCAGCATGTTCACACTTTTACAGTTACAGATGCAGAAGAATATCTGTTGATGGAAGACCTTTACCACACCACCACACAGTGGAGGAATCCTTTTGTCTGTTATTCTAATTAGGTTTTCTAATTCAACATAGTTAACCCAAGATCTTAAAATTTCATTTACAGAAAATGCACAACCTCATAACAACACTTTCTTGAAGAGCTCAACCTATTTTTTTTCTCTATTTAGGTTCTTCATATTACCTTCAAATGTTACCCATGCTACCCGAAGTATTTATGGTGGTGATTTTGGTAAAATATATACCATTTATTCACTGATGCTTATCAATTCTCCATCCTTCTAACTGCGCATTTTGTTATTATTTTCTATTAATATTTCTGTATCTATTACCTTCAAGGTAGAAATGCCCAGAACTGCATTCAGCATATCAAACATCTTCTATTTACTACCATTTACTTTTTAAGTAGTGTATCTCTTTCCTTTTCTTCAGTTTTAAATACAATAGTTTAGAGGCTCACTGCAGTTGTTTTGAAAGTTGTTTTGCAGTTTGAAATAGCATTTGAAAATTAGGTTAATTTTATAATTAACATTTCCTTTTCCTTACTGTATTTTTTGGCATCCTTTCCAAAAGCATCAACTCAACACACAATCAGCAAACATTTCCCTAGATTTAATGTTACGGCTGTAATACAGGAATTTTTTAATGTAAATCCCAGCTTCATTGGCATGAAATGGATGGATCAGAGAGAAGCATCTTTAACCACCTTTCAGATGCACTACCAATGCAAACCAACGTAAATGCTGAGTAGCCACCTCTCACAGAGCATAAGCATCTCAGATTAATTATTACAAAGGTACGGGAAGGATTCAGCATTTGAGGTCAGTCTATTCCACAGCAAACAATGACTTAGAAGATTCTGCAATGCAATGCAAGTAAGTGACAATCAAATTATAATAGGTTACACAGGGGAATTACATGCGTGATAAGAAATTATCTTAGTCATTACGTTTTAGATACAGTAGCATGCCTAATAACTGCTTTGTCATCAGTTTAAAAATTAAATATCTTAGCTTCACAGTCTCCCACAGTACACACGTGCTGAGGATCTCAATTTCAGACCCTCTGCTGACTACATTCTTCTCAGGAGATTTTGAAGGAACATTTAGAAATTCTGATACTAGTCATCTCTTTCCCCGTTTGATAACGCCCAGCATGTCATTGGAAAACATGCAAAGGCATGGTTCTTTAGTCATGCCTTTCTTGCAGATGTGCAGTATTCAAACTTATGACACTAAAGCATTGCTGATGCACTATGCAACATTAGATTCATAGAATCATAGAATGGTTTGGGTTGGAAGGGAACATAAAGATCATCCAGTTCCAACTCCCTGCCATGGGCAGGGACACTTCCCACTAGATCAGGCTGCCCAAGGGCCCATCCAACCTGGCCTTGAACACCTCCAGGGATGGGGCACCCACAACTCCCCTGGGCAACCTGTGCCAGTGCCTCACCACTCTCATAGTGAAGAAATTCCTCCTTATGTCTAGTCTAAATAGGACAAGGTACACTATATTCAAGACACTCTGGGACAGTGCTCTCTTAAAATTCATAGTTGGGTAGGAATACATTCCGAAACGTGAATAATATTGGCAAACCAATAATCAATTAAGAAAAGCTTACATAAATTTAGACCTTATGTAATCTCTATAAGCTTTTGCCACAGAAAGTTACATTTTCCTTCCTCTTCTCTTTCTGAGCTCTGATGAGATGATTAGCAGCTAGCAGGTCCTTTACATTTGCAAAAAAAAAGTTCTACGATGAGACACAAACTTGAAACCGATCTGTAGAAACTGCTTACTTAAGAAGCCTCCATATTTTCCACATAAAGGATAGCTAGAGAACATTCTAAATATTTCTAAATAGAAAAAAAGACAAAGTTGACAACAGGTAATAATTGGTGTACTATACCTTTTTCATCTCTGATTTCAGATTACAAGGATTGCTTTGCTGACTGAAGAGGGACTTCTTGAATCTCTCGATGATTCTCCTTTTCAAGTTGCAATGTGAAGCTGGAGGAAGCTATATGAAACAAAGAAAGAGATGTTTTTACCACTTAGTTACACTTCCCAAAAAGATGATCTAATCAGCAGCACCACTATTGACAAAAGTAGCTACACTGCAAAAAGAAACACTAATGGTTAATAGCATAGTGATAAACAGGCCATGATTTAAGGCATATCATAATTCTTAGTTTGCCAGTTCTGTTAGGCTTGGCATATCATGGAACTCAGTCCCTCTAGCCTTGAAGATAAAGATCATTCTAATAAGCCTAATACAGGTAATACTAGATTTGCGTCCGTGATCAAAGTGCTAGCATTTGGGACATTTTTGTACAGAAGCAGCCCATAGAACGTTGGACTGAATTTCATGTTGGCTATAATGAGTCACCAAGCTGAAATTAATGGAACTTCAAGACGCTTAGACCTTCATTCAATGTGTGTAGAAATAATGGTGAATCTTCCTTGTGGCTTCAACAGGGTTTTCTAAGGTCCTTATCTACATCTTAATACAATTTAGAATGTCTCTCTTGCTAGATGCTTCCTGTGGAAGGTAATTTACATTTCACTTGTCTATAAAGCAAAACTGATTTTGCATACTTTTTCTTCTGTATTTTTGGTTGAAAAGTACGCATCTTTGAACTCTATTTATAAAAGAAAAGCACAAATTATACTTTATTGTGTTTTAAAGTCTCCAATGGACCGTTCAAAGGACATCTCTTCCTTTGCTGTTTGAGATTTTTAAATCATTTTATGCTCCAGCAGTAAAAGCAAAGCTTAGGCCGTTGGCCACTGCAATGACACCAACCCAGTCTGATCACAGTTCTGTGGTGTGTACTACCCTTTTGGAAGAATCTCCTATTCTGTTTCTGTATAGTTGCTAATACCTGCAGATAGTATTTATAAAACTATGATTTTCTACCATTTAATTCACAATCACATCACTGATGTAAATTCACAAAGTGCCACTCCACTGAATTCAGGAAGCTTTTTGACTACTCAAGAAAGGTTGGACCACTAATGATTCACATTCAAACACTGTCACACTACACACTGTGAAGATTTTTTCCCCCACTGGAACAAATTACTCCTCTTAGATGGCTACAAATCTGGAACAGTTATATTTGCCCTGACTTGCTCTGTCAGACCAGGGATCAAGGTTACATCCTAAGCATAAAAGACGTTATCAAACAGCTGGTTTCATACAGCTTTTTGTTACAGATAGATACTACTCTCTCTTCATGCAGATGAGGCCTTACACATATGCTTTAAGTCAGATATTGAATGTTCCTTAGCCTACGAGTGAGTGATAAAATGATGCCTTATGAAAGGCCTGCAAGATGCTATATAGACTATGTGCCACTGCAATGAACTGTCTGCAGTTACGTACCGTGGGCATACTGGGATATTCTGATGCAAAGGTGGTGAAGGACAAGTCTGCTGCATGAGAAACTTGGAGTTTCTTCATGTAGAAATGTTCTGGTTTAGGTTTTGTGTTAATGAAATCAGGTGTCAGATCAATAATAATAATAAAAAGGCCAGGGATTTACATAATGCCTTTTTAAAAGCTTTTTTTACTTCGTTTTTCAGACATTACCCTGACTCTTGCTGTCATGGGAACTGGACTGGGAAGGCTGTTGGCAGCCAAGAACTAACACGCAAGAACTCACCCTTGTCAACTTTGGTTTAGAACTGCCAGCTGAAATACGTAATAGAGTTCTAGAAAATGGCTATGTATTATAAAAAATATTCTACCTTAGGTTTCTAAGAACATAAAAGTACAAGAGAAGCATAGAGTTCACAGTGAACAAGTACAGGTATGGATCCTGATTTCTCTGCCTTCCCATTCTGAAATCAACTGACACCAAAAGCACCAAACTTGTTACTGCTGCTTCAGTCGTCAATTCAGAGTAAGTCTTTGAGTTGCTGTTCTCAGTTATTGGGCACCCATGTTATAACAACTTACATTGTTAGGTCACTTGAGAGAACCTTCAACAGATAGCGTAGTTCACTAATGAACTTGGACATACTCCTGATATAGCATCTAAGGACTGAACTGCCTCATTTCTGTCAGCTCATGAAGGAGATCATTCTTGCAATAAATTCAATCAAATCCATTTATTTTAAATAACAGTTGTTTTCTTTGTCCATGATTATTTATTTCCTGTATTCCACATTTCAATAAGCTTGACAGTTTAAAAAAAACCAAACAAACAAACAAACTAAAGGACATGTAAAATGTAAAACCCAAGTTCAATTATGCTATTCTGTTTTAAACAATAACATACAAATTTGGCTCAGCAATCTGAAACCCCTGAGGAGATAAACACCACTTCCCAAATATAAACTCTTAATTTTGGAAAATAAAATTATGTTTATTAAATACTAGCAGATTTTGAAAGTAACTGAATGGCAGCCATCTTTCTGGAGAATAAAAAGTTTTCAGTCACATTTTTTAGTTGAGACTTCAATGCAGTTTTTTTCAGCTCCATTTTTGCTTTGGAATCAGCATGAAATAACTGTAACTCTGTTTTACTACGAAATGTTTGAACTTAATGCTAAGTCTTAAGTTTGACAAAGATCTGTACTGACATTTCAAAACATTTAACATAGTCAAGATTTGAACTACCACATTAGATCCCAATAACTTATTATTACCTATTCATAATAAAAACTATCACTTTGAAGATACTTAAAGATTATTACTAAAAGGAAAGCATTTTATATACTCTCTGTGTCAGTATATGATATTAAGTCATGTAAAATATTCATATGGTTAGCATGGCAGCATGTCATAAAAATAATGTACTGTGCAATCCATTTTTCTTAGGTGAACCAATGAATTTTTTCATGTGACTCAATTACTGCCATCCTCCACATACTAATATTCAAGCTTATTTTTATTTAAATGATATAGTTTTAAAACACCCTGCCCTCTGCAAAAATGTCAATGCTGCAAATGCTGTTTTCAAAGAACAGTGATTAAATTAGCAGCACTATGCAGTACCATAATTATGACAACAGCAAATAAATAAAAAAAATACAGAAGCAATAGTAAGAAATGCATACTTGAGTGATGAAGATAATTTTGTGCAGCTGAATAAGAATCTGCTGAACAGGATCACTGATCTGACGCACCTTCCTTTGTGATACAGTAATTCCTGCTGATGCTGTAGATGACAACAGTAAAATCAGGACAGCTCAGTTGTTGCCTTTATATATTTAGAGCGTGCACTGTTTCAAACTATAGATGTAAATAATAAGTTTTAATGCATGATATGTTTTTCCAGTAGTGTTGGGAACAAAAAAAAGGATAATCTAAAAACATAAAAGATTAGATAATGTAATTGATAATGGCTTTCAAAAGAAAATCCCTTTCTCCGATTCACTTATACTAAGTTACTTTAAGAGAAAAGAAGAATTAATGCACCTCACTATTCAAAAGTTTTCCCACATTTACTCAAAAGGACACTTAAAGATATTAAAATTTTCTTATTTTAACTCATTTTTTCACACAGACTAACACACATGATATTTGAGTTTTATTTATTTTGATATTATGAAATTAATTTTTATTTTACCTTAAGAATTACAATATAATATCTGATGTAGACAATTTGGAGAAGAATTTTATTGTAGACAATTTGGAGAAGAATTTTATTATATGTTAATGTTGCCTTATAGTCATATGTGCGGCTTTATCACAGCTACTTTTTGTTTCCAACATCTAGCAAGGGCATGATTTGAGAGAAACCTCAAGAAAATGTGTAAGAAGCTATGAATCTCTTGTGTCACCTTTACTTTGCATCAGAAAATTAGTGGTTTCTGTTCTTTGTCATAAATTCCTCTTCACCAGAGATCACTCTGTCTAAAGGAAGTATTGATGGAGACTGTGGAAGGGACCTGTTAAAAGCCTTCATCATTGATCAAAACAACACTATCATAAAGTACAAAACCAGCATTGTTCATGTTTAGAATAAAAGAACACGAGTGCTAGCAAATAGTAATGTTGTAAAATTCCTCTTCCCACAAAGGAAAAAATACAGACAATTATCATGGGTAGGAGCAAGAAAGCGGAATTTTCCTATCTTATGAAAACAGTGAATACTTAGAAACCCGTTCCTCTTCCTCTAAAGCTAGGCTACCGTCCCCTGTTCAGCAAATCCATGTATATAGCGTACACTTTCCATACATAAAAGCGCTGCAGAAGAAGTCAAACAAAGAATCATAGAATCATTTAGGTTAGAAAAGATCCTTAAGATCATTGAGTCCAACCATAAACCTAACACTTCCAAGCCCACCACCAAACCACATCCCTAAGCACCACATCTTTTAAATATCTCCAGCCAGTTCTCTGGGCTGCCTATTATCGTGCTTGACAACCCTTTTGGTGAATAACTTTTTTCCTAATATCCAATCTAAACCTCCCCCGGCACAACTTGAGGCCATTTCCTCTTGTCCTATTGCTTCTTACTTGGGAGAAGAGACTGACACTCCCCTTGCTGCATCCTCCTTTCAGGTAGTAATGGAGAGTGGATAAAGTCTCCTCTCAGCCTCCTCTTCTCCAGACTAAACAACTCCAGTTCCCTCAGCTGCTCCTCAGAAGACTTGTGCTCTAGATGCTTCACCTGCTTCATTGCTGTTCTAAAGGAAGGTCTGCTCCTCTTCCAAAGGAAGGTCAGATCTGCAGAGGTGCTGCCCCAAGGCAGTCCTCATGCCCAGGCGGCACAGGGCGGCCTCTACCTGCCCTCACTGGCCATGCACTGGTCACAGCTGAAACCACCTGGGAGTGGTGCTGGGATGGAATTACTGAGGAGGTTCTTCAGATGCAAAGCAACTTTACTTTTTTCTTTTAAATTACTCAAAGAAACAATGAAAATCAGTCCTCAGCCTCCTTTTCTCCAGATTAAACAACCCCAGTGCCCTCAGCTGCTCCTCAGAAGACCTGCACTCTATGCCCTTCACTAGCTTTGTTGCTCTTCTTTGGACAGGCTTTTCTTTCAGCAAAATAAATTTCATGCCACAAGAATTTTAACCTGTTCATTTTCTATGTGTTAAAATCAGATTAAAAAATATATATCAGCTCTGTGAAAACATTTAGTTCTTGGGATCAAGAATTGAAAACAAGAGCTGAAAGCGGAAATTTCTTTCCCCCGGTGACTATCACATGGAACTTATAATGAATAGCCCTTAAATCAGATATGGTCGTAGTCATCCAGAATTTGATATAGATGGTCTGCTGTAGGTACATTTTTTTCTTGTAGTACATGTAACTTACTGATTAAAAGACTGCTTTTTTTTTTTCTGAAGCAAAACTGCTCTAATTTACCAACAAGTAATATCAAATATCCATGTGATTTGTTTCCTGCCATAGTCAATATTTGAAAAATACTAGCCATAGGCAGCTGGTTGAAAAGCAAAGCCAAATTCACTTGACAACCTAAATGAGTGAGCATTACTTAACATTTACAGAGCACAGTTAACTCAGTATTGATTTGTGGATGTTGTACCTGAAAGGTTAACTACATTTTGTTAACTAAAGAGCATTATAAAATTAACTATTGAACCAAAATAAGACATAATAATTTATTTGTGCTCTATGAAATAATTTTAATTCCAGCCATGAGAACCGATAGAGGAATACTGCTGATGGGCTTTAGATAATTTAATAAAATGAAGACATATAAGTAAATATTATGTATTTAATAAACTGTGCAGGTTTGCAAAATATAATTCACGTTTTAAATGTAACAATTAAAACAAACAAAAAGGTTTGATTCTTATTTACCTAGTGCTCCTCTGTCCTGATTTGCCTGCTGAGAAAGAGGACAGAGACGAAACTAATCCAAATTCTTGAATTTTTATGTGGTAAATCAAACGTTATTTATGATTTTTAATCTTGTATATTGAAGTCATACACATTGTCAGACCCAGAGATAAAATAAAAGCTTATCAGCAGATAGCCACTATAAAACACTTAGTGTGTCACTAAAAATGTGAGTTAACAAAATTCTCTGTCCAAGATGAGTATTAGATCTGGAAGCCAAGGAGAGAGCTTAGGTCCAAGTATTGGACTCCAGCCAGCAGCCCTGTATCTCTGCTAAATATAGTTATATCTAAACTTCACTTCAGAGGCTAATTTAGGTCCATATTCTAAAATTTCCTCATATAGATACGCCCTCAGGATCATGGAGACTTACATACAGTTTTACATCCACCTAAACCTTTTTTCTTTGTAAAGTGATCTGATATCAAGAATGAAAATTCCACTTAGAGGGAGAGGGAATCCAAATACCAAACTTAATAAGCCCACAACTGAACTATTATAATTCTTTCCTGGTGAATGTTTCTGTGCTGGCTATTTTAACAAGAAGGTGAAGACAGACACAAATGAAAGTGTCTAAGGTCCAACCAGATCTGAGCTGCACTCTTACTGAAAATAAAGAGATATTTTAAAATGTCACTCTTTATTATGAAGATACACATTTCTAATAGGATAAGAAAGATAACATCATTGTTGCTATTGCCAGTTTTTTTGTGACAATCTTTTGGCGAATCTTTTTTCCCCGAAGTCTTCACTTAATAATCAACAGGGTGAAGAGAAATCTTGCATTTCCCCTGAGCCACTTAAGGAAGAATTTAGGTTGGCTTTCTGCTCAAGGAAGCCATGCTATAATAATCTAAAATATTATATGCCACAAGAAGAATTATTCTTATTTAGCTCTCTTTGTCTCACTTTCACCTCTGTACCAACTGTTTCAATACTGCTACATTCAATCCCAAATAAATAGTGTGGTCTTGCCATAACAACCTAGGAATCTTCAGTTTCTGTTAGTACACTGAAGAGCTGTCAATGGCTTGTATTAAAAACCAAAAACAAATAAATAAGTGACCTTTCTTTTGTAGCTTTCTCAGATTCTTTTTTTTTTTCTGAAGAAAAATATGCTTAGAGTATCAGCAAACAAAAAGGACCGAAAAGGATACTATATGAATTTCTCTGTTATTCAGTATATAGAGTTTTCTCTCTTTTCTAGTACAGCAGCAACAATATGACTTACCAGACTAGGAGGACCGGACATAATATCTACTAGTAATGCTTATATCCTTCAAAGACAGCTAGAGAGCCAGTGTCCAGCTAGGAACTCGGGGAGTATCCATTAAGTCTGCATACTCCAGACCACTCCACAATTATATTCTTTTTAAACACAGAAGTACAGCGTTATATGGGGGGATGAGGGCATGTCCATGTGAATAAGTTGCTGAAGAATTGATCAAAACTGTTACGAGTTTTACCCAAAAAGAAAACATTACCGGCAAAAGTTATTGGATTTGCTCAAATTATCCACAGGGCTGAATGTATTAACAATGGCTAAAGTGTTTTTCTGCAGACCATTAGAACTATATAGTACAGATGAAAAGTACTTTTTTCCAAAAGATCAATATTCCAACTGGTCAAAATAATTTTCTTTCAAATATTATTTAATTCAGATAATACACATTCTGAAGTCACAACTTAGCAGCTTCTCAGTAAGAAAGAAAAGTATCTCAAACGGAAAACTTGTTTCATCAATAATGATGTATAAATAAGATAATTTCCAAGGAAAATTTTCTAGGAAATATTCCTAGAAAATGTAATAGGAAAAATTCCCATCACATTAAGCAGTAGTTTAGCCAGGATAATGGCCATTAAAATAGGTCTTACCAATTTTCTCTTGGAATTCATATGTTTTAAAAACTCCTTAACGCTATTCCAGATGACGTATTTGTCACTGAAATGTAAATACATGCTTTTCTAAAACTTTAAAATATAATTATTAGATAGTACCATGATTTTTCATCTTGCAAAGAACAACAACTGGAACTGCCACCCTGTTACTACTGAATCCCCTGTTTTCTGAATGTGGGCCCTGCACATGAGTGGAGGTGATCTCAGGAGCAGACTAATAGGCAGTAAAGCTGAAGAAGCAGGAGACACTTTATATGCAACAGGACAAGAAGGCTTTAAATCTAGGAAATTTTTAGGTTTAATTTAAGTTAAAGTTTGATTCTCTTGCAAGCACAAAATTACCTGGTCGCTGTCTTGATCCCAGGCCTTCAATATAATCTCTAGTGTTATTAAAAAAGAAAAAAATATATTCTTTTTAATTGTGTTTGTCATCAATGACTGAAGAGGAAATACCAGTATCCCCTGACTCCTTCTCATGTTTCCTCTAAAGGAAGTCTGCCCAAATTCACTCATTTTAAACCACGTATTTACAAGTCACATAAAGGCTAGCTTACTCTACATGTGCAAAACAGCATAACTTCTACTTAATAAAAGTTAGAATTCACACCTTTCCCTGCTTAATTTTTAGTCTGGAAAGTATAAAAACAGTAGACAGGATTTTGATACTTAAGACTCAATAAACCACTAGGTCACACATTATTTTGCGTCTGTATATGTTCAAGTGCATTGCAGTTTACCAACTTTATGGATGGAAAACATGAAGAACAAATAGTGATTGCTAGTTGATAAAAAAGGAGTAATAATGCATACAGTGCTAGTAAAGTAGGGAACAAAATTAATATTACATCACCAGCACAGCAATATTTTAATGTCCGACAGCTAAGTCCAGCTGTTTGAATGTGAGCTTCTGCTCTATACTCAACACGAACACTCTCCGAGCCCTCAGATTTCACTAGCTGAGATAAGCAATAACAAATGGAGACACACAGATGAAGAAGTGAAAGAACCGATATGACATCTAGATGAACGGCAGCTCAACAGCTCTAGCATGAGAAGAATTGTATATATTTTTTAGTCAGAAAATTACAGACGGATGTCATTTTTGAGAACAATCAAAACCCGAGCTAATGGGTAGAATTTCAGTTACAGGCCGTTATGACACTCCTTTTAGTTATGTAACACTCAACTGTATGGAACTTGAAAGAGGGCATGAAGCAGCTTAGTAAGAGTTGATACAGTAATAGTCCTTAAGCAAAAGCTGGATTAAACAGGGTCTGTGGAGAAACAGAGGAGAGGAATCAATGTGGTTGTTATAAATACTTACCCAGATAAGTTAAAGGCAAAAGGAAAAACAATTTCAGGAGCCAAAACTGATTTTGTTGGCTTTTTTTTTTCAGATGTGAAAGAAAAGCAGAAATGGAGAAATGAACAACAGTCTATGATTAAAGAGTGGTGCCAAGAAGATCAGAAAAGGTAATGATTTGTCAAGAATGTGTTTGATGCATTTCTGAAAAAAACAACAGAAGAAAAAGAAAAGACTTTTAGAAGGAGACTGGGGACGGCCATGGCGTATTGTATTTTGGTTTGTTTCCTTTTTGAAAGAAATAAGAACTCCAGAATACCAAAAATAGACATCTGTGTTTATATAGGAGGCCTAGAGGAGTTGAAAGAGACATGATATCACCTTACGCTATCAAATGCACAAACACATTGTTTTCAGTCGCTTAAAAATGCAAACTCAGAATTTGGGTAACACCAGCCCTTAAATGACTCACACAAAGCTTCCATGTGCAAACACCTTAAACTCCAAGCAAACTGAGTGTCATAGTTGTAAAAATAAGGAAAGAAATTTATCATGAAGGCAATTGTGCAACAGTTCCACTGTGAAATGACTGGAATTGACAAGAAAAATGATCAGTTATGTAATCTATATTAATATAATAAATCATACCTACCTAATCTGAGGTTGTCTTTCAGAAGCACTAAAACTTCGTTTAATTGTAGCTGAAACAAATTCATAAATATTACATTTGCATCAGAAAAATAATACATACATCTATGTTAATATTTTCTTTTTCCCAAACATGGTGTCAAAATTAACTTTTAAAAAGCAGTGTTAAACAAACTCCAAACCTCCATTTGACTATGGAGTTGCTGTTTGATATACCCAGGATTTGATTGCATCATAACTAAAATCTCAGCTTTGCACAGTATTTTAATAAATGCTTTCAGAATTTCACAGGAACCAATAACAGTAGCTGACTAGATGTCCACAGAACATTTATCTGGCTTTGCATTAAATACCTACCTCAGTTACTGCTATTACTGTATCCACAACATTGTCTCTTGTCTGGATAAAAAGCTAGAATATTTACCCACTTTCTCAGAGGACCTTTGATGGGTTGTCTAAGCCATAGTCTACCAGCGTTTTATTGCCACCATTCTATTCAAACTCCTACATATGCAATACCTTACATCTTAAATAATCCTGCTCATTTTAAGACCTTGAAGACAGGGGTATGACCAGTTATTGGTCAAATACCTAATCAGCCATAAAACTGAACCAAACATTTGTCATGTATTGCATAGTGACAAAAAAAATGGTAAGAGTGAGGGATAATATTTGATGATATTTATTATATATGTCCTTGGAAGCCATTGTTTTAAAGCAAGTACTTGTCTTAAGCATTTGTCTTAAAACATTCCTGTAAAACTATTCCTCTGATGGTAATTTTGACATGAGATCACTTACTGCTACCAATGGTATCTCACATTGAAAAAGAAAAAAGTATTTTATTCCAAACTTTCACTAATTTTCCTGTTGTTGGTCTTCTTACAGCAGTTATATCAGTTCTAGAACAACAGTAGGAGACTTCTAGAGAGCAAACACATTTCTGAGTTTTAAATCTCTTCGTTGTGTTCAAACATACTTTCTATTGGGCTCTGAAATATAGTGCCTCTATTTTTTCCTACTTTTCTGAGATCCTCTGTATTAAAAGCAAAATCCTGAAAGGGGCTTGCTTCTGTCGCACAGAATTCACTTTAAAACCAAAAGAAACAATACATCATTATGCCAAATCTGCCCCCCTAAAAGGAAGATACAGGGACAGAGGGAACAAAAGAAAAAAAGAAACAGCATTTTATTCGCTAGTAATGCTTTGCTTAAAAAAAACAGATATTAAAACTCTGTAGATGTGAGCCCAAAAGAAGGTGTGATAAGAGCAGATGATTTATATAATAGCAAATAAGCTAGGCCCTTGTAGAGTCAAACATATTTCAGTTAACTTTTACAATGAGACAGGAAAATAGATAGGAAAATAGTGTCCAGTGTTTAGAAAGTAAAGGCAGCCTTTGGAAATGAAAAAATATGATTGCGCCTGTTTAAGGAATAGATATTTTTCCTGCTTAGGTTGCACACTCAATAGGACAAATTCAAAAGTAAACACTTTGACTGAACTTGAATCTTGTAGCTTGAGGTAAGGATCTTGAGTTACAACCTCAGACACTGTGTTATGGTAAAGATTATATATAATATATTACAGGAATATATGCGAGAAAATCTGTAACAGAAGCCACTTGGCTAGAAAGCTAATTTTGAACACAGGTGTTTGCTAGAATTTTAAAAACAGTTCCCCTTTCCAAGTATTCACATACAAAATTGGATTTCAAATACTAAATACCTTTGGCTGCTTCAAATAAACAATTTCTCTATCAGTAAGGGGCTCATATCCAGATTTTCTTTATCAGTTTGATGACTGACCACATTTGACTTTTGACTAATCTGTCATCTTATGAGTGTATTTACCAGTGCATTTCACACAAAAGAGCCTGTCTCAAGACACACTGTACATAGCAGAGATGCAATATTTCTTATTCATATGCTTAAAAACAAGAAAATACTTATTAATGCTAAAAAACTAATGTAGAAATCATGACGGAGAACATCAGTAAACAACAGCAAACACCCTTCAGCCCTGTTTTTATTTGTCCCTGCCCATGGCAGGGGGGTTGGAACTAGATGATCTTTAAGGTCCCTTCCAACTCAAACTATTCTATGATTCTATGATTATGTTATAGAACCCCTGAGCAGCTACAACTAAGAGGAGTCTCTTTGTATTAGACAGTACGAAGACACATCGGAATAACTTCTTCGATAACTAAGCACAAGGAGACTCAGGCATCCACAAATCACTGTAACAGACAAATTCATGTGTGTGTATACACACCCATCGAACACTAATGACTTCAGTTATAAACCTTATTCTTTTGTATAAGAGTTGTGCTAATTACATGAAACCAGAGAGGGAGTAAGAAACAATGCAGATGCATAGGAAAGTTAACTAACATAAGTCATGGAGCACATAACGCATCCTGATGTTCAGCCCAGGGTGTTACATTAAGTGGAAACTACAGGTGATGGAAAAATGTATAACCACAGCATTATTTTTTCTGAAAAAGCAATTCTGAAGTATCAATATACCAATTAAACTATGCTGGAGTAAAATGCGCAATGACTGCTGGCAATACTGACTTAAATGTTACTGGGATTAATAAGAACCAACTGGGTCTTTCCTGTTAAAATACTCTATTAAATCAATGGAAACCTGGCACAAAAATATTTAAATATTAGGAAAAATTGATGTTTTGTTAATGCCTGCATCGTAGCAAAGAAAAATTAACAAGGAAATCATTACCAATAACACTTTGGGTGGGGTGAGTTACAAACTACACAAGGATTTCAAATGTCTGTGTACAGTGCTGAACTAACCCACAAAGATTTCTATTTCTGGGAGATGCACAATGTGTTATTCTTCAGTATAAAAACCAAAACAGAACATTGTCTGCTTTTTCTCAAGACGCCCCTTCCTACAGTCAGACTAGGCTTCCCTGTACCCTGTAACATTCTCTTGTTATTCTCTTAGTGCAAGAAAGCAACAAAGAAAAAGCTTTTTATTTTTTTCCTTTTTTTTTTCCTTTTTTTTAAAAGAAAACCTTAATAATAAACTCAAAGCTGGCTAGCTACAGGTCCTCCAGCCTTTAGAATGGCAGGCTATCCAGTTGCAATCAGCAGATCATATTAACGGACTTTAAGTAGAATTATCAAACCATTTATTCACCCTGCACAATTGGCCAGACATTTTAATTAAAAACAGTCATATTTCTTCAGTACCTGGGCCAAAATCTGAAGCAAACCCAGCTAGCAAATAGCACTACAAACAGATAAAGTAATTTTATTCTGCGTTTCCTGAGGCCTGGGACCCTGAAACAATAAAATCTGTTAATCTTCAGACAACTACATTACCTTCCCCTTTTAAAAGGACAGTTTGAATCATCATCTTTGATTTTCCTCTAATCAGAATCCTATCCCATTTAACATTTAGATAATGGTAGCTCAGAATTGAGCAGGTGGCTCACAGTGGTTAAAGATGTTTCACATTTCTTTTTGTTAATTTTCATATTTAGAATATAATCAAAAATAATAAAAATTATATTTTTATAAAAAATTATATATAATCAAAAAATATTACTTAAGATAACACCCAATGCTGATGGTGCTTTCCTACCTGATTGCCACAAATAACTACAGGCAGAACTAATGCTGTGTTTTGTCACGAGATCCCGTCCTATTTTGAATCTAAACAGTAAGCATTCCTTCAATTCCATTTTGTCAATTCACCTACAGATCTAAAGCTTGCTTCTTTCAACTTTCTTTCTTACACCCTCTAACAGGGCACCATTTATTAATTTGCAAAGTATTATTACTGAGACAGAAGTTTTCATACTGCTTCCTTCTGTTTCTTAATACTAGTTATCTTATGCTTCAAATCACAAAAGACTTTCTTTGTCCCATTGCCCAGTAATATTCTAATATTCATAGACATTACTTCAAAATACGGACACAAGCTATGCAAAGAAAATGCAATACAAAATGTGTTGTACTGGAAATGGCTGTCACAGAGGCAAAATTATTTTAGTTTTCTTTTGCTTAGGACCCACAACAGATAGCGAACTTGTATCAAATCATAAAAACCTCTCATACTTTAGAATAAACAACTAATTTGCTGTTATAAAGTAGTGTCCACTTAATTCTTCAGGAATCTTACCAAAAGCAGACTCTTTCAAATGACTTGAACTGGAGCTGCTCGAGTTATCCAGTATGTCCAGCTGATCATCTAATTCAGAGAACAAGTCTGTAGATAAAAACGAAAGCAAAGAAGCTTTTAACCCACCTCTGACCAGCATAATAGTACTCCTGATGCTTCTTTTGTTAATGACTACCTTTCCCAGAGTTCTGTAATGTGCTGTGATCCTCTACCAGGATATCTTCATATGTTCTTTCCTCATCTTTTCCACAAGCAGGTTGACAGCCTTCGGATAGGATGTCAGCATTTTGTGAAAATTCACTTTTGCAACTGGCTGTTCCACTGCTGCAGCTACTAAGACTTAACTTTTCATAATGTTTCTGACAACAAAGAATAAAAATGAATGGTTAGGTATTGTTCTTATCCACCATGCATTAGAAAACTGCAAATGAAAGTGTCACTTGCATATATATGCACATATAAAAATGCACTTTTTGTTCCCACTTAGCTGTTAGCCCAGGACTACATGGTACCAGGTCCAGCCAGTGATTTGAAATTTAGAGCAAAACTTTCAGACTCTTAACCTCACCGAATTAGTTTTAGCCTTTGCATAAAAGCCATTTTTTTCTTGAAGGTCTTTTCATAACAAGTACTGAAACAAACAAACAAAAAAATTAAACTAATGCCAGACAAGAAAGAAACACTGAACAATACAAAAAATAAAACACTGAACAAAGGATTGCAGGTTCCCAGTTACAAGCAATACGAAAGCAGGACCTGCAGAACAATCAAGATAGTATAAAATAGATGATATCATAGAATCATAGAATCACAGAATGGTTTGGGTTGGAAGAACCTTAAAGATCATCCAGTTCTAACCCCCCTGCCATGGACAGGGACACTTTCCATGAGATCAGGTTGCTCAAAGCCTCATCCAGGCTGGCCTTGAACATGCCCAAGAATGAGGCATCCATGGCTTCTCTGGACAACAAGTGCCAGTGCCTCACTACCTTCACAGTAAACAATTTCTTCCCAACATCTAACCTCAATCTCCCCTCTTTCAGCTTAAAACCATTAGCCCTAGTCCTGTCTCTGCAGTCGCTGATAAAGATCCTCTCCCCAGCTTTCCTATAGGCCCACTTTAAGTACTGGGAGGCTGCTATAAGGTCTCCCTGGAGTACTCCCTTCTCTAGGTTAAACAAGCCCAACTCTTTCAGCCTGTCCTCACAGCGGAGGTGCTCCAGCCCTCTGACCCTCTTAATTGCCTCCTCTGGACTTGCTCTAACAGATTTATGTCCTTCCTGTGATAAGGAACTCAATGCAGTACTCCAGGTCAGGTCTCATGAGAGCAGAGTAAAGGGGCAGAACCACTTCCCGAGATCTGCTGGTGACACTTTTGATGCAGCCTAGGATACAGTTGGCTTTCTGAGCTGCAAATGCACATTGCCAGATTTTCTTGAGCAACTCATCAAACCAGCATCCTCAAGTCCTCTTCAAGGCTACTCGCAATTCAGTCTCCCTCCAGCCTGTATTTGTACTTGGGATTCCTCCTCCCAAAAGTCCATGATTTTGGGACCCAGTGTTCCTGAAAACCTTTTTTTCACACTGAGGTTCTTCAGTGGAAATACTGAGCCTTGATAAAAGGAATCCAATAGACAGCAGCTGAACAGACAAGTGTAGCTGTGTAAATTATAACTTCGTTTCATGATTACCATAACAATAATGCTTGAACTTTTACTGCACAAAAACATTGTCCTTGTGTTCTTTAAGAAAATTCTCTGAGATCATATACAAGTTTGGCTCAGTGTGTAAAACACCAATGTCCTTCATGAAGATTGCTTAAAACAGGCTGAAGCAGATGGAAGAATTTTAAGAACTACTTCTGTGGAACTGTACCAGACAGTAAAAAAGCGTGAGTGAGTATCACTGTTCTTTATTTAGCAATCTGTGATCAAAAATTATATTTCTGTAGGTTCCATTTTCTAGGTGTCATTGTTTGTGAATCACAGACAAAATTGTCCATTTGTTCACCTTAGCCAAGTGTCCTCCAATTTATAAACCACTCACAAGTATGCAGTGATAATTAAATGTTATCAGACTATCGAAACTGCAAGTACTCCGCCCAACAATGCCATTTTCCAACATGGAATGATATCAGCTTTTAAGATACCGATATTTTTCCTGCATAAATACATCCACAAAAAAATTAATGTCTCATTAAAAATAAATTTAAAAGCCTGAATGGAAAAAATGTTCTAAGAAGATGAATAATTTGATTTATTTTCTGCTTTGTTGCACCTTATTTTTTCAGATATGGCAATATAATTGTATGAAAAAATAAAGCCTAATGCATGTACTTACTTGTGATAAAAAAGAAAGCTGATGGTGATAGGTTACTGGATTTCTATTAGCTTCCAGGAAGTACCTCTGGGTTCGCCTCCTCTCCCGATACAGTTTCTTCTCCAACATAAGGTGAGAGGTAGATAAAACATCCAGGTATTTCATCATCACATCAGACAGCAGTGAGCTGACCTCCACTATGTCCGGACGTGCCTCTGCATCAGGAGTCAAGCATCTACAGAAAGAACATTCTCTAATGAAAGCTAATTACTTCTTTCCAAACTGTTTACTACCACCTCATTCCTCCACTGGTATTTATCAAGTCTTGCTGGCCAGGGCTCCGCTCCAGCCTGCGTGGGACAGTTTGACACTGTGCATGCAGCCTTGGTGCTGATGCACCACAGAGCACAGGCTCTGGCGTCAGATGCAACAATTAACCTTGGCGTTTCATAGGCATTGACCCAGACAGAACTGCCATGGGGCGCTGCTCTTGTGAACTCCCAGATACTCTAGGGAGTACCTACTGCCTCTTTCTGGGGCTGGGAAGTTCCCATGCATCTAGAAAGAAATTATTTATGAGTAAACACTGAGTGGATTGATGTTCAACTCTGAAAGACTTTGATGATTATGATTCCAGAATTTTCTTCAGTAGTTTAATCCAATAAAACCGTATTTTAATAACAACAATACTGAATAATAATAACAAACACTAAATGCAAATTTATTGTTGCAACATGAAACTTTCAATGTTTTTCAAATCAATATTAATAAACTATATTTCCTATCTCTGACATTGATTTTAGAATTTAGAGTCATAGAATAGTTAGGGTTGGAAGGGAACTTAAAGATCATCCAGTTCCACCCTCCCTACCATGGGCAGGGACACCTCCCACTAGATCAGGCTGCCCAAGGCCCATCCAACCTGGCCTTGAACACCTCCGGGGATGGGGCATCCACAGCTTCCCTGGGCAACCTGTGCCAGTGCCTCACCACTCTCATGGTGAAGAAATTCTTCCTTATGTGTGTTGTGCTTCCGTCATTCAGAAAGAATATCTTCATTTCTGTTAATGTTCCCTCATCTATATTATAAGCAAAATTTGATTGTTGTTGCTTTTATTTAATGTTCTTTACTCTTCTAAATATCTCACAAATCATAAGCCAAAACTTAAACATAATATTTCATTTAAGGATTAACCCATAGTAAGAGAATCAGCATTTTTTTAAGAAAACATTGTGTGCTTCCCATCGCTATTAAAATTAATGGGAAAATTCTGACATGATAGGAAAGCTTAACTTGAAAATTTTCATGCAAATACCTATTTATTCATCTATTTAAATGAGTTCACCTCTGTTGCGATAATGTAGGACTTTCAGTGAACCTGTGTAAAATACAGCCACAATATCTAGAATAACAAATAACTCAATTGCTGGCCTTGGTAAAAACCTCAAAAACTTACTATTCCAGAGTTTATCATCATCATCAAGAATGAAACGAAGGAAAAGACATGGGCCAGATCTCATACAGCTTTATCTAAGTTACTAATAAAGATGTGTTTAAAATTTGTAAGGGAATGCAGTATATATCAATACTGATATAACACAACTGGTAGAAATTTTCTGTATGCATTTGAGATTACTTTATTACTCTTATATTGTGAGCAATGAATTAATAAAGCCAGTTATTCTAACTACAAACATCTGTAAGTATTTAAAATATTAAAATTCATTTCAAGGCCACTTAAACATAATGCTAGTTCTGTTAGTTCTTGTCCTCTTCATTATTGTCCTGTGTCCCCAAGGTACGCACCTTTCTGTACAATAAAACATAGTATAAAAAAAATTACGGCCTTTGTACAGTAAAGTCCCTTTTAGATACAGAATTCAACATCTGGGTGAAAAAGAAAATGCATTTTTGTGCCAAGTGGAGTTCTAAAATGAGAAAAATCAAGGGAGCTAAATCTCATAGAAATGCACCGATTCACTCCCTATGCTTTGCCTTACACAATGCATTATCACAAGGAAGATGTAAGCAGAGCTAAGAGAAATACACGATCAGTATGTGCAAAAAATACAGGCTCAGCTTTTCCTTCATTACTGCATTATCTCTGCCTTGTCATCTCCGTTATCCTCCTAGCAGGATTAGAAGGCAGAGAGAAACATTTCTATCATTCATATAAACACACAACACTATGTATGTGATCATACCGTGATCTATAAATAACATTTTGCAACAAGGTTACTTCCATGACCATAAACTGCACTTGAAAATTAATCAAAATCTGTATTTTCATGGAGGTAAAAAAATTATGTGTAGGGAACTAGTTACAGTCCTAGTATTGTTAAACTTCAGTACTGAGTATAAAAGCTATACTGGATAGGTAAATGTGCTGACTACACTGGCATGAGCTTTCCAGTTGTGTGTATGCAACCATATTGCA
Organism: Cuculus canorus; assembly: GCF_017976375.1. Classification (NCBI taxonomy): domain Eukaryota; kingdom Metazoa; phylum Chordata; class Aves; order Cuculiformes; family Cuculidae; genus Cuculus; species Cuculus canorus. The sequence goes on from NC_071402.1 coordinate 115,860,784, forward strand.
TATGTTATCAGCAGGGTAAGGAAATGCCTCCATTTTTCTTTAAATCTGATGATATTTCATATTCAGAGACAAATACTGCTAGCTGCTAAAGTCAGCAAACTGTCACATTACTCCTGCTGGAAACATACAAAACAAAACATCTTTTCAGCAGGATGCCAAAATAAAATTAGAAGAGTAATTACCTCTTAATAGTAAATGGCACTTTTTCAGAATACAGTCCTTCTGGTACAGGCTCATACACAGCCCCTACTATCTGTAAAATAAATAATCCATAGGTAATTGAAGAAAAATATTCCATTATTTATTTGAAGCTACCATCTGATACGTATTGCTCCTTGAAACAACCTGATGGGCATTACATCATCAGCTCTAACTGGCAAAACAACTTAGAACACATCTCCTAATGCAGAATGTCACTTCTAATCAGGTATTCACATTAATGTGCATAATCACTGTAGATTAAAGGACTATAATATCCGAATAAGGGAAACATTGATTAAAAACAACGAACAATGATTTATTTTTGTCTGTGACCACATCCTAAGGTGTAATACAAAATGCTATGGAATATCCAGTATCATAGTACTTCAAGAAATTTTACATATCTAAAGCTCATTTCACCAAATGCAATGATAAAAGTCTGTTAATCTGACAGGTATTATCATTTGCAAGGAACTTTTGCAGTTAGAATTGCAAGAGAGCAACTCACATGCAATAAATGCTTGTGCTCATTCACACATCAGACCAGAGAGCAGTTTATGTGGACGCATGCAGAAATAATTGTTAGGTTGATCTGGCAAATCCAAATACCTTTGTTGCCAAGGAGAGCATATTGGTGCTGTAAAACGGTGGGTTCAGAGTTGCCATCTGATAAAGGATGCATCCAGCAGCCCAGACATCAGCCTTCTCTCCATATGGTTCACTCTTTACAACTTCAGGGCTAAGTAAAAAGCAATGCAACTCACAAGTGTTTAATTAATTAATAGAAGTGAGTGAGTGAGTGAGTGAGTGAGTGAGTGAGTGAGTGAGTCTGTGTGTGTGTTAGCACTACAACATATTTTCAGGACACATACAATTACGTTCAAAAGGTTGTATTTATATCCTTTACCAGCTACATTCATTAAGTCGAAGTACGATTAATAGCTTTTCCACTTTTACTGCAGTTCTTCTCACAACACTAGTGGTTTATATTTCATTCTCTTGTCCTTTACACACATTTCATGTTATAATGTCTTTTGAATAAATAGATACAAATGAACTACAGCGTTCAAAACTTGTTACAATGATGGCATTTCAATAAAATGGGCTAAGAAATACATAAATATGTCATATCCTCTTGTAATTCAGGTATCAGAAAGATTTTAGTAAGATTACTATATGAAATGCTAATGGATTTTGCTATTAAAGCAAGTAAACAAACTTTTTATATCAGTTTCATCCTCTTAAAACTATCGCAATGCATTCCCCGTGAGGATGCCACATCGACACTCAACGGCCAGTTGAATGACAATCAAAAAATCAATCTAAAGCAAATGGAAGAAGGCAGTAAATTCAGTTTTGGAGCAGTACAAAGCTGACTCCACTTCTTTCTCTTAATTTCCTCAGAACTTTTCAGAAACCTGGATGATATTAATTCACATTAGTAGGGATACTCTAATGCTGGGAGTTCAAGTCTCAGCAGTAAGTGTCATATCACATAATGTTACAAGTTAATTTGTAAACAGTAATCAACAAAACCTACAAACATATAACATTTACAACACACTCCTGCATCTCCCATTTTAAGAACTGGGCATCTTGATCTCTTTAAAAATACAGAGACTACTTGTCTGCAGTTGGAATTATATAGCTAATTCACTGCTATATCCCTGGATAACACTGTATTACCTCTTTAGACATAAAACCATAGATCCTTGCTTGTGCAGCTCAAATTGCAAAGAGCCTACACATTGAGTAGTAACCCAGGAAAAGCGCTTTCTTCAGCAGAATAGATGGCAAATGCACACACATACATGTCTGAAATCATGGATATTTAAATTCAACCTTCTTAGGACGTTCCTGTAAGCAATGAACAGCCACAACCAAGAAGTTTGGCAACTGACATTTTTGCAACTGACACTTTCCCCACCTAGAGTCCTCAGTGCGAGTTACATAATTAAAGGCAGTTTAACTGATTAAACCCACAAAAGCTATTCAAGTATCAGCAAATAATTTATGTTTACCTCTCCCCTCTTTTGTTCAAAACAGACTCTTCTATAACATCCATTTTAAATAATACCCTGACAAGACTAGGAATGCATCTCAAGAAATATGGTCACCTGCAGTAAAAGAGGAAATGGAAAGAAAGACTACTGGCTGCTCTGCATGCAGATGACTCAGATGTGAATCTCTTGTTCATTTAGAAGGCATGAATGCCTCTTTATAGTATTTCTTAACCAGATGCCTACCCTATTTCTAATTTAAATTATTTTCTTTATTTCAATTGTGCTAGAAGAGTACTATAAACATTCAGTCTCCCACTTGTTAGTCAATTCTTGCCATGGCTGTTCTTTCAGTCAGATGCCTAGCATACCTCATGCAGCTTCCACTAATTTTTAAGCTACAGCTGGCCTGCCATTTCTTGAAGTAGACAGCAAATGTACTACTGCACAAAATAGGAAAAGAGGGAAAAAGAAGAGCAGACCCTTAAAAATCCAGTATTAACATCTCTCTAGTGAGACACAGCCACTTATTGCTCTGTGCTTACGCTAATAATGTCTTCATAGAGTCCAAGGACTCTATTCTGGTACAGTGGAATGTGCTTTCATGTATTATTAAAGTTATCATAAGAAGAAAATCATCATTCTGCAAAAACTCAGATGTGGAAAAAACCTCCAAGAAATAGTATAAAACATGAAAGAAACCAAGGAAACACTAGGCAGTTCACACAATCCTTGACACAGCTTTGAAATCTGGCTAATCTTCCTAGAAAAAGGAAGCAACTGTACAAAAGCCACACCAGAAACTAAAGCCCAAGAACTGAGTGAAAACAGCAAATAGCTTTAGCTGACCACCAAAGACATGGTAAAACAGCAAACACACTGTTAAGAAAACAGCAAAGACAGCAAGAGGATACGTAATGGCACTAGAAATTGAAAGAGCACACCACATACTGAGCAGCAAAGTAAAGCAGAACAAAAAATAGCAAGGATTTCCAAACAGTAAGGATCTGCTAAGATACCAATGTGTCTGACATCAAAGATAGAAGAGAATAGAAAAAAAAACCCAAAACAAAAAGAAAAAAAAAACTGCTAAAAGGATTCCAAGTTCCTGCAGTTCAGATGCCAAAGGAACACAGTTCATCTAAATGTAGCTCATTTGACATTACTTAAAATGACTAATCTTAGTCTAATAAAAAATGTTCATTCGTTACTATTATGTGTTCCAAAGTGATTATAAATTAAAAGCCTTAAGCCATCCACGGGAAAAATCATAATAATTAATATAAGTTCAAATTATTGTTATGTAAGTTCTACAGAAAGAATAATTTTTAAGAAGTATGTTGTTGGTTTATAATCTGTTATGTTGGCAGAATAGTACTTTAAATGAATCATGGAGTCTATAAAATTATTACATATGCTTCTAGTTTTCCACTTTTTTCAAGCATTAATGTAATTCTTTAGAAAGCCAGATTAGCACCACTTACAAGTATAGAAACTAACCCGTATGTCTCCACATTCCCCTTCATCAAGAAAACCTGTGCTTTGATTTTAGCTTGCTTCTAAGCCTTTGTGAGTATTCTGTATTCCCTCCTCTTTGGTATTAATTTAAGTCTTGTGGTTATGTCTATCATTTCCACTGAATCATTTTTCCGGAGATAAATAACAGATATCTTCATATTTGTTACACATCATTTCCAGTATATAAATATATTCCCAGGTATAACGCCATGTAATATTGGACATTGTACCAAGTACATTTCAAATGCGAGCTGACAGTTTTTAATTAGCCAATCTTGTTACCTAATAAAAATGACATAAAGTTAAATCATTTGTTCTTTTTATAAACCATTCTCTGTCAACTAATTATAACGTTCTTCCCTGAAGTTCATTCACCTTATCTTTTTAGTAAGGACACGTCCATAATGAAACAGAATTATCCGCACAGAGTTGCACTGTGGCATACAGAGACAGTATTGCCTGCCTGTCCTCAGCTATACTGTTCCCGCGGATTCCACCCTCAATTGCATTGGACTTTTTGCTGATAGGTGCTATTACAAACCCATGCCCAAACTACAACCACACTATCACAATCACATTTCATTGCTATGCTTCATTCTCAGAGTGAATACCTGTATTAATCGACTTTCAGAAGATCCTCTGATAAAAGTGTAGTATTAATATATTGAAATGATTATTTAACTGCTGTTACCTTTCTACTCAAAGTAGAAAATCCTCTCTAGAAGTCAGCCTTTCTATGAATGGCAAAACGAGTGCATTAGCTTTTCATTAGTTTTCTACTCTCCCTCATCCCACAGGATCTTCATTTCCCTCTTCTCTTGGATGTCTAAGCACACCAAACTAGTCACATGACTGCACGAACTGCAGGTTTTTTGAAACATAACATTTCAGCTGAGCTTAAAATACTTTTCTCAACGAAAAGATTAAACTGCGTCTCTACCAAATTTTCACAAACACTGAAAGAACCTGAACTCTCAGATGTGGTTGAAAATGGTGAAATGATTCAGAGGCTATTTTTGGAGGAAGAAAGGACTGCAGGGAAAAAAGGTAATCAGTTTGATCATATAGTATCATAAATTAGGCTAGTTAAGTTAAGGTTACGTACATATTTAGGTTAAGTATGTATGAAAGTACAGCCTGCTCCCTCAGCCTAAATTTTCCTTCTCAACACAAAAATGCTTTAAATAAGTGAAAATATTATCAAGTCACCAGAATAAGCAATGAAAGAAACCAACAGCTACTGCAGGTCTCCGCGTAGAATACTCACAATATTGATATATGCAGTGCTCTCACAAGACCTGGCTATAAATAGAAGCAGTGACCAGTATTGGGAAAGAAATTTGGGTAACAAAAAACACTAGGGAGGCTGGCTCCATAGACAGAAATTAAGATCAAGGAATATTTTCTCCTTCACAGCAGAGAAGATGAAGGACAAGTGAAGTAGTACCTGTAATTACCATGAAAATGAGAGTTTCCTCAAAACACGACAAAGAGAAAACACCTCATCTTTTGCACAAATAGACAAATCTTACATAACATTGTTCTGTGTATCAGTTTTCCAACAGTTATGTTTTAGAAAGACTAAGTCAATTTGCCAACTAATATGAAACATTCTCATCTACTTCTTAATGATACCTGAGGAGTCTGCTCTTCTTCACAGTTTTGCAACACCTTTTCAAGATAAATCAAGTTCTGAAAGAATTATGATGGTATTCGCTATTCCATCCTAATCCCAACATTTACTTAATTTCCCAAAGTTTTTCTAAAATTTCTGTATTTCTCTTGATCTGTTGTCGATATCCCCTTCACAAGTTACAATCCTTTTTGTGAAACAAAGAAATGGCACGCATACAGGAAAAGAAACATCATTCTCTATAACCATGTATGATTTGCTCCATCTCTTCTAGGAAGGCTTTTGAGAGAGCAGGATAATAAAGTATTGGTAACCACTAACTCAGAGCAGATGGTTTCTAGTGACTTAAGAGCTGGAAAAAGATTTCAGAATTCATTATCAATACCCTAAAGTAGTCTTCCCCTCGGTTTTCAATGTATTAAGTGCAAACACATCCATTTAATACACTTGGTATTCTAAATATAAACATTGCTGGATTTTTTTACTTCAAGGACATAACTAATTAAAAGGAATTTAATTAGCATGAGAGTAAAATAAAATCTAGTGTGAAGTGGAATTAAAACCCTTCAGAATTACAAAGCATAATTGTATAAGCCCATCTCTGAACATAAAGCAGCATCTGCTATTATTTTAAAATGACATAGCTTTTAAAAAATTGCATTAGCAAATTGATTCAGTCAAACCCCAAACCAAACATATTTGGTACATACAGTGGCATATTTTTATCTGAACCATTCTGCATAATGCTGTGTATCCAAATTCAAACAATAAGCATCACACACTACTTTTGACATTTATTATTTTGTTTCTATACTATATTATCTGCTCCAAGAAGGGTGGGTTGCACCTCAAACTACTATCCTATCAATTCAGAAGAAAGCAATTTTTACCACTCTAAAACGACAATGCTGTCTCATAGCTCCTTTTTTTACTCCTTTCCTTTTTTTTTCTGTGCAGGAACTAATATTGCTGCTCTTGGTAGATATGCATTCCAAATATTTTGATTATTTTGTAGCCCTTCACATCTACTTAAATCATAAAAAATAAAAACCACAAAAGAATCTAATCCAAGCACTGATTAAATCTATAGGCTCTGACTTCTGTTTCATGACTTGTGTTAAAACAATCAATCAGTTCACCTTATTCCTTGTAAACAGGTTTCCATATCAAAAAGCCCACTGTCACACACAGTATCAGCCAAGTACCTTCATGCATTCATCTGTTTGCAAAGTTTTTTCAACATTCTTAATTTTTATGACATTAGAAAGACTTTAATGCTTTAGCATATGTTTTAATTACAAAGACATCAGTACTGTATCCTTGTTCTCTTTTCTGACTGTGAATAGGCAAGGATCACTGCTTCCATGGTTTTGCCTGTGGAGTAGAACTGACCTGAGAGCTTACGACATGTAAGTGACATTTTATTCTCACACCTACATCTAAATAACTGCACAAAGAGGTAGAAAAAGTACTGCTGAAGTCCCAAGTCTGATGTGAACTTCCATGTACAGAGTACAAGAATAATAATAAACATGGCATAGGTGAACATTAAAAAAAAGTATATAAGTCTATGGAACACTACTCTCAAATAAAAAACTCCTATAAAATGTGGAGAGACCCAAAGACATCAGTAATGGAATCTAACAGGAAAAAGAAAAATAATGCAATGTAGACAGCATAAGAAAATTACAACTTAATAAGCCTGAGTGCTAATGGTGCATTGTTTGGAATCTGACACTTCTAAAGACTGATCTAACTTGCAGACACTTTACTGGCAACTGTTGTTTAAAAGAGCACAATATATTTCCATCAACAGCTTCTCTGCCCAGTTACAACTGAACAAAACAAATAAATTGTTTCAGTGGAGCTGAAAAAGATGGCACACAACTAGTTAAACCAAACTGTTACTACAGTAACAGTACTGGCCATGTACAAGAATAGCAGCAAAATAGGCAGGCAACCAACTATTGCAGAGTAGCTGTGGGTGGGTAACTCGCACCTGGTTGCTTACTCCATTGTAACATGTCTGTCTGCTCCGAAAAAGTGACCATGAAGATGGAAGTCACTGGACCGAACGTCAAACACAGGAGTACTTACCATGAGTACAGGATGGTTCCCACTACTGATGCAAGTTTGCTGTTTTCTTGTTTTTGTTTTGCAAGCCCAAAGTCAGCTACAATAAAGCAAAAAAGATGCACCTATCAATAGCCGTCCTCTCTGCAAGACAAGCAGTGCTGGTTCACAACAGCTGAAAAGTTGAGGAAGGACGGAGGGGAAGCTTGGGGTTTTTTTTATCTTTTACAGTTTGCAGTGCTGGACCACAGTGGTTTTCTATCTCCACGTTACTCAACAACTTCTGTTTGAATCAAGCCTGCCAGCTTTAAAACATTATAAGCACACCTCTGCTGCTTTCAATCCAAACTACATGACCAGTTTCAGGTTTCTATTAATATATTCCAATGGTATGACAGTGGTAAGTATCTAACAAGCAGTTATCTAATGCCTAAATTAATGGAAAAAATAATAACAAAGTCAGTAATGATTTCACTTTCCTTATAATTGTGATAGCTGGGAAAAGCAGACTTCCTCAGAAATTTAATTTTGAAGGATTATGGGAGGGCCTAGTATCTGAATAGTTCGTGTTCAAAGATTGCATTTGGTAAGAAATAATGGTGAATCCCAGCCTTACCTTGTGACAAGAGCTGTGGAGTCAGTGATCCAGAAAATAAAAATAGAACTTTAATTTTATTTTCCATGAAAGCATATCCTAAAATCAAGATAATCTTCAATTTAAATCAACAGCAGTGCATGCTTATTCTACTCTTTTCCACCAATTGAAGTGGAACAGAATTAATTTCTCATCACACCCAAATGCACCTTTTTAGTTATTCTATCATTCTCCTTTCTCTGTGCTAATATCAATAATTTGTCAGCGCAGTCTTTGGCATATATGGACCATATGAGTTAGGCATAATACCATAGCTTGCACCAGCACAGTATGTATTTACTGTTATTGGAAAGAAAGTAATTTATTCTTTACTTCATTAGGTTGCAAAACAACCTGGTTCAGTTGATTTCAGAAGTAATAGATAAAAGATCTTCAGCTCCCTCTGAAAATTCAGTGTACATTGGTACTAATTAAAGTACTAAATAAAGTGATTGCCTCAATATTGTAATAGTTTCAAACCAATAACTGTAGAAATGGTTGAAATAAGTTTCAGTTTTTCCAGTTTTCCTCAAGGCCTGTCAGTCTTTCAAGAAATATAAATGCTTTTCAATGACACTCTTGAGCTTGCATTTGAAAGTACATTCCTTATATGTAGTATAAATAAGTACACTTCTTTGTATGTAGACTGGACCAGAGGTAAGGAAAAGGTGTTAAATCAAGACAAGAGTGCCCCTCTGTGGCAGTATGTTGATATAAAACATAACTATATAATACTTTACTTTAAAATCATATTCTGAATATCTATTTTCGTCACTCAGGGACAAGTGCTCCATTAAATCACCTTTTTTCAAAACTATATCATTACCAAGAACCAGAGGGTTTTAGCACATACTTCAATTAATTCATTATTAAATGGTATGTACCTCATCAGGTATAAATATGTACTATAAAACAACAGTTGTTCAATATATTTGCCTCTTATTGCCAAGTGTTTTGTGGTTGACTATGTGCATATGCCTACATTTTCCTGTTATTTTTAAAGAAGAAAGACTGATTTTTGCAACAAGACTTCTCACAACAATTCTGAGGTATTCAAATTGTTTATTTAGTTCTGTGTCACAAGCAGCTAAAAACCATGCAGCAGTTCTTTGAGAACTTTAAAAAGTTGAATTGCCAATAAGGCTTGCCAGGGTACCAAGTTGTACTAATTCACTTAAAGAGTAAAACTTTGCCATACTTTGGAGTACTGCTCACAGATAAACAGCTTCCAAAGCCTATCCTGAAACCTGCCTAGGCTCCTTCCTCTACACTGGGGAGATTATAAAAGCGTATATCAAGAACATTCACCATTGCAGGCTGAAACAAATAGCACCTCATGGCAGCTGATCACCGGGAGCAACTGATAAGTACTAAACAATTGCATGTTAGTATTGGAGTAGGACAGACAGCTGTTATACTTTGTTCATTAACATTTGCTATCTAATTTGGTTATCTCAATATTCTTGCTGATTTAAATAAAAACAAGCCTTGAAGCATAATTACAGTTCAAATTTTTTAGGGCTAAATGATCTTCTCTGTTATATTTGACACATGTGGCTGCGAAAAACAGTCATGGCTGATGACACTTGGTGGCAATGATACAAAATCTGCATTAGCAATTATTTTATGTCACATTATAATAATGTAACAATTTACTGGCTTCCCAGTATGGTGACCAATGCCCAGGAATCTGAAACCTTCTGAGAGTTTCGATACAGAAATTCCATTCACATACATCATGGGAAATTCACTTCAAGTAAAGTAGTTCTACTTACTAATTGTAACTTTGTCTTTATCCCCCAGCATGACATTGTTTGGTGTGAGATCCCGATGAACAATCCTTTTCTCTTTATGCAAATAACGAAGAGCTAGACAAAGCTTAAAAAAAAAAGCCAGAAAGAGCCTTACAGAAATTCTTAACTACAACCTAAATAAAGGCACATAAAATTAAAATTGTATCTGATATTAGTGCCTGATATAATAGGCATTACTTTGTCATTTATTAGCAAACTAAATGGTGCTACTAATTACATGTGGGAAAAGTCCCAGTAACAGAAAATTGGAAGCCTTTACTTGGATAAATATATGCCATATTCTTTCTTCTGTAAACTGTTGCTGCTTTTCTTTCAAGGAATTAAAGTGTTCTCCCAGTGGCACTCCCTCTATGAGCTCCATGACTATGTACAATCTGTCATCTACATAAAAGAAAATTAATTAATAGAACATTACATTTATACAGAATGCATTTGAAGTTAAAATATATTTTTTAATATATTATTTTACTTATTATTTATTTACTTTTTTTAAAAATCTATTTCTACAGACAAATACGTTTTAATCATAGTTCTACTCCTTGTTATTCCATTTTTTTCTCAATTTATATTACAGCAACTATAAGAAATTCATTGCCTGATAATCACTCAGTGGGCAGCTGTGTATAGCTACTTCTTTATAAAAAAGAAAAGTAAGACAGTGTGGCTGAGCAGTCTATATCATTCATTCTATTAGTCTCTACAGCTTTTCTCCCAACATAACATTCCAGGTGTAAATTTGGGATTCTTAATTCTACAAGATGTGAAAGATGCTTTCTACATGTTTACATTGCATCCAGTCTTACTGGTGGATAAATATAAACATGATTTCTCACCTTTTATTTAATTTTAAAGGACTATAAGCCTGTCTGAACTTGAAGAATGTATTACTATTTATTACTCAAGTTTGACACACTCCTTCCAAGCTGTAAGTGCTTCTATTATATATTTCTCTTTATTCATGATGTACAATGTGGCAATTTATACTTACTTTCCAAGAAGGTTCTATAATACCGTACAACATTTGGATGACAAAGCTACAACGAAGAAAGAAATTTAGATGTTTAGGCCAGTTATCTGACTGCACGTTATTTTTCATGTTTAGCTACGTATGGAAGGAACAATTCTACAAGGATTCCACAAACCTGCTTACAAACTGCAGTGTAGTAGACTTTCACTGCCACCCCAGACACAGAGAAGTGTGTGTACGTTACTAGAGCTACCAGGAGAAAAACACAGCATGATTCCTATCTCCTTCCCCCTTAATAACTGAAAGAGAGTAAATGAAGTTTGAAGACAGGCAATTACACCTGCATCAAAACATTGGCATTCTTAGCCTAAGAACACAAATGATCAGGCTGGTGGGTTTTTTTCATTTTCAATTACAAAAAAAAGATTAGCTTCTCACTGTATTTTAAACCCAAGAATTCATTAAATGGAACAAAGACTTATCAGTTCCCTATTACAATCCTAATTTACAGAGTCCCTGCAAAAAAATCCAAATACTGCCAACACAGAAAGTAAGAATCTTTGGCTAGAAGCATTTGCACTGCTGCTAACACTACAGTAAGAAAGTTTTCAATATTGACAGGATTCAGGTAAAAGGAGCCAACATCGTACTGGTCAGACAAAAATAGTAACAGTGGCTGGAAGCCCTGTGACATGAGAACTCAGAGTTAATAATGCTAACAGCAGAATGCCCACATGAAACTAGAGTCCATGAGAAATACCTGCTCTTTGATGATGGCTAATTCAGAAACAATGTTCTTCACACTGCTGTCTCTGTCTTTTTTTTCCTTTCCAAATGCTGGATTGTGTAAATTGACTTCTTTCATTGCCAAGAGATTTTGTCCATTATGTTTTCTAACCTATAAAAAAGATAAAGCCCTAGTAAAATTAACATAGGATGGGGATATATAGGATATTGTTATGGCTACCAGATAAGTTATCAGTCATAGCTTTTTCTGCGTATGATGTGATTAGTCAAAAGAACTGGAGCCCTACAATGCAGGTGAGCAGTACACTGCTGAACTTGCCACAGTGTTTGAAGTAACATTATCAGTATCAAAAATATGCTTCAATTTCTGTGGTTTTACACAGATCTGACAGCCTTTGTAATAGATAGGAATGCTGTTTGTGGAGAGGAGTTGAAAGAAAATAAAAGTAGGAAATCTAAGAGATATACTTGTCAATCTTATAAATACAAGAGGGGACAAAACAAAATCACAGAGAATACTAACAAGCCCAGATCCATGCCTTTCCACACCTGCATTTCCCTACTGAATTGCAGAGGGTGGTAGTGCCTTAAATAGGTATTAGACCCTCTTCAGGAAGCCTTAAACCTGTAAACTAATATCAAAAGAGAAGTTTACCTTATATACACTTCCAAAAGCTCCACTGCCAAGGTGCTGTAAAATTGCATAATTGCCTATATGTTTTGTAGGTGCCTTATTCTGATTCGTGCTTTCAATACTTTCAGCAATTTGCTTCAATTCATCCTCCTGGTTATAAATTCAATGACAAATAAATAAGTATAGAATATTTCATGCCTTTCTTCTGCTAAGAATGTGCAAAGAAAACAGCTTATTAGAGCTGTGAAGGTCTTTACCTACCTTTAATAAATTTAGCTTTGATATCAACTCTTCGTAAGCACTGATATCACGCACATAGTGTCCAATATCAATGAAGATTTCAAACAAGTCAGTAGGGAAAAGTCTACAAGTGTTTAAATTTTGATATATTATAGAAACAGTGCACATAGTGGCTATTAATCTACAGCAGAATCTTTTCAGTGTTTAATATTACAACTTTAGAAACTTCTAAATAATACACTCATTTTTTACTAATTATTCAGATATTAGCTCTCTGACATTAAGCATATAGGAGTTAAAGGGCTTTTCAAAAGTCAGACTTCAATATCCATAGGTTGGTATTAACATAAATGTCAGTTCTCCAAACAAATATAAACCTCTCAAAGTTAGTGCATCACCTGAGTTTCCAGTCATTTTCCTTTTTTTAATTCTAGAATCATAAAACTGTTTGGATCGAAAGGGACCTTTTAAGGGTCATCTAGTTCAGCTCCCCTGCAGGGAGCAAGAACATCTTCAACTAAGTTCTTATAGTCCATTATTCTTGGTGTCACCATATCCGAGTTCCTTCTTGTAAAGCATTAAGTGATAAGATTAACATTTGTCTGCATTTAAAGAATCATGACACCTATCTTAGATTTATTTGTTTAAGAAGTGTACTCTAAAAAATTAGAAAGGCTGGGAAAAGCAAGAGCTAACAGATAACAGGCAATATTTGATTAGTGACATGCTTAACTGAAAGTTTGTTTCTTTTTAAAGTTCTGGCAGAAGAAGAAATACAGAAAACTAAGGCATTTGGAAAAACATGAAAGAGAGCAAATCAGTCCAGATTAATCACTTACAAAGCTTGACACCAATCATGAACCTTCAAAATGGGCCCTTTTCAGTACAAAATCCCCTTTTTAAAAGCAAAAATAACACAGAAGTTCTATTTAGAATTCTAGTAACTTATGATACAGAATAAAATCACACAGAAACAGTACTGACAGGCAGGCCTGCTAGGCAGTATGATTACTATCCTCATCCCACAAATCACGGAATCACAGAATGCCAGGTTGGAAGGGACCTCAGGGATCATCCGGTCCAGCCTTTTAGGTAATAAATAGTTTAAATGAGCTGGCTCAGAACTGTGTCAAGCTGAGCCTTAGAAGTGTCCAATGTAGAGGAATCTACAACTTCCCTGGGGAGATTATTCCAATGTTTAACTGCTCTCGTGGTGAAAATTTTTCTTCTGGAATCTAATCGGATTCTCCTCAGGAGCAACTTATACCCATTACCCCTTGTCTTTTTGATGTGACTACTGGTAAAAAGGGAGTCTCCAGCCTTTTGGTAGACACCCTTTATGTACTGGTATATAGTAATAAGGCCTGCCCTAAGCCTTTCCCTTTGCAAGGCTGAACAAACCCAGTTCTCTCAGCCTTACTTACAAGGTTTCCTAGACCTCTGATCATTTTAGTGGCCCTTCTCTGGACGCTCTCCAACCTGTCTGCATCTATTTTGTACAACAGAGACCAAAACACCACTGTTATTGCCAGCCTGGTGAAACTGTCATCTTCATAGTAAAAATGGTTAACTGATAAAAGATATTTTCTCCTTATTGACCCAAACCTTTCAGCAGCACTCATGAGTAAACCAGCTTGATGCAAAGTCAATCCCATGTGAAGGAGGGGAGGGAGAAAAAATGTACTGCTCCTAATCACTAGCTACTATTCAAGGCTGCACCTTGCATCTGCTAAACCATACTTTTATCCTGAAGATTATTTCTAAGAGTATTAAAACTGTCCTGAACATATTTTAAACCTTGATTCATGGCAAGGAGCCCCTATAGAGCTAGATTCTCTGTCACACATACAATAGAAGTCCCCATGCTGAAAGCCTAACTCTTGTAGGCTGGCACTGAGGCAGTGCAGGAAGGGCTGTCTGGAGTTGTGGACAGGACAGAAGTTGTCTGTTACTATTTGTTGAAAATATATGACATCTAAAAAACATGCCTTTCTGATTGCAATGACGACTTTTGAAACGCTATCCTCAAGGAGTTTCACAAAACATTTTGTTAACATACCTTTTAAAGATATGTCGATTTCTTTCCATACTGAAGAGAAATCTCAGGGCTCTGAAAGCATAACACTACAGCAGAAAAAAACACTTAAATCAATGACAAATTTATACACAAATGGAAAAGCCATCGATAAATATTGAGGATTCCCTTTGACTTTACACATTGGTGAACTTTGTACTACTGACACTGTCTCCCATAACATTCTCATAGGTAAAAAACATTGAGTAAGTTCTTTGAAGCATGACTAAGTTCTGTAGCCCAGTAAATGTAGGGCCATGCCACAACGAAGACCAGATAAGAGGCAGGATCCTGACTGTATTCACCTGTGCTAAGGACTGCCCCACACTTGGCTGCAGAAGAGCAACTGGAGAGGCAGCAGAGGTTCATCCCTGAACCCCAAACCACTACTTTCTATAGCTTAGAAAGACACCAACACCATTTAACAGAGGCTGGATAAGAGCTACTAATTAATCACTACTGGTAACTTTTAGCCTAAGTTGACTCAAAACACTACATTTATGGGGTTATTGACATGCAAAACCAAGAGCTAGTCTATATTTATTAGCTCAATATTTATCCTACTTTTAAGTTTGCTCTACTTCATGTGATGTTTTCCTTTATTTAGCAGCCACAGTAAGACAGTCCAGAAAGAAACAGATATTACATCAAAGTAAATCTACAGTGAGGTTTAATGAAAATCAAGGCACTAAAAAGATGTGATGCTGGGTGGTCTGAAAAAGTGGAGGAGAGATTATTACAAGAAAAATGCTCACTTTCCTTCACACTGTATAAAGTGCCAGAAACAAAGTAAAACAGAACAACACACCGGTAACTGAGTGACTATTTAATTTTTAGTTCCTGGGCAATTTGTCGTCACTGGTTTTGTTTCAGTGGGTTTTTTTCCACTTTTGAGTAAGATTTTTTTAATGTATTTAAAATAAACTTTAAAATCATAAAAAATGAAAATCAAAAAACATGCAATGATAATAAATTGAGTTACCTGTAGTAAATTAGCTTTTTCAGCATTCCTTCCTCTATTTGGTAGAATCAGCTTTGCTATTGTATATATACCATTTGCCTGTAAACAGAGAAAGGTCAATATTAATAGCACTCCTTTGCATAGAAACCACGATGACCAATGGTACTTCAGGTAAATCAGAAGCTAATATCTATTGACAAGTTCTCAATAGCCAATTGCACACCTAAATTATAAGTTCAAATGACTTAAATGTAGATAAGAATGAAATTGTTGCTACATTCAAACTGATACTGCAAAGAGAGTTTGCAAACAGATAATGAAGCAATGCTTCTGTCTCTACAGGTGAAGGAAATTGCAGTAACAGATCTCCTATCACCATGTGGACATTTAGAACTGTCCAGAACCAAAAATCCAGTCATAGTGAATATAAACTGGAGAAACATCAGAAGGGATAGCCTGTACCTGGTCTAGTGAAAAAGAGATGAAATGACCCCAAGTTGCACCGGAGGATGTTTAAACTAGATACTAGGAAATATTACTTCACGGAAAGGTTGTCAAGAATTGGAACAGGCTGCCCAGAGAAGTGGTTGAGTCATGATCCCTGTATTGAGAAGACCTGTAGATGCAGTGCTTAGGGATGTGGTTTAGTGGTGGGCTTGGCATTGGATGAACTTGATAATCCTAAAGGTCTTTTCCAACCTAAATTATTCTGTGATTTGCCGATTTCAGCTTCTTTTTTTTCATGTAGCCATGCTGTGTGCTCCATTAATGTGTCCATCATGTTGGTGTAATATACAGGTACTGGTAGATTTAGTTACAGTACTGCTCCCAGCTACCTCACAAACTCCCTGCTAGAGGCTACTCTCCTCTCCACCAGAGTTTAAGGGGAATAGGTATCAGATCTGCAGAGGCTTTGCTGCAGTTCCTGACATGTTTTTGTAAACTGTTCAAGAAGGCAGAGACAAGCTATGGTTTTGGGCTGTGTAGTAGAGGCATTGAGTTATAAATGTGTTCTGGCCTGCTACCAGCACTGCTGCAGTCTGCTATCTAGGCTGTAAGTTGAGATAAGGACACAGGATGGGCAGGGATAGTGCAGCTACAGCAGAAGCAAATGGTTCTCTAACGCCTGAACCATTCTTTGCCAATGAATTAAATAAACTTTTAGAGGTCACCTAGCTTGACTTTCTCAGCACATAACTGAAAAAGCTGCAAAGCTTCTTGCTTTAACTGTTTTTAATGTAAATGAGTTTCTTCATTTTGTTCTTCAAAGTTATATTGACACAGAGAAAGAAACAGGATTTCAAATGAAAGAGATTGCTTTAGGCTGGAACTGCAGCTGAAATGAACACGCTTGAAGCTATGTCCTGATCTGAAAGCGGTACATTGGCTGGTGAATTGACATAGGGAGAGGTCATCACTTTTCAACAGGATGACTGGGGGAAGAAGAAACACCTTTTCCCAGCCTGCATATCATCCCACCAATTTTTAAGCAATTTACTGACACCATAGTTATCACACACTGCTAGAGCAAAGCAGAAAAACCTGTGTTAAAATCAGCCTTTTATCTCCCAAGTCCCCAGAAGTTACACTGTTTTCAAAATATATGCAATTTAAATAAGTTATATTTTATTTTAATTAAACCAGACTCAGCCTTTAAAGTATGCAGTTAGATTGTTCTGGTAAAATGTTGTCTAAATCATTATGGTTCATTGATGTTTTAAGATACAGAGAAATATTTTTTTCTAGACTTACTTCCATTCCTTTCCTCTTAATTGATAGCTCTGATACACAAACTTTTCTCCCAGTCATATTTAAGGCTCTTTGTTCTCTCGAATCCTCTAGGAATACTTCTAGTTGGGTTTTAAGCTAACTTGAAGGCTTTGATCACTGACTTAACATTTAGAGTATAAGAACTGGATATAGCTTCTAGCTGGTAAAATTGTCCCAAATATTTGTGTCTTTGACTATGTCTGTAATACATACCAGGGATTTCAAGAATGGTTTTTAGAACCATAGATTCTGGCTGAATTAAACATTACATTTTAAAATGCAATTTAGAACACAGCCCTGGGGATGGAGTGCCAGGAAGTTTTCTCAGAAAAAACAAACACTGAGGAAAAGAGAAATTGTTCGTGAAACAACAATGCACCAATTGAGCTACACAGAATTTGTTTTCAGAAACTTCATGAAATTCAGGATTTGTATTTCTCAGTTAATTCCATGATTACTCTTATTTAATATCTTACTTTGAATATGGCAAAAACATGGCAAGAGATGCCAACCAAAATGAACCTATCTTAATAAAGCTGTTTATTCTCCCAGACAACTAGATAGGCATGTTGATACCTTGATATATATGCCTCTGTGTATAAATACACAAAAAATAGATAATAATAAAAAACTGAGGTAATAATTATATAAAGGGATATTTTCCAACCCCTTTCAAATGCAATTTTTTTTTTTTGTTAAATAAATGATGGTGACAAATAAGAATAATTAAGGCAAATTCTAAAGTATAGTGCCTTACTTCACTGAATAAAGCTGAATAAAGTCTTCTTACCTGTACTACCTGGCAGGCATTAGTCTCATTGAGCACCAGCTCAGTAATTGCAGCACAACAAGCTAGAAAAAAAATTCAGACGTAACATAATCATAATGATATTCAGAGAGTGTGATGGGTTAATCTTAGCTAAGGGCCAAATGCCCACCCAATGCTCATTCACTCCCTTTACTTAAAAAGACAGAGAGAGAAAACAGGATGGGAAATTTCATAGGTCAAGATAGACAAAGGGAGATTGCTTATCAGTTACCATCCCAGCCAAACCAGACTTGGGGAAAATTAATTTAATTTATTTCCAATTATTTTATATAATTTATTTCCAATTAATCTATTTCCAATTTCTATAAAAATAAATTTTGATAGAAAAAAATAAAGGAAAAAATAAAATAAGACCTTTCTCCCCCTGCCCATTGTTTCTTTTCCCCCAGACTCATCTTCACTCTTTCACTCCCAACTCCTCTACCCTCTTCCCCAGCAGCACTGGAGGGTAGTAGATGAGGGTCACAGTCAGTACATAGCAGTTCTACTCTGCTCTCTTCACACATTTCCTCTGCTCCAGCGCAGGTCCTCTCCATGTGCTGTGGCATGAATACCTACTCCATAGAGATCTCTCCCATGGACTGCAGGTGAATCTCTGCTCTGGTGCCTATAGCAACTCCTTCCTCTCCTCCTCTGACTTTGGTGTTTGCACTGCAGTTTCTCACACCTTTATTTTTTTCCTCCCCTCCTCTACTCACTCAGTGGTTTTGCCCTTTCTTAACTATATTTTCACATAAAGAAGTATTAATAATAACAAAGTCATGATTAATCTACAGTAGTAAATTTGAGTAAAGAGAAAAGTATGATCAAATAAAAATAATTGCAGGCTAAACCCAAAATTTAAAAATAAATATATGCTTGAGATGCTTTTACTGGTGGAAGAAATATATATGATTTCTGTGTATTTAATACTTTATCCTTTCCTTCTTACAAAAAAAAAAACAACTTGCTTTTTGAAAATATGAGCTGGTATTGCTCCTTCAGAAGTAAACACAGCAGACTCAGTGCTCCCACTCCCTAAAGTAGGTTTAGATGTTTACAATTTCAGTTTTGAAATACTTCTAATCCCTTTGCACAAGTGCAAGTAACCTCCTAACAGGGGATGAGGCTTTGCAAACTCACCTGCTTGAAGCGAGAAAGTATTTTCTTGCATCTCATCAGGACTCAAATCATCTGACAAATGGAGGTGTTGGATTCTCCCTGCTGCGTTCGCGCTAGATAGACTTCTGACTGAAGAGCGATCAGAAACAAGATTTCTTTCCCTGAAAAAACCAATCAAATTGCAGTGTAAAGAAAAGGCTTAACATATCTGTGTTAACAATTTCTGAAGTTCTGAAAATCTGTATGTTTTTCACTAAATTAGCCTTGAAACACTTCGAAAAAGCAAACAAGCCTTTAAATAAAAAATTCCTTTACCACATTCATCAATTATAGTCACAATTGTAGTTCACTAAATAGGTATCTAATTAATATGGAAACTAAGTAGACAGTAATGATATATTCAGAATCAATTAATTACTTAATTTATACACTTAAAATATGAAAAACACTTTAAAATAACAATGAAATATACACAGCTGAAAAAACCCACTTATTCATTATATTCTAACCAGTGTTTAGATTTCTGCAGACATCACATACAGCTGAACAAAACAAAGATGCTACTTGATAAAACAAGGCTTGGTCAAATACATCTTAAAATATGAAACAGTCTCATATAATGGCCACACGGTTGAGGACTGAAAACCTACCCCTGTAATATATGAAGGAGCTGCTTGATTCCACCCCAAATCCGGATTTCCACACTAGTCTCAGGGTCTTCACAAACCTGTACCAAAATCCAAACTATACTCCACAGAAGTTTGATATGATCAGAATGGAGTAAACTAAGCAAGACTGGAACTCCTTCATATATTTTTATTTGCTCTTTGACTAGTGACTCTGCACAGAGGAGGCGTAGCAACTCTGCTGTGAGCCTGAAAAAAAAAACAGTAAGAAGTTTTAACAGTAATTCCAGCATCACTTTGTACTGTCAGTTAGCAAAGGTGAAAAAACAAAGCAAATGTTTAAGAAAGAACTCCCTCCCAGTACTCAAAGGGCGTCAACAAGAAAGCTGGGGAGGGGGTCTTTAGCAGGGAGTGTAGTGATAGGATGAGGGGGAATGGTTGTAAGCTGAAATAGAGGATTTAAATGAGATGTTAGGAAGAAATTTTTTACTGTGAGCGTGGTGAGGCACTGGCACAGGTTGCCCGGGGAAGTCATAGCTGCCCCATCCCTGGAGGTGTTCAAGGCCAGGTTGGATGGGGCTTTGAGCAACCTGATCTAGGGGAAGGTGTCCCTGGCCATGGCAGGGGGGTTGAAACTGGATGGTCCCTTCCAACACAAACCATTCTATGATTCTGTGATAAAAGAAAAAAGCTAAAGAAAACTGCTTAAAGTCACTGTATATTAGTTAAAGAAACTGGTGGTTAATTTTTTTTAAAAAATAAAAGAAGGTGGTCTAAATTTTCACAAGGGATGAAACTATATTTACAAGGAATTTGACTGTTGGCATACACAGTCAGGATGGATGTGCCTAGGTGGACTGCAGTCATCTGTGGTACCATCTTCTTGCTAATGGCATTAGTACTACATGTAGCACGGGTTGTGTGAACTTGTAAAGTCCATCTGTGGAATTAGAATAACTCCACAAATAACCACAATTCTTTTCCCGTATGCTTTCAATATCATACTTACAAAAGGGATTGGATATATCATTTAAATGGTTTTTAATTAAAGGATTAAAGGATTTTAATTAACTTCACTCCAATTAAGGTGGACTTTCCATAGAAAATACGATCAGGTATTTCCTTTTCCACATGAAGCAAAAAATCTGCATGTGTGTTTGATGAAACATATGAATTCAGATTAATATCTGAATTTAAAACTATTCTTAACTAGCGTTGAACTTCACTAGCTTCCAGTCTACAATCAAATTCCACTTTTTATAAGAGACTCTCGATTTACATATAATCTAAAGAATTTCAAAGCCAGAAAATAAAAAAAATCTTTCGGCATATTCAATTTCTTTATCTTTAGTCATACACAAAATAACTGAATGTATGAAATGATTAAGCCTGAAAAGAAAAAATCTCTTCAGAATTTTAAATGTGATAGGACATATCATCAAATTTGAGAGCCTTTAGGTTTCCTATTGAAATATAGATGTACTATGTTCAGCTAGCAGGCTTAGCGGAGATGAAAGGATAATTAAAGAACTTAAGGAACCTTAGTAATTTTTTGATTGAAGGGATGTGGGGTCTGACCCAGCCTCCTGCATGAACTACAACAGATTTATGTCTTGCAATTTTTTACTAGCATGTGTTGAGCATCATTCAAAGTGTTTTCCATCTGCCCACTCAGGTCTGCTGGGAGTAAAGGGGAGATGCGCCAAGATAGCAAACGCTATCACTTTATGGTAACATCACAATTTATTTGCACTGTGTCATGAGTGGGGAGAGAGGAGACAGCTTATAACAAAACTACAATGAAAGATTTTGCTAGTCAATATCTGACTTGAAAATACGTAGATGTCAGAACTATTAGATGTCGATCTAGAATACGTAGATGTCAGATGTCTGTCAGATGTCAGAGTATTTTAAAGCGGCATATTATCTGATCCCCTAAATGAAAAAGTCAGAATACATTTTAACACAATGTACAAATTAAGTCTCACCTTTTAGAAAGCAAATCGTATTCACGTAATATCATCAGCAAGTTCTCAACAATGGTGAGCTCACTTATCTTCTCCCTGTATTCTGGACTACAAATTGATTATTCCTGGCATGTAATGTAATGTAATATAAATTTTATATAAAATTAAATTA
This sequence comes from Cuculus canorus, assembly GCF_017976375.1. Classification (NCBI taxonomy): domain Eukaryota; kingdom Metazoa; phylum Chordata; class Aves; order Cuculiformes; family Cuculidae; genus Cuculus; species Cuculus canorus. The sequence goes on from NC_071402.1 coordinate 115,882,745, forward strand.
TGTTTATAAAAATCACATATTCTTTAGCCTCCCTCCTTATACATTTGACCAGCTATTTTATTCTCACGTCTTAAGTAATAATATCATATAGTGCACACAAATGCACATAAATACTGAAAGCTACAAAACCAGACTGGATCAAGAGTGACATTGCAGCAATTTCCAGTTTTCCCAGTATAAAATAGTAAATGTGAAACACAAAAATAAAGACACAAATGTATTTCATTTGTTTCGTACTAGAAATTAAGTAAATAAGGTACATTTTTAGAATACAAAAGTTTCCATGAACATTTGTAATATACTCCAAACACTTTCTAGTCCAGTCCAAATGTAACACACTTAATTCTGTGAGGAAAATTAAATGGAAGTTGAAATTGTCCATATAACCTCATTTAAATTAATACCTATATTTTTAAAAAAAAATTAAATAGAATGAAAAATATTTAGGAAAAGAAAAAATCCAAAGAAACCCTAGTAAATAAATTTCTATTGATCTCAAAGAGTTGTATCTGTTCTCTTCAGTTTTGTAATTTTCCATATAATTTTTCATTTAAAAGATAAAATTGTTACACAAGTCAGAATAAATACAGCAGAATCATAATGTAGAAGCAGCAGCTGTTTTTTCTATAAAACTATAAGGATGAAAGATGCTGTATCTTCCTTTTCCTTTTCTTCCCTCCACACCAGGAAAAAAATGCATTATCCTTATTTAAAATAGTCATTAGTGAAGAGAGGATAAATATACATGGATTTGAATGTATGCATTCATTATTTACTACACTGAACAATATTCTTGATGATTATTGTGAAGCATTATTGTACTAAGCTCAGCACAAAGGATTTTTGCATGCAGGAAGTGAGTAAGAATTCCAGAATCTCCACAGAACAAGATTCCATTTTGAAAAAAAGAAGTCTTCCTCACAAACAGCAGTTTTAATATTGTGACAAAACGTAACATTAAAATGCTTAGTGTGAAGTATAGGACATTAACTTAAACCTACCTTTCTGCCAGGCTAGTCAGAGCAAGGAGGGCACCCAAGAGCACGTTGCTGTCTCTGGCAGATAACAAACTAACTAAGGTCTGGAAAATGAAGCAAGACAAATAAATATAAATAAAATTCTTTTCTTTTATGACTTAAACACGTGTAGAGATCTTTACTGAAATTAAGATACCAAAAAAATTAAGATACCAAATCCTTGCATGATACACTAAATGAAAGTCTTAGGTGCATTTCAAGCACGCTCCTGAAGCAAAAAGTTAATTTTCAATTGCCAGTGTTTTACTGCAGCATAATAGAATCACGAATCATTAGTTATTCTGCTTTTGATCTCTGCTGTTTCTCAGTTTGGCCACAAATCAGCAACGGTTAAGTATAGATCCTCTGACTGACAGCAATGTATAGCAGGGGATGTCTAGGTTGTCACTGCCTTGGTTGATGCTGTTCCATTTAGACACAGAATATTTTACATGTGAAAAATCACAGCATAAATGTATATGAAATATAATATTTATATTTCTATTTAAAATTACACAAACCATTTATATTATAGTAAGACATAGGTCAGGACAGTGTAAATATGAGTACTAATTTATATATGAACAAGTTTAGTTCAGACATTTAAGACCCATTAACCTCAAACAACCAGTAACCACGCATCAGGCCCATTACCTCGCATACAAGAATTTTTATACTACTACTAAGACATCTGTCAGATACAGAACTGTGATTATCTTACTTCACAAGCTCGACAATGTAAAGAATTTCCTCCCAACCTAACAAATCTGGAAAGCATAAGTCATCCAGTTAAGTAACTAATTGGTCATAATTAGCAGTTTTATAAAGCACTTACTTTATGTGCTCCACTTGCTATAATCCATTCTCTTTGATCTTTAACTGCTGCAAGCTTCTGGAAAATGTCTGTAGAACAAAGGAAGTTATATAAATTGAAGATTTGCCTCCTAATATTTTTCATTTCACTAATCAGCTAATAAAGCAAAACACTGGACAAGTTCTTTGAACCATGACTGGCTTATTTTACTGTTACTTCAGTGCATAAAGAGGTATTAATTTCTTAAAGAAACATTGCTTATGTACAAGACGTGCTTTTTCACAGCAATTTTTCATTTTTTGATAATGCCCAGGACGAATCTAGTAACATCTTATTTAATGACCACCTCAAGTATTTGAATCATTTTAAGTCTCATACAAAAAGTTGTAAGCGCTCTTATAATTTATGATACCAGCTATAAGACTTACATGTCATGTTGACCAACTTGTCTACGTTATGCTGCTCCTCTCCATAATCAAGATAACCATTTGCTACTGTTTCCATACACTATAAGGAGGGGAGAGGGGGAAATAAAGGACACCATTAAACACAAATTTTTACGAATTCCTAAACCTAGAGTGTTATGCACAGAAATAGCCCATAGGTGGTGCATCTGTTTCATGTAAAGATAAGTCTGCAACACCCTACGTACTTTTGCTGTAAAACTTGTCAGGGAACAGAAGAGAGGTTGGAAATATAAGAATTCAAAAAGCAAGTGTAAAATTCCGCAAGAGGAAAATCCACTGAAGGCTATCAAATACAATGACCCCACTCCTAGTGCCAAAATTCCCTTCTTTGCAAGCTTCTAGAGGTTCATAAGAGTTTTCTGGTGAATTATCACTTCATCTTTCTGCTCTCAGCATTTTTCCCTTAGCATCCACTAATGCCCCCTGTTTGGAAAAGCCAGATGGATCTTCAGTCCACACAGCTGACAGGCTCAGACTCTACAACTCACAACTGTGCAGGAGTGGGTGGGGGGGTGGGGGGGGATTTGTGCCATTTAACACTTAATTTTATCTCAGTGCAAAGAACATGAAAAGATTAACTTCCCCAGAAGTTCGAAAACCAAAAAAAAATGCATCTCATGAGTTTCTAAATGCTCTATGCTAGCTACACACGCACAGTAAAAATTATTATCAGTTGTATGGTTTGATTCCTGCCACAGATGTTGCCAGTATCTCAGCAGACCATTGCACTTTGTACTGTGCAAGCTCCTCAAAAAGTAGGGCTAAGTGTTAGTGGTATGTAACATTGCAAAATGCTAAGCTGTTCCTGTAGGAACCATACCCATTAGAAACCAATGTTCTTTATCTCCTGCAACATTTAAAACAGGTGATTGTCTGACCAAAGGGCTCATATTACACTAGGTTCTTTGAAAAACAGGTGGCTCCATAAATATAAATGAATGATGAGTGCATTCTAGAAATACATTTATTACTAGAATTCTGATTTTTTTTCCTAGAAAGAAATCACCCAATAATTTCAAAGGTATTCAAGATACATCATATCTCACTGCTAAATTGGTTTGATGAACAAATACTAAAAAAAAAAGGAGTAAAGCAGTATTACTACAGAGCAACGACAATACAGCAGTCAGTTATCAATAACTGAGTCCCCAAATTTAAACATGTTCAACATTCTATCACTACACTTTTACCTTTGAAGTAATTTGCTACAGTTCAAGGTGACTTTACTTATCCTCCTTCAGCGGTCTACAGCTTCTTTTGACTGAACCAAAGGTGCTGAGTTTTGTAATCCCTCTCTCACTTCAGGAAGCATTTTTTAAGCCTTTTAACTAAAAATCCTAGGTTAAATGCTGCTAGATTATAAGGGGAGCTGCTTTCTGCACTAGTGAAAAAAACCCACATCAACTGCTTATGTGCAAACAGAGGAATAGACATGCTTCTTTCCATAAACCAAGAATATATGAACACTGCTTTTTACACCATATTTAATCCTAATCATAATCAATAATGACATGCAACATAATGAACAAAGGTACTATGAGGAATTGTACCTGAGCCAGCTTTTCAATCCCACCCAAGCTGTGGAGCATGTCCTAGAGGAAAAGAAAGACATTTTAAAAAATGAGTCAAAATACAGAATAAAAAAACACAAGAATGAGAGAGCACTGCAATATAAATGTCCCATTATGAATGTTGAGAAATCAACGCCAGAGATCGAAGTCAGTGGAGTGTGGCAATGCTTAGCACCTTCACAGTTCAGACCTTCTTATAATAAGTAGATAATTAAAAACATAGATGTACAATTTTAAAGGTTCTAAAACTAGAAAAACAGTATAAGCTTTAGAACACACAGAAAAGAAATATATGAAAACAAGTATCTTAACAGATGTCTGAGGCTTAGTCCTATGAATAACAACTATAATAGCTGGAATAAAATTAAAAGCTACTTGTTTATAGTTCAGAGCACTGGGCTGCTAGGAGGAATAGACAGCTTTCAGTTTCTTCACTATCTTGTGCTAAAGTCAAGTACACAGTCTAGGGCTCAGAGCACTGACCAAGTCATCTGTCATGGAGATTTACAGGTTCTCCGTTAGGGTTAGCAACAACAGATGCTACATAAGAAATATCAGACATTGAGCAAGTTATGCAGTAACAGTGCAAATTCATTCTTGGAATTTGTTTATTTGTAAACCACATCTTCATATAGCTACATACATATGCTAAGTATGCACCCATAAGAATGCACGTTGTTATTTACATGCATCAACACAACTCATACGCCCGATGCTTACATGCATTCTCCTATCCAAGCAAGAAACCATATTTTGACATACTGACCTGATAGCATGGATCCCTTATTAATAATCTCAGGCAGATTAAGACTCTAAGAAAATGGATGGATGGAGCTTGATTAACCCACTCCCTGTCAAAGAAATATTCAAAACGTAAAACCAATACAACAAAAAAGTGTTAGAACACTTAAATAAAATACTTCGATTCAGGAATTTATTGGCTACATGATTAGCGACCTACAACAGCTGTACAACATACTACACTAAAGAACTTCTAATACTATCTATATTGAAACATAGTAAGAGCAATAAATAAGTTTATTTCATTATATGAACATCGCCAACCATCATTTACTATCACTGAGCTGATGCAGGAAAGTACATGCTTATCTCTGAGCACAAATGGATCATGCTTTGATACAAGCTTAATTTGAGTGTTTGCATCAAGGCTCAAAAGGGCAAAATCACTGAGAAACCACATCAAACTCAGTGCACAAAATACACTTATGTGAATATATGGGTTCTACAGAAGTGAAAATAGCTAGATTTGAAATAATTTTTGAATTATTATAATCTATCCTGGGGTTTAAAAACTCTAATACTATTAATCCTTGAATTAATTTATTATTTAGTTTATATGTTCTTGATATAGGATTATACTTCCAAATAGAACTTCCAATTTTATATTTCTCCGTATATTTCGAGACTTGGCAGAAACCACAACTCCAATTTGCACAAAGGATCCAGGGGCAGCAATTGTGCATAAAATACCAGTAGTGGAATCACTATTTCCGTTGTCTGTTGAAGGGAAATACTCCCATTCTCCTATTTGAAATAAATCTAAAACTGGACATCTTCATGGTGCTTTTTTGTTGTTGGTTTCACAGAGATGACAAAAGCTGTAGTATCTGGGTAAGTTTCCAAAGAACAGAAGAAGTCTATGGGAAGTGACAGTTCTCTTTTTATCATTTGCAGTTGGGAATGATGCCAAACACTAAAAATATTTTTATAAAAATAGATGGTTTACAAATAGATACTAAAAAAATCCCAGCCCTTCTATGCCAGTATTCTGTCTGAGGTAATACTGTTTTTCATTATGATTCCATTATTGGCCATTTCAGAACTGCACAAAACTTTGATGAAGAAAAAACAGCAACCATATACCAGTAGGCACAATTTGTAGGTCAGATTTTAAAGTTGCCTGAAGATTATTACCACAATGGTTCTACAAGTTTATTCTTACAAAAAGCTTTGACTATTGACTAGGTTCTTTAATGGAGTGATACTAGAAACTAGGTTCTTTAATGGAGTGATATTTCCATCATATTTCCAAGCAAGGACTGTAATTCTCGAAGTCTAGTTACCACCCGAAAGCCTCTTCTACTATTGTCACATTTACAATACACGTTGCTAGATACGCTAGTGCATACCCAGCATATGCCAGCAGGATTTTTTCTGCCTGCTTAGTTATACACCTTATCCAAACTACTTAAAGCTTAAGCTGATCACAGCTTTCTTGTCAACAGAACTACCTCCAATCAGATCTTCTGCTGACACAGCGATGCCAGGAAGCAGGTATGATTTTTTTTGCTTGCACTCCAACCAACATATTTATGCCAGCAGAATTATGCAATGCAGATCACGGTGACAGTTTCTAAGGCTCTGACACAATGCAATGACAGCAGTCCCAAAGAGAGGACACCATCATGGCCATAGTAAAATATTTATAAAGGGTGACTAAACCACTTCTGTAACTGCATTCACCTTATGGGTTTTACATGCCTATTAATATATGCTAGTTTCATTAACCTCAACGGATGCTTCATTATAATGGTTTCATTATATCATCATCAACAACAAGTACCAAAGGAAAAAAAACCCAAAATATGAGCTAGGTATGGCATGACATATAAATAGAACTTGGGAAGACACAACATCAATTATTCTTAGATTTTCACAGATGAAGCTGAGCCACTGACATCCCACTGGTTGGTACAGAGAAGACAAAGTTTGCTTGGGACAAAAGAGGTACCAGATTTACAAATTACTTAAATGATTTATCTTAAAGTCACTGCTATTTACATAATCGAAGATGAGATCCCTAGTTCCCCTGTTAATTCTGGAAAAGGGTCTAAGCAAACTATGGGGTTTTTTGGCGGTTTTTAGGTACTTCTGTAAATCCTAGCAGTTACATGTGAATACTTTTAAATGCTCTAGGATTCTTAATTTAAGCTTGTGCACCACTTAAAACGTTTCAGAAAATGTATTTGGGCTTTAAAAAGGAAAAATACTACACACTGAGATGGTGTGTAGTAACAGAAATCCTGAAACACACATTTTTTTTTCAGAAATTATCTTTTTCTATACCTCCCCTTTTTTTTAAGGTCTTGCACTTCTTCCTCACTCAAATGATAGTGGCCTACAAAAGAGTTTTCCCTTTCTAATCCTGTTATACACATGAATACAAATATACAAGAACAGTAGCATAAACTAATTTGAATTTTATGAAGGCCATTGACCTTTATATATATAGGCAGCAGTCCATAAAATACTAAGTAAAATCAGTAAAATAAAAATGAAATTAGAAAAGCAAACCATAGATTACAAATACAAGATATGGACAAACGATCAAGGAAACATGGCAAATTTTGTCATGTACCCAGGCCTTTCTTTTTCCGTTCCACTAATGCAACCATTCGGTCTTCAAAACCAATACAGAAGTGAGTGTTTAAGCCTGGGATCATGCACAGATGTGAAGCTGGCAATTTCCAAACAGAGGTCTACTGTTAAAACATATACGTCATATATATTGCTGAAACAGTATGGAATTTCATGCATGCATCCTGTTTCTTTGCCTAAGACAAGAAATAGTGACCCTCCTTGGGCATGAATGTGTTCAATACACTGACCTGCAGGTAAGTCTGTTCTTGACTAAAGCTGTAAAGATCTCTTGAAACACCTTATGTTTGGGATGTTTGCTAAAATTTCTTTCATTCTTATAGGTCACGCTAATAAGGAAAAAAAAAAAAATGAAAACCACTGAATTGCTGGTTATCTCACCATAAGATAATTTTAGATTGCCAAAAAATAACAGTAGCAAGAAAAATTAAGATATGTAATATCAGCAGTTACAATGGAGTAACACAACTTCAGATTTCCAGGCATTAACAGCATGGGAAACTAGTCTGTTTTATGCGTAATCTGGGACTATTACAATGGCATAATACAAGCTTTCCAAAGAGAGAAATCATTACTTTATTTAAATGAACTATATTCATTCTCAACAGTACATTCTGCTGAGTGGGAACATGTCTGATATTTACAAAGGCAAGAACATTCATAGTTAAGAATTACATATTTTTATTTCTAAACCTATCTCAGAGAGCGGGTTAACATGAAAGTACAAGTAAGAGACATAAGTACAAAATAAATGCCTTCAACACCTCCGTCTAAGATACATAAAGACTTTCAGAGACACAATGATACAGTGCAATCATATTAGCCTTTTTCTTGTTACCTAAAGTTTTCAAGCTCGACCACTTCTGTTAATTCTTGCCATTGACCGTGGAGTTTTTGTTCATTGCTTTTGACATTTTCACGAGGTCTTGATACTCTGGTTTGACCACTTTCAAAATGTACAGCTGGAAACTAAGGAGTAAAGGAATAGCACTAATGAGTCAAACACTTCATTTTAAGTTTTATAAGAATGTTACCAAGTACAAGTACCTTTTCTCAAGTTCTCACTTGAACTTTGGACCTACCATACGTCATTATAAAATATACACACACCCCACTCAAACCAAAACTGACCTAGGTAGAAACTGATGTAAAGAAAGGCTGGAAAACAAGTACATGGAAATACAGAAAATGTGAAGAAGAGTGTCTTTTAAAATTTATGCTAGTAAAGCTCAGAAGAATCTGCAGTACACACTCATTATCTATGTCCCCCATCTTTCCTACTTCTACAGTTACACAGCCTTCATATTCTTTCCAGACTGTAGAACTCAGATGTCCCAGCTTTCTGCTCAGAAACAGTTCCATGCCTCTATCCAGGAAGCAAGTGTATAACTCCTGTCTTGCATGGGCGATTCCCTAAGAACTCTTTAATATCTTCGTAAATGACCTGGATACAGGGCTTAAAAGTTCACTAAACAATTTCACTGATGACATGAAACTGGAGGGACCTGTTGATGCTCTTGAGGGCAAAGAGGCCCTGCAGAGAGATCTAGACAAATTATAGAGCAGGGCAATTGCCAACTACATTAAGTGTAACAAGGGCAAGTGCTGGGTTTTGCACCTGGACATGGCAACCCTGGGTATATATATATATAGACAACATATATATATATATATATAGACAACAGAGGGCCAACCATGTCCTGGGGTGCATCAAGCACAGCACTGTCAGCTGACTAAGGGAGGAGATTGTCTTGCTCTGCTCCACACTTGTACGGTCCCACCTTGAGTTTTGTGTGCAGTTTTGGGTGACGCAGTATAAAAAGGATATCAAGCTACTGGAGAGTGTCCAGAGGAGGGGCACAAAGTTGGTGAAATGTCTAGAAGGGAAGTCGTATAAGGAATGGCTGAAGGCACTTGCTCTTTTCAGCCTGGAGAAGAGGAGACTGAGGGGAGACTTCATTGTGATCTACAGCTTCCTTACAAGTGAAGGAGAAGGAGCTGATCTCTTTTCTCTGGTGACACAACCCAAGGGAATGGCAGGAAGATGTACTAGGGGAGGTTTCAGTTGGATATTAGGAAAAGGTTCTTCATTGAGAGGGTGATGGAGCACTGGAACAGGCTGCCCAGAGAAGTAGGCATGGCATCAAGCCTGCCAATATTCAAGAAGCATCTGGACAACGTCCTCAGACACATGATGTAAATTTTGGGATTGTCCTATGCAGGGATAGGAGTTGGACTCAATGATCCTTGTGGGTCCCTCCAACTCAGGTCATTCTGTGATTTTGTCATATTTGTTTGAGAATAAGTATGGAGACATTGTTTTGGAATTCCAAGGACTCACGCCTATCATCATGTGTTGGTTTTCTTTGCTTCAAATGGCAATCACAAGCTTCACAAAGTGTCTTCAGGTGAAGGAGATTTTAACGTGTCCTATAAGTTTTGTGTACTAACACTTAGGCCTTGAAGAATTTTAACTGAAGTGTTATTCTCCAAAGACAAATTGTTTATGGTTACGATGCTGATGTTTTTTAATTTATATTTTATATCACTCTTCATCACGTGGTAAGTAATACCATCCTAAGCCTGCCTTCTCATGACATTGTGGAATGACATGGAAGAGAACAAATCTGTTAGGCTACTTGACTATATGCAACAATAAAAATAAATAAATAAATAGATTTTTAGAAGTGACACCATACCCGCTACACAAGACTTTGATAACATGTTCAACCACAATGGAACACAAAATCCTAAGTATTTGCTACAAAACATAATCACCCCATAACTTATAATTATACAATTCTACAGCACGTTTAGTAGTTATTGGAAAATATTGGTTATTGAAAAATACCTTTTGTTTGCTGGACTGAACATTTAAGAGAGACTGAAGTCTTTTAAGATCAGAATAATCCCTAGGACAAAACACAGCATCATAAACATGTCTTAATAGTTAAATAAAAGTACTTTTGTAAGACTAAACAAGGTCAACAAGCAACAATGCTGCTGACAGAAAATGAAGTTTTCTAGCGTTGCCTAATGTCCCCATTTTGCATAGGGAAGAATTTATATCTTTTCTAGAATGCCTTAAATCAACGAAGGTGTAAATAAACTTTGTGACCAGAGTAACAGTTGTCATGTTTATACTGCATTTCAAATTAAAGCATTCTGCTTTGGCAGCTACTGCAAATTCCACATGGGTCCTGTTGAAGTTCAAAGTAAGACATCAGATACTATACCTCACAGAGATTCCATGAGGATTTTTGTCTGTTGCTTTTTCTGTGCTCTTCAACTTTTTGTCCTGATCAGGCATTGTGTATCACTGTTACCAGATGGCTAAAAACTCATTTCCTTAAAAATAAAGTAGACAGGTAGAATTATATCACAGCAGCAAAAGCAACAAATATTTACTTACAGAATCAATTGATACAACTTCAAGGCAAAATACAGCTCTACCATTTTTTCAACATGAACCTTTAGGCAATATGTGAGCATATCCTTTAGAGTTCCAGAAAATTATTAAGCTAACATACTGAAGCCTTATTTTCCAGTACATGGGTAGATAATACTGTCTGTCCTACTGTTATATTTCATTTATATTGGGATTTTTCTTCTTCTTGCATATTATTACCATTATTTCTCAACATGGATTATGTATTTATTTTACAGCAGTGCTTCTGGGCCGACATCAAGGTTGTAGCATACAAGCTGCTGTCCAGACAATAGAGAATGTAATAGTTTTATCATCTATATAAACCAGACAGATGAAGGGTAGGAAAAAAAGGAGGTATCTGACAAATAAGTGATAAAACATCTGACAAATCGTGCAGGCTACAAAAGAACTAGAAATTTTCAGTACTTTGGAATATGAATTGCAAATTCTAAATTGCAGCCGAATGCTTCATACCAGTAGAGCCCAGCTTTTCTCGCAGGGGGACACACAGTTTATTACCACAGATGAGCAGAGCTGCATGGTCTGGCCTCAGCAGGGCCACTATCACGTATTTTGATAGATTGACTGCAGACAAATATTCCGTTTGTAGGTCTGACTCCCCACAAAAGCCCACAGCCTGTTGCTTGCAAAGTATGAAAAATTTGTTCACTGAAAATCTTATAAAGTCCTAGGAAGAGACAGAAAAACAAGAGGAATTGTTTGCTGCCATGAAAGCAATTCTACTGACGGAGATCCTGCTTCGAGTGAGAAAAGGATGGTCAGGAGCAGGGTGAGGCTGAAGATTTATCCCAGAAAACTGCACACAGCTGCAGTGTATTTGTGGAGCACCTCCAACTTAAAAATATGAGGATATAATAACACTGTCTGAACCCATCTACCCATTTTACTATTCTTGGACCATTTGGATGTTCCCTTTGGTGTCTCTTTAATAGGATTTTCCATAGCCTCTTTTTCTCTTTGTGCAGAGTAGAATTCCTCTGCTATTGACTTTTATTACTTTTCCTCTAAATGCAAAGAAGAAGAAAATCTGGCACAAAATAAAAGCATTGTAAATTACCAGACGCTCCTGCTTCCAACTGAAAATCAGAGTAATTCTCCCAATTATTCATTGTCGCATCACACACAGAACTACCCAAAAGGCAACTGCTGACAGTATGAACTTGTGCACCGTATTAACCCACTCCAGCAAGTGGCCTGTAAGCCCAGCTCATCCATTTCTATTCTTATAATCAAGCCTTTATCCTATCATCAGTCCCCGCACAAAGAATGATCGATCTGGATCCCCAAGAAACTCTCTCCTCTATGCGTCTACTCAACAGGCTTATTAAAAAACACCTCAAAAAACTTCTGTCTTTCCAGTTATCACCAGGGAATGAATTTAATCACGATCCCTTCTATCAGTCAGTAGATAAAATTCCTGAATTCAGATTAAACCAAATGAAGTTAGTTTAATTAATTTCTTTTCTTTGTTTCAAAAGCAGTAAAATTTAAAAGGAGCCAAGGATGTTGCTAAACATGTTTAAGAATACTCATGAGTAAATATTTCCATGTATTATTTTAATCATATTTGTATTTTACATCCACTCCCCAATGCCCCAGTTCATTTGGTGAATCATCGAGGCATGACACAACGCAGTAATCTCACATTTGCACACTAAGAAATACTGTGAAACTCAAATTGTCAACCTGCTCATGAGTATGCGTGCACAAAGAACAGATTCCAACCAAGTAAGGAATCACCAAACATAACCACACAAAAAACCAACCTGTCCATGAGCAAATACATTTAAAATTTTCAGCATCCCATCTGAAAAATCTTTACAAAATCTTACAACTGGAGATCAATCTTGCTTTAGGGCTGCCAGTCCAATGGTTTTGCTGTTTGTGGTACCTCAGTAAAGATGAAACAGAGTAATAGCTGACTAATATTTTTAAAGGTTCATTGTCATCATAGACCCAAATAGCCCTGTACAAAGTGAGCCTGACAAATATCAAGCCAAAGTCCCTTCACTGCTGCCTGAGGTTGAAGGGATGCAGCTCACCCAAGGGTGCAGCCCCCACCCAGCTCTGAGGACTCATCCTAGGGTAACATCTCTGTTTCTTAGAGGCCACTGAACCAGCATGAGCCAGGAAGCACTTCAACAAAGAGAGGCCAGCCCTGGCCACAAACTGACCCTGCATGACCCCTTTGTTCTTCTGGCACAGCATCACCACAGGTGCCCAGCTCACTGGATTGGGGAAACCTGATTCAGGTTACAAATCACCTCTTCTACTTTAACCCCGATCACCTTACAGCTTATCCCCAGGAACTCCTGCTGTACAAGGACAGGTACAATATGCAGAATGAAGTATTTACCCGTGCAGCTTAAAGTGTCGTGTCCTTCAGCTTTACTACAGAGCTAAACCAATTAACAGCCAGCTGCTGGTGGAAATGTCAGATCCTTTCCCCCTTCCTTCTCAACTTCAGCCACTCACTTCCACTTCTTCAGCTCATCTGAACCAAACCTGGGCCAGTTTAGAGAGCTAAACAGGCAGAAAAGAATTTTTTTAACCAATTTAGCTCACTGGTGCAGTGGCCTGATGAGTATCTCCGCTGACAAGGCAGGGGGTAGGTATGAAGAGCTGTAAATAGAGGGAGAAGAGAAAACCCTTTCATCAGTAGCCAGTGATTAAATCTGGTAGGTGTAGTAGCACCACACCCTGAGTGAGGGGTAGACAAAAGGAAACAACCCCTATTTCCTTGAGATAAAACAGACATGAAATATTTCCTTACCTATTCTCTCAGATACTTGACTTTCTTAAAATCACTGAATAATTTCCCACCTCTGCGTTTCTTTTTACTTGTGCCAGCAGAATTTTCCATGGAACCAGGCCATTAATATCCTCATAACTACCCCCCAGCTAATAAATCAGGCCCACGAGGAATGTATAAGAAACAAACTAAACAATACTCACATTTCACTTAGGTTGTGCCAGAAAATGGTTGAGATCAGACAACTTTCTAAGAGAACAGAAACACATTAAAAGGAAAATGTCCTTACAGTGCAAGAGTCTTATTCAATTCCACTTAGAACAATGAAATGAGAGCCATGTTAACTAATTCATTTTAACTGAGGATAATTACATGTAATCAGGAAGAGAGACACATTCTGATAGTGCTGGCATGCAGGACAGGACAAGAAATGCTCCAAGAACCCAGTCAGAAATGAAAGAACTCACATGATGAGCAATGGGAGACAAAGGAATTACCACCCCAGAGTGGATCTGTGGCCCAGTCTAGTATCTGTCTCAGATGACACAACCACATAAAGCCACAGAAGATGAAAACAAACCCCCAAAGTAAACAAAACCACAAAGACACATTGGGGGATAAATTTACTGCCACAAACTACACTGTGATGGTTGGAAAGTCTCTTAAAAAAAAAAAATGTCTTGCATTCTTTATAATCTTTATTAGCAATAACTGCTGGATATGGATAGTTGCAAGCCAACTAGTTGCTTGATTAAGAACTCCTTTCTTAATCACCCCGGTGGCTATTTAATTATACACAGAAGGTTAACTGGCTTAAGCTGGATAAAGAAGCAGTAGATATGTTATATCTTGGCTTTAATAAGACCTTTGATGCTGTTGCTAAGATAGGAATGTATCTCATACCATGAGCTGGGTGTGTGGTCAGATAAAAATTCACTCTTTAAAAGACCAACTATCAACATATTATTGTCAAGACAGAAATGACAAAGGAAGCATAAAAGATGGAGACAAGTTCCCAAAAAGCACTTCTCCTTTCCCAGTCTGGTGGAAGCAAAGGGAACTCTGTACTGTTTTTCCCCTCTTGCTCTAAAAGAGCGCATCTATAAGAAGGATGGGTCACTACAGGTGACACCCCTGTCTAGGAAATTCTGCCTTGATGAACCCATAAAGACAGTGTTTGAAGACTATTTCTTGTACATTTTATTGACTGAACAATCTCTGAAGAATAAATAGGATCCAATAGGGTGTTCCTAGTTTTCCAACAAATCAGAATATTCAAGCCACAGCTGGTTTTGGAAGAGGTTTTTTGTTTGTTTTCCCTCTGCACCATGCCAGTTCCAGCGGAGCCATAAATGGCCAGGCCTGTTCTCGGATTCCTGGACCCATGCAAAGCAAGTCTCTGGGACATTTTCCAGATCACAACTTTTATTTGTAGTTTCTGCCTAAATCTACCCTGTTAATCTGCCTGTTAATCTGCAGTTCACAGAGGCAGAAGACAAAGAGGATTTCTGAGGTCTAGTGAGCAGCTCTGTACCAGTGCAAGGATGACACACAGCTCTGTGAAATTCAACCTCCCTTGCCCTCGCTACCTGGCAGATCCTTTTAGGCAACATCACTGCTGGAACTTAGAGCCTCTGGGAATCACCAGGGACTATATGAAGCGTATTGAAAGCTCAGGTGCAGGGCTGGGGAAGATGCCAGTAGGAGGAATGGGGGAGGAATGGTAGCAGACTAACCTTATTTTAGGGGACTTATTCCTGGTTTGCTGGGTGAGATACAGGTGCACTCTGGAGTTGCTGGGCACCACAACACACAAACTGGGCTTCCCTTAGGAGCACAGAGATTCCCTGGAGTTCTCACATCTTACTCATAACTAAGCAGGAGTTGGCTCAACACTTGATTTTTTGGAAGTGTTTCATACCAAGCTGCACATTTGCACACATTTCCTCATGCTAACATCATATATTGACTTTAACATGACCCTTGAAAGTTTTACCTCTTTGTGATTTAATAACTGGTTGATAAGAAGCTGGACACAAGTCGGCAATCTGCACTCATGGACCAGAAGCCCAACCATATCCCGGGCTGTATCAAAAATGTGGCCAGCAGGTCGAGGGAGGGGATTCTGCCCCTCTATTCCTCTCTTGTGAGATCTCACCTGGAGTATTGTGTCCAGTCAGGAATCATCAACATAAGAACGCTATGGCGCTGTTGGAGCAGGTCCAGAGAAGGGCTACAAGGATGATCAGGAGGCTGGAGCACCTCCTATATGAGGACAGGCTGAGGGAGTTGGGGTTGTTAAGCCTGGAGAAGGGAAGGCTCCAAGGAGACCTTATAGTAACCTTCCAGTACCTGAAGGGTCTACAAGAAGGCTGGGGAGGGACTTTTTACAAAGGCTTATAGTGATAGGAAGAGGGGAATGGCTATAAATTGGGGAAGGGCAGATTTAGATTAGACATAAGGAAGAACTTCTTCACAATGAAGATGGTGAATCATAGAATCATCAGGTTGGAAAAGACCTCTGAGATCATTGAGTCCAATCATACCTGTCTGCCACTAAACCATATTCTTAAGTACCTCATCCACCCATCTTTTAAACACCTCCAGGGATGGTGACTCAAACACCTCCCTCAGCAGCCAGTGCTTGATAACCCTTTCAGTGTTTTTTTCCTAATGGCCACTCTGAACCTCCCCCGGCACAGCCTGAGGCCATTCCCCCTTGTCCTATCACCTGTCACTTGAGTGAAGAGACCAGCACACAACTCTCTTTAATTAAGATACCAAATCCTTACATGATATGTTAAATGAAAGTCTTAGGTACATTTCAAGTACACTTTAAGTACGTTTAAGTATACTCCAAAAGTTTTAGAATATACCTAGTCTTAGGATAAGCAAGGATGCTTCTTCTCAAACTCCAGTTAGCATCTCTCTTGTCTTATAAAGCATCTGTCCAACCTAAGATACCATTGTAAAAATCTGTTCCTGTGTAGAATCATAGAATACCTAGTCTGGAAAAGACCTGTGAGATCATCAAGTCCAGCTGTACCTATCCACTACTAAATCATATCCCTAAGCACTTCATCTACCTATATTTTAAACACCTCCAGGGATGGTGACTCAACCACCTCCCTGGGCAGCCTCTGCCAGTGCTTGATAACCCTTTCAGTGAAGAAATTTTTTCCTAATACCCAGTCTGAACCTCCCCTGGTGCAGCTTGAGGGCATTCCCCCTTGTCCTGTCCCGTCACTTGGGAGAAAAGGCCAGCTCCCTCCTCTCTACAACCTCCTTTCAGGTAATTGTAGAGAGCAATAAGGTCTCCCCTCAGCCTCCTCAAGGCTAAACAAACCCAGTTCCCTCAGCCACCCCCTGTAAGACTTGTTCTCCAGCCCCTACACCAGCTTCGCTGCTCTTTTCTGGACACACTCCAGAGCCTCAATGTCTTTCTTACAGCGAGGGGCCCCGAACTGAACACAGTGCAGCGTCACCGGTGCTGAGTACAGGGGCACAATCCCTTCCCCGGTCCTGCTGGCCACGCCGTTCCTGACCCAAGCCAGGGAGCCATTTGCCCTCTTGGCCACACCGCCGGCTCACATTTAGCCACTGTCAATCAACACCCCCAGGTCTTCCTCTGCCAGGCGCTTCCCAGCCTGTGTCTGTACCTTGTTAAACCCCATCCCACTGCGGCAGCCCGTGGATCCAGCCCCTTCACATCCCTTGGCAGAGCACAGGTTTCCCAGGGAAGCTGTGGCTGCCCCCTCCCTGGAGGCGTTCAAGGCCAGGCTGGATGAGGCTTTGAGCAGCCTGATCCAGCGGGAGGCCTCCCCGCCCGCCGCAGGGGGGGTGCGCAGCCGGCTGGGCTCTAAGCTCCCTTCCAACCCAACCCGTTCTGTGCCCCCGTGCCCCGAGTCCCCGCTCCCCTCTCGCCCCGCACCTGCGGCACCCGCCGCTGCCGCCGTCGCCCTGGGCACGGGACGCGGTGCTGGGCGCCTCCCCCGCCCCGTAAAGGAGACGCAGCCGCAACAGCGCTCGGTACATCGTATTTATTAACTTTTACCGACTTTCTGAAACGTTACAAAAGATAACTTTATTCTAATCAAAACAACGAAGGCGGGATCAAGTCTGAGAGCGGGGGGAGGGGGTTCTGTATAAACCGAAGATCGATTCCGCGTTTGGAATAATGTCCTCGTTTGCTTTGGGTTATAAACTAAGAAAACATCACTTAATTAGAAAAGCGATCGTAAAAAATTCGAACCGTACAGTGTGTAATCGCGTTGCAAATAATCAGGATTAAAATCAAACCCATGCCGAGCCCTGGAAGACACCTTTGCACCCGAGTATCAGCAACAACAGAAAGAAAAACATTACAAACCATGTGTCTTGCCAATAAAAACATTTAGAAAAGTACTGATTTTCAAACTCAGTCGTTATTCCAAATAAATGTCAACAGATACTAATTCGATATGAAAGTGTCTTTAGATTAACTTCAACGTCAACTAACAAGTCCTATAAGTTTTCACTAAAAACATTACAAAATAAAATCGACTTAAAATTACTAAGCAATTTGCTTTATTTATCGCACTACTTTTACGCGGAGTCAAAGCCGTGTGCCTCTAGTCTTGAAACTTGCCGTAAAATAAATTACTGTTGGTATAAACAAAGTATTTCACACACTTGTACTGTACTTGATAATGAATTTGACCTGGATGAGTAATTAAAACATTACTACTAACATAAAGCGAAAACTAAAATCATCGTGGCGCTCATGTAAGAGGCTGGAGACGTGAACTGAAAATCATGAACCACTGACCTTGGGATTTACAGAACCTATGTACAAGACAACCCTTTAAAGCGGTCCGGGCTCCACCACGCAACACCTGCCTGTTACAGATGTATTTTACAGCCTATCGGAACTGCCTTTGCGAAGGGCACAAATCCAGAAGCTACCACGTAAAGCCAGAGAGGCAGGTGAAGCAAATGGTGAAGTTCTGGGAGAACTTTCATTTAATGTAGAAAAAAAAAACCCAAATGGCCAAGACATCTGGTTGAAACACAACGCCACTAGGGCACCGAATCTTACCCCAGCAGGTTTTATGACGACAGACTTGGCAATTTGGAACATTTCACTGAATAACCTTATGTTACAGCTGCACAATTACTCTAGGAAGAAAGTATATTTAATTTGGGCATATGTAAACAGAATGAAATGTGTGTCATAGTAATACATGTGAAAATACTAAGAATGAGTTGCCTAGAATATAATTTAAACATGACACTGCATTTTAACTGAAATATTTTAGATGATAATTTAAATGGAGTGGTCAAAATTAAGACCTATACTTTATGTAAACATTCATATTTATAAATAAATTAGAAAAAAGAAAAAAAAGGGGAAAAGGAGGGGGGAGGGGAAAGGAGGGACTTCCTGAGGTGGCTCTGCAGCCAGATACACAGTAGCACTAAGCTCCATTCCGGGAAACCAAGGCATCTAAAAAAAAGTGCAGGGCTGTTTTATTTTCCTTTAACTGTTGGAATGGAAATACATTGGCGTAGTTTTTACAGGGCTTAACCTCTTTGAAAAAACTCAGTGCACAGCAATTATCGCTGCTCTTTTGCATCTGTTAAGGCAAAAATGTATATTAAACCACAACCTTAGCCATTTTACTTTAATACCATGTGTCATTTTAAAGCAGAGAAGGTGTAAAAATGAGCAGCAATCCCTTTAACCACAGATTATCAACGGGGCTTTATGCACTTTAATACCAGATCTTCTATTCTTATGGGGGAAAAAAAAAAAGTGCAATTGTAACGTGCTACTGACCAGAACAATGGAACTAAAGGTCATGGTAAACTCCTTTGCAAGTCATGGTATTTCTGGCACTGATTAAAATGTCTACATATTTAAATTAAATAAATACTGTAATTAGATTTGTGGGGCTTTGGTTTTGTTTCCTTTCAGCTTTACTAGAAAAATACCCACTTCCTGTAATATTAAAACAAAACTTAACCATTCTGAAGTAGAAGCCAGACAGATGATGTGCAGTACCAGGGAAACCTGACTTCCAGCATTAAAGAATTAAAAATCTAAGAGGTTTATAAGAACTTTTAGGGTCTTTGGAATTTGTTGTAGGACTGAGAACAAAGTGTAAAATTCTACCAGGAGGACTGGTACAAAAAGTAATGTATTGTGGATAATGCCATGTAAACTGATGTATCTTCCCTCTTTGATTTAGCAAGAGCTACTTAGTAGTCAACAACTGAGGTACAGATGTGTACTTATTGTTTTTCTTTAAATAATGCAGACAGCATTGGGAAACCATCTGCTATAGTTTTACCGTATCTCAGTTTGACTAGAGGGAAAACATGGGCATCTTCTGAAAGAGCACATACTCAAGCTAAGGCACAAGCTACACTATTACCTAAGAATAAAGGAACATGTACACAGGTCATTAGATAGGATTTGTCAAATTGGTAACACAAACCTCACTTGCTTTGCCACTGACTTTTGTCAAGACAGTTTGGATAGCATTCATATTGCTATACGCTATGATTTGCTTCTGTTAAACTGTCTTCTCTGAATTCAGGTAAATAAAAAAAAGAAAAGAATAAAAACAATTTAATTACATTACATTTAAAGGGAATGGTAACAGTCCATGTAACTTAGATGCTATTTTAAAATGCTTCTATTTATTCCCACCGATTACTTTATTTTTGTAATATACAATTATTTTCTCTCCAAGCAACGCTTGGCTGAAGAGCACCGAAATTCCGCCTCAGATGGTATTGTCAGATGGACTCTGCCCTCCTCCAGAATCAGCTCCTTTTGCAGTTGCTGAGAATTTTGCCACGTGGTCCATGGTAAAACTCCCAGCTTCACCAAAAGCAGAATTAAGCAAACAGCATCTTCTAATTTTAAATGAGTAGATATTCTAATTAAAGCCATTGTAACACATTCAGAAAGGGCTAGTGGCAATTCAGAATGTAAAGAGAGAATTTCAGAAATTAAAGCCAAAAAACTAAAGCGTAAAGAAAAAACAAAAAGGAAACTGCGTAGGTAAGTGATCAAGATTTTTGTTTATACATAAAATTCTTGTAATTTCAAATATTATCATGCTAAACACTAGAACTTGAATATGTAAGTACAATAAACGCACTGACTGCATCTTTATCAGTAAGCCCCCCAAAATCCCATTTACTTTAATAAACGAATATTTACTTTTTTAAATCCATTTTACACGATAAAAATTTATACTAATTAAAATAAATAAAATGTTTAAAAATAAGTTGGTGTGCTATCATATACGCCCTTTACAATGGAGAAGATCAGAACTGTACACACAAATACCACAAGCGATTTGTAATCCATAAAATAATACTGATCATAAACCTATTACAGAATTAAACTACATCTAATTTAATCAAATACACTGTAAATTTAAAAAATAATTAAGCGAGAAATATATTTGATGTGGACATGAAATACTCTAAAGTTTCAGTCTTAGAGGCGAGTACATCAGATTCTGAAAATAGATGGAAAAATGTAAGTAAAAACAAGAATGTAAGAATTCAAAAGTACTAGTGTGGTAAGTATGTATAGTTTCCTGTAGACCAAATTGCTTCTATAAATCTAATTTATATTGTGTAACATGGAGCGTCCAGAATTGCAAATACTGACTTGGGACCATAACTAAAATTACTGCATTCATGCTGCTACTGAACAATAATGAAAAATCAAGAATGAATTTAAAAACAAGGGGGGAAAAAAGTAGCAGCATAGGGTATTTATCTGTATTTTAAGGATTAACTAGCCACCTGACTTAGGGCTCTAGGCCACTTCTGTAAAACAGGAGAGACAGAATCCAGAAAACACTATCATGTAGCGGAGACATGAAACACAGTAGTTCTTGTCAACAGCACATTAATATTTGTTCTACGAAGTCACAAAAAAATTATACCCTTCAAAAACGAACAGTAATTGCCTGCATGGAAAAAAAATTTCTGTAGCACACATTAACAGAGCTACGGCAAAATTTTAAGCAATGTGGACCAGTAACTGTCAGCAAAAGCTGATTTAACTTTTATGCACATAATGATTATTGAAAATAATATGCAATCATTACAATCTTCCTATTTAAAAATGAAAATAAAATTTCCAATAAAATAAATAACTGAAGTGTGATTACCATTCATCTTATTTGAAGGAAAACCTTCTCATTATGCAAGCATATCTACAGTGCCCTAAAACAACGGCAGAATTAAATACACGTCGCTCCTTAAACTGGAAATCACACTTCAATGGTATAACAACCTGCAGTGACATATATACACACACACAAATACATGCATTTCCCCTTCAGTTCTATAAAGATGTTTCAGCATCCACGTATTTCACAACAGGTGAATCTTCCACATTTATTTTCACACTTTCTGGTTTTTCAGGGCTGTTCAAAAGCAAAGAGGAAAATGTAAGGTTTGGTTCACTTTAGTAATGGTTAACTTGCAAACTTCTATACTTACAAACTCTCAAAGTTTTATACTTAACAATGAACGGTGAAAGTATTTGTGTAAGGATACTTTTATGATAATGCATTTCTACTACGTTCTAGTAATTGTTAAATAGTATCCACGGGAACAGTACAAGCTTAAAGAATTTCCAGTCCAAAGAGTTTTATTGATTCTATTGATTTTAAAGTTTAAATAATAATTTAAATAATTATTGTTTTTAAATTGTTTTGTGAAACATCTTTTGAAAAAACAAAATAAAAAACCCACCCAAACCCACAAAACTGTCTAGTTAAACTACTCAAAAATACATAACACGTATTATTAATACTGCTTAATTATTGGGCAGGGAGACAATTTTGTTCACAATACAAGACTGGGAAAACATTTCAGTCTTTTCAAAATGGGGAACCACACTCTAACAACAGTAGAGAAATCTGCGTAAGTGTCCATTCAAGGGGAAGACCATGAAGATGACTGACTGGCACCTGAACAACTGACACTCTTAATGAACACTGAACAGTGGCTTATCTGAGGACAGAAAGGGATGTCCTGAAGTAGTCAGAGGACAGTAGTAGAGAAACTGGAACAGTACAAGAGGGAGGATTCCATAGGTATGAATTTTAGAAGCAACAACACATCTTTTTTCCTGAAAGAACAACTCCACAGAAGTTATAAGAAATTCATGCGAAGAGAAACATTCCTGGAATTCCCTAGAAAACTTAAGTGTGCCTGGACTCCATACTAATACTTTTTACCATACTAATCTCAAGCAGGGCATGTCATGGAATCAAAGGGAAATGTCTTATAGAGTGAAATGAAAAAAAAAAAAAAAATAGAAGGACTACTGTGTATGACCTAAGTAGATCAGAAAACATTGCAAACTGGTCAGAAGCCTAATCCACAACTACTACACATAATTCTACAATAACCCAACCTACTCGGGGAAACGGGAAAGCACAAGATGGAGATGCACTAACTTCTAACTGCCTGAAAACCAGATTTAAAAACTTTAGCTCTTCGGGAAAGAGAAGTACAGGTTTGTGTCTCTCCAAGCCTCATACACCCAATGAATACCAGATAATGTACCAGCAGCACCCACAAATTCTCTAACAGGTTTCCTAGAACTTAGCACAAAAGAAAATAAGCAACTGAAATACAAGGGTATACTGAAACAAATACACTATTATCGATCTGATGCCTCTGTCTTCCTGACAGTTTGCTTGTGTGGTACTCGAGTTTTAAAAAACATTTAAAACATTTATTTAAACATTTTAAAACGTTTAAACAATACAGGCTGGAGATTCACGGAAAATGGTGCCCGCACTAATGAGACTCCACAGCTTTCCCTATTACAATACCTCCAAGTTGTCTCCTTGCCGCCTCCTTTACCCTTGGTTGATCTACTCTCTGGGTAAAAGAAAGCTTACTTCCATGCCTAGTTTGGAGCAATGCATGTGTTGAATAAATACATATAAATGCCAAGTGGCCAGTCACTACTGCCGTTTCCATGATGCAAGCTAAACAGTCCCTGACAGCTTGGGCCATCAGTTATGAATGCTCCCCCCCACCTCTTCCATCGAGTTGTAACTTTACACAAAACTTGACAATCTCACATCTCTGAAACCTGTTTTCCTTTGCTCCCTTTCAGCTAAATCTGTCAACCAAAAGAAGATGCATGTACAGACAGCAGGATGGAATAAGCTTAGTCCCTTAAGTCAACCAGGCCAATTCTCCCCTCTTTCCTACCAAAAAACAAAAAACCTACTAAGCAATAGTTGCACTGGGATGGAACAGCCCACAGATACCAGTCCCTGTAATTTGCAAGCCTTTCAGGAAGTTGTGGGTATTCTATAGGAATACTTAGGATTTGGTTTGTATCCCTTGATAGATTCAGTCGGACAGGGAAGAAACTAGGATGGAAGACCAGAATGATGCATTGCATACAGACATTCCCGCTTGATGGGAAGCTGACTGAGGAGGCGGCTTCTGGCCATCACAGAAGACACGTGTCAGCTTACAGGAAAGGTTCATAGCACTGAGGATTCCCAACCTGTCCAGTACTTCATTCGAGTATATTTCATATCCAGTGAAGACAACATTTAAGTCAGGTTTAATTTTCAGAGATTAAAAATGAGCTGAGGGAAAAACAAACCAATCAACCCACAAAAACTGGAGGCAGATCCCAGGGCAGCATAAAGCAACAATGAAAGTGCTGGACTCACCTTTCATTCTCACTGGCATTTGTAGTGTTCAGGATCAAAGAATTCCCATGCTCTTATATACTCTAGTAAAGCTTTTAGAAACCCTAAGCCCATCAGAGTAGCATACAATTGTATTAAGCAAATAAAGAGTAAGTGTAAAATTGTAATAATACATATAATAAAAATAATTGAATCCCTTATAGAAAGAGCTTAACTTCAGTGTAAACAGCAAAAATTAAGTTGTAGTTCCTCAAAAGTAAGAAGTCAATGTAGATTCAGAAACCACGTATGCTCATTTTTTTCAGATACATTTCAAGAAATACAAGTACAGCTATTAACCCCTAAACACAAGACCATAGTTAGAAAACGCGTGAGTAATTATAGCTACCTCAGGTTAGCTCTGGTTACTTTGGCATTCTCAGTACTCATGGCAAGAGCCTTCCACTGTGCAGTTTTGGCCATTTCGTCTGATATGTTTACAACTGAGGGATCAACACTAAAGAACAAACATACTTTCTAGTTAGTATTCAATACTTTCCAACAGCATTATATTTATCATTGTCACACTTCATTTACATCAGTTGTGCCTTCTTTCAATATTTACACAGCCACAAGTTGAGTTCCTCTCTTACAAACATGTTGCAAAAAAAATTTGAAAATTTAACTCATTAGTGCTGCCTTAATCACACAGCATCTTAAAGTTTATCATACAGATAGCACTAAGACACTGAGAGCATTTGAGAGACATCTCATTTCTAAATTACCTGTGACTTCAGAAAACTATTTTGCATGCTCAGAAATAATGAATTTAATCACACTGTTCTGTTAAGGCTTTCATAAATCAGAATTATTTTAAGTTGCTTCCAGGAAATAATCAAGAGCAAAAGAGCAGATATAAATGAAATTCTGAAACTAGTAACTCAACTGAGATTTAAAACTAGTAAAAATCTAGAAGTCCCAAATATCTAGACAAATTTAAAGTTAATTTCTTTCCTGCAGAGCCTTACTAGACATTTTTCAAGGACATTTTGCCACAACTGTCCCGAATCCTACAAAAAATAAGATCGCCCTCACAGATGGTAAACTCCCAAAACCTCTTTCCCAAAACCTCCACACATTCGTAAACACAGCACAATTAGATGTTGCCTGTAGATATGTTTTCTGTTCTGTACCATACTTCAGAATCTACTCAAAGGTATCTGTGAGAGTTCTTCAAATTGCACAGAAATCTTTCAAAGCCATTTTTCCTCAGGAATCGCCACAAGATGCAAGACAGTGATATATAAAGTAAATACACATGCACACAGTTGATGAAATCATCGTTCTACTGTGAGAGCAACTAGTAACTCAAATATTTTTTAAAAAAAGCTTCAACACTTAGCATTGCTGAAGTCTGATCAAGCCTGCTCTTTGCACAGAGTAATCGGCATGAATATCCATCTAATCCAAAACTTTGCCTACTCCCAACTCATATCAGGGTGATGGCATACTTCCCTAGGTCTATAGGTAAGCCAATTTTTAACCTAGCAACCTGTAATATTAGAGAGGCAAAAATATATCTGTCACATCTTCTGGGTCTGTTGAACAGTTGTAGACTATTTGACAACTAAGCTGAAGAATATCCCCAGTAAGTGAGATATATGCAGAGACAAAATGCCTTCCAGTGCTGAAGGACCTTTCCATCAGAGAAATTCCAGCACTCCCCTTTCTGGAAAAGATCCAGTAACCCTGTTCTCATAGTTACTTTCAGAAAATGGTCTTTTAATGTGAAAATGGGTACCTGTAAAAAGTATTTCTATATCACAGAAATTATAGTCTTTAGCCCTCACTTAAATAAACCAAAGAACTGCACTCTTAAGGCTTTTTCTGAAAAATCCAAGTGGCTGGTAAACACAGGGCTCAACTGATACTATTAGTTGCTTAATACTCAGGATTTCATGCACAGTAACACACAAGTGTTCCACAAAAACTGACCAAGGAAGCTTGTCCACCTTGAGTACAGCTGGTCGAAACTGAGTCATGTGATCTGTTCGAGATGGTCATGTAAATTTATAATTAAGATGCAGTTTTAAAGAACAATGCAACATAAAAACGCTACTTTAGCATCACGAAATACACCTTCATATTTTCCAATCATGGCTGAGTTACAAGCTTGGGAAAAAAACAAAAGTAATTTGACCCACACGCAAGACTTAATATAAAGCAAGTAACAGCATGTGATACAAAAACTCTTGAAAGAGCAACATTTTATTATACCTGTATTTTAGGGTTTTTACAGGAAAATCCAGATTTGCTTCTCCATACGCAAGATGTACGCTTTCATTGTCCCCTCTGTGAAGCATTCTCTCTGCTTCCTGTGAATTCGAGGTAAAAAGTTCATAAAATTACTCATGCAGCAGAAATCTAAGCAGTATCTCATGTGACAGTTGATTTTTACAGGGTTAAGGGGCATTTCCCTGTAGGTATTGAGTTGATTGCAGGAGATATAGTTTAAGACCTTTCTCAGAAGTGTTTTATCCAGGTAGGACAGATGGGGGAGTGGGAAAGGAAGGCATCACAAGTTTTGATAGGAATTCAAGTAGCTGCTATACAGTTAGGTAAGACTTTTATGGAGAAGTTATACAAGCTATATTACTATATTATCTGTAACAGCTGGTTATCTGTAGCAGCTGGTTTTGAATACAGCTCTGCACATACACAAAAGCAAAATGTTCCTGATACAACAAACAGCTTTGTAATTAATTTAAGCAGGGTAAAGATTCCTAATGCATTGCTTTTCTCTCCTATCCATAACCACCTTCTAACTTGATGAAAGACAAACTAAATTTTGTGCCAAAACCTGCTTCTTTTCACTTTGCTTGCTAATTTTAATCACAAATAAGAGTCATAGTTCATAACAGCATCATTGAAACAGTGACTTTCCTTAACTTAATTGTCAGTAATAGTTCCTCTAGCATTAAATCTCATTAGTAAAGAATTTTCAACTGTACATTTGGTACACCAGGTCATGCACTCAGGCCACTTATAATTCTTTTACGTCTCACTGAGTATTTTCTAGTAATTTACAACATGCTTCATTTGGTTGTTTTCACACTTACTGCTTTCTCTTTTTTCTTTTTGTCATCTTCTTTCTTCTTTTTACTTTCAGGCATAAGATCATCAAGCCAGCTAAGCTCTCTTTTGGTGAAACATAAATCCATGAGCTTGCGAATGAACACTAATGCTAGAACCTTAAAGGAACCAGATATGGCGTCATTTATATTAAACTATTTAAACGAACAAAAAAGCACACTCACTTTAAGTGCATTCAGAATCTTTAACTGAAGCCCTTTTCTGTGGTACCAGTTTTATCTTACAGAGTTAAATAATTTCCACTTTCAATAGCTATTCAAAACTGAATTCCTTATTTTCAGGAAATGAAAAGTCATTGTGTTTTGAAAGTTAACGAATTGTACAATGGGCTCCCATTTCTTAACCAATCCTTCCTTTCTTAAGGCAGCAAATTCTTTCTCAAGGGATCCTGAATGATGCACATACTCTTGGAAAATTATTAACTTGTAAACAAATAGATAACTTACCATCATAGGGAAAACAACAGCAGCTGCAGAGGCTTTAATCACCCACAACAGAACTAGACAAGTGAGTTGAACAACTGTAAAGATATGGACCTTCCAAAGTGGCACATAACGTAGATAAATCAGGTCGGGTTGATGTTTGGCAGGCATTCCAAACAGTTTTATACGGTCAAAAAACTGCATTGAAAAATAAAATAATCCTTCAGCTAATTAATTTCTTCTCCTCCAGAAGAAAATAAATGTTTTTAGGGGACTTCAGAAACATTAAGTTAACACCAGATAAAACGCTAATGAGGGGCACTGAATATTCCAGGGGGGTAGGGTTGGGGACTGTTTTGTCTTGTTGGGTTCCCCCCCGCCCTCATTACTACTACAATATTTTGGAATATTTCTGAAAATTTGTTAGTCAGCTGCACTATCAAAAGCATAAGTGCAAAAGAACTGAGAAGTGAAGGCACAATGCAGTAAGAAAGAATACCTGAACACAACGCTTAGAAAATTATCCTACAGGCTATTCAGACAATAGGGCTAACTAGTTGTTGCTCACACGAAGTAACTTACTGGTTTCCTTTTCATTCAATGTTAAACAAAAATAAAATTTCTCATTATAATCAGACTTTACCTGAATGCCTTTTAATGAAGATACTCCCATGTAAAGAAAGACACCATACAAAACTGGCATTGGAATAAACTGAGGGGGGAAAAAAACACCCACATGGTTACTTGTGGAATTAACATGGCATAACATAACAGCCTATATTTGAGGAAGACATGGACAGAGTTATTTTTTACTTTATATTTTACTGAAATTTATAAAAGATGAGGCTCCTTATTTACAGAGAAAATATATGCATCATTGCATATACATGCAAATGATGCATAAAAAAATCTAAAGCCAACAAGGCTATCCACCAGGACTAAAAAAGTAGTGCAGTCTTGACTGCCCACTCACCCAGCTTTCTGGGTTGCAATCAAGATGTCTATTAACACGAAGTATGCTGCTTTATGTTGCTATCTGATAGGAACTACATTCAGACTATCAACTTCATGAAATTGCAATATGAAGTTTTACTTTTGATGACTGATCAAAAAAACCCTATGCCTACTGAGCTACAAAAATTGCTAATTATTCAGGTTTGCTTTTTCTTTCTTTTAGTTCTTGTTCCAATAAGATTATCAATTTAGAGCTTACTAAGAAAATGAAGCTGTCCACTGTTTTCAGTAGCACTTGCATCAAACCTCTGCAGCCTACAGAAAGCATGCAAAGCTTTCTTTGCTCCTGAATTCAGGAAATTCCAGAGTAAAGGACAGCCAAGATACAATTAAATTCAAAATATTAATAAAAACTGCTGTTATCAAGTCTAAGATACTTCCGCTCAAGTAGCTTTATCTCTCTATCACACTCTCCTTCACACATAAAAACTACAGAAGAACTGGTTTAGGTAAGATGGACCTGAGAAACCGAAAAATACATACCAAGAAAACAGGTAACATGGACAAAGGTTGCTTTCTTCACTACTAATTACATTTCTAGCTTGCTTAGATTTCATTTTCTTACATGTCCCCCCATCTTTTCTATTCAACTAACACCTATTATTAAAAAGGCAATTTGAGAATGAGTCCAGGTATATTTTGCTGAACATAATAGAGCTTGCTACTATTACGAAATGCTAAATCACAATATCCAAAGCACAAACAAAATAGAAGTGTTTTGGTCAAACTGTCTTTTACCTTTAATACAGAGGTCATGAACACCGACAGCCCCATCAGGACAAAAATCATCAATCCTGTCACTCGTTGCTCCCGGATTCCCAAAAACTTTGGTTGCTCTCCTGGTGCTGAGCATTCAGATTCAACTTTCAGGCTATTAACATGACTTATAGACAGGACAGTTGCAGCAACAAACCACGGTAAGCCCATAATAGAACATATCCCCAACATAACACCAACCATGAGCAGATCAAGATGATAACCACAGCCTTTCTGTAAAATCAAGCAAACAAATCCTTTGATAAACTTTTTACAGATATGATAACATATTTGTATCTTAGCTGGTAAACAACAGATAACTACGAAAGTCAGGTACTTTGAGAGTGTCAACAAAACTATACTTGTTCTTTATTAGTCAATGTATACATTTATTTAATAGCTGTTCATAACATTTCACAGACTTGCAGAATTAATCTGATCTAAAATAAATATGACTTACAAAACAATAGCTTTGTGAAAATTATTTTTACCTTCAGCTTATGCTCTTTCCTGTTTATAATAACAGCTGTTATTTGTTGATCCATGAAAATGAGAATAGTACAGAGTAGAGCAGGAACAGCAGATACCAAGAGTGTCCACCAAGGATTGCTTCCAAGAGGATCTATGAACCATCCTCGGTCTTTTCGAGTGGGCTGAAAAATCAAACATTAATGATAAGAATTAAGTGACTAAGATAAAATGCACATTTTATCGCTACAAGCAGCTACAATGAAGAGACAAATAGTCTGATAAATATGTGTTTACATTTTTTCCAACAGCTTTGACCCAAAGACTGATTTAGCTGTTACATGTGAATGTGACATTTTTATGGAAAAAATTAATACAAATCCATCCCTTTCTTTCATTTCTGCATTTTCATAAAAGAACACTTCCTTCTCAGTGATACTATAATATAAAGCATAATTTCTTCTGTCAGATGAGACGTACATCCAAAATAGAAAAGGGAGATTATTTCATCAACTACATTGTAAATAAAGAAGATAAATTTGTTTTCATATAATTCCATTTTTCTACTGCCTATGAAACTGCAAGCATTTAAAAAGTTACATTTTTTCAAAGGTTTTATTTCTTACTTCAAACTTCTCTGGAACGTGAAGTTTAGGAGAAGGTACTCCTACAAGATAGTCAATCAAAACCATGATAACTATGGTCAGAAATACTGCGAAGTCACTGATGGTAGAACGCACCTATAAAGGAAAGACTTGTTTTAACTCATTTTTTTCATAATTATAATTTGCATGCTTAGAAAGACTACTTTACCTCCTATGAAGTCTACTTATATTATACTACACCACTGAACACATTCTGTACAACTGTTCATCCAATTATCTTATTTAAAATGATCTATTGCAAGCAGCAAATTACTTCAAACAGCTCCTTCCTCATCTTCCTGTCTTCTTGACCCTAATGGGAGGCTGGGCCAACACGGTTAGCGTCTTATGGCTTAATTCAATAATGGCAATGAATTTCTGAAATCAATATTCATACATTTGATGTTTTAATAGATAGGAGAATGATAATTTGCAACAGATTCTGGTTATCAAAGGTGACTTCATTAAATATCAGGAACACAATGGAGGAATGAGCTGAGGTTTAGAGAAGATCTAACCACTTAATTTTGGCTGGCAGAAGTTGTGTAAATTAGTCCAAGGATAATCACTATATTAGCCTCTATTAGAAATAATAATCCTCTGAGGAACCACTCAGAACCCTTCACGGCCAGCAGTTTGGGAAAAGCAATCAATTGTTCTCTACAGCTAGGTGAGGAAAATAGCAGCAATAGCTCTCCAAATGATACCTGGCAATGCCCGTTAATATGGGGAGACAGACTGCTTAGGTCTTCTAATGTTTAGAAAATGTTGTAACCACAGGGAAGTAGAGAGTAAGCAGAATTTTCAGCAGCCAATTTATTTACTGTAGTGTCTTCATTTCTGAAATCATGAGCTAAATTTCAGTTTTTAATTTCTTTTTCTGTCTTAAAAGAAATGTCTCCATAAGAAGTTCTGAAGCAAAATAAAAAATTCAACTCCCTTAAGTTTTACTAATGTATTTATCACAAGACAGCAATAGTCTCTAATTGGAATTACCTTAGTTGGGAAATAGCGTTTGGTCTTGAATTGCTTAAGGAAAGAGGAGAGGAAAAATGTTGTAAAGAATAATATGACAGACCAGAAGAGAACATCTGGAATATATGGTCCGTGATGGCCACAAGCTGATCCACGAAACACACCATGAAATTTTAAACATTCCTGCAAAGAGAAAAGAAACTCCTTATATTTCTGTTTTATTCCTTTATTACATTCAACCTAACTTGCATCCTTTCAAAATAAAACACACCTGAGAACTTTCACAATCCCAAAAAGTTTTCTTTGCTTCATCACTACCTCATCCTATTAAAAATATGTGCTGTCTACTCTAGAAGTCCCACAGTATCTATATCACTGATTATTTCAGGATGCCAGAATGCTGGGAGGTACTCAAGAAGAAACAACTTTACCTCCACCTCATTTCTCTTCTATTTCTGAAAGCCTCACAAGACTGCATACATTAATGAAGACTGAGGACTAAGGCCAGAAAAAGCAAACCATTCAACATCAACTTTCAAGGTGATGAGGCTTGAAAAAAGGCCCACTGAAACACAAAGAATTAAAGTAGACACACGTAGTACAAGGAAATAACAAGCCAATAAATCAAATATTTGGAAGCAGCACTGACACAACCTAGTCCTTAGACAGGTCAATTTATTAAAAATTTAATTTATGATCAAAATTCTCCCCATTAATCTACTTTGGTTACAAGCATCACCAAATTCTCAATCAAGCCTGTCTCTCTGGGAAGACTAAAGATGCTTAAGAAAATGAAAAGGTATATACAATAAATAATAAATACAAAATAAAATTTAAAACTAAGTTCTACAGAAACTGCCAGCCTAGGTGACTATGGTAGGCTAGGAGGCACTGGTGGTACACAGAAAACACTACAGCTAAAGCTGAAGTGAAGCATTGAGGTTTTTCACATTTTTTTTGCTGTGCAAAACACATTCTACTTTTAGTGAGAATGTCTAGACTCACACACAATGAGAGCCCACATGCAGACATCTACTGCCATTTTAAATAGCATAAGATGGCCAGAACAGGCATGTGCAACAAGCAAATGCAACACAAATCCTATAGCAGAGCCAAACCACTCAAGATTTATGTGAAAACCAGATGCCAGCGTATGCAAAGTGGTTGTAGACAACTGCACTTAGACAGCTGAATCCCACCCAAGGAACAGCAAAATTGTTTCTTCCTAAAAATTTTCAGTATCATTTTCTCATGACAGCTTTTCTTCTTTTCACCTACACAGTTATGAAATACCCAGTTCAGAAGGTAATGCTTTCAAGCCTACTCCTTCAAATCGCACTACCGTTTATTCTTTCAACCTTCAATTTTCCAAATAATTATTTTTTTCCAATCAATATTTAGGTCTTTTCTTTGAGTCTGTTGTAGTTTTATACCAAAGTCTAACAAACTAACGAAGTGTGTTTTCTACCACCTTTTCGTATCAGACTTCATCTTCACATCATCTTAAAAACATTTGTTCATCCTTTCCAGGAAATGGAAGGAAGAAATCTCCTCAAATCTCATCATATTCATCTGTGTTTCAGAAAGACAACTATTCTGCCTAGCAGGATTAAAGTGCAATCATTTACGACATTAACACTTACTGCCATGGTCCCGTCCACACCACTACAATGACTTGTTTAAGGCATTACAGGAGGAATAAAAGAGATCTAAAAATCATTTCGAAGAAAACAGCCCAGGTTTAAATCAAGAAAGAGATCAGATGAAAAATATTAACCAAGACAGGTACTGCATGGGTATTTTTTTTTTTTTTTTTTTTTACACACACATATATATGCATGGCTTTTTAGATACTCACAGAAACTGTAAGGTTACTCCATGCTATATTTTCTGCAGACTTATTCAAATCCCTCCACACCTGCAAAGTTTCATTACTGGGTCTCTCAGGCTCAGAACACACACACCTGAAGGGAAGAAATGAATAATTCACATACTTTTAAGCAGTATGTGCCAAAGCACAATGACTTGCTGCATTTAAAAATCCTGAAGTGTTTAAGCCAGAGCTTAGCCCAGGCTTCTATGAAAGAAGCAGAGTATGAGATGACTCCTTATGTGATATGAATGAGGATTAGAGGAGGCGGGAGAGGAATGAAGAATCGAAGAAGCAACTGCTCAGGAGGTTTAACAGACTGGACTAAATAACCTAAACTATGTATTTTAAAGAATTAGAAGCAGGAAAGATGTTGAGTTAACTATATGATTTATCTGCCAGTTTTTAACTAGAATGACACTTGAAAATTAAATAACACATGCAGATTTCTACATACAGTGAACAAAAAGATGAAGATAAAAATCCAAATGACACCACCTTTCAACAACCCTATGCTAACATAGGGTTATTTTGTTATTTATTTTGTTATTTCTAAAGAATTCTATATGATTCGGCTAACTAGGTGTAAACAGCTTTCTGTGACTGTGTACAAATTAAGATTTTTAGCAACACATCTGACAATGATTCAATTACTCCTACTGTACACCAGTGTAAGAGGAAACAGAGACTGACACCATTCCACCTAAAAACCCAGTGTAGATAACAGTTTCAGCAACTTCTTTTCAAAGCAGACACACCATTACCAGAATTTTAGAAAAGACACAGAAAGGTCTAGAGGCTAGTTTGCCATTTTGCATTTGGCATGCCTTTATAGCTACACATGACCAAAACTCATCATCCTGAATTAAGACATCAGTTTTGAGTATGTGTTGGGCTAACTGAAGATATACATGAGTAAATTGCTCAGACTAAGGAAACTGCATATATTCATTTTAATAAATTTTTTGAACAAGTAAAAGCATCCCCCCCTACTGCAGTGGTCTGCAAACATGGACTGCAGAACCCTTTCACAGGCTGCCAGAACTACACATCAACAATAACAACAACAAAAAAACAGACAACATACCGAATACTGGATTTCATGGGACGTTTTCAAATAAAGCTATTAAAGTACACCAAATCATAAGCCTAACAAGTAAACATTTATGTAAAAGAAAACAGGTAATAAACAAGAAATGTCTTTTTCTATAAAATTCATCAAAATACCAAAAAACAAAGAACTATGGAAGGGCAAACTTGCATCCCGATAGTGTGAGAGTAAAGAAGGAAAAAGCATTAAAAATGCATGCACAAAAAAATCCAGATTTGTAAAGCACAATGTTTATGGAACTTGCAAGTAGGAAAGAAATATACTTTCTTTCGATAACTGAATCCCAAAGTGTAAAGCAGTAATCCTTATCAAGTAGTTGCAGAGTAACTTAAAAATAAAAAAGTAAAAATGGCTGTATTGTATTTTCTATTATTCTCCTCTCTCTCAAAAAAAATTGTTTTAGAAGTCAAGTATTACCTATAATTATAGTAGAAAGCAACACTGTTTAAAGATGTTAACACCCTATTCATAGAACATGAAAGCTGCAGAAGCTTTCCATGCCTCAGCTATCCGGATATAAAATTCGCACCCAGGTGGGGTAAACTATCATCATTTCCAGAAGTGGCAGGGCAGAACTCCTACTCTGACCTTAAATTCTAAGGTCAAATCTGTAAAAAATCTGTAATTAAAGCAAATATTGTCACAGCCCCTCATTTCTTCCAACCACCCATAGTTAACACAGAAAATTCAATTCCACAGCATCCTGAACAGAATTTTTCTGAGGTTTCTCATGCCCACACCACCCCCAGCATTCCTTGTACCCTTCCACGGAGAGCCACACATTGCAGCTTAGTACACCGTATGTCTCTCTACCATAAACATCTCCCCTGTGTATTCTACTAACAGACAGAAACTCGATACTTACGAATATAAAGTCAGTTTATCCAAATCATTGTGCATATTGAAGGCATACACTTCTCCCAAATGAAAGAGCTTTTCCAGTGCCTCATAAATAAATATGATGCATATAAGCGCTGCAAAAGCTTCCTCGGTAAATCGAGTGATGTAACACACAAGGCTGCTGGCATCTGTGGCTACAAGCACTATGCAAAAGAATGCAGTCCACAGACCAATGCTAGTTCGCAGGGAGAGGTAGGAAAGATCATAATCCCTGTGTGAAGAAAGAAACAAAATTATTAACCGAGCTAGAAGTCACTTATACTATAATCTATTTGAAAACAAGTACTGAGGCCAAGCTCTGTAGGTATTCACCAATTTTCTCACCCTTAACGTTAGTTCTGAGATAAACAGCAATTTTTCTGTCTCATCTTCCATGAAAGCAAAGCAACACCATAAGGTGTTTCTAGGACTGAAGGTGCAACTACCTAGCTTGGGAAGCATTATGAGGATGATCTTACCAGAACTACCCAGATGGTTTCTCCTACTGGGCAGATCAATCCCTGTTTACCCCTGCAGAATCAAAGCAAACATCTCCACATAGTCAGAACATAAAACTTATTTACATCCTAGCCACTTCTTATTACTGATTCCCTCGTTAAGGCTCACCAGTGCCCACAGCTTTGCCAAACCACATCCATGTCTCAGTCTCTTGCTGCTGCATTTACATCTTTAAGGGCATCCACTTTTTCCACACATCTGCTTTCAATTACAGCTATTCTAACAGGCTAGAAAGTTAGAAAGAGTATTAAGCGGATACAAACATTGCTTACCTGCAAAATTTAAATAATATTTTTTCAAATACTAGAACTGGTCCGGTACTCCCCAAAATAGTAAGAGGTTGCCCAGCAAAGAGAGAATAGGCAATCCCAGTTAGTGAGGCTCCAAAGAGAGACTCTATTGCACTCTGTTTGGGGGAAAAGAAATTGCTGTAACTATGCTGCCTTTCAGATTAGTGTTTAGCATCACATTTGCATAAATACAATTTTAAGATGCATTAACTTAGAAATAAGACAAGATGTAAAAACATTGCAATTAATATTGACGTTTGGGACAAGAATAACTTAAGATAGTTTTGCAGTAACAATACCATGGACAAAAGAGTTTGAAAAATTCACGCCTGAGAAACATAAAGCCATCAAAACCATGAGAACAAGTTACTAATCCTGCTAGCTATGGAGGAAAGATATACCAACAATTACTACAAATTAAAAAGAAAAAAGTTACTCAGCATGTAGTTTACATAAACAATTAATTGTCTCTGTATAGAAAACACATATTGCAACATACCTGTAGCAAAACATGATATGGTATGTCATATCAAACCTGCATCAGTCAACCAAGCATTACAAAAGAAAACTGACAGGTGGAGGTGCAGGGGAAAATACTGAACAATACTGGTTTACGTATACATGACACCAAAAGCAGATGAGCAGTAAACCAATGTCCCGCCTGGTAATGCATTTCTTTTCACCGAAGTAAGAGATCTATTTCAGTTCTTGAATTAAATGTTTTACTATAACATTTTCTGCCAAAAAAAAGCTACAATGCACCTCACAAGAGAGGGGAAAGACTTTTTAGATTCTAAAATTGTATTAGAGTTACTTGAAAACAGTTAATTACACTGTTTATTACTATGGGAAGTCATGGATTAGAGAGTAAAGGGTTCCAGGTGGAACTGTCAAGTGTTTGCTATTTTTCGATTATGCAAACCTAACAAAACAATACTTATGCAAACTTCAGATCCAATTGATAAAATGTCTAAAATTGGGCAAAATGGTTTGCTGAACTAGGGTTGTTAAATATGAAAATATGAGTCCCTTATTCATTACATTAGAAAAATATATATATAATCCCAGACCCTTGTTCTATTACCTTTGAACTAGTGCTTTTGGTTAGTCAATGCATTAACCTTGGGGCTCTCAACTGAGGTGGCAGGACAGGAGTACTGTGGAGGTGATGACCTCTGGGAATGTGAGGAAAGGTTTCAAACACAAACTGTATACCTTACAATGTCAGCTACTGTGCTTGAACATGTGTGTGCAGTAACTAAATTGTATATTCAATGGTGCACATCAAGTTATCTGAAGGCAGGAACAAACCCACAAACAATTCCAGATAGCTAAAAGAAAGAAGGTGTTTAAGAATCAAGCCTAAGGAGCGTATTTTCATAATTATACATGATGTACATTCAGAATTTACAGACATTGACTAATATTCCTAAATTTAGAGTGGCAAAAGCAGTGCACAAAAAGACATATAATTTATTTCATATTTGCTATCAGCTTGAAGTGCTACAACAATAAACAAAAATCTGAGTCAACAGCATTACTTGAAAGAGATAAAATAGTTAACTAAAATTTAATGTAGTACAAGCTTAGAAACTCGATCTAAGTATCAAGAAGAATTTTATAGCATAAGCTTTACCAGAATCTTAAAATTTGTAAAGGACATGTCTGAACACATCCTTCCCTCCCCCAAAAGAGCAGAGACTTGTTTCTTTGTGGTAGATTTAAAAACAGAAAATACATTTCAAACTGGTTTATTCACAAGCCAATTGACACAAACACATTATTAACATCGCAGATGTTAAGTATTCTTTCTGCGCTCCAAAATCAGAAGTGCAATGGTATTTTGGTTAAAAATGTGCTGATGTTATCTACTGCCCAACATAACATTCCCGAATTTTTTTTACATATACATTTTATATTCAAGTCCTTAACAAGGAAGAGTATTTTCTGCTCATAAACCTTAGCCACTATCCTTCTTTGTTAACAACATATCGTTAGTGAAAACATACATCTCCTCTCCATCACTTAAATACACAATTGACTGCTACCCATACACTGCAGGCATGATCATCCTCGTAGGCCTACTACTCAAGGCCGGTACACGTTCTTGGCTATCCACCTTGAGCCTCTGACTTTGCCTAAAGTAGGCCTATTGGGATGGTGCACCTTTACTGCTATTCATTAAAGTAGCCAAAAAGAAGGCAATGCAAGCCCTTTCTCAATTCATGAAGCCATTCATCCAATAAGGCAGGATAAACATTTTTTACCTCCACTGTGCATCTTCTCCTGTTCACATGGGTTCCCCACATTTTCCACAGCAATTACCTTTTGGGGAAGATCTGCTTTGGGGCAGGCTAATCAAGTGCTGTGGGTAAATTCTTCAAATACAAGTATAAATAAATGAGACAAATGCACACAGTGACTTGCCTCTGAAGGTCTAAAAGCCTGGCCACTACCATTCTTTGTACTCACTATTCTGCTTTGTGTAGCTTCTCCCAGGAGCCCTCCAAAAGTGATTACAGGAGACATACAGGCACAGTATAGGAAAAGAATCGAGGCCAGGCACTGCAGGCTTAATGCATCCTTGAAGTCACTCAAGAAAAAAGGTGCTTTCCTTTTGATGTCAAGTATCAAACCACCAAAAAGCCTAAATAGGTGAGATGAAACTCGTCAAACTGTACACTAAAGGATTCTAGCTAGTTCAAAACTATGGGCTACACATGACTGCCAGTGCCTATTGCCGGCACAAATTAGTTATTTCATAATCCAGATTACAGCATAACAATTTATAATGTAAATGAGAATCTTATCCATTCCGATTCAGTATTCCAAATATAAGCAATCAGATTATCCACATTTTTTAAAAGCTGGCTAGGTATTTTTGTATATGGGCTAGATACTGAAAAAATATCTTTGCAAGTTATTTTATCTAAATAAATGTTTTAAGACAAATCTGTCTGGTGATATTCAAAACAAGGAATAGAAGAAATATGCTAAACCTCAACCAAGACCACTGCATTGATACATTTCAATATTACTACTCTAATCAGTAGTTGTATGTAGGATTCTCTACATGCACATGGCTGAGGTCTATCCTTTTTAACAGTGTTTTCATTTGGAGTATATAGATATTCTGCAAATGGAAACACAAACATACATTAAGAGTCAGTTCAACTGGGTAAGTTATTAGCAAGAAACTAACAAGTTTTTGGCACTTTAAAAAAAATTTTCAAAATTCCAAAATACCAAGTGTAATTTGCACCTACAAATTAGGTCATCTAGACATAATTCTGTGGGCAGAAATGAACTACTCAGATCCACACACTGTCTGCAAGAAGGCAAAAAGTAAGTATAATGGTAAAAATAAGCACAGATACTGTAAAATCCTTCTTGGAAAAGTATGAGAAAGATGCATTTCATTTCAGAGTGTATAATTTTGGGGATAACAGCATTGTACATCTTTCCCAGAATTTCCCAGTTTGTTTAATCGCTACTCTTGCATGTGATATTAAGTTTTAACCATAACCAGATATTTCCAGTGTTGGACTTTTCTGGCTTTTCAGAATTAAGAGAGAACAACAATGCAACTTGACTGAAAGAAATTCCTTCAATTCTATTTTAGATCTTAAAGTAACCTAACCAAACCCAACACCTAACTAATACCAAAGTAATTTTTGCCACTTAATATTCCTTGTTCCTACATTTCACGCATGTTTAATAGAACAGATTTGCATAAGTGGAAATTTTTAGTACCTAGCCCAATACTGAAAATTGTATAGTGCTGCTATAATCATGATAATTGCATGCTTGTGACAATCAAAAATTAAACCCCAAGTCTTAGAATTCAGTTAGTTAAATTAGACAGCATCTTATATGAAATCCTTGCAAATGTGTTGAGAAACATTGCCACAGGTTTGAAAATGCTTTAAGCGGATTGGTATTTATAGGCAAGAATCCAACACTTGAAAAGGAAAAAGGATGCACTCTGACACTTATACCATGATTTTTTATGTTGAAATGTCATCAATAAAAATTGTGAAGATTTATCACTTTTATTTCTTTACAGCAGTTAGTATTTAGGGAAGTGAACACACCTTCCAGTTCTCTCAAGTTCAGGTCCAGCATGATGGCCTTCCTGTTTGAGAGTCTCTCCTGTAGGAGTAGATCCATTTGGAAATTTAGGTACCTTCCTTTTTTCCTATAGAAAAAAAAAAAAAAGGGAAAAAAAAGGAAAAAATCATACTTTGAGACTGCCTTTATGCTAAAAA
The DNA here is from genome assembly GCF_017976375.1 of Cuculus canorus. Classification (NCBI taxonomy): domain Eukaryota; kingdom Metazoa; phylum Chordata; class Aves; order Cuculiformes; family Cuculidae; genus Cuculus; species Cuculus canorus. Next base: position 115,923,266 of record NC_071402.1, read on the forward strand.
CTGTAATTCAAAGAGAGCGTGCAGAGACTCTATGCCTTCCAAACCTTTTTCATATTCTCAGCTTGTGAGCAGTCCTCCATTTGCCAAATTCATCTTTTGTTGAGTACAGACGACTAGAACTGTACAACAATCCCAAAAAGATCTTATTAGTACCTGGCACAACAGCATTAATTTTCCCTCTTTCTACAAGAAATATGTCCCTGAGACACGATGAAACATAGCCTACCTTTTCAAGACACAGTGGAACTTCAACCACGAGGCCTAGAAATCTTCAGATTTTTTTCTGTCGGTCATTTCCAAAACAGAATTCTCTAGCTTCTAATAGAAACTGACCTCACTTTATGACACACACGGTATTTAGTTGAATTATGAATGAGAAGTCAATCACTTATTGAGCAAGCTGCTCACCAGCTTCTCAAATTTCTCAGCCCAGCTTGCCTTCCAGAAAACCTTCCAAAAACCCTTGAGCCCAGCTTATATGGAATAGGTTAAGTGGTAGCTTCAGGCTATTCATGAATGAAGTGCACCACCATCATCCTTTCTGTTCCACCCACTCCTCCAAACCATCATGGGATTTGACACCATCGTCAATCTTCTGAATCAAGAGTACGGTCTCTCCCCTGACTTTTGATCTCCTGGTGGCAGAAACTTCCCCCCAGGTGTAAAGAAGGAGAAATCTGTGTCTTTTCTAAGGGGGACAGCCTCCCTCCCACCCTGGCTCTCATTCTAACCCTGTGTCACAACTGAGCAATATGACCGATTTTTATCTATCTCATAAACATTCTGTGAACACTATATAGTAGCCAATATACATTAAAACATTTCAGTCAATATTGTATGCAAATAAAAGTTTTTATAAGAATGACAGTATTTTTGCTGATCATTGTTAGATTACTAGTTAAATTTATAACATGAACTCGCATACAATTTTGGACCAATTCTCCTAGATTTAACATGATCTCATTTCAGTATTACAAAAGGAAACAAAGTAAACACAATTTACCTAAAAGCATAACAGTAAACTGATCTGGTTTTTTTGTTTTTTTTTTTTAACTCAAAAGGACAATCCAGTTTTTCTTCCAAATGAATATGGGGGCTTATGCTTATTCAAGTTTATACTCGGTACACAATTAACCTGCATTGGGAAATCGCATTTTCAAAGCAAAAATCATGAGAGTTCTCTACTGGACTTTTTTTTTTCCCCCCTATTACCTGAGAAGGAACACTTTTTGGTGGCTCAATTCGTATAGATGGGTCCCATTCTCCCGGAGGCAGGACTGTCACTTGGTCTAAAAATTCATCAATTCCTGACAACAGATCATTTCGGTCTTTTGCTTTATAGGCAACATCATGAAAAACCTACAAGAAGAAAGTACCCAATGTTAATTTTCAGGGTTAGGGGTTTTTTTGGGAGGAGGTAGAAGGTGGAGGCGGGAGTGGGGGTGGGTTTTGTTTGTTTTGAAGAGGAAATAGCAACAAGGAACACTTCATTATTTTTAAAAAGGCATGAGAATTTTTTTTGAAGTCCTCAAAAGACAGGCTTTTACTTTAATTGCATCCTTTGGCATGAAGAGCTACCTGTATGTACATTCCTACAGAACATAAAATAAGTCTGTCATATCTCTGAACTCAAAAGGAATACTGAGTTAATTTATAAAATTAACAAGTTCATCTTCAATATTCAGTAAATCAAGTTCATGTATTAACATCACTATCCCAGGGCAGTTGTGGCTGCCCCATCTCTGGAGGTGTTTAAGATCAAGTTGGATGGGGCCTTAGGCAGCCTGATCCAGTGGGACGTGTTCCTGCCCATGGCAGGGAGGTTGGAACTGGATGATCTTCAAGGGCCCTTCCAACCCAAAATACTATATGATTCTATGATTATTGCCTGAGCTAAATCAGGACAAAAGTACCTTAAAACTTCAAAACAAAACACAAGTTTTTATTAAGAACTTAATTTGTACACCTCTGGCTTGCTTAATTTTAAAAGACTTCCTTAGAAGCACATGAAAACAAACCTCTCCTAGCACTCAAACTAAAAAAAAAAAAACCCACCTGTTTTACAGATTACTACAACAGAAACTCTGAATTTACAAACAATTAGTGTTTAAACAAAACATCCCCTCAACCTCAGGTTGCATTTTATACAGAGACAAAAAAGATGCTAAACTTTGCTTTAAAAACACCTGTTTGCAGAGGATCCTAAATGGCTTCTGTACCCTTGAAGCCTGAACTGTTTGTCTCCAAAGATCTCACCATTAAGTCTTTTAATTATAAATTTGACCTTTTAAGCCTACTTAGGTCTTTTTAGACCACTAAATAATTCTAATTTTTCTATTTCAATGATCCACAGTATTCCTAAAAATCATCCTACCTAAAAAATGAGAAGCTGCATCCAAAGCTTTTAATATTCAGTTCTGAGATTGAACAAATACTGTATTCACAGACTAGCTACCCAACACTAAAATGACCAACTTCTGGTTTACACTATCAAATCTTATGTTGTTCTAGATAAGGATACATCAGGATTACTGCCAGGTAAGCACAATAATTTACCATCAATTCAGTAGGTGGCGCTCAATACAAAGTCAGAATACCCTGATATGGCTCAGTAAGATGACCATACTCTTAAAAGTCTCAAATCCCCTGTGCTCTTCAAAACCATTCACCAGGGCTCTATGCCTACAACTTCAAGTGTCTCAAAAAATTCTAATTTTTACTATTTGAACTCACTTTGGTAAAAAATATCCATGATGACTCAATTGCACACATTCTTAAACTTTCCGTCCTGAAACTCAGTTTGCTGTGTCCTTTCCAACACAGTGATTCATATCAGACACAGTTCTATTTAATAGTACACCAAAGCTAAACTATTTTTTCGAAAATACATTTAGGATTTCTTGAAGTAAGGCAAGGGGAAAAAGTTAAATTACCATTATCTAGTTCACTAACACAAAAATAAGTTTACAGTTCTTTATTTAACCAGTTTAGGTGTTTTTTTTCCTTTAACCTTTTATTCCAGAATACATTTATTGAATGGAGTTGGTAAATACATTATTCTAGACTTCTTTAACTACATGTGTTTAAAATACATCACTCACATCATCTGTCATAAGTGTTGCTATTGATCTTCCAATTTCATGGTACTGTGGAGCTTTTCCTGCTGGTCCCAGCAACAAAAACAAAAACCTATGGAGAAAGCAACCAAGATGAATATGGCTGGCCCATTTGAATAAATTCAGGACATTCTTTCAAGCTAATGTTTAAAGAAAATTTAGTTGTGAAGTAAAAATAATTTCTTCACCATTTCAGATCTCAAGACTAAGACAAGACTGGCCTTAAAGTCCTTACTGGAAGGAATTCTGAATCAAAATTACTCTAAAATCTTAAAAATTAAGCCTAATTTTTCAACTTCTTCTACTGTTGTAAATGTAGTAGAAATCCACAGGCAAGAACTCAATGAATATTTCCACTGGATTATAACCCTTTCTGACACTCTCACTGGCAAAGACTCCTTAATGAGGGCCTAGAAGCTTTATGACCTGTTCTAGCCTCCCTGATGATCACCTCTTCGCCACTCACTTCGCCACTGAGTACGTCACACAGTGGATGCACAGACAGACTTCAAACGACACACTGGCCGTACTCATATAGGCATATCCTCATCCTATGTCAGTGGAAAGGAAGGGAAGGGAACAGGCGTTCTGCACACTTAAGAGATATAAGCGACATTTTGGGAAAGGAATCCAATCTAGAGGCGGGTCACAGCATACGTGAACAGTCTCCATTTCAAATCACAATAATAGTTATCATTCTTTTAAAGAACAAAATAAAAGAAACTTGACCAGAACTAGTACGTTAGAAATTCAAAAGGACACAAACCAAAGAGTGAATCTTGGTAAATCTTTTCATAACGTTCTTCTTATACTCTATGAAAACAAAGTTCTTAAGCACAACATTTGAAAAAAGTAGCTCCTTTCACCTTACAGTACAAAAAGCTCGATGTTATTTTTCCTTTGCAAACAGACTACCCTAACTGAAACTGACACTGCGTCTTCAGAATCAAGTATGCTATTCCAAATCTGCAGGTCTACACCATTCATAAAAATTTAGGATAGGATAATTTTAGCTATATCAATATAATAATATGGATGCAGAACAAGGAATTATGATCACTAACTTCAACTACCCTCTGAAAATTCTCACATCTATTTCTAAGAACACTGCCAAGACTACTTTTGCCTTTCATTAGAATATATAAGCTGAAAATTGCAAAAATAAACAGGCACTTTATCACTTTTAAAACATTGAAAAAAAACACCAAAAAACATAAACGTACAAATTTATCCAAACACCACAGAACAGCCCAGTACATCAATGTGCACAGAAAATGAAGTGTCCTCTATGATGACTGATGAAATGACCTACTATATGCATTATGGGACCTGCATTTTGACACTCTGATCATCTATGGTGAATACACTCACAGTATGCTGGCAAGACTCATTTTGTCAGGGGTCAGTGCACCAGGCATACTGCAGATTAAAACCCAATGCCATGCATTGGCTGAAATTAGTTACTCCAATGTCAATTAAGTAGATCTGGGCATATAATAAAGAAAGTTAATGACCTAAGTTATTCACATATGGAGTATTTGTATGCAAAGAGTAGAGCTTCAGATGACACAGATTTTTGGACTTAACGGATTCTTTGCCACTGTCACACTGTGTTGTGCTGAAGGGAACTGTAACAATCTTCATGTTCATCTTTAAAATGGCAACACAATCTTGGAAGACTTCTTGCTTCTACTCCAGGTCAGCTATCAGCTTCAACTTCTGCGCTTGCTTAAGACAGCATCATTATATATACTTAAAGCATTCAGAGAATCTTATGGTGGATCTCATTCCTTCAAATTTTGCAGCAAATCACTGGCGTTATGGTAAACAAAACATTTCTTGAGCTTAACAGAGTAGGTATAAAAATTTACAACTATTTGAGATCTTAAATATCATCATTGTATAAGCAAAGCCAGACTTTCCAGGCATTTATTTACCGTGTAGGAACCGGAACCTCTGTGAGACCCGAAAGAAGCACAGCAGGGGAGAGCCTCACAAAAGCAATAATAGGTCTTTCTAAAAAATCTACTTCTCCCACTAACACATTTGATGCTTCTGCTCCTGAAGGAATTTTCCTCATGAAGTTCATATCAACCTATTCATACAAAGATGAAACAAGTGTTTATTCCCTTACATTTGTGAGCAGAAATTCTATAACATAGGTTTATCAGTACTTACTAGACATTCATGCTACAAATAGAAATAAAAAAGCAAATCAAATATTCCACAGTACAGGAAAGACAAACATGTAGAAAGTGTCAGCCAGACAACTAATAATTAACTAGTGTCTAAAAGTTAGAACTACTACCACCTACTATGTTCTAGAAGACTCCAAACTGTATAATCACCTTTCTAATATTACTTAGCATGACAAACATTCCATGATATGACATAACTTAACAAAATCTATGCACAATTAAATAAGGAGAGTTCATGTAATTATATATGGTTTCTAAAATGCAATTAGTTAACTATTTCACAGTTGTGTATTTCAAATGTCATAATTTTGAAAAATAATTTTTATGTTTATGTTTATATTCATAAGGAATATAATGGCTTAAAATCTTAACTTTCTGTACATAGTTACAGAAGAGTATTAGAAAGTGGTACAGCACATGAACTCTGTGTTCACATACATACACAGACACACAAGCACCAGTTATACTGTTATCTAAAGAACTTACAGATGGCCTCTTGAGTCCCACACCAAGTGTGCCACAACTACAATGCCAGGAGGCTGACTCCTGCCCAACAGGAGACAAGGCAGGTGTACAGAAGGACAGGCCAAGTAAAAAACATTAAAACTGTGACAGAGAAGCAGGAATAAAAGGCACCTGCCATGATTAGATGAGAACTACAGCGTACATCAGCTTGCCTTAAACATCATTATTTAACTTGGCAAATCAATTTTCTTAGCATTTCACAGTGCAGATGACACTACGGATTGAGTTTTATAGCAAAAACAGTAACAAAACTTGCCCAATAAATTTAAATTATGAAAGAATACAAAGGACTTAAAGTATTACACAAGATTTCCTTCAGAAAATTATACTATATGCTCCTCATGATTAAGATGCACATTAATTTCTGTACAGTAAATTCACGTAATGCAAATCTCCTCTAAAAGCCTTTGAGAAAAAAAAAAAACACCCACAAAAAATGCGCAACAAACCCTAAAAGGCCATCCTACAAAAAAATGTTACAACATCACCTAAAAAACTGTTTTCAAAAGTGTCTTTTTAGTAGATCAGAAAATAATCTCCCTCTGCATAAGAAAGTTCAGCAGCTGCACTCTTTAGGTTACCAAAATACTGAAAGGATCAAATGAAACAAAGTTTAGTTCCACTGGGAAGAGTTTCAAAACATGTGACACATTTAGCCTATGCCACAATATGGCACTTGTACACACATGTCATAGCGCACATCTCGTGTACACTCCTACACGTGTATGTGTGTGTGTCTTAGTTGTAACTAAGAGGGCAGTTAAAACTACCACATATTTTGTTATGTAGTTATTTTGTGCTAAACATTAAGGTATTTAAGGTTATTTACCTTACTAAAATCAACCGTGCTGTTTTCTCTGCTTCCTCCTGTCCCAGTACCTTTAACGTCTCCACTTTTCCCAGTGTCTAAATTTCCAGGTGCTGACTGTGGAGATGCTAACAGCCCTAAATTAAAACAAAGGAGCGAAGTTCAAAATGGTGTATTAAGTGAACAGAGCATACCAAAACTCAATGTGGCAGCTTGCTTAAAGCAAATGTGCAAGTTATTCAGTAAGTGTGCTTACATTAGTATCATAAATGCAACATTAACAAGTCACTGTGTCACTGAAATAATGACATAACTTAAACTAAAATTAAATATTGCCCAAATGATGGCCATTTGCAGAACAGTCACCAGAAAGTAAAACAAGAGTTACTTTAATTGTAGAAAATATAAGAAGTGTTGATGTTTTAATTGTAAGCACTCTAGTAATTGCTAGATAACATCTTCGCTATATTTAGAAATCCTCAAACACCAAAAGCAAACACCTCTGCTATCTAGTCTGCTGTGTAGCAGTTACTTCCATTGCAAAAAGCCTCAGCAAGCCTCAGGCTACAACAATTACAAGAAATTATACCCTGATAGTTAACTAAACTTGTAAAAGCAAACAGTGTACTGCAGAAAGAACAGACAACTTGCAAACCATGATTTCAATCAACAGACCAGAACTCCAACTACTGATCTGACCAGATGTCACTGTATGAAATGGTCCAACGTGTCACCTTAAGAGGCATGAACAATAAAGTTATTCCAGCTAAAGGTAGAAATTCCCTCTAACATCTGCATTAGAACATTGTTTTACGTAGTTTGCTATGCTACTAGGAACCCTGAACTGCAGATTCAGTGAAGGGTACAAAAGTGAAGTCGCTTAAGTGTTCATACACACTGAATTCCATTTTGCGCCACAGTTATTTCTACCTGACTACCATTTAAAAGCTGGTCTAGGCATGCATTACCAAGCCCAAATCCTGGCTTTTGAATTACGGAGCTTTTACTTGTTGAGCTTAACATGCACTAGAAGCACGTTTGGCCTTGCTTGTCTACACGAGAGTTTTCTGATGTGGTGATAAACATGCTTTAACATGCTTTCAAAACTACATCTAGACAGAGACTGAAGTCTAAACATTGTATTACATGCAGAAAGTTTGTATTTAAGTCAAGTGTCACTCTAATGAAACTAAAACTAAGTTCTCCCTGGCTACCTTTTGGCTATTGTTTTGTCATAAGTACTGCTGCATAACTACTTGCATCATTCCATGTTTATAATTCAGCAATTTGACATTTTTTAGAATTTCGAATGACAACTGAATTAACTTTATTTGATCCCCAAAATTATTTCCAATAAATTCTTTCAAAAGAGCCAACATATCACTGGAAAATATGCAGGTCCAAGCCTTTGCCATTCATTTTCAGTCTTATAGGTCATAGTGGTGTATGTAGTTTCTCCTGAAGCAAAACCAAATGAAGTTAACCTGCGATTTCTTTTGTGAATCGTAACATGCACAGGTAATTACCTAACACTGTAAAAACTATGTTCAGGTAATTATTTAAAAAAAAAAAAATCACATTCTACCCTTTTTCTCCAAGATGTACACATTATTACATCATTCACAAAAATAACTAACAACCACCAACCACCTGTGAAATCACCTGTTCAAACTATTTAACTGCACAAGACTTGATGTGAAGTGTTTGTAGGACTAGAAAGAGAACAGAAATATTAAACAGTTGTTGCAGAAGAGGACCATAATACAATAAGTTTATACATATAAACTTCGTTCACTATTGCCCCACCTAACAAAAAAGGTAACTGAAGATGTGTATGACTGATGAAAGATGAACAGTAACGCTCACTTTTAAACATGTGAGCAAGAGCAAGCAGAGACTACAACAGAAAGTGGGGAGACAATCAGGGAGAAAACTAGGAAATAAGGATTCTACGTGTTAGCATAAACAAATTTATTATTTCAGTACTGAAGTGATACTGATTCTTCTAAAAAGTCTGCCTTCAAGATTTCTTCAACCAGTCATCGCTAAGGTCCACAAGTTTTGGCACCAACACAGGCATATTTGGCTGATCTGAACCATGCGTGAATGGGTTTCCTTTCTGTTGCTCTTGCAGCGGGACAGACTGCTGCACTTACAGGAGAAAACTGCTTACAGGTTTTCAGACTGGAGTAAGCAACATTTCCATAAGATACTGATCAATGTGCATAAACAAATGCAATCTGATATTTACAGGGAAACTCAGAATAAAAAAAACTATAATCGCTAATAGCAAACCTTTACTTAAATACCAACGCTAATAAAAACTTATTTCCTTCTTTTCTCCAGCTCCCAACACTAATAAAAACTTATTTCCTTCTTTTCTCCAGCCCAGTAGATACTAACTCAGAGGCTACTGCTAAGAGGAAAAGTACAGTTTTCAGACTGTGAGACAGAGAAATACATCTTGTCTTACCAAGCTATCAAGACAATCACTAAAAATACACAGTACTCTTCTTGATGTCACATAGATGTACTTGCCTCCCTTGAAAGACAAAGTGGATTGAGTCTTGAGTAAGTCTGGATTAAAACCTTGCAAAATCACTCAAGTTAAAGTACTTATAACTACACTTTCACTAAATATCACGTGAGTTTTCTAGCCAACTACACTTAGTTTAATACCATGATCACAAAAGCCTAAATGGGCATTATCTACTGGAAAAAGCAAGCAAGGAGAATACAGACATCTGTCTCACATCCCCACTTCCATTTAAAAAAAATCTCACACCATTTTGGAGGAAATAAAAATCAATTTTTAAAATAAACTTCAATACAGCTTTAATGCGAAAAAAAAAAGTAGAAGGCAAATCCTTTCTGAATTATTATTCACAACAATTATTATTATTATTGTAAAGCTGCAGTAAATAATATTTTACTCAGTTTTAAAGTACTTTTATCAGTGAACTAAAACTCCCCTTAAAAACAGGCTGCTTTGCTGTTGTTCACAAACATTAACAAAGCTGGTAAACTATGTTCACCTTTAGCAGCTCTCTTCTAGCTCTACCTATGGAATTCATTATTCAACAGTTTCAAAGACGGGAAGACAAATGCTGTTCTTCAACTGATGAAAGAAAATGTTACAGATAACCCCCTTGCCTGGTTGACTTACTATGAATTGATTGACTGGCTGATAGAAACCAAGCAGTAGACTGGAAGTGTGCCCTTCCTCCCTTCTTTTACTGTAATTCATATTAAGTTCAGTAACCTTCCAGCTATTTATAAAGACTGAAAAAATAAAATCTGAACAGTAGAAAGACAAGGAGAAATACTAAATAGAAGCAAGCTGTCTATTAGAAAATAAAAACAGTTCCTAACTCTCAAAGGAGGCAGCCCCTACTCAACTACACAGAGGCAGACGAACTATTCAGGTTCTGCACTATTCTGAATTTCTAGAGACGTCTTACAGAACATAATGTATAGTGCAATGAATCAAGATTTATTTTTTTTTTAAATCAATACAAGGAAGATGACTTCCTCTTCAGGATTTCCTTCTGAGTATGTCTCCCAAGACACAGATTAGACCACTTGCAGCCCTGAATTCATAGTCTGAGAATGTCTTCAAAGGAATCTATGGAAAATGTGCCTTTCTGTGGTCAGATGATTTCTTGACTTAAAAAGGGTGAAAAAAAAAAAACATAAAATAAAATGTCTTCTATCGTTATTGGTGTTCATCTTTCTCTGGAAGGACTTTTGTTTATGAATTAACTGTGAAATCATTCCTTTCACATTTTTCCTTTATGAGAAACATCCCCTTGAGGCACAAATGCTATTTGAATATGAGTTGGAGATTCTAGTGGAAAGCTTTATTAGTGATGATAATCATAGCATCAAGTAGTTGATCTTCATTTGTTTGCCTTCTCTGGGGTTCAAGGAGCTTGGGTCTGGCACGCTGTCATTCCTGTCAGATGAGTAGAAAAATGCAAACTGGAAAACCAATTACAGCCTTTATTCCTCTTCTGCTTTTTAATACCTTTGAAAGATCACCCATGAGAAAGAATGATCTTCATGTGAATTCTCTGAATTTCCCATAAAGAAGTCAGAAAAAGCTTTTGTGCTTGCTTTTCTGAATTTAAGTACTCCAAATCAAGATCACAGCTTACAACACAGTTTGCTCTCTCCTTTTCAGTGACTTGGCTGCAAAATGTGAAAATGCACATAACCATTTCTCTGTTGGCATATTTTCACTCCTATATGTAACAGTGCGCTGAAAATTATTAGAGAAGTGAGGAAGGAAACCAAGAAAAGTCTTGCTGATGAAAAAATTGAAACAAAATCAGCTTCCTCACCCAGGCATAAAGCAGACATCCTACAAGCTAGATTTTGGCACAATACCTTTTGGGGCAAGGGGGTGCAGGAGGAGCCTTAAAGGCTAAAAAGAAAGACGATCCCCTTACCAACATGATCCATCTACGAAGATTCTAAAGTCTCCAAGTGATATTTTGCAAAAGTAAAGCAAGTATAACAGTTTGTATGCAAGTATAACATACGAGTTATGAAACATTTAGTAAAAACGAAGAAAGAAACCACCAGAGCTTTCCATTCTTTCTTTCAACTTATCTATACATCTACCTTTTTACACGTAAAGATCAACAACTTTGCAAGACAACACATTAATAAATCGCAAGCTCTGACATACAATTACAAATGCTTAACTATCTTATCTTATTTTGCATATCAAACACAACAAAACTGTTATCAAGTGTCTGATTCGGAAGCAGTGCATTAATGGACATCCATCTGGAAACAGCTGTAAGTGAACTGAACTTGCCAGTTCCATCATAAACTACTACTGGTTTTAATGGCCTTGGTTTTCAGAAGCACGAAATAAATAAATAAAACTACGTAAAGACTCCAACTAAACTACAAACACAACTGATTACTCCATCCTTCCTAATTACTTCCATACTCATCTCCAATACTTCACTACGTCTTCAGCTGTAGCTATCACAGGATATCAAACACTGGTTTAAAACACTGATTCAACCACTGACAAAAACAAAAAAGCAAATCCTGATATGGACTGAAGGTGAGTGAAAGGAAAAGGCCACCATTTTTTCACATTTTGCTTACACATATTATATTTTAAAACCATATTCCTTTTTATTTATACCAATGAAGGTTAATTAAAGATTTTTTTGCTGGCTTTAGTTAAAAGCTTAAAAGTTAAAAATGCCAAACAAGAAAACAGTCACAACTGAGAAGAAACAAAACATGCAGGCAAAGGTAACAGCTATCATATTCCTTTGTGCCCAAGCTATGTGCCAAAACCATCGCAATGCAAGTGATCCAGATGCAGAGAGCATCACACATGGACAACTTAAATTTTAATAGTTGCCTGGTTTTCTGTCAATATTTTCCTCTGTCTTCTTTTCCTGGCTTTCCTGCACTTCTAAGTCCTCCTCAGGTGGGTGGATTATTACTGAAGGAATATCACCACTGGCAGACGACACCAGCAATTCCTTGCCCTGAAGTGGACTTGGCCGGGCACTTGTGGTTGGCAGGTGACTGCAGGTAGGACTGGATGGTGGTGTGTTTTGAGGGGTAGTTACGGGGGTAGCACACCTTGAGGCTGCCGGGGTTCCAGCTCTTGAAGAAGGAAGGAGGTAATTGAGAAGAACTGACAAACGTTTTTCTCCTCTCAGGGAAATATTTGAGGCAGAGAGACCTGTTCGCAAAGAGTGACGGGAGGCTGAAAGGCCTTCCCCTGAGATAAAACAAATGAAACACCATGAGGTTTACAATAGGGATATACTAAAAAAACCACAGACACAAATATGCATTAACAATTTACATGGTAAACTGCAAGCTTTACGGGCCAAAAGTGTCATACTCATGCAAGTAAGATGAGATAAGAGCAAATCTGATTTCATACGTTAGAATTCAGAAGCTACTGAGGAGTACTACATCGAACACTAAAGACATGTCAGAGAAGATATTATCTTAAAGTCAGTAATATTTGTTAATATAACAACAACAAGAAAATGCATCTATTAAAACTGACTCTTAAATTTTCCTAGAAGAATTTATTGTTCAAAATTATACAACGGCTACCTTTAACACCATCCAAAATACATTAAGAAAATCATTACTAGTCAAAACAGTACGAGACTTCAGTTAACTGCATCCATTACGCACAAAAAATTGGTAATTCTCAAAATTAAAATACTTAAAAAATGAATGATCAAACATATCCAATTATGTCAAATGCATGTCTTCCTATAAAAGTTTCCTTTTTGTAATAAGTTTCCTAACTAGCTGTAATATCAACATATATTTCTGAAGAGGGCACTAGGACGAGATATATAGTCCTCTCTCTATTTCTTCTTGGTGTGACATCAAATATCCCCATTCACCTAAAACCAAACACTTCTCCAAAATCCACTTCTACTTTTTTTGCCTTATCTCGTTGCAGTGTCACATTGTTTTCATATAAAGAGAACATAGTTTTGTCATGGTTCCCTCAGATTTAAGTTTGTAATGGATTTCAGCTCTTCCTTAAGGAGGAAGAGACTGCCTGTCCTCATATCAGCACTTCTGTTAGAAGGTTTAGCAATACTATTTCTCCTGTTTACCACAAACACTTCTTGTCAGTCTCCTTGGGAAGAGCACTGATTAATTTTCCTGCAATTCCTGAAATCAATAATGTTGTTTTCACGTACCATACCATCAAACAAGAGAACAGCGAACTAGATACGTTTAGTCCCACGTTTATACTAGGCACTACAAAGACCAATATGTTGTTGAACAAAACTAGAATCATTTACAAGGAGGCACATGAAGTATACCTAGGAAAAGGTAACACACATTTCCCCCCCACCACTAACAATGGAAGATCCTACGGATACAAGCTTGATTTAAATTAAGAACAAAAGCCTCACGTATCGACTATTAAAACTGTAGTGCAGTAAAGACAAGAGGACCAATAAAGCAAACTGGATGACTTAGTCAAAATTAACCACAAAGGTAGTAACTAGACTTCTGTCACTGTATGTGATAAATCGTGAACATATGTCCTAAGGAGCCTAAAAATCATTACGGTCTGTTAGAGGATAACCATAGGATTATAAAGAAAAAGTAAATCAGTATATTCTGGCAGAGTTCACCATATTATACTGGTTTCTTATTTCAGCATATATTCCATATTCTAGTGTAGGAATAGTACACACTGGAAAGCAGAAGTGATACAACATAAGTAACTGACAAGGAAGAGACCTCAAATACAAAATTCTCAGAATCACAACTGCAGATACAGGTATCCAAGGATAGGTATATAAAACAGGTTTATATGTGAAATTTTCACACTTGGTAAACCAAACAGAAAACTCTGAGGTTTCAGAAGAAATTACACTCTTACATAAATAACTTCGTTTTGTTTTCATTCTAGAAAAATTAATTTGTGAAATTATCAAACGAAATACTTAAGCATCATATATTCCCTAGCTAATAAAAAGTATTACCAAGCTTAGATACTTGCTGGAGCATACTCCAAGTTTGGACAGAACTGAGAGCTCCCAACAAGCACTGAATTAGGTGGAACATATTCTAAGTAATGAGGCATCTTTCAAGACAGGAAAGGAACTGAAGGAGTGATTCGTGAAATCAATACTAAGTATTCACTAGACTAAAACACTTCAGTTGAAATTATATACGTCTTAGTTAATGAAAGACAAAAGATAACGAAGAAAAGAGCTGGAAAAAGGGGCCATAAGAAATACAGGAATAAAAATATGCTGCTCCGCGGTACATTTTGCTATTTAGACTTCAGACCTGGATGACTAAAGTAAAAGTATTGATTTGCAGAATATTTTCAGGAATTCACTCAATAAAATATGTGGTGCGGCCTATAAAAATATTACAAACACCTTTCTCGTGTTTGGGGTCCACTCGCCCTCCCATTAGCTCCTTCTCTACAAAACTAGGTAGAGGTAAACAGTGTTTTAGCTAAAAGTAATTTCTTCTCCACTAGCATAGTGAACTTTTTCTAGCGATATTAACATAACACTGGATCAAAACACAGTAACTGTCAGCATCACTGACTCATGACATGACCACAAACTACATCTCTAGTACAAAGACTGAATAAGCAAGTACGATCCATCTGACAAACATACAAAGCTATGACACTATGCTAAAATTCCACAAACATTGCACGCTCCATTCAAGCATATCCTAAAAACAATCAGGACCAGTGTAGGTCTGTTTCTATACTACAAAACAATAATGCATGCTATGCATACAGGCAGAAGTAGAATGTTTGAATACATTCAAAAATATACAGAAACATCACCCACAGATACACAAAGCACCACAGCGTTATCATTAGTTCTCTGCTTATCAAGAAGACAACACTTATCTGCTATTATCAGCTGAATTTTCCTTCATCTCCCAGTGAGAACATTATTTAACAGGTTAGAACAAACTGGATGCTACAACTTATCTCACCATTTCTTTCAAGCAAGTGAGGGTCAGAATGTTTCTTGCCTATATCTGCAAAAGATCGAACCAGGGGAATCCGATTGGTGAATTTTTTCTCATTCTGATGATGGTGCCTTTTTAGAAGAGCCTCTCTCACATTCTCTCTTATGGATTCATCCAGCTGGCCAGAAGCAATCATGTTGTCCAAAACCATATCTACATAATAACAACAAGAACAAAGAAAATCTTATTTATAGCTATCAAATCTCTCCTTTGCCACACTCAAAGACTGTAGTTGCACCAAATAACAATAATTAAAAAAAATAAATCTATTTTTAAAGAGTCTTTTCTTTAGCAAAATCATCTTCAAGAATCCATTGGAAAGTTTCAAAAGCATGACTAATAAGAAAATGTGAAAGCATAGCATGAGGACACACAAGATGGTATTTATTAGTAGTATAATTTTAAGAAATAAGTTACCTAATATTTTAGAATTTATTGACATTTTTATAATCTTTTTATCATTTATTGGTATTTACTTCAACTTCCAATAGCAACCAGAAAAAGCCATCTGTGTGTCCAACAATCCTTCATTAGAAGGGAACACACTAAGACAGAAACACAATAGAGGACAGACTTCTTAAGGGAGTCTTAAACCTGGTATTCCCAATTCTGAAAGTGTAAAACTACACAAAAGTGGAAGATATTATAGAAGGTGATAAGTCCCCAAATCCTCTCTCACCTTCAGATGCCCCAAGTTCCTGAGGTTCTCAATTGAACTTAATGTGATTCACATGTTTTAGAAGAGGAAGTAGAGAAGAGCTAGTTACATCATCTAAAACTAACTAATCAGCTGCCAAGCAACATCAGGTTTTGAAAGGGCATCTTAAAGTGCTCACACCAGGAATGAAAGCCTGCATGTCCAGGAAAATATAAGCTGTGATTTCTTAGCTGCCTTTTTTTCCTAATAAATAATCCCACCCCACGCAAATCAACACAAACCTACATGACAAATTTCAAAACATATTTTGCCAACCTTAACCGATGTATCGCGAACCTAGCTGTATTAGGTGCTATTACGTAGAATTTTCAAAATGAAAAAGGTTATGGCTCAGAATACCTTACAAAAAAAATTACATGCAGCAAAGTCTGTCAGTACAGTTTAGCTTCCTTCTTGGATTACTGGCAACACGCAGCCTTTTATTATATCTTTTCAAAAGGAAATCAGCCGCTGTCTCCCTCCTGTTTTGAGAGAGAACCAAGAATACCTACTAGGTATTCCTGGCTCAGGGAAACACGTGTTTGTATGCCAAGGATTGTTACCCTACATGCCTCACAATGGCACCTAAAATTAACTTGGAACAAATTCAGGCAATCTCTTAAGATATCCTAGGGGGAATACCTCCTATTAAGAATGCTGTTTATACAGAACTAAGCAATAACTATTTTCCTCATGTACTAAGATTATTGCTAAACTCAATTATTAATAATAAATTAAAACCCAAACCATTACTTTTACAAACCCTGTATTGAACACTTTTACTCGGTAAGTCAGTAAAATAGGAAGGGAATATCCATTTTCTGAGTGAATCTGGAGGATTTCAGAACAAAATAAAAAAATGTGTCAAGCACTGCAGAAGTTTTAAGCCTTGTCCTTCACATACATGTTTGTAAGCCCTAAGCCTACCATGATTCCTTAGAAGAAATTCCACTATGTGGTACCCATAGCAAGAGACACCAGGAAAATTGTGTAAACCCAGTTCAAAGGCTTTCAGGCTAAGCATGTGCATGTACATACACATATATGAAAAAGTAGTTTCCAAAGTGACTATGTGACTAGTTAGGACACTCAGAGAAGGTGCAACAACGCATACAATATTTATTTCCGCTCACCTCTTATAAAGGTGAAAAAAAATACCAGATATGCAACAACCAGCTGCACTAACAGTATCAAGTTAATATCAACCAAGTTATGATAAATAATTAAGGTAAAGTGCATAAATAAGTTCTAAAATGTTCTGGCAGATATTTACATTTCATCTGTAGAAACAAAGACAAACAACACATTCAGGGATTAGAACATAAAGGCAAGTTTTGGGCCTCAACCTATAACACGTAATAAAGGATGTCCTACTCATCCATTGTAGCTTCTTGTAAGTGAAGTTTGTATGACAGGACCTTTACAACTAGATGCAGGAAATGCAGTAAGCATGCACATGCCTATTTCTTCACTACAGTGTTTACAAGAACAAAGGACATCATCAGAAACATCTCCAGTTAAAGATTAAAATTTAGAAATAAAACATTTTTCAAAAAAAAAGTTTTGCTGCAACCTGCTATCTCATCTAGTGTGTTTGCTCTCATGTCCAACATGACTGTCCCATTAAGAATACAGCTTCGCAGTTCAAACAGGCTGTGCAGAGACAGAGTTGCTACATAAGGCTTGCTCCATCGATCACCACCATCTTCGACATCCTCCTCAAATTTTAGCCACCTGAAATGCATACACATACACGTATTTATATTTGTCCTGGAAGACAGACAATTTGGCAAGCAATCACATTCTTTCTGTGGCTTCTGTATAACAGCACAGGTAATCCCATCAGCTCACACTGGCTTTCATTCTCACAGACAGCACAATGATAGACAGTCACAACTTTTTTGTCAGGCTTTTCAACCACACGCAATCATTTCAGGTTTTGCCCATCTTGTTTCTTTTAGTTTCAACAATATCTGCCTATTCACAAGTTTTTGTAAACAGTATGGCATTATGCCTTTGTATTTGATTTGCATATGTCATTGGCAATTTAGGATTAGAAAGCTGTCTGAAACACTATACCATGTTCAAGTCTTCTAGGGTGACATTTAAGAGCTAAGCAACACTAATATGTGTAACTATACATTGACCTTGACTCTGATTCACAGGCATTATATAAATCGAACTTCTGTAAAAGCTAGCATGCAATAAGGTAATTAGAAGTACTGAATGTTGAAGGATTTACTACAATGCATATGTACAAGGAGCAACATAACCAACATTGGCCAAAAGCAATCATGGCATTCTGTAACATTCACACATGCAATTTGCAAAAAATTAATCAAATACTGCCTAAAAAGAACATATGTGAACACTCTATTTTCTTTCTCTGAGGCAAAAAAAAAAAGGACATTAATAAGTCAGCAATAATGGAGCAAAGATTTCTGAGACTACAAATACAAAGATTTCTGAGACTACAAATACAATGCCCCATGGTCAAACACCTGCATTTACATCTAAACACAGCTGTACCTTTCACAATGCTTGGCATGAAAGTCAAAACAGCACCAGTAAGACTGACAGTCTGTTGAGAAACTATATTCATTCTTCTCTAGTTGGACAAAAAGAACACACGTTTCGATTTGCTGAGCATGAATCAAATGAACAACTCCTACAGGTCAGAACTTAAGACCTATTTTGCAGTTCTTTGAAATAAAATCACTCTAAGATACACCTTGAAACAATTTACTTCTAGCATACCTAGCTGTTTCTTTCCACTCATATTCTTCTCCATCCCTGAAGCAAAGTTCATCCATTTCAGTGAAGAGATCATGGGGAATGTGTTCATCATCATCTTCAGTACCCAAGATAAACTGCACTCGTTGGGAAGGCGTGTCTTGAAGAAAAGGAGAAACTGAACAATCAAAAGAATTCATACTCCTATTACACAAGAAACATCACATAACAGTTAAATCACTTGCACTCAGAAATATGCAGCATAATATCCACTTCAAGCGGGAAGAGGAACAAAAGAAACGTCGGCATTTCTTTTAGAGAAGGCCCTTTTAAAATTTTTCATTTTTTCTGAAAACAAAACATCTGGAAATCTATGTTTATGTAATGTGATTAAGTATTTTTAGCTCTTCTATAGATTAACAATATGGAAATAAAATCAACAACAAAAATTACTAAGTAAAAATTAAAATACCACAGGACTAGGAACCTTTTCACTTTGAGAACAAAATAAATGATAGCATCATGACACAGGCATTAATTGGAGGAGAAGGAAAAAAACTAAAACAGGTTGACAGAAACAAAGAGCCTTATTCGTAGATTGGTTGCCCTAGCAATAGTTCAAGCTACTAAACACAGCGGGTACACCCAGGAACTCACACTGTTAGAGCAGCAGATTTTTAAATGGCCCGTGGCTACTTGCATAGGGTGGAAAAAAGCATTGTGTAGTCGGAGCACTGTACATAAATTAGCAAAGTAGAAATTACACAGCTAAAATGCTGCTGAGGAAATACTTCTACTTCTCGTAGTTTAATGTCTAGTGGAACAGGCTCAGAAATAACTTGTAACAAAATCTATCTCTACTGATCAAATATAAGTAACGTGCTTTCCTGCTATAAGCAAAACAATGACAAAACCACATGGTTTTAGCAATGTTTTTAAAACCTATATATAGATCTTGTTTCAACTCAAGGGAGAGCTTTCAAATTACAAGGGTTCAATAATGTATTAATTGCAATGTTATTTCAAGGAAGGTCAGAAACAGAAAATCCAAGTAAACCTCAAATTTAAAAAATTTACTTTGTTCACTGAAATACCACCCACAGCTGCTAGATGTGAACGTACAATTGTATGCCTTAACTGCAGAGGGAAGGTTGTCTTTTAGATTCAGATAGAAGATCCGAATTACTAATAAACATAATTCAGAATTGAATTTTCCTTTTGCGTTGTTCTTCTGGCTTACTTCATCACCCAACAACATAATTTTGAAATGAGCTCTTGAATATAAACAACATTCACTACCAATAAAGACTTCAGCATATTGTTTCTGTCACAAAACAAACATAACCCAAGAATCCTGCCATATCTTGTGCATCCAGGATAGAGAAGTGACCAGAGGAGAAGTATATTTCTGTTCAATATTACTTGCTGCTTCAGATTCTACAAACTTAAGTCTCGGTGAGACTCTACAAACTTAAAATCAAACAATAATAATCTGTCTTTAGAAGAGGAAGTTTAGAATATGAATGAAACTTGAGAACTGTAAGACAAAGGTGAAAGGAGACTTGGCAAAGCGTTACCATTGCAAAACGCCTTTGTTTCAGGGAACTGGCCCCAGTACAGAACACGGTTCTAGTCACACAAAGGTGAACAGCATGGTGTCCAGGCTTGAAGTGGAACACTGCACCATAACTTTCCCATTCATTACAGTCTAGGAATCAAGTTTGAGGTCTTGAAGAAAAACTGCCAAGAGTACCCTCCAGGTGAGATTTAGATTGGATAACGAGAAAAATTTATTTACTGGAAAAGTGGTCAAGCATTGGAACAGGCTGCCCAGGGAAGTGGTGGGAGTCCCCATCCCCGGAGGTGTTCAAAAAATGTGTTGATGTGGCACTTCAGGACATGGTTTAGTAGGTGAGGTGGTATTGGGCTGACATTTGGACTTGATCTTAGAAGTCTTTCCCAACCTTAATGATTCAATGAGAAGTAATTTCATTTCAGAGAATGGTATCATGAGGCTGTCATCTCTTGAGGATAAGGGGCGGACCAGGGCGGTGGTGTCTGATTCAAAACTAGAACTTAGGAGGCAGTACAATTCCTTTACTATTACTAATAGACAGCAAGAAGGCTGAAGTAAATACCTTAATGCATTATTGACCAAATTACCATGAAAAATGCTGCTTCAAGGCTATATTCACAGCTTCAAAAATTTTAAGTGACAGAAAAAGATCATTACAAGACTACGCAATCTGAAAAAGGTGTCTAATCTAAAATAACCCAGATTTTTATGCTACAGGCAAGTATTACAAAGCTGTAGTCTAACCTATTTAAGCGTGGGCTGCTGAAAACTTAAGTAGTCACCTGGATGAATTCCAACAACTTGTGATTTAGATAAAACACAACCACAAAATCCTTGCCTGATTGTATGTAGACTGACATTAATTACAGAGAATAAAAGAAGCGGCATAAAACAATGTTTAGGCACAGAGTTAATTACTGTTAAGTATATTGTCAAGAGACACAAAGAACTATCACAACTTCTTACCATATGATGGAGATTCTCGGCCATCCTCTCTGTCAGTCTCTTTTTCTTTTTTTCTTCTGTGATGCCTGTGCCCACGATGTCTATGCCGTCGACGGCCTTGCTTCCCAAATGGGACATGAACTCCAATATATACAGCTCTGTGGCCTTTAAGAAAGTTTTAAAGGAAACAATTAAACAAAACCTAATCTCCTGCCCACATTTAGTATCTTAATCGAAAAGACAAGGAGTTTGACAAAAGGAAACCCAAAAACACTTGGCAAAACTACCTTTAGTGAACTAATATTATACTTTCCTCTTTCTCCTTCCTCAGTGCCAAGGATCTAGTGCTATACTGGTTTCCCTGATAAAGTAAGTAAGAATATGCCCCAAATTAAGAACTCAGTAGTGAAACAAATAGTATAGAAACACAAGCTTGACCTGTAATGCTGAAAGAAGCTACTTGATAAACACCAGGCAAGGCAGAGAAATTACACGATGCTCGTCTTGTTTGCAGGGATTCATATCAGGATGGTTGTTACAACGGCAAGATGTAATCTCCTAATTCAGTTTATGAACTTCATTAAGAAATTACCCGTTGTTTAGAGTATGCAAGGATTTTTCTCTGCTTGAATGAATTGCCAATATTACTTCATGCAGCATGTGAGACATCTAGGTGAACCTGATGCTCAATTGTACCATTAATTTAGTATCGGTTTAGGAGCACAAGAGGAGCTTATATTTAGAAATGTATGCAAAAACACAAAATAACTTACAGAGAAGGCTGGAGGGTTTTTTCTATTCTAGAACTTTTAAATAAATTTAGGTAGTGCACCCTCAAATGAACACATACTGCTCTTCAAAACATGTACTTCTAACATCTGGCTTTTCCTCTGACCTTTCACATTAAGGCAATAGTAGCATCAACAACTTGGCAAAAGAAATCAATCAGACTGTTATGAACATATTACTACCATGTCTCCCATAATAGTTAGCATATACAACAATCCTTTCAATTCCTTTTTAAACAATCTCAGGAAGAGACACATTAACTATGGGCCTGGTGGTTAATACTAAATACTTTGTTTCTTATTGTAGAAGAGTCATTACAGAAACAGAAGACTGACAGCAAAAGGAAAAGGAAGTAAGTGACTTTCTAGCACTTAAGAGATGCAAATTCAGTAAGTTCACAGAAGACAAGCAAGGCCTAGGAGTTGTGACTGTACACATACTTGCACAAATATATGTGTATAGGATACACACTTAGATTAAGGCTATTGAAAAATTCATGAGAATATAGAGTTTAAAGAAGTAAAAAGTGGTAGTATGTAAAACTTGTTTTCAAGAAAAGCATCTCTGAGCCCAAAAACTTATATAAAACAGTACTTTTACAGTGCTACATGGGTAAAAGACTAAGCAAAAAATCAGTAATAATGCACAAGTAATTTCAATGTTTAATTAATGCAGTCAAGATTCCTTTCCAAATTACAAGACCTGATTCTTGACAGAATTCCAACACTAGTTTTAATTAGAGTTGACTGATTGGCACTATGACCAAATCTGAAATTAAGCCTATTAAAAGGTATTTGTTTCCATGTAAGAATGGAAAACAGATTAATTTCTTGAAGCATTCATTAGTCCTATTTATAGAGAAACAGTTTTCTTTTGTGAGTTTCCTCCAATAAGAACATCGACAGCCCTTGCTGGGTAGCCTGACCTCCACCCTCCATGACTACTATGCCCAATGCAATTCCCAGAGAAATTAATGCAAATGTGACACCTAAACATAAATCAATGCACTTGATGTATGATACGACTAGGTGGTACTACTGACACCATTGTCATACAATAACCTTATGCATAAAGAAACGCAGAAGTCCTGCGTTCAAAAATAGCTGCATTACTCACTGCACTCTGCTCTAAGCTTCCTGGTGCAACCGAGTGATCCACCACTAACTGCAAGTGCAGGTGATTACTTTCTAGAAAATTGCAAGAATCTGAAACTGTTTGAGATTTTATTTCCTGAAAAATTAGAGCGATTTCTACATTTTCATCTCATGCTCTTCCCATCAATTAAGAAAAAAATTCCACATTGCTTTCTGTACTAAAGAACAAACAAAAATCCTATGCAATTTTTTCAAGAGCCTCCATCTCAACCCACTCTGCTATGGCAAAAAATAGCATTTGTAACAGTGTGAACATTTCCACAGCCAAAGACAATGTTGGTGCATGGAGGAGAAAGTAGGAAAGGAAACTACAAGTCTATTTCCTACTACAAAACTGCAGTCTGATAATTTTTTTCAGTAGAAAAGTGTAGAGGAGAGGAGATATGTTGCAAAGAGACAGGTAAAAGCTAGGGAAAACTGAGCTGAAACAAGCAAGAAGCTAAAGGCATTTTTAAACAACCTGCAATTACCTCTCAGCTATCATTATGCTCAGGTGCCTCATAGCTCTTTGAGGCACACCAGGTAGGCAACTGCTAACTTAGTCCTCCACCTGGGCAGCCTGCCTACAACACATAGTATTACTTTCTACACCAGAATGAAACTTGAAAGAACGTGCCTTCTCACTACTCCAGCATGTCAGGTTATCACGACAGGGGAACGGGCTTAGTGATGAGCTATCCTGTCCTTCAGGTGCCCAGAAGTGACTACTGTGTGAATGGCTATTTCCTATGTAGACACTCTTGCAGGCAAATATAAAACAGACACTCTCTTGCAGGCAAATATACCTTCCCCAAATCACTTCTGTACATGCAAAGTGAGCAGGCTGCTACACCTGTAACTTTATTTTCAGTGATTATTCAGTAAAATGCATCATAATCAAATGCAATTCTACCAGAAAAAAATTCAAGAAAAACCACAATGTTGCAAAAGAGCCTTTTTGGTTTGTTTTTCAGAGCAAGCATGGCCGGGTGGGAACACAATCAACTAATCAACTAACCAAGAAAAGTCTGGCTATCGTCAACAGCAGCTTATCAGTGCACCAGACTGTCCCTTAAGAAGATGATTTATTTTTGGTATCACAGACATTCATAAAAACACCTCCACTACTACCTAGGAAATCCAAAACTACTGCTGTCAAGTATACTACCATGATTACCCAAAGCTATGTTTTGCAGATACATTCAACTCCAAGAGAGCGCTGAAACTGCATAATAAAAGCTGAACAAGTTTAACCTTAACTGTAACTCCACAAAGCAAAGCACTGAGAAGCCCCCTAAAAATACAGTTGTATTGAGTAGCTCTGTGTTCCCTTAAATTTCATTATTCAGATAGGACTAATTAATGTTTGCAGACAGACAGACAAAGATTTACTTTATAAACACAATTTACAAGGAAAAAAACAAAGCCACAGGGATTTTTTCTCCTTCATTCCCAATGAACTGGGCAAAACAACTTAACAGTTCCCTTCATCCTGGCCAAAAAAAAAAAAAAAAAAAACCAACCAGAAAAGCAAATAACGTAACAGCAATGGAGAAAAAGTTAACTCTAAAAAGGTTGGGATTCATATTACTAGCATCAGTGTTATTTCTAAAAGACAGACTTTTACTTGACTATTGTTTTTAAATGCTTAACAGGTACAATTACATGACCTTCAAAGCTTTATTCACAGAAACATCTGCATCACAGTACTGCTTTCCAGCAAAGCTTGTTATAGAATTACTTTAAACCAATAATTAATAGAATTAGTAGACTGTCCAATACTAAATTTAGTAATGCAAAGCTCAAGCAGTAATTGTTCATTCTAATCTAACATGACTTTATCCAAGCTTAGCTGTTCAAATCCACCAAGAGTATTTACTACTTAAGGTCCTGATCAGTATGAAACAAATTTAAATGCTAGGAGCTTGCTACATGTCTCCATCACATGGCTGGTCTCACTCCAAAACGCAGTTGATATCAAGTCCAATCAAACTGACAGAAGAGAAATGCTCTGTTTGAGGCCTCCAAGACAAAGGTAACAGAAGACTTCCACAGAACAAGAGAGATCAAAAACTTGTATCCAAAACCGCTCTGGTGTGGTAACCTTGTACTCGCAATTCCACAGAACTCATTTTATTCTAACCACCATTTTGTCAGCTAGGCGCCTTATAAACTTCATACAAAGGACATTCTTCATCTTGCTAACAAGGCAAAGAAAAGAAAATCAAGTTAAGATCTATGAGAATTCTCAAATCCTGTTACTTAAGCATCTGAACTGCAGAGATGATATATTAGTTATAGTTGTAAAGGACATCTGAAGCTGAGCTATCATCCAATAGTGCTTCAAGTACAGTCAACTTCAAAGCTGAAGCCCTGTCTTTGATAAGGCTGGTCAGGATGACAAACAGTCAAACTCTGAGTATCCATAAGGAAAGATACTCTACAGCCCCTCCAGGCAACCTATTCCAATGTGTGACAACACACTGAATCAAAATAAGAATCCCCGATATCCAATCAGCACTTTCTATATGGCATCCTGTGTGTGCTCACCCCTCCACCATGCACCTCCAAACCGGAGTGACTCTGTCTTCTCCATAAGCTCCCAACAGTCTGCTGAAGCCAAAATCTTCATGACAAGAACTACTATTTTTCCAAAACGCTTCAGATAATAATCTGAAAATAGATCATTTAATATACACAGAAGCGTGGTGGATCTGCAGGAGAGATACTAATCTTTTCCTTAAGACCATGAAATGGGAAGAAAAGGCAGCTGTGGGGAAGGGGAGAAAATAAAAAAAGCCATGTGCTGTTCAGTGTCTTCTAACTCGCATCCCCAAACACACGATCCTAGTAGGAAGCATTTGAAATCTATCATCATCTCATTCCTTGACATTAATTTCATTGATATCACAGAAAGTTATTTGTACACACAAAAATAAACTCAGTATTAATTCTCTAATTTTCTAATTAAAAGTAATGCCACATTTCAGAAATAAGCAATTAAATTTATAATTTAATATTGATAGTGGAGTTGTCAGTGTGAGAGACAAATTAAACATTTCAAAATAAACAGCAGCATTTTAGCTTATTTTATGAACTTCTCACACAAAATGTTCCCAAGAAACTGTTAAATTATTTTCTACAGAAATAATGCAGTAAAAGTGAATATAAAATATTTTAATATAAACTTGTTTTTCCGTGCATGAATTGACTATAAAAAAAGCCCTATTACTACCAAGAATTATTCTTCTGTGCTTTGTTAAAAGAACTATTTTACAAAAATTATCCCTTGCCTTCAGGATAAAACACCTGAAATAAAATTTTCTAACAGAATTTGTACAAAAGAGTAAAGAAAATTCTTTCGTGGAACAGTTAAATGCCATAGCTGGAGTCCAACGATTCTCCATGGTACAGCCTATTTCAGAATCCATTAAACCTACTGGGCTCTATTCTGAAATCTCTTTGCTCCTAGTAATAAAGTATATCTGAGAATACACTTGTTATACTAAAATATTTGTATAGGTAAAATTAAGAAGCATAATCCACAAATCCAGTACGCATAGCAGACCGTAAAGCGGCTCAGTAAGAGTGTTTTCCCACTACACAATGAAAGACAGCATCAAACTAATCTGACCGGCAAAAGCAGTAAATGCCAGATTTTTTTATTACGTGCAGAAATGATTTTTTCCTGACTTAAAGCCAAATACGAATTGGCAGTGGCAGTGATAAGACAAAAATCGTGCTGAATACTTCTATTTGACACAATCAACAATATTTAAGAAGGCATTATTAATAATTACATTAGACATGCAGGTAGAAACAGTACTAGGAAAAGCTTAGAGCCAGCTGAGAGAGCTACAGAGGGATGCTAGCAGGGTACGTCCACCCCAGGTCTTTGTGCCCATTTCCCTCGTCTGAGAAAGGAGCTAGCACACAGCACCTATGCAAGGGGGAACCAGCTGCCCTCGCACCCTATACCCAAGTCAGACTGTAGTTGGGCCCCATGCTTTATCTGAGACAAAAGTTCTTGGTCCAGTCTGTCTCTGCAGCAAAGCTCAGGAAAGAGGATACATGCCTGAGATAATTTCAAAGAGATGTTTCAGCTGAAGGGGAAGAAACAGAAACATACAATTCAAGCAAGGTCCCATTAAGATCAAAGATTGGCCCTTCATCCACTAATAAAGAAACTAGGGAAGGCATATCATAACATTGCCTTTGTAAAGCATTTCAAAACAAACATTTGCATAGAAGATCATCCCACTTCATCAATGGGTCACAAACGTACTCTCATTACAAACTTGATCATGCGCCTCTCTTGTACAACTGCTGAACGCATCTTTAAAAAGATCACTTTGCCCCTAAATGTGTCTATCAACTGATATTTTAAGAAATGAAAAATATTACAGAAGAACCTTACAGAAAACCTCAAAGTTTCACTCTCTTTACAAAATAATAAGTGTTTGGAAATAACAGAAAAGGAATTAAAAGCTTTAACTGCTGTGAAAAATGAGCTTTCAGTGAATTTCAAATCGAGAAGCAATCCATTCAGAATGATTTCTGAAACTAGTAGAGTCGCAGGTTTAGCCAATTTTCGGAACAACATTTTTTGGATTTTAAAGGGATTGAAGATAGTAAGATAAATGTTATGAAAAGCCATCAAAAAAGAATAGGCTGCAGAATCAAGTACAGTCTCCTGTTTCTTCTGCCACATCTCAAAAAATTTAAATTTTAGCAATCTGAGGGCATTAAGTTCTCTGAAAGTTTTAAGTTTCAATTGGTGCTGTTTGGTGAAACTGCAGTTTTATGACCCCGCTACTTGAATAACAACTTACATTTGTTTCAGGTGATAAAACTGCAGCTAGTTACCTTTTTACAAAATTTCTGATTCAGTCAGGACAGAAACATTACACAATGTTCTCTTGGATAAAACTAAAAAAAATCCTGTCAGGACACAGTTTATGTCAAACTTTTTAAAAGCATTGCTTCCATCTTAGTCTATATTACACCAAATATTTATTTTACATCTTTATGTAAGAGGCATTTTTTTTTTTTAATTCCATTCATTTTACAAACAACTCTTTTCAGAAGAAATGCTAAAACCAGGATGGTCATTACCCAAAATGGATTGTAAAGATTCAAGCATAAGTGAGGTTATTGTATGCTGCAGATGTTCTCATGAACTCATTCAAGTTTAAACACTGACTCACTTTGAAAAACAGTTACTAGAGAGCAGACAATGTTATTGAACAGCTTTGTCTGTTTTGGAGGATGGATATTAGATCATCTAGTCTTACTTGTTACAAATTGCAACAATTCAACAACATGCATATTCTGTACTGCTTTATACCTCTACAGAAAAAGTAATTTCATACTGAAGAACTTATACTTCGCTGCATCACCTCCTTCAAAGATTATTTTCACTTATGGTTCGGTATTTATATAAAGATCTTCTATGAATTTTATGATTACTTACACATGTATTACAGTTTCCACGCAAAAATCACTGAAATTGCTGAAGTCTGCTCTTCCCATAAATCAGTATGTTGATCATATTATTAAACAGATCTAAGTCAGGACAAAAGCTGTCTTCTCCAAGAACGTTTTCCTTACTTTAATGCAGAACAGAATACCATACTCATTTATACACCATACATATGCTACACAATGTCTTTTGAAGAAAAATAAGATCAGAATAGTAATACTATTGCTATTCTAATAGATGACTTACAATACACGCAAAAATGTTGACAGTTTCGTTATGAATACTACTACCCAGTCCCAATTCAGAAAGACTGTAAAGTCGGATAAGGTAATCTTTAGCAAGATAAAACATCCTGACAACAGCCATTCATCAACTCAGGTATGCAGAAGGATTCCTTAGCTGTTCAGATCGTTCCATATAATAAATTAACAAGTGTCTCAAGGACACTCATTAAGAAGATCTGTTTGTAGATTAATGAGTAATTTTCCTCAAGGGTGATGACAACAGTGGTATCAAAACTGCTAAAAAAATTTTTTTTTAAGTTTATAAAATTGTTATCCAGCTAAAGGATATGAATTTTAGTGTGCACTAGTCTATGCTTCTTTTTATACTCAGGTCTTTTAGGCTATCATCAGGATGTGTCATTAAAAAAAGAAAAAAAACAAAGCAAAAAAAAAAAGAAGTCCCTTGTCTCAAGTAACTTCTATTAAACTTCACTTGCCAGGAGCTTACAGTAATTCCAGTAATTTGCAAGTAATTCAATATGCAAGTAAAAACAGCAGAATTTTCAGTAATTTCTAAATCCTGTTTGGCAGAATCAGAAGTAACTTCCAAAAATATTGTTCTAGAAGTGAGAAATAACCCTCTGCCTCCAAAACCAATGACATATCAACACTGAAAATTGTGTCTAGTCACTTCTGGTGCTCTACTGAGTTTCATGTCTACACAATCAGGTTGTCTACACTCCCTCTCAAAAGGAACTCTGAAAACAGTTTTGATAGCATTTGTTAAGGATTTACTTTTGTGATCAACAACACAAATAATACAATCAAACCAGGTGAGGACAATAAGTCTGAATACTGCGTAAGTGAACAGGACAAGAAGTTCTAAGGAATTTGCCTGTGGACTGCATAATGCAGAATTCCCATAGAAAAAGGTATTACAACTACATTTTCAATGTACCTGTGATTAAGATGTAGCAATGCAGCTCAATTCAAAAATTGACTTCAAGATTCCATTAAAAAACATATTAAGAAAACACTCTCCGTTTTTGTGACTTAGAGAAACACCGAGCACAGCTAACATTTACGTCTGAACAGTAAGAACAAAAGAATTTATCATGCACCAGCTACCACCACAATTGGTGCAAGTGGACATTTTGTTGATATTGCATATGAGTCAGAGTACATCTCAAAATACCTGACTAGCTGTGCTGGATCTGAACAAATGTGGGTTTTTTTGCTCTGAGTTCAACCCAAACTATGGAGTAGGCAACATCTTACCAATGCAAGGACACCAGTAGAAAGGATGGATGAAAGACAGTCTGCAAGAATCGTTAATGACCATACTAAATTATTTCTGTTTTCAGAAGCAGCTACATGATTTGCTACTTTCTGACCAAATAAAAAGTTATAACTTCATGAGAAATAGCATTTCAAAATTCTTTTCTCTGTTGAACAGAGTTCTTTTCTATACCATTAAGGGCTCTCAAAGGTTAAAGCACTCATTCTGTATTTTTACAAGCATAAGAAATTTGTTCTGCACTGCCTGTATGAATTAGTATGGCCCATTACAGAACATAAAAATATAAATACTAAGCACAATCTTAAAGTGCCAGCAGCTGCAATTTCCCATTTTATGACTTGTGTTTACCCGCTCCTGTACAGCTTGTTTTCTTGAAAGATTTTACAAGAACTATTCATGGATTTTTGAACAGTTGTAATTCAGATGCACCTAAAAGGCAGAATAACAGTAAACCTGCCACCTGCAAAAAATCACAGCAGTACTTTCTACTACAAGTTGACATATATGTTCTCCAAGCTCCCCAAAGTTCTTTCATTATACTGAAAAAATTTCTAACTACTCATAACCATTAAACCACAGAATACTTACAGAACAAGTTTTTCCCTTAGATATATAACATTCATTTCTAGAGGGGAAAAAAAAGTGCAGGATTATTTAGCTGTTCTTGCCAAATAAGGTTAACCGAAAAGCACAGCTATTTTCTTAAAGGAAAAATAAGGCCGTAAACCATCACAGTTTCAGAGATAACAGGATCATCTGGAATGTAAATACTATTTACACCTGTCACAGAATAGTGTGAGAGTAGAGTAGCTATTAAATCATCTTAACTCTTGAAGGCTGCATCTTGGATTTATGCCACAGAAAACTAGTCTACTTAGAGATCTCACTTTCGACCTCAGATTGTTTTTGGAACAAGACTCAAGCTATGTGTTGCTATTCTTATGTGCTAAGAATAACAGAATATATGCCTTTTCCCTTAAACTCTATCTAGTAAATGTATCCTCTAGACAAGGTGGAAAACAGAATACACATTTAAAAAGATAAGTCCTGGTAATATCAAGTCAAACACATTAACTTGAGGTTTAAGAGAGCTTTCCATAAACATGGCTCTTAACAGAAAATGCCCCTTAAAGACAGCATGACATACCTCTGCCATTACTACTCCTGCCTACTTTGTTATGACAATCATTCACTACAGCTCAGTATGACATCAAGTTAAGACCATTAGGTGCTCTTAAAAATGTTATTTTAAGATGTTCTACTTTCTAGCTCTCCTGTAAACTGACATTTGTTACCTTAAAGTAAGGCCTTACAGCTCTCCTGAAGAGCAGTACCTTTATTTAGTCTGCCCACAATTGCAGTTTACCATCTCTACCCATTTCTCTTTTACAGCAAGTTACAAAACAAGTAGCCTGTGCCTAACCTTCCTAACTAAACACTGTCACTCTGGATACGTACCACACTTTCCCAGCTATCGTAAACAGAATACAGAGCTTGGGAAGACCTAACTCCAAGATCTATTTTCCTCTTTGGTACTTGGTCCTCTTTCCACTTGTACTTCATCACAAAATTTCCAGAAAATTTAAGTATCCAATACTGACACCACCAAGAAATCTTTGCTTTAGTATTAGTAGCAAAATTACGCCTTCTACAGCATCAACCAATCAACATTACTTTGTTCAGGCTTTAAAGCAGTTAAATATCACCTGTCCATTCTGGCTCTTAAAGCTGTGGTGCTTCACATCATAGCTGAACTGCATTAACTGCCTGCTGCCTCTCCTTGAAAATGAATCAACGCATACTTTTGGAAAGGTTCCAAATTCCTAGAACTCTTAAGTCACCAGAAAAACAAGTTGGAAGACTAGACTGAAATGATTTCAGGTCTTAAAATGCTTATAATTCCTAATGTTTGACAATAAGTCTTCCTAAGCTGACAAGAAAACATTCACAAGTCAGTAATGAAAAATAATACTATCTGGAGGTTTTTTTACTGCGCGCAGGCAACAATTCCATTTCCCCTCTTGCAAGACTTGAATTCTACAATTAAAAACAGACCCCTAAATTCCACATACCTACTTTAGTCATAATAGCTTATAAATAATCATCTCTGAGCTGTAAATTCACATAAATTTATCCTCTAAAGCTCCCTGAACCTAAACAATCTTCTCTCAGATTCACCAAAAAAAGATAACTAGGAGTCACAAACAACTGTAATTACATAGTTCTCTCTTTTATACAGGCAAGGAATAACTACTTATTCTTACTTTGAAATAGTTTCCACTGCTAAAATTCAAAATACGTGTCCTCCCTGCCCTTCCCCATTCTACCATAAAAAAAAGGACCGATTTTCTTACAAATACATAAGATACTACAAAATATATGTAATCACCAAAAATAATTCCTACTTATATGTGAAAACATGTGCCGATATCAAGCTTCAAAGCTGTGATAATCACACTGGAATACATTTTTCTTGCCAGATACTTTTTATTAGTTACTTCTTCAACCTCTGTATAACCTCTCTAGCATTGAGACACTTAACACTGGGTCACTCCCAAGACAGCGAGAGGAAGCCAGAGGAAAGGCAAGGTTGCATGGCTAAAAGCAAGGTGAGGACAGCGAGGTCTCCTCACCTCCTTTCAACAGCTGTTATGTTGACTCAACAGCTCATGACACAGAAGTCTTGATTTCACCTTAATTTTTTCTTTGGCCGCAGGTGAGACAGGTGTATTTTTCTACAGTCAGCAACAGAAGCGCTTAGATCGCCTCAAGCAGCCTGAACCCCCCTGCCTTCCCACCCAGTATCTTCTTGTAAGTACAGCTCTGTCCTAGCTGATGTACTCCTGAGAACATGCTACAAAAGAGACTGGGGAAGCGATCTGGCTGCACGTTCCCATGTGCACGTTCCCATGTCATTCTTGGGGGCTGAGGCATCACAGCTGTTCACTCTGCTGCACAGCAAACTACTCCAGCTGAATGCTTGCTTCCCCTTAACCCCTGCCTCCCCGCAAAACACACAAATGGTTGTCCAAGGTCATCTCCCAGAAAAAAGAAAGAGAAGGAAAGAAAGGAGGAGAGAGCTTAAATGTGCACTGAAGATTTACCTCCAGAAACAGAAAGGGCAGTAGTTTTGCCACAACTCAACCCTATCCGAATTGGCACGGCTGCAGCCTCCACCGCTGCACCTCTCTGCCTCATATTCACACTTCCTTCTTCCACTCAGCACTGGCACACATCCATTTGTGTGGCAAATTGGTTCAGGGTGCTTAATTGCGGAGATCTTTCTTATTATTTTCCTTTGTCAGGACTGTTAAATTTTCCACTGGCTTAACATGCTTAACTGGGCTTATGGTACAGTCAGACAAACAAAAGTATCAGTACAAGACAGAAAGCAGACCAGAGGGAACAAAGCAAGAGTATGACTGCAACAGCAAACAACTTTAATCACTTTAAACCGTCTCTTGTTAAACCACAGTATAAGAAAATGTCACAGGAACCTAAATCAACTTTTCTCAGCTAGAAACTGCTGCCATAATGGCTCTGAGGTGTAGTGAAGCAGCAAGACTCAGTACTGTCAGGAAATACTACCCAGTGAATCTACTGATAGTCTTCTGACATTTCACAAAAGTTAATCAAGCTTCAGAGCATTCTATGTGAAAAGTGATAAGATTTTAACACTGGATCTCCCTAACTTTTTCCTCTTCATCAAATAGCATCCAGGAATCCTCATTCCAATCTACTTCCTTTGCAAGTCAGTGAGAAATTGTATCTCATACGAAGAACCTAATTTTCCATTTTGCTTTATGAAACTAACTCAACATCATTTTTGTTGCTGAATGCAGGATCCTCAGTCAAATAATGAAGACTGACAGAATTCCATAATGCTTTAACTGACTGCAGATTCCAGAACGCGTATGGAACTAGAAGTAATGTTACCCACTCAGACTCTCAGTATTTGAAGCGGGTGACCACACTCCCAAGGACACTTAACTTTCAGAAAAGAAAACAAACAACTCCCTCACAGCCCCTGTTGCCTGTGTTTTTATTCTGTAGAAACTGACATAATTCATGCTGGGAAATTACTCACTGACAGCAATCATTTTTACAAACCTGCAACCTCAGAGGCAAGCGTTCCTTGTAAAGATTCAGGTTTTTTGGTTTTGTTTTTTCAACATATCTTTTTCTGTGACAGATTTGAATAACAGTGAGCATTTGTTAGCAAGCACAGTGACTAAAAATGGTGCAGATCATCCACTGTTCATTGGTTTTATTCCTAGAATTTCACGCTGGCCATAAAATTCTGATTTCTTTTAACAATGCCGGTTGCCCTTGAAGGAAAATAGGTCTTTTATCCCAAGGTAAAAAAAAAAAAAATATATATATGTTAAACAAATGGAAAATAACCACAAACTTACTCTCTAGTTCTTCTTTTTCGAAGTTTGTGTTGATAGTAGAGCTGATTTTGCCCATATCCACAACGGCTTCTTCATCGTGACCCTGAAGAAACAAGACAAAACTTTAACTAATACAACTATTTTTTTTCTAAATCCCTAAATATATTCTGAAGCTCTGAAGCCATTTGTCAAAGTTTTCCAAAACAACACATTTTCAATTCTCAGAAATAGAGAAAGAAAATGTCATTGAAAATCTACCCATCCAATTCTTCAAGAAGACATTACCCTGTACCGAAGGAGAAACAGAGTAAACGAACAGACACACTGAATACCATGCAACATCCTTTTGCAATGCTCTTGATTTTGTTTCATCAAGGGTCAGGACATAAATTCTGAGAGTGTGATATTCTTTTACATTCAACAACAATGAATCTATGTCAATAATATAACTGGTAAATTTATAAAAAGTTATGTAACTTAATAGTCAGAGATCTTGAACCCATTTGCTTAGGGGACAATTTCTGTCTGACATTTTCCAGCAAAATACGCAGCTTTTGTAAACTAAGGGTTATATAAAGGGGTGGCAAAAGATTTAAGTTACACAACTCATGATCGCTCCTAGACCAACAGTTTTGGAAAGACCAAAACAACTCTTTCACTCAAGTTTCAACAGAGAGCTTGTGAGCCACACCTCTACCTAATCCATATTTTTAATGCAGAAGGTTTGAAAACAACAGTTGCAAGATGATCTGTTCGGGATTCCATTACTACTGAAACAATAACCTCCTAACGCATCAGCACAGTATTTGAAACAGGCTCAAAAGTGTGGCCTGTCTGTGAACTGTCCTCTAATCACATTTAGCACATCACTAAAGGAGACCTTTAAACATCATCTTTTCCTCTTGAGGAA
This sequence comes from Cuculus canorus, assembly GCF_017976375.1. NCBI lineage: Eukaryota > Metazoa > Chordata > Aves > Cuculiformes > Cuculidae > Cuculus > Cuculus canorus. The sequence goes on from NC_071402.1 coordinate 115,958,631, forward strand.
AACAAATCTCAAAATACAAAAAAAAAACAAACCTCGATCTCATCTCAGATGACATCAAAACAAAATTAAAGTTGCCTTTCTCCAAATGTTTGCATTCCTTGAAATACAGGTCACTTTTAACAGCTCACAAATTCCAGCCTCCTGGCAGAACCGGTTCTCCAAAAGAACACCTACCCTAAGGGTGATGCTTTGCTTTACATGTATGTATAAGGCTGCCTAACTGCTAAAGAATACTGTTCCTGGTCTTTCTGCGTCTTTGGGCACACAATTGCTTCCCCAAGTCAGATCTATCAATCAGGAAGTCAGATACAAAGTGTTGAAGCAAAGGATATTTTTTTTTTAAAAAAAAACCAACTTTTTCCACTAGATCACTTCACCAAACTGATTGTTCTTGTGGCCACATGACAGCTAGATCCATCACAAATAAACCTGTTTGATCACGGCTTCTGACAGCAGCCCATTGGCGTGTTTACATCAGCCAACGTGGGATCTGTGATAATACTTTTATGGGGAAAAACGGAAGCCTAAATAGGGACTGGGGACCCTAACAAGTGTTGATAGTCACCTAAATTTTGATCTTGAATTTACACAATCATGCAATGCTTTAAATACAAAACAGGTTTGTTATGTCACAGGTAAGTGACAAGGATGAAAACAACAGGTTAACAGCTGTAAGTTAACACACAACTCTGTCTTTTCACAACAGTTATTTATTACTGTGTATTGTGCATGTACACAGACACAAAATCCAGATCTGCGTTTGAGTATTGAGGAAAACAGATTAAAGAATATGAAGATGACAATGGCACAAATAGGGGAAAAAATTTTTCAGATGGGGTTTAAAAAAAAAAGTTTAAAGCAGTTAGACCACATGAAAACAAAAGCAAACAGTACTATATAAAGAAGCAAGATACAAAATAAAAGAGTGGTACGTGGCAGAATAAACTGAAAAAGGTCAGTTCTGAGCTGTGTCCCCAAGAGGAGGTTTCCAAGAGAGGCCTAACACCATAACACAATTTTTCACTACTGCTGCATTGAAAATTTTGCATGCACAGTCAAAAGAATCAGAACTCCTGCACACTCCAGACAGCTATAATTAAAAAATTCAGGTGATCAAACTGCAGTCATGTCTGATGGGCAATTCCATGAAAATGGTACAAGGACCCATTAATAAAGAAGTGGCAGAAATTTAGGAAGTATCATGGTCATGGCGGGGAGCAGTAGTACATTCCTGCCTCCTACACAACAAAATTAAATTAAAGAGTGCTCTAGAAAATGCCTTCATAAGGTAATTTGCCTCTTTTCTCTTTAATAACCTTTCTGGAAGTAGGGATAAACACAGTTGCAAAGTGAGTCTTGGCTCTTATCTTTACTGAAGATGTTTTTTTCCAATACAGCTTGGGAAAAAAACCAAAATTAACACGCATAAACCCAACAGCAAAAAGAGGTCTCTAAGCAGCAGCATTAAAAAGCTTAAGTTAAGAATCTTTTGAGGCACTGCAGTACAGCAAAACATTTAACTGCATTGGTAAGGCTGTAAAATTACCAAGGAGTCAAGCATATTTACTTTCCAATTTTTCTCAGTGACAGAAATGGAAAATTGTAAGGCTGCAGTATACTCCCGTTCACAGAAAGAGATACACACAAATCCCACACACTACCAGAAAAGTCAAAAGAGAGACAGAAATAAATTAAGTATTTCAAATCCTTTAAATTAGTTTAAGTGTCTTACGAGAGAAAAAAAACTAATATTAGGAAAACTGGTATCAAAGCCTCTTCCATGATTAGCGTCATGGTAACAACCTCAGACTGCTGAAATATCCAGTACCTAATTTTCCTCCCACCTGCAGTAGCCCTTTTAGGACACTTGGAATTTCATCAAACAGGTTTTGAGCAGAGAACGAAGGGGTTTTTTTCCAGATTAACCAGACTACTGTATTCTGGCAAAAAAATTACACACACACACGGAAAATATACACACAGGAAAAGATTTTCTATTCCAATAACATTTTGAAACTGTACTTGCTGTATGCCTTAGACCATGTTAGTATTTATCGTGCTCTGCCTTAGTAACAGAGGTACTTTGCCAACCTCATACGTACAGAAGCGGCTTTCAAAACCACATCATGTGAAAGTAACATGTCTTCCGAGATTAGATTACAGAGAGGCATGCATGCCCTTGCAAACCGTTCTATCACTATCTCCAAGTACTCAACATGTGCAAAGACTCTTCCAAGAATAAACCATCAGTAACCACAAATATCATGCATGAAGAGAGTCTATCATTTACAGCCTTTGTTTAAAGAAAACAAACATCATTTAAACACAACTGTTTGTGACACCAATAGCAAATCCCACCATAACATACTTTTGCTTTAGGGCAGGCAAAAATATTAAAATATGCTATAGAACTAATTCCAAGCTACAACCTTTCCTCGCTAAAAATAAAGTCTATAGGGCACAGGTTTCCAGTAATTGTAGAAGATATAGCGTGTCAGTTTAAGACATTAAAGTGAGAGAAAACCATTTCAGTTGCTGAATCAAAACACATTCCCATTCTAGTTCTCTCTTTTACTTTCTGAACATTTTACATGCATAAAGACAGGTGGGATTGTTTAAAACTCAGTGTCACTTTCTCAGGCACAGAGAATGACTTATCTTAGAGCATGTGTTCTTCTGCAGTGTACCATCCATTTAATGTGAAACTTTAGATACAATAATCCCACAGATGTCCAAAAAGCAGCTGATGAAGATGAGCCAAACTAAAATTTAAGGCTAAGTTGGAATGTACGTAACTCCTCTTTTCAGTTAAGAGAACATCTGAGAAGGAAAAAAAACAACACAAGCAGCAGCCATGGTGTTCCAGGGGGAGAGTAAGCCTTCACATTTGGTTTGCTTTTCCACAAGGAGACGGTCATTTATAAAAACAAAATAAATCCAGAGTACCAAGGGAAAAAAAGAAATCCCAGAAATCCCAGCATATTTTATTAAAATATACCAAGAATACTTCTTCCTAACACCAAGTTTGTGGATACTTATAAATGTACAGTAGGAACAACCTTCCAGTAAAACCTCTGAATTCAGCCAGAGGTACTGAATTCACACACACTACAAGGTACCTTCTGAGCCTTCCAACTTCCCCACTATGGATATGAAACCCCTTTAACTGCTGAGGACAAGACAAGATTTTAAACACTCTTTGCTCTAGCAGAATCCCAGCAGGATTCCTCTTGTCACCTCTGATTGTCAAATGTCTTTTCTCAGTTCAGGAGAAAAGAGTAATTCCCCTTTCATTGCAGACAAACAACTATCCAGAAATTGCTTACTTATTCACCTTCTCAAACATTTGTCTTTATTTAGTACAGGACACTTTATACCTAAAATAAGAAGGCTACATGGTTTTTTTTAAGTACTATTTAAAAAAAGGCAACTGTAAATTGCATGAATCATTAAGGAAAGTGCTCAAGTTTCCAAGAATGAAGTTGTTGACCTATAGCAGCGTATGCTAGTTACCATCTAGTGGACTGGCACAAATATGACGCACAGAATATTAAATCTAGAGGAATTTTTCCACTGTCAACTGTACAAGCTCTTCTCACCATATAACTTGCCTAATCTCTTGCAGTCACATACACAACAGACTTCAGATGGGCACAGCGCCAAGCACATTACTGAACAGCCACTTCGAAGAGATACAACTTGCTGGCAACACGTTCCAAAGGTACTTTAAACACAGTTGAATCAATTCACTCTGGTGATAGACAGTGATCATACAAACAGCTGATACATTTCAAAGGTTTACATTTAATTTTAAGAGTAATGCAGTAATTGTATTGAGAATAATTTGAGCTCAACACTTAAAACCATTACATAGCTAAGACACTGTTCATACCCTCCATCAGCCCAAAGTTCTCCCCCAACAAGAAGAGCCCAAGAAGAGACAGTATTAGTATTCATAAGAGTAAGTAGCGGCATAGGAAATGACACAAAGGAAAAACCACCGTCATCCCTCTCACAATTACATTACCACTTTCACACTAGAAAGAACTTCCACTGCACTATTTCACAGAATCACAAGATCAATAAGTTGGAAAAGACCTCCAGGATCACCGAGCCCAACCATTCCTATGAACCACTAAACCATGCCTCTGAGCATCTCATCTACCAGTCTTTTAAATACCTCCAGGGAAGGTGACTCAACCACCTCCCTGGGCAGCCTCTGCCAGTGCCCAATGACCCTTTCCATGAAAAATTTTTTTCTGATGTCCAGCCTGAACCTCCCCTGGCAGAGCTTGAGGCCATTCCCCCTTGTCCTGTCCCCTATCACTTGGGAGAAGAGGCCAGCTCCCTCCTTTCCACAACCTCCTTTCAGGTAGTTGTATAGAGCAATAAGGTCTCCCCTCAGCCTCCTCTACTCTGGGCTAAAAAAACCCCAGCTATCTCAGCTGCTCCTTGTAAGACTTGTTCTCCAGCCCCCTCACCAGCTTCATTGCTCTGCTCTGGACACGCTCCAGAGCCTCAACATCCTTCTTGTAGCAAGGGGCCCAGAACTGAACACAGTATGCTCAAGGTGCCATCTCACCAGTGCTGAGTACAGAGGGAGAATCACCTCCCTGGACCTGCTGGTCACACCGTTTCTGATACAAGCCAAGATGCCATTGGCCTTCCCCTCTTTCTGACCAACAGTTTAGAACTTCCAATTTTGATATTATTCTACTACAACTGCCTACACCACCACAGTGAACACACATATTGATCTCTGACTGTAATTATGTCCCATCTTCTCTGTTTTGAACACAAGCCAAATACTCTACTCCTCCTTCCCACAAGATCCCATGGATACATCCCTGCCTTCTCAGAGACAGTAAATCTGGCAGATGGCATCTAGCTCTTAGGCTGGAAGGTGTCACCAACAAACCATTCCTCTCAAAATAAGGGCATATGCTACTTACAGACCAAACTTGCAAACCTACATAGCATCCTACTGTACACTTACAGGTTAAGATCAAATAATTTGCACAGTGCATTTTGCTCCTTCACGCTTGGCTCTTTATGCTCTCATCAACATTGCATAGGAGCAGTTAAGCCGGATCAAACCACACATCCAACACAGCACGCTGTCTCCATGAGGCTATAACAGTAGAAGCCTACAGCAACTTCCCAATAAACTTATAAATCAGCACTAACAGAATTCAAAATGGTTGTTTGACCTAGATCCAGGAAGCACAGTCAAAGTAGTATTGTTGTATCATTCGCCCTCACACTTTGCTGGATCTGCATTCAGAAGGAACACATGATAGCCAACAAGGGTCCAGTAACAAAAAAAGTAAAATTAAGTAAAGAGAAATTACCAGTTGCTCTGCTTGAGAAATGAAAGTTTAACTGTAAAAAGAAATTAAAACCTTCATTTTGATCACACACTCAAAGATAACTGAAGAGGAATTACAAAACTTGATTTTGCAACTGTTTTCCAGATATGCTCATGTACATATATATGAAATATTTTAAGATTAGTCTCTATTTGTAGATAGATACACACAGAAACCCATCTGTTTTGTCACAAAACTACTGAAACATATTGTTCAGAATAATTAAGAACCAGTAGGATAATTCGCAATTCATTTTCCTAGAAGCGTTTAAGAGATTTGTTTCAGAAACCTGCAATTCTGTTCTAAGCACACATAATACTGCATGTAGTCAGGAAAGAAATTACATCTGATTTACTGAAGGCACATACAGCCTCTTCCCTATCTATTCAATTTCCCAGAACTGCAAGTCAATACGAACTAATACTTGGAGGGATTGGAAATCAGACAAGAACAAGACCAGTGTTATCTCTTAATTCTGTAGGACTACAAGTCTATCAGTGACAGCAACCCTGGAAGCAATAAGAAAAGAAACCAGAAAACTAGTGTATTTTAATGCCATCTGTAACTACTGTATGTAGAGTTCACAACAATCATTCTGCCTCCAGCAATCATCAGCACTAGGTGTACACCACAGCCCTCCCATAGCAACCCATACAGAGAGCATCAAGTAGCCTCAATTAAGAGAGTAAATTAGGAAGGGCTTTTTGACCTGGTTCACCTGCAGGAACAGCTAACAGCAGCACTAAGTTCCAAATACACTGTTTTACTTCTCCGTCAGACTGATTCTGCTTTTAAATATATATAAAAGATGAGCCTACAGTGCACAGGAAGGCAGGCATCTCCAGTTGCTACCTCTTTGAAGTACAGCCAGGATACAAAAAAAAAGAAAAAAAAAAATCAAAGTTTTTCCTAAAAAGTAGTAAGTCAAAGTATTATTCAGCCTATTGAACAGTGTTTAGCTGAATTGCACAAGTGATCCTATATGTGCATTTGAGGCAAGTTCTTTGGGCACAGTACTGGTCTACACAGCAGTACTGTATCTTCTGAAGCTGCCAAATGACGAAACACTACCAGTTCTAAATCAAGAACATCTACCTAACCACCAAGGGACGATGTCTCATTTTGTTGGCATACAATTTTTAGCTGGCCTTGCCCTCTAAATATATATGGATGAGAGCAAGATTAATAATAATTCACAAACAGAATACTTGCCAGTTTTAAAATAGGAAGCATACCATACTGACGGGTTCCCCCATAGCTGGATTTGTTATGGTCTCATTCGCACAGGGACAGCTGCTTTTTCATAGCAGTGGGTACTGCTCAAATACTACAGGAAAGACTCCAGTACAGCTCAAGGATTTTGGTGTCACCTCCCCACTTGTGAATTTCATTTGTGATTGTACAATTAATTACTACTTTGCCTAACTATCCTCACATGTGAATGAGGATCCCTCCTAATCTAAGCAATACTCAGAGCCTCACAGGAAGGTCTGACACTTAGATTTCAGTAAAATCAGAACTATAATGAAAGAGGGTAGGAATACTTAGAGAAGTTTTTCTAGCTTACTAATCCTCTAATTAAGTGCTCAGCTTACCCTACTAAATACGTCTGACCCATCTGCTTCTAGAAGACTTACAGAGCCTTATAGAGGAGCTATATACATCTTCATTTTGTACGAGTATGTCCAACAGGCATCAACAGACTTCAAAAAGACTCTCCAGAAGCTGCATTTTAGTTTTACTTCTCCAAAACTCTATGTAGGAGAGTAAAGAAAGAAATGTATGTGTGCTAATTAAAAAACCCACATCACACAACAACAAAAACACCCCACACCACTTTTTTTTAAAAAAGCAGTTCAAAACATGATCATGTTTTGCTTCCTGCACAGATGAACACTTAATGTTTACAAATAATTTTATTTTTGTGGTTCTAGTAGGCATTATTACTCTGGCCACTGTCCCTCTGAGTGCCATGACCTACAACACAAGCCATGTCCCAGATAAATCAGACACCAAGCTTTGGACAGCAAACATAATGCCTGTGTTAATCAGAACATAAAATTAAATTGGGAGAAAAGTCAAAAAGAAAAGGAAACACACACTGATAAAAGACTGGTCACAGTAGTGACTGGCTGTCAACTACAGCACACTGCAACAATTTGTCAGAAAAAAGTTGGGTTAGAACGAACAGAAGAAAAAGGGATGGCTTCATTCGTATTAAAGAATGACTAAAATGCAAGAGAATATGCAATTAAAATGAGAAGCTTGTTTGAATTCAACCCAAGTGTTCCGCAAGCCAGAAAATTTACCACCATGCATAAAGCTAGCAAATGTCACCACTCCAACACAAGATAACAAGTCACATCACTAACATTATAGTAGTCATTTTACAAAGTTGCATTTTATTGCTGCCCCACAGCACTATATTTCATTAAAGAATTCATAGCTCCAGTCACTTCTATTTCTAAAATTACAGTTTGAAAAAATCAGTTTCCCAATAGCCAAACTGAAGTTTCTCTAAATTTTAAGGCATAACATTGTAATGAGTTAAGTACATGGTTTAGATTGCACTGTTTCATTCCAAATTGAACAGTCCTGTGACTACAGTATGTAAAATAGTAGAATCTTTATAACTAGTCACTTCAGATCTTTGCCTAGTCTTCTAGGTATATGCATGCCTGGTAGAGTGCCTGTCCAGAGCTGAAGGCTCCACAATGAAAATCAAAAATTAATCACTGTACAACAGAGACCCTAACAAATAAGACCATTGCAGACAGATGCATTTGAATACATCTAAACAACGCTCTTCTTACACTCGCAAAAGGAAACAGACAATTTAGTTGTCATCTTACAAAATTTATATAAAACAATTCAGGGCTCTTTAAAGGTTTATGAATTAGGAAAATTCCACCCCATAGATCTCAGTTTTCAGCAAACTCTAAAGTAGTAATCCCTATTACACACTCACTGCAGTTAAATGACAGTGATAAAGGCTACCAAGAGGAGAGCTGAGCAATAGCTTGTAACATTAATACTAGTTCACTGCTTCATTGTAGAAATCCCCCCAGAGTTTTGTGGCAATGTCACTTAAGTCTGAAGGAAACAGTATCTCCATGAACAATCTACATCAGTAACAGTCATTAAGTTCGCTTTTTTTTTTTTAAAGGAACAATCAATGGGCTATTTCAAGATTCTTTACAAGAAACCTTCCTGCTACACTTGCACAGAATTACTCAGAGCTGCAACTGATAACCTTGAAATTTAAAAAAGCTGACTCAAAATAATGCAAAAGGAAAAAAACCCCACAACACTCAACAACTCAAAACCTGACAGTATACTCTTGTGACTGTAAAAGCTTCATTTCTTTCTGGATTAAGCTAATTACTATGATTAAGCAATTATAACTACACAGAAAATAGCTTTCCTAATACAGAAATCTGTACTTCAAGCATTATTTCTGTCTTCAATTTTAAAAAAATTCTTTCTACAACTACTGACTCTAAGGCAGCACAGCATTCTGAGACACAGCTGCTGAATCTCACTTGCATCAAAGCACATTTGAACTATTATTAAGGTATACAGCTGCTATTTACATACAGGTTGCATTTTCTTCCCTGGACGAGATTCTTCCATGCTGATGTGCAGAAACGAAGAATGTCCTTGTACGAGACCCTGTAATGAACCTCCCAGGAGATCAGAGACTGCGCATACATGACTGCTTTAGCTCTCTCTGCTTGACACAGATGTACTCCGGGAAATCGCTCCCCAGCCCCACAGCCAATCGCTACCTCGCCAGTCCCTCGTCTCCCAGGCCACTGATTACAGCTACAGCAGGGTCACACAAGAGCAGAATGGGCAAGACGGCATGCCTTCAATTCCAGCTCACAGAATACCAAAAAAGGAACTGAAACAGAGTTTGAGATTTAACATTTTCTGCACCAACAGCAGCTAGGAACAGCTCCAAGGTTATATTTCTTCTCTGATGCAAGCCTTCATTAGCACTACAAAATGAAAGTACATTTGTACCTCAGATCCCAGAACAGAACAACCCAGAAGTTGAACATCTGCTAAGTGTTTTTATAGCTGTATTATTGAACTTTCACAAGAATACTCATTCCAAAGCAGGATCTTTTTTTACGCAAGTCATACATTCCTGCTCATTAAAAAAAGCCCCAGGTTTTACTGAAAAATTCTGCTCCTCCTTTTTTTTCCCCTTTTTAAGAGGTAAAAAAGCCATGCTGCTAGCTGCAATTAATAAGATTGCTTTCAGTTTCAGGTATGATATGAGTAGCTGTTCTTCTTCCTTGCTTAAACTAGCCTTAGAAAAATGCAACCTCCACTCCAGCAGATGAAATTCAGAGCTTTCTCTCACTCTTCCCCACTTCATCACTGATATACCTTAATATCATTGGCCCATCGTATACCGTGTAGGAAAACTGTCTTTTTAAGGCATTATTCATAACTTAACCTTCATAACATGACACTGACTGCCTTCCTTGTTCTTTTTTCTTCTTTCACTCCTACTTCTTAGATGAGAACTCTAGTAACGAAGCTGGACTGGTGCCACCCCAAGCAACAAACAGATGAATGACTTCAACAAAACGAAACAAAAACTATACTGTTCATAAACTTGGGGCAAATACTACCAGCCAGAGAAACATACTGCCAACTGTGAAAATGGTATTTATCACCTAGCAGTTCAGACATCAGAAGACCACATTCAGTTCCCCTCATGGCCTTTCTCAGCCCAGAAAATTCTCTCAGCATAGACTAATAGAAGTATTCTCAGATACTGCTGACAAGAGAGTTTAAAAGTAGTTTTGTTTCCACTCTGTAAATAGACGTTCACTCTAACGTGTGTGAATCTTCTCACTTCCAAGCTACTGAAGGCCTCTCTGTTGCTATATGTAAATGATCACAAACTAAATGATTCATACAGGAAGAACAAAGCTAAACAAAAGTAGCAGATACCACTAACTCTCGGTGATCTCAACTGAGCATCCTACACCAAACCTATTATTTTCCTAGCGCAGAGCACAAAGTTGTACAGTTCTTCAGCTACTCAGATGAATCCTGAAACAGCTGAATTGTGTTCTGGCAGCTCTCCCATACTTGAATGCAGTCGTCCTCAGCATAAATCTGTAGTCAAAGTACGTAAGTTTCTAGAAGTACAAAAGTCAGTTTGTTTAGACTGGAGGTGGGTATGAAGGGGAAGAGGCTGCCTATTCCTTTGGGACAGAATAAGGGGGGAAGGGAGCAGCCGCTGGGAATCACACCTGGCTTTTTTTAAGTTTTGGAAAGACTTACTTGGTTTGGAAAGTTTTCAAAAAACTTCACTGAAGCAGTTTATTGAATTCTCTTTCCAGTCTGTAGTTAACCAAGTTCCTAGTTCATAGTCCCTCAGTCTTGGAACAAAAAAAAAAAAAAAAAACACTCAGAAGCTTTATTCATTTAAAAAGAAAAACAGAAATAAAAGAATGTGCATGTAGAGCCAAGCTGAAAAATCCAACATTCTAAAATATAAAAAGCAGGTTTTTTTCCAAACAGATGAAAGTTCCTGTCTTTTAAGTCCCATACCAAAATATTTTGTGGATAAACATCTGCTCTTATCTAAGAATAAATACCAGGGAAAAGCTTCATGCTAGATGGAGAGCAACACAGCAACTTCAAACTGCAACTGTCTCAACACGCTTAACTACAGAAGTATTCTAAAACAAACTGTAGGCAAATATATTATCACATCCTTGAAATTTTTCAATGATAACACTGTGAAAACTCAGCAAAACTATTTGTGCTGCAGCAATATTTCAACCATATGCTTGATGATGCAGAAGAGTATGAAGTGTATGAGGGCTCTTAAAAAAAAGCAAACACGGAACTGAAGTAGCTATGGTGAAAAATATGTATCTATGCCTCAGACAGGAAAGAAAGATTTCAACTGAACTCTTAGCTCTCCGTGACACTTTATCTTTTCACAAGTGATACACAGTCCATGACATCCTTGTAAGCAGCACAGGCTTCCATTAAAAATTCCCTCAAAATGAACTAAATTGGACTAACTCCAAAACCTCTGTTAAGTACAGAGTGGAAACGCTTATAAGGGATTAGAAGACTAATTTTCATGTCAATCTTCTTTCTAGATCAATCTGCAAAAATATCCCCTACCACATCTTACAGCAACACTAACACACCAGCAAACTGCATCTTTTACTACAGCCATAAGCTCTTCTTTCCTATCCTCCAGATTTTGCTCTTAAAACAACAGAACAATTGTGAGCTCAGTCTATCCCAAAGTAACAGTAGCAAGCCTTACTGCAGGGTCTGTGGAGCCCCTAGCAGGCAGGGCACCGCTTAATCTGCTGTTCTGAGATGGCAAGACATCAACACCTTTTTATTTAAAGTAGCTGTGGCGGGCAGGACCATGCTCTCAGCAGGATTCACCACATGAGCTCCAGCCCAGCACTATCAGACCAAGCCAGATAGGAGCACAAGGAAACAAGAGGGATCATTTGCTGGCAAACTCACATACCAGTCCTATAACGTGGTAGATCTGGTAAGAGATTTCTATCGATACTTTGAAATCCTGCTTCGGTGAGGAAAAAGTAATGCCATAGGACTCCTACTGTAAACTTATGACTTCGGGGGCTATTTAGTAAAAAAGGTTGAATGCATCCAACACTGGCAGGCAAATCAGATACCCTTTATTTGTTTAACAAACACTTAGAATTCTCTAGAGAGCATTAACATTAGCGTTTGCATGAGAGTTCTAAAGCGCCAGCAACTATTAAAAAGGGTGCTCTCTGAAAAGGTTACCCAAACAATACAGAGGCATTTTTAATAACTTTGGAATAAGCAAGAGGAGTCACCTGTCTTCCTAATAAAGCCACAGTTAGACCACAGTTTCACACAGCTTAATCTATCACTGCCATCCAGTAGCACAAATACAAGCTCAAGGAAAGACTTATTTTAAATGAAATTGAAGCGTGCACAACAAGGAATTTAGACAGGCTTTTGGCTTTCACACTGACTTCTGGAAGATGGACAACTATCTAGCCTTGCATAAAGTCTATCCATAAAAATTCTACTGCCATGATTTTCTTTTAAGGCAAACCTGAACTTGCAGAATAAGCTTACAACAGATCCACGTTCCTTGAGATGCAATCATGGCAATTTTTACCAGCCCTAGGAGCTTTAAAGCTGGCTTTGATGTATCAAGTCACACCCCTGGATACAAACTCTTTCTGCATTCTCTGCCTGAACTTGAACAGAGATTCAACAGCTTTAAGATGTTCTTACAAACATAATTGATCCAATTAACAGATAGAAAACTAAAATATTAAGTCAAATACGCAGTAAACCAGACTTCAAGGCAAGTATATAAAATACATCATCCAGACTGGACACCTAAACAGTCTGAATCAAATACTACAGAAGTAGTATTTGGCTACAAGAGGCTACAAGAACTTATTTCTTAACATTTGTAATTCAGGATTTCACAGCTAACGGGACATTTTTAAACGCTGAAAAGAATGCAAGGGTTGATCGAGACAATGGCAACCACATCTGGCAGACAAATGAATTTGTATCAAATGTTAGGTAAGGGAATATAGAAAGAAAAAATTGCATGACATTTCTAATTATTTAAAACCCAAGTCTGCAGAATAAGTGTGTCTTTCTGATACTATCAAATCTGTAGAGAAGGCACCTACACAGAATCCAAGACTTGCTTTTATGTATTCAATAGGAACAACTACTTTCGCTATATTGAACAAATTTCTGCAATCACATACTATAATCACATACGCATTAATACAACTTCAAATGTTTAACTGAGTTTTTTCTAGGCGGAAGAGTATCTCCACTAGAAGACTTCTAGCAATCAAACCAAATTTTCATCACTCCATGATTCCAAAAGACTGTTTTTTACCTCAAGTTGATACAGGAGAGAATATTAAAAATAAAATAAGAGATAAATGAGAAACAACATTCAAGAGAAGTAATATTGAAACTTTCCCACTTACAGCCAAAAGCAACATGTAAAGAAATATTCAAATTTTTCCTGTTTGAATGTATTTGCCCTCAAGGCAACTTCCCATGGTTTCTAATGATAAAGTTTTCATTTGCCTAGGCCATATGCATATTATAAGCATAGACACTCCATTTTTCCAGTGGTATTTTGCTTAAGTCATGGCATACACAAATAAATTAACCTATCTACCAAATTATTTGCCATTCTTCTCATATTTCTTCTCAGGACTGACTCTGCAGAAAAAAATAACTGCCTATAAGCCAGGCTGGAAAAGTGTCACTGAACAGCATGCTGTAAAAATCTCCTATGCACTGAACAAGTGGAATCAAACTGGCTTATACTGCACGCTAATCTTAATAAAATGAGATAATTATTTGAATGATAAGGCGCTCAATTTTGGTAGAAAATGGTACCTTTTTAATGAAATTTGAATAAAAATTTGATATATGGGGTAGGATGATATCATAGGTTTTGTTGATCAAGATCAATTGCAGAGCTTTTGACTGAGGTGTAACTAATTTAAATAGAAGCAATAATTTTGTATCCAATTTTAACAGCCTTTTACAGACTTCCTCAAAACCTGAATTTTCCAGAAGATCTGTCTCTAAAATTTGAATGTTTTCATTGCTGATTATCAAACATAACACTAGCAGAACCATTACTTTAAAAAAAGATGTCAAGCAAAATCATTCAAGCATAGTGAAACAAATAAATGGATATTTTAGAATATTTATAACCAGGACAACTGTCTACCAAAAGCTATTTATGCTGCCTGAGGTCTCTGTACATTTACAAGGGCTCAAAGAAAGGGTAAGGCAACCTTTTCTCACTGAGACAGAACAACCATGCCGAAAGGAAGCTCTCCTGTTAAAGGAAGACTGAACCATAGTTAAGTTCAGAATTATAACATTCATAGCAGGACACTAGGGGGAACCTGAAAGCAGTCCCTTTCAAAAATCTTTTGTGGCATATGTACACTGATGCTACTGTTAGCCCCAAATTTTCACTCACAGACAAGTTATTTAGGTATACGAGGTAAGATGACTTTTTTTTTTTCTCCTAACCAGTGGGGCTGTAATGCTTGAATGTCTGAAATTTAGTCAGACAGACTATATAACCAGGAAAAAACATGGAGTTCGGATAACCTCAGAAAGGCAGGTATTGTAAAATTGAACAATCATCATTCCTCTCTACTCTTATGGTTCTTCCAGCCTTCTCTACTGAAGAATATTGCAAGGCTGCCTACTCAAATACCAATTTGTTAAAGTACAATGTTAAACAGAAAGCACTTGAAAAGACTGCCACTTATCCACATTCATAACGTGCATGCTCTCCTAAGCAGTATCTTCATGAACACATTGCATAACAGAGGAAGTATCCCACAACATTAGACTTGGAACCACCGTGTCAGCAGGCTTCACTTCTACTTTGGGTCTTAACTTGAATTTGCAAGATAACCCCCACATTTTCAAAAGCTCAAAATGAATTAAGTAGCGTCAGGATACAAAGACTGGCATGCAGGTTTGAAAGATGTCATTAGCAGCACACAGAGTCTAGCACTTTATAAGAAGCAGCATGGAGGGAGAGGGCGGTGGAAGAGGGTTCACTAACCGTTTCCTGAAACTCACCCCTCTTCTTTTTCATTAAATATTTTCCTATTTTAACAGCTCTATGTACTTACTGACACTTTAAAACAGTATTATATTCCATAGCTAAGCTTTCTCTCTCACACACAAAAAAAATCTTTCAGATAACTATTAATGTGTTTTCTGGGTGTTGAAAACTAATTTGACTTGTCTTTTTTTTTTACCAATGTCATCAAAACAACTGTCAAATAATGACTATTAATAGAAAGCACAAACATTTATGGTTGGACTCATTCTTAAAGGTCTTTTCCAACCTAAAAGATTCCATGAGTTCTGTATTTCTTATGGAGATACATCAGTGCTTCCACTGCTGAAGCGGAACATCCTTAACGCTCTGCAGTAATTCTGAAGCATCAGCCCAAATATGATTTTTCAAACACTATCCTCTTCATTGAGATTTTACGAACAAAAAACAATAAAGACAAGAGAAAAACATGGCTCTGCTGAAGTTGCTTTTATTGGAAATTTATGAAACTACAGAGGAAAAACGCGTCTATTCTAAATCAGGAAGGCACCGAAGGAGCTTCCATCCATAATAGGATAATACTAACACAATCTAAGAAGCCGTGAACACACCTCTCTCATCAGTCAGGGACCACTCTTTACAGAATACCTCACGAGTAGGTCTTGAATTACAGTCTATTACAGTAACAAACAGAGACTCAAACAAAAAATGTCACCACTAAGTATTTAAAACCAGATAATTCACCCAGCCCTCAGCTGCAAGGAGGGGAAGACAAATTGCCCTGTGCTCAGTCCCAGACTTCCCTGTTGTGCTGTAGCGGTATGCTGGGTGGGACTTTCTGTAACAAGAAGACCACTAGCTTGTTACTTATGTGGGGTCTTACAACACCATGAGAGAAACACAGCCAATTACTTAATTTAAAGCAAGTAATTCTATTATGTCTAGCCTCTGAATAACTTCAATATAAACTGTTATTCCAATTAGTAAGACTTCTGTCCAACTACTTACTACTAGTAAGTTGAACGTATTAACTTACATAATTGACACTTAAAAGACAAGCTTCCTCATCTAGAAAGAGTTCCATTATCAACTCCACCAAGAGCTTTGTTCCTTCAACATTATCTGAACTCATTTTGTTTCACTTCAAAGACTTAGTTCTCAGGCTTGGACTTTCTATGACTAGGACTGATAAAGGATCGCTGACCTATCCAGTAAAGAACTTGTTTTGAAACATTTGTCCATGTTGGTGATGCAAAATTAGGGGATCTAGGACAACCCTGTGGGAACAACTCTCCACAGGGACAACCTTGATCCCAAGCCTGATCCCAACTCCAATGGCTCCTCATGGAGAGTTGTCCCCATGGAGACTTTTCCCTTCCCAAAATTAGGACATTACTGCTGATGACTGTCTCAAAGCATGATCGCTATGTATATCAAAGGGAAATAGGATTATTTTTATAAGTTCTTCAACATCCTTGTACTCCTAAAAAAGTTGTTTTCTTGGGACTGAAGGGGTTCAGAAGCAGTTTTCTCAGTAATACAAAGAGCACAAGGCAGGGGGAACCAAACTTAAATAAAAATAGTCACACCCAGGACATAATTTACAGTTCATTTTTCATTACTATCTGCCTACAATTAATATATTTGGAAGCTGATGTGGGTCTCTGTCTAGTTATTAAAGACAAGTCACATTTTTTAAATTACATTCATCAAAAGGAACAAAGAGCACACTTCACCTAAAGTTCAACAGTTAATGCTAACGTCGAGAGATACCAGGCACAGTAACATGAGGAAAGGTGATGTTACACTACTTAGAAGGAACTCGGTGTTCAGTTATATAGGAAGGAGCATATGAAACATAAACATTGTAGAATTGCAAATTCTCGTTCTTGCGTTAACAGAGAGGCACTTGTCTACAACCACTACGAGAAACTTCTCTCCAACGCTGCACTAGAAGTCACAGTCAACCTTTACAGGTATGTGGAGAAAGCACACCAATTTTTCAGAGCCACAAAACATTTTCTTTTATAAGATACATCTATGAAAATTCTTCCACACCATGGGAATACAGACTCACTCTTCACACAGAACAGAGCACTCAGTGACAATCCAGTTCTTTTGAGGCTGTCAACAGACGTTAAGGATAAAAGTCAGGTAAAGCCCTTTCTAACAAAGAAAAGCATTGGATATTTTACAACAAATTTGGAGACAAAAATAGAAGAGAAAAGCGGAGAACAGCAGCTTTTCAAGGCATACCCTAAATTCACCTTTGCTACTTGCTGTTACACCTGAATTTCCCATGGAATTCTTGAAAATTACCTTGGCCACAGAGCCTATGGAAAGACACCACCAAGGTCTCCTCCACCCATATCACTCTTCACAACAAGCCCCACGCTTGATCATTATTTTAACAATTCCTATGTAAGAGAAGATTGAAAAATTCCCAGATTATTCTCTTGTCTTCCATCCTATACTTCACTTCAGGAATACTAGTCGACTTTAATTATGTTTATCAATGATCTGCTAGTGAAATATTAGACTTGTACAACATAAAATTATTTTGATATACAGCTTTACAGGAGACGAGTTGTCAAAATTAACACTGTGCCCACTTTTTATTTTTCCATAGCAATACACACGTTCTTCCATATAAACTTAGTAAATCTTAAGGAGACACACATACATACAAACAATCTGTTTACCAATAAAGAGCCACTGTTCAGATTTCATTAAGTAGTACAGCATATTGTACCCATTCATAGCATTTGGATTTTTTTCAGTAACCCTCAAGACAAGAAGGGAAATTTACTTCTGCCTTCGCCCCAAGAGCCTGTTTTGCATCACGAGACAACTGAAGAAACAAACAGGTTGTCCATATCATAATGTGGCCATTGTACATTGAACTATTTACAGTCTTGCAATGTATCATCACAAACATACAACTGATCCTCTGGACTTCACAAGAAATAGCAGTAACGCAAGTCACAACACAGAAGACAATATGCCACCCTGGAGGTATGTATTCTTTACCCTGCATTAGAAATTCAAGAATGTTGCACACTTAGATTAAATTTCCAGCAAAAAGCATGCATACACATGCAAATACCCTTTCTGTCACTTTCATTAGCACTCAGCTCCATTACCTTGCCCAGCTACAATTCCCTTTGCCTCTTAACATCTTTCACAACACCACTCCCAGCCTTGACACCTGTGCTGCCACTGTCTGCGTCTCTCTCCAGCTCTTGCAACCCTTGCCACCTCTAGAACAAACTTAAACCTCTTTGTAAATACAGACACCATTCTCTAGAAGCTATCTCCAAAAACAGGTATACATTTTCCTTGTGCCTTCACTGTCAGCAAGTTCATCTTTTGGCTCTGACCTCCCCCAGTACCTGGAGGCATATGCCTCTGACTTACCACTGGTGCATCTTTTGAGGAAAGTTCAACTCAAAATATTTTGCAGCAACCTTTTATGGCAAGGTAAGACTCCAGCCGACTCCAGCCTTAGCCACTTCAAACTTACTTATCTAACCAGTGGTCATAAAGCCCTACAAGTTTCCTCCAAGGATAGCCAAGAAAAATAAACCTTTTGTCAAGAAGGTGAAATTAATTATTTGTGAACGCATTAATCCACAATTTAAAGTACAGATCTACTCCCTTGGCTCCTTCCTCAATGAAACATAGCTATGGAGTTGATATATGTGGACTAGTAGGTATATACACACCTCTTGTACACACTGAAGCATATGCAATATAACGTGGAAAAGTACACTTGGTTTGACAACTACTGTGTTAACATGCAAATTCTCACCTTTACGTTCCCTCCAGGATCTGGAAGTTTATGATCATCAGACACCCCTGACACCCTTCCTGGGCTACCATAAATGCAAACACAGTAAGTATCTGGTCACACAACAAAGCACTGAATGTGACAGACAGAAATTAGTCCTCTTATTTAACAAAGCAGTATAGTCCCAGTTTTTTGCTGTACTAGGATTAGCTAAAATCCCATCTACCAAATAGGGTACAGTAAGTCAGCTCCATCACCAATGAGAAAAGCATGCTGCCCTTTGATGTTTTCAAAACGTTCTCTCCCTTCAAAACGTCTTTTCAAAACGTTCTCTCCCTTCAAGGCTCAGAATACAATAGTAGGTATATCCTTTGGCCCTTGGTATATCAAATTTCTTCAGTTCTCTATTTATATTTTGCAATTCATTTGTGTCTTGCTCATAGCAACGGCAACTGACTTGCACTCAATAATTAAAAGCCTCAGACTAACACTATTTGTCTTCACTATATTGAACACAGCCATCATCTTTATTAGCTATAAGCCAACAGGCTACCTATCACGCACATCTGCACTATATAAGAGTTAAACAATTAGAATTTTTCTTCATATACAAATGAAACATAATTTAAGTATATTTAATCATGTCAAACAACATGATTATAAAAACTATTTGTCAAACAAAACATGTCAGACATAAAACCACTAGGTGAACAGCTGTTCCATCAAAAAAAAACCAAAATTAAGCTAGCATCCTATCCTTATTTAATTTGTTCTCTTTCTTGGGGATGAGATATTTAATCTTTCTGCATCCCCTGTTCTGAAGGCTTGAATCTATAACTTTACTTAGTTTAAAAATAGAATTTCATTCTATTGACTTTAAGAAAAAATACTCTCAACTTCTCAAACTGATCTTCCCCAGCTGAAGCTCAGATAGAGCATCTGGGTATAAAACAAGACCCAAGAATATTCATCCTTACCATACACAGAATATACACACACACATACATATACTTACATATTTCAGTAAAGCAAGCAAAGTAAATCTAGCTAAGTACATTACAAAATATGCCGAAAACAAACTGGATAGATTTCTGAACAAGGTAAAGTAATAGCAAACATTTTACATAGCATGAGCAGTTAAAGCAGGGAATGGATGGCAACAACAACAACTGGTTGACATTCACCCTTTTCTGACTGGCATATATCAGCAATTTTCAATGGATGGCAACAACAACAACTGGTTGATATTCACCCTTTTCTGACTGGCATATATCAGCAATTTTCAAAACTCAAGAATTTCCACAAACATTAGTTAGAGAAACTTTAATATCAGAAAATAAAATTGTCAAATAACTGGGGGTTTTGATGTAATTTATAAGCTGAATTTATAAGCTCTCCATCCTATCATTATCTAACTATCTGCAGTTCAACCAAATATTAGTTACAAGAGTGTCTGCCTCCTTAATTTCCTTTTGGTACCTTAATTTCCTTAATTTCCTTTTGGTATCTTAATTCCTTTTGGTATCAATAGCAGTCAAGCGCAGCAATATTAATAAAAATCAGGCTACAAAAGAAAAGCATCTCTCCTACTCTTGGGTTTCATCACTTCCTAAATGACTCATAGCAATTATCACATACTATCTGTTTGCTTTTGTGCAAATAGTTTTAAAATGCATGGCTAGTAGGGTACAGTTATTTGACAAAATGAAAAATTTAGCACAAACAACAGCACCAACTGTGGCTATTTACTATGAAGTTTCTCATTTCCTTTTACATATAAGAAGTCTGCCTAGAAATATGTTTGACATGTTGAAGAAATGCACACACTTACATAATAGTAGATCCCCATAATAATGCTGTACAGCCAAATAAAAAAATGCCAAAAAAGCCATTAGCCCTAAAACAAGCAGTAGTTTAAATACAACCCTTCCAATAGTTTTTTTTTTAAATAGAAACAAAGAAGAAATAGTTCTAGCAGTAGTCCAAGTAATTCTACCTTTTTGTTTAGAATACTAATTAAAGAGCTTGCGATCAGTCCTTTGACTTCACAAGTCAGAGAACCCAGAGAAGTACAAGTTATTCTTGATTTGGCACAGCGCAGTGCTCAGATGCTGGTTCACAACACTACTGTCCAACAACTCTTTTAACATCATGTACATATTCATAATTTTTCCATTAACAACAAAAAAATTCTTCCTGAGGACCTTTTCAAGCTTATTTTTTATAACCTTCCTTTTTCTTTTTTCAGGACGTTTCCTTTTATGAAATTCTATCTTTACACACAACTTGGAAGCAAATTAGACATTGCATTGAGCTAAAGTTATACCCAAGTAAGGGTCATAAGCTATGATATTTTAAATGTTTCTACACAATAAGCTGGCAAAATGCACATCAAAATTACATCATTATAAAAAAGCACCCTAGCAGTAGCTTTTCAGCTATAACAGGAGGAAGACAGACTGCTACAGAGTCCATATAGAAAGCAGATAACCTATGTATAAACTGAATGTTCATAAAAGTCTAGATTATGGCAGACTATTACAAAGTTTTGCAACCAGGTTCATAACCGAGAAGCTCAGCATCCTGAAATTCTATGACACTTCAAACTACCTTAAGCTTCACATAGTACATGTCACAATTACCTAAAAAAGTCAGGTATGTAAAATCAGGTGAAAGCTGTTTCTTAACACCAAATATAACTTTACAAAGGACCTGAAAATTTACAGTTCTTTCTACTGCTTTCTGAAGTAGCCCTCCATTATTTGCTTGGAAGGTTTGTAGAATTTATAGTCTTAAGATGTCTTAACTTCTTTAACCAGGAAGATTGAAACACAAAAGTGACTTGCCCCAAAGATATCCACAACAGACATCGGTGCTTACAGCAGCTCCCAGATCATCAGGAAAACAGAATGTTAGCTTTATTTTAGCTATAACACAAAACCAGTAAACAGACAACACCTTAAGAATTAAATAATGTCTTGGATAATGACCGAAGAATGGGCAGTTCTCATCCCATACATAAACAGTGGAAGCATTCCTCACAGCGTTCTACTAAGTATAACTGGATAACTCAGTAGCGGTAAGTCAAAATACAAAAGGTTACAAGTAGAAAACAGGCAGGTCTCCAGGCTAAAAGGGAAGACTGAGTAGGTAATTCGGAGCCAGCATTATTGCAGCTGTAAGAAATATACAAAAATAAACCTCCAAACATTGTATAGGAGCACAACACTGAACATCAGTTCATACTGATACAGAGGTG
This sequence comes from Cuculus canorus, assembly GCF_017976375.1. NCBI lineage: Eukaryota > Metazoa > Chordata > Aves > Cuculiformes > Cuculidae > Cuculus > Cuculus canorus. Next base: position 115,980,689 of record NC_071402.1, read on the forward strand.
TGAAATTTTCCAGTCTGCAGCAGTGTGTAAGAACTACAAATATTTCTTGGATGACAAGTATTTAGAGTTTTGAGGACTGAAATTAATCTGGCCCAATTTCATTCCACTGCAACTTGCAATATCTAGAAACAGGAACATAATAATCTAACAGACTGAATAATCTGTGTGTAAGAAGAGCTCGAAGCATTAGCTAAAAAAAAGCCATACTTACAAGCTAGGTAAGAAATGATGCGTGAAAAAAAAAAAAAAGGATTCCTTCTTCTAAATGTTTAAGTGTTCTTCCTGTGGAGTAACTAGAAAAGAGGATACTCTAGTTTTATCAAACACAAGTAAGCAACAATAGCATAATTCAGTTAAAACCCCTCTATAAGGGGTGAAGAAAGTAATTCCTAGAACACAAGAACAAAGCTGCAGTGTTTCTACCTGCAGCATAGTATGTTTAGAGGTATCACAGAGAAGGAGACGAACTAGGCTTTTCAACTGAAGCATCTCCAATATGGCAGAACCATCTCCCCTCTACATAACAACATTTAATAAATACTTCATTAAGTACTTCAGGGTAAGGGAAAGAGGTGTATATTATTACAGACACATGACATGGTAAAACATGAATGTGAAAATCTGTTGTGTTTCATCCCTCCAGGCTGAGAAACCAAGAAAGTATGCAGCAGCAGCAGCCAGCGCAACAGCACCAGCCAACCAAAACTATTAATGATTATTATAGCGAATAGCTGCCTTGCAGAAAAAGCAGTCATTACAAGTAATTTTACAATATTTGAGTTGTTAAAAAATATTGACATGATGTGTCTATCAGAAACCAGTTTCAAGTACAACAGAAGTCACATAAACATGTGTTTTACATCTCTATTGTGTGATCAGAACTAGACAGTAAATTTTAACAGTTTAACACAAACATGGGCACAGCACACCTCCCAGGACTCAGCCAACAGAGGCAGAAGACAGATGTCACAGCAGTTCGCACCAGCAAGCTACAAAGGGCCTTGAAACACCATTCAAGATTGCACATGTTACAGGGCAAAGTCTTGAACACAGCTAAAGCAACTATCCCTCACACATCAGAGATTAACTCTGGGAGCTGCACAGGAAGGATGTCATCACATGGGTGTTCAGCTGCAGGGAGCACCTGCTCCTCCCTGGTGCCATTGATAGCAGTGGCCTCATCCGAGGGTGGTGCACTACATTTTAGGTGCTGATTGGCCAGGTGAGAGAGCTGCAGGTGGGGATGAACACACTGCTCAACAGCAAACATAACCAAGAGGTCCTGGGAGGTCTGCTGCTTGCTGAATAATGTTTTGGGAAGACTGAGGCTCATCCAATCCTCACATTACTGCGCTTCCCGCTTATCCATGCGGACAACAGCAACCCTTCCAAAAACCAGTTAGGGAGCGAATCAAGAGTGCTGTGGGCAAGGGCGAAGAGGCCCAGGTGGTGTTTCTCAATCTCTCCCATGAGAAGCAAAAAGGTCAGGGCACAGTAGATGCATCCAGAGGGTCAATATACAATTATTAGAAGAGCATTTACTGCTATGACCACAGAAACCTCTTTCAGGAACAAGGATCCATCAGACAAAGTGTGACAAGAACATCTTTGTCACCAAGCACATTAAGCTTGTGAATAACATTTTAAACTAGGCATGGTGTAGAAAGGTTGTCACGCTTAAGAGTAGCGAAGGCATGGAGAACTCATGACAGAGAAAGCTCTTAAACTTCCCTTATAAAAGGTGCATGTCTGGGGGCTGTTCTCAAGTGCTGACACCCACCCATACACAGAATGGAAAGTAACAGTAAAACTTAGTCCATGGGTGGTTGCAGAGCTATAACCTCACTGGAATTAGAGTGACAGCGAGGCAGCTCGTATGGCTGGATTGCTGCAACGGATACGTACAGGCTTTTGAGAAAAGCCAGGCTGGAAAGTTAAGCAACATGGGTTTCAATCTATGCAAAGGGCTGTCTACAACACACAGTTTTCCTAGGAAAAAGTGACAAGACAGTCAAGACCTTATGGGTAAGGATCAGAGAACAATCCAACATGGGTGATGCCACGCTAGATGCCTGCTACAGACCTCCTGATGAAGACGAAGTGGAAGAAGCCTTCATTCAAAAGCTGGAGGAAGCTTCATGATTGCAGGCCCTGGTATACATTGGGGTCTAAACCCACTGGTATCTACTGGTAGGATGTGGCCAAGTACAAGCACTCCAAGAGATTTCCTGTGTGTGTTGAAAATGATTTCTCAGTGCAAGTTATCAAGGAGCCACCTAGTGAAGATGCTCTGCTGTACCTGTTGCTCACAAACAAGGAAGAACCAGACAGAGATATGGAAGTCAAGAGCAGCCTTGGCCACAGCAACCATGAAATTGTTGAGTTTAAAGCCCTGAGAAAAGTGAGGACAAACAGTACAGGGTACAGTGCAAGACTCAGCACACACAGTTACATCACCACACTTTAGGAGGGCAGATTTCAGCCTGTTCAGGGATCTTCTTAGTAGAATCTTGTTGGAAGACCACCAGACAGTGAAGGGAAAGCCTGTGAGAGCTGGGTGATCTTCAAGGACAGCCTCCTCAAAGCACAAGAACTATTAGTGCATGCAGGAATTCAAGTAGGACTGACAACGGACCAGTGTGAAAGTAAAGGGAACCTGTGACTGAGCTCAAAAGCAAAACAGACTACATGGGAGGTGGGAGCAGTGGTGGGAAGAATAAACAGGCATTATCTAATCATGCAGTGGTGAAGTTAGATAAGACAAAGCTTTGCTGGAGTTGAAACCAACAATGGATGTAGGAGGAGAGTACAAAGGGGAGAAAAAAGCATTTTAACTTTTCCTCCCAAACCTGAAGTTATACAGCAGAAACAGAAAATAGCTCTTTATACAGTAAGGTGTTATGCACATTAGCACCTGCTATACATCCTTTTCTTACAAATAGAAGGAGAAATCTGAAGAATCAGGGCTTCTAAATGTGAACTTGAATACTGTTCACTTAGCAATAAACACAATTTATGAGCTGTACTAGCTTATCCATAAGCCTGTCTAAAAAAAAAAAAAAAAAAAAAAAAAATCACACGTGCTTCTGCTTAGCATGACTTTTGAAATCCAGAACAGAGCAGCCTGAATCTCTTCATATGGCAACAAAATTTTTGCACCCAGAAGCAATAACATTCAAGAAATGGACAACAAACAAGATTCTATTATAACACCTCTATGAAGACAGGCTTGCTTTAATCTATTTCTGTTCTTTGGTAACAGAGATACATGAACATGACAGACTGATTAGAGATTTCTTCTGACTACAGCCTGCTAGTGAAACAGTCGTGGTGTGCAGAAGCGGTACTTTTTCTTAAAGTAAATTCTTAGCTTTTTCTAGCAAGGAATAATTGATACAATTAATCTTGCCATAACTTAGATATATACAATGACTTAGTTTTTCTTCATCCCAAAATAGATCCCAGTCAAGACATAGCCAGCATATATTTAGTAGACATTAGTCATGGAAAATGCAGAGGAATCAGCATAGTGCAACAATAAGTAGGGGGAAAAAAATAAAACTCCTGAAGGAGGGTACAAGATGATACAACAAGTACAGCACTATGAATACTTCTGCTAAAATGGGACTAACCAGAATTAATAAACCAGGGGTACTTCAAGGTTATGAAACACTCCAGCATTGCTGAAATAAGACAACTTGTGCCAATATACCCAAATAGGACAGTCATTCCATTACATAGCTTTGAGTCAATTTAGTTTAAGGCATTGGAGTAGAACAAAACAGTCTCAGGTCAAGCTAAACAGCCTTCCCTAGGTGTAAGTCTGAAGAGCATCCAGACTGTCAGATACAACACTACAGATCGATATTCTGAAACATTACTTCATGTAACATAAGGTGTACAAAGGCTACAGAGCTCTACTAAATTGTCCAGACAATTTGCAGAGGTAGCTGTAATTCCCATAAAGCATAACCATTCACTCTTTTTGAACATTTATCAAAAAGGAAGAGGCTTCCTGTGGTACAATCCTGGCATCGTTACTGGAAGAATAAAATGTTCAGTCTTCTCTGTAGATAAAGAAAATTATAAAGTAACTATGAGCCATACTCTAAAAGAGAAAATGACTAAAAAGGCTTTAAGACATAAAAGTTTTCAAAACCTTACGTAAATAGGCGTGGTGATTTTAACTATAATGGCTCCATCTACTGGTTAAAACACGCATCTCTTGTGTCATGACACGCTCCCTCTACTGCAGCAAATTTAACTCCCAGTGAAACAAGGAATTCAGAGGCTGCCAAGCACAAACTAACGCGGACTCTTACACAGATAATCCCTTCTAATAACCATTTAGATATGCTGGCAAGGTAGATTTGGGATACTTACATAACTGATGTTTATTCTCAGTAATGCAAAAAGGAACTTGTCAGGACTGACTTCTTAAAAGCAAATACTGCACTTCTTCAAAATCAACATACTATTTTCAACTACTGCTAATTGTGCAAATATAAATTTATAAATACATATTTAAGGACACTGTAAGAGCATCAGTAGAAGAATCAATAGTCTCACTTTTGCATTCATTTACTGATCCACAGGGTTAAATAGTTAGTGCTGCTTTTATCCGTCTGCTTTTAACCAAAAAAAATCATTTGAATTTCACTATTAATATCATTACTTCAAAACACTAGCTAGATAGCTATCTTAATTTTACCAAAAATCTGAAATGTTGCCCCAGCGGCCAAGAAATCTGACAGCATTCTTGCTTGTATCAGAAATGGTGTGGCTAGCAGGACTAGGGAAGTTATCATCCTCCTGTACTCAGCACTAGTGAGGCCACACCTCGGATACTGTGTTCAGTTTTGGGCCTCTCAGTACAAGAAGGATGTTGAGGTCCTGAAGCGTGTCCAGAGGAGGGAAACGAAGCTGGTGAAAGGGCTGGAGCACAAGTTTTATTGAGATTGTTTAGTCCAAAGAAAAGGAGGGCGAGGTGAGACCTTATTGCCCTCTATGGCTACCTGAAAGGAGGTTGTGGTGAGGCAGGTGTTGGTCTCTTCTCAAACACATGTGATAGGATGAGAGGAAATGGCCTCAAGTTAGGTGTAGCTAGGGCATAAGGAAAAATTTCTTTAGTAAAAGTGTCGTGAAGAACTGGAACGGGCTGCCCAGGGAAGTGGTGGAGCCTCCCTCCCTGGAGGTGTTCAAAAGAGTGCAGATGTGGCACTGCAGGACATGGTTTAGTAGGCATGGCAGCGTTGGGCTGAGGCTGAACTTGATGATCTTTGAGGTCTTTTCAAACCTTTATGATTCTATAAAGCATGACATAAACCAAATGCATGATAGTATTCTTTAGAGACTTTCTCTAAGTTCAAGTATATTCAAGTCAACATTCTGTATTTTATCAAACACTGGTTACAGAGCAGTTTTACTTACTAAGTACTACTTCAGGGTCACTAAAGATCTTGTACAACGGATATGCTTGTGTAAAGGGTATCAATACTCTAAAGCCAGCAGCAATCACAGTGACACATCAAAAGTTACCTAGAGAAGCAGATCAGTGACATGGACATACGGCAACAGGTACCCAACTTAGTACACCCTACTTCTTATTTTGGACAGCAAACAGAACTGCTGTAATGAAGCCTATTGAAAGCTCCCAAGTAACACAAAGGTTTTGACAGCTCTGGTAACTTTTTAAGAACTCAGAAAGACTGCCAGCACATACAGTTAATAGCAGCTTACAGCACTTTAACCCACAGGTAATTAGAACTGCCCATAACCCACACAGCACAGTGCAAGTAGCATGAGGAAGGCACCCTACCGAAACAGAATACAGAAAAGCTTCTTGCATCAAGTCATACACTCAAGTCTGCAAGGTGGTCAAGCTTCTAAGATTCTCTCTCATCACGGCTCTTTAGCTAGGGCACTACCACCAGTATAACTATTGCTTTCATTTGCGGAGAGCATGTGTTCAGCTAGATGCAATGAACTTGCGGGGAGGAGTTTCCTGCACAATCCTCATTCATGACTTACAAACATACCCTCAGTTACCCTTGTCCAGCCATTAAGGGAAAATACGAGTTCAAGCTTACTATGTTAAAAACGAAAAGAATTTATATGTACCAGCACAATATTTCTCAGAGACCTGTCATTTGATTTACCATCACAAAAGCCACATATCAAGAAAGAAGGCAAATAATCACACAAAAACTTTTAAAAACTACTGAACTTCTAAAACAGTACGTCATCCAAGATATGTGGAAAATCACGACGTTCTGAATTCTGCAAAACTCTTTACTGTACTGATGCTACTCTCATTCTTGCCTATAAAGTACTGTCTAGGTAAATGAAGACTTAGAACACATTTTAAAAGGAATTGTTTCAATAATCACCTAACAGAGGTACTGTATAGCCAGACAAAGTTACCAAGCTATCCAAAATACAATTACTTGATTAAAGCGTGGTTCAGAAACCATGTACTCCAATCTAGCTGCCACCAAATACCTGGTCCTCCCTTGAAATCCATTCACAAAAATGAAGCAATAGTTAAGACTTTCCTTGAAAAGGAAAAGTACTTTGTAGTTTTGATCATCATACTGCTCTCCTCACCCCTCCTGGGTTAAAAGACAACAAGATGGGGACCAGGAGGGTGAAGCCCCTCCCACTGTAGGGAGGATCAGGTTTGTGACCAACTGAGGAACCTGAACATATGTCTACGGGATCTGATGAGATGCATTCCAGAGTCCTGAGGGAACTGGCTGATGTGGTGGCCAAGCTAATCTTGATAACACACCCGAAAAGTCATGGCAGTCAGGAGAAGTCCCTGATAACTGGAAGAAGGGTAACATTGCGCCCATTTTTAAAATGGGTAAAAAAGATGACCCTGGGAACTACCGACCTGTCAGCCTCACCTCTGTGCCTGGGAAGATCACGGAACAGATTCTCCTAGAAGCTATGTTAAAGCACATGGAGGACAGGAAGATAATGAAAGGCAGCCAGCATGGCTTCACCAAGGGCAAGTCCTGTATGACCAATCTAGTGGCTTTCTATGATGGGGTAACCACAGCAGTGGACACAGAAAAACCAACAGATGTGATCTATCTGGACTTCTGTAAAGCTTTTGACATGGTCTCCCACAACATCCTTCTCTCTCGATTGGAGACATATGGATTTGATGGGTGGACTGTTCAGTGGATAAGGAATTGGTTGGATGGTTGTATTCAGAGAATAGTGGTCAAGGGCTTGATGTCCAGATGGAGATCTGTGACAAGTGCTGTCCCTGAGAGATCCATATTGGGACCAGTGCTGTTTAATATCTTCATCAATGATACTGACAGGGAGATTAAGTGCACTGTCAGCAAGTTTGCAGATGACACCAAGCTGAGTGGTGCAGTTGTCACACGAGAAGGATGGGATGTTACCCAAAGGGACCTGGACAAGCTGAAGTGGGCTTGTGTGAATCTCATGAGGTTCAACCAGGCCAAGTGCAAGGTTCTACACCTGGGCTGGAGCAATCTGTGGTTTCAATACAGGATGGGGGATGATGAGATTGAGAGCAGCCCTACAGAGAAGGACTTGGGGATGCTGATTGATGAGAAGCTCGACATAAGCCAGCAACGTGCACTCGCATCCCAGAAGGCCAAGCATATCCTGGGCTGGATCCCATGGCCAGCAAGGTGAGGGAGGCGATTCTGCCCCTCTACTCCACTCTTGTGAGACCCCACCTGGAGTATTGCATCTAGTTATGGAATCCTCAACATAAGAAGGTTATAGAACTGTTGGAACAGTTGGAGGGCTACAAAGACGATCAGAAGGCTGGAGCACCTCTGCTATGAGGAAGGCTGAGAGAGTTGAGGTTGTTCGGCCTGGAAGAGTCTTTTCAGTTCCGAGGAGACCTTATAGCAGCCTTCCAGTACCTAAGGGGGGCATACGAGAAAGCTTGGGAGGGACTTACAACAAGTGCATGCAGTGACAGCACTAGGAGCAATGGCTATAAATTGAAGGGGGGAAGATTTAGACTAGACATTAAGAAAAAATTCTTCACGACGAGGCTGGTGAAACACTGGCACAGGTTGCCCGGGGAAGTTATAGATGCTCAATCCCCAGAAGTGTTCAAGGCCAGGTTGAATGGGGCTTTGAGAAGCTTGATCCAGTGGAAGGTATCCCTGCCCATGGCAGGGGGGTTGAAACTGGGTGATCTTTAAAGGTCCCTTCCAACCCAAACCATCCTGATTCTATGTGCATATACAAACGTTAAAAATTAAAGCGGTAGCCAACCACAGAGCCACTTCAGAAAAACCACAGGGATACTAATGCCCGCTTCACTAAGATGTGGCAGACAACATTACTTTAACGGCTTTGATTAGGAAAGTCAGAAGGAGAAGCCTGGAAATATGCCAAGAGCCACTTTCAGTTCTATCATCATCTGCAGCAGAATAGTGATAAAACCAGATTTGTTTCATTGAAAGAAAAAGAAGACACAGAGACAATAAGCCCATTACTTAGCCATACCACATGGTCTACAACCTTGTGAACATTTTATGATATACACGAAGTAGTATCAAATAGTAAATGAAAAAAGCTTCCATCTACTTCACTTTTTTTTTTTTTAGATAACAAAGTATTTTTAAAATATTGTCTGCAAAATGCCTAGAGACAGAACTGCAATAGAGGTTCCTTTAAATGCTATTCAGAGTTGCTGCAAAGAAACCCACCGGACTATTTGGTAACGAAAACCATAACGACAAAAGCTAGAACCAAGATCACTAGTATGCAGTATCAAGCATTTTAATACCAGCACTGCAACTATAAAACTTACCACTGTCAAGAAAGCAATGTACTACCACGGTCCACTCCTATTTGAACAAACCTAAAAAGAAGGACAGTAAGTAGCTGTTGAGGGAAGAGGAAAAACAATACAAGAATAGAACAACGCCTCCTTACACTCTCACAGCCTCCAGCTATTTTCACCTCAGACTTCCCAAGGCTGTTGCTCATCCATTTCCTAACCTCAATGGATCTGTCTTCCAATGCTTGTTCAACCTTCCCTTAAGTCCACAAAAACTTCTTGTGTATATGCTGTATAACAAGCATAACCCTGAATTCCCTACACTAAGCGAAGAATCACCTCCTTTTGTTCCAAACTGAGCACCTAACTCGGTGTGCCACCTCTTAACATTTTCACCTGATCTCTCCACAGGAGTTTTACAGAGCCTTACTATATCATTGTCCCATCATCTCTACAAGGCTGACAAGTCCTAGCCTTTTCAATCATTTCTCATCTAGGAATGAATTCATCTTGTGGCCGTTCAGTGAACCTTTTCCAATAATAGTCTATCTTTTCAAATATAAGAACCAGAACAGCTTACAGTACATAGGGTATGAAAGAACCTTGGATTTATGCAGTTACATATTTTTTTCCATTGTATTCTCTATTTGTCTCACTTTCTCATCATCAGTTGCTCTTCAGTTCTAATAACCAGATCAGGTATGTTTCACATATTCCTTCCAACCTTCATGTACACATTCCCACCAAGCAGTCTCCTCAAAATACCAATGTCCTAAACACTTGATGATTCTCCTCTTTAAGACTGGACCTAAAATAGAAAAACAAGCAAGGTTAAAGGGTATTTTATACTTTCGATGAAGTAAGTCTAGTAGGGAGGAGGTTAACTGACAGATGTAGTCCTCCACACAAGAAGCACTAGAGCTTACTTGTTACACATCTAACACTACATAAACACAGAAGCACATGATTTACCAGCATTGGAGGAAAGAAGAAAAGGAAGTGTTAAGGAGTTTTTTGTTTGATCGTGCTTCTGTATTTTTAAGCCACAGCACTTAAGTTCTCACATTGGATTGACACTTTCTACAAAGTCCTTTCAACTTAGAGATGTTCATTTCCAAAAAAGCAACGCATCTGTAAGCAGTTTCAGCAAGCTCTGCTTGCAGGAACATGGCCTGTATTATTAGAAGCAAAGGATTAGAAAAGTTAAGTCAAACTGCATTGTCGAAAATCTTCATATTTTAGATTAAGTAGTTTTCGTGTATGTAAAATCATACCTCTTCATACAAAGCCCACAACAAATCCATCACTGCTACACTATGTAATTGCCCAAAGACCAGTAGGTCTCACCTTTTCTTTAAGCCATTTACTTCATGTGTTTCCCCAGAAATTCCACCTTCCTAGTTCCTACCAAGCTTTCTGCTGTCTTCATTTTCTAACCATTACACTTTTGTCTCAGTTGCACTCACCTCCTGAATATACTTTGGCACCAAGGTCAGGCTCCAGGCTAGGTACTGCTGTAGCAAGGAAACCAACTAGGACCACTCCACTGAGAACCTGTTCAAAACACCTACATCAAAAATGACCACACAGTAGTATAGGAGCTTATATCTCTGTTCAAAAACTACCAAAGCACTTTCTGTTACAACAGAACCTAAAAGACTTCTGCCAGGCCTGACAAAGATGTGCTCACGGCACACTGACTTCCATGAAGTCTATAGTCCTCTTTTCATTTGGATCCAACTGAGGGTAACCATTAGTGCCTTTCACTTTAACCCCATACACTCGAAGTCCAAAGCTCTTGGAATTCACTCCATACAGCCTAGCATCACTTTACTAGATGGGAGTATTGTCCCGCCAGTTAAGAAGAGATACCTACCACAGTGAGGCAAAGTAGTTTTAACACTAATTAAACCTATCAAGCAGCCTGCTCTTAGCAAAAATTCATCTGGAACAAGCTAACACAAATTAGGAGTATGCCTTCTTGGGACAGGAACAAGAAGGTGGAGAAGCAGTCAAGAATAGAACTATAAAACCTTTAGGGGTAAGCGTATATGTTAATTTCTGAAGCCAACACACAAAGACTGTAATAACCCAATGAATTTGCAAAATTCAGGGACCTTTGAACCACTAAGTTATCAACCCTCCTGTTAAAACAAAGGAAAGACACACTAGACGTACTGATGTCACGGGAAATTAGCACTTTATTGGATCACCAGTTTTATTAAATGTGACTCAAGCCGCTCCTTGAAGAGTAGCGGAAAGATGATGAAAACTCACACGTGTTTCCAGCGCTATTTCTCCGTCCCTCACAGCATTCTTTTGTCTCACAAACCACCCATTCCTCCTCTTCAGGCACCGAAAACAAAGTCGCCCTGCGACACCTTTTCGATGAAGGCCTTTTAGGAGAGCACCAGAGCACGGGGCTCGGAGAACAAAACCCAGACTTTGAGCCGTCTGAAGGGAGAGGAACTCACACCCGAGGAACCACATGTCTTTTTCAGCAGCACAGGAAGTAAGGCAACACGCGTCTGCCTCAGGGAAGGAAACGACCCACAGATCCCTAGTTTTCCCCATCACCCGCTCGGCCCCGACGCGGCTACGCGGGGGCGAAGGGAAGCTCGGCACTCGCCATGCGTTGCGCGCTTCTCCCTTGCCCAGGAACTCGTCAGCGAGCGAGTAAGGAGGGAGATGCGGGCAGAAAGGCGAGGCCGGCGGCAGCACAGCGCGAACCCCGCGGGGAACCCTCACAAAGGAAGGAGGGAGGGAGAGGACGAGTCAGGCACTGGAGCGCGCGTCGCGCCGGCGGAACAAAAGCGGCGGCGGCGCGCGCGGGCGGCACGTAGGCGGGCGCGGAGTCACCCCGCGCCGCCAGAGCAGGGTCGTCAACCCCCACCGGGCGAAAGGAGAGCCCTCGGTGCGCCCGCACCCGCCCCTCCCCGCGTTACCGTGGTGAGCAGCGGTCTCATCTGCTCGCCCGCCCGCTCCTCTTCCATCGCGGCCCCGCAGAGATCGCCCGGGGAAAGGGGAGGGGAGACGCGAAAGGGACCGCGGCTCTCGCACCGGCGGAGCTGCCCTGTCCTCCGCACGGGACGGGGCGGCAGCGACTCTGCCGAGCCGTGCCGGGGGCTGAGCCCGCACCGACCCGGCGCGCCCCGCGCCCGCCCCGCCCCGCGCGCGCCCGCCCGCAGCCAATGGGAGCGAGCGCGGAGCCCCCCCCCCCCCCCCCCAAACCTCCACGGCACGCGGGGCGGGGCGCGCGCTCCCACGCGGAGCCGCGTGGCGGGCCGTCCCACGTGGGGGTTGCTCGGACACGAGTGGCGCCGCGTGGCGGGGGGGCGCGGGGCCCCACGCAGGGCGGGGAGCGGTTGCGCGGTTCCATAGGGACCCGCGGGGCGGGCAGTGATGGGGGGGGGGATGAAGTGGGGGGCACGTGCGAGTGCGGTCCCGCACGTGGCGGAGAGCGGGAGTTCACACGGAGCCGCGTGGCGGGCGGTGCGGGGGCGCGCGGTCCCACGCGTGGCGGAGAGCGGGGATAGGGGGGCGCTGGGTCCTAGGTGTAAAAGGGGGGGGGCGCGCGGCCCCACGCGGAGCCGCGGGGCGGGGAGCGGGGGTTGAGGATGCGCGGTCCCACGCGTGGCAGTGTGCGGGAGGGGTAAGACGATCCCAAACGGAGCCTCGTGGCGGGGCGCTCGCTGCCCCGCAGGGGGAGATGGTGTTTGAGCGGTCCCACGCGGAGGGGCGTGCGGTCCCGCGGGGGTGGGTGTCGCCCGGTCCTACGCGGGGGACAAGGGGAGGGAGATTGCGCGATCCCGGGGGGGAGGCGGGGTGCCCGGTCCCACGCGTGTCAGGGGACGGGGGCAGGACGGTGAGCGATCCCGCGTGGCTGTACGCGGCGGTGGGGGGCGTCAGGTCCCTCGCGGGGGTTGCGCGGTCCTACGCGTGTCAGGGGGAGGGAGATTGCGCGATCCCAAGTGGAGCCGCGGGGCGGGGAGCAGGGTGCCCGGTCCCACGCGTGGCAGCGAGCAGGGGTTGGGGATGCGCGGCCCCACACGTGGCAGGGAGCAGGTTTTGGGGGGTGCGCGGTCCCACGAGGGGCAGGGAGCGGGGTGGGGAGTGTGTATGGTCTCGGGGAAGGGAGGTGCCCCGAGTCCCGCGTGACAGAAGGGCTCCAGCCCGGTGCCGGGGCTGCGGTAGAGCAGCGATGTCCCGCGCAGTTGAATGTGTCCGTTCGAGGCTCTCTCGCCCACAGCACCCCTTCCTGCTTGCTGGCGACTTCTGCCAAGCTTTTCCCACGCAAGCTGAAAATTTCCATGCCAGGTGCCTGCGTCAGGCTGAGGTTTTGTTTTTGTTTTTTTTTTTTAGAAAAAAAAGTAACCAAAATGGTTCAGTCATTTCCAAAAGTAATATTATTTGCTCTTCTATAAATACAAGTATGAGGGGGAATGGCCTCAAGTTGTGCCAGGGGAGGTTCACATTGGACATTAGGAAATGTTCACTGAAAGGGTTTATTGGACACTGGAACAGGCTACCCAGGGAGGTGGTCGAATCACCTGGAGGTGTTTAAAAGACAGTAGATAAAGTGCTTAGGGATACAATTCAGTAGGGGACAGATACAATTACGCTTGACAATCTCATCCATCTTTACCAACCAAGCAATTCTATGATTGTATGAAATATTCCAACAATCCTTTGGCCAAAGGCTGGGGGGGTTTCAAGGTTGTGCTTTTGGCCACCTCTGTTAAGGATGGCTCCAGCAAAAGTTTTTAGACTGATAGAATCATTGAGGTTGGAAAAGACCTCCAACATCATCCAGTCCAACAGTCAGCCCAACACAAGAAGAAAGAAGCAGCTGTTTAAGCTTGTCTGGTAGAGACCACTTTTGCCTTGTCTGTCTCTGTGAAGATGCCACCCTCCTCGGAGACATTCAGTTCTGAACACCTTATACCAACAGGGCCTCAAGTGGCAACAGGGGTGGTTTATTAGATATTAGAGAAAATTTCTTTACCAAAAGAATGGTTAAGCTTGGAACAGGCTGCCCAGTGAAATGGTGGAGTCTCCTTACCGCGAAGTATTCAAAAAATGTGTTGCTGGGCACTTCAGGTGTTTAGTACGCATGTCAGTATTAGACTGACGGTTGGACTTGATGATCTATGGGATGTTTTCCAACCTTTATGATTCCATGATTCTGTGACTGAACACGCATATACACGGCAGGTGAACCATCCCTTTGTGCTCCTTAGGCTTGCATCACCCTGGAGTTACCTCTTCTAACAACACCCAATACAGTTTGGGGGAGTTGTTGCATGCTATGGCCCATTTTTGCACCCTAAAACCCTGGCTGACCAAGAGGTAGCTTTTATTTGCCCCATATTTCTGGACTGAGTTGTCAATGATGCTCTGATACTGTAACTGCAACGAGTTGACACACACTAGTGGGGCAGAGATGATACACAGCTCCACAGCATTTAGTACAACCAATATCCTGGACCACTTTCAGGATGCTTTGGGCTTGATGCTTACTTGTTACATACACCATGTGAACTCTGAATGGCTTGGAAGTGTCAGGAAGAAAATACCACTTGACTTCACTCCAGGCCCCCCACCAGCTTGTTTCTGAAAGTGACAAAGTCTGGGTAGATTACTTGAAGAGCAGCACAGAGATTTTTGGATCAGACTGGGATCACAGGAGATGGAGTGTGAAAGAGAAGGCAGGCTGACTGACACAGCTATGACACAGTCAAGACACATCAAGGCAAGGGGATCACAATTAGACTGGGTCTCAAATGGTGATAACAGAGCTGCTGGTCTTATCAGTAGCTTTAGAAGCAGCAGATGAAAAGAAAGCATACATCAGCAAACACCGTGCTGGACTAAGAACACTATAAACGGAGGCTTTGCAGAGCCTGTGGACAAAAATGTAAACCTGGCTGTGGAGGCAAACCAGGCCTCTCTAGTGCCTACCAGCAGGAGGCTGAGCACGACTGTAGAGACCCACCTGCTTTGGAGGCTGGCCTCAGGCTGGCAAAAGGCTCTGGACCTTTGCCTAAGCTGGGCTAGAAGAGCTGGTTGGTAACCAGTAGTCCTCTATCTGCTTTTCAGGAAAGGGTCTGCCAGAGACAGATTAGCTTGCCGATGAAAACAGTTCACTCCTTCTCTGAACAGAAAGCAGATGTCCTGTAAGGAACAGCAAGGGCACACACTGTTGGATGGCACTGAGCACAGATGCAGTCCTGCCACTAAGACCAGAGCTCCTTATCCATACAACTTGGAGGAGGCTTTTAAATGAATGACTTGGCATTGGTTTACACCAGGTCACTATAACCTGTACTTTGAGGAACGTATCATTAGTGTAAGCTACACCTGCCCGGTTGTACTGAGAAGGTCAAGTAAGGCAAGCTGCATGGAACTGATTGAACCGGGAGCAATCTTAACACGCTCTTCGATCAAAGATTATGACCTGGATCAGATCTCAGCTGAGTTTGAACAGATAGTAGAAATAAAGCACTGTGTACAACCACAACAGAAACAATAACCTTGATATCAAGTGCCTTGATAAACCTGCAGTATAACTGTGACTTATTCTGTCCATTCCTCTTCCAGGAACAGGATTGGCAGATTTTCAACTCAGATAAACCATTGAAAATGATCTTTCACAAGACAGCGTGGATATAATGGGGATGGATTGAAACTTCAGGTCCCACATAATTAGTGCTAAATAGGTGCTTTGGGAGGCAGATCACAGAGATCCTCCTTTGATACTGGGATGAACACAACTGGTCTTCACAAGCACAGAACCTTTCCGTTCTCTGGGAACTCAGCCCAGTGAACAGTAATATCTGAAGTAAGGCTTCCCATAGCGTAGAGTAAACTACAGTATTTGGTGAGGTTCCTCAGGGAACAGCAGACAGTCTTTCGAGAAACTGAGCCAGAGTGAGAAGAATGTTTAGTCCATCAAAAAGGAGACTATTGACATGAATTTAAGTTAGGTTTTGGCATTAGAGGATATTCCTTCTCCATTAACCTCTTGATCTCTGAAGAGACATCTCTGATGAGATGCTGTAGCACTCTTCCCTGGCATCAGAGAATACCCAACAGGCAGATAAAAGTGCAGTAGGGCAGTAAGACCCTGCATTCGTTCATTGTACTTCCTTTGGCACACTATAGGGAGAACAAGATCTCCAGGTGAACACCCAGTCATTTGCTGAGCTGAAAAACTTGTTTGCTTACTGCATTCCATCTGGTCACCATATGTGTAATTACAGCAGAAAAGGCCAGCGTATCTTTGCCATCCCATGCTGCCCAAGTAAAAAGAAAGTGATGCCTCTGTTCACATCAAGTTGACCAGAACTTCATAATGTGCAAAACTTACCTATTCCAAAAGCCATTATTGAAATAGAAACAGGACAGCTTTATACATACAAGCTTAAGTGCAACTGTCACTGACACTCCAGGTGACATAGGAAAGGAGACGGATAGGGTTCGTGTGTAGCACTGAATAAGTGGATCATCAGTATTTTAAATAAGATAATGTACCTGGTCCACCAAGAGGGGCTTGGTTGTGCTCTTCCTCCACTCCTCTTCCTCCCTTTACTCCCTCCACCCTCACCCCGACATTCTTCGACATGGATGGAAGAGGCAGAAATTGTTGGAAAAGACAGATCAGGAAATTGCCTGCCTCCTTAAGGCAGAGCCACCAGTGTCAGCTTTGCACTTTACTCTCACGCTGTTTAATTTCTTGCCAACTATCAGAACTCAAAGGAAGGAAGTTAGGGGCTGATAAAAGCACCTTCCATTCAGCATGACACCAGCATCCGATCCCCTACAGTCATCAGCTGCTTTGGCAAGTATGACGTCTGGCAGGAAGTTACCACAGACCTCATGAACAGGATGAAAAGATGGTGTTTGATGGGATAACTGCAACAACCATTACCTCTACTGAAGCAGACTTTCTCAAGTTTTTGTCTGTTAATACTGTCTGTTTGTACAGGTTGACACAATATTATTAATGAAAACATTGGCAACTTTAATAATGGGGAACACCTGGTGCAGGTAATCACAAGACATTATTTTGGCAGCAGTAGTGCCCCTAAGAAGATGCCCAAGAATGGCGGAGGAAGAAAATGCTAGGAGTTGGTATTCCATAGTCCTTGTTACCTTTCCTCCTCATAGAAAGCAGAAATAATTTCCATGGCTAGGACAGAGTCTCAGACTGAGGAAGCATCAATGAAAAGAGAAAAGGAGAGAGAAGCTGAGGGGTGAAGAAGATAGGGGACTGGCCTTTCTTTCACATTAGAGCCATCTGATGGTGGCAGTTGCAAACAGAAATTCAAGAAATGAATCCCAGGAGAAGGATGCAATATGCAGTCAGCCAGTTCCTATAGCTGCACTAGGACAGAGAACATTTAAATAAGAGTAACAAAAAGCAAATAAAAAGGATAAAGACAATGAGACGCAAATAGTAGTGCTAACAATCACAGGTACAGAAGGAAACAGAGAAAAGAAACACCTCGGTAGGGTGAGAAGAGTGGCTTCAAGAAAAGAAGTGGAGTAAGCTTGGGGAGAAAGGTGCTGATCTCTTGGGGGTCAGTCAGAAAGGTATCAAATGTTAAGAGGGGGTTGGGGGAGAAGGGATGAGGAAAGAAACATACAAACTAGAGCTGCAAAAGGAGAAAGAGGCGTTCCGGCCTAATGTTCTGACAGGTGAAGAAAAGGGTCTAGGGAAAGAAGAGTTCTCTGCTAGAAGGCACGGTATAGCAGAAAAATTGAAGAGTCTTAGCACTCCTGCCAAAGCACTTTCTACATCACAATTTAGAAAATGAAACTTTCTCCTGTGTGGTCAACTGAACTGTGCGTTCTTTACATTCTGCGTACTTTTTTGTCTGGTTCAGACTGCAAAAAGTGCCAAAGACATTTGCATGTAAAGGCAGAGGATATTGCAGAGGGTTTGTCGGCTGCAGGTGTCTAAAACTGCATACTGAAGGTTAGTTGAAGCTCGTGACATTGTTTGGCTAGCCATCTGCAAAAGGATAAATACTCCTTGCCTCAGTTGTGAAAGCTTTCATGAAAGTTAATGCTTATAAAACAACCAGACCTACAAAGCTGAATACTAGTAAAAAGCACAAGAGAAAAGTAATAAATTCACCCCAGAGCAGTAACTAATAAAGTAATTAATACATCATTAGCCTGCGCAACTAAGATAAAACACTAAGAAGTTGTTCATTAAGTGAGCGCTGTGATTTTTTTGTTTGCTGAATCTGCATGGTCTTGTAAAAAACAAATGAAAGCAACTCTGTAAATGAAGACTATCTCATAAGGCACATGAACAACAGGATCAAATCAAAGCTAACAGCAACCTGCATTCTGGCAGATCCTAAACTAAGCATTACAAGTGTTGAGTGCAAGTCTCCACACAGTTTGTGGGTATAATATTAAATGCAAAATTGTGACTAAATATTTATTGTATATTAATACGGTCAGAGATCAAAGTTATTCTTGTTTCTTCCCAGACAATTTATTGTTCTATGTGGTTTTTAAATGCTTATTAAGAAATAATCATAGGCCTGAGTAGTTCATAATCTAAAACTAAGGACTAGAGGACAAGTGCAGCATGTTTGAGGTTTACCAAAATTACCAAATTCCAAAGCTGAGGCGTAATCAATACGTCCCCTAAAACCACCTCTGTTGTGATGCCCTCAAAAGACATTTCAGTGTAAACAGAACAGTGATGTCAGCATCAGTACAGTCACTAGCATGAATAAGTACAGGTTCAGATGACTAAGGTAGATATGAAAGTTATATAGCAAGTCAAGACAGGTTGCTTAGGAAATAAAATTACTTCCACTTAATTTTCTCTCCTCAATTCTCCTGTCTTTTTGAAGACCAATTGTCTTTTTAGAATTGTAGAGTCATAGAATAGCTAGGGTTGGAAGGGACCTCAAAGATCATCCCGCTCCAACCCCCCTGCCATAGGAAGGGATATCCCATCAAACTTTTTCCTTCCATAAAAAGAGGAAGAAAAACACAGATTTTAAAACGGATGTGTTTGAGCTGTTACATAGTTAAAAGAGTTTTTAGTCTAAGGAAATTGATTTCAGTTTGTCTTTAAAGAAATAAAAGAAAAATAATTTTCTGGTATGTCACAATACTGAAATCAGTACAGATGTCTGACAGAAGGTAAGTACTAGCTTCAGTGTACAGAACCTGGCCATTTTAGAAGGCATGATCAGAGAGTATGAAAGGTCTGTAACAAACTACCGAATGTCTTGATTGTGTGTCCACCTGTTGCTATTTATTCCTTTTTAGTACCAGCTTTATTCATACACGGTATCTATCTTGTCCAAGTATAGAAACACAAATAAGGAATTTGGTAATCAACAGTGGCAGCACTATACGTCAACAAAAATTTTCAGTTAAATCTCTGTTCATCTGAAAATGGATGCATCTGATATTTAACAAAAGTTTGTATGTCTTCTTCCATCCAGCTTGTGTGTAATATGTAAGAAATTTCATCCCCCTCCATAGAAAAGCAGTGAAATCCATCCTCAGACTTAACCACATGTTTAATGCTTACTGGATCAGGGCGCCAACACAGCATCACCACAGCCAGCTTACTAGAAGAAGAGGTCTTCCTGACATTCCACCTTCACACTGTTCAGCTATAATAGCCATCATATTTACTTTTTCCCTAGGACAAAGAAAGGAAGAGTTGTTTAACTTAAAAGACAATATTGGCACAATTTGGCTGGAAAAAGTTTCTAGACATCAGAAGAATGAAGGTCTAGGGAACCCCTTTAAGACAGGTCTGGGCCAACCTTGAGAAAGCAAGAAACTACTTAGTGTAAGATAGACCTTGAAGTAGTCATTAAAGATTTTAGCATGTAAATGCTTGCAGTAGGAGAGGACTCTTCCAATAAAAGCTTCCTTTCCAATCCTGTGTTCTCATACGTTTCACATCTGCGCTCGTTCCTTCTTACCTAATAGGCTCTTGGTGTAAAATTTTAACCTCACCTGTGCAGGCCTTCAGATCATCAAAACAATGAGCACGCTTTATTGCAGCTCTGCTTAGCCTGAAGTCCTGAGTTTAACCTTTAACCCATTCATCAGCCAATGAAGAATATTAAAGGTTAGTCAACTTATGTAAAAAATTTTCACATGCACAGAGAGAAGACAGCAAATAAACACCAAAGATATTCCTATATGCTGGGTTCCAGGTAGCTGAGGTAAATTGTGCAATATAGGACACCAAATCTCTTTTCCCACAAGACTCTTTATATGATCGTATTCTTCCCACACAATTTCTCTTCCATCACCCTAGGGAGTTTAATCATACCCGTTGTGATGAAAAGCCAACTTCTAAATGAGTTTGGACACCCTCTGGACTCAGTTCCAAAACGCCCAATTAACTACATGCCATTATCTGCATACGAAATGCCTTCAGAGTTGGCATTTTGATTTCTCAATGTTGTACAACAAGGTCTTCACCTAAGATCTGGTGACTGTATCTTTAAAAACAGTTGTAACATCATCTGCATTAACATAATTTTCCTTTCTTTCAATAATCAGTTTAAACATAAAAGTGGATGGAGTTTAACTTTTTATCAGTAGAACAACTCTTTACTCAGTATGCTATCAGTAGCTTTATTTTTGTTTACGAAACTATGTAACTGGGCTAAAAAAAACCCAAACAAAACCAGACACTATATTTATGCAATCCCTACCTTTCCAAATGAAGTATTTTTACAATGTATTAAGTTTTCAGTTTACTGTTGCAGTCCTTGCTTTCTGACCAACAACATAGCCAAAAAGCACGTCTAACTTCACATACTTTTCTTCTATATTTGAAAAATTTCAGGTCTTCAGAAGTAAGGTACTTAGGGAGAGAAAATAGCAATGTAACATAGTCCTTTATCATTTAAAGAATCACTGTAATAAATCAAATTATAATAAAATATTAGATATTTACAGACTGCAACTTAAGTGTTCTACTGAATATTATGAAATTTATTAAACATTGCCTTTTCCAACTCTTTATGTTCAAGCATGATCATATATATTTCTGTTTTATCCATGAGAGTTAGTAAATCTTTACTTTAAGAGGGGAATTAAGCAACAAGATTGGAGTTGGCTATAATGTGTCAATAAGACAGGGAGCAACTCTTTCAATCCTGGCCTCCTGAAAGGGAACAGATTTGAATATTGTTTCTAACAGGGCATGGAAAGGATAGTGAAAAATGTGTTTGTTGATGAAGGACGTGACTGATGTAAATGAGGTTACACATCCCACTAAGCACAGTTTTGTGATATTTTAGGGGAGGAAGTGGGTGGCCTACTTTGCTTCCTCCCTCACTTAAAGAGAAATACTTACTGCGTAGGTCATCATCCCCACTATCTCGGGTTTTCTGGCACTGATAGAGGAGCATGGGTATAAGGAACATTTATTTACAAGTCAACTTCATGTCCTACATTTCATTATGTTGTAATTAACTTTAAGACG
Organism: Cuculus canorus; assembly: GCF_017976375.1. NCBI lineage: Eukaryota > Metazoa > Chordata > Aves > Cuculiformes > Cuculidae > Cuculus > Cuculus canorus. The sequence continues at coordinate 116,001,967 of NC_071402.1, forward strand.
ACAGTGCTGCTAATAAGCTGTATGTATTCCCTAATGCAAATCAGATTAGGAATTACTGATGTTACAACCTCTTCATGAGGGGACTGTTGTCAAAGCCCTTTGAGTAAATGCAACTTCTAGGAAGTTCAAGTCTCCTATCTGGGACTTGTAAAGAATAAATATCATAACAATGTACCACATTGAGATTCTCAACTGAAAAGAAAAAGAAATGATGGTAAATTTAGCTGCATTATTCAGGAGATAAAGTGATTACAGCACAAATCCAGAGATTACTGTCCCTTGGAATATTTTTCTTAGCAAAGATGACCCCTCACAAATGACCGATAGATAACACAAAGCAAAGTAATACTTTCCAGGTCCTTGTAATCTGATCTATTCTTGTATCTTTTCCTTAATGAAGAAGCATTCATCAGACTGTCCTGAGAGATGGGATGTCCATAAAAGAGTCTAGAAAAATCAAATCACAGTTCACTGTTTTCCTGAGACACCGTCAAATTGCACTCTTGTTCTGGCAGTTCAGGACTCTTCCTTCCCACGCATGTGATTTCTATTCTAATGATTTACTGTATTTCCAATCTGGAAATCACTGTGGCACGAATCCCACCCATTAGGCAATTTTGGGCAAAGAAGCTATGAGGGCTAGAGCAAGAAAGCAGCCAGAAATTAGAATGGCCAGCTAAGGAAGGCAAAGTACAGCATGACCCTTCTCAATCCCCAAATTGCCTGTACTCCACTTTAGAGGATTTACTGAGTGAGCTGGCAGTGTGCTTAGAAGTGACGGCCCTAGGCCATCACAGTGAAAATGGAAACTTCTACCTGGGCTTTCTGTGCTATACAACATAAGTTCTTACAATATTTATGAAAGTACCAAATCATAAGTAAATGCTATCCAGGACAACTGTTCTGTCAACAAATGGAACACGTGTTTCTGCAGCACTCTGATAACTGAGTAGGAGTCAGATTACGTCCCATCAGCCAGCTGGGAAGCTAAGTTTTCCCTTGTGATTGCGAACCACCAAGTTGTTTTTGGCAAGATACAAATAGCTGCGTCCCTCACAGACATTTAGGCACTGAATTTCCAATTATGGAGAAGTTGCATTTTAGAGTTTCAGATCTAAATTATGGACTTCACCTTAATTCAGCAGCTATTGCAAAACAATTTGTCTGTCAAGTTACAGGCCAGTCTGGGAAAAGAATTACAGAAGTTCAGCAAAAGTTTGCTAATGTACTTGTATTTGTCTAGCAAAGGATTAAAATGCCTGTAGCCAGACCACATGGGTTTTCATTTTTAGAAAAATGTAACTATTTTATCTCAAAAGCGTCTTTTTTTTTAATTGATTGATTGATATTAAGTGAGGGTGAGGAGAGAAGGTAAGTTGGAGTCTATTCCTATCAAAATGTAAACAGAAGAGATAAAAAGCTTCTTGGATTTTTTTACTCTGGATTTGCAAAATTAAAATTTTATCGTCTCCCTATCTTCAAAAATCATCTGGTGGTACTGACACATTCAGCTTCCACACAGGCGCCTTCAAAATTCCTTTGTACTATGAGTTTCATTTCTTAGAGCTTTGAAGTACATGGGATAGACCATAATATCTTTGTGCTGCTAAAATGTTCTTTATACTCTTTGCAATGCTGCTTCTTTACTGTGGTCTATTTTAAAGATGACTAGAGTTGGACAGTCTCAAAATCCTGTCTGATAACAGAAAACTCAGATTTCTTGAGAGACAAAACTTTTCTCTTTGTGATCATGCAGCTCACCTACCATAGAAGAAAGTTACATACACAGCATTTGCACAGGAATCCATCCAAAGTGACTTTAGCAAAATAAGATATTAGACTATTTATGAAATATATAGGAAGTGGGTTATTTGCGAAAAAGATTTACAAGACACACAAAATTACTTACATGTTTTAAACAGGGCTACCTAACCTGAAATGCTTTACATTTGTAACCAGATGTCTGTGTTAGTGACTAGATTGCCACATGTGCAAAATGGATTACAGTGATTACTCTAAAATTTAAGAAAGCCTATGTTCCTTACCTACAGCACATGTAACAATTTTAATTTCAAATAGTCAAACATGGCAAAAAAATAAGAAAATAGGTATAAATCTTGAACCTAATTTATGACTCATTTTTAAGTTAGCTCCCAGTTACAAAACGCTTGCTTCAGTAACCATTGCCATCTGCAAAATTATTGCCAGTCTAAAGTACGGAACAGAGCAAGGATACTCATGTTACTTCTTTAGGTGTGGTATCATGTAGGACAGGTACCTCAGTTTGGCTCGTTTTTCAGGATGCCTGTAAGATAGATGGTAAAATGGTAAAAACTGCTGTACTGGATCAAATAATAGCTCTTTATATTGTATATTCTGCTTTTGAACTGACCCACAGTAGAGGCTTAGCAAATAAAATAAATAGAATTATTTTAGCATGATTTTTCCCCTGCTACATCCTCCCAATACTCAGTAACCAGTGTAGGGATCTCCTAGTCTGAAAGCTGTCCCCAGACCACCATGTTCAAGAGCTGCCAATTTGAATGAATTTATACTTTTGCTGAGCAAGCAACTGCCTTTTGTGTTTAAACTACCTCCTAAATGAAGAAGTCAAGAGCTCCCAGTTCAGTTACAAAAAATAGCTAATATCCATTTCTTGCTAATTTTCGCAGTGTCACATGCTGTTTTGTAAACCTGTCTTTACCTGAGGACAGGGGTGACAGATGAGACCAGGTCACTACGATCTCTTCTTCACATAAAATTCAGTTTGTACCACTGGACCCCTGTCCCCATCCGTCTCCAGCTCTGCTGTACTCTGCAGCACAGCTGTGTACAGTATTGAAACTGCACATTTCTAATACTAACATAACAGCATCTTCTTATTATTTGCTATTCCTTTCCTAATAATTTCTAAAATTCTGCTGCTTAGTTTTCCCACTGAACAGTAAGCTCACTTTTTCACAGAATTGTCCACAAGTGACAAGAGTATTATTTCCCAAGCAGTAATGTTAACTAAATGCGGCGGCTCTGAGACACATCAGGAGACTCACTGGTACTTTGTGAAAAGCTGCACGGAATTTCTGTTCACCTCTAGTTACGATACTTTCTAGTTTTCATTCTTTTATCTTAAGAAAACCCAAACATTCACTATCCTGTTTTAAGCATTTTATCAATGGTTATAAGAAGATTTTTGAAACAAATGTTATTGCCGTCTCCAGGACAATGGAAGTTCCTAGGGCACAGAAGGAACGACGTTGCCACAGGTACAAAATGTCATAGAACAACAGCAGTATTATGTAAAACATCCTAGGCTAAGCTGATTTTTAGGATGTTGACTTTGATGATTTCTACCAGTGATGCATGTTTGCACTCAACATATACCCACTTTCAAGATCCCATTTACAGGGCTTAACTCTCCTGCAGCCTGTTTATCTGTTTTGTTCAAGTTTAGAAACTTTTTTTTTCATATTTATAGTTCAAATACACCAACACTATTTGAATATAAAGACATATATTAAATATATCTAACAGAAAAATATCTTGGTCTGGATGTAGAAGGGGTAGAAAAAGCCATATACAGTCTCTGCTGTTCCATTCTTCCCTGGACAAGATATTCTCTGAGCAAAAGTCTTCCTTGCTAAAGATTTGCAGCTTGTGTAAATCATTCTGACTACTCTGGCTTGATTGCATCTGTGTCAAGCAGTCCGCGTACAGCCTAAGCAATAGCAGTATATCATCTCAAACATGTGCAGGGAGAGATGGAGGAAAAGAAGCTGACCAGACGTGAGGCCATTCTGAACTGAGAACCAAGTTGGCACATTAGCATGGCACACTGCTGAGGCTAATCACCCTGGTGAGAAATAGGCCATATAAATATACCCTCAGACAGTTGCTGACATTTTATGACTCTCGTTTGCCCTTTATGAGAGCTGCCATTTATAGCCAAGAAATAGTTCTTATTTTATTCCTTCCCAATTTTTCTCAACTAGTAGTAAAGGTCTGTTTAACCAACCCATATGAGTCCTCCCAGTTTAAAACTACCACCACCCTGCTGAACTTTGAAGGCAACAGGCACTGTCAATAGTTTGGTATTCCATTTTATTTCCCCATCACCATTTGTCTTAAGGTTTTATTTATATTGTTCTGTCAAAGTTAAACCTACAGAGATAACTCTTTTTATTTTCAGCTGTGTGGTGTGGTTTGAAGCACTTTTGGCAATTTCATTTATAATCAGTCCTGCTTAAGCTTGAGTAAAGCACCCGTTTACACCAGCAGATACAGAAATCAGTTTTACACATTGAGTTCTGACTTCATACAGTCAATGGTTGTAACATACTTTGCATTCCCTAACTGCAAAGTATTTTACAATAAGAACATACAGTCTTACAATCATTATACACATTAGGTTTTGTTCTCTGTGATATAAAATGTCTACGATAGCTGCAGAGAAACGCATTCCAGAAATCTAGTATTCCAAAACGGTCTGTAAAAACAAAGTTCCTAGGATTTGATTTCTCAAAGAAAATATACATAATATTGGCAATGTTAGGGCCCCTAATTAAGCCTCTACTCTCAGATCCTCCAAGTAATAACTGTTATCGTTGTATTGCATTTTGGTAAGAAATCTGCTCTCCGCCTTCTTCTCCATTACAGTTTCATTTGAAAGAAAAACAAAACACTACTCATTCAACACCGACATCAGTTCAGCAAAGCTCTGCAGAACTCTTCCAATACAGGATATGGCTTTCTTTTTATAAGCTTCTAAATTAGGTTATACAGACTTATTAGAATTTATATCACCCACCCAAACCCTGTATAAACTCTAAGCTCTGTGCAGTGTAATACAAACCAAAGACAGAAGATCTTTGGGGGAAATAAAATGCCAAATATAAGGTTCATAATTTGCCAAGAAAACTGTAGATAAAAATAAAGCTTGGATTTTAAGTCTAATACTTGGCTGCAGGAAAGCTTACTTTGCTAAGGACTAGAGTTTAGAATAACTCCCCAAAGAACTCTGGCATTAGTAGGAACAGCCTGCAAGGACTTATATTGTTTAGAAAACAATTTCTTCTAGAGCCAGAATGATTAGCTTTCAAATCACATCTGGCTTTCCCTTTTCTTAGTTTTTAGTTAAAGTAAAATTCTTTTGCCAATACTATTTTCGGAGAAGCCCCAGAGTGGATTAAAACAGTTCCATCAAAAAAGGACAGCTTTGTGTCAGAGATAATAATTTCCCTTATATCTCAGAGCAGGAGCAACAATCATCAGACATTTCTGGCTATTAAACATTCGCTCTGGCTACAGATTTACCCCTGTGAGAAGTTACACCCAAAACACCTCAAGTGTTTTATTATATCCTTGCCCTCTCAAGATGTCTAGGCAAGAGACAAGTTACAAACCTAGTGCTTAATGCTGACACCAAGTTTCAAGATCTGCACATTGTTCTATACAAAATGGTATGTCCCGCAATTTATTTCAACCACTGAAATGTTCTGTTCAAACTTAGTCCCTGAGAGTGAGATTATATTAGCTGTTTGCAGAGCTTGTGACGGTAAGGAAAAATCAACTCATAACTGGTGAGACTGCTTCCCTTGCACCAATTATTTCTCACTCAGTGTAAGGAGGCTGGTCCATAGCTGTATAATTTAATCTGAATCTGAGCTGCTGCAGTCCTGCTCTCCTCTGGACACTACCATTTACCTCTCTTGTGCTAGCACTGCTGCTTCTGCAGTTGTTCAGGGAGGTGAGCTAGCTGAAAACCAATCCTAAAAAAAAGGGATTACTTTTTGGCTGGCTCAGCCCTTGAAGGAGGGAGGACAATGGCAGCCCTCAATAGGTCAGCTACAGTTGCTGCAGTACCACACTTTTATTCTTATCTCCAGATTGCCCATCATGTCAGACTCCTCTGTCCCCTCCATTAGATTTTCAAACCAGGGCTTTGTACTTTCCTCTTACAGCTTTTCACAGTTAGCCAACACCATCCATAAGAATCCCCGGAGCTATCTTACTCTTCCCCTTCCAATCTCACTGCTCTTAACATTGGTGACATTGCTAACCTGTGACAACTTCCTATAAACATAGATAAAAAAATATCCTTCTTGTTTATTTACCTTGCCCATGTGCAAGGCTTGTTTATGTAGCTGTACTCTTTAAGGTACCAGCTATGTCTGTGCTAGATACTGTACAAATACAGAACAAAAATTTCAGCTGGAGTCTCAAGGCAATAAAAATGAGGCATCCTAGATCCCACAGACTGGCCATTCCTAGTCAATGTGATGTATGTATTGATACTAATACTTCCAGCGGCGGCACCTGTTGCTGTTGCCATTGCTATGACTGATATGTAGTACAAAAGAAGTTACGAGGTAAGGAGCACTTGTGTCGCTGCTGGGCTTGACGCTACTAAATAAACTAGCCATTATGCGTGCTCACTGTGCCTGCACTCCCCTCATCTAGCCTGAAGGATGGAAATCTGAATTATTTGAGGCTCACCAGAGAGAAACAGGGTTTTGTGATGAAAAGCCACTGCAATCACTACAGCTGCAGGTGTGTCTTCAGGAGCAGCAGAGCGACCCAAGACTGCAAGCCTTTCCTATCATACTGTCTTAACATCGGACAACGGCTCATCCACTCTGTTTTCAGATAGGTATTCTAACCTTGAGCCACTTTCAGCCTGGTGCTAGCAAGGTAAGTCCACATTTTTGGGCCTTTGGTGAAAGGGCCCTGTGTGTTGCCTCCATGCTGCTGACACAAGGTACCTCGCTGTCTTCTGTGCAATTTTAAATGCTGAGGTTCCTCAAGAGCACCAAGTTTGCAGGATGAAAAGGAGGCGACTCAGCAGTACCAGCATGATTTTGTTCAGGCAATAAAGTAGGGACAAATCAAAGGCTGTTCCTTCTATCCTTCCTACACTCCTCAAGCAAGATGCATACTATAAATCTTTGCCAGCCCAAAATTACCTTTGTTAACAGGCCTGAACATGACTCCTTGTAACAAAGTCTAGACTGTGTTACTAAAATAAGACAGCAGAAATTAAGTAGTCTTTGGACATACTTTGAGAGTAGATTGCCAGCACAGATGCTATGTGACTGATCCTGATAAGAATAATCCTCCAGCAACTATCCCACGGTGTCTTTGTTCTCGAAGTAGTGTCTGCTTCAGTCACTCACTAGAACCCCACCACTAGAACCCTGACACCACAGCTGTCACCCTTTCCTGCAGAGCCCATTTTGCCATACAAAATCTCCAGCTCAAAACTGTAGTGCTGCTTGGGAAAGGATTCTTAGATCCCTCTAGGTCTATGGGCTTGTACTGCCCCTTACACCCCACTGCAGAACACATTTATGTGGCTGCTTCAGCATGGGAAGCAAAACTGGGCTCTTCCAAGAAACACAGTAGGCAAAGGCATGCCAAGAACCTGACTGAGAGGCTAGGAAAACACAATCCAGGCTGCTCTCTACCAAAACAGAAAGGTCCTTGACAAACCTAGCAATGATGCCACTCCATTGTTGTCACTCATGCTTCCAAAGACCTGGGAGGAGGACTGGTGGCAGCGCATGCTGAGGATGGATTTGAAGGCTTCTCCCTGGTGGCAAATATACACTGAAGAGGCAATACGGACTTCCTGTACAACAGGAATAACTCTGACCTTAGTCAGGTTAAAGCTAGACTTTGAAAGAGACACAGTAAGAGTGAGGGAAGACAGCTCAAGTGACTGTGGCGCATGCTTTTCTCCCTGAAGAAATCTGCATTCTCCCTTCTTTTCAGGGTATGTGATATATACAGGTGGCTCAGGAATAAATAGTTTAAGACCAACTGACTTCAGAGGCATGTCCCAATGAAGCAGACTAAGGGAAAAGACCAAGAAGTTGCACTGAGAAGCACACCAGGAGGCTAGCACAGCACTGAAACCTGATCCTGACCCGGGGAAGTAGCGTGTGACAGACTGTCAACCCATCTGCAAGATGCAGCTACGTGCATCCCTCCTGTACCCAAGTTAGCAGTTTAAACTAACACCTTTTACCTCACAACTATGGCAAGCAGAGTCCGACCACCCAAGTGGCTAATTCCCGCGGTGCACCTGACAGGCATTTGCTAACACTGCTTTGCAAGTACCCACACCCAAATACACTTCTCAATCAATGAATTTTGAGGAGGTACTCACTGGAAAGCATTCACACATTTTCCAGACACTTGCAAAACCAATGCCTACTCAGTCAATGGGTAACTAGGTGTTCATGGCAGCATACAGCTTCCCTTCTTATCTGCCTGTACTGTGCCTAAACCAAACAGACTGATACAGAGAACGTCAGTATCCGTGAATACTAACTTTTTCTAAAAAATAGATGTATTTTCAGATGAATGAATATGTAAGAATTGATAGGGTTTGAAATTTATTATTATTAGAGAAATCTCTCTTGATTTGTTTCTGCTAGACTTTTTTTTTTCCCTTTTTAAATCAAGATATGATCAAATAAAGCAAAATGTCATAGGTCAAAAGTTAGCACCTTGCTACCATATTTACATGGACAAATATTTGTTCTAGTGCACAAACATCAGCATATTTCAATTCTATTCAAGTAACAATCCTAGCTTAAGTTATCTTTTCAAGCCTCACCCAGTTTTACAGTACTGAATATGTTCTTGCAGCTATGAAATCTGTTGAAGTAGTACCAAAAAATATACTGACATTCTGACCCTTCCACCCATTGCTACATTTCCCCATATATGTGCAAAATATAGTAAGATAATGTACAATGGGAATACAAAATCTAGGCCTATTAGAGGCCCATCAAGCTAACAAACTCAACACCCTGTCCCTGTTCATGTATTAATGACATCTATCCTTGCATCTACCCAGTGTATGAGTCTATGAGCCAAGGGAGGTTGTGTGATCAAAGCCTTGGCAGTTGCTACTCATGCTGTAATTGGTTATCAATTTAAGCATACCAGTCAGAGCACAAGGTCCTGGCTTGCTGCTTTTTGAAAAGATCTGCGCTTCTAAAGGTGTGCTACCATGCTCCTTCTGTGCTCCAAATAAAGCGTCTAGAGAGCCATCACGCATCAGCAAAGTGCTACCTCTTCATTGTGCCCTAAGGTAAGGACATATACAGCCAGGGAAGGCAGGACTCGCTTCTCCTGGCCCATGAGGAAAACCATTATTTCAGAACCCCCACCTATTTTTGGCACAAAATCTAGAATCGCCACCTTCAACTGAAGGACATACTCCCACCTGGGCAATATCCCCTCTTTCAAAAACCAGTGACTCACTAATCAAGAGCTTTCCAGGATTTCAGGCTTTCAGAGTGCGATTACAAGTTTTTGTTTGGTTTTTTTTTTTGTTTTTTTTTTTGCATTGGAGAAACATCTCTTCCAATCTTTTAGTACTGCTGCTACTCATGATCATTCCTGATGGGCACTTGGAATATTTACCAGCAGCCTGTACTCATCTCACATACACCTAAAAGCACTAGTCCCTCTCCTTAACTGTCCCTGTGATAAAGGCATTCTTAAAAAAGACATACAATTTCACCATTTCCATTTTAATGGAAAGGTGACAAAGTTGAGAAACAATGACAGATTGTTTTTAAATGCTAATAAACTTACAGAATAAAGAAGTATTATTACAATGATAAACATGGAAACTTGACCTTGAGTACAGTCTCTGTAGGACATGGAGCCCAACAAAAGGGGCCCACAGAACAGTACTTTGGACACTAGTAGGATGCTCTTCACAGTGCTTTGTGCACTTTGTGTTTGTAGTCTTTCATTATACTGACATTTCACAAAGACTGATAGCCAACATAACAGCCAAAGAGCCAAAGGCCATTAACTGCTCTAGCTTTTATCATCAGACCTGCGGACCTGGCTTTAGTCGTGTTGGCCAAGACTGGTAACAGTCATAAAGAAATCGAACAGTTGGCCTGAGTTCCTCCATTTGGAATTAGCCTAAGCACTATAGCCTCTCTCTTTGCTTCTGCTATTAGAGATTGATTAGCATTCACTGTTCTATGTTCTAACAAAGTAGATGGCAACATGCTGACAGACTGAGACTGTGTCACACAAAGCACTGCTGCTAGATTGAAACCAACTTTCTGTTTATTGACTATTATGCACATAACGTTTGCTTCTTATGTTATCTTATTGGAACAGCTTACTAGAAATAGAATTTAATAGCTCCTTATCAAAATTTCAAGTCAGGTTTTATCTTTCTGCTGTTCTTGCAAAGGATTTTATTTGAGAAAAAGGAATCTGACCAATGATGGACGACTTTTTGTTTATTTCTATGCCGGTGAAAGCATTTATACTGAATTTCTTTTCCTGTAAGTAGTCAATCAAGTCTAACTATTTTCCAACTGAGCCAGTAGATGTGTTTGTACCTGGATATCCTCCCTCCTTCCTCATGGTTAAATGTCAGTATCATTTTTAATACAAAGTATGATTTATATAGCATCTTGACACACTAAGTGCTATATATGTTGGATATGTTAAGTACACATTTTGGATTACGTAAGAGGAAACAACTACTACACATTTTATGAGCTTAGCTCTCTTTAAGTACCAGTACTGGACACACATTACTCTATTTTAGTGAGGGAGAAAGAAAAATTAATAGCAGGGTTGGATTTTGAGCAATAGCTTTTTTTCTAGAAGTGTACATTTGGCAATGTGGTGGAGCTGTTTTCGGCTGAAGGATAGGTGACTGAAGACACATACAGGAATAAATGAACAAAATCTGTTAATCAGACAAAGGGAGAGAGGAAGCAAGGGAGAAAAGAGACTGATGGCTTTCCATAAAATGTTTCGATTCTTGCTTTGATTTCCTTTAGCTTTGTGGTTAGCTGTTGCCTAAGGAAAACTCTGATAGAACACATTACATCTAATGTTAGATACAGTGAATCTAATGCTTTGCATAGAATACTGGTGGTTTATCTAAAAGTCGCATCAGAACACTAACCAGCTCAAAGGGTGTATGTGCAAGTTATTATTTCCCTAGATATAGGGCAATCCAAATAAAATATTGTTTCTGCTCTTTGGACCAGAAAGAAAAAAGGCTGGTTTTGCAGTAACAGGGCCTCTTGATATTAGGCCTATGTGGGCTGACAGAAATTATTTGAAAGATGGTCAGCTTCATGCCTTAATTGAGGACTGTAATAAGATCACAAGAATATCACCCAGATACCAACAAATGACATTTTTTTTAGATACAAGTGAATTTCCTGTATCTCTAAGTTTCTTAAGTTCCACTAAGAGGAAATGAGATTTTTTTCAGTGCTGCTGTAGAAAATTGCATTCATGAGAATAAGATTGACTGTCTCTGTATCTAACGCTATCCAAAAAGAATGTCCCATACACATATTAGCTCATTTACTGTTATGAATTGTATCTGCTTACAGCAGCACAAACAGCTCTGGGGTACATTTGATGTAAATTCTGCAATCGCTTAATTCAGTGCAGCTCCAATGAGTTCAGTGCAGATATTTCAGATTTATTAAAGCACAAACCAGAAGTAGGAACCACGGTCAGCAGAGTTTTCTCACAGTCCCATTTGCAGAAAAAAAAGTATTTGGTCTTTTCCTTTAAACATATTTGATAAGCCTTAAAAAAAGACCATTTCTCCCTCCAACACACACACAGGTACTGCCACAATATTTTTACATTCCACTTAAAGTGCCTTCTTGCCTTTAAGAAAGGAAAAAGATGTAATCCTGTATATAAAATCCCAGTACAGAGTGTCATTGTTGGCACATTGTTGTCATATGCGGCACTGAGCTGCCTCAGGCTGGCATAACTTAAGCAGAATCCCTCTGCCGCCAGCTGCATTCAGAGCAGACACGGCAGAGTTATCTTGCTTTCACCATGTCACGTATGTATGATCCCACAGGAAAATAAATAAAAAAAAAAGAGCTGAGTCCAGCGATACTTTTAAAATAAGTGAGAGCAGGTAAAAACACGCTTCGCTTAGGACAGCGCCAAGAACAGCTCATTCAAATACATGCAGCAAACACATTCACTCATATTCCAGTCTCTCAGTAAACTCTCACCTGCATGCCTATGAGCCAGGTAGAGTTGCTCAGAAAATTACTTATCAGTACTTGTCAACAGTATTTCACCCCCATATCTTTTAAGGTGCTTAATTCCTGCTCTGAGGGATTTGGGCAGCAGTGTATCTTTAAGGATCCAAATCTAAGCTTCACTGAACATCAAGTGATTCAACCTGAGTCATTAAACACATATTGGAGAAAACACACCTGGTCAGGAACACATCCTTACCAAGTCCCAGTACCAGATTTGGATTATTCATTCTGTGCTCTGCAACATACATCTAAAATTTCATGTAGCAAATAACTAAATTACTTACACTTCCAAAGAGCTGGCACTTTTAAACAGCTGGCTCCTTAGTGGATAGCAAGGGAGTGGGTGCAAAATGCCTGGTGCTTCACTAAGTGAATGCAACTTGCTGTATGTGGAGCTGAGACACTGGCAGCACTTCCCCACTGCCTGTTAAGCGTGTAGCAGAAAGACACAGTTACTCAGTGTGATCGTGTTATTGCTGATTCCCAGGTACGTTTGTCTTCAGGTGCCCCACGAGACAATGCTACACAGAAGGACCAGTAAATGGCCTTCTTGCACTGAACTGCACCACTGTTCATACAGACATCTATGAATTCTGAGGAGGAAATGTTTTACGCATTACATTCTTTCATCTCTAAAAGGATTATCAAACACTGGAACAGGCTGCTCAGGGAAGAGGTTTAGTCATCGTCCCTGGAGATATTTCAAAGACCTGTAGATGTGGCACTTCGGTACATGGTTTAGTGGTGGACTTGGCAGTGTTAGGTTAACAGTTGGACTCGATGATGTTCAGGGTCTTTTCCAACTTAAATAATTTTATGATTTTCATGTCTGCTTCTAATGAATGTACAAAGTAGGAGAGATGAGAAGAATTATTAAGACTTATTATAGCTGGTGAAGGCAGCATCTTTCACACTGAGCACTGTATATCAGCTGCTATTCACTTAAGTTTTAGCTCTTTATTTCTTTTGAGGGAATTAAAATAAATTTGAAAACTTCATGAATTAGTCTAACATGCAAGACATACCACAGAAAGAAGACAATTTTTCTCTACAAAGTCATGAATGCCTATTTCATAAAATACTCTAAAGCAAGCAGATCATTACTGGTTACTAGAAAATGTCTCTATCAGTTTTATGGTGTAAATGTCAGTGTTCTTCATAATATTCAGAGCTAAAATTTAAAACGATAAGAAACCTACCATACATAGGTTACATATTGCATTGGTCCATTATCTACAGTGATCAGCATATGTATGTTTCTTTTTCTGTAGTTGCCTTCAGGTTCCACACCTCTGTCTGCTAGTGGATACAATGCTGGCTTATGGATTTCATAAACAAAAGCACTCAAGCTGTGAGCTCATGTCTCAGAAATAAGTTCAGACATCATGCAGCTCGACTGGCAATTTTCCTGCCTGAAAGAGACTCATTAGTGGAGGAAGACTGTAAGTAAGCAGGACCCAGGTACCAAAGCAGTTAGTTCTGACAAATACAGGCAGCACCTTTGCCAACACTAGCATGTTAAGGTTAGCTAATAACCATAAGGTTAGCTGATTCCAGGTCATCCTATTAGTTCCTTCCTTAAAGTAGCTTCAAAGTGCCCTAAGAAATTTCAGCAAGAGTCCTAAATATATACCAATGTGGGAAACAGCAATTAATATTTTTTTGTTTCTTTGGGGGATTTATGCCCCTACACGTTTCAAGGACGTTCTCATAGGATGCCTGTTTCCCCCTTAAGACATGGTCTTGGCTCATGATATGTATTTCTGAGACTCAAGACAATCAGACAGGGCTTAGCCACCTAACTGGAGATTCCCTAGATATTCAGGCCTTGCTCAGTGACGCAGCATGCTGCTTGCTGCATTTCAGGAAGCCCCTGATGTTTTAATTGCCTGAAGGGGCTCTAATATGTTGAGCCCCATTTAGAGGAAACCATAGAACACAAATCCAGAAGGGACTTCATCTAGAAGTCTCTCCTGCCCCGAGATGATCAGCAGTACCTATATGATTCTCGACACAGTGATTGGGTAGTAGTTTTTTCCTTGTCCCCTGAAGGCTGGAGAATCGCTCCATGGGTGCTACCTCCTTCAGCCTTGCTAGCACCGAGTTGCTGCAACTCAGCTCCTATTCATGGATAACATATGGAATAATTAATTCCTTTCCATTTTTCAGCTATCTTGTCTGTATTTGGTGACTGTTTAAATCTTTCTTCTGATTTCTCTTTCCTAGACTAAGGATTGACGTCTTTTTAGTCTTGTCTTGTAGACTTTAACTCGAGTTACCAGCAGGAGGATGTCAAAGCAGTAAATTGTCAGAGTGACAACTTTCTTGTGTGTCTGAAGAACTTTGTCTTTCAAAAATATATTTAATTGTCATGGATTTCAAAAGTCAATATGATTACACCATAAACAAACAGGCATTTTGTCTTTTCACTGATAAATATATTAATTTAATGTACCACTGAAATGTATTATTCACTATGCCATGAAAAGGAATAATTTATAAATGTCCAGAATTTTTATCAAACACAAATTCTACAGCTCACCTGACTACAAGATACTGTATCACCAAGATACTGTAAGTTTTGTCTACAATATATGAGAAGGATATGCCATTCCTCTAATCAGCTACCCATTCACTTGATGACAGTGGCCACAGTCAAGATAGTTTGACCAGTAGCAAAATGAAGAAAGAGAAAATTATTTCCCCTCCCTTTTCACAAATACATCATTCTTTTTTTTCCAGTCCCTGGTGCTTATCAATGTTTTGATTACATAGTTCACCCATACAGGTCTCTCCATACCAACAACTGATAAACCACCAGTTAGAATGGAAAACTACATCTGTTCAGGAAGTGTGCACAGACAAGAAAATTACTCCAGTCATTAATTAACTTTATGACTCCAGGCAAAAAAGTCATTTCTGACTTTTTGATACTGAAAATGATTCTATATCTGCCTTGCAAATTACTTAGTACCTGTGGTGCTTAGACTTTAGTCTGCTTTGGTAAAAGGTGCAGTGTGGAATACTTCAGATGCCCCTGGTTAAAAATGACCGCTACAATGCAGCCTGCATGGGCAAATAATAATGGAATAAATCAGAGTAAATCACACACTGACAGTATAAAGCAATGCTGGAACAAAGCTAGCGAGAAAAAAAAACAAACCACAAAGCTCTCTGTTTAGCAGACAGACGAATCAGTTTCATCATCCCTGGTAACAAGATCATGCACTGTAATTAACTGTTAGAAAGCTAGTACTGTAAATAATCCAAGTTAGCTGAAACCGGGCTGTGATGTCTGAGTATGTTTTTGTTGAAGGGTGTTAGCTTTCCAAGCCCCTTTCGCAAGAACTGATTGGAGAGAACGGGCTAAGTATTCTTGTTAGTGGGTTAGATACACGCATTTTAATTAAGCTGTAACTAAACATCTTTGGAAAGGGAAAGAGCAAAGGGAAGAAAGATACATTACTTTTTTTACTTCATCTTGACAAAGATTAGAAAAAGAATAGAAGAGGCTTCATGTAGCTAAGCAGATTCTGTAACTAAGCAAAATGTTCAAAACTAAGTGGTCTTGACTTGAAGACCTGATCCTTCAAAACCTTGTCTCTCTATGGTTCCCAGTCAGGTAAGAATATTGATAGAGAAGAGCTATAGCACTAAGCTTTATGCTTCCCTCCATGGAAAGCAGGGGATAGAGGACAGAACAAGAACAATTCCATACATAATAGTATAGACTATCATTTATCATTCCCTTTTATATTTGTCTCTTCCTATTTCCACTCAGACTGAGTAACAGCCAGTACATTTCAACAAAGATATATTAAAATGTCAGCACAGCCAGAGTTCAACTGCTTTCAATATATCTGAGCTGGTCAGAGCTAACCCTCGCATCATAGGAAGCACAAGTGGGAGCCAGTCTCATACTCATGAACTGGCCCCAGCATCTCGAGCCCATAACAGGCATCGATGACAGCCTTCTCTCTGGATCCACGCATCCAGGCTGCACTGAAGTCTTCACCTTTTTTTGCAAAGCAAATAGACTCTCTAAGAAACCATTGCATAGAGAGGCATCAATGTTTAACTATGCACTACTACAGACACTGTAATCTTCTATTCTGTGGTCTTTGGGACTGTAGATTTGCTCCACTGAGAGAATGACCTTGCCAAAATGCTTGCTTTATGACATCTCCCAGCTTTGAACTCTTCTACTATAACTTTTTTGCTACTCAGTACCCTCTGCTTGTTCTGGTTTCTATGATCTTCTCTATTTCTTGGCCTCTGTATTAGTTCAGCATGTTATTGACTTACTACCTATACTCAGCAACAACATAAGCCCTTTACAACAACACTATAGGCTACTAATCTGTTTAGCAGACACTTTAGTCATTCGGGATTAGACAGAATATAACCAACGAAGCAGACATAATTCGAGCAACGAAAGAAAGAGAACAGACTAGGAGTTTGACTTGAGCCTGGTGAAATTTGCTCCAGAATATTTTTAGGAGCTGCCTGAAGCTATTTCAGAGCCATTACCAATTATCTTTGGGAACTTGTGGAAGAAGGATGAGGCTTTTGATAAACAGCAAAAGGTGAATACAGTGCTTATCTGTAAAAAATAGAGAGAAAGGAGGATCCTAGAAATGACAGAGCACTAAGCCTAACACTTCAGTTCTTGGAAAGACACCAGAACGAATCAGTCAACTCTTATGTAAGCACCTCAAAGATAAGGACACATCAGCAGGGATTTGCCTGTAATAAGTCACTTCAGTCCAAGTTAACTTCCCTTAAGGCAAGCAGCAAGCCTAAAACCTAGTGAAGATATGACCGATCATTGCTTTGTTAAGATTTTGACACTATATCACGTAATAATCTCACAGGCAAGCCACGACAACACCATAAGACAGATGCAGAACAATATGGAAAAAATATATTCAGAATGATGAGTTATCAATGAGAAACTGTCCCGCTGGAAAGTCTGTCAACCTGTGTTATGCAGAATACTGCCCGAGGGCCTCAGCTAGTCAATATATGCTTTTGTGATATGGAAGTTGGTAGAGACTTATTACATCTGCAAACAATGTCATACTGGAGGGAGCTGTGAGCACTCTGCAAGATTACAATTGAAAGCAACTGGGACAGCAATGAGTAACTGCTCTGGGTCCCTCCAGCCCTGTTTTCTATAACTATATTTTTCTTCATATCTAACCCTTATGCAAAGCACAAGCTTTCAACCCATAATTTGATGCTTTCTAAAGCTTCTCCTTATCCACGTGGTGCTTTCACTGGACTCCTTTTGGCCAAATCCAGACAATCACATGCCTCTTCTCAGGCTGTCACAACTTGCTGCTTAACTGCAAGCTGCTTGGGAGAGGGGTTGCTTTGCACTGTCTTAGCACATCCCAAAGCTTTGCTGTGGGGGAAAGGGAAAGGGAAAGGGAAAGGGAAAGGGAAAGGGAAAGGGAAAGGGAAAGGGAAAAGTCCAACATAAATCAGGCAGGCCTCTTTATCAAAAGTGATGACTGCTATTTGCAACATTAAAGCATTCTGAAGATTTTAGAACACGACAACACAGTGGACAGGAATTGAATTTCAATTTGCATTCACTTTTAAGTTGCTCTTTTTTCATGCAATACCTAAGGCAAGAGTATTCAGCACTGGTGTGCATTAATAGCACTCACACTGAGGGCTGACACGTGGAAAATGAAGCAAAGTCTGTATAAAATGAAATCATTCCATACAAGGACACCAGGGCCTAAGGGATGGAATTACCAGCCCTAAATGGCACAGCAGCCAGCTTCTGCAGTCTCTGATCCTGCAAACATTGAACACACATGCTCAGCTTGACTATGAATAACTCTATTGAGTTGAATGGAATTATTTACAGTAGTAAAGTTAAGTACGTGCATAAGCATTCACAGATTTAGGTTTTAGCACAGGGCATAAGAAAAAAAGAGGATGAAGCCAGACATTTCCTGTGCTAAAGAGAAGTTTCAGTCCAGCAGAACTGGGTCTAAGGTGGCAAAAAGCCCCCTCAAATTTAGCACCTACGGCCTTTTCACTCAGCTCAGAGAAACTGATTCACATGCTGTATTTTCATTGACGGTGAAAATGTACAAGCCAAGAATAAAATCACACAGGCTTTTGCAGACTGTCCTCGCTCTCACCACACTGGTATTTTCCAAACTCCCAGCCAAATGAATACATAT
Organism: Cuculus canorus; assembly: GCF_017976375.1. Classification (NCBI taxonomy): domain Eukaryota; kingdom Metazoa; phylum Chordata; class Aves; order Cuculiformes; family Cuculidae; genus Cuculus; species Cuculus canorus. Next base: position 116,020,247 of record NC_071402.1, read on the forward strand.
GTCCACAGCCTTCAAAGGGCCAGTACCCACACTGCAATGCCATTCCTCTTCACTGTCTCTGTTAAAAATCATTCAGAGCTGATTTTGGTTTGCTTAACAGTTTTAAAGGCTTTTTTAGGGAATAAAGTAATATACTGGATCCTAAAAGGTACCTAAGCCACACCAGACAATAAGGAAACATCTATGGAAGATTTAAAAGATGCCTGGATTCTGTATGGTGTAATGTTTTATGATTCAATTATGGGAATTAAGAAGGGGTGATGCCATGGTCAAAGTACAGGATTGACACTTGAGAGACATGGCCTTTATCATTGACTGTTACAAATATGTTCTGTGATTCTGAGCACGTTATTCAAACTCTTTGGCTGAATTTCCATCACTGATTCACTATATCAATATCCAACCAGAGCCTTCAAGCCTGCGTAACTGACATTTTCAAAAGGAAGTAAGGGAAAATAAAAAAAATCTGTTTGGAAATCATAGGGTTCAAGTTGTAAACTGCGGCTAAAATTCAGATCCTAAGGGTTAACTCATTAATAAAAACAGTGACAGTAGTGTGTTCTGGACACAATGTGTTATTTCTTACGTTTTCCTCTCCGGAGTTCACTTGCTCCAAAACACATGTTCACATACCAGCCCTTGTAGAGTCAACCTAAAAGTTTGGCAGTTATGTAATGATTGGATCTGAAATAGCCCCACCAGGAAAGTGCTTCATAGCAGAATACCTTTGCCTTTGGCATGGGAAAAAATTACCAATAACCATTTTTAGGCTAATATTTCTGCACTGTATAACAGGAAGTGGCATATAGAGCATAAGTACTCATCTACCTCACCGGCTCCTCTGAAAGGAAGTCACAGCAGAGCGTGAAACAAGAGCCACAAAGATTTTATCCAGGTTCACGATCCACACCACAAAATAAGGCAGCAGGATGCAACAGGCAGGGCTGAGATGACAGCAGCAGTGCTTCAGATACACCACTACCACCATCTCCTCCTTTGAATGCAGCAGGGCATCAATGCAGAACGGACTGCAAGGCAGCGGCACAACAGAGGAAGAATGATCTAAGATGACGTACAGTGTAATTACAATTAATCCCTCCTGGCATAGCCATACTCTATTCAGACATCAGCAGCAGAAGTTCCGTTTTGATATCTAGAGCTTGTTTTGCTGAGGTGGGCTAGAATAAGATGTACAAGCTGAAACACAGCTTCACTGTCGTGAACTGTGGCCACAATGGGCAACTGTTCTGAACCTTAATGGCACAATAGACTGTGTAGCACATCTTCCAGAGAGACAGAACTCATTTGCAGACAAACTATTGTTAGGCTATCTGGTCCTCATTTCCTTCTGCTTTTAGTACCTAAAGAAATTCAGAGGTGTCAGTCATCATAGACCCCATGAAATTATCTTCACCAGTGATTTTGCCAGTACTAAATCCTGATGCCTCCAAATTATTATTTTTTTTTAATTTTTATTTTTACTCTGATACATAAAAGGGGAAGGAATGCCATCCAGAGGGACATTGACAGGCTTGAGAGGTGGGCCTGTGTTAACCTCGTGAAGTTCAGCAAGACCAAGTGCGAGGTCCTGCATCTGGGTTGGGGCAATCCCAAGCACAGTTACAGGCTGGGCGGAGAGTAGCCCTGAAGAGAAGCACTTGGAGGGGCTGGTGGATGAGAAGCTCGATATGAGCCAGCAATGTGCCCTTGCAAACCAGAGAGCCAACCATATCCTGGGCTGCATCAAAAGAAGTGTGACCAGTGTATTGAGGGAGGTGATTCTTCTCTGCTCTGCTCTTGTGAGGCCTCACCCAGAGTACTGCATTTGGTTCTGGAGTTCTCAGCACAGAAAAGACATGGATCTGCTGGAGCAAGCCCGGAGGAGGGCCAAAAAGGTGATCAGAAGGCTGGAGTACCTCCCATATGAGAACAGGCTGAGAGAGTTTGTGTTGTTCAACCTAAAGGAGAGAAGACTCCAGGGAGTCCTTAAGAGCAGCCTTCCAGTACTGAAAGAAGGCTACAGGAAAGCTGGGGAGGGAGGGGCTCATTATCAGGGAGTGCAGTGATAGGACAAGAGGTGATGGTTTTAGACTGAAAGAGGGAAGATTTAGGTGAGATATCAGGAAGACATTTTTCACTGAGAGAACGGTGAGGCACTGTAACGTGTTGCCCATAGAAGTTGTGGAGGTGTTGAAGGCCAGGTTGGATGAGGCTTTGAGCAAGTGTCCCTGCCCAAGGCAGGGGTGTTGGATCTAGATGATGTCTAAAGTCCCTTCTAACTCAAAACATTCTGTGATTCTATGAAAACAATGTTAGAAAATCCTCACTGTTTGTATTTTATTTCAAAGTTGTCAGAAAAATATTTTTTGAGAAGGGATGATCAGTGAATACTCGCTCATCAAGTTTATTCTGAACTAAAAAGTGGGTTTGATTTTGATCATGCGTCAAATAAACAAATACAGTAAGATGAGTCCTTCCGTGAACAGACATGTACACATTCCTATATCCCGTCAGTGCACTGTTTGATAAGATTATACTGTCATATGACAACAGACCTGTTTGTATCACAGGCTTCTTTTGAACAGAGAACGTATTTCAGCTATTTAGACTTCTAGGTCACGGACAGAAACTTTTCAGTGAAAAGATACTAATGGCCTTATTTAAGCAAGTGGACAGATAGAAGCTATGCAATAATACTGAGGTGCACAGCTAACAGAATTTGGGCTTTTCATAAGAACAGAGATAAGGATATAAAAGTGGTTCCTTTGTTTTCACTCCACAGATCATTCCACTTGGCCTCAGGCAAGTGGAAGCAGCCACATCCACGCCCTATCCAACAGCAGGGAAGTGGGTTACATCCTGCAATTCTTGATAGACCTGAATTTATCTGAAAACTATTGTTGGAGAACTTCCCTCAACACAAGCAGTGGTGGTCATAGACCACAATTTCGCTGAAATGGACTACTTCCAGCATGGCACATATTTTATTTATGGCTATGGGCTTCCTTTCAGTCAATCTCAAGGCATGTGTTCAACTCGGAAAGGGGACTTACTTCAGCTGCTGCGAAGAATACAACCTTCAGTACAGGAGGGAGGAGAAGGAGCTAGAGGCTACTCGATGCAGCAGAGTTTATAGTGGCAGTGTCTTGTTACTCTGGGAATGAGACTGGTAGGTTTGCTAAGCATAGGCAGCCCCAGGGCTTTGATAGGTCTCAAGCATCCTTGAGCTAAGAACTTTGAACTGGACACCAGGGACTGCACTGCCATACAGTGACCCCAGAATGACCACACAAGGCAGTCTGAAGTCCTGGAGCTGTTGAAAAGTTTCTCAAAGTCTTGGAAATGTTCAAGGCCAGATTGGATGGGGCCTTGGGCAGCCTGATGTAGTAGGAGGTGTCCCTGCCCATCACAGGAGAGTTGGAATTAGATGATCTTTAAGGTCCCTTCCAACCCAAACTATTCTATGATCCTATGATTCTTGTCCATCAGTGCAGAGCAGAGATGCCACATAAGCAAGAAACTGAGTTAACCTTGCAACAACGATAACTCATTGACATTTCCTGTTATTTAGTATTTGCGTAGAGCATCTGTGTGGCTTCTTCGCTGCAATGTCACCTGCTAGTTCTAAGGTTTCAGCCACAGTAGTTTCATACAGCTGAAATGTTTTTCCTGGCCAGAAAAGATGTGCCTTGCCCAAATAGCAATCCCCTCAAATGTTTATCTTGAGCTCTTCGAGTGCCTTGCCCTAGGAAACAAAAATATAAAAGGGAAAAGAATAAAAAAAAAAAAAAACCAAGCAGAGAGGACTGAAAAATAAAACTGGAAAGCAAAGAACTAAGAAACAGAAAAGTGAGATAATATCAAAGATATCAGAAGAATAGCTCCACCTGCAAGAATAGGAAGGTGTGGTGTGTCTTGTTTACTTTTGTATACATTATAAAGGGGGAACCAGAACAATTCAGTAGAAGGCATTATTATTGCTTGCGTGTGACAGCACACCTGAAACTACCAGTGAGGAGTTTTTACTCAACCAGGTCCAACTTTTACCTGAGGAATCATCTTCATCCATCCTCTTGAGGTCCTTTTCCTCGCAACAAGCAGACGGGCATTTGGCATATCCCACGTCCTTTGACAGCACGTTCAAGACTCCAGTTTTTAGATGCACTAAAACAAATGCCAGTAAATGTTAACCCTAGGGAATTTACATGCTTACTTAAGAAAACAAGGACTGGGCATTACACTGCTAAACTCTGTCTGTCACGCATCTAAGCCAATATGATTCCTTTGAAATTTGGACAGGTGCATTGCACTGTCAGTTACTGCAGTTCAACAAACAGCTGGGAACTTGTTAAACCACAGCAAAGCAGCTTCTCTGCTTCAAGAGGTCCCAGATGACAGTGCAACCAAGACTGATGGAGCCCAGAGGCTTCCAGCTGTGGCACAGGATCAGGAGCACCAAGTGTTATGTGTGATTTTAAGGACTAAAGACACTTAAAGGGCTTTCTCAATGCCAGGCTTCGTATGAGATATTTCAGCACAGAGAAACTGTGCACCTGCCTTGCTAGATCTGGGCTTTCACATCTTGCTGCTTGTTTCCCAGATGTGAGTTAGACAGGATCATGGCTCCCTTCTTAGAGTTGATTTTAGAGAAAAGATTAATGGGGCAAGGTGATATAAGAACATAAAATGCTGGTTGGTTTGAAAAAAATAAATAGATGAAGTGGAAACTTCCGTTACTTCGTAACTAAAGAACGAAGAAAATGCTGAAGCAAACTACAAGATGATAAATTCAGAGCTGATAAGGAAGTTGTTATACGGAATATGAGAATTTCAGCCTAACCCAACAGTCAGTGTCACTGAAGCTACAAATTAGGCAAGACTCTACCAGGATTTGCAGATTTATAAAGCAGAGTGACAGTAACCATTTTTTTCAAAGGGGAAGGCCAACTAACTGCATGATCCCAGGCTTCGTATTTAAAGCTTGCATTGCAACAAGGAGGAGACTCCTTTGAGGAACAGATTATCTCACACACGCTAATTAAAGGTGTGCTGTGCCTTCCCTTACAGCATCCCATACTGACCACTGCTGGAGAAGAGGAACTGTCATGGTGAAATAGACCTGAAAATGCATCATTCCTGTGGCTTGTGTCAAGGTGGCCCACCGCTGGAAAGGGAAGGGCTGTGAGGAGCTGGAGACTGACCTTGCTGCTGTGTCACTGAGGCAGGGTCCAACAGCCCCAGAATGAGCCAAAATGGCCCTGGGCAGGGTCGGGGTAGCCTCTTGGCTTAGCTGGGCATGGCCGTTAATGCCCTCAGCATCCTGCAAGTTATGAAAAAGATGAAAATTATTCCTAGTTGCTAAGAAGATTTTCCATTAAAAACTCGAATGCAATCTCCCAGATTACTCTCAAAAATAAATACTCGGCAACTTTTATGAATAGTATCTGCATCTGTTTTATAGGATGGAAGCATCAGAGTAGGAAAAGCAGGTAGACCCAAATTCTAATAACCTGCAGAGGGTAGGTCACTTGCCCCCAGTTTTACCATCTTATAGTGGGGAACAATGAAACAGTCCACAGCTGTAAGCCATGGGCCAGAAGAAATGGGATAATTTTGCATCAGGCCATCTTGGAAAACATTAAAAATTGAGGTTGAGAGGGTTGTTTTGTCTGTTAATACATGCTACACATTGGGGCTGTTTTGTAGCTAGTTTGTATACAGGCTCCATTAGTTGCCAAGAGTACAAATGATACAATTGTAGGAAAGACAGGACTATCTCAATGCATTTATAACTTTTTAAGACTATGTAGAATAGTTTATCTGTATCTAGATGCCATTGTTAAGGCCAATATGATAAGTGGACCTGGATGTGCAATCAGTATCCTTAACAAAGAAAGATTAAAGGTGAACATACAGGCAATGCGGTCAAAGTACATGTTGGATTGTTTTGTTTTGAATTAGGGAACTCTGCAATTTAACACAATTATGTCCTTCCACATACTGAGTGCTGTTATCTTAGAACTTGAGCGGTAACCAAAGAAAATCTCTGCTCTGCAGATTTCAGAGTTATTTTTTTCAGATACATTATTCATTGATTATCATACATTTCACATGGGTCATAAGAACAGATGTGATCACTGTTCCAAGAATCTAATAAAAAACACACCTAGCCAAAAAACACAACAAAAGCAGAAATAGATTTCTTGAAGCATTGCTAGCATCTGTATCTGATGAGATAATTATAGGCAGTTTTTCTGAACGAAAACATAAAACTCTGAAATAATTCTCAAGTGAAATTTGAAAAAAAAAAAAAAAATGAAGCGCCACTTAGGCATGAGAACTAGCAGTGTTCCTCATAGACATACAGCATGAGGAAAAAAAACTTAGATACAAGAAGGAAAACAGAAAGGGTCTATTCCAGTTTCACTGAAGTTAAACACAAGTCTTTCCATTGACTCCACAGGGCAAATATGGTCAAAGACAGCAGTCAGCAAAAAAAGCCTGTAAAGAGTAGCAGTGGATGAAGGATATAAAGTATAAAGGAAGACTATGCTGGAAATATAACAATGGCAGATAGGCTTGAACTTTACAAATAAAGTAGGGAACCGATTGTAAGGAGGGTCTAATATGTCACAGTCAAGCAGATGATCATTCACTTAACTTTATAGCCTTCCTTTAAATAAAAACATAGGGTATGTGAGATAGTGTTGATTATTACCCTCTTGGAAAGCTCTAAACTTCAGCTGACCCAAGCACATTCACCTCTTACTGGCCTAGAACTCTATAATAAATACTAGAAGCAATAATCTCCATTGGGATTGTGCTATCATGATAATAAGAGGTTGGCTTGCATAGATGTTTGGTTATTGTCTGCCAGGCAGGGAGGGAGATAGTCAGAAAGCAATTAAATCTGTCTGCCTGTGCTGACATTTTACTCAACGTTCACCAAGACTTTTGATTTTTGGAAGCGTACATTAGAGTTTGAGGTGTTCAGGTGGAAGGGAGGGGAAAAGATCAGGCCCTAGAGCCTCTTTTGTATCAGGTTGGAATTTTTGTTTAACATCAAGCTTGATCACTTCCCTAACATGGATAAAAGCCCTGTGTGAGAGGCCATGTCACTCTCCACTCGAATGGCCAGAAGCCATCGTTTCCACAAGAAACAAAAGCGACTAAAAGCTTTAAATCCTATCCCATTGTAGGAACACAATTGAATTCTCTTGCCAACATGAGGACAGAGTATACATAGTCACTGCATAGGACTGACAGTCTGTGTGGGAATTACCAAAGTCTAGCTGCAAGATTTCCATATACAGACATTTCCTGCCACGAGAATGTTACAGTACTAAGTCAGCATCCAACTAATCTAAAGAACAAAAGCAAAGCCTCTAAAATAGCAAGGAGGAAAAAAATGATACACAAAGAACACTTCATACATTCAATACAGACATTTAAAGTAGAAGATATCAAGGTCATATCCTGCAGCCTTTATTCAGGCAACGTCAATAGGAGGGGGTTGTTAAAGTAAAGCCGGAGGCAGTATCTGACCTTTTTCAGGTTTTTTTCACCCTTTTCATAAGATGGTCCAAGAATGGAACTATAGGAAATACCAAACTCAAACACTCATTTGCAGTTGAATAGTATCTATGTTTCAAAGTGTGGGCCCAAAGTAGCTCTCTGAGTAGCAGTAAAAGAGACAAAAGATACTTGGGTCTACAGTCTGTTAATATAAAAATAATCTAATCTTGCTATAAACAAAGCAAAAGGAGTTTAATTAATCAGCCATTACATCAGCTGTGTTTGAAGTGAACACAGCAGTTCCCACGGAGGTTCGATGGCCTCCCAACCTGTCAAATTCATTTTGTGGCGTAAAGGGAACTAATACAGGTTAATATGCGCTGAGGCAAGCCTGCCCACTCACCTCCCAAGAAATCTTGTTTAGCGTAAAGAGAGGAGAGAGGTGTGACTCTATCAGCCCAAACACCCAACTCATCTCTCTGACCTGGAATTCTGTTGCTCAACACAAGGAGAAATACAAGAAGATTTCCCAAGAAGTGATGGAAAGCAGCTCTTTCTTCCACAATGTACCTTAAATAACACCCTTGTGTTCCCATATACACAGACATCTGAGAGGAAAGCAGCCAGCATCCACACCAACTCCTCTTCCATGTTAACTCATCTCGATCCCACTATAAAGACAGACAAGAAGTATTAGGTCTGCAGTGTTTTTCCACTGATCTCTCTCACTTCCCTTTTCCCTTTTGCAATGGCTAATGACATTTACCTACAATAAAAGAAAAACATAATAAAGCATAATAAAGCCTGTGGGTTTCTGTGTGCCCAGGTGGCACACCTGTCCAGGGAAGCAGACTGCTAGAGTTTCACAAACCTGGCTCTGATCTTATTATATGGTGGTAATATTATAACACTTAGTAGCTGTTCCCTACACTTCCTGCAGCTCACTGCTGTCATTATTGATGATTATTTGATAACTCTAATATTATCAGAACAGCTCTTAGAGGTCATATTACAGGCACCTGAAAACGGGTCATTACAAATGGTATACACTGATACCTATTTTGCTAAACACCTATTTGCTCGTATAAATGTATAAACTCTTGCTTCTTTCAGTGTATGCTTAGAACAATTCAATTTTTTACAGAATTTTCTGCATCAAGTTTTCAGCTTCTTCTAAGAGAAAGCACCTTTGGAAAATATACTAGAATAATCACGGCATATAGAAGGGAAATAGGGAATAGGACCCCCTCCATTTATGTGTGCTGAGCTGGGCTTGGTGTCCCTTTTTAAGAAGGGCACAGCTATCTCATGCAGAGTATGCGATTTACGCGTGTGTGACATCTCCCTCTACTGGCCAAAACCGTGGGAATACTTTTAATTCCTAACAAGGAAGGTTCTCTCTGGAGTGAGAATCCTGAGGTGAGGTCACCTGCCATCCTCTTGTTCTTACACACTTTTGTTATCTCTCTTTGTAACTCTAAAGCAGACAAGGTTTGTGTGATGGAGCAAGTGATGATGAACTGGGCACAATTCACCTGGAACTCTTCCTTAATGCTAAAGTCCTGATGAAATGCTTTGAAGACAAGATGATATTGAGCAAGTGCAATGGGCCATTCATGGGAATCTAGGGCTAAAGGCGACAGCTGCTTTGCAGAACCTTTCATCTTGGACTCCAGATCAACATCTGCTTTAGCAATACTGCTTATTAAGTGATTTTGAAAACTAAGATCCTAATGATGAACCTTAAGTCTCCTCAGTAAAACCAGAATCCAGTACTTAAATATGGAGGTTTAACCAAATCTCAGTACTTTATTCTTTGAAGACCACTGAAGCCATAAGTCAGTGTTATTGTATACCCACACTAACAGTAGTTTTTCATCTGATCCTGTCTGTATTCTTTTTAAATGCTCAATAGCTGACAGAATTGGTGAAAAATTATCCTGACATGCTTTGAGAAGAAAGAAACTCTACCCTATAAATTTACTCCAGATTGCAAGGCAAAGCTACAATACTCTGTCAGGACAATTTCACGACAGATAGCATTTACATACATGTTCAGTTTCCAGCACTGCGCAATGTGCTTTCACACCCTGAAGAACTCGTGGTCCTTGTAGAGCCTACAGCTGAGAGACTACAATTCCCATATATGCCAACAACAAATTGCATTAAGCTGAGATAAAAACATTCTAAAGTTAACCTGCTCTTTTGTAAGCTGCTGTCAGAGGTGGCCATGTGTAAATCCTGTGGACAAGAAAACCAGAAAAGATTATTCGTTCTATTAAAAATTGAGAATCCACTTCAAATCAACCCTTCTGAAATGTGGCCTACACTACAGATTCAGATGTTTGCAATCTACAGGCTACAGACAGTAATATTTTTCCTGCTACAAGATCGTCAAGTTCAACAAATAATTCAAATACTATTCACACAACTGTAAATAAGGTAAATAATTGAAAAAAAAAAAGTTATTCATAGTAAGAGAATGATATCCTTTTCATTGTTCTCCTTATTTTAAAAGCCTTTTAAATTCACCATACTTTCCCTTCTATTTTCCCCCTTCCTTTGTTTGATAAGCTTTTTCTAAATTGCCCTTCCCTGCATCCTGCATGAAGGGCGAAACCATTCATGCAGAATTCATCACAGGAAAACAAACATAATATCTCACTCCCATATTCCCAGGAGAGAATTAACTGAAATTACTAGTTCTTGGGAAATGGGCATAGTAAAAAAAAAAAAAAAAAAAGCAGGAGAAATTACTCTAGCCAAGTTGTCAGGGAAACTGTTAGCACTCTGGTAGCTCAGGAAAATGGGTTATTTGAAACACTTTCTCCTAAGTACCCAAGCAAACTATTGGGTCATTTATGGGGATATGGAGGTGCACAAAGCCTGAAAGCATTATTGCCTTTGAAAGGCTTAGTAACTCCTGGCTGCTATGAGCGAGCTCACTGCAGAATGGAGCCTTGCTACCTTTTCAGCACAGACATAGGCTTCTATGAATAGGACTTGGCTAATTCCCCCTTTGTGGAAGTCTTTAGGAAGCTTTTTATTGTATAGCCCATTCCATAGAACTCCTAAAGCCAAAAGATAAGAATGACATTTTTCTAAGGAAATTATACAGTTCTATAGTGGGCTTTTTTATAAATAACTTGTGCCCAACCCTGTTACATTCGCTTTGCTACTCACGGGACCACAATTATCACAGCAAGCATTAGATAGACTTCTGGGACAGAACCTCATCACTTTTAGTCCTGCATGAGTACCTTGAAGAACAGCACCGCCAATTCCAAACACTCAGGCAGCTTCTGTAAACTACAGCTGCCTAAGTCACACAGCTAACATTCAGCATGAGGCTATGATTATCAGTGCAATACTCTCCTGCTCTCTGCTAGAAACTCGTCTGCCTTGCCTTTTAGCTAGGGAAAACTTCACGCTGTAAAATAACCTGAACTTAGGGCACATTGGGAACATGCCGCTGGGACACAGGCATTGCCCCAACAGCCTTCCCTTAACAGATGCACCCATACCCAGATGACATCTTGTTTCGCCCTGCTGCTTGCTACAAAAACACACACTTGAAACATATGGCCGGGAGAGCAAAAAATTATAGCTAGAGTGCATTCTGGTGATATAACGACACTCGCAGTAGTATTTTTGTGAGTAGAGCAATGCAGATAAAAAGGGGATAAGCAACATGCCTATGCCAACCAGCCTTTTAAGTGTTGACCTCGCTGTGAATAGATGAAGGGACAGCAAATACATAAAGTATGGTCTGGGATAGGTGTGGGAAGAGGGAAAAATCCTAGGCTTTAGCCCTGACCCAAAACTGCAGTGGACATTAAATAAATAAATAAATAAATCTGTATTTATATTACATAAGGAGATGCCTCATTCACCTGGTGTTTACAGGTATGGTGCTCTCACAAAACATGCCTAACCTTATGTCCCACAAGCTTAAACTGCCAGTAGCAGATTTCTTGTTATCATTGCATCCACATGGATCAGACTCTCAACAAAAGACCTCTGGTCAACAATACATAAGGCAGTATGGTTTATTCTAACCATAATGCTTGCAAGAGACCTGGGCAAGGCTGGAGTTTTCAAAGCAGGAAACAGCAGAGTAAAGAGGGGGAGGAGAAAAAGAAGGGGGGTGAAAACCCAAAGCTAAAAACTTGCTGACAACAACAGTAGGTTAACATCAGAGTCAAAATTAAGATTTCTGGGGCTATTTCAAGTTTTTTCTTCCCATTCCTCCTCTCTGAGAAATAAGGCCAAGGCATAGAAATATATTTATTCAGTTACAGACTTAGAAACCTGCTAAAGACAAAGTTTTGTGAGCCGATTTTTTCTGCAGATTATCAGAAGATTCCTTATACCTGCACAGCTCGCTTATAGAGTACTAAAGTGTTCCTCCTTCTCAAGTTACTCAATTTTCCTGATTGATCTACATACCTGCCAGCTCTGAAGATTCACCCAACTTGTACCTACTTATCCCCTCCAGAAGTGCTTGCCATTCCTGGCTCCCTTTCACCTTAGAGCGTGAGGATGTGCACACACATATACAAGGTGTGTTAAGAGGTTAAAAGGGTGAATATGTGCTGGGAGCATCATGTAGATGATTGGAGTCTTAGCTTGGCAAAAGAAGAAAGGCCAAGACATGCCAGAATTTGCAGAGACATATTCCTCAAGTTGCTTGAACTGTACTCGGCTGTCAGAATCCTAGCAACCTGACTCAGGGTCACCACGTTCATACAGACAGTTTTTAAGCTCCTGAGAGCACACACAGCTGATTCAGCCCACATCTGAGGCTCCAAAATCAAGGGCATTTTACCACATGCATTCCTCCCTGTACAGGGCTTCCCCCTCTCCTGACAAGGAGCGGTCATTACATTCAGATCCTTCATTTCACCTCCAGAGCAAGGCGGCCTAACCTGCAGTTCTGCCTTCCTCTGCTATGAGGAAAAAAGTTGGTTGTAGTACTCCAGGTTAGCAAGCACATATTTGGAATCAACTGGGGATAAAGAGGCATGGGAAAAAGAATGAAACCCAAGCCTATAGCCCCAAGGGCATGATTGCACAGCATTGTCTGGACAGCCTGACCACAATACTTGACTATTCCCAGCTGTGCCTACATTCACTTTCCTTCTAAATGAACCTGCTTAAGCCACCCATGCCAAGTCTTGGAAGAAGAGCCTCTCATACACCTGCAGCAAAGTCCCTATTACTTCTTTGAAAATTGCCCTGTTGCAAACAACGATCAGGAAGGGTACCCTTGCAGGGGCTGGCACTCAGACTCAGTTCAACTCACAGCTCAGCAATTAAGTTCCCTAGTGAGACAGAATAAGGTGCTGAACAACTAATGCATAATAGAGAAACAGTGCAGCCCTTCTTTAAAAGGCACCTTTTACTGGCCTGCAGAGCTAGGCTCTAAGTTACAGGTACACAGTAGAAGGACTTTGAAATATCTGAGCTACCTCTAAGATTAACTTAGGGAGGGGAAGACAGTCACATTGACAGTTTATTAACAGTACCTTGTCTCATTTAGCCCTGATGAGAAACAGGATCTGTCCTATAAGACACCAGCTGGGGATATTTCTACCACTAACCTCAAGACTGTTGAGAGAAATAGAAGCTGGCAAGTGACCCCAGCACAAGATCATAAGGCAAAGATAATGCCGATGCTCCTCACATCTCTTAGGGAATCACAGAATCACAAGGTTGGAAAGGACCCATTGGATCTCTCTGGCAAAATCTAACTTCCTTTCTCTCACTGTGAACACAGCAACTCTGTTCATAGAATCATAGAATGGTTTGGGTTGGAAGGAACCTTCAGGATCAGCCAGTTCCAACTCTCCTGCCCTGGGCAGGGACACTTTCTACTAAATTAGGCTGCTCAAAGCCTCATCCAATACAGCCTTGAACACCTCCAGGGATGAGTGTTCTTCTCTGGCCAACCTGTTCCAGTGCCTCACTGCCCTCACAGTAAAAAAATTCTCCCTAATATCTAATATAAATCTCCACTCTTTCGGCTTAAAACTATTATCTCTCATCCTATCACTCCACTCCCTGATAGAGTCCTTCCTTATCCTTACTGTAGATCCCCTTTAAGTGCTGGAAGGCTGCTATAAGGTCTCCCCAGAGCCTTCTCTTCTCTGGGCTAGACAAGCCCAGCTCTCTCAGCCTTTCCTTGTATGGGAAGTGCTCCAGCCCTCTTTTCTGTCACTTCTCTAGAGAAAGAGGAAAATGTGGAGCTAAAGAAAGAGTGAGTAAGAAAAAGAGCGTTACCTCCTTGGGAAACAGAGGCTGCAAGTAACACAGAGGTTGAGAAGAGGAACAAGGCTGGTGGGACAGGGAAAGGAGGAATACAGTATTACAGAAGGAGCATAATATAACAGCCAAACATGTTAATATTGGTATAAAATAACCTTTAATATAACATATATTTGGAACTGCAAAACTCGTACAGCATCACAAATCTTGATGCAGGATAGCATCACACCATGTACACACACTAACACCCAAAACGTTTAGGCAACTCATTCCCATTAGCTTCAATAGTAATTATGCATCTAACTAGGATTTGGTAACTTTCTACCTCCGTGCATGTCCCAGGAGCCTGTACTGAAGTCCAGATAAGGCCATCAGTTGGGACAGTGCTTGTTTGCAACAGAGAGTGCCAGGTATAGGCACAAAAGACACAATATCGCTCTGTACCCAGGACAAGTGAGCTCCAAAATCACGCTAGGTCTTAAACATTACGATGGCTTTCAAAGTTGGTTGGCTTTGATTTCTCTGCAGGCCCATTCCCTAAAGTTATCATCTACTGCACGTTCCAGCCTGCTTTAAGCACCACCCTATTCATGAGAAGCAATTTTGCAAGAAATTGAGGTGATTTCAGCATATTTCAAAGTATTAAAATCAGTTTAGTCAGTATCAAACTCTGAAGTAAAGTAGATAATAGGCATTAATCACCCAAGTAAATCCATTAGTCAGTTGCAAAGCGTTCATGGCTGTTCCTATACCTACAGCATCAACAAAGTCAGAATGAAACATTAGCCTTCTCCGACTTGCTATAGCAAATCCAGCTATTACATTAATGGAATAAAAAATTTCATCCCTTGTGATCTCCCCTTTTATTTTGGTTAATTACTTTGGTACAGAGATTTCAAAAAGATTTTTATGCCACAATAAAAAGGTAATGTCTCATCTGGCTTGCAGAGGTATAATTACTACAAATATATTTGTAACGCAGATAATTATTCTGGACAGCATGTTTCCATGAGCAAAAGCCAAAATGAGCAAGCAGACTGATTACTGCCACCTAAATGCCAGTCTTTTAAAACGATTCCTCTAGAAAGATCAACATCGCTACCTGAAAGCTATAGGTATGTGTCTTGCATCACCCAATATTGTCTTTCATCATACTGTCAGCTGAAGTTTTGTGTTTTCCAAAGGATTTATTTTTTTCACATTTTGCCAGTTTCACAGTAAGCAAAGAGCATTATGTAAAGGATAACTAAATAAACATTGTCTTTCACTCTGGAAAGTAAAATTTCCAGTTAATTCTTAACCACTATGCAAATAGTCATTCAGTATTTATATATATTTAATGCGTAGGATATCTAAGTTGATAAAAAAGTTAAACCCAGGTGTGGATTTATATGTTTGTAATTTACATAGACAATTGGATTTATAAATCCAGTTCCATGCTATTGCAGGCAAACTCCTTAGATAGTCTCCTAATATGACAAAGAAAGCTTCCATACCTAGAATATAAATCCAGTTGCTTAAAATTCCCTGTTTAAACTATCCCCATTCTTAAAATGAAAGAAGGGAAGAGGAAACAGTTGAGGAAGGCCAAATAAAACCAAGCAAAAAATAGTGTTTCCTTTTTGGAGTTCTGGGAGGAAAAAAAAAAAAAAAAAAAAAGGCAAAGTATGGAAAATAGTCTAAACTTAGTGAAAATAATCTAAACTTAGTGAAGAAAATGTTCTGGAAGTTTAAAGTTCTACTTACAATAAAAATTTAAAAGATAGAGGGATCCTGAAGAGTCCAAACAAGTATTTCTCTCAAGCCACAGTTAATGATTGTTTGTATTTCTCAGTTACAATTTCCAGAAAGATTTTGCCTTAAAAAGACCACAGCAACCATCTTAAGAACAGACTGTGCTACAGAGATCTGCTGCTCAGTTATCGCCAGTGTTGCACGTATCTACCTCAGCACATGCCCATTCAGAAGTAAAACGCAGTCATCCCTGCTCCAAATGGTCAAAGATAAGAACAGCACAAAAGAAAACACTTCAGGTGTAATACCTGAGGGTGCTCCCAGGCCTCCCTCCTCCTGCGAAGCAAAATCACAGCTGAGGAGACAAGATCACCCATCATGTAGGTAGCTGCTTAGAAAACACATAACTGTTGATTTGCAGTGCACTCACACTGCATACAGGCAGCCTGTTGCAAACCCCCCAAGTAATATACTTCTGCCAGCTGCCTGCCTTGGGGACATACCTTTTAGGGCATTGTAACACAGAAACTTGGTAACAGCATTTACCACATGGCTTTTGTCTGCTCCTACTTGGTCCTAGACCAATCCTTACCAGTGTTAGCACACTTGCACCACAGCTGCACCGTGAACCACTCCAAGACCTGACCCAAATTACACATAACTATCCTCTGCAGGGTTATTTTTCAAACAGATCAGTCTCCTGATCCTACCAACAACTCCGCTCTACACATCGCTGCAGCAACACAACTTGCAGGGACACAAGAGAAGAGCAGGGAAAGGGACCTACACAGGAAGAGGAACTGAAAATCATAGAATCATAGAAACACCAGGTTGGAAAGGACCCACTGGATCATCGAGTCCAACCATTCCTAACACTCCTTAAATCATGTCCCGAAGCACTTCATCCACCCATTCCTTAAAACCTCTAGGGAAGGTGACTCGACCACCTCCCTGGGCAGCCTGTTCCAGTGCCCGATGACTCTTTCTGTGAAGAATTTTTTTCTGATATCCAGCCTGAACCTCCCCTGGTGGAGCTTCAGGACATTCCCCCTTGTCCTGTCCTCTGTCACTTGGGAGAAGAGGCCAGCTCCCTCCTCTCCATAACCTCCTCTCAGGTAGTTATAGAGAGTAATAAGGTCTCCCCTCAGCCTCCTCTTCTCCAGGCTTAACAACCCCAGTGATCTCCATTGCCAAAGTAACTAACTTGATAACTAATTTGTCTAAAAAACATTCTCCAGCAAAAATTTAACACATTAACTCATCTGACTTCCTGAATTCTGAGCCTTGCTCCTCTCCTTCATCAATTCTTGCTAGCCAAGAAATCCATAAGCCATATTTTGAAGACATCTCTCATATATGGTTAAGTAAACACCCTTACATTGGCTCTCAAGCACATGGAGCCATCCCAGTATAACCAGACTAGGTGGAGGTGAATACTGTTAACTGCTTGGGGGGACTAATTCATAGTTGAAATCTGGGATCTTGCCTGATTATTTTGGTATTTCAATTTCTGTCTCAAGAAAGAACTCAGAAGCTGATGAGAACACATGGAGAAATGGAGAGCGAGCAAAAAAATGGGCAAAACATGAAAAAGAAAATGGACAAACAATAAAACATGTTTGAGCTTCAAATTAAAATATGTCCACTTCCAGGTCTTGTCTGGCTTTAATCCTGGATCAAGTGGTTGCCTGAACCAGTCTGTTCATTGTCAACAAACAGCTGGCAGTCAGCGAACACTTCAACAGTCTTCTTTTGAGTTATTTTGTACAGTCTAGCTTCTTCACCGCCAACATTTCAAACTTATTTGCAATTATTTGTTTTTCTTTCTAGTCTGAAGAACGCGATGACAGTCAGTGCAAGGAAGCTGTACAATAGTTAATGTTGTGCAAGCACTGGAATGATGAGAAAACTGTTTCTGAGTAAACACGGTCATTTCTCCCAAAATTTGTTTGTCCATTTGTTAGAACGTACTCGCTTGTGTGAATTACTGGAATCTCAGAATACTAAATCGGCAAAATGTTCATTTAACTCTATTGACAAAATCAAAAATAAAGCTGAACACCTCAGGATCAGCTGGGCAGTCTTTTATGAAGGGCACGTTCCCTGGAGAGCAACCGGAAGATCTTAGCTGTTACATACAGCTTTGTAAACCATTAAGAAGACAGAACATTGCCTGTTGACAATAAAGCCAACAGCAAAACTTCACTGACCTAAGAATCAGCACCAACACATGACCCAAGCAGATCTGAAACACAAATGCCCAAGCCTGTTCTGGTTTGACCTAAAGTAAAATCAGTTTTCTAACTTCAGCTAAGTCTCATCTAAGTAAGTTCATTTCCTGAAAGTTACCTGCATGTTTTTCAGGCACTGTTCCTCTCTAGAAGTGATAACACGGGGCACTGGTATGCTGAAAGGTCATTGCTTATACTTATTACTACAGTAACCAAGGTCATCCTCAAGCTGGTATAATGCCGTAAATCAAAGATGAAAAAGGGGTGCACCTGCAGGGAGAAATGGACAGGACAGGTGATCCCAAAGTGATCAACAGAATATTCCAACCCATACACATCATACTTGGTATAAAACTGAGAAATCAGAATGGTCTCACTCTCTTCTTCGATGGCAGATGTCTAAGTGAGGACCTTGGATGTCTGTTTGCTCCTAATCCCAAATCCATGCATTCCTGAATCCAGTTCCTGAGACCACTCACCTCCTTCCCCATGCTTACTCTGCAGCATTTGTGGGGCTCATCAACGGATGTGGGTGCAATTTGTATTTACTTGTATGTATGTATGTATGTATGTATTATTATTATTTAATTAAAGCTGTTTTAGTTTCCAGCCTGTGAGTATTTTCCTCTCGTTTCCCTTTCCCGGGAGGTGGAGGGGGATGGGAATTTAGAGTACAACTGCTTGATTTTACCTGTCAAAATTGGCCGGGCTGGGGCCAAACTGTGACAAGGCCTGAACAAGATACCTTGACAGAACAGTTCACCCGTAACGGCTTCACTAGCTGTATTTCCCTCCTGAAATACACAGCCTATTTTTTCAATAATGTACTTGCAAAAAGGAAAACAAGAAATTCTACCTCCTTAAAACTCTTTTCTTCTCATCCACTTTGAGTGGGTATTTTCCCTCTTCTTGTCTCTGTCTCATTTCGAAGTCAAACTACTAGCAGCTGCTTATTCAAGACTTGAGTGGAGATTCTGGCTGGCTGATGGCAGCTTTTTTCTTTCAAAATCAATAGATGAAGAAGGATACACAATAAGAAAGATTTCTTCACAGTTTCCAACACAGTAGATGAGTAATTCCAAAGGTATCTCTTCTGTTTGCAGTACTGTTGTCTTCTGCTTTATTTAGAGGATACAACAAAGAGCTAACTTAGGAGATATCAACAAAGCTATACCACACAGGAGCATCTCCTTTGCAAGAGGGAAGGATGCAATTAACAGCTGTGACATATATAAGTTAATTGCACATTATTCTTTTGCAATGGAGATTCCTGAATCCATTTCAATAGTTTATCAAGATAAAGCAAGGTAAACAAAACAAGATAAAGAACAAACAACTCCCCCCATAATTTATTGAAATGTTTAAACATTCTTTAAGAGATAACTTAGTTTGCTGCTGGCTGACATGCAGATGGTATATAAATAACCACACACATAGGCTTTACTCATTCAAAGGCTTTGATTTAAAACTCAGAGAAGATTCCAGAACACCAAACTGCAACTTACCACAAGTAAACTACACTATTCTTTAAAGTCACAGCGGATTTAGTATTAATTTACCACATCAATGTTAAAATCAGACAGTGCTCATAGTGAATTCCTGTGATACATGAAAATGCACAGTCTATAGATACGTTATATTCCAGAGATCTGGATTCAGTTTTGATTAATTGTTGAAAGCTGTTGACATTACTCACATTTGCAAATGCCTGCTAACTTTATGAGATGTTACTTATTTATATAACACACAATCAACACCAGAGACCTAATACCAATTGCAGATAGACCAACAAGAACAGTCTTGTTATTCTGGCATACCTTCTGTTGGCTCCTAGAAAAGATGTTTCCATTCTTGAATGCCTAGGAATAGAAGCTCCGTCAATCTAAATAATCAATCAGTTTTGTAATGCCCCTCCACCTGACCTTCATTGCCTCATGCAACAAGCAACCTGCCGAGTCGTCTTCTGTAAAGAGTACCTCTTGGCAGCCTATTCATCTGATCTATCAAACAGAAAAGGAGTAGTTGTGCTGGTCAAATTCATGCAAAAGGTAGACTGTGACTAACTGAACCTCAGGATCCATATCACCTCAAAACTCTCCCCTTCTGGCACACAACAGGCAATATTGCAGCAACTAGACAGGCAGGCAGCTGACAACTGCATTTAAACGGACTGGGCCTGAGCGTCTTTAGGTCAATGTTGTAATAAGAAGAGTATAACCAAGAATTATTTTAAAATTACATCCCTTTAGTGCTGTTTATGGTCCAGCTTCTCCAAAACATTTACAGTAATGTTCTCCGTTAGGATAGGCAGTGTAAAGATTATTTTACACTAGCCTACAGCATCTGAAAACTTGGAGTAAGGTAAAATATAAAAAGTAGAATTAAAATTAATTAATTGACTTCAAGTAAGTCTCTGGTGAGCATTTATTCACATTGCAAAACTACTGTTGAGAGAAGGCGGACTCTCGCTTTTGATGTGGCCCTAACAGAGAGACTACTCTGATCTGAGCTTTAATTATACATTAATAGCATCTAAAGGAGATTTTCTGATGGAACTAATCCTTTCACACCTTGACCCATATATTTTTCTTTAACCAACAGGAGACATTGAATAGATTAGGCTATTAAACATTACTGTGGTCCAGACCTGCATCATAAATCCTTGAGACAACATTTTCAATTAAGACAGCCTGAAATGACCTGCTTTTCAATGTCCATGATCTGATACATCTATTTAGTTTAACTTAAAAGTTAGTTCATTGAGCTTGTTAAAATTAGGTGGCATATCAGAATCTAAATTATACATCAGGGCAAACCCTGGAATAACCTCGCCTTGCCTCTTTCCCAAACCTCCTTATCTCATTTTCCTGAACTCAGCCTAATAGAGGATCTCTCCAAGTTATTAAATTGTTAATGTTTCAGAGATTTTTGTATTAGCAGCATGAAACTTCTAAAAATCTATCAGGAGAAAAGTAAAGGTTACCACAGATGGGGAGGTAGTGACAAAAACTGGAAATAAGAACTAGAAAGGAACTCATTTGAGTTTTGGGACTGACAAAAAAAGACTCATCCCTTCAGTACTGATTCGGAAGGAGTTCAGATTGCTTTGTACTTGAGGAGGAATATTAATTTCTACGTTCTCCATCCCAATCTAATTTACACTTCAAAAATTTGCAATTATAGTAAGGAAGAATAGAATGGCAGCAGATCACTCAACAGTAACTCACAGACCTCAGTTTGGTTTAGTGACATTAAAGATCCAATAGCATCTATGGAGAGTTGGCCATCTAATACCTCATATGAGGGAAAAGAATTTCATGTTTTGTTCTTCTAAATACATCTATGCATGTTGCTTTTCTCTCTTAATTTTACATCTGTTTTCCCACTCTTCCAGATCCTTCATACGCACCGATATATAACAATATGGCTTAGCCTCAAGTAAACTCAGAGGCACTGCACCAGGAACCGTTAACTGTTTTGAAATATGATCTCATTCTGCTTTTATTTTTTTTCATATTGCTTAACCAGTTCATCATCTCACGCTCGCTCTCCCACGTTAAATGGAAAAAAGCCTCTTGTGAGGAGCTTTGTCACAGGCTTTTTGAAACATGATCTCTAAATTAAAATTCGCTGCAAAGATGTAGACAACACTAAAACTAAACTGAAAGGGGATCAGAAGACATGCTGATGGGCCATGACTCATTTTCTGCCACACATGTAAGCTGTGCCTTGAGAAAGGCATAAAGACAGAGATCAAGAAGACTTTGATAAAATGGAAGCTGTAATTTAATGATTGTTACCAAGCGAGAAAAAGCTTCACCACTCTGAAAAGGAATTGTTCGTGCAAACCAGATGCTGGCTCCCAGCAGACCCTCCTTGTCTAAGTCATTAAGATCCTCCCTCCTACCACCATTAGTCATGCTGAGTATTAATGTTATTCATTATTACTCATAGTTTACTCTTTGAATAACCTCATTAATTTCAGTGAGACATTTGCAGTAGGAGGTAGTAGATAATCTATGCATTTATATATGTATCCATATCTAATTAAAGACTATCAAATCACAAGACTGAGTTTCCCTTGCTGACTAAGCTGATCCTTAAAACTCTGGACCCAGAACTGAAAGTATTTGTGGCTGTTGCTGAAAACATGCTAAATCAAGCTTTCAAAAGTACCTTTGGCAGAAGTGGCCTTCACAGCACCTTTCATGAGGATATTGCAAAGTTAAAACTCCAGGCTCTACTGCATAAAACAAACTTGGAAAGGGGCAGCTACCTGTCCCTCAGTATTCCCAAACAGCATGCTAGTAACAAGTAAGGGCCCATGAGAGGACCTCAAATCATCCAGGTCATACATAAATAGCGTGAGTGCTTTTTATTTTTCAAAGCAAAGAGTTAATTTTCTCAGTGATTTCACTGCATTTAAAAACTTCACATATTACAATATTAACCCTTCAATTATATTTTTAAATAGGAAAATTCCTGTGATAATTTTCTATGGAAATAAATTTGGACATCAGTGCTACTGGCAGCTGGAGACTGGAGGGATACGCTGTCTGAAAACAGGACAATGAGTCAGAAAAGCATGACTGATGTCTGCTCTCTGATCATTTCCTTCAAATGTTCAAAGGAATTCCTGCTATGGGTGAGAATTATAACTTTTTACTCTGTCCCCACGTCTTGCCCTCACTCCCCTGCTCTAAACAAAGATTACTAGCACAGCTACAAAGTCATCATCCATCCTCTTTTCTCACCACTACCCACCCCATCCGTATGAAAAGCCAGTGCTGCACCAGGCAATACCTGTGAAGCCAGGCTCCTCATCCTGTCAGGAAGGGGTGACAGCAATCTGAAAGCAGCAAGGCAGGACACTTTCTTAATACTACAACCCACAGGAAATATTGTACTCAGCTGCTTACAGACTACGCAAGCCTGTCTGCTCTCCTGGGCTAGACAAGGTGCAGGAAAACAAGCGTAGGATCAGACTATGGTGTTTGGTAGTTAGCCCTCTGCGAAGCAGACCCTGTCTTTCTCGAGTTCTCTGGAGCACGCCTTGAACGTTAGCCCTGCACTGTTGAATTTCCTCAGTCTCACGCACTGGACATGCTGGCTCACATGAGTGGTTCCCATTTCCTGTTTGTCTGAAGTTAGGGTTCAACTTTGTGTTCAAGACGGAGCTGGCGTGAACTGAGTGGATCACAAAGTCAAACAGGCTACAGTTCTTTCGCCACCAGAACCCACCTACCGAGTTCCCACAATCAACAAAGTCCCAGTACTGGATGAACCTGATCAACACGGGCCCCTCTTCTACCCACACAACCAGGAACCTTCCCCCATCACACGCCTGGCTGAGGCACATGGCTGAGAATAAATCATGAGGCAGCACACACCGGGTGATACAACGCTGCCTTCTTCCTCAACTTGTAAACACGAACCACCCCCTGCAGCTGGGGACAATTTTAGTCACCACAAGCTCTTAAGAAATAACAGCCTATGCACTTCTCTCAGAACTGGTGTTGTATTTTGCTCTGATACAGACACATTCTGAGGCTGGGGAAGGAAACATTTATCTCCTCTGTGGTGGAGCCTGATCAGAGGCAGGCACCATTTTACCCAGAACGATGAATAAAGTGATCCTACCATTTACTCAGCTCTCAAATACTTCCTTGCAGCCAAATAGGCTTCTCCTTAATGAAGGAGGAGGGGTGGAGTTCTGCTCAGATTTGTAAATACTATCAGAGGTACATTAAGCATATTGATTGCTAAGGTGTGTTTCTAGACAGAGGCCAATGCCAACACGGATTGCAGTTGCATACAAACCCTCCACCTCCTCCTTTCAAAGGCTTAGTCATAATCTCATAGAGATTGATCAAGGCTGACGTACTTTAGCTTAAAAAAAAATTGGCTCCAGGACATTTACAAATAACTAGCATAAGAACCAGAGTCCACCAGACAAAACCAGGAACTTTCACACCTGTGAAATTCAAGCTTTCATTCTTATTATTTTTATTGTTTCTGTAGATTCAGTCATATCATTCCAGGTCACCTCAGTCAGAAAATTCCAAATTAACACGTCTCTGTTTGAGAAATAGAGCTTACAGTTATTTACCTATTACATAAGAACACAGTGAAGAAATACTAGCTATTGTCTGTCTCCCAAGACATAAATCATTGCATAAGTATCAAGAACTATTAGGATGTACTTTTTTTTAAAAAAGAAAAAAGACTCATATTTTCTGTCTTCTTCAAATATAGTTGCACCAATTCTCATAGATATAATAAAATGATCTGTTGTAATCTTTTAAGAAACATACTTCATCAAAGGTCCAATGAATAAACACTTTTTAATAGGGACACCAACCCCCCCTCCCCAAACCCAGTGTAAAACTATCACTATTTTGATCATAGGAAATCGTGGGTCAGTCCTATTCCTACTTACTGGTAAGCAAATGGCAAAGCTTCCATTTACTTCAGTGGGACAGGACCTTGAGGCAACATATTTTAAGTTACTGATATTCACAGGAATTTCCCTGGAAGCACAAATGTCATACGGTAACAACCACTGGACAAGAATAAAATGGTGACATTATTACTAGTGCAGAATAATGGTTCATGATCTTTGCACTGTGCCCTATAGTGCAAATGTCACTACATTTATTGAGATATTTCTTTTTCTTTGTGTTTGAGGGTATGGATCACAGCAGGAAGTATTTTTATTTTTACGGTGACCTTTGCAGAGCTTGCACAGCTAAATTACGTTGTGGTAATGGGACAATCCAAAGGTCATGAAACATTATTCTGCCCTAGTAACTATTAGAAATGTGATGGGGGTTAGGAAAGGTATCTGTCCCCCAGGCTAGTTTTTCTAGTCTTCCACCTCTGGAGACCTGGATTCAATATTGGCCACGCCAGTTATATGCTGGAGGCTGTTAAGAGTCCTTGTTAACATTTCACCAGTTAACTGCAGGCTATGTTTTCTGACTTGATGAAGTTCACTCTCTTTTTAGATACTACTGAATCATCCAGACAGTAAACTTAATAATAATGTTTCAACTGAGGGGAGCGAGAGCTGATTTCCAAACACAAAGGAAAATGCTGCCATCCCCTTAAGAACAGGCAAAGTGAAACTACAAAACTTGAAGGTGAGGAAGAGGCACTACCCTGGATAACATGTTCAAATAAATGCTCCTAACGCAGTGGTCCACAGCTAGCTGGCAGCAGACACTGTGGTGTTTCACAGTGATTGTCAAAATGTTAGGTTATAATGATGAGCACAATACTCTTGTGTCAGTCCATACCTTCTAAAATTACACAAATCTAAAACACAGCGCACGAAAAGCGGTGCACATGTTTTTTGAGTGTTAGTGTGCATTTATATAGCAGATAGCAAAGTGAACAGCAGCACTGACTAGCTGCCCAAATGCAAAATACATTTATTTTCATCACAATGTGGTTTAAGGGCACAGGATGCAAAGTAACACCTGAAAAAAAAAAAGTAAAATCCAAGGCTCAAAACCACATGGAAGACAAAATAAGCAGTGGTGAGACACTAAGGAAGCAGAAGCAAAAGCTGCCACATCCACTGATGAGTTCAAACTGTCCTTTTGATTCACCCAAAAGCAACACAAGGTGAAGCAGTTGCAGCAGAAAGAACAGGATTCTTAGGGATGACACATGAACGAGAAAAGCATTCACCTTCTTTGCTTCAGAACTTCCCGTTCTGGCACTGCCACAACACATCGCTTTGAAACCAAAATGGCATTGAGAAGAATTACACAAACATGGGCATGTGGTTAACCCTGCTGAGGCTTGTTACCATGATGTAACCACCTGATTTTTCCTTCAGTGCTCTTCATGCCAGGATTATAAAATTTTTACCATTTTTAGCCTCCAGGCTTTAATTATATTTGCATTTTGCTGGTACAACAGCATTTTATCCTACGTAACTTCAAGAGAACACCACCTTTTCATGTCTCTGCAATGGTAAGTGCATCACTTGGTTGTCTTCACACGAAGCTGATGCTAAAAACATCTTAGATATTCCAACATGATAGAAACATGGAAGAAATGCACTGGAAGAAATGTACCAATAGCAATTTTGCAACAATTTTAGAAGACAAAAGGATCATGTTCCAGAGCTAGACATTTTAGGAAGCTTCACGGTTACCAATAGGATTCCATCTAGTTTTATTGGTTTGCTCTAAAAAAAAAACTAAAAAAAAAACAAAAAAAACCAAAAAAAAAACAAAACCAAAGCAAAACAGAAAGCCAACAAAAGAAAAGAAAACAAAACAAAAAAAAACCCCACCGATTTAATTTTCAAGACTAAGACATACTTTTTCTGACCAGGATTGAACATGTCTGGTGAACGTGTTCACTTTGGAGTCTCACAAGAAGAGCGGTTTTGTGACACAAACCTGCCCTCTGCTGGAACTACAAGAAAATGGTAAATACAAAGGAAAATCCCTATATAATTTGAAAGGGAAAGCTTTGATGTTTTTTATGCACAAAGAGCACCTCTTTACATTATGTGGTCTCTTTCTTTGAATGACAATGAAATAGTTTTTCAAACTCCAAAGAATCCACTCTATTCAGAGCTACAGAACAATGTCCAAATATCTCATCCACCAACAGAACATTACTGATTCTGCATAGGTCTTAGTCTATGCAAGATCATAAAGGCTGGTACAGTCAAGAATCCGCAGGAAGCACTGACCTGATAAAAATATCTCTCTTCCTTTCTTTGTGAAATTTCCCACCAGCTGCACATAAGCACCACACTTCTGGGAATATTCATCTTCCCCTAATATTTTCAATTTCTGTAGCCAGTGAAAGTTACATCTGCCTTTGCTATCTTGTCCCACTTCTGCCTATTCTCTATTTTTTGCCTTAGAAAAAACAAAACCTGTTTGAACAGCTCCTGCGTGCATTGTATTCATATACACAAAGATCAATACATACTGAAAAGGCCCTTAAGGCCCTTATGCCCGCCCTGAAATCACAATTTTTCTTCTACATAGAATTAACCTCTTTAAAACTTAGTCTTCTTGCAAATAAGGACTGCCTAGTCCAAATAAATGAAAGTGACCAGTGTTTGCACCCAGACCTAGTAAAAATCACAGAATCACAAGGTTGGAAAGGACCCATTGGATCATCGAGTCCAACCATTCCTAACACTCCCTAAACCATGTCCCTCAGCACTTCATCCACCCGTTCCTTAAACACCTCCAGGGAAGGCGACTCGACCACCTCCCTGGGCAGCCTGTTCCAGTGCCTAATGACTCTTACTGTGAAGAATTTTTTTCTGATATCCAACCTGAACCTCCCCTGACGGAGCTTCAGGCCATTCCCTCTTGTCCTTTCCCCTGTCACTTGGGAGAAGAGGCCAGATCCCTCCTCTCCACAACCTCCTTTCAGGTAGTTGTAGAGAGTAATAAGGTCTCCCCTCAGCCTCCTCTCCTCCAGGCTAAACAACCCCAGCTCTCTCAGCCGCTCCTCGTAAGACTTCTTCTCCAGACCCTTCACCAGCTTTGTTGCTCTTCTCTGGACACGCTCCAGAGCCTCAACATCCTTCTTGTGGTGAGGGGTCCAGAACTGAACACAGTATTCGAGGTGCGGTCTCACCAGTGCTGAGTACAGAGGGAGAATAACCTCCCTGGACCTGCTGGTGACCCCATTTCTGATACAAGCCAAGATGCCGTTGGCCTTCTTGGCCACCTGGGCACACTGCTGGCTCATGTTCAGTCAGCTGTCAACCAGCACCCCCAGGTCCTTCTCTTCCGTGCAGCTCTCCAGCCATTCTTCCCCCAGTCTGTAGCGCTGCATAGGGTTGTTGTGCCCCAAGTGCAGGACCCGGCATTTGGCCTTGTTAAACCTCATCCCATTGGTCTCAGCCCAGCGGCCCAGCCTGTTCAGATCCCTTTGCAGAGCCTCCCTACCCTCCAGCAGATCGACACTTCCTCCCAGCTTAGTGTCATCTGCAAACTTGCTAAGGGTGCACTCGATGCCTTCATCCAGGTCATTGATAAAGACATTGAACAGAGCTGGACCCAGTACTGAGCCCTGAGGAACTCCACTTGTGACTGGCCTCCAGCTGGAGTTAACTCCAAAAGCTGCGGTTAACAACCAAAGCTGAGGTTGTTGGGCATTTTGTGAATATATGGTTTGTAGGTACCATTCACTTATTGCAAAAGAAAACAAGAAACATGTATTTATTGCAGAGCTGAACCTCCTGGTGATGAACTCTGTAGGAAGGTGTTGCAGACTAAATACTGTCCCAGGAGAATCAGAGCTCAAATCATCCCTTACACTTTTGTACTGCACAAATAAGTAAGGCTGGTCTTCAGGACAACCCTCAGCAAGCAGAGGTTTGCCAACAGCTTGTGTTTATATAATCAGTGTGGGTAAGGTGGAAGAAATACCATCCAGTAAGTATGGAATGTAATAAACGCATTTTTACATTTTCACATTGCTGCACTAGCATTTAATTAATAGACTCCTTAGACGAAAAATTACTAACTCAAGGCAAATTTGTAATATTAAGGCAGTTATTAACAGGTTAATGTACTGCATTAGGCTAGTAAACAAAGCCCATCTTTATTAAAACAAAGTAAAGCAGTAAATGAATTAGTCATGTCTCACTCACTTCCTTTCTGCCACTGGGCCCTAACTTATGAGAGTTGTCTACTTTAGTAAGCAAGAAGACGTAGTGTTTCCACAGCTCCAGATGAATCTCACACTCCCCTAACTTAAGGGCTGCTGCTGTTATTTGCAGGTGCAAGCCTACTGCCCAGTAAGAACCATTAGACAGAAGCAAGGACAAACTGGAAAATGTGATGGGACACACCAATAGGACTGGGAAACGAGTGCAGGATGACAGCATTTTAATAGCTAAATTCTGCTCCCAGTCACTTTCATACAGGTCCTCTGGCACACTATTTTCTAATCAGGATACTGTTCTTTCCCTCCTTCCTCATTCCTCTTCTCCCTTCTGTGCAGCTCAATTCAGTTTGCACCTCACCTTACCAGTTCTCCCCTCATTTTTGTACCTCCCTCTCTCCTGCCTTTCCTCTGTGGAGTCTCAATTAAATAAAGCTAGTGTTTATTATATCAAGAGCAAATGTTTAGAATAGAATGTTTAAAATGAGACAAAAATGGGTTTCTGAATCTACATGCTAATCAGAGAAAAGCTCATTAGGAAAACAAACACCCCACAGTCGTCTTTTTCATTGGCTGCAGAGATCCTGCATGTTTCCTCTACCTGTGAACTTCAGCTGAAGTGGAACTACTGCACACTTGGAAAAAACCTTTGCCAAGTCCTTCTTTTTGGAGGTTTATGCAGTCTGACAGCCAGTATTGAGGAACCAGGCTTGGATTTTTCTTTTTTAATGTTATGACATTCTTGTTTATGCCTTTTAGCCTTGCTATTACAATGACAATTTTCTTGCTCAGCTGTCAGACTCCCTACATTTTTGTCATGAATTATACCCCCAAAAGGGTAGCTATAATTTTAGAGTAATCGAAAACCATTTGATCAAATGAGTGGGACAGATCCCCCCTTTTTGTATGTCACGGTTAAACTTATTTGCACAGGCAGGTATTTTCCTTGGCTTACAGTAATCTTGAAACACTGTGGTCACAGCAGATTTTTTGCTTTGCCATTTTCAAATGATAATGTGTCAAAACCCTCCTGGGTCTGTCCTGCTCACTTAGTTCTGATCACTGTGCCCTTTCTTCCTTTGAAGTTTTCGTCTTTTTTTCCAATCAAGACTTATTAATTCAATGTCTCTAATTTCAGAGGCAGATGAAGTGCAGCTGACAATTTTGGAGTGAGGGCAGGAGGAAACTTTTGTCTTTATTCCTGCAAAATAATAGCCAGCTTTAGTTTCCTATTTTCCTTACACAATTAAAACTTCACAGCACAGCAAGGGCCCTACCTCTGAGTGCGGTGACAGCACTGAGCACAACCAGGAGCTCTTCTCCATAACATGTCCTGTGGGCATCAGCACAACAGAAATAGTAAGCGTTCATCTGCGGGAGGTGTCCCTGCCCATGGCAGAGGGGTTGGAACTAGATGATCTTTAAGGTCCCTTCCAACTCAAACCATTCTACGATTCTAGGGTTCATTTTACAGCTAATGCCAAAATACAAGCAGAATACGAAGCACACATCTTAAGCTGTAAGAGCTCAAAGGCTGTCCTTATATTTGCATCATACAACAGAACCAAACAAAGTGCTGGTGACTAAAACAAAGTTGCAAAAGGCCACAGCAGCAGGAGGATTTTGTGTTCGGTTTCCTTCCTTCCCTGGCAGACAGGTGTTTTGGAGGGATCTTTTGAATCAGCCGCTTTTTCCCAGCGCTCACTCACGCAAGAGGGCACTGCAGCCACATACATCAGGGCAGAGTGCCTCAGCCCAGCAAGCTGTTCAGCTGCAGAAACAGGCTTTAAATAACACTTCCTCTGACTTAAAAGAGGTTCTTGTCTTCTCATCCAGGCTGGCAGCAAACACAGCAGTACATGCAGATATGTTGCAATGGTACAGCTTGCACAGGTGGATTGCTCTCTGGTATAATATACCTTGCAGAGTTTATCCCAGTTCCAAACTTGACTAAAATTTGACGGTTGTGGTTTGCCTGCATGCCCAGGGAGTTGACGTCGGGGAAAACAAAAAAAAACACAAAAAAAAAGTTAAATCCCAGTTCATGCTATTGAAAAAACCTTCTGTGTTTCTGGGATCCCCAATGTAAGAAGGATATGGAGCTGTTGGAATAGGTCCAGAGGAGGACCACAAAGACGATCAGAAGGCTGGAGCACCTCTGCTATGAGGACAGACTGAGAGAGT
Organism: Cuculus canorus; assembly: GCF_017976375.1. Classification (NCBI taxonomy): domain Eukaryota; kingdom Metazoa; phylum Chordata; class Aves; order Cuculiformes; family Cuculidae; genus Cuculus; species Cuculus canorus. The sequence continues at coordinate 116,050,837 of NC_071402.1, forward strand.
TGAAATTGTTCAGCCTGGAGGAGAGAAGGCTCCGAGGAGACCTTACAGCAATCATCAAGTACCTGAAGGGGCTACAGGAAAGCTGGGGAGGGACTTTGTAAAAAGTCGTGAAGTGATAGGACAAGGGGAATGGCTTTAAATTGGCAGGGGGAAGATTTAGATTAGACATAAGGAAGAAATTCTTCACGATGAGGGTGGTGAAGCATTGGCACAGGTTGCCCAGGGAAGCCGTGGATGTCCCATCCCTGGAGGTGTTCAAGGCCAAGTTGGATGGGGCCTTGGGCAGCCTGGTGTAGTGGGACTTGTTTGTGCCCGTGGCAGGAGGGTTGGAACTAGATGATCTTTAAGGTCCCTTCCAACCCAATCTATTCTATGATTCTTTTAATAACGTGAATATTTAGAATATACTGTCAAACAGAAACCTAGATATTCACAGGACAACTGGAAGAGAGCTCATGGCAATTTGAGCTGAAGGGTATTAAAACTTTCTAGCATGTCTGTCTGTTTGTAAACCTACAAGCATGGTCATGCTTCCAAACAAACAGCCTGTCTTCAGGATCAGAGCATTCACAGTTCCCTCTAATTCAGATACAAGCAACATACCCCGAAATATCAGGCCATCAATAACACAAGATAGCTATCTGAGTTACTGAACTGTATGCTCCCCACATTGTGTTTTCGATTGCATATATAATAATGAATAACAAAGATCAAAAAGGTGAAATGCTTTACGACCTATCTCAGTACCCCACAGCTCTAGAAACAAAGTAAGAGAAGTCTGTTACATGCAATTATATTTATGTTCTGATCTGACTCAAGCACTGGGTGGACACAAAGACTAATTCACAAAAAGAAGCTTGGGACGGGAAAAATTAAAAGATAAAAGTAGTATTTAAAATCAGCTACAGAGGAGGCCATTCCAACCAAATAATAAGAGAATAAGGAAATCCCACTTGCATTTTCTGAATGCTTTCCATTTGACACTGACGATTAATAGAAGGAATTTGAAAAGAATAAGTCTCAACAACATGGTTCCTCCCCGTCCCTTGTGGGGACATCTGCAATCAAACCATTGCAACATCAGACTACAGAATTTAAGGTATTCATGTGAGAAGTGAGGTTCGCTTAAGGGATTAAACCATATCAAGGAAGTGTTGAGCATGACAGTCCAGAAATTGCTCAGGAAATCCTTAAAGCCAATTGCCAGAAGCTCTCAGGAGAAATATCAATCTGTAACATATCTTACTTTTATACTCTGCTAGGAGCTGCTCTAGAAACAACACACTGAACAAGATGGTCTTTTGGTCCAATGCCATATAACTATCATGTTCCTACAGTTCGTCTAGAAAGAGAGGAACCCATACCATACTGGTCTTGAGAGATGACCTGAGAAACCAGGCTAGGCCTTCAACCTACCTCTCTAAACATCAACACATCCAAAGCACAAAACTTCCAAGTAGTTCCCTGCTCTTAATACCTCTCTTGTACCTCTTTTTCTTTCTCTGCTCCACTTTACCCAACTCCTACACTACCAAAAAGAACCCCAAAACAAGAGCCTGTCTTAGATAAGACTATTTCATGCAGCCTTCTCCTAGAAGACTCAGATTAAAAAGGCAGCTAAAAAAACTATGACTTCAGCAGCTAATGTTGATGAAAATGTGCAAGGTCTCAGAACATCTTAGAAATTCATAGGCTAGACTTGTTTTTCTATTAATAGCAAGAATATTAGTAATAAGACTAAGTGACACCACTTCTCTTTTCTGTTCCTTTTTTCTTCACAGGATATTGGTAAATGAAAATCTTCTTGATATTAGGAACATTTAGCTCCTCGCATCTCTTCAAATGATTCAAAGTGATGATTATTTGCCACAGTATTTGATATACCGGTATCTCAATTCCTGAAATGCCAGAGTATGGTTAATTACTTGCTACTGTATGATGACAGTGCCACATAAACACTATGAGCTCTCAGAGCCATTTATTCCAAGAAAAACATAACACAGCATATGGTATGAAACATCTGGAACATAAAACTAAATGAGAATTTTTCAGATTCACAGAAGCATAGCTGGAATCTCTACATGGTGATCCACCTCTAGATTTCCTAGAATTTATCTCCCATCTTCCTTATGCCCAGACAAAGCCATAAATTCCTCCAGCTTCCACCAAAATTGCCTTTTGTGAATGGAAAAGTACATAGTTGAACTCAGTGCTGGCATTAAAGAGCAGAAGCCTTCCCTATCTGTGAACTGCAAACAATACAAGTAACATTTGAAAAGCAGTTTTTTGTACAGTCAGTTCTAACATTTGCTATTTACAAAGACAAAACAACTATAGTAAATTAATTCTACCAAGATTCTTTGCACCAACCACAGGAGCACTACAGGTGCATTTGTAAAGCCATAGGGCATTGCACTAAAATGGAATAATCCCTTGTGACATACAAAAGCAGTGTCTGATTTGCTTCTATCATCCAAAGACATTTGCTTGTAGCCGTGCGCTACCTAAATCTAAGGTGTTAATGTACTAGCCTGACTTCAGAAATCTCAGGAGTTGCTCACCCCAGGCAAAAGATATGCATCTTTTGGGGGGGGCTCCTATGTAATATAACACATGAAAGCTCCATTTCTTAGAGGAATAAGGCGGCACCTTAAATAACATTGAAGGGAACAGATTCTTTTTCCTCTCTTCTAGGCTAATTCTTTTCTTATTAGATTTGTAAGAAAAATAATCATGTTGTTCTTCCCCCCACCATCCCCCATGCCTAAGAAATCCCTGTCAAAACAAAAATCCTAAATCCCCTCAAACCAACAAACTCTCAGAGCCAGCGCAGCATTGGACCGTACCTCTCTGTTCAGATCCATTTTAAAGAGCTACAATTTTCTGTTACTAACCTAGGGCCAAATTCAACATATTCTACTCATATTAACTTCAATAGCAATGCATGAATAAATAGCATTCAGTGAGAATTCTCTTACTGGTGATTGCTCTCAGTGTAGACTGCCGTATCTCGTCCTTTGTGACACTGTCTCTCTTACCTCAGCAGAAAGCACGTAGGCTTTGGAAATTGTCCAATTTCAGCCAGTATCCTGCTTCTGCAGGAAACATTTTCCTACTTGTATCTCCAGAGTATTGGTATCTTTCTCCTACTCATACTCCTTTATTGGCCTTTTCCAGATTGCATCCGAAAGACTGTATGTTATGTCATTATGCTTCATATGCATGCACACGCTTGGCGTGGTTTGGAGTATGCCAGACAGTCCATAAGCATTATTACAGCACATGGAGTATGTTTTAAGTGTTACATTTGTCATCAGAAATGTTAGAATTGCAAGCCAGAAAACAGATCTGTAAAGCCCATTGAACTTACTGCATTGACGCTGGAAACTGAGGCTACGCACTTACAAAGTCAGGAATATCCTTCAAGGTCGTGACCTGAAAACTTCCTCCATGCTGGGCAGAGCTTCTTTACAGGGATGCCCTGTGCTAAGTGACATGGTAATTCTTATAAGTTGGAAACCACCACAGTCACACAATGTGGAGATCGTTATCAACACATTCCAGAGAAGAATTTAACATCAAGCAAGCCAGAACATCTTCAACAGTGAGAAACAATATGTACAGATGAAGTGGCTCCTAATGGGTCTGGAAGCTTTCAGCTCAAGTACTTAAAAGAAGGTCAAAGTGCAGACCAAGACGCTGCATTAGCAAAGAGAATCCATAAGAGATCCTACTGATCTACTTCAGTGAAAGTTTCGAATCACAGAATTGTTTAAGTTGGAAGAGACCTTTAAGATCGTCAAGTCCAAACATAAACCTAACACTGCCAAGTCCACTACCTAATCATGTCCCTAAGTGCCACATCTACAGATCTTTCTGATACCTCCATGGGTGGTGACTCTACCACTTCCCTGGGCAGCCTGTTCCAATGATTTACAACCCTTTTGGTGAAGAAATTTTCCCCAATATCCAATCTAAACCTCCTCTTGTCCTATTGCTTGCAATGTGGGAGATGAGACTAGCGCTCACCTTGCTACATCCTCCTTTCAGGTAGTTGTAAAGTGATAAGGTCTCCCCTCGGCCTCCTCTTCTCCAGAGTGAAAAACCCCAGTTCCCTCAGCCACTCTTCATAGATGCTCTAGATCCCTCACCACCTTTGTTGCCCTTCTCTGGATGCGCTCCAGCACCTCAATGTCTTTTTTGTATCAAGAGGCCCAAAACTGAACACAGTATTTGAGGTGCGGCCTCACAGTGCCAAATACAGGTGGATGATCCCTTCCCTACTCCCACTGGCCACTCTATTTCTGATACAAGCTAGGATGCTATTGGCTATCTTGGCCACTTGGGCACACTGCTGGTTCGCGTTCCACCAGCCATCAACCAACACCTCGGGGTCCTTTTCCTCTGGGCAACTTTCCAGCCTGTAGCATTGCATGGGGTTGTTGTGACTGAAGCGCAGGACCCAGCACTTAGACTTGTTGAGCCACATAAAACTGACCTAAGCCAGTCTGTCCAGATCCCTCTGAAGAGTCTTTCTACCCTTGAGCAGATCAATACTCCCATCCAAATTTGTGTCACCTGCAAACTTACTGAGGAAGCACTCAATCCTCTCATCCAGATCATTGATAAAGATACTAAACAGAACCTGTCCTAACACTGAGTCATGGGAAACATCACTTACAACTGACTGCAAATTGGATTTAATTCCATTCACTGCAACTCTTTGGGCCCGACCATCCAACCAGTTTATTACCTAGCAAAGAGTATACTCGTTCAAGCCATTAGCAGCCAGTTTCTCCAGGAAAATGCTGTGTCAAAGGCTGTACTAAAGACCAGGTAGACAACATCTGCAGCCTTTCCTTTGTCTATTAAATGACAATTCCCTTGTCCACCTTGTCGTAGGACACCAGGTTAGTCAAGCAGGTCCTAAATCTGCACTGACTGGGTCTGATCACCTGGTCATCATGCACATGCTGCATGACGGCATTCAAGATGACCTCTGTAACTTTCTCAGGAACCAAGGTCATGCTGACCAGCCTGGTGTTCCCTGGATCCTCCTTCTGGCACTCCTTGAAGATGGTCATCACCTTTGCTAACTTACGGGCAAATGGGTCATCCACTGTCAGCCAAGACTGCTGATAAATGATGGAAAGTGGCTTGGTGAGTACTTCTGCCAGCTCCCTCAGTATTCTTGGGTGTATCCTATTTGGCCCCGTAGACTTCTGTATGTCTAGGTGGTGTAGCAGGTTATCAACTGCTTCCTCCTGGATTATGGGGGTTTATTCTGCTCTCCCCTGTCTTCCAGCTCAGGAAGCTGGGTATCCCAACAACTATCGGTCTTCCTATTAAAGATTGAGGTAAAAAAAGACATTAAGTACCTCAGTCTTTTCCTCATCCTCTGTCATTGTGCTTTCCCCAGCATCCAGTAAAGGATGGATATTTTCCTCTTGTTTATAATATATTTAAAGAAACATTTTATTAGTTGCCTTTTATGGCAGTAGCCAGATTAAGGTCTAGTTGGACTCTGTCCCTTCTAATTTTCTCCCAGCATAACCTCACGACATCTTTGTAGTCCTCCCAAGTCGCCTGCCCCTTCTTCCAAAGATCATAAACCTCTTTTCTCTCTAGTTCCAACCAAAGCTCTCTGTTCAGCCAGGCTAGTCTTCTTCCCCAACAGCTCATCCTTTGGCACACAGGGAAGGCCTGCTCCTGTGCCTTTAAGATTTCCTTCTTAAACAATGTCCAGCCTTCCTGAACTTCAGGACAACCTCCCAAGGTACTTTGTCACCTAGGCTCCTAAACAGGCTAAAATCTGCCCTCCAGAAGTTCAAGGTGGCAGTTGTGCTGATCCCACTCCTCACTCCTCCAAGAATCAAAAACTTTATAATTTCATGCTGGATTGTATGCCCCCTTCACTTACTGGAAGGAGACCTTATAGCGACCTTCCAGTACCTGAAGGGGGCTTACAGGAAAGCTAGGGAGAGACTTTTTATAAAGGCTTGTAGTGATAGGACTAGAGGGAATGGCTATAAATTGGAGAGGGACAGATTTAGACTAGACTTAAGGAGGAATTTCCTCCCATGAGAGTGGTGAGGCACTAGAACAGGTTGGCCAGGGATGTTGTGGATGCCCCATTTCTGGAAGTGTTCATGGCCAGGTTGGATGGGCAGCCTGATCTAGTGGGAGGTGTTCCTGTGCACAGCAGGGAGGTTGGAATTAGATGATCTTTAAGGTCCATTCGAAGTTAAACCATTCTATGACTCTATGCCTAACATGGACTCCAACCATCACATCACCCATAAGTCCTTCTCTTTTCATGAGCATCAGGTCCACTGAGGCACCTTCCCTAGTTGCCTCACTCACCAGCTGTGTCAGAGAGTTATCTGCTACATGTTCCAGAAACCTCCAAGACTGTTTCCTCTCTGCTCTATTGTATTTCTGGCAGACATCAGGTGAGTTGAAGTCCCCTAAGACAACAAGGGCTAGTGATTCCCCAGCTACCTGTAGAAAATTTTGTCTGCCTCTTCAGTCTGGTTGGATGGTCTGTAACAAACTGCCACCATGATATCTGCAACTTGCTATTACACATAACACTGCTCTTAATAAACAGAAGTGAATCCAAGATATTATTTGTTCATTAATATAGTCATAAGGCAGCAAGCTAAATATGCTTTTACAGTTCCAGGCTGAGTTCAGATAATCAGTATCTGCCACAAAAATCTACGCTGCTACACAACATTCAAAGTCATTTGATGTGAAACATTTCAGGCCCTTTTGAAAGAAGTACAGAATGAAACTTCTTGCTCGGAATTCAGCCCATTTAATCTGATAAGCAAGGTTATTCTACTCAGACACAATACCAGAACGTTTCAGTTTAGAAGAAAGCAGAACTCCTGCCTTATTCATTATATTAGGCATGATTTTGGAGCAATGGCTGCAGGAGGCAACTACATTTCTATAGAAATTTCAATGGGATTTTCAGTGAGGGTAATACAATACAATTATTTACCAGACAGATTAGCATTTTTTTAAATTTACTTTGATATTTTTCAGCGATTTAAAGTATTAGTTCAAGAAAAGGTTTTATTGCTATTAGTCTTCTGATACTATTGCATAATGCCCTGATTGTGAGGCTGTAGTAATTTATAAACCTTATGGTATTCTGCAAGTTTTCCATGCAGCGGCAAAATATAAATTTAAGACATATTTTACTTAATAGTACTAATAATAACATTCAAAATTCATACCGTATCATACACACGTGGTGACACTAACAATTCTGTGGCTGAGGACTGAACATGACTTCCTGTTAATTACCAACATTTTTCCTTTAAAACGGAAACACAGTGTCTATAGCCATAGTTCCATAAAACAGTAAGTCCGGTTTTAGCGCACTTGACATCAGATTAAAAAAAGGTAATAGGAGCACATGACATAAACCACTAAGATTCCATTAAATAATTTTACTTGGTCAAAACTCTTCAATTAAGTTTTGAAAGGTACGTTCTTTCAGCAGTCTTTGATGGGTATCACCTCTTCACATTGCTCTGCAACTGACCTTCCTCAGTCAGCTCTGACTTTTATCTTATATACCTTCCTGCCCCTCTTCTGCTCCAGGTAATCAATGATGAGTGCCTGGTGTGCCCTTCAGTGCTGATCCAGGCCTCCCAGTTTTCTCTTTCCTTTGTACCTCTACCGAAGTCAGGCCTTCCTTTTTCTGCTACTAAAGGGTCCCACGAACTTCAAACCTGTCAATTCAGCCGGCAGGCTGCTGCCGAGCAGACAGAACTAGATCCCCACAACAGTCAGCCATGACTGCAAAAGCATCCTTGGGAATACCAGCCCTGCAGGCTAGAGAGCATCCATGCAAGACCCTACTGCCAAGCAATATAAAGACCAATTCCATCTACCACTGCTTCCCAAAAAGCAAAATTCACAGAATGGGAACTCAAAGTCATGCAGTGCTAAGGCTCAGCACCTCAGACAGGACTCCCTGAACGTTCAGAAGAATAACACACTCCAAGGCTGCTGGAGTATCCAGCTCTTGTACCACAACATAACCAGTGCAATGAGACACTGAAGTGCGTTTAATACTACCATTTACTTGAGGAAGAAGACAACAATGAGGAACACACTGCTGAAAGAGGGGTGGGCACTCAGTTAAGGAAACTAAAAATGAGAAGGTGGCAACTCCAACAAGCAGCACTCTAAATCACAGAGGAACCTAAAGAACTTGCCCACGGTCTGAAACTAACCATGGAAAAGAAATTGTTTGGTAGCATCTCGCAGGGATTACAGAATCACAGTGGGATAGCTCACATGGCTGGAGAGCTGCAATGGATAGATGCAGCCTCTTGAGAGAAAAACAGGCCGGGGAGGTGAGGAACATGGACGGGTTTCAATCTATGCATAGGACTGGCTACGACACACACTGCTTTCCTTCGAACAAGTGATGAGGCAGTCAAGGCATTACAGGTAAAGATCAGAGAAAGATCCAACATGGAGGGACATTGTAGATTCCTGCTACAGATCTCCTCATCAAGAAGGGGAGGTAGAAGAAGCCTTCATTTGAAAACCGGAGGAAGCTGCATGAGCTGGTACTACAGCTCCAGTCCCCACTGGTACTCACTGGGGACAAGAACCACCCTCATATCTGCAGATAGTACAATAGAGATGAGCACAGGCAATCCAGATTTATGGTCTGTGTTGATGGTAATTTCTTGTCGCAGGTGACTGATGAGTCTTCTGGACTTCTTACTAAGAATAAGTATGCGCTGTAAAGGGCAGCCGTAAGATGGTGGAGATTAAAATTCTGAGACAAATGAGAAAGACTATTATTACAATTACAAGCTGGCACTTCAGGAGACCAGAATTTGGCTTGTTCAAAGAATATTCTTGGAAGAATGCTGTGGAAGGTATAGGCAAAGCGTGTGAGAGACATCTTATCTTCAAGGACAACATCCTCGAAGCACAAGGATGAACAGAGCGCTCTGTACTCCTGAGTTCAAATACAAGAAGGAAATATATCAAAGGTATAAGCAGGACTGGGCTTGGTCTCTTAGGGTCAGTTCCCATGTCCAGTTACATCAGATGTTTGAAGTTTTGCAAATCTCTGCAAGCACTACCTTGCAGACTATCCTGAGCTTCCTTCCCTTTCCTCCAAAAAGCAGTCTTCTGCAGGCCCTCATGAACTTAAATAAGGTATAGTTTTGCCTCTAGCTAGTGACCATTTCTAACAGTTAAGCTTATCAAAGATCTCATTTGAAACTTCTGTGTTTAGCCTAGAATTTAGCAGTTTCTGGCCCCAATTCCAGTGTCAAGTTTTATAATGAGAGGTTATAAACCCTCACCTCATTTTAGGAGAAACATCAGTCCTGTCTGCTATCTATGCTGATCTGTCCAGATCTTCTTCAGAGCATGCATCAGAAATGCAACACAGATATAACTTTCACCTGTAACTATGGAATACTTCTATAGCTACTGATAACACCTATAGTGACAGGTCTTTCTAAACCTATCCAGACCAAGCCACAGCTCTGTGGCACTTCTTGAACAAACAGTTTTGCAAGACTGGGTCAAGAACAAAGGATAATGACTGCCTTTTTGGTTTTTTAAGACTGAAGAATTACAGCTTTCTGATCCTGAATCCACTCATCATCTTCTTCTCATTTACTATTGGCTGGAGTTTCCAAGTGTCCTGTGAGATGACAGTCAACAAACAGGATTTTGTCTATAAAAAGCATATATACCATATCTCAATCAGCCAGTACTTAATAACAATCTTCTAGTCTCTCAAATTACTTTTCATAACACAGTCTGCTACTCACATACTGGATTGTAGGTTTGTTCAATTGTAGCTTCCTCCCACCAATAAAAGAGACATTTTCAGGCAAGGTATATTTTACCAGTCGATTCATTTTCCATTACATTTGTCCTAGCTATAGGCATAAAGGTTTCAGAAAATAATAAATTATAATTATAATGAATTGAGGAATAAATAAAGAAGACCACCCTAAAACAGTAAAAATATCAGAGGCAATTCTTCCCTACCAACTAAGATAGCTAGAGGGTTAGTAATGGAGTTAAAATAATGAGCTGTTAATATCATAAACCAATTTCAATGGTTTTCACTTTTGCAAAATTCTCTTTGAAATCCAGTGTGCAGTATTCATTTCACACCTTGGGGGCTTCCAAGTGCTACTGTTGGCTTGTCCACTTATTTCAATGTTTTATCTTTTTGACATTTTATTTCAGCTTACAGAGCACGTGCACTGCAGCCTCGTATTGACTGCTTTCAATATAATCTTGCAAACGCTAGCAATTTCGGTACTTGCTTTAAGACGTCTCAGGTCTACACAGGGAAATCTCACACAGCACTATGTATTATGTTTGGTAGCCTTGACAACATCAGGTTTTTGTCTGAAGTTGATTTTGCACCTTTAACAGGCAGGAATAGATTTCCACATTTGGCCCTGAACGTTTACTAATTATCCAAAGGAGAAAGAAGAGTTATCAAAGCAAGTCTTTCTTTAATGTAGTTTACTATCAAAGAAATATACCCAGCTTCCCACTTCCCCGAGAAAATGACACGAACACAACCCATTCCTGTAGATTCCTTGAGCGAGCTTACTTTACCCAAAGAAATAGTCTTCTAGAACCTTAGCCAAAAAGTGTTACCTTTACTACTATCTCCTTATTCCCAAATTAGCCCCAGGAAACCTACCCTGAGAGGCATGTCATTCATTGCAGAGTTAAATTTAGATGATCATGACTATACAGTAAGGTCACTAGCCTGCACAAGAAAGGTCACACCCACCCACTACCAAGTCATTTATGTATTACTGTGTTCTCAGTCACCTCTCCCTACTCTATCATCCCACATTTCTTAAAGCCACGCCACAGGGAGTGACTTTACAATTCTTTCCCAGGGACCTTGACCTTTCAGGACACTTAGAAGGAACAGAAAGGCACGAATAGTTTATCCCTATGGCCTACGGAAACACCATTGAATCTAAAGAAAAGAGCTTTGCCTCTTTGAATGTTAAGGCTGCAATATTGCAATTTCACAAATTAAGTCAACATAAGGTTATACCTAAGTGAAATCCCACCCTCTTCCTACTGTCCCTGGGAGGTTGCTTACAATTTACTTCTCCACGAGTCCTGGTCATGTAATCCTGCCCTCTCCTTTGCACTGTCTCTAACTCTTGTTGGGTTTTAGTTGAACCAATTCAACTCATGAACCCAGCAGAACGCAATTGTCCTTTTTCTCCCTGCTGTGTTTCTGCCAAGTCTGTAAAATATATCAGCTCACAGAGTGGTTGGATGAGCCTCAGAGCTGGTACAAGGTAAGAAGTTAACCCAAAGCCAAGCATAAAAAGGAAAGACTAAGGAAGGTTAAGAACCCTTCTCTTTGCTCAGCTAGTAAGTGGAGCTTTAAATCAGCTCAGCCCTCTTCTCATAGCTTCACCCTTCTTCCTCTTCAGTAACGACATACCATAAGGCTGGAGATGATTTGGCCTAACTATTAACCTCTGTAGATGTTATAAAACAAAAGAGTGAAGCCTTTAGCTATTAGACAAAAGAGAGCTAATCCACTTAATCACCTCCTGGATTGTTTTTAGGTGTGGTTATGGCCAATCTTTAAGTCTTTCTATAGAATGTTTTCATTGTATACTTCAGTGGCCTTTAAATGTTATGGGCGGCCATTAGCACTTCCCAGCATAACAATATTAATACTAGGTAAAGAATGGTGCAGATCTTACCTGATTGGAGTGAATAGAGTGGAGGAACACAATTTGCCTCCTTTGCTGCTGCTTTGGCTTTCCCCTGAACTCCTGGTTTGAAGAATATCCCATCCACAAGAAAAGGGATCTGTGTTTTCTTTTTTTTCTGATCATCAGTCCCTGGGTAGGTTGAGAAATCTTATGTTCTTATATGCTTCTCTACCGAGATTCAGTGCAACTCGGAGCAGAGGGAGTCGCACACAACTCCTTCACCATTTATCAAACACAACCACAATCCGGTCTAGCAGAAATCAGTCATCACTCCACAGTTCAGAGCAATTTCACCAATGTTTGTGTGTTTGTTTATTTTAACTCTCCAGTGAAAAACCCCAATACTTTTTGTTTGTTGATTTCCTGTGTGGTGTGCTAGAGCCAAACACACCCCTTGTTCCTCTAGATAATCATTCTAAATGTGAAACGGAAAGCAGCCTGCCACAGAGTGTCCCTCCTGCAGCTGCTGATCAAAGACACTGCTCTGGAACTCCTCATATTTCAGGCCATTTCCCGGGGAACTGCATCTCCCTAAGGATTTTCCCTCAATGGCAATGTCAAAAACAAGAACCGAATCTACATCATAAACATAATTTTTGGGAGCAGAAACCCCTTCCAGGCTGTTGCACACATTCCATTATATTATGCAATGATCAAGCCTTTTGTAGCACAGCAGAAATAGAGAGTTTGTGTTTTCTAATATCTATGGGAGTGGCTTTTTATTGCATTGGTTGAAATCAGGAAAGAACGAACTAGAGCTAACCACAGCTTGGGGACTAGCAAGTAAACTGTGGAGCAAGCATGTGCTCACAGACAGCTGTTGCGGGCTTAGAGAGGTTCTACAAGCCTACACTTCACGTTCCCCCATAGCTACCTAAATGCTGTGACTGTACCACGTCTCTACCCAATCAGAACGTCCCCTCACCATTTTCCAGACAGAAGGTTTGTACCAAGCTCTTTAAATGCTTTTGAAGACTGGTACCTAAACTAGCCACGAATTTGACTACTGGTTTCACCATCCAAGCATTAGTCGTCGTGTGCCATTACTGTGCAGTAATGGGGAGAGAAAAAAAAGAAGCCATGAGTACTGCTGTTTAAGCTGATGAAAGCAGTCACCAGCACCCCTGACAGGAATATGTAAGTTTTTCCTTCTTGTTTTCTGCTGTGTTTCTTCTGCCTGCTCAATGCCAGCACGAGCATTTCTGCTGCTGCTGCACAGTGAACTGAACGAGGGAATTGATCTGACTGAAAAATATGCCAATTTTTCACTTCCAGTCCACTAACCTTACTCACTGTCCCATCCTGACAGCCGGCATTTCCATAAGTTTATTATGTACATATAATTTAAGCGTATCAAGTAGAGAAATATATTGCATATTAGAAACAGAGTTTTACAATGCAGATTTATCTGCTGTTCAGATCATTGCTGGCACAAATTGTAGGAACATTACTCATTCTGTGAGTAAAACCAAAACGATTCAAATGTCAGAGATTTTGCCATAATTTATCTTCTAGATCAAAGACATTTCTACTCAAAACAAGAAATTCACCTAATCTTTTCTCTCAAATGATCCTGCAAATTAGTTGCAATGTAAAGGCAGCAGAGCACAATCCTGCATTTACAGCAAAAGAAGCGCTGGGTTAATAGTAATCTTGAGACATAAAATGCAAAGCTACTGGAAAATAATCTACTTGCTGTATCAGTGGACACTAGGCTGCACAGGTGGGCTCTGTACATCCTATCTGGAGTAAGAGAGAGAATAAAATTTACCCCTATTATGAATAGCTCCCGAAAAGCCTTCCTTGCTTTGACATGTCCTCTGAATCATCACTTTAAGAGCTCTCCTTTCTCAAATCACACTTTCATTAAGGCAGGAATATCATGTTCTTATTTTCTTATTCAGCATAGGAACTAAGGAGAGGAAAGTAATAACATTTCTGCTATTGAGAACTTACCACTAAGAACAAGAAAGTGCTAATACATTTCAAACCAGTTAGTTTCTGAAGAATGCTTGTTTTCTTCCTTAAAGGAAGTTTGCCACTATGCCAAGCAATTTATGAAGACTGTTTCGCTTTATGGACAAAATGAGATTATAACTATTGCATGAAGTTTAACAATTAGTCCCCACTCTGCACTACAAAACCTAACCCTGCTTAAAGAAAACCAGGGATCACAACAGAACCGTATCCTTTGCTCTCGTTATATACAATCATAGTACAGAATAACTCTATCATGAAGTTGCATCCCCAAACCTCTTAAAATTATATTATTTTATGTTACAGTCATTTTAGTAGCGCCTACTTCAACCATAAGAGTCCTTCTGTAAATGGTAAAGCTGCAGAGCCCGTAATTCAGTGCAGGAGAAAATGGACTTAAATGGAGCTCCTGCTCCAGGTTTAACTACTGTCCTACTGCTTGCATCCTTCCCTCATTCACAGACACTGTAAAAACTACTAACTGAGAATTGAACATTGTCTTTGGAGCCTCTCTTTGCATGAGGAACACCCCAGGCAGAAGGAACTCACCTTCCTCTTTACCTAATAAAGCACTGTCTCCTTTGAAAAATTTCTAAGAACATCAAATCAAATTTAGGTCTAAGACACTCAAAGGAAGCCTGACTTTAAAGAGCACCAGGATGAAAAATGCTGTTTTTCAAGATTTAAGCATCCTCACGTGAATGCAGGTATGCATAAAGTGAATCTATTTTAGCGGTACAAGCCAAAAGGTGGCATGCATTAGGAAAACGCACCTGTTCAGCGCCTTCTCCCAAACCGAGGAGTGATGAAAAGCAGTCAGCCTGGTTTTAGTACTGTTACAGAAACCACAACTGGAGCCGTGTCCTATTCATCTTCTCAGGCCGCCTTTTGAGGGATAACAGTCAAAACATGCTGGTCTCCTTACAGCAGTAGCTAACCTATTTCTTTCACGATTGGAGGGGATTATGACCACGTGCAGGAAGACAAACTGCTTGATGCCATTTCACCCCACGAACTACACTACTTAAAAGCAGTCTGAGAGCAGGGCTATGGAGGCCAGACAGGAACCAGCTGGTAGGAGGTTGGAAAATAATTCTTTTGCTAATAAACATTATCAGCAGTGAATCAGTTCCCTGCCACAGACACAAACTAAATAGCATACAACAGATAGAAGACCAAATATTGCTCACAAGGCTGCCGCTTAACAAATGATCAAAGTCTATGCTGAGAAGGACTCTTCCTCCAGACACACAAACCTCCTGCACCTGTAGCACCACTCACAGGTGGAAACTCTCTGCAGGCAGGTAGTTAACCCTATGGGTAAAGTTAGGCTTTTATTTATCATTATTTGCAGGGTCAGCACTGGAGATTTACCTCATTCCCACACGGCACATGCTGTGTTAATGCAGCCCTTGGGCAGGCAAACCACCCAGAGCTCCATCTCTCCTTTATTTCTTCTTGTTTTCTTGCATTTTATTTGACTTCAGAATGAAAAGCGGGGAGAGGGCAGCAGGTTAGATGAAAGCCTGCAGAGGATTCCTCCTCCCCAGGTTGGGATTTAATTGTATTCCTAGTGAGTCCCTTCTGGTTGCACTCGGTCTTTCAGATGAATGTTTCATCAATATGATTAGGATCACATCCCTCAGTCTCGTCTATTTACACAATTGGTTGTGACAGCTCAGAGTATAGTACTCCCTAAAGGAAATATTAGATACCACCCTATCATTTTATTCAAATCATATTTTGCGCTCCACACTTTTCAGCCTAATGCCATTCTCCCCTGGATTACATATCTGTGATACCCAGCAAGCACTAAAATCCTTCCAATAAGGATTAGATTAATATTTATATTAGCTATATTTGTATTACTATGAACATGGCTATGGAGATTTTTGGAAGGAAGGGGAGGAATGGGCTATGAATACCTCAAGGCACTGGGGAATCGGGCTTGTATGTAGAAAACAATATGGGGCAAACAGTGACTAATAATAATAATAGTAATAGTAGTAGCAGCAGCAGCAATGATGGTGGCAAACCCCAATTTCATGAGGCGGACAGGTGTGAAGGAAATGCCCCATCTTCCTTCGCATCTACACCCTCGGCGCCGTTTTCTTCCTAGGGTTGGGGGTTTCTTCCTAGGATGCTGCTCCACAGCATCCCACCGCTGGCTCTCCCGGCACTCCTAGCCCGTAGTCCTGGCGAGAAAGGGCCTTTCTGAAGAGTAATAGTAGCACAGGAGCCATCGGGGGCTTATTCTTGCCTCGGAATAGCTGAGCCCGAGTGGAGGGCGGCGGCAAAAATCTTTCCCGGGACATCCCCACCGCACCCTCTGTTAACGCTCAGAGGAGGAGGTGGAAACAAACGAGCGAGCAGGTGGTGAGAAGGCAGCGTTGAAGAAAGTGGGAGCAGAAATTCAGACCGAAAGTAAAACCCCATCGCATTACTAGGAAAGAAAACGCACCGAAAAAATGAAAACCAATCAACCCACCCTGCTCCTTCCCCTCCGGGAGCAGGGAGACCGGCGGCCCTGGGGAAGGAGCCCCTTTCTCCCGAGGGGGTCGAGGAAAGAAGGAGAAGAGGTTTTGGGGGTCGTTTCGTTTTGGTTTTGTGAAGCACGGGCGACACAATTTGGGACGAGGAGCGAGGGACGGGGTTTCGTTGGAACAAAACAATCAGACGGCTCCTCCCGACGTGCTGCTGGAAGGAGCACGGGCGGGAGAGGCCAGGAGCCAGGAGGGCTGTTCTAACGAAAAACGAACCCCAGAACTGGAGCCTTTGCTGAGGAGCCGTCACCCCGATCCTGGGATCAGCCCGTCTCCGCTGCAGCCCATGACCCGCCGGGCGCCAGTGCTATTAAAAACAAATACATGCCACACGGGCAGAATGGCATCCTTGGCTCTGTGGGGAATTAGCCCAGAAAATTTCCTAGTTGGAGGGAAGCGGCCTCGAATGGCTTCATCCCCGGTTCATGGGGTGCTCAGGTCCGGCATCCCGCATCTCCCCGCACCCAGAAACTAAGCTTGGCATCTTCCCTTTCCGCCTCTGACTTGCTCAGCACCGCAACGGCGTAAAAGAAATGATTTCTCTTTCTTTTTCTCTCCGGACTCTTGCCTGTCCTCCAACCCCGTTCCGAAGCCGCACGCGGTTTTCTTGCCGGAGCCGCCGAAATCGCAGGGACGGGCGCGTCGCCTCCCCGCAAGCTGCCAGGCGAAGGTGCCGCGTTTCCCCGCACGCACCCGCCTTCCCACGGGTGGCAGAGGCTGCGGGGGAAGGCACAGCCACCCTCCGGGTCGCCTCCTCCCCCCGAACCCTCGATAAAGAGCCCGCCGAGACGAGGAGGGGCTCCTCACCCGGAGCCTGCTGTTTGTCTCGGTAAATCTCATTACCAAGCAAAGTGCAAGGGTAGTTAACTTTATCTTGCTGTTGATGTAAACAAATAAGAAGCGTTCCGCTCCTTGATCTTTATTTAAATATAGTTGTTTATCAGTGTCATCCTATGGAGATTAATTAGATACCTTTATTCACAATTTGGCGTCTGACACCCCATTTTAGGATTGCATTATAATCACAAGGTGTTAATTGGGGCCAGCCAGGCACTTATGTTTCTTATTAAACAGTGTGAGGACTTTTCACAAGTATTAAGTTCTTTTTTTTCCACCGCGCGGTGCAAAAATATACAGGTTTTAACACCACAGCGCGGCGGAATCGCGTTCCCGAGCTCTGGGTTATCAGTGTCTGCATCCCGGGAAGGGCGGGGAGAAACGGGAGACAGCCTGCCTTTGCAGGAGGGGTATCCCCCACTTAGGGGAAAAAAAAATACAGGAGAAAACAAAAATTATTCCATCTCCAGTCGCTTACAAATTATCTCCAGTCCGTTTCTGTCCCAAAAGGGATGCGACTCCTTGTGCAGAGGGGAGAGCAGCTGGCACACCCATTTGGTTTACCTTGCGAAGGCGCAGAGCCGCAGATTCGCACCGAAAAGCCAAGAGCTGATCGAAATCTCCTGGAAAACGCATTGCTCCCCGCTCCGGAGGAGAAGCAGCCGCCCCAGGGCTGCTGCCAGCACCCCACGATAGCGTTGCCTCCTCCAGGGCGAGCCCCGGGTTGAGCCCCTGGTTTATTTTGTTTGCAGCCGGGCACAGCTAACAGTTTAATCCAATTAATGCCTGCATATCCTTAGGAAGGATCCTGCTGCCGCGGAAGCCAGGATTCAATTGCTCTGCCAGGAGGGGTTTTCTGCCTTATCTGGGAGGGAATTTCTTACCGTGTTCCAGGAAAACGAGGGGGGCGGGTAGGGGGCAGCTAAAGAGAGCTGAGCTCCCCGGGATGGGGGCTGAGCTCCCACCTCTCCTCCTGCAGCGAGGGGAGGCAGGAGAAAAGAGGCTCCGTCGGATTTTTTGGACTAAGAGTTGGGGGAGGTGTGTGGTTCAGAGTATAGAGAACGCACAGAAGAACAGTGGCAAACCACAAAATATATATAATATATGTGTGTAGATATAGATAAAAAACCCACCACACACGAGCAGAGACCAAATGACCACGGTGCAAAGAAAAAATAAGAGCAAAAAGAAGCTTTGCGGAAAGATTGATAGATATATATATATATAAAAAAAAATATCAGCCCCCGGAGGATTGTGCTCCTTCCTCCTCCCCTCACCTGGGACACCCCGTAGAAGCAAAGAAGAGGCAGAGGAGCCACCCCCACGCTTATCCCTGACACCACCACATTTATTAAAAATTACTACTATATACATAGAAAAAGAAAACAGAACCAATTTTTTTTGTTGGGAGAAGTTTTGTGCCAGCCCTCTAGGGCTGATCAGTTTAAAATGGCTGAAACTATAGGGAAGGGGAGTGGGTAAGTTACATCACTTCCAGTTTTGTACAGGGCAGCTGAAAAAGTCACTTTACATACATGTAAATAGAAATCTCTTAATGTTATTTGCAATGCTCCATATGCTAAGTCTGATTAACCAAAAAAAAGAAAAAGCCTTTTGAACTTCAAAGCACCACCGGAGGTCCTTCTGACTGAACAGCTATAGGTCAGCTATTTATACAGTATTCCACAATATTCTACAGTGTACCTAGACAAAACACAACTGTACACTTTTGTTTTTGGCCACCTCAATAAAGGTTAGGCTTTCGGGATGGATTTTTTTTTTTAATGCAAGTTCTAAACTAGGAGTCAGATTTGGTCATTGTAACCCCATTGTTAGCAACGAGACCTTCAAGCCAACATCCTGCCCAGCAAGCAGGCCTCATTTTGGCAGCCTTCTGCCCAAAGAAAGCCTTAGCTGAGCAATATCCAAACTCAGTCAATTGTGCTGCAGACAAGGGTTCAAGAAGCCAGCTCAGTCTAAAGCAGAACATAGCATTTGTGCAGCTCCCTGCAGCCCAGCCCCCTTTTATCAGGGAGGCAGGCAGGGAAGAAAGATAAATGTGGGATCCTACCCCCTATTTCCTTGCTCAGGAGTGCATAGATTTGATCAGGCCTCTGAGCCAAGCCAAACTGAACACTTTAGTGTCTCCAATAAATAAGCCACATTGTAAAAATCTAGGCTTCTGCTTACAGCTTCCACATGTGGTTCCTTCTAGAAGAAGGGAAGAATTCTAACATAGTTTGATCTTTCCCTACTTCATTACCTGCAACAGTCAAAGCTTTGGCACCTTCTTTACAATTGCACACAACAATTCAAGGTGGAAGGCAAGAGTCTTTTTGGCAATTGTAATGCAAAAAAAACCAAGGCCACCCTGAAAAAAAAGTTAGCCAATTAGAATCAAAGGATGCTTTAAGAACTAGTATAGAAGGCGTAGTAGCCCATGCCTTTTGAAGTGTCTTTGCTATAGTCCTCAGCATTTATGTCCTCACATTTCATGGTCGGGGAATTCTCGTTGCTGGAAGTGCTAGGGGAGAGCCGTCTTCTCTTACAAGCACCCGTGTAGACCCCAGAATCATTTGAATCTAGAGACTTTATGGAGGGTGGAGTCTCTATCCAGGATGAGCCAATTTCTTCCTTCACCTTCTCCTTGGGAAGCTGATCTTCGGAGAAACCTGGAGGACTTGTTCTGGAGGTCCAAGGTAATCCTGTTGTCATTTTTCTCTGGTACGAGCCCCGGCTCCCCCAGCCTGCCATGGATGGAAACGTTGGTTCGGGGTAGTACCCCAGCGCATGGGATGTCTGAAGCGGGAGGGATTTAATGCCGTAAGGGAGCAAGGTGCTTGGAGAATACTCCGTCTCGTAGGAGTTCATGTCCAACTTGTTGGCACTAGGCTGCTGTACAGGCGTAACAAACCATCGCTGAGGAGGGCTGGCCACCTCTTCGTTCTGCTGCGGGGAGAGCAAGCCGTTTGTCTGAGGGACAGTTCTCTCACCGTTATAAAACCTGGCTGGGGGCAGGTTGTTGACAAACTGTTCTTGGAAGAATGGTTGCACACTGTATCGGGCACCAGGGACGATCTGGTGGGATCTAGGAGAATCCGTAGGAGATGGAGTTAATCTGTCATTTTCTGAAGCTGTGTACATGCTACAACATAAAAGAAAAATACTGAGCATTGTTCTCTACAATTCCAGCGTGACAGTAAGACAACACAAAAACACAAACGGGGAAAAAAGCAGAGTTATTTCTTAGTTAGAATCACAGCTAGGTTTAACTGGACAGCTGTTCATTTTTATCCCATTTAGTAGCTGTTTCTTTTCCTGGACCACTATAAAAAGTTTAGTGTTAGCGCTACAAGTATGCGCTGATCTCCACCAGCCAACCCATTTATATGGGGTACAGCACCTTCCTTCTAGAAACCACACTTGTACAACACGCTCCAGTTTTTCAAAAGCTATTTGATGCTAGAAAGTGAGCATTAGTCATCTGCTGACTGTTCGAAGAAGCCGCCTGCTGTGTGGAAATACCTGATACACTGCTGCCAATCTGCAGGACAGCAAGGCTCTACCAGTACAAGTTTTCTACCCAAATTCAGAAGCCTGCTAGAAGACAGGTCATAAAGACGATATAGTAGCTATTCAAGCAGACAATGTTTCTAGACAGACATGTAATGGCTTTGAAAGGAGGACATCAGCTAGCAAAGCTGCCGGTAGAAGTATTACTACTTCAGAATGTCTAAAGTAGCATCTAAAAAAAACCCAAAAAACCCCCAAAACTCTTCCACACACAATTCAGGCTAGAGTTGTGCCTCCTAGATGAAACAAGGCTGCAAGAGAAGAAAGAAGTGTACTTACGAGTCATAGTTGTCTCTGAAGCCTTTTGCAAAAGGATTATGGTCAATTTTGAGCTGCGTAATCTAAAATGAAAGCAGAATATAGTAAGATGAGATGCTGACCCACAAGATAGTTTTATTCTTAACTGTCATTTTACACATTCATGCTTACATCAGTGTTCTGATACGCTGTGACTGCTATGAACTGCGTTTCGGGGAAAATAAATGTTTGAGTTTTTGAGGAATCATTCAGATCTTCAACACCATCTTCAGTCACTTCCACGATGTGAAGCCGGGGCTGATACTTGTGTAGAGACTGCAGTACTATCATCTAAAAACCAACCGTGAAAGAGACAAGAACGTTAGAAAAACGGAATCTAATGCTATAAGGCACATTATAGCCCGATATATTCTTCTGTAATTTGTAGTCTTTTGACTTGGGAAGGGAGCAATTTTAACTGTTAACAGGAGATGACTCAGCTTGTAGCTCTGTTTCACTGGGTTACTGATATGCTAAAATTGTGTAAATGCATCAAAATCAGGAGCTATCAACTTTCTGAGAACATCTGGAAACAGATATTGGCTAAAAAAAAGATATTCACACATCTGAGCTTTGACATTTCTAGTTGTCTTCATTAGGAGAACCGAAGAAAACAAGAGCTACGACACAGTTCCAGAAGGGAACAAGTCACAAGAATAGTGATTCTATTAAATGCTCTAAAGCCCCGCAAATCCCCAGGGCTTCCCGGCAATAGCCTTCCTTACCTGTGCGTTGTTGTTATTGGCACCTTTGTTGTTCGTTAGTTTCAGTTTCCCGAAAGAAATCTCCTGCCTCATCCAGTGAGCCCCGGTGTTGGGCGACTCGGGGTGCACGTACACTTTGTTGCCTGGGGAAGGAGAGAAGGAGGTGAGGCAGCAGCCGAGCACAGAGCCTTTGTTCCACAGCCACCAGCTTGGAGCAGAGGATCAGGGCAGCGGGCAGCGCCCAAGCAGCACCTCGAGTCCCTCGGTGTCCCCTCTCCCGCACACCTCCATCCACCTCCAAGCGCAGGGAGGGAAAAAGCTGCAAAACGCCTTTAAAAGCGTGGCTCTGCCCGCAGTGGGATGGCCGGGGCGGGGAAGCCCCTGCAGAGGGAATGAAGCTGGAATCCCTCCCTTTAGGAAGCAGGGAGACCTCGGAGAACCCGCACCTACCTTGCATGTTGTTGTCGGCTTTGCCGCAGGTCACCCACTTGCCCCCCTGGAAGCGCCAGTGGTTGGGATCCGCCAACACCACCTCCACGAAGACGTTGTAGTGGGCCGTGGGGTTGAGGCCGGTGATGTTAAAGCTCAGGAACGGGAACATCCTCCTGGAAAAGGGAGAAAGAGCACACTGCATGCGAGGCGGGCCCCGGCGGCAGCTGGAAGGAGCCGCGGGATGCTGCGGCACCGGGGAGACGAGACAAACACGAGGCATAGTTACAGAAAGCGGAATATTTTTTGATTTAAGCTTTCTAAAACTCTCCAAACGAGTCCTAGTTTATTTGCCAGCATCTTCTGTATCACCTCCCCGTCGCCCAGCGTGGGGAAACGGAGAGAGCCGTTTTTTAGGGAGAGCATCCTCGGGCTGGAGGCAACCCCGGGGTAGGAGAGGGGCGCACCCGCTGAGCATCCCCTGGAAACATCCCAACCTCCCTCCGTTTCAGCCCACTTACCGGCCCTGCTTGGTGATGATCATCTCCGTCTGGTGCCGGTGGAACTTGAGCCAGAGGGGCCGGTTGCAGAGGAAGACCTGCGCCCGCATCCCCGGGCCGGCGGCCGGCACCCCCAGCGCCCCGAGCCCTCCGCAGGACCCCGATGCCGCCGGGTACGGCCCGTAGAGCGGCCCCCCCGCCGCCGCCTGCCCGTACTGGTACCCGCCGCCTCCTCCGAACTGCGCGCGGCCCCCGGGGGGACACACTGCGCCCGCGAAGCCGCCCGGCGACAGCACCGAGCCGTAGGGGTATCGCGGGCCCCCGGGCGGCTGGTAAACGGCGCCGTGCTGCGCCGCCGGAGGGTAAGGGAAGAGAGAGCAGGGTCCCCCCAGCTCGGCGCCGGGCGGCCCCGGGGACTGCAGATAGTAGCGCTCGGGGCTGAGGCTGTCCATGGAGTAGCGGGCGGCGGCGGCCGGCGGCAGCTCCTCCTCCCCGCACGGGGTGGCTTTGCGGCCGTCCGGCTTCGGGGGGGCGAAAGGAGGCTGCTCTCCCCCCTCCGCCTCGCCCAGCATGGCGGGGGGCGCGCTGAACTTCTTGGGCGTCTTGTCCAAGTCGAGGCGCGGCGGCGAGGAGGGACGGGGGGGACCCCGGGACGCAGCGCCCGCCGCCGCTCCGCTCCCACCGCGCCCTCCGCCCTCCAAGGAGTAGAAGGGAGCTCCCGGCAGGGTCCCCGCCGCCGCCAGCAGCGGTTCGCCCAGCTGCATCCTGCGCAGAGCCCGGCCCACGATCGCGCAGCGCTGTCGCCGGGCTCCGCCGAGGAGGTTTTATATCGGCGCGCCCGGCTCCTCGGGCCGCCGGGGAGGGGCTTTCTCCTCGCCGCCCTCCACCCCCGCCGGCCGATTGGCTGGCCCTCCTGACACTAATTTAATTAGACAGCTACTAATTGGAACAAGTCACCTGTGACTCTACCGTGTGTCCCCCCTCTCCCCGGCCCCCCCCTTCCCGCAGCCGGAGGGGCTCCATCCAGCCCCGCATCACCCCGCCGTGGACCGTCCTCCCAAAAGACCTTTTGCCGAGAGGCTCGGACACCGAGGGGACGATCCGTGGCGGGGAGGGAGAAAGGGAAAACGGGAGGCAGAGCGGGTCCCAGCGCCAACACCGGACGGGGAGGGAGGGTGACCACCAGCCGCTGCGACGGGGCGGGTGACACCATCCCCCGCAACCCCCTCTGTCCATCCGCTGCTCAAACAATTCGTCCCAACAGTCTCCTTCCCCCCTCTCCGCTCCCCGGGCGGGGTCGTTATCGTGGGGGTGACACATTTCACCTTCTCGGGGACGTCTCTGCGGGAAGCGGCGGGCTCGGTTGGCGATTTCAGTTTCCAGGAGCTCCGCAATCGGTTTCTCGCAACACGCGTTCCCTTCAGCATCTCCCACCGGGAAAAGCAGGTTTATGGTTCGGGCGGGTGCCAAATCTATTTGGCGCTTTCTCTTAGCGCAAAAAAAATCGGAGCCTTTTGCCCCAAAGGATAAAGGAACAACACTTGGGAAGGTGTAGATGCCCGTGTGATTTTGCAGAGCGGGCAGAGCCTGCGTGAACGATTTGCAGCTACAAATCCGCAGCCTCTCGCCCTCTGCTCGCTCGCAGGGAGCGCTGTAAAAACCTCCTTCCTCCTCACTGCTGAATTTTAATCCAGACCCGCCGAACGGCCAAGATTTCGTTGCCTGACGAAGCACCCGCAGGGCTCGGGGAAGCGGCTGGGCTGGAGCAGCCGAATCTCCCGCTCCCAGCGGGCTGCGCCGCTTTGGGGCAACTCGACTAAATCGCCAACAATTGACCGCAGCCGCTAAACTCCCGGAAAAGGAGCAAGAGGAGCCCTGCTGGGATGCGGCTCTTGGAGCAAGTTGGTAGCGGGTGGCAGTGGGTGACGGGCACGGGAAACTCAGAGGTCACCTGGGGCTCAAATCCCTACCCTTGACTGGAGCCGAGAAATGGGAGAAGCGGCTCCTGCTGTGCCCACCTCCGGCTGGGAAAGCCACAGCCGGTACTGAGATACCACCACCACTCCCAGCTCTAACCACCCCTTCTCGCCGGGATAATATTTGTCCCTGGTTTTGCCTTGATCTCGTCCGCCCGTGGAAGACAAGAAACAAAATGCCTCGGTGAAGCTCGACGCTCGGGCACGAAGCGGATCGCTCGCTGATGCCCTTTCCCCGGGCTGCTTCTCGGCAAGCAGTTTCCATCCACCGTGGGGTGAGGAAGAAAGCGGAGCCCGATGGGGCAGCCCTGATTTTAGAAGGAAAAAACAAAGGAGGAGCATCCTGCCGGGCGCGACGGAGGCTGAGGCGCTGCATCCCACCCCGGTGATGCTCCCGGCGGGGGCTCCGCTCCCACCCGGGTTCTGCCTTCCCTGGCCGAGGGCTGAAACGGAGGGAGATTTTACTACGTAGGATTTAAGGCAGTAAATTTTATAAGATGATAGACTGAAGGGGTCCCATGATTTAGGACAGGTGCCGCTTGGTTCAAGGCCGCCGCGGTTTGGTGTTTTTGGTTTTTGGGGTTTTTTTTAACCTCACGTTTAACAGAGAAAGGTAGAAAAAGGTTTCCTGCGGATCGCACTGTCCCGGAGGAAGGGGGGCGGGAAGACCGCCTGGGAAAGGGAGAGCTTTTCGGTTTGCTTCCAAAAAACGCCTGGGGTGAGGCTTTCCCTAACGAAGGAAGGAGTCGTCCAGCACTTTCCAGACCGCTCGGACGAGCAGCAGCTTGGCCTGATCCCTGCCTCTCATCCCGCATCTCCCGCCGAGTCAGGGGCCGGCGGTGGTGGCAGGGGAGGCCGGGGACAGGCTGCCCCCCTCCCGGAGCCCCGTCGAGCAAAGCCTCCCCGGAGACCTTCAGCGAGGGTTTGAGGGCATCGCCTGTTCATCAGCTCCGTTACGGGACGGAAAGAGCTGCAATCTCCGCTCCCACACCCCGCAAATTAAAGTTACCGCCGCAGTCACCCTGAAAACTCTTGGACCCCGGGTTTATCATTCCTTTAACCTGCGAATCTCCCCTCCCTGGGGGTCGGGGAGGCAGCCGGGATATTGCCCCCCACCCACCCAGTCTCCTGCAAGGCGACTCCATCCTTGCTCCCGGCCTCTCCGAGCTCTGGCTGGGGATGATCACCGTACGAAGTTGCGGGATTTTCAGTCACGTGTGGGATCGGTGATTTCTGAATGGGTCCCGCAACTCTTTAGATGTTATCTTAGAGATAACAGCAGGCTGGTGAAACGGAAAGAAGCATGTTAGGCTCACAAATCTGCTAAAATAACCTCCAAACCACAAAAAGAATGTTGAAAGAAAATGTAGGTCTTTGAAGGGTTATAGATTATCTTGTTATGTTAGGCTTTATTCAAATATACTCTTGAGGTTTATTCAAAGAAGGAGCATCTCTGACTCTAAAATTCTGTTCCAGAAGAGCACGTTTTCTGCAGCCCAAGTTACGGTGGGGGTGACACTGTACTAAAGCGCTTTGTCCTTTGCTTTCTTGCAAAATTGAGCCTTTTTCCTCTTTCATCGGAGGTCAGTTTATCGGAAAGCAGCACACACGCATGCACACCCCAGCTTCAACCAATTGATTGGACTCATGGGACTGAAACTGTTAAACTGAAGCACCCAGATCAGTAGGGCCTAAGGGGTGAAAAGAAATCTGGATCCATAAAATCTATTTTATTGTACATATATATGTACAAGCTATTCTACATACATGGAAGTCCATATATCACTACATATAGCCTTATATGTCCTTTATCCTTATAAATATGGATGTGGTGCACACTCACCCACACCAGTGGCTCTATATGGACACCCTAAACATTTTGTTTATCAGCATCACCAACTATGCTGCTCCATCACTGTAGTCTTTTCCTGAAGCCACAGCAGGATTGACAGATATTTTTCCGAGGCTGTGTTTGAAGGTAATCTTTTTCCTTGTCACGATCTGGGTTTAAAACCAGCTGTCTTTTTCTGAATGTCCTCTTCTATTTGCTAGTTTCTGATTCCCAAAAGGCTTCAATACTTTCAGCTTTATGTTAAGTTTGTGTTGGGATTTTGCAAATTTTCTGTTTTTCCAGTCATCCAGTCTGGCTTCCCCCCTCCCCATTCCCCTTCAATTACGTCCAGAGCACCCGGCAGGAAGATATTTTAAAATATTTTCATAGGACTTGCCACTCCCCCACCATCTTTCAGTGTTGCTTTTAAAACCACCAAATCAGAAATTTTTCAGATGTGGCTAGTCCTATGTGACTGCTTCCTTTTTAAAGTCTTGATACCTTTCTTTTCAAGGCTATTGAGTGCTTACAGCACTCAGAAAAGTCAAGAAGGTATTAATATGCCTGTGCAAGGTTTGGTGTTTCAGCCTGTCCTTTAAATTCAGGGGCTATTTTTATGAAGAAGCCAGCTACACGCTTTCAGTGCTCAAGTTGTATCATATATGTCAAATACAGACAATAGCCATCTCTTCTGTGGGAATGTTAGGAGACTATATTGATTGAAAATACTCTTTACTTTCTGATAAAATGAAGTTCTGCTGTAGTTGCAAAGACCGTTAATTCATTTCGGTTTATGCCAAGTGGGATTTTCATTGTGCAGTTTTATTTACTCCTGAAGATACGAGTGTAGCTTAAAATCTACTTTGAGGTTGTCGAAATTCAAACCGAAAAGGGTTAAAATGTAGAGTCAACTGTTGTTGAAGCCCACGTATTTGGACTTGAAATAGAAGAAATCAATAGCCCTATAAAATCAAATAACTGTTGTCTTTAATGTTAACTGGGGGTGGTGCCACATTAACTGCAGTTTTACCCTTTGGTAATTAATTCAGCTGCCACTTCTTAGCCATCAAAAACAATTCTAAGAGGCAACATATACACAAACACATTACAAAAATGTACATAAGTATGTATAACACCCAGAGTAAGTATGGGGCTAATTTATAAACATGAGAAAGTAAAGAATAGCTTTTTCTAGCTGAGATAAATGAAACAGAAAGAAGAGGTATGAATCAATGTATCAGGAGCTGGAAGAAACAACTCAGAATTTGAGAAGAGAAAGATATTTAAAGCAGCTGTATCAGTTTCTTCCTTTCTCCTCCTTAAAATAAAAATAACACTTAAAAACTACTATCTGTGATTTTAAATTGAAGGAAAATGCAATAACTAGTAAAAGCCAGGCAAGGTCTGATCCTAATGGGTAGTATGTGGCAGTATAAACACAGATAAGGAAGAACATTTTCAGTGCTTGGAGTGAATTCCCAATGAATTAGCAAAGGATAATTTTGCCAGGTAAGACCACACAACAGCTTTTTGCTGTTGGGCCTATGGTACCCTATTGGCTAAAGAAAGGGGGGAAAAAAGTGTGTTTGAGAAAGTGTAAGTCTTTGTAAAGCAGATGCTTTTGCCATTTCGACAAATATTTGGGAAACCTGCAAGAAGGGAGATGGGAGAAGTATTAAATTGGCTTTATCTTCCAGGTGACTTTCCTTGCTCCAAATGGAACTGTAGAAATTTAAGGAAGAGAATAAAATTACGATCACAAACCCAACTGTAAGTCTGAGAAACATCTCATATTTTATATTATTCACACATAGGGATCTCCAAAAAGCTCTTCTTAAACGCTTGCCTTTTCACCCTCCAATAAGCTTAATGAGGGATGCCTAACACCTTTTCCTTGGTTTTAAAGCAACATTGCTTGCTGGCTTATAGATTTGTGCCCATTGTCAGCTTGACAGTCATGCAACAGAGATGTGAGAACATAACAGGTTCCATGACATGGATGTGATGACCACAGATCTGCTCAGTTTCAGCGTATCTGTATTGACAAGTCTATTACTGAAAGTTTTAAACAGCTCATTTGGGCTTCCTTATCCTCCTTTGTAAGAGAAACGACTACCGAAAGAGTCTGGGTTTGACTGCGCTGTTTAAATTGCAGCAATTAAAATTAGCAGCTCAAATCCCATAAAAAGATGTTCTGCTTTTTGTTTTAACACTTTAAAAAGTACAATTTCATCATGTGAAGGCCCTGAAAAACTTCATGCTGCTCGGGGCTTATGATGTCAGAGCCATGAAATATTTCCTGCTGATAACATAATAGCTGAGAAATATGAGTTTTGGAGGGTCTGGGTTTTTGTTTGCTCTACACTCCTGCAGGATGAGGTTTACAGTGGGAAAACAATTAACTCGAGGGGCTGGAAAAGCAAGTAGCAGTGGGCTACTGTGTAATTGCAGAAACAATGAGAAATTTCACCTGGTATCATTTGTGACAGCAATCAAACAGCAAGGCCTGGCGGGGAACCACATATTAAATGACAGTCGTGGCAGGCGAGTCCGCTATAGAAATAAGCGGAAAGCAGAATGGGGATGACATATGTACTCTCTGGGAAGGTGAGAAGATAACCCTAGGTTTCTCCTCTGGAGAGGGCTTGGCTTTATGAGCTGCTCACCCCATTTTCCAGCAGCCACCCGTATGGGATGGAGCTGGCATCTTTCTCTCCAGCCAGCCTAGGAGTGATGGGCTGGACCAGGTGGGGGCATAAGGAGGGAGCCTTGCGGAGGGGGGAATACTCCCCAAGGTTGCCCCTGCAACGGGCGGGGGAGGTGTTGATACCCAGAATGCTGCAAATAAACTCTCTAAAACTAATTTTGGAGGTTCAGAAAGCAAAAACCCCCTATCAGGCCTGGGCAACACGAGTGATCTCCATCCATTGTGTGGGGCGAGACAAGAGCTGGAACAGAATGTATTTCCCACTTACGTGCATGTGTATCAATTTCCCCAGAAATCTTATGCATGCTCTATTACTTTCCTTGCACTAATTTTAATGCTATTATGAACTTCACAACAGTCAAATCTCTCGCTAATACGGAGCTGGCTCCAGCTCTGCCTGACCTTGCATTTGAGATGGGGAAAGGCTGCAAACAGAGGTGGTTACAGAAGAAGAGACGTGAGTTCGGCACAGATCACACTGCACACAAGACGTTATCACCTCCAAAGAATGAAAAGCGTCTGGAAAAACACTGTTTGAAAAAAAATAAAAAAAAGAGTGACTGCCGAGGAGCAGCCCCGTCCAGGACTGCTGCCCCAAGCATCCCTCACTGATCCTGAGGCTGGGGGGTGGGGGGGAAGATGCCTCCCCCCTCCTCCGTTGCTGCTTTTTTTAACCACCTTCGAAACATCGCTGCAAAATCTGCCGAGCGGCGGAAAAACCGAGCATCCCTCGTTTCCCGTCTTGAACCGCGGAGACGGGGAACAGAAACCCCCGATGTCCCCCGAGGATGCTGCCTGCCCTGTGCCCGGCTGGCGACTGGGGCCCGGGGGCTGGTGGCCACAGCCGGGGCAGCCCCAGCCGCTTTGCAGGGTGGTGGCAAGCGATCCAGCAGGATTAACTCCGAGCCCTTTGATGTCCCTGCGTCGCACGTGATGCCACGACGAGGTGCTTAGGGCTCCCCATTCAGTTGTTAATTCCCACTAAGCATTTTGAAGTCCCTGAGCCGACAGACCCCAGCGCCTTCAAAAAAAACGAGTTTATGCACGCAGATAGCTCCAAAATTACCCATCTGGGGATACTAGCGAGACCAAAGACAGAGGCGAGCCAGGGTCGTTAGAAAATAATCGAAGCAAACAGGCACTTTCTTTGCCGCAGATGAATTTCGGTTCGGAAACGCGTTTGCAGGAGCGGGAGTTTCAAAGGTGCCCGCACCTGCGGAGCTCCGAGCCCTCCTGGGAGCTGAGCTGGCGCCCTGCTTGGCTTAAATGGCCAGAAAGATAAAAAGCAATCAAAAAAAAAAAAAAAAAAAACAACCCCCAAAAACCCTCCAAACCCTCCTTCCATCAGAAAACCAGGAGCTGAGGAGGAAACGGCTGCGGACACCCTGGTGAGATGCCTCCCTCCCTCCGGACAGGATGAGTTTTTGCCATTGCTACCAGCCCTGCAGAATTATCCTTATCGTTGTTTTTCAGCAGCAAAGATTTAGGACATATAGAGCAAAATGAAGTGACATTACAAAGAAATTAAAACCAAGGTGACCTACTCCTCCCCCCCAAAAAAAAACCCCACCACCCCTCAGCCACTCCTCAAAACAGAACCGATTGTTGCTTTGCCCCCATAATTTGCTTCTCGGTGATACAAAGACAATGTGAAAGGATCTCTACACCACTTCTCGCCAATTAACTTCAGTGAGTAAAGCATGAGCACTGCAGCTTGTTTGGTGGTGGTTTTTTTTTTTTCTAGCACAGATGATTGTGTTGATTCCTAGCACATTAGTGAAGGAAAATTTTAGCTTGAAGAGGTTGAGTTACACAGATGAGAACAGACAGATGAGCGATATCTTAGAAGAACTTTAAACCATGTCACAAATGCATATTTTCTTTTTTTGACTACGTTCCTTCTTTTCTCCAATATTCACGTTTCAGGCAGTTACTGGATCTCCTGTTGCCCTCAGCTATGTATTGAAGGGCAGAAAAGGAATGGATGTAATGACAATGAAAAGGATATGGGGGAAAAAAAAAAGTCTTTGGATCATTTGTTTTAGGTGTTGATCTAAATTAAAGTACAACCCTTTTTAGTATGACCCATTGAAAAGTAGCAAGGGGCTCGGGGTGAGCAGTCAGACCCTGATGTGCACAGGGTGGTGAGGCCTTGGTAAATATGATACTATCACGGCACCATTTCTGGCTAGTTTACACCTTATTTAGCCCTACTCAAGCTAAAATCCCACCATCAATTACCTTTATATGTAGCCTCAGGCTGTGGAGCAATGGGGCAGGTAAAATACAGAGCCCCTGCATGATGATAGAGAGCAGAAGGCTTTGGCCCTCCACCCTTTGGGGTGGTGACTGACATCTTCCCAAACTCGTGCTCCCGATGGCAGCCTGTTTGCAGAGGACACCCTGGGACCTGCAGGATGGCTGTCCTTGGCTCGCGGGAGGAATTCCTGCCTCTGCTGCTCCAGCTCGCTGTCCAGGCTTTTCTCCTAAATGACAACCCTATGCAGCGCTACAGACTGGGGGAAGAGTGGCTGGAGAGCTGCACGGAAGAGAAGGACCTGGGGGTGTTGGTTGACAGCCGACTGAACATGAGCCAGCAGTGTGCCCAGGTGGCCAAGAAGGCCAACGGCATCTTGGCTTGTATCAGAAATGGGGTCACCAGCAGGTCCAGGGAGGTCATTCTCCCTCTGTACTCGGCACTGGTGAGACCGCACCTTGAATACTGTGTTCAGTTCTGGACCCCTCACCACAAGAAGGATGTTGAGGCTCTGGAGTGTGTCCAGAGAAGAGCAACGAAGCTGGTGAGGGGGCTGGAGAACAAGTCTTATGAGGAGCGGCTGAGAGAGCTGGGGTTGTTTAGCCTGGAGAAGAGGAGGCTGAGGGGAGACCTTATTACTCTCTACAACTACCTGAAAGGAGGTTGTGGAGAGGAGGGAGCTGGCCTCTTCTCCCAAGTGACAGGGGACAGGACAAGAGGGAATGGCCTGAAGCTCTGCCAGGGGAGGTTCAGGTTGGATATCAGAAAAAAATTCTTCACAGAAAGAGTCATTGGGCACTGGAACAGGCTGCCCAGGGAGGTGGTCGGGTCGCCTTCCCTGGAGGTGTTTAAGGAACGGGTGGATGAAGTGCGGAGGGACATGGTTTAGGGAGTGTTAGGAATGGTTGGACTCGATGATCCAGTTGGTCCTTTCCAACCTGGTGATTCTGTGATTCTGTGAGTCAAAGCTCAGTGGTCAGCCCATGAGGTATCACAGCAAGGTGAAGGACATGCTTTTCCTTTGGTTAAAAGGAGTGGGATATCACAGGGTCACGGTCTGAGCTGTCATAACACACGAGCAGTCAGGGCAGTAAGAAGTGATCTGCAAGTGGCAGAGCTGGACCCAGATTAACTTTGCCAGATGGGGTAAATTGTGTTGTATTTGCATTTGAGCATTTAGTCAGTATGCTCCTACCAGGCATGTGCTCTTAATGTCCACCTGGGGCTTGAGGACTGCATAGATACCTTGACCATCTATTTCATCACTTTTCTACATGTCGTGTACTAGGTGTGGGGTCCCAAGGAATGTATTTTTCCTGTGCTGCTTATTTCTGAATGCTAAAAGGTCTGGGGAATATTTGATGAAGGGTGAATGTTAGGAGCTCCCAAGTAGAATAAATGCTGCTGAAAATCCATCTTCAAAGCAAAATAATAAAAAACCCTCTGCAGATGTAGGAAACCATCCCACCAGGCAGCACTTACACATATTTCAGAAAAAAAGACAGCAAAGCAAGCTTGAATTTCCATGTGGTAGCAGAACAAAATTGTCCATTTTGTTTCACCTTTTTTCTTCTGGGGCTTTGGGTCTTGCCTGTCACATTTCATGGCTACGTCCGCAAGTGGTATGGGTCAGATGGTGCCCCAGAAGGCAGGACCCAAGTGGGGAGCGGCACCAGCACAGGTTAGGGGGACATCAGTGGGTGCCTCTGTGAGCCATTGTCCCACTGCACTGAGCACTCCTCTGCTCCCTGGAGCTTTCCTGTTCCACACTCAGAGAAAGTGGCCAATTATTTTTCTGTCTGAAAGAGTCTGTGATGTGGCAGAGAATGACAGCTCCAAGGGAGAAAACACCTCTTCATTAAAAAGTGCTGCTAAGCACACCGACTATCCAGATCCCAGCACCCAGTTGCACAAAGGTTAGGATGAGAGCCAAGAAATTATGCACTTTCACAGAATTTTATATATACACGTATATATGTATGCATAAAATGCACGTGCAGGCACAGATGCACACAAATCTACAAGTTCTCTTTCAACAGAGTGGCCACAATCATCTAATTTCTTACTCAGGCAAAACTTCCACTGAAGTCCGGTTTTACTATTAGTTCTGATGCGGTAGGAATCACCTAGATAAAAAAACAACCCAGCGAATTTGATTACTAAACACAAGAAGAGACTCAGTTTCACAGAAACAAAAATAATTAAGAGTGTGTTAAGGAAAAGATTAAAAAAAAAAACCAAAAACAAAGCAGTATTTGTGTCTTGGAAAAGCTGCAGGTAAGAGAGGGCCAGGCTGCTGTTTCGTAGGTTCTTTTTGATTTCACTGCCTTTTAAGAGACTTTAATGCTTGCTTGAATTAATTTCCAGGAACCAGAATGTATCTATAAAAAAGATACGAAATACATATGAGTCATGTGACAATGCAGAACTGGAAGAACTGGGGTTCTTGATGAGGCATGTTGTGTTGTACAAGAGAATCACTCTATCACTGATACCAAGGAGAGCTCAAAATGGAAGCTACATTTTGGAATGTGATTTTTCTTTGCCTTCAGAAACTCTGGAAAGCTGAGAGGAAAAAAAAAAAAAAAGGCATTAAGGAAAAGACGGGACAAAAAGTGGTGACATCCAGGGCTGCAGAAAGTCATCAAGGTGGCAGTCATCGTTCCCACAGTAGCTCTGTGGAAGAGTTTAGGCTGTGACATGAACAGAAGAAGTCCTCAGTCTTTACCTAACTCCTCATACTCCAGTAGCTTTGCCTAACCCAGATTCCTGTCTGCCTGCATTCACGTGCCAAGATGCATGGGCTCAGCAGGTTGTTGTTTGTCTCGCACAGAAGCCCAGAAGTTCAGTGAGGAGCTGACTTTTCCTTTGCTTCCTCAAGGAGGATATCCCGGGTGGAATGCTTGGAGCATCACACCATCACCATCAAGGTTACTTTGCAGATGAGCCCCTGCTCCTTCTCTAACCGGTATCTTTGTGAGGCAGGAAAACCTTCACACAGAACTAGGGCAGGGCAACAAGTGACCCCCTGGGTACGACTGTCTTTTTATTTATAGGAGGACATACTGAGATAAGCCACCACCAGTTTCTTCAAACTGGGAGAATATTCAAGTTGAACTATAATCCAGGGGTGCAGCAATGACTAAAGAAGGGTATAGACTCACATACTTGATGTTATGGCTGGGTAGTGAGAAACATGGAAATCGTGTATGAAACAAGTGGATAAATCTCTGCGACGTTGCCTTTTTTAACCGACTTGACAGGATTGTTAAACACTGCAAGTGGCAGTGTTGAACCTTTTTATAAACTTTCCTGCAGTTTTATTTTGAAATTTCCACTTCCCCGTGTCCTCTCACCTGACTATATAACAATGCGTTCTTCAGCATCCTAAACAAGGAATCTGCAACAAGATGGAAAAGTTCAAAATATAGAAAACAATTTCTTCTTTTCCTAAAAAAATTACAGAGTATAATCATTTGTTTTCGGTAATAAATTTAAGCCACAATCACTTTTTTTCAGTAGAACTTTAAATCCTTCACCAACACATCTTTTTTTCTCATATGTTTTGATGCAGAACTGTTGGGGTTTGGTTCTGCAATATTTGTATTTGATTGCTTTCTTCTTTAAATGCCCTGTAACTTGAACATAACAATATACTGCTCTTCCATGCTTAGCATAATCATTATTTTGTATTCCTCTCAACTTCTTGATCTGCATGTAAGAAATCTGTGTCAGGGAGAATGCAATCTGCAAGCCAACAAATTCCAGTCCCATGGGAAGAAGGAGTCAAAGTGGTACATGTAGCTCAGAGGAGGAATATAAAGTAAGTACAGGAGTATGGTTCTGCATCACATGAAAGGCCCAGGGTCCAAGCTCAGCATGTCAGGTAGAGAACAGCTATTGCAGGAGGCAGAGAAAAGGCTCTGGCTGCAGTTCTACCAGGTGTTTGCTTTATCCAAAAAAACAGACTATGAAGTCTTCCATTCTCTGGCGGCTGCCTGCTCACCCCTGTGGCTCAGTTCTTCACCCTCAGGTCAGTCTATATGAAGACTGACTGATTTATAGCACAGTCTATATGGAAGACTGTGCTATAATCAAGCTTTGGAGGTAGTTCTGTAGGTACCCCTTCCCAAAAGAGCGTTTTTAACCCTGCTTACTTCAGTGATGGGGTTCAGTGTGCAGTCTTAATAACAGCTGCACCAACACAATGAAGGCGACAACCAGCATTATGAGAACAAAACCAAAGCGCTGTGGGGTAGAAACTTCCTCTGTTGGTTTCACAGGAGCCCTGTTGAATCCTCTGTGGCAGAGAAGCTGGGGTATGTTGGCCAGGTTGCTGCCTGCCTGCAGCACAGCCACCCTGGGCTGGGGCTCTACGCTCAGCAGAGGTAGACTCGTGCACCAGCGTAGCACCCAGCGGTACTCACCTGACCCAGTTTAGGCTCAGGCATGTGGTCACGTTTCTGTCAAATTGGTCCACGGGTACACTGGGGGTTTAGCTAGCTGCAGGCGAGGAGGCAGCACCCAGTTCAGCGTAAAGGCTGCTGGCGCAGTCAACCTGTTGCGCTTTGAAGAAATCTGAGCCCGGGTGTGGGTGTACTGATCGGCAATCTGAGGCCTGTGACCACAGCACTTCTGATTCTAAGAATCTTAAAACACACTTAAGAATCTTAAAACCGGATTTGTTGGACCATGGTCTGATCTGCTTGCAGCTCCTGACCTGCAGTGGCATTTTAAGGAATGTGGTGATAAATTATGATTTTCCTGAAAGCGCTGCACCCTCAACTCTGTCAGTTCAGCCGCTGGTCTGGCCACAGCTCAGCTGGCAGGGGCTGGGGCAGTGACATTGTCAGCCCTCCTGGCTCTAAGTAGAACAGCGATTAGAGTTAAAGCAGCCAGCACTGGTTTCTCTCTCCAGATTTTATCTCAAACAATCAAGACAGAAGCAGTTACACCTCTCTGAACCAACTCTGCTGCCTGCCTTCCTCGATACTCACTTGCAGAAAACCTAGAGTTAAAATTTTGCCAGCTCAGAATCGTATACGGCGGTGGCAGGTCAACCCTAGCTGCACTGTCTTTCTCACCAAAATGTAATTCTAGTGGTATTTAATACATCTGAGAGCTAGAATAATGGCTTACTATGGCTTGTTAATGTAAAGCAGCTCAGGCTGCAGGTTCAGAGCATTTTGCTTTGTGTCATGCCCTTTGCATCATTCCTATTCACAGCTGTGGCAAGTGACCTTTCAGCGGGCCTGGCCCAACCATTTGTGGGATGTCCTTGTCGTCCAGCAACCTAAATGAGCTCTTAAAATCCACGCTCGTAACCCCAATCCCCATGTGGTTGTGCTAAGGGTCACATGCTGTGCTACCAGAACACACAGGAAAGGAGTGAGCCAACTCCATAAACCCATACAACTGCTAAAGCACGTCTAACTGAAACCACAGCCTTCAGGAGCAGGACTGTACGCCTGTACACTGAGCAAAGGTTTTGACAGAGTTGTCTTTAAATTTGCTCCCCCTAACCCATCTTCTCCTTCAAAGTAAATATGAGTCTGCCAGAGACCTATTTCTCTGCAAGGATGTGAACTTTGTACAGTGCTGCTCAGCTGAAGTTTGCCTCAATCTATTCATTCACCTAGTGGCAGGTGCGTGTGAAAGGCTTTAACTTTATGCAGAGCCTACCTTAATAAACATCAGTGGTTTTCAAATAATATATCTATGGCATCCCCGAAACTTGACTATGAAGTGTAGTACTTGACTATGAAATGTAGAAAACTTGACTATGAAATGAAGAGTGGCTGGAGAGCTGCACGGAAGAGAAGGACCTGGGGGTGTTGGTTGACAGACGACTGAACATGAGACAGCAGTGTGCCCAGGTGGCCAAGAAGGCCAACGGCATCTTGGCTTGTATCAGAAATGGGGTCACCAGCAGGTCCAGGGAGGTCATTCTCCCTCTGTACTCGGCACTGGTGAGACCACTGTGTTCAGTTCTGGACCCCTCACCACAAGAAGGATGTTGAGGCTCTGAAGCGTGTCCAGAGAAGAGCAACGAAGCTGGTGAAGGGGTTGGAGAACAAGTCTTATGAGGAGTGGCTGAGAGAGCTGGGGTTGTTTAGCCTGGAGAAGAGGAGGCTGAGGGGAGACCTTATTACTCTCTACAACTACCTGAAAGGAGGTTGTGGAGAGGAGGGAGTTGGCCTCTTCTCCCAAGTGACAGGGGACAGGACAAGAGGGAATGGCCTGAAGCTCCGCCAGGGGAGGTTCAGGTTGGATATCAGAAAAAAATTCTTCACAGAGAGAGTCATTGGGCACTGGAACAGGCTGCCCAGGGAGGTGGTTGAGTCGCCTTCCCTGGAGGTGTTTAAGGAACGGGTGGATGAAGTGCAGAGGGACATGGTTTAGGGAGTGTTAGGAATGGTTGGACTCGATGATCCAGTGGGTCCTTTCCAACCTGGTGATTCTGTGATTCTGTAACTTCTGTAAAACTCCAGGAGCTCCAGTTTCCATAGAAAATGTTTAAAGGTCTGTGAATTAGAAAATATGTCCACCTCTGCTATAGTGAATCCTTGACAGGCACAGCTAAACAACTTCCTAAGGACAGAGGCAGAGCAAAGTCTATTAAATCCTGATCAAATATTTGACTTGTCATAGCTTGTTGCTTTTAGAAATTCTGACTTCATAGAGCTGGCAAATGGTTATAAAAAATGAGAGGTGGGAACACTGTTATTAGCAAGAAGCATTAAAAAAGGTCTAAGCATAATATCATTGTAAAAAAAAAACAGCTAAGAAAAAGATTATGTAAAAATATTATGTGCAGCCAAACCACCATTAAGGCCATCTAAAGGGCCATTTGAGCTGAAAAAAAGTTTCACAATTACATCAGCTTCGTAGGCTGAACTGTTACTACCATTCACAGGAAAATAAACCAGTGACTAAACAAAAAAAATTATGACAAGTTCCCCGCCATCGTATTTCTCAATAGCAATGAGATCAACTCCCTGGTTGTGACTCATGTGAAGTCCACAGAGGTTCGCTAGAGATGAAATATCGCCCGCTAATTTTAGCCTCTGAGTTTCCCCTGCACCTCTGTCAGTCAGCAGCCCTGGGGATCATCTCTCCATGGCTACATCTTTCCCGTTCCTTATTGTCCAGTGTGGGTAAGTCTGTGGTGCAGGCATCCTTGCTACTAACTTGAGTGGTCACCAGCTCCAGTCCTTCCCACAACCCAGCCTCAATCTTGCTTTCCCTCTTCCCAGCAGTGCCCTGAATCCATGTCCCGCTGCTCCATGAGCTGCAGCATACACGTGTCCCTGCTGCACAGGGATGGCCAGGGTGGCTGCATGCTAAAACAATCCCTAATGTCATCCCACAACAGCTGGTACCCATGAATGGCCCCACCAGCCTTTCAGCACTCCACATCCAGTGCTGGTTTATTTGAAGGTGGCCCACGTCCAGCTAGGTTTCCTGCAGCCAGCACCGGAGTACTCCAGGGCATGCAACAAGCTTATTATGGTCTCAACATTTCAAACTTCCACTGGAGGAAAAAGCAGAGCAGATGTTGCCTGGGCTGGGAACAACTCACCTTTGACGTCTTTGGAGAGCGCAGCCTGGCCAAAGGCCCCTAGACATGCTAAATAACCTGAGTACATACATATAATTTCTTTCTTGCGATTATTCTGGCTCTTCTTGCAACAGCCATATTGGCAGTGTTCTGCCACTGGTGCTGACACTCTGGAGTCGAATATGCGTAATATTAAAAACTGATTATGTTACATCCCAGTGGATAAGTGCAGAAATAGTCTTAAGTTGAGCTTGGCTAACTTACCTGGCTTGGCTACCAAAATAATTTGTCCTTGTTATCACTGGAATAGGGCCAGATCTTACTAAACACTCCACTTACAGCTAAACATGTTTTTCAGAAGTGGTACAAGTGATGACAGTTGGAACATGGCTTTTTTTTTTTTTTTTAATCTTTTAAACTCGATCATGTGATTTACTTAAAAAAGTACAGCTTTTATTTTCCTGCCTTCTTCTTAACCCCTACAGGCTGTGATATCAAATGTGTAAATTCAAATTAACACTTCTCCCATCTGGATTTCTGTATATCTAAATTGGAGGCTTGGAATAATATTCTTCTTTTTAGAATAAATGCTTTTGAGAAGCTACCACGTCTGAAGAGCAGTGTGTTGGGTGGCTGACCATCCTAGTGCCTAACTAGGAAAACCACAGCCGGATTTGTCAACTATTTTTCAAATAAAGACTTCACAGCCTGAGGAAAGATTGGTATCTTTGTAGGCAGGGCACATCAGCCAATAAATGCTTTTCTGTAACTAATGTTAAGTCCTTATTTTTAATAGAGGCATAACCTCCTAACTCTACATCTGCCCTTTTTTTCAGCCGGTCCCCTGTGCAGAAGGACAATGCTGCCTTCCAGTTGCTTTACCTCCTGTCTCTGGGGCACATTGTCCTGTAGGAAGTGCGGCTGCTCCAGTCAATCCTTACGCAAATCTCCTCTGTCAGGCAGGAGAGTAGGGCTGGGTACAAAGGCATGGCTACCTCAGGGCTGAGGAAACAAACAAAATCCCAAGAAGAAACCCCCCAGGATGCCCACTGTGTCTGTAGCTGGCACAGGCCTGAGCATCCGCCAGGGCTTGGGCTGCACCACTGTGCAGGTGTCCTTCTTGTGAAAGTCGGCACCTCCACTCGCCGCTTTTCACCCTGGCACTCCGGGATGAACCTGTGCGAGAGCGCGTGGTCTGCCTGCACATGCCCCAGTCAGCTGCAGGAAGGCTATGGTTGTCAAGTCCTCAAAACCTAAAGCATCACAAGGCTTAAACAGCCCAGTTCACTCTGCCCTGCTTTTGTTTGCAGCTTTCCTGTTTGCCCTTCCCCTGGGGCAGGGATGTAGCCAAAGAGGAAACTCTTCTCCACCATTCCCAAGCACGTGCCCTGCCAGAAACCCACCATCAAACACAAACAGCTATTCTTTGGCCTCCTCCTCACCCTCACAAAAGCCTTGGGGAGGCTCCTCTGTGCAGGCAAAAGGGGAGGAAGCGTGCTCCGGGCTCTGTCTCCCCCAGCCCCATCCCTCTCTCCCTGTCTGCTGGCACATGGGGCAGGAAGCAGCAGTCGCTCAGCAAATCTGCCTTGGCTCACTTCAGCTGCCTAAAGAAAGAAAAATCTCAGAAGTCAATTGGCATAACTTGAAAGCAAATCCCACCCCACCCCCCGCCTGCTCCAGCAGCCCTTCAGATTCGAATGCCTGTTCTCAGGCCCAACAAGCCCCACAGCATTAAGCTGAGACAGCTTCTCCTCAGCTTCACCCACCAGCAGCTCTGCAGTGGACCCCAGCCGAGGCTGAGGGGAGACCTGGGCTTCCTGGGACTGTCTTGAAATATGGACAAAAGCAGCTAGAGGAAGCACCACTGCTTCTGCTGGGTGGTCAGCATGGGGTGCGCTGTGGTTTCAGCAGGAGGGTAAGGGAAAGGTGACGGGCAGTGTTTGCTGACATGATCACAGCTTTTTAAAACAAACTTATGCTGCAAAAGCCAAGACATCTCAGATGACACTTTTCAGCATGCTGTTGGCTGATGCAGAGGCTCCCAACAAGTGCAATTCAGAGCAGCTCCACAGGAAGCCACACACGCATCAGAGAGCAGCCAGAAACCTGAGGCATGATGCTGCACTCCCCCAGCCCCAGAGGCAAAGCTGTGGATGATAGGGCAGGTGGCAGGATGAATCCACAGACTTTTAAGGACCCTCCCTTCCTCCATTCCCAACTGCAGCAGCTCTGCACACTTCATTTCCGTACTGCAGAGTTGCTCCTTGCTCTCAGCTAAAGCTTCTCTCTGTCCAGAAACAGTACCATCATGCCAGTGAGAGTCCAGTCTTACCTCCACAATGCAGAATAAATCAGATGCCACACTTGTTTGCTGCTGTTGCTCTTGTTCCCAGTTCATGTGGAAAGACGTCTTCAGCTGTCCCTCACTGGCTGGGCTGTTGTATACCAATGTCACGCAGCCCCCGTGTCCCCATATACCCAGGAACAGATGTGTATACGGAAGGACAACACGGTATCA
Organism: Cuculus canorus; assembly: GCF_017976375.1. Taxonomy (NCBI): domain Eukaryota; kingdom Metazoa; phylum Chordata; class Aves; order Cuculiformes; family Cuculidae; genus Cuculus; species Cuculus canorus. The sequence continues at coordinate 116,092,321 of NC_071402.1, forward strand.
CCATGAGCAGAGCAAACACTCCAGCAGCTCTTGCCCCACGCCAGGTCTCAGGCACAGCTTCACACCTGCGCTATGCAGACCCCAAGGTTTTGCCTACTTGTATACAATTAGGAACCAGTAATATGGACACCACGTGCAGTGGGAGAGAAGGTAACTTTTTCATAATTGTATGGCCACCTGTATTACATACCAGTTCCAGTGTGTTTCTACACATTATGCAAATATCCTTTCTTCCCGTCAAAAATGAAGTCCTCAAAGAAGCTGAAACTGGACAGTTTCTGTCCCAAGTGGCAATCCCCACTTCTCCCATCCCCTCTTTCTTCTTTTCCCAGCTTTTGGCTCATGCCCTTCTTCCCGCCTTGAACTGTTGATTGGTCTCAGCACTGACGTGGCTCTTCGCTTTAATTCACTCAGCTGATGGAGGGTCATCTGTGTGATTTTCCAGTGGCCATTAATTTGAAAATCTTGCTTTTCTCTGTATTAATATTCCACTGAGTTGAATCACAGCAAGGTCTGAGACGCAGACTGGGCATCTGAAGAAGAACAGGGATGAGAGGACACAAACAGGACACCTTCCTGTTGATGGTAGACATCAGATCAGTTGCATCACTTCCCTTCCTCTTGTAACAGATACTTTAGAGAAGCAACTTTCTTGCTCTCTCTTTTTATTTTTCTTTTTTTAATATTAGAATATCAGCTTACCTGACTTTTTGTCACTTTCTATTTGGATTTGGTGCTTTTTTTTCTTCAGAAAATGCTCTTGATCAACCAGAAAGTTTAGGGTCAATACAGGAGTGACTGAAGAAATCCTGTGGGCTGTGTTGTAGAGAGGCTGAGTTAGAGGCATTAGGTGATTATTACCCATGTAGCCAACCAAGGACACCAGCCATGGGAATAACTCTTCTCTATGTATCAGGTACTTTGCCAAAGCCAGTCCTTGGTGTCCTGCTCACTCCCTACTGCATGCTCTCACTGCCAGAAGAAGCGTTTGCTGTTTTTCTTGGGTCCAGATAAGTCTTTCTGTCAACAATCAAGGATATCATGTACTTCTTGAAAGACATGTTATTATCAGCACTACAGCCCCATCAGCACCATATCCTGCAGGATCCCATCCCTGATTCACTCTTCCTTTTTTTGTCAAGGGAATGTGCGACACCAAATATTGACCTCTGAAATTATTGCTTATTCTGTGTGGTTACTGTGCTTTGTACGTGGACAAGACTGAATCCTCAAGCCTAGAAACACTCAGAGGCATCTCTAAAAAAACCCAAAACAATTAACCCCATCAACAATTTATCTGTATATTTGTTAATATAATACAATGGAGTTTGATCCAAAACAGGGTGCAGTGCAAAGACCATATGCCTTCAAAAGAGTATCCTCTGGACCACACACATGAATGTCAGTTTAGCAGATTATTTGATTAAAGGAGTTGAGATTCTGCACTTAATTTATTCCTGGCCTATGGTATGTTTCATCACATGCAGATGTTTAATTTTTTTCTGGGTACCAAAGGAAATGTTTTTACTGTGTTGTTCTATCCACTATCTTCTTAAGTAAATTGAAGAATTGTTTTCAGTTTGCTGGGGCTTTGAATCAGGTTACACACATCTGTTGGTTTTCATGGGCAAGTTAGTGTTTTTTAAAACACTTATGAAATATGATTCTTTTTGTCTCACTGCCACTGAGTGCTGTTCATATGGTACATTATGGCATGTATAATGCTCCAGTCTGACCTGATGGCATCATGGCTGTAGGTACAGCACTGTTTGACTCTGTCTCTTTCTCCAGCTCTGGGGAAGGCAACTTCAGTGCATTCAGGAGCAGAGAATCTCCGGCAAAGCTAGTTGAAAAACAAGCAGAGAGGTGGGAAGGATCAAGTTCATGGCATAAGCAAATACTCTACAAATCATCAAGAGACTAGCTGGATGGCCACAAAGAGATTTTTGTCAAGGGTTTTATACAGCTAAAATCAATTCATTCACTTCATCTGTTTTGAACATACTGGGGATGCAGCTAAAGATGTCACAAATGGTTAGAGTTGCCTGGAAACCTTCAAGGTGTCAATTGACCATATTTTTAGGCGCAGGAATGTTACATGGACACACCACAATTTCACCAGTGATTTCTTTAAGAAACAAATGGAGTCAGAAATCTACAAGGGAATAAAAATATCAGGAGAGTGAAGCTGAGTTGAAGCAGGGTAACTCAAAATCAATATTTTGCTTTTAAACTCTTAAGGGGAGGCCCAGGAGGGCTGCACTCATTTTGTCCTCCTTCCTTATTGTCCTCAGAGGATTGGCTGAGAAGTGACAAGGCTGCTCCATACTTACCGCAGGACACTCCTCACTAACAAGCCACTTGTTAGAGCTTTTGGCTGCCGCTTCCCTGCCCAGTGCCCAGCTCCAGGCTTTCTCTGAACAGCACCAGACAATGGTCAAGCCAAACTTGAAACCAGAGGTAGAAAAAGCGCTCCTTTCCTGACCCTTTTAGTCGTGGTTATTTGTCTGTTCCTTTGCTCAATACAACTGGGGGAAAAGGAGGCAAAAAACTTGTAGATGTTTTTCTAAGCCAAGGTGGACAAAAGGCCAAGAAAATTCGCAGGTGCCCTTTTCTGCAGTTCTTTCAGTGTAAAAAAAATATGGCCAGGAAAGGTTATAAGGTCCTTGGATCCTTGACTCCTAAAACGGCTTCTTGGGACCATGTGAACCCAGACAAAGCACAGCCTCCCTATAGGGTGAGTTTCTCCAGAATGAGAGGTACAGACAGTTTGGAGTGGTTTGGACTTTGGTTAAGCTAAAGATGCTGCATTGAGAACTTAAGAATCCATGCCCTCATGTGGTCACATTTGCTGGGCTCAAGTCACCAAGAGGGAACAACCCATCCCTGCACCAGGGTGAACAAAACAGGGGCAGATTTCCACCCCCACCGTCCCCAATCCCCCTTAAACAAGGAGTATTTTAAAGACCAGTTGCTGGCCAGCTGAAAGTATTGGCGGGCTATTAAGGACTCCAGTTTACCAATATCAGCCTGCGCACTACCCTCAACTCTGCAAGACACAAAAAGGGGCCTGTGGTCCTGCAAGACCTGACCTTGGCATCATGAGGGGGCTGTGTCATGGCAAAGTCTCCTCCCCGATCCACAAGGCAGCAAACACACCATGAGCAGTACTACTGAGGACAACGGGGAACAGCAGGACAACACAGCGCATAAATCCATGAAAAGATCAAGCACCAAACTTCAAAAACTGTTTTATCCAAATCCTAAGGTGAAGAAGACCTTCAAAGCTCTGGACCTTGATCTCCACAAAACAAAGTGGTGTGAGCCCTCAGCCATCACTTTGGGCTCTTTGCAAGCCATTAAACCAGAACCAGTACAAGCATAGAGTGGAAGAGTCATGCTCCTTGTCCCTGCTTTGCTTGGTCCATCGCTATGCAGGTCAGAAGGGGCCTTGCCCTGGGTTCAAGATCACCTCTTGAAGAAACATCTCCAGAAACCTCTATTGCAGGAAGTACAAATGTTTGTGGACCCTGGGCCTTGAGATTAACACCAGGTCAGGGTGTGGAGGCTGTGTAGCAACTTTGGGAAGGCAAGGCTTCCATCTTTTGGCCCTGCAGGGCAAGAAGAGTTGCAGATACAGCTACAAGACTTAGTTCCTACAGACCTTCAAGCAGCATGCTATTTATTTATTTATTTATTTATTTATTTATTTATTTATCACATTAGTCCTTCCCCAGCAATGTTGCCCACTAGAGATTTTCAAAAGACTGGCCAAGGCAATCCCCTCTCACCAGCACCGCCAGCATCAGCATCTGCAGTAGGACCTCCTTGCTGGCTCGCAGAACACTTGCACCAAAACTCTGCTCAGAGCAACACAAAGGAACTTTCAGCCTTGCCCTGCTCTTTGTTCTTTTTCTTGTATGTTTCTACTTGTTTCCTAAATGTTGCTTCTTCCCCTGGCCGCACAGATTTGTAATATTCCAAATCACCCCGGAATCTGTAAAGCACTATGTAAGGTTTCATTTTGGTTTATTCCAGCATTTGATTTTCACACATAAATATTTTTCGTGCTTCTCATAATGACACTAAAAGGGACATGAGTTGGACTTCAGGTAGCCCAGAAAGGACAGATGTGTGCGACAGTGCCACCTCATTAAGTCGTTTGTTTAAGCCCCCCAAACAATCCACTTTCATGCAGATGGAAATCCCAGCCTCTCTCTTTTCACTTAGATGTGGATTGTCCTCTGGCAGGTACTCGTTGATCTGCGCAGCTAGAAAACTTCAAAACCCTAAAATTCCGGTCTTTGACCCTACCCTAAAACTAATTTGAACTATTCTCAGCTGATCTGAAGTTGAAGGAGAAGTCTTTTAACTGGAAATACCTTATCTTTAGACAAGTAATCGTTGCTAATTAAACCAGTAAAGAGACATTAGCCTCTGCTTACTTAAATTTTAGCCTGTGGATTATCAGGCAATCCACGATGTCCTTTTAAATGTGGATGTTATTATGGAATTGGACAATCCCAGCACCAATATCCTTTTCCTGTGAGATGTGAAAAATAAACCTTGCAGAATGGACTACACAAAGCACACATTTCTAAAGCTTGCTTTCTCTCTTCAAAACAGACATACAACTTCCCCAATTAAAAAAAATAGATAGGAAAAAAATAATCTGTAACCAGTTGCTAATACAGAAGTTACAGAGTGGAAATAGAAGGAGAGTGTGTTCATAAATGGAGCTTTCCTGCACTGCTGTGCTCCTGAAATTCATGAGTAACAATGTGGAGGTGATAGAGCTGTAACAGTGAGAGGTTGATAGAAAACGGAAAAGAAGCAGGCACAAGATTTGACAGTGCAAGAAAAAAAATTATAGCAAAATATTTCGCATTGTCTAAAAAATTCAGCTGCCTCACTGTTCAGCTGAAGAAAGACAATGCTAACTGTGATAATTGCAAAACTAGTGATAATGCATTGCGACAAAGTGCTGGGGAGATGGGAAATGCCTGAAAACGCACAGGTAAAATACACTCAGGTGGGGCTGCCAAGCACATTCATGCAACACAGGGAGCCCTTGAAGCTCCTTGCTTGCAGTGTGGCACATACACCACTGCCAAAGAGAGGATGGATAGACTTTTGGACAGATCCAGCAATGTGCACGCACTCATATTTGTATATAAAAAATGTTACCTGTGGTTTGAATCCCCCAAATCATGTCTGTGTTAGCCTTTAATTCAGGTCAGAGTGAACTACCAGCGGTGAGGTGTTACCGTTACACTTACTGGTTTTCGGTGTCAATGGGTTCGATTCTCTGTGTACCATCTTGTGTAGTGTCATTTGCACCAGGTGAAAGTGAATGCCAGTTGCAAAATGCCAGCACTTGACACTTGTTATTTGCTATCAAAAATGCCTTTTGCATAGTGCCAGTCAATGGTGAGTTGACTCCAAAGGAATTTTTCCCAGTAACTAGAAACCGGAGAAAGCCCCACACAAATTCCCAAATTCTGCTTGTGAAATATCATATACAAAATCATATTTCTCTTTTTGCAAATTCATCAATGTGGTCCTCACCACTATTACTCTGTTCTTTGGAGGTTTATTCCTTCTGTAGATTTCCCTTAAAAAAAAAAAACACAAACACAAAAAAAAACCCCAAAAAAACCCCAAACAAACCTAATCCCAACCTTCTCTATATTAAAATTTTGTTGAATATGGAAAAACATTCTGCCCACTCAGAGAAGCTTTTCTTCCTCAACCACGTTGCTTTTAATGAAGAGAGAAACACCATTGTGTCATAGACCAAGTAAGGCTGAAAAGAGGCTGCTTTAAGTAAGTTAGCAAACTTGTTGGAGGTTTTTCCATAGCTATGCCCTCTCTCCAACAGTGTCGGGCTTTTTTCTCTTGTCTTCTGTCTCTCTCTTACACACACACAAGATTCTTGTGACTAAATCAAGTCAGCAGAGGTACGATACATTGTCCATGCCATGATTTATATTAAAAAAGTGATTCTGAAATTTCACATACAGCAAAAATCCTGAATGTGATCCCCAGTAATATTCTTCAAGATCAGTTTGTCATTTGAGTTACTGGGAAAAGGCAAAGATGAAGAGCAGATATAAAGAGACCAAAGAAAAGTTTTCTTCTGCCATTAAACTTCTGTGTTTCTGCTGTCTTTGAATGTCCCATCCTGGATTTGATAAAATAAAACTACTCAAGCTTTCCCCCCCCTCATTTGTCACCTTGGCTAAGACAGGTGTGTGTGCTTGGGGAGAGAAAAACGAGGGGGGAATCAAAGCTTTAAAGAGCACAGACTGGCAGCTACAATTGAAACCTTGATCTGTCACATCACATGGATCCAGTCAGATGAGATGAGACAAGGAGATGGCACAGCACCCTGGCAGTGGGCACCTGCACCCAGGACCTGCTTCTCACTTCATCTAGGAGCCACCACAGCAGCAGAATGTGAGCTGGGGCACAATATCCATCCCCCAAATGCATCAAGTTCACACAGAAGAGAGAGTTGTATCTGCATTTAAATGGAATCTGAAGCACGTTTCTTTGTTTTACACACCTGGCTCAGGGAAGGCAGTAGCTATGATGGCTACAAACAGAAAATATAGACTCTGGTGTTTTACAGTCTCAAAGCCTCCTTCGGCAAGTGGAGTTCTGCCTCATGACAGCTCCATTATGACAAACTCCCTCTTGATAAGCCAGACCTCATTCCAAGGGAAATCTCTTTGATTTTTAATTTAACATGAAGTTATCAAGTAGGTGTAAGACACCAAGGCTCAGAAGTTCCTGGAGAGTTAGAGAGTACTGGCATTTGCATTTGAATCTCAGCTGCTGGCTTCAAGTGTGAGGGAGGAGAGAGGAGACATAGCCTCCCCTTTTCTTCCTACTTACACTTCTTATGTATTTTATTTTAGCACAAAAAAAGTACCTATGGGTGAAAAACAAGTGCTGGAGTAGGTCCAACTGTTTTTAAAGGATACCATATTAAAACTAGCTTAAAATTTGTAAAGTTTATTTACTTTTTCAGCTGAGTGGCTTCAAAAAAGTGTACTTACAATTTGTTTTGAATTACAGAAGGGATCCCAAGAAGTTTCTCTATCAGCCAGAGCTCCTGCAGAGCCATTGTTTTTTACCATTTTAGCAAATACAAACCTGATGCTAAAGATAGGAAATGGGGACACATACAAAGTTTCACAACAGGCAGTAACAAAGTAATAAATAACATCTAGAAGTCTGTCCTGACTTTGCTTCCTGCTCTTCCCAATGGGCCATGCTTCTTCCCTGAATATTGAGACAATTTTTTTCTTTTTAAGCTTATCACAATATCTCAATTTTCTGCTTTATTTCCAGTGCTATGTGCCTTTGCTGTTCCTCAAATTGTGTCCTTCACTTACCTTCTCTCTACCTGTGTCTCAGCATACGTGTTGTTCATCCCCCTATAAAATCTCCTGCTGTCCAAAGGCCTGGCCAGTACTCTGTCTGCGATCGAGTTGTGCATGGATGGGGCATCTGTCCGGCTGCCACTGCTGCTTTGTCCCCCAGATTCACTGTGGTGGCTCTGCAGAGTTTCCTACACTGAATGCAAAGTGGAGAACAAGGACATTAGTGCAAATATTAGAGATAAGCATGACTGCATGACTGTTAAGAGGGTGCCAATTGGCCACCAAAGAAAGAGAAAGAACAAATAAATCCTGTAATAGCTACAAGTGAGAGAAGAATTGATATTACCCTCTGAAAAACTGGAACAGTGATTCACCTGTTTGAAAATAAATAAGCAGACAGGACCTTCATCTCTCCCACCTAGAAGCATTGCTTTTTAAGGTTATTGGGCACTTGCATACCAATTTCTGAGCCTCCAAAAGCTCCAAAAGAAATATGGTGATGTCTGAAAGCCTAGAATGACATTCAGCAGTGAGTCTTTGTTTTTGAAGTATCCCTATTTACAAAAATTATGTTTCAGATATTTTATTTTTTTAAATGCAAGAGCAAGCTTCAAACTAATTAAGAAGCAAATAACTTAAAACCATCATAGAGATATTTTATTAAGAGTTAAAAAGTTGTTCTAGGGTTCTCTGCTACAACCTACAATTAACATTAAAAAAAGAATTGGACACTCACATGGTGGCAGGCAGCACGAGTGCTTTCTTTCCTAGACAGCAAGACATACCAGGATAGAAAAACTTCGAGGTTAGACCATAAACAGATCTGTAAATGATTAGCCAAGAAAACAAATCTGGTCAATTGTTTGACAGTTCCGTAACCATTCACCACAAAGTATATGGCCATTGTCTCCTGTGGCTGGAGCAAGGTCGTATAATAGCAGTAACAAAGATAACAGACAGAAGTCCCATTACCACTATGTGGATTGTGCGCTTGGTCTTGCAAATCAATTTATGTGTACCTTTTATAGTTTGCAATTGATATATGGAAGGCAAAGAGTCAGAGCAGACACATCTGAAATAAATGGAATTAATCTGGGAAAAAAGCTCACTTCCATATTTGATTCAGTGCTTGCCTGAGAAAAAAATAGCTACGTGTCACGATACAAATCCCAGTGGTTTGCATTTGTCCATGAAAAAATGCAAATGGCTTTGATTCAGTTAAGCACATGTCCAGCTTTAAACCTGCCTAGGTCCCATTTAACACAACTAAACACTTACAGTACTTTTCTGAAACACGGGCTGGATTCAGTGTTCCCATGGATAGGCAGCCATACGCCATGCATGCTGTGGTATGCAATGGTTAACTTCACAGGGGAAAATAAGTCTTGCAGAAATTTCTCTTCATCAGGCCTTTTATTAGACACTGCTAGATCTGAGTCTCCAGAGATTGTGACTTCCTCGGCTGCAATGGCACATGCACTCCTAGAGAATACAGAAATAGACTGGACACACCAGTACCAGAATGTAACTGCACCTGTAAAAACCTTGCTGTGCCTCAAGCCCTCCCTTCCAAGATGCCCACTGCCCACCAGCCTCTTCCCTTCCTGGCCATGGTCCTCTCCATGTGTTGGAATGCTGCGTAGGAAGCAACAGGACACTGCCGAAGCGGGGCCGCCTCCAGAGCTGCAGTGGGGGCAGAACCACCCTGCCACCTTTCCCACCCCTGCCCATCCTGACCTCTTGGCACATATGCTGACCATTCAGTAATGTCTCTGTGAGCTGAGCTGACCTGGCATGGCCCTGAGCTGGAGTAAGGGGTGTCCACATCATACCATTGCCAGAGCAGGTAGGCAGCAGAGCACATGGAGGGAAAATGCTCCAGGTGTTGTGGGCAAGGCAGGCTCAAAAGGATGCTGGTGAAGGGAGTAACCTTGTATTACCAGAAGGAATAACAGCTTTGGCTCCTCAGTGCGCTCATCTGAGCACCCTGGAGTGAAGGCTGTTGGGAAGAAAACCTGCTGCAGTTTTACATTTCCTCCCTTGACAGATTTGCCCCTCTCCGTCTTTCTCTCACCTCTTCCCAGTTCTAATCCATCAGATGTGCTCTTGATGCTTTGACACCTGGTGGAAATCAAGGGCAAATTAACATGTTCTTTCTAACTGACATACCAACATTTCCTAAACAACTTCCCTTACTCTCCACCCTGGGGAGCACTATGCTCCTGACCGACCAACCATTACTATTCCTCTTTTAGACAAGGAACAACCAAACCTACTCTCAAAAAGATGTGGTCTGTGATCTATTTTCCTTGAAATGTTGTGCAATCCCAGGGACACTCTTCCCTTACCACTGGTTATCAGGGAGTTGCCACTGGTATAGGATGATATACTGGATAGAAACATTGCAGACTGCTAAGAGTTAGCTGTCTGTTCCCTCTCAATATTGCTTGGCCCTTCTCTTTCATCTTCTGTCATACGCACGCAATAAGATTTTTCTAGCCAAGATTTTTCCCATCATATTCCTGTGTAGCAGCTACATTGGCCATGGTGACAGACGTGCATCAGAGTCCTACATTATTAGAGACAAAATTAAAACCAATTAGGTCCCTGGTAGTTTATTTCTTACACTGATGTTCAAAGATGGATTTCTTTTCGTGCTTTTCCACTTCCTTATCTTGCCTTGTCTTTTGCTGCACACAGCAGAATTGCTTGGGATCACTCACGGTGAAGAAAGTGAAATAAACATGTCATGATAGCTGTTACTACTCTCTCAGAGACTCTCCTCCAGCATGGGAAAGAGGCTGGCATTTGAAGAACAATTCTTTCATTAGCAACGTCTACTTCAGCATCTTCTGTGCCACCACCATCTCCCTGTTTGCGTGTGGATCTCTGGACAGAGAAACTAATTCCGCTTAAATATAACTAAGCAAAAACAAGGTAAAGATTACCCTTAAGAGTGATGAGCTCCCAGGCACCTCTCACTGCATGGCTGGACAACATGCTGCTCGGTCATAACCGAGAACGCTACTCCACAGCAGGAACAGAGAGCCAGAGGAGAAGAAAATGCCACTTCAGCCCACTTTGCTGTTGAAAAAAGAACAACCACTTGAGGAACCATCCCTGAGTGCTTCAGTTCTTTTTCAGGCTGAGACACTTCTTCCATTACCATTTAAGCTACCTTTCTAAATCCAAAATAAGTAAGTCCTCTCCTCTAGAGTTCCTTTAGGAGCAAACCAGGTTTACTAGCACAAATTCTTTCAGTGAATTTTATCTGACTTCTGTCCATCTGGGAAGAGAAGACATTCACAGAAGAAGCAGTGGGAAAAAAAACCACAGACTGGACTGTGGATTTGGACTGTCTCCTGTTTTACCATACACCTGGTCATGAAGAAGTTAAAGCCCAATCGGGGACATGAAATGAGTCATATATTAAGGCAGCTTCAGAAGGTGAAATTTTTCTTTCATGCTCCAACATAGCCTAGTCAGAATCAAATCATTCATCATTTTTTTTATGAACCCTGAAAACTGTGTCTCCCATTGTTCCCATGCCCCATGGGTCTGTTGTTTCATGACACAAAGTGTTCATCAGCAAAACAATCTTGTGGTACCACTGGAGCCCCATCTATGCTCTACCTTCTTCTTTTCTCCAACTGCAGCTGCTTATCTCTGCCCTTGCACTGGGAAGACATAATCAGGATAGGTATAAACGAGGAATAACTTGAAGTAGAGTTACTAACAAACTATATAGTAAAACAATCACTCAAGAGCACATCTGCTGTTTACTTAGTGGAAATGAGAAAGAAAATTACAAGCATGTATCAGAGCAGTTTGCTTTATCATTGGGGCCAAAAATACACACAAATTCAAGCTACCAAAGACACATCAAGCCACGCTAGTATGACCAGTATCTTCATGCCTAGATATTGCTTAGTGTTCCAAATGATTTCTGGAGAAAAAAAAAGAAGTGAGATGCATACACAAATAGTATCAATGCACAAAACCAATGACCCACATATTGCAAAGAATGTCAATGTATTGGTCCAAATAGTTTTCATACCACCATATCTCAAATGTTTCTAATCTAAGACACTATAAAGACAAGACCCTTTCATCTCCAACAAAACGGCTTCCTTCAAAACTACAGAAAAAAAACTCTGTAAAAGAGTAACACAAATGAAGTTGTGTGCACCGAAAAATAAGACAGAGAAGCCTTCTATGTGTAACATGCTGGTAGCTACAGAATTGTCATTGTCTTTGGGTTCTTTTATAAATAAAATAAATATAAAAAGACAAGTAATTTTCTCACCTAATTTTCCTGTAGAACTGATAATTAAGTGTTGTTGGCTGCATCACCAGCACACATTTGTGATTGTTGATATAGTCTCTGCATATTTAGAAACTAAAATATTCTCTTTTGCTGAGTAAAAATACCTGTTTCATAGCCCTTTCTCTCCTTCAAGTAATAAATCAACTTGTATTTTTTAAAACTTACCATCAATGAAAACTCTTTTTTCTCAACCTTTCATGTACCTAGGATCTTACTGAAAGGCAGTTACTGTGTGTATAATAAAATGAGTCCGACTATATTAACAAAGCCATTAGATGCTACCGCATGTATTTTTGAAATGTTCATTAACAAACAATGGCTCTAACACAGGGTCAAAGTTTGGAGCAATAAAGCTTTGCTTGGGGTGGAAGTCCTTACTTCAGCCATTGGCTTTATTTCACTGTGTGGTGTTTTGCACATCCATTCATTTATCTTCTTACGTGTGAAGTGATGAAAATAAAGCTAAGACAATACTGGACATGGAAAAAAAGTCATCAACTATAGGGGAAACATTTTTGGCTTTCGTCACTAGGGTGTACACCTTCTAAGACCAGTTAGTTCTTCACACAGCAGCTTAGCAATATCGTATCTTAGAGCCAAAGCTTCGTGGCTGAGCACTACACAAAGGGAAGATGAACAGACTGGATACTGAAACCAAGAAGATTTGATTTAAGTTGGAGATAGATGGTCAGAGTCCTTGACCATGAGCTTTTGCATGCCCTCAGGATTTAGGTGCATCTAAGTGAATTCAGTTCTTGGCTCTTCTCTCAGCAGCTGCAGCTCTGGCTCCCAAAGACAAATCCTTCCTGCTGTGATGATACAGTGTGTCTGGTACTTACCTCCAACCCCAACAACTGACAGACAGGCTTTGATGAAAAGTCTCCATACAAATCGAGGGCCCCAATGCCCATGACAGGGCATCCAGCACGTTGCTTGCAGGCAGACTCCTTTCCTTTCACCTATTTTGATAAGATGCTCCCCTACTCCCTAGAAATTACATTAAAATAAATTGTGTTTAAATTGAAAACAAATACTTTCCCCAGTATGAAACTTGGTTTAAGTTAAACCACTGAAAGTTCCCTGAGTCCACGAAGCTCACTACTTACCCTTTACCCACAAGACTGCAAATTTTGGCACTTTGGCACTTGGTAACTCCCAGGTCATGTACACAGTAGCACAATATCAGCAAAATTGCTGATGTTTACTACAGTCACTGTACCTGATAAAAGCCTGCACACACGTGTGGAAATATAGCCAATACTTCTGTTGTGCCACAGGGTACAGGAGATGCAGGAGGCATTAGAAGAGACTGTAGAAGAGAATCCCTCAAAATGGTCTTGCAAAAATAGCCACAGAGGTATAAAAACTATATAATGTGTGCAAATTTTCTTACTAAAGTAAATAATTAGGTAGGACCGAAGTCCTAATTTAACTTTTCTAACAGGATCAGTGCTGCTCCTGCAAACTCTGGTGTCTGCATACAGCACCATAAATCCTCAAGGACTTGTCAGCTCCTGCAAGTCCCTCTGTAGGAGTGAAGGTTTGTTGTTGTCTGCCTTTATATGGAGGCATTAGGAGGGCTGGGAATTGTGTGCAAGCCTTTGTCACCACAAATTGCAACCTGGAAAATTAAATTGCTATTGATCCTGCCTTATGTTAATATTGCTGTCCATAGGCAACGGTACTTTGAGAAATGAAGTAATCACAAATACGCGGTTTTCATTTTGACAATTGAATGTCAGAGACTGCAAATCAAAGCCCACAGATGTCTGCAAGGACAGAAAGCCATTTTGCCAGCAGTGACCAGCATGGGCCGAGCATGGGGCTACCTTCTCACCTGCCCAACCTTTACCTGCATTCTTGCCTGTTTGCCACCGAGCCTAAAGTGTCAATGCGTGCAAAGCCCTGGCAGCAATCTGATATTCAGCAGTGATGTGTCAAATCCCAGTATTTTCAGGATCAATCATGCTGCCTTATATATTCCCGATAACATTTTTAAAGGCATTTTTAATGAAAGGCATGTTATTTTCTCAAGTAGAGAGGGGCAGCCCCAGCTTTCTCCTTTCTGCACCTTTTCTTTTTCCCCGTGACCGTTTTGTAACAACTCACAAGATACATGACATTTATCACAACAGTTCTCATCCATTCACCTGACAATTAGAAATGCCAGTGGGTGGGCTGGAGGCCTGATATTTGTGTTTGTATTTTTGAGTTTCAGCATTCCTGTAACCCTTCGTTACCATTGGTATAGTCAAAAGCCAGCGCTCCCCTCACACAGCAGGCATATCCACACCAGGCATATCCACACCACTAAAACACATGATCTTAGCAGATTGAGAAGGAGCTTGGGCTTGAAGTCTCATTTGTGTGAACAAGCATTTCCACCAAAATTGTCTGCTCAACTGCCGTGTTACAACCAGTCTCACTGGCCACTGAGAAAAGTTTGTCAATATCTCCTTCCCTCTTGGAAGGAAGACATCGGTGTGGGGCAGAAAAGAAACCTGTCATTTCTTTGCCAATGGACACCTAGGGCCAGATCCTGCTTGCAGGAAAATCAGATTGAACTACTGTTCATGAATACACACCCTGACTCAGGTTCTAAATAAATAACAATCACGTAGCTCTTTTCATACCTGGCATAACTTTATTGATCTCATCACTGCCTCATTGGTACTTGCTCATTATCACCTTGTATTTTGAGGTATATTGCGTGGGCACATGGTGCTTAAATAAATCAGGACAACTAGAATTTAATCAAACAGAGTGATGTAAGGCAGAATTAAAATGCAATGACAGAAATTATGATGGGTTTATGCCTAGACCTACTGCCAATTGAGCCACTAGGATTATTACTTCTCAGCTTATTTTGCAGAACAAATAATTAAAAGAAAAGCTATTTCTAACTTGATTTTTAAATACTGGGCTTGGTTTCTTGCTTCCCAGAGTCTCTGTAGCTCTGCCATCACCACTAGTTGCAAGGCAGGCGGTTTCACAGGCAGTGGCATTCCCCTGCAGAAGCTGTAACACTATGCTGCCTGGAGGCACAGCGTGTTGATTGAAGCATGGTCTCTATGTGTCATGTGTCAAGGATGATATGTCACCAAATCATGCTTGCATCTCTACACAAGGTGTTGAGATAACACTATCAAATCATGGTCTCATGACTGGTTTTGAGTATCTAATATAACAAATGACTATCAGCTCACTCAGGATTAATGTTGATGTCACAAATGTGTACTAATGCATATCAAATCTGTGATCAATACAGGAAAAAGATTTCAAGTACAAGTTTACAATGAAGTAGAGACATGGAGCTGACTTTCCCCCTCCAGCACAAATTACAAGTGAATTTATACTACATTGTGCAAGGGCAGAGTGCAATATTTGTGCTACATTAAGAAAACAAAGCTTGATTTCCTTTTCTATGAAGGAACAATTTAATTTTGACCACATTGGTTTGCTATTTGCAATTGCTGCATTAATTAGGTTGTGAGCAACATGTGAGCTCTGGCTTGTTGGTGGACTGGTTACCACATGTAGAATCACAGAATCATTAAGGTTGGAAAAGACCTCTCAGATCATCAAGTTCCACAGTCAGCCCAACACCACCATGCCTAAACCATGTCCCAAACTGTCACATCTACATGTTTTTTTAACACCTCCAGAGATGGAGATTCCATCACTTCCCAGAGCAGTCTGTTCCAATGCTTCACCACTCTTTCAGTAAAGAATTTTTTCCTAATCTCCAATCTAAACCTGCTCTGGCATGACTTGAGGACATTTTCTTTTGTCCTTTCACTTGTTACTTGGGAGAAGAGACCAGCACCCACCTTGCTACCTCATTTCAGGTAGTTGTAGAAGGCGATGAGGTCTTCCCCGCAGCCTTCTCCAGACTAAACAATCCCAGTTCCCTCAGCCACTCCTTTTAAGACTTGTGCTGCAGGCCTTCCACCAGCTTCGTTCTCCTTCTCTGGACACGGTCCGGCAACTCAACATCCTTCTTGTACTGAGGGGCCCCAAAGTGAACACAGTATTTGAGGTGCATTCTCACAGTGCAGAGTACAGATGCATAATCACTTCCATTCTCCTGCAAGCCACACCATTTCTAACACAAGCCAGGATGCTCTTGGCCTTCTTGGCTACCTGGGCACACCGCCAGCTCATGTTCAGCAGGCTGTCAATGAGCACACACAGTTTCTTTTCTAGCAGGCAGCTTTCCAGCCTTTCAGATCCAAGCCTGTAGCATTACCTGGGGTTGTTGTGACTGGACCCGGTACCTGGCCTTGATAAACATCACACAATAGACCTCGGCCCATCAATCCAGCCTGTCCAGATCCCTCTGTAAAGCCTTCCTGCCCTCAGGCAGATTAAAACTCCTGCACAACTTGGTGTTGTCCGCAAATTTACAGAGAAAGCATTCAATCCCTTAATCCAGATTATTGATAAAGATATTAAATAAGACTAGCTCCAACACTGAGACCTAAGGAACATTACTTGTGACTGGCCACCAACTGGATTGAACTCCATTCACCACAACCCTCTGGGCTCAGCTCCCCACCCAGCTTTTTACCCAGCAAAAAGTACACCTGTTCAAATCATGAGTTACCAGCATCTCTTGGAGAATGCTGTGGGAGACAGTGTCAAAGGCTTTTGGTAAAGTCTAGGTAGACAACATCCCCAGCCTTTCCTTCATCCACTAAATGGATCATCTTGTCATAGAAAGAGATCAGGTTGGTCAAGCATGACCTGCCTTTCATGAACTCATGCTGGCTGGGCCCTACCCCCTGGTTATCCTATACATGCTATGAGAGTGCACTCAAGATGAACCACTCCATAATCTTTGAGGTCATATTGATCTATGAACTACAGGTCTGTAGTTCCCTGGATCCTCCTTCCAGTCCTTCTAGTAGATGGGCATTGCATTGGCAAGCCTCCAGTCATCTGAGAGCGCCACTGTTAACCAGGACTACTGATAAATGATGGAGATTGGCTTGGCAAGCTCCTCCACCAGCTCCCTCAGTAGTCTCTGGCGGATGCCATCTGGCCCCATAGACTTGTGAGTGTCCAGGTGGTGCAACAGGTCATTAACTGCTTCCTCCTGGGTTATACTGAGTTCCATTCTGTTCTCCATCTCTATCTTCCAGCTCAGGGGGCTTGGTACCTAAAGAACAACTGATTTTACTACTAAAGACTGAGGTAAAAAAGACATTAAGTACCTCAGCCTTTTCCTCATCCTTGGTCACAATATTCCCCCGTGCATCCAAAAAATGATGGAGATTCTCCTTGGCCCTCTTTTCATTGTTAGTATATGGTTAAAAACTTTTTTTTGTTATCTCTTACAACAGTGGCCAGGTTGAGTTCTAGCTAGGCTTTTGACTTCCTAGTTTTCTTTCTGTGTGGCCAAATGAAATCCCTGTACTCTTCTTAAATTGTCTGCTCCTTCTTCCAAAAGTGGCAAATTCCACCTTTTTTCCTGAGTCCCAGCAAAAGCTCCCTGGTTAGCCAGGCTGGCTGTCTTTCCTGTCAGTTTGTCTTACAGCAAACAGGGATTGCCTGTTCCTACACCCTTAAGACTTACAGCTGTACTCTTGACCCAACATATTCAATAAGACATTATTATGTTTTTTCACTCCTTTTTTTTTCATGTTCCGCAATTGGACATGTCTTCCCGGACCCTTCAAGATGGTCCACAACCATGTCCAGTGCAAGTGCAGCAGATGCAACAGTCTGGTAATGTCTATGTTCAGAGAAACTCCCACGCTTTCCCACCAAGTTCTCCCCATGGAGCTGGTGTTTCACAGGGACCCATGGTTCAGAAGCAAGTAGCAAAGGAGGCCAGTTAAAGGGCAGCACGCTGTTACTTTCAGTTTTTATGTTTTGTCATTGCTCCTCTGAATATCTTTGTAAGCTTGCCTTAATAGAGCATTTTTGATTGTCAAAATGCAGTATTTTAACAAAAGGGTTTAGGTCTGATTGGTTAAAGAGAAATTATCCCACTTTAATTTCTGTTTCCTGGAGGGATGGAGGAGATGCTTGCTTCTGTGTTGGTATCTAACCTCTACATGGGTCATTTCTGACCTGCTGGACTTCACAGCCTACCGTACCACGTCTTCATCTGTCTTCTTAGAAGGCAGCAGCACTGTGGGGTGTTTCACAGGACTGAGGCATTTGAGAGGAAAAAAAAGATGCAATCCTCTTCCTCCTTCATGCACCCTCTCTGCAGCTGGACAGTACAAGCCTTTGCACTGCTGGGTGCTGGAGCTGACGACAAAGCATCTGGAATCCCCTTGCCCAGCAGTGTTTGGTGGCAGCGCTGCTGTACACCGTGCCAGGCTGCACACGGGTGAGCCGGTGCCCAAGTTTTGCACATGTCTGTAGGAAGGGGAACATTAACGTCTCACTTCAGCCTCATCCTGGACATGTTTTTGTGCACGTGTGTATTTTCACAGCCTTGCAAACGAACAGAAAAATATGGTTCTTTCAAGTGGTGATAGTCTTACAGAAAGTGGCAGACTTGAGACATCAACACTGCAGCTCCAGCCTGAATATCAGCCTGGGAAACCCCTGTGCCTTTGCATCACTACATCCAGCTGATCTCAGCAGAAGCATCTCACTCTCCTCTTTGGTCCTGCCAGTCGCAGCAAGGTCAGGAAAATCTGCATAAGCTGGACTGCAGGGAGTTATGGACATCTGAGGCACACTGTGTTGTAGGTGTTACTGCCCCTGCCTTTCTGCCCCTACCCCAGAAGCATGCAGCAGGATGCTGGCTTGCACCTCACTAGCTCCCAGGTCACAGCCACCAAGGGCAGACAAAAACAGCTTGCAGAAAGGGGTTGGACTGTGAACTGGGGCTGCAGATGCCTGTCTCAACCTAGGGTTCCTGTGGCCAAGGAGCCACCCAAGCAATAGAGCAGGGCGGCAGCTGCCTGTGCAATGCTGTGAATGGCTGCAAGCAGCTTTCTGAGTGCTTGTCTCTCAGGCCAGTGTCAAAGCTGGGTTTAAAGTAAGCTTCAGGTAGACTTGAGTAGTGAGAGAGTGTAGCAAAGACTGATGGTCCTACCTAATGATGCAGGCACCCACTTCTCTGAGACGTCACCTGACCTTATCAGGCTTCCTTACCTGTTGCTGAATAGCACAGGATTACTTCTGCCACAGCTCCGCGCCTTCATGTCCCCACCTGCAACCCAGAGCCTATAAGAATTCCCTCCCTCAGAAGGCATTGCAAAAATTCTGGACCCAAAGCTTTAGCTAAGCTATGGTGTTAGTTCTGTTCAGCCAATGATGCTGAAGGCAAAATGGCAACAGCTTGGGATTTAGGGGAAAGGAAGAGGGAAAGAAAACCTCTTCCTGTGGACCCGTGAAGAAACACAGGAAATCAATGCATAAGTGAAAATACCGTCTTTTTGGAAAGGATGGGTGCATTGAGGGCACCGTAAAGTAAAGCAAAATAACCAAGATGTGACCAGCACACTGGCAGCTGCAAATTCCCCACTCACAGCAAAACATTGCTCACCGAGAGCTGCTGGTTGTTAAATGGCTTTGAAAGAATCCAAGAAACAACTTTTGAGCTAATACACAGCCGCTTTTGCTGCCAGCCAGCGAATGCCAGAGGAGGAGCTGACATCAGATGGGCATAAGTGCCGCAGCAAGGGAAGGGCAGCACAGGAGCCCCAGACTGTGGGAATCTCTGCAATTAGAAATGACCACTTGTCCTAAGTATTACAATTACCACTTCACCTGCTCCTATCTGTTATATCTTGGTTTCTTCTTCCAGCACCTGAGCAAACCAAGCACCAAGAGCACCAGAGACCAGGTGATGTTTTTAATCTATTAATCTGTCTTTGCAGTACTTCTGGGTAAGTCAGACAGAGCATGTAACCTTTTGATTTCCAACACAACCAGCGGCTTGCAATTCAAGACTGCCCAAATCAGAAGAGTACAAAACTTAAGCTTTAACCCCACGCTTTAATTTCCTTTAGCAATTTAGCACCTCTTTGCAGCTCACACATACAGAACAACCAGGAAAATTTCTTAACACCCCTTTGGCGAGCCACATGGAAGCAACTGCCACAGTATTTTATTATTGTTTTCAGGGCCTAAGGCTAAGGCAAAGCAGACCAGGAAAAAAAAAAAGTACAACCAAACCCAAACAAAACTAGAAAAAAAGTGCCTACCTTCCATAGGCAAGACACATGTAAAGAGTGTGAGAATCTAGATGAAAAGGCAAAAGAATTCTTCTTTCAGGAATTACCCTGGAAAATGTATTGAGAATAGTTTAATCTCTGAATATATATTTACATTACCACATAGACATGTGTTGTATCTGCACATATTAGATATTTATACAAATTACTGTAAATCCATTAGAGCAGAGTGTTGCTTGAAGTTTGATATAGGAGCAGGGAAACAGGAAGTAAAACTCACTCCCTGCTCCAAACCCATTAATACCGTATAGTCATTTAATAATTTACCTATTCTGTTGCTCTTCTTTTTCACTAAACTCTCTAGCCCAGGATCAAGCAGCCTGTGCCATTGCAGCAGAGATATATTTGCCCTTCTTATTTCCCATTCTGATGGCAACTGCAACCGATTCTCTAATGAAGTGAATACTCAGGGCTCAGTTCTTTGCTGCTCCATAGCTTGTACTGTCATTTTACAGCGGTGTGAAGTGGTGGTAAAATGATGCCATACTAATTGATAGTATTTTACACCCACTAACCAAACTGTTGGAAGTGGCGTTAATGAGTGCAAAGCCAGAAGATTCAGTCCTAAGGGATTTATAGCCAGGAGAGATGACAGTAAGTGCAGCTCACTGGACTTGCAGCAATGCAGCCTTACCATACAGGTACTTGTGCAGCTCATTGTGTTCGCCTGCTTGTGGCCACATAGACATGTGGCTGTCTTTAGACAAGGGCTGTACCTGTCTCTTCCCTAACCTGCAAAATCATTGACAGATTTCATAGCAATGTTTTTACGGCAAAGCTGATGGCACTTCTGCAAGAGTCATCTTCCCTCAACATGCCCAGCACAAAGGCACATTTAAGCCATGTTAAATGCCAGAGGCATGTCCAGCACACATTTGAGACCACCATATGACAGACATGTCACTGCCTCCCCCTGGGGCTGGTAACCCCCTCACTGATGAGATTTGTGCCTTACGTCCTGCACGAGTGTGAACAGGTTAGTTAATTCTCCAGCACTCACCCTTACCATTCTTTTCTCAATTATATGCTTCGTTGAGATGCGTATTCTTAACACTACAGCCAAGTGCAAGAATTTAATTTCCAACCCACAATTCTTCATCAGGTGATTAAGCAGCCAGAACACTGAGCAGAATTGTCTCGCTGTTTTGGACTGGTTGGCATACCCTGGGTCTCTGGAATTTCTTGTCCAGCTGTCAGACTGAATTCTCTGAGGTGAGGAGTGTCTTTCTGTTGGGAATCTGTCAGTCTGCTAGTACAGTGGAGTCCTGACCTGTGACCCATCTTTTATCTCTTATAGAGCGACTACATAGAAAAAGAGAATTTGGCCCAAACTCTTTCAATTAATCTGCTCTGTTTTGTTACGCTATTCAATGGACTCAAGATTTCACCCAGGGCAGGTAACTGTTCCCACTTCCCTTTGCTCTTGAGACTCCTTTTTCATGCAACATGTCTACTGTAGCGGAGAACAGCACTCGCGTAGCTTCATTTTGCTCTCACAGCCTCTCAGTAGGAGGCAAAAATCCCCTCTCTTTGTCTCTGTCTTTGATGGGTTTGCAAAGCCCACTGAGAAGAGGCAGATGTGCAATCCGCTAAGTGCCAGCACCGTGGTTCCCTGCTGTGCCCTATCTCCTGCATGCACAGTAGATGTTTACCTGCTTATGGGCACTGGTGTATTGGCACTGGAGTATCGATTTGCCTTTTCTGAAATGGGAAATGTAACAGTCATGTTGGGTTTTTGTCTGTGACGACCTACCTATTGGTAGTCTCATCGCATTGTTAATGCCAGATCCAAACACTGACAAATTCGCTTACAGAAGATTTCCTTTTATGCCCTGAGTTCTTCATACCACACATATATAAGTGTGAATTTCAACTGCTCGGATCAGAGGCACAAGTGAGTGTGCATGCGTGAATTCATGGTGGTTGCCTAGTAAACCTTATGTAATCTGTAACAGACTAGAGTATCAGTCATCGTGTGTCTTTTGATTTTGTCTTTTTCTTTTCTTATACTACATACAGAGCACTTCCAGAAGTTCTTCCACTGCACACAGGATTTCTTTGGAGAAGGAGGAAGATAAGTCTATTTGAGGTTAGGCATCTTACTGAGATTTTTAAGCTGCCTGCCCTAAGCGCTCTCCTAGCCACAGGAGAGATACGATGTTATCAGCACTTCCCAGAAACAGCTATATGAGGATCTCCATCAGCATCTATTATCAGTGAAGAAGCCATTCTTTGCTAAGAGAAGAGGATTGAGAATTCAGCATACTGAGCGTTTTACCACCCTAGATCCAGCCTCTGCAGCTGAGGCTGTAGGCACACACAAAATGAAGTGACCGGATGAAGTCAGAAATTCACACTGTTCTTTTAATTAAAACACTCATGTAGCTCAGATCATCCATTCTACCCCTTATTTATTCAATACAATGATCTTAACTTCACCATTTACTTTCATCTTCAGTCTGATCTCAGAGTAACTCTTATAGCTGAGTTTATCGAAGTTACCAACAAAGCGGAAAAACAAGGAACACAATTTTGCAGCAAGGCAAACTCGGAGTAAGTGCCCCCCGGGGGAGACTTAGTGAGGGATTTTGTCCTATAGACCCAGAGAAGAAGGATGCCACTATGCAGCTGAGTGGTAGTGGTCATGAGCTGAGGCAGGTAGAAGCAGGTTGTCAAAACCTTCCTGTGATCAGATCATACCCATGCCTGTTGGCAGTGATGGTCACAGGCATTGACACCAGTTTGGGAACAGACAACTCCTTAGAGAAACCCCTGAAAATTCATGCAAAAATGGGTTATAATGGGATATTCAGTAATGCTGCAAAGAATGGATAAATCTGTACTGGTAGAACATCAGGCAACATTGGCCAGTGTGCCTCTGCCCTCCATATGAAGACCTGCTTTTGCTTACAGCACCAGGCTCTTGACAGTGCAGCTTACATGGATACCACAAATTAAATGACTTATGGTGGTCAAAATTTTTGTTTTTCCCTTGGTGTAACCATATCCGCACAGGGCTTTTGGTAGTATAGAAATGCTCTTTTTTTTAAAAAAAAAAAAAATAAATAAATCACACTTCTAATCAAGAGTATTTTTCTGGTAAAAGTTGCTGGAGTGTTATCTTAAAGCACTTTACACTTGTGATTTTCTTCTGTCATGCTCATAACGCACAATGGCGCTGCAGGAACTGGGAATACTCACACAACATCAGTAGGAAATCTTCCCTGGTCACAGCATGTGCCCAAAGTGTATATTAAATTCCCATCAATATTTGGCATGAGAAAGTATTTGCCATCCCACTGTCACACAGACATTTCAGCCTTAAAGCTGTATCTATACAGCTTTAAAATTAAACTTTCCGGGGACTGCTCTTGGCCACTGAAGGCAGCCAGCACATGACGGCCTGCGTCTATGCTACCAGCCCCTATTCTCTTCCAAAAAACACAGAGCTGCCTCCGGTCTGGACACTGGGAAGGGCCCACGCTGGCTCCCAAGCATTGCCTGCAACCCGCTGGGAGGGCTGCTGCCTGCTTGGACCGTGTACTAACACAGATGACTAAGTTCC
Source organism: Cuculus canorus (assembly GCF_017976375.1). Taxonomy (NCBI): domain Eukaryota; kingdom Metazoa; phylum Chordata; class Aves; order Cuculiformes; family Cuculidae; genus Cuculus; species Cuculus canorus. The sequence goes on from NC_071402.1 coordinate 116,115,808, forward strand.
CATCCCAGGGATTTTCCTTGCCACTGTTTTTTGACTCAGATGGATGCAAACAAGGTGTTCGCATACAGTATTACATGCACTGAAAATCTTTGTTTACGTTATTGCACAGATGGATTGGGAGTCTATAGGTTCAGGTCAGCAAACAGTCTTCACAAATAACAGTTCAACAAAGCATTTACATTTATGCTTAGCTATAAACCAGTTGAAACCTGTGCCAAATAAGCCTCGTTTCTGTGCTTTGCCTTAACAAACTGGAAGATCAGTAGGAAATACAGGCCTTCCAGATTACTCTAGAAGTCTTGCAGCATATGTGTGGTACACATTGTGGTGCTCGTATGGCACATAACCAGAACCTGTCCTTTTAATAAAAAGGCAGTTGACAAAAGAAACTTAAAAAAATTCTTAAAAAAAAATGATGCACGCAAAGCTTATCCCTTTCTTCCGGCTATCACTTGAGCTAGTTACAGCTATTGCCTCACCCTTGGTATTTTCCTTAGACCAGCCCAGCTGTTACTGTTAAAATTACTGTCGCATCAGCTCTCTGCAGAGGAGCAGATCACCTAAACCATCTAAATCTGCTTCTTCTAGGCATGATGCAACTTCTTCTTACTGATATTAGAGCAATTTGCCTCTCCTTCTGTGCCATAGTCCTTGAAGCCAGAAATTGGGGACTAAAGAGTACAGCTATCAAAACACACATGGCTAAAGCAGGGAGTAACTTCCCAAGCCATTGTATGAGCATCATGTCTGCAGATAACATAACAAAGTCCTACTAGTTGGACACAAGATTAGATTAGATCAGATCAAATCAGATTTGATTAGATCAGAATTAATTCAAGATGGGTGCCTTATTATCTCTTGACAGGGTTCTTTCTCTCATGCTGAGAGTTTAGGAAGCCCTGAAATATCTTGAATGGTTAGAAAACATAAATACATTTGTATTCTACCCACAATTTGTGATTTTGTTATTGTTAAAGATTTAAGAGGTGACAGAGGTGTGAAACCAAATTGTAATCCAGTTCATGACAGATGTACTGTATTACCGACACTGTTGGAAGTGCTAAATGACAATGTCACATGGACAATTTTGAACTGGGAAGGAGAAATGCACTAGCAGTTTAAAAGATAAATAAACACTGCATGTTTAAAGATTCTCACGGTAAAAAATAAATATCCTCTCTCGGGATACGGTTACCTGTTTGCACCATACAAACTCAACAGCAGCATAATGTTCCCAACCCAAAATAGCTGCTACACTTCTGTTCTGAAAGTTGTTAGACACGATTTTTGCATATCCTAAAAATCTGAATGCACCAGTGAACAACAGCTAACTTCTCCTACGCTTAGCATTGTGCAGCCTAAGTGCTAAATTCGTACTTATTTGATAATAGGATTCCTCAGCCTCTCCTTGTCCTCATTTCTTTTGCTGAAATAATGGCTCAAGTCCAGACACTTTAGGTTCTCAGCAGGCCTGGAGGCTCTCCTCTCCATGTCTGTGAGGGAAGGTGCAACACTCTTATTCTGGTTTATGCATAAGAACATTCAATGAATAGTTGAGGGAAATGGCAAACTGGATGCATTTCTTCTCATTAGGGAAAGTAGGAACACTGAGCTTTCCCAGGGAAATATGCTTTATATACTTATAGAGCTGGAAAAATTTTAATTGCCACATATACATGGGCAACAGCTTCATTCTTGTGTTCTCCCTATCTCCTCATCTCTCTAAAATTTTTCCTGTTGAACAGGAAAGGGCTTCAAAGTTCATCCATGAACTGTTGCTTGTCCCAGGGAAGGTGTGTACAAAAAAGAAGAATGAAGGACAGAGCTGAAAGGGCTTCCAAAGGTTCTTAGGCTCCCCACTGTCTACCTTGTGAGGGGGTATCACAGAATCAACTTACACATGACTTAAAAGGCTAAAGAAAATTAATTCTCCTAACACCACTGATGTACAGTGATGGAGCCATTACATCAAGTCAGCCACCTCAGGCTTATCCTGAAGATCTAACCAGCTGCGTAACTACTATTTCTTTTTACAGATTTCTTACAGAAATCAAAAGAATTAGGGCAGGCAGATGCTGAGCTACTGGTTTTTTTTTGTTTGAGGGGAGTCTCTCTTTTCTGTTGTTAGAAAAGCTAACTGCATGGTACGAGATTTCTCCCTATGTTCTTGGAAACCCATTGTTACCACCACAGATTTAACGGAGTTTTAAATGCAAGGGCACAAGCACATTTATGTACTAAAAATGAAAACACAAACCTAATAACAGGAAAAAAAAGAGAGCCCAATTTAAGATATTTCTGCGTTTCCTTCTGCTTTCGTACTTCATTTGTTTTACTGTTTGCAGTGCTCATTTACTGTTTGTTGATATTGGAGTAGATGAGGCAGGCTGCATCGCCACTCAGACACATTTGAGAGGAGAAATTATTACAGCAATGGCACAACTGAAAACATCCCTCCTTGTACTGCATCTTCAAACACACTGCAAAACCACAGGTATGGCTCTTGTGCCATTCTAAACAACTTATCATCTCACGAAAAACAGATGGAAGAGGGATGTGAAGGCTGAGATCTTTCAGAACACTCCTGTACCTGGCTTGTGAGCAACATCAAGAAGATACCTATGGATTCCGTCCTCATAACCTCTTGCCCTGCACATCTTGGTTCACATACACCAGATACAAGCTGCATACAGCTCTGTCATCAATGCCTTATTTTTACTATTGCTAGTAATATTTGTAGGAATTGGGTATTAATCACCGTTTCCATGGACTTAACTTTGTTTGCAGCTCTCACATTGTCTTAAGTAATAGGAGAAATATCTCTTGAAATGTATTTAACTTTTCACATGTCCTGGTGAAATATTGCTGTCAAATGCTCACCTCCATCTCCTCTCTATACAGGACCAGAGGTGTTGAAGAACAGCGGCAATGACAGAAGTGCAGAAACAGAAATGAAAATATGGTCATCTCAAAATTTGGCCTAACTATTGTCTGTTGAAACCACAGAGGTTGCTTCCAGCGAGTGTGCTTCTGGCAGAGGATTTCAGATATGACATTTAAAAAGCACAAGCGAGAAGCTTTAAACTATAATGTGTTACTAACACAGATAAAGCAGTCTGACAGCCCCTAGCAGACATGAGGCAGGCCGGATGCTCTGCCTCAGCTGCTTTCCTTGGTCTCTACCTGACAGCCGCAGCCCCTGAGCCTCAATAGGCACAGACACAACTTCTTCCAGGAGATGTTACCGGAAATGGGTTTTGATTTTATCCGTGTTTCAAGATAAATGCTTTGCCTTAAACAACGAAGGTGGCAGGAGGCAGGTTTCCCATTATTTTGTCCAAGGTGAAGATACAACCACTAAGTTTTGGAGGCAGCAGATTGGTGACGTGAGTCACCATAATAGCACTGGTTTAGGCTGTTTTGTCGTGGCTATGCTTTTGAACTCTGGTGGCACAGCTAAAGCAGAAGAGGCACATCAGCTTAGCCCTAAGTAAATATAGTGACTATGAAAGGCAAATTCATTGCTCATTCGTGCTGGCAAGCTGGAGTCAGACCAGAGCAGAGCTGAAGCCTAGACTCATGGTGTTACTTTAGATGGTTCTAAGTAACGTTTAAGACAACACATCCTGAAACTGACCCTGCGTTATGCTCTTACATAGTTTTAATAGATGTTATTTCACAGTTGTTTGAAAGTATTTTGTTACAAGGATGCACAATATAGGGGAAAAAGGAAGCAAAGCCCAATAGAAAAATGACCAGGGTCTAGAGACAGATAGTGATACATAGACCAGGAGCTGGCTCTGGCACACAGCCAGGTCTTCTGAAGCCTAGAAGTGATAACCACACCGGAAAGGAAACACATGGACAGATGACTAAGGAATATCTCATATGCAAATGCAGCTACAGCAATATAAATATACCTTGCACCATAAATGTTATTTTCCCTCCTCAATCAGAGTTGCTACAAAATTTCTGCAACCTTTATTCTGTCTCGAGTCTCGGCAGGTGAGGTGTATTACTTCAACTAGACAAATTTGCCTTATTATACTAAATACACTTCAGCAGCTTAAGTACTTTGTTAACTGGATATTTAGCAGTAGAGGTTTCTTTAGTTTAATTTGCAGCTAAGAACTGAGGCCTGATGCTTTTGGATAAAGACTGTATTACCAACGATCACTTTCACAGTATGCTTCATTTGCCATTTTATCATGGTTTCAGGAGCCCTCTGGCCATGTGCTCCCCTCTGTGACCTGTCTGGAGCTGAGGGTGGAGCACAGGATCTAAATCAGATTACATTGCCTGTGGAGGGAATTTCTACTGCAGCCCCAGCTCATCTGGTGTGGAGGTAGATTCCACCCCAGTGGCAGAAATTTCTGCTCCCTCAGTTGTGCCAAATCCTGCTTGAAACCACTGTGCGGCCAGATGCTAACCATGGAAGTATGAACCACCACTGAAAGGGGTGGCAGAAGAGCCACTTAACTTGGGTTTTTTTCTTTTTACTCCTTTTTCAGCTTATAGGCAAAATTCGTAGCTTTAATTCAGGCTAGACACATGCACCCCTTGCAATAGTGAAGGTAATGCATTTAAAATATGCTCAGTTTTTCTCCTCAAAGCTTTAAATCAAGAATACTTGGAAAAAAGAGTGATGTGCTAGTTCAAACAGACATTAGGAGTGTCCTCCAAGTGATGTCCTTCTGATGTAACATCTATTAATCTAATAGGAACTGGAAGCTATGAGAAAAACTCACCACTCTAGCACTAGACCAGTTACTGCAACACCAAGAAATATTTTCTGAAGAAGCCTTGAGGAAAGCAAGTGGAAGTTTGCAGGTAATGACCAAGGAGGTCCATCCTACTTCCCTGGCAGCAAACATCAAGTGCTATGAGGCTAAGGCTGGTCTAACTTGCCCCTTCATAAGAAACCAGACAGCTGAACACGTAACTTCCCCCACTTTAGATGCCCTCCAGCCCCTCCACAGTAATTTCTGAACTTGACTTCTAACACAGAACTCGGCAGAAAGCTGAAGCGTGTTTGAAGACTGGACAAAATTAACTGCAGATAGTTCAGAAACTGAAATACCCCAGCAATGCATGTGTGGTGGCATGGAGGGATTTTCATAGAGCAGGATTTTTCACAGTTTGTGCTACTGGTTTCAGTCAAAAGGTTATGAGTGGGTGTAGAACTTAGATTTAAGAAAGTTGGCAAGTTTGCCTTTTTCCTCTTCTTTCCTTATTTAGGCTAGCTATAATCAAGTAGGAATACATCACTTTACAGAAAATTCTGAAACTCTGAAGATTGTTACATCTGTAAAAGAGTAGTACTGGAAAAAAAGACCAACAATGAGCTAGAGGTGAAACAAAAGACAGATTTCAGCACTTCTTTCTCTTTGAGATAACTGGCATTGTCTGGGACTTACCAAGAGAAGTAGGCCAGAGCAGAGCTTAGTCTCCCTCACTCCTCCCCACCTTCCCCTCACAGTCTCTGATCTCCCTTGCAAAATCATAGAATCATAGAATCACCAGGTTGGAAAGGACCCACTGGATCATCGACTCCAACCATTCCTAACACTCCCTTAAACCATGTCCCAAAGCACTTCATCAACCCGTTCCTTAAACGCCTCCAGGGAAGGCGACTCGACCACCTCCCTGAGCAGCCTGTTCCAGTGCCCGATGACTCTTTCTGTGAAGAATGTTCTTCTGATATCCAGCCTGAACCTCCCCTGGTGGAGCTTCAGGCCATTCCCCCTTGTCCTGTCCCCTGTCACTTGGGAGAAGAGGCCAGCTCCCTCCTCTCCACAACCTCCTTTCAGGTAGCTGTAGAGAGTAATAAGGTCTCCCCTCAGCCTCCTCCTCGCCAGGCTAAACAACCCCAGCTCTCTCAGCCGCTCCTCGTAAGACTTGTTCTCCAGCCCCTTCACCAGCTTCGTTGCTCTTCTCTGGACACGCTCCAGAGCCTCAACGTCTTTCTTACAGCGAAGGGCCCAGAACTGAACACAGTACTCAAGGTGTGGTCTCACCAGTGCCGAGTACAGAGGGAGAATCACCTCCTTGGACCTGCTGATCATACCGGCTCTGATACAAGCCAAGATGCCATTGGCTTTCTTGGCCACCTGGGCACACTGCTGGCTCATGTTCAGTCGGCTGTCAACCAGCACCCCCAGGTCCTTCTCCTCTGTACAGCTCTCCAGCCACTCTTCCCCCAGTCTGTAGCACTGCATAGGGTTGTTGTGCCCCAAGTGCAGGACCCGGCGTTTGGCCTTGTTGAACCTCATGCCACTGGCCTCAGCCCAGCAGTCCAGCCTGTTCAGATCCCTTTGCAGAGCCTCCCTACCCTCCAGCAGATCCACGCTTCCTCCCAGCTTAGTGTCATCTGCAAACTTGCTGAGGGTGCACTCAATGCCTTCATCCAGGTCATTGATAAAGACATTGAACAGGGCTGGACCCAGTACCGAGCCCTGGGGAACCCCACTTGTGACTGGCCTCCAGCTGGAGTTAACTCCATTGACCACCACTCTCTGGGCCCGCCCATCCAACCAATTTTCAACCTAGGAGAGTGTGCGCCTGTCCAGGCCAGAGGCAGACAGTTTCTGAAGCAGAATGCTGTGAGAAACTGTGTCAAAGGCTTTAACGAAGTCCAAGAAGACTACATCCACAGCCTTTCCCCCATCCAGTCAAGTCTTTTTGTCATAGAAGGCGATCAGATTAGTTTGGAAAGATCTGCCTTTTGTAAACCCATGTTGACTGGGCCTGATCACCCGGTTCTCTTGCATGTGCTTCATGATAGCACTCAAGATTACCTGTTCCATGACTTTCCCCGGCACTGAGGTCAGACTGACAGGCCTGTAGTTCCCCGGATCCTCCCTGCAACCTTTCTTGTAGATGGGCACAACATTAGCCAGCCTCCAGTCTAGTGCACTTCCTGATGGCACCAAGCATGGTGATGGGTTTCTAAATACAATAGCAAACATTTAGTTATTTTGAAAGCCATCTTTCCAGGTCCCATGGCTTCTCCTCATTGTGCTGCTTAGTAGAAGTTTCCTCAGTTATGTCTGAAAAGGTGGCTTTTGTACATAAGTGAAGTCTTCATCAAAAGAAAACAAAGCTTTAATGGCATTGCGATATGCCATTTAACGGCATCTCTTCAGAGCTATGGGTATCTTCAATCACCAGACCTTTCTCAAAGATGTAAAGATATGCAGAAAGCACACCCAGGCAAAAAGATGACATACTGAAAGTATATCAGGACTAGCATTAAACTAGAATCTGGATTTAAAAAGTCAGAGCTAGGAAACAACTGTTCCCACAAGCTTTTGGGCTCAAAAGGCAGCGATATCAGTGAAATAGTTGCCTTGGAAAACAGAAAGGCAGTCAAGACAAAGCCTATATCTTGAGGAAAACTTGCAAGATTTGGTTTTTTTTTCTTTTCTTTTTGTAATTGGCATTTAAACCAGCATCAAAACCACAGTGAAAAAAAAAATCAGTTTGAAAGTATTTTCAGCTCCCAGAAGCTTCAAAACATGAACGAAACAGATGTAGAAACAGAAATAAACCAGTAAAAAAACCCTCATTGTCAGTTCTTTTCATTTAAATTGATCCCTTGCCTAAAGGACCCTAAACCAAAGTAGATTCTTAATATTCCTAAACTGTTTAAAGGTTTCCAAACCAGTTTGCCACTTTCTTATAGAGACAATGCTTAGAAATTCAAAGAAGTTCAGAGCACTGATTCTCATTTGTCTCTTTGTACAGTTAAAATACAGACCATGACAAAAGTTTGACTTTTTCCACACAAAATTATAAACATAAAAATCTCTACAGATTTTTGAAGTAATTTAAGGTAATTAGCTTCTGTTGTACCAGCTAGAATATCAGATCATCAGGAATAGTACCATGTACAGGGTTTTTTTTTCAAATCCATTCTGCTTTATCACCACTTTCACATCTTTTGGCTTTTAGTCTGTAGAGAACAAAAAGTAAACATAAAAAAAGTAAAAAAGGAAAGCAAAAGACTGTATTTGGCTTCCTTCCCTCCCTGATGCTTTCAAACTGCAGGATCACTGGAAATGAATGGAACCAGATACACATACAAGCCAAAGGGCTTAATGAATTTTTTTCTGAATAAATATAAGAAATGTCATATGAACATTATAAAACTTGACCTGGGTTAGACTGCATTTAGTTAACATCATGTAGTTAGGGAAGTGCATAAGAAGAGGAAAAGCATAAAGTGATATTGTCTGAGACCATTCTTCCAGTGATCTGAAGTTCAGGGAATTTGTAAGCTAGAAGGTGGGGCTTTCTGTTTAATAGCCCCAGTTGGGTTTATATGCTACGACTTCACCAACTGCCTTTTCAGATCCATGTGAAAAAGAACACCTCCCCAGGTTTGCATGCAATAAACTATCAGCAATATAAACACAGGCTTACTGTGTTCACACAGTAGTCTCATCACTGAGTTACAACAAAATTGCACTCAACACTGTAGTGCATGTTAACAGCTTCAAAATTATTTATGGTGAGTGCAAAATACCATATGAAAAAAATCTGAGTATGGCTTGATCTGATATTTAATATTTCACATGTATTCTAATTGTTTTAAAAATATATCATTCCATGTTATTCACAACAGTTGCTATTATTCTTCTTTTACCTTTTAATTTTCTTTCTGAGTTTGTTAAAAATAAACAGAGTTAAATTACAAACCTAGTGTTAGTTAGGATCAGCTCATTCACTAACATACTCTAAGACGTATCTTCTCTTTATTGATAGAGTGCCTAGAAGACTCTTTAATTGAAAAAAGATATAAATGCAGGCAACAAGGCGTCTGATTATTTTCTGCATTCAAAATGCATTTTTCTAGTCCTTGAGGTTAGAATATTGTGAATGTTCATCACAGGAGGCACAGGAGAAGGGAGACACCCAACTCTGGCAGATGGGACCTTAACTAGACAGTCTAGCATGGTTTTGTTTTTAATACTTCTATAGCTTTAATGCTAAATTAACACTTTGGAGAAGGGATATCTTTCTTAGAAATGCACCACTCAACACTTTAAGGTAAGAAAGATCAAGCTAAGTTGAAAAGGGATTTCCAAGTGCTGCAAATGATGAATCCTGTTACTTCTCAATTCCTCTAAATTACATTTGGTCTCTGCAACCAAGTGAACAGGACGAGGTACACGCAGTCCCTGCACTAACAGAGTGCTACCCAAGAGCCTCTTTGGCAAATCAACAACGCTCCTTATGCCTTTCAGACAGATTAAAAGCCACAGGGATTGGGTGCATGGCTGAGAGCTGTACCTTTCAGTGTAAAACCAAGGTGGAGGGGAAGAAAAATCATTAAATAACAACGCAAACCATTTGTACATCAATATGTTAAAAATCCCAGAGTCAAGAAGAGCAGACAGCTGATCAAAACCACACATCTTTAAATTGGCAGTATATCAAAATGTTTCTAAAAAGAATTGCAGAGGTGCAAACCACTAAGAGGTCCCTGCTGCTTGCAAACTGGAAAGCAGCTCGTACTTCTCAGGATGTGACCATTTTCAACACACTTACATGACAGCACTCATCCCGCATGAGCCCAAGAACAGGGTCTGTGCCAATTGATACAGGTGGGACTGGCACCTATGACCCCCCGACTGCAATGGGTCTGCAGCCACATGGAGCAATGTGGTGTGTTCTTTCAACCATGTGGTGCCTAGCAGCTCTCCTCCTTGTCAGGGATGAATTGATGTTCAGGAGAAAGGATTTTTTGGTCATGAATGGTAACCTCAGCATCCCTGAAATTTTAGAGAGGCCTGGAGCACTCTGTGGGCATGCAGCGGAACAATAGGGTCCCACAGCAGGCCCAGTGCACCTGTGTGTGCCATTTGGGCTACGGGGAAGTGTTGGCTTTTCCCATGGGGCCCTTTTTCTGCCCCAAAAGTTACTTTTAACAGGACCATGTAGCTTTTCTGGGTATAAAGCCAGGGACAGGCAGAGAAGGCTCATACCTGGCAGATGACCCAGAGCTGGTTCTCAGTTCACCCCCCACGGCTGCGATTTCATGGTATGAAGAGTTTGGTGGCAACACTGGGGTGGTGAGATGCAGCCTCCCTGGGATGCTGCTCCTCTGCTGCCCTTGCAGCTCCTTGGGCAGCTCGGGCTCATCCGCACCCAGCTGGCAGGGTCCTGCCCTTCCCCAGTGACCATTCAGCAAAGTGGTTAGGGAGGTAAGGAGCCAGTCCCAGCTGCAGAGCAGTGTTTTGGCAGACCAGGGCCAGCTGTTGTCCCGTATCCCCTTGGTCTGGGCACACCACAGGGCTTTAGATGCGCCAGGCAAGGGGACCCATGGCTGGCTTGTCCTCCCTTTGCAGGTTCCCCAACACACAGGGAAGTCCTGATGAAGAACAGAGGATGCACTGCGAGGGATGTCAGAATCAAACAGTGCAATTACAGGATTGCTTCAAGTTGCAAACAAATGATGACAAAGAAAACACACAACAGATCCCCCTCCAGGCCCACAGGACAATCAAGAGAAGGCTGACAATGGCAGGCCCCCCCCCAGCCCTGTGCCAAGGACACTCACCCCCAAGGACAAGCACACACTGCTGCCTCACAGAGCCCCTGGCCTCCCGCCAGCCCTTTTGTCTAGCACGTATTGAGCCCATCCTTGCTCGCAGACCGCTCTGGCTATGCCAAAGCTGTGTCTACCACCAGCCTATTTGCCAAGAGTTCAGCATCTCTCCCCCCCGCAGCAATCTCAACTCTCTGGTGCCAGCTTCAGCCTGCACGCCTCCTCCACCTCCTCGTTTCCAGGGAACAGCAATGCCTGCCCGAGCTGGATGCAACATGGGGGTTGACACCCAGTACCTAGAAATGAGTCAGCAGGTCCCTTGCCTCCGCAGTCGCCGCCTGGTTTCCAGAAATGCTGACCGTTTCCAGATCACCCCAGCATTTGGCGAATACATCAAAAACACAACTCTGAGCCTCAAAAGTGGAAGAGCACACAGCTCATAGCAGCACTGTGCTCCCCAGGCCAACAGCTTGGAAGGGTGTGATGGAACCTGAGATAACCTCTGTCCAACGTCAATTCGACAACCAAAGGTCATCAGTTTGATGCCGTCACTAGTTAAGGACACTCATTCACTGTAAACCACTGCCGTAAGTACACTGAAAAGTGCAATGCAATTTGTTTCTGAGGCTTGTAGTCCCCATCCTACCTCCCTTCCCTGCTGGCACCTCTTTTTAAGAGAAGTGCTAGAAGGAAGTGTTCACACTAATATGATTTCCTAGGAATCTAAGAACTGTTTCAGAGACAAATGCAAATATAAACTCTGATAAAGAGCCTAAACTTGGAAATGAAAATTTTGGTGAGTTAGGGTCTATATATCACAATCAGCACCTGCTGGCTTTTAGTGTTTTCAGCCTGTACAGGTTATCATAATGCAGACTCACGTTCATTCATGCTAATTAAACAGCTCAGAGGTTTATAACAGAGTCAATGTAGTGCCTGAACCTTGGTTTCTGTGGATTTTATTTTATAAAATTTTACCAATAACAAAAAGCTGAAACTGATCAGAAAAATAATTGAGATTTGGAGCAGAGAGGGGAAAGGAAAGAAAAAATCCCTGAAGCTGCTTTTTTTCAAAGATCTTTACAGTTTTCCCATTTCTCTTCATCATGTTATATTTTAGCATTTTTGAAGGCATATAGAATATCATTTACATGGAAAAAAGATTGTAATATGCATAAAGAAAAGCCATGGCCCCTTTCACATGAACATAATTCCTCAAAAAGCATGAAAGGTTTCTGTGCAAGCTCTTTATTAATTTTTTACATGATTTTTTACTGTTGAATTTTTTTTCCCCAGTTTGTCCACTTCTCCCTGCCTACTTTAATTCCGAGAACTAGTCACCTGATCGTTCATTTAACAAAACCTGGCTTACACTCATTCAGATTTAAATTCTGCTTATTAAAACTGATTCCAAATGATCATTTTCATTTTGGCTCACCCATTCACATAAAATTCATTTCTGCAATATTAAGTTCAAACAGTCCCCGTTTGCACCTCGTGAGTAATTCTTAATTTACTTTTACCACCAACTTTAAAAAAAAAAAAAGCCCACTAGTTTATTCAACCAAGTCTCCATTACTCATCATGAACCATGTAACTAAAAAACATTTCATATACTCATTGGCTGCTCAGGGTGAGGGTGGAGGTATGTGGGCTACGAGTGGAGAAAAGAGGTTACTGAGGTTAAAAAGAGGAACATATGACTGTGTACGCCCCTGGTACCTCCGCTGCTTATTGCCTCTTTGCTTTGCATCTTATGCTGGCAGGTACACAGCCGACACTGTCACCCAAAGACCAGTTCCTTAGGTCACAATTTCTTCTGCACGTTTTAGCTAATAGGTGTGGCTGTGCATGGTTTTGTTTCAGCGTGTACAAGTCCAACCCAACATAAAAAATGGCACATGCCTGTATTTTTCCCACAATATCTATCTAACATGCTTAGCTATTTAGTTGGATGCGTGTTACTAGAGACTTCCCTAAATTTGTGTTTAATTGATTTATGCTTAATATACTTGCATAAAGGCAAACACACCCAAACATGTGCATATACAGGTATTAAAGAAATGGATCTTTCCCCCATGCTCTCCCCTGAACAGTATCAGTATAGAGAGCTCTGCAAGGCTGAGAAATCGAAGCTGACTAAATGTCCTGGCCCATTTAAGCTCTGCATAGACTGAGAGTCAGCAAACAAAAGCGAGGCAACTCAGGGCACACTCAAAGTCATCCTGCCAGCTCTGTCACCTTCCTACAATAAAGTAGTCACAGTTTTCAATTTGCTGCGTGCCTCTGCTGCTTTCCCAAAGCCCTCATCTCAGTATTGTGGAAAAATCTCTGGGCAAGATACTCCTTGACCTCCTGCAACCTCAGTGTCATCCGCTAAAGATATTCCAGCTGTCACTGACACTATGGTCTGAATTCAGTGCTTTCTTCAGATCCTTGGCATTACGGGGCACCACCTGATGATGAGTTGTTCCTCTCTGACAGGTAAATCGGATGATAGCTGCAGCTGCATATGCCAGGGTAGACACAAGTCAAGGCTGTCTCTCATGGCAAGGTCAACCAAGTTGTGTAGGGATGATTTCATTCCAAGATCATCTGACATATTCAGCTAGGACTACCTCCGACCAGCACTGGCAGGTGTCTCCAGGCACCTTTCTACCTCAAAAAACAAACAGCAATGCCTACACAAGGTGAGCCCAGGGATGGGCCTGAACTCCCAGAGAAAATGGTGCAGGACACTGAGCTGGAAGGGCTGTCCCCATGGAAGTCTCTATCTCTGCTGGAAAGAAGGGGCAGTGGCTGTCTTTTCCTCTTCTCCCTTTCCTCATACTTTTTCTGCTCAGCTCTAGTGAATTTTGTTCATTCTCCATTTATGATTGGAAAGTGGAAAGCATTGCCTTCCTGGTTACTCATATCCTAACACAACACTTAAAGAAAGAGACACAGCTGAAATCTAGGCCATTTCAAAAACAAATTAAACAGCAGCCCTAGTTACTACACCTATCCCTGGACCCCCCCTTAATAATATTCGTGGTATTGCATCACATTTTCCTATGTTAAAAAAAGCATATATTAAAATTATCTCTTCTATTGCCAGCTGAAGAACCCACAAAAAAACGGGCAAATCTGACTAACTGGCTAAGCAGAGAAAACAATGGAAATGTGTATGCACCAAAGGCTGTCAATAGCCCCACAGAAAGAATTGGAAAGATAGAAAAAAAATCTTTAAGCTCTTGTAACAGCAAAATGTCAAAACCAAACAAATAACAGGCAGAAGTGGGAACTAAGTGTTGACTGTGCCTTGTTAAGAGTTTAGTGAACAAAGCAGTCCCAGCTTTCCCTGGGGCTGTCCCTGTCCAGCCTTGGGAGTGTCCAGTGACTTTCAAGGAGTTTGCTTCTGCAATCCACCCATCAGCAAAACAATGACTGATTTCAGAGATCTCCTGAGTAAGGTACAAGATGCTACATGGTATTTTAGGATAGCTGTTGGGAATGCTTCCTTCTGCCTGTCCCACCTCAACCCTTTTTAATTATTTTTGATACAACTTGACTAAAATTCTGTCCTGGCATTCAGATATTGATGTTTACGGTACCTCTTTATTTTTCTTCTTTTTACAATCCCCTTTTTAGGTTCTTATGCTGTAACCTAGAATAGGTTATGAATTTCCTGGCTTCTGTGGGTTAGATAGGAAACTCGGTGTTACTATTTTGATGTAGAATGCAGACATTTTTGTGGTCATACTTATCATAGCTAAGCTAAACTCAACAGGAAATGGCATTTATATTTGCCTGTTGCCTCAGGGTGTATATCCCACAACTACAGTGTAGATTTAACTGATAAACTAATGGGAAAATGATGAAGGCCAAATTAAATAGAAGGAATTAGCAGGTGATGTGCTGATGATCCAGGATAAACTATCCACAAAAAAAATACTCTGCTGCTTCACATTCAGATACTTGTACGAAGTCAGGATGAGCTACAAAGTCTTGGTTACCAAACTGGGGTGTATTTATGCTCAAGGAGGGAGGGAGGCTTCAGAAGGTAGACCTCCAAGAGGAAGCTTAGAGATTGCCCTCTTTTTCAGTTTTTGGTTATTTTTGGTTTCTTTCTTCTGAAGTAACTGTCACAATACTACTTCTTTGTGTCAAACTCATTCTCAGATTAAGACATAGTTGCTGGAAATCTATGGGGAGAAGAATCCAACCTAAGGAATCAGAAAATATTTATACAAACATTTGTTTTCTGGGAAAACTCACATGTCCACAAGCAGCAGTGCTTGGTACAAGACACCTGTGGGACTGCTGCAGCTCAGAAATTGGAAAGGACAGTAGACTTCTGGTAGCACCACAGGTCCCTTCTGTCCCTTAGATTGGGAGAGACTGCGGCAAGGGTACTAAAAAAATAGCTATGGCTTGGGTAAGTACGGAGCGGGGTCTCAAGCTGCAATATTTTGAGGGGAACCTGTGGAAAATGGTGCTGCCCACTTTGCACTGAGCTCTGACCCCAGCAAGGTACTGGCTTCACCTTCCCTCTTGGAATGTTTCTCCGAGTTTGTCCTTTATGAGTTCTAGCATCATGGTTAAACTCAAAGACAAATATAATCTGACACAACATACTTAGAGGTTTATCTCATTCTTACTCTGTTCAACCACAATTCACTCATTCTTCCTCCAATATAGTACACTTCTGCAACGTCAGGAACTGCCTGTCGTTCCTTGCTTGGGTGGGTAGAGGTGCAAGGGATACCTGGGGCTGTGATGGAGTAATGCTCCTTGTTTGTCCCTTTCTGACATGAAACCTACTTTACTGAATTTGAAAGTCTTGTTTGGTACAAGGATCTTAGGAGGCTCCACACAGGCCTTTTAGGTTTTATCTGGGTTGATACCTTGTGTTGACAAGGTCAAAGGACCTGCCAGGGCCACATACTTCCTCTGTGATCTCCACCTAAGCAGCCTGAAGAAAAGTGCCGTTAAAACTTGAAGCTTGTTTCCTATCAGACAAGTCTTTACATACAGCAACAAAAGGCAATACTGAATATTAACCTCAGTGAGGGGGACAGGGGACGGTTACAAGGAAGGTTTCCATTTGTGCGTGCTGTGCATCTGGCAGCACTTCATGTACCATCAATCTCAAGTTCCCCCACCCCAGCTGCACCATCAGCTTTGCCCACCATTTGTGCGGCTTCACACAGCAAGAGGGGAGAGAAAAATGTATTAAAAATAGGAAAATGTGACTGTCAAACTCCCAACATTGACAGGTGAAACCCAGAGGGTAAAAGTAATCTCCAAGACCTCATACAACTCAATTTTGCAATGACTGTCTTCTAAATCTTCCTTTTCCCCATACAATCCCTCTTTTAAAGGAAACCTAGGGTATCCCAGGAGTGTTTCATGTCCTAACCAATTAGTATGATTTGATAGCCACATCATGACCACAGTTAAAAGGACCCCCAGGGAACAGATTCCTCTCCAAGAACGATGACAGATATTGGGCAGCGAATTTAACTTGGATACCCAGTGCTGATTTTGTTCACAATAGTCCACTCTACACAAGCATTTGTGATCTCTTCAAAATACAGCCACCTGATCCACTGATGAGCTAGCTTCTGAAGCACCATTTTGACCTATTAAAGTAGCTGCTCGTCATCTTTGGTTGGCCTGAATATACTGGGAGGCATTGCTGCTAGATGAGAAAAATCAGATATTCTGGGTAGACACAGAAACATCCAATAGAAATGTGAGGTATGTGGCTGTGAGAAGTAATCATTTTATGCAAAGGCTATATATAAACTCAGAAATTCTGCTCTGTATCTCTCCTCAGTCACTTCAACTGGCAAACTGTTTGTAAGGCAATGTGATGAACCAGACGGGGAAACTGATCCATACAAATAATGCTGTATTAGCACCTTATTGAGGTAATTGTGGTCTTGCACACAAAGCCATACCAGCAGAACCCCAAGCATGGCACAGAAGTGTCAATGTGGCGTTGGAGGTGGGGACAGCCTTGATGTCCTTCCTGAAGTTGCAGTCTGCTCTTGGCAACACTGCTAGACACTACAGAGGCTTCGCTGCGACTTGACATAGATGGATAATGAAACGCAACCGCATTTTAAAATCCAGAAAAAGAGAGCCAGCCAGGAATTTTTTGTCAGAATTTTGGGGTGGTTTTTTTTTTTTTTTAGAAAATGCCTCTTATCAGAGGAAGTCAGTTTGTAGACATTAAAGTTCTAATGGAGATTTGCGGGGTTAGTGAAACTTTCTACTGTCATTGCTCAGACATCTTTGGCAATTTCTGTTACAAGAAGATATATATCCATTAGCCGCGATTTAAGTTAAGCAGATTTTGCTTGCCTTGTTGCAAGGATCAATCTTATTATTCTTTAACTTATCTTTTCAATTTCACCCTTCCAGTGGCCACTGTGGAAAAGTCATTAACTTTTGTGTTGGTGATTTTAAGTCTTTGATGCCATTTTGTGTCTGAAGAAAGAAATCCATCTGCTCTTTTTGATCCTGAGCTTACCTTTGTTTCTCACATTTTCTGTCTTTGTAAATCTGCTTATTAACACTTTCACTGTATTGCCCTATATTCAACACTATCTCAGTCACACTTCAGCTGAAAGTCTTATTCACACTTTTGTCTTCTCCAGGCTTGATTATTGTAATTTTCCATCTCCATGGCCTTTGCAAGGAGTTTGCTTTCTTTAAAAGGCACAAGAAGGATCATGAAATAAGATCAAATAACATTTTGTGTTTTACAGAACAGGAAGAATAAAATGATTAAGAAATTATGAACGCAAGTCCTCAGCTTGCATTAAGGGCCTGTACTGTCTGCTAAACAAGAAACAGCAGTGAGCGGTGCCACAGATAAGCAAATACTCTCACTTTGATTGTGAGCTACTCCCTAAAAACAAAATTTACCCATTTCTCACTGCCCAGTTCAAACATCTGACTCTTATTCATCATTATTACTATTATTCTCTCTCTGTACTCGGCACTGGTGAGACCGCACCTTGAGTACTCTGTTCAGTTCTGGGCCCCTCGCTGTAAGAAAGACATTGAGGCTCTGGAGCGTGTCCAGAGAAGAGCAACAAAGCTGGTGAGGGGGTTGGAGAACAAGTCTTATGAGGAACAGCTGAGAGATCTGGGGTTGTTGAGCCTGGAGAAGAGGAGGCTGAGGGGAGACCTTATTACTCTCTACAACTACCTGAAAGGAGGTTGTGGAGAGGAGGGAGCTGGCCTATTCTCCCAAGTGACTGAGGACAGGACAAGGGGGAATGGCCTCAAGCTCCACCAGGGGAGGTTCAGGCTGGATATCAGAAAAAAATTCTTCACAGAAAGAGTCATCGGGCACTGGAACAGGCTGCTCAGGGAGGTGGTCGAGTCACCTTCCCTGGAGGTGTTTAAGGAACGGGTTGATGAAGTGCTTTAGGACATGGTTTAAGGGAGTGTTGGGAACGGTTGGACTCGATGATCCAGTGGGTCCTTTCCAACCTGGTGATTCTATGATTCTATGATTCTATGATCATTATATGCTTTTTGCGTTGATAACAGTGGACAAGATCATGGTGCAGATGAAGCCAAAATATTTTCATCACTAAAATTTCTGTCTCAGAGATAGAGTATAGTTCCTAATCGGCTTAAAATTATGGAAGAGGCCACACACTTGATACACAGTGGTGTATCACTGAGCAAGGTGGTGCCTACAGGGATGCGGGTCCAAATTCAGCTATGTACTCTGTGATGCCCCAGGTTACAATAGCACATTCCTATTGGAGCAGAAGGCAATTCCTAAGCATCACTGTGAGGAAAACGACCAGGAACATCTGTGCATGGTCATAGAAAACTGTAACACACTTGTCAATCAAACAGATTAAACATCAATTCCCAAATCTACCCTAATATTCATATGGTCTTAAAATGGTCACAGATCCACGCTACTTCTTCGTATATTGCCAGCCAGAGTTGATCCAGCTGTTTGGGTTTCCATGCAGTAGATAAGAATTTAGACTCTGTTGTGGCAGAAGTGCAGAGGGGCAAAGGCCAAACCCCACTCTGAAGTAAACATTTTCATGAGCTCTTTTCACACAGATGTAATCAAAGTGGCTTATGCATATCTGCGCACAGGCCTGCGTTATGCAACAGTTCGTATAAGGCTATTCATCTAGCTGACAAGTGTTCGGCATAGATTATTTATAGATTTTAAGACTATCCTATCACATGAACTGACTTTCTGTATAATATTGTTCAGAGTCTAACAGTGCTACATCTAAATTGACCCCAGGAACATGCATTTGAATAAACAAATCTTCTAAAGAGACATTTAGCCTTGGTATGAAGGCATCTGAATCTCCACAACTGCTGCTGGTACTTTCCACCAATCATTTATCTCCTTCACAATTCAACTATCCAACCAACACATCTTATTTCTAGAGTGAGTGTTCTTGGCTTTCCTTTTCAGTCACTGAATCTTTTTATTTGTTTGACTGTAGGTTAAAGACCTCTAGAAATACACACTAAAAGTAGCTCTTTCTTTTGTTAAAATATTGATTTTAAAGTGTTTCACTGGAAAGTGTTTTATCCAGCCTCTTTCATCTTCTCCCCGTGTCTGCAGTAGAATAACGTACAGTATTCTAGCGCGAGAATTCAAGCTGTATTTGGAGGTAAAGTTGCTTCGCATCAACTTCCGTCTACTTAAAATAGCCCTTCCTTATGGCAAGGTCTGTCCAGCTTTTCAGATCTTTTAAACTACATCTGTTAAAATTCATATCTTGATTTAAAACACATTAAGATCTTTGATGTACGGACACACAAATAACACATTGTGATACCCAGGACACAGGCATATGAAATAGTAAGCCCATAATATAATGTGGACTTAAAGCTCATCAGCTAGTCCACACCAGCTGTGTACATCCATACCTTTATCCCACAGCAAATTCAAAGGATGCCAGGGTACCTGGTACATTGATGCTAGTGCTAGTTGTGATTCCACACTGGCTGCAACACGACAGGCAATACCTGATGTAGTGTAAAGCCTGCCAGGATAGTTTCCTTCACCAGTACTTGAATTATTTCAACCTTGCAGAGTGAGCACAACATATGGATCTCATACTAGAAGCCCTATGACTGGATTTACTATCCTTTGGAATCAAAGTCTAATAAAAACAGACTCATTGATAGGCTTTTATTAACATAGTTCTCAAAAAAACCCCAAACCAAACCAAAAATCCAGTTCACACTTGTCAGAGAAACCTTATCAGAAGCATGTTTAGACATAACACGAACCAAGATAAACTAGCTTTACCAACAGAGGACCACAGGCAACTGGATTAGACCATTCAGAGTCCTTGGGGACTCCAAAGGTTTTCCTCTGGAGTTTTTACCTCTTAAATTAAGCAAAGCATTGACATGACACCCTGTTTTCCCTAGATGAATCATGTGGCGATGCTTCCACAGTAATTTTGGTTTCTCTTTTCAGTTTCTCACGTCTTTATTTGAATTCACCCTTTTTCTTCTCTAACTATCCTACAAGGCAGATGATGCTTTAGGTCATTAAGGACTCCATTCAGGGTTTTGCTTGCATGTTATTCACGTATTTTCATTGCAGAACTAAACAAATCTAGTGCTCCATTTTTGACCCTAGTGTAGCCCCATCAGACACCTCTGACCTGGGCTTAGCTCTGTTTTTGGTGTCCCCAGCTAGCAACGACACTCAAGAACTTAAAGCTTGCTTTTATTTTCCTCAGCTGAGTTAGCAACCTGCTCACTTTGCACTAAGGCTGGCCGTTAACCCATTGGAACGCTAACAGTTCTCCAGCACCTTTCCATGACTTTCCCCCTGCGTCAACACCAGGCGTGTTTTATGGCAGTTTGTTAGCGAAGTTTCCCAAGCAGACCAGGTTCCTGTAGGGCCAGACACCACGGGACGAGCCCCACAGGACCGAACAGGTCCCTTGCAACACCAGAGAGGAGCAAATAATTTGTCCAGGTTTCTTAGTGTCATATTGAGCAACATCCAGCCCATACCTAGCTTAAGGTCACAGCTGCCCACAGTTAGCTCCATTATGAAGCTACACTTGGGACAACAAGGAGATTGTACATATATAAATGAAAAACATTGTTTATAAGTGTTCTGTAGAATTTGGAAAAGGGTTTTCATTTAATATTGCCAGTAAATTATTTCAATTAAGGATGCACTTGAAGATGCATACAAGGGAGTACGTTTTCAGCCTGGGCTGAAACAAAAATATAGGCTGCATAAAGTGCTGTTGCCTAAAGGGATTAAGAGTACAGAAAAGTCATTGGAACCAAGATGTTTTAGCCTGCCCCTTATTTTATAGCATCAATATAGAGATGAGTTTGCTGTCTTGTTTGCTACTTTTCTGATCCTCAGCATTAGTTAAAAAATCTCTACTTTATAAAAGAGAAAATTCTGTGTATTACACACAAAATGGAATTGTGTTATTTTATTAACCTTCATCATAGCTAACAACTAAAGTTACTGTGACTGGAAATACATTATTCCTGCAAACATACTGGATAGTTCCCAGTCTTCACTCTTCTTCCCCCCCCCGATTTATTTGATTGTGCTTTTCCTTACAGTTTTTGTACAACCAGTTCACCTCTCCAAGAAATAATGTTAAATATTTTAGGTCTACCTCATCACGATTTTTTCCATTATGAAGGAGCTTTCCGAATTAATCTCACTATTTCCATAGTGAGATAATTTCTTCTTTTATTTTGCATAGGGATCTCACACAGCAATGATCCCAGTCCTGTGGAAGGTGAAAGTTACATCAAGGGCTACACCAAGGTATATAATAGGGTAATATATAATAGTGTAATACCTCATTGTTTTTCTTTTAATGGAGTGGCTACACACTACTGAAAGAAATCCACCCACAGTGATTCAGAGCCATTTTTGAAGTTCAAAATGCCACAAAGTGAAAATGAAATTAAATGCTTTTGACAACACATGGACTATAGTTTAACCAAAAGTATTCCAAAAAAAAACCAAACAAGAAGTGGGAGTTACCAACCCTAACCCTAACCCTTGAAACCAAGAGAGCTCTACAGAACACAGTGGAGGCACGAGACAGTGCACAGCATACAGCTTCGTTTCTTCCCCCACCTCATATTGGTAACATCAGGTCAAATCCTTTCTCTGTCATTGTTATGTTTTTCCTGCCACCCTATTTTTGTTAATGATTAATGAATTTTAAAGCAACTTCACACAATCAACATGTTTATAATTCCCAGCCTGGAACAGAGTATTTTAGGATGCCTATGTGAAAAAAAAAAAAAAAAATTAAAAATCAAGTATTTCAAGGTTTTTTTTCCTTCACTAGCCTAAAATCATGAGTTCAGAATGTCTCTTGGCTAGGATTTGACAAATTAGTTAAGTATAACAGTGATTTAAACTATCAAAAAGGAGAAAAACCTCATCATTGTGTAAGGCAAGATTGTGGCATTTAACACCACTGCTTCATGGCAAAGAATGTTTCTGAGGAAAAAAGGATTACACAATGAAAAATTAAATGATGCAGCAACATACTTACATAACTTCAAGCATCTCATTTAAGTTCTTTGCATATTCAACAGGGAGAGACATGCTCCGCCAGCACTGGTGATTTAGGTGTTGGGCAAAATTACTTCTTCCTCATTCACAGGAGGTCTCTACTGCAACTAAGATCTTTAGCCTCTTGTCTAAAGTTAGGTGAGCTGAAACCTGCTTTTAATAAACTAAGTAACACACTGACTGGAGAGAATTAGGCTCTGTTCTTGGTTTTATGCCAAGTTCCCAGGTGATTTGAGTTCGAATGTAGTCTGTGCTTCAGTTCCACCTGTTCATTACAGAAGGATGTTGCTTTCCCTTTCTACACCTTCACAATGTGTTTCAACAGTAAGGCTTGTATTGGTATTTAGAAAAAAATGGTCCAGAGAGTGCAGAAGCATAAATGAGCCATCCTTTGCAATAAATATATATATATATATTTGCTGATAGATTTGTAATTACTCTGCCTCCTGTGTTTTTCAATCTGCTTCAGGTTGGATCCCCTTCCACAGAAGATCTCCGTTTTCATGAGAGACTGTATTGAGGGCTTGGGAGAAACGACATCATCAGATTGTTACTGGATGACGGGAAGCAGATCTATAGCCAGAATTCTATAAAAGTTCATAGAAGTTTACCAAAGCTCTCTAAGGATATTAGGATGTTATTCATAAAATAACTGTGCTGTATGTAACAGGTACACAAAGGTGAAGAGGCAAGCCCAGGCCAGAAGAGATTTCAGTCCAAACAAAGTATTCCACTTCATTGCGCAAAGACAGAACACAGATGTGACTTGCCCAAAGACAAGAAACCTCTGGGAGACCAAGAAAGTGAACCTAGATCTGAGCTGGTCCTTGTTGAGTGTTATAACCACAAAGCTCTCCTTCCTCTCCATCTTGTTGCTCAGTCTAGTTTCTCTTTTGTTTCTTTGCAAATTTAGTCCTTCCCTTTCTTTTACAAGAAGTCATCATACAAAAAAGGTGAGGTGTAAAAATCTTTCTCCTCTGCTTATTGTAATCCTGCCCTCAACAAACCATATCTACATGTTTGCCTACCTCCAAATTATGTTCTATATCATATAAGATGTATCTTAAATCCCTCTTCTCTGCTTTGTACTTCCTCACTCTTCTTGCTTTGTTATTAGGTTATAAACCAGTGTGACAGTCTAAATGTTCCTGGAACAGTTTTTCATCTCAGATTAGTCTAAGAAACCCGCATGTTAGTGCATTAGGAATGGCAATTCCCCATGAGAGAAGCAGTTCCTTACAGATCACCTACAAAGTGGAAATGCTTCTCATTGCAGGACTAGCAGTTGGTCATCTTTAATTCTAAGAAGGTTGTGCACACAACTGAAATATTAAGAATACTAGATTCTTTCCTCAGTGTTTGGGGACCTGACTTTAACCCTTAGTCATACTGATGAATACTGAAGCACCCAAGGACCTCTTCTAGTCAAACAAGGCATTACTCACACTGGTGCTCCCCAACATGAGTAAGGACCGGAAATTTGTGCCTCAAGTGTTAATGACTAGGAACTAGTCTAAGCATGGTTTTACCATACTTCGGATCAGCCCTAAAACCCCTTGTGTGTGAAAGTCTTAGTTCAAAGTGCTTGTTCTTCTTAACCTACTTTCTTTCAGGGTCTGTGGGGGTTAAGTGAAAACAAATACAGTAAGAAGAAAAATCCTCCTGGGTTATTCCTCAACAATCGCCGTCTTAGGTGAACTATATGACAGCAACTGGCTACAGAAACCAAGTTTCATGGCTTGTCTGGGCCTTATTTCCATTTGCTTTATGCTTGCAGTAAGCTACTCACTGAACTGTTTTACTACTTAAGTCCAATAGGTAAAATTATGTCTTACAGTGCAGAGAAAACTGTACTGTAGATGTGGGCAGGCTTGAAGGAACATTTTCAGGTAGGAACAGATACGAGTTTACTTCAGCAGGATTCGTTTCAGGTGCGCAACTATCACATTACTCAGTTCAAACGAGACTCATGTCTGTAGCACTTGGCAGAGCCACATGGTGTAAATTTTCACAGCCATGCCTGTGGATGGATGTGTTCTTGATTGCTTAAACTTCAGCCTGTAGTCAGTCAGTGTGAGTTGGAAAAATGGAAAATATAAGACCGTGACAACAGCTAGCCTATTAGCAGATTTTCTTTTGGGTTTGGTTGATATTGTCCTTATAGGAAGATGGAATAGCCCAGTCAAGAGGCAATCTTCCACTGTAAGAAAACAGCTATATGCAAGATCATTTGTATTTGAAGCCTGGTTTATGCACAACGTCAGACAGATTAGTGGTCCCTGTACAGAACCTCACGTATCTGCTTCATTCCTCCCCCTTCCACTTTTCTACCCTGAAAATATTCTTGGTAACTGACACTATTTGGTTCCTCTGTTAGCAGAGTCAACAGACAAGCTGACAATTAGATTGAATAGAATTACTTTCTGTTTACGATAGATAAACTAGCCAGTGCTAACAACAGGTGGCTGTGATACCTTCACATGGGGAAAACCTTGTGCTGGAGCACAACCCCAAGAAGCTGTACTAAACCCCATTGTTTCCAACACTCATTCTAGGCAGGAGCTGGCATGGTCAAATTGGTATTAGCTGAAAGTGACTAACCTCAGCAGCAACTAGACATGACTGTTCACTTATGCTAGTCACCCTGACATGAAAAGTAGAAATGGTTTTATCAGCTCAGACCTAAATCTCCTGAGCCCAGTGTTTCCCCTCCAGTAGTGGCAGCAGTGGTTACCTAAGGCAGTGTATAAGCATCACAAACCAGCTAGGCTTTCTCCAGCAACCCACGGTGCAGTGCTGGGGGACTCTCTGAGCCAGAGGGGGTGTGTTTGGATTTAAGTAAAGTGCCATTAACAGGTAAAGGTAATGCACTACATGTATTTAAATGCAAACTAAACAATTTGGGGCTGCAAGCAGAGAAAAGGGCAAGCTATTGCGGTAAAAATCTAATACTATCATATATAGTTTCTGTCAGACAGCATCAAGATGCTAGCTTAGATGTGCTGTTCTGCAGAAATGCAGATGGACAGGCTAGCCAGAATGAGAGCACTTATGGGATAGGCAGTAAGTAGGGTAGAGATCTTATCTGTTCATCTGGTTATTTAAAGGCAACTAATGAATTTCAGTCTTCTAAACTGTCTACCTAGGCATTTGTAACTCACTGACATTGATGGTATCTCACTGCAATTCAGGGAATTCACAAGGTACAGTGCAGGTGTTACAGGGCCTGGCATTTTCCTTGCTCAACACATCTTTTCCCCTCTCCACCTCAGATCCCAGTACTGCTGGGCTCAGTTCAGCTGCCTCAGGTTGGTCCTCACCAAGTCCACAGAGCTGGGGACTGACTAGGGTCCAGCTCTGCGACTTTGTGTCACTCGCTATTGGTTCATACTCAGAGCAGCATGATTCTTTTCTCCCTAACACTTTGGTGATGCTTGCGTAGCTTGCCATGCCAATAAAACCTTATTTTAACTAAGCTGAAATCACACTAACAAGATGTGGAGGAAGAAGTTAACAGTACCTATAGCAATGAGTCTTCGGAAGGAAAGACAGAGGAAGTAATTCACTCTTCAAAATTACACATCACACCTAACTGACCGAAAATTCAGACCTAATTCTTGCAGGGGTACAGCTGCGATTCTAATGACAAGCGTTATGTGGGTACAAATTCAGCATGGGATAAAACCAAAATTAGGTTCATGGAACAAGAATGGAAAAAAAAAAAAGTTGAAAAGAGAGAAAAAAACATCGACAAAGCCAGCTGGACCATCCGCCTAAAAGAGCACTTGACTTGTGACTCCAGTATTTAGATAGCTTAAATTTGAAACCTACTCCTCCATGAAGGCACGCCAGGGCTTGTAGTTGTACTAATTCAATATGTTAGGTGAATGTTTCTGATATGATAATCAACAACAAAACGGCAGCTTTAGCTTTTTAAACCCATCTTAATGAGGTGTTAGAACCGAAGCCCTTTGAGGTGAATGGGGAAAGTTTATACACACTGCTATTGTTCCAGCCCGTCTGGCTCTCCCCTCGAAACAACAGCGCATTTTACCAGTGATTACCTTAACAGCCAGGTGGATAAGAAGGTGAATTCCTGGGCTGTTTGGTTTTGTGTTTGTGGGGTTTTTTGTGTGTTTTTTGTTTTTGTTTTTTTTTTTTTCTTTATACGGTCTTAATTTCCAAACGCTAGGGAATGATGTAAAGACAATGAGAAAAATAGTCTGATATTGGATGTGCTGGGAGAGGGAAAAGCACTCCTTAAATCACCAATTCATGCACCTTTGGTATTGCCTGCGAGTTATTTGAAGCTTCGGTCTATTTAGACGCTGGGGGAGTAAATGGATATTGTGTTTTTAATAGCTCCTCATTACCGTTTGTTTCGTACAGAACAAAACGCTTTCTTTTCAAAACGATGGCCTATCAGGCACTCATCAACGTGATTAATCGGCTCGTATTTGCTCAGGTCTTTGAAGAGAGGGGAGGCAGTCCGAGTGCTGGAGGTTATTACTGCCAATGGAAAACTCCCTGGATTCCACTTCCTCACTAAGCCAGCCTTGCAAACAACCGCCACCGAACAAACAATTGAAGACGTAAGTACATCACTTCATTCCCCTCCGAGAAATATTGACTTCAAAGCGAAGTTAAGGCCATTTAAATGCAAGGAGCTCCAAAAGGAGCAGGAGGCTTGAGCGGGAAGCAATGGCAGAGCCACACGGCTTTGGACAAGCATCAGCCCAGGCACAATGCGTGCTGATACCGAAAATGTGGGCAAATAAAACTCTCTAAGACTCGTTTTGGAGTTTTAGAACTTTATCAGGCCTGGGCAATGTGCGGCAATGATCTCCATCAATCATGTGCAACGAGAGAAAAGTTGGTTACAGAATATATTTCCTATTTACATGCATATGTATACATTTTCCCAGAAATTGTATGCATATTCTATTACTTTCCAAGGTATAATTTTAACGTTATGAAACTTTGCAATAGTCAAAACTCTTCTTAATTTGGAGCTGGCTGCAGCTCTCTACTTGACCTTGCCTTTCAGATTAGTGAGGATTCCAAACAGAGGTGATCACAGAAGAAGACACATCTGTTTAGCACAAATCTTTCTTCACGCAATACGCTATCATTTTCAAAGAAAGGACAGTGTCTGAAAAACACCGTTTTAAAGAAAACATGCTCTCAGTGGGACATTCTGTCTAACTTTCAAAACCCACAGCTGCTTAGGTGAAACTTAACTGTACTTTAGCTTAAATCAAAATATTCCACTTTGAAATATTCCACATATTGTATCAGTGTGAGCTGTTTTTCCAACAGCAGCACTGCAAACAGACTCACCTTCTCATGCAGTTCCACAATGCTAACCAGGAGGAAAGTTTCAGGGGAATATGAAGACTCCCTCTTTTTTTTTTTTTTTTTTTTTTTCCCCACGAGATCACCTCATTCTGCTCTGAAAGGCAAATGCCCAATCCCGTTTTTAAGGTAAAGATGCTGCC
Organism: Cuculus canorus; assembly: GCF_017976375.1. Classification (NCBI taxonomy): domain Eukaryota; kingdom Metazoa; phylum Chordata; class Aves; order Cuculiformes; family Cuculidae; genus Cuculus; species Cuculus canorus. Next base: position 116,143,436 of record NC_071402.1, read on the forward strand.
ACTGTTCTCCAGGTGTTCTCCTGCCCCACCTTTGATTGTAGCCAAAGGCCAGCACCTCCAGCCAAAGACTTTTAAGTGTCTAGCAAATCTGGGGCCTCATCTGAAGTTCACAAAAGGTTCTGAATAACTTCATTTCCAGCCTACATAGAACTGGTATTTGGTCTTCTTTTAGTCGTTCAATCAATTTAATTGTGCTATTAATCTATCTGTTTTACAATTTACCGCCAATCAAAACACAAAGGAAAATTCTGGTGCATGGCTTGCCCTCACAGAGAAAGAAATACTTTGATTTTAGACATAAATTTTGTTCAGCGTTAGTGAAAAATATAATATTCACTGGTGTTCTTTGCCCAGGCAATGGTGTAGGTGTCATGGGCCATGGAAAACATCAAGGGTATCTCCCAGAATAATTGTTCCCTTTAAGTGTGCTGCTGCTTTGGTTTGGGTTTTATTTGCTTGGTTGTTTTTTTTTTAAAATAAATTTACTGTCTTGAAGCAAGCAGTACCAAAAAAAGGGTTTAAGTGCTGCCCTTAGGAAGAAAAGGAGTGATACTGATTCATTTAGAGCACTGAAGCCCCCAGTAAAAGACCTCTGCTTGCTTTGTGCAAGCAAGAGACGAGCTCCAGGCTTACTCGTATTCTTTAGAAATTGTTCCTGAAGGAAGATTTATTGAATCCTTTGGTCCTCATCTTATGTTTAATATTACGAAACCAGATCTCTGTATGGTCTCGCTGAAGTCATCAAGGCTGCACATAACCCTCTGTCCAATACAGACGACTCTGTGATCTGTTTTCAGTGTGAAGAATCTCCTCTCTCGTCTGACCCTAATTTTAGATTTCTCTTTACAGTCACTTGCTCTGCAAGACTCAAATGAAAACAACAGTACCGGGGCTAAGTCCCTCAGAAAGTCCACTAGCAGGTTTGGATTATTGGTTAATTCCTGAAAACAGCACAGTTAGTTTCAGGCTCTGGTGAAAATACCAATCCTAATATAACATATAAAAGAGAACTGCACAATTATTTACATAGTTTTGGTCCTAACAACATTGTTTTATGCTTGACTTGCTGGACAGAAACTTGGAGAGATTAGTCTCATTATCTTTTTGTAAGCAGATATCATTAATATGGCAGGCATGAAAAAAATGGAAGAAATAATAACTGATGTAATGCAGACAGTGAATAGTTTTATAATTGCTAATGACACTTACAGATCTTCGGTTGAGGAGAGAAAGTATTTTGAAAGCATTTTGCTTCCTAATTTTCCTACCTGATAGGAATGTCAATTTGCTGGGCTGCAGCCACAGCCCTGCCAAAGAAACAGAGGCTTTACACAAGAGTGACAGTCAGAGAGTGAACACATAAAGTCTGCTTTGCCAAAGGAAATCTTCCAGTGAGAGATGGTGAAAGTATCTCATCCAGAGAACTTGCTGTGACCAACAGGAAGGAGAGGGGAAATGGGATGCTTTCGTCTACCATTTTATCCTCAGGTAGAGCGTCTGCAGGACAGCCTGCTCTGCTCCCAGGCAGGGCACGGGGGCTCCAGTCCTAGCTGCTGCTAACAGCAATTGTTCCAGAAGAAAGAGTTTGCTGGAGAAGATGTACACAGCTAAGGATCTGTTGTGTCCCAGCTGTGAGGTTTGACAGGCCCTTGGGAGGACAACACCCACCTCCTAGCATCTTCACATCCTATCTTTTCCTAGTGGTTTTCTAGATTTCTAAGGCAAAGAAAAACCTATCAAAAAGTCAGCTAGACAGACATCTATCTATTTCTAGCCTAGGAAATTCTAGAAGAATCCAGAAACTAAGAACTAAGAAAACAAAAACAAAAGAAAGGAAAGCTCTTTCCTTCAACTTCACATTTTTTTCCCCCCTTTTTGGCTAAATTTGAAGAACGTGGAGGAAAGATGAAGAATGTTTTGCTTGTTTATTTCAATGTGACAAAATATCTGATGAGTTTTCTGTTACGCGGAAAATGAATGGTTAACTTGTTACACTGACACCAGAGACAATATTTTTTTAACTGATTTATACGTTCCATCTTTTCCTATTTACAATTTGCTGCTTCTAAAAATGTGTAGCTGAGGATGTAGCCATGGCCCTTTACATCACACATTTTAGCTGGGGGAGTGTAAGGCACAAGGTGTTCACGGCAGCAGGCCCAAGACCTGAAGCAAAACTGTACCTGCTTCTGTTCCCACTCACTTGTACATCCATCAATTGAGGATCTTCCAACAAGAAGAATATACTTATCTAAGGAAAACATGTATTTTAATATCTTTGTGGAAGCCCATGCTGATGCTGTCAGGAGAGGCAGGAGCAGTAAGTAATTTTCAGGCTGACAAAAAGCCCCAAACTGAGACATCAACCCAACCACTCAGCTACCACCAAAAGGAGTTGCTGGGGGTTACTGGTGAGGTAAAGAGGGAGAGCGTGGGAGTTTTTTTCAGTTTTGACAAAGGTGGGCTTGAATTACCCTGGAAACCGTGACTCAGATGTTTTTGTGGCCCCAGCTTGCATTGCTCCCAGGAAACTCTCTGGTGCCGAAGTCACAGTTTAGTTACATCAGTGACTCAGAAGTGTGAAGATTCATATTTTAGCACTTGGCAACCAGAGGCAGCATTAAGCCATTTAAAAAATGAATGCTGATGAAACGAAGGACTTACGCGTGCCACTGACCATGGGTGTGCATTAGGATCCTGAATTGAGATGAATGGTTTAATTGTTCGCTGTCACTTATTTTGGTTAATAGCTCAGGGATAAAATGAGCTGACTGCTACAAGAAAGATATTTGTTTAATCCTGTCACAAGAACCTACATTAATTTTCACTTTCCTTCTGTGCTAGCGTATAACTGAAAGAGAAATCTTACCTGTGAACACTCCTGTACCCTAGGCTGCTTTTTTTTAGCTAATAAAAAGCTCCAAGTCCTTCTTTAATTATGCCTAGGATAACATTTTCTGCCACTTTTAGGAGAATCTCTTCAAGCAGCAAAAGGCCTCTTCTGTATTTCTATAGCATCCAACACAAACATGGCTTGCCTTGATTGCCTTTCAGATGAAAATGTAAAAATTATTTGTATTGATAATGTTTGCCAAACCTTGCAATTTTATCATAGATCTAGTACTATTTGCTGATTGTAAAAGTTACTTGTTAAGTGTCAATTTTTCAAGTCTTGTGATTAAATGGAGATTTTGGTTCTCTTCTGCTCTTTTTGATGAAATAAGGTTTCTACCTTTTGTAAGAATAGCTTGAAAAGTTGAATGTGAAAGGCTTAAAAAAACCTAAGGGAAAGAATCCTAGATTTGTAAATATGTGTCTTGTGTTTGGGGGGTGGGGGTGGAAATTCTTATGAATTTGCAAAACGTCGTGATTTTTAATTTAATATCCTCATTTGTTGATTATTTTTAAGACAGTGGCTGAAACTATTGAGTAGCAATCAAAACTATTTTAACCGTTTCCTCAGTGTCTCCTTAGTGTGAACTAAGTTAAAGCAATCATCATTTATGCAGAAGTATCTGTTTACCTGGTGTTTTGAAATAGATGAAGCATGATCCATAAGACACATCTTTTTGCCCTGAGGCATTAAAATCTAGCGCATTTTATTAACTGAGAGAATGTAGCACAAAGTGGCATATGGCCTTTTAGCTGGGATGATTTATGGTGACACACTCCAAAGGAGCAAAGAGGGCTTCAGGTTTCTCTGCCACTATTGTAGCTTTTCTGAATTGAGCATAGGAACTGAATGGAATAAACGTGTCTATAATTTACAGTGACAGCGACAGAAGTGAGATGAATTCACCGTAAAGATGGTGACATTGAATGAGAGCAGTGGACCAGTGTCTGCGCTGGAGTGAGAGATGAAAAAAGGAACCAAAAATGTCTTTCCTTAAAAGGGGGGACATTTCCATTACCCCTTTCTAAAATCGCATATCCCATTAGAGATTAAAATTTCTGTACGAGCAAAAAAATGACAGCTTGTTCAGAGCCACTCAGCACTCCATTTTACTTTTTGGCAAGATAAGATGCACTAAGGTCAATGAAGAAGCAAGTGTGACATGCAAGATCCTGCCCTACTACCTTTCTTTACCGCACTCAGCCTGCTTTCTAGTTTTCTCTGTGCTACGTGGCATCACAAGTGGCGAGACAAACCAACAGCATAAAATAAACTGCAGTCTCACTGGCAAGGATATATATTGACTTTTCCTTCAGGAGCTGCCTTGCTGATGCACACCCAGGTCTGGGTGGCCCTTGCTTGGGGAGCAAACCAGAGGGGCCATGCCTGCTGCCAGGTACTTGGGTACCAGAACAATGAAGCCACCAAATGAGCGTCCATGTTTTGGGGAGGATGAGCAAACAAAGCTTCTCTCACCAAACAGGGACTGTGGGTGAGAGCAAGAGCTGAACCCTACAGAGGCCATAGCATGTATGTTTGCACAGTGGCACTGATGGGGCAGCCAGACCTTGCTGCTGCCTCTCTGCTCCCCTCCACTGGCTGGGGCATGTGGGGAGCCCATATAGGGTGAGTGAGTGGGGCTAGGATGATCCCTCTTCCCCAGGAGTTTCTCTGCCTCTGGTGTTGCATCATGCCAGAGAGATATCCGTCTGCCTGCTATACAAACCTACCTGGATCACAGCAAGATGCTGAGCCACACACATCTGTAGCAATGGCAGAGATACTTGTCCTGGTCCCTTTGTTTCCATAGGTCACCAGCAGAGACAGAAGTCCCAGCCACAGGCCCATCTGCTCCTATGTGCATGAGTCTTAGTTTCAGATCCCAGGCAGGTACTCTGTTTTTCACGGTGTGAGGCTTTCTGTAGTAACTTCAGTATAGGCAATGCCTGAAGCTGGGCAGCAGTGACCCTGTGCTGACAATATTACTAATGCCTATTGCTCACAACAGAGGCGATGCTGGAGTTTTATCGGAAAGGGTCTGGCAGCTCGCTGATTCTTGTGTTCAGAAAAAGAGCATAAAGGAGCAATATATCCAACGTTCACTTTCTCAGATTGGGTAAGAGGAGCTTGCAGTTGTGTACAGCCAAGCAAGGCATTCCTGTTCAATAATTTCCGGAGCCAGGGTTGCAAGCACCAGTGTCAAGCAGATCATGGTGAGTTTTATAATGACAGGCTTTCCCTGATAGTATGCATTCTTACAAGACCAGGCCTGCAGTGTGAATCTGGTGGAAGATGATCTGCTCATACCTAACACACTCCTAATGACATTGCCACATTCATGCCACAGTTCACCACCTTTTGTGCATGCTTTATCACTGTTGAGGGGGCTGTGTTGCAAAGTAGATCAGTAAAATCATGCTAAATAAAAATAGAAGTGTTTGGTTTTTTTCACCCGTATCCTAAAGGATTGTGGCAGCACAGGAGAGGGATAACTGAAGTACGAAGACAGGAACAGGTTCTGAGAACTAGAAGGAGTTGGAACTTTTAAGGCTGGTTATGCCACCAAAAATAGCATCTTGTGAAACCACAACCAGGATCTACACAAAGGGTCTGTACCTGCATCTTTACCAGTTTCCATAACATAGGAAAGCCTTTGATGTCACCTCTGTTACCAGCAATAATGAGTGCTCTGTGCCAGACTTGCACGTGCCACTTCAGAAATGTATGCCTAAGAAGGGAAGTTCTTAATTTGATTATTTAAGCAGGCTTGAGACTGGTTTGCAGTCTCTTGCATCAGGATCCCAAACATCTCCTGTCAGAAAAGATATCGTCACTTATACCCCATAGCTACTGCCAACAGGATCAGAAATGCTGTTTTTAATTAAAAATGTTATTTCTAAATACAGTTTGCAGTGTATATTCTTGGTGAGAAGTGCTTCTCACCTTGTGAACTTTCAGACTGCCTATCAAAAGATTGCAAGCCTTTCTCTGATGTCTTGTCTACACAGAGTAAGCAAATGTGTTTTGGTTTCCACTGAAAGGCTTTGCTTGCTGGGTCAGAGTTGAAAAACCCATGCTGGCAAAAAGCTAGAAAATACAAGGGCAAAACTCCAAACCTTTTGCCATCATAGCTCATTTAATTTAATGTGGGCAGCTACAATCACAAAGGTACTCTTGCAAATATTATATGGAATTTATATATCTTCTCTAATAGAAAACTGCCACTCACACTGCACATTTTCAAACCCTAGTGTGCTTATAGGAGAAACCTAGTGGCAGATTAATTCACAGCCTCACAACAAATGATTTGAACTAATTAGGATGGGTTATCACCTATGTCTCCAGACCACACTCATTCTTGCTGTTCTATGCGTAAGGCTGAACCCTCACAAAAAAAGCTGTTTTGTAAAAGTGTTCTTTTGCTGAATTTCCATGGAGGGCTCTATTGTACACTTCTAGTCATTAATATTTTCAACAGTAGACAAGCTCAGAGTCTTGACAAACATTGTGGCTTGGACCTAATAACAACCATCCTGGTTTTCCCTTGTCCTGCATCTTGTACAGTCACTTACACCTGTTACACCTGTGGGTGCGAAATGCTACCACACGACAGCAGTGCTGTCTTAAACCCTCCTTCACTTACTTGTCACAGGTGTAAACAACCATATTTGTTTCAGGACAATAGAGATCCAGGCCCAACATGCTCTAGACCAAAACACACAGATGAAGGAACTCCATTGTACAGCCAGATTCAAAGTACTCTTTCAGGGCCAATCAACAAGAGTTTTTCTCCATAATTTTCTTACCATTCTGCTACTTACACATTAATCCCACAACAGAGAAGCTGCATAAATAAAGTGTATAATATGGTCACCAGAATTTCTTCCCAAGCACATATCTTAGCTGCAGAATTAATTCATGCTTTCTAATTTGATATGTTTCGTAGTTCAGTAGTTCAGTTCATCCTCCCTGGCCTGCCTTAGGTTGTGAACTCCTGAGTGAAACCTTCAGTGAGGGGCTCTTAATCCCCTTGCTCTGCAGTGAGTATGAACACAGAACTGTTCAATGTGGCCAATAGCCCTCCAACGTCTTTCACAGCTTGCTCTGATGAGATAGGAAGGAAAGACAAATTCTTTCACAACAGGCTAGGGAAGGATCACAGAGCGCTTCTGTTTACCACACTCATAAATTTCAGGGGACAAGTCCTCAGAAGCCCTCACAGTGCACACACTGCCTGTGAGTGGTTTTGCACTGTAACTGCTCACCCCCTACGACAGCTTAAGCTCAGATGTTCATCCACATTAATGCTGCAGTGAATCCATTTCCATATTGACAGGCAGTAAGGCAACAGAGGCAACACTAGCTATACCATACCTGGCTAGTCCAGGTGTCCTCTCCAGTGTCAGTGCAGAACTGACATGACAGAGGAATGAAAGGTTTATATATGTGAAACCTTAGAAAGCAATCAAAACCCAAGTGTAGCAGAGTCTTGTTATCCACAATAAGCGACATCATCATAATAAAAATGGTTTCGGTGTTTGTGACTTTACCGCCAGACTTGTCACATTTGATTGTTTTCTTAAAAGACGTGCTCCCAATTTTCTTCTGGAAGAAGCTGAAGGAACAGCTTTCATTTGAAAAATACAAGAAGTATCCCTGTGGTTGCAGGGCAAACTGTGAGAACACAACCAAAAGCAGTTCAAAAACCAGAAAGAAAATCACAACAGCCCATCGTTGCCTGAAAAAACATGCAGTTTTATAACAGTCTCATGACTCTGGGAGGCAAAACTTAGTGTGTTTTGAGTGCTTGGTACTGTCACTACAGTGGTTCCACTGCAGCTTTGCTTAACAGTGTGAACTTGCCTGCGGTTCTTACTTCTGATTGTGTGTGCCTCCAGAAACATATAATTGCTGACATTGTCAAACACCTTTTCCCTTTTCCACAATGCTGCTTTTCTTAGCTTTTCCAGTCAACTTGCAACTTCAAGCAGACAATAAGATGCTCATAAGCACTGTAGACCTTTCCCCAAGAGCAGGCTATCAATTTGCATGAAAGCAAAAAAAGCAGAAGGACTCATCAAATTGTCATTACATCTGTACAGAGCTTTAAAAAAACACTGTCTTTTTTTTTTAAATTTTTCTTTCCCTTCCTTTTATTTTTCATGGAGGTTTTCCCTGAAGCCTCAGCTCTCGTGCACTGTTCAGCTGTTGCTGTGTTTCTTACAGAGGCCCTGTGGATTACAGGGGTCCCTTTCTTGCTGAGCCTCTCTGATACTGCTAAAAAGAGAGAAAGCTTCCAAATGTTATTGCACGCTGCATTATTTCTCTTATTCTCATCTCTCATGTGTTTTCAGTTATGTGTGTATGATGTTGTTTTTCTGAGACTTTTCTGAAAGCTTTTAACTTCTGAAGCTTTCAGTCAAGTGCAAAGACGAACATTGTACAGACTACCATTCTGACAGATCCCGAAGAAGAAAAGGGACAGAGCCATTTGCAGCAACGCAGGAGCCCACGCGCATGGGCATGTACACAGACATACACAGGGCTACGTGAAGCTCTGCAGGAGGAAAAACTGCAGGATGGACCCACGCAGGTTTAAATTTTTTTGCAAACATACAATGCTTTTTCTGCAACTTTGGTTTCACAGTTTGTCACTTCTAATATTAGCTAGTGACCAGAAAAACACAGAACAGCAAACAACGTGTTTGAGAAGTGAATACTTGGATTCCTATGCACATTTCACGAGGAACTAATCAACATGAATCCCAGTCCCTTTCTTTGGGAGTAGGCACTGCTGCCCATAAAATGAACTGTGCTTATTGTATTATCATTGCATTTTTCTGCCAGCAGCCTGTCATTTCTTTTTCTTCGTATTTTGCAAATGGCAAGTACAGAAATCTGCAGTTCAGAGACTGTCCTAGATTCATCCATGACTGCACTGTTAAGTCACACATTTGATGGAAAAAGACAGTTTAAACATTCAGTTCAGTTATGAAGACTCAAACACAAGATCCAGCTGCTTTCATGCAGCACGTTTTCATAGATGACACAGGCTTTATACAAAAAAAAAAATAATACTCCAGCTCCCAGTGCTGCAGTGTGTTTGACTAGAAACAGTTTTAAAAGCATAACTTTTTAATTAAAGAACTGACCCAGAATTTTAAAATATGAAACTTGCCTTGAAAGATCTGGTAAGTGTCTGCCCCTCTTCTGCAGTCCAAGGATGGCATGTCCCCATCTTCCTTTGTTGCTAGCAGTAGTTTAAGGTCTCGTCCAAACAACAGCTTTCATGGAGCAGCTTACACTCCTCAGTGTCGCAGGGAGATCAGGTCTACGCTGCATGTTTCTTAGAAGTATACTGAAATAAAAACTGAAAATTAACACCTCTGTAACCTTTTCTAGATCTTATTTTCCCAAGTCATAAATGCCTGCTTACCTTTTCCTTCTATCACCATCAGCTACTGTTCCTCCCAAGAAATATCACAGGTACAGTGAAAACAAAGCGTTCGTGCAGGCCTTGCCATAACAACTCTGGTTTCACCAGGAAAAAGATAGCACAAATTATTTCCAAATTAGAGCCTTAGTTAATCACATACATTTTTTTATTTTAATAAATTCGGAAGAGGGTGTCCACTCAGCAATGCTGAAACAGCAACAAATCTTTAGTACAAAATAGCATTCCCCCTGCACCCCCCAGCCAGTTTGGGAAGTCCTTGGAGTGAAAAGTTGCTGAAATACTTTTACAAGTGGCATTGCCAGCCTGGCAAGAAGAGCCCAAATGGATGACACTGATTTGATCAACTCGGTCATTAAGGGTGTTACTACCAGCAGGGATATTGCACCCTCACCTGCCCTGAAAGAATTGATAGCAAAAATAGCTCTAAGGGAGATACCAATTAAACTCCTCCTTTTCTTCCTGAAGAGTCAGAAGCTCCAGGCCCTCAGTGCTGCTTTGACTCCCAGTTTCTCCTGACTTTCTCCACTGAGGGGCTTATAAATCCCATTTGTGGCATGAGCTGCAGGACCAGCCTGCTCAATAAACTAGCTGGTGCAGCAGCCTTCCAATGCTGCTACGGCAGAGGTGAGCCCAAAGGAGCCTGACCCTGCCTGACAGTGAACCCCAGGAGCACTCAGGGCTGTAATAAATAATGCAGGGCAAGGCATGAGACGTGGGAAATGTGATATCTCAGTTCTGAAATCCAGGTGGACCAAGTTGGCAGTCTTGGATAGAAACAGAATAAGTGTGAGAAATCACTCATCCTTAATAAATACCAGTTTCATAGGCCTTGCTGGTTGTGAGAAGCATTCAGCTTCAGCAAGTCATTGAAAACAAAATGTGCATTTTTTCACTTCAGAGGATTTAGGATTTGATTAAGTACAAAAAGAGGGAGCTCAGTGAGTAAAAAAACTAGACTCTCACTTCAGGGAATTCAGGTCAAGCCCTCTGTGAAACGAGTTCACATCTCAGCTCCGCATCTCCAGCAGATACTAGCTCACATCACAAAACCACTGTAAAGGATTTGTCACAGTATGGCATGTCTGAGGATCTCTGCTCAGAAAGGGTGGAGGAAGGGAGGAGGCTTAGCCTATATTAATGCAGAACTGTATCACCTCTTAGCTGCAGAAAGCAAGCCTGGGGAGGTCTGGACAGGAAGGGTTGGATCATCTTTAACCTGGCATTGTATCTACCAAGTGTAGACCACTGAAAATTTATATTACACTTGAAATCAAATCCTCTCTCTCTCTTGTCTGCAGATGGCTGCCTTGAAAAGGAGGACTGAGGTGCCTTGCCAGGGCCTTCTCCCAGAGTGGAGGAAAGAAGGTATACATACACGCAGTGCAAAAAAATATGGGTGAACACACGCTATAGCCACACTGATATGTTGTGGGCTATGTCTAACCAGCCTCCAACCAGCTGTGTCCAGGTCCTCCAGCTGCAGTGTGGTTCAGAGGTTACTCCGTAGTTACCAGATGAGCTCCTCAGGGTTTGTAAAAACTATCATGCCACAGTAAAGCCACTACAAGCAGTACCTGGAAGAACAAAGGCAAATCAACAAAACCTGTGAAGTGGGTGCACCTGAATTAAAATACTTACATGATTTAATTCTCTAGTTGTCAGGGAGAATTAAAGCATAGCAAAAAGGGCCACTGTATTAGAAAGTGAGACTGCTCTTCTGACTTCCCTCAGCACTTCTACATAGATGAATTCCTGGCATATTCATGGAGGACTTTGGACATACCCAGTTCCTCTCAGGCCATTTTCCCTATTTCTCTTTCCGGTCTCTTCAGGGTGTAGCAATTTAGAGGCAGCTGTATCCTAAACTTACCTGGGCACAACCAGCATTATCATGAGAAGAGACACACTCACGATGCATGGCCAACTTCAGTCTTTGGTAAGCTGAGATTCGTCGCATTTGAAAATGTGAACAACGCGGTCTGAAGCTGTTAGTTTCTTTGGCATCCTTCCCATTATTGGTATTTTAGGGCTGATCTACAACATAAATTGACACAACATTTTCAACATTAAGTTTAAGTTATATCTTTTATGATATTTCTAAATTGAAATAGTGTACCTGACTATTCCTGTGAATAAACGTATTACTGAATCAAGTCTTTTACAGCTCTGTTTCAAGCATAGGTACCACTTCTAAAAGCAAAGTATTGTCATTCAAGTCCATTTGAAATTTTCTGTAAAGTTGTAGAGTGATTTGTGGCTTAAGTATATTTTTTCCTTGCATCTTTCTTTTTCAGTGCGGTCCATTATTTCAAGGCCTGACTTTGAATAGAATTTATATTCATCCACCTCTACCCATGCTCCTGCATTTTAAAGTTGTGCTACTATGACTGCACAAATGAACTAATGACGCATTTGTACAAATACCCAGTTCAACACACACTTGGCAGTTTTACAGTTGACTGGCTCCATTTTCACAATGTAACCCAAGCCATGAGAAATACAAGTAAAATGGGCAAACAATTGCTGTGGAGTAACGACCTCATGTATGAAAGATTGTGAATTTGGATATTTGGGAGTATTGTTTAATTTAAAATAGGAACTCACTTGCTCCAAAGTGCAAAGAAGCAAACATCCCCTTTTTAATGCAATACGAATTTTTTCAAACCTTATATCTTGGGCACCTTCAGGGCTTGATGCACCATCTTAAGCTTTGCTGATTAATGCATCTCAGTATGTTCTTCTTTTCAGGATACAAACCAGAGGGATGTGTTCAGTAAGAAAAAGAAATAATTTACAGTAGGCTCTGAGCCCCAGCACCCTATAAATGCTTCATTCACCCTTTTTGCGATTGTGAACATGTTTACAAGTGGCGAGAATGTGTTGATGCCCTCTAGTGGTGTATTTCTTCTAAATGTCTTGTGTTGTGCCCTGAAGATGCTCCCAAATGGAAGCCCACGTGCCCTTCTCTGCAGCGCTCTGCACGAGGGACCCGAATCACAGAGCAGCTGGAAAAGAGAGAAGACAGCATACGTAACTTTAATTCTGTGTAAAGCCAGACTGCGACGTGACGTTTAATCAGACAGCCCTGTTCCAGACTTGATGACCTATCAAACGAGTGGTCCTCGTGACATAAAAAGTACCTCCAACTTGATCAAATGCAATACCACCTCCAGTTCTCAGAAAATTATGTATTATCCTTCAGTTTCAATCTTCCTTGACAAAAATTCACTCTCTTCACCCACCTTCTCTCCAACACCCTTCCAACATTGACCTCTTTCCCCAGACAGGTTCTCTATAAGCCGCAATCTCCAACAATTAGCTGCCAGTGTTTTGCCTTTGCCAAGAACTGGGAACAAGTCATTCTGCTCTGCGAAAAGAACAGGTCTCGAGATCTTCAGACAATGCCAACCAGCCAAAACATTAGTAATGAAAAAGATGGGAATTTGATGGAAAATTTTCAACCAGTCCTTGTTTCCTGTAGAGCAGCTGGAAAATGATACAACCAAAGCTAAGTAACGTATTTATCAGCTCCAAGAATTACAAAGTAGAGTCTATTGTATTTACAGTTCTAGCCACAGAGGCATATATAGACCAATCTGAAGTGTTCATCTAGCTTGTTACCACTCTATGATAGTGCTTAGAAGGCAAAAAATCCCACTGCCCTTTCTTCGCTTTCTGCAGGCAAGTGATGTTCACAAGGGCATGTTCAGGAAGCAGCTTTTTTTTCCCCTTACCAGGGGAATTACTTTAGACTCTTGCAACATGTAAATTACTAGTTTCAGCAACCACATCCAAAAACCAAGGACAAAACCACCAATCTTTCTGTGGCTGCTTCTGATCCTGCCTTTTCTATCCCAACCATAGTGAGATGTTCTCTTGCAAGTACAGCTGTAGCAGCTTAAGAAGTTTCTGTGGATGGAATGATAAGCCTGACTCAGCTGGCACTGTGGAATAGTCAAGGAATGTTAGAGTAGTTGCTTATTCAAATTCTGCACAGGGTTTTAACAAAGTGATGGGGTGGTGATGCCTTATACTGCATTAGGTAGCCTGGTAAGAGGATCCTTAACTATGGTCTTAGACTATAAACCTTATCAATGCTTGAAAGATACTACTAGATTGGCAGTTTAGATTACAATATATTTGAAAGAGCTAGACCCTGCACTTTTTTTTCTCCCAGGACACAATCTTTTCTGGAGCACTTACAGTAAATGTAAAGAGAGCCAATAACACTCAGATCTTGGAATGAGGATCAGTGGTCTGTCCAGCCTAGCATATTGTTACATTATCAGTCCATCAGCCAAGCCATTTAAACTAGGAATGTAAAATCTTTTCTAGATAAACTCTAAAGCTTTGTGCAGCAACTAGCAGAATGATTTGGGCCACTAGAGTTATCTAACTATGAATAAGAATTATAGTAGAAGGGACCAGTCATGAGACTGTGTGTGAAGTAGTATCAGCGCCCAGAGTTCACCTCTGAGGAGCTTTTTGACAGGGTGTGGCTGTAGGATCAAAATAAATTAATTGCAAATGATGTTTCAATTGAAAACTGAATCTGAATCCTAATGAGACCCGAAGAAATACTGTGTTCCTGGTATCCTCAAGTCTTAAATTCAATGTCTTTGGCAATTTGGTTGGAGCATACCAAAAGATGTATAACATGGGGAAGGAAAGGAACCTACGTGGGTTTAAGGATTGCTCTAAGTCTTTCAAGGAATGAATCATTACTGATGACCAACACATGGAGGGGGGTGGCCAAAGGCCCCTGAGGTTGTCTGACACTCAAGGAACAGCTTTATGAAAGCAGACATCTTATGAATAATTATTAAAAAAATCTGTTCCGTTCTTTTGCATTGACCCCAGACGGGCAAGCCAGCCCCTTAAAGATGGTCTTTCTCTGCTCAGTCAAAAATGGTATGAAAATGAAGCATTTGATAAGGAATCTGTGTGCATTTGCAAAATACATTTTTCAAGGCCAACCCCAAGTGGCTTCTTGATAAAATATTTGTGTATCTAGGATTCAAGCCCCTTGCCAGCAATTATTATCATACAGAAAGGTTATTAGTTCTTTTATGTTTTGCCTTTTACAACTATTTCTGAAGTAAATTACTTTTGAGAGAGGAGCAAAAGTGAAAACCACTCAGTGCCAATTACAGCAGGGCAAGACGCTTTGCTAATAACAGACTTTTGACATTATTTTTGACTTCTACTGAACAGATTGTGCTTGTGTACCACTAACTGGAAGATCCAACTTTCAGTGTTTGGGTATAATTAAAAAAAAAGTGTTCAGTACAGTGCTGCCAACAAGAGACATCAAATCTACACATTACGCAAAAGGATGAGCATTCTCTTGGGGAAAATTGGTGTCCCAATCATCTACTTACTTGGTGTTAAAAATACCTCCTACAATGCTTTATTCTGGTATTTTGCTTAGTTTGATAAAGGTGCTTCTGCCTGTAGACTTCTCCTCTGCATCCCTAATCATCCCTCCAGTTACCTCTCACGCACCTCTTGTCCTCTTTCTGCAAGTACCAGCCTGACTGACTGGAATTGAACCCAGACCAAGAAATTCTTGGCTCCTGCTGGGTCCCATGCCACTACTCATGGGGCAGTGCTGCATACCCTTTAACAAATAAAAATACAGGATTTGCAGCCATGGTGTGCCCTAGCTTGATGCACAAATGCAGCACTGTTTGGCTCTTGCTTCAGGGGAAGGTGGTCTCAGAGGCACAAGTCAGGGCTGGTTAATAGCAAATAGGATTTTCTCCTGCTTCAGAATAGGCTCTCGGGCTTTGAGACAGGACACTAAGCTTGCAGAAATGCAGAGAATTTATTTTAAGCAATTCCTATTCTTTGGCCTCCCACTGGCTAAATCTACCAGCAAAATGCAAGGTTATGTAGAGATAGTTGTGCTGCATTTAAACATGTTAACTCAGGTTCTAATAGCTGTGTAAGCACAGCAGCACGCAGCTCAGTGCAGGGCTAATTTGCCCTGCTGCTTGTTTAACACCAGCATGTATAATTCCACGGTGATTTGCAGTAGCCATACCCAATTTCCACAACAGTTTCAGCTGGATATAACTTTCGCTCATGTAATTGAGTTACATATCCTCATCGTGCACTTGCAGCTTTAATGGCTATAGGCTCTGATCTGTGGTAATGGCTCAGGCAGGATGAAGAAGGGGATTAAAATTTATATTCCTGGGGCAGTCTAGGTACTGCCAATGAGAGAGAGAGAAATCATCAACATTAATAGTCTAACTAGGAAGTAAAACTGTTGCATGCCAGTTACTAAAGGGCAGGTATGTGTTTAATCCTGTGGTAGCGCAGCTCTGCCTGCGGTATGCAGCCTTGAGACCACAGGGGTTTAGTCCTGCAAAGTGCTGTGTACCGATCCCGCAGTGGACCAGCAGAAGCTGGGGCACACAGCACACACCGAGCTTTTTCCTTCCCCTGGCCTTGCTAGTAATCAAACCCTTTTCAGGAGTCAAATCTTTAAATCCTTCTTGCTTTACTTGTACAAATAAATCCCCTCAACATCCCTATCCTTACTCCCACGTGTAGTTTCCCTAAGTTCTTTAGACAAGAAGAAGCAGTTAGGATTGTGCTTGAAGTTACAAAGTGAAAGGAAAAACAGATGAAAGTAATTCTGTCTATCAGACGAGCTCAGGAACATAAGACTGGGAAAGGCTGTGCCTCCCAGCAGGTTGAATCTGGTGTTTACAGTGTTGCTTTTAACGCACCCAGCTGCAGAAACAGAAAAAGTTGGGAGGGAAGGCAAATATCTCCTAAAGGGAATGGTCACAACAAAAATAATTAAGAAGAGCAAACTGACTCAGATTTAAAAGTCAAAACGAGGCATCACTCAGAAAGGCAGAGCTGCCACAGAGCCCCATCAAGTGACTCATGCAACCACATGTCAGGGCCAGAGGCAACTCCACGGCCACCAACACAACTGACTGCCTCAGGACTCATACAAGGAGCCAGATGCTCTGTCTGGGAATCCATCTTCCACAGGTCGGCTTCAAGATCCCAGGACTGTCATCTTGAGAAGAGGAAGCACAAGTACAACGTGGTGACATAAAAGAAAGTTTGAACTGGACTATATTTGGTTTTGTTTAATTGTTTTTTAATGCACTGAGTTATAAATAAAATGCCTATTTGCTTTGCTGCATGGCTGGCTTTGCTTACAGAAAGAAAAAGAAAAGTTGATGTCCTCTTTATGAAGTTAAGAATAGGTCCCGATTACATGTTTCCCAGCACTATTGCCTCAGGCCTGGGAACCCAAGGAAACCACCCCCACACAAAAATCCATGTGTCCCACATGCTCCTTTGCAAAACAAACCCTCAGATCACAGGCTGATTAGGCAAACAAACCCCTCCCTGTCCTGCAATGGAGATAGGCCAAGAGAAGAAACATTTACCAAGCTCTCCGCCCTGCACTTTTTAGATAAGGGTCTGAGCCATTCTTGATTTTGGTAATCAAGAACTCAGCCAAAGACAATTGCAAAATCTGACTGAAAGCTTAGATCTATCCTGGAAGGCATGCCCATCCAGGAAAAACAAACTTTGAGCAGTCAGTGAAAAATGCCAACTTGTTTACTACTCAACCAAACGGTAACAGAATTACCAATTCCAATTCCCTTGCCCTGATATTTTAACAGGATCACAATTCAAAGGTGAGAGCTTGAAAGTTGGACCTGACAAATGACTCATTTTCAAACAGGCACATCCCCACAATCTTTTCGGCTTGACATTGTAAAGTATGCAATACCCAAAGTTTTCCCAGATATGGAGTCTGCATAAAAAAAATAGGAAATTTAAGTCACTGGCAATTTAGTCTATAGATAGCTAAAGTTCGATATTAGGAAGCAGCTGGGTTGTGTCGTCTTCAGCTCTGTTCTGTCATTTTTGCCTTGGTAGCTTGGTGCTGCTGCTGCTGCTGTGACTCAGCATTCCAGCACAGTGAGAAGAAATGCAGGATATCTTGCAAGAATGCAGGATATATGTCTGGTATTTGGGCAAAATTTATTCATGTGCCACACCTGGGTTAAAAAGAGTGCTTCCTCAATAATGGAATGACCTGGCCAAGCTTCTTTCTATGAAGTAAAATATCATTTTTCCGTAATTACACCTAGTGTTTTGTTGTTATGTGGGAAAATATCTTGTGTGTATATATATATTATACCATACTGTAAGTAGAATGGCACAAAAGGGGATTTGGGGAGATGATAACTTCCAGCAGCTCCATTCAGCAGGTGGTACAACTGGCAGTGGTCTTTGCTCCAAACCCCACAAGAGGAAGGGAAAAATCCTTGTGTCCAAAATAGAAATATTCATCCTAGCAGCAAGATACGCTTTGGCTTTGGTATCCCTGCATGGATCCCCTCGAGTGACTCTGTAGCAGCAGGCTGAATCAGACTAGATCAGAGCTGATGTGGCAGCAGCAACAACACTGCCTGCTCAGTGACTCCCGAAGCTGACTTTCCAAGGGCAGCCATGGTGGGATGGATGCTGCTGAGCTGGACCATGTGGCTGCATATTGAGACAGGGGCTGGCATGGTTGAATGTTTTGCACATGGTTGAATGTTGAGCAGATAGGCAGAGGGGGAACCTCCCTGACCATTGAATTTGGCTGGATCTGTGGGTGTGCTTGAATGGAGTGGGGACCGGCAGCTTTTTTAGACCATAACAATGACTAAACGCACAGACTGGTGCCTAAGGGAGACCTCATATTCCTGAGATACTGACTGGGTTTTGCTCATCTTGCTTTTCGGAAACATTTATCATGTTGGTTTTAAATTTTTCCCCATTTCCCTGAGGCTTCTGAGGCTCAATATCCTGAAGGCCTCCAGAAAGTGTGGGGGTGCAATTCTCCTGGAGAACAGGCTAAAAAGCTTAATGTTTAAGTTCTCTGAGCCACAGCTGGAACATAGCTTTCCATATAAGCTCAAGCCATTGTGCCACTTCTTGTCATGAGAACTTTGGGAAGGTTACACTCACTGCTTACCCACATCCCTCCATGTAGGTGTATCTATGCTCAGGCGATTTGTCTGTGAAGGCTGTAGAAATGCCCACGACCATTTGGCCCTGTGCACAGACAAAGAAATGGAGACTTTTGCTCACATTTCTAATGACAACAATTAATTGTAAAACACAGTGGCCTATCTGTAATTTTAAACATTAAGCAAAACTGACAGTGCCTTTGTCCTTACTGTTACGATCTGAGTACTGAAGACAAGGCAAACAGCATATGAACCTGGGATCAGCAAAAGATAGGGAAGTTGGATGATGGCAAAAATCACAGTTAAACTTTAGAATGGAAAATGAAGAGGGAAGTGAATGACAGACCAGGTTTTTTTTTTGTTGTTGTTGTTAGATGGAATGTACATTGATATAAATACCATGAGTTCAGGCAGGCCATGTGATTCACATTTCTTGTTAGTTACACTGTATTAAAGTAATTGCTAGTGTAGTTAATTGTTGAGGTTATTATTCTGTGTCAATGTAGCTACTTTTCACTATTCAGGTACCATTACAAAATAATTAAGTTTTCTAGAGATTCAAAAATATTTATCAACTTGTTTACCTAAAGAATTAGGAAAATAAGAGATGATGGAGTTGCCCTCCTGACTGCAGAAAAAAGAAAATAATCTGACGTAAAATAATGAAAGCTTTAAAAACCAAACCCAAATAAAAAAGAAGCAACTACAACAGTTAAGCTGAAAAATGGTGAAAGAGGAACGATTACTGGCAAATGCTATGTGGCCATCCATCTTAAAATGGAATAATTTTTATAACTCTAATTACAATAGGAATGAGAAAGGTAATTACTGTGTTTTCTATTGGTATCCTTTGTAATGTCCTTCTAATTAATAGGTCGTCCAGAACTCCTAGTATTGCAAAACCACACAACTTACCTCTCCACACAAAGCAGGACCATTGTGAAGTTGATCTTAACATGAACCTCCGATGAACTCCCTACATCAACTCCTTCTAACATCCTGTGTCCTCATTCACCAAAATGAAACTCCGTTACCATTTCTGATTAAAATATCAAATACAGCTTCAAAACCCTCCAGATAGGTGCTATGACATTGAGGTTTTTTTTTTTCTTGTTTCACTCATCACTTTACCTACGGTAAATTTCCACAAAAAAAAAAATGCATCTTTCATCACATTCACATCCCTGCCATTTATGTGACACCTTCAGAATATTTATATATGCTATCAAATGCATAGGAAACACCATAGGGCCCAGATATAAATACTTTTTATGTGTGCACTTGAAGATATTTCAAGATGATCTCTCTCTCTCATCCTGAGTTTATTTGTGTTATACATATGAGAATAAAAGTGTGTGTATTTCAAACCCATGATCTGCTCAATGAAATTTCGTCCAACACTGTCCAGGTTCAAAAGCATCGTTTCAGAACAGCAAGACTGAGAAGAATCACAGTAACAAAATATTAATCCTGCCATGTGGAAAGTGTAAACACGCAATGAGTAGAGGGTTAATACTAGTAGCGAAGCTACTTTTTCTGTTCTACATTGAGTATGTTAAGTAGTCATATTTAATGACTCAAATCAGCTTGAACTTATTTGTGTGGGTGTCACACACAGGACTATTTGAATACACCAATCCATAGATGCAAATGGATGTATTGAATGATCTGTGTCTGCAGAGCATTGGAGGAGAGAGAGTGCTCCATCTAAAGGGCAGAGGCCCAAAGGTTTTTGTCTCCATCTCCCACTGATCAGCTACAGCAGTTATCGCACTCCATTACCCACATGCCCCTCCTCTCAGAGGTCACAGCCCCCCTTGCACGGGTGCCAGAATGGTCAATCAGTGATTTGCACTGCCACTTCAGAACAGAGGCTGTACTATCGTGTAATCCATCTATGGTTTTGCTTTAGGTTAACATACCAGGCTGTGAATAAGGCGAAGTAGCAATCTCTACTGAGTGGACACAAAGCAATATACGGGAGCCCAGGGCACCCAGTATTAACTGTCCCGCGTGTCCATGAGTAGAATGAAGCCCACAGCTTGCACTCCAGTTAACTCAACCCAGGAGTGAGAATGCCTGATCCAGTGCTGCCAGGTGATCACTCAGCATTGATGAACACAGAAATACACCCTTTGCACCAGGGCTGTTAAAGCATAGTTATGTATCTATGCTGGCAGCAACTCCACCACAAGCAGACAAATTATGCTAAACACCTGAGTATCCAGCAGCAGTGAAGCTGACAATCTGCACTGTCGCAGACAAATCTTCTTTGAGCTTCCCTGCACAAGCGAGACTGAAGCTATCATGATGCGAACACTAACTCATTCTGCAGTCATGCCTTTTTCTTTTGTGGACATTTGCTCAGTGAGCAAGAAGAACCTAAATCATTCCTTCAGGTTTTAGCTACAGAGCTTTCTACTTCCAAGAGGTAAATGTTTCTAAGATGTCCTGGAAGGCAGGCACCTTTCATTAACATATTTAAAGACCATAACTTGCAATTGTGAATCTTTTCTTTAATGATCAAGACACTCGGAATCCCCCAAATACTTTCATACTGAATTAGCCACAAGATATATTTGAAATGCCAAGGTGGATTTTGGTTATTACAGTAAATTAGTAGGAATAATAAGTTAAGCATTATCTTCAGAAAGCCAACTGCATGAAGTACAGGTCATTCAAAACTTTTAAATTGAGCCTCATCTTAAATTCAAAGATATAATTGATTTTTTCGCTAATATTTACCTCCCACATTGTGTTTTCTTGACACTACACCAAAGTTAATTCTGCTATTTTAACAATGTTCATTTGTGCTACCTGTTACAGATTTAACACAAATCTCACTGTATGTACTTTCTATCTTTTTATCAAATTCTCAGTGTCAAATGATCAACCAAGAACCTCAGTATAAGATTTCCACCCTTTGTCACTGTAATGGAAAAGTCTGAAATGGAAACCATGTTGCCATTGTCTTTAAAAGTACTCAAGATTTACTATTACTTAAAATCTAATAATTTGGGGACTTTCTCTCATGCTTTTTGAATGCTGGGAACCATGAAAGTGTACTTTACTATTTTTAGCTTTTTACATAGACCAGAATAACTGATCCACCCCCGAGCAATGTGAATTCTCTTCTGCCTCTAGGAATATTCACAGAAGATCCACAACTTCCTCCATTATGTTTTCTAGACAGTTATTGTGTCCTTATCCTTGTTTCCTAGGTCAAGAAGATTACTCGTCTAGGACTCCCAGTTAACCTAATAAAGGTGATGAAGCTGGCCATTGGAGGAAGGAGGAGTCTTTATAGAGATTTCTTTATACAGATGGTTAATCTTAAGAAAAAGGTATGTTGAAGTCTTTTAGAGATATTGAAAGCTAATTAAGTCCAAAGTAGATGAAGCCATATACATAAAGTGGATAAAAGTGGGCTACATGTTGGTTTTGGTTTTTTTTTTCCAAAATTTATCCCAACCACTGATGTGGTTTGTACCTAGAGTTACACAGGGCATGGAACCAGCCTTGTTAAAATCAGTAAGAGCTTTTAAACTTCAGTGGAACCAGGATTTAAGCCAGAAGGTTTTATTTCTCTAACTTAACAACGTTAGAACATTCAGTTAGAACACATCCTATCTGCATTAAAGCATAAGTCTCACAAAATCAGGGGAGGTAACCCTATAGGATTGCAACAGGCCATGTTTAATATGCACTAGATTTGCTTTAGCCCTTGGTGACTGCATTAGCTTTTGTTGACTTCTCTGAATCAGAGCTACACTGAAAGAAGCCCAATTAATTTATTTAAAGACTCAGTAGTCAATGAGTATGTGACATAAAACTATTCATTGTTTGAGCTATTGTTCTTAATCAGCTCCCTTTGCCATCCATCATTTTAAAAGGATGCCACAGCCACATCACTGAAAAATGAAGCCATCAATCTTGAAAACACACTTGCATTTTTCACAGCTTGAATATTAGTAAATTTTAATGATGAAAGCTGGAAAATTTTTCTGTAATCACCCAGCTTAATTATGTCACTGGTGGGCTGCATCCCTGACTTGTGCTGAGATGTGACACAGCTCTCAAAACCAGGCAAAGGTATTCAGTTATATGTTGGAGGTGAGCAGAAGAGAATTTAGAAAACAAGCTGGAGAAAACATAAAATGTAATAAAGGACAAAGAGGAGACAAGTATTTTGTGCAGGAGATGAACTGCCTGCAAACCATGGATTGGTGTTAAATCCTGAACTTTAGTGAGCAGGCGATGAGCTGGGTTCATCTAACACCAACAAACATGATATAGCTATAGGGCATTTCACCCTGGTTAAATACCAGATGAATTAAAGGCTGTTGCCAGCAGCTGTGATGAATGTCACTGGGATGCCGTTTGATTGCTCTCTGAGTTTTATGAGTGAAGTATGTCGGCTCCTTCTTTGTTAAGGTCAGCATGTATTTCTAATGGTTCATCTGCAGGGCTTTGCTGAAGGCACCAGTGAGAACACAGGTGCTGGAAAATGTCCCTTTCATGCAGCACAGACTGGAACAAGCAAGACTGAATAGTGTCAAGAGGAACTTTTGCATCAACATGTTTGCAGAGTGGAAAAAAGACTCACAGATCAGGACATAAAATGACAGGCATTTGTGGATAGGACACTTTATTTAACTTGCATAAACAAATGCTTTTCCTTGAGTTACCTGCTTCTGAAATTCAGAAAGATTTGCACAACTTTTAAGCACCTTTATATAAAAGTGTCAGACTGAGAAGGGACCAAGGCTTGCCTGTTTTCAAGGCTTAAAAGGCTTTTACTACTGGGTTCTGAGACAGTGATTCAGAGAAGGGGTTATGAGCTTTTTAACCCTTCTTATCCCTTCTGGATGATTACCTACACTAATGTCAGAGCTCCTATTCCTCTGTTTTTCTTTTGTACAGGATAAAGCGAAGCTTGGCTTTCACAGCAAGTGAAATCCGTGGTCACTCTCTTTCCCACCTATTCTCAGCTCTTTCTTCTTCTTTCTTTCTATATACACTACTGACAGAGGAATAACTCCTAAATTTTTGCTGTGGTCAACAGTTGTACAACAAAATAGGCACCTTACTGGATCTCATTGTTCCTCGATGAATAAATAAATGGCTGGATGTATTCTTCCCCTTGGAACTTTGTTCACTTTTAAAAAAATAATTTTTTAAAGAACGTTTGATCATTATTACCAACAAGCCAAATAATCTAGCTGTCACAATGCCAGGAAAACCTCTTCCATCTAATTCCCCCAGCTTGCTCACTAACTGCATCCTAGCTATCTCTTGAAGCAAGAGGATACTAAGACTTTGTTTATACCCAGGAGTAACCCTAATCCTGGATGTTGATAACAGGTACAGATGAACAGAATCAAACTGGAGCTTGTTGACAGAGTGAACTCACTCATACCTGCCAACATCTATCATGTACAAAGTCATAGGAATCTGATCACATCCAGTGGAGACCTACTATGTAAGCAATGCTAATTAGCTCATTAAGGCTAACACTTTTCTGGATTCACTTGGCTTTCCACGAATCAGTCTTGCTGCATGCATGCATGGACTTCGACACTCTCACACATGCTCTTCATGCTCACATCACTCTACTCCACATGTGCTGTGAATCCTCAGTGTCTGGGACATGTTGAAAAGCCACAGATGCTTCTCTGCATGTATGCAGTGATCACTTGTCTGGCCAACTGGCAACTGATTACTGCCAAAAGTGGGCACTGACTTCCCTACAAGATGGTTAATGTCACCATGTGGACATTAGAAACACCAATGTAAGTCCCTTTACCTTCCTTTCATCTTAGAACTAAGTTTCTCTGATGTCAGGACATCTAAGGAGGACAGAATGGATGTTTATTTGGAGCCTCTTGAGGCATAGGTTTCAAGGTTGACACAATATCATTAATTCTCTCTTCCTGAGAGGAAAAGAAGGTTGACTCTCAGATACATGGGGAAAAAAAACCCTCACCATTTAAAATAATTCACAGAATTTCAATGATACCTATAGGAGGACACACTCTTAGAGCTTGGTTTTACAAGACAGGTTTGACTTTGTATTAGCTATTCTGCATATCAGATCCAGTCTGATGTGAGCCAGTCTGATTCATAAAACCAGAAAAAAAGTAGGAAAAAAAACAAGGACAGTTTTCTGTTGTTTCAGTAAATTAAATTGGCTTACGGGATACCTCAGAGACTGCTACAGCTGGCATGAGGGAAGGAGCATGCACCTAGAGAAGTAGCAAGGGAAAAGCAGGGAAGGTCTAACTACTCTGTCACGGCAGTTGTCTGTGACTTCAGCATTATACTGAAAACTGCCAAAATGAATATATGTCAGGAGGTGACCAGTTCAAACCAAATCAAGAGAGTTTCAAATAACAATACAGAATATTGTTGCAAAACCTCTCTTGTCATCTTTTCACCAAACATTTACTCATTTTTTTAAAAAAAATCCCATTGTGAACACGTTTTGCAAGCTCAAACAAGTGAGAAAAACATGTAATGGAAGATACTCTACCCTGAGCAAATACATAACTAAGGAAACTTCACTTAGCACAAGTACTCTCCCACACAATGTCTGCTGCTGCAGATGTCCTCTTAGTCCCTTTCTCTGTTCTTCCCTACCACCATGAAGTAAAGGTGAAAACTTCACAGCCCAGCCACTTCATCACAGTTTGCGTTGCAGTAAAATCAGAACTCAAGGTAAAGATGGACAAGTCTTAATAAAAAAATTATTGTCCTTAATTCTGCAAGATTTCTATGTGACAAATTTCACCAGGGTCAATAAAAACATACTGGGATTTTTGCAATGGTGTGAAGTTAGATATGTTCAAGTTCAAACCAGGACTGGGCTCAGGAAGCCAATTCCCACCTTCCCAACACCAGTAAAACTTCTACCAAAACTCATGGAACAGATAGTGAACTATGCGTCTCAGGAAGAGATAAGGTTCCTGACACTCAACTCGGTTTCAGATACTTCTCTTGCAGAACCATTTCTGTGACAGTTTACAGTGCTGGTGAGACTCTCACTGTGCTTCTACAGCCATAAGGGCCAGACCTCGGGCTGACAGTCACTGCAGCCACTGCCCTGGTTCACAATCACACCAGTTTCTCCTTGCTATAAGGCTGGTAGTTACAGAATGCAATAGAAACCACCACCAAGTTGTTTGTACCAGTAGAGGCTGATAACACTCCGGGATACGTGTGGGACTGACTTAACTACCTTTAAAACCAGATTGTGCTGAAGTGAAAGAATAATGCTGTGTTACAAGACTTTAATTTAATTCTCTCTGTTAAACTGCTCATTTACGCTTCAGAGAATATTGACCGTGAATGCTGAAAGAAAACTACCAAGCACACATTTTTTCTTCATCTTTACAGCACAAATTTGTTCTATCTCTTTTCTGACAGATGTAGGACAGCACTGAAATAAATTACTTTCCTTCAGACCTCTCACCTATCTCTCAGTCTTCCCCTATTCTTTCCCATTAGCTCTCTTACCAGAAGAGGTGAGGTGGCACTCATATGCTGAAATGAGGCCCAGCAGAGCTAATGTACAAGCAAGAGCTGCTTTCTGTCACCTAAAAAACGAGATACAAATTCCAGCCAAAGAGCAGAACGGGTATTTGGTCAGCAGTGTCTTAAATCACCTTATATAATTCCATCAAAACCCCTCTCTCAAAAGGCCTCAAGCTTTCCCCACATCCTCTCTTTTCTTAACAGCTTCACTACTTTCAATTTTTGTTTCTTAGCAAAGGCAATCACTAATAGAAAACACAATCAATTTAAGTGCTTGTCTGGTTATGATAAGCAAATCCCTTTAGTAGTTTCTGCGACTTTTTAAATATTTGATTTCCTTTTCAGTATGTAAAATGTGTTTTTTCTGTTGGCTCTTAAAGCACACTGAAAAACATGGCATCATCAAGGTTCACATTTTCACAGTGTAAAACTTGTGGTCAGTTTCCATCATGATAGCTTTTCATTTATCCTTTGCTTTCAGTGTGCAAAAAAAGTTGAAAAGAAATTACTGAAGGAAAAAAAAAATGGGAAAATTAGTGCAACAGCAAACTCACATACAATACAAATGTCTACAAGTAAGAAAGCTTTGAATTCGGTGACACCACAGTAGCATCTAAAGTTAAAATGTGCAAAAAAAACTCCTGAGAAAGAAACAGGGCTTTTTGTTTCAATATGAGATGCCTTACTAGACTCTTTGGAATAAAATGGTGGAAGACTAAGCTCCTCTGAGGCAGGAACCTATACAAGTTATTTTACCATGTATTATGCCATGCCATAAACAGAGACTAAAGCACAAGCATGGAAGAGTAATGCCAAAACACTGGCACTGCAAAGCAGTACAATGCTGGTGCGAAAGAGGCTGGAAAACCAATATATATTTGAACTGGTGAAAGCAAAGAGAGGGAAATTTCTTTCTGAGCTGAAGACTACCCTCACACCGTAACAACTGTCAGATGGTTGTCTCTTCCTGGAAGCAGTCTGAAGAAACGGGAGTGGGAGGAGACACACAGAAAAGCAACAGTGAAAATACAAAAGATACAGGGCTGGATTTTGCAGTATATCCATTGTTAGTTCAACTTTGTCCCACTGAAGCCAATTCTAAAACCTTAATTAATTCAGCAGAGCAAAGCTGTAACAGGACTGCATACTTCAGAAAATTCAATTCTTGAAAGAAATTCAACTTAGAGACTGCCAGGAGTAGTAGTCCCCAGTGAAACAGCAAGAAAAAACACCTTCTTTTCTTATTGCCAGTGAGGAGCTTTTCTTTTCTTACTTCTGAAGAGGAATTAATGCTCTGAAGTCAGTAATGGCAGTCAATCAGCACATTTGCTAGACAAGACAAAAAGGAGGACCTTTGCCTTTGCTGTCTGACTCTCTAAATTCTTGAGACAATTACTGCAGTTTGCTGTTTGTATAGAGAAAGTGTGGTGAGGGAGAAAAAGACTTCCTCTCCTGAGGACACCTGTTCTAAGAAGCTCTGATAAATTGAATATGCAGAGGGCAGGAGAGGCACTTGCAAATTGTTAGGTAAATCACCTAACAAGTAACAAGGGAGGTGGGAAGAGGACAAACGGAAGGATACAAGACAGACAGACTATAGGATAAATTAAAGCATACAGAGAATGCCATGATGAAGCTATTTAAAATTTTTTCCCGTTAGAAGTATGTGTTTCTTTCACAGTTTCTGCATGCAAATGGTGATTTTGACTAATCTCCCCACCTTTCCAACGCAATTGGAAAATGCTCTATGTAAGCCTTAAGTTTAGTTCCTCTTTTAACATCAAATAACTTAATTCCAAATAAAACATGCTTACATTTCCTACTTTTTCACACTTGTAATTTATGAGAATTTGTTCCTTAAATTTCAGTATCTCATTCTGATTACTTTACATCCATGCAGTAATCATTCTAAAATGGCAAGCTTTTCAGTTAAATACAAATTTAATTTATTGAACAACTCATATTGTTCCACTGACAGCTGCATTTGGTGCCCAAATCCTATGGAAAACTTAAGAATACCCATAACAGGCTTATTGTAAAATGTTATGCTTTCCTCCCTGATTTTGTGACTGATAAAATTACATGTTGAAATAAGATTTGAGCGGAATTATATACAAGATTGCTGAAAATGTGGGCGAAACTCATGGCTGAGATGCTCTAATAACTTGCCATCATCTGAAAGGAGAGATCTGCTTCCCCCTTGCTCCAACGCTATGGGGGGTAAGTATAATACTTCCACGTTGCCTTTTCCAGCCTTACGGTCCCACTCCATGGCAGCAGCTCTGGAGCTAATTTGATTCACAAGCTCAGCACTAAACTATTGATACTTTTGCTGCATAATGTTCTGTTGGTTTGGCAAGTTCAGCCACTGCAGCATGCAATGCCCTTTTCAGGTTCTTGCTATCTTTAATATGTCTTTAATATATATTTTTTACTGTCTTTAATTGTTAAGAGAGAACTCAGCCCAAGAGTTTTTTTTCCTTTCGTTCTCCATTTCCCACTAGCCTCAGTGGAAGAAGAGGGAAGACAGTCCTAGCAAGGTTGGGCTCTCCACAATCACATATACACAAAACGTCTGTGATGATAGCTAACAGGGAAGCCAGTGATGGAAGTACACCATTCAGTGCCTTCTAAGACTCTCTGTGTTATTTGTCTCACATTTTTATATGCACCACATTTGCTTGTCGCTTAAAAAAGTAATATTCCTGCTCATCTCAAGCATAGATATGATTTGTTTTTGTTTGTAACGTGTTTGTACTTTGCTAGAGGAACCTTAGCCCGATTGAGGCTTATTGTTAACTTCTCTTAAGCACAGCAGGTAGGCCAAAATTTTCACACATAATGCCTATATTTAGCACCAAATTGACATGGAGGACTATATGACAGCAGGACTGCACTACAAACTTTTGCCCGTAAAGCAGCGTGTAGCACAGAGTTGGTTAGAGGTGTGATTTTAGTGCAGCATCGCTAATGTCAGCAACGAGTGCTAGCACAGACAGTTAGAATAAAATACTTCTTGCCTGTAAAAGCCCATTTTATTCTGGGAACTGATAAAAAAAAAGTTGTTTTGCTGATAGAAGTTAGGGGGGACATCAGCAATGTTTTAAATGAAGCGGGTGCGCAGCTGTGATCACATCGTATCACACATATTGGACTGGTTCACATCGCAGAGGAAAGGACTGGAGGGACAAAGCATTGCCAGTCCCACTGGCAAAGCTACTGCTCCTGGTGAAAACTCTATCTCTTAGGGGCAGGCAGCAGTGGGACTACACCAGCACCAGGTGTATGCATAAAAGTGAGCCCCGAGTTGGTGTTTTGTCATCTCTAGAACCCCACAGAGCTTAGGAAGTGGAGCATTTGTGAAAATCTTAGATGCTAAAATGTGTATATTTTGCGGCAAGTTTTAGGCACCCAAGCTTGATAAATATGTTCTGAATAGCTGGAGTCTTCAGTTTGTCTACAGAGATAGTCTGAGATGCTTAAAGTATCTTCATAACATCTCAAGAAATATATAGGATGAAGGCTGAACCCTCCTCTGTGTATGTGGAAGAGAGAGAGAAAGGAAGAGAGAGAGAAAGGGAGAGAGAAAGGGAGAGAGAAAGGGAGAGAGAAAGGGAGAGAGAAA
This sequence comes from Cuculus canorus, assembly GCF_017976375.1. Lineage (NCBI taxonomy): Eukaryota > Metazoa > Chordata > Aves > Cuculiformes > Cuculidae > Cuculus > Cuculus canorus. Next base: position 116,172,946 of record NC_071402.1, read on the forward strand.
GAGAGAGAAAGAGAGAGAAAGAGAGAGAAAGAGAGAGAAAGAGAGAGAAAGAGAGAGAAAGAGAGAGAAAGAGAGAGAGAGAAAGAGAGAGAGAGAAAGAGAGAGAGAAAGAGAGAGAGAGAAAGAGAGAGAGAGAAAGAGAGAGAGAGAAAGAGAGAGAGAGAAAGAGAGAGAGAGAGAGAAAGAGAGAGAGAGAAAGAGAGAGAGAGAAAGAGAGAGAGAGAAAGAGAGAGAGAGAAAGAGAGAGAGAGAAAGAGAGAGAGAGAAAGAGAGAGAGAGAAAGAGAGAGAAAGAGAGAGACTTTCCCTGGTAAGTGTGAAGGAAAGCTACCAACATACCACTTCACATAAACATCACGTTAAACCCTGCTGCTGTCAGGGCTAATTGAAATTTACAGGATTGGTACTTGCAGTATTAACCCAGCAACTGTCAACTTTCATTATTTCCAGTGGTGTCTGACAGTATTGTCTTAACATTATGAAGTGTCAGTCTCTTTTTCCCTTGATGACAAAGAAATAACATCTGCATTTCTCCACCCTATAAGGCTAAAAGCGAATGAAAACTACTGTTATGGTCAGTATTTCAGTGTTTTTAGGATGATGATGATCCAGTCACTGTCGTTGTCACAAATGCAAAAGAAAAAAAGTAATTCTGTTTACTTTATAATTGCTATCTTTCTCTGTTAAGCCAAATGAATAGGGCGATTTTCTCTTAGTAGATACAGTGCTACAGTTAATATTTTTCTTTAAAAGAATATATAGAAAAGTCCTTTCTTCCTTTGTTTACAACTTACTGAAAGAACTGAGGTTAGCAAAAGGCAGGCAGCAAAACAGCATTTCATCTTCAGAGATCTGTGTTCAACTAAAAGCTCAGGCATGAAGTGGAGGTTGTCTCCAGTACAAGTCTACTCTGTTGTACTAGATTCTGAAGTTTTGTCCACAGGTATGAATTTAATGTCTTACAAAAAAAGAAAAAATTTCTATATTAACATAAGCTGAAGCCTATTACAAACTTCCCGCCATAGATCTTTAACCAAACACTAGTAAACCCACTATTGGTCTTTCCATTGGCATCAGTTATACCCTTAGCTTGCCGAGATATTTATAGAGGTTGATATAGCTTCGTAAAAATGAGTGAAGATATATCTCGATAAGAAAAAAAACCCAAAGAAACAAAAGAAAATAAAAACTAGTTCTACTCAAATTTAAAAACTTGAAAACTAACTGACATTTCACTCAAAATTACACTGGCATTTAGCAGCTCTAGATGGGCTGAGCAGTGACTTTGGGGTCAGCATGGATGGACAAATCCACCTTTCCCAGAACAAGGGGAGGTACCATTATATATGCAAACTACCTTTGCAACAGTTAATGAAAAAAATCTTGTTACAGGAGTCAAGGAAATTTATCTAAAATTAAAGAAGTAGCAACAGTATTTTCACAGTTTGAATCCAAGCGCTAAATTTTTGCTTCTAAAAGCCCATGCACAGATTTGACCCATAGGACAGCTCTTTGAAAGAAGAAAATTCCACTTCCCACCAATGGTGCATGCAACATAGAAAGCCAGAGAGTGCAGCAGTATACATAGGAACAGTGCAAACCAATTAAGCCAAAATAAAGTAGAATTTACCAAATCTGAACAAATTGCCCTCTGCAAACAGTCTAGGCCTGGCAATTTCATCACAGGTGTTTCCTCCTGCTATTAGTTCTCTCAGCTCCTTTTGCCCAGATCATGTTTGCAGTTGAGTGGGTCAAACTAAAAACAGTGCAGGACTCGGGTTCAGCCTAATGGAGTCAGGGTTTGTTCCAGCAAGTAATGCTTGTCTGTAACTAGGCCATGACATGTTAGTGCCAGATCCTCACAAGACAAGCGGAGACCAAGAAACTTGATCCTATTGTGCAGCTTTGCACAAGAACTGCTACAGAATGAATGTTACCACCTACGGATTTATGAAATCAAGAGACCTCCAGTGCACCTGTCTATCCATGTATGGAAAACATTGTAAACCAGTGGATCAATTCACTATCGGTCCATCAGATTACCTGAGATAATTGTTAGCTGCAAACTCTTACTTTGTATTGTTATTATGCTCAATGCTCCAAAGCCTAATTAAGGTATTAATTTGAACGTACATAGGCTAGCATCTATTCTCACATTCAATAGATAAGTGGCTAAAAGAATTAAAATCACGTATGTGATCGTAAGTACAACAGACTCGCATCTCACTTCATAAGCATTCAGAACTTGCATGTTTTCAAATACTTAGGACTTTCTGAAAAAAAAATGGATAGAGGTTCAGTGAGGACAAAAGATCGTAAATAGTTCAATGAAGCCGAGAGGAAGAACATATTTCTTGGTCCTCTCCCATCTCACTGCCTTCAACTCAAATAAAAGCACAAAAGCAAAGGTCGCTACCACCATCTTAGCTCCTATTGACGTAAACTCTCTGTAGCTACAAGATTAATTGATAAAATCCTGCATAAATTCTGCAATTAGAATCACAGAAACAACCTTGACACACTTAGCCTAATCCATGCATTCTCCTTACCTGTAGAGAAACAATATTCAGAAGTACAGGGAACTATTTATTTGACATTCAAGTCCTTTTGACTGGAGAAGCCAGGAACAGATTTATATAAAAAGTGGAAGTATATTAAAAAAAAAGCATAGCACAGGGAAGTTCCACTCTACAGGAAAAGATCATTCATTTACATAGGAAGATACTAAAAACTAAAAAAAAACTTGGAAATTTTTTTTCACACAAGGTGTGGCTGGACTGTAGAATGGTCACAGGAAGCCAAGAAAGCAAGAACACAAAGAAGATATGATAGGGGATTGGACTTTATTACACAGATATCAAAATGATCCAGATATATCATAAGTAATTATAAAAAAATCTCAAAAGGATGCTAAACTTAATCTTGGTATCAGTCACTGTCCATATTGGATGTTGTGCTCTAACTGTAGGTCTGATTCAGTAAAGCAATTTCTGTATTTCTTGTCTGGCTGAAAGATTCAAGATGATTCACACATTTTCTCATACGCATATCTTTTTGACAACCATAAAGTAATCTACAGCATTTGAAAACTATCCATAAATCAGGCTTTACTGGCACATACCTAATACCATGTTTGGCATCTGTTGCAAATGTTTTTTCAGGATATGAATGATTAATAATCTAATTACAGATTTCGTATCGACTAACAGCTTTAATTCTGGGCAGACATTATAGATTTAGCAGCATTTTGCAGTCTTTAGCTTTGAAACTTTGCAGTGCTGTAAGTACTAGCTAATAATTGATAGCTGTCATGTTTATTGTTTAATAAACAAACAAACAAAATAAGCAAAATCATGATCAAACAGTACTTCCTGAGCATCTTTGAGTATCTCTATAATGCTTATATATAATATTTTTCTCCTGTTTATATAACTTATATGAAGTAATATACCATGGTAAATACTGATGTATCAGGAGGTTATAGGAAAAACCCCTACGTGTTTAGGCTGGCAATTTCATTTTGTGAAAAACAAGAAGTCCAGGCAGAGGATGAAGACTATTTGCACTAGAAACAACGGAACAACTGGTTTGGAAAACAGAGCTTAATGTGTGAGCTGGCAGCTGTCCAAGTATCCCAGAAAGATGTTCATTTTCTTTGCTCAAAGGCTTCCTGGTCCCTTTCTGAACTCCTGGCTTATTGTGACAACAGAAAGCTGCACAACCTAACCTCTCACCAGGTTTGACGATCCTTTGTAGGAAACAATTTTCACCTGAAGAGCCAGAAATAACGGAATGTTGTTTTGATACCACAAAACATAATTCCTAACTGTGGAAATAAATTGTTTGTGAGAAATACCTTACTGGACTGGGTTGTTTTTGCATCCTTCCTTTCAACTACCATTCTTCATTTTGCTTTCATGCTATATCTTCCTCTCCACCCCTCCATTTGAATGCTCACACTCCCATGTGTCCCTGTTCTCCGATATTTCAGAAGATTTTAAACCAAACACTGCTTGTAGTTTTCCTTAGCAGGGAACCTGATGGATTTCCTAATGGCTAATCTTATGATTTATACTTAATCCAATTTGTATATTACTGACATTCTAAAATATTACTATTGTACACAAACTCATCTATTTTCTTTTTGCAAATCAACCTACAATGCCACACTGATTTTTGTCTTCTGAAAACCATGTACTAAGATGAAAAAAACAGACATCTTCATTCTTTTGCCGCTCAACTTGCAGGGAATCAGTTGCCAATAAAAGTAGAGAAAATAACTACTTAAAAGCGTTAAAGATGCTAATTGAGTTCCGGTTAACTTGGCCTGGCTGGAAGCCAGCATATTTAGTCTGACACTGACAGGGAGCAAAGATCTATACACTTCTTACATACTGCAAATATTCTTCCCAATGACAAAAAACACTTCGGAAGAGGAGTAATAGCAATGTGTGCTAAGCATTTTTTTTTTCTCCTATTATATCACTTTGCCTAATGCTTATTGCCTTCTTATGATTAAATACTTATTATCATTGAATGACCATGATCAAAAGAGAACGAGAAGAAAAGGGTGTATGGTAGGCAAGACTTTGATGTAGCTGTGGAAATTCTTTAAATACTAGTTGCAGTTCCATACCAAAAAAAAAGTTAGACAAAGTATGGAGAATAGCAAATAAAATAATTCAGCCTCTCACTTCTTTGTGAGAGACTGACTAGGCTAGTACTCCTAAAATATGACAGCAGAGGAGTGAGGACTGAAGGATGGGTTTAGAAGCTCTTGATGGCAGTGGACAAGGCAAGTGGTTATTCAGCTAGTCGCACACTATTTGAACTATGGTGTGTACAACAAATAGGATACCCACCTAAAAAGGATGGGTTTTTTAGCAGTTCTTTTCTTTTTAAACAACAGGAATAAACTTCTGGAATCTATGGCCACAGGAAGCTGTGGAAGCAGAATAGGTTCACAGAGGACTGGGTACATGAATGGACAACAAGTCCATAAGCAGACACTAAATAAAAAGGCAGAGATGCACTTTCCAACATCACTTATCCAGCAGTTGTGGATGATGGGGAATTACAAGGACCACAGAGAGTAGCTAGGGTTGCATGCTGTTACCAAATAGCTTCTGTTATTGTCACTGTGGGGGACAATACATCGGACAGGAAAAGGAGATTTAAAAATTGCCATGTTTATCACTAACACCACTTTTGCATCCTATATGCTCATCCTGTATCCTGATTTCTATATGCTTGTAGTATTTCCAATGCAACAGGGACACCTCTGTGCCAAAGACACAAAGAATCAAAATAAACATTAAGTAGGTACACACAGATCTACAGCAACTGCATATCATGCTTGCTGAAGGCATGATGTAGTTCCTAATAATTTGACAACATAGTTTGTTCCAATTTCCCCCTCTCTTAAAAAAAGCCAACATTGCATCTAGAACTTTTGCATGTAAACTAACAATGAGGCATGTCTAGTTGGATGTGATCAGAGGTGATAATGCCTTATTAATCTTAGGTTAGATGTAAAAAGGTAAAGAAAATACATCCCAACAGAAAACCAGTGTTTGTTTAATAACTTCCCTTTATTTTCCTCTGTTGGAAATCAATACATTGCTGTGGCAATTCACCTATTTTATCCTCAATCCATAATAACATGCAGATACAAGGAAAGAAAATTACCCTCCATTTAAAAGTATAAAATTAAAAGCACGCGTTCTTACATTGACAATCAGAAACACTTAAAGTTGACCTCAAAGCAAAAGTGATTTGGTCTCTGCTCTTTTGTGCCTCTTAATTATCTCTGGAGGGGATACAAAAAATTGTCCTTTGTTTGTTTTCTGCATTAACAATGCAGATGTTTTCTGACTTGGAAAACTTGAAACTTAAGACTTGACAAGAGTCAAAAACCTGGAAGCAACTTGCAGAAAAGGGAAGGATTCCTATATTTCTTTGGCCTTAAATCCCATCTAAACCCAAATATATAGAGCACTAGAATAAATGGTCATAGGAAAAAGCAGTATGCATGCTTATCACTATAAGCAAGGTAGATAAATCCATATGCTCGATGACTGTAAGAAACAGATGCATTTTGGATTGTTAACCGAGAAATGGACAAGTTACATTTACATCCTCAGCTAAACCATGGATTTACCACTCACCTATGCACTCTAGGGAGTCCATACAATGCTTCCAAATTATTTCGGCAGACCTGGCTCCTCAGCTAATTCTGCTAATACTCCAAGTATTTTTATTGGCCCTTGTCACCAGGTTATGGCATGTGCTACTAGAAGGCTTGCTGCTTGATGTACGTTCACAAGCATGTGTTTTTCTAATGAACACACTGCATTACTCAACAAAAGGAGAAAATTAAAGAAAACCATCTCACCCTTTTGAGCAGAGTTGTACTATAGAAGCATTACATATTAAAAAAAAAGGTCCATTTTCTAAAAAAAATTACATTTAATCCATGAACCAAGGGCCACAGATGTCCACAATCTGAGTTTTGTCTCTCTAGCACAATCTGTAGTAGATAACTACAAGCTTGTTGCATTTATTTTGGCTTTTAGCTAGAAATTTTTGATATTTTCTACTTTTCCCAAAAGAAAAAAATCCTGGTTTCTGATACTTTCAATTCTTTTGCAGATAATTGAAACGTGAACTCTAGATTTTTACACCAGGATACTAGAATAGTACACTAATACCATTCTTTCATTAGTAACCATTTCTTGATAAAGAGGTGTGGTTTGTAACAATATCCATTGAGAAGCCTAAACTCTCAGACTTACCAGATAAAATAACAGACAGTATTTGCAAACTACCTAATTTCTGCACATATTTCTTCCCCAGGAAGAGCAAGAATCCTTCTCATCCTAAACCTAAGGGCATAATTAAATCTTTACTCAGCAAAGCATTTTCAGTGCATTTAAACATAAGCACATGAGTAGCACCTTTAAAACAAACTCTTGAAATCTAAGCATCCAGTCTCAAACATAGGTGTATTGCTATTCTTCAATTTGCACTTAAAAAAAAAAACCCTCCTGTTTTAATCTCATGCTGTTTCCGTGTCATTCTTTTTAGTTCTTATACTAACCCCCAATGAAATATCAGATTACGCGAAGACCAATAACACCTCTGTGCCCAGTTCCTCTCCAGCAGGAGATTGTTAAAGCACTCCCTAAAAGATCTACTGACATGATGTTCCCCGACTGTCCAAATGGAACACCATGCCAGCACTAGAGCCTTGTGCGAGTGAGAGTTCCCACCAACCAACCAACCAACCAACCAACCTCAAAACAATACCTCCATCCTATCAGGCAGGAGGCTCTGGGGTGACCGTTGAGTGCACTCTGATTTTACAAACTGTCATATGGCGAGATAGTGGTGGGTTTCAATGCCGTCACCTATTCAGTCAGCCCAGATGAACTAGAATCACCATTTCAGTTATATCATAGCTCCAGGCGAGAACATGTCACCCTCTTTATTTCCAGCTCGGAACAAGCTGCTTAGGCAGATGCTAGCTGTGGTCCTCCCTGCCATGTTCTGTAGAGTGGCCTTTGTCTGGGTTAATTGAGCCCCCACTCCATTTAATAGGCTGTTGAATTCTTATTGAAACAGAGCTAGTGCCGCAGGTTAAATACATTGCAGTGCTCTTGTTAATCCCCTCATTAACGGAGCTGTAAAGCTTGTTGAGAGCTGTGAGTTTGCATATATTATCAGAGAGTTCTTCACTCAAGTGCTATCAATAAAATGACAAAGCCAGTTTGCAAATAGTGAAATCAACAGTGACACAAAGCTAGATACCTTAAAAAAATAAACAAGTTAATAACTGATAAATCTAATTTTCACACTTGGAAGATTAAAAAAAAAAAAAGGTCGAAGCATCTCCTTTTTTTATTGCATCAACCTAAATCATGAATTATACAAACGTGATTGCTTTCCTTGAGAAGAGAGAACGAGCAAGAAAACTACCACTTCTTCAACAGAGGCTTCTGGCTGAGGTTTGGCTGTAGCTGTTTAGAAGTGACTTAATGAGCCATGCACAGACTAGCTGCACTTAGTAAACCCAAAGAAAACAAGTGAATTAATAATACAAAATAAGAAATGAACTTAGATATAAAATACAATGGAGCATATTGAGAAAACCTCGTGTGGTCTCCAAAGGAAAAGAAATCAGAATAGGCTCTGGAAAAAAAAAAGAAGTGGGTGGTTAAGAGGAGCATTTAGCAAAGCGGGGCTCTCTCACACCTGCCATGAAAGGAAACACGAGAAAGGCCTTCCCTAACACATGCCCAGTAGGAGATGGCTGACTGTCAAACAGCAAAGAAACAGAATGGCAAGACTTCGTGTATGGTGTTCAACAGGACATGAGAGAAAGAGTCTGAGCAGGAGAAGCATCCGTGAAAAGCAGTGTGAGAGCAGAGCTGTCTGGAGGCCAAACTATCTGGTGCTGATGTCAAAGGGCCTTTTGCAGTGACCTACTGGGATGAACCAGCAGCCGCTTGAGTTTGTGTTTTTCCTAAGGCTGTTCTGAAGCAACAATCTTCCTTGTAATAAAGAAGACAGAACAACCTGAAAATATCTTTTTGTGCATATTCATCTTTATCTTTTATCTGCATTGTAGGCATCATCCTTGGCAGATCACAATGCCATAGAGAAGCCCGTAAGTAAAAAAATGACTAACACCACCAAACCCTAGTTGTTGTAAAGTTAGTGAAATCTTTCTATGATTCTATAGTGACAGGGGATAGGACAAGGGGGCACGGCCTCAAGCTGTGCCAGGGGAGGTTCAGATTGGAGATTAGGAAAAAAATCTTCACTGAAAAGTTCATTAGGCTGCCCAGGGAGGTGGTGGAGTCACCAACCCTTGGAGGTGTTTAAAAGATGGGGAGATGAGGTACTTAAGGATATGGTTTAGTGGCAGACAGGTATGGTTGGACTCAATGATCTCAGAGGTCTTTTCCAACCTGGTGATTCTATGATTCTATCATTCTGCAATGTTGATCTCTGACCAATGAATGCATATGGTTTAGAAAAGACCAGCAGGGAAGTTTCAGAAACATGACAGCCATAGCTGAGTCATTTATAGATACTCTCAAAAGTACTTTTTCTAAAACATGAATGCCTCTGGTTGCTCTGACTCGCTGGCATATAGGAAAATCTGATTCACATTTTTTTCTCGACACTCCACCTGTGTAAACAGTTATTTTTTTAAACCCTGGAACAAAGCATAGGCAAAGTTTGCCCATCTGTATTAAGAGTCTACCCTAATGCACATGCACCGGTGACTGGACTGGACAGTGATTTTTGGTACAGGCAACTCTTCATGGTATAATGAGAACTGTGTCTTCCTGGTGGTCACTTTCAAAACACTTTCCTGAACGCTTTCTTTTGAGAATGAACCCTGTGCCCTTCCTGGACATTTGTTTTGCTAAATGAGGACTGTATGCTACCATTTTTTTCTGCCGTGGTTTTATATTCTTTTTTAAATTTAGAAACAAGCAGGAAGTGGGGTTTGGAGTTGTTTGTGATTTTTTTTCATCTCACTCTTAGCTGCAAGTACTTTTTCTGTATAAATTTTGTATGTCTTGATGTAGATGTAACACCTTTCTTTTCCAAATTCCCAGGTTGCTACCTTTGCACAAAGTGTGAGAAAATTGGACATGAGCCAGCAACGTGCACTTGCAGCCCAGAAAGCCAATCGTATCCTGGGCTGCATGAAAAGAAGTGTGGCCAACAGGCTGAGGGAGATAATTTACTCTTTACTCCACTCTGGTGAGACTCGACTCTACTCTGCCCAGCTCTGGGGTCCACAGCACAGGAAAGACATGGACCTGTTCGAGCAGTTCCAGAGGAGGGCCATGGAAATGATCAGAGGGCTGGAACACCTCTCCTGTGAAGGCTGAGAGAGCTGGGGTTGTTCAGCCTGGAGAAGAGAAGGCTCCAGGGAGATATTATTGCAGTCTTTCAATACTTAAAAAGGGGCGCTTATAAGAAAGATGGAGAGTTTTTACCAGGGTCTGCAGTGACAGCACAAGGGACAATGGTTATAAAAGGGGTAAATTTAGATTGGACGTAAGGAAGAAATGTTTTACGACGAGAGTGGTGAGGCACTGGAACAGGTTGCCCAGATAAATTGTGGATGCCCCATCACTGGAGGTGCTCAAGACTGAACAGGGCTTTGAGCAACTCAGTTTAGTGAAGATGTCTCTGCCCATGGCAGGGGGTTGAACTAGATGATCTTTAAAGGTCCTTTCCAACCCAAACCATTCCATGATTCTAGAGAAATAATAAAAAATTGGAAAAGGTTGATCTCTTTGTTTTACCTCAGAGCTTAAATAAATTAATTTTCTTTGATAAATTTTTACCATAATCTTATTAGTAACGGAAATGGCAGTTCTGGCCACCACAACTGACTTTTTCTTAAAGTTTAATTGCTGTCTTCACGGGGTTGTTTATTACACCTTAAAATTTAGGCTGCAGGTTTTGAGGGACAGCCTGAAGAAATTATGACTTTTTTGAGAACAATAGAGGATAACATAAGTATCTTGTTATGTGTCCTCTGTTCAGCAAGGCTTGGCACCTAACCAAGGTCTCATAAGCGCCCTTTTAACATCAAACATATACTGCTTATATATTGCTTTCCTTTTGTTTTTGCACTTCTTACATGAGTGAGAAGTGATGGTGGGAGAAAAGGTAGTGGCTATGGTCAGGAAGCTCTACATAGTGCTTGAGACTTGGCAGGTCTTCAGGTGTATCCTGCAACAAATGATGTTGGGTTTTGTGAGTCTATATGCTGTTTAACATCAAAGGTGCTACATTTAACATCAAAACCACAATGACTGTTTCTTACTGGTTGAATTACTATCCATCAAACTGCAGGCAGTGCTACTCAAAGCTTCAGGTTCATCACAGTCTCACGCCAAGAACATGCTTGCCTTGCCATACTGGAGACTTACTGTCATTTACATGGACATGTCTCTACTAAGCTTAAGCAGTGTAAGATGTTTCTGCAAAAGGCATACCTCTTCCCTACCAAGCCAGCCAGGCTGACTGTTTTTCACTGGTTGTCACAAAGTATACTTTGAAATGCTGCCATCTTTCACATAAATTTTCATTGTTTTTATAATTCAAAACTTTCACATACACTCTTCTCTGTTCTCTAAGTCATCTGTAAAATAAACAAAAAAAGGGAAGTGATGACCTACATGGAGAAAAGAGTCCCTCACTACCTGGCACTGTGGATGGGAGTTGCCAGTTTCCATTCCAATTTATATAAAAACTGTCAGCAGAAGGAACTAGCCACCTTTTCTTGAAAAGTATACAATTTAATAGTACTTCTATTAATAATTAAAGCCTTTGGGTAGCATCAAGTGACTCCCCAGAACTTGCAGTTCTTGATCAAAATGTGACTATTAGTTAATGAATTTCCTCTGCTTCCTCCTATTTGCCTCTCACAAAAATATTCCACCAGAAATATTTTTCACTGTCTCTTTCAAGTACTGAGCCTGTAGGCAGGCAGTGGCAGAGTACATATTCTACTGCTAGCTAGGGTCCAATGAGTGACTGTCCATCTGTACAAAGCTTGCTTTGCTCCCCATGGATCTAAAATGGCACCTGTTAAGCAATACACAGATGGGTTTTATGTTTGCCAGTTGATCTAAATAGGGATAGTTGTCTTATTGATGGTGATCCTTGGCTGGCCATAATGCTCAAAAAAAAAAAAAAAAAAAAGGAAATCTTGGCATAGGAAAGCCATTAATTTAGTTTTAAAAATATTTATTTAGCTAGATTTGAGTAAAATGGCTTTCTGTTTAATTTTTGCTTACTACCAGGCAAAGTAAACAGGGATTTTATCTGAAGAGTTGAATATCTAGCATTAATCAATAACTCAGCTTGTGAGTATTTCAGAAAAATCTCTTCTACCTGCAACTTGCCTCTGAGGCTACAATAAGCAAAGAACATTGTTGGTTTGACTTATCTAACCTACATTGCCTTTCCAGTCTAGAGAAGCCCATGTGATATGATACCTCTTCAGTATTGTGTTTTGTGATATACCAATGCTTATTGTTCAGAATCTACTCACTCACCCAGTTAACATCCCATCTTCCATTGCACACAGTTTCCATAATCTTACAACATGCAAACATTGCACTCTCAATTCAGCGCTGTGCTTTAGCTAAGCAACAGGGATTTGAAGGCAATGGTAACAGGATCCCTTTTTCTTTCAGTCAGTCAAAAGGAGCCTTTACTACAAAGAATGTGATCTACGGAAGAATTCGTTTATTTTGCAGCTTTTTAGTATAAACTTTTAAAAGTCTCTATTTAATTTCTTGTGCAGCTTCCCAGTTGCTGGGAGTAAATTTTCACGGTAATAGTGCAGTACATCAGTTCCATGTGTTATCCCTGCTACACAGCACCAACTCTTATCTCTCACTATCAAAATCTCTAGTAAATACTAATGTCCTCATTTACTTACAACTGGGAAAGGCAAATGTTTTTCCACACTTGGCCTCAGCAGATGCTAAAGAGTGATAACTGGAAATAGTCTTTGCAAAGGATGGGTATGTTTTGGTGAGGTTTTATTTGTTTTGAGATTGCTGCAGCTAAAACTCTATTAATTTCTACACACAGTTGAAGAAAGAGACTTGTTTAGGTCACATTCAAACATATAATCCAGAGAACTGAGATTACCTTTCTCTGTAGCCTGGAGTTTCACTTCTGGATGAGCAGTTCTGCCTCTATAGCTCGAGGGGGTTTTGGCCATTTTTAAGATCACATGGCCAATAGAGTACTCCAAATACTTTTTGTGTGTTCTTCAGGAACATCACAAAAACTGAGGCAATGTAATAATGAGCTTCAAACAGTTGCTTTTGCACATTAGGAAGAGAAGAATTCCCAGGTGGTACTGAACTTACACATACTAGGCATTAAAAAAAAAACAACAAAAAAAGAAAGAACAGACAAACAGCAAGAGTTGCAGAAAATCACTATGGAATAATGTTCAAATAAAGTAGGAAACACTGATGTTAAAATAAAGTTATTTCAGCACCTTTGTCCCTACAGAGGGAAAATAACTCAGTGAACTTTTCAGAACATTGGAATACCACAGTCTCGCTGCTCAGCTCTTTCCCTCAAGGAAAAAATGTTCTGATGACATTGACCGCATGTGGAGTGCAGTTTTTAAGAAATCCTGAAGAGTGTTTTAAACAGCTACTTCCCTGCGCTTGGGTGTTGCATACCCTATGGTGTCTCTGAAATTGCCATGTGTGAAGATGGATAAATATGCCTAGATTGTCCTCAGGATTAAGAGTTTTGCTTCCAAAAGTATTTGAGTTATCTCAGATAACTCAGATGAGAAATCAACCACTCCCTCCTCTATGATATGAAAAGAACATATTCCTAAAGGCTTTCCCCCCCCACCTCCTCAACAGCTTTAAAGAAGGTAACCAGGTAACTCACAAGTTAGGTTAGGAAAGCCTTTTTTTGGCTTTAACACCTCAAGATCGTTCAAAAATGGAAAAGGTAGGCTCACAAGGAGAATCATCCACTAACATATGACACACTTAGACTAAGGATGAGCCAGCTACTAATATATTGTGCACTCACACCAAGAATCCCTTGCTCGTCATCTCTCCATAAAGTCAGCAAATAGATTTCTTTGACTAAACATTGAAAAAAAGAACAGCTGGGAAAAAACATGAAGAAAAGTGAATTAATGAAGTACCAGGTCTTCACTTTTGATATGCTAGTTTCTGGCTCTGTAATGAAATGTGTGTTGACCACTTGTGCGGGAGGAGCTCACTGCAAATAATTTGTCTTGTCATATACTCTGGAAGCCACAAAATGTCAATGTCTGTTGCAGTGCACGAAAATAGGGACAACAAAGTTTTAACTGTTCCTAGCCAGGTACTGCTCCAGACCTCAGCACCCCAGCAAAGCCTGTTGCATCAGCTCAGCACAGAACATGACAAGGCCTTGACTCCTCATCTCTCCATTTCACTTGAATAAATGTGTTAATAGATCTAATGCCATCTTATTTTCTCACTTTGGTTCGACAGAAGGTGACCAGACAACGAGTGTGAGGTCATTTTGGAAAAAGGAGGACTGCTGAGGTAAGGGTCATCAAAAAGGCAAGGTGCAAGAGTTCAGGATCTTGCCTTCTGGGAAAACTAAAGTTTGCATGCTGATTTTTACATTTTTACAAATTCCATGTTACAACTTATATCTCCAACTTTTTAGCCCATTTCTCTTCCTTGCTAGAGATCATCTCTCCATAAGCTGATGGATAGGAAGAAATGTCCAAAATTTGCAAAAGAACATGCAGTGGTGCTTAGAGACATGCAGCGGGAACACATCACCATTACTGCTTATAATTGTCATATATAATTGCACGATCTTGTTCAGAGCTAAGTTTACTTTCTTGCATGGAACAGAGAGGCTCAAAGTTGCTGTAACATAGATATCCGCTTACAGCAGCAAATGAAAGAGCTGCTGCTGCAGTTGGACAGCCATAGGGGACAATGTAATGAGCTGTGCTTCTAGACAGAAGTTGCAATTAGGGTTGCACAGGAGCTGTCACAGCAGTTGCATCTCTCACCAGATCCTGCAGGAGGATGATTCTGCTTAGTATAGTCACTTTTTGACAGCGAATTAGGCTCAGATAGTAGTTTACTGTCAGATCACAAGACACAAAGTTGAACAATGCCCAGGCGACTGCAACAAATTCTTCTTAGTTTTACCTTTTTTTTTTTTTGTTTTTTTGTTTGTTTGTTTGTTTTTGTTGTTTACTGTACATTCCTGATATCTTTGCTATTCCGACCTCTGATGTATCTAGGGGTGAGCCCAGAAGAGAAAGCTTTACAGCCTCATTTCCAGATGCAGTGGAAATGTCAAGTCAGATTCTTTCACTGCAGTAGTGAGGGATACTTCTTTGATTTGAAAGGGGCAGACTGGGTCAGTGTGTGACACCTGAGCATCCAGGACTCTACCTGTTCTAAATCCAAAACAACCTTGCAGAAAAGGAAAGGCTCCTGAGTACAGCCGTCATCCTCCGTGCGCAAATACTCACCATCCCAGGAGCAGCAGAGTAAGATTGGCCATTTTGAGAGGGTGCCAGAAAGACAGAAGGCCATCTGGTGCTATAGACTAATCTAACAGCACTGAAGTCAATGCAGCCTGGTTGGTATACAGTGCATAAGGCTCTCTTACAGACAGATTAGTCCCTGTAGTCAGGAGAGGCCGGACATTACATTATCTCTGCTGAAGAAGCAAACACAAACTGTAAGAGACAAGCTAGTAATATGGCACTCAGAAAGAGCAGAGAGTAGGAAGCTGATCACAGGTAGATTTGTTCAGGATTAAGAATCTCGGGAAAGAAAGTCTGAATGTATTGGACTTGGCTGCAAATTGGTGTGCGTAAATTCCTGCCTGACATAACTTAAGACGCATCATCACTTGTACAGGTAGTTTACAAGAGCATAAAGTTGTTATGATGATAATACGGAAAGAAAGGGAAGAAACTGTGAGATTCAAATGGAAAGAGTAAAAGATTAGTGCCAACACATGCAATCACACCAGCATAGCCTAATATCTCAGTGGTCTGCTCTGTTCATTGCATTAAATGTGATAGTACCATATGCTTATACAAACATGCAGTACTGAAAGACAATAGATTTATGCACACAATATGTCACTTTCCTGACTGGGAGGGGAGGATCAACTATAATGTTTGAGGGCTGAAGGACAGAGTTGCACGTGCTGGAAAAAGTTATCCAGTGAATTGCAGACCAATTATTTGCTTTCAATAGCTGGTAAGTTGTTGGCATTAGAGACTGTAAAATACTTAGAATATAAGGAAATCTATACACTATGAACTCTGTGAGGACCTAATATGTTCAAAATCTTTGAGCGAGTCAGTAATACAGAAGGTAAAAGAGAAGGCTGACATAGCTTATGGACGTCTCAAAATGCCTTTGTCCAAATTCTACATAAGAAGCAACTAAAGAAGCTACATAGAGAGAAAGGAGAATTAAGGGGAAGAGGAGACAAAGTAGTTACGCAAATCAAAAATGGTGAAGTAATAAGATACAAAAAAGAAAGAAAAACAGTTGCTATGGCATGAGTTTATCTGTGATGTGGCATGAGGTTCCATCCTTGGGCATCTATTGTTTATCAGCTATCTGGAAAGTGTTTTGCTGACATTCCAAAATTATTTAAGTTGATCATGACCAGAGAAACTGTGAAAAATTTTGGAGGCCTTAAGGCAAGTTGAGTGAATAGAAAATATGATGGCAGATAAAACCACATGTTGGCAAATCTTAAAGGAAATCACTGGACTTGCTCACTTTCCAGGGTTCTAAACTGACTGTATCTCAGAAAAAGACTTAACGAACACTGTGAACAGATCAAAAAAGACCATTACTCATAAAGAAGCGGTGGTGAAAAAAAGTAAAGTTACTGGGCTATGCACAAAGTATAATGGTAATAGAACAGAAATATAATAATATATGTCTCCGTATTATAATTTAGTTAACTAAATAAATCACTTGTCATCTGGAACACTGTGTGCAATTTTAATTACCCCTATCAAAAAGGAGACAGAAGAGTTAACTGAGATAAAAATTAGTAGAAAGATACTGAAAGTCTCTCCTGTGTTTGCTTTAGACAGAAGGGAAAGAAAAGAACTACAATAATATGCTCTCAATACAAGAACATGGGAGATCACTGGAACAGACATTTACTGGCAATTTCAAAGTGGCAATAGGAAACTCTTTCACACAAAGCAAAATTATATATAATTATTATGTTAAATATTAAACAACAGATAATATTTTAGGGACATATATCAACCAGCATTTAGAGCTTTTGGAATCACACTCTTCTACACAGACAACCAACTCCCTAGTAATATATTGCCAGGCTTCTTGCACTTTCTTTGACATGCTTAGTACTAGCTACTGTTCAAGGTGGAACAATATGCCTTGGATCTGATTTACTCTGAACATTTTTATGGATAGTTACTTGAATAAAAAGGATTAGTATTGTATAGAGAGCATATTGACATTGAAGCTATACATCTGTGGAATTATTTTATTTTAAAACTTTGCTGCTTCAACTGTTTCCACCTATTTTTAACTGGAAATAAAAAGCAAGGAAACTAGTAGCATAGAACCCTTTTCTGCCTCAGTATATTTCTAATTTGCTGTAGAAGAAGCATTGTAAATTCCCTTTTCCCTGATAGGGGTTGAGTGGGGTAGATGCCGATCACAATGAACATTTTGTTATTATCATAGCAGATAGCTATTTACACAAAACATTGACTTACTCACTCACACATGCACTCATAGTTACCAGTTGGAGCAATAGCTGAGAGACCAGCTCCACTGTGTACTTGGAAGCAGATGATCATGTAGAAGAACCAATGGCTTCTAGGTAGTTGTTAAACAAGTCCTCAAAGGAATAATTTGCTTCACGAGGTGTGCATATCATCCTGTGGTCTTTTCATACAGCAGCCACTGCCTCCCAGGATGTGGTTCAAGTTATGCAACCCATGGTTGATGCCAGTGTATGCTAGTAGCCTTGTATCAGTTCAGCAGACTCAAGGAGCCCCAAGTCTATTAGTTCTGGCCAATTCAAAGTGACAACTTGTCTCTAGATCTTATCCTAAGGAAACTTCTGCTAACTGCCTTCTCAACACTTACTTTTCTCCTCCCTGGCTTGTAGATAATTAGTATCCAGGGTCAACACAGCTTTATGAGAAGGTGTTGATTCGATCAATCCCATCTTGAATTTTGTGACAAGACTTACAAGTAAGAGCTTTGAAAAGACACTTCTGTTCACCAACTTCTTGTTCCTGTACAGGTGAACTTGCTTTCCCCACATTTATTACTGAACTATGGATATAAGATGGAGTGGAAAAGGATTAGCTGAAATGGCAGGAGGGTATGGATCTTAAGCTCCTTTTGCAGGAGAGGTGTCCAAGTTCTCCCTGGAAAGTTGTGTTCATATCATATCTTTAAAGTCTGTAGAATTAACACTTAACCAAAACAGCCTGTTGTACCCCTACACCAGCTTCTAGTAGTCACAGCTGCAGAGCACTCTTCCACAAAATAACATCTAAACAGATATTGCTCATATCACATATGCCCATGTAGCACATTCAACAGTTGTGATTCTTGCTCCACAAAGGCATTGCAAAATAGTAACAGAGATCAAAATATATTCATACTACTAATCTTCATCAACAGCTTAGGGTTTATGTTGTGCCCTGCTTTAAATATCACTTCACTGACAGCTGCAAAGAGGGGTATGTCTTGGTTAGATTTTACATGAATCATGGAAGAATTCAGATTGCCTAAGGACCAAAGTAAAAGTTGCCTAAAGGATCAACACTTAAATCAGACCTGACTCATAAGTTAGATCAAGTTGTTTAGGGCTTTGAATAGTCATATTCTGAATATCACCAAGGATGGAGATATCATAATTTGTCTGAGCCCCTACACCAGTGTTTACCCATGCTCAGTATGATCTTCTTGAAAGCCTTCTACAACATATGCTTCTCTAATCACCTTTCTGACCCTTCACTGAATTTGCTCCTGTATGACACAGAATCAGTGCATGGCTGAGGTTGGAAGGGACCTCTGAAGACCATCTGGTCCAATGCTGCTGTGGGCCACCTAGAGCTGGTTGCCCTGGCCCAGACAACTTTTGAGTATCTCCAAGGATGGAGACGCCACAACCTCTCTGGACAACCCATGTCAGTGCTCAATCACCTTCATAGCAAAAGAATTATTTCTTATGTTACAGGGGACCCTCCTGTGTTTCAGTAGGTGTCCAGTGCCTCTTGGCCTGTCACTGGGGACCACTGGAAAGAGCCTCGCTCCACCCTTGTTATACTTCCCTTCAGGTGTTTGTGTACATTGGTAAGATCCCCCATATATATTGCTAAGATGCCCCTTAAGGCAATATTTTTCTTGTACCACAGCACCTCTGGACATAGACTTCCAGAAGTGATCTCACAGTTATTAAATAGTGGGGAACGGTCATTTTCCTTAACCTGCTGACCACTATTTTACTAATGAGGTGTGAGGTTATCCTTCAGCACACTGTTGACTCGTGGTCAAGGACTGGAACATCATATGAACACTTATGTAAATGGCCACTGAGGCTCTCATAACATGGTGAGAACACCAAAATCTTCCCATCAGCTCATATACATCTGCTGAGAAATTCCTTGGAGTTGTCCGAAAGACCCCTAGTACATATGCAATGTACGCATACATCACACATGCCAATGAATACCAAATATAATACTTGCAGGTTTTTTCTTCTTTGGATTGCAAGTGGATGAGCTGCAAAAATGACAATGCTAACTCACAACAAATTCTGATAAAAAAAGCCTGAAAAGAGTAACGCTTTGTAGTAGCATGTATTCGAGAAAAAAAAGACCCAAACAACAAAACCAAACAACAAATTGGCTGTGAATTAACAAATCAACCAGTGGTATCTTCTTTCAGCACTGTGTAATGCTACATGTGCTTCCATGTTCAGTTTCCTCCTTCAGAATGAAATCTGGGTAGGATCAGTCCTTGAGTGACATACAGGGATTTAGTGAAGCTTTTGCCTTGGTGCACAAAGAAGGAAGAAGCCAGCTCTGCTAATGGTGCTTTTTAGCAAATCCTTTACAGGTGGAGAATCAGGCCTGTACATTTTCAAGCTGAAGAAGGATATGCTTGTTGAAGTTGCATAAGCAGAAAGACTGAAGCTAAGCCTGCGAGAGAGAACGGTGGTTCCTGTGTGGTCATGAAGAAGTGGAAGTTAGCAAGACTTGTCAAGGCAGAGAAGATGTAAAGAGAGGAACATCTGTAAGTATCCCCAGTACTTGGGTTGCAGAGCAAAGACCACAAAAAAAAATCATGTTCTTTCTGTGATGTATTTATTAACTGGCTTCATTGGCAAATCTACACCACTGCAGGAAGGAGCAAGGTACAAAACAAAAATGCAGGAAAAGGAAGGATTTTGATAGGAGGGAAGGGGGAATGGCATGGTAAAAAAAGAAGACACTATTAAAACAAATATATACTGAACAAATATATCTTATGCTATGAGCAAGTTTGAAGATGTATGCAGATCAGGCAAGAAGATAAAACTTTTTTTAAGGTATTCCAGATTGCTTGTCCTGTTTTGTGTAAACATGAACCCATAGATGTATACAAAAGATTAGGGCATTTCATCCTTCTGACTTTTTATTATACTGCTTTAACTGTTACGTCAACAGATACGTAACAGTGTTAAAACCACTGTTTCCCAGTTCTTTTAATATTTACCAAGAAATCAAAGTGCATACTTCATCATACCAGTGACGATGTTAAACAGCGGGTGTTACTGTGCACCAGACATAAGTAACAGAAACCAATAGAAAAGAATAGCAGAAAATTCAGCAACCTAGTCAAAAAGCTTATCCATATTTTTAAGACTAAAACTTTTTTCTGTAACTGCTAGCAAACACATTGGTCAGCAAGATGAGATCCCCAAATGATGATTACTGTAATTGAAATTAATGTCATTATATTTATTTTCATTTCTATTTTATATGTTCTTAATAGGATTTGCTGAAAATAAAAACACAGGCATTTGCATGTTTTTTTGCTTCATGGGTTTAATACACTCCCTGTGCAGGTCACTTCAAGTATGGGCAAAATTCAAGGAGTGAAAAAATGTCACATTTAATTAGGACTACCAAGATAGCAGTGGTGAGGTACATTCCTCTGAAGTTCTTGAGACAAAATTATATGCATTTCATATTGCTTAAAAAAGGCTATATTCTGAGCTAGACTGGTATGAATTCAAAGCACTCCACTGGTCTTATGCTGGTGTAAACCTGAGAGACTGAAATCCAGCTCCGTCCCAGTGCATGCCTTTAATTCTGTAATTTTCTGAGGAGTAGGTTCTCAAACACTGTACACTGGAATAAACAAGAAAATAACTCCAGCACCATCAGTAGAGTTATTTGTGATACATAACTACAGGAATGAAACCAGAATCCTGTCCTCAAAATTACAAATATTCCTGCTGAGTCTCTTTTCTTGGGATGGAAACAGATGGTTGATGCATCAAGGCCAGATTTTAATCTCAGCTGTGATCATGTAAGTCTGAAGCTGTTTTGCTGAAGTCTTTGCAGGGGCTTGTTTTCACAATAGAAAGTGGTCAGTGGCTAAACCATGACATTAAGGTATTCTCAATAGCCGGCTTGTTTTCATTGGCATGCTGTCCCCTTGGGGATTGGGGTTAAAATAAAAAAATTAATAAAACGTGACTTTTTCAATTTGGATCAGTTCCCTGATTTCATCCACAAAACTGACTCTCAACCACTTACACCAGCACGACTTGGAGGGTGATGTCCCATGACAAACACCAGAGCAACCAGGATAGGAATATTATTTAGTCAACAAACATGAAACTGCAGCCTCGGGAGGTTATCCGTGATCTGAGAACTAACACAGTGATGTAAAGCAAGAACTCAGGCTAGGAAGAGAAGAGAATAAGTTAGAAGTTACTTTGATAAGTTAGAGGTTTCTAGATCGTATACACAGGATGAAATTTGCTTCATAGGGAACCAGATACAGTAATTTAAAGCCATTATAAATAATTTTTTTAAACCTCAAGTATATAAGAGGTTCTAAAAGACTGGAAATACGCAACCACCGTGCTGGTTTTCACAGAGAGAAAGAGGAGCTGATAATCATTTTAACCCAACCTATGTATAGGTAGTCAATGGGCAGGACAGTCACACTTTGTCCCACAGACGTGGCTGTCTCCCTAGTATGAGCACTTGCATTTTTGCAGCTGTGTAGTGAGCCAGGTCAAGGAACCGATCTGTCTGAAAACTCTTCCCACCTCCTTCTCTACCCCACTTCTCCCACCTGGGTTAGCTCTGCTGGATCAAATCCTTATTTTTACTGGGTATGTGGTTGTGTGGACACCAATGCCACAGAAGGAAAAAGGAACAGCCAAACGATGCGAAAGGAGGAAAGCAGCCCAGCCCAAGCTTGTTTGGTAACATAGCCTCACGATCATACCCAGCAGCTGGCCAGCCTAATTCAGCTCAAAAAATAATCACATAAGATATTTATAAAACCAGGATATAATAAAGAGGAAAGCCACAGCTAGGATATATTTGTTAAGATTAAATCACATCAGGCCAACCTAATTTTTATCTATGACAAGTAAAAGGCCTCTTAGCAAGGACAGAAGTAGTAACCATGCTGTAATTAAACATCACTTACATTCTGCCACTATTTTCGGTGACTATCTTGTAAATCAGGTAGGGTAACACAGCCTGGACAATGAACTGCTATATAGGCATGCTTAGATGTTAGCTCTCCATGATCGAAGCTGGAGCATAAAACCTACATGTGAAATATCAGCAAAGTTAAATGAAAATGCCACCCTGAACATAGCGGAGATAACCATTTCAACATTACCATTTGGGAGAAATATTTCACTATAGTCAGGAGCGAGAAACATCAGTCTTTCTTTACTTTCATTTGTGACAGAGACACAATGACTAATAAACTGACAGAATTATACTTCCTGTGTTTGGCTAACTGGTATTTCTTTTTTCTTGGCTTATAATTCAACTGTCTTAGAATTGTGTCCTTTCTGGTATTGCTTCCTTGTCATTCATATCCCAAGGGAATTCAGTAGGAAAGAACCAGAAAGAGCAGAAAGAGCCAACATACAAGTAGGACTTCTGTGTCTTCCATAATAACTTAAACTTCACCTTTTAAGCTATAACTGAACTGACGCACCACTGGAGTCTACTTCTTTTAAAAGAAGTTATATACTTGGTTATAGAGAAAAGTACCTACATATATTAAAAAAGCTTTTTAACTCTTCTGCTATTTTTAAGCGTTTTAACACATTTTGTCTTTCATACAAATAAGCAGGCTTTTTCTATTTTAACTTAAGAGTCATTGTGACATGACTAGTGTATTTATCCACAGGCAGATTTAGTTCTTGTCATCACATTTCTAAAATATCTGAGGAAATTTAATATAAATGATAAGCAATGCCAGCCACTTACTTCTAGGGTGAACTCAAAGTTTTCCCTAATGACCAAGTTAGAAACTTTTGTCTCTAGAAATGCAAAATATCTTCTGAAAATGACTTGTATGTTCCAAATTTGTGACATGAGTTTGATTATCTCTGCTTCTTATACTTCTCAAAGGAATGTCAAGGAATGTCTGTTCTTGTGGCATTTAATTTTCTTTCTCTCAAATAACTCTCCATGGTCTTTCTATATCAGCTCTGTTTATTTTGTTTGTTCGCTTGTTAAATCATCAAAGTCCAATTTCTTTAACATGGGTTTGGTCAGTCAGACATTTTTGTTCCGTATCTTCTGATCTGTCTTGACTGGCAGGTGCATATGGGTCATATTTGACTTCAGCACTATTTAGAGCTGTGTAGTTATTTGACCTCAATTATTTGTGGGTCTGCCTACAGTTAAGCATTTTGCATATTAAATACAGCTACATTTAAGTGGGTTTTTTTAGCATAACTATCCCTACAGTAATAATTGAATACCTGAAGCCCCGCTGTATGTTAAAAACCAGAGAAGTTGATCTAAAACTCCCCTGAATATCACACTTTGTAAACTCATCAGAAATTCAATGTTCTAGATACTTTCCCCCTTGCTTCCTCTGATAAATGCAGTAATCTGAGAAGGCATTACCATGACATGAAACAGTTGGAAGTAGCTATAACTACTGTGGCTAAGAAAAAGATCCCACAAAGCTTCTGGAAGTGGTATAGGGACTAGCAGATCTAAGGTAAATTTAGTATATGTATAAACATCTGAATACACATATCCTTGTACTGTTGTGTTGGAACGGTATTAATCTTTGCAGTAGAACAAGCTTCAAGTTAACAAAAGTAACCTAGCTGAAGAGATTTCCACCAGCTTTGTAAATGTGCTGTTAAATATCTCCCAGATACATAAAAGCTTTGTGAAATAACATGGTTTTGTATTGCACATACACTATACTCAGTACAGAGACTCCGAACAATAGCATATCCCATTAGTTATGAGATGCATTCAGATTGCTTTCTCCATAAAACCAGTGTGTCTCGGCCAGCTCATCGTTTACCAAGCAGCCCTCTCACTGGGATCGCTTTCTTAGGTCTGAGTCATTTGTTGTGGGTGAAGTTTTGCATATGAAAGTACCTCCAATATCAGAAAAAATGTCTCCAATATGAAACCCACAAATAAGTAATATATACCATCCCTCTGAAAATACCCAGTTGCTAATTTTTTACTGGTGCACGCTACTCTCTATGATATAAACCAAATGAATACAAGGCCTGGGAATTCCATATTGATTTTGTACTGTGAAATGATACCCTTTCAGTTATACAGGCTATATGAAACCAGCTTTTCATTACTCTTAATTTTGCAGTGCTGTGTGCAAATCCTTTCTGAGTATCATTTCATATCACCTCTTTCTGCCCTTGACATACTCATGGGTTGAAACTTATAAAAATTTTTGGAGACCAGAGCAACCATGGTAATAAAACTCTTTGTCTGTGCATGTCCACAGTGCATAGAACCTGCAACTCCTTCCCATGCCACAGTGGTGAGTATGGTCTGCAAACTCCTTCAATTTCTATGGATGAGAATCTACACAGGAGACCCAAGGGAGAGCGTGCTCTGACTTTCTCGCAGCACATGAGCTCTGTCACAGCCATGCAGTAAGGAAACTGAGAGACAACACATGGAGCTGACACAAGATAGTTGTTGATTCCAGGTAAAAAAACACAGTTCCATGCTGATTAAATGTGCCAGAGCCACACCAAAACATGATTCTCACAAAGATGCCTAACTGCATTCATGATGTCTTCTTTTCTAAGGGCAAAAACCAGAGTGAAACACAGCTCCTGCTGAAGATAGCTTTGGCACTCACTTAACAGAGTCAGCATTTCACCCCAGGGCATCAGGTCTGTTGCAGGTTAGTATGGAGGATAAGGAGCTTTCAGACTCTGTCATGTCTCTGGACTTCATTCAGCAAGAAGTTATACCCAGTCTCACGAAGAACTGCAGCTGCAGCATGCAGCCAGCACTCACACACCACAGTTTCTAACCCTGTTCCACTGACAAAGAGACCAATTCAGTAAAACATTATTAACCCATTACACCAGTTTCTAAGGAATTTACTTGGAAAATGCACAAACTGCATCACCACTTGGTCAAGCCACTGGTGATCTTCTGCTCACAAAGCTCTACTTTCCCCTTTACCGTTGTTGCCTCATTCTGTGTTGCTTTAGTAAAAGAAAAACAATCTTCTCAACAGTTTTTTAACCATAAATCCTTTCACTTTAACTAATGTCAGCGGAACTGGTATTTCCCATTTGCAGGGTAATATTAAGTTTAGGATAAACATTTTACCTTAAAGTACCACACAAAATCTCCCATGAAAGACTTAGCTTTAGCAAAGTCGTGTTTCAGAATGTCAGGATTTCTTCACCATGCCATTTTTGTCCTGTTAACTCACCTACAATACAGTATTTTTTTTTAAATCTTGTGACTTCTGGCGTCTCCTGCAGATGAAGAGTGTGAATACATTCCTGTTTTTACGTTGCCTGAAGACACATCAAAATAATTAACGATTATGTTGTGCTCAGCAATTATACTGCACTGTATTCTTTTCAAGAGCTGTGCAATTCAAGCTTTAATTCAAGGGCTTTAATTCAAGCTTTGTGACTCTCAGTTATTACTAATCAAATAAGACGATGCCTGGTTAGTACTTTGAATGGAGAACTTCTCTCCTGTCCTCCCAAAACCCAGAAGTTCAGAAGGGAATTATTTGAGAGATCCAATGGATGGTTTTATCCAGGAAGAGAGGAAACTGTTTCATGACACAATCTTTCAGAAGATTCAAAAAGCACTCATTTTCACGGAATTATACTGAGCCAATTTTTGGCAATGCAATTTTCAAAAGCTTGAAATAGTCAGAAAGCCATGTTTTCATATGGTAAACCAACAGCAAACATTAACAAACATTAACAAACAATTTTTATAAAAACGTGTGAAAAACAAACACCTTCCCCCCAAATATCAACACAGTGAGGAGGAGGGAAGGCAACTTACTTCATTCATTGTTTTGTTTTGGTTTTCAGTCTACAGTTATGCTTGTAGCAATTCATGATGGCATCACTTCCAGAGCACTGTTCACAAGTTGCAGATACACTGATATCAGCACCACCAGGTGGCCTCTGTCATGTGAAGTACAAAACCAACATCAAAACCGCTACTGAGTTCCCTCCACATTTTGTATAGTGGTATCAGTGGAGATATTAATTATTAGTAAGTTTTGTCTTCCACCTGAGTTGTTCTACAACTCAGAATGATACAAACTCAAAGATGGGGAAAATGGAGTTCCGTTCCTAAAAAGCCATCCACAAAACCAACACAATGGTTTTAAAATAAACATATTTTTAAAGTTATCACAGGAAATTTCTTAATTTTTTCTTAATTAGCTATTCAGACTGCTGGTAATTTATCTCTCCAGTTACTCATGTTTACTGCACAGAGCAACCTGTGCCAGTCGCCATGCACCTAATGTCAAAGTCTTTGATCAAAAATGAAATGGTTAATAAAATTGATGGCTAAGTTACTGGCATTAGGTTTCCACACTGATACTGCTTTGAGATTAAGAGGATATTTCTGACCTCTCAGATATGCAATTGCAAGCTTGCAGAAGGCTGAAGAAGTCTCATTGGTATTTTATTTCTATGTCTCCAGGTGACTCCATGCAGCTCTAGAACTACTCAGATTTTAAACCGATAAGGGTCACATACAAACTGGAAAAGAAGGGCATGGAATTTCAGAGTTTTTCTTTGTAACTGTAAGATCAGGTTCTCAGTCATTCCAAGGGATTTTAATGTGAATGAGAGTGAAATCCTTACAGCTGATTTTTGTTTTGATGAAAACCTAAATTCTGAAGCACAGATGGCAGTTGAAAAAAAAAGAAGAAAAAGAAACAGCATGACAATCTACGGTAAGGCAACTCACTCCAGCCCTTGGATACAGTCATTTTAAAGTGTTTTCCAGTACCGCTAACAGTTCCATTGTACCAGGAAATGTGATGGGACTAATAAATAGCTTTTATGTGAAGTGAATACTTTTCAGATTGCCCATCAGAATGAAGATTTCTACGCAGATGCAATTCGCTATGGTTTCTGGGGTATATTGTATGGCTCATTTAATGCCATCCATATAGTTTTATATTGTCATATATTTTATTTTATTAAAAACAAAGCTAAGTTAAAATACCAGGCATGTTATTTTGCCTCTTTTGAAAATCTAAAATAAGAGGTGTGAAATTCTGCCATTCTTACTCAGTTGTTTCACTTTCAAACTTTTAGAATCCAGTTTTTGCTCTGCTTCAGAAGCCAGACTTGTCTGAATCACTTGCAATCATGAAGTTTTCCAGACACGCAGGTTGGAAAACTAAAGTGCTTTTAACAGCTGTGTCCCAAGTTCAGAATGTAGGTCTCTGCATGCTTTGTTAGCCCTGAGGAGGGAAGCAGGGACTTCAGCATTTTGGCTATGTCTTCCACTGTTTGCCTTTTACTGTCACAGCGGCTGCTGCTGCTGCTGCTAAGGATGACATCTGATGTTGACACCAGACATTGGGGAGATAGAACAGACTTTCAATATCTGCGCTCAGTCACTGGGAGAAAAAGCCTTGACAAAAGACATCACAAAAGGAGATAATCGCATCCTTCTCCTCCTCAGCCTTCCGTCACCCTCTCCTGCAAACACCAGAAAGCTTCAGAGGAAAGAAGGCTAATGGGTTACCCCTGAGCCCCACTTTCAATTCATTTATGCCGTATCTTAGGGGAGTCTCAGTGCAAGCACAACTGCTAATGTAAATAAATAATTTCTGTTTTGCAAAAAAGTCTTATTCATTGGAGTAATTTTAAATATTGTAAGCAAGCAACCACATACTGACATTTCTCATTCTTTCCGACTGAAAAGCTGCCTACATCAAAGGAAGAAAACATTAACCGAAAGAGGTGGGGGTAGCCTTGTAACCCCCTTCAGTTTTAACACGTTAAAGAGAGAACTACCATACGATTATCTTTACTGCCCTACACTTACTGTGTGAAAATGCATTGAATGCAGGAATTACAGAGAGACAGAAGTTTTTCGAGCCTGACACTGCAATCCTTACGTCTGCCATACAGAACCTACCTATAAGAGTTACTTGCTTGCAATCAATCCAGGTAATTTGTATCTATGAGTGTTGCTCAACACAGGAGCTGCTAGAGTCTGATCAAGCTTTGATTTCTTAATTATTATTCTTAATTAAAAACTAAAAAAGCAACCACTTTAAAATGCTTGAATTTGCTGATGTTAACTCTTGTTTAACCACATGCAGAGTTAATGTGATACAAAGCCTATCTGAGTTGGAAGGCTTCCTAATATTTCTGTAAAATATAAAATATTAAACACTTCAGCAACATAACAATGCTTGTTCTAATAAGAACCAACAGAGTTAGGTACGTGAAGGAGTAAGAAAAAGGAGTTTTTGCAGCAGTGTGGTAAGCATAAGCTCCATCCTCTCCAAGAAGCCATTCTTCAATCTATTTGGAGGGGCAGGCTGCTGGATTTGCTGTTGATAGCTGCAATGGATTTTTACTTTCAAATTTGTCAGCTGCAGCAAAACAAAGAAGTATGCTAGTATTTTAAATTACTTATCTCTTCCCATTTTATAAAAAGTGTTCCAGCACTAGTTAAAGTTATGAATCCTCTGAAATTTTTTTATACCTCTCAATTCATCTATCCCTATTTAGTACTCACACATGTATTTCCAGCTAGGAGATTTTTTTTTTTTTTTTTTTTTTAGCGGGAACTCCATAGTTTTCTTTTCAGAGAGAATAGAAATGAAAGGAGAATCCCAGAAATTCCCCTCCCATTAGCTCTGTGTTTGAAGTATTATTAACACTTTCACTTTCTCACTCCTACTCTCACCATTTGAATCTGGGTCATAACAGCATGCCTACCCTTCAGTACTCTGAGTGGGTGGTTGTTTTGGCTGGCGCTAAAGCGTACTTGCTTTGTGACACAGAATGCCCTTATGGTGACACATACCTGTTCTTTTCAGCTGCCTTTTATACTTTTTTTATCAATTCTTTTATTATAAAGGAGAGACTAGAGAGTGGAATTTGTGTTATTCAGTATCCATATTGTTTTAACAATGTGTGAAAGGAAACATCACAAAATATTTTAGTCTATTCTTATCACAACACTAGATCATTCCCTACAGCATCTTTTT
This sequence comes from Cuculus canorus, assembly GCF_017976375.1. Taxonomy (NCBI): domain Eukaryota; kingdom Metazoa; phylum Chordata; class Aves; order Cuculiformes; family Cuculidae; genus Cuculus; species Cuculus canorus. Next base: position 116,202,290 of record NC_071402.1, read on the forward strand.
TCCCTCTTTCCAGATACATTTTCCTTACAAAAATACTGTAACACATGCCCTACCCTCAAATACAACAGTGCATGCTTGAAGTGTCAGGCTGGGCCTCTAGCACTAGAGTCTTCAAATCTCAAATGAAGAATTTGCAGTTAGAATTAAATTACGTAAGAAATTTAATTCAGTTAGTGTCAGGCTCCTGTCTAAAGAAAGAGTCAGACCTGTAAGAACTCCTGTACGAAAAGACGAAAGGGAACAAATAAATATGTGAAGGAAGCCCAATCTTAAAATTTCCCTGTTAGCACAAAACCAAAGTCAAGAGTTCGGAGCAGGAAAAGTTTATATGATAAGCGGCAAAATGGGAATGACACCTGTAGAAGTATGTGTTTCCAAACAAGCAAAGTCTATTATTGACTCATCGTTTATCCAGTCATGATGCTTCTTTCTGTCCTCTTTGAGGAGTAGAAAGAGTTTGTGAGCAAATAATTCTGGACTTTTAGAAAAGGAGCAGAAAGATGACACACTGTTTTTGCAGATTAAAGCATCTACCTTTCTAAGTACAATTCTAACAAAGATAAAGAAGCGAGATTATTCTATATAGTTCTGTTCTACCTTCCCAGTTATTGTGGAATAGTCGTTAATTAATTGGCAAATCTTCTAAACAGCTGCTATTTTAAAATTTCTCCACAATCAGTACCAACCTGCTGTTCAAAGTAGTTCACATCTGTTTGTTTTAGCTAACATACCACATAAAGACAAATTATTTCCTGTGTAGTTATTGTATACAATATTAAAAAATAATCCTAAGATTATATAACTACATGTATACTGTTTGCTTTTACTACTATCGTCACAAAGCAAACACAACATTTGCAACCTGTGCAATTAGCACTAGGGCTGTTCATTCTAAATTGTATTTCCATCCCGTCCCTTTTCTTTGCATCCAATTAAGGCTAATGCATACTGCCCTACAAGAATTTGCAAGCTGTACCGAGAAATAATGCAGTGTTAGTTTTGTAATTTAGTGCACAGGGCACATTTGTGCTAAAGCTCTGTAAACTGGGCCCGTGGTCAAAAGGAGCAATTAGCACTTTGTTAGTATGCAATGATGTACTAATCTACACAGTCCCCAAAAGCAATTGTCTATTCCTCTTGCCCTCATGTACAAATTTTCTACAGTATGCACCACTCTGCCCCTAAAACAACCCATCACAACACTGTTGCTGTAAAACAGGCTTTCTGTGACTAGAATCTAGGTATCAATTATAATTTATTAATTGGAAAAAAATAGTTGCATCATTAATCCCTTTTTCTCCATTGAGATAGCTGCCTAGTTCTCTGAAAGTCAAACAACTGTGACTGTTCTGTCAAAAAGTAAAAGGGGGTCAAATTTAGGTGACAGAATATTTCCATCTGAGCCCCTTCTAAAGGTTGCTCCTAACTAAGCCTGTTGCAAGCTGTGATCTCCAGGAAATAAGCCTGATGCTAAAAGTGGCCAGATGATAAAACACATAGAAGTTATGATAACTTTGACAACTGTCAGAAACAGTGGACTAAAACCTACTATTCAGTGAGAATTCCACATCCCCCTCTTGTGGCTGATACGTAAAGGATGTCACTCTATCACAGGTACTGACTAAATTATCTTCTAATATAGGCAGGCTTTGTGATAGTCACCAGAGACAGTCCACAGTGAGGGCTGCAAGAAACAAGGAGGAAGATAAGGCAGCGTATAGCCAAGCATTCAAGAGTGACTGGTGCTTGTTGTAAAAGGCCTGGTTTCAAAGGCTACTTTCCAAAAATCAGGCTCGTTATAAGGTATCTCAGCTGGGGCACCCACCAGCCAAAACACTTTCAGTCCCTAACCATTTTGGAAAATCTTGGCAGCGTAAAATGCACCTACCCATCAAGGGGGTACATGCTAAGTATCCTCTCCTCCTTGTACCAGTTGTCTAGAAGCAACCTAAGACTACAGTTTCATATTTACCCAGAAAAACTTACAAGGCTGACAGCATCTACCACAGGGCTGCAGTTTCCATAACTGCCAACAGTACGGAAAATAAGGATGCTAGCTCCCTGGGAAGAAAGGTAAGGCATATTAAGGAGGCATAGGACCCCCATAGTAGCAGAATGCTACATAGTTCAGGTGGGTTGACATCACTATCCAGCTAGGTAACGTGGAAGTTCAATCCTCAAGTTAAAGGAGAAAATAAAAAAGAAAGCTCAGTGAACTGACCTCATACCTGCTTCTGATCTTATGCAAAAGAGCTCTTCGGCTCTTCAGACCAGGAGAATAAGAGACATACCCTGGGCTTTGATGAAAGAAAGGGAAGAACAATGAAAAGGAGGTTTATGTAGTTGTAGGAAACTGATGGAGCTTTTCTCCTTTCTAATTTCTTTCCTATTACATCCATCTTTGGCATGAATTTGGTTCAAAGAGCTTCTAGTTTCCAACAGAGGCACATGAATGAGGAAATGACAAATCAAAAATATTACTGGAAAAAAAATATGTCTACAGTTATTTTTTTGGTGCTAAAAATGAAAAATTGACATTTGTTAACAGAAATGATTAATAATACTCCTTTGAACAGTTTAGATTGGTTGCTCTCCTGATAAACAGTATATTCACTTAATGGGACACAATCAACCATTCCATTGCTTCTGACCAGAAAACTGGCCTCATTACATTCCTGATAAACCTGTCAATACCCACCAAACAGCCACAGTCATCTTTAGAATGAGAGGGCAGTAGGACAGCAACAGACCTGAAAGCGCTGTTGTTTCTCCAAATTTGAAGGAAACCGCTGAATACAAGAACAAGGCTTGTGAGAGCCGTATTCTTTTCTTAATTAGGGGACCTAAATGTTAGCCTCTCAGTATTTGCCACTTTGGTATCAAAAGCAAAGGTAATTTAAAGAAATATGATAAATATCATTACAGTCACTGCTTGCAACATTCTATAAACTAACACATTCCTTCTAATCTCTCTCTTTAACAAGTTAGGAGTCACAGCATCCTTCAGGGAGATGAGAGAAAGATAGTAGAGATGGTAGTTAAGGAGATAGAGTCTCTTGTGACTTGGAATAGAATATTTAGATTAACTGTTGATGCATAGAATACTCTAACATCATATAATGTATTAATGGGTCTGTTACACAACAATATGGATCTGCTAAGGTCATATCAACTACTTGTCCTCCTCATTCATTTCCTTGTGCAAGCAGCAGTACCTGATTCATTCGATTTCCTCCATCTGTTTTTCTGTTTTCCCAGTTCATCTCTCCAGGACACCACCTTTTGCAAAGAATGCTTTAAATTTGCTGTGGAAAGAAAATATAGTTGCTTGGATGTTATCCAACGTTGCTAGGCATAGAGAAGATTTCAGAGGTTCTTCGCTTGGATTGCATTTAAGCTGCAGAAAGGTTTATGCAGCTGTCTGAAATATTTGTAACAGTACTGAATTAGTTTGCAGTTAGTTCATTTAGCTTTCATTGTCAATGAGTTTTGTAACAGAGCAGTGGTAGGTGAGGAGTAGATAATATGTTAACAAGAAGGCTGTTCCTGTCTCTGCTTAGTGTCAGCACCTGCCATTTGGGATTCTCTCCAAAATTTGTGTTCTATTTGCGAGAATACTGAAAAACAACAAAGAGATTTACTGAGAATTCTAGTTCTGGTCGTCTACACTTACATTTATGGGCTTAGCAAACTAATAAAAACCAAGAAATAAGCACAAGGAACTAAGTCTTCAGATATGTTTTCACAGCAGACAGAAATAAGATCCTGCCAAAAATTTAGCATGTGAACAGATTGTTTAATATTCACGTAGCAAAATTTAAACTGATTATGTTCCAAATTTTTTTTTTAAATATGACTTTGCTGCAAACTGTGAATTGCTCATCTGCTTAAATATTTTTTTAATAAAATAACATGTTTTAATATATGTTGCTATCATGCTGTTATAAACATTGGAAATTATTAACACTAGAAGAGTATTAAAAATTTAAACTGTTTCACCATCTGTGCTGTTTGTTTATTTTTCACATTTCATTCAACTTGGACAGGGAAAATAAAATTGTTTCCCTTTCTTTTTCACTCTTGTGCACTAACATAATGATTCAATGTTTCTGCTACAAACACCGCAAAGGTATAATTCTCTCCAAACTGCCATGTCCAAAAATTATGTTTTCATATAATTAGGAAAAGATATATGTATATATAAAACCAAACATAAATAACTTGACTTTATTAAAATGACTACATGATTGGTCCATTGCTTCAGTTTTCTATGTGGATTGACTCTCCCAACATACCGCAGGCACACCTGGGCTTATATAGCTACTGTATATCTCTATTTGTGGTACTTAATAGTCATTTAGAAAAAGAGGTTGTCAGCTAACCAGGACAAAGGATGCCTGCAGTGTGATGCTAAGGTGCGCTTGTCTTTGGTAATGCACCCTATGTTATTTTTATGCGATGAATGGAAGACAAGCACAAATACATTTTTATAGGCCCAATTTCATTCAGAATGTCTTGCTTACCCGATTGTCACTATTTAAAAGCACTAGACTCTTCAGCTGCAAAATTACTGAAAATGGAATCAAGTTTCAAGACCCAGATTCATCACAGAAAAAGAGTGATTCCAGCTCTATTATCCTGTTACAACTGTGCTGCTCAGTTGGAATATTTCAGGGGCATTCTTCTTCCATACTGAAATGAAGAAAATCTGAAACAACTGAATCCTAGGTTGGTGTTCCCCCTTCACAAAGAGAGGTCACATCCTAAGGCCATGTAATACCTCAGGATTTGACAGAGAAACAACTCCCCATTAAATCACTTAAATTACTGCATGAAACCCGAAGATAAATCCATTGGATTAGCATTAATGGACATCATCTTTGTTCCATGTTCACAGGCACAATGGCTAAAGATGAGAGTCATCTCTAAGTTGGAATAGACTCCATACATTCCTATAAAATATTTTCTGAATCATAGTCACTCCACATTTATTGAGTCCAAGCCTGGATTCAATGGCAAAGATCTAAGCCTGACATCTTTGTGCTTTCTCAAAGTAAAACAAAAATAAAACTGGTGTCATATAACGAAAAAAGTTCACTTGAAATTGTTAGCTTTCTCTGTGTACCTATTGGTTACACTTCTGGACAATTTCCAGCAGCCATTCCACATTAATCTACTCATTAGCAGCGGTGTTCTGAATTTCAAATAAACTTTTTGAGTCTATAGTGAAAGAGGTGGATGAAAAGACAGACGTTAAGGTTAATACCTCATCTAAATGAATAATGTTTTTCTTGGCAATTTGCTCTGTGTAGACCACACAGTGACTAGAAGGAAAAAACCCCAACCCACTACCCCCCTATACCATTACAGTGGATCAGGGTAACAAGAAAGACTTCTGAAATACTACTATTAATAAAAAAGAATAAAAAGTATGACTTACAAGGAACATTTACAAATCCTTCAAATGACAACTTTATTAATGTGTTATAGAAGTGAAGAACAGGTAAAACTGGACTTGTCTAACAAAGTAACTTGACCAGATAGATTTGTTTTATCCTTTCACTTGCCCTTGAATTTTGACAAGAATTCCCTAGCATGCCAATTGCCTGGGATTTGAAAGGTCTAACAAATAATATTCGTGGTAGTCAGCTTCACTAATAGTTCTCCACTCTTGTTTTTCAACAAAAAAAAAAAAGTCACACTTTTCAGAGACATAATTTCCTTATTCATCTTCTCAGGGGGGGATTAAAATGTTAAAAAGTCCTTTATGCTTTACCTTTGATAAGTCTGGAATGGATTGTGAATGTGATACTGTAAATCCGCAGAAAGATCTTATTTCATCTGAATGTTTGAATCAGTCTCTCTCAGAGTCTAATCAAACCTGCCACTCTTACGAAGACCGACATGGCCAACAAGTGTGCTACTCAACTGCAACCTGCCAGGCTTAGCAACTCCTGCCACAAATGCATTTGAAAATCTGGATTTTCTATTGATCCCAACTTGGTTTTGCTATATAACGACTTCCTTAGCTGGACCACATTGATATTTCTCTCAGCAAAGTTACACTGCATGTGTGATCATGTTCAATTTACAAAACGTTAAAGAGACAATAATGGGGTTATTTGAACATTTATTGTCAATCAGTGAGAAACAATGTGAAGACTCAATACGTGCTCAGACATCAGCAAGTGCTGAAGTAATTAATCTATCCTTCCACAAGCCCTTGGGAAGGGCTTTCTCATTCTTAGCTCCAAAGAGCCTTAAGCACAAAAATAAAGGGCAAATACTCTTTCGGAAACTGATATTCAGAACTAAGCCATGCTTTACATGTGGAAATTCATACTACAAGGTGAGTGATTTTGGTTTTTCACTATCCATAAGGATGGCTCTCAAAAACATATTCTACTGTGCTCTCTGGGGTTTTTTTTCTATGAATGTTGCACTTTTCCTGCTGCCTTCAGCAACATAGCTTACACTCAGATCACAACTGGTCATTTAAGCATTCTGGGAAGGTTCTGAATCCTCCACCCCAACCTAAAGGTTAGATTTCTAGAAGAAATACGAGGATTAGGCAAGCAGGTGACACTCAGTTCAGAAGGGCTTGAACAGCTAACTCGTTTCAGCCCCAGTAGAAACCAAAGACTGGAATTCAGGAAATTTTCCTCAGGCAATACCCAGTAGGGATTTTTGCCTGAATACAGATGTCAGGACTAGATCTTTACAACACCATCCTTTACCAAATATAAATGGTATTAAACCAGTTCCAAGGGCTTGTCTGCTACATTATATTTCCTAAGTATAAGTAAATAAGAGCAAAGGAGGCTGTATAAATTAGACAGAATAAATATGTTCAAAAAGAACAGTGTATAAATTAGACAGAATAAATATGTTCAAAAAGAACAGTGGCTCAGAAAGTATCTGTGGGTATGAGAGCTACAATAATATTAAAAAGCTAAATGTTTTCAAATCAACCCAGTCAAGTGCCTATTAAAAAAAAAAGAAAAGGAAAAGCTCTCTTTTTTTTCCTCAGCTGTGGTGGTGCAGCACCTGCCATTAGCTGTGGTGGTTCCTATTTTCATATTGTCTGACAGTAGCAGTTGGACTGAGCCAGAGCCAGTGAGGCCGAGAGGCAGACTCCCTGCTTCCACAAAGCTGAATTTAATAAGATGAGAACAGTATGCCAAGATGGTGAACTCCCTCCCTAGCACTTATCATGACACTAGTCACTCAGCAGGGCCCTTATTGCAGCAGTAATCTGGGTGAGCCTGGCAGAGCGTCCTGCTTACAAGTTCAATATAATAGAACAGCAGGGCACTGGAGGCCTGGCAGAAAAGCTTAGCAAAGTTAAAGCCTATTACGCTATGCTTGAAAAAAATGGCTCTCAAAATATTATATGCCGAGCAAAAACCTGGACATGCCAAGTGCAGTGACATACTAAGCCTCTTCCATAATGGTGCACTCATTAGTCTATAGACACAAGCAACATGGATTTACAAGTCCATAACTTGAATGGAAATGGATATGCAAATTCATCCTTTTCTTCTGCTCTGCTTGAATTTAATAGGCAACACTACAGCAGAGCATATAGATAGCAAAACCAAAACTTGAATCTGCACTGAGTTGCATTAAGCTGTTGAAGTTAGAAAATCCCTGCTCTGCATTTTATTTCCCTTATATCTTCATAAAGAACAAAAAGCAGTTGGAAAAATCTACCTCCCTGGTATACACTGGCATGTGAACTGAAATCTCAGCCTTGACAAGACCTGTGCAGAGAAGCTGTATCAGAGACACTCTTATTACAGCAACATACGACACAAGCCCATCAGAATTTAAATTGAAGCAGAATAAAAATTTTGTCATGAGCGGTCCATGGTAATATTTTCCGTCAGCCTGGCTTTCACTGGCTTATTACTTATTTGATTGAATATTTTTAAATCTATTTTACTCCTGTCCTGTTTTTAGCTTCAGCAATATCTATTATAGTACGGACTTGAAATTCATCAAGAATGTGCTGATCTGACCTTGGATTATGGTCTCCAGTTTGAATGGCACTTTGGGTTGAGAATTTTACTTGTTTGGAATTGCCAGAAAAGTGCTTCCATTTGGTCAAAAGGCCATCATGATAAACTCCTCTGAAATGAATTCTAAAGTTGTAAAACAGCTAAAAAGAGATGGAAGAAGAAGAGGTAGGCATATACCTCACTTCATACCTCACTTGTGATGGGAAGGTCAATGTGTCACCGTGTTACTTTGCAAAGTCAAGCAGGCTTTCATTTGCCAAAACACAAGCCCTGAAAACCATCTGACATGATCTTGGGTTTTCCATGTAGCCTTCCAGAAGACCTAAATTCTCCTGTGGTTTCTGCACCATGTATGTCTCACATACAGTAGAACTGCATATCCTTCAAGCTGAAAAGATTCTCAAGAGGTTTCCTGTCCAATACTCTGCTTGAAGGGGAGGGTCAACGTCACATTTAGATAAGGTTGATCTGGGCTTTGTCCAGTTAAGTCTTGAAAACCTCCAAGAATGGAGGCTCCATAATTTCTTTGGACTCCTGTTAAAATGCTTAATTATCCTCACAGTGGAAAATTGTTTTCCTATATTTCCGGCTATCATCTTCCCCATTTCAATTTGTGGCTCTCGTTCTCCTGCTGTGCTTCTCAGTAAAGAAACTGGCTCTGTCTTCCTAGTAATCTCCTCTTAGGTAGCAGAAAGCTGCTGCTAGGTGCTTCACACCTTTCCTAAACAATCTTTCTCTCCAGAGAAGCACAGTTCCCTCAAATTCTCCTGGCAGGGCATGTTACCTAGCCTCCTGACCACCTTGGTAACTCTGTGCTAGGTGGTACTCAAGTTTACCACCATTTTCCTTGTACTGTAGAGCCCAAAACTGAAGGCAGCATCCCAGATGCAGTCTCACAAGTGGCAAACATAGGGGAATAATCACTCTATGATTTACTGGCTACACTCCTTTTTATACCTCCATTATGCTGCCCACCAGGACCCCCAGCTCCTTTTTGGTAGAATCTCCCAGTTCTGGGGTGGCAATCCATGAACCAGGGTCAGTGATCTAGTGACTTTCGTGAGTTGCTTATGGAAGACTTCATCCATTTCCTAATATTGACCACATGATTTGCAGCAGACTCCCCAGATTCCCACTACAATGTCACTTTTAGATCATGACCCACAAGCCCTCAATCACACCATCTTCTGTTCCATAGAAGAGCTCCATATACCCAGGCTACTCCAAAATATAGACAGCGTGCCACTTCCTTGTCTTCCCTGCCTTTCCTAAAGAGCCTGTAAGCTCTTTACAGTACAGAGCTCCTGCCATATCTCAGCTATTCTCATGATGTCTTGGTTCTGCGCGCACACGCAGACCTCTAGCTCCTCCTGTTTGCTTTCCAAGCTTGTGCATTTGTGCACAAACACTTGAGGCAAACCTTATTTTAACCTGTTTTATCCTTCCTCAGGGCTCTCTTGCTCCCGTCACCCTGTCCCATGTATTTACTGCCTCAACTTCTGTTCCCTCACTTATCTACACGCTGTCATCACCATCCCCTGACTTACCTGTTTTAAAGCCTGTTGGCAAAGATCATATGTGTGGATATCTTGGATACTCTAGGGCACCTCAAATGGAAAGTGCTTGCTTTTAGACAGTTAAATCCTGCCTTTAGTGTCTGAGTCCAGGACTTACAACTGTTTCTGTCTGATTACGTCTATTTCTCATCCTGTCCTTCCAGTCTATACTGTTACATTGATCGCTCAGAGGTATAGACCGTTATCTTCTTTATAAATTCACAGAAAGGGTATCTCAGATGCAGGGTTTAGTATTTTTTTGAGGGAAGGCCTTCTTGTGTGAACTAAATTTACTTCTTTTAGGTATGATCCAACAGATTCTAGTTAAGAAGTGCTCAAGCTACAGTACAAACAAAGCAAAATCAGCTGAAACATTCCTACCATAGCACAAGGGTCAACAATATTTGGCAGATGTGATAAACACAGCGGGTAGCAAAGTTCTAGGTAACACACAGCATTTAGCCAGGGTGCCTGCGTGCACTAATAGGGCTTAATGGACCTCACCAGCCTCAGGTGGGGCCTCCACCCACACCCATGAGTCCAGGATCTCTACCTAAGCTCAGCCCCGCACCTTTGTTGTTTTTCTAAGCTGCTCTGGCAATGTGTCCAGCTCACCTTGGCCTCTGTGAACTGACTTCCCAACTTGACCTGAGGTCTGTGTGGCAATTGCTGGACCTGACTCTGACCTGCAAACTGATTTACTGGCTTGACCTCAGACCTGCTTCATCACCATCAACTTGCCCAGTGATTTCAGCTTTTGGTTGGACCTGGCCATGAAAAGCTGTAAAAATGGTGAATGCATGCTACTGAGAGCAAAGCATGTAATTAAAGCATTACTGTGAATACAGCAGAGGTAGCACTTTGAATTTTACTGCAAAAGAGAAGCTTTTAAAAGCATCACGTTTCCCTTCCAAGCTTTTCCATACTGTTCTAGACTGCTGACTAATGTGAATATGTATTGATCTCTCTCTAGTATTTTTGAAATCCTCTATTTAAGTACTAGTTTTCTTGTATCATACACTTTTTGCAGTGCTCTGTTATGTTCTGCCATGTTGTTTTGATAAGTGATAGTCCCTTAATTGAAAAACTTCGACTTAGTATTGGCAGACTTGATGGTTTCCCCCTTGGAAAGGGATACCTTGTGAGTTTTGTGGAAAACGTTAACAGTTTGTTTAATCTGGAGAAGAAATTTTGTGTTGTAAATTACAACCCATGAAAATTCCTCAGTTTTGTGGCACTTCTGTGTTGGCAACAGAACTTGAAATAGTTTGATTTCCTCTGCATCGTCTCCCTATTGAGCACAACAGGGAGTTGAGGACATACATGTGTCTTTGACGCCCTCAACACTGAAGACCAAACATGCTGTATACTCCTGCCATATGAGTGCAAGGGCCTATGAGTGCAAGTTGCATGAGCCTGAGCAGCTAATACTTTAATTTCAACATAATTTCATACAGTGAAAAGGCACTGTAAGAAGCTCTCACCTTCTGCTTTGGTAGAGCGTCTGGTGTTAGAAAGCACGGGTACCACCGATGTTCTCCAGCGCATATCCAAAACCAAGGTGATAACAGAGCACTGCAAATCTTACCAAAGAATTTGCTTCTATTTTAAGTCTTACTTTGGGTGATGAGTTTTAGTTTTATCACCTGTCATCTAGTGGTGAGATATTTCCAGGCAAACAGTGTGTTCAGGACAGAGCAGTATTAAATGTTCTTGGTAGATTTTAGATATCTTGTCAATATTAGTTCGGTATTCCACCATTTCAGTGTCATATGAAGGGTAGTTACAGCAGTAGTATCTTCAAATTATTTTGTTGCTGAAGACAAAAGTAGCAACACAACTTTTCAAATAAGCTTTTAATATTATCAGGACTACTGCAGAAACAACTAGCAATGCAGTTCCATGAAAATAGAAATTCTTTTGAGTATTGTAACTGATGAGACCAACGTACACATTATAGAGAAGGGAACAAGTGGAAGGAGCCATATAACAGAAAGCACAATGGAGGCAGAGTTATATAAAGCTGAGTGTGCCACTTGGCTTGTGCTACAGCAGCTGTTATTTGAAACCATATGGGAATTTCTGAAGGCAACTTTTATTCTGAATTTCCTCATCTGACTTAGCAGGGACAAATACATAGTAATGAGGCTGTATATTCTTGATGAAATTCCAAGGGAAAGGTCTTCTAACATTCTGAAAGCAAAATCCTAATGCCTTTGCATACTGGTAATCTCTTAACTTAGATACTTAAGACAAATCAAATAAATGTTTTATTTTGTGGGACCAGATGGCTAACACCTCACAGGCTAAAATGCCAGCTGCCAATTTGTTTGTTGGTGTTTGGCTTTAAGTTCCTGCACGCACTGGGACATAAAGAATAAACTTTTAATTTCTGTCAGATTTCATTTTTTTACATTTTGAATTTTAGTTAAAGTTCACTGAATGGAGCAACAACCTAAGGCAAATTCTTGCCCTTTTCTCTTAGTAGGTATTTTCCTACATGTACTTATGTCACCATTTTGATGTGAAAGGTGGACAGTTGTGTTCAAAGGATCCAGTTCTCCTTGAGTTCCAAAGATCATTGTCAGATGAGTAGCTGATTGTGATTTAGTTTTTTGTGACGGTTTCTGCTTTTCTTCTGTTGATATGTCTTTCCAGCAACTACTCAAGTTATGCAGGCAATACATTCCAACCAATCTTCCATATTCCATCAGAAGTGCCTGATGACATGAAAGGCCAAGTTTCATTATTATTGATTTGTATTGCCATAGTCCAAAGACACTATGATACAGCTTATGCCAACATCATGCTTGAAGAAAATTCAAAGTTAGTTTCTTGTCCAAGAGAAAATATGTACATTCTGCTTAAACAGACTTTTGAAGTATTATACAATGGACAGACCAGATGTATTGAATACCAAGCCAAAAATTCCAACTGACTCAAGAAGAATTTTTTACCAGACCTTGGCACTGGAAGTTTAAGGTATCATTGTTATCTGTGCTAGGAGCTAGTTTGGATATGGGGGACTAATTAATCTTGAACTTAAGTGCTTTTTGCTTAGCTGATGTAAAAATTAGCTTCTTGGCATACTATACGATTAAAAGTTATTCCAAAGAAACTTTCGTATTTTTTATAGTGTCTGATAACTACAAAACTGTTTGCACAATAGGAATAATCTATATAATACTTATAGGCCCCAAATAGTGAGATCAGGATATTCAAAGTAAAATATTTTATTTCCATGAAACAGATTCTATTTAACAGGAATAAACTGATGGTGCTGAACTGCAGTGTTGGGTAAACAACGTGAGGAAGCACATCAGTTGTTTGACTTCAGCATCAAATATAGAAAACAAAACAAATTGTGGGTATACCCCAAAAGATATTTTTTAAAAATTATTCTATGATCATCATATATTTAAATTCCTTTTAAAATATGACAACTAATTCAGAAATAAAATGACTTTTCAAAATCAGAACATTAACAATCCCAGTTTAAAATTTGCAGGGCAAAGAGGTCTTTGTTTCTTTTTGGCCAAGCCTACTTCTGAACCTGTAACTGAGTAATTGTAAAGTAGCTACACATTAGAAGCTAAATATTTAAATTATTTTTAGGTTCATCACTGTTTTTATTTTATTCAGGAATGAAAGCAAAGACATCAATGTTAAGTTTGTTTTTTCTCTCTATCTGGGAGACATCCATAACTCAGTGTTTTGACTCATGAACATTAAATTAAACAATAGTACATATAGTACTATAATACACAATATAGTACCAGGACTGTACTGCTAGTTTCCTGTAAATGGAAATATATAAATCCAGTGTTGCCAGCTGTAATGAGGCCTGGTAATATGATTTAAGGGTATTAATTCTTACCACATTTTATCACTTTTTAGGTTTTTCTTTATCCCATACTATAATATTCAAATCAATACTGATTATCATTTCTCATCACAGACTAGAAGCATTGCCTATTTTTCAGATTTTAAAATGTACTGAATATGTCATTATATGTTTTCCTTCTAGCAGCGTTCTCAACAAGATTAAACCATTTCTAATTTCATCTCCTGTTTTTCCTTCCGTTAGTTGGCTAGTTTAAAGTCTTCATTCTATCTTAGGAAATAAACTGGTCCCTCCAAATACGGAAAGACTTTCTGTTGAAAAAAGCTTGTTTATTCTGAAAACAGAAAGATGGCACTAAAAGAAAGTGTGCGTGTCACTAAAAGAAAGTGTGCCTGTTTATTCGATTCCGAAGTTGCACAGAGCAAATGAGAAATGAGACAAGTGAGCAATGTTCTCATATTCTGCTGTTTGGGGGTAGCGGGATGGATCTGTATGGTCTTACATAGTTAGTATAAATTACAGCTGATCTGACCTGCAGTCACTTCCATGCCTGTCTGTGCTTTGTGGTACTGATAAGGAGCTGCTCAACTGTTGTAAGTCCTTGACCTTTCACTTGTCTCAAGTGGTAAGTGTGAAATTTGCGACCAGCTATACTTTGGTGCAATTTCAGAGCACATCAAGATCATGGCAGGAGATAGATGAATTGAACTGGATAGCATAAGAGCCAGCACTGCAGTTTGAAATTCTAATATAAGATCCTTGGAGAGAGGTTCATCTTTATTTTATATAGCATTGATACTGTTCAATGCTTACTGCTGTGATAAATTTATACACATAAAGAGGATTCCGCTTCCAAATGTTGCTGTATTACTCTACAAGGAAAATTTAACATAAATACATTCACCAAGTAAAAACAATGTACCAATTTATCCTCTCTATGACTTCCTTCATGATCAGGAAGTTAAAATATGCATGACCTTGTGAGTGAGATTTTGGCTTTAAGTATTTACAAAGGTGTTAATTTCTCTGTTTATCTTGATGATTTTGCATGATGAAAACAAATTGATCATAATCTCAAAATAAGCCAATACTAACAAAGATTCAAATGTCCATATTAATTTCCTAGTGGGATGATCCTTACTATTTTCCAGTCCCTTCTGCAGATGGATAAAGGCCACAGGTTAACAAAGTTTTGAGGATGGTATGCCAAAGTGTTTTGTTTTCTGAAAAAGAATAAGTGTACTACTCAACAACATTCAAAGTGTATTTTACGAGCCAATCAATAGTTATGTATGATAATATATCAATATAGTTATATATGAAAATATATCCATTCTGTGCTTAACAGCCAGAAGGGTGTGAAGTGATTATCATTGCAAGATATTAATACCTAAGCTATTAAAACATCATGTAGGGTTACATCTGTGTGCCAGCATTTTAGCAAGCAGCACTGCTTTCTCCTTTTGTTTTATGATCTATAGGTGATTACCCTGCCCTTACTCTACTTCAGACCTTTGCAACAGGTATTAATTTCCTGCTCAGGCTGATCTTCTATTGGAAACATCTATTCCTTTACTCTACCCTGAAACTTCTCTATTCACTGTGCATCATGACTGTCCCTTGCTCTTTACAGGCCCCCAGCATTGCTCTCCAGCTATATCCAACATCTTATGGCCTTCAGCAACCATGCTGACTGATGAATCTCCAGCTTTGTAAGTAATAGCAATAGCAAATGAGAAAAGTTACGTGCTCCTCTGCCCTGACAGAGTAATGCTCAGGGTAGATGCACCAAGAAAAACAGATGAGATGCCCAAGTTGCAAATTCGGTCTTGCTCAAGAGGAGATATGGCTGACCAGTGGCTTAGGGAAACCTGCCCCTTGTATCTAGTTAAACTTCAGGTTTTCTAAAACTAGGAGCTTCATAGTCAATCCTGTATACATGTAGGATTTAATGACCCTGACCTCCCTCACCTGAGGACGATGGCTTATCCCATGGCACGGGAGCTCCATTTAAGCTCAGCATGGGGCCTTCACTCTGTGCTTGACCTTGAGCTCAGACCTGCCTTCTCAGCGTAAACTTGTCCAGCACTCCCAGCTTCTGGCTGGACCTTGCCCTCATCTCTGCGTCTGCCCTGCTGGGAGCGCTGGCTGACAAGGTTCCTGCTTTCTAGCCCTGGCCCTGGTGGCCCCTGCATTGCCCTGGCTACTGCTGGGCCCTGATGGAACATGGTATCGTTAAAGTTTTAAAATCACATAATCAAATTAATGAATAATTAGTTAATCAGAAAATTAAGTTTCTGTTTCAGTGGACCATTGGCAGGATTTCCTTATAAATTCAAACATGGTACTCTGCTTTGAACTAAAGCACAACTGATTTTCTGACTTCTATTCATCTAAGTAACTTCATTTTTTGAACGTTAACTGCACGTTTTCAGACAGTGTCTGTCTCCAGAATTGATAACGCTTAATATTTATTATTATTACCAAAGCAATGGAACATTAGTATGCAGAAAGGCCTTTGTTTGTATTTATCCATGCATACTAAGGCCATTGTCAGGTCAGCGGAACTATGTAAGTCAAAGGGGCGAAAAGAGCTGCACCTGCAGAGAGGGCTGGACAGGATAGGTGACATAAAATTGACCAACAGATTATTCTATTCCTTATACATCATACTTGGTATAAAGCTGAAGGATCACAAGGGTCAAGGCTCTTCAGTGGCTGGTGTCTAATACTAACCTTGTCTGTCCTCTTGCCCACGATCCTGGATCTGTGTGTACCTGATACCAGTTCCTGAGTCCAGTTCTTGTCTGTCACCAAGTCCAATCCGGAGTCTTCCCCCATGTCTGCTCTGCAGCATCAGTGGTGATGTATAATCAGTGGAGGATTTGATTTTTGTATATTTGTATATGTTTTATTATTTTCTTATTAATAGTATTTTCCTTATTATTTTCATTATAGAGATGTTAGTTTTCAACTCACAAGTCTCTTTCTCTCATTTCCTTTTACCCTTTCCCTGGGCAGGAGCAGTTGAGATCACAACTGCCTATGTTTAGCTGCTGATCTGGCTGGAGTGAGGCTGAACTGTGATGGGGAGACAGGGGAGAAAGTAGCCACACTAATGTTAAAAAAGCTTTTTTGAAGAACTCTGTTTACATACTTTGAATCTGGCAAATGAAATAAAGCAATGAGGTGATTTGGGATTTCACCTCGTACTTTTGGTGTACCATTAAACTACTCTGATATGCACCAAGCGTTCAAAATTTATTACCCATATCCTTGCAAAAGATAGTAATTGCTCATTCTAATGGGACAATGTACATGAGTTCTGTAACAAATGTAGGTAGAATTATAACCAAGTCATATCCTTGTTTTGCAGTCTTTTGTTTCAAAGATGATAATCGGCACACTACTGACTGCTTCTGAAAGTCCCTCAACTATGATATCTGAGAGATAATTAGAGGAAATCAGTAAATTTTCAAATTGATGCATACTACCCTTACTGAAATCAGACACTGTACACATAAATAAAGGTCAAGTATGACTCAAACTTAGGAATTAAGTCATATTATGTTGTCACTGTAATGTCTTAGTATTATGATTGAAGTTTTTTTACACTTCAATCTGTTGTGTAAAACCAGATTTTTTTGTTTGATTACAGTATGAATGCTGGAGTGACCATCAGTCAACAGAATACATGAAATGTATTTCAAACAGACCCAAACAGACAGAATCATGAATGTTCGGGAGTCTATTTGACTAATGCAACTGCTTGGACTAATGTACACATTTATTCACTCTTCTACATTATGTAAAAAGAACACTTGCATGTAAGTGGAGTATAGAAACAATATAGAAAGAAAATGCTACTTAAAAATTTCATCCCATATAGACTAAGGTTTTTTTATTTATCAGAAGACTGATGAGTATGAAAAGCTTAACTTTGACATCCTGGAAGAAAAAACAAGGTTAAATGCAAACCTGAACATAATTTAGCATGGAAGTTTATTACAATTGTAAAAATATGCTTTTAAAAGGAAAAATACTGAATATTTAATCTCACAAATAAGTAGTATGTAGAATTATGCCTGAGGGCTCTTTTGCTATGTGAGTGGTTTTAATTTAATTTAGAAGGGCTGAAAAAATAGTATACAGTACACACTTTTGCAATCTACCAACTTTTTGTTATTGTTGTAGAAAGGCAGAAAGAAAGCTGCATAACTAATATAAAAAGCCTCTGAAATCATGTAAATGAGAGCAGAGTTATACAATGTCCACCTTGTAAAGAGCATAGCAGAGAAAACTGCTACACTGGCTGTACAAGCGAATTCACTCACACAAATTTTTTACTAAACAAGAGAGAAGTTATCATCATCAAGCCTGCTCTCACGGAGGTACCAGTGAGACAAATAATATTAAAATAACTTCTCATTTAACATCATAACCAAATTTGAAATGCTTTGCTAGACTGGAAATGAACAGTCAGAATGGAGAGCTGCAGACTTAAAGACATCCTGCCCCAAACCAAAGAAATCAAAACAAACCAAAACCCCTTGATGAAGTTTTGTAGATGTCACATGTTTTAGTCAAAATCTGCCATTTTTAGTCACCTGGTGCTTAATCTCAGGGCTGACACTGTACTGTTATGTTCATGTCAGTAGAGTATTTTAGAAAAACCTCATAGGCTATAGAAAACTGAAAAAAAATGAGCAAATATTTTCTGCAAGAATCAGCACCAAAAGAAGTGCATTATTTATACTCAGTAGATGATTGCTTATACAATCACGTCTTCCACAAATCTAAACCGCTATGCTTGTAGAAATAGAGGAGACAGATGAAGTAATAACATTGAAAAAGTGCAACTCTGAGAGAAAAGGTACCACTTTGCACTCTACCATGTATGTCTACAGCCAATCTTAATTGCTGTATCGCTGTATCACTACTAATTATTGGTTTCACTGAAGCTTACTCTATGTAATCAATATGACATTAAATACATTCAATAAATAATGGCTGGTCCACTACATAACTTTTATTTGCTTTACTCGTGCAACAGAACTGGAGGGACTGGCCAAACCCAAAACAGTACTGCTCAATATAACATATGCAGCATTTTGGACATACAAAGAACTATGCACATCTTTTTAATAAAATTTTGAGGGACTTCATAGAATACAAAGATTTACCAGTCTATCCGGTCAGTCCTTTGGAATCTATATTAATAGTTATGTCTTTTTGTTTAGTCATCATAAGCAGATAAAGAAGGATATTGATTATGCTTTATTTTTATCCTAGCTTTCCTAACAAGGTAATAGTAGCATTTTTCTTCAGCATGTTTTGAAAGTCAATTGTTTCGACACTTTAGAAGTTCTAATATATTTATTATTACTAAGGTATTAATTAGTTCATTGCTTCATCACTTATAATTACTTATTTGTACAATCACAGATAAATAATTCATAAATAAAAGGATTATATGTATGTGAATGAAATGCTGTATGTATCCTACTATCGTGTAGTGTAACCCTTTGGGCATTTTCCTTTATATTCACAGTCAGATTTTGTTGTAGAAGTAAACTGCATATATGATTCAAATGGGCTCCAGGCAGATGCTCAGATTTTTCCTGAAAACATACAAAGGCTTCAGGGAAACATCTTCCCTTGGTGATCATAAAAGCACCACTTGCATGTTTCCATATGGAATATCCTTAGAACCTTGTTCACAAACACAGAGAGAACTGAGAAGCAAAGCTGAGTGGTTCTGGCACCCTAAGGATTTCTGAGATAGTAACCATGAGGAGAAGGTTCTTGTGTACATAGCAATGTGCTACAAATAATGGAAGATATCTTACTATTCCTAAATGCTTGGCAGTGCTCTGCTCTGGGGCTTCACTCTGGTCCGTTATAAAGCCAGATAATAATTTTGGACTCGATTGATGCTTCTGTAATTCAGAATAATCTGTGATTGCATGTTATAAATGCTTTGGACTAAAAGCATTTATTCAGAAACTATCAAAATACTGCATATTCATTCATTCATTAAGTAATAGTCATAGGTGTAATGGATGGTAGCAATTTAAAGCAGCTTGTAATTTCATAGCTGCTTTATGGGAGAAATGCTGCACTTAGTGAAATTATACTAACCAGTTAATCGCATCACCACATTATAGCTGCTACTTAATAAAAGCTGGTTATATTTATCTAAATTTTCATTTAGATTATGGTCACAGTAGGCTAAGGGTTGGAGAAAGTCCTCTTTAAACCACTATCTAAAACCTTTAGTAAATGGAACTGCATTCAAGTATCTTTTTTTTTCATCTAGATCCAGGGTTGGTGTAACTGGAACTGAAACATTTCTTTGTTTGTATTGCTGAAGTTCAAATTTATTTTTTTATAACTTTGTAGGGTGTATGTCCTATATAATTCAGTTATACCCAGTCATCTTTTTCTGTTCATTCCCTGGTTTATTGCTTCCAGGACGGTTTGCATTTCAGATTTGGTGATGGGATACCATTTTGGTTTTCTTCTCTTCCCTTTTTCTCCCTCACGGCTTCTGTTCTCTTCAGAGGCACACAACCCATCATGCTTTCATGTCTTCATGTGCTTTACCTGTCAGCAAGTTCCAGTTTAGAGGCCTAATTCAGGTCTTCATTGAGCTATCATGTTGCTCCCCATGCAGCAGAGCTATTTCAATGCCTGTAAATGTATTCTAGTACCTGCATCCATCGTGTGATTCACAGGACGACCCTTCTCTTGGAATATTACTACTTTTAAAAATAGGCTTTCTTTGTCAGACCTCCTAGGTGTGTCACTTATTTATGCCTTTTCTATGACTCCTAACTTTTCTGTATTGCGATAGGAGTTGTCTTCTGATTTTCTCTTTCAACCTTTTCTATAGGTGTGTTACACGTTTCAATCCTTAATATTATTTCTCCTTGTCTACCCATCTGCTTATTTTAGCTGCTTCTTCCTCTCTGCTGGATTCTGTACAGACTTCCCATCCCCCTGTCCACTCCTTTAAACTCTCCCCCATAGCTCTGTCTATCCTCTCAGTCGGTGCATTTGTGACCCTTCTGTTCAGATGGAACCCGTCCCACCTATATAGGCTCCATCTGTTCAAAAATGTCCCACAAACCTAAAAGGGGATGAAGGAAGTTCTCCTCTACAGAATTGACGTCACTAGGTGGAATTCTCCTGGGGTTCTGGCCCCGGAGCATCAGTAGCATTTACAAACAATAAAAAGGCTTCTTCCTGAAAGGAATTCCTGTGAACAATGTTACCACAATGCCTACCTATTTGTATGTATACTTCTCAGGACCCAATCCAAAGCCTAAGTCACTGGGGATTTTCCACTGATCTCAGTGGACTTTGGATCAAGCTCCCGTTTCACAAACACATGCGTTACAAGGACAAGTTTAGAAAATCACAACTTCTGTCAATTCAAAGGTGCTTAATAACTCCAAAGCAATTCTCTTTACCCCTAAAAATATGGCAACTAAGAAAATAAAAGATTACAGAGATGCTTTGTTGGGAAACCATCATTAACAATATCTCTTTATACATGGAGCTAGTGAAATTAAATCTTGTAGATATGATGCAACATTTTGTCAGTGAAGCGGGTTTTTTGGTCATTCTCCAAATGTTGCTTAATATCTGCAGTCGGTAAAGTATTAAAATCTCTTTGTGATCTGCTTCAAGGGACAAGAAAAGCTGGAAGCAAATAAAAGCAAAAAGCTCCCTAACATGGAACCTGCTTTCAGCACTGGTAAAACCTCTAGTGATTTTTTTATTTATAGCCTAAGCAGAAGAGTTGTGTTAGTCTGCTGCATGAAGCAAATCTTTTGCTGTTCAAAGTAATTAAGGACTGAAACCTGAAATTTATGTTTATACATCCCACTGAACAAATGTTAAACTGGGGAGGAAAAGCTGAAATTAATTCTTGGCAATTATTACTCTACTTAGTTGCTGAGATGCATTTTAAATTTTTTAAAAGACAAGAACAAGAATGGCTTTATACTTCATTTTTGAATAAGGCTCCTTGCAATGACGGTCTCTCTCAGCTTTTTGCAAGGTACAGTAGCTGCAGCTTTGTTTATCTGGCCCCTACACAATATTGTCAGGATGCATTTCCATTTTCCAAGTGACTGCTGCCACTGTGCCACAATCTGTGCTCATTTCTCGAGCAGCTAAACCCTTTGACACTGTGGTTTTTAATTAAAATTACATTAAACTTAATCAGCCAGAAAGAGGCTGCTGTAGAAGGCAGGTTTGATTGCAACCTGCAAAGGGCGCTGGGGCTGCCAACTCGCTAAAGATGTGCCGGCAGATGCCAAGCTGCTTGTGTGAGCCCCATGGTCACAAAAATGCTATGAGAGGTCAGTTCTGTCTTCACTTTTTTCTAGCACTGTCACCAAACTATAATGCGCGATAATTCTCGATAAAGTTCAAGGAAGAGAAAGAAATACATTGCTAATACAGCTGACGTACTTCATTCATTTCTCAAATAATTGACAATCACAGAATAGAAGCATTTGACAAAGGCTCTTTGGTGAATCCTGCAAATGATAACCCCATAGCTCTACCTGCATGATTAAGAATAAAAACATGTGCAAGAGGGTATGATATTTGGGTGTTGTGATGTAAATAGTCCCTCATCTCCTCAAGGTTTTCCCTGAAGTTTCTTTATTTTTTGTTCTTGGCTTTGAATGGAGTAATGAACAAATGAGCCGGCCTAAGAGAGTCAGATTGCCAGTACTTCTTTGTAGAGCTAAGACTGATTTCACAGCACAAATTAATAGATTTTATCTGAAAATGGAAGTAAAGCTTGAAGTAGAGTTTTGGAATAGTATTCATAACCTTTTAAAATATTCTTCAATAGCAGCCCAAAGCAACTGTGGAGTTCCTCAAGCCTGGTAGGATATTGGTATCTTCTAAACATTTCCCCACGTGCTGGTCATTGAATGGGACTTACATACATGAATATTATTGTTTATATTATTTTAACACTCTAATACTTATATATATTCTTTTAATACTACTTCATATTATTTTAATGCTTAAAAAACAGCTGTCTCTCTTTCCCCCCCCATGCCCATTGTTTAGATCTGAACAAACTCACAATGAACTACAAAGGTACCAGCTTACTAAATCTGTGCCAGATTTGATAGGACCAAAAAATGCCTCTGAAACCTATTTCCATCTTCTTGAGTTATGGATTCTGGACTCATGATCTAGAGGGGCATGGTGGTTATAACAACCACATTTCATGCTTGAAACTGTCCAGTCTTAAGAGATCTTGTTGCTTTGAAATCCCTTTTGCATTCTGTACGGGAAGAGGCGAAAAAATGCCCAGGAGTCTTTTGGCTTTTATTATAAGTTACAAAACCCACTAACAAAGCTTCTGGGCAAGCTTTTAGTGTTTAACTCCATTTTGTATTTCCTCATGTGAGTTATTTCATCATTCTACCTACAACTACTGCTTCTGGAATGACTTGATTTTTGCTGTGAGAATTTGATGTATTTTATGTGCTCAAGAGAACAGATGAAAAGCTGACCAGAATATAATGCTTCAGTTAGTTTTTAGTTGTGTATGCCTGGAAATGTATTTACTGAAACTTGGAAAATCAGGAACAAATTGGGAAAAGTAATGAGAGAAATGCAGAAGAGCTGGATGGTAGAGGTAATGAAATCTAAGAGTCTAGCAGATTTATAATCAGCTAAGGGAGATATCTGAAAAGAAAAGAGAAAGAGAAAACAGTAAGAAAGGCCTCCCAGTGGCTGAAGTGGTAGAATAGCAAAGTTATCTTCCTATTACATAATCAAGCATATTAATTACAGTGGATGGCAATTACTATGTTAAGAACTATTATAAACTCTATCAGAAAATAAATACATTAACATGCTCATAAATTAGGAATAACACTAATTAAGTCAATGGAATCAGACTGCTCTTGGAGAAACAGGAATTTTTTTCCCTTCAACTATTCACTCGAGGAGAAAAGAAAACAAAAGAACAAAGCACTTCATGCTTGCTAATTACATTTGATGTAGGAAGTAATAAAATACACCAGAAAAATTAAACTTGTGTGACAAAAAGGCATAAAATAGCAGTGATGGAATTAAGAAATAGTTTTTAAAAGTTTAGACGTCCTTTTTTTGGATATAGGGATTTAGGAGCAAGCAAAGAATTAAACAATGACTGTTTCATTGTATTATGTGACCATGAATCCTTTTCTTCCCCCTTATTCTTGCAGTCTCCACTGTATTTTCCACTTTTTCCTCATTATATTTATGCATACAGTTCTTCTTGTATTCCTACAACTCCAGCTAATAATTTCCTGTGACTGAGCTTTAGCCCTGAAACGAAGAGATGAAATGTGGAAATCACTTCACAGCAAACTTCCCTCTTAATAGGTTGGGTAAAACAGCCATTAGCAGTAAACATGAACCAAACAGTTTTAAGCCTCACTGAAAGATATTTTTTCATGGAATCAACTAGACCTTGTAATCTACCAAGTGTGCTCAGCATAGAGCAAGATGCATGGCAAGAAGCACTGTTACTCTGTGTGTGGATCTCGGCCAGTTACTTAAAAGGATTACACAGTCTGATCTCCATGGTTAGCTGGGGATGGACCTGGTAGTCAAATATTTCCTTCTAATGCAATGTTCTAAACAAGGAAGGATAAAACAGCCAACAAAATAGTCTTTCACATTTTAGGCCATCTTTTAAGCTACTTTCTATGTAACAAAGTCTACTGAAAAGCTAGGGATAATATTCTTCACTGATCACCCACACAGCTTTATTTGGAACAGTAAGATATGTTACTCATACAAAAAAATGAGTCCTTTCATGAAAAGTAGAACTGATGTCTCCTTGTTTGTCTTGGTTTTGTGTTCTATCAGTAATTGAAGCTCCTTCTGTGATAAGCCTTTTAAAATATCTTCCTTCTCTGGTATCTAATTTTGGTTGAATTTACATCGCAAACTTTGTCTTGTGGATCATGGCCTATCTCACCCCTTGGAAGCCTTGTTTCAGGCAGCTTGATTAACTTTACAGTTTGAAACCCTTGTTAGATTTGGTTGAAGCTGGTCAGTAGGTTCAGGGAAGTGAGACATACATATTTCCTGGGAAATTGCAGAAGTCTGTTTCCTCAGAAAATGAGGCTAAATGAGATATGTAAATAACAGATCGAAATATTTAGAGGTTGTCTATTTACCCTGTCTCTTGATGTACAGTTGTGAGCTTGTGTTATAAATTCCAAAGAAGTGATGGACAAAGAGTTCTATAGTTAGAGCAAGGTACAATACATGCATACAAATTCTGCTGGTCGATAGAATGGCACAAACCTCACTATCCCCAGGAAAAACGAGAGAGTTCAGAATGATGTGTACTACATGATGGGATAAAGATGGCATACATGGCAAAGGGCAATTTGATACAGGGAATTTCTACCTCTTATATAACTGGGAAACCTTAGAGGTGTGATTGAATGAAGGCAAGGGTGACGGATACAAAAATGATGGCTTCTTAAACTAATGTGTAGGGAACCCTGCCAGGAAAGGTTCATGTCTAGATCTAGTTAACCAACAATCAGGCAGTAGGAGCAAATTAGAGTTGAGCCCCTGGGGGGTCAAGTGACCATAATCTGATTAAATTTATTATAATGTAGAAACCAAATCCAATTAAAACAAATATAAAAAGTATGACTTCCGACTGGCCTGCTCTGTTGCTGCGTGGAAGAAAGGGGCCTTGGTGCCTTGGTAGTGCAAGTACTGTGCTTGGTAGGCAGAACGCAGCTCTGGGGTGGCTCTGGAGTTCAGAGTATGCAAGACAAACCTAGGATTGGTTGTGTTTAGAGCTCAACATTTCAAAAAGAGAATAATTTTATTCCTCCTAGAAAATACCCACACTACTAGTTGCACAAATTACATTCAAAGAGGTGATTTCTTCCTAATCAGAAAAAAATGCAATTTAAAGACAAGATTAACATGCATATTAATTATTAGCACTCTAAAGACAAGATGCACCTTTTTATGAGGTTACAGTTAACATGGATATTAATATTATGATATAACTAATTTGCGTCATTATTATATCTTCAAGCCAACCACTGCAAACAGCCCTATGGCAGGGAACCATGTTTCTCATCAAACAGCAGTTGTAAAGCAGGACTTTGTAAGCAAAACAGACAGCGAAACACAAGCACAATTACTCCTTTATATGTGTGATACCCAGTCTGTATTTGGTACCTGTGCTGCGTTTTGTAGGAGGTGGGTGCATATTTACTCAATGTGGCAACTGACCTGCAGCTGGTGAGTACTCAGGTGTGGATCCCCAGCTGCCATGATCCTCAGCTGTTTTCAGGAAGGCTGAAACTTCTTATGAGTGTGTGTATGGAACTATAAGATACCAAAAAGACCACAGGCATGAAACTGAGCAGTGTAGCTCCTCCAAGATTTAGGTAAGCATTCAAAGTCCAGACTTGTTCACGTAGGAGAAAACTTCAAGTTCATACTGCCTTTTAGTTTCAGTCTAAGCATACATAAGCCTAAAGTGTGTGCAGGTGGCACATGACAGAGAGACCTATCCTAGAATACCACTGTCCAGACTGGCAACTAGTATTTGTAGAAAGCCTCAGCTCAGATTGCTGTCATACAGTGTGGCTGTATAGAATGAGGGTGAGAAAGAGCCTGTTCCAGCCTCAGCTAATATAGTGATCAAAGGAGGACAGATTTGTGCTTTGAAAGAAGGATTTTTTATATGGAAAGTTAATAAGCCTTCCACACAATAGAACTGCTGATGGGTACTTCTGTGTAATGTGCAGCTTGAGTTTCTCTCTCTCCTCCCTACAGTTTTCAGTGTTCCTCTTCAAAAGACAATGCCATCTCCAGTATTGTACTAGCTCACGCTCAAAGACAACATGCAAAGCCTAAAATGTCTCATGACTGCATATCTCAGGAGAAGCCTTGCCTTCCAGCTCTGCTCCCTGGCTTAGCCATAAGAACCAGAACTTGGCTTTCTTAATACTCCTGATGGGGGAGGGGGAAGTTGATTTTAATTGAGCCTCTGTAACACATTTCACATCCAAGAGTCAATAACAGCTTATGAGTTACAGCTAAGTATCAGACTTGATGCTAAAACATGAAAAAATCCTGAAACAAATTAAGAAATGGCAAATGTAATTTTTCATCTGTTAATGCAACGTGAGGTGCCTCAAGGCAACTGAGATGGTTCCTGGTGGTCAAATATACATTATTCGTAAGACACCCCTCACAAACAACAGAATTAAGTCATCACTGTAAAATACAGATAAATAACTTTATGTCAGTGAAGACAAAATCTTTGTTAAATATCTACAGCTTCCACATGACTGAGCCTGCCATTGATATATCTTCTGACTGGTACTGGATTACATGAGTGACCCCAGTAATTTCAGTGAAATCAGACAAGAAGTAAAGTCCTGCGTAACGTAAGTACAAAGAAGATTCTAGTCTTCACTAAACTGAGAGGGCAGTACTCACCTTCCAGAATGGACAATTTTGACTTTACGCATCTTCTAAGACAACAAGAGCAAGACCTTGATGTCTTTTTCTGCGCATGTAAATTGGTACACAGGAAAAGCATTGATTTAGAAGACAATATCTTCACAACAGAAATGTTCTGCCTGGAATTTAAGTGAAAGATGTTGCAGGAGTAGAGAAAATACATCCTATATGACTGAAAAATTTTCTTACAAAGTCTAATTTATTATTCATAAGTTTATCCCCACTTGACATAATAGCTTTTATATTTTTCAATGAAGTTTAGTAATGTCCACAATGTGAGAACAAGTATTGGAAGGAACTAAGCTGACGATAACTCAGCACATTCACTCTTCAGAAAACTATCTGGAGAAAACAGTAAAATCCAATAAAATAAATGAAAAGAAAAAAAGCATCAAGTCAACCAATTAAAATTGCCATGATTTTTTTTTCACTTTACGTTGTTGTGATTTATTACCTGATTGCTCTTTTGCTTTATATTTTTCATGTGGTTTTAAGCCACTGTAGCCATAAAATTTCATTTTTGTGTTTAAACTTTTAAATGCCCAGAGATGTCTTTCCATTCAACAAAGGAATGGAGCTGTGACTCATCTGGACCTATGACTTTACTTTACACATCACTGCTGATTAGGAAGCAAGAGGGTCTATTGTATCGGGCATGTCCCAGGCAGCACTGGGTCATTGCACTCAAGGGGTTAACTGATGGCATTTAATACACTTATCTGCGGGTAAAGAGGTTCAAGGCTGGAAAATACTTCCCCTCGTATTACCACTTGGTCAGTTAGCAACCTTTAGGCCAGAGCTATGTGTTCATATCTTCTTGTTATCCTGTCAGGATTCCTTACTCATTCACCAGTAATAGAGTCCTGTGACTAAAACCATTTTTGGCCAGGCTAACTGAAAGACCAGCTTCTGATTCCTCACAGAAACTCTCCTATAGGCAATAAAACAGCAGTTATATCACAACTGCTCAAATGGCAAATGTGAAGTGACTGCTCGAGTATAAGATGCTGCCTGAAAAAAAGGAGATGGGGGTAGCTCATTTGACAGAGCTGTTCACACTTTTTTCTGCACAGCTGAGAGACATTAGCTTGATTTCCCAAGATTGGTGTGTTTTCCAGCACTGCGAGTTAGAAAAACCAGCAGCCTCAGAGATAAGCTGGGTCTGATCATACATGTTTCAAAGCTCAGGCACCAAAAGCCACTCAACTCCCCCCCACCCTCCAACCTCATAGAAAGCTGAATATTTTTGCAAGGTCAATAGTTCAAATAAAGTAAACAGAAAAAGAAAAAAGGCTTTAGTAAACAGTCTCTAGACTGTCATTCCCATAATAGTACCCTATCTAGTTCAGAATTCCATACTTTCTTTTGTAGATACAGTGGCGAAATTCACCTCTTTTTGTCAATAAGGAACAACTTGTCTATGTTCAGACAGACTGGAGATGACTGGTAATAACTACCCAGTTCAGTGGATTTGGGAATTAAAGCAAAGCAGTACACAGTTGACGAGAAAGGAGAAAACATAAGGCCTTTTAATTTTAGTTTTGATTGATATCTAAAGTCGAACATCAGTATTTTATACTAAACTACTCAGTCTGGCAACTGATAATCAACACTGCTGATTACCCAGCAGCTTCTATTTACCTTGCCCACAGTAATCATCACTTGTAAGAATGCAAATAATTTTTGGATGCTTAAATAGGATTGAGATTTTTATCTTGGGTAGCTCTTTTTTTAACTTGCAGAAAAAATGTATTCTACCAACCTTATTCTATCACAGTTACTGATAATCAACATTCACATAGAAAAAGATAACGTAAGCCATTAGTTTTCTAGTAGTATCACAACTATTTTAAAATACGTATTGTATTACATTGCACTTATTCAGTGTATTATATAGAGTAATAATAATTCAGCCTTTGCCAAAAAAAGGTAGAACCAGCAGAGGCTATTTGTCTAGAAAATATGGAAACCCATTTATTTTGACTGCTTTGATTTTATTTTTTTATTCACACTTTATGTGAAAAATTGTGGGATGATTTTTATTTAATATTCCTGGTAAGCTTACTCTTTTAACTCATGGTACATACCTGGTATGTACTGAGGGTAAAAGATTTATTTGGAGTTTAAAATTTTTTCAAGCTCCTGTGTCTTTGAACGGAGGCTACTCACAGATCAATATGTAGTAAATGTAATGTGATTGAAGTTGAAAAGTCTTTCCAGGGGTATTTTGCATTGTTGGCTGTGTACCTGATTGTGGATGCTCACTTTTAGTCCTACATAGGAGGGCAGTCTTTGTTATAATGTGCCACTCTTTGGATTTGGTGGTGGAGGAGTTGTGGGTGCAATTTGTTTTTTTATTACAGAGTACTGTAATCTCATTTACCTCAGAGCAGAAGAAGGGAGAAAACAGAAATTAAAGGAAAAAGAACAAAGTGGCAGTAGTTCTTACCTTAACAGTACCTTCTAAATGCAGACACCCTTCTTTATCTACATTTAGACTGCAGCTGAATGGAGTTGCTTCCAGTTTCAATGTTGCTTTAACAATAATGAGTACCATCTTATTTTCTAATCTCAAAACTTTAGAATATTATAAAGCTATATTTGTATTAAACTCTTGGGCCTACTTATAATTTTATTTATAAAGACAAAACAGAAATTATATTTAAAGAATCAAATTAACACAAGACAGAAGTCTCACAGACAAAAAGATTTATGCATTGGCATACTAAATAAAATCAAAGAGATTGTGCAGGTATAATCTTCTTTACAATAAAATAAAAGGCAAAGCAAGCAACAGAAAAATTTTTCCTAACCCCTGAAATTATGGATAGCAATGGAGGAAAAAAAAAAGATGTGTTTCAGAAAAGCATTTTCCCTTTTTTTCTGCTGAGATACACTTGATCCCAAATGCTCGGTATATCTGCACAATGATTCATGGTCTCCATATAAATGGGAATGTGGGTTCATTCTAATCCAGAACGTCCCATTGTTTTACTCACATTTGTTGCAATCTACATTAAACATAATCAATAATAATTGATTTTATTTTGGACTTCAAAAACCTGACACTTTAGTTCAATTAAAGTACATTACCCATTGTGTTCTACAATAGTTTACAAGCAAGACCTATTTTTGAGTCAGATTTAACACAGAAGTCCTCACCAACAAGTCTTCCAAACTTTTTCATAAGAAAACAGAACCTGATTAGATGTAAAAAATCAGATAACTTACTGGAATGTTCTAAAAGATAGGTGTGCAGGATGTGCAACAAAAACCTATAAAGAGTCAATATGAGACCCGTACTTTGATATATTTCAGGTACTTGTTTAAAATCAGTGTTTCTCATGGTGAGAAATTCTGTGGTGAATGTTGAGACAAAAATCAGAATAGCAGCAGTGATCACAGCTGGAAGCAAGTCTGAAAAAGAAACAAAATGAGAAATCTACTCTCTAAATCGATACAACTGATAATGTAAACCTATACTTTTTTCGTATTGACTGAAAGCTTAGAGTATGCTGACCTAAGTCTGAACCCATTGCCATGCCATCTATAGGTATCATGTGCTTTGAAAACTAATTGGTTGATGGACTTACGCATGGAGGCGTGAAAAACTTTGTAATGCTCAGTCACAGCAGGATAAGACCAGAAGAAGACATTAACAGGGACTGAAGAGGAAGATGACATGGTAACAAGACTCAAGTAATGCATGTCCTTGTAGACATAAAGGACCAGGGAGATTAAGTAAGCAAGACCTATTTTTTCCTTTTTCACTGTGAAAAAAACAATCCTCACAGATATTTTCCTAGCTTTTGCCAAAACCAGGCTCCATTTTTTAATTTACTGCATGCAATAGAGAACACGGCAGCAGGCAGAGACGAATGCAGTATAAATGCCTAAAGTGTAGTCACATTTCCTCCCGTATTTTCTTGTGTTTTATATTGGCTAAAGATAAAGAGAGATTTTTGATGTTGTTTTAAAGAACCAAAAGCATGCTTTACTATGATTTTCACTTTTAACAGTAATGATGTCAGTTATTTTCAGCATGCACCCAAACTCTCTACAAAAACATACCTTTGTTAAGAATTCCTAGTTATCACATAGTCTGCTGCTCTTACTGCTACTTCTTCCATCACCACAGTTCTCCCATTCAGCAGGGCATTCAGTTAAGGATGAAACGAAATACTTCCACAGTTAATCCATTTTTTTAGAGAAACATCTTATAAACATTTCTATCAGAAAATAACTACTATCTGTCCAACCGCACAACTCATAACTTGCATTCTAAATTTGACGAGCTTGATCTGTAGCTCAGCAAGCTAACACTAACTTTTTACATGGCAGTTCTTTGAACAATATTGTCAGCCAGCTAGGTGGGTTCTCCACTCTGCTACACCATAATCTGCTGTTCAAACTTGCATCTATCACGTGATTGCTTGACTGCTACACCAATACTATAAAACACGCACAACAAAACAAATATACAACGCTGCAGGGTGTCTTCTCAGAAATGGTATATTAGGTGCATCAAAACCGTCCCCCACTCCTTGTTCTGGTCTGCCAGTGAATATCAAAATGTAGGGCATTCATTTGTTGAAACAAACAGTATCGATATGAAAGACGGCCTAACGCACACAGATGAAGATCACGATTGACAACAATTTTCTGCTTGGCTCAGTGGATCTTTGAAAAATTAGGAAAATTTTGTCTGCACAGAAGTTGCAGATTTTGGAGTACTTGTTCATTTCATCACTTCTTGAGGTACTACACGTCATCACAAACCTTCTGTCTGCCTATTTAAGTTAGAATATATACTTTCCAGCTTCTTAATATAACATTTTCAACATAAAGCCACTTCACTGAACACATTGCTGCCTCTCTGGAGTCCAAGAACAAACACAGGAGATGTTAGTCATTTGCACACTGCTTAACACCTTGATGGAAAATACATGGATGCAATGGTAAAAAATATGAAGAAGAGAACAGCATGCTTCAGTGTAAATATCATTGACTGGAAGTGGATTAGCATAGAACATAAGAACAGTGAAACCTCTGTAAAGTTTACCTGAGTGTAAAGTACTATCAGTCATTGAATTTAAAAGCATTTATAGTTGCTGTAAAGCATGTGGTCTCAGTATTGAATATTATAAATACTGCAGTACAATATACACTACTTTTGTAAAACAAACACGAAGTTCTTTGGAAACTGTTAAAATAATTAAAATCTGCAGCAAACTATTTTTTTTTAAAAAAACACATTTAAAAACAAATGAGAACTATGAGCTAGAAAATGCAACAAAATCTAAAACATTAATCAATAAGGATGACATTTATTAGAGTTTCTACAAATTTCAAAGCCTCTTACAGAAATAATGAATATGGAAACCCTGGCAGTACTGAATAGGGACAGAATGAGCCAGAGAACACCAATTTGGGGCAGCACTGAATACAAAACACTCTAAGGCATGCAGATGGACACTGATGTTCTAGGTGACAGCCACAGTTTGCATGTGTTGTAGAAACCGCTATTCCCACCTTAAATTTTTGCTTGCAAAGATAAAGGCTGTTTCTTTAACATTCTGACAAAAGGGAATGTTAAGTCCATTGAGCATCATATGTACCTAAATACTTTAACCTTGAGATGGGTTGCAGGAGTACAAAATCCTTAACAACAATGTGTATCAGCACCTATGAGAAGGTTTACACAGGCTTGGGATGGAGCATATTGCACCGTGCAGCAGTGCATCCTGAAACTTTGCATAATTCCCATTCCAGTTCCCCTACACTAAAGATGACAATGGAGAATGTAGCAACACAGAAGAGGAGGGGAAATATTACGTCCTTAAAATATCAGAGGTGCTAGAAGGAAATCTTCAGATACTATTGGAAAAGTGGTTGTTTTAACACAAATGAAGCTCACACTTCAGGAGGAGGGGGAGAGGCACCTAAGTGGGTAGAGTAGAAGGAACATTAAAAGACCTCCCACTGGCTCAACCACTTCCAGTTTGCAAGATGTTTTTTGTTTCGGTTTGGTTTTTTTTAACACCACAGTTCTGCTGGCAGCCATTTCAACAGCTTGTCTTTGGCTGTGAGAAAGACAGCTTATCTTTCCATGGGATGAAAAGATATAAAAAGAACAACCAAACATACAATAAAAATACAGCTAATACAGTATGTAACAACCAACATACTGTTAAATATAACATGATTAAAGTAAAACAATAACTGATCCCCAGAAAACTGAGGATCCTTCCTTCTCCTATGTGAAGGAGGAAATTCCTCTTGAATTCTGTAGCTAAATGCACTACTAGAGAAAGATACTCTTCCAAAGAAGGTGAAAACCAAATAAAATATTTACACATAGTATATAAATCCTCAATAAGATTTTTCCTTATTTTATTGAATGAGAAAGAGGTTACTAAGCTTTTTTTTTGTTCTGAAATGCATTTCAATAGTTCTAACATCATTTTTATTAACTGCAGAACAGGCTAAGAGAAGACATTTGATTTATTGCTTCTCTTTGCAGTGATGCTGCAAGATGAGAATTCCATTTCTTTTAACCCAACTACTTCAATATTGTTATTTTTAAAGAATGTAGTACTGCTATATAAAACAGTGTGCAAAGCTTTAATTTTACAATATCAAACATAGCTTTCCAAACTAGCAAATACATGTAGGCTCCCAATATCTGTGTAATTTGATATGCTGACACATTTTTATTTCCTGTCTCAGTAATGTCTCATTTCACTAACTCATTGCCATAGGCTACAAACAACTCTCACTCCCTGAAATGTCATACATAATTAATATATGGTAAATTCTAAAAGATAAAGTTCTTCAGACCCATTGAACAGAGCATTTCTTTTACTTTCTGTCCTACAGTATTGTATAATGTTGATGCAAATCATTCTGCTTTTAAAGTAGCCATATTTGGATGGTCAGTGAAAATCTCCTATGCCAATATGATGGTGTACTCAAAACTTGGGTTGTATAAACACAAGTATGAAAGTTCAGCTAAATATGCTGGCCTAATTTACATGGTGATTCACTGTCCGCAAACACAACTTACATAGTGTATAAATGTACACATACTTTTGGCTCTATAATGTTTGTTAAACTCAAGCACAAAACAATTAAAACAAAAATCCAGCCTATACATTTTGTAAACATTTTTACTGTCTGTAGACCAATGCAGCATTATGTACTTGGAAGCTACATTTTCATTATGTAGTGTTATACATAGGGTCTATGCCTCCTGGAGTCTTGAAGTCAACTGCCATTCAAAAAACAGTTCCTGTTCCCCTTGTTTCTGCTCCACCTACTACAAATGTGGTGTAGCTATCCTTATGATACCTTTAGTTCAACAGCATGTGTGTATCAATACGGTTTGTTTCCATAAATGATGTTTACTCACACAATTACAGTCAGTTAAAGGAAGTATTTAAATGACAAGTAGACATGGTTAGGGACATACTTTAATAGTGAACTTGGGAGTGTAAGGTTTACAGTTGGATTTGATGATCTTAAAGGTCTTTTCCAAAGTAAACAATTCTGTGATTCTGTAAAGTAGTCGTAGCTCTGAATAACTCCTCCAATCCAACGTTTTTCAGAAGAATTTATTTTCTTGTAAGAATACTCTTTTATCCAAATGACTGCCCTATTAAAATACTGTCTCTTAATGCTTTATAGTAATTCATAAATAATTTAATTGGCAATACTCTAAATATCCAATGGCAATGTATCATGATGGTCAGTGTTTTGAACCTCATTGTTTCGCTGTTGACTATCTTTGTGTAACTTATTGAAGGGAATAAGTCAAAGTGTTTCTTTTTCACATTGTTTTTGTCAGTGGTATTTGAGACTCTCATACAGCATCACCAGTTAGATGCTTAAAGTCTCCTCATACTGCAAACACAGCAAGTATTCTTCTCCAGGAGGAGATTTTTAACAGAATTAATGTAATAAAGTTGTTACAACTGCATTTTAAAAAACCTCTTATTTATTTATTTATTTTTCTAGGGTGAAACAGGAGATAATGACATTGTTCTACTAATGTCTCATGACACATTTGCTTCTGGAAGGAAATTATTTTGGGAAATTATTCATTTTCTGTGACCAATTCCATGTATCTTTTTATTAGTTTTTCTGGTTTTCAGTTTTTCAGTATGTGTGAAAACAGGAATTAAGAGGAAGCTTTCTAACTACCACATAAGTGTTTGCCTTCAGCAAGGAGTAGGATAAACAAAGTGCATGTTATGGCAAAATAATGGATCTTTGGTACATTAAGAAGTGCAAATCTGTTTTCTAAAAATCACATGCAATGGGTAGGATCGCACTGTCACTAGGATATACTCATAGTTCAACTGGGAATACTTACAAAAAAAGATCAGAGCTGAGAATAATTCATTTAGTATTTGTGTATGTTGTTTATTGAAAGTAATTTGTTAGTGTTTCTATTTCTCAGATACCCTCAATGCACCCATTCTGCTCACTAAATTATGATATCCAGTGGGTTCACTGTGTTCATATCTGCCATACGCACCTCCCAGTTAAGTGATATATTTTACTGAACTGGGCTTTTATCTAAGTCATAAGCTTGTCAGGATTTCTGAGGAAAGTGCTCCTACTAATCTTAAGAGTCTTAAAGTCTGAGATGATTTGGCATTTTTTTCTCAACTAGAGACTGAAGGATTGTTTCACCTGAGCATACGAAAAAGATTGTGTAATTTGTGCAGGTGAAGAAAATCACTGAGTGTCAAAGATTTTAAATATAATGAAAGCAGCATAGCTGAGACAGGGAAGCATTAGCTTCCCAGAAGACCCAGAATAAAGTAAAAATTTAGTATTTCAAAATAGATTCAGGGAAAGCTAAAGCCTAATATAGAATTGAGAACAGCTTCGCCATTTTCTCCAAAATCGCACCAACAGATCCTAAATAGAGCTATTTCAAGAGGTCAAAATAAGTCAGCATTATCAAAATAAGAAAGATTAATAAACAAAAGCTATGAAATACAATCCGATTTCCTCCTACATATTCTTCTGTACAGAGAAAGAGAAATCAGAATCCAAAATGCCCTTTTTTTTTTAACTTGTGTGGGTGAAATTCCAAATGAGCACACAACTGGAAACCCAAGGTAGAAGTCCTTTCAAGAAAATACAGGCACTGAGTTATAGTAATTTGAATGTGGATGACACTGCTTTACTGAGACAGGAGGGCTGCTGAGGGTACAGTCTCTTAAGGTAAACTCGTAAGAGTTTGGCTGAGGTGAGCAGAGATTCCTAAGGATATGTTTGTCACTTTTAAGAAAATAAATATGAATATGAGGAAGAAACTCAACATTTCAAAACCAAATATTAGTAATTCATTATATGCAATTTTTCCAGCCAAAGTTTAGATAACACTTTACTAGAAACAAGACTACTACTGTAATCAAAATGAGTAATTCTTTGTTTATTTTTAGACAACCAAGTGATCATGGCTAGGAAAATGAGATAATAAAAAAATATCAGAATACTTTTTTCTTTTTAACTTACATTGGAAGCCATCAGAGAGTAAGCTGAGTATTTTTTCATGTAAATGGTATAGATTTGAATATTAAGTAGTAATATAATTCTAGTTGCAGCCTCTCCTTTAATGACAACAGCCGTCTGAGCAAAAATGCAATGTGTATTTATCTATTTGACATGTGCTGTTATCCTGATCAGTAGTAGGTACTAGAAATTCATTTGCAGGAAGTGAATGAAGAGTGAGATGATGCTTTGGCCAGAGCCAAATAAGATGACAGCCAGATATCTCTTATCTCTGAACCAAGAAGCTGTTGAGGTGTAGCATTCCTGAACAGGTCTTCTTTCACAGTGTTTATGCTCATTCTGATTGTTCAGCCAGGTATTGTTGCTCTTTTTTTACCTCCTGTGTACACTGGAGAAGCTACAATTAAGCTACAATTAAGCACAGCCCAATTCTACTGATAATACAACTAAAATGCATTTTCTCACACTCTATGTATTGAAAATAACACCGCACAATTCTACTGATAATAGCAATGTGAGAAGCTGCAGATTAAACAGTACACATAGCAATGCAAAACAAATCATCCATGGATCACCTATTTTGTTTTAGACCTGTTGATGAGACCCTGTCACTTCAATGGCTCAATGTCCAAGTGGAGACTGGTAACGAGTGGTGTTGCTTAGGGGTCGGTAATGAGACTAGTGTTGTTTAACATCTTTGTTGCAGACATGGGCAGTGGAATTGAGTGCAGCCTCGGCATGATTGCTTGTGACACCAAACTGTGTGGTGCAGTTGACACACTGGAGGGAAAGGATGCCATTCAGAGGGACCTTGACAGGCTTGAGAGGTGGGCCTGTATGAACCTCATGAAGTTCAGCAAGGCCAAGTGCAAGGTCCTGCACTCGGGTCAGGGCAACCCCAAGCACAATTACCGGCTGGACAGAGAATGGATTGAGAGCAGTCCTGAACAGAAGGGCTTGGGTGTGCAGGTGTATGAGAATCTCAACATGAACCAGCAATGTGCACTTGCAGCCCAGAAAGCCAGTTGTATCATGGGCTGCATCAAAAGAAGTGTGACCAACAGGTCAAGGGAGATAATTCTGTCCCTCTACTCTGCTCTTGTGAGGCCTCGCCTGGAGTACTGCATTCACTTCTGGAGTCCTCATCACAGGAAAGCCATAGATCTGTTGGAGTGAGTCCAGAGGAGGGCAGCGAAGATGATCAGAGGGCTAGAACACCTCCCATACAAGGACAGGTTGAGAGAGTTGAGGTTGTTCAGCCTAGAGAAGGTG
Source organism: Cuculus canorus (assembly GCF_017976375.1). Classification (NCBI taxonomy): domain Eukaryota; kingdom Metazoa; phylum Chordata; class Aves; order Cuculiformes; family Cuculidae; genus Cuculus; species Cuculus canorus. The sequence continues at coordinate 116,240,053 of NC_071402.1, forward strand.
CCGAGGAGACCTTACAGCAGCCTTCCTGTACTTAAAGTAGGCCTACAAGAAAGCTGGGGAGAGGCTTTTTATCAGGGAGTGTAGTAGTAGGATGAGGGGTAATAGTTTTAAGATGAAAGAGGAGATTTAGATTAGATATTAGGAAGAAATTGTTTACTGTGATGGGGGTGAGGCACTGGAACAAGTTGCACAGCGAACCTGTATATGACCCATCCCTGGAAGTGTTCAAGACCAGGTTTAATGAGGCTTTGAGCAACCTGACCTAGTGGAAGGTGTCCCTGCCCACGGCAAAGGGGTTGAAACTGGATGTTCTTTAAGGTCCCCTCCAACCCAAACCATTCTATGATTCTATGAACTTCAATCAGCATCATCCACTCTACTCAATCCATATTTTTCTCTTTTGTCTTAGACAACCATCACTCACCTAGGGATTCTACTATCCACAACAAAACATGCACATACATAGTTGAGGTGGAATTCAGTCTCACTACGTAACTTCTATAATATCTTGACAAAAAAAGCCAAGAGAGGGATTTCCCCCCTGACCATGGAAAACATAAGTAATTCTGATTTCTCAATACCTCCATTGACTAGATTTAGTCAAACTTATGTAGCTTACAAGGAATAAGAGAAATAGTTCTGCATATGCAATCTTCATAGTTCAAAAGCATTTTGAAGCATTAAATAGTGTTTAAGACTCTATTTAAATCTATGAAGTCTGCAGTTTGTGAGAATTGTGGTTATTTAGCTAATTGAACTCAAAGATATGTGAGAAAAATGTGCAAAAAAAGTCAACGTGAGAGCATTTAAACATATTTCCTCTGCTGCAGCCTGTAAATATTTTTCTTAAAATATGATAAAGAAAATTCAAGTGTCCTCTGAAGAGTTGCTGTGTTAGGCAGAGAGTAATGTTAATCCTTAATGTGTGAAACTGAAGGATTCTAATTTTTGCTTTAAAAGCAAGTATCAACAGAATTTAATTATGGAGTTATTTCCGATGCTTCACTGATACTAAGTGTGTCATAAAAGCAAAATAAAAGACTGTCTCGCAAGTAAAGAACTTATTCTCTCTAGCTTGAATCTAGCACAGAAATATTCTTACTATCTCTTATGCAGCTGTTGCTGGCTTATTAATCTTTACGTAGAAGAAATTATCTATCATAATTCAAAAAACTCATAAAACTCAAAAAAAAGTTTTATGAGCAATGGTTCAGGAAAACCCCCGATAGAAGGAAAATTATTGATACAAAGAAAACCAGCCAATTAATTCAGCTCCACCTTTTAGTAAATCAAATTGCAAACCATAATTTAAAAAAATCTGAATTATTGCAGAATATATATTCAATTGTTTGGTATTTTCCTGCTATATTTATTCATCATTGACCCAGAATTTTGGAAATGCTGTATCAAGTCACACAAAAGGGCCAATGGCTATCAGCCACACAGGTAGCCTGCTGTGAGAAGTTTCTGCCAAAAGAGTACTCTCCTGTGTGCAGGACACCTGTGGGTGAATCCCCTATCACATCAAAAGCTGCTAGCTGGCAATCAAGTTCAAACACCTGATCACTAGATATATGTGTATTTTGCTGGTCCATCTGCGGCACAGAACATGTGCCAGATGTTTTGCTAAATGCGAATATGAAAGCAGGAGTATAAAGTGTATCATACATTTAGGAAACACTCTGTTCATAAATCCATACCAAGTATTTTGTTACTTTATTTATTCACAATCAAAATGTTTGTAAATCTGCACCAAGTATTTTGTCACTTTGCTTATTCACAATCAAAATGCACCACAGGAAGTGAAAATGTCTGATTCTCAGTTATGGCCAGAGGAATTTATAAGCTATTATTACTATATTTTAGGGACTACTGTTCTTGTACTATATCTTTTCTCAGAGCCTCTAAAATGACAATTAAGAGAAACTTCTGAAAAAACAAAAGTTATAGTAAATAATTCCCTGACTGATTCATAAATGCCTAATCTGTCAGAACATGTTCAAAAATCAGATCATTGGTACTAAATGCAAACTTTCTGGTACACATGGGTGAAGGAGGTCTAATGTATGATGGGATAAAGAACTGCCAGTCTTGTTAAAAACCAGGATTAATATAAACCTCAATGAAGATAATGGGACTTTCCATTAACTTCTACAGTCTTTGGATCAGATCCTACAGTTTATTTTTCTCTGTCCTTTTATCTTCTTTCCCTTTCAGATTTGTTTTTCTCCTTTATGTGTTACAAGAGCAATACTGAGAGCTGAAATGGACAATGCTTAGCTGGCAGTCATTCTCTGGTAATTAGACTGAGTCTGAAACACCTGACCTGCACATCTACGGATATCAAGCACACCCGAGTGCCCAATTACCCAGGAGTATTAAGAAATAGGTTTGGAGGATGGGCAAATGATTTGATTCTTAAACTCTTCTCTAGTTGACGCTGTATCTGCTTCTTCTTTAGCACAGTCTAGAAGACCCAAAGAGAGATTGGAGGTCAAATCCCGTCTGAACCATCATATGCTGTGAACAATTTCTTCATACTGTTTAGGATCTTTGACCTTTAGAAAGTCTACACCATTCATAATTATATTTAAAGAAGCTTTGATGGTGTCTTCCTCTGTAATGGATTCACAGACATGAATAATACTCCTTAATTTTCAAGTATTTCTTTTTCAAATTAATATTTCAAAGAGAAAAACCCTTATCTTGTTAAGAAGAAGAGTTTTTAGGGTTGTAGCTCTTGCGTAGGATGACACAGTTTGGTGGCCTCTCTTGTTAAAAATGTTCTAGTACCCATCTAATGCCCACTTATTTATGGATTTTAGACTAAAAGCCCCTTTTTGCCAGTTTTCTTCACAAGCACTTATCTCAACATCCTCATTAGATGGTTTTTCTCTTTTCTTTTTTTCAAGGCCTATCCATGCCCTTGGTACTTTCTTTTGTTCCATTCTGCAAAAGGAATGGCTTTAAAGGATCTCTTTCCACCAGTTTCAACTTTTTTCCTTTGTAATTAGCCTTATTTGAGGAGCAGAAAAGTAGAAGACCGGAGAGAAATAATAATAATAAAAACCCCTAGCGAACAAAGGAGATGATGTTCTTTACTTCAATCATATGCTGTATAGCCTGAGTCAAAGAACTTGCACATCTTTCTTTTTTGAATTTTTTTTTTACATCTGACTCACATAGTACATGTAAGCTATCTGAGAGAAAATTTCTAAGCTAAAGAAGAGGAATGTTTTATTTGGCTGGTTATTGTTATTATCAAGGGTTTACTTAAAAGTCATAATTAAAGAAATCTTTTACAGACAGCAATTTGTAAAGGGAAGGTATGCATTAATACACAAGTGTGTGAATAAAAAAGAATATATTTATGATGTTAATGGGCAAACATGCATATTTGAAAAATAAGCAGTGAAATAATATATCTGAACTGAAATGGAACTTGAAGATTAATTTCTGTAGAATAAGGTCTAGAACTACTCATGTCACAGAAATCATGTCCTTCTTTACTCAAAACATCATGGAGAAAAATTTCTTCGGTATTCTCTTTCAAAATGAAAGAATTAATACATTTTAGCAGTCCTGATAAATCTTAAAATTCTAGAATGTCTTTTGGTACACATAACACTGGTGGAAATACAGAAATCCACATTTGTAGTGGTTCTGAAACTAACTTGTGAATGGTTCAGAAGAGCTATGAACAGAAAAACGAAAAGGATGTCTTTACTTATAAAGAAAGAGAACAGATTTGTATTCTGCCTCTTTTCAAACTCTTCCTTGAAAACCAAAGAGCACTTGTACTTTGAATATTAGGTCTTGACTTCCTAAGTTTTGTTCCCCTTTTTTAATTTTTCCCTTCTTGGTACACAATTCTTGCAAGACTAGATATGTAAAGGAAGAACATTTACGACCTGGAACAAAACAATATTTGAAACTTTGAATGATAGAACTCTTCTCCAAAAAAAAATCCAAGTATTTCAAAGAAGATGTATAGAACATCTTTTACTATTGGAAGTCTGCAGCTGTGAAATTATTCTTATTATTTTTTAATTTATATCTGTGAACTACATAAGTGGTTTTGTTATTAATATCACTTTGAATACATACATGACATTTACTTTGACTGCCACAAAAAAGCAGATTAGCTAACATTTATATATTTGAAGATGACTAAATTTTTTGTTGTGTTGACTGGCTTGATTTTATGTTCACTCTAAAATAACTTCAGTTAAAGCTAATAGTAATTTCCACAGATTTTATAAGATTATCTAATATTTACTATAACGCAAGCAATGTACATGTAAATCATTGCTTGTTTAATTTTTGTTTATATGTCTAAATTTTATTAATTTTAGGGTTATCAGAGTTAAACTAATTTTGATGGGTACACAGTTCAGTCAAATTTTTATATAATTGGGATACTTCTGTGAATCTTGCAATACAAGATCTTTCTGAGTCTACAAAACTGAATGGAAAGAGACGTTCCAGAAAGACAATAGGTCATTTGTTCTGCTGCTTACATCAAAACAACCACCTTTTGCCACTTATTCTTTTTTAGTCCTAGACGGAATTCTAGTGAAAATAAAACAGTTTGAATTTTGGACATAAAGTTCAAGCAGTTATCTAAATAGGATCTCCCTTCCTCATTTTGCCTATCATGAACTCAATGATCTACTGACATTCAATATATGAAGACGTGTATGTTACACTTCCAAAATGGGAGGTAATTAATCAGTTTGCATACTGCTACAAACTGCAAGTATGAAGGGGTTGAATCTGTCTCTTATCTCTGTACCTAGTCAGATATCTTCTTGTGGTCTCTGCTCATTTACAGTATTATCTCAGCTGATGCAAATGCATTATGTAATCCATGCTCACAATGATACTACAGGATTTTCTGGTTTGCATTGTTTAAAGAATTATATCAGTTTCTGTTAGTAATTTATCATACTGCATGCATAAGACATCTAGATGCACTATATTTTATCAAGTAAAGCTCTTTCTTTTTTTGTAAAGGGAAATGTTCTTCTGCTTTTTATTTCATACTTTGTATGCTTCTTTTTATATTTCCAGTTACAAGCTGACAGTTTCAAACAATCCTCTAGTTGAATCCAGCTATAGCATAGATATGCACAGGAAAGGCAGAAGAGGATCACAGACTTCCCAAAATCTATAGATGTGCAAAAACCTGTGGTACTTCGCTTGCACGAATTTTTGCACAGAGAACGTCTGTGGGAAAAGAAGAAACTGATTCTGGTGCAGGCTAAGGGCAAGTGAAAATATTTATAGAAGGGATTTATATCTCCTCCTTTTCTTAGTAACCTCAATCTAGTGTGCTAAGAAGAACACAGCATAAATGAAATTATATTAATTTATAATTTACATTAACTTATATATTAACTTATAGTTAAGTTATATTAAGCATAATTGGATGCAAGTAATTTTTTCAAAATTTATTCAGTATTATTGCACAATTAAATTTCATATAGCAATATATTGCATAGATTAAATACGTTGAGTACAAAGTATTTTTAGTTTTTTTCCTCTTCTTTGGTAGGTAACTTACTTACCTATTAGTGGTAACCTACTTTGTCTGGCACTAGGTAATTTTAGGGCAAGCGACCACTTTCACAGGGGAAATGACTGCTTCCCAATTTTTAAAGTAATCAGACAGAAACAACAAGCCTGACAGGCAGTTACCTGATCTTAACTTGTACATATGCATATATTATTTCAAACGTTAATGAAAGACATTAGGAAAGACTTCTTTACTAGCAGGGAAGTATCACTCTGGAACAGGTTACTCAGACAAGCTCTGCATCTCCATCCTTGAATGCTTTCACAACTTAACTTGACAACACCACAGCTGACCTGTCTAGCATCGACAATGAGCCCACTTTGAGCCAGATGCTGGACTAAGTGACCTCCATAGGTTCCTTCCCAACAATATTTCTATCACCCTATGATTATACTGAATCAACTCATACTTTCATAAGGCACAATCAACTTCTGACTTCATTACTTATTCACAAAAGAGAAATCGGTGTGAAAGTGTTACTTAAAATGCCTTACATTTCATAAAGTCTTTCTTCAAATAACAGAAACAAAACCAGATCTGATGGTTCTGAGTGCCATTAAAACAGAATGACTATGTTTTCATTGCGTCACAAAATAGAAATAAATATAGAAAAAAAAAATCTGCTCTGTTCTGATAGACCTGAGGACAGTAGAATTGCTCCAATTCTGCTGTGCAGAACTTGTTCCTCTGTGAAAATGTATTTATTTAGGGATTGCAAATGTTGTGGATCCACCATTTAGTTATCCAACTGAAATAAGAACCCCAAAACAGGAGAGAGGGAAGAAAATAGGTGGGGAAGAGTCAGAACCATAATAACTGTTAGCACACAGATCTCAAAAGTGTCTTCCTGTGGTACTCATGACTCATGTCAGACTCCTGTTCCTGAAGGCAGCTGTATTCCTATTCCTGGAATGTCATCTTTAAATCAACCCAGTTTCCGCTTACCATTAATATTTTAAAGAGGTTTCTAAAGAGCTCACTCCCCTTAAGGTTAAAAACCATTTAATTTCCAATGCTTATGCATGCCCAAATTCAATCCTATTTCTTATGCCAACTCAGATAGCTCTTTTGCCACTCTCTTCCTCACGGAGATCTTCTACCTCCTATCAGGGGTTGAACACTGGTAAGGCAATTTTCTTCTTGATATAAAATAAATGAAAGCTTTTGTTTGCAAATGAACAGTAAACAAGAAGTGCTTTGCCACGAGTTCCGTCTGTCCTGTCAAATATCAAAAAGGTAAAACCAAACTACATTCACGGCACCTCTTCAAACAGTACTATCACAATAAGGTTCTGCCCAGCACCTCTTTCTTTCGGTTTATGTAAAACAAGGTTGCTGGGAACCACAGAACAGCAGAAAAGAAAGAAACGTACTTCTGAGTTTAGGGTGGATCAGCATTTACAAGCGGTCTCAGCCATGCATACTAGCTCCCATGTCATCAACACTAACGCTACAAATGTGCTCTTACTGCTCACAGTATTGCCAGCACCCTCAAACCATACACAGTAAACCTTAGGCGGTAAAGTCTGAGATGAAGGCATCCACTACCATTCTGTTCTCACCATACTTTACAAATCTTGCAGATAACTAAAAGGGTTATCTCAAGTCCTCTTCACAGTAAATAAAATATTCTTTAAAATGCTTTTGGGGATCCTCAGGGCATTCCAGCATTGCCAGGAAGATGCTTTGCCCTACCTAGTAAAGAAATACATAACAATGTGCTTTAAAAATTAAAAATTTAGAAGAATTTGAATAAATGCTTCCTGTCAATTTTCTAGGTTGGCATCATGTAATTCAAGAGTGAATCACCTCAACAAATTCATTTGGAAATGTCTGTCTAGCCTGTGGAAAAGCTGTGTAAAACTGTGTATGGGCACAATACATAATGAAGTTTACACTTGCTTTGGGTTTGTTCTGAGGAACATACAGCAATTCTGACATGGTATCTGTCAGTTTTACAAGTTCCAAGATGCAGCCCAGTAGCAGAGGTGTCTATTTCCTGTTCAAAGGCTAAAATAAAACTTACTATTTACACATCTGTTGTCTCAAAATATTAGCATTTGTTTCTCCTTAAAAATAGTAAGTAACTGCATTATCAGAATAAATGAATACAAATTCTTATGCATATATTCAAACTACAGGTAAGGATAAAATATCCTTAAAGAAATCAGTGTTTTTCAATCTGCTTTTTCAGTTGTGCATATGATATAGTTTCAGACTACTCTCTTTTGATCTGATCAAAAGAATCAAACAAAGTTAAATTGATCAGGATCTTGTACTTTCTTTTGCTCAAATAATTGCATTGTGATTTCTGACACATACCAAATGGAGCTGTATGCATAACGGGGGTGAATACATCTCACAAGCCAAAAGACTCCAGTTTATTTCAGTACCTTTCTGGATCTTGGAAAGAGAGCATGAAGGAAAAAATAAAGCGGTAAGACATATTTGTTTAAACTATACATTCCCTAGACACATGCAGCAACTAAAATGTCATCAGTCTTTAACAGATGTCCACAGAGTAAAATCTTTGAAAATTGCAAACTGCTGTTTGAAAACATTAAGGCAACAGAATTTCTCAGCAAAGCAGCAGTTGAGCAAACAAATACAGTGAAAACCAAGTATTTGTCCTTATCTTTTTTTTTTTTTCCAGAAAACAGATGGATTTATTTGTGTTGTTGCTCCAGCCAGTAAGTATTTCAAGTTGTGTGGTTTCCTATATCTCAAAACTGAGGGGATATCAGGCCATTCTAACTGTAAGCATATTTACACTGTGACAAGAACAGTGCACATAGCACAATGGAACTTCTGCCATGACTATAATATAACTAACTTTTATACTAGCTGGGATAAATGTTAAAGTCTAAAGAAAGACTATTTTACCTAAACACAATGTAGAAAATGGAAAAATGACATATTTGAGGTAGAAGTACAATTAGTTATTCTCAAGAGTTAGGCATTCTTGCAGATCCACTGCTGCTTCCACCAGGGTTGTCAAGGTCTCTTACAGATTATACACGCATTCCACTAGTTTCATGTATTTATAAGCATATTTTGAAGGAATCATTCTGACTACTGTGGCTGACTTTCTGTGCAAAGAAGACTAGAGTTTCAGTTTGAGCTACAGGATATGCAGCAAGAAAATAAACGTTTTGGTTGGAAAAGTGACTGACAGCGAATCCATTACTTAGCTTGTTAACAACTGGACCAAGCTTTGTCGTGATTTGGTTTTAGCCTCTGAATCTTGCAATGCATTTCTCTAACGTGCATACAGCATGAATCACCATCTCCTAGCTTTCTATTGCATGGTGATGAGGATCAATCCCTGTCTTAGTTGCATTTTTATGATAAGCTAAAGATATCAAGGTATTTATAATTCTCTCTATAAAACAGGCATTGTTGAAGTCAAATATACACATGACTTTTAAAATTCCTTTCCAATTCTTAACATTAAAAAATACGGACAAATAAAAAGGACACAACTATTTTGATTCTCCATATACTTCCTCTTTGCTCCTTTCCTATCTTCGACCTTAGGGATATGATTTGGTAGTGGGCAGGTACGGTTGGTCTTGATGATCTCAAAAGTCTTTTCCAGCCTAGTGATCCTATGATCTGGACAAAATTTCCCAACAGATATTCAGGCACAATCTGGCTGCGCAATGTATGCCTCATTCAGAAACATAACTTTTTAGAGGATATTCTACCTTATAATATGCTGGGAACTAAAAATTCAGAAACAATTCCTGTGAATCAGTACGAGTATTATGAAATGTTTTAAAATGGTTTATAAACCCCCTGAAAATTGTAAGGGTAAAAGGTTTTGAACAAGCCATATTCTTAAAGGAATATTCAACTCTCATCTTTAGTACCTTGGATGCCAGTATTTACCTGGCACAGATCAATTTCAGGTAAAGAAAAGTTCAAATGAAAAGAAAGAAAACAAAGAGGAAGAGATCTACTCTTCACTGACCAAACCACTTTCTCTTCATATGCAGGAAGAGGGTAGTGAAAGTTCAAGAACATTGCCTTTAGGGACCGGAGAGACAAAATGTTGTTTTCATCTTTTCCTATTGCCCTCCCAAGGCATAGCGCTCCTGGCTTCAAGGCAACATCACCAGTATTCAATCACAAGCCGAGCAATAGCACCAATTATCTCTGTGCAAGGCAGTATTATTGAACCCTTTCTCTACGTCCTATGCACCACTTCAGTTTAAAATTATAGTCCTGATTGCTAATCAAACAAAAAATTTCCCCTCAAGCGGTCTGCCAGAAAGCCAGATTTACTGCACAGAAGCACAAATCCTTCTGTACAGGTAGCCCATATACTGAGGCTCCATCTTCAGTTTTGTACCCTGACAGCTATGCCTGTGGGGTGGCTTGAGATTTGCCCAAAATACTTCTCTACTGTCACTCTACTCTTTATTGGCTCTTCATTCCAACACTAGACAACAGCCTCATGCTGATCCTCTTTAGCTTGCCGCAGAGCGTTGCCTAACTGCAAGGTGCCAGGAATAGGTCTTGGGATAATGGTAATGGTCCATCTTTACACACTTGCTGAAAATACTTGAAAGAAATCATGAACCCTAAATTAATGATTTTCCCCTGATCTACTCAAACCTCAAATTTAGCTGAGTTCAATGAAAAAAAAGCCCCCAAAGAATTATTAAACAAGTATTAAATCTTTTAGTTCAAGAATGGAAACCCTGAACTCCCATTTATATCATCAAGCCTGGTTTCTCAGCCAGTAAGACTCTAAACTTTATATCTGTAACCTCTATTACTTTTTTATTTTGCTATTAGCTTTAGGACACAAAAGCAAATACTCTAAGTGCTCCAGCACAGTACAGGTAATTGTAACAGCAGAAACCATGGCCATGCTTACACAGTTAAGACCATCTGTTACAGGGGATGCTTTTTAAACTGGAGACTACATCCACAACCAGCAAGGCCAGAAACTGATGAACTGAAATAAATTAACAAGTAAGCTTATAAAAATTTGCTTTAATGGAATACAATATGAAACATGGGCTTAAGGGTCCTCTTTGAATAACTTGAGACCCATTAATGAGGTGATACTTCTTCCTGAGCTAACATAAAGTTGTTACTGTCTAATTTTGAACTGTACCTTTGCGCTTTAGTGGATCCAAAGACAGAGCTTGACAAACTGGAGTATTTATCCAGACAAAAATAGCCACTCAACTGTGCTTTAGTGCCATTTTCTGTCACACCAGCATGACAGCACTAAGTGTTTAGTTCAAATAAGTGGTTCCACGTCCTCTGATAATACAACATGGTTCCGGCATTCTGTTCACTACAATTTCAGCTCCATCAGGGGTGGCACAAGACAGCTCAGTATTCCCAGAGATTTTCAAATGGTGGTGCATGTGTTCTATTATGCACTCAACCCGTCTGGTCCATTTGGACTGGATTCATGAGGGAATACAATTAGCTGGCCATTTTATTTACACAACTCAGTCTGCCAATTTGTCCAGAGCTTCAATTATTTTTATTTTTCTCTTTCCTGCAGTTTTGATTTTTTTCTGTAGCACAGATTCTTCTTCCACTGGGCATTAGTGTGTAAGGCAACCAACTGTTGGGGGTACCTTGGGACAGTTAGGATCTTCAAATTACAAGTAGTAGTAATTTCCTTAACAAACTCAAGCACATTGTTCTTTTAAATGAACCACTAGATGAGACTTCTTCCTAATGTTTTGCCAAACAAATAATTGAGAATATGAAGGAGTAGCAACAGAAAAGTAAACACACGGCAACAAATTCTGCTCCCTACTGCACGACTCATCAATGGTCCCAAAGCAGAGTACTATTGTTGTACTGAAGAAAAGAATTTGAGACAGGCTATTCAATATTTTAAGAAAACAGACAAATAGTCACACAATGAGATGAGAAGTGATCGTATCCAAAGAACACAGAGCTTATGTAACTGCAGCAAACCTCACAAAACCACCATTGTCACTGTATTTTGGGTATACTTTCCAAAGTTCAGATAGCGCATGCACCACAAACATCTTCTGTCAAAAAATAAGACCAGACACAAACAGATAAATATAAAAAGTCACTCTCATTCAAATCAAACATTTGAAATGGTAAACCTATGAAAATAAGGTGTGCTTACTGAAACTAGGAGGTTTATATTTTACTGATTTTATGATGTCAAATAATCTGTCAAGATCAGATTTCCACCAAAGTCTTCACTATTCTTTTTTTCCTTTTCCTCTTTCCACCTGTACCAGAGGAAAATCTCTCATCCTCCCATATTTTTATCTTGAGGCAACACAAATCCAGAATATTTCATATAACTAAAAGGAAACTTAGTAAGAAGAAATATTGTGCCAGCCTTCAACAGACACCATTTCTTCCCATGCTTCTACTCATGAATAGCCTGTCTTAACAATTTTCCTTATTACTCTAATTACCTTTTACTGAAACATGCTACCTCTGGACAAGCCCTTAAAACATGTCTTAAGCTACCCTCTTGCCAAGAGCTTTTTCCACAGGCTTTGCTAATCATCTTCACGTAACGTATTCATTTTTGTAAAGATATATAATTAAACTTCGATAGGTAGCCCAGATAACTTTCGCCACTTAAAGAATTCAAATCATGGAAAATTAGAGCGATATTATACAATTATACATTGCAAACACAAAATGACATAACATCACAAAACGATGTTATGTGAGATCACATAACATCTGTCATACCTCTGAAGGTTTCTATTACTTTAAATCTTGCAGTGAGTAGTAATGTGTCAAACTGAAACTATCAGTTAAAGCAGAAAAAATTATCAGCGCATTTATGCTGACAGACAGCCATGGCCTAAACTCACTAGCCTGCATGAAATGTCCACTTTCCTTATCAATACAGCATGTTCTTATTTAGACTGAGGCTTGAGAGCAAAACCCAGAAACTTTATGTGATTACTTACCTCAAGCGTCCCTTATTCCTCAGGTCAGTCCACTGCCCCCTGAAATGTTTTCCCAAAGCACTGTGGGTTATTAGCCCTTCTCTCAGGAAAGCAGAAAGTCCTAAAATCACTTGTCTCTATTCTGCAACTTCATATTGCATAGGTGTCTTGTGGGCATACATAGCAAGTAGAACAGATTCTCCTTTTGTTGTTGATGCATATTGGGTTTAGAGCATCTCTGAAGCTACAGGAGGAGAGAGGGACACATTTTCAGGACAAACTCGCCTGGTCATTCCGGCAGAGCATACTGAGGTGCTGAACTGTGAAGGGGAGGTATTAAAAGCACTGACAACATGCCATAGTCAAGCAATACATGACTTAATACTAGTTTTTGCAACTCATCAATACACTGGCCTTGGCGTCTTCTAGAGTTTTGATTAATTGCTGGTAAATTTTACAAATCTAGGGGGGGATACCAGATTTTGGGTTTCAGAGGGGTGTTTTTTTTTGCAAAACAAACTAAACACATAATTGCTTTCACAAAATAAGACACTTCAGCAATAAATAGGAACATTTCCAAGAGACATTTAACAGCCACAAAATCAACAGAATGCTAATACTTGTATTAGGACAGCAGTTGTCTTTGTTCTTCCCTGCAGCTGAGCAGGCAGCCTTCCTGGAGCAGGATGGGTGGAAAAATCTGTGATCCCACAGCAAAAAAAAGAGCTGTCTGGACACTGTAATTACTGCTGGGGAACAGGGTTCACACGATTTTTTTCAAAGTGATTTGTAGTAGCCCTTTAAGTTATCTCAGGGGCTGTGTGATATCCTGGTGAATTTGTAAGTAATTTATTGCTCTTCATTCCTTGCTGAACATACCTCCTCTATTCCTCTCCTTCTCGTCCTCTAGACTCACAATTGTAAGAAGAATATGGAACTCATCTTCATAGAGCCACTTTTATTTCCTGCTGAAGAAGGACAATCACTTGGCAAATATGGAACAGGTGCATCAGAAAGATGACATTAAAAAAACGGGCAGTTATTGTTAAAAGATAATGCAGCATAAAAGTAAACTAAGTAAAAAAATTGCCCAGAATATTCCAATTCAGATTTTCAGAAAACTCTGAAATAATCATATCTGCCCTCAAGCCACCTGCCTCAGGACAGCTGCACAGATCAAGCAACGAGTACTCAGGGACACTTTTCAAAGCCTGTGCCTGTGAAGCATAGACGACTGGGTACTGCAGGTCACAGGCAGAAGGCAAATAAAGTCTGACTCTGCTTAAGAGGGAATAAAAGAATCTAAAGAAGACAGCTGTTAAAGGCAAGCAGAGTTTACCCTGCTGTTGGACTTATTAAAGCAGCGATGTCAGAGCTCTTTCCCAAGCAGTCTAGAAAGTTGCCTTAATATGACGATAGAACAAATTCAGCCACAGAAAGATGGCTTACAGTGTACCTGACTGATGACTTTATCCCATTTCTACTGGAAACCTGTGAATTCTGGGCCAAGGTAAACTGATATTGCACAAGTGGAGAAAGTTTGTTCCTATAGTCCAAAACCAGACAACTCAAATCCAAGCCCAATAAGCCAGTAAGAATGCATCCATTTGTGTCTCCACATCCAAATGTAATTGTTGAAGTAGTTTCTCTTCTACTTGAACTTTGGACTGTAATTTCAACCCATTACACCTCATATGCAGACTTCAGACAAAAGCCTTGTCAGCTAAATGACCAGTTCCTTGATTGCTTACAAGGATTTCTTTCTAGTTTATACATACAAGCATTAGGTTTACTTTTTCCTTTTGCAATACAGTAATTTATGCTTGGAAGAAATAGTATCTGTCTGTCCCACCAAATGTATATACACATTCAGAAATGTTTGGGCTTGCTTAAGGTATTCTAAGTTTTGGTTATGTTTTCAAGGACAGAAGAATAATTTCAAAAGTTATTTAAAAGGCGTTTATCTTGTTACAGTTTCTGCTGCAATCTCTCAACAGTGGAAATAAAGAGGAAAAAGAAATCAATGATAGAAATAATGAAAGAAATAATGAAAGCATCATTAATAAACATACCCACTTTTTTTTGTGGGTTGTACTACTAAGTTTCATGGGAAGGTTTGAGTTGTTTTAAGGGATCTGAATCTTCTGAGACTCTCTTCTTGAACAAACTGCTTTGGTCTGTACTTCTGGATCTTGCAAAATACCCAGCGCTACATGACAGGAAGAAGACAGTTTTCCCAGCCAAAATGCCATACAGTTTATAACCTTCATCAATGAATTTTCCTGGTACTATTCAAACATCAACAATTTTAATATGAAAAATATAATATCTCTCCTTCCAAATGTGGTTAAGAATTAATTTTAACATTTACAATGGGATCTGTGCAGAAATTAATATATTTCTAGCTAAAAGTTTCATGACCTTTTCAAAGTTTTTTGCATTTCAGACAGGTTATACAAATCTTAAACAAAACATCATTTAATTCCCATACACCTTGATAGTTTTACATATTTCCTCATGGACATTTTTGTCATCATTCATCATCATTTTTGCAAGAAAATAACTCACTCTCTCATAATCTCTTTTTTTTTCCTCTAAATTGGGTAACACTGGTATCAACATTAAAGGAATGAGCCTAATTCTTATAAAACAGTAAAAGAAAAGGAAGGAGTCCTTTGTTGAGTTTTTGCTGGAAATACCAGAAGACAACAAAAACGACCAAAAGAATTCTACAAATGAACTTTCCAAATATATTTGAACAGCACTAAGATTTGTTAGTTGAAAACAGGAGGGCATTTCTGCTTCTCCCTGGTAACTATAACGATAAAATGACCTAGGTATGCTCCCATGCAACCCCAACTTCATCACCAACACATGAGGTGACCTAAAACTTGACACCAACGGATAAAATATCTGGTAGTCCAGAAATCAATAAGAGCAGTGACCTGCTTTTGAATGAAAAGCAGGAAGAATCTGTCCCAAAGGCCCAAATGGCTATATGGCCTTCTGACTAACCACCAAAATGCAAGAAAAATGTAGACTTTTCATACATGACTACAGAATGGACAGAACTGAAAAAAACCTACTTGTTTCAAGCAAGTATAATTCATGTTTAAATACAGTACAAGTTGGGAGTTTTTTACTGCAGGCGGCAGAAGTGGTCTGAAGGAAATGACAAAGGAGAGAGAAAATGAATGAAAAAGTGCTAAGAAGAGTTTATGGCAAAACCACCTTGCCAGAACAGCACAGCACTTACAGAATTACAGTAGTATTCTGACTGATATTGTGTGACAAGCTAGGAGGGTATTTCTGATGCATATCAAACACAGTAAAAGCTGAAGTGAGACCAGTGAGAAAGATTTTTCTCTTTTCCGAAACACGATATGAATTTAAGTCTGCTGAAATGGAACTGGTGTGTGCATGTCTTCTGAGGAGGGACTTGCAGATGCTTCCTAGAAAAATAATTGTTTTACAATAGCACAGCTTCTAACTCCAATGAAATGCCATAAATTAAAGCATTAGAGTATGTTAGAACTCGCCACTCTCCCTTTACCACAGACTCCAGTTCCTCTCTGAGTCAGAGTGAATGCACCTCTTTAAAATAAAGCAACTACTCTGACAGTATGCTCATTCTTTCTCAGGGTTTATTGCCAATTTCCAGAGCCTAATTGCTGTTGTGAACTGTGAGGAATAGTCTATATCCAAACTGTGCTTGGAATGAAAAACTACCTTTCCCCTTCCTCTGTTCTCTCCCTATTTCAGCAGCAGATTTTCTCCTGTCAATGCAAGTATCTGTTGTGGAGGATTATTGCTTCACAACAAAACGAAAAGCATCTTTTGATTTCCAGCATGTTTGTTGTTTAAAGCAAATTTGATAGTTTCTCAGAAGTAGCATCACATTTCTTTAACACTTATTGATAGGTAGGTCAGTAGCCGGTGACTTTCTCTTTAATGATTGTATTCTTTTGTTCTCTTTGCAGTACCCACAAAGACTTGAATGACAGAAAGTTCATTTTTCTCCGAATGAACATCTGATTAGAGTAGCCCATGCTTTACCCCCCTTTGGGAGACATGCTGTCAGCCAGCAAAGCCATGGTGGTCGTGGTAACTGTCACTGCATATCCAACAGCTGCTCCGTTACACATTCCCTAACCTGGCAAGAAATGTGCTGCTGAGATTCTGCCGCTTTCCCCCACTCTGGCTCTGCGCTGCCATAGCCCCATACCTCCAGCAGGCAGGCTGGCGAGCAGCTCTTGCTGCAGCTGCTTCTCAACCTCCTAGTTCTGGTTCATCACCAGGACGAGGTCTCCCTAAGGTGCTTTCTAAGGCCTCCACCCTGGAGACTGAGTGTCACCCCTGTCAAGGAAACAGATCTCTTCAGCTGGAAGCCTGCAGGGCTAACCTGATTGGTACTCAGAGTTTGCAGATAGTGGTACACGGTTGGGTTTTTGCTACCCCAATGGAATGAAATCATGAGGAAAAATTGATGCTGAAGCGGACATTTTTAAATCTTTACGTTCAAAGCAGAACATGGCTTGCTAAACAGAAAGTCAATAAAATGACCGACATATATTCCCTCGATAACAAAAGAATGACGTCTGTGCCGTTGTCATGTTCTAGCTGAGCTTTAGCTCAGGCAGAACTTGGGCTATGTAAGATAGAATTCAATACAAATCATGATTAATAGATGGATGTCCTAATGAGAATCTGGACAGTCATTTAGTTTAATGCTAATTTGTTCAAAACAATCTTTTAATTATATAAAGCTAGGTACTGTAATATTTTCTTTGGAACAGCAAATCCTTTATCTTTGTTGAAGATGTGATAAAAACACAACTGGAGATTAAGCCGCCATCACAACTGGTTACACCTTCCTAGAGGTCCTTTGCTTGCACTTATGCTGGATGGTCCTAGTTATACTCTGCCTCGTACATGTGAGGAGCTCGGTCTTCCACAGTTAAATCTACAACTGAAATAATCATGAGACATTCTTAAACATCATACTATTCTAAAATCTTAAAGTTACAGCATTTTTTTTAAATTAACAGGTATTTCTGCGTGTGTAAACCATACATGAGCTTAAAAAAATTGAATTCAAAATTTCCCCTAATTTTTTTACTGATAAGACAATTTCAAGTCAATTCAAAGAATATGACAGGAAAATTAGAGAGGTATTTATTTACTTTCAGTTACGGTATTAATAGCTACTGCTGTCATTGCAAAAGTGCAAATGCATTTCAGGACTTGTAGCATCCATGCATATGCACTACATTTAATGACTTGACATCCCATGTTAGGGATTGCTTTTTATGGTAAAAAGCAAGTTAATATCTAAATTGTTAAGTAAGAAGCAGATGAATATAAAGGGAGTGTAAAACTGCATCTGCAGAAACTCCAGTTCAGCCACACATCTGTTTTGATTTAGTGAATTTGTCAGTACAGGTATAAATCGGGTGCCACTCACCAACAAAACCTTTATATTTAAAAAAGTAAAAATAATCTTGCATGGACAACAAAGGATGACAAGAAAGACCATTAATATAACAATTCTGGAGATGAACTGTGGTTGAAACTGAATAATATCAATTAACTGGAGGATACTGGATGACAGCATAACTGGCTCACCAATAAGTTCAAAATTGGAACCATAACAAGGATGCCATTTGCCAGAGATGGCAGATAAAGTTTTGCAACACCGTGCTGCTTCTCCTGCTAAAATTGACAGAAAGTGATTCTTCTGCATTACAAAGGGCCAAGCTGTCACACTTGTAATAGAGAATGGAAGAATAACAAATGTTTTTCCATGCATGAAATAGCAATGTAAAAAAAGATACAACATTAAGATACTATACTTCAGTATATATTTCTGGAATGAAAAACCAAGAAACATAACAAGAAGGTGTAAGAAGCACTTGTTAAAAACACACTCAAATAACATAATAAAAAAACCCAAAATAAAATAGTAGTTCTCTAAAGGTGCTATGATTTCTACAGCTAACTTAGCTGCCTCCATCTTGCTAAGAATTCCTAGCAGTGGAAGTAAGCACCAAGATATTTATATTTCCACATCTTAGAAAAAAAGAAATGTTCTTTTCTAAACAGGGTGAAAGGACCCTCAAAACAAACAGAACTTCTATTTCTATAGATGCTGGCAAGAGTATATAGCATAGCCAAGTGAAAAAGAGTTATTCTGAAATTATTTTAAGAACACAGGGGTTAAAATCTTGCTGTTACTCATAATCTGCTGTTCCATATCAGATAATGATAAAATTGAAACTTCAGCTTCCCCTTTCTACGGCTTATCCCAGCATGGGAATTGATTCATCACACTCTGCAATCAACTTGTTGGTACTTAACTGAATACAAATTACAACATTGAGGGAGATTTACATGTTTCTGTCATAGAACACAATGCTCAGGGAAAAAGAGTTGATTTATACTCTGCAGTGGATTTAGTTGCATTTCCAAATTCCCATTCAAAGTAAAACACAGAAAGACTGGGCAGATGGATGTTCTAATTGTTTTCTATGCTTTTGTACTTCCCTATGTTATTTTCATGATTGTTAATTTTTAAAAGAATAATTTGCTGTTTGTTTCAAGACTTTGACTTAAAAGAAGTATCAAATTTGCTCTCCCATAATTTTGTTGTAGAAGTTCTGGGAAATCTCAGACACGTTATGAATCTTACCGAAAGTTTACAGCATTGACTATTCTTTTCTTTAAAATGTGAATTAGTCACTGAAATTAAAGAAAAGGTGTTATAAAAAGTGGGGTAAAAAACCTCCAACAATGAATTCGAAATAGCCTGATCAAAAATCTCTGCTTTTCTGAGTTGATTAACACTTAGCCCTAGTTATGTAAAAACATGACAGAAAGTTAAACTTTTGTTACACTTCCTTTTACACATCAACCATGTGTTCTTTGATGCTATGCTCCTTCCTAATTCTTTAGGATAGGTAGGAAATAGAATTAAACACCTATATATAAAACATATACAACATTCCACATATATCACATGTCTAATGATAACAGGCAGTAGATGTGTTTGTACCAAATACAACATTTATGATGTCTTCTTGCTCCCTTTGCCCTTACTCAATTCTGCCTGTTATGTCATTTTAATTGCTTCTATTATGAGATTTTTTTTAACAGATATGCAGATAAATCAAACAAGATGGTTAATTAAACGTTTTGCAGCAAAGACTTTGAATGTAGAAGTTATAAGTATCTTACAACCTCCTGAACACAACTGGAATCAATTGTATAAATCTTCTGAGTTTTCATTGGAATTCTGTGGATTACAATATGTCAGATTAATCAGACCAAAAAATATCTCAGGATTCCCACAGATGATACTATGGTTTGCCACATCAACAGCAACTCACCTTCACCAACCAGCCGTCAGAACTGGACTTGCACAAAACCATACTGAGCAAAACAAAAAACATGAGAAAGGGAGGCAGGGATAAAAATCACATTTGTTTGCAGTTACAATAAGAATTTCTCAGCTCAAAAATATGGAAAGTGATAATTTCACTGCATTCAACAGAAAGAAAGACTCCTGTCTTTAAAAATTATGCTTAATTGCAAAATATAGATAAGGCACTAAGAAATAAGAAGTTGATTTCCAAAGCAAAGGATGAATACAGAGCATGCAAAACTTCTTCCCCCTTACTGAACTTCAGGTTATGGAGTTTTATGACTGCCAATACTACCTCTTGATAACTTCCATACCTCAGTAAGTATAACCACAGAATCAGCACTGGTCAGTTAAGGCTTCTTAGCATAGTAGTGTTAAATTTGAAGTCAGACTGAATTTTCCAAACTGGTGAATAGAGAGAAGCTAAGTGTTCAGCATTATTATTGTTTCATCACCCTTACACATCTAAAAACTAAAGGAAGGGAGAAGCTTTTATAAAATAACGTGGTTTGATCATATCAGTCATAGTAGGAAAAGTGTCTTCTCTTCCTCTACTCACATCCTGTTTATCAGGTCAGTGTCAAGTTCAAAATTGAAACAAGTGAAAGTGTAGTGCAAACATTTAATTATTGTAAGTTTTAAGGAACATAAATCACAGTATCTCAGATTGTTTTTCATATTTTATGGAGAAAGAGACGAACAACCACAGACTTCTCAACAATGTAAATCAAGGAATTATGCAAATATAACATCATAGATAATTATGTAACACTACCCTACTGTAGGATACTGTGCACAGATAGGTATGAAGACTTACTACGAGCTAAATATTGAGAGTTTGATGCATGAAAAAAGTAGTCATCCGCTGACAGAAAAGGTTTTTTAGACAGTATCAGGATCACATTTAGCAATGACTTTTATTTTGCATTCATTTCTGCATCCTTCTCTCTATATATTAAGTAGCTTTTGTTTAATCACCTTTGCCTTCTGTTCCAGTGACTCAGATCTTACCATTTCCAGCGACACCAATACAAATGCAAAACTATGGATTGTACTTAGGCCTAATTTCCTAAACTATGAGTAGTGTTATGATCTCATGTCATTTCAGTGGACTATAAATTGAGGAGCTTGATCTTAAATCTCTACTCTGACTGCAAAGTCAAGCAAATTGCTTAAACTCTTTGTACTGTTGTTTCCTGTTCTATAAGGCTTTTTGAGGTTTAGAGATGAAAAAGATAACTACTGCAGTTGAACTTCAAGGCAGAATGGTGGTCCTGCATTACAAGGTGAAGTGACTTGTAAGAAGCAAACATTTCCAGAATTAAAGAAACAGACTATGATTCTTAAGAGAATCAACCAGCAGTTAAGAGGATTTGTGTCTCTAAGCAAGGATTTACTAGATAAAGAGTATGTACAAACAAGATTAGCGCTCAAACAGGACTGACTACACAGTATGTTTCAGTTATTAATGGCCTGTTTCTTTTTCTATGCTTGTAATAACTGTAACATCTGCCTGCATTAAGGAATGTACTGGAACGTACCTTAGAACTTCAGAGCCTGCTGCCATAGAAGCGTTCTCTACTGTGGCACAAAAAACTCCAAACAAATTGAAATCAGACCAGGGAGAGATTAGGAAATGTCCACGCTAATATTAATGGACAGACAGAAAGACGGCTCTAGCGCCAGCTCACACGCCCAGAGGACTGCACCCTACAGTTGTTACTAGAAGCCACGTTGATTGTTGAATCATTTCCTTTTATATATTTAAGATCAGAAACTAGTTCTTCTCTGTATAGCATTTAAGAAAATGGGGAAGGATTAATCAGGAGAACGGCTAAGTAGCTTTTTAAAGAAAATCATAAAGAGAAAGAAAACTTGTGATTGCATGCAGAGCCAGAAGTAGGGAAAATGAAAATCACAATCTTCAGTGAGGACTGAAATAAACTTCCAAATTAAAACTCCGATGCAAGTGAGAGTCAGCCTATTATTGTTGTGGATGTAGGCGGTCAAGAAAACATTCTGACCACAGCCTAGCAAGTAATTGTTCTTGTAAGCATAGTAAATCAAATTATGAAAGTTCATAGACTAGTTTGTCTTGGTGGTGGACCTTCCCTTCCTTTTACATTGCTGAAATACTATTATTTGAAAATCTTGATGCTGATCTATTTACATCTGGTATATCGTTTATAACTTTGAGGTACATCTGAATCTGTTGAGACAAATGAGGCTGTTTTAAGCAAACATAAGCCAGTGAAAGACTGTGCTGCTGAGGACTTTGCAAAAGGACAAGAATCTAAGTGTATTTCACTCTGCCAATTAGATCTAGTAGTGACTGGCAAATGTAATTATTATTTGATGCATTTTTTCGTGTTGCGCAGATGGTCAGCTCCCTAGATAATACTTCAGTGACTTCTCGCTAGAAAGACAACAAATTGTGGTAGTGACTGTGATTGGATGCTTCCATCTCCCCTGAAACATAAGTGGAAAGGCCTGGCCCATGAAGAGAAAGGTTTCATTCTCAGTGAAATGGTAGGAGACAGGCCACAGGACTTGTCATACTCACTGCCACCATGGAGTGTGTCACCTAGGGACGCACCAGATGCAGCTCTTCTAGATCATGGGAGAGGCCAAGGCAACACAGTGATAAATCTTGCACTGTGAAGTGACTGCAAAAGTCAGTTATGTGAGACTTGGCAGGCTGCAGGTTCAGAGGTCTGCAAGCTACTAGTATCCACTCATCAGAACAAGCAAAATTATAGATTAATAAGACAGGATAGAAATAGTTCAACATGCCTGGCACTGCCTCTTTCTAAAATACCAGACACTGCTGTGAAGACCTTCAATCCTTAAACCTTTAATTATGGAGACAAAAAATGGAGACAGCTTCTTCCCTCTTACAGAAGACACATCTCCAACCAGTGACAATCTCAAATGGCAATTACAAATAAGGCTCCGAACAACTTTACAGTGGCTTCAGTAGAAGTACACTCCCTTAGGAGGAGAACGAAACGTTTCTTTGATTGTAAATGTTAATTCTCATTTAAGCTCTCCCACATCTCTCACCTATGAGTGAATGTACTTCACACAAGTAAGCTTAGCAAAGAATCACAGCCTTTTACTGGAAGTTGTATTTCATGAAATAAGATCAAAAATGTCAACAGCGAACATGTTGAAGAGGTGCCATTTGAAAATATTCCTTTGAACTCATTTGACCAAGGATACTGTTTAGAGTTTAAAAAAAAAAAGAAAATCACACCTGTGTGCAGACAGATAGGCTCTCTTCATCTGGTAAGAACAAGGTGCAGAGACTTGTGCAATAGATAATTAATCTCTATTGCTATCTATAGTTTCATTGTTAACACTGTCTTGGTTGAAGTGTGAAAATATGTTCACACTCTTGAAAATGGGCGATTAACTAATCAAATGACAATATGAATCTTAGAAAAACAGAAATGACTGCAACCCAACACTACTGATGACTATACTCTTATTTTTAGTTTTATAAGAAAAACATTGTCTCAAGCATCCTTCAAGACTGTAAGGGAAGTTACCAGATCTTCCCCACTGTAACAATCAGTGCAGAAAGCTATGACCACCATCACTAGTCAATTTTCACTACAGCACACAGCATTTTACCATCAGAGAATTAATTACAGGGACAATTTTCCTTGTATAGACAAGTTCCAAGAGATTGTAACAGATGACACAAGCAGCACTGAATAACCAGGGGCTGATACTAGTAAGCAGTAGCCAACGTCCCACTAAGACCCTGTTAAGTAACAGTTGTGTGTATTAAGTACTACTGGTCTTACATCAGATTGTCCTGATTAAGCCAGATTTCTGTCTAAGTATGTCAATTACATGAAGTATACAGTATTAACTTGTATCAAAGGGCTACAGAGCAAAAGCACCACACATTTCAGCATAACTTCACAGGACTGCAGAACTTGTGCAAGGTTCAATATATAAAAAGATTTGACTAAATACAAATTACATATTCCAGATGCTATTTCCAAACTCTCTCCTGGGAAAAGATGCAAGCTAGACTTCATGTTTAAGGAGATCCACTTTTTTCTTTTTTTTTTCTAATGAAACCATCCATTCATACACTTGGATGCTCCTACAGGTAGAGTTCACCTAACAGCCACTTTCACGTGAGTGAAAACATTTACTAAGAAGTAAAGAAGAACGCAATCATCCACAACAGTCAATGTATGTTTGCAAAGGGGAAGTCGTTTAACTAATTTGATACCCTTCTATAATAGGGTCACCCACCTAGTGGATGAAGGGGAGGTGGTGGATGTAGTTTTTCTGGATTTTAGAAAAGCTTTTGGTACTGTACCTCACAGCATCCTTCTGGTCAAGTTGCCCAGCTGTGGGTTGAGTGGGTTCACAGTGTGCTGGGCAAATAACTGGCTCAAGAGCAGAGCTCAAAGGGCTTTAGTGAATGGGGCTACATCTGGCTGCTAAGCAGTCACCAGCGGGGTTCCTCAGGGTTCAATTCTAGGGCCAGTTCTGCTCCATATATTTATGAATGATCTGGATGCAGGAGTTGAATGCTCCAGTAGCAAATTTGTTCCTGATACCAAACTGGGAAATGCTGTTGATTGTCTTGAAGGAAAAGATGCCTTGCTGAGGGATCTGGGTAGACTGGGGCATTTGGATATGATTAATGGGATGAAACTTAACAAGTCAAATTGCCAGATTCTGTACCTAGGGTGGAGCAATGCCAGGCACAAGTATAAACTGGAAGAGGAGTGGCTCAACAGCAGCTCTGCAGAAAAGGATCTGTGAGTGCTGGTTGACAGCAGTCTCAACATAAGTCAGCACTGTACCCTGGCAGCTAAGAGGGAAACAGCATCCAGAGGGGCATCAAACACAGCATGTTTGATGTTTGAGCATGTTTGATGTTTGAGCATGTTTGAACAGCCAGCTGTTCAAAAGAGGTGATTATCCTGCTGTATTCAGCTTTGGTATGGCCTCGCCTTGAGAACTGTGTACAGTTCTGGGCCCCATAGTTTATGAGGGATGTGAAGTCCTTGAATGCATCCAGAGGAGGTCAGTTAAGCAGGTGAAAGGGCTGGAAGGACTGTCTTACGAAGAGTGGCTAAGGACATCAGGTTTGTCCAGTTTGGAAAGAAGGAGGTTGAGGGGTGACTTTATTGCTCTCTACAGCTTCCTGAAGAAGGGAAGGGCAGAGGGAGCTGCTGATCTCCCTGGGATCCAGTGGCAGGACATGTGAGAATGGTGCAAAGTTGCATCCATCAGGCGAGGGTTAGAGTGGACACTAGAGAGACACTGGAGAGATAGTCCCATGACTGTCAGTCCTTACGAGGCATTTGGACAATGTCCTTAACTTCAACTATGTCCCTGAACTGGTCAGGCAGTTGGACTAAATGATTGTTACAGGTCTCTTCCAACAGAAACAGCCTATTCTAGTCAAATCTATCTTTTCTGTCTCTGTAGGCTGATGATCTTATATCTGGGCTGCATATAAAAGCATGCAGAACTTGTATTTACAATGTCTTTATTTTGTTTATCTGTGCTACTAAAATTCTTGATACAGCTCTTAACATTTCTAACACAGTAACCTCCTCCTTTCTGTTCATGAAGATTTTTCCGCTTATATTCAAACTGTTATAAGAAAATAATTTTCTTGTGCCACTGAGTCAGCCACTGTACCACCTCTGGCAATCACTGCACTGACTCCCAAGCCAGACACAAGTTATTTATCTTAATTCAAAGACCTCTTTGGACAGCTTCTGTCCTACTGTCTTACTTATGCTGTTCCTGCTCCACATAATGCCAGTTACATTTACTTATCTGTCAAGATAATGCTTCCTTTGATACTCTCTCATTTCCAATTCTTTCTAATAGCCCCAAATAGCATAAGACTATCAGACCCACATCTACATATTCCCTAGCTCAAGAACTACTTCTACCCCTCAACTCTCCAAAACAAAGTTGTTCTATCCATATTTTCCTTTTTATTTGTTTTTACTCCATCAAGATGTCTCTTATGCCCTTGCAGTTCCTAGCATTCACACATGAAAATAAGACCTGCAGAAAAATCCTGTTTCTGCTTTTCAGGCCTGTTACTGGAAGAAAAAGCAGGGGAAGACAACTTCCCTGAGTTACAAAGTTGTTGGATTTTTCTCTTCCTATTTATTTCCTTCACCAAAGAACAGAAATGCTACCTCAAAGCAAAGTTCTGTCTAGCTTAGTATTATATCTCTGAAAACAATCAAATTAACACAATACACACAGATGACATTTAAGTTCAAAGATCTTCACATTAAATAGAAGAAATTTCACCGTTCTGATTCTGATGGGCATATATACAAATATCAGTAGCCAAGAGTTTAAGAGCAGCAAAATTTATTAACTTCAATTATTGCTTTTTTAAAAAATTCAACTTACTGTTGTTACTTTTTTGTTCTTATACTGAAAGCTCCTTTTTGTATAATGTCTTTTCCTGTGTTTTCCAATTACATATATACAATACCTCTTCATAGATTGGCTGGTATCTTTTTTTTAACCCTTTCTTACATTCATTGCACAAGTGGCATAGTCCAAAAACCCTTAATACAAAGAAATTGTTATGTTGCATTTTCACAGTTCTGTTAAATTAAAATTCTCAAGTCAATGTATAAATATTAACTGAAGTGGTATAGTTTAAAGTTACAGAAAACAATTGCAATATGCACATTTTACTCAAAGAAATGAGATCAAACTAGTGGATCAAAAAAAAAAAGCACACAGACACTTAATGCTGTATAACAGAAATTCTCTATATCAGTAAAGCCAGAAGCATTCGTGTGGAAGATTTTGCCTACATCACGCTCTACTAATTTCTGTGAATGTATCAGCACGAAGAACTTGGCTCTTACTGCAGCCTCAAATTGAAACAATCCATTTCCGAATAAAGGGACTGAATTTGGGAAAATCATGTAAATGTGGGGGAAAAAACTTGTGGACTTGAAACTCATACCTTTACTTTAATGCAAATTCATTTTAAGAAAAAATAACATGGTAACTGTGATAAAAATTCTTCCCACTGATTTTTTCTAGATTGCTTATTGTTATTTTCCACAGGCATGTAAGGTCTATCTGGCATCTGGGGAAGCCTCTTGGACTTCTCACTTCTCTGAGAATGTAACATCTAAATCTCACCTTTCCACTGAACAGGACATAACAATGCATGGTATCAGGTGAAATGCTATTTTTATAAGAATTTTTGCAGCCTCATATAAGTGGCTACTGCACAAACCGACTAATTTTCCATACCACCTGTCAGTCTAAAATACTGAAGATAGGAAATGACTGTGGGCTTTTTGAAAATTCTGGAGTGCATTTGTTAAAAATAAGTCCTGAGTTTCAGCTGTAACTGCATCTCCTTGTTTTCACATATTTAATTTCTAGGGAATTGTGTTCTCAAGTTTTATAGTAATTTCCCCGTTTTTTTAATTTTGCGTTTTGTTTCTAGAAGTGGTCAACTCCGTCTCATGCCACTAATAACTAGAGAAAGTCAGTTAAGTACACTGCAGATGCATAAATAAAAGATAACACCAGGATTACTCCTTTGTCATTAAAGTATTCTCCACTCATTTCTCAGTGCTTACTTACACAGGCAAACCAAAAGGACACATAGGTAAATTAGTAATTTTTAACAGCACCAAATTCTAGTGACACTACCCAAAAAAAGCATTTTGTATTCTTTCTATAGACTTCCTGATCTGTACAAAAGCTTTTCATAAGCAACAGCACTGTTCTTCAAATTTTGCCTAAAAATCCGCATGTTTTTAATAACCAGTCAGCTACTAGCAGATCTTCATGCTTCTACAGCATAACAAAAGCATCTGTTTGACCTTTTGATTCCTAGCACTTATTATGCAGTGTTTTACGTGGCAAAGTCCTTCTCTCATGTGTACAATGCTTGAAAAAAATGTCAGGATGCTGACACAAAATGCAATGGAGATACTTGAACCCCTTGATGCTGAAATGCATAAACAGCGGTAAAAAAAATGTAAGCTGTAAGTAACTGAGGTAAAGAGTAGGCCAGCTCCCCCATGTCACTGGGCAGACTACCAAGCAAACAGGCATTTCCCTAACAGTATTTTTCCTGAGTTTCTGGTGGGACACTACATTTCCCAATTCCTTCATCAAGGAGAAGAGGAGGCTGAGGGGAGGAGGCTGAGGAGAGACTTCCTCGTGGTCTACAGCTTCTTCACAAGGGAGAAGGAGCACGTGCCAATGTCTTCTCTCTGGCACCAATGTTAAGACCCCGGGGAAAGGCAGGAAGATGCACCAGGGGAGGTTTAGATTGGACATTAGGAAAAGGTTCTTCACCCAGAGGGTGGTGCAGCACTGGAAGTCTCCCCGGGAAAGCGGTCATGGTGCCAAGCCTGAAAATATTCAGGAACCGTTTGGACAATGCCCTCAGACACATCGTGTGAACTTCAGAGTTGTCCTGTGCAGGGACAGGAGTTGGATTTGATGATCCTTTTCGGTCCTTCCAACTCAGGAAATTCTGATTCTATGACAAGTTTGCACGGGGCTGCTGGGAAAGCTGCTGTTCTCCTTACCTGCTCCTGCTGGAACTTCTCAGTTGATACTGAAAATGCCAGCAAATGGACTCCCTTAGATTCATTTTTTAATTTTAGAAAGCAAACGTCCTTTATCAGGGCTGGGCAACATGAGGGAGCATTCCCATTAACTGTGTTCAGCAAGAGAAGAGCTGGGGACAGAATGTATTTCCCACTTACATGTGTATGTATAATTTTTCCTAGAAATCTTATGCATATTTATTACTTTCCAAGCACTAATTTTAATGTTATTATGAACTTCACAACACTGAAATCTTTTGCTACTTGGAGCTGGCTGGACCTTGCACTTGAGACAGGGAAAGGCTGCAAAGAATGGTGGTTACACAAGACACCTCTGTTCAGCACAGATCACACTGCACACAAGATGTCACCATCTCCAATCAATGAACAGTGTCTGGAAAAAACACCGTTTGAAAGAAAACACACTATCAGAGGGACATTATGTCCAACTTTCAAAGAAATACAATTACTTAGATGAAACTTTACTTTAGCTTAAATCCACCACATTCCACTTTCTGTAACAGTAACTACTTCTGGTATCACAGTGGCTGCGAGCCCACCCCTGCCCACCCACGGACATCCCTCCCCACCTCAGCGTGGGACACCGAATCCCTCCGCACCACCAATCGCGCACTGCGCATACGCGCGCCGTCCCGCGCCCCCGCCCTCTGCCCGGTACCAGGTGGGTGGAGCTCGGCCGCACGGCGCTTGCGCAGCAGGGTGGTTGGGGGGCAGTGGGGAAGCTACGCAATGTGCGCAGCCGCCACAGTTAGCGTAGAGCCGCGGATGGAGCCTCCCCCCGGCGCCGCAGGTAGGGGCAGCCGCGCGCGTGCGGCGAGGCGGGAAGAGCGTGTGTGTGTGTGTGGGGTGTCCCTCGCGCCTCCCGCCGCCCCCACCGCCTGGTGCGGCCGTGCTGGGGCTCCCTATGGGACACCCCGCCGCTCCCTCGCCAGGAGAGCGGGCGGGGCGGGGGCTGGGGATACGAGAAGTGGTTGATGTTACAAGTGGAATCATAGAGTCGTAGAACAGTTTGGGTCGGAAGGGACCTTAAAGATCATCCAGTTCCAACCCCCCTGCCATGGGCAGGGACACCTCTCACCAGACCAGGCTGCTCAAGGCCTCACCTAACCTGGCCTTGAACACCTCCAGGGATGGAGCATCCACAGCTTCCCTGGGCAACCTGTGCCAGTGCCTCACCACTCTCATGGGGGAGAAATTCTTCCTTATGTCTGTCTAAATCTGCCCCTCTCCAGCTTATACCCATTGCCCCTCGACCTATCACCACAAGCCTTTCTGAACAGTCCCTCCCCAGCTTTGGATACTGGAAGGTCGCTACAAGGTCTCCTTGGAGTCTTCTCCAGGCTGAACAACCCAACTCTCTCAGCCTGTCCTCATAGGGAAGGTGCTCCAGCCCTCTGATCATCTTTGTAGCCCTCCTCTGGACCCGTTCTAAAAGTTCCATATCCTCCTTATGTTGAGGATTCCAGAACAGGACACAATACTCCAGATGGAGTCTCACTAGAGAGGAATAGAGAGGCATAAGTTACACTAAAGTTCATCCAAGTAGCTATGTTTTTTGAAGGTCAGGCAGGATGTCGCTCTGGTAGCATGTGTGTTTTTTTATATAGTGTGTTCCTTCATTTCCCGACACGTCTTGTGTTAAATATGATCTGTGCTGAGCAAAGGTGTCCTCTGTAATCATCTGTTTGCAGCCTTTCCCTGTCTCAAAGGCAAGGTCAGACCAAGCTCCAAATAAGAAAAAGATTTGACTGTTGTAAAGCTCACAATAACATTAAAATTAGACCTTGGAAAGTAATACAATATGCATAAGATTTCTGGGACAATTCATACACGTGCATGTGAGTGGGAAATCCATTCTATCCTCAGCTCTCATCTTGCTGCACACGATGGATGGAGATTGATCCCTCGTGTGGCCCAGCCCTTATAAAGGGTGCTCACTTTCTAAACCTCCAAAGCAAGTCTTAGAGAGTTTATTTGCTGGCATTTTCAGTGTCATTGGGAAGGGCCACCCTGAGGGGCTCAGGTGCCTCACCGCCCCCTCCCTCCTCAGCTGTTACCTCTAAAGGCAGGGGCTGTGGCCCCAGCAGCTGCGCGGGTGGCTCCAGGGGTTCCAGGTGCCCAAGGGCTCTGCTGCTGCCCGGCCTGCCGTAGCCTCCTCCCTACCCAAAAAGCGAACATAAAGGCAAGGTACCGCGGTTGTGTGGTCCTTGGCTTTGTGTCACCAAGGTCTCGTCCAAGCAGTTACAGCCACATATCTCCAGAAGTGAATTTAAGCCCATGTCCTTATGTTGTACCCCTGAGCAAACCAATATGAGCTACTCTGTATAATGCAGTGCCCCTACCTGTATCTAATCTAATCGTGGGAGTTAACTCAAATCATTCCTTGATTCTATGATTTGGAAAGGACCTTAAAGATCATCCTGTTTGAACCCTCCTGCCATGGGAAGGGACACATCTCACTGAATCACGTTGCTCGAAGCCTCATCCAGCCTGGCCTCCAACACCTCCAGGCATGGGACATCCACAGCTTCCCTGGGCAACCTGTTCCAGTTCCTCACCACCCTCACTGTGAAGAATTTTCTCCTGAAGTCTAGTCTAAATCTTCTCCTCTCCAATTTATAGCCATTAATGAACAGTTAAGTCCTCTCCTTTTGCAATATTTGAGGAATAGAACAATGGGGCAGCATGAAGACTGCAGAAGACTGGCATCTGGCCGGTACTTCAGAAGCCAAAAAAGATGGGAGATCAAGATAATCCTTATTTCAAACCTTATATGGAATCTTCAGAGGTGGCCAGATGCCAAGGAAATAAGGTAGGGGGCTGCTTTGCAGAGCTCACAGTCAATACAGGACTGTGGGGAACATGCCTGAGGAGGAGGACACCTACTATAATTAGTGTTGGGAAATGTGATTAATATGTATGATTTTTGTGCAAAATATAACACATAAGTATAAATTCAGTGTATAAAAACTACTTCTTGTAACTGTTGATATACGTAGTAGGCAGGTCGTTCCCTCCTTGTATCTGGTACTGAATAGAATGCCTTGCTTCTTAAAACTACACTGGTGTTAAGGAGTTTCTTTTCCCAGTTTTTGTGACATTTACACCCATGTAAATATTCTCTCATCTGCACTGTTCCCGATGTACCATGACCTTATATCCATGTAATATTCCTGGGGTGGTGTCAAAAGGCCAGTCTGCTGGCAGAAGGAACCCAGCGAGGCATCAGTAGGCTTCAACTAATGCAGGGTGTTGAGATGGCTGCAGCTGGTGTGTGACTGTAGCGGTTATGACTGTGCACTTTGGTCCATGTGGCCTGTGGCCACCGCTTTTGAGAGCTGAAGGATGCCAGCCAAGACCAAACTCTCTATTTTTGATGAAAACCTGCCCTGGGCCTGGCTCTCCAGGCCCTGCAAACAAGGCGTTCACACAATAATCAAGTTCTGGTTTTGCTCATCAGGTAATCTAAGCATTGATCTGTTATTAAATTAAGAAATCTTATAAAACTTACCGCTATGTTTCTAGTGGTGGTTGTTGCATCTACAGCATAATTTTGCTTCCCAGTTGTTCTTTAGAAAAAGTTTAATTATTGCACTATCCTAATTCAAGCTCTTGTGCCTTAATTGTATAGCAAAAAGGATGGCTTCAGACACTGAAGTTCGTTAGTGTTCTGCTTCCCTAATGATGTCTGTAATGACATTATATGCTCCTCCTGATCCATGTGGTAGTTGTATGTTAGCTGTGGTAGGTCTACGGGGAATGCATTTTGGGTACATGCTATGTAACACCAATATCAAGATTCATCTCCTGAGCAGTGGCATTGCTTATTGACACCTCTCTAAATCTGCTACCTTGTTATCCAGTATCTTTTGCCTACCACCCCCAGCCCCCATCAGTCTCTAGCTGTTATGGCTCTGTTGAAAACCTCAGAATGTGAACTAAAAGCAGAGATGTCTAATTGAGGTTGCAGAGCAACTGGAACAATAGCTGCAAGAGGTGTGAGCTGCCCTGTTCATATCAGTAAGGTGTTAACTCGGATACCTCGGTGTGGTAGTTTTTAATGTCATCATTGTTAACTGCTTCTTGGCTCACATATGAGAAAAAAGAGGGAGAGTCACAGTTTAGTAAATTGTTACTGTGACTGGTGGTTCATTTTATGGTCACGAAAGTCACAGATACTCTCATGGCTTTGCTGGGTGGTAGGGAGTGATTGTCAAGGAGTCCTCTGAAGCCGAGAATGTAGAACCTGTGAATTATGTCATGATTTGTATGGGAGGAGTTTTTTGACAGCCACAGTTTGGAAAGGAACTGGCTGTGTTATTCGGTGATTGCATCCAGTAAATAAATTGGTAGATAAATTCATTGACACAATTTTGTTTTATCCTTTGTCAGAATGAATGTACTGCCCAGCACTGAAGCTGATTTTTGCATGCAGCACTTCCAAAACTCTATAGATTGCTGTTCTCAGTAGTAGAGGTCATGGCTTATTAGAACATTCATTTTCTTCTTAATGTGCACTTGGTTATAGCTGTCATTTTCAGATAGTGATGTCTAGATCCCTAGCTGAAGATTCACAAATGTGTGAAGAGACAAGTAGGATTATTGAGAGTAGCTTAGATACACAATACAGATTTTGGTACCTATCCCGGACGTTGTTTTGGGTCTTAAAGACAGAGGTGTGGAAGTCTGGATTTAATAATTTTCCAAAGCTACTTAAAAAGTTTTTTTTTTTCTTACTCTCCTGAGGACATCTAGCTTGTTAAATACAGCAGCAGTATATCAGTGGAAGGAGGGAATTGGGCTTCCAGAACGTTTGTGACTTGTTTCAAAGTGGCAAAGCCAGTAAGACAGAGTTAGAAAAACACACTGAAAGAAATGAAAGTATAGCTTTAAAAGACACAAATTAAAAAAAAAAAGGCCAAATGTAAAAGTAAAAAGAACAATTTCAACGTTTAATTAAGTTTCTTTTAGATAACATTTGTGATTAAGAACGTAAATTGCCACCATCAAGAAGGAATTTGAATGGGAATGACCTTTTTGATATTCCTAGTGTCTTTGACGTGTGTTGGGAGGATGAGAGGAAAAGATAGTTGTGATTTCCTGAAGTTGTTTGATACCACATTTTAGAGAACTATTCTGAGAAAAGAACTAAAAACCTGAAGATGTATTGGAATTCTCCAACAAGTTTTATAATACTGAGTGTTTTGAAAGGATTCTTTAGAAGTTAAAATCCAGAATAACATCTGCAATCCTTGTGTTAATGTAACCAAAAGGCTTTCAGCCTTCTCTTCATGACAGAACACATCATGCTGTGCAACTTTTGAAAGTACTAGTGTGTTTTGATCTTGTCCATGATATTAGTTTCTAATGGCTTCATTGATTTGTATTATACATACTGATTGTTCATTAAATACATAAGCACAGAAATCAAAGGTAGCCATTATTTTTTCTTGTCTCTTAATCTCTCTTCCAGTTAGAAACAAAACAAAAAGCAGAAGGAATGGTATTGAGTCTTGTTATTCAAAAGCCTTCCTCTTAATTTGTGAGTGGCATTTATTATTTGAAGTGGAAGGTGTAAATTGTATCTTGAAAGGAGAGGTTAAAGAGCTAAATAATCGAGTCTTCAAGGAGTTTGAGCAATTTTTTTAAAATGAAACTTTTATTTGTGATTTACATTGTTTTTCTTTACGCCTTATGACACAATTCTGAAAAGTAGCAAAGAGGAGTATGGAGTGATGAAACCACATATTAATATTATTGGGCCTGGTGGAAAAGCTTGGGCGGTTAAAATCTCCTCTTGTAATAACCGAGGGGGGGGGGTGTTTTCATTGATTATTAAATTTTCTTCTGTTCTTTCTTCATCCATTTGCTGGGTACTTTGCTGCTTCTATGCAAGTTTTACCTGCTACTCATCTCTTGTTTCTGATGCTTGAGATTGCTGCAAAGCTCTGTTTCATGTGATCTGTTTGATTTACTACAGAGAGTTTGTGCTTTTTGCGGGACCTTTCTCTGTTTCTTACTCCAGGTGGAAGTAAGAAGTAAATTCTTGGACAACATCCACTTTTAGTTAGAAAGGACACAGAAGAAATAGCGTTTGTATGCTTGGGGCTGGTTTCAGACAAGAGGTGCTCAAAAGTGTGGGAATCAGTTACAAAGTGTGGAACCCTATGTGTAAGAATCCAGTTGTGCCTGTGCTGTTACTATATTTTTGCCATCCCAGAAAAAAACCAAATGTGTATTTGGTTGCTGTAATATTTCTGCATGATATCTTTGTTTAATTGACAAAAACTTGTGTTGAGGATTTTACATCAGTTACCAAGTGAAGCGTTCAGAAGCTTTGCCATGTTGGAATTAAGGCCAGCTGTCCTATATCAGTTCTTGGCCAGCCCACGGCCCCATTGGTTACAGACTTTGCGTTTTATGTGTTTTGCTGGAATCCTTATTGACAGTTGTCAGAAGGGATTTGAGGTGGGATGGGGTTTTCCCTTATAGGTAGCTCACACCCTAAGTTTTCATAATTGGCGGGTCTGTCATACTTGAACAGTACCTCAGGCTAGGTGTTAATGAGCCTGTGTTGTTTTCAATAGTAAATATTAACCCCTGATTTGTATTAATTTATTCTTCAGACCCTGTCACTGGCTTTTCTGTGTGATCAAGAAAAAATTTTGTGTCAAAAATCTTCACAAGCATCTTCAGGTTATTACTTATTACTCACTAGGTGTATGAAAATCACTCGCTAGAAGTGTGCAAAATTTGCTTTGTTGGATCTGCTTTTCCCTTTCTTTCTAGATGTTATGGTTTTGTTATAATATAGCAATTGTTCATTTTTAGCAAATAGACATGTCAGTGTTCTAGTAATCCAGTACTGCCATATTGCAATAACCTGAGCCCCAAAGCAAAATCTAAGATAACAAATTCAGCCAGTGAAAAAGGTGAAAATTGACTTTGAGGTGATGATAGAATGATGAGAAGTTAAAGCTTTGGAAATTTTCCCTGGTGTTGTCATCCCTGTAGTCCATCTTAATTTAAAATTATGTCAGTATTAAATAGAAAGATCTCAAAATCTGTAACTTCTTAAATACAAGGAACTTTATTGATATATGTTTAAAGAAAAAAAGGGTTTCTGCCTATAGTAGCTGCACTGCTCAGCCGCTTTTGCTTTTACATCAAGGTTTCAGGATGTTATTTCACTTGCAATGTAATACTTCTGTTAGTTCATATTGTCCTTCTATGCTTTAAAATCTTTTTAGAGAGTGAAGTTCTTAAGACTATTGTTCATATGCAAACACTTATGTGCAAATGAAATTACCAAACTTGGTAGCATTTCACATATGTGTAAAGATGTTTGGTCCTGGTCCATCAAAAATCAGTTCACACTGGATGTTTTTGACTGATAAAATCAATTACCATTAACAGGTTCCTGAATGTTTCTGTGGAACCCAGGTTTCAAAGCAAGGTGCTGAAACTATTTGTCACTTTGGCCCCATGAACCTGTTGGCGGGTAAGGGCACAGGCGCCCTTTCATAGGCTACAGGTCTGGATACTTAAAGTATTAATTACATTGATATATAAAAATACATTTGTATGAAGACAACTTAGATTTTAGAAACAAAATGTTCATTTCCCCATGACTTTAATGAGTCTATCTCTAAATTAATTTGTTCTGATATGTGACATAGTGTTTTAGAATAGAGTTGTAAGTGGCCAATAATATTTTCAGTGATACTTTTTTGATAACAGTTCTTATGATGCATGTATGTACAAATGATTTCACATGAATTAATGTAAGATTGGTAACTTTTATTTAATATAAAATGGATAAGCTAGGCAAACAATAAAGGAGATAAAAATTTTGAGTTGAATGCTTTATTTTCCTGAAGGAGTAGTTAGCTAGAATTATCTTTGTCCATGCAAAACACTGTTACAAGTACACTAAAATAAATCTGAAATGTTTTTTGGAAGAAATTGAACCTCTAGAGCCACTAGTCTGATTGATGAGAGGAATGTTTGCTGATAAGCATGCAATTAACATGATGCTGCTACTGCTGCTTTTAGTGAAAGTGTACTATTTCAGTGTAGTTTTGTAATTGGCTCATAGACAACTGTTTTGCAACAAAACTCTGGGGTGAAATGGAGTATTTACAGCACAGAAATAGTTTTTACCAAGTGATATGAAAACTAACTGAATCCTCAAAATTTAACACTCTTAGCTATAAACTTGTTATTCATTCTTCAGACCATTGCAAGTGTTGTTTGTACTGTAGCCCTGCATATGGGAAAATGAGAGAATGGCTGGTAAACTTAAGTTTAGTAGGCTTATCACAGATGAAGGCAAACCCTTCCCTTCCAGGAAAAGAATTGTTACACTTTTTATTTAGAGTAGAGGTTTTCTTTAAACTTGCTATAAGTGAAAGAACGGGAATTCTGCATATATGTTCTTGTTTTTCCTCCCTTTCATTGTAATAACTGTTATTTCTCCTGCTGAAGTTTTCATTAGTACTTTTTCAAGTTCCTGTCTTTAGCTTAAAAAAGAAAGGCACCCTAGAAATGTATCCACTGACAACTACTTGTTTTTGATGGCAGTTGATAGGAAAAAAAATAGTAAAGTGTATTTAAAAAATAAGAGGCCCATTTATGGCTCCACACTTCTGAACCAAGACCCCCCAAAAATGAAAGTGATTGTTTAAAAATATTTATATTTTGAATGGTATATTTGTATTTTTTAACTTGGATTCTTGAACTTTGGCTGTAGCCTTATTCACACTTTCAAGGAGCTAGTGACTTATACACTGTAACACCTGCAAGCTTGCATTTGAATATATTTTTACAAAATACTTAGTTTTTACTGTTATTTTTATTTAGTCTGCTTTTTGTAACCTTTGCTGCATTAGCCTATATTCATCCATTGGTAATGTTTGATGGTACTAACAATTTTCAGCAGAATGCAAGGTAAAGGTGTAATCTCAGAGTATTAAGTTGCCCTAACAAACATGCCTGAGTTTTGGCTGGCAGGTGGAGAAAGAAAAGATGCTGCTAACATTTTTCTGTCCCTCCGGAAGCAAGAGGTTGTCTTTTTGGTTCACTTTGTGGCCAAAGGCCATGACTGTCTCAAACAGCATACCCAGAAGACCAGGCAAAGTGTGTGGAGGCTGTGCATGGGAACCAAAGGTATCAGCTCTCAAATGCAGAAGGCAAACAGTAGAAAAATATTTGTTGCTTGTCTGCAGATAATTTTATTGTTTTGAAGATAAAATAAAACAGTAGTAGGTCTGTTATAACGGAGATTATTCTGTAGAGACTAGTCTGCAGGAAGTGTGGTATTAGAATAAATATTATTTTTATTAGCACAAAATAGCGAACTTTCAAAAAAGCAAAAAGTTGTAGGAACTATGATGTAGTTGAAAAAAGGCAAGAGGAATTGATGGTTTCACATGATGGCCATCTCAGGTTTTTTAATGAAGTCTTGCTTCTGAGGTGTTGTTTCTTTCGAAGTTCTTTCCATACATGTTGCTGCAGAACTGATTAGGTTGCATTAATGATCATCTCCTTGCAAGTGCTCACACATTGGTACCAGAAATGCAATTACTCTGCACATAAACATATTTTTCTAGCTGGTATCCAGTATTATTAATATTTGTGCCTTATTTTTCTTCAGTATGTTATATAAATGCTAGGGATCCCAAATTCATGAAAATGTTTTAAGATCCTTGAAGGAAAATCCCTGTAATTTTAATGCAATGGATAGTTCAAAATCAAGGGCGAATATTAAAATACTTAAGATGTTACAATTGAAACTCATGACTAGATGCAGTACTGTCTAAACTCAACATCTGCATTTGAGCTGTTTGGAGAGATGGTTGCACTCAGATGTCT
The DNA here is from genome assembly GCF_017976375.1 of Cuculus canorus. Classification (NCBI taxonomy): domain Eukaryota; kingdom Metazoa; phylum Chordata; class Aves; order Cuculiformes; family Cuculidae; genus Cuculus; species Cuculus canorus. The sequence continues at coordinate 116,278,477 of NC_071402.1, forward strand.
AAAGCTACCGCCTAGACATTATAAGATTATTTTGAGTTCCTTGTGTTTTCATGTTTTAAAACCTGATAATTCAGCTTCACTCATGAATTCTTCTACCTTCCTCGAGTGGCATGGGAATAGGGGTTGAGGTTGGTTCATCACGTTGCGGCTCATTTCTCCTCAGGGAGAGGACTCCTCACACTCTTCCCCAGCTCCAGCGTGGGTCCACCTGGGCTCACAAGTCCTGCCAGCAAACCTGCTCCAGTGTTGGCTTCTTTCTCTATGGGATCACAGTTCCTGCCAGGAGCCCACTCCAGCATGGGCTTCCCATGGATTTACAGCTTCCTTTGGGTGCATCCGTATGCTCTGGTGAGGGTTCTTTCACAGGTTGCAGGTGGATATCTGCTGCCTTGTGGACCTCCATGGGCTGCAGGGACCCAGTCTTCACCACAGGCTGCAGGGGAGACTCTGCTCTGGCGCCTAGAGCACCTCCTTCTTTTTATTCACTGACCTTGGTGTCTGCAGAATTGTTACTCTCACATATTCTCACTCTTTTATTTGGCTGCAGTTGCTATTGTGCAGCAGTTTTTGCTCCCAGAGATTACCTCAGAGATGCTACCGCCATCACTGATGGGCCTGGATCAGTGGTGGGTCCATCTTGGAGTCAGCTGGCATGGACTGTATTGGCCATAGGGGAAGCTTCTAGCTTCTTCTCTCAGGAGCCACCTCTGTAGCCCACCCCCCCCTCATCAAAACCTTGCCAGACAAACCCAATACAGCTATCCAGTACATTTCCGTGTATGCTGGGGTAGGTACTGATGTATAAAAGTTAAATGAAGTAATTATTAAAACTCTGATAAGTAGACCTAGTTACTCCAAAGTGTAAACTAGCTGAGAAGCACTTCTTTTTGCATGTATTTGAGTTAGTTTTCTGTATTGAGCAAGTCACTCACTGTGTGGTTAAGAGTATAATAGTGTTGATGTGATGGGCCTGAATGATGGCAATGGGGGACAATTAAAACTTCCCTTTTGATGGCATCTAGAAACCCACTTGCTTATCTGTATCCACTTTCATAGATCAGCTTATTTTCTGTGTACTTTAAGCATCACTGTAACCAATTTTAAGAAAAAAAAAAAAGAGAGGAGAAGCTCAGGCTGTAATTTGAGCCAGTGGTGCTCCTGAAAGTTCAGTCTTCTGGTCTGAGTCTAACGCAGTTCCATCATGTGGGGTATTTATGCAGTTCATAGAATCACAGAATAGTTTGGGTTGGAAGGGACCTTAAAAATCATCTAGTTCAACCCCCCCTGCGATGGGCAGGGAAACAGTTACGTATAGTGAACTGGATTGGAGAATTATAGAGCTGAAAAATTGCCTGACAATAAATATATTTATCTTTAAATCAAATTAACTTCCCCTTTCAGTTCACCACAGGGCTGCAGGGCATGTGTGTGTGAGGGCAAAGAGTGTCATAGGGACTGGGAGAGGCCAGGACTGCTGCAGTGCCAGCTTGCTTTGACTGAAAGTTGGTAAAGCTGAGGCATGGAGCTCGGTGATGCTGTTTCCTGCCATGGCATTCAGCTGAACTGATTTGTCCTTTCTGAAAAAGATTCTTAAAAGTTTTCTGACATCTTTACGTTGTCTGTAACATAAAAAATGCTTGGTACAGTAATTGTACTGATATTAAAATGAGGGATATTTAATGGCAATTATTTTTATCTTAGTCATGAAAATTAGAGCATGGAAGCAAATAAAAGTTGAGCTATTCATGTTTGGTATTTTTGTGATATTTACAGAAGACATTGTTTTCTCAGTCTTTTGCTGTAGAAATTCTAAGTAAGATACTTTTGAGGTGAAAGATAAGTCTTTAGTTCAAATTCTCTGTATTGTTCTTTGTAATCCTCTATTTTGTTATCAGATTCCCCTAGTGATATCACAGATTTGGTACTGTGTAATGTCATAATATGATGTCATAGCATCAGTAAACTTTAAAACATGGTGAGTTCAAAATGACTAGAGAAATGTTAGTTTGTTGCCTTTTGATCTATAAGTAACTGCAGATGCCCTGAAAAATAGTGTTTGAAAGTGGTAGGTAAGCTGAATTCTGCTTTCCTTAACTGCAATACATCACACTTTTAATGTCTTTCATTTAATCTGAATTTTTTTGTTAGCAATTTTTAAATGACATGATTGCCACTTGAAATAATAGCATATCTGACAGAGCTTTCATAATGTGAGCATCACAACTGATGCTGTTCTGAAGTGTAATATCAACATCAAAGGGTGAATAAATAGTCTGTTTGAGGAGGAAAACTGGACATTTGTTCTTGTTGAGTTGAATTTCTCAATGAAGAACTGGTAGAGCCTCCCTTTAAGAGGCTACTTAGTTTTTTTTTTCCTAAAGAACCGAAGTTTTCCACGTAGCAATACAAATTTCACATTGTGCTCTAATATGTGCTGTGTTTCTCAGCTTTATGACTAAAAAAAGCTGATCTGTACAGATAATGAACGTAGAAGAATACTAGTATCTTGAAATATGAGTAATTCTTTGTGCAGTCTCTATGCAAACCTTCTTTTTAGTAAGACAGAAATTACAATGTGCTGCCAGAATTTTCTCTCTTATTTTTGGTTCATTATGCATATTGAGGTCAACAGAAATATTCAAGATAGTGCTCATTTTTGTATCTGAGGAATTTTAGATCTTATACTTCCCTGCCTTTTGATCTGTGTGATCCTTCTGTGATACTTTCTGCTGCAAGTTTGTGACAGTTTTAGTATACTAATGTATCTTATAGAGGCAATGCTGTTTTACTTCTGTAGATTCACTGTAGATTCTGTAGATTCACTTTCTCTGATGTACAGACAAAATAATATTTTTTTGGTTTTATCATTCTAGCAGAAAATTCTAAGCTGAGACACGTAGAAAAAGATGTTTTGATTCCACAAATAATGAGAGAGCGAGCCAAGGAGCTCTGTTCGGATAAAGTGCAAGGTAAGAGTCAAATATTTATTGGGGTACATGCGTATTCCCTTTTGTTCCCTCACTATAATCCTTGTTTTTGAGGTCAAGTAGTCAGAGAATTAGTATGTATGAACTGCATCTTATCTGTTCACTGTGAAACTGGTAAAGTGTATAAATCTGCCATGTTGGCTTTGGCTGCTAGGTGATGTGGACTGTTTTCCAAAATGAGTTGTTCTCCAGGTCTGTGGAATTTATTAGTATGACTAATGCCACACTTTCCACATCTTGATCTAGACTGTGTGATTACAGAGCAATACAAGAGTTACTGTATTTCTGTATGTATTGTTTGATACTTATATAAATGCAATTGCCTTGTGAGCCTTCAGTTTGGGACTCCTTTATTGTGATAATTTTATTTAACTATTTCTAACTAACTGTATCCTTTCTCTGTCCCAGTATTTTGATAGTACATGCACATAAACAGACATGTTATTATATGTTCAGATAGGATGATGCAGTCCACTTTTGCATGGTTTTGTTTTCTCCTGAAGAGTACTGGACAGTAACTCTTTAAAGTTTGGTGTCACCACTTCTTCTGACATGCAACTGTTCATATATTCCTGAAAGAAATCTGTAACTTTTCAAAGTGACAGAAAGATAGAGCTACTTTCGCACAAGTTAGCTAAGACAGTTGGAAAACAAAAATTGGGCCACAGAATTGTTATATGGTGGCTTACCTTCAGTAGAGGGTGCTGCCTCTTGTCATCTAGATCTACATTTTTTTGATCATGCACCCCATTAGTAAAAAATTTCTCTGTGTGCAGTTCTAGTATGTATGTTTTTGCTTCTAAATTATGTACTGTAAAAAAATCAAACCAAACCAAAAATCCCATAATGGACGGAACAAATCCAGACCTTTGCTTTCAAAGTACTCTCTCTGTATCACCAGTTTCTTTTGAAAAGCAATTACTTTCTCACTCATTGTTAAAACATCACCTTAAAGGGACACATTAAGTGCATTTACTTTTTAGAAAGTATCTGCTAGGTAGCGAACGACTCACAGCCATCACTGTCCTCACTGGAAAGGTCAGCAAGTACGGAACCCTTGCCTTTTTTGTAAAAGAAAAATGCATAAAGTCAGAAAACTCTTTGTCATAAGACAGCCTCTGTGTGGTGCCAGAGATTTTCAGGATCACTCCCTGTCTCATAACAAAGTCTGGTAAAGATTCTGCTATCTGAAGGGCTTGTTTTTATGAAGTTAACCACATCAATGTCATCCTGTTGCACTTTGTGCGTTCCTGACTCCGACTTCTTTGTTGCAGTAGCTTGCCTGCGAGTGATGCAGTGAGGGAGTTCCATGTTGCAATGATATCCCTCTAACCTTACCTCTGGAATCTATTTTTTTTTTTTTTTTTTAAAAACCACTCAGAGCAGCCACTGCTTCAGTGGTTACACTTGCACAGTTCTTCCCTAAAACACTGTTTTTTATTATAAAAGCCATTTCCTGTTGATAATATAGCTTGTCCGGTACATGTTTCCTTTAATGGCTCTTTAATACTGTAAGCTGAGTTAGAAACATCTGTACTTTTATGCAACTGTACAGCAAACTTCTCACACTGTGTAACTTGTTCGAGTACTTGTTTCTTGAAATCTTCAGCTGTGTCTTCTATGCATCTTCCAGCATATCTTCCAGTATTTTCTGACAAAAGGGTGCGTTTAAGTTTGTTGCCATGTTGTTTGGCAAGTATTATTTTCAATGATTTTTATCATGGCAGGAAGAACAATTGTTTTTCCAGTGATATGTGGCTTTTTTATTATTACCTATGAATCTTCATAGGAGGCTTCTAACCATTTATCACTAGGTCTAGAGTCTAGTTAAAGTGCACCAGCATATTATCAAGCGGTTGCTTTTAGGGGTTCCCCCAAAGATATGAAGGAGTAGTGTTGTAACAATTTTTGAGATGAGTAAGTAGGAAAAGAGTTGGGAATTTCTGCTGAAGGAAAGTGGCATCACATGACAGGTAACTTCCAGTGCTGCCAGAAGGACTTAATGCAGCTTTTTTTTTTTTCATTTGAATAATAGTTGAATCATTTTTACTTTGAATTCTATCCATGTTGGGGAAAGAAAACGAAGAGGGAAAGCAATTACAGTGAGGTGGGTCATTGAAAGAGTTTGTCAGTTAAAAATATTTTGGGATCATGCTATTTGTATAATTTTCTTTGAGGGTAGACTAAGGGGGATGTGGGTGTGTATTTCTCCTCTGAACTTTCTCTGTGTAAAATGAGAACTTTGGTTGCAGCTTCTAAATTTTCTGTGGCAGCACCAATACTGGAGAGTCTTCAGTTGTGAAGTAATACCTTGCAGCTTACTGTTTTTGCCTCCGTAAATTTTAAAGCAAAATGCTGTCTTCTTTTTTTTTTTGTAGTGTTAGGTACCCCTATAATTTTTTTTCTTCTTTCTACTGAAGATAGTTTTGGTTGTGTATCTTTAGGAAAATGAGGTGTGTACATGCATCTATCTCCCTCTCATTCCTTTGTCACCTGTAAAGCCAGCTTTGATGAAATTGTGTGGAAGTTGAAGGTGGAAACTGAATATTTCTTAAGCAATTTTTATGATCAAATAGACAAGCAAAACTCACATTCATATCCCTATTAAAAAAAGGTGGTAGGATTTGTTCAGCTATTTTGTGCACACCTTTTAATCTGAATGGGAGGTTAGAGACAAAACCATGGGAAATGGAGTTTAAGCAGTTTTGTGAACAGGAGAATTTATCTTCTCTTAAATCTATTGTGAAATAATTTCTGGAATAATTTTTTCTTGTTAGTACATAGTGATAGGTGTTAATCAGAGTAAACAGGCTATGTTTTTTATGCTGTAAATGATTATAAACTATAAACATATGCTGTGTAATTAAGTAATAAAACCTCCTGTGATCTAGTTTGTGCACTACAGAGTGCACACAGAGGCATGACATTGTGCTGTTCACACTAAGTGGCATAGCTTCTCACTTAACTTGCTCTCAGTGTCGAGTTATTCTGCTTTGTGTTAATCTTGTTTGAACAACTCCTGTTACTGTACCTTTACTTTGTTATGTCTTTAGGAAATTGTGGTAAAATGCATTGTTAATATGGGAAGCAAAGCTGTTCTACAAGTATGGGCCTTTTACAATTTATTTGATCACACAAGGTTCATATCTGTCCTTATGGGGAGCCCCTATATATTCAATAGTGCTCTGCATGAGCACAGGGGTCCATCTGTATACAGTCCGTTACCTTAGCCTGCAGCCATACCACCTAGAGCTGTGTGCTTATCAGAGCTAATAATGCAGGTTGTGACAGCCTGTCCGGCACGTGTTCAAGAGCCATCCAGGGAAAAGAAACCCCAAGGGTTAAAAACAAAATAAGAAATAAAGGATTTGTTAACTCAAGAGGTGATCCTGCTACCCTAGCATGGTTAAATAGGTGACCCCTTGCTGTGCTCGGGTCTTATAGCATACCAGAGTAGTTTAGGGATGAAATAACCATGTGTCCATCTGATTGTTTTTAAGAACAATAAAGCATTATGTCTAGTCATATTTCATTTTACTTAGAATATTTAAATTTCCTTTGAACATTTTTTTCAGATTGTTCCAGTGTAGTTCTTGTGTTTGCTGCACATTTCTCAAGAATTTAGTTCATCTTAGTTGCAGACTAATTATGTTTAATTGTTTAATTTGTGTATTTAAGATTTTCAGGCACTTTTTCATTGAAAATGAAGTATTTCTAATTTTAAGGTAAAAACACTTTCTGCAAAACACTATGACCATTATGTGCATATTAATATTGTATTAATATCCATGCACTGGATGTATATGAAATCGTGCTATTATAGGAGTATCAAAAGTGCCATAAGAAAACAACCAACTAGCCAACTGCCCCCCCCCCGAAAAACCCCCAACAACATTTTCATACAGGAACGTTTCACTGTATTTGTACAAACCATAGCATGATGTCATCTGAAATAATGTTAAATCCACATATTTCTATATCAGTGAGTCCATGGCATATAAATTATGTGCTTTCAAACTGAAGTGGCTAAAAGTAACATTAACTTGCCATTGCCTCATCCATTGCTTTTATGAAATAATTTCTTAAGCAAATTGTTTTCCTTTAAAGTTACCAAGTTTTTTTGCTTTAATTTCCAGTTATAAAATTTAAATTTGAGTAGTTGTTTCTATAACAATATCATGGCCAATTTCAAGAACTTGAAGTAAGCATTTTTTATCAGAAAGGTTATCTTTAGCTTATCAAACCCCCTGTAGTTTCATCTAGCCATGCTGCACTTTCCATGACTCCTCTCTGCTTTGAATCTAGGGACACTCACTAAGAAAAAACTACAAGAGCTTTGGTTGATCTTGATCTTATCTTCAGATTCTGAAACTTAAATTGATGGGTTTAGGCAGACAAGAGCTGTTGAGAACAGAAATACACAAACTTTAAATACTGTACACTCCATTCGGTGTGATTTTGGGTTACTTGACTTGGAAAATAAAACCAGAAACATCTGACTAACTTTGACGGAGTATGGGACTGGACTCTGAAGAAGTTGTCTTTAGATGAGATCTCAAAGAGAAAGTGCTGGAGCACGTAGTCAGTCATGATTTTGTATTGTATTTGATGTCTATGTTTTCTGTATTACTTTTATTATAAAGCTATTCTCCCCACTTTCCAAAACCCCACATTTTTTTTTCCAGGAAAAAGTCTTGCTCCAGAGACCAAGGGGGTTTAGTTCTAAAGTTTTTTTTCTTCTAAATTATGTTGTCTTCTACTGGTATATGGCCTGGGTTTGGGTCCTTTAACATCACCAAGAGTGACTTTCAGATGTCTTCTGTAATTGTGACTCATTTCTAAGGCTCCTGAGTTCATGTAGGAGACTGAGTTACACACTTTTGGACATGAATACAAGGATAGATAGTTAAGATCACCCTGGCTCTGCCTTTAGGGAAGTGGTGAAGTAAGGGAAGCAATTCGGATGATTGAAGGCCTAATCCTGCCTGTGTCTCTGCAAATAAGATTGTACCCATTTCTCATTTGAAGCTTGTGGTGGGCGATATCCATTTGGCCAAGATGGCAAATTTTTCTATTGTTGGGTTTTTTGTTTGTTTGGTTTGTTTTGTTTTTAATGAAAGGGCTACAAAAGGAGGATGTTTCTACCTGTGCTGGGTTGAGGACCTTCCCTGGGGCAAACTGCTGTGGTGGTTCTGTTGTCCACAGGAGGTGTGTAATTAGAGCAACTAGATTTATATTGCTGAAAAAAAACGAGGATACTTGGCAAAGCTTTAAAAATGGTTTGGAAAGTGTGGCTGGAAAAGGACATTTCCAAGCAGGCATACTCCTCCTGTTCTCCAGTTTCCCCATTAGCCCTCTCCTCCTCAGGGCTCATGTTGATACTCAGTGAAAATGATGGGATGCAACACTACTGCAGGCTTCTCTACACTAGAGCATGACCAGTGTCAACTAGAGTTTTGATGATGTGCAGTTACTCAACAGTCCTGTCACTGACATTATCTCTGTCCCTGTAGGGGCCACCTGCACTAGACCATGACCCTTACACCTGACACATCAAGGCCCATAAAAGCAAATAAATTTCTGATTAAACTACACGTGATGCTGCACATTTAAATGCCCAAGCACACCTTTAGATATTCCTTTTTCAAGAAGTCTTGCTATATATACTTTCTTATCAGAAATGCAGATAATGAAATGTGTGAAATACTTAGCAAATTTCTGCTTCATGTTACTCTGGTATTGCTCACTTGTCTTTGTATCGCAGGCCAAGTTCTGTTAATTGATGCAAACCCTTGCTGAATGCTGGGGAAGGATTAACCTGTTGGTACCTACGGTTGTGGTTCCAAGGTTGACACCAGCAGATACTAAGATTTATGGTATTGGGAAATTACCCGGCAGCTCACGTTTAAGAATTTTGATGAGTCTTGTTTTCTTGATGTGAATTAAAACTAAACCCACCTTTTAGAATTGAACTTTGCTCACCTGCTTTACCTCATTGTGAAAATATAGTCCTTACAATTGTTTTTTTTAAATTCACATATTTTAGGAATATCTGGAAAAGTAATGACCTTCTAATTGACCAAAGCAAAAAGATGAAGTAGCTGATAAAAAGCAATGAGTTAACATGATGACTTCTGGTAACTTATTTTAATTGAGCCACTCTTCACAAATTGTTTAAATGTACGTGTGTATGTATGGTTGATGGAAAGCCGAAGAGGTTACATGTGAGGAATGATGCATTTTATGACTGTAATAGCCTTCTCCTGTGAGGATGAAAAAAGATTGCTGCCTTATTACCTGCAACTTCATTTTCATGAGAGGATGATTAATATAGTTTGAGAACATAGGTTCAATCCAGTACAGAATGCTAGGTGAAGGGGAGAAGAATGTTATCCTCCATTGATGCATTTATTATCTGAGTATTTAAAGCACGTTATAGTCGTATTGTGTGTGACTCCATGGCCCTATATAAAATGATTGAGATCACTGTTGTACAGGTTAGGCAGTTGTCAGTTATTTAAATTATTTTCGATGCTTTGATAGCCTACAGCTTTATTTAGTACTGATAATACATTACTAGGTGGTTTTCCCCAGTTAGTGTTTCTCAAGTGTAAGATGCTGAATTTTTATATGACCTTGTTTGTGCATAATAGCTTTTATTTGGAAAAAATGATTCAGCTCTATATGTTTCCAATGAACATTTATTCTCATCACATTTAACTATGTGAGTTAATACAATCTCTAGAGGGATTATGGTATATTGAGCTTTGCTCCAACAAACTGGGCAGAGAGAACAGCTATATGTAAATTACAATTTGCAGAAATGAAATCCTAGATCTCCTGGTCATTTTTAATGATGCAGCATTAACTACCCAAAGCTAATTTAGAGGATTTTATAGAAAAGAAATATGAGACCATATTGTGTTGCTTGATGATGAAAAATTAAGTATTCTAACTAGTGTTAGAGCTTTGAAGAAAATGTTTGGGAAAGGAACTTACCCTATTTGATTATTTTTTTTTTCTTCCTCCCTTCATGTCATTTCAACCCAGCTGATGACAAGAAATGGGTCAGACTGCTGGCTTTACCACTGCAACTTAGTTGTGTGGGGGTTTTTATATTTTTTTTATTAGGGAATGGAACAGCTTTTACACGGACAAAGAGAAATGAAATCACTTTCAATGAAAGAAAGAGGCCTCATTATAGCCACCAACAGCAGTTATTGACAGCTACACTTCCTATTAACAAGGAGCATTTAAGAGTTTGGCTGTTGGATCTTTGGACTTGATCTAATTTGCTAGCATTAATTAGTTTCTTTTGAGCACAGACACTTGGTGCTCACAGCTATAGATTTGGAGGACTAATTAGGACAGAAAATTGAACAGAATGGGGTAAGGCATTAACCTTCAACCATTACCAGCTGGGGCTCTGATAAAGACCACAGAGTCCAAATGCTCCTATTCATGCAAAGAGTACTCTAATGAATATCAATTTCAGCCAGGTTGCCATACCGTACAAGCACTGTCTTAATTTTGATTCTTTTACCTGGTAGTGATTTTTATGTATAGATACTGAAGTAATATTGGTAGTTCAGAGCTCATAGATTACAACCTTGATAGGTTACCTGTGTTTTACCCAGTCTTTCGAATTGGTTTTCTAAAGTTAGGGATGTTATTGGTTTCCGATTAAGATCCTGAATTTCAAATTGTTGTCCTGCCTAGCATAAATATATCAACATAGCATAGATTAATTGCATGATGTTAGCAAATGCTGGCTTAAGTAGAGGATGCCTGCATGTTTTTGCGTTTCTGTAGTACGTGGCGGTAATATCCATGACCAGAGCACTGACCAAGCTACCTGCTGAAGATTGAATAATAGGATTGCTTCTTTTGCAGCTTTTATGATGAGATACAATTACTCTGTTGTGGTTTTAAGTTGGTAATCCAGTTTTAGGAGGAAAAACAGTTCTTCCAGACTGTGGATTGATACTGTTTTAAAATCCAGAGGATGGAAGTATTGATTGTATGAAAAGAAAGAACAGTTGTCCTTGTCCTTTTATACAATTTCTTTGATTATTAGAAATGTTGGACTTGAATTTAAGATCCAAGATCATAAGTTGTTATAATCCTTTAGTCATATCACTACTCCCTCTCAAACTCCCCATCAAATCTAGATCATTGTTTCTTTTTTCATGCAACTTCTGTGTCTGGAAATTCTTTGCCTGGTGATTAGAAAGTGTAAAAGTCTCTTCTTTGACATCCTTTCTTCAAACTTGTTAAAATGTATATTCTGTGGCTTTGGAGGAATTTAGTCTGTTCAGGCCAAGTCTGGTGGTTAACTCACTGAGGCTAAAATTGCCTCTTATGTGCTCTAGTTATTTCCAGTCCTCCAGTGGTGAACTCTGTACTTTTAGGTTCAATAGCTGGTTCCATGTCTTAGGTCCTGGTGATGTTGGTTTGGTGCAAGCTGTGAAAACAGGGAAATACAAACTTGCCTGTGGCTAGTGACCCTGGGATATTTTGTGGTATTTAGATCAGTCTTTAGAGAATTACTTTTGTTGACTGCCTGTGAGGTGAGTGTCCGTAGGGCAGCAGCCGGTCCACAGGGGAGACGTGGTCAAGTTCATCTCCAAACAAGAAGGGGAGGCTGGTGGTTATTGCTGCAGGCTCTTACTAGTACCAGCTTTGTGTCCTTTCTGAGATGTTATATACAGTGCTGATTCTCATAATCTTTTTTCCCAGATGATACATTTTTACTGTCAGCAAATGAGGGCAATAATTGTGATTCTGTGGGGTATTTTTGTGTCCATTCATTGATGGTGGTGATTACCTACAGATACCATAGCTTATGTATTAAAGTTTTACAGTATTCTATTACTGTGGCATAGTCGCACATAGCAATGTGTTGTTAATGGCAATATATGTGACTTACGGTAACTGTTAGTATAACTGCATATCTTTAATGATGTCTTAAGTAGTTGCTTCGCAGTTTTGGATTATTAACCCCTCTTAGATACTACATTCAACAGTAACACAGCACTTTGTGTAAATAAATCTAATACTTTTAAGAGGTCATACTATATTCCCTTTGCATGTGTATAAATATTTATATTGTATATGAATTATGAATATTACCCTCGGGTAGCTTTCACATAGAAAATAGGTTATTTTCAGCTGTCTGAGTCAGAATGTGTTGTGTAGATACCTAGGTTCAGCAGTAGAAAATGGAACTTAGTTTGGTCAAAAAGTAGTTGTTGTGCATTCAGAAATGCAATAGTGAGCGTTCAGATAGGCTACAAGTAGTGTGATGACCTTGTAAAGAACATACGGTGTTCAGGGTAAAGTAATAGGGGAAAACTTCCATCCACCATTCTTTAGAAAACACATTAAATTGGCAAGTGTATTTGCCAAAGAAAATTGGTCATCCAAATCACAAAAAATTGAAATTAAGTATTAATTCTGGCTGAGCTAAATGGGAATCTTGAATAGTAGTTGCAGATTCACCTAATATGCTTTTATCTTACAAGGTAGTGAATTGTAAGAGTTGTAGTTTTGATCTCCATCGTTTCCTGTACACTGGAGAGCTATTACCTATTGCACATGGCTTTGTGTGGGATATTATGAGTCAGCAGAGCCGGTCAGAAAAACCAAAAGGGGCAAGAATTACAGGTCTGATTAAGAAGTAGGAAAACGCAAGTTAAAGTTGAAATACAGTTTGGCAACTAAACACAGATGTGGTGGTCTAAGTGTTCATGCTTTTTTTGTGTGTTCTGGGAATATCAGAGTGTTTAATGAAATCTCAAATCGTCATGCTGTTTCAGGACAAAAACATTTTATACTTCTTTTTCACTGTGGAACATTAGTTCTAAAGATTGCTTAGCTTCAGTTGAGTGAGTTGTCCTTCTGGCGCTTATTCTTTGATGTGGAAATTAATGGATCCTGTGGTAACAATACTGACAATGCACAACTTGTTTTAAAGTAGAAACAATGTTGTCTGTTGCTGAATTAAACCACAGTCTTGTACATTATTGTTCAGATCCTTTTAATAATGGCAAAATTCCCCTCTTTCCTACCCCTAGTTTTAATTTTGTTGCTATTGTAATTGTTTTCCAATAGTCATCTGGGTGGTGCTGCCTAGAAAAAGACTAGGGAGTTCTTTGCTCTGACAACTGTTCTTCTTACAGGTCTGATGCTTGAGGAGAGAGCAAAGGCTACAGTAATAAAAGGTCATAAAACACTTGTGCTCTATTGTCATCCCTCTGAATTTTATTTTGAACAGTTTTATCACCCTCAAAAATAAGAAGAAAGGAGCCTTGCAGAAAAGAGCACCTGAAATTTGTGCTGCCTAAGATCAGGCATTATACCTTTACAGGAAGTGTAGGCGTATGACAGAAGGTGAGAAGTATTTTGCATGAGGAATCAAGAGCTGCAGAGCTGAACTGAGGAAAGGGGATCAAAAAGGAATACAAGAGATATACAAAGCACTGAAAGTATGGATGAGGCTTTAATTTTATCATCAGGGAGGAAGAAAAACAATTTACTACTGTATTCTAGATTTGAGAAGGATAGTAGTAAAGGATTTGAAAGGAATCGTGTAAAGGATGAAGGTAGTCGTTCTGATGTGATAACACGTAGGAAAGTAATGAACTTGTGGAACTTCGAAGAAGATAATGTAGGAGATAATGTAATAATATATGAAAATTTTCCTTGGATGAGGTAGACAGATTTTACTCTTGATAACCACTATATTGGAAAGGAGTTGAAATAGTTGTAGAGAATTTTGGACTTCAATTTTGGTAGTAAGGGATCTGCCTTCTTACCTTTTTCCTAAAATGAGTTTAAGGATCTATTTCTTTAAGACTGAAATGCCTTTTTCCACTTCTGATAGTCAAGTTCAGGATTTCCTTGTATGGTCATTTTTTTTTCCTGTCTGTGATCCAGAATCTCTTGAGGAAGTACCTAGTCATTCTTCTTTTTCCCCTCTTCAATATAAACTAAATATGCCCTCCAAGCTTCCAGTTAAACAACATATTTTGAGGACATTTATGTACTCTGAAGCACTAAGTCATACAACATGCTTGTTATGTGTAAATTCATCATTGCACTTGCATACCAGGTTGATACAGGTCTTTGTTTCTTGGTCACAGAAATATCCTGTAGACTTTGCTGTAATGGGATGCTCTTGAAGTTGGTGAAAAAGCATTGTAAAGGTTTGGCTTGAGATTTGACCTCACTTGTGGCTCTATATTAGCAATCTAACCTTTTAAAAGTAAAGTTATGGAGACACAGCTTGTTGCTAAAAAGGACTGCTGAATGCTATTATTTAATATGTGGGAGATGTATAGGAAGCATATCGTGTGGAAGCACATACGAGAGATTTGAAAGCAGGACTCCTTAATGCAATCTAGACAAATCTAACTGTGCTTTAATAGCATTAGCTTCAATTCTATAAAGAGATTGTCAGTCCTGAGAGCTCTAGAAAATTACCTCTGCATTGGAGGACACATTTAGCAGGTGTAAGAGGAATTCAGGCCTGGAAAGGACATTTTGAAGACACTTTGGTCCATCACCTGCTCTTGTGTCCATATCTGGTATGCCTGCATTTGTCCTTTAATATGATTAACGTTGCAGCTTCTATAGATGTTCTGTTCAAATGCGTATTTATTTTTTATTGTTTATAGAATGTTTTTTGGTTTTCTTAGTTTTAGGGTTTTTTAATGTCTAAACCAACTATTCTTTGTGTATCAAGCCATTTACATTCTCAGACATTGGGCAAGTTCTTGGTATTAGAATGAATAAAAGCAGCACTTTGAATGGAAGAAATAGGACAATTAATTTCATCTAAAAAAGGTGAATTTCCTACCCCAGTTAGGCAGCTTGCACAAAGTTTGGAAGTGCAGGAAATGTCCCTCCTTTTTCTTTCCAGGTTGCAAAGCACCTCAAGAGAGGGAGCTATTTGAAAACAAAAGTCACATGGTTGAAGAAACACGGCATGCCGAGTGAGACCCAGTATAGCAGGGCAAGCACCTACTGTCATGCGTTCAAATGGGCATATTCCTTCTGCCTGAGAATAGTTGGGATGTTGAGGATAAAATTCTGCAAGGCCTTAATTTTTACATTCTTCAATTACTGTAAGGCACTGTTAAGGTAGGCTTTGACGTGTATCCTGTTAATGAACAGAAACTTAATTGCTTTCCATAGAAAATGGAAAAGAAGAATATAAAAGAATGTATGCTGTTTAGGGTTATATAACCAAAGATTTAATTACTAATTAATTAGTAATTAACTAACTAATTAATCTTTAGAGGGGTACTAACAGAGCTCAGAGCTTCTGTGATGGTTTCAGTGACTTTTATACAATGGCCTATGTTTAAAATATTTTATATTATCTACATCTAAAGAAGCTTCATCACCAAGTACTAATGATGCTTCATCTTTCTTTTTGTAATAAAGTTGTCCTTATCTTATACTTTTTAAAACTCTTCCTGATTTAACTACTTGGAAGAAAGGATGTGCATGTATGTGTGATGGAATTTTTTTTACTTTATACATTTAAAACAGCTTGAGAAAGTTTTAAGTCCTCTGTGGGGAGTGTGGAAGTGGTGGATAAGAATCCTCTTGCTTCAGCAAGGCTTTTGTGCAAGTTCATTTTGGTACGCTTCATCTGTTGGGTAACTGTGACACTTTAGCGGTTTTAAAACAGAATATCTTTTGGAGAATTTGTCCATCGAATTAATGTACTGGTTACTGACTGCGCATGAGAAGTATCTTGTGTGCTTGCTCACTCTATTTCTGACCCTCTCTCTGTTTTGTGTCAAGGCAACAAAAAGGAGAGCAAGGTACTTCCAGAATCAGCTTTAGGTGAGATATGCAAATTTTAGGTGGCTAAAATTAGGTAAAATGAATTCTACTGGTAGTTATTTTTAGTCTCTGCTCACACATGTAAATAAGGATAAGACCATTTATGAAGGAGAAACTATCATGGTCACTGTGTATGTGGCATTGCATTGGTATGCATAGAGCAAGCATGGCTATGCTATGAATTTTTGTTAGGGTATTTGATCTGCTGCAAAAGCAGTGTCGAAACTCTTAGGCTTTGTTAGCATTTGCTAAGGATTCCTTTGAGCTGTTTTTTTCTCCCTACCTGAAGTGCTTCCACGTCACTTGGGAGTCCCATTGATTTGTTAGTGCCTCCTCTAATGTTAAACATCAATGTGTCTGCAGGTTCTGTGCAGATGTGGACTGGTAGGGATACTAAGTGCTTTTAATTTCCCACCAAGATTTGATGAAAAGTAGTGGAGTGCAAGTTGATGACTGATATTTCATTTCAGACAAAGCTCAGCTGGACAGAAGAGTTACCAATTTTAAAGTTTGTGGAGAACACTTGGAATCAAATGAAGGTTTTTGACTTTCATGGCCCCAATTGTGTTTTTTTTCCTTCACCACTAGCAGCACTCCCAAACTCTACTTGAAGACTGAACAATAAATCAAACTATTTTCTAGAACTAGAGTAATTTTACATCTCATTTCTGTTTCACCCTTTTTTTTTTTGCCCCCAAACAGTTATGAGATATAAGGCCAAAATCATAGCATGTAGGGGAAAACAGGCAAATAATCCGAACAGTGAAACTTAAACTCATAAATCTGAGACTTGCAACCAGCCTGCTGTACGAGAAAACAGATGCCATGCAATAAATTAATACTAAGCTGAATAATAAACAAGATGTATTGTTAAAGGTCTTTAATGCAAAGAAAGTGGTTTCAGACTTTCATATGCTTGTTTTCTGTCTTTGTTCGAATGAGGCCCTTGCATGTGTTTTCTTCATTGTTCTCTTTTGCACACATTTCAGCTTTGTTGGGTTGAGAACTTGGTCTCTAGTTGGGCAGTGGTGATTAACTTATACTAAATAGGCAGCAGTAATGTGATTTGAGAGTGAAAAGGATTCATTTCTTTTAAATGAGGGGAAAAACCCCAAGGTTGAAGGAAATAGTTTACATAATCTGTAAACTAGTTAAGGAGCTGAATATTTATGCAGGTTGAAATTGAAGCTTAGTTGCCCTCTAGGGGTTTTACATTAATACAGCATATGCTAGCTTTTGGATGGTTGTTTTTTTTTTTCTTTCAGAATAAAGGTGAGAGAATTCTTTGGAAAAACTTACATACTGACAAATCTGTGGTGATGGAGGCATGTGTACATCTGCATTCAGTGAGTTAAGCTCATTTAGTTCAGAACCCTGAAAATGTTAGAAAGATATTTAGCCAGACTGTGTTCTGGTAATTTCAGTTCACTAGTGGAAAAGGTGCTCGTGGTCATACTGAGAGATCCCAGCCAGGAATGGTCCTCACGTAGAAGTCAGGATACATCCCAAAGAGCTTTCAGTCCTAAGCAGATACAGGAGACAAAAGGTTATGTAGGGCTGTAGTGGTGCTGCTGAGAATGCCACAATACTGGGAGCATTCAGATCCTCAGTCAGTTTCTGCTTGTGTCCTAGCCACCAAATGCTGTTTGGAATTCTTGGTGTCCTCAGCAGTGTGCATACAGCTTGAGCAACACAGTGTAGTCAACTGTCAGAAGTTAAGAGTGCTGTCTGAGGCTTCATTATACCAAACTAACCCTGGATTCATGCCTGTAAAGTCTATGGTGTTATACAGATTTTTATGCCATTTGCTGATAAAGCCTTACACTGAAGAACAGTTTCTGTTTTTTGAAGGACTTTTTGTAGGTGACAGAGTTCCTTGTGCATTTTGGTTTCCTTTTTGCATTTATCAAAGGTCTGTAAGTCCTCTATCTGAAAGTATTTCATTTTACTGTCTTCAGAGTTATAACCTTCACTATGTAGAAAGGGCCACATATCCTAATTTCTCTATATAGTCAGGTTTATTAGTAGAATATTAATATAATGTTTTGGCCTGGTACTGTTTGGTTCCAGCAGCCAGTAGCATCACAGAAGCATCTGCTTGGTTTTATCTGCTGTATGCTTGGGCATGGTATCACGGTTTCAGCTTCCTTGTCAAAACAAATGACTTTATCGTCAGAACTGTTATGCTATCAGTTCTGCCTTCTGCTCCTCTCTGATGCTTGATGTCCATACCCAGTCTGCCTGGGCAGTAAATGATTGCTGGAAGCTATGCATGGAACTAAAAGACATGGTAGGTTAGAGGGGAGGGTGGGTTGGTTGTCCTTAGGATTTTTCTCCTCCCTTTTGTGATCAGTTTTCCTCCATAAGCTGAAGCACCAGGGCTGATTGCTGTCCTTATGCAAGCTTTCATCCAGAACAGAACTGCTCTGTAAGTAAGGTTGTAGTAAGCTTCTGGTCTTGCAGTCTTCTGAATAGCACTGGCCTCATTAGTTTAATAGCTTAATAGTTTAATAGCCCATGAAAAGTTTGAAGAAAGTGTGTATTACTAGCTCGGGGAGGGTGTGTGGCATGGAGGAGTTCCTGATCCAAGGGGAGAATCGCAGTCACCCTGCTACTGCAGCGCTGCGTGCGGTGCTCACAGCTCGAGGAGAGTTTTCCAGGACTTGAGCAAAATACTGAGTTATAGTGCTTTGTCATTTGAAAAAGCTTTTGTGCAACACTTTCAGGAAGGAAGGGTATGGTGGCTGGATTATTTGCTGTCTGGTATTCAAGCCTACTTAGTATCTGATTATCCAAATCATTTATTTAAAACAACTACTGATTTACAGAAGATGGAAGATAAATGTTATATACGGTTATTACCAAATCTCCAGATGTTGGTACGATTTGGTGTGCTTTCTTGTCACATCATTAACTCATCTCTTCAAAAGCATGAAATGAATGGGGTAAGCCTGAAATTCTGATTACCTACATAGTCAATGATGCAGTTCCTTTCGAAAAAGTAATCACTCTGTGGCCACCACTGCAAAGTGTCAGGTTACTCTTCAGTATACAGTTCAGAATATAGATACAGCGCAGGTTTTTTTTCCTGAAAAATTGTACTTCTGGTGCTGTAATCCTTAAAAATGCTGAGTAGTACCTCATTCAGTAGGAATTCTTCCTGTACCTCCACAATAGCATATGTTGAAGGCTAGTAATTTTTGAAAAAAAGAGAGAAGCTACTGCAAAACAAGGTCAGTACATGGCAGTCTGCTTTGGAGATGTAGAGATGGTGGCTGGGAAGGAGTATAGGATGAATTGTGACCTGTAAAGGAAATTCACTTTCATTTTTAAAAGCGCATAAGTGTAGTGATCTTTAATATTGTATCCTTGTTGGAGTGCCCAGCAGGCCTGAAATTTTGACCCTATTCTGTAGCTCCACCCCACCCCCCATCCTCCAGCGGCAACACTAAAATCAGTTTTACTTTTGCTTAGAGGATATTTTGTTGCATTCAGTATAAGGAGAAATAATAGTAACAACATCCACCACCACCGCCTTGGTATTGGAACTTTGAGTTAAAGTACTGCTTTTGGAAATACAGTGAATTGAACTGAACCGAAGGAGGAAAAAAAATATGCCTGAAGCAACATGCTGTAAATTAGAGCAGGTGTCATGGTGAAACAGCTGTGTAATTGGTTCTTCAAGAGTTACATAAATGACCTGCTCTATCTCCACCGTGTGGTAGAAGGACATTACTGCTATTTCTGCCACTCCAATGTCAGTCTTCTCTAAATAGATTTATTTTTTTTAACTTTGGAGTTCAGATAAGGAGTCAGTTGCTGTGGGACAGAGGGAGGGGGATGTTGTTTCTTTTAATCATCTGTTATGCTAACTTCTCAGCTGTCCCTGAGTGGCTCAGCAGCTCCCGAAGGAGGTGGGAGGATAAGCAGCGTCGAGGCTACTCTGCACAGCTCAAGTTGGATGCACTTGTTTATATAGAAGGAGGCAGTGACAGACAGTAGCCATGGGGGAACTTGCATTTGTTCCAGTTCTGCCTCTTCCAGCGCCTGGTATGATAATGCTTGATGTCAGGGATACTTACTGCAGGGTGGGAGGAAAATTAGATCAAGTCAGTCTTAAAGGATGCAGTTGTTTAAAGGCAGTGCATTCTAACCAGGTGGCTGTGCTTGTTTGCTATGGTTTACCTGAAGCCTTATATAGAAGACAATACTTGTACTTGATGGGAGCATTCCTAAAACAAGTATCTTTAGCAGGCAAATCATGATTTACCCAAGTAAACTGTTTAACATCAATGTGTTTGCTTAAAAAGATATTTTTTTTTGTAAATCCAATGGGAAGAAAAGGAGGTCTGCTTTTCTTGACAAATGTGCCTGAATAGCCCAGCAGATTGTCATCTTTGAGCACCTAAATCTGCCTTGCCTGACTGAAGTACAGTCACCACAAGACTTATACTTTAATGGTTTTCCTCTTTCTTCTCTCTCCTCCCCCCCCCCCACAGTCTTCTGAGGACATAACCCTCTTAATACTGCTGTGGTCTGGGTGTTGTGCTTAGTCAGGGATTGGAGGACTTGTGTCTTAGCTCTTAAAGAGCTGGGTCGCTGGAACTTTGTAAATGTGACAGTGTACTGTGTTTCTGTGTGTTTGGGGTAAAGTGCACATGCATATGCATACACACACATACAAAAAATGCTGGAAATCCAGGCTGGGAGATCAGATCAGGTCGTGCTTGTGCCCATTATACTAAAGCTAACTAAAGCTAACAAGTAGATGTTTCTCTGCATCATCTGTGCCAAAGCTCCATTTGCTGTAAGTTCTATTGAAATTCCAGTGACTAAAGGCATATTGCTTATAAGTTATATCTGCAACAGCATTTCGTCAGCATTCAGCAATAGTCAGGAGAGAACTATCTGACCTTTTAAGGTGTACCGTTTTTAAAAACCTTCTTTTCTGGCTCTGTGATTACTTAGGAAAACATTTTCCCCAGTCAAGTTTAATGTGTGCAATTCAAAATTCTTACCAAACTAAAAACTAACTTTAATCTTTCCGCCTCTTATATCCCAAAAGTAATTTGATCAGAACTCATGTGTGTAGTACTGATACAGAAAGGCAGAATGAGGAGAACTGACCTGTCCTTGTCCAAGCAGCAGAACTAAGAGCTGCTGAAAATACTGTGAGATTGCCTGTGTATATTTTTTCAGAATTCTGTTTTGTAACTGTAAGTTCTAATTAGGTGTATTTCCATTATCTAAGTTTTTGTCAATATTTTTGTTAGTTATGCTGATGTAGTTGGCTTGAATGACTGTATTTGGCTTTATTACTCAGTCTTTTTTTTTTATGAAACAATTCTTCTTTTCCTTAAACTTGTGCTTTTTAATTTTGTTCACTGCCTTTTAGTGCTCATTATGAAATTAGGAAGAAAAGGTCCAACAGTCTGCTGTGGACAAGTATGAATTAATTGGGACAGACAGAAGTACTTCCTTGGTGTTCCTTGGGGCTGTGCCTTGCTTCAGGGTTTCTGGATACACATCTGACAAACATCTGCAATTCTCAGTCCAAATGGGAGCAAATCTTAGAATGCAGAGCATGTATAGTGAGTCCAGTGAGAGAGAGGTTCCCCCAGTGTTAGTCTCTATATCATAATGGGAGTGGCACTGTGTCTTCATCGTGCACGACTTTCTTGGATTTATTTGTCGTTCCTTGATGTTAGTTTCTCAAAATGCTTTTTTTTTTTTCCCAGAAATTCTGTCTTTAATGATCGTTGGGTTTGAAAACAACGGAAACCCAGTTAATGTTTCTGTAATAAAAAGTACATCAACAGCTGAGCGATGACTTCTGTTTTGAATTAAGTAATGTTGAAGAATCCCCACATGCCTTACATGTGTTTTCAGAATTGGTGTGGTAATGTGGTTTCTAAAAAAACCCTGATAAACAACATAAAAAACCCCATTAATTTTTTAACAACTTTTGAAACATGAAGTTTAAATAAGCCGTCAATTTCCTATAGTCATTTGAAAAGCTCTTTCTAAGCCTTTATTTCAGAAAATAAATGCTCTTTCTAGGTGTGAGCAGTTGACCAGAAACTTGTAGTATCTATGCATTTAAGAGATGAAAACTTTGAAGGCTGTTGCTTCTAGGTACATGGCATTTACAGAGCAAGTAACTGGATTGTTCTGGAAAAAAACCCACCCAACAACCCAACGAAAAACAACCCCCAAACATTTTTGATCTGCACAGAGTGCCTTTCCTCCATACTGCTTTGCCCTATCCTACATCCAACCAAGGGATACTTAGAGGCCAATTAATTTTTGCAGCAGTATTTTGAAAACTTGCGATAAAAAAGGCACCCATGGCATGACACATAACCACAATTGCAATAGCTGGGGCTTCAGCAGAACTTAAGGATCTTGAAGGAATTCAGACTACCAAATGCCTTTTTGGTATTGGTGTGATTTTTTCCTCTCTTCACCCTCTTCTCTTGGAGGCTTGTCAGTTTAGACCCAGCATGCAAGTGATTCCAGTGGTTTTGAAAGGCATGTGAGAACTTTATGCTTCAAGGTATAAACCAAGCTTGCAGTTAATAGGAATTAGGAAGAAAATTCACTTGAGAAGATGTTTTTTTCCATAATCTAGACTTTCTGGCACCTTTTCTCAAGCTATTCCTGGCTTCTGAGAAAGATGGAGTGCAGGACAAATGGACCTTTTGTCTGAGTCGGAATGTTGTTTTCTCGTCCCTAATTTTAAATGTCCTCTAAAGCAAAGTCTTCAGATTTGTTCCTAGGATATCGATAACACATATTCTTTACTCCAAGGCAATGTGTTTAGAGAAACAGTTTCTAGTTTTTTGGGAAATACTCTTCCTCTGCAGATCACAAGTGTGCTATTTGACTTCCTGACAATTCTCTCCTGCTGGATGTTCACTTCTCAGTCATGAGATGAGTGATTTTTCAGCATTTCATATTGCAGTGCAAAAGACACTGTAGTCTACTGGACGATCCTCTGTTTGCATTGTGTACTTTAAGACAAGGCTGATTTTCCGTTCTGGGTGTGCTCTGGAAAAGATTGGGCAGGAGGAGAGATCTTTAACGTGGTAAATATCCCTTCCCTAGAAATCTGGGATTCCTGGAATTGTTTCACCTCCCCAGTCCTGCATTTGTGTGCTACTGCATGTTGATCATCTGCCCCAGGACATATGCTCCAGCAGTATGTTGGAGTTACCAAAGCTGAAATGGAGCAGCTTTCTGGGGGGATGGTGATGAGCAGGAAAATGGGAAGTATATGATTATTTTTATGTTACAGCAAATGAATGTTTGTGGAGACAAAGTAGTTGATCTGATAACAGAGGTTCACTTGAAAGACTCAAGGTTATTTTATGTCAATTTTCTTTTTGCCCTATATAAGATGCATTTAATTATTTCATGCTCTCTCACTCTATTCAAATTAATCTGTCTTATATATATTGTTGCTCAAATTAGAATAATTCTTTAATCAGCTGTGTTATGCATGCCATAGTACACTAGAATAGGAAAGCTACTCTTGGCATACTGACGATGCATGTATTTTATTTGTTATTGTAATTTAAAAGTAAAATCAGAAATATTGATTTCTACTTGACTGGAGAGATGATTTAGTTTGAATATCAGACTGATCTTAATCAGGTGAGAATTAATTGAGTTGGAGGTATTAGATATTCAGTGATGTTAACTGAACCATGATCAATCTTCAGAGAAGCTTTCTTTTGTACTGTGTTAGAAATATCAAATAGCTCATACTCTACAATGTAAAGCAATCTTTTCATGTTCATCCTACTACTTCCTCTGGCTCATTAAATGCACCAATAAGCTGTTCTATGCATCCTGAGCAATCTTCAAAGTAACAGGCTAATAAATAACAATTTATTACATAATTAAAAGCATAATAACTGCCATAAAATGCTTCTGATAATGTTTTGTATAATTATAATGTTTTTGTATACATTTTACAAACACAAGTATTAAAATCTTGTCCTTACTTATATTTTAAAGGGAACTATTTCCTCTTCCTTCCATCATTGCCACCCAGGTTCCCTTTGTTGCTTGGATGCCTTTTTTCCACCCAGTGGTAGAGCTCAAGGAATGACCCAAACATTGGACAGAACTATTCCCTTTTTATGTAAAGAAAAAAACCTACCCTGGGAATAGAACATAAACCTCGTCTGGATCATGATACAAGCTTTTTTTTTTATTATTTTAAGAGTGTGATAGCAGTATCATAAGTGTTGAGAAAATATAAATGGTGAGATAACACCTCTGTAGGACTTTCTCTTAAGTAGTAAAATTGCAAAGTCTTTAAATAAACTAGAGCCAGACCTGAGAGGATCAATTTATCTTGATAATGGGGAATATTTCATTTATTTTTTGTACAAGAACATCTGCAAATTGCATAATTATGATTGATAAAACTGCAGTTCTAATATTATATGAATTGCACAACATGTTGCAATATGAGTCAATGGGATAGTGCCACGTATTTTTATAAGCTGAATTTGCACAAAATGAATTTTCAGAAATAGCACTCAGGTGACATACAGTTCATGCACTAAAAATGATAATGACGATCCCTTGGTATGGTTACATCAACACAATTTTACATGCAGCTGGTTGTCCCAAACACTTTTTATTCTTCTCTTGCTTTGCACATGGAAAAATTTCTGTGTTAATAAATAATTATCTAATATTTTGAAATATTTTTTCTTAGTTTAAAAATCCCCTACAAATATAATCTGCTTGTTGGTTGTTCCCTTTTATTACATAACAAAAAAATAAAATAAAATCTTTCTGATAATTTTTAATGCTTGGGCAGGGCATTACATTTTTTTCTACGAAGTCTTCTTTTACTTATACATAACTGAAACTTTTGCAGGCCAACACACAGATTTTGCCATTTCATTTTGAATGCAGCACAATGAAGAGTCAAGCCCACCTCTTTTGGGAGCAGAAGGGTGTTGTAGACTACATGAAGAACAATTACATCTTAAATATAGTGCTTTGTGTTTGCCGTCCACTGTTTGTAGATCTGCAGACACTGACATTAAGAGTGTTAAATTTAACCTTGTCTGGTTTAATGGTGTGGAAGGAAATTATTATCTTTATGCAGCAGAGCTGTGGCTCTGTGTTATGCCAGATGTTGGTTTGCTGCTTTGAGTCAAAATCTGACAAGTTTTTATTTTCACCAGATAGGAGCAGTTATTTATTGAACCTATGAATTTGTTCTAAGATAAAAATGGGCAATGCCCTGGCTTTTTATTTCCCTTTTTTAAATTGAGAAGTGTATGTACTAGGACATTTGTTGGTGTACCCCTACGAACTTTATTGTAATTAACTTTCTGGGTGTAATGGGTATAAACTGGAGAGGGGTAGATTTAGACTAGACATAAGGAAGAATTTCTTCCCCATGAGAGTGATGTGGCACTGGCACAGGTTGCCCAGGAAAGTTGTGGCTGCCCCGTCCCTGGAGGTGTTCAAGGCCAGGTTGGATGGGGCCTTGGGCAGCCTGGTCTGGTGGGACATGTCCGTACCCATGGCAGAGAGGTTGGAACTGGATGATCTTTAAGGTTCCTTCCAACTCAGACTATTCTATGTTTCTGGTAATGTGTCTGGTCTTCTAAAGTTTGAAAATCAACCCTTTAGTATGCTGGCTATTGCATGTGCCTCTGACTACTTGGATAGATAGGGAAATAATTTATCCAGTCTTTATTCTGATATAAGCGAACTGTTACACAGTTTCACTTTGGTTGCCGTCTGCTTCCCCTATTATCTTGTAGTAAAGTTATAAAACAGAGTTGGAGGAAAAAGCTGTTTAAAATACTAAAGAAAAACTTTCTTCTTAGATACTGGTTGTTTTTCAGCAAAGATTTATGCAGACTGTAAAGATCTTTGTAAACAAATTTCTTTATTGTGTCAACCTAGCTAATTATCAGAGAAACTTTAAGAAATGAGTGCTCTGTAACTTAAACCAGTTCTTAACCAACCATCAAATAAACTATATAATAGTCAGACATTAAAAAATAATTCTTGATAGCTGCAACACTATTTGTATGATTCTGTGTCTGAACAGAAGTATAAAAAGACTCAGAATTTTTATATTAAAAAATGCAATGCATGTCCAAACAGCTTTAGAAGTAACTTCAGAAGGCTTTTTAAAAGCTCTGTCTTCCATTGTTCTGTGACCTTACATGTGCCAGAATTACAGAAGGAGCTGCTTTCCCTCTTACTCTACATCTCCTACTCTCTCAAATAGGTAAGATGAGATAGGGAAACCCTGTGAAACACTGCTCTTGGATCCCAGGAAAGTGAAGATTTGGAGGTACTGGAGACTAAACTCAGCAGCTTCTCTGAGCTGTGCAGGGCCTGAGATGCTCCCTGATGAATAGTCAGTCCATAGAAGGGCTCATCACTGACCTTCACCACAAAGCTCCCATGTCCATCCCTAAACATCATAGGTGGCCTTCCCATGCTAGGCAGATCACCTCTGTAGGCCAGCACGCCATAGTTAGCAGGTGAGAACTGGCAAAACGGAATTCCTCTGTATGGGAATATGGTGTTTTGGCTGTGGATTTAGAGAAGGTACTAAGTCGCAAGCTTGCTTTAGCAGTTAAATCTCTTTACGTGGCTGTAATGACCAAAAAGTAATGAGACTTAAAATTGTTGGAACTATGCCCAAAAGTCATTTGTGATTTGCCTTACGAGAAAGGTGCAAAGCTTTCTTCATGAAAGAGAGGAGAAAGACAAAATCTGCCCTCAAATCTGTGAACTGTTTCTGAGCTGTATCCTCAAGAAGAGTTCTTTGCTCAGCGTGTGTCCCCTTCGATGCAGCCTATGGCACGGAGAAGAGCCTGTGGGGCTAACCTGTGTCAGATATGATGTCAGGAACCGTAACTGCTGCAGGTGAAAGAGGGGTCCACAGCCAGTTTCCGTGGTAACTGGCAGGCACCTGCAGCTCTTTGACGCAGTACTAGGTCTGTCCTTATCTGTGCATAAAGCATTCAGTGACAGACATATGTAGCTGTCCTGGCAAAGTGTCATCAGTGTTCATTTTGTGGAAAGCAAGCATTTTTTTTCCCTTTCTAATGAGTCGTTTTCATTCCTGTTATGTTCAGATTGATTCCTTATTCCATGTAGTTTATATTTGTAAGTATTGAGGATAACTACTATTATTTGCTTGAAACGTTTCTTTCTGTTTTGTTACAGTCTGCACTGAATTTGCAAACGTGCCCAAATTTGCATGTAGTTTTGCTGCTGCCTGAGGTTCTGTTCTGGTAGCTTGCTGCTTGCGAGGAGAAAGAAAACACTGTGTCAGCCCATGAGCTTGTAAAGTCGTGAAAGCCTTTGCTAAAGCTGTAAATATTGAATGACTCGAAAGATTTCTAAAAGATCAGTTCTGACCTGAAAGAGCAATTGTTCTTGATATCAAGTGCAGTATCAGGAAGCAGGGTTGTTTTGAGTGTGAGACCAGGTTTCCCTAGTGTTCTGGTTACTGCTCATAGCTGTTGAAGTGTTTCACTACAGTGGGTTTGTAATCAGATCCTGTGTATCTGCTCCTTTTGTGGTGTCGTGCTGTGCACTCTGAAGCTTTGGTCTACAGTGCAGATATTCGAGTGAGGAATGAGTGGTGATTGTCAAGATTACGGAGATAGAGATTAATTCTTGGTTTGAGATTGTATCTGGAACTATTGTACACTATTTGTGAGATTATTCTCCAAACCAGTAGTTCTGACACTCTTTGTGCTGCTCAATGTTGAGATGTTTTGTTTCATGAAAGAGTTGTGAGCAAGGCAGAGCATAATTAAAATTAAAACAATATTCTCCAGGCTCCAGTAAGGTTTCTGATAATCATTTATAACCAAACCTGCCTTGCACCACAGTCCTTATGTGACTGCCAAAGGGATTTTAAAGTGCTGGAAGTTAGAGGAAAGAGGGATAATCAAGTTTTCTGTGCTTGTATGAGGATGCCTGATAGGCTTTAACTCACTCCTTTTTTCCCCTCTGTTGTTAAGCATCAGCAATGTTAAAGCTAGATAGCTGGAAGCAGTTTTACCACTTTGCAGCAGTGCCTGGCCGTGTACCGCAAGGAGGGCCTTTCGAAGCCAGGGAATGCTTGCAATTGTAGTGCAGGTTTTGTTCACTGGGACATCACGCCTTTAACCAATCAAGACTAGTGAGCTAACAAGTGAGAGGGACCTCCTGTTGTCTTCAGTGGGTTTTTTACTTCACAGCTTCCAGTAGGAATGATTACTACAAAAAAAAAAAAAACACCCTAGCACAGCACTTAAGGAAGCGCCTGGAGAGAGTAGAAATCAAACTGGTCACTAGGCAAATCATAAGCTTTCAAAGGCTTCTGGTGTTTTTCCCAGAAAAACGAAGGACTTTTCTAGAAATGTGACAATAGTTAACGATTTTTCGGAGATGCCAGTGTGGGGACATTCAACATAAGCAATCCAGCAGATGAGAAGAAATGTCAGATTCACCTTGAAAAGCCAAAGAAACATTTTGATAACTTATTAGCACATGGCTGGTATTGTTGAGACCTTACACTGCTTCCTAAACTTCAGCTATTCAGAAGTATCCTCCAAGTTGTGCACATGTGATTTTAGACCTAAACTAAAACACATACCAAAAAAGATCTTAGAAATTGAGCGTGTGGTTATTAGCAGATACCTTTGAGCACAGGCTACAGTATCTTCCCAACTAGTAATTAACTTGTTAATTTAAACCCTTTTTTTGCATACTTTCATCCGGTACATTTTCAAGCAGCGTATGGTGATGTTACCAGCGAATAACATTATGTGCTGTGTTGAAGCATGTTTTAAGTGTTCATTAATAATATGTTCAACGTAGATAAGACATCAGTTCTTTACAAGAGCTTTGCAAAATTTTGCAAAGGTACATGTAAGTTTGGCAGTGAGAGACTGTCATCAACACTTTCAGCAAACAGCAGGGATTTCTGTAAGATATTTTATCAAAAGCCCAATTCAAATAGCGTGGGCAAGCAGATTAGCCTCACCTAGGAGATGCATGCAGCTGTGGGATCACATTCTCCTTTAAGTCTTGTTAAGTTGTATCTGGGATACTAGAAGGTGGGTTTTGTTCTACTGAGGTCCACAATTGCTAATGTCCATTTCCATGGCCATCTCCTGTGAGCAAAGGGCAGGATTACTACTTTTGTATGCATAAATCTCTGTTTCCTTGTTGATTTAAAATTTGATGTAATGGAAGTTGCATCATCAAACAGGATCATAGAATCATAGAATAGTTTGGGTTGGAAGGGCCTTAAAGACCATCTAGTTTACTCCTGGGCAGGTACATCCCACTAGATCAGGCTGCCCAAGGTCTCATCCAACCTGGCCTTGAACACCTCCAGGGATGGGGCATCCACAGCTTCCCTGGGCAACCTGTGCCAGTGCCTCACCACTCTCATGGTGAAGAAATTCTTCATCAGCTGTTACTTAGTAGGCAAATCTGAAACTTCAGCTAAATGTTTTGAAAACATATGAGAACTATGCTGCAGTTGGTATGGTTAAGAATCGTGTCCCTATTTTCACATGGTCAATAACTTGCAGGTGTTTGAGGTGCCATTTTGATGCCCAGCGTGACTTGAGAAGGCATATTGATACAGTCAGCTTGAAGAATGGAAGTGATAAAGAAATTGCTGTTTCTGAAAGTATTACCTATCTGATAACTATGTACAAAAAGTGTGGGATTCTGGCATGAGTACATGAAGTACAAGGTTTTGGATGAAACAGGATAAGGGCAATGCATTGAGCACATATGTATGTATGGTGCTCCATGTGCATATATGAGTGTATGTAAACGTACTCAGTGTACATACGCACCTAGTCTAGATGATGTTACTTACCCTTTGTATGATGTGGCATCCTTAAGTTTTGATTTTACTTGTAGCTGTTTTGCTAGTAATGTTCAAGAATATTAACAGTTTCCATATGCCCCACATTTGTTGGATATTAAATCACTTCCAGGAAAGGAAGAGAAATGGAGTGAACTCTGGAAGGTGACGCAGTAGATCTGACTTTGTTTTTAACCTGGCTACTGGTTGATCTTGGACAGCTGGCTTTTTCTCTCTCTCTCTCTTTCTCTTTCTTTTTCCACCTTTAAACACCTCTGATAACTAACTCAAACCCCACTAACAAAAACAGTTTGAAATCTCCTGATAGAAATAGCAGCTAATTCTTACTTAGTTTTGTTATTTAGTCAAACATCTGTACAGGCTACTGATAACAATGAGACATAATTTTAGTCACTCCCAGATAAAACCAACACGTTTAACCATGACTTTTGTTTCCCCTCCAGCGCCCCAAACTATTTCTGTTTCAGTTTCTCACTGCCTTGTTTTTAAGTCCTGAGGTCCTTAAGACTGATTGGGTACTTTCACTTCATTGAGCAAATGGATGCAAGATCATTTCTCTTGGGAGGAGCCAGATCGTTGTCTCTCCTTCCTATTAAATTACCTTTTCTTAAAGTGCCAGAGATCATGATCCCAGAAATGTGGATGATCATCAGTGTTTTGGTGGGTAATGCTCTTTACTGGCCATTTAGACCTTGAAGAGACTCTGTATTGAAGAACAGCCAGAGGACATTACACAACACCAAGAAGATGCAGAGAGGAGAACAATCCTTCTTGGAGCACTGTAGTGCCGTACGCTGGTACTCCCAGCTGATAAGCTGCTGGCTTTCTCCTTGCACCCTCAGGAGGAGACATTTTTTGGAAACTCCAGCAGAGAACCATGACCTCACAGTTTCTTATCTCCTGTCCCAAGGGTACCTTCACAGGAGGAGATTGCCTGTGGCATTCCTTTGGGAGAGTAGCTAATGTCAATATTACTGCCCTCTTAATTTGTAGATACAAATGCATTTCAGTAATTACAAAAGCTTTCATTGCAGAGGAAACATAACCCGGCTTACATAATTCTTCATGCTTTCTTTTGTTTTACTGCGATAGCCTGAGTAGTCGGTATGAAAAGCAGGCACAAGAATCATGGATTTGCTGCAAGAATAACTTCAGAAGTCTGTTGGTATTAGCAGCAGTGGTCTGTGTGTGAATGTGTTGTATGAGGAGAATCTAAATTAAAATCTTGTTGCTACACACGTGATAAAGGCCTTAAAACAGCATGAGACTCCTGGCCAACTATGGCTATATTAATAAGAATAAACCAGATCTGGTCTATGAGGGGTTTTGTATATGGACTATAATACATGGGAGCATTTTTTTACTGATTGTCATCTTTCTAACTTTAATTTAGTTTGGTTTTTTTTTTTCTTTTTTCCCCCAGCATTTACTAAATGCTGTCAAGAAACTGGTCTTCTTATGGTGGTGAAGTGTCGGCAAGAGAACACGGCACTGAAAGATTGCCTGGTGGGCTAGTAAGTTCCTCATGAGTTTTTGTTGGTTTTTTGTTGCTTTTTTGTTGCATAGCCTATTCTAATCTAGAAATGAGAGAAAATCTTAAATCTTCTCAAAAGGATGTTGCAAGGTCAGTGTCTTCGATGTATTTTCTGAAGGCTGTATCTTTGCTTTAGAAAACAATGTGCTGGTCAGGGCCCTACCTGACAAAGATTTTATTACTTTAATGAAGCGAACCTATGGCTATAAAGACTATTCTTGATTTCAGTTTGGTGGTAGATTTTCAGCCCAAGGCAACTTGTAACCCTGTATTCACTATGCCGAATTATGTAATGTGTGGTTGGGGGGTGAGCAGTAGAAGCACCTTCATACTCTGTGAGACAGGATAAGTTTGTTTTGATTTTGCGTCTTTGTCTTGAAAGCGTCCTGCTGTTATGAACAGCAAGAGCAGCAGCAATGGGACAACTTGATCCATGGTGGATTGAAATGTCTCTTTCGGAAGTCTAACTTATCCCCAGTGCCATCAGGCTGAAATTCTTGACTTCCCAGGGTGAAGGTTGGGGTTTTTTTGAGTCTGACGGGGAGAAGAAGGAGGCTGATTTGGTTTCTTGCTGGAATGCGTGTCCTGCCCTGTTAAACCTTTAAACTAGGGACAGTTATTTTCAGGTGCTTAGGAACTGATGATAAAACCCGTGTAGCCAGGCAATAGTTCAAGCCCAACTGCAGCGAGAGCTTGCTGGAGTTACTCAGTTGTATTTGTCTGTACGTCCATGCATTAAATTTTGCCTTTAAAAAGAACCACAAACAACCCAAAATCCACACAAACCAAAGAGACGCTATGGAAAGTAGTATTTAGTTCTTGTGTAATTACACTTTAAATCAAAATTGTGAGAAGAATGAATCAAATTTAATGATGAAGTACCTGCATGTTTACTGTTCAAGACAGACTCTTGAACCTGTTCCTAGTTGCTTGGGTGCATAAATATGAGTGTACTTCTGCAGATTCCCATACTGAGGACACTAACTGTAAATAATAACAAATTATTTAGCTGAACTGAAACACCAATACCTTTCCTTTTTTCTGTCTTTCCTCTTCATGGCTTCACTGTAGAGGCTTGGAAATGACTGTGCCTCAGGAGAGAGCAATATCATGAGAGCATGCAGACCGACTCAGGATTCAGAGTTTATGAAGATAACTTTGAATGTTTGTGTGCTTTATATATATATAAAAAAAGTATTTTATTATTGAAGGC
Source organism: Cuculus canorus (assembly GCF_017976375.1). Taxonomy (NCBI): domain Eukaryota; kingdom Metazoa; phylum Chordata; class Aves; order Cuculiformes; family Cuculidae; genus Cuculus; species Cuculus canorus. The sequence goes on from NC_071402.1 coordinate 116,310,969, forward strand.
AGGCAAATTTTCTTTGGGTGTGAAAGGAAGATCAGTTGCGAGTGTTACTCGTGCAATGCTTGTTCCATATTCCAAGATGAAAAACAATATTATGTATTTCTGTGTCTTGTAGCTATTCTGATCCATTGTTCTATGAAGAATGCAAAACAGAATATCTGAAGCAAAGAGAAGAATACAGAGCAACTGGAATTAAGAAGAAGAGGCAGAAGTTTGCTTCAAATGTGTAGTTAAAACTTAAAACGAACTTTTCAAATTTTATATCCAACTTTGATTTGACTTGATTTAAACAGATTAAAAACACCTGTACCCATCTGTGTGGAATTTAACTGAAATATACAAAATGAGATGAGTGGAGAATAAAATAATCTCTGAACTTGAAAGTAAATTTTTTAATTTTCTGTAATTAAAGATAAAAAGCACGTTGTCACAATTTGCAAGAGAACTTGCAAAGGTCTGTACCTCTGTTTTGTTACCAATTTACAAAAGGCCTTTGGGAATATAAAGCTTGTCCCTAGTCATGAGTTGCAGACTGCATAAAAAACCTAAAGAGGGAATATTTTAAGTTGTATTAACTGATCACAAATTGTGTGTGCATTAAAATTTGTTCCACTGTAGGCATTAATTCTTCCATTAATGTTTGTCATCTGAAGCTAAGGTTGTACGGATATGCTCTTGATGCTCTTTCTAGAAGAGAAGGGTGGCAAAAGCAAGGAAGAGCGGCTTCTTGGACCAAATTATCTTTTTCATGAAAATATTGAGTCATATAAGAGCCTGGTAGTACTTCTGCTTAAAAATTATGACTCATTTTTAAGTCTGCGTTTTCAGAAGAGATGAATGCCCCATGCCTGCGTGTGGCCCAGACCGACTGTTTTGACTCAGAGGAAAGAGCCATCTGATCTAGTCTCCTACCCTGAGAGTGGGAGAAGGCACGTTGAAGGCAAAGCCATGGAGAGCAGGATCCTCCCTTGCCTTCCTCTTGCAGAATGAAGATGATTGTATACGCTTCCACACTTCAGGAGCGAGCGAGTGACCACACTTGCAAAACGATTACGGGTGGAAGCAGGTAAACTAAACTAGGTACGTAAGATGCAAGTCACATCTCGCAGAAACTAAGTGTAAGCAAGTTCCTATTTAAAAAGGGGCATGAAAAATATCTTTCATGTTCTGATACTTGAAGCTGTGTAATTGTAGAACTCTCAGATGCATAAACAGCTCCACTAGAGATAGCGAGTAAAACTTTGTATTACCATACTGAGGTATCTTTTGAAGCATTTTGAAATAAATATTTAACAAGCAAGGAAAGGCTGCATTTAAAAAGCCCACTCACATGGCGAAAAAAAAAAGTTTTTCTTGAATAAGTAGGATTTGTTACTTTTCCCTCAGAACATGTAAAATCTAAATTGTTTATTTTAGATTCCACAGCTTCTGTGGAATAAACTTTCCTACACACATTATTTGCTCTTGGATCCTCAGTTCAAGCATTCTAGAAAACAAAAATATTCCAAATCAGTTAATGGAAAATTAGCTGTTTTGGTGAGTGTATTTAGAACAGAGGAAACTTAAGTAGATGGCCAAGTGTTTTAAGGACAGCAGCTCTTCTGTTATTTCACTATGAAAACATGCTCCATTCTCAACCTCTGGAAAGTGAGCCTGGATGGTTATAATTTTTGTCGGAAAGCACTTCCAAAGAAGATATGGGCTGGGATGAGCATTCTTTTAGAGGCGAGTGCTGCGTGCTGCCAGTGGTACATGCCTGCAGCAAGGGCTCACCTAGGGTTTCCTCAGTTTCCCACCACAGCTGGTGAAAACAGACAACAGCACCAGCAGTGGGCTTCTCCTTTTCTGGCACTGCAGGAAGTGTGTTCAGCAGGTGAGGGGGGACCCCGGTGCACTGAGTACTGCTGGGGAGGAATTAATGCCTGTTGTGGAACAAAGCCCAGTTTAACCCGCAGGTATTAATCCCTCACCGTTCTATACATGCTTTAAGTGAAGGACTGCAATAATCAAGCTCTGATGTCAAGCCTGAAATTGCATGTACTGAATTAACATGTCATTCATTTCTCTTTATCTACACTGTTGTGTGTATAAGGAAGAATGGGGTTAGTGAAGCTCCTCCTTTATTTACCTTGGTGTACACTTATAGCTGGGCTTTGCCCTTGGCTCTGGCATCAACTTCCTCTGTAATACACCCACAGCCTTAATTCCTAGGTTTGAATTCTTGATTTCAGACCTTTCACTTTCTTAATGTCTTGTGCAGTATCCTGTGTTCTAAGTGCATTTACATCTTTTATTTAAAGTTTAAATGAAAGAATGAGTACTATGAAGTAACCAACAGTAAATTGCTTTTGCTTTTGTTTTTGTCTCAGCTGCAACCTCTCCTTCCTACTCAGGTTAACAGGAAGCAGCCTATGATCCTAATCAGTGTGAGAAAACAGCAGTACTGACAAAGCCTTCAGCTGTTCTTCTGCAGCGAACTGGAAGGTTTTTTGCTACATGTTGAGTACCTTTGGAAAGAGTGCTACTGTTTTGTCAGAATTTAACTCAGGAATAATGAGAGGGTAAAGCTCTGGAAGCCTGTCTCTCTTCTCCTCTCAGGCCCTCCACCTCAACAACACAAAACATGGAACTGCCTTGCTTACTAAGAGTAGGCACCTGTACGGGAGGAGGAAGGGAGCAGACATGGATGCAGGCAGGCAGTACTTCACATAGCCATCTCCATCTAAAGCAGGGATTGCAACTCTAATTAATGGTCCCTAGATGTTTCTTTGTATGTTTGGGTTTTTTTTTTTCATTTTGAAATACATTCTGCAGGATTCTTACATATTATTCTGCGAAGGAGTAGACAATTGATGGAACTGATCGAGGTGCATCTCCAAGTTAGCCTGTTAATATAAAAAAAAAAGCTAAGTGCAGAGGCAGGGACTAACACAAGTAGGTCAGCCAAAGTCTGAAGTGTGGCATTGCCATGAGCCCATCATAGTTAATATTTGTATACGTGCCTGACATTTTCCAACACTCGACCCTCTTACAAATTAAGGTGGCTTTACCAAATGTTTGCAGTTCCAATTTTATGATTCCCTGTTACAACAAGAAGTGTTCACGAAGTCGCACAGCTTTCATTGTAGCTGTAAAACTAGCCTGGCACCCCATGCTTGCGTCTTTTAACGGGAGCCACGTGCTCAGCCAGTTGAAAACCATCCACTGTGTGGCACTATTGATTGACATTGATGGAGTAAGGTCTTAAAACTAGAAGACTGATTTGTTACCAAGCACCCTCACACAGCTCAGCAAGGTGGCTGCCACGGTTTCTGCCAGGAAGGGGCTTGTCTTTGCCTCTTTGTAGGACTTGGGAGAACTTGGCAAAGCACCCACACGTTTTAGTTCAGGCTGTACTCTTTCAGTTTATTAAAGCTCTTTTCAAACTCGTGAGACAAGCTCCTGACAAATCTGAAGCCTAAAAGAGTGAGCAAAAAGGTGTCATACACATATTCAAAATGTTTGCCTTCGTAGAGTAAAATGACCACTTCGAGGAAAGATGAGTGGCGGTTTGTAATGGACAGGGTTTTCAAAGAGGAGTAGAACTACCTATCATTGCAGTCTCTGCATCTTCACCCAGCAATTAATCTGTAAGCCAGGAACACATTCTACCACATATTTAGTAGAGCTGTACTCTTCATCAAGTAAATCCTGCAAGTGTTAGAGCAACAATAATTACTGGTTTTAACCATTAACTTTAAAGCAGTAATAAATTTTATTCTAAACTGAGATATAATCAAAATAAGAACTGTTAGCATCTACACATTTATGCAAACAAGAAAAGTCTGTTTATTCCAGAAGCATAGGATTTTGCAGTGCTGGAACTGATGAATTCTTTTAAGGCGTTTTGAGCTGCTGCTTGGTTATGGAAAACCTTTACTTGCAGTAAGTGGTCGAGATGCCTGGAAGTGTGGTAATCGGTGGGAGAGAGGTCTGGTGAGTAAGCTGGGTGAGGTAGAGTTTCATAGCCCAGTTTGTGCAGCTTCTGCAGAGTCATTTGCAAGACGTGGTCAGGCATTGTCACGGAGTGGAATTGGTCCTTTTTGATTGACCAGCGTTTGATGTAGGCACTGCAGTTCTTGGTGCATTTTGTCAATTTCCTGGCAATATGTCTTTGTTCCGATGGTTTTGTCAGGATTAAAGAAATTGTAGTGAATGATTCCACTTGCCAACCACCAAACAGGGACCATAACCTTCTTTTGATGCAGCTTCGGTTTCGGGAAGTGTTTTGGTGCTTCACCTTGGTCCACCCACTGCACAGAATGCCGTTGGTTGTCATATAGAATCCATTTTTCATCACATCACAATGCGATCAAAAAATTGATTTTTGGTGTGCAAAAAGAAACGCAGAGTTCGTAACAGTGATTTTTTTGATTTTAATTCCACTTGTGCAGCACCCATTTTGTTGAGTCTTTTTGATTTTCCCACGTGGTGCAAATGCCAAACAGCTGTTCAATGGTCAACATTTAGTTCTTCTGCAACCTCTTGAGTTGTTTGGCATGGGTCCACTTCAGGACTGGCCCTCGATTGTTGTATATTGAAGGATGCCCGTGACCCTCCTCAGCCTTATGACTCTCATTTCTGCTACAAAACTTTTGGAACCAGTTTTGGAGATTTTTTGAACTTCCGTTGACGGTCGCTGGCCAAATGCTTGGTTGATATTGCTGGCAGTTTCCACGGCTCTACATCCCCTTTTGAACTCATATAACAAAATTGCTTGAATGTGCTTTTTCGCCTCCTTTAATTTGGCAGCATAATATATGAAAAATAAACAGTGAAAACAAAATCATTAGCATAAATAAGTAGAGCGAATTGTGCACTTCAAAATGCTGTACTACACGAGCAAGTTAAATAAAGGTTTAATCCAAAATAAGCATCACAGTTTACAATTACAAAATCGGCAATTATTTTTGCCCCAACCTATTAATTCCTGTGTTCTCCGTTTACTCTGCTGGTCCAAGAATGGTCAAATACAGTTGAAACAGAAATATTCCATCTAGTTATAAATCAGTTCAGTACCAATAAGCACATGGTTATTTCTTTCATGCTTCTCTCCTAGATCAAACACCACCCACACTCAAAAGCCATCGTCTTACCACCTAATTACTGTATCTTGTGTTGCCTTCATGTTTGAACCGCTTACTTTCTCTTCCATCTTAAAATACAATGACATGAATTCTGCTGGATGCTGATGTCAGTTTACATCATATTTACTACAGACAACAGATCTAAAGAAAAATCAGAACGGTTCACCTGCTTATTCAGTTTAGGAATTTGCATCTCTGTTAAAATTAAGCTTTAATTTTAGTGTTGATAGTAAAAAAAATGAAACACTTCTGTCCACTGTCCTATGCTCCTACAACTACAAATAGTGCACAAAAAGGGGGAAAAGCCTGACCCTTAAAAACCAAAACAATACAAATAATAGAACACCACCCACCCAAAAAAAAACCCCACACCCCACATGCCATTTTGTATTCAACGTACAGAAAGCAACAGGGAAACACCTTACTGCTCTGCAAGTGGTCTTCTGGCCTGTCTCAAAATCAGAAGAAAATGCAGGCAAGTCAGTCCAGTACCAGAACCTTTCCCTCTTCCTTCACCAGGCCATGGCATCATTAAAAATACAGGTGTCTGCGCACAGGAGCCTCAAAGTCTCCTGCAATAGCTTTGCAAATTAAACCTGCTTTAAATCACCAGTATAGTTGCCCAGGGAAGCTGTGGCTACCCCATCCCTGGAGGTGTTCAAGGTCAGGCTGGATGGGCCCTTGGGCAGCCTGATCTAGTGAAACACGTCCCTGCCCATGGCAGGAGGGTTGGAACTGGATGATCTTTAAGGTCCCTTCCAACCCAAACTATTCCATGATTACTAGATGATCTTTAGGGTCCTTCCCAACTCAAATCATTCTATGACTCTACTTAGATGGGCCTGTGCTGAGTTCTTTGGACTAAGTATTGCCTTACTGTAACTCCACCATATGTCTAGAGCTGCTCTTGTCTTTTTCCAGCTGTAAAATTTGACAGTGCATCACAGCTAATTTGGGAGTTTGTTTGGTTTTTTTTTGATATCGTTACTTCACAGAAGAGGACAACTAATCAGCTGCAAGCCCATAGAGCTGGCAGGGAATCTTAAAATGATCAGATTTACAAAAAATATTTAAAATTAACCAAACAGTGGAAGTTTACATGAGTTATTAGGTTATTCCAGCTCTCCAAATATCCAAATACATATTCATCAGCTTGCCATATGCCCACTTAAGTGTGCAAAGTAACCTCCTGCTGCCTCAAATGCCGTCTTCCATTTCTGTTAAATGGAATTAGTGTTTTCTTAAATTAAAAATTGTCAAATCTGTGGGTTGGGTGAAGCTTTAAAATGTTCAAAGTCTGTATTCAAGTGATATTTTGTGTGTGTCATTCAGCATACTTTGGTCCTTACTTTATGCATTTTTATGGTTTTATATAGAAATGCCCGCGTATGCACACAAAACACCAGAACCCCTTTACGCTGGCTCCTTCTGCATGTAATTTGCTGTCACTGTGATGAAAAGCTTTCACTCCTGAAAATGGAAAAAACACTGTAAGCCACCAGTGACATGGATTTAAATGACTTTTCCATCTTGAGTCAAAATGCGATTGTACGCTTCAGACCAGCAGATGCTTCACAGGCAGTGAGCTCCCAAGTGACTTCAAATCTGGGGACTTCTTTTTCCTATGTTATGGTCTGGCCGCAGCAATGACTGACTGGATTGGAAATGCTGCCTACAGCAAGCTCTCCATCATCCTGCTCTCCTCTCCCAGGTATCAGCACTTCTTCTGAAGTCCCTCCTGGCAAACGTCACTGCTCCTTTTTCTAGCACGGAAAGCAGCACAGAAGATAAACCACAAGTCAAAGGCAAAGTCCAGAAATTCTCAGGCACAGCCCAGAGGAACTTTAAGTTTTCCCATCACACATGACAGGTTGACCAGGAACCTTTTGATACATGTAATCAAACCATAGGAACACGCCGTGACTTAAGGTAAAAGTCCTTCAGGTTTCAACATCCAAGAGAATCCTTTTCCCGGAACACACAGAAGCGATCTGCAGAGGATGTTTGATATTTTTCCTGAATGGAGGGAAAATTCACCTCAACCTTAATTGTTTGCATTTGCAGTGACCTTTATAATCAAGAAATTAAAACAGAGTAAAAAACTTTGTGCCAAATGCTGAAAGGAGATTTGTAAGAGAAACCAATTTCAAACAAAAATAAATTTATTTCAAATCTTACACAGCAGAATTCATTGCACAAATCGAAGTATTAATCGTGTTGTCTGTTGGATAATACATTACTTAGTAAAAAAACCTCTGTAATGTTGAGGTGGGCAACCCCAGAAAGCTACATCAGAACTAGATACCATATAGCTTATGCAGCCACACGAGAAATGTTTTCTGCTGCTTTGTTATTACACAGGTAGTTGGTTCTATCAGCTAAAGCCTAGTGACTTGGATTTGTTTTATGCATATTGGGTTTTGTTCTATTACTTTCCAAGAGATTGTACTCCCCTGAGTCAGCTGTGTTCATTGGTCAGAATAAATTCCAGCATCCGACACCATTTCCATTAATCACAGACAAGCCAGTATACGTGAGCAAGATAATAGAAAGATAAAAACTATATGGGAAACATTATTTATGTATGCTGTTCACTAAGATAGTAGAAAGTATCCAGAAGGCATGTTTTCAACTGTGATAGACAAACCAAAAGAGGAGGGGAAGATGGGCATCATGTGAAGTACTTACTCCACAGGGAAGAAAGCACCTGGAACCACGCAGCACCTCAGTAACTCTTTTACAGCCCATCATTACTACGGCCATGCTACAGGCAGTTTCCTCATGTATCGCCAAGCAATTTTAAGATAATTTGTTACTAAACAGCTGTGAAAATAATTTTTATTACACTGATCTTAAGCTGGACCCTGTCAAGTTGAATACTTTACTCACCCCCCCATCTCTAAATAACATATTTAGTATTAAGTATCTTCTCACACATTACAGGACGGGGATCGTGGATCTAAAATGCAAAGCATTTTTCTTCAACGTTTTGAGCAGTCAAGGCGTTTCGCTTAACCCTGTTGCGTTCAGCCAGGTATGAAGCAAAGCAGGTTTGTTTTTTTTAAAAAGGCATAAATTATATTTTGTCTAAAAACATTTCTTGGCCTTAAGAGGGAATAAAACCCCTAAACAGTACCTAGACACCCATAACCTATAAAGCAGGTAGTTGCAATCCAACTCTACTTCCCCGTGGCATGCTAACGGTACCACAAAACCACTTCCTATGTTACAACACCTGATTAAATTAAGGCTTTGTTTCTTTAATAAAAGAAAAGTTAGTAGCCTTCACCGCCACACAAATACAAAGCCAAAGTTCTGGTGCTGCGCAGAGGAGGCACAATAGGGGTTAACTGCACTGTGAGCAGGATGATTCCGTAGCAGGCACCACTATGCACAGAATTCATTCAAGTTTCCTACAGCACATAGGGTTCAGCAGCTTTATTTATGATCCTTTATAATTCCCAATAAAGGCCCAAAATGGTGCAATCTAAACAGGACAGCCTAGGAGCAATTTTTCTCTTGCCACTATCTAATATAAATCAAGATTTTGACCAAAAATAAATCTCACCTTTGTTAAAAATTACATAAAAATGCATTTCTAAACCAGAGGAATCAGAAAGTTAATTGAAAGGAGGAAAGGAGAGATAATCCAGTGCTTCACTTTATGCCTTACTCTGGGAAAAAAAAAACCTACTGTAAAAAATTAAGTCAGAGCTGGTACAAGTTTTAACACAGCATACCAAATATTTTCTTGATAACATACAAATAGCAAACAAATACAGAACTGTGTTATTTTGTTTTATTCCAAGAACTCACTTTTCAGTGTCATCATTTGCAAATGCGTGCCATCTGCAGTGGAAGCCTATCTAGGCACTATGCTAGATCTCCTTCTACTTACATTAAAGCAGCACAGCTTTAACTTCAAGGAACTCACTCCCGATTTACAGCAGAGGAAGACTGGGCTTTCTGTTCTGGAACTAGAATTAAAAAATAAAGAAAGAACATTCCAGGCAATCTGTTTTCCTCCTTTAAAAGTTCAAGTGTTAAGGTGCCTATTCAGATCCATTCTAAAAACGCCTCAGTTCACTCTAAAAATTGTTTAACTCTTGTGCAGACAGTTTTGATTGCACCGATCCAGGTAATCTACTGGACAGTTTAACAAAGTTGTTTTATTTTTCATTTCCCAAAACGTGTTCTCGTTAGGCTTTGGAGGACTTGGGAATACCCAGGAATTATCTTCTAGAGAGCTCTTTCCAAAAGAATGGTGTTCCTGAAATGGTTTGCCATCAACTGGAATGGGTCTGTCATCTGTCCATGCTTGTAGAGTCACCCTTTCAGAGGGAATGGTGACATCTCTCGGCAGTGGAGGAGACACAGCGTTGCAAAGCTTTTTGTCATTTTGTGAGAGTTTTCTATAGACTGCCCCAGATGTCAAATTCAGCTTTGAAACGTTCAAGTCAACACATTGGACTGGTACAGTAGAGGCAGCTGGAGAAAGAAGATAAAAAAGATGTTTAAATTACATTATCTAATGCATTTTTCACATACTCCAAAGGTACTACAGTATAGCAGGGATATGAAACCCAATGTTTTCAAGCCACAAATTATCAGACTATATTTTACTTCAGTAACTACTTAAAAGTTACAAATTGAATGTACTATTCTCATTATTCTGATATGGCAAGATGAACCAGAGATACTGAAATTGCAATGTCTAAAATACACTCAGCACCAAGGAAACCTCCCAGCTCTCATTAGAACACAAACCAAGCAATGAATCTTTTTGGCAAAACTGGAATGAATGCTGAAACACAAAGGATTTTCATGCACTTGAAGAAATCAACCAAATTCAGCACGTTGCTTCTTCCTACTCTACTAATTCTTTTAATAAATTGTGTTCTCAGGCTGCCAAGAACCTGAATTCTGACTGTCCATGAAGCAGTAAGAGGGAAATGCAGGGTGTTCACTGGTTCTGTGGGCTCTGCTGTTGCCTGGGAGGTCTGACTCAAGATTTACAGCTGTTCTAGAAAACTGCTGTTGTCTGACTTCTGAAAGGAAAGCGACAGACTGCAATGTTCATCCATCGGAAATTCCAGAGGAGTTTTAAACTCCTGGCATGGGAAGGAGAGGATTTTGAAACGGAACAGAATCTACCTGACATGAAAGAACCGCACCTTCAACACGCATCTGAACAGATGGCCACATACAAGCAGGTCTTTTATTGTAGTGATAATTTACATCGACACGTAATGGGAGCAGATTAATGATTCCTGCAGTTAAAGAAACTCATATCTTGCAAGTAGTTTTCTAGAACATCTGTGAATTTTGAGTAAGAACTGTGATTTGTAAGTTTTGCGTTTCAAGGACAGAAAAAGGAGCCAATATCTTGGTCAAAGAATACAACTTCTATTTGTCACTATAAACTAAAAGGCAGTACAGAATTTGCAAATGACAGCCAAAAGCACTTGCCAGTAGCCAAAGCATCACATCTGAATGACATACTAAGGAAATGGATTTGCCCTCTTTGTGCTGGCAGATGTAAAAAGCAATTTCAGGTCTAGAGGTCTTTAGAAGTTCCAGAAAAATGAAATTCACTGAAAATGGATTGAAAATGTAAAAAACCTCCTTTAAGAGGATGCACGTTTGTTGAAAACATCTTCACACATAGCAACAGGTAAGTAGAATCCACATGTTAACAGATACTGTTAACATTAAAACAGATACAGTTAACATATAAAACTAGTTTTATATATGAAACAGCTATTACTACAGGTATAGAAAGTGGAAGTTTTAAGTCATTTCTACCCATATTTTCCATAAGCCAAGATTTTCCTATAAATATAAGCACAGCTATATCTCCATTGCATTCATAAATGTGGCTGACAGCAAGGTAAAAAAAACACAATAAAATACTGTTTTCATTTCTGCTGAACCTGTCCACTCACATACTTCTGTAGGCTTTTTTTCCAGTAAATTCTCAAGAGCAAAATGTCAGAAAAATCCATTGTTTCTCAATCAATCAGAAATGTCTTTCATAGCTGTGGATGAACCACGTTTTTTTCTGCAACTGCAGAAATCAGACTGCTCACCAGGTGACAGAGAAAAATCAGTACTTGTGCAGTGGCAAGACAGGTTAACTCCAAATTAAAAATAAGATACATGATCACATCAAACCTTAATAGACTTAAGGATTAAAAGCTCATTCATTTTCTCGTTTTTCTGCTGAAGTATTTTGAGAAATGCATCTTAGAATTCTAAGAACATGGACTCAACTGATAACAAGATGTCCAAGTCTACAAAATGTGTTGATAGTTTACCAGAGAGCGATCATTAATCACTGGTGGCCACAGACAAAGGCAGTGATTGATCTGGAGGTAAATCCTATCATTACCTCACTGAGACAGTCAAAGCTGTTGAGAAACAAAATGTCTTACTCTTGTACTGGATAGGGACATCAGAGACTATCACTGATATATTATAACCAAGTTCACTGTCTCACTGACATCATCTGCATTCCAATCATCTGAACACAGTAAATACCACAACTGAAGTGAGCAGAAAACAAAAGGAAACAGACACTGCAATGATGTGTCAGACTGATAGTCCAGCCCCACCGAAGTAAGAACGCCCTCTCATAAAACATTTGGTTTGAGAGAAACACAGGTGTGAAACAGAAGGAACCACCTAATGAAACTGTTCACAGAAATTATACATACTTTATGAGGAAAGTATTTTTCCCTCAATTTTTTGCAATGTAGCAGCAAAAGTAAGGTAGTTTCGTAGCCTCAGTATTTGACATTCAGAAAATGTCATTTTGCATATTATTTTGCCAGAAAAGCCAACTTTGCTAAATGCTGACATAAATAAATACGCAGCCATAAAGGAATTTCAGTCTATTAAAGTCTGATTTTTAAAAGTGGCTAAATTAATACTTCCTACACTCCATACTGGGAAAATAAGACTGCGTTTGCAAAAAAAGAGATTTTCCCCCCACCCCTAATATGAAGTAGTTGTGGTAAAAGGTCAAATACGAGTAAACTTAACACCTCAGCCTTGTGCACATAAGCAACACTTGACTGAGAAAAAAGCCACAAGGGGAACAGAATACAGTACTGAAGAAAAAACACATCAGCAACACCTTTATGTGTGAAGTTGACCAGTATGAGACAGAAGCAAAAGCACAAAATGGGTAGGCTGCAACCATAATATGGTCTAGCTTATCAACTTCAATTGATGAGATTCTGATGAGATATGATAGCTAGTTTCTTTCTCAAATGGTACAGCTTGAATCAATGGTTTGTGTTCAGAAGGTCTGTTACTGCAAACACTGACTTGCCTTTCTTGGTTGCTCTTGGGTTTGTTTTCAGTTTTCGTAGAACCTCAGCTTGCACATCAGTCACTAGACGCAAATTAGACATTTCTCTCTTCAGTTCCCAATATGCTTGTTGCACACTTTCAAAACAAAAATTTTTTAAGAGTTAAATAACTGCTCTCTCTAAAGCATCCTCATGCCTATTAACATGCTTATCAAGCACTGACTGGTCATAAATTGTTTTTTGCCTGACATACATTGCCAATTTTACTACAGTACCATAATTCAAAATGAATTGAGCAGTACTGATAATTATCTGGAACTGATGGCACTTTGTATATTTTATTTGATAAAAAATAAAAAACCTCTTGCATATTACAATACATAATATATCCTATATTAACATACTAGACAATACTAATAATTTCAAGTTCCCTAAATGGAAAGAAATATGAAGCATAATTCTTTGATTTCATTATTTGAAACTAACCATCTTACCATAAAATTAGTAATCTTCAGGTAATTATTTTTAAAAAATATATATATTAAGTGGACACTGGACTGCAAACAAGGTAGGGGATTATCTTTGAACGGCTTCTGATAAATGACACCACACACCATCTTATGTTACGATCGTAGAAATGGTAATTGATTATAGTTTTGAATATTCTATCAAAATCTATATTTGCGTCTTTACACCATTAATTTTGCTACAATGAATTCAGCCGACATACTCGAGATCCAAACTGAGGATGCCCACACAGATGAAACATACTGTTTCATATTCAAGTAAGCTAACTTATATTACTACACTGCCTTATAAGACAGTGCAAAAAATAGCGACCCAACTCATACTCTGATAAGACAGCATAATATGAGCACTGTTTCACAACAGCAGCACTGTTCCAGCATTGTAGTTTCAGGCTATTAGCTGGCAGGCAAATCAAGAACAAAAAAACCAGAAAAGTCAGCATCACCATATGTTTCTTGGTAAAATTTCAAGCAAAAGGCCCACTGAACACCACCTTTATATTGATTAACAATTAACTTACTGCTCCAAGTCATAAGGCTGCAGTTACTTCAACTTAAACATGAAATAAAAAATTTAATGTGGTTTTAATGCTTAACATTCTACCAAAACACATTTATTGAGGACAAGTATCATGGATGAGTTTTCAGAATATTTCTTTCTTCCTCCCTATAGTCACCTAAAAGACATTTATTGAGAAACAGTTCAGTACCTCAAACTCCTGTTAAGACGTCCAAGAACTACTAATCTGTAACAACTGTATTTCAAACATGCATATATACAGATTTCTATAGCTCTAAAATAGTAATTTAGGATCACTGCTGCATGAAATTTATCAGACAAATGTGTTCTAAAGCCGTCCCAGAAACAGCTTTATTCTGTCTCCACATTAATGCTAAAAGAGTTCCTTTAAAACATAGCTTTCTTCTATGCATGGAAATATGTCCCCAGAATGAAATATTCAGATTCAATAACTCTGTTAAAGAACAGAGGAAGCTGAGAGTTTAATAGGTAATCTATAAGGTGCCAGCAGTTGTAACAGATAGAAAGGTAAAACTTTCAGAATTGATATTACAAGAAGTTCAGCTAAACCTGGGGTCTTTTTACTGCAGAATTCATTTGGCTCTTCGAACTTTAAAGAGATGGCAATTCGAAATTAAATTGATGTTGCAACCAGGCTTCGTTTATTCATATGTTTTGGTCTCAAAAATAAGATCAAACAAACTTTAGTTCTATCAAAACAGAACTGTTCAGTATTTAAATATATTTGTATATAAAAGTGGTAAATATAAGAAAAAGCTCAGTGTCTGCCACAAACCAGAAAGAAAGTGCTTTAATAGATTTTGTAACGCATTTATTATTTTTAAAAGCATCTTGTACAGGTATGCAGGTACCTGAATCCCATTTACATTGCACATAATGTATTTGAACTGTTTTTGTGGATACTGACCTAGAATCCCATTGCAAAGCCTAACTTCCAAGGAATTTGCAACTAAAAACCAAAGATTCCACATGCTGGGAAGTTTGTCCTATACTGCCTTCTATCATGTAATATAAACCTTGAATATGATAGCATTGTCTAAATCTATAGTAAAGTAGATTTGCAAACCAAGAATTTAAGTCAGATTTGCAGGCTGCTGATAAATGTGAAATAATTACTTTCCAAAAGGTTAGCTAACTACAGCTCATGGAATCATAGCTAACTGCAGATGCATCCGTTACCCATAAACGGTAGGATTGCTTGCTACAAGTGTTTTGCACAGGTTCTTCAAGTGTTTGTCCACAGACTTTTGAATAGGCTTATGTATTCAGTACACATTACACATTCATTATTTATACCATGTTGCAATAAAAACGATACTCTACATATGCTAATTTAGATGGCTGTCACCTGGACGTCGCTTTGTAGAATGAATCTGCTCTGGAAGATCAAAGAGATAACTGCTTTACCTTGAGGTAACACCTTTTCTCAGGCGTGTTAGACTGACTATGAAGCTCCAGCAGAAACCACTAGTGTTAGCTAGCTAGCTACCCGGTCAAGGTGAAAGGTGAAAGTGTAATGTGTATGGTGTGTGTATAATATTATCATCATTACACCAGAGAACATATGAAAAGACATATTGTGCTCTTCTCTTTCAGTGACTGATTGCTTTTCCCGTCTCAACAGCCAATTACGACGAGGTATAACATTGAACAATCTGTCATTATGAAGGACCACTCTTCCCTCTTGTGGAAAATCGTGTAAGTACACAAACAGGCAAAACTGGGTATAAGAGATGCAGTTCATATTTCTTTTCTGCAAGACAGAACATTTGGGAACCTTCATGCATCCATTAAACGTTCTTTTGTATAAAGAGTTAAAGGATATATATATATATATATACTTTTTAACAGGGCCCACATATTCAAGACAGGAAAATATAGGAGTTCATATATAAGCACAATTATTTGAATGGCTGCAAAATGAGAATGTATGTTTTCTGATACTCTAACATTTTTCTGGAAAGTCGCTATTGCCTTTTGAATGGGTCACACAATGGCTCCTCGTCTCAAGATGCTTTAAAAAATCCTCTAAAACGTCTTCTAGTAGAAATATTTTTGCACTGTGCTAAGTAAGAATGTATGTTCCAACAGTAAGCGAGATTTGAAGCCATCACCTATGTGAATACAGAAACCTCCCCATACACAAAAATGGGGATATTCTGTAGCTGGGATGAGACTTGGAAATTTATCTACCACTGCAAGCGAGCGAATTGTTAAAAAGCTGATTTTAAAATCCAATATAATTTAACTTCCATTTTCTGTAAACCAGTCTGAAGATGTAAATGTTTTCTTATCCTGGACTACCAAAGTAACAAAGAAAAAAAGAATTACAATGATCTTACTCAATCAGTACACCTAGACCTGAAAGTAGATAATATTATTTGAAATAATACATTTGCACAGGCTGCAAGAATATTTACTTATTCAAGTAACTGTCCCTCAGCAAACTAAATGTAAAACACAAAAGCCAATTGGGATTTTCATACCTCTGGATGCCTTGCCTTTGAAGGAGGTCCCCATTTAATGGATTTTCATCTTGAGCCTGGCCCTGCATAACGGAGTGAGGGGAAGATAGAGAAGGAATGAACATATGATTTCAGATCTATCTGAAAATACTGCAGTGAAGCTACAAGTTCGCTAATATTAAAAGTCAGAATTACTCTTCCTTAGTGTTGGCTGCAGTGGTTGCTCAGCCACCAGCATACTCTCTTCTCCTCTCTTTTTTCTAAACAGCTGAGCTCTCAATTTGTGATGAAAAGCAAAGACTGAGAAAGGACTTGCATATTAAAACAAAAACAAAACAAAAAAAAAAACCACAAACCAGTCTTCCTGTGTTCCTTCCCTGCCCCAGTATACAAAGACCTTTAAATTAACAAAAACTGTTTCAGTATGGATTTAATTCCATCATACTTTTATGATAGAACATCATTTATCCCTTGAGTCTGAAAGACTGCTTTAAATTGTGCATACAAGCAACCTCACTGAAGCTAACTTGACTGTTCAACAAATCAAACAATGGGCTCCCTTTGTTAGTCATGTTTCTATTAGACCCTCACCTGTGATGAGCTCCCATTTGTATTCCTTCTCTTCATGTTCCCCTCCCTCTATCGTTCCCTTTAGCCATAGCTGTTATGAATTTGATACCCGTTACTGTGGCTTCCAGACAGCCTATACACGTTTCAAACAACTTGTCAATATAATGTACTGACTGCATCAACTACAATACAAACTTGAATATCTAGAAATAAATTAAAAAAAAAAAAAGGAAGTATAGTTGCCTAAGGTAGAAAACATCTGAAAATGCTAACTAATGTAATTAAAAACACTAATATGTAAATAGCAGCTGGATTTGAAACAGTGCTGACTTGTAACTGCCCACTGATCATATTTCCCTGTATTTCACCAGACAATTTTTCCCTCTTCTGAAGACTTTCCCACCACCACCTATCAGGGATTCAGTTTCACAGTTGAAAAAACAAACAGTTGCACTATATTACCCCATATTTGAAAATATGTAACTTTTTATTTCCTATATTAGGCGGTTAACAGGATCAAGAAGAAATTATATTTAGAAAAAAAAAACCAAGAAAAAAGCTGTTCTTTATATTTGTTCTTTGCAACAAAAGCTGCTGGTATAAGCGTTATTTAATCAGTGTCATGCCTAGGCCTTAAAACTGCTATTTTGGCCTGTTATTTCTAGCAATATTAATACTCACAATACAATCTGCAATCCTCAGTTACTTATACAGCTGTTACTCTACTCTGTAGAGCTATCTGAAGGCACTAGAACTTCATACAAGCTATCGTATGCCTTCAGAATGTACAAGTTATTGAAAATAGCTAAAAGAATTCCAGATACAAGTGAAAACAACAACCAGTAGTAAGGGAAGGTAACAAAACACCTCACGTGCCTTCCAGGTAACGTGCTTTAACCCCACCTAGTGGAAAAAAACAGAGTAAACCCGAGACAAGACAATGCACATAATCCTGTTGTGGCAGCAACTGATCTGTAGAGATGCATTCAGCGGTAAGAACCCCATACTCCAACTAATATAAGCTTTGAAGCCAGCAGGAGAGAGGGACTTTACTTCAGGCTAGCTCTAGTCTGGGCCCTGAATGCCCAGGAGAGGTTGGGGTGCATCTTAATTAGTTTAATCCAAAAGGAATCCCTTTGCCATACTGCAGGCTGCTCTGTAATGCAAGGCACAACAGCCCATGCTGATGATTTACTTCAGAAGTATATTTTTGCAGTAATGTAAATGTGCCCATAAGAAAATGTGCCAAAGAAACATTCCCAAATTGAACCAAATCCTGTTTATAGGCAGGATGATGGACAGGGATGATGGATTTCATCTGCAAGGCTTACAAACCCTGAATACTGACTCACTCAAATACGATCTGAATCAAGATTACATAATCATAATTCATGACCATGAGGAATGTAAAATAGTCTGCCTCTTCAAACAATCCCATTTAAATCTTTTAAATTTATTGTGTAACTTCAGCATGATTGCAGAGTCATAGAGACTGCCACTCCACCTTTCAAAGGTAAGATGTAAAGCAGTAAGCAAGCACTAAACATGTATTTTTTTTAAACTTAAGGCCTTTTATTATTGGTGAGCTTTTTCTGTTTGAGATCTTAACAACATCTACATTACAATGAGTTACTCAAAACAGACATTTGCCCTGGAAAGGTCAGTGAAGTGCACCGAAAAGAGGTACTTTTTGGTAAGAGACCAGGTTTTGCCCAGACTTTCCAAGTAGTCCAGCCCAAGACAAATACCAACATAGATCACTTCAATGTGAATGGCTACTTATAAGAAATCATAAAGCTTTATTTATTGTTGTTATATGGGCAATGTCTGGGAAAATACCCATGTAAAATCACAGAATATCTCGAGTTGGGAGAGACCTGTAAGGATCATTGAGTTCAACTCCCTGCTACCCATACGACTACTTAAAACTAAGTCTTATAACTAACAGCATTATCCAGACACTCCTTGAATTCTGGAAGACTTGGTGCCGTGACAACTTCCCTCAGAAGCCTGTTACTATTTCCAAGAAACAAGACAGCCTATGAAAATATTTAGGGTTAATTTTACAAAGAAGGTCATCTTTCACTCAGTTATAGATTTCATATCTCTTTATTTACTGTTTATTTTGCTTGAACGTGGGGTTTTAAAATCTACCAAGACAAAAATTCCTCAAAAATAAAAGGTACCTTCTGCTTGGATTTTTGCAACTCCTTTCTGAGACTGTTGCACTCTTGCTTGAGTTTTTCTAGATCCTGTTCAAGA
Source organism: Cuculus canorus (assembly GCF_017976375.1). NCBI lineage: Eukaryota > Metazoa > Chordata > Aves > Cuculiformes > Cuculidae > Cuculus > Cuculus canorus. The sequence goes on from NC_071402.1 coordinate 116,329,773, forward strand.
CTATGCACTTTCAGGTCACTGTTCAGCTTTTCTATCTCCCAGCTGGACTGAGTACAATTCAGATTTTTCATCACTGTAAAGAAGACAAGTGAGACAATCAGATTTCAGTCTCAGTTCAAGGAATGTAACTCACTGTGTAAGGTATCACCTCAATCAACCCATGCCCTACAAAAATGTTAATCTGTACTTTCTGAAGAATCTGCAGTGTACAACAGAGAAAAAGTAACAGTTAAGTAATTGGCAGACGAGTACTCTGTTTTCTGAGTTTAAAGTATGGAGCCCTACTTTCCAGGAATGCACTGGTGATTTTACATAACAGAAAAGATAGTAACAGCAAAAAAAAAAGGCACTGGAAATAAGAAAATCAGTTAATGGCAAACACATATGAAAAATAAAACAACTTGGATACTTCTTACATGTTTTGAAAATGAGACTTTCCCTTATACTTATGTATACTTATGTATACAGATTTATACTTATGTATACAGATTTATACTTACGTGTAAATTGCTCTAAGTTTTCCCCAAATTTAATATCAAGAAGTTCCAAACAGAACAACAATAGATGCAATCAAAACAAAAGAGTAAAGCGTAGAAGTTACTTAAGTCTTCTTATAAGACAGAACAAATTCACCTGGGTTACGAGTAAGAAGCAGCCTAAGACAATCCTAGCCTCAAGTCAATAGGACGCTAGTTAGACAGTAAGAAAAGAAAAAACTTAACAGGAAGAAACCCCTCCAAGTCTGTAACTGCATAGTACACTCATTTCTAGATTTAACAGCTTAAAGAGGCTTAAGCTACACTGATCTTTCTTAAACAAGGTACTCAGAACCCACTTATAAGTAAAATCAATTCCTAAATAAAGCTTGAAATCGCCACATTTTCAGAGCTCTCCTTATAAATTCTGCACTTCTTACCTTCTTAAAACACGAGGTCCTCAACAATGATACGGCTAGTACACATGGTTTGTTCTTCTAGGTTTAAAAACTTCTGCAATTTAATTTTAATTTTGAGGTCCTCTTGGGAAGTAAGTGCCCTTCAAGCCACTGCATTTTTTACAGACTCTGAAGTCCAGTCTGTTTCTCCAACTTTACACAGATGCCATCTTATTCTCTTTTCTTGCAATTACATTAATAAAGACTTTTGTTCTTCCATAGTGTTATATTTTACATAGTTGTTATTTACACAGCACTCTCTACAAGAGTAGTAACAGAAGCTGGATTTGGTCTTTTGGAATTGCCAGAGTACACTGTTTGTTTCTCCTTCATCTTTTCACCAGGCTTTCTACAACTAGCATCCTTCTACCTTTCCTCATATCCCAGCACTTTAAGTAACTGTTGTCAACTGCAGCTACCAGTACACAACATCCTCTTGTACCTGTCATATCCCAACAGTGACACAAAGCGATACGCTGGATCATCTGCAGGTACCAGAGGATGTGATATCATCTGGAGAGTGTTTGATACTTGAACAAGTATGCTCCAGCTCCACTCTGAGGAAAAGATGGTGGGGTCCAAAGATGTACATGACTACCCTATTAAACTGTCAGGTTGTGCACATTTCTCAAATTATTACATAATGACACAACAGTCGGGGTTGGAAGGGACCTCTGGAAATCGTCCAGTCCAACTCCATCTGCTAAAGAAGGTTCACCTAGAGCAGGCTGCACAGGAACACATCCAGATGGGTTTTGAGTACCCCCAGAGAAGGAGCTCTGGGCAGCCTGTTCCAGTGCTCTGTCACTTCCACAGTAAAGAAGTTTTTCCTCATGTTCAGGTGGAATTTCTGGTGCTCTGGTTTGTGCACATTGTCCTGTCACTGGGAATCACTGAAAAGAGTCTGGCCCAATCCTCTTCACACCTACCCCTTAGATAATTATAAGCACTGATATGATCCCCTCTCAGTCTTCTCCAGGCTAAATAGATGCAGGTGTCTCAGCCTTTCCTCGTAAGAGAGATGCTCCAGTTCCCTAATCATCTTTGTGGCCCTCTGCTGAACTGTCTCCAGTAGTCCTGGTCTTTCTTGAACTAGGGAATATGGGGATGGAAGAGTCCACCACTGCATACGTGGTCATATCATTGCGTTGGTTGGCAAGAAACTGTGGGACAGTTAAGCAGGAGAGAACACTGAGCTGAGATAACTGCAAAGGAACTTTTGAGACTTTTTGGTTGCTAGGCAAGAGAAACATTTGTAGCAAGTAGAGTTCTTGCTGAATCCTTGTAGCTGCGCAACTTTAGAGTAGAAAATCACTGGGGTAGCTTACTAATGGGGTATATAAGGCTTTGCTTGGGCATAATAAAGTGATTTAGTTTTCGCACCCAAACAGAGTCCGTGCCGTCAGCTGCCACAGGGGAACTCAGAACTAGACACAAGACTCCAGGTGTAGCCTCAGTTAGGCAGAGTAGAGGGGGAGAATAACCTTCCTCAATCTGCTGGCCAGACTCTTCTTAATGCACCCCAGGATACCATTGGCCTCCTTGGCCACGAGGGCACATTGCTGACTCTTGTTTAGCTTGTTGCCCACCAGAACGACAGTGGAAGAACACTGGAATTTACAGTGGAAAAAGACAACATCCTCAGACACAAGATCAAAGTCCCTCCCTGTAGTATATGCCTCCCTTATCCAGCCACTATACAGGGTTAAACCTCTTCATGCCCTGAGATCATAATATAACCACTAAGACTAATCAATATACATGAAAATGAACCAACCATATGCATACCTTGTTGAGTTTCCACTTCAGTTCTTAGTTGTAACAGCTCTACTTCTTTAGACTGCAATTGTTCATTCAAGGTTTTCAAGGATTCCTCACTTTCTTTCATCTGTTTTCAGTGGGGAAAAAAACCCTAAAATTAATTTGTGAAGGTTTTTTTTTCTACCATGCCTGACAATTCAACCTTTATTTTAAAAAACTAAATGAGAAAAAAAAAATTGCTTTGATTATTTTTTTAGCATTAGCCTAGCCCAACAATAAAATTGAGACACTTAAAATGGTTATTCCCACATAAAGTATCCTCATATATTTTAAAAACCCAAGGAATGATGAAAAAACACCACATATCTTCAGCAAATAAAATTAATTCTACAGTAAAAATTCACTAACAATGCAGTACTATATAACATGCATTTAAATCGTCACTTAAAAAGCCATACCATTTTATCCAGTTTGTTTTTCAGATTATCTCGGTCAATGCAGGCCTCTCGATAGGCCTGGTATGCCTTATTTACTTGTTCACGTCCAACTGCACTGCATTCCTCTTCCAGGCGGGAGCCAAGCAACTAGAAGTTTAACAGACGCAAGAAGTAAGTGATGTCTGTTATATGGAGAACTGCAAAATTTAAAAAGTGCAACAGTACAGCCTGCAACATTAAACCAACACCATTTTTTTAAGTTTAAAAAATAAATTTATCAAATACGCTAATGCAGATCCAAATTTTTTACAAAAGTGGAACGAATGCCATCAATAAATTCTGCACTCTCTAGCCATACTTAATGGTCACTGGTTCACTGCTATGAGTATGTTTAAAAAACACCGACAAGTCATGATTACTCACGCCGACAACTCCTTAGTCATATTGTTCCAGGCTCTGAGGATGTACAAACTGCTCTTTGGAAAAAGTGTTAAGCACATGAAGATACAACACATGGAAAATTCAGAAGAACTGAACATATTTTTTTAAATTATTCATAATTTAAACAAAGATTTCCCCCCCCCAGTGTATTCATGTAAAAAAACCAAAGCAGAATTATTTGCAAATAATTATTAACTTCCAGATCACCACTACCTCATTGCCTGGTAAGGTAAAAGACAAGCAAGGAGGAATGAACACTACCAACTAGATTGTCAGAGTTAAAATATATTCAGTATTTTTACTAAGATAGCAAGAAGAGAAGTCTTGCACCAAATTACATCTGTTCACACAGAAAGTCCTTGTTTTGACCAAGTACTGCATTACCCTTTTCATTCTAGTCATCCTGCACATTTGCTTTAAGATATTGAGGCATTTAAATATATTCAGTGTAACCAATGTAGATATTTGAGATAGATTTATGTGTTTTCTTAAAAATTAAGAGACACACAGAAATATACCAAAATTCAAGAGGTGACAGCTATGTATGTACCTTAAATAAGTCCTCTTTCAGGTGTTTGCTTGGAAGGAAGCACAGGAAAGAAAGACAAAGATAGGAAGCTTCTGCCCTTTGCTTTATGTATTGACCCTCAAATTGTGCATACTACTCATTTTACGCTTTGTCCTTTACGTTTTCCTCCCCCAAAATAACGGAATTCCGATAGAACATAAGCCTTACCAAACTTTCTGGAAGTTTCTATACGCTTGGAAATTTAAAACTAGAAAGTGGTAACACTTTTTTTTTTTTTTTTTTTTACGATACAGGTATACTCACCATTAAAAAAGACTGAAAGACAGTTCTGTAACTTAATGGTCTGGGCCTTCTAAACAGCCCCCCTCTCACAGCACCATTTGTATGGTATTCACATACTAAACCCACAGTTTTCTCTATGGAAAACACAAAACAAAGTATCATCTTCAAAACAATTAAGCTGTACCAGGCCAATCCTAAAGATGCAAGACTGAAAGGGATTGTCAAGGTCAAGTCCTGTTTATTGTGATTTTGAGTAACCACATAAAAAGACGTAACACTCAGCACAGTTCGGAGAATATTCAGTCTAGAACTCTATAATTCCTACCCCCATGACCCCCATTGGACAGCATATAAAGTGCTGAGAACGTTTTGCCTTTTGACAGAAAGTCAATCCTGTCATACTAGTCACCAAGAACTTCTGAATAAGTGTTTCAAAGTTCTATGGAGTGTGGCTCAAGCTCTTCACTCCAATGCCACAAAATAATACATACTTAGTAAGCTTTTAAGAGTCTGTAACACATACTTACAACTAAGTACTAATAAATGTCTCAACTCCAACTCTAGAATCTATCTTTCCATCTTATGTTAAGAATCATGGAATTGTAGAATGCTTTGGGTTGGAAGGAACCTTAAAGATCACCTAGTTCCAACCCCCCTGCCATGGGCAGGGACATCTTCCACTAGATCAGGTTGCTCAAAACCCCATCCAATCTGACCTTGAACGTCTCCAGGGATGGAGCATCCAGGATTTCTCTGGGCAACCTGCCCCAGTGCCTCACCACCCTCACAGTAAAAAATGTCTTCCTAATATCTAACCTAAATCTCCCCTCTTTCAGCTTAAAACCGTTACTCTCCGGCCTATCACCACACTGCCTGATAAAAAGCCCCTAAGAAAAGAGCCTAAGACATCAAAAAGCAATCTATCAAAGTCAAGACCTTCTACAGTACAAAGACTCACTACTGAACGATGAATATACATTTAATGATAGTATTCTTTAATCAGAGAGAAAAGCCTGTGCCATGGTCTTTTTCTAAGCTTTAATGAACTTTGCTATACTAAGACTACGGCAAACTGCACGTAAAACAAATTCCTATATTCCTTTAGGTTTTAGAATTCTACATCAAGAAATAGCCAGCCAACATCTCCACGTTAAGCACAGCAACTTTGTACTTCACGTTTGAGACCGCTATTAAGCTAAACCTAGCTAGACATTCTTAAAAAACAGTTTTGCCTTATCATTTCAGTATGCCGAGCCCTAGAGATTCTTCTGATAGACAATTCCTGGATTCTGACAACTTATAGTTGAATAGTGAGGTGCCAAGTCTAAGTCACTTAATAAACTAATTAATAAAAACCATAAAGAGGCAGATGAAATACAGTAACAACCCAATACAACTACACCTCTTTGTGAATCAAAGACAGTGTCTTTGCAGGGCACTACCGCATTCCATCACATATATGCCCAGTAAGGATCAAAATCCCGGTATGACATAACTAGAGACCAAGAATAATAAACTGTTTCAGTTAAATAAAACAATTTACAAGAACTTTTTAACTTGGAAATTATATTAAATATTTATTTTAAATACTTAATCATCTGCTAAAACGCAGCTGCTGCCAGAAGCTGATAAATTGACTTTCTTCTTACCTTCTCTTCTAGAATTCTCACTCTTTTTTTCAAGAGGGAGTTCTCCTTCTCTGTCTCCTTTAGTCGTTTCTTGATATCTTCATATGCAGTGACAAGTGCAAAGTGTGAAGCAACAGACTCATCTCCACCATAAGATGGAACAGGAATCTCCCCGTCTCTTTTATGAGTGTTGTCTGCTTTTTCATGGTTCAAAATACAGATGTCATCCTCTACAAACTCGTCCATGACAGCTGTTGAAAAAAAACAGATATGAGTGCAAAATTGAAGACAAATTCACCAAGAGTCTCAAGTCTGAAAACCTTCCAAAATAATACCGCAGGCTGTTTCTGTTTAAGTATGACAAGACTGAATAATTAGGAAATATGTCAATCTTGCAGAAAAAAATCTTGATATCCATTTTAAATAAAAAAAAAAGGTGGATGGAAAACTTGATAAAAACTTTTGAGTACATACCAAATTTATGAATATCTAAATGCATTTTTATTATGATACCATCTGAGAACTTGGTTGGTACTAAATATCTGGCCTTCAAAGGAATGTTATATTAGAATTTTTGCAAGCCAGTCCTGAGCAATAAAAGAGATTATAGTGTCCAGAAGTCAACAAACTCCTGTGGCTCCTAAGCACAAGAGCCACATTTCCTTCATTCTTAAACGCAAATATTTATACTTTTCCCAAACTTTAAAATGGAATCTTAGGGTACACTTGCATTGGTCCTTCAAGAGGCTGCATGGGTCTTTACTTGCTAACAGTAGAAAACATCCTGTGCTGAACAACGATTACAGTAATTTTCAGCTGCAAGAATGAAAACACTCAATAACACGATCTATCTCAACACACATGGAGAAAACTGACAATAATCTGACCATATGAAAAGTATAGCCCTAAACTACTAGGCAAAACCATTTGAATGACAAATGCAAAGTAACCATTAGATGCAGTTTTTGTTACAACACACATCATTTGGGCACAGTAAAACATTCATTAACAAAACAGTACCTTCAAAAAAACCTCCATATACTTTATTGAATTTCAGGGCTTAAGAGAAACCCCCAACAGCATTTTCTTTAATCTTACTATTCACTTGGAACAAGTTCAGGTATTTGATTTAAAACAAACAAAACAAAACCCACTCAAAATCAACCAAACAAAAATGATACAACTCATTCTTATTTAGTTACAAATATCAAGATTCCTTGCACTTAGATGCACTAACAAATGCTATATGCTACCTGAAAACATTTCTTCCCCTACTTAAACTGCTGATGCTACTACTACTAAAAGCTGGGTTTTTTGTTTTTATTTTTCCCCCTTGAACAAATTCTTAAGTTCCTCATGATTAGCTAATGAACCAACAGAAATGCTGGAATGAAAGAAATCAGCATAATGAAGACAGTTTATATTGTAGGAAAAAGTTATTGCAACAGAAAACCTGACCTGATAGCAAAACTTTGCAGAAAAGGCAGGCATCAGTAGGGAAAAAAATCCTCACAGCCACAATCGCTGTCTCTACTGTGTATTTATTTGCTATTCAAATTCAAACTGTACATCTATTTGTTTAGCAATACTAAGAGGTAAAGGGATCACCTGGCCTGGAGCTTCTCTATGTGGTCAAATTTCTCTCACCGTGCCAGCAATGGAAAAGCCTCATGTACTGCAGCATGAGGAAGAGCTGTAGTACAGTTATAGCTGAACAATGGTACTGTTACCACATTTGTCTCAATTTGCTCCAAGGCAGTAAGACAACATGAGAAAAAAATGGTGACAGCTCATTTATACTAAACAGACAGCAATGGAGTGGCAAGAGTGAAAAAAAAAAAAAAGACAAGAAAAATACAAACCAAAACTGGCACCCTTTTAATAGTTATCTTCAAGAGGCAAACAGATGTCTTGTATGCTGTTTGATGGATTCTAATACAACAGGTAGCCCACGCTTCCCTTGCCTGTTGTTCTGCCTCATTTTCCCTTGAGTTTCTACTTGAGTAGAAAGAGCTTTGCAAAAGAGATTTGCTTCCTTTTCATTGCAAGAATAATATCACTCCATGCACAAGGCAACCTTGACCAAAAGCACTACATCATCCAAACTGCATTAACTGACTGAAGGAATTGCTCATTTTGCCTTCTAAGATGAGCATAACATATCAGCTTTCCTTCCCCTATTTTACCAAGGGCCCTGCAAGTTCTCATCCATCTCATCAAATTCCAAAAGCTTGCCTTCTGCAGGCAACACACCTCCTTTTCTCTGAACACCAGACTGAAATGTCATTAAAGAAGTGTCACAGCTTATCATTACCTCTTGAAGAAAGCACTAAATTATGTGACCTTGTACAAAACCTGTATCTTTATCACCACTCTTTCCTATAGCTCCTAAACTCAAGCATTGTACACTGTGTTTCTTGTACATCTCGGTTACACCATAAGGCAGCAATAAGGGAAAACAGGAGACAACACCAAAAGATGAGACCATATTTATTCTGTATTTTACTAACTAAAACTCACTGTCTTTACGAGCTTCCAGAAGCGCAAGACCTTCCAAGTAAGACTCAGTATACACAAACACTACGAACATTTTTTTTACTTGGAAGATCTCATTTAGTTTACAGGATCACTCAAGTCTGTTTTTCTGATGCTGCACTCTAAGCCAACACTAAAAGCTATTTTAAAGACAAGCATATAAATCAACATAAATCAAAGGGGCTTGTAATACATATTTTCTAAATTTCTACACACAAGATAACCCTTTCAGAAAGATCCAATAGACACGTCTTTTACTATCTTATTGTAACTAACTGTCAACAAACTGCCTACAAAAGTCTACTTCTCCTGAGAGACTGGTGCTCAAATAAGACACTTTCCTCTCAGCTCATCCCTTTGAAAGGCAGATCTGATCACGTAACACTTTGCAGGGGACAGTGGCAACACATCTCTCACAGGCTTAAATCAAGCAACTGGGATATGCAGAAGGAAGTATGTGATTTTTAAACTTTGTGCTTCAATTATCATAAATAGATAAATTTACCATAAAGCACGCTTCTCTGTACTGGAAGCTCAACAGCCTGAGAAGAAGGGAAAATCACCACAATATTCGCATTGTATATACTTTATTTTTATCTTTCATTATCTCTGTTAACATAAACTATTAATAATATTCACACACCATATCACACGGACACAACTACAAAAAAGCACAATCATTTCAGCTTTACAAGAGACACTGTTCTAATAACCATGGTCATCATGCCAAACAACAAGGAAACAAAACTGAGCCTTCAGACACTTTCAAATAAATAGATAGATTTACATAAACTGAAATTTAAATGCCACTGAACGCAAATTAACTCAGAATTTTAGGACATCACATGAAAGAAATATAATAATAAAATATTTATATTACTCTCAGTTTAGCATAAGATCATTTCAAAGCCATAGCATACTCAATTAGAAAACAAAAAACTGTTGGTAATTTGAGATTTTGCCCTACCTCTCAAAGCACGTTTCTGCTTTTGGAAAGTGACACTACTCTTGAAACTGAAAGCACCTTTTCTTCACAAAACAAACAAGCCACTATGATTTCTAAGAGATTTCATAATGGCATCATCAGTCAATTTGAAAGGAAAAGTCTTGACATATTTTGTTCTAAACAGCTTACCATTTTTTCCCATAACAGTTACTCTACAAAACTACACAGTTAATTTGAAAAAAAAAAAAAAACAACCAAAAAACCCAAACAACAAACAACACTGCAAAAACTGTAACAAATCTACAGACAAGGGAAAAATAATTAAGAAAAAAATGCATTTATTGAATCTCAGGTATGAGTTGATACAAAATAATTTTAACAGTTAACTCTATTAGTAAACATCAGTCTGTTCCCTGTGCTTATTGGATATTCCTTTTAATGCATATTTCAAAAAATTTCAAACTTCACAGTCTACAGAAGTATACCATAGACATTTCCTAAGAAAAAAAGTGCTATGACCTCTGTATGGGATAAGCACTTGACGACTCAAAGGTAAGCTATAATAGATATGTCACTAAACGCAGTACACATTAGATGGGCATAAGGCAAAAGTCACATTAGAAAAATCAGAGCAGCTTTGCTAAGTATATCTAAATAAATCAACACAATCTAAAAAATGAAAGAAAACAAAAAAAAACTCTGAACAGTTTCTCTATGCTGCAAAAAACTTTCAAAGTATTTCCAAAGGAAAAAAAACAAATGGAAAGTTACTTCTCCAACACCTGCTAAGCCTGTATTAAAAGGCCAATAAAAGCTCTAAGCTCATGCAAGGATAAAACCCGGCTGTGTATGATCAGCAGTTCTATAAAGGTCATGGTGAAACAGCTCACCCAGCTCTTTGCTGTGCTGTCAGGAAAAAGAAAAATAAAAAGAAAAATGCATGCTCACAAATAGTTTTTCCTTCACCAGAAGGTCTCTCATATTATTAAAGCACCAGACGGAAACCCTTAGAAGACAAAACTTTACAGAAAGGGGTTATATCTGTAAGAAATCCATGACAACAGCTGTACCCTTTAGTTTTACTCCTTAAGGACAGGTATCAAAATTTAATGTCTGCAGTATTACCGTATATCATTTAAAAAATATGAACTGTAAGCAACAACCAAAGAACTGCTTTCTGCCACAATACATCCATTAGATTATTGCACAAGTTATGACTCCTCAAATCTGGCAGTCCCATAAGGGCTTGTAGGATTGTTTAGAGTCCAGACACAGACCTCTGCTCATCTTTTATTCTATTTGGCTTCTGCAGTTTCAAGCCACACTTGTATGCACTGCTGCCAACACCTCAGATCTGTCACTCTGAAGCACCTGAGTGAATTTTGATCTCTGTAGATCTGCAATTCATGAGATTAACTGGTTACTTTCGTACAGATTAAGTGAAAGATTCCCAAATAAAATATTTATAGTAATCTACAGACAAGTTAAGGTATACAAATGTAATTGATGTTCAACTCTACTGACTTAAAGCATGCTTTACAACCCTACTTACCACAAATCCCAAGAAAGGCACCCTAATTTTTCCTCTGACAAAGAAACATCTTACATTTATGTACTTGTCTGCACATGAAACAGCCTATTTAAATGGATTTTCATCTTTTAAAAATTGTATTAAATATATCAATATTTAATATTATAAATATATTCAATGTATTATAGATGAATGTCACATATATTAAATGTATCATATGTTAAATATATTAATGTATGTTTATATTAAATAATTAATGTGGGGTGTTTTTTTAAAAAAAACAACCCAAATGCACTCTTCACAGGATGGAATATTAAGTTCTAGCAGGAATGATTATGTCCACTGTAGAAAAGAACGGTTTCCAGAAACCACTGCTTTTGTTCATTGATGCTTAATAAAGGTTATAGAACAACTTTGATTTAATATATGAAATATCTAGAGAGTAAGAAAGTTTTCCCATTTCTCACTAATTTTTGGCATGAATATAGCTTTTCTCTACATAGAGCTTTACAAATATTAGTCATTAACACCATCGGAGCTAAATAGTAGTTAAACATAAAACACATTTTACATAAGAGGAATGCAGGATGCAGAGGCTCTAACAGCAAACGGACCACTGCTGAAACGGATTTCTGCAGTCTGAAACATTAATCTTACTCTCAGGAGAGGAGATGATAAAAACAGGATTACATCAAAATTTCCCAGTATCGAGCAGATTCCCATTTTGCCCCATCTTCTGATTTGAAAGGGAACAGAATCATTTTCAAACATTTCCAAATGTGAAATGCAAATAATTTCAAGATGGTATTTTCCTGATGTTTTTCAAGGCTGCTGAGTCTGAACCAGACTTGAGGGGTTTGACTTCATAATGATAGTAGGAAGTCTCCAGCTGTTAATAACAAGAGCGTACCTGTTATTAACAAGTTTTGTACTGGTTTACCTTTCCTTACACAGAAGGGACTATATATGCACAGACACCAAAATAAAATGTTAAAAATCAAGCAATGCCTTCAATCCACAGGAATCCCAAATGCGTCATGCAGCCCCCACCTTAATTTCAGAAAAGTTGTACTGCTTCATTCTTTAAAGACACTTCAGTGCAGCATGAAAAACACAGAATTCCTTCAGTCAGAATCAAAAGCTCCACACAATATATGGAGTATGTGACGCGTGATACTAAAACAAGCAAGACTCCCAGTCTCTTCAAGCATCTGAGGGACAGATGCAAAATGATAGAAATCTTTGTTTCTCTTCCAGTTGTGAACAGTCTGAGAGACACTGCTTTTTACAGATACTTGCTCCATTTTTCGAGCAAAAAATCTGCATATATGCATTTCAATAGCTGCTAGCTTCAGCCACTGCTTGTTCTTCCTCGTGGACAAAGTCCACAGCCCCACAGAACTCCCTAAGACTCCATGCATAAGAGGGCACAGCCCTGCAGCTTCATACTTGCTGCTCTTTCAGAACGCATCAACGCATCAGCTATATTACACCTCCGAATAGCTTTCATTTTGCTGCCTCCAGGAAATGGAAAGTTACTGTCTCTAAGCTCACAAACCAGATCACTGTAGTTCATCTACCGTGAACATCTAGGTAAGCTAGAGGAGCCAAGCAAAATCTCGTTAGGTACAACAGGCAATTTTTTCAATCTTGAGCTTTTTCAAATAAATAATCTACCCTCACAAGAATGAGAAAACTACTAAAAAGCTCATTTTCTGACAAGTGCTTTCTGTGAACAGTTTCATACTCCTGTATTTTCATCACCGATTTGCAAGGCCTACGCATCCTCAACATAATATATTCAATTTGCCTTTCCATGGATGCTGTCACAACCACCATTCTCCCTGACATTCATCAGAAAAGGAGAGGGGGGGGAGGAAAAAAAAAGTTGGAGTCAATTAATTATTGTCCTTTTAGCATCACATAATCCTATTTATTGAACTACTAAATTTAATCCTGAAGCTAATTAGAAGCAATACTGCCTACGAAACATGAGTAAGAATAAGATGGCTTCTGGCTGTGAAACTCTTCTAGCAACAATTAAAGTACAGTTGCTGAAAAACCCATATGTTCTCATGCTAACACTTTATATTATTTTAATATATACTCTTCTTGTGTTCCTTCCTTCCCATTTCAAAATGTTTATAAAGAACAACTATTTATGAAAACTAAGAGGATTTGTTTTGGTTTTCTAAACCTTCTTTTGTAAAACAAACGACAGGTCTTACCTCCAAGTCTTAAGTTTCCTCCCACTCAATTCAACTAACAGATTAACTCATGTTCAACATGTTCACATGCTCAGTGATAATGTATTATGAAAGCCTTCTAGATAATTACATTAACATATAATTCAACTGGAAACACACCTCACCTGTTACAGCTATTAAAAGGCAAGTTAAGCTGAGTCACACTGATGGCCCTTGGTCATCCCACAGTTCACTAACATAGCATCTGGAGGTTTTCAAGCCTGGATTCCCTTTCCCACAAAGGGCTGGAACAGATGATCTTTCCAGGTCCCTTCCAGCCTGGACTGTTCTACAATTCTGTATTCAGGTTTACATCTTATTTTGACAAACCTGGTCATTTGAACACAAGTTTCTGGTAGCAGTTTGTAAGTGGATGACTTCAAATGTTCAATTACTTCATTTTATACACGGGGAGCTCTGCGTAGAAGTATTATATAATCATGTAAGTAATAGCTAATTAATGCAATTATAAAACAAAACCATAAAACTGACTGTGAAGCTGATTGTGGATAAATCACATACATATGGAATCTTGTTAAGTTCCCCCTCAGCAGAACCCATCACTGACTTCTACCAAGCTAGTTACTAGGCTGACTCTTGTATTAATCCTATCACTGCTATTTTCACTTATTTTCCTCAAAATCTTTTCTAAAGAAATCAAATATTGATAGCATGTACAGTAACTGGTCTGCACATTTCCCAGGGTAGTTTCCACTTTCGTTAGCAGACATCCCTCATTTAACATTTTCCAGTCACAACGCACAATCCCCAATTCAATGCTTCTATCAATATCATAAGAACAAACATTACTGGATTTGCAACTTCAGGTACAGTTTTTCCAACCGTACCTGTACCAGTTTTTCTAAGCTGTGAGGTGAATTTGCTCTGTTTCTCCACCTGGAGTATACTAAATACAGTTTGCTCTATTTGACCTGACAACTTCACACTTTCTCCACCTTTTAGCTACACACAGAAATCACATACTGAAAAACAAATCATCGTACATACTGAAAACCACAGCAGAATATTTGCTGAAATTTAGGCAATCTTAAAATTATCTCTCATTTATTACCCATTTTTGCTACACATAAATATCACTTAATCCCCCTTGCTCTTTTAAAGACCTTTTTACTATTTAATTTCCACTGTAAAATATAACCTAGCTCGTATCCTGGCAATAGTCACTTTGGACTGTAAACTGTAGCATAGACTCAAGAAAAAAAAAGAAAGGCAGCTCTAGAACACACACAGGGTTTTCAGGTAAGAGGTGGTTAAACCCCTCATATAACTGGATCTAGAGTTCACTCAGCCAGTGTTTAGTAAAGTCATAGAATAGTTTGGGTTGGAAGGGACCTTAAAGATCGTCTAGCTCCAACCCCCTGCAATGGGCAGGGACACATCCCACTAGATCAGGCTGCCCAAGCCCCATCCAACCTGGCCTTCAACACCTCCAGGGATGGGGCAGCCACCGCTGCTCTGGGCAATGTGGGCCAGGGCTTCCCCACCCTCAATGTGAAGAAATTCCTCCTTATGTCTAGTCTATATCTGCCTCTCTCCAGTTTATGCCCATTGCCCCTTGTCCTATCACTACAAGCCTTTGCAAACAGCCCCTCCCCAGATTTCCCGCAGCACCTTCAGGTACTGGAAGGTCGCTATAAGATCTCCTCGGAGCCTTCTCTTCTCCAGGTTGAACAACCCCAACTTTATCAACCTGTCCTTATATGGGAGGTGCTCCAGCCCTCTGATCATCTTTGTAGCCCTTCTCTGGACCTGTTCCCCTGTTCCAACACCTCCACATCCTTCTTATGTTGAGGATTCCAGAGCTGGAATCCTCAACATAAGATTTTCTGCCTTCCCTCAGAGTTGCTGGCTCAAAAACTGCACTTAGAGTTTGAGATAACAGTTTCTTCACTTGTTATAGTGCAATCATCTGATCAACACTCACTTACATCACAAGGTCTTTTGTAAAATATGAGTTATTCAAAGAACAAAAGGTAGTAGTTATCTTTGGTTTGGTTTCTATATTAAAAATTCCAGGATATATGTGCTAACAGATAACTGGTATTATTAGCAGTAGTAGCATTTGATCACAGACCAATATCCAGGAAATTACATGTTTACTGTAGTTCACAATAACATTTCTGAGAAAAGGCTGTCTCAAAAGAGCACCCGACCTTTGAAGCCCAGAACAGACTTGACTTTTATGACAATACTCCTCCCTTCACTCCACTTTTTCCAGAGCTGGCTTCCAGTATGATGGTTTTACTGCATACACACCATGTAAGACAGCAGGGGAATTAAGGGATTCCTTAAGAAATGTGAAAGTTCCTAAAACCACTCCCTGGAATAGTTTACGGCCCAACCCACTCTCACATGTAAGTTGCCAGGAGACAGAAGTACTTAAGGCCATCAGAGCAACAGGTGAAACACCAAGATTTAAAGCTGTAATTTCCCAAAAGTCAAAAGCATTACTAGTGCATAAGACTTTCTCAACACTTACTTATACTCCATTCTTCCAAACCAACATGGCCTGCAATACCTGTATTCCAGTCTGCTTCAATATTTCATCATATTTCTGTTTTCACATCTTGTGCCAATAGTCCTACTTCGTACATTTTGCCAGATTCCCCTGTACTAAACACACAAATTGCTGCTCTAAGAACTCAGTTTTCCATCTTAATTAGGCGCAGGTTTTGGCTATTGCACTGTCTACCTGAGACCCACTACCGACTCATTAGTGGTACCTCTAAACTATGCTCACAGATCCCCAGCTAAACACTCCTGTAAAGCAAAAGTGGGCAGGGATATCAAACAAGGCTCTATGAACCTGCTCCTTCTATGAGAATGGCTATATTTTAAGAATCATAGAATGGTTTGGGTTGGAAGGGTCCTTAAAGATCACCTAGATCCAACCCCCCTGGCATGGGCAGGGTCACCTTCCAGTAGATCAGGTTACTCCAAGCCTCATCCAACCCGGCCTTGAACACCTGCAAGGATGGGGAATCCATGACTTCCTCAGACAACCTGTTCCAGTGCCTCACCACTCGCACAAGAAAAAAATTCTTCCTAATATGTAACCTAAATCTCTCCTCTTTCAGCTTAAAACTGTTAGCCCTCATCCTATCACTACACTCCCTGATAAAAAGCCCCCCCCCTAGCATTCCTGTAGGCCTCCTTTAAGTACTGGAAGGCTGTTATAAAGTCTCCCTTCTATTCTCCAGACTGAGCAACCCCAACTTTCTCAGCCTGTTCTCACAGGGGTGGTGCCCCAGCCCTCTGATAATCTTCAAGCCCCCCTCTGGACTCACTCTAACAAATCCATGTTCTTCCTGTGCTGAGGACTCCAGAATTGAACACAATACTCCAGGCAAGGTCTCACAAGGCCAGAATAGAAGGGGAGAATCACCTCCCTTACCCTGTTGGTCACACTTCTTTTGATGCAGCCTAGGAGAAAATTGGCTTTCTGGGCTGCAAGGGCACATTGCCAGCTTGCGTTGAGCTTCTCATCAGCCAACACCCCCAAGTTCTTCTCCTCAGGGCTCTTCTCAATCCATTCTGTGCCCAGCCTGTAACTGTGCTCGGGATTGCCCTGACCTCAGTGCAGGACCTTGCACATTGTCAAACTTCATCAGATTCACACAGGCCCACCTCTCAAGCATGCCAAGGTCCCTCTAAATGGCAGAGAAAGAAGAGAAACTAAGGTTCCCCCAGAAACGCTTCTGTCCCCAGGAGGAACCACTCTGACTCCACCAGGCAAGAGACAAGAGGGCTGGAGCACCTCTGCTGTGAGAGAATTGGAGTTGTTCAACCTGTAGAAGAGAAGGCTCTGAGAAGACCATACAGCAACCTTCCAGTACCTACAGGGGCTACAGGAACAATGGGGAAGAACTTTTTACAAAGTATGTAGTCACAGGACTTAGGAGCAATAGCTATAAATTGGAGAAAGGAAGATATAGCCTAGAGATAAGGAGGAATTTCTTCACGATGAGGGTGGTTAGGCACTGGCACAGGTTGCCCAGAGAAGCTGTGGCTGCCCCTTCCCTGGAGGTGTTCAAGGCCAGGCTGGATGGGGCCTTGGGCAGCCTGATCCAGTGGGAGGCGTCCCTGCCCATGGCAGGGGAGGCTGGAATTGGTTGATCTTTAAGGTCCCTTCCAACCCAAACCATCCTATGGTCCTCCGACACCAAGCTCCCCGCCCACCCCTCCGCGCCCGGACCAACCTCCGCGGGCCTCGCTGGGGCCGGGCGGCTCAGCGGCGAGCGGTCCCCTCGGCGGGGAGGCAACGCCGAGCTCCACTCGGACCCCCTCGGGCTCCCATCGCCGCCTCCCCGGGGAAGTCCCGGGGCGCCACCCCCACCGCAACAGGAAGTTAACACGCGCCTCACGTGACGCCAAAGCCGGGTCCCCCCGGCGGCGCTCCGCAGCCAATGGCAGCTCCTGACATCCGGAAGGAGAGAGGCGGGGCTGCTCCCGACCCCGCTCGGACTACAAATCCCGGCATGCACGCGAGAGGGCGCCACGCGGAGCACCTCGGGAAGGACCCCTCCCTAGGCCCTGACTCCGCCCCCACCCCGAGTGGCCCCGCCCCTTGGCCGCCCCCGCTCCTGATTGGCCCCCGCCCCCGCCCTTGATTGGTCTCCACCCCTGTCTGGCCCCGCCCCTTTCATCGCCCCTGTCTGGCCCCGCCCCTTTCCCCGCCCCTGGGTGGGAAACAAAGTGGTTGAAGGGTTTAGAGAGGGAGGAGTGTGAGGAGCGGCTGAAGTCGCCTGGTCTGTTCAGCCTGGAGGAGACTTGAGGGGAGGCTTCATAGCACTTCACTGCTTCCTCACAATGAGAGGAGAAGGTGCTGATCTCTCTGTGACCAATGATAGGACCCAAGGGAATGGCAGGAAGATGTGCCAGGGGAGGTTTAGGTTGGACATTAGGAGAAGGTTCTTCACACAGAGGGTGGTGGAGCAATGGAACAGGTTCCCCAGGGAACAGTGATGGCACCAAGCCTAAAAATATTCAGGAACCATTTGGGCAACACCCTCATGGTGTGAATGTTGGGGTTGGCTGTGCAGGGACAGGAGCTGGACTCAATCCCATGGGTTCCTTACAGCTCTTAATGTTCTATGATTGCCCCTTCAGAGCTGCCCTGAGAGTTTTCCAAGTCAAAATCAGACCATAATACAGCAGTAAAGATCAGTGTCTTTTACTGGGGAGCTGCCCCTGTCATGACGCGCATATGGTGAGGAAGTTCACTCCAAACGCTCCTGAACAGAAGGTGGGATTTTTCTCCCCATTTTATGTTCTTTGAACTATTCCCAGCTTCTTGAGACATTTATACCTGTGCACAGTGGAAGGCTGAGTGAGCCACAATAGAATCACAGAATCATTTATGTTGGAAAAGACCTTTAAGATCACCACGTCCAACCATTAACCTAACCCGCCAAGTCCACCGGTATTCCATGTCCATAAGCGCCGCATCTACAGGTCTTTTAAATAGCTCCAGGGATGGTGACTCAACCACTCCCCTGGGCAGCCTCTTCCAGTGCTTGACAACACTTTCAGTGGATAAATATTTCCTAATATCCAAACTAAACTTCCCCTGGCACAATTTGCTGCCATTTCTTCTTGTCCTAGTTACCTGGGAAAAGAGACCAACACCCACCTCACTACAACCTCCTTTCAGCTAATTGTAGAGAGATGTAAGGTCTCCCCTCAGCCCTCTTTGCACCAAGCTAAACGGCACCAGTTCCCTCAGCTGCTCCTCGTAAGACATCACCAGCTTCATTGCTCTTCTCTGAACATCCTCCAGCAGCTCCATGTCTTTCTTGTTCTGAGAGGTCCAAAACTGAGCACACTACTGGAAGTGCAGCATCACCAGCGCTAGGTACAGTGTAATTTTTTTTCATCCCTACTCCTTTTTCAGTTTGCAACAAGTGCAGGTATGTGCAAAGGCAGAGGTGAGGGGCAGCACAGGGCCTATTGCTGTGCCAGGGTGACGAGATCACCATATGTAACCTCATCAGCTGAAAACACAGCTTTTGTTCCTCAGCTAAGCTCAAACTGAAGCAAGAATAAACCTAAATCATAGTTCAAGACCTCTGTTTGAGA
Organism: Cuculus canorus; assembly: GCF_017976375.1. NCBI lineage: Eukaryota > Metazoa > Chordata > Aves > Cuculiformes > Cuculidae > Cuculus > Cuculus canorus. Next base: position 116,349,142 of record NC_071402.1, read on the forward strand.
GATAAAAACAAGCTGACTCAACAAGTCTACAGGGGAGAGCAGCTGTGCTGTTCAAGACTAATTTAAAACCTTAACAGGATTTCCTTTCTGGCTAAAAAACCAAGCAGTTTGCTTTTATGTTATGAGAGCTTTCTGGTCAAGTCCCAGAGGGCCTTTTGCAACTGTGCCACAAAGTCAGCTGGAGCAAGGGGAGTGTATTAGAATGCCAAATTGATCTATACATGGAAGAACATTGAAATATTGTGTACTCCTTAAGTACTTAAAAGACTAAATGGAAACAGGACCTCACAATCTGCTGTGGATAGAGAATTATTTGGACAAGAATCTTATTAAAAACAACAAAAAAGCCCAAACCAGGCCACAAGATCTCCATTAATCATGTTCACAGACCTCACAACAACTTTTTAAAGTTTTCAGCACACTATCATTATGAAGATTTTCACCAGAAGTTTAGGTTAGATATAGACTTCAGGGGTTTTAAATGTCATAGTAGTACAGTGCTCTGTTTTCAGCTGCATTTAAACCCCTTTTTTTTTATACCAAAAGCAGTGTTGTCCTCTTAAAGTCCAAAAGATACCATTTCCAAGTTAAAACTTCTTCAAGATAATTAATATGGTATGGATACAAATGTGTTTGAACATCATTAATTTACAGAACAGAAGTTTTATTACATAAATTAGCATTGATTATTGGAATAGTGCCATTATGAAATCCTGAAGAAAAGCACATAAAGGTTTGGGCTATCAAAATGTCCACTATTTTTGTGAATAACATTAAGAGATTTATTTTTATAAATGTATTTAATTTATAGTCTTTTTCTCCATTAAAAATTACAGTTGGGATTATATATGCAGAGCAGATAAAGAAAATAGCCCCAAGCAATGGCCAGTATTGTAAAACCTGTGGTACACATCTAAAACCAGCTTAATGATAGTAATATTAGAATTAATGTCAGAATTTATTCCCATTGTAGAGAGCCTGTGTTTTTTCTTTGTAATGTTGAGTATTTAAATGGAGAACAGTTCATGGTGTCAGTTACCTTTTTTTAAGAAACATACTTTATTTTCTGAAGAGAGAAAAACTAATCCATTATTACAGAAAGTACTAGAACAGGGTATGGATTAACAAGCTAATTTTAAGGTGAACATATATAGTTTAGCTGCATACAGACACACAATGTTTCTGTTGAACAATTATATATATAGCTTTTCATAAGCTGTCCAGCCTAGGTATTGCAAACTACCAAGCATTATTATCTAACTAGCAAGACGTTTCTCTGTGCTTTAGTTTAGCATTCTAATTCCAGCACATGCTAAGCACATATAGTGAAATATATTGCCAGGCAAAAGCATAAGCCTGGAGAACCAGAATAGCAGACTTTCAAAAGAAAACAAAAAAACCCCACCAAAACAAAATCCCAAATCTTTTCGAAGTCTTACAAATAATTCAGCACAACTAATGTCCTCAGGGATGTGGGCCACAACATTCAGTATCAAAAGCTTTATCTTAAACTGAGACTAGTAACTTTCGGTACTAAACATGTTACAGTTTGATGACCTACCAGAGAAGTTAGTCCCTTACTGGAACTGATTCCATAGTTTTTCAGATTTATGGAAAGACTGTGTTTTTACTACAAAACAGAAAGGTTTAAAACGCTATCATGGAAAAAACACTGATCAGCTATAAAATGCAATTGTTTAACATAAGCTGTATTCAATCAAACGACATTAGATTTTCATCTACAAAGCTGTAAATAGAAGATAGAGGATTCAGAAATGTTAAGGCCCCAGATGACAACTAAATGACTGATACACAAGAAGTATGTGCCTAGAATAGCTTACTCCCTGTACTCTGTTTAATTCTCTTGACTATTCCTATTATGTGTGATTTAAATACTGTATAATTAGAATGATACAAAATTGTTATTGTATATAATTAGAATAAAATTAATTTGATATGAAAATCAGCATGCTATAAAACATGCTAAGTTAGATTCCCTTTGGCAGATGCAAAAGCTGTTTTAAACACTCCTATCTATTCATTCAGATCAGCCTAGTCTCCAAAATAAATGAGAGTAATCATAGGTATTACTCTGTCCTCATACAGTGCAAATCCTTGCAAATACAAAATAAGTCATAGTCACTCTCCTCAGATTCTTTCCTGTACTTGACATTGTACAGAATCAGCACAAAGGTCATAAAACATGTCCTGCCCAAAGGTAATGCCTTAGCAGTCTTTACACTTTCTTTGCAATCCTTCTGTAGCAGTCAAGGTAGCACACAAAGCTGCATGATAGTCAGAACTTGAAGTACTAAATACTAATATAGGCAATTAAAATGCTTGCTGTATATTTTTTTAGACTGTTGATAAAGCACAAGAATCACTTAAATACAAAGGGCATTCGCTGAGTTTTAGTTATAGGTTAGCCCTTCTGTATTATACTAAGCATAAGGTCTTCTACAAGAGCCGCTCATTTCTTTTTCAAGACATATTTCTCAAACTGTAGTATTAAATATAGTGTTCAAAATTACGGCATACTTTTTCTTCAAAAATCCATTAGATTGAAGGTATTTCTACAATATTAGGTTTCATCAACTCATCAAGGGTCTTCCATCTACTCACAGTAAAAATACGTAACGAACTAAAATCTCTCAGAGAGAAACAGCATATAGACACACCTATGCAAACCAGGAGACCACTACATTAAACCTTTAAACACCATAAGAGTGGAAGTGCAGAATTATCCTGTCTGCAGAGTAAGATAGGAGAGAAAGATAGGGACATAGTTCTACACCCATAAAGTGTGGTAAGCAGAATCAGGACTTCAACCAAATTTGTTCAAGGTCACTAACTAGCTGTAGAGGTAGAAAAAAAAGGAAAAAAAATGACCCAAACCCGAAAAAGCAACCCAAAATACTTATGTCTATCAGTCTTGTTGTATGTATCAAAAGAAAGAACCGTGTGTTTCAAGCTTTGTAAAGTTCTAGAAAGACTTTAAAAGTTTCTTTAGAAGCCATATTTTTACTTTTGTTTGGTGTTGCCAGGAGGTAAATATGCACGTGAATAAGAAAAGAAAGGAAACAGAAAGAGGTCTGCCCAGAACTAACTTGGTGGTAAACACAGTGCTTTAGAATGGTCAGTCACTTTTGTGAAGGAAACGCTGTTCTGAAAGAGAATGTAGTCAACAAAATGCACAAACTTAAGGCACTACAGCATTGCCATTGCAGATATGGCAATTTCCAAACTTTTGTTACAGGTTTTAGAGAAATAGATTTTGGATTAGAAAGAAATCAGGGATGGAGAGAGGAAGCTTATAGTACCACCTGAGTTTTGCCACTGGCTTAGGAAGTATGGAATCAATCCATTTATTTTTAATTGGCATATAACTATTTTTACTTTTTTTCTTACCTGTTTCATATATGCATTTGGTTTTTTTCTGCAGTACAATTAGGATATGGTGCAAATGGGCCTGAGGAAACAGCTGGATATATTCAGTACAATTACAAAACACATGTAATTATTAGTATTATGAAATTCATAAGCTGAGTAAGTAATACTTTTGTTATCACGGTAGTAGTTAGAACTGGCTTAATTTGTTTGTCAAGTGTATCCCAAATTAAAGCCATGGTTCTTATGGCTAATTATGTTTTCTTTCCTTGTGAATTACTTTTACTGTCTTATATAACTCTTTATTTGAATTACTGTGTAGGTTAATGACTTATGGATAAATAGCCTAGCAGCTTATTCATAAGCCTTTACTTGTTAGGAGTATTATTGCTATTTCCAGTAACAAACAGTTATTCTGTTAAAATGTAAAAATACAAGGTAGAAATTCCCAGAACCTGCTCTGAAAATGTTAAATTATCTGAACACCTACCATATCCTGAGCCATAGGCACTGTCCTCGCTTGTGGAATGCTCTGAACTCCTTGGTGTCTAATATTTTGTTACTCTTTAGCAGGATGTAATCCAAGTATCTGAGCCAGAGAGATCTGTTGACTGTCAGGACAACGTGTTCTGATAAACAAAGAGAACAGGGTCTGGTCCTGAGCAGGCAAACTCATTCTCATTTGTTGCAACAAGTTTGAACTTCCATATGCTAATATGATAAAGGCAGTTAATAGTCCATCACCCTCTTCTGACTAAGCTTTTTAATTTTAATTCAGTGTTGATCCCAAACTGGTCATCTTTTACTTATAAGTATTTAGAATTGGAAATTTAGCTACTCTTGTGGCTAAATATCTTCAGAACTTGCTCAAATACACGCTTCTATTTGGCTGCTTCTTTGTCATTTTCTTATACAAAATTTAGTGAAATACACTAAGAATGCATAGAGAAAGAAGTGTTTGTGGGGGAATTGTGCTTGGACTTTTTTGGGGAGAGAGGCATGAGGAAAGAGGTGTTTTGTGGGGAGGAAGACAACAGGAAGGAAATGTTTGTACTCCTTATTCCCAGAAGTTATTAAGCGGTAGTGTGATAAATGCTGATTTGGTACTATAAGAAGAATGAGTCATTTTCTGCTGAGATAGTTACGTTAATTAGAGACTGTCTTAATCAGTCTCCAGTTCAGTGATATACACTGTAGATGTTTTGTGTTCTTAAGTCTTCCCTGACCAATGGAACTCTTTTTCACTGGCTTCAGTGTTTTAAATATCTTAGCTAAATAAAAAACCTGTTACTTCTCAGGTCAGAAAAACTGAATTACGTTCTTAAGGCCTAGTGCTGATAACATAAGCATCGTCCTACTGCCAAAGGATAGATTTCTATTGTGAACTAGAAAGGTCTTCTGGCATAATTTTCCACCTCTGTTTTATACCATTAAATACCGCCAAACCACTCATCTAAGAAAATATGATGGATCTGCATCATGTTCCAGAAGGCCAAAAAAGAGAAGTTGTTTTGTCAGTTTTGAGTGAGTAATCAGTTCAAGATAGATTGATGTACCCCCAAGAAAAGCAAGCATTTTCCTGGGCATTTTTTCTTCCGTCTTTTTTTGAGCCATGAGAAGAGAGAGAGGTATAGATAGGTGCGCTGTAGTGAAGGTAGGCTCCATGTTCTTCGCATTTCTCATCTTTTTCCACTCTTTTCTTCTACTGGGCTCTTGTATGAGAATGCGCTCTTTGCTGTCTTTTCTGATAGTCTTGAATGTATCTGACAGACAAAGAAGGGTCTGGACCAAGTCTGGATTTGGTATCCTGATATTGATATACGTTGTTGATTTCTCATACACCCCCATTCCTTGCCCTCCTTGCATACATGTACTAACAACGTCATATTCTTAAATTAAATCCCTTAAAACAGTGCTGGATTTAAGTTCTGCCTAACATGCTCTCTAATCATCGCACTGACCTGGTAATATGGGCAAGGGTCTTTGCTGTCATACTTCATCTCATTTTCAAGCACCAAAGCAATTAATTTTTAAGAGAACTTCCTCCTTTTGTGCAATATTCTGATTTAACAAAATTGAAAGCGAAAAATGTGTTAAGATATAGTCATGCTTCTGTGATAAAAGATAACAGAGATGAGTTTGTAAATTAGAAAAAGAGTGAAAATCGAAGGTTATGATTTCTTTATGCATCTTAAGTATCTGATATTATTTCAGATGTAAGAATTATGGAGAAATGGAGATCTGAAGAGCCTGTATTGACAAATATATGGTCCTACTTTTTCTCCACAAAATTGCTTTGCCTTTTTTTTTTTCTTCTACCCTGTTTGTTACTTGATAGAGAATTAAGTAGCTGAAGTAATGTTTTACTTATCCACTGATTGACAGTTTGTTTGTATCCTCATGTGGCGTTGAGGTACAATGCTTTTGTTACAAGAATGGTGGTAAGTAGACTTAAATACAGTTGGAGGTTGGTCACAAATGGTGTTCCTCAGGGCTCAGTGTTTGGTCCAGTTCTGTTCAATATCTTTATCAATGATCTGGATGAAGGTTTTGGGTGTACCCTTAGTATGTTCAAAGATGACACTAAGCTGGGAGGAAGTGTCGATCTGCTTGCGGGTAGGAAGGTTTTACAGAGGGATGTGAACAAGCTGAATCAATGGGCTGTGACCAGTGGTATGAGGTTCAACAAGGCCAAGTGCCGGGTCCTACACTTGGGACACGACAATCCTGTGGAGTGCTAAAGGTTTAGGGAATGGTGGCTGTTAAGCTGCCTGGCAGAGAAGGACCTGGGGGTGTTGGTAGACAGCCAGCTGAATGTGAGTCAACAGTGTGCCCAAGTGGCCAGGAAGGCCAATGGCATCTTGGCCTGTATCAGAAACAGTGTGGCCAGCAGGTGCAGAGAAGTGATTGTGCCCCTGTACTCAGCATTGGTGAGGCTGCACCTCTAATACTGAGTTCAGTTTTGGGCCCCTCACTACAAGAGGGACGTCAGGGTGCTGGAGTGCGTCCAGAGAAAGGCAACAAAGCTGGTGAAGGAACCAGAGAACAAGCTCTATGAGAGGCAGCTGGGGGAACTGGGGTTGTTTAGCCTAGAGAAAAGAATGCTGAGGGGAGACTTTATCATTGTCTACAACTACCGGAAATGAGGTTGTGGCGAGGTGAGTGTCAGTCTCTTTTCACAAGTAGCTAGTGATAGGATGAGAAGAATTGGCCTGAAGTTGTGCCAGGGGAAGTTCAGATCAGATATCAGGAAAAATGTCTTCAACAAAAGGATTACTGGGAACTGAAACAGGCTGCCAAGGGAAGTGGATGAGTCACCATCTCTGGAGGTATTTAAAAGACGGGTAGATGAGGGATATGTTTTAGTAGTGTACAGGTATGGTTGGACTCGATGATCTCAAAGGTCTTTTTGAACTAAACAATTTTATGATTTTGTGATAAAAAGAATGAAAAAATAACTTTACCAAGAAGTAAATCTTCTTTGAAAAAAATCTGTTGAACTAATTGTAATAACTTTGGGGATTTTTCCATTTAAAATAAATACACTTCAACACTTGTTTTGGAAGGATTAGCAAAAATTTGACTTTTCTATGGCCGAAAGAAATAAAAACTTTGGCTAGATAAAGTGTGAGTTCAGAAAGAAAATGGAAAATATAATATTTAAAACAAGGATGACTTTCAAGTAATGATGCTATACAAGTTTATATAAGTTAGCGATGGTATTGAAATGTGGCTGCTCATCCACAATTTAATAGGTGTTCAATTTCTGATAAGAATTTTACTAAAGAGTCTGACTTCCATAAAAGTGGAAGTAACTACATCTGTCTAGAGCTTCCTTCTTTAGCATGAAAAATAAAAATTGGTTGTGAAAAAACACATTAGTATCTCAATCACTGTTGAATCTATGCTCAGTTAGTGGGGCATGTTGATATATATCTAATATTCAGCACCAGTGATACATTTTCATTAGCTTGTACTTCATGTTGTCTCTGTTGATACCTATTTAACTTTACTGACTAATGTTTATAAGAAGTTTTTGTTAGAGTTCCAGTTCCTAGTACCAGTTATCTTTTAGCAAAGATGATTTTTCTGATGATCTAAGGCTTGTTTTTTTGGTGTAAAGAAACAATAGGAACATTCAAGCCAGTTTTACCCTTTCAATAGACTAAAATCTGACCTCCCCACACGATCCCTGCATTTTTCAAAGCCTTTATTCCTTGGAGCTTTCTATTCATCTTACTGTCTTAGAAACCATACCATTATCTTGCCCACAAATGAATATGTTGAACTGTTCTAAACCTTTGCCTGATGCTCTCTAACAGACAACTCTTCTTCTGCCCATTTCTCTGGAGAACCTCACATCAAGCACTACCCTCTCTTAAGCAGTGCCTACAGCACTGCTTTTTATAGTGCTTGCAGACAGTCATACACCCTGGCTTATGGTTTCCAAGCCTGTGTGCATTGATTCTAAGCAGCTGTGGCACTTCTTGGAGTAAAGGTTAGCTCTTGCTTGCCAGTTGTAGCACTGACCGAATGCATAGACCTTTGTTGTCAAACAGGAAAGCTTTCTAATTCCTTTGGTGAATTTTGCTTTTATAAAAATGTTAAGAATGTAGAAATTATAAAACATACTTCTTTTATGCTATTCCAGTGGAGGTTCTTTCTCTGAACTTTTGCAACCATTATTTATTTTAGGGTCAGGTGACATTAAGATGATACCTAATTGAGCAAAATTGCACAACTGTGACGTTTGTTTTATAGTACTATTGGATTTTAATGTTGACAAGTCTTCAAATCCACGGTAAGAATTTCTGAATCTCTAGAAAGACAATCACAGTTGGAAATGTGATCACTGAAAGATCTTCTAAGCTTTGTGTGTGTTATTTTCTGTGGTTTTAAATTATACCAAGAAAATCCATAAAGTTAAAAAATGAACAAGCAGTGTGTCCTGCTATGACACAAATGTCAATGAAATGGAAATGTAAATTTGTTAAATTTGGACTTGCTCTTTCTCGAAACAGAAGTTTATCACAAAATTCAGATGAAGTTAATATTGATGCTATAATTGTTCATCTTTATAGAGCTTTCAATGTAAGTTAAGTACTTTATTTCTTCCTCCTAATGCATTCCATGCAGTAGTTGATGGTAACATGAGTTGTGGACAGATCCCCAAATAGACTACTTGTGAAGGTATATTTTCTTTCAGCTACTTTTTAGGGTGGCCTGACACACTTTGTTCCAATCCTTTTAACAGGCAGTGGATGATACATGATTTATATGGCTTTGTTTAAAGCTATCTTATTGAATTCCTGGTTAGTCATTGTTGCAGAGCTTGGGCTGCGGCAAAATATATTAACAGCTATTCCAAAGCCCTTTAATATAGGGAAAATAATTACATTATACACAAATGACTGATGGCATATTTTCAGATATTAGTTGCTGTATAGATTCATGTTTAAAGGTACATGGAAAATGACTTTGCATATTATGTAGGTATTAACGACATCATAACAATGTGCTAATTACTTAGAGAATTTGGGGATTTTTTGACTATCAAGTCAAAAGTTGAAAAGTTAAACCATATTTTATAAGTGGATTAGAAGAGACTATTAAAAGTTAAAATTTACATACAAAGTAGATTTAAAAATGAAAGTTATATATACTTTCAGATACACTTTTGCGTATCTACAGCAGTTGTGGTATGAAAAACAAGTAATGTAACCAAAGCTACAGATTCCCTTTGGAAAAAAAGGTGTAAAAATATGATTAAAGTTTCTGTGATCAGAAAGGCAGCGAATAAAAGAACGTGGAATTGTTACTTGACAAATCTCACAGTGCTAAAACTAGATGGCCCTCAATTAAGGCAGCAGGAAGTGAATTAAAAACAGGCAAAGTGCTGCTTTATTCAGTGGGCACTGGACTTTTGGAATTTACTGGATATTGTAGAGTCAGGTGGTGTAAGTAGGTTCAAAAAGGAATTGTCATGAACAAAATGACAACTTAATAATAAAAGGAGTAGGCACGTAAGTGCTTTCTAGCATCCCTAACCCGACATTCGTGGGTGCTGTGCAAGTGTTCTCTGAGAAACTGGCTGGACATGTGTTCTCCCTGAACAGCATTTCCTTTTGCTACTCTGGAGTACTGCTCTAGGTGGACACTTTGACTTAGCAGGGCAAAGTTGTTACCTAAGAAACCTTCCATTGTTCTCCCCAAAGCATTTTTTCTACAAGCACTTGCTGGCAATCTCATAGGAACTTGCAACTGATATGAAAAAGGAAGAGCACTTTCTTTCTAAGTTACTTGTAATTTTGTGTGTGCGTTCATTTCTGCTTTTTATAGGCATTCAGAACATCAGCATGCATTTCTTGCCAGTGTATACTAATGAAAATGTCAGATATTTGCCATGAAATAAAACTATCTCATGACTATTGCTTTGACTGCTTTTGATTGCTTGCCAGAGATTAGACTGTGGGTATAATTTTCTTTTAATAACTTCATGTTGGGTAGCCCTGTATTCTAGTTTGCCCAGATTTGTGCCAGAACAAATCAAATATGAAATAGATGTCTTATTTATTTTGGAATTCTGAATGTAAAATAGCTTATGGATATTTTAAGAGAGTTAGTTCTGTGTGCTGTCATCAACTATAATCCTCTCTCCCTCCAGTTATTCAGTGTATCAGCGTTTGTTCCTCAGTGGTGTGCATATTTTTCTGAAAGATGTTACTACTTACATCCCACTTACAGAACTACAAAACAGCCAGCTCAGAAGTGTCATCTCTTTTTGTTTAATATTGTCTGAATAAATTTTCAGATGTCCTTAATTTTCACTAAATCAGTAATGCATTGCATGCTATTTACTACATTACCCATAGCCAGTGCTATTTTATACTGCTAGAAATAGCAGAATACTAACATGTTTACACCGGAGTATGTAAGTCTCAGTTTTCACTTATTTGGGCCAGAATTGTTGAAGTACTGTCAATTTTGAAGCCTCAGGGACAGCACAGCCTTGTTTGTAGATACAGACCCATACATACATGCCTACCAGTAAACTGGAATTTTGAATGCTGAAATAAAAAAGAAATTGCCCTTCAGTAAATAAAAATAGAACTTAGGGATGTGATATTTTGTGCAGAAAGGAGCCTCAGATAATTTTTTAAAACATTTTTAACATTACTATGAACTTTCTTATTTATGTGCAGCTTTACCAAATTAAGTATCAATGTCCTTTTTTATTTTGTGTTTAATTTTTAGAGTGCCATTCTAAAAGGAAAAATCTGAAAAGGCCATCTGTCTTGTTATGTCTCTGAGAAGTGTTTGAGTAGTTTCTTTAGGAGAGGTGGTATGTTGTCACTGTTCTTTAGAGCCTCCAACAGATTATTAAGTAGTTAAGGTGTAGAGTGTGGACAGATGTACTGTCTAGCAGACCTGACAATTTAAAAGGTTTCCAATTTGTTTTAGATTGGTTGAAATAATTTTTTATGTGTTTGGGACAAGTTGAACCTGTGGCCTTTATGCTGGACCGAAAGTATTTGCCAGGTGCCTGATACAACTTTTACTTAATTCACCCAACCCATTCATGCATTTCTTAATACATGCATTTCTGTTTTTTTCAGACACTTATTTGTCTCAATAAAGACATGCCTATTCTTGTATAGAAAAAAATATTTCTTAAAAGAATAAATATGTTCTTGCCTTTGGCTGAAGTATATCCCTCAGTTAGGATTGTGAAGAAGCTTACTATGAACTATTTGAGAGAAGCAAGATTGCACTGGAGATTTAGTCCTGTTGACTACTTTCACAGACTTTTTCCTAATACCTATCTGAAAAGGTAATTACCTACAGCATTAATTGGCAGCAAAATTAACTCCAAACAGGTACTATACATGAGGTCTGTGGAACATTCCTCCAAAAGTCCTCAGAACCACCTGCTAGTGAGAACTCCATCATAACATGCTTCAGGACTTTATTTCATTTCTCACATCCATCTGTTCTGATCTTTAGACACATCTGATCTCCCTGTTGGAGACACTGTTGCTGACCAAGAGAGGGGTGGATTGAGCAGTGCAGCTTTATGTAAGTGTTCCAGAACACTTTGCTGCCATACTCCCTCAAAACTGAGCAAAGAAGTCTCTCTTCAACAGCTAACACAAATAAGAAAGCTGTATTTTAATGAACGTAAAGGAGAATATTTATTTTCATTCTGGTAGCACTTTGAGGCTGGCATCTAGCTTTTCAGGTACATATAATGCTAGCTTTGTCCAGTGGATGTAAAATTCTACAAGCAGGACTCAACTGCAGATTTCAAGATTTCATTATTGTTGGTTAGATTGTGATATTGCTCCAGGCTTGCTATTCAGGAGATGCAATGCTCTACCTGTAGATATATTATGACCTAATGGTTAGGAAGTATTCCCCATTTTTTTGTGTCAAGTATAAGTAGGTGGAAATTTGATCATGAATCCTTTTGTGGTTTAATGGTTTAATCATGAATGATTTATTTTTGCAAGTTTCTGTCAGTTCCAGTAGTAATTGGACAGATACACAGTGAATCACATTGTATTATAATAGCTTTTTCTATACTGTTCTGACAGTAGTGGTATAGACATCTTCTCACCTCTCTTGCTAGTATCTCCTTTCTGTATGACTAATTCAGAAAAGCTTGTCTGATCCTTATCTTAATGTCATAGCTTATTTCATACAACACTGATTATAACTGACTTTGTAAGTAAGTCGAGATGCTATCTGGAAATGTGAGTATTGTATAACATTATGCTTGGGAGAACGTACTTATTTGTAGCAGAGCAATGTAGTCCCCTTCATCCATCCATCTATCTATCTATCTATCTATCCATCCATCCACATTGTTTACCTACTGTGTTAAATATTTCTAATTTCTCTGGGCCTCTTATTTGGGTACTTCTGTCTTCCCTCTGTGCTTACTCCTTGATTAGAAGTCTTTTGAAAAGTCTCAGTAGTACTTCAATCCTTGTCATAAAAGTAATTGTGTTACATGACCTCTTCCTGTTACTGAGAATTAGATTTTTCCTTCTGAAATGTTCAGAATGCTCTTTGCATCTGTTGCTGAAACAGCATTTGTGTTACTTTAAAAAAATATTAAAAATTAGAGACTTTAGTCTTCATATTGCTGTATTCCACAAGAAAGGATTTCATTCTCATCTAGCAAAAGCAACTTAAATGCCAAGGGAGCATTACATATGCCTTTTCTATTTTGTTAATGTTAAATTCTTGTCAAGATTATAAATTGCTCAGAAAGAAAAAAGGTGATTAATGTGTTTTGTAGCACTACTGAGCTCTTGTCATATATAAACATCGAGATTTCGGGAGAAGAAAACCCCCTTGAACGACTAGTAAAAAAGTTTTGTAGGACTTTCTAAGGTGTGAATTCTTTTGTGGTTACTGTACGTGAATAAAAAATGAGAAATTCAACAAACCCAGACAACAGCTTCAGGAGAAAGCACATCCCAAGAATGATAGTCATGAACAAAGCTCATCCAATATTGGCTGCCCCTAAAAGGCAATCTTCTGCTTCTCTCATGGAAGCATTCACCACTTGAAATATGGACTGTAGTGAGCAAGTGAGAGTGATTGCAAAAATCCAGCTATTCTTCCACTTGCATGTTCTGCTAAATTCCTCATATTACAAATTAATCTTTGGATAAAGAAATATGCCTTTCTTCTGACATATTTAGCCAGAGACATCTCAGTGGCAATGAGTGCACATTAGGTACATTTATGTACTTAATTTATTCTTTAGACTATCATCAATAAAATTCTGTCATTAGTTCCATTGATTTATATATGCATTACTTATTTTAATTAAACTCTATTAACTTGTAAGAAGGAAAGGCAATTAAGCAGTTTATTTTTAACTGGAATTGTTGGAAATGCAGAGAATGAATTAGAGCTGTGGAATAGAAAGAGCTTATTTTACTATAAGACTTTCTTGTTCAGCTATCTCACTACAGAAGATAAGTGTATCAATATGCAAGTTAAAAATAAAATCTGTTAACATTTCTACAGGGACGTAGATTTATGGCTGTAAGTAGATAAAATGTTTTTTACAAACACCTCCTGTCATTTTATTCCTATTTTATTCAAGAAAGATTGTTTTTCTCATTGAATACTTCTGTCAGCTAGAGTGATTTTTTTATTAATTCAAAATCTGCAGTGGAATAGGAGACTCAGTGAATGTGTTATCCAATATATTTACACTTTGAAATTCAACATTAGCCAAATGTTTATATTTACTTTTAAAATGAAATATTCAATCACTTCACAAACCTAAAAGTAGGTTAATGAAAGTATCCGTAATAGCTGAAAGCTTGCACTATAGTTGTGACAAATTCCATATACCCCTTTCATTTAAGGTTCTCAAAATAAAATTATTAGTATTGCTTTTGCTGTGCTAAGCTGAATGGCTCTTAAAAGGTGAACAGAGGCAAAATAAAGGCTAGGAGGAAGTAGCGTTTCAGAAGGGTTTCTAAATGAACAGGTATGTTTTGCTTCCCATGTATGGGTCTTTAAAATTCCACGTGCCCTTGTGTCTGCTAGAACCACACCATCTACATGCACTGTGACTCTTATCCAATTCCACTCACAGCCAAGGAAGCATTATTTAGGTGGGCGATGATTTTCGGGTTCAGATTAGGCTCAAATTGTAGTCTACTTTCCTCAATAATTGAAGTCATATTTAACAATGTTAATGAAAGCATGCCTGTTTTAACCGTAGAGCAGTATTCAAGTCAACTGCTTTTTTTCTTTCATATATTACTCTGTAAATCCACACTTTAAAACTTGAGAGCCAACAGGCCCTCCTAATAACCCTTATTCTTACGTTTCAGAAAAGTAATCATATGTACAGAATATAAATAATGTATATTCCTGATTTTATCCGGCCGTCTTGCCCCCTATCACCGATCATGACTTCAGGGTCTCAGCTTGTAGTATAGAACACAAAATAAAAGGTGCTCTACAGCTTTAACTTTTTCGTGTATTTATAGGGTCTGACCACTAGATGTCACACACCTATTGGTGAACGTGTAACGTAGCTTCTGCTTCTTTTTATTATGGTTTGTAAAGACTCTTTATTCCTTTCCTTTATTTTCCCCAGAGCTCTAATATTGTCCTTGGAGAAATATTTGTTTCTTAATGGCAAATATTTCTGTCTTCAGCTGCCTTTATCATTTGCTCTCCATTTGCTAACTTGATAGTCAAAATACTTCTGTTTTGTGACAGGCATTCACTTGGACTCTTGTCAGAGCTTTACTATTTTGTTTTATCTTTTAATGGCTTTTCCTTTTTGCTCTTGCTTCAGATGCTTGTTTTAATGAGGATCTAGTAAAATAGGAAATATACATTAAAAAACCATAGGAATTCTGGAAATCTCATGATTCTCTTTTGATAGTGGCAAATCTCTGTAGGTGCTGTCACTTTACTAATATTCCTGTCAGTAAGTGAGTTCTTCAATGGCGTTTCCTAGTCTTCAGGCCAGGATTCTCTTGCTGGACACAGAACTATATTTTTTAAATATTCACTCTTGTAAAAAGTTCTAATCCACCTCCCCCATTTCTTTCCTACTGTCAGTTTATTTTGTCACCCCTTGAAAGGTACTCCAGTATATTACTTCTGTGGTTTGGATTTGGTTTTTGGACTTTTTTTATTGTGTTGGGTTTTTTATTTTCTTGGGGTTTTTTTCTTTCCTCATCTTGCATAATAAATTTTTATTTCCTTATTCCAAAACTTTCATTTTTCCTGTCTTCATATTCTTCTTCCACATAACTTGACCTATTCTTTTTCTGAAAGAAAATTAGGCTCTGTTTGTATAAAGCTACCAGAAAGGGTGGGTTTGGGGAAGTGGTGAAAATGAATGTACATAACACAAAATTATAACATAAGAATAGTTCTAGGAAGTCCGATTGGTTTATCTGGCCCACCATCCTTTCTCTGCTCAGGCAATACAGAATATCCAGCAAAGAGTAAATGAACAATGCCAATGTGTAGTAGTGCTCTAGGATGCTCTCCCAGTCTCCAACAGTTTGTAGGTGTAGGGCTTCCCTTTACCAGCAAAGGCCTTTGTGTTTTGTTCTTTTCTTTTCCAGAAATTGTTCAGTCACTTTTGGACCCATATAAACTTTTATGTGATGTGACAAGGAGTTCTTCAGTGTAACTACATACCGTATGAAGTATCTTCTTTTGTTCGTTTGGAGCCTGCAGTGCACAAAAGTTGTTTGATGCCACTTAGTACTCATTCTAAAAAAAAGAAAGTGGATATCATTCCCTATTCACTTTCTCTGTGCCAGTAAGATTTCGTAGATCTCCATTTTGCCACCTGGTCAGCCATCCCTTTTCTAAACTAAAGAATTTTACCTTAGATATTGGAACTTCAAAGTCATTCTCTACCTTGATTTCTTGTTGCCTCTTTATGTCTTTTTATGGTTTTATGTTGTTCTTGTGACTGTGGAATGAAACTGCATGCAGCCTGTAAGATCTGGGAGGACTGTGGTATCACAGATGGGCATGGTGATGTTTTCCTTTGTTCCATCTTTAACAATTCCCAATACTTGATTTACTTTTTTGATTGCTACTGAGAGTTTAATCAATGTATTCATATAGCTGTCGTAACCTCAAGGTCACATTTAAGTGTCAATTCTCAATTCAGAACCTGTCATGTTTGTAAAATTAAGATTTCTTTCACATTTTCATCACTTCTTGGTTTTAATTTACACTGGAATTCATCTGCCATTTTATTGCCCAGTTAGAACTAGAAGGTAGTGGTAGAGTTTTTTTTTTGTTTGGGTATTTTTGTTAGTCTTTTTTTTTAATGCCTTGTTCCTATGCCTTTTGTCTTTCTGGAAAAAGTTAGTATCATTATTGGAGGATACTTAGTCAGTAATCTCAGTGTTTTCTCCCTTTCCCAGATAATTTATGAACATGTTGCACAGCAAAGCCAAGCACAGACCATTTGGGGATTGTTTTAGTGAAATGCCATTACTGAGAAAACAGACCAAATATCCTTTTACCTGTTTTCTTTTCTTTTGTCATTGGCTTACTTATTTGAGGACCCATATTCCATGGCATTCTTACTTGTTTTAACAGCTTGTGGAAAGGAACTAAATGCCTTTTGGAAATCCAAGAAGATTGTATTAACCTGATTTCTTTGTTCATTTACTTGCAAACTTCTTCAGGGAGTTTGAATGAAAGTAATAATTTTTCTGTCTATACTCATTCTCTACAGTAATCTGTGATTTGGTATTCCCATCAACTAAAGGATCTTTGAAGAACTGCTTTCTTTAAAAAACAACGGTTCTTCAAAGCAGCAATCCAGCGGTACTGTATCCATCTGTTTCCTTCAGGCTAGCACTGTTTCCTCAGCCATGGCATTATCTACCCCACACAACTTTAGTGTTAATAAAAAGCAAGTGCATAGGAAGATTATACTTTGGTGCAAGTTCTTTGGAAAGAAAAATTATCACTACTTACTATGATGTTATGCTGTGTGCTGCCACCTTGTGGTCTTAAAACGTCAGTCTTCCCCACAGCAGCAGGTCTGCAACCAGAAAAAATAGATAGTTAGGTGGGATTTTGTTGTGATTGTTTTGGTTTTGGTGGGGGGGGTTTGTTTGTGTCCCGCAGTTTTGTAAAATTTCTTCAGCAAAATATGCCTGAGAGTCTTTATTCTCCTACTGACTTAGTGTCTCCAGTTTCAAAACTCTCTTTTAAGGTGCTGATTTATTTTTCATAGTTCACTGTGGCAAGATGTAGAATCATAGAATTATAGAATGATTTGAATTGGAAGGGACCTTAAAGATCACACAATTCCAACAACTCTGCCATGGGCAGGGACACCTCCCACTATGCCAGGCTGCCCAAGGCTGCATCCAACCTGGCTTTGAACACTTCCAGGGATGGGGCATCCACAACTTCCCTGGGCAACCTGTTCCAGTGCCTCACCACTTCCTCCTTATGTCTAGTCTAAATCATCCCCTCTCCAATTTAGAGCCATTCCCCCTAGTCCTATCACTACATACCTTTGTAAAAACTCCTTCCCCAGCTTTCTTGTATGCTCCCTCCAGGTCCTGGAAAGTTGCTATAAGGTCTCCTCGGAGACTTCTCTTCCCCAGGCTGAACACCACCAACTCTCTCAGCCTGTCCTTGTTTGGGAGATGCTCCAGCCCTCTGATCATCTTTGTAGCCCTCCTCTGGACCTGTTCCAATAGAATCAGAGGCAGAATCACCTCCCTCACACTGCTGGCCAAACTTCTTTTGATGCAGCCCAGGATAAGTTTGGCCTTCTGGGCTGTGGGCGCACATTGCCGGTTTATGTCAAGCTTCTCATCAACCAGCACCCTGAAGTCCTTCTCTGCAGGGCTGCTCTCAATCACATCATCCCCCATCCTGTGTTGAAACTGTGGATTGCCCTGACCCAGATGTAGGACCTTGCACTTGGCCTTGTTGAACCTCATGAGATTCACATGTGTAGTTCGTTGAGAGCTTCACCCTAAGGGGTATTATGGAGCTGAAGACAGATTTTGTTCAGGAATCTGAGAGGACAGGATTTGCAAAACCATCAAAGTTTCCTCTTCAATGGAACTTGTGTTAGCGTCCTACAACTGTTGATCTGGTTCAGTGTGATTAAACTATATTCCAGTCAAGGTAAACATCACATTCAATAGGAACTGTCAAGTTACAATGCCATCCAACTATTTCAAGTACAAGGGTCCGTATTTTTGAAGTAGTCTTTTCGATTAATGTGGCAGTGCTTGGTTTCTTCAGATGCAAATCTTGGTATGTGGCTATAGCAAAATCCAGAGTGCTGTGAATCTTTTGAGTATTATCTCTGTTTTCGAATGTGGAAGTTTGCTAATTTTTAGAGAAACCAGCTAAAAACTTACAGGCATGCACTTTTTTTCTTGTCAAAGATAGAAAGCATGGTCTCCCAAAAGATCTGCTGTGATCATTCATGGAAGATTTTTGTATCAAGTGACTAAGATTCAGTTCAGTGCTATTCTATCACTACAGAGAGTTTCAGATAGGCTTCTTTAAAGCTGTGAAACCAGAAATCTCAAAAGGGTGTGAGATTTGAACAGAAGCCATTAAGTAGATTTTGAAACTATAGGTTTCTTTTTTTTAATATCTGTTCAAGCAAGCTAAAGGGATAGAATTTATTATTGCTTTATTAATATAACATGTTATATTGAAAGCTTTATGCTTAATAAACAGTAGTGTTGGGATTTGTATCAGACTTAGAAATAGTTGCTTAAAAAGTTAATTTAAAATTAAATTCTGTTTTGCAGTAAAAATTTTCCTGATTAAAAATCAGTTTTCATAAGTAGCAACTTACTAACAGAGAAATTGCCAGAAAATAATCTGTATTTTAGCTTAGGCAGTGTAATGGCATGCAAGTCACCCTACCTGCTGAAACTTTATGCTTAGTCAGTGGCCAAATGCTCCCTGAATTGTTACATTTTGTGAGTTGAACAGTGCTCATAGTGAAGATAGAGAACTACACTGTATTTCCTACAGATGCCCAGAGAGTATTCACATCTCAGTACCTATATAGAAAATTACAGCAGCGTTCAATCCAATTTATTTTGATGATGTTTTCAAGTAACAGCTTCTAAACCCATCCGGTATTTATGGAAGTGTCACGTCTTGATTTATACTGTCAGCTTCCACACAATATCAAACAACTGTCATCTGGAGGTACATGCTATAAATAGGCAGTTGGGTGCAGTGATTGCTGCTAGACTAGAATCAAGGCTGGAAACAAAGTTAAGGTGAGCCAGAGCTGAAAGAGAAATTAGGAGTAGCACAGAGAGTCTTAAGACAAACAAACCTCAAACCAAACAACCAAACCTCAGTAAACAGATTTGGAATTAAAAAGCCACAGAATGAAAAGGTATACTAAATTGAAGGACAGGGTAAGAGTTTATTTCAAGGAGCAATAAGCCGGCAGGTAAAGTCAGGAGTGGGAAGCAGAATTAAGCAGGTATTAACTGGGTCTGAGAAGCAAGCCATAGGAATGTAGTTGTAATCCGTCTCAAATAACTGAGACCTCTCTTGGATGGCATCTCAGGGTCTGACAAAACCAGCATTGAGGCATACAATCCAGTCCTTAACTGTTCAAACTGTTCACACTTGTTAGGCCTCACTGGGAAAACTCCAGGTTAAAAGGTTCGCCCAGCAATGTGACCTCTTTGTTGCTGTTGTTTATTCTCCTTGTGGTCACTTCGCTCATACTTGCTTCAGTGGTAGCTTCTCCAACTTGTCTGCCTTTAAAGAGGGGAAAAATCCAAAAATAAAACTGGAAACTTTAACTTCTTTGTAGAGCAAGATGCTTCAGTTACCTCCCTGTTCTCTGCCTTTGTTCCAGCAATGTTTAGTCTTGTTATTTAAAAAAAAAAAGAAAAAAAAATATATATACACATCCCACCCACACCTCCTTTGACACTGCATCTGACAGCTTTGTCGAGAAACTGGTGCTACTGGAAAACTGTTTTACTTGAAGAAGGGCCTGCAGCATAGTAAGAGAAACATTTTATTTTTTCACTGTAGCTGTAAGAAAACAATGTGAAGAATTCAAATTTTACATTAATATAATAATTAAATAATGGTTAAAGATAATACTAAGCACAAGCAAGCAACAAGAAAATGGCAAATCTGATACTTTTCCTGTTTCTAGGACAAGCTCTTTGTCAGTCACATGATATCAAAACTGATCTGATTAGATCTGGCAATAAGTTGATGAGAAACATCAAAAATTATCAAGGCTGTTTGAAATATGAATTGACATCCACCACTGTTAATGATGAACTGCTTGAATATTATATCTTGAGATACTGGCTAATGGTAGTATGAAACCTAAATTATGATTAGCAAAGTGTTTAGAACTTAGGCATTCTGAACATCGAGACAAACCTTCCACAGGCTTTTTTTTTTTTAAGAGCATTTTAAGTTTTGCTGCTTTGCAAAACTTAATGATAAATATCTAGAGGCCTTCTTCAAAGTTTCCTAGGTAATAGAAAAAGACCACATATCATTGAGAAAACAAATGTTCTTCCTGCCGCTGTAAAAATAATGCATGCAAAACTACATGGCAACAAATTAAAATGCACTCCTTTGTCAGCAAATACTGCTGGAAGATGCACACAAGACACAGCTGAAGATTTGAAGAAACAAGTACTAGAACAAGTTACACAGTGTGGGAGGTTTGCTGTACAGTTGGATGAAAGTACAGATGTTTCTAACTCCTCTCAGCTTATGGTATTTGTATTTCAATGATGAAATGCATGAAGAACTTCCTTTTTTATTCTTTTCCTGGAAGCCACTAAAGGAAACTTGTACCAGAGAAGATGTATTCTCAATGGGAAGTGACTTCTTTAATAAAAAATAATGTTTTAGGGAAGAACTGTGCAAGTGTAACTGCCGAAGCAGTGGCTGCTCTGACTGGAATAAAAAAAAAAAAAAAAAGTTATTCCAGGGTAAGGTTACAGAGATATTATTGCAACGTGGAACTCCTTCACTACATCACTCGCAGGCAAGCTACTGCAGCAAAGAAGTTGGAGCCAGGAGTGCACAAAGTGCAACAGAATGACGTCGATGTGGTTAACTTCATAAAAACAAGCCCTTCAGACAGCAGAATCTTTACCAGACTTTGTAATGAGACAGGGAGCGATCCTGAAAAAATCCTGAAAAAAATCCTGAAAATCTCTTGCACCACACAGGTTTTCTGGCTGTCTTGTGGCAAAGAACTTAAGAGAGTCATCAAAATTTAGGCTTTTTTCTTTTGTGAAAAGAAAACGGTTCAGAACTTGCCACCTTCTTCAGCGATGACAGTGATGGCTGCAAGTCATTTGCTACCTAGTAGACATTTTCAAAAAAATAAACACACTCAATGTGTCCCTTCAAGATGAAGGTGATGTTTTAACAATGAGTGAGAAAGTGATTGCTTTTCAAAAGAAACTCGTGATACAGAGAGCATATTTTGAAAGCAGGTGTTTGCATTGTTTCCTTCATTCTGGCATTTTGTTTCGTTGTTTATTTGTTTTTTTTTTTTTTTTTTTTATTGTTGCTGAACACAACGTGATATTGTCACCTATAAAAACCTCTCTATCTGTACACTTTAAAAATGTGGAATAGAATTTTCTAACCTGCTTAAAAAATCTTTCAAATGAGAGTTTCAGTAGGTTTAGAACCTACTTGTTAAAGTATAAATGTGCAACACCTTCTGATTAGTATTGAAGAACAATTGATTGACACCTTGGAAGATGGTGACTTATAAGCCTAATTTAAGACAGACATTTGTATAACTGATGGATGGGATTAAAAAAAAAAAAATTAACATCATGATTTTAGTAAGTTCAGGCAATGAAGCATTGCTTCCTCTGAGGTCTACACATCTTTGTGAGGTATCTTTTTCAGCTATGACACCCATTAAAACCGAGTATTGAAATAAACTGAATGTAGAACTAAACCTTTGAGTGTCTGTATCACAAAGTGTGAAACAAATTTTTTTTTTTTAAAAAAGAAACATATTTGATCACATAGCTCTCAGTAAAAAATCATTATGTGTATATTAATTTACAAATATATATATGTGCTACTGTAGTAATGTGTAGTTTATAAAGAAATTAAACAGAAATTAAACCAGGATGAGATGAACAAGAAAGCACAAAAATGTTTTATTTTTTTATAAACTGTATGTTACTTATTAAAAATTATATTAACAGTAACAGAGACCACACATATAAAAAAGTAGTAATTTGAAAATCAAGCTGAATTTTTTGGTACTATTCTTTAGTGTAGTGTAATAAATCAAGTACAACAGCTGTATTAATATTCCTACAGGTAGGGAATAAATTTATATCATGAACAACCAGTACAACATAATTTATTTTCTTTGTCAGAAGTATTTGTCTTCTGCTTGATTTTGGAATGTTTTTTGGCAGTAATAAAGGATCAAGCAGCTGATAATGATGCAGCATTGCTCAAGAAAAGAGTGAGAACTTTTATATTACTTGTTGTAAAATATAAATTTCTAATGTTCTGATTAAAACTGATGATTAAGCATTGCATCAGGTTTGTATTGCCACCCCCATGTTTTCTTTCTGTCAACCACTTTTAGACTTTGATCTCTTAAGGTACTTTAAAAAAAATAATACTGGTGTTCTTTTTGCTAAAATTGATAGTAACTTTTGGGTTTTTTATATAAAGAAAATGCCTAGGAGACTGTAATAATGTGTTTTAAGATATGATAAAGGCAATTGCACTTGTAAATACTATTTGAGTTTTGCATTTCTTGAATATTACTATTTCTTGCATATGTTTTTCGAATGCTATAAAAGTAGATATTTTAAAGGTAACATTGTAGAACTGTGAGGAACAGAGAGGGCATCCTTTGAGGGGGAAGAAAGCAATATCAGGTCTAAAATGTGGAATTTGGTTAGTGTTTTTTGGTGTGTTAGACATAGTTCAGGTCATATGTGGTCACATATGAATGTTATTTAACAAGTGGCATGTAATATATTTTGTCTGTGTGGTTATCCCCAACAGCATAATTCAGCTAATCCTTAAACTGTATGTCTCAATTTACTTAAATTTGTTAGAATTTCTTTGAAATGGTAACAAAATATTCTTCTAGTATCTAAGAATCAATCTCCACCAAGCTGTTAGAAAAATAAATTCTTAAGTTGCTATTTCATTGCAAAGAATGTGAGAACAAACAAGCAAAGCAACGCACATACATTGCTCCTAAAATGGGCCTCTGAAGAAGCTGCTGCAATACAACTTGTTGCTATGACTAGAAAGAGTTTACCATAGATGGTTAAATATCAACAATTTGCTGCAGGTCGGTATGCTTCAAGAATCCGTAATTTGTCATTTATTTTTGCATGCTTTGCCTATTTGGAGTCAAATCAATGGCTTAAGACACCTAGACAGGTGCAGAAATTTCCAAAACCTCAAAATACTGAGTACTGAGCTCTCTTAAAAATCAGGTCACAAGTGCTGTGTACTGTAATGGGTCCCAGGGTGCAAAACACACATCTGAAAGTCTTCTACCACATACAGGGAATTAGTTATTTGAGAAAAAATGTCTGAGTAGTTTTGGAATTTTAAAGAAAGTAATGGAGAGTCTGAAGTTTGTTTTAACTTTACTAGCAAATACTGCCATTAGTGGCTTTTCCAGATGTGATAATATTAGTATAAGTGATACCATTTTCTAATTTTTTAATTTACCCATCTGGATTTCCTGGACAATCATTATTTTTTTAAATATACTACACTCCAATACAAAAATGTATATCCATTATTAAAAATATGGAATAATTGTTAAATATGGGATTAAAAAAAACTAGTCGTGCTTTTGTCCCCTTAACTGGAACTACAGAAGTACTTTTGTGACAGTTAAAGCCTTCCGATTTCCAGCCTGAAATGATTTGTGGTAGATTATATCCATTATGTTCAGGGTTATGTTTTCCTTACGTTTAAACAACTATATTCCTTCCTGGTGTTCCCACTCATCATGTATGTATTAGCAAAGAATGATCTCCACTTGCACCATATATCGGCATTGCTACTCATACCTTAGCATAGATTTGCATGCTTAGAAAATAAACCCCATCAGGAAACTGATGATTGAAACCTTTTTTAATGACTAATTAGTTCCTTGACCCAGTTCACTGCATAGCTACATGAGCATTTGGGTTGGTTGAACGGTGCAGGTCATGCTGAGGCAGAAACAAACTGCTAAACTGGGGGTAAGGACAAAACGTAGCATGACATCGCTTTATACTGGCATAAGTTCTTTTACTTGATTCGTATATAATAGCAGATTTTCCATTCTCTGCTTATCCTAGTAACAATTCTTTGCTCATGTCCCATTTTAAATCCATTTTTCTTTAAATAAGCTGCGAGAATTCCGCATAGCTGTATACACAGGCTCTCATTATTGCAATGTAAAATAGCATAAGGACTTCTCTTACTCTGCTGAAATGCTCTATTCTGATTTAAGGTCATGTTTGCCTTGTAGGGTTGCATCACATTGGTGGCTCAGTTGTGCTGAGATTGACTAATATGTTATGATCTTCATTTTCCTAATAGATTTTCAGTGTATTAGTTTCTGACGAACTGTCACAGACCTAGGTTTAGACATAAATATTTGTGTATAGTGACAGACTGATGTGTCTGCAAAATCGTCGTGGTATAGAATTGCTCCCATAGCTCATCCTCTCTTAGCAGCTCAGGATGCCAAGATCACGCAAGCATTAGCAGCAGCCACATGAAATTATGCTGGCTATGTATTAGGCCCCTTCTGCCCACACTCCTTCCCCAGCCCTGTCAACTCAGCTGCTAGAGGGGATAACAAAATAGAAAACAGTTCATTTCAGCATGGGAGAGTAGAAAAAGGTTTTAAGGGCTTAATGCTGGCCCTTCTGGCAGGGCTGGGTGTTTTTTGAGTTTTGCAGCTACGTATTACTGGGACTGGGACTTACTCGGTTGTGGCTTTTCTCCCCTCCTCTTCATTTCTCCAGGCGCAACATAGTGTTGTAGGAGAATTTGGCCATTGACAGAGGCGAGCACAGAGCAGGCTCTGGGATCTTGGCTATCTGATGCTGGAACTGGAAGTTCTTTTGACCTGGGATGTGCTTGTCTCACCTCTCTGCTGTGGCTGTCAGTGTCCCATTGTCCTCCTTGGGCAGGGTGCGCTGTTTTGTGCAGAAAGCAGTGGGACTGTTGCCATCTGTTATTGGTGGTAGCGATGTTGCTTAGCTCAGCAACAGACAAACTTCCCAGGGAAGGTGTTCCTGTCCTGGTTCCTCTGTCATCGCCATGAAATATAGTTTTGATGCCTGTTCATGCTGAGAAAATAAGTAATTTTATCCTCTCCTTGAGGGCATCAAAATCCAATTTGGTATACACTGCTAAGAAGCCTTGAGCACTGAGCCTGTGTCCCAACCTCATACTTTGTATTATTAAATGTCATGACACTTCTATTACTCCAGTCCCCAAGTCACCCAGTTTTTCCTTTATCATAGTTCAGTTCTCTGTATTGACACATGGTTAGGAGGCATTGACATCACTTTCTATGCTGGGCAGTTTAAAACGTATTTAATAAGATTGTTCCCAAAGATGATATTTGAGGAACTCCACTACTAACCTCACTCTAGGGCAAAGGTCTAGCACACAGGAGTTGACATCTCCTCCATAGCCACTTTCTTGTTGCTTACAGTTGTAGCACTAATCCCCATTTTATGTAAAACTTCTTTGTAGCATATTACAGAGGTCTGGATAAAGCCTATCCTGCTTTTTCTTTGTCCATAAAATTTGCTATTTTGTCAAAGATATCCAGTCATTCTAACAGGATTATGTTGGCAGTCATGTCATCTTATCTCATTTTCTATTTAGTCTTATATATGTAATGGTTTATTTTCTTCTGAAGTTGTTTTAGGTTTTTTGTACTCTAAGATGAGAGTAATGTGTTTAGGTATGTAGATGACTTTCTTTCTGTACTGTTTGCTGACACAGAAAGGGTAGAGCAATAGAGAAGTAGGACAACATAAGCTAATGGCATAAGTGAGACCATTCTTGTAATATAATTTTCAGTTATGGTTGTTATATTTCAAAAAGGAGAAATTATTGAAGAAGTGCTCAGAAATAGCTATGAGAATGTTTGTGGGCTTCTTGTAATGTGAGTTGTAATGAAAGGCTTAGAAAGCTCAATCTGTTCAATATGTGTGAATAAAGATTCAGATGTAATTTGATGAGAGTCCACAAATAGGTGCATGAAAATGAAATTTCTAATATTTGATGGCCTTAAAACAGTGAAGAATATAATACGGTCCAGAAGCTTGAAACTGAAGGTAAACAGATTCAGGCTAATAAATAAGGTGCATATCTCGTAACAATGAGAGTAGCTAACCTTTGGAACATGATTTAGGTTGTTGTTTCTTGGAATCTTTATAAAGACATCTAGTTTTGATTTAATAGCATGAGATTCTTTGGTCTGTATAGGAAATGTGGTCATGCTAATTTAGTTACAGTCCCTTTTGGCCTTGATATTCTTCTACTTCTCTGTTAAAATTCTGAAATATAAAACAAGTCCCTTCAAAAGGTGAAAGAAAGGAAATAACATTAACTTCTATTTTCCATTTGCCATGTACGATCCACATATTTTCGTTTTCTATACTCAGGAGGAATAGACCTGACAGAACAAAATGTGTTCCCCCTCCTGTCTTGATAATCTGCAAAAGATGGTATTTTATAATGATAAACTGTTGGAAACACTGTCTTATTTTCATAACACGGCAAGGTTTGTCATTTAGCCAAGATTATTTGAGCTTGAATTCATTCCTAGTAAGTTTTTTTCAAATAAGCATTGCTTTCCTTGTGCTGTGAGAACTATAAAAGTAAAATAGCATTTGTAAAAATACTGCTAGCCACCTAAAAAGGCAAAATGTTGCAGTTCTGTCATATGTGGGTATCCAGTTGTAGGCTATGGAGGGAAGTATTGGGGTTTTTTTTTGGAGCCAAGTTTTATGAAGATAGACAAAAACTCACTGAGAAATATGGGCAGGCATAGAGAATAGCAGTGGTGCTGATTTTATCAATTGTACAAAGTATCTGTGTAGATGCTTGAAATTACTCTGGCATGGGAACCTTTTGGGTTTTCTTAATAAAAAAAATCTAGAAGTTCTATGCTTTCTAATTACCATTCAATGTAGAAGCGGAAAGTAATTTAACCTTCTGTATCTCTCCAGAGTTCATTAGTGAATAATTAAGGAAGATATTTTGAAGAAACTATTTGAAGGAACAGGAAATAAAATGGTGTAAGCTTAAAAATATTACATCTTAAAATATTTCATTCTATCACTTTTTTCTTCCGTATTCTCATGTCATATCAGTTGTTTCTGGGCTATTTGAACAATTTAAAAGTTGAGGAAAAAGAAGCATGAGTGGAGCGAGAAGCTTTTTTTTTTTTTAATTTAGAGACAGTTTTCACTTTAAAAGCACAGAACGACTGCTTATTGTGGTGATATTCCTTGACATTGTGCAAAATGTAAAAGTTAGAGGACTGAGTTAACAGTGACCTTTTAAGAGAAATCTTAACCTAGATGAGAGAATTAAAAATGGATGAGCCGTCTTTGACAGATGGATTAATGGATTGTCATCTAGTACAATTTAATGGCAGAATTGCTTAATTAGTGCTCTCTTTTGAGACAAATAAATTGACAATGTCACTAGCAGAAAGTTGAAACAGATGCAATGTCATGAATCTGATAAAGTATCTTGAGGATCTAAGGATGGAAATAACTGTTTCTTACAGAACTGTATAAGGTGAATATAATTTTCTTAGGTGCTGAGCAACAATTATTTTTATTGTTTCTTAACACCTGATCCAAGACCATACAAAATGCTATGAAATCTTAACTGGAGAAGCCTACCTTTGCCTTCTAAGCGATGAAATATCGGAAGCATATGTTAGTACTATGGTACTTAATCTTTGCCTTTCTGTGATATATTTGTCTGGAGTATTTTTGGTCCAGAATACTTGTGATCATTTATTTAAACACAGATTAGGTTTGGGAATCACCTATTTTAGAAATGTGGTGAGGAGATCCAAGGAAATCTTACAGCAACCTTTCGGTACCTGAAGGGCCTACAGGAAAGCTGGGAGGGGACTGTTCACAAAGGCTTGTAGTGATAGGATGAGGGGCAATGGGTATAAACTGGAGAGGGGCAGATTTAGACTACATATGCAGAAGAATTTCTTCACGATGAGAGTGGTGAGGCACTGGCACAAGTCTCCCAGGGAAGTTGTGGATGCCCCATCCCTGGAGGTGTTCAAGGCCAGACTGGATGGGGCCTTGGGCAGCCTGATCTAGTGGGAGGTGTCCCATGGCAGGGAGGATGGAACTAGATGATCTTTAAGGTCCCTTTCAACCCAAACCATTCTATGATTCTATGATAAACATAACAGTATACCATTCCATTATTTCATTCTGTAAGGGCAAAATTTGAAGCAGAAAGTAAAGAGTTCATCTGGATATGTCAATTAGAGCAGATGTCTAGGGCGAATGCTGGATTATTGTAGTCTTTGAATAGGAGATTTAAAAAGCTTCATGTTTTGAGTTGCACTGGGAAGAGCTTTAAGAAAATTCTGATTTTAATGCTGACAATATGTAAGTGAGCTCTTCCATATCATTTACATTATATAAATTTATTTTAAAGTTGTAATACTATTGCTATTCCATTCACAGCAGTTATGCCATGTTGAAGCATGCCAATCTGGAGTTTTCTGCAAGGATCCACTAGAAGATACAGGGATACTATCTCCTCCATTTTTGAATGTTGTACTTGCTAAACAGTAGCATATTGCTTCAGCAGACTATCAGTGCACTATTTTGCCTTATAGGAAAAAGTCTAGTGGAAATCTACAGGCAATGGGACTGAAGCATCATGTTAATTGATCTGAAGTATGTGCTCAGTAGAGATGATTTAAAAATAATTGGCATGTTGGTATCATGCTTCGTAAAGAATCCTCCATGTTAAACAATGCACAATTCATTACAACAATCCTCAGCCCCCAAATGGTGCTGTAGTATTTTCTACTGCTGTTAATTAAAAATGCTTGTTCTTTGTACAGCATCATTTTATAAAAGAATCACTTATTAAACAGAAATGGAGGACTTTACATATTCCTCTTTAGGCAGGTAGTCATTGTTTGCTCAAACTGAAAAAGAGAATCTATTGTGAAAAAAGAGTGTTAGAAAGTAGCACCTTAAAAACAAATTCAGTTTGCACATTGAAAACATTTAAAATTGCTATTTCGTCAAACTACACATGGACACAAATGCTGAGGTCATTGAATGTATTATTACTGGTAAGTAAGAGGCTGGCAGATAGGCTACGCTCATGATAGAACCCAAAAGAATAATATTGTAGGACTGGAAGTATGGAGAATCAGATAAATGATAATGAGATATAAAGCACACTCTTCTGACTGTATAATTATTAGTACTATAAGGAGGGGAAATAATAATTATTATTATTATAACCAGTAACATTGATATGACTGAAGACTTGCAATAAACAGACCTGGAGAACAGTAATGCATTTTCATTAGATCACATTTCTAAGCAGAAACTTCAGGACTTCTTGTCTTTCTAGGCATTTGAAAAACAAGTATAGGTGCCTACTGGTTTGTCTCTTGTGAGTGACTACAAATGCCCAAAGACATTTTTGACAAGGTGGATAGGATCTGAAATTCTTGAGATTTGCAGAATGAGAGAGAAAGGCTTGAGGAAGGAAGAGGAACATTGCTCTTTTATATAAGAAAAAGTGATGAGACATAATAAAATCATAAATTTTCTTAAAACAGGGACTTTCTGAAAACTGTATGAAATATTTTGTAAAAAGAGACTATAGACTATAGCTTTTTATTTGTTTGCGCAGAAGTATTCACAGGGTTTATGTTATGGTCCTAGAAACAATTACAGAGATAAATTGTAGCTGTGATTCAGTTGCAGAGTGATTCAAGAATTGATGTGGGCAGGAACTCCTTAAGCTGCCTTCAATGCACAGGCTGACAAATCAAGAAGTAGCTTTAGAGTCTAAGTGTTAGCACAAGCAGCACTTGAAAAGAAAGCAGTTTATTGTTCGGCTGATATGTGCTTGTGAACTGTTATAAACCATTAGTATTTTTTAATGATTGCTTATCTACCATTTATTTGAAATATCACAATAAATTTACCTGGTTTTCTTTCATGTTTACTAATATGGAAAATATTAATAAAGAGTAGTAATTTTTTATTATATGTATTAAGTGCATCAAAAAGCCTACTCCATGGGACATTGTAGGAATACACTGAAAGGTACGTCCTTCCAAATACATAAAAATATGTGTAAATAGAGCCGACAGATAATCAGAAGGAAGATGGAGCTTCAAAGAAATGAAACGTTATCCAGTATTTCATGACAGGTAGTGGCAGAGTCAGATGGCAAACCCACATCACCAGACTGTCCTAATAAAGTGACCAGAGTTTGCTTTCCTTACAATAACATGTAAGATCAATAAGTGATTCTAAGCAAAACTGGTGGTAAAGAGCAGTTTTTTCCATTAAATAGGTTTTGTTTCCTTTGGCAAGAAGTCTAATCTTCTGATCAGGAGTCCATTAACATGGTTTTCTTTACCTTCCCTTTTGGTATCCATCAACCAAAAAACTCCACTATGTTTTAGCTAATGTATCAAGGCTAGAGTCTTAACTCTACTCGCAAAATTTTCAGATCTTGACTTTTTACACATAAACGCTTGGTGTAGTGTCTAATTTACTTTTTAATGGGAAAAACTTCTATAATGATAAATTTAAATGTAGATTGAAGATTATTTTGTGGCCAAATCTATTAACTTACAATAGAAACAAATAAAGCATTACAGCTAATTGTCACTCAAATACCAGAATTTATTTTTACTTTCTTAGGAAGAGCAAACTCATAAAAATAGATATGGACTTTGGAATAGGCTTTTAAAATATTTTAATGTAATCTAATAAACTGTATCAACTAATAACTCTTCATTACTTGGTGACACTGTGACTAACACGCAGAATAATTTACTAAATTGTTTCTCCATTCTTCAGCTAATCATTATGCGCTTGTGTTTCATGTGGATACAAGTGTGCTCATAGTGTATTTCAGTGAAGAATGAGTAAGGACAAATAGAAATCCTGTTCTGGAATATGACCATTATTTCTAAGTGGTAAATTCACAACGCTGTTGAAAGGAAAAAGAGCTCTTTGTGATTGCAAGAACCTTATAACAAAGAATTTTGAAGGAGAAAGCTTAGATAACATAATAGTTAAAATTTTTAAAAATCCCTAAAGAGTAAACATAAAATTATTTTATTCAGAAGTTAGAAATATTCTTAAGTAATAATTCCTTTTCCAAAATTCACATCTGCTTACTTTGCTTCTAATGAATTAGTTTTTCATTGTGATTTTTATCAGGCTTTAATTTTTGGCCCAAACTATGTCAATAAAAACAACAGCAGATGCAGTTCTTGTTGGGTAATGGCATAGACCATTTATACCTTGAAATGTCTCATTTATCAGTGAAATTAAATACTTAAAGGACTATATAGCTTAGATTAGTTTGTGAGATATTTAGGCAACAGAGTTTTGCCTCATTGCCCAAAGACAGAAAAGCTGTTTTTCAGAATGTGAAACTGTGGATTCATTGCCCTGTTAATAAACAGCAGCAGAATAAGCTAAGTACTCTAATTATTGCTAAATGGTGAAAAGAGTCTTTTTTCACAGTCGATGTCCAGACACTAACTCTTTTATGAAATTATGTGGCTGGAGATCATATTTCAGCTTTTTTGAAATTGTTGGTCTTTCAGATATTTAATCACATTTCACAAAAACAATACAATCTTTTTAAAGGAAAGATATGCTAAGATACTCTGTTGAAACAGTTGTAGGTATGTAAGATAGTATTCTATTATTCTACATATAGAATTCTTTATTTATGAGGGTCATCTTATCAGAAATCACTTATATACAGCTAGTATAAAATACACGTGAAATATTTAATAATTTTTCTAGGAGAAAACAGTTTATTTCTGATATAGCAGTGTTCTAGCAGGCAGGTCAGATGTATACTTCAGGACCCCAAAAGGCTTGTATGTAGGTGCGTTTTTCTCCAAGCTATATTATTTGACTTAAGAAAAAAACCTATTCTTCTGGGAATTTTTTTTTTTTGGCAAATATGCTCAGAATTTCACAACTGTAATGGCACTATTACTATAATAAATACATATAAATAATATAAGGAAATAAAGCAAAATTAAAGATATCTTGTTGTCACATCATGTTTTACTTCTAATGATTTTAAGATAATGTAAAATACAAAAGCAAGTAAACTACTAGTTTTTAGCAGTCGTATCCTTAGTCTTTCAGTGTAAGTAACAATTTCAGTTTGGTACTGGAGGCAGTGGCAGAACACAGGGTGGCTTGCTAGTCTGCTGGCCCACCTAATTGTCTTTGAAAGTATTGTGCAATGTAGGACTACAATATTTACTTTGTCTGAGATTGTTTGTTTAGTTGAGGTAGTTCTGTTGAACAAGATTCAGTTTAAAACCAGTTGAACAAATTTGACATATAACTAAGTGGTGTGATTTGGATCTTCTGCAATAGAGGTCTAGGTTCTTATGGTATTCCTGTATCACAGATGTGGTGCAGCAACTCAGACGATCAGTTAATTTGTTTATAAACTGTGTGCAGTGAAAAGACCCCACTCAATAAGAGCCATGAAATTGTGGAGTTTTTAATCTAAGTCTGTTGAAAAATTGAGGTTGAAATGGCCATATTATAGTTCCCAGCCAAACTCATCACCACAGAAGTCAAACAGCATTTGGAAAGGATGGGAGTGGAAAAGGAGGTGCAGGGCTGAGGGAAGACAAGCTGAACTTGCTTCACTTTTATCCTGGTTAGAGATCTAGTTCAGTGTGTTCCATATGTAGAAGGTTGAAGAGGTGAAACTTAGAAAACCTGAACCTCATCTATACTGTTTATTATAAGAGCATTTTTTAAATAAACAACAATCACAGAAGTAGTTCTGGTATCAGCAATATTTTTTTTTTGCTCTAATTTGACATGAGGAAGTATTCATGAGTAGTTTTGTCACAGTGATTCCAAGTGGAGTTCCCGCTGTTTATGTGTAAAGCTTTTTGTCCCTTTCAACTCAAACCATTCAATCTCTTGTATAATTTTCTTTGGACAGTTTTGGTTTTGCTAGATGTGCCTGTACTTTCCAGGGAAATAGGTGACAGGAAGAAACAGGAAATTAAAACAGCTGCTTGACCAAACTATTCTCAAATACACTAAAGATTACTTAAAATGACTGGACTTCACAACCAGATTTGGAGCACGGACATTTGAGGTCAAAACCTTTTTAAATAAACCTATGAATTACAGTAAGTAAAAGTGTAAGAAAATAAGACTAAATGAAATAACTGTGTAGTGTAATACAACCGATATACTAGAGGCTAAATGGCAACTATTTGTTTTATTTCACTGTTTTCTTGCCTGCCATTCCGAAGCGACTAGCTGTGGTCTGAATTGAAAAGCCCTTGAAAATACTTTCTGGAATTTTGTGTAAGCACATCCACAGGTGGCTTATTGAATGTACGGACAGCAGTCAATCAGACAAAAAGAAAACAAAGTCAGGTCCCCCACAAGAAAACAAGACAAAGCGCTCTAAAATAATAAAAGCAGAATTCAAAAATCCTTTTGCTTATGAGGTTTCTTGCTGAGCACTCTCAGTAAGGATATTGGAAGTGATTAATTTTTATTATTAAGTTCTATGATTTATAATTGTTGTGTACAACTATGTTTCCTTAGCTACAGCTCTGAGGGACACAGTTTCACAAATATTCTTATGAATATACTCTGAAATAGCCTGAGTATAGGCTACAGTAAATGCAAAAAAGGTGAACTTTTGACATTTTGTATGTTTTAAAAATATTTCTCCTTCTTACTTGGTATTTTTCTTCTAAAAGAGGAATTTTTATCACTGCGGAAAAAATAAATCATACGTAAAATAACAGTTTGGTATTGTGATAGCTGATTTTCACATAAACAGCAAGAAGCAGCAGTAAATTAAATGTTTCCTGCTGATCCACTTCCTTTTAAAACACAGTAGGAGGGGCATTAGTTAACATTAATGCAAACACAATTATCTGCTGACTGCATTGTATTAAAAATAGCTGACAGCAATAATTCTTTGGTGTCTTCCATCACTGAAGGTATATTATAAGATTAGTTCACATAAACATATTTTACAGCAGTAAAATACTTCTTAATGATTTCCGGTATGCCAATGCGATCCTTGGACGCAGAAGTAATTTTTAGTTGTGAAGAATCATGTTAACCATGTTTAGTCTGACCAGTTTAAAATTATTTTATTTTCAGTGGTCATAATGAAAGAAGTATTTGTGGTAAACATGAAATAAATCCATTTTTTTTTACACAGACACACAGACGCACAGAGACACACACAAGCTCACATAAATATAAATAATGTATTTTCCTCTTTTGCTTGTCTATGCCCATGTATGAAGATATGGAAATGGTCATGCATGTTCCTTTATCCCTAGAATCCGCCTGTCTCCAGGTAAAGAGTATTAGGGTAGCTGTCTCCCAGAGTGAACCTAATACTGTATCTGAGGGAAAGATGAGGAAAATCCAAACAAACAAAAAACCCATGGCAATTTCCAGAGAGTTCAGCCTCAGGAAATTTACTTTCTCATGTAGAGTTTTGTAATCGTTCTTCCAGAGTGCTTGGCCCAAAAAGGTGAAGATGTCTGTTTTGATTTGTGTCTATAAATAAAATATTTGGTTTATGTATTTGCTTCTAATGACATTTCTGTGATTGCTAGTTATATTATTTAGCCAATAATTTCATATTTAGGTACAATTATTTGAATATTATTAACTTCTTTCAAACAAGTGAATATTCTAGACTATGTCTTAACCTAAAGCAGAGATAGTTACCATGTACACCCACCAGCGTCAATGAGAGCTAATTTTTCCTTGTTCTATAGGCTTTGACATTGCAAAACCCATTTTTTATGCTTAAAATAATATTTTTTCTTACAAATATTTTAGATGATAAAATAATAGAAATAATATTGCATAAAAGAGTAGTGAACATGCCAGCTAAATTTTTCTTTTTAGTTATCTCGGAGACAGGAATTATTCTGAAAGATCTGGAACTAATTCCGAGGCATGTTGCAGAGCTGTTGTTTTAGAACAGCTTGTGAGTCATGTAAAGAGAGAAGGGATACAAGGCAAAAAGGTATGAATTATACATATTTTTGCTGATGACTAGAGGCATTTTTGCATTTCTGGAAGTATATTTATTTATGATTATAAAATGCAATTTTAAAATTCCCTTGCAATTAATAAAAACTATTTCTAAAAACAAGTTATGTTGCTGAGAAATCTAAGCATTACATGTATTATATGTAAGTCCTTCTATGAGGAACTCCATGTATTTTCAATACTAAAATTCGAATCTCTCCTTGTTGGCATACCAAAATTCCAGGACTTAAGAGATGCAGTACTATTCATTCTGAAGTAATTTACTTGATCCATCTGTAAAAAAGGAAGACAGCTCTTAGGCCAGTTCAGTTCTTTTAAATATACTATATTAGTATATCTAAATTATAGATATAAACCAGCCACATGTCTGGTTAAGTAGTTATATTTCATTGTAATTCATTTGATCAGCTTAATCAATTCTCATTTAAGATTTGATTGCTTTGATCCCTCTGACATCGATGGAGTCCAGAGCATTATGATCCAAAAGGGCTGCATCCTGTCTGTGTTGTTTTTTTCAGAAAGACTTTTGTTTTGAATCCAGTATATCAAGGTGAGTCAGATGTAAAAACTCTTTTTCACGTTGTATTGACATTTCTGCAACTCTTCTCAGACAAGGCAGAACACACAGATTGGAATGCTGGTGTGTTTGTTTTCTGTAAGCCTTCAAGCAGGCCATCATGTTCTTAATGAAGGTCTTGGGTGTACTTCTAAGCTCAGACCTTTGGAATAGAAGTCAGAGCTCCTCCCTTCTGCCTCGTTGACTGCCCAAATATTACACCTTAGCTCTGCCTTTCTAAGTTGCAACTGAATTCAATACAAGCTCTATCTTGTGAATAGGAAATTAATTCAAAGGACTGCAGAGAATGATGATAATGTATATAGTCTTGCTATATATGGTAGTATATGGAAATTATGAACTCTTAAGAGTCTGATTCATTTTGAAGAATGACATTTCCATACCTCGTGAAGATGTCTCAGCTTATTGCATCATATTTTAAAATGCAGCATTATAACTCAGCATTTGTTATTACTTGTTATTCCATATGCTTTCTTTTATTTGAAAAATAAGAGGTTTGGATAATAATCAAATAGCAAATAAACTTCTTGCAGGAAAATTATGCTTGTAACTTGGGACATTTCTTAGACTGTTATGCTCCATTCCTTTCACAGCCCTTGAAACGTCAGGTCTGCATTGGCTTTGGTCATGAGGGTACATTTCTTTTGCCGTTCTCTCCTGGGAGCAGTATCCCTGGGAAGCCCAGGGTTTCCTATACTTACACTATGCTGTTTAGTTTCCCATTAAACTATTTATTATAGGAAGGTCTTGTAGGAGACGGTTTTGACATACTTGAGCTCTTTCAGCTCTCTTCTGTTCCTTGGGTTTATCTTCTCATCATGTTTCTTTAGGTCAGACACAGTAAGGCTATATTTATATAATCTACATGTATTAGTGTTGAAAAGCATCCTCATGCACACTGCTTGTAGAGCCCCTTGAGTATGTTTTGCAAATTATTTGTTTTACCTGTGCTGTAGGGGCCCTTTTTTTGAGTTGAGGTACACTGTGGTGTGAAAGGGATAGGTGCCACCCCCCACTCTGCTGTCCCTCAGACTGGGGGTGGTGAATTCATGTGCCTTTTTTTTTTCTACAGATATACATCTGCTTATAAAAGCAACTATGAAGGGCTGTACAGTGTTTAAGTATTCTGCATGAGGTGAAAGCTTTGTTGATTCTTTTGACAGGGTGGTTTTGTATTTATGTGCAGAAGGAGATCCCATTGAAATTAATACAATTTATAAGCCAATGGGTCGTAATATTCACTTTAAGAGAAACATTAAACTTGTGCTTTGTCTATTACTGCAGTGTGCTTTGAGGACAACCATATCGGCCTAAGGCAATTCTTCAACTGAAATTCATCATAAATATTTTTCAAAATGGGCAAACCCAAAAGTTCTCTTTTGAAGTATCAGATAGCACACATTTGACTAAATTGAACACAATAAGTATATTTTCGCACAGTTGAAGTCAGTTGTCCTGAACGCATTTGACCCAAGGCACCATCCAGCACATGATGACGGAACTCAGAAAAAAAAAGTTTAGAAGTAATTGTCTTTTAGGCTTTGCTTATTCATTCATTGAATAGAGAGCTTATGTTAGGGTACTGAATTTGTGACAGAGAAAAATTGTAACAGTGACAGATCTGTAATAAACTAAAATGATAGTAGAGCTGTATCCTATTTTTTTTTTGTTCCTTTATTATTTCTCTGTATAAATATATTGTCTACAAATGTTAAAAGAAAAATGGGATAAAATACTAACTTTGTTATTTACTACTTACATTATCTCCTGTGAAAAGCTGTTTTCTTCAAGTGTTTCCTGATAGGCCTTCTAACGCCTAGAAAAATTTCATTGTTATCTTTGTCTTATGGATGATTTTGCTATGGTGTTACAGTCCTTAGAACATAATCTACCAATTATTTTCTCTCTCAGCTTCTGAAAACAATTCTGGCAAGAATATTTGCACTGTAATTTGTTACTCAAAGATTCATATATCAGGCTGCCATCATATTTCTTTAAAGTGTGCCTGCAATGCAAAAAATGAGGGATAAATTATCTAATATTTTAGAAAATTGACCTTTTCCCACAAACCCTTTTAAAGAAGACAGGAGGAGCAGCAGTACCAGAAGAGACTGTACTCTTACACTTGGCACCCAGTTGACCACAGTCCTAATATAATCTTCAAATGAAAAATGATCTATGTAATTATCAATACAGTTTAGTGATCCTCATAAAGCACAGAATGCTGTTCAGTGTCATGAGTGTACTTCATTCACAGGGTGTTGCCTCTCTTACTTCCATGTAGTTTCAATCTCCAATTCAAGAATAATTTATTTCAACATATTCTTTCTGCAGTTCTTTATAACTACAAATGTTTCAAAAGGCTTATATATTTCAGGACACATCTGAGATGCAGGGAAATATGCGTAAAAACTTTTGTACCGTTGCTCTATTTTGCCTTTCCTAATGGCAAAATTATTTCATCATGATAGGATAATTGCTGTATTATAGAATGATTGAGGTTTCAAGGGACCATTGGAGGTTGTCAACACTCTTGCTCAAGAAGGGCCATCCAGGACTGTTTTCCCATGTCTGTATGACTTTTGAATATCTCCAAGGATGGAGACTCCACAATCTCCCAGGGCAACCTGTGCAAGTGCTTGGTCACCCTCACAGAGAAAACATGTTTCCTGTTGTTTAGAGAGAACCTCCTGTCACTGGACATCCCTTAATAGAGGCTGGCTCTATCCCCTTTGCACCCTCCCTTTAAATATTTGTGTATGTTGGTAATACCCCCCTGAGCTTTCTCTATGCTGAACTGTCCCATCTCTCTTAGCCTTTCCTCATAGGAGACATCCTTCAGCCCCTTAATAGTTTTCATGGCCCTTCACTGAACTCTCTCCCGTAAGTCCACGCCTCTCTTGTACAGGGGAGCCCAGAACTGGGCACAGTACTCCAGATGTGGTCTCACCAGTGCTGAGTAGAGGGAAAGAATTACTTTGCTCAGCCTGCTGGCAGTGCTTTACCTATTGCAGCCTGGGACACCATTAGCCTTCTTTGCAATGAAGGCACATTGGCTCATTTTCATGGATGAGAGAATATTTTGAAGATAGAGATACAGAGAGACACTGGATACTGTTTTCCGCCACAGTTCTCTTCAGAAGCATATGCTATACAAGCAGCTGGTTTTTAACTTTTCTTGGTACCATCCATCTTCAGAACCACACCTGACCTCTGAAGGGTACTTGGGAATCTGCTAATGGGAAAAATACTGTAGACTCACACAGTCATATGAGATATAACTTAACATGTTTTGGAAAACAGTTATTTTGCATAATGCAGAATAATATTGTAGCCCTTCATGAGATACTTTTCACAGGTTTCTTGGTAAATGTAAGGGGTCTTTTTTGTGTATAACTTTTAGGATACTAAGATGGTACCAAAATACTGACATAATATAAGAAATCTTTCTTTATTAGGTTTATTTTTTCATACAATAGTTTGATTTGGAAGGAACTTATAAAGATCATCTAGTCCAACCCCCCCTGCCATGGCAAAAGGCATCTTTCACTTGACTGTGTTGCTTAAAGCCAGACCATTTGCTTTTACTTTATAACATATCATGGGCTTCAGCCATCAAATAATCAGTTAGGCAACCTGTATCATCATGCTGTCACTACTTCTCTGCAAAATACTCATATATTTTCCACTTTCTCTCAAACTCGCTGCTTCTTAACCAAGTAGCATTGTTTGAACTGTGCAAAGGAATAATTATTTTAACTGAGCATCACATGACATGATACAGTTGCTAGCAAGCTTGCAGCATGTTCAAGGTTGAAAACTGAAGTCGTGTTTATTTTTTTTCACAGAGAATATTTTTATTGAGATTTTACAAAATTTTAGATAACTGAAATATGACTGTTCAGATAACTGTTAAAATAAAAACTGACCTGCTTCTCTGATTCTAAACACATCTTCAATTCTCAGTGCATTCTAGCAAAAAGCTGGATCTTTGTATGTTTGAAACTGATTTATGCAAATCTTTTAGCAGTTAGAAACTAAATTTCAACTGTATAATCTTAACTACATTCCTTTTTTTCTATGTTAAACAGTAATGGGGCTTCATTGTCCTTTGATCTTCGCATATAATCCCTTTCGGTTAACGTTAGGTTTAAGTTCAGTACCAGAAAATTCAGCTTGGCAAACTCTAAGTGTTCTCTAAGAGTTTTTTCACTAAAAAAATTGTATGTTTATCCAAAGGAGTATTAGCTGCTATAGGTATGTTAGAGAGCATCCAAAGTATGCTTATTACACTCTCCTACAACTAAAAAAAAAGAAAAAATCTACAAAATATAATAAAGATCAAAGCACATCTCTCTCCTCCCAACCCCAGGAGTATG
Source organism: Cuculus canorus (assembly GCF_017976375.1). Lineage (NCBI taxonomy): Eukaryota > Metazoa > Chordata > Aves > Cuculiformes > Cuculidae > Cuculus > Cuculus canorus. The sequence continues at coordinate 116,389,386 of NC_071402.1, forward strand.
GAAGGGAAAGAGAAACAGAACAAAGTAGATAAAAATGGAATTAAGAAAAAGGCAGAAAGGGACAGATAAGATATTAATATTAAATGTGAAGGCTTTCAATTTGCTATTCTACAAGACAAATGATCATCACCCCCATACAAATTTTTTAATGAAAAGCCTTTAAAAGTTGTGTCACACTACTTTTGCAATACTTAAAAATAATTCTTTTTGATAAATTTTAAAAATAGAAGTATTACTGAAATATTTCTCAAAATATTTCTGACAGCTGTAGTTACTGAGAATTTTTTACGTTTCAGATAATTGCATATTAATGCTAAGAAATATTTTAAGTTATACATCACCACATTTAGGCAATTCATAGAAATTTTCATGGCCTCAAGAAAAAATAAATTATCTTTTAAAATATTACTTTGCTGTATTTTTCCTGTGACTAAAAGGCAAAAGAACTCTTAAGAGCAAAACAGTAACAGAAAATATGAAAGTGAAAGTATGAAACCTATGCATTCCTTAAAATGAAAAAATTCTATGTTTGAAAAGTGTCTAGCAATGTTCCCATATTCTAAAAGTATTCTAAAATGACTAGAGGTATCACAGTCTGGCAAACTTCTCTCCAGTATTGGAAAACTGACAGTATAATTAAGGACAAAGTAATGAATGCTTGTATAAATATATGCTGATAAGATCAAACCAGCCTGGTTGCCACAAGAGTAAATCATGTATTCTTGACCTGCTAAATTCTTTCAGTCAACAGTACTGTGCATAAAGGGCATTTTGAAGAAGTCATTTACTTTGATTTTTCCAAAGGATTTCTGACAGAATCTCTCACAAGAAACCAGCAACAAAAGTAAAGAAGTCATCAGGTAAGGGCAAAATTCTAAGAAGGATTAAAAGTGAGTAAGCCAAAATAAACAAGGTTCTAATAAATAGCTTCTTCACAGACTAGGGAAGGAATTCTTAGCAGGCAATAAGAAACACTTCAGGTAAAAATAAGGTTTTATGGGTTTACCCAACAGCTAGTAGTTTACCCTGATTTAGAAATTACATTATCATCTTGATTGGTGATTTTCGGGAAATCTTTAATTATTGCCTTTTTGTCACAGTTAGCTATGGTAGGATCACCATGTGTTTTAGGTACCATTTGATTTTAACTACTGTGTCTTCTAATGTCGTAGTCCCAAAGCTTAAAGGTGATGTTGTGGTCCAAGTCCTAACTTTGATGCTTTGTTTTTGTCAGTGGCACTTGATGTAACTCAAGTATTATGTTTGTGTTGGTGTTTAGTATATTATATCAGAAAACCGGTCTGATCTGGTCAAAATTAATTCCATATCCTCTCAAGCAAAGAGTTAGTGTTTTGCCCGTTTGCTTATCCAGTTCACCATGTAGACACATAAATGCATCTGATGAAGTAAGAGAGGGGATAGAGCAAGGGCAGGTATAATGGCTGCAGGGGATATCTTCTCTTCATGACAGTTCCTGTTTATGCATGCTTCATGTTATTTTTGAAGCCGTGGGTATCTCTGAAGAGAACACGTAGTTAAAGAAATTATATCCAGTTCAAACTTGAACTCTACTAATTGCTAGCACAGATGTAAATACAAATGGTGAGAGATTTGCAATAAATGCAATGATGAGAGATATCATATCCTAAAAACCCCATAATAAAGTATGATACATCTTTGAGCTATACATTGATTTTCACTAGGCAGTTGTACTGGGATTCATTTCATTTACCTATGCTTAAAAAAGCATAAAGTTAAAAAAAATAATTACTTGAATTAGCAGAATTTTGTCTGTGTTGTGATTAGAAATACTGAAAAATGTAACCAAACTTTATAGAATGCTTGAAAGTTTACAAAACAATATAAGCATGGGCAAGGTACTGTATTAAATATGCATGTTAATATAGTACTTCACATGTATTTAAAAAATCAATCAGTCTTTTTTTCACCTGGTTAATAGAAGTAGAGACAGGAAAAGCTGATTAGTTGGATTAAATGCTAGTCCGAGAGTCATCAGTCACAGAGCCTTCAACAGAGCAGTAAATCTTTCACCATTAAAATAAATAAGGGAATAAATAGCTTAACAAACCTCTTTATATTTTTGGCAAAAGAAATGTAGAGGTGAGAAAGATATAACAGAAAATTACCTGGTTCTTTGGTCTCTTGGTAACACCTGAACATTTTGACCAAAGATAGTTAGTAATGGATGTTGGTGAGAAGTCATCTCTGAGTTTTTCACTGTTAAGGTATGTGTAGCAAGTGATTGAAAGCCAAAGCATTGTGAGCAGTAAGGGTGTAGTACCCTTCCTGGTTACCTAGCAAGAAGATGTACAGCACATCATCTTGTTTCAGCTGGCCTCTGGTGTTGAACGAAAATAGCATGCATAGCAGTACTTTAGCATGCATGGAAGTGGTCTAGGTTAGAGTCCATCGATTGATTGTGGTTGGAAAGGGCACGCTGTCTTCAGAGCAGTGTATTTATAAAGTCTCTTGCTACATCTATAATCTATGAGTCTTCTACTTAAATTTAGTAAAATTTGAGTTTGTGACCTTTTTGAGAGTTAGGTCGGAATGGGTTTTGTGGATGGAAGATCAGAGAGATGCCGTTTCCTCAGAACACAGTACATTCCCCAGGAAATCTGTGCCACCATCTATTCAGACTGATCTTTAGGGAAACAGATTTCTTCCAGTTGTATGTTGTAAATAGTTATAGAGAGTGCAAGGAGGGAAGCCATACAATCTCTTAGACTGGTTTTATTTAACACCATTATTAATAATCTGGAAAGGGAGGTGTTAAAAAGAAGGCAGCAAGTTTCACAGATAATGATAAATTAGGTGTTGCAAATATCAATGAAAGCAGAGATAATGCAGAAGAGTGAAAGGAGGTTACAAATACAGGAAGGAAATAAGTAAACCAAGGAAAGTTTTGCTCAGAAAATTCAAAGCTAATTACAAGGAGAAAAATAATAAAAAAGTTCAGTATTAGAAATATGGAAATTAGTAAATGAAGATGCAGGAACAATAATAGAGCTGCAAACTGTATATGAATGTGATTTGGAACATGGAAGAAAACAAGCAGTTTGATTTGGGAGGCAAACTCCCTTCTCCAGCCCTCTGATCTGCAGAGCACATAAATAAACTGTATCATCTTTCAGGATAGTGCATCTTATTCTGTCAAGTTTACCTCACCAATTTTGTGACCTGGTTGCAAAAGAGGATGTATCACCATAACGCAGCGTTTTTATCGTGCGCAAAGTTAATGCGTGATATGAGCTATGTTGCTATATGCAGAGAAATGATAATCCCTCATTGCATCTTTGAGGCCAGAGGTAGATGTAATACAGCTGTTGGTAGCAGAGAGGGAGGCTGTGTCCCGTTTTCATTGTTCCAGGTCATTCCCTGCAGACTGGGTCATGTGGTGGGGCATGCTGCCAACCTAAGAGCTGCAAAGCATATTTTTTGCACTCAGATTTTCAGGTGCTGCACTGCACTGCAGTTTCTCTCCAGCACTGGAGGAGCTAAAAAGCAACGGCAGTGCTCGGCTCAAGTCAAGACTCAGCAAGTGAATTCAGAGTTGGTACAGTGGTGGAAGACAAGAGAGGATGTGGAATGCTGATAATAATACTGTCAGTAGTTAATATTATTAGCTATAAGCATCTCAGTGCTTTATTTTCCCTGCAAGGAAGAGTTAAATTGAAAAACTTTTTGATACGGAAGGGTTGGCTTGTGGAAAAGAGTGAAAGAACTAGACATATGTTCATGAATATGATTATGTCTACATTGCACCTTAGGGGCTGGACCATGGAGCTCACTAAAGCTGCTGTGCCCCTTTATGTGTCTCAGTGCTTTGCATGGTCAAATATAGGACACCTGTAGCATACCCTACAGGTTTAGAAAGGTTTCTGGAGCCCAGACAACCTACAAGTCCATCTGCCTTTGTATTTCACAACATTGGGACCCTCCTAGGAAGATTCACATAGCTGACTTTTCATTGGTCGTGTTCTATCACTGGAAGATGGCTGATGCTTGGTGCATATGCATACTCAAACTTGTTAGGACTTAATTTAAGTTTTCAATCTGCAGCACAGCCCAAATCTCTCTCGTTTAAAGTTCACAATGAACACATAATTTGTATTCAAACAATGTGCACCTGAGACAACTAGGGGCCTTAAAAAAGGGCTTTAAACATACACTCCACAAAAACAGAGATAAAGCCTATATAGCATGTCTAACAGATAACTGAAGAGATCTTAATAAGCATTCTCTAACAAAATATATACTGTACAATAAAATGGAAATTGGCATATGAAAGAGTACCTGTACAGTTTAGCATGAGTAACAGTAAATGAGAAATGTTAGGATGTGAGTATACACTAAGTCTCTCCCTCAAGAGACTTTTGATATGTACCTTGCACATGAAAGCATATTGAATGTACTAGAAATCTCCATTGCTACTGTCACTAGAATATTCTACAGTTGCTTGTCATTTTGTTGTACACATAGACCCAAACAGAAAGTTTGCACAGCTGTCATCTTCCAAGTTCACTGCCAGGTTTGAACAGCTTCCTTTTATGCCATGATCACATTCATCCTCTCTGGCTGCAGGTATCTTAGGATTCAGTCTGTCTCCTTAGGCACTATGTGTCCCTCATATTTTCCTCAGAATTGCACTTGACATTTCAATATCCAAAATTTAGTACATGTGATACCTTGTGTTGTTTTCCACACTTGAGTTGGGCATCAGGAGGAATTCAATGTTCCTGCCCCAAAGAAACAAAATATTTCAAAGGACTGAGTCTTAAAAAAAACTTTTAAAACAGGACATGAGACAGAACATATAATTTAAAAAACAGTGCAATATAAATATTTTGTAAAAGAAATACAAAGTAGTGCAATGCACTACTGATAAGCTTGACAAACAGGCAGCAACACTATCACCAAAAACATATGTTCTAGAAGAGTAGAAAAGTGTTAACAGTTTGCCAGCTGTTAGGGAAAAAAACTTATCCAAGTACTAACCATTAAGCTGCAAAGAAGGACCTTAATGTATTTGCACCTGGGAAGGTACAGTGGAATCACTGTCAGTGGAACATTTTCTCAGGGCAGGGCCCTGTTTTATCATCTAAACACTAACCTGAAACAGTGTTAGTACATATGCAACAAGTGGATGTACCTGTTTCTGTCAGCCTTTCTCCAGCTCGACTAAGTCAAACCTTAGACTAATTCAGTTACTCTGAGATTAATTCTGGCAGAAGTGGAAAGTACAGTGTTACTGGTCTCTGACTATTTCAACTGACATTTCTTTTTGTCCTACCTAGATTAGAAGCCTTAATTTATACAGCATGGTCACTAGTGCCAAATATTACGTTCCTATAAAGCATTAATGCCTACTTATACTAATGCCTGACTTCCTATTAAACTCCGATAGCATTATTACATCCCCCCCACCCCCCAGTCTTCTTTTTTGTATTTGTTCTTTGGAGTAGGAGTCATCTTTGTTCTCTTTTTTTTTGGTACAGCTCCTAGCACAATGGAGCCCTGATCTGAGACTGGTTTTCTTAAGTAAAAAAGTCCTAGAAGAGATGTATTGGGTGTAAAAGTTTCAAAATAGATCTGTGCCATCTGAGCTTCTGTGCTTCACTGCATGACTCCCATTTTAAAGACAGGGTCAAGTTCAGGAGTAAAATAGTTGGAAAGTTAAAGGGGGGGGGGGGAGTACATGATATTTCTGCCAAAAATAAGATTTTCCATCCATAGTCCTGCGGTCTCTGAGACTGACCTCTCATGTTGTGAAAACATGTATGTTGTGCCAGCTTTCATATGTGAGCTGAGAAAACAGAAGGACAGAAACTTACAACTGTTTCCACCAAAAAAATTTTAATATTAAAAATATGGAAGTGTCATGAGAAGCTTTGATAATCACTTAAATAATTATTTGATTGACTGAGATGCTGTATCATGTACTCAACAACATTACAAGCAAAAAGATTAAATTCCAAAATATGTGAATCTTGTATTATTCAGTCAGGTAAAATAACCTGCAAGGGTGACTATGTGAGACTCTGAAACAATAAACAAGAAATAGAGTTTACCATTATTAACATACTTCTACAATTTCATTTTTCTTGATTATAAAAGGAACTTTTAAGGAATCTCTTTTATTAAAGAACAGGGAAGTATTATGTAGTCATATAAAGTGTTGCTGATAAGCAATCCTGCGAATCTTTGAAAATTTCTTTTCTTTAATGACTATATCAGCTGCCATTCCCAACCACAAAACAAAGCTTAATTGGTCCAGTGACTTGAGAAATGCAGCAGTTGTCTGGGGAGGCTAAATAACATATTATTCTGCATTTATTTTAATAGATATTTACATGCTTATATAATTTGTAAATGTACATATTTTCATATCTGTATAAGGAAAAGGAACAAAAAGACCTTGGCAAAAGATACTATTACTGATTTAAGGTTCCACAATACCCTTTGTAGCCTCCTAATAATTATTAAATGCAAATACTGAGAAGTATTGAACTTTTTTTTTGGACATGTCTCAGTGGCACATTGCTGATGGCATGCATTCCAGGTAGTTGACCTGTACCCTATGAAGCAAACCCAAGGCAATCTGCCTAATCTCATCCTGTGACACACATCCAGCATCACTGTAACTGGAGAAATCACATGGGTACTTTTTCAGATACCTTGCAAATGCATACACAAAAATTATTCAAACAAGCTTTGTTCAGTTCACAGTTTAGCCTTTTTGAAGTTTCTTCCATGCCCTTGAAGAACAAAGAAGACAACTCTAGTTAAATTCTGTTTTTAAGCTTGGCTGCAAAATTACTCTCATCCCCTTGAGAGGAAATAATAATGCGATCCCCATAGTGATGGGTTTCAGAGGAAATACTGGTACAGTCAAATCTAAGATAAACAAATGTAATTGGTATTAAAGCCAATGTCTTCTCCAGTTTTTGAGTGTCTTAAGATATCATACAATGTTGCTAAATTTTAAATAGTAAGGTTGAAGTTTTCTGTGGCAGGTGTCTGCCTCAGGCTGAAATGCATGTAGTTCTTCACTTGTTTTGGAAGGTTTAAGCAGGCAGAGCACATTCATGCCTCTCAATAGGTTTCGTAAGAAAATATTTTTGCCCCTATGAAAAATGTTTACAATTACCAAGGAAACTGTATTATCTTCATGTTCTGGAATAGTAACCTGAAATTTGGCACAAGCTATCCTGTGAAAATCTGCCTACATTTGGCTTGCATTTATAACCTGTCCAGAAAAAAAAAAAAAAAAAAAAAAAAAAAAAAAAAAAAAGGAGAGAAAAAAGCTTCTGTGTCTTTAGCCATTAGGGTTTGGCAGCTATCTTCTCCAAAGCTTCATCTGCACTGGGTCTGCTCCTTGTCTGGACTGAAGGGGTTGAGTGGGACTTTGTGCAATTCCTCCTCTCTCTGACAAGTATTGTAGTTTGGAGAACAGAGCTTGTAGCAGGAGATTATCTCTTTTTCAGTGTCAAAGAACCCCTGCTGATGACACAGCAATAAAAGGAAAACTGCCTAAGTGGAGCATTAGGAGCTGGATGGGAGTGTTACAAGGATGGCAACCATGGTGAAACACAAGAGAAGAGAGAGTAACTGAAATTATTAGCCAAAAGATATGAAGACAGAGAAAAGTGGAGTTAAAATGTAAAAATAATAGAGAGAAGTGGGAACAGTCTGGATCTCAGAAAGGAATTCTTTGACTGAGGAGGCCAGCTGGGAATCCATGACCGTAATATTGGCGTACCAGAAATTGCACCAGTGGAGGATTTAGGCTTGGAAAATGATAGACAGGTATATAGCTTTGCCTGCCCCCTAGAACTAGACTTTTGCTCCTGCCAGGTAATAATTCTGTAGGTCAGATGAAATGCATGTCTTACCTGCCTCTTGTGGCTGATTCACAGAAGAGTGACAGCTTTTCACTACTCATACTTTTCTAGATTGCATGTTGGATGTCTGTGCTACACCTAAAAACTCAAACCAGTTGAGAGTATATGCATGTGATATAAATTCTGTTTATAATTTTTGCTTTTTAAAAGCTCAGAAGTTGCTCTGACTTTCCAAACACAGTCTTATTGTCCTTTAGGCTTCTATGCATAACACATACTCACTTCATTGAAAATTCATGAAGACGAGTTATTCACAGAAACTCAAATTAATTGGTCATTTTTAGAATAGAATCACAGAATCATCTAGGTTAGAAAAGACCTTTAAGATCATGGAGTCCAAGTGTTAAGCCAACACTGCCAACCCCACTACTAATCCATGTCCCTAAGCAGCACATCTCCACATCTTTTAAATTCCTCCAGAGATGGTGACTCCACCACTTCCCTGAGCAGCTTCTTCCAGCACTTGACAACCCTTTTTGGTGAAGGAATTTTCCTAATATCCAATCTAAACCTTTCCTGGCACAGATTGAAGCCATTTCCTCTTGTTCTATCACTTATTACTTGGTAGAAGAGACCAACACCCACCTCGCTACAACCTCCTAACTCTAAATCAGAATATCCAAGGAAAGAGAATATTTGAGACATATTCAAGCTCTTAGGGCTTAAAAGACAGGAATGTATGTGTAAGCTCAAAATGCAGTTGCCTGGAAAATGTTCAGTGATGAGACATTTGCAAGGACTAAGGACAGAAACTCAGTAAACTTCTCTATGGCCATTCAGCTATGCTACCCAATGTACTAGAGCTTTGGATTTGACCTGTTCCCACACACTGCACAGTATTTATAAACTTTGATCATGTTGGTGAATATTTAGGAGTTTCCTTTGCTTTTGTACAGTAGCACTAACTGAGCTATTATGCAGCTTTAATGCTTTCCTTTTTTTTACTATTTACTGTTTGCCATTTCTTGTTTGCTGTCATTCTAAAGAGCACTGATATTTACTTCTATATAAAATTACAAATGACGTTTTGTAATGAAACAGAGAAGAATATTTTGACTACAGTTCTGCTAAATATGCAGTACTTTGTCATGGTAAATGCTTCCCACAGATATCATATCTTAGGATGACTGTTGCTTAGAATTAAGGAAAAAACAAACATCCAAGTGACAAAGTCTATTGCAAGATTGGTAGAACATACTACTCTAGCTAAGAAAACTGAGTCATTACCATGACTAAGAGAAATGAGATGACTTACTCATGAATCCCTAGCAATCTTCATCTCTTGGACATCATAGCTGACGAATAATTATTTGTTTACAAATAGGCTATATCATCCTCTGGTAGATGGGAGTCTGTGAAGCTCTGTTGTATTTACTTGTTTCTAAAGCCTTCCCGTAAAGCTTCTAAAAGGTTTCCTTTCGACTATCTTAGACTTATAAAAACTGAATCTACCTTAATCTCTCAGGATAATGTATTAGGTACAACTTTTCCCAGACTGTGAGAATCTTGAAATATCACTGTGAAGTCTTTTTTTTAAGATAGTTTAATTGTAAGCCAATTTAAGTGTCATAATGTACCTGCATTTCCTTTAGCCTTTAATTGCATATAACTGAACAGGTTAATTATCTTTTGCAGTTAGGATGAATATTTTTCCTTAAAACTTAGAGCTATCAGGCAACTGAAAAGTTTTTGAGATAATAAACAATGTTGAGGGTGTCTTGTTTATTAGAGATGTTAAATGATAAGAAATAAAAAGCAAGATTTGATTACCAATGAGCACCTAAAGATTAAGAGGAACTGTTTTATCAAAATGATAGATTTCAAGAGAAATTTTTAAAACTCCTCTCCTCTTCAAACTATTTTGTTTTGAAATCTCTATTTTTCAGTGTAGATCTGTTTATTGATATAAAATTCCTTCTGAAGAAGAACAGGCATTTCACTCATTGAAGCCACCACTATCAGTCATAAAGGCTGTCCTTTTTTACTTTGCCCCTACATCACTTTTCTTTCCATTGCCTCCTGAAGACAACATCTCTTTAGTCAAGTATTGGTGAGATAACAAGGAGTCTTATTTTACTGGTACAGATAACTTGGTTGCTGTGCCAAAAATTCAAGTTTTCAATTTTGAAAAAGAAATTACTCAAGAGATTTTTTTTTTCCCCCACTACTCTTAAAATATACACCAGCACTAAATCGGCACCCTTTCACAGATTCACCTGAAGACCTGAGCTGTAAAAGTTCATCTCAAGAAATGAAGAATTGTTTGTACTATGAAAAGTAATACATACTAAACTTGTTAATCAGAACTGTCAGAACGAGATCTTCCAATATAACGGTATAGTTTCATCTTTTTAGTGAAATCGATACTTATGTTTTAACGTTTCAGAATTTCTGAATTTCCATTTGAGGGCATGTATGGCCAATATGGTCCTACATCCTTCCAATTTATCTTATGTCTACTACTGAGGCATCACAAACTTGTTCTCAGCCAGTCTGTTCTATCCATTTCATTTAAACTTAGACTTGACTCTCTGAATCAGACTGATAGTCTTTTAATACTTGTCCATAATCAGCTACACCAGTTAGCAAGTTTCTGCTCAGGTTAGTTTACTTTTTCAACATTTTAGAATTGTTTCAGCAATCAAGATTTCACTCTGTTTTTTGTTGTTATTGTTGTTTTTTTTTCTGAAGATTGCTTTCAGTTCTCTTTGTGCTTCAAGGGATTTTCCAATTTCCATTGATATACACTTTTTTTTTCTTGAGTATATTACTTTCCCCCAATACCGTAGCACTTCTTGCTTGTAAATGCTTTTTTAGTTCATCCTGAAACATGGCAAATGGGACTGAGAAAAGAAGCAGAGATGTTTTTGTTTGCCATCAACCTTCTATTTTTCACATATGGGGCTGTAGGCATGTCTGTGTAACACAGAAATATATTCTTTATATATGTTCATGCTTTACATACTGATATATTTTGGAAAGAAGTGATCTTTAAGGTCCCTTCTAACCCAAACTATTCTATGATTCTATATATCTGTGTGTTTAAATGCACAAATACACAGGTCATCTGAGTGATTTTTTTAAATGAAACATAGAGGTTAGCTTTAATATTTTCTTGTCATTTTTGTTTTGGTGTGCATGCTGCAGAGACACTTGAAACCTATTAGGTATTTTCTGAACAGACAATAAGAAAGTTCTCAGCTTTGAAGTCTTGAAGTTAGTTTGTTGAGAAAGAATGTCTGAAAGACAATATTATCTGCTTCTACTTATTTAACCCTTCCATGCCTCCCATGAATCATGTCCTAGAATACAGGTTTCTTTAGTAGGAGGCAAATCTTAAAGAACAGCTTGCATGTTCTGCTTAAATAGATTCTCCTGTTGTTATGACAGATAAAAAAAAAATAAATCAACTATTCGATGTCACAGGACTGTAGAATCATCAGATTGTTCAGAACTTTAGTCTGACTGATAGCACTACACTTGAAGATGCAGCTGTCGAAATCAAAATATATATCTAAACAATGCTTAGTCATTAGCTATGTTGCGTGAAAATGTAATATTTCCTGATTTGCATTTACTTTTCTGTACCTTATTTTGGATTGCCTGATAAGATTCATAGAGTATTAGATCTTTATATGGTAAAGAGAACATCAACAATTACGAGAGTTACAGTAAGAAATATTTTTTACACTGTAGATAAAATTTGATCATGTTGGCATAAATTAATGACAGCATAGTGGGAATTAAGAGGAAATGTCTAGTACAGACTACTTAATGAATACTTACTAAATACTCTTGCCTAGTTTTCCTTTGAAAAGCATTTGGCACTGGGAAATGTTGGGATATTGGGGCAGGAGGCCTGTTAGTCTTATCTAGATTTTCTTCTAATTTACTTTAGAAAAGACAGATGTGCCTAATACAGTAAACACACAAATAATTATTCCAGAGCAGTTATTGTAAGGTTAGCGAAACAGATAACTTGACATCCTTATAAAATCTGTATAAATATAGCCAAGTATGTAAACTGCAATGTTTCTCATTAGAAAGTAATAGAAATGCAAATTGATTTAACGGAAGGCACACAAAATACTTTTTTCTGCACAATTGTTTTGTTATTGTGAGACATCAGTGTGATAATGCCACGAGAAGCAGCAGGCACCTTGCTGCTGCTCAGTTCTGAGAAGATAGGGGTTTTCCCAGTACCAAACACACTCAGGTTAATGTACAGCTCTATTATTTCTAATAAGAGGTGTTTAGCTCCTTGACTGTCTTCCATGCAAAGCTCTTGCATTAAACCAGAACACATTCTCTTGATCTACTTCACGTAGGCTTCATCTTTGCGGACATACCCTCTAGCTTGCAAAGGTGAATTCCATTTTTATGTATATTAAATTCTGCTTTGGTGGAATACCGTTTATCTTATGTTCAGCTGTGACCTGACTTTCATGAGAACACAAGGTAATTTAAGAGCCATTACTGCTCAGGACTTGAATCCTGACTAGTTTTACATGTACGCAGAAAGATGTGAGGACTTAAGTTTCACATGCTGGCACAGCATTCCCAGACGGCCAGAGCTTAAACTCTGGAAACCAAATTTCAGTTGAGGGAGGTACAGGTAGATCAAAGGAAAGTACCCTTTGGAGCTTGAGAATAGATTAAGTGTCTGATGAAGAAGTAAAAATATAATCTCTCAGATTGCTATTGGACTCTGACTTCAACTATTTTCTGAAGCTGAGACTTCTGGTGCTTATATGAAATGAGATGAATAGCTGAACAGATAAGCTCACAGCCTATGAGTGAGTGTGATTTATTGTATGGGGGATATATGATCTCTTAAAGGCAAGTGCGAAGTTACACTGGTCAGTGAACAGCCTAGCAATTCAGTTCTTTCCCCTAGTAGCTGAGTCTTGTATTTCAGAATCTAAGCATTCACTCTAAATAAATTTTCTCTAGCTTTTCCTACAACATCCTGTCAAAAAAAAAAATAAAACCAAAAAAGAAAGACTACATAATATTTTAAAGGCAAATAGTCAGGGCCCAATTGATCCCAGTACCTTGGGTTCCATTGGGATGGGATAGCTGGGTCTGCGCTGACGCAGAATTCAGTGAAGGACCTGGCTCAATGTTGAAGATGGCACAAGGAGACATTAGCTGACTAACTCAGCTTCTCACCTGTCCTGATCTAGTAATTTAGCTTCTGGTTGCTTGACTGGCACCACTGTAAAGTACAAATATACTTTGAGTCTTCACAGCAGGGTCAAACAAGGGTACTAAGAGTTATGAATTGTGCCTACTTGTAGCAAAGAATTAGTAACTTGTCTAAATTAACTGACCCCTATTGACTGTCAAAATTATGTACTACTTCACTGTCAATTAAAGGGCATAAGAAAGGAAACAGACAAACACACTTAAACATTTACATGATGCCTGGCATCTTGTTTGTTTGATATTAAATTGTGTTATGTTATTTTTGTGTCATTGCTGGAAATAGATTAGATTGTATCTGCAGCATCGTATTGGGGTGGGTTTTTTTGCTTTTGTTTTTTTACTCAGAACCAGATTTTCAAAATACGACATCTATTTTTCAGGTACAATTTTGAGCACTGCTTTCTCTGCAAGCAAATGATAAAATATACAAATATGCATATAAACCCCAGCTGTAAGTGCTAACTGAATACAAACTAAGCACAAATGGGTTTTTACAGATGTAAATTCCATCATTTGCTTGTACAAGTGACAATGATAAACAACCACATATCCCAGTGATTTGCATCCACAAAGTTGAAGTTTAGCCCTGAGTGCTTTTTGAGACCTGAAGTGTCATACCCTGTTGACAGCGTATTTGACCTGACAACATCAGCATTTTAATCAAAACATTTCCTTGTAACTTCAGTTTATTTTCTTTATATCCATTACCAGCTCTATTTATTTTTAATTTATCATCAAAATATCTATCTTTGAAGGGTTAGGCTGACTGTTGTCTTGTGCTGAACTATTGCTAATATGCTGACAGGCATTGCTATTCAAGTACATTTGCCTAATTTTGGGTCTAATCCTACTCATTTTGAAATTACTGGACATCTTTCCATTGGCTTTTCGTTTGTACACTCCTTGGGGCAGGGACGTGTCTTCCATTGTTTTTTGTGAGTTTAGTGCTAGTTATTGTGTCCAAGAAATACAAGTAGACAATAACCTATTCTTTCAAGGAACAAAAGAATGTTCATTTTGATGCATTCATCTTTCATCTCTCTTGAATTTGGCATTCAAAGTCAGAATACTGTTTGCAAGGTTTTTCACTTTCATCAGTTTCCTAGGTTTTTTATCTTATAGTCTTCTCCTGTTTTCTCGTTAATTTGCTTTCAAATGGCTGTTTTTAATTCCACACTTGTAGGTAGAAAAATTAAACAAAAATAAACTTCTTACGTTTATACATACAGGAAATGTATGATATCCCACTCAGCAAATGTATCTTCAAAATTTTTATGAAGGCTTATTTTTTCCCTTATAGCATTCTGCAAAAGCAGAAATAGTGAAAAATATAGCCTTTACAATTAGGGAGACATTGCTAGCTCCGAAGTATACATATATTGAAATAATTTATGGAATTTGAAATTTTTTTGGAAAGGGAAAATTCAGGATTTTGTGTTTCTCCTTCAAAGCCCAGTCCTTCATTCCACCTTGTAGTATTGACCTCAAAACAGGTTTATCCTAGGCAAAGACAGCGAAGTCAGACTTTTTCCTAAAGATCGATTAAAGTGCTGAAGACTATACTGTTTGAATACACACTGTCAGACTCACAGGATTCATCCAGCTGCAGATTAAGATATGCATCTAGTGGACTAAACTGTAAAAAACAAAATTCAAGTCCCAGCAGTTGAATAGAAGAGTTTGATAATTGATTGATAATTGATAATACACACACTTCTTATCAATTTTTAGTTTTAAGAAGATGTAATGAATTGCATTTGGTCTTATGCTTAAACACACTTTGTTTCATTAATTTATACTTAACACACTTTGTTTTAATACTCTAATAAATTTTGTGAATTTAAATGTATTTCCATTCTGCAGAAGGAATGAGGAGGGAATTGGTTATATCTCAGCAGACCCAGAGTTAGCAGAAGTTGGAAGAAGTAGACAAATCAAGCAGTATGCAATAATTTAAAAATTAAAAGCAGAAACATTTTAAGAATGTGGTTTTGTGTGTATTGTTTACACAGATACTACCAAATGGATTGCTCATCTATTTCCATAATCAAGAATGTTCTCCAGACTTCAGTTTTGACAGTTTTAAACAAAACCCATCACCCCAGCTCAAAACTATATTTGTATATGTATATATGCAGTCTGTGCAGTCTGCTACAAAAATAAAAAGATGTTATTAGCACATTGAGCCTTTATGCCTCTCTCTACTACAAGGGATAGAAGAGGTGAGAAGAGGTTGGGAGAGGAAAACAAAAGCAAGAAAGGATCAGTGGAGCTAAACACCTAGCTGTTACGGGCATTCTCCTTACCCCATAGCATGTTCCAGCTCTGAGGGCGTTGCTCTAGGACCCCACTGGGCATATCAGAAATAAAGGAATCCCACATAGAACTGAAAATCAGACAGGAGTTAGGGCAGCGAAGACCTGCGCTAGTTCCTGCACAAATCTACTCTGCACTTTACACAGCAGAGTTGTATGTGCGCAGTGTGTGGGCTTCAGGTCAGCTGGTAAAGCAGAAATGCCTGAGGGCTAAACCCTCACATATTCGTTTCTTCTCTGTCTCTCCCTGTTAGTGGGACTCCCAACTTCTGTGGACCAGTTCTTACACACCAGCCCTTGGCTGCCACTAGAGATGTTGTATCCCTTGTAGCGCATTCTCATGCCTTTGTCTGCTGCTGAAAGTTTAATCTCCCTGGCAATGAAGATTTGGTATCCATTAAGAAATAATATAGAACATTTCTTTCTCCCTTGTTTAAGTGCACCTCCCATTTCGTTATTTGTTTCTAACAAATTATTGTTATGACAAATTACTTCCCCCCATTTTCTAAGTTGAGTGAATTCAGTGGATATTTTCCTTTCAAAAAAACTGAAAACTAGGTCAAATTTTTCAGTTTGGCACAGATCCAGGCACACCACAGGAATGGAGAGGACTGCAGCATCACCCAGTGAAATACAGATGTTTTCAGATTGTGTGAAACAAATCTCTGTGTGGCTGTGCTGCCTACCCATTTGCCTCAGAGCTGCATTTCCTTTCTTTGAGTCTGCTAGGTTAGACCTTCTGTCCCGCTCTGTGATGTCTTAGCTAACTATGAGCCCAGGCCAACTCTCAGAAAAGTCAGCAGAAATAGCTGCTTCTTTTTCTACCTCACACAGCAGTTTTGAGGGGAATAAAGCCTTCCATGCACCCTGCAGAACAGATGCTTACGTACTCAAAGCATGACACTGCTTTGGAAAGTGGGTGCAGGGTAATTGCTCCTTTTGCAATATCTTGGGCAAGGAAGGGTGAAGCTTTGGCTATGGCAAGAACAGTTTTGTTTGCCACTTTTATGGGATATAAACTAAAAGCAGTTATGTTCATGTTTAACAGTCATGAAGCCTATCAATTCTATTTTGACGGCTTTCTAGAAAAAGAGCTGTAGGATCTCAGGAGACCTCCCAAGGCTGACAGGATTTTTTGTTCCAAAAGTGGAACAGAGATAAGTCTTTAAAAAGCTCAAAAAATATCACTCAAGGCTTAAGTTGAGCAGCCATTCTTTGTATTTTCAGTACTTGTGAGCAAAGATGTTAGAATGCAGAGGAGAACTGATATTATCAAAATTGTGGGCGGAAAGCTAGAAGACCATACTTTTGCAAATGCAACAAGTAATGTATCCATTTTCATGTCAGATGGTGTAGAGAGTAGTGGAATTCAAACAGTATTTTCAGCTTTTACTCTCTAAGAATATCCACAGCATATATTTATATTCCCATGCAACATAATTCTTTTAGGATAGCACTTATTAGACCTATACAATTATAGGCTTTCTGAAACAGAAAATACCCGCATACATAGATCTGGAAAGTTACAGGAGCCCCCAGGTTACTCAGTGTTTGCATACTTGCAAAAAATTACCTTAGAGAACAGAAGTAGAGATCGATGGGTGGGAAAATGACTCAATGAACATCTGTGTCAGCCACTTTGAAATGTATAGTACAGAGGGAATTATCGATAAGGTCAGAGTCTTCATGAGAAAGCAACTCTGTTTGCAATTCTCAAGGTAGAAATGAAATTGCCTAGAATGCAAGTTGACAGATACAGTGTTGAGTGAGGCCCCAAGGAGCTTGCGTTGACAACAGGAAACCTTTGATTTGAATTGTCTAAGGGTGGTAAAAGGTCAAAATTATTCAAATGTTGAATGCAGTGGGTAGGTGAATCCTGAACTAACATATATGTGAGGCAGCAGAAAGCCAGATGCTGCATTGAGGAGATTAATGACACGGACTCTGATATCTTGGATCGAAGACCTTTATTGCTCTTAGCGAGCTCCTTATATACACAATGTTATGTTGCATCTAAATCTTGGCATCATTTGATTGGTTACAAACAACTGTTCACGCATATAAGTTTATACTACTATTGGTTAGTTGCTACTGTCCACATGCCTAGATCAAATACTTACTTGGTTAATTAGCTTTGCATATTTTACATGCTTTTCCCCTACGTTATCATGATTTCTACTTTTCTAACTTACACCTCCCTCTCAGCTTCTGGGCATACAGCCATAGCTTACTGTTGCTATCCGTTGTTTCCTCTTACTACACTGTTCATGGTCCTTCAAGGGCATCATGACCTTCGTTAATATAAAATGTTTCTACACTGCATCTCTCATACAGTGATGGCTGTGTTTCTATGAACATTGCATATATCCTGTCAACTCGTAACAGCCATTTTTGTACATTTGACATGCAACATCTATGGTTTATCCACATTAACATAAATATAAATGTGCTTGAGAAAGACCTGACAATATATTTGAACAAGAATTGTTATGTAAGTAAACATCAATAAATGATAATAGTTACTTTCTGAGCAGTTATCTTAAAACTATTCATAAGAAAAAGTGACAATTGCTAAAAGAAACAAATGGCTGAAAGAAGGTATCGTGAAAAGTGAATAAATGTTTTATCTGCCACAGAACTACTTGATGATCTTAGGCAAAATATTTAATTGTCATATGTCTTCCCAGCATTTCTAGCCTTATTAATCAGGACTACAGAGGATTCCCCTGCCATGTGGCTTGCACAGTATGCTGTTCTATCGTCTGATCATGACCAAGAATAGGAATACAAAATTGACACTGTTTTCTACAAAAAAAAAAAACCAGTCTTTGACCCTTTCTATTCAATTGTTCCAGTACTTAGCCTGTAATTAAATTCATAGTCTCATCGCTCCCTAATTTTAATTTTTTGAGACACGAAGAAATAAGTTGGTCTTGAAAGCTTTTCCTTTTGTATTTTAGTACATTAGTGCCTCTGGAATCTATTTAGTCACCTACACCTGTTTTACAGCACAACCCACAAGTGCAAAATATGGAGGAGCATGGAATGTGTGTTAATGAGTTGCAGTATTGATTTCACCAGCAATATTTTTAAATGCTATTTCTCTTGAAAAATGAACAACAGATCTGGGCTTAGAAATTCTTGATGCATGTTGTGGTAATAGACAGTTCATCTTCAGTAATGTACTATATTATTCTATATAGAGGGTAAATAATATGCTGTTTTACCACAGTGAACATGAGTGAAATATCCATGCTAATTTTTTTTCAGTCTGTCAGCACATCTGGAAAGCATTCAACACAATGTTGTTTTCTTATAAACACAGCCTTCCTGGTATGGATTGACTTGCCCCCCAGTGAGACTCCCTGGTTTCTTCTTCTCAATGCATTGTCTTTTGAGATAGTTGCCATGTGATACAGGATTCTGGCTCCCTATTCTTCCGCCTCAGCTCCAAATACTATCCTTTTCATTTAACATTTGATTGTGATGGATGTACCCAGTTAGTTGAAGGTACTGAAAACTTTTCATCACAGTACTGATCTACTCTTCACCTCTGTGTCTTGTCGCACTATTATGGTCTGTAGTCCCACTCTTCTCTCAGGGTTTGCCAAAAATCAGAGTGAAAGCTCATGTGCTTCTTCCTGGACCTGAGGAGCTGGATACTTGTTGAAGGACCACATAGGAGCCTGGAAGGGGGTCATACTTCTTATCTCCTCAGCCGGCTGATTCAGATTTAATTTTCCTGTTCAATTTGTTAGTGCTTCTAGATTTGTAGTTACTGTTTATATCTCAAAGTATGTTTGGCCCAAAGAGCACTACTTCTCTCACAATTTTGCAATGATTATTCAGACCTTTGCCTTCGCCTGACAAAATATTTTCTACTTAGGATGCTCTTGATATCCACTGAATAACATTAACCAGGCAGAAACCTGGTTTGTGCAGAGAACAACGTGGAGAATGCTGTTGTGCTAAATTATTTGTAATAATTTTATTTTTGTAATAGTATGCTATAAAAGGAAAAATAAAGGACAGAGAAAGGACAGGGACGGAGAGGAGAGGAGAGGAGAGGAGAGGAGAGGAGAGGAGAGGAGAGGAGAGGAGAGGAGAGGAGAGGAGAGGAGAGGAGAGGAGAGGAGAGGAAAGGAAAGGAAAGGAAAGGAAAGGAAAGGAAAGGAAAGGAAAGGAAAGGAAAGGAAAGGAAAGGAAAGGAAAGGAAAGGAAAGGAAAGGAAAGGAAAGGAGGAAAATGTGAAATTCAGCAGCCAAGTACAAATCTTTGTCCTGGCTTTCACATAGACTGGGGCCTGCCCTTCTCCCACGTGATCGCACTCTCTCAAACCACCTAAGAAGTTTGTATTGGGTTTAGGGGTTAAATGCTCTAGGATTAGGAGCAGAGCTTTCTGAGTCAAGGGCCCCCACCTCTGGAATTAGTTTGCCTTGGTTCTCTGCCAATGTCCAGCTCCAGTAAGCTTCAGAGCACATGGTGAAATGTTTGTATTTGGGTTAGCTTTTCTCTATTTTTAGACAGTTTGGTTTTGCTTTGAATGTTACTTTATACATCTGGAGATGGTAGACTGGGAATTGTTATTTTCAAACAGCATTATTTAATATTACCCACCACAGGAAGGTTTCTGTGTCATTTATCAGTAGTTTTCTAACTGTGCGCTGCAGCATCTGAATGAACGATATTTTTATTTTCACTTTTATCTTGCCATTTTCCAACCTGCCATACTGGAAGTACTTTGACCCAAACTGGGAAAGCTCTTGAGCACAGATTTTTGTTCCTTGTGTGCTTTGTTGTGTGTGGAAGGAGGTGGTGTCTGTGCAGGAGGACTGAGGGAGAGGTAGCTTGTCATCTATGTGGGCTCACTGCTTTGTTCTGGGGAGTTCTTCAGCCAAGTCCACCTTTGTACTTGTTTCTCAGCCATCATGGCAAGGCATACAGATCGCCCCCATAAGCGCCTGTCTGCAGTTAATATTGCTTTTTGTTAATGAGGTTGAAGGTATATGAGTATCCAGTATGCTTAAATCTTTCCACCCCAAAATACAGACTATATTTAAATTATTATAAACAAATGGTTGTAAGTATCTGATTATTAACTTTAACAGTCAGGGTTTGGTGGTTTTATTATTCACCTCAATTGAATGCTGGTAGTTTCAGTACAAATGCTCCTTATTTGCAGCCATCTGAGAAGACAGTAGGGCCCTTAAATACTTGAGAAGAATACTAAAGGATCTTTAGAGGCAAGTATTTTTAAAATACAGCTTTGGTTTGCGACAAAGCCTTTTTTTTCTCTATTGCGAGATTAGCCCTTGCCCTCTTCCAAGTAAGATCTATTCAGGTTCCCACAGTAACAATCCTGTTGGGGAATAACGGAACCCAAGGCGAGGAACAAAAGGGCATCACGTAATACCTGATAGTCACCTGCTTCCCAAAATACCCTTGGACAGGTTCTCTCTTGTGTAAAATAGACCAGCTCCCGAGGATGTGGCCCGGTATCTCCGCAGAGTGGGTAGTTGCTATCGAAGAGGTCAGTGCACGCAGCAGGCAGATCAGCCATAGATCAGATCTGTATCCTGACACTGCAGGCTCTCAGTAGATGTTTCCAGTTAACTTTCAAAGCAGCTGTTCCTCAGGACAATGTGGTGTTATATTTAGAAGAGCAGACTGGTCACCTGATGGTGTCCCGATTTGAGAACGGTCGGGTCTACGCTCACCATTCATCTCTTCCAAATGAAAAGGGGAATAGCTGAAGAGTTGGCTTGGCTCTGGCATCACTGAGGAAATTCTTGTTTTGGTATAAAATGCTCCTAATGAGATTGCGTTTTTCCCCACCATGTCTAAGTTCAGTCCGAGAAGTACGCCAACACAAGGAATAAAATAACCGTGTGTGCACTGCAGTCACGACTGATTTAAAAGCTTACATATGATTTTTTTTTTTTCCCCCCTCTTCTTGTATTTGCGTTGATAAAATCAGAGAGCCGGTGGCTGGTACTGATTTAGATTTCCAGCCTGGATTTGCTCTTGTTTTTCTCCTTACTCCAGTTCTCCTTGTGCAATGCTGCGTGGCGCTGGCAGCCTGAGAGAGAGGGAGCTCCAGTCACACACATAGACCCAGACCACGGCGGGGAGATTAACATCAAGGAGCCCACATTTGCAATAGCGAGTGGTGCTGGGGGGTAGGTGAGGGGGGGGTGGTGGGAAATAAAATAAAAGCAACATTCGGGTAAATGCTCGTCTCTTCTCGCCACCAGCACCTTGCACAGGTCTGAAACCGCTTGTTTTGCTTTGCTGTATTGCGCTTGCCTGGGATGTGGAGAGGGGAGGGGGAGGGGAGGAAGGGGGAGGTTTAACTTTTACTTGACATTACCGGGTTATTGTCAGTTCCCCCGTGTTAAACCCCGGTGGTTTCCCCTCGCCCCCACCCCATTCCCCGGGCTCGCCTCCCTCCAGTTTAACTTTGTTCAAAGGGCTGCAGCCCCAAGGGTTTGTCCGGGCCTGGGACACGGCTAGGCTAAAGTAAATAACAACCACAATTAGACCGGGAGTTGATCTCGGTGGCGAGAGAGATCTGCTTAGTTAGCGTTTGCTGTTTCGGGGCGATTGAAGGCCGGCGTACCAAGGACACGCCGCGCACACGCACGCACACACACACACACACTCTTGCACAGACACACACACACACACACACACACACACGCTGGATACAAAAGTCTGGAGGATCTAAGGGAGAATTGCAGCCGCCGGATCGGTGCAGCAGCGGCGGCCAGAGCCATGCGTGTCACGGCCTCCTGAGGGGGGGAAAGGAAGGAAGGAAGGAAGGAGAGGGAAAGAAAGAAAGGAGAGAAAGGAAGGAAAGAAAGAAGGAAAAAAAAAATAGGAAAGAAAGAAGGCAAAAAAAAAAAAAGAGGAGAGAAATAAGGGGGAAAGGAAAGAAAAAAGAGAGGGAAAAGGAAAGAAATAAGGGGATAAAAGGAAAGAAATAAGGGGGAAAAAAAGAAAGAAAGAAGGGGAAAAGGAAAGAAAAAAGGGGGGAAGGAAAGAAGAAAAAGGAAAGAAAGAAGGGGATAAAAGGAAAGAAAGAAGAAAAGGAAAGAAGAAAAAAGGAAAGAAGCGAAAAAGGAAAGAAGAAAAAAGAAAAAGGAAAGAAAGAAGGAAAAAGGAAAGAAGGGGAAAGGAAAGAACAAAGGAAAAAAGGAAAGAACGAAGGAAAAAGGAAAGAACGAAGGAAAAAAGGAAAGAAAGAAGGAAAAAAAAAAGAGAGAGAGAGAGAAGAGAAAGCCCAAGGAAGACGCGGGGTGGTGGAAAGTGTTTGCCTGCTTTTGTCTCGCACCACAGTGAACTGGAAGATGGAGATGGATGTTCAGGGAGTTTCTCCGTGCCCGGAGCCCATCCCCCCGGCGGCGGGGTCTGCCTGCCCGGCCCCGCGCCCGCAGCACCGCGATGGGCAGCCGGCCGAGCCGCCCCCCGCCGCCGAGAGCGGCCCCCCGGAGCGGCGGCACGGCGCCGACAAAGAGGACAGAAAGGTAAGGTGTCCGCCACCCCGCTACCTCCCGGCCCCGCGCCGCCCTTGGTCGGAGGAGGTTGTTTGAGGACACGAGGGTTTGGCGAAGCGGGAGGGGGGGGGGCGGAGGGGGGGGCACGCATCGTTCCGCCTGCCCTGCCCCCGAAGTTTGCCTCCATGACTTGGAGGGGCCGCCGAATGCCGGGTTCCCTCCCCCTCGCTTGGGTTTTCACCTAAAGGGACGGAGCCCGGGCGCCGTGTCCCTTCCAGCCCTGCTGTGTCATTGTGGACCGGGGGGGGGGGGGACGGGGGGGACGGGAGTTCAGCCAGAAATGGGTCAGATCGTAGCCTTTGGAGGTGGCGGCTGCCGGGGGAAAAGCGGGGAGGGTGGGATTTGGGAAAAGGTTGCCATTAAGATAATGTCAGCGGAGTGCATTGATCGGTGCTTTTGTCTGTGGGCACTGTCTTCCTTTCCATTCATTTTTTTCCTCGGCGTGGGTTTAACCGAACTGAAGGCGATGGATACTGGGGTGTCTGTAGGTCTGGAATAGGCAGAGATCGATAAATGGGCGAGTTTCATCGGAATATGCTGGTTCTGTCAAGGACTGATCTGTGTGTGCTGGACCCTAAGCCACATCCCTTTGCATTTCACTGGAACCCAAATAATTCCCTGAATGGGCAGATACCCCGAAACGGGTTAGAATCCAAGAACAAATGGAAAAAAAAATAAAAAAAAAATATTGTGGTGTACTGGATTTGAGCTGTGTTTCTTCAACTAGTTTTACTCTAGTTTGGTTTTGTTACGAATATGTAAGAGAACGGTAACACAATGACGGAATGTGAACCAGCGATGCAATAAATTTGTGCAACAACTATGTCACACCACCTATTTGCATGACTACAGTTGCAATTATTGTGAGAAATACAAGTTATTTTAAAAACAAATGATGTCTTTGACTGGAGACCCCAAGTTTGGAGTATTTACCTCCTCCACTTTTGGGCTTGTTACTGTTCGGGAAAATCTGTCCTATTGTTTTAATTAAAAGAGGCTATTGATCACTCCTCATTTGTACAGGGCCTGTACAGCTTAATAAAGTGGATGCAAGGGCTTTATTTAAAAAATGATCACTGTCGGTTTATGTATTGTGGTAGATGAACACAGAATTTCATCTCATTTGAGTTTATGAATATTTCATTCCGTCATGACTGCACGTTACTGTATGTACTTAAATGATTTTTGTGTGTGTTATTGTTTCTAGGATCCCTTTCTTTGCATTGTGTTATTTACTGGAGCTTAAAGTGCTTTTATTTAAAAATGATTAAAATGTAGAGCCAAGGTTGCCATTTATACAACTTGGTTGTGCCAGTGCCTTGAGCATTTAAAAACCATGTCATCAGCAGAAATCTATGCTTTATAGTTACTTTCTGATGTGCCACACAGTCTGTCTAATATTTTACCGGTTGTGGAACACGAGGAAGGCAAACAAGGTGTGATGGAAGGTGAATGAACACTGGAGAAGGCCTGATTCTTCATGGTGTGGCTAACTCAGTATTACACTGTTTTTTTCTGTATTCGTCAGCATTTACTGGACATAGAAACAAAAGTACTATTTTTTTGTCCTAGTTCTAGCCATGCTAAAGTACTGTGATATATTCTTTTTTTTTTTTTAATCTACTTTCAGCTTTTCCAGACTCACCATTGCCAAGACATTTGCAATGACAAGCTTGTATTTTTGGGAAGTGCTGTGATATTTCAAACCTCCCTAAATGAATGCCTCTTATTCTGGATTCTGTCCCAGGATAACCAATACTTCTTATTAGTATGGAGGTATTTCAGATATCTGGTAAAATAGTGGCACCAGAAATGTGATGAGAAGGAGAAAACCCATTAAAGTGATAGTAAAATCTGACACTAATGTGAAAAAAACGTTCTAGCCACAAACCAAAAAGCAAATATTGCCAGAAACATATTCTAAGAACTTTCTAAATGGATTGAAATAGCAATACTGTGGTTTATTTGACCCTTAAACAAGTGTCAGAGGTACACTGACGCATCCTAGAAGTATAACACTCTACCTGGAAACTGTAAAGGACATCAGAACCTGATTTCCTGACATGTGTATACTTATGAATAACTAGATATTAAGATTTTACAAAATCTCATGATTCCACTGTCAGGACTTGCTTTTGGGGATCATGCTTGAGTTATAAAAAGTCTTATATTTTATCATTGAACACTGTTTCTGTTGGAGATAAAAAGAATTTTCCTTCCATCTACTTAAATGGAGGTGGGTCAAATTTATTCTTTAATAAAGCTATGTTTTGTCACTACCTTCAAAAGGAATATTGCTGAATTACCTGGAGAAAGTGTTTTTCTGATTCTATGGAATTTCAGTAGAAGGTACTACCGTAGTATCAATTATGTGGATATTGGAGGGGGTTGTGTGTGTCTACTACATGTTAATTTGTTATTTTTCCTGGAACCTTAGGAAAATTGTGAAATGTGCATAACTTGAAATATCTCCCCTGTCTTCAGCTGGGATGCTGACATGCTGAAGTATATGCTTAAGTGCTTTGTTGGAGGAAGACCTAGGTTCCTTCCTATATATCATTCTGTGCTGAAACCTTCTCTGACCAATGTATCAGAAAAGAAATTATGAAGATTGATCTTATAATTTATTAAATATGCAGTACTTGGTGCTTTAAAGCATAGTCGCCATTTAGGTGGGAGAAAATTAAGCAGAAATAGTAGAGTATAAGTTAGGAGAAAATTGAGTCTATAAGGATACTATTTTTTTTCTTAAAGTAAAACACATCAAGAAAATATTTTTCAACACTCCTACAATGTTTTCTGTTATTTTAGTTAAAAACCTGTAGGGCTAACCCTATATACAGCAGCATGTTGACATTCTCCGGTATGGCAAAGTGGGTGACTGAAGGAGAGAATAACGTGCAATCCTGGCTGTTTATTCCCATCTGGAGGTGCAGCTGAAGCTTGCGACAGGTTGTGTGGGTGGACTATCACACCTTCTTGCCACATCGTGACTGGGTGCAAAGGGACATAGGCCCATAAATTTTACCGAGGAATTTTTTCCAGCTTCTGTCAGAGTGATTGCATCTTTGCAGGGGTCACTGTAGGGAGCCCTTTGAGACTTGAAGGCAACTCTGCTGTTCCTTTTCAGACTGCTGACTATGGGTGACATTTGTCACAGCTGACATTATGACCAGAATTTTCCCAGGGGTCCTATCCTAAGTTAGGACTTTCAAGCCTTTAGCTGTGTCCAACCTGTTACAGTGTTTTTATTTTCCAAAGTACCTCCTAAGCCCTGAGTCTTCCAGGGGTTGGTCCTAGGTATGGATTTGGTAATGTAATATTGCATACACCAATAACAGCATTTTAGTTTGTTTTCCACTGTGGAAGACCTCTGTATGGCTGAGGATTGAACAAATAATTTTGCAGAAATGTTTTACAAGCACATCCAGAGCTGTCACTTTATACCTACATTCCAGATATAAAAAAACACTGTGAAAAAGCTCCAAGGTGAAGAACCTTCTCTGTATTTACATGGAAATGAGCATTCCAAGGCTACAGCAAAAGCAGGCCTATCTGGCCTGGGTACATTGTCTGCTGGTTCAAAAACAGTTTGCTGGTGTTTGATATGAGAGTTCTGAAATGTTTTGTGGGTTTATTTGTATGTTATTTCCCAGAATGCTCGCCTGTGATATTGCTGTGTGAGTGTGGTACCCAGATGTGAGCTTCTAGAGGGGAAAAGCTGAGTGCTTTGGGGAAGGCGCTTGGTATTAACTTGGGAATTCTGTTCTGCTGTGCATGTGATCTGATCTAATCGTCAGTCTCTGAAAATGTTCTGCTAGTGTATTTACAGGACTGCTGCCATCAACAGTACAGTGGTTGCTCACTCATCCTCTACAAGTGATAGGTCGGTCAGGAAGAGTGGAAGACTCTTTAGGGGCAATTCTTTTTTACTAATTTCTCTTATGTGTTTAGTTTTGTTTTGTTCAAAAAGCTGTATGTTACTGTGTGTTTACATTTAGGGAAGAGAAGTCTTGAGAAATACAGTTTATGCTTGAAGCAGATGGTTGGAAGTTTCTTTTTTGGGGGCAGATCACTCCAGTTTGAGGTCAGATGAGCTTCTCTTACTGTAGGCAGTTCCGTTGTACACAGGAGAGTAGTTGTCAGCCACTGCCTTTACCTGGAGGTTTAGGTGTTCTCTCAGTTTATCTGAACTTAGCCCATTGAGCAACTTCGAGTTAAGATCCAAAAGCTGAAACTGAAATCAGTAGTGAATAAGGGAAGCAGGTCTGGAGTCTGTGGGACAAAGAAAGCAGAGATAGGCAATACTACCAGTTGCTGATAGTAGCACTTTCTCCTGGTAATTATATAAAATGCAATACCTCATACTAGCTGCAATTTGCAAGTACGGAAGGCTTTGTTTCAGGTGTATTATAGGCTATGGTCCTGCCAAGATGTAATGCAGGCATGACTAGTCAAGGTCAGGCTATTGTCTGCCTGGATGGACAAATTCTCAGCCACCCAGAGATTGCAGAAAATTTTACTTGTGGCTTTTGCTATTCTGAGAGTTTGATGTCAAACAGCGATTCCAGTGTATCTTTAAAGTGTGGACAGAGCTGAAGAATAATGGGTCTTTCTCTAACTCATTGGTAAGAATGTTTCAGACATCATTCCTCTGCCCAGCGACATCAACTCTTGTCTTTTTGAGGTCCACTTTTAAGCACTTATTCTTCATTCTTATGCGGCTCCTTAGTGTGCTGTGGGCTATGGTGATATTGGTATTGATCTGCATAGTTCAGTGTCTTCCTGATGAAATGGTCTGAGAAAAAGCTTTTATTGCACTAGCACTCTGTTCTTCCAGAGTTCCCAGAGCCGGATGACTGTCTGGGTGGTGAGTCTGTCCCAAAGCCACACACCCAGGACATGCTTGGTCCCTTATATTCGGGTCTTTGTCCTGCAGACTTTCAGGTCACAGCTCAGGGGTGGGCTCTAGTTTGCTGCAGCGTGAGGAGGCTCCCAGGTGCATTCACCTGGAACTGCTGCCCAGAGCCACAGTGCCTGGCAGGTGCTTCTGGAAGGAAGATTTTTGTCTTTCTACTGCTGCTGTGGGCAGCAAAGCTATTAACCATGCCATTAACCTGTTTCAGTGAGCAAGGCCCAGGGGCCTTCTGCTTTGAGGAGAATTAAAAATAAAAATTCAGATTAAAAAAAAATCAAAAAGAATAAATTCACTGTGAACTGAAAGCCTTGCTTTGCAGTCAGGTCTACTTCTGCATTTCCATGCATTTGATGTACTCTGCCTCTCGCGTTTCTCTTGCCTTCTACTGAGAGAATCCTTAGATGAACCTAGGATTGTGCCTTTATTACAAAAATAAGCATAGAAGAAGAATAAAGAGAAAGAGAAACTGTTAGTCCCGCAACTGAAGGCAAGACTAATAAACATATTTTATTAGACAACAGAGAATCCACAAGGAAAAGGAATATTGGGAATCGAGCCTCATAATTTTCGTAGGTCCAAAATCACTTTTTATCTCATGTTCTGAGAATTCCTTTTGCTGATGTAGGAAAGAACCTTACCTTAAGTGGAGTAAATACACATTTGATATGTATTTATTTTCAGGTGGCACATTGAGAATCTGGGATGTGGAGGATGAGGTCTAGCACTAGTTTTATGTTAGAGTTAAAGCATAAAGTTGGAGAGGGAGGAGCTGACCGGCACTTTGCCTGTCTCTGTACTAAAACAGCATACATGGTAGTGCATGGGACTGATTCTTTGAAATCTTACGCAATACTGAGACTTCTGAGAGAAGAATATGCTATTTAAAATAGTTTTCCTCTTAAATAAATTGCGTGAGAAATGTTTTGGCAAAGAGATAACAGCTGTTTAAATTTTTCAACCAACTGATCAATAAGTGGATGAAGCTTGAAAAGCTGATCACACTCTGACTGGTTCCTGGGATAAACATAGAAATATTCACTGTAATGCAGAGATTTTGTGAAAAGTTAGTATTACTTATAATTATTACAAAGTGAAATTAAGCGCATATGTTGCTGATTAGGTAACAAATTCAGGGACATAAACAATGAACATCATGGGTGGGAACTAAACAACACTCTTGAGTCATCGGAAACACAACCACAAATTTTGTATGCAGAAGACACAGAACTGTCTCTCTGGCTAAAGGCAAATTTGTCTGGGCTGCAGAAGGGTTGCAAGGATTCCTACTTAGAGGAAGATGCAGCACTGAAAAGGGCATTGTTATCTCCTCTTGAGCACTTGGGACATTGCCTTGACTCAGACGTAGTGGTATGTGTTCATGCCTATGTGCTGAGACTGGAAAGCAATCCTATTCAGGGCTACACGTGACAGCCCGGAGCTTGGCCAGTGCATGGCATATTCTTCTCACTTATGTAGAGCTTGTTCTCAAAAGCCCAGTATTCATGGGAATTCCTGTCCAAGGGTTGAGTGCCAGCTTGTAATGAATCTGAGGCTTCAGACAATGGATAATCAATGAAGCTAGAAAAGAACAATACCCATGTTGTTGCGTGCTATTCCCACTGTTTTGCTAGATGCTCACAGTGTTTTTAGACCATCTCTATCTGCGATGAGAGCTCACTGTGTCATACTGCACCCTTACAGCACAGTAATTCTTACTGTATTGAGGTTAAGATTTACTTAATTGCTTAGAGCTTAGAGGGAAGTATAGTTACTGATGTACAAAGTGGTTCTGCTTTCATTTGGTTCCATATTTGGTTGTTCTCTGCCCGGCTGTAGCCACGCCGCTCACATAGTGACTGGGATTATTTCCCAGCAGTTTGTGCTAGGTGGATTTCTGTACTGACTAGCTGCCAGTGGTAATTATCCAGTAAGGGTATAAAAAGTTGCACAGTATCAGTAGAGTTATTAGTTTCTAACAACCTGTCTCAGAAAATACCCAAATAATAAAGAAAGTGGGACTGCAGCTGTAAATAGGAAAAATGGCAACAGGAGCACTGATAATAATTTCCATGAAATAGTGCTCAGATCAGGTTCTAATGTGATGTTTAAATATGTAGAAGAAAAAAGGACAGATCTGAAAGATATTAAGCACTCTACAGTAGTTTCTTTCCTTCCTCACTCTCATCCTTTTTCTATGGCTCTAGAATTCTTCTCTGTCTATAACAAAACCTTCCGTTTTGTTTTATTTCCGCATGTTGCGTTCTGAGCTATAAGGGGAATATTAACAATAGTAACCAGTGTATCTTAACTGGGATAAAACCAGACACAATTTGGCTCATAGTATGGACAAGGACAGTTATGTATAAAATTTGTTAGACAGCCATGATTTACTAGAAAAAGAGTAATTCTTCCATGCCTAATGTCTTCTGCTGTGTGTTTAAATACAGCTGTTACTTTCATTATTCATTCTATTAAGTAAAGACCAATCTTGTTACAGAAGCAGAATAGGAAGAGTTTCCTTGACTGAAAAACAAATGTTGGGTGAGTAAAAATTACAGACTCGAGCCCCAAAGCTGGGTTAATATACTTACTGCTCCTGGGTTCTGAGTTCATTCTGTTGAACACCTTGGCCTATAGTTTCAGAGTTCATTCTTTCCAAAAAGGTATTCTACACAAGTTGTTCGAAGTGATAATGTGATCAAAACCTGAAAATACTGCAGGGAGATAAAATTAGTATTTCCCCATTTACTTCTAGACCATCTGCAAAGGTTTGTTATCATTGACAGGAGAATGAAATAAAATGGTGTGGAACCTCTGCCTGTTCCGTTAGCGTTGGATCCGTGTTAATTGATTTCAACAAGTGCCTCAAGCCCTACTGACATCTCTTCTTTGCTATTAACTAATGATGGTTGTCTCACTGAGGTTATTGCTCAGTCTATACTCATTTCCAGAAGCCCATAGCAGAAAATGTCTTTTTTTAATCCAACAGGCTCAATAAAAATCTCTGTGGAAAGGGACTTAAAGGGCTAGTATCTATCAAAGACAATAGTTGTAGCTGTTATATTTAGTGGTATTTCAATATTAGCTATAGAATCAAAGAATCATAGAATCATAGAATGGTTTGGGTTTGAAGGGACTTTAAAGTTCATCTAGTTGCATCCCTGTGACATGGGTAGGGCACCTTTATTATAGTATGATAAATATGCATTGTGCTTTGCTGGGAATTCAAAAAGAGTACATTATTTCCTTGAGGTAGTTACGATGTGGATCAGACATAACACAGGAACGATAGGTCCTCATTCACAGAGAGGCAGGTGAATGTGGTACGTGGGGGTAAGATCTAGCTAAGTGCGGCTCTTAAAGCGGAGGAAGAGTGAAAGGGAGTGGCACAGAGGGCAGAGGGGGAGTCCTTGGTGGAAAGCTAATTGAAAACAACAACTTCTGAGTAGGACTGGAAGGAGGGAGTTTGTAAGGTTAGTATTCTGAGACAAAAGAACTTTATGAAGTGTGTATTGGGTCCATGTGGAGTTAAGGAAACATACCACAGGATCTTGAAGAGTTTGCAAAATGCCTATCTAGGCTTCACAGACCTTATACAGTGCTCTGTTTAGCCTTGTTAACTTTATTGAGTGTGCTTCGAGGACATGCAGGCTTTCAAAGTATATGAAAGCTACTTTTAATAATTAATTGGCTCCCTCTCTCCCACCTATTTCTTCATATCTAATAAAAGGCAACAGTGAGTCCTTGCCAAAGCCAATAGATACAATGATTTTAGCTTAGCAGGGTTTGAGATATGACAGGCGAGAAAGTATATCCTCAGAGATCTTAGAAATGAAACAATCCCCATATTTTGTCCTACCTTATTTCTCCCATGACTCCTATTTGATGTGCTTTTAGACTAAATTTTCCCTGATCTAATAAGTGATCTCAGGAAGATCAGTCTAGTTTTAGAGAATGAGAAACGCATGCGTGTGTCTGTTTGAACTGATTTGTAACTGGAAGCATATTTCAACTTTACTGTATCAAGGAGACAGGCTGAAATTTCCAAGTGATAAACTGACTTCTGCATTAAGCAGTGCAGTTACCATCCTCACTATCATCTACATCCATGCATTTGCAGTGTGACACAGGAAATGACACACCATTATCAAATGGCTCTTAAGATGGATGCAAGGAAATAGTGACCTTGCTGGCATAACCTCAAACACAGACATCCACAGATCTTTTGCAGTCACGTAAGTGTGTGCAGTTAAAGTATGCCTGTTGTGTATTTGGGAAGACTTTTGTTTAAATAGGGAACACTTAAGTCTGGAGGAGACTATGAATATGTTTCCAGAGGGAGAAGGAAGGAAACCAGGAGCTTAATGGGAAGTAAAGTCATAGGTTTTTAAGAGACCAAGAGGAGCAAGACAGTAACAAAGGACTGGACATTCATCCTGAACCTGATTTTATGTGCCTCCCACAGCAGGGAGGTGGCTATGTGGTGGAAGCTCACTGTCACCTGCTATTGTGGTCTTATGCAAAGCATAGCCTTGTTAGACCTTAAAATGTGGACAGAAAGTGCCACTTCTTGAACTTGTCAAGAGGACCCACCCTGTGCAGAAGCAGAAGCAGAAGATGAATCAATTCTAAAAGAAGCCACGTGGAGGCTAGAGAGTCAGAGGCAATCAAGGTCAATGTGAATCAAGGTCAAAGCGAATCTTTACAAGAAGGGTCTTACTGCAGGACTGTCATGAGATAATCAGACAGAACTACATCAGAACTGGAATCACCCGGTGCTGAGAAATGTTGCTCAGTGCAGGAACAAGGCTCTGGCTCCTCTGTCTGGTCTGGTCTCTGCTGTGTATGTTTTGCCTGTTGATAAGACTCACCAGCTTTCTCTCTTTAGGCAGTGTTTCACAGTCACATTCTTGCTTGCTGTCGCATGCAGAACGGTTACTAAGGTCTTTTGTACTAACTGGTTGAGTAGTGCAGTCACATTTATACCTAACTAGTATTGTTTTAGAATTAGACTTACATCCTTACAACAGGTTATCTGTTAGATCACACAATCTTACAGACTGCGGCTTTATTCCTGGTACCTCAGAACTATTCATAATGCCCATGTTATCTGCAGTTACTAACAAAGCCCATGAAAAGATGCCATTCTGCAATGCCAGTCTGCATTTCACCAGTGTCTTTGCATGTTACCTATGATCATACCATGAAACCTTTTAGTCTTCCATCCACATCTGGTGGTAATAACCTGAGGATACCAAAGCTGTTAAAATTAGATAATCGTAGATAACAGGTGCTTATGTATTATGTACTGCATGTTATTATTAAGAACTAGAAGCAGGAAGACACACTGATACAACAGTTAAAGGTGCCTAAAGAGTTGCTCTCTTATTTGCCAACATAGATGACTTATTTCTCACCTGTGCAGAGGGAAATTATAAATGAATCTGTGATAGGCAGAACTTTTGCCATTTTTAAGATGTATATCAGAGCAGTTGCACCTGTTGACACACAGTTCTATTGTATCAATAGCCTCAGCATGCAGTGTGGTCTTTGCTTTGTCATACATCATGGGTTCCCTTCTAATGCTGTGGCAGAGACTGTCACAGCTACCCAGAAGACTCTGAGGAGGAGTATAGGACTTGAGCAGTCAGGGTCATGAGCTCTGAAAAGTGATGTGGAGATTACTGCAGAGAATCTAAAAGGTGAGGTACTGAATTATAAGTACAGAAGTGCACTGTGCACCAAGCTTCTCTATGCACAAACTGGTATTGTGCAGGGTAAAGGCAGGAAATACCAAGTTCTGCTTCCAACCAAGGTTCATTGTATTATAAAGGTGGGGAAAAGTGTTGGGGAAAAAGTGTGTGTGCACCAATTAGGCAAGAATAATGAAACTCATGTTTAAAAACCAAAACAATAGAAAATGCATAAATACAGCAATGGGATCTAGTGATAAATTTTAAGTGCAAAGTTAAGGAAAAAAGGAACAAGGTAGTTTATCCATCTTCCTGCACTGTTAGTAAGCATAAGGGAACATGACATGCTTACATGGCACGCCACTCCTTGCTCTGAGGTATCTGGGGGCACGTTCACTATAGGTAAAATACTCTTTTGGCCATAATGAGGGACAAAGTGTCACCTCTGATCTGTAGTCTGTTACTTTCCGCTCTGCTGATCTCCTTCCAAACCTGTACCAGCACGTGCTGGCAGTCCTCTGTGGACTCAGAAACAGGAGGCAGAGACCACATCCTTGATGTGAGTATTGCCGCATCTCTCTGACAGCAACTTTAGCACTTCAGCATCACCCCAGATATGCAAGGGTCAAAAGGACTGATAAGTTAATAAATTTAAAAAACACAGAGTATGGAAAGGTGCTTCTAAAATGCTAATAACTTTTTAAAATCCAAGATCTATTTTTTTTCTTCATAGAAGGCTAAGGACAAATTTTATACCCTACTGGCAAATGCAGTTCTCACACTTTTTCACAGGTTAGGGGGTGTGTTATATTTTAACTTCTTGAAACGATTTATGACCAAGTAAAACTTGTTATGAGTAGAAACTGTATGGAAGGCAATGCAGAGGTAAAGATTGTTAGGAATAATTCAGAAAAAGGTGAATTAGTAGGCTCAGATGGCGGAGTCAGATCTGCATTGTTAGTGCGCTAGCAGTTTGAAGGATTCTTATCTTTATGCACCTAGCAGGACATGATATAGCACAAATGGGATATTGAAACTCCCTTCTGTGAATTAAGCTCTTCAGGGTTATAAGAGAACTGTTTTGCCAAGTATAATTTGGGGAATAATACTCACATTCAGAGAATAAGGAGGGAACATGGACAGGCTGCAGCTTGAATAAATCTGGGCGTTTAAGTCTGTTAAAATAGCAATTTTACTGAGTGTGCATAGTCCACATTCACAAAAGATGGAAACACCCTTGATGAGATTTTGTTTGGGATTGGAGCAGGAGAGTGCCATAGATCTTCTACTTCATTCTGGTATGATTCTGTGCTGGAAAATGCTTTGATGGTTTTAAAAATGAAACTGCATCTACACAGAGTTTTCAGGTGTACTCAAAAAAAGTTGATATGAATTACCTGACAATTGTATAAAATGAATGCAAATGTAAATAAAACTATTCACTGAAGTTTAACAGTCAGATGTGCACACTCGTAGGATCAGATCTTGCAATTTCAAGCTTTTGCGGGGGAAGAAATATATATATTTAAACATTGCTGCTACAATGAAACCTATATCCTTATGTGTTCATGTAGCACTAAGTACAATATTTCAACAAAGTAAAATTGTATTTCCTGCTATATCAAAACCAGTCTTAGATCTCAGCAATACAAATGTGCTGTGGAAGTGATGTCCTAAAAGACTGTATCTAACTTGAATCTATTTTTGGTAGTAGATTGTTCATATAAAGTGCTAGTGTAATGACTGAACAATGATTTGAGGCACCTTAAGAAGAAAATATATTTAAGATTTGAAACCATCAGCAAACTTGCATTTTCCTGGGTTGATATGTTTGAAGAGCTATTTCATTCTAATGGGATAGTTCAAATTCCAGCTAGTCTCTTCTTTCCTGTGTATAAGGGATGTGTAACAATGTCAAACGTTGCTGTTGATACTCTAGCCTTAGCCTGCACAACGGATTTATAAGAGCAGAATGCTTTGTCCTCTCGCTCTTGCAGGAGCATCAGTTTGAAGAGTAACACATCTGTAATAGATTCAGTTTGCTTTTTTATCAGCAGCTGACGGTGACACTCTTAAGAAAGGGCCGAATTCTCATACCTACAAATACATTTGTCAACAAAATATGAGCATGTGAGACAACAGTTCAGTCACATTTCGCTTTCATTTTTTCTGTTTTGTGCTAGGGCGTAACTTCCAACTGTCAGCTCTTTCAGCTGAGTGTCAGCCTTTTTATAATTGCTGCAGCATGTCAACCCCTTTAAAATTACCATATGTCAGCTGTTTACCATATTGACGGAGAGCATGCGTATTGGGTTGTTCCCCTTTGCCCTACCTGTGTTGCTCTTGGTGACAGCCAGGTGATGATTTTAGCTGACAATTCAGCCGCCGTCAGGAATGCCCCGGGTGGATTGGATGTGGCTCTGCTGAGCCTGAGAAAGTCAGTTACAGAACCAGACAGTGGGAAGAATGGGGCTGAGCGGCAGATGTATTTGGCAGGCTGGCTAGTGGGCAGGCAGACTTACGGACCAAATCCCTTCCTTCCTTGCCTGAATATTTAGTCAACTAGGAGACAATGATGCTGTAGGTTGTGTGATCTCCATGGGAACTTGTTCCTAAGAAGATCTGGCTACAGAAGCAGGAGCATCTTTTAGTCCTAGTGTCTCTTTGACAAATGCCATCACTATAGGATGTTAGCACCTTGCAAATATTTAAAAATATTGCAATAACCCCATTTCCCCACATTCTCTCTGAAAAAAAAAGATGAATGGCAAAGGGCTTACTCAGGGTAAACCTTGTGTTAGTGGTAGTGTGCCAGTGTGTGTCTGGTTTTGGACTGTGTCTGGTGACTGGTTCCTAACTGTGAACTGGAGCTTTTGCTGGCATTTTTCTGTGTCTGCCATCCAATTTGGACCTGTACTGCTGAGGGAAACACTAGTAAGCTAGTAACAGAGTGCCAGATAGTAAGAAGATGACAAGTCTTTTCCAGTCTTGTGTGAATGTTATTGAATGAGCAGTCAGTGTGCTAGGGGCCAGTGAGCCAACAAATATGTTCAGTATTCCCACAAAATAATCTTCAGAATAGTAGGAGGTGTGATTGTGAAGGGGAGGTTTTGGAAGCTATAGATAGTGGAGTTAGGCAGGGAAAGTGAGCTGGCAGGAGGCGTTTGGAAAGTAAATGAGGTGCTGCGTAAGCCTTTCCCACAGCAGCTCTGCCCGTCCAGCTAGTATGTCCTGTTGGTGTGGAGCTGCCGCGGGCAGGAGGCTGCTGGGATGCTTCCCTGTGGGAAAAGAGAAATGAAGGTTATAGGGAAGTGTCAAAGGGACACACACATGGGGTGGACACAAAGAAGTCTGAACAAGGGGCATCTCGGCCAGAACTGCAGCTCTTGCAATGACCGGGACTGGCTGTGTGTGTTTCAGCTGCTTTCACCAAGCCTCTGCATACAGTGAAAGTGAGGTCTCTGAGGCTGAATTGTCTGACATTCTCTCCTTTTGTATTAGCCGTATTATTTACCAATTTAGAAAATGATTCAGTGGGGGATAACTAGTGTTCTGAGATCATGATGGTCTAGTCAGGTTTCCGGAGAGTACAGCGATTACGATGTGAATAGAGGTGAATGTGATGGACCCATCGGTGGCTGCTCTCTCTCTAACCTGTGCATTAGTTTTCTTGTGGTTTTGTGCACGCCTCTTCTCTGTGATTAGCCTCAGTGGAAACACTGTCTTAAGGGTCATGTTGGCAGCAACAGCTTAATAGGCAAAATGGAAGGGGGTAGGTGTTCTTCTGTCTTTTTCATTTTTAATTAAATAAGGCAACATTCACAATAAGTAAAGTCTGATTTGCATGAAAATTTGTATGCGTGTATAATAGATCCTAATGTTAATGTGGGAGCTTGCAGTCTTTCAACTCAGTGGCCTCTATATTTGGTTTTTAGAATTATTTGCTTCTTTGTAACTTTCAGTAAGTTTCTATTGCAAAATAGTGCCTCTAAATTCCTTGTGAAATACTCAATCACTTTGTAGTCTAGTAGATAAGGACATTGCCTTGTACTGGAAAGTACTTTCTATTAAAATCCATTGGCAGCTTTTCGATAAATTCTTCTTTATTTCCTTTATCAAATGTATTATTGTGAGTATAACAATGAATGGTATCATTAAGAAATACCATTCATTTCACAGCCATAACTTAAAACTTCTATTCCACAAGCAAATGTGTGTGTGTCTGTGTGTGTAAAAGCTGGATTTCACTGGATTTTTGAATGCAGCTAAATCTTGGAATGAACTAGCAAATATCCTTTGTTTAAACTTAACAATGCTTGTATTTGATATTTTCTGAATTAATTCTTTTATAGCAGATTTCATTATATCTCTGTTGTGTTCTGGGTACAATAGGGCAGCTCACTTGCAGCTGAATTAAATTCTGCAGTTTAATAGCAGTTTGACTTGCCTAGGCAATAAACTATCTCCCATAAACGGAGGGGCTATCAAGATAAAACATGTTAAGTTAATTCTGTAACAAATCCCTGTGTTGCTGATGGAAAAAAACTCCAGAAGAATTGCTGCCTGCTATACATGGGGGCTTAATGAATTTGAGGATAATGGAGATTACTATCTCTGAGGTGTCTGCTGAAATATACCCTTTCCCAATGCACTGCCTGAATTCTTCTTGGAAGTACTTGTGGATCAGGAACTGGCTATGGCCTACCTACCCTTTCATTTGCTCTGCTTTAACAAAAAGTATGATATTAAACTGACTTCAGGAATTTGGTGAAAAATCCTGTGTGGAGACACTTAATTCCGTTAAACCTAGCTAATACAAATTTAATATGCATGGGTAATTTACAGGTATAAGCTAAGCTAACAGAGGAAGTTTTTAACTGTTTACCTAAATCAGTTTTCAAACAGACAAGGAAAAACTTTTATCTAGTACAAGACCGAATAGATTGAGACTGTTTACCTTGGAGAGGAAATGAATCTGGTGAATCAGAAGTGATATGATAAAAGGTTACAGACAAGGAAGGTGTAGGCTCTACAGAGCAAGAAATGCTATTCTAGCATCAGAGAAGAACAAGGAGCATTCAGGAAGGCTTAAGAGTGGCCAAATCAAAAGTAGGTAAAAAGAAATGCTTTGCCCTGCAGTGAACTAGTTGCTGACGGGACTCATTGTTGCTGGATATCTCTGAGGGCAAGAGTTTAACAGAGCTCCAGAGGAACAGAGGGTTACGTGTAGGGTAGGCTTAGTCTTGACTTAACTGAAAGGGGAGGTTTGAGTGTAGGAGAAGGAAAGTGCTCTGCAGCTTGATGGTGCAAGAGCATGCTGATACTTAGAAAGCTCAGTAGTAATGTGTCCACTCAGCTTTCTGTAGGTAAGGAGGGCATCCAATTGTAATGATAGGGATTAGAAAACACAAACAGTGGTGGAAAAGGTAAATGCCCGCTCTGCTATTAATGGACTCAAAAGAGCTTTCCCCCATGTCTTTTCTATATAGAGTTGCTTGTGCAATCTTTTGGTTGCAGGATTCTGGCCGGGTAGATCTCCAGTAGCAATTTCTTGTTCCTCTACAGATTACCATGGTTGTGCCCATTTCCTTCCAATAGCTCATCATGTCTGGTTATGCCTTAAAAGCTACAGCAAACTCTGTTTCAGTCTCATTAGGAGTTTAAATCACTGTATTTCAGTGTTCTTAAGGAGCAAATGCCACAAATTGGTCTGTAAAGGTGATTGTCCGTCCCACACACTTGGATAATAGAAAGTACCTTTGTCTGGTACCGAGAGTATGAAATAGGACAGACCTTGAAAACTTTCAGTGTTGCTTAATGCTTGGTCATTGGGAAAGGGGGTGCATCATAGGATATGGTGGTTTGTTTGTGGTTGTAGCTGCAAAGCAAATGTCCCTTTGTAGACAGCAATAGAGAAGCAGTGCAGGAAAATGATGATGTTCTCATCCTGCTGCCTCATCTGGTGACTCTACTCTCTTAGGCATACAAAGCCACCTCTTGGACTCAGTTTCTAGATCTTTAAAGGGACTATATTTTGCTGATCAAAGCGGGATAGCATGGAATCAGTCTTCTGAGTTGCATTTGTGGAGGCAACAGCAAAGACAGAAGTGGAGAGTTAATCAGCACTTCTGGGTTG
Source organism: Cuculus canorus (assembly GCF_017976375.1). Taxonomy (NCBI): domain Eukaryota; kingdom Metazoa; phylum Chordata; class Aves; order Cuculiformes; family Cuculidae; genus Cuculus; species Cuculus canorus. Next base: position 116,429,137 of record NC_071402.1, read on the forward strand.
GTCTCAGTTCAGCCTGGAGAGCCGTGCACTACATGGAAGAGAGGTCTGGAAAGTGACTTTCATGTGGGTTCTTGCCTTTTTGCTGCTTATTGCTCTGCAGCAGACACTGAGGGTGTCTGTGCTGCCTCTTGGCCCTCCTTAGCCAGCAGCTGCTGCTTTGTTATCTGTGGAAAAAGCCTAATCGTCTCACCAGGTAGGCAGTTAGGTTGTTCTGGGACCCAGCTGCTACCTGGATCTTTTGTGTTGCTGCTGCAGGCTGCAGCACATTGTGGCAGCCCAAGAATATGTGCAGTATGCTCTTTCTTTTTTCTCACGTGCTCAGCCAGCCCTGCCAGATTGTTTGATTCACACACAAGTTCTCTCACTGTTTGCTGTTTATGATGGAATGAGGTCACAAGTTAAGTCTAAAGGCCATTCAATCATTCACTTTGTCCCTATCATCTAACCTCACATCCCACCATCTTTGCTCACGCCCTACACTATCAGTAGTTATTGCGCTATAGTAGAAAGACCTGACATGCAAACCTGCCATTGCTCATTATTGTGGCCTAGTTTTGTGTGCCAAGTTTTCTGACTGTCTCTCATGAGCTGTGTACTCCACAGGGTTATAGGCTGTTGATGATGACCCAGCCATATTCAAAGGCTGAGAAGTGCCCTCTATGTACAGGGGATGTATTTTCTTTTTTTTTTGTTTGTTTTGTTTTATTGTTATTCCATTGTTCTTCATTAATATAAGTAAGAGTCAGGCATTGGACAGGAGAGAGTCAAGATTAACTTTTTACTACTACTTCCTTCTCCTCCCTCCATTTCTTCTAGTCCTTCTTTGTGGATCTCTGAGGACACAGCTTCATCAGACCCAGAGAACTGGAGGTAAAGCGAATGTGTCGATGATGGCGGAGAGCAGGTCAAAAGATTTTTCCAAAGTACGTCATTGGAAGCACTTAAGATTTTATCTGATTTCAGTAAATCAAAGACAAGTTCTCACAGTCACATCTGGATTCATGGCAGGCTGAAGGGGAGCCTTGTTAAGATATTGAGCCTTGAAGATATTCCTTGCATAAAAACCCGATACCCTTGCACTTCCACACTTGGTGGTGCAGGGACAAGACACTGAAAACTATGGAAATCCCAGCAGTTAATGGTGCTTACCTTGTAAGTCCTCAGCAAAAAGCCTAGCTATTTCAAAAGGTCAGCTAGCTCTGAAGAGGCAGCTGGATCAAAGGTCTGGAAGCTCTGTTTTCCTAGTCCATGGTGGTGTGTCTGCTAGGAGGGTACTTGGCCTTTCTGGAGTCTTGGCCCTGGGAGGCCTAGCAGCTGCTTGGAGAAGATGACCTGTTCCTCCGGCTCATGGTTAATGCTAGCACAAATACCAGTTTCCCTCAGCCTCAGAGAAGTGGTGAGGGGCCACCTCGCTCCTAAAGCAGCAACCGGCAAACTGTCCGGCTATATGGCAGTGGCAGCTTTTAAAATTTTATTCTGTTTGTTAAAATATTGCTTCAATCTAAAGGAAAATGAAAGCAAATAGAAAGTAATTTCTGGTGAACATGAACTGCTGTCTTCTGGCTGGCTCCAAAAGGGAGTCTGAGAGCAGCTTGCCAGTTGCACTGGGGAGCAACTTCTTCTGTTAAAGAGATATGGCAGTGCATTTCTCTTCCCAGCTGGTGTTCACTGCAGCTCATGTTTATGGCTCTTCCCAGTGGAAGTACAGCTCTCCAGAGGACTCCTGGCTAATAGCACAGTCTAATGGAAGGGCCCCTATGCAGGGTGATGCTGTGGATGGAAGCATGAGCTTTATAGCTTGCATTAAAAAGTCGAGCCCTGTAACTAAAAGCTATAATGATTCATTTCCTTCGTGGATGGACTGTAGAGAGGCATGCCTAACAAACAGTGATGAGTGCTAGGACACTAGTAAAAACAATATAAAACAAAACTGTGCCAGTAAAAGGAACACTAAAAAACTGTCAGTGAAGAAATAAAAAAAAGGTGATACATGGCTCATTGTACAGCCAGGAAGTTTTCGTCAATCTTTCTTATGGGAATATCAATTGTAATTCTGAGATAAGTAACCTTAACACTGAAATAAAGACTTTTGTGCATATATAAATATATAGGTTTCAGAGAAGGTGGTAGTTTTAGAAAAACCCTTTTCTGAGGTTTACCTATTGCATTAATTTGAAATATCATTGGTGCGCTAAAATATATTGCACATATAAGTGTATACCTTGTATTTAGATCTAATATTATGATGGCTATAAAATAACCCATTTAGAATAATATGCAATTGGACTCCATTAATTTTGTGTGTTAGCTTAAAATTTCTGCTGCAGCAAGGTTATTTTTATGTAAATAGAGAAGTTGGGATTGTAAAATAAATAATTTCCATTCCATATTCAGCGAATGATCTATATTTCTTTTTGACACTTTTGCAAAATGTGTTACACAGGATTAGTAAAAAAATTGCTCACTAGAGCTTTTAGATTTGATTTCACATGGCTGTGCTAACTGAAAGAGGCAGTACTATGTTAGAAACACTGTATTTTCTTTGTTTGGAAAGGAGGATGTTACTTATGATTTGCTTATTTGTAGTTATTGTTATTGGGAACACTAGCATTTTGGAGCTGAAATTAAAAGAAGTTGAGATTCATTAAGTAGGAAAAAAATACTAAAGAGAAAAATGTGTCTTCCTGTGAAAAAAATCCCTTTGTAGGTTATAGTATAGCTATGTGTTATTTTTTAGCTACTGAAATGTAAAGTAGGTAATTGGAAAATGCCTACATTTTCCTACTCCCTAGGATAGTAATAAGCATACTCCTGATCCAAACACTGCATGTAATGGTTTTACCAACTCAGCCCGCTGCTGATGTGATACTGGTACCATCAAATCACAGGCCATACCAAATGTGGTCAGGTGCTGTCACAGTAAATTTAACCCTCATCTGTTGGGGAAAGAGTCCAGGTGAAAGGTCACTTCCAGCAGCAAAGTGGCCATTTAATACTTTTATTTCCTCTAATTGAAGATGATAGTCAATGAGAGTAATTTATAAAACTTGTCCAGAGCAGTGATTCTTTGCTTAAAATGGTACCTTCTGCCTAAGTCACTGTAATTGCAATCAGGTTTATGACATATTATTGTAGTGGGATTCAGAACTTAATGATGTATATGGGTAACTTGTTTGCAATAGTTGGCAAATAGACCTGAGTAGGTTATTTTTCTGATAGGAACTTCATTGTCTTTGACCTTTTGTTATCCAAGGGTTTGAGTAAAGTATTACCTTTGCTGTAATTAGGTACTTGAGTAAAACATATCATGGGACTGCTTAACAGTTCATCTGTGATACAACAGTAATTAATGTCTGTGTAAGTAAACTTTCTGTTTTAAAGGTCATTTATTTTCTTTACACGATACAGCTCAGAGAGCCTGCTACTAAAATAATTGGGAGCTATTGTTATTGATTTATAAAGGAGGATTAAAAAGACTAAAAATCTAAAGATTAGCTAAGCTAGGAAAGGGTGTGATGTAAGTCTTCCTCTTGGTGTTTTTATTCGTGTTGTGTATCTTGATGAAGTTCTTCGGCTTTTGTTTCAAGAGAGTTAAACTAGATAGTTCAATAGCTAAGCCTATTCACTCTACTTATTGAGTTCTTTAAAAGTTGAGAAGAAGCACAGTTCTTCATGTGGAGAAATATTTTACTCTACAGACAAACCAACAGGGCCAGTTCTGCTCTAAGACTTGTGTGTGTAAAGGATGTATGGGTGGCGATGCAGCTGCAGTAACAGTGGAGCCACTACATTGTTTTCCTCACTCAGGGTGGAGCCTGTGTCAGGCAGCTCTTGGTCCAGCCAGACACTGCTTGGCAATGGTGTCACACCACCGTGGTAGCTTTCAGGAGGTAGCTTTTTGCTATTTTGATGCAAAATGTTCTTAGTCCTGGCTCTCCTGTATGCCAGTTCCAACTCAGATTAATTTCAGTCACCTGTATGGGAGTTACATAGGTTTTAAAGCTGCATTAGGGGCACAGTGCATTTCATTAGCTTTATGAAGACTATGCTAATGTGAAGAAGAGTTTGTAGAACTGAAGCATTTCTCAGTGATGAGATTGATTCAGCAGTAATTCCTCTCACAGATCTGTTTTGGATTTGGCTCTTTCAGTTGGCAGCACAGTCAGTTCTGTTGCATCTGGAAAATGGTTGCGCATCATGCATTGCCATCATAAGAATACTTATTATTAGTATATTATTTATCTGTAGCAGCCCCACTATGGGGCTTTCCAAAACATCGGAAGATCTTTACTCTGAAGCAATCACAAACTAAATAATCAGTAGCTTACCAAAATTTAGAAACTACGCATTGTTGCCAAGTAGATCAGTAGAGAATATTTGATGGCATGGCTCATAGTACATCAGTTAAGAATTGCTGATGAGAATCTAACACACTAAGTAACAAAATTAATGGAAGAACAAGCAGTGGAGCTTCTCGCAGTATTTCAGTGTTATAAAGCTCCATTTCTACATTAGGAGAGTGCACGTTACCAGACTTTCAGCTTGTTGCTGATCCAAAACTGAACGTTGCCCATTAAACACTATGGGACAGTGTCATCTTTGTGAGGAAACCACGTCATGAACTGTGCAGGAGAAAGCAACGTTTACTTTGGCAATTAAAAAATAGGTATCTGTTTGAACGTGTGCAGAAGCTGAAGTGTGAGAAAAGCAGAGGGAAGCTGGTCAAAAGTAAGGGAGAATAACTGGAGCTGAGCCTCAGTGAAAATGGGGCGAGGACTCCAACACCTGGCTTCTGTGCCTTTACTTTTGGCAGTCTTGTGGGGCTGAAGCTGCTTGTGTGTGTGTGTGTGTAGATGTACTTAATACAGTGAGATTGAGATCCTTAATCTGGGACTCCCAAGCGGCAACAATAGTTAATAATTTTGCATCATATTTTCCTACAAACTGATCAACGCTCTGAATTGTAAGAAACAAATTCACAAAGCAAATGAAACTGTAGAATTCTATTGCTTAAGCAATATTTTGCAGTATCCAGGCTTTCCTTTAACTTTTTTTTTAAGCAAAGAAGAGTTTAAAACATCATGTGAGACACATCTTTTGTTGGATTTGTTTTAGTTTTGCATAAGATATTTCTGTGAATGAATGTGAGTTCTCTTCCCCTTAAGACTTCTGTTGACTGGCAGAAACCATCTGTTTAGCTGATTTTATGCCTGTTTAATTGATAATCAAGACTGAATCCTGTTGTTTAGCCGATCTGACTTGCCTGTTAGTAAACCCTATTCTCACATTAAACTCTGAAGTAGAGTACATAGAGAAACCAATTCCTGACCTGTAATAAAACTGACAACCTGTGCCTTCTGCTAGTATCTGTAAGTACAGCCTCTTTAATCATGATCTCATTGAGGCTTTGGTATTAGAAAGGAAGAGGGTACTGTTAGAGCCTGAAGGACAGGCTTAAAATGCCAAGAAAACTTCCAGGGCTCCCTGGCACACAAAGTAAAATGAGTTACATTCACCTGTTGGGAAGGGAAATTCAGCCGTTCTGCTAGACTTTGCAGTTCAAATCATGAATCAGGATCCCAGTGATGAGTTAGGCTTAGGACTGATGAATGATTTATGAATGACTTCTGCTTTTTAGATTCTGGAGGAATAAGCTTTCTCTTATGCTCTGCTCACCACCTTTCTTTAAGGGAATTTTGCAAGTGCAAGAAAACACCTTGATTATTAGAACTGGAGGTTTAGGGTAAAGACTAAGCACTGTAAAAGTAGGAATTTAGTCATGAGAGTTAGCAGGAATGCTTTTGGTCTGTAAAGGGCATGTGTAGTGGAAAACTCTTACTGCTCTCTCCCAGATCGCCTCTGTTCTCATTGTGTTGCCAGCCTGCTCCAGGTCTAACTGATAACTGCAGTAGTGCTTTCTACAGAAATAAACTGTTAGTCCCCAAATCTTGTTCTTGTTATGTTGAGCAATAATCAAATTCAGAACAAAAATAGAGCAAAGGCAGGTTTTCTTTCTGCAGTGGGCATACCTCAGAAGCTGACGATTGTGGCTTCAGGAATTTGAATGCACCAGTGGCTGGTCACAGCTGTCTACTGGTGTGCTACTAAAACAGTAACTTTCAATATGGTTTTCAGACTCCCCAGGTTTCTGTCAATAGTTTTTGCAGGTGAGCATTGCCTTCTCTCTACCACAAAAGGTAACTAAAACAACGTAAAAGGCTACAAAGTTATAAGGCATAAGTTATAAGTTGTAAGGCATCTACTCTGAAAATCTTGTAGGAATCTGAAAGAGGGGGGAGGGATAGCAGGTAGGCGAGTGATTGGTTGAATAAAGTTGTCCCAGAAAATTGCCAGGGAGTTAAAAGAGAGACCTATGTTCTAGTCCATGGTCAGTGTAATTGTCCTGGAAATGCATCTGTACATAGAAGCATGCATGAGGAAAACCTCGCAACTATAAGCAAGATTCAAATGATTCCCTTCCTTATTTGAGGTAAGGGGTTTGCATTATTCCTTACACCTGAATGCAAGCTACGTGGCAGCTCCCAGACTGGGAGCTGTGATAAGTAATCACACAGCTGCTTCAAAGTGTTCTGCTGCAATCAGTGAGGTTTAGACAGCAGCTAAGCATTATTCTCGCAAGGCTTAATGTTGAAAGACAGGTATTTCCAACCACTACAGCATAAGTACCAACATTCCTGTTTGAAATGGATTATGTTTGTGCATGTAAGAATTTTATTTATGGCTGTTGTCTGAAGCGTTGCTTCTTACACTCTCACTTCACAAACACGGTGCGTGTGTTTCAGGGATGAAGTGTATATTTGTAAGGGTGAGAATGATTTCAGTTGCCCATGAACACACTGCCTGTGTTTTGGTTATATGGAAGAAGTTTTTGTAAAATACAACTGCGATTTGAATTTACAGCGTAGTAGCACTGTGCCAAAAGGGTGATTCTACCCCCAGAATGCCTCTGTAGTTCAGATTAGACAGAAAAAGGGGGCCTTAGTACAGAATAAGAGCATCCAGGTGAGAGTTAATGTAGACTAGCTATAGCTTGCTCCTTCCCCAAGCAGACAAACCCTAGCGAAATTTACTCTTTAGCCATGAGTCCAACAGAGACTCTCTTTCCCTGGATTCCTCCTTATATTACAAACCCTTTGTAAATATTTCCTTTGGCTTTAAATGCAACATTTCATAGTCTTAGAATTTTTTTTTTCTGTAATGTAAATGGATGCTTTCTTGTAGCTTAAATGGAACCAGTCATGATGCTGGCTTGTTTGCTTCCTTTGTATAGGGAATTTGGTATGAGACCTTTTCCCCATTGTGGTATGTGACTTTCTAGTATCACTTCTTATTTTTTTATTTTTGTTTTCAAAATTTTATTTTAAAGTCAGTGAGCACAGAGCAGAATATGTTCTCTTGAAACCCGTGTAGACTTGATGAGCAGTTTTCCTACTTAATCCTCAAAGCTCTAGTGCCACTTTTCCCCTCGCCTTCATGATTTCAGTCCCAATTTGGCCCACTGCATAACAAAAAAGAAGCTCGAAGGATGCTGTAAGTTATATTGGCAAGTGTGCTCCCTTGAGAGATCAAGTGCTGCTTCATCCAAGTCCCAGGGTACCCTGACACCCATCTGCCAGGGAACTCCTCATCTGCCTAATGTGGGATTAGATGCTATATGAAGCACTGGGTTTTTCTTCCTTTTTAATACATTTTCTGAATACTAAATATCCCTTTCTACACCCACATAGCTTACCTCTTTCATGTTGTTTTATAATAAGTATCCGTTATTAGCATAATAACTGCTCAAAGTGACATCTTACATTGTATTGTCAAAGATTCATGTATTAATATTTCCACAGTTCTGATGCTGTGATACACTGTAGTATTGTAATTTTACCAGAGATTATTATTTTTATGTCAAAGATCTTCCTATTCCATTTATATACCGTACAGTGACACCAAAGCTACTGATAGTGGGCTGTTATGAAGCTTCTGTAAAGCAGTGTGTCAAAAAAAAGTATGTAAAAGCATACCAAACCTCAGAGTGCTTTGATTGCTTCTTGAACTGCTTGAAAAAGGAGAACGAGGGGATTCATTCATGCAATATTTCCCTGTTGTGTATGTATTTGTTTATCTTAAAATTGTTTAGGCCTGTCTTATATCCTGTCTTCTAAGCAATGTGAGTTGGCAAAGGCCAGCACTCCAGTTTTATGATTTATCAAAAAGTCTTTGTATAAAGATCAACTGTGTGTGCTCTCTATTTGCTATTATTTCCCTCCACTTTTCAGTAAGTACCCCAAGCAGTTTGATAAGATGATGGAAATGTTGTCTGGTTTCATTGTTGCTCCTCTCAGAATCTCTTGTATCCTCTGGTGAAATGTTATCTTGTACTTTGTTACAGTAATAGTCCTCAGTGATTCAAAACAGGTATTCTTTTGTCTCCTACTCTAACAATGCATGTAGGGGAGACCGTTTGTTCCTTTCAACAGCTCGCTGCTGTTATCAAAAGCAACACTGGATCAGAAGAACAGCTATCTTTACACCCAGTATCAATAGATCGCCCTCCTCCTCCTGCATGATGACAAGCGGAGCAAAGTCATACTCTTTCCTTGTTCTGTAGGTTTCAGTACTTTTCCCTCTGCCACAGACATGTTGCAGTGTGCGGTTGGAGAAGATAACGGTGGTACTTGCACATACATGTACAGTCACGAGGAATCCTTCTTGAGATGCCCCAGTTCTAAGCCAGAGTCCATAAAATAATTCCAGGAAATATTGACTTGAGGTGATGATTTCCTTTGACAATAGCATACTTATAAGGTTTGTGTGGATAGAAGTGCTAAATCCATACTCTCTGTTGACATATAAAATTCTGAATCTAGGAAAGTATTCATCAAGGCACTCCTTTTTTACCATTCACTGCTTCTTGAAAATGATCTCTCATCACATTTTTCAATGTATAATGAATACTGACTCAGTGTTTTAGTCTTCTTTTCTTCTTTCAGGGTGGCAGGGAGGAGGGGCTGGGGGAGGAGTTTGTTCTGGGAAAGTTGGGAGAAAACATTTTACAAAATTACTTGTGTGTAACCAATAGACCCGGCCCCAAGGAAACCCATTTTATTTTAAGGCTTTCTAGAGAAAACCATAGGAGTGAAGTCACAGATGGGAAGAGGAGAGAAGAAAGAAGGAATGGTGCTGGTTTCACTCCCACTGCTGGAGATACCAGAGACCCAGTCTGGATTGTGCTTGGCCTTGGCTCAGATTCACACTTTGTGCAAAACCTTCTCTGGCCTCATTTTGGCAGTGCTTGCACTCCAGAGCTATAGGTTCTCCTGGGATGCTCTGTTATCCCAGAGCTCTTCCATCATAAGAACAATAATGCTAACGGCCATAGGGCCAGAAAGAGAGTGAGAGTGACTTGGAAATTTTCTCATTTTGGCTACCATAATTGTTCTGTATGAAGTGATGTAAGCCTAGGTAGAAACAGTGAAGGCAAATCAACCTCAGAATAGCTTTCAAACAAATGATTAGATCTATCTCCTTGGAAATGAAAGCCCTGGGTTAATATTCCTTCCCTACCTAGGAGCAGCAACTTAAAATGAGGACTCAGTCTCTCTGTTTGTCTTAAATACTAGAGCCCCATAAACATATGATTGTCACTGTGGAAATCAAGACTAATAAAGACTATATTCCAAAGTCTTTCGATATTTGAGGGGTTTGGGTAGTTTTATTGAGCCAAAGTTATTTGCCAAATATTACTTGAATTTCTCATGAGCAATATTAAGATCACAGTGAATCTAAAAGGCATGCAATAAAACCAATGTCCTCATGCCCTAAGCAGGCTTCAACCCAGCCCTGATTGCAGTCTCTGCTAAGTGAGAAAAAAATTGAAATGGCATTTTGGTGCACTGCAGCATCCAGACAGTGGAGTTTGCCTTTCCATCCTCTGATCGAGTCAAGGATGGCAGGTTCTTAGTTTAAGGACTACAAGATTCATAGAAATTAAACCCTGAATGAGAGAAGAGAGAACCGGTACATTCTGTACTTATTGTAATGTATTTATTTGAACTTAATTAGCTAAATTATTTATGGCTTTAAATATTTTGCCATTATTTCTATCTGTATGGTCTTAATAATTTCAAAGGGTCAATGAAAAGTACAATGTTTTCTGTGCTTATTTCCATTCTGACTAATGAGACTTCTTATGGTATTTAGCTATGCAACAACATACTGCAGGATAGGAAGAGACCCGTGTTCATGAAGATCTGGAGGGACCTCCCAGACAGGCAGTTTCTCTAATATGCCTATTGGTTCTCTGGTTTCTCTGATGAGATTTTTGTTGTAATATGCATTTATGATGAAAATTATAACTTCTGTACATCTGCAGTAACTCTAGCAAACTGCTCTGTTGAGAGTGGCTTGTTCCACAGAATTAAAATGTAAATGAGCTCATTTATTTCTAATAGAATTAGAATGTGCTCTGTAATTCTTGCTGTACCTAGCTGAACTCTTTCTTACACAGACACAACTCTTATTGATTTCTGCGGAAAGTTTGCTGGAACATCATGGACTACGACCATGCATAGAAGTATTCTTGTACTGAATTACCTGCCGGTGAATACTGACTCACCAATTAACTTCAAAGACAAACAAACAAACACCTTCACTTTTCATTTCTCTGCTCAATAATAAATCTAAAGTGGTAGACTGGACCAGTGGTAGGTAGGATAGGACTGTGATACTGATGCTGGTTGTATTTATTAAGACTATGATACCGTGTAACACGGTCAATTTATGTTTTGCCTTTAACAATACTAAAGTGGTTGGAAACAGTTGGTTACTCTGTTCTGTTGATGTAAACTTGAGTGGCTTCAGGGAAAACTGCTTTCCTCTCTCTCATATGTGTAGATAACCAATTTATTTATTTGGGATTCTGGACTTTGAATTGATTTTGTTTATGTGCTTTAAGCTCCTGTGAAACAGTGACAAACATGCTGATGTCTCAGTAACTCTGCAGATCCGATTATCTGAAGTCATTGTGTTGTGTGACCTCTCATTTTCTGAGCCTTCAATATTGGTATCTATTCTAAGAAAGTCTCTAAGAGCAGCTCCAAAAGGAAGCTGAACATCCCCAAAGTCAAATTTTGCAAGAATTTGAGGAAGGGGGAAAATATTTGTTCATTCTTTCCCTACATGTTTATAGCTCCATGTTCATTATGCTAGCTAAAATGCGAAGGAGGTAAAAAGGCTCTTCATGATCTTTCCAAACAGCTTTGGGAAACACCGTGTTTGGTGTGCTGCTTAAGATTATAACAGAATAACCTAAAACACTGTGGATATCAGCTTGTCCCAGGTTTACTGAAAAATACAGTTTAATGAGAATTTTTGCTTTAATAATAAATAAGGCTCTTCTCCTTGAGTCACAGACTAATCAAGTCGCATTTCCAATAGTACTGCCCTATTGGGCTTCTGATTAGTAGGAGCCTCAGTTAATGTGAAAGGATACACTGCATTTTCAGATGCTCGACTGCTGTGAAGTACAGAAGTACTGTCTGTTTTTAGGCAGTGTTAATCACCTATGCTTTAAGGCCATTTGTGCCTGGATTAATGCAGCAAGAGCCAGGGTAGAATTGGATCATGGAAATACTTAGGTCTAATTATCTATTTATTAATTCATGCCTTTATTGACTGTCAGGGGACCTGATTACACGTACGGGCAGCGTATGATCAAGACCCAAACGTGCCGAGACATTTGGGAGTAGAGAGGAAAGACCCTATTTGCAGTAATAAAAGTGGAATGGATCTATGTTTGCTTCTTGATATTACTACTTAGTTGACTAACGTTGAAAGTTACCCCAGTAAGTTATTTCTGTCTGCGCCCCCTTTCTGGACCCTCTGGAAGCATCAGAATTGTCACAGCCAGCTCCTAGCTGGCCCTGGGGTGCAGCTCTGGAAGGACATGGCTACAGAGCTTTTTTGCAAATGCTCAACACATTGGTTTTTGATAGCTTATTTTATCTAATATTTAATATTTAATTAAAGCAAATTTTTATTTTAAGAAAAACACTACAGAAAAGAGGCTGTTAAATTGGATCTTTTCAGCTGTTTTTCTAGAATTTTCCCTATCTCATTGGCTCCTTATGATTCTTATGTAAAATTTTAGAGGAAAAAAATCCCAGCTCATTAAATTTGCTCACTGCCTTCCCCTGTGTAGTTTAGATGCACCTTTTCTTCCTTCTTTTTTTCCTTTCTTTTTTTTTTTTTTCCCCCCAGTACTTTATTCACAGGCTGCTCAGAGTGACCATACCTCTACCCTGATTTAGTTCGGGCTGAAGGAAGCCAGAGAAGAATTACTATCAACGCTTTCCCAAATGCTTGTTCACACCTAAACTTGCTCTTTACCAGGAGTTGTAAGTTGAAAACTGGTAAGGACTGAGATGAAACAGGGATTCTCTCTAGTAAGTTCCTGTGCCCTTCTCTGCAAAGCGGTAAGGACTAAGTCCAGCCCCACCTAATGCTGTTTCTCTTGGAATGTGGCTGTAGGAGGTTTCAGTCTGGGATGCTGGCTCATGGCAGTATACAGTCCATTACTCCAACCACAATCCAACCCCTTTTTCTCTGTATCTGCTCCATAATAGTCAGTACATCTTCCATATGTACCCCACCTCACAAGTGTTTTCAATTTTGCACAGTCCTTTTACTTGACCTGCTCTACATTCTGAACCTTTTTCCTCCTCTGGTAAATATTAGTTATATTAAATTTGGAGCAAACCTGTTGTCTCAGTGCTGTCTATGTCTTAGGCTGAAATCCTGAGCTTGCTGCTTTTAAAGTGGAGCCTCTAAAGTAGCCAGCATAAAGGGGAAGATGGTTTTCTGGTTTGAGGGTTTAGATTTTTTTCCTTTTTTATTCATCTTTTTTTTTTCCCACCCCTCTCTGTTCCTTGAGGTCTTGGTGATCTTCAGTAACTTGTAGCTGCATAAAATTAACTTTACAACATGGATAATTTGCTGCAATAAGCTGAGCTGTTGGCTAGTAGATTGGAAAGAGGAGTACTTTTTAAACTCAGTGGAAATCTTTGGAGTAGTGGTTGTGGCAGGCAGCAGACACAACCCAAACACAAATTCCTGTAATCTCGATGGACAGCAGTACTGAATCACTTCCAGCCGTCTCTCACCAGTGTAGTGCTGTGTGTTTTGGAGATGGGGGTATCTGCAGCCCCACAAATCCTCACAGCACTGGGCGTTGCTGAGTAGCCTGGCATCACATAAGCGTGGCCCCTGGCCCTTCAGTCCCGAGGGAGACAGAAGAAGAAGGTGAATCTCAGCTGCTGCTGCTCAGTGCATCCTGAGCGGGAAAGGAGAGGAAACGGAAAGGCCTGTGACTGAAAGAAGTAATCCCAGCATCAGGGTCACGACTGACAGATTAGACAAGGAGCCTGCTCTTTGTTGACCTGGACTTTTGTAATGATCCATGAGAGCTGTGCGAGCCTGTTTCATGCCCGTGCTGCTGTGAAATAGTGCAGGATAAAAGGCACCAACCAGAAATTCTGTGTCTCTCCACTGGTAGCATTTTCCTGTCCATTTTACAGAGGCATACGTGACTGCAAAGCAGTGGAAAAAAAATTGACTTCATTAGACATCCCTGTAAGTGTCTCCTGTCTCTGCCCAAGTTGTAGAAGGGAGGAGAAGGAGAGGATTTTAAATTTGGATTTTTTTTTTTTCCAGAGAGCCTAAAATGTCAGTGTTTTATACTGTTTCCATTTAGCCTAAGGAACTTCTTACTAATAAGAGTTTATTAGTTATTTTAAAAAACCTTTCTGATTTTGAGTACCAGCCAGTGGAGAACTTGCAGCTAGTTTTAATAGTTGTTTTGTTGTTGTTTGGCCCTGTTTTGAAACTGAAAGCCCTAAGTTCCAAGGTGATTTCTGTCTGAACTTCTGTCTGGCATAAACGGGTTCAGTCATTAAACTACTGTTCAGTATATTAGCAATTCAGTCTAACCCTTTGCATTTCTCTTCAATATGAACAAGAATTTTCATATTCTGTTACTTGTTATACGGAGATGTCAGGCAGTGAGTTTCAAGACAGCCAGACAATAGCAGCTGGATTCATGTATTTAAGGCTTGATGGGATCAAAGTCTTGGTGGCTTCCGCATAGTGATTTGGTAGTACTGGATGTAAGAGCAGAGAGGTTTTCTTTTTTTCTGGTTCTGAGCTTCCCATTTCAAAGGTGGGTATCAGCAAGTTCGGTGGACTTCTGCATGCTGAAGTTACACCCTTTGATGTTGTTGCGGTTGGGCTGGGGTTGCTGGGTACATCTGAAATGAAACTACTTCTTCATCCTTATTAAAAAAAAAAACAGTAAAAGAAAATATTGTGTATCATGGTGATTTCAAGAAAAAATATGTAGTATTTCAAATAATGTCATTGCCATTCATATTCCTCAAAACTTAGGAGACAAGTAGCAGTAGGAGGCATGCACTCCTTGGCTCTCCTTCTGCAGTGGGTCAGGTGCAACCTTGTTGAACTCTGCCCATGCTTTCCAGTAATGCTCCCAGGCATCAATTTCATGCTCTGTGTGCATCACTACCAATCCATGGAAAACGGATCCTGTTCCTTGTGGCAAAAAGCATTCTCGAGAGGCTCTTCACAACTTAGACCTTCACACTTTTTTTTTACAGTATCTCTTCTAACACTGTCAAGTTCTTAAGTCCTTCTCAGCTTCAAGACTCTTATGTAAGGAGCATGGAACTGAAATAAATGTGGAGGGCGAAACCAGTCCCAACTTGATCAGTCACAGAAACACATCCTGGTCTTGCAAGAAAGGCTTTTCTGAGAATGGCTCTTTTTGCTTCCTTGGCTGAAAAATGATGCATCTTTCTCCAGTGGGGATACAAGGTTGAGTATGTCCACACACCCTTTTGTAAACAGTCTGGCAGTGCTGGCTGGGAGCAAGGAAAGGCCCCTGACATATCATCTCCTGCAGTGAAGTGTCCTGGATACAGAGAAGCAGGAAAAGGGATTATTTTACAAAGGTGTGAGCTATTCTGACCCTCTTGGGGCTGGGTGACTTCCCACTGTACTTTCCTTGTGGTTGTGGTGAAATGCCATAGTCTAGCCAACATGCTTTTGCTTGGAAATCTGAGCCTCCAGGCGTGAATAACTTACTGGAATTAATCTTCAACTGTTGTCATCCAGTATTCAAATATTAATGTGGTTGATCAGAGTGAGGCAGTGCAACCATGGTGGTCTTGGAAAATAGCGCATCACACAAGTGATATTTCCTAATATGAGTTGATATTTGTTCTTCTGTAAAAGGCATTCTGACATGCTTTTTCAAACTGCCAGGCTAAACAACTTGTGCTGGCCCAACCCCTGAGCAACAAACAGTGCATCTGTGCTAAACAGCAACTATCAAGAAGTGGCATCTAAAGGGGGAAGGAGTAGTAATGTAAACACAAGAACCTCCTCTGGAGGTAAATTAAACCTCTGAGATACTACAAATTTAGCAAGAACTGTCTTTCCCTTTGTCAGCCATGCAACCCGTGTAGCACTGGGAAGGAAATAGCATCAGGATCTGAATGAAGTGATCCTTCCTGGTAACAAATGACCTGGTAGTTCTCAGAGCAGCAGGGGAGGCAGGGTCAAGTTTCCAGATATGACAAAATTATTTTGTGCTCTGAATTTGGAAGTTTTTTGCAAGTTCCTGAACTGTGACAGTGATCAAGAGGGTTTTTTTTTCAGCCCTTTTACTGAAGGGTGAGTGTCACCATGAACTAAATAATCTTGAATTTGGGCTTTTTGTTCCCATACAGGTGGCTTGTGCTGTAGGAGGTTATGTTGCACTGTTCTCTTCCAACTCACCTCCTGGGTTACATGGACAGCTGAGACAAACACTCTTCTCATAGGGCTCTGTTTTTTCTCATTTGTAATGATGCTTACAGATGTTATTCAGCAAAGTTTGTTTGTGTTTTTTTTTTTAAATAACTGATGGGAAGTGCCATGCAAAACTTAAAATCACTATGTCTTAAATAAATTCACAAACAAAACCCAGAAGAATACTCTCTGTGCTCATTCATGAGAAGGAATGCTCTCCGAAGTCAATGAGGCTGCTCAGACTGATTTTTACCTTAGTGCACAAGAGATGATCTTGTGTGATATTAGGATTAAAAATTGCTTGGAGGGAAAAGAGGCTATACTGTTAAATATGGCCCTAACTATTTTTCAAGTGTGTAAAATATCCTTTTTTTTCATCTGCACAGTGTAAGGACTTTGTGCAAGTAGATGCACATTTCCCAGCAAGTGAAAGAGAACAGAATTTCCTGACTCTCTTTGACCTTCAAGTGAAAGTAGATGAGTAAATGATGAGGCACCACAGAGATGGGTTGAGCTGTAGGTAACCAAATCTTTTAAAATAAACATACATAAAAAGAGCAGGGCATGTGAGAGGCATGAGGGAAGAAGTTGCTTCCTGCCAACTCTCTTTTTACAAAAACAAAATTAATGATAGGGTGTGAAATGTGCACCTCTGCGAGTCATTGGGCAGACTGCAGCTCTTCCTGTCCACCGCACTTGGCTAGCAGAATGACTGGTGGCCACCAAGCATCTTCCCCACAGGCTGGCATGAAGGAGCATCAATCTGCTTTATGGTTCATTTCACAGATATTTGTCAGAAATCTCAACTTTTGGCTCAGCTGCACAAAATCCCCTGATCACGGATTTTGTACTGATCCGTCTCTGCTTGGACTTTGGTATTTTCTGCCATATTGGTTTGTTCTCACTGAACCTCGGACCTGAGCTCCTTTCCAAAGATACTTCAGCCAACTGGTACCCCATGGACATAGTCTCAACATTTCTTCTGCATCCAAGATCATCTGAGCTGTGACTGTTGCCCACTTTTTCACACCATATGGATTCCTTGTCATGGTTTTCTTTGCCAAATTTCAATGCCAGACTTGTGAATGATCTTAGTCTCCCCGACTGTCAGATCCCATTTCTCACCCATTCCTATTTCAGCCTCTCCAGGCCAGTCATTAGGAGATACATAGTTTGTCTCCTTCTATTTCTCCCTAAACTTTGCAAACCAAACGCTTCTGTCCCTACTATATCTGGTTGTAAAACCTTTTTCTTCCACGTGCCCTGGACCAAACAGGATTTTGGCTGAGAAAACACTGATGGGTGAAGAGGGTATGCATACCTTTGTTTTAGACGTCTGGATCTGGCAACATTCAGCACACTGGAATTGCAGTTCCAAGGAAGGTCCCACTTAGCCCCAGGCTGCAGCAGACCTGCTGGGTTGGAAGCCTTAAGGGAATGGCTGAATTTGTGTAAGCAGCTTATCAGCTAAACCAGCAAAAAATCGAATGCATCTCTATTGACAGTTTTTGAGCTGGAGCTTTACTTTTCTGTTCTGTTTGAGGACTTACACCTTGTCCAAATTCAGGTAGGTTTTTGTTTAGACACATTCCTAGCACAAAGAGCAGAATTTTGATGTGTCATATTTATTGTCAGACCTAAAGCAGGAAGGGAGTGGAGAGGCTTTCTTGAAAAAGAGCTTTCCCCCTCCACACCATTCTCTGTAACCTCTTTCTCAAAACTGCCTACAATATTGTGTCTAGAAACCTTTTCCTCCGCTCCGAATCAGGCTGCTGCACGTATTCAATGCTTTTCCACCCCAGATTCCAACTCAAGAGGGTCGAAATTTTGCAGAGTTATTGGTAAATTAAAATGAAATTTTACGCGTGGAAGTATCAAGTAACCTTGGTAACAAGCAGAACTGTGCCCCGTGGTACTTTGAGCTGACACCCCCCCCACCTTCCGCCTGTGCCTTTTCTTGCTGCTTTATTTAGCTCAGGATTTCTTATGATTGAGCCAGTTCCTGTTTCCAGCTGAAGTCAGTGGCAAACTTCTTGCTGGCTTTGGGACCAGAGAGTTCATTGCTTGATAAAATGAGAGCACACTCAAGGGATCACTCAGAGGGTCACAGAGCCCAGCTGGCTGAGGCCACCGCAGGATGTTGTTCGCTGGAAAATACAGAACAGAGTTGAGCATGCTGCTCTGTTTTGTTTTAACTTCATAAACAGCAGTCCATTTTAAATAGTCTGCCTTTTATTTTGTAGCTCCTTGAAAAGAAAACTGTTGCTGGAGGTGGTCTAAGCAGGAAGAAGATAAGCTGTTTGATGCCGCAGTGGCACAAAGCTTGAGGTAATGAAGGAATGGGTATGTTTCGGGTCAGTGTGAGTTCAGGCAGTGAGGTCTAAATAGCTGCTGGAATGGCACAATTTATCATTTTGTGAGAGAGAGGGTTTTGGTTGCTAGACCAGTTTGTCTATGATCTATGTACCTTTTGAAATCACAGTGCTTTATTTACTTTAGCAGAGCAGAGATTTAGATACAAACTTAAATATATATTTTTAGTACAATCAGAGTTTAGGAGTGCCCAGGTATTATGATAGTATTATCTTGAGGTATGAAGGTGTGGAAACACTGTAAAACAAGGTGAAATATCTGAGACTAAAGTAACACCTTTATGTAATTATTACCTGTTACTGACTATTTCCTTATGGTGTTGGAGTGGGACAGATCTGTATGGCGTGCTTCCCTTGAGGGAAGACCTTTTTTTAAGCTAATATGAGTTATCCTGTATTTGCCATAGGCCAAAAAGAATATCTATGTGGCTGGTTGATGTGAAACAACAGATGTACAGCAACTGATTCGTAAGTCTAAGCTACAGTCACACGTTTACATATCACTGGCTACTGGCAATGGACTAATATCTAGGTTTTGGGTTAGAACAGTTCAAGACTATAATTCATTGACTATACAAAATTACAGTGAGTTGGTATACTTCAGGGTACAGACTAGGTGAGCTTTTTTACAGATTTAACTATCCATGTGACTCTCTATCTGCACAGAGAAAGGGGGGAAGTTTACCTATTGACATTAGCCTCTAGGCTTCTTTTTGATGATATTTTGTGCCCTGTGCCATCACAAGGTAAGATTGAAGAACTTTCCCTATCACATTTAATAGCAGAGAAATGAAAGAAGGGGGGGCAGTGAGTAGCATAGCAGAATAAAGGAGGATTTAAACATATACAGTAGTTAACAGAAGAGAATATACTTGCATGAACAGTGATGAAAGAAGAGTGGTGCAGAGCAGAAGGTAGGAGTTAGAGGTATGTGGCTGCAAAGACAGCTGATCACAAAGAAAAGCTAGAAGAGAATGTCATTGGTAGTGGTTCCTGGGTTTGGTCTTGTTTTTAAAATGCACTTTCAAAATAGGCTTTTAGCAGTGTCACAGGATTATCTTATTACTGTCATGTGTATACACTATTCAGCTGCTGCTTTCCATGTGTGCTGGAACTGTGTGAGCTGGGACTGGGGATGGCACACAGGAGATTCCTGCAGCATTCAAGAAGAGGGGAGACTAGACTACTATGACTGCTATGGCTGAGAAGAAGGAAAATGTATCAGCATGTTCGGGAAGTATTCCAGATGGTGGAAAATACTCTTCCCTCTGTCAGTATCTGCCCTATGTCAAAACAGATCAGAGTCAAAGCCTTCAGGCTGGAAGAGGGGAGGGGGATATGCTGATATATGTGTGAGTGCTTCTCTGAGAAACTTCTGGAAAGCTTAGGGGATATGCTGAGTTTATTTAGTAAAAAGACATGAGCAAGGAGGGAGGGGGCCTGCAACACAGAGAATTTTCAAAAAGTCCATAATTTTGATTACTGAATGCCTACCTTGAAATCCTACCAGGTGCAATATTTTGTACTGGATAATGAAGTGTGTCAAAGTTTTTAAGGGAGAAAAGATATTCTTACACTGCTGTAAAAGGTAAATCAGTAAAACTACACTATATAGCAGAATTTCTAAGTTAAATCAATAACCCTACACACTAAAGTAGTGCTTTGTAAGCTAAAACTCCTCTACACATCATACTAATCCTTTGAGAGTGTAGAGAGTTTAGGAGATTGGTTATACCATCTGCAATATCAGTAAAATACAGTATTAGGTTACATATGCCTACTAAGGCAAGCATCAGTAAATAAGTATGTGATATTAAAAACTTGACACTTCTAAGTCATTCTTTGATAGTGGAATGTGCGTATTGGTGTGTTGCAGTTACCTTTCTGTGTATGTGATCTGAGTGAAAATCAGTCCTTTGGTAGAGCTAACAGGCACTTTAAGCATTTACTGGTGTGTGGATGAACCTCAAAGATTAACGCTGTAATAGGAACAGGAGTTGGAGGGCTGACATTAGTTTCCAGAGGTCTCTGGGGTGACTTATCTGCAGCTAGAGAGGCTGCATTTGCCATTAATTTTTAAACAGTGAATGAGCTGGGCTGAATCCACTCCCTGTTCCCTGCTGTGCTCCGTCCTAGGGAAGCAGTGTGTGCTGCAGGAGGTGCAGTGCTGGCCAGGCTGGCAGGGGGGTGACTGCTCTCTTCCAACTGTATTTATCTTCTTGAAAAGGCAAGGCTGGGGTTCACGTTGGGCGCCCGAGGAAATCTTGAGGGTGTGTGTATTGAATTAGTGCATCCTTTAACTCTGGTGTTGACCAGTCACTGGAGTAGTCTCCCGGGAAGAGAAAGTACCACCTAATTCTGTGCTATAAGATTTCAGTGGGTAGAGCTCTCCTGGAGAACGCAGCATCATAGTGTTACCAATACCTGTTTTCTTCAAGTTTGGTTTTTTTTTTTTTTTTTACTCCTTATTGCTTAGGAGCAATCATTTACTGCTTCTGGTGCAGAACCTTGGTAAGGGGCCATGCAGGGCTTGAGCGGAGCCCTTTCCATCCACTGCACAGCACTGTGAGGAGCATCCAGCCACAGCAGGGCTCGTGAGTGCCTTGGGTCTGTGCTTAACATGGGAGAGGTCGTGTTCCTAAAGAAACCGCATGTTGTAGCACAGGCATCACCTCCTGTGTTGTCCTAGCGATCTTGGAGTTGTGCTTGGCTGAGGCTGGATTGCTGTCTGAAACTTGCAGTTCTTTTGTTTTTGTACTTTGCCATACCTGTGCATTTTGTTTGCCGATTCAGGGTAGCCAGCATTATCCAAATAATTTGAGTATAATACTTTTGTATTGGGTTTCTTTAGTTAAAGTGCATGCATGCAATAAGAATCGCCTCCTTTATTATTCTCAAAAGTGCTCACCAGCTCTAGTCCCCTGAAGGGTTATTGGCATTATATTTGAGCCAATTACTTTTAATTAGAAGATTATACTTACTCATCTACTGTAATATTAAGTAACCAATGTCATTGTTTTTTACTTCCTCCAGCCGACATTTGCTGAGCTAGATCTGGGAACATATGCATCACATTCCTTTTTATTTGGTGGGCCTCAGAGTCTAAATTGGGACTTCTGAGCTGCTCTTAAACACTGGGAAACCATATGTGGTGTTGTGTTGTTTGAATGACATTCAAAACCAGAGGGCTTGTGTAAACATGTCATTGAAAATATAGCTCAGTCAATGTAAGAACATGCACCATTGTTCGACCCATGCATGTGGACAAAGCAGCTGAGAATGGGAGAGAAGAGCTGTGGCTTTTCTAAAATAAGAAAGAAAAGGAAAAAAGTCTTTCCAGATGAACTCCGCAGAAAAGTTCTGCAGAGCTGGTGTCTCCTGCCTTGTCTAAATTGTCCTGTAAGGAATGAGTTGTTTGCAGTCCATAAATGCTAATAATTCGAGGGACTGGAATAGGCCCTCCGGTTTAGCAAGTTCACTGTGATTGAAGAAAGTATGGTTAGAAAAGCCCTCTTGAAAGCACAGGACATGTTCCCCACAGAGAGAGTAGCTCCTGTGTCTGGAGAGAAGTTGTTCCAGGTTATTTTAAGAAGAAGCTAAAAGTTTGGTATGTAAAGGATAAGAGTTGCTTTAAAGAAGGATTGGACACTATCAGAGATTTTTGCCCTTCAGAATGTTTGTTCTTTGTTATAATCAAATAAATTTTCTAAGTAGTTTTTTTTGTGTCTGTATCTCTTCAAAAGCTTTGAAATCAAGCTGCTAGGGGATCAGGGGCAAGGTCTTTACATTGATTAATAATAATTTCAGTTTAGGAAATAAAGTTTAGGGAAAAAGTGTCCAGCTTTTGAAAAAAGGAGTGAAGTGACTGGTGAATTCTCATTATTGAGTCTGGTGCTGTTAACCATAGTCCTGAAAGAGGTGGAGGAGACAAAGAAGCCTCCTGGTGATACCAAGTCAGGTTGGATAGCTGAGGAGAGCTTGTATTAGGGAACTGCAGAAAGGCCTTACAATACAGAATGACTGTAGGGCAATCTGGCAGTTGAAATTCAATGATGATGAATATAGAATAGTGCAGAGAAGGAGAAACAATCCGGAACTGAAATACACAGTGATAGAATCTAAATTATCCCTTGGGAAGAGACCTTGGCTTATAATAATTGTATACAAATGTCTGCTGAATGTGCAGTAAGAATAAAAAAGGATAAAATACCGAATACTAGGAATTATTGGTAAAGGAATCATGAACAAAAAGGAATAAATTTATGCTACAGTATAAATACATGGCACACTGGAATATTGCACCATTATTTTAGAAAGGATGCAGGAAAAGTGGAGAAGATACAGGAAACATTGATAAAAGATGTGGAGTGACTCCTGTATGGAAAACAACTTGACACTTGGGGATTTTCAACTTCCTATCTGAACACGAAGAAACCGAAGTTCTTTCAGCGCTGAAGTGGCATGGAGAAAGCAAATAGAAAGTGACTATTCACCCTCCCGTACCGCAGGAACCAAACAGCCTCAAGTGAATGGTTATGTGACAAGTTTAAAACTAGCAAAAAGGACTTCGTATAGCTGTGAAATTGCCCTGGGATATTGTAGATGCCAAAAGTTCCTGTGCTAACAGTGGTGTTTGGACATACCCTTTAAAGAACACTCTCTTGGGGGTTATTGTACACAAAAATGCAGTTCTGGTTCAGGGAATCGCCTCACTCGAGATTGTTGGGAGCTGAGGAGGCCCAGAGATTGGGAGACTTGGGAAAGCAAAGGGAGGGTGTCTCTGGCTATTGGCACTTGCCCAAGAAGGAAAAAGTATAAGTTTAGAGCATGATAGGATGCTTGACATCCTCAATCTGAGACAATCTTGTCTGGCTATTCTTGTGTTATTAGATCTGCCTTGTACCAGGGTATTGTTTAAACACATGACAATAGAAGCTCCTGCCCTTAAAAATCAATTTGAACTTTTGTTGAAGCATTTCACTGAGTGTTCTTGCAGGAGAGAGAGGCAGAGTATTTAAAAAAAAAAGGCAGAAAGGAATGAAAAAATGTACTGGGTGAAGTCCTTATTTGCAAAGGTATTTTAGTACTTTTGGAGGTCATTTTGTCTTAATAGCTATACATAGTACATTAGTATGTTTTCCGCATGTGAATAACAGTGATGTTGATGTCTGATGATAATCTCCAAATTGTGAACATCTTTGTATCCAGGCACTCGCTGTAGCTTTTCAGTGAGACTGAAATGCAGCTGACCTGAATAAAACCTGCCTATTGGAACACCTGATTTTCTTTTCTTTGAGGGTATTGTAATGTGTGCAGTATATGTGCTAAATACATTGCTTTCTAGTTGGCTCTCCACGTAATGTTGGATTGCAACAGACTGCTCTCTGTCACACCTGATGACTAAACCTGTCTCACCCACGTCATAGGAAAGTACGGGTGCATTGAGCCTTCTTAGAATCAAGCCTTAGGTTGTCCTCAGATTTCAAATCTCCTGTGCACTTTTTTTAGTATGGCCACTAAGTCAAGAGATACAAGCACAAATGGATTCCAGGCAACAATTAATCAGATAAGTATTTATTTATTTAACTCAAACTATAGAATTATGCTGGCAATACTTTTTTTTTTTTCAGAGTTAGAATTCCTTTGAGCAAAAGACTGTCTTTTAAAGAGTCTTTTCTCTTTTTCAGGCATCTGCACCGAAACAGTCTGAATTTCATTGGACATGGTAAGAAATTCCCTCTTAACTACAGAAAAAGAGTCAGTTAAGAGCTGGCTGTTTTGTTTACCTCCTGAGGTGTTCAGAGTGGAAGTATGGCTGTGGTAACTAGACGCATTTGATTTGTGTGGTGCATATTAAAACAGGAGGGAGAGGTAACTAAAGCAAGCATACATTTCAACCTTGTGGGACAGTGTTTACCACCACCAAAAAGTGGGTTAGAGTTGGCTATAAGCTGGGGCAAAGGGCCCATCGGAAATTGTGTAACGTCTTTCTGCGTGATGGAGAGAAACTTTTTTTAAACTACATATAATAAACACCTTTTAAATGGTCTTAGTGAGCATACAGTTGAATAGTTGATACTGTTAAGGTGGCTTAGCAGACTCATGGTTGCCAGAGTATGGGCATGAAAACAAGACAATGACAGGCAGTTGGGGAGAATGCACTGTGCTGTGAGGGGAAAAGCTTGTAATATAAATGTTGCTGAAATATGAAGTAGTTCAATCTCATTGAGATGAAGGCTTTAGTCTTGCTGGCACAGCTGTGTCGGGAAGGGATTTATTATATTTTCATCGTCATTGCTATGCTAGCACAAGCCCTAGTATATAGGAAGTTATACCAGGGGAAAAAAAAAGGATTCTTTTCATGGACAACTTAATTTGCTCATGGAAATGTTGTAAAACTGTACCTGAAAAAGGCTTTTTTGCTAGTGTAAATTGTCTGTGCTTGTTTAACGATACCAATAAACCATTACAAGAGCTTACAAGGACTTGTTGAAAAGAAATAATCTTTCTGAAGCTAAAGACAACAAATAATCCTCAGTATAAATTGGCCAAGTCATACAATTGTACATGGTATTTAAAAAGGAAATATTAAAAGTAAGAATGCCACAAGATTTTTTGGGTTTTATTTTTGGTTGGTTTTGTTTTGTTTTGGTTTTTGTTTTTTTTTAAACCATCCTTCTCAACATGTGGTTGCTTTTTGCCTGAAGTTCAATGTAAGAAAAATTCAAGACAGCATCATGCAGATGTTTTTTCCTCCTTGGGCATTTATTGTCTCCGAGGAACTAGGTACTGCTGGTGGGGCTTGAGACAGGGAATTCCAGAAAGCCTTTCTTTTGGACCATGAGAAGTATCACTTTCTTGGGCAGCACTGAGGGAGTCTCCCTTTGAAGACTCCCTCCCACATGTGTATACTGGGCTTGAAGCCAAGCCTCTCTTCTGTAAAGAAACCTTCCTAAAATTTCTCATTTCATGCCCCTTTATGGAGAGAGAGAGCGAGCACGCGCGCGCAAGGGAAAGAGAGAGGGAAGTATGTGCCAAGTGTACTGAGTGTAACAGAGTAGGCTCTTGATTTTGTGTGATTGAGGACAAAAGGACAGCAAGGAAGAAGGCTTTATATTAATTAGCACCATATTTGCCATCCCTTCCTCCCACCTCAAAAATCATAAATTCTCTTCCTTCACCTTTCCAAAACATCTATATTTTGTAGACAACTGTTTATGTCTGAGTCCTCTGAACTATCAGAGGCACTTGAAATAAATGCATTTATGAATGTGCCTCCTGCCAGCCTCTGTCTAGTCTGCATATGAATACTTAAAAGAGTTGAAGACTATGTCTTACATACCTCAGAAATATGCTAAGTTCACAGTGGTGGCACCTGAAACAGCTTTATTCTTCCCTCTCCCTTGGAGTACAGTGGAATTGCTAGCGTATTATTTGATAAACAATCACCAATTAGTCGTTCCAACCCTTGCTAATTCAGCAGCTGCTCTCCAGGGTCTCCAGGCAGCTTGTACGCCAGTTCATGTGTTCGCCTCAGGTACCTCTGAACTGAAGGAATTTCCTTAATTGTTTTTGCTGTTGTGTCTGTTTGAAAGGTTTTACTGCTCCTTTTGGTGAGCTGGATGGTGTATTACAAATGCACACTTACTGTCTTCCCTTTCCCCAGTGTGCTGTTAACATCAGTAACATAATCCCAAAACATAATGCTATGTCCTATTGGTACCTCTGCACAGGTGGGTAGAAACACCTGTTTTGTGCCCCGAATGAAGTGCGCCCTTGCTGAACGCAAGCAATGGGTGTGATGCTGCTTCACTTTTTCAGTCTTTTGTAGGTTTGGGTGTTGATGGGTGTCTTCGTGAATAGCCCTGCTGCCCCTGCTGAACACCTACAGCACATGTAAATCAGATCTCAATTATCTGCTGATCATAGAGTGGGATAGGACAGGAAGACGAATTAGTCATCCTCTATGGGTGTTAAAGATTCTTGCAAATTCTGTTGAGCAACAGGCTGTGAATGGGTGAAGTGTCTCTGCTAACATTTGTTCCTTATTCTTTTGTCTTACAGGTGCCTGTTGATGACTACAAAATCCACCGAAGCAAATTCTGGAGGAGATGGCAGATCTATGGTTGTGGATCCTTTGCACATATAAATGTTATTGTGTGTGTCTGTTTGACCATGGTAGGACATTTAATGTATCATAGAAACAGGTTTTGTACGTCCAGACTCAGTGTCACTCTCACTGTAGATCCTTCGTTCCAAACGTATTTTCCCTCATTTGACCCTTTAAAAAAGAAGAAAAGCTCTTGAAAAATGTAACCTTCTATGAAAAATATACCCTATTGTCGTCTTCTGGGGAAAAAGGGAACTTTACTGTGTCCACTGTTGTTGTAAGTGAAATATGGTGTATGGCATGCCAAGTAGCTGCTCAGTCAAATGTCAGTGTGAACCCGGAAATCCTCAACAGAGGAAAGAAATAAATATTTTTATTTTCTCTAAAGGCTTCCCTGTACAATTCATTTAAAGATTTTTTTCAGAGACAGCACAAAGCAAGCAGATGGGTGCCTCTTCACTTCTCAGCCTGGTGGCAGGTTTGTTGGGGCATTTTTGGCCAAGCGCTCTGAAAATAGTCTTAAGTCTCCACAAAGATGAAGCCCACATTGTTAACCGGTAACGTGCCTCATCTGTCATGAGCTGGAGAGTTGAGTATTAGATGTTTCTATTTTAAGTCACACAGTTACCCCTTTATCAGTACCTCCAAAGAAACTGCAAAGACAACTGATGTGAACCTTCTCTGCTCACAAGATCTGGGCAGAAAGTTGGGCAAAGCTGTTCAGCTAAAGTAATTGCTTTTTTTCCTTTCTTTCCCTTTCATGTGCAGTAACATCCTGCCTTTTGAAGTCTGTGTTATTTTTTTCACATTAAACTGCCTATGCTTTGGCATTTCCATTCTGATTTGTATGATATATTTTTTTTATAACACAATTTTCAAACATATTTCCTTTCTTTCAATCCTTCAAATGGGTTGTTTGGCCTCCACACGCATAATCTTCTAGACTTGTATTGAAGACTGTAGAGAAAAGCCGATATCACAGCATAGTATTTGCAGTATGGTGCGTCATCTTGCAACCAGACTGAATAGCAAGGCATAATTCACAGGGAGGTGAGGTTATATTTGCTGCTGCTAAGTTCTTAGCTGTTCACTTTTAACACTGGGTGCCTGGATATTTCTTTTTATGGAGTGCCTGTTTATTCTTGTATATTTTTATAGAGTAAAAGGCTGGTGGGGAGAATGAGGGTGTTATGTGCAGTAATGTTATAAATAATGTTAGCTCTCAGATTATTTGCATTATTTCCACTTGCCTGAATGTGTAAAGTTAAACATAAAAAGTCTTTAAAAAAAGGGCAGAACAATGGCATGGATAAGAGGTCTATGGGAAATGCTACAGAATATATTTATTGGGGAGTATTCCCTGCCTAGCTAATAAACCAGACAGAAAATTGCTTACTCCTCCCACAGCCTCAAACAGATCAAACAGAATATTAATGTCTTAAAGATGCTGGTGTAAGGAAGTAGGAGGGTTACTCAGCACCCACCACGCTTAACTGACAGGCAAATGGCGAGCATGCTGGAAGAAGAGCTGCGTTCCCAACACCGATGCTCTGAGGTGGATGACATGGTGAAATGCGGCTGAGATGAAGAAGGGGAAACATACACATAGGGCCATAGGGGTTGTTGTCGTTCTTTACCTTTTGCTCTGTTGCTGTATACTTCGGCTTAAATAACCAATAAATGTTTACTTTTCATCTGCGTTTCAGTCAGAGTGGTGCCGTTTGGTTCAATGATGAGACATTTAGTAACATTGCAAACTCCTTAACAAATGAGATGTGGGTTAGGTGTCCAGGGGAGAGTGGCTGCAGTTCTTCCCACTGCCTGTGTATGAATGCTCACATGGGACAAAGATGCCAACGTCCTACTCTGTGGCTGCCAATACTGGAAAGGAGGTAGACTCCAATTCCAGTCAAGGTTGTCATTTACAGTACCCCTGCTGTCATATTGGCCTCTAGTATGGTTTCAGTAGTCTCCAGCTCCCTCCAAGAGGATGGAAGGGAAGTTGGACCATTTAATTCATACTAGGTTTTCTTTCTTCCTCTCTTTCCTTCTTCCCAAATGCTGGTTGAGTAAATGGAATTCTTCTGGCTTGTTATTTCCTAGCATTCATCCTCAAAGCCGCACAGCATCCAGGTGCCCTTTCCTCAGAGTTGAAGGACTGAATAAAACACCTTGATAGAGCTGCCTCCTTTTTGCAGCAGAGATCATGGAAGACATTGTTCTGCTCATTTTTCTTGTCCTTGCTGGACTGCTTATTTCTATCCCATATAACAATCTTGAATTCCTGTATGGCAGCTGGGCCCGGCCACAGCTTTCCATGAAGAAGGGAATTCAAATTCTGGAGGTCTTTGAGGGAAGAGGAACCCTTGAAGGACTTCTAGAATAGCAGTTCATGTTCTGGTTGCCGATGAATCTGCATGGGTGCACAGCAAATCTGCAAAGGACAGCAGGGCAATAGTGGAGGTAGGAAAGCCCTTGTGAAA
Organism: Cuculus canorus; assembly: GCF_017976375.1. Classification (NCBI taxonomy): domain Eukaryota; kingdom Metazoa; phylum Chordata; class Aves; order Cuculiformes; family Cuculidae; genus Cuculus; species Cuculus canorus. The sequence continues at coordinate 116,457,975 of NC_071402.1, forward strand.
AGAAATAGTTCAGCTAATGGCTGCGACTTGAGCTCACATTGCAGCTTGCTGCAGCAGCAAACCTCTGCCAGACCGGTTGGTCCCATATGCCAGAGGACTTTGATTTGTGGCTGAGTTTAGCAATGATCTGAGGCTTGCATCTCATCTATAAATTCTGCTAGAAATATAGCTTTGCCTGTGAGTCAGTTACAAGTGTAGTTAGTTAATTCAGTGATATATTTAAGTAACACTTTACATCTGGACTTGGCAACCAACTTGAAATCCTCATTTGAAAACAATAGTAAAGTACAAGAGAGATTATGGTATGATGTAGTCCACCAGCTTTTTTTTTTTTTTTTTACAATGAGAGCTGCTGTTTCAGTGATCTCCTAGCATGGAGAACATATTGGAGAAGTCACAAGTAATTGAAACAAAATGCTGCGAGTGACAAGTCTTCAACAAAGCTCTGGACAAAGTATTACAGAAACTCCAATGTTGTGGAGTGGGAGGCAAAATACTGTTATAGCTGAAAGCTGGGGAGGAGAGGAAAAGCAAAGGGTTAGGCTAACCTGCTGGGGTAGGAGGAGACCAAAGTTGGGCTTTGGACATCTGCAAATTAACTAATATTCCTGCCATTAAGCCATTTATTGATGGCATTTGAAAGAGGACTGGAGTCACAAAGTTGCAAAATCTATAGTGGAAATACTTCCTTGACTTTTCAGGAGCAGTAAGAACTATGAATATCTTCAGAGAGTTGTGATGTTTTCCACCAAGTGGGCAGAACAGTGTGGGTTAAAGATCAATGGTGAATAAAGAAATTAAGACTGAGTGTGAACAGCCAGTCCTGCCAGATCCAGAAGAGCTGAGTATGAGAGATCAGAGGGGATGCTTACTCAAATTACAAACAGAATCATGTTGGAGACGAGAAGTCAGTAACTTGCTCATCCCATACTGTAGGCCCACAGGGGCACAGTTGTTCAAAAAGATACTAATTATAAGTAACTAGGGAGGTGATAGTAACAGTTCAGGCTTTATGTCATAAACTCAACTTGAAGGTTTTGAAAGGGGGAAAGGATAGGTAACAACCTCAATCCTACAAAAGCCTAACCCCTGACAAATGTGCCTCTTCAGAGGGATTGTTATTTAGTTACTTTCTGCTCCAGTTTTCAAACTGTTAGTTGAATCTTTCGTGATTCACCCCTCTTCTGAAATCCTGTTTATTTTCTGTGAGGGGAGTTAATAATTCAGTGCACTGTGCTCATTTGCCACAGAAAAAAAAGGCCTTTGATAGAGATGTCTAGTGCTTGTGCTGTTACAGTGTCATTCAGCTACTGTGTAACTTTAAAATGTCTCTTCTAATATATAATATCTCATTATTCTAGTTTGTATGCTTTGGGATAAAACTGTGCATTTAATTGTTTGATTAGCTGGCCTACAGCTACTTACTCAGGTGTATATGAAACAAATGTATGCATGTATGGGTGTTTGTTTACATGGACAAATGAATTTATAGAGAAACATGACAGGGGATTGCTCGGTAAGATGCAAATAAAAATAACACAAGTTTGGGGTTTTTTTTTTTCCCACTGGCTTTCATGACCTCCTTTCAGGGTTGTACATAGATGGGTTTTTCCCCAGCGGGTCCTGGTTTCCTTCACGGTGTCAGAAGGATGGCTGCTGCTTTGAGAGATTGTTCCTTGAAGCAGGGTCATCATTTTTCCCTTCCTTTCCCTTTCTGAAATATTCTGCTGCTGCTCTGGGTCCACACATTCCTTGTGCCATGGCAGTGCATGAGTTAAATTTTCCTAGAAGCATAATGCAGCTCTAAAGTAACGTCTGTTGATGATAAAGTTGCTGGAGAGCATAGAATCTAGTGCATGGCCTTAGATATTTTTGCACTTCTTGGAACACAGATATTAATCTAAACATCCATATGCCCTTTGTACTGATTCGAAGTCTATGGAGACATTAAGCAGCTGATCTCAGAGAAGATCTGTCATACAGAGACTTCCCTCTGTCTTGCTTGCTCTAAACAGCGTTCAAGAAATTATCTTTTTGTTTTTTAAATAAGACAAATGAAAATTCTGAAGCCTGAGTCTTTGATGGAAAGACTTATTTTTTTTTTCTTAAAGAAAGATGAATAAATGTATTGGATTTTTTTAATAGAAATATTGTTAAGGACTCCCTCAGGCTTGGAAAGAGAGGTGTTTATATTAGAATGATATATTTTTTGAGACAGAGAATAATTACAATATTATTAATTTTTTCCTTTTCTCCATTGCAGCTTTCATTTTAACATGGCTGGAATGATTAATGGGATGTGCTGGGTTAATGCCTTCTGTTTGGGTACTCAAATGATAGAAGCAGCTTTGTGCAAAGCTTTTAGTGTGGGTGCAAGATTGGAAGATATTTTGAAAGCAATGTATTGGCCATAGCACTTCCACTTACTTTAATTTAGTCATAAATCAATTCTGAGTGATTCTCCCATAGTAATTTTTCATATTGTTTGAAGTTGGGTAACGAACGTCCCTGTCCTAGAGTGAAATTGTGATTTTTCTAGATCTTGTTGGTGACATGATCAAGATTTATGAAGGCTGACAGTGTAAACATTGCACATTCTCTTGTTTGCCTTCCTTCCTTCCTTCCTTCCTTCCTTCCTTCCTTCCTTCCTTCCTTCCTTCCTTCCTTCCTTCCTTCCTTCCTTCCTTCCTTCCTTCCTTCCTTCCTTCCTTCCTCCCTCTCTCCCTCTCTCCCTCCCAAACCAAGGAGCTTGAAAATGTTCACTGGAATACAGCATTTGCATGACAGTGGCTCCGACTGCATGGGCAGTGACAGATAGCAGGTAACAGCAATAACCCAGATGAATATGAGATGGTTCAGATCAAGTAACAGTAGGATGTGAGCAACTTCCTGCAGTTTTGAACATTTTTTTTCCCCCTCTTAATCTATTGAATTCGCTTTTCATGTTGCTTCATATCAAAATACAGCTCTGCTTAAAAAGGAACTTTGTAGAAATTACATTGTGGGGTCATTCATTCTGTCTCCTCCTCAGTTTCTATATCAAGTGCTCAGTTTGCAACCAAAAGGGTACTTATTTATTTGTTCATTTTCCTGGCAGTCTTCAAATCTTCTCTGGACTCTGAAGCTCTAGGTAGAATCATTTCTCCCCTTTCTTGCCCTCCCTCTCCAGCTTTGCCATTGACTAAAGTGAAGCTGCTAAAACTGAGTAACCTCTCCGTCTGCTAATGTTGCCCTTTGTACCAGCACAGCGAACCTACTCGGCAATCACGTAGGAATACTGCATTTATGTATTGTGTAATATTCTGCAATACTCTATTTCTTCCTTGCTTGGCTGGGAGCTGTGATGTTGAGTTACCATTCATTAGACCTGGGGCAGAGAGCCTTTCCTTGAGAAGGACCAGCTAGATCTCTCAGAGGCACTTGGCGAGTCACATGTTAATAACTTTGGTTTTCGTCCAATAATAAATAAACACACATGCAAACTCATTTGGCTGCACTCTACCTGAAATTAAGTTGCAGATTGTATCCGGCCCTTGGGCCAAGAATTCCTTGTTCCTGTATTAGACAGTGTCTAATAGTAGTTGAAAGAGAAAATTTTTAGAAATCATTTTGCAAGTGACTCTGGAGAGACAATGAATGTAAATCCTTGCAGACTTACAAAGACCGCAGTCAGAATACTGAGTGAAACTCAAAGTGCAACATAGCGGTTCCTCCCTACATCACAGGCTTCAAAGATTTAGTATTCAAAAGAATGTGGGAAATTGGGTCACTTCTGTACAGTTTAGAAAAGATCTGAGGTTACCAACTCTTTTGCTTTAGCCATGCAGAAACTCTGAGTCTGGATTAGCAGGAAATCTGAACAGGATTTTCCTCTGCATTTAACATGAAAATCTAATAAATTTCATTGAACTCACTGAGTGAAGTTCTGCCACCATTGAAATGGATGTCAAAATTTCCATTGGCTTTTGTGGGAGTAGGATATCACCTTATAAAGATAAAACCTAAGTAGAATTTTTAGGTCTTAAACACAGTTATTTCTTTCAGGATATTACTTATTCTAAGACTTTTTGAGTTCTTGTAGGGAAAACAATTTAGCTTTCTTATTCACAAGTAGATTTTCTGCCTTTGAAAAATGGCTACAATTTACTTTTCAGTAATTATCACTTAGTAATTTTAGTAATTATCACTAAGAGAGACACCTTAAAAGATCTGAAGGTAACAAGGAGGTGGAGTTAGTTACCATGAAATAAATACGTATCCACTGTCCTTCCTGCAAGAAGGTTGAATTCCTGTTACTCTTCCCCCCATTTATTTTTGGTGAGCAATACAAAAGGGAGTTGCTGTAACAATTTTATAGTCCCCAAACAGTTTTCAGAGTTTATGGGATAGTATTTCATAACTGAATTCTGTAAGCAGTGGTGTCTTTTGGAATGACTATGAAATGTTGTAGTACAGATTTCAAAAAGACAGGGTTTTGGCATAGATTTCTGCAGTTAGAAAAAATTACTTTAGAATGGTTTTGAGCATGTCTTATGCCAGGGATGGGCCCAGAGCAGCAGGGCCCAGACCCCCCTGCTGTGGGTCTGTTTAATTAGGTGGGGATTAATTAATGTAAGGATGGCCAGAAACAGCTCAGGGTGAAAGTCCAGGTTGCCTGTGACCATCTCCAGCACTAGGAAGTAGTGGATGTCACGGAGAGCTTATGTTGATAACTTGTTCTTATACTTGCCTACATTCAAGAACTTCCTAAGCCAGAATTACAATAATAGAGTAGCAATGGAAAAAAAACCCAAACATGAAATGCAACATCTGATTTCTGTTTCTCCATGACAAAGCTCTGGAGGAAGTCTTCCTTCACCTATTTTTTCACAGCACCTGTGTCTCAGCAATTACCCTACTAGGAATTAGTACAACCTGACACTTAAGTTTAAGAGGTTGTAAGGTAAAGAGATGCATGGCTTTTTACTGTATTTTTTTCTTAATTACTCTTTCAGATACTCCCCGCTTCCAGCATCTCAACATGCAAAGTAAATCTGTTTTACCCTGCGTGAATGCCTACTAAGTTTGATGTTCATTTCTTTTCTATATACACCTGTTTCTTCAAACAACTTCAGGCTAATGTTTTGTGTAAGTGTAGAGTAATACTCTACTAAGAAAATAGAGTAAGCTTTGGCAAGGAAAAAAATCCTATAGTATAATAACTGCGTAAGTTTAAAGGCATAAATTGATGGTTCACACAAAGATTGTAAGACGTTTTGGTTGCAGGCTGTTAACCATGCTACAGGTACATTTCAGAAGTCTAGCTTGCAGCATTCCAGAGTTTCACCCACAAAGTCATTAATTTGTTCTCATGTCAGCGAAGATTTAGCATGCCACTATAGTTTCTTGCATATTAAATTCTAGTATGTTTAAAAACTTTGTAACTAAAATGTCTTTTGGTAATAGAACCCCCAAATACCTGAGACTCCATTTCTTCTGTTGAATGACACAATCAATTATAATAGTATTTGTATGTTCAGCTGACTGAAAAATAAAAATTGTATCCAGAGTTGAAAACCTGATGAAAAATCACACTTAAAAATATCATGCATTGAAGAAATACAGGCAACTTGTTTTCTATGCATGTCGGAAACAGCATAAAACAAAGTATTGCTGATTGTCATACGAAAAGATGGACTCAGCTGTATTGTCTCATAAAACATATTTTTCCAGTTTCTAGGAGGAACAGATTAAGACATTTGAACACCTCAGCTAGACTTTTTAGATGATGGCTTGAAGTTACAGAGCGTATGGTGTTTTGGGTAAACAGAGAACCACGAAGAAGCTATTTGAAAATTTTTTGAATATATATGCCAATCAAATTCCCACTGGGATCTGACACTGTTGCATGGAGCTCAGATCACGTAACCTCTGCTTAACCAGATCTGAAAAAGGAAGTGACGTCCCAAACTGATTCTTTGGGCTCCTTCTACAGTCAAGGAGGTAACTTCATTGCACTTAATTTAGAAGCCTGTGTTGGAATTAAATGAATCTTCAGCTGCCTGTGTCCTCACTAGTTATAATGGGAATTAGCTGGTTAGCCTAGGATACATGCTTGAACTCTGAAATGAAGTAAATTTGGTGAGATGAATCCTGTCTCAAACGTACTACTTTCTTTGCAATGTGGTCCAAGCGCCATTGTAGTCAAACAAACCAGTATTTGTGTTGACTGACAATTATTACCCAGTATAAATTGCGTAGACAAATGTTCAGGACAAAATACAGGATGGGGATTGGATTCTGATGTTTTTTTTCAGGGAACTGTTGGATTGCAGTATCTGAAAACTGCTGGAGAAGTTTGCATGGTTAGAGCTGCCAGATAACAATTAAGCCTAGCAACATGGGCTGTTCGCTGTCGAGACTGAAGCATATGAGTTGAGTACACCCTGTTCTAGAGGGAAGTTCATGGGCTGGCTGTTTTGCTTTTGTTAAAAAAAAAAAAAACAAAACCCATAATCCCAAGATGAAGTAAATACCCAGAATTTGCCCTTTTCTTTCCCCTTGGCGATTGTCGCTAAGGCAGGGGTTTTGAAGGGCTGGGATTTCACTTGAAGTGGTGTAAAGGCAGGCTAAACTTTTCCATAACACTTCGTTAAAGGCAATGACCAACGCTAGTCCTATTAAAGTGGTTCTCTCATCGACTTAGGTCGCAGCAGATTTAGTTCTATATTGAAGTTCACTATTGCCAGATATGAAGACGACAGTAATGGATGTTCTGTTTGTCCAGAATGTTTAGAAAGAGGGGATTTGAGGAGGAGGAGGAAGCCTGAACTATGCTGGGTAAATAGAAATTAACAATATTTAGTGTAACTTGCCCTTTCACCCCTTTCAAAACTAGCTGTTTCAACACAACAGTGACTTACATGCTGGATTTCTTCAGAGAGAGGGATGAATGCTTGTAGGTTTTAAATCCCTCTGTTATCAGGAGGCTTACAGTAAAATGAAGTTCTCATGTAAAACAATTGCTATGCACTGCATCCATACAGGCACAAAGGCAACGTATCAATTATTGCTCTGTGCCCCTCTCTTTCTGTCGTTTTAGACCTGTTTAGACCATCATGGGTAATGGTTGACAGCCGACTGAACATGAGACAGCAGTGTGCCCAGGTGGCCAAGAAGGCCAATGGCATCTTGGCTTGTATCAGAAATGGGGTCACCAGCAGGTCCAGGGAGGTGATTCTCCCTCTGTACTCCGCACTGGTGAAACCGCACCTTGAATACTGTGTTCAGTTCTGGGCCCCTCACCACAAGAAGGATGTTGAGGCTCTGGAGCGTGTCCAGAGAAGAGCAACGAAGCTGATGAGGGGGCTGGAGAACAAGTCTTATGAGGAGCGGCTGAGAGAGCTGGGGTTGTTTAGGCTGAAGAAGAGGAGGCTGAGGGGTGACCTTATTACTCTCTACAGCTACCTGAAAGGAGGTTGGGGAGAGGAGGGAGCTGGTCTCTTCTCCCAAGTGACTGAGGACAGGACAAGGGGGAATGGCGGAGGTTCAGGCTGGATATCAGAAAAAAATTCTTCACAGAAAGAGTCATTGGGCACTGGAACAGGCTGCCCAGGGAGGTGGTTGAGTTGCCTTCCCTAGAGGTGTTTAAGGAACGGGTTGATAAAGTGCTTAGGAACATGGTTTAAGGGAGTGTTAGGAATGGTTGGACTCGATGATCCAGTGGGTCCTTTCCAACCTGGTGATTCTATGATTCTATGATCATTTTGTGAGAACAGAAATAGGATGTTGGCTTCTTTCCCTCCCGTTTAGCAGAGGCTGAGGTATCTGCACTGAAACTGCAGAATGTGTCACTGCTCAGATACAAGGAGCTGCTCTGAGATGGGTTAGGTACCAATGGCCTCTGGTCAGTGGTCGCTGTCTGCAAGCCACCTAATTTCCCCAACAAAGATGAAGGTCTGCAGTGTATCCAGAGTATCCCTACCTGTGATCATGACACATCATGGATCTCATACTATGCCATTTTAAGATTTTGACATGTATCATGCTTTCTCCGTTGTCTGCCACCAAACTCATCCTTTAACCTGAGAGGAAGATAAGATGATACATTCTTAAGGACTTTCTGATTTTCAGAATTTGATGCATATCAGTTCTTTGTAGAGGATTTATGAGAGAGGAAGAACTTGGGTAGAAAATAGCTGATATGCCTCGGATTATGAAGAGTGTCTAAAAAGTCTTGCCATTACGTACGTAATGTAAAATATTTTTTTTCTTTTTATTTATCACCTTCCCTGAAAACACAATAATCCAATCAGCTTTAAAAATATTTTTGATGTCATTGGTTTGGCAGTCTAACGCACTGCCTAATTTCTTGTTTCTTTCTGGGATGACTGAGATAATGGCAAAATAACCAACCTCAGAAGCAACTGATCTTGGCCAATATATTAGACCTTCTTAGTTGGACTTCGGACTAGAACACAGCAAATATTACTTTTGTGTTGCTAATGGACGATTTCTTAGTTGTAACTCAGAGACAGATTTATTTCTGGCCTGCCTCGAATATTTGACATTGTGAATAACGCATTGCAGCTGATAAGCCTTGAAGATCTTGCAAACATGTAAGCAAATTATCTGGATTCAGTCCAACTTCAGTGGCTGGACTGTAACGCGTAACTGTAACTCTTCCCCTAGTAGTAGTCTTTGTAAAAAAGTCTGCAAAATGCTATCCTCTTTCCTGTCTTGGTATATGCAGTATGAGAAAATTACCTGTACCTTAGCATGTATGAGCATCTGTCCTTTGCATCCAACTTAGAATATACAGAACTCCTGACTATTCTTGTAACTAAGGTGAAAAAAAAACAAACCCCAAAACAACTTTGTTGAAAATTTAAGGCTAAAACCAGATTCTGGCAAAATAAAAGGAGCAGAGAGGAAAAGCTAATAGTTCTAAGACTAAGTAATGTGTAACATCATCAGTTGCCCATGAAACTATCAGAGTATCATCTACACTTCAAATGGGGTCTTCGCTTTTGTTTTTTCCTTAGATCACGGATAATCAATCAGTGATGACTCACAAAATGTTTCCTCCTTTCTCTGTGCAGATTTTCTGTGGAAAGACAGTATTTTGATGGTATTCTGTCAATATACTTATCTCAGGGTATATTCTATTTTCAAATGGAAAATCTGGTCTGCAGGATGTCAAACTACCTGTTAAAGTTCTCCAGGTAAAAGCTGGCCTTCAGTATTATAGTCTGCTCACCTTCTTGGCCTCTGTTAAACATGGGATTTCGTGGTCAATTGAGCTTTACAGGGCTTATGGTGAAGAATCTGTCTTTTTTTTTCATTGAAACCTACCATGGCATCAAGCATTCATCCACTGGGAGAAACTACTTTGAAGACAAAATATTCAGATTTCCAGCTCCCAGTTTCATAATTGTCTCTCAGAGATCAGGCTTACCATGAATTATATTGAATCTGATTTGAGTAATCCACCTAAACTTAACAATAAAACCCCTAGTAAGAGGCGAAAGTTGTCCTTAGCTTAGAAACAGAGGAAGAAAGAGACTGATGAAGTGCAGGCTGATATGCAGACTTCTGGGACAGGTGATAAACATTACTCCTGCAAAGATATTGCACAGACTCTGGATGGTATCACTTCATTATCCTACATGGGCTGCAAGGCTTTTTATTCTGTTGTCATCCTCCTCTTTCAGAACTAGCCACTTAGCTCTATGTTATATATTGTCTTCAGAAAAAATGTAGATAACAGCATCTGGATAAGTCAGAAAAAAATGTAGATAACATCTGAATAGTAATCGGAATAGGTTAAAATCCCCCAAACAGCAGCAAAATTCCTGTTGTCTTCACTAGAACTAAGACTGCACATGAAATCACAGCTTTACCCTATGGATCACTATTCTTCTGTTCCTTCATAACATTTCAAACGATCGTATAGTCCAAGGAACTTTTTTTTACCTATGGCCTAAGTGCCTTTTACACAGTAAAGATCAAATAATAATGCTGTAATTCATATTATGTATTTCCTTGCCATACCTTTATAGTATGGAGTGGTGTCATCAAAGCATAACAGATCAAACTAAAGCAAATATTTCAAATACCTTTGGGTGGTTTTAGAAGCTAACTGCATGATTATACTCTGAAACCTAAGTGAGACTGGGACTGAAACCCTTGTCTAAGACTAATCCAGGTGCTTACCTTCCCCCCTTACCCGCAGTTATGTGTCCTGTAGTTAAGTAAGTATTGGTTCTAGTGAAAAAAGCAGAAGCTGAAGGGTATGAAAACCCGATAAACTTCATTGTGTTAATTTTAGACTACAATGGAGTAAAAGCAATAGAAAGGATGGTTCAAAATGATGTTACTTTTGTGAATGAACTGAACGGGAAGGGATTTTATTTTTTTGCTACTTCTGGCATGAATTCACTCTAAACAAGCGAAGGATTTACTAGGGGACTAAAATAAGACGTCCCTCATGTGGCAGTTTTATTTCTTTTTCACTTTTTTTTTTTTTTTTTTGCATGATCTTTGCCCTACATTGTTCGGGTTTTTTTGCAACATGCATTTCCCAGGAGCAATGTGTGAAGATTCCTTCCTTTTGTGAAAATGTAAGCATTTTTTTTCAATAATCTTGAGTTATTATTCAGCGATATACAAGGAACAATTTTTATTACCACCAAATTCTAGGAGAGATCCATTGTGAAAAGCTGTTCAAAGCCCAGGGTGAGCTTTTAACAGGTACGTGCTTTTATGGGGAGCTGGATTCCTATCATCCCATGACATGTCTTTGAAACTCTCCCCCATGTGACTACGACCACGCGTGCGACTGTGTGGCCTAATTTGTGAGTAGTCATAATGATCATACAGTAATAGGCATGCAACTGAGTCTGTGTTTTGTTCGTAACTCCAAGTGCCTTTAGCTGAATTTTCAAAGAGGCTGAGTTCTCACATCTCCTGCTACTTCAGTAGAGCTCTAGGTGCTCCGGGACTGAAAATCAAGCTACTGACATACTGAAAAATTAAAGCTGAGGTATGAATGAGTCAATCACATATCTACTGTTCATTCGTAAGTCAGACTTATGAGCTGGGTCTTTCTCAGTTTAATGGAGGCTGCTCACATAGTCTTTCAGGAGATTTTCAATTTAAAAATTTCCTTTTTTTTTGTCACCTTGTCACCCAAATCTTAGCTTTATGTAACTGGTATTTTTTAGTCATAGGCCACTGTCCCCATTTTATTTGTTGGTTTAGGCATCTGGCAACTATGGATTTGGATATTTGGTGGATATTCTCTCTCTTTTTTTTTTTTTTTTTTTAATTCATACGGCATATATGCACACAACCCTTCTGATAGAGGTTCTGGATGGTCTGTTGGCTGAGCTGTAGTTACATCCTCAGGGCTGATATTCATTTTCAATACACAGAAACAAAAATTAATAAAATTTGCTGTTCAACCTGAGTCAGCAAATAGCGCTTTTTCCACTTATGTTTGTGACGCATTGGAGCGTGTCCAGAGAAGAGCAACGAAGCTGATGAGGGGGCTGGAGAACAAGTCTTATGAGGAGCGGCTGAGAGAACTGGGGTTGTTTAGCCTGGAGAAGAGGAGGCTGAGGGGAGACCTTATTGCTCTCTACAGCTACCTGAAAGGATGTTGTGGAGAAGAGGGAGCTGGCCTCTTCTCCCAAGTGACAGGGGACAGGACAAGGGGGAATGGCCTCAAGCTCCACCAGGGGAGATTCAGGCTGGATATCAGAAAAAAAATTTTCACAGAAGGGGTCATTGGGCACTGGCAGAGGCTACCCAGGGAGGTGGTGGAGTCACCATCCCTGGAGATATTTAAAAGATGGGTGGATGAGATACTCAGGCACATGGTTTAGTGGTTGATAGGAATGGTTGGAGTCGATGATCCTGGAGGTCTTTTCCAACCTAGTGATTCTGTGAATATTCATATATTTTCACACTTATGCATGTGAATAAATCCTTGTTGGGCATTCTGGTATGTACAGTTAAACAGGTATCTTCACGCTTGCAGGCAAAGGCACTTTCTTCATATTTTTTTCTCCAGTTCCAACCTTTATAAGTGATGCTATACTTACAAAACGTCATGATGGTGGCTGAGAAAAATGGGGTTTCAAAACAAAATGTGCATTCTTTTTGTTTGCCTTCTGTTTTTTGATCTTTTATCTTCAGCTTACTGATGTATTCAAAATTCCTCTTTTCAATAACGAAGGCTAAGAGCATCTGGGCTTTTATTTTAAAGGAAAAAATGAAATCCTTACATAATCATATCATTGAAGAATCTGGGCTTTAAGAAAAACACCAAATCAAAACCCACACAATTATGAACTAGAGGTAGAGGAGCCTTAAACAGGGGGCAAACTAAAAGCATAAAATATAGAGTATCTTTTTATCCATTCAAAGGCACTGGAGTAAAGACCCCTGAAATCATGTGAGCTTTTAGGACAACGTAGTCTCAGGAGTCTCTTAGCCTTGCAATTTTTAATTTAGATGCCCCTATCAAAGAGGTCTGAACTTGAACTAGAACTTAAAGTCTGGATTTTTTGCAAGCACTAAAGGATTATTGATGAGTAGGTGGAGGAATTTTGTCTTGTTTGGTTATATATGTTGGCATTTTTCTCTGCAGAAGCTGTAGCTGTTTGCAATGCTGTCTGCAACCACCTCACTTGAGGATGAATTTTCCTGCCCTGCATTTGCCTTTGATTCTCGTACAGCACCTATCAACTGTGAAGAAAACAGCAGTGCTTAAGCATAGTCTATTCAAGTATATTCAAAATATGTTATTTTTAGCATTATTGTTAATATGAAATGTTCCACCAACCAGCTGGAATTATGCAAATCCGAGCACGTGCGTTCCTTACTAATCTGCACTCTTGGATGTAGTCTTTACATTCATTTCATTTTATGAATGTCTTTCCAGCATACTTGCCTACAATAGGAGATTGAAAAGCCTGCAATTTTCTCCTTGCCTGATTCTCCCATTGGGTTTTGTTAGTATTTGGAGAAATAAATTGATGTCGTCTTTTTTTTTTTTTTTTTTAAGTCCAGATTGAGGAGAAAATCAACCTGCCAGCACAGATGAGTGGGGAGAAAAAGGAAGGCTCACAGACTGCAAAAGATGAGTTCTTTAGGCAGTTCTTTAGTGACTCACTGTTTGTAGTAATTAGGGCATTCTAGGAAGGAGTTCTGAAGGTCTGAGACATTTTTCAATAGCTTGATCTTGAGCCAAAAAATTGCAAACCCTGTCACCTTCACTGGTATGACCAAAATACTATGTGTTTTGGGGACAGTTTCTAGTTGAGAGGGAGAGGAAGAAGTGATGGCTTTGCAGTGTTGGCCTGTTTTGCATGAGTCTGTGTGTGGATGGAGAAAACATAGACATGGCCTTTGTCATCTTTATCACATCAGTGTTTTTGCTGTGGAGATAACATGCAATCTCCCTTACACATTCCTCCTTCCCATTTGGGGCAGCTGACATGTTTTAGGAAGCTTGTGTCTATGTCCTGAGCCTCATGTGGTTTTGCATCGCTGCTGATCTATGGGAGCAGACTTTCAGTGCCTTCTGGTGTCCTCATAGGCATGGCTGTAGGAGGGGTTTCCATATGGCAGTGGTACATCTCCTGTTAGGACAGTTCTCAGTTTCTTACCTGCTAGCATTTTCCCTGGGGAGCTAAAGGATTAGTCCCAGAGGTGAGCAGCCTTGTTCCCTAGTTTGAATTCTCATGGTTAAATGACATTGTAAATCTTTATTTTAACCTCACCCTGTATGTTGTCTGTTTTAAAGCTTTCTTAGAAAAACTCATTCAATTTTAAAAACTTATTTACACCTCTAGTTCACCTTGTCTACTGATAAAGGTCTCTTCAAACTTCAATAATTTGTTGTGTCTCTTCATTTGTGCTGAACTCATGATTTTCAAATTGAATTGGTACAAGGTTTATTTGCTGTTGCTGTTTTTGTTTTCTGCAATGGAAGATAAAACACACAGCAAGATAGGATTTTTCAGGCTTTTTCTGACTGAAATAATAAACCGTCGCTCATTGCTGCTAATGAAATTTGGCGATACGTTTCACATTAAGCCTTCTGGAGCAGAAATGATCCACCCTATGTGTACTCATATACTGTGTAGCACCTTCAGGTCCTACTCACAGAGTCTGATGGACTTTGGAAATTTTTTCATTGCAAGATTCTTGCTTTGCCTGAGGCCTTCTCTTTTCTTAAGGAAAGAAGGACATTCAGAGTTGATACCATGCACAAGAGTTTTTTCACTTCTCTAACAGATACATTCTTCCAGATCTGATGGGCTAGATGCATGGTGTTCTCTATTGACCTGGAGCTCCAAGGGGTGCTAGGTATATATTTCTTAATTGTTTGAGTGAGTCCAGCCTTCTAACTACTTTAGTTGCTGTTATGTTTTTATCCACTTATTACCTGATTCTGATCTATATTTACTAACACCGTTTTCTTAAACAAATGGAGCTTTCATTGAGCTCCCGCTCAATGAAAGTGGAAAGAAAGGAAAGATCACTTTGTTACTATTTTGAAAACATCCTTAAAACTGACCTCTGTTATACTGGTTTAATATTTGTCAGTCATTTGTAAACATTAGGTATCAGCAGCTCAGTGTTAGCTACTTAAAATGAGATGGTTCAATTGAGACTTACCGATAAATTGTATCTTGACCAGAGCATATTGAATGCTGATTTTAAATATTCTGGCACTGAAATGATTTCCTCTGGTATAATGGTTAACCATAACTGTTAACCCCATATGCTAATAATATAATACCGTGATTGCTTTACAACTACAGCTAATTTTTTTCTATTCATTCCCTCTACCAGTCAGTTTGTATTGTAAAACAATATATCCTGCTTCATTTTGTATGGTTCCTGGTTTCCTAGCATTTTGATAGAATTGCCAAATATTCTTGTTTAGAATTGTTGCTGTTCACATGACCTCAGTTTCATACAGAATATCTCTTCATACATGTTATATTTCTCTGAATAACTTTCAGACTTTCCTAAACCAAGAGTTTAACTAATTACGCCCTAAATTTGTGAAGGGGAGGAGCATAATTAGATCTATCAAACTCCTTATGTGTTGTGGAAAACAAAAAGATGTATCAGATTATTTTTGGACTGTAGAAACTTAAGCATTCGAAACAGAGTTAAGTGAATGGAAGAATGACAATTTACATTTTGAAGAATAAAAATTCTTCTTCCCTTAGGTCACTCTTCTGCTTTAGATCCCTTCATCAAATTCTGTAGAAAAAAAATAATCTTTCACCTGTATCCATTTACCAGCTAGTACAGACGAGTCCAAATAATTGATTAGAGCTTCTATGTGGTATCGCTATGCAAATGATGAATACCTTGCACAAGGCATGGGCAAGAAGTATTTGAAGAAGTGTAAGACTGGCAGCAGCACCTCCTTGCTGGCATTGCTGTAATAGTATACATCTTTTTTTCACAAAGTTGCACCTTCTGATATCTGTTTTAAATAATTTTAATAGGTAACTCAAAAATCTGCAAAATAAATACCTTAGCCTTGACCATTCATGGCTTTAACTTCCCTCTTAACCTGCAAGGGACTTCCACTCAACTGATACAGGATTTCTGGTTTTACTGGGTGTGTTCCAGTGTTAGTGATTTCCTCTGTGAGGTTTATATACTCCTTGTGGTAAATACTGAGGCCCTCAAAGCATATGCTTTTCAAAATGGAATACAGGCATGTTCAGCGTAAAGCAATACATTTATTACAATCAGGTTTCTCTTGTTTCTGAATTACAAACAAAGAATTACTTTTCCCTTTGTTGTCTTGCCATGAATCATGCAAAATTGACGTCAAAGGAGTCTTCAAGGATTAATTTGATTACATATGTACATGAATACAAAGAAAGAGAAGGAGAGAGAGATGTTTAAACACCAGTTTCTATCTGCCTTCACTGGCAATGAGTAAAACTGGATCATTCTAAGAGGAGTTGAAGACTTTCCCAAAATAATCCTCTTTTTTGGAAAATGGAAACCTCTTCCAAACATGAAGCCAACATATGTCCTGAAGCAGATGTATCAATTACACTTTAAAAAATATAACATGTAGGTTCAGCAAGATTCCTACCTGATGTAATTTCCCTATATGGAGAAAATTCCTCCATGAAGGAAAATTTCACCTCGTAAGAATCTTTTCTGCAAAGTATCATTTTTTATGCAATGGGTGAAGTAGGTGCATAGTTCTTTTAGGAAGCTTCGTTATATAAGGAGATGAGTTACTGCAAGCTAATTATATACGATATAAAAATGTTTCCTATTGTCTTGTTCCATCTATGAAATGTAAGCACAGTCTTAACAAGAATCAGCAGCACATGGTGCTCTTTAGAAGTCAGAACAGTTCCAGCAAATCTGACAGTAGGACTGGAGAGATGAAATATGTTTCTAAAACATATTTTTCTGCTGGTGAGAGAGTGTCAGAAGGCGGGGAGAGGTGGGTCGGATTAAAATGGTGAAAAGAAACATTAAAGAAAGGAGGAAAAATGGAGACTGAGGAGGGATCTTTTTCACAGTGTCTCACGTTTCACTTTGAATGGTAAGACACGCATCTCTTTTCCTGGTTCCTTTCGCTGTGTCTGGGCTCTGAAGCTGAGAAGACTCAGGGCTTTACCCTTACACACTGGCTGCAGCTTGTGTGAACTATGGGGCTTAATTCCCCCTGTGGCTCCCCTGTCCCGTGTGCCTTCCCTCGGATACTGGGCACGTGCTCCAGGCTGAGGTTCCACTCTGCCAGGGAGACGGTGGGCACTGAGGGGATGCAAGGCTCCATACCTCTGCAAAGCACTTTTCTGAGGTTCTAACTCTCTTAGCACAGCGTTTTTTTGTTGCTGCTGTTGTTGTTGTACCTAGCACAGGTATCAAAGGGTTTAGATGCCTTTAAAATGCAGGTTAACTACTCTTTAAGAGAAAGTCTGGTACAATTGTGGACTGGAATTGAAATTCGTTTCCACGGACAATTCTCCTGGCGGCTACCAGGTTTCGATAGGAAGGAAATGGATGCTGAGAAGGAATTTAAAGGCAGTGAAGGAAAGCAATACAGTTTTGCCATGGGGCCAAATAGAAATAAAAATGTTTGCCTCTGCCTTAAAAAATGTTGACAGATTTCAACCCTCCACGGGAAGGACTGGTAGACGATGGATATAGTACAAAAAAACTTGTCTTAAGCAATAAGTTGGAGCCCACCAAAAAGTGGTTGCCTAGTGATGGCGCTTTGTGAGATCGAACAAAATTATGCCGAGAACTTCAGAAGCGGATCAATGCAGTCTCCAAAGAGAGGAGGCTTTCAGTTGCAGACAGCCTTCTATGATGTGTCAGTCTGTGACCTGATGAATGTTTGGAGCTGGAGGGACAACTCCACACTATCAGAGACTCATCCAGGTTCACAGAACACTGGAAGATGCAAATAACTTTGTTTCTTAAGGGATCTACTTTTCTGTAGAAAGTTGTTTTGATACTCACGTTTTTGATGTATCCCTGGTCCCTAGCATTTGTTATCATCTTTTACCTGTGCAAATTAGTTCTATCTTTTCTCTGCCACTGCTGTGCTGTTTGGCAGAGGTTTTATTTAGTAAGTGGAAAAATATCCAGATCCATGGTTCAACCAGCTCATTCTGTTCCTTTATTCCCCCATGTGGAAGCAGAGGCAAAGTTGAATTGCAGAGCATCAGAAATGCTGAAGAGCAAAGTGCTGAGGAAAGATTTTAATTGATACGGAGCAAAGTTACCGTATGGTGGAGCGATGTTATGCCAAATATTTTTGCAGCATTTCTAAATGTGGGAGCATAACTTTTCAAACAACTAGGAAGTGCTTACAAATTGCCTGATGTGAATTGCTTTTCTTCATTTAGCAATATTTAGGCGAACTGAATGGTTTTGCTCGATTATAGCAGTTAATTTTATCTAATGCAGTTGATGTAAATCATGTAGTTAGCCTGATTTATGTCAATTGTACCAGCAAAACTTTGTTTATAAACCAAGCCTGGAGTGTCTTCCTTAACACAAAAAGTATTTTCGTGACAACTGCTGCTGTGAAGTAAAATACATATTGCCAGGCAAATAACATTTCAATTGTATTTTTGATTTCTTTATGGGTTTGGGTAGGGAAAAGACTTGAATTATTAATTACAGAAATGTGACATTTTGTGGTAATTTCTTAGCAGATTTGGGAATTTCATCTTCAGAAAAAAAAAGCTATTATGTTCAAAAGACATTTGGAGAAATAGAATGGTGTTTTCTCACTAATGCATTTCCAGTAAACATGGAGATTTAATGATTTTCAGAGATCTTTAATTGTATGCTGACAGTTCCTCCATTGAGGGAAGACCACTCTACTGAGGAACAATTGTCCCACATGCGGATGATTCAGAATTCCTTTTGCAAGGGATTTTGTGGCTTCTGTGGGCATTTATTATGGCATTTTAAAATATCAAGTACGAGTCTTAAGGCAGTGACGTTTGCTGGCTGGTTCTGCTCCCTCAGGATTCTTTTCCATGGAATCTGTAGCAATTTCTCAGGAATCAATGAAATTATACCAGTATAAAACTGCTGTGAGAGGAAAACCAGTTTCAATGTATACAGGGATTTTTATGTTATGTGCCTCTATTATCATCAGTAAAGGCATGCTATAAATTTATATATTGTAAGTATCTAAAAAGAATGACTGTTGTGATCTAGAATGCTTTGAATAATACAAATAGTAAGTGTTCTTTTAAGAATCTTAGAAAACCAGCATGTGAACAAACAGCTTAGGTTTCCAGTTCCCTGCTGCACGTATATAGGTCTTCCGAGGGGCTCCAATAGCAACCACATGCAGCGTGCTCCCAGTCACACCTCTCCTTTCTGTATGCAAAAAACTGCCATATGTTTCTTCAGTTTCTCTCTCAGCTTCACTGGCCTTGTTCCTGTTAAATGCAATGACTGGAAGGTAGATGTGAATTGCCTCTGGAACAGGGCAAAAGTAGTAAATTTGACCCTCTGGGAGGGAAATTCATTATGTGCAAATGCTGCCCAGTGGCATAAATCAGCCCCCATGGAGTCTGGGAGGAGTGTTTCACCCTCCCAAATCTCTGCCGGTGCTAGTTAAGCTGAGAGTCAGTTACAGCCGTGTCGTATACATGCTCCTCCTAAAGAAATGCGGGGGTTTTCTTCCACGTTGACTGTGAATAGACCAGATCCTGATGCGATATACGGACAAATGGAGTAGTTTGGTTTTATGCATTCTTGAGACACTGTCTTCTTGCTGTGCTGCCTCAGCACTGTTCTCTGGGGAACTGTCATAAACCTCCAGCTAATGCAAGTTAGGAAAGCAAAGTTGATGGCAGGGCTAGTTCCTAGGATTGTTACTATCCCCCAAATCTGACACCATCCAGAATCCTGATGATGCAGTTCTTCTGGCTCAGGGCAAATATACACTTTGTTATACATAACACAGGCATGATTAAATTTTCCATTTGGTAAAGTCATAGAACAGCTCCAACTCCTCTAAAAATAGAAACATGATTCAAGTTGCAAACAAGATGGAAGGATTTCAAATGGCTATATTACACGTAGAGCAAGCAAAGTGAAATTAATAGGAAAAAGCTGGTCCGGGGACTGAGGCTGTGCTCTCTTTTTCTAAGCAAATGCGCAGCCGTGAAGCTGCGTAAATCAACAGCTCCACTGTTGCAAGTAGAAAGAGTCTGGTTTATTTAAAACGCAAGCTGTTGCATGCTTTACTCTCCTGAAATGACAAAGCAAAGAAACAATTTTTCTTAAGTCACTGACCCATTTGTTTACCTGCTGAGTTGCCAACTATGCATTTACAAAAGATATTTGCACTGGCTAGAAAATCAGCAGGTATATATACACTATTCTCCTGCACCTTTTATTACGAGAGGCTGAGGCTATTTTAATTGCTAGTTTTGCACTTTCTGTCCCCTGTTGCCCACAGCAGCCTCACTGACCTCTGCAAAAGCCAATTTAAAAATTAATTGCAATTATTGTTGTTTAGGCTAGGAACAGGTTAATAAGGTGTTCTTCTTGGCTCCAGGTGCAGGGGTTCACTATGCCAAATAGCATTTAACGGATAAATAGGAACTGCATCAGTCAGGTCAGGATATCAAAGCCTTTTAAAAGAACAACACCATTAATTTCACGGGAAGAATTATTAGGGGAGAGATGTTGCAGTTTGTCTAAGACTACGAAATAACCTCTGGAGCAGAACCATGAGGGAAAGTCCCAGGCTCGTTAAAGGAGAAGAGGTGCTCCTTAAAAACACTCCTGGTTTATACTTTCAGCAGTTAGGGCAGTAGACTTTTGGGGCTCTGGACTTCCATACCCCTTTGGGGATCTGCCCGGGCTCCTTGTGTGATCAGGTGAGTGAGTCATTCTGGGCTTCACATCTCTAAAATGAGGATATTAGCAATTCTCTAGTCTAGAGGTCTGGGGAGGTTAAATTCAGGTAGGAAAGAGAAGGGAGATGTTTAGGTGTTGTTATGGAGATGAAGCCAGAATACACAGTACAGGCGTGGTGGGCTGTTTGCACCAGAAGCTCCTTACTTTCTGCATAAGAATTTGGAGATTTTAGGCTGAACTGGCCAGAGACCTGACATTTTCCAAGGACTGCAAAGGAAAAGCTTCCCTCCTCCTCTTACTGTCTCTGGTGTGTTGAAGGTCTGCATTACTGTTACCGTCTACCTTTAAAGCTGGAGATCCTATATGGAAATGGTGCACGTCAAGTAAAATGCACCTTATGTAAAGAATAATTTGTAAAAATAGCATATATATACGTAGGTAATGAATGTATATTATAAATAACAGCAAATATTATGCTATCTACGTAATAAATATTTTAAAATAGGGAATGTATTTCTGTAGCACCAAATATTGGATTTTTCAGGAAGGTAAAATCCTATGTAAAGAGTTGAAGCTTACCTCAAAGGAATGCTTGTACATGCTGCTCTACATAAGCATCCAACTATCATCGGTGAGTACTGATTTGGAGGTGTCATATTTTTTTACTTTCTTTGCTCTGTTCACGGTGTTTTCTGTGTTAAAACAAAACAATAAGAAAAGCAAAAGTATAAATATTCTGATTAAGATATCTCTTGTTTGTTTCCTTACCTAGGCATAAGACTAAAAAGTATATGAACAAAAAAAAAAATGACAGAAAAGGAGGAAAAATACCTGAAAACAGAGCAATGTACTGCAGCACACACAAGGTTTCTGATGATAACTTTAACGAGGTTCATTATGTTTCTGATTTGTGCTGAGGCTATGACCAAACTTGACACCTCAGTGTTCCCGTGGACCAGCACTGCTCAGTTTGCCCATCTAATTATCCACTTTTTTTTCTGTCCATCCCATCCTTGTGGCAATTCAGCTCCTGAGAGCCCCTGCACTACCTGGAGTGCGATGCCTTGAGCTTTTGGTCTCATCAGGCTGCACACAGGGTTTTCCTGAGCACAGTTGATGCAGCAGAGACTTTTCTGGGCCCTCCACGGGGCATCCTGACACGCTCGTAATACAGGCAGTCAAGAGTCAAACTGATCAATGTTCTCAGAGGTTAGACCTGGATGTTAGTGAGTGCTGAGCCCAAGGACACCATCCAGAGTATGTAAATGTGGGGAGTCCCGCCAGTTTGAAACTGGATGTATTCGGATGGGTGCCAGGAGTTCGATGGTTTGCAGGGCTGCAACTTTTCATTCCCAAAGAACCTGTGGGACAGCACTGGCCTGTCTTGCAGAACCTTCGCCTTACTTTGTGCTGGCTTTGGAGATCAAGTTGCCTGTTGATTTATAAAGCCACTGCAAATCTGGATTAAAAACCCCACTAAGTGTCGCTCCATTTTATCTTCTTGTTTTCTCTCACTATTTGTTACTATGTGTGAGCTCTAGAGTGTTGTAATTTCTCCTAATCTATTTTAGCCCATAATCTAGCTTCTCCCAGTTCATGGGAGAAGGATAAGAAATTTTCCAATAATTCTCTCTATCTTCTTTTGTAAAGAATGTTGAACCTGGTTCTGGGCTTGAAAGCAATTAGTTTTGAGGCCCTTAAGAACAAATTGCTGATACCCTAGAATCCTCTTAATTGCTATCCTGATCAATGACACGCCTGCTTAATTGGGATGATTGGCAGCAACTAATCCTGTGCAAAGCATTTCAATTACTCTAAACAATATGTTAGTGGCCTACCTGTGTTTAAATGACATATCTCCTGTTGTCTTCTGCTGTTGCAAGCTTTCATAAGAGCTATAAAGAGAAAGCTGAAAGCTTGAGAGGAGACATGCTCTACTTATGCAGCCCCCTGCTTTCTTCCTGCTTCTATATCGCTCAACTTTATCCTGAATATTTAATACAAAATTATTGTATGTACACGTAAAGATAATTTATGAACTGTGGCAGAGTATTTTCCAGCACTATCTCGGGTCCCTGGTACCTGGAAAAATTAATTAATTGGTTGGTTTCTGTTTATGTTGGGTTCTTTGTGCTAACCAGCATGTGCCATTACATGTAGCTTATTCCTACGGTAGCTTCACACTTTGTTTTCTAATGGTATAAAAATGTGTAATTGGACAAGCCTGTGGTCTTATGATTAGAAAAGAATACTAATAAGGTATATTAATGTTCTCTTGTTATAAGGAGAGCTCATTTAAAAAATGTCAGTGTTTTAATGATGAAAGAGATGGTTGTCTAGAAAAAAAAAAGTAAAAATGCATTTCATTTTAATTAGCCCTAATTAGAAGATTAATAGATTTAAGGACAGAAGGAGTCATTGTGATGTTTAGGACTAGCCCCACAGGACGTAGTCACATAAAACAAAACAGATCTATCCTCTGATGGTACATCAGTGTGCTACAGCAGATACCTACTTCTTACTGGCCATTGTGCTGTCAAAAGGGGGGATGTGATTCTTCCCTCTTAAGACAGACATCTAAACCAGTTGAGTCAACCCTGTCCTAGAGACACCTAGACTACAAAATTCTACAGACTCAAAAGGCGATCGAACGTGACTAGATCAGTCTGGTGGACATCAAAATATAGATTAGATTAATGCCAATGTGTCTCTCATATCGCACAGAATTGTGGAATAAAGAATCCTGCAACAGTCGCTGCCTTCACTTCAAGATTTCCCTGTGCTGCTCGTCTGTCTGGTGTGTGTGGCTATAACTGCCCTTGTCTGAAACAGCATTTACAAAGTGAGACAGTAACAGCCTTCAGTGTGGGAAAGGACCCTGGCTGCATGCAGGTCCCATGCCTGGCTGCTTCAGGTCCTTTGGAGGGAAGCTGAGTGAACAGGCAGTATGGAAGTATGTGCTGGCAGCTCCTCGGCTCGGGTAAGCAGGAACTGAGATTATAGGGAACACTATGAAACATTAAATCTCCATAGGTAAAACACAGCTCCTTGACTCTTAAGCTTTTGCCTAAGCTATGCAGAGATTCATCAGATTGCTCCCACACCTCTTGTTGGCCACCACCTTGTAGGTATGCTGAGTGCCCTGAACATGTGCTAGTCAGACTTAGTCCTTCATTAGGAGGCAGATATGGCTCTTGCCTTTTGAACTCACCGGAGAAAGAAAGGGAGCTCTTTTCCATATAAATGCATATCGATCAGGGACAATTTCAGACATTTGTTTTCTTCACTGGGAAATCTGAAGTCGGTTCCTGTCTCAGTCTGGATTCCTGCAAACCCCACTGTCCTCCATCTGAGACGACTGCCATAACCCCAAGGCAATTGTAAAAATGGTTGCTGTGCAACTGCTATTTGGAAATTCATCCCTGCTTTTCTCATTCTCTGGTGTTATAAATCCTGAAGGACACAGTCGTGGGGTTTGAGTGAGAGAGGAAAGGTGCCCATTCCACTTCCCCTGCCATGCATCCTACTCAGTAGGGGAGCCTGTGTCTGGCTCTCTCAGTTCTTAACATTCACAGGAAGCACAGCATCAGCATTGCATCTTCTTGTTAGCGTTGCTCAGTTGCTTGCTGTTGGTATACATTCAGGATATGGATGTTTTGGACTACCTCTTTGAACTGTTTACTTCTTCCCATAAATGGGGACCCTGTACATAAATCTGGCCTTTGAACTTAACCTGGAAGAAGGAAGCGACATCAAGTTTAGGTTTTGCAGATCCTAATAGGAAAGTCCTTGTGCTTTCCTGATTTTGGTTGCATCCTAAGTCTAATGTTCCATCATGATTCTTGATAAACTCGTACTTAAATTATATGTGCCGTGCTTCCAGGTTCCACTTACCTAACTCTGTCTTTGCTGCGTTGCCCTGAATTTGGCATAGGCCATTTTTGCTCAGTTAAATTCTGCTTTTAGAAATCTTCATCATCTTGTGCGTTTAGTGATGTACTATGTAAGTACATAAAGCAATAATCAGGTGACTGCTTAGCTACTTAGCTTTTCTTTGATAAGTAATAGACCAGATCCCTTAGATCTTCACCTTTATAGTAACACATAAGACTGCTGGCATATATTGTTAATAAATACAATTTCAAAAATTTGCAAATAGAAAAAATAGGTTTTTCCTTTATTAGAGATGTTAATTTCTGTGCATCTATTCCACGCATATTTTTTTCTGTTTATCCTTTTACCAAAGTATTTTTTGAGACACCTTGTAGTGTAATTTTAGATGCATAGGCAAATGAATTGTTTTCACAGCACTTACACACATGTAAAAAAGGTTCTTTTATGCTATGCATTAAACCTCTGGAGAATTGTAAAGATGGACTTTGCTACCTTTGCTACACAGCTTTGCAGCCTTCAGTCCTATTGTTGTCTTTATATGTATAATCACTACCCCAGGGACAACCTGCCTTCCAAGTAACAGTGTGTAGATGCTGAATCTGTATTTTTTAAGAAATCTTTCTTTTCCTGACAGTTACTCCAGAGAGCAAAGAGAAAAGGACAAGTGTTTTCTCAGATGTTAGTTTGGTGACAAGGGCAGGAGACTGAGTAGGTTGGAGTATTAATGTGCTTTTTTAGGGGAACAGAGGAGAAAAGGGAATAGGGATATGTAAGAGGAGTCAAAAATACAAATGGAAATTGTGTAGAAGACAGGAAAGAAAGAACAGTGATGAAAACAAGTTTGTAGTGACATTGCAGGGAAGTAGACAACGAGAAGTGGTGATAGCTTGCTCAGAGGAAGCATCAGAGCGTAGTGAGGGCTGGGGTCTGGGAGCAGTGAGGGCTTCTCAGGGTGGCAGGGCAGGCCCTGGCAGCCAGGACCCATCCCATGGCACCAGGGGCAACTCCAGCCCTGGGCATTGGACTCCTGCATGGAGATGGAGACAGGACAAGGCTAGAACAGGATGGGCCATTCCCTGAAATATACATGCCGTACCCATAGGAGAGGCAGGGCAGTAAAGCAAGCCATGTGCAAAGATGAATTTGTCTTTACCTGCCCATCCTGGTGAGCATGAGAGCAGGAGAAATGTAGCACGTCCATCGGCCAAAACCAGTGCTATGCTAAGGAATGCATGGGGTCTCCAGAGCATGTTGCTCCCGAGGCGGACACTGTCGGGACAGAAGGGCACTGCAACTAACTTCCATGTGATGAAGGAGTAGGGTGATCAGGCACAAAATATTTGAATTTACCTTTCTCCCTGTGGTGTTACAATCACAAAAGCAGCCATTTCTTTTGCTTGAACTGCTTCTCTGTGTGAAAAGCATTAGGTTGTGTGGGCTGGGTATATAAAATAAGTGTAAGCCATCAGGATTGTGATTTATGTGCAACAGAAGGTGCTCCTAGTACGAAAGACAAGCGAAGGTGTGTGGGGAGAAGGAACAGGGACTTGTGGGCTCCTTGTGTGCATGTATGGATATGGTGTGTCTGTCTAATGCACAAGGGGTGACAATAATCAGCTATGTCTTTTGATTTTCTTCCCTCTGAGGAACGGGATGGCGCCTCAAGTAGACTTTTGATGGCTGTCTTTATGAATAATGCTAATTTCATCATAATACAAAAAGTTTAAAACTTTAGCTTTTGTACAGTATGAAATGAATGAACAGTGCATCAGAAACATCTGTCAGATTATAGAATAAAGGCTTAATTAGCATTTTTGTGTGGTGTGGAATAATTCATGCTGGGACATCAAAATTTGTCTTCTCAAATGTATGGGAAAAACACATTTTCTGGTCTTTCTTGTTGCTCTCAATAGACTGGTTGAGGGTGGAGGGAGCGCAAAAACGGAGTTGTGCCATGTTAGCACCAATGAAAATCTGCAGGGTGCAATGAGCATCTTGAAAGCGCCTTACAAATAGGAATTAATACAATGATCTTGGACAGGGGTTCTGTGGCCAGGATAATGCTGCAATCACAGCAAGAGTTCATGTGTATGATTTTCAAAAACACTTATATGACTTTGTAGCACGAATTCAGTTCAGTGGCACTTAATAATTCTGTTGCTGAAACACCGTGTTGAGTTGCACTGTATGTTGGCACTAAAATAAAGATAGGAGCAAAAAAGGAGGGAGGTGAGACAAGACAACTATGAATGATCTGACTTCTGGAAAATCTGTCTTGCTGTAACTTTGCAAATTCCATGTCTTTTAATTATTACTGAGTTGTATGCATGGCTATTGAGAAAAAAACCAGTCTGTTCAGTCTAGCAAATGAGGTGTATTGCCAAAGACAATAGTTGGAAGGAATAGTTATCAGTAGCAGAAGGATCTTGAGCAGTTCAGAACATAAGTCAGGGTAAGTATTTTTTCTCCTAGTCTGCTTTTAGCTCTTTCAGGCATCTCATTTAGATGCTCTGACTCAATACGCTGGAGCTGACTGACTGTCTCTTTTCATTGACTAGGCAGGGAACCCAAGTCCTTCACTTTGGTC
This sequence comes from Cuculus canorus, assembly GCF_017976375.1. Classification (NCBI taxonomy): domain Eukaryota; kingdom Metazoa; phylum Chordata; class Aves; order Cuculiformes; family Cuculidae; genus Cuculus; species Cuculus canorus. Next base: position 116,484,841 of record NC_071402.1, read on the forward strand.
TGTTGAATCATTCCTAAGCAGATACCTGATGTGGGCATGTGTACATCGTGTGAAAACCTGCCAGCGTGTATGTTTTTATCAGTGAGGCTATGCTACACAATTGGAACAAATAGCTGGAAATCTCTAAAGGAAGGCTGGATACTTAAAAAAACTCTTCCAGAAACCATTAGCTTTATAAAGGGATCCCTGAGTGAAATCCTGTGGGCTTATGTCATGGTAGTTAGCATATTAGGGGAACAAAATGGTCTCTTTGGCCTTACAATGAATATGAGAATGAATAATTGTAAGTTGCTGTCAAGTCTCTTAAGTTCCTTGGACAGTGCATCCTAGTTCTATACGGTCGAAGAAGCAGAATGCGGCATATTCATGACACATCTTGGCTCCATTGTGGCAGAGAAGTTTTAAAACTATAAATAATCAATAATTTATTAACCCCTTGGTCTCAGTTTTATTCTCTTTCCCCTTTATAAACAGTAGACACACAGAATGTTTTAATTGACTCGATTATGAGTATGATGGGATAAGTTAATAGGATTTATATGCTTTGTATATACTTAGTAAATTCTGAAGGACTATAATGTGTTGGAGTTATAGATAAATTATATGAAGACGCTGGTGAATTGAATAATAGAAAGAATAATAGGAAAACAGTAATTGAAAAACCTATAAACTCCATTAATGCATACCCTTCCTTTACTAATTTGTAATAATAATGTAGTGGATAAATCAATCAAGGGCATTACAACAATAGGTGACTTAAAATGTTATCTTTAATGAGATTTCTTGGAGTTTTATTCTAATTCCACTCACTGAGTGAATTAAGGATGGAGTCAGTCAGATACTGCTCTGTGTTATGCCAGGCTGATAGAGCTGTGTTATTTTAATTGGGAGCAGAATTTGGCCCTGAGCTCTTACTTACCATGTGAGGAAGGAGAGTGGAAAGAGACACTCCCAAGATTTGCCTGTAGTTTTCTAATTTGAGACTTGCGCAGAATGAAACCCTGAACCCAAGTGCCTCTGTATCAACGGCTGCATACATAATGCATAAGCTATTAAGCGTTATGAAGAGTGCTCTGCTTGTTGGGTAGCTGCAGAATAACATGGCTAACAGATGTTGTGCTTCTAAAGCAGTTGAACTCCTGAGTGTGCTTTTATCTTCTGATCTGCAGTGTACTGTTGCTCCCTCACTAGTGCATACACAAGGCAGAGAGATTAGCGTTAATTAGAGAGAGGCTTTGCTCATTTTTCATTGCCAGTTTCAATTTTGGGGAAAGTTAGTGTTTCTCCCCTTTACAATTTCAAGTAAGGGCATTTTAGTATAAGCAGGGGGCTGGGGGGTGTTAGGCGTTAGTCAGTGATGCTTGTGCAGAAATTACCTAGTGTAGGTCTGGAAGTGATGTAGTAAAGTCCCAAAGTGGACGAAGGCTGGTGGGGAGGACGGAGAGAGCAGCGCCAGGCTTGGTGCTGGCTGTAGCACAGGAGTCCTAAGCGGAAAGGCAGAGGAACTGAGGAGCCATGCTATTTTGCAGCATGGGTTCCTGAGGAGAAACATTAGCTTATTATTCCTCCTAGGACATTAGTGAGCTTTATTAAAGCATTTTGCATTGCTGCTTGTAATGAGAAAGGAAGGGGAGCTCTCTCCACCTTCTGACCCCCCTCCCTCAAGCACCAATGCAAGAGAGGATTTATTGCTTCATTAGCAGCATGATCATGCTTCACAATGAGTATCGGCTTACTGAGTTATTTAGGGAATGACTCTTTCCCCAGCTATCCCCCCTCCCACCACCACCAACACCCCACTTTATTTCATATGCTTTTGCCATTTACCCATCAGGATCAAAATATCACTGTTTCCATTTCTGTAGTGATAGGGCACTGGCAACAGAACAAATATCTTTAAGTTGACAGTATATTACAAAATTGTAATGTGGGCAGGGTAAATTGAAATCAAAGCAAAACCAAATTCCACTCATTCTTCAGATTCCCAGGCAGACTAAGACATCTTTTGCAGTTCATTGATCCTGTATCATGGGCTTAGAGATCGTTCCCAGATGGTGAAGGCAATGCTATCTGTTTCAGTTGTTTTGTTTTTTTCCTCACAACTCTATATTTCCTGTTGTGAGACTATGACAAGACCGCTGGAGTGCCTACGCTTACTGACCTCCCCTTCTTAATTACTCCTATACAATGATATTTTATCAAATGGCATAGAACCACCTTATCTTTATAAATATATCTTTATATATGTATAGTCTTTATAAATATATCTGTGATAGAAAAGAACTTTTGCTTTTACAAAGCAGTAATTGTGGTAGGCTTGTGAGCATTGCTTTCTTCTATCATTCATTTTTAATTATGTCCTGTTAGATTTCCACAGCAGCTGTCCAGAGGTGAGGCTCTGTAGGGCACCATGCCTTGGCACTTCAAATTGTAGTTATGTTTAGAAAAGTGATTTCTTACACAGCCTGTCTACTGCGTATGTGCTTTGAGTCATATTTGCTTACTTTACTGACACAAACGCATTTTTATTGCTGCTACCGTCACAGTGCCAATATATACCTCCAAGCTGCAGGGTGACCTGTAATCTGCTCCATCTCGTGTAGCCTCAACAACATTGTCAGCAATGCTTTAATTGTAGATGGTATTTTGGCCCTGATGCTTGGAACAGACTCAGCTTGGCCTTCATCCACAAAAAAATTGTGAAAGTGTATTTTTTCTTTATATGTTAAGAGGCAATTCATTACTTGATACTTGTTTTGTTATGAGTGAACAGTCTTTGATACTACCAGAGCAGCACTCAGAGAAGCTAGCGTTCAAGACACTTCTTTGCTGAACCTCAGGGGTGTTCAGTAGATGCATACACTCATTCTCTGATGCGTCTTCGGAGTTAACGTCCTTGTTGGACTTGCTTTGTTTGTATAAGCTGAATGCTCTCAGCCTCCTACCTGTTTCCCTATTTTTTCTCTTGGACTCTTTTAAGACTGCTATGCACAGAGAATTTTACTATCAAAAGGTATGATGCTTGTTTTGGCTCTGTAGTTGATACTTGTTTTGGCTTTGTAGTAATGAGTGGAATTATTTTTAGCGTGAAGCCAGGCTAATTTGACAGTGCTATTGCAGCTTAGCAAATTAACACTTCAATTTGTCATTTCTACCATCTTTTAGGGGAGGGGTTGTTCTGAAGGGTACTACAGTTAGCAGTGGCAGCAGGCACCACCATCAGCAGCACCAACAGTTCCTGACTCCTTCCAGCTTTGAAATGATGCAAGCATCAGTGCCAGCACGCTTTTCATGGTACAGGAATGCCTGCATTAGCATTCATGCCAGGATGCATTCTCTCTCTGGAGGAAGGAATACCAAGGGCTCTGCAGACCTTTCCTGCTACTAATACTCATAGGGAAGACGAATACTGTTCTCATCTGGATTTCATCACTGCTAACACTTTGCTGGCTCTGAAGCCAAGGGGCCTCGCACAGTGTGTGCAAACTACTAAACCCTTTTGCCCCTCAAAACCTGGTGACGTGATTCAAATGTCCTATGGGAAACATGAGGCCAGGGAATAAAGTAACATCCAGAATGGCCAATGCAAATACTGAAACCCTGGTCCTGGCCCTGTTATTTTATCCTTGCGGCCAAATAACTTGCCTGTCTCTGTATCTGATATATATAAAGACAGCCCTTGCTCTGAATACTAAACAGAAAACCGTAGGACCAGCACAGCTGTTACAATGGTCTTTACTGCATTCCTTTACCCAGTCTTGATGATGCCTCTCCAACCTGTGTCCCCATTTCTTTTCCATAGTTTGGTGTCTCTTGCTTCCATGCATTTAGGAAGGTTCAAAAAGTCCTCCAAAACCTGTGTACACAAATAGAAAATTCAAGAGTTTTTCTCTCCGTCTTTTCCTTTCCCACACCAAGGCTATCTCTAAGAGCACCCAAATCCCTTCATAACTTTTTGGGAAATGGTGAAAGGCTCTCATAGGGCATGCCAGAGAGTCTGCCAGCCTGGCAGTCATGACACGCAGGGTGTTGAGTCGTGTTCCCTGCAGGTACACATGTGATTGTGCTTGTAGGGGCTCTCTGCTGCTTTTTCTGCTCTGAGGGGGCAAATACAGGAAAGGCTGAGGCAAAAGAGTGGTGTCTTCAGGCTACATTTGTCCACCTCCTCCTCAGTTCTTTAACTACAAAACTGTGCTAGTTGGTGGGTTTAGGGCTGGCGTCTTTAGCCATGGAACACCACATGAGCTGGGTCTGGGCTAAGTGCTAGGAGGATCTGCGGAAGTCTGTAGGATGCATATAATCAAAACACATAAGATTATCATGCAATCATTTTTCTTGTTTCTGTGGTTGAGAACACTTGGCTTTGATTTAGCTAGGCCCCGAGCACAAACTTACCATTAATAATCAGGGAACTTTTTGTGTTTATATAAAAGGAAATTTTCTCCACTATTTACCACATAACCACATCCTTTATCATTACAGTTGTTGTTTTTTCTGGCAATCCAAAACTTCGAGAGGTGAGTAGATTTGAGATCAGGCATTGGATGGGATAAATATCACACTTTTAGTGCCAGCGGTTGGCATGGATACTGATAATTAATATTTAGTTAAAAGACATACTAGATCAGGCCTCAGAATAACTTGAACATAAAGGATGCTGTCAGATCTTGGCAAACAGAAAATAAGAACCTGTTGCAGGAATGAAAACAAATCACTATCAGCACATTGTCAGTCACATTGTTTATTTCGTTCTTTTTTTCCCATAACCTTGTTTCATGGATTTTCAGTTTCTGACTTTTTTTTTTTTTTTCATGATGTGAATGATACATTGGGATTAAGGCAATAATTCTACGAGAAGGCTTTCTGGTTTCTAAGATACCTCACTCGATGATGACTATACATTAAGATTTATATTACATTTGCAGAGTCTCCTAAGTTGCTCCTCTTACAGAATAGGGTTTTCCAGGGGTTTACAGCTGCATCCAGCTCTTCTTTAGTTTCTGCCTTTAACAAACATTTGAAAAACTAAGGCATGAATCTTACATGGAAAGCCAGTTGTTAAAGGCAGTCGATTGCAATCATGTCCTCATGAAACATCCAAATACCGGTTTATTTTGTAGTTTGCTAGTTAATCTGTTAGGCTGAAAAATATTTTTAAAATATTTTAGGATACTAACCTGTTAGTATGTGATAAACTTTGCCTGAACTTTGATGGATTATAATTTTGGATTAATAAATTTCTTTTCATTGGGGCTTTATGGTAAGGATTATGATTGCTTTACATTTTCAAGGCAGAACACCTGAGATACTTCTCACCGGCTAAAGCAGGACTCAGGGAGTGATCTTAGTGTCTTTTAATGGTTTGTCGAATTTCACATTGGCCAGAGCTCAACGGCAAAACTCCATTTTGATGTAAAGTCAACCTCAGCTGTGGTTTGTCCGCACAGTATCTTTCCTTTCTTGTGCCCAGGAGAGAAGGCAACAGAGTTATCAGCAATATGTCCAAGGAAAACGCTCTTTGCATGATATAAAACTTTTTTCTCCCAAGAGCCGTGATAGCAAGGGCAAGAAACGATACCTCTGTCCTCAGTGAAGGATTTTACATTTCCCTTCTAAGCATTCAGCAAGAAGTCTGGATCAGGATTTGCCACTCAGTTGACGTTCACATTAACTCCATTGCAGAAAACTATCCATGATTCCCCAGAAAGAAAACTATATAATCAAATTTGGGGTTTTTTTTTCATTAATATGAAACTGCTCTCTTTTCATAAAATCCACCAAACTGCGATTCAGCAATGTATTTCTATAGACAGAAAAATTTATGTTTTCCTTTTTCTGTCTTCCATTTTGGTAGCCTGGAGGGCATGGATTATTTTTGATGTAGAAACAATCCACAGTAATCAGCTGGTTCTTGTAATCTTTGTGCCCTTTCCTGAGCTGTTCCCTGATTACTACAATGTAATTTCATTTGCTTTTATTAATTACTTCTTTTTGCTTGTACTGTCAGATTAGTTCTGAAATATTTCCATTGTAGGAGCTATTTAAACCTTCCTCCTTTAGATTCATACTAGATAATCAGGGCAATTTGATTAAAATGGGAGGCTGACTTTTGATTTATGTTTCTGTTTCCAAGATGAGAGAAGAAAGTTCAGGTCATCTTTGAACCACACATAAAAGTAAAAAAACAGTATGATAATCCTGACTCCAGTGGTCTTCATCTCAGTAGGAACTTAGTTCTATTTATCTACGTGTAATTTCTATTCAAAATATGAATTGAAATGGTGCAATTAAAAAAATTACCACTGCTCACACAAAATGCAAAGATGATCATGCTGAAGAATCTGTAGAGACATAAATCTTCTGTCAGTACAGCAGAAATAAAATGTGTTCCTAGTTCTCATTAAGAAAAGAGAATGAATAGTGAGATAGTGCTATGTCTTCTGCAGATTTTGCTATTGAGATGAGAGGATTTCAGAGGGTACTTAAATATTCTAGTTGTCTGATCAGCACAGTGGCCAAGAAATTTTTGTTCTGAGGGAAGCGATCTACCTTTGACCATGTCTTAATCTGCATTTTTCAGCACAAAAGTTTTTTTTCTTAATCTGTATTGAAGATTTCAAAGTTTATGTTTTTATGAAACTGAACTTATTTTAAAGGACAGTCAGTTTCTTCAGGAAGGTACTAGACTGATACTTTTATTCTTAATTTATTTTCTGCAGCACATTACCAAAATAACCGATAGATATCTGAAAAGGTGACTGACTTCCTCCTCTGAATATTTTTGCATTTGTAAAATATATTTCTCTGTTATTATTTTTAATTGTGCGTGGTCCTATGTAATCAAGACAAATTGTCATGGTTTAGTCTTGGCCTGGCCAATTTTGGCAGCTAAAACTGATCACTTGGGCTCCCAGTTCCCTTCCCCCCAAGCCCCTAGGGAAAGGGAAATGAGAGGAAAAGGACTTGCAGGTTGGAAACTAAAACTACAGCGTTAACGAAATAATAATATAAAAAACCCTAGAAAGTAATAAAAATATATGAGATTGTGCCCTCATGTCACTCCTTGATGACTATACGTCACCAGAAACACTGTAGAGCAGACACGAGGGAATGGGTGTGCATCTAGGAAGGGGCTGGACTCAGGAACTGGATTTTGGCATGTGCAGATCTGGGATCAAGAGCAAACAGATGAGGTCCTCACTGGATGTCGGGCCATTGCAGAAGAGAGAGAAACCCTTGTTATCTCTCATTTTTTATACTAAGTATGACGTGTATAGGATGGAATACTCTGTTGGTCAGTATGGGATCACCTGTCCTGTCTGTCCACTCCTGCAGGTGCAGCTTTTTTTTCGCCAGCTCAAGGATGGGTTTGGTTACTATAGGAATAAGTATAAGCATTGGCCTTTCTGCATACCAACGTCTCGTGCTATCACTTATAGAGAGGAACACTGTGGGAAAAGCATGCAGTTAACTTCCAAAAAATGAAGTTACTTAGATGAGATGTAGCTGATGTTAGAAACTGATTCTACTTTAACTCAAACCACAACACAAATGATAATAATAATAAGTACAAGTCAGCTTTTCAGAATTATGTTTAAGTAGTCATTTTAGTTATAGTACAATTCAGAAGAGGACTACTCAGATCCTGTTTCTTTTCAGTTTCTGTTTGGGAAAGATCTGCTAGTTTACCCATATATGTTGAATGTCTGCCTTCACATAAATGGGTAGAGCATTTTTTTGGGGTCAAGTTAATGTAGTACTAGATGCTGTCAGAGCCTGCAAAAGGGAGACTTTCCTAATTGTCGTCTCTTCACACTGGAGTTGTTTCCTGATAAATAGTATTTCTTGTATTTCCCATTTTCAGGAGTTTCTGAGAATCTTTCACTGCTCTGTGAGTGACTGACCCTACATCCCCAGAGCTGCATGGCAAGTGGCTGTGCCTGTCCGTGTTCAGCAGAGCAGTTAAGTACATTCTGAAGCTTAAATATTTGGGTAAACTTAAGTATGTGCTTCACTGCTTTGTAAAACGTTATGGCTGTCTCAATCTTGGCCAGTAAAGACTAATTTCCTGACATCTGGGCAAGCTCCAAAGGCCTTTCCAGCTGTGGGTTGCCATCTCTCCTTTCTGCTCTGATACAGAGGTATCTTCGAGAGGTTGTTGTTGAGCTACTGCCTCAGAGCACTGCAGATTACAGCGTTCCCTAGAAATGCCTGCATTTTGTCCATTATAGCTGGCAAAAACAATCAAATAAATGCAAACCAGAGAAGCAAAATAAATCGGACAGAAGCCTCAGAGGTAAATGAAGAACCTTTGTTTTCCATTTAAACCTGTTGGATGTAGTAGTCTGTATGCCAGACCTTGGATCTCTTGAAAATGACTTATTCCCAGCATGATTTGCTGCCTACATTAGACTGAATGAAAATCTATCAGCGAATGGCTTCCAGGTACAGACTCTGCAACGTTTGGCTTTAGTTCCAAATTTCAAAGGTCATTTAGAAAATCCAAGTCAGGATTCAGAGCAGAATTTTGAACATCCCTGAAGTTCATGTTTGTTCAGACCTAAGCCTACAAATCTGAACCAACACGATAATGCAGATTTAAAACAAGAACTTCTAGGTTTATGCAGAATCATTCATTCATTTTCTCTATGGTATTATTTACCAGTCACAAGGGCATGTAAAATAACTACTTAATAATTATGAACTGCTAAAGCCGCTCATTATGCATTGAAAATATCTGAGTGCAAATTCTCTAAATGATGTGGAAGTGAGACTATCGGGAACATTCACACTGTACGTTATCAAAGTGTAGGCTACTCTCTAGTACATTTGTCTGATATACAAGACAATTTCATCTCAACTTGGATGAGATACAGAAGCGTAGGCTCTGTGGAATATGAAGTAGGCTTGGTGAAGCAGAGGGAAATTCATGTTATGTTCAATGTGCCTAGTAAATAATGAGATATTAAATTATAATGTGTTCCAGGAGTTTTCAACTGTATTTTCTCTTTAATCATTTCATTACTCAGAGCCCTTTGTTTCTGACTTGTGTCTTTCATTAGAATTTTAGGACTCAAGTATGTGTGTGGGGAGCTCTGTGAAAGTCCCTGTGGCACCTTCACTGCATTAATTCCTTCAAATAAGAAGGAGATTTCTCGACAACAGAATCCCTGATTTTTGAGTTATATGTTTCTGCTACGGGCATGGGATCCTGAGCAAGCCTGTGAAGACAGGTTTTGCCTGCAGCAGCCACCATCTATAGCTGGAGGTTCCTTGGAGTGCCTCACTTCCACGGCAGCATGCTTTGAGCACATGTGAACCGTTTTCAATGAGATTTTCAGCAGAAGTGATGTGGTGTGACTGCAGGGGTGGAAGCAAAGGAAAGAACTCTGGTAGCCTTATGTGAGCTAGCATTATCCTGCTGGGTGTTCCTGTCCCTTGGCATTGCTGTGTGAGAGTTGGACCAGCACGCAGGATTGGTGCTTTCAAACAGATGGACCCTGAGCACAGTCTGAGCCAAGGGAAACATGTATGTGAATCACTTGTGGGTGTTAAGGGCAGGATTCCCATTTGATATTCTCAGCATCACAGCAGGTATAAGGGTCCAAATATTTAAACAGCATAAAGCACTTGAGCTTCTGAAAAATGCATAGATAGTAGATAGTTAAATTCCTGTTAGTGGGAAGAGAAGGAAGCTTCTGCAGGTAGGCTCACCAAGCAGCACAGGATTTAGGGCTATGCAGTCTTATTTGTTACCAATGAGTCAAAGACTTCCTGGCATGTGAACGTGGGACCGGAAAGGGAAATAGGCTTCTAATGCATGGGCTGAGTGAAACACAAGGACAGACTTCGGAGCTATTTCCCTTTGCCTGCCTGGTGCTAAAGTGTCTATTATAGGAAAACAAGGAAAGTGCTTTAATTATGTTTCTATAAACATGATCCTGATTTCCTGGACTGAAGCCTTGGGGAGCATTATAATGTGTCAGTTGGTATGGGCCAGTGGTACTGGTTGTTTTGTTTTACCTTGTGCTATTCAGAGGAGCCTAAAGGTGTCTGATTCCCAGTCACTCATGACTTTCTTATGATTCTTTGAAAATCCCTTCTTTAATGTTCACTGTAAAATAAACCCTGTTGACATGGGCTATGTTTATGGCACCAGGCTGCAAGAGCTCTCCTTTCGGTGCTTCCCAATCTGGGGACAAAAACTAGCCATGCTTTATTTCCATGTGGAGTAAGACTTGGCCATGCAATAACAGGGTTCTCTGAGACCTAGAGTTTTAAGGAAAGGAAACATGACTGAGTAGAAGCAAAGATGTGCTCCGAGAGGCGACCTGTTGGAGTTGGTGAACAGGAACACAAGTCATACATTTATGTACCCCTACTGATAAATCCATACATCGACACAGACAGTATTTTGTATCTAAGTAGTTTTTGTACGGACAAAATTTCTCTATATATGGTGCTTACTGAGTACCCTGCTGTATTATTTGTGAAAACACTTATTTGGGCGCACAGTTACATCACTTGTATGCATGTGAGGGGTTTGTTTTGTTGTTTTTTTTTCTTTTATGTGAGTGAAGTGAATGGCATACTTGTATAGTTATTAAGGCCACAACTGGAGCAGCGTAACCTACTGTAGCTAAAAAGCCAGAAAATCTTTGCAGTCTTTGAGAAGGTTGCACTTCCAGTGTGAGTCCAGGGCTGATGCCAGTTAAACTTATATAATTACAGCAAGAGAACATTAAGGTTGCAAAGATTACAATCCAGAAATGGAAATTTTGGTGCATGCATTGGTTGAATTCTTTGGCGCATAGTGGTATTGTCTTTAACAACTATACATAGGCACACACACGGCCATTATCAGCTGATGGTAAATGTGCCCATAGGTGGCACTCAGAAAAACGTAACAGTGTTTATGGCTTTTGCAGGATCAATAAAGTTCATTGTTGTTCAGTCCAAATAGCTCCCTTTGGTGCAGCTTTTTTTTACAGCAGCTTTGAACAACAAAGGCCTTGTTGGAGGGTTCTCTGAGAAATGGTAATTTAATTTCAAAGATACTCATAATACTCATAATATATATAACTAAATTGAAGCATTTGATAAATAATACAAAGCCAACATAGGAAATATTAAATGCAGTTTAATTTGTCTGCCGGTATATTTCAGGGTGCTCTCAAATAAATATGCACTTTTATTTTAGAAGATCAGTACTGCTTTGCTTTACTGGTAAGGAAATATGCAGCGCTGATCTGAAATGTGACTTGACACTTGAAAATATAACCTAGAACTAGCAAAAGGAGTAAAAGAAAACATGCTGGCCTGCCAACCTGTTAGCTTAGCACCTGACTCACAGATGCCCTACTTTCAAAACATTTTTTTCTTTAAATGCAGGCACATGCATGTATTAAATTCACAATTATCTCCATGTTTTCCTCCGCATTCCGACTGCTTTGTGAACAACTGTTAAAGATGCTCTTGCATACCATAAGCTGGCTTGAATCTTTCATAATAAACACCTTCAAAACCTGGTTTTATGAAGTTAATTGGGAGCACTGAAACCTCCAGAGAGGTGGTGGTATCAATCTTTCAATCTTATATAGGGTTAAAGATACCGTACATCTACCCCAAATCTGCAAGCTGGTGTTAATGTGCTATCTACAACCTGTGTGGATGGACTGTATTATCCAGATTCAGTGCACTCTTTGTATCAACCTGAATCTCTTCCAGAGAACGGGGAGGGAGTTTCCTGAAGAAGTGATGTTGATGGATGGGCTGAACAAGCGTTTAGTACCTTTTCCTGGGCCCATCAAACACAGTGTGTGCTGGGCCACATGTGCTAGGAGGAGGTGCTATGGTCACCCTTGCCTGGAGTTTCAGAGGGATAATAAATTCTCCCTGTACACTTCATGCTGCAATACTCTAGCTTGTTTCAATATGGCAAGGAGTCAGTTTTGTGCGTGCTTACATCTAAATACATGTTAATATAAATAATAGGTGAATATTTTTGTTTGATATTCTGTCCAGTGAAAGAATCAGTCAATTGATTAACCTATCACTCAGTCCATTATTCAGGGTTATATCACAATGAAATCACAATTATTTATGAAACTTTGATTAATTTTAATTCTGTTCTTGGCTTTAGGCCATCAGTTAAACTGTATAAAAAGAAGCAATTAGTCACTTTACCTTTTAAGAATTTTTTTATTCAAGTTCATACAAAGATTTGTTTCTGTCTTGAAAGGACTATAGCCATGTGCCACTGTGTGTGTCTCTTTTAGGTCTGTTATTTCACTTACTGTTTTCATTTAATTCCAAAAAAATGCTGAAAGCTGTGAGTACTCAGCACCTTCCCAAACCAGGCTACTTTGGTTTCATTGCCTAAGTATGCATTCAGGCATTTGCTTTATGTAGAAGTGTTTTGAAATGCTGGGCAGTGGTTTCTAGCAGGAATGTTAATCTTTACAAGCACCACCACTGAGATTTCAGCCTTTGAGGGCTACCCCTTGCGGTAATGAAAAAGCCTGTGTTTCAATGATCCTATCATCTCTGCTGGCTGGAGTTTTAACTCCTGGTAGGGCCACTTAAGTCTAACAGGTCAAAGAGGCCAGATGAATTTAAATTCACTGTTTTGCCAGACTGGCAGTTGATTGATAGTTCTATAACTTACAGTCATTAGCAAAATAAAGTCAAGCATCAAAAATTCGCTAAGGTAGTCACACTAGCAAGGCAATGGACTTGGCAATTTTTGCAAGTCTTGATGTGAGTCGTTGGTAAAGCCAGGCCTCTACAACAGTCTTTTCAGAAGTTACATATGTAAGTACATTTCTAGAGCTTTAGAAAAATAGTTGCAATTATAAAAGTAGATACTGGTAATGAAGGAAATGGACAAATGCAATCCCTAAATCCTTGGAGGGTGCAAACATCAGTGCTGACAAAAAGCAACTTAATAATGAAAATATCTGTAATATATCCAAGGATGTAAGATACTTACTACTCAGTAAGCATAATGTTAATTCAGAAACAGCATCATCACTCATAGGATAAGAGCCAGTTATGACTGTGGAGTTACTCATCAGCAAGCTCTGACTGACGGCACTGCTAGGTCAGTATCTTTCTGATAATGGCAATAACAGAAGTTGGTCTGGTCAAAATATACCGGAGAAAGCAATGAGCAAGCACAATCCCCATATTTTAGATCAGCATGAGATAAAAATGATAATCTGTTCCCAGTGTTCAGGCTGGGCAGAAATCATTGTTAAATGTGAATGTCTGTCAGTCATAGGAGTCATCCAAGGGGAGTCTCTGGGTATTGGTTTAATTAGTTTAACTTTTCCTGAAAGAAAATTTAGGTCAGGTTTTTAAGACACGATATGGATGAGCTGATATTAGAAGTTAACACAGTTTTTGTTTGGTAAGTCTGAAGAACACTTGAAAAATAACCACCTCTTTTTGTGGTACTGCTTCAAAACATGAGAGTGATGCTTCGGGATGTTTTAACTTTTTTGTCAGAGGCGGAAAAGTGCTCTGCTCCCCTTGGAACTGGTGTAGCTGCAGTTGAAATATGTTTTTGTGAGCCACGCTTAAGAGTAGATAGATCAGATAGAGCCCAGGGGAGGGTGACAGGAAAAGAGGATTAGAAAATGTGCTTATGGAAACAAGGTGAAGGAACTCATTTGTCTAATTTAGCAAGAAGGGGCCTGAGGGGAAACTTCACCTCCCCAAACATACACAGATGATGGGAAGGAATAGTGAGCAATTGTTCCAACACTGGGACAGTTGTTCAGGGCTCCTCATTAGAGGCTTTTAAAAAGTGGTTAAAGGAAACTCTGCCAGGGATAGTATACAACTGCTTGATCCCAACTTAATGCAGAGAGTGAGGCCAAAAGAGCTTTGGAATTCTTTTCCAACTGTTCCTTTCTTTTACAATCCTAGAAAAAGCATAAGGAAAAAGCTAATCAAAACATAACAGAACAAATTTCCAGTTGGGCTGATGAAAGAAGCCTACGTGTGTCAATGCTTAGGTCCTGTACAAGTCAGGATCTTTGTCTTTTTTTGAATGATTGTCTTGTAGATGCTGCAACAGCTGTTATTGATTTTCAGAAAAGTATCTCTGAAGTCTGCATAACTGAGGGACACAAAAGAAGCCAAGAAAAGCATTAACTCCTCAAAAATAGCTCTACAAAAAGAGGCAGCAAAAGTTGTAAAACAAAGGACAGTGCAGTACAAGGCAGCATGAGTAGAAATGAAGGGAACAACAAGGATAATTTGATCATGAAGTCTAAACAGTTGGTAAAAGAGATTTTAGTGAAGCATTCTACCAGTTCAGCTACTGAACTTGATTAAGGGTTTGACCATTCTGAGATTGTTGTTATGGCACTTGCTTTACAGGCATGGTAGGAAGACATAATTAACAATCTTAAACTTGAAAAATCTTCAGGTGAAACTCAAATTACCAGAGAAATGCTTGTGAGAATGGAATGGCTGATAAATTACCGAACTCTTCAGCAAAAGCAAGGAAACAGGAAAATCTTACAGAATAATGAGGAAAGCAGCATTATAGCCAAAATGTCAAAGAACAGAGATGCAAGCAATCATAGCAGTTAGCAAACTGAGCAGCTTTGGCTGTTATACTTCTTCCAGTGACAGAGAAACTCTTCCACGTTGTCATATAAAATAAAATGAAAGAAGTTGTTGTGCTGAAGCCTGGATTTTGGCCTGGAAAATTAACCTGTCAACTGATTTTTCACACAAGGGTCAATCGTTCAAAAGAACATCAAATGGCTTAAAAAAAATTCATACTTTTTCTGAAATCACATGACAGATTTCTTCATAAGATACTCTTAAACATCTTGATGTGTCACGGTATCCCAATAAAAATAATTTTTTTCAAGGTGCGGAATGCACAGCTAAATCAATGTAAACTCGAGCGAATGATTTGATAATAGATAAATGTCAAGCATGGTTGCATTATCTTCCCTCTGGTATTTGACTGGCCATTACGCCGAAACACGTAGAAGGATACAGCACAAGCACTAAGAAGCTGTATGTTGGAATTAGATTGTGCTGGTTTCAAAAGTCTTCCAAATGGCAAAAATCCCCCTCATGTAGATCAAGACGGTTCAGCAGCATAAACATGAGCTGGTTCTCAATCAGGTGTGAGTAAACAGCAACCACTGCGGCAAGAATCCCCCAGGTCCCAGCACACACATTATTTTAGGAGGCATAGCATACAGGCGGTAATGAACATCCTTTGCGGTAGATTATGGGTCAGTATAGATGTATAAAAGGAAATGCTGGCAAATAGTCAAAATGTGCTTCCGCTTAAAAGCGACTTGATTTTCAAGGGTCTACAACTGGAAGGACAAATCTTCAACTCAGAAGTTATTTCTGGTGGAGAAAGAAAGCACCTTAAAAAGACTAGGCATTAAGTGAAATTAATTTAAAACAAATACCAGAAATCATCAGAGTTTTCAAATAATTATGCTTTATCATCAAAGCTATTGAGAAAGGAAAATGGGAAATATTTGCCAGGAGTTGTGAATAAAGGCAGGGCATTAGCCATGACAGCTCTGCCATGGGGCAGTTGGAGGAGCACAAGAAAAAGGCCCACAAAAAGAATTTCTCTAATTGAACTTTATGCAGTGTGGGAAATAGTGCAATATTTAACAATTCTGGGAATATGTAGAAAGCTGTCCAAATCTGAAAAACCTGCCAAGGCCTCATTCTGGCCTTAAGCGGCTTTGGATGGCAGAGGAAAGAATCATTCTGGAGTTTAAGGATCTCTTGTATTTGCAGCTATAAAAGGTTTGTGTATGGAATATAACTATTTCATCAATAAGTAATGTATTACAGGGGGTAACTACCTATTACTATTTCACATAAGAAAATACTTTCAAAAGGCACTATGTGCCAAAATTGCAAGACTAAATATATTCTATTGTAAAAAAAGGCATTAATGATTGCTTCCTGGAGATAAGCATTACAGGTTTCAATTTGTGGCTACAAAGCAATGAAATTTTGAATACACTCAGAAAATTATATGCTGTGTATTAAGTGAATTGAGGAGTTTGAAAATGGATATGGGTGTTCAATTTTTATATTACACTACTGTGGAAGAACTAGAGAAAAGCACACGCTTTGACTTTGACCCATGAAGGAAAATGCTGATGCAAAATTAAAATTAAAAACAAACCGAAGTCCAAATCACACATATACCCCGCAACTTGCTTAAATGTGTTCAACACAGGCTTCTTATAAGCTACCAGCAACACTCAAGTGCTTGAAAAATGAATAGAAAACTTCACTAGCTTTAAATCAGTGCAGGCTGGGCAATCACAAGTTCCTGTATCACTTCCAAAAATGACCTGCTTAGAGCAAATTGAAGCACTTTGATAGTTCAGATAGCTGTACAATTCTCATGTTCAGAGTGGTGATCACCTTCAAATTTAAGCACTTAATTTAAAAGCTTCAATAATTTTAAATTGCTATGTGCCACCGAGTGGCAGATAGAGACTCGAGTGCTACAGTATTTTAAAAACACTTTGGTGTTCTGCTTAATATTTTTATTTCAGGGACTTCAGAGAGGGTTTCCATAGTCGAGTGTGGAAAACGGAACAGATTTCAAGATTAATGTAGAGAAGTAAGAGACTTTATGGTTTTTAAAAATCAGAGCAAAGGAGGTCTTCTCTGGGGAATGTAAAGCTCCTAAGCCCCTGCTTGGCCTTCTCCCTGATCTGTTTGACCAACGTCCTAGTGTGGGCTGCATCAGAAGGTAGAAAGAGAGATAATGGCGTTTACACGGGCATCAAGAGACTTCCCTGTCTGTTTGCTCTCCCAAAAGAGCCTGTTCAGGTTAGGTTTGTTTCCATGAGGCATTTCTGCTTAGTGCCTACTTCTGCAGAAGCAGCTAGGAATGAAAGCTTTACTGTTATTTGAATGCTTCCCCACTTGTGGGTTCAGATATTTTTATCTGGCTGCAGGTTTGTTCATATGTTATTTTGGGTTTACTAAGCTTCAATTTGATGTTGAGATAAATCTTTCCCGTGTGCTTTTAACTAGCCCCGTACAACATTTATCATTGAAATGCTTTGCTAAAGACTGAGCTGAACTGTAAGTGGCTACTGGATTTAGCCTGAGTAGGCAGGAGAGGTGCGGAGCATACCACAAAGACCCTCGCAGCCCCATAACTCCGTCTGGCTCCAGATGTGGGCATCAGGATTTTTGAGTAGAATGGGAAAGTCAGACTTCAGAGATGATTATTTACGCCTGCTTGGGAGGAGACGCAGACTTTGGACCAGGATGGTATCACTCCAGCCTCCTGAAGCCTGGCTGACAGAAGGTACCACTCTTCTGGTGGTATGGAATGGAGGAATGGAGCAGCAAACTGTAGCCTCAAGAAAGCTTGCAAATGATACACTAAGAATTAAATCTCTGAAGAGCCTAGGAGCAATTCACTAGAGCTGATACCTTGTGACCTCTCATTTAGCAGTACAAGCCCCAAATTGGGCTCCTGAGAGGTATATGTGAATAGTGTCTTTCACTTCCAGAAAACTAGAATCTGGCTCACAGAGATTTTATTATTGAGGGTGCCACTTTAAATGCTAATCACTATTTGCAGGCTCATTAAAGCTTCAGACTGGCCTCTTCAAAGGAATGAAGGGGTATTATGTGTTCATATACCAGCGAAATTCAAACTCCTTTGAAAATCTCAGCTTGAAGGTACAAGAACACAGACCAAATGTGAGTTCAATGATTGTTTTGCCAAGGTCTCTTTCAGAATCCACTTCTGTGAGTACAGACCCAGCCTACACAATGATCTTGTGTTGGCCTCCCTAAGTTGGACCTACGGAGTATTGTGAAATCTGACATCAGACCAAAATCGTACAGCTGGAAGAGAAGTGGCTATTTCTCTGAGGGAGCTGGAATAAACTGTGCTGGTGGAGCACGGAATCATACCCTGTTTGGTACAGTGTGCCAAAACACCCAGTGGTTAAAATGGGAATTCAGAAGTTCTGGAGTTAAACCTATTAATGCAACCAGTGTATATGCATCATACTGGATACCACTTCCATGTTGTAAGGAAAGCTGATCTGCTTCAACTCTGGATTATATTTCTACTAGCCAAGTACACTGACGCAGGACTTGGCTTAACACACCGCTGGTATTACACAACTGAAACTCTTCTTTATATCTAGTGGAGAACTCCTTTGGAACTCTGCCCTTGTTTAATGATTATTTTTTCTTTTGGTGAACATAAGCAGGTTGTGTAGGTTGAATTGTGGCTTTTCTGCCTGCAATCTGAACAGCCAGATTAAATTTTAAACTAACCTTTCCCGGCCCCACTCCCGATTACTTGAATTGATATATACTGTGCTTAAGTACAGTGAAACTGTGTTGAGCAATTTCTTCCATTTGTAATGAATATCAGCTTACTTTCCTTCTTGTTCTTTATTCTAAGAGCATACATTTTTTGTGACATATCCCAGGAAGAACTGGTTTCCTTCTGCATTTCAGCTTCTACTTCAATATCCCAGACAACTTGTAGTTTGGGTCTTTGAGTGTTTCTCTTCACACGCCTGACGTCCTGAAACCCAGTGCCAAGGTGTTTAGAACTACTTGTCTTACTCAAGAGTTGTATCTGCTGACTGAAGCTTACACTTAAGGTTGTGAAAAGTTTAATATTCTTAGGTGTTCAGGTTCAGGTGTTGAAGCAGGCTGCAAACATTTTGTGAACAGCCATGCTGGTGCTTGCAGAGAGGTCAAACAACGTGAAAATTAACTTGGCTTTTGAGCCTAGTGGTCAGCAAGTCAGCATAGGTTTGTCACTTGTCTTGTACATGACAAGAAGGTGTCAGAAATCACCTAGTGATTTCACCTAGAAGAACTGCAGAGACCTGGAGATATAATTTGAAGCCTCGAGTTTTATAAATTTCTGCTTGTGGGGGGAAGGATGGTGTAAAATCTAAAGTAATCCTGAACTGAACTAATGAGCTTACATAGAAATGTTACATGAGAAGTTTGGGAATTTAGGGAGGTATGTTGTTTGTTTTCCCTCATTTTCTGGTTAGAAATCTGAAGGTGAGTATCTGAGAGAACTGTGAAGCGTGCCGATTTTGGAATAATGGTGTTGCTGTGTTCTTGATGGCTTTTGCCTGGAAAAAGGTGACAGGCAAAATCAAACTATTTCTTTGAGTGAATTTATCAGCCAGTGCTTGGGACACAGATTACTTTCTTGTTTGTTTTTAAGTAAAAATCAGTAATCTCTGTCTTTTCACTGAATTTCTGCTGATTTCCTTTAATGTTTCAATGTGAATTTGTATTTTATCCCATCACAAACTTCCATTTCTTGTGGTTTTTTCTCTATTAATAAATTTGCTTGTATTCATTTACCTATTCTTCTTACTGTAAGTTGCTGTCCATAGAGGATTTCTTACTGCTCAAGTTGTTTATTTTATGAAGTCCTGAATGGACTCTGTAGGCTGAAATTATGAATTGTCACTGAACCAAATAATTTGCGTAAGAAAGTGATATTAACTTTTATAAGTGGTATTAGCTGCTTCACAGTTCACTTTTGATGCCACAACTGTAATGCTGAAGGACAGTAGACATACCTGACCAGCCCTCTCACCAGTCTGGGCCTGAAAGAAGTGGGGAAGACTTGCATATAATGAAAGAAAAGGACTGTATTTTAACGAAAAAAGACTTCTAATGTGTCCCACAAACACTTCTCTTATTTTTCCAAGTCCATTAGCCTCATCTTTTACAAAAAGTATTCTGTGGCTATCTTGTAGAGCAGCCTTTTAATTACAGAATTCTTGATTGACTTTCTCAATAACTCACTACAGGTGCACAGTGGTCAGGACAGAATTATACTTCTGTACACCCGTGGCTCTGTCCTCCCACGGCTGGAAGAAGAACTTGGGGTTTTCCCAGGGATGTGACTTTGTCATGGAAACTGCACTCCTTACCAGTAAAATTGTGAACATTTTTAATTTCCTCTTGGGAAGAAGGAGAATCAAATTAATTCCAAAGCTGAAAATGTTGAATGGCATTCCCAGACTCACCAGCGGTTTATATAACAGAATCTGTCACTTCAGAAAATTCATAACCCGATCTCTCTTCATAGTACAAGCAGTCTTATAATTTAACAGTGTAAGAAAATTCAAGAATGCCAATGTGGGCACCCCTGTGTTTCACTGCAGGAAAGAATTACAGCACAGTTCTCAGGAATTCTATTGTGCCTGAGCTAGCAATAGCATATAAAATGCTGGTATTCAACTAATATGCCTTTATTTTACACTGTGTCTCAATTGAATGAAGAAAAAATACCCAAACAAAAATGTACTGTATTTTGAATATTACAAAACCATGGTTATGTTTTCCATCAAAATCATTTCAGTAAGCGTATACCACAAAATCACAGAAAATACTGCTCCTATAAATAAAGATAGCAGCACGAGAGTTGGCTGAGTCACTGTGAAGAATAACAGGGTTTTACTGGCAAAAAGGTGATATTTTCAATATTCATAATTTATTTACTCTATCTATCTTAAAATTTCAGTCCATTAATTATGCATGAAATGGAATACTATAGTATAGTAGGAGACTAAAAGGCAAGTATTCATTTCTAGCTTTATCATCTTAGTCTTTAAACAAGACCTGCTCCTTAGCATAATGGTAAGACAGATGGATAAGTGTTGGTAGATAAGAGATTTATAGTTTGGCATTATTTAACTTCTCTGTAATTTGCTTGTACTAATGCCCTTGAGACACATTTTTTTTTTTCAGAAAGTCTGATTTTTCTACATTTATTCTCGTAATGGTATATTGAGAGTTGTTAAGGAAATTAAAGTCACATTTCAGGCCCCAGTTCAACAAAGCATTTAAGTAATGCTTAACTTGAAGTACATCTTAAACCAAATCCTATTTAACAAAGGTAAAAAGAAGAAGCTTTCCGAGGGCCTTTCTCACATACTTAAATTGAAGAGTGTGAGGTTTTTGTTAAAGTGAACGTAGAAATCCTGCCTATAAGACAGGCTCAAGAGACTTGCTGTGAAAAAGGACGGTTAAAGAAAATATTACCTGTTGTCCAGATTGCCTGTGGGATGTGGTGAAGAAAGCAGGAAACTCAATTTGAAATTTGGAGCAGAATATAAAATGAACTGGATTTATCATGCTTAGGGGAAGTGTTTTGAGAGCCCTAAAAACGGTGTTTTGAAATGAGAAAGAGCTATATCTCAGCTCACAAACTTATTGGGTAATTAGGCATGTTCCTCTGAGATATCATGGCATTGGAGGCTTTTCTGTAAAGCTAGAAAAAAGACCTTGTCTAAGGATGAATGGAGAGACCTGTATCAAGCTGGCAGTTAAATCCCTTGTAACCTTCTGTCACTGATAATGCTCTCTCTCTTAGTGGCAACATCTCTACTCCCTGTTCTGGAGTAACTTTAGGGGGCTATAGTGATAGTTAATGACTGCTTTAAAAAGTTTGCCCAGTACAGTCCGAGGTTCTGTTAAAGAACGTGAAAAGTTTTGATAGATAAATACCAGGTGTGGTATTGTGGAGCACAATCTGTGTTTCTGGATCTCCTTAGCAGATTCAATGAGACACTTTTCAGATTTAGAAGTAAAATGCCACTAAAAATACTTTTGTCAACCTCACCTTCCCCAATAAATTGGAAGTAGTTATTTACAGTAGTAAGCCCAGATGCAGTTATTTTCTTCATACAAGTAATCTTCCTTAGGAAAACTCATTCACATTCATTAGGAAAGTAGCTGGTGGCCTTGTCTTTTGCCACCTGGTGTGATGCAAGATGAAAATCCATGGTTTTACCTCTGAAGACACTCAGATGACCAATAGAGAGGAAAAGAAAAGTGACTTTCTGGGTTAGTAAGCTCAGTTTCCTCGTTGTTCATGAAAGACTTAAGGAAAAGAAAATAAGAGTAGCCATCAGGTATAAAACACCAATCACGGTGACAAAAATATTTTTCCACTCAGTATTTTGAATTCTTTGGGAGATCAAAATATATCTAAACCCCAAGTTTTGTTAGAGAAAAGCAGGACATTTATCATGTTTAAGGAAAATTCCTATGTAATAGAAATTCAGCACTGCAAAATGGGTTATTTTTCCATATGAGAGCGTTGGCAAAGCTTAGACTCAAAAGCTTTTTTAATTAATTATGTCTCTATATTTCCACATATGAATGAAGGTTTTGACAGCCTTATAGAAAATTTATGTATGGATCTGTAGTGAATGTAATCAAACACACGTTAACATGTAGGTAACAATACAAGGTGCTTTTCTTTATGTAGTAGCAAATTGTTAATAAGCAGAACAAAGTTGATATAATGTTGATATTGTAGTGCACAAGTCATTTCACTACATTTTTATTCTAACTTCAAGACACTTAGAATTTTTTCTAGGTACCTTTTATTAAGTTTGTCTGAAGAGGGCAGCCTTTCCTAATGCACTTGGAATTTTCTTACTGTGGCAAGGTTACTGTACGCTGAACAAATTGACAAAGGACACACTCACAGTCCTCAGTTTGCCCCTCATTATTGCTTATATTTTCCTTAAAGCCTCTTTCCAAATATATTTATCAAGTAACTCCGAAGGATGTTATTATTTTAAACATTTGGCCTCTCTGCTAAAATACAGTCCAATTTCACTTATTTTGTATGCTAAAATTACTGGAGGCTCGCTGTGAGATTTCTAGAAAGACTTTAAAGTGAACTTTATTAGGAAATTTCTGAAAATATGGGTGTTGTTTATTCATTCTGCAGTCTAGAAACAAGTGTCTTAAGTACTAATAGTGCATGTGAATAGAGCAGGGAAATATTAATCCCTTTCTGTTGACAGTTCTCCTTATTTTTCATGTTTTCAATCCTGAACTCCTCTGCAGGCTTCAAAGTAGACAGACTTATGATACTTTTTCTTTTTATTTTATGTTTTAATCATAAGGAAACATTAAAAAAAAAAATCTTAGAGCAAATTCGTGCATTGCAATGTTACCAGGAAAGATGAATGGCTACTCCACATTTAGCAATTAGTGTGATAGATTTAAGGGCTCTTAGAAGAATTTATTGCTGTGGTGTGCCTCGATCGCAGTGCAGGGAGGGGCATTTGAAGAAGCTGGAATGATATATTTTCACAGTTATTGCTGCTCTAGCCACTCTGTCCCATCTCTCCTCTCGCAGTGACAGCCAAATTTGAATGCCTGTCTCACCTTCTGCGGTGTCAGGATTTAGATTGTGCGATAGACCTGGAGGAGGAGGAGCGCAAGCTGAATGCAAGGAGCACACACAGGGGCTCAAACCAGGAGAACTTAAAGGCTCATACTTGTAGATGAAGAAGGTAGTAGAGACAGTAAGTGTAGGATTTCACAGCCTTTAGATAAATGAGCATACTGTTTGCAGAAGAGTATTACCAGGCTTACTAGAATCCCTATAAAAATCATGTCCAACGCGTTGCTTGGGCAATTAAAATGATGGTGTGGATCCTCTGCAAAATAGTCAGCTAACTGTATTCTCAGTAGTTCTCTGTAGAAATGGCTGCAACAAAATGAGAGCACTGTATGTACCCAGGAGCCTGGCAAATTCGCTGTGGTGGTTGACAGGTAGTAAACCTTGCACTGCTTCTCAGTCACAGCAGCTGGCTCCCATGCTAGTTACATTATGCTACCAGTGGCTACAGTCAAACTGCAATACAATGTCAACCCTCCTGTTTGTCGGCTCCTTGTGTCAGCTGATGATTAGACAGTATCAGTGCTAATCTAGTCAAATGATCGCTTTTTTTACTCTGGTAACTTTGTAGTTTTTTTTAAAGGAAAATAAGAGTATAAAGACATATTTTTCCCACTGTCACGAGCGTTAAAGTAGTAAATAATCGATTTTCTTCTTCCCACAAACTTCTACTATTATTTAATGCTGGCAGATGTTTAAGCTTCCACACTCATTGTAACTCAAGATCATTCCATACAGAGAGCTCACTCAAAATCATAGTCATAGAATGCTTTGGGTTGGAAGAGAGGGTTTACAGGTCATTAGTCCAAACCCCTGCAGAAGCAGGGAAATCTTTAATAGATCAGTTTGCTCAGGGCCCCATCCAACCTGACCTTGGATATTTCCAGGATCTTCTTCCAGTGTTTCACCAACCTCATTGTAATAAAATTTCTTCCTTATCTTATAAATGTGATCTTATAAAATCTTATCATTACACAGATATCTACCTGGTTTATATTCCTTCAATTTTTCTTGTTACATTCATTGATATAAAAACCACCCTTTTCTTCCTACCTTGTCTTTCCTACAGCAGCCACTTGCTCAGAAGTAGAGGCAGATTGCTTCGGTTCCTTCCGACCCAAGACTCTCTCAATGACTGGATCCCTCTGAAAAGTATGGGCTCTTTCGTCTTCCTGCCTTAGCGCTGAATTGCTATGAAACAGAGCAGAAATTTTATTCTCTCCCTACTTATTAAGTACTCAACTTTCTTCGCATTCAAACAGTTGCACGTTCGTAATATGGTCTTCTAAGATGCCAGATTCTCTCCCTGCAGGCCAAAGACCCACTAGCATATTCTTCGTAAATCCTCTAAGAAATTACATACTAATTGTTTTTATATCAGCATTTTCTCTTGAGACAACGTCTAACTGAAATTGATTGCTTGTTTTCATTTTTGTGACAAATCTTGGGAGGGAACATTATGCTTTCTGCCAGACACCAAGACTTGCTGTCTCTCACTATTTCCTTTGTTTAATAAGTGTGTGTCTGTAAAGGGTATGGAGGATGGATTTTTGTGATTGTACTGAGAAGAACTGCACAAATAATTCTTAGATTTCAACTCCCTCCCTGTTTTGAAATTAGAAATTCATGTGATTTTCTGTTTCCACTCTTTGGGAATGTTTTCAGAATTGTTTGTAAAAAATTTGAATAAGGTTATTGTGTCCTGTTCTTAATAATTTATCAGGAATTGCCAGCATTTTTCCTTAATGTTTAATTGCCTTTTGAATACTTTAAATTTGATTCTTCTGAGAATGACTCATTTATCTAGAAAATGGCCTTTTGCTGTTCACTTTTCTCTCTCTCACCATTAAAACGATATTAGAGTACCTCCTCCACCTTTCTATGATTGCATTGTTTGCAAATAATGATTTTCATTTTTGTACTTTCCTGAGCCTTCATGATTCACGTTCTTGCCTCCCAGTACTGAAATACACGTAAAATATTCTGATTAGTACATCTACTGTGTACCATCTTTTAGTTCAATTTCTGCCCAACTGTCTTTTGCGTTGTCTTAGCAAGGCCCTTCTCTATTCTGGCTTTATTAAAATCTTTAATATAAGCATAATTCTGAATTCTTATTATCTTTGATGAACATTAATAAAAGAAGGAAACATCCATACATACCTTTATGAAAGCATTCATTATTTTTATATTTGTATTTGTTCCTCTAATGATTTTTGATACTCTTTATAGCGTATCTCTGAAGGTCTCCTGGTCAGTACAGTCTTCTGTGTGGTTGCTTTGTTTTCCTTTAATCCATCAGACTTGATATTACTCAAAGATTCTGGGTCACTTTTCATATTTCTTGTCTGTTTTTTTAGCGGGACAGGTACCTTTGTCAGAATAGCTACTGGAAGAAAATGGCTCTCACTACAATGACACTCTTTTATGTTCCTGGTGTTATTTCATTGTCTCAAATCAACACATACTTGTTAATTCCATTTTTGCAGACCTGTGTCACGTCTTTCAGTCCCACAAGACTAATCCTGTCCCACTGTCTGCCATAACCAAGACTGTCTTTTTATAGTTAGTTCCCTGCAACTCCTTGTGTCCCTGCATTTCATTTACTCAGGGAAATGGTGAGAGTCTGAAGGACATAAAAGATATCATGTGTTCCAAGTTCTTCTGATAATTCATCTTACATTTCATTGTGCATTATTTCAATAGGAGTAGATGTCCTGGTAATATCAGTACTGTTGTGATCCTTGACAGATTGTTTCAAGTTACTTATTGCTCATAATATAATATTGCTTAACATAGTGCTGTATTTACTTCCTACCTCTTAGTAGGTTTTTTTTAAAAAAATCCACTTTCTGACTGTATTATATCTCATATGGTTGTGATGTGCTCCCCTCCCTTCTCTGTAGTGCTTGACAGAGTTCTTGACCTCAAAGCATCAAATATTTTCACATTCTCTTTTTTCTTTTTCATTCAAGCTGAGCTGAATTGTCCTCCTTATCCTATTGTGTGTTTCCAAGTCTTGTGACTTCCTAACAATTTCTTAATTGTACATTTTATGGGATGAGGTTGCCAACTTTATGTCAGTTCCACTCAGAAGACTTGAAAGTTGTTCCTCGATCTCTTTGCAGCTTATCTTCAAACTCTCTGGCTTTGGGAGAAAGTGCTGACTATATATGTAGCATCTCCACAGAGATGAGAAGTTCTTTCCCTGTATTACAAATCCTGAGAAAGAGGTTGCTTCTTGTCACCAACAATAACAGCTGTTCAGCTTGTCTGTGATTCAAGTACGCTGTGCTTTGTTGGCCAGTACAAATGGGAATGGAGAAGGAATTAATGGCTGCAGTATTGTTGGCTTGAGTTTGACCAGAGAGTTATGCTAGATGTGACTTTAGATGGGTAGCACAATGTCTAATATCAGTTCTTATTTGTTTTTTGGTATGTAAAAGGCTTGTAGACATTGCCACTTAAAGATATATTATGAAATTTTAAATACATTCATTGTTAGTTTTAAAAAACAAGTGGGATATGGGAGGTCACACAGTGCAAGTTTTTTTTTTGTTTAACAAAAACCTCCTGGTTGTTAGGTGTAAAGAGAGGTTCTGAAGAAAGGATATTTTCATCCCTGGCTTTGTCCAGAGTTTTTTTTCCTTCCAAATTACCAAAAATTTCTGTATTAAATTGGTGGACAAGAAAGGACAAAGACAAAAAAGAGGGGGAATCACAGTGTCATGACAAGTCCTACACCACAGTTCAGAGCCTGTGTCAAATTGCTGAACTGTCAAGAATCTACTGTTGGGATGAGTAAGAGATGAATTATACTACTTTTGGCAATTTCACCTCAAAAATTATGAGTTACAATGTTGATAATCAAGAGTAGATAGTGGATATAAAATGCAAGTGAGTACTTTGAGTGAGTGCCTTAGTTCTTATAAAAATGTCTACTGAATGCATTTGCTTCATCAAAGCCCAAACCCACAGGTTCAGAGATGTACTCCTATGGTTGACAGCTCAGTCAATATCGCTCCTGCTCTGTTTCTTCCTGTCATAACATTGATTTCTGTAAGCTAGAGGAAGTAATCCCTGATGACACTGTGCAACAGTCTTAAAGAAAGTTTGTTTTCCCACTGTACTCTTTTTTCATACACAAATTATAAATGTATTTTATTTACAACCTGCTTACAAACTTCACCTTTTATAATTCAGGTGCATTTCACATCCTGACCACTGTATCAAGATCAGCTGCTTTTTAAATGCTTTCTCCTTGATTTTACACTTTTATGGGACAACATACTTGATGATTCTTCTGCATCATGTCATCACTGCAAAACAATAATGTATGCTACTCACTTAGCTGCCAAGCTGGCTGGTGATGCATCATGCACCTGTTGCATGGAAGAGAAGACCATACTGTCATGCCACGTACTGTCACTCCACTGTCAACACCACTACATTTCATTTTGTGTCCTAACCTCATGGATCAACAACGTTAGTGGTAAAAACTGCTGCATAGCTGTAGTGACTTGATGTTCATATGAAACTAATTTTCTTTCTTCATTGTTCTGACTAAAAAAACCAAAGAAATCCATCTCTCTGGAATGTGACAGTGCTAGTCTCACTAGAAAGCAGGTAGTTTTCCAGGCAGTTCTGGAACGTTTTTAACTGTGAGGAATGAGAACCTAAAATTTAGTTTTAGTTTTATGGTATTGAAGAAACCATGGATCTTTGAAGTATTTGCAATCTGTTTTGTCTTATGTCCAGAGCGGCACTAGCTGTGAATTTGCAGCATAGCATTGGTATTGTTGATAAATGAGATGAAGTTTTGAAGGAAGGAAGGAAGGAATTGTGTATGTTTATAGCATAGGAGTGAAAATGACTTCATGGGTGAGTGGCATATCTGTTATAAACAGGCTTCAGTGGAGTCTGTCTTGAGGCAAGGTGTGATACCAGACTGGAAACACGAAGATACCCTTTCTACTCAGCTGACTCTTCTGATCTGTTGAGATGACATTTGTGACGAAGAGGTGGTGAAGGATTTAGCGTCACCGAGTGTGCCAAGCCTTACCCCACACAGAGAATCAACAAAGCTTAAGAGTGTCTGGAGCCAGACCAGGGGCAGGGAGGCATTGGTATGTGTGCACGAAGTCTATGTTGTTTCAAGAGATATAACGAGTTCAAATTTCAGACTCTGTAATTCCTCTAAGCACTGTTTTTGATCAGATAGAATCAGATAAGTTGTCACCTTTTCTATTTAACTTACATATAGACATGAATAACTTGTCATTCTCTATACTACATTGTTGTAGAATAAGCTTACTAAATAAAAAGAAATAAAACTGTACTTCAAAACCAGCCCCCTACCCACAACTAGTCTGCTTTGGTTGATGGCAAAAGAACATCATCTGCTCTTTGTTTCTGGAGAGTCATAAAGGATGTTATGGCCTTTTGTAGTATGAGAGGCTAAAACTTTATATTTTGCTTGTGTTTCTCTTCATAAACTGCTGTGAAATAAAATAAAATAAGCAAGTGAACCCAAAAGTCTGTATATGTCAATAAGCAGCCATCAAATGCTGTTCCTTCTTAACATAGCATTAATAGTTCCTCTTTGAAAAAGTCACAGACATACAAAACTCCTTGAAAAAAAAGAAAGCAAACTTCAAAAAGCTTCAGTGCCTTAACATGCTACAGTGATGTCACATGTCATTATTATTTTGTTCAGCAAATGAATTTTTGAATTTAAGGAAAAATCAGGGAATTTTGATAGCAAATAATAGGAAAGAGTAATCTAGATATTGCACAGTGCAAAATATATCCTGAGTTTGATGTCAGCCTTTGCATGAACAGTTAATCTTTATACTTTTCAAACAAGCAACATCTCTAGTACAACTGATAAGCAAGAAATGTGCTGAATACCAGCAAGATTTTAGGCCAGGGCATTGATGAGCCTATGAATTGGTAGTTTAGTACATATATCATATACCTATAACTGTATTCTCAAAGAACTACAGGAGAAAAAAGTGGGTTTGATATTATTAAAATATTATCTTCCATTTATTTTCATATTATATTTTCCCTATTTACAAGTAAAACCTTTTCTCCCCTTCTTGCCCAGCCAAAAAATCCTAAGTTCTAAAAGTCAAGACAGTACTTCACATCTTTACCAGCAAACTGCATTTGAAACATTAACAGTGTTCATAGGAGTTCACAAGGCAGTTCAAAGGTACCCTGGTTACACAGCAAATTTGCTACCATAATAACCCTTTCAACCCAAGAAGAGGACAAATTACCTAGGTCCCTTGGTAGGAAAAACAGGCAGCGTGGGTAGATTTAATTTCACCTAACATCAGCCATCCAAAGTTAGATGTCTCAATTAAACTGGCTGCTTAGCCTCTTGCTCTGGTGAGGGGATGGAAAGAGACAGGTACTTCCAGAGAGTAATTCATCCCATCTTAAGATAATTTTTCAAGCTAATGGGATGGATTGCCATTACTACCAGGAGGCTTTATAAGTTTATTTGGCTGTAGAACAGGTTACAAACTTCGACTTTGTTATCAGAATACATACTCTTTCTGCTTTTAAAAAATATTGTCAGAGTAACAACACTTGTAAGTTTGTGCTTTGCTTTGCTTTCCTGATTTTGAAGTGTGCTCCTACATTGAAGCTTTCCTTGACTGAATGAGAAATTATTTATGGACTGTAAACCATCTCGGCTTGTATTGTATACAGTCATTAATAGTGTTAGCCCAACAATGACATAGTAACATATCTTTTTGTGAACTGTCCTCTTGAGCTATACTCAGATTTGCATGTATTGGCCTAAAAGTTTTTTTCTGGCTTCATGCTATGTTATCTACTGTGCTCAGGAGTTTTCCTGCAAATTGCATATAAAGCAGCAGCTTTACCCATACACTGTAGCATTTGCTCTTCTATCTGTGCTACTTTATTACTATGAAAACTACTCCTACTGGGATTTGGAGACATCCTGACATTGCATCATCATTCCTCATATAAAGGTTTATGTCAAGGCTTGGGTCTAGCTGTGTCCTTGAAACACATTGCACCTGAGCTTACATCAGATTTTCTTGTTTTCTACCAAATGCTGTCTGGGCAGCAGTGTACAGCCCACCAGCTTTCCTCCCTCTCTTTCTTTTCTCCATAACTTCTATCTCAGATATCAAAACCCTACATATCCAGTTGGCAGTTTTGCCTTCAAAAGTACAGTCTGGTGTGAAAATTGTTTTAGCTTTCTTAAGTTTTCAGTAGAACTTGATTGGTCTTTTAAAGTGCCTGGTGGTCACCTGCAGCTGTGAGAGTTTAACCTCTCTTCACAGGTGGGGGAATAGGGAGGAGGGGCAAGGACATAAGGAACAGCTTGAGAAAGCAGGTAATTAGCACAGTCAGTCCTAATTAGTTTTTAATAGTTAGGGAGGGGGGTTTGCACCTACATGTTGCTGAGAGACAGCTTAAAGGGAGCAGAAGTGAACTGGGAAGGTAAAAGGGCTGCTTACAAAATTAGTGGAGTGGGGGCTTGCTAGAGGCTTTTAGAGAGTTGAGAGCTGCTTGGTTTGTGTGTTTTAACCGATGCTTTCAAGGAGCTCTACAAGACTATAGAGGGAATTTATGTCAAGACCTTGTCCTAGTTGTGCCAGAGGGAGAGTCCTTAAATGTTCTGTGTATGTACTTCTTCTTTCTCGAAGGAAGAGAGATGAGGAAGGTGATTTTAATTGAAGAAAGAGATGTGGTTTAAGAGGCTAAATG
The DNA here is from genome assembly GCF_017976375.1 of Cuculus canorus. NCBI lineage: Eukaryota > Metazoa > Chordata > Aves > Cuculiformes > Cuculidae > Cuculus > Cuculus canorus. The sequence goes on from NC_071402.1 coordinate 116,515,838, forward strand.
CAGTCTGTGTTCTCTGTGGTGAAATACCTAGTGACAATGCAGCAACTTGAGGTCTCCTTTGTGTTGCAAGCTGCATGCAAAAGCTATTCATCCAGCAGAGAGAATGGTCTAGCTTGTGATCTTGGCTGCTAGGTGTGAAGGGTTATATTCCTAGAAGTAGGTGGTTGTTCAGTTTCTACCAGTTCCGGTGAAATAGGAGTAAGAGTGTGTGTGTTTATGTGTTTGGAGTTTGTTCATGCATATATTTTTTAAGTCACCTGACTCAAATACTTTAACTGCTTAGAAAAATAGGGGATGTGGTCTGCCCTTGAAATTTTTTGTTGCCCCTTATAACATGGAGAGAAGCTCAGATGGGAATATTTTCTAGGTCTTTCAGAATCTGCTCCAAATGATCTGATATAGAATCTCCTGTGCGTAAGCAGTGTTAGCCTTTGCTGTATAAACCCATATTTTGATTTCCTTGAAACATGCAAGCGATCCTACTCATTGATCTATGAATGGAGAGGTAAAAAAAAAGCCTGGGAGTATAGTGGAAATAAATGCTGACCTTGGACCTTTCCTACTACTATGTCTACAACTTATTTTTTTTTAAAGTGCCTACCTCTTAATCAAATTGGAAGATGGAGGTCAGCTTCTAAATGCAGCTGAGGCTCTGATTCTTTCTGAAAAGTCAGATGAAAAATGATCTTCTGCCTCTGTCTTTGGAGGTGTTTATCTACTGGCTGCCTGGCATGGAAAGAGTCCTTTAATTTCTCTGCAATATTGCAGGACTATTTCTCTGCAGCATATCTTTCTTTGGGATGTCCTTGAAACCGAGGTGGAAGACCTCAAAAGAGTGGTTGTTGTAGAGGAAATGTGCCTACTAGAAGTAACAGGTGTTTAAGTAGGTAATGAAACCAAAGATTGCTATTTATTTGTTTAGACAGGAGTAATGTGCAGTTTTTATTGAACTATACTAAAGGCAGACATACATTTTATTTATATAAATTAATTATGAAAGGTGTGTGGTACTTGTAGGAAGGAATCTTGCTGGAAAACAACTTCCAGATGCTTCCAGAAAAACTCCAGCTATCCTGTTATACAACTTATTTGTAGATTGATCAATCTTTCCTCCGAAGAAGATGAAGATAGTTTTCATAAGGTTTCATAAAGCCAAAATTAATATTGTATGCAATTTGTCTTTTCTGAAGTTTCTAACAAAAGAAAGTGTTATTCTCTTGTGTGGCATATTTGTTTATTAAAAAAATGACTACCATTGTAGGGATGGACAGTAGAAGCTACGTATGTGATACAGTAATGCTAATAATTAAATTTGTAAAATAACTGCTTTTCAATGGACTAACACAAAAGCATAATTACAGCAGTGGCTGTTTCTCATTAGTGGAATGACATGCCAGCTTTAGAATATGTAATGATGTATAAGCCCTAGTGGTTATAATTGGCGTAGAAATGTACTATATCCTTGGGTGTTAAAAGCCATAAGCTATTTATTTTCATACTTACAAAGAATATAGTACATTGTGGTGTAAATCTCAGATGGATTGCCTTGCTTGCATTTTTTTTTTAGTATAATTTATGTCCATATGGTTCAAATATGAATCTATCCCCTTATTAGTATCCTGCTGGTGACATAATGTACTGATAAATTAGTATCTCATGTCTGGAAAGCCTGTTTGAATTCAGATCTCATGAGTAGGTAACTCAAATCTGCCTGATCTTCCTGATACACAACGCCTTGTTGTCGCAAGGTTTCTGTAGTACCTGAGCTGTGACAAGATAGTAGTGTGATATATTTGCAAGATATTTGGCTATTGACTGTGGTGGGAGGTGTTTTGGGCTTTCTTGGAAGCACAGAATTCAGGTAGTGAGGGATGGATTTGGAGGAACTCTGTGTTATACTAGGCTCTAGCCTAAAGTAGGAGTGAATAGGGTAGAAGTTCATGGTAAAAAATAATTTTGAAACTGGGGATAGAGTATATTGAAACAAATGGTGATGTTTTTCTGGACACCATATCGCATTGATTCTTGTGTAGCAACAAAGGCAATTTGATTATAAGGTCCATATGCGATACATGTGATACGAGTATGAAAGTCCGTGGTATGGTGTTTTGTTTTTTTTTTTTGCTTAGTGCTTCAGAAAACAAACGTATGGAGTTGAGTGAAAGAAACATAGGGGTAAATCATAAAGACTGTGCTTTTTCTTCAAAAAGAAGTTGGTAAATAGCTACTGTCCTTTATTGCTTATTCTGAAAATATTAATTTTATTTTTGGGTAAGGTGAAATGATTCTGAAATATCAATTTTGCTTTATTTTCTACGAGTTGTGGACAGCTTCTGTAGAACTAGTATGAAGTATGGAATGAAACATCCCTATGTGTTCGGAGAAAATACAGATATAACTTCTCAGAACAGGCAAACAAATGCCTTTAATGATGTCTTCCTGGAAAACGTGTGTATTTAGAGCATTTGATTAATCTGAGTGAATTACCTGGCTGAAGGGTAGTGCTTTGCAGCCCTAGTTAAGGTTTTAGGGCTCAGCATTGAAATTTGAAGTTTAGGGGACGTGAAGAAGTTGAAGTGAAAATTGAGGTTCTGAGGTGAAGGCTGAACAAAGCATTGATAGCAAATCTGGGAAACTTTTATCACTGCTTTATTTCTGATTTTTATGCTACTGTATTGTATTTATGGTTTCTTGAGGTTTTTGTTTAGCTTATTTTTTTACTATGGGAGCTCACATGGATGAGATTAGTGAAGCTGTCTGTGTATAGTGAGATGTTAGTGAATATTTGACATGTCTGTGTTTTATTTTGCAGAGAACTACAGTCAACAAGACTTCTGGTGCTCCTTCCTACAGCAGATGGTCCAGTTCACAGCCCCATCAGGTAATATGTCCTTGTCAGAAAGGATATGAAGCTCAGGTTGACATCTGCTTCCTTTTACAATGAATCTATGAGGGGATATGAGAGTGTTATTTACCTGCATTAGCCCAACTAGGTCATGCTGATCTTGGAGGTTGTTGCAGGATATCCAGTGGCAAGCTGTAAGATGCAGGTGCTGTTCATGGAGGGTACAACTCAGACTCCTCTAATGCAGTGGTCTCTCTCTGTGGGTTGTTGGGGATGGTTATTGTGGCTGGATCACCCTATTTTTTGCATCTTGTCACTTAAGCTAGAAATGTGTTTGATGCTCTTTGGCAATGCATGAAGTAATGTTCTCCCATGCTGCTCCTTCCTCTTCCCAGTATTTTTTGCACCACTTGAATTGTGGAGTAGTTATGATGGCCAAGACTTTCAGGAAAATTTGTTATAAACCCAGACTGAAGCTGGAAAGCTATTCAGTGGTAGCCAGGAAGCAATATTATTAAAGGCTTTTTAATAAGAATATGAATCTTATCCAGGGTTTCTGTTACTCCATCAAACCCAAAATACTATCTTGACTATAGATGAGGACATGGCTTGCTTTGTAATCAAAGAACAATATATTTCAAGAATGGCAACTTCCTTTTTAGAAACTCGGGTGTTTGTTCAGTGTTGCTTATATTAACAGCTTGTATATAGCAGCAGTGACTGTTCCTCTCTTCCAGCATGTCTGCATGTTAATGGGAGGCACGTTCCTAAGTCAGGAGGAGATCATCTTAATAAATTGTATGAAATGCACTTTACACATTGTATTTCGTTTTCAAGGGGAGAGGGGAAGAGAAGTACCTAAAGATTTGTTCAGTGTGTCACATCCCTGCCAAATTGCTAACAGGGCTGAAGGACTAACTATCAGGAATGTTGTTTGAAAGTATGTCTAGACCAGCCAGCATCTGCAGGGAAAAAATGATACCGTATGCCTGTGGTAGTTTTCTTCCACTTGCGTTGTACTTCAACCATTTTAATCTCACCTTCCTTTGTCATTTACACTCTAATCTTTTCTTTTTCATCCTTGTTTATTGTAAGCTGTTGTCTTCTGTGTTTTGGGTTTAATAAGCTTATAAACTTGCCTCACAGATATTACAAATTCCAGTACCAACTGTGAGGATGTATAGCCACGCCACAGTTCAGCTTGGGAGATCTGGATACTGCTGTGTGCTCTCATGAGCTGAGTGGCAAAATATTTGTATTGGATCAGAGATTTATATTCAGCCTTGTAATTTGCCAGCAACTATATATAGTTTATTTAAACTTTGTTTTTTTGAGATGGCTTTCCAGGAAAGAAAAAGATTAAAGTTCAAATTCATATTGTCTGCATTTTCTTTAGTCTCATGCAGTGAACCCAGTGAAGGCTTTTCCGCGTACATCTTATAAGAATCCACATGGAAATCTAATAGAACTACATGGCTAAGACCTTTGATGCATCTAAGAAATGTTAGAAGTGAAATTGATTTCCTCCTTCCCTCTCCCAAGTTTTCTTTTTTCATTTCCTCTGTCTGTGTGACGTTTGAAGGTCCATTGGGTGAGAGATTTGAAAGAGTTCTGCAGATGGGGTCAATGAGTCACTGAAAATAACAATTTTTTTGCTGACTTATTTTGCTTTGTGCTACCTAGACATGCTTGTATCTTGTATTGGATGAGCTGAAGCATGTTTATCTGTCTCAAATATGCTATCTGGGGAAGGTTTTTAATACGCTCCTATTTAACTCATTGCTGTCACGGACATGTGGAATTAGTGTGCTCAAGTTTTTTATTTTTTCATGTGAAGCTGTTCAGAGAATGTTAGTTTTTTTTTTTTTCTTTTCCCTGGTTCTTGAGCCTGGGAAAGCGTCTTGTTGCAGGGGAGGCATCTTTAAAACTTGATTAAGAGGTTCCTTCTGACTGCCCTGGGAAAGAGGCGTCACTACCTGCTTCAAGTTAGCTTTTTTCAAGCACTCCACTTTCTCAGTGTCAGAATAAGAAGCCAGTAGTCTAAGAGGCTGATTTTCTTTGAAGCCAAATAATTAATCTATTTAATTAAAGGACTGAGAGGAGGGCAGTGAAGCCAAACCAAATCTAAGCTTCTGACCTGGCGTCCATGGAGCTGTGTCGGACCTTGCTGCCTTCAATAAATTGGCTTGAGGAATGGAATCAAGGAGAAGATACAAACTGACGCTAATGAGCTGAAATTGCCTATGCTGCCATTCCCGGCTAGTGGCATCACTTGATGTGAGAATAAGTCTTCTGCAATTTTGTGAGGAGCTCTGAAGTGAACGTAGTCCTTCTGTGGTACTTTCAAGACTGTGTGTGCTTCTTGAAGTGCATCTGGCTCTTGTGGCTGATGAAAGTGAAGAAAGAAGTGGCACTTTATCAGGCATGATGATGTAGCTGATTTCTAACATGATGCTGCTTTTGCCGAGTGGGATGGCAGCTAGGCCAGAGTGTCTTACAGTGATGGTCTATCCATGTGGGGGACTGGCTGTCTCTCGTATTAGGAATCATAGGTACACAGGCAAGGTGGGACACAAGGCACTCGGCATTGCAGCTCAGCTGTCCCTAGAAGCAGTTTTAACATTAAGAATTCACTCATTACTAGTAATGACTTGAAAACTAAAGTACTAAGAACTATTGGGGTGGTAGAGCCAATGTAGAAATTTGTGAAACTGACTCAGAAGTGTTTTATCCCTAGAAAATCAGTATTTCAGGTGCCAGCTTATGGTTGAGGCATTGAAAGAAACCATAGGTGAATTATCTGGAAAGAAAGAATAATGAGACAACAACCCTCCTAACTTGCTTATTTAGGTCGCTACTGTTCATTAGAGGCAAAAAGTGGCTAGCACTTGAACATCTCACAATTAATTTGCTTTATAAAAGCAGAAAACAGTGACACCTTGACTCTTAATGATTGAGAGAGGGGCTGTCTTTTCTTGGTCATGGGCACATTAGGGAGTTGGTCAAGTCAGACCCCTCACTTTGTCCCCGCTGTCAGCTGGCACTTTTGTGACAGTATTCAGAGTCTCTTGCAGAAGAACTGTATCTTTAGAGATGCTTAGATTTGTATTACTCTTTAGAAATATGTGAATGCATCTTTAGTATTTGGTGCTAAATTAAACTGCAGAATAATTGATGTCTTAAATGTCATTAAAAATAATATAGAACACTTCAGCTTTTTCCCATTCCGCATGCCTGTTGTCATGATTTTAGCTTGAGTTAATAAAGTAAAGATGCAGAAAGTGAAACCGTCTGATGGACAATGAGACAGAAGGACTCTCAGCTGAACTTCTATAATATTCCTCTATCTTGGTCCACTGCTGCCGGCTTTCTGGCGTTGGCAGCACAAGCTTCTTGCTTTCTTGCAGGTAGTCAAAGCTTAGTCCATTGCTGAACTCTGGCATCAGTGCTTTAATTAAGATAAGAATGTATTTTCTTTAATGTCCTGCTCTTTAAACATAAAGATGAGTACTATATTTTAGTACCCAGTAGTTAGTAGTATTCTTGGAGAAATTGGGACAGTGGATATGGATATATATACACTGTAGGATCTAAATTTTTAAATAGGCCAACTCTTCTATCGCATCACGTAATAGTTTATTGTACAGCATCTTCATGACTGAGATGTTGGAAATACCAGTCAAGAAGACAGAAGCTAGGAAAGATGAGATTCCATTTGTATTGTGGCAGCTGTTTCATTGAATTCCAAATCAGAGTTTTCAGTATATGTGTAACTTGGCTCTCTTGCTTGCTCCCTGTTATATGCATGTGTGTGTCCCCCTGATTTCCTCCTCCTTTGTTTTTGCTCTTGCATTCTTCCTGTATAGGTATTTGCGCAGTAATGTGTTGATAAGCAGGTAATAATGCATAGTTGTGAGTTTAGTAGTCTTTTTCATGATTTGTGAGGTTCAAAATTAATCTTGTGATTAATCATTCAGTATGAGACTAGAGTGTTTAGTTTTAAGAAGGCAGTCCAGATATGGCTGCTGGTAGTAGTTTGGATGGTTCAACCAATAGTAGTTGGGATGGTTGCAGGCTGCTTTTATCCAAATTAATGGGGACCTGTAGGTGGAATTCATCACTTGTTCGAACAGGGTGATGGTTAATGGTGAGTTTGCTTTGTAACATCTAGCACGTTGCCTGAACAAAAAAGGTTATAGGAGAACTTATCAATGGCTCAGAAGATCCATTACTGTGAAGTGACTTTTCTTTTAACTTAGTGGAAGATACTCCATTCTAAATACTAAAAAGATTCCTGTATTTGGCTGTTTTATATAATCTTTGGGTTTTTTCTTTCAGTGCCTCAAGTCTGACTTGGAAGAAGTCAGTATTGAGAAAGTCACTGTGTGTCTGACTCAGCTTTTTGCCTTTCCACTAAGCGTTGCAAACTGTGGCAGTAAACTTTAGGTTAAGTGCCTGTCCACTAGAAATTATACAGAGAACACCAACAATTTTCTCAGAAGCCACTGAACAGCTGTGAAATGGCAGCAACATTCCTTCACTGTTGATCTAGGTTTGAGCTGCACCAGTCTGCCTATCAAAATGAGAGTGACTTAGTCCAACTACTGGGGTTAAACATTCTTAAAAAGGTTAAATGAGATCTGGCAACTTTCCAAAAGCAAACCAGACAACTCAAGCAGCAGAAATACTGCTGCCTCCTGGTACTTGGCGTGTAACCAAAGAAGTGTAGCAAAATTTGGTGGAATTAATCAGAGTTCATAGAGGAAATTTGTCAGTTTTGCAATAAATTGAGCATAACCCCCTTCAATACCTGCTTTCCATAATACATCTTTTGAGAACTATACATACCTAATACACCATAAATCATCGTCGTTTTACAACATTTGAGTTTGCTTCTCATTGCACTTTGATCCTAGTTAATTTATTTAAATCATCTTTGGATAAACACATAGAATATAATCAAATATGGAATTAAAAAAAAATCTCAAGTTTTTTTTTTTGACATGTTAAATGGACTCACCTCTTTCAACAAGCCTCTATTAGGGTTGCCTTAGATAATTCATTAAACTTGAGGTTGAGGTAATGCCTTGCAGAAGCAACTTTAGCTAGTGAAATACTTGTTGCAAGGCGTAATGTATAGAAGAGTTATTACACTTCTGAAGAGTTGGAAAAAATCAAATAACTGTAGTCAGAAATCCAAATTTGTTGCTCTTATTACATCCATAGAAATAAACTGAAACTTCTTTTGCTTGTGCTTCATGGCTTAGTATGAGTGACAAAATGGAAGAAAACTTTTTCATTCTATAGAACTGATCCTTCTAGAGTGTTCTGTAAGTTAGAGATGTGTATATGTATCCCTTGCCAAACATGGGTTTTCGGCATTAGTTCCCATTACACAAGAACAAGACTATAGTATTACGTTATGTGAAGTCTGAAAAGCGCATGCTTTGTAGAAGTTATAATGACCTAAGTCTTGATAAACTAATTATGTTAAATTTCTAAAGCCCTTTTTAACTGCTGTATTGTTATCACTCTTTTAAACCCGATGACTCTAATTGGTCTGTTCAATGAATTCTGGCCTTCTCCCCTCACTGCAGCTTCTTATATATGTGCTATATCAATGACCTGGTAATTCAAAGATTAGAACTTTCTCCTGATTATTGTGTTTTTACACTGAAACTTTTTGAGTAATTGTTATGAAAACATAAGAGGACTCTTCTATGATGCAGTACTGAGTTTTCAACAAGTGCAAGAGGGAAGTATCATGGATTTCCTTTCTCGTAGTTGCTCGGAGATATCATTGGTATTTTATTGCACTTTCAATTGGGGTTCAGAAGATTCCATCTATAACCTGGTGAATCTTGAAAACGGCATGCAAGGAAAAGCTTTTGTTCAAAATGGTGTTTCGAAGCAGCTGCTGTAATAGGATTTTTTTTTTCTAGACTAGCTAACATTCTTTACTCTGTTCACTTGTTATGTAACTATTTTTGACAACGAATAACCAAATGAATGTGTTATGCTAAGTATCTGCTCAGTGCTCAAGTTTGTGTAGAGAAGGGTGTATGGTGGGAATGGGGGGGGAAGTAACAGCATCTGTGATGACTTCATATCTTGTATCGTCACTGAAATCTGACCTATGTCTTTTGGAAACCCCAATTTAAAACTGCAGATAGTCAGTTTGAGAACTTCCTAGAATGTTCCTCCCGTAATTCTTAAGTTTATTTCTTTTAGTGAATGAAGCTTATCGATATTCTACCTGTGAATGCTGACTGCTCCTTATAACCTGGCCTATTTTTGACCTAATTTCTTCAAGAAAGGGAAGGGTGCAAGTTTCTTCAACCTTCTGTAGATGTGAAGTTTTTGTGTGAATTGTAAGAGTACAGGAGAGGAGAGAGACTAGTAATGCCACAACAAAGGAAAGCATGAGATCACTCTTCACTAGCAACTCATGGGGGAGAATGATGTTATGGATTTCCTAACAATGGGGCAAAAGTATCAGTTGTTGGTGCCTGTGTTTTTTCAAGAATGAGGCTAAACTTTCTCTCTTGTGCTGATTTTCTCATTAATGGATGACCTCACCCCAGAGCTTAAGGAATAATTCAATTAAAGTCAATCAGCTGCAAGACACGTGTACATTCGCTATCAGGCTTAATTAGTTTTGTTGTTCACACAGCTACACAGTTGAATTCTAACAAAATTCTATATTGGATTGATTGAATTCAGAACTCTTTAGATCTGACTCTTAAGTAAACTCTCTCCTTGCTGCATCTAGCAACGTTATTCCCGACTTTTCTCAAGGTTCACATCTTGTTAGATAAACTTCAGATAATATTGTATGAAGCAGTACATAATTTTACAGTCAGGTCTTTCCATTCTGCTGATTGTAATATCCCTGGTGTGTGTGTGTTGGCTAACAGAAAAGATTGACAAAGGATTTTACATACAAATATCTTTCCTCATGTTCTATTATATGTATCATTTCATATCTTCTGTTGTAGACTTCTTGGTTTTGACTTTGCTATGACATCTTAAAAGAAAAAGAAGCTGCCAGCGTATGATGTTTTAACACTTGTCAGCAATTCATCATGGTTCTTCTTACTTTAAATTCAATTGTTCTTGGAATGAACAATTCATAGAGGTTTTCTTCTTTTTCATTTTGCTTTCTAGTTATTGCAATCAAATTGATTCTAAAGATTATTAGTATTACAAGCAGCAGCCTACATGTGTATTACTGTGTATTCCCCTCTTTTTTCAGTGTTCCAATGTTTTTAAAGATTGGAAGATAGGTGGAAGCAGAAGAATTAAGTTATTTTTAGGAGACTTTTGCCTCTCTGTCCTATTAGTTAAAAGTAACAGATGGGCTCTGCTCTCTGTGCCTCTCATCTTTTATATTCCTGAAGCCTTAAACCTGGAACGGAAATGCAGCAAAGAGACCAGAGCTGGCTCCACCTTCAGCTATGCTGACAAAGGGTTTGATGATTTTCCAGAGCAAATGTTATCTGAGGGGTAGGGCTAAGCTTTGGAGGAGAAACAGCTGGCATCGAGCTGTGTCCAGGGGCAGGTCGGGTCGGGGACATGTCTAGGGAAGACTGTCAGACCAGGGCTTGTGGCATAGAACTGTTTCTTTGTCTTTCTAAACAAGCTCCTGAAAGAAAAAAGTTCTTTAAAAGCTTTCACCTTTCTTGTCTTTCACAAGAAAGAGAACAAAGCTGGCTGATTGATTGTTTTAATAATCTAAATGATGATAATTCTGCTTGATATTTAACCATGCATATCTGAAAGAAACAATTGGTGGATCAACAAAAACAGATCTGCAGGCTACATTTGAGGGAAGAGCTGAAAAAGCTAATTTGGTTATAAAGAATAGGGTATGCTTTGTAATGAGAAACGACAAGGCATTTTTCTGCAACTGTCATGGCAACTTTAAGGCTTCTTTATATAGTCTAATTTAAAATGTATTTACCCTGTAGCAATGAAATTGAAATCTATGTATGAATCATAAAAGCTGGAGCTGGGAAATACCACTTGAACATATGGACCGGTTCTTCAACCGATACAATTCAATTTAACTCTAAGTCAGTGAACAGATACTCTCTGTCTTCAAAGTTAGGCCTGTTTGTCCCAGGTTGTTTTCTGATGTGGACTCCTTCTAGAGTCTCTTTGTCTAATCTTGGAGCTGGCCTTGGCTAAGAAACTTTCATTACTTGGAGATCTCGCTATTTCAGCTTTACTTCAGCAGTTTATGACCTCTGCTTTCCAGTGCATGGCTCTATGTAAGCTTGAATAGTCATTGAACATTAGTAAAAATTTGTTATATCAAGATACTTACTGGTCCTTGTGTTTCTAGGTACAAATTATTTGCAAGATCTTGATTGTATGAGTGCTCTTTTTTTGTTTGTTTGAGCTATGTTGATATTTGAAATCAAGTTACACTTCTAAGAAAATGTCGGTGTATTTTTGCTGTTCTGTATTAATGGTGAATCGGTTACTCACTGGTTAATAGTAAGCATGGATGGAAGTTATCTGAAACATGTGAATGTCATGCTAGGAAGAAAATGAGACTTCTATATCGCAATTAAATTCAGCATGAAGTTCAGGGTGATGGTTCTCCCAGCGTATCTAGAGATACTGTGTCATCCTAATGATCAGTGTTTAGACCTACAGGGAAATTCTTCGATAATTTCTTGTGTTCCTGGCAGAAACTAGTTGGCCTCCTCAGATTCACTGAAACTTGTGTCTTATCCATAGTTTGCTATCCTACTGGAGAGTTCTGTTTCTGAGGTTAATGATGTTTATCTTTATTATGGTGCAGTTCTGCCAGTGCCTGAGAACATCTTGTAGAGTGACCACGACCTTATCTATGAAGAAGGCTATGAGCTGTGGATGGGATTATTTTAATAAGCACCAATGTTTCACACATTTAGGGTGTGGGATTGTTAAAAAAGCATAGGCCCATTAATGACATACAGTCATATCTCAAAGTTTGCTGATGTTGGAGGCCAGGACCCTAATTCAAGTATAAAAGAAATATTTGGCTCTTCTATGAAAAAAGCTAAAATAGGGATAGTGTAGGCAAAGAACTGGAAAATGCAATTCTGTATAAGCTTGGCTTAGATTTCGTCATAAATCCACTGTTTTCAGCTATAGTGGATGTGAAAGATAATGTGGCAGGGGAAGATTTGCACAGGACTACGAACTTGAATTTAAACTGTCAAAAATGAAAGAAAAACAACAAACAAGCTATTGAAAAGGCCAAAGTAGTGAAAACAGAAATTCTATAGGCTTCAATAGTAACATAGAGTTGTGATCAGCAATGTAAGAACTCTCTAATGAAATGAGTAGTTGTGTTGGTTTCTTTTGCTATTAAGCATGAATGGTGCTCAAATGGAGAAAGAACCTGAACTGCAATGAATGAGTGACAATGCCTCAATGGCTGAGGTTGATTTGGGTTCTTCATGCACAGGTTAAAATGCAGATGTTAGCTGGATGGTTGCAAAATTAAGAAGGGAAAACCATTAACAGAATGTTGTGTGCAAGTTGCTATGAAACCCATCCAAAACTTGTGGGGCGAAATGGTAATCTTGCAAAATATGATAGTGTGCCTCAAACTTAAGGCACAGAGACTTTCCTTTCATGGTTTACATTTATAAGCAGGGAAAATAATAAGCAAAACTATGCTGTGTGCTTCCATAATCATGGCTGACTGTAAGGAGTGGGTGAAAAATGTTGTTAGTTTTCCCAGTGACTTTTAGAAGGGTCTCCAAAGGCTAGACAAGACTCTAAGCCACTTGTCACAACTGAGCTCTGTTGTCTCCTGCAGTACAGTACTTGCTTATCCTGCTCAAGAGCAAGCTCTGCTTGTATCCATCTAATAGGAATATATTGAATCTCGCATGGAGCGCGAGCAGGACTTTGATCAATATTGCACGCACTTTATTTGAGGACCTACAGCAGAGGCCCTACACTTAGAAAAACAATTGAAGTAGGTCTTGGGAACACTTCACAGAATACATAAACAGATGATATTATGGTCTCAGTTGAAATCTAGTTGTATTGAACTGAAAATAGACCATACAAGGACTTAGTCCTTGTAGTAGGACCCGTCATGCAGTAGGCCAGCAAGCTCTGTTTGGATTCCTTTGGAAAATAAAACTACAAAAAAGTGTATCTCACTTGAAGAATGTAGTACACCTCCCCATACTAGCCTGTGGGCTTCTGAAGGAAGGGGTTTCTGTGTGTTATCCTTTGTATACTTCAGTCAGTATCTGGTAGTAACAATTGAAAATATGAACTGGCCAGAAGACAACATTTCAGGAGTTGTTCATGAGATCTTGTGCTTATTTAGGGGAAAGCAGGAATCTTAGAGTCAGTTTAATTTGGCAAGATAAGTGTATTATCCCTGACCTTCAATCAGTTGTTCCCTGTTCTCCTGTGCAACAGGTCAATGGTAGTATTAAATTACTACATATTGACAAACTGTGAGTTGTGGAGCATTATCTGAGCTGCATGTCATCTGATGTTTGTTTGCATGACTTTTTGCATGTTGATTTTTATCTATGAACATTGTGCCAAAACACTTGCTTTTGTAAAGTAACTATGGAAAATTAAGTGCAACTGGTATTAAGTTCTGATTTAGGCCAGCATAAACAGCCTGTTCAGAACGAAAGGCTTTTCATGCCCTTTGGCTGCTTGTTTTCAGTGCTAGTAACCAGTCCCAAGTCTTCTGTCACTGTATGGTAGTCTAGCATCTTTTCATTTTGGTCTGTTATTCAAGAAACTAAATTGTGTTCTGAAGTAGATACTTACCTTATCTTAAGCATTGCTCTCTTTAAAGTCCAGAGCCTTCTACGAAGTTCTCCTTAGTCTATTTTTCTTGTGCGATGGTAATTCCCAAATGTAGGATCTGAGAAGTCTTATCGTTACTAAGTAATAGTGGCTATACCAGCCTTTGCAGCACAAGTATTAATATGAAATCCTATCCTAATAACGGCTGTAAAAGTGTTCATATAGCTGTATTAAGAAGTATGAGAAATAATTGTAAAAGGCTATATGTTTTGACTGGTATGGAAAGTGTCCGTGAACAGGAGTGTTCTCATGTCACAGTTAAGTAGTTACTCTTGTGCCAGAACCGTTTCGGAGTTCCTCATGGTTAAACTTAGAGTGATTATTTCTCGTCATCAGTGGGAAAGCTTTATTTAGGGACTTACAAGCTGTACTATTTTTTTAAATTTTGTTGATGTATTTTACCACATTAAAATTTAGAAACATCTGCAGAATGAATTTTGAGTCTTCCAGTCTCTCTCCTATATCGCCCTTAATATGATCTTTGTCAAGGACCACTACATTTGATCCCTGAATTACAATAAAACTAGCACTATTGGTTGGGCTTGCTTGAGAGCCAGACGTAAACTTAAATGACCAAACTTCCAACTCCAGTTTATATGATACTTTGTCACGTATCTGTCCTGAAGGAGTATAGTACCTACTTGGACCTTTACTCTGAATTGCTACAGCTGTTCTGTTGTTACTTAAATATGGGTTATGTGATATATTCCCAAAGTGGAGGCTGTGTTAGGTTATAAAGAATAGTTTTCACATGTAGGGTGGGCTAGGTCTTCCAGTTGCTGCTGCGGTGTGACAATAATCTATCACCATGGCATATTGTATATGTGTCAATATAGCAAGAAGAGAAGTAAGCATCACAATCTCAAGCAACATAAGGCTTTCCACATCAAAGCCACCAATTCCCACATGATAGTTATGAAGGATAAGTGAGATAGAGCCAGCATTCAGAAAATGCTGGAGAACTTTGAGCTCATCTTGCTAAGACCTCTAGATCCACTACTTGGGATACTGCTCAGCTTCACTTTCCCTTTTGCTGCTGGTGCCTGCGGAGATTTGCTAAACAGCCACAAACTCGGGAAGAGGCAGGGAGCACCACAAACTTTCCAGTGAGTGTTTTTTTTCTCACTTCTTTTTGTCCTGCAACTTCTTGTGGTTTCTCACAGTTACAAAATTAACTGTAAGCTGCTTTCTAATGATTTTATAGAAGAGTCGGCGCTCCTGTGTTCTTCAGAGCTGACAGATGCATTTACAGCTGAGCTAGCTCTTGAGGGAGGCTCATTCCAGTGTCTGCCACAAGGAGGCAGAAGCATTAAATCTTAAAATATTTTTCAACCGGGTCCTTGATATGCACCTCAGTTTATTAAACCTATACTTTGGAGTATCTGTAGCTGCTTCTGATGTATACAGATGATTGGGACAGGGAGATGTTGCAGCAGAGGATTCAAAGCATCAAACAATTTGGTGTCAGTGGAGTTTTACTTGGTGTTTTGAGGAGGTATAAAAAATTGTTATGACAATGTAACTGTAACAGTTAAAACAAAGACCTCCAGGCACCAGTCCTGGGACAGTTTCCCACCCACTACATTTCAAAGTTATCACTTGTGGTCACTTTCCCTTTGAAAGGCAACTCTAAAGTCCAGATTAGTGACAGTGACACATTAACATTGCAGTAATTGTATTTTCAAACGTGTCTGGCTTCCTGTTCAGCTAATATGTTGCTTACTCAGCTGCTTGCAGTAATTTAGAAACGCAGCATGGCATATTCTTGTTTCTAGACTACCTTCTTGGTGAGGATGTGGTCTGATTGCACTGTGATAATTCTCCTAGAGGAAAGCTACAGAGAATTCTAAAAAGCGTGAGTGGTTTAATTGAGTCTGATCCCTGCACAGCACTACTGAATGTGAATGAAATCCCACTTGCATCCTGGTGAACAAAGTATTGAGAGCTTGATGGTAGTTTATTGCATGTGCTTTTTTATAATTGCTATTGCATGTGAAAGAAATGGAGAAGGGGAGGCAAAAAAAGAGTGAAAGCCTGTATCTTGTCCTGAATTTGGCCTACTTTACTTAAGCATCAAAGCACATATGGCAGAAAGGTCACCTGGTTATCTGAAACAACTGCGACACGTTACATACCTGGGCATAATGGAACCTGTTTAATGACATGGTAATGTCCGATGTCCTAGATGTTACTGTCTGTGTCAGCCTTCGTCTAACTGGCTGTAAATACAGAACCTCTACTGCTTGTTTTAGACTGCTAAAAACTGTTAATTTAAGCTGGTTCATATTAAAATCCACTTTAAAGAGGAATTTCTTCCTGACTAAAATTGTGTGTGTAAGGTAAACCTCTTCTGCCTTTAAAGGGTTGTTGCAGTCTATTGTATAAAGATGTACTACAGGTTTAAATTACAGATTATGACACTTCAAAGGTGCTTCCTGATACTCTTGCAGCAATCAGGCATACAGTCATGATGTTCCTGTGGCGTAGTGGCTTAAAACTAAAAAGGAAGGGAAAAGGCATTTGATAGCAGATCTGTATTTCTGTAACAGCATATTGTTTCACTGTCATCCTGTATGCAACCACAAATGCACATAGCTAAGAGCAGGCTTGCGCTCCCCCACTTCTGCTGCAATGCGTGAGCAGAGTTATGGAGATGGTGGAATGCAGCGTGCTGTGTTACGTGAGGATTGTAACCTTCCTGTACTACAAGCACTGTCTTTATATTTCAGCAGCATATTGAGGGCATGTCTTTATACAGCCCAAGGCTCGAATTTGGGATCACATTATATAGCATCTACTCTAATTAGCTGTTAAGTACACTGGACATTTTAATGTGTTAATTAATATCTAGTGAGACTGTATGCAAGGTGATAAGTAAAAAAAGCATCAATATATTTACATTCTTTCTTAGGGACTGTATATATCAAGGAGTGGTTAGACCTGCTTTTAAATGGAGATTTTTTTTGATTTTGTTTCAAGCTTTACGGAAGTTTTGGATTGACAGTAATCACAAAGTTCTAGTAAAAATAGCTTCAATACATTCTAGTTTCTGATGTAAATTATTTTCTTCTTTTACCTTTTCAGATTAGATGCAGCTCTTTACTTTTTTTAAATTTTTTTTCTTAGTTTTATTAATTCTTAACTCTTAAAAGGGAGGTAGCCAAAACAGTTTAACATCCAGACTCGCTCCTTTGCTTTTGCACTTTCTCAGTCTTCCATCAGGTGCTCCCAGAAGCACCTGATCTATGCTATGTGTTGTTGTGCCACAGGCCTTACATATTGGTAAACTTCTCTCTTGCGAGAGATCTGTCAAAATCACTATGAGGAGCATAAGGTAAGTGCTTTGTATACAAAAGCTGTTTAATGTCTTGTTACAACCAAGATCTATGTTGTTCTATTAATGCAGGCAATCACTTTGGCAACTTTTTGGCAACTGGCCTCTTTTTTTCTGATTTGGCAAGGTCATTCTTGTGCATCTCAATGCTGTGCAAACTGTCTTGCACGTTTGGCGGATGTCACACAGGATCAGCCTTACATTTGCTGCTTTTGGTATTGCAGTATTCTGTCAACTGCCTCATTTAAGAATGGCCTGCCACGCATTTTCTGTCTCGTATTGAATAGCTATAACAATTTTACCTGCTATTCGGTTTTGCCGTTTGACTGACTTCTGTGTTATGGAAATGATATGTGATATGCCTGACTTCCTATTTCCAGGTAAATCACACAAAGATAAGGGAGCCCAGTTTACTGTAATGATACTTCACATTTTCAGATATCGTATCTGAGCAAATGGTCCATTGCCTTGATTACAGTGGTCACTGAGGTAATGTCTGACAGGTTTTTTTTCAGTTCCCAAAGTGTCTAGATAATTGTCTCCGATAATGATGTTATTGTGTGCTTTTTGTAGTGAAACAGGTGATTCTTACTATGCTTGAAAATCTGTGTGTTTCAGCATGGCTGTAGCCTGTTGCTTAGTTTGGATATCCTGACGTGGATTGCAGTTCTGCATCGGGTCTTGAACAGTGGTGGCCCTTCTGGGGAATGCACTGAATCTTTTGAGCCTCCTGAGAAATGTTTCTATTTTACAGTGACTTCCACATGCTTCTGAGAAACTTTTAAAGAAGTATCTTTTAGTAGATAGCCAAAGTGTTTTGTCTTGCTTTGTGTAACACTTAAGTAATTTTCAAATCACCTTGATAGCTAAAATATTTTTGAGTGTCCAGTTTTTTCTGCAGTGTCTGACTATGCAGTGGAATTGATACAAATTTTGCCTTGTATATTTTTTTACTTTTTAATTTTCTTGTTGCCTTGAAGTAGTCTGAAACTGGTTTAACATTTCATGTTCTTATTCAGATGCTATGTTTTCCTGTTACAAGACTGTCTTAAAGACGTCAGCAGTGTATCCCTTATTATCACATTTTCTTTCTTTGTAGTTGTGCTAACAGTGATTTTTCAAGTCCTGGCCCTTCTATCTGTCACATTAAACAGGTGAGACTGACAGGTTGTGAAGGAGACCCTCCCATTGAGACACAAGGTTTAAAATGGACCACCTTTGTTTACTCATCCTCCCCTGAGAGAGGACATCTAGGTGTGGCTGAATCCATTTCTTGTCCCAGACTTGGTTGATGGTTTATGACTGAAGGATTCTCTCTGTGTGCTTATATGTGTTATTGCCACAAGTCAGAATCTGGTCACCTGTGTGAGTCTCCTTAGAGACTGGTACACCCACAGTTAATACTTGTGGCTCACAGCCCAAACAGGGCAGCAACTTGCAGCAGTGCTGGTCAGAGAGAGAATTTCACAATGCTGAAGGCAGTAAGTAATTTAATTCAAGTGACAGATTAAAACAAATTCAGGATTGCCGCTGATAAATTCACTTGCTGCATTAGTGCTTAAACACTTTAACAAGTTAAGTTAGTGCACATATATATAAAACAAGTAACAAGAAAGATTCGAGTGAGTAGTTCTTTGCTCATGAAAAACACCTGACAGTCATCTGATACAAGTCTTACCAAAAAGACATTTCTTTGTGGAGGAAGAGATGTCCAGGCCCGTTGACCCATCAGTCGGATAAGGTGTTCTTGGTGCTTCTTGGCAAGGTGAGGCTAAGTCAATTACTATGTGTTACTGGGCTCTTGGCAAGGACACTTGCATATGCAGAAGTGAGGACTCCATGGTTTGCCATGCCTGTAAGGTGGGGAGGTCAGTGTGTGCTTTTGGGGGTGTTTCTGCTTTTAACTGAAGAAACACCAGGCTGTGAGGCCTCCAGCTCATCCCAGGTCACTTAGCTGATATGAGTGTTAGACCACTATCTAACCTATCCGTTTGTTTTACCAGGCACAGTTGACCTCTTGCCAACCACTCCCTTTTGCAAAAACATGTTCTTGTTTGCAAACTCAAAATGAGTTTAGTGTTTGCCATTCACAGGGCCTAGCGAGTCTGTTTTATCACACTATCGGTGATACTTCTTACATACAACTTCCCACTACTGAAAATCATTACAGTGGTATTGTCTGTAGTTAATCATTTGCCAGACATTTTTTTTTTTTAATTTGGGTCATGATTTGTTCCCTCAGCAGAAGTGGCCCTGGCATGAAAGCTATGGACACTGACAGCTCCAGAAGAGTGTGCTGAAAGGTCCTTTATTCCTTACTGAAAAATTTCAGGACTGGGATGATTTTTTAGCACAGCTTCAGTGAGACCTAACTTTTTACAGCCTATAAAGCTAAATAACCTTTGAATTCACCTAATCACTTTAGGGAAAGATGTGTGTTGTACTGCTCATGCCTCTTCAGGTCACAGTGTAATCTTTGGGTGGATAACAAGCATACAATCTTGTACGTCGTTCTGGTCCCAGTCAGAGAATCATATCGTTGACGGTTTTTTAAATCTTGTGTTTTACTTTCCTGGCTGTTTCTAGCAAAGAGCTGAAGATGTAATTCTGATCTCCCTTGCTGTCTCTGGAGCCATTTATTTGTGTTATCTACTTTGTGCCCGCTACAGAGAAACATGTCCTTGGTGTTGATACTAGTCTGTGATTTAAAACTGCTCTCATTCTTTTTAGTTTTGTCATATGCATAAAATATTTCATCTTTTGGGACTGCCTTTCTCCCTGCTGTGTGCTTTCCCTTAGTTTGCAAGGATAGGTATAATTCTCATACCTATTCTCGTAGTTATTAGCTTTGATTCCATATGCAAAATCTTTCCTATGGACTTTGTTATGATTTTTCTCTACTGTACTGATTTGTTGCATTTCTTAACTTTTAACTTTTTTACCTTGTATCTTGTGCGAACTCCATATTTTTCCTTTTTATACTTTCCCCGTTCTACTTAGTGAATTATTCGTATGCCTGCTTCCCCAGCTTCCTGGAGTTCAGTGTGAACTTGTTTGCTGCTATTTCCAATGTCTGTAATTCTTAGTAAAGTTGCTGTAGTCCCTTCCGAGTTCTGTTTTTGCAACTATGTATCTCTTGTCCTTATTGTCAGTCAATAATTAATTTTTTTCTGAAAGTGTTCTAACTATGCCACAGCTATGCAGGAGTTCTGAAAGCCAGAAGATGCTCCCTGTAGCCGCTGTATATTCAAACACCCTCTTACATGTATTACAGGTAGTGCTGCCCTCTCTTCAGGTCCTCTAAGACTGTAGCATAAGTCATTCAGCTGCACTGCCTTTTCTTTGACTCTGGGTGCAGCTCTGTTTTCTAGTAACCTTCTGTATTTAGACACCTGGGAGGTTCTCTCTTCAAGTCTCCTCCTATCACTCCCATAAATGAAGCTCAATGTGCTTGCTTTTTAATTAGGTAATCTTCATATGGCTACAGTATTTCTGGCAGATTTCTAACCTAGTGTTATGTATGGCGATTAACTCTTAAAGTCACATGGACGCTCTTACTGTCTGTAATGCCTGGGAAAAGAATGCAATTCCAGGTAGTCATTTAAATCTTGCACTAAACAAGGTTGGTAGCATTGCCTCTAGAAATACTTCAGGAAAATCCTCTTTTAAGGTTGTGGGCCTTGGAAGGGTTATTCTTCTCATTCCATGATTTGGAGGTCACGTGCCCCATCATGACTGGAGCAGCTGAGGGAACTGGAGATTGAGTCTGGAGGAGAGCTTGGCACTCTCTGCAACTACCTGAAAAGGAGGTTGTAGCAAGGTGAGTGTCAGTCTCTTTTTTTTCCAAGCAGCACTAGGACTGGAGGAAGCTGCCTGAAGTTGTGCCAGGGGAGGTTTAGATAATAGGACACTAGGAAAAATTCCTTCACTAAAAGGGTTGACAAGCCCTAGAACAGGTTACCCAGGGATAGTGGTTGAGTCACTATCCTTTAAGGTATTTGAAAGACCTGTAGATGTGGTGCTTGAGGATGTGGATTAGTAGTGGAGTTGGCAGTGTTAAGTTAACAGTTAGACCCAATGATCTTAAAGGTATTTTTCAACTTAAATGATTCTGTGACTTGAAGCAAGAGTTGAGACCACTGTGATGCCAGTTTTGGTGCTTGACCAAGGAGGAAGAGAAATCATGTGTTAAAGTTCTGTGGAAATTCCTGATCCTGCGCCCTTCATGAGAGGAGGTTGGTTCCCTAATGAAGGTGCTATAATGGTTTTGGGTTTTTTTCCTAGACTTTTGCCTTATGGTGACTAAAACAAGACTAAGTATAGAACGGAGGCAGAGAGATTAGGAATTTTCTTGTAGACCGTGTGCAGGTTCTTCTCCTGTCAGGCCTTCACTTCTTCCTTTAGACATGCTGAAATGAAGCCTCAAATTCTGATGCTCACCAACCCCCTCGGTCTAAGCCACAGGATACAATGAGGCCTTCTGTGAAAAAGGAACATCAGTCATCTCTTTCTGGAAGCTTTTTGTGACCTCTGTATCCAAGTAGAATCACAGAAAAAATTGCAGTCTTCCTCCTCAACAGTTTGTTACTGGAGGCTCCTGGTAATCAAAAACGCTTGCAAGAAGAAGCTTGAATGGGCTGAGGTCTTAACAGTCTGATTTCCTTCCCTCCCCACATTACACTAGCAGTAGGCATGAAAGCTCCTTGCTACCCTCACTAAGAAATACCCATTGATAGTTCTTCAGCAGGCACAAGGTTTTTGTTTACAAAAGCTTGTGTTTCTTTCTCATGTCTCAGGTCCCCATTAGGCACCTACTACTGCTGACCAGACAGAAGGGTCTGCGGACTCTTCCTCTCTGCCTGTTTTATCTTTGACCACTGTGTGTAAACTTTGTTCATGGTATGAGCTGAGCCTGATGTGCAAAATCCTCTCTGACCCAAACGAGACTGCATCTTCAGCAGAGGAAACAACTGAGCTGGTATCTGTGTTCAGTTGCACTTTTGTCTGCCTCGACTTATTTAAGGTACTGTTGCCATGCTGCGTTACTGCTGTTTGGTGGAATCTGGCTGCAGCAGCTCATCTGTGAGAAACAGTCAAGAAATGCGAGATTCTTTGAGGTGGTACTACTTTTCCTTTGATCTTGGGCCTTCATGGTCTAATGTTAGTTTGAACAGTGGGGTGGAGGAATCAGCCATAAAGTGCTTTTTCTAGGGAACTGTGAGCATACAGATACCTTCTGAGAAATTCAATACTCTTCTGCTCATACAATGACATCTCTCAGATTGTGACCTTAAGTAGTCTTGCTTCCATAATACACTTACCCATTTTTCTTTTGAGGAGGTAGAAAAGGTCTTCCAGTTCCACTACGATAATGGTATTGCTAGCAGATACCACTGACATTTGTATTTTGGGCTTCCTTGTGTGAGGATGTATGATGTTTGTATACAAATACTGTTATAGAGTCCTTCACCTTTCCTAAGAAGTTCTAGTCTAAAATAAAAGATGTTGGTTTGAGAAGAAATATCTTCAGCATAGGTACTGACAAAGTGCTTGAAAGAGCATCTAGGTAGAGCTTGTTCTAGTTGCAAGTGAAGGTGAAACAGCTCTTTGGCCTATTGCTTTCCAGGCAAGGACTGTGTTTCACTTGGATTTGGGGAAATGAGATTTTTTTGGGGAGCTGATATTTGTGTGTACTTCTGCCATTACATGCTCTTTGGAAACGTGATTCTCCTGCATATGTGAGAAGACGTAAGTGTTGAGTAATGTACTTGCATAGGGTTGCTAGGTATTACTGGTCCTTCTCTCTAACGTTAAAATGTGCAGGTGGTTTTGACAAGGCTTCTCTTATGACTACGAGTTCAGCTGCTATTACTGTTCCTTTAACCATCCCTTTAATGATTTAAAAGATTTGAAGTGCTTTTTTTTTTCCTTTTCTGATTAAAATATAGTCTACTGATAGAGCAGATTGCTGTATATGCAGATATGCTTAACAAAAGTCTCTTGTGACATCAGATGTTTTTTGTTGAATGTTTGCAGCTTTTTTTTTTAACTTCAATTTCTAAATTTGAACATGTCTGTAGGAGCTGCCTTGGCTTTCCCTCACATTTTGTGTTTAACACATGTTAGAGGGCAAGAAAATAAATGTTCTTTTTTCATCTCTTGCCGTATGTGTTTTGGGGTCCCTTTTCAGATACCTTCTGAAAATACAGTTTCCTGAAAACTGTAGTTTCCTCTTAAAAATCTGGTTTATCTTCATTCATGTGATTCCAGTGATTGTAAATATAGATCTTGGTTTTATTGCTTTTTTTGGTCCTCTTTATATATGAGGTAATAAGCTCCATGCACGAAAGAGTGGCTATGTCTGTCTCCTGGCTTATTTCTGATGCAGAACTTGTTTTGGGTTTTTTAATATATGATATGTCAGCACAGCACCCCAACAGTATGTGAATGGGCTCTATTGACCTTTGTGTTGCTGAGCTACGAAGGTCCGATCTTGCAAGTATTTAGATATGTACTTAACCTTAGGGTCCTGAACAAACTTACAGGATTGACTGACAATTACTGGCAAATATTAAAGTCGGGGCTCTTCTCTGCATATGTTCATGTTGAACACAACCTTTCCTGCCCCCTACCCCTCTACTGAGTTGATGAGTATTTCAAGGCTAAAAGCTAGTGACTTGGGTTTTGAGATCTTTTCAAAGCCTAGCAAGCTAGGATATGTGCAGAGATACAGAATGCTCATTAGTTAAATAGACTAGCTTTTTAAACTAGACCAATT
Source organism: Cuculus canorus (assembly GCF_017976375.1). Classification (NCBI taxonomy): domain Eukaryota; kingdom Metazoa; phylum Chordata; class Aves; order Cuculiformes; family Cuculidae; genus Cuculus; species Cuculus canorus. Next base: position 116,539,640 of record NC_071402.1, read on the forward strand.
TAACTTGAGAATCGAAGTCATGGCTCTTCTGTATTATCTTATGTAATTAAATGAGCTTGTATGTATGTAATGAGTTTATATGTATGTAATTAAAAATTTGCTATTTGTCATATAGTAACCTTGAAGTTAGTGGGGTTACATTGATAACCCCACTAGTTGATTCTGTAGTAACAAGAAGTGTTGTAGTACCCTACACTGTTCTTTAGATGTAATAGTAAGCTGCATTAGTCATAAATGCTGATACTTAGAAATTAGTATTTATTCACAAATGTCTCAATTGTTCTTAAGTATTTTTTTTTCGGTATTATTGGCTTCAAGACATATTAAAAAACTGATGACTATCTGTTGGTTTAAAGGCTATGAAAATTCATTGAGGGTAAATGCAAGCTCCTGCGCCCTGGAAAGAAAAAAGTCTTTGCAATGACCCCAGCTAGGATTGCCTGGCTGGGAAGAAGGTCTTAGTGGATGTGACAACAGTCAAGCAGCAATGCAGGTTGCCCAGGGAGGTTGTGCAGTCAGTGTCCACCCATGCATCCATGGATATTTTCAAGACTGGATAAAGCCCTCTGCAACCTGGTCTGAGGTCGCAGCTGGCCCTTCTTTGAGTAGGGGTTGGACTAAAAACCACCTGTGGTCATTCTGACCTGAGTTTTCCTATGATTCCTATGACCTTCTTGCAATGAAATTGAGGTCCACATGAAATATTTACTTTCCTGTAGAATATTTTTTAAAATGCTGTTGTTTATTTAGGAGCCTGCTGTATTTTGATTTAAGATTTATAAGAGTTATCTAATCTCTCCAAAGCAGATACAGATATAAATTTCAAATCCAGTAGGCCTGAAGTGTAGTATATTGATAAGTACAATAAACAGAAAAGTGAATTTAATAACCCGATATTAATCTGGGCAGTAACACAGTAAGATGAACAATATAATTCATTCAGGTTCTTCCACAATAGTCGTCACCACACTACAAACTGCACTTAAAGTGTGCACATGAGCTCAGAAGGAACCTCCAAGGTTACCTACTTTCTTACCAGCTTAGAAGTTGACAGCTGCTTTTGGGACCTCCCCACTACATCTGCCATTTATCATGTTTTGCAAAATAGTCCCTGTTAGGGTTACGTTGCTGATGAGGTGTCTTAACTTTTAACCAAAAGCATACGTTGTCTTTGTTAATGTATTTACCTTGTCATAGATTTAGGAATTCATGTTTTAGGTAAATCCTCTTGCACATTTCACTTACATTTGTGAAAATTAAAGATATCCCCATTAATTTGATGTGAAATAAGTCAGAAACTTGCCATTTTTAGTAGAAAGCTCCTAATGTGCCATGTCAGGTGATGAATGTAAAATTCAAGTTTACTGATAATACAAAAGCTTTAACCCTCTTACAGCTTCCCTTGGGAGTGTTAATTTGCTATCTTATCTGTAGACCTGCTGCTAATTGTATCAACCTTGCAGTGGTCCTGTCTCTTAGCCTAACTACAGTTCTCGTGGCTGAATCCAAGATTACTCTCAACAGTGAGCATGTTTTCAGGACATTGGTCATTATCCAGCTTACGCTAATTGTGTTTTAAGGCCATGGCAGCAGTGAAGATGATATTCACCAGAAGGGCATAATTCAGTTGCTCGTAGCTGCTTTTAGTCTTTACAAGTGATCATACTAGTGGCATACATATGGCAACTTATATAGGAAATTTCCTATGCACCTTAATCTTGATCTGAATATATTTACAAGGAGATTCTACTCCAGCATTTCTTCCTGTCTCTTTTGGGTTAGAAATTCTACATCTCCCATTTGAAGACTCTTGCTTCTTACCACTAAACAACGTTGACCTTTTTGATTGCCCATGCACTGTAAAATATAGGAGGGACAACTTACTACAGCATTAGCCTGACTTTTCTAGCATTAAAATATCTTAATGTTGGAAGAATTGCTTATGTCTTGTAGCCACTTTGATACATTTGTGAAAAAATTGACAGGCTGTAGCAGTAATTCATAAATTCAGAGGCTCGGATTTTTTGTTTTGGTTTGCTCACTGCATAAATCAAATGGAGTGTTTAAGGAAGTATAACAAATAATGATGCTCCTACTGTTATAAATTTTCTGCTGCCGAATAAAAGGAGAGAAGTTCGATATGAAACCTATGGAAATACAAAATGATAAAAGCAGGTATTTGGCTCTAGAAATTGTTTTCAGTTATTCCCCGCACTGGGGATTTATTCCTGGGTTATATTTCACTCTTAAGTGTGAGGCTGCTGTTTTTCTTGAAACTGAGATCTGCCCACTGTCATCTGAGGGCTGATTTTGTCCCTCTTGTATTTTAGTAAGCATACGATGGTCTTGTAGCTGAATTTTACATAGCCTCCTGTGATGAGCATTACAGGCTCCTGTGAGAAGAGATATCATGAATGAGACTTGAGCAGCTGAAGTTTGGCAAGCCCCAGTGGATCCTGTTAGAGATCAGAGGAGTAACCCACAAGCAAGGACATAAAGTAAACAGTGATGCATCTGTCAGCAGACAGCTGATGAAATCCATGCTCTCAGTATGGTTGAGGATGAAAGGAAATATTCTCATTGCTATTTCACCTAACTTGCACCTCACAGATTCTAGTAAAAGGATGGCCACACTGTTAAATATAGGCTGCTTCATTAATGAGGTATCGTGCTACGAGCAGATACATGGTATGGATATTAGCACATTGGGTTGCAGTGTGGCTGCTTTGGCAGTCTCTGGAAAAAAATGGGACCAACGCTGTCTTCATTCAGTTGGGTGGTTTTTATACTAAAATAAAGCCAAAGTCAAGAAACAGAATTGCTCTATGAAGAGTGTAGTAAAAGAGCTTAGTTTTCACTAAGACATTGAAAACCTTTTTTTACATAGTGTGAAAAAGTTATATAAAAAGTATATAAATTGTTCTGAGGATTGAAAACCAGGATTAATACTTATTTTACTAACTAGTCTCATTTATTCTTTATTTAAGAAATTGGTATTGTCTGCTTTTTTAATTCTGAGCAGTAAAAATAAGATGAGATTTGAGAGACTTTATACATATATAATTCTTTATTTTTATTATATTAATGTTTAGTCAAGGACCATATAGTAAATTAACAAAGCTTAAAAACTGGCATTTCATTCTAGGCATTGCATTATGTGGGGATGTAATATTTTTTTTTATGACTATTTCTTTAGACTAGTCTAGCTCAAAGTGCTCCAAAGAGAACAGAACTCAACATGGAAAACAAGTAACTTCTCCTGCTGGTCCTTCTGCCAGCTGGAGGAAGGGCACAGAAATCCTGGTGCATGGATGCCCCTTGGTAGGCTGTATTGCTGAAAGAGGGTACGATGCTTCTCAGTTTTGCTCCTGCAGCCAGGAGTACTTTTTTTTTCTGTAGAGCTGAGCAGACTCATAAGACTAGGCCTAGAAGCATTTCTGATGGAAATTACTTTTCCTTCTGACATTAGTCTTAGTCTGAGCTATTTGGAAACAGATTTGTTCCAACTGCAGTTGACTGAGGAGTGTATCCCAGATTGCACCTATGTTAGCATTTTTGTTCAGAGCAGTAGTGCAGCTCTGAAGCAAGTCTGCTAAACATCTCTGTTTACAAAGCACTGGCTTTGTTCACAGTGTCTTTGGAGGACATGAATCAGACCCTGTTGAAGGCAAAATAAGTGTTCAAGCATACTTGCTAAAAAATTAGCAGGGATATAAACATCTGCGTGGTTTTGGAATAAAATTTGAGTCCCATAAGTGAGGCCTCTACTATGCTTCACTGATTGACAGCAGATCTGGAGGCCAAGCAGATGAAGTTATGAAACTGGTGTTGTCACACCAGAAAGTGGGACAAAGCAAGACTCCAGCGTCCTACAAGTTGTCTTCTCTGGGAATACTGAAGTGAATCCAGCTGCCTGTTCCAAGAAGAGAACAGCATACCACCGTAGTTTTAAAGTTTTTCAGTTGTGAAAGAGGTAGCTGCTGCGTTGTATGTGCAAAATGCTCATCATAGCACAGACAGATGAATGGCACCATTTATCTTTTATTATTTGTGTATTTAGATTGTTTTACAGCTGATCAGTCCTTGTAAGAGTCCCTAAGGGTGTTGGAGGATTGGAGGGATGAGGGAAAGCCCTTCTATGGGAAGCTTGGAAGAACATGCACAGAGATGTGCCAATGGGTCATGGACAGAAATGGCAAAAAGACTCAGGATGACTCTCCTCCCCCTTGGCCCCAGCAGTTTTTGGCCATCTGCTTTAATGGTGGTGCAGAAAATCTCACTTTGGCTGTGTGGATGCTTAGTGTAGTTGGAATTTGATAGCTTTCACTGTCTTAAGAAAGCCGTTTACTTCTGAGAGAGGGGCTGGGTTCATATGATGCTGCAGTTCAGCCACTGAGAATGGGAGGTGCAAATTAGTTCTGTGCGTAGGTACAGTGCTAATCTACAGCCTGGCTAATCTGTTTATGGAGGGCAGAATCCATCAGAGTGTGTGAGATAATCTTTCAAACATAACTGAGAAATGTCTTGTAGTTAGAGCAGTAAACAAGATTCTATCATTTTTAGTCTCAAATATTAATGCCTGAAAAATTTCTACAGAGACTAATGTTCTCCAGGATATTGTACATGAGATCTAAAAGTAATAATTATGAAGAAATTACTGTTTTTTTTTTCCCTGTAATTGGAAGGAAGGCAATAAAGGCATTCTTTTTGAGTTACATTTGCATGGCTTCTACCTTTTAAACTGAGAAGTAGCTTGTGCAGGAGCTTGACTGCAGTGTGTGGTCTTCTAGGTAATGTGTAGACATGTGACTTCATTCCTAGCTGCTGGCAAACAAATTACAGTAACCATTTTTATTTATTTTTTTTACATAAAACCACATTTTGATCATCCATGACTGAGATCTTCCATTTGAGATTTTGATCTTCTCACTGCTTTTCTCAATTTAGTCAGGAGCAGCATTACTGATATGCATTACTTTGAGGTGCATGAAATCCAAAACATGATGTGGATGAGGAAACATACATTCTTCTTGAATGATGCTGTTCTCCAATCTAAAGTTGAAAGACCTGACCATGAACTTCACTTTTTCATACATTTGATGACAATAAAGCACGAAGGATGGAGCCTGAAATGTGTTAATGAGGCTTCTGCCCACCAGTAGCCTGTTGGAGTCCAGCTCGATGCAGTCGTGACCAGCCAGCCCTCTGCCAGCTGGCTGAGCAATGGATGCACTGTAGGGGTGGGCTCTGAACATGCAGCTGGTGATGTCAGTGTAGGCACTTCCAGAATGGATGTCTACCTCCTAGGAGAGAAAATAATCACAGCTGGCATTAACTGAGCTTCCATTTTGGAAGTTTAATTGGAAAAAGTGCCAAATCAGCCCAGACGTTAAAAAAGCTACAAGTGAAGAAATGCTGGTGGGTCAGTGTGATGAAGTTAGTGGCACTGCTGTCTGTGAGGATATGCTTTACTCTCCAGGAGTGCGATTAAAGTTTGGTGAGTTTTTAAAGTAATTCTTCAAGCACTTAGTGAAGAGGAAGGTTGTTCCTGATATAGGTAAGGAATTGGCTGGCCAAGTGGCCATCTGACACTGAAAAGTAACTGCCTCTTTAAGAGTCCATGTGTGCCTGTAAATAGCTGCAGGGAAGGACTGAAGATTTTGCTGTTTACACAGCCACCTGAAACCACATGGGAACGTCAGTGTGATGAAGTTACTGATGATGTTATTCAGGTACAAATAAAGTTGTTTTGTTTTTTTTTTTAAATTGATGAAAGAAGCTATGAAAAACAATCTTCTAGCACACACATAGTATTAGTTTGGAAAACTGGTACAATGAGTGCTGAAAGCTGCCAGACTATATTTCTTCAGTTAAAGAATCTTAATATTTTGGTGCAAGTGCAGTGTGTGCAGATATGGATCTCCTAGACCAGCAGGCTTTGAGGCAAGAGACTAATTCCCTTGCCATGAGTGGCCCCTGGCCTGAGGGCTCTTAAGAAAAAGGCGGTCTTTAGGCAGAAAGGATTTCAAATATGTGTTTTATGAGTTAAAACCTATGCTTTGAGTTACACTTGAAATCAAAGTGATGGCCAGTGCATTTTAAGACCATACTTTCCTCTCTGCAAAGGGCTGTGCAATGCTGACATAGCACATCTTGAAACAATTAGCTATAGCCATACTAATTACTTTTCTGTATTGTGGAGGAACAGTATGGAAATGCAATTCTGTAAACTGTGCTACACTGTTTAGGAAGGATGTTGAACACCTCCAGAGGATGGCAACAAAGATGGTGAAAGGGCTGGAATGCATGCCTTCTAACGGGCAGCTGAAGACACTGAGTTTGTCTGCTTTGGAGAGAAGGAGGCTATGGAGTGACCTTATGGCTCTCTACAGCTTCCCAAGGGAGGGGGAAAGGAAGGTGTTGGTCTCTTCTCCCTGGGACCCAGTGCCAGGACATGTGGGAACGGCTCAAAGCTGCATGCATCAGGGGAAGCTCAGACTTGACGTGAGGAGAAGCTTCTTTGCTGAGAGGATGGTCAGACCCTGGAACAGGCTTCCTGGAGAGATGGTCGATGCCCCGTGCCTGTTAGTGTTTATGAGGTATTTAGACAATGCCTTTAGTGCCATGCTTTAACTTGTGGTCACGCAGTTGGACTCTGATCATTATAGGTCCTTTTCAGCTGAATTGTTCTATGCTGTTCTTCTTCGTATAATCCTCCTTTCCCTAGCAGTACATGCTGAGGAAATCTCTGTCATTTCTTCTCAGCCCTGTGCTAGGGTAAGCATGTGTCACCCTAGGAATTGGCTCTGTCACTTTGTGGGAAGGAGGCATGTACTTTCTGATGGGGTTGAGAGCTGTGGCTTGTCTTTAGGTTACGTGACCGTCTTGAACAAATTTGCTGAAAGGATATGTGAAATGCAGTTTTTCAGTCTTCTTTGTTCATCTAGTTGAGCTAGGTTTCCACAGGATAGCAAACCCCTGTATCTCTGACAGTAGCAAGTCTCAAAGACTAAGCACTCAGTCTGAAGTAGAAAGTCCGCCTGAACTATATGGTTGCAAATCTTTTTGATGTGAAAAATACCTGTTCATTTCCCCACAGGCATTTTTTTTTCCTTGTACTCATTTTTCTAGCCCAACACTTTGTCTCCAAAGTGGCCAACTATCAGTGTCTAATGGAGAGCACATGAGTAGCGCCAGCCCACTTCTGTCAGGGTCCTGGAGGGGCTCATAGGCCCCAAGGGCTGGGAGTATCCTCCTCTGGGAGCTCTGCCCATACCACCTCTTGCCAGGGGATGTGGTGGCTCAGCTCAGCCTGGGGCCTTCAGTGCCTGCCTGCTTGCTGTTGTAGATGTGTCTGTCTCTGTCTCTATCCCCTGCATTTGAGGGATGCACTTCAGGGAGCTGCTCTCCTGGATGGACCCCTCATACCCAGGTCACAGCTTGTCATCCATTACCCTAGGCATAACCCAGCATAACTATTCTATTCCATTCTCTGTGTTCCCCATGAGTTGAATAACAATAAGACTGTTATTTACCTCAAATACTAGGTATTTTTCAGCTCCAAAAACACTTTCAAGGACAGATATCGCAAAGGTTACAAGTAGAAACTGGTTTTTGTTTTATTTTTCTGAGTCAGTTTCAGAGTCAATGGTCAGAAGCAGTAACACAATGTGCATGAATAGCTAAGAGCAGGTTGATATGTCCTTCATTTTAGCTTGAAAAAATATCCCTTGCAGTCTGGCGAAGGCAAGTCACAGCTACAGAAAGTAGCAGCAGGGATACAGACCAAGCAGTCCTTGTTTTCCTCAAGAGTGGGAACCTGAAAAATGAGGGTCAGGACTGACCAGATACAAAAGAAGAAGAGGAGAATAAGAGTTATCAAGGGCAAGCAAACTTTTTGCCCTCAAAAACTTACTTTGCTGTTCTTCTTGGCAGCAATGCATGAAAAGCGCTCTTGTGCCTGCCCTGTGCTTGTATTGCACGCAAGGAGAGCTGGAAAGTGGCAGCTTCTGATGGGTGCAGCAAGCCTGGAGTCCTTCCAAGCACAGGCTTCTTTGCACAAGCTGAAACACCTGGGAAGAGCAGAGCTTGTTGCTGCTACTCACTTGCAAAGGGAAAGAGCTGCAGAGAGTCAGAGCAGGAGTGATGCCTTGGAATTGCAAGAGCAGCAGGCAAGAACTGAGGCTAAATAGCCCAGAGGAGTCCTGACAAGAGCCTGTGCTTAGTACTATAGAAGAAGCAACCCCTGAGGGCCACCCTGGGAGAAGATGAAGCTTCCTCCCCCTTGAGGCGGGGCACAAAGGCTACCTTCATAAAGCAGGAGCAGCAGGCATCTAGCCAAAATGGCCCAAGGGAGCCTTGGCAAGGGGCTGTGCAGTTTGCTGTGGAGAAAGGCAAAATAACCCCTGGAGATCAGTGCCAATCTGCCTTGGAGAGAAAAAAAAGCCTTTTTTCTCCCAGCTGCAAGAGAAGCTATCTTTGTCTTCTTCATGGTGCATGAGCAGCTACCAGCAACCTAGCCAAAATGGACTGGAGGAGCCCTGACTAATGGTCATGCTCCGTGCTGCAGAGCAAGGCAGAAAAAAACCACCCTTGGGGACCAGTGCCAATCTGCCCTGGTGAAAAATTCCCTCCTGACCCCAGAGCTGGCCATCAGCTATTCTTTCAGCCTGTGAGCAAGACCTGCCTCCTTGTCCTAGGCTGAACAGACCCGGGTCTCAGCCTCTCCTCATCAGAGAGATGCTCCACTCCCATAATCATCTTTGTAGGCTTCTGCTGGACTCCTTCAGTAGTTCCTTGTCTGTCTTGAGCTGGGGAGCCCAGAACTGGGTATGACACAGTACTCCAGATGTGGCCTCATTAGAGCAGAGTAGAGGGGGAGGATAAAGTCCCTAAACCTGCTCTTCTTAATGTACCCCAGGATACTGTTGGCCTTCTTGGCCATGAGGACACATTGCTGACTCATGGTTAGCTTGTTGTCCACCAGGACTCCCAGGTCCTTCTCCACAGAGCTACTTTCCAGCAGGTTGACCCCTAACCTGTGCTGGTGCACGGGGCTATTGCTCTCTAGGAGCAGGGCTCTGTATTTGACTTTGTTAAACTTCATTCAATTCCTCTCTGCCCATCTCTCCAGCCTCTCTAGGTCTCACTGAATGGTAGCACAGCCTTCTGGAGTATCAGTCACTCCTCCAAGTTTTGTTTTATCAGCAACCTTGCTGAGGGTACACTCAGTCCTTCTCATTCAGGTCATTGATGACTATGTTGAACAAGACGGGGCCCAGTACTGACCCCTGGAGAACACCACTAGCTACAGGCTTCCAACCGGACTTTATACCACTGATAAGAACCTTCTGAGCTCTGCCATCCAGTCAGTTCTCAATCTACCTCACTGTCCACTCATCTAACCCACACTTCCTAAGCTTACTTTAGAGGGTATTATGGGAGACAGTGTCAAAAGCCTTGCTGAAGTCAAGTTAGCCACCATTCACTGCTCTCCCTTCATCTGCCCAGACAGTTATACCATCATAGGAGGCTATCAGATTGGTTAGGCATGATTTCCCTTGGTCAACCCAGACTGACCACTCCTGATAACCTTCTTTTCTTCCAGATGCTTGGAGATTGCCTCCAGAATGAGTTGTTCCATCAGCTTTCTAGGGATGGAGGTGAGGGTGACTGGCCTGTAGCTTCCTAGGTCCTCCTTTTTCAAGACTGGAGTGGCATTGGCTTTCCTCCAGTCCTCACATGCCTCTACTGTTCTCCATGATCTTTCAAAGATAATGGAGAGCACCTTAGCAATAACATCTCCCATCTCTCTCAGCTCTCGTGAGTGCATCTGCTAAGGGCCCATGAATTTGTGGGTGTCCAGTTTGCCTAAATGACCTCTAACTAGATCTTCCTTGATCAAGGAACAGTCTTCCTTTCTCCAGACTTTCTCTCTTTCCTTCAGGGTCTGGGGTTCCTGTCGGCCAACTCCAGCAGTAAAGACTGAAGCAAAGAAGGCATTCAGTAACTCCACCTTCTCTACATCCTCCGTCACCTCGTTCAGCCGAGGGAACCCACCTCATTCAGCAGCCAGCCCACATTTTCCCTAGTCTTCCTTTTGCTACTGATGTGCTTGAAGAGGCCCTTCTTGTTGCCTTTGGAGTCCTTTGCCAGACTTAACACCAAGTGGGCCTTAGCTTTCCTTGTTGCATCCCTGCATACTCTGACAGTGTTCCTATATTCCTCCCAAGTGGCCAATTCCTTTTTCTACATTGTCTAAACTTCTTTTTCCCATTTGAGCTTTTCCAGAAGCTTTCTGCTCAGCCTTGCAGGTCTACTGCCCCCTTTGCTTGATTCCTTATTTCAGGGATGCATCGAGCTTGAGCGTGGAGAAAAAGTACTTGAATATTGACCAGCTCTCTTGAAGCCCTCTATTTTCTAGAGTCCTAACCCATGGGATAACTCCAAGTAAGTCTTTGAAGAGGTTAAGGTTAGGTCTACTGAAGTCCAGGGTTGTAATGCTGCTTTTTTTGCCCTGCTCCTTCTGTGCAGGATCCGGAACTTAACCATCCTGTGGGCACTGCAGCTGAAGCTTCCCACAGCTTTCACATCCCCAACCAGACCTTCTTTGTTTGTTAGTAGAAGGTCCAGTAGCACGTATCTTCTTGTTGGCTTCTATATCACCTGCGTCAAAAAGTTATTATCCATGCTCTGCTGGAATCTCTTGGGCTGTGTTCGCCTAGCTGTGTTGTCTTTCCAGCGCATATCGGGGTAGTTGAAGTCTGCTATGAGAACCAGGACCTGTGTAGAAGGTTCTACAGCCTTCTTATCCACGTTAGGGTCCCTGATCCCCCCAAAACTAGTTAGGGAGGACTGTCTACCTTTTGTGCCTCCTCCTTAGTGAGCTCTTTCAACAACTGTGCCAGACTGTAATCACCCCCAAACCCACTGTAATCTTTCCTGTTTCCTTTGAAAAATGAGCATCAGGTGCCCAGCTGTGGTTTTATGATTTTGACTCCAGTGACTGTGCGTGTACACACCCATACCTTCTAGCACTGGGAGAGGTTATGAAAACATCAGAGCTTCTGGGAGCTTTTCCATTTCATACAAAGTTTTGGAGCAAATAAAATATCTTTTTCCAAGCCGACTAGGAACAAAACTTCAAAATTTCATATGAAAGATCTACTTTTTTTTTTCCTCTCCCCCTTCAGAAAAAAAAGTAAACCATTTGGTTTTGAATGTTTGGTTTTTTGCTTCATGTAAGATGACCCGAATGTTACAAATTGCATTCTGGAAAGGTCAAAGTTGTTCAGCTCTACGGGAATGTTTTGGTTTTATTTTTATTCCTGAATGAAATGGTGTTTTCATAAGTGCCATTTTTAAAAAGAAGAGCTTTCCCATAGAAATGTTATTTTTGAAGATGCTGGGTTTATGAACAGCTCATGTGTCTAATGCCCCCTGCCATAAAGAGCTGGACTTTCCCCCAGAGTTGTGTTACAAAAAGCCTTTATAATCTGGAAGTTTTACTCATTAGCAAGCGTTGCGAGCCAAAAATTAAATGCAAATCACAAGAGGAAACTAATCTATTAGCTTTATTTTGCCTAAAAATATCCTTTCAATGAAGTCAAACAGGTTGCTTTCTCATTGTGCTCTTGAGAATGTTTTCTCGCAGTTGTTTGGTTTATGCTGTAGGTTTAGACAATATCAGGATAATGTACCATGTGAGTCAAGGAAATAATCTTCTGTCTGGACTATGACAGGTGTTTCTAATTGTAATTAATAACTCAAATATTAGATACTTAAATCAGCTTTGATTTTTGAAGCTGGAAATTCTTGTGGAAATAATTCCTTTTCTTTCTGGAATTGCAAAATCTTTATTTATTTTAATTTTTTTTTTCAAAAATATATTTGTAAGTATCTTTCTTTTCTAACTAGCCGTAGTGATGTTACTAGGAAATTTCTGAGGAGCAGCTTAGTGGTTTTTTTTTCAGTTGTATTCTACATAATGAAAGGTCCTTTACCCCCAAACTTTGCCACACTAAATGGTAGTGATGCTGCTGGGTCAGAATCTTCTGGCTGTGGTTGGTCTTGTTGGATTGCTCCAGAACTAAATTTATAAATGGAGATGCTCCACTATATGCCATGATAGACTCTGCTAATGAAGGGCTGGAATGAGGTGTCTTCTCTGTGGCTTGAGGCAAATGCTGTGTGAGAAGGGGATGCAGCAGAAAATGAGGAAAAGCTTGCTGCAACTAATGTTTTGCTGTGAGCATGTTTGCAGTATTAAAGCAAATTCATTTTTATAGCCTTGTTAGTTTTAACTTTATCCCCTCCAATTCAATTCATAAACTTCGAATGTCTTATGTAAATGCAAAACTAAAAATGCCAGCAGTGAAGAATTGGCAGAATAGAGAGTTATCCGTATAATTTATTGAAAGAATGTAAACAAAGATGAATGAATAGACAGACTGCTCTCATGGGGACAAGGAGAAAGCAATGTCAAAAAATGTACACTGCGTGAAGCCGTGAAAAGTTAATACAACATAATGCACAAGGTCTGCAGAATATTGGGTGAAGCCAGTTACTGCTTTTAGCCCAATGTGTTTAATAAATTTGATGTTCTGCCTTGTCCTCTCAACTAATTCACTTGGGACATTGTAGTCTTAAAGTAGCTACAAGATGCGACTTTCCTCAAGGTATTTCTACATGCTAGTATCAGTTAAAATGTTTGCTTTATGATCCATGAAACTTGGAACTTATGTTTAAAAAATTTCACAGAACAGATCTACTAGGGGTTGTAGCTAGAGCAGGGAGGCCCTGATGCTGCAGTAGATGTATTGACCAAGTTCGCATGCTTTGCTTACGCTTGTTTGATCCCTAGAACCTGTGTCCACGAAAGCTGTGAGATGGAGGGATTGAGGTCATTTTTTTCAGTAATTAAAAATTTAATACCTGGCACTTCTTCAGTTTGCTTTTGAATGTGTTCCATCCCTTTGACTTACACAGGGCTGAAGCAGCACTGCGATTACTTTTCCATTTCTGTTATGCTGGCTGTTCTAACACAACTGTAGTTCATAATGGAAACCGATGCTTAGGGCTGAGCACGTATAGACTCAGTGCAGGTGTTTAAGAAGTGCAAGTCCATGCAGTTGTATGTGGACAAGGCTGAGCTTGGTAGGTGCCTCACTAGCCACTGATAAGCCAGTTGTGGAGCAGAAGTAATTTGGCTGCATAAATATGCTGCTGTGCTATAAAATCTGCCTCTTGCTAACGTGACGGTTCTCCCAAGTGATTCTACTCTCTCCTGTTTTGTGTGGTGGGCATGGACTAGGACTATAAGTATCAGGAAGATACAGAAAACTAAGGCTTTTATGCAAATAATTCGATGCTAAGCATTTTATTAAATGTGTTTCACATATTCTTTAATCCATCTCATGTATTTTGGCTGTAATTTTCATGTCTATGTAGATAAGGTAGGACGGTGATAGTCTGATAGGAAGGAATAGCTACTCTTTTCCCTGGAAATTCATTGGAAGTTGGAGATAAACTCTGTCCCATAAATTAAGGAAAAAATATACCTGTCTGCAGTTTTGGTTTCAGTTTACAGGCTTTATCCAGTAGACTGATCTAAAGACCATGTCTGTAATGTCCTTTGGTTCCCTTTGTTTATAACATTAGTACAAGGTGAAACCATACAGATTTCTCCTGTGCAGATTTGAAAGTGAGCTTGGAAATAGTCTGAATAGGGTTAGATACATGATTCAAGTTGTGTGGGTTTAAAGTGTTTTGCCAGAATGACTCAAGTGTTTAGTGGTTTGTAAACCTGTGGGCATTTATAGCTAAGTGCAAGACTTCTCCAATATTCATGAGAGGACAGCAGCCTTATCGTGGGGCAGTATAGCAATAAAATGGTTTTTATTATGACTTTATAGCTCTCTTGAGATAAAGACCCAGTTACAGAATTTGTGGCTGTTCCCTTGTGTGTTTGTGTGTACGAGGATGTTTTGTTTCTGCTGTTTCATTTCAAGCACCCCTGTGAATCTTCAGTTTAGAGTATGTAAAGATTTTCACAGACATGGGTAAATAAACAAACACCTCTGTGTTCAGTAAAATGGGTGGCAAGTCTTACTCTTTTAACACAGACATCAGAGCTTTCATGGCTGCTGTAACTTTACTAGGAAGCCAGAGTTAAAAATTCACACCAACTTCAGCATAAACTAGTTCTATAGATGCTTTCCCTAAAAGCAAGTCCACTCTGAAATGGAATCTTTTACTACTAGTTCCACAGATAGAGCAAGATGTACAGAAACAGGAGCCTTTGCCGTAACACAATAAAACTTGTAGCAAAAATAGAAAAATGAAAAGTCAACTTATCCTGTAATGGAATTGTCTGAGAGATTATTTTTAAAACAATGCAGATTAAAAAAAAAAAAAGGCAGTGGTGGCGGGAAGGGACCTGAATTTCAGAAGCAGTACAGAAAATAGTTTTGAAGTGTCAGTGGAATCCCGACAAGGATACACACTACACATCCTGATTGATGTAGAAATTGCCTACTAGCAAAATCTGGGGAGATAGAAGCAAAAAAATGGACAAGAAAAATATGCAATTAAATGCTCATAAATGCATAGTGTTACCTCCTTCTTCTCTAAAACCTAAAGAGAAGTACTGGAGTCACTGGACTTGATGTGCTTATGCTGTTTTAGTTTTTCAGTATGCATAGATGCCATGGTGGGATTCTTGCAAGATAGCATGCTCTATATTATTCCTAGCAGTTGCTTAGCATGGAAATTAAGCACATCTACTTAGTCAGCAAACCTGCCACAGTGGTGCAAAATGGAAATCTTGATTCTTATGTTTCTCTTGGATGGAGAAATAATTCTTTCAGCTGCTTGAATGGGTGTTGCTTGTGCTGTCACTGTAATGCGGATGAACATGTGAGGAGGTTGTGTTTTGTGTAGCATGTTGCCATCATCATATAGAAAGTACAATGTGGTAAGCAGCAGGTGACTGATGATTCAGCAATAAAAAACAATAAATAAATAAAAAGAAGATGCCGTATAGTTTATTGCAATTTTTTCAAACAAGAAAACATATTGAATTTCTTTCAAGAAGGATCTCAAGAGCCTTTCTTAATGCACAATGAAGGCCAAGCTCTTGAAAGCCCATGTATTGTATAATATGGCTAACAAAGGAAAAACTGTGCAACAAAGCAGGGGAGGGGCTCGTATTGACTGAATGTGGACAGACTGTGATTGATAGTGTTGCTTTTTTTCCCCTTTGTGCACTGTGCACAATAATTACTGTAGGCAGAACCTCATGTTTTAATATATTGTACAATAGCCTCTGTTTTGATTGAAATTCATGTTCACTTGATCTTGACAGCAATGCAAAGTTAGTTTATTCCAGTAACATTTTTAATAATTAAACAAGCTATTTAAAGCTTGGCATTTTCATTATATTTGCACCAGTGCTATCCATTATTTTGATGATCCAGTGATTCTTTATTAAAACAAAAAATATTACATTCAAATATTAAATGTCAGGCATAATTCATAAATGTAATGAAAGTCATATCTGGCTTGGAGATGCGGTCCCCTCACACATCTCAGCAGCCAGAGATTGCAGCATCCTTTTATGCTGGGCCACCTGGGTGACGATGGATACACTCCTAAATCTGGTGTCTGTTAGCCCTGGCATTCTCCTTCTGGAGAATATTCTCTATTGCTTTTGAAAATATTATTTCTGTGGATGGAAACTAATCAGCAGTGCTACATTATGGTATTGTTGAATTTGAAATATCTCAATTGTGATAATCTGGGCCTGTTATCTTGGAGGGGCAAAAATGAAAACTGCAAACCCTATTTAATCACACCATGATTTAGGTGTGACTGTGATATATCTTCTGTAAAATGCCATAATTCCAAGCATTATATGATGTAGAAATATCACAGTTTAAGTTCAGAGCTTAGACTTTGCTTAACTTTACACATTTCATATCCTCGCCCTTGGAAAACAGCTAAAAATGTTTTCTGTATCACAAGTAAGGAGTCACAGAATATTCATCTCTTATTGGGCAAGGAATAATGGTAAAATATGCTATTCTGGCTGCTTTCTTCTGAGCAGTGCATGCTTTTAGTAGAAATTTTCCATCTGTCTGGACTCCTGCTGTAGTTCAGGAAATGTTACACTGTCCTGTGCATCCCTACCTTTGCGGCACAGTGTCTCTGACTGACACGTCCTGACAGGTAGTGAATTAGCAATATGGATGAGCCATAAGCCTCTTCATTCTCCTGATGTGTTCATGTGGCCATAAAGGGTTTTGTCCAGCTGATTCTCTTCAGCAACACAATCCCAGTTTGGCATGTTTGTGACTGTTTGCCATCTTTATTCTCTTGTCACTAGGGGGATGGCATACTCATTCCAGCTGATCAGAGTGATGTCACTACTCCAGCTGAATCTCCTCCTGTGCTCTCTGATTGCTTGCCCAGAGAAGGGATCTGTCTGAGGAAAATATAGATTTCTTCTTTTTTTTTTCCTCCCTTATTTACTTTTCACAAACACACTGCTTTTGCCTGAGCTGGACCAGTCAAAAAGCAAAAATAAAAGGCCAAACCTTGACTTTGCTATGAAGAAAGCCATGCCAGGCGGAAGCTTACCTGATAAGGGGGCAAGCAGTAACCTCATGGGAAAGTAATAAATGCTTTGACAGTAGTGGAGGTGTCATTGCTCCTTCTCTGCATTGTTTCTTTGCCAAGAGGAAAGAAGAGTTGAAATTAACGTGGTTTCAACCTATATGGAGTCCCAAAATACTGGATTTGGAGCTGCAGCATCATCTAGTATTGTTTACAAGGGGCAGCAGCTCTTGGGTCAATTGCTTAACTCCCTGAAAGTATTTAATCTCTTCTGGTCTATGGAAATGATCTGTCTAAAATTCCAGAGCGTAACTTCAAATAGAGTGTAGATTCTAATAGATACTTCAGGCTAACCACATAGATTATGTAAATGATTTTTGAGAACTTACAGTTTTTATTCAGCAGCAATTTGTGGATGTCCTTTCCAGCCTGCTTTTCTGCAGAGGTATCTGGAGAGAAATCTGGGGAGAACTGTGTCTAAATACTGCATTGGAGACTTAGTGCTTCCTGGGGCTCCCCAGCTCTGGTCTGGTTTTACATTGAAATGTTTGTTCAAAGTACTGCCCAGAGTGGCAGCCTTTTCTTTAGTATCTGGTGTGTGGGGCTTGAACACTGTGTCTAGAAGCCTGTTCCTGCAGATCAAACTGTGTACGCTTCTTCAAAGTTGTAGGAAAGCCAAACCTTGCGAGTATTTCCAGAGGGGATTTTAAAAGGGAACAAGGTTCTGGTTTTTAGTACATGGTCCTTTTTGTTACTTTTTTACTATCATTCTGTTATTTCATTTAAAAGGACCCCCAAAGTTTTGTTATGTTTTTGTTTAATAAGGGTAAAGCCATTAAGACAGTATTCTAGGATATTATTTCAGTATCAATGTTGTTGAAGCGCATTTTTCAATTTAGTCTGACTTTGAAGCCATGGGAGCAACTTTGCATTTGAATCCAATCAAGGAACTCTTGATGTAATAAATGAAACACCAGGGAAAAATCAAGGGTAACAATTGTATTTTCCCCTTTTGACTTTAGATTTTTAATGAGAAGAATAATTTCTGAACATTTTGAGAAATATTAAGTCTTTCCAGGCGAGCGTGCTTTTGCTATTTGTTTTTTATGTATTCTTGCCACATAACAGTGGGAGATTTTTAACATACAGCTGAGACTGAAATATAAGCTCCCCTAATGAGTAAGATATATTGTCAATGTCAAGTCAAATAGAATAAAAAATGAGTGAATAATATGTGTACAAAAATGTACCATATGCCATTTCATGATGATTTTTATTATCATATTTATTCTTAAACTGATGCCACAGGCAGGCAAGCACTTTGAGGTTTTTCTTTTAAATCTGTGTGGTACATACATACATATGTGCATGTATTGTGAAATTCATATGACAATATAATATTGCTTGGTGACAGCAAGTGTCTCTTTGTCTTTCTTTTTTTTTTTCCCCTTCCAGCCCACCTACTCAGGTTGAAACACAACCCATGCACAGGCCAAAGGCTCAGTATCTTACTTGTTGTCTACACTCGGCTCCAGGGTTGCTTACTTTCTATAGATACTTCATGGCTCTGTACTAGGAACTGAGAATTGGTGAAAGGAGCATCTGAACCCTTACTTGGTTTTACAGGCAAAGGTGTTATATTGTCATTGATAGGAACTGCATCATGTGTTTAAAAAGAAACAAATTCTGATTTTGGCCTAGTTTTGTAACATCATTAAACTTTCTGGTGCTCAGGATCTCATTTGAATCATATGCTGTGTTTAGCCTGAATACTTCTTCAGCTAAAATCTACCAATCTGTGTTAGTTGAACAGGGCTGTGATTTATTATCTATTTTTCCCACCCTAGCAACTTCTTCCTCCCTTTCTTCTACTCTTCCCACATATGCTTCTTCCCTTCAGGTCTTTATTTTTTTTTTCCTTCAGTTTGTTTATTTTCTTTCCAGCATGCTTATATGCGTTATTGGCTCTTTTAGTTCTTCAGAAAGTTAACTGAGTGGCATTATTTGACTGCCAAATGCAGGATGCTTTAAGAAGTTTCAGTTTGGGGAAGATATCTTGATCTTTGGAAAGGAGCTCTGTAGAAGCATTGCAAACAGGGTACACCAAACTTCAAGTCACTTTAACGCCTCTTTTTCAATTTAGTCAATTTTTAATTAACTACATTAAAATACTGTGACCAAAGTAATTTCAAGTGATTTTTAGTTATGTTGAGCTCAAACTATTGAAGAACCTTAGTCTAACAACTCCTTACAACTACTGTATGGGTATCAGATGGGAAAACCTTCTACCCAGTGAGAACTTCAGGTTCAAGAATGTATGACAGTTTGACTGGGGGAAAAATGCAGCTTAAATTAGATATTTCTGAAATTCTTTAAAATTACTGTAAAGTGGAGTGAGACTATTGCCTTTTTTTTACCTAGGTCTGTGTTGTGTGCACATACAGAACTTAAATTGATTTCCTCTCTTTGATTAGTCTCTCTTTAAAACCTACGAAATGAATCCTGAGTTGAAATAATGGTTAGAAGCATAGTGGGTCTGGTTACCTGTCCTGGGGTCAAACCATAATCAAATCATGTTTTGTTCTTAACTTCTTGAAGGTTGTGTTATCAGCTATGGGTTTCTTTTTAAATGAGAGGATGCCTCTATTCTAATGAAGGCTGGATATAAATGAGACTCCATTTGCTCCCTCAGTTATCCAAATGCCACGCTTAGGGTAGCATTCAATGTACATAACTAAACATAAACCTCAGGAGATACCAGAAAATTCTGTAATATGGACTTGAATAAAGCAGTAAAAAGTCATATAATGTGCATCCTCTTTCTATGTGTAAATAGATAATGGGTCCTGTTACCAGGCTGTGAGGCTTCATTGTGCTGCAGTTATGGACTTTTCCTGACCAGGGGGCGGGGAATAAAAAGGGTGCAGCTATAGAAACAAAAAAGATGGGAACATGCGTGAATTATGTATGGAGGTTTCTAAGAGTTCTGCGCTGTCCTGGGTTAGTGTAGCTGTTTCTTCCCTTCTTGTGGAAATGATGATTCATGCAGGGGCTGCAAGTTGAGAAAGAAAATAATTGTAACTATATTAATGGAGTATTTGTAAGAGTTGTGAAATGTGGGAGAAACAGTGCAAGAAAGAACCAACTAACTAACAAAATTATTAAATAGAAGTGTAAAAATATGTAATGATTTGCCACTTTTATGGCATTCTCAGGTTTTCTACTCGAGTTACTTGCTATGAGAGATCAACTGTTATGACCTCAGGGCCTGATTCTGTAGGTGTTCTATTGCTGGCATAATCCCACTGAGTGCACTGACATCACTTCATGGAAATCTTTCCAGCACCTGGTGCTTAGTATTTCAATTCCAAAATTTTAAAGTAATATTAAAAAATGACTGCAAATGCTGGAGTGGGTTCATGTGCATACATGCGTGCTTGTGTGTGTATATATATATATGAAATAAGAGATAGAACAAGTAAGAACTACTTTGAATTCTAGACTTTGAGGATGTTTGGTCAGCCAGGTGATCGACACCCCTCAAGAAGGTGAGGCTTTGTGAATTTATTTTAGCAAATAAAAGTGAGGTTCACTAGCCTTCAGAAAGACCAACCATTTAACTGAGGGAGGCTGAAAATGTCTGCTTAAAAGAATAACATAGCTGTAGTAGGATTTTTAATGATAAAGGCTGTGTTAGAAAGCAACCTGCTGTTACAATAAGTTACTTATTTTATCAGCAACAGTGAAAATTTCACTCTATGCTTCCTATGATATAGAGAATAAACTATCTTTTATATTGTGTATGAAGTTTGTGCATATCTGATATTTTAAGGCTCGCTAAGGAAATTCGGCTCTCATTATACACAGTACAAAAGGTTTTTCTGCCCCTGAAGCGTGAAGGTACTGCTGGAGGCATGTTTCTAAACTAGATGTACAAAGGGACTTGATCTGTTTTGGCATATCCTATAATGCCAGTGTGAAGACATGGAGAGAGTCATCATTAGGTTCCAGCATTGTATTAGGCTGCAACAATGAGTAGTGCCTAATCTAAAATTAGATATTCTTAAGCCTATGGGGCCGAATGGGATTCCCCCGAGGGTATTAAGGGAGCTGGCGGAAGTGCTTGCCAAACCTCTTTCCGTCATCTTCCAGCAGTCCTGGCTGACTGGGAAGTTCCATTGGACTGGAGGCTGGCTGATGTTACACCCATTTACAAGAAGGGCTGGAGAGAGGATCCAGGAAAATACAGGCCTGTCAGTCAGACCTCGGTGCCAGGGAAGGTCATGGAACAGGTTATCTTGGGTGCCATCTCTCAGCACACACAGGACAACCGGTGATCTGGCCCAGTCAGCATGGGTTTATGAAAGGCAGGTCCTGCCAAACTAACCTGATCATCTTCTATGACAAGGTGACCCACTTGATGGATGAGGGAAAGGCTGTGGATGTCGTGTACTTGGACTTTAGTAAAGCCTTTGATGCAGTATCTCACAGTATCTCCTACTTGAAAAACTGGCTTCCACTGGCCTGGACAAGTGCACCCTCTGCTGGGTTAAAAACTGGTTGGATGGCGGGGCCCAAAGAGTGGTGGCAAATGGAGTTAAATCCAGCTGGAGGCCAGTAACAAGTGGTGTCCCTAGGGCTTGGTGCTGGGTCCAGTCCTGTTCAATATCTTTATCAATGACCTGGATGAGGGGATGAGTGTACCATTAGGAAGTTTACAGATGATACTAAACTTGAAGGAAGCGTCTATCTGCTTGAGAGCAGGAAGGCTCTGCAGAGGGATCTAAAAGGATGGTATCAATGGGATGAGGTATAACAAGGCCAAATGCAGAGTCCTGCACTTGGGACACAACAACCCTATGCAGTGCTACAGGCTTGGGAAAGAGAGGCTGGAAAGCTGCCTGGCAGTGAAAGATCTGGGGGTATTAGTCGACAGCCAACTGAACGTGAGCCAGCAGCATGGCCAGGTCGGCAAGAAGGCCAGCAGCATCTTGGCTTGTATCAGAAATGATGTGGACAGCAGGACTAGGGAAGTGATTGTGCCTCTGTACTCTGCACTGGTGAGGCCGCACTTTGAATACTGTGTTCAGTTTTGGGCTATAAGAAAGACATTGAGGCTCTGGAGTGCATCCAGAGAAGAGCAACAAAACTGGGGAAGGGGCTGGAGCACAAATTTTACAGGAAGTGGCTGAGGAAACTGAGGTTGTTTAGCCTGGAAAAGAGGAGGATGAGGGGATATCTTGTTACTCTCTTCAGCTACCTAAAAGGAGGTTCAGAGAGGTGAGTGTTGGTCTATTCTCCCAAGTGTTGGCTGTCAGAGCTGGGAAAATCTTTGGAAGTCAGGGGAGCTATACCAGTAAAACACTAGAAAAAGACAAGGGTGAATTATATCCACTGAATAATATTTTATTTGGCAGGGGATGAATGCCCATCTTAAAGTGCAGGGATACCTCTTGATACCCATGGACGTAGTGGAAGTCCAGGAGCTGCAATAAGCCAGCTGTGGAAATCTGACTCTGCAAAATGCTATATGTTCCTGCAGGATAAAGGGCACCTTCATAATAGTAATGGGATGTGATGTTAGGAGAAATTCAGGATTATACAGGAGTCTGCTTTTAATATGATGTCCGTTGCTTTAAGTTCAATGGCCTGTGTTGCTTTTGCGTGACATGCTTCATTTGGGAGAAAAAAATGCCAAACCAAAATAACCCCATAATCCTACAAGTTCCTAGTGCATAATCAGTGTGAATCTAAGTAAAAACCAGCCTTTTCCCCCAAGAAGAATTCCTAGATCTGTTCGTTCACAATTTTTGCAGATGTTTATTTGAGTGCAAGCAATGCAGTGTAATGAAACAAATGAGTTGGAAGTGTCAGAATGCCCAATTATACACTCACTGCCTGTCTATGAGGCTGAACAATAGAAACTACTAGGCATGCTTTACTCATTTAACTTCGTTTAAACTGTTCTTGGCATCTAAGTTGCATTAATGTGATAACTTCTGTGTCGCAATTAACAAACTGTAGCAATTGGAGACATTCATAGGACGTGCTGGGGGATGGTTGCAGGATGGGCAGTTAGCTGCTTGGCTAACTTCCTGCTGGACCCAAAAGGAGGGAGGAAAAGATTCAATTCTGATTTTCTCTCAAATCAGAAAAGGAAAAAAGAAAAAAAAAAAAAAAAAGAAAGAAAAAAATCCCTGTAAAATCTGAATAGGAGTTGCTGTTGCTTCTCCCAAAAGGACCTAAATTCTTCTCTTTGCCAGTTTATTCCAGTACCCTCTGTCATCAATTCCTCTCCTTACTTACTCTTGAGTCCTAGGTCATAAAAAAGATGGACAGGGGGAGGAAGATGCCATTGTCATGAAAAAGGCTGGAAGAAAATGAGGGGCAAGTGAGGAACAACTTGAAAAAGGCAGAAAAACTCATTATTTCTAGGAAAAGGACAGCTGGAGTAGTAACTGCAGTTGTACCATCGGGGGAACAGGTGACCTGAAGATAAAAAACTAGTCCTGAGCTGCACACTAAGGAATTTTTGAACGAATAAACTTGATCTCTAAAGGCAGTCAGGCAGGGCCTGTTTTCACGGACGTTGTTCTGATTGACTTACATTTAAGTTTTCTTTGCACAGACACCACAGGCTTGAACCCGTCTTGTTCAAATAGATGTATTTTTTATATATGCAAAATGTCACTTGACTGTAAATTATTTCAGTCTGCACTTTCTCTGCTGTCTAAGTGGTAGAATACAAAGGGGACTGAGACACATATTATGCAGAATTCTGTATGATTGTTAATAATAGCTGCCCGGCCACTCTCCTGCAATTTTATGGCTTAAAAATAACGCTCAGCTGTTCTGGAACAAGAGGCCATTGGAAAGGGGTGAGGGCAGAATCTTTTATAACCTCCTAGTGGAAACAGTAGCCGCTGATCTGTTGGCACAGGAATTACCCAAGCCTATTATTATTCTATAAAAAGTAAATTGTCATTGCATATGTACAGACCTCCATTTGGCGGTGCAGAATCAGAATGGCTATTTCCTGAGAGCCTGTGCTTGTTGTAGCTGTGTGTTTTGGGTCTGCGTGGCAAGGTTTTGGTAGCATGGGGGCTACAGAGGTGGCTTATGTGAGGAGACGCTAGAAGCTTCCTGTATTTCTGATAAAGCCAATGCCAACCGGCTCCATGGTGGACCTGCCACTGGCCATGTCTGAGCCCATTGGTGATGGTGGTAGCACCTCTGTGATGAGATATGTAAGAAGGAAAAAAATCACCACCTATCTGCGCAAGAGCAATTGCAGCCAGAGAGAAGCATAAGAATGTATGAGAGAAACAACTCTGGAGACACCAAGGTAGGTGAAGAAGGAGGAGATGCTCCCCATGATGGAGCAGGGATTTCCCTGCAGCCTATGGTGAAGACCGTAGTGAGGCAAGCTGTCCTCCTGCAGCCCATGGAGGACTCCATGCTGGAGCAGGTGGATGTGTGCCCAAAGGAGGCTGTGACCCTGTGGGAAGCCTGCACTGGATCAGGCTTCTGGCAGGACCTGTGATCCTGTGGAGAGAGGAGCCCCCACTGGAGCAGGTTTACTGGCAGGGCTTGTGACCCTGGGGTGAACTGCTGGAGCAGTCTGCTCCTGAAGGACTGAGGGGTGAGGGGAAGCTGGTTTAAGGTGTTGATTTTGTTTCTCATTATCCTACTGTGATTTGATTGGTAATAAATAATTTTCCCCTAGTCAAGTCTATTTAGCCCATGACAGAAATTGGTGAATGATCTCTCCTTGCCCTTATCTCAACCTATGAGCCATTAATTATATTTTCTTTCCCCTGTTCAGCTGAGGAAGGGAGTGATAGAATGGCTTTGGTGGGCACTTGGCATCAAGCTGAGGTCAGCCCAATACACTGTTGCATCTGTCACACAAAGAAGCTTCTTGGGGATGGAGGATAACCCAATCCACTCATGAAAGTGTGACCACCTACTGTGCATAACTATAACGTCTCTTCCAGGGGTGTGACCTTCAAAATTCCTACTAACAATAAAAAAAATATAACATCTTTCTAACTTTTTTGTAGCGGAGACCAAGATATAACCATACTTGGTGGAAGGATGCTTTTATTGGCCAAGTCCACAACCCTCACTCCTGTTTAATAACTTGTATTCGCATAGGAAGCAAAAGCAAATGAAGGAGTACAGAGCTGAACTTTCTCTAGACAGTTGGCTTTTCTAGCTTCAGGAGAATGTTAAATATCTTTTTCATAATAAGGCTTCGTAAGTATGTGGTTTGGGTTAACTCAAGGCTGAAAACACAAACCCAAGTCTGTGCTAAAGCAACAGCAGTAGTCTTCGTGTAGACTAATAGTATGACTTGGCAATTTTTGTGTCGGATCAGTGAATGCCTTTTTTTTTTTGGTCAAACTGACTTTCAGAGAACAGTTTGCAGGAGTAATTACAAGAAATGAGTACGGCTTACAAAATTGGATCTTAAGTTACCTGACAAATTTGGACTGCTTCCTCTTTATAAACTGTGCTCAAATTTTTTAGAGGTAATTCTAGGAGCTGTAATGTGTAAAATATGCATGGCAACTCAGAGGTAAAAGCATGCAGTGCCTGTGTTCTGCTTTTGAGTAGTATTGCAGGAATATTGGTTTGTGCAGGGATGTCACAGCTTTCCTGCAGAATTTGTAAGTCACACTAAATCATGGATGCATAACAGTAATTGCCTAATTCTGCACCTTGTCCTTATACTGGCATGGGGTGGGTTCGCTCCACTGGGTTCTCAAATCAAAAATATTTTAAGTGTGAGGAAGTGGCTTTTTATGTTCACATACTGTATGAAGTGCTTAATCATTCATAGCTGAAAATTAGCTGAGTGTGATTATTCACTAAGGTACATTAATAGCAGCTGGTGTTTTACTGCACTCCCAAAAGAGAAGAAAATACTCGTCCAAAATGCATGCAGAGCTTTTATGGTCTTCTGGGTAAATATCTAGTAGAAAATGGACCAAATCTTCCTGACTGCACATTTACAGACAGAAAAAGTCTTGTTTTCAAAGCTATTGTGCTAAACTGAAGGATAAAAATGTTTCTAGGGCAGTGTGGCACAGAGGCCAGCTCCCACCCCTTTTCAGGTCTCCCTTCCTCTGGTTCTGGGCTGGGTGGTGGAGGGCAAATATTGCACACCTACTCCTTGGGGAGGAAGAGAGATTGAGTTTGTCATATTGTATTTATTCCAGAATATGACCCAATTTGTTGTTGCAAACCAGACTCGGGTCTGACTGTGAGTTCTGCTGCCCTCCCCTCTGTTGTCTTTGGTCTTGGTACCAAAGCTCAGAGGTGATGCTGTGAAGATAATGAACACTAGTCTGGTAAGCACTCATACATTTTCCAAAAAAAAGCACTGCTCTGCCAGAAACTCAAACATGTTAATATTCCACCTATTTTTCATAGTTACAGTAAAAGATGAAAGAAAAAAAGGCTGTAAAGGGGAGGTCATTCAGTCCATCCACCTGTCCCAAGACAGTATAGATGCAACCAATATATTTCAGATGGATGTCTATATAGCTGTTCTTAAAAGGCTTAAATAATGGCGATCACAGGATCTCTGCAGGCTGGTTTTTCCAGGGCTTAACTATCTTTACCATTAGAAGGAGCTTCCTAAAGTCTAACTTCAGTCTCCCTTGCTGCTGTTTCATCTTATTTCTACATATCCTACCCTCAGCAAACATGGAAAAGGGCTTATTTCCTTTCTCTTTTTTTTTGCAGCCTTTCTGTATAGTTGAAGATTGTTATCGTATCTCCCATCAAACATCTTTATTTTTAGACTAAACAACTCTGATTCTCCCCAACTTTCCTCCGAGGTAGACTTCAAGACCTCTGGTGATAATTCTTTTCATCTGAACTCTTTCTGGTTGGCCTGCATTGTTCTTGCATTAGATACTGTGCCCAAACCTGGCTGCAATACTCCAGCTGTGGGAGTCTTACCACTTCTCAGCAAAGCAGAAAGTTTACTTCAGCTGTCTTATGAGCAGCACTCCTGTTTATATTCCACCCTTTGATATTTGCTTTCTCTCAAAGGCAAAATAGTCTTGACTTGCATTCAGTTTGTGATACATTATGATGCCCAAATCCTTTTCTGAAGACCCGCTGCCTCTCCAGTTGTTTCTTGTCTTATGTCTTTTGTCAGCTGCACAGATGTATATATGATGTATATATGTATATATAGATGTGTATATATATATGCAGTTAGCACATTGCATAGTCTACTTCATACTTGTTGAAGTGCATCTTCATTTTCTCAGACACGTTTTCTCTTTCTCAAGATTGCTTTGAGCCCTAAATCTCTCCTCTAAAGGATCTGTTGTACTTTCCCAGCTCAATACTCTCTTCAGATCTGGTGTTTCATCTTTAACCATGCCAAATTATTGATGAATATACTGAAAAAATCTCAGAATGAAAACAGGCCCCTGCACTTAATTCAGGTTTCTCATTTGACAGTGAAATGTGCTGCCTGTGTGATTTTTCAAATAGTGATGAGCCAAACTGCACAGTTCCACCTAAACCTTGGTTGATTGTCTTGTTTATGATAAATTTCTGAACAAGTATCAAAACCCTTACTAAAGTCACCCTTACTAAAACCCTTGTACAGACACTGTTTTTTCATTCTGTGCAAGACCCATCCTGTCATGTTGGGAATAAAGTTGGTTTGTTGGATATGTTATGTATACGAGTCATTTATGTTTGTTTACAGCTTTCCTTATCTGCTTCATTACTCCTTGTAAATAATTCAATTTTGTTTGATATCTTTCTGGGGTTTGAAGTTACATTGATTAATCAGTAAGTCTACTCAAGGTATTTGAAAACGCAAAACACATTTGATCAAGGTTTCCTTCACATAATTGTCTGGATACATATATGCATTTGTCTACCCATCTGCTTGCATTTTGTTATGGATATGCTTGTTGGCAGCAGGATCTGTGCTTAAAATGTACTTGATGTCCAGTCCCAAATGTCAAGGTACTTGTCAACTAGCTATAAGGTTTGTACTGGCTGGTTGGCCTCCGTCTCTGGCCGCCTCTTGAACCTGGTTCATTCAGGCCACGGGGAATGATTTTGTTTTTCAGTGTTTTGGGGTAATAAGCTTCTTCTCAATTAGATGAGAGAACTTCTGTTCAGCCTAACGAGGATGAGAAACAGCACATAGTTACAGCAAGCAGTTTTATGCTTATGTTTTTGGATCTGTGATACGTATTCTGCCTTGGTTTTGCACTTTATAAATGTATGGGAGTGACTGAATGACTGAATCTTATAAATCTACCTCGTTTTTTTTCAAGGTCCCTAATGTGTCAAGATCTAGCTATGGCAGAGATTTGTTCTGCAGCATTGTTCTCAGGGCAATATAATTGTCACTTTGACAACACTAACTTCTAGAATTTTTTCACCACCTTCTTTCAGTATCCTTAGTTATATTAAGTGATTACATTCTGCCTTTAGTGATGAGCAGAGTAGATGTAATTCCTATTAAAACCCAGCCTCTGTCTCTCTGCCCTTCCTACTGCTCTAAAATCACAAGAGCAAAACAATGCTGTAGCAAACTCACCTTTCCGATTCTAATCAGGAGCAGTGCCTATGTGAGATCAGCGACTCTTAGTTTTAATATATTCATTCAGAAGCTTTTCCTTTCTTTGTTGGGTTTGTATATTTTTTCCACATTAACTGATTTGTATATTTTTTCCACATTAACTGATTTATCTTCCGTGTTTTATAGCAGTGTGTGCTTTTAAGCTGCTTAAAGCTTTCCATTACAAAAGGTGCTTGCAGCCTTTCCTTTGAAACGTTCCTGTCTTTCTCCTGTTTGCAGTGAGTCATTGATACACAGCATGAAGGATGCCCTTTGGCTAAGGAAATACCTCTTTTTGTTGTTATTTTTTCTTCTGTTTCATAGAATGACATCCAGCTTGTCCTGAGATATCAAATATTGAAAATTGCTACCTCACTTGTGTGCTAGCAGCCCACCAAAGTCACAATGCAGTTTAAAGCCAGGCTCTCACTTGTGCAACAGATGCAAAGGTGGAGAAAGCTCTATGAGTCCCAGAAAGGCATTGGATTAGTTAGAGCTAAATAATTAAAAACTACTTCTTGCTTTCCAGGGAGCAGAAAGAAACTGTCTCTCCCAATGCAAGCTTCAAGCAGCCTGTTTCTCATCCTCCTCCTCCAATGAACCAGTTGACGGCTAGAGCTTCTTGAAATGTTGGTGAGAGGACCTAGCTCCTCTTACTGTTCCAAGCCAGGAATATCCAAATTTTCATCAGACATTCAACCCATGCACTCTGAAAAAGAAGGTCTAGTGACATAGTAGGTAATGTTCTATATTGTCACAGAGGCGGCTGAGTGTGAGCTGCACTGCGTTATTGTAAAGCCAAGCACTGAAGATATTAGGCAGGCCACCTTTACAAGCTGAGTAACAATTTTCTGAATGCAGCAGAGTAAGATGTCTCAGTGGTTAGGTGTTTTCAACCTGATCCATGTTACTGAAGCAAATGAATCCTTGCTACACTCTCCAACAGGCAT
Organism: Cuculus canorus; assembly: GCF_017976375.1. Lineage (NCBI taxonomy): Eukaryota > Metazoa > Chordata > Aves > Cuculiformes > Cuculidae > Cuculus > Cuculus canorus. The sequence goes on from NC_071402.1 coordinate 116,568,812, forward strand.
TGGCTTTTAGCAACTGCTCAAAATGACCTTTTGACTCTTCTGGTATCTCATGTGTGTCCAGAAGCCAGCCTGCCCCTTCTGCGCGTTACCTGCTAAATATAGACTGGTGCTCCTACCTGAACGAAAACTGCTGCTAATTTTAACAGAGGCTTTGACTAAAACCTATTGCTGTATATGATACTGCGGAGGCAGGATTTTCTGGTGGTAACTCTTGTTCTTTGATACTATCCTGTGTACAAGGCAATACGCACTTCACTTCTAGTACATGTTCAAATATGTAAACCTTATGCAAGTGAATCTCCAAGTAGTTCAACCCAAGTTCAACTTGGAACCCAAATAAGTGGTTCAACTCTGAGGATAATGGTTGCAGAATCAAGCTTTTCATCATCAGGCCTTCCATTGTGTCAGGTGCAGCAAAAAGGTGTTTCTATTTGACTTTTCCTTCCATCTGGCATGGGAACAAACAATCCACAACAAATTCTGGCTCCTTTCACTCTGTTCTCATTTATCAGGTATGAGTTTCCTTTTGTTGTTGGAGGAAAGGGGGAAAAAAAGCCTAAATGTTGAAATTGCCATACTTCAAGGCAGCATTTTGAGAAACATCAGGAACCAGAAGACCTACCACCAGTCTCCAAGCCCTGCCTCACTGCACAGCTGGAAAGGTCCGTCAGGGCTTAAGGAGCTGCCACCTGTGCAATTTTAGGGCAAAAAAAAAAAAAAAAGGGCTTAAATATGTTAATGACATTCTTTAAAATGTCTTTACTATGGAAAACTTCAGAGTATCTGTCATTTGTCAGTTTTAACAGTGCAGAAGAAAAATCTGAGTCTTAACCTGATATATTGGTAATATATGGTTTCTGTGGCACAGGCAACTGTTTGTCAATGTTTGCACTGCCTTGCCACGGGTTAAGAAATACAACAGCCATTAACATAGGTGCGCTCTGATAACTTGCTTCTGCATCAGTGCTATTAATATCCATCCACCTTTCTGACTAGTTCCAAACAGGAGACTAAAACACTTTCCCCCAAAATGCTGAGGTAATACTTCGCATTGTATACTGCTGTAACTGTGATGAAGTCTGAGTTACACCACTTTATTTTATGAAATCTGTTTTGTCAAGCTCTTGACAAAGCCTTTCTGTTATCAAGAGGGTACTGTGTGTCTTGCAGTGTGTCTTAAGTGTAATGCAACGGTTGCAGTTTGTGTCTCAACTTGTCTGGCATTCCCACATCTTTGAATTTCCCAGCACTTTAACTTGCATGATAAGCGTAGCTTTCTTTTCTTCTTGAATCAGATACAGGTACATCCCACTGACAATAAACCTGAAGAAACATCCTAAAAACTATAGATATATATATGTCTCTCATGTTTATTTCAGTTATAAAATTCTCTGTAAAGAATATAAGCTGCTGCCAGGCATGTAGGCACACGATGGGTGTTCTTCTCACATATGTATCCATTTCTGTTAATAATGAATAATGGACTTCATATTTAAAAGTGACATTTCTATGAATGTGCTAGATTGTGCTATGTTTCTTTCACATGAGTATATTCCCATCATGGCAAACTTCTCACAGAGCTTGCCTTGAGGGGTTTTGTTTAAAGTAGTGTACTTTAATGAAAAAGAGCTGCTGAAATTTGTCAGCTTCTTCTTGCATGATTGCGCTTTGGTGGTAGTTTAAAAAAAAAAAAATCTTTACCCACTTTATGATCTTCATGCTTGTTCCTAAATCTCTCTTCATTTTTAAAAGTAAAAAAGATATATGTACACACATATTACCAAAAGCCCTAAAAATGCCTCGGACATTTTGCATGAATAGTCTCATTGAAGTCACTGAGTAATAGGCATAGACTTTAGCTGTGTGCAATTTTCAAGCTCAGGCTGTACCGTAGATTTCAAATACTACAAACAATTTGCAGATACACAATTTGCAGGGAGTTTTCAAAGCCAGCAATAGATTTTAAGGACTTAATATCTAATGAGAAATGGATGACACTGATACGGTATTGCCAGTAGATTGTTTTGGAAATTATCAGCCTTGACTCAGTGAAGTACAGAAAACTTTAAGAGTAAGGGCAGATGATTGAAGTACCCTTGTGCTTGTAAGAGTAATGACAACCGAGTGCATAGGTTCCGGTAGGTTTCTTGTTTCTTGTGTTTCCCTTGGAGGATGTTTAAATGCTCTGGCACTGGACAGATGGGAATGGAAAACCATATGGCTTCAACGGACTGTGACACGCAGGTTCTTGGTTATTTATTTGCTTTTCTCCAGGGGGCCGTATAGGAGACTAACTAAAAAATAAGATTAATTCCTGTAGGGTCAGCTTTCCTTTATCAGAGGCAGTAAAGGGCTGGGTGGCTGCATGGCTGAAAAGTGAGGAAGTATTTAAAGAGGGCAGCTCAGGCCTGGCATGGCTTCCACAGAGACAGATATATTAAGCTCTATTGAAGACAAGGTGGGCTCTGGGGTGCTGCTAAGGTGTGTTGGAGCTGGTCGGGGGGAGAAGTACCATTCTGTAGGACAGCAACTGTGCTGCTGCAGCCCAGGTTGCAGAAGTGTGCTCATACGAAGCATTGACAGAAGGAACAGTCTACTTGGGCAAGAACCCAGCTCTGCACCAAGCCAACACCAGTGGCAAAGGTGACCTGCAGCACAGGGATCTGGGAGCAGCTGCTATATAACTCACAGATGACAAGTGCAGAGTATGCCACACTTTTTCCTGGAAAAAGATTCCTAGCTGCAGACAATGTGCTGGTTTTACAGACAAGTGGTTTCTGTGGTTTGGAAGAGTTTGTGGACGGTACCAAGTACTCAAATCTTTTTCAAATCAGGCTGGCTGTTCCTGTCTTCTAGGTATCTTGATGGATCCTGACAGATAGAAGATCAATAAGGTCATCAGGAATAATAGTTTTTGAAAGTATATGTTTACTTATGACTGCTGATGGAAATCTGAAACTACAAAGATATACATGAACACCCCCTCTAGCCCCCGCCCTGAGAAATAGAAATGTGAAATGGAAATATTCCCTCAGAGACTTAATAAGCCAAGCATTTCAGGCTGCATCGGATTGGTTCCTGTGAGAGGGGTGTTGTGTGAGCCTCACCAGGACTTGCAGATCAAATGATTCTTCCTGGCAGAGAAGCAACAAAAATGAATACTAATCCTCAGCATGACCTGATCGTCAGATCACTCGCTTTTCCAGAGCAAAGATCAGCATCTCTTTTCCAATGGCAGTCCTCGGGTTATTGCTCAACAACTGTCTCAGTTGTTTGGCAGTATCATAGTGTGTCCCAAATAGTTGGCTGCAAAACTAACATTTGGCCTCTCTTTTTTACTCCATACTGTTCTAGACAAGCAAGCATTTCCTCTCAAGCTTGGACTTTTTTCTCTGTAGAAATGTCCAAAATTTCAACAAGCAGCTATATGTGGTCTCAATCAAATTGTTCAACAAGGAAACACATTTTAGAGGTTATTAGTTAAAGATGAAACCTGTAGGAACTCTGTAATCTATGTAAATTCCTCTTCAGTTGAAGGAACATTATTTCAACACGAATGGGATTGCTCCAAATCAATACTTCCCTCTTCCCTAATAAATCCTTAATAACTTAAAAAAACTAAAATAAAATCTCAAACCAAAATTTCATTTCCCAGCAGAACATACCCTGAAAGGGTAAATGAAGTCAGAAAGTCCAACATTTTTGTTATTGATTTGTAGCAGGTACTGCAGTGATGGATAGCAGTAAATTAAGTGGTGCATGGTCTTCCGTGGCTTCTGCGCCTCTTCCTAGTTGCTGTATGTTATTTGAACTTACTATTAGCTCTTCAGAGATATTCTCAGCTTGTTGGGAAGATACTTTGTCACAAAGTGATTTTTTCCTCCTGCAGTGTAATATAGACGCCAGCTTATTCCCCTGCTTGTTTTGGAGTGTTTTAAGGTGGCCAAAATTGCTGCTGTTACTCCATATGAAGACCAGTCAGGCAAATGCTTTAGCACGAAATGATTTCTATAATAGCTGGTTTTGTAACTCACATGTAAATGTCTAGTGGAGCTCTCTGGAAATTTTTGAATTGCAAGTATTATACAAACTGAGTTATTTTGTAGTTGAAGTGTGACTAATAATTGTTTAACATAGTTCAAGTTGATGATTACAAAGTTAGAAGCCTGGATGAATAGGATTTAGTACCTAATATTCTGCAGAGCTTGTTTTCATTTTATACTTAATCAATTGATTTTTCTTTAAATGGATTCTCTTTGAAATTTTATGTTTGTACCAATGCATAGACTTCACTATTACTATGTTGCATTACCAAGGGCAATATGAGTTTAAATCACTTTATGATAAAACTTTGCATAATCTGCTCATACAAACTAATTAAATGTCAGGTCATTGTAATACAGAGCTCATATTAACACCATGGGTCACTAGAAACAGCAATTAGTAATTCATGTGTAATCCAGTTAAATTTAAATTAAGAAAAAGAAAGTCAAGTCAGAGTTTTGTTCCTAATTCCTAGTTTTTATAACTTTGTACAAGTTTATGGGAGTACCACTTAAAAACACGATTTCAAATTGATTTTTAATTTGATTGGACTTATGCTGCTCAAGCATGACTCTTAGGTTTTTCTAACCAATGGTCATGAGTAACTTGTACTTAAAAATTAATTAACTTTAGAATATATAGATATTTTGAATGTGTTAATCCTTCACTAACTACACTGTTTTTTTACTGATGGATATTTAATTGTATAAAGGACCTCTGTATTAAGCCTCTGCAAGCAGAAACAAAAGGAGTAGCTGGTTGTTACGTGAACTGTGCGATTCGTACGTATGAGCCATAAAAAATGAGAGTACAGCTGGAGAAAGATGTGGAAATTACTGCACCTTGTCTTGTGCTAAGTAAAAACAAGTGAGAAAACTTTGTTCTCCCATAGATAGCTCTGCCTCAGTGGGGTAAGAGGTTTGCACTGAGGAAGATCTGGCTGGTGATCTGACATGTGGGACATCCAACTCATCCCCTCGTTTGTATTGCCTGGTTCCCAAATGAAAATGTGCTGCAGGATGTGTTGTCTTCCCTGCCATGTGTGATCATGTTCCTGCAGCCAAGGACTTAGCAGCTGCGGTCAGTGGGCCCTCACTGTAACGCTCAGTCTTGCTGTAAATGTACTGCAGCTAGAGCATCATCTCTACTGCTATAGTCCTCCTGCTATTGCTTTTTTTCATTAGAGCTCCAGATAAGAAGAGCATGCTCAACATTAGGTACCATCAGCTTGCTCTCTATATAGGATTTATAAGCTTTCTCTGTTAATTTTCCTAGATATATTTGGATTCAGGCTTCTTAGCGCTTGCCTTTCTTTGGTTAAAACCTCATTAGGCTCCTATCATATTTCAAGCTAAATAGAATATCCTGACTAAAATGTCAGTGACATTCTTATAATGGCCTTGTCTGAAAGAAGTGAAAATGCTGGTTGTAATTTATTTATATAGCATGCAAAGGTCATAGGTGATTTAGAGACAAGTCTAAAGACAACCATTCTGATCATGCAATGCTGTATCTCAGATTGTCTTAGCTTCATCAGTAGAGTTTAGTTGCTGTGAGCTGTGGCAGAGCCGGATTGAAAGGCACAGGATGAAGATGCTCACTGTTCCCAGCCCAGCTCTTGAGTACTCATTGGATCTGAACAAAAATAGTCACTGGTATCACTGGATGTCATGTAAGATCTGTTGTGCGTTACCATCTCAGGAAGGTAGTCTATTGAAATCACTTTGAAATCCATTGAAAATGAAAAGAGCAGCATATTCCAGGGCACTTTTATTTTTATGAGTCTCAAATTTAAGTACCTTACTTCAGTTTCCAGGTTTAAAAGAACTGCCTTTCTTTTTTTCCCTTAACAAAGTGAACATTTGAATTCTAAATCACAATCAGCCAATCCCATAACTGCCAAATTAGGGATGACAGGTATACCCTGCTGTGCATAGTTTCAGGGAGATGTTTTCAGATATGAATTTAACTTTCAACAAAGACATGATTTCTTTGTAACTTTCCTGTCAGATTCACTTTGTAATACAGTAATCACTGAGCATTTGCAAATAAGTGGTTACCCCCAAATCTTGCTTGTGCTCAGTTTATTAGTGTGTGTAGGTAGCCTGTAATATTGCAACATCCTGAAAACTTGAACTGCAGAATCAAATAAGCAGAGAGATTAATCAAATGCTGTGCTAATCAATTTTTCATATTTGATTAAAGAAAGTGTTTTGCTTTGGAAAGTTGCTGTGAGAGGTGCAGATTTCCATTTCTATCCCAGCAAACTGATATCGAACCCACAAAAACCTCACCCCATGTGGTGTGTGGGGCATCAGAGAGCGCCAGGCGGCTGGAACAACTGAGTGTGGAGCATGAAGAAGACTGTGATACAGTTATGTCTCTTCTTTTCTGGACTTAGTAAATATCACATGAGGCTGCATTGTTTTACATCAGCTGAGATCCTGCCCTTGTATTTTGGAGAAAAAAACTGAGTGTTTCAAAAACAGAGAGAGACAGACTTATGAAGGACCTGGAGATGGGAAGCTGGCACGCTACCAGGGCAGCCCTTGCTTAAATGGAGCTGTATCCAAGTACTGCTGTGCTCTTTGCCTTTGTTTTACAAAGGCAATTATGCTGAGTTCATTAGGACAGCATCAAAGGCAGAGAGCTCCCACCATCTATTCTATAACCACTGCAGCAAGTATAGAAGTGTGCTCTTCATGTGCATAGAGAAATATTAGTGGGATTTTTTTTTTTTGTTTTTCCATCTCGTAGCTTAAATTCAACATCGATTATAAACAATGAAGTCAATGAAAAATTTAAAGGATGTCTCTGAAAACAAGGTCTGCTCTTTGGTGTAATTGTATCTCAGTGTTGTTGAAGGCTAAATTGGGAAACACAGAAAATGGGAGTTTACTGTCTTTATGTACATTACAGATCATAGCATCAGCTCCCTTCCCACTGATGTTGGCAGAAATCTCTTAACTGGTTTTGAATATTCTGGGTTTGATTTCTAAATATAGTGATAGATCATGCGTGCCCTGCAGTGGCAGTAAGGCTTTGTGTTTGCCTCACCTTGTTAGCAAAAAAAACCCATGACTTTTTATCATGCAGTTGTATGATGCTGAACTGTTACTTTTTGAAGAACAGACATTGAATGGTAAAAGAAGTAGATAGAAGTTGTCATTATATACAGTAAGCATCATCTGAAAGAAAGCATGGTTTCTCGTAAGCATTCATGTATTTGGAGATCTTTAGTTATGAAAAACGTCCTGTCAAAGGATGTGTATTGAAATAACTTGGTTTACATGTGAATGGGGATAAATTTAAAATTGAATTAACTGTGAAACTAGGATGCTTTCATCCCTGATAATGGACAAGTCAAAATAAAGTACAAATATACTTAAGATCTGATAGGTAAGGGTTTGATCTGTAAGTGTAACAGTGCGGAAGCCTCGTGGGCTCACTTGTGCTGCATGTGCTAATGGAAATGCTGGCATTAATTGCCTGTGCACCTATATGATGACATGAAGTTGCTTGTACGCACTTAGTAAACCAAAGCAACACAGATATTTCTTGTACAGAAGCAGTACATATCGTTGTACCAACTGACACAGTGAGAAGAACAAGGCCACTGATCTTGGTTTCTGAAGAAGTTACAACAGCCTTATCACCAGTGAACTCCCTCAATGTGATATTTGCAAAAGCTGTATGCCACATGCTGTGGCCTATGTGGGTGCATTTAGAAAGCAAGCACTCCAAACTATGCAAAAATAAAGCACAAACTGGTCTTTTCTTAGCATGTGTCTATATGAATTTACCACTACTGGCAAAACTAGCATGCTGTCTTTTCAGATTTTTTTGGGGGGAAGGTCTGTAGCTATATATGGAGACATTAGTGAATACTACTGTATTAGTGCAATAATAGCAATTGATAGAAATATCCATTGCCTTTTGTGGACAGCCAGAGGAGCTGCCTTTGTGCAGACCAGAACTACGTCTGTGCCCATGGAAACAGCAGCTGTTGAAAAGCAAAACTGCAAAATTCTTGTGTGCATTAGCAAGAACATAGAGGGAATGAGATCGTGGTTGAAATAAATCTCTTACCTTTTTACATTCCTCCTGTTCACTTTGGTTGATAACTGTAGAGCCGAAAACTCTGTGTTTGACTTAACTCTATCTGTTCCCTTCTTTCTGCCCCTGTAGCTCTGAGGCATTGGGTTCAAATGTTTCTCAGAGCTCCTGCTAGGGCACTGCATTTCCAAATATGCTTTATGCAAGCTTTCTTTATAACCACAGAATCCTGCATGTTGGCTAGTGGATTCTGGGGATATAGGCTGCCCCAGCACAGGAAACTTCAGGTTGCACAGGTCTGAGAAACAAAACCATATCACATGCAAAAAAGATACTGAAAATGCTTCCTTTCATGGCAAATAGCGTCACTGCTTGTGTTTGCTCCTAGAAAAGCAGTTCATTTAGACTGCCCTGCTTTGTTTGCATAAATGTAATCTATAGAAGTAATGATAAGACAAGCAAGCTGTAAGGGTCCTGGTACTGTCAGGCTTTTTAGAATTCATTGTAGCAGGAGAGAACATCTGCGATCTGAAACCTTAGGAGTTTGGAACAGAAGACTATTCTGTGTGTTTAACTGGCAATGAACTATTTTTAAATGCCTCTCTTATTTGTTAGCACCGAGTAATGATAATAAAAAGGAAAACGTGGTCTTATATAGCTTCAGAAGACACTAGGCCATTGCTCCAAAATTCTTGTTTCTTCGGCTATGGCTTCTTCCTCCATCCCTGTGTGAGTCCTGTTGGTGACTATGACATGTCTAGCAGTCTGGATATATTCTTGCACTGAGGTCCAAAGTCCTGAATGCGCATGGAAATTGTTTGAGATTCAGAGAAGCTTGTCATCGTGCTGTCTGCCTTAAGTATGTGGCAGTGGGCAACCTCTCATTATATGTTCCACCAGGGAGAAATTACACATCCCCTCCTAGTGACTGACAAGAGGCAGTGAAATCTCATCGCTTTCTGCTCTCCATCATCCTGCCTCAGTCTCTCAGCTAACTGACAGATGGTACACAGTCCTGATATGTAGGTACTGGGAGATTAAAGAACAACTCTACAACAAAATAAACCCACAGGACACAAGTAGCTTTTAAAATGACCTCAGGAGAGATGTCAGTCAGTGCACAGTATGGGATTTCATCAGGTAGGAATTGTATTTACGGGTTGTGTGTGTTGTTTAAGCTATAAAATGCCCTACTGCCAACCATTTGCCCAGCTGTTTCTTCCTGACATGAAGGATGGAGCTGGATCTAGGGTTTCCTGTGTCCATAAACAGAGATTATAGATCTATATCTATAGGTATCTATTTATCTACCTGTCTATGCCAAATGTCTCTTTTTAAAATGATACTGGCTAAGTTGTGTGTAAAGTGGAGCAGAATTCTCCTGTGATGTTGATTACAACACACACTGTGCACATTTCTTATTTCCAGGGGACAATGACTTCAAAAGTTATTGAAGCAGAGAGAAGTACATGGGCCTTGGCATAGTTTGATGGTAAATCACATTTGTAAAAAGTACAGATAAGGGAGCCTTGCTCCAAGCAATTTCTATAACAAAAAATGGAACAAAACTTGACCCTAGACTCTGCGCATGCTGATCTCAATGTGGGAGTTTTGCTTGCAGGAGAGTTGTGAAATCGGTTTAATATGAAGGGCTTTGCCATGGTCTGCTTTTCATGCCCTTCCCCCTCCCACCCAAGGGGGAGAGAAGTTTAGCCCAAGATATTTGTCTTTTTTTGTGGAGATGAGCAGTTTGGGTTTTGTGAGCTTTTAAAAAACCGAAGTAGAAGCCCTCAGTAGCTTAGTAGTGAATTTTACCATGGCAAGGTACCAACTGTTTTGTAAGCAGCTTGCTGGTGTGCAGGAAACCAGCAAAGTGTTTCATGTGGACAGCTTCCTTAACTAGCATTAAATTAAGTAGCTTTTCTCTTAATTTGAGGATGGCTGATTTGTTGCACCACTCAAGTACATAGATATTTTTGGGAAACAAGTCTTTCATGGGACGGTTGTTTCTTTGTTCCTTACATGCAAAATTACTTGTGAGACCATGTCTCTGTGTGAGCTACAGGCCTCAAACAAGAGATGTTTGACTACATCTAGTGCAGGGAAGGTGGGGAGAAAAGGGTTGAAATCAGTGTGTTCGCGAGTGAAATCTTAGGAGTTCGCATGATATTGCACCAAGCTTATCTCTATGCTCGGCTTAAAACCGAATAAGCACTTTGATTACTCTGGAGTGATTTACTTGCAAGAAGAAAACCTGACTATTTTTTCAACTGTCAAAAGTAGAAATTACTCCTTTAGAATTTCCCATTTTAAATTTGGAATTTTGGGGTTTAATTTCCTATTTACTTGTAGAGTGTATAGCACAAGGCAGTTGTGAATGGCAAGAGAAAGAGCTTTTCCAGCAGCTGGAGCCACCGAAGAAGTGGAGACAGACTTCTCTTTAATTCAGCAGGAAAAGCTAGAGAAGTTCTGCTGAGGAAATTAAAATTGGCCAAACCCACCATTTCTGTCTTGATCCTTCAGTTAAAGCAGCTGGTCTTGTGATGTCAGATCTATACAAAACCGTGGAAGCACCTTCAGGGGAATCCCACCTTCACCAAGAGTGATGGGAGATACCCAGTTGCCTCTCAGGTCTCTTCTTGAGAGGGTAATGCCTTGTCAGAGCAATGCTTGCTTTCAGTCTCCAGGCCCTTCTCACTGAGACTGGGCTGCCCTGGACTGTGGAGGAGAGAAGGTGCTGGGACAGGGAGACCCATATGCTGCAGTCTGATTATGAGCCTCATCTTCTATGTAGGAACTAAGACCTTGATATTGGTCTAAGCAACACTAGCAAATTTATAAGCAACTGAAAGCATTCTGGAAAGGAAATCTATGTGATTTCATCTACCATGACATGCTGTGCAAAAGCTGAATTATTAAAATGTATGAGAATTTCTCTTCTGTGCCAAAGTAGGAGCTGCAGCTCTTCTCTGATCTGAGGCCTGGCAATTGGTCAGATTTTTGCTTTCAGTGTGCAATAAGTACAAGATATTGGTCCACCTGCTTTCCCTTGGTTTTATGAGATGAAGACTTGCCAGGTGCCTCCTCTTTGTGGCTTCTTCTAAGCGCTGTGGACGTGCAGGCTGCAGACTCGGATAACTTCACATGGTGCAGCAGGAGTGCTGCTCAGGGACTGCACCTGCTGGAAAAGTGGTTGGAAAGTGAGCTCGGACAATTTTTATTGCAGTTCTTTGGCACAGGAAAACAGACTGAAATGCTTCCTTTCCCCAGACTTTGCCAGTTACTAGTGAGGAGCAAATAATGCAGAAGATGACCAATGAAGCTGCCATGATTCCGACTGCAGAGTAGAAAGTACATTTCTGGTACCCTTCAGGCTTTACCATTGTGTGAAAACACAGTTGTTACTTAAGCTAAATCTATTTGGACTTCAGTAGAGCCTTTGACGCAGTTTCTCACAGCATTCTGCTTAGGAAACTGTCTGCCTCTGGCCTGGACAGGCGCACACTATTCCTGGGTGGAAAACTGGTTGGATGGCCGGGCACAAAGAGTTGTGGTAAATGGAGTTAACTCCAGCTGGAAGGCTGGTCACAAGTGGTGTCCCCCAGGGCTCAGTGCTGGGTCCAGTCCTGTTCAGTGTCATTATCAATGACCTGGATAAGGGGATTGAATGTACCCTAAGTAAGTTTGTAGATGACACTGGGAGGAAGTGTCGATCTGCTTGAGGGTAGGGAGGCTCTTCAAAGGGATCTGAACAGGCTGGACCACTGGGCTGAGACCAATGGGATGAAGTTTAACAAGGTCAAATGCTGCGTCCTGCACTTGGGGCACAACAACCCTGTGCAGCACTACAGACTAGGAGAGGAGTGGCTGGAAAGCTTCCTGGAGGAGAAGGACCTGGGGGTGTTGGTTAACAGCCATCTGAACGTGAGCCAGCAGTGTGCCCAGGTGGCCAAGAAGGCCAATGGCATCTTGGCCTGTATCAGAAATGGTGTGACCAGCAGGTCCAGGGAGGTTATTCTCCCCCTGTACTCTGCACTGGTGAGACCACACCTCGTTCTGGGCCCCTCACTACGAGAAGGATGTTGAGGCTCTGGAGCGTGTCCAGAGAAGAGCAACGAAGCTGGTGAGGGGGCTGGAGAACAAGTCTTATGAGGAGCGGTTGAGGGAACTGGGGTTGTATAGCCTTGTGAAGAGGAGGCTGAGGGGAGACCTTATCGCTGCCTGCTACTACCTGAAAGAAAATTGTAGACAGGAGGGAGCTGGCCTCTTCTCCCAAGTGTCAGGGGACAGGACAAGGGGGAATGGCCTCAAGCTATGTTAGGGGAGGTTCAGACTGGATATCAGAAAAAAAATTTTCATGGAAAGGGTCATTGGGTGCTGGAACAAGCTGCCCAGGGAGGTGGTTGTGTCATCATCCCTGGAGGTATTTAAAAGATGGGTGGATGAGTTGCTCAGGGATATGGTTTAGTAGTTTATAGGAATGGTTGGACTCAATGATCCTGGAGGTCTTTTCCAACCTAGAGATTCTATGACTCTATCCTTCTAAGACTAGACCTAGTACCTTAGGAAAAGCCTTAAAGAAGCTGTTTAGCCATGAAACTATATTTCCTGTGGTTGTCATCAGGTTCCTCTAACTAAGCAAGCGCTCTCTGGCTGAATGGGTGAGTGTTGGGTTCCAATAGAGACACGAGGAAATGAATACAAACCATAGGAGGGCCAAGATCTGTGGCATGAAGGGCTTGTGCTCCTGGCAGGCTCAGAAATGTTTTTCTCTTATATAAACACTCTGCTCCCCTCCAGTACTCCTCATCCCAATTTCCTGGCAGTAAAAGGCCCATAAAATTGTGCATGTAAGTAAGGCATCCTCGAGTACTGTCTTGGTGGCTATGTGTGACCATGAGACACTTCATGTGTGGTCACCATGTGAAAACATATAATTTCAAAGAACTGCAAGTGTAATATTTTCACTGTAGCTGGAGGTTTGACAATTTACTGGAGACCCTCAAACACAGGTCCTGTGAGCTTGTTTGAGAAAATGCTGCTCCAGTCACCTCTCATCGGCTCTTAATTTCCTCCTCAGGAGACAAGGGGTGTGCGTGTGTGAGACAAGATATCAGGACAGCCTATTTAAAACTTCAGCGTAATCAGAAGCTTCGTGAATCTGTCAGCAGGTTTCCACTGAGTGTGTGTGGAGAAAGGGTAGGAGTGTGAAGCAGAGGTGCGCACATACCCTCAGTGGGCGGAGTGGCCTCCATGACCTGAGGGGCCAGCAGAGCTTCTGAAGGCAGGAAGAGCCCACACAGCCGTTAACGCTGTGGTGTGAAGCCTACTTAAGTAATTCTGGGAGGCTGATGCAGGTTGTAACATATGCGGTGTATGGAAACACCCATTCCTCCAAAATTAGATATGTGCTCTCAGGCAGCATGGGATATCAGCTGGATATCCATCTTTGTGTCTTATTTCCAAGACATAGAAAAATAATTAGAAAGAGGGAGTTTTAAAAATCTTTAAAGGAGCTTTTTTGGCCATTTTGTATTGAGGATTATCAAACAAAACTGAAGCCTTTCCTGTTGCATTGTTGAGTTCCCAGACATGGTGATTAGCATCCAAGATAAGCAGCTAAGGCTTTTCTGCAGACATAGTGTTCTTGGATGCAAGGCACAGCTATTCCCATGGCAGTGCTGCCTGCATGGTCCCTGCTGTCCAGTCCCAGAGCGGAGACACCATTTTCATTGCATCCTTCCTAGGAAATCAGAAATAGGAAGCTGGATGGTTTTATTCCATAACATGTACATAATAAGTAACTTCTTCCTTCTGGCATTAAGGTATATGCCTTTATTCAGCATAAAGCACTTCAGTGGGTTGCTGAATTACTATTAGCTCCCACTGGAGAGTACATGAAGTATATTCCTTGTGAAGCAAAGTTGTAACACGCTGTAAGCTCCAAAGCACTGATGCAATATTTATGTTGTTCCACGTTCTACTGGCAGATTTAAGCATAATATTGTAGACTGGCAGGAGGCTGTTATGATCTAAACTCCTCGATTATGTCAGTGTTTAATTTTAAGTTCTGTTGCACACAGCAATATATCCAGTTACAGTTTTGCATATGGTTCTCCTTCTAGGAAGCAGAGCTATCTGTGGTAGTGACCTAGGTTGAAAGGCATAGTTTTCTTCTCACTGAAAGTAAACCATGCGTGTTTTGAGCTCTATGATCTCAGTCATTTATCCAAAATACATGTTTTTCAGTGCAGTGGCAGGTGGCTTCCCTGTCACTGATGCCATGTTGTCTTTAAGTCCCACAAGGTCCCACTATCCCATTTAATTTGGAAGCATGCTGAAGTACGGGAAGAAGGATACAAAGGTCAAAGACCTTTACTCACGATGCCTTCGGTTTTATGCTGGACTCATTTTTGATCTGCATTATGCTTGCAGAACAGAGTAGCCACTTTCTCGCAGTCCCCTTGCCTTCCCCTGGAGAAAGACCCATCAGAACTGACATATCCTGCCTATGTCAGTCCTCTCTTTCAGTAATTAATTTGTTCATTTTTGCATTTAGTGCAGGGTGATCTCCATTTGGCTTCCTCAGCTCACAGTCTTAAGAGTACTGTAAGGTTTATGGGTGATCAGCACCTACGAAATCATTAATTTTCTGAAGCACATGGCTTCCACTTAAACAAGAAAATATCTTTGATTTCAGAAGCTGGATACCCATTATACTTAGCAGTTAGAAGGAGTTTCATGGATAGTTTTGGTTTCAAAACTGAGTTGCTTGAAAACTGTGAGGCTTGCTGATCTGAGTCTTTAGGTGCTACTGAAAACCTGGATGTGTGCAATTGCCTGTTCCTCTTGATAGTAGTCATGAGATTGATTGCTGTTTTGCATGCTTGAAGCTTGTTTGTCGGTATCTAAAGGTAGGTCATCCCAAATGGTAGGCTTCGTGCTATAACCTGATGAGTTGCAGTAGAAGATATTTTATTTTGTGTCCATCAGTAGACACTGCATGGAAGAGAAGTTAGGTTGTACATCTTTTTCAATTGCACTTGATGCTGATACAAGTAGCGCAGCCCTGGCTTCAGTCAGGAAGTTCACTTAAGTTTTTAACTTTAAGCACAGGTAGAAAATTTTGCTTCAGTCCTTAACGCTAAGAACATCCTTGAAAACTTAATTGCATTTATGGTAATGTAAGCCCACTCCATAGAGGGCATTTTATCATTTTAGTTCACTATAAACACAAATTTGTTCCCGGCAGTTAAATATTGAAGCTGAAATTTATCCCAGCTAACTGAGGAACCATAGCTTCTCTCTGAGGCCAAGGAGGAGAGGTCTACTTAATCATGTCTTAAGTGGACTGTGGCACCATTGCAAGCATCTCTCTCTCCACTGATTGCATCGGCTACTCTCCTAACTTAAGTACTTGTGCCCTTAAAGTTAAGTATGAACAAAGGCCTGAGGAAGCCTTGAGTTTTTGTTGATGAACAGAGAGGTAAAATGCTTGCAGTCTAACCAAATACTTTTCATTCCTCTATTTGTTGCTGTGGCTGTCTGTGAATGTCTCTCTGCCTTTCCATTAATGAATACAGATGTGCAACTGCCTGCACCCATCTGGCTTTGTTCAATAAATGTGCAGGCACAGACGTTTAAATCAAATATTGATAAATACAGCCTTTAATATGTAAATTTGCCTTGTGAACAAAACTATGTCTGCCGGTTTTTTTTTTTCATGAAGAGGCAATTCTGCCATGATGATGCTTTTTTTTGATTGTCATTGTATTCTGTCCACAGTAACACATTCATTGATCCTTTGAGAGTCAGAGGGCTAGGAACAGTTCCTGAAATATATCTGGGGAGAGGAATAATGAAGGTAGAAGGAATTCTTTAGACATAATAATTCTCCTTCTGTTTTGATAGCAACTTCTTCCTCATCCAAATATCTTTTCAGCAGTCAGAGAGTTAACGTGCAAGGAGCACTAAAGGGGTCCTAAATGGTCCCAGATAACATTCTGTGAGAATGCCAGACAGGAGGGCTGAGGACTCTCAGGGCTCAGTACTGGGTCCAGCTCTGTTCAATGTCTTTATCAATGACCTGGATGTAGGCATCGAGTGCACCCTTAGCAAGTTTGCAGATGACACTAAGCTGGGAGGAAGTGTCGATCTGCTGGAGGGTAGGGAGGCTCTGCAAAGGGATCTGAACAGGCTGGACTGCTGGGCCGAGACCAATGGGATGAGGTTTAACAAGGCCAAATGCCGGGTCCTGCACTTGGGGCACAACAACCCTATGCAGCGCTACAGACTGGGGGAAGAATGGCTGGAGAGCTGCACGGAAGAGAAGGACCTGGGGGTGCTGGTTGACAGCCGACTGAACATGAGCCAGCAGTGTGCCCAGGTGGCCAAGAAGGCCAATGGCATCTTGGCTTGTATCAGAAATGGGGTCACCAGCAGGTCCAGGGAGGTTATTCTCCCTCTGTACTCAGCACTGGTGAGACCGCACCTTGAATACTGTGTTCAGTTCTGGACCCCTCACCACAAGAAGGATGTTGAGGCTCTGGAGCGTGTCCAGAGAAGAGCAACAAAGCTGGTGAGTGGGCTGGAGAACAAGTCTTATGAGGAGCGGCTGAGAGAGCTGGGGTTGTTTAGCCTGGAGAAGAGGAGGCTGAGGGGAGACCTTATTACTCTCTACAACTACCTGAAAGGAGGTTTTGGAGAGGAGGGAGCTGGCCTCTTCTCCCTAGTGACAGGGGACAGGACTAGAGGGAATGGCCTGAAGCTCTGTCAGGGGAGGTTCAGGTTGGATATCAGAAAAAAATTCTTCACAGTAAGAGTCATTGGGTACTGGAACAGGCTGCCCAGGGAGGTGGTCGAGTCACCTTCCCTGGAGGTGTTTAAGGAACGGGTGGATGAAGTGCTTAGGGACATGGTTTAGGGAGTGTTAGGAATGGTTGGACTCGATGATCCAATGGGTCCTTTCCAACCTTGTGATTCTGTGATTCTGTGAAAAGGTACACCTATGTGTGTCAATGCAAAAAAAAAGTGAGTAATAATGACTTCTAGATTTCAAAATTTGTAACACCGTCAGTGGTGAACTAAGGCCCTGCTAATACATTTGACAAGTGCTTAGTGGGGTTATAAGGTGACTTTCAGTAGCAGAGCCAAAGGTTGTAAGCAGTAATTTCTCTTTCTGGGTAGTTTGTGGTCAATTATTGCACTTGCTGTTAATTCTAAGATCTTCAGGACCTTTGGTTTTGAGGGATTTTTTTTTTTTTTTGACCCACCCTCCCCTTTTTTTTTTTGAGAAAAAGTTGTTAATCAGAAGCCTACTGGAAAAGCAGGAAACAGATGTAATGAATTACCAGGTCTGCAGTTTGCTTCCAGATTATTTGATGCCTTTTGCTTGTCCATCTAGTCTTGTTTACTGTACAATGGACTGAAATTGCAGCTTTTGTGGCACATTAAGTTGAATATTTTAGGCATAGGAAGAGAACAGAAGAAATGCCTTTTTTTAACTTATGGTAGAGTCTCAGCATACTTTATCTGGGGGCAAAAGGAGCTGAAGTAGATCCTGCAAAAGCTCCAGCACCTCCTCCCCCATGACTTGTTGCCTGTTCTGCTGTGCAGATCTTGTGAAGCTGCACTCTCAAAAGTAAGAGGTCTGTCCTTGGGGACCATGACTGATGGGTTTCTGGCAGGGCTCTTGGGACCAGCCCTGCCACTGTAAACATACAGCATGTACTATGCTTCTAAGGAGAAATTTAAGAGGAATTAAAGTAGGGATGTAAAACTGTAGAGTATGTATAGCTACTCAGTACCATAAAATGCAAACTTAAGCTATTCAGTCTGTTAAAATACTTTGGTTTCCTCATCTGACCTCAGAACTTTCTATGGAGAATACTTGCATGTCACTTATGGCTTTTTTAGTATCTCCAGAAATGTCAGAAACTCTATTAGTTTTTCCAGAGACACATATGCAGAAATAGATTAAATAGATGGCATTATTTCGGTGGTTTACAGAAATATTACTGGATTAAACTACCTTTGTGTCTAGACAGACTCCAGCAGTTGCACTGTGGTACAAAAGTAAATTTGGAAATGTATTAAAAAACAACATTTTATTTAATGCTGTAAATTGTACTTCAAAACAATTTAAATGACATTCCCATTATGTATGCAAACGCGAGGAGCAATGTCAGTAAGTTGGAAGCTCTGTGGGTTGTATTTTATGCTTTGTACTGAGGTAGAGGAATGTATCAAAGAAACCTCTCAAATATACACATATGTTCTAAAAAGTAACACTATAAAACATCAGGATTTGAAATGCTTGCAGTAAGTGCTCAGTGGGATTATGCTGCCTTCATAAATAGGTTGTCAGCACAAAGAGACTAATTCCAGCCTTAAATTAACCAGCTCAGAGGAGCATGTTTTGGTACCAAGTGGCAGGGCTTGTGAATCACTCCTGGAACATTTACCCTGTGGATGGAGGAAGAACATGGTCCATAAAGTTCACAATGGGTCTGAAAAGCAGAAATGTGCGTTGGAATCCTGTTGCGCTAGTTGGCTAAACTGAGCGGCAGGGAGTCTGCGGTTCATCAGCTCTGCCTTCATTTAGAAAAAAAAGAAAAGAGAGAAGCACACAGAAAAAAACCAACCAAAAAACCCACACACATGGGAGAAGTTCCTCTCATCTTGAGCCCTTTTTTCTTCTATTTTCTCACAGGTTTTATTGTTGTCCTGGGTAGAGTCTTAAGCTTTGAATTTTATGTAAATGTTTTCTAACGAGCAGTGCCCAGATAGGATGGGATGGGAAGAGCATTTCAGCTCTCAGGTTTAATGTATTCCAGATGCCAGAGCCTGCACCCAGGACTGCAGACTCCCAGTACCTCCCCCATACCTGTGGGAATGGCATCTCCTCCTCTCCACCACTTGTCTTATGGCTTGGTTAAACTATTCCCAAGTGTTCAGAATAGGCTGCTCCTTCAGGTCCTTCCCTCAGAAAGCACAGCTCTTGTGAAGACCTGCTGCTCCCACCAGCACTTCCCAAAGTGCACTGTAATAATCAGAAATGTGAAACTTCCTCCCATAGTACATCAGAGCTTTTTCCTGATTCCCTTGAAATGTTGGATCGCTCGTGCATGTAGGGGAATTGGAGAACGGTATCTGATCAATGTTATTTTGTATAAAAACAAAAAAAACCCAAGATGAGACAAGAGACTCTGCTGGAAAGCCATTTGCATACTACGCTTTGTCCTGGGAAATAAACACCTGCCTTTACTGTGTTGTTTTAACGCTGCTTTTAACAACTTTTGCACACACAAATACATATTAAGCAATATGATGCCTGTTAACTAGGTGTTCATGAGCTGTGACAGATTACTTTTAATGACTGGCATTTACTGACTTCATCAAACCTTCTTTGATAGGCTGCTGCTACGGGAGAGATGGAGCTGAATTTTGGGCGTGGAAAGCCCAGTGCCTGGCCTGAGGAGTTGGAGATCTCAGCCGGATTATTAAAAACGCTGGACTCTGTGCCTCCCGCGCTTCCCGGTTCTATCTGGCTGGCCTATTGCCATTTTAATGCCAGTCTCCATGGTTACTTCTTTTGGGATAAAATAACAGAAATGTGAGTTAGCTGCCTGCCCACAGGAAAGCTGCCACGGTCCTGGTGCCAGAGCCCTGGCGAGACACAGCCCCGGTACACGCATTCCAGCAGGGTTAGGCAGGTTACGACAGCTGCTTCCACTTAAAGGTGAAATCTCTCCTTCCCCACTAGCCTTACTGGGGAATGTCTCCTTATCCCTTCTCTCTCATGTTTGGAAATATTCCCATGTAATTCTTCTGCAGATTACTCTTCCCCTCCTGTTTGCAGGTTTGCATGATTCATTTTATGTTTTAAATTGCTTTGTCAATAAAAGCTTCAGTTTTCAAATGAAGCATTAGGTGGTAACTGGGGAAATGTTACAGGAAAATGTTTACTAACAGTTGTTGGTAAATTAACGAGTTTACTGTGCTGCAGTGTACATAGGAAATACCAATATAAAAAAAAAAAAAAAAAAGATTTAGAAAGCCAGGCAGTTTGTTAGGAATAAAACACTTGAGTTCTGTCCTTCTGTTGGCTGTTCAAGTTGTGTGACCTTGTGCAAAGTCTCTGTGAAGTCCTCTGCTCTCCTTCCCCGAGTGTGAAAAAAGCAAATAGTTATCCACACTCTTAAAAGATTCTAAAGATTGTGAGGGAACTGCTGTCTTAAGTGCAGGTCATGTTGGCACCATTTGGAGTCCTTAAAAATGGATATTCATTTTTCTTGGTACTAGTTGGGTCAATTACTACTTTACTACTCCTATTGAGTCCCCATATACTCAGTTGTAGCAGGAAGCAGAAGTAGATGATCTAGATGGGTTTTTTTTTTCTTATATGTTTTTTCTACAGTCTTGTAGACTTCTTGCAAGTGTATTGCTTGCTTTACCCTTTCTTCATAAGAAGTGTCAGTAGAAATCACAACTCTGTTGATCCAAGCTCTCCACCCAGACCTCAAGAAAGACTTCCATGAACGACTCAGTCTAATTAGACGAGACGAAGGCATGTTAGGAAATGTTATTCTCCCGTTCTGGAATGGCCTGTATGTCACACATTAAATGTGATAGACCTGGAAGGTGAGTGTTAGGGTCCTGAGACACTTCAACTGAAAAATACTCCCCTCTTTTGGGGTTGTTGGGAGTTGAGGATCTGCTGGAGATAAGGGTTGTAATCTTGTTTCATATGAAATCTGTGTCTTTAAGATGCCTGGTTTGCTTTTTGCATTTAGTACTGTAATTCTTCTCAGACAGCTACCCCTACCTCCTCGCTCAACGTGAATTGAAGTTACACAGATCTTCCAGCAAAGTCCATGAATTAAGTTACCCAGTTTGAAAATGTTACTGTCTCAAGAGCCTTTTGTTGTTGTAGATGGAAACAATTCATGAGTGGGGGGATCTAGGTGCCTTTTGTCCTACTTTCTTGAAGTGTCATATGAAAAAGAGGGCAGTGCTTGAAGTTTGCACATCCTTAGCCACATACCGTAACCCTTGCCTGGTTGTGCAGCCTTGGCAGCCTCTGTGTCTGGTGTTGGACAAAAGGGCATATAACAGGTTATCCTAATGCCACTCCTCATCCTGAGTGCCCTTCATAGGAGCTGCTAGTGAAATGAAGAAAAGAGGCACTGAAGTGGTCCTTCACAGTCTTTCCCATATGACTTCCTTCCCACAAGGTAGGAAGCAAAGCCTTTGAAGTGACCCTGACAAATGGGAGTGTGCGCAAACTCCTGCAGGAGACTTGAGCTTTTCTGATAACCGCTGTCCTCTTTTCTTGGGATGCCTTCTGCTAAGTCTCGTCAGAACTGGGAAGTATTTCCAGTAAAGATGGTATAATAAATCTGGCGTTTTAGCAGATTCTGGCCTTAACGCACTCTTCCCCCTTGTGCTGAGTGGTGGGCATTTATTTAAAATTTCGGTGAGGCATACGGTATTATTTCATCTCAGTGAAATAAAACATGGTATCATTAATTGTGAGTTGTTGACAAGATTTTTGTGGAAGCCGCGGAGAGCTGCATTCTGCTGTCTGGAAAATTTAATGTATAAATAGAAAACAGAGCAAGTGGAGGTTTTCATTTCGGCACTTATGCAAACAGGTTAAAACAGATTTTGAATGCAAATATGTATAAAAATAAGGTGTTCTGAATTAATAATTTAGCTTCCTGTGGGAGTGTATGAAATTGATCATTTGCTCAGCATCCCCAGTTTGGAAATTGAAGCTGCTTATTATATCAGCCTGACAACATTGCTTGCTTCTTTTACATTGGTGTTAAGAGGCAGTTGTTGGTCAAAGATCTTTAATATTCACAAGTGCAGACCAGCATATAGCATTTATTTTTTGAATTGGCTTTTTCATGGTAACTCTGGCCAGATTATCTCTGCTTGGGGTGAATCACGCAGAAGAGAGTCATGGCAGGGGAAATCTCTCCACTCTCCATGTTGCCCGTTAGGGAATTCAGGTTGGTTCAAAAGCAGAAAGCTGGAGCCACTCCCAAAGCCCCTGGTCCTGCAGAAGGGCTATCTCCCTATGGTCACTCTGGTCCACTTCTCTGTCATACCTTAATTTGTTTTCTATGAGAGCCCTTTCCTTTGACCTGTACCCTGGAAATGCTGTGTGTGGCTGTATTCTGGTAGGTCTCTGTGGAGCCCAGACAGATGGGTAACACCTTCAGGCTTGGCCTTTCGTGGCTTAGTTCTCACCATAGCATATCCTGATCACCAGGCAGCTGAGTCTTGAAGAGATCTATTAGCAACTAACAGAAAAGTACTGATGACATTGTTGTAAACACAGCTGTCTCCCAACACTCTGGGTAGGAATCCCTTTCCTGCATATTTCTGAAACAGGGTGATTTCTAATTTAAAATATAAACAAAACAGTTATAAGAAAATAAATAAAAAACCCTGCAAAAGCTAAAAAACACGCTCTTGTCTTTTATATGAAAGACAGTTGGCCTCTTACAAACACAGAGCAGGGGTCTTGTTCGTTAGCTTGTTTCATACAGAAATACACAGACATCTTTTACATCTGTGCTGAAAGTTGTAAAGCCCTCTGTTTCTCAGGTTATTTGCTTTTGATCAAGTGTACATGTTAGGCAGAAAAATTTATTGATGAGCTAAGTGTTTCAGGCAGTATTAAGATTCCAGTCTGAGCATTTTGTACCTCCCTCCCGTGCATCGTCCTTTTGCTGGGGAGAAGTGTTATGGCACTGTCGTGTTCTGCTTCTCCAAGTATCCCCCTCAGAGGTATGCTCTTGTTTTGCCCTGCCTCTAATTAATGGCAAGCAGTACTGTTTGCAAAATCAGAGGACTCTGCATTCACCTTAGCAGTTATTTGCAGTCACCTGGTTGCTTTACTTCATTATCCATTTTCCCAAGTAATCTCTGTGGGTGTGATCACGTGGAAAAACCTACTTGTGCCCTTTTTAAGGTTGGTGTATGAATCCCTGTGCATAATAGTCACTTGTCCTTGTTCTGTAGCTTATAAATATACCACTGGACACGGGAGAAAAATGGATACACCGTGTTGGGATGTCATCCCTGAAAGAAGAGCCCTTGGCAATTGCTGTTGAAAGTCTGTTGAACACTGCTAATCCAACTTCCATTTATGCTTTCTTGCTGCTGATGTTTCTGCTACTGTGGGAGATATTGCTACTTTCTGCTCCTTTATACTTCACAGCCTGCCTTACTGTCTTGAGCACGAGCACATTCAAGGATACTCAGCAGCCCCCCTGCAGGCAAATAACTAAATAAAAGAAAGAAAGCCCATTCCCTTCCTCCATGACACAGAACTTTCTGGTGAAACTAGCAGCATGTGATGCCATACTCCTCCATGATATCCAGAATGACTGAGGGATCTGCTGGGAAGATATTGGTGTAGAGCGAGACCTCTATTAACTTGTTTGGCTTCTGTAAAAGAGGGATGAGGAGATTCAACGAAGATCTCCAAAGACCTAAGATGCAAATAGTAACACCACTGCATCCAATATGTAGGTGGCCAAAGGCTGCCTGGTTTCCATGTTTGTTTTCATGCCAATTGTATAACCTGAAGTATAAGAAACTGGGAAGCACTATAGTCTGACCTTAGATTTAGGGCCTTGGGCATTGAGAATTAGTTCCTGTTCTCCCTTAAGGTCACACAGCTCTGTAACAAGTTGCTCAAACTTGCTCTGCCCCCATTTCCCCACTTTAAAATAAGGATGATAGGGCAAAATATAGCTTATGCTCATTAGATCTTCTAAAAATTCGAAGTGTCTTTGCTAAAGGTAAATATTTCCATTTGTATTCACATTATGGATTTCCTTAAGGCATATTCAGTACTTACTTAATCTTTTGAAAATAATTTCAAATAGGTAGGAGGTCTACATGAAAAATGGTTTGTACACAACTCTCAAATGAAATCTCTATTACAAATGATAGAATATGAGATTTTAGAAATTTAGTGGATATTTTATACCTGATTCAGTACAATACCCTGACAATGAGGAATATGCCTGTGAAACAAGCTTTTAGAGCATGAGGGGTTTTGTCTAGACTAAGGTCATTCAATTTGCCAGCATTGTTTAATGCTTCTGCACATTCTTGATTTTTATTTTAACCCATGTGTCGTTGAGAAAAGTCTGCATGGCACTATTAACATCCAACAGAAGTTTAATAGTTTTCTAAGATTTTACAATGGCACTTGACAAACGTGGCACTAGAATTCAAATCTGATATGTCTGTCGAATTTCTGTCATCACATTTTGGAGTTGGGGGAAGAGTATCTGGCATAAGATTGCTTGTTATGATTTCTTCCTCAGTGGCACAATTACCTGGTGTTGTTGATTATCCTCATTCATAATTCTAGGGTGATTTTCTTCCCCTTTTCTAACTATTCTCTGCATTGTTCTATAAAGAAATTACTTTAGGCTTGAAAGTGTGTGTTTCATAAATATCTGATTAATTGTCATTTGCTTTACTTGCCTTTGGCATATCCTTATGACTTTATAACCTGAGTAATCCTTGATGCATGCTCAAAACTCATTTGCTCCAGTTTACTTTAATCTAAGTAGATGCTTTAAAGGCTTTGATGAAGGAAGATCTTGGTCACCAACGGCTTGAGAGATTCATTAGTTAAGTTCTTTAAATACCATAAACTGCATATCAGAAAGCCCATCCATAATCTGTGGTTTGGCTAGGAGAAGGTGTTTTTGCTTTCAGTTTGAGGGGATTACTTTTTTATTTTTTAATTTTACTTTCTTCTCTTTCCTTCCTTGAAAATGCTTGGTATTTCTAAATGGAGCACAGTCCTAAAAATTCCACCATCCTCGAAGGAAATTTTCTGAATTCCCCTGTGTTTCCATTGCATAGACACCCCCTTTACTGTTGGTTAGGTGGCACTTCAGAGCTCTGGTATGTGAAATTGCTGGTTGGAAGTCACAGAAGAATTGTTGTTCTAAGTTAATGGGAGTCAGAATCAGATTGGCTTTTTGTCAGATTTTAAAATGAAAAAAAACCACACCAGCAAGGCCACAAGCACTTGTTTTGTGCCAACCTCTTTTATGATGATATTTCATCATTTAGTTAGGATTGCGGATATGATCTGCCCCCTTATAAGCAGCCACGTAGTAAAATCCAAGCAACCAGTATTTCTTCTCTTCAGTACTCTACTCTTACTTACATCCCTGCTCCCAGCACAAACTTCACTAGGAATTTAATGGGATAAAAGATTTGTAATTTGACTCACTGACTTTTAGTAATATTGTTTGAAAGAGAAGTATTGAATTCATTCACAGGTAGGATTGTCCTGTACTTTTTATGACGAAGAAACTTTTTTGAACTATCTCTGTGTGTTGTGGTAGTTTTAATCGTCTTAAGCAGATCTACCTTCCTCTGAAGAAAGCCATACATTTGAATGGCTTTGTGGTCAACAGTATTAGAGAAACAGGTTGTCTTGGAAAAATACATTTGCCAATGTTATGCATTGGAAAGTGATTTTTCCATCTTACCGCTCATATTCCAGTACTGATGAAAGTTACAGCTATTAAGTTAGCTTGCTTTGTCTCAGCCCAACCACTATTTTACTGCTAGTTTGTCAATGGATCAGGATGAATACTCTTGCTTGTGTTTTTTCCTAGGAAAAATTGTGGATGCTTTTCCTTTAAAAGTGATCTTTGCATGTTGCTATGCAGTCAACCATGATTTCCTCAAAAATGAATATATTTTGGAAGCTAAATATAGGTTTCCTTGCATCGTCTGGAGAAATCACCATCGTTGGAGTGGGATAGAGAAACCACTGTAGCCAGAAAACTGAATCGGTCTTTACTTTGGGGGTGGGGGTGTTAAGAAATGCTAGATTTCCCAGGTTTGCATAATGTAACCAAGACAAAGCACGTGAAAGCGAAAGAACTGTAAGAATGTTAATATGGCTCCAATTGCTGAAACATATGGAGCCAATCATTGGCACTGCCTCAACACAACTGGGAATGGAAATTAGCATTTTTCTCTGAAAAATATGAGATATTTTTTCCTAAAGTTTTTCTAATTTTTGTGGCATTTTTCTTTTATAAAAGCAGAGATATTTTCAAGAGCAAGGCAAGGTATTTTGCCTTCAGTATTGCTTTCTGGTCTTGTTTTTAATACCTTAAAATAGGAAAATTATGTGCAAAAAAAGAAAAAATATGAAGAGGACTCGGTATGCAGTTGAACATGTTCTCTAACAGTGACACATTCTTGCTGATCCTACCATGGCCCACACTGAGGGAGGAACTGCTAATAATTTTGCATATATCTGTAAGGTGGTACCCTAACAAACTGCAAGTTTAAATTATATTTGGGTTGTGAGCATCTTCTTTGATCCGTAACATAGATCCGTATTTCAGTTCAGGGAGGTGATGAGTCACTTTTAAAAATAAAACTTCTTAAAAATAAGGTTTAAAAGCTTTTAAAATCTTAGATTTTGATCTTAAGAATCCTTTAATATTAACAAAAATTATATGGTAACTTCATAAATAGCTGTGCTGCAAAGAAGTGATTGCTTGATTCTGAGTTGAGTTTTTCCTTGTTCTACCTCCTTCATTCCTTCTCTCTTGATTTTAGAATTGTTCCAAGTGGAGAGAAGAGGCTTTTTTCCCCTACAGCACCTGTAATTTCTGAAGGAGATTTTTTGCTGTTTACTTTTCCCTTTGGAAAGAACTTTTTCTAAAGTTTTACTTTGCTTTTATTGCTATTATTAATAGTAGTAGTAGTATTACTATTATTATTCCCTAACAGATCAAACAAGTACATAGTCAAGTTTATGCATAGTGACTTAAACATACATAGAGCTGTTTGCTGGAATATCACCATGTATAAACACCAGCAGTTTAAGGACCATTTTTGTAAATATATTTACTCTTTCTCAAAACCTTTGCCTCCAGTTGGCAAGCTCCCTCTGTTTCTCATAAAGCAGGTCATCCCTGCCATGGCTGACAACAGCACTGGAAATAGTACTTTGGAAATAGTGCTTCTTTGTGTAAATGGATGAAAGAGAATTCATATATTGCATATTTTCTTTCTTTTGTTGTGTATGTTTTGCCATTGTGTCAGAGGGGAAAAGTAAGGCAAGGAACAAGGATCATTACCATATTTTAGTAAGTTGAATTCAATTTATTTAAAAAATCTATTTAAATAAAGGCTGTATGTTCCTCTTGTTATTTAAAATTATCAACTCAAAATGCAGTGCATTTTGGTAAGCAGCAGAGATAATTGAGTGCTCACCTTATATGCAGCTCCTGTGTATGCACAGCAACTTAGTGGGTGGCTTCTTTTATGAACTCTGTAGTATCTTCATTGGTTTGACTGGAACATTTCCAGGTTTGAAGCAGCTCAGAAGAAAATTGTCATTAGGTTTGATTATATGGAGTGTAAGAACTGGTCAGATTTTTTATTTATTTTCCCTAAGTGGAACGAGACAGTTTTGTCAAAACCAAGGCATTTATGGGGACATATCTTTTTTTGATCAAATTTTGCCTGGAAAGAGCCAGGTAGAATTTGTGATGAAAATACAATGTTGTTGCCTGTATAAACTTGAATATGTATTGAATGTGAAAAGCACTAGTCGAGAGCAATCCTGCAGTTCCTCAGTTCCCCAGGCTCTGAGATCAAGGTTGCATCCAAGCTGTTAACCTTCACAGTGAACACTGGATCTTTCCTCCGTGATCCATTTTGAAGCCGTTTATACTTCTGGCTACCAGAGCATCTGGAGGCTGTGAGCTGCACAGAGCTTAACTGAGCATCTCCTGAAAAAGCTCCTTCTTCTGTTAGCGTTAAGTCTACTGAGTATCTTCTTTGGGCAGCTCCTTATCCCTGTATTCCTTGTCACCTCTCCACATCACTTATGTTTTCTTTAATAGGTCTTTATTGCCCCATTCTCCAGGTCTTATCTCTTTCCCAAGCTGGAAGCTGTTTCACAGCTCCGATTGGTTTTGTTGCCTCCTCCTGTAGCTTCTCCAGTTTGTGTTTATGGATATTATGAGATGAAGTGTGCAGACAGCCCACTATTATTTTGAATGCAATTGCTGCTGAGCATAACAGGGCCCTTTCTGTTTGTTTAATATTCTTTCTTAAATAATTTGTAATGTTCTGTCACCGTGGAGGCCATCTCTCTTTCTAGCCCAGGGCTCAGCTGCTCCTCCCTGGGGACCTCTGGGCCAGGGAGCTCCAGAAGGACAGTCCCAAGGCACTGCTATGAGCCAATGACAGAGGTGTGATTTGGCATTAAATAACCACCCACTTTCCCATAGTGGAGCTTATTAAAAACTAGAGATTTGCAATCTCACATCCCTCACTTTTCTATTTATCCCTTACTACTAACCCTGATAATAAATTGAGCCTTGCTGAAGAGTGAAATGTTGCTGATATGGATTTCTTTAATTCTCTCCCAAAATCAGGTATTTTTCAACAGCACCTGGCTTTTGATCATGTATAAGAGGGGAAACAATTCCTATTTAATGCCACATAAAAATGTCAGATCTTGAATAGAAAAACAGGTTTTGCTTTTGGGTTTGTTTTGTTTAAGCATGGACCTGACCACTGAGGTAGGAGGACATCTGTGTTCTGTCTCCTCTTCTGTACTCTTCCTGTTACCAACAAAGTATCTGATTTTCCTGTAGGGAGATCACAGCCCCATTTACCCAAATTCTAATCCTGTATCAGTCAGAATGAAAATGAGAGGGTCAAACTTTCTGGGTTCTTCAGCATGTCTCTGCATTTTATAGCACGTTAACATAAATTAAGGCAATGTTTTTATTACCCGAAGGGTCCTCTCATGACTCTATGAAGTTTAGATTTGACTAATTATAATTTCAAACTATTTTTCTGCCTATAATGAAAGTTTTTCCTCCAATCTGGTTCTATTGTTGCATTTGGTCTCTTGACAAAGTACAATGCTGAAGAAGTGTTTTCATTTTATAAAGTGATTACTAAATGTGAAACATTTCTTTCTCCCCCAAATTGACACTAAGTATAGGCAATTTTAATGTAGGAAGCCCCAGAAATTAATTTGAAAATACAACCCTTTAACATCAGTTGGTTGTTCCACAAATAATCACAGGGAGATAAATAGAGGTAACAAAAATGAAGAAAACTAACCTCTAAATTACTGTTTAAATTCAAATTCTCAGCTTGAGTAAATCAAAACTGCTGTGATAAAGTGATATGATCTGTTTTCACTTAAAAGTATTCTATATCTAAATCAGCGGAAATACGCTATTAGCACAAACTAGCTACCAAGGTATTACAGAGATTGTCCTGAGAAAAACAGCTTCCTTTTTGATTCAACAATGGGCCTTTAAATACAAGAAAACTAGAGTTAGCCAAATAATTGGTGTCATAGTTGCCCAAATTATTCTTGTTTGCAGTGAAGAATGACAAGTTGGAGAACATATGGCAAAATCTGCATCCAAACTTCTCCTAAATTCCAGCATTTTGTCTATGGAGCTCTAAGTTGTAATGATGAGTAGTTTTCTTCCTGTTGAAAGTGTGTTGAAGCTATTTCCTGCAAAAGGAGGAGCAGGATGATGGAACCCTCTGAAGTTCTCTTGCGAGTGGCATCTGACCTTCCTGTAGGAACTTCATTGGGTTGGTTTTTGGTTCAAATAGAGAGGACCTTTCCAATCTGCTGTAAATAAACAATGAAGCATCAAAGGACTTGAGCTACACCAATAGAAACTGCATGCCCTATACCTCTGGTATTGATTACATTGTTTTCTAAACCTGTGGACATTTCCCAATTTGAACATCAATTTTTTTTTGTTATAACAACTTGACTTTCAGCATAGATACAATACAAATATAGAAAGATGCTTCAGCAAAAATGCTAGGATGGCTTTACAATTTACTTTTGGGGCAAGGGTCACTAACTCCTTTGATATATTTCTTTTCTTCTTTCTCCATGGTTCATTAAATTCCCTGAAAGGACATTGTATGTTCTGCACATAATGAAATAGCTTAACCAGATCCCATCACTTAGGTCTAGTAACTAGTTTAAAAAAAACAACCAACCAGCTGACAAACCCCACCCCTCCCACCCTCCACTATTCAATGGGGCTATTTCCATGGGGATGTTTCCAGCTGAGGAAGAACACACGTAGCGTCACAAGTGCTTTTAAGTACTTGTAAGTCAAAGCCATAAGAATATAATCACACTAGTGAGTTGCAAGGAGCTTTGTTAGATATTGATATATCTAATGCTTAATCCCATCATTGTGTTCGTGGAACAAATCTGCAAGCAAGGAATTTTTCCACTCTTAAGGGACAGTTGTTGCAGCTAGCAACAAGAGATGTTGAGGAGGAGACTCATGAATTCAGCGTCTGTGACCCAGAGTTTTAACCAAAACTACTAGTTACTATACTCTTTATAGGACAGAAATTATAAATTCACATTATATGCATCCACACGTCCATTAACATTCTTTAATGCAAATTAATGTAAAAATACCATATTGCTAAACATTACAATAATTTCTGTTTTATAGTTTGCAACCTTCTTTATAGTTTTCCCCTTCTTTTGTAGAATTTTTTATGATTTTTACTCCAAGGGCTCTCTTGTTAATATTGTTGTTACCAATATTGAAACAATAAACACCACTATAAATACTTAATAAAGAAGTGAGATTTTGTCATTATCAACAATTCCTGCAAAATTCATTTTTAGAAAGAAGGCCTATTTGTAAATATTTTTTTTCCTGAAAATTTGTCTTATTGAGTTAATATTGATGTTGTTAATGGTGTGTAGTTTTTTTTACTGTTATGCTTTTTCAAAGTCACGTTGCATTTGCCTAAAGCCTTTGTCATCTCTCCTTTCCTCACTTCTCAGGCCTTGAAGGAAGTAGGGCTAACACAGGGAGATAAGCAAGGTCACTAAATCTAAACTTGGGAAGGATCAGAGCTAGTGCAGCCTGTGTTTATTCCTTCGCTTCAGGATTACAGATGCTCCTTTTGCAGCTAGCATTCATAGGACAGGGGAACTGATAAAGATGGGAAAGACGGGAACAACTGAGCAATTTTTGCTGCAGTAACATAATCGCTAGTAAAATCCTTAGTGATATCAATGGGCTTTAAAAACAACTTGTTTTCTCACTGCCCAATGATGTCTTTGCATAATATTATCATATTGCGCTCCAGCCACTTGCTGCCTAGAAATCACATGATGAGTCAGTGCAGGCATCAGGAAAAGTCATAGTGTCTTGATCTCCTCTCTGGTCTTACATGCTGATTCCTAAAATATGACCTTGGAATTTATCTGAGTGTAAATAAATGAAACTAGACTAATAATGCTAGTAAAGCAAGTCCATTTTTGTTCAATTTTCTGCAGTAAAAAAAGACTTCAAGGTCTGCTGCCTTGAAAAACACTTCAAGGTGAAGTAGATTGTTTAATGAAAATGCCTGACACAAGGTAGCACCAACAAAGGGGAGAAACTATCAGACTCAGAAGTGAAAACATTTTTTCCTGTTTCCCATTCCTACAGTCCAAACCTGCCTTTCATTCTTTCCTCTTGTCATTTCTTCCAACTAAAGAGCTTCTTTCACTTTTTATTATTTTTTAAAAATATCTTCCTTTCTTATACCATTATGTTTCCTTTATTTGATAATTGCTGGCTTAAAGATGAGGTGAGTTGAGCTGGATGAGGAATAAAAAAGAAGTGCATAAAAGACTGTGTGTTACAGGGTTGAAGGAGGAAAGTCATTCAAGCAATTTTACTAGTAAATATCAACTTTTCTTTGTATTTCATTCAGGATAAGGGAAAAAGAGAATGAAAGAATTCTGTATTAGGTGTTTGCCAAGAAGAAAAAATGTATTCTGAGGCACCACTTACTATTAACAAGTGCTTCGTTTTGTCTGTCACCTTGCATACTGATAATACTTGGTAAAAAAATAACATTTTCCTAATTGTCTTTCCTGCTCCAAACAGTATTTTGGCTAGACGGTTAGTGTCAGTGTTGATTTGATAACTTTAGAAGTCAGAGAAGTTATCTGCTAGTGTACAGAATCACAGAATCACTAGGTTGGAAAAGACCTCTTGGATCAACGAGTCCAACCACTCCTATCAACCACTAAACCATGCCCCTGAGTTTATTTATTTTAATGTTTATATATGAATCCCTTACTTCACACAGGTTTTATTATGTTAATGATGAGTGAGGCTCATTTTCAGTTGTCTTACTGCCTGCGGTTTTCTGTTTGTCTTCAATGGTGTCTGTAGGTTCGAGGTAAGTTCTCTGCACACGGCAGATTTCTTCTGCACCTTGATGTGACCCCATGGCAACAAGCTACTCTCATAAGTAACTTCCCTTGAGTACGTTTTCCTTAAGTGACAGTCTACTTGGAACCTAATGAAATGTAGAATTGATAGCCAGAATTGATCTTTATAATGCTGGCTCTAAGTATAATCTAATGAGCGGATTAATTCGCACTTTTTGAGCATCTTTACTGTTGAGGCAAATTGAATGAAATGGATAAGCTCTCTGAAATGTTGGCCTTCAGAGTCAAAAGAGGTACCTGTCTTCCTCCCACTAAGTTTTCTGCATAGCAATTTTAGGGTGAATTTCAGATGATGAATTTGAATTTCAGATGATGTTGAACTTGGAATGGTTGCTCGCAAGAATCCATACCTGAAAGAGATGGCCATAGAGATATGAGATTATTTGGTTTACTCCATTATATATTTCCCTTACCTTTTTCATCCTGAATTGTGGGGCGTCTTGCTCAGTATCCATAGGGGAGCTCTGACAAACCCCATGGCGGCTGTAGAAGACTGGAAGAAATAACATCCAAACATGCAGCACTAGGATTTGAAGAAGTAAAGTCAGCAGAAGGGTACTGAGGACAGTGTTTTTACCCACCCTGGTAAACCTTGATTCAGAGAAACCCCATTTTAGCAGTGATAGCTTCGATATCAGGCTGTGATTAGGAGTAATGAAGTAGACGTTTTCTTTCGCTGCCTTGGCTACCGGAGGACGATTAGATCCTTGTTATGGTTAGTTTTCGATCTCAGGACTTCAGAAAAAAAAAAATCAAGATCTTTTTCTGTTATAACTGTGCATGCATGAAAGGTGCTATGGATCAGGTAGATAAGAAGGCCTGTGATTATATGTTGGAGAGGAGTCATACAGAGAAGGTCTTGTCAATTTTCATTCAGTTAGTGAGTCTTGATATGAGAGAGTAAGCAGCAGAGTTCTTGCATAGGAAATGCATGGAACATTAACAAATCTGACCGTTCATGAACGTGAACTCTGACTTGCTGCGTTTACATGGAAACCAGGTACAATGAACTCTTTTTTTTTTTTTTAAGGCACTGAATAGAGGCTCGCACTTGACCATAAGAAAGAAAGATGTTAATGCAAAATGATTTTTCTTTTCTTTATATAAGCATGGATAGTGATGCTCTGAAACCCATGAGACTCAAAGATATTTCTTGGAGAAAGCTGAATGCATAGAATGAGCAGATGAAGTGACCAAATATACAGTTGCTTTATACTGCTTCTCTAGGGTAGGATACCTAATCAAGAGCTGTTTCAGTTGAGGAAGGTGTACTGAGAATTGTAGCCTTCCTTGACCGAAACTGTAGGACTAACTGGAATTGAATTCATACTGTGTTAAAAATTAAAAAAAAGGAAGTCTAGAGGAATACTTTTGGGCCAGTATATCTACATCTAATGTCAGATAAAGATTATATTAATAATTTTTAAGTGAAGAATAATGCATAATGCTCACTAAATATTTGGAATTGCATCTGCTTGTGGAATGAAGCCAGGTTAGCCTAAGCAATCTGGTGGTGGTGGTAAGAGTAGAGTACGCTTGCCAAGACTTCTGCCAATATTTGATTATTTAAAATAATGTTAGTCTGTATGACTTTTAACATTTTTTTCTTTTTCTGAAGTACATTCATATTGTTTTTCAAAAGGAGTTAGGCAAATAGTTCCCTATTTCAAGAATTAATGGAGTGTATGAATTGTTCAAGACATTGAAAGCATTCAGAAGGCAATCTTTTGCTGAGATTGTCCCATACAGAGTGTATGCCATTTCTATGTAATTAACAGCATTTTGATGCCTTAGTTTTGAATTGTAACTTTTTCAGTGATGTATAGAATATCTAGAAAGTCTAAACAAAATGGATTTATTGTAGTAGGAGCCACTAAGCTGAGTCTTTTTTAACAGGACCTTAACATTTAAGTGCTTATGTGTACAGTCACCCATCTTATGTGATGCAAGATCTACATGATGCGACCAAATCTTCTAGCCTTACTTGCAGATACTTTTATGATCAATTTTTTTCCCCAGGATATTTCTTTCTTATCAGTCTTCAGATATTTTTTTTCTTGCATGTCCAGTACTCTCCACTTGTCTCTTTGAGTCAGGAGGCTTACAGATCTTTTCTGCTCAGAAAACTTTAACAGTGGCCTCTGCTATTTCCTCTTTGTTCTCTGCAAATTAGCTGATGGAGAGAAGAGAATGTTTTTCAGTTGACCTCTTCAGTGTATTCGTTATTCTAATTAGTTGGTATAATTTTATGTTAATTGTTCTTGAGATTATGATATAACTGCTTCCAAAAAGGATACATGATACATGAAATGGTCCATGTCAGCAAATCGTTGTTCAGTGCCTGGTGGGAAACAGTGGAATGTTTCACAAAGGCAGTCTTTAGCATGACTTCATTCTCTATATTGCCCAAGGCAAGCCTACGTCTATTCATTGGCTCTGGTGGGAACACAGCCTCACTAGATTAAACTCTGCTTTTGTAAATACCCCCTCAGCAGTACAGACCACTTTCATTAAATCAATTAGAATCAGTCAGTTGTGCATTGACAAGTTTCTTAAACATTTGCAAGTCAGCTTTCTCCTGTGTCTTTTAGGGGAGTCCTTATGCTCCTGTTTCAAGAGGAACCGTTTAGCCATCTCCTGCAAAGTCTTTGTGTGGTTTTGGCACCTTGCAGCAATGCATGAAGCCTGCATGTTAGGAGGCTTTTACGCCACAGAGCAGGAAATATTTCTAGTGAGGGCTTTGGAGCTGATGGCAGGAACCCACTTTTGCTGTTAGATAGAATCCTGATGCCTGGGAGCTGAGGTTTGGGGAAAATATATGAAAATTCTAGTGCCTGGCCCAGCTACGGCACTTTTAATTGCTGCTTTTTCTAATTTTTGTTTTTAATCAGCAGTTCTCTTATTAGAATCAGTCAGCAGCAGTTTTCTTCCCCCTCCTCTGCTTCCCACTGCTCTGTGAAGAAATGTGTGTCTCTTAAGAGTTTGCAGGGAGCTGCTAACAGAGTAGTCAAGAAAATTCCTCGTATTATTAAGAAATGGCTCTTTCGCCTGAAGGTAAAGCTAAATTTGAGCAGCAGGGGGCATGGATAGTGTTTGTGAGCGTAACTGCAGGCTGTAAAACTAATGTCTTCTCCCTTCTGCACCTTGTTGGAGAGGGCCAGAGGGAAGTTAGAAAGTGGGCTTGAAGCGTGCCTGATTGCTCTTTTCTAAATCTCCCAACTCTTGGAGGTCTGATTTTTCAATGAGAAGTGAGCAGTGGTAGGATGAAATATTCAGTTGCTACATTTTGGTGAGTCACAATGTCATGTGCTTTGAAAGAACAATTCCTATAATTATACCTATATCTAGATGTTATTCAGGCCCTTTAGCTTGGTAGCCTGGAGCTCTGCACACAGCTCAGCCTGTGGTCTCTGGGAGGCCGGTGCCCTGAGGAGGTAATTTTGTACCTTCTCTTATCCTTCTGTTCTCCTCTCCAGCATCATTTTGTACTCCTAATATTTTTTTAAATTGCTGTTGTCCCAAACAGAAGCTTTTAAAAAGGATTTTAGCTCAAGAGGCTTCTGGCAGATTATTTCCTCCTTTGTTCCCCCCAAAGGATGGGATCCCTTAATCTTCTGACTTATTGGAGCCTACCTCCCTGCTGCTAAGGGAGGGATGTGAGGTTTTTCTGCCACCACCTCTTTCAGATACACTGCTGAAAGTGCCACTAATCATAAGGAAGAATTTCCCCTTCCTGCTGGCTGTTGCTTGATGTTTGCTCTGGGTTGTGCTTCGGACTGGTATCACTGGGCCTTTGATTTGGAGCTGTGCTATCATTTCCTTGTGTCTGGAGGTAGTTTTGGAAATACCCCAGTTCTTTTCTGTCTCCATTATCTCAGCAAGGCACGTGGCATGGCCTGTAGCCTCTCACTAGTTTGTCTGCACCCAGAGCTCACAGATCTTACTTTGTTTCTACAAACACCTGAACCACATGTTGCACAATGGGGGATCAATGGAGGATCCCATACCTTCATCTGCTTCGCTACTGGACCCTGATGTAGCTTCATCATCTGTGGATTTTTGAAGATGTGAATTGCAGGCCCCACGACAATATTTTTCATGTTTGTTCTCACTTTGTTTTTCTAGCTGGGATCAAAGTTCTGATCTATGGGAAGGCAGCAAAGCACGGTTGTGTTGTAGACATGCAACTTCAGTCACAAATATGCTGTGTGTCCCTTCCAGCTCACATCATGAACACAAGAGGAGAAATAACTCAGGGTTTCTCATGAAGGGCTAATAAGCAGCAACCAGGTCTGTGAGGCACAGCCACAGCTGATTTTTACCCATTTGTGCCTTTGTCCTTGGAAGAAGTAGTACCTTCTGTCCTTGACAGCAGACCCCAGGAAGCCTAGCATGGAATTGTAAGCATTTTTCTGCAAGTGCACAACAAAGTGCTCAAGTCAGTTTGGGAATATTTTTTAGATACAAATTGATCTGTTACTGGCTTGCAGTGCTGGTCTGCAACTCCGGCGCTAGCCTGTAAAGTCACACAGGCATGAGTTGGGGAGCTGATAGAGATGTTACTCCTCACCCTTTCTCCATTGGGCTTGGTCACCTAGGAGGAGAAACTCCATCAAAGCATCTGACCAATCTGTAGGTTTTTACACAAAGTGCTACTAGTTATTAAAAATATGTGCTGGGCAATTTCAGAATGGCTGTCGTGGGAAAACCAATTTTTGTCTAAATGAGTCCTTCTATTTGTAGTGTTGTATATGAGTGTGATTAGGTAAACATCTACTTTAAAATAAATCAAGTTCAAATTTAGCAGTCTTCTCAAACATGCCACAATCAGTGTTCTGGTGAGGTAGAGTGAGAAGATTGGATATTTAAGTTGCACAGAAATGTCACAGCTGTTTACAGCACCGGAGGACCAGTATTCCCAGTATGATAATGAATTTTCAGTTATTCCTTGCTGCTTAGAAGTGGTGAAACAAAGAAGTAATCCAAGCTTTTCTTCTTTCCTCTATGTGTTATTTCAAAGAATAGGTTAATTTCAATTGCTATGGGATTTGCTTACTGTAGGTAGTATTGAATGCAGCTAACGATTACATCATATACACCATGCTGTACAAACCTTTTGACATGGTTTTATTATTTCCTCATAATCAGTAAGATTTGCTACTTACTTGAGTATGGGAACCAGTGTTTCCTTCTGTTTGGCAGACTTTATTAAAATCTCAGGATTATCAGGACCAAAATAAATTAAGGGTGTGTATAGGGAATGTGTATAAAGATCCATAACTCTACATGTTTCTAACTGCTTATATAACTCAGTTACTTAATTAACTATTAATATCACTTTTGGATCTCCAAAGTGTGATTTGTCACTGGTGGTCAGTTCACACAGAGCATCAGGGTTCAGCTATAGAGAGGACGTTCAATGAGGAGCATGAAGATCAACTACATTAAGGAAAGACCTGAAGTTGCATCACTTTTTCTGAGCTGGCCAGAGGTTTCACAGCAGCCATTGGTGAAGCAAACATTATTATATGCCTCTGCTGAGAAGTGGAACTCAGCTTTGTAAAGATGAACCGACCTGTCAGTTGAATGTTTGGTATAAATTCATGGTGGTCAGTGATTGGTGGTGAAGACTATAATGGACCATTGGTGCAAAAGTTTGGGACTTAGTCATCCAAAACCCATTGTGCAAAACATAGCCTTTCTCTGAATAAATATCAAAAATGTGGACTGTGGTGAGGCAACAGAAGATGTTGCTCAGAAGCCAATTAAATATCCTGTCACTCTTCAGAATATTTTATCCCATGAAGGTAGACTTTAATTCCTGCCCACTGCTGAGAATGAAGAATTGCTTAAGGCAACACTGGAGTGAAATTTTATTTCTCAGCTTTGGAATTTCTGGAGCCTATATATTTAAAAAAGAAAGTGTATTTGTTAGATGGATATAATTACTTCACATAGGCAAATTACGTATGATTTCCTGTCCTGTGCTTGGCTTAATTTTTGTGTGATATGCCTACAGATCTTCCTATTTTAGGAACCACTGAG
The DNA here is from genome assembly GCF_017976375.1 of Cuculus canorus. NCBI lineage: Eukaryota > Metazoa > Chordata > Aves > Cuculiformes > Cuculidae > Cuculus > Cuculus canorus. The sequence goes on from NC_071402.1 coordinate 116,607,294, forward strand.
AAATAAAACTCTTTGAACTGGGAATTTCCAGTCTTTCAGGGGGACCCAAGAGACTTACGTGAAATTGGTGTCTTTGTTGGTGACGTTGCTTTCCAGGATTTGCAGACAGAAATCTGTTGTTTTACCTGACTCAAATTTAAACAAGTGCTTTCTGACAGATTTCTAGCAGGAACTGTTGGACCACTATATCACAACAGCTGTCAGATGCTTTGTAAAGATAATTACCCCCACATACTCTATTGACCTTGTAAATTAAATTTGGATACACCTTTGAAATATAATTGGCCACATTTTGGTTAAGTTTTTCTCCGGTAGAATGTCATGTTTTTGCCAGGTGCAGGGCAGGGGAAGAAGAATAAGGAGGGTAGTGGGGAGAATGGAATTGATTATAGCTGGTATAAATTTCAGATGATGTAAAGCATCAGCTCCTTGCACAGGGAAACCAGTGATTAAAGACCTGGATAGTTCTACGCAATTGACTTATACTCTAGAGTGGTGTTTTCCAAATTACAAAACTAATCAACCACCCTAATTGCCTTCATTCAAAACCAGTCACCAATCTGATTCTTTTACCAGCCAAATAAGACAGCATAAATCAGGCAGTATGAGTGTCGGGGAATGCACGTTTGGGACCCAGCCAGATCCTGTGTAAACGTGACAACAAAGTATTAAATCCATGGCCAAGAGAGACCTGCATTTTTGGTGCAGCATCTCATTTTGGCTTTTTTTTTTGTGATGTGGTGACCATAGAATTGAAATGCTCCGGGTCTGAATGTGGACCCCAGCTATGATGGTGTGACTTTACAATGGCTTTGGTGTAAGCGAGGGCGGAACAGGGCCATTACTTTGTAGTGTCTCCTTTTATTAGGGTTTTTCTATAAAAGACTCTAATGGGATTTACTTTGCTCCCATTGAATCAAACTGCTACTAACATTAGTGAAAGCAAGTTCAGGACCTAGTCTGCTTTTCACTGTTGTCATAAAAGCATTTGTTGGTTTCTTTTATTGCAGTGGAGCTAATTCATTTTTGTTTTCACCATGCGTGGGGTTTTTTTGCCTCTTTGGTGTGCATGTTCTATTTTTAGGGGGAAAAAAAATCATTTCCTTATTTTAAAAACTGACCCTTTTTCATCACGCCTGTCACCCTCTAGTATAAATAGGAAATGGAGTTCATGGCAACTTCTGGATCTTGGACACGTTGAATTACTGTGGAAACAATTAAAGATTGCACTGTGCCTGAGGAGTCTTTCCTTGGAAAGAGGACTGAACTGCTTTCTAGCTATCAGTAGGACCAACTGCCCATTAAAAATTCTTCAGGCATTATTTGACTGTTAGCTTAGGAGGTGCAGTCACAGATAGGCAGTAAAAGACCTTACTGGGCAAACAGCAGTAGTTAAATTAAATAGATTATCTAGATGCTTGATGCTGAAAAATAGAGAACATGATACTGATGGGGCCTTGCAAGATGTCTTGCAACAAAGTTTGACCACTATACACATGAACCTAACATGAAGAGTCACAATTGAATTATCTAATATGCAAAAAGGGGGAAATTTTCAAGAATTTAGAGAAATTCCATTCCTTTCAAATGTGAACAAGAAGACAGTATAGATGACTGAAAAAATGACAAAATAAACTTGGAAGAGAGGTACAGTACATTTCACTAATATGTGAAAAACTATGAATACAATGCTGAAGACTTGACCTTTTCCTCTTTGTAATTCTGCCAGTTAGAAAGGAATGTGGACATGTACTTTCAAATAAAATATAATTTTTCCCATAAAAATATAGTAATATTGTATGCAGAAAATAGTGAACCCGTGATTGTTACTTCTACAGGAGACTACTAGCTATGGCCACATTGCGGTTATTCTGACCAGTACCTTCTGTCTCTACAAAGATTATAAATATAACATTAATTAATTCTTAGACTTCAAGGTATAAATGTATCTGAAAAAAGAGTCCTCTGCTGATAAATAGTACAACCCAGCTTTACTGGTGTGTAATAGCGATTTGTTTCCAAGTTCTTCAATAGGTTACCTGTAAAATGGTGAACAGGATGCCAGACTACAAAGCAATGGAAAAAAAATACTCTCAGTGTCTGAAACTATGTATTTCCTGTTGCCGAATGTTTTCTGAAATGTCTGGAATACAGCCTTTGACTTCCTTTGTATTATGTGGAGTTAAAATGCACCATTCTAAAACAGTAAAGAATTCAAGACTCGGGGATACTTGCAGCCAGTTTCTAGTAAGTAGACATTGCCATATCCTGTGAATTCTGGTTAATCTTATGAAATTACTGTATCGTTCATTGCTTAGACATCTGTCGAAGCTAAGGAATGACATCTAGAGTAATGTCATTCCTCAGCTTGGACAGGGAAGTGAAACAAAGAGGCATGCTTGTGTTGGACATGATTGCACATGCAGGACCTGATCCAGGAGGAACAAAGCTGGCTACACATGATTTTGTAGAGAATTAAAGGCAAGGCAATAATGACCTTTTTAGGAAGGTCTGACCTAAGCATAGACAACTCTTGAGACTGTTCAGAAACCTAAAAAAAAAATTTCTTGCTGCCTGTACAGTCCCTTCTAAGGCTTGTGGGCCAGCCTGCCAGCCGCCAAGGAAATGAGCTGTGGATAGGAGAACTAAAACGTTAAGGAGAAGGTATCATCATGCTGTTAGAGGATGAGCAGAAGGCAAGCTGGCCCACTGGAACCTAGTGATGATTAGAGAATGTACAGACAGATAGATGCTACTTCTACAAAGAAACGTAGAGCTGCTGAGCTGAAAGTGAGCTGAGGAAGCCAAGGAAGGAAACCAGATCCTCTTCTTCCAGGAAGAGGAGAAAGCCCCTAGGGCTGGGGTTGGCTCTGCTTTAGTATCAGTATCGCCTTCACTCTGGCAAGCTTCTAATCTGAAACCCAAAATGTAGCAGTGTAATGGAAAAACCTGGAAAAGAGCAGTGGAGCCTGATGGGGTTGAAGAGGCCCTTCCTTCCCCTACCCTCCCCCTTCATATTTTGAGGGAAGTGTGGAGAATTTCTTCTGAAAAGTGGTATTGTAAACTGTATAGAGGAAGGAATCGAGTGCTGCCCTGCGTGAAATCTAATTGGCATAGTAAATAATTTTTTCTTCTTTTTTTCATTGGTCCCTTTTCTGTTATTTTCTCTTCCCATCTGCTGATTTTCTTTCCTTCATAGTCTCTCACTTCTCTTCCATTCTGATTTCATCTGTCATTTCATCATCCTGTCTTCTTTTGCTCTGATTTTGGAAATGGGTATAAATCATTTTGCTAAATATACCTGTGCTCTAGTCTCTGTGCCTTTCTCCTTCTAATGACCATTGTCTGGACCCTGTGTTCCACTGCCTGGCCAACATACACCATCTGGCCATGCAGAGGTGACTCCTTCCTAGGTGACTCCTTGCTAGGTGACTTCCCTGGAAGTGGAAAGCACTGAAGTCTGATGTGTGGGGTTTAAAGAAAAAATCCATAGGTACACGTATTCATTTCCTTCCTGCAGCAGGCTGCCTGATACAAATATGATTGTGTCCTCTCAAACCTTGAGGTGATCTCAGCTACCTCTCTTTTCAGAGAGAGGAACATATGCAACATATTGATCGTCCTTACCTCTCAGAAAAATCCTTGCATTTTTATGGCGACTGGTCTGAAAGATCTGGTTTTGCAGGATGCGAACAAAGAATCCCAGATTTCAATCTGCAGGCAGATGGACCTTTAAACAAAACTCCCTGCATAGCAGGGACATCTGTTACAATTTGTGATCCACGAACTTTAAGGATACTCAAAATTCAGCTATGGGGCTCAGTCCTTAGCTAGACCCAGCAGGAGAAGTACGAGGCAAAGTCTGTGTGCCGTGAGATTCACTAAGAGCTGAAAGACTTCCTGCAGCAAACTGGAACTATGTGAATTTAACCTCATGTTAGCCAGCGCATGGCTTGGATGTATTTTCTTCCACATCCTTATCCTAGAAGACCTGACTAGGGAGATGAGGACAGTGACAAGCAGCTTGGTGGAGCCAATAGAACGCTACTGTGCAGAAGGGTGATTTTTGATTGACCTTGTGGAAGCAGGAGCCAGCCCAGTTGTTTACATTTACAAAAATTCACAAAACAATTTTGTCACTGGAGTCCAGTGTTGGAGACTGTAGAACTGTTTCTGCCCTACTTAAAAACAAGATCATTAGCTGATGAATTGTAAGTATTTAGGACAAACATGGTTTTCTATTAACTACCGGGAGCAGTCATTTCTGATAGTGATGTTAGCTTTTGTACAGACATGACATGATGTTATGAAATGTTAATTATTAGTTTGGATTTTTTCCATGAATGGTTAGTACTAGTATGGGACAAGGGCAATTTGAGACAGGACTGAAGTACTTTGACTTATTTGTCACTCATTAAATGCATATGCTTACTTTCCATCAACTTAATTCTTTCAGCAAATACGTCTTCATCTGTATTCCTTGCAAACATTAGTCAAGGGATTCAAGGAGCTTTAGTTTGATGCTCACAGTGTGTTTTGCTTGGACAGATAGGACAAACATAAAATTTGTAGGGCTCTGTTGCTGGCACACCACATGCTATATTGTAAAGAAATCTATCTTTAGACTCCCTGTTCCTGATACTTTTAGACATGAATTAGTATTATGTTTATAGACATTCTTAACTAATGTATGTGAATATTTTCTCAAAAAATCCAGAATGTGCAAAATTAAAGGCAATCAGAGCCAAAGCAATTTCTGTTTCTTCTTTCAGCGAATATTTAGGAAAAATATTTAGATATTTTTAAGTTCTGCTTGACAAGTTTCCCTTAATATCTCAGACTCTACTATCCTTAATTGCTGGTGTCACAGCTTTTCTGCAGTAGTGCTCATGCCAGCAAAGGCTTGGAAAAGCCATCTGTAATTTAAGACTTTATTTTGAAATTCATTTCACGGGGTATACCTGGCAAGAAGTCAAAGTGCTTCTTTGTGTGATCTTTCCATTCTCTGCACTATAGAATATGTGGAGCTCTTCTAGCTCTCCTTCCAGTGGTTGGTTCTCCCCACCCCAGATCTGTGTCCAAAAGATGTGACCTTTTTCATTTTGGGGTAGAAATATGGAGCAACAGTGAGTATATTGATTTAACAATCGGCTGTTTTTCCAGCTACAACCTTCTTTGTCGGATACAACAGGCAAAAAGAATTGACTTAGCATCCACTTGCATCAGATTGATGCTTCATTGCACGCCCTTGGAAGAAAAAGTGAAAAAAGTAGATCTTCTTCTTAGCTCCTCCTCTTTCTCCCTAGTTTAGGGTAGTATTAAAAGGAGGAAACTTGAGTATTGTTGATAGCACACCCAGACTGACCTGGCCATTTTATGACCTCTAGGGAGAAGAGGTCATCAGTAGAAGAAACCTACTGATTGGTTTTTGCAGTGGCATATAGTAGGTTTTATCTATTGAATAATTAATATTAGTGGAGGATCCCATGATTCTATAGCTCTCACTGTTGCTCAGTGTTATTTGTAAATATCATTAAGCAGGAATAGTGATCTTCTCTTTATAATCTTTGCATAACAAAGTCCCTGTGGAATTGTTCCTTGCTATTTTCCTGTCTTTTTCAAAATTTCACTCAGATTTAGACTTTATATTTTACTAGGAAGAAAAAAAATCTAGATTGTGCATTCATTGGGAAAATTGACAATTATTAAGTGGAAGGAGGGCTACTGCTGGGTGTTTCTATTTGCTGAGTTGTAGTAAAAGGTTTTTCTCTAAGGAAATACTAACCTCTTATTAGATCCTGGTAGAGCGTGCTTACAAGAGAAGGTATGAGAGTAGCTAGCAGCACATCTGGGTTCTGTAGTGATGATGAAACATGTAACAGTGCACTGCAGGTGCCTTTCCCTTTGAAACCCTTTTCACAGTGCTGCTGCTCAGTTTGGGACTTCAACATGGGTTCTGGTTCCCCTGCTAACTTCTCCCATCCTCCCAACAGGGACAATCCTGTGACTGTTTTGCTTTCTATTATAATTAATATTGTTGTTATTGTTATGCAAAATGAACCTTAGAGAAACTACTCCGAAACCAATACATTCAGGTTTTAGTAGTAAAAAAAGAAAAGTCCACAATCTCTCTTCACAAGAATGTTATGAATGTATGGATATCTGTCTCTGCATAAGTCACTTGGTGAATTCTGATGAATAAAAGAAAAAAGAAAAAAGGGAAAAAGAAAAAAGAAAAAAACCGTAGAGTTTATATCAGCTCTTAAAATCAGTGGAGATGTCTGTGCTCTTCCTTGGAGGCAATTAGTAAAAGTAGATTCCTTCATTTGAATACAGAAGCTTTGTTTGCCATTAGAAACTTCAAACTCTTTTCATTACCCATTTAATCTTGTACTTTAAATTGTTGTTTGTTTCCTTAGAGTCAAATTATAAGGGTACATATTTTTCAGGTGGGGATTCTTCATACATTGACCTAACTTTATATTCTTAACAATATCTAAATAAAGAGGAGTGAAAAAAAGTTTCATAAGAAGTGTGTGCAAATAAGTGAAAAGAGGAATGGAAGAGGCACGGGTACACTGAAATAGATACCCAGGATTTTTAGGACTAGTCTGAAGCTGGTTGTAATTTCAAATCTATATGCAAGTTGCTTACTTACACCTACTTTGTCTGCAAATTCTTTAATTTTTAATGGCAAATAGAAGTGTTCAAGTACAAATTACACAACCATTTCTTTTCTGTTTGGTCATCATTTTTCTTGCAAAAATGTGGACTTTTTTAGATGTACAATGGATGACTTATCTTTTGAATAATTTAGACCTAATAGGAAATAAGAAGAAGTAAGAAGAATGCTTGTGTAGAGGAGTATTGAAGGAAAAAGCAGGACAGTGAAGTACGTGAATTGTTTCTTCCTGTTGTTGAGTCTTCTGTCTCTAGATGTCAGCTGCACCACTATTTCCTCCAGGAAGTAGGAGACATAATGAATGTGTGTATTTTTTCCAAAAATGATTTTATTAAAAGAAAAAGGTCAATAGGACTTCTAACAATTTGCAGCCCTGATAGGCACAGAGGCAGCGTTCTTCCAAGCACTTACACACCCTATTGACTTCCCTTAAGTTCAGAAATTTTGCATGATGACGGTATTGATTGATTTATTTATTTTTAAGTAAGGAATTACACAAGGGAGATAAAGGAATAATCTGATGATATGTTTTAGAGATTAGCATAGCGGAATTCTCTTGTAAAGTTCAAACAGGGCCATACGCACCCTCTGGCTTTGATTGCTGTATCACAGTGATCGATGCGGGAAGGCCATATCAGACCATTAAACATCTCTTGTTCCGTAAGCCATTGCTAAATGCTTCAGAACAAGGTGCAAGATATCCTGTAGATAATAAGAGTGGAATATGCTGCCCAGAGAGTATTAATCTTCCTAGCCTTCTTTTATAGCCTACATTGTGAAGATTTATATCCTTCTAAAACAAACAACACTGCCCCCCCTTTCCTATCTAAGTCTCCATCTCTTTGTTCTTGCAAAGAAATGAAATTTTTGTCTTCAACACAGGATCGATTCCTTTAGATATTTTTAAGCCTTTCAAATGAAAATCTGTGTATGATTCTAGTACTATTATGGATCCTTTGGGCTTCAGCAGATTTCCTCCTGTGCTTACATTTATGCAGATGCGTAAGGATCTTGATGCACTGGGAATTTAGCACCTAGAACAAAATTGACATCCAGTACCTGAAAGGCATATCCTAAAGTTGTCAAAAGTTTGGAGATGAATGTTTAGCAGAATTTTGGGACACTGTATGGTTCTGATGTTAAGGAAATGAATAAACAGTGTATCTGCTGCTTCATCTACCAAATTTGCTATTCTTTGATCAGCTAGATTTCATTCATGAAATCAAACAATTACTGAAAATTTTTCTTATCATAACTGAATTCTACTGTATTTATAGCAACTATATTCCTATGTATTTATTCTTAAACGTGGGGTTACAACAAAATGCTTATTTTTGAGAGTAATATGTTCTGCTTCCTAAAATTAAGTTTTAAAAATAAAAATAGTTTTGTATAAACTAAGTAAATTAGTTGTATTAACTAATCATTTCTCTAGAGAATTTGGTGTGAATTAAAATGTTTCTGTTTCAAATCAGATTTTTTAGGCAGTGGCAAAAAATATCTATACATATTTTATATCCTATCAATTGGATCAATCTAAGTTAACAATTCTTATTAAGTCTAGTTAGAAATATACTTTTTTTCTGTATGAAAGACAGAGCTGTAAAATGGAAAGAGAGAGGTTTAGAGACATTTGGTGACTTCATACCTTGGTGTTACTAGCATCTATTCAGTGTCCATTTAATAATTTTTATTTTGTTAACAGGTTGACAATGACATTAAATATTTCAGTAGTTTAAGTCTGACTATTCAATTGTGCAGTAGCATCTGCAAACAATTTATGTATAATGATAGCCTACAACAGATATTTCTAAAATTAGAAGGGCTGGGGCATAAATATATTTTGGTTTTAGAATACGAGGTAAAATTTTTCTTTCATATTTAAGCTGTAGAACAGCATCTTTTTTTCTGTGCCCTTCTTCATCCTTGTTACATAAAATCTTAGCAGAAACTAGTTAAAAAAAAGGGAAACACTACCTTTCCCCCTGAAATCAATGTTTCTAGATATTTCTTTTAAAATGTAAAATTAAGAATAGAAGAAAGACTATTCAAAAAGTTGTTACAATTCCTATTTGTTTTCTCTATCAATTAAAGAATATCTTCACAACATTTTTCTCCCCCTTGTAAATATGCATAGATAAATGAGATGGAGCAAATCTCTGTTATTATGATTCAGGTCCTCGAATCTACTTTCCCCCATCTTTGCTTTCATATGTGCTTTTGCTTTCTAAAGTCCATCTAATCCATGGTTCTTCTGTTACCTTTCTTAAGAAATTACTCTGCCAGTAGATTTAAACATCATTGGAAATATCTTCTGTATACTGCCTGTGTTCTTCTTTATGTCACTTAATTATGGTTATGCATTTGTATGTGAATTATGGGAAGGCTCTTTGTAGTTTTTGTTGTGTTTATTCCTAATTATAGTAGCTTTTATACTCATTATATAACTGAAAATTGATGATAAATTTAATTTCGTGACTAGGTGATTGGTGACTGATTCAGTGATCTATGACATTGCTGTTCTCTATTAATAGACAAAAGACATCGTACTCTCTCCCAAAGGGTGCAAAAGAGGAAGTAGTGAAATCCCCATTGCAGAGACCGGGAAAGACTTGTGGAAAGTTTGAGTCATATAAGAAGCCTGTTTCAGAGCTAATGTTGATTTTTGATTTCCCAAATTATAATTTTCCTCTTTAGGTTAAAGATCATCCTTTTTTCCCCACATATAGTAAGCAAGATTCTTTTCTATTGCATCTCTGCCTGTTAACTTTCTGTCTTAGTTACCTACATAAAGGTTCACTAGATACCAAAAGTTGCACTTAAATAATAATGACACTAAATATAAATGATTCGTGGAGACTTTAAAATATATTTTAAACTGAACAAAATTATGAGGAGTGGCTGAAGGAGTTGGTGTTGTTTAGTGTGGAGTAAAGAAGACTGAGGGGAGACCTTATCACTCTGTACAACTACCAAAGAGGAGGTTGTAGTGAGGTGGGGATTGACCTCTTCTCCCTGGTAGCTAGTGACAGAGCAAGGGGAAATGTCCTCAAGATGTGCCGGGGAGATTTAGGTTGGATATTAGGAGGAATTTCTTTACTGAAAGGGTTGTCAAGCATTGGAACAGGCTGCCCAGGGAGGTGGTTGAGTCACCATCCCTGGAGGTATTTAAAAGACAAGTAGATGTTATGCTTAGGGACATGGTCTGGTGGCAGACCTAGCAGGGCTGGAGTGGTGATTGAACTCCATGATCTTCAAGGTCTTTTCCAAACAAAACCATTCTGTGATTCTGTGATTCAGTGATTCTCTCTCTCTCTCTTTCTCTCTCTCTCTGAAAATATCTTTTAGCAGCCTTCAAAAATATTCCCACCAGTCATTCTGAACCAGTTTGGTAGGTAATAGGGTAACTAATGTTGTAAGCTTCTGTACAAATCATGTTAATATTACTGTTTTTTCCTGTTTCTGCTGTAAGGTTATGACACCCGCACGTGTCAGGAAATACAATGTACAACTGAATATGCTATATGGCAAATTTTCCTGAAATGTACATTCTAAGCACAGAGCTGCAGAGATTATCAACTGACATAGAAATATTAAAATAAAAACATGTCCTTTAAAGAATTTTCTATGGTAAACTTATTAATTTAATTTGCTGTATATCCTCTAGCCATTTTAGACCAGTGTGCTTATAGAGATGTAAGAAATTCTGTCCATTCTCAGGCTTTGGAAAGTCCAGAAACTATTTGACTTGAGAAGTGAAGGTTTTAAACCAACTGGGAACAATGTGACAGAAATCTCCATCTGCATTCATCCCATGTCTAGTCTTTTGAAAAGCAGGCTCAAAACCACACAAAAGAAAACACAGATGAGACAGGGTAGCATCTGTTTATCCTCAGAGCCTTCTGCTGTTGTTTCTGGTCATCTTCTCATTTGCCCTCACTCTCTGTTCCTATTCTCTTGTCTGGTTTTTGCAGACTGGGCACAACAACTGTACTTACATTTTAAAATCTAGATTCTAACATTTTAACAAACATTTGGGGACAGGAAAGAGGGCTCTGATTACAGCAGGGAGAAGCACAAAAGCAGAGCTTTCTTTTATTCCCCTTCCCTGCTGGCTCCTTTGGCCTATGAGTTTATGATGTTGAACTTCAACAGGAAGGATCCGAATCTTCTTCATACCATTGGGCACTGGGGCAGAAAAATCCCATAGGCTGAGCTGGACTGTTATTCCCCTAGCTGTCAGTATTTCCTAAGCAAAGAGGCTAAGCTCTACATCCCAGGCTCTGAGGAGCTGGATTTCCTCTCTCAAGGGTCGATGACTTTTCTTATTTGAGCATCCTCCAACAGTATTCAAAAGATCTCTGCTTTCCACTTTGAGCTCTTCAATGTGTAATGTGTTGGGGTTATTTTTTCTCAGCAGTGTAATTTCATGAAAGCCGAAGCTATTTTAGACCTGCGTGAGTTTTCCTTAATGCAGCAACCTTACTAAAATGTAATGTATTGGCATTTCAATCTTATTGTTATTATTTTGGTTTGTTTACCGATTTATAGAGTATAAAATGCCAACCTGAAACACTTGTGGCATGGCCAAAATGCAAGTCAGCCCATAAAATTCTTTAGCTGATAAGAATAAAAGGGGTTGTTTATATTTTGAAGGAAAGGTACTATAAGGGGAAGGTTACTTGTTTGCATTCACATTGATACTTGAAAGTAAAAGTTTTTTTCTATATATTTAGAAACATTTGATTGATATTAACAAGAGGGAAGTTTTCTTTTATGATCTGGCCACATGATAGTACTTTATGTGCTGTTGACAAATATGCAGGCGAGAACTGTGCTTAAGTCAAGGAGTAGATTCTGCAAAGCTTTGTCAAGGATCTGTTTGCTTATACTTATGGTTTAATTTAAGGTCGTGAGTTGTCCCATCATTTTAAATGCTGTGCTGACCAAGGCTAGCAAAGCTTTACGTGGTCAGACCTTCAGCATGTGTTATCTCATGCTGCTTTATTCCTTCATGAAATCTATTTCTTAAGTTTTTCCTTCATGAAAGATATTCCCTGAGTTTTAAATTGAATTAATAGTATTTTTGTTTGTTGATGCCTTTGTCTCCTTCCTACTAGTTTAGACTACAGAGTTGTCGATAATCTGAAGAATTATTTGGATTTTAATAGCCTTTCATTGCTTTTTTTTCCCTTTGGGGGAATAAAAACAAAACAAAGCAAAATCCCATAAGCTCTTGTGCCTTAACACACTATCTCTTGGGTATTTCTGTTGTCATTTATATTGGGAATTTTAATGTAATTTTTTACTGAGATTTATTTATTTTTTAATGAAATCTGTAACATTGTATTGATGTGTCCTGGAAAACCAGTCTTTGCTACACTGAATTCAAATAGCTTGTAGTCAACTTCTCAGTTGTAATTTGCTCATCCCTTTTAATAAATTAATAATCTCTCTTCTCTCCAGCATGAGTGCCCAAAGCTTAAGAGAAGAAAAAGCAGCTTTTCTGGGCAACTCTGTAGCCCTGTGTGCATGTTCCTCTGTTCTGTATTTGATACTCGATAGATATGTAGGGGCATTGAAATTGATTTTGAGTACCCTGAGAGCTGGCCTTGGATATGTTTTACTTCTTATTTTCTTCTCTTTGTAGTTCATTCTGCTTTCTCTTTTATTTTTCATACATCCTAATGAAGTCGTGGGATGGTTAGGCTGACTATTACATTTCTAATGGATTAGTTGAGTACTGGAGAAGCCAGAGGATATTAGCCTTTTCACATTCAAATGTACCATATACAATATATGTGGCTCTATGAATATTTAATTTGAGTGAAAGGCCTGTCCGAGTATGATTTCGCTGAGTAAGAAATCACTTTTCATTTCTGAATTTCCTGGTTATCCTTGCTTTTTAAAATGTTTGTTGAGCATTTCCAGCCAAACTGGAACATTTAGCAAGTCCTGATCCCAGTAACAAAATTCATATTGAGATTTTTCTTTAAATTTTAAGAGAGAATTTTGGCTGTTCAGTTTATCTGACATTTGCTTCCTCCTCCTGTGTTCCCTCAGTTGGATCTTTAGGGGCTATGTTGGCTCTAATGTCCCGCAAGCAATCAAACATGTTGGCACTTAACACATAATGAGAGTTCAGGTGTGATATCAAAAAGTTGTAAGCTATAATTTTCCTTATATTACTTAATTCCATAAGAAATGGTGTTGAGCTTCAGATTGTTGTGCTGGAAATTATAACTCTGTGGTCAGAGAAAGCAAGCTGTTTTATTGTCAAGGGAGCAGGAGCCTCTTCCCCAATCAACAGTAAAACAATTTATGGGAGGAGTATTTGTTTCTCCAGCAGAAAATAAAAACTGTTTGCGGAGTATTGTAGCTAATGACAGGGTGGATAAATCATGCACCTGCAGAACTCCCGCTATACAATAGATATAACATTTCAGGGAAGAAATCATAGCTTTGATAAATGTCCTACTCCTACAGTGAGGTTTACAAAAGCATGCAGACTCATCTGCAGGAGTTAGCTGTAGAGTGGTTCATTGGGTAGCTTTGCTGGATTTATAGAATTCTTCCCAGTGGCCAAATGTATTTCAAAACCACATTACAATCAGTAAAGTAAGCATTTTGTAGATGAGAAGATTTGTAATATGCGTGTGATGCTGTAATCGATGCTTTTTCTGCTGCATCTGAGGCAAGAAATCTGAATTTTTCTCATTTGGTAGAATTGTAGCAGTGATGTTGTGCCACAGCAACTTTTTGGTTTCTCATAAGCATCCCTCATCCCTGGTATGTGAGCCTGGATTGCACTCACTGGTTAATGTTGCAGACTTGCTTAAATTGTCAGCCAGCTGTTACTCTTGGGATTGTCTAAAAGAAGTTGTATATTGCAGATCTAGTGTGAGGAAAATAATTTTGTATCCAAGACAGTGGTTGATTTATTGTTCAGGGAGTAATTCAATGTACATGTAGTAAACAGATACATCAGAAAAAAACATTAAGATACTGCAGAACACAGTGAAACATACCTTTGGGTACTGTAAAAGGGGAAGGAATTGAAGTGTTAATGAAATAATTATTTTTCTCCCCAAACTATCAAAAAATAATGAGCTTTCCAAAAGATGTTAGCTATCTGTAAGAAGTCCCAGTTTAGCAGACAGGTAAATGCTAAAATCAGTCATTAATCAGTAAAGCTCCTGAGCTTGTGTTTCAGTCAGCAGTGCATAGATCCACATAAAAAGTAAGATGTAGGTGAAAGTGGTTTGTTGACTTACAGCAAAACTGGTACAAGAATCCTCTTTACTGGGAATGTGATACTAGGAAATGCACTTACGTTAAAATTTTTCTCAATTTTTGCAGCATCCTTTTGTGTCATCTGTTTTCCCAAGGGAATGCTGGAAGTCCCAAATACTGCTCTGTAGTTTGCAGAGAAGTCTTCAAGAGTGGCAACTGTCATATGTGAGAAAGGAGTTCTTAGACCTTGTAAACATACTTCTCCAGAGATCTGATAAGATCAGAGGCTTAGTATGATACGCTTTGTATGTAATCAACAACTTACCTTAGGATTAATGTTCACCATTAGGCTTTTTTTATCTGGCACACATCCTCTCCTTCAAGTTGTTTGCCTCTGTGACTTGTGTGCTCTCCAGCTCATGGTGGAACAACATCCCTTTCTTCAGTCACTCCATACAGATGAGCTGTATCTGGATTCATTGGATTGAGTGATTGTTTTATATGGGTGACTTCTTTAGAAATCAGAACTATGCAGCAAATGCAGTCCAACTGTGGTAGGGTCTTAACCAGCGTTATCTTGCCAGAATTTACTGAGAAGACTCAGATCATTCTCATCTTGGGTTAATGTAATGCTTCACTACTGTAAATTGTAACCTTGGTGTTGCAAAAAAGGCTGGAGTAAATTTAACAGATGCCAATGTGTTTTATTTTCAGGAAAAAATTACTTAGTGACCTACCATTACAAGGTCGTATTCAATGTCCTTTTGAGGTTGTTATGACTTAAATTTCTCACAATAGATTAACTAAATAATATTATGAACAGAACTCTGACATGCCCTTACACCTTTCAAAGTGAAGGAGGCCGAGGAGGAGGGAGAGGGAGGGGACTTGAAGTCAAGGTATTCACAGTATGTTCAAACCTAAATTAAATGTTTAAACTAGACCAGTAAGAATCCAACCTAACAACATGCCTTTTCATTACAGTTTACTTTTTACAAATAACCTCACAATGATAAAAACAAAAAAATACTCTTTGGAAAGTCCCTCTTCGCATTTCCTTCCTGGACGAAAGACATACAAATGACCAGTCCAGGAGCATGAGTGTCCCCACTCCCTATGGCTAGGTACAGCAGAGATAACAAAACCAACACAAGTTTCTCTTATGCATGCCAATCTCCTTTTCTTATTCTGGAGAAATCAGTTTCAACTACAGCAGCATTCCTTGTGGCTTTTATTTCATCTTTGCACTGAGCTTGCCTGCTGAGATACTGCTGGTGGTAGTGCTTTTTAGGAGGTCCATGTGTGCAGGAGTTGACTGAAACCAAGCAGTCTCTTGCCTAGAAAACCATCAGGTAGCAGCAACTTTTGATTACACCCAAGTCTTCCGCACAGGTCACCAAGACACTTTAAGGCTTTAAACTGAATCGTCACTGACCTGTTTCTTGTTACTAATTCTTTGCCTCTTGGCACTAACATGGATGATAAGATGGCAGGAAACCAGGCTTTTCATGGACTCTTCCTCAAACCATTAAGGCCTTCATTTTTTAAGTTCCTTTCTCATTCTCTGTAACTACAAGAACAATGTTTCATACTTTGCCCAGGAAAAAAAAAATGCTCTTAGGATTCAAGTAACAGTTAGAAGTACAACATGAATTACAGTGTTGAGTCACTGGAAATGACAGCAATTCTAACCAGGAAAGTGTGAAAACCATATATATGTTACTTTCAAGGCATAACTCCATGGAAAAATAACAATGAGTGGCAGACTCTTTCTAGAAAGCATTCCCCAATAGTTATTTAGATAATTTGGGTCCTACCCTAAAAAGTCTCTTAACTTAACATTCCTGTTGGGCCCCAGATCTAAGTAATTCTGTTGTGCTAATTGTGTCCTGCAGGACTGGGTCCCCTTTGTCTTGTTTGCAGGGAGCGTGCTGAGGATAACTACCCCATGGAGAGTGTTCCTCTCTCACCTACTGCGAGGGGACAGATGAGCTGCATACCTTGAATTTTGGCATGATGTGGGCTATCGCTCAGCGCTCTTGGACCCACTGGATGAGCTATAGCCTTACATGTATGCTGAGATATGAAATATAGCCTCATCATTTCTCTGTGGTTTCAGTGGAATGCTATTTCTCTCCGTTGATCCTGTTTTTCCAGGTACCGTGTATTGAGTTTCAATCCCATGTCTGGAAAAAACATGTTTCTCTTAGATTTGGTAATGTCTCTTAAGTTTTTTCATAAAGGTTATGAGACAAACTTGATAAACTTGAAGTCTGCAGCAGCCAAATATTAAGTGCTCAATTCTTACTGGAGCAGATGGAATCTGGTTCTAGACTGTAAAACATTTGCAAGCTATAGTGAAAGACTGTTGGGCAAAGTAGCAGCACAAAATTCCTTTCCTGCTATTAAAAAAAAAAAATCCTCCATGTTTAGTTTTCGTAACCACCCGAAAAGAAAATAACACCCTTACTCTTCAGTTTCATAATTACCACAATCTTTGAGGTCTCTCAGGTGGATTTTGTGATGAACTAACTTCAGATTTGGTTTGCCAGTTTCATATTTTCTCTGAGCAAGAAAACAAATGCATCATTTTAGCTCATGCAATAATGTTCCAGGGCAGCTATTTTCATTTCTGACTTTTCCAGGTTATAGGAAACTTTGATTTCTATGGGAACGGTAGTATTTTGTAAAGCATCCAAACTTTTAAGAGCATGGGACTGTGCTTTGCATCATGATCTGATCCAAATACAGGCATATAGAGTTCCTGCAAGTACTATCTCCAGAATGGCAGTTTCTCTACTTAACCTTTCCCAACTCCTGTAATCATTTTGACACCCAAAATAAGGGACATCAAATCCCTTGAAGGGATAGAGGAAGAGGGCTGACACTCTTTCAAACACAATTCCTTTCACAAAAAAACCCCAAAAAATCCAAAAGATGCAGCTGAAGAGAGAACCATTCTCTAATCAAAA
This sequence comes from Cuculus canorus, assembly GCF_017976375.1. Classification (NCBI taxonomy): domain Eukaryota; kingdom Metazoa; phylum Chordata; class Aves; order Cuculiformes; family Cuculidae; genus Cuculus; species Cuculus canorus. Next base: position 116,624,181 of record NC_071402.1, read on the forward strand.
TCCATGGAACTGGATACAGCTCATATTGCGTGGGCTAGGAAAATGACATCATAGTTCTGGGAAGTTGCTTTTAAAAGATGAGGTAGTGGGAGGCTGAATTCAGATGTTATTTGCACCTCTTTAAACCCACTTCCCTTCTTTTTTTTTAAAGTCAATGCAATTGGAGAGGTAACATAGAGCAGAATATTTGAACGTCTCTCTTCTTTTGTAGTGCCAAAGCCAATAATAATTGCAGAATTTTGGAATAGTTGGCAGAAGGGTGCCAGATAGATGCAGTCAGTCATTTGACATAACATAGAAATTCAGAATTAGCACATATTTTCCTGTTAGTGTACTGTATGATGACATTGTATCGCAAAAGACTGGAGAAAATGGCTGTGATGACATGAAGACTAAGGCTACCTTAGAACTATTTATGTTGCTTAATGTCCTAATCTATGCTTTATTCAGATGCAAATAGGAAGGAGTGACTGCTAGTTCTTACATCTACTTTAAACTGCTTTAAAAGTTGGAAATGTTGCACCAGTCAAAAGTTTTGCCACCATTTAACATTTGCACAGTGCTTTGAAGATAAAAAGTGCTCCATAAATACTGTATTCTATTTTTTCCACTGTTAGACTTCACACATCAGCTATTAAAAGAACTAAGAACTAAAAGCAGTTAAGCTGAAGAAACAGTAATAATACTAATAATGCTTTTCACATCACTCATATTTATGTCCAAAGATGCTGAAAAATTTTACAAACATGAGGAAAAGGTTAGCCTAGAAGTTTTAAAGTAAGATTATCCATACTTATTAGCAAGAGAAATTAAAGCACAGGAAAAAAAAGGATCATTATTTAAAATATGCTCAGACATTTTAATTTTACTGATCTCAATTTTAGATTGCATCAGACCTTCAGGGTATAAAGGTACTGGAGTGACTTACTCAAGGAAAAGAAAACTCTCCCCTAGCTTTGGAATATTTATTGATTCTGGCAAAACATATCAAGGAGGGCAACAATTCTTTTTGATTTTAATCTGAAAAATTTCTGCTTAAATTTTTTGAGGGAAGGTGATTAAATTGTCCCAGGAGTGGCAGCAGTGGTCTGCCACTGACAACATAAGAGGTATGTTATAAATAAGACAAGGTTATGGGAAGACGTGGCAACTTTTATTGAAGGAATCAATATAGTTAGGGGGAAATAGATGCACTTCTAAATTGCCCTCAGTGTACCATTCTTTCCTCTCAGCTCTCCCCAGTGTCATTGGCCCAGTGTCTTTCCCATAGGTGCCCCTGTGCTGAGCTGGGAAAGCTGCAGAGTTTTGTTGTTCTGAGTACACCTTGAATTCAACTCAATGAATATGGGGTCCCCCATCTCATTCCTTAGCTCTCCAACCACCCTAGGCTAGAACCATGAGGTGACCAGGCTCCCTGGGACTTGGTGGCTAGCCAAGTTGGTGTCTCTCTTCTCTAGACGACAACCTGGATAGCTTCAAGATTTCAAAGCCAATTATCCTGGGAGTGTCTTCGTGTATTGACTTTCTTTTTCCTTTTTTTTTTTTTTTTGTTTTCTGGAGGTAAGCCAGAAGAAAGAGAGAAGCTTTTATTGGGTCAGAAATAGTCTGCCCACTACAAAGGTGTTCAGAACAGGGGGCTCTCCTCACAGGGACCTCCCTCCCACAGCTGCCCGCCTGTCCCAAGGAGCAGTGGGGTTTGTGGGGTCTCACTTCCAGCCTCTGCATTCCAAGTGACCTACACAGGTAGGACACCTAGCACATCCTTGATGGTGTGAATTGCTCACCGTTTCAAATGCTCCTCCTGTGTGGTGGGAATTGGATGGAGGGGCAGAAGGGGACATCACTGCACCCGGATTTAACGCTGGGGCTGAAACCGTGCCTCCAGCACAGTGGCAGATACAGGAAGGCGTTTTGTGTAGCACAGAAGTGCGGAACAAAACTCAGTCAATGGGCAGAAGGTTGTTCAGCATATGAGGCAGGCTGTTTGAAAAACAGGCTTATTTTTGCTCCTTTTCTCTAAAACAGGAAAAGGCATTGTGCATGTAGTGCTAATAGCATGTCTCTCCTTACTGTAGTAGTTTGCTGCCACAGTGGAAATAATCAGGTAACAATTATCACAGCTGACAATGCATCTTCACATCTCATCAGCCACAGATATTTTCCACTGGTCCATACAATACAGACCCATCAGAAATAATAGGAAGGAGCTAAGCTATTGTTGGGATACAGCAGCTCAATATTCACAGAATATTCAGCTGGGGATGAACTCTTCAAGAGGAGTTAATAAGCAGCCACACTTGAATACCTGATGTTTGTGAAGGGGAGAAACATACATGGAGAAGCACATTATGGCTAAAAACATACTTGATCTGTCCAAAACAAAACGTAGCCTTCATCTCTCATGTAGAAGCAAGTCTACCAGGGCCCAGAAAGAAAGATTTGTCTTTGAGGAGTGATCTGAAAGATAAGTAATATGTCAAAAGGAAGAAAATGCAGTTTCTGCTCCTTGGGGAAAGAGGGTAAAAGGGGAAGGAAAAAGGAAAAAAAAGAAAAAAAAAAATCAACCCAAACATTAAAACCCTTCAGTTTTTTTTCTTGCTTTAGCCATAGCCTCGTTCCTTTGATTTGTCATGATTTAAATTCATACAAAAAGATTTATTTCAAATAAGCCCCTTTAACTGTAGGGGCAGATTTTTTTTTTTCCCTAAAGCCTTTTGTAAGAACAAAGTAACCACTTGTCACACTCAGTAACTAATGAGAGTTTAGTGTGGGTTTTAGTGTTCATTCATACGCTTTGTGTTCAGCTAGTCGTAAGTTAAATCTTTAGAAATCACACTGCAGGAATCCTTCGTGTAGGGGTGGGGGCGGGAGGCGAATCTGTCGAGATATTGAGAACTGGTGAGTGGAAACTGCTCTTTTCAGGCTTCCTAATTGGCGGCACAGGAAATAAACACATGCAGGAAGTCGTTTGGCCTTCGCTTGAACTTAAAGTTTATACAGCAATTGATAACCAAGGCAAACTTCATGTATTTAAACTTCTAAAAATTAAAGTAAATAAAGAGAACGTGTTTAGCCAATGCCAGCGTGGCATGTAGTTTCTACAACCAGCTCATCTAGATACGGCATTAAAATCTGGAAAGATTATGCAGGGTATATATTTTTATGGCTAGAATGTGTCCTTGCAACCTTTTTGTATGTCGTCTCTCTGTCCCCTTTTCCTTCCATTTCACTAATCCCCTCCCAGTGAAAATGAGCTGGAGCACTGAAATGAAACTGAAAGTTAGGTTTATGAAGCTGTTTTCTCTGCTTCTGCATCTGCTTCTGCTCTTTCATCCTTTCCCTGACCTTCTCATTTATCTTATAAGCAGTTTGGGGTAAGGATAGTCTTGGAGCGTGTGAAACGCCTTGTTCAGTGGTTGCCCATATTGATATTTGGTTAAAGCTACATATATTGTGTATGAAAGTTATCTTTGAAAGGAGGGTAAAAAGAAATGAAGCATCGTTCCTGAATACAGCTTTTGACATTGGTACCATCACTTTACTAACAGGGACATTTATAAGCATTTCTAAGAAATATTATTCGTGTTAATATTTTTCAGGCTTTCACTGTATTACTAAGGTCACTGTGAATTTAATGCTTTATATATAACAGTTTTAGGTTTATAATAATTGCAATGAGATGGTGTAAATTTTCATGTGATATTGAGAACACCTTTGCCAATAAAATGAAAGCAAGCAAAACCCCAGTGCAGAACAGAATACGGAGGAAATGGTACATTTGCATGTCTTTGAAGACCAACCTAAATGTCTGCTAAAAAACATATCCACTCCTAATGCATCTTCTACTCTTTTTGAAAATGGATTTTTTTTTCCTGCCCCAATAAACTGCCCCTATTAATTTAAGCATTTCTTAGGAATACTTTTTGTAAAAAGGACTAGAAGCTGAAAACTGCACTTAAAATAAAGCAAAATGAGAGAAAACCAGAATGAAAGTGTTGAATTACACATCCATAGTCTGGGTTGGTTTCAGATTAAGTTATTGAATTAACTTTTTAAAAAATTAAGATTCGGGGGGGGTGGTGTTTCGCATTTTAAGTAATTAAAAACTGTCATGAAATTTTGTAGTCTGTTTAGATGGTTATATATTCGCAGTGTCAAGGTAGCTTTATAAAAGACTTCAAGAAATGCATCTAAATATTGGCCTTAAATTGCCATTTACTGTAAAATGGACGTAGGTGATCAGAAGCTCAATAAATGTCAATGGATAGTTCATTATAATAAATAAATATGGAATTTTCAACTATTAATCTTGTAAGATTGCATCTTCTGCGTATTTTCAGAACATCTCCTTGCCTGTATCACTTATCTTTTGCCCATTTGATTTACATCCCAGCCTGAAGTCTAATAGTCATCAGTCTTTCTTTTGTGGATTACAATGACATAGCTGCTTCACTATCTTCAAAGGAATCAGTCTTTTGCTTTCCTTACAGGAAACATTCAAGTTTGTTGCAGACTGTGTAGCAGTATGTATATGCACAATGATGATGTGTAGCTGCATTGTTTGTATTCTACCCTAAAAGCTATTTTTATGTTGCATTTCTTTCTTTTTTGATAGTCCAGCTCCACAGTGAGAACGTACCAAAACAGTAAATCGAGAGTGACCATGAGCCCTGGCTTTAGCTCCCAGTGGAACAGCAGCCAACCTGCCTGGAATACATACACCTTTCCAAGAGCAAGCTTGCACTACCAGTCCCATGCTAGCTACACCTACTGTGCTGGACATCCTGCTGTAAGTAATTATAACTGTTTCTACAGTTACCTGAATGAGCTGTATGATCCCCTGGCAGGTGGAGGCAGTGAGGGACTGACAGTCCATCACACTTTGCCCGCACTCTTTGTGTCCTATTGCAGTCAGAACAGCTCATGTGTACTAACTCTAACTCTAGAAAATATTAGAATGAATCTGAGATGTAAGCAAATGTGAAAGTTACATGGCTCAGTAGAGATACATATATTTTTGTCCATTTAACAGTCCTTGCCCTGACATGAAGTTGCCGTTGTGTGTCTGGGTTTCAGTGTCAGGGATGTGGGCTAGAGAGCAGTATAGTTGATGACTTTTTTTCTGTTTCTAGAGAGTCTGTTTGATGAATGAATTATACTCTCTGTTTCTGGGATTTTGAATTGTATGGATGAGTCAGTAAAGGAGGGCATCTCTTCTTATAATTAGGTTTGTTAATATTCACTACTTGATCATTAATGTGATCAGTAGTGAATATGCAATCTTGTTGCTAGGCAAAGACTACTGGTCTTCTGTAATTTGCCATGAACTGGTGGTCAAAAAGAATGGGGAGGAGGGCTGACTGTTGTTGTGTGTTTTAATCTGACAGCCATGAAAGGGTCACAACTGAAGGCTGATTGTGGGTTTTGTCATATTGGTGTAGCAGGCTGCTCATAGCAGAGCTCTGGTGTTCTTTTACCTTCTGATTTTGAAAGACTCTGGGAGAGTTAACGGGGGGAAGACCTCTTTAGTGTAAGCGATCTTTCTTTTTTCTCACTCTACACTTCGTAGTTTTAATGTTTGGATTTGAACTTCACTTTGGATATTGTTAGAAAGTCTTAAAGGACATATTATCTTAACATCCTGTTGTGTATGTAATGAAGTTTTGTCACCCTATAGTGAGTTCTAGTAGGAAAAGAGGGGGAAAGTGTAGCTTTACCTACAGAGGGGAAATTGTGCTACGTGCACAGATCTTTGTGATTTGATTTAGATTAGTCTTACCTACCAACAGACTTTTGGCCAGAAGTTTGGTTTAGGAATTGTCTGAAGCATTAACATGGTAATTGAAATAAAGGAGGGGAATAAATTTCTAAAATCTTATCTCTTTTCTGAGGTAGTGAGATGTCAGAGTGAATTAAACATCTCTATGGATTCTAGTGTTTGCTCAGTTCCATTATGGTGTCATAGAAAAATGATAAGAACTATTGTGAGGGGAAAAGAACAGTGTTTGGCAACACAAGAGCGCAGAAATTTTCCTTGTTTAGAATGATGCCTCAAAAAAAGGTCCTTTTACAGCTTACTTTAGCTTAAACTGGGTATTCAAGTAATTAACTGCTCCTTAACTTTGATAATTTAGAATAAACACTACCCTCTCTGTGAGTCAAGCTTTGGCTCTACATAGCAACAGAGTATACAAGAAGAATGCTGTACTGCCTATAAGATGTCTTTGTATCCATATGAATTAAAATGTCTTTTTTAGGCTAATTCCACAGATCATCTTTCCTTTTTTAGACAAAAGTTGAGGGTACCTCAAATAGAATTGCTTTACCCATACAGTATTTGTTTTCACTGAGCACCTTAATACGTAGCCGATGGAAATGATACTTCAGTCTGAAGGTCAGTTTAGCTGATTGCTGGAGAGTAGAGGTTACAGAATAGCCAGAGTTGCATAAACCTTTGGGCAGATTGTTCGATTAGTCTTTCCCTCAGTGTCCCTGGGTTCAACTGTTTGGTAAACTCGGCACTTTTCTTGGCTCCTGCTCATCTGAGAAGCTCTGCTGCAGTGGTTCTCAGCAGGTAACTGGACTGATTTCCTAGGCTGGTGGCAAGAAGCTGTAACAGGTTAGCTGCTATTGCAGTGTCTACCACTTTGATTGCATAATTTTTCCATACGTTCCCTACTTCTGCATCCTCTGAGGGTGAGGCTGTAAGCGAAGCCTGGACAAGGCATTCCAGCAAACTCAGGTCTCCCTTCTGCAGCATCATATGAGGGTAAAGTTTTGCAAGATGAAACAATGCCGTATAATATCTGTTGCAGTGTATATGGTAAAGTCAGAATTAGTCTGTTTCTAACTTAGATTTGTTTAACATGGCTCAAGCTAGCACTTCAGTGGCAAATTACACCAATAAAAACTGGATATGGAAAACCTCCTTTATTTGTGATCTTCCCAATGTAACATGCTTAACTGTGTATCTACTACACTTCAGAGGATTGTATTTGCCCTCATCTGACACAGGTTCACTAGAACAAGCTGTACATTTTACTGCTCTATGAAGCTGTTTCTGCAAAATCTCTCACGTGGAATGTGTCTAAAGATCATCGTAGTTTCTTGACACTTTGGGGGCTAACAAACTTACGAGTGCTTTGCAAGTTCAAGGCAGACAAATGTCAGGGAGTTGGATCTGGCCTTGAAGTACTTGAAGATATTAGTCTCTGGAGAGAGAGCCAAGAGAAAAGCTTTGGATTTCTCTACTGTTTGGAGAAAAGCTGTACAACACAAAAAAGATTCATGTTAATTGGGCAAAAAATAACTAAAAAACCAAAAAGTCCTCTATTTCATTTTTTTTCTAAATGAAAGAAAAGATATCATACAAACTGCAGTGTTAAGAGACCTTTATGACTCTGGCTGGTCCTGAGAAATATGTCTGAGTGAAAGGTGGGGGGTTTATTTTACTTTGTCTGAGAACACACTCTGCAATTCTCTTCCATAGTGCCACAGTTGTTGATTAAAAGCAGTCTCTCCACCCTAGGAAAGACAAGAACAGGAAGTTTGTTTAAACAGATTAATTTTTCAGCTCTTGGAGTTATGTAAGGGAAAACTGCATATCATCCCAGTCAGCAGTTCAATGCCATTTTTGAAAAACAAGAAGATGCTCACTTCTAACTATAAAGGGAGGCAGGATACCCTGTGGGATCTGTGTATACTAATATGAGTAATAATGTAGTAGATGCCCCTTACAAAGTATATGATGATTTTTTATATTAGGGACTAGAAATTCCCCTGCATTCGCATGCAGAGGCTTGCAGCCAGAGAAATACAGCATTGTAGTAGTGCTCAGAGTAGGAGGAACTGCCTAGCCATCTTTTCTCTTGAACTTTCTTCACAGAAGGAAGATAAAAAGGAAGATTAAAAAAAAAGTCAAAATAATTCTCATTATCCCCACTGGGCAAGACAGAAACAGTCCTTGACCACTTTCACATCTGTTCTGATTTGCTACCCATGCTTCTTCCAGTGTCTCAAGGACTCATTTCCCTTTCTCCACATTTTAATGGAAGGATGGTAGAATTTCAGTACATGTTAAGAAAACTTGTCCAGTGAATTAACTTTAACAAATGACTACTTAGATTATGCTGTAATTTTGAAGAAGTACATGTGTAAAGTGGGCAAATAAAACACAGATCCATCGGCGGGACTTCATCTGCTTTTGAATATTGCAATTGAAACTGTAAGGGAGTCTCCTATGTCTTTTTTGAATATTCATATAGCAGTCACAGATATCTGCCACACTCGCTTATGTAGCAGTCCTTGTTTATGAAGGAATTTGTCAAAGAGGTATTCTTTGATGAAGCACACAGTACTGTTGCAGACTGAGTAACCCTCCAGGGTTTGAAACCTTTGTTGTAGGCTTGTGGGACATTGAATTTAGTTGCCTGTACTAATTTCTTCATGTACATACATCTCTGTAGCATATGTGATGTCTTTGCATTCCTTATCTAGATATGCAACTCAGCATATGTAAGACTTTCCGCTAGAATCTATTCTGCACTCTAACGGGATTTGGTCACGCTCCACTAGATCAGTGACAGCCTTCAAAACATGATTGGTTAAATCTGTAAAGTTATTATTTGGAGCTCTACAGATAATGTTTACAAGCTGTTAAATCTGAGATGTCATATGTGGATGAGACAATCAATTTGCTTAGCAGTACTTCTGTCCCCATTCCAACAGTCTGTCCCCAGACTTCTTTCCATTAACTTCTTTAAATGCATGATTGCTTCTGAAATTATGCTGTTAGTGGGAATGTGTGAAGCAGAATTTAAAAGAAAAAAAAGTGATGCAGAAACTCTATGACACTGCTGGCCTTTCACGCTCTTCTCTGCTCCCTAGTAGGAACTCAGAACTTTAGTCTTAGGAATCTTAAGACCCAGTAGAATGAGCTGTAGCTCCCTTTACACTTTCATTCTGACAGTTCTTGGACAGAAAAGAAAAAAAGGAGCAAGGTGGTCACTGTGGGCAGCATTAATGGCAGGTGCTACTCACTGTCAGCATGACTGTGCAGAGTCCATTACAGAAATTTCCAGTGGCAGGTAGGTTACCTTCATTGCTGATGACTGAACTGTAGAACTGTGCAATGTTGCACAGCTTAAATGCTTTATGTAAACTGACTTTTGATAATTACCACACAAATTGGATTAACATCTGTACTGAGCTCTCAATGATTGACTTTTTTAACAACTTACTTTGTATAAATGTATAAAATAAGAAAACCTGCCATTTTTGTGTGATTATACAATGGTTAAGGACCACCTGGGAATGTGAGATGAAATAATTAGTTTGTATATATGCACACATAAATCTACTGGCTAAATTATTAGTTTGTATATATCAATTTATGTACACAGATCAAGTTTTTGGCTAAAATCCTTGCAGAATGACATACGAAGGTTCTCAGTGCAGGGCTGGTCTTGGATGTTGATCTCTAGCCTTTTAATGTGATCCTGTCATCTGAAATGTAAACCTCATTAGGGAACACATTCTTTCAAGAAGTGTAATATCCTACTCAAAATCTATTCTATAGCACAGAAATAAGACTGAAGGAAGCAATAGACTGGTACGTGCCAAATTCTTAAGGCAGAACGTAAATTATGTGACCATATATTATAATGCAAAGACAATGTTTCGAGAAGCAAATTTCCTTAAATCCAGGGAGTGTTCAATACAGGTAGCATGGGTGTACTAATAAAAACCAGCCTTTATTTCTCTAGAAATATCAGTAGAAGACATCAACACTCCAATTTTTTTATACCAAGATCTTTCCAGTGAGTAATTCTGTTGCAACTCTTTTTCAGAAAATGAGACAGTGCTAAGAGTTAAATGCCTATGCAGTATAATACTGTCCTTTATCACCGCTAATTTCTAAGCTATCTGTTTAAGCAGAAGCTGTCACTTTCTGATCTGGCTTGAGCCTCCTGCCCGATTCATTTTGTAAAGTCACGAACGGTGGATTGTGGATTCATGGAATAGAGCTGGTCTGATTAGAGATGAAGAAACTTCCTTTTGCACATGCACATCCTTATAATCAGCAATGATGGGAGAGGAAATAAATAGTACAGTAGGCATGAATTGGAAATGTTTCTCTAAGAACCTCTCAATTTCACGTGAAGTTCTGAAATCTTGTTTTTCTCCTGTGCTGAGCATTAACACTTTCTTACCTTGAAGGGCCTTTCATGTGAGATTGATCCCTACCATTCTGCATCCAGTATTTCTTTGGTGCAGCTGTCACTATAGTAGCCACTGGTTAAAAATGGATCCAAAGAATCATACACTCTTGAAGGTCCATTGCACAAAGATTTGCTTCGTGACACTTTGGTCACAGTCTTGCAGTTTGTAAAGGGTAAGGGATGTATTTTGATCCACTAAAGATGGTGATCACTTTACAGAGTGCTTTCATAGCCCCAGCTTCAGAAGCCCATTAGTCAATCTGGGGAAAGCTCAGATGTGATTTGGAGAGAGGTGGGAAAGAGAATTCCCAACTATGAGAAAAAACAGGTTTATCAGCAGAAGCTATTTCTTGTAATTGATGATATGATCCTTAAGAAATACTGCAAGAAGTGAGGGAGCAAATGAAAGAGGCAGTCATTAAAGGGAGAATGAAAAGGATAACATCTCCGTTGTTGGGTGTCAGTTGTGGTATTAGAGAAAAGCTATGCCAAGTAGGAGGAAAGTAAATGAAGAACTGTGGAGAAAAGATATTTTTAATTGACGAGATACTGTAGCTATCAGGTATAATGAGTAGGTTAGAGATCAAGTGCAAATCCATATGCTAATTGCTGCCATAAATTATTCTATTAATTGTTTATCTATTACCTCCATATACATGAACAGAGCCTCAAAAACTTTAGCTTACTAGGTCGCAAATGTAAACTACGTTTTCGCTGTAGCTTGGCTTCTTTGGGGAAGAGAGAGTGGAAATTTCAACCCCCCAAACAAATATGTCTCTTAATTAACTTTTCTCACCATCTGTGCTTACTTATAGCTGAGGAAAGCGGTACCAGTGACTTGTGAGATTGCTTTCAATGCTGCCTCTTTAGGCCAGCTTTTCAAAGCAGCAATCACATGCACTTAGTTCTGATCAGATCAGCTTATCAGCTCAGTTCATTGTAGCGCTTTCATAATCATTCGTGTGTGACAGCCCATTAAAACTTGGCCAGGCCTTGAAAAAAAATCACAAAATCCGTGAATGTGTTTTACATTCAGCTTTTGAGGTTTCCAGTGTATTTGTTTTGTGTATTAACCTTTGAAATTGAACTTCTGTGAGTAGTTGTAGGGGAAAGTCACCGGTAATATAAGACTTCAGACAAAGTAGTTTACTCAAAGAGTAGTTTTATTTAAATAGATACATGTGATGCTGTGATAATTGTGTTGAATGCTGTCTATAGCTCCACTCGGCTCCTGCAAAGGTACAGTGGTGTGAGCGCAGCCTGCCGGACCGAGGAGGGCTGATGTGGAGTGTGTGACAGGCACTGCCCATGGGTGGTTAAGGTTCACCAAGTGAGGTTTTCCTTTCTGGAGGACTTTTAGTGGATGGCAATTGCAGTTTGAAGTTGATTGACCTGGACAAACATGGCAGGGCCTCTCAGAGTGAAGAGCACTGATAAAAGAAAATGTTTCAACTTACTTGCGACAAATATTTTTTCAAAAAGTCTGCAGAAATGGAGAAGTTCCACTTAAATTTGAGCTTGGAGATATTTGTTTTCAGAATTCTGATTTTTATGTGTGAATGTTGTTTTGATATTATTTTTCCTGTGTCTACTACTCATTTACTCATCACCTAAATTATGTCTTGTTATTCTTCCTCAACATATTAATTAGAAGAATGTTGTGGATTGATATTTTTGATGTCTTTTATATAGCTTGTATTTCAAGAGAGAAAAAAAATCCACAAAGACTACAGGACAAAATATTTTTCCTGAACTATTAATATTAATAAGATTGAAAAAACCCTCTCTGTTCATGTCTTGTACATTTATTTTAAATAGGACAGATTTCTTCGTGGAAAATATAATTGAAATATTGGAAATGACCAAAAAAAATACATATGCATATATATCCACAGAACTGGAAAAATATGTGCTACTGTAAATTCTCTCACTATCTCCTAATGCTAAAAGGGTCAACTGTTTTGGAGATGGGAACTTTTTATTTACAAATAGATTCTATAGTAATTTTCTTGCTGATTATACATTTTTTATTCTTTCACACTGAAGTGGCAGATACACACAAAAAGCAGGTATTTTTGAATAGACTTGAAAAATACAAGTCTATTCAATACAAGCAAAGTTGCTTGCCTTTTTCTTTTTCCTTTTTTTTTTTTTTTTGAAAGGAAGGAAATTCCCTAAATTTAGACTGTAAAATAGACTTGTAGGAAGCAGTAAATACAGATCTCAGTAAATGTCTATAATTTAAAGATACAGATTATATCTACCTATACATTTTTCTACATATATTTGTGCCCACATTCATATATGCTTGTGTGTCTCTCTAAATATGTACATACATGCTTGTAATGTTTATTTTGGTTCTGGTTTTCTGCTTTAATTTAGGAACTAGGAGGTCTGTGGTACTAATTTAGCTTCTCTGTCTAATTTTCAGTGAGTCAGACAGGTTGTCTTTAGGATTTGTTAGTAAAGGTGATGAGCTCCTCCAGGCTCAAGAGAAAATCCTGGTATTAGGGCTTGAGAGTAGATGCTACAAACTGCCAACCTGTCACATGTTTTGGAGACGACTGACACTTTTTGAAAGATTGATTATTTCAAAAGGCCAGCAACTGTGTTGTGTTCATTTTAAATAATTAACATGCACAGGAGACTTCCTTGTTGCATTGCAGCTCCCAAGGGTGAAGACTTTTGGACCAGTCTGAACAAATACTGCTTCAAATAATTTTGCTGATGGAGTCTTTATCTTCTCTCTTCATTTTAATTGGTGATATTGATTTAATATAATTAAATTAATATTAACCCACATAATTTAGTGAAGACATAGGGGATGAAAATTTACTTTCTGCAGTAAGACCTACCTCCTTGCCTTGAAGTTTTATTTACATCAGTCTTGCAAATGGGATGATATTCAACAGCACTGTCAACAGTGACTTCTGTTTACAAATGGGAGCTAGAAGAAGTGTATGTCTGTGCGAAATACTGATTAGTCAAAACTGACATTTTCTTTTAATGAAAGTTCAGGTTTTTTTACCCTCAACAGATTTCAAATGTTGTTCCTTTATGGGAAACCAAAATGCTGACCAGAGATAAAATTTGTCTTTTGCTGTTTTCTGGCATATGTGCCACCAGCAATTTAGACACTTCGTGGAGAGCACATGATCTAAAAAGACCAAAACCTTAGAGTTCCTTCTGTGGCCATAATTAATCTGTTAAGCAATCTGAATTTTGATCTTCATCACTCTTGTTGAAATGCTTGCTCTTGCTTTTATTAGCTGGTGTTCCTTTAAAAGAAACACCTTAGTAGATAACGCGATCTGTGTGTTTGTCTTGGTCCTGTTTTCCAGTCATTTCTTTACTTTTGGCCAGTTTTGAGATGAAGGTTACTGCATCCTATCTGTTGGGGAGACTGAAAGCATTGTGTGGAAGGTGTTCCCACAGGACATACGAAGGAGGGAGCTGGAGTTTTTGAGAGGGGAAAGCAGGAATCCACAAGATACCAGGCTTTATTTTTTTCTGCTACTCAGACAGCAAATCATCACAGTGCCCTGTTGACTTTTTTTTTTGGGCAAGGACTCTATTGACTTCATAATTGTACCAATATATTGTAAAAGAAGATCCCTGTCCCACAGCAATTGGGACATGTTCTATCCTATAGATAGGACAGAAACTAGGAAGGGAAGCGGGGTCACTGAGAGAAAGGATCCTACCTAAGGTCGTGCAGCTGTTGAGGGAAAAGAATGGCAGTAGGCTTTGGTTTTTTTTTAATTCCAACTTGGTGCTTTATCTGTCAAACCAGGCTGTTTTTGTGTAGTTTTCCAAGTATATAACTAGGCAGTGTTTAATTTTGTTCTGAAACCTATAACTATAAAATGATGGAGGTGTTTCCTGAAGACCAAAACTTCTAGCTGAAAGCAAGTATGGTTAGTTATGTTCTTTGCTTTTGATTAGTGTCTCCCTGTGCAGTACCAGCTTCTCATTGAGGATGTTAAATACAGACATTTGTGCTTCCTGCAAGGCACCTCACCCCAAGCTATCACTGCTTTGTTTCTCTGCTTTTATTATAATTGGAGGGGAATGAATATTTTAGTATATTTTGTCATAGTGCTCAGCTATCAGCTGCAGGATGGACTCCCTGGATTTTGTCAGATAGTCTACCTTTAAGTTCCACAAGGAGCAGAATATGTTCCATTTGATCAATTCATGTGCAAATACGTATTTTCCTTGGTTATACAGGCAGCTTCCATGCAAGAAGAAAAAATTGAAAGGGCCTGGAAATATTGCAGAGATCTTTGGGGAGATTCCTTTCAGACTTTTTCCCCATCTTTTAAAGCATTAGCCCTTTAGCATGGTTGGATGCTAGGAGTCTCCTGGCACAAAAGGGAAATGCTCTGTTGAGGCCCTGTTGTTCTGTCCTGGTGACCTTTCCTTGGATGTCTGCCAGCATGGCTCTGATGAAACCGACCCACTGTTGATCTCTCCACCTAGCACTTGCTGTCAGTAAAAGCAAAACCCACCTTTATATTCAGCATGGTCAGTGACATCAAGAAGATTGTCAGGACATCTAGGTTGTGGCCTTTTCCACTATATTCACTTCTGCTCTATGCTAGGTTCTACTACTACATCTTTGTGTGATCTTGGGGAAAAACATACAGCTTTATCTGTTCCTCCATCTTACATTATTCCATTGAATCATAGAATGGCTTAGATTTGGAGGGGACCATGAAAATCATCTAGTTCACCCCTTCCCTCCACAGTGAGAAGGGACATCTTCAATTAGATCAGGTTGCTCTGAGCCTCATCCAACCCAACGCTGAATGTTTCCAGGGATGGGGCATCTACGACCACTCTGGGCAACCTGTTCGGTGTTTCACCACCCTCAGCATAAAACATTTCTTCCTAATGTCTTCTAGTCTAAAGTTCTCCTCTTTTAGTTTAAAACCATTACCTGTTGTCCTATTGCTACCGGCCCTGCTAAAAAGTTTTTCTATCTTTCTTGTAAGCACCCTTTAAGTATTGAAAAGCCACTATACAGTCTCCTTGGAGTCTTCTCTTCCAAGCTGATCAACCCCAACTCTCTCAGCCTTTCTTCATTGGGGAGGTGTTCCAGGCCTTTAATCATTTTTGTGGCCCTCTTCTGGACCCACTCCAACAGATCCAGGTCCTTCCTGTGCTGAGGACTCCAGAACTGGATGCAGTATTCCAGGTGGGGTCTCACCAGAGAAGAGTAGAGGGGCAGAATCAGCTCCTTCTACCTGCTGGCCACACTTCTTTTGATGCAGCCCAGGATATGATTGGCTGCCTGGGCTGCAAGTGGACATTGCTGGCTCATGTCCAGCTTCTTATCCACCAGGACCCCCCAGGTCTTTCTCTACAGGGCTGCTCTCAATCTCTTGTTGCTCTTAGAAGAGCAACAAAGCTGGTGAGGGGGCTGGAGAACAAGTCTTAGGAGGAGCGGCTGAGAGAGCTGGGGTTGTTTAGCCTGGAGAAGAGGAGGCTGAGGGGAGACCTTATTACTCTCTACAACTACCTGAAAGGAGGTTGTGGAGAGGAGGGAGCTGGCCTCTTCTCCCAAGTGACAGGGGACAGGACAAGAGGGAATGGCCTGAAGCTCCGTCAGGGGAGGTTCAGGTTGGATATCAGAAAAAAATTCTTCACAGTAAGAGTCATTAGGCACTGGAACAGGCTGCCCAGGGAGGTGGTCGAGTCGCCTTCCCTGGAGGTGTTTAAGGAACGGGTGGATGAAGTGCTGAGGGACATGGTTTAGGGAGTGTTAGGAATGGTTGGACTCGATGATCCAATGAGTCCTTTCCAACCTTGTGATTCTGTGTAATTCTGTGTGTGATTCTTCATCCCCCAGCCCGTATCAATACTGAGGATTGCTCCAGCCCAGGTGCAGGACCTTGCACTTTGCCTTGTTGAACCTCATGAGGTCTTCACATGTCTTCATTTGTATCGTCTAAATGAGAAAGTTTGCTCACAAATACTTAGATGTGCAGCTGGTGGTTTTATATTAACGATGATTTATTTTAAGAGTAGGCTTCTTTAAACTTCTAGAAAGTACCACAATTTTTGCTTTGTTATTAGGATAGTGTTCCTTTGATTGAAAGCCTCCTTTTCTTCAGAAGCTGGACTAGTAGAAATCCTTGTGTTGTATACAGTTGGATGAAAGGTTGGATTGAGTTGTTTTCCTACCAAAATATAAAGTGATTTTCTTTTTAAATCTTTCTTTCCATTTGGCCTCAACTTAATGTCTTTTGTCTGCTTAAGGAGGACAGGTGCAATTATTCACCTCTGAGTCCTGGGAAAGAAAATGTAATTCAGCATGGTCTCTTAGAAAGGAATGTAATTCACTGCTCCACATATAGTACATTATGCAGGTCGAACAGAATTCTGAAAGCTGTAGCATTGTCAAGGAAAGTATTTGATAACAATACTTGATATTAAATCAGGCTGTTTATCTTAATACTTTATTTGGGAGTAGAAAAGTAAAATAACTAATTATAGATTAAAGCTTGATAGAATTGTCTTTTCAGTCTTTTAAGGACAAAAATCTCTTGGCAGTGCTATGTGAGGAAAAGGATGTGTGAAGCTTCTTCAAGTAATTCATTGGAATGTGAATTTTAAAGCAGTGGTAGTAGATCCATCGTTATTTAGATAATTTCACCTTTTTTTCTCTTTTACCATGATGAAAATGAGGGCCAAGGCTTCAAAAATGTAGCACAGATTTTTTTTCTGAAGAGAGGAAGTTGTCATCCTTTCCTTAAAGTGCTACCCTGCCCTCCACTGACTTAAGGTACTCTGTCTAACCACATTTCAGCCCTGAGTGAATATATTCAATTGATACTTAATAGATTAATGATGGAACGGATCTGTTTACAGAACAAAATTCTGCACTGGGTAAATTAACTTCTAGCTTCATTTGCAACTGCAGAGCAGCTGTATCCCAGCATACTTGTTGCTTCAGAATTACATAAAATGAACAGATTTAAAGATCTGTAGCTCAAGCTTCAAGATACTTTTTATCACCTGTGGCGAAAATAAGTCAAGTCAGGTTACTGGTTTTGTGTATCATGGCTAAGTCTTTTCATTGCAGTCCCTGGTTTTGCTTGCTGATAAGTTTATGACAGCTTCACCTTTCTGGGTCAAATCTATCTGATCTAGTCTAAACTGAAAGGCAAGTTTCCACAGAATTTTGAATAGAATAATTTTTGCTGCTTCATAATAAAAAAAATCAGATACA
This sequence comes from Cuculus canorus, assembly GCF_017976375.1. NCBI lineage: Eukaryota > Metazoa > Chordata > Aves > Cuculiformes > Cuculidae > Cuculus > Cuculus canorus. The sequence continues at coordinate 116,641,638 of NC_071402.1, forward strand.
ATTTCCCAGCCTTTGTTGAAATAAAACAATTGTCAAATATTTTCCTCCCCCTAAATGCAAGACAATATTTTATGGAATTGATACAGTTATTTTCAGGTAGTTTAACATTGATGCTCAGCCCACCCCAGCCCCCACAATCAATTAATTCAGGAGCAGACAGATGAACTTGATGCTTTCCAGTAGAGGGTGTCTGAAGCAGATGTTTGGTCATTTTGATTTTTCTGAAATGCAAAATGGAGTAATTTTGTGATCTCTGCCATAGCTTTTTTTAGTTCTCTTTTCTTGCACCAGAAGAGTTAATTTGAGGTAAAAAGGGCAATAGAAAGGGGACAAAGCATTCAATTTGCAGTGCTTACAGGCAAGTATTGTACAAAAGACAAACTGAATGTGGAAACTATATCTGCTTATAGTAAGATGTATAATTCCCTTCAGAGAAAATACAGACTGCTGTGTAGATCTAAAAAATGTTCAGAGTCTGGGAATAAACAGCTGTGCTGCTGTTCTAGGACTGAATGTACAACATGACAATCACTCTGTTTCTCTTGAAACGTTAGTGAAGTAGGAAAAAAAAAGTCACATAACATTAATAAAAGAAAGCCAAGCATGTTAGCGCTTTTGTGAAGGCTAAGTTGCATGGCTTAATGAATAACTGCTTTTTAAAGGGCAACCAGCATTGAAATCTTGTTAACTGGCTGAAAAAGAAATTAATTCATTTGAAGGACTCTATCTAATTTTAGTATTTTACTTTAAATTGTTCCATGTGAAGAAGCCCTTTTGCTAGTCTTGTTAATATCATTAGGGGTGTTTGCACTGGTGGTGGTCTCTTTGGGTAGTTTGCATCATTAAAAATATTTTTTTTATTTAAGTAAAAAAAAAGGGGAGGGGAAGAGGAAAAAGGGGAGGTCTCCTCTGAAAAAGGAACAATATACCTACATAAAAGGAAACTGCATGTTAAATTGTGTTTTTAGGGAAGCTCTCTATAAACAATTTGTCAAATATAAAGAAGGAGAAAAAAACCCAAATATAATCTCTTTCAGCAAAATTGAACTTACCTTGTTACCTCTAACATTCTTAAGGAATTTTGTTTTCACTGTATTTAAGTTAGTCCTAAAAACCCCCAGTACTTTATCCCCAACTACCCAAAAGGCAACAGAACAACAGACTCAACAGAGATGTCATTCCCAGTCAAGGAATGCTTTTTAAACTGACCTTATACATTTTTAGAAGTCATATGTCTCGAGACATGAAAACATCTGATTTCCTATATCCAACATGAAAATACTTCTTTCTGATGTAATCTAAAATGAATTGAATGTCATTCCAAAGCAGATGTAAATAAAGCTCATGATCAGAAAGGGATGAGTTTCTTGTCCAAATGGGGAACTGGAGAAACTTGAGAGTCATCCTGCAACTTCATCACTGGAAGAAGCCTTTTTCTTACTTTGCACAATACTTGAGTGTTGAGAGGAAGAGAAAGTTTCTTCAACAAAGTGCTTATTACTACCATGATGTCCAGTGATGTTTGTGGTATCAGTAGATTTGCAGCTGCATATGAGAGTCCTTGCTGATATATCGGACATTTATAATACCGCTTCAAGTCTGAAGAGATGATGGTGTGTATTGCTGTGTAGAATGTCTCCCATAGATATTTCACTTTTGCTTTTCCCTCTAAAAAGCCCCTGGATTATACACTTGCTCTTTCTTTCTATTGGAATACCATCAGCCAAGCTTTTAGATAACCAGAGGTGATGAAGTCCCATTGGTCTCAACCAAAACATTCCTGTTTGTATTCATTGATGGTCTGATGAGCAAAAGTAGCCAGGGGGTGTGTTTGACTCCAACATGGACTTCCCTGTCATGTACTGAAGTCTGTATTATGAGTTGCATTGATACACTGAAACAAGCCTGGTTCCTGTGCTTCTAAAAAAAAAAAAAGGCAAACCGATTCTCTGAATTTTTCCCTGACCATGTTGCTTTAATCACATATATTGTTCTGTCCCCTTCTGGCTTTTCTTGAGTTCACAGGAGAAGGGAAAATACTTCTTTCACGTGAGGCAAAGAGGTTTTGTTTTGTTTTGTTTTCCCCGCTATTTTTTTTCTATGTTTTGTTCTTTCAAAAGTAAAGTGAATATCCCACCTACCTGTGGGGATTTTAAGAAAATAATCTTTTAATGTGGATGTGTTTATGTTCTCATTAAGGGGCGAACATAACGTTCTTTTCCTCTAATCTAATTGCGAACTGTAGTGGCTGGAGATAAGTCTGTTCACCAGGTTTAATGGTGTTTTACTATTTTAATTGGGGTTTGGGTTTGAGGTTTATCATGAGGAGAAAGGGGCTTCTCAATAGTTGGGTTAAAAAGGCAGGGAGAAACAACAGCTGTAAGGGCACTTTCCCATGTACTTGAGCATGAGTAAATGTAGCAGAGGGTTCTTCCTTCACTGAGTAAATTACCTTTGTCCCGCGTGTATATTGATATAAACTTTAAACATTTGGCTTTGCAATATATCTTGGGCTGCTTCTCTCACTGCTCAGGGTCAAGAGAGAAATTCATGAACGCTGACAGGAAATCCCTTTCTAAGTATAAGGAAAAGATGTCCAGTTTCTCAGATAAACAGAAGATAAAAATTGTCAAATTCTTTGTGTGTTTACTTTCAAACAACACACACAGCAAATGAAGGAACATTTTCAGCAGATGCATATTACTGCTTCAGACGTCACATCATTTCTGTAGTGTCAAGCATAGAAAATCCTGTGAAAATTCTTCCTCCCTGTATGGACTGTTTCAGCCAGGTATGATGGTTCAGGAAAAATATGTTGGTTTAGGTTATTTGTTACTATTTTAGAAGCCCAAAGATCTAAGCCTTCTAGAAACTCTACCTGACATTGCCAGATGCTACTGAAGTGATAGTTGCATCAGGGTGCCATGGGGTTTTAATAGGAAGTGTGTGCATTTCTTTCACGATGTAGGAAATGGAGAGCAGTTCTTAAACTCTTTCATTTTCTCTTCTACTCTCCAATCTCTATCCATCTTAAAAGAGTTTTCTTCTTTGCAGCATTATGGCAGATTTAATACCAAAGCTAAACATAAGGCATAATAAGTGAACGCATGGTCTTTTTAATCCAATTGTAATTCATTAAAATCTGTTCAAAATCTTGTCTAATAGGCTAACCTGTATTTTAAAATTCTTCAACTCTTGTCCCTTGTATCTGGAATTACTTTATACCATTTGAGATTGCCAAATGTTGGATATTTTTTAAATGTAATATCAATATATTTATATTTTTACATTTTACTTTACTCATATTGAACAAAATTCAAAGTTCCCTTATAGTTTAATATTAAGACAGTAAAAACTTCAGGTGTGCTTCTCTGTCAAGCTGAAGACATTTTCTTGGATGCTGTTTTTACAACAACCTGACTGACAGTTAAAAAGAAAATAAAAATGTTTCAAGCCAGGACGTGTAAATTTTTAGGTACTAAAAGGAGACCAAACCAGCTCTAACAGAACACCTCTAGCCAAGTTCATGCAGTCTATGCTTTAGTCACTGTGATTCCCATGGGCTTATTCCTTCTGAGTTTGAGTACACACAGCCTTCCCTAGGGAGGCAAGAGCGAGGTGGGATTTAGGCCCATGAGGTTGTGTTATCTGGTGACAGTTCACTCTGTGGAAGTCATTGACCACCAGAGATCCTTGTCATGGCACTCATGCCACCTCAGTCTATACTGGCTCCCAGAAGATCTCAAATGACATTGGTTGAATGGCAAGGTTTTTATCTCTGTTTCTGACCGTGAAGTACTTCAGTGAATGTCCTTGTTCATTAACTACATACTAGTTTTAAACATTTGTTCAATTTTAGCCACTCTTTAAGCATGCTATTTCTAGCTCTTGCTCTGAAAGCACTGCTTAATGACAGTGGTGGGCAGAATAACTTTAGTCTTATCACTAATAATCATCTTAACCTATCTATTTTGCAGCTGAACAGATCAGGTTAATGCAGAAAGCGGAGGGGTTTGGAAGCAGTTTCCCTATCATAAAAAGACCATTCGCTTGTACGTTGACTTAGATTTGAAAAAGGCAAATTGCTGATCTGAACTGAAATATGTGCCAGTCAGAATAAATATTGGCCTCAATGAGAGTTAGTTTGTTGAAGAAGGGGATTTGATATTCAGGACACTTGAGCTGTGGTAGTTGTCGAGTATTGCTTATTCAGGCAGTAGAATTGTGGGGCAGAAGCAGGGAAAGTTTATTAGCCCTGCCTTGGGCATCAGACTATTAGATTTCACGTAATTTAGGCAGGTTTATAGGAAATATTTTACACCTTCATAAGTAAATGTGAAATTTTGGGCATTGGGAAACTATATGAGCATTGTAATTTTTTATACCATTTTCCAAATAGTGCTTGGTTCTTTGAGACCATATTGTTTTTATTACGATAAGCATTATTTGTCCCTTCGTACTGCTGGTGCTCATTTTCTTTTTTAAGGAGAATATAAAGATGAGAGCTGATATAAAGTACTGCATAACTTTGTTAAAAAAGAAGAGGGGGAGGGGAGACAGTGGAGAGCTGCCTCAGACAGATGAAAAATACCTGGTATATCAAGGAAAATATATTCCCCAGTGTTATTTCATGCTCTGCAGGGGTCTGTTTTCTCGAGTCCAGTGCAAATGCATACTCTCAAGAAAGCCATTTTCTGCTTAATGTGGAAAAGAGGAATAAAGCAATTTTTTATTCCGCTTTTATACAATCTTGTCAAGAAAGAGAAGTGGATGAAGAATTACAATCTTAAGAGATGCCATCAAGACTCCCTAAACACAACCCGTATCAACCCCAGTCTGTAATCATGTCAAATTTCACAAATTAAGCAAGACTAGATTCTGCTTTGGACACCTCCAAGGAAAACCCATGATACAATAGGAACGAGCATGCACAATTCCTTAAGCCGATCTCTTTTTCCTCTGAGTGAACAGTGATGAGATGAATATGGAGAAAATGTGCAAGCTCTCTCTTTCATTCCCTGGAAAAGGTTATCCACCATCCTCCTTACCCTCCAAGAATTAAAGCTTGCTCTGACCTGTTTTCATATTTTGTATTCACTGCGCATCATGCAAGAGAGCAGGCACAGAGCAGCACTGAGAGTTCACACGCTCACCTGCAAGGAGAAGGAATGTGATGCAAGAATGAGCTAAGACAGGAAAACTGATCTCAGTAATAACCCGGTGGCCAGCACATAGTGTTCAGTTCCTAAATGAGTCTAAACAGAAGTTCCCTGTGCCATTTGAAATCTTGTAAGGTTCATCCTTCCTCGCCTACAGCTCCTGCTTTGGAGGGCCACGGGTCTTCCGCAGGTTTTGTGTGATAACTGCCAGGCCTTTGTGGTTGCCAGAGGTACTCTAGGGCATCTCAAACGGCACTAGGCAAGTATAATTAAGCAACTTAATCAAGCCCTTAGTTCCTAGGACTGCTTTGCCAAATATCTCATTTTATCTGTCAGTGATGCAATGAGTGGACATTTCAGATGCTGCAGAAAATGAGAATTGTCACCATATGACCCACCAGATCTGCCAACCTGAATGCAGTGCTCAACAAACCATGAAAAATTTAAAGATTCACACCCATAATTGGGAGTGTACACCCAAAAATGAACTTTGCCTCCATTGGATTTTATGCATCAGAGGGGAGAATGCTGTGCAGTAGTAACAGCAAATGAATCCAAGGAGAAAAAAAAAAATCCTTTCTGAAATTAATTATTGTAGACATTAACACCATTGAATATCTTGATGAATCCTTAAAGGACTCCAAATTTCATAAAATGAAATTCTACAATGGATTTGCTTTCAATATAGGTCAATTCAAACCTAAAATTTTGGACAAAAACTTTCTTTATCTTGGTAGTATTTTATTAAATAAAGTAAATATAAATGCAAAATAGCAATAATTTTCATGGAGTCCTGCATGATAATAAGCTAACTTTCTAGGATGGGTTGAGAAAGAAGTAGTAACGCTATTCATTTTAATGACCTGCCTTGATAATACTCTGCTGCATCACTTCCAGAATGCGTAACTAGTAATGTTTGGAGTATTTCTGAATGCAATTAGAAAATTCACCTTTCATTTCTGTATCTGCTCTTAAATAACACGAATATAAAATAAACACTATTCCTGCAATTGGTAAAGGTGACAAATGCATAGTCTCTGGGGAATGGCATCTATGAGAATGCTGCCACAGAAAATCTTTGCGCTCTTCCTATTGATGCACTAGTTAAAATATTTTCATGTTATATTTGCATCCCCATATGGTTTTCTTCAGTGTTGTTTTCTCAGTTGATGGAGGGAAATTCCCATGACACATTTTACATAATTGCTTTTCTGGTTGCTGTTGCTTACGTTTGTTCTGTCAATTGTGGATAGTCTTTATTTCCGACTATTTTGTTAGCGGTGTTCAGAATGCTTAAAAATGCTGTATTAAAGTATATTTAACACCACCACTCACTTGCAGATATCTAAAAAGTTGGAATTCATCCCTCAACTCTTCTTCTCTCAGCACCAGCTCTGTTTCGTGGAAATACCTCTGCCATTTTCTTTTGTTTATTTTAACACTTTTAAAATTTATTTTTATTAGTTTTTAGAAATTATTTTGGAAGCTGTGGGAGATATTTTTATCACTGCTTTTATTTGCAAATTGCTTTTCCCCCCCTTTAAGGCAGTGCAAACTGTTCAAAGAAGTCCAGGCTGTAGGGCCAGGAATTGTGAGGTTCCCCCACACTTTGGTTGATGATGATTTTCAGGTTAATTAATGAAAGGATTCTGTAGCATCCTACAAGTATTGGCAGTTGTCCTCAGTATTTCGATGTGGGAAAATTTTCTTTGTAGTTTAAGAGAACTGATGTACAGTGAAACTGGATGAGGAGCATTACTGAGATAGGAACTCATGTTTCTTATTAACTTCTACCTTGCTAAATGTACCAGAAGGCGTTCTCACCCATTTTTCCCTGTAGCATTTTCTGCCATAGCAGAATGATGCAGTAATACTTGCCATTAGCCATCCTGATGTTTAGAAACTAGTAACAGTTCTGAGACAACATTAAATCCATGTGCATAGAGACGATTGCCTGAGGTAGTGATGAAGGTGGGCTCCCCACTTATATCTCCCAGCAGCATTTGGGATATTTTTTCCCCACTACGTTTGATCTCTCACTGTGAAACTCGAAGTACTAAGTCAAATGAAATCTGACCTGGTCAAATAAATATTTTTTCAATAGACTTACAGAAGCCTCCACAAATTTGATCTATGATTTAGAGACTTTTGGTTTTGTTTCGTTGGTAATTTTTTTGGTTTTTAATTCCAAAAGAGTGTGCTGTTGGACATATTAAAGGTGGCACCAGAGTGAACACTTCTGAAGCATATGCTCTGCAAAGACCTATCCAATACATTAATCTTTAAAAACCCAAATATCCTGTGTTGTAATAAAATAAGATGACAAATCTCATAAGGCAAGTTGTTGTATTTGGGCTTTCTTCATTTACTGAAAAATGACTTGGGAAAAACCTGAAAGTCAAACCAAAAGCAATAGATTGTGTCTGTAAGAAATCATAAAGTTCATTATGTACACAACGATGCAGCAAAGGAGGAGAGCTGAATTTTTAGTAGCACTGGGTGAAAATTAAAATAATCTTGGGTAAGTAATATGTTGCAAAGTGATAGTTCAGGATGTTTGAAACTCATTTGAATTCAGCACTGATGATAAGTGAGATCTTAACAGAATAATTTAGAGTGGCTTTTCAAGTCTGTAATCTGTAGGACAGAAAGATTTTTATTTGATTCCTGCATTAAACAAACAAAAAAGGGTTTTGGTTTTCTTTTTATACGATGAATTTAGAATACTTGTCCAGTTTTATATGTTCCCATAATAACCCTCCACTGGGGAAACAGTCTGTGCCAATTATTCCTGTTTTTCTTTTCAGATTTTTACATTCTGCTTTTAACACAAAGAAGGTGAGAAGTGAAACTAATTTCCCAAGTGATTTTGTTTTTTTTCAAAATGAGAAATGTAATTTATAATGTTTCAGATGATGTTGAAATCAGTACAGATTTAAATGGCACATTTCTACTTTCGATTAATATGACAGTTCATTCCAGCTGAAGTTTATTCCACTTTTCTCTGTGTATGTCGACATCCTGCTATCGGTCATATAAGCAGGAGGTGTTGTGCTTGGGTGAGTTGTGGTGGTTTTTTGTTTGGTTTTGTTTTTTAAACTACTTATAATGAGCTGTAGTCATCTATCAGGATTCATTTTAAGGTACAGAAGGAGAAGCACTTTTGAGCTCCATTTGCTATAAATAAATAGCAAGCGGAAAGAGCTACATAAGCCCGCCACCAGCACAAATGAGGTTTCAAACCCAAATAAGCATATGAAGGGAATCACCCTGAGAATTTTTGAAGATGAGTCCTGATCTAACAGCACAGGAAGTTTAGAGTATTTCTAAATGTTTCTAACAATAGTTTACCATCCTAAAAATAAAGCCTTCCGGAAGGTCTATTAGACACAGGACACTTTATAAAAAATGAAGACTATTTATTTGGTGAAGGAGAGTTCAGCCAAGTAACCTCAGTTTTGACTGCTGTTCACTAGTAATTTCATGAGAGAGTGACAATTTTAACCAGTTGTTAAATATTGTTCTCTAATATAATTCCCCAGATATGTGCATTAGCATTTCTTTCTAGCCTTCCTTTCCATGACAGTAGTATGGATCTGCCAGCTGACACTTCAGACTTCCGTTTTCTATTTTAAGGCATCTTCCCGTGGTGTTCTTCAAAGAGCAGAGCTAAGAGCGTGTGGGTTTGGCTTGGGTAATCTGGACAAGATAGGAAGTTTCTGCCAATGAAATGGCTGGAACTACTTGCTTGTTGATAAGCTGCTTTGCTTGTTGTTCCTTGTGCTTGGACTCATCAGTTGTCTTGAAAAGTCTGAGGATCGAGAAGAAGATTGTTGCTGTATCTCAAAATATTACCACAAAGATAGACTGATCAACTGGCGAGAAATTGCCCTGTAGCTATTGTTGTGTTTTATTTTCACAAATTGAGAGCCTGTAGCCCTAGTGCACACAGCAAGTCCCTGCCAGGCTGCCAAAGAACTGGAAAAGAGCCACAAGGTCATCCACGGGCCAGCACAAGAGATGGCAAGCAGATAAAAACCATCAGAGTAGTGCAAAGAAGCCATGTAATGGTGCTGGTCGAGGTCACAGGCAACTGGTGACGTGGGAACGTAAGATGAGCTAAACAAAGTTCTGACTAACCTAGTTGTGACTTTTAAGCAGTGGCCAGTGCTAAGGCACTTTCTAAACCAGAAGTGTTGGGATTTTTAACTACCAACATTTTAAGGAAAGATGAGAAGAACAATTGTTCTCAAAGATTTTTATGGAGAACTCCACCCATGGGCATTTCCTGTGAGGGACAGCCCTAAGGAAATGTGTATTTTTGACAATTTAATACATGATTAGTGGGGACAAAGATTAAAGTTGCAAGTAGGAGCTGACTTACTGGTACAAAATGACAAAGAATACATAATTGTTGCATGTGAGAGTGAGGGTCTCCTTAGAAAGATAGAGTACTGTTGTTTCTGGTGGAAATGAAACGATTGACTTGCCTGGATTGAGATACCTCTCTTTCCTTAATGTTTGAAGCAGCGGAGACGCTGCCCTGAGCAGTAACAGCTGTAATAGCCCATTAGCTGTATTGAAACTGAAGTGAAGCTACTGATGGGCTGAAGGGTTAGGAATTTAATAGGTAAGATGGTAGAAGGCCTTGAGTGCCTTCTGAGGTTTTACTTATTTTGCTGCCAACTGACTCGATACCTCTCTTCTGAACAAACAAATGAACTAATTTTTTTTCTGTCTTTTCCTAGTGGAAATATTTTGTTAGTCATCAATGACTGTGTGTGCATGACCACCTTCCTGAACAAGTGTAGCAAAAGCTGGAAACGTTAAAAAAAGAAATTGTAGAATGTAATGGTTTGTTAAAAAACTATATATACAAAGTCTTCATTTTTAGGACAAAAAGTTAGGTACACTTTTAATTATGTCACCAAAACCTTTGGACTGCATTATAGAATCATAGAATAGTTTAGGTTGGAAGGGACCAGAAAGATCATCCAGTTCCACCCCCTCCTGCCATGGGCAGGGACACCTCCCGCTAGACCAGGCTGCTCAAGGCCCCATCCAACCTGGCCTTGAACACCTCCAGGGGCATCCACAACTTCCCTTGGCAAGCTGTGCCAGTGCCTCACCACTCTCATGGTGAAGAAATTCTTCTTCATGTCTAGTCTAAATCTGCCCCTCTCCAGTTTATAGCCATTGCCCCCAGTCCTATCACTACAAGCCTTTGTGAACAGTCCCTCCCCAGTTTTCTTGTAGGCCCCTTTCAGGTACTGGAAGGTGGCTATAAGATCTCCTTGGAGCCTTCTCTTCTCCAGGCTGAACAACCCCAACTCTTTCTGCCTGTCCTCGTATGGGACGTGCTCCAGTTCATCTTTACAGCCCTCCTCTGGATCCGTTCCAACAGCTCCATATCCTTCTTACATTGAGGATTCCAGAACTGGACACAATACTCCATATGAGACCTCACAAGAGAGGAACAGAGGGGCAGAATCCCCTCCCTTAACCTTCTGGCCATGCTTCTTTGATGCAGCCCAGGATACAGTTGGCCTTCTGGGCTGCAAGCGCATGTTGCCGGCTCACGTCGAGCTTCTCATCAACCAGCACCCCCAAGTCCTTCTCTGCAGGGCTGCTCTCAATCACATCATCCCCCATGCTATACTGAAATAGGGGATTGCCCCGATCCAGGTGTAGGACCTTGCACTTGGCCTTGTTGAACCTCATGAGGTTCTCACAGGTCCACTTCTCCATCTGACATTGCCAAAGTGTGAAGAGTAACAATATGCATGCAGCACTGTCACATTAAGTAAACATTTTCCAGGACATCTGTTACCTTCCTCCTCTTTCTTTTTGGAGTAATATAATATTTAGTAAGGTAGACAACTGTCCATGCTGGTAGGTATGCAAGGGAAAAGAATTATTTTTTAATTTACATTTGAGGGGAAATAATTAACTATAATGCACAGTTAAAATTGGAAAAAAAAATAAATAATACACAAACTGTATATTAACTATAGACTATAGTTATTCTGTATGGGCCAGATTTTGGCTAAATAACTTTGCAAACCAGGCACTATATTCTGATCAGGATTTTGGTCCTTGGCAGATAATAATCTTTCCTTCCTAGCGGATCACTGACAAATTCGATATTTCCATCAATTCCAAAATGTTTACTGCTTGTTGCTCTATCAGTTAGTTCTCTTCTCAGTCTGAAATGTGTACACCCAGACATCCTATGGCTTCAGGAGAGAGAAAGGTTAATTCAACCATAATGTCCTGATCCATGCGCTTGGAGACTGGTGGAGACAAGTACTTGGACATGTCTGTTGAATATGCAGGATTGCCCAGACAGGCTCAGGCCAGCCCGGAGGTCAAAGAACAGGCTGTTAATAAGACTTATGTAGCGATCTTTCAGCTAATGTAGTTTTCAACCTTTGCAGTATATGACTTCCTTACCCTAGTTACATGTAAATCAGTATTTTGTTTGATTTTTTTTGACTACTCATGGCCTTAAGATTCTTCAACATTTCCATGCTTTTTTGACTATTCACTATTACCCTCTACTTCTTGAGAAAACATAAAAACTGCATTACTCTTGGTGGTCAATTTAAATGATCATTTCTAAGGAACCTATTCTTTATTAAATTTTTTAGGGATGAGAGCAACAGAAGTAGTCGATGAATGTGATATGAGTCCCTCTACAAAAACCTGGTTACTTAACTGGGTAACTAGAAAGAAAGATGGAAACTATGTGTTCATTTGTCCCAATACAATTTGTGAATAACTGATCAAGTTTCTGTGAATTTATTGGTTTAGACTGTGGAATGAGGTAATAGGAGTTTAGCTTGTGAAGCTTCTCCAAAATGGAAGTTTTTTGATACAAATCAAAAGGACACAGGAGTTCTCAATACTGCCATATTAATCTGAGTGTTGAAAGAATCCTTTTTTCAAGGAAATTTTTCTACAGTATATCTGGCCTTACGTTTGAGCAATGTCTTATCTATGCACGAGACAGGAGCCAGTCACTGTCAATCAGCTGGTTTGCACTTTCTTGCTGCTGTGCAGGGCAGCCAACAGGAATTCAGCAAGATCTGGCTGCTCAGCACCCAACTTGCCCTTGTTTGAGGTGGGCTTGTAGGATTTCAGTGCAGGCTCCAGCTCCTGCTATCTCATTCAGTACTTAAAAGTCGATTGGGAGGGAGAGGGTTTGGAGAGCAATCATCATAAGTTGGGAAATCAGGCAGGGATCTGATGGGAGAGTGGAGGAGGAAGTAAGAAGGCTGTGTTTCTCTTTTCAAACGTATAAGCATGTTGAGGTCTCCTTGAATTCAAGGTCATATTTGCCCTCTTAGAAAAGATGTGTACACATGGAAATAAATAAGAATCATGATCTTCTCATGTTCAGGTAAAAATAGTAATATTACTTTTATATAGTATAATTTGAAGCAACTCTTCTGCTTTCAATGGAGTAGCTCTATATTAATACGTCTGAGTTGAGAATTTGACGCTAGCAGTATAACAAAATGATCTTCCCATTGAAGCATGGCAAACATCACTGCCTGGAGATTCCTGGCTTTCAGTGAGAATGAAATTGAGCTAGCACTGTACCTACCATGATAGAGATGCTGGTCTGACTGACTCAATACTGGATCAGCCTTTTCTACTTTAGCTTCTCTAGTACTTCCAGGCTTTGTTTCCTATTAGGAATTCTTAGGACAGCTATTGTTATGTGTCAGCTTAACGGAAAAGAAAGCAAATTTAATTTCCAGGGTCTTACCGTAGAATCACAGAATCATAGAATGGCTTGGGTTGGAAAGGTCCTTAAAGATCATCCAGTTCCAGCTCCCTGTGATGGGCAAGGACATCCCACTAGATGAGGCTGCCCAAGGTTGCATCCAACCTGGCCTTGCATATTCAAACTTTTTTACCTGACTCAGGTGCTTATTGCTTTTATAGTTTTTCTGGACAGTCATCCCAAGCACCTGGTGATTTCATATATTACTGTCCTACATCATTCAGCTAATCTTCTGTCACTGCACAAATGTCAACACTTATTGATGAAGGAGACTTGGGGAAAAGTAACTTCAAATGCAGTCAGAAAGGGGCTTACTGTGGAAGCAGTCATGGTTGTAGCGTTATACCTACCCAGTGGTCCAATTACCTTGTCAATGAGTGAAATACACTCTGAAAAGAGGAGCAGATATTAATATACACAGCCAGCATCTTAAGATCAATATAGTCTTGGACCCATCTCAAATTTATTAAATGTGTGGACAGCAGTATGGATGTAAAAGCAATTTTTTAGCTAGATAGGCAGATGCATCCATATTTTCAAAATTGATAAGCAAATTTGATCTTTAGTGCTTAACAAGAGGCAACTCAGAGTTGGTTGATTTTCTAAAAGTTCTAAGTTACCAGACATTAAAGATTTTATCTCTTTGGGGGATTTCTAATTGAACATTTCTCCATAACGGAGGAAGAACCAAAACAAGTCAATTTTTATTTCACAGTAAAGTTCTTGGTCTCGGGAGCTTCTACATTATATATGGTGTCAAGAATTAAATGAGAACTATCAGCTGAGGATAAAGTAAAACAGACCACAAAATCGCACAATAGGGCTGTATTTTTGCCAAACAGATGTTGGTGGTAGGGAAAACAGTTATCTAATAGTGGTTGCCACCCCAGGTCAGGTAACCTATCCATATCCTGATATGAAAGAACATGGAAAATAATTCCGATGCTGTCATTACTGTCCCCTCTGCCTTTCAAACTGTTCCTTGTTTTTTATAGTTCAGCATAATGAAAACATCAGCGAAGAAGTATGTGTTGGTTGTCCAGGGCGAAACCACAGTTGCCAACTTATTTAGACACTTTACAAAGGAAAACCAGCCCTTAAGGTTTATCTAGAATCTCAGAAGATGTCTCTGCTATAATAATTTACACACAGCAAAACAGCAAGAATATGCCTTTCTTGGGGAAGATGTCTTGGAGAATCTGTTGTCTTTGAAAAGCAGATGTTATACAGGGAAGATGAAAAACAACTAGGAAAGCTGGCCAGACTGAAAGATTAAGTAACCATACATTGCTGCAAGATGGAAGTCAAATGCATTTGCTTTTTCTTCTAATGGAAAAAAGCTTTAGAGTAAACAGGAAAGTCATGGAAAGGGATAAGAAGCACAGGCGTCTTCCTCAATAATTCTGTGTTAGGCAGAACAGACTATTCCACTGCTTGCACTGGAAGAAAAAAAAAAAAAAAAAAGGCCAGCAAGAGCAGTCCAGTCACAGAAGATGGCTGATTTGTGCAGGGTTGCAAAAATAATAGTAAGTCTGAAACTGAGCTGGAATTTGTGTCGCTTGAATTCATCTCTAGTTTCAGTCAACAGAGACTGTGCTCTTCTCAGCATCATTCAGTGGCTAAGCCTGTAGTGATTCCAAGTCGGTGTTATTTTCCTCTCCCTGTCATTTTAGGATTTTGCAACCATAGTTCTGTTTTTTTGCTGATGTTCATTAACCCCCCTCTTGGATAATATGAGTTCTCGAAAGATGAAGCTTGTTATACATTTAGACACATCCTAACTGTTGATTAACACTCTTGTGTACTTGAGGAATTCTGTCGCATTGCAAACGTACTGCAGGCTGTATAATCTACTTTCTGACTGAATGAGGGAAGTTATAGTTCTCTCCCCCACCCCTCCATCCTCTGCCCATGTTACTTACCACTGATTTTAAACTTTTACGGCAAGACTGATGACTGACTGCCCTTAGCCCTGGAAGAGTGCAGGATCCTGCAAAAAGGCTAGCATGAAGAAACAGTCCGGAAAATTTGGTACTCTTTCATTCTCCAGCACTCTGGCTTTTCAGTTCAACATAGACACTGCAGATCTCTCTCTTTCCAAGGCAGATCCTTGCCAACATCTCCATTTGAAGCATTAAGCATTGGCTCTGTATTTCTTCCTGATCACTGTTGTGTTAGCTAGGAGAATTAAACACCGTTCTCCACTCAATTCGACAAATGGCTTCTTCAAAACTGGCCTTGGAAATTTTTGCCTAAGGTTGTCCTTCTTCTCTTGCCCTGATAGGAAAGTAGCTGTCTTATGTTTTTACCCTTCAACGTGCAACCTCTGTAATCTCTCTACAAAACTAGAATCCTTCTCCACAATTTCGTTGTGGAATTATATCACAAAGTTTAAGTTATTCACAGCATGCTAACAAGAACACGATTAAGTATGAAAATCTGGCATGTTTCAGATTTTGTCAAGTATTACAGAGCATTGTTAATTTTTTTCCCAAGTCCCAGCAGGAAGCGTCCAGTGTATTAGCTGCTCTGTTGCTGTTCAGTATTTCAACTTCACCTAAATGCTTGAGGTGGTTATTACCCTGTCCCTCCATCCCTCCACCCCCAGTAATTTTCACACTAACTGCAGCAAGGTACTTTATTGTTTCTAACTTCACATATTTCTGTCCTAAAGGCTGCCAAACTCTGTGTAAAATGTTATCTAGTGCTATATAAAGGTGTTATATAATGAATAAAAATATTGCCTCCTTGTAATTCTCTCTGACATACCATTTTGTATCCTGCTTATTGCAGCAATGAGAGAAATTGTGGCTGTTTTAACCTCCCACTGAGAAGAGAGAGAACTGCACCCAGGTGTGAGGGCTGCTCTTACTGTTGCTGCAGCAGCTGTAGCTCCAGAGTTTACCTCTGTGGGTATCTAGGAAATAAAAAAAAAAAAAAAAAAAAAAAAGTGTTGGGAAATCAGGTAGGGTTTGGCATGTGAACTGAAAGGAGTTAAATCAGCCAAATTAGATGCCAGTGATTGAAGATGAGCTGTTGCCCAAAATCTAAACAGGTGTAGCCCAGAGTGGGTATCCAGATGCTTTTTGAAAATCCTACTGAATCATCATGTTTCTGTTTAGGAAACAGAAGACCATTATGATTCTGGCACCAAAGAGACACAACTTCTCGTAGTAGGTTTATTGTGAAGTTAGTTTACAGTTGAAGTAGCACCTGCCAGTCAGGTGAGCTATACAAATTTTGGTAAGTTTACCAAAGCTAAGTTACCAAAGTAACCAAGTAGAGTTACTAGTTTTGGTAATTGTAGTCCCTCACATATCTTGACTTCAAGGCTATTTTGGTTACCTGGTCTTGATTTTGTATATGATGGAGACTATGAGCACTCCTTGCATGGAAAACTCTTAAATGCAAAAGTAAAGAAGCACTGTAGTTGTAACTGTGTGTAGAGGAAGCCTTGCCCAACAATACAAGATGAATGGCACCATTGTTTGTGCTGATGTTGACTGCTGTGGTATGTGTTCCAGCAGTGAGATCACAGCTGACCTCACTGAAATGTTAAACTTGGCTTTCTCTAATTTATGCAAAGAGAAGTCACCTAAACCAAAAGCAAATTGAAGTCAGTTCAGTCTGGTTGGTGTCCAGAACTGTGACAAGCACAGAGAACACGCATGGCTTTGCTTTGAGACAAGCAGAATTTCTAGAGCTCTTTGGTAGTCAGCCTAACTACCTTTCTGGTATAATGTGGCCTCAAAATGCAAGGCAAAAAAAGTGGGCCTTGGGCTTCTGATGTCTGAATACAAGTGTTTCTCCTTAATATCATACAATACATGAAAGGAAGCATCAGGAAGGAAATATACCCTGTAGCACCATTCTCAAGGGAAGGTACACTTCCACAAAATGAAAATAAATGAGTTGGTATTATGATAGTCTAATACTGTGATGTTATGTACAACAGATGCATTTTTCTGCTAAGGGTTTAATCCCTTCAGGCCCATTAAGCAAGGGGAAAAGTTTAGAAGGGATGCTGTTAAAAGAAGACATTAATGCACCTTTAAAAGAAAGTTGTTGGAGCACAAATCACAGGAGAAATACAGTACAAAATAGTGAATGAAATATTTATACTTTCCACTGAAGCTGATATTATACACTTGAGGGAGAAGCCCTGTTGAGATGGGTCTTCCCCTTTGTTCTGTGTCTATTTTTCCAATTGCTCAGACATAGCTGTTGATTCACAATCACTCTGAGGTTGACTAGATTAGAAATCATAGACCTGCCTGGTCAGCGTGGCCGATGACACACAGAAAGTTTGGATGTCTTCTAAGCACGTAGTTTGGGTACAGGAATTATTTTTTTTCGTGTGCTTCAAAACTTATGTTGGTTTGTAAAAAACGTAGTGAGACTGGATCTTATTCTAACAGAACAAGTTAATATGCAATGTAAGGCTTGTATGTGCTCATGTGAAATCTCACTTCAGGGCCAAATATGCAGCTAGAATAATTTGGCATAGGTTCACTGCCTTATCCAAGGCCCATGACACTCACATTTATGTACCATTACTTGCAATTATATTTGTTCAACATGAGGCAAAACTGCATAATAAAAAAAGCTATGAAAGCTTTTTGGGGAAGGCTTTCCAAAGAAGATGGAGGAGGAAGATGCCTGGCTTGGCGGTAAATTGGATTTTGCCTCTTTTAGAACCCTCTCTTTCTTTTTGGACTTTGACACTGAGAATGCTTATACAGGATCATTCTCCTTTTAAAACAATTATTTATGGTTACTAGAAGAATATGATTTATTTTATAACAGCTTCCAAAAGAAGAGCAAAATTCAAAAGCAATTTTGTGCCTTGTTTTCTGCAAAAGACTTCTCATGTTTTCTCTACATGGCTCATTTCTTCCTAGAGGTCTTTTCTGAATGCCACCTTGTTTTCAGTCTCGTTTATATTAGCTACTGGCATTCAGCTACCTACATCCCTCACCACTACTACAGACGGTGCCTACATGGAAAAAGTGATTGAAGAAAGGGTGTTGTTTGGGTTGGGGTTTGGGGGGGGGCGGTGGTGTATTATTTTGTTTTTAACCTTAATTTACTTAATATTACTTGATATTTGATATAAACAGCAAAATGGTCTTGGCAAGGTGTCCCTCTTGTGTTTCAGTTTCCTGAACCGTTTTTAAGCTCACTATTTCATGATCTGATATAATGCCTTCACCTGCCTTTTTCATAGATTTTCATTAAAACACATGGATCTGTTGGGAATTCACCTTACTTTTTTTGGGGGGCGGAACATATAATACTTTTGAGTTATGCTTGGGAGTGGCCTTTGCTTTTCGTTTTTTTTTTTTTTTTTTAGATTTATTTTAATAAATAAATACTTTTTAAGTTTATTTTAGATAAATCTGAAGGTGCAGAGATCAAGGCATATTTTACAGTCCTCGATAATTGTCCTCAAATAATTTTACAAGGAGTAGCAGTAACATGTTTTGTGCATGCCTGTTTCTTAAGCATATGACTGAGCTGGACGGGACATTAGAGAGGATAATTTGCACAGATTTCTTAAAATTGTAGTCCTCAGGAATGGTTTGGGAACATGATCGGGGTTAGGCTGAATAACGTTTTTACTTGCAGCGTCAAATCAAGGGCGTAAGTAAGAGTGAAAACCATTCTTTGAGAACTGTCAAATCTAATCTTTCTTTGTTTTGCTGCATTATGAGTAATTGATATATAAAACAAGGAAATGTAGTAATTCTCCCTTGAAAAGATCTTCTGCTCACTATTTCAGTATTTAATAGTTATGTGGCCTTTTTCTTCCTCAAAATGTGTTAAAGATGTGAATTTATTCAATCCATCCATGTTAATTTATTTAATCCATCCCACACTTCACTGAGACTGGTAGTTATATACTACTGTTTCTGTTTGAGATGGAGGAGAGGGCGGCTGAGTTAGGTTGCTTCATTAACTTTTTTGTGGACAGGAAAAAGGGGCACAGTTGGATCCCATTTTAGAACTCAGGATTTCCTGATTTTCAGTCTTCTGTTTACACAACTGCATTGTGCTGCTCTGGCTTGAACTACGTATTCCCTGACTAAGGGGACTGAGGTGTTGTAGATGTAATCAAGATGTCCAAGTTTGTGTACCTCCAGTAGGCACACCAATACTTTGTTAGCTGTTACATGAAGCTTCCTAGAAATCATTTGGTGTTGTCCAAATGGATCTCATAGTCATGGATCGTGTAGTCTTCAACCAGCCTACTGGTTAATGTAGGACAATGTATTTTCTTTGTGATTTTAAATCAAAACACTGAAAGACACTGAACTTTGGTATATCTTTTACTGTGTTGAACTGAAAGGTGCTTTGAGACATTTTCAAATGATGCATTGTAAGGAGAAGGTAGCATTTTTATTGTTTACTTTTTCTCAGAACTTCTTCCTTTCTGATATTAAGATGCTTTTTCAGGGTGGAACACAGGGAATTTATTGTGTAACACCTGTTAACAAAAGAGGGACTTGATTAATTTCCCACTCATGGTGCTGAAAATGTTCCCCTTTGTTGTCATTTTCTCAGGGTTATTACTCATTACCCTTATTCATTCTGCTTTGATAGAGGTAAATAGCTTTTAATTCCCCCTGCCCCTAAACATTCTTAAAGTTTCCTTTGACAGCTTGTTGTAATTATGCCCCTCATTGAAGACACAGTCATTATTCTCTGTTGCTCTGAACAGGATTATTTAAGGCTCATTTTGGATTACTCTGTGCATGTATATTAAATGTGTTTCCCTGAAAAACAGAAAATAGCAATATAGAGGCAGTGTGAGACAGTGGTAAATCTGATCACAGCTTGTATGTAGTTAGAGGTATTTCAGTGAACACGAGCAATGCCCTTGTCATTACACAAAAAAAAAAAAAAAAAAAAAAAATGCCAAAAGCGTACAAGCAAGAAACTATCCAAGCTTGCTGTAAAACCTGTTATTGAGTAATTGTTACATACAGTTTACTGTTGAGCTGTCACTGTATCCTCAGCTTTAATAAAATATGAGCCAATATTTTTTTTTTTGCTATATCAGTAGTCTTCTTTCAGAAGGTATCCGATGGCATTATGAATGTTATTCATAATGGTATAATATTGCATTGTGACATTATTATATCCTCATTTTCTCCACTTCAGCTCCCCAGATGTAACTTACTTGCCAAAATTAACAAGTTCTTGGGAGTGTCAAGATTCTTGCTTTGCCACAAGCCTTATTGTTACTGAGACATCCCAGTGCTGAGGCATTTAACGAATAGCTCAGACCATTCCTGAGAGGCAAGGAAAGAGGGCACTGGTTCCTCATTTCATGTCTTCTCTCCTTTCCCTTACAAAAGGGTCCTGCTTGGTAATGCTCTGTTCCTAATTGCTGAGGCTGTTAATTCCCTGAGAGACCATAAGGCAGGGGTAGTTCCAGAAACACACCTTTGCCCTGAAATGAACTTGAATTTACTTGAGTAACCATAATGCACTAAGGCTCCCGTCCAGAAAAAAAAAACCCAAAAAACTAAATAAACCTAACACGATTATTATGTACTTGCTTTTTTTTTTATATAGATAAATAATCACATTTGAATTATCGGCTGTTGTAGAAGCTGCAGTCACAGGTTTCCTAGCTGCATTGCATCTTGTCTAAACAGATGCTTTTCATTTTGAGATAGCAGGTATCTTTTGCTTATGTTCTTAATTTTGTCTTTTTTTTCCCTGATTCATTTATGTCAGAAATCATTCATTTTTTGGTATTCTAACAGTCTTAGGCTATTTAGTAATTGTCTGATTCATTAAGGTATTGGCATTTCTAGTTATCTGAAAACAGTGATGTTATGCAAGGAATGCTATAGAGATTTAAGGGAAGCAAGAGTTACTTTACAAATGAATAATGAACGCTAGTTCCTAGCTTATCATCAAGAGTATCTTCAGATGTGCTTTTATATTATAAACTCTTCGCTTTTTGGCAAACATATTCCTGATGGGGTGAGTCTTCAAACACAGACACTGTTTTACCTGTAAATAATCCATACAGAGACAACTGCATTTGCATGGCTTTTTAACTTGATTTATTAAGCTAAAACAAACAAACAAACAAAGATAAAGTAAAGCTCATCTACCTTGGCAAGTGGATAGCCATATTTTTACAAAATCTGTCTTAGACATAGATGGGCAGGAGCAGACAATAGATAAAGACTTACAGAATGTACTGGTATAATTTACTTATTCCTATTACTTTTTGCTTTATGTAAGCCACAGAGAGTCAAAATAAAGATTTTGCATAAATCTTTATTTATAAAGATAGATGCATAAAGATAGATGTTGGAAGAGATAATTCTTGTTGAAAAGGAAGAGGCTGAAAACAAAACTGAGAGTTCTATAGTGATCTAACCAGTTTGTGTTAGCTAGCACTAGAGTCCAGGTACTCGCTGCCCACATAATTTAGACCTGGTATGCACAGCAGTTGTTTACCCGGGATTTCTAGATGTCTATAGCAGAAGATGCCAGAGCACCAACAAACCATGAAGCATCAAAGTAGTAGCTTGGACCACAAATAGTGAGCTATCAACTTAGCTAGCGGATTTGGCAGATCTGCATTAGTTTTAAGACCATTCTTCTTATAGAAGTTTACTTGTGTGCTGTAGAGCCACAGGCATTGTGTGTGTTGAGATGTGTAACTTCCAGATGTACATATGAGTCTGTGATTTACAGTAGGGTCTGTATGAATAATTACGACTGTAGTGCATGCACACAGTTTATAGGATGTTTCCGACAATTTTGAACAAAAAGGACACAGAGCCAGTACATATTTCAAAGATAGCATCATCTATACGTGTGTTTCTCCTTGCTTCCTATAGTCTGACTTCCTGTAATTGGGAACAGTCCCAGTCCAAGAAAGAAATTGAGAAATAGTACAAATAATGAAGACTCTTTTTTATCGTAATGGTCTGCACATGCCAAATTTAAATGTGCACACAGATGCCACTTGAAATTGAGATAGATCCAAATCCATCTCATGCCTTTAGTGTAGCAAACGCTTTCACATTTCCCAAGAGAACATGAAATCCCTCACTGAATATGAGAGATTGCACCTTAAAAATTATTTCAAGTGATTATATTTATAGGCTGTTTATGGGACTCATTACTATGTACACGTGCACATAAATGAAATTAGCCTCACAAGAGGCATTTATCCAAGGACACACAGAATATCTGCCTTAGAGCCAGGAACTGGGAGATATCTTCCAAGTTTAGTCCAATATCTTAACCACAATGCTATTTGTGCTTTCTTGAATCCCAATGTACGCAACTAGCAAACAGAAATCTTCAAGCGGAGAACTCCGCTCTATCTTTCCAAACAAGATCATGTGTGGCTTGTGTGTTCTGTGTTCGTCCCCACTGTAATAAGATATCTCAGGCAGAATTGCTCAAGATCACTACTTCTAAACAAATGTAGCAAATAGCAAAAAAAAAGCACAAGCCATATGTAAAGATATTACAGATTTTTTTAAAAAGAGTATCACATGCTTCCACTATCAAGAAATATCCTGTTCAGAGAAATCCATTACCCAGTTTAGTATGGAGGGGATACTATACTGTGGACAATAATTCTTTGGAATCTACTTTAGCTCTCTATTTCTTAAAATTATTGTTTCATTCTCTGATAATTTTACAATACCGTATCATTAATTTTATATCTAGAAAAGGATTGATGGAACTGCTTATTGTTAATGTTTCCCATCCTTTCCAATTAAAAATCTTTTTTTTTTTTCTTCAGTTGCTGTGAGAATAGGATTAAGTTTACTGAGCAAGAAGACTGAGATTAGCATGTGAGTCCAAAGCCTAGAGCAGTACTTGCCTACTAAGACTCAGCAGGTGTCTTTGCTGCCAGGATATCCATGGAGCTCACTGCTGCAGTTCAGTGGGCTGACCTCATGGTGGAGGACAGGAAGGTCTAGTTGCTACCAGTCCCTCCTTTAGCTTTGTGGCTGAGGCCCATTTGAAAAGGAACTGCAGGTTTTAATGTTGTGGAGGAGCCATGGCAAGGATGGTTTACTTGAAGCTCCCAGTTTATGTACAAGTTGGGGCCAATGTGCATGTGTCTTCTGGAATTCTGAAAATGAAGGACCTTTGCCAAAATGTGCACCAAAACCCAGTGCTAACTTTTTAGTTAATTTTGTATATGCCTCAGTTGCCTACCTTTTAACAGGAGATGAACATAGTTCATTATCTCCTCAGGTGACAGGGAGATAAATTTACCTGTGTTGGTAAGCACACTGTCGCTGTAATGAAAAACACCTGCTTGAAAGCCTATGCAAACATCAATAATTCTGTCTTCAGAGCAACGTTTGAATGCTGTACAGTAAATGTGGTATTGTATTAAAAAGTGGTAAGAAAACAAAATAGGAACTATTTTGTGATTTGGTTAACCACGCCCATCCAACACTGGGAACAGGCAGGGATTTCTCACATTAGAACTAGATGTAATACAGCAGATTTTATTCTAATGAAGAGGCTCAAGGGGGTAATTAAGGTGTAATAAACACTCTTAATTCTGGTACTCCAGGTATTGTAGCTGTTGGCTTTATAATTCATCTTTTACTATTTTTTCTGTTGTGATTAAGGTGGAAATTTAGAATCTCCATCAGGCTACTGTAGAAATTCTAGTATCATATTCCAGAAATCCTGCGCTTGGTATGACACCTCTTCTCTGGTCAAAAGGGACTGGTATTTATGCTGGCAGATGTGCAACAATCACCAGCTTTAAGGAGGAGGCCAGAGACTGAGCGCTGAATGTATGCAAGAGCCACACACCGAGCAGAGCCACAAACATTGTGGCTCCTAGGAGAGACAGAGAGAATAGCGGGGTGCGCAGCTTGCAAAGTCCACTGCTGGAAGTGGTTTTTAATAGTTGGTTCAGGAAATGGTTGCGATGTTTAAGAGACAGTTCAGCTGAACCAAGTCAAACTGCTTCCAGACAGTCCTGTGAGACCAAAGTGTGCAATGGCACACTGTCATCTACCAGCCTGCTTGGATCTGCTTGGATCATGGGTTACATTTGTGTAAGTGCTTGTGTATAGAAAGCCGTCCATCATTTCAGCTCAGAGATAGTCTTTTTCAAAGTAGCATGCTGGAATTCAGAGGCTCTGTTTTCACTCATCTTTATAGGAGTTATACAACTCAGTATCCATCCGTATGTCACCTGATTTTTTTTTTTTTTTTGCTTTGATGGTTAGTGCTGTTACACGGTGCTATTTTGTTTCCTTCATGCAGGGAGGCGGCAACTAAACTATTGCATAAAATTAGAGATATAAATACTGTGAAGTTCATGAATACTGCTCTTCATAATGTTGAGGAAGAGGTGGATGACCTGCTGTGACAGTGAGAACATGGGATCTCTATGAGCTTTCTCTTACAGCCAAGAACTTAATAACAGAAAAAAACAATTCAGAGAGTCAAGCAGAGAGGATTTTTCATTTCTTCTGTCGTTCTTCGCTACTGTTTCTTTCTACTTGCTGACTTTACACCTAAGACATGTTTCTCTTGCTTTTTGAAGAGTGCTGAGTAGAGATTGGCTCTTATCTAACGTTATTTAGTGTTAACTCCCCTTTTCCTCTCAGACTGCATTGACTGCTTCAGGGTAGTGCGGCTGGAAATGAAAATATGTGCTCTACAGGTAGTCGAGTCACTGAACTAGTCCTCCAAAGTGTCTGCTCTTCACGGCAAAGAGTTTTTTTCTATTCTTGCAAATAGAAATCGCAGCTGCTGAGAGAACCACCTGCATATAAGCATGCAGGTAGCGTACTGATCATTGCTACACAGTACACATTAGGATTCCAGTCTGAATGATGCAGATGCTTAGGGACTTGCAGTGGCTTTAAGGTGACCCAGAGCTGCTAGAGTGACAAGGAGTTGGGACAGTCCTATGGGGCATTTATTAATGTTATGATACTTCGGAAACAAGAGCTAAGAACCTGGTAAGAGCTGACATTTGCAGCAAAATATGTAACGCCTGAAGAAATGCAAAAGCAACCCTTATTAATATTGGCTTTTCCTAGCAGTGGACTTGAAATATGATGATAGTCTGTAAGTGTGCAATGCCTCCTTCCAATTAAAAAAATGTGCCTAGTACCATGTCTAAGCAGGGGCTCGGCAGTGAAGGACAGCACATACAACTAAAGTAATCGGCACAGTGTCAGATAAAAAAGAATCAAGAAAATGGTTGATGCCATGCTCTTGGCCACAACTGTAACTGAACCATTAAATATTTAATTGTGTCCTGAAACCTCGTTAACTTGGGTTCCATTGTTAGACCAATGGGAGAAGCAAACTGCAGTGTCAAGAAATTTTGACAGAACTGTCACCAACGTAGAGGCTTTAAAGCACAAATCAAGCCCAACAGTTTGTGTCGTGGTCCTAGCTGTTGAGATAGGAACTATGAATATGTGGAGGAGAAACAATCACATGCGTCCCTCACTCTCTCCTCGCTGTTGCTCAATGAGGTAGTCACTTGCCTACCCAGTACTAAAATTTGTTTGATAGAGATCGAGGAAATATAAAGACTGCAGATGGTGCCTGGAGATTGTTATATATCATTACACAGGCAAAAACAATGTTAAAAAAGCATTAAGGTTGCAAAGTCAAGTGTTCAAAAGGTATAAAATTACAGAGTGATCATTGTCTACACAGTTGTAATGGGTTTCTCTGTGAACACTCATTATCTTTTTATTATTCATTATAATTATCCCATTACTCATTAACCTTAAATGTGGGATCACATGGAATTTCCCCCCTTGTTCTTTTAATTTAATTTATGTGTGAAAAAGGTTTTAGCATTAAAAAAAAAAAAACCAAAAAAACCCTGAAAATGCCATCCCATGGCATATTGACAAATGGATTGTCAGCAAGGTTGAAATCTTTCTATTTATCACAGAGACATGGACAGTTTGGCAGGATTAGATTTTTAATTGTCTGTGTGGACCAGTACTAGAAGGGGCTGGATCATTTTGCAGCTGGGCGTAGATGATTTTTGTTGACAACAGAGGGGTGGTCAATGTCAGGAATTCGGGGTTTACAGCCAGTATCAAAAGGAGAAGGGCTGTCTTCTTTCCTCTTACATGTCTCTGCCCCCTTCCATTCTCACCCATTTTGGCTCCTCTCTTGTCCTGCCCAGCTTCCTAGATCAATTCATCTCTTCTTAACTGCCTGGTTGCCATAGCTGCTGCTTTTACATTCTTAATTTTAGTCAATTCTTAATCTTAAATCCCATTTTGCACAGGTATTTTCAGCTCCTCATTTAATTCTTCTTGACTCTGGACTGTAGCGCTCACTCACTCACTCTGGGCTCCTTTTACATCAGTGCCTTGATATGTTGTCCCCATCTCCTCCAGTAACCTAGACATATCCTCATCTTACTCTTCCATCTCCTTTTGTGCTCCCACCTCCACAGCTCCTCGCCTCAGTGAGTGATGGGCAACACCGCACCACCACAGCAGTATCATAATTGCAAAAATAATGCAGTACCCCACAGCACTACCAGAGATAGATGCCAGCATCTCCTGTCATGTCTATGATCCTTGCCTGATGCTGTGTGGCTCAGGTGAGACCAGCACCGCCTGCACAGCTTCTCCTCCTGTGCACACACTTCCCCACAGCCAAGAGAGAGGGAGGTACTGTTCTCTGTCTGTCTGTAAAGGTGTATGAAAACCTGGAGGGAAGCAGGGACAGAAACTCCAGGAAGGTATTTCTGGAGCATGTAGGGTCTATGTGATCTCAAATGTTTCTCACATGGCCAAATCTGAAAAGTTTTCATAACAAAGGCAAAAGGTGTACCCCTACAGAAAGAGTTACCCCCTGGGCAAATTTCAGGTCCCTTTTCCACATATAGTAAGAAATCTTGCCTGCCTTTTGGCTTCTTCCAGCCATTATCCAAAGAGAAGAAGCTGGATGAGCTTGGACGTTTTTGCCTCCGTTTTGCAGCACTTTGTTCCAACACAGGAAAAAAAACTTACTATCTTTCTTGAGAAACAAGAAAAGGACAAATAGTTTGACTGGAAATTCTCACCATGGATTCAAAGGGAAGATGTGATCTATAGGATGGAAATATTCAACTGGGTTGGTAGTGATCTGACAATCCAGTAGTTCACTCAAATAGAGGTCTGATAACATGGGATATATCGAACCCCCATAGTGACAGAATGCCACTGAACCTTCTGGAAAAGCATTCAAATAAAACAACTAGCACAAAGAAATACCTCTTACTAAAATACAGCCCCCAAATTAAATGAAATTAAGTTGATTTTGCCCCCCTACAACAACTTCACAGTGCAGAAACATCTACCTTTGCTTTGTGGGAACGTACCAAATGGCGAAACTGCAAATTATCTGCAAGCAGAATTTGTGTCAGTATTTCAGCTGGAAAACTGTATCAAACGATTAATATTTCACTTCTACTTGCTTTTAGTGTTTTCTCCTTGTCATTCTTACCCTGCTGTATGTGGAGTGAGAAATCCTGGTGAAGACTGTTTTATTTTTTTAAGCTGATATATTTTGCTGCCGTAGGATCGTGAAAAGACAAGTGTAGTGATGTCAGGTGTGTGCAGCTTGCAGTTGTAAGGAGAACGGAAGCTGCGTACATCTATACCTAGCAGGAACTTCTTTAAATTTCTTTATTTGAAAAGAGGTCAGTAAGAGATGAGAATGATTGGATCCTCAGTTTATGATATGCAAATCTTCCTCTATTAATGAACTTAATATCCTCACCTTCTAGTATGATTTAAACTCCCTAACTCTGTCCGCCATGCTGCTGAGGCACTTCAGCTAACATGAATTTACATGTTTATGGCACAGAGTGCTTTCTCCTCCCACGTAGCAGGACAGATTTCCAAGTTAAATAGAATAGGTCAGTGGTATCTTTTTTCCCCCATGAGTATTTTGGTTCTACATTCAAAGAGCTGCAATATAAGTAAGAAAATACCAGTGGAGCCTAGAGCAACTGTGACTGAGGAATCAGGGCCAAAAAAAAAGGGGGGAGGGGGGGGGAGAAAAGGTTAAGGAAAAAAAAAGTACTCGTGCTGGCACGATAGAGGTTAGGTAGGGACAGGGATGAAGAGGAGACAAAATGAATGAAGAATTACAAAGTAAAAATGATTTGGGAATAGAATGTTGGGAGAGGTGAATAGAGTAGAACAATAGGTAAGAGCATTTGCTGAATGTGAATAGAAATCATTATAAAGTTTCTACCATCTCCTAATAAAAATACAGTAGCCTTGAGTCCTGTGCTTTATTAAAAACTCCAGCTGGAATATATAAAAGAAGGCAAGCAAATTATTCTCAAAACAGATAAGTTTTAGATGAAGAAGAATGTAGAGATTTGATGAGATTTTTTATGAAGGCAAAAGATATTTGATGAACAAGACTGAAGTACCAGCAAAGGGAGGGAAAAGGAAAGGAAAAAAAAAAAAACAGTGGGAAGAAAAAGAGGCTAGATTTGAGCTATATTCAGCATTTGTCTGTTTGCAGGAAATAAATGATCTCTCACCCAAAGAATTTCTCTGGTACAGGAAAGTGGCAGTCCTAACTCTGTTTTTGTTAGATGTCAGGTATCACCCTCTGTTTTGCTCTGGAAAGTTGACAAGTATAGGATTGGGAGGTTAAACATTTCTGCAGTGTGCTCTGTTCAGAATGGGCTTGGTAATGTTTAATGGACAATAAGCTATACTCCAGCTGACAAAATACAGATTTCCTGAACCAAATATATTCAGTTCAATACATTTTCTTTGGTTATGATGGACAGTAATCTGGCGTGACATAAGGTTTGATTTTGCACGGCAGGTTGCATTGGTTCTGTGGTTAATGGAAGCTGTCCATTACAAAAAAAAGTGCTATTATTCCTACAAAAGACTGAACTGATTTGAAAACTGGAGAATTTGTTCAAGTTTCCAGCTTACCTGCACTTAGAACTTTTTATTGAACTCCCAGTACTGTACTTCTCTATTTGCTGTGCATTTTCTGCCTATCTGGGCAAGACAGAATTTGAGAGCCGGAAATTCCCCCTCTCTTGGGAATTGTTATCCACAATCTTTTGATTCCATATTTAGTGGACACTTATAATTTTTCTTGTAATGTCACGGGGAAGCTTTACGTGCTGATAACAAGGCACTAGAGATCCTAGTAAGTGGTTTTATGTGCTTTCCACTTCACTTCCCGACTGTGTTTAGGTGGAAAGGAGAAAAATAGCATTTTGTTGTGGCCAAAGATTACAGTTTCTCATAACCTGTGTTTTTGATTCCTTTATAAAATACTTTGGACTGAATAGACTCTGAATTACTGCAGGGCTTACTGGGGCAAGCTGAAGTGCAGATTGCTTTTCCCAGTCATGAATTTCAATTAAAAACAAACAACTGATGATCACATTTCCTTAGAGACTAATGTAAATAGTGGTATTTCATCTGTATAATTCCTAAACAATCTTTTCCTACGTGTGTAGAGTAAAAAGAGGGAATTTTTTCTTAAGATATTCATAAAAATATGTTAAAAGACTTTTTTTTAGACTTTGATTTTTCCTTTTACAGGGTCATGAAGTTGGGTCAAGGCAGAATTTGTATGAAAAAATTAAAAAAAAAATCAAAGTTTGAATTAAAAAAGAGGTCATATTTTGAGATTTCATCAAACCCATAAATTTCAATAGTCATAATGGAAATTTATTTTTACAAACACTTTTGAATGAAGTTTTGGGTTAAATTGCAAGGGTATTTTCCTGATTTTACTGCATTTTAGAAGGGGCTCTATTAGTAGATGAAATGGAAGTTATTAGCAAAGACTCCATCCGGCCTTATTTACAGCCAGGATTTGATGAAGAGTTATGTAGTGGGCAAATAAGCCTGCCAGTTATGAAAGAGACAAGAAGAAATGTGTCTTGGCATGCTGGGGAAGATAAGTATGGAGAAAGCAGAAAGCATTATATTTGATAGTGATGGAATGTAGCCTGAGATGACCCTCTGTTCTTGCCTATTGTTAACTTTTTCCCATGCGAAAAAAAAATGCCACAGCCTTTGAGTTCTCTAACAGCAGCTGTCTGGATGGTGGAAGAACGAGCTGTTTACGTTCATTATTAGAGATTTCTGATGTGTTGTGCTGCTGCCCCACCAAAATCGAGGTTCCCCTGTGGTACTGTGAAAACATAGAGTTTGTTGTTGACACAAAGAGCTTCCATTTGAAGCTCATGAGACAGAGACAGAAGGGAAGGAGAGAGAGGAGTGGTTTGTCCAAGGTCACAGGGACAGCATCAGCAGGAAAACAGGACCCAGACCTCAGTCTTTCTGGGTTTACGTAAATAGGGGCATTTACCAGCACAGTCGCTCGCAGGCAAAAATGCCCACAGAAGGCATTATGGAGGTATAACTAGCTCTCGAGGATGCTGATGCAGTTATGTCAGTAAACTTTCCCAAACAGATTAGCCCCTTCTCCTGGGCTTTAACTGTGATAGCCCCATTGCAAGGAGACCTTCTGCCAAGGAGTGTTGTTGGAAATTTAGCAAGAGGAAGGAAAGGAAAAACAAAACAAAACAGCCCTCACTTCAATTAGAGGAAAAGATAATTCCTTTCAAGTTGAGAGGCTCGACTCCTGCTGGCCTTTGTTCTTAAGCTTACCCTTGCTGTAATTTCATAGAGCATCTTGAATAATGCCGGTTTATTCTGTGATTACCCTCAGCTGGAGCACAAAATTAATATCTCACTAAGTAATCCAGTACATGATGGGTGAACATTTAGTTAAACATGCCCTAAAACGCTAGGATTTTCTGTGTTCACTGGAACTCTCTCAGTGACAATTAATTGCCTGTGTTCTTACGTGTTTATGAGCCTCAGTAAACAGGCGGCATATTTACATCTCCCCATTACCTTCAGAAATAAACTTCCTTAAGAAAAAAATCTCATGTTCCCTGATTACAATCTCAGTTTAAATAAACAGAGGGTGGAGAAAGTGAATAGTAAGCAGGACTATAGAAGGAGGAAGGTGGGAAGTGGAGCATTTTCTCTCTCTGAAATCGTACCACATCCAATGCTGGTACTATTAAGTTAATATGCTGCAAGAGTGAAATGGCCTTGGTTAGTCCTCTTACTGTTTGGGAGTTTGTTTGCGCCTTTTATCCTAAGAATTTAGACTCAAGAACAGATGCAATATTTACCCACTTGTGACGTGGAGCTACTATAGAAAATATCACCTTTGAAAGGCATGTCTTCTAACCTGTGCAAAATCCTGGTGTTTTCTGAAAGCCCTCATGAACCTCCACCTGAACTGATAGGAGGTATCTGTCCTTCTCCCTGTCAGTTCTATTTGTTTTGGCCTTTACCATGCAATAAGGGTTTGTGAGGAGAGAGGAATCCACTGTTCTTTGCAACAACTGGGGCATCTCCGCTTACTGGTCAAGTTACTTAATTCTCTTCCATATCATGGAATGAATTAACACTTGCAAAGCATTCTGAGATGTGCAAGAAACAGACTGTAGACAAAAGAATAGGATAAGATTATTCACTTTATTTGTATCCATTAATATGTGCAGAAACAGGACTTTTTCGCATAGCTTTGAGCTGCCTCTGCAACTGGCTGCTACCTTCATTTGCTTTTGCAGGTAAGAAATTATATTAGATGGAAAGCACAAACAATTTGATAGCAGTGAATGTTCACTGTTCACTTTTTCCCAAAATGTTTCACTCTGCAGCTTTCTGAAGATTTTCGTTAGGATTGGGCCTTTATGTAGAAGTAGACAAATGGACACACCTAAACCATAGTATTAAGACAGAAGATAATAAAGTGAAAAGTAATGAAATCTAATGACAGATAGATCACAAGCCTTTGTTGTCCAAAATCTCATACATTAACTCCTTCAGGTTTACTCTGGGCCATCTGCAGCTGCTGCAAGGGTTTGTGCTCAAGTGTGGAGGGCAAACCTGGCCCAGTTTTCATACAGGTGGAAGATGAGTGTGCGTGGGGAAAACCATCCCTGGTGGTGTCTGGTCTCTTGAGAAAGGAGGACATCTGAAAATGGTGGCATCCCCCACCTCAGAAGATTTTGTTGACGCCAGACACTTGATGCTGTTGTCGTTATGCTAAGTGTTTTGTTCCTCTGTGTCTTTTTTTTTTTTTTTCCCATGTCCTTCACACACTTTACTGACAATTGCATCAGGATATATCTATTGCTTGTTAGAAATTCAGTCAGCTATCCTTAGGTAAATCAGCTTGATTAATTTAGATAACAAGATTCTGTGTTCATCAATATAGTTTTAAGGTACCTGGACTGAAGGAGCTGACAGATCTGGAAATAAAATCACTATTCTTGTAACCTATTGTAAACAAGCTGTCAAGCATCACTATAGTCTCCTTTGAAATAGCTTTAATGAGTAAATAGAATAAAAGCAAAAGACAGTGTCAAAAATGTAAGTCCAAGAGAATTGTTCTTTTTTTTTTTTTTTTCTTTAACCTATTATAATCCTTTAGGTGGTGGTGGCTCTATTTCCACTGCCCAACAAGCAAATTTTCCCTATTTCTGACTTAAGACAATTTTGACATGATTTTGTCAAAAGTTAATACTTCTAGAATATGTATTGCTGCTTTTCAAGAGCAAGGATATAGAAAATGATTGACTTGCTTGTGATACCTGTGATTTCAGAAGGTTTTCACAGGATAGGTAAAATTTTATGAAAGGTAAAAATATATCCAAACATATGTAGTTCCTGTACTTCAGGCTGCCTGAGGATGCATTCTCTCTCTCTTTTTTTTCTTTCCCTCTCAGATTCCAGGTTTCTTATCCACGACTTTGGTTTTTGCTGATTTAATATTTTGTGGTGCCTGCCTTCAAATGCTATTTGGCTGTCTGGTTTGCAGTTGATTTGTTCCCTTTATTTTATTTCTTTTATAAATTTCCCGTTGAAGAGATCCTTATTGCTTGCCTGTTTTGTGAATCTCCCCCCAGGTCGGTGACACCAGTGGCTGCAGCGCCTTGTCAGGTGCGCTGGGACTTAGCTTGCTCGCTAGGTTCCCGCGAGTGGGCCTGGCTTGGGCTTGATAATGACCCTCCAAGTAGGAGAAAAAAACAATTGTGAAGTTTGCTTGCTGTTGCTCACTGGGATCAAACAGCTTGTCTTTTCTTTTGAGGAACATTTATACTTAACACTCAGTAGGCAAACTGCTATTTCAGTTTGCAAGTGGATTCGGTTATTCAAATGCATAGGCCAGAAAATGAAGGGGATTCTATTTAAACAGTGTGCTTCCGAGTCACAGATGATCTTTTTGATGTCTGTATTTTGCAAATGGAAATATTCCATTTTCCAGCACTAGCATTTGTTCAGAGGCTGTGTGCTATCTAAATCGGCTTTTGTGGCTGTTCATTTGCATTTTCGCTATGCTGTATGGCCTCCTGTCTTCTACCCTTGGCCCCCCACTCTTTTATATTGAATTTCTATTTTTGCTGCCTCTACTCTATCTTGCATCTCTGAAGTCTCAATCGTGCAAGGCCCTAAGCACTTGGAACAAACAACAGAGACTGCTCTACAACTCGTCAGGATTGCAGGTGAAAAGGGAAATCCAAACCATCTGCATATTTGAGACTTTTGCTGGGAGAGAGTAGGAGGAAGGTGGAGCTGTTACCCACTCCGGCAGAAGTCTGGCTTTTGCTGCAGCTCCAGACCTCTTCCTAGTTGCAAGAACTTCTGGCGTTACTGGCCAGTGCGTCTAATGGGGAGTGTGTGGAAACCTTGTGTTGAAATTTTATGGCATGATGTGAAATACTCACAGTGGTCAGGTGGTCATAGACAAAATGGTCCTTCGTGGACTTAAAATAATGGCCACAGCAAACCTTGCATGTTCAGATAGATCTCTTGGTCAGACTGTTCAGTCGTCTACTGCCTCAGTATTTCTTTTTTATTTCACCCTGCACACATAGTTTTTTTTCTTTCCCCAAATCTGGTTACCTCTACCTCTACAAGCAAACAGCTTAGCAAGAAAAACTGCATTAATATCCTGAGGGAAAAGTGAGAAGGTGGGGAGAGAAGCGCAACAACTTAATTCTGGCAGTTGAAAGAACAATCTGAAAGTTGTCAGGCTCAAAGTATCGCGTACCGTCAAGTAATCACTGTTCACTTCTGCAGATATCAACCCTCAAACAGTCTATTTCACCCTCAGGGAAAGTGGTGGGGGGAGAAAAAAGAGCGTAGGCAAGAGTATCACCAGAGTATCACACGCTACTGTGAGAGGCAGCGTATTTAAAGCTGAGCAGCAATATAAACCCAGCATAGGGCTGAGAGCCAGGAATTGCAGGCTTTTTTTTCACCCATTCCCATCTTTCTTCTTCATTCACCTGTGCTCTGAGCGTCTGAGGGACTCTGTGGGACTTCCCAGCTTGGACTTCAGTAGGAACTGAAAATACTCGATAGTTTACTCAACCTGTCCTTTCTTCTGAATCTATTTTGGCGGGTTTGGAAGCTGGAGTGGTGGCAGTGCTCCACGGTGCTCCTCCAGATGGGCAACAGCACCTGGCTAATGCCTGTAAAATGCTCTGGGAACAGAGCACTCGTTTTGCCAAAGTTTTTCTCCGGAAGCACACAGCAAATACTTGTGCAAGAGCGGCACCTTGTTCTTCCATGTGGCACAGGAGCGGTGCCTAAATGCCAATAATTAGTAATTATTTATGCCTGCTGATGAAAGCGTAGTCTATCTTTGTAATACATACAGGTATATAGGCGGTATTTTGAGCACATGCATGGCTTCGCGCACTGCCCGTTGCCTTCAGATGCTTTCTTTTGCACGTGAACTCGCCAGCGATGGGGTGGTTATAGGAATCCATAGCAAAACCCTTTGCTTACGAGAACAGCAAAGTGCCAGAGTAAAGCGTGATATTTCCATGTTCCTGTCATGTGCGAGCACGTGCCCACAACCCAAAACACAGCTGGCAAGTCTAATTTTAGCTCTGCCAGCCTTGAGAAGTGTCCCTTTAAAGAAATTCTTTTTATAATTCTAGGGTTTTTTTTTTGAAGCAATTTGCTTGATAATACAGCAGCTGACAACACCGCTGCAATACTACCGACGATTTAAATAAAAACAAAAAGAAACTGCTGCCCCATATTTTTTCCCCTCCTGAATTTATAAATTGGCAAAGCCACTGTAGAAAGGCCCAGGAATTTGATGACGTGTTAAAAGGAAAAAGTGATTTTAAAAAAAAAAAAAAAAAAAAGGAGAAACGCTGGGATTTGTGTACAAGAGGAAGCATTTTGTTATTCTCACTCTGTCTTAGTGGTTATTTATAGTCCCGTTGCTAGACGTACTCTTCCTTCGCTGTCTTTTAGAGGGGGATGATTAGGGACCCCCGTGCTGAGCCCCCGGGTTGGTGGCAGGTGCGGAGCTCCCTCCCCCCCCCTTCCCCCTCCGGGCCGGGGGTCACACCTGGACCCGGGGCGCCCGCTTTGGGGTGAAAAGGGCTGGGAAAAGGACCTCCGGGGAACTTTAGCGGCACGGCGGCGTTTTCACACGCCTGCCAGAAGTCAGCCCGGGCGAGTTCTCTCTTTTACCCCCCTCTGCCTCCATTTTGTTCCAACTTTAAATAAACCCAAGTCTTATATAAGCGTTCTAACAAAGTACGTGTTTAATATGTCTGGCCCCGCGGAGCGCCGGGGGTCGGCACGGAGGAGTTTGGGGTTTGTTTTTTTTTTTTTAACGGAGGGAGGCGAGGACTCTGCGTTCCCCTTCTGGGCGACCGGACTCCGTGACCTTCCCCTGCCTGCTTCTTAATCAATAAATCAATGCCCCGATCGATCCGCGTCGCTCGGCGGGGGCTCCTCTCCCGGGTTTCCCGGCGGTGCGGAGCGGGGCGGGGGCTGCGCTGCCTCCCGGGGGAGCGGCGCGACGCGGTCCCTCCCACCGGCGGCGCGGAGGGGGTTTGAATGAAAGACAGGACGAGCCCCGAGCACCATGTCACTCCGTGAGGGAGGCAGCGGCAACTAGGCTGGGGAAGGCTCTTCCCTCCCTCCCCCTCCCCCTTTTTTTTTTCTTTTGTTTTTTTTTTTTTTGTTTTTTTTTTTTTTTTTTTTTTTTTTTTTGGTTTTGGTTTTTTTTTTTTTGTTTTTTTTTTTTTTTTTTTTTTTTTGGAAGGGGAGTGGGTGGGGAGCGAGAGGGGAGGGTTCGAGAGCGGGCGGCTCTGCGGAGGTTTGGAGTTGCCCTGTCTTCCCGGCTCCTCTCGCAGGACGTTTCCCTTTCCCAGCCGGGCAGGGGGCTTCCACCCACGCCCTCCTCCTCTTCCTCCTCCTCCTCCTCCTCTTCGCTCGCACACACATAGATGTGCGTGCGTGCGCGGCTCGGGCTGCGCTGGAAGTAAAAGCGTGCGGCTATAAAAAAAAAAAAAAAAGAAAGGCGAGGAAGTCTCGGCAGCTTGCTCCGTCGCTGTCAGGAATAGCGGCGTGAAAGGAAGAAAGGCCCTGGGGCACAACACCCTGCCAACGAGTTCCCTGCACCAGCCAGAAGGACTCCAGCTACATGGGCAAACGCCTGGACCAGCAGCCAATGTACCCCCAGTACACCTACTACTACCCCCACTATCTCCAAACCAAGGTAGGGGGCGGCGGGGCCGGGCGCTGTAGCGGGGGATGGAGAGCCGAGAGCCGCGGGCTCGCTTCGAAGCTTTTGCCGAGGTTTTCCGTCCTTCCTCGGGTTCGGTGTCGCGCAGAGCCGAGCTGGGAGGCAGAAAGCAGGCGGGAGAGAGGCAGGAAGGTTACTGGCTGCCCTCCCCTTCGTTTCTTTATTTTATCTTTTTTTTTTTTCCCCCCTACCAAAAGGCTGCTGGCACCGGTTAATTCCTTTTATTGTTTGGCGTTAACCGCACCGGTCTGCCCTATTGTAACACCGGGCAGGTAGGGTGTTTATTATAGCAGAGGATAAAGATTGCTCTTAGACAGCGTTAGACACGAAGCACCGTTTCAGTACGAAACACCGTTTCAGTGGCTCTTGCGGTGATCTCTACAGCCCATTCGGAGCTTAAAAGCATTTTGCTGTTAGAAAAGCTGTCTGAGGCAGCTCAAACTTTTAATCAGCTGAGGAGGAGATGCTGTGGAGCTGGGAGGAGGGAAAGAGGGGAGCTAAGCGGCTGTGAAGCTGGTGGAGTTTGTTTCAGTGCATTTGCACTGCTTTTAATATTTCATTAAATATTGAGGGTGATAGGGCTGTACTCTGTTGCATTTAAAAGCTCTGGAAATACAGCGTAGCTACTTTTGGAGAGTATCCGAGCGCTGACTCTTGTCTTTTTTTTCCCTTTTCTCAATAATTTTTTAAATGCCAGTGGATGGGAAAGCAGGCCTGCATCTCCTAAAGAGGCTCAGTGAAATCAGCCCTACCTGGCCATGAGTTAGTTAATTAGAGATTTATTTTTCTAACGCTATTGTATAATAGGCTGCTCTCTGAAAAGATTTCCTGTGTGACCATGGGACAGTAACAAAAGAAAGCCCTAAAATGAAAGTCTGTCCTATTAGGACACCGCGTTAAAAAGAAGTAACGATAAATACTTAAAAAAAAAAAATGCTGTTCTGAAGTGTGACCTCACAGCCCCGGATTAACAGTTTTGATCGATGAACTAACGTCCTTTGGAAGGGGGCAAAAATAGTCAGGGTCCGCACACGTGCGTATGACACTGCGTACACACATGCACATCGTGCTTCTGTGGCAAATTTAACACATGGGACGTTTGACGTGTGCGTCTGTGTGTGGTGAAGTGCCATGGGGGAGGCTGACTTCTCCAGACTTTGGCTTTGAAGCACGTTGATCTGGCTGCAGTTCTGAAAGGATAAGTTATATCTCCTTGCTAATAAAATTACTTTCTCGTTAACTTCTATGGCCTGACTACTGCATCGTATAAATTAACTAATTGTCAAAACTGCGTTTTCAGGCTGGTTAGAGCCACGATGACACCAGAACCGCTCAATGTGATTACAGCCTTGTAATTCATGGCAGGGTTACCTCTCGGCTCTTTGCTTTGCTCTTTCTTTCACTCTATTGTGCAGATTTATTTTTATTTTTATTTTTTTTAATAAAATGAAACCTTTTTTAATTTCTGTAATTTGGACTGATTTTTGTGGCTGGTAATTTTTTTTTCTTTCAAGGTCGAAATTGCATTTTACCTTTGTGACCGGTTAGTGTGTATTGTTGCTGTTGCAGTGGCGGCCGTGGGTAGCTTGACTGCAATATTGCCTATAGCTTTAACTGTTTGGGGGATTGGGGGATGCAGACTGATGCTATTCCTCAAAACCTGGCAAGCCAAGGACATGAAACAATTGATGGCGTTTTTTTGAAAGAACAATAGCCTCAAGTATTGGAGGAGAAATATTGGACATTCCATGCCTTTTACTCACGTAGCTTACATTTTGCCAGTCTTTTTTTATTTTTTTATCTTCTTTTGCTAATTTTATTTAACTTCATAAAATAAGCTTTTTGAGGAAATTTGAACTTAAAATAGTAAAAATGGCTTTTCTGTACAGAGGCTTTTTTAACTCAATGCTTTAAAAAATAGATTAAACGCACTTTATAGCCAGTATATAAAATTATCAACCCTGTGAAAAGTCATGTGCATCTGTCTTTGCACACATGCACTGTTACTGTAAGGACACGTATAATTTCAAATTGATCATACGTTTTGTATGGCATTAATTTTTCTTATTTTTCTTCACTCCAGACTTAAATGCACACACAAAATCTAAATAATAAACACATATACGCACACACATATACACACACGTGTACAAGTATTTCACTTCTATAGACTGCAAGAGTTTAGAGCAGTGCAGACAGGCAGCATCTGGATTTTGTTACCTTTAAGCTAGCCATCAGCTTCTGGGACATTTTACAGCAGTTAGATCCATTGTATGTCTAAAGCTAATAGTTGGGTAATCAAATAATGTTGTGGTGGAGAGCTGTATCTTTTATCATGCCTGTTGGAGCGAGACTATTAATAAACCCCTGTATGATTCCAGTTTTTTATTTTCCAAAAACTGCTCTTTGTACCGAGCATGGTAGGATTCAGCTCTACAGAAAGAATGTGTTTTTATGCTCATAGTCATGCACGCTGAGAGGGGGTTGCATTCATTTGTAATTAAGAAAGACATTCTAGGCTTTTTTCATGGCATTTGCGTACAGCTTGTGCAATGCAGAGCGGCAGCACGTTCAATGGGCAAAGTTTGGAAATTTGTGTTCCCCAGTGTGTTTGGGTGAAGCACTGCTTTTGCTTCGTTTGTTTGGTGAAGTTGTCTCGGTTCTTCTGTGAGAAGCACTGCGTTACTGTATGTTGTGTCATTCTCGTAGGGGAGTATGGGGTGGCGCAAGATCTCAGTCTACACGCTGGGTTTGTGTCTTCTACATAGCTGGCGTGTTGTTGTGCAGAAGTGGTGTAAATTAATAGCTATATGGGTAATGGGTTATAAATAGAAAGAATGGATTCCATGTGTCTGTCTGATTGTTTTAAGTTTTTAGTGTTTTGTGGTTTTTTGTGGAACATGAAGCATATACTCCTATTTTTCAATTTACTTGTGGTCCTTCATTGTCAGGTGCCACCACTGAGGCTAAAACTTCAATTGCGGGTTTGGACAAACCAATCGTCATCCAAAAATGAAAGTGGGGGGGCAGTGGTGGGGAAAGGTCCGTTTTTAAGAGGCAATTGCAAGGAATATAGTATATCCATTAAGGACAAGCACCGAGTTTGGGGAAAGACATAACCTTATTTTTTCTTGTTTTGGCATGATGCTGTCTGACAACTGTAGCTTGAAAATACAGCTTTAGAACTTCTTTAGGCAGATCCTGAGAGCAAACTCCAGTTGTCCTAGGGGGATTTAGTGCAGTTTAAACATTTTTGGTTACTCTTTTAAGTGAAGGATAGTCGTGTTCTTGCTGCAAAGAAAATTGTATGGAGGTGGTTCAGCTTGTGTATATCTAATGAGAATAGTAGTTTTCTATATTACCATGAAGCATTGTGTAATGATATTTAAAAAATGGGAAAAAATATTAACCAAATAATTCGAATGTATTTGAAGGAGTCTCTTAATTTAGTTGACACTGTGTTTTATCTTTGTTCTGCGGTTTATGATTAGATGTAGAGCTGGAGTAAGCTCTCTCTGCAAACAGCCTCCTGAAAAAAACCTAAATCACTCTGGTAGAAAGGAGGAGGTGCCACAGTTACCCGCTGACAGGACTTGTTTTGTTTACGATCGCTGTGCCTGCATTTGGGGAAAAAATATGCCAGTTTAGCAGCTATTTCTGTGCGGTTTGCTTTCATGCATTCTCCAGATATTTCCTACCTATTAGTCATGGTTCAGGTTTGGTAGTATAACTCTTCATGGTGTTGACTCTGCTACCCAGTCAGAAGGCTGAGATACCCTGAACGAAGAGACAGCGTTTACTGTATTCACGATGCCTCTTCGTCACTGTATGCCTGATACACATGTGAACACATGCAAAAGGAAGAAGTGTGATTTCCCAACACCTATGTGAATAAAATCTGTCTCTCTGGATGTGAAAACTGTGCAGACTGGCCTGCAGGCAACGAATGGCTTAATGAGCAAATCCGTGAAGTGACAGGTACGTGCCTCAGCTGAGGAAAAAAACAATTGGGGAGATTCAAACAGGTGTACTTAGAAGAGTTTATGCTCATTACAGTCATTTTATGGGTACACATTTAGGTGTGTGAATATGTTTTGCTTTCTTTTTGCCATTTTTAGTCCATCCTTTGGGACAAAGGAATCAAGGACCACTTTCATTTTCGTGCCACGGGCACACCTTCCTCCTTGCTCTATCAGCCTATTTTAGAAAGTCCATTTTTGGAATCGGCACAAAGCTATTGCCTGTCTTCACCTTGTACCTACCAATCCCGTCACTCACGTTTCTGTTTAGTGAGTTTACCGCATTCCCTGCTTTTGGCCATCTGGCCATGCAGAAGGCCTTGAAGAAAGCGTTCCAGCTACGGAGGTGCCTGACAGGGCTTCTTTGGCTGGTAGTGTTCAGATTGTGTTTGGTGCCTGGTGTGAAGCAGGGGTCAGGTGTAAGGAGTAATTCATCAACCACACACTGATTTCAGGCTGCATTTCCAACCATCTGCAGCTTGGATTTCTGCCAGAGCTCAAAAGTCTAGCTGGAGCCCATGTGATCGTGCCAAAGTAAAGATGAACACTTGCAAATAGAGAAATGCATTTCTAGGAATGAAGTTCGTTCGCACTTAGCCCCTGTTTGATTCGTACATTGCAGTGTGTTTGAAATGCCTCTGACGGCTGCCCAAAAGAACTATGAATTCATTTAAATGACATATAAAAATATTGTAGCCTGGCTGTAATTTTGATAGTAAGACGAGTATCTACCTAGTATTTTGCCAGTTGCTTTAAACAGTAAGAAAGATAAAAGTGATGTTCCTCTAAAAAACGCAGAAATACATGAACTCGTTTGTTTTCCATTTCTGTTTGCCATTTATCTTTATGTGCCTGGGTAAAAATACTTTTGCTGCTGTAAGGGACATCGTGATATATGTTAAAATAATGTTGAATATCTTAGTTGATCTTCCTTTCATGTGTTGTCTCAATGCAAGTCTGTTTAAATTAAAACCAAACAAACAACTGTGGGAAAGGAAAGTTCAAATTTTTACTCTTTTGAACATTTGTGTATTACTGTATGCTACGGATACTAATTTTGCAAACATATATTTTACTCCCGTAACAAAAGGTGGAAGTTGCAAGCATTTGCCAGATTAGGCTACATAGATTTTGATGTGGCGAGTGCTGCATATTAATCGTTATAATTTAGAATGCCTTATACATGGTACACCTTAAAAAGTAAAGCATGATGCTTCAGAACCAGACTGGTTTGGGTTTTAATGCATGGGGGCCTTTCAAAGTAAGCCTGAAGGTATATTTGCCCTTTAAGTCAAGTATCTCGGTAAAAATCATCAGACTGTCAGTTCTTAAATTTCCATGAATTAAAAACCAGATAAGACAAGATGTGTTCCAAGTAGGGTGTCTGAGTTCATTTCAGGTCTTGCTGTTACTAGCCTGGATAGCGTCCCCTTTGCACATAACCGAAAGCATGGGTTTTTAATTTTTTTTTTATATATGGGAAGTGGATTTGTTGCTATCTATATTCCAGGCAGGAACTTCGAGTTCACTTGCAAACAAGCCTGTTCTGGAGTGTCCAGGAAGAGAAGCAGAATTTAAAAAAAATGAGTGGGGCATTTTTATTATTATTATTATCTTTATTATTTCTGTTTTCTTTTTCTCCAAGAAAAGTCTTTTAATGTTAGAAATTTTATGTAGAGGAAAATGGTTGATGTGTCTCCAGAACTTGCTTCCAGTGCTGCATTAAAATTGTGTTTTGTAACAGTATCATCAGCTACAGCTGTATGTGATTAAGTAGTGTAATATCAAAAGCATGTGTGAATAAGAGCTTTTATGATATAGTTGTTCCGTACCAAAGAATACAGATGGGCAGAGAAGGGAGATGGAGAACAGTGATTTACTCAGATATTGTCACAGCCTATATTGCGAGTGTTTGTGTAGTGATGTTTCACAATTGCTTTCC
Organism: Cuculus canorus; assembly: GCF_017976375.1. NCBI lineage: Eukaryota > Metazoa > Chordata > Aves > Cuculiformes > Cuculidae > Cuculus > Cuculus canorus. The sequence continues at coordinate 116,684,187 of NC_071402.1, forward strand.
CACTCATGTGGGCAAGATTGAGCGATGGAGGAAAGTTTAAACACTTTTACACAGAGTGTTACTCTAAATGTGCAGGAAAGCAGCCTGAGAATGACGTCTACTGATGCAAAATGGCATACCAATATTTTGAGTAGTAGATTAACAATAATATTATTGTGTAGAAGTTATAGCGAGAGGGATCTGATATACTTGTCTTTAAAAAAAAAAAAAGAAAGGAGCTTCAGTTGTCTTCAGTAAGGCATAATCAGGCCCACAAAGCACATGCTGTTCTGCATGGGAAACCAAGACAGTTGAACAATGTGCAGGTTTAAAAAACAAACAAACAAACAAAACCAGATTACAAAAAAAGCAAGAACTGTCTATCAAAATGATTCAACATCGTAGAAGTCAGTGAGGGCATACTCCATCTGATACTTAACAGCATTTGGAGTTTTCTGTGTGCTGTTCCTGTTTCTTTCTCTGCCACAATTGAGATTTGTGCCTAGTGTAAGCTTGACTGCCATAGGAGATGTCTCACTTGGAGCCCAGTGCCTCAAATGAAGATTAGCAGTTTCTGTGAGAGAGCAAACATGGTTAATCCACAAAAAGTAAGGGATAGACCCTAGAGCTGGTTTTGCTCTTATTTATGTAATTCTTAAGATAAAAATACTGGGTAGCTTCTTGGAAATTTGATGCAAGTCAGTTTTCTTTGTAGGTCTTCTCAACTGGACAAATGAAGCAAAGGTTGCTTGTCCGCTCTGTAGCTGCCAGTTGGAAGCTTCTGTTGGATTCCTCAGCTGTACGGTCTTTTTGATTTTGTTGGTTTACAGCGAAGGCTAATCTTTTCTCCTAGAAGTTTTTGTTAGCTGAAAGACTTTTCAGGCCTGACAGTGTCAAATATGAGAAAAAGATTATTTTTCCTACTTTTGGATAAAAAGACCTTTTTCTTTCTTTTTTTTCTTTCTCTCTTTTTTTTTTTTTTTTTCCTTTTTTTGCTTCCTTTCATTTATTCTGTGCTTACTTGTTTGCAACCATGACGGCAATAAATGCACTCTCAGTTTATTTGTTGTGAAGTCACCATCAGTATCAAACGTGGTCATTTATTTAAAAGGTAAATACTTATAAGTGTTTCATTTGTGGTAAATTTATGCAGATGAAATTGTTTGGACAGATTTTTTTTATAAGGGTTCCTCTGTTAATTGTATTGACTTCATTCAGATGCAAATGAATGAAATAAAACACCTGACTTACATAGATCATAGTACAATCCCAAAGATGCATAAGATTGCGTGTTTACAATGTAAAGCTCTCTGATACTTTGTTCCTCCTTGGTGTCTCCATGACACATGTTTTATGGATGGTACCATGTGGCGGTTGATGATTTATGGGCTGTCATGTAGTGGAAGTGATGTCACTCCTGTGTGATTCAAATTTATTCAAGAAGAAAAGTTGTGGAACAGATTTGTATCCCCCTTCCCCAAGTATAAATCAAGCATCAGTTTGTTGTTATTCTGTGAATTTGCATTAATAGGCTAAATACTGAAGCTGCACTTAAATACTGCTACAGAGCACAGCGGTGAAGAGCAGGAGAGCCTTACGGGTGGACCGGCATGATGTTGTTTTATTTAACTGATTGCTCATTTGGCTTCTGTCCTGCTCCCTTCCCCACCCCCTTTCACAGCCCTTCCTCTGCCCAGCTATATTTAGAGACTAGCCAGGCTGAGCCATTCAAAGTTCAGTATCGACTCTGCGCAGGAGCCTGACCTTTCTGCATGCGGCCTCACGCCGATGGGAGGCAGCAGGGCTGGATCAACCATGGAGTCCTGTTTGACTGCCTTGTGAGAAACTCTCTGGTTATTTTGAAACAAAGTGTGCGATTCAGTCTAGTTGCCTTCCTGGGTGAGAAACTGGCAACCTTCACCCCAAGGTTACTGGAGGGCGAGAGGCAGATTGAAGATGCAGTAGGTAGGGCAGAGGATGCGCAGTGCTGGAGCTGGCAAAACCTTGAGGTGGTGCTTTGGTGACCTGCGAGATAAAGGGAGATTAGGGGACTTCAGATGGAGGCGTTTTGCCGGAGGAGGAGATAAGGGAGCCTGGTGTACCACTACATCACAAAAGGTTTTTAAAGCTAGGTATCCATAGTTACAGCAGGAGAGTTAAAAATCTAGATCTCAGGGACTCACCTGGTGTAATGTCCTCCTTCCCTTTAAAGAAGAAAGAATTTGGTAGTTCTTAAAGCTGGAATGATGTGGCTGTGTGAATTCCCTGGTGCTCAGAGAACTGCCTGTTTAAAGTTTGCTCTATTTTTCCCTCTTGTTCTAATTTTTACAGCTACGGAAAAAAAATGGCATTGCAATTCTTAGCCATATAAGGGACTTGTTAGTTTCTTTATGTGGTTGGGAATTGTTTCTCCTTTTGGTCTTCAAAGGCTGTTGTGGCTTAGTTTGCTTTAAAGGAAAGGAACTTCATCTTGCTTAGACAAAAGCTGCAATCCTTATTTCTTTTCTTTCTCACATCTCTCTGACCTTTTATTGGGGGACATGCATATAAATAAAGTCTGCTTGTTGGTATCGTGCAAGTTGATGGATGCTCTTGCGAGGAGAGAAGCGTAATGGGAAATGCAGTCTTCATTTCTGTTGCCTCATTTTATAGTGATGAATCTGGTTTGATGCCAGTTAGTAAGTACATGACCTTTTCCCTACATCTTTTGATTCTTGACAAGGGGTGTCAGAGCTGTGTTAGTGATCTCTCGTTTCAGCTTTTAACAAACTATGAAATATTAAAAATGAATTAGGTCACTTGGAGCTCGGCTAATATGACTGTAATGCAGGCTAGTGATTTCATATTAATGAAGCGTAACACACAGCTTAAAATAGAAAATTCAGATTTTTATGAAGACACAAGCAGCAGCAACGTATCACTTGTAAGCCAGAATATTTTATCTTGAAAATGCAATCATTTTAAGACAAACCAAAGAAGATATTTTGCAAAGATGGTGTTATCGGCAGCATTCGTTTAGCGTTCATTCCAGAAAATCCTATCTGCCTTTCAGCCTAATTAAAGCTAAGTTTTTCAGTGTATTTACTTTAAAATTAAAACTGTCGTCAAGACTTCTTTTACTATCAGCTAAGATGTGTCTGCACAGCTGTCAATGTTCTGCTTAGCTGATACACACAGACTGATAATCTACCATATGTATCTGAACGGTATAATATATACTTGTATCTTGTGCAAATGACACTTCTGAAATTGTTTAGCAGCAAGGAGACTGGTGATGAAAAGAGCTGCGAACCATACACTAAGTAAGAGAGATCAGAACTATTCTTTACCTTAAGTCTCTACCTGGTTTTACATTCATGAGAACTACCTTTAATACCGCTCTGTACCTCAATGACATCAGGAAGAAGTTGGAGGCACTGCAGTCCTTCTGATTTTTGACAAAGCGTGCAGCAGGACGTGGTAAGCTGAGTGCTTTGCATAGGCTGTATTAAGACAACATTTACTGTGTCAAGGTAGAGCTGCACTAAGTAATGTTAAGCAGTCCTTCGTGAAAACAAGCATAAAGCAGACATATTGCCGTGGCCTTTAGCAAAGCAGCTGGGAGCTTTCTGCCTGGGAGAGCATTGCACTCGCCGGATTTTGTGTTTGTGCTCTTCGTATCTCTTTGGAGCTTTTGTATCCTACGGAAACACTGGGGCTGATCCAGGTATTTCCAATAAAAGTGTCCGTGTCAGTGGCACTTTTACTGTGGGTGCCGGCTGGTGATGCAAGATGGGATAATAATAAATCTGGCTGATGTATGGTGACTCCAGGATGGCAGTAGTGGTACATGCTGATCCCACCTGTCTGTTGTTGCCTCGCAGATACAGGTGTGCAATGCACGAGTCTTCTTGAATTTTGAGATTACAGCTATAATTCCTGTCTCTAGAAACAGCTGTCAGAAAGCTGTAGACTGCTGGCCCACCAGGACGTACTTGTTATCTCTGTGATTTAGAAGCCTTGCTGGCCACTCAGTTTCTGCTTTATATCTCTGCCATTTTACAAAATCACTGTAATTGTATACAGTTGTCCCTGTGCAACGTGCAATTTCCTGTAGTTTGAAAGGCTTTCAGCATAAGATTGTCTAAACTTAATAGCATAAACATTAATTTACTGTGTTAGATTATTGGGTGTTTTTAGCACGCATAAGTCTGGCAATAATTGTGCTAGACAGAAGAAATAAGTTTTCTTCCCTTCACTTTCTGCCCTGCTTTTACTTGAATGGATCCCTGGCGATGGTAGTACTTAGTGTATAGCAGTCATTTCAATTTTCCGCGGGTTGTATAAACATTAACTAATCTTCAGAGCCCATTCTAAGAGGTGCCTTAAACACCTTCTTTGCTCGTGTAATGGCTGCATGCAAATAATAGCCTCAGCCTCCAGAAGCCTATACTGGATTATGAAGAGTTCAGGGACAGACTTGAGTAGCATCCATACCTTGTCTTTTCAGGCAGAACCCAGAGGTGGAAAATGTTGTTGCTTGCTGTATGAGCAAATGCAGTGTGTGAGCGGTATAAGAGTGAAGGCAAAGCTGGGAAATTAAAGGCAAAACATTTGCAGAAGGTGCCATGTTCATCTTCGGTTATCTAGAATTGCTGAATACCCACAACTCGGACAGATGCAGGTCCCTAAAACATTTGAAGCCAGACCAAATACAGCTCCCAGACGGGGTGTCCAGAAGTACAGAGCACTTTGAAAAATCACTTAACCTGAGCTGAGCACCTGAACCAGCCTGTCTGGTTCAACACGACACCTTCCAGCCCTTGGGCCTTTCTGTTGGGGGAGAGAAGAAGGGGAGCAGGGTAGAAGGATGCATGTTCTGGAGGAGAGGAATTCCCTTTTGTTTCAGTATTTAAGACAGTGGTTGTCAGCAGTCTGACTAAGGCACCCAAGTGAAAAGCGTGTTTATGATCTGTCATCAGTGATACAAGGGGTAGATCTGGTCCCAGTTTGCCCTGTTGTAGAGATTCAAACAGTGTTTGGGCCAGATTTTTCTAGAAGACATTAAAAACTTAGTGGACACTTCAGTAAGGAGGCAAAGGTCTACTGCATCCCTCCAAGACACAGAGGAAAAACTCTTTCTTACAGTGCCTGTGCAGAGCCCCTGGCCTTTCTGACCCTTGTGGAGTCTCCTGTCAGGTGCTGATGGAAGTGTGTTAGAAACAATTGTCACAATTGCATCAACATCATGTAAGGACTGGTCTGCGTTGAAGTCCTTCAGGATAATTTTTCCCATCTACAGCACCCTGTTAATCAGCAAGGGGATAGCAAAAAAGTTATTTACGGGTATGTGTTAGCTAAATACTGGTTGATAGAGACAGATTCATTAGAGCCAACTGGCTTTGGTTTTCTCATGCCCAACACTGTGTGTCTTGCCAGGACTTATTTTAGATTTATTTGTTGTTGTTACTTTTTTTTTTTTTTCATCTTGGCTTGTAACATTATCATATGTGCTCCCTCACTGTTGTGTTGGAACTAGTTGCATTTTTAAAAGTTAAGGCTTATTTGACTCAAAGGTATGTTGTGGATAGGAGGGAAATGGATGATATTCCTGATGCTGATAACTTCTTATATTCCAAAGGTTTTATTTTAAATACGTGAAAACACTCTAAATATAAGGGTGGGCTACTGGTGTTTTTAAAGCAGTAAAAGGAACCGCACCGATGTCCGCAAAGATGTAGGTTGTAATTGTACAGCGTGCGCTGAGGAATGATGTATGACTGCCATGCTCCCGTGATGTAGACTGCATTTATATTTCATCTCTCCTGGTCTTTTAGCAAAGGTGTAAATTATTAGTTGTGTATTGTTTCTTAACCTTCAGTGTGTAACTTCCTTTCTGTGCTAGTCAAGTGTTCTGGGGTAGAGAAAAATGAATTTTATTTCTTTCCCTCTCTTTCCCACGTTCTCATTTGCTCTCAGGAGAGATTGTCGGGTAAGTTCTTGCCTTCTTTTTAACCAGCCCAAGTGGCAAAGAGGTGATCCAATGCTTAGGTGAAAAGGACAGACCTTGAAAAGGCTGAGGCAAGAGGTGTGGGCACCATTAGCACAAACTGAATGAAAGGAAAGCCAGAAGCCTTAGTTTTGTCCATCTTTTGTGATTTAGCAAATCTACCTCTTTACCATTTTCTCTCTGTTTTGGATTTCCCCCTCTCATTTTGTTTTTTCTCACCCTTTTGAGAGCTCTTCTGGTTCTCATTTTTCTTTCACCTTATGCTTATGTGTATGTCACGCTGCTTGTTCTGCATTTGATCAGCACAACTTTTTATACGGATATTGCAATTGTATTTCCTAAGCCAATTGTACTTTCCCCTCCTTTTTTTTTTATATATATTTTTTTGTTGGTGTTTTACTGTTTGCAGACTGCCTCTGACTGTACTGTTCTGTTGTGCTGAGCTGCATACAAAACCAGGGTAAGAGATAGTCCCTGCCTGCAAGAGTTTGAGTGATGTAAATTAAGGCAGGCTCACAAAGGTGGGGAGGAACAGAAGCGGGGAGAAGTGAACTGCTTGGTGGGAGGTAGCATAGCAGAGCAGTGCCAGGACCTGGATGGTCGATGGTAACTGGTGTCTCTTGTTTACCGATATACTGTGTGCTATTCCGTCAGCTTGGGAATGAGTTGCTCTACCTTCCCAGTTCATGCGTTGGTATTTTTTTTCATTTTCTTTCCTAATATTTAGAGTAGCAGTTGTATACATCCAGTTCACAACTACCTTTCTACTTCCCTGGGCTTTGTTTGGGCTTTGATTTTTCCGTCTTTGCTGTTTGATGGCCGTTATCCCACGCATTGCTGTCTGGCAGATTTAGGCAGATTGTGGCAACAAAGTGAAGGGAGCCACGATGTGGTTCTCTGGAGGTAGCCGTGTTGGTACGCTGGCACTTCAACATTAAAGCCTTAGCTGATGTTGTTGATTGGCTTCATGAGCAATGAAATGAGGCCAGGTTGGATGGGGCCTTGGGCAGCCTGACCTAGTGGAGTGTCCCTGCCCATGGCAGAGGGCATGGAACTAGGTGATCTATAAGGTCCCTTCCAACCCAAACTATCCTATGGTTCTGTGAAATGGAACTGGACGAAAAGTAAAGCAGCCAAGGTCGGTGTGAGACATTGAGTCTATTCCCAGAAGGTGAGGGTTCTAGAAATATTATGGTGTGTAATGGCAGGGGGCTTGCGCTCCGTGAAGATTAGAGTTGGTGTTTTTTCATGCTTGCTTTCGCTAGAGCTGTAATGTTACAGGAGAGCCATGTTTCCTGCAACTGCTTAGAGCTTTTAAAAAGTAAATACTGTAGGGGAAAGGGGATGCATATGTCTTGCACTTCAGCAAGTTGGCTGCTGATAAATGTTAGGCTGAAATTTCAAAGGGACAGTGCTTTGTACAGTAGCTCGGGGCCTCAGAGTCAGAAGCGCTGGTCACCTGCAGCTCCTATTAACTTCAACTAGAACCGTATGTACTTTGCACTTTTGAAGACCAGGAGCTCCTTAGGGCTTAAATGTTACCTTTTTTTTTTTTTTTTTTTAATAGCAGTTACAAGCTGACAGGGAAATCTTCTCTCACTTCTACTGTATTTTTCTTAGGGGAAAAGAGGGGGTTGGGAGACCAAGGGAATAATTTATTATTTTTTTTTTTTTACAGCTGTGTTAGAATGTATTTCCAAAAGCAAATACTCTGTATCTCTTATAGTCCACACTTCATATTGTTAGCAGTGTTATGTTAATGATTTAAATAACTTTATTGTTTGTTTGCCTTTGGCAACATAGATTAGATAATGAGAATGGGCATAATTTCTTCTCTTGTATCTTTTTAATTTTTAAAAATCTTGTAGTGTTTTGGACGCAAAGACTGTCTGAAAATGGTTATTCGCTTAGATGAGGAGAAATGTGACAGAATTGAATGTGTACCAATTTTTATCTCCCTCTAGATTTCAGAGAAAAGCTTGGATGTCGGACCCAGGTATACTTAAAAGGTTCACGCACAAAAAAAAAAAAGAAGAATGCACTTACAAAAACCTTGGATGTATCAGCCAGCCTCATCATATCTCCCTAGATTTAGGTGTAGGCTGCAGTCCCGAGTATTTTTTGACGTTATAGACGTGAGTTTTTGGGATTAACACTCAGCTGATGATCATTGACATTTTTAATTGCCCGTGTATTTTGAAATTCTGGGTTTGTGTTTCATATTGCTGCTGAGTGCTGCTATCTGTTGCTTACTCAGCATTAGCAGTGGGGATATCCAAACCAGACATCTAGAGGAAAAATCTGTGCCTGAATTGTTTATTTGTATTAATTTTCTTCCCGTTGTTGGTGGTAGAAGGGATTTACTGACAAATGGGGTGCCCATGCTGGGAGACCAATGACTTGTGAGGTACTCTCCCTTTGGGCCCAAACCTGCTGTCCGGGTGTGCTCACAGCTCAACATCAGCTCGTGAACATCTCTGCTGAAACTGCAGCACTGCATACGTGATGAGGAATTATTGAGCAGGAAGAGGACTGGCAGAATTTAGCCTTTAGGAAAGAAATTTCATTTTGTGTGCATATTACAAACAATAGAGAGTTAAGAGATGAAAAACTGCCACTACATAGAGAAAAAAAATACCGTTTCAATTTATGACTGGGTTTAGTAGGTTTCCCTGGAAAGAAACTTGTTCCTGAGGGCATTTTATCTATCTTTCTCTCTCTCTTAGGGTTTTATACTGCTGTCCATCACTGCAGGATCTGAATGCTTTCTATATAGAGGTTGATAGCAACTTTGAAGTCCCATGTGAACTCTGCAGTCTTTGGCACTACTGCACTTAGGGGGTTGAGAATACATGTTGGGTGGAATTTTTCAAATTAAATATTAGTCTTTTTAAAATTTGCGTTATAATAGTAAAGTACTTTTAAAAGCATTATTCCTGTGGGAGATTTTATTAAAGCTTTTATTTTTTTTTCCTTCTAGTTTTTATGATTTTCTAGGGTTCTGGGGTACAGGAAGCATCATTATTTAAATCAGAATGCATCACTGACTTTTAAAAATGTATTTTCCTAAGTGTCACAATAAGTAGATGAGGGAAAAGTTATCAAATATCTAATGTTACAAAGGTTTTTTTTTTTTGTTCAGTGTTATATAAATAGTTTGAAAAACATTAAAATAATATTTACATTTTCACAGGTAATGCATACCATTTCAGTATCAGCTCATGAGAACTGTTAGATGCAGTCTTTTATCGTTTCAAATGATTCAAGTAAAAGTAAATGTTTAAAGTAGCAGATAGGAATAAATTCTTAAAATTAGCAAGATTATAGTGAGAGGAGCACTAACTGGTTTGGGTATTCAGTTCTGAACCATTTCAATATTAGTCTTGTGGCTAATCTATCTATCCGGCTATGTAATCTCTTTGTTTAAATAAGGTACTTAACTCGCCCAAATAATTTCAAAGAGGGGGAAAAAAATAACATCACTATTTTCTCTATCTTTCTTTCCAGTCTGTCAAAGAAATACCTTGTTTAGTTTATACTTTATGTCTGTGCCTTCCTTGGATGTCAACAGTAAGAAATTTTTGAAGTTCAAGTTGTAGCAGCGAGTCCTGTGGTTAATTCAGATGACAAGTGGTCCTGTTGTCATTTCTTTATTGTTGTTTTTTAATCTTACATGATATTGAACTCCAAGTATTAAAGCAAATTTGCAGACTCGTCCTGCTGCCAACGTTTATAAGCATCTGCGACTTGCATCCCACTAAAGATGGGTGTCTTTGGGAACTTGACTGAGAAACGGTGCTGGTGGTAGCTAGGCAGAATTGAAGGTAAACCACTGAATATTAAGGCAGGGGTTTGAACTAGAGTGCGTTTAATGGGCAATTTGTGAAGAAGGTGGAATTCTGGTAGAGTCCAGGAGAAATAAGGAGATCAGGGAGGACAATCTTGCAGTGAGAAATTTTTTATTTCCTCAGTGGTCTTGCTAGTGTTTTGTAAGAAAGTATACAGTATTAGAAGAGACCTCAAGAAGTCATCCAGACCATCCTCCCTTTCTCAGAGGTGAAATCAAGTAACCTTACAGTATCTCTACCAGATATTTCTCAGTCAGCGGATTGTGTCATTATAACAAGATATAAGGAATTCCCACCTTGTGGTGCGAGGCATGGCTGCAGAAGCCCTCACCTTCTGGTGGAAGAGGTTCTGCTGCCTTCCCAAATACCTCATCCAGTGTGCTAATAATTTTCTAGTGAGGAAAAAAAACAGAAGGCAAATTTGCTTGTGTTTTTCATTTTTGTCCTCTAAGGAGAGCTTGTTGTCCCTCCTCTGTAAAGACACTTCATTGTGAATAGAATATATAGAGGTGAAGGAGTATGGTCAACTTGGGAGTGAAAGCTCTGTCTGAAATATCTTTTACTATTATTTTTTTACAATACACTTTTTTTTTTTTTGCAGCTGTTATTATATCTTCTCAAATTCTTCAAAGGTGTTAAACATGTATTATCACATGTTGAAGTCACAGTTTTTACCAGGGGATCAAGAAGTCAGCCTGTATGTTCTTGTTTCAAAAGCTAACTGTGTATCCTGATCTTATTTTTCACAACTGAGTGCCCATTAGATTTGGTGGGAGCTATTGGGTGCATAGTATTTTTGGAAATCAGGCCATCAAAGTATACTTCGGTTATAAATAACTATGAGCTAATTAAGTTTTAAAACTATAACGATTCACAGACAAAGTGCATCTTCTTTCCTTTTCACTAGTAAAGAGACTGGGTCAACTTGGATGAAGCCCTGGCTGGTGTGGATGGCGTGCCTGCGCCTCGGTACATTCTTTGAGCAAGTTTCTTTTTTGAGGACTGTGAGTCAGCAGGGTTTTGAAGTGGATGAGTCATAGACAAACTAGCTGAATGATGGTTACCAAGTGGGTGGGGGAAACAAGGGTTTTATTCTGGGAAGGTGTAAATGCAGACAGAGGCCAAGTCTGGAGGTGAAGGAGGCCACAGGATAAAAGGCATTAACTGGTAGGAAACACTGAAACGGTGTTTGATGCTGGCTGCTCTTCGTGGTTCATTGCAGTGATGCGCTTCCTCATGGGCTTTGATGATTTTGTCAGAAGGCTTTGCCTTTCTTGGGGAGCAGATGTCCCAAATGAACAGCAGCTAACCCTGACAAATAGAGAAACATTAACTTTGCTGAGAGCCAGGTAGCTTCTATTCAGGAATTAGCTTTCTGACCAAAAGAGAAATCAGGATAGTCTATGTGTCAGCCCTTTTGCTCATACAGAGTGAAAACTTTTAACGTCTCTCTGGCTGGGACAGGCAGCATCAAGCACTCCTGTGCAGAACTGAATTAGTGTGCCAACCTCTGAAATCAGAAACAACAGTGGCATATTGTATTGTCTGATGAATCTCCTTGTAGGGCTTAGAAACAAGAACACAAACCACCTGAAAACATCTTGTTCTGGATAATCCCATTTACTGGTTGGTAGAAGCCCAAAATGCTGCTCCAGAGCATCCCTTTGTGTGTTTCTCACGTGTTCCTGCAACTCTTCAAGTTGTAATGGAATTTGAAATGAGATTTCCCTTGAGGTGTGAAGACTTTTTTTTTTTATTGCATAATATTTTGTAGTTCAACAGGAAACCAGAAAATATGACTGTATATCACTTCCACCAGAGTTACTGCTGACCACACACCTCTGTATATTAGCAGATGGTGACAAAATCTGAATTTTTGAGATACATGGAACATTTTTGTTCATCATGAAGCATTCGCTTAGAGTGGAATAGCAGAATAGCTGTCAGTCAGAGACCTTTGGAAGGGACTGAAATGTGATGGCTTAACAATCAAGCTGCTTGCAACCCTGGCTCCTTTTCCTTTCCTCCCAGTATGTTCAGATAACCCAGCAGAGAGAGTAAAGTAAACACTTCAACTGATAGTATCCCGGAGTGTTCAGAAACTGAAGAGGGAAGCTGTGGTCACCAGATTCCAGATGTCCTGTTTCCTCTTCCAAATGAAAAAGCTTTTATCAGGATAGTGTATATAAATATTTTTTAGTACAAGCGTAACTCATTCTAAAACTGTTTTGATTACAATGTTTGTATTTTCTTGATTGTGGATCTAGAAAATGTGAGACACTGAACTGAACCCTGAGAGGCAATCTGATATACTGTCTATAAGAAATACAGGAAGAAATTTATCCAGTGTGGTTGAACAAAGAATGAACCAATGGCTGAAAAGTGAAGCCAGTAAAAGTCATGTTTTGAAAGGTAATGGTCGTTTACCGCTGTTACAGGTTGCTGAGGGATGCAGCAGATTCCTCTATCACTTAAGTCTTTCAGTCAAATTGAATATCTTTCTCATTCATCCTCAACTTGCTGTGTTCAATCCAGGGGTTGCTGGGTGATATTTGGTATCTTCTGTTACGCAGAAGGTCAAACTAGATCATCATAGTGTTGTTCCTCCTGGCCCTAAAATATGAGGGTCTGTGAGCTGTGGCTGTTTGTAGCCTTTAAGCAACATATTCGATTGATAGTGGTAATGGAGGAAATGTAGAGCCAAATCTCAAGTTGAATCTGAGTGATGGGAAGAATAAGTTTGCATGTGAGATGCATCTGGCTTCCCGAGCTCCTGTGTTACATTGACTTAGATTTCTGCAGAGTCATGTTCACCTACCTACACTCTCACTTGGCCCGTTGTATCTTAGGGATTCTCAGTGGGATAAATCACAGGCTGAAATGATAAAAGGAAGGAAGATTTGGGACAGTTTAATAAAAAGAACAATATGTAGGAAAGCGTGATTTTAAGTGCCCTCGGCTTTGGGTGCTTACAGCGTTTCTGATTCTTTGGCATATAAATTACATCAATTTAGAGTCCCTCATGCATCAATAGATTGGGTAGAACAAGTTCTAAGGGAATGTGAGTGAGCATAAGTGGGTATAAATTACATTACCTTACAGATTGCCTCTGAATTTGGCCCAGATTCTTTCCTTTATTTTCATTATGTCAACTTTGTGCATTGGCATTATGGTCTTTTCAACAACTGGCCTGACAGCTAATGAGTTCTTTCTACCAACGGTAAATCAACCAAGTCAGACAATGCTGCTCCGTGTAAATACTTCTCTTTATCTTCAGATTATTCAGAATCCCATTACATTTAGAACAGTGCTAGTAGAAATGCATGTAGAGAAGTACTGTAAAAAGTGATAATTATTCATAAGCCACCTGGTTGTTTCTTGGCTCCCCAGCTAACCGTGTTTTGAATCTTGAGGAGAATTAGGAGGAGGTAGACAACACAATGTTGAAATATAAACTGGCGCATTGAAAACAATTAAGTCTAAATGACTTTAGGAAGTTTTCTTTTTTATTTATGCTTGTTTGTACTCCCCAAAACTCCTGCAACAAACAAGATTAGAAGAAAAAGTCAAGGAATGAAGTAGTAAAACTTCCATTCTTGGAGAGCTAAAACAAAGCGAACTTTAACTGTAGTTCATTAGGAAATAAAATAGACTTTTCCTTTTATTATTTGAATAGAAGAAAAATTGTATTTGTATGTTAATTAAGTTCCAGTAGAACTTGCTTTAGAAATAAAATACGTACATGCTATGCAATTTACCTAATGTCTCGGTTCAGAATATATTGCTAAAAGGCTAAACTCTATCCCAGATTGCAATGTTGATAAATATTTCTGTGCCACTTCATTATGTTTTAGAGATATTTTTTCTTTTTCTGGTGTTGGCGCTTCAGCATTTAAGAAGCTAATGGATAGGTAGAGCAAGGGATTCCTGACTGGTTTCTTCTTCAGCTTTTTACCCTGCTGTATTTTTGCGTCTTATTTTTTTGATCTGAGATCAGTAAGAAGCCTATAGAATCTTATGAAAGATGTTTAGAGATCTAGTTTATGTCTTTTTTTTTTTTATTTTTTAATATTCTTATGCGGTGGGAGCTATATAAATGCAAACGACCCGTATTATTTCCTATCATATAAGATTTTCTATCATGCTTCTCCTCCAGAATCCCTATGTTCTCTTGAATGATGAAATTGCAAATGTTCCATAAATGTCAGTGCAATTTATTATCATCTTTCATTCAGAGCATTACAAAATGATTTGCAGATGCAGGTGTTTCTAATGATTTCCAGCCACCCTCCTTAAAGATTGGAGAACATAATTGTCCCTGTTTCTATAACAAGGATGAAACTTGTTGACTAAAGTGAACAGGCCAGTTTTGAAGGTGAGTTTGGGTTGCTATTCCATCTTCTTGTGGGTCTTTTTATACTTTCTTCTCCTTTTTCTGTTTTTCTTTCTTAGTCGGATCCATTGGAGGATCCAATGCAAAGGAGGTGGAAAATTGTTTTATACGCAGAAAGATGATTTAGATGAAAAGGAGAGGGTAAAGGAGGAAAAAAAAAAAAGCTGCTTGGCAGGCCTAAAAAAGTACATTGTAGTAGTTAACTGTGCACATTGCAGCTTGCTATTTCTCATCTAAAGACTCTTAAACCACTGTTTGCTTCTGAAATCTGCTTCAACAGCTTCACTTGCATTATCTTGTAGGTCATCTCTGATTAGGGTTGTAAAAAGTCCTTAGTTAATAGGAGGCATTCTATATAACTCTTATCATGGAAGGTTTGAAGGGAATGTGTGGGGACACATTCTGGCCGTATGGCAGACACTCCTTTGTTAAGCTTCATGGTGAGGAAGTTGCCTGAGAAATCAAAGCTGTAAATGGAGGCATACTAGAGGCAGTAAATATTTGAGAACATATCAGTCTATAGACTCGACCTTGGTGAGGACATTCGATCAAAGAACCTGGTGATAGGAATGGCTATATCAGTAGAATAAGGACAAGATTCCTTCTCCCTGCAGTACTGAGCAGGTGTAGCTTGTCCTGGTTGCACAGAGATGAACAGATTTAGCATTAGTTTTCCCTGCAGCCTCTGATGGAGAATGTACTGTAGAGCAATAGCTGCAAATTATATCTTTCTTCCATTGGGAGAAACCCTTGGGGGAAGGTTGGTGCAGTCATGTCATCTCTCTCTTGGGGCAAATGCTCTTAGGCATTATGGTATAAGGAGATGCAATTTGCAGCCATATGCCAGTGAGAATAAGTGAAGTGGGATGGCTGTTGTGGCCAGTGTCAAAAGTATCTTAATGCAGATGTGGCTATGAGATTTTTGTTGTTATTGTCTTTTAAAGCAAAGCTGTAACATAGTTTGCTCTCTGAAAGTACTCTGGCTCACTTTTTATTTGATTTTGATTAAAATCGACCTTTCTGCCAGCCTAAGTGATCTCACGAGTGAGCTATCTGAGTTTGATTCCTAGATTTGATCTTTTACCATGTTGTATGATGCAGGGGAATTCCTGCCTCCCTTTAGGAGGAAGGCAAGCTTTGTATCTGTGTAGCAGCTCTGTTAGGGGTGAAGTGGCTTTGACAGTCTCTGCAGGAGATGCCTTTTACCACTATCTGGCTGCAGATACGCACTAGGTAGGCATTCCCAGCAACCTTAGCTTCCCAAACACAAACCAGGCATGGTCAGTGACAGTCTTCTGTTCCTCCCTGATAATCCTATTCAGTGTTCATATGGGAAGATTGGGTCTTGTGGAGAATAGGATATCTGTGTTCTAATTTCATGTAGCCCTTCGTGTTTCTCTGGAGGCTGAGCGCAAGGGATGCCACTTAGCCCTTCTCTCCACCTGGCAGACATAAAGGTGGCAGGTTGTGAAGTTGTTGTGAAATTTGGCTGGATCTGAACAGCACAATGTTACTAACGGATGTTCTCTATTAAGAAAACTGAAGCAGAGCTTAATGGCTTAGATAAACTAGCCAAAGGTTGGCGAAGTAATTAGTAAATGTGCACTGTCAAACCAACTATTTTGTTTAATCTTTAACAGGCAATGTTTATAGGTATTTAAATCATCTTAAGAAGTGGCTGTCCAAAGTCATGGCAGGATTGTGATCTACGCGCTGCTGCAGACACAGACCTGTTCCCTTCCTTCATTGTAACACCACTGAGCTCTCTAGAAAGCAAGAGCATTCCTACCATGCTGCTGTCTCATGGTTATTTAATTCTGTCCCAGTGCTAGAGGTAATTCTGTCCTTGCTGGCAGCTGCTCCTTCCCTGGTGCTGGCATTTACTTTCACGTGGCTACTAGGTGAATTGGGCTAGAGAGCGGATCAGGCTGAACGCTCAGGCATTCTGGTTTGGGCTTCTTTTTTGTCTTTGGGCTCCCTGAGCCAGGTCAGTGTACGGCCAAACAAGCTCTAATGCTGGCAGCCAAGAGGGAGTGGGAACACTAAACCAAGGGAGGTGGTGAGGGCAGAGACAACTTGCACTTCGGGCAACTTAAATTGGTAACAAAACTACAACCTGAGTTTACATGCCTGTTTGTCTAAATTGAATAGTTTACTGATTTCTGGCAGGAGTTGTGTTTGGGTTCTCTGGAGTCCAGGGACAAAAATGTCAGAAGCTTCACTACAGTGACTGAGTCTTTCAGCTTCCTGTGTGGTTCTTTGCCAAATTAAACAGAGCCAGGAATCTCAGCACCAGCAGCTGTAGGGAGTTAATCCCACCCAGATCCAGATTAGCCATGGCACATTCTTGTAACCATAGGCACGATAGCTTAGGGTAGACAGCTGTTCTGATAAACTGATCTGGGAATCCTGCCCTTGTAGGAATGTTTGATGTGTATTGGTCAGAGAGGTTGTTTGCAAAGTTATGGTGAGACAAACTGGTAGTCTCGATAGCGATTCCACGTTACTGTCGCTGTTGTGATGGCAATACCACATAGTTACCTTATATGAATGGTTTTACTTTAGAAGTGGAATGAATTTATATCTCTACCTGAGTTATTTAGATACAGTGCTTGTACTCTTCTCCATGTATTGTGAGGGTGATGCCTATTTGTGCATAAACTAGAGGCATGACATAGAGAGACAACAGGTGCAGAGATGGACAGCTTGCTTCCTACCCTGAGCAATATTCTTTTTGCAAAGAGGATTTTCTTTCCCTGCCAGTTCTGCTTTTTTTGGCCTGTGTTGGCGTCATTCTTGGTGGCACTGGCTGAATATTTTGTAAAAGATGATAACAAGGATAATTGAAAATTAGGGGAATGTGGTGATTATAGACAAGGATAATTTTTGACTGGGTCAATGGGCGTGTAAAACCTTAAGATTGTTTGGAGCCATAAAGACAGGTCAGCTTGGGTAGCTGTGAGGCTTGAGCACCAGGCTTTGAATCTTAACAGTTAGGGATTTGAGCAATATATAAGGCAAGAAGCATGGTTTGCCACTGGGTATTAGGATGCTAAGAATTCCTCTGGGTTTGAAATGAGAATGGATAATTTCATTGCATCAAAATCCACTGAGGATGCTAATTACTTGGGAATCGCCTCAAAAAGCTGTCTGTGAAGTGCCAAACTCCCAAGTTGTGGAAGTCTAGGAGAGTGCTCAAAAGTGACATCTCTAAGTTCCCTCTGTTCCTGCGCTTTTCTCTTGGACTCTGCTTCTTGTTATTGTTGAAGACAAAATCTGGGGCTCAATGAACTTCTGCTCTGACCCAGCATAACCATTTTTGTGACTTGAAGGGAGAATATTTTTAGAAGCAGCTGAGTCTAGTAGTTGGAGAGTTGTAACCATAGATGTGACAGCTTGATGTAGGTGGTTGTTCTGATAAACGGACTGGGGAGTCCTGCCCTCAAAGGAATGTTAGATGTGTATTGGTCAGAGAAGTTGTTTGTAAAGTCATAGTGAGACAAACTGGTAGCTTTGATGGCTTCCTTGATAGAGTGAATAGTCTGGAAGGAAATCCATTGTTTCCTAGGCTGTGCTATTAGTGTGCTGTTCAACTTGGGACAAGTTATTTCATCTGTTTGACTCAACTCTGCCAGCTCTTTTGGCATACACCTCTTATCCATGTTGCCATTTAAGTTGTCAGCTTTGTCAGTTGAAGACTTTCTTAAGCCATGTTTGCACAGTTGCAATTGAGGCAGTACATTTCAAGGAGTTACCTCTGCACTGCTGGAAGTTCTGCATCTCCCCTGAAATTTGATATCTGACTGTGAATGCTTTAATTTCATTGTGGATGTAAATTAAAACAGGCTAAATTAAACTATGCTGAGGCATTGCTATGAAAATGGTTTACACTAACTTTGAAACTGTAATAGGTCAGGAGCACACATGTATCAGGTAAGATGGGGTAGCGTCCCAGGGTGTACTAACTCATTGGCTTCCCATTGTGCTGGTATGTCCCCTATGTTCTGCAGAGTGCTTTGAGCAAAGGAGCTCATGGCCCATTTTATGTCAGTACTCACTATTTTAGTAATAATAATGATAAATCTGAATAGTAAAATGACTCTGCTCAGATGTTCAACCTCTGCTGCTCCTTTGATTAAAGAAAGATTTAATGCTTTAATTTGAGACATGTTTTGTTAAAGAATAGAGGGCTTTGATTCTCATGTTTACAGAGGGGTGCACTTCCTGAGCAGAATGGAAAACATTCTTTGTTGGTGAAGGATGTTGAAAGTACAGGCACTCCCTGCAGCTGATGGATTTGTTCTGGACTCATATTTATCGGTACATGTTAACAGAAAAGAAAAATGTTGAGGTATTGTTCCACAAACAAATGTTCCACTCTTTTGCTGAGATGGGTACAAAACCTGCAACCCCACCTGAGTCATTTCTTGACGTCAGGACACCTTTGTGTCAGGATTGCTTTCTTCTTTTTATTTTCTCTTGATGTTCATTCCTTTCCTTCATATTTTTGTCAAATGACTATAGCTAAGAAGAAAATTTGAATTGCAAGTGTAAAACTCCCAAAACAAGCACCAAACAGCTCCCTTGATTATTCGACTACCTGTGGGTTTTTGTTTTAGGTTTTTTTTTCCTTTTCTTTTTTTTTTTTTTTTAAGACTGGTGACCGATTCTTATAGCAAAGACAAAAATGAGATTTTTCTCCATTTTATTTCTGAGGGAATCAAAGTTAAATGCCTATTGTATAGTAGAGAAAGAACATGTATTATGTATACTATTGGTCTTCTGGCTACAGTTTGGCATTATGATTTTATCAGCACTGCAGAGTGTCACTAATATGACCCAGAGCTTAAAATTGCTACTGTCACTGTAACATGTGTTTCTTCTAAAACTATTATTGTCAGCCAGCCACTGCAAGTCCAATTTCACATTCTAGCATCCTCTCTGAGAAGAGCTAGGCTTAGCTTATCATCCTCTTGGCACAGAAAGGGATGCGGTTTTGAGCTCTGTAGGATACAGTCAGAGCTGAGGAGTGCCATTCTCCAGGAGCAGCACATAACAAGTACTGAGTTTCAATCTACTTTCTCTTCAAAACCAACATGAGCATCCCTGGCTTGGCCAAAACTCAAAGATAAGAATTTTCCGGGCTCTTAAAAGTAGAGGCGAGATTACTACAGTTTGAGAGATGTGGAGACCATTACAGCTTGAGCAGAAGGAAAGCTTTCAGTTGCTCTGTAAGAGACTGGCCATTATTGGTGCTTTTGAGAAGGTGCAGCATGCCTGTCCTTTTCGCTTGTGCAAGGCAAGCTGATTGCTACAGGAGTAACAAGTTACAACCCTCCTGAAGTGGTTTTAAGAGTGTAGCACTGGCCTACACTCCATAAATTGGAAGGCTGTGAATCCTGGCTGGCCCTGCAGAAAATGCATTGTGTATTGTAGGCTCTTTGTGATCTCTTCGCCTTTGCACACCTTCGCAGAGCCAGACACAATCCAGCCCATTATCTGTATGTGAGAGTTTTCGCTATTATAGACTTGTAAAACTTCCTATTAGCAATTCTGATTTGGGAAGGACAATTGGAGGCTGAAAGAATGGCAAATGCAACCCGGATATAACTTTTTGATCCCAGAACCCAATTAAATTTGTGGTTTTAAAGTGCATGTGACTCCTGAGTTCAGCTCTAATACTAGATTTATATTATTTCCTGGAATGAAAGTCACTGCACACAATTTTCAGAGAGGCATAATAATGATCCAGTGAAAAATGAATCCAGCTTTTGATTCTCCCCTTCCCCCACCCAACAGAAATAAGATAGAGAACCAATTTAGTTTTATATTGGCTATTCTTTTAATGCTCAGTAACTTTCCTACCATCAGTGACATTTTTTTTCCCAGATATCTTCTTCATTAGTGCTGCTGTTGCTACACAGTGTTAGTGTGCATTTGTCTCGACATGGCTAATGCTATAGCGATGCTACATATTTGGGGAGAAGGAAAAATACAGAATATTGACTGGAGGAGAACCTTTCTTATCAGAAAAATACTTTTTGCCTGGACAAGTTGGAGAAGTGGGCCTGTGTGAACCTTGTGAGGTTCAACAAGGCCAAGTGCAAGGTCCTACACCTGGGTTGGGTCAATCCCTGATTTCAGTACACAGTGGGGGATGATATGATTGAGAGCTGCCCTGCGGAGGAGGACTTGGGAATGCTGGTTAATGAGAAGCTCGATATGAGCCACTGGCAATGTGCACTCGCAGCCCAGAAGGCCAACCGTATCCTGGGCTATGTCAAAAGAAGCGTAGCCAGCAGGTCGAGGGAGGTGATTCTGTCCCTCTGTTCCTCTCTCGTGAGACCCCACCCAGAGTAGTGTGTCCATTTCTGGAATCCTCAACATGGGAAAGATATAGAACTGTTGGAACAGGCGCAGAGGAGGTCAACAAGGATGATCAGAGGGCTGGAGCACCTCCCATACGAGGACAGGCTGAGTGGGTTAGGGTTGTTCAGCCTGGAGAAGTCTCCAAGGAGATCTTATAGTGACCTCCCAGTACCTGAAGGGGCCCTACAAGAAAGCTGAGGAGAGACCGTTCACAAAGGCTTGTAGTGATAGGACGAGGGCCAATGGGTATAAATTGGAGAGGGGCAGATTTAAATTAGACATAAGGAGGAAGTTTTTCATGATGAAGGTGGTGAGCCACTGGCACAGGTTGTCCAGGGAGGTTGTGGATGCCCCTTCCCCGGAAGTGTTCGAGGCCAGGTTGGATGGGGCCTTGGGCAGCCTGATCTAGTGGAATGTCCCTGCTGATGGCAGGGGGGTTGGAACTGGATGATCTTTGAGGTCCCTTCCAACCCGAACTCTTTTATGATTCTATGAAATACCCTTTTTATAAGCTCACTTTTCATGAATAACCAGTATTCTGTGAGACGTGTTTCTCTTTTTAATTCTGTTAAGGTCCTATGCCTAAAATGTTTTGGCCTGATCAGTTAAGGTAAGGGAGAACTTTAGACAGCAGTAACTGTGAATGCTTGGTGCTGTGCAGCTATCTAGCTCAAAACAGCTTTCATGCCTCTCAATTGTTATGAGAAACACTTTGGTTTTGGACTAGCAGTACTGTGTCTGTGCCCTCTTCCTAGTTGTATCACAGGACAGCTTTTCTCCCACAAGGAGACTGTTATCTTAATTCTGCTGCTTCTTGGAATTTGTGGCACCTTTTGCTCTTACAGAGTTCTAGGAAAGAGAGCTGAGATACACCAAAGATGAAAGGAAGCGTCCTTGCCCTACTCTTCATTCTTCTTACTGAGTTGTTAGCTGTGGAGCTTGGCAAGTTGTGTGAGCAGTATGGGGTTTTTGGTCTCTAAAGTGATATACCCGAGAGCTTTGGGGAAAACTGTAAGTTAGGAAGGAAGTAAATCGAAGTTCTGTTTTCCTTGGAAAGAAATGAAGATGGTTAAGAAGTCTTGATTCCATAGAGTTGTGCTCTTTTTTCCCTATGTTTGCTGCCTGGTTCTTAATCTTGGGGGCACTGGCTACCTGTAATATTTATGATAACGAAATTTTTCTCCAGCAAGGTTTTGCTCTGAAAATAAGCAAGAGTCACAAGTGTAAATATGCTCCCTTGCTGTGACCGGGGGACTTACATGGACATGAGTGAAACTGTTTATTTTTATGTTTACCTGAAGTTGGAGCAGTGCAACCTATTTGGCATCCTCTTTGTAAGTCCACATGACTGGGGAATAAGCTGACTAAAGCACTATCTGATGTGTATCTAGATAAGTTCCAAAAATAGGTACATCTTCATAGTCTGTCTTTAGAGTATGAATTGCAGCTTTGTTTTCCACCTTCGATTGCTACGATGTGAAACTTTTCCCAAGCAAAGCTAATATACTTGTGAAGTAGAAGCGTGTTCACTTTTACTTCTTCCTGGGCATTTCTTTCTCCCTAATCTGAGCTCTATCCAGAGAGCTGGAGGAAATGTACATGGTAATGCAGTTCTTGGATTATCCTGGATTTGCGATAACGGTAGACACAGAGGGATGAATGCTGTCAAGAACAAGTTTCAGCTTAGAGGAATGTTAGCTGAAGATGAAAATTGCTATGAAGAAAAAGAACTGTTGCAGCAAAATTGAAAAGGAAACCACATGCTTTTTGACGCTTTTGGTGAAAATCCTTCTTGCACAGAAGTCTGCTGTGAATCATAAATATATCCATTAATTCCTGTTATCCTTTGTCCATTTCACATCAGAAGATACCTTGGCTATGATGATCATCGTTATTCTTTCTCTGCTCTCTTGACTGAATCAGAAATGACTGCATCAGCATGACTGTGATGTGGTCAGTGTGATGCTCATTTCAGATGCTGAGAGGAGAGGCAATCATCTATGTCCAATATCGAAAAGCAAACCCTTTCACCCACCTGAACTTAGTGAATCACTGAGATGTTCTGTGAGGCACCTCATGTACTCAAACTGATATTGATGTATTGAGTAAACCTTTCCTGGATGATACAAAGCTTATAGTATCTCCGAGTATTACCTAACAGAGGGAAAACTCAGGAAAATGAAGGCTTGACCAAATCTATCTTCTCTTCCCTCCCTCCTCTCACTCCTTCAGTACAGTTGACCACTTTGCACCTTGAAAAGACCGGTAGTGTACTTTGTGGCCTCTCCATTCAGAGTGAAGCGTGATTCACAAAATTTGGCTCTATCTCTTCATCTAATTTTTTTTCAGACTCTGTGGACAACAGCTCTATGCTATTGGTGCTGGTTTTGAGCTGAAGTTCCTATCTGGATAACATATCCCTGGATATGGAATGTTGAGCTTGCAGAGCTGGTCTGCTGCAATGAAATCAAGAACCAGATGAGTTGAAATGGATACTTGAATGAAATCATTATTATTCTCACAGATGCAGAAAAGTAGACATACAGTAATGGCTTAGACAAAATGCGTTGTTTAAAGACCATGTTAAATTAATTCCTCCAGGAAGGCTTGTGTTTTTATGGAGAATGCTGTCCAAGCAAGAAAGATCTGTTCTTCCTTAGTCCTACAGAGTAATTGAATATGATTTTGAAACTTCAGTCTGCTTCATATGTTACTGTCCGGGTCAAATACCTGCAAAACCAAATCTTAGACTACTTTTCCCATCAAGATGGACATGTTTAGAGGCCCTGTTTCTAATCACATATTATTTGAAGCCTAATATGATACTCTGAAATCAGAGTAGTAGTGTTCTCAACTGATTCACAATGTTTTCCAAAGTAGATTTAAGAGGTTTTCTTTCTTCTGTTAAACTTCAAATGTAATCCTGCAAAACTTTTAGGCTCTCAAGGCGGACCAATCGCCTTGCTTGGAGTGACATAGGCCCGATGGCCTTGGGGTTAGTGATACAGAAATTCACCTGTGGTGCTGCTTTATCATAAATCTGCTGCCAGTTCTGTGAGTGTGTGTCTAAAAGTCTTCTCTGCATTGTTGCTTATTGAGAGAAAACCATATATAACTTGTCTCATTCTGGATATTTATATTGTAAGGAAGGAGGGGGAAATTCTCTTTACAAAGGATCATGATTGATAGGAAAAAATGTGCCTATATTTACTTTGAAATCCTCTTTCTTTGAACAGGAAGATCCACAAGCACAACTTTGCTGGAGATAAACAGGTTAGAGAGTCAAAAAATGACGTGGTAGTTATTACTGAGAATGCATCCTCTGCACTTCATATATTTAGAATGTCTGTTATAATAATTTTAAAAGTTGCTTATGAGTTTTTTCCCAGCTTATACTTGGAAATCGGTGTGTAGGAAATGACCAAGAAATAGATCATCCCATTTAAAAGTTTTGTAAAATAATAGTTAACATGCTTTGATTCTGGTTCCATACAAGACACCGGGTGTTCCACTCATTTGCAGGTGCACATGCACAGACGCACGGATGGGCATGCACCCATGTGTTGCTTGTCAGGTTGTTCGTCTGTAGAGGTGAAAACTGTCTTTATGCCTACAGTCTGTGATGTGCCTTTAACTTCTTTATTGCCAAGATGTACTTATAAATAAGGTATCAAATTTCCTCTTTGCCTTTTTATTTTCTCACTATGTGAACAAGTCTATACGTTAACTCTGATTTGTAGGTTTTCTTACATGTAAAAGTGATTTTTGGCACAACGGTGTTTCTCTCCAGGGTTCTAACAATATAATAATATATTATTTTGCATTACGCAGAAGTGTTTATTTTTAATCCCTGTTTTTTTCTGCTCTGAATGTGATAGGTATTCAGTAAACTATGTGTGCATGAGAAGGGTATGCTCAACATGCTGTTTAAAGGCTTAGTTACATTTTGAGGGGTTGCAGTCTGAACAGTGACACACAGAAGTGGCGCCTGGTATAAATCTTAGTTTTCCTCTGAGACTTGCTTCTTGGGTAAGTAGAGTAGCACATTAGCTCAACAGCCTTTTGCCGTGCTAGAGCAGTATTCCAGTTTTAGATTAGCTTTAACTGTTCTTAAATCTTTATCCTGTCTACAGTGCAAAGATGTTGTATAAATAAGCACAGCTGAGTAGTGTGATGAAGGTTGTGAGATGTGGTCCACAGCATGGTTGAATCCCATTATGATGGTTAAGAATTGTCACGAGGGTAAAAACTTGAGGTTAAAAAGGCAATATATTTGTAGGTCTGGTGAAAAATGATGCGTCATCACTGATGTGACATCTTGTTTACTAATCTTTCATTGTGCTGGAAAGGAAAGCCTTCAATTCTCATTTAGCCATCTCATGAACACTGTTCTCTTCCTTCATCGCACCTCTTGCCAGTGATCCTTAGGAAAAGATACAAAGCTAGGCTGTAATGGTTTTGGGGTTTTATTTTTTCCTTTTCCTTCTCATGGGATCCCAAAAGAGTATCTGACTCCTATTTGAGCCTCAGTGGAAATTGCCTGTCTGATTTCCATTCCAACATAATACATCATGAATATTAAAACTCCTAAAATATGCAGCTGTGTGTGCATTTCTGCAAGTACTTCAACTCTTACAAAAGCAGAGCAGAAATTTGCTGAGCTCTAAACAAAATACCTTCTTCCTTGAGAGATGTTTCTGAGTAGAGGTCAAGTATTATGAAGAGGTGAGGGCAAGGGTTTGCCAGCTCGGTATTGCCATTGGCGGTGCTGGCACTGGGGACAGCATTCAGACATGCAGACGAGGAGATGTTTCGGCAGCAGCTGCATACTGCTCTGCAAAACTACTGCAACAGTTTGGAAAAAAAAACCCTCCCAGTTCCTTTTTGAGTGAAAATATAGTGGTTACAAATACCCAATTGTTTGCTAAGGGCCGCTGTGCTTATTTTGGGTGGTAAGTTGCATTTGAGCCAAACACAGAAACTCGGCAGTTTCTGCAGAACCGCCTGTGGAGTGGGTTTCCACACAAGTAGCTCCAGCAAAATCTGACCTTCATTGATAAGAATGGAACCAGGAACAAATGTTAAATTTTTAGCTTTCTGCATCCGTCTTCATTTATTAGAAAATAAAAATTCTATGTCTTCATTGTGAAATCTCTGCTTAATAACTGTTTCCTCATAATGTAGAGCAAAACTAACAACAAAAAGTGGTTTTATGAGGCAAACAGTTGTTTGCTTTCAGAAAGCTAAGTAAGAAAACCTGAAATAAATAGCTGTGCAGTGAGAGTATGATTTGCAAGCAGTATTAGAATAAAGATAATAAAGAAGAATGACATTTCAATGTAAGAACTCGATTTAGTTGCATCAATCTTAATGCAGTGTTACCTTTTTCTGCATTTATGAAAGTAAAGGAATAAAGTGATAGGGGCCTTGAAAACCTAGATATTGTAATGGAGACAGCTTCCAGCAGAATCCACTCTTCATTAAGAAAACAACTTTTAGTATTGCAATAAATTATTTTTTTAATTAAGACTTCCCTGTATCTTTATCCTTCTTGATCGAATTGCTAAGTTAGTAGTTCTGAAATGCAGGGCATATGAATAATGCAGCTTTACAAATAAGAAATGTGTGCAAGAAAAAATCATTAGATTGCAGAATCAGTCTGTTACTGAACGTTGATTTAAACAAGTGTAGGCTGTTCCATCCATTTGTTTTCCATTCCTGTTGCTTTAGTTTGTAAACTTTTTTGAGCACAGACATTTTATTTTGAGCTTGCGTAGGGAGCAGGATTTTGCCTTGGAGTCATTGGTACTGCTAGAAAAAAAACAACCTAACCCAAACCCAAAATTATGTTTTTAAGGGAGGAGGAATCGCCAAAAGTGTGAGATGTAACACAGATTATACGTGGAACTTGAACATACTACTTTTCAAATTCTGTTTGGTCTTTGATCCATCCAGCTCAAATGGTATGTGGAAATGTTAGTGAAAAACAGCTAAGAAGAAATTTTAGGAACTTCTCCTCAGCACATTATAAAGATACAAATGCCGTGGCTATAGTAAAGTAAGATAGCATGATTTTAGAGCATATTTGTAGGAAATAAGCAAATGAGGTTACTCAGTGGTTGGTATTAAACAACTGTTAGTATTGGTCTTAACCACTTACCAGTATAATTTGATAAAGAGTTTTTTACTGTATGTGTTGATTTGATTTATTTTAAGTTGTGATATAATACTAACATACTTGTAATTTAGGCAGGGGATTTTTCTTGTTATTGAAAAAACATAAAGAAAATCCTATTGATTTGCTAAAACAAACTTGGATATTATTTTCAATCAATACCTTTTAAAGAAACTTTTAATCAGTTCTTGTGAATCTAAAAGTTCAGTAATGTATGTTGTTTCTTGTGTTTTAAGACCAAATTTTTCTTTCCTGAGACTTCCTTGTAGAAGAAATTCGTTAACAGAGGATGACACCTCTTCTGTGTGTTTCTGCAGCAGGAACAGAATTCCTGCATTACCTTGTTGCGATCTTTCCATTGCCTTCAACGAAATCAGACCCATAAATCTCTGCTCGCTTCTATAGGCTATTTGAAGGCATTGTTGTCGAATCGGGTTTCTTCCATACCTATTCAGTTCATAAGATTCACAGTATTTGACTGAGGAGAATGTTCAGCTGTACCTTCTGGCAAACTCGCTCACCAAGGGGTCATTGCCTGCTTCTCATTATTAGAGAGGGTAGGGAAGGAAGAGTCGGGAGTGTTGCCATTGGTACCCAGAGAGAAGCTGTTCGCACCTTTTCTATGACTGTGGAAAGCAGTGTTGATTCCAGATGCCCTGCCCCAAACCAGGAGCCTATGTCCCTCCAATAGATAGCAGTGTTTCTTTCCATCACTGCTGCATCCTTGAAACTTTGTCTTCGAGAGCTCCCAGCTCCTTGATAGACGTGACTAAGCTCATCGGATCAAAGGGCAGTATTACCGAACATGTTAAGACTGAGGTCCGTTTTCCACCTTTTAGAAGTTCTTTCCTTATCAATGCCTCGTTTTACCTTCATGTGTTCTCTTGGTAATAGAGAAGTCGTGGTCTGAAAGGGAAGGAATCAGACCGTATTCATACCAGCTTATTTTTTCTGCCTCTTTTTGTGAATGTATCCTTTTTCAAGGTAAGTAAGAGAGAAAGATGACTTTGCCATTCTGTGCATGTTTTTAAAATGGTTCAATAAAATTCTTTCTCAAATCTAAAAATATAACACTGGCTTTTTATGTAATATACTGTCTTATCCAGAACTGATGGTTCACATCCAGGCCTTGGAGTATGAAGAGCTAGACTTTCAAAATCAGAGGTGCCATACTGTTGCATTCCTTACACTGGCCAGTACCTGATCACAAGTAATACCTTGTGCAACAGGTGTATTAGATGCAGCTGCCTAGAGATACTGTGGAGGTCAGAGGTGTATACACTTAGAATTTAAGACATGCATTAGTGTATGGCCCAGTTGTCAACATCTGGCTTCAATTCTCCTGTAGGAAGTGTTCTGCTATCCTCATAAAAGGGAACTAAAGAGAAAATGGAGCTTGTGTTTAAAAACTGACTTTAGGTTCGCTGCTGGGTGGAAGAAATATCCATGTGTTTTTAATAAAATTTAAGGGAAACATTATCAAAGGTTTTTCAGATGACTGTACATCCTCCTTCCCTTTAGCTCCATCAAAAAGTAATTAGGAAAGAATCTGTTTGGAGTGAATGGGGGCTACTCCATGAGAATCAGGAAAGAGGGGTGGAGGAGTAGTTTTACCTCCTGTAACTCTTCCCCTCTTATCAACTTCAATTATTCTTTTTGTATCTATACAACAGTGGGAAAGGATTTTCCTCACACTAAAGCAGGGCTCTTTCTTTAGCTCTTTGCAACCACTGATACTTCCTCCTGTGAAGGTTTATTTCTAACCATCAGTGGCAATGTTGTGCAGTTCTTTGAGAGTGTTTTATCAGGGCTGCCTTGAAACGTGTGTTGATGCTGTTCAGAAATGTTGTGGACATGTGGTTTTGGTTATATATCATGTAACAGAAGTTATAATGAGATTTGATCATAGGTAAATGAAGACCTCTGCGGTCTCGTAATTTGTAAATTTGTCTAATAGGTGTTGCAAACATCTCATTTGTGATAGATCTACAGCACAGCTCAGTGAAATATTAATAGCCCCAGGAAAGAAAAAAAAATCTTCTTCCAGATATCAAACATTTTGTATATCTCCTGATTAGGATACTTTTCTTATTTATTTACTTACTTATTTTTAAACCATGACACTACAGAAGTACAGGGAATTCTGTTCCTGCAACCTCATGGTAAAAGCAATTATATTGCGTAGGAACATTACATTCTCTGATGTAGTCAGTTTGGGGAAAATTTACAAGGTAGTGGTGGGTGATAAGTGTGCAAATCACATTATTTGTTTAAAGGATTATAAAAGCTGAAAGAGAAATGAATTCAGTAGGGTTTGTGGCTTTTTCATTTGTGACTCTTGAAGCCTTGGTCTATAACATCAGACAGTGCAAAATCAGCATTCTTAAACTAATTCTGAAATTGTTTAGGTTTGTAGTGGAATAGGCATAGAAAATGTACTCACTGGAAAAAGTGAAAAAAGTGAAAAGTGACTCACTGGGAGGGGTAGGAGCCTTTGTCCTCCAAATCTGAATTTTTATTTTCACAGTTGTGGGTAATACATAAACTGGAGAGACCTAGAACTTTTTTCTTTTCCTCCTTTAACACCTTTTGATTGAGAATGTGAAGTGCCGCAGTATCTGCTACCTTCCTATAATTGCTACTTTTACACATGTAACAAATATGTCCCATCAGATTTTATTTTTCACTTACATACTGTGTCCTCTCTTGTGAAATCTGTTTGAGTTTAGCTGCATTACTGGGGCTACACCAGGGGAAGGGAGAGGACAATGAATCTTAAAGTCTCCCTGACGTTACAGTAAGTCTGACTTGAAATCTCTTTGCTTGTGGTGATTTCTGTCTTTCCTGGCAAACTTATGTTCTTTGAGCTACAATTTTTCTCATCAGAATCTCTTGATGATGAAAATACTGGATGCTGAACTGAAACTCAAGTTTCCCTTGGTCATATTTTCCTTCCTGGATGGTCTGTTAACAAAGACAACAGTAAGTGTGAGGGTTCATCTTGAAATTCTGCAGTAATACAGGGATGTCCTTAAATAGCACTGCAGAGCCTTATAAATTAAGAATTTTAGGCTTTTATTGTTCTAAGGAGTCTGCAATTATAGCATTGGCTTGTGCATGAATGTATATTATTCAACTGTTTAAAAAAAATGAGTAATTCTCAGAGAGTGGTGTTTTGCAAAGTTGGAACTTGGCATTATAAATCCATTCTTTAGCATTTGAGTGAAACATGAGAAAAGAGTGCAAGTCTGTCAGAAGTTAACTCCTTATGGTCTTTCTTTTAGCTAACTAATGGAGTTACCCTCCTTTCCTTCTGTGATAATTTAGAGTATTTTATTTTGCTTTACAGATTTTAAAATGCAAGACATCCCTTCTAACAAATCAGTCCATTCCCAAGTCGCTGCACATCATCAATTATTATATAAACTCCTAACAGATCCACTTTATGCTGAAGTTTGCATGCACCTCATAAATGCTAAGCCTGAGCTGGTACAAAGTTCTCCACCACTTGGCATTAATGAGCATTCTTGAAGGGGAACGGGAATGGAGAGAAAGAAAAAAGAATCCCACACTACTTTTTGTCCAAACTTGCCTCATAGGCCTTTGCCTTTTGAACATTTCTTATTATAAGGATTTTTTTAAAAACTTAAATTAAAGGTAAATTTTCTGGTTAGTTATGTTGTTTATAGAAAAGTACCATAATCTTATTGGAAAAGGGTCTGATCCCCTAAAAGGACGACATGTAAAGTATACTTTTGGGTTCTTTAATTTTGCTTGGAATTTTTGAGACATCAAGGTACGTTTGGTTCACATTTCCAGACTTTTATGTACATTGTGAGGGCTGGAAGTACACTTTCAGGACATGAAAGCTGATGTTCTTAGATAATCATTTGTTTGCAGGAGCTGGAGTTTTAAATAAAACATCAAATATGAGAAAATCAGAAGAATTGTCAATGTTGTCATTACCTGAATGCAGTTCAGATGTGCAGTGTTGAAAAGTTGTCATCTGACTGTTACAAGATGGCCTGTGACATAGAGCAGTTGTCTCGGAGACAGGTGTGTATTAGGTTGATGTAACAAAATTGCTACCTGCAGAAAGATAGGCAGAGCTCTACTTTCATTTCTCATATTAACTTCACATGTGATGAGACTAGGAGACCATGCTAATTGTCAGGGGAGAAAATACTGAGCTGTCACTCTGAGGACAAAAGAGTCTGCGTGTATGTAGAACAAACCAAGGTAATGATTGCCCTGGATTTTAGCATTGTTATAAACTAAAAACATGTAGAAGTATGGTTTTGCTGGAATCTCCTTTCCAAACTTCATTCCCATTTTAGCCTGTTACATCGTTTCCATTAGAAAATATAACTCCAGCTTTTTTGTTTTTCTATTTCCTGTGTATGCATTGGTTGGAAAAAAGCAAATTTGACCTGCTAGCATGAGTTGGAGACAGTTTTGATGTATTCTTATGTAGAAGGATGTCTAGCACTTGGCTGAGGCTGACTTGACAGAAGAGCTTTTAATTCTTGTGCAAGTACATGGAGACCTGGCATCCACTTCCAAGTGCAGCTGGGGTCAGTGTTACTACACACAAGTTCACAGATTGTTCCTCTCTTTTAGCACAGGAGTGCTTGCAATCTGGTTCAAAACTTGCTGATTTCTGCTTTTAGTTGGAGAATGCACATAGGGATATATATGCTCCTAAACTCCATTCCTGTTGAAGGCGAGTGCCTCGTAAAAGTGTAGGGAGTACACGTAAGCCCCATTGGAAGTGGCACACAGAGTCAGTGAAGCCTCTCAAATCCTGCAGTCAGCCTGGCAGAATCTTGAATTTGAACTCGAAACTCAGGAGATTTGATCTGGAGCTTCAATCAAAGAGCTGTTCCTTTTGTGTCTTGCAGTCCTTCATTTTCAAAGATGTTCCTGTTTAAATGTGTCTTGACCACATACAGGTGACCTATGAAGGGCAGGAAATAATCAGAAAGTGTTGAGATGCTCTGTTATGTTTTATTTCAAAGCCCTGACCTGTGTAGGATGCCTTCTGAATATCTCTGACCATCTCCTCTCATCTCTGAGTCCTCTATGGCAGATCTTTTGTCATCGGTTTCCATAAGTGAGAGCAGAGAGGCTGTTGGCAAACCTTATGCCCTTTTAATATCTGCTTGAACGCATCTAAAGCAAATCGGGGAAATAATATTTATATAACATGGTCATGAAATCATTAGCAAGCTGGCTGGCAAATTAGAATTTTTAACCAAGGGAAATTTAATTAAGTAATGACATAGTTGTAGTGCTATTTCATATCCTCCTGCTAGACAAGTCTTCATTGTGAGCTTGAGTAAATATTGGATATTTATCACACAGGATGTTAAATATTTAAATTTTCCCGTAACAGATGAATATATATATATATGTATTCCTACCTGGTAGGCTGCTGCTCAACGTTGAATTAGACGGACAAGTTTCTCTTCAGTTGTCTTTCTTGAGTATCAACTTGTAATCTACAAGCATTAAACTAATTGAAAGTAGGAGTTTGCTATTCCAATTCCACATTTAAGTCGCTACTCCAGGCATTAAGGCTTTTATTTCAGGAGAATCTCCTAACAGCCTGATCCTGAATGGTCTGGTCAGCGGCAACCAGCATTTGCAGCTGCTACTATGCTCTTAGCTTTCATGGGACCTCTCTCATATTGGCGTTTAGCATAAGGGCTTTTCTAGAGCAGGATGTTAATCAAGCATGCTGTGAGTTCTCTTTGGCCAAAACATCCATGTTTTTTCTCATGAGTGTTTGTGCATCCCAGCTGCCACAGCATTACCTGGCAGGCTTATACAATGCCTACGTGAGTGACATGTACAGGTTCAGCTCCAGGCTGGGAGTAAATTCTTATGGATGTATTTTTGAAGGCTGTAAATGTGTCCTCTTTCTCTCAAATTTTTTTTTGTTACATTATCCCTCTCACCGTTTTCTAGTCTCCAGGGCAGAAGATGCAGTGGTTCCTACAGATCTTAGCCATGAAGCAGTTGGTCCAAGGGAGCTACGGTTATTGCATTGCTCCTTGATTAGCAGATCTTAGTAGGAACTTAGATCTAGATCTAGAGTCTTGTGACTGCAAGACTGCTTGGGAGAGCAAAAGACTGTGGGGCCAGAAGGAAATTTATTATTAGCACTTGTGTCTGACTTGTATCTGTGCCACCAGCTGGAAGGGAGTTTGAGGTATGCAGCGTAAGAAACAGCTTATACTGAAGCTAGAGTGGCAAAGTAGAATCAGTTTTGTTACGTGTGGTGTCTTCAGCAAAGGTATTCTCATGTTGTCTCTCTGTTATCTTTATTTTTTGATTTCAGAAGACATACACCATCTATTTGTGATTTTGAATGCATTAAGAAGCAGTCAAAACAGTGACAGCTAGATCAGAAATACAGATGAGTTCCTCTATCATAATTGCATATGATAATCCTCTCCATTATTGTTATTTTCAAGGAAATAATAGTGATTTTAAATTAGTCTTTGATTTGTCTTCTGTGCGAGAACCACAGTAGTTATCTTTGCCTTAGAACTGACCAAGCTGCAGTTTCTTATTCAGTCCTTTAGTATCAGCTGAGCAAATGCAGTGCTGTTCTGCAGCATAACTGTATAAATCAAAACCTAATATTTGCTACCACCTTTTAAAAAGTTGCTGACATTAGAGAGATGCTAAATGAGCCTTATTGATGCTTCGTTCTAATTAAATACAAGGTAAATGCTCAGTAATTGCACCTTTCATTAAAATGTGAATGCGTGATTTGCAAGCTTTGCGGTGCTGCCCTTTAAAAATAATCTGAAAATATTTTGGTCTGGTGGCATTTAGTCAGTATAGCTTAGCAATGTATTGGTAACTTAATAAGCTGCTGGCATTTGTTTTGGAGAAATTGTCCTTCGCATGCAAAGCTGTCAGGCTGCTCAACTATGTAATTCTTCATGTGGAATAATACGATAAAATTCTTGGTATACAATTGAACACTACCATGACCAGTGCTTGGGATCTTTGTACGTGGACTGGCATTGCTTCACAGCAGAAGTATCGTTTGATGACAAACATTCAGATTTCTTTGCATCTGTCTTTTTCTTTGCAATCTATCTTCTTTACGAGGTAGACCACCTACTCTCAGCTGTGTACTTCATTCTGAGCAGTTGCATGTTGTGAAATGGAATGGGCACTCCGGTTATTTTTCATGTTGTTTAAATGGATAAATGTTGGACTTAGGCTATTAATACTGCAAGTGTTTATGCCTTCTATGGAAGCCTCACATGTGCCATTTTGTGAGAGGAAAAGATGGGGAAAATTTACATTCTTGCCTGCTTTAAATTAGGACCTGTAGTAACAATTTAGACTATTGTGTTATGAGAGCATCGATTTCATCTGTTTCAATGATTCCTTTTAATGAAATTGTTCAAGGCTCAGTTCACCACAGAGGAGACGCTGCTCTCTGCATTATTGGAGCCAAGTTAAGGTCACAGATCTTGGCTCTTCCGTCATGAGAATTATTCAATAGAAAACATGGATGGGCCAGAGAACAATTTTCAGCTAATTCCATGATTGCTTTGAAAGCAGTGGTGAAAAGCACAGGAGTTAATGAGTCTCTCCATTACTTACTCATTCCACCTAACTCAGCAAGCCAGATAAAAAAAAAAATGGATTTTTAGCTGAAGCTGTTTTTAGTGTCCCCAAAATAGACCCATTTCAGCTGAGAAAGAGGCTTACGTCTAGTGAAAGATCAAATGCTTGAAAGATTGACTCGTCTGCTTTCTGTTCTCCTGTCAGTCAGTGGTCTTGAGGAAGTCACTTCATCTTTATTTCTGTCTTCTCATTTGGAAAGATAATATTTTCTCACTTTGTGAGGATTCTGACTTTGCAGTGTTTGAGCTGCCTAGGAAATCACAAGTACAATTAACTACAAAGTATTCCTGTTGGCTAGCACAATTGAAATAGCATTTCCTGTTCCTTAATGTACTTGGGATATGTTTATTTTTTTTTCTTAAACCCCTCCGCCTGCAGATACTGCCACCAAAACCCACCAAAAAACAACCAAACAAAAAAAAAAGCCAGCCTGGATCGTCTCTGTTTCTTCATATGATGTGCCTAGTGTAGGGTCCTTTAAAAAGAAAGGTAGGCAGTTGGAGAAGAGCTACACAAGTACTTGAGTTGAAATCCAGTATCTAAAATGCTAAGGAAATAATTTTCATCCAGTTATGCATATGTGTGTGGATTTAATTGGAAATATGTTGCTGTATACAATATAATAACTATATGTAACATGTTTTGCTATATATATGGATATAAATATTTGGTGTAATATAATCAGTATTGATAACAACTATAAGAAAGATGTAAGCATGTATATGCTTGTGTACTAATATATAGGTAAAATTTAGCAGATATAATAATAATTGGATAGGTACAATAATGTATTTCATGTTCAGGATGGCCTTGAGCAACAATTCCCACTTCAAAGGCATATTCATAGGTTACTGCCCCATAAATATGTTTATGGTGGCAAACTCAAAAACCCCTTCTTCCTGCGCATCCTTTGTGCATTCCCTAGATAGCATTGATAGAAAGCCAATTTCCTTGTTTTCATGTAAACAAGGAAAGCTGCAATTCAGAGTGGTTTGTCTGGCACAGAAAAGACAAATAATAGTAATAATACCTACCTCTTATATAGCACATCTCAAATCATTTTGTCTAACTATGAATCAGGCGCTATCAGGGAATGCCAATTCCTCGTGTTATCATGGTGCGAGTCCTGAATGCTCCCCAGGTCTTGCAGGATTGTTAGGTTGTGTTGAAGAAAGCAAACAGAACTCACTCAAAATTTAAGGCTTGTGCAAGGTGGAAAAGACAAGAAAATAATCCAGGATTATATGGCTTGAGAAACATGTTTTCAGCAGGTGCAATTCATTCCCAAATGCACTTGAGTTGTGGTCCCTCTTCATTATGCTATAGGCATGGGTGGAGTTTAAAGATCCCTTTTCTGCATGGCACGTCTGGGCTGTGATCCTGACTCATGTCTCCTGTGGCACACCTGGCAGGAAAACAGGTAACAGTAACTGTTTTGGCTCAGTGGTTGTAACTGGGGTCAGGAGGTCGGGTGGGCTCATCTGTTGGTCTTACCTTCCCTTCTCTGATCTTTTCTGCAGTAGCTTACTGCTTCCTTATGATTTATCTGTCTTTTGACCTATTCTGATGAGAAAAGGATCTCTACAAAAATTCCACTGGGAAATATACTGAAGTGTTGGGAAAGTCCAAAAAAGAAATCTACATGTTTATACTCTGGCTTGCGCTCAACCCTGAGGATCTGAAGTGATCATCTTACTTTTGCACGTACTTCGCTTTCAAGAATATGTACAGTTGTGTGTGAATGACTGGAGGAGAAATAATGCCAGGAAGGTGAGAGGGAACTCCTGGGCCATATTTTGTTTCTTTAACTACCGTGTCACTGATGTGAATGTGATTTCTAGTCTCCTTGTCTGGTCTTTATAAGTGATATATGACTTCTGCTTAGGCTGCTTCTCATTTTTTCCCCTTCTGAGATGCAGAGGTCAGCTCTGCAAGGAGGAGCTGACATGGTGAGATGCAAGTCCTGAAAGTCCTTTTTAGTAACAGTGGGCAGGGAAAAGAGAAACTTAGGGTCAAGGCATAAGACTAGAGTCTATGTGGGCTTGTGATTGCTGAGTGTTCCCTAGAAATAACTCAAATGCGGTGTGGGGAAAATAAAGCTTTGCCAGTCTGAATTGCCATTCACCTCCCTGCCTTAAACTTGGCTTGTTTAAGTAGGGCAAAAAGGCTAATTAAACTTTGTATTTATATTGCCTGGTTGTGTAGTCCTGTGTTCCAGTCAGCCTAAAACATTCATGAATGAGCCAGACAAGTATATAGAATAACATATTTTGCAGATTTTACAGGTAACGTAGTCTTCAGTTCTTGATGAATAACCATAAAGAGAAACAGAATGCCATATGCTTGTTTTAATCAAACCGGCTGAACTGCAAGAAGTGATTTACTATTCTTTAGTTTTTGAAGAAACTTACCCTATGCAATAATACTTGTTTTCCCTATACCAGTTTGTCAACCAAACTATGCAGATTGAAGCATTCTCTAGATAGCAATAGATAAAGGTAACAATAAAGGCCCGTGAGTGTCATGAATTTATCTATTAAATACATGAGGAGCATTTTATTTAGGATCGATGAAGATAATTGTGACCACGGGATTCATGCTTACCCTCACTGTTGGTAATTGCCTAACAGTGGTAATGAGACTTATGCTAATTTACACCCTAGGATTGATAAGTGATTCCTGGAAGTGACTGTTAGTGGTGCTGAATTCCTGTAGTTCCCCCTGCTCTAGAGATCTAGAAGATGCTTAATTTCTCTAACCTGGGTGCCAGGTGCTCTGTAGAGTAGTCCTTGTAGATTTTACTGTAAATAATTAGACTCCAAATAACTTATATATATTTACATTTTTTTAAAAAATGTGACTTGTATGGTATCAATCCGGCAAGTTCCATAGTCCTAAATTCTTTGAGGAGAGAATAAAGAAAGTGACAAGTGGTATTGAAAACGAGAGGAGGAAGGAACAATGGAATTTAAGGAGCCAGTAAAGTGGCTAAGCATGGTAATTGAGAAGTAATCTATCTCAGTAGAATTTATGGAAATACATCAGTAGTTACTTTGTTAAAAGCTAATAACTAACTTGTTCAGTTAAGTTATTACTTACATGCTTGTGTATGTGTATGAATGTGACGAGAAGCACAAAATGCTGCAGTTTTATAGTGGGAATCTGCACAAGTGCAGGTTTGGAACAGGACGGTCACAGCTGGGCAGGAAGAAATCAACATCTGAAAGTTTTTCTTCTGAGGAAGTATTTTTTTGGTCAGTTTCTCAGGTCCTATTCTTAGTTAAAGGCTTCTTCCAGGTGCTAGTAAATGGCCACTTGTTTTTTGTATCGATTTTTGTTATCTTGCATTGCCTGGCTGAGACCCAAATTTTAACAAGAAATATATTTTTAACGATTACTACAGCTTCATAAAATAGTCAACTATTTCAGCTTTCTTTTAGTAGGCAAATATGTAATTCTTCTTAAATACATGAAGAGGCAATGTATAGGGAATTAAATTACATGAACGTGACTTATATGATCATCAAAGGCAAACTTTTTTGTTAAAATCCTGATTTATTGCAACTACACTGCATTGAATAAACTGTTTAATGATCCATACATTTAATTCCCTTTTTCAATCTTGTATTTATTGGTTTTGCTGTGCTAGCCTGTGTTATGCTTTCAGCAATGCTACTTGCTCATTGTGCTTTTTTGGTGTTCTTCCACGAGCTTTAAAAATCATAAGTTCATCCAAAACGTTAATTAGGAAAGAAAAGGCTGTGATCAGCATTACTCAAACATGAGATATTAAAATAAGAAATGGCACAGAAGTCTTCTGATTCATCATATCAGGTGGCTTTTTTTCTGCTGTTGTCGAAAAGGGTTAGAAATAGACCCTCTTTATTTCAGTGCCCAGCCTGGCTAACTCAAGCCTTTGCATGTGAAGGACACGGCAAAGAAGAAAGCAATCCTTGCCACTACTACAGGGTAAAAGAAGAAGGGAATAGTGGCTGATGAATCTTTGCAATGAAGGAAGGGAAAATGGAAATAGAAGAGTTGCTGTAGGTTGTTGCTGAAGTTTATGTTCCACAGATGAAACATACAGTGGAAATCCATGGAGGTAAAAGTGTTTGATGACTTAAAAAGTAGGAGTCATTTTCTTTGAGGAGAATCATCAACTGAGTGAAATGGATTTTCCCAGAACTGTCTGATTTAAACCAGGACAAGACCTGTCATTTGAACTTGTATCTTTAGTCCTAAGGGAGAAATTCTTTTCCATCACTGAAGAAAACAAACCAGAAACCTAACTGTATTATGAGGAAAGTCAAGAGACTTTAATATTTTGCTGGCAAACATTTCAGCAATGTTTGTAAACTATATATAGATTCTTGAGTCATATTTCTTAAATAATTGCTAGGCACGATTTCAGTCTATGAGAACTTTATAGAAGATGATATGAAATTGGAGTAGGGATGAATTCCTTACAGATGAAGTTGCTAAAATAATACTTAGACCATTTTACTATATTCATTTAAATTAAAATTCTACCTTAGAACCCTGCCATAAAGCACAACATGGCATCATTCATAAAATAATGTGGTTTGATAACAAGCTTTTAAGAATACATCTTATAAATCTGTTGGATTCCACCAGTAATGTTTATGTAGAAAATACATTCCAATACCGCCCAGACTTTTAGGAGACAGAATTCGTCTGCATGTTACTTTGCATGGGTAATGCTTTGACTTCATTATTAGCTGGCTGATGATACTGATGTTCTCAAAGTGCTAAATAGATTCAATGCATTATAAAATGCTGTCCTGTGGGATATTCAAAGGATTTAAATCCAGCCTTGATTATTGTTTTCACTGCTTACTCTATGAATGAAAATAGACACTGCAGATCCGCTCAAGAGTTGTGGAAATCCCCAGAGTTTGACCTCATGTATAATTGTTTTCTCCCTTTTAGTTGCCTGGTGCCATTCAGGTGCCAGCTGATTTTTACATACCAGCATTGTCAGACATCAAGTATTATAGTAAATAAATTGGAAATTTGGTGACAAAAATGGTCCACCTCTTGCTTTACAAACCCCAAATGCTTGATAGTTTAGCAAGAGAACTGCTTCTTATATGGCAGGTTGTCCTTTCCTCTGTGTTACTTTAAATTCTTAAGCGGCTGTAACATGGAGAAAAATACTGTACAGCACCAGCTGGAAATGTCTTTTTTTTTATAGCACAAATGAGTTGGAGCTGCTTGTGTGGCTGCAAATACCGTGTTCTGTATGGAGGGCTTTTGCAGTGCCCTGAGGACCTCCAACCTCACCTGGTCTGGCAGCCTATGCAGGCCAGGGCAAATCTTCACCTACCTCCATCAGGAATGCTAGCGTGCTGTATTAGATTATGCTGATAGCCAATCAGCAGGAGTTACCTTGAGGATTGCTCTGCCAGGGGACTGTTGCACACTGAGACCAGGACAATAGTTAAAGCTTATGGGAAGCAGCACTTTTATATGCCTATTTTCTCATGATCCAGCATAGCGCCTAGCCAATACTGCCCTAATGCTGTTTTATGTCTTTTTGTAGGAGATATGTAGGTATCTCAGTTCCAAGAAGTTAATAATGAAAGAAGATTTGTGATGTTTCTTTTCTCTTTTCTCTTCTTGCTTCCTGACACCCCACCCAGCCCCCAGTAAAAGCTGCCAAGGGAGTATTTCAGTAAATAAAATGACAACACCCAAGTCTAACATAATAGCCTTTGCCATAGCGAGCTGCCCGTCATTCTGATTTTATACTTGATGACCAAAAAACTGGTCTTCGTGTAAATGCTGGAGGTTGGCATATTGGTAAGAGCTAGTATTCCAGCCTGGATGTCATATGTGGAAACTAAGTAACTTGCAGTGAGTCTCAAGAGTGTTTCACTGAGCAGTGGTTTGTTCTGGACAGTACTGGTGAAGCACATGACTTGAGTAACATCAGCACTGCAATGGAACAGAAACAATGGCAGCCTCAAATACAGGAGGGAGTGCTGTGCCTTTTCCTTTTTCTCTCAGTTAATTGATCTTTCTGCCTCGGTTTCTCAGCGTTATCTGCAGTTCTCATGCTTTGAGTGGCAAGTGTGATACACTGCTCTGTTTCTTGCCTACCCTACTCTGGCTTGAATATCACATGTGACCAATTCCTGCTAAAATGAGTTTGGCCCGGAGGAGAGATGCTCCTTCTGTTCTTGGGTTTCTGTTCTACTCTCTGCTATGTCTTTTTCAGGCTGAAGTACAAATGGGCTCTAACCCTCTACCAGTGTCAGAGTGAAGTATATTCAGCTCCACGCTTTTAGTGATGTTTATTGCAGGGAAGGTTTGATATGTTTCTAGGAGCTTATTGTGTTGCTCCCAGCCACCTCTGCATAAGGAAATCTAAATGTTCTCCAGGGTTAGGCTCGGTACGCCACCTCTGATGTGGCATGAGCATGAGCCAGGCCGGTTCCTCATGTATTGCCCCAGCACCCACAGCTGTTTGATCCGGCATGGGAGAGGGATTGCTCTTTAGTATCTGCTTACAGGTTCCTTATCTGTTAGTTTTTGATCCGTTTTACAACCTGCTTGTGCTACCTGCCACCCCAGCCTTTGGAGTCAGCAGATTCCAGGAGTTTGCCACCATAATGTGATGTTCTCTTTTTTTGTTTTAAAATGATTGTTTTCTAGTTTCAACTACTATCTGATGGTTTGTAGCGTGATGGGGTTTGGGGGATAGCAGTTCTGCATTCACCTTATCCACTCTCTGTACAGCTTTTGTAAACCTTGCTCTTATTACTGCTCACCTCCTACCAGCCATCAACTTTCCAGATTCAACTCTCTCAGCCTTTTTAGGCTCTCATCGTAAGGGGCAAGCTGCTTGGCCAGACTTTAGGCAAAAATTCTGACTAAGGCTGTTTTTGTTTAAAGTGGCTGTGTAAAATTAGGCATCCCAAGCTCTGGCCCTAAGGGAACCGAACAAGTGGCTGTTCTCAAACTGCTAACACCCCAGTAGTTCCTGTGCGATGATTAGGAACTGCTGAATCTTCCGCAATTTTGAAAATTAGGCCAATGATTTAGTTGTCTGAGGGTGGTATTTTCCAAAGAGTAGAGGTTAGGCCAACACAAAGTGCTGTGGCACTTTGCTTCAGTGGCGGATTTAAGTGTGTGACTTTATAAAAGCTAATACTTTCTGTAAAAGGATAGTTATTTAGTCATGTTACAGGGGCAAATGGGATTCGTGGAAGCTGAAGTAGGAAAGAAAATGCAAGGTATGCATACTTTCAGGTGCTATATTGTTCAAAATGTTAGCTTTGAGAAATATTTCTCAGAAGATCTTGAGACCGGCCAGTCTGGGAGTTTAATAACATGTCTTTGATCTGTAAATGTTATTATGCCATGGTTAAAAGGTAACTATATTTTTTCTTGCCCGGTAATCACTACTGGCTGAACTGCAATCTATTTCCTTTCAGGACTGTGTGGTTGGTTATAGCAGAACTGAGCTATTGACTGGAATCTTATCATTTATCTAGACTTCTTTTGGTTATTTGAAATGTGCCTGAGAGGTAATAGGTGGCAATTTGCATTCTTTTGTTCTGTGAATTTTACCTGACAGTCTTGTCTACAGGCTCTTTTGTACGGTTTAAAGGAACACCAGAGATGGGAGGAAAAAAGCAGAGAGAAATCCTGACCTTACTGGGAAGTATCTTTGTTGCATGAAAATTCTGCCAATTTAGAAAGGTTTTGCTGAAGCAAATAAACGATACAGGAAAGAGCACATCTCATCATAGGGAGGAGTGAATTCTCAGAGTTTTCTTTGCTTGTCTTACTTTTCTGCTATATTTCCATTTAAACCAATTTCCCCCCTGTTAATTTTATAAGAATTTGAATGAAAGACATGAAAATTCCTATCTTCCTAAGATAGGACTCCCAGGGCAATGTTTTTTTTTTTGTTTTGTTTCGTTTTGGTTTGTTTTTTTTCTATGTACATACTAAAATTCAATGTGTTCTTCAAATTATTTGAAGGGACTGCCTATGTGAAGACCTACCTATAATGGAATCTTCTAACATGTAGTTTAGCTATTTAAAAGGGTACTGTGTAAAAAAATGTATGGCAACAGGATCTCATTAATGAAACAGATTTGATTTGAAGCCCTGATGCAGCTGTTGACAGCATAATTAAAATGATTAATTTGGAGTAGAAGAAGTACTTTGAACTAATTTGAAAAAATGGCTGTGATCTTGACCATACATCTGACCGGTGTTAGGCAGGTACATAGAAACAGTAAAAGGAAAAAAAATACAAAAAAACCCCAACAAAACTGAAGAAATGTAGTAGCTGAAGAAAAGAAGGCTTTGTCGCATACTTCCTGTCTTTTCAGACCTCAAACATTTCGTAACAAAAAAATAGAGAAGGTAAAACACGAAACAAAACCTGACCCAAACGCATGAACAAAACCAATTACGTATGATTTCTTTCCTAAACCTCTAGGGAGTTTCGTATGTGCCATTTTGTCACAAAGAATCATATTTAAAATCATAATTAAGGCACTAAATATTCTTTGCATTTAATTCCATCTGTTTTCCTCATCTGAAATACGATTGCCTACATCTTATTTGCTGAAACGATGTTTTTACATATGTAATTATATACGTATATTTTTTTAAATCTGTTTCTTTTTCTTTTTCTCCCTGTCTGGATCATGGTGGGAATTTCAGTTAACGCCTGGGGCAAAGTGCCCTGCAAGGATGTTTGGAATTCCTTTGCTCCCCATAATGGAGATCTTTGGAATCTGTAAGAGGGTTAGAAAATATGTGGCTATTCTATAACAGTTGGCTTAACTTCTATTACTTTCTTTTATTTTTCTGTTATAATAATGAAATATATTTGATGTGCCTTAAATATATACTAAAATGAGAGCTGCGTTGCATTTTCTAATTCTTGAACAGGCTGAACTTATCTGTCCCCCTGTTAATATCAACTGTGGTTCATGCTGCATTCTCATGGATGCTCCTATGTATGTGTATGCATTTAAGCTTATATGTGTACGGTTTCCTTTACATTTGTGATTTTATATCTTAAGCATATAGTTGCTGAAAACTTTAACATGGGTTATACTAATTGTTCACACAAACTGGGCTTTGCAGTTTGTGGTATTAACTTAGCAGAGCATTTATTTTTATATTGCTTCCCACCTTTGTGTAGGCAGAGGTTTATAAGACTGTAATGTGTGGAGAGAAAATTAAAACTGGGCAGAAGTTTAACTGGAGAAAGAGTTCAGTTCCATGGTCTCTTAATGTTTGTATACTAATAAGTGCATGTATGTTTAGAGTAAATATTTAATGTTGGAATGTTAGTTTGCAATTTGGAGCTTGAGGACTAGCATGTCATTTTTATTTCTCTCCTCAGAGCTTCTAGCTTCATAATTGCTTTTCCTTACTTCTTATTATGGTAAAGATAAAATGTTTTTATTGTAGAGGAACCAAATGTTTTGCTTTGTAAACACAAAACCACACACACACTGTTCCTGCAAAAGTATTCTTGACACCAAAGCTCATCCCATCTGCATGGGCGTCAAAGTACGACTGGTCCATATGTATAACATCCTTTTTCTTTTAAAACGTGCAAAGAAGTTGCCAAAGCCAGTGTGTGATGCTGTATTACATGCTCCCAGTTTTCTTACTCCTTTTGCCTGAAATAGAGGCCCGAGGTATGCGTATGCAAGTGGTTTTCTTTGCTAAGGATTCTGCATCCTAGATCTATTGTGTGATACCACCTTAGCAATGGAAACCCGCCTATTTTCTGACGGGCTAAATGCCTGCTTAAAACGTGCGAGTTTTTCTTTAGACATTTTAAAAAGCCGAAAAGCAAAACCCCAACAAACCCAACCCCAAACCACCCAGATTTCTTGAACAAATGATCTGCTTTTTTTAATCTTGGACTGACCTTTGGAGTTAAGCCTCTCTGTGGTGTATAAATAAGTGGTGACCAATTACTCTTGGGAAGAAGGAAGTTTGATGAATCACAGGAAATAGTAAATTATGTGGATTCCACATGATTCCCAAGGTTGAAACAACCTTTTTTTCTCTTCCCCTGCCTTGCACAGGGGCCTTAAAATGTCACCAATTTGATGGGATGGTAGGCTCCAGTTA
Organism: Cuculus canorus; assembly: GCF_017976375.1. Classification (NCBI taxonomy): domain Eukaryota; kingdom Metazoa; phylum Chordata; class Aves; order Cuculiformes; family Cuculidae; genus Cuculus; species Cuculus canorus. The sequence continues at coordinate 116,728,736 of NC_071402.1, forward strand.
CTTCTGGAGGGCATGATGAGAGGAGTGGGGAAAGGAAAGCAGAAGACTTCACAGTTTTTATCGTGCTGTGTAGGTTAGATTTGCTCTCTTTGTTTCCTCCCTGGAGGGTAGAGTTAAACAATCGTGGTGTGCTAAAATTGTTCAAAAGCATACCAGCTATTTAGGGACAGCTATTTGATGAAAATGGGGCCTTTAAAGGAAAAGAAAGTGTGTGGGGCATGACTGTGGTGCTGATAACTTCTTAAGTTTTACTCCACGAGTCTCCCCTGATTTAAAGTTTCAACATGTCCATGAAGTGTTAGTAATATAAATAGTTAGGGTGGGGAAGGCTGCAAATTCTAATGGCAAATAGACTCCAGGATGTGAGTGCAAATGTGGAAACGGAGCCTTTCCTGGTGTACTCTGTCTCTGTCTCTTCACTGCTATTCTCTTGGCTTCCTTGTCAATTAAACTAATTGGTGCTGAAGATATTTCCCTAAAGGAGATCTCATACTAGGGCATTTCAGGCAAAATCATTTGCAAGACTTTTAATCTAGTCAGGATATATTAATAGTATGCAGGTTTTTTAATGCGTGAAGGGAATGCTCTGAAATTGCTACATTGTTCATGGTCCATATAGCTAAACAAAACACTTGGCATTTACTCTCTCCAGAAAATGAAAGTTAATTTATACAGCATAGCAACATGCTTTGTTGTGGAGCCACATTAATGTAATATAGTTTGAGTCTCAGGAATATTTACGATTTGATTTGGTCTTTTTCATAGCAAAAGTAACTTTTTAATGTAAAAGAATTTCCTTCCCCCCCCCCCCTTTTTTTTTTTCAGTTTACTGTTTTACATCAGGAAGTCCACGGCCTTTATTTTACTTGAATGTCTGATAACTGCATTGTGCCACTAAAGGTTTTATTCCACATTTGCTCTACGATACAATTCATTTGTGGTGTATGATAATAAAGTATATTGGAAAGAGGGTGCGAGAACAGTACTAAACGTTGTGTTTGTAGCTGGAATTTAACCACCTTTGAAGAGTTCATGAAAAAAAAAAAAGAATAAAAAAAAAGGAAAAAAGAAAAAAACAAAACATCACTAAATTAAATGATAAGCAGTTATTTTTTTTCACGAACCTTTGTGAAGTCTGATTTGGTCACAGAATTTCATTGTATGTATCCTCAAAGACATAAATGGCTATTTTCTAATAATAGCATTAGCTTACAAATATGACTGTGCTTGCCAGAGGTGAACTCTGCTTGGAAAGGCCTCTGTGCCTCTGAGAGTGTCTCGCTGTGATCAAAGACAACTGCAGGATGAATACCGTTTCTTAATTTTAGATGTTTCTTTATATTGGTGTGTATTCCTTAGTCCCAAGGACGTATGCTTTATGAAACAGCGAGATGGAGTTCATGTTTTGCAGTGTATTGTGGCTGCGTTTGTGCTAAGCTGTCGAGTGTTTGCTGACACGCTTACCTATATGAAGAGCTCCAGGGAAGGGTTTTAGCATTGACTGCGTCTTTGGAAGCTGGATAAGTGGGTTTCAATGACTGTGTGAGCACTGTTGTGAGAATGTTACAGCTTTCTGCAGGGTATATGCCTGGGATGGACGTAGTACTTAAGGTTCTCTGTTGAGGCATGTTTGGGGCATCTTCCACAGGTCATCTGCAAGGCTTTTATGCTGCCACTCCTGTGTGATGTAGGAGAAGAGAGCTGATGAGGAAATTGGCATCTTGGCCTAAAATATAAAAAATGCCACAGCTTTAACTTGCTCGTGGGACCTGGCTTTCAGACAGCTTAAGTGTGGCTCTCGGGAAGACTGCAATTCCCCCCTGGGTAACTTCCCAACAGCACTGGAGCTCTGACCTGACAACACAGCACTTTTCCTTGTAGGTGAGGTACTTGAACTAAGTGCCTCCTGGTTGAGGCACACTCAAACTGCTCTGTCCCAGGCACTCACCCATTACAAGTTACCTGTCAGAAATCTGAGCAGTTGAAGTCCACGAAACAACAGCAATGTAGGATTACCATAATTACTCACTGGCTTTTCAGAAGCTCCTTTGTAGTTGAGTGCTACCACCACTTTGAGACATCCACCCCAAGCCATATAGAAAGTGAGTCACAAGAGAGCCGAGGACAGGAACAAGGAGCGAGGTGCATTGCATGCAGAGCTGGGTGTATAGAGGGCTTTCAGATCTGTCAATTAATTGAAAAATTGGCTGAAATAATGATCTGCATTGAACCAAATAAATCTAAAGCTTTCCAGTTTAGTTAATGATTATTTTGTCCTTTAATGTAAGGGTGCTTAGATCAAAAAAAATCCCACCTTTTCTGCTTAAACATCCTGTCTGTTGCTCACTTCTGGGTTTGTTTGTGTTTTTAATACTTAATGTCAACTTCAAGTGAGCTGGTGAAAAATTTAGTGAAAAATGTGGAGAAAAATCTTACCATTTTGTACATTACATATTTCAGTTAATATAGCAGCTGAAACCTTTCTTTCACTGAAACTATTATCTGAGCTTGAACCATGGATGCTTTCAGGTTGTATTTCAAAATACAAAATAAATTTTCCAGTGTGTTTAGTATTGATTTCCTCCCCCTTCCCCAATCTAGCTGAAAGTGTTATGTGCTTATTTTTATTTGGACTTGCAGGTACATGATTAGCCTTCTACAAACCGTGACTCAACTTAATCCAAGGTCAGTTCAGTTTTCAGACTTACTAGGGCTCTCCGCAGGCATTTAAACCAATTTTCACTGTGACTGACTGCTTGGAGAATGTTGCAGGCAAAGCTGGTCAGAAATGTAAAGAATACCTCGTCTTCCAAATGTAGGCTTTTCCCACTTAAGTACCTACCAATCTCAACAAAACTCTTTATGTAGACATTTCTGAGATGTATGGTGAGTTTTCAGGTGGGAGAAAGACTGTCCTGAGTGTGGTCACTAATACCTTTTTTCTGGGATAGTCACCTGTGGAGAGAACAGTCCCAGTGCAGTTTCTAGTGCTTTCCAAGCTGGCTGTAGCCCTGATGTCTGGGTTTTCCCTCACCCAAACCAGTGTGTGTTCTATCTCTAAGATTGGTTCTGTTTTATTGAATTAAACAGAAATTCATCTGAAAGGAACTGGCTCACTGACTGTGTGGACCAAGTGCTTACCAAAGCACACATAGAATATGACCTTTTGAATCCTTCCATTTGTTTTAAGAGTTGGGAAAAGAGCTTTATTCCAGGGTGAAACGTCTGCTTAGTGACTGGAAGGGAAAGAAGGGCATGAGTTATGTTTTCATGCTAAACCCCAACCAAAATAAAGACGTGTATTAGTAATGCCTCTTTTTAAAAGTCAATGGAAATCATATCTATCAAGTGTGTAGGGGAGAGAGAGAGAGAGAAGAGCTGGAGGCAGAGGGGCAGGCAGCTGAGCGCAGCTGTCTTCCAGCCGCTGCCCTGCGTTTGGGTAGTTGTGAGATGCAAACCCGGCAGTGCATACAGAGAGTTCTGAGCGGGACGTTGCACCAGTTTTGAATGCTGTTGGGTTACCAGCAGCTCACAAATGCTCTCCTTACAGCCATCTTCTGCTCCTCATGAAGATCTGTTGTGCTGGCCATATACGAGCAGTGCTCATTGGTAGTAGTGAACGCTCTATCAAGCCAGGCAGCATGTTTTTACTGAAGAGTTTTTCTTAGCTTGTTTTCTTTGAAATGCAAGATTTTTCCCTGTAAAGGAACAACATCAATTGTAGGAAGGGAAGTGCATGTATATACAATTAAGGAAACTTTTATTTTTGTTCCCCAGAAAAATACTTGCTGCAAATACTTTCCCATTTCTTCATCTTTAGCGGCTGTTTTTTCATGAAACTTGAGGTTTCAGAAACCTCCCAGTAGAATGAGAGTTGGAAAAGAAATTCCCTTTTATTGTATCTTCTTGTAATGGGAAAATGTGTGGTTGCCAGCAGACAATTTCTTGGTGTCATCTATTCTAATCAAAACGTTCTGTCATTGGGCTGCTTTCGCAAGGAGTCTCATTTGGCTCTCTTTCTCCTCTTGGAGTAATGACAGCATCCTTTCATTCCCAGATGACACCCAGAAGTCCCCTGCTATTGAGAGTCAGACAGTAGTGTAATGCCTGTGACTTTCACACAATCCGATAAGTATTCATAAGTCTCAGGTTGTTTCTGCTTAGCTGGCATGTATGAAAAGTGGCCACTTATAGCAGTGAACTGACAAAATGCCTTTGTAACTAGAATCTCACAGTCAGTTTCGATGGGGGGAGAAATAGTGAATGTTCTTGTCAAATGGTTTAACATGATCTCTACTTCTGGACATGCCTTGCAAAACGGGAGTCGTGCAGTTGAAGGGCAAGAAAGCACTTTTGATATATGAATTATCTAGTCTTCTTCTACGGTGTGAGAAATGCTTTAGCCAGCTTGTCTGTTTACCCAGCTAAAAAGCAAATCAAGATTGTGCATAATTAGAGGTGGTTGAAGAAGAAGCTGTTCATATCCGAGTTTGGATTACAGGCAAGCTGCAGTTTGTGTTTGAGGTTGAATGATCTTGTCTGGCATCAAGGGCACTGAAATTGGAGATGTACAATTCTCGGGAGTACTTTGTCATCAAACGGCAGAAATGCACAATGTATTGTTTATAACTTCTTCATGAGGAGAAATTCTTGACTCAAACTCTTCTTCGTGAGGAGAAATTCTTGACTCAAACTCAACCCCTGGTAGCTGATGTACAGAATTTCACCATCCTGTCCTCTCTGTGAAGCTCTTGTTTAATATTCCTTGCCATGATATGTGAACTCCAAGGAAGCAATGAAGTGCCTTTTCTGAAGAGGAGCAGAGAACTGTTGCACCAACCTGGGGGTGTGTGTATGTGTGTATATATATAAAAATCTACGGGGAGATCCTGTGGAAGAAAAATTACATGGCTTAATTGGAACTCTCTTTTCTGCCACTGGCTCTCTTCATTCTCTGCTACTGGATGATTAATGTGGGTTGTGGGAACATTTCTCTGTTCTTTCCTCCCCAAAGAACTAGGATTTCATCAGTAAGGAGAACTGATATAAACATCTATTTGCTAGGTGAGTGCATCAGATCTCTTTACTAGATTTCCCAAAATCTAATGCTGGGATCATTAATTATGGTTGTGAGTTACCAATGACAAAGTAGTAGGACAGAAGATTTGTCATGAAGGTGCTGTTTAGGTCTCAAGAGTAAAGGAGAAAAGCATGAAAATGTCCTGCCTTCTCTACCCCCTCCCCGCCCTAGCTATTTGAATGATTACATCTTCGCATCTAAATATGTGAGCGTGGTCTTAGAATGCTAAAAGTGGATTCTTTTCAGGTTTATAGATTAATCTAACAAAGAGGGGTTAACAGTCAAATAGATTTGATGGTATCTATCTAAATGCCTTTTTACATAATTTATACTTTGCTAGCTATAAAAAGATGCTTTGGAAATGATTCAGAAAGTCCTTCAGGAATAGTCCCAATCTCTGCAGCCTTATTAAATGCATACAGGCATGTCTCCCAGTGAGAATCTCAAGCTGTGAAAGTCATTAGAATAATAAATTAAACTTCTATGTATACAGGCATTTTAAACTTCAGGTGAAAATTCCTTATATGCCATGTTCTAATTTTCAACTCAAGGGCTAAAGAAAAGAGGCTTTGGAAATGATCAGTGATCTTCTACAAAGTTTTACACACATAATGAGTCATTGGGCTTCATTGGCTCCTGAAACGAGTTATAGAGCTTGAGATGTTAACACTTTGAAAGGTTCTTTTCCTTTCTTGACTCGTGGCTCTGCAACAACTAAAATCTAATTAAGGGGAATAGACTATTTAATGGTGGAAACTTCACAGCTAATAATGAAGTACATGTTGCTATTTTGGATTGGTTCCTGTCACCACTTTCTATTAATATTTTAGTCAATATTATATTGTAAAATGGACTCTATGCATACATTGTGTAATCAGGATGACAAATGGAAATCATCAAGTTTTGCAACTGGAGAAACATTATTTAGAAGAATAACTCCAAGAATCCGAAAGTCAAGGAGCCAATGGAAACAATTTCTTCATGGAAAAAAATCTCTGAGACTGGGGCCTGCACAAGTACACAGTTGACTCTGGTTGGAAGGCAAACTTTGCCTTTTAGTATTGTTCCAAAAAATTATCTCTCTCAGGTTAAATTGCTTCATTTGAGAGTATTTGCTTAGATGTTTCAATGTACTTATCAGCCAGTTTATGAAGTGGGAAGAACCACAGAATATACTTCCTATTCCGTCAGAAGCTGATGTTTATAGAATCACTAGTATTAGCTATTTGACTTGAAAAAAATACTCTTTAGCTATTGTGAATTTAACGCATGACAGATTACTCACCAATACCGTGCATGTGAGGGAAGGGGAGGAGCGCAATGTGCACGAAGGGAGACAAATACATGAGGAAAATAGTAGAAATGTTGAGGAGAGGTTTGCAAGGAGGCTATAGTCTTATCTTCCAGTTAAAAATTAGGTATATACCTTGACTAATTAATGTGAGTTCTTCCTCATAAATTTCACTGAAGTTACTTTGATTTCATTAGAGAGAAAAAGGTATCTGTATTTAGACAAAAGTGGCAATTTCTTACTTATCCAAAATTTATATTTTTATCAGAATAGGAGAATTCAATTCAAGAAATTGGTCATTGTAAGTTGAAGGATGCTGCCTAAAAGTTAGGGAGTAGAAAAATCAGAATATCTTTCTTGATTGTATGTCTTTTTAAAAATGTCTAAAGGTTATGATTATGAAGGGTGCTGAGTGCTCTGATTAGGAATGTCTTTCTTAGTTGGTACCTTAGGCTATGATTGCCAAATAAAGTAGTTTATATGAAGTCTGGCAAACGAAGATTAGGAAGGGATTTAACTTTAACTGAAATCAAGTGTGTCTTATTATGGCTATGGTTGAAGCCAGTAATATCTTCGCAGCGTGAGTGTGGCTTGGGTTGATTCTACGAACTTATTCAAGAACGTCCAGACTATCTCTCATAGAAACTGCAGGAACTTGTAGGAAAAAAATCCATATGCAGGAGAGTTTCGTGGGGACGTTTAAAAAATAGATACTTTCCAAATAATAACATGAATCCTGCTCATGCTGCTGTGAAGTAGTCTGTGGCAACAGCTGCTGCTCAAGCAGCTGAAAACACTGAAACATCTATTTCGACACAAATAGAAATAGACCTAAAAGTGCTTAGTCTGAACCTAATTCGGAAACTAATCCAAAAGAAGTGTATTCTGGGAATTGGTTGTATTCAACAACTGGTCATTTTTAGCATTTCATCAGGCAATAGCATGAAAGAAATATCTACTATAAAAATACCAAAGAGTCTTGTCAATCACAGAGCAAAATCCTGAGGTGGATGGGACAAACAGCAACAAGTAGTAGTGTTTCTATAGATTTTGGTGGACTCTCAACTCATTTTATGTGGCTATTTGCCCAGATTCCTGTGTCCTTTTTGGCCTGTTTGAGCAATAGTAATAATGGCCTTAACCTACATTTGTTTTGACTGATGTAGGTTTTATATATGTAGCCTTTTCCATGCCTTCCTCAGGTCTGGATGAAAACCAGCCTCAGTGGAGGAGAAGAACTCCATTCTTCTTCCCCAAAGGCTTTGCAAAATATCCTTCTTTTAGGATACCTTCCAGGAACAATAGGGGCCACTTGCATATTGACTAATTGGACCATTAGCAATTGAACAAAAAGGCATAACCTGCTTTCAGCAGATTTCTGAGTTCCAGATATGTACATATCCAGTTTCTCAGGCTTTTCAAGATGTGAGGGAAACACTCTTCCTCCTTCTTTAACTCCTTTTTATTTGCTTCTGGGAAGAGGACACAACATATTTCTTGAAAGAATACTTCTTCAGTCTCCAATTAAGAGTATACACAAGTTTCCCGTACTGGATGTGAATGCCTGTAATTGTAATGGCAGAAGAAACAACAGCATCCTTTCTTGTACTGCTGTTTTGATTGTGTTATGGTCTTCTGACATGGAGAGGGAGGGTGCCTGCAGATCTACGAAGATAGCTAGTTCTGAGATGGCCCTTCCAGTCTGACAATTGCGAAGTCAAGGGGTAATGCCCGTTCCTTTGAACTCCATCAACCTGGGATAAGTTGTAGAAGGAGTGAATACTACATGTTGTTTGTGTTGCTTATTTTCACAGAATTTGTCTTGTTTCTGTGTGGTTCCCTTGTTTTTTGGATGTCAGATTGCAACTTCCTGTTGACACTCTCCATTATAGAAAGAGAAATGAAAATTGTGGGTCACATGCATTGTCTCTTTTCTACCCTCTACGTCAGAGCAGAATTAAAGCCCAGGACACAGGTTTTCTTGTTTGTGTTCCTTTGCTGTGCTTGCTAAAGGACATTGCTTTGGCTGGTGTATTGGAGTTGGGTGGAAGTCAAGGGAAGCACACTGAAGACTTGACCTCAACCTCTGCCTATGAGGAATTCCAAACCCAAAGGGAACATTCTTCCCTGAAGCAACACACTGAAACCACAAAACAAGTGTCTGCTTGGTGTAGCCTCACATGGCTTCAAAACACCATTCCACAACTAATTAGAAAAACCGCAGGGTGGCCCGCGTTGATGCTTGGTCCAAACCTGTGGGCAGCAGTTTACAGGAGGAAGGTGTCAGAAACATTACAGTGGCTTTGAGGACTGTGCTCAGATGCTGTGCTAAGCTTGACTCCTCTCTGTGAGTAGAATACGTCTCTCCCTGCCTGTCAGCCACTGTATTTGTGAGAAAGAAAAGGGAAGGAGGTTTTTTTTTGTAAAGCTGTTTAACAGCATGAAATAATGTTTTTCCCAAATGACTGAAACCAGTCCTTAAGTAAGAGAGAACCTGCAGGTGAGGAATAGCCCCTGCATTCTTTCTGTATTCCAGCAAGAGGACAGAGACAGGCTTTTGACAGGTAGTAGTCAAAGTTTGATTAATTGACTTATCTAGGGGAGATGGAAAGAACTGTAGCAGTCAGCAGTCTGCTGGCTTATACCTCTCTAATATAGTTCTTTGCAGAACAGAGCAGTCAAATGATGACCATGTTCCCCCCCCCCCCCCCACTTTCTAATGAGTTTTTGCTGAGCCTGTAGATCTACTGGGGACATACTTCTGGCTTGATAATTGATACGCAGAGTCAAACCTTCCCTGGGACAGATTTGCAAGAAAAGCTTTACAAGCAGGCTTGGTGTTTTCATCATATGTAGCATCCCTTCTGAAATGTGGACTCTTTATTGTTACTGTTATAGTTGAGAGCTCTTCCCATATATCTGTCCTTTGGTTGCCCTAAGTGCACAATACATGTATTTTAGAATCCAAGTTTAACATGTGAGTGGCCTGAAAACTTAACTGCTACTTAATCATGAGATAAATGTAGCTCCTCCTCTCGTATGTCTAACAGATGAATGCATTCACTATGTCATGTTAAAGGAATAATTGAAAGCTTCATTCACATATGATACAAAGTGACCAGAAATGTCTGCATCCAGATGTGCTGTAATTTGTACTGTTACTTTGGATTGTTTTGGCTTTCTAAAAATAATAAATGACCCTCCAAATAGTGGTTGGCCAGAGGCATACAAGAAGCAATCCATAGTATATGGATTTGTTCAATGGCATTTAAAGGACCTTGATTAAAATTCAGCCCAGGCTGGAGTGATGAGAATACTGTTTACTGAGGGCTGTTTGAAGTCGTACGTTGCACTGCAGACAGACCAGAGGGATGCACAGATTGAAACGTTTTAGCTTGCCTGTCTGAATCCGGCTGTCAGGAGCTGATGGCACTCTGTGAGAGAGGTATCAACATTCTTGAGCTATTTGACTGCTGCTGCTTACGAGTTTTAATTTTTATTGTTTTCAAGTCAGCGTCTGCATGAGCTCGGCATCAGAGATCATGGCCATAACAACAGTCTTGTTGGCTGGATCTGCGTTTTTTTATTGAATACTACAGATGCTACGTTTAGATACTTCATTTTAAAGTAGTATGCATTTGAAAGTTTGTGCTGTAAAACAGACATCACTTTTATTCCTCTTTTCCCTAAGCCCCATTCAAACACATCTCTATGCGTCTCTGAAGAAAGATGAAAGTATTATTCTCTCTTATTCTCTTTCTCACTCTCTGACTAGAGTGCATAAGTACCATAGATAAAAAAGAAAAAAACACTAGGAAAGCACTGTCTAACCTTCCTATTGTTTTATATTGTTTAGGAGGTTTGTTATGTTTTGGGTTTTGTTGTGTTTTGGTTTTTTTTTTGTTGTTTAATATATAGATAATTTATTTTTTTTAACTGAAAATTCTGAGTTGAAAATATGATTTTAAGAAAACCAGATTTTTTTCATTTTCCTTTTCTTGGTTCTGGCTTTTGACTAGGTTTCAGATTAACAACTGGAAAAGGAGTATTCTTATTGTATTTCTGTATGTGTGCCTCATCACAAGCTGAGTAACTTTGGGGAAGAGAGATGCAGGTGGTACACAACAGTTTTAAAAAAACCAAAAAAACAGTTGAAAATTTTGAAGAGTGAGGTTTCCTTTCCAGAATGAATCTTGAATAAAACAAATGTAAGCAGGATGCCCCTTTCACTGTTAACACAGGCAAAATTTGCATCTTAAAAGTACTGTCTGTGGTACTTACCCACTATCTTCTTTTATGAGTCAATGTATTTGGTGTATAAATGGCACTGGTTAATGGAAATAATAAGAGTCAAACAGTCATTTATAAATGTATAAAATGGAATGCAAAATGTCGTACTGTTCAGTGTAAAAGGAAAGAAAAACATAGAAAAAAAAAGAAAAAATATTGTAGATTGTGAAGGAAATATTTTTAACTGGCATTGATAAACAGGTGATCTTTAAGATCTCTTCCAACCCAAACCATTTTATAATTCTATGCCTTTGTATTTTATCACTGAGGGTAATTCTGCTGGCCTGTGGTGCTGAGAACTTTGCTGCTGCTCTTCCCACTTATTGTGGTATGAACTGACAGTTTCACTGTTGTGATCAGCTCAGATACCTCTGCTGGAAGTTTTCTGGAAACTTCTCTTGCAGGTTGTCAAACATTTGGATGTTTTGTCAGCATCCGGAATGTGTTATTAGGCTCTGGTTTGGTTAATCAGTTTCTGAGACTGCTGGGACAAGTCATGTTTGGGTTTGGGTTTTTTATTGTTGTTACCTGTCTGGCTGGCTTTGTGCAGCTAACAGGTGAGTGTAGGAGCAGGGAAGCCACACAAGTGTGTGGTCATGTGGATGTGCAATAGACAATTAATTAATTAATACATGATAAATCTTTATGTGACATTGATTTTTTCCATTTTCTGCTGGAGGTATGCTTGACAGACTGAGCTTTGCTGTTGAAAAGATCTATGAGTTGCTTTTAGAAAAGATGGGGCTCTGAATGCTTATTTGTCCTGTTTTGTGCATCGCACTTAGGTTTAAGCAGGTATTCTGAACTGACATGGTTTCACCCATCATTAATCACTCTTCCTGGATCTAGGCTGTGGTTAAAAATTTACAAAATGTATCAATATTCCTCTCTGGGCTTCAGGCGGGATCCTTGTTACAGGCGAGGTATTTTCAGTAAACTTCTACCTGTGTGTATGCTGTGAATAATAGTGATTTACTAAAGTAAATTATGTGGGAAATGGAACACACCGAGATAATTATATATGAAGTTGTGAAACATAAGTAAAGGTTCGTCCCGGTTTTGAGAGAAGTCATGGGTATCAGTTTAAAACTCTTAATTGCTGCTTGTAAATGCTATTGGTAGTTATTACCCATTTAGAAAGAGTAGGACTGTTCACATCTGAAATGGAGCAAAAAGTGGCAAGTAATTGAGTCTTGAGGGGCTCCTCATCACTTAGGGAAGCATAGTTGATGTTCATACCGAAGTTTAGGGGTGCCTAGCTGTAACGAATGCACTTGCGGTTAATTATTTTTTTGCCTACCAGTTGCTGAGCTATAGTCAAAACTCATCCAGAAGTATAAATGATCCCAGAGCGCAGGGATGGGCTAAAAGAGTTCACAGTGCTGCCCAGCTAGTGGTGAGCATTGGAGCTGCAGTCTCCTCAGCTGCAGTTACCTGTGTGAGTAAACAGATTGAGGTATTCCTTTACTGGGTAATGCAGAAAGATAAGTGGAGTCTTACTTTTCAGTGACCTGAGGCTGCAGTTACCTGCTTTGATAACTTCAGTCCAAGAATTTGGCACAAATGCAAGACAACTGGCTTAACCTGGCTTAATGCTTTTTAAGGAGGTCAAAGCATTGGTTTCAGACAATGGTTTAGGAGTTAGTAAAGCAACCAAAAAAGTTATAGATATTCACCTGATATTTGGGAGGAGGGGAGGTAGGAAGTAAGTTAAAAGTATTTTTTCTTTTCTGTCCCCAAGGATGTGAAATTTAATGTCTTACATTCTGTGCATCTGGTTGTTCTTCAGGTGTCCTGCCTAACATTTGAAGTATGTGCTGATAATTTTTTTTTTTTTTCTGTGTTGCTGACAAGCTTTAAAGTTTTAGTGAGTTCAGTGGAACGTCAAGTGACTGCAAAGTGACGGTGGAGAACTGTTGGGCAATCTACATTGCACAATGCATTTGTTCAAGAGTTCAAAAATCAGTGCTACTTGCATTGGGAGGCAGAACTGGGACAGGGAGTGGTATGTGGAGGAAATCAAGGTAGCTGGCAAACAAGAACAGAGTAAGTAGTTCAGACGAAAACCAAAGCAGCTTTATCTAGTGGTGGTAAACGTCTTTAGCTTTCCATAGGTTATATGACCTAACGTACCAAGGAACCATTTCCCAAAGCGCTATTGCAGACAGTAAGGAGCACTGTGTCTCTTACCAGCTAATGAGGATACAGAAAATTTTCTCCTCCCTCTGATGCTCTGTCTATTAAGTTCTCAGCTGTATGGTAGAAACACTTCTCAATGTTACAGATTGATGATACTTTTGCACTGCATCCTTCTGGTAGTGTCAGCTGCTGCATGCTAATAAGATAATGTGGATACAATGTCTCTTACAAAACCTGAATTAGCTTTCTCTAAGGTCTTTGTTAGTTCTCAGGCAAAGGGGATTTGTAAGGCCTTTACTCACACCCTGTGTCATAGAAACCTTTTAAAGAAATTTATGCTTCATTTTTTAATGTTGTGCTGCCTAATTTTGTTTCCTACACAAAAAAGAATAAAACTAAATGGCATTTTAAAAAAAAGAAAAATTGCATGTCAAATTAGCGCCTTTGCATTCTTAATCTTGAGTGCTTCAAGTGCAAAGGCCAGCAGAGGTTTACTCATTCTCCCTTGTCCGGTTTGCCTCACGCTGCAGATCGCTCTGACACTTTTGCTTTTTGTGTGACAACTCTTTCCCCTTGCAGTCCCTTGACTCCCAGTTTCATTACTAGGTCCCCATCTCTTCTGTGAGAATCAGTGATGATGTGTCTCTCTAGGTGGCTACCGCAGCAGTACGGGTGTCTTTATTTGTTGTTATGATTAATCCTTGCCAAGTACGAGGTCATGATGTTGTTTGACCGTATGAGTGCGTGTTGGGTGCACATCAATGCATAGCTCCCAACAAAGCTCCGGTGGGGACTCACAGGGTGGTTCCTGCTCCCTGGGAGCTGGTACTGCCTTTCCTTGCTGTCGAACAGTCTGCCCATAAGTCATGTTAATGGGTGTCAAACCACCCATCATCTATTTGAAATGCAGCATAACTGTTTCACATGGTAAAAAAATAGCTTTTCAGGGGCAATCCAAGTAGAGGATGTATACAAGTGTCCTCATCGCACTATCCTAGAAGGCGGGTAGTTAATCACGTACGCAACATCTGCCCTCCTAGGACACAATTTTCATGTTGTATGTGGCCTGTGATTTCACAATGTGTGGTCTCGTGTAACGTGACTTGTGTTGCCAACACAACTTCTACCACCTCGTCATGTCACTAAGGTCCAGTTTAGTGTGTGGCTTCCAGTGGTGTTTGAAAGCCATGTTTCGCCTGAAGCAAACAAATTTTCATATCCCTTTGCTAGACCAATGTAAGCTAATCCTGTAAAAATTACCCTGTACCGGAGCAAGTAATTAATCTGGGAACACTAGAAGAGTTCATATAAGGTATATAATTTTGGGCAAAAGAACACAGTATGTTCTGCTGTAGATTCTGTTCCTGTGTAGATAGATGCTCACTTGTGTCTCAGAGATCTTGTAAAAGTTTATAGAGAACATTGAAGTAGTTGAGGGAAAACTGATTTGGTACTGAAGTTGTGCTCGCTGAGTATGTGATCTGTCAAGCAAGAGAGCTGTCGAACAAAGCTGACCAGTGCAGTGCTTGGCCTGAGTATAAATGAACATAATCTGCAGTATATCCGTCCCTTAACAAAGGTACATTTTAAACTAGTGTCCTATAAGAAATAGCAGTAAATTATAAACCTTTGAGTGCTCCTCTTCTGTATCTGATATCAAAATGTTTTTTCTTTTGAGTCTCTCATAAACCCTAACCAGGGTCCTGTATATTGCCAATGGTGAAGCTGATTTCACTGGGAAAGCCAGATCAGGTCCTACAGGGTAACAGCGTGGCAGAAGGTTGTTCCTGTGTGTGTGACCTTACTGCCATGACAGTCTTGTAAATTGATCTGTAGAGGAGGATTCCTCTTTCTCTACAGGCAGATTTTAAAAATCAATGCAGGTCACGACTTAAGTGCTCTCTGGTTCAGCACTTCAAATGAGTTGTAGAGTGTGGGGACAGAGACTAACAGAGGCAGGGATGGGTAGACAGCTTTTAGAAAATGTGATGTGGTCGTCAGTGAAACTACTGCCAAATGGAAGCTAGATGGAAAGTATGGGAGGAGGAAAAAAAGCAGCTCTGCTGAAGCTTTGTAAAAAGCAGCGGCGTTTCAAACTAGTAGGATTTGCCAAAGGGATAGTTGTTCAGTCACAGTTTGATCTGGCAGGATCTGGGGCAGGTGCCAAAACCCACACCCTTGTCCAGAATTATTCACCTGAACAGCCAGTGTCAGTAGTCGCAACCCGTTGCAAGTTATGATAGCGTCACTGCCGTGGGCAGCTGTGTTGGTGCTGTGAGTGGGATTCTGGCTCTGTGCTGGTGGCTGACAGGAAGATGTGTGAAGGGCTGCCTCTGCCCCAGCCGCTCTGAGCACTTCTTGCAGCTCCCAAGACCACTTTGAGGGAAGCTTATGCTCACTACTGTTGTCAGGAATCTTCAGCACTATTAGCAAAAAAAAGGAAAGAATGGCTTTCTAGTTTGCTCAGATTACCATGTTCTGAGTAAATGAAGATTTAAAGAAAGAGAGGTGGGCGGGAGAAGAAAGGAAAAAGCCTATCCTGTCCCTGTGTTAATGACAGGTCTGGCTGTCAAAGCCCGATCTGTTGTAGCGCTGCCCAGCAAGGCAGCTGCAAAGTCACCTGGGTTGTTTGGCTGCTTTGCCAACACAAAATAAGTGTTGTGAGAGCCTCGCAACGCTCATTCAGGTAAGTAGTGTTTCAAACAACCAACCAGTCAAGCAAGGACAGCAGCCCCAAATATCCTTATTAAAAGGAATAGTCCCAATACCGCAGGAATGTGGGCAAGGGGGAGGGAATGCAGCTTGTTGAGCTCTAAAGAGTAGCATATATAATGCTACAGAATGCATGGTTGCAGTTGCTCTTAACTCTCAGGACATCAGGAGGGGAGAAGAAGGGCAGGGCTTTCCAGGTGATTCTCCCCCCCTAGTTATTTTGGCCATGAGAGCTGTGTTAGGTTTTCCGCAATGGGTGGTGAGGGCTAAGGGATAGCATGTGCTTGTGGAAAGGGAGCGGGTCAGTAAGTGGAAGCACATGGTGCTTGCTGGCATTGCTGCTCCTCATGTTTGTAGTAGGATAGAGTTTCTAAAGGATTAGATAACACGCCTGAGCTCCATGGCGTGCAGTTTTTAAACTGTGTTTACAGTTCAGGAGGTACTGTAAGTAGAGATGATTATGTCCTTTAAGTGCTGTTTTTGTTGCAGCTTCTGTGATAAAAGGAGGCTCTGCTGAAGACATTTTCTCTGGCAGATATATATTCTCTGAGCGGTGGCTGTGCAAAGTTTTGGGGGATGGGAGCAACCTACAGAGATACCTCAGCACTTCCCTTTAATAAAGGCACATCATTAAGCCATTTCCTGCACATCTGAGAGGCTGTTGGAAGAGCAAGATGGTATTGAAATGAAATTAAAGAACTGCTTGATTTTTTTTAAAGTATTATTTAATTTAATCTTTTTGGAGTATTACTGTTTCTGGGGAAAAATAATGTAATGAAGACAGCAGAATTACATTGGCTCTATGATCTGAGTAACTAGAGGGAGAAATTCCAGTATCTTCTTAGCTTTCCTCTTCTGAAAATATAAAATATGGAAGGCAGTACAAATTGCAAAATCGTTTTACCATGTCAGCTACTAATGCAACTGATGCAATCCCTGTTTGTGATGTAAAGAGGCCTTTTGCTGATGTGTTTATTCTCTACTGTGCACATATTATATATGTTGTATACATGATGTAGGCAGAAAAATACGTGTTTGTAGCTATATAATGTGTACATTAAATGCTTGTATAATGTGCTATAACGTAGCATACTGGAAATTAAACAGAGCAGGGCAAGTCAAGAAGTCTGTTCAGGCTCAAGTAAACCTCACTGGGTCCTTGACTAGTGCTGGGTACTGGGCAGCAGTATGTCAGTGAGGCGGGTGCTGGGCAGATGCCAGCACTGGCCTGATGGGCAGTGTGGGTGTCCCAGCATGCTGCTTTCTGTACAGCTGGCTGTCGCTACCAACCGTGGTGGGGATGGGTCGGCAGGGACTCCTCTGTTGACAAACATGCTCCCTGGAGAAGAGCTCTTGGCAGCTATCCCCTTGTCTTTCTGTAGCAGGAATTGTGAAGAGCCTCTCTTGTCTATTTTGAATAGAACAGCTAATATGGTTTTGATGAAACAGATCATTTGTATTTTTGGCGATGTTTGGCATTGGAAGATCTTATTCACCACCAAGGTGTTTCTGACTGTATATGAAGAACCAAAAACTTATGTTGGAAAGATGTATACAGAAATAACTCAGAAGATGCAGACTTAGCCATACAGCTTAGAGTATTCAATGGAGTCCTTGTGTGACCTTTATTCTGCAAAGAGGTGGTCTTGCAGCACTTTACTGCAATAGCCCTTTGCAGCATATTGCTCAATATCATAATGGCTGCAGAAGAGTCAAAACATCATGCTCTTTCTGTCATCTTTAGTATTTTTTCCAGAGTTCTGAGCCAGCTGCATCTAGCTGGCTCTTTCTTTTTTTGTAAAAGAGCTGACAATCCCACTGACTTCCTTAACAATGACTTATCCTCAGTTCGTCTGTATATGAAAACTACACAGCAAAGGCAAGTCATGTCTTTGTAAGTCAATGGTGAGACATGGATGAAATGATTATTTGGAATCCTAAGGATACGAGAGGGTTTTTTTTTTATTGCCGGTCTTTTGAATTGAAATGTTGAAAATATCTTTTTATATGTGAATGTGGACATGATATGTGCTGGATTTTTATCTGTCACACTGCATTTTACTGCTTTTCTCAGAGAAGATGAACCTTTAAAAATGTTTAAGCTAAGAAAAGGTATTATTATTTTGTCACATAAAAGCCTTACACTTTGGATAAATATTAATGCTTCACGTTTGAATGTTTTGAGCATGAGTTAGTACATGCTGTGCTCTGTTTACGATTTATATATGTTTAACCTTCAAAATGTAGGTATTTTTTAGACTAATTGGTAAATGCATGTCTAAGACAAATTGCTGGAAGTATAAAATCAGAAGAAATGAGTCAGGGCTCAGTCCTCCAGTTCTGTCTCCCGTGTACTTGTTTGGTTTACAAATCAGAGTGAAGGGCTTTTTAAGTTATTGATCCCAAAATGGCTCTGTGCTTTTGCTTGTGTTGAGCTGAAAGGGTGGGTCAGAATTAGCTTGATGTCACGACAGCTTTCCATCAGAGGGCTGGTTTGGTTCCTGGTGCCGGATGGAGCAGACTAAAAGTTGTTGCAAGGCGTACCTTGCTGCTGATGCTCAGGGTACACTATGAAGCACCTATGCTGCCTGGCTATAGGCTATGGGGAGTCATAACCAGAGGAATGGTAACATCTCTTAGCAATAAATGCTACTTCGGAAAAGTGAGGGTGAAAGAATTCTCAAAAATACTGAGAACCACCAGAGTACGTAGAGTAGTGAGAGGGTTTGTCCTCATGTCTTAAATTCTTGACCTCTGAATGTTGTCTGAATCCATAGTTTTTGTATCAGAAAAATATCCCAATGCTTAATCACATTAAATGAAGTGTGTCTACAGCTTTAGAGGGAAGACTGTCATCATAGCACAGCACCACATTCTGTATGAAATGTAAAGAACTCGGCATAACCAAATCCCTGTTCTTTACTGGTATATTGAGTCATCAGAATTAATCTGTAGAATAAAAAGAAGTACATGGTTTAAGAGAAGAAGGGTTCCTTGGCCAACGTCATCTTGCTGGTAGGAATCTTCCAAAGGAGGTTTTCAGAAGTCAACATGTTCTCCTATGGTGTAATGATTTAGTGAGTCAGGACAAACATTAAGTAAAAGATAAAGTAAATTTTGAGAAGTTTCCTATATCTGTAATATTTATGTGTCAATGGAGGCTCTACTTCTCTTTCTCTACAGTTTAAAGGATGACAGCCAGATTTGACAAGTGGTACTGTTAAAACTCTGTGTTGAAAATAAAACATAAAAGATATAGGAATCTTGTTTATACTTGTTCATTGATTTGTAATTTTCACTGATTTTTTTTAAAAAAGTAGATTTATTGATGGGATGTCTTACAAATTCACCATGAAAAGTTAAGGCGTACTTTTTTTTTTCTAGCTTGCCTTCAGTTACAGAGATAATATTCCTGTTGATGACAAACATGTTGGAAAAAGCCTCGCTGCTTTTCTGCTTTCAGAATTGGAAGAAAACAGTATTTTTTAGCTTGGAGTGAAATAGTGACTCCACAAATGCAAAATGAACAGACAATGGATGAAGCAGGTGCCATTTTTACCTATTTCCTTTTTCTCTTGGCCAAAAGAGGAGTACAACGGGATCTGTACAATTTTGTGTTTAAAATGCTTACTAAGCAGTTCCAATAACCGAAATTAAAAAATAACTCCTGCAAAGCATACCTACCTCTGTCTACAACATTGCACGTCAAAGGATGACTTGGGTGGGGAAACTCAAGAAACAAAAGCAGTTAAAGAAAGACAGCAAAAGTGCTCATCATTGGGTGCTGATCCAAAGGTGCCTGTTTCTGCGTTATAGTTAAACATGTATTATATTCTTCCCCAATTTTGTGTATTTTAGCCTTTATTTGCCATACCTAAAATAGATATAATGGAATATATTTTTGTAGCGACACTTAGCATTTATTCTTTTGCATCCCTTTTTAGTTTTTTTTTAAATATATATGTATATTTCTAATGGCACTACATAAAAAAATGAAAAAAAAGAAGAAAAGAATAAGTGAAGGTATACACTATAGTTTGGAAATGAAAGGACTTAGTAAGAAGGACTGATCCTGCTCCCCTGCCAGCTATCATGCTGGTGATGAGTGCTGATTAACCAAAAGTGATAGGGCCAAAAATGGAAAAAATGTGAATCTTCAGTTTTACTGAAACTGAAGAATTCAGATCTGTTTTAATTTGATTTCAAGTCTTTTTAGCAGTAGCAAGCATTTATTGCCTCTGCCTCAAAGAAAACCCCAGCACCTGAACTTCAGCTCTGTCCCCTCCTTGTTAAAAGTACATTCTTTTATTTTTTTTTCTTTTCTCCCTTTCTTTGCTTAAGGCTATGGTTACAGTAGTTAATTTTTAAAACAGGAAAATAGAGGATTAAATAGAATTAGAGAAAGACGCCTTTGTACTAGGTACTGTACAGTATAGTGTTTAAAAAGTCAGAAAATATGTTAGCAGAAAATGCCTAGACTGTAATTTAGATAACAGCCCAGACAATGAGCTAGCTTGTTAATTGTAAAGGCTGGTGGAGAGCTGCCAGTTAGAGAACTTGTCTTTTTATATCCTACTGCTCCTCATGGCTGTCCTAGATGGAGGATGACAGGACATGAACTTCTTTAGTTTAGGCTGGGCTCTTTTTTTTTCTTTTTTTTTTTTTTAAACATTATTCTTTTTCTTGCCTGTATTTCTACAAAAAAAACCCTCAACCCCATGTGTCATAACAGTCATTAGCTGAACTGTCATAAGAGTAAGTAATAATCCTGTGAGGAAGCAGGCAGGATGGGTGGTCTACAAAGCAGGGTAAACAGAGTGCTACGGGTGGAACGTTGGTGCTGCAGACATCATTGTAAGTGCTCTTTAGGCCAAGTATATGGTTTGCAAACAGTGACTCTCGCCAAGTTACTCTTCTGAAAATTATTCCTGAAGTAATGGCAGTGAGGCATGCAAAGTTATAGGCTAATAGCCCTTAGATCCTTCTTTTTTTTCAGCTGCCTAAGAGTAACTGCGGTGATGGGAAGGCAAAACAGGAGCGCGTCTTTGGTCAGGCTGCTCAGGGGGTTTGTGCTGTCTCTGGTAGCTCCTGGTATGAGTCTGTCTGGCAGAGATGAGCCCTGCAGGCAGCACTCCAGCCCTGGCATCGTACTGCCCAGTCAGCACCAGATGGGAAAAAGACCTGGCAGGCTGGTCCCTAACATATTGATCCTCACCCTGCCTTGGTGCTTTTAGGTGATGGACTTTGAGGTGCAGAGGTATACAAGACACTAATTTCTGAGGTCCCAGCAAAGAATTTCAGCATAATTTGACCATAAACACCTGAGTAACCCTGCTACTCCTCTGCCAAGTAGGTAAGCATGTGGTTAAAGTGCTCTGTTAAATGAGGGGCTGTATGAAAGGAGCAATAACTCTAGTAGAGACGCGAGCTGCCCAGTTCATCTCAGAGGGTTTTTGTCATCATTGCTTCCTGCTCACAGTTTAGGCTAGGATTTCCTGAGGAGTTTGAGGGAATTAAGCACAGGACTGTCACTGCATTTTAATGGGGTTTGGGTATCTGGTGCTACAAAGGCTAAGCTTATGCAGAATGACACTAGTCTGACTAATGATGTGGTTTCAAATTGATGTAGTTAAACTGATGCAGAAGACTGTGTGCATAAGCCTAAGTCAACATTCGCTTGGCTTTATAGCGGTTTGGTTTAAATTAATTAGGACAAAGGTTTAAACTGAGGTAAAGTCAGTCGCTCTTCAACTGAACCAGGAGTGTATTTGATAAAATTTAACACAGGTAGATGTACTGTAGGTGCATAGGTATGGATTTGCATTTCCTGGTCTGAAAAGCTTAAATTGCCTGGGTTTTCTTTGCCAGAACAGCATTATTTGCACAGAAAACTCTTGATCTGGATGTTTCCACAAGATGTTTAATTTATTTTCTGTTTTACTTTAAAGACTGGTAGAAGTCGATTTTGTCTTCCATCTACTGTTTGACTGAAGAAGTCCAACCATGGGGCCTAGACACACACTGTAAGATATAGATAGGATGGCCACTTTTGTCTGCAGAGAAAAAAGAACTGTCAAGACAGATTGGAGCTTGGTGGTGATACTTTATTCTCTTCTTGACTCTTTGTATTAAAGTTTAGTAACGCTTTTAAAAAATTTACACTTGAAGTTTTAGAAGATAAGCGGAAATCAAAATTTGTATGTTCCCACTGTAGTGCAGATATCGATGGAGAGTTTTTGTGTTTGTATGTATTTGTGCTAGTGCCAGGCTGGCTACTTGTGGAATGAATTTATTTTGAAAGGGTTCTCTTCAGCAGCTGGTGGTTTCCTCTTTTGACCTGTGACACTTCCAAAGAGGACTCAAGGTGGTTTAGTGGTGATGAATTGGCAGACTTGTCACTAAGCTGTAAATCTTGGACCTGCCTTGCTGTGTGAACCCAAGATCTAAAGGAGGTCAGCGTTTTGGACTGCTGCTGTGTATAGCTCTTTACTGAAGGAAGTGCTATTAATAATAATATTTTTTCCACTTCTATAGTTCCTTTGCTATTCCAAAATTACCCGATTAACATCCATGTGTCAGGTAAAATGCAATGGAGTTAAAAAAACAAAAAAAACCCAAGAACAAACCACCCAAACAAAAAAAACCCGAATCAAAACAAAACACCCCAACAAAGTCAAGTCCAGAATAACTTTGTTCTTATAGTTCCAGGACAGATACACAAGAAATAGAAAGTCTCTCATGTTTAAATGTCACTTGTAAAATAATGCTAACACTATTATGTGTTATTCTCATGCTTCCATTAGGAAGATAGGTTTCTGCACAGTCTTCAGGTTTTTAGACATTTGATATTGTTGGGCTGTGTATTCTTACTACATATAAAATACCTGTTTTTTCATACTCTATATACTTTTTCAGACTGTCTGAGGAATTGTCTACCTGGCATAATCCAACCTTGTATTAAATTACTTAACTTTGAGTAAGGTGCTAGCTCTGTGGTCACTCCTACTGAGCAACCAACTTGGGTGCAAAAAGCAGTTTACTCTTATGAGTAAGCCTTAGTCTTACTACTTCTAGCTCTGCTGTACTTGTCCTTTTGTTGCTAGTTGTGCAGTCTTTCTGTTGGAAAGATGAAATTAAGTAGGTCTAAAATGCAATATTTTTAATGAACGTGGTTAAAGAAGGTGTTTAACTTATTTATTATTAGATAATAACATTTGCACATAATTTATAGAAATATAGTTACTTCCACCTTGAGTGAATTATATATTTTGATATCCTTGGAAGTCTTAAAATCAAGCCATGTGAAAGTATTCAAAAAAACCCTGTTATTAGCTGCTGAGTAGATATGTGTGTACTTCTATGTAATTGAACTGAATGAGGAATTTTAAATTGGTTTGTTTATTTGTCACACTGAGTGTGAATTCTCTTTTTATGATAAGTTTGGCAGATTTAAATCAGCTGGGAGAAAGGGTGGTTCTCAGCAAGGAAGAAGATTTGACAGAGTATCAGCAGGATTTCACCGTAGAAGGCTTTACTGTCGTGCAATCCTGTTATTTAAAGTACGGTGTACTCCAGCTAAAATTAGCATATATAATTGAATAGTGCCAAAGGCTGAAATAATTTACACTTAAGCTTGTAAATTTTTTTGTGACACTGAACAAACAGAAGTATACACATAACGCAAGCAAAAGCACTCTCTGGCCTTTATTCCTCTTCATTCCCTCTAATTAAACAGACGTCAGAACCGGGTCTGAGATCTTATGATGACTGAAGATGCTCATCTGGAAATCCAGGAGTGTTTTAACATTTAAAGTTTTGATCTCTGCCTTTTGCCTAGATTTGCAGATAGCTGTTAGATAGCTCTTTTGTGCATTACTCTTGAGTCTGATTTTGTATAACCACAGAAGTGATAGAGTAGTATCACTGACAATGCTAATGCTCACTTATAGAGCTTTTCTATCCAGGGATCTCAGAAGGGCCTAAACCCAGTTCATTGTTCTCATTTTGCTTAGAAGAAATGGAATTCCTTGGTGACTGCCTAGTTAAAAATCACCCAGCCAACTGAACACAAAATCAGAAATAGCACCAAGGTAGCTGCGCTCTAAACCAGGATCTGCCTTCTTGGTCCTTGTATGTTCTCGTGATAGATGTTTACTCAACATAAGCAAGGAGGTCATAAACAGATCACAGATATGCATATCCTTCATTGCCAAGTACCACTAGTGTCTAGTGGCATCGTGTATAAGTGTGTTCATTCAATACTGAAGTCATATGTCTTGATTGGGTTAAATTCTGAGCCTTTTTTTGGCATGCTTTTTGTTATTGTCAAAGATATTGTACAACACTTTCCGGTGTACATTTTATACTGCTGTGTGCAGAGTTTGATTGCCAGAGCTGAAGCTTTCCTTGGGGAAGCCTCTGTTTGCATGCTTAATTTTTAATCTGATCTCTAGTAAATGTTAAAAAGTATGTTTAAACAACTGCAGACCCTCCAATGCACATTACCGGCAAGCTGAAAGATCAGGGCCTGAGAAGAAGGCATAGAAGAAAAATTCCAAGTGTTTTGAAGGGGCTGGTTTTTGTACAAGTTGCAGTTTTGCCCCACTTTTCAATCACACCTTATTGCCTGGTAGCTGAGTTATTCTAATATGACTAAGAGCAGAATCCAGCCAGCAGGTTGTGGTGATTACAGGCAAATATGAAGTATGCCTGCTTTTCCCTGGCGTGAATGAAAGTTGCAACAACTCATCAAGTAATTCAACCACCCTCAGGGCTTGACCTTGTATTTCACATCATGCTGTAAATTTTTGTTGTGAATCCAATTTGGTTTTTTTTCTTTTTTTTTGTTTTTCTTCTTGTTAATTTGTTAAGATGCAGCCATGTGTGAGGTGCTAGGAGATGTGAAAGGAAATCTGGAGTTGGGCCTGAGAATGCTTAGCCTTAGGCTTAGCTCTTGTACGGAGTGGCACCAGCTGGGCTGTCGTACCTGCTTGGGGCTCTAGTGGTATTATCTTGGACTCCATTCAGGCACAGGAATTGGCTCCACGTGCTTCTCTTTGTGGGGCTGGGACCAAAATAGATCCCTAACATGGGTAGGCTTTGGGAGACTCCAACAAACAATGTTTTGCTTTAAAAAAAAAAAAAAAATGAAACTAGCTAGTAATTATCTAAACAGTGTTTTTGTTCTTCAATTTTGCAAAGAAAACTGTCTTGTTGCTTAGCCCATTCCCAGGAGCAGATGCTTGTTGTCTAAGAATCGTCTTCCAGCTAGGCTGCACTTTTCTTATTCTCCTCTTTTCTTTTCCCTCGCCTGGAGCGGGGCAGGGGCGGGGAATAGCAATCAGTAAGAAGTGATATTGTATACAAGGCTATTACACTTTTGTCTTGGCCTGCTTAATGTCCTTGACACCTACCCATTTCACCCAGCGACAGCCAGTATGCAAATTGGCTAAAAGCTCCATTAGGTTGTTCAAGGCTGGGGAAACCCATCTGTCAGTGTCTGTGACACAGCCGGGCTGGAGTCTCACGTGGGAATCTGTCCTTGAGATACCCAGGCAGCTGAGTTTCTTCTAGCCTCTAGTGTTCCCAGAATCTAAGGAAATTGTTGTACATGCTTCTTCTTGCTGCAGTTTGTATTTTTATCGTTCCTGTTCTCCCCTGAACCCTTCTCGGAAAGCACAAGCATAGGCTGTGAATTAATAGGGAAAAATTTGTCTTAATTTTTTTCAGTTGCTTTTCCAGAAATAAGCAATTATGCGTATTACTTGTGGAGAAAAAGAACAGTAGTTTTTTATTATCCTTAAAGAAGAACAGCTTTATAACCCTTTTCCATATTTTCCTATGTCATCTGCTTCTGACAGGCATGAGGTGGGTACTTAAAAAAGACTTGCTGGGGATCAGCTGCAGTTGATAAGTTCTCTGAGTGAACCAGAAGTGCATGATAACATAATGAAATATCAAAGAACGCACCCATAAAAGGCTTTCATTGAGAGGATTTGAATGCGAGGCCTGGGACTGAGAGCTGACCCTGCAGAGACAGAGAAGCATAGATCCTGCAGGCAGGTTTGGGAGCAGGCTCACATCTCCTCTCCACTTTGTGTCCCCAGGAGAAAAGTTTCCGTGACAGAAACAGCACTTACTGTACATCCATTGAGGGAAGCCACTTACTTACGTTTTCTGCTGGATGGAAGTAAGGCTGCAGAGTGGCAATTTCACTGTTTTTTGTGCTCTCTCTGAAATCTCCAAGCCCCCCATTAAAACACTTAACCAGCACAGCACGCCAGGACGGATGCTACAAAAGTAGTTGTTAGCCTGTGAGTGCTGTGGTTAGCAATGTTACAGCATTTTGTAATACGAGACAGTGGCAGCAAAATAGTTCAGTTTTTCAGTGCATTAGAGCAAGAAGACTAGGCATAAGCCATCGAAAGTAGAGCCTTTTGAAGTGTGCAAGTTCTATATTGACAGACCTCGCAGAGTCTTGGTTATTTCCTGCTGGAGTCATGTAAGAGCCCTGCACATGGAGAGTCTGGCAAAATAGCTAGTGTGACTTCAATGCCCAGCGGTGTTCAGATGCATGAGATAGTTACAGCTGCCTCCATAGCAGATGCTCTGTTCTCCAGTTTGGCACTTTCCTTCTTCAGTATGCAAGTAATTTTCCTTACCTAAGCTGATGGCTATTTTGATGATACAGATATAATTGTTTTCAACAAAAACTCAGCTGTGTTGGTTTTTATGGGAATGTTTATGTAGATAAGAGTGGGATTTCCCTTTATCATCCTGTTTAGGAAGAAGAAAAGCTCTTTTGATACTACTGCATGGAGACTATAACATTAAGAGTTAATGTGTTGGTATAGCCAAGATCAGAACAAACTTTATGTTTCCAAAAAGAGAAGTCAGCAATTCAGCAGTTATCCTTCATAATGCTAAGTGCAACTTACTCAAATCATGATATATTCTGCTTTTTGTGTTCCAAACCCAGTCACGTAATGAGGAGGCTTTTAGATTAGCATATTAGTTTAAATTTCAGACATACCATTTTAGTTCTCTATCTTATGCTCTCAGTCCTTCTTTTTTTCTCTCTCTCTGTTGAGGTAACGTAGACCTTGCCATAGCATGTAACTCTAACTAAAAAAGCCAAAAATCAGAGTAGTTGATGGTATATGCATTTTTCTAGAAGTTGGTTGTGGCTGGATTTACACAACCTTTGCTCTCACAGTTGAGTATATTTTCACACCGCCTCAATTATTTCAGTGCCTGTGTAAGTAGTCGAGATTTGCCAAGGGGAGCAGAGGGCTTGCAGTCTTGCTCAAATCCATTTCTGCATTTATATTTTTGCCCTTGCTTGTACAATGAGTACCTTTGCATAGGGCAAAGGAGAAGTTGAACCAGGGTTTTCACATGCATTTTAGGAAATTTGGTGCCTGGATACATTTGGAACAAAAAAAGCCTACTTTGTCCTTACAGAAAGTTTGGTTTTAATACCAAAGCTGTGGATGCCCTGTCCCTGGAGGTGTTCCAGGCTAAGTTGGATGGGGCCTTGGGCAGCAGCCTGATCTAGTGGGAGGTGTCCCTGCCCATCGCAGGGTGGTTGGAACTAGGTGATCTTTAAAGGTCCCTTCCAACCCAAACTATTCTATGATTCTATGAAAGTTTGGTTTAAGGAACTAATGATCCCCAGGGCAAACTGCTCCTGATACTGGTCCGATATGCAAGAGGGCTGAAGAAATGGCACAAGGAATAGCTTCTTTGGCAGAGGCAGAGAGAAGTGCAGAGCCTTTCTCATAGCAGGTCCAGGGCACAAAGGCCCCACTGCAAAGCATAGGCTGTAACGTTTTCTAAATGGATGGAGAAAATAATGGGACTGTGAAAAAAACCTGAGACTTGTTAAGTTTTTGTGGCCTATTTATGAACGCCTGAGAAATAGATTTTAGTTTTAGTGAATACTCAGAAGCCTGTCAGTGGAGCAGCACAGGGAGACACCATTCTGAAATAGCACTAGCAGATGCCACAATAATACGAGTTTTCCATGCGTCTCTCATTTATTTCTTGCTGTGTGCAGTTTCTTACTAAATCTGTTCCCTCGATAAATGCAAAGATGTTCTTGCCATTGGATAGAATAGCTGCGTGCAATTGTCACAAACACTAACTAGCTTAACCTTCTTGTTGCATAGCTACTGCTGCTATTAAATATTTCCTGGGCTAACAGACATCTTTGAAATGAGTTTTAAAGGGTTTTCTTTTTATATACACAGACCATGGCTGTTAAACAATGTCAGCTTGAATGGAAGCTATTTAAATGATAACAACAACAGTGTCAGTTATTTAGATAAACTGTCAGCTTAGAGAGAGGGAGACCAGCCATCAGTGAATCACTGCAAGGGAACATAGAAAATAGAGAAAATTAACCTGTTAGCATAAGCAATGCCACCAGATCTTCTGAAAGTATAATTACCCTGCTACCTTGCTTCGTGCACAAATGTTTAACGTTGGTACTAGATGTCAAGAGAACTTCTATCCTGCCAACTTTATTTTCCCTGAAGTAAGGTCCTCCTTTCATATCTTTAATTGCTTTAAATTCAAAATATGGCAAGTTGATGCTGATTTATGAGGCATCTTGATAATCACTCGCCAGCCTTGTCACTTGACTGGTATTATTTATTTTAAAATTTATTAATTGATACAAATTGCCAACCCCACCATCCACATTCATTTCCACTCCAGCACAAAGTGATGGATGTGAAGAAGGGATCAGGTCCTGCTGGAAGGCAGTGGGCTTCAGCTAGAGTAGGGCTGTGCTGAGATCCTTCCTGGTGGTCTGCATCCCCTCTTTGGTGGGACACTTTTGTGCATCCCTGCCTAGCAACTCACTTCTGCTCACTGGCCTTGCCTGCCTTAAGCTAGTGTGTTACTCCTTGTGTGTTAGCACTGTCCCTCTTTGGTGACTATGATGACCAAGCCCTTGGACCAAACCCTGTGGGAAGGTTGTTTGTTTCTTTCTTGGGGTTAATGGGATGGGGAACAGAGCTGATCTTGTGCACACCTCCTAACTGCTGCCATCCTCTAGGTAATAAATACAACTGAGGCACTCTTAAGCCCTTGGCAGATGAAGGCAAATCTTGTGGGTTTAGGTTGCAGAACATGTTGAGGACTTCTTGTTGGTGATAGATTTTTGTTTTGTAAGGTTTTTTCTTTTTTTTTGCTTTTGCCTTTTTGCTTTTCAAGAAGCTGAGCTCATTTTAAAAATCTGTAAATAGGAATAGATAGACTCACAGGAGTGAAATAAAATTCATTTGGATGTTTGTTTGTGTAAGGTCAGCTACTGCTTCTGAAGATGAAAGTGGTTTGTCCTGTCTTGATTTTATTAATGAATGTTGTATATATTAAGAAAAAGCTCTGATAAATAATGAAATATTTTAAGAACTGCTTGAAATTAAAAATTGTGAAATTAATCAGGAACAGCCACATAATTTTGTTAGTACTTTTGTTAATAATTTTTCAGCACAGTGAAGAAAACCCTGGTGCCTGAATTGTTGACAAAAAAAAAATAAAACCCCTAAACCCCATCTATTGTCTGTGAGCATTTCTTTCTTAATTTTCAACTTCCTTTTTTTTTTGTTGTTCTGTTTGTAACGAAGCTGGGCCTAATTTTATTGCCAGTAGTTTGATGAATGGCTTGAAAGGAATCGATGGCAATGGCCTTGTTTGCTCTTTAACCGTTGTGACAGAAGCAGGGGTTTTGCGTGTTTGTTTTGAATTACCTTTTGTTGGTATAAATGGTTCTTATTAAACATCAAGGTCAGTTCACAAACGTGAGATATTGGGTGAGAGCTGCTCATCCATAGGCCTTATTATTTTCTTTAAGGATGCCTTTAAATTGGGAGCAAGTTTAAATTGTCAGAAATGTTATTGTCATCGACTGGGTGGCTGATAAATGCTATTTTAGCAAGAAGTCTGCTGGACTGTGGAGCTGCCCGCTGCCAGGGCGTCTTCAAGTAAAATGCTCTGGCTAATTTTAAAAGAGCTCAGAACATTTTAAGGACCAAAAATAGCCATGTTTGTAATTAGGGTTACTAAAATAGAAACAGTCAGTTCCCTGGGGATTTGCAGAAAAATCTCTGACTCTTCCTACCTCAGGCCCGCTGAAATCGCTGTGGCTCAAGCATATCCAGGGCACTGCCTTGGGAATTTGTGGCCAAGCAGAATCTGGCTCCAGGGAGGAGTTATCCCTTCTCAGCCACAGGCACACCACTGCAGCAGGAAGAGTAGATGAGATAGTTGAGCTGAGCTAGAACTGAGCTAGCAAGGTGATGATAAGCTTAGAAGAATCATAGAAGCTGAACTGTATTAGCTATACATGCTCGTGTTGTACGGTATGGCACGTCACGCAACACTGTGACGTATGTCTCAGGTTTTCTGGGTGTGCAAAAGACTATTCCTGCTTCCCTTCCCAGGAGAAGTAAAGGTCCTAAGTGAGTTGATAATATGGCTACACTTCCATTTTGTGGACTGTGATGCAATTTCAGCAGGTTGAATTCTACCCTTCACTGTGTTTAAATTAAAAATTGACTTAAATACTCCTGATTTTGTCTGTGTCCTCTGGACAAAGTTTAAGAAAGGAAGGGCTGTGGCTGCTTTTCATGGCTGTGGCTGATTTTCGTGGCTATTAAGGACAACACAATGCTGTTGGGAGCTGGTGCAGAGAAAGAGATATGACCTGGTCTTTTATCTTCCAAGTCCTGCCATCCAGCCCGCAGTTGGCTGCACCTCAGTAGCGCACGTTACCTGCGAGGGAGTTTGTGATACTACTGGGTGACATGTAGAATAACAGTTATCAAGGAGATAGAGCCACTGAAAGGTTTGTGTTATCTATGCGGAAGGGTGCTAGAATAACTAGGCATCTGGTAACATAGTGGTAACTAATAAAACAATTTGTCTGTAACGTGGACATGAAGTAATTTGATTCAGTACAGTCTGGGTTGTAAAGGAGCATATTTAGAGATGGTTGTTGTCTTAACTACACAGAAGGTGAATTGTAGTGCTAGTAACAGATGACATATCACGAGAAGCCGCTTGTGTAAGTGTTCTTTAATTCTAAACTGTTATGAAGATGAAAGTATTTAGACTCCACCTTTAGGAACATATTGTATTTCCCTATTTATGTTTGTTTCCTATCATGTGATGAGGTGCAAGGGGAAGGTGTTGCTTGCTAATTTTAGCCTTGCAGACTGTCACTGCAGAAATCTGGCAGTTAACACTTCTGGAAGATAGTGCTTTATGGAAAACCAGGTTATACTGTGTATTGTCGTACTTTATGGCATTGGGGGGGAATATTTAAAAGTCTTGTTTTCCTGGCTTGTGTTAATATACTAGTTAGCTTCCTGCAAAAAAAAAAAAAAAATGAGACCATAAAAAGCATTAATAAGAAGGAAAACAAAAATAGTTCTTTGCTGAATAAATGTATGATATGTATACTGAGAAATGCAGTGAGTGCATTGTAAGTTCATAGCCATTGCTGTATTTTTCAGAGCTATGGTACTAGTTGCAGGAATCACTCTGCATCTTGACCCTCACCTGTACTTGTCTGTTTCACTGTAGAAGCCTCAATGACTCCTGTCCTTCTAGATGCTCTGAGGCATCTCTGTGCAACTGCTGATGTTTGGAAGTTGGGGAGGGAGGAAAAGAGAGAAGGATGCTGGGAGGAGGCCACTTGTGGCTCAGAAACCCTCAGTATACTGCCCGCAAAGGAACTTCTAAATTGTGATCGTCCTTGCCAGCCCAGTGGTTGTCAAAGGTCTGCTGGCTCCAGATGTGTTGGGAGCAGAGTGAGGTCTTGAGTGTGGGGAGCCAGAGATGTGGGCAGGGAGAGCTCGATCTGTGTGGCTGCAGGAAGCTATGGGCAGGGTCCCTCACAAGGATGCCGCATTCCTGTGGAATGTATTTCCTCCTCCACAGCAGAGTTTTGTCTGTTGGGGGTGGTGTGACGGGAGAATTGTAATGATAAATAGACCTCAGTGAAATATATAATAGCCTCATAATAGGTTATTTCCTTCATGGAAAGACTTTTTGCCCTGCAAGAACTGCATTAGCCCAGGGTTCAGGAAAGGAAATATAGTGGCAAGCCATTGCAAACAAAATATTAGGCACGTGAGGGATAATGCAGGTATTTAACATCACTAGACTTAGGAATATCTATGTATTTTTTAGTCTAGAGTTCCCTGTTTCTCTTTTCTCTTTAGGAATCCATAAGAAGTAGTATTTTATAATATAGATATTTGTTTCTCAGAGTGTGTTAAAAACATCTAGGTCTTTTAATAATCTGACTCTATTTTGGCACATGCATCACCACCTCAATGATGTTTCTATTTACGTGCAAAAAGATGTGATAGCAATCCCCCTAACTGAGTGGCTGCCACCTCCTCATGTCTTTGAGGATTATCCATGTAAGACATGGATATACTATAAAAGAATCACATAAGATTTTGTAAAGGACAGGAAGAAGGTGAAAAATAACCACTGCAAAATTTTTCTGGTAAAACAAGAAGCAGTACCAATTACATTAATTACATTTTTTTTTGATGGCAGATTTAAAATAAACAGATTTTTATTTTTTTTAATATAAAATTAAATTCTAAAATTGATTCCCACAAAAACATTTTTAGAGGACTGAAGCCTAAATGAGTCAGATCATGGAAGATGCAGGACCTTAGGTATGTGTTAGGTTGATGGTCCACGTACAGCCTCTGGTTGGGAAGTCCTAAAGTGAAAGGGGTACTGGGAATAATTACTCTCTGCTTGCATTTCTTATGCTGCTTCTCAAATCACCTGTTATTAGTAACTTCCCTAATGTAAAGCTCTCTCCCAGGTGGGCTTTTTGTTTTCTCAAATGTGATGTTTCTTACAGAAAATAACTGTCAGTTTCTCTTATCAGACTCTGTTAATTATGTTAAAGGAAGTCAGATTTATACAGTCAAGGAATCAGAAGTTAGGAAATAATTGACTTCTTCATGAGCCTATGCAGTCTCAGTTTGTATCCTGAGTAGTCATTGCCATGT
Source organism: Cuculus canorus (assembly GCF_017976375.1). Classification (NCBI taxonomy): domain Eukaryota; kingdom Metazoa; phylum Chordata; class Aves; order Cuculiformes; family Cuculidae; genus Cuculus; species Cuculus canorus. Next base: position 116,761,299 of record NC_071402.1, read on the forward strand.
GGTCATTTAAATACTTCGTTAGATATGATCTGCTTTCCACAAGACCTCAACTTTTGCAGAGGTATTTAGTGATAGTTTTGTTCCTTGTGCTGTAAGTAGGATTCAGTCCTGCAGCTCTCCTCAGACACACTTTGGAGACCTACAGTATTTGTGCTGGTGTCTTTCAGTGTGCTGTTGCAGTATTAAAATTGCCAAAGTTATTGTTCACATTTTCTTGGGCCAAATTCCCCCAAATTGAGGCTTGTATTGTAGTTACCACCTTGTATCTATTGTGTGTGACGTTTTATGCCTGAGATTGAGCTGATACTCCATCCATGGTCTGAGTACGCTGCCCGTTGGGACCTATGCCTTGATATCTGGGGAAGTCAGATTGACTTTCCCATTTTAAGAAGGTAAAAAAATCTATTTGCTATAACCAGGAGTGTGTTTAGTTTAAAATCTTAGCAAGACTGAACTTTGTTTATCTGGTGGTAGCTGGCAAGGGCATTCATTGTGTTAACTTCTGGTCTTAGAGGTTTGTATAGGTTTTCCAGTTTATTTCATTTGAAATGACTGAGAACCAGACTGCTTTTAAAATGGGACTACTTTCTCTAAGACAGTGTTTCCTAAGACTGCACTGTAGATCTTCAAAAAAAGCTGAGAATAGGATTTCCAGCGTTTCTAATTCCTTTAACCCAAGGATATTGCATTAATGTAAATACTACTGCTGCTGAAATCTGTGTGGAACATTGTTGTTTAATAATGACTTTAGCAAATGAACTAAACTTGAGGTCAAAGCATAGCAAAGGAATAAAGTTCAGATGTCTCAGTTTTAGTAAATCCTTTGTGTGCAGCTGAATTTGATTATAGGATATATCTGCACCTGCAGAAATCACTTAGTAGACTTGTTCTGTAAGTAAACATGGAGGAGTTTTAATGTACATAATACGTGAGGTGAAGGAGTTTTGTGTTGGGTAATTCTTTGTTATAGCATTGGATGTACTAATACTGATATTTTGAGATGGCCCTTTTTCCAGGCACTCAACCAGTCCCCCTAGCTTGCTGTTACCTACAATCTCCATGAGGGTGTACTTCCTCGCATTATCCATCTTGTTGGTGTGATGGTACCTACCACATGGCTGGCCATAGTGTCAATGATGATATTGATGTTTTGGCTGCTGGTTAGACTTTGAACCATTGACGAGTCCCCTCCAAGCCCAACCTCTCAGACAGGTATTTATCTTCTTTGTCATCTCATCACTCCAGCTCATGCCTTTCTCAATTTGACCGCAAAGATGCTAAGGAGGACCGTATTGCAAGCCTTGCTAAAGCCAAGGTAAGAAACATCCACTCATTTCCCAGAATCTGTAGAGCAAATCATCTCAACACAGAAGGCAAGCAAGTTGGCCAAGTGTTACATGCCCTTGCTCGTCCCTCGTGATTAGAGGCAGCTTCGAGGAGGCTTTGCTTTTTAGTTTTGCCAGTTCTCCAGATCCCCCATCTTTTGAAGTGTAACATTTTCCCTTTTTTGCAGTCATCAGGAAGATCCTGATACTTCCAGTTGCTACAGACTTTTAATATGAGAGGGAGCAGCCTCATGGTGATACTGGCTGTCTCCCTTATTGTTGAGTAACTGTAAACGGCTTCCTAGAATAGTTTCTATCTGCCCCAGTTTCTTCTGGGGCAGCAGCACCTCTTGCCCCAGGCTCTACAGCTAGATAGAGAGACTTTAAAAGGCCTGGCAGCAGACTTTGCTGGTGGAACCTAAGGCAAAGAAAGCACCAAGTGTTCCTATCTCTTCCATGTCCTTTGTCACTCCTCCCCTATCCTATTCAGTAATGGGCAGATGTTGTCCTTAGTCTTCCTTTTGCTTCCAACGTGCCCATAGATATTGCCTTGTTATTCCCAAGATATTTCTGCTCCAGCTGTTAACACTGCGTGTTACTGTTACAATCTGATTATGGTTTTGTTAGAAGTGATTGTAGATGTCACTTTTCCGGTTTATGATGTACATTATTTATCATTATAGATTTGAATTCCCTTTTTTTGCTCAACATTTCATGCACATGAATCTGAAACAGTGGTATTAAGTGGTGTTAAGACTTTTAGAATATTTGTGTGTATATGATTTGGAATAAAAACATTGTCACATGATTATGTTCTTCAGGCTTCTGTTCTAAAGCTTGGTACAACATTAAAAATTTAGACTTAAAAAATGAATTGTGTGAATGAAGACAATAAAAGATTAAAAAGTCAGAACCCTAACAGATGAGATTGGAGGCAATGTTGCACTGCAGAAGGAAATTTAAGGTCTTGTTTATCAAGAAATACATAGTTTGGATGAAAAACATACTAAGTACAGGTGAATGTGTCAGAACTTTTTTTTTTTTTTAAAAAAAGCTCAACTTTCTGGCTTATTTCAGGAACTTTAACATAACATACATATATAACATATATCCAGTTACTCTGAATTTTTGTTACTTGTAACAGGAGTACCTCATTATCTCAATTAGTGTTCCATTTTATTTTACATAGAAGGATAATGGAGCAGTTGAGTCCCCACATTGCAGGGCTCTTCACCTCTGAGTACACAAGTTCAAGTTCTATGTACTCGTGTGCACAGTATGGAAAAACTATATGGCACAAAGCCCAAAAATGGCTTGGAAGAAACATCTTCAGCTGAATCTGTGTATGTTAGTAAGGTACATGGCTCATTGTCCCACAATGTTTAGCAGAAAATAACGATGATTTTAGGGAACTGTGAAAAGAAAGTTGTTATGGTGAAATTAAATCTCTGCACTGGTTATGAGTCATTCTAAGCATATGAGAAAGAAGAGGATAGGTTACTTTTACCAAACTGAAAGTTAGTTTTGTATAGATATTTTAATTGAGTCAACATTTCTAAGCACATGAGTGAAGTGACATTTGAAACTTTGTACAACCACAGAAGCACAATCTGATGTTGAAAAAATGAGAAGAGGGTGAAAACCTATAACACAGTAAATTTAGACTTTTTTTTTTCTCCTGCTTTAAGTAGTGCTAAAACACCAGAGATGGTGGAAACATAGAAGAAGTGGGAATTAATAGGCTTGCTAGATTGCAGTGTAAGAAATGATCGATCTTTCATATGCGTAACTGGCAGGGCGGAGTTATTCATAGTCAGATTCACTGGTTTGGGAGCAAAGTGGACTTTCTGAAGGTACTTTTACTTTTCAAAAAAGTTCCTTATTTATTTACTTTCTAGCAAAAGCAGATGTCAAAATCTCACTAGCTGCTAAGATATAGTTGTCATCTTCCCATGACTTTAAGTATTAGAAGATTTAAAAGGAGATTTTCGTCATTCAATATTCCTTTTGGGCATTACCAGGACCTCTAGTCATGACAACAAAGTGCATGGTAGGCAATACCTGCTGTGGCATCTACTTATGCAGATGGTTACACCTGAGGGTGGGCTGATCAGTTTGGACCTTTTTCCTCAGTGTGCAAACTTTTTTTGAAAATATTTCATAGATTCAAAAAGACAACACAGCAGTGTTGGGGGTTTTACACATTTGTAGCATGTTTGAGTAAATTCATCCTCAAAACCAGTATAATTTATAGAAGGTTGAATTTTAAGGAAAAAGGTAGAAATGACTATAGACAGATGGCATAATTCTGAAAATTAAAAAAATGGAATAAAGAGGTTTGCTATTTTTTCATTACTTATTTAGTTTCTTTACTAAATTTTGCCTCAGGTGGATTTGATTGATGTCTGGAAGAAAATTTAAACGTAAATTATAGTAGATGCTTGTTAAATCAAAGAAAATTAAATTGCATTTCCCACATTACCAGCCATGTCTGACACATGAAATCTAGAGGAAATGAAGATTTTGTAAGACACCGCAATCTACAGTGACAAAGTGGAAAGTGTTTATCTATATTCAGCTTCCTTAGCATATGAGTTTAAGCTGAAAATGGAAGTGCTTGAATCCTCAAAAGTCTCATGGTAAAACTTGCTTACCTTCCCAGGCACCTAACGTTTTGTGTGCTACTGAGATCATAGAATCATAAAATGCCAGGTTGGAAGGGATCTCAAGGATCATCTGGTCCAACCCTTTTTAGGTGATGTGTAGTTTAAATGCGATGGGCCAGCATCCTGTCAGCCTGAGCCTTAAAAGTTTCCAGTGTAGAGAAATCTACCACTTTCCTGTGGAGATGATTCCAATGCTTAACTGTTCTCATGGTGAAAAATTTTCTTCTGGAATCCATTTGGAATTTCTCCAGGACCAACTTATACCTATTACCCCTTGTCTTTTCTTCTCTCAAGGCTGAACAAATCTATGTTTAGGATGTTAGTGGTGTGATGCTCAAAGCTGCCTTTGTCCTGATGAAGTTCTGCAGTTCATCTCAAACTAGTTTCCTAGCTCATGTATGATGGTGACTTCATTATAAAACTCTTTCTTTCACGTAGCAATTCATTTTAAAGATGTACAGAAGTACTTAGAATGGGACTGAGTGGTTTCAAATGTGGAATTTCAGACACAACTGTCTCCCACCTCACGCTGCCTGTGTTGAACCCCGTATGAGTCTACCCCAGCTTCTGTGCCTCCGTCAGCCTTTTGTGGTGCAGGATTCAGGGCTGTCAGAAGCGTAAAGGTGCCCAGCACCGCCTTGGCCAACTGTTCCCACAGACTGCCACCTAAATCCTAACCAGTACCATCAGATCCTTGTCCCTGCTCTATCAGCTTAGTGGAAGGCTTTCTAGCTGTCCTTCAAATAACATTACAAATATCAGTCTTGTGAGGCCGATTCCTTCCTGGACGAGGCATTAGTTATCAACTCTAATGACTTGTATGGGTAACTTCTTTAAAGGCTATTTGCTGTCATAAACTTGTTAGGGGAGTTTTCACTGGAAGCAAGAATGTGGTGAGGTCTGTGATGGCTCATATATTCTGTGGGCATTCTCTGGCCCCTGGCCTGGAAGCAGTCCATTACTGTAGCCCAAGGGGCCCTGAAGAAAACATGAGCTCTGGCTATTGTGGAATGCTCCAGATTCTGCCTTGATGGTGTCATGCTGTTATCTTTGGGATAAACCTTTCCTAAATTGTGTGCGCTGCGGATTCCTTTAGCCACAGGAGGGGAGGCACTGCTCGTCTTTATATAGTGCTGGGTGGAGGGGCAGAGGTTCCCAGTACACATCTACAAAGGATTGTTGTGGTAATATGTGGAGATGATGTGGGCCATGCCAGGGGAGCTCTACCACCCCTGGTTTCTCCATCCCACCAATGTTCATGTCATCAGTGGCAGATCTCCCACTTCTTCTCTTCCATGAGAGAGGCAAATTGTGGAAACTTGAGTTGTTTTTTTTAAAACCTTTTTGGTTGAGCTTTCATTCTGCAAAATGAAAACACATCTGCTTCTGATCTCTGCTTACCAAATTCTCAAGTGAAGAGGAAGGAGATGATATCGATGTTTTGGTTTTGTGCTTTAAGTTCAGTTTTATATTATGTCCTTTTACTTAGGTTCTCACACCAGGGTTGATGCTGTGGTATGTGTGGACTGTGTGCAGAACAGCAGTGCAGTGAAGCATGTGTCTCCTGCATTTCATTTCCAAGATGCTTTCAGTCTGCTGCATGTAAACAAATACCCAGAGAGTAAATTTAGTTTCTCAGAACCGAAAATGTGTTTGTTTTTGCAAACATTTGGAAGTTAAGTATCAGCCTTTTGATCTGCATTTTTTTTCTTAACCTTCAGATGGACTGACAACTTATCATTGCAGCCCAAAAATTGCCTGCATGGAAATGTCAACACAAATAATAATTTTTGCTTAAATTTGTTATTTCCCCCCCATTTTTTTACCACAAAGTTGTTGTATTACAGGCAGTAATTGCTTTCATATTTTGATCTGTGCTCTAAAATATTCTTATTAGGGGAATTGCAATGTTTTATCGTCCAGTTTGCCCAGATTTAGTATTTTAAGATCTAGATTCTGTTCACATTTAGTCTCAGTATATCAATAAAATATGAATGGATTGGATAATGAAGCAATAACACTAATTTATGTCAATGAATATAGGTTATTGTTTACGGGTTTGCCAAAGTGCCAAAATACTTTATCTACAGAAAGAATTCTTCTCCCTTGCTGAGAAATAAATAATGCCAGAGGAATGGTCTGTCATGGGAGCCTTCTGCCATGAAATAAATGGGAGGAGACAAGGCTATGAAGGTTATTTTCCACTCTGGAAATTATTTATTTGGTGACACAGATCTCATTCCTAGTCTTTGGCTTTTTAGTGCTAAGGACTGAATTGTATCCTCCTGTCTAGATGGAAGAAGCCCTAAATTCAGGTAAGCTACCACAGCTTAGTGCAGAGTGACAAACAGTCCATGGATAAACAGAAAATCACTTATGAGGGATGAGTAGTTTTATTTTGGTTTAGTAACGTGTAGGGAGGAGAGGGCAAAGAGCTGAATTTAGTGTCTTGGCAGCTTATGTTTGTTTTGTGACCCAAAGACGGGGTGTGCAGTGATGGTTAGGGCGTTCTCAATCTGGAAACAATGCTCTTAATCTCTGTGCTGTTCCCTTGTCTTGGACTGGTTTTTGCTGGGGCCTCATCCTCATGCAAGGTGACCATCAGTGTCTCCTCTTGGTATGTGCTCCTTATAATTTAAACTTTATCATACTTCAAAATAAGCCTCTTGTCACCTGACCAATGTGCTTTTGGAGTTTCCCATCGGTAATGGTGGGAAATGGAGTGATGGATGGATTGATATATTCCAGCGCATTTTAGTGGAAACAGAAGATATCGTGATGAGCGGGAAAGTTCTCAGGCTTCTAGCATTTGTCACCCTGACTAGTGATTGCTGTCCTCTTACATAGCTAGGAAGAGTGAATTGCTGATGTTTTCTGTTTGGTTGCTTCTTTGATATTAGTGCAGACAACTGTATAAAAGGGGACCTACTTTGCAGGTACTTTCCAATAAAGGACTTCCTTCTCTTCCTGTGGCTGTTTTGCTTCCTATGTATTGTCTACCTCTAAGTGCTTATAAAGTGCTAAAAGCTGGGCAGTCTTGATCTGGAAAAGAAGTATTTTAGACCAGAGAAAATCAAACCAAATTGTTCCTGTGCATATGGTTTATGGATCTCTAGTGCTTTGTGCTGGGTTCAAGGGGATTGTAAGCATTGGGAGTATTTAGCTTCTTAATTTCAACTGCTTTGTGTGTCAAACAAAAATCTCAAAGTATCTTACCCATCAAATCTCAAATATGACTATTGAATGACTACTGTGCCTATTGGAGGTCTAGTTTTTTTTTTTTTTAATTATTATTTCATAATTGTCATTTTTCACAAGGGATTTCATGTGTGTGTGTGTGAGTAAAAAGGGTAGGCAAAACACAATGACACCTTTTTCCTAGTGGTCAAAGATATCACTTAGACTGGAGTAGAAAAAAGAGGTTCAATGTATACAAGACACATAACCGAGATAGCACTGTGGTTGAATAATTCCAAGTTTGTTTCTAAATGAAATAAAAGTAATTATTTAATGAGAAATCTCATTGGTTTGACATTTTGTTTAAGCTTTAAAACTGAGTGTTCATCCATTCAGTTTAGATATAGAGTAGCAAAATCATTGTATGCAGAAATAATTTTTATCTGCAAAAGAATTAGGGATAGCTTTAGATGTTAAGTTAAATTTTAATATTTTCCACATCTGTAAGTGATTTTACAGTCCTCAGTAGTGTCTTTCATCCAGTAATCACCGAGCATTATATAAGCCTTGAAAAGGTAAGAAAGAATCATTACAGACTGGTAAACTGAGACATAAGGAATCTAAATTATTGCTTAGGGTAGCACAGTGATGTAGTAGCAGTAAAGAGAGCGTAACCCAGAAGCTCCGACTTGCTGGTCGTCTTGTAGCCAGCAAATCACTTTTAAAGGTCTTGGAAGTGATTCAGAGAAGTCAAAGTCCTCTTGAAGTGTGTGTTCTGGTTTTCTCAATTGATGGGACCGTGATGGAACAGACTTTGAAGTTTATTGTCTGTCTTCATCTTCTGAGTTTACTTACATTGTCACATGTTATCCTTTTATAAATGGAAGACATTGCCAAGCATTGGGTTATTAGTTCTACAGAAGCAGTCTAGAAACTTTTGTTGCTATGTAGAGTGGTTAGAAAATGTGTGCATTAATGCCTGTGTTTGTTTTCTGTTAGGTGTCTTGAGAAACATCTGCCTATGTAGGTTAGCATCCAAGAGGAGCTTTGTCTTTCAGGACTTCTCTGTCTGGATGGGAGTTAGACAATATTCCTGGCTGTGTTCTGCAAGGCCAGTGAATGCCCTACAAACTCTGGAAGAAAATTACAAGTCAAACTCCTTTAACTGCAGCCTTTCTAAAACACAAAGTTTGTGTGTTGCAAGTTCGATGTTCATCTTTTATTCTCTTTTCTATTCCTTGTGGCTATGGATGAGGAATACAGCTCACCTTCTGGTGCTGCTCCTCACAGAGGAAGCCAGCTGAAGGCAGAAGAGTTGCTGTGGTTTTTATCTAATTATTTTTATTTTATTTACCCTACCTCTCTGCTTATTCTTGCAACTGTTATGACTTACCTTTGCTTAACATGAGATTTGCTGTTTAGTCATCTCCCAAACCCCATAAATAAGCCATTAAGATAGTGACATCATCTCATTATTATTGTACTTGGCGAGTAAGAACCCTCCAGCTCCAAAAATTGCTCCTTTGTACAGCGGGGTGTAAAGAGAACAGTATTTTGCTAGTGTGAGCTGTAAACTGATATTTGCACATTTTACTTGTATTTACTTCACTTTATTTTATCTTCTCAATCAGGAGCTGAGGGAATTGTGTAGCAATTGGGGTCTAAGAGAGATAAATCTAGCAGCTGGAAAATGTTCCATTCAGAGTGAAATAGATAGTGTATGTTCACAATTGCTTAAATAATGCATGTTTTAATGCAAGACTGCATCATGCTTTTTTTTTTTTCCCCCCCTTCCTACAAAAGATGCAGTATAATAGGAAGTCAATGTATTGGTGCTAATGGGGAATCTTTCTAAGACCTGACTTTTAAGTGTATAAAAGAGTACAAATTTGAGATAGCTAAAGGTGAATACAAACAAATTGGCTAGTCCATTAGCATAGTTGTCCAGCTGTATCCTAGGCTCTGAGGCCACTCCAAAACCACAAGTCCGACCGCCTCAGAAGCCTGCCAAAGAGCCAGCTGCTGCTAATAAAGCAGATTCTGTGACTTGGCATCTGGGGCCTGTGATTCTCATCCAAAAGGAATTTTATGTGCAAAAATATTTGAGATTTGTCTTTTTAAATAGTGTTTTGCTTTGAAAGAAAAATGCCTTCGACTAAACTTGCAACAAGTGAAAAACTACAAAGAGTGCTGTGGTTGCCATGGGAAGAGAAATGCTGTTCTTGCATAAGGAGGTTGGATGTTGGAAGGTGGAGTGTTGTTCATTTAATAATGAAGAGTCATCTGGTTCGGCATTTCAGGGTTATTGAGTAAGAAAGACCACGGTATCTCGTTATTCATACTAAGCTGTGCGTGCTTGCATGGGACATTTTGTTTCAGAGAGCTCAACAGTGGGATTTCAGTGCAAGGGTGCGTTCCTGGATCAGAATTAAGCATGATAATTTCTTACTTTTAAATTACGAAAAAGGAGAATTTTTTTTCATTTTTCAAAGATGAAAACAAATCCTGTTAGCCAGCCGTGCTAAGTTAATAAGCTGCTTGGAATGATCTGCAAATCAGTTCATTCCCCCACCACTCCCCATTGAATAATGAAGCATAAGAATTGAAAAATGAGTTGGTTGCATTGGTTATTTGAAAAATTAACAGCAAAGCTAGCTCTGAATTCCAGCTCCCGTTTGAAGTAAAACATGTAGATTTTTTCTAATGCTTTTATTGTAGTGCTCCAGGTCCTGTGCTTGGCTGTGTTGGCAAAATGTCTTTCCCAGATATCTACAGCTGGTATCAGGGTGTTTTGAGCCAGTCTGGAAAGTGGTGCTTCTCATGGCAGAGAAGTTAAGTGCTTTGCCCCCAACCACGAAAAGGACTGACGTTAGAAAAAGGCCCAAATTTCCTGTCATTGGGTGTGCACATGGCTCCCCAGGCAACGCCCCCCCTTCATCATTGTCTGGGATCCTGTAACAAGTGTTCCGTATCTGGGATCATCATCAGGTTGCCATTCATTTTGCTCACTTCAGTTATTACGTGGGGATTAACGAACCAGACCCTTCGCTCATTTGGAGGCAAAACGCATACTTCTGCCATCAGTCATACACTCATCGGCTCAGGAAACAAGAATTCAAAGCTTTCTTCTGACCTGAAGCTTTTAGTCTGGCAACTGGCCAGAAGTTGTCATCAGCCCTACTACAGGCGATTTTGTAATCTTTCTGCGGAAAGTATTTTGGGGTATTGGATATGTATGGAAATTACTACGGACTGCAGTGGCTGAGATTTATTAGTGAAAAGGGTTTGGAGTATGACAGTACTTGCTGCCCTGAGAAGATCAGGATCCTTCAAAGTAGAGTAAAGCTGCTTCTCTGCCCACCCTTAAAGCATGCTGTGAACCTGGACATTGATGTGTGCTTGTTGTCTGAGCAGCCCTTGCTTGAGAGACCGCTTCTTCCGTGGCCTAATTCTCTGAGTATACACAGGACTTTCTTATTTTATTTTTTTGTAGAAGTGGCCCTAAAATCAGTGTAAATATAATTCATGTTCACCTCTAGGTCCCTTTTCAGTTGGTTGAGTGGGATAAAATGTCTTAAGGTTAAATTAGAATTAGGCCCCCAGTGCTTTCCTCTGTGTGAGGATAAAGATCTTATAATAGAATGAAAAATGCTCTTTGTATTTCAAAGGTATATTTCCACTTGTTTTTTCCCTTGCTTCTTAGGCTGATATGGGAATAGACCATTTACTTGTTATCCCCTGCTAAGACATATATAATAGTAACAATTAAAAATTAAAGTACATAGCATTTTATGGACTTACAGAAAACTTGGTTTACTTCATTTAAATGTATTCCGTGTGTATGATAAACTTGGAAGTGTGGAATAAAGCAGTAAGAATGTTACCTTGACCTTTTTTTAATATATATTTTTTAAAAATTTTACATTACCAAGTCTCAAAATGTGCGAGATTACCATGGGATATTTCTCGAGCTTTTGATATATTAAAGCCAAACATGTGCTATGCACAGTCACATCTACCCCTTTCATAGCTCTGGAGTGCCCAGAGATTTAAGCCACGTTCTAAGATGCATTTGTCGGTGTATTTGTTGGAGGTTACTGTTCCTGCGGTTTTACCCAGCCGTACGTACTGTCTGTGGCTGGAGCTGATTTCCAGGATGTAGCCACTGCACTGGCGCTCAGCTGAGGCAATTCCTTGTGCTGGTACTACGGGCTGCTGCTTCTGCTCTCTCTTTCTGGGAATGACATTGAAGCTTGTGTGGGTGGGGATTACCCAGTGATAAAATGCGTGCGCAGAGAAATATGATCCGTATGCATTAAGTGCTTTTGATTGCCCGCAAAAGCATCTATGTGGATAGTTGAGGAAGGAAGCTCATTGCCCTTTCTCCTTTACTGTAAATGAGAGTGAAAGTCATTACTTGCTAGCATGGTAATCACACTGTCTATTAAACTGATTTTTCCTTTTAATGAGTCCTACCTGAGTCAACCAGGCTATACTGCGGAGGATTTCTGATGTCCTCACACTTGGTGGTATATTTCTCCTTTCTTGGTTTAAAATGTGAGGAACTGGGAAGAAGGAAGGAGAAGGTGGCAGGAAAGGCATTGTTGCAAACATGTTGTTTTCTGTATTGCATCGAAGCCTCTAAGCTTCACCTATAACTGAAGGTCTTCTTATGTTCTTCAACTTTCTTTTCAGTCCATCTAAGTAAAGAGATTTGTCTGAAAGCGTTTAAAGCTACTAATTTAAAAATATCCATCTACCAAGGCTCTGATTCAGTGTGTGCATAATTTTGAGTGCTAAAGTAGAGTCACTGAAATGAAAGGGGCAGTTGATTAGTATGATCAGAATTACACAGACTTAAATATTTTCACTGTTCAAGGCCTAAATGCAGAATGAGCATATTACAAGTCACTGAAGTATTATTGCTACTATAATAAAAATTGCATATGTTTTGCTTTTGTTAGTCCATTTAGTACATTGTGGTTAACTTGGCATTGGAATAGCATTTACCTGCAGTTGTAACCGCGCGTACTGCTAGCAGAATAAGCTGATCAGGTTGCGAAAATGGGATTTTGCCCCCTCTCAGCGGGCAGTTACAGTCCTGGAGCTCTGACTTGCAGTTCCTCTGGCTGTCCAGCTGGAACTTTGGCCTGTGGTGTCCCCAAGGTCTTCCAGCTTCTCTTGGGGATCTCACCTTTCCTGCATAGGTTGTAGCTGTGACAGGGCGTTACTTCCTCCTTCCAGCTGCTCCTCTGTTCACCTGACAAGCACTCTGTTCTATGAGTAAACATGCTGATTGTCTGTGAGCTGGAGATGGTTGCAGCAACTTAAATTCCCTGATATTCCCTGAGATTGGAAGTGCTTAGGTAATGTTTATAGCATGTGTGTGTCTTCTTTCATAGCGTATATTTACCAAGGAGTTAGGGAATGTGTTATTTTCCATTTGAGAATACCTCCCTTTTTAAGTGATATTTCTCTGTTGCTGTGTGTGGTTTGTGGTTGTTTAAAAGTGGCTAAGGTTTTGAGAGCAAGCAGTCCTAGCCTGATCATCTTTTCCAAGCCCTATTTCTCTGTTGTGAAAGATGTCCATAATGACAGTGTCTTTTCAGACCGCTTTGTTTTTTTTTTTTTTCCCCTCTCGGGCTAACTAGCTCTGTGCCACCTGGCTGTGCATGTACTGGATGATCCACATGTTTAAAACAGACTTACTAGGCTTCTGGCATCAGCTTCCATGCCTTTGGCTAGATGTTGTTTTTTTTTTCGTCTTAGAGTATACTTAAAGCAGATTGTGTTTAACTTTTTTCTTTAATACCAGTTACTCTCAAGTATCTGTCACGTCAGAGCTTTATTTTGTGATCCACATAAAATAGGCTCATAGTTAGCTACTTTAATTCCAGATTTAAAAAATAAACTAAAATTATGCACTTCATAGCCAGAGCTAAGCCCCAAATCTGGACCCCATTTTGCATTTTGAAAGGTGTTGCTGGCTTGGGGTGGGCACAAGTGCAGCTGCGGATGGGCAGGGAGGGCAAGACAAGAATCCTGCTCAATGCATAGCTCTAGAGTTACCTGAGTAAAGCAGTGTCTACCATGCTTTTGTTTTCCAATAACAGCCTTTTTGTCTTGTTTTGTTTCCAGCAGTCCTATGCACCAGCTCCCCACCCCATGGCTCCTCCCAGCCCCAGCACAAACAGCAGCAACAACAGCAGCAACAACAGCAGCGGAGAGCAGTTGAGTAAAACCAACCTGTACATTCGAGGCCTTCCACCCGGCACCACTGACCAGGACCTTATCAAGCTGTGCCAGCCGTAAGTGCACTTCTAATACTTGGTGTCTTTGGGCAGGAAAATGCCAAAGCTGGCCTTTCAGTTTACATTTGCGTATTTCCACAAAAAGACATCAGAAACCTCCTGCACTAGAAGGTTAACGGTTATTCCTTTAATATGAACAGCTAATTAATGCCTGTTTAAAAAACCTTCTAGTAATGAGTTCTCGGGGATAGAGAGGTGAGAGCCTTCTCATTGACTTATCTTTATTTTAATATGATTTCTTTTTTTATATTCAAAAGAGAAGTTGCATGGCAAGAAAACTTCCCTAATGGTAGATTTTATAGTTACAGTGATCTGTAAACAATAACCTGGTGCATAACAAAATGAGTGTTCCCACCTCAATCATTATGTGCAGCCTTTGATTGCCATGTTAGACGCTGCTGGGCTTAAAGATGGAGAAGTATGAAACCCACTGAATGTGGCCTCATAGAAGATATCTAATTAACTGCATTTCAACTAAAAAATGATGATATAGGAGGCAGCACCTTCTACCTCCCTGTTTATCTTGAGAGTCATGATTGCAGCATATATTCTGACATCAGGCTTGTGTTTTATACCTGTTAAAACTGGAGAGGCAGCAGGAAGAAGATCTTTGCTCCTCAGGTGTCAACAGAACTGTCTCCTAAAATGTTGCACCATTACCTTTCCTTGCTTGACTGAATGTAGTGGGTAATATGAGTAGGAATGAGAACCTAATAGGATTTCCAAAGTTTTGACCATTATTGATGATATGTAGGAGGGGAATAATACAGTTTGAGATTCCAGCATGAGATTGTCTCGGTGGAATTTAGGATAAGACATTTTTTTTATGTTGAAATGGAGACATTTGTATGATGAAAATCCACCCTTGTTATGAGGCAGAATTCAGTGCTTTTGCCATAGAATAGTTGGTTCCAAAAGATAACAGCACCTCTGATATATTTTTCATTACAAATCATCCTTTCAAGTAGAGATCAATAAATGAAGTTTGGTGAAGTGAGGAACAGTTTGGGGCTGATCTGCTGACTTGAATCCAAATGGCTGTTGTTCTGAAGCTTGCAATAGGAGTAACAATTTAATGGGACGTTAAAATTTTACGTCATTCTACTGTTCCCAGTTTTGACCAAAAATGCTGAAAGAATTCCCTAAGTACACTTGATGTAGAAGTGGCTGGCTAGCAGTCTTACTGAAGTCATATCTGAACTTCAGCAAAATTGTAAGAGCCTTGAAACTCTTCCCTCTGACTTTCTCCTACTAAAGCTTTAGCGGTAGTATTGGCTCACTGTTCACAGGACTGTAGCATGCTGGTGATTTTTCATGTTTCATGCAGGCTGAGTTGCTGGTGTACTTGTCTGACGTTTGTACAAACTACGTTCATTGACATTACCTGCTTGTGACAGTCACAAATAATCCCAGTTCAAGGGCCAGATCCTCAGTAGGTATAAACTGACTGAAGTCTGCTGACATTCCGAAAGCTATTTTGCTATACATCATCTTGCAGTCTGACCCTTTCTAAGTTCAGACAAATGCTTTCAGCTGATCAGGAGTGAACTAACTATTCCTAGCGAAGCCTCCTGGCGTTGGCGCTTAGTGCTGCAGTCATGGCATGAGGCTGTGGTATAAGCAGCACTAGTTGAATCATGGAGTTCAGAAAGCGTGTTCCTGCCCCTTGTCCGCATAGGGGAAGTGCACATCAAGTATCTGAGAGCTTCCTTTCGTCACTGTGGCAACATTTTTAATGTGCTCCACTAGACTTAATCTGGTCTATGATTAGAAGGTTTTGTCTTGCTGTCAGGGAGTTCCTGTGTGAACAGATGCTCTTTAAGAAAAACGCTGACATTATTTTTTCTGATTTTCTATCCTTTGGCTGAATGGAAGTGAGGAGAAGCCAGAAAGTTGTTCTTTTTTCTTTTTTTTTTTTTAATTTTTTCTTCTCCCCAGAATATTAGAAGTTTTTATCTAAGCAGAAGGGAAGGACTGTATACAGAAACTTAAGCATCTGAAAATAGAAGAATTTGTCATGGTAGCATGTAGATTTTTAAAGTAAAGTATTGCAAGACACTTTCTTTACCTTGGCAGATAGTTCCATAGTAGAGATGGATAGAGGTCTAAATCCTCCCCCTCCCCCAGTATGTTTAACAGCAGTCTGTTGCTATATGAGCAATACGTAACATTTGTCTCTTTAGAAATGGTTGTCTTCTGTAGAGTTCTCTCTTAGCTTACGTGGCTGGGATCTCACCATGTGTCAAAGACTTAATGTGAACAGGTATTCACGAAACAGCAGAAGGTTATGGCTCTGAGGCTTCCTGCATAGAAGTATTAGCATTTCGCTTCAAGATGTGAGGTGAAAATAACAATTCCAATCCATAAACCAGATTGTTCTGCAGTAAAAGATTTTTGGAGACATGCATTTAGGGAAGGTATTCACCAAAGCTAGCGTATGCTCAGGACACTGGTTCCCCTAGGCTAGCTGCCAGGGCCTAAAATGAACCCTTCTGCACCCATTTCTGCTACTTTAACATGTGACAATGCTGGCAGCAGTACAGCTGTCACTTGTACTATGTGACATTTGGCCACTCTGAGGAAAAATGTTCTAAACCCACAATATTTCTCTATCAGAAGTACAGGGAGTGCTGGAAATGCTTATAGTTATGTACGTTTATCATAGCCCATCCCATTTCCAGGTTTATTCCAGCAAGGAAGCCACTCACAGGTGATGTGTGACATTTTTTGTTTAATTGCATTTTACCAGGTAGGTTATGGAAGAGGAAACCTTTAATCAAAATTATTTGAGAAAGTACAGGGCTGTTTTAGTGAATCCTGTCTGCTTTTCTGTATTTCTGCTGTGTGGTTTTTCGTGGTGTGTATCACACACTAAACAGAAAACAGCAGACTGGAGTACCATTGATGCTTGAAGTACAGAGTCCATTACACGTGATGTCAGACGTTTCTGACAAATGTTCCGACACTATCAAACCTTTTATCAATTTAAGAGTAACCTTGTCACAGTAATCTGTCAAACTGTTCATATAACTAAAGGAAAACAAGTCATCATAGGCTGTACAGTAGCTGAGTAAATAAAAAAGAAATTGCTACTGGAAGTTGTTCTTTTTGTGTGGTTCTGATCCTCAGTACGCGGTTTCACATGTCCAGCAAAGTTCCATCAAATTCTCTTTTGCAGCAAGGAGCTGTTAGGTTGCAGTCTAACTTACGAGACTTTGTGTAATGACTCTGTCAAAGGTTACATTGAAAAAAAAAAAGTGAATAGTAATGTTTAGCAAGCAAGAATCAAATTGTTCTTTTACATATATATCTTCTTCTGGGTTTTCATAAGCACTGAGTAGAACTTCCAAAACCAGATCTTGGTCTCTCTTCATGCTTGAGTTTTTTTTTTTAAATAGAAGCTTTATGCCCATCTGTGATCTTATTGATAATCAAAACTTTATTTGTCAAAAATTTTGATTTTTAAATATTTCATGAAACTGATAGTAAATATCACATCCTTAGTATTTATTTCATTGAGGCACAGAGTCTCTGCTGCTGCAGTAGTACACACCGTTATATATGTATCTTCCTAGTCAATACATGCCCTTAATCAGAAGGAAAGATAATCAACCTTAAGATGTAAAATTACAGATCATAGACAGAAAAACATACATGGTGTGTCACTTCACTAGCAAAATACAAATCATTATCTTTTTAATAGTCATAATATGTCACTCTGATTTTCATGAATGATATTATACTTCATCCAGAAGAATTACAAACTCTCTTAAAAACACACACAGATGGCTTAGTCCCCTGTTGGTATACTGGACACATCCCATTCTTACTAACTACATCCCAGTGGAGATAGATTGAAGGAACTCTCAGGCACAACTTAAACATTTGAGCTTTATTACTATAAACATTTTTCATTTCAAAACCTCTCAGTTTGTCTCTTAAGATTTTTTCTGTCTTTTCTTATGTGTCTGTGTTTCCCATCCCAAGAATTTTGAAAAGAAAAATTGACTTAAAACCTTGACATTAGAGTAAAAAAAACCCAAACCCTTGTATGTAGCGCAATTAAGGCATTGGCATATATTCAAAAGATAATCCCTGTCCATCTTGTTTCAGTCATGAATTTTTCATGCCCAGTCTATTGTCTGAAAGAAAGCAACTTCAAGCTTCTACTGTCTGATAGTTAAAACTTACTTACGGTTTTGTCCTGGCTCCGTCCTTTCCCCTTGCGTCTCTAATGTACCTTCAGAATTCTGTTTCCATCTGCTTTGTTCTTATTGGGATTCATTATCTCATCACCTGTCAGTTTTTGACTTTTTGCGGTCCATGGTAAAATTAAAGGACTTAATTAAGACAATAACAGTAAAAATATCTAAACCTAAAGAGCTGCCAGTCTGTATGCTGCTCAGGCTGACTTTAGAGGAAAATGAGATGGAACCTTCCAGACAAATAGTTTTCTGGATATGAGAAGTATCTACTGAGTTGTGATTGTTATGAGCGCTGCTTTCTCTATATAGCTTCTAGAGCCATGTTTTGTGCAGATTACTCAAGGTTTTAGATATGGTTTAGGTTTTTGAGGGTGACTTCTTGTTGTTGTTTTGATTTTGATTTTGTTTTGGTTTTTTTTCTGAAGGTACCCTGATTGTCTCCTTGACAAGTCATCAAATGTGAGATTTTAGTCCTCATTCAACTCTGAATGTCCTTGGTTTTGTCCTATGGAACATCTGAATAAATATTCAGGCTGCCACTGTTTGGGTTCTACTAAAGGGCTGGCCCCGAGGAGAATGTAACTGAGTCTATTAATTGAAAATACATACATTGCTGTACTTAAACCCTAGACTTTTTTTTTTGTTTTGGTTTTTTTTTTTTTTTTAAATGGACTGTGTGCATTCATTTTGCCCCCACAGAAACCTGCTGAATTCATTGAGGTTTCGGAGAGGATCAAGGTGGCTTTCAGAACAGGGTCTCTTGTTAATAGCTGCAACAAGTAAAACATTTTCAGTTACAGCAAGCTTTGCAGTGAGTTCATGATGGCTATTTCTGCCATGTGTTAAGGCAGCAGGAGTCTGACATTCCTGGCTATTTTTATTTTCTTTTTCACTCATGGAAATAACAAGAAGTCCATATTATATGACAATTGACAAAATGAAGGTGTGGGGAAATGAAGTTCCCTTCCTTCCATGTTTTTTCTGCGTTGAGATAAATTATAAAATATTATAAAAATAATTACCGTGATCTATAAATAAAATGAAGGTTAACCAAAATAAAATCCCTATAGTAAGCTGGAAACCAAAAAGACCAAAAGAGTCCTCAGAGTACACCCTTTATTCTACAATGAAATCAGACCAAATTTGTACCCACTGTAAATGACTGGTGTTCTTCTCCTGGCCCTGGTGAAGACAAAATCCAAACTATCTAAGACTTGCATTGCAGCGGAATGTTAGCTTATGTCTGCTCCTGTATTTTTAAGAAGTAATCTTTTGAGGTGTAAAGGAATTTACTGCATTCTATAACCTCATGTATGTTAAAGCAAGGTGCACTGTGACTTCAATATTAATTCAAACAGAACCACATAATCTGCGTCTCTCCTGTAAGTAATATCAGCTGACACCATTGTTCTGTGATGTGTAGCAGGGACTGAAAGGGCATGAAGGTGAGAGCACTCATTCAGTGGGATTAGCTCATATAGGAACCATGTGGCATCATATAGAGTAGTTCCTGCTTAAATCTTCGTGGATATTTTGGTTTGGTGTATCCTGGTAATATGAGAACTGTGAGTGACTCTGAAATCTGCTGAAGAGATCAGTCTTCATGGGAACCAAAGAAATGCCCACGCTTGAAAGGAAAGGAAAAAAATCAAAAAACAGCAAGATTTTTTTTGTTGTTATTCCAAGTAAAGTCAGGAAAGCAAAGTCCTCAGAAAGGTTTACTGTTGGGCCAAGTACAGCAAAAGTGTCCTGTTGGACTAAATATGCTGTATCAAAGCAATGAGGGAACTGCACGAGTTTGTTCCTCTCATTTGTGCGTGTGTGTGTGTGTCTGTATGTCTGTGTGTCTGTGTGTTCAGAGCAGTGAAAAACACACTGATGAGTTAGCTTGGAGAAATCTGTATTATTCTCAAGTTCTTTATATCACAGACTTTTAGGAAAAGTTTATTAAGAGAGGTGGGAAAGGGAAAGTAAATTAATTTCAAGTTAATACTTTTAAGTCAAAATGCCTTTGATCAGGAACCACATGGTGAACATTAAGAATGCGTAAATTAAACATAAAAGCAGAGGAACCTAATGCCATAGATACGATTTGTTAATTCTTGCACTGAAAACATCTTCATAGTGATGGTGCTTATTGGTGCTGTTAGAAACATTGTGATGGTTACTGTCTGGATCCAAAATGGTACAAGGCACTGAAATTGTATTTTATCTGAGTGACATCTTGGTTTCTGAAATCAGTTGATTTGCAGTTTTGCACTCAGTTATATAAATACTATATCATTGCAGTGTGTAAATATAGGCATGTATGTGCACAGTTTTTTTTTCTCCTTTACTTGATATCATTAAAAAGATTTGTGTATTCATTCCCAATTAAAATAATCTTCTAATGTCTTCCATTGTTAAAAACAAACATTAAAGTTACCCCAGCAGGCATTGAACTGATCCTCTTCTTACCTAGCCTCTTTCATCAGCGAAAAACAAAACTCTAGGTCAGCAGATGCCCACAGCACTACAGAGAACTCCATCTGGGATGTGAACATTCTCATTGTCAGGAGGAAGGGCAGAAAATAATCTGCATAAAGTAATAAATGAGCACCTGCACTCTTCCCTGTTTTGAATGTGCCCATCTTTTCACTGAGGTGTGACAGAGTGTCAGTGGCAGTTTCTTATCTCCTTTCAAGTTGGATGAACCTGATTTAATGGAAGATAGGGGAGGAGACAGCATTCTTTTAGACACTGGTGCTCAAAACATTTCTTCTGATGAATTTTAATTAAAGTCCATGGGAAAAAACACCCACAACAAAATGGAGCGCTCGTAACAGAAATATTGAGTCTTCTGTGTAGCAGTGTGAAGGGCATGAATGTAACAGCCACTTGTTTTGCTTACAGTGCAGAAGGGATGTTGAGATAGAAAAAGGGCAAACACACTTAATGAGCTGTTTCTGACCTGTTCCGAGATGTGTATGTCCAGTCTTTCCTTGTCCTCTTACTTTCTCTACTTCTCCAGCATATTTTGTGTGCAGCCAGTCAACCATGACATCACTATCCATCCGTGAGGCTATCATCCCCTTATCAATGTAAGCATTTAAGAGTCTGAAAATGTGCTTGACCAAAAACTTTCCAAAGGACAGATAGTAGTGCACATCTGTCAGACAAATGCCCGGTTTTGTAATGTGAGTGTTGCTCTGTAGAAAGGCCTTCATGACTATGAGGCTCTTGAGAGTCAGAATTTTCCAGCACCTCAAGGCATTCTGTAAAATTCTGATGCTTGGTTTCTACTTTCTGAGGAGGCGGATTGATATACTGATGGTTTGGCACGGGTTCCTTCGCTGGTTGTCCTTTGATGAGTCATTGTGGCTTTTTGGTTTTGTTTTTTTTTTTTTTTAATGGGGATAGTGATAATGAAAATTCTGGTTATGTTTGGTTCTTCTGTTTTTAAGCTTATCCATGTCTTTTAGATTTTTCTGCATTGTTGGTAATAGTTTTCCTAAATTCTGCGATGTAAAGTTCAGTGGATCTTTCTGATCTGTTGTACTTTGAAAACTGATGGCAGCAGTGGGAGAGCAGAATTAATGGCTGTTACATGCCCAGAAAACAGAGAAGGAAGTAGCAGTACAGGATGGGAAATGATGTGATCGAGAGCAGCCCTGCAGAGAAGGACCTGGGAGTGCTGGTCGATGAGAAGCTTGACATGAGCCGGCAGTGTGTGCTCCCAGCCCAGAAGGCCAACCGTATCCTGCGCTGCATCAAAAGAAGTGTGGCCAGCAGAGCTAAGGAGGGGATTCTGCCCCTCTATTTCTCTCTTGTGAGACCTCATCTATAGTCTTGTGTCCAGTTCTGGAACCCTCAAAGTAAGAAGGATGTGGAACTGTTGGAACGGGTCCAGAGGAGGGCTACAAAGATAATCGGAGTGCTGGAGCACCTTCCATACGAGAACACGCTGAGAGAGTTGGGGTTATTCAGCCTGGAGAAGAGAAGGCTCCGAGGAGATCTTATAGCGACCTTCCAGTATTTGAAGGGGGCTACAGGAAAGCTGAAGAGGGGCTATTCGTAAAGGCTTTGTGGTGATAGGATGAGGGGGAACGGTTGTAAACTGGAGAGGGCGGATTTAGACTAGGCATTAGGAAGAATTTCTTCACCATGAGAGTGGTGCGACACTGGCACAGGTTGTCCAGCGAAGTTGTGGCTGCCTCATCCCTGGAGGTGTTCAAGGCCAGGCTGAATGGGGCCTTGGGCAGCTTGATTTAGTGGAATGTCCCTGCCCATGGAGGGGTGTTGGAACTAGATGATCTTGAGGGTCCCTTCCAACCCTAACTATTCTATGATTCTGTGATTCTAAGTTCTCTGACTGGGATGTGGTTTATACTCCTTTGGAATCACCAGCTTGTGAGGGGATGGAGACAGACTGTTCATGTTGTCATTTGTGGAGCAGAAGTGTTTCTGTAACCTTTCTTTAGAAGGTATCACACAGATAATGTTCTGATCTGTTTGAGAAATATATTGTCCTAAAGCTTCGCTTGAAGTAAACAATACCAGCTATCCTTAATAGGCTACCCTCCACCCCCCTGAAACAGGAATAACCTGCACACTGCTTCCAGCTAATGGCAAGAGCCTTAAAGCATCATAAGGGGAAGTGACAGGCCAACTTTGATGGCAAAGCTATTGAATATTACCAGCACAAAAACAAAAATGTCATTGTGTTCGGCTACTAGACTTTCCCATACCGTTCCAAACAAGCATCAACAAGAGCTCTGTGCTATGCAGCATGCAATGTCCTTCATTCCAAGTATTTGGTAACTTTCCAGAATTATTTGTTTGACAAGTGCTGTAGCTAGATTTGTGTTAAAAGCTGAAAAGCCTTTAGGTTTTTTTTTAAAGGTGTTTGCTAGAGAAGGAATTTCTTAGGATTACTCCAGCTACGTCAGTGTTCTTATGTCTGACTCATTATAAAAGAGACAGGAAAGTTGGAATCTTTTCGGTCTAATTTTTAATAGATGTTGATCTGACAGAGATCTGTAAAGGTTTTGTCTTTCTTTGGGCATGTACCTTCTGTGTCCCCATCATGAGCTCTAGGGAAAGTAGAGAACTGGATTTTGGTTCTCTTGGAAAGTACCTAGCTACAGCTCTAGGGGCAACCCCAAATAAAGCAATGAAGGTAAGAGCAATGTGGAAATATAGGTCCTATTCTGAAATAAGCTCTCTGCCAGCAGGCACTCAGCCTCATATAAGCTTCATGGAAGCACAGCAGTCTGTTCAAATAGCAGTTATTGCAGGATCGTAGCCATGTTATTGTTTCAGTGTAATACAGGTAATAAGTGCAGCATTTATGACTATTACTGCCTGGTGATCACATAAAAAAACTGAAAACAGACATGCCTGCCTTACTTCAGCTTCCCTGTTCAGCATTTCCATATACTCCTGGGGTTATAATCCAATTATGAAACTTCAATTATTTTCTGTAATTCACTGATTCAAGAAGAACATTAACTTTTTTTAGCTTCTATGTAGTAGGGAACTAGTAATTAAAAGGGATGAAATAATTCACAGATTCATAAAATTTAAGATCCAGAAGAGACCAAGGGATGGTCTACCATTATTTTCTGGTTGATTTACATCCTTAAATTTCCCTTATTTGCTCCTGGACTGAATATAGGAATTTATTTTCCTGTAAAGAATGCCTTCCAGAGAAGCACGCTCTCAAGATAGGAAAGCAAGAGCTAATCTACCACTGTTTCAAACAATTTGTTCCTGTTAAGTGTGTTCCCTGGCCAGAATTTCTGACTCACTTCCAAATCAACGTTCTGGTGTTGGTTTTTACCTGTTGGTTCTTGGTGTAATCAGATTAAGGACGTCTCAGATTCTCTCCCTCCATCCTCCTCCCAGATGTACTTGCGCATTATAATCAAGTCACTTTTCAGACTTTTTTCTTTAATGAGAAAAATAGATGGAACTGTTTATGTCCAATTATAAGATGGTTTTCTCCAGCCTTTGCATAATTTCATCAAGGACTGCAAGAGTAATTTAAATGTTTTTAAAACTGATTATTTGAGGTTAGAAATAATTTCCTTTTCATGTTTATGGAGATATATTGTTATGTATAATTTAGTAGCTGTATCTCTTTGTATATGTCCTTAAATGGATAAAATGTATCACTGGAACATCTATGTTCCTGAGCAGGAGAGATGATGCTTAAAAGCTGTCGTGGTGTCCTAGCAGGAGCGTAAGGAGGCGCAATATGCTCTGTGGACATCACAGTACACCGGTGCTGGCACCATGTCAGAAGCAGAAGCTCATCTGAGCTTTTGATTACCTTTAGTTGTAAATCATGTCTGCCCATCTTTGGCTTTGAGTAACAAAAAATGGTGCTGCAGCACCATTGTAGCTTTATTTGAAAAAGTAAGGACTTTGGATCTAAGCCATACCTCACTTAATTTTGTAGAACGTAATTTCTCTACTCATCTTCAATGTTTCTTGTACCCTCTGCTTCATTTAAATCAACACCAATTTTAAGATTGTCAATTAAATGCAGTATGGCAATGAAGTTTTTTAATTACTCTGCAATAATTCAGCACAAATATTTCAATATAATGTTTATTAAGTGCCTTATGGACTGCATAACAATTGAATTCCTATCACATATGAAAACATACATCCAGTTCAAGGAGCTGAAAGATTCATATATTGCAGTCTCTTGACTCTCACAGTAAAATGAACTCGCAGCAATTACATCTAAATGGAAAGAAAGCTGATAGCTGCAGTAGAGCAAAATGGAATATGACCAAATCGTTGGTAGGGTTTAAATAGAAGGATTTAAAAATCAAAATCACACCATGATTTTGCTCACTGTCTCACATAAGAATTGGACTAAAGACATGATTGATTGCAGGTCTCACAGACATGGGAGACAGGTTATAATTATATAACTACTAAATATTATCAGCATTTTTAGGACTTCTAGTTGTTTCTTCTCTATTTTCAGTGAATGGTAAGAAAAAAATGGCTTTGTAACATGGATTTGCTATTGTTAGTTCTTGTTACGTCCCTGCATTTGTTTGGTGGTTCCTCCTACGCTTAGATATAAAGAAACAATAATTTCTCTTAATCATGAGACCACGTTGCTTGTCCCTGCCATGCTGTTCTCATGGTGTGTTGGGGACATGGTGCAGCTGATAGGCAAGCGCTAGCAGCTGGATCTCCCACTGCGGCTGGGTACGTGTAGCTCTAGTAATCAGCATATGAGGTGTTCCATAGTGAGGAAGAGGTGGGTCAGAGTGGCAAGGAGAGGTACTAGAATACATTGCAACTCCTTGAGTGATGATGTCTATCAGTACAGTTTAGTGTGTGCTGCGGCAATTACATGGAACAGACTTAAATTCCCTGTCCTCCCTTATTCTTTTTTCCTTTGCCCCCTAACCTGTGTTTTCTTCTCTAATGGAATCCTTCTCTGAAGAGAGATATTTCTGTACAATATCATTTGCTTCGTAGGTGCTGGTTAGCAGTACAAGGTTATTGATGAGAAAGCTTGTGTTCAATCTCCCTTCAGAGGCTGCCCTAGAATTGTTACAACTCATGTACGCGTGGCATTTTAATCTTGCCGCAAAGACTTCTAAAAGGGATTTTTAAAGGACTGTGCCACTAGTTAGTAGCTGTCACCAATGTGTGAGGCATGCTCTCAGCGGAGACTTTTAGCAGCCCTCTGTTGCACCTGGAGTCGAAATGTCGCCAAGTAAATACATCTCTATCTTTTCAGGCTGCCAAGTCACGGCAGCACCACGTAGGACTCAGGATGTTGAGCTCCTGAGAGGGATCTCAGCACTATAAGCAGATTCCTGGGGCTGGGCACTCTTTTTTTCAGCCAGGGAACCTGCTGCAGCAGGCTGTCTGGTGGGAACATCGAGGTGAGT
This sequence comes from Cuculus canorus, assembly GCF_017976375.1. Classification (NCBI taxonomy): domain Eukaryota; kingdom Metazoa; phylum Chordata; class Aves; order Cuculiformes; family Cuculidae; genus Cuculus; species Cuculus canorus. The sequence continues at coordinate 116,786,890 of NC_071402.1, forward strand.
TCAACATGCTGGGGGCTCGTGGGATTCAGGCTGTGTGCCAGCAGTAAAGTGCTCTTTGCCTCCTAACGAGGTAGCCCTCCAGTCCTGCTATCAGGAGGTCTGCAGCTGGTCTGCTTAATGGTATTTAGTAACAGTATGTGCAGTAAAGCATGCTCTCCTATTACAGAGAAATCCACTAATGCTGGCATCAAGAGCAGCGGGTAATTCAATCATACCCACAAAAATGATATTAACATAACATTAAAGAGCTGTGTAGACTAGCAAAAGACAGGAAATTATGGAGTTCAGACTTGAAACTTTATCCTTAACTCACCCATATTGTGCCAAGGTATTTGGAAATTTCCACAGAGCGTGTGATTTTATGGAACCTACAGTGGGGTGGATTGTCGTGTTTGTCTGCGGAGGATTTCCTTGGCTAACATCAGCCAGCGTTAGTGAGAATTATGTAAAGAAATCCTGGCACAATTTATAGAGTGTAGCTGGACAATGTGAACTTTAAATATGAATTTTTTGGCTTGGGCGGTTTACCTACCCCAGCATTTCTGAAGTGCTGCTTCAGGTGTTAGCTGTGTTGGCTTTTTCCAGACCAAGTTTGGTATCTAGGCCCCTCTCCCAATTTAAAAACTAATTTTTGAAATTGTTTATATTGGGTTTTTTTCTGTTCAACAGTCACTAAAAAGGATTGTGTTTTGTTTTAAATTTACCTTTTGATTTTAAAACACTGCTTCTGTGTATTTGAAACAAATTCACTGGAACTAAGCTAAATTATACTAAAAAAATAAGCTGTACACATATCTTTATGTATTATTTATATTTTTCCTCATTTTTGGTCCTGCTGAAACTCGTAGTGCAACTCAATAAGCGAGATTAATTTCATCACGTAAAAATCCTTGGTTGGAAATGGGAGAAAAGATGTTGGCTGTGCTATTTTCTTCCTCGTGGCTTCCAGTTCTCCATTGTATCTCCCTGTACCAGCAGGGACAAGGGCAATTTCTTGCAGGGACCCCATGGGTCAAGGAGGAGGTAGAGAGTCAATTTACAGTCTGTTCACGAGGCGTTTATAGGTATGGCTTAAGCTGTTTGTAAGTAAGATTGGTTTATTTTACCCATTGGCATCAGAGGCATCAAGACCTAAGGGGAGAATTGTCTGTCACTCCAAGGATGGGACTTAACTGCAATCAAATGTGAGATTGTAGATCTCCTGGAGATGGTGAAACCAGCAGGTACGCTGCTTGTAAAGCAGCTATAACAGCAAAAAGTGCAGCGCACTCCATATTTTCTCACATCTTCAGGCAGGTTTTGCAGGCTGTGCTGAAATGCATTCTCCCTTTGGATAGCCTGATACTGATGCCCAAATAAAATGAACACGTGTTCCATTCACACCTCGTGGAGTTCACCCCCACGTGGCTCTGGGAGAGAGGGAACTATATGATAGTCATTATTTGGGGGAGATTTAAAAAAATTAATATAGTGCAGTGGAAGTAAAGAGTTGCAGTAACCAACAAGAATTATTTTACTCTCATTTTTACCTCCATTCCAACAATAAAGAGCAAAGAGGGAGATACCAAGAAGAATCAGTCGATTAACACCTGGCTCCAAACATGGTGTGAGGAGCAAAACTTTGGATTTTTTGATCATGGACTGGCCCATGCACCTGCAGGCTTCCTTACCGGAGATGGGGCACGCTTGTCTCCTGGGGGCACAAAAATCCTCACCAAAAATCTAGCAGGGCTCATAAATAGAGCTTTAAACTAGATGTGAAGGAGGAGGGGGATAGGACCAGGATAGTCAGGAGTGGGCCTGGAACTCCAGTGCCTGAGAGATGGTGTACTGGCGAGGACCTCCAGTGTATCAGTACAGAGCAAGTGGGGGCAAATACATCTGGTGAAGAAAAGGACGTAACTGGCACTAACGGGTTAGGCAATCTAAGTACCAGTCGTTTGGGAATGAACACTATTCACTTTATGAGAGCAGAGGGATTATCAGCCCAGTGAAGTGCATTTACACCAATGCACGCAGCATGGGCAATAAGCAGGAGGAACTGAAAGCTATTGTAGGGCAAGGAGACTACGACATAGTTGCCATCATGGGAACGTGGTGGGACGACTCGTATAATTGGAGTGCTGCTGTGGTGGGATATAAACTCTTCAGGCGGGACAGGAAAGGTAGGAGAGGTGGTAGGGTAGCCCTCTGTGTTAGAGAGTGCTTTGATACCCTCGAGCTCGATTATGGTGATGACAGAGTCAAGTGCCTGTGAGTAAAAAATCAGAGGAGCCCACAAGAAGCAGATAGTGTGATGGGAGTCTGTTATAGACCACCCAGCCAAGAAGAAGCTGATGAGCTCTTCTATAAACAACTGGGGGGAAGTCTCAAGTTCATTAGCTCTTATCCTTGTGGAAGACTTCAGTCTTCCTGATGTCTGCTGGAAGTACAATACAGCAGAGAGGAAGCAGTCTCTGTTTGTGAACAGAGAAGGCCTTGTCGGGGATGTCATGGTTAGAGGATGCCTGGGGTAAAGTGATCATGAGATGATAGAATTCTCAGTTCTAGGTGAGGTGAGGAGCGGGGTTAGCAGAACGGCCACATTAAACTTCCAGAGGGCAGACTTTGGACTGTTCAGAAGGCTGGTTGATAAAGTCCCATGGGAGACAGTCCTTAAGGGCAAGGGAGCCCACGAGAGCTGGGTGCTCTTCAAGAAGGAAATCCTAGCAGCTCAGGAGCGAGCTGTCCTCATTTTCTGGAAAAGGAGCCGATGGGGGAAAAAAACCAGCTTGATTGAGCAGGAAGATGTGGGTGGACATCAAAAAGAAGAGGAATGTCTATGAACTTTAGAAGAAGGGACAGGTGTCATGGGTAGACTACAGGGAGGAAGAGAGATCATGCAGAGGAAAAATCAGGAGGGCTTTCTGTAATTACATTAACAATAAGAGGAGGACCAGGCAGAATATTCAGTCCTTATTGGATGCAAAGGGAACAACTGTGACAAAGGATGAGGACAAGGCTGAAGTACTTAATGCCTTCTTTGCCTCAGTCTTTAGTAGTAAGGAAAGTTGTTCCCAGTGTATACATATCCAGAAGTTAGAGGAGCAGCTCCCATGTTCCAAGAGAAGGTGGTTAGAGATTTACTTGCCCAATTAGACACTCACAAATCTATGGGGCTGAATAGGATCCATCCAAGTGTATTCAGGGAGTTGGCAGACGTGTTTGCCATACCCCTTTCCATCATCTTCCAGCAGTCCTGGCTGACTCGGGAAGTTCCACTGGACTGGAGGCTGGCTGATGTTATACCTATCTTCAAGAAGGGTCAGAGGGAGGACCCAGGAAACTACAGGCCTGCCAGTCTGACCTCAGTGCTGGGGAAAGTCATGGAACAAGTGATCTTGAGTGCTGTCATGAAGCACATACAAGGGAACGGGGCGATCAGGCCCAGTCAACAAGGGTTCATGAAAGGCAGGTCCTTCCAAACTAACCTGGTCACCTTCTGTGACGAAGTGACTCGACTACTGGATAAGGGTGAGGCTGTGGATGTAGTCTTCTTGGACTTCAGTAAAGCCTTTGACACAGTTTCTCACAGCATTCTGCTTCAGAAACTGTCTGCCTCTGGCCTGGACAGGCACACACTCTCCTGGGTTGAAAACTGGTTGGATGGCCGGGCCCAGAGAGTGGTGGGAAATGGAGTTAACTCCAGCTGGAGACCAGTCACAAGTGGTGTTCCCCAGGGCTCAGTCCTGTGTCTACTCCTGTTCAATGTCTTTATCAATGACCCAGATGAAAGCATCAAATGCAGTGAGTTTGTAGACAACACTAAACTGGGAGGAAGTGTCTGGAGATCTGCTGGAGGGTAGGGAGACTCTTCACAGGGATCTGAACAGGCTGAACTGCTGGGCTGAGACCAACGGCATGAGGTTTAATAAGGCCAAATGCCGGGTCCTGCAGTTGGGGCTCAACAACCCTATGCAGTGCTACAGACTGGGGGAAGAGTGGCTAGAAAGCTGCCTGGAGGAGAAGGACCTGGGGGTCCTGGTTGACAGCCAACTGAACATGAGCCAGCAGTGTGCCCATGTGGCCAAGAAAGCCAATGCCATCTTGGCCTGTATCAGAAATGGCGTGACCAGCAGGTCCAGGGAGGTTATTCTGTCCCTGTACTCGGCACTGGTGAGACTGCACCTCGAATCCTGTGTTCAGTTCTGGGCCCCTCGCTAGAAAAAAGATGTTGAGGCTCTGGAGCGTGTCCAGAGAAGAGCAACGAAGCTGGTGAAGGGGCTGGAGAACAAGTCTTATAAGGAGCGGCTGAGGGAACTGGGGTTGTTTAGCCTTGAGAAGAGGAGGCTGAGGGGAGACCTCATTTCTCTCTATAACTACTTGAAAGGAGGTTGTAGAGAGGCGGGAGCTGGCCTCTTCTCCCAAGTGTCAGGGGACAGGACAAGGGGGAATGGCCTCAAGCTGCACCAGGGGAGCTTCAGGCTGGACATCAGAAAAATAAAATTCACAGAAAGGGTCACTGGGCACTGGCAGAGGCTGCCCAGAGAGGTGGTTGAGTCATGATCCCTGGAGGTATTTAAAAGATGGGTGGATGAGATACTCGGGGACATGGTTTAGTGGTTGATAGGAATGGTTGGACTCGATCCTCGAGGTCTTTTCCAACCTAGTGATTCTGTGATAATAGTTCATTTAGAGATTTTTTTTTTTTATAGTACTTTCTGGAGTTGATGAGTTCTTGGCGTGGTTAAGCTCGGAGGTTGTTCTCATTTCCCCCCGTGTGCTTTTTGTGCTAAGGACCTGGGGATGACTATCACTGTGTCTGTCTGCGGTGAACAGGATGGTCATTAATGACCATGCATAGAACAGCAGCATGGCTGTATCCTAGGGGAAATCAATTTTCTGCAGTGAGCTGAGCTTGTAAAAAGCAGAAAAACTTCACTGAAGGGGAGGGGGGAAAGAGGAGATAAAATTGGCAGAGCGGGGATTAAAAAATAGAAAGGCTTCAGAAGAGAGGGGTGACTCAAAAGACTTACTTTTCCTGTCAAAATTGATCAGGTCTTGAGCATGGTAATCATGGAGATGGGAAGGAGAATGGCCTTCTGGAGAAGCTCTAGAAAGGGTGATGTGGAAAGGTTGGGGAGATGACTGCCTGGGTTTAGACAAATGGTGATTTGTTTTGAAAGTGTTTTTTATTTTAGATGAAGCACAGAAACGCAGAACTGAATCAGTGCTGTGCATTTAATTCCTAAAAGAACATCTGTATTGTGGGTGTTTCTGGGTTTTAGAGCCGTGCAAGGAAACCTGGGACTAGATTAAAGCTAGCCTAGGAAGTTCCACGCACTCCTGCAGAACCAGTGTGAGCATGGATAGATCCTTGTGTTCCTCACTGTGTGCAGGTGTAGTTGGTAATTCAGACTAGGGTAAGTTTCTTCTGCCATTATGCACTCTTACACGTTTGGGTCCCTTCTCTTAATCACAGCGCTTCACTGTGACACGGAGTGCCTCTCTCAGCTTTAGGTGGCCCACTGGCTATGACAGTCCTCCTGCACACTGTAATGGTTTGCTACCCTTTCTTCTCTCTTGCTGATTTCTTGCTGCTGCAGCCTTGCTTCTCCCTAGGAGACAGGGTGGAAAGAGCTTGTCTTCCATAAGACGCTGTCATTTTGCTCTCCTAACTGATATTTAAAAAACTTTTTCACAGGGGAGATAAGGGAACTGAACTGTAACTGGTGTTAAATATCATTATTGAGATAACAACCCTAATAAGAGTAGATTTGCTTAGACTTTGTAAGTATGTTTGTATGTTTATGTATCTTAAAAATGTAAGCAGACATAAATCTTTAAATCTCGAACAAGAGGATGATTCTTTTCTGACTCTGCTCAATATTAAAGGCTAAACCAGAGATAAGATAACATTCCCATAAACATGGAAGCTTGAACAAAGGAGCTGTTGTCCTGAGAATGTGGGAATCAAAAAGAAACTAAAGTTTTAACTTAGGAAATTGTCTTACAAAATGGAATGCTGCATGTAGAGTAACATTTAATGGCTCCCAGAAATTGTTGAACAGGGTAAATCCCTAGGTCTTTCTCTTGATCTCAGTGGTCTCTGGAGCAAGCCCAAAGAAAGCGGAGGACAGAGGCATATGGGAAATGAATAGCTGGAGCAGACCTTTTCTTTTGCTTTAGCTTCTTATTCAAGATGTTGGTCGTTTGAGAAATTCCTTTCTTAAACAGCAGAAAGGGGAAGGGTGGGAAGCTCCCGTGGTCTGAGTAAGCGAGAGGAAAGGATGCAAATGCTGTTGATGAATAAGATGTTTCAGGAATGTGTAAATGCATGGCCCAATACTGCAAGTGCTTGGTTTATGAGAGCTGCCCATTGGGTGCATTCAAGACTGACTTGAATGTGAATTCTGTTTTACGTAGTTGTAAAAACTTGCAGTTGTAAAAACTTGCAGCTCTGTTTCTTGTAGAACGTCTTTGACTCCGTGAAGACTGCCCCTTTTACATTGGTTTTATTCTTTCCCTCTTCTGATGGGACGTTCAAAAAGCGGTCAGCTTGCCACTAGAGATAATAATTGTAAATTTTGTGTTATTAATTTTTAAACCCGGCACATTTGGCAGATCATATTTTGGCTGCTGGAATATAATTTATCTGTATAGAATATACTTGCCATTTATGTGTGTGATAGCAGTAGTAAAGCATCAGCACTAGGGCTTTCATAAATCTTTAAATCCGTCTCTTTTTATAAAGCAGGGAATAGAACATAGGGTGGATTTGTTCATTGTTATTATTTTACTTATTTATTTATTTACTTTCTTTGTAAGGTTGTTTTCTGGGACCCAAAACATCAACTGCCAAACAGTGGATCTTTTTCCCTAGCTGGGGATGTATCACTAATATTTGATGAAGGTGTTGCCCTTGGTGTTGCCAAGCCTCAGAATTTTATTGCGAGGTTCACAATATTTGTTTCTTAAACCCTTAAATCCCAAGGCATGTGATAAGATGGGAATCTCAGATTTCATTTTTTTAAAAAAATGTAGGTTTCTCTCCTTCATGGCTGCACAGAGAGGCATGAAAACACAACCTGAGTTTATCACAAGGGCTCAAACTATAAAAACAAAATAAAAGGATATCTTAAATACATTTATTTATTAGTTATTTTTAATACCAAAAGTTAATTTTATAACTTTTTTAGTGTACTAAAGGGCAACAGGAATTACCAGTATTATATTCCTTGGCCTTTATCCTATGAATCATAGTTTTCTCTCTCTCAAAGTATGTCCAGTACTCAGAATGAAGTCTCAGTATTTCCATGTATATCTTTATATGGTTTGAGGATTGTACCTCATTGAATTAATTTATTTGAAGGCACCTGAAGCCAATAATACATGGAAGTCCTTTATTGAGGGCTCCCAAGAGCTGAAGCTAATCTGCTTCCAAATACAGTGTTACCGATCAGATTTCAAGATGTTTTCGCTGTGTTTTTCAGTGAGTCTTTTGTTCATAGGGTAAAATTTCTCAGCAGAAACATTAAGTATTTTAATTCTTACTCCTTTCTCCAGATCTGCCTATGCCTATTTCAGAAAGGACAGATTACATAGTACATTCTATTTTCATAGCTTTCCATCCAGAGTCCTGCCTGGCAGGACTAACCAAGTGTCCTTTTAAGTACATGAGAGACAGTATATAAGGAACGTAATTATTTAGTGAATCCCATGGCTTATCTAATCTCTCCCTCAACCATGTTGGCTGTTTCTAGGTACAAGCTGAACCACAGCAGAACATAGAAATCACCAGTGTTGGCTTTTATTCTGTAGGAAACTCGGCACCAAGGTGTGCAGTGAGAGAAGCTGGCACAAAGCCTGAATGAGGAGTTTTTGGTTGAGTAAGATTTTGTTTGACTTAGGCTCATCAGTTCTCAGGCGTGCTGACTGATGAGCACAGAGCTACAAGACATGCTAATGTGCACTATGTTCCCTACCTCTTGGTGTTATCTTAAAGTGTAACCGCAATATCCGAACACGGAAAATAATGAGGCAGCTATTCTGTTGGTATAAACTGGAGCAGCCCATTGGATCCAGAATGAGGGCACCACATTCCTGGAATCCAAAGAGTTTTTAATAAGCCTTTCCAAATACATTTATCAGGCTCTCTAAAGGTATTTACTATCTGACACAGTGAGGCTGATGTGTTCAATAATATCCATCTTGGACGATAAAGAATGAAGAGTTATTTATATAATAGACAAGGGCTCTAAACTAAATATCTTTCTTAAACCTGTAAAAGTCTTTTGTGACAGGTGACTTCATTTAATATGGTCTTTATGGCAGGTTTTTAAAGCATTTTGAAAACAACAAAATTAACACACAATTCATCAATTATCAACATTACATGCTGAGCAGCTTCACCTAGTTTGAATTTTATTAATAACAAAGCTTTCACTTAAGAGAAAGTTTCAAAGGATACCTGCTGTGGGAGCTGGCCTGAGAGTTGTAGTGAGTTACCTGCAAGAACAGATTTGTCCTCTGAAAACTAATTCCTGTAGTAGTTACAGACCTTGCACTGAGAAAAGCAAAGCACTTGCTGACTGGAAACACGCGGTTGTGTGTCCTGTGTAAGTATGCTTGCCATATCAGTGCTGTAGGGAGGGCTTTCCACACCCTACAAGCACATTAATTTATGAGCCTAGAAACATGCTTTAACCTTGAGTAATGTGGATTGTCCTGCCTAAGTTCAACTGGGCTTCTTACAAGCCTGAAGTTCTACATGTGTATGAGTATATAAAAATACTGTGGACTAATAGCTTATCAAATCCATTTCCACGCCTTCTCCTGAGGCTGCCTTTATGTTACAGTTACCCAAATAAATGGACTAAAAAATCATTGCCTTTAGAAATATACTTCTGGAGTTAAATAAAATTCAAAGAAACTTAAAACCAGGGGTATTCAGTCCCAGTCCTGGGCAAATAGCATGGACTTTTGTCCATGTAATTATAAAAATCCAAATCCATGCTCTCATTGTTTCTCCTTGAAGATTTCAGGCAGAGAAAAATGTGTTCCTCTGAACCACTTTTGTCAAAGTTCAGCCTTTGGAAAATTAATACAACTGTGACATTCCAGCCTTGGAAATAAAAGAACTAAAATAAATATATTGAAGAACAAGAAGCAATTCGTTAAATCACTGAAAGATGTATTTTCCAATGTAAAAATCCTATGGAATAGTTCCTCTCAAAATTTTGTCATTTCCAAAGACATCCCAAGCACTTGGATTTTTCTAATTTGTAAATAATGAAATGGGAGCTCTGTGAACTCAAAAAGTCTCACTCACAGATTTGATTCAAATGGCCTCTGTGTGAACTCTATAAATTCTTTAGCTTTAAATTATCAGTTTGAGTTCACAGTCCCTGGTGGTGGCTGGAATTCTTGTCTTTTCTCTTTAATTCCTTTTCTTTTTAATTCTATTTCTTTTTAATTCCTTTTCTTTTATTGGGTATTGTTGGAGAGGAACCATCTGATTGAGACATATATATGTGTGTGTATATAGATAATACAATATGTTGCAGTCATCAAATTCTTTTAAGAGTAAATTATTTTAATGAAATGTCAGAAAATCTGCACAAACTGAACGCTCAGAATCCCCTTGAATAATGAGGCTATTGTTAAATGATTGAATACTTTAGAGATTAATATCATGGTATGCTGGCATGCTGGTTCATACCAACTGTAATTTAACAACGAATCTCCTCTGTAAGTAAGCAAGATTGTGAATGAGAAACTGGATACAAGACAGCACAGCATGCGAGAACATGCAAAGTAAATAAATTCTATACAAAGCAATGACACGTTGGAGGGGAGGGAGTGTGTATATCCACAGTATCTGAGATAACTGAATTATTGGGTAGAGGAGATTCTTCAGATTTGACAACCTGCTTAATTTTTTCTTCCAGTGCCAATGAGCAGTGTCTTTATAGTAGAAAAGATAGGGTTTGGATTTTATTTTTTTACCACCCTCTCAACTTCTTCGAAAATTAGAGTGTGCTTGGCATTATCATTTGTGACAGGCTACAGTAAACCACATCTCTTTCTGTGAAGGGTTTCAGATCCCTAAGCTGTCTTCCCCATAATGCATCCTATCATTATACAGAAAATTTAGCGGCATTGCTGAATGTCTGCAGACAAAAGTTGCATTTTATTTTTTTAAGACATCTGAATTCTTGCAAACATGGAATAATTAGTAGTTGATGTAATGATGGCCCAGAAGAAGGACTGAAGTGTTCTATGCAAAATCATAGTTATTAATTTGTGCATGAATTTTGTTTAATTTAGCAACTGTAGAATATTTTGCTAATTAATTATTAACACTGGTTATTTCTCATGGCAGAACTGTGAGGAGAAAAACATAGTTTTCTATCAAAGCCAAAATATAAATGTTAGAATTTTAATTTAAATATGTAATCATGTTTTAAATAGTCTTAAATAGCTTCAATATTCCAGCTTACAGATACAATATGACTATAATATATAGCATTAATTCAGAGTAAACTGTGTTTAGTATAAAACCTGCAGATAAGAGCCAAGTGTCTCACTTGCAACAAACTGGGGAAAATGCAGTGTAAAATGTCAGGCTTTTATGGGGAGTGCCACTCCAGTAAGTGGCATTTTATTCTGTCTTGGGTATCGAGAGTGTGACAAATTCGTAGCCTTATTATAAGCACTATGAATAGGATTTGAGCTTGTATCTACTGAAGGTGATGAAAAACCTGCCTTTGATTTCTGCAAGTGCTGAATCAAGCCACTTAATTTCATTTACATGCAGACAAAGAATCTTTATTTATTTATTTTGGCAAAGAAAGGAACAAGGCTACAGGACAAGTTACCTTTGAACTACTAAAATGATATACTACTTACAGGTCTGAAGGTTCAAGTTCTTTCTTTTTCCAGAAATTTAATTTCTCTTTAAATTTAGTTTACTTTAACTTCTGTTTTACCTGGCTTAATTTCCCTGGTACTGAAAATGATTACAATAAGTCTCCAGATCCTGTACACTTTCAATGAGGCTATTTTTCTGGAGGTTAATGTGCATATAATGTTTAAGTATGTGAATACAGATTTGTTTGAATAGGAAATATGGCTCTCTCTTTCTTGATAAATATCTCCGTTGTCTTGTAAGTACAGTTCTAAACTTGAATGTGAGACACTATCATTTTTGCAAAGATGAAAGTGAGATCCATTCCGGTGTTTTAATAGCAGTAGATTTTAGGGATACTAGAAAAGACTGCTAACTTTTTAACAGCAGAGGGATTTTTTGGTCATAGGTATTTCTGCACACATTTTAGGAGGTTTATTTGCAGCATTCTCTGCCCTAGATTGTTGAAATTTTGCAAGAAGGAAACGTCATTAAACCCACCAAGTTTTACATTATCTTTAATCAAAGAGCATCAATGGTTATAATACGGCTGCTGCAGGACTGTATTAGAGCCCTGTGAGTTGAGCTAAATAGTGCTTGCATCTTCTCCTGAAAAGCAGGATTCCCGAATATGATATCTAAATTCAATGTAAAGTAAATGGTGCGATCCGTAATCTGAAATAGCCTTTTGGGTTCTTTCCTCCTAACATGGGGTTCTAACTATATATATATATATATATATATATATATATGGGTATACTAACATGGTATAATCTGGGGTTCTATTTGTTTAAAGTAATAATAGTGTTCATAGGCATATATATATATATATTTGAGTGTGTTTTTTTGTAGCTTTTTTCTCTCGTAATACTGAAAAATATATGTTCAGTGGACATGGGGTGATGGTGAATCCTAGGCCCATGTATGAGTCAAATCACTATAGCCTTAGTAGTAAATACATCTATCAGAAGATATTATTGAATATGTGTACTTTCAGCGGTTCATCAGCTTGCATTCTCCTGAAAATTCCGTCCTCAGAGATGTTACAGTATTTGTTACTGTCCACTTAAAACTGGGCTCATAATTGCATTGTTACAAACAGAAATACGTAGTCCAACTTACAGAATTGCTGAGCAACACCTGCCCTTGCAGAATTCAGCACTAATGACTCAGAACCCTTCTGAAAATTGAGGGCTGTTTTAGATGTTTAACCAAAGCATTTAAGAGCCCTCCTGCTTTTATCTGTGGTGGTTTTTAAAAAGCTTGGGCAAATTGTTACTCTAAATTGCTGAAGGAATATACTGAAGGAATGATTTTTTTTGTGAACTTGGCAGCCAGACTGGAGTAAGTAGAGAAGGCAGAGCAGCTTACGCTTGAACTCTTACAGAAGTACAGTCTTGTTAATCCAGTACATAGTAGGTTCCCTGTGACTACCTCTTTCTGTTTGTTCCCCAAGCCATGTGCTGCTCTGTGAAAATAAAAGATGCTTTGAATGGCATGAAATTTATTGTTGTAATTTTTGTCTTAATAAAAATTTAGTCTTGATTTTTCCTTTTTAAATTAAAAATAATATACCGAAAAGCAGCAACAAGGCAGCTCAATCCTTGTCAACGCATAGAATAGTGATGCTTTATATTTTTGAGAAAAAATACAAGCATTGGAAATGTCGTGCAGTTGATGAAATGCCCAGAAATGAACATACAAATCAGAACTTTCTTTCTGAGTGAATTTCTCTTTTGTGTGTATTTGGATGTCATAGGTTCATGTGGCGGTGTATTATAGGAATAACTTCTCTCCAAGAGACCCAGCAGCAGTTCCTTCTGTACTTCAGGCTTTCATAATGTGGGCTTTTTTTCCCCCCCTCATGAAATCCACGATTTTCCTAATAGAGTCTGCTTTAAACAAAATAAACCCAGTTATGCTATTTATATATTAATTCACAAGAATGAAAGAGCCTTAGAATTTCTTATCTAAATCCAATTACTGCTGGTCAAATTCATCCCAGTACAAAAGTTCCTGATTATAAAAGCATATATTACCTAAATGCCCAAAAATGCAGACTGTTTTCAGTTGAGTGGGTTGTGTTCTGAGCGATGCTTGAGGCCTTGAGTGAACCTTAACACTGGAGGTATAATTATTAAGCTCTGAACTTTGAAATTAGATGATAACTCCATTGGTTTAACTAAGCAAGGAAGAATTCTGTATGGTGGTTACTTGAGTTTAAATCCCAAGTTTCACGTTTATTTAAAACATTCAATTGGAATCGGTCCAAAGCTGTGTCTTGTACAGTCCTGTGCATGTAGTGTCCTGGAGATGAGGACGGCAGCGTGCGTAGCACTGAGGTGGGTGAGCAATGAGAGCCTCAGCCTGCCAGGTCTAATGGCCATTTTGTGTTACAGAACTTGCCATGGCCAGTCTGGAGGCTGTCTTGAAGGACAGGATAAGACATGCCTATCCTAGAGGATTTTGTTTTCTGTAACGACATGGAAAAGTCTGGCCTCCCAGGATATCCTTTCTTGTCCCAGCAGTTCTCGTTGGTGGACATCCCTGGGTAGGCTTCCCACCTTGGTATTTGCCTCCAGCAGCAGAATGTGTGGCACCTGGTTCCTCTGCCTTGAGGTAGACCCTGGCTGAGTCTCACTTGCCTCCTAACCCTGGTCACCCACTCGCCTTCCCTGCATCCCCAGCTTCCCGCAGGCAGAAGCAGAAGAAGCTTGGGTCTGTTGTGTGCTGTGAGGCAGCAAATTCACATCAGTTTGGGACCATTGTGGGCAGTGGGTAAGATTCCCACATCTTGCAAGTGCTATCACTTGCAGCTGAAGTGCTTCCTTCAGAAACTCTCTCTGTTTTAACAGCACTTATCAAATAACTTCCTGGGAACAACCAGGTCGAGCTTTGTCTGCAGTGTAAGTGCTGATCGACCGCCGGCTTGTAAGCTCTTGAAACGATATATTGATGCTGCAACTTTGATGTACCTTAAAGGCTTATTCTGCATTGCTTGCATCTTTCCCGCATCTGCTGAATTGTCAGAAAATGTGGGATGCGGGGGGATGGGTCTCTTGAACATGATTTTTGACATAGGTCATAGCCAGCACTGAGCAGGGAGATTGTTTCTCTGTGCACTTTAGGATCTTCCCTTAGTTCTACCCTCCATGTGACGCGGTGTATTTTAACGCTGTTTACAAGTGAAGTGTTTTTAAGCGACCTTTGTAATTTTAATCGTGGATATCACATGACTTCAACAGTTTAACCCCAAACTAATATATGCAAGAGAAGGTAAAAACGTTTATGTTTGTAAGAAGGTATTTCTGCTCCCAAATTAGTATTCTTTAGGAATGTAAGAACAGCTGGGCTGGGTCAGACAGGCAGCTGTGGAGGTGCCTGATGTTAAAACAGGGACACCATGCAATGGTACTGCTCTGGTAGCCTCTCTGAGTCTTTGGCAATATATGACTTCCAGGGCCACAAATGTGGTTTTGCTTTTAATTTTGTGACAGATTTCCATCCTAGAAGCTGCCTGACAGGTTTTTGTAGAGATATACTCTGTAGGCTATCAGTGCAGGCTGTAACAATGGGTTCCACAGGTTACTGCCTGTTCTGGGGAAATACCACTTTCTGGAGTTTTAAAACCTTCTAACTTTATTGTCAGTCCTTACATGTTATGAGAACCAATGAAGACTACTGGTCACAATCTCATTGCATGGATGCTTCTGTAATGAGCTGAAGTCCTGGTCTGTGTAGGTGCTGCTCACAAATACTCTTTGAAATATCATAGTATCATAGAATCATAGAATAGTTTGAGTTGGAAGGGACCTTAAAGCCTATCCAGTTCCAACCCTCCTGCCATGGGCAGGAACACCTCCCACTAGATCAGGCTGCCCAAGCCCCCATCCAGCCTGGCCTTGAACATCTCCAGAGATGGGGCATCCACAACCTCCCTGAGCAAACTGTTCCAGTGTCTCACCACTCTCATGGTGAAATATCTGACCACCTGGTTTTAAATGAAAATTATTACATAGAAAAACATCAAAAGCATAATGGAATATAAGGGTGTTAAAGGATTTTCTTAAAAAAACAATGTTATTTGTTCTTACTATGTGATTAGGTAACACTTTGGGAAGAATGTAGTGTGAAGCAACACAATTTTATGTTAGGAAATCTTCTGAATAGTGATTTCAGTTCAGAAATTCAGTAGACACATGCTTGAGGTAGCCGTCTTAGAGATTCATTACATAGACTAGACATAAGGAATAATTTCTTCATGATGAGAGTGGTGAGGCACTGGCACAGGTTGCCCAGGGAAGTTGTGGATGCCCCATCCCTGGAGGTGTTCAAGGCCAGGTTGGATGGGGCCTTGGGCAGCCTGATCTAGTGGGAGGTGTCCCTGCCCATGGCAGAGGGGTTGGAACTAGATGATCTTTAAGGTCCTTTCCAACTCAAACTATTCTATGATTCTATAATTCTATGATACTATGTGTTCTCTTGGATACTGTGAGGCAGTAGATTATCCTTAATGATAAAGTCATTACGTTGAAGGGCTGGTAATAAGGCATTGAGATGAACTCAGTTGTTGAATTATCTGTATCTGACTGAAATTTTTGATGGAATTTTGATCTGTCCAACATAGCTCAGGAGGAACTTAAACAGTGCTTATCACAACAAGCTGATCCATACCTGTTGTTTTTTACATTAATGATTCTAGTAGTGTGCAGAACAGGTATGCAGGTTGTTGGGTTTTATAGTAGTTTATCTTTAAATATAAGAAAACACGAGGCCAGCTCTTGTGATGCACTTTATTCTTATTTCTATGGGTGTTTCCACTGAAGAATACATTTTTGGTACTTCTGGGTGAATCAAATAGCAGCGAAAGGTCACAGAAACTGAAAGACAAACAACTCTGGAGGGGAGACATAACATACCACTCTCCATACATGTAAGAAAAAAATATGACTACATTTGTAGGAACAAAATACCTTCCTAATTTCATGCAGCACACAAACTAACATTCTTCGTCAGAACTGATGTTCTGATTACTGTAAAATAATTACTTGAAATATTTAGGGAAACAGTGTCCAAATTAATTCCAATTACTTTCTTGTGGTAGTGCTGAAGATTTATAGCAGTAGATTAAAATGCTTGCATATGGCTAATTGCCTATAACAGTGTTTGTTAGTGTGGTGCCTCTTACCACTCTGATGTCTGTTGTTGTAAACATGAAGGTATGCATGTAACTTTACGTGCTGGAGGAAACCTCTTCTGAGCTGAGCAGAATTACTTCTGTGAGTAAAGTCGCTAGCGTAACTAAGTTTTAGGAGGATTACAGTATGTAGCAAATAACTCTGGGAAATTTGTAATTAAAACACTGGAACCACAAATGCCTGTCTTTACTGGTCAGAAATGTTAACCTTTAGCTCTCAGGTATCTTGGATGAAACAACATATCAGTTTGTTAGGAATGGTTGGACTGAAATGGAGGCTGGATGTTAGTTTTTTTTGGGGTTGTAGATTAGCCACTGATTTTTGTTGGTTTCTTTTTTTTCGTGTATCTGTCAGAGACACGTTACTGCACAAGATAGGCATGTTTTTTTCACGTTTTTTATGTATTAGATTTTAAATCTAAGTAAATCAAATAAATGAACATACACCGCAGGGCCAAATTTCCTGCTGGGTAAGTTGGCCCACTGAACACCGTAACTCAGACTGGCAGAGAATTGGCTTTGCTAAAATTAAGATACGTGGTCTGGTGTGTTTGAGGCCAAAGTCAACTTCGGGTATTGCTGTGAAGAATTATAAAATTAAGTGAAACATAAGTGAGTTTAAAGGTCCCAATTCTAGAAACACCCGAGATTAGAAAAGCATGTGATTTCATGGTTAACATTAAATCTGTTCTGTATGTGTTTGGAGAGGAGCCAGCTACGGGAAGATAGACTCTCGTCTACCTGCCCATGTACCCATGATGATGCAGTTTACAGTGAATTGTCCCTGCCTTCAGAGCACAAAATCCAGCCGATCTAAAGAACCAGTAAGAAAAAGAGGATATGTGGAGGAGAGTTTGTGATTTTTTTTTCTTTGTTTCTAAAAGATGGTTAAATTGAGGCTTAACTTAAATTGCACAAACTCTTAGTGCCTTTAGGTCAGTTCGCCCTTCTTCTTACTGCTTTCAATCTGAAATAAAATAAAGCAAAGCGTGTTTTTCCTCTCTAAAATGGAAGTCAAGTGGGAACAAATGATTTTATGGGTTCTTAGGGAAAGGAAAAACAGTGAAAATGGAAAATCTCACTTTGCATCAGTCATGAAAACAGAGTACAGAGAGTTAGAGACAGCGGCCTTTAGAGCTGTGTGGTTACATGTCACTTTCAGTGTGGAAACTTCAGCTGAGAACTTTCTGTCAGGCACAAAAAAGCCGCAAATCTTTGCTGGTACCAAAGATTATGTTCAGGCAGGCTTTGCCCAGTCTTTCTCATTGGTGCTGCTCCCCCTTCATGAGAGATTTAAGTGTTTCCTGGTTCCCAGACTGAAACCCAAAAGTACCTTTTTCCCTGTGACTGATGGCACCATTCCCCTTTTGGCTTCCTGCCTTTTTTTTCTTTTTTTCTTTTTTTCTTTTTTTTTGTAATTTTGTCTTTTTTTTAAGTTATAATTTTAATTATAATTTTATAATTTTAAGTTTTATTTTATAATTATAATATTATTTTTTCTCCTGGTTTGCTGCGTATGTTTACAGACTGGTAGGACAGAGAAGAGTGTGGCCTTGTGTAGGAAGTATGGTGCTCTACCTGCCCTTAGCCTCCTTCTGTGTGTAGTAGGAGACATGTTTTTATTCCTGAAGCATAGAAGGGAATTGCAGCAAGGTCTTCCATGTCCTGGTTTCTGAACTTGAAGTAGAAGTCACTAACACCACTAACACACACTAACAATTTATATTGTTGTTCGTAAAGATTAAACAAATAAAAATTGGCCTGCCGTACTGGAACTATATGATCTTTAAGGTGCCTTCCAACCCTTAGTATACATTTCAGTGGTTTATAATTGATGAACTGTTGGTTCATAGGTGTTGCTTTGCCATTAAAAGATACAATTTTATTATAATCTTTTCTGGTAATAGATCCTTCATTGGTGGCAAAAGTGTTGTTCCGTGGAGTCTTCTAGGTAAAAGCCCGATCTATCAGAGTACCAGTAATGCTTTTCTAAAAAATCTGGGAAAGGACATTTTAGAGGGAGTTCTTCTCAGTGAAGCAGATTCCAAGACATATCCATGACTTGAAAAATAAAATTATTTTCCTTACTCTCCTGAAGTCTCATATTCATCCATAAATGGCCACGTGTGATCTTTCACCAGGGTTTTGTGATACTTGCTAGTAAGACTTCATTTTCAGTCTTATTCTCCTTGAGGTAAAGACAGATACCTATTTTATGGTCTAGTTACTTAATGCACAGAGTTGTAGCTGCCTAAATTCCCTTTTTATCATGCAATTTGCAGTGCAGTGCCATGCTATCTATAGGAGGCAACATAAATTCAAATAAGTATTAATATTCATCTTGGAAAGAGTTAGGAGATGTACCTAAACCTCAGAGCCTCCGTTTACGTAAAACAGAACTTCAGAGTGTATATGTGCAGGCACGAATGCACACATGAACGCAGTTGTGAGTGCACACATGTAAAAAAATGGCCATACCTTCTGCATTTTTGTTAATCCTGGAGGAATCTGGTCCATCTGTATCAAAACAAACCTTATTTTTTAAAATGTTTTAAACAAACCTAATTAATTGAACCAAAGAAACCTCTTTACTAGTGCTGATGTCCTAGAATTCTTATTATAATCAGCGTTTATGCTGGCAGTCTAACACAGTGACCGGAGGTGGATGGCAGTGTGTGTCAAATAAGCAGTGCTTTTCAGGTGAATTCAAAAGGTGTTTGTTGAACTGTAGTAGTAGAAGGAGCCTCTCCAAGTGTATTGGGAAAACATTTTTCAAGAGTCTAGATCTCTTCCTACTTACGTGTGTTATAAATGTGCAAAAATATTTATGTACTTTATTAAAATATAATAACATATATTTCTGTTTTTTTTTTTCTTCATAGGTATGGGAAAATTGTATCCACAAAGGCAATTCTTGACAAAAACACAAATCAGTGCAAAGGTACGTGCAAAATGTCCACCCTGTGGAGTTCATTGTCTGTTTGAATGATTGACTGGTGGCTTGACTGCCAAGGCTTTGGCTCCAACTGTGCAATCAACATAATGTACGGTATATTACAAACATATTTAATAATGCCAAAGCTTTGAGTTGTGTTTCCAGTAACATTGCTCATTAATTTTTTTCATTAACAAACAAAATGAAAATCACAAATCAGAACAAGTATCAAATTGCTTCGGCAGAAAAGTAAATTACCTTCTAACCACATAGTGCTGTCTGATTTGAATGATATCATCAGTGATGCAAATTGATTTCCTATATAAAAATGAGAAACCTTTGGGAAAAGTTCCCTGAGCAAAACCTGGTTTAATTTTTCTATTTTTGTGATTTTCTATTTGGCCTACACTAATAGAAGAAGAAAGATATTCTTTGACACAAATAGATCCACAAGTTGTGATGCCAAGATACAGAGATGATTCCGCTTTCAGTTTTCTGTTCTTAATTTGTCAGCTAATATAATATGTTTTCTGAGTGTGTTTAGCTGTATTTGTTTAGATAAATATTGACTAGCATTTCTAGTAGTATCTCAGGACTACAATTGTTGTTCATATACCAGTCTGAAGAGCTATCAAGTCTCTGTGGGAGAAGCTTTGCTTTAAAATAACTCTTTACGCTGGTGAATCCTCTTGGAGTAATAAGATCTAGAGCAGGTTCTTCTGATAAGAAGCACATTGGGGACAGCATTTCTGTATGAATTAGTAAAAAGAAAAAAAAACATTGTGGTACAGGAATATCTTACTAGTGGCCAGACAGGGTGTGAAGAGAAGCAACAGAGAGAGACGCTGGAGGAATTTACAAGATGGGGCAAAATTCTTGCAGTTTGTAGAAGTGTGCGCCTTTACCTATTGCCTGCTACAACAACAGTCGTTAGCCAGTCAAGAGAAAAGTATTCTGGAAGATTGCAGTTCTAGTCTTAGAAAACTCGACCAGCCCCATCAGATGGGCCATCATCAGGAGCGGTACTGCCATGCATTTGCTGGACATGCATTTTCTTTTTTTCCTTGGAGCACTGTTTGAGAAGACTTCTGATAACATCATTGGTTTGTTTTATGGTGGTGGTTGTTGTTGTTGTTGTTTTGATTGTATTATGAGGGAATACTCTTGTGGGAGGGTGGGCCGGGCCAAGTGCAGAAAGCCCTGGCATGGTGGCTGGGGGTGCACAGAGGCGAGTGCTGCAGTTTCGAAGATGGGAGGTGGTGGACATGCCTGACTGCTGCTGCATGACCAGGAGATTTGAATTTTGGAAGCCAGGAGCTGCATGGGGAGCTGTATGGAACGGAGGACTTGCCGCATGATGGATTTACAGAGTCTGAGTGGATCGAATGATCTCTAAGGCGGTTTAACAAGGAGGAAGAGTGCCGCAGTGTGATAGGAAGGGCTTTGGGGTAGGAACATTTAGGGATGAGGCTCTAGGGCAGGAAGGAATTGGGGCTTGGGCCTGGGGGAGCTGAAGAGGTCTGGGCTGCTCTTGTGAGGGACGTGAAACAGGAAGCCTGTGGTCAGGTTACCCTGGGGCCGCTCTTTGCTGTCTTACATTCCAAGGAAGATCTTCCTTTGAGGACAAGGATGTCCCTTCCCACTATCATACAAGACTGAGGTGTTCTCTGTTTTCTCGTGTGTCAACTCCATCCTTTTTTCATCTTTTTTTCTGAAATATATCTGTCTGAAATGGTGACACACATCAAGCAGATGGAATTGGATTTGAACTGAACTGTATGTTGAACAAGGAGGTGAAATCCACATTACAGAGAAATTTATTTGTCTCAGCTGATCATACTTGTCCAAAACCACTGTGTTGCCAATGCAGATGTTTCAGCTTGGTTCCTAAAGGTCGATGGAAAGAGTCTGGGGGAAGCATGCTTGATGATTTGCCTTAACTTTTTGTTTTGTTTTTTTAAATGCATTTTTGACTTGTAACAAATTTCACAGGCGTGCTACCGTGTGATTAGAGCTTCCATCCATTCCCATTTCCAGCAGTAAACAAGGAAAGAATGGACCTGTTTTGCAAAACAAAGAATGTGAAGTGAAAAGATTGTAAAGAATATGAATGGTAGAATTTCGAGAAGTAAAAACATCTGAGTTTAGTGGTCTTTACATTGTATTTAGCTTTGAGATTATTGCAGTAGGGGCCATATAAGAGTAAGCCAGAATTTTGTAAAAGTTTGATTTCACACTGTTGTACTACACTGTAGGGCAGAGATATTTATTTGTATTTTCAGAGATGGATTTTTATGACATAAATGGTGCCATTAAAAATCGTAAACATGATTTGATTTATTAACAGTATGCTTCATGGCATAATAGACCTTCTACTGCTTCAAATGCTCAGTACAATTTCCTTCCTCGTCAGTAAGGGTGCCAAAACCAAAAAGGGGGTGGAGCTTCCCAGGAATCAGAAATGGAAAGGACCTGAAGAGGTCAACTAGCTCATTCCTCTGCCTCAGGAAGAGCTCTGACCCATGCTAAGGGGCGTTTCTGTGCTCAAAGACCTCCAGCGGTGGAGATTCCTTGAGCTCCTCAGGCAATCTGTGATAATGCTCCCTCTTCTCACTATAATGAAGTGTTTCCTAATGTCTAACCCAAATATCCCTTGATGCAATTTAAGCCTATTGCTTCTTGTCTTACCCCCAGTGGACGTGTTGAACAGCGTATTCCTTTTCTCTTTGCAGCAAACAGATATTTGAAGACTTCTATGCAGTTGTTATATCTTTTCCTTAGACTAAATACTAGTTCTTTCACTTTTTCCTTAACGGCAATTTGTTTAAAGTTTCTGTTTGTATTGCACTTTGCTCATCTCTGTTTATTAGCTTACTTCTTTCTTGAAGACTTTAGAGCCAGGCATATCATGTTAGCTGGCCTAAATCTAACCAGTTTCAATAGGGTGGAGAAGTTACTTCATTTGTCTTCTCTGTGATCATGTAACTCTTCTCTTTGGTGATATTTCCACGTAAGTAACTATGTATATTTAAAATATAGGTATATTTCTGAGGCACGGGGTGTTGCATGAGAACCGTCATACTGATTTGTGCTAAGAGATTCTCTGCAGCCCCCAGTTCCATTATTCTTTTCTCTAGCGCTGCTGCCAGACAGGCATTCCTTATTGTGTGTTCTGCTCTTTGCTGTTGATTATTCCCTCCTAAGGCTAGTACTTTTCATTTGTCTGTATTGAATTTTACTCTATTTTTTTCCCAGCTACTCCTTAATTTGCTAAGATTATTCTCGAATCTTAAGTCTCCAGAGTGCTTGCAGCACTTACCTCTTTAGTATCCTCTTCACAGTTAATAAATGATTTCTGTAATCCACTGGACAAGATCATTTGGAAAAGACTGAATAATTACAGACCAGCGGAAGACTTTTGAGGAAACCTTCATAGTACACCAGGTAGTGCAACACTGAGCCATTGATAACTACTGTTTTTTTTAAATTGGATCTGCTAATCAGTCTGACACCTATACAACAGCAGTTTTAGCTGGATTGTGTTTCTCATCCGCTCAAGTTATGAGAGACAACCAAGGTTTAATGAAATTACATAGTACTTCCTTATCTGTAAGTCTAGTTACCTACTTCTAGATGGAAGTATGATGTGTTATTACTTGTTCTTGCTAAATATGTGCTGCATGGCACTAATCACTTGTTACCTTTGAGGGTCTGGGAATGGATTAATATGACTATTTGCTGTAAGATTTTTTCCAGAAGTTGAAACTAGGTTAAAGTGTTTCTAAATCACCGGGAAACTGCATCTATTCCTTTATAAAAAACCCAACAAAATGGAGAAGAAAACCCTGGCATTTTTGGTTTGTTACTTTCCAGTCTTCTGGATCTCATTCACCTTCTCATTCATGCACACCTCTGCAAAGCATGAGGTGTCCTGTTAAATGAACACATCGTCCTATGATGTTTATACAGTGCAGTAGGGTGGATTAAATTCAAGGAGATGATAGAAGTAATTATCATGTGATTGGAGATTTTGCAATCATCTTCAGTGTTGTTTTTCTGTTGACCAAGGTATAGATTAGAGCTGAGAGTGTAAAATAGTTATATAGCAAAGAAATTATTTCAAATACTCCATGTATTGATGTGCAGATCTGTTAAAATGGGCTACTGCTTAGCCAGAAGTGTTATGCTTCCTCTTGGAAAATTGAGGAAAATGCTGTTCAATGGACCTTAAGTTATTCTGCAGTATTCCTCAGATTTTTAAAAAAGATACCCACTACATTCCTGTTGTGCTAAGGAATAGTGTTATCTGAGGATTTCGCCCTGGTATGAATTAAGCAGTTGGGTCTCAAGTAATCATATGTGCTGCGAGGGAGCTCACTAGGGAAACCTTTTGACGTAACCTCTCATTTTCAGATTGCTCTTTGTTGGTGGCATAACTGCTAAGTGAGGCAGAGGAGAAGCAACAATCACCCTGTAATAGAACAATATATAAAACAAAATAAGCACAGTCATGACAAAATGGTCAGAAATCACTGAACAAAGCAGTGAACAATCACATATGGTGAATAATGAAAAACAGACACATGATTCATTCAGATGTTCAAACACAAAAACCCTAATGAACAAGTCAGAGAGCTTTGGCTGCTTTTGCTTTTTCCCCTCTCCCTCCCCTCTTTCCCTCTCCCTCTTGCACATTTCCCTTCTGGGTCTACTGTATTTGCTAATTTAAAAAATAGGGGAAATGAAATAAAAGAAACCTTTCAAGAGAAGCGTTAATTTAAAACGCGTAGATTCTTCTTTTTCCAGCCCTCGCCCCCTGCCCTCTCCAGACTGGCTTTGCCTTTGATAGACCTACGTGCTTAGAGCCGAGGGAATGAGTAATGGTTGTTTCACAGTACAGTTTCCATACCTCATAGCAATGGAATACAGAACAGTTAATCTGCCAAATACACAAGCCCATTTCTTAGCGTATGAATTACTGTCATCTGCATCTGCCCTTGCAGACACTTTAATTGCATGCATGCAGATTTACTTCCTGGTTTAATCAGAAGCTCATATGATTTTGAGCGTTTTGCTAGGACCTTAGAAGATGAGTATGGAAGAATGACTAAAAGTCCGAAATCCCACCTGTGGGGAATTTTTTTTTTTTTTTAGTAAATAAAACCTATGAATCACAGTAATGTGTAGGAGCCAAACACTTCAACTGCATATTCTTCATTTTATGTATATTTTTTCAAACCATGCATGACTTGATTTGTTGAATAGTAGTGTTTGTCTTGGGAGAGAAATGTTCCTAACATGATGAGGGGAACTGTAGAGACTCTATTTATAATTTTAATATTTCATTATGACATTTTTCTTGTTGAGAAATGTTAGCCATGATCTATTCGTTTTTAAAACACGAAAACTGGGGATGCAGATATGCAGTCATTTTGATTGCAGTGGGTTTATGGTAAGAAAATGCCATCAGGTCATCTGTATTAACCGACCATATATCACAAGCAATTTTATTGCTCCAGTTGCCCTGCTGTTTTTAAACGAGGACTTCAAATTTGCTGTGACGTATTTTAGAAACTGAGCGTTTATTTGCGTAACAAAAATGGGATAACTGAAGACTTACTGTTAAGTGTTGGAAATAATTGGACTGGCATGATAAAGTGCTGCTTCGTATCTCCCAAAAGGAGTCTGTCCTGCCTTGTCAGTGGTGCTACTCAACTGCTTAAGTTCACCAACATGCCTAAGTATCTTGATGCATTGGAGCTTAATGAGCTGAAGGCTTCTGCTCTGATGTTCTGATAAACAAAGCTTATAAATATATAATAGATACACGTTCGTGTATATGTTAGACAATACACTTTCTATCTTTTTAGGAAGTACTTCTTGCACATATTCTGTGGAGATGAAAGCTTATTTGTGATCATATGAATTTATACATTTTTACTTCATATTTACGAATTCTTATTCCTGTTATACTTGAGATGGCCCAATTGGATTGTGAGTAGCAATGTGAAGTCTGTGTAAAATAATAAGCTAGTGAAAAAGAGCTAAGCTGCATAGAAAGCTATTTAGTTAATAAATTTTATTTATTGGGAATACACTCAAATTGCGATAACTGTGCTGTGTTATTTATGATTCTCAGAATTGCCATTTTGGGAAAGAAAAAAAATCCAGCCTAGTAGGTCTGATCACTGACTGTAAACTGCTCACGCTAGGAGGGCGTGCATAGCGTGCTTCAGGGGGAAATGGATCTAGTAGAAAGTAAATAATTTGTAAAACAGGCTTATTTAATTTTGAAACACTAGAGTTGTGTAAAAAATAAATCCTATTTTCGATGCCAGGATAGACAAGAAATTTGATTTTTTTTGTGCATTAGTTTTGTTTGTTTGATTGCGTTTTTGGGGTTTTTTTCCCAAATTTTATGTAATCAGTGGCACAGTAGTTCACAAGTTAATAAAAGTGTAGCAATATGGAATATTTTAATTTGGCAGGTTTTCTAACAATGAAGCATTTGTGAAGGCTGGATAGATGCTGAGTGTGTGTAGACACACAGCGAGTTTTATCTGTGGTTCTGCTGGTCCGCCTCACTGCTGACTTGTAGCAGCCCATATCTCTCTGGTCCTGGGTCTCTGCTGAGTTGGAACTAGATGATCTTTAAGGTCCTTTCCAACCCAAACTATTCTATGATTCTGTGATAATTTTGGTTAGCAAACCAGCTGATATATCTAAATCTCCTGAGTCAGAACGACAAAGTTTTCAGCAGAATCACTAGGTCCCCATTTCCAAACGGTAAAAAAAAGAAGGCAAACTTGCATACTAAGTTTTTGGATATCAAGAGATACATTTAAACACCATCAGGTTGGTTGTTTAAAATCTGTAAATGTTTGCAGGCTTTTTTTAGTTGTGTTTTTTTTTGTTTTTTTGTTTTTAAAACTTTAGTTTCGCTGCTGTCTTTTCTTATGAGGAAAACTTGAGGATTTTTTTTTTTTAAAGCGATATTACTGTGTATTCATATGATACTAGGAGCCAAGTCTTTAAGAAAAATAACTTCTAAAGACTCTAAAGACAGCGTACCTCAAAATAAAAGGAAAATAGTTGCCAATGAGAAACTATAAAGTTTTTCTCTCACCAGTGAAGTCCTGTAAGTTGACATGCTACCTTATCAAATGAGAGCTTGTTTGAGCTGCACTCTCATGAATTATGATGCTTTATAAATTTGATGATTTTAAGAAGTTGCCTACTTTAAGAAGTAGGTGGTGATGGGGAGGAAAGCGCATGTGTATCTTATGAAATGTATGCTATATGTAGCTATTCCCTTGAACTTACAGGTGAGGTATTTACAGATGCTTACGTATCATAAAGAAGCAATGGCGTAAAGCGGGAGTGTGTTCTATTGTTGGGTGAACTATTTGCCTGGCACCTGGTTGGTTGGCCAGCAGGCATACAGTGTGTCTTGGCAAATGTGTGAGTGTTTAGCAAAATCTCACTTCAGCTTGGAGGTAGAGATTCTTCTGTTTGTGTGTTTTTGAATGCTTTCGACATATGCTCTAGTGAAATAATGGAAGAGTTTGATGGGTTGTGCCAAGCAAGTCACCATAGCTGAGTGTGCCTGCACGGGCTGCTGCCTTATCATGGTGAGGACTTGGAGACACGCCTGCCTCCATTTCTGCAAAATGTTGCTGCATCTCAGTAAACATTCTTGATTGCATCTAAACAGTGATCTGTCTCAAGCAAGTCCTCCAAAAATTGCTTTTTGAGCATAAAGACAGGTCCTCTATGGAGGAAACTCCTTTCTAATTAGTTCCCCAGACACTTTCTTAAACGGTTTCTTTGCAATTAAGGAAAATGTTTCCTGGGTCATTATCTTTTCATAAATGAACTCATGGCCTAGCAAATATTTTCTGTAAGGAGACCCAAGATGCTCAAGTATTCTGTGACATATCTAATCTGTGATTATTCTTAATTTACTGTTTCCAAAATTTGCAAGCCCCTGTCTCTGGCAAATTACTGATTTAATTTTGTTTCCTTCCAGAGAAATAAAAAAGTAGAATTTCCATTTACACAGAATGATTAATGTTTTGATTCATTGGTCTGTATAAAACTTTGCCAGTAGCTTGGCATGTGTTTGAAGTGCATTTTGGGACTGAGTAATGTTATTAGGCTCTTAGTGGTCTCAGCAGACTTGGAAATATCTATTTTGTATCACAGAAGTGAGCAGAAAATATTTTTTTTTTCTTTGAACAGCAGCTCATGATCAGCTTTGTCAAACGCCTACTTTTAATACATTGGCTTTTTCAGCGGTCTTGCAGAATCACTTTGCTTTAACTTTTTTTTTCTCTGATACAATTGAACCACGTAATCTTGTTGTGGCATCTCATGTATCTCTAAATCTGTCTGGTCTCTGGTTGCTTGAAAGCAGGTCATCTCTCCCAAAAGTGGTACTACTCCACTGAGAAGTTGGTTTCTCAACAGTCTCAAGACCTTTGTGCAGCAGCTGACCTGTGGAAACCCCAAGGCAGAGGTAGACAGTGCCTGGCCTGCTTTGTTTTGCTAGAGCCGACTCGAGCGTACAGCATATGCAAAACAAATGCTTACTTGATACAGTGGCAGTTAATAAACCCAATTGACAGACTCTTATTGAATACGGGTACTCGACAGGAACCATTCTGAATCAGATCTCTTAATTATAGCATGACCACTTCTGCGGTGTGCCAGCAATCAGAGAAGCCACCGGTTGCATTTTCCCCTATTAGTGCACATCGCTGGCTCTTGTCTAGAGGAGTACAACTCTGTTATTCAAGTGAATTAAGTAAATGTTCTCTTTCTTGGTAGATAAGATACTGTGGAATTAAAACACTAATAGACTGTACCATAATTTTTTTAATATATTTCTGGATTATTTGAATACTTCTGTCTAGAGATGGTATAGGATGGTTGGAGTAGGAATATATGTGCAACACAGGAGAAAAATCTTAACCTCTGGCAATAAAGATGTAGCTTCCTCAATGCTGAGTAAAAACCCACCCACACCAGTTCTGGAGAAGGAACTGGGTGGTATTATTGATATTACTGGAACTTTTTAGGATATGGTAACTTATACAGCAGTAAAGCTCTAGGTACTAATTAACAGTACAGAAAACAATGGGGCTGTACAAAAATGAATTAAAAGGCAAAATTGTCCTATGGACACTACAACACAGGACTTTGAAAAGAACTAGAGTTCACAATTAATTTAGGTACTGTGAGTAATCTTCTTAACTTTGAATGGAGTTAAGTAACATTTTTTTGAAATCTTGGATTCTCAAAGAAAGAAAACCCCAAACCAGTCTTTTGGCTCTCCTGACAGTAGTCATACATTTGGATAACGTTTAGTGAGATTTTTCAACAGCGAATGCTTAGAGGATAGCTAAATTTATATATGAGAAAAGGAGGAGGCCATGTTAGGGGTGATAGAAACAGCTCTTCTACTTGGTGAAATAGTTTTTGTCTGACTAGGTCTTCCTCAGGACCAATGATCGGCTGATGTTTTCTTCCATTAGATGGCAGTGGTGGTCTCTCTGGACCCCCAAATTACAAGTTTGATTAAAAAATTACAATTGGTTCTTTTTTTTCTTTTTTTCTTTATTTAAAAAAAAAATCTCTTAATTTGATTGGTAATTTTGGAGTCTCCAAGCTTTCATTTGTTTTATTTATATAGAATTTTACAGCTTACTAGCTAGTTTTAAGCAAATATTTCAGAGAACTCGGACTTCCAAATACAACCAAGTTAAATGTTTTCATAACATGGGCAGCTGCGTAGAGTGGAGACTTGGTGCTCCTGCAGAAGGAAATGCAGAGTAGGTTTAGCTTCACTCTGCCTAAAGTAACCACAGTAAATCACCACTTGCTTATCTATGGTGAAGCCAGAGCTTGTGCTGGTTTTGCCCAACGAGGGGTTAGGGAGACGTTATGGGTATTGGAGGGAAAAGGAGAGAAGCAGTAAGGAAAGCTAGAGGTGATGGATTCAAGTTACTGCAGCGTGTTGTAGCATCACAGCTGGGATAGGACATGGGCAGAGGCAAGAAAGATGATCCTCAAACATATGAGACAACAGGCTTTGTTTGTTTCATTGCTGGTAGAATATTCTGTTTTATTCTAAACAAAGGTCAAACCCAGAAATTTATTTTTTTTAAATGATCTTTTTAAAGATCTTTCAGCCTCATTTCATTGCTGCTGGTGGCATTAGTTGTGGTGGTGTTGTTTATTAACTTATTAAGTATGGAATAGTAAACACAATTTATTTTTAAATGAATTAAAACGGGCTTGTTGTCCTTCATGCCTTTTTATTAATTGAATATTTTTGCTAAGCTGTCTGCTTTCAAAGCAAAGATTGCAGCCAGGAGATGAGGGTCAATGGAACCTCTATTTAAATGTGTGCTATCTCTATGTTAATTGCCTGCCTATTTAACCAACAAAGTATGTCACTCTGCAGAAAGTAAAGGTTTTGGTGGTCAACCTTTAATCATGAAACAGCAAGAAAAAATCTGAATGACCTGGTTTGCCTGAGGTATTTTTGGTTGGTATTGTCACTCACTTTAGCTCACAGTAAATTGCAGGGTAAATTCCAATTAATTGATGGAATGTATCTTTAAAAAAAAGTCCCTGTACTGATGAAAAGCCAAGTTCAAGATTTTAGTACTTGATTTTTGTTTATTCATTGTGCGTTATTTTAGTAGTTATTTCCCTTTTAATAAAAACATCTTATTGCTAGTATAGATAGTTATTAGAGAAGAAAGTCACAGAACAGACATTAAATATGCCTTGAATTTTAGAGACATACATATTTATCAGGTTGGATGAATCTAAGTTCTTAGATCAGAAAGAATTCCATACTTACTGCTTGCCATGCTCTACTTCTGTGGGCTGTTACTGTAGAAGTGTTAAAATAGTTACACTTAAAGGAGAGGGATGTATGCCATGCAACAAATGCTTTTGAGGGTGCTGTTTTGTGACTTTTTGTTTTCTCTAGTGTCTCATAATGAGATTGAGTTTTTGGAATTTAAATTTTTGACATTGTTACCTCTGTCAAATTTGTTTGAATGGGATCAGTATATGTGTAGATATTTTTGAAGTGTATTCTTTGCCTTGCCTTTTACTCTTTTCATAATTATTCCTAGTATTCAGTTTGACTTTTTGGGCAAATATGGAGCTGGCATTTGTTTGGACAGGTCATAGGACATCATTTTATAATGTGAAAGTAGAATTGTTTTCTTCCATGTACATCACTATGTTTATCTACACTTACTTTCTACTCCTGGTTTAGTAGCCAGTCACTTAGTATAATAGGGTCCTTCTGCAATTCTTCACAGCTACCCCTTCAGTTTTTTACCCTTGAATAATCTTGTCACCTCACTGCTTAGCCTCTTCTTGTCATTTAGAAACAGGTTGTGCAGTATAGGTCCAGCAGAGCTCCTCATTGAAGTCCATTGGTGCTGTTCCACTGTTGAAAGAAACACTATGCCCTCTAACCTCTGTTTTTATCTTTTAACCAATTGTTTATCCAAGAACTTTCCCTCTTAAGCCATGGCTGCTTAGTTTCCTAAGGAATCTTTTGTGGAGACCTTGTCAAATGCCTTTCAGAGATCCAAGCAGACTATATTAGCCAGATCACCCTTAGCCACAGGCTTGTTGACCTGTGAGGCAAACCGACAGAAGCCAGGTTAACTCTTTCCACGTAGTTTATTTCCATGGGTTTTACATGGTTTGTGTAATTTCTGGTGATTTGACACCAGACCTGTAGGTACCCAGATCCCACCTGAGATCTTTTCAGAGCACTGCTGCCACGTGGGCCACCTCCCGGTCCTCAGGTACAAAGTCAGTTTTTAGGGAAAAAAAAGCTGTACACAGCTTATTAGCGTGTGTAGTCAGCTATTGCATCTTGGAGCTCTTTTCAACCAGGGAGTGTGAATACCATCTGTTGTTGCAATTTGTTAGTGTTCACTTTTGTCAATTTGTCCCATAACCTCCTCTGTGGTCATTTCAAATTAAGAGTTGCATCTGTTGTTCTGGGCTTGCTAAGCAGCTGCTCTCTAAACAGCACCTAAAAATGTGATCTTTGCATTATATTCCATTTTATCTAATCTGTGTAAGAGTAAATAAAGTCCCCTATGAGCCCTCTATTTGCTTTCTACCCTTACTGCTTTTCTGCATCTTCTGCTGCCTGTGGCAGCTGGTGTTGCCGTTCTGACAGGGCAATCAGTAATACAGAGGTAGCTCTCCAGTAATGCAAAATTACTGGTCTTCATGTTTAGGGCTGGGATTCCAGTTCTTGTAGGTTCTCTGTTACTTCCTGCCGTGCTTAGCCCGATCATTGCTCCACCACCAGCATAGCTTACTCTAGCTGTGCCTTAGTGTTACAGTGGTCTGCTTATTGCCTCACTTTCACAGTCTTTCTAATACATGAATGTTTTCTTAGCGTAATATGTATTCCAATTCGCCCATCTCTAAAACATTTAGGGAGCTAATAGTGTTTCAGTTGTGTTGTTGTCACTGTGTTTGAGTGACACTGCGGTTAGTTTCCATCCCTGTACATCCACTTATATTCTCTGGACTGTTGTTTTGTTTGCAGGAGAGGCAGATCTAGTGATCACTCTCTGATTTTCTCCAAGGTTACCAACTCCCACATCTGTTTGCCTGATGAGAGAGACTGCCATCATTCCAACCTGCTCCTTCCTCTGGTTAGCTCCAAGTTCTAGAGGGACACTTTCAATGCAAGAAGATGCAAAGTCAGCAGCTCTCAGTGGGGAAAATCTAGCACTGGATCACATCCTGCTTCACCATCTGAATGCTGCCTTGAGCTGGCAGCTGCCCTAATGGACTTGGGCTTACTATGTGATGCTGCTGAAATATCCTCTGTGAACCTCTACCTTCTTTCCCTTAGCAGGATTTGGCTTGATTGTTTCAAAATTGTGTCCCTGAAGGTGCAGCCGCTGAATTTCTTGGTCTCATCCAGTCCCTTCCTATTCATGGAAATGGGGCTTTTTTTACTCAAAAGAGTGCAGGGAGGGACTGATGAGGGATGGAAGACATAGCATTTAAGAGAACATTTACAAAGCTAAAACAAAATAAGAAAGCTTTGTATGTGAAGAAATTGGTGTGCAGTATCAGGCAAGGGGTAAAAAATGTGTGCACAGTGCTCATGAAGGTAAATAGGCCATCATTAAATTAAGAGTGAAATATGAGTGAGAATTTCTCACCACCAGAGCAGCAGTGTTTTGGTACAGGAGGTGGGACAAGCTGAGTTTTTACGACAGAAGTTGTGGCATAAGGCTGCTTGAGAGTAGGGTGAGGGTTTGGTAACCGACTTCTTGTCCAAAGACATGCACTTATGTCATAGAATGCCACCAATATTCTGAGTGTGGAGTCAGGCAAATATTGTAAGATGTTGCTTTTTAGTGCATCATTTCATTCCACTAAATAGCGGCACCTCTGCAAGGAATGCCCGGAAGGGAACTGGGAGTCACGTTCTCTGCAGCGCGTGCTCTCTTTGGGGCTGGGCTCTGGTGGATGCTGGCTTGGGGCTCTTGGGACTGTGGCACTCTCCCACCCTCTCTGCCGCTCTTTTGAACATATCTGTTCCTAAGGGGATCCCTTCGGCAGACTCTGGTTCTTGGGCTAAAGCTGAGTGCAGCAGTTCTTGCTTACCCTTAGCTGGGCTGACTGGCGGTGTTGGGGCGCATAGGAGTGGAGGGAGGGAGCTGTGATGTTTTGCTGAAATGCTGGGGGCAAGAGCCGGAGGAGTGAAGTGTGACTCTGTTATGCTTCGTCTCCTTCCAAATTACATGCATTTTTGCCAGTGTGAGGCCTAGGAAATGTGTGTGGGTTTGCGCATTAAAGAAAATAAAGTAATTCCAAAATGGCTTTTGTCATATTAACCTTCAAAACCCCAGCAAGGTGAGCTTGATGTATTTCGGGAGTGAGGATAAGGCAGAGGAATGGCTATTAAATGCTCCTCTATTATTTTAACTGGAAGTTGAGACTCTCACTCAATCATTTCGTATTAATAAGGCTCATAAGAAAATGGGATTTTCAGATTATGATTTGAAAGCTCCTTGTTCCCACTGTGTTTAAGGAAAGAGTGGAAGCACATGTTGCACACAGGACTAAGTGAAACCAGAAATTTCATTTCAGTTTAGACAGTCTTTACTGACACTGTGCTCCTGGGTTTGGCATTCCTGGAAGGGTGAAGAGAAGTGGAATGTAAAAGGGGAGAAACTTTCCAGTCAACATTTGGTTTGAATTTACATATAACTTTCAGGGAAAAAGGAAAAAAAAAAGTTAAAAAAAAACCCAACCAAAAAGTACCATTATCATTTCAGTGTAGGTCCACTTTAAGCTCAGAAACACTGAGGTTAAAGAAAAAGGTTCTGTAAGCCTCTGTGAACATTTAATTCCTATATGCTGCAACAATGTCTCTGCACTGTTATTTTATTCTGGTAAATGAGGGTTTAAATGGAGAAAACTTGGCAATACAGAAATGGTTGGACTGGCATATAGAAAAGTGTACTACTTTATTTATTTTACTTATGTATTTTATAATAAGTTTCAAAAAACTTAAAATGAGATGTAATATTATAGCTCATCTCCTCTGTAGTGGAGGTCCACACTGTAGATTGCAGATCTGGTCTGTGCCATTCAAGACATTGTAAGAAAGTCTGATTTAGGGTGAAAGCAGCCTTCAATTTTAAGACCTCAGCTGCCCTGTGCAGAGCAGTGTTATTGGGAAGCTTGTGATATGTATATGTATAAAATATTTGTATAT
This sequence comes from Cuculus canorus, assembly GCF_017976375.1. NCBI lineage: Eukaryota > Metazoa > Chordata > Aves > Cuculiformes > Cuculidae > Cuculus > Cuculus canorus. Next base: position 116,820,707 of record NC_071402.1, read on the forward strand.
GTGCATTGAACTACTTGATTAGAAATTGCTGTATATAATATCTTGCATTATTATAATACAAGAATTGACAATTGTGAGCATTTAGATGCAAGTTATACAAGTCACAGTTCATAAATAATAATTAAATACATAATTCTGGTCTAGCATAAACTTTCCTAGAAAGAGTAATTTAATTGTCAATCACAAGATCAGTGTTGACATTTTAAGTTGACAGTTAGGTTCAACTCATTAATGGTTCCATTTTGCATGTGTCTTTTCCTCTGCCTTCTGAATTTCCTGAATATAAAAAGGGCTGCATTTGGATGTGTGTGCTTAGCATTCGGTGTGTGCTGAAGCACAATACTTAAGAAGGCCCTTGTGTTGCAATCTTCTTAAAAAAAAAATTAACGTGTCAGCTCTGATGGATCCTGGTGCTTCGAAGTTCATTTTAGGACAAAGGATGCTTAAGCTTCCTATTGCAGGACCCACAGATGCTACCAATTATAATGAGCTATGCACCTCAGTATTTTGGTTTATATCACTGTTAGAAATATCACAGGCCTGAGGATATACTTGAAAATCCTTCTCTTGCTTTTGTGGTGATGTAAAGGTGTAATGTTCTCAGGTGTGACACACTTGGAATGAATTTGGCCATTACAGCTAGATTGAGTGTCAAAAATGTTATCTCCGTTATTTCAGTGAAACCCTGACTTACACGCATAAGAAGGTAGCCTTAAGGAGTAGGTATAGCACTTACTTGGAGAGGACATTACGCTCCTGATATTTTTTGTTGACTGGCCTGCATGCTTGTTTTAAACATCCTATTTGGATCTTTTGTACCACTCTTCAGATTTGGGACTAAATCTTCAAATATTTGTCAACTGCTTTCAAACGTGAGACACCGGCATGCAGTGTGTTATGCTTACATGCCTCAAAAGCTATGATACTTTTGGAAAAACAATATATTGCTCTTTTTGATAAGTGCTTACCTGTTCTGCTTGCACTACTACACCTGAAGCTGTACATGGATCACTTTTGAGTACATTTAATGGATTATTTTGATGTGCAGTTCTGCAAACTCTTCTATGCATATGAATGTGAATACCCCCTTTAATTATTAAATGGGACTACAAGATGAGTTAGAACTTCTGGAAAGCTCAGAGTTAATGCAGAAGAGAAGAGGACCTTTAGCTTTGTAAGCTTCTGGGAGGGAAGAAGGTATTTTACACCAACTGGCAAAGAGCTTACAGGGCACACTTCCAAACCTTCAGAAAAAGTTTCCCACAAAGACTTTCTTTTTTTTTTTTTTTTTAAAGTCATGCTGCAGGAATTAAGTTGGAGATACCGCTGACCGAAAGGACATTTTTTCTGAATGAGCCGAGAACCAAAGGAAATGACTCTGGGGTTTGAAATCCTTTTATTTCCTCTGTGGAAGATATCTGTGCAGCTGAAATGAACCCTTCTGGCTGACTCCAAGCCAAACTTTATGGGAACTGAGATTAGGAAGTTCGATGGTCAAAATAGCCATTGAACAAATTGCTTCCAGTTTAAAGCCTCAAATTTCCTGATAAAACTACAGTGTTTAACCCTGGGTTTTTTGGTTTGGTTTTTTTTCCACCTGGGTGAACGACCTGCCCATTATTAGGCAGTTACTGTTTATCCAGTTGTGCTCCCCTGCAGTGCTCTCAGAATTGCCTGCAGAGCATTTGCTAATTTTTACTTTTATGCGAGATAAGCAGAGCAAAACCCAGAAAAATGTCAAAACAGGTTTGGGTGACATTTCCCACTTAAAATGCTAGGAAAACTTCTATAAACAAGAAAACAGTTTGCCCACTGCATGGTGGCATTTTCATGTTACAGCCCTTTTGAAGGGATGCTTTGTTTCATTTTATGGTGGGGTTAGCTTGTCCTTCCTGAACTAAATGAAGAGGCAGCAGCAATAGCAGTCGTGCCTTTGAACTGCTATATTTACTCCAGAAGATGCTAAAACCCAGTGTGCTGTGACTAGAACACCAAGCCTGGCCTCTGAATACTGTAGGGTGAGCAAGCTAATCTCCAAAGTAACAAAATACTTGAAATTCTACGTTTTTTGTTACTGATTTCCTTCCCTATCACCTTCAAACTGTTTTGCCTGTGCTGTGTAAGGACATATTAAGGGAGGCCTGGAAGGGAGGAAAGACTGCTGAGGCTGTAATGTGGAAGAAAGTCCAGGTGTGCTGATGTGTCCTTACCCCACCGTGCTTGAGACTACACTGGGCAACCACATCTGTTACCTCCCTGTGGGCCTGTCCCTTCGAGCACATGCCCATCTCTTTATCATGTGGGCAGTGCTTCAGAGCTTGTCCGATGTGGGCGTAGGCTGTGTTTTGGGCAGTTCTTGAAGAGGGTGTTGGTAATTGTGCTGCAGTCAGAGAGATGTGACAGGATGTGGCCACATCCGCTCTTTCTGTCCCTACCAGCACTGTTTCATTCCCCAAAGTGTATATGCCTTCATGCATACTTTGCATATCATGCATTAATGCCTTTGCGCAACCTAAATTTAAAAGTCCTAAATATTAGGCAGGTGTTTCCATCATTTCACCTGAGAGACTAATTCCCAAAATAATGGAACTCATTATTAGCAAGTTTTTTTTTTCTTTATACTCAGCCTAAATTTTGCTTTTCTTAATTTAATCCCACTACTCTTCATTATCCTTCCTCCTCTACCTCTGGGTACCATGCTAATTAATTCATCTCCCTCTTTGGTTTTTGCTTTTTACCCTTCAATATCATAGTTCAATGTTAAAATGCATTCCTCTTTTCTTATATTTACTCAGCCCAACAGGTATATTTTAGCTTCAGCAATATTTCCTTGTAAAACTCTTTCTGCTGACCTCTATTCAATGTTATTGTTCATCAGAAACCCTCTGGTTTGTTTACAAATTGCTGGTATCAAAGTGATCAGAACAAGATGCATAACCCCAGGTAAGTGTGTGAGTGACATTATAAATTGGGAATTTATATATCAGTGCCCTTAAACCGTTTTTGTTTGCTTTCTCCTGGGCTTTTTTTTTTTTTTTTCTTTTGAGAAAGATTAATCATAGCTTTTATGATCAGTTTTGAAATCAAAGTGCAGTCTGACACTTCTTAAATGAACTTAGAAGGTCCTATTTAATAAAAAATTAGGGTATAGGTGATTTTAATAATTTTCTGATTCTCGGAATGTTATATAAATGGGTGACCTAGCATGAACCTTTCAAAAGGCTCGGTTTGCGTGTGTCTCTCTCTCAGTCAGCACTATTTCTGGAATGATTTCTAAACATTGTGAAGGCTGTTCTTTCCTATTCTGCCAGTAGTTGGTAGTATGATTAATCAGCCTCTCTCTTCCTTAATGACATTCTCTTATGTATTTGTAGACAGCTATCATATCTGTGCTCCCTCATTTTTTCCACTTTTATTATCATCTGTGTCCTACATGTAATATGCCATTGCAGGTAAACTTAAGCAAGTCACTAATGAAACAAACACTTAAGCAGTCATTAGTCACCTGCATCTTGACCAAACCATCATTTCTTCTCTTCCTTCTTCCAAAAAGGGCACCTAGGATAATTTTTCCCTTTAACAGCCTACCCTCCAGTCATAAGGGAGCTCAATATCATCATTCATTACCAGTCATCTTAAAAATAAACAGAAAAACCGAAACAAAAACCCCAAGCTCAAGGCCCAGACTATGAGGCCAAATAAAGGCTGGAAGAGCATTTCCTTGTCATCTGGTGAATATAGTGTACATCACCACAAAAAGCAGAAATGATGCGAGCTTTGCATGGAAAAAACAAATCACTTCTTAGAGACTGTGTCTGTCAGGATACCTTTGACAGCTCTTTCTGCAGAAAGTCCTGTAAATTATCACTTAAAATTTCTACAGGGTTTTAATTTTTTTTTAGTCCTTTTATCAAAATACTGTCTGTGGTTTTCTGTCTCCTGACAAAGAGGAAATCCTCTTTGGACCGTGTTCTCATGGAATATTGATTTGGAGGAAAGGCCAAGCTTTGTGAAACCAGTGCTGATACTGCTTGGCCTGAGGAAAATTACTGTAAGCCAATAATGAATGCTAAGCAGAAAAATTAAGAATAAAGAGTACTCCAAAAGGATACTCTAAGGTCATGCTTTTTTGCTCTTTAACTTCAAGATGATGGAAGACTCCTAATTCATGCAACAGGAGGAACTAATAAACTCAAACTGGAGAGCTGTCACAAATAATGGACTACTTGAGAGGTTGTAGTTAACAGGCATGTGAAGCAATTTTGCTGTGTCTGTATATAAATGAATCAGCAATAGGTCTAAATTATGAATAGTCAGAACTTTTATTCCTTGGAATAGTTTAATGAATTTAAGATCTCCTTGCAGGAGACCTGTTAGTCTATTTTGAGATTTTCATGGAAACTGAAGGTAGAGGGGAAGGGAGGGAGATGTCTCTTCTCTGCAGTGGCGGAAGGAGATGTCTGCAAAGGATTAAGCCTTGTGAGTTTTCTTTGCTGTCCCAAGTATCTCCAAGAGGTAAAGAATTTGTGAAGAACATTCAGACTATAAGACCTCATTAATTGATTTAATTAAGAAAACAAAACCATGGAGTCCTGGCAAGTGGAATATAATTACTGAATGATAAATATATAGTCTGCATTTTAAAATCCCATGCAGTAAAACTGAGTTTAAAAATGGAAATGGCCCCTTTAATTCCATATTTTTTTTGTATTGCACAATTGTAGGAAATGTACTGATTTCTGTCCATGCAAGCTGCTAGAACTACTATGAAAATTCCAAATTTATCTACTAAAAATATGCAGCCATACCCCTCATGCGGATAATAGCTACAATGACTCAGGTAAATAAAAATGCAGTAGTAGTGCTGGATAAACACTTGCAGATATGTTCCCACACGTATGCTTTTGAATTGATAATGAGTTTATAGTGGCTATACCACTTTGTGGTCGTTCTCCATTAACATTTGTAGGCAGCAAGGTTCTCTGCTGTCACTGTTCAGGGAAAGTGCCGTTTAGGTTAGTGCAAGACACGTTTTAGTCTTGGGGGAAGCAGAGTATTCTATCAGCATTTGCCATCAGAAAGTAGGAGCTTGTTCATGGTACTTTGCTGTTTTAAATTTATACTCGATGAGCTCAGCATTATGTTTTTCTAGAGAGAATCAGATGAACTGCTGAATGTAATATTACACAGTGGCAGGTTTTTGATAGTCAAAACAATTCAGACAACTGTATTCCCTTTTTAAATGACTGACTGGAATGCCTATATCATTAATGGAAAAGCTTAAATATGTATGCATATGAGATGGGAAAATGTACGTAGAATTGATATTTATTAATAGGCTGGGTTCTAGCCTAATTGTATTGAGTTCTGAAATGCTGTAAGTAATAAACATCATAAATTTATGATTTTTGCAGCTTCCTTCCTTTTTAAACTATGTATTGTTTTGAACTGGGCGTTCCTGGAGGGCTGAGCTTGAAGAAATTTGTAATAAAACTCCTGGTGAAATATTGGTGCTTTTCCATTTAGAGATACAGCAATGTATTTTTCTGATTTGAAAACTCTTTTGAAAGATTCTTAGTTTTCATTTGGACATTTGGCACTAAAAACAGTAATCCTGTAAAGTGTTGATTAACTTGTTTTAAATAACAACATCTGTCTGTTTTGCGCATGGGAAATACTGTAGCTCTGTAAGTGTGATTGAATATGGGAGGTATAAGCTCTCATAAGCTATGAATATCTACTTATCAGACCTATCTACTCAAAAATGCAGAGTTTGCAGCAGTTCCCATCACTTTAACTTTGGTTTCTCCTCCCTTCCCCTTCCTCCTTTTTTTTTTTTTGTAACACTCAATCTGATTTCCTAATCTATTGTTGCAAGCAAAACTAACACACACAAATCCCACGGGCTTCTCTGTCCCCTCATTTACGGTTTCTAAATTGCTGTTCCTTGACTGATAACTCTTTTCTTGAAACCAACCAGGCAGAGGTATTACCAGTGTAAAATCGAGAGTCGTTCTTCCAGTGTCATTAGTTACTACATTGCCATGAAACTTGTTTGGTAGCAGTGAGCCTCTCGGTGCTCAGAGGTGTAAGAACCTGCAGAAGGATGGAGGCAGAGCTGATGCTGCCACCTTTCATAGTAAAGGATTAGAAGTGACAGCCAGCTCTTCCCTTGACTGACTTAAACAATCGCTATCAAAATGAGTATAGTCATGCTGCATTCAGTCATATTGTACAGTAATATATGCTAACACCAGTGATGGGATAGATGAGATGTTTTTTTATATGCATTGGGCTATTTAGTTGGGAATCTGCTAGTCACGTCTCTCCCACGCTGTTATTTCCAGTAATATGCCTCATGTCAAAGCTTGTTCCAAATGTCTGAAATACTGGAGAAGGGGGATGAAATTGTCTTTGCAGCACTGTCCACATATATTTTTTTTTTTTCTGAGTGACAGGTTGCTTAACTTCTCTCTGCTTCAGTGTTTCCCCATCTGGTATAAATGGGGATTATATGTCTATCTTGGATTTCTTCGTGGCTTGCATCGCTGAAGTACCAGTGTGACTCACAGTGTTGGATGTATTTGGTCTCCCAACACCCCAGGATGTGGGGGAAGTACCATTAATGTCATTTTACAGAATTTTTATATAAAGGGTGTGGTATAGCAGATTTTCCAGGTCAGTGTTTGCCAGGAGACATTTCTTCTCCTAGTTGACCATACCCAGAGAAGGTAGAGGATCTTGCAAGTAACATTTGGGGGTTTTTATCCTTCTGGGTGAATTTGTCGGTGGGTGGTTGAGTTGGTTAACTCTGAACCTATTGCCTGTCTTAGCCAAGGTGGGCCCTGCTTACATTGTAATGGGCACAATCTTTCAAGAAATAGGATGTGACCCTGACCACATCAGCAGTATTTCTCAATGAGCTGTAGCTATTCCTATCCTGATAGTGCTGAGGGGCTGAAGGTACTGTTCCTAAACAGTTGATTTCCTGAACTAAAGAAGACCAAGGCAAGAAAATGAATATAACCTTACTTTTCATCTGAGGGGTGGAGTCCAGTATAAGGCCAGTATAAGGATGGAAGATGTCTTCATAAATGAGCAGATTTAGGTAATGTTTACAATATACTCAATCATGCGTTTAACTTGAATTTAATAATTAAGAATGTAAACCGTGTGCAGAATAAAATACGTCCTGAATTTGGCATGCAACACTGACATGTTCTACAGCACTAGACGGACTCATATTGGTATTACAAACTTACAGGAGAGATTGTTGTCTTTGCAGTTGAAGTTGCCATCTTCTCCTTCCCCTTAGTGAATTATCCTTGGGGGAAGTGTCCAAGGCAATGAACTTGCCCTGATTCTTAGTATCATAGCATAGTTAGGGTTGGAAGGGACCTTAAAGATCATCTAGTTCCAACTCCCCTGCCATGGACAGGGACATCCCACTGCCCAAGGCCCCATCCAACCTGGCCTTGAACACCTCCAGGGATGAGGCATCCACAACCTCCTTGGGCAACTTGTTCCAGTGCCTTGCCACTCTCATGGTGAAGAAATTCTTCCTAATGTCTAGCCTAAATCTGCCCCTCTCCAGTTTATATCCATTCCCCCTCATCCCACCCCCACAAGCCTTTATGAATAGCCTCTCTCCAGCTTTCCTGTAGGCCCCCTTCAGGTACTGGAAGGTCGCTGCAAAATCTCCTCTGAGCTTCTCTTCTCCAGGCTGAACAGGCCCAACTCTCTCAGCCTGTCCTCATAGGGAAGGTGTTCCAGCCCTCCGATCATCTTTGTAGCCCTCCTCTGGACCCGTTCCAACAGTTCCATATCCTTCTTACGTTTAGGATTCCAGAACTGGACACAGTATTCCAGATTAGGTCTCACAAGAGAGGATTAGAGGGGCAGAATCTCTTCCCTCAACCTGCTGGCCACGCTTCTTTTGATGCAGCCCAGGATATGGTTGGCGTTCTGGGCTGCGAGTGCACATTGCTGGCTCATGTCAAGCTTCTCATTGACCAGCACCCCCAAGTCCTGGGGTAGTGGCAGTGGACTGTTGGTTTACCTGTGTCCACTGCTGCAGTTACCTCATCATAGAAAGCCACCAAGTTGGTCATACACGGCTTGCCCCTGGTGAAGCCATGCTGGCTGCCATTAATCACCTCCCTGCCCTTTGTGTGCTTTAGCAGAGCTTCTAGGAGGATCTGTTCCATGGTCTTCCCAGGCACAGAGGTGAGGCTGGCAGGTCAGTAGTTCCCAGGGTCATCTTTTCTACCCTTTTTAAAAATGGGCACAACATTACTCTTCTTCCAGTCACCAGAGACTTCTCCTGATTGCCGTGACTTTTCAAATATCATGGAGGGTGTCTTGGCAACCACATCTGCCAATTCCCTCCAGACTCTGGGATGCATCTCATCAGGTCCCATGGACTTATATATGTTTAGGTTCCTCAGGTGTTTGCGAACCTGATCCTCCTCTACTGTGGGAGGAAGTCTACCCCCCTGGTCACCATCTTGCTGTCCTATGACCCAGGAGGGGCGATGACAGCAGTTATCAGTGAAGACTGAGGCAAAAAAGTTGTTTAGTACCTCCGCCTTTTCTTCATCAGTTGATACATGATCCCTATTTCCAGTCATCAGTGAGGGTACGTTCTCTTTGATCTTCCTCTTTTGATTCGTGTACCTGTAAAAGCCCTTCTTGTTGGTCATTACTTCCCTTGCCAAGTTCAGCTCCAGCTGCACTTTTGCCTTCCTGACTTCATCCCTACACAACTGGGCAGCGTCTCTATACGTGTCCCAGGTTACCTGTCCCTGCTTGCACTGCCTGTGCAGTACCTTCTTTTTCAGTTTAACCAGCAGTTCTCGACTCAGCCATGTCAGCCTCTTCCCTTTCCTGCCTGATTTTCTACATACTGGGACTGAGCGCTCTTGCGCCCTGTGGAAAGCTTCCTTAAATATTTTTCAGCTGTAATTCACTACTTTGTCTCGGAAGACCATGTCCCTGGCGGTCCTACTGAGTAATTCCTTGAAGAGCTGGAAGTCTGCTTTCCTGAAATCTAGTGTCCTGACTATACTCCCTCACCTGTCTGATATCCCTCTGCACCTTGAACTCCACCAGTGCATGATCACTGCAACCCAGGCTGCCACCGATCCTAAAGTCACTGATGAGTTCGCTTGTATCAGTGACCATAAGGTCCAGAATTGCATCTCCTCGGGTGGGGTCTCTGTCAGCTGGACTAAGAAATTATGTTCGATGCCCTCCAGGAGTCTCCTGGATTGCCTACAGCTTGCCGTGCTACTTCTCCACCATATGTGTAGGTGGTTGAAGTCCCCGAGTAGCAAAGCCTCCTGTAGCTGGAGGAAGAAGGCTTCATCAGTTGTCTCACCTTGATTGGGTGGCCTGTAGTGTACACCAACCACAAGGTTCCTGTTGGTTCTTCCATCTTTAATTTTTATCCACAAGCTTTCAACCTGTTTGTGGCTACTCTTCAACGACACCTCTTCACATTCTATGCCTTTCCTGAGATAGAGAGCAATGCCTCCACCCCTCCTTCCTGGTCTGTCTCTTCTGAACAGCCTGTAGCTGTTGATAGCCATGTTCCAGTCATGGGACTTGTCCCACCACGTTTCCGTGATGGCAACCAGATCATAGCTTCTTGAAGCAAGCTGTGAAGAAGCTGGGAGGAAGGAGCCCTGAGGACTAAGTGAGGAAGTAAGGTCCTGAAAAGTGCTGGAGGTCCTCCCAGTTCTGTGGGGAAGCAGGATGTGGACTCAAGCTCAGCCTTGCAGTTTTCTTTTTTCCTTTAACAGTTAGATTGTCAGGATGAACACATTTGTTCTAGACATCTGCAAGATGGGACAAAGTCGTAGCACATGTTGTGATCAGATGGTTTCCCAAACCCTCTGTATAAAATGGTCATTAGGAAGCACAGGTCTTAATTCAGGATCACCAGTGTTTTTTTAATTCCTAATGTGTACGTATGATTCAGGACAATAATGCTACTTGTTACTCTTTTCTCCCCTCTGTCAGCTCTCTCAGCAGGCAACAGGCACTACGACTAGCTCTTAGTCTTTCTTTTCAAGACCTTCATGACTTGTAGGACATGTGCCTTTTGAAGATGCCCATACTTTCTTGGCATTCTTCACATTTGCCCAAAAAATTGAAATTAGAGAAATCTATTTGGCCTCTTAGTGGATGCTTGCATTTGCAGGGGACATTTGCTTCATGTTAATGCAGAATGTTATTGTAGATGCATTTCTATAGACATTTTGTGGGGTATTTTTTAATAAAACCTAGGAGAAATTTCGGAATTGCCCAGGACGTAGTACTGCGGCTTGTGCCTGTTAATTTTGCATTGCCCAAAGTGTATCTAAAAGAAGGTCCTCTAGTTCAGAGCTTGCTATTTTTGTCCTTGCTCAGGATGATGCACACACCTGTGGTGTCTCCTGTGGTGTCTGCATGGATTGGTCCTAGGACACGAAAGGATGAGTGTTTTCAAGGCCTTGCTTCACTCCCGAGGCTTTTCAGTGTGCGTGTGTGCTGTGGGCTGGTGCTCAGCCTTCATTTCCTCCCTCCTGCTAGAGCGAAGGACAAACACGTATCTCGCAATACATTAGACCTGTCAATGTTTGACTTAAGCAACCAAAAGATTGATGAAGGAATGTGAAGCAGCTGGGTTTGGGTGTGTGTTATTTCGTTATTGGTAGGCCAGCATTGTTTTAAACATCAAAACCTGTTTCAAAGGTGTCTTTTCAGTGATCATTTAGGTTACTTTAAAAAAGAAAAACAAGTTCAGTCATGAACACTCATCCAGCAGGTAACCATTTCTGTGTAGACCTTTAGACCTCCATCCCTAATGACTTCTAATGAAGGTGCTAGAAGGAAATTTGACATAGGCATTCCGATAGTTCTGTAAATATTTTTTAAGACAGTGGTAGAGTCTTTTTTGATCGAGGATCCTGTGTTCTGCTCTGAAGCGTGAGAAGAGCCTTGTCAGTTCTTACCTAAGGATTATAGCCGGAGCTCCAGACGTGGAATGATCATTCTGAGATGCTGTATGGATTCTCTTTTGATCCAGATCCTGCTCCTTGCTCTGCAGAGGTTAATACTTGGCTGCCTTCTAAGCTGCAGGGTTTGCAACTCTTTCTTCTCTTGCTAACTTGCTTCCTCACTGTTCCTGACTCTTTGCTCCATTAAACCCTGCCTACTTTTACAGAGAAGGCAGCCCACTTCAGCTGAATTGCTGCAAAATATCCTTTCCTCCAGAAAGGCCTTCTTAAATCACAGGCTGGTATTTTATATCCATAACAGTCTTTTTAGGCACCTGCCTTTGTATAAGCCTTGCATTTTTAAAATTATTTAAAGGCTATATTTTTATCAGAAATGGTGTGAAGGGCCGAAATTGTGGGATTGCTGACAAACATATCAAAGTACACTGCTGTCGACTATCAAATCTCTTTAAATATCCACCCTTTCTATTGGTAATAATTAATAATTAGGAAGGGGAATATATATTTTCTAATTATTTGTTTGGCAGGAAGCTTTTTGTAGGAAGATAAGTAAATACCAAAGGAACAGTGGGTTTAAAAAATATTGTGCAAAGTTTATGTAAACAAATTATGTGGAGATAAACAAAAAAAATCCAGAGTGTGGGCTTTTGGCTCTTGATTAATGAACTTTTCCGGTGTTTTGCTGGACAGGATCACTCGGTTACACCATGCTGTGTACAAAACTCTTCTAAGGCTTTGTGCATCTGTTTCTGGAAATCTCTCACCCAAGATATGTTTTGATTTAAAAATCCTGATGTGTATCAGTAATTGCAGTGGACAAGTAGGTCTTGGTGTAACTTTGAGGTCGTTGGAATCATACCAGAGAAGACTTTGGTCCCAGCATCTCTTCCCTTGCAGATGGCCACCCAAGTGCAGTAGCAGTGTCTTCATAAGCACGGATGTTTGTTTTCATGTGTTTTTTAGGGTAAGCATAACGCTTGTTGAACTTGTGTTCCTGTTGTGTGACGGACTGGGGCAAATATTCCTTATTTGAAGGTGGTGGAGGCAATAAAGAGGGATCACATCCCTGTTCTCTTTAACATTTCAAGAAAAAAATATTATTTTTTTTTAAAGCTGCAGGACTGTCATCTGAAACTTACACATTGTTGTGGCCTTTAGGATTGTCAGACGTATAGTTCAGATGGAAGGATTTCTATTTAGCTTTTGTTTCAAACCACAGACTTTTATTTTGTCTCTAGACTCTAGAATGCGATGAGAACCCACATCATGCCACAAATAAACACGATTAAACCTAAGAGAGAGAAGAGACTCCAGTGACTAAATCAGGATGTTATAATTACATATGGCAAATACATATGTTTAGTAGGTTTTTGGGTTTGGAATCCAGAGTCTGGTGGGAATGGTAATGTCATGGTTATTTATCAGTGCTAGCTCCAAATGCTCTGTTACACTTACACCCCACATTAAAGTAACTTGTGGATTTGCATTTTCAGTGTGTTTTGTGTTTGTTTCAGTTCTTTAACAGTGCAGTGATTCAACTATCCTGAAATAACACATGGATAACAGCTGTAGGAAATCATGCAAAAATTTTATTAAGCACTAGACTCTGAAATTGCCTTTTTCCACTATAAATGCACTGACATCTGGGTCATATCTTCTGGTTAATTCCAATGTGTCTGACAGTGTAACACACCAACAAACAAGAGGGAAAACAGCAGAAAACGCACAGAAGAAGGAAATAGAAAACCAGTGTTCCTTGTGTTTCAGGCACTGTAAACGAGAATATCTTTCAGATTTTCCTAATAAATCTATCTGAAGGTCTGACTTTCTAGACTATGGAAAGTCAGTATGACAGAACTGGCTACTGCTATGATGGACTTTTGAAGTTTATTATTTTCTACCAGTCAAATAAAAAATTGCAGAAAGTTATGTCCAGAAGGTAGAAGCAGGTGTCTTCCACAGGTCTTGTTACTGGGCATTGAAAATAAAAGGGGATCAGAAACCATTCTCAAGTTTTCTGAAAGCTTTTACAGTGAGCGATGAATGTAATTCCAAACAGACTGAATCAGACAAAGCAACAGAAGTGCCAGCTGTGTAATGATTGACTGTCTGAATAGCCTGAAATTTATATCCATGCAATTTTTTTTATAAAATTGAGATTTGTATGTCCACTTCATGTGTAAGCTTTCAAATGCTAATCTGGCTTTTAATTTACAGAGGTTAATGAGAAAAATGTGGATGTCTTTAGAAGTGAAAAAATACTGCAGTGAAATATGCCGTCTTTCTTCAGCTGGTAGTTAGCTTAATATGTATAACGTTTCATTAGTTACAGAACATATTTATTACAGGCTTCAAATATCAATAATGGCTAGGTAGTATAAACCTAGTTTTGTGAGAGATATTTAGTGTAATATTAAAGTAAATTCTGTGGTTTCAAGTGAGATTAAAATGGGGATTTATATAAATAATACTTAGAGAAGATAGTGCTGTTAAGAATTTATGTAGTCCTTCCTTCTGATCCTAAGGCAGGTGTAACCATACCTGATTTCTTTCCTACAGTTAGTCCTACATCCTGTGCCCTAAAAGTTCCATGACTGGGATTCCTGAACATTCCCAGGCAGTGCATGCTATGCTTACTCACAGTTTGGTGTTTTGTTTTTTTTTTCTGACATCTAATCTATTTTCCTTGCTGTGTTTTAGGCTACTGTTCCCAACGAACATGGAAAAATAGTTTTACCTTTAAACATTTCGGCAGCTGTTAATTTGCCAGAAAACTGTTACCCAGTCTCTCTTCTGCCTTCTCCGGTAATTGACCCTGATTACTTCAGTCTTTCCTCTTAGCTCATACTATCTAGGCTTGCAACTATTTGTCTGTTCTACTCTGGCTTTAACTAGTTAGTTATGAAGTGTGGCTTTCATAAATGGGAACAAACCTCCAAACTGAACAGTTGAAGGATTATTTTAGTTGTTTTTTTCCATCACGTTCCTGTTCACACATTGCAGTAAGATTTGCTCTTTGGTGCTGCTATGGCATTCTTCAGTTTGTTAATACTATGAACTCCAGCATGTGTTTTTCCAAGTTGTGGCCGGGAGGTCATTCCCCTTCTTAGTTAAAAGTATGTCCCCAGTATGACCTAAGCATCATATCAGATTACTTTTGTTGCAAAATCTCTTCTTACCACTTTTTATTCTTGAGATTTATATGGCAAAGTCAACAAAGGAAGAAGGAATAAAGGCTTATATGAGCAGGTTGCTGTAAGGTGGCAAGTTCCTGCATGCTTCTCAGTGAATGTTCAGGTCCATGCGCCAGTTAGTACGTTGGAGTAAATGCAAGTTATTTATGAGAGAGATTACCTTCAGCAAAGGAGCAGCAACTGCTTTGCATTTTTCATGGAGTGAGAACTTACAAAAGGGGTAGCCAAACAGAAGATGGATGGTAATTTATTCCTGTATCGCTACTTCAGGTTCATCCAGAACTATAAGAAAAACGAGTTAACCATGTTTAAAATACAAAGGCCTTTATAAATATACCATATAATGTAGTGCAAAAGGTTTCTCATCAAAATTAAAAAATGTAATGAGGAATTTTAAATGGTGAATTATTAAAGATAATTATTTCTATTTATTAGTAATACTTTTTGAGCCAGCGGATGGGAAGTTTTCTGACAGTAAGGAAAAAGAATCTTTCTATTTTTAATAATGCAGTTGAAATTTTTAGTAATCTAGTTAAAATTACTTGGAGAGGAATCCACGGTCCTGTTTCAGAAAGTCATACTTGAGCTCTGAGTCCCATTTTGAGGATAGTTTTTCCTTATGTGCCAAAGAAACTCAGAAGCTTTTTTAAAAGGGGGGAAGAGAGAGACAGACATCCGATTAAATTCCCCAAAGCTGCGTACAGTAAAGTTGCAGGGATGGCCACAGACAGATCTTCCTATGCATGTGTGAAGGGCTTTTGCAAGTGAGGTTAGTGATTTAGTTTTGTGGTTAAGCAGTTAGTTGAACACCTGTTGTGATATCTAAAGAGCTTTCGTATGTCTGCCCAAAGTCCCACTTTGGAGATTTTTCATGGAACAACCATCTTTTGGCTCTGATGACGCCACTTGGTTCGGCTGCCTGGAAGCTGCTTCTTCTCCCAACAGTTAACTTAGAAGTGCTTAGAAACTAGTTGGATGTACACATACTTAGTATTTAGTGTCAGTGCACACACAGACGTTCTGGAAATGCAATTATTTTCTATCCATGTGTGGGTTTAATGGGATTTCCAAATAGTTCAAGAGCTCATTTTTTCCGAGATGCTGAGAGAAACATGAACTCATTCACACAGTGGCTCTGGATTGCTTTACCTAAGCCTTTTGCATTGGTTCTATTGATAAACATCTATTGATGTGCATTATGAAGCAGTGGACAGTATCGAAGGAGAGAATAAGAATATCCTTTAATCAACTAAAACGTCAATAAAACACATTTTTAAAATGAGCCTGAAGGCACAAGCTATTTTTCATAAGCTCTGCTCTTTCTTTTTTGGTCCTCTCTTCTCTCCAGTCAGGTTTTGTTATTAAGCGCTGTGGCTTTTTAATCAAAGCCCAGAGTTACCCAGAGTACATTTTTATGCTGGCTCTGCCCCAAGAGCAGGCTGCCGAGGCTGCACATCGACAGAGAGCCCAGAGAAGCATTCCTCAACTTGGACCTTTTGTCCCAGCTCACTTCCTGTTGACCGACGGGTGGCCCTTTGCCTGGCTTCTTGTCAGGTTGTTCACACAGAAGACAGAGTTCAGCGTTTCTAAGGGCAGCAAAATCTCGAAGCAGATTAAGAGTAGTATGTGATGCTCTTGGAGCAAGAATGCCGTGGTTTTTCTTTTTCTTTTTTTTTTTTTCCTTTGTGGGTTTGTTAAAGGACAAAGGTCACAAGGACAAGATAGAGTGGTTTGGTGTGCTGGGGTGTAATTACACTCCTGCTAGGGAAGAATGGCACAAGATATTTACTGGCTGACTTTTCTCCTTAGTGGCTGGATTAAATCCTTGACCATGTGTAAAGCCTCATGAAAATGTCCTATTACTTATCAGTGATGCATGTATCTATCTATGCATGGTTACTTATATGCACACATGAATATGCATAATAGTATTAGTGTTTATCGTAGAAATACAGTTGTAGCTGCAGCAGTGCAACGATGATACAGGGAAACCCGAAAATGTAGTTTGTGTGCCAAAGCTTTTCTGTTCTCTTCCAACTAAGTGAGCTAGACTAGACGAAGTCACTGCTACTCCCTACAAACAGTGTAGGTGTTGCCTCGCTTTTTTAGTGCTTATGGCATGGAGCAAAATTATTGTAGTAGAAATCTCTCCACTCAGTTAATCTCACGTGCGCCGTTCTCCTGGCACGCTGGTATTTCACTGCTGTCCTGAACTGCTAGAGATTGATATGTATAGGGGATTCTTTAACTACGTGTCCTGGAGGTTGATTCAGGAAAGTGAGATGAAGGCTTGTAGGATTAAATGAAGAAGAAGGAAGATGAGACTGAACATCCAAACGCCACTTCTTGAAAGCAGGCTTGGGGCACAGCCTCCCAAGGGCAGTGCCAGGCAGAGGCAATGCTGACAGAGTTCCCTTGCTGAAGATGGCAGGGACACAAATGCTTCTCCATACAGGCAGGGGCAGGGCAGGAGGAACCAACATTTTCCGTGCCGTGAGCTCAGCCCTCTACATAGACACCAGTGTAGGTCTGACAAATGTTGAAGGACTTCTTGTGCATCTGTGTGATTTCAGTGATGGAAAACTTAGATTTTTCAAGAATTTCCTAGGATGCATCCAGGTAAAATTCAGTAGGAAGGAGCGTGCTTGTGAGAAGTTTTTGTATGGAGCAGGCTCACAGCAAAACAGAAGTAGGTTATGAGTCCTAGTGCATTTCTCTCTCATTCCTCATTTCTCTGTCTGCGTTCCTGAGGGACTTCTTCATATAACGCAGCCCATTTGACTTATGACTTAAGACAGACTTTTGTTTCCAGCTCAGCAGAGGTGAAAGGCTAGGGCAGTATCCCACAACCAGCCTAGCTTCCACATTTTTTTTTCCCAATCTTAAGCAATTATTATTATTTCAGATAATTTTCCACTGTCAAGTTACCTGCTTCCAGTGGCAGGAGGATGAGGGGAAATTATGGGAATAATTAAACATTTTCAAAAAGTCTGCAGAGGAAACGATAAAGAGTTTTTAATACTAAACATTTTTTAAAAAATAAGGGGGAAAAATGCTTATCAGTTTTCTGATTGGAGAATGCCTTAGTTACTCCTATCATTTATCAATATAATTTTATTTATTGCTGGCATTTTTTTGTTTCTACACATTTCTGGTATTGTATTTTTAATATCATGGCTATCAAATTATCATAAAGGGAGATAACTAATGCTTTATGCTCATAGGAACAAACAATAAAATAAATTAAAACAAAATTAATAAACAAATAATAATATTTGAATTTTTTCATTTCTGTTAGATCTGGGTATTTTAGTTCGTACTTGTTCTACGCTATTTTTCCCTTTGTAAAATACTTTTATATGAATAAACAGTTGAGCTTATTATACGGTGGAAAATGGTTGCTTCCCAAATGTTAGGACTAAAGAACCATCTTCTTTGGAGCCAGACTACCTATCCACACAGGTTTTTTTAATGATTTTCATGTCATCTTTATGATTTTGGTGTGAGAAGCCAGACAAATTAGTCCCCATTAGTCCATTTTTTCCCCCTCAGCTCCTTAGGTTTTAAGTGCCTGAGAATCACTGTGAAACCTAGATCTTGGTCTGTAGAATTATGCATTTAATAGATCACATATGCATGTTTGCTGGGAGTGTTTTTTTAGGGCAAAACTACAAGCTGAAAATGCAGCAAATCTTTTCAGAGTTTGGGTATTAGAAGGATTCTTTAGAGTTTGTCCACTTTGAAGGAAGCACAATAACAGCAAAAGTGAATATAGTCAAGAGGAAGTGTTTAGTCTGGCCTGGTGGTCACAGTTACTGAAAGGCTGGTATGAAATGGATGAGGAAAGCTTACGCATGCCAGTGGCATAAGGGATACCAAGAGCACAAAGCCATTGGCTTCCAAACGGCTGAAAGGATAAATGCTCAATTTGCACACACAAAGAAAATCTTTCTTTGACAGGGCGTGCTGAATTACACCAAGGTAAAATTGCACACACCCTTAAAAAAATTAAAAATCAATATGCCATTTAATAAATCTTATTTTTATTCCATGGTTTCAGTGACTTCTGGAAGCTGTGTGTCTGATGCCCAGCTTCCAGGTATATCCAATATATCCAATGATATATTAAATGGATGTGTTTTTTTTTTAAAAAAAACCAAAACAAGCTGTTTTCTTTTTGATGTAAGTGAAATATTGAAGCATCTACAAGCAAGCTTGTTAAATCAGTTGTTTTTTTTGTTGCGTGTTATTGGTGGAATATGCAGTACAGATGTGTGCTTGAATGCACAGGGAAAAAAAATTTAAGGTGGTTGGATGCTGATCACATCACTTGGCCTTTTAATCCAGTTCAAGACATCTGTGTAGCTCAGCTGAGTTGTGTTATCACTGGTTGGATAGCAATGCTGATGTGTCAATACAGAGTTTGAACTAATGGAAGGACTATTTCCTTGGCTATCATTGAAAAGCCAGGAATGCAGACCATTCACAAACATAAATCTTCTTGTCTGTAAATATTGCAGTTATAAGTAGGTGTAGTTACAGATATCCATCTTAAAAAGAAGCCCCTTAAACTCTAAAATCTCCGTACAGTTTTGGGGGGGTTAATTTGTCTCTTTTTTAGCAATTTTAGTTTTGGAAGATGCATATGAACAAGCAGTGTCAGCTGGAACAACACTTCCATGGATTATTTTAAGTTAGAAATAAGCTTTTGCCTAGTACTTTCCTATGTCCATTTGGAGTGCTTTTTCAGTCTTTTTTTTTTTTTTTTTTCCTTCAAGGTCCAGTGTCTGTGTCAGCTGCAGTCAGCAGTGAATTAATACTCGGATAAAATGAAAAAAAATGGGTTTCCCATCTGTTAAGTGTTTTGGAGGATTTCTTCACCTATTCTGTACTGGGGTGAACCCAAGATTTTTTTTTTAAATGGAATCAAGAGAGGGGAGAGGGGGGGATGTCTGTTGCTTTTTCAGAGCTGTTGGAATGGGTCCAGAGGAGGGCTACAAAGATGATCGGGGGACTGGAGCACCTTCCCTATGAGGACAGGCTGAAAGAGTTGAACTTGTTCAGCCTGGAGAAGAGAAGGCTCTGAGGAGATCTTATAGCGACCTTCCAGTATCTGAAGGGGACTACAAGAAAGCTGGAGAGGGACTGTTCACAAAGGTTTGTGGGGACAGGACCAGGGGAGTGGGTATCATCATAGTATAGTAGTAAGCATTGCAAGGGACCTTAAAGATAATCTAATTCCAACCCCCCTGCCCTGGGCAGGGACATCCCACTAAATCAGGCTGTCCAAGGCCCCATCCAACCTGGCCTTGAACACTTCCAGGGATGGGGCATCCACAACCTCCCTGGGCAGCTTGTTCCAGTGCCTCACCACTCTCATAGTGAAGAAATTCTTCCTAATGTCCAGTCTAAATCTGCCCCTCTCCAGTTTGTACCCGTTCCCCCTGGTCCTATCCCCACAAGCCTTTACGAATAGCCTCTCTCCAGCTTTCCTGTATAAACTGGAGATGTTCGATGCCAGGTTGGATGGGGCCTTGGGCAGCATGATCTAGTGGGATGTCCCTGCCCATGGCAGAGGGGTTAGAACTAGATGATCTTTAAGGTCCCTTCCAACCCTAACTATTCTATGATTCTATGATCTGAGGAAAAGCTTATGTGTGTAAAAGTATCTTCTCCATCCATCTGTTGGTGTAGTAAAAGATATTTTCTCTGTACCTGCTTCTCTCCTGTCCTTACCTTGGCACTGTTACAGTGTCATAACCAGTAGAAAGGAACACCCTGTCCAAGCAGCTGGCTGAAGGATGGAAAACTCAGGCTGGAGTTCTGGGTCTGAACCAGTGCTTAGCCTGACCTCTTCTACTCCCTTGAGGGTCTTCTGACCCTCAGGCTGCTCTGCTGCCCTTAGCCATTTTGCAACTTTGAGTAGAAATTACAGTGTGGAGGTGAAAGGTCTGTGGAAACCACTATATTGTTTTGTCTTAATTTAAATGGATTGGGTTATTTTTCAGAGGAAAATTATTTGTCTGGCAACTTCCCAGTCCATTCCGCTTTTGAGCTTGAAATATTTTGTGTCTGCCTTAGGTACAAGTTACAGCAAAATAATGAATGCCTTGGACAATTGAAGTGTTGGATTATATAGCCCAGGGGAGCAAATGCGCCAGAGTCCAGGGCTGCTTGCAGGCTGCAGTTAGTCTGAGGAAAGCCTGAAGCAGGCTGATGTGGTCTGCAGTGCCAGTAAGGACTAGAAGGAATCAGCAGACCAGTAAGAAGTTTACTACTGTGGCCTAGAAGTTTAATTTAAAGAGAAGTGAACTTTTAGACATTAGTTTACTACCAGCACGCAGCAATTTGGGGCCCTGAACACTTGAAACTGCAGGGCATTAAAAGATAGGTATTGACTCCGTTGGGAAGTAGGAGAAGTCAAAACGTTGCAGGAAGGAGCACCTAGCAAGAGGTCATAGTAAATTGTGGGAAAGCCTCTAATACAGAAATTAAATAGCGAGTAAACACTGTAAGATTGAAGATTTATGAATGATAAGAAGATTAGAACATTGCTCTGCCATTAGACATTGTGTATCTCCTGTACTTCTTCCTCAGATGAAAGTCCGTCTTTAAGCTGACGCATTTTGGTAGTTACCAGTTGCACATTATGAGGAACACGCTGTCAAATGTTAACTCTAAATTAAGATGTTTGTTATATTAAGTGATTATCTCTTTAGGCGTGTGCCCCCAAATGAATATCCACAGAGAATCTTTTATAAATAATTATTTCAGAAAATGATAGTGACTTGTTAAGGAAGAGAGGACAAGGGCTCATTCCCTGTGGTGATGCCTTGTTTATTCTGAAGTGTATAAACAAATAGTGCAATAATTCCTTCTCTAGAATACAAAGGTGACCTTCAACATACAGATTTGAACAGGTTTTTGTTCCTTCTGTTTCTGCTAAGCCTGTATATAAAGTGTGCTAATTCTTCCCTTTTTATATAAAGAAAGCATCACAATATCATAGTTAAAGCTGTATATAAACTGATGGTTAACTGGGGATTCCAGAGACTTGATTTTTTTTTTTTTTTAAATACTCTGAATTGTCTTTCCTTTCATATTCTTCTGTGCAGATTGGAGTGCTGTGCTGTGATTGATTTGTCTCTATAAATTAGCGCATCCTGTACAATACATCTGCTTTCTCTGGATCTAAGTCACTAGGCTTTGTGAAGATACCTCGGGTGAAATGTCAAAGGAAAACTGTACAGTTCTCAGCCACACACTGCCTATATGAATGCAACATATTTTTTGGGGCAAAGACCAAGGTGGTAGGTAGCATTGTTATAACTTGATATCCAGTTTACCAATCCTCTCAGCACTGATCCAGCAGTACTGCAATACCTTGCCCAATGCTGTCTGTCAGAGACACCTCCTTTCTGACTCAGAGGAGCTGTTAAAGGTCTCCTGTATGATTTCTAGCTTGACATATTGTGGCCACAAGATCCTGTGATATGTCGTTGTTCCATTTAATTTTCTTTAAATAAGTAAGAAGATGAACATCTTAATACTGAGATCAAGCTAGATTTGCCTAACATTTCAGATGTATATACTTTATTGAAACCGCTGATTTTCTAGAGCGCAAGACACAAACCCCCAGAATCTCATGTTAACTATGCCACTGTAAAGTGAAGTAATCTCTCATATGCTCAGTGTTCTCCAGATATACATTAAGATCAGAGTCTGGTCAGTAGATTTCAATTTCTAATCTTCAATATGGTGACAAATTAATTACAAGTAGATAAACTGTGGTTACCCATCAAGCTTCAAGTATAGCTCCACAATTTTCATCCCTTTTGCTAACAGATCTGCCAGCAGCCCATGTTGCTGTCTAGAATCAATGAACAATTATAATAAGAATGCACATTAATTAATATCAGTAGAAAAAAAAAAAAGGAAGGATGAATTTGCTGCCTCAAATTAAAATTATTTAAAGGGAGTAAGACAGTGAAACTTTTTTCAGACTCAAACAAAAATGTGACCACAACAGTTGTGTATTTTTATAACTGTAGTTAACAGAAACTGCAAAACTAAACTTGGCAGGTGAATGTAGTCTACTTAAATGGTAGACTAATGTAATACTTTAAATGTACAGTTGATGCAAATGTATGATTTTGGGCAATTTCCAGAATGCTTTTTATGATCAGAAAATGTGCTTCGCCTGTCTTACTAGTTGCACGAGATGACTTTAAAGTGCTTCTAGTCTGGTACAATAACATTAGTCCTTTGTGTAGCATGGTGTCCTACAGTGTGCATAATGACAATGTAGTTATCATAGCTGTTAACAAATGGGGCTTAATGGTTGCTTCAGTCTTTATGACTCAGGCGAGACCCTTTAAAAATTATACTGTAAACTCATTAGGTGTAATTTGAATTGGAGGTTCTGGAAATAGATGCTAGCTGATAGACTTTGTTGATGGCCAGAGAGCAAAACAATTAATCCCCAGTTTATTTGTCCTGGTGGATTGGTTTTATGTTTGTTGATACCTTACTTTTTCTTATTTCTTTCTCTATAGACCCATTAGTTTTTTTCCTTTTTTAAGAGAGGTGGAAAAAATCTGTTTCTTTTGCATGTATTCAGTTTTGAGGAACTTAAGCCACCTGGTTTTCAGTTCTGCTCAGTCCCAGCTCTCCACTGTCCTGGTAAGCTGTTCTTTTTCAGGGATGTGAGGCAGACTGGTGTAAACAGATGTCCCCCTAATAAAAAAATCTGAGCATTGGATCAGTGCTGATGTTAATTTTTTTTTTTTTTTCCCCTTGAATGCTAGTAAATAGCAGCTGAAGTTCATGCGAACAAGGATGTTTAGAACAATATGTTTTGGCTGCCTGACTCTCAACATGAGGCAATGTGTAATTCACATGAACCTTCTGTAGAAGTTTCTGGATTGCGTACCAAATTCAGCACTGGCCTCGTAGCACAGAGACCCTGATTGAAGTCTAGCTTGCAGTTCCACACAGACTCATTTTTTCCAGGACAGAGTTCTTTCCAAGAGCACAAAGCACAAGTGAGTAGTTAGATGATGTTTAGCTCATCAGCTGTTCAGTCTTATGATGGAGAAATAGTTCCCTTCCAGCATTCGCCGTTCTTCTGAGTGAAGGCGCTCATCAGAGTCAACAAGCTTTGGTAACAACCGAAAGTATCCCTTGGCCAAGGCCATTAAAATGTTCTTTGTGAAGTATGCAGGATATTGTCTGCATGAGCCAGGCGCAAATACGTGAGCCAAGGGGCAGGGGGCATGGGCCACTAATTAGGCATAACGGAATTAAACCTGGATTTGGAGCACTGTATGAGTCACAGCCAGAAATCTCCACTGCTCAAGAAGTGGTTTGTGACACTTCCTCAAATACAAAACATCTGGGAAGAGAAGTCACTAAGTCCCTTCGAGAACATTAACACAACAGGATGGCAGAGGAAGGCAAAGCATGTGAAAGCTGCCAAAATCTTGTATAAATCATTTTAGCGTTAAAAGAGCAAACAAATAAATAAATGTTGCTTCCTCCCTCCTTAGCCAAATATAGCGTAATGCTTCTAATGGATAAGATCGTTATATTATTTTTCCCAGATAATGAAGTCTCATTTGGGGTAATCCTATGGCAAAGCAACCTGCCAAATTAGAGCCCCAGCTCCTGCCTGATCTGTTATGTCATTATTTCTGCACACCCATTGTTTTACCACATAGTACATTTTATTTGGTGTACTGAGCCTTTGTGTTATGATACTTGCTGATATGGAACATATGATATTGTGACTAGTCCACGTTTTCTGTCATATTTCGCTAGCATAACCTTGCAAGTGGTATGAAAGGCTTTTACACCTGTCAGAAAGGCTTACTTAACTCATATGTTAGAGCTACTGCAAAACCAGCTTGCTGAAATGAGCTGCAAATTCAAAGCAGCATATTGAATTTTGTAATTTATTTGTTCACAGCACAGGTCAATTAATTTATTTCACAGTGATGTAATATTTAATATTTGAAAAAAAAGAGGTAAAACATGGCTGAGAAACTGTTCTCTGTTCAGCTGAGCAAAACAGCAAATGTTTATCCTGTTCGCAGCAAATACAGTGTGTGTCATATGAATAGTACTATCCAGTGAATAATACTATCCAGTGAATAATAGGCATGCTTGCTGAAATGGTTTGGACGGTATTGTTTTTCCTGTCAACAGAAGATTCCTTAACATTCCTTATTAAAAGACACAGTACAATTAAACAAACAAATAACTCTTCCCCAGACAGGAAAAAGAAATAACCATTCTGGGCCTCCTAAGCTTAAATTGTCACACATGTTTTATCTACATTTCTTTGAAACATGAAATACATCTCCCTTTTTGGTTTCTACAATGCTTTGCAATGAGGAGCTCCAGCTTTGTGCAAGCCTTTCGTCGACACTATAAAACAAATAATCAATGATTTTTGTAGCATCCTATTTTTGATAGCTTTTAAAATAGCACTTAAAGAGCTAGCATTATCTGCTTAGTCAGGTTTGTTTATTCCAATTCTTTAAGCTTCATCTTTTGCCAAACCCAAACATTAAAAAAACCCCAAACAACAAATTACAAATGATTAGGAAAACAAATTCTTGAGTTTGGCTTTTAGATAAGTCACAATACCAAGAAGTCCGAGATAAGATTTGCCATCAGTTGAAATCCTGTGTTTTTTTTTTTTTTTAATAGCAAGAAAAAAACCCAGGCGTTCTTGTAGGTCCTGTGGTGTATTCTGTGGAGTATAGACAATAGATTAAATATAGGAAATAATAGAATAAGGAAAATAAATGTCTAAAACCGTTCTATTCTAAATGCAATACATCCTGTAATCTCAAATAGTAGCTCACTCTTGTAACAGGTGTTGAAACTCCTAGCCTGCTCTTGGTGCATTCTTTCTATCAAGTCCCATATTTTATCCCTTCCTGAAGAAAGGCCAATGGAGGGACTCCCTTACATGTTCCCCACCTACTTGGTGGTGCTTCCGGCAGGCTAGATAGTAAGACATCATTCTTAGCAAGTGAAGTAGGTATTTGCATCCTATTTGTAACATGAGTTACAGGTGCCAAAATCAAGTAGTACATCTTTCACGGGTATTTGTCTATATCAATTTGTTAAGGTGAGGAGTACTTGTATTTCAGTCTTAAGTGTTAATTTTTATAACCAGATTTCATTTTTGTTTGAATGAGTAAATGCTGAACAATTTGACAATAGGTCTTTATGACTATCCCTCCTAACATTCCTGCAAGTGCCAACATAAATGAATTCTGTCCTGTTTTCGGGTTCTTTACTTTCCAAACTAATTTGTGGGGTGTTTTTTCATAACTTCTCATTAGCAGCATCTTCTTTGTGTTATCGTTACTGCATGTGAAGTTTTGAGGTATGCCTGTGTGATAGTTGAATTGTGACTTTGCTATTTTGGCATTGAATGCCGAACCTTGAGTCTTCTGCTAGAGGGCTAAGCCGACGTTTAGAGAGTATTCGTTTATCCATCCTTTAGATCAAAATCCATGGCAATGTCCTGCACAAGGCAAATGGTATATTTTGCTCCCATGCCTGTATTTCATACTTCACTTTGATAGCTCGTATAAGGGTTTGCCATTATTTTTAAGAAGAACTCATGGCATTTAAATATGCAGAGCTGCTACCAGTGAGCAAAGGAAAAAGCAGCCTGGACCAAAACAGCAGTGGCCTGTCTAGGTATGTTGTCCGTAGCAGAGCCCTGGGAAACCCCACATCTTTTTGGTTCTGTGGCAAACAAGATGTTTGGATAAGCAAGAGAGTGGCTACCACAGGGATAGGGTTTTTTTTCCCACATTGTCTTTCAAGACAATAAAAACAACAAATAGTTCTCCTCCTGGAACAGAAACAACACAGCCATGGCCCCTTATGTCTGTGACAACAAACCTCTGTTTTGCTCCCGATCCACCTTCAGGTGCCTCTGTTAGTGTTTGAGTGAGCAGTGATGGAGGCTGTCAGATGCTATCAAAACCTGATTAAGTTAATGAGCTTGTTTTGCCACTCAGTGTGCTTCTCAGTAACTGTTCTGAAGGTGAAATGCTAGTAGGCACATGATCTTCTGGACTGTGAAATCCAGTCCATTCTTCCCTTAGATATGCTAATATGGGTCATCTATTTTGCCTGCAACCAATAATCAGAGTCGTTTAGATGACCTTTGATTTATGCACTATATTTTCCTACCTTTTTCTTTGAGAATAAATTTTTGAGGAATTAACATTCAGTTTGACTTGTTTTCTTTCTTGTGCTGATGCCCTTGCTTATCCAGGCTTTCAGCTGAGCCTCCCTGGAAACTATTTGCAGTGGTAGCTTCTGCATTGCCTTTCATTTGTCATATAGACATAATTGTGGTGTGTTACCAGTGACTTCCTGAGATCTGAACTAAGCCCAAGAACACTGAACCTGCTCCTCAGTTCAGCTTAGATTCCTCTAATGATATCAAATCTTTTGTTTGATCCTCCAGCTTTCTGCTATTGCTTTTCCTAACACGGTGAGAATGTCAAGTTTTCCTGACCTTGATTTATAGTTTTACTCATCAAAAATTAGATTGCTTGTGACATTAGTTCCTTTGATATCCTGGGGAGGTGGTCTAATATATAGATATGTTTCAAGTTCATATGTTGGGTACAGGTGTGGGGAAACAGTGCTGTGCCAATCAGCTTGGTCTTCTACTGAGTATGTGGTCTTTACTAGTGTCTGGTTTGCTTGTTGTTTTCTCTACTCAGGTGTCAACATCCCCGATGCTACACTGGAGTTTCCCATTCTAATTCCTGGGAATTTGCCAATAAAAAATGTAGAATTAATCTTTGATCTCATCGTCATAGTCACCATTCAGTTAGTAACATTATATAATTGTCATTTTCTCGTAATTTGAAACCAGCCTTGGAATGAACAATCAGTTGCTAATAAGTTCCTACAAAATGAGAAATGTTCTTTTAGAAGTCCTAATTAATTATTCGTCCTGTGAGTGGTAGCCATCGTGTCTTTTCAAGCAAATTGTGGTTTTGTTTTCATTTTTCAGTGGCTCTCTGTCTGCTTCTCATTATTAACTATTGCTTGTTTCAGGAAGATTAATTACTCCAGGAGGAGATTCAGTTTGACTCCTTTTGTAAACTTTTCTGGGTTTTGCTGATGCACCTGTGGTCCAAATGTCCCCGAAATCTCTTTTGAAAGGTCTTGCACATCCTCAAAGCTTCTGTTAGGACTCAGGTTTCAATAAGAGTCCATGCTTGCCAGTTTAGAGTCTGTTACTTGGTACCTTCTGTGCAACACATCAGTCCTTCTGTGTCACTGGCTAATGTAACTTCTCTTAGATAGCCAGAAAGGTCCTTTTTAATTGGGGTCTATCTCTTGGCCCTATGTGATTCATCCGTTGTGAATAGGAGTGAAAGCTTAGTAGAGTCTTACAGTCTTTCTGCAACATCAAGGCACAAGCCTTAAGGAAGATATTTATTGAAATGAAATATATATAATATTTAAATGTATGTTTATATGTTTTTGTGTATATACATGCATATAGTTAGCTGAAACAAACTCTAGAGAAATGTAGGGTAAAGTTAAATCAAATTAAAGAGTTAAATCAAGAGGATATTTGGCCATGAATAGTCTTATCATGTCTGTATTTTGGGGATGGAAAAAAAACTTTTGATTTTCATATGTTGAGGAGGTTTTTTTATTGTAAGTCTGATTAACCAAAGCACCTAAATGCTGATTTTACTCTAAGCATGTGGCTTAAGGGCTTCTGCTTTTGGATATCCTGACTCCATGAAAAACAATCTGATCAGACAGTATTTTGAGCCACAAGGAGCTTTCTGTGAAATAAGTTGAAAACAGCTCCTTAACCAGTGGAAGAGTAGAAGCACAAGCCTGTATAATCAGTAATGGTCCTGCTTTTATTACAGTGAAACTGCTGCCAATAAGTGAGACTGGATATTCAGTCTGCCAGCTGGCATCTTCTCTTCCCCTCTGAATTTTGATTATTTTTACAATAACGATAAAACTTTGTTTTACTGTAATACTTTGCATCTGAGGAGCTTGAGTGCTTTACATATGCACAATAATAGGTTAATTGGATTAGTTGGTCTAATTGCCAAAAGGTACATATAAATGTATTATTCCCATTTTACAGAACAAGAAATTGAGGCAGAAAGAGGTTAAGTTATAAGAAGGTCTGCAGCGTGTTTAGCATTGGTGTAGTGAAGGGAATAAAAAGGATAAGCTCAACTGATAAATAGGAAGGGTGATAAAATAAGGTAGCATTCCCTCTTCGGTCATCTAGGACTATCACTGAAAACTGTATCCTTCATTTGACCCTTCGTTTTGTAACCCTGTGAGCTGGACAAACCAGTGCTTCCTTTCTGAGAGGTAAGAGTAACTCCTCCAAGAGGAAGCTGAGCTAGAAATTCTTTAGAGATTTTTTTAAAGCAGTATTATTTTTGCCAGGAAGCTGGATGTAGCTGGTAAAGTTATGATGTGGAGAGGAGCTAAAAGAAGAAGAAAAAAAAAAAGGTCCTACCTAGGCTGTGTGAGGAGAGAAAATACTTGCGAGGCACTTGCTCTGCTAACCTGGGTCTGAACTAACCAGTTTCCTTGGGCCCTGCGGCAATATTGCTTCCAGCACCCAGGCTGCCTTGGTCAGAGCTCTTCCAGGGATCTCTGCACATTTCTACCCTGCAATATGGATATACATGGTGAGGTTTGCTTATATTGGGGGCAGGAGTGACCTCCAGCAGCAAAACAGCAAACCTGGTGCCTGTTTCCCTGTGACCGTAATGCAGCAGGCTGTTATTGATCTCTTGCTCGGAAACAGACTTTGCACGTGTGAAGTTACTGTCATTGTCCTTTTCTCAATTTACTGTCCTTGCCTGGCACAGAGAGATTTGGAAATTTCTGTGTATTATGTATAAAGCAGGTTATTGTATTTTAGATTCAAAACAGTGCAGCTGTCCTTGAAAGGGTACAGCCTGGGGAAGTAATAACGAAAATGGGCTTAAATTATTTTAGTTAAAAAGAGATTAAGGAATATGCTTTGATCTCCCATGGTAATGATGAAGATCAGCAGATGTACGGGAAGTCTGTGTTTCTTTCTTCCACTTTCTCTCAGTTTAGTAAGAGACGACTGAAATCTGCAATACTTTATGGGTTTCTGTACTATTTTTCAAAGAGAATCTCACTGAGGGTGAATGAAATGCTCATTTAATTGCGCCAGCCTAGTAGATACAGAGTTGTTTCCGCTAGGTAGCTATCTGTTGGGCGTCAGCCATAATCAGAGAATGATTACATCTGCATCTATGCAGTGACTTGTTTCTTCCTTGCTATGTCTTTATCAATCTATATTTGAATGTAAGTGGTAGTATGTACGTATTATTTAAATTTAAGAAGGCACTTCAGGGTTTAGTAGGGTGCTGAATACTATGAGCGATATGTAGTCAAAATGGTAAATTACACCAACTTGAAGTCCTGTTTTATTTAAGAGTTATTATGCATACATATAAAATTGTGCATCTTTTTATACTCCACCTACTTTATAAAGGGGAAAAAAAAAAAACTATGGGGAAAGGATCAATTGGTTTTAATTCATTCAGCTTCTTAAAATATACATATTAGCTCATTGCTGTAAAAAGATGTGAAGGAGCAGAAGCATTTGAGGCAAAAAAGTTCATGCATTCCAGCTAATACTCGCTTTTCATTGTATTGGCTCCCTGTGGTTTGCCTGCATGACCCAGCTGCAATGAATGGAATGGAGCAAGAGCAGTTTGCCCAAGTCTTTCCTATGTGCTAACAGGAAGAGTCAGTGGTGACAGTTGTACCCTTCATCATCACTGGGAGGGAAAGAAAGAACGACAACAAATGAGAACAATATTTGGCCCAAATTAGTTTTCCTGACCAGATGCTTGATATTTTTGTTCCAAAGGCCCCTGGCTCACAATGAAAATGAGCTAATCCCTATTAGGAAGTCTTTCTGGATTTTGACTGGGAAGTATTTGGTCTTGAATGAACGAGCTTTGAGAGACTCTTTTGTCCGTGTTTTGTTCTCATTAGCAGTGTTCTCATTAGTGGAGCCTTGTGATAAAAATGGTTACATTGCCCTAGTTTTTGCTTATCAGAACTAAAATCTAGTGCCCAAGTGTCCCTGATATTTTTTCTCCTTCCTTATCCACCTATGCTGTGCCTTGCATGAGTGCCTCGCTGCCCTGTCCCTTCCTCTGCATACAATCCCAGCATGAGAGTCTCGCCCTCCTTTCCCTTCCTTTATTCTGTCTTTGGCACATGCCATGAGCTGGCTCTTGCTTGATAAAGGCTGAATAGTGACACTTGCAGAGGGAAATGTTCACCTTGCCCTGTTTTGGAAACAAACACAAAAGTCTCAGTTTGAATGCTGGTTTCTCTGGACTCTGTATGTAAACTGCAGAGAGAAACTCCTTCAGAAGGTGGTTCAGAAAATGAATCTGGCATTGGTGCTCTGAGATGTCCTATGAAGGTACTGCTCTCCATTTCCACTGACACATGAGGAACCTGGGGCTCCCACCCTCCTAAACATTGTCTGAAGCTGGGCAGACTTGTGGTTTGGAAGCTGAGCTGTCGTTAGCTGTGCTCTGGTGGATGAATTTTCTCCTGTAGCAACACACTTGGAGAACCAAAATAATAATCTTCTGATATATGTTCCTTGGATAAAAATTAGTTATTTTAAGTGTGTCCAAAAACTTCCAAGGCCCCAATTCTGTCTTAAGTGTTTTCTAGCTTTGTTTATGGTACTGAAGCAAGTGCCTGTGAAACAAGTTGCAGCAAGGAACCATTGCAGCAGGCAACCAAAGGCTGTGACACCAGCATAGTATTGGCTTTCTCACACTGCCCTAGAAATGTGCTGCAACGCTAAACTCCAGCATCCATTAAGATAAGGTTTCAGTTTCGTTTTGCTGTGCCCTTGACCCTTCACCTTGGACTAGGTTGTCCTTATGTTGGGGTCTGTTTGCAGCAAAGACTCACCTGAAGCAGCTAGACTGGATCTTACAAAGCTAGTTAATATGTCTGGATGTGTTGAAAAGACAGCATTTGAAATGCTTGGGCTTGTTCATGAAAACAATTTTCTGTGTAAGTACCTAGTACTTTCTGTTTCTGATTTATCTAGGATTTCTGGCCTTTTCTCTGTCTAAAACTCCTTTTAGTAGGAAGACTCTAATGATATTTTGGCAAGTGTACTCCCAATTTTGGATAAAACCAGTAAGTACAGAAACATATTGGACAAGAAAAATAATGGATGTAGTATACTCACTTTTTTTTCCTAGCTGAAAGACAGTTTCAATTCCAAGTAAAGATTTGACTTAGTTTTCACTTTATTTCTTCCCTAATTGGTTCCTTTGTTGCACTATCATTTCAAAACAGGCCCTTCTGCCTACTTTTCACCTTTTTTCAAAGCCCTTGTGTTTTTTATTGGATTCTTAAGATATCTGTTGCCTCTGTCGTTTCCCTGTTTCAACTAAAGAAGCTGGTTTGGTTTTGTTTTTTTTTTTTTACTGTTTCCATCTTAATAGCTGAAATCAGCAGACAAGGGAAATCAGGGGCTGGGGAGGCTAGAAAAACAGGCTAGGAAAGAGGAGATGATGGAAGAAAATGACAGAAATATAAAGTGCAGTAAAGGGAAGATCTGTTTGAAACATAGCAGGAAGTATGGGAAAACCAGAAAGTGTAGAGAGAAGAAGCAAACAAACAGAAAAAAATTACATTGCCAGAGCATGAGGTCTTCACTGTCTTCTTGCGTCTGTTGCTATGATTATGTATTTGCTGGAAGCATACAGGATTCTATGGAAACATCTTCCTTGTTGCCATTCCTGTATAGAATTATTCCTTTGAAATGACGTTTAGGAGTGGAAAAGTAATTAATCAAGCGATCTTCCTAGCCTATGCATGAGTCTTTCTCTTTTTAAGTAACCTTAGAGAAGCAGGGAGGGGAGGAGCTGGAAAGTGAAGAATAGGAGTCATCATCTCAAGGCTGGAAAGAAAATGGACAAGGCTGTCTGGAAAAAAGCAATAAAAAGAACAGCCTACCAGAGAGCTACCTAACACCAATATATCTCTAAATAAAAAGGGAAAATATGGTTATATGTGATTTGTTAAATAGGAGAATGTAAATGAAAAAAAAACCAACAAAACGCAACCCCCCAAAAAGCTAGTGACGTTTAAAATGTTTGTTTTCTACTTTATATTATACATATAAAAATAAAATGAGAGCTTAGATGAAACACTATTTTGTTTGTGCTTGTTTGGATGGTACGATGGCCAGAAATTGTTTGTTTCAAGGGAGTCTGCTTCACTTCTTTGTTCCACTGTGAGAACAAGTCTCTCATACTGTTTGTGTCTCAAGAGCTATGCCAGAAGTCTGCAGTTCTTGTCTTCTTGCTCAGAACCGTTTTGCTTGGCTGTAAGCATAAAAGCTCTAGGGAGGCACTGTCTATTAACGCTAATTCTGTTTCAGCCTTATCCAATGCTTTTTTTTTTATCTTTTGTGTGGCTCTCTTGCACTGTGTAGTTTGGCTGTAGTTATAATCCATGTGCCTCTGGCTTATGAAATGTGCTGGTTCGGTTGCTTTCCAGTGGCCATAGTCCATACACTCTTTCTCAACATCCTGCAGAGTTTAGATGTATGTGCTGATCTAATCTGACCACCTGCATAGAATCAGCTACAGAATTTTGTGTAGCAATCCCAGTAAATCCAGTTTGAGCATGGCCGGTACTGGCTATGAAGCGTAGCAGAAGGGGACAGTGGAGATCTCTAAGCAGATTGTGCAAGAACTGGGGTTCTCAAAAGCTCCTGAGCATCTAGTACCACACAGTGCTACACTGTACTGCGTAGACCTCTCCAAACTAACACTGAAACTAGTGGCACGGTGGTACTCCCTAGATCTTTTTATATCTGATGAGAAACAGGCATAGATATCCTGGAAGGACCATACTGTTGATGCTCTGTGCCATGTAGGGGTACTAACTTGTTCACTGTTGGTGGGAAGGTCTCTGATGGAGGCTGGTGTGAGCTGCTATGCCTGCTGCATTTCAGAAATGCAAGAGCACAAAATCCCATTGACTTCCAGAGGCACTTCTAGAAAAGCTGCTGATTTATTGGAGTATTTCTGATAGTCTCCCTCTAATTGTCTTCTTTTGTGGTCTGTGAGGGTTGTTGCTGTTGCCACTGCTTCGGAATGGTGATTTGTATTATGGGAAGTCCTGGAGATTGTAAGGAAACCAAAGCACTGTGGTTCTGCATACTCTCTGCACATGTAATAAAAAACAGGCCTTGCCCCAAGATCTTACTGCAACAGGCACTTTTTTGTGATGTTCTACAGAGAAAAAGTGTATATTGGGGGAATGATTTTATTCAGATTCTTAAGAGGATACAGTGATGAAGAGCTTCGATGCTACACACAGTATCTGGGAAGATATCCAAAAAGCCCAGATGTTTAGTCTTCAGTGGCTTCATTTTAAGCTATTAAATGTGGAGTTTATTTTTTGGTTGGAAGCTGACTTTTCCTCAGTTTTCCTAACGTACACTGAAATGTTGACTTTCGTGAGGGAAGCTGGATTCTGTTGGTTAGCCTGCTAAACAAGTGCAATGGACTTGTGCCACATCTGTGCATTAGCATTGGGATTGCATGATTTGCTGGGCATTTTTTTTTAAAGGATTTTCATTTTCATTATCTGGGGAAAAAATGCCTTAATGCAATAAATGTAGATTTCCTCAGTGACAAAATGCCTGTAAGGAAGATGAAATGGACATGCCAAGTTAGATGTAGTTGAAATGTAGACTAAGGAATGGAAAGGCTGCCTGGTACTGTAGCCTGTCTCCAATCGTGTCACACCATCATGTTTAGCATGGGATCCTTCATCTGCCCCATCTGTTTGTTCCTAGGTAAAGGCAAAGAAAAGCTACTTCTTTTTCATGTGCAGTGTTTGTCCCAGCCATGCAGGGAGAGAAAAAAAACAAAAACAAAAAACAAACAAATAAAATGAGAGAACAGGATGGTATGAGTTGTAGTTGACTAGAAGTTTTCTTCTTTCCAAATACCTTTCATATCTGTTGTTGGAACGTCATAGTGCCTTCAGTGCGAGAGAGGGCACTAGGGAGGGTGAGGCTGTTGCACTAGATATGCACGACTAGATATGAGAGCAGCAGTCCCCATTTCCTTCAAAGGCCCCAAGCCAAGGGAATGCTTGAATTAGACACTTGCTGCCCTGAGAGTTGAGAACACAAGGATTATTTTTTCCTTTTCCAGCCAAATATAACAAGCAGGTTCTTGATCCCCTCATCTTCCCCTTTAGTAGTGAAAAAATGTATCTGCTCTCCGGGTCATATAACACAGTATCATAGAAACATAGAATCATAGAATAGTTTGGGTTGGAAGAGACCTTAAAGATAGTCTAGTTCCGACCCCCTGCCATGGGCAGGGATAAATCCCAGGAGATCAGGCTGCCTAATGCCTCATCCATCCTACCTTATAGAAATACCCAATACAGGACCTTCAGATGGCATAATATACATAAAAACATGGATATGCCATCTCCCAATTCGTGCTTCACCTGCCTGTGTCACCTGATGGAAGCTCTGGAAGAAAAAGTATCAGATATGATCCAGAAATACAAAATAGGGACCACGAAAATGGCAGCAGCTTGCTGCCTTACTGATATAAGGCTGCCATCTCTATGTGATAGAAATGGGATGGGCTGCCTTTTGCAGACACCCTTTTTGTCGTAGGTTCTGAGTAAATCTGTCTGTTTCCGTTAATTTTTTCAGCCAACTAGTACCTCATCATCTTACTCCCCAGGCTTCCTCACTGTTTCCAGGGTCTAATAATGCTATGGGAAATTGCTTTCCTTTTCATTTGGTCACAAAAATGGCTTTGAGAGCAACAGGCCAGGGATAAGATGAGCAGCCTGCAAATTTGGTAGTACAATATTTATACTATAACAAAGCAGAACCATGCATGATGGATATTCATCTGGCTAATTCTTCCTGTTGACAAGAAGCAGACATTCAGTTTCAAAACATTTACACACCTCTTCATTGACAACACCAATGTGTATTTGGTGCCTGCAAAGGAGTGTGCTGCGGTCCCATTAACTATTGGCTGTCTTGCCTGCTATAACGAACAAAGACCAAGTGACCAACCAAGATCCCCCACACAGAAGTATGTGAGATTCAACACCATTTCTTGAAAGACTAAAAATAATTTTAGATCACTGGTTATTTATTTATTTGACAGTGTATGAGGATCCTACCGAGCATTTAAAATGTATTTTTCTCTTTATAGGCATTTTAGCTTCATAGACAAAACATGTTTGCTGGGTGTATGTGTCCTGGCAAAGCTCCTTCCTGCTTTCTGTTTCATTTTGATTTATTTGATGTATTAAACTGATACAGAACCTCACTTTCATTTTTAAAAAGAACGCTGTATCATGTAAATTCCCTCTTCCCCTTCATATCTTCTATTATTAAGCACTGAAATCCATATCTTTCTCTAAACTGGCTTCATGGGGTGAAAGTTGCTCTCCACTGTATATTTGGCCTTCCACTGGCGATGTATGTCAGTGAGTTTACTCTTTAGTTAAACTTTTAAGGTTCTCCAGAGTCCCTAAACAAAATGTTTTTACATTTAGAAGATATCTGAACATTTAGGAAGAACTACTGAGGGTAGTTATTACTGGTATGGCTCCTTGTTCATATTATTATGGTCTAGATGCAGGCTTGGACATGTCAATCAGAATCATTGACCCAGGTACCTCTCTCTTTCTAACATATTTACCAGTTTTCCCGTCTCATCTTTAATGATATTGCTACCAAAACTCCCTTGATAGCTGCTTGTTACACAAAGTTGGGAAGCATTGAGCAATTACACAGAAAGGTAATTAGATGATCCTGAAGACCGGATTGGGAGAAACAGGGAACAAGTCTAATAATAAAATCGGCTACTTAGGAAGTAATAGGAAAAACCCTGTGTGGGAAGTTGGAAGTTTATCTATAACCAATAAAAGAAAAGGAAGAAATGTTAGATTATTTTGTAAGCATCATGCCAAAAATGGGCACAGCTATTAAGGTAACAAATATGGCATAAGGATATATCAAGTGAGATCCTTCCAGTAGGTAAAGGGAAAAATTACAAAAAGTGTGAGAGTCATTGGTGTGACCCCATGTGGTAATCTAGTGTAGAGTTATAGTAATCCACTTTCCAGAAAGACCCAGGATGCCTCTTCCAATCACATATTTCTGCCTTCTCCCTTTACAAGGGAAGAAGGCTTGCTGTAGACGTAAATTTCAGTACACAAGAAGCTTTCTACACATTGGCATTTGTGCACAGGGAGTTGTCCTTCTGCTGGTTTGACCTCATGCCTCACAGTCATCATCCAAGCAGCTTCGGTATGGCCTCCGGATCGCTCTCCTCAACACACCTTAGTGAAGTGTGACTTATGTACTGTAACAGCAGGTGATTTTAAATGCATGCTTAGAGTCAAAGTAGCACTAAAAAGCTACCTTAAATCACAGAAAGAAAGGTCTTCACTTAAGATTAAAACATTATATTATTTATTTTATTCTTTTTTTGTATTTTTGAAGTTTGTAATTTATAGTGATAGGAAAAATTCTACAGGTTCAGAAACTCAGGTTAGGTTAAAAGCCACCATTTCCACCACTTTATCTGCATGTTCTGCTTACTTAGATTGTTTTTCCTTCTTAGCCTGGAAAACGAATAGCCATTTCTGGGGTCCCATAATAATAGCATTTTTGAACTTCAGGCTAAGGATAGCTTTGGTAGATACATGACAAGAGGCTCAGAAGGCGCAATTGGTGTTTAAATGTTAAAAGATCTATTGCAAGAGAAAAAGAACAACCTATAAACAGTGATGAAGAGTATACCTATAACACTATAGGAATACTTAAATTCTGATTGTATGAAATACTGTGTAAGACCAAAAACATTGGGCACTGAATCTGTACAGTATCTTTAATATATTTGTTTTTTTTTTAATTGACCTGTGTATTGTAGCCTGCTCTGTGCTACCCATCCCTGCTGTGCTTCCCTTCCAAAGCACAGGTGTAATACTGTTTGTGAGCACCAACTATTTCTTGAAAGCATACCATTGTCTTGCTCAAAAGGTCATTATGGTGATGGTGGTATCAAGATCCTTTTCTTAGTACAGAATCATGAAATATTCAGAAGGTATTGCTCATCTCTGCCTAAAGCTCCAAGACATCATGAGTGTTGATGGCTTGGAATAGGAGCTCTTTGCATGTTATCCAAAATGTTTATCATAGCAAAGGTTGACATGCCAGAATTGGCCAACTGGCAGGAAATAAAACATTTCACTTCTTGGGAAAGTGCTATCACTTTGCTGCCTTTTAGAAACTATAGATGTTTTCTGAATTACAATTGGTTTGCATAAAGAACATAAATTGCTGTGCTCTTTATCACTGCTTACTGTATGACAAATACACAGTCCAATTTTTCAAGTGTGGTGTCTTGAAAATGAATGTGTGTTTGAAATGAAAACCATCTCAGTACTTGAACATCCTCCCTCTGGAACAGGCTGGATAATAACATGTTCATCACGTAGGGTTATTTTAATATTTCCTGAAGCCTGCACAAGATGCTTTCTATTTTCTTGTCAAAACATACTGAAATGAAAATTATTTTTAATAAAGTACAGTAATCTCAGTGTGATCACCAAGTGCATCTTTCTATGTCAGATTGTTTCTTTCTACTTGCAAGCATTTGCAGTTACTTAATGTTATGATTGCTGAGCAATCCAGTGTTGGGAGGAAGAGAATGGAATATTTCATTTCTGAGAATGAGCACCGGGTCATACAGTACATCCTCCTTTGCCTCCTAGAAGAGTGTCATTGTTTAAACCTAATGCTGGAAGAATTACCTGCTGAAGGACTAAATTTCCTCACCCCCCAGCTCCCAGAATTCCATTGCTTATTTCCATAGGTATCCTACACTGAAAGTAGAGCTCCATTGATATTCTGGTTTTCCATGTCTGTCTATAAATCTCTGCTGGAGTGCCATACCACATACCATGCCTGAAAGGTGCTTAGCATGACAATATTAATGCTTATTTCTAACTAGTCCATGGGAGTGCTGGAGTTGGTCTCATAGCTCCTTAGTTATATGCTCTTTTGTTGAACTGCTGGTGGATAACATGCTTAGCTTCAAATAAACTGAGGTAGAGTATTTAGAAGAGAAAATTGCTTGTCTACATAGGCACTGGGAGCTTTCAGAAATAATGGCTGAATGATTTTTTTTCTAAACTGTTTCTGTACACCAGGTTTTTTACTCAAATCGCTCAGCTCTAAAATAAGTGATGGACAAATCTCCAGAGATTTGGGTTCATATCTTACCCAAACATTATTCAAGCTAAGTAAAGCTCTGGAGTCTGCATAACTGAGCATGAAACCTCAGAAGAACAGACTTTCTCATGAGAGTGTCAATGTTTCCTGCTGGCTGGAAATACCAAGAAAATAGTCTTTCTTGTGGTATTTTGGAACTTCAACATCTGGACATCGATGTAATAGAGAGGAAAGCAAATTTGAAAAATAATTGTTAAAAAAGTGAACCCTTTTTCACTTTGGGGTGTGAGATTTCTTTTCCAGTTTTGCAGCAAAGCTATTAATTGATATCCTAACTCTTTTATCTAAAAGTAGGAGATCTTGAGCTGAAACTGCAAGTTCTGGCTGCTTTGTTCTGGATATTGCAAAATATTATCACTCCTGAGTCACCAAGTGGTTCTTCAGTCAAGGAAAGAAACTGCTATTGTATCATTGCCTCCCTTTTATGTAAATATGTAACTAAACACTGCTCTTGGAGTACTTGTTTTTTAGGAGAACAGTCTGCTTTCTTCAATCACCGCTTCAAGTGTGAAATTTAGCTCAGCTGCAGAGCCACAATGAATGTCTTATGCTAAACAAGTTTAGTAAAAATAATCTTAATGATTTCATTATGCAACTAATACACCAGTAAGAAATGTTATGGTAATAAGTGTAAAATGAAATCATGTGTTAGTTTATATGGAAAATGTAGACGGGGGCTATCCCTGTGTTTAAAAATAGAATTAATCTTTGATTTGGATTTTGACAGTGAATCAATGGGACTTGCAGAGCAAGTCACTTCCAAAGTTAAAGAAGGAAAAGTGTGTTTATCTCTTGTCCTTCTGCCACTGCAAGATTTACAATATGTTCTCTTCTGTATTCAGTTCATATTTAGTAACTCAAGCAATGAGTTTTCCATCATTGACTTTGTATGATTAATCCAAGTTCACGCTGTTAGCAGAATACCAGGAAATATTTCTCAACTTCCCTTTCAGTTTATTTTCAGAAACATTTTCGTTCTTTGACAGGTCCTCGTGAAGTCTTACGATTCTCTTTTTATACTAGTCCCATGCTGCAATTTAGTTGCCCTGAGGTACTGATTCACATCGGGGTTCACTTTTGAGACCTCAAACACTTGCCATATTGTTAGGGATAATAGAGTTCTGCCACTTGCAAAATCTGGATTTTTATGGCTAAATTTGTGCACTTTCCAGAATTTTCTCCTATTTGCCAGTCTTCATGGTTTTGAATTGCCAGGAATGCAGTGTTAGTGAAGAAGGAGGGTTGTCAAGTGCGATATCACTTTCTTGATAGGTATATAAGCTAAATTTGTACTTACCCTCTCCTCCTTACCCTTGTTATTGCAACAATATTTCACAAAGAGCTTTTGTCAGTTTTCAGGTCTGCTTTTGTTCTTTCAGAGAGTATGTTTTTGGAAGGATTACTTTCCGGAAGAATGCATATACATATGCATATACATATAGTTATTTATTTATTAAATAAATACTTATTTTCCTCATACCAGAATCTTATTGGTTTATTTGTAATGTTACCTTTACTCATCAGAGATTGAAAAAAATGCTTCAATTTAGTAACATTTTAAAATACAAGAAAAAATGTTAAGAGAAGATGAACTGCCCAGAGAGGGTGGCTCATGGAATCGCCTTCTCTGAAGATATTCAAAACCCGCCTGTACACGTTCCTGTGCAGCCTGCTCTAGGTGAACCTGCTTGAGCAGCGGTCACTTCCAACCCCTACCATTCTCTGATTCTATAATCATCACAGGTTCTGTACTTTAGTTTTGCATGTAACTATTACCATTAATTGGTTGTGCAACTAAGAATAAACTGCATTCATATACACTGCGTTTAAATCAAAGTAATTGAATGTTCAAATTAAGAATGTGTTTGCAAACAGATGTCTAAAAAGTTGTTTGTTAGTTACCTATGATGCTGTTTTTCTCTTGTTATGTTGTTATAAAGGGGATTGAAATAATACAAGAGGTAAAAGCAATCATTGCAGGAATATAATCAAAGTGACAGTTTTGTGTCGTATTTCCATATCAAGCTAAAGCAAACAAAAAAATTCAGTTATATATGCATACTTAACAATGTAGGTGTGTCTCTGGGGAGTGATCTGAAATGAAGGGACTATCTTTTCTTTCTCACATTTAAGACTCTCCATTTCCAATTATTTTTCTAACTATATATTAGCTGTTTTAATTAAAAGGTGATGATTCACCACTTTCTAGCCACCGAGAACATTTTTATAAAGTGTAGGGGTTTAAAAATAGTAATAATGTGGACTGTTTTACTATTACTCTGAGCATTTGGAGCTGTAAGAATATTTAAGCACAATTTGAACAATGAAAGCAAAAGCTGTTTTCAGTAATTTTGTGTTCAAGGGTGATTCAACCTCTTTGCTTGCTAACTCTAATTTTCCAAGGCTTATAAGACTTCAATTTGATTCTTTATCTAGGCATAAAACAATGTCTGAAAATTGCATAGTAAATTACTAGATAATCACTTTTTTTGTGGACTACCTGATTGTCAGAATGAATACTGCCTTTTCAGGAGACACTCTAAATAAGTGCTGGGCAAGATTCTCATGAAATCCAAGTGGTTTCATCTAAGTGTGAAGGAGAAATGCCTCACCAATTGTTCTATATTTCCTAAATTGCATATATATATTAGTGTTTATGTAAAGATTTTGTGCTGGTGTTTTCAAATGTATACATCCATGTATACGGATATGTCTGTAGGTAGCGTCATGAAGTTAAAAATATAATAATTTTTTATAAATGTATTTTATTTCATGGCTTCAACAAGTAGATTTGACTGCTGCACCTTCTCTAGGCTTTTATTCCTCTCCCTCATCACAGCCCCTTGTTTGGAGTGATTTTAAATTTCCAAATTCTGAGCAAGATTAACAAAAACCCTAATGAAAAAAAGCAAGTATTGTCTTAAGGTGGCTGTATCCTTCTTTTTGTCCAAAGGGCCTACACTTCTTGAAGATCAAACATGTATGATATGTCCAGTCTTGTCTGTTCTGGATTTCAGATCTGATATATTGAATTCTAAACAGAGAGAAACAAGGACTGGGAACTTCATTGTGGTAAAAAGGCATTATGTCCTGGTGGGAAGCAGAGTTCCAAGTGGTCTGGCATATCAGGCCTAGAATAACAGTTTTAAGTATAACAAAATTGTTGTAATTACACATAAGCAAATTTAGGTTTATCTTTCAAAAGAGGATTCTCCACTATTATGCAATTTTATGGAAAATTAATGCAAATTTTATATTGCCAAAAAAAGTCATTGTGCCAAAGTCAGACACGCCAAGGAGGGAGAATGGCAGAGCTGAAGACCCTCTGTAGAGACCTGCAGGACTTGAAGGTTGTGTAGGGAAGCTGTCGGTCCCTGTTTCCCATCTGTCAGGTTGGATGTGCTCTGTCAATTCATAGTTGTTAGCTAACAGAAACAAAGCATTGAAACTTCTGCTGAAGTGTGTTGTTTGACTTCAGTGGAACCACAAGAGCTCCCCAGTAAGTATAAGCTGCCCATCACTGTATTTAGATGCTTTATTCTTTTTTTAAATAATGAGATCAGTTACGTGGGCACATTAGTTGAATTAATATAGAGTCCATGCCAGACTCTTGGCTGGGTGCGTGAGCTGTTCTCTCCTTTCTCCCTGTACGTATGGTGTTATAAAATGTGGAGTGCTAGCTGACTTGAAGCGATTTAAAGCAGCACCTGACCAGAGGTCAGATGTGATGTTTGGCCTTGTGTCAGGGTGAAGCTGAGAGTTCACTAGCCCCAGTTTATCCTCCCTTGTTCATCATGGCTTCTCCTTTCTTAGCCCTCCTGCTGGAGGTTGTTGCCAGTGTGAGCTCCAGCTCAGCTGTGGGACAAGGCACTCCGCACCTCACTCTTCTGAGAAAGCAGCATGTTTCTCCTGCTCTTTTTTTTTTTTTAATTCCTTTTATTTTCACCTGGGTCATCAGGACAGAGCTGGGATGAGTGCAGAGCTGTGCCTGGCTGAGTGCTTCCCCTTCAATCCCTGTGGTCATGGGGCGGTGGGCAAGCTGGTTTCAGAGGGCAGCGCCAGGAGGAAGGAGAGCAGGAAGGTGGGCAGAGCCAGTCTGGCGCGGGTGCGGATTAGTTCAGCAGCCGTAACAGCTCCCTTTCTGATGGCATCAGCAATGTCTTCCGCCGATGGAAAAAGTCTTCCATGCAACAAAGCGCTGTGGTCTGCTAGATGTAAGTAGTAATTGGGGGACCAAACTTCCAGGACACCCTGAAACCTCTGTTCCCATTTGCTTCCAGTAACTAACGCTGCTTTCAGCAGTGGCAAAGGAGCAGCCAGGACCTTGCTCCCATCATGAAGTGAGTGGAGCTCCCTGGAGGCAGACTGTGAAGCCCACGTGTGCCAGCAGGAGCTGGCCTTTGCTGTGTGCCACCGCTCCAAGGCTGCACCATAATTGTGGGAACCGCAAATGGCAGGCAGTCCCTGAAATTATTTGGCATTACCCTTAAGTACCTGATCAGTCAGAGCAATTCAGAGTTTGATGTCTAAGAGCTCTACACACCTGCAATTACTTAAATCTACAAAATTGCACCCATAGGTATTTGCAGGCACAAAAATGTTGGCATAAAATTAGAGACCATTTCCTAAAACCTGTGCCTAAATTTTGATGATATACTATATGAGGGGTTGTTATTTTGAAATGGATTTGCGGAAAGCAATTGAAAATCTCCAGGCATCCCATCTGTGTTTAAAGTAACAACAATAACAAAACTTTAAATTAGCATAGGAGATTTAAGACATTTCAGGAAAACATTGATTAAATCTGCCAATGAAATGAATGTGTTTGGCGAGTGACCTAATTAGTGTATACTCGGTTCTTTTTCACTGCACTGCTTACCACTAATTGCTGTTCTGCTGGTCTTCTGACAAGTAAGAAAAAACAAGGATGAGGGATTTGTTGAGGAAATAGTGACATTCAGTTTTAATTCATTTGAACCTGCTGCCAAGCTTAATTATGGAACTGAGAAACTGAGACTGGGAGGCCCCCAGCCGTTTAGGTTATAGGAGACGGAGATGTTTAGTGTCTGCCAATGTATTTGGGTAGCACTTAATGCAGCTAGCTGTAAACTTGTGCTTGCTGATGCTTAGCTGTTTTCTTTCCTTCATGGGTACAAAACTACTGGGTTTATTCATTCAGTTTATTTATTTACCTCTAATGGCGTCAGGCCAAAAGAAAATTACAGGTGTTTTCTTTCTTAGAATAAAGATTTAACAATTAATCCAGGTAGCCTTTTCTTCAGGTTTTGTGCGTGTGTGTTTCTGTGTACAAACTAGTAATATTTCATTCTGCAAAAAAACCTCAAGATCCTGGAATACTTGTAGCATTGAAGTGCCAAAGTCACCCTTAGTATAAG
Source organism: Cuculus canorus (assembly GCF_017976375.1). NCBI lineage: Eukaryota > Metazoa > Chordata > Aves > Cuculiformes > Cuculidae > Cuculus > Cuculus canorus. The sequence goes on from NC_071402.1 coordinate 116,864,730, forward strand.
TACACTTGAGGTGAAGGGCTCACATTAGGGATAAATTCCCATCTCTCAAAGCAGCAGGAGATAATGCAGCTTTCCCCGTTTGCGTTAGGAGATCTTACAGGAAAAGGGAAGCATGCCTTGTGGAAAAAAAAAAAAAGGGAAATAGTTTTGGTTTTGGTTTCCTGTGGTGATGATGGATTCTTGTGAGCAGAGCCTGAAGGTTCTGGTTTAGAATCCGAGTGCGTTTTTCATTATGTTCTGCACAAAAACTTGGGAGCGGGGAGGAGGAAGTATAATCCATTGACCAAAATATTTACGAGCCAGTGTACACAAACAAAAAAAAAAGGACAAGAAGAAGAAAGCTGTGGAATTTGAAGCTGGCAGAGGGTGGGGCTGGTGGGGCCTGCATTTGTTTTTAAAAGAGGAAAAAGAAATGTAGACATTTTCTTAGAGCTGCGGCATCCAATTGGCAGGCCCTGGTCTGAATCCCTCCCAGGGGATGCTTTGAGTCAGCCTGCTGCCTTTTCCCAAGAGGAGCCAGGGAGCAGTGATTTGAGGAGGGATGGGTGCCTGAGCAGCCAAACCCACCCATGTTGCACCTGCCAGGGGCGGCCACAGCAGCTTGGTGGGGCTGGAGAGGAGGACAGCTTGAGCCTGCTTCTGCCACAGCCTGGGCAGGAGGGAAAGACTTAGCATGGGGAGTTGGGGATTTGCTTATGCTACAGGAAGAACTGGAGGGCATGTCCCAATACCCAGCTTTAGCTTCCATGGGGCCTCAACTTGATCTACCCTGAAAAGAATATTAAAAAAATCCCCCACAAAACCAAATGAACTATTCCCTGCCCCAAACCAAAGGAAAAAAAAATAACCAGCTCTACTTTGTTAGTTGCCCAGACAAAAAAAAAATGAAGTGAGATTATAAACAAAAGAAATGTCACTAATGTAGGCTATAAACATCTACATGGAAAAACATAAACTGTACAAAAAGGCAGCATGCCTAGTTTTGTGTTATAGAGCATTGCAGGGTTCTTGTAAGGATACTTGAATGCTGAAACAGCCTGGGAACTTGGCTTTCCTTGCGGCAGATTAATGTTCTTTGGACAAATTTGCAGCCACGGAGTGATTTTGTCCTGATGTTCTGTATGTAGTGGAGAGATGTGTTGGGAGGGGAGAGGGCCAGGAAAATATACTTGGAATGAAAATGAACTTGAGGGAAGCAAAAAGAGCAACTTTGCAGTGAGGCTGGGAGTAATATTACTAATAATAGTAGAATGCATAATGGGCAGCTAAAGATGCAAGGTTTTTGTCTGGAGACTCTTAGTGGATTTCTGATACGGTTATATAGCCTCTTGTGCCCATTGAATAAATGCTTAGAAGATACTTATGGCTTTAAATATTATGGACTGATATTGATCTTCAATAATTCACTATGTTAGATATACTCAATCTCTGTAGTATAACACCAGAATATTCTTAAATGTTATGGTTTATTTTTACAAACAGAACTAACTTGGATGTGTATACTTACTGTGCTATCTAGAAAGTCATATGAAAAGTAATTTCCCTTCTATTACTGCATACATGAAGCCTGCACCGTACACTGATATAAATATCAAAATCTAACTCTATTATCTGTTTTTAATGCCAGTATTAAAACTTATTTTTGCATCTATACTTCCTAGTTTTCAGATATGAACGCGGTGACAATTAAAAAGAAATTTAATCTCCTGAGTAGAGCACCTTGCCATCCTAATAATTTACTTTGTGTTTTATCCAAGTCATTCCATGACTTCCCAAGGCATTTCAAGTTCCCCACTTGGCAGCTCTGGCTTCTTGTCACGATCTCTCATCTAGCAAGATGGAAGCTGCTTCTAACGTATCTCGTCCTTCCTCCCAGAAGCTGCTCTCCCAAAGGGCAGAGGTATTGGAGAAATCCAGGGAGGACTCTTGCTCTCTTGTAGCACGCTTTTTGGTTCAAAGCAGCTTGACCTTCACTGCCACTCTGCAGTGAAGAGAGAGCTTGGATAACACTGCAAAGCCAAGTGTGACGTCGAACAAGCTAATTTAAAAATGGCATGCTCAGTAGCAAGAAAAAGGGAAAATGAAATGGGGGGAATATAAGCAGGTAAAAACGCTCTCCACCTCTCCAAGCTGACCAAACTTCAGTGCATTGCTTCATGATGGCGTTTATTAGATTTGCTGTCCCAGCCTACATTTGTTCTAGGCTTTTCCTCAATTCGTAGTGGTGCCCTACCAAAAGAATTCACCTGAACCAAACCAGAAAACTGAGAGAATAAAAGAATAGAAAGGGTCAGATCTTGATTTTGTTATCAAATTAGTGCTTTTCATACTTTTTAAGTCAGCAGTTTTTGGTTGTTTCTTTTCTCTGATTTCCCTTTCATTTTCTTAAAACTTTGTGAATGAGAATTAAGCTAAGAAAAGAAAAAAGTCTGCGTGCACAAAATTCTTTTATCATTGGACTAAACCCTGCATACATACTGAAATAATAATAAAAGAGATGTTTATAACTTGAGGGACAAGGTGATCGCAAGCATGCACTCTTATACCTAGGTTTGGTGTAGAGAGGAAGGCAATAAGGCCTCCCAGGAGCAGGAAGAAAGGCTGGCAAAAGAAATAAAAATGGATATGGCAGGAAAGCATATCTGTGGTTGCCTCCCGTATGATGTGTATTGACCTAGTAAATGGAGATGTCTGCAAAGGAGCTGCTATGCTATAAATACACTTGTGCAAATATTATTGAAGCTTTTCAGTTTTGTCCATATGGCTTCCCAGGGAGATGCCAAAGAGGTGGCCCCTGGCCACAGTTTGTCCGAGCAGCACGTGCCTACCTGCTCTGTAATTGCTTAATAAGATGGCAGCTGGAATTTTCCCTGAATGGATTGTGCAGTACATGCAGCTGCCTAAATAGGTGCTTGGTGAGATTTTTTAAGTCTTTCTAACTCTGTTGAAATCTTTATAAGCAACACATTTGAATGGTGTTGAAGATCAGAGATAGCTCAGTGCTTGAAAGTTGTGAAAAGTCCATTCCTTGTCATCTTTGCCCTCCTTTGTATCTTTAGGAAAATAAAAATGCTTCCAGAGTTGTTGATATTTAGTAGGAGCTTAACAGCACTGATCTTGCTTGAACGTATCAGTCTTGCTGGTTAAAGGAATCAAAAATGAAGAGGGAAGAAGAGAATATAGGAAGTGACTGGCTGATTAATAAACTAAACTGATGCAAATACTGGGAGTAGGAAACGACTTAAAAGCAAATGATTATCCCTTGCCAATCCTTAAGATCTAAGCTCACTAAGCTGCTGTTCAGCTGATACCCTGAAGCAGTTCTGGTGGGGACCTAGGCCTTGTTCCAGCAGAGAAGGCGGTGAGATGAAAGGGATGTGATTTAACCAAGCTGTGACTTTATTATCTTACCGTCTTCTAGAGCTATCTGGCAGTCACTTGTAGAGCACAGGTTGTGATTTCTCCCTTAATCGCTCCCACCTGCTGTAGGACTGAACTCCCTGCCCCTACACAGATGGCCCCACCTGCCACAGAGACCCGCTGCCTTCCTCAATTGAAGCTTAATCCTCGTTTGGGTTCAAGGGACAGGGAAAAGGTGTTGTTTCCTCACCAAATGAGTCATTGCTAGTTGTAGCTTTGTGTTCCAGTGAGGGCCATACTACCGCCTCCTCTTATGGAAGAGATAGGGCAGGACTCCAGAGCACCTGAGCTCTACAAGCATGTGCCCTCCAGCTGCCAGAGACCTCTTGGCAGTTAGGAGAGGCAAAGAACTGCCTTTTCTCCCCCTCTGCTGCATACCTTCCTGCACTGTGAAGCTTCAGGTCATTGCACTTCCTTAAACCCTGCGAGAATCAGGAGGAAGGGTGTGAGAAATAAAGGTGTGGTGGCTGGTGTCCGTGGCAGTGCTACTGGGAGATTATGAGACAGTGTGAGAGAATGGAAAGGGTTTCCTTCTTTATCTATGCACATACACATGGATGATAATGAAAATGTCTATTTGTCTGTTCATTTTTCAGGTTATGGTTTTGTAGATTTTGACAGTCCGGCAGCAGCACAGAAAGCAGTAGCATCTCTCAAAGCAAATGGCGTGCAGGCGCAGATGGCAAAGGTAAGAGCAACTGTGTTATTACAGGGTTATCTGAGCTGCTGGGTTAGATTTCAAAGATTTTGGTTTGCTCCTGTTTTTCTCAAGGGTTTGGATTGTTTATTCCCATGTTTTTTCCATCCTTTGGCTTCAGTACCTTATTCATCGTATGGTTTATCTATGGTCCCGAGAGCTGTCTCTCATGCCATGGGTTCTGCCCTGGTATTCTATTTTCTGCCCCTCTCTCTGGAGATGATTGTAACATGGAGAACACTGGAGTGGCGAAGCCATTGGATTGCTTTTGTCTGGCTGCAGTGTAAAAGAGCTGCCTTTTCTTTGCCTCAGAGTTGTCTTCATTTGGTTCCTTTGCTTTGGAAGAGTTATTCTTTTCTGACATGCCTGGTGGGTTTCTCTGACGGAATGACTGACTGAACAGAAGGAAAGTTTGTTTTATCTGCCTCGCTTTGGCTTCTGCCTTTTTATTTTGAAGACGTTAAGTGGAGCTGTAGCAGGTTGCTGGAAGAATAGTTGCTGGAAGAATAGTTGCTGGAGGTGACTGGTGTCTGTGGTTCAGAGAGGCTACAGATGCCATACTGTAGCGAGCACAATGAGCTCGGATACTCTGGTTATGGAATTGTCCTTTGTCCCAAAGCAAAGGGGCTGACCAGGAGACTGAGTAAATGACCGTCATGTGCTCCGGCTGTTGCCTTTCTGAAGGCATAATCATGTGTCTTTTGGCTCTAGATTGTGTCAGCCAGCAAAAATAGCTGTCGCTTTGTACTTCCAAAATGCTTTGTCCGAGTCACAAAAAGCCCTTAATATTGCCTGATTTAGTCTCCGCAGAAATGATGCCGGCTTGGAATCTCAAACAGCAAAACCAAACAGATAATTACAAAAACAGAGTTGCAACAGCTAATAAACAATCACCACATTTGAAGATTCCTGTGTAAAGGAATGCTGGTGATTTAAACCTTTTTATTTTTCAACAATATCATACTAAAACTATTTCCCCCACACTCTCCCTCCAAAATAAAATCCTTGGTGGTAAATGGGATTCTTTTGCCTTCTACTGAATTACGCTCACTATACCTTAAAGTATCTGGATGTGATCCATGCATTTCTGTTTTAACGGTGCCCCACAATGGTAGCTGTGCTGTTTTATTGGCTCTTAGTTTTTATTGACATGTGGTGATAAAAAATATTTGCTTCAAATGGGTAAAAGATGGCAAGCTGATGAATGTGAACACCTCCTAAGAGCTGTACTATTTTATTTCTCAGATATACTACATCTTGTTAAAATGTAAGCAATTTGACACATTAGTCAAGCTGTGAGAGAGAAACCAAAGACAGGCGGTATGTTTTGTCCTACTGGTTGATCTCAAATAGCCCTTTGTGGAGAAGAGTAAATCTCTTAACTACATAAATCCATAAAGTTGTAGATTTAAAATCAGAGATTTAAAGATAAGATTGAAAGATAAATCTGTAGTTGATATTCTTATGAGTCAGAACAATGAACAATTTCAGCACTGTGTGCGTGGAAATACCAAAACAATAAGTGAATTAAAATACTGTGTTTTCTATTGTCCAATATTTTGGGTGCTAAAAGGACAGCCTGATGGTTTCAGAAGGTGAAGGGCTGTACCAGTCATTAAGGGTTTGTTTTTTGGGGGAGCTGTGGCAAGTGTAGTTTTTTGCCCTTCATAATTTTCAGGTGGCTAGTGTGTACCATTTTGTTTCCAGAAGACTGACTTTATTTTTGTTATTTAGCCATGGTGCCAGATAGGTTCTTTTTAGTGCTTTTGATAGTTCAAGATAAACATATAACTGACTTTTTCTATCTCTGGAAAAAGTCAATGTATTTAGAAAAACAAGGATTCAAGGGAGGTTGAGACAACTTTATGCAAAGTACCTCACGTAGTTGAGAATGCAGGAGCCTGGGAAAGCACAGCTATCTGGAGAAATGTGTTAGTTCTTGGAGATGTTGGAAGCCAAGTTGCATAACAGGACTGAATGACAGCATTATCTGCTAGTGTCTGAATTAACAGTGAGGACTTCGAAGAGGTTTGAAGAAAGAGGCAGAAGAATTCAGCCTCCACTTCTAGAAGTTTATCCAGAGCAGTTTTGTTTCAAGAACTGCTTTGATTAGTGGTGAGTGGTGGTTATCAAATGAAATAAAAGAAAGAAGAGTGTGAAGAAATTGCCTAAACGCGCCGTTACCTAAGCATGCCATACCCTGAAAAAACAGTTGGTGTCCTGTATCTTCTGTTCTGCATTGCAAAGTAGTGAAACTGCCGCATGTAACCTGGGTTCAGTATACATCAAAAATTTCAGTCAAGTCATGGATGCTTTTGATTAAAGGTGAAGAAGGCATTGGCCTTTTTTTGCTACGTGCTGGCTTTCTCTAGTAGCAAGAGAAAGTATGCTTAAGTGTCAGTATAGTCTGATGTTTTCCTGGAGAGAAATCTTGCTCAGAAAGAGTAGTTCTTCCTCAGTTTTAACACAATATAATTTTTCTTATAGAAATCCAGGAATTCTCTTTGAAAAACAAAAAGCAGAACTGAACCCCCACCCATGTTGGCTAACAGAAGTATCTTGTGGATACTTCAGTAAAATATACTCATTTTATCGATGCTTAAATACAGCCACCTCCCTCATTTTTATAGCATTTGGACACCCTTTTGGCTGGTTTTATTTCAGACTGCAGTCTCTGGAAGAAGGTTAAACTCTGGTGGATCGATGCTCCAAGTCCCATTGCTGTTGGAAAACTTGTTCTGTCGAGGCTAATACACCCCATAATACTATACAGGGAAAAAAAAGAATCATTAAACATGTTTGAATCTCTCCTTCTTATTCTCTTGGATGCTGTTCAGCTTCGTGCAAAGTAGTCAGGACAGGATTTAGAGGAGAGAAAAGAACAGCAGTATTATGCCTGCAGAGGTAGTAGTGACAGTTGGGAGGTGAGATCTTATGGGCCCGTGGATGGCTGCCCACTGGGTGGGATGAGGACCTGCATAGCCACATGAGATCTAGGCGTTTGTACACACATTCACTCTCGCCTTTTCTGTTTAGCATTTCCATTAAACAGGTACCCAAATACCCAAACCAGAAGCTTTAACTGCTGCTGCTGTCTTATGTCCAATGAACTTCATCTACCTTGTCCATTGTTTTCAAAAGTTCTTATTAACAGTTTAATTTATGGAGAAAAAATGATTCAAAGAAGCTGCTGAATGATGGTTTCTTAGCTAGTCCAGCTCATTTTACTCGGTGCTTCCTGCTTGCCTTTGGAAATAACTCAGATATGCAGATTTGGTTGTGCGTACGGATTGTATGTATGTAATGCCTGCTTTGTTGGTTTTCCTGCTAAAAATGGCACAATTAATATGCCACGGGATAATCTTACAGGAATTATTGATTTGTTTGTCTCTTTGTGCTAGGGACTGCACAACCTCAACACAGAAAAGACAATGCTTATATGCATGGTTTATATATTGGTTTCAATTTTTCCATCTGCTCCTTTCTTGCATTTTCTAGAAAAATTTACAGATGGAACATGGAAAATTAATAAGGAGAAACTTAGTAATATGGGAGCTGGCTCACACAAGTAGGCAAGGAAGATAGTGCACATGAAAAATGTATCAGTGTTCTAATAAAATCTGTAGCCACATCTATTCTTGGGATTTTCAATAATCCTTCACCCTGAATTACATATTCATGATGACATTTGTTAATCTACTTTATATGTAAGCTTTTAATGATGCCGAGGAGTCTAAATCACCTGATGAATCAACAGAAGTTTGTTGTCTACATAAATGGGAGGATCTGAGATTTTTCAGCCCTGAAGTTAGTGGACTTAACAGTTTTAAAAAAATCCTAGACATAAGGAAGAGTTTCTTCACTACATGAGCGGTGAGGCACTGACACAGGTTGCCCAGGGAAGCTGTGGCTGCCCCATCCCTGGAGGTGTTCAAGGCCAGGTTGGATGGGGCCTTGAGCACCCTGGTCTGGTGGGAGGTGTCCCTGCCCATGGCAGGGGATTTGAACTGGATGATCTTTAGGGTCCCTCCCAACCCAGACTATTCTATGGTTCTATGACTGTAGAATCAGTTTATATTCATGGATATTTTTGGGTTCTCTGCTGTAAGATTGTGGCAAGTGGAAGACCAGGCAAAGAAAGTATTACATATTTTCTTGCAGAGAGTAAGTAATAGCTTCTTTAATATCTAGCAGCCCATCAAGAGTGTTGAAACAAGCACATTCACCGATGAGGGGTTTTCAATCCTGCTCTTACTCCAAGTGCATTTGTAAGGATTGAAAACTGTATTTGATGATGCGTGTCTTTGCTGGGCTTTCTTTTTGTGTGTATAATGTGTTTAGACATCCTCAGCACCTCTGCAAGAAACGTGGACACTGAAGAAATATTTAATCAGTGTTGGCAGTTGTCTAAATCCAAGAACATTTCTCAGCTACTCTGCTGCAGTAATTGCCATCTAGAGGGTACACTGAAGGAGCTGGTTCTGAAAAAAAGACTGTGCCGATAGGCTTTGATGGGTTTTGCTTGACAAGGGAATTATAGAACGTGATTTTGCTTCTGATGTGATATTTTTCTCATCTCTCCATCATGCAGAAGCTTAAATACAGGAAGTAATCACCATCTAGGTGAAACATAAAAGGAAGTTGTTTCCCAGAACAGAGCCAAGCATAAGAGCTTCTGAAGAGGAACAGAGAAATGGTTGGTCTATAGTTAAAAAGACAATTTTTCTCCAAGGACCAAGGAAAAGGAAACCTCACATTTATTACTTATTTATTTTGCAGGCTTTAGCATAGGTCTCAGAAAATGCTCTAGTGTGAGTCAGCTGACCAAATAAGTCCATTCTGCTTTCTCATTTTTGAGGGTCATTTCTTCGTTTTAAATTACTTTCCTCTTTCCTGTATCATATACCGATACTCTAAAGGGCTGTTCCTTAAAATGGAAACTGCAGAAAATGGAAAGACTCTCTAGTGAAAGCGCTTCATCCTGATGTTTTGTTTAATCTGGACTTTTAATGGAAAACTATAATCGTCAGTTTTTTGCAGCTTACAAGTTCATGAAAATATTTAATAAAATATTATCCTTAGAAGATATGATATACAAGGTCTGACACAACCCCCCCAAGACTGTGCCTGTAACTCTTTTTATTTAACAAATTAAGAAAATCAACTACAATCACCTTCAGAATAGTTCCCTTATGAGTTGACACCCTGCATACGATGCTGCCAATGTTCAAAGCAATTCTGCAAATTATTTTTTGAAGGGCTGTTGAGGATCTCTGTCATTTTTGCTTTCACACCTTCTACTGACAGAAAATCGGTTCGTTTGAGCATTGGGAAGGGGGAGCCAGGTCTGGCAAAAAGGGTGAGTGCTCAAGCACAGTGATGTTGTCATTAGCTAAAATCTGCTTCATGGACAAAGCTCTGTGGGCTGCGAGGCACCAACATTTGCCATCCAGGGGTAAGAAAATGCCTATATTTTAATATGCATCCACTCATACTGAGTGAAGGAATTGAGTTGAGCCTTGTCTCGCTATGACAGGCTAGAACGCGTCCTATACCTATCTCTTTGTCTCTCCCCTCCTGCTGCTGGTCTCTGAGCTATAGTGTTAGTCTTTGGGGTGTTTTGTGTTGGACCTCATATGCCCTGTACAGGCAAGATCTGATGCATTAAATCCCACAAGGAAATTCTTAATTCATGATTTAAATGTCTGAAAATTTTGGCTAACCAAACTTCAGAACACTTTGCTTTCTTGGACAATAGTTGTGGATAGCAGCCTTGTTGGCTGAGTTGACTTTCCTTCTGATACTAAAGCACGATGGTAGGATTTTCAGACTTAAATATTGAAATAGTCAGGCTTCATTTTAATCCCATTCTTTAATTATCTGATCTCCCCCAGACCCCAACTCAGCAAACTGTTCTATGAAACCAAATATTTGCATTGGGTCTTTAAAATTATTTTTTTGTTGTTTGCTGCTAGAGCAGGAGCTGGTGGCTCTCGGAACCCTCAGCAATGTAGGAGAAGTTGAGAACTGTGCTTTGCTGAGGCTGGCCACTTTCCACGTCATTTCTGAACAAACTGCACAGCCCGACGTGGGCTGCTGCTTCACCAGTTGTCAGAGATGTTTGGCACAACTAAGTGTATGTGTGTGGAGCACTCTGCAGTGAACACTCCCTTTATCTTCCTAAAATGTTAATTATTTGTCTCTCCCTGTGTTTATGCACAGGACATACTGACCAACCAATACTGACCTGAATCAGTAATGATCCTGGGTTAAGTAATAATGAAAAATTATGGCTTGGAAGAATTGAAAGGCAATTCAGTTTAGATCTGTAAATTACAGGTGCCAGTGTCTCTCTCATTGGCTTTCTTCTACGAAGTCAACCATACTAAAGGAGTTCTGCAGAAGCAATAACCATAACAGTTTAATATAGTGCTGTTTATCTAAGCCATGCCTTCCTCATCCTCTCTCATCTGTTTTTCTGTGTTGTTTTGTATAAACTACCTTTGATTCTTGTAATGGGGAATTGTGGTTTCTCAGGTGGTGCTGGCCCTTAAATGCAGGTTTTGTAAATACAGAGTATGGTTTTGTTCTTTAAAGGACAGTGATTGATGAAGTAAAGTCGTTGAAGAGATACTAAATTATTTGTTTGTATCAGGTTTTATCACAAAATTTCTTAGGAAGATGTGTCTTCACAAATCTGGAAGGTTTATTTTCAGATGAAACGCTCTCTAAATTCAGGATTCAAATCACAGATGTGCTATAGCAAAGTGCTAACTTTAAATTTCAGAAAATCTGCAGTAGCAGATGATTGTGTCTTATGAGCTTCCTAGACTAATAAGACTAAAGCAGTGAGCAGCTTTGTAAGAAAAAGGCTAATGTGATGGATTGGGGTGATAGTGAAGATATATGACCTAATGGAAGGACTTCATAACCTCATCTAGCCTGGAAAACTTCATGCTTGTACCTGAGAGCAATGGTAGCCAATGTGAAATGAGCTCGTGGTACTCTTGCTGCTTTCAGATGCACATTCACCAGCCAAGATAGAACACATTAGCTGAAGCCATTCTTTAAAGAACAACATCAAGTAATCATGGGGATATTAAAATCCAACTATCCTCTCACACTTGCATGTATTGCTCCTAAAAACATGTAGATCAGTAGGAGAGGGGGTGTGCAACGGCAGTGCTTGTACCACACCTGCCAGACTTGTATACGGTTTCTCTGGGGATTTTCAGAAGTGCTTATCTTAGCATAACTCCACTCTCTGGAAGTGAGTGGGACTTTACTGTTGATTAATGGAGAGGAATTAGGTCAGTGCTATGTTCCTTTGTTGCTGAAAACCTTAGCTCAGCACCTTTCTTAACCACTACATTAGCTTAGAATATTTTACGGCATATGCAGTCATGTTTATTCTCTTGCTATCACCTCAAACAGACCTTGCCATGATATTTTACTTCCCTTTTGAAGTGCTGCTTTAGTTTCTAGATCGACTTGATATTTTTTTCATACAGTAACTTCATCTAAGTTAAAACATTCCTCTCACTTTGAAAATTGCAGTGTAAATAATCAGTAAATATATCCACCTCCATGCTACTAATGCCCTGCACCACAGAACAGATGCTGATAAGTGAAAGATGTAGCCAACTTTTAGGCTGGAGAGTATTGGAATTACTGGGTTCTTTTCGGGTTATGAACTTCAGCCAAACAAGAATTGGCCTTTTTTCATAAATACACATTGTTCTCGACTTTCCTCTGACTTGGAACACATTTGAATTGGTAATAATACAGCTGAAATCCACAGAGCTTTGGCAATTTAAGCCGGAGAGAAGAATGGGGCTCCCTATGTTTAGCACTCACATAGCTATACATCTTGGAAGCTCTTACGCACTCTTTGCAAACCCTTTATATTTGCAGAACAGGAAATCTGAGTCCTGCAAATGAGTTAAACACTGGAGTCAGATTAATTCTTTTTCCCCCTCCATACTCAGGAAACTCCAAACGCCCCACAGAGGAGTTATCCGACCACAACTATGCAGCTCGAGAATCTGCAGCTCAGACAGAGAGAAACTATGTTCTAAATTCAGTAAGCACATCTTTACTCACCAGGAAAAACCCAGTGCACTCTGAAATGATCAAAAAACTGTGGTTTTAGAAAATATTACTGTGGTAGAAAATAGACATAGCCTTTCTTTCAGTGACATATCATTTAATCATATTCTTCTGTAGCTCAGCATGAGGATGATGCTTTTTTAAGGTGAGAAACAAAAAATCATCGTATCTAGCATGTTTCTTCGACAGGAGGAGGTGATTCACATGACTACCAATGGGAGGATACGTGCATAAATTTTGAGGTACCACTTAGTCTGGCCTGAGACACGGATTGAACAACGCAATGTAATTTGTGTGAAGATCAGGCCACCTTCAGGTTATTCTGTTTGATTTGGAAAGCAGGTGTGCAAACTTCAGGAGCATTTCTTCTGAGTTAATGTGAGTGTCTGTGTAACTGCTCATCAGCCTGGAAATACACAGGTGCATATTCTGCCAGTAAACACAAATCCACTAGTAATATGCATAGATATTCCCACTGCACATACACATCCCCCTCTGAATGACTAAACGCTACTGTATTAAAGAATACTTTGCTTGTTATTTCCTTATTAATGAATGTCTCCCATTCAACCAACATGTCTGAGTGGTTTGGTTGCAATCTAAATTAATTTAGGTTTGGATGCAGTTTTGTTCACTAATGAATGATAATTTTTGTCGCTGGAAAAATCCCTCTATTTTTGCATTGTATAAAATTATCAGATTAGGTTCTCCTCATGATACAGACAACAAACTGAGTCATGATGGTAGTTCATTGAATTTCTTAGTCCTTGGACTTTTCCTTTATGTATTTGTGCTCAGAAAAGGAGGTTATGATGATATGAAGGGTTGAATTCTGTTTGCAGTCACGTTAGACTAACTTCGATGTGATCTAAATAAATGTAAGTGATATAAGAATGCGAACTTGGCCATATTGGGCCAGAACAAAGGTTTCCCTAATATCAGATTCTCTTTCTGATGATGTGCTATAGCACTTCCCAAACGAGGAGTAAAATAACCAGACAAGCATCTGAGGCTCCTTCCCCAGAGTATTCTCTTAGCCTTCAGCAATTTGCAATTTGGGATTTCCTGAGCTTGTATTGAATAGCCCTCTATAAAACTGTTTTGCCACCCTCAAATAAAGAATTTACCCTGCCTTTTTTTCGTTTAAAATTTTGGCAGCACAACATCCAGCTATAAGAAATTTTTCAGTTTAACTTATTTTCTTCAAAGAACCATCTCCTTTGCTTGCTCCATACCCGCAATGTTGATTTCATTGATTGCCAGCTGATTCTTGTATTGGAGGAGACAGAAGAGTCTTGTTCCCTGTCAATCTTTGTCATGCCACTTACAATTCTATGAAGTGTAATCATAGCTTCCCTTAATTCCTGTTCTTTTTCCACTTTTAAGAAAAGTATGCCTGTATGTGCACATGTAAATAAGAATGTGGTTCTTAGAAGCAAGGATCAGTTGCTAAGTAATGAACATGAAGCACGGTAAAGTGCTCTTGTAATAGGAGAGCACAGCTGACAGGAAGCTTGGAGGGTCATTTTATATCAATATGCTGGACAGGAATTAAATATTGCTAATGCTGTGTAGTGCCGCTGCCTGGGAAACAGGAAAACGGACATACAGGGGAAGGGAACATTTGGCCGATATCAGATATTTTGTAAGGTGTACCTCATTTTGTACAGAGATAAATGCACATATCTGATTAAACCTAGGAAGATCAATTTTTTAAATAAGATCTGTCAACTTTAGAAAAATGTACCCCAGAAATAATTGAAGTATTAAAAAAGCACAACATAAATATTCCTCTAAAACAGCAAGTGAAAAAAGTACAACCCCAAATATGAGGACATATTTTCAGTGTGGTGTCAAAAGGAAATATACTTCACTCCAAAAAAAATGTGTATAAATATACCTCCCTCCAAATACATCTGTGTATAAATAAGTCATTATAAAAACCTGCCTTAAATTCTGAGATTGTTAGATCTCAGCTTTCCTTAAGTCTTAGAACAAATTAGTAACTGTCTTATTGCTGAACAATACCTGAAACTAGTGTCACTGGCAGATCAAAATGTGACTGTTTCTGTCAGCAGGCTTGAGGACATCGCTTTTGCCAGGGATTATAGTTACGTACCCCTGTGCATTTTATCGTGTGCTCACTGCTTCAGCGTGAGGTTACCACCAGCACTGCAGCATGCACTTTCATACTCAAAAGGAGGAAAGGACTGCAGCAGATCTCGTGCTGTGCAGATGAATTGCTATTTGGGAAGGTTGTATATTAATGCTGTTCCGCTTTCCCTAGTGCTCATGGAAGAAAATTACTCTTTTATGAGCCATAGTCCAAAATGGGTGAACCTAGGGACCCTAAGTTTACACTTTCTCTAACTACGTAGACAGAAGAAGTCTTTGTCTGATTCCCAAGAAACCTCTGTGAAGGTATGTCCTGGGGACCTCTGGGAGGTTTACGTCTGCCAAAGATACCCCCATGCACTGCAGTAATGTAGGTGCAAAAGTTATTTCCTGTACTTATGCCTCAAAAGTTTCCTATCTTGAAAAACACGGAAAACAATGAAAATGTTGATGATAGCAACTGTAAATGCATTTTTGTCATTGGAAAAGTTGGACCTTCCCTGGGTGAACTCAAAATTCGAATGGATTTTTATAGTATTCGATAGGAGGTATATTTTTCCCATGCTAGAATGGATATAACTTTGTCTGGGTGCCACTGAGTAACAAAGCGGGATGAGTTCGATAAGAACCACTTGTCAGTCATCTGCAACTTGATGTTTTTTATCTAGATTCAGAAAGGAAAAGAAATAGTGAGGAAAGAGAGTATGAGGTATTTCGTTTCTAAACTCTGAAGTTTTTGGAGTTAGGATAGTTAAAGCTTGGTGCTGGAAGACTTGTCTTTGAATTCCTCATAACAAGTGGGCATATCTTTCTGAGTTGTCACTGAAGTCTGTGCTTCAGACATCATTTCTTCATGCAGTTAAATCACTCTTGGTTCTTAAGTGCAACTGATAGACAGATAAAGAAAGAGAAGACACCTTGAAGAAAGGCTTCCCCGTCTTCAAAGGTATCTTTGCCACTTTACTATCCCACTCGGTTAATACATGATGCTGTTTCAGCATAGTATCGCGGTTCTGTCTGTCTGTATATGGGCATATGTTTTTTTAGTATGTGTGTGCATAGTTGATAAGTATTCAAGTAACTATATTTATGTAAATGTATTCACACACTTATAGATGATAATTTAGAAATATTCTGGTGAAAATTTTATACTGTAATGCTATTCTCATGAGTAACAAAAAGTATTATTATGGCATTTTTATAGTATGTACTGTTGGACTGTGACTATTTACTAGTAATTCTTCTAAGCACGGGGAATAAAATGCTGTGTGTTTTTTAGGAATGCACTGTAGAAATAGGAAAGAAATTGGAGGTAAATTAAATCTTGGTCACATTCAGCTAGTATTTTTCCCATCTGTCAGCAAAAAAACAAAACAACAAAATTGTAAAGTCTGAGATGAGATTTAGTGATTTGCTGTCTGCTTTCACTGTGTCTATGACTTGAAGTAGAGCTACAAAACCTCTGGTTTTCTCAGATATTTCCATAATTTATTTGTCCATTTTGCATAAAAGGTTATGATCCAACCATTTATCTAAATGTTTTCCTAGTCACCTGTTCCAATTATAGCTTTTATAGAAAACCAGGACTATTATTTATATGGTTGTATTGCGTAAAGCAGCATGTGGAGTCAGTGCAGGGAGGGTCTTTGCAATGTCTTAACTTCAAAAAAATCTTCTCCCTTGCCTAACAACTTTTTATCAGTGGAAATTCACCTGTTGCTAATAGGGTGACCTAATTCACATCAGACTGCCTTCTTACTGTACTGCAAGTTCCTAATAGTAACATTGTAGGTTTGGTTAAGCAGCTAGAACCCTACAAACCAGGTGGGAATCTGGCTGTAATGAGGTTACAGGGGTCTCACTGCTTTGCCCTCTCCTGGGGCTGCTGGGCCGACCGTAGTGGAAATGTTTCTATTTCAGAATAAAAATTTCATTAGCTGAGATATGTAGTGGCTTACTTTTTGTAAGATCAATCTTCTAATTCTTCTTGAATTCAAGCTTTCTTTGTTAGAAAGGAGCTTAGGATACAGACTCTGCTTGACTTTGCTTGAAGTTCAAATAAATAGTTTTATCTTGCCTGTTGCATCCTATTCTGCTCTTGAGTATGCATGTAATTTCCAGATTGGCTTACGGGAGTACATTGAAGAGGCTGGACGTTTTATATCAGTCAGCAATTAGATTAGTTGCCAAGGTACCTCTCTGCACTCCTGTAAGTGACTCTTGTACTGGCTCTCTTTGATCACATCTGGGAAGCCTGGTGCAGCCTTATCTGAAGGACACAGTCTGACAAAGTAACAACTTAGGCACTTTCCTCCTGGGAGCATCATCTAGTATCTTGCCCTTTGTATTGGATTTTACTAAAGGCTTCTGTATTTCTTTGGTCGTAGGTCCTTTGAATTTTTAGCAGCTGAGACCTGAAACTCTCCATCCTGTGATGGAAACTTTTCACAAAATGTGGTCGTCTTATATCACTTGGTCTTAATGGTCTGTATATCAGCTCAGGCACCCGTAAATACAGTTTATTGCCTGATTTCTGGTATTTGATAGCGCCTTATGTTTTAGTCTTTCACTTAATATTTTGAAACTTTTCATAGTGATCTTTGCTGTCATAAATGTCTTCCTTTCTGTGACGTCCTGCTTTTTTTCCCAATGTGAGTGCAATCCTTTCACTCTAGCCTTTTCCACGTCTGTTGAACTACATGAAAACAGAATGGTATGCCGTTTGCATCCTTCATTTTGCTATTGTAAAAACATTACATTTTCTTAATGTATTCCTAGATGCTTATCACCATCCTACTGCAGTTATGTGAACTTTGGATCCAAGCTGGTTTGCATCTGGAAGTTGCACGAGGCAGGCAAAGTGAAGTAGTGTTTCTAGGAGAGAGGAGTTCTTCTTGTGATATTCCATTGATTAATAGCTCTTTTCTGTACCTTTACCACTTACAACCCATCTGTCTTGAATGTGGTTGAGTGGAGCTGGGCATTATTTTTCAGAGACAGACTTTGCAGTGCTGTAGTACCATTTCTCAGTTGGGCAATACCTTGCCTAATATATATTTTTTACTACCTTTTAGTCAATTGATGAGCACCCTAGACTTTGCACCAGAAATTCTTTATTTTTAGCAAATGTATAAACTGCGTTATTTTACATGTTAAACTGTTAAATTTCGTTTGCTCTCTAAATTTAAAACTCAGAATGCTTTACCAGGTTTTGAGTTAAATGCAGGTAATTGTAAGTGCAAGTTTTAAAACGTCACTTCAAGTATTTTCAAATAAATGTTCACAGCTAAAGTTCCGTTCTTTGGCTTGTCTGATTATGTCAACTGATTGGCTGTTGTTTAACAGTGTTTTAACACTGTAAATGTGACGGTTCAATATGTTGAGTTGTGTCAGAAACATCTTGCCTGGTGTCCTAGAACTTAACTACTAGCTGTGTATAATACCAAAAATATCATTAGCTAAATAGGACACATAGAAAGTAAGTTAAATTTATGTGTTTCTAAACTTTAAATTCTTTCTAAAATGCTGCATTTCACAAAGAGAAGTGGAAATCAGGAAATGCCAGTAGAGCGTAGATGAGTTTCTACAATATTAAATCTTGGTATTTTAGCTATAAGGAACATTTACTTCTGTCTTGATAAAATCTGACATGCTTGAAGAAATGAGGATTAGGTTCCATGACATTGCAGGTTTTTATTACCTTTAAGATTATTTAAAAAAACCTCAAACCACAAACAAACAACTTTATATTATCTATGCAGACATTTTACTGCTAAAAAGTTTTAAAATATAGACCTGAATTATAGTTTTGTAAAAAGCAAATGGGCATTTTACTACTAC
The DNA here is from genome assembly GCF_017976375.1 of Cuculus canorus. NCBI lineage: Eukaryota > Metazoa > Chordata > Aves > Cuculiformes > Cuculidae > Cuculus > Cuculus canorus. Next base: position 116,882,911 of record NC_071402.1, read on the forward strand.
TCTCTTCATGATTTTCTTTGGTTTGGGGGTGTGGTTCGTTTTTTTTTTTTTTTTTTTTTTTTTTTTTTATTGGTTGGTTTTTAGAATTACTGTAGAATTACTGTTCACATAAATCTTACATAGACAAAAACCTTGAGACATGCAAAAGAAAATTACCCAACCTGTTCAAAATGGCACTGCTGAGATGCATTTGTTTCAGACAACTATGAAACCTTCCTGTCTGTCCAAAAATATCCATATGACAGGTACACGTAAAAATATTTTTCAGGCAATCAGTACTTATTGTCTTCTTTTGCAGCAGAAATGGAATATATTGGGGGTTTTGATCAAGAAATGGACTCTCTCAACCTTTTCATTTTCAATTAACACATTCTTAGTTTTTGGTTTTTAAAAAGAAGGCTGAAACAGTATGTATTTGATACTGCTGTGCTTGTTCATCAATAATGTAACCATCTCACTTAACACATGGGTTAAGAAACCAAAACAAACAAAACCCAAGTATTTTTTTTCCGCTTTAAAAGCAAACAACAGACATTGGTTTTGTGCAGACCTTGTGTTTTTCGCGCTTAGTGGCATAAGTAAGATTTTATTCTGGAAGAATTTAGGAATGAGGGTCAGGCTTGTCTTTAAAACTCAAGTCCCAGCTAGAGGAAAATATCCTTATTAAATCATTCCACAAAATTCCTGCGTACCTGCTGTGGATAGTTGGAAGCATAGTGCCCAGAGGTCGTCTTGGCCCATCAAGCTGGTACTAAAATCTAGGAATCTGGCCTTCTGGGCAACTCTCAAATTATCAGCCACCATCAGTGACGTGTGCTTTGGCCTGATGAATCTACAAACCATCTCCTCCCTCCCAAATCTGAGAAGTTGAAGGGAGATGCAACTGAGGCACAGTGAGACCTAAATTCTAGGTAAGGTTCCAGCAGTTTCTTCAAGGACCACTTTTGGCACCTGATTTCTTTAAGCACTGTACATTAAGGTAAATAGTGTAGCTGGTTTAAGCCAATTTAGAGTTTCCAAAGCCAGTTTTAACAAAGTAGAAACTCTCAGTTAATCCGCTTGTTGTAAATTAGAGGTCAATAGCTTCTTACAGATTGCAGTCTGTAAAAAGGAAGCCTTGTTAACCAAAGCTGGTTAACTTCTGCCACTCAGTCTCAAGTGTAAAGATTTTATTTCCAGATGGTGAATGACAGATCAGATGAGGGAGTGACTGAAAAGATGTAAAGGTTCTAACGCATCTACAAATTATTTGGAAGTAATAAATTGGTGATTTGTCCTTCCTTTACTGAAGGATAAACTACCTCAAATTGCTGCAAGTATTTTCAGAGAAGAATATGCATATAGATGGTTTCTGAAAAGTGGCTGATGTGCAATGACCTGTTCTTGGGTCGAAGTCCTGCAATATGCACAGGTTTCCTTTTAGTGGTCTGTGATGAGAAGGCTGCATTCTGGCTGAATACTGTGAATTTGTAAATAAGTAAATAAGTGATTTAGATTAAAAGGTATTGCATTTATGTAACAGATTTATTTTCTATTCTCCTTTACTTCAGCGCCAACTCTGTGCATAGCTCTGATGATGGTACAAATTAAAATTCAGTGTTTGCAGTGAGTAAAATACTTACTGTAGGAGAAAATATTGGGATGCCTTGGCCAGAAGCTGATTTCAGACATTATGTATCGCTTTTGCTTATGTGTGCATGCTTGCCTGCCTTGCACAGGTGCAGGCACCGAGAGAGAGATGGAAAGGTCAAATGCCTGCTATAGATATGAACTTTGTTCATCTTGCTGTGCTGATGAAGTTTTGTTGATTAAATGTAAATATACCTTAGCTGTTCCACAGCATGTACATCAAAGAGAACATTATTATAGAGAAGACAGGCATTTGTCGGTACAATGGAACTAATACTGGATGTGCAATACTGTGTAGAGGTAGTGCATAGTGGAATCTGGATATATTTGCATCTAAATGAGCTGAGCGTTTCTTTTCATACAGCTTTGATTTACCTCGATTGCTACAGGTTTGTATTCCTCCTGGGATTTGGGGAACCGTATTCCTATTATGCACTCATCTTCCCTTCACATACTGTCTGCCACCTTCATTCGGTGCCACCAGATAAGTATATATAATAAAGATCTTTTACATCAGAGCTGGTTACTATGCTGTCAAGCCAGTTACTGTGTTCTCGGCCTCAGGAGGAGCAATGAGTGATGGGTGCAGCATTTACCTAAGTACTATTTCTTTTTTATGTTAAGTATTGACAGTGTCTGAACCTGCTTCAGCATCCTTAATGTTTATGAATATGATTTGATGATAATGCATAATTCCAGATTTGTTGTTTTACAGTTGTTTTGAGAGTATTTATCTTCCTTTTATCTTTTTGCCTCCAAAGGCCATTAACCAGCTTCCTGAAGATATCTGTCAGGCTCCTTCACTCAGTGAGTTTGTAAATTGCTGTTGGATGTTTCACATGCATCAAGATGCTCCAGTTGTGATGTGTGTCACTTAGTATGGGTCATCTTAGAAAAAAACATTTCTTAGCCCAGCTCTTCTCTTCATTGCACCAAGTTGCACTTTAAACTGAAGTCACAGTAAAACCATTTAAATCCCAGTACAGTGCTGATGTATCTTACAGGACAGTCAGAGCTTTGGCATTTTAGGAAAATAATGTAGAAAAACATACGAAAAGCAAAAGTTGTAATGGCTTGAGTGAGCCTCCTGTGCTACACGTTATAGGCTTTTGCTTTGAATTAGTGCAAGAACATTGTCAAATTCTCCTTTGCATCGCTTAGTAGTTCACTGAAATTTTCTTTCCTATATTCTGCAAACTATACAAAACTTTCTGAACTATTTCAGCACTGGAAAAAAGGAAGTTTGTTTGTTAGTCATTGTTTATCAGACTGCAGTACTTTCCAAGAAGTGCTAGACACTAACAAAGATGGAGGAAGGTCCATCTCCTAAGAATTGTATGATTTAAAAAGGCAAAGGCAAATGCACAATAAGGTAGTAGCAGAATTGTGTGTGTTCTTTTCTAATGAGAAGTGGAATTATCCCTACTGTCTTTGCGTTTTGGTTCCCTTTTCTCATTTCAGTGTGGGATTTCCAGGTTTGGTTCTTGCCTGTTTACCCAGATTTTGTTTATGTGAGTTCTAGTTAACGTTTACCTTCAGTGGAGCATTTCCAATATTTCCCTTTTACCTCCCTCACCAATTCGCTGGGACAGTCTTGTCCTTCTGACATTCCTAATGGGATTTGTCAAGTCCTTGGTGTAACTCTGTGTTATTTCCATGAGTAATGAGGTACTGTGGTAGGGCATCTTGTCCTGCCCTAAACGAGACATGCCAAGCCAGACATGAAATGGAATGCCAAACGTTATGTCCTATGTGTTTGTCAAGTGTGTGATCTATTTTTTAGAGACCCGACTCAGTACACTGAAATATTTTACTACTTGTGAACTTTAGCTTCTGTTAATATGATTGAAGCAAGTGGAAATGGAAATTGTCAGGGCAATTTAACAAAGAGAGCCTGTAAAACTCATTACATCCCAGGTAGTAAAATCACTTTAGAAGGCACATTCTTCAAACTTGAGCTTTATTCAGTAAACTGCATTGGTGCCTGACCTTTTAAGAGCTTTCCCTTCTCTGGGAGGGAAGAGGGGGAAAGGCCCCGTTGTTCAGAGCTACCTATCTTAAATTATAAGCAGCAGCCAGACTTGACTCTGTGCTTTAGATCACATAGGATGACAGAGTGTGCAACTGCTCCAAACAGACAGTTAAATGGCCGGCTATTTAGATGAGTTTGATGTGTATTTCATGTAATTGTATACTCCATAAAGCAGAAAACAAGCCAATGTTGTGTGAAGGCTGTATTTTAGCACAAAGTAAATCAAAGTACCAATCGTAAGTTTGTAATTCAACTTAATCTTTTCAAGACCTGATGCTTTTAGGAAGCTTTAGGTTGATGCTTCTTAGTGGATAAGCAAGGGTTAAAGTTACTCTTGGGAAAAGAATTCCTGTTAGGTCTATTTCTAATTTGCCTAGCAAGTTAAATGGCTTGTGGAGAACTCTCCAGGACCATGGCTGGCTTTCTCTTTTACTGCCTTGTAACCATGCCCCTATGTGTGCTTCCCTTTGTACTGTCTCCATGCTGCTGTTAATGACTGGCTTTTCCTGCTAAGATTGTGAATGAGCTGTCAATCCACTCTTGATAGCGAATTTTGGCAGGTTTTTTTCTAGTTGTAAATCTTTTATTCTTACAGTCACATGTCACAATTTTTGATCAGCAGAATACCTGAAAAGCAAATGCATCAAGGGTCGTGTCTTCACCAGTTCCTTATTTCTGTGGTTTTCCTTTTTTCCGTTATCTAAACAATTATGATCTGTAGAGACTGCATTTTCTTGTAGCTATCATCTGCCTGGCTCATGGGCACAAGTCAGGTTGCTCATTAGGGAGCCCATATACTCAGGGTTTAGTCCAGCAACCTTTGAAATAAATGGAAAGGCTCCCACTATTTATTAGGCGTCAGACATTTAGTTTACATTGTGGCATTACAAGATTTTGTCTAATTACATGATAAGGCTTTTTTCCTGATCTATGCAGTTTGTGAGATAGTATTACTTATGGGAAGTATGTTAGAGCTGATTGTGGGAAACTTTGAAAATAGAGAGTGTTTGTCTGCTCTGCAATTTTCATGTTGTCTCATGGGTTTTTTTTGCCTTTGGTGCTATGCATTTTTCATTTCTCCTGGATCTGTCACTATCTTATCTAGAGATTTCCTGAACATGTTTACTGGAAAGTCGATAAAAGATGTAAGTGAAAATAAGAGAAGGTTAAGAAAGAATTGAGAGTGAGGAATAGAAACTTAAAAAAAAAAGGAAACTTTTGAAAGGAAGAACTGATATAAAAAGAAATATAATAAATACTTTTTCTTTTTGATTTACTATAGGCAGAAGAACTTTCAAATGCATAAATGGTACCAAGTGCTTCATGCAAAGAGAATAGTCAGGTCCTTAAGTGACAGATAAAAAGCTATGTAAATTCACAGCACTCTCAGGAAGATTCCTCCTTGTGTACGAAATCCACAAAAAGTTTGCCAGCATAAAGAAATGGTGGGAGATGGTTATGCATATCAGTAATTGAACTCTGCAGTAGGGTTTTTTTTCCACAGAGCAGTACTGATCTTTGTGTATAAATTGCTTCACATCCAGTGGAAGCTGGTAATAGCACAGATGTAGAGCCTAAGGTGATTCCTCTTTGAAAATTTGGCTTTTCTCTCATCCGGAAAAGAAATGTTTCTTGCTTGCCAACAGGTGAAATTTATTCCATTATTCCTGTACCTCTATAGCATTTCCTCTTCCCTGTTTAAATTCCCATTTCCAGTGTGTGGCAGTGGCTTAGGATTGTGGCATAGAAAAGGGAGCAATTGTAGAATAAATTAATCTTTCTGAAGATGGTAGGATGTAAATAGTACACTGACCAGTGGAACAGGAATGCAGATGAGCCTTTGATTATAGATGTATGTGGCATGCGTTATGGTTTTCTTTCATAAATACTGTTTCTTCTGCAGAAAACAGAAATAAAGATAGTTTGGAATATACTGTTCCACTAATTAACTTGCAAGCTGTCTGCTGTAATACTGCCTTAGTAGCTTTCTTTAGTGCCCGAATGTTATGCCCAGTATTAGAAGTATTAAAAAATTACTTAAAATATAAAACAATGTGTTTACTATCCATAGCCAGGTAACCTATTGCTGTTACGTTATTGAGGTAGGAAGTAGTTTTGAAAGTTTACATTTCTGTGAAGAATATTGATTTTCAGTCAACAAACTTTATTTTGTGATGAAAGAAAGTATGTATTTAAATAGATGGGTTGCCTTCCTTTATTACAGTTGGGTTTTTTCATACAAGCAAAGTTTTTCAAAAGTCTTTCGCTAGAAGCAGATTCAAACTTCCTGTGGTTTCTGCAAACTCCACTCTGGTGCTCTTAAAAATAATCCTGAATTTTTTTACCTTTAGTCAAACACTTTTAACCAGCAGTATTTGTCCTGTCATTTCTGAAGTGTCAGATTTTAAAGCTAATTATTTCATCTTTGAAAATAACAGTTAATGCTTTTTAAATACCCATTTCAGCAATCACTCCCTCCCTCCCTCCATGCTCCTCTACTTGAAATGCAGGTCAAATGTTGAAGAGAAGGGGAAAAAATAAGAAGAAAAGAAATAGCACTGTGATTGAATATTAACTCTCATTCTCTGTTTATATACTTTGTCACTATTTCCTCAGCTTCTGCAGTGCTATGGTACATTTTAATTTCTAGTCTTTTTGTGTCCATTTGCATTATTTAACATATGCTGCCCTCAGTGTCATCTTCTGTTTAAATGCTTTATGTTTATTAGTGACCGAATTATGAGTCATTTACAAGACATGTCTGAATGGGTTTAGGTTCTATGAGAAACTGAAACTCAAGGCCTAGTTAAGCAAAATATTTTAAAATATGCTGCAATTATAGTATTCTAATTGATCATATTTTTGTTCAGAAGTTGAGCTTAACTATGTTGGAACTGTTGAAACTGCTCCAGAGGGGGGCTACAAAGATGATGAGCTCTGCCCTTGCGAGGTCAGGCTGAGAAAGTTGGAGTTGCTCAGCCTGGAGAAGAGAAGGCTCCAAGGAGACCTTATGGTGACCTTCCAGTAGCTGAAGGGGCTACAGGAGAGCTGGGGAGGGACTGTTTAAAAAGGCTTGTAGTGATAGGACTAGGGGGAATGTCTATAAATTGCAGATGGTCAGATTTAGACTAGACATAAGGAGAATTTTCTTCACAATGAGCATGGTGAAGCACTGGCACAGGTTGCCCAGTGAAGTTGTGGATGCCCCATTCCTAGAGGTGTTCTAGGCCAGGTTGGATGGGGCCTTGGGCAGCCTGATCCAGTGGGAGGTGTCCCTGCCCATCACAGGGAGTTGGAACTGGATGATCTTTAGGGTCCGTTCCAACTCAAACCATTCTATGATTTCTCTCTATGGTTTGTGTTTAAAATGAGGTGTATGGACTGCTCAGCAAGCTCCTCTGTCTCTAGCTCAACTTTCTTCTAACTACATCTCTCTGATTTTCAATACGTTCAGAACACGGACAGAACGAGATTGTGGGCACATCCCTACAAAATTGCCCCATAAACACAGCCCTGTGGCTAATGGAAAGTTCCGAGGCTGCCCTTGGAGCATGGAGTCATAGGCAGTGAGCTTAGTGAACTGAATATGAGGTTTCCAGTAGACTGTGTTAGCTTCAGTCACAGCTTGGAATGGTGACTTCTAGTTCGTTATGCATAAGCAGGAGCAGGTCACAGCCTTGCCTATATGTTTAGACTGACAGTGGTTCCTCCACAACTTGGGTGAGAGAAAATGTATTAGATTGTATTTGATTTAACTCTCTGGAGTAACAGGAAAACATATATTTTAGAAAGAGGCTGAGAAAGTCACGTTTACCTAAAGTGTCTAGTACCCAGTATAAAGGAAAATGGCACAAATTCTTTGATTTTTTTTTTTTTTTCCCCAGTTAGATTGTAGAAATTGTCTTCAGATGTCATGACTGTGTGTATTGGAAAGCAAATACACGTGGTTGATATATACACCATTTTGCGGGTAATCTGAAAGTATCACTAGCAAACTGAAATTATGCATAAATTCATTGTGGAAGTGGTAAGTACTCACAAGAATACTTAAGTGACTCCCTGACGTGATTTCCCTTTGTAGATTTCATTAAAAAAAAAAAAAAAAAAAAAAAAAAAAAAAAAGATGTTGGCAGGAAGCATGATCCTCTGTAAAGCTATTTGGTTTTATTAGCAAATCACTCATATTTTTATGTTAGTCACTGGTTGTATTTATTTTGTCCCAATGCTTATTCTTCCAAGTCACAGAATAATTCCAGGATATGATTAATTGCCAGTAATTCTCACCAATTTTAGTGGCTTTGAAAGCTTTCTGTACTTTGCAAGACACTGCGTGGAGTGAAAATACCTATCTTCTGTATATGTATCTATATATGAGAGGATTGAGCTATATTTCATAGAAGTAAACATTGAGCACGTATATATAATTTTCTTGCATCTATTTTCTGCACCATACTTCCTATTTTGAATAACTCTTCTTTCTTTTTCTCAATCTTGCTTATGTTTTTTTTTTCTGAAATTAGGAAAAAAACCTGAGCAGCAAGAAAGACAGATTGAGAAAGTTTTAACAATTAAGTGTATTTTTATAGGGCTCTGTCTTGTTTTCATGCAATGGTAGGTAAAGGATTTGTTTAAATTTTAAGCTACGCAAAGATGAAGATTTCAACAGAGAGAAAGGACGTTCAGGAAGCCTCACAGCAAACACAAGGACACCTAGAAAGCATACTGGTGCTTTCTAGGGACTTGGAGAAAAGAAAATATGTTTCACCTCATTGCAATAGCAAGCAATGACACTCTCCTCTTCATTTCTTACAAAATTTGCTACATTTTCCCCAAAGTATTTTCAATGACAGAGAGAAGGTACTTAATGGATAATCTTTGCTTGATTTTACAATTAACTGATCCAATAACTATTTCTGTAATAGCAGTATTTTGAGTAAAAAGTTTTGAACGTTAAGGCAGTTTAATTGGTTACACAGTGTATCTGAATCATGCTTGCTACTTTCTGATGGTGGTTTCCCTCTCCGAAACAATGCAGCGTTAGGGTTTGAGTAAAATAGAGGAATTTCTGCCTGGTAGGGTATGTGCTTGAGACACAGTGCAAAGCAGGGCTTACCGTAGTGCTGGTTTAAAACATTCAGGCTGCAGTTTTCTGGGGAAAATTTCCAAGCTGATAATTGCGTCATGTTTTCTCTCAAAACACCATTTGTTTTCTGTAAACAAAGGGCAGCTTTTGTATAGGTATTTGAAAGTACAAAGGGGTCTCTTGGCAAATCATTAATCTTGCTTATAATTGCTAGTCAGCATTGTAGTTCTTTTCCATAAATTAGAAGGAGAGTTAGCCAAACATCTCGTGTTTCTTGTGGCAGGGAGCAAGAAGAGTGCTGATTGTCAGGGCAAGGAACCCATTGGATACTTGTATTAATATATAGTACATTGTGCATTACTCAGTGGTGTGGAAGGTAAGGGCAGAGACAGGTGGGGAAGAAAAGAATTAACTTGGGTTTTTTTACTTCATTAGAAATGTGGAAGACAGGCTTATTCCCTCCCCAGCTTCCATCAGTTAAATGGTTATGGCTTTCCTTCAGCTCATCAATAATGACACGAATGCCCGTGCTTTGTTTCTTGTGAGCGTGCATGCGCACATGTATGCCAAGCAGAAAGTAATCCTCACGCCACAAAGTGGGCACTCACGGCAGGAGCTGGCAGGATGAGGACCACAAGGAGTGAAGCACTGGCCCAATCTGGAGATACGTCACGGCTAAGAGATGGCTGTACTCTGTCCTCCTCCTCGAGGATGTTCATTTATTTATTATTTTCTCAGGGGCACAACTGTGTCACCAAGATGTAGCTTGTGGTATGGGATGGAAGCTGAGAGACTTTCAGAAAAGATTGTTTTCTCGTTCCTCCCTGTGTCTGGATGCAGAGCTGTTACTTCATTCAGAGGGAGCGTCTGAGTTTTCTCAGTCTGACAGGACAGACAGGTAAGGATGAGGCTGCCACCTTCCTTGCCTTGCTTATTCAGAGGCAGACTGCTTGCTCAAACCACAACCCAGGCTCAGAATGGATACGGAGCGAGTACTGGGCTTTCCACACCCCGGTGCCCTACAAGGTTCATGCAGATGAGGGGCTGGGCTTTCATGTCCATTGACCTCCCTTGTTGCACCTCTGTAGTTTGTTCCTAACTTTTCATAAGAGAAAGCTCTTAATTAGCTGCTTTCTAAGGGCTCCGAGTCTGACTCTACTGCTCTCAAAGAGCTCTTTAGGTAAGTCAAGTGTGGGATGTTCTTCTTCTGTTCTGCGTTATAGCGCTGCTTGTCAGCTCAGGGGTTTCACACACTGGTATGGCAAATACTTCTCTTTGTATGTAACCCAGGATTACTACACTTAGAAAGTGCTTTAAATGAATTGAAAAAAAAAAAAAACACTATGCAAAATGCAAAATGCTTGTACAGAAGACCTTGCATACTGGTGGTGCTTGTGGATTAAATATGTACAGCGTGCAGCTATACTACATTAGCGGCTCTTAATACTGCAGCATTCAGCATTCTCCTGTGATGAAGGTTGGCATATTGCCTTCATCTCGATATGTTTCTGTATAGGGCATAATGATATTGAGAATGTGACCAAGAAAGCATGCAGCTCCAAAGCTGTTATTTACTTGTCAGGCAATAAGGGGTTCTTAGCATGAGGTTTTTCCCTTTCCCACGTTTTACCTGTCCAGATTGAAACCTATTCTGGGAATTTCCTTATGTTTTGCTTTAAAACTGTACATCAAAGTCTAATGCTTAACTACTATAATAGAAAAAATAACAGCAACTGCTGTCAAAATTTAACAGACTTTAAGCTGAAAGTTACATATGCAAATTTCCAGTGTCACTCAGAACTTTTAATACAAAATTCCTCTTTAGCAAAAATGCAGAAAGTTTTTCTCATGCCACCTGCCTTCTGGACAGTAGCACAATGACATTCCTGTGCGGTAAGACTTCCCAAACTTCTCTGGTTGAATGCTTCCGCAAAGATACGTGTACCGTGGATAATGCCTCTGCAAAGATGCGTGTACCATAGGTACTGCAAAACAGTACCACAAAATTCCATATCCCATTGATAGCCTTCTGACGGGCTGCTAAAGGGGCAATGCTCCATCTTCCATCCCCAGTTTGAAAACTGCTGCTCTCCAGGCTCTCCATCATCCTGGTATACAAAGTACAGGTGCTATTCATCTTTACTTCCTTTGTAGCATGGGAACATGATTGCTTGAAGACAAGTATAAAGTTTGTTAACAGAGCAGTTAATATTCTGAATAATCTTAATAGAAACATAGAAAGCAGAAAAACATCAAGATGGAATGGATAGAAGGGCAGTACTTGGAAAATACTAATTGCATGCAGCTCAAATCACTGGTGTTATTACTGTTCACGTATGTTCTTGGATTTTCTTTCCCATTTTATTCTGTTTCATTCCTTGCTTGTATTTTGCTAGTTAGTTTTCAAGATGAAGTATATGAAGAAGGACCAGATGGCTATAGAATCAGGATTGGTGGCAGAAAGTGAGCAAGTAATCTTATAACATGAACAGCTTCAGGTTCTAGATTGCTTTTTCCTGGATTGGACAGCCCTCTATTAAATTTCTGTTTCCTATATGAGTACTCATAGGCTGAGGTCAAATCACTCCTAAATCATCTCTTTGATGAGTTAAATAAATTTATCATCTTGCATCTCACACTGTGAAGCACATGCTTTGATCCTTTCGTCATTCTTCTTGCTTGTTCCCCTGCAACTACTTTGTCTTTTCAAAGTTCTTCTTAGCGTGGGAGCAAGAACTTACACCTCACGATTTCTGTGTTGTGACCACAAGAACCTAAGACAGAGGCAACATTGTACTTCCCCATCATGTATCTCCCCTTCATCGCATTAGCTTCTTGGGGAGCAGCACTACACTAGGAATTCATGTTCATCTTGTCATTTAGCTGACCTCGATACTTTGTCAGAGGCACAGCTCAGGGTCAAGCTCACCACCTAAAAAGATGTTTTTTTTATTTCTTATTCTTAGCTGAAAGCCTGTGTGCTTTTTAAATAGCACATTATTTGGTTATGTTGAGGCACAGGAGAGCAACTTTTAAATCAGTTTGATCTCAAGCTCTAGTGAGCGTAGGTTTTCTATTTCCACCAAAACCAAGGAGTGATGGTATATCTGGAAAAAAAGAGAAACACTTTGAGATGCAGGTGAAATGTGGAAAGGATCAAGCATAGGATTTATTTGTTTTTTTGTGGCATTTTTTTAATGCACTAATTCTAATAGCCTAACATGGACTATTAGTTTCAAAAGTCAGAGTTTTGGCATTAATTAAGATAGTTGTTTTGTGTTCCCATGTTTATATAACAGACCTCGTGTAACTGAGTATAGAGGGGGTGAAAGAAAATCCTTTGATCCTTCAGCAAAATGTTTTTTTGTAAGTAGCCTTCTCCTGGTGAGCTCTGGAAGTCTGGACAGATCATTGTCCATCTGTTTTTACAACTTTCTGTGATCACCATCCAGCAAATGCTGTTTAATCTACAGAGAATAAACACTTCCAGAGTTGACAATGTGCTTCCCAGGTGCTGAGGGGGAGGGTCACACAGCCAGGCCATTTGCCGAGATGTAGGAAAATAGTCATCCAGAGAAAACAAAAATCCACAGAGAGTTTAGGGAAGAACCCCAGCTCTTTCGTTTCCTTTTCTTTTTAGTAACCAGAGGCTCTTTTGGAAGGAAATATAAAGGTGTTGGTAACTCGTCTTGTGCTGGATGAGCCAGTGGAGAAGGAGGAAGAGATGCCAGTGACCTTTAGAATCAGTAGCTCCTTTTTGAAGATGAAAGGACTGTGAAGGAAACGTGTAAATGTTTGTGCAGAAGACTAATGAAACAAATTCCCCTCGCTGCGTTTCCATTTGGAGCACTGTTGATTGCTGGGAGAGGGAACAGAGGCCCAGCGCTGCAGCATGGAAATGAGCTGCTGGTGGCTGGCTCATGTCATAGCAAGGAGGCTTAGTAACTCTAAACCACTGCTCTCATTCATGCTGAAGCCTAACACTCCACCTCCAAAAAGTTACACAGCTAGCAGACAACTAGCCCTCGTTACTGCTCATCCCAGATAGTGTGCCTGTTTAGCCTACCTTCAAATTAGAAGTTCTATGCTGGTTTTCTCACCCCAGGGTAAGCTTGCAGGGCTTGGGCTGCTTAGCACAGGATGTAAATTCTGTACATATGTTTTTATGTTATGGTAACGAAAAGGCGTATGCCACTGGTACTTGCCTAGCTTACAGCATTGCTAGTTTCTTTGTACCTCACTCTCAGTACATTTTGTGCACCTTTGTGAGCATGTTTATGTTTCTATTCACAGGATTTTCCTTCATGGAAATCCAAAGGGCGATACAGAACCTATGGACCAAACTTCCTGTGGTATAATACCCTGCTTCAAATACTCAGAATATCCAGGATTCTTTCCTTATCTTTCTTAACAGTTCTTCACTCTGAAGTACACAGATATCTCTGTTCCTGGAGAGTTTACTCCCAAAATTGTTCAGGATACCTCAACTCCAGGCCTCTTTTGTGTTTTCATTTGTGGATCTCTCTCTAAGCAAATGGTTGGAAAGACAGGCAATACATATATACTCCTACTTCTAGGGTCCAACTAGCTTCTCTGTCTCCTTGGAATCCTTCCATCAAACACTTCACCTGTGTGCAGCCACATTTCTGGAGGGGAATAGGAGACAGAATGAAGCAATTTTGCTTCTCAACTGCTTCTTCATGAGCTTTTTGAAGGACTGTGTCAGGGCTCTACTCTTGATCAGTCCTCAAGTACATAAGAATAAGTCTTGTCCAAGCACACACCTTTCTCTGACTGCAGCAGTTTCAAAAGCAAGTTGCCCTCTGATCTGGGATTTCTTCTGTGTTTTCTCATCCCATATTTAAGGCTTGGTGGTTTTAAAATGTAGGTAAGCTTTTTTTTTTTTTTTTTTTTTGCCTCTAACCCATAAAATATCACATATCGTCTAAGCTACTGAAATTAATCAGTGTAGTGAAGAAACCAAAACACCCCAACTGGACGCCTTTTGTGGCTGGACCAGGCCAAAAGCACTGCCTGCCAGCAGTATCCATCACTGCCAAATGTGAGTCTACTGGATGAGCAGCAGTAGATTCATGGAGCATTTTACCACTACAGATCAAGCAACTGAATACGAATGTTGGCAAGATCACATTACAAGGTTGTTACATGGTGAGAGCTACTTCTTAGAAAATTAGTTTTAAAATGGACCGTGAAGCTAGTTCAGGATGAAGGGTCTTGTGTATCTAACTGAAAGGCTGTGTAAACTAATGACAGCCAATAGGAGCTGTAAAAGCTAGGAAGACTCCATCTCCTAAATGTGGCTAAGTCAGGCTGAGGGTCAGGACACTCCTATTCTGCACAAGAAAAATCAAACCTATTCCTTGCCACCGGGGAACACCAGACAACTGAGATTACTGGAGTTTGTTTTGTTTTGCTAATCAAAGTGGGGGAGATAACTACTTTTTTGTTTATCGCGCCTTAGGCTACTTTGAACTGCGTCAACTGTTTCCATCTTGCTAATTAGCTGTAGGAAGGAAGGATAATGAAAATGTAAAAATAATTCCCATTGCCATTTTGCTACCCACATGTATTTTTCTAGCCTGTCATGATTTTCTGTTAATCAAGAGGATATGCTCTGTTCACTCCTACAAAGTTTAAAAGCAGTAATGTACAATAATTTGTGAATTACATCACTTCAGAACAGATCTTTGAGATTTAACTGTGAGGCCAAAGTCACAAGGCGCTGGTTTGGACATCAAGATACTTTGTCATCTGCAGGGCTTGAGTTCTGTTTCTTCTTTGAAAGGTGAGAGATGCCTGATGAGAACTAGTTTATGTCAGGTTGACCTTACCAGCAAGAGGCACTTGAGCAAAGGTCTTTAAAAGAGGTGTTGTTGAAACACTTATTTATTTACCACTATGTTCCTGATAGTACTTTGAGACATAAACTCCTTGCAGAACTTCATTAGGTTCACGTAGGGGTAAAGGAAAGAATAGGGTAAAACTACTTTGTCTTGGCGATACATATTTGGTTTTAATATCTAAATACATACACATATGTGTGTATATATGCACATAGAGCTCTAGGAAGAGAGAGGACTCTAACCATTTTTTCACTAAATAATTTAAAATGGTAGAGTGCTTGCCAAGATTCAGGGCTTTGATATAGGATATATTGCCTCAAAAATACTCTGAAGCTTGTCATGTAGTATCGACCATCAAAACAATACCTATGCTGGCTGCTTCAGGTTTTGGTCCTTCTCTCTGGGCTGCTGGTGCATGGTACACAGGGTATACTAAAGACCTGATATAGCCTACTGAACTCAGGTTTGGGATAGCATGGATACTGTTCCACCCTCTGTGGCTGGTCTGCTGTGTAACACTGGCTATCTCTTATCTTCTCAGCTTCTTTCTGTTACTGTCTCTAGCTCTTTTTTCAGTTTGATACATTTTGCTTTTGGACACTTGCTTACTTTCTGTCTGTGTAGAACATAGCACAGAGCAGTGATGCTCTTGGCTTCAGTTAGTGTACTATAAGTATTAGCAAAGAGAAGAGAGAAGCACTTCTCCCCGTTTGTTACTCAGTGCTGTCTCCATTGCACTCTAGGGGATACTGTGGCCAGGTTGACATGAAATTTGGAAATGGAAAGAAAGAAAAAGGGTTTTTCTCAAAGTGATCCCCTGTTCCCTCAACGTGGCATGGATCCTGGTTTTGGAAAGCTGGACGTTAGCTTCCTGTGTGTGATGTAGCTGGTGGTTCTGCTGCTTTTACACCTGCTTAAGTGCTTTTTGCTGGATCACAGCCTGAACAAATTGTGAGTTCCTTATCCCCTCATATCTACATTACTGCATGCTTCAGAGCTATAGCAAGGCACTTTAGTGTCCAGGATAACACCTTGTACTTGGCTGCTCTCCTGCTTCCCCCGCGTGGTCTCTAGAGTGTCAGCATGTGGGATGGGGGAGACTCAGGAAGCAAGTACCAGCCGCAAGGCAAGCTGCTGCAGCCCACCTGTGCAGCTGCCTGGCTCCTGGCCCCACTGCCACCACTGCTGTGCTCTTCTCCCCTCTGTCTGCATTTGGAGAGAAGCACAAATGTCAGGGAGGACATTGCTTTTGCCGTTTAAAAGGGTCTAGTTTGGCCAGGTGTGGCCAGCAGTTAGAGGCACGCAGCTGGGATATTCCCACTGTCCAGTTTGGATACTCCTTTTGTCCCTGGCTCTGTCTTCCCTCTGGAGCTTTCCCTGCTCTGACCCAAGCTGTGCTTCTGTCAGCTTCAAAAATTCACAGTCTGCTTGTATGCAGTCCCTGCTTCTGAAGAGGAAGTTCTATGTGGCATGTTCTTATTTATTTAGACTTGTCCCAAATCTACCATTACAGTTGATCCATTTAGACAACAGCCCCATAACTCCTATAGTTTTGACAGTAAGCCCTTGTAGGTATGTCTACCTCGAGGAAAGCCTTTGAGATGATTGAAATGTAATTAAAAAGTGAAGACCAGATGTTTCTTCCCAGATAATGTTTTCAAGATCACAACAGTCCTTTCAAAAGGAAGAAAATGGAAGAGAAACATGATGAAACTTCTACTGCTCTGCTTTAGCAAGAAAATTTCCTAAAAAATATACAAGAAAGATCTGGATTTTGTTATTTTTTTTTCTTCCACGCCAAAGTTTGTAAGTGGCCTGAAATGGTAATAAAGCAAAGTGGACTTTCCGTTCCATTATGCAAAGCCAGCAGATGTGTTTTTCTTCACTGCACCTGCTTTGTTGCTCAGCCTTTCCAGAGAGGAGGAAAAAAAACCATAAAAAACCCGACTTTTTTTGCTGAAACAGTGCCTTACTAGTATTTTTTTTTTTTTTCTGTAATTTACCGCCATGAAAATGTTTTCTTGGATATACTTTTGAAAATTCCTTCGTTCCATTTTATTAAGGCAAATAGAGGTGTTGAGGAGTCCAGGGAAAGAACCCACATAGATCAAAAGCAAAGGAGAATGTTTGAATAGGTGCAAATTCTTTATAGTAAAACTGCCAGGAGACACACAACATTAATGTAATTATTCATGGAACTGGCAAATTAGGCAAGAGAGGCTCCTACCATCTTTAAACTAGCCACTTCCTATACAGAGAGAAGGATGACTTGGTAACTTGAGGTTTCTTCTAGTTATTGAATTTTATTCTGTGGTCTGTGTTTTATGTTGTCCTTGTACAGTCTTTGACAAGAAAAAGCCTTCTCAAAAAGAGTTGTTTGGGTTTTTTTTTTTTTTTTCCCCCAGGGGATTATGATGATACTTTGTGGTTTGTAGACAGAAAATTTGTAGGCCAACTTTACAGGTATTCGCTTACTATCTACATAAAAGGAAAGGTACAGATGTGTTATTTATCTTAGCAATTTAAGATGCCTTTTAAAATTCAGGAAATGTCCTACAGACCAGTTCAGGACATGCTAATTCTTCTTTGTGTCCAATGAGTATATTTTTAATTACTCTAGGCAGCATGCATGTTTGCCATGACCATGAAGGAAGGAGCTCTCGGTTAATGGTCCCTATGACCACACTGCTATAAGTTCTGTTTCAAATTTGGGCCTACAATAATGGGGTTTTTTTTCATTATTTCAGTACTTTCCAGGACGTAGTCATTCTGAAAAAATATTATATACTCATTAATAAAACCAGATTCAGGTGTTCCCCCTTTTTTAATCCCCTTTTTAAATATGGATAAATGATTAATCAATCCATTTTCAAATGACCAGAAGGGTATAAATACTTGATTAAGTTTTCTCTGAAAGCAGCACTAGTACTCCTGTGGAAATCATGAAGGAATTTTTAGCAAGCAGATCAGTGTCGTGTTTTCTTAAACAGATGCTCCAAAATATTCAACATTTCTGTACAGACCTGGGGGCAGCAGTGAGCAGTCGACCTTTCTGTCTTTAGCCAGACTCAGTACTGAAAGGTGTGGTACGTCGCCTTCTTGGACATTGCTGATAAGAACAAAGCTGGAGTGAGACAAGGGACCAAAATCGTTCCTGATTCTGAACTCCTTATTTACTTGCTTCATCTTTAGATCAGTGTAATTCTAGGTAGGTAGTGAGGCAGTTTGCTGAGCTGAGCTGAGAGCGGTAGGTCTATGCTGAAGTCCAGCATTCAGGTTATGTCTCCTGTAAGAAGCAGCACAGACCAAAGGGGGCAGATCTGGGGAGAAAAATAGTGCTACACAGCTGACATCCACGTTGTGTATTTCAGCGGGGTTTTACTTCACACTAGTTCTTATCAGGTCCTCTAAGACTGCCTGCCCTGTGGTGGTAGAAATAAATCATGTGTAGTCCTCAACTGAACTTCTGGGTAAATTTAATCTAAAAAGACCTGAGTTCCTGTACTCCACAAGCACTCTGTGATATGAACCAGCACATGGCAAGTGGGAATAATTATAAAATCTGTGTCAAAGACATGTTCCTGATTCATGCTAAAATGCAAATGTAGATGCAATGCCTGTTTGTACTCAGGCTACTTTGCACCTCTTGGAAAATGTGAGGGAAACAAGTGAGAGTACATTAGGCTGTGGGAATAATTGCACATTAGGTAAGTGAGAATCAGGGCTAGTAATTGCCTTAATTTATGTTGTAAATAACTTCATATAGCCATTATAGGGAAAAAAGTGTAATAGAGCAAGTAAATTGTTTTGTAAGGTTAAAAGGAAATACTGGATTGTCTTTTTCCTCTATCGTTATCTATTAATTACTGTGCAGATTCTCTTTTTAGTTGGAACAAAACTTGTCCTCAGTATATCTGTATAATACAGTGGTGTGTACTGTCTGGAATAACAGTTATCTAAAAGCTTGGAGAAGAAAAAAATGTAACCTACATTTTGGATTTCTTATGAAGTATCATTTCAGTGATTTATCCATGACTAATACTATCATGGAGAAAATGGTTTTTTACTTATTATAGTGTCTGCCACCATGTCTAATAGAATAGGCTGTGCTGAGGACTAGCAGGGTTCAAACCATGGTGTGGTACAACCTAAGCTAAGGTGTGAAGTGCTCATGTTAAATAGGACTGCAGCCTCCTTGACTCAGCCACACAGGTGGATTTAATGTATGTTTGCTAGAGGATTGCTGTAATGGTTTTGTACCTTATGTTGTAAGGATTTTGGGAGTTTTGTAAAGACGGGTATGTCCAGGTACTCAAAGGCTAGATCATGAAGTGTAGTTACATGTCCTGCATGGTGTCAGAGCTGGCCAGGAGCAGAGAATTAAGCAGAGAAGATGCGTTTTTCCTCTGTCCTCCTTTCTTAAGTAGCCTTATATTCTTCTGAAATTGTAGCTATTTATAAGAGATTCTCATCTGTGCTGTCTCTCCTTAGATTTGCTATCATGGCAGTCCCCTGGCTCCCAAAACCTGTGTTCTAATCAAACTCCTTGACACTTCTATAATTAAATAGGGTGACAGGAGGCTGAAGAAGTGGAAAAGATGATAAAGTAATGAGGAGGCCTTCAGAACAGAGCTCAGAAGTCTCTGGAGCCACTCCTAACAGAAGAAGATTAGTAATTCCTGAGTTCTTGAGATTTTTTTTTTTTTAAAAAAAAAGGGAAAAAAATTAGATATTTTGTTGTTTTATAATGGTTGGCTGCTACATGTGTTCTTCCCCTGATATTTTATATCAGCACTGTAGATTACCATGGTGGAGTGTATCACTGTAGACCTTGTGTCATCTGGAGCTTTGCAGTCCTATCTTAGAATGTAAAATACTTCAAAATGTGCAAACCCATTCTGAACCTCCTCCTCCTCTCTCTCAACTCTGATTGTTTCTGTTCTACCTCCTTATCTCTCTCAGCTTGTTCCTTCCTCCCCAGCGTCTCTGAGTTCCAGACGCTAAAATACCTGCTGAACAAATTCTGATTACAATTTGGAAAATAAATGTTTTGCAAAGAGTTGAGAGAGAGGAGAAGGGATGCCCTTTGTCAAACTTCTGGCTGATTTAAGAAATAACCAGTCCCAGATGCTTAATGGAAAAAACCCGAGAGCTTCCAAACCCCCTCAGCAACACCAGTTTTGCTGTTTTTGACAGTGCTGGTATGTGTGCGCATTTTTCAGCCTACTAGATGTGTTAACCCTGCAGCAAGAAGCCTAAAATAAATCAGACTTCTTAGAAGATCACTATCTGCCTTGGTATTAATACCTTATTTATTTGTGGTATAAATAAAAGGGACGGTCTGGGTTCCTCTTTGTGGAAAACATGTTGGATGGTAGAGGACAAAGGGTGTTGTGGGAGGGCCAATGGGTGCTAGTCCTCCTCCGCTGCTGCTGACGGAGCCCACCGTGCGCATGTGTTGCTGTGGTTACTTATATCTTGCTTCCCCCAGGTCTGCAGTGCCCTGCAGGAGCTGGAAAGACTTTTCCTCCTTTTTCTGTGCCACCATGTGGAAGGATACATGCCTCCAGTGGGGCTGCCCGTAGGACAGCAGCTCTGCTTCCTGGCAGCTTTGTGGCAGCATATTATGGCTTCAAAATCCTCCAATGGAACTATATGAAAAGCAGGATTGTGACTGATTTTATCACTTGTTTTAGTTGTTTTCTTTTTTCTTTTTTTTTTTTTTTTCCTGATGCTTTTGCTGCAAATTGGAGGAGACTTCCTCAGCAGCTCACCTGCAAGCATACTGCTGGCAAAGAACACAAGTGCATGTGTGTGAAGCCATGCTGCTGGGACCACCTGCCTTCCCAGCTCTGCTTCTGAGGAACTTTTAGGTGCAACTCCAGCTCTTTCTACCAGCGTAACCCTGTAGCGTGTCCTCCTGGGCCAGAGGTAATGACTTTCAGTCACCTCAGGCTGGGCTGTGTTTGCGTCTCTCACCCAAAGTCAGCTGCAATTTCATTTTCATGGGCAAATATGGGCGTTATCTTCCTGTCCTTATCTGAAAGTTTATATAGATATTTATGACAAGATTTGTTCTCTAAAAGATCAGGATTTTTAATAGTCTGTGCCACAGGTTGACATCTGTTACTTTCTGGTATTCCCAGTGTCCTTTCCAGCCTTCAGCCTCCTGTTTACTGCCTGTTCTAGGACAAGATTGTGCAATTTTTCCATATTTGGATTTGAATACCCCAAGCAGCAACATGTGTTGATGATTATCTCAGCAGGTTTGGATTCAGAACCTGCAGCTCTCTGCCCCCTGAGAGCACCAGAAATGGTGACCATCTAAAATGGCAAAAAACTTGCTTAAACCCAAGTAGTATTCCCCGAGTACCAAAATGCTGACAAGAAGGCAGATCTAAACAAAAAGTGCATTCACAGGCCTTCTTTAAGTTTTAAGAGAAGTCCAAATTCCTTTGGACCTTTTGTGGTCATTGCCGTGAAGAGTTTTGAACAGCATCTGAAAATGGCTTCCTGCTTTCTCTTCTCTTCCTACCAAATTTTAACTGCTGTTCTCCCTCTCCATCTCTAAACTTTCAGTACTTGCTCATGTGAACTTGTGCTTGCGCTGGAGATTGGATACAGGCCACTCATAGCTGGTCACGCTTCCCTGTGTATCTCGAGACGATTGGTTTGAACCCTGGCTTGTATTAAGCTCAATCAAGGCGGTCAGGAGGTACCTTTGAATCATTTACCATGATTTTACTGTCATCACTACTACTTACCTTTGCTACATATGTTGTTCACAGCATTATTCCCCACTGTCTTTGTGTGCCCACCCAAGATTTTGACTCCCAGAGCTGCGTGCTAATTATCAGCTTTTTTTTCCTGATGGGACCCATGTAGCGTTGATCCAGGCTTGACCGGTGACTAAGTTAGCAATTGCCAGCCTGAGAACTGCCGAAGGAGGACTGTAAAATGAGCGTGGCTTAATGAACGTAAAGCTTTTCCCCAGCCATGGTAGGATTTTCAGTGTGCTGAAACATAGAATATATGTTATTTATCTTCATGTGCTATATTTGTTACCTGCGTAAAATTGCTCATGAAACACTTCTAAGAGCTTTCAGAGAAGTAAATTTTGCCAGAACAATGACTCAAAGCTTTAGTCTGCTAAGAAACTTTAATAAGTGTGTATTTGTTTACTGTGTTAAATTATCATTCGGTAATGGGAGAAAATAGGAAATGAGTCAAACTGCAATAAAAAGTATTTTTTTCCAATCACAGCAAATGCATCGTATAATAGTTTGTGGTTTACAAGTAAATAGATAGTGAAAGATCCTGTTCCAAGTAAACCTACTTTGTGATGTGTTGTTTTCAAAACGCCAGCGCAAGATATGTATCAATAGGTAAAAGTAAAGGGAGAGACCTTACAGAGGTGAAACACAGGCAAGCTTTGATGATCGTAAATATCATTTTCTGCTTTATTTTCTTCCTATGCTTTGTGGTTTGCCCCTGTCGAATTCTTCTCCTTTCTCCTTGTTTATGAGGGGATTTTTTTTTGTTTGATTCCCATGTGCTTGCCTGCAAAACATTACTGGTAAGCAGAAACTAATTGTCTGCATGGTACAGCTCTCTTGGGAGTTCGAGCTCATTGAGGTTCACTTGGTTGTGTTGCTGGTTTTCTTTACATTTTCAGAAAATCTGACTGTGATTGCGAAGGATTTGCGTAGTGGTTATTATGCATTTTATATGATAACCAGAACATTAAGATCCCAAAGCAGTGGAAGAGACTAAACCCTTGCAAAGGACAATGAATGGCTACTTTCTAAGCTGAAAGATATGGGTATTATGATAAATAACATATGCTAATATATTAGCAGTTATATCTGACTTCAGCATAACAGAAGATACTCAACCTGCTTGATTTATTTGGCAACATGTTGTGTGAACAAATTATCTTCATCCTGATCATAGATATTAATCTACAGTATCAACTGACTTTTTTCTGTATTCTTTCTTGAAATATGTTAGGTGAATTTATTTTTCATTAAGAAATTCTATTTATCAAGACACTAAACATTCTAATACTTCAATTCACTGCTGCAGTCATTCCAAGTGCAATTTTCTGAATGCAGAATCAATGAAACTTCAGATTATGTAGGCTGTTTATCAGTTTTCAATATTTCTACCTTTTTCCTGCTGATCTTAAAACACTTGTTTTACATCTCTGTCATTTCTGTGCAGGACCGTCATCAGTGGACCATCTAACCTCACTTTGCTTTGCCACTTATTATGGTAGATAAATATGGGGTGAAATGGTGAGGGGTTTTTGACCTTACAAAAAGGAGAAAAAAAAAGAAAGAAAAGCTGTGGAAATGTATTTAGACAAAAATACAGCTGTAAGAACTCATTTAAGTTTTGGTAGCTTGGCTTCAGTCCTGTGTCAGTCTAATTTGAAGCAGGGGATCTAAGGAGGGTCTCTTACATGCCAGGTGATTGACCCTCCATCAAATGATTGTCTGTCTTGAAAGAAGCCTCTCATTCTCTCTCACCTGGACCTTTCCCACCTTGTATGAATAATTGAATAATCACCTTGGCAGTGCAAGAGAGTAAAACTATAGCCTCCTAGGTGTCAGGGATGTAAGGTCTTGATCCCAGAGTTCCCACATCCTGCTGGAGAAATACGGAATCCCTGTGGGACTTCATACTGTCAGATTGTGCCTGACACTTTAATGTTCTTTTCTGGTTTGGGTAACGGCAGGATAATCCACCAGCTATTCTAACTGACCTGCATTCTCATCACTCCTTCGAAGAGATAATACAACGGCCTGCATGGCCATTTCTGTATAGGTTTTCTTAGCAATATTCTGTGTGCTGTAAGACATACTACTTAATCCACAGAGATACCCTGTTGCACTCCTGTCTCTCAGCCTTCCTACTTTTGTACAAAGCAAAAAATAGTTTATTCCCGTTGTAAACAGTGCCTGTTGTTTATCAGTAGCTTTGATTGTCTGACGCTGTGCAAAAACCTGCCATCAACCCCATTTTGTTTATAATTAAATCTAAGCTCATTTGGTGGTCTGAGAGTCTGAGGTTTTGGTTTTCTTCTTCTTTTTTTTTTTTTTTTTTGTCCTAACTGAGTGATAATGATAATAATGGTGATAATGAGAATTAATCTGTGCCTTCTTCACTGAAATTCAGTTCACCAGTGTAGGGCACAGATATAGAACATTCAGTAGATAAAAAGCAGAAATGCTAGAGAGGGCAAATCTGTGTTCTCCTAATGAGATGTAGGTGTCTGAGACCCAGTGTAGATTTCTTGCTATTCGGCTTGTGATATGAGCTTGTGGACTTTCTGGGTTAGGCAGTGGGTTCACTGAAGGTAATGGCAAAACTCTGATAGATTTTGCTCCTCTTTTCATATAAAAATGGCTCTGCACCATCTTGTGTGATTCTGTAATGATCTTAACATGGGCACCATGGAGACTTTGTTATTGGTGGTTGAGTAGTAATGGATTGGGCCGATGACTCTACTAGGTCTTGTACCAATCAAAAGAAAAGGGCAACCTCTGCCCCAGGTACCTGAAGAGATTCAGGTAGGAGACTGCAGGTGATAGACATGGGATAGCACTCATCATACATTACAGGTTGGCCCTGTACTTGGATGTTGTGGTGTCTTCACTGCTGTCTCTGCAGAGACTGAGGGTTGCACAGTCTTGAGGCATGCAATGTTTAAGGTAAGATTTCTCCTACTGCTTGAGGAAGTGTTTTGCCTGGAGGTCACTACTAGAATAGTATAGTAGGAAGAGAAAATCCTGGATTTTTAGGCTTTGTTAACTAACGTTTTCACATGACTGTGGCAAATTACTCAGCAAGAAGTAAAAATGTCAGTAGTTCATGCTTGTTTTATACAGCATGTTCCTTCCAACTCTATTTCTTCCTATACACCCATTAAGAAATAAATACCCTCGAGGCTGAGGACATAGCAGAAATCAAGCTTGTAAGAGAAAACCTGCCAATCTCAGCCCGTTTTGATTCCAACCTGCCAGCTCTGTCTCGTAGCTGGCAAGCACACAGGACAAAGTGTAAAATGAGTAAAGAGGACTGTAGAAGAGGTAGTGTCATATCATACCTGCTGCAACACTCCAGCTTGGACATACACCTAAGTTCATTGGACATCGAGACGCAGATTCAGGTTGCAGGCAGAGTTGCAGTGGAGGCGGGTGCGTGTGGCTGGGTCAGTCTGCCCTGCACCATTTCCCTGAGCCTGGTCCTCCTTTTCTTTTTTCACAGCAGGACAGCCTCACTATAGTCATTTGTTCTTACATTATGGAAAGGGCTATTTATTACCATCAGCTCAGGAAATGACCTAATGTGGCCTTGTAAGGCAGAATTAATTTGCAATGACTCCAGCTCAAAGTTGGCTGTCTTTTAAAATAACTGGAGAACTGTCAGCTTCTTTGAAGTTAATAGTAGTTCTGATGTTGAAATAGAAATTTTTGTAGAGGAAAGCAAACTTGATTTGGTTTTGCAGTATGTATCGTTTTTCTCAGTAGAATGAAAGGAGAAGGGGAAGGGTGTTTAGCTGTGAAACAAAAAGCATTCCTTTTGTGTTTAAAGAGAACTTTTACTATGCCATGCCTTTTGAATACAAACTTAGCGATGAAGTTTTGCAGTGAACATTCAAGCTGGAAATATTTAAAATGTGAACGACTCTTGTAAGTTGTGTGGTTTTTCACAGCAGGGACCACACACTGAAAATAAATGTGAGCCTGCTTTGGTTCTACCACATCTCAGCCTGGGATGCGATTTTTTGCAAAGGTGTATGAAGCCCTATTTTAATTAGTTTTTCCTTAACGATCAGAGGAGTGGCTCAGCTGTAGGATGAATAAAGGATTTATTGCTCTAGATGCAGAGGTTGTTTATTGTTTTTCCTCTTTAAGTTATGTAACTTTACACATTGGCCGTTTTGGGAGATCAGCAAACAGATCATGTGTATGTGTGTGAATGTGCAAAATGTAGCTGTTTCTAATTTAAACTAGAGTTTATTACTGCCACTGGATCTGCTTCATTGCCGCTAATGAGGTTTTAGCAGTCCTTATAATGTAACAGCATGAATAACCTTTTGTTAAAATAAGGCCACCCAAAGTAGTGAAGTTGTGGATACCATTCACATTATTGGCTTAGAGTGTTTAGTTCTCATGAACGGACTGAATGATAGCCCTTCAAATTGAAGAGCTTTCACATCCTAGTGTGCGTAAGAACAGGATTAAATCTCTCCTTTTCCTACTATACTGGCTTTAATCATAATCCCATTTGATATGAACCCAAATATATAAACATCAGATAGTTATTAGATACTGTGAAAGGTGTCAGTGGTTTCCATTCAGCTCATGTTGGACAAGTGTCCACATCAGAGAAGACCTCCATCGCAGTGAGCACAAGCACACATGCTCCTGAACGAGGCCCAGGATGAAAGCTCACAGAAATAGAGTTCCCATGCTGCCACAGCCAGGAAAGGGTTGTCTTAAAACAGTATTTATCAAAGCAGCCTCAAAGCAGGAAGTGTTACCATGCAATCAAGGAAAAAGAGTATTTCAAATTTCAGGCAAGATTTTATGAGTGCTTGACTGCACGTGCATTTATCTGCCCATCTGATAAACAGCATAGACAGGTGAATCATATATTTATACTTATGTTGACATTAAGTTTATATTAATCCATCTCTCACAAGTCATTTTCTGCCATTCCAATTCCCTGAGCAACTTTAAACAAATGACATTTTGCTTCTGTCAGATAGTCAAAGATGTTTTTTCTTCCTTTGCTCGGATGAAGCATCGTTTACCAAAAGATTACGCCAAACTCCTTTCTGTATTGATTTTAATCCCACCCTACTGAGTAGTGATTAGAACATATTTATACCCTGTAGACTAAAATTATCAACCCAAGGCTCTGGCCCATAAGCAATTTTCCTACGCATAGTTTTATAAGGAGTATCATAATTCTGGGATCAGAATGGGTGAGGTTATGTGATAAATTGTGCCCTTGATGGATACAAATCAGCATGGCTCCATTGTAGTGAATGGAGATTTGAGATTTTATACCTGTTCTCTGTTGTGCACACATGGATACTAATTGCTAGGAACTTAGTTTTCTGTAGCATCCAAAATACATGTCAAGGGCAAGTTTCTTCAAGGTGCTATGTTTCTAATGTTATTTCTGGTTGACTTGTAACATAAAGATAAGAAGTTAGTAGAATTAACATAAGTACCTGAGCATTTATTTGCTTTTATTGCATCTTGATAGAAAGGATCTCAAAATACTGACAATCCACCCATTCCGTGAGATTGGGAAGAGTTACTTCAAATATTTTGTGAAATTCTAATTCAAGAAAACTGTTACAATCCCTCTGCTCTTTTTCTTAGGTAAAGTATCACTCAGTTCTTATGCAAACTTGCTGTTTGATGTTGCTAGGCACTGTAAATCAGCCAGTTAATTTTCCTTCCAAGGTGGTTCTGTTTCAGCCCTAAGTGAAAAAGACGAATGATTCTTATCTCGTTTTATATAAAACAGAACCTGTGGATGAAAAAAAAAAAAGGAATACTCTAGATAAATATCTCGATATCGTTAACTTGATTAAGTTTGTTGTTCTAACTATTGTTGTGAGTCCTTTGAACCATTATTCATATCAGTTATCGTAAATATGCATTACTATCATAAATATAAGCTATATAACAGTGGTTTGTGTCTTAACATTAGCTTTTGCTCTGTACATTTATAGTTCACTGTTTCAACTGCTTCTCTGCTCTGTACTTCTTTGCCATTGTTGTTTGTAACTCTTCCCCTTCCCTATTTCATTGGAAAATATTCTCATACAAATGTAAACTACTTTTACAGTTTAAAATGAATTTAAAAAAATTAGAAGTCATTAGAAGGTAAGAGAAGGAGATATAGCTTTACAGCTTCAAATATTTTTTGATATTCTGATACGTGTTATCAGATATGTTACACCTTTTTCTTTGGCTTCAATCTTCTCTTTTTTGTACAAACTTCAAAAGGTACATTTTTTATCACATTGCATAGATTTACCGGTGAGACCAGATGTACAGAAAACTTTATCTTTATTAACTGGCTGTTGAAAGACTCTGAATATGGCAGTATTGCATAATTTAAAGTGAGAAGAAAAAAAACACTGGAGTGTCTGAAATGTCGACTTCCGTGCCTTATTCCAAATAGCAGCTGCCTTGAAATCCACAGGAAAAAATCCAGTGGTGCTGTGACAGTTCGTGGAACCACGGTGCCACCAAGGACCATTCCTCTCTGGTGGTCAGAATGATGGTACACTCCTCACTATTTTCAGCTGAATCAGATTTTAACTCAGGTTTGGTCCGTGTTTTTTGTTATCTGTCAGAAGACTATTTCCATCCAGTGATCACGTCAGGAAGAAACACCAAATTTACTGATCCTCTTAAGCTGACATCTGGTGTTCTACTCATTTTATCTTAGGTTTAAGAACTTATTTGGGAAAAATCTCTTGCAGAAGTCAATGGATTTGCTGAATGAAGACAAGTTTTTTTTTGCCTTCGGTTCAGTTAGTGTTAATTGTTTTAGCATTAGATATGCTGCAGTATGTTTTGCAATATATTTAGATTTTTGCTTACACTAAAGTAAATTAACAAAGCTATTGTTTCCAGTGCTTGCAATTTTAGTGTAGATCTCGCAATTTACAAATTTTTGTTGAAAAGCCTCGCTTTGAAAATCGCAGCTTTTATGTAAACTGAAAAAGGGGTAGTACGTTTCTAAACCTCGTTGTTGAGTAAAAATTGAAAGTATGACATCATAAGGGATCACAGAATCAAAGCAATCCATTTTGGATTTTAGACTTCTTGACATATATTTAAACTTTTCTAAGTTTCAGTTCCTGTCCTGGTTTGGTTTTGGTTTGGTTGGTTTTTTAGCCAATCTCATGAGATTCAAATGTGCAGTTTTGACAGTAGTAACATAACTAGTGTACTGCAGGAATTAGCTGGTCAACTTTCCAGCCTGGTCAACTAAGAGAGTTAATGCCAAGCTCTGTGGAGCTCTTCAGTGAAAAAATAGAGCAACTCAAAAGTGTAAATCTACCTGTTTCTGTTGTAACAACATGTGGTGCAGTGCCAGATATGAGGATTCAGGAATATAAACAGCTTTCACTTCCTAACTTAAGGAAATGCGGAAGATCCAAACATACCTGCCAGCTCCTTTCTTCGATTGAACAGGCTCCCAGAAAGAGGGTGTGAATGAAAGACTTGTTTCTCTATGAGCTGAACTTCGAAATGTTCCTTCTTTACCCCCTTTAAAGCATAATCTGATTTTGCCTTTCCGTTAAATAATCAGCCAGATGAGTATTCAAACCCTTTATCGAGTCAAATTAAATGTTTCTGACCAGGTTTATTAACTAGGTATATTTTGATCAAATTTAATGATATTTTCAATGAAATAGTAAGTGCACTGGGTGTTTTTCTTATTGGCCCATTCAATGTAGAGGAGGCATTTACCTCCTTTGAACATGAAAAGCAGTTGGTGGCAGTCCCTGTTTGTTATTGTGGAACATGACAGTTATCTGAAGAAAACCAGCAGGATTTAATCTGACAGCCCAGTAAGGGAAGAGTGCCACCAATCTAATTATCCAGTAATCTAGTCAGAATGGGAGTAATTCTAGGCCTTTCTCAGTCAGTTAATCACATTTTCCATGCATTAGCAACTGCACATGCAGAGCTTTTAGGGATGAGCTCTTAGCCCAGTGCAGTCCACAGTAGACACAAGACATCATGTCATTGGCTTTGTTTGCTGTTGTGTTGTTTTTTTCTAAATTATGATAAAGTGTTTCTGTTCAGATTTGGTTTTGCTCTCTAAGATAACCCTCTGTTAATAATTTCTCAGTTCACCGTCAGTCATTAACTACAAAAGACACTTTTTCATTTTGGATGTCCCTAGATGGACAAAAAGCGGTATCATCCTCTGCCATTGATAATATTGTCAAAAATTGCCCTTCCTCCGGTTTTCTTCTCCCTAATGCTCACAATATAGTAAAATAAGGGGCATAGTGAAGAAAAAGGCCCAAATCCTAAGTGTTTAGCCAAAGAGTGTCAAGTTATCTTCAGGCTAGGTATCAAATGATATGACAGATCTATTGCATAGAAGGTGGGTTGGGGGGATTATTCGGGGAGAGAAATCCATTTAGTTTGTGACAGAAGTTCAGAGGTTTGAGTTTTCTGCTTTTGTTGGGGTTTTTTGGTTTGTTTTTTTTTTTATTTGTTTGTTTTTGTTTTTTTTTTTAACAGTGCTTAAGGCTTGATTCTACTATTTGCTAGTTGTGTGACAGGCACATTTATCCTGCCTGTCATTTCTTCCCCCCCCCCCCCCCCCCCCCCCCATTTTATTGTCAAGCCAGGGGAGAAATTATTTCATAACTCTGTCCTCAGAGGTATAACTTGCCAGTCTGAAATATCTACTTTGGATTGTAAGTAGTTGGGAGGGAAATGCTGATCCCTGAATGTTTCATCATTTTTTTCTAGGGCAGCAGACCTTGTGCTGCCATATATTTATTTACTTCTGCAGTCCAGTCCAACCCTCTGTTCTTGTAAGTAGGTGAGATACGTCTTACTTTTATTTCAATGGAAAAGGAAAGATATATTCTAGGTGTGTGCATTCTCTACACTTGGTATTTGAAAGAGGATTCTTGGGGACTGCCAGAAGATATTTAAGTGCTTGCTTCTCAGCTTTCCCTGTGACAGGAAAGGGGCTGAACTCCCTGAAAGTTTAGATGTCACCAAACACTTTGAGGCTTTGTTAATTCCTTATGAGACTGCAGTAGTTTGCTTCTGGACAGCATCATGGTACATGTACAAGATACCTGTACATAAAGCAGAAATAGATTTCAATAGAGAGGGCAGGACAGGACAGAGTCAGATTCCTTCACTAAGCCTTTCTTAATTCGAAATGTGTTAAATGCACCTGACTTGCCTGCGAGGTTGGTCATTCTTGAGCCAGGCCGGAATGCCACCTCTACCTGGAAAGTCAGGAATAGTAATTCCTTCTGTCTCTAGAAAAGGCTTGATTAGTAAAATAGTGGAGTTGAAGTTTGGTAGTCTTCCCATGCAGTGGGCTTTAAATTGGATCTCAGCTCAGTCCTCAGAATCCCTGTATTTGTCTCCACCAGTGACATAAGAAGAACACTTTGGAGCCAGATGTTGCAGATCAGTTTAATTTCTGCTTTATCTGAATTCCTTTCCTCTTACTCACCTTGTTTGCATTAAAGAGGTCAAACTTCGTGAAGGCTTTTCCTGCAGCAGCAATCCCTACAGACTGGTTGTGCATTTTTTCAGCTTTCTTGTTACTTTTGTAACTCTGGGTGTTTTCACTGACAACAGGAGCTGATTTAAATGGAAGAGCTGTTTTTTTCCCATTTCACTTTGACAGGGAGGTGGTGGAGGTCGAAACTGGAGGAGTGGGCATCAGTGAGGAAGGGCAAATGGCTCCAATTAAAAATAACAATAATTCCTTAAAGAGAGATACCAATGTCTCCTTTGAAACAGTAGTGACTAAATAGAAGTCAACAAGGAGGCATTACACGCCAAAAGGGAGAATGGGAAGAAATGACCCTGCTAGATGAATCAAGCTAAAATACATGCCAAGTTTGGCATTTCACTTGCAAATGAGAACCAGATCTGAGCTGATCTTCAAAAATGCATTTGCAAAGATTGAAAACAAAGTAGGTAAAAGCCTTCTTTTAAAATGTTAACTTAGTGAAAACAGCAGTTACCCAGCACCTCTAAGAACTGAAGGTGCTAGCATTACATATCAGGATCTTGTAGAGTCATGTAAGCAGTTGTAAATGCTCGAAGTATTTATATTTTTATAGTACAAGCAATAAATAGCAATATATTTTAATATGCAGATATGGTTCTTGTAAACATTATTTCATATTCAGGAGCCTCAGATCCTCCCTTTCTAGTTTATTTTTTTCCTGGTCGCCAGTCATCTGTAACCTTTAGAAATATTACTGAGATTTCTCTTCTGAAGTTTTTCAGGAACCCTCTTTCATTGTTATTCTTTAACAAAGTAAATAAATTAAATTCCTACTCTAGGATATGCTACTTATGTGCACAGTTTATGTGATTGGCTTGGTGAGACTGTGAAACCAGCATATCGAAAGAAGCAGGATTTGTTATCCCTTTTAGACATAGTACCATAGAAAGTACTGTGAGTATTGGAAATATGTGGCAAATATTTTAGACATTTGTGCTTTGATTTGAGTATTCCCTACATGGATAAATGAGATACACATGCTTTGCTTGACTTTTACTTACAAAAGTTCTCCTAAGACAAAATTACTTCAAACTGCAGACAGGGGCCTCTGGAACCAACCTTGTTAAGTAGAAAAAAGCATCTTCAGCCTTTAGCTCCAAGAGAGATAGGAGAAGTGAAAGGTTTCCTTGTCTTTTGAGTTCCATTTTAATTGGCTATTTAAATTGTGATTAATGAGTGAGATGTTGAGACTCAGAGCACCAGTTATAAAACTCCTACTTAAAAGTGCAGCAACAATGCATAGGTATGTACAGATCTGAAGGTCTTTTCACTGCTTTATACCTCGAGTCTTACATTTCTCCAGTGATGTTGAGTTGTTTGTCAGCAGACACTTTGATTTCAGTGTTTAAATTAATATCTGCTGAATGAGGAGTGCTTTGCAGAAGTTGAGCTTTGTGTCTTGTTCATTTTTAACAAGAGGGCCTGCTGCAGTCTGTGGAATTTCCCAGTGACAAGAAGGGCTTTGTGGAAGGAGTGAAGGGAAAAAAAGACCTCAGCTGACATAAGGGAATTATCAGTCTGTCTTTCTGTACAAGGAAATGACTGTGGACTTTGAACTGTGGAAAATGATGATGGGATTATAATTTCAAATCTTGATGTGATATATAGGGCCATTTTTATCCAATTTTTAACTTGATTGTTTCACTTTGCTCGTTTGTATTAATAATCTGTTGCCACATTCTGACTAATTTAATCCATATAGGACCTTTAAGGGTGGCTTCCAACCCAAACTATTCTACAGTTCTGTGATTATATGTAGTTGCTGTAGTCTTTCAATCTGTTTTCCCCCTTCAAATGGAAATACTTTGGCTTGGAACTACAATATTCCTATTTTCACAGATCATGAATTCCAACCTTATTTGTTTGTCAGGCTTGCTCAATCCATAAATACCAGCACTACCAATAGTATTGCTCTGAAATGTTCATCGATCCTTCTCCTTTAAGATCAGCAGTGGACTTGTATTTGACTGTCTGTGTGTACTTAAAACGGTACAGCATGAACAGGAAGTGTTAAGAGACAAAAGGATTTGTGGTCTGTATAGTGTTTATAAGAGCATAGGAGGAGATGAGGCCCAAAGAACTTAAATTTCTTGGTTGAAGCCATTATGTCAGAGCTTGGCATTATAACCCAAGTCTCTTGGCTCCCAGTGTAATACTCGGATGCCACACCAGTGACAGTCTTACACCTTTGCTATGTCAACCCTTAAGCTTTTAGTGGCCTAAGAGAAGCTGGGTATAAACACGGTTATCCCAGGCAGCTTTTCAACACAACACTGAAGCTACCCCATTAAGCCTCGAAGATTAGGTCTGAGGAGGAGGTCTTCTATCTGTATCCAGAGCTAAAGCTGGAAATGTTCTGAAGGGTTATTTTTCTTGGGTTTTCTTTTTGTTCTGTGTGTGGGTTTATTTTCACTAGAGCTCTACCTAACAGGACATTAAATCATTGATTCAAAATGTTTAAAGAAAAATATTGAAGTAAAAGAAAATACTACAGTAGACAAACCGAAAAGGTCAGCACATACCATAGAAAGTACTGTGAGTATTGGAAATATGTGGCAAAGTCAAACTTACGCAATAGATGGAAAGAGTGACCTTTTAAAGGTGTCCTTCCTCTGCGCTCCAGGTTCTCCATTTTGACATCTGCAGCCTCATCTTCAGGCTGTCCTCTGCCAATGGTTTCCTCTGATATTTATATTATTTTTCGTTCTTTTAAAAGGATTTAAATTTCTTTCCTTCCTGTTTCATAATATGATTTTTTTTATAGTTATTCCATTTAATTTTGCTTTTTTGCCCTTCCTCTTTTCCACTACTTAACAAGTAGCTTTTTCCCCAGGTGTTTTTAAGTTCTCCGTATCTGTGATCAACTTCTTTCTTTCTGCTTATTTAATCCTACTTCTACCACCTATAAACAAGCTTTTTTTTCTTTTGTTATTGTCATTTTGAAACTAGAATGAAGGTCGTGCTCATAATAAAATGCAAATAATGAAAATTTAAGAAGTTGAGAGATTGAGAAAATGAATTCACAAGTAAACCTTCCAAAATGTGGATGAATAAATAGCTAAGAATTTAGATATTCAACACTTGTAGACTGGTACAAAATGGCTTTACTAAATGTACTTGTATATGCAGTCCTCTTTTAGAAATCTATATGTTTTAGTCTATCAGTTTTCCATTGGTTGCCTAGTACTGCATTATTTCAAAAGCGTAAAATATGTAAAGCACAAGCTGTCACATTGATGTGAGGCAAAACATTGTCGTGATAAAAAAAATCTGTAAAAGGAGTTGGGAAGTCACTTTAAGGAACCCGAACCTCTAAGATATTAAATCCTTGATGTCAAAACTTGACAAATTTGACTTTTTTCCTTGAATGCCGTATGGTCTTCACTCTTCTCATATGTGTCATTTAAATATGCTAAAAATAAAAATATATGAACGGAATTATAAATACCAATGATTATCGCTCTCGGTTAACTGTTTTATAAATACCACTATTAATACAACCTGAGGTAGAATGACAATATCACACAGCCTGTATTTTGGGGGAAATGGTGTTGACGTTTGTCAAACCTTTCTGGCAAGTCTCTCCGAACTAGCAACCAAAGCTCACGTCACACTCTTTTGGCAGACACCCTTAAAGTGGGGAAGAGTTCAGGCTCTTTTTGTAAAGCGCCTCAGCTCTCCCTCCTGCTCGCTTTCCTCTCCGGGAGCTCCTTCATCAGATTGCAAAAAACTGATGTGATAAGCTGAAGCTTCATTTTCCCATGGGACGGTAGTAATAGTGTAGCGTGGAAGGAAGAAAGATGGAAACCATGTTGACCCTTGAGACTGTCCTGAATACATCAGTGGTCAAAATAAATGGAGCTTTTCCTATTAAGGATTAAGTGTTGTAAATGTGATGAAAGACGAAACGGGGGTCATAAAGGCAATTAATGACTCTGATCTGACTTAATCATCCTTATTTCACAAGCCAGTCAGTCACCCATGCTGCTCTTTGAGCTCCCAGGGTCTATGAAACTCCTGGTGCTACCTGATGAATCTGAGCAAGAGAGGAAGCTGTACGTTGTTACCGAGGCTCTTCTGCCATTTACTCATCGTGCGGTCCCCAGCAGGTTGATAAAATGTCAGAGATCTTTAGGCATCTATGAATCAGGGGAGAAAAAAAAAAAAAGAAAAAAAAAAAGAAAGGAAAGTCTGGGGTTAGGAAGTTTGTAAGACTTCTCAACTCATCTTGCATCTTGCGTGTGGCAGCCTCAGATATCTGCCTTGATCTCTTATTGCCCATCACAGGAGAGGTAGTGCCCTGCGACCGGACATAAATTCATAGGATCAGGTAATTCCCTTCATCACTGATCAGATGGACTGCCAAATGGGTAGAGATCCAGTTTGCATAATAATGCTCCCTCAAACCAGCTCCTTAACCTTGGTTTCTCCTTGAACTCATTTGTGTTGCTTATCCAGCACTTGAAATCTATGTTCTGCCCTGTAAAGGGCAGTGAATAACCCTGCTCCAACCTTGTGCGTGGCTGGCAGGTGGGAGACATCTTGAAGACATTTCTGTACCTCCGCTGGCTTTCCTGCCACCGTTTTCACATGCAGGTTCATTACTGGGCATCTCTGTGCTTGCTACAGGGCATGGAGGTGAAAGGCGCCCTTCCACAGCATATTTTAATTGTAGCTCTTAACAAAAAATACAAATATTTATAACCGAGCTGGTTTTAATTGAATATATGTCTGAAGTATTGAATGGAATATATCGGACCTCTCAGCATCCTTGCTTAAAACAGAAAGGAGGCATCCTGATTTCTGTTTGAAACTTTTTATTACTGATTCAAAGAAAGTATTATCAATCTGTCAAACTCATTCAGTAACAGCTTATTTGGATCAGGTACAAATGTTTTCTTTGCCACAGATTTATTTCCAAAGTCAGACTAAGCAAAGAGCGAGACTTTTTTTTTTTTTTTTTTTCCCCTGCTATCGTTAGTACAGCCTCCTTCAGGACAAATTGATTTGATATGTGGACCATTAGGGTTGTATTCCTTTTTGAGATATTTAACTGCCTTCAGAGAATGCAGGACTGTCTGAAAACAGACACGGTGGAGCAGTACATATAAATACATGGTCTGCTCCCGCTGCACTGCAAGGCATGCCTTCTGCAGACAAGTTTTTTCATTGCTTGCATGGATGCTGACTTTTCCCAGGGAGCTATCTCTTGGAACACATTAGTGGAATGTGTTGAGCTAAACCATAAATAGAGTTAGCAAACAGTCACATCCAAATGAGAGTTTTCTTAGAACCGAAGAGAGAGATCTGTTGCAAGAACAGCACATGAAAATATTTTTATGTCAAGCTTTGTCAGTTCTCAGGTCTAATTAAAAAGCATACATCTTTAGGTATAGAGACTTAAATGCTTTTAGTTGTTCGGGTTTTTTTCTTTTTCAAAATACCATCAGCATTCAAATGATAATTTACAGCCTAGTTCTTCCAGTATTTTTCCTGCAGATCTCATTTAAGAAGGTGTTCTGCTGGAAGAGATCTAATGGGACCCAGTTCTAATACAGGGATTTAATTGCTCTGGCTTTCAAAGCAATGAGTTGGCTGACTAAGTTATGGAGGCTGGATGAGAGAAAATGGGACACTATTGGCCAGAATTTAAAATTTAGTTAGATATATAAAGAGGAAAATAGGCTTGCAGGGAGATTTTTAAAGAGCAGATAAATACTTAACTCCTTAGCATGGAAATACCATACAAATCTGATGCAGAGTGCTTTTTTTTCTGGAAAGTCTTGGGCTAAAGGTATGCTCTGAATTTCTCTCTCGGACAACTCAGCCTCTTGTGGGAGGAAAAGGTGTCCAAAACTGCAAATTGTAGTTGTCTTTCTTGGCTCTGTTCACTGTAGCTGTGGGGGCTTTGTCAGGTTCTTAATACCCTTAAGAGCAGTATCCAATCTTACACAAGATTTATAAGGTGCATATGTACGCTTTCAGGGCCTATCCAGGCTATCTTTATTGTTGTGGCTTTATAGAGGAATTGTTAGCCCTTAATGTAGCCCTGAACTATTGAAAACTAGTTTTTTATCTAAGCCTAGTGTTATCTGCACCTGTGTCTAAAATAATTTTCCCAAGAGGAGTCTAAAAGCAAAATTGAAATCCACAGGAGGTATTTTTATAGTAAGAGTTTAATATTAATTTTTACGTGTGTTTCAAACATTTTTGTCTCAAGGTAGTTGTTTAGTTGAGAGGTAAACAGGTTAATTTCAAAAAATAGTTTTAATTAGTTTTAATTCATTTTTTAATTAAAAAAGTTAAAAGTACATGTTATTTTTTTTTTTCAAAACTTAATCTGCAAGAAAGCTGCATTGGAGCTTTTAATTTGCTATCAGAAGCATGGTGGCAGAGTGATGTTAACGAGTTTTGTTCTGTTTGGGGCATTTGGGTGTTGTTTTTTCATCAGTAGTATCTCAGTAGTACTCTAGCTGTGAGTTTTGGAAGAGGAATATCAGGCTTATGGTTTGCAAAGCCTTCTTAGCATCTATGGGGGCATTCCTGACTGTAACTGCTGGCAATAATGAACCTCAGCCTGTAATATGCTCGGACAGAAAACCCATCTGATTGATTTAATAGCAATGCCTAGTGATTCAGAGGAAGAAGGGTAACCTGTGATGTACAATTCTAATTTAATTCAGTTTTTATTTTATTTTATATTCTATTTTATTTTATTTAGCCTTGAGCAAGGGATGTTAGAGCTGCTTTAGCCATGCAGAAGGAAGACTGGCTCTGAAGGCAGCACTTAGGAATGAGTCTAGGATGTTCAGCCTTGGAGTAGCGCTGTGGAGTGAGAAACTAAAGGCTTATTGTTTGCTTTTCCTCCCTTTCAGCCCCAACGGGCTGCCATACTCTTGGCACTATCTTAGCAGTGCATTATTTTTCCTGACATGAAGGCACATTGCTCAGCTTCTTTGCCTTTGGTCAGATATCAGCGACATAAAATGATGTCTTTGTGTAGCAGTTTTGTGAGGAGGAGTAGCTCTGGTCAGTATTTCACGGATTCATTTTATTAGTCAAGATCTTAAACCTTCCCTTTTTTCTCCTTGTATGAAGGGGGGGGACACTGGTGCCACAAAAGACTGGTTCTCGCAGGACAGTGGGACGTTTATTTAAAGCCCTAATATGAATCTTTGAGAACTTTTCTTCCTTCCTTGTTTTGTCTGGGTCTGGAAACAAAAGGGACAAAATTCTGCCCCAGAAACACATAGAGGGACTTTGTAGTACTGCCCATACCTCTCTCGAAAGCTTTCCATTTCAAACCGCATCTCAGATTTTCCTTACATCCATGGAAACCTTGCTGTATTTCCATGGCTGCAAATGAATGCAGTCCAGAAAGAATCAGCGCAGTGCTGATAGTACAGAGCCCTTTCACTGGCGCAGTGACTTCTTCAACATTTTTACTTTTTGGTGAAATTGTTTCACATGCTTTTTATGATCTTCTTACCTGCAACGCTTTAGAATTACGTCTGGGCAGACTGCTGACCCACTCTCTCCGAATTAGAGTATCAGAAACCTTTGTGAAGTAGTCTCTTCTCAGCGTTTCTCCAATCCTTTTCCAAAAAGATCACGAGAAGTTCTAGAATGATTTGGGAAATTGTTAACATTTTGGTTGCTTCTCTCACACGCTGCTTTCCACAATACCCAGCAGTGAAAGGGGGTTTATCTAACAGGGTGCCCAGAAGCCATTGCAAGATCTGGACTGAAATGTTGTCTGGGGTTGACACATACAGCAGCTTGATTCACTGGACGCTATAGTAATTCAGGCTTTTAAACACTTGATCTGTTTTTATTATCAGTCCTCCTACCTGCCATGTGTGGTTTAGTAGCTCTGAAATTAAAAGTCTGTTTTCTTCTTCTGCTTTGGCTGTTGTCTGTGACACACAGTGGATTTGAAGACAGAGGGATGACAGTGCCTAGTGAAGAATGGGATGGTGTAGAGTTGTGCGTAGGAAAAAATAGAAGGGAGAGTATAAGTGGAAAGTTTAGAGAAAGAAGGAAATGAGCAAGCCCCAGAGAGCTTGTTCTTCAAACTGTCCAGTTGAAGAGATTGTGGGGGGAGTTGGAGCCTGGAAAAAGAACCGTTTGGTGTCAGATGCTTCTTGATATTGATTGTTTTGAGTCTGGACAAAGATGGGGATTAGCCAGAACACAGAAGAGGAAAATAAGGTCTCTGGCATCTGAGCATCTGCTCTTCTGAATATCTCTTTCCAGACCTGTGTATTGAAACAAATTCCCATCCAGGTAGAATGAGTTGAAGACATTGGATTAATTCAGGTGTGATTGCAGTAGAATAGTTATTTGTAACTAAAAGAAGATGCCACCAACGCTGCATAAACTTTTGCTGATCTCTCTTATAATTTGGAGAGAATAGCAGTTGGTCTCAAACAACTGAAGAATTGAGAGGTATTGGTAGCCATCAGTAATGGAGCAACACTAAGACAGCTGGAGGGTTTTTTGGGGACTTAGCTTGCAGCATACCTTGAAGTCCATCTGCAGATGTAGCTTAGAGAATTTTTGCCCACTTTTGCTCTGGTGGCCAACTGCTGTAACACCACGGGGTTCTAAAGTACATCCACATGGTATCAGGCTTTCTGTGGAAGCTGTCTTGTACCGGTGAAATCACAGTCCTGCTGAGGTCATTACAAGATTAACCATTGATTTCAAGTGATTCCTGGCTGTTGCCAACATTTGACCCTCTAAGTACCAGAGGGGAGTAATCTCGCCTTCATGTGTGCTCATTTTAAGGGGAAATGAGGGCTCCTGAGGAAGATGCTAATCAGCTTGCAGATTTGGTAAATGAAGGTGTGTTAGGAAACTAAAACTGTAAAGGCTGATGAAGTGAGAGGAAAGAGCAGATATTACAGTAAAGCTCTGAAACGATGAGATTCCTCTGGTGCTGCAGGACCTTCTGTGCACAATTTTACATGAATCTTTGCATTGGTGACATGCATCCATCTTTATGCAGGGACACTGCAAGGTTTATAAGGCACAGCAGTACCACTCAGTGGTTTAGGCTGGTGAAAAACAGTATTCAAACGTAAGGAGTGCAGGGATCCAAACTGTGCAAACTGCAATTGAGCCATAAGAAGGCACCTGCTTATCAGATAAATTATCTTTGGAACATCAGTGGCATAGTGTGAACTTGGTGAACATAGCCCTCTGTGTCTCAACATCGCACGTGCTTAGTTGGAAATGCAGTTAGTTAGAAAGATGAAAGAAGACCACAACCTATGGGTGTCAAATCTATTTATTTTATTTTATTTTATTTTATTTTATTTTATTTTATTTAATTTTATTTTATTTTATTTTATTTTATTTTGTTTTATTTTATTTTGTTTTATTTTATTTTATTTTAATTTTTTGTCAAGGCAGACAAAACACTCAACCATCCAGGCAACAAAAGGGTAGTGATTACAGGAAAAACAAAAAACAAAACCAAAAAAACTGAAAAGAATAAAGGCAATGTAATGTGTGAGCACAGAAGAGGAACAGTGCTGAGAGCTGAATGATGCCTCTGCTGCAGTGTGCTGGCAGCAGGTTTGCTGTACTAAGGGAGCGCTTAGAGGTGAGCTGCCTTCCTGATAGGGAACAGGCACAGTGGGAGCCATGGTTAAGTATGACAAAGATGGAAATGAGGAGGAAATTCTTTTTTAGCACATTTAGCATGCTCAGCCACCTTGCAAGGTAGGACTGCTGGAAACAGTAGATGGATATTAATAGGTGACATTAAATAATTGCCAAATGTAAATGCGATTGAATGCCTCTCTCTGCAGCTATCTAGGTGTTCATTAGGCTATAAAAAGTAGTTGGTTTTCCTCCTTGTGTGAGTAGAAAGGGCTCACAGTGGCAAAATTCAATTTACATGAAAGATAAGAAAAGATGAAATAATCTTTGGGTCATTTTTATTCTGTGTAATTTTATTGTGAACAGATAAACTGTGTATATCATTTTGGTTTTGTCCAAGTTTACACAAGATGTTAGATTATTTCAGAAGATGAAAGAGTCAAGGGTAATAATACACGTCCCTGTTTATAAATCTGTTTTGTTGAAGTTTATGACATATATACATGAAAGTGAAAGATCAGAAAGTAGAGAAAACAGCACAGACATTCTCATAATAATTGTGATTCACATAAAAATTAATCACCGAAGCATCTAGCTTGGTCCCTGACTGCATTCAAAGTTAAGTACAGTCTGTAGCTTGTCTGTAAAAATCAAATGCTCTTTTTCAAAGTGTTAATGGAAATCTGTTACTCATGGCTGAGGGTGCACAAGTGATGCTTGTAAATAAGCTTCAGCTTTTCTTCTTAGAGTTGTTTGGGATTTTGAGAAAGAAAAGCACTCATTCCTACTTGATAATATTCTAGTTCAGTGAGAGACATCCTTGGGGCCTCAGCAGCAAATGTATTCTGAAAAGCAAAGTTAGTGCATAAATTAGTCTGTTTAAATATCTAAAAAGGTTTTGATTTTCTGACTCCCGCATGAGATGTGTTTTCTGGCTTTACCCAGTTCTCTCTCCAAGGCAGAATTTTTCCCCCAGCAGCTTGTGTCATTAGCTCATCAAAAACCTAGGGGAAAGTTAGGAGTATTAACAAAGAAGAATGGATAACCTTTGAGGTAACTTTTTATTTCTCTGACATAGTTTGGTGTGTCCATTCTTAGAGTAATGGTGACTGCTTCTGGGTTTCCAGTGGAATAATTAATCTGGGTCACTACTTTAGCAGCATTTTGCTTCTCCTGTGTCTTAATGCCTGGAAATTTCTGGAATCTTTGACACATATTGTTTCATGTATACTGTGATATTACTTAGAACATTTTCATTGGTGCTTGAAAACAGATCTCAAGGTTTTAATCCATCTGGAGCTTAAATATTCACCCTTGTTTAAAGTGAATTTAATTTGTGTCTTATCTGAAACAAGACAACAGATTTCAAATGCTTTTCTTGAGAGACTGGTATGTGGAAGAAGATTCAGTATAAATGGGTTGGTTTGCTTCTTTCCAACAACATAATAGGACAGGTCTGACTACTTTCGGTTTGGTACAAATTGTGTTAGAGCTCCATTCATTCTTGCTTCTCTTAAAATTTATTACACTGAGTAGAAGTCTCGTACAAATTCTGTAGGTTTGTCTGGGATATAGTAAGAAAAACCAAGAGAAAGGTGGATAAAATGAAAGGAAGTACTCAGTTAATCTCTGATCACTAAAAAGAAACTAGGAAAGTAGCATTAGCTGGGAATGAGCAAAGTACCTCTATTGTTTGATGCATTCATTATGTGCACCTCCATTTACAGCGTAAATTTTCCTACTCTTTCTGCTAGTGTGGAGCTGAAGACCATTAGGAGAAAACAAGTAGTAAATCCATCAGTGGAGGAGGTGGGTTTGGCATCCCAGGGGATGTACCTTCTGAGGGCAGTGGGTGAGCCGTGTCTCGCCATGGAGGCTCAGCAGCCTCCTTGCCTGTGCCCAAAGCCTTTATGCAGAACTTAAATAAACTGTACTGACAGCGGTTTTTTTGACAAGGAGGGAGAAACAGGCAGTCGACGCTCAGAGAGATAGAGGTCATGTGAGAGAGGCCAAGGGCTGCAGACATTGTCCCACCACCCCTGCAGGCAAAGCTGGGGCTTACTGCTTGGGTTTACAGCCTTTGGGTGACTTTGGGTTGAGATGCATATTTGATTGGAGCCACTCTCTGTGGAACATTTCTTTACTCAGCTGCCGTTCAAAGTGTCTTGCAGACATGGGGCTGTGTGAGCGTAAGAGGGCTGGGAGACACAGGCTTGTTTCTCTGCTTGGACCCGGGCTACACTCAGAAGCTGCAGAATTGCCCCAGAGAAAAAATAGTATAGCCAAGCTGCAGAGACCAATAATATGGCATTTACATTAAACAAATGTTCAGTTTGCTAGAGCAGAAGATCGTCATGAAATCTTCCTTAAATATATTTAAATTATTTAATTTCGTAGCCCCTGAAAGCTTCTCAAGGTTTCTCAGAATTGTTGTGTGGTTGTTGAGGCACTCACTTCATGCTGTTTTGCTACCGTTTTTGAAGATGGTAAAAGGCACACAGCAACCAAGTGGCCCATATGTTTCCATCACATTTATAATATTCTTCTTGACAAGCACAGTCCAAAAATAGGCAATCAGGGTAAGTCTGATCCATTCCAAAGAGGCATTTTTCAAGGTCAAGCTTGAAGGGCAGTTTAAAAACTAGGGGTGATTTTGATCTGTTGCTATATGTATTACGGATTAGATGTTCTGCAATGAGATTAACTTTAATATAGAAGCCACTACATGAGCTGGTATCCTTTATACATCACCCACCTGCATAGGTGTCAACCGGTGGTGACTGATAGGCCAAGTCTACTGAAGGAGATTTGCTACCCTTTCTCTGCTATTTACTGAGGGTTTGTGCTT
The DNA here is from genome assembly GCF_017976375.1 of Cuculus canorus. NCBI lineage: Eukaryota > Metazoa > Chordata > Aves > Cuculiformes > Cuculidae > Cuculus > Cuculus canorus. Next base: position 116,926,305 of record NC_071402.1, read on the forward strand.
CCTTGGAAAAAAGGCCTGAGCTTGATCAGCAGATTAAATTGGAAACTCTTGAGGGAGGTGCCGTAACAGTTGTCATGGCAGATCTGGGCTGTAGTGCAGCACTTTGGGACCAACGTATCTTCATAGGGACGCAGGATACATGCACTGAAATTACAGGCAGGGAATCCTCACTAAATCCTCTGCCCGGTGACCTTACAACATGGTTCTGGGTCAAAAATATGAGCTATTGGCTTTGCATGCTCTTGAGCTTCATACAGTCGATTATTTCTGAGAGATTCTAGGAGCTCCCCATCCTTCCCTTGGTCTCCGAGGTAGGTGAGAAGGAGGGCTGTTGCACTCCCTTCTTACTGCCCGGCAGAAAGAGGCAGCACAACTACAAGCACAGACTGTGCCTTGTAACACCAGCGAGTCCTTGCTGCGCTGGGCTGTGCCCTTTGCACGGCACAGGTGGGGACAGTGTCCACAGGGTGCTTGCTGCAGAGGCTCCTCTGCTGCCCCATGCTTCCTATGCCTCTGCACCTTCAGTGCTGGCACGTGGCGGTCAGGCTTTTCTCTACCCACCTTTTCTCCCGTCTTTCCTTTGATTATACAGCTTTCTGTTATTTATGTCGCTTGTTAAAAGCCAATTTATTCATTTTAGAGTCACTGTCTTTTCTTTGCCCCAGCCTTTGTTTATTAGCGAACTTCTATCTTTTTTTCTGCCTGACATAAAGTATTTGTAAAAGCCTTTCTTACTCCCCTTAATCCCTTTGGCTAGCGTGAACTCCCCTTCCTTTTTTTGTTACTCTTACTTTCCCTGCAAGTCTTAAGTGATTCTCTGTAGTCTTATGTGGATCCTCTCTATTTCCAGTATACCAACTTTCTTTAAACCCTCAGAGTAGTCCCTTGTGAAGCCCCACTGGCTACTCCTTCCTTTTTCTTTGGATTTTTCTGTATCACAGGAACTACAACAGACTGCGTTTTCATTAGAGTGCCTTTCAGGATTTTTCTGCAGCTTTCTGCACTCACAGCTTCTCAGAAAGGGGGGTGGATTTTAAGTACCGCTTTGGGAGGAACGAGCTACATCCATCCTGCCCGCAGCTCCCCCTTTCAATTTGCAAATGAAAACTAGTAATAAGGGACAGATTAAACAGCATCATGCTTGGGTGCACTGATGCAAGTGGCTCTCAATGTGCTTGTGTCTTTCTTCTGAAGCATGTAAAGGTATGGTATGCAAATACAGACATACACATAACGAGGTCCCTGGGTTCAATTGCTCCACACAGATTGCATACTTTTTCCATACTTAGAACTTTGTGAATGCACATGTCTAAAATGTCTAAAATGTGGCAGTGAGTTCCACCGTTTAATTAATTCTGTGTAGTTGTTTTAGACCTGTTGTCTGGTAGATTCATATGATGTTCTCTACCTCTTTAGAGAGAAACAGGGTGTTTTATTTCTGCAGTCATCTCCTCTATGCTGCTTAAGATTGGATTGGATTTTATATGCTAGCAGGTCATTCAGTCTGACTACTTTAAATAAATATTTAGTATCTTAAAAAATCCCAGTGTGGGATAGTTTGGTGTACACACATTTTACCTTTAAGCGTTTCGTAAGGCAGGCTAGCAACATTCCTGCCTTTGATTGATTTCAGATGTTAGAGATGTGTGGCATGTAAGAAAGATGCATAGGGATATGTTTTCCTTCTGATAGCAACAGATATTTTAGAAAAAAGAAAGGCATCTTCTGTCTAATGCTGCGAGTGAAAAACATGTTCAGCATTAACTTGGCCGGTGTCCACAGGAACATCTACTGCAAATGAAGTAATAAGTGCATATTTCAGTGACCCATGGTGATGAGTAATTTGGTATCCACCCAGTAGTGTAGCAATATAAAGGTATGTGAACGCGGCATCGGCTGTGTCCTGTGCTAGAGTGTCTGTAAGCCCTAGAGCAATACAGAACCACAGTTGGGAAACCAGGAACACCTTCCAAAAAGATCATGTGTCGAGCTCCGGGTCCCAGAAGGATTCCAGATGATTTTCAAAACTTAGGTTATTGCATAAGTGCATAAAATGAGATGCCTGCAAATGCATGTGGTCACCACAGCTTTGTGACTGGTCATTTTTATCCGTCTCCTGCTAGAGGCAGAGTGACGCTTCCGAAGGCCTTTTACCTCACTGTAATTTTAAGTGGCAAGTAGGCAGAGTTGAGTCATGCTCTGGATTCCAGTAATAGGGAAGCAAAGCATCGTGACCTGTGTTCGTTTGTTTTTTTTTTTTTTCCCCTCTTGTTCCAAACCCCCGGTGAGTTTATTAGCAGTGTGGTTCACAAGGGAAGGCAAACACCGGGATCAAAGCTGCACTATCACATCCTTGTGCGCAAGGTGGGATCTGAGCTCTGCTGAAGGCTTGATAGCAAGAGCTGCTGAACCACAGTGGTGTCTGTTAGGCTGCAAATGTGTTAAGATATTGGTAGCATCGAGTGGCTTGTTGAAATTATCCTTTCCTCCACGTGAGGTACTCACTTCGCACAAGGGAATAATTCACGCCCAAGACTTTTTGGCATAGATATTACTGTCATGGTATTAAGTAAGAGAGAACATGTAGGTGGAGGCAGTCGGGTAATGAAAGAATTTTACAAAAAAAAAAAAAAAAAAAAAAAAGGAGGAATCTTTGCGTGAATATAATTTGTTAAAAGCCCAGAAGTACTGTACGCAAGATAGCAATATTAGTGGTATGCAGGGGAGTTGGCTCAAGTGCAAGCTGTGCAGCTACAGTCCTGGTACTATCTGGAAAGGAAAGAAAGTATTTTTGGCTGTAAGCAGAGTTGAAAGTGCTTAGTGGGTAAAAATTATAAGCATAAATAAAAATAGGCTTAAGTTCAGACTTTTAGTAATAATTATATTAAAATGACACAATTCAGTAAATAATGCAATACACTCACATCTCTAAATACACAGCAGCTGTTCACTTCTGTCAAACATGATTCCTTTAGGGACTGCATAGAGAAGAATAATGCGCTGGCTTACATGGTAATGTCCTGACGAGCGCTGGGCTGCAGGCTGCCCCCAGCATTTATTAACAAAGGTTGTCTCTCTGACAGTGCCAGATCCTGAAGGTGCCCCTCTGGCTGGGCAGGAGGTGCCAGCTGGGCAGGGTAGAGTAGGGAATGAGTGGGTACACAGGCATAGGAACCGTCCTTCTCAGGCTTTGTAGAAACTGAGTTTTAAAAGATGTTTCAGCCTGGGGCTATAAACATGAATTTGGCAGGCTGTGATGTGCTGGAGTTGAAGCTTATAGGAAGATTTTATTTTAAAATAACAACCAAAAAAAAAAAGTTAAAAAAAGAGCTGTGAGGACGCTTGTCAGGTGATGGCTAGTTGAATGTGAACGTAGTGTCTTCTTTCTCCAGCCTTTGGTTATGGAAGTCATACGTCCGTCCTGCTGCCAAGCCTATGATACAGAATAAGTGATGTCAAAAATGTATTGATGCACCAGTTAACCAGCCAGCAGTTACATTTCCCATTACTTTCTAAACAGAGGAGTTTTTCCTTCACTCCACAGCTGAGGTAATGTTCAGACTGTGTGGAAAATAGACATCTCTTAGGAGCAAAAGGCAATAGACATCTCTTAGGAGCAAAAGGCAACTGTGAAGAACCCAGCTGCGAGTAGAATTTGAGTTTTTGCCATTACATCTGGTTGCTTATGAAGATGGTGAGCTGCGTGTCTCTCTTACCCTGCCACGGTTTAATTTGAGATGCTCTTGTGCATCAAGAAATATAATTTGGGCCTTGGTTTCTAATCATGTTGAGTAAGTCTTTGCATCTTTTACCAGTCTTTATTAAAGTGAAGTGATTCTACAGAAATAAAATCTATTTGCAACAGACTACTGATCCTGAAGGTATTATCTTTGACTTCTGGGTCTTACCCTTCCAGTTGTTTAAACTTACATATGAAGCCTAACATCTGGCACATCAACGCTTATACATGACATTTTACTTTTACTTGTGCCAAACAATTTTCAGATTATATTGAATCCAGTATCAGGAAGCTCATGTCTCTCATTCATGCAAGAAGAGAATTCAGGGTTGAAGTTGGCTCCTGAAGCCACTCTGGGCCAACATCTGTAGAGAAAATGGCAAGAATGTACAAAATTAGTAGCCCAGAACTTGTAATTTCCTCATGAATTCTTCTCTCCTTGTTCCTTTTCTATCATTATACTTGTATAGGTAGACTGTGTTAGCTTATTTTTCTTCGCTGGCGGTGAATCTGGAGTGTTTGTCAAATGTGCTCCAATGTGATTTGTTGTGATATACAGAAGGTTTCTATGTTGGTAAGGACTTCTATCTCTTTTGCTTCATTTGGGTTTTTTCCTCCTCCCCCCCCCCCCCCCCCCCATTGTGGTTTTATTCAGGCACTAGCTTTTCATTCAGAATCATAACACAGGTTTGATAAGAACGCTCTAGAGAATGGAATTTTGACATGAGAATAGGCTTTAAAAGGAAAACCATGATTTTAACTTGTAGGCTAACTTATGTGGCCCAACATTCAAAGTTCAAAATGGCTCTAAGTATTGGTGAAATGGAGTGTAAGCACAGTTTTATGACCTTGACAGTCTTCTCATTTGGGTAATATATCATTATGCGCTGCTGGTTTATACCAAACAAGTGAGCTTACCCCTTATGTCCTCTGCATGCTCTCTAACCAGTGTTCAGGACCTTCATCTTTCAGCTTGCATCCCCAAGACTCAGCCTTCTTGGACTGAGTCTTGAGAAAAGGAGAGGCAGATACAACATTACTACAGCTTACCAAGAATAAGCATCTGCCCTCTTCTAAGTCTTAATATGTTCTATGGATTCTTTTCTCAATCTTTTATATATCTAGCTGCTTTGTGCTTTAACCTAACACTGAGCTCACGATGTAAGTTGTAGGTGAAAATGCATTTTAACTGCACCTAAATAATTGCATGGCTTTTAAAGTCCTCTCCTTTCAAAATTACATTAAGCCGGGCCTCTGGAATGCAGTGGGAGAAAGAGACAAATCCATCTACAGGTGTTTTCTGGCTTAAAGGAAAGGTTGGAGGGGAGTAAGTGTGTGTGTGTGTTGGGGGAGGGGGGAGTGGGAAGAGCATCTGCAATCCCTTTGTTTGTTCTCTCAGGATCACAGAGGTTGTCTTTCTCTTTTGTTGAGATTAAGCATTTCCAGAGGTTACAGGAGTAGGGATGCTACAGGTTATATATTAGCATATTTCATGTCAGACAGAGAGCTGGCCTTGCAGTAAGATTTTAACTCTTTCTTTTCTAGATAATAAATTTATCTAGAATTTATCTTTTCTAGATAAATATTGTGTGAATGTTTTAGCCTCTATATTTATCGATATTTATCGATATTTTCTACACATTATACCAGAAGTAAACTTGTAGCACAATAATTATAAATAAGTGGGTAACATTTAATTAGTTCCAGTGAGTTTTGTTTGTCCTGGAGTGTTTGATTTCTGTTCTCTCCTGCCTTTTTATGCTCTTCCAGTTGCCACCGCTTTTCCTCACATCATTTTTGCACAGAAAGCAATACAGTGCTGCTTTCCACATCCAGAGGGCTCTGGACCTTCCTCACTGACTAGGGAGGTTCTTGGTCTCCTGCTGTCCCACGTCTGTTTTCACAGATGGAAAAAAACCCTAAAACCTCCAGAGAGTAGCTCAAGTTATGGGATACTTTTTCAGTAGGTAATACAATGCAGCACAGTAAGGACTGAGTAGCTAAATTAAAGCAACTTTGCTGAAAATATCCGTCTAGCATCTTTCCTGCTAGAAGAGTGCCAGCCCTTCACATTTCCCTCTTAATTTTTACCCTTTGGTTGACTGTAGTATTGATTTTTGCATTAAGGATGATTTAATCTTTCTTGCACCGTCTTATTAAGGGAGTTTGAAACCCTACCTGGAGTCTCTATTAGTGTTTGACATCACAAAGGGAAATGTCAACATATAATGAGATAAATTGCAATATCACAGAAGACTGGAGTACGACTTTCATGAAAGATGGATTTAGGCAACACTTACCAAAATAAAAAACATAAAAGGCAGAACCCTTCCTTTTCTGCATCCATCCATCTTTCTGTTTGTCTATTGCTGCATTATTGTATTTATTAGAGTTTGTCTTGCTATACAGTGGATTGCCAGAATCATGATTAAGAAGCTTATTCAAATGAATTAAAAATGTTTAAATGAAAAAGACCCAGAGAAGTAATTGCCAAAATTTAATCAAGGATTTAATTTGTAGCACAGACCAGCCAAATGGATTTTGCTGTTTTCACTGCACTGTTTGTACAAGGAAATTAAAAAGTATAAAGAGTCAAAGACTCAGCAGTGTAACCCTTTAAGAATATTGCAGTGTGCTCACTTATTCTCATTAGCCGTATTATATCAAACTTGCTCCTCAGGGCTTGCAGTTTGCAAAGCCAGACCACAGACACTGGAAAAAAAAGATGATAGCATTTTTTCCAATGTCATAAATTACTGCCAGCACACATTAGATGATTTCTCCACGCATTGCTGTAAGCATTTCAATAGTCGGTTAAATATCCCCCTTCTTAATGCCACTTAGTAATAAATGCCCTCATTTTAGCATGTCATCTTTAGCTGAACTGAAATAACTGAGACTAAGGAGCTGTCGGTGTTTGAAACAGAAACATTTTGCTTGCATCTGCTGCCGAGAAATACATACATGAAACCATTATGCTGTCTCTGTTTCATTGATAATAAGGTATCATCAAGCTTGGCATATCTGTTTGAACATGTTTTGCAGGAGTCTAATCATTAAGTAATATTGTATACCATTTCATCCATCATTTCCACACAAAGAGCCGTACAATGCAATTGACAGAACAATACTTTATGAGCCATGAATAGCTTGAGCAATGATGACTTCCAAGTAGCTCATAACAGACCCAGAATTGTGCTCTGAATTACAGCGCTGAAGGGGTAGGAGGAGAGATGAGAAGTCCCTGCTTGTGAGGAGGAGGCTGAGATCAAACACGCATTTCTTTCTGATTAGTTGTAGTTGAATTAAACAGTCAGCACAGTGCCAAACACTCAGCCTCCTTTACAAGCAGAGAGCAAAGATGCTACTGCAGCAGCGTGCAGCTTTGCAGAGCCTATGGCAGCAGTCAGGGCGGGCTGAAAGGGTACCAGGTTGGTCAGTAGCTGTGAACATTTTTTTTTTTTTCTGCTGAAAAGGATGTCAAAAGAAGCAAAATGAAGAAAACATGCAAAGCACAAATTGTGAGTGGCTTCTATCTGGCCCGGATGAGTTACAGGTTCTCCCCTAAGCCGAAAGTAGCATTAGTGATTTAAAAAATGGGAAGAAAAGAGTTTCACATTTTGTACAGACCCGAGGTGAATCATACCAACTGTAACAGCACAGAATGGCAGATGAGTGTGTAACACCGGGGACAGGGTGCAGTGCTGCAGCAGGACTGTTCCCTTGCTGCAGGAGAAAGGATTTGGTGTTCGTTTACAAGTGAGGTTTTAAAGGAAATTGTGTGAAGTCAGTGATTCTCACCCCTACCCTTCAGAGAGACGAAGGTGATGTTTACTATTTCTTCTTTTTTTTTTTTTTTTTTTTCCACTCTTCTAGCACCTAGTGAGCATTAGCTTTATGGCAGAGAGGTGGGTTCAGTCTCTCTGCGCAAAAGGATTAGTACCTCACATGATGAGACATTTTCTGAAAGGCAGGAGCCTTTCTGTAAGCAGAAGCAAGAACCATCTGTAGCTTCCTCTCTTTCTCTGCCTCTGCAATCCTTGGGAATCCCTGCTCCCTTCGTTTCTCATGTCCTGTACATTGGAAAAGTAGGGGGGTAGAGTTTTTGGAGAGTGAAAACTTTCTTCTCTTGAGATACTCGAGCTCCTGAGCTTGCTCAACTTGCTCCTGCTCCTACTCATTTTTGATTTGCATGTTGTTTTCACACAGTTGTTCTTTTCACAGAGCACTTCAATTTCAGGCATCTCTTCCTTGCTTAGTTATGTGGTTATAATTTTGTTTGCACAACAGAAGAGTAGCTGATAAACAAAGTTAAGACTTCAGAAAAGGAAGGAGTCCAAAATCTGGTGGTTGAGTTCCAAATATTTGAATTTTGTTCCTTATCCGATCTTCTGAGCCTTTTAAAGATTGTGGCAGTATAAATTATGCAGCTGCTTTTCTGGGTTTTTTTAAGTGGAACTTATAAAGGTCATCTTCTTAAATGAAATTGGAGTTAAATTCATGCATGTTTTTACTTAATTTCTCTTTTAGAGACATTTTTTAAACAGTCTACTATGAAATGTGAAATTCTTAAATTTAAAAAAAAAATTAACAAGAGCAAAAACATATTATGAGATATCAGAGGATATCATTCCACATGTGCAACATTATTTTCGCCTTTTATTTGCAAACCAGCTTTATTTGCCAGCCAGCTTTATTTGCCATTGCATTTCACTTGCAGGCATCTTAACATTTATGTTGTAGAACTGCGTGTAAGCCAATGAGCCCAACTCAGTTGAGCTCTTTTTCTTGGTCATAAAGAAAACCAACTTATGTGACTTTTAGATTGTACCTAAACCTTAAGAATCTCCACGTTTTGCTTTAATCTTTTTTACTGCTTTTTTGAGTTGTAAAACTAGCAGATGCTACGACGTTATTTTTTTTCTTCCTGGTGGCCTCTTGGAAATCTCTGCTTTACTAAGATGTTTCAGGAATGCAGTGATTTGTCCAAGATTACCCTGAATGCCTGTTTTTGAAAATGAGACTGAATAAATTTGTCCCATATTTCTTCATGGGATTTCCTGAGCAGAAGTATCTGTGCAGGAGCCATTCAGTCCATGTGTTGTGGGTTTGAAACATCGAGGAAAATCTTGGATAAATGGCATTGGGGTTTTTTTGTTTTTTTTTTTTTTTTTCTCCTTGCTAGACAAAATTTCCACCAGAAAAGAAAGTCCACAGAGAAGGAATTCACCAAGTAGTCCTGATCATTCTACTCTTATGCAAGAAGCGAATGTGGTCACTTCAGTGTGAACTGTGTGTTCTCCAAATACGTATATTTTTGTTGGTTATTAAAGAGGTACCTATAAAGACCTTGGGTTTTTTAGTTAAAAAAAAAAAACGCCCACATTTTCTGGAGGTGCTAAAGCGAAACAGTGTTGTGTGAAAGCTTTGCTTCCATGGCATGGCTTTAGCTTGTTAAAAGGGCCTGGTGAAAACACTGCTGCTTTCCTGTCTCTGCGAGTTCCTCAGCAGGAAATCAAACAGGGAGTTGCTGCCTTGATCCAAACAGACTCACACAGCATTTCATCAGGGAAACAGAGCTGAAGAGGAATGTTTAGAGTGATAAGCTTTTAGAAAATATTTCTGGGAGTGCACTTTTTGAACTGGTGAGCAGAGACAGTCTGTCTGTATCAGGCACTTCTCCTCCTCCTTATCATGGAATTTACTATTAAAAAAACCCACAGCCACCTCCTTGAGCATGGAGGGAACCTTTCACAATGCAGTTTCTCAGTAGCTGACACTCTGGAGTCATGCTGGAGGTAGTAAATGAATAAAGACATTTAAAAAAAAAAAAAAGTGAATAAAGCTATAGCATCTCAAGTATGTTAGAGAATCAATCATGGGCTTGAGCTCATTTGTTCCACTAGAGTGTAGTCTTATAAGAAGAGAACTGCTTGTTCCAGAAAAAAGTGTGAATAATGTGATAAAACAAAATGAACTGCAGAATATATTCTAGCCAGCAGCCAAGAAATTATTCACACTGACAGATATTACAGGTACGGTGCATTTTCTGTCTAGAATACCACCTTCTAGTTTCTCTTAGCATATGCATCATGATTGCTGTTTTCCAACTTAGTGAGTATAGAAATGCCCATGGTTGTGGATATGTGTTTGGGATACGCTTCCTTTTTTTGTGTATCATACATAGTATTCAAAGCAATAATCTTTTAGTTACAGCAATGACCTTGCTTATACAATATTCAAAACTATTTGACCGTTTTGAAACTTCAGGTATTTAGGATTGAAATCGAACCATCGTTTCTCTTCTGTTCTTGCTTTGAGCTGATGCACTAATGTGCAGGTTTATGTATATCTAAAGCTGAATAGACACTCAGGCCAGAAAAGAACTCTTGCTGTAGTCTGAAGTGATGTTTGTATGGGCTGCAGTTTTGCTTGAGCTGCGTTAAGGAATTCACTCATGGGTTTCTGTCCCATTAGTTGGGATGGTTTCTACTGTACCACTGTATACAGCACACAGCATCATATGGATCTAGATAAATAAATCCCTGTATTTCTTTAATGCTCATTTTGCATTTCTTTAATTTGTCCTCATAGAATCATTTAAAGTAGTTGTGCTGATGTCAGCTTAGCTTTGTTAAGTGTTGCAGCCTTTACTACCAATGTAATGAATCTTGGTATTTGCAAGAATTGTCTAAATTGAGTAGATTATAACAAATATTAGCAGCTCACCCCACAGCAGTAGGGCAGGAAAATGACTTGGAATGAAGGTGGGCAAGAAGGAGTTTGAAAGGAATTAAAAAATAGCCTGAAGATGGACAGACTTAGGGGAAGAAGTTAAAGGTAGAGGGAAGAAGATAGTAAAGTGAGATGTTTATCTATATACATGCCACTCTACTTTTCCGCTTATGGTTGCTGTGTTTGAAAAAATACTATGTTCCTTCTACTTACTTCTCTTATTAAATTGACAACCTGAAGCTTCTTTCATATGATTATTTGATATGTGGTAAGTGCTTTGCTCTTGATGCAAGGACCTTCTAGTTTTCTTCCTACTGTGATTTTTTGTGCATTCTATGGAATACATATATGTATCACACACAAACAGCCCCTCATCATTTATGAAAATACCTTCAAAGCCATACATGAAAAACTAGGGAGTTTATCTAAACCTGTAAGAGTCAAACTGATTATACGAGTCTGTTAGAGAAACATTACAAGTTGCATATTTTTTATTTTAAGTCAGGACATGATTAGCACCAGCACCCTCAACCAGTGATCAGGTTTGAATGAATATGTTCATATAAGTCAATTCTTTGCTTTTACTCCAAGGGTACTGTGATGGAGATATCTTTCAGGTTGCTCGGAAGATGGATTTATTCCTTTACTAAGTGGAGAGAGACATTGTTACATTGATTATGCACTTGCAATTTGCCTTTCACTCTTGGAAGTGAACTGCAGACATTGGTTTCATGTTTCATTCTACAAAATGTTTTGTTTGGGTCTGTTTCCTGTTGAGAGCCTGACTGGAGAAGGCTGAGGTCATGCATTTTGAAAGTACATCACTGTGTGCGGGTTTTCTTTATGCATAGCTTCTTTCTGAGTCAGAAGCTTATTCTGGTGTGAGTAGCCGTTTATGCCGTGTCCTATAAACTGTGTCAACTGAGGACATACCTTTGAGTAGTGGAAAGCAGAGAGAGCATAGTAACGACGGACCACAGTGGGTTTAGTGTAACATATGGGGAAACTTCCATTTAATCTCTGAAGCCTGCAAAAACCAAACCAGTGCCCTAACTCGTTGATATTCGATGTATATGAAAGTCACGTTCTTCAGAGTTACTGATAGACAGCCAATATGTGTTGTGCCATTGACTTCGTACCAGCAGAGACAACACGTTCAGCAGTGTTATCTGTGGGGCCTTTGCTTCAGACCAGTTCTTCTCATCAGACTCGAGCTGCATGGGAGTTCACTTCTAAATGGCAAGGTAGTTGACATATTGTGTCTCAATTTAAGCCCCATTACCATTCATTAGACATGCTCCTAGTTAATTATTTTAAAAAATAAATGTAAATAACAAGTGTTAATTATACCCTCGAGGCCATTGATGTGTACCATGTTGGCATTTCATGTTAGAAAGGCTGCCTGAAATTAGAATAAAAAGCAGTACTAATGCAAGGAGGAGGTTTCAGGAAATATTATTGCTAACGTAATATTTTATAATAACAATTTCATTAATTATAAGTCTTAATATTTAAATAATGTTCTGTTGAGAACCTGTTAGGAAAATAATTTAGGTGATTTGTTGGTTCTTGTTCTCTACATTTGAAAGGCTTATTTTCTTAAAAATGGTTTTCAACCAGCTATAACATCACACACTGTTTCTGAGGCAGTCTATGTACATGTTCACTATGGGTTTGTGTCCTATCACTTTTGAATATTGACAGCTTTCTAGAGAAAGGTTATAATAGTCTGTACCTCACCGGTGTTGTTCCTTCTAGCTATCTGCTCTGTGACTTCTCTGAATTCCCCAAGTTTTTTTTAAAATTCTTAGCAAAAAAATTCTTCTTTCCTCACCGCGTAGCCAAATAAAGTGGGTTTTGTACAGTAAATCAGTTTGTATTTTTATCTTATTGTAATTTTCTGGCATGGACTGTCTGAACAAAAAAAGAAACTTAGAAGATGCTACATAAGCTGTGCTTTGTGGGTCCTTTTGTCTCTCTCAATGCCATGTACTATGTGATGTGCATTGCATTTCATTTTTCTTAGAAAAATTTTCTTCTCCACAGGGCTTGTAGGAGTAATCACATGTACACTTCCAGATTGTCCTCAAGAATAATTTTCTGTCAAATTATGTTTAGGACAGATCCTTGTTGTGAGGGAGAGCCAAGGCAGAACTTGTTTTGCATTAAAAACTTTGTGGCATAGAAGGTTAAGTCCCACACCTAGATCTGACTCAAGATCAAAGGAGTGGTCTAGGGTTTGCTCCAAAGCTCCGGTGATAACTGCTGGATCCAAGCCCCTGACCTGTTGCTCCTTCCCAGCATTCCTTGGCCATGATGCCAACTGGGCTGTCGACTGGTATTGTCAGTGGATGAGAAATATCTGTCTCAACACTGAGACAGGCAGTCTTCTTCTCTAGAGAGTCTACAGCCAAAGTCAAGATAGAGTTAGGTTTCCACAACAGACTTCTTCACTCTGGGAATTCCACACAGTACTGGACAGTTGTCCTGTTTATACCCAGGAGTCACTGGCATCAGGACTTCCTGTTTGTGGAATCTTCTGTTCCTGCCTGCAATCAAAGGGTAAAAGAAGGTGGAAATAAATGTCCATTTCTAGAGGACACCATGACAAAAAGAAGAGGGAGAGAAAAGGAGAAGGAGAGAGAAGGAGAGAGGGGAGGGAGGAAGGAAAGAAGGCAAAGCTTTTTCTATGCTTGAGCTCATTGTGATAAAGGCTTTTCTTGCAGCTTCTGCATCCCCTTCTGATGGCGCACACATACCTGCAACAATATGTTGTGGCCTTCTCATGATGGCCCTGCCTTACCAGAAGGCTCCAGTACTGATCTATCTACCTTCTAGCACGGGCTAACCCAAAAGTTGTGCAGACTGCAGCTTAACTTAGAGTGCACTTTGTGCAGCTGTGTATCTTGGACCGAATATTGTTCCTGGTGCTTATAAGCTCTTGTAGATAAATAGGAGGTGTCACGTCCCCTGCAGATCCTGCCAGCAGCGACTTCTCTTCCCCAAGTGCCAGTCAGCCTCCCTGCACAACCTGCCACTTTCCTCCACCCCTTCCTCAGCCTTCCTTCGTGAGGAGTTGCAGGGCTGTCTTCTGTGACTCAACACGGGTCTAGAATCTTTTGATTCTTGGAGTAAATGCAAGGACACCCTTCTCCGAGTGACTGCAGATATTGCATCCTTTATCTCTTGAAACTATCCACATCACATCACAGGCTGTCTTGGCTTGCTTGAGAGGGAAAAAAAAGAGATATCTTCCCCTTCAAATCACATTGTGGCTTTCCATTGCTTTTACTCTGCATAGGGCTGCAGTGATGCCAATCGATACCTCTGTGAGATACGCGGTATAAGTCTGTGGAGCCAAGTCTGGGTGCTGCCGATAGTGCTTTGATCTTTCTGGGTATGCTGAAAGCCAGTCAGTGTGTCAGAGCCTGGCAATATGCTGCATCTCCTGCAAGAAAGTAGATGTGAACTTTTCCTCTTGGGTTTTGTGACCGGGGTAATGACAGGATAAATTATATGCTGAGCAGTATTGTGTAAACTACGTGGAAACCTGTTTTTCTAACCAGCTGGTCAGGTTTTATATTGACCTGTGATCTTTCTATGAAAAATAATCACAAATCACCTTGTCTGACTCTTGACAGTGTTATTGTTTGTCCTATATTCAGTAATAATATAAGGAAATTCCAAGTAATTTTATCTTGTGTTTGTAAGGAAGGGAATGTGGAGGCTGCTGTAGAAATTTGAAGCGTTGTATAAACTGCTTCAGGCGTTTAAATACATTCCTTTTACTGCCTGGGGCATTCCTTAGCCCTAGAATATCCTAAAATTTTCAGTTTGAGGAGAGGGTCGTTAAGATCTGCTCCCATCACTACTTCTACTGTTTGTCTCTGCGTTAAGATTGAGATTGAAATTATTTAGTTTTTAAATCTATTTAAAAATATGCACAAATGAACTTACGAGAAAACGTTGCCCTAAGCATAATTTTATGACCCATAGATTTTGAATATTTAAAGCAATACTAATAAAAATAAAGCAGGGAATATTCTCAGGGGTTTAATTTTGCTGGTGTGTGTTGATCTGATGGTTTGTGAGTTTTACTACATTTCATTAGGGAAATTTTACCAGAGAAATGGAGTTGAATATACAAAATAGTTTATCTTAAATTGGCAGCATGAATCCTCAGCAGAGCTTGTTTACAAGTACTGATTCACTTGAACACTTACTTATGAAGAAACATTGTGGAAATAATTTTATTGCCTGTAGTACTTAAGCAAGACAGATTGAAAAGGACTTAGTGAAACCATCTTCTTTTTGATGGGAGTCTCTCTACATGTATTTATGTGTTGGACATTACTTTCCTATCCATCAGTATATCTCAGGATAAGTTCAACAAGCCCATTTTCAGATATCTTCATTGAATTTTTCTAAATATTGAAATTTGAAATCAAATAAATTCTGTGAAGTCAACAGCGCTGAAAGTTTACTAGATCTCAGCCTCAAAGGGGAAAACTCTCTCAAGTTTAAAAACATTGAAAGCAAACACATTCTTTCCAGCAAAGCTTAAAAGTTATAGACAGACCTCTCTGAAACTCAACCTGACACTCTCCTCATAATGCCATAAGCTAATGATCTAGTTACACTTTCAAAGTGGCCAAACACCACTAATATACACAGTGTATTTAAGAAAAAATTTTCCTAATGTTCAAAACAGAAGGAGAAAAGTTTTCTTTATTTCAAAACCAATTTGCCTTCTCACTGCATCTGTAATTTAGGTCAGGTTTTTTGTTGCTGCTGTTGTTTTGGGCTGTTTGTTTTGTTTGATTTGGTTTTTTTTTTTTTTTGGTTGGTTTTGTTTCATTTATTTATTTTCATTTTATTTGGGACTGTTTTGGGTGTTTACTGAATGCTTTCTCTCCCAACCCACACTCTAAAATTCAGCAGCATGTTAGATTATTGTTTACTTTCCCTTGGAGATTACTTGATTTATATTTCCTTTTCAAGATAATGGAGGAACTCTTTGAAGTGAAACATTTAATTGGAATTAAGTATTCTGTGGGGTGACAGAGTGATTTCAGCCATTGAGAGGTGAAAAGGAAAAAACAGTTCTCTTCATTCAAACATCATATGTTTCTTCCTTGATATTCTGGTCTTTTTTTCTTGATATTTGAAGCCCGACTGCAAACAGGTATTGGAGAAAAACATTACTGTGTTCACACAAGACTTCTCTTCTTGATTCTAAGTCCGAAGAGATTTGGGTAGACATTTAAACAGCTCCAGACATTTCAGGGCTGACTTAGCTTTAATACTTCTGTCATGTTTCTCTGCCTCTTCTGTTGTGTTGACTGGTGTATAAACTCTGTTATTAGAAAGTGCTATGCACTGCACTCTAGCAGGCATGTTTTACAAGTTTAATGAAGACCAGTTTTCTAATATGGCCTATTGGGTTGAATGGAAGCTGCAATTTCTCCCTAAGTCCCAACATGAGATAGCTTTACAATGTGCTGAAACTAAGAGCTGCTTGCTGAGATTGGAACTGCTCCTCACAACACCCAAGTGAGCTGCAAAGCAATGTCAGTTTGTCATCTTTTACTGTTTGTTCCTTTTCTTTTATTAGAGTTTAGTCGCATTGCGCTTACGATATTACGGGGCTAGTAAAGAGGGCCATTTCCAGTTTCTTATTTGATAAAGCGATTTGGTAAGTACAAATAGCATTTAGGTAAAAATTTAGATTAATGTAAACAGAAGAACAGCAACCAGAATTACTTAAACAACTATAATTTATACTTTAGAGTATAATACCACCTACCAGAGAAGGGAATATTCTGTCTGTACATGTCTCTCAGTATGTCTGATGATACAATATGACAGCTGCTTCTGAAGTTGCATTTATATGTAAGGGAAAATAAATGTACAAAAATGAAGTATTGAGTATACCAGCTTGTGTACAAGATGAATTTTGGACATTTTGACCTGCATATTCCTCTAGTTCGTCTTTCCTGGCATTTTCTTTTCCTATTGGAAACTTCTGAACAGCATAATGCACACATCACTGGTGACCTCAAAAGGAAGGGTGCTTTACCTGTTGTGTTCTCATTTTCACTTTAAAAAGGATGGAAATGTCGAATCTTTCAGTGAGGCCTGGAATTTGTCCACTGCAAGGTAAGAGGAGTTGCATTGAACCTGGCCAAATGCAGTAGCTCATCAGAGTGGCTCTCAGCAGAAGCTTAAAGAAGAGGCATAAGCACTGTGAAAGTACAGTAGGATATTTCTCTAAGCAATAGAATAATATGCCTTTTGGTAGCCAGCAGGGGAATTTTATTTCACTAAAATGAGAAGAGAAACACCAAATTTCTCAATGAATTAAGATTTCGTTTTATCCCTAAATGACTTTAGACTTTTAAATTCAAATGTTGCTGCTGGAGAGGAACAATTTTCTATAAAACTTTAAAAAATCTTTAATTATTGTTCTTCTCCGCTCTCCTTTTGGGGGACACCTTTAACAGCTTATCCACACAGGAAACCAGTGAGTAATAACAAAAAAGAAAATATGATTGTTGGAAACACTAACGCTTTCCTAAAAAAGTCACCCCCATCTCTGAAGCTACTATCTAAATCCTTGTGTATGCTCTAGATGTGAGGGGAGCACTTAGTGAGAAGCAGCCTATTAATAAATACAAACGTGGAAAAACGTCTGTCTGTGAGCAGCTACCTCTCTTCACATGTGGTCTTTCTAAAAGTAGTGGGCATCCATAGTGTTCATAGATATTGGTGCAATAGATTGCTTTTATCACAAAATCTAGCCTTAAAATCTTACCTAATTGATCTCCATTAACCTTGAAACATCTGGCTGAGTGTATGGTTTGACTTACCTGTGACAAATGATATAGTAAGG
Source organism: Cuculus canorus (assembly GCF_017976375.1). Taxonomy (NCBI): domain Eukaryota; kingdom Metazoa; phylum Chordata; class Aves; order Cuculiformes; family Cuculidae; genus Cuculus; species Cuculus canorus. The sequence continues at coordinate 116,943,671 of NC_071402.1, forward strand.
GAGAGAGTATATCACCAAGGTGCAGAGAAGAGCTACTAATACTAGTGAATACAGTCTGCAGCCCACCAGTCTACTTTGCAATGTGCATAGAGTAAAATCATGGCTTGCATTTAAGCGTAATTATCTTGAGGAAATGTTTAGTTTCCCTGAAGTTTTCATATTGAACTTGAAATTATGATCATTAATAGTAGTGCCTGCAGTGCATCAGGCACTTTCAGATACAGTGCCCTGAAGTCGTCAACGTGTGCACCACCGTTATGAATTCTAGTGTTATCAATATTGCTGTTGTTTGAAGCAGTGCTTCTTCATAACCAATAGCTATGGGAATTGAAATGAACCAATAATGTTTCATTAGGGTTTGAGCCATGGCAACAGTGACTATCAATATTCTTTGTAGTGTTTTCCCCCTGCTAACAATGGTGGAAGCTGGGTAAAGGCGATGCGTTGGACTCTACAGATCTCAGCACACTTAAAATCATACCTTCCTCAGCTATCGCCTTGCTAATCTTTCAACTTTGTATTTGCATCTGGAGGAGTGTTATAAATAAATTTTTCAGCTAGACATCTGGTGGTGGGATGACCTGTTTGTGCCCTCTTACAAATACACAAATTTAAGGCAGGTCCATTTTTTTGATATTATATTAAATGCAACATAATTGCTTAAGCTCTGAAAGCAAGAAATTTCAGTGCCTTCTCAGAAGACGATGGGGATAGCCTGGTTCCATTCTCACTCAGCTGCTGGCTTTATGGAAGGATTAAGGCTTTATCCTACTTTGAGGGAGATAGCATTCTTTTCTTTAGAAAAATGGACCATGTCTACTTGCATTATTCTGTCTTTAATCTTAGAGGGGAAAATTCTCCTATAAAACGTTGTTATAAAGCAGATGACTAAATAGCACTTAGTTTTTTTAACATTGTAGCCGATGACTGAAAAAGTAATATAATCCTGGTGAGCAGTTAGTCTTCTGTTCCTCCGCAAAGGATGGATGACGATGACTGTAGTACTTGAGATAAAAAGAATATGGCTGAAAATTAATTTTTAGGTGGCTGGTTGTATTTATTTTGCTGAGATTTTGGTCTACCCTTGTTATATCTGGATAATGCAAGAGACTGTTTAAGGTAAGAATTGTTCTTTTCTGTTTTTATCTGCTAAAATAATATTGTGTTTCATTATGCTATATCCTTTTTAAATGAAGTAAGGCTGCATTGCCCATTTCAGATAATATTAGAAATGTTCCGAACCCTCATTCATTCTGTGGAACTCACCCAGCCACAGACACACTAGAAATTTGGCTGGTAACCATTCAAATTACAGCTCCAATTTTGTACTTTGCTATATTTTCTTGGACAACAGCAGGGCTCTCGCTTACTTTCTGAGCAGTTCTGGGTTTTTTGTCTACTGTCCTGTCAGGAGACTTAGAGGAGACAACTGTAAGCCCCACTAATAATACAGTGTAGTTGGGAACACTGTTGTAACGATGCTCAAGAATGTCTACAGTCTTGAAAAGATTTTTTGAGAGAGGGAATTGCTAGATGAAGACACTTCAATTGGGGGACAGGTCATAGACAGGCCTCAGCTGTGGTGGCCAGTTTGGTGGTGGTGATGGGGATTTAGATAAATATTAATTGCATAGGCAATACAAACAGAATTAATATATTTGTATCACCTTATTTCAAATGTATGCTTATCATACTTTCCATGCTCTAAGTGCCGTAACCAGAATTGGAGTGCAGAGGTAGTGTGGTATGTGCTTTTATTGGAAGATCGTGATTAAGAGTAAACAATGTCTAAAGCAAGTGTTAGACCTTAGTGATCTGTAGGAGACTGAGAAGAAAGCAGCGCATACTATGTTTATTGAAAGCAATCAACCAGAATAGTTTAATTTGTAATGAAATTGATTTACTTGAATGGCATCTTCAATCTGAGAACCGAGGTATTTGACTGTGTCAAAAAAAGGGAGTACAAGCTTAGTGAACAGCAGCTGCAGAACTCTGAAACAAATGAGATGAATCTATTCTAAAATATGTAGGGGTGTATGTAAATGTTTTATATATTCTACATGTAAAGCATATTTTATGGCCAGAAGCACTGAGCAAGATGATTCTTGACTTTCCTTAAGTCAAAATGGAGCACTGGGTCAATTTAGAGAACAGAAATGTTGCACGCTGCAGCAAATACAATGAGCAACTGTGTGATGTTATTTCTTAAATACATCTTTCAGGCTACCAGATGTGAATCATTTTTATTTTCTTGTTTAGATCAACATTCTCAATTCTATTGTCACTGGTCTATCTTTATTTGCACTTCCAATTAGCATAGCCATTGTCATTAAAAAAAAAAAAAACAAACAAACAGAAAGGACATTTATTTTATTTTTCTGTTTTATAGTGAGGTTAGAGGTTGGTATGACATACAAGTTTGTATACAAGAGTGTAACTGTCCTCTGTTCCTAACTGTCTTTCTCTCAAATAAAATGTAAAGCATGGCCAAGTTTGTTTTAAATGCGCTGGAGAAAAGAAGAGGGACCGAGAGAAGTTTTGGTGGAGCACAAAGACGACAGCAACTGTTGCAAGAGCATCCAATGAAACATTTCCTGTTGACCACTACAATGCTGTAAAATGAAATAGAAATTCCTTGTCATTATAGCTGGCCTCTCAAATTCACAGCATTATATTAGGAAGCTGAAGTGCTACTATTCCATATAAGCCTTTTGGTTCCTCCACGTTTTGCCTGCTCCACCACTGCCTTTTATTAGTGTTCATTGAGTACTGCACTGTAAAGATTGCCTTTCATGCTGGGAGGAGGAAAAACAAGGTATGTTAGCCTGTACAAGAAGCCTCTTTCCCCCTCCTTCCCTCTTCTTCCCCCTTCTTCCACCTTCGTCCACCTTCATCCCCTTCCTTCCTCCTTCTTCCCACTTAAGCTCCAGCCTCACAGCATTGCCCCCACATTGGTGCACGGGGAGATGGTGTGGGTTTTGTTTGGTTTTTTTTAGCCTATTCTTTAAAGCTGCCCTAAAAAAAGAAGCTGATCACAATGGCAGCCTTCCTGATGAGCTCTTCATTCAGGAATGGGTTGAGACTATCTATTATTTTGCAGGAATAACTGAGATGGTGTCTAGCAGCAGCAGTACTGGCTCTATGGAGCTGAACTGAAACTAAAGCCTCAGAGAAAAATACATGCTCATCCTTTCTACCCAAAAACTTCCCTAGTCCCCCAGTTTATGCAACAGCTCTATCAAGCAGCCGATTCACACACTGAGGGGAGCGTATGTTTTATGTGTAATTGAATAGCAGCTCTCTCAGGGCTCTTATGCATTTAACTCATTTTTCATATGGGAAGAAAGAAAAGAAAGGCTCCATATGTTTTGAATTTACTTTTCTGGAATTGGGACATTGCAGACCGCTCCTGTGCCTCCTTGGGAAACAGGTAACCACTCAAGCAGTCCTCCAGCTCATCCACTGGTCAGCCCTTCAAAACCAAGCTACAGAGCGGAGTTTCATGAGAGGAGCGTAACCCACTTTTTCCCATTAATGTCTTTCTTTTCCAAATGAATTTCCTGGGGAGATTTTTCAAGTTAGTTTTTGGGCAGTATATGAAACCTTTGTTAAACTCAACTCAACTCCACTTTTGCTGCCAACTATAGGGACCCTTGGGGCAACTTCATAGGTTGTAGCCATGTCCACAGTGTGCAGATGTTGTGCAGAGTGATTGGAGTCACTGCTCATGCATGCTACACTGTGTCGCAATGCACAGTAAATCCAAAGCACTGAGCCATGAATGTGTCATCCAGATGATTTGTGCAAAACAATAAATCCAGCATTTATTGTATTGGGATTTACATGTGGACATGTCATCTATTTGTAAACAACATATAGAGTCTGATGTTCTAAACTGAGTTTACCAAGCGTGTGCAATAGTTATGGGCATAGATTTCTCTAAGAAAAAAATCCTGGATAAAAATTGTTTGAGTCAACACTGAAGGATAAGTACATAAGGCGTGGGTAGAAAAATTAATGTTGATGTCATTGATGTCACACACTGAGTCTCTTCTTTTTTACTTTTCATTTTCCATGGGTTTGTTTTGTATTATTAATTTTTGCATCAATAACTCAAAGAGAAGTTATCTTTGAAGAGTAAATACTTGCTACAGCACCAAAAATTTTCTTTCAAGTGAAACTACTGCTTCCTGGGAAGCATATCCATTCAGAGTAGACTATTCATTTTTTGTGAAAGATGTGACTGGCTGTAGTCTATTGTTATACATTGTTTATAATTGTCTTCATTTGCAGATAGCACATTTTTCATAGCATAACATATTTGATCACACTTACAGAAAGCATTTGAAGTGTTTTCCTCAAAATTAATGACTAATAAAAAATGACAAAAGAAAAATCCCATGCCATTAGAGTTTGCTACATAGTCTTCATGAAGGAAAAACATTTTGGCTTGGCCTGAATTCCTGTGAAATTAAAGCTCTTTTACTGGACATAGCAATTAATTTAATTGTAGCACTGGGGATTTGGATAGAAGCTGATCTGCAGGTCTCTGTCTCACAGTCAGCGTTATCTATGTGTGCTAACTTCAACTTCAGCTGAGGTATTCACAGCCAGAAACTCTGCATCTATAAAGTGATCTTCCTAGTGATAAATGCTTATTATCTGGGAGAAAAGAATTGGGTGGAGGAAGGAGGAAAGGCAAGGAAGACTGCGAACCTGCCTAGCTTAGATATAGGGAGGTTGATTGTGTCTGATGCTGAGCCATCCTCGCACTTTCCTGTGCTCAGCGGCCAGGCAGCTTTCTGTTGCTTCTCTTCCAGCTTGCCATGCTGCGTACTGGCAAGGTGGCAAGGGGACCTGCAGCTGCAGGAGAGAAAAATGATCTATACAAAATGTCAGTAGTGTCACTCACATTGCACTCAACTGTCCCCTATTTCACCATGATAGGCAACTCATTCCTGTTCATTTTGGCAGGAAAAGGAGGAAAATGAGCTCTTCATTTTTTCACTAGTGCCCACATTGAATGGACGCTGTCTAAGTCCATCAGTCATCCCTGCCTTGCTCAGGTGTGGGGTTAGAAAGTGAGGGTGCCAGTACTGGTAAACCAGGAGTCCAAACAGTCTAAACTGGATAGTGCGAAATCATGAGAAATGTGTATGACTGGTATTCAAAATGAAAGTTTAAATTAAATTGACTTTTGCTTTCTTTAAAGAATTCAATTTTCCCTCTTCTCTAGAAGAGGGAAGGACAAGTCTAAAAGCTACACCCTAAGATGGTATTTTTTTTTTAGAAAAATGAATTATTTTTCTTGTTAATAAGGTACAAACATTCACTGTGAGGACAAACTCTGGAATTTCCAATTCCAGTGAGTGACAGCAGCTCCACTTCTCTCCAAAGGTAGGGTCTTAATTTCTTATGGATGTGAACTTCAGCCATCCTTCATAAATACAGAGCAGATGTGACTGAGAGCTTCAGAGCTGCATTGTCACCTGGGAATCATCACAGTGCCCCACCACGCTGACTCCCTCCTTGTGGTGCAGGGAGGGGAAGAGAGAGTGCTTGGCCCTACTGCAAATTCACAGTAGGTAAAGTCAGTAGTAGGAAGAGGCCACCAATCTGGCATGATGGACTGTGTTTGAAAACTCTGGGATGTAATGTGCTGGTCTTCCTATGCTACAAGGTATCTGGAAAATGGAACATTTGGAGGGTAAATTGTTCTTGTTACTGCTGTTGGCTTCCTGAAGTAGCATCAGGTGTGTTATTGAGGGTTCTGCCTTCTTCCCCTTTATCTGGTGTCATTTTTATCTGGCTGGATGGTAATACCGAGCTATGGACATGCCCAGGACCTGGTGGTGTGGGTGCCAGGCTAGCAGGTTGTTGTGACTGTATGATTATGAGTGCGTGCAACTGTGGCAAGTGAAATCAATTCTGCGGTTTCTACCGCTGGATGTCAGGAACAGAAAATTGCATGAAACCCATAGTATGATTGAAATTGCCAGGAACATTTAAATTATGGAATCACTGTGCTCTCAGGCTGTAAAATTAAATGTTACTGCTCACTGGAGTAATTGAGTTGAAATGGCTTGCAAGAAAGCACTCAAGTAATTGTCATTTGGAGAAAGTATTGTCTGTGTTCAAGTTTACATATTCGCTTTCTGGACGGGGAAGCTGGTACAGCACTTCTGCGACATCCATCAGGTATGATACATCAGCCATGCCAGAACACTGAGCCCAGCCTCACCTAAGATATGCCACAGCCAATGGGAAGGAAGAATGCAAGGGTGAACAGTTTCACACGCAAAAGCCCTGTGTGTAAATGAAGTTCTGCATTTTGCAGCGTCTGTGCAGGCCAATAGGGATGCAAATGCAGAGGTGACTCAGGCAACCTGAGTGTTCCTGTAACCCAGCCAACCATGGTAGGGCTGTATCAGAGAGTGGAGCCAAGAAAGGATACTGCACAGTTAGCTGTAACAGTATTGTTAACACATCGTGTGCTGAGCACCAGAACTAACAAAGCTTTGTTTCCTGTAGATTTCTCTTGGAAAGTTCATTGATGGGGACGTTTCAGAAACTCAGAAAAGTGAAACTCTTTCATGATGGTGTTTTTTATAAGGCATCTCTCCTACATAGATGCTCTGCTGTCTATCAAAATGTGAACATATACTACTTTTTTTTTGTTTTCTTGCAGCTGGGGGAACTTGTTTGGTCTCTCATTTCCCTTTATGGCAAAAGACTTGTCAAGCTATATTTTATCTTTAAAAACCTTAGCTTTCTGTTGGGTTTTGGCAGTAAGCTGCCATTATGTTAAGAAATGATGAACAAACGAACAGCGTGTTTGCCTCATTTCCATAGGAACTAGGGTAAAACGGCCACTGTTTACTGATAGGAGATGGGAATGATGTCTACTTTTGGTTTTGTAGTCATCTTCCAAACATGACGGTGTAAAAGAAGAGAACTGAAAGTGAGTGTGTGTGTGTGTGTGCATGCACATGGGGAGCGGAGCACACATTGAAGAGTGAGGCCATTCCCATGGAGCTTTTCTGCTTTTCTCTGGCATTCAGGTAGAAGAAAATACTTGCTCTGAGCTGCTGGTTGTCTTCCACTAGGAAAAAAAAAATTAAAAAAATCTGGGAAATTAGTAGCTGTGGTTCCTAAGAGCTTAGCTGAACAGGAACAATTGCTCCATCCAGTTGAGAAATGAAGCAATAATTAGGTGAAAAAAAGAACAATGTAGGGCATAGTTAATTGCTCAGCTAATCGTGCAGCAGTGCAGTGCATGACCAGAGGGAGCCCTTGAATGGACATGAGACTGAAAGCAGGTGAAAGAAGCATTGCAATCACCTTGTGGAATATACCATACTTCCACTTACATTGCATTAACTAAGCAGGAAGGCCTTGAGAGCGATGTTTTTCTTCATATTTCGTATCTGCCCAAAGTGCTTATCTGTCTTTATCTCTGCGTATTGATTTCTCTGTGCTCTGAGCCCTAAGTAACAATGCACCTGCCCTTCTAACTTATGTTAAAGCATTATATTGGGAACTGTCTAAAATCAGGTTTAAAATTGAGGCATATTAGTTTAAACTGTTTTTTCCTATCAGTGACAGTCTGGAGAGACTGAAGTGTTCTTGCTAGCCAAAGGAGATTAAAGTGAGCAAATTCTACCTCAAAATTGTTTGCAGAGATTTTTTCTGCTATCTTTTATTCCCCTTAACTAGATGGCTCTGCTGTCGCAGTTAAGCAGCAGTCAGTGATGGAGAACAAAATTTCTTTTCTTTTTTGGTAAATAAAAGTGCCTTGAGAGAGTATAGGTTACGTTCAAATGGTTGCTGCTTTATGCTGCTCCAGTGATGTAAAGCAGCTGCTAACTCACTGTAACCGTTCGACTGAACTGGATTTACAGTCTTTACATTGCTGTGATGATGCAAGGCAGCTGGACCAGTGAATCTGTTCACTTAAATGAAACAAAATACTTAGATAATTAAAAGTACAATGCTACTTTTATCTCTGTTTGACATTTGTTTTTTCTTCACTCCCTGTTTATAAAGACCAGATTGTGCCCATTGTTGCCGTCATCTGAAATTAAAGGGAATGATGATGGAAAAGAGTACTCAAACTGAGGAAGGGCGACAGAATTCAGCAATGGGAAACAAGTCAGAAATAGCAGCCTTGAAGTGACAAGCCTGTTTGAATTAGGTAGAAAAACTATTTAACTCTTCTAACAAGCCAAATATGTCCTTATTAAACAGGTATTCTGTAGCCAGCATTGCAGTTAAGGGTCTAATCCTGCCATATTTACTTGATTTGCATTGCATCTCCTCTTGCATCTCGGGACAGCGGGTCCTGTCGTGGTTAACGGTAGCTTTCTAAGTCAGCATTACGTATCTTTTATACCAAAAAAACCATTGAACCTTTTGGTGAGAAAGTTCATCTCTTTTTTGTTTTGTGTTTTTTTTCCCCTTTCTTTTAACTCTGCAGAGTTCTTAGTGAGACAAATGTGCCACATTTTGACAGGCTTTGCACTTCAGGAAGAGGTAAATAAGTTTCTCCACCCTTATTTATGCAATCTGGTTAGTCACAGGAAAAAAAGCATCAAACAGGTTAAGGCAGACTAAGGTAATATTTTCTATGATTATAAGTAAGTGAAACCATGAATACTTTTTACATTTTTTTTTTTTTTTTTAAAGCAATGATCCCATTTGCAAGCGAGGAATGGTGGAGTGCCTGATGAGGAACTATCGGGAAAAATGGGACGAAGCTAGCTGCCATTTAATAGAAAAGCCTAAAAAAAATGCCAAAAAAGGGAAGTAGTCGTGTTGTGTAGCTGCACAGTGGGGTTTGTGTCATGTTGTTTTGTTTTCCTGCTGACATGTTTTTGCCCATTGGTTTGTCTGAAAGGCAAGCTGGAATGCACCGTGATGAGCTGCCCTCCGCTCGGGCGGCACGGTGCGGTGCAAGAGAGCCTAGCAGCAGGTCTGGTGTGTGGTGATTGATCCCTCCATTTAGGAGGCATAATGCCTTCTGAAGCAAAGAGCAGATCAAAGACTTTAATGATTGACAGCGATTTATGCAGCTTTTGTTTTTAATTCCTTGACTCCTGACACTTTAAGACGGGACTTTATAAAAGAAGGATGCCGTATCCTAGGGTTACGCCTCCCTTCATAACAGGGAAAGCCGGAGGAGTTGTGGAGACTGATACCCAGATTTCAGATATATTAGTTTTTATTTAAATCTGAGATTCAGAGGTTTGTGGGCATGCTGTTTCTGTTATTAAATCATTATGCACCTACCTGGGGGGAAAAAAAGCCAACAATCTTACCAGGAGTGCCTCTATAAACATTTCTTACTCTCCATAGTGTAAGGCTGGTATATTAAAAATTCTTCAAATAGCTGACCTCGACAGGTGTTTTATTTGAGCAAACAAAACAATAGATAGTAATATAATCCCTGTGGAGCTGGCATTAGGCTTTGTGGGAAATGCATAATTTCCTTTACTGAATATAGGAAGCTGCGCAAATTTAATTTCTTCATTTTTGTCATTAATATCAAGCCGTCCTGGAGCTCTTTGCTTCTTGGGGCTGAGGTTCGAAGCCTGTTGCGTGCAGTTACACAGAGGGGTTTTCTGTGGGTTGTGTTATGTATTTCAGCAGTGCAACACACTCGGGGGTGTCTGCCAGCCAGGGCGTAGCGTAGAGTAGCCCAACAGTCCTTTTACCCTGGGAGCAGGTGTTACGGCATCATGCTCGCACGAAAATAGTGAGCAGTCTCTTCTGAATGGTGCCAGATATGCTGTCAGTCCCTGCAGTATAGTATAAAGCCATTTTGGCTCCTTGCTCCTGGAGGGCCACATAATTTAAGGACTGGTTTGTTAGTTTGTTTGTTTGTTTGATAGTTTTAATCTAGACCATATGTAGGTTGCATTTTTAGTGGCTGTATTTGACATGATCTGGAAGGATGACGTCAACTTAAACAACTTAAAAGACACACTTTGCTGACAACATTTTGCCATTCATCCATGCAGCAGAATGCGTGGTGGTGTCCTGGGGTCTCCAAAGAGCGGGATGGTGGATTTCCTAATTCACTCTCGCCGCTTTGCTGGGCAAGACAGGGGCCGGTGTCACGACGTAGGCATGGCCTTGGAGGTTCCTAACCCAGCCTTCAGTTTCAATGGCAAATAAAGAGCAGTCCTGAAGTAAGTTTAAATCTGAAATGTAAGTTAATTTAGGCTATTGTGTATGTACTACATAAAGTAGTGTTGACTCATCTTTTCATTTTCCTTTACATATAAGTAAACTCCACTGTTACATTAGTAAAAGCTGCTGTTGCTTTAGCATTACCGTGAAAAAAATGGTACTAAAGGGGTGCCATCTCCAGGTTAGGTGAACCAGCAGCTTCACCCAGGATGGCAAATGCTGCATTTTTTTGCTTACTATGAAGCATGAGGTCCTACCCATTAAGAGACATCATGACTGAACTGTGGAAGCCATTAGAAAAACCCATCACTATATTTTATTGTCTTCATAATGTTCATGAATTAACATCTGCATTTTAAGCATCATTGACTGTTAAGTCCTCTATTAACTATTTATGTATCTTCAGAAAGAAAGTGGTCTTGTAGCACTGTTCTCGAGGGGGCTGAGCTATGCTTAATTTCTAGCTTGCAAGTTCTGTTCAGCTTGCTGGGAGTAGAAATATTTCCTAGCTTTGAACATAATTTCAGAAGAAGATATTTGAACATGGGAGTCCAGTAGCCCAAGTTTACAGTGTTAAGACAGTGGGGAAAAAAAAAAAAACAACACCGTTTCTTTATAACAGAGCGGACACGAACATGAAAGAGCCAAAACCCAAACCCCAAACCAGAGGGCTGTATTTTCAAAAGTAATTTAAGGCTGCATTTCATACATGCTTCCCTGCTGTTGGTTAAGAATTATTCTTACTTTTAGGTATTTTTTAGGAGCTTGTGAAATTAGTGATGTGCACTCTTCTGTTTCTATAGCCTTTCATCCTGGGATTTACAAACACTTATTGTGCTTTAGCTTGTACGTAAGCCATCCCATTCAGCATAGTGTGTTGTTGAACCTGCTTGGCCAAGTTAATGTTTGCTCTTTGTTTTTTATTGTCAGTTCAAACTTCGGTAACTGACAAACTGCTTCTATGAGGTTGGACCAACGCTTAGCTCCCTTATATCGAAAATACAAGAAGTCTTTCATTTCCAGATTTACTTTTACACATAGTATTTAGTGTAAAAGATTAAGAAATGTGTTCCTTTGCAGATTAATTTTGGTCCATTTGGTGGTAGGGATTTTCAAATATCTACTAAAAGTTAGCTCAACAAAATAGTCAGCTGATTAAGACATCATCATTGATTTATATACTTGAAAGAACTGAAACATAAATCATTGGGTTTTTTTTTTTTCTTTTTTCCACCTTGGTTCATTTTTTGGGTTGTTTTCTGCTTACTGTCTGTTTCAGAAATACGGGTTCTGGTGTTCTGTTTTCAGGCTGTATCTGCACATCAGGGTTGCTTGTGAGCTATTCATTTGCCCCACCCTGAGCCTTGCACTCATCCCTTTAGCGTCATCTGGCAAGGAAAGGCCATATGCTCAAAACCACAGGGGATTGCAGGGAATAGTATTGAGACCTGTACAAGGATGAGCTCTGAAGGGACGGTACCACTTTCAGCTGCTGCAGGCAGCTTTCTAGGGTCAAGCTGAAACTTACTCAGGAGTGAAAGCAAGCATAACTGTAGCACTTAGCTAGAAGTTCTTGAATTTTGGTACTAACATTAAATTTAATCTAGTTGTTTAGGGTGACTTCTTCCACTCATTTCCATTTCTAAAAGTTTAAACCTAGGTAGTGTCAAGAAACACAGTGTTTGACACTGAGGCAGACACCTCCTTTGCCCACACTGCTGATGGCCATGCACCAGCCTTGGCTGGTCCTAAGCCTCAGTGGCTAGGAGGTGGTTGAGAAATGTAATCACTCTTGGGGGGTGGTGGTGGGTGGGGGGTTGGTGTGCACGCGTGTGTGCTCCTCGGTCTGTCAGCAGGCAGATTTTCCTGCTCTCCTCATTTGGCATGGGTTGGATATTCCTGACTGAAAGCATGGAGTCAGAATCATGTGCCAAAATAGTTGGATTTCAAGAGCAAACATATTGTGTTTTGTCAAGAACCATAGGGCTTTGAGTAGCTTGAGCTAAACTTCAGAAGCTACAGTTTTCATTGCCCATAACAAAACCCCCTCAGTTTGTACTGTCAAAGCATCTTTTGCTTTAACTACTTGTGTTGTTTTTGTTATGGTGTACTCTTCTTTTAAGTTTGTTTGATGTAGATGGGAACACCCATGCAGAACACCACCCCTTTTTTTCTGTAATTAATTCTGTAATCTTTAATGCAAGTATCTCCTTTGGAATCTTTCAAAGCCACTTCTGAAGTACATAATCTTCTTCACCAGTTTGGCATTGCACTTTCCTTCATTCCTTTCAAAAATATTTAGAGGAGGAAAGGGAACAATTTCCCCCTCTGAAGGAGACAATCCACTCATTGCTTTGGGGAATAGTTTGGAAGAAACAGATAGAGCTTGCACGTAGATTTTAACAAGCTAAATAATAGTCCCAATATTTTTTCTTTCAGTTTTGTCCTACACCCAGCTTGTAATGATGGATCTTGTGAAATCTCTAGAGTAATTGCTATTCCCATAGTTCTTACATTTAGTTTTTGGTCAGTTACTGGATGTTTTTTCTTCTGTTTTTCAAATACCAAAGGAATAATGGTTGGTGGCCCAGTGGAAATTTACTTAGAAACAAATCCTTCAGCTGGAAAAATCAGACCGAGGCACATTAATGTTGATAAGACATTATCAACATTGTTTGTTTTTTACTTCTTTACTCTGGAGTTGGTGAGACCAGTAGATATTAGAGGCACAGTTGTGAGCTTCCTGACTGAGGAGGAGGTAGAACACGCTGCTACCACATCAAAAGGAAGGATTGTTTTTAAGTGCTGTTTGCAATTGCTCAGTATGCAAAGTGACTTTTCTTCTAGCTGAGAAGAGTTGAAGACTGGTTATCCTGATGGAGTTGGAGGAAGATATGATTTTGCTGAATCTTGGAAAGGTGCTATCTTCTAACTGTCAGGACCAGCACTGTGTCTACTGGAGGACATGTAGGAAACTTGTAGGAGGCTTCCATAGGTTTGCTCAGAACTCAGGCTGTTGTGTTGCCACTTTACAGACTCAAAACCCAGCTCCTCGATGAACAGGGCAGAAGGATGTTGTCAGCATGTGGAGTGACGGTATGTAACTAGCATTGGCAAGAACATCCATCAAAATGCTGAGTCTTGTGCTTTGGGTCCAGAAAAATGACACCCAATGAAACTAAGTCTGCTTGGGCATGGTTTGGTGGGTGGCTGGGGAGAAAAACATGGATTTTTTTCTGCCTCTGGAGATGTTTTGTTTGGTGTTGATGGAGAAAATTGAGTTATATTCTAACAAAGTAGTAGTGATAGCTGAGAGCTGTGTTGGGGGAGGGTTAGTACAGTATGCTTGTACATTTTGCTTTTCTGTTCAGAATATTAGCGTTGTTGTGGCTTTTTGTTTCTCCCTTTCAATGGAGAAGGTTGACAGAGAGGTTAGATACCAGTTCTGCCTCAGTGATTCATTAAAGCGGAGCTGGAGGTACGGAAGTCACCCTGTTCAAAGGTGTGGGGAGTGTTTTATTGTTCTGCATGGTGCTGTGAATGCCAACGATTTTGCAGCTGTGAAAAGGGCTCTTAATGAGTTTCAGCATTTTAATGTACTTCAAGTTCCCAATTGTACAAATTTAAGAAGCTTAGCAATTCAGTATCTCCTGAATAATAGCATTTATTTTATACTCTAAATACGCTCAGGGAAGTCTCAACAATATTGCAGGAAGTCTTGGTAATATTGTGGCTCCTTCCTAATGTAATAGCTTTAGAGGACCTAATTGACTTGAACAGTGGAATTGGTCCTTTAAAAAACATGCACACACAATTTTTGATTAATGAGCCCCATAATAAATCATTCATCTTTTTTTGGCTCAAAACCCGATCTGAATAGTTTTCAAAGTAGGAGAAGTTGTGTTTTCCTAAACCATCTTAGTGATACAGTGCTTGCATTTCAAATCTATCTTCTTAAATTTACAAAACAAATAACCAAACTTAGATTAATTTTTAGAAAAACAAGTCCAAACTCTGAATTACTTGATTACTAAGAAGCATGTGAAGAAACATCTAGATAGGAGCACTTCCTCTTAGAATAATAAAAGCACTGTAAAATGACCGTGTAATAAGTGTCCTTCTTCCTGAAGGATCCCAAAGTGCTTTTACACATTTTGTATAGTCAAAGTGGGTCATTCACCCATCACTTGAATGAGACCAGTCTTTACTGGCTGCACTAAACAACACTTTTATAGGAAGGAAATCACAAATAACTCTTGCATTTGAAACTCTGGGGAGAATTTGAGGTAGGCAAATTGTAATTGCCCAACTTGGAACCAGGCCAGAAGACTGTGATTAATATACCCAGGCTGTGCTTTAATTGTCCCAAAGTAGTCAGGGCCTTGGTTTCAAGTGTGCTTTGTCTCTGAATAGTATTTCTTTACTTCATGTTAATTATTTGAGCTTATGGAATGGGTAGCAGGTTTAGCAGAATCTAAAAGCAGGGGAATTTTTTTACTTACATGGGGATCAGCAACACTGGGATAGTGCAACACAATTTTCTACCTGTATCTTAAATGACAGAAGCTGGTTGTATATTTTGTTGTTTCTTCCCCTTTCACTGCATAACCTGATTTCATTGACTCCCTCAAAATATTTTCCCCACACTTAGGTATTTTGAACTCTTTAAATATTATTATTTTAGGCATTAAAATTAATAGCACAGTAAATGCAGGTGGCTCTACTCCTTAACTTTTCACTTTCTCTGGGAATTGCTTAGTCTTTCGAAACAGTGTAATATCTCAAAAACCCGTGAAAGGCAGACTAGCAGGTTAAGTTGACTGATTTATAAAAATATGGTTACAGTACTTGAAACTATTTGCCTTAAAAAGCAAACGAGCTGCAGAGGTTGTCGATGCTTTTCTCAGCAGAGCCGGCCTCATCTCCCCCTGGCAAGGTAACGCTGGGAAACCTCTGAATGTCAAATCCCACCTTAAGGCTGTTAATTGCGTGTCCTCTTTGACGGTCACTGATCTGCAGATCCACAACTGAGTTAATGTCAGGCTGAGACACTACTGAGTGGGATCCAGTGGATATTTAATTTCCTGGGGAACCTAAGAGTTTTTGAGTGATTTTATATAGATATGGCCAAGTTCTATACTTAGGGGTGTTTTCTGAGTTTTTGGTGGGGTTTTCTTGCAAGTAACTCACAGAATAAACCTAACATTAGTTTGGTCAGTTGACAAACTTGAGCTGACCGCAAATTTCTCAGGACTGCTAAGTATCGAGTTTGGTCCCTTCCATGAGCCACCAGTAAGTGCTGCGGTCTTGATGGTAATTTCACAGGCGAACTCTGGAATTCCAGAGGCATCCACTTAAGGGTGTTGTAAATGGTACCTTTCAGTCCTGCCTCCTTTAGGAACAACTGCATTTTACCACCTCAGAACATGACTGGAGGTGATTTTCTGCTTATGTCATCAGCTGCTGCTATCAGTATCAACGAGAATAAGCACTGGAAGAAGGAGTCTGCCTCTAATAAAACACTCTCAATTTACATGTGGCACTCTCTCATTCTAGTTCTTTTCCCTGATGGTGCAACAATAGAGAGCTGAGAGTTTAAGATGTTCATCTGTAAGCTTTCAGCTTTTCTTTTCACTGTAACGGGTTTGAAAACAAGATGCAAATAGAGCACTTGGGAGAGGTAGTCCAGAAGCCTAAAACGTTTAGTAGTTAAAAGTTCCTTTCTTTCACACTGTCTTTTTTAGTTATAAAAAAGATTCGAAAGCTGAAATAAAATGACTCAGGTCATTTAAGGGCAAGTGTAAGAGCCAACTCCATCTTTTAGCATCCTAGGAGAAGACCTAAACCACGCGCTCTACACCCTACCACAGATTGTCCTTTGCTTAATTCCCAGCCATCCACTATATCCAAAATGCCTTCTTTGTAATTCCTTTTGAGTCCAGGACTCAAGGAATGCCTCTGTATCTTGTCTCACAGTTTTATTACTGTAAATAATTAGTGTAAATTCTTAGAGTTGCTTATGATTTATAAGTGAGAAAGAGAACCATAGAATCATCGAATAATTGAATAGAAGGGACCATGAAGATCATCCAGTTCCAACTACCCTGCCATGGGTAGGAACACCTTCCACTGGATCAGGTTGCTCATAGCCTCATCCAGCCTGGCCTTGAACACCTTCAGGGATGGGGCATCCATGACTTCTCTGGGCAACATGTTGCAGTGCCTCACCACCTTCCCAGTAAAACATTTCCTCCTACTATCTAATATAAATCTCCCCTTTTTTCAGGTTAAAACCATCACTCCTTGTCTTATCTACACTACCTGAAGAAAAGCTGCTCCCAGTCTTTTCTGTAGGCCCGCTTTAAGCATATATTATCCTTTGAGGATAATAGCATCCTTAATTTGTTGGATTGATATATAGCTATCACTTTTAATATGAATGGCTTATACACTTACACAAATATATGTAAATATGAATACATTCAGATATAATGCATCACAACACAAGCATATCAGCAGCAAAGCACATCAAGTGGCTATGTATGAGGATACCTCCTTTGTATACACAGTCACTCACACATATGTATGCATAATTGCAAATGTGCCTCCTTTTTTGGAAGTCTGGGTATAGGCTTGAGTGTAAAGGCACATAGACATCTGTTTACCCAGATTTTCAAAATTGAAAGCATGCTTAAGCTGGAATGCATTTTTATATGTATAACGTATTTTATTTTTACATATGTAATATAGAGCTGTACTTATGTCCTTGAACTCACCATTTCCATGCAGATATGCACACATGGACACATGCGCAGCCCCTTCCTCCCATATACGCGTAAGCCACAGCTGAAATACTATGGAGAAATAAGAATAGATAAGCACGGGCAACAGAGAGCTCAGTATTGGAATGATAGTGTATTTTCTGACAGGCCAGTGTAGTACAACGCAGCAAATCTTTGACACAAAAACAGTCACAGCAGTTTTGTGCTAGGCAGGACATCCAAATCCAGGTGTCTGGAAACAAAAGGAAAGACAAAATTACAGGCTTAAGATTTGCAGGAGAAGTCACACTTTCCTTGGCTTTGGGAGGAAAGAGAGTTCACAGAGTCCTTTCTAGTTTGCTGCTTTGCATCTTGTGGAGAGGCTACGTTCTCTGTAGATGGCAGAAGCACAATAAAATTCCCTTTACTCTCTGCTTTCATCAACTGGCAAGAGAAGAATCATGTTGCTCTTACTGCCCTCTCTACCCTTGTTTTTTCCACCAATATCGTACAGTTGTAGAAGTGTCTACTACTCTCCTCTGGCTTTTCCTAAACATCTAGCTGATGCATTGGGTCACTCAAATCCCAATTTCCTGTCTACAGAAAGTAGAATATACTCTTAAATAATGCTTTCTTCCACAGTGGTGCTCAGGTTTTTTTGTGTTGTAGGGAATGGAAGCTTTGACACTTTGCTTGCATCTATCTTCCAAAAGGCCTGTGAGGAACGACGGATGCCTGGTACCTCTTCCCGATGTTGTCCATTTGGAGATGATGTGGTATCTCCTCTTCTGCTGCTTGTCCAGTGGCCACCATGGGTTACTGATTTCTCTCATGGTACTGGGTTTGTCTGCAAGGGGCTAGAGGCGTTGCTTCTATGAGAAGCTACTAGAAGCTTCCCTTATGTCCAATAGAGCCAATGCTAGCCGGCTCTAAGACAGACATGATGCAGACAAAAACTGGGTGATAAGCGACTGTAGTAACACCTTTGTGATAACATACTTAAGAATGGGGAAAAACCTGCTGTGCAATAGCAGCCAAAGAGAGGAGTGAGAATATGTGAGAGAAACAATTCTGCAGACACCAAGGTCAGTGAAGAAGGTAGGGGAGGAGGAGATGCTCCAGGTGCCAGAGCAGAGATGCTCCTGCAGCCTGTGGGGAAGATCATGGTGAGGCAGGCTGCCCCCCTGCAGCCCATGGACATTAACAGTAGAGCAGATATCCACCTGCTGCCCGTGGTGAAGCCCATGGTGGAACAGGGGAAGAGTGTGAGAAGTCCTCCCCATGAGGACGAAGGAGCTGCAGAGACAACATCTGATAAACTGACCCCATTCCCTGTCCCCCTGTGCCACTGTCGGGGACGAGTTAGAGAAATCAGGATGGAAGTTGAATCTGTAAAGAAGGGAGGGGTAGAGGAAAGTTGTTTTAAGGTTTAATTTTATTCTTGTTACCCTTATGTGATTTGATTGGTAATACGTTAAACTAATTTCCCCAAGTCAAGTCTTTTGCCCACGATGGTAATTGCTAACTAATAGCCCTGTTCTTATGACCAACAACCTTTTAGTCGTGTTTTTCTCACCCTGTTCAGTTGAGGAGGGAGAGTGATAGAGCAGCTTGGAGGGCGCCTAGTATCCAGCCAAGGTCAACCCACCACACTCACCTCTTATCATTGCTGTGCTATTCTCATTCATGACTTGTAGCCTCTGCTGCTTCCCTGCAGCTGAGCATAACCCCAGGTTAGCTGAGGCCACAGCAGGAAGGGAGGTGGTCACACCTGCAGCCTATCTGCTGTCTAGACTCTGCTTTCTGACCTTGACTGCAGCTGTGGAGCAGTGGACTTTTCTTGCGGCACAAACTTGCTAGCACAGTGCCAGTACTGCTGAGTTTGCAGCGTGGAGAGCGTGGGATTGTGCCTGCTTGATTTGGCAAAGTGGCAGGATTTTAGCCTCAACGCTACCCTTCTTTTACCTATTTTCCCACCATTGACTCATGATCTCTACTTTATTTACCTGGGTAATCTCATTTTGTAGAGCAAGAGTAGCTCTGATGGGTACCGAGGAGAGCACAGATAGCTCAGCTGCTCTGCTCAAGGTGAGTCAGCAATGATAATCATAGCAATTCAGCCCCTGACTTTTTGTTCTATTTTAATATCTGATTTTTAAAATAAAGCAATTTTTTTGTTTCTTCACTTATTAATAATATTTCCTCATTTTCACCTGTGAACTTTGAAATTAAGTATTTCAAAGCTTTTTTGCTAACCCTCCACTGGAACTTGATGGCTTAGCACTGGGAATTACACACACGGGAAAAATGTGGTATTGCTGTGTCTGTCATGCTTCTGAGTGATAACCATCACTTGTCACATTTGAAACGTAACTTGGTTGCCTTTCTGTATCTGATGCATTTAGCAAAAATATAAGTATTTCTGCAGTGTATATTTTATGAGTTGTGCCTGATCTTAAATAGCAACAGTATTTTTGTCTGTGTTAAATACAGATTTCTCAAAATAAAACTGTCGAGTCTGTGTTTTATGGTGGATTTTGTTTTCCTTAAGCGGTATCTATGTAGATTTTTTTTCTTAAGCTTTTGTAGTAGTTAAGAGAATCCAGACTCCCTGAAAATTGATGCATCCTCAAGGACTAGTAGGTTTCAATTTCTGGCATGTGCATCAAGATGAATAACTGTTCTCTAGCAGTTTGTATGGACTCAGGCTAAGTAGACCTCAAACTTTATCCCAACAGGAATTCCCAGACAAGAAAATTCTGACTTCATTTATAGTTTAAAGGAAGTAACGTAAAAAGTGACAAAAGAAAGTGTTCGGTTTTCTTCACGAGCAATCACGTGGGATCTGTGTGCTGCTTGAATTTGCCTCTGGGTCAGTAGGTCAAATATTAAAAAGCATTATACTGTCCCAAAAAATCATCTTAAAGCTTCTAATGCTTTCCCAGTGCTGATAATTTGCTACTGTTAATAGCTACAGTCTTTTTCCAGTGCAAGTGCAGAGAGTTAAATGGTAAGGCTTTAAATTGTACATGAAGAAATCTGGATTTCCTGACTTAGCCCCAGCCTAGTGAAGCTTCTGAAGAGTTCCTATTGATCTGCCAATAGATGCAACATTAATTATAATTTAACTCCATGTGCATATGTAACATTTCAAATGTATGTTTTCTTCGTTTTTTCTGGCAGCTTTGAAGGAAAATACTAAAAGCAAACAATAAATGCATGATAATCATCAGAAAAGATGCATCCATTTGGGGTTTTGCATGTTTATTAGTGTGAATATATTTTTGAAGATATTTTCAAAGCACAGATACTGATATTGCCAAGTGAGACCAATGAAAGTTTACTGTTGAATTCAGTTAGGGAAGGATCAGGCCATGACAGAGCAAATGTGCTGTCCTCGGGGAGAACAGCTGCTAGAAACAGTGGAGAGAAAGTTCTAAAACCACACTGTCCAAACACGAGTTACACGTGCATGAAAACATCTGTAGCTTGTGCCTCTTTTGCCTTATTATGACATCCTTTGGCTCCTGGAAGGTTGGAAAATCCCATCACTTCCCTTTCTGAGCTTGAGGAGCGATATGTAACCTCTGCTCTAACACCTGACACAGTCTCCACAAAGGACAGAAGGATTAATCCATAGGTTGATCTGGATGCTTTAAATCTACAGTTTGAGGGACCCAAGTTTGTTTTCTGCAATGTTAGATTCTGTCTGCACTGAGTGAGCAATATTATTGTATCCTGAGATAGATTAGGGAGAAAACCATTTATCTCCGCTACCATTTGTGATCCTTTTGGTCCAAATGAGAACAGAGACATTCTACTTGACACTTTGAGGTAAGAAAATAGCACAGCTCAATCAATTCCAAGTGTCACTAGATCGTGACTTGAGAGTTGCCTAAAAAAAATCTGTAATAGAAATTCTGTAATAACTTTAAGTATTTACTGTAGAATCTCCATTGCTTTGTACTCAAGTCCTGCTTCTCAGGATCTATTATCGTAATTTTCCAGATTTCAGCTTAGGCAAGGGAGAACTGTAGAATTCATGAAAGAGTTTTATATTGTCTGAGTTCCATCTCCTAACTTTTTTTTGTTAATGTTGGATGATTATGATTTTAAGTAGAAGAAAAAATAAGTGTGACTTTCCGTTTTAGATATTATTACAATTGGACATTTCTTTGCTGAACCTTTTTATATACTAAAAAATTGCATTTCAACTAATTAGTGTCACAGGCGCTGTGCATCTTTTTTAAAAAAAATGAAGCAAGATTATAGCAGGATGTTTTATGCATATTTCTAAAACTTCTTTTTAAGAGCTGTTTAAGTGAAGCTATTAATAGAAATTTATTGATTTAGTGCATATGGCATTTTAGCTTGAATTAGCTTTCTTTCCTCCATTATTGATAATACAAGGTTTGTGCTGTGGCCTGACTTCATGCTATGTCCTCTGTAAGGCAAATCATCTCTTTTGTGACCTCGTCTTTCTTTGTTTGCGCAAGTGTATACACACACGCATACAAATGCACCCTTTCTGTGGAACAGTGTTATGCAAAACACAAGTCAGTGAGAACACAAAGAGTAGGAGTTCAACTGCAAGATTCATTGGAGCTGTGCAGGGGCAAAGGAATTGACTCATGTCTAAATATTGGTAAGAAAATCCTGGAAAGTACACATCGATTAGCATGTCATTTGTCCACTATGGTATAAAACAAATAGACATATGTGATGCAATATTGTCTAACATGAAGTAGGATACCTTGTCTTAACTTCACTAAAACTCAGTCAGTGACATATCAAAATAAATAGGGAAGGTGTTTAACTTAGAGTGCATCTCATCTGTCGGATCAGCCTTTTGCTTCCAGAGGTCATCAGTGAGTTTCTGGTTTAAGGTTAATGATTAGGAGATTAGGTGTTATTTTCAGAAATTATTATAGACAGGCTTCAGATAATCTGAAGTGATTAATTGATTCCTACTTAACAGCTATATGAATAGCAAAATGGTCATTAAAACAGTATGAAAGAGAATATGGAGGCAGCTGAACACATTCAGAGATGGAGTGACACGATTTTTGCAGTGGCTGAGCTGCCTTTTTGGCTGCAGTACACTGTACAAGTTGAAAACTGCAGAAATTTGTTTCTAGGAAAGCTAAGAAATAAGGAGTTCTGAAAATCTCACCTTGTAGTGTTAGAAGGATGAAAAATAAGGTTTTATATCAATCTGCAATAGTTCTGGTTATGATCATATTTTGTGGAAATAAAAGGAGGCACCATGTATCTTATATAATGCTTTAAAGGCAGTGACTGTAGTGGTTGAAGTCCATATTTGCCACACAAGACAAAGGACAAATCAGATCACCATTGGCAGATCAAATGCATGATGGAAGGTTCTGCAGCAGCCCTACCCTGGACAGACCAATAACAATTCAGTTCCAGCAATATTTAGCTTTAGGAGAGGCTGTGCTGTCCATGAACAAACTTAATTAAAAGAAAGCTGAGTCCAGCTTACGCAGCACGGCACAGCACTCTTGTAGTTTGCACAGTGAGAAAAAATCCTGAGCGTATATAAACTGTGAACTCATTTTAAAGTTCATGGTTTTAATTATGCTTTGCAGTGGAGCTGATACAGGTGTTTGTGACAAGTAATTTCTTACAGTACTTTTGTTCTTTTTGTCTTCATAGGTCATGTTTTTTAGGAATTTGCTTGAATGCATTTTTTGACAAAATTTGGTAGAGCAAATTTTAACCTATAGCTTGTTTAAGAAGTAACTGTGAAGAGTGTTCTAGTGATGGAACGGTAAGGCTGGTTGCCCAATTCTGTGTTTTCTGAGCAGATGATCCCAGGCAAAGGTTTCCTAATAGCAGGAGTTCTTTTCTTGGATCATTATAGATCTCAGAAGTGCTTAAATTTACATATGCAAATCACAGTAAAATGCTTTTGAACATCATTGGGAAAATGCTCTTCTTCAGAATAGTCCTTGTGAGTGTTTTCGGTGCTCACAGGTAGAACCACTGTGTCTTTTCAGAAAGTGTCCTTGTTGTTAACAGGCTTTTGACATGACTTGTTGACAATCGATCTTATACAGAAAATGCATGCTGCAGGTTTAGTTTTAGCTAAATTTACAGTGTTTGAGGTATTGAGTTTATTTATTGCTGTACAATAGTTGCAATGCTAATTAATGTAACAATAGTTACAATGCTAAGGCTGAGTCTCCTGCAGAGCTGTGGAAAAGCTGTGTTGCTAATAAACTTTGAACGTTGTAATGTAAAAGCCGGTTAAGGTTGGTTATGGAAGAAAGATAATTTATGAAACATAGCACTCAGTCTGAAAAGTCACAGTCACTACAGTGAAGTAGATGTATCAGGATGGAAGATAGTTTTAACATCTCAGGATGTTAAAGAACATCTCAGGATGTTAGATCTTGACTTATTGGAGCATTTGGAAGGCCATCAGTGTCTTCTGCCAGGCAGTACTTTCCCTGGGAAACCCTCAGTGTTTAGACAGTCTTGGTTGAGGAGTTCTCTCGTGCTTCTGGCAGCACCTGCTGTAAAGAGCTTTGGAAGGACTCTTGACAAGGTGGCCTGCATCGCATTTACCAGTTTCGTTCTACTGTATCCATTGGATTGTCAGTACTTAGTTCGCTAGTAAAATCCATGTAAATTTTAGGCTTTCTGTACAGCCTTGTAAGCTTTTTGTTGTGCTGCTCTACAACAGAGTGAAACCAGCCAGGGATCAATAGTTAACTGACCATTGATTTAGCTGTCTACGCTGTTAAAAATGTGCCCACACAAAGGGAAGCAAATAACCCAGTAAAAAGTCAAAGGGAACCCTGGCAGCTGCACTTGATTCATTCTCTTCACCTCATGCTATTGCAATGATGGCTCAAAATATGTCATTAACAATTCTGAAAAGCTATATGGTCTGGACCATTGCCATAGTTTTATATATTTCTTGTGAATTTGTTAGGTTTTGTTCCTTATTTTTATGAAAGAAACCATAATATGAAAAATCTTGGAAAGCAGAGCTACTAACACTTAATTCAAATCAGTGTATCATCATTAATTTGAAAGGCACCATGTGGGTTTACACAGGTGAGATCCCAGTCCTCAACCACTTCACAGAACCCCTCCCTCCCACCCCTGCTGGGAAGGAGCAAAAAGGTTTCCTGCCATCGCTTCTCTTATACTGGGAGGTGGTGGAGTTTGGAGTGACTTTCTTTTAACTTTAATACCATCCAGCCATATTCATCCTATGTAAATGTGATAACTAAATCAGGAGCATGCTGCCATGCTTGGATAGTCAGTGAAGAGAGAACCTCTCCAAATGTTACTTGCAGACGTTAAGTATTATATCTGAAGTTAAACATCTGAATGATAAATTTCGTAGTTTACTCTGTTTGAAAACCAAGCATCTTTTACATATGTGCAAAAATATGCCACATTAACTCTAATGTGAAAAAACAGCAGGAATAAGTGGGGAAACCATAGAAAACTGAGGAAAAAATAATCCTTTAGTTCAGATTTTTGATGTGTGAATCCAATCAAACGTAATGTATAGCAAATCAGCTTTCAAATGAATGTCTATTCCATATGTCCTGGAAAGTTCTCATGATCTGCAGTACTAAAAAAACTTAAATATTAAGTAATAAAACTACAAGAAGAGATATTGGATGTGAATCTACAGAGAGAAAGTATTACATGCTTCCTCTAAATTTCATTTAAGCTCAGTGGCTTGTATAGAATCCAGTTTAGAAATAATCTAATAAACTGAAGATGAGACTGATGCTACCGTACAACTGCAGTGTGCAAAATACTGAGGAAATACTGGAAAATTTATGAAATGGCATATCAGTGTTTCCATCCAAATGGTCTGGTTTCTTATAAATGGTTCCATATAAATGGCTTTTCCCATAAAGAACATAACTATTTTTATGTGAAGGGCAGAGAGAAGTTCAACTCGGATCTTTAAAGAAGGGAAGAAGTTACATACATAGCCTGAAGATCTGGGCAGTGGCAATTAGGCAGAAATGAACTAGTTTTGGGAAAATAGTAATGTGGAGTGGTTTGAACCTGGATGTAAAATGTTCACAAGGACTGGGCCATGCTATTAAAGGTGAGCTGTGCTATTGACCTCTGTCAATGCTAATATGATGGAGTCTCAATTTATTAAAGACAAGAAAAAATATGATCTATTAATATAAATATTGATTGTATCTTTAAAAAGAGGAGTTCAGAGCCTCATATCGATCCACATAAAAACTTGTATTCCCAGAATAAGTTTGGAAAATGGGAAAATGAATTGTTTGAACTAATAAGCAGCACTTAGCTTCCTAGAGCAAGCTGCTTGAAGGAGAAATAATATAGGCTGAATAAAAATAACTGGTACGTAGAGTTTCCTAGTAAACTAAACACACTTGCTTTTCAGTCCTATTGAGATTACAGGAGTTTTGAGTTCCTTTTGGGGAAAAATAATTTAGCCAAAAACTGCCCACCCCTCCCTACACGTGTCCTTAAAGAATGCATTACTAAATGAACTACGTAAAAAGAATCAGCCTCTTCTGGAACCGGCAGGAATTGTTCTTTCAGCATTGTTTCCAAAGATTATCTCAAAATGGGAGGGAAAATCCCATCTGAGCACTGTCCATTCTTTCAGGAGTGGCTGGGAGGGTCCAGCAAAGCAAACGGCAACTTAGAGTCGCAGTATGCCCTCCGCTGGGTTTTATCCTCTCCAAATGCTGTTGGTGTAGTGCGTTTCAAATCCTCTGCATTGTAAACTACTTCTACGTCCTTGGCACGGAGCTTGGGAGCTGAGTAACTGGGCCAGTTCTTACTAAAAAGCAGTGACACAATTTCTGGCTGTTTCTCCAGTACAATTGCTCCTAACTGCTGAACTCCAGAGCTCTGCGGCAGGACACCTGCTGCTGAATGATGGAAATGCTCCATGCTTATCAGAAACTTGGGTTTGAGCTACTGTTAGTTTGCAGTCTTCACAATTTTAAACCTTCCTTGCTGTGGTTTTGGCCAGTTTGGAATTGTCTGTCATGTACACCCCCCAGCCAGAATGGCCTAACTACAACGTATGCATGCAGCTAATGCCCCTGGAGCTCACAGGACAGAACAACTGAGGTATCTGAGCTACAACAATGGTGAAATTGCCTGAGATGGGAGCAAAGGGAGCTGCGAAAGGCCTGCACTTGTCTGGAGAGGAGTTTCGATTGCCTTAATATCTTTTTTTTTTGTTGTTGTTGTTGTTGGCCAGTTCTGTGGTGCTCAGGGTACCAAGGCGGACTGGCACACACCAGGATCCTAGAACGAGCTCAGTCTAGGGTATGAGGCTGTGTCAAGATTTCAGAGGGATGGGGCTGACTGGGTGAGTTCAGCAATGTTTCTCTGGGGCTGCCCTGTGAGCGCAAGCTGTACTTGGAAAGTGTGACCCTCCTTGGGCTGTGAAATGGGAGATCTCAGGTAAAATGAACTTCAGTGAGGATGGCCAGGAGCAGGCTTTTATGCTACCTTGAGACTGCACTTGCGAGTTTGCGTGCCTCGAGGAGGATGCTTTTGCAGCTGGCATACGCAGCAGGCTCCACAGCTGCCTTCCCTTCAAGAAGCAGCAACTTGGCCTGGTCTTGTACCCATTAATTAACCAAGTTTGGCACACAGAGCCTGGAAAAGGCAGGGGAAGCGTGCTGCCTCACTGCCGCCAGCCCTCTGCTCTCCCAGCAGCCCTCTCCTCCCTTCTTAGATGTACAGGATTAAACCTGGAAGGCTGCTGTGCTTTGGGAAGACCGTGTCAAATGGTGTGTCATTCCCCTGCGGTGTGGGATGAGCCTCAGGTCTCTTGGTGTGATCTGAAGGGGGAAGGCAGAACAGAGACCACAAAGCCCACATGGCAGTGGGGACTCTGCTTGGCTGGTGGCCACGCTGCAGTGGCTATGAATTGACAGGATGTCTGAAGCACACTGCTGTTGGAGGTGTTTGTGGCGTGCGTGTGGCTTTCTACCGCCACACCTCTTCTTTTCCTGTCCAAAATATTGGGGATGTAAGAGGAGAACACAGTTTTGAAGTGACTATGAGTATCGCACGAGTGACTTTCAGCTCTGACGTTGACTGGTCTGTCAGTCCAGTTTGGGACCGGACATGATAATAAATGGGATTTTAGCATCCCAAGGTGGAAAGTAGCATTTTTTAATGCCTAATGAAAAGTCATAGAGAGAATTAAATGAACCAGAGGGAGCCTGGTCCACACCATCACCACCAGTCCTGCAACTTCGGATGTGATGCCTCACTGAAAGCAGAAACCTGACTGTCAATTAGTTAGGATTATTAGTTTGTGGGGTGCTTGGACTTACAGATAGGCACATTTTGAACAATGGGACGCTTGCCTTTTACACCGAAAAGCTCAAGACTTAACACAGGACCGGAGAAGTGAGTATGTCACGCAGGAGCTTGGGGAACCTGGGATGAATGGCTCAGGCAAAATGAGGAGCATCTGTTAGCACCTCCATGCTGCAGAAGGGATCCTGCACAATGGAAAAGATTATGAGGAGCCCTCGTGCCAGAGGCTGGGAGGGAGGGCTGAGCCTGAAAAACAGGGGCTTGTGAGGACAGGTGGCCATGGGGTCTGGCTGCGCGGTGGCGAAGCAGTCAGCCTCTGCACTGCTCTGTTAAAGCCTGGTCAGCTTCAGGCATCATTGCTGGGAAGGCATTTCATCTTGTTTCAGTTTGTGGTGTGAGATATGACTTCTGCGGGGTGATATTTCTCTATAAAAGAAAGGAGTATTTCTCTAAATGTTATATTTGTATAGTAAGGAAAAATAATGTGGAATTTTTTTCCCTTCTTAGAAAACACTGTTGCATTGTGGAAGTAGCATGCGTGGCCTCATCCATCTCTCTCTGCTTGCAGCTCTTGTTTATCATGTTGATAGAAGATAGGCTTGGTAAATCCTTTTGAGAGAGTGACGATGGCCAGCTAGTCATTCATTCATCCTCAAAGTGCAGCAAAACTTTCTACTGATATTTAAAACAACAGCATTTAATCTCTAACACAGTTAAAAGCCTTATGTGTTCCTTCTCCAGAAGTGAGACACATTGGCAGCAGTTCTTATTTATTTCTTTGCCCCATCTTGAAAACTGAGTAGTCAAAAGTTCTCGTTTTCATATTCTGTGGGACTGAATTGCTTCAGTGAAAACAAAGGTTGTTTTGCAGTTACTGATGCGTAACTGCTTTTTTCATGTTAGTCTGTCCTTTAACTATGGGGACCTCATCTGCATAAGACTGCTAGGTTTTGTCCTAAATGTTGGCAAGGGATGTCAGTCCCTGAGCACTGATTGGTTGATTAATCAAAGTCTTTAACCAATTAATGGGTAGAGGTTTGCGTAATGATGTGATTACTTTTGAAAATCTGTCCCTATTGGAACTGCAGACCTTTCTAGTTTGATCTGTTTTTATAATGCCTCTGCTTTAACTGTCTCCATTGCTCACATTTTCAAAGGCGCTTCCTAATCTCCTAAATATTTTGTTTTCTTCTGTGGCGTGGGGTGGGGGTATAAGTAACAAGCCGTAAAACTTGAATAGTTTGCACACAGAAAAGAGGAAAAATGTGGCGGAGGAAAAATAAAATGTTTCAGAGTTTTGTTTGTCTGTTTTTCCCAAAGCTAAAAGTGTAATCTGAAGCTCATATTCCTGTTGTTTCTTGCCTGCCTTCCTTGCAGGACTGTTTGCATGATTTTACTCATTTTGTCAATACTGTATCAGTTCTGACCCCTCACTAATATCTTTCAGTTGTTGGAGAGAAACTAGCTTTCGTATGTGTATGAATGTAAATTGAATTGAGAGAAAGGAAGATAACTGCAGGGAAAGATGACAGGGAAGGGAAAGAATGTTTTCCTAGATTTGAGGTTTGTAACTTCAGTTCAATTTGCAGTAAGTTCACTGTTTGTGTGTGTGTGGTTTTCCTCTCCTCTACCCCTTACTGTAAGGTGTGGTAGTAACTGGATATATTTTCATGGACAGCAGCTTGAAAATCTGCCTACTTATTTCTATTTCTGTTTTGTAAAATAGTGGAGAATTCAACCTTCATGGTAATGTATTCCTTCATGGGGTAATGGGTCCTGAGATGCAAAGCTAGAATGCAATGGGCATTGAGCAGTATGTCCAAAGGCAAGTGTTCACAGCTTTTAGGTGAGAATCCAAATTATACAGTAAAACAGTATTACACGCCTCCTGATTTTGGACCCTTTGGGGTATCCATTTGCAGCTTTTCTTCTTATCCAAAAGGGCTAAAGTTTCCCTTGAGCCTGGGGGAAAGGAAGCTGAAAACTTCCTTTGATATCTGTTCTGATATTTAGCTAAGGTAGATTTTGTTTCGTCATTTTTGTCCCTGTAATGATGGGGGTGTGGGGAATGTGAATTACAAGTTGAAACGATTTCTGCTTCCATTTTCAAGGCTTTGAATGTGCAATCCAGTGATGGAGTAGACGTCTTCGTTCTTCTCTGTCTTTGTACATCTTCTAGAAATAGAACATGTACTTCTTTGTGTTTGAGGAGACACATCTGCGCTGATTTTAATGGAGTGTAATTTGAAACTAGTATACTCAAACTAGGGGAGGTGGTTGCAGGACTGTGTGTAATTTCTTCAGTGTAAAGTGGTACTGCTGCAAGATTATTGATCCGGTTTTAGGACACCTCTGAGCAAAAAAAAGGGTATTACTGTTGTCATATAAATGTTAGAATTGAACAAATACAAATTAATTCTGCCCATTAAAATGTGTAATGAAAAAGAATCCAAAAATATGTCTCAGGAGACTTTCCCTGGTAAGGTATTGTCTGGCTTACTGCACAGCACAAAGGATGTATCTTATATTTTTAGTTATTAAGCACTGGCTAAAATTGTGTAGTCATGCCTGATCCCAATCAGGCTTGTACTGACAGCGAATCAGGTATTATATAAAGCTTATTATCAATGAAAATGGAACTAGAACCACGAACATTTGCAAGGCCTCAACTACATTGATTTAGTGTAATCAAGATCTGGTTGTCTGTAGACAAAGTTTTTATTTACTGCTTTAATACACTTACTTTACATATCGTGCCTATGCCTCTTTCATGTTTATATGCAGCAGTTCAGCAAGAAAGTTTAGCTTAAAATTCCAAAACAGAACAAGAAATATGTCTTCAAATTTATTTTCTCAATTATTCATACAACAGACTTCATATTATCAGGTATTTTAATTCAGTCTGAGAATAAACATGTGACCTATCTCACCGGGACCTTAGGTTGAACTGCATAACTCCCCTTCACTCAGTTAGGTCTTGTTGCATACTCGGGAGTGTCTGTGTTCTGTGTTTTTAACTAACTTGTTCATGATGAACAGATTGAATGGGAGGTCTTCAGGCTGGAAAGCACATCTGCATAAAACATGCATTGAGTTTTCTTTCTTTCTTTATGTTAAGAGTGAGCACATTTGTGGAAATCGTGTTTTCTTTACAATCTGTTTGCTAAAATAGGACACAAACCTGAGAACCCTGGTGCATGAGAGCAATTTTCTATAAATGAGTAGAGTTACTGAGTTCAGTAAGAGCAGTCATACACGGGATTAAGCACATGCATGAGGGTTTACAGCAATTTGGCAAGTATGTTGGCCTCATGAACAGATTGTCCAGCTTTTCTTCTAATGTGGCTGTAAATTCTTGGCTTGGTCCTGTTTTACTTAGCCCTCACTGCATGTGCCACAACCTATTCTATTGTGCTAAGCCTAACTGAGGATATTTCTCTTATTTTGTTGTAGCAACAAGAGCAAGATCCCACAAATCTATACATCTCAAATTTACCCGTTTCCATGGATGAGCAGGAACTGGAGAATATGCTGAAACCCTTTGGACATGTCATTTCCACCAGAATATTAAGAGATGCTAATGGAGTCAGCAGAGGAGTTGGCTTTGCCAGGTGAAAACTTAACTCCTTTTTGATTCATGTGCATTTTTTGGCTTTGATCCTTTACAAATGTTGTCTATTCTGTAACTCTGAAGCCTTATAGCTATGGAAAATGCAGAGCAGCATCTTCATCAGATTGTGTGTCTGTTCTTTCTAATGAGATGAAGAATACCAATGCAGAAGGGTATTCATTTCATTGCTCTACAAAATAGTTCATTGTATGTATGTATATGAAAATAAAAATCACTAGGAATAGTAAGTTATCCATGCAATATCAAGTTGAGATAATAGTAAATGTCCTACGGCTAAAAGCATCCACTTGGTAAAGAAACTTAGCAAAGATTTTGCAACAGGAAAAAGTAAATTTAGCAGTTGGAAGGGCAAAGAGGAGGAATTATAACTGAAGAAAGATGGCTTCCTTGTAAGCTGCAGGGAGCTCAGGCCTGTGAGAAAAGCTTAAGAAGAAATAATTCCATATAGAATCATAGAATAGTTAAGGTTGGAAGGAACCTTAAAGATCATCTAGTTCCAACCCCACTAGATCAGGCTGCCTAAGGCCCCATCCAGCCTGGCCTTGAACACCTCCAGGGGCATCCACAACTTCCCTTGGCAACATGTTCTGGTGCCTCACCCCCTCATCATGAAGAAATTCTTCCTTATGTCTAGTCTAAATCTGCCCCTCTCCAGTTTATACCCGTTGCCCCTAATCCTATCACTACAAGCCTTTGTGAACAGTCCCTCCCCAGCTTTCTTGTAGGGCCCCTTCAGGTACTGGAAGGTCGCTATAAGATCTCCTTGGAGCCTTCTCTTCTCCAGGCTGAACAACTCTAACTCTCTCAGCCTGTCCTCATATGAGAGGTGCTCCAGCCTTCTGATCGTCTTTGTAGCCCTCCTCTGGACCTGTTCCAACGGTTCCATATCCTTCTTATGTTGAGGATTCCAGAACTGGACACAATACTCCAGATGAGGTCTCACAAGAGAGGAATAGAGGGGCAGAATCACCTCCCTCGACCTGCTGGTCATGCTTCCTTTGATGCAGCCCAGGATACTGTTGGTCTTCTGGGCTGCAAGTGCACATTGCCGGCTCATGTCTGGTTTTCACCAACCAGCACCCCCAAGTCCTTCTCTGCAGGGCTTCTCTCAATCACATCATCCCCCATCCTGTATTGAATCCAGGGATTGCCCCTATCCAGGTGTAGGACCTTGCGCTTGGCCTTGTTGAACCTCATGAATTTTGCAAAGGCACACTTCTCCAGCTTGTCCAGGTACCTCTGGATGACATCCCATCCTTCCAGTGTGGCAACTGCATCCCTCATCTTGGTGTCATCTGCAAACTTGCTGAGGGTTCACTGTTTCACTGTCAGTATCATTGATAAAGATATTAAATGACACTGGGCCGAGTATGGAGCCCTGAGGGACAGCACTTGTCATGGATCTTCCATCTGAACTTTGAGCCATTGACCGCTGTTCTCTGAATACAACCATCCAACCAGTTTCTTATCCACCAGACAGTCCACCTATCAAATCCATATCTCTCAAGTTTAAATAGAAGGATGTTGTGGGGGACTGTGTCAAAGGCTTTACAGAAGTCCAGATAGATCACATCCATTGATTTTTCCCATGTCCACTGCTATAGTTACCCCATCATAGAAAGCCACTAGGTTGGTCATACAGGACTTGTGCTTGGGGCTGCCACTAATCACCTACCCGTCCTCCATGTGCTTTAGCATGGCTTCTAGGAGGATTTGTTCCATGGTCTTCCCAGGCACAGAGGTGAGGCTGACAGGTCAGTAGTTCTCAGGGTCATCTTTTCTAAGCTTTTTTCAAAATGGGGACAATGTTAACTTTCTTCCAGTCATCAGGGACTTCTCCTGACTGCCACGACTTTTCAGATATCATGGAGAGTGGCTTGGCAACCACATCGGCCAATTCCCTCAAGACTCTGGGATGCATCTCATCAGGTCTCATAGACTTATGTATGTTCAGGTTCCTCACGTGATCACGAACCTGGTCCTGCTCTGCAGTGAGATGGGATTTACCCCCCTGGTCCCTATCTTGTTGTCCTGTGACCCAGGAGGGGAGGGGAGAGTGGTTGTCAGTGAAGACTGAGGCAAAAAAATGTTAAGTACTTCAGCCCTGTCAGAGTAGTCAGATATTTTAGACAGAATGGGCAACATGTTATTACCATGTACTTAATTTTCAGTACAGATAAACAAATTTCCATGTTTATTCTTAGGGAATATTTACATAGATTTTCTTCAGTTGAAAAAACATTCTTTAATGAAATAGTTTTCTTTGGAAAAGCCAAGTAATAGAGAGCTATACAGAGAAATGTATTGGAAAAAAACAATTAAGAAGAAAAAATCGTAATTGTGCTGAAAATCATTCTTCTGCTTCAAAAGAAAATGAAAAAAGACCTCAAATCATTGTTTCTACAGGTTATTCATAATGTTGTGCTGTGTGAAGGAGGCAAAACTACTTAGTCATTTTGCAAATTTCTTTGAAATACCCCATATCTTGGTATATCACGGCACTGCTGTTAGTGTCATAACACCACTGAGTGAAATAGGGTACTGTATGATAAAAAGGTAGCTTGCAAGATAAGTGACGTTGTAGTGTTACCTTTATCCTTTATGTAAAAGATCATCATGCGTGAAGAATGTTAAGGCAATACTGTCAGAATTCAAATGGAAAAAGGCAAAAAAAGTTTATGCTGAAAGATGACATGTTTTCTTATACATTCTTGCAGATGATCACATTAATTTTTCTAGCTCACTAAATATATATTAGTACAACTCATGGATAAACTTCCATGTTAAAAAATAGACTGTTTGTGGAAATATATTTAATTGTGTAACATATTTCAACAAACCTTTAGTGATCTAACATGAAGGTTGTGTAATTCACAATTTGAACAACAGAGTGGTAGAACCGAGTGGTAGAAGTAACAGCAGATCTCCCGTTGAGTAGAGTGAAGTCAGAGTTAATTCAGAAATTTAGAACCGTAGCTGAATGCCAATTGTTGTCTCTGCAGAATGCTCAATACAGACTTTAATTACGTGACTACCTGACCTTTTTGTAATAAAGTGCTATTCGGTTTCTTTTTCCTGCATGTCAATCCAAATAGATTAATTTGTTTAGCTTTGCTTGTAGTCATTAAGGGTTTTGTTCTAGAGTATCTACAGCGTGAGTACATGCTGAGTGGGTATAGATGTAGTACAGCTAGGGGATGGCAGATATATTCAGTCCACATGAGATTTCGGAAGTTCACATCAGCAACCTGTATGGTGATCCCAGCTATTATACCTTCTGACTTGAGGACTTTTGTGGCAGTATATCTTGCCTGCTCGTGGAAATACCCCATGCTGTTTTGCATAGCTCTTAACTGAGCTATAGAAACACAGGAGGAAGAGTTAATTTTGCATACACTAAAGTGATGCAGCATCCAGCAATTTTGATATCTGATGTTTCAAAGTTATTAATTACACACTATGGTGATTAAAAGTCACTTTTTGATTCTGTCCAATTATATGAATAGTCAACCTCAAACAAAATATATTCAAAAAGCAATCAGAAGTAAAGACTTTATGATGGACAGCTATTGTCAGATTCTTCTCCTAAATGGGTATGATTAGCAGTTACATACTACTGCAGGTGCCTACTTAATCAATTGTAACCAGGGACACTTCAAATGTTCTTAAATCAAAACTATGTGATTCGTATCTGGCCACGTTAGAGTTCAGCTTGTTTTAAAGTATGCACATACAAAACTACTTGAGAAAGTATTTCCTCTCTTTTGCATCCCTCAAAAGCAACAGAACAGGTTTTCACAAAACTTTCTAACACATTTCACTGTGGCTTGAACCCACCTGTGCCCAGGTACACCCCAGAGGAGATTTTAGGGAGGATAGTTACAGGCAAGGGGCTGGAGAGTAGAAGCGATAGACTCTAATCGTGGCTTCGCAATCATCTATCCAGTTGAAAGGAAGTTGCTGTACCCTCTGGACACCTGCCTCTGCCTTGCTCCTTGTTTGTTTTGTACTTCAAAGCCACGCTACCTGGCTCTAGGCTTTCCATGGGAGCTGGCATTCTGGGAGGTTCACGTTGCTGTTGTCCTTTGGCAGCATGGGTTTCCACTAACACCACCAAGCAGAAACTTGGACTAAACACAATATAGTATAGTATAGCAGAGAGAGAAATTAGGAGGAGAGGAAAGAAATACTGACTAGAAGTAAGGAATTGGAAAAAGGAGGTAGTGCAGATGAGAAGCTTTGAGTTCAATCTGCCATAAGATTGCATGTCGAAAGAGAGAATGATGCAGTGAAACCTGTGTGAAACCCTCACACACGTTTTCATCCCAAGACTTAAAATTGTAGGTGTTTCTGTTAAATCCCTGTTGCTGGAGTAATCTTCAGTATCTGATCTTTTCATTTTAAAAGTGTAAGTGCATTCATCAGAGCTACAAACAAAAGCATAGTCCTCCATCCTCAAAAACAAGGGAAAAAAGCCACTCGATTTGAAGACTTTTTTAAACATATAATTTCAAGGCTGATGTCTTACGAATTGAGTTTTGCAAACACGACATTGGCAGTGTTGCTGGTGGTGTGAGTAAAAAGCAGATCAGAGGTAGTGAGTAAATGAGAAGGTTCTTTGAAGGATGCTGGAATTACCGAATAAGAGTACTGAGAGCATGGTGGGAAATATTTGTCTTCATCCTGAAGATGTGTTTGTTGACACTTACAAAGAGGTAACTATGTGATGGAAGACCTGGCTTTCCACAGGCCCATGAGTGGTGTTCCAGATGTTAAGGTGGGAGAAGATAAAGAAGTAAAACAATCAAAGTGAAGTCAAAGCAGCAGTGTTATTTTGCTAAATGAGAGAGGAAATACTTAGAGGGAAATTTCGGAGCATCAG
Organism: Cuculus canorus; assembly: GCF_017976375.1. Classification (NCBI taxonomy): domain Eukaryota; kingdom Metazoa; phylum Chordata; class Aves; order Cuculiformes; family Cuculidae; genus Cuculus; species Cuculus canorus. Next base: position 116,979,465 of record NC_071402.1, read on the forward strand.
TGATGATGCGGCTTTGGAGGCAGAGAAGTGTTGGCAGCACTAGGGGATAGAAAACATCCAAGCAGTTTAAGGATGCATTTGTGAAGAGAGGATATGCTTTGTTCTTCCTTATTCAGAGTTTTAATTGAAGGCAGTTGAAAAGGTGCTATAAATTTAGCTTGAACAAATCCATCAACCAGGGCGGTAGTGCAGGCTTCAATATGTGAGGATCATTCCTACTTTCACTCAGAAGAAGGATCTGTCACATCTCTACATCTTACCCAGGAAATTGCTTTATAATTGGGTATTTTGAATGAAACTGGAAGTCCCAAACATGCTCCAAAGACTTTGTGTGATATCTATTAAAATATTATAATGCCTGTGGTGATAAATTTCCATCAAATGGCCCTGCAAGGGGCTCATGGCCTTACTGCAGAGTGCTGCGGAGGTCTGTGGAAGAATGTATCTCCAAGACCCTCACGTTTCCACCTGGCATTGCAATCTGGACCAAATTTTCTCAGTATGTCCCTAAGAAAGTTGCCAGGCATAAAGCTGCACTTTCAGGGAGAAACAAACTCCAGAGAGGGACAGATGGGACAGGATCCTAGGACTAATGTCAGTGGGACTCCGTAATATGAAAATGGATACAAAGCCCTGAAAGATAAAGAGGGAGAAACAAGGAAAGTTAGGAGCCGTCAGATAATTTGGCTGATCCATTTTCGTAATCCAGGCCGAGGTACTGTGAATTTAATTGAAGAACTCCTTGGGACATAGAAAAGGGGGCAAGGAGGCATGGGGATATGCCTTAGGGAGGGGCTTGCTGATAGCACTTAAGCAATGAAATAAAAATTGCATTTTATAACCCCACAGCAAAATACCATTCAAGTATTATTTAAGTATCCTCCCTATAGAGACAGAACTATTAATAATACCATACATGCATGTACCACACTTAACTGAACAGCGGAGCGAGAGTTTTATAGGTCTTTTTAAATGATAAAATGCGAAGGAAGAATTAGAACCCACTTTTATATTTTGTTTGCTGTCTTGTAACTTAAAATGACCTTGCAAGATTCACCCCCCGAGCGACATTTTGCAACGAAGTCATAAGCCTCTGAAAACAGAAATTTATGATGGAAATGCTGACAGTCAGACAGTCAAGTATTGCACTGCTGGCGGGCACCAGTATAATACTTAACCTGAGACTGTGAAGACAGTAGCATAAATCAGCCTGGGTCTAGGTGGAAATGACTGTGTGTTCGTGCTATTCTTTTCCTGTAACATGAGAAAATTTGTCCAACAGAAGCTGTCATAAAAGAACGTTATGATTCTGTTCCCAGTAAAAGACCAAAGTCAGGAGATACTCAATTAGCTGTCTCTATCATCTCAGAGATTTCACTAGACAGGGATGTGCTCCAGTTTCCGTTGAAGCAAAACAAGAGAGCCAAGCCTTTAATTTGTATGTTCTTTTCCTCAAAGGAAGTTGTTCATCTTTCATGGTTTTTCAGGCTAACATAGATGTCATTTTAGTTACATTTGATTTCTTCTAAAACAAAGAGGTTTCTCTATGGAGAGTATTTAGCTCTGTGTAGAGATACTCAGGCAGCTCACGACAGTCACCTTGGCATAATGGGACTGGCTGCAATATAGAGTAACAGACCATAGACCCAGAGAAGAGGAGCCTATCCTTCCTCACTGGAGTGATTTCTGCAGAGTTTGCATATTCATCTGAGTTAGTAATCAACCTCCTATTGTTCATGCAAACAGAACTGAAAATGAAGAATATACAGACAAAACACGTTGGGAAAAGAGAATATATGACTGATGAGGAGAACTTGTCCGAATTAATATCTTTTCCTTTTCATCAAAGGATGAAGAGAACAGTTTTTCCAGCATACAGTGGTTTCATAACAAAAAGCGCCAGCACCTTGAAGCAAACTCTTACCAGCTGAGGGCACAAGATACCTAAGTCAGTTAACAGGAGAGAAGAAAGTCACAGGTTGCAGCCCTATCGGGGTCTTAGAATGCCTCGAATTAAGCAGCAAAATGAAGTAAAGAAATTACTGAACGTGTTGCATAGAATGATGAAGAGCAGAACATAAGGAGGTACTAAGAAACCTCATACTAATTAAACCTATCTTGTAGCTTCAGAGTATTTAAGATCATTTTCCCTGACCTCTTTTATATCACAGGCTGTTGAAGTGCTCCCAGTTACCTAATATTGAGATAATACTTGTCTTTTACTAAACTACAACTTTCAGAAGTGATTTGAAGCCATCAACTTTTTGAAGACATACCTCTTTTCTATCTAATGTGTGCCAGTGGATTGTCCTCCTTGCAGTTAAATGGTTCTGCCTAATTTCTCTTTCGAATTTATCTGGCGCTCTCAACAAGATTAAAGAACTACTTAGTACCTAGTTTATTCTCCCTGCAAAATACTTACACACTGCTATCAGACTGCCCCTCAAGCCATCTTTTTGATATCCTAAAGAAATTTTGTTTGCTGGTATGTATTTTAGCTATTACCTCCGTTCTTTGGACTCTTCTGCTGTATAATATTGCTACTATGTACTTACTTCCATCTTGCAAACCTCCTTAAATAGTAAAGAAATATTGCCCCCTAAGATTTATTATTCCTGCTCTTATAAGAAAAACAATAATGAGTATAAGAACATAACAGTATTGTTATACTGATCATAACATAAATGCCATAGCAATAACTTAATCTTTAAATATTTACTCTGGATAGTCCTGATTTTCATTTACATTATTATTATTTTTAAGCAAAGTGGCTACAGGTTATACATAAACCAAACCCACATTTTACCGCTAACTGGTAATTACATGGTACTGAATATTTCTAATGTAATAATTATGTAATCATCATGTTATTCCTTGTATATAAATTTTATTGAGTTAGTTCTTGACACTACAGCAATCTTTATAATAAGCATGTGTAAGAGAATTTGTTTTAAAAAAAATCCTTTCCCTTTTTTCTCATGGTAGAGATTCTGTATTACTTATAACAATACATAATGACTACTTTGGAGCCACTATGGTCTGCAGAGAGAGCGATATGCATTTTTTAAATGATCTAAAATAATTATTTAATAGCAGGACATGAACATCAAATTATTTGATACTTGCTTAATCACCTCCAATTTTTCTGTTCTTTTACTAATCATATTGAAATGTCTTAAATTTGCAGACTGTGGCTAGAAGGAAATAATAAATACAGTCTTTTCAGATTTTTTGAAATTCACTTCCTTTCCAATTAGAGAGAATACAGACAATCTAGTTACTCATACTATATTCAGGAACTTTACAACTTAGTATCCAGAACCTGGAGATGCATGAGCACAGGTGAAAATTAACTCTCATATTTTTGTTAGTTTCTTTGGGTTGGATCATTAACTGTGCCTTTAAAAATATCGTAAGAATCTAGCCTATGACTTTGATGATTTTTCTTTTATAGTGCATTTCCTGATCCAAAATAATACTCAAATGCATTATAGTTATCTCCAAATTGCATTTAAACATAAATTATCTCAGATCCTCTTAGGCTCTTAGGAGCAGCACTGCTGAAGAGAATTTGAAAATAATACTTGATGAATGATGTGATCAGAAGCAATTTTCTGTTGCCATGTGATGCTGATGTCCCCCCCTTTCCATGAGGAGAATTGAATATCTCTGTCTGTCCGTAGAAGGTTTTGAAGCAGCCAAGATCTGTATTTTTCCTCCAGTATATAATAGTTTAGCACTTTTTTGTTCTATCAGTTATGAAAACTGTCACTAAACAATGGATTTAAGAGTGCTCTTCCCACAAGTTTACCTGTGTTCCTATGACATTCTTTTGTAGAAAACCTGTCACCTGGAGGCTAACTTTTAACATGTAATATTCCTGTTAATGATATTTTTATAAAATACCAATCTCAAACAACATATTGAAACATTTCTGTCTCAAGATGAGAAGAATAAATTCATGACAAAAAGCAGATGTTGTCCCTCTCACCTGAGTTTCCAAACACATTCTACAAGAGAAGTGTGCCACAGCATTTTGAAGAAAAAGTAGGTAGAGTTTAGTAGTGTGAACCTACGAAAAATCTATATTTTCATTGAGCCTCTTCCCAGGTATGGCTAGGCTTTATGCTAAAACAAATGAAAAGAGGAATGTCTAAATCGGTGTGTGCAGATAGGTTCAGCTTGTGGGTACGCAGCCGCCATAGTAATAGCCCCCCAAGTGGTTGATGCTGCTAAGAGTTTTAACTAAACTGAACCCGGGGTCTTGTGACGACAAATATCAGACAATTTTAGTAATACATGTGGTTGCTCTATACCCTCTGTTCTTCCAGTCAGTCAGTGAGCTAATCATCTTGAAGAACACAACTTGAAAGCGTTATTCCTTAAAAAATAGGTATTGTGAACAAGTGTAAATTGGAATTCCTACGTAGCTGGCCCTGGGATACATACTGGCCTGAGTAGTTAGCAGCTACTGTGCCCGCCTCAGCGTGGCAGGGAGGAAGATCTGCCACACCGGCACACGTTGCAGAAAGCACACAAGGACTCAGGTAGAGGAGACAAGAGATGGATGCAGTTGTTACTCAGCAGCACATCTGAAAGGAACGTGTATAGACAGCTTTGTCTATTGTGCTGCCTTTTCAAACTGAGTCGATAATGCCAGTGTCGGTTTCAAGTGAAGCGTGTGCCAGATTACAGATAGCTAGCAATGGCATTTGAGAGCTGTTAATTGTGAAACTTGAGAAGAAAATGTGCACATTCTTTTTCAGAGTGCTATTCGAATGATGGCCTTTTTATCCCAGAACACTGTGGGTTTCACTTTTATTCTCTTCCCACATAAAATGCATGAAGTGCACTGAGTCTCTTTCACTTGGCAGCTTATATATTGCATTCTTTGCAGGGACTGCTTTGGCTTGTTAAAATGTACCCCATGTATTAAAATGAAATTGTCACTGCTGTGTGGTGCAACATAACATGGTTTGACACTAAGCGCCTGCAGCTACAGAAAACAGACTTTTATTGCATTTATTCTTTCAGAGACAAGAGTCTCTAAAGGCTCAGTGCAGACATTCGTTTAGTTAAATCTGAATGAAGCCAAAGTGAACAATCTAAGTTGCTGTCTTTGTGCTCGAAGAAATGGCCCAGCCCACATAATATGCAGTGATAAAACCTGGAAGAGACAATTTTTAATGATTCTACCTGAAACAAACTGACAAAAGACTTTACCTTGCACAGAGAATTAGTCTGGTAATTAGTGTTAGGGTTTTTTGGTGGTGGTGGTGTGGTCCTTTGGCAAACTTGTACCCTGAGAGACAAACTGCAGCACTAAACTCTATGTAAGCCACGCTTTCACAAAACCATGTCACAGGAAGAGTGATGAATAAATTCATTTTAAAAAGATCTAGACTGGTGAAAAGTAAGCAATGGTTAAGTCAGTGGAGTTTTTTTGGGAAGAGTACCTGGAGATAAGCACTGGTGTATGGAAGGAGCATTGACATTGTTTTAAGCACGGTTTTTCCAAGAAAAACAAAAGCAGTGTGATTTTTTTCATTTGCTTGCTTTTTGTAGAATCATAGAATAAGAATCATAGAATACCAGGTTGGAAAAGATTCTCTGGTCCAACCTTTTCTGACTTTCCAGTTCTCTCTTCAAAGTTTCTGTACGTTCTCTGTATCAAAGTCAGCTGTTCTTTGGAATAGCATGCAGTCAATTTACAAGACCTGAAAGAACGGTCAATTCCCAGAGGTGGTATGGGATTAGACTAGTAACTTAGTATTCTTTACAGTTCCTACAATAATATATGTACCAATTTACTGTTAATGCTTTAACGTCTCAGTGCTTAAAGTTATCTTGAGGTCATATGAGATGATCAGTAAGGTATTACATGTGAATTACTGTCTTCACCCCAAAGCTGGCTTTATGTTGTAATAGGCACATACGCATTGTGTTTGGTTTTGCTATAGAGTCTGTAGGTTATTTTTTTAACATTGTAATCCTTAATATTTGTTGCTTAATACTCTGGATTCTTCTCCAAATCCTGTTTTGTTGGGGTTTTTTTGTACCATTTGAATTTATTTTGGGTGGACAAGGAATCTAGAAACATCCTTTGCCTTTCCAAGCAGCACATGAGAGCATAAAGAATGTCCTTGTTCAGGGTTATCCCCCGGAGCCAAACGAGGACTGTTCATTGACACTGCTGCGGCTCACACAACCGGCAGCACAGCTGCAGGCTTTGAGGGTGGCAGGTCCTGCTTGCAAGCCACACCATACCATAATGAGCTCAACCAGTTTCTATGCAGAAATCCTCAAGAACTGCTTTGAAGAGTTCTCTCAGCATCTGTGCTTGTCCTTTTTTTTCCTCCTTTTGCTTTTTGGTTTTGCTGACCAAGAACTTTCATGACAATCTATTAACTCTTATTACCTCTACCCCCATCCCACCCTCTTCTCTTTTCCAGAATGGAGTCTACAGAAAAATGTGAAGTAGTAATTCAGCATTTTAATGGCAAATATCTGAAAACCCCACCCGGTCTACCAGGTAAGTCTAGCCATCATTATATAACTCAAAATTCACTGAAAAGTTTAGAATACAGAAACACTGGCATTTATGTTCACTGTGGTTTATATTACTGGCCCTACTGAGAGAGTGTACAACTTTCCCTGTTGAAGCCAATTATTTATGACTTGTAGCAACTTCTTCATTGCCCAAGTTTGTATTTATGTCTGTCAGCAGTAAATTGAAGTACGTATAAAAATCATGTTGCCTTACTGTGTTTTTTCCTTTTAAATGCATAGATCCTGTGTGATTTTTTTCCAATTAGAACGAAGGCCACATAAGTAAATGCTGTTGCTCTTCTAGCAACCTTGAAGTATAACTAGATCAGCAACTGTTATGGATTATAAAACAGCCAGTAATTAGGGTTGTAGTAACTTTGTATTCATTACAGTTACTAGTTAGTGTTACTAGTCACTGTTAGTAGCAACAGCTGTTAATACTGCGTACATTTCAACTATGAAGAGATTTATATATTCTACCTGTCATAGCTTAATGAAATCCTGCCATTTTCTGGCATTACCTGTAGAATACCTTCAGTCATGTCCTTACTACATTGAAAGCCCTGTTTCAGTCAGTATCTTGCTTTTGAAATCTTCAGCTCTCATCTGTGTGGTCATCAGCTGTGCAAAGTTTAGTGATCAGTTACCTGATTCTTAGTGCTTCAGAAGACCTTCCTGAGGACACAAATCTGCAGAGATTTCTCCCTCAGATTCTCTGAAGAGCTGTATTAAATGATCAGGAAATCCTTGCAAGAATTGCATCCTAAATTATTCTCTCTCTTTTTTTCTTTTTCTTTTTAACCTCCATTAAACTATTTCCATTTTTTGGTTACTTTCATTAAATTCCTCCCTCTTCATTGCCTGGTTCTTTATGCAGAAGATGCACTAAATACTCTAATTAAAAGAGAGCCATCTGCACAGCTACTGTGTACTGTAATTGAATGCTGCAGTGTACACATAAATTTTAGTCAGATCACCTTCATGAAAGTATAAAACTTTTAGTTCAAGCTGGAAGACTCCATTTTATGAATTTCTTTTTCCAAAGTAGTCACTGATTAATTTTTCTTAACACCAACTAATGAAGTACAACACCAACTTTGTGAAATACAGTAGGATAGGGCTGCGTAGAACAATGGACAAAGCAATATAGGCAGAAATGTTGAACTGTCGTGCTTTTATGCATACATTGAGTCCCAGTAGTAATCTGTTTAATATCATAGCAACACCCAATGGAAAGAGTGTGAATAGCACAGAATTGGTAAGCGTGGCTTCATCAATATAACCTTGCATGCTTCACAGTCACAATCCCAGTTGTCTCAGAAAGGGCACATCATTTGAGCCAGAAATAAAGCAGAATATTCTTACATTGCCTGTTTGTAACGAAAAGGGGTATGTGGTAAAGAATGAAAGCTAGAAATTGAGTTGTTGAGGTTTTTTTTTATTAGTCAGGAGTATACTGGGTATTTGACACAAGCAGAGTGGAACATCAAAGTAGGCATCTTCATAAGATAGCATGATTACTTACTTTTCTTCCAAGAGATACACTAAAATTTGAGTTTAATAGTTAGAACTTTTGTTCCTTTCTCAATTGAATCATAAGAACCAGTTCTTAAGTTTCCTGAAGAAAGTGCCCATGTGGAAAAATTGTCTAGAATATTTCTATCTTGATTATTGTGATCAGTTGGCATTTAGTTGCAATGATGATCTGGGAAGAGACTGTATTAAGAGTTTACATTTACCTGATTGCTGTTCAGGTGCAGGTATATCAAAATGCAGCTTGGGGCAAAGCCAGGGAACCAGTAACTGGACTCACCAAACCATTCACTAGATATCTGTAAGATCCCATTTTGTCCTTTGTTTTTGAAGGACAGATTTTGTCACTCCAAACACAGATAAATGAGAAATTGTCGTGGTGTATTTGATCCAGATAAAAGAGAATATTTGTGTCTCGTTATTAGAGTAGGGCACACTTCAAATCCATATTTAAGAGATTTTTCATATCCATTCATTTTCTTTTTAAGAAGCCAATGAACAAACATGATCACTTGAGAAGTTGGGTCAACTCAAGTGATACTGGTCACACTCATTCATTCACCTTTGATCCAGTGCAAAAAAAAACCAAAACCAAACCCAAAACAAAATACTCAGTCCTATTTTCTTCTTGAGATAGTTTTCTATGCTCAGTTTGTATATCTGTGCTAGGGACTTGTATTTAAGCTTCTCGGCAAAGACAGAAGCGTCTTGCTTTATCCCCCTCCTGGCAGTTGCTTATCTTCCTGCTTGGAGAAGGAAGGAAAATCAAGTCTTCTAGTTTACCTGAAAAATCACAATCAGAGTCTGAAAATTATCCTCCCAGCATCTCAGTAATTGGCATAGAAAGAAAATAATCTCCAGTTACTGCTGAAACCTCTTTATGGATTTCAATTAAAAAAATAAGGAACCGGAGAATATCAGTGGAACTGTGCAACACTATCTCTTATTAACCTCTACTGCTCGAAGACATGATCTTACTGTGAAAGAAAATTAATCCATCCTTTTAGGGTTAAATTAAATTGATTTAGGATTTTCAGCTGGATTTCTTTCGGCGTAAGAGTAAACTGGGAGGGATTTTGCATTTTTGTTCATATCTTCTCTCACCCAAGTTCTCATGTTCTGATTCAGGCTTGTCAGGTAATAGAACGTTGCATGGGGTCCATTGAGAAAGAAATCAGCCTAACTGCAGGCCATTTTGTACTGCCCTGATCCCCAAGGCAGTGAGATTATGGACCAGATAAACTGTTTTGGCAGCTTCCTTCCATCCATGTTGTCTTCCTTAGATATGTTCCCTGATATATGATGCTGGTTACACAGTGGGATATATGTGTGCAGGAATATCATGTTCAAAGGATAAAATATTGATGTGTTGTGGGAGTATTTGTGCCTGGTTACCAAGTCCTGATGGAAAAAGGACTGGAGTGGGTAGTTTTCATATGACCTTATACAGCGCATCGGAAAGATTTAGCAACATGGCTCTGGATTTTATATGAATGAACCACAGACCATGGCTGAGATATATCCCCCAAAGAGTTATCTCAAATATTGATTTTGAATACAGAGCTCTTTCCCAACTAGTGTTTCCTTGACAAATGAGATGTAAGTTTAATTAGATGTATTTTTTTGTTGGAAATAAGATAGAAATTACAGGAGAGTCATTGTTCTGCACCCACACGTTTGAGCCCAGCCAGGAGTCACATATCTAAGCTGACCCAGGCCAGCAGTATAGCAGGAAAGGACAAAGCAGCGTTGCACCTTCAAGGAAAGGAGGCATTCGGGAGGCTCGCTATTCTGTATGTTCCCAAGGCAAACTACTTCATTCCTTTTTTGACTTTCTAACTACAACTACTGCTTTGTATCTAAAAAATTGTAGAGCTGAACCCTTCTATCTCCAGACCATTCTGCTTCCACCCAGTAACAATGGAAAGTTTATTTTCTGGGACTTGAAACATTTTGCTAGTCAGATGCCTAACGCTTAGGTAAATTGGGTGGTGTTGTCTGTGTTATTGATTTTTTCTCCTTGAAGGTGGTTCTCTGTCCAACTCCTTGACTTCGTTCCATTCCAAAGGTAATTGCTTCACTGTCCTCCTTGCTCAACTAATAAGCAACTCATGATGTTTGGTCTTAGACATACAGTACAAAATAATTGGTTGTCCCATAAATAATTAGTTAATATCTTTGCATTTCTTCCAGACTGAGAAAGTACAGTCGTCTCTAGAAATCTGCAGGCTCTCAGTGTTTGGCAGATTCCATGTGAACTTCATAAATATTCCAAGTAGCTTTGACTGATTATTGTTTTAGTGATTTTTTTTTTGTTTGTTTTTGTTTTCCCTTTATTATCACTGCTTTTCTGAAATAAATAGGCCAGAGCCTACTGGGCATATTTTATTCCTATAAAGAGTGCAGCCCCACATGAAATTAATTGTAGAGGCCCTATATTGCCACTCTGAAAGAGAAGTCAGCAAATGAAGGCATCAGATGATAGCGCTGTATGTCTCCATCAAGATGTGAAGGGCACTACTAATGATAGAGGTAGTTTGCCTTCAGTCTTTCAGTGCCACAACTCTTTTTGTTGGTGGATGGGGGACTTTATATGAAATGCTGCTAATCTATCAAATTTTGCAGTCACTGAATTAACATAAAAATTCTTAGCTTTTCTGTCAGTACCAAATTGATTTCTCTTTGGATGGGCAAGCTTAGGGTACATTCTTTGCACACAGTTTTTGTTCATCACAGAAGTATCCTTGCATATCTTTAAAAAACTTAATTTTCTCTTTTTGAATAAATGCAAAGACTTAACGAGTTTTTACTTCTCTCTCTTGAATTTCACAGGAACATGCTTCAATTGCAGTAATTATCCTCTGCTGATAGGTCCATTATGCTCCCTCTCAGCATTTTCTAGTCATTATAGTACTTCCTAAATTTCGTTTGCTTTGTAAATACTTCTGCTTGTCAGAGGACATTGGGCCGATTCCTGTCTCAGAGAAAATTCCAAGAAAGTGAGGTACATGGATGCTACAATGCATGGTCATGAATTTTCCTCTTTTGTTGTAGCTCAGTGTGGCTTTTATTACTAATTTTAATGCCAGGTTACAAATATCTGACAAAAAGAAAGAAATGCTACCCTTGTGTAGGTTAAGAACCCAACAAGTAACAGGTGACTATAGCATTTTATGACTGACTTTTACTACAGTAGAAACTCTTAAATAGAAAGACATTATCTGCAACAGTATGGATGTATTTGCAAATACCTTGTATCTTGCATTTTTCTCTTGAAAAGGGCCCATGCACTGTGTTTCCAGAGACTCATTTCACCAGAATGAATGAATATTTTCTGCCTCTTTCCTTTGTTTAAATATTTCTCTTAAGTTGTCATGTCTTGGACTCTCCAGCCACAGAGAGTAAATTCAAATACTTTATCTTTGCTTCAGAGAAGTAGACTTAGAACATAGAATAATGTGTTTTAGAACAACGTGTTTCCTAGGAGACTGGACCTAAAATGGTCCCGAGAAAGCAGTATTCCAGGTGAGGGTTAACTATGCAATGGCTAGGAGCAACATTTTACACTATTTCTTCTTTTTTTAATTGGATGAACAGATGATATCTTTTCATTAGTGATGTTGTAAGTTTTTTTCTTAATACATGCACATAAAATATTTTGTTTGATAAACTTTTAGCCTCTTTCTCTTAGTTTTGTTGTTTATTTTTTTAATTGTTTGGTTTGTTTGGGTTTTGTTTTTTTTTTTCATTGTTATCCATAAAACACTGAAAAACTCTTCCAAAACTATATTCCTCACTTTGTTTTCTTCACTTTGTTCAGGTAAGTGATGCATTACTGTAAATATCTATGTCTTTCTATCTCACTTTCTGTATATATGCATATGCATTTGACATTTTAAACAAGACAAAACAGTAGCCACAGGTAGAAACTAGATATTGATTTTGTAGTTGGCTTAAAACATTTATTGTGTGCTACAGTGAACTTAGAATAAAAGGCATTCTTCTAGGTTCAGTATTGGTGATACTTGGTGGAGCTAGTTTAAAATAGGGTTTACCTTTACATATTGTTATCCTCAAAAATCATTTAAAAAAAAAACCAAATTCCCTCACTTGTATTCTCTGTTCCTTTAAGGTATATGATGTCAGTGTTATCTGAATCTTTTATATTGTCTACCTCCTAAGAATTCAGTTTTGTAAATATTTTCATTGTTATCTGCTGACTGCAGTATGTAGATCCTTCCCTACTTTATTAGAAAATATGATCCATGTAAAGACCTCTGTAAAAAAGAACTGTTGAACAGATTTTCTATTTCTGCTGTTTCCAGTTTTTGGGTGTCGTTTTTTATGGCATTGCTGCTATCTTTTGCTTTCTATACTCCATGAATCCACGTGCTCAGCTCATTAGCAGAAATTTCTTTTACGTCTCAAACCCTCTAAACATCCTTTTAATTTTGTCAGTTCTCAGTCTTCGTCTTTGGCTGACGGTTAAAATCTGTAATTCCTGTGGTGTTGTCCTGCCTGAGTCCTGGTGATGACTGTGAGGCCACTGTAAGTCCTCCTGCTTTGGTCTTCAGGTGTTTTCCACATCCTTGTTGACATGCAGGTGGCAATCCTCACTGAGGTCTCTCTGAAAAACCGCTCAGTACAGAATGGGCTCTGTGGACCTGTTGCATGGGTCATGTTGGATGCTAAGAGGTGCTGTGGTGGTATATGCAGGTGTCAAACAGGAGTGTCTTTATGGCAGTTTAATTTTTCAGACATCACATAATGGTTAAGACCTCATAGACTTTGCAGGAGACTGTCATAACAATGGACTTTCTAACCAAGAAACTGCGTAATGGGTGCTGAATTAATAGAAAATACAAAATGTTTTGCTTAGAAAGCAGTTCCCTGGCTAGGTCTCTGTGGCTTTGTATTGTGGCTCATTCAGGCTTCTGTGGTGTGGCAAATCTTGTCAGTGCTGCATCTTCTCCTCTGTGTTGTCAAATAATGGCTGTCAGCCACCCCCAGACGGAGGCTCTTGGTTTTGCCCTCATTGTAGTAATTGGCCAAATATCACTTGTGATTAATCCAGTCTGTACCAAGTCTTCAGCCATAGATTGCCAAAAGGTTGTGACTTCAACTGAAATCAAGTGTTTCTGAGTCTGTCTCCTTCCTTTCAAAGACAGTCTTTAAAAGTTAGAGGATATTTGTGTTACTTTAGAGCATTCTTGAAAATTTCAAATGTGAAGTATGGCATTTTTTATCACTGAAGAAGACAAGTTTCCCTGGTTTTAGCTCCTCTTTTTATTTCTCCAGAATTACGTTTATGTAACCTCTGTTTGTCCTTGCTGTGCCAACATTTGTGTAGACACTTCTGGTTTCATATCAGATGTATCCATGTCTCACTGCAAAGATCCATTCCAGATTTACTAAATTTCTTGGATTTTGAAGATTCTATATACTATGAAAGCAAGGGATACTTTCTAGAAAAAAAAAAATCTTCTGTCTGCTCAAGATGATCTCATTTCTATCTAGCTCAAAGACTTTTCTTTGGCTTGGAGGATACGGAATTAGGCATTTACCCAGTAAACCCCAATAGCTAGTATGCACTTATTTCTTAGAGGAGCATGAGTTCAGCTAATTTGTATTGCAGATGTTAGGATGTGTGTAGCAGTACTAAATCACATAATTTGTGCTCATCAGGGAGTTTGTGTGAGAGAAGACAGAGTGCTGACATTGTCTAAGGCTTGCTTTTTCAGAAATATATAAAGATGTTGATGATGGGGACAGTCTCAAAGATCTGATCTGCTACATATGTATGTCTTGTTATATTTGAGCTTGTACTGGTCTGTAAGCTCTTTGGAAAAGAACCACATCTTTTTGTATTTTAAATAACCGTATTATGAAATACTGAGTTTTGTAATCTGGCTGTAAAATTAATGAGAAATTCTTTCACCTTTTTTTATTACTTTGCAACTAAAAGTAATAAAAAAGTGCATAAGATCACCTTGTTTGTAGTATTGCAGTAATTCAGGTCATGACGTTTAAAACAGCGTTACTGCAGTTTGGATTAAGATCTTTCACTTGGTTTATAAGATTGAAGTTAGAGGACAATATGGCATATAAATGAGAAAAGATCATTCCTTGTTTCTTTCTGTTGCAGTATCACCTATCATATCTTTCCTAGGATTTCCAGAAGTCTGCAGCATAAATGAAGAATTGCGTTCCTTTCTCATTCGTAATATCTAGTGATAACGAACTGTCACAGTTTATCTAAACTAATTTTAATATATACATTTTTTTTCCTTTTAACTCAAAGTGCATTTTTGTTTTGAAGGGTGACTATGTAAATCTTCTAATTCAGTGAATCCCTTCCCTTTATATGCAATAGCAGATATATTTGCTTATGAAGAAAAAAGTCTCTTCTACATGTTGCTGCCGCATAACCGGCACAGCTGAGAGTGTGTGCACTGAATTCTGTCGTGCCTCATACATCAGCAGGAGAAGCGTTGACAAGTTTCTGGTCCAGGGACAGTGCTGTTCCTTGGATGCACTTGTAAAATCCAAGACGAGACAGACGAGTTGTGCAGGTGTTATGGCAGGCAGAATTTATGAGCCAGAAAGATTCACAGCTTGAATTTCAGATTGTTTAGGTCTAAAGGGCTGGCAATTTAAAACGAAGCAAAGCAAACAAACAAAAACATGCAAATCAGATCACAAAACAATGTGGAACGTTGTTAAGTCACTTGTACATAATTCAGATTTCAGAGAGGAATTCTGCTTTTGCATCAACTGTGGCCAGCAGTGGCACAATTCCTTCTGTTTTTTCCTCTCCTGCATTACTTTATTGGTCCCTTCAGGACACTTTAAATGATGGAGTACATCTGCTTTGCAGGCCCTATTGCTGTGCTATAGTGTTGTCACACCTGAGCCAGCTAGTTTAAAACTCATTTAAAAAGCTAACTTGAGCAAGGGTATCAATCTAGCTGAGCACAGACTACCACTTGAGCTCATAGTACGTTATGCTTAATAATATCCAGCAAGTGGTTTACATGTTTTTTAATACCCAAGGAAAATTAGTTCCCTTTCAGCCCTTTCATAGAAAAATTCTTCCTTTCCTGCTCCTTCCTCTGTCCCTCACACTTTTTCACTTCCTTTCATGTTAAACTTTTTTAAATTTGAAGTATAGAGAAGTTTAAGTCAGAAGTTTCAGTTTGAACTTTTGCCCTGTAAATTCCACCTCACCTGAACAAAAAATGTTTTATTAAAGCATAACAATGTACAAATAGATATTTACTTTTTTACACAATCCTTTGGACATCTGTATTTCAGCCAGAAGTGGAGGCCTGTGGGATTGGCCATATTTTCAGATACCCCAATAAAATCGGGGCATTGATTTTTCACACTTTTCGGAATGCTTCTGTAAATCCGTAAGCATTCAGGTGATGTGTGCCAGGTCTGTGCTGCCTGCAAGGCATGACAGGGACATGGCAGCTACTGCCTTTGAGTGTACTTGGAGCCTTGTGGAGGATTTCAGGTGGATTTGCTCCGTCAGGACTTGTGTGGAGGGTTTTCTTCAAATGCATTTTTACTGGCAGAGCTTGTGAGTAATAATGTGGCTTGAAAGAGAGGATAGGTATCTGAAGTTCCAAGTGCTTTTGTGAGCAGAAGTCAGCCTGAAGGTGCTTGGTGTCTCCTTAAGCATTTTGGGAGAAATTTAGTGCTGGTGCCTTTAGGAAGGACTGTGTAGCAAGAAAGGGAGCGTAATGAGAGAGGGAAGGCACATAAAAAAAAGAGGGGGCCTGTCCTCCCTTTCTGGTCTTGCCTTTCTGCCGCTTTCGCTCGCTCCCTCCCTTCTTCCCTCCAAAAGTAAACCTTTCCCTGCCACCAGAGGAGCATTGAAGACTCTTCTGCAGGGCTCCCTGCAGCACGAAGAGGCATGAACTCTCTGAAGTAGCGTGTGAAGATCTTTCCCTTTGTGATTCATCCAGACAAAATGAGATGAGCGGTATCACAACAGCAGTTTCCATATTTTTTGATTACCAGGAGCCTCTTGCGTATTTGAAGTCTCTCTCCCCCTTCCCCTCCTCAAATGGTACTGCACAACAGAGAAAAGCGATTCAGCCTGAAAGCATTGGGAAAGCAGGAGGCTAACGTTTCATTTGATTTTTTTTTTTTTTTCTCACAACAGAAATGTCATTATATTGGTCAGCAGCCTTTAGCAGCTGTAAAAACCCCATTTCTTGGTCATTTCTTTCTAGTCTTTCTTGTTTGAATGGCAGCATTTTATCACAAGATCATAGAAAGGTCTTTCCCAAGTTCAGTCACAGGAACTTGAAAGAGAGGCAAAACAGCCTACATTTTACTAGGACTGCCTTGTATCTATGATGTGTTTGCAATTTACCTTCTGCAATGTAAGAGACATCAAGAGGGAGGGGAGAGGTGCTAGATGTCTGGTTCTATATTTATCCTTTTTGTCAAAGCTCATTAACACAGCATTTCATACATAGCATTTCCCTTACCACCCTATATATAATCCTTGAGCATATGAGTATAGTATTTCCAGAATTGATGCTGTTCAGCAAAGAAAAAGAGCCAAAAAATGAGAGATGAGGGAGGAAGGAGTAATTTAGCTTTTTTGATTGCACAGATATGGTATAAGAAAATACTTTTCAAAGGCCAAGCTTTATAAGCCTTACTTCACGTAACACTTTCCATTTCAGAAAATGCAAATTTTCACCACAAACCAAAAACCTAACAAAAAATGTTCCAATTGTCATCAATGGCTCTTCAGTTACAGCGTTAAATTACTGAATACAATCAATACAATTAATTAGATTACTGATTACCTTGTAAATTCCCTGATTCTGAGCCTTTTTTTCCTTTGGCTTTTTTTTCTTCTTTCACTTTCCATTTCAATTTCTCTTTTCCTTTTCCTTTCCCCTTCCCTTTTCTCCTTTTTCCCTTTTTTCCCTTTTCATTTCCTTTCCTCCTCTCCACTCATCCCCTTTTTTCCTCTTCCCTGCCTCCCCTTTCCCTTCAGTAAATGTCATAACTTTGTGGTCAGGTGTAAAGTTTTGTGGTTCAGAACTGTCACTATAAAATTTTGAAGTATTTTTAATTATGTATTAATTCAATTGTAATTAATGAAGTATGTTTATTATGAAAATATGACCCAGCAGCCTACTATTCTCATCTGGATTTCTCCCTCCAATCTCCCCAGCTATAACAGCACCCACCTGCCATCCAAAGCACTCTCCTTCAAGAAGTTCTCCGTCAGCTGATTTTTACATTACAGTGTAATGAAAGCCTCAGCATTTGGGATTTTCAAACCTGTTAGCACATAGGAATAAATATTGTGAGAGTCTGTCTTTCTCTGATGCAGGAGGTGATGTCATTGCTTATTTTCATCTCTAATTTATCTTATTTAAGATGAGCCCCAAGGGTGGCTGTAATAGAAATGAGGGGAAAGTGAGCTGGAGTCTCTAAAAGCAGAGGGTATTCTCCCTGTGTGTGAGCAGCAGCACCATGAAATTTGCCTTTGCCTTAGGAGGCTGTGATTCTGACATGATCACTGCAAGGTACAGGATCTGGTGCATGAGCAATCGTAATGAGATAGCAAATTAGCCATTGATTCAGACCTGCCCATGGTGACTATTGTATGGTGACTGCTTTTTTGGGGGGGTCAGTTTGAAGTGTGTTGATGGTCCTTGTGTACTTTCTAGGAAAAAAAAATCTGCTGAACAAAAACCAATATAAAACCAATATAATTAGCATAATTAGCATCTTTTTGAAACACTCAACTTAAAGGAAGGGTGGAAGTTTTTCCTGATCTGGAGCTGATCTTTCAACTTCCATGCTGTTTTTGTTGGATAAAGACACAATATTATTTCCCAGGTCTGATAGTCTGGCTCCATCTATTAATTTTCTTACACTTGGTTGTATTAATTTTGATTAATTGTCGATAATTTCAACTAAGCCTGAAAGACTTCAGTACTTAAGTATCCACACATATAAATGAGACTGACGTACCTTTCACTCAACCTACTTAAAAAATTGCCCACAATGTTAAATTACCAGAGGAGCAGCATGGAGCCAAGTTACAAAATAAGCCTCATGTATGTCACTGCTCTGACATCCAGAGAAAGCTTTTGGAATCAAAGATCACTCAAAATGCTCAGAACAGAAGAATCCTGAGTCAGTCCTCTCATTATATACATTTTCCGACAGTGAACACAAACTTAATTCTATTTATCATTGTGTTTCTAACCTTCTGCAGGGAAGGAGAAATACAGGCATAGAGTAGTGGTAGCTGCTGTGCAAAATTGCCTTTATAATGTAGACCTTATTACAGGAACACAACGAATCTCAAGCAGTCCAGTCTCAATCTGAAATCTGTAATAGAGCCCTAAGGAGGCATCGTGAAAGGCTTTAGCCAGCACAGTTGCATTTAATAAAATTAAATGTGGCTGTCAGAAATGAGAAACGCTGGTTGTGAAATCAGAATAACTCAGTTATCTGACAGAGCCGATGGAGTCCAGCGATGGGTCTGTTGACAGTTTATGTACACCATCGAAGGGAGATGTGGCGGAGAAGGATCAATGAGGAAAGGAGATGACGCCAGGTTAGTTAGGATGTCAATCCTTCTACCAGATCCATGAGCAGACACAGCTTTGTTAGGTACCACAGTGGAAACTTCACAGTGCATGCTTTCTTTGAGAAGCATATAGGTAGCTGTAAGAAGTACTGTAAGTTTGCTCCTTGTTTTAATCCTCAATTTGTTACTTTCTTAGTGTTTCTTAACCTGCTGCTTTCTTGGTAAGAACAAGCTTAACCTGCACAAGCTTAACCTGCACTAGCAACTACTTGAAGAACAACTGACTGCATCTCCCTTACTTGCTGCTGAGTACCTTGAAGAGAGCATCTTGATTAATAAAACGGTTCTCCATCACTCTTTCCTGTTCCCAGCAGGCTTAGTGTAGTGTGTCTTTCCCGCAGCTAGCCTTGCCTTGCTGTTACTGTCTCTTTTATGCCAGCATTTCAAAAATTTCCTGTGTGGGTTTTGAGCAGCCTCAGCTGCACTGAACTTCGTGTAAATACAGTCCTGCATCTACATGCCCTGTGCCTGCAGCACTAGATCATTCACTGTCTGCATCTTGTCACTTACCGACTCCTGAAGGAAGAGGTTTGCTGGCTGATGACATGACACAGATTCCTCTACTCTTGGTAGGCAGGCTGGTTGCCAACGGCTTCTACCTAGAGTCTATCCATTGCTGTCCTTTTCTCAGTACAAAGTCAGAATTGTTTAATGTCTTGCTCTGTGACAGATTAGACAGGAGAAAGGAGAAACCTTCTATTGTCTGATAACTTTGCTTGATAACAAGTTTGTATCATTGCTGCAGAATCCATATGACAGCTACTCATCTTGCTTTGTCTGTTTTGCTTGGGGGGGTTTGAGTTCTGATATACGTATGAAAGATGTTGGCTGAATACATTTTGCATTGTTGATTTTTGTAGATGAATAGATGGCCTACCAATCTGGGAGCATTTGAGATGAGGTCCCACCTGTCACACCAGACTTGTTGGCAAGCCTAGTTTTCATCAAAGCTGATTCTCTTAGGATTATGTGTTTGTTTATAAAGATATATGTATGTTTGGGGGATTTTTGCCCCTGAAATGTCATTGATGACCTGGATTGCGGAATGTTCCTTAGCACATAATTAAATAATGCTTACTCGAGTTTTAAGGATGTGCTTGATTTTTGTCGTGAACAGCAGTGGTCTCCCATGTCTGAACCCTCTATTTACAGAGTAAAAGATTAGCTGGGTGAGAGAGCAAAGTTCATTTTCTAACATCTGCTGAGGTTTTGAAGTCTGGTTTTGAATCTTTTCCTTAAAGACAAATGAAAGTTAATCATTTTGGATAGATCAAAATCAATTCGTCTGAATTGTTTGAACAAGCTAAGAATTCCTCTAAATCACCAAATTTATAGAGGCACACTGACATTCAGTTACATTAAAAAACAGCTCTGTTCTTTTTATACATTGAATGCTTTGGATTTCTTTGTTTGTTCAATATGCATATCTATTTCCATTCCATTCGTTGTCCGTAATACTTGAGCTTCTTAGAAATGAGTTAACTCACAGGATGATATATACCGAGTAAAATTTGGCCGTTCATTATGACAGGGAAAGTGAAACCAAAGAAGGAAAGATTTGTTTGATATCATGTAGGAAGTTTGGAGTGTTAATAATAGTAAAAATAATTAATGCATATCTTCTCCGTATACTTTTTCACTAGCAGTTCTCAAAGAAATCGGTTTTTTTATCCTACATTTTACTTCAAGCTCATTAATTCATGTTAAAGTCAGAGTGTGTTTGTTTTGATGGTGTTTATTTTGGATTTAGGTTTATAAATGTGTTTTCCTAGGTAATCGGTTTTAAGGAATTATGTTTCCTGATATTTTATCTTCATATGCTGATTTTTCAGACCATTGCTGTCTGCATCTTCCTTGTGGATACTACTTTTAATTTGTTGGCATGTGCTTTTGTGCTGAAATACCTGTCTCTTGAAATTAGACCTCAGCTGATCTGGATAGGGAATTGAGCCATGAATGTTAACATTCACATGCATCGGTTGGTTTTTACAGGCTTCTGTGGCCCGAGCTTAGCTCTTAGAAAAGAACTCATGTTCCTTTCAGAGAGGATATCCTTTTGCCTTTGTGGCACTTTAAAGGTCTGTCCCCAATATCTGCCAAAACCAAAACAACAATTCCTTAGGTATTTCCTGTTTTCTCTTGTTAAGAACTCTAAAGCATCTATCAGCTTAAACCAGTTCCTCCTCTTCCGTGCTAGCTTTTAAAAGTTGCATCTTAAAAACAGCCAGTTCTCAGCACATTCCTTTACACTCAACATCGTGATAGATTTTATTTTTTTTTTTCTATTTTGTCACAATTTTGTTCTTTTTTCTCTGTGTGTTGAAATTATTTCACTGCTTGTTGCCTGTTTGGGAATCTTAAAGCTCTATTCCAGACAAAAAGATAGCAAAGATGCTGCGTCTCCTCCTTTGCCAAAATTAGAAACATGCTTAGGGCTTTTGTTAGATCCTGGTTTTAATTTCCTGGTTAAAAGAGTTCCCCTTCCTTTTTAACTCTAATGCCTACCCCCCTTATATGTGTTAAATTGGTTGTTCATTTCCATGCACAGTGACATGACAGTTCTGAGAATGTCTTTGGATTTTTGAGCTCACAGGAAGAGGATGCTGGGGAATAGGCACTCAGTGGCGCCATCACTGCTTTCCCATGGCTGTTCCTGCTTGGTTGAGAGAGAAGATTCTAATCTACTCTATTTATATTCTTTGTTATGATTATTGTTTTCTTCGTTGTATAAAAATAAAAAGGGGCAAGTTTGGAGTCTCTGAGCACTAAGTTGTAAGTAGTATTGTTTTAACAGCCCACAGAAAACATTTTTCCTCCTGAGACTCTTTCTGATCATCAGAGTCAAAAATCTCTGACCAGGTTCCCTCAGGTATTTCACATGAGAACAATTCAATATTTTAATACTGGATTTACTTATTTAAAGGTGTTTTACATTATGTGGGATTGTGGTTTAGAAGAGCGATATGGCCATATGCGGAAACTACAATGCAAGAATGATGTAGCAATTGTCACTAATATATACAGTGGAATCACAACAGAAACATGATTCCCAGGACCATTTTCTATATGCTTCACCATCATGATGCTGAGCATTCGCAGTCGCTGGAAAGGAATGTGTGGCTTGAAGCCAGCTCAACCTATTGCTTCTTTTCAAAGTTCATTGTATTAGTTGTCCATATTTTATATTTTATGTGCACCAGAGACACCTGGTCACTTCCTGCATGCTTGGCTGGCTGGCTCAGGAGAACCTTCACAACTATTGGATTAACTCAGGAAAGTCCATTTACACAAATTAGTCATCTACTCAAATGGTAGTCCTGTTTATCTGAAACAAAAGAACAAAAGCCACCTAATGTTGCCCTGTGTATTGAGCTCAATTCAGCTTTCCTTACAAGGCTGTGGTCACTCCCTATATTCTTCTCTGACCTTCATGAGCTCATACCTACCTCAACTGTGCCCATTTCCTCGGAGCCTTCTTCGAAGGAGGAGGAGTGTTGGGCCATGATTTTCTGCCCCCATCTCAAACCACCACTAGCAATCACTGGTGTTGCATAGTGAGCTTAGTACACTCATCACAGGAATGACCAGCCCTCTTGCCTCAGCACAGTGAGGGTGAGACATAACGAATGCCAGTGGGCCAAACTCCGTGGGTTCAACATTGTCACATTGCTCCATGGGGTCCACAGCATCATAGTTTAAACAAGCACTGGTGATGACTCGTGCCGAAGATGTTGTCCCATATGCCCCTCATCTTAATCCATTGCCTTTCCTTGCCAAGCTGAATGATCTAGTCCATAGTTCAGTGAAGTGCCTCTTTGGCACACCACCCAAAGGACAACAACCTCTGCTTGTCTGGGTCCTGCTTGCTGTAGATCTCTCTGGAGATGCAAAGCATAAGACTGCTCTGATGGCTATGCTGGTGGTAGCCCATGCATGTGGATGTCAAAGCTGCCTCGTATTTCATAAGCCACCTCACTGCCTAGCTTCCTGAGTCCTGTAGAAACACAGACCCTTGCCGCTGGCCCTCACCTCACTAACCTCCTTGTCCCTGTAGCACCAAGGAGACTTGGCGGCTGCCAGTTCTGACCTGCAAGCTGTGGTCTATCCAGGAGTTCTGAGTCAGCAGGAAGGTTTAATATTTTAAAACCGAGTTTAAGTATTTGAAGATATGTGATGTGACATGGAATTTTGATTTATAAGAGTGATACAGCAGTATGTAGAAATCACAACAAAAGCATGATGCAGCAAATGTAACACACAACTAGAATACTGAATCACAATACAAACCTGATTCAAATACCTGTGTGTATGCCCTACCATCATGCGGAGGGAGGGTTTGTCCTAATTAGAGAACTCAAAAACACAGATGGAATAAAAAGCAGCCTGGAAATCTTTAGATGGCCTGCATAGTGAGACATTCTTATTATTTGCTTCCTAATTATTTGCATTCTGGTGCTT
Source organism: Cuculus canorus (assembly GCF_017976375.1). Lineage (NCBI taxonomy): Eukaryota > Metazoa > Chordata > Aves > Cuculiformes > Cuculidae > Cuculus > Cuculus canorus. Next base: position 117,002,644 of record NC_071402.1, read on the forward strand.
AATTTGTAAGAATGAATGTTGTAATTTTTTTTGTTTATGTTAAGTCATGACTTTTATTTTACCCAGTACTTATGAAGGATAATTCTTGTCCTTCAGTAATACCAAGTCCTAAAAGTTGTTGGGGGAAGAGGAGAGCCTCCATAATGCCGAGAGTTATTTGGAGATTCAGAGTCGAGGACTTTAGGGTAATTGTGCGTGACATTTCAAATCTGAGATCTATCTGCTTTGGGAAAGGGGACAGCTCACTTGAAACATTTCCCAGGATCAAGGCTTTTTCTGTCTTCATCAGGAGTTTCAAGTTTAAATGGCAGTTCAATCAGATGTATCTTGTGCCATCAGCATGTGGATGCCAGTTCAGCCGTACAGGGACAGGGTGACTTCGCGTTTGCTGATGAGAAATTACACCAGGACGTAAGGCTGCATATGGTTAATATAGTACAAAATACCATCACTGTTAATTTCTTAGACGTTACGAGTGACATGAGTGAAAGCAAAGCTGCTACAGTTATTTTTTTTTATTTTCTGTGCTAAGAAAAGGGAGGGAGGGAACAGCCTAGATAAGATGTGGATAATGCAAACCATATATACATGAGGCTGTCTTAACCTTTAATATACTTGTATTTTTGTAGAGAGGAAGGGTAGCTTTTAAAAAGCAGCAGCCAAAAACTGGAGAGCAGTAGGCATTGTGCATCCCATTTTCTGTGCTCTAATGCTGGAGCCAGGGGTGTCTGATGACATCTCATAATGAAACATTTGAGTGCTTTGAGCAGTCGAACACAGTTCAGCAAAGCAGAGCTGAACTAATGTGGACTGCCTGTTTGCCTGTAAACAGATAATTGCACTCTGTTGTTTAATTGAATTTTCATGAAACTCAAATATACTTTGGTAAAGTATACCATGAAAACGTGTTCTGCTTGTCGATCCTTTATGCAGGGGCTCAGAGTATTGGGAGGAGGGAGGGTGTCTATCAGATACAGAGATAAGACTTGAAGTTAAATTGTTATAAAAATAATACTGTTTCCACATATTATCCAATTCAGATGTTTTTACCCAGAAGGTTTTTCATTGCTGCTGCTCTTATCGGTAGTGATCTGTTCATAGATGGATTAGAGTCAGGGAACATTATTAGGCCACAAAAAGTTCTTTTGTTTTTGCAGAACAACCTTGCAGCTGCATCATTCATACGTGGTTAGTTTGCATTTCTTGGCTACCAGCCATTCTAAATGGTAGAAAGCATAGTACTGGACAATGTGAGGTTTTTGTGTTGTGTTTTGCTGGGTTTCTTTTAGAAAAAGGAAAAATCAAAGAATCCTTCTGATTCATGTTCTTTCTCACGAGGCTATCATTTCAAAGGCTCGGCATGCAAGTTATGTCATCATAACCTCCTTTGTTCTTCTTACTTGCTTCATGAACAATTTTCTCATGGAGCAGAGGCTGGATATTCTCAAGAACATTCTTACTCCTTGAAAATAATAAAAACTTTCTGATTACCTGAGGTGCTGTGGGCAAGGTTAATAATTCCTGTTCGTTACTTTGTGCACAATTGCTTTCCATTGGGCATTACAGCCTCACTCTTATTTACATTTCTGGGGTTTGACCTTGGGCTGGGGATTAGGAGGCTGAGTACTTGCTTTTTCTTCTGTATGCTCTGTAGAGCGAAATGGAGATTCAAGAGTACGTACGAGGTCTGACACAAAAAAACCCCCCAACACTGACCCTATAGCTTGGGAACTAAGAGTGGGAGGGGAGAGACAAAGAGCTGGTTATAGAACATGTTCTAACCTGTCACAGTGAGACAAGGCTCGAGTCGATTGCTCCACTCGGTATGAGTGGACACATGTTTGAGTGTATCTGTTTTCTTACTGGTCAGAAGATGTGGGTGCGCAAGAGTGAACAGTGAATTAACATGAAGTTTCTTGTGAAACTGAAGAAATTGGCATGTAAGCTTTTCAGTTGTTGGCTGAGGCTTAGAGTGAAGGTGAAGAGTGCATGTCTTGCGCACACATTTTTGAATGGCACAAATGAGTTTTGGAAGGCAGAGAATGCATGAAAGACAATGATTTCCAAGGCTGTGCACACACGGCAGTTACTGATGACAACATTGAAGAAGTGCAAGTGGTGATTCTGAAAGACAGAAGCGTATGTGTTCAAGCAATAGCTGAGAAAGTTAATTTGGACAGTGAAAATGTTCAATGAATTCTAATAGAAGAATTGAACATGAAAAGTTTGTTCAAAAATTATTCAAAAAATGCAATCAGATGAACACAAAGAATGTCACAAGAAATTATGTTTGAACCTTTTGTGACACATTGAGGACGAACAAGATTAGTTGAATTCTGTCATTGCTTATGATGAACCTTGGCTATTTACATTTGATCTGGAAACAGAGTGACAATCAGTGCCGTAGAAGTCATCTCCAGGACCAAAAAATGCACGCATGAGTCATTTGAAGTTCAAGGCCATGATTCTTTTCTTCACTGTCCAGGGTATTGTGATGGCAGATTGGGTTCCCAGATGCCACACAGTAAATCAGCAGTATGACATTGAGGTCTTGATGAAATTGTGTGAACATGTGAGAAGGAAATTACCAGAATTGTGAAGAAATGGGTGGATTTTACACTGCGACACCACACTAGCCCATAGCACTTTGTGAAGCAGTTTTTAGCCAACAATAACATCACTGTGCTTGAGCACCCACCCTATTTGCCAGACATGGCCTCCTGCAATTTCTGCCTCTTTTCAAACATAACTCAGAACCCATTTTATGTTGGTAGAAGAAGTGAAAGCAAAAATAGTGGAGATCCTCGACAGCCTTTCAGGAAATTATCTGCAGAATTGCTTTGAACATTGGCAGCATCTTATTCAGTTGTGTGTGAACTCAGAACAGAAGTGTTAAACACCACTACTGAGCAATACAGTCTTGTTTGGGCCTTCTTTTGACCTCCACAGTCAAAGAAGGTGGTTTGTTTGGTATCTGTGCGATGATCTGGAGGCCGACAAGGTCACTCCCAGGGTGGAATTAAAAAAGCAGGATTTATTTTGTTCACAACCGGAATAAACAGACCAAAAAACTCAGGTGCACTGCTGAGGGGGGTAACTTCCCAAAGTTGCAAAAACAAGTTGCAATCTGGTCAGATTACATTCTGATACCTTTAACACAGTCAAGGTAACTCAGATTTGATCTGACACACGCCAATGCCAGTCAAAGAACATACAGTAAGAAAAGTGAGAGAGAGAACAGGAGGGAAGGAAGAGAGAGAGGAAAAAGGAAGGGGTCACCACTCCAATGGGCAGCAGCAGTTACTTGGAAACACATGGAAACATGTGGAAACACGTGTCCAGCAGCAGCTTCTATCTGGCCATATGCTCCAGGCTTATCTGATCGGAGCGATGGGCGTGCATGCCTCATGCCTCCTTGCAAATTGTTTTATAAGGCAAGTCCATGCACCGTTAGCATGTGAGGAGTGGTCTTGCTCTGCGTGTGCAGAAGCTCCTTCAGGAGGGTCTGGCAGTTCCAGGTCAGGTCACTGCCAGCCAGGTGCCACTGCTGCACCGCCTCCTCTCCTCGCATTTCACCCAGGTGCCCCAGAGAAGGCCCTCAGGTGCCCTCAGAGAGGGCCCTGCACTCAAGACAGTGTTTAAGACACAGATGATACCGGTTCTAACCCAAATCATTCTATGATTCTGTGACTCAAGACTTTAGGGAGTGCCTGCTGCCGAAACCTCCTCCCCCACCACTGCTTATTGCTGGCGCCACAAACAAGAGCGCAAATAGCCATCACTGAGACAAATGTTTAAGACAAGCAAAGAAGCAAAGTTGGTCTTTACAGGAACTATTTTGAAGATGATCGTAATTGATTTTCTTAATTTGTTAAATAAAAAGAGTTACAGTGTGGGACGAGGTAACTGACTTCCTCATAGCTCTTTGCCAATGACAGCTGAAAAGCCTAGGTTGAGAATCTCTTGTTTGGTTATCAAATGTCCTTTTCATTTAGATGCCTACATTTAAATACCTGAAGGTAGTATTCAGAGATAAAGACCACCCAAAGTTATGCTACTTAAACCTCAGAAAATAATGTTTTAGATAAGAAAACAGAGACTTTTCAGAAGAGAAACATGACATTTGGGGGATTCTCATAATTTTCTAATTCCTTCCTTTAGTTAAGTACCTGCACGGAAGATGATTGGAGGTTAATGGTATTTCTAGAATTATTACTATCTCTATTTGGTATAGGTAAAACCAGTAGTTGAAATTTTTCTTGGACCAAATAAAACAGTCATGTTCTCTGTCAGCCTTCAGAAGTTTTTTTAAGAATATCATATCACCACATTTTTAATTAGAAACACTGTCCTGTAATTTTGCTGTGAAGACTTTGTTCTCTGGCCTTGTGGTCCATGAGAGGTGTTGTACCATGGTTTTGGAAACACATGTGTCTGCAAGACATTCCTAAGATGTCTAGAATAATATTATATAATCATTGTTCATAGAGTCCTAATTCAGATGCCAGCAGCATATTTTCTTCAATAAAACCCTGTCCTCGTATGGAAGCAATCCATCCCCCAAGTCAATTTTAAAGTTTTTTGTTCACTTTAAATATTTCATTACATTAATTTTTCAAAACAACAAAACAAACATTCATCAAGTGAAACTAAGCATGTCACCCTTGAATCCGTACATCTGTTGCTCTCCTGCTGTTTTCCTGCATAATTCATTTTAATACATTTAAAGTGTACATCTCATTAAAATTCCTTGCACACATTCATATAAACTGTTTGCATTAAAAAGGAGAAAAGGTAGGGAGGGGTTTTATGTCAAGGAGGTTCATTAAAATGACTGTTTCTCATTCTTTTATTTATTTTTTTAAGCGTTGCATGTATACCTGTGGTCTGCCTTTAATGATATACCTAAGCATACAGCATCTGTCTCCCTGAGTCTCTCTTAAGTAGGAGTCATCTCTTCAGTGCCATTAGAAATTTCCTCCAGGATATTGTCTCTGAATCTTGATGTCTTTGTTCTCTTCAAGTGCATACATCCACTTCTCTTCATCCTCATTTACTCACTTCACATAATTTATATACACAGTGTGTTCTGTGCATGAGCCCTGGTTTCGGCCAATGGAATATTTATTATTTGCTCTGCCCTGAAGAGTTCTTGTGGGCTGGCTGTAGTGCTGGAAAGGGGTTTGATTTTCAAATTTTAGAATCATAGAATCATAGTATGGTTTGTGTTGGAATGGACCTTTAAAGATCATCTAGTCCCACACCCAGCCATGGGCATTGACATCTTTCACTGTATCAGTTTGTGGGTTCTTTCCCTCTCTCAGTACTTTCAACAATTGCAGTGTTTGGTTTTGTTTCATTTATTTTAGCATTGTGGAGTTGTTTGTGTATCTTAAATCAGATGTGGAAAACAAGTCAATCTGGTAGCTTGAGGTGTAAACCTTTTAAAGTCAGTGAATTCTTTTTACAGTGACTGCTGAAATTTGTTTTCTGAAATCCCTCATAGATGTTTAGGATTATATGTGATTGTTAAAAGCAATCATAAAGTGTTATCATAACTGTTGATGAATCATAAGAAAAACATATAACTGCAGAAGAAAATTGAAAATGCTTTGAGAGGAAAAGGGAGGTCCATATTTTAAAAAAAAAAGAAGGTAATTTAAGAAATTATCTTCAAGAATCCTTCTTGAGGAATAAATGACGTTTTATGTAAAGTGGTATATGGTTGCGTCTACCTGATTTCTTTGTACTTTCATATTTAGTTTTTGACATGTATCACCCAGAAACCTTATGAGAGGTATATAATAAATGAAATCCAAAAGTGAAATACATAGTGATTGTCTACTTGAGTAACCTTTTTCAAAAGTTTATTCAGAGTTTATATGGGAAATTCTTCTTTGCTTCCTGGATTTGATACAACATCAGTCAGCAAGGAAGAGGTTGAAAGCCATATGTGACCCCATTAAAATGATTAGGTCAGGTGTGTTCAGTCACTTTGGCTTCCTTGAAATTGAGTAACAGAAGATGCAGCTGTGAAGGTAAAATTGAGAGAGTTTCCTTCTGAGCAAAAGTTATTTCATTTTATTCAGATTACCTAGTTCTAAATAAGCAGCATAGGTTTGGATCCAGTAGTGTGTATCCCTGTCAAATATAGGTTATGAACTATGGGAAATGAGCTCAGTCCTGGGATGTTACAGGTCCATGAGCTCACATGCGCTGGAAGTCCTCCCCTGGTACTTCAGTGAGAACTTGGTCTCTTCAGTAGCAGGCAAGCACAGTTTGCAGGTGCAGACTGTTCTGTGATTATTTCATCCATGTTTAACATTGAGAGAAAAAGAGATTCACATGGATTCTTCATCTGTTATCTCTGTCACCCCTGTACAGGTGCATGTTGCTGGGTTTTATAAGAATGCACTGGTGTGTTATCTACTCCAAACTTTGATGTAAATACAGCAAACCTCGCATGTTATGAGAGAAACATGGAGAATAGTGGAAACTGGGAGCTGACTTTTAGGATAGCAGACTGCAACAAATTATCTTCAAAAGGTCTCAGCAGTAGGATTGCTGATGTGAAATTTCTTGATTATGCTTTTTCTTTGCACTCGAATGTGCACGAGGGTTTTGCGTGAAGGGACAGAACCATACTATTTGTTTCAAGGCATTTCACCTACTGGAAGCATATGAAATTTTCTAAGAGCAGAGTTAGGTTCACAGGTTGTTTTTTCCCAGCTAGTGGTAGGTAATTTCATAGGTATTCCAGTGAGTTTAATGAGTGAGAATCCTGCAGTGTATTTTAAGAGACTCAGAATGACAAGTCAAATAACGTTTTCTTACAGGCCATTTGTTTCACTGATGTCTACAGTTTGCTTTCTTGAACTTTCTTTTTATGTATCAGATACAGACCATTGTCTGGGGCAGACTGGGTACCAGTCTGATCAAGTGATTTCTGTTTTCCTGCAACTGACGGTAACTTCTGTCTGGCTGTCGTGTTCCCCTTTGCTCTTCCTTTTCAGCTTGCATGGCACAGCAAAATGAAATTGGAAAAAAAAGGCTACCAAAACTTTTTCTTATTATTTTCATAAGCTGGAAAAATAGAACATAAATGTTTCTTATTCAGAAATTCTGATTGAACACCTAATTAGTCTGTGAACCCAAGTGGTTTTGTACTTTTTACTTTCTCACTGCCCATACTTCCATTTGTTCTGTTACACCACCTTTGTTTAATTTCATCTTAAATTATCTAATACTTTAATCTCTTGATGCCAGAGACAGGATTTGTCTATGGTTTGGAAAGCTCTCAGAAAAATTAGGCTGGGAGCCATCAAGTGCTGCTATAGTGCAAGAAATGGTTGATTAGGCTGTGGTCAGGTCAATGGCTTACTCCTGATCAAGAGAGAATTTCATGTCCCCTTGTATTAAACTTCAATGATATGTAACATACTTTAGTCAATAAATAGCGTTTTGCGCTGTTCATGCCCGTTGGAAATAATATGTGATGCTGCAAGTATTGATCAAAGAGCTCTACTCTGTTAATCTCTCTGCTTGTAGCAATGTTAAATATTTGCAGATTCTCCCTTAGTATACTGAAAAGTGTTTTAGCCCTGCAGAGAATGCTCAACCCTTCTGCTTTATACATGTTTTACAAGCATTTTCTTCTTTTTTCAAGTACACGTGCATGACAAAGCATTATACTGTACTTGCACCAGTTTTAAAGCTTTATTGTGTTAATATCTTGTAAATGTATACATTGAATGTATACATTGACTGTGATGATGTAGTTTCTCAGAACTAAAGAGAAGAATGCCTCAGAGATAAAATCCATCAGTGTCTCATTTCCAAGTGGCTGACTGACAGTAAGGACAAGGACAGGCTAACATTATGCAGTGTGTTGCTTTATTGTGCAGTGACAGATACAAAGAAGCAATATTCATATCAGGTTCATTTATCCAAATAGTCATGAAATTAGCTGAAAATTATCAGAGTACTAAAAAATGCGTTATTTCCCTGATAACTGCTTCTTTATTATATCTGTACTCTCATCAAGAAGTCTCAGAGGTTTGTAGCACAAGATACAATGATTTGTGTAGGCTTTCTGTCTCCTGTACTTGTTCATTGACCTCATGTAAATGTAATCATTTATCCTCAATTTTTTTATACTAATGTATCAAAGGCAGGCTTGATATTGCCAGGCGTGCAATGGAATACGCTCCAGGAAACCTTCCTTCCAGTGGTGAAGTGACAAATGAAAAAGAAAATAAAAATGGATTTTGCAATTTAAAACATAGTGTGCTCAGGGAAGAATGCATAGCTACCTATAATGTGATGTGATTCATTTCTATGTATGCAGGGAAGAATTTTACACAAAAGCTTTATGGGAGACGTACCAGATATTTAAAGTAACATGAAGACTATTCTACATAATGATACTTGCTTTATCTATCATGAACTAGAAGAAAGGTTTAAATACTTGTGTTTGCCCTCTTATCTTTCAGTAAGATGTCACATTATGCCTCATTCCATTACCTATTTAATCATCCTTTAGACCTGGTTATATGTTTAGAGGGCAAGGTTGGCAGAGAGAGTAAAGCAAAATGTACACATGCTTGTCTAAGTCCCTGAAGATCTTGATCATACTATGTAAAGAAATTACATTTTAGATATCTACAAAACCAGTGCAAAAGAAGTCGCTGCTTTAAGTTGAAAGTTTTACATGACTTTGGAGGATTTCCTCTTCTAGCCGATAAATGGCAAGTGGATTTTAATTATTTGAGCCGCTGTGATGCTCACTAAAGATTTAGGGCAAGTTTTTTTCAGAGATTTCAGCTAAGCACAAACATAAATATCCAACATTTCAGATCCTTAAAATATACTATCTTAATTGTCAGTGTGGGTGTTACAAGGGATAGAGCACTTCTAAAAACTTAACCTTCATCTAGGTGATTTTGTGGGGTGGAACTGTATGAAAATCCAGCCATTACTTGGGACAGAGTTTGGGAGAGTTTAGTGGTTGGTGGTCTGTAGAGTGGCAAACAACGACTGCAGCTGCCACTTTATTTCCTCGAACCAGGGTACAAAGATGTTCGTGTTTAGGATGAGCACAGGGAGTCCAACTTCTTTTTTCTGTCAGACCCTCTCAACATATTAAGAAATCTGGTCTCTGTCAGCAGTATCCAAGGTAACGTTTTCCAAATACCAGTCATTTTAGCTTCATCCAATTTCTTTATATGAGGAAAATATCCCAGTTTCAACAGTAAAGAGATTGAGGCATAGATACAGTGAGGTGACGGTGAGGAGTGCTTGATACATTTTGTACTCAGCATCCTGCCCTGATGAGTTGACTTGTCCCTCCAAAGACTTCTGCTCTCTCTGCAAAATTAATGGGGAACTGAAGCCCCGATATTTTGCCCACTGAACTGTAAAGACAGTTGCTGTGTAGTCAGTATGAAAACCTCCCAACATGACTCTCTGAGGCCTAGACAGAAACAGAACCCAGATCTCCAGATTTCTAAACCTGGGCCTTTGTTTTGAGACCAGAACAAATGTTTGTAATCCTCGTAATATTTACTAACTCCCCCTCAAAATAAAGTATAAATTTTGGGATTAATGAGAACTGATTTTTTTTGTAAGTGTTTGGGACCTGTGCTTTTTGGAGCATTTTCTGTTTAAAATATATTTCACTGATTTTTATTGGGGTGGTTTTCTTTGTGGCAGACAACTCTATCTGGATATATATTTATTGTTTCTTGTTGCATTTTTGAGCTTATTCTTCATTATCTATATGTAAATAAAGTGCTCTGTGAAAGTTGGGAATTGAGCTCCCAAGGTTTGCCTAGCAGTCAAGACCAGATGTATCCTCGGGTGAGTTGACTAAATCATTAAGACTCCACACTCTTTGTACAGGGTGCAAAGTTCACACTTATGGGAGATACCACCACATTTTATCTCCTCCTTAGCTGCTTGTGGGCATACATCAACTAAGGTGGGCATTCATGAGTGAGGAAAGCTGTCTCTGCTTTGCAAAAAATGATGCATTTTGCTATACAAATGATAGACAAAGAGTTTGAAGTTGGAATAGTTTCTGAAATAGTTCTTAACACTTCAGATCGTGATACAAGGAAGTGGCCCCTGCCATCCCCTGCTGTGGGTCCCAGGTTCCCACATTTCACACATTGTATGTTCAAATGACAGAGTTATGGTTTCTGTGCAGGTAAACTGGGACAGAGTTATAGCATGAGCCTTAAGCTCTATTAAACGTGTTCTTGAAAGTACATTTTATTTGCATTTTGGTTGATGTGTTTTCTATGTTCCAACAGTTTGCCGGTAACATGTGATTACTCTTAGGATTTAGTGGACTGCTGAAACAGTTGCAAACTGATGCCCTGTACTGCAACTAGAACTGGTGACAGAGAAGGCCCTATAGGTAGACAGGGGTTCTTCATTATGGAGGGAGAAGATTGAAAAAAAAAAAAACCACCCAATTTTTTAGTAAATTAAAAGTGTAAGGGATGCACTAAATGATAAAATCAAACGAAAAATAAAGTTGAGTGGATGTACTTCCCAATCGAATGGACTAACAATATGTGGAAGCATACTGCAGAACATAAAATACAAGGGCATATTATTTTTCAGTTTGGGAATCCTTGTATGAACAGAACTGTGTGATGAAGAGCTTTAACTTTTGTACATCCATGTTTAGCTGAGTGTATTTGCTGGAATATCTGTCCTTCACAGCAAAAAGCTCTTTTGTACTTTGTAAGCCCGTGTGGCCTGACAGATGTAGTTTTGTGTCGATGCTGAGTGATTGCATGCTTTCTGGGTCATTCATGTTAACATTTTGATTATAGTGGTGAGTTACAGGGGATGAGCTGCAGATTCTGTGATCTTACACTGGAATGTACTAACGCAGATGAAGAAAAAAAGCATTTATCTAACTACAAAGCTTTGAGCAAAGTGAATCACATAAGTAGATAATCTTTAAAGCAAACTTTCTACTCTGTGTTCTGGTGGTGTTGTCAGCCAATGGCCTAATCTTGGTGTCCTTCAGAGTTTGCTGTGTTTTATAGCAGTTGTGATCTAGGGAATTCTGTATGAAATAGTAGCATGGGCTCAGTGATTATAAGATATGAACCCTTATGAGAGCTCAGTATCCACGATAATTCTGTCATGTATTGGGAAAATATACTTGATCCTAGAAAGCACACAAATGGAAATTGTGATTGTGAGGAAGAGAAAGAGGTGTAATCCTGCATGGATGAAAGCACTTTGCATTATAACCAGCTCTGTTCTGCCACTTAACCACCACCAGGAGACAAAAGACAAGAGTAAGTACTCTGCTGTTAAGCCTAAGTGTTATGTCTTGATTCTTTTCTGCCAAAACCACTTCAGACTAAGTGCACAGCTATGCATTAGGCTTGAGACTCCCACTCGATTTGGAATTTTTACACCTCAGTGCATCTATATGCTGACTCTGTATCTGTACTGGATGACACTGCTGACTGGATGCGTTGCTGCTCTTTGTTGAGCAGTGTGCAGAGCTGCGTCATCTGCCTCCAAATACAATTAATTCAGTATTTCTTGCAAAGCAACAGCAAGTAAAACCTCGAACCTGTTTTTGGCTTTCAGTGAATTGTATAAAGTCTGAAATAAATCTTCAACCAGTCACAAAGGGCAAACTCGCCTTCCTTGAGCTTGATTTTTAAGACTTATCTACCCCAGAGATCTCTGTTGCTCACTCCTTGCCCTTTCTATACATAGAAGTTTCATTGATCTCAACAGGACTTCTGTGCACTAGACACCATCAGAATATACAGCAGAGACCTGTAGTGCAGCTAAGAGATGCGCAGCACCAATTGGAAAGGAAATATGAATCAGAAGATCACTCACCAAGAACATGTAGTTGGTTTTCTACATGGAGAGTGGGAATAGGCTGAATTTATCTACAGTGTAATTTATGCTTCATGCCTTTTTCAAGCTTCATCTATGCATCTATGAACGCTCCAGGTCCCCCTCTTCTTCCTTCAGGCATAGGCTCCGTCTTTAACAGTTGCTGAGATAGGTATTTGTGGCTAGGAAGCATACATATATATGATACAGCGTATGAAACTCGATGTGGAGGGGGAAAGGGGCATTCTGTATGTGTTGTAATAGTGATAGAAGCATTTCTTTTCTAGGGGGGACTATATTCTGAAGGTAATATCAGGTACTGGACTGACCTGCAGCTATTGTGTACTCTGCATTGTTCCATTAGCGCTGCGTAGAAGCTTGGAGGATTAGCTTCACAGCACTGCAAATAGGAAGACATTATTATAAGTATAAAGAAGTAAGAATAGGGTTGTCTAGTGTGTAAACCGGGGAAGAATAAATGCCCTTCTGCTGTTTCTTCAGCCAACTACATCTTCCCATACTCTGCCATGCCTGAAGTGTTTTGACCTGATTGTTTTACCTTGGGGGGTCAGATTTAAGGGAGAAGCCATTCTCTTTCCATTGTCCTTGTCCATATAGACAAAAAATGAATAAAACAAGGTCAGAGGACCTGTTAGGGATCTCTTCTTTGTTTTGGTGTTAGTCTCCACTCTTCTCTCATATAGACTTTAGCTCTCATTAGGCTCTTTTTTTTTTTTCAATTTAAATTGTTTTTATCTCACGTTGCCAACAAATCAATCAGAGCAACCATCACTATGAATACAGAACATCCATGGAGGCCAACATTGATTTCTCCTCAGCTGCCTCTTATTATAAAGTTCCCTGGTGTGAGGAAGACGAAAATGGAAGCTAATAGACATTACATCTCACATGCATTTTCACATTCTGACAAATACAGTTTGAGGGGTTGTTTTTTTTTTAATTAAGAAATTAGCTGTTCTTTCTTGAAAAAGGTTAAAATAACATTTCTCCGATTTTCTTTTCCAGTGCTGGAGAGTAGAAACTTGCACAGGTATTGGAAGTCATTATTCGCACTGATCAACAGAATGTGGTTGCCTTGCAATGATCGCTTGTATGGCAGAAATGTTTATATTTCCTGCTGTGTTAATTGGCGTTACTAGTAAAGTCTGTAAGACAGGTCTTTCTCAGCTACCAAGAAGTCACTTGCTGGCCAGTCTGATTAGTAAAAAGAGTGAAAGCCGGCCAAATTATTTTAATAGGATTTTTAGCTTTTCCAGAAAAAAAAAAAAAAAAAAGGATTGCAGAAACAAAAGTAGATGACTTAGAAGCCGGCCGCTTTTCCACAAAAGTAGATGACTTAGAAGCCGGCTGCTTTTCCCTATTAACACCTTGCTCTCTGTTGTGCATAAGTGTGTGAATTACCATGAGATCAGTGGCCAGTGTTGTGAAAGGCAGCTGCATGAAGATAAGGAAACCCAGGATAAGATAAGTAGACTTAGGGTTCCCTCGTTGACAGCAAAGGTGGACGACTCTAGCATCCCAAGTCAAACTTCAAAAAAGCCAATTTATCCCTTCCCCTGAGTAGTAGTCCTTGGTTGAGTGTTCTGCATATGGTGGTTGTTACCAGTGATTGTAGTGGTTAAGCATCTACTTCCACTCCCACAAAGTTACACTTTCCTCTTGCCTCTTCTGACAACACACAACCAGATGTCAGAGATCCTCCATGAAGGAGAGAGATGTTGGCTAACAATCTTTATCCATTGCAGCTGGGCAGCTGAAGTTCTTGCTGCAGCTTCCTCTCCAGCATCTCCTTTAATTCAATAAAGGGTGAGAGGAGGCTTGTGAATCCATCAGGAGCATGTGAAGGCAGGTTTCTTCATTTTTGTTTCTCTCTCTGCTCTTCTGCTGGAGGTAATTGCGTTGGCTCAACACCCAGGCCTTCTGGGTCTAAAAATCAGTGTGGAAGTTTTAAATGGATTTTTTTTGTCTTTATTTTCCTATCCTGCCTTAATGCTGTCAAGTAGCTATTTCGCTAAATAGACTATATGTAGGCTCTTGGCTTCTGTTAATCCATGTATGTGTTGGTTTGCCATGGTTAAGTCAAGCTAAGCGTTCTTCAGATGCCTACAGCTTTGGATTTTTATGTAAATTTCTTAGGAGAAACAAATCAAACTTGCATTGCAGACATACCAAAAGTACGTTAATATATATTAACCTGAAAGTCCTAAGCTGAATAAATTGAGAGCTTCCTTCAGCAGTGCCATATTCAGAGACATTTAAATTTGAAATTGAATTTCTTTCCAAATTCCAGGCCAGCCCAGCAGTCATCTCTATTTCTCAGTATTTTTAATGAAAGCATCTGCTGTGCTGGACTGATGGGATATCAGAATAAGTGAATGGCTAAGAGAAGCAAGGGACTGACTATTCTAAATAAAAAGAACTGGAGCTAGGACGTGGATTAAATATGAAAGTCTTCTGTAGGTAGAGAAAATTCAGCAATGGTGATTTCTGTCATTTTTTTTATCTTTCACCCATCGATATGGAGAGGATAGTTTTCACAGACAAGTCAAAAAGAGGACACCGAGTTTTAATCAAGCTCTTTATAATTAGATTACCTTTTTTTTGTTTTGCACAACAAAAAAGGCTGAAAGGAATCCTTTACCCTGAACTCTCATTCACATTTGTCCATCACCATGTCAGAAATGAGACCGGTTAAGCCAAAAGATAAATTAATCTGACAGTAGTATAACCCAAACAAAGAAAAGAATGTCCTTATGCATAAGCAGCCTCACTTTATATTAAAGAAAGCTAATACACATACACCCACTCTCTTACCAACATACAGATGCACACACACATACACAAGCACATGCATTAAATGTTTAAGATCAAGATTTATTTTCCTTTTGATGGAAATTGAATTCTACTTACAGTAGGGCCACTTGACATAATACTGGCAGCATCAGGTGCCCTTTGCGTTCATATAAATCAGTGACATCAGCTCCTCGGATGTCATCAGCAAGCAGCCAACAAAATCAGATTTTCTTTATCAGAATTACTACCTTCCACATGTAAAGCACTGCTGCCTATTTTCTTAGCTGATTTTATGATTTAAATGTCCTTTTTTCTTTTCTACCTATTTTTAACACAATTGGTATGTTACATTAAGTATATTAAGCTGTCTTTTTTGTGTTAACAACCAGAAAGATTAAAAAAGATCGGATCTTACTCTGTTTCTGTAAACACCTCTATGAGGAGCAATTCTGATCTTCAGGCTCACAAGGCTGAGTTTAGTCACCAGTAGCTGACTGTAGAAGGTTACGTTCCACTGTATCACGTGGTTAGCTCATAAAGAAATAGGCATTTTCAATTCCAATTTCATCTCATCCTAAAGTTGGTTGGATGTCTGAAGTCCTAAGTTTGCTCTTTCATTTCTCAATTGATTATAGAGGAATCTCAGGAGAATCGGCTCACATTTAGAGGTTTATACTGCCCATATCGGTTTTAAGGTGAGATAAATACTCCACAAAAGTAGAAGTTCAGTACCATGAGGAGATCTTGCTTAGTAACCATAGAACTGATGTCAAAGGGAATCTTCATATTTGGTGTGGTTCCACCATTTGCTCGATGTATGCGTAGTTCCTTCTGCTGCATCTTCCCTGCCTCTGGAAAGAGTATACCTACACTAAGCAGGGGTTTTATATAAAATTTATAGGAAAAATGATATTGCTAAGTGCAAAACGTAACAGTTGTCTCCAGTGAAACCTGCTCAATTTGTCTTATTTAGGCAGAAGCAGGTAGCTATCATCTCTGAAGTGTTAGGTGTTGCTTAGAGAAATCATCCTTAGGACCTCCCCCATGAGTAAATATTGGGCTGGTGGTCTAAGTATGTTTCTCTCAAAAAAATATTTGGTTCTGATTGCACGGAGCAAGGGGAACAGCAGCATTGTTTTTGCCAGATCACTTAAAAAGTGGTGTGGAAAGAGGCTAACCTGTCACTGAGAGAAAAGTAACTTCTTCAGTGTTAAGGCTAACTACTGAATGCAGTAGAATATGAGAAATTATTTGAACTGCGGATGGCATGACACAATCTTTTATTATGGGCTTAGTTGTAATGACTCCCTCGTACAGTTCATTTTGGCAGAGAGATGAGACTCCCCCATTTCCTCCTTCAGAAAGCCAGTGTGCAGATGAGCATGCTGAGCATGGTCTAGTATCACAACTTATCATAAAATATGCGATGACACAGCATGCTTGGCTTGAGGTTGGTAGTTTTTCAGCAATAAACATTATTTACTTTGTGCAGTGAGCACAAAAGCCTTGGACCGAGTTGTAATGTAGTGCTATGGTAATAGTGATTGATTCACCAGATGTCGTATTGTAGGTAGTGCCTGTCACCAGGGTCAAATCTGTCAGTACTGAGGTAGCACGCTTACAGAAGGTGAAGTAAACAGTAAGGAATATCTATGATTATTACATACGAAAGTTTTCTTCATTTAAGTAGAAAACCAAAAACATATTTAGGAACATGGCTTAAAATGCAAAAGACAAGCAGCTCTCAGCCTTATTTTCAAAGAAATTGATTTTTTTAAATACTAGCAGATAAAACCATACGGTATACATATGAGCTTTAGAGAAATCTGGATCTAGCCCAGCCTCATAATTCTCTCTCAATTCTCAAATGCATGCTACAAGCAGAAATAAACACCCAGGCAGAATTTCTTGGTGTTAATATCTTCGCAAATTTAGTAGTCATGCTGCAGTGTGGCAAGATGTGTCAATTTAGAGGAGTTAACAAAAACAGAGCAAGAAATGTTTTTATGGAATATGGGTTATTTTCAATTCATTTATGTGCCAGTGTGCTATTCAAAGGCTGTATGCATTTCTCATTATATTGTCTCCTTAATTTAGATTGTGTACTCTCTATGGCATAGGTATTTTCCTGGTATTTTCCAAGGCAGTACGCAGCCACTGCTACTACCACTTCTACTTCTAGTAATAATTGAATAATCACCTACTGAGTCTTTTCTTATTTCTGTGATTCTGCCTATACAGATGTGACACAATTAGTAGTTGACTGTTGAATCATTCTGAATGTTAGTGGTGTTAGGATATATGGACATAGGATTTATGTCCTTGAACATGTGTGCAATACTTTGCTTTTCTTGATTCCAGAAAACCACAGAGAATGGGAGACAGTTCTTTGTTCAAGTTTAGTGCTAACATTAGTTCCAAGGTGCCAAAAAAATGGAACGCCATTCTGTGAAACATTTCATAACATAAGAATTTTGTTTCATAAAGTGGGTTAAAATACAGTTTCATTGTTTTCACATATAAGATGCTTTTAAAGCACAATATATGTAAAAATGAAATATTTTAATGAAAACACTGAGAAAAACTAAAAGAAATATCTTTGGTGAAAATAGTGAGAAAAAGAACTCACAAAGAAAGCGTCAACAACAGCAATGCTGATCTTCAGCTTCTTTGATCTAATTTTCATTTTGTCACTCAAAGCAGAAGTTTGAATCAAAGTTATATGTCTCTAGACAGGGGACTAGACAATCGGAAAGACTAGACAATCTCTAAAAGAAGTGCTGAGGTTTTCCCATTTAAAATTGAGAAGGAAACTTTTAAGTTGAAATAAGAAAGAAAACTCAGAACAAGGACAGAAAACTTAGAACCAGACAAAAGTGCAGTATTTTATTCCCAAATATTTATTCTTATATCTGAAGTGAAGTAATTTCATAGCATTTCTCTCCGGAATGAAAATAGTGAAAGATTCCTGCATTATGACGAAGCAGTGAAACTTCCGCTATTTCAGTGGTCCTAAACGTGAATTGGAACAAACTTTCATTTGAGTTGTAACCCCATCACAGTTCTCCTAGTCCATCATTAAAACTCTTATCTGTAATGACACTACCAGAAAATTCACATCAGATATGTTATTTTTGAGTACACAGCAGTGCCAGATATTGTCTTATGTTTCTGTGGTTTTGTACTTCAGTAGTAAACACTATGTTTGTTGCTTGTAGGGAACCTAATACAATAGACTTCCTTGTGTTCCAGTAATTCAAACCCATAATAATGGTGAGGGTGATGATAGGATGCTCAGCCCAGTATGCCACAGTTTTAGAGGAATTAAATGGGCTGTTGGGGGTGGGGGTGGAGAGTGTTTCTTGGTTTTATTCTATGAGTGGGGTCAGATGGTTATGGAAACGTGGAACTATTTTTAGTAAAGATATTTGCTTTTGATTTATTGAGTGCTGTTAGACTGAAGTCAAGTAGTTAGATAGTCAAGAAGTTAGTGTAATGGAAAATAAGATGTCACCAAACATGGAGCCACTCAGTGCAACAGGGAAAACTAGATTGGTAGGAAATTGGATCAGAATGAGATTACCAAGTGAGACCTGATATGAAATATGCTAGAGTAAAAGGTTTTTAAGGATTTCGTTAACTTACCATTTGATAAAGTACTGAAGAGCCCAAAATCTTCAAATACCCCACTCAGGAGAAGTGGAGGAGGGAGTTCAGGAGAGAATATTGAGTTGAATATTTTAATTTTTGGTTTTATGCTTCAAGATTTTTGAAACATAAGCATTTTCACGGTACTTCAAAAATGGGAACTTTTATTGTCTCTAGCTCTGCATATATGTTCTGGCTATATCTGAATTGAAGTATGCACACTTCAGAGAGCATGTGCTTTGAAAATGAGACAAGTATTGGCAAATATCCTAAACTGTATTCTTAGTCCCTTGCTTATTCTCAGTCCTGCATTTTGCATTCTTACTAAACAAAGAGGAAAAAATAGAAATGACAACTATTTTAAATCAGGAATAGTGAAACTGTACAAGTTACCTTGCACACATTTTAGTTTTGAAATACGATTTTTTAAGAGGAGTAGCAGATTTCATCATGTAAATTTGTTCTTCTAACAGTGATTTCAACAAGTAAAGAAGATATAGTCAGAATTATGCTTCGTGGATTTGCGTAATTGCATGTCTGAAAGACTTAAGTGGTAATAAACATTGTTAAATTACTTCGTAATTGTTTTTTTTAAATTCAAACTAAAGTTTCAACAATTACTAATTGAAGGGAATTAATTTGGCATGACTATTGAAAATAAACACAGCCCATTATCAATCTAATCTTAAACTGAAATCATATGATTTTCCTTGTTTAGCTTACTGACTTCTCACTTGTCAACCTTGCTTTATTTAATTCCTGGGCCCAACGTTTGCACGTTCATGTTGATCTCCTGAAAAGCCACATAAACTCTGGTATGAAAATCTGATGAGAACCATCTTTGAGAATATAATTTTTAGCTCTGCGTTGTGATAGTATTGGAAATGAAGATTGCATTGTAGGGATTTTACAGCACAGTTACTATTAGCAAACTGAATAAAACCACAGGACTCTTATATAGACCAAGTGGGAACACTTAGCATCATGTGGTAGTCCTGTACATCTGAACATATATTTTATTTAGTATACTTCCTTAATTCTGAAGTGACTAGAAGGAGTGCAGAAAAACTGGAGGTGAGTTTAGAGGAAAGAGCCGTGCATGGTGTCACGAGGCCTGAATCATCTGTCAGATGCCTGACACAGTAAATTGCAACACCGTCCCCTGGGGTGGACCCTGTATCATTTTCCCTATTTTGTTTATTATAATAATGCAAGAGAGGCAAATACCGAAAATGTTTCCACTGGTGGGTCATTGAGTTCCTTGTCATGAAAGTCCATTCATATAAATTAATGCAGTCCACTGCTAATGATAGCGTTCACATAGGTCAGAAACCATAGCAATTGCATTATGTACAGAGAGGCCTTATAGACAAATAAATCTCCTATACATGATATGCTAACAAAGGCAGCAGATGTTGCATTTGGAAAAGAGAGGACCAAGAGTCAGAAGATTAATAATGGGGGGGGGAAGCTGGATAAATTTTAAGCTATTTGAAAAGCACATTTACAGCAGGATTTTCTTTTCTTTCTCTCACTTTTTTCTTTTCTTTTTTTTTTTTTTTCATGTAAAGGCTTTAGCTTTCTTTCCAACAGGAGTTTTCTTTTTCTGAATATAGCTGGCATCAGCACACAAAGGTCCATACAGACAGCAGAAGACAGTAGAGAAGGAGAGTTGTAGCCATCCCAGCACATGGCAGAAATTTGTTTTTTGAGAGCTGGATTCATTCAGTACCTCAAATCGCAAAGGCAGGAACTGTGTGAGTGCGCATGACTGCCTGAAAAAGGAGGGAAATCATTGCACATTCTCCTAGCAGTATTTATTGTTTTTTAAATATGAGTGGCTAAAAGGAAAGTAGAGAGTGGCAAAAGTTGTAGAACAAAAAGTGCTATATTGAGATAGTCACTCTGCATGATTCTAAGTAATTATTCTGATCACGTAGCGTAGGTTATGTATTTATGAAATATCCTGGGCAGACATGCCAATTGAGTTAAATCCATTAACGATGAATCTTGCAAGAATCCCTACAGCTTCCCATCACTCAATATCAGGCATTAAGATTGAATATAGGCATCAACATAGAAGATTATAGTCTCTGTAGAACCGACACCGGAGAAGGGAGACAGGCAAGTCATCATCAGGTGCAGAATTCTTCTGCTCAGAATAATTGCCTATTTGCTCTGCATTCCAGCTCTATTCCTTGGGCTTAGATCTCCTGCACATCTAGTTAGAACTTGCAGAATTAATATCAGGTTTCCTGTCACCTCACTCATTACTTTTGTCAGGGGAATTCAAGGAGGAAAGTCAAAAACATGTTTTTTAAAGGCTATTTCTTAAGGAGTTCTCTTTTTTCTTTTTGTTTAAATAGAAACCTGTCTGTTAGCGTGTCAGGTTATTTCTTTAGGCTACCCTGGAAAGGACATCTGAATAAATTGCAATTTTATAATATAGGTATTGTTGCTTGAAGATCATTATTGCGTTATCTTTTCTACCCACAACCAAACCTTCAAAAAAAGAGACTTTAGAGTGGAAAAAATAGGTTGAATAGCAGATTGGATGTGTTCTCTTTAGGCTTATGTTTCAGAAGACTTCTGTTCTGAGTCTTAAAGCATGAGAACAATTCTTTGAATAACATAGCAATACAAAAATGTGCCTAATTTGTTTAATGTAGTGCTAGGAAATCTCGGTGGGCCTTTGTGTAAAAGAATGATGATATACAGATGGCATATTGAGAATCCTCACCAGGAAAAAAGATGTCTTACTCATGTAGGATTCTGTCAAAGAAAAATGAAAAAGACAGTAGTTTTCTTTAGAAAGCTGACCTGCATTTTCATGCATTTATGAATGGAGCGGTGGATGAACATGAAGTGCTGTGAGAGCGATATTCATGTGGTCCCAGTAGCTTAAACAGATTTATACTGGCTGAGAAAGGCCAGAAAATGCGGTGTAATTCTTCATGCAGAGGAAGTTTTAATAAAGTGATACAATCCCAAAGATACACTCTGAACAATTGCTACTACAACCTGTTTGTTCCAAAGAGTGTAAATGCTGTTATGGAAAATAAATTACTGGACTTTGTTAGTCACTGCCACTGAAATTAATGAGTGTATTATAATGCTTACTCACAACCTTTCTTCCCTTAACATTGAGATATTTTTTCATTGTTTTATGCACACTCATATAAGTCCCTCAAGTTCTAGCAATTAGTTTCTCTCTGTGTTATAAAAATGTAAAGGATGTAATTTTCATTTCTTAATTATGATTTCCATGATCCTAATTGTTAATTAGCTAATAAATCCTTGTGATAGAGCAACAATGCCAGCCAGTATTTGACAGAAAAATAATTGTATTTTTATGCTGAAGTGTCTTGGTTTGTCTTCACTCAACTGTTTTCATGTGGCAGATTTTTTTAAAGGGTTCACATACACAAAATAATTACTAGTTTCCAACATAATTTTGAAACTATTTTGGAAAGAGTGTGTGTCAAGCAGTTGAATGTGAAAAAGAAAAGTTAAAAATATGGGTTGATTTTGTTTCTCTGCTATTGTTGACATTGGCTTTGTTGTTGTTTTAAAATATCATTCTGTACATTGTTAAAGTGAGGGAGATTCAGAACACAGAAAAATTTTATGGAAAATAGATTTTATATCAGAATTGGAAATGAAATGGAAATTAATGAGAAAAGAAATTAGGTTAAAAGGACAGAAAACCCATTAGAAACTATGTGTTTATGCATTATCTAGCAGATCAAATGTCAGAGTAAGATGTTTGTGAAATAATTATCAATCATTTAAAACAAAAGGAAACAAATGACAGAAACCTACCGTTTTATATTTCAGGGGCTAAACCCTGGCTGCTAAATCCATCAGTGGAGCAATTACACGACATTATTCTGATTTTAAGAGACGTTGAACGTTTGCAGGTTCCATTGTGGTTGAACTGTTAGCAGCTTTGCTTTAACACTTTACTCACAAAACGTTATTTTCTGTTCAGAGGTAGCACATTGTTGGTGAAGTCGGGGATTTCACCTTACACATGCAGAAGAGACCACTGAAATCACATTCACCAGAGTTGTCAGAACCATAGTATGCATGCTGAGCAATGTTGAGAGTAAACATGGAGTGAGACCTGAGGATGGACGTGAGCCTTGCTAACAGGAAACTTGGCTTTATGAAAAGGAATTTTAATTGCCAAGCAGCAAGGTGATAAATGCAGAAAAGAAAATGACCATTCTGTTTTCCCTTCAAGTTTCTCTTGTGCAGGCATTCAGATTTGTGCATGCTATTCTCCAAGGCCTCAGTGTCTTGAACTTTCTCTTTACTTATGCCTAAGACTGTTCAACATAGAGATGCAGTAGGAAAATCCCAGCGGTTTGTGAAAGTAGGTAAATTCTGGAAAATCAACTTTTTGCTGTTCTTGAAATCAGACTACAAAATTTCTTGAAATTAAATAGAGACACGTCTATATTTAGTTAAACTAAATTTTACTAAGTACAGAGTTATTTCTGTCTGTCTTCTCAATAGCCTCATCTTTGACTTTATATGATGACAGAGACATGAGCACAACATATTAGGTGACATTGCCCTCTAGGGACATAGGAGTGTGAGCTTGGAATAGCCCAGTATTACAGTAAATAATACAAGTTTGTTTAAAGCTTTAGATACCTGCACTTTGACTGTTCTGATGTTCTGCATTTGATAGCTTTCCACAGATACTTGTTAACATGCACATATATAGATATGGATATATACTATGTGCAGAGACACAAACACACCTATACTGGCATCCAGTCCTTATTATCATTACAAACTCAAGTTTCATGAGCACTGTAGATCAAGTTGTGTTCAGTTCTGGACCCCTCACCACAAGAAGGATGTTGAGGCTCTGGAGCGTGTCCAGAGAAGAGCAACAAAGCTGGTGAAGGGGCTGGAGAACAAGTCGTAAGAGGAGTGGCTGAGAGAGCTGGGGTTGTATAGCCTGGAGAAGAGGAGGCTGAGGGGAGACCTTATTACTCTCTACAACTACCTGAAAGGAGGTTGTGGAGAGGAGTGAGCTGGGCTCTTCTCCCAAGTGACAGAGGCCAGGACAAGAGGGAATGGCCTGAAGCTCTGTCAGGGGAGGTTCAGGTTGGATATCAGAAAAAAATTCTTCACAGTAAGAGTCATTGGCTACTGGAACAGGCTGCCCAGGGAGGCGGTCGAGTCGCCTTCCCTGGAGGTGTTTAAGGAACGGGTGGATGAAGTGCTGAGGGACATGGTTTAGGGAGTGTTAGGAATGGTTGGACTCGATGATCCAATGGGTCCTTTCCAACCTTGTGATTCTGTGATTCTGTGATTTTAGTGAGTTAATGGTGGTATTGCAGACTTGAATCAGTGAAAGATCTCTTCCCTGAAAGAGAGTAAAGAGGGAAATGAGGCTGAGAAAATAGGGCACCTCAGCAGACCTCTTTGAGAAGGGTTATCTTGTGAATAAATACTGCACAGGGACTCAAGAGATCTGTACTTGGTGAGTGTGTGACACTGGACAACTTGCATTATCCTTGTGCTGCAGCTCATCTCTTTGTGAAACAAAGAAAATGCTTCACTACCCACTGGGAGAATGAATTCATTAGTGCTTGTGAGGTGTTTGCAAACAAAGTCTGATAGGCACCATAAAAAACCCCTAACGTCTTAAGTATACAGAAGTGGCAGGAGAAGGTACCTTGAAGGAGCATGGCATGACACAGCTTGAGAACAAAATAAGCCTGCTCATACCCTAATCCCGCAACACTAGTATATGTTGCATGACGTAAACATGAATAGTTCAGTTAGCATGAGAAGACTTTCCTACAATGGAATTATAAAGCAGGAACAAGAGATACGGGATTAAACCTGGAATAACTCTATGTTCATTTTAAATGCTATGTAAACACAATAAAAACTGATAATAAAAGCAAGCTAGTTCGGTCCAAGCTGACCATTTCTGATAACTGTATTTTCCTTCTAGTATTGTAAAGCAAGTCTTCCTGGAGCAAACATGCAGCATTATTCTAGCTTGGCACAAAGGCACCCTAAAAGAAAACGCTTTCACCCAAATACAGTTTCATCTTTCCTTATCCAGGGGCAAAAATCAGTCCAATATAAACAGGCTGGGCTGAGCCCTGGGTCACTCTGATTGCATCTAGTGTCACAAGTGCTTGTATTTCTGTCCAGGAAATACGTTCTGTCCAGGCTAGTTAAAAAATCCATGCACATACCACGTAGCCAACCAGTAAGCTTCCAGGAAATCTCATATAACTCTGTCCCACTGAATGCACAATTTGATAGATGCACATTAATGATATGGCACATGTCCAAGTAATCCAGTTCTCTGGGCACCTCAGATAGAGGTGGACACAAAGAATTCTAATGTTTTTCATCTCCTGCTCTACCAGCAAGTCTATGCTGGCCTGTTCAATAAAGTTTCCTCCACCTTTATCAGGGAGTGTTAGTATCCCTAGTTATCTTATCTCCGTTATTATAAGTGTTTCCTTCTCAATTCAGAGGTAAGTTTTGGAGCCTGAGGCTCTGTCCTCCCCCCTGGCAACAGCCAGAAGAGTAACTTTACTGCAGAGCAATAACAAATGTGGCCTAATGGCAACATTTTTAACCATTTGTTGTGGTGTCTTATAGGATCAACAATCAGCTAGAATCCTGACACTGAATAAAATCTAGGTATCTGTTATTCCATTCCTCACGACTGCTGTTAAAGCTATAAATAAACCGCTTTCTAGCATGTTTTAGAGTTACAGTCAAGTCTGATATGCAGCATAGTATTCTCATGTTGTGTTAATCCTGTAGAATTAATATTGATGTCATTGTGTTGTGGTTCATTATCTGGAGATTTTGCTTGTGTGCAGATCCTAGCTGAAGTATTTGGAGAACATTTAGAAAGCTGTGTCGTATTCATGCTTTCGCTACCCAGTCTTTACCTTACCCTTCATTTTAACTTCATTATTCCTCTTGAGACTATCCTCAGGCCTGTGGGGGTTTTCTTCCATCTCTGGATCTGTACCAGAAAATGTTCTGGAAAGGAAGGCTTCCTCCCTTTCACTACAGTCCATTTGTCTCTCACCAGGTTGCAAAGTTCATCAGGAACAGTACTGAACTGGCGTTTTTGCGGCAGAAGAAAGACATGAGGTCTCTGCTAGGCCTGCCACTTTCCTCTAAGTAGAAAAGTTGTTGGCCTTTAATTCTTACTCTACTATGTTGTCTTCAAATGTTATTAGCAAGGTGGAGTAAATTTTGTTCTCTGTCTCTAGGGAATACTACATTGTGAGCAGTAAAGCTGGCAAAAAAAAAAAAGAAGAAAGAAAGGAAACTGAGAGCTAGATTAGCATCTCTGTTAACAGCAGAGTGAAAAATATGATCACATTTGCAATGGACTCTTATTAAGCTGGTGGAAATTGCAACCCAGAGGTCATATACTTAGTCACTGGCAGCAGAATGTTGTCACTCCCTGCTGGCTGATTCATGGAATCATTTACTCTGAAGAAAATTGCTGCTTCACATCAGCTGGAGACAGCTTTTGTCAGGTCAGACTCCGGTATTGCTGTTTGGTTGTAATCATTCTTCGAATAAAGGAGCATATGGACTCATCACACTGGTGTGACTGTGTCCATGTGCCTGCAAACCGAGGAAGCATCCCACCCAAACGGAGACAAAACCTGAAACACTTATTGGATTTTGAGTCAGAGCCTGTTTCTCGTATCATAATTTATCTGGAAGAGAGGTCCTTTCTTTTCTATCTTGCATATAGTTGCCTCTAATTTTATCTCCAGTAGCACATAAGTGTTGAATCATCTATAGAGTGTCTAGATAGGTTTTAAAACAAATTTGGATAACAGAGCCATGGTCTACACTCTGCTTAGTTTCATTCATGTTTTGATACCATACAATTACTCTGAGACTCTCTACAGTATCAGTGGGTTCCTCATAGTGCAACAGAAGAGATAAAACCTCTGTTTTCAGATAAAACCACAGCTTTTATAAACTTCTGTCATTCTGTTTGCTATCAGCAGTGACATTTAGCCTGTCCATTTGCTTTTCCACTTACAGTGTTTTCTTCTTGCAATCTTTGTACTTGTGAAGGCCTCTGTTGTAATCCAGAAGTGGGTAAGCATGAGTTGTATTTGCTCTTGTGTGAAGCTAGAACACTTTCAAGGGCAGTTCAGAACTATTCCTCTCCCTGCCTTTCCTGGTTTTCCTTTAATTTTCTTAAGGTGTTTATCTTACACAGCAGTGTGCCCAGGTGGCCAAGAAAGCCAGTGGCGTCTTGGCTTGTATCAGAAACGGTGTGACCAGCAGGTCCAGGGAGGTGATTCTCCCTCTGTACTCGGCACTGGTGAGATCACACCTCAAATCCTGTGTTCAGTTCTGGGCCCCTCGCTGCAAGAAGGACGTTGAGGCTCTGGAGTGTGTCCAGAGAAGAGCAGCGAAGCTGGTGAGGGGGCTGGAGAACAAGTCTTACGAGGAGCGGCTGAGGGAACTGAGGTTGTTTAGCCTTGAGAGGAGGAGGCTGAGGGGAGACCTTATTGCTCTCTATAACTACCTGAAAGGATGTTGTGGAGAGGAGGGAGCTGGCCTCTTCTCCCAAGTGACAGGAGACAGGGCAAAGGGGAATGGCCTCAAAGTTCCACTACCGGAGGTTCAGACTGGCTATCAGAAAAAAGTTTTCCACAGAAAGGGTCATTGGGCACTGGCAGAGGCTGCCCAGGGGAGTGATTGAGTCACCATCCCTGGAGGTATTTAAAAGAAGGGTAGATGAGGTGCTCAGGGACATGGTTTAGTGGTTGATAGGACTAGTTGGACTCGATGATCCTAGAGGTCTTTTCCAACCTAGTGATTCTATGATTCTATGATCTTCTTCTATTTCTATACTTTTTTTTTTTTTTTTCTTTTTCACCTGTACTTCCTTGTTGTGCTTGGCTGGCCTGTTCTTCTTATTACAGTATCTTTAACTGAAGGAGTGCAGGATTGACTTTTACTTTTCCAAGCTTAGCATTGAAGTCACATTCCTTTTGTAATTTTTGCACCCATGGCAAAGAAGGCTCTAGCATGACCTTCACACAACCTCTGAGACATGTATTACACAGAGTTAAAGAAGATTAGGCTATCACTCAGTCTCTAATAAGTAAGTTTGCTTCCTTCTCTACACTTAGCTGAGAGCTCTGCACTTCAAAATTTCAGAAGGGTTTAGTGTTATCTATTTAGTATTCAAGAATATTGTCTCAGATGTTAATAAAGGATTTTTAAGCTGCAAGGGTTAGAATTTTCCTTATGTCGTAGCATATTAGATTTAGTGTTATCATCAACACATTTTGAAAAGAGCTAAGAAGTATGAGTAAGATCTTCCATTGTCTTGGGAAAAGATTATAATTTCACTTTTTGTCTTTCCCTTGGATAAAGTATTACCATAAATAGATGACTTACTGGAAAATTCCAGTGAAAGCACTGTGCAGCTTTCTATCGTGGAAATGACAGGTACAATTGTGCCTTGAAGGCAGAGACTTACTTTAAGCTGGTGCAAAGCCTCCATGTCCTGGTAGGAGCTCCAGGTGATGGTACGCTTCAAGGACTTGTTGCCTTCTTGGCCTTCCAAGGAAATGGAGTTACTAAGCAATTTTTTTTTGAAAAACCATTTCTTCCTTTCCCAGCACATACATGCCAGTGCCACATTTGCTTACCTGCAGGTGCTTGGCAAGGGGAGCCACAACATTGAGTTTTGTAGCACTCAGAAAAGCCTATATTGCAGACTCAGGGTTTGGAAGTTGCCATGAGGAACAGCTGAGGCACTGAGTTGAAGCTGTGACTGGGTTTGACATGTCCCATGGCACTACGCTGTTGGCGGTCATTGTTCTGAGCTGCTGCTCACCCCTTCTGCTGTGGAGAAAAAGAGAAGGGGGATCAGTGTCCTTATTTACATATTGTTTACAAAGTATTCCCTCCCTCCCTTTGAGTGTGTTTACAAGAGGAGATGGTAGAGCATACAGTGAGGTTCTGTGGTACACCGTAATTATCCTGTCCAAGGTGTTTAGCGTGATTTGGATATTCTCTACCGCAGTGAAATGGACTCGTGTCTTTAAGAATCACTCAGCCACTATCTCGTAAATGCTTTCTGCTGTGTAACCTATGCCCGGCCACAGTTCTGACACAGTCAGTATGAAATGCACTTTTCAAAGGTATTCCACCATTTAAGTGATGAAGCTGGTGATGCTGTGTGTTAGCTTCTAGCAAAGTCCTTCATTTTAGGCTATACACATGATGTCTTCCAGTGAATGCAGAAAAATAAAATGAAAGAAGGGCAATAAAAAGAATTTTCCGTTCAGCTTTTCCTTCTTTCCCCAGTAGCAGCGAAATTATATTGTTCGGCTGTGTTTTAAATTATAAGTGATTGGAGTTTTTCCTGCTGCATCTAGTAGTCATTGTTGGAATGTATGTTAATTAGAACTTAAAGAAAAGGATTTTCATCAGGCAGTCTGAGGGGAAAAAAAAATCTGAATATTTCTGAATATTTTTAAAATGTTGAACAGATTGGTAGCTGGTTAAAAATTGGATTTATTTTTTTACTTACATAGGGATATTTCATGCATCCACACTAATCAGTCCTGTTAGGAACGTGCTGTTTCAGCTCTGATTTCAAGGTCATGTTACTGCTTTAACCATGCACAGGTCATCTTTACCCAAACCAAGTCCTTTTTCCTATTGGAAGAATTTTCTGCTACTACTTTCTAACAGCCTATGAGTAGACCTGCAAATAATGTTAGCATAATATATATGGCCTCAATAGCAGTGACCATTCAAAAAGACACAACGTATGCATCTTTCCCCACAATCAATAAATAAAAGGTAGTATGTAAACATATATGTCTGAATTAAATAAGCTAATGGTCATAACTGAAGCATTTTTCCTCATGCAGTTTAACACTGGATTGCATAAGGTCTTCTGGACATCAATATTATACCTGTGTTGCAGTGTAAGCAGTGAATGCCAAGGCTGAAGCTTAATTAGTCAAAAAAAGATGTCTATGTACAGCAAATACATTTATTCTGGTGGAAAGAAATCACTATATTGACATAAGACATTTGGCCAGGTTTCTTTTTTTATAGTGAAAACATACGTTTGAAAAGAATTTTCTTTCTCTGTATTTTTGTTCTAGCAGTGCTACACAGACAAAGAATAATGTGATGGTAATGGTCTGGTTTATCTTAAGAAATACCAAATAAAAAGTAATAAATAATTTAATGAAATTAAATTTAAAATAATAAAGCTGTTACTAAATAATAAAGAAATACTTAAACAGCTACATGAAATAACCTTGTATTTAGCAGAGCCAGAATTAATTCTTTATACTGCATAAATTCCAATCATTTTGTCTCTGGACTGTCAGTACAAGTACATTTTTCTTAGTGGGATGATAGTAAAGTCTCTGTGATCAATAACATTAGTTTATGAGAATAGTAAAAATAGATTTTATAGCAGAAGCATGCAGAGCTATTGTTTTGAGAAGGAGCTTTGGATAAAAGCTTTGCATTTGCTCTTTTCTCCCGAGACTACTAAAGAGAACACTGAAAAGTAAAATGGGTGACCACAGAAGCAAGTAGGGTCACCCATTACCAGGGATTCATTTTATTTCCATTAGAGGGGAACTAGAAAGCATCTCACACTGTTTGTACCTGATTTTCCATTATAAATTACAGTACATGAGATCATTTAAAAATCGCTGAGCCTTTCAGATGAAGCTGACTCTGTTGCTGTTCCTTAATAATTGAACAGTAAGAAATACAAGATCTCCATTTTCAATCCAAACAAAATAACTTCTGAGATTATGAGAGAGGGCAAAAAGGTACGTGAAATACAATCTTCCTAAAAGCTCACGGGGCAGTGTCAGACGGGATTTAAAGCGTGGGTTTAGTTCACATTTAGAGGATGAGGTTTTTACAGTCTACTTCTACATACAGATTGGAGTCCTGGGACCACACACTGGTGCACATTGATGTAAAAGCATTCGAGTGGTACAGCAGTATGAAGTAAATGTACTAAAGTCGGGGTGCTGTTTGTTTAAAACCGTGATCCAACTTAGACCTGTTCTGTCATTCGCTGCTGCAATGTAGGAACTTTCAGCTTTTGTGCCTGTCTCGGAAGAGAGGCAATACAGTGAGACTGCGGATCCTCACTCTGTTTTTTTTTCTGAAAACTGGCTTCTGGTGTCACTTAAAGAAAAATGCGGGGAGAGAAGACAAAGTTTGTAAGAGAGACTCCAGCATAACTGCTATCATATTTACTTCCAGTTCATGTCATAGGCTAGGAGCCTATGCTGAAACAAGGGAATAAACATGGTAAAAGCAACTGCTTTTTTTGCTTTTTTTTTGCCTTTTTTTTTTTTAATAATAGAATCAGAATCCCAGATAGTCAATAAAATTTGAAAAATCTATGCAAACCCATAAAAATTATTTTTGTTGTTGTTCTTTGAAAACTGTGCACATTTGTTAGCTATTGTCAACAGGGAGACTCTTTTGATAGGGGGCCATTGCATTATTATATCTCTGTTCTACTAATTACTTGCATAGTTTCCAGAAGAGCTACGTAGGCTCTTCTTCCTTCAGTCTCTTGCTTAGTTACTCTGGCATGAGAAAGATACAGGGGAGCTGTGGTACCTAAGTTCCACACGTAAATTCTTCAAACATGGAAAGCTGGGTTGATTTCTTAAGTGTTTGATTTTTTAACTGCGCTGATTGAGCAACTGTGGGGCTTTGCTTATTTAGCAACAACAACAAAATGATATCTACTTGTTTCAATATTTATTATCATTTCACAGATAATGTGTGAAGTGTTTTGAATGACTTGTAATCAATTCTCCTCTTCAAAATATGATACTGTCTCAATTTTTTGGTACATAGCTTTTCCAGAGAGGCAGGAATCCAAGGCAGTCTTATCAAAGTGGTTTTTGCAGGAGGTGTTAACCCAGCCAAATTCTATGTTTTGTATTTAGAATTGACACATTAAAACAATGGAGTCCAAATTTTACTTGTCTGTGTGTCCTAGCCAAAAGTCATAGAAAATACAGGTCTAAGCGGTGGTGCATGGAATTATTTCTGCAAACTGATGCACATACTTAGTTGTTTTGATTGACAGATAGATAAAAGAACCTCTTTTGTTGCTGTAAAGGCTCTCTGAGAAATTAAAAAAATATGAAACAAATCACTCCTCAAAGACCACACTTCCTTTTCATCCAGTAGTTTAAGGTTTTGAAGAACTGGCATAGAACTGGGTGCAAAGGATGAACTACAGCTGATATTTTTCAGCTTTTCACTGGGCACCTCCAAGAGGGTAGAGTTTTCCTGTATCATCGAGTTTGAGGAAGCTGCTCTCTCTGGCAAAACTCAGGAGCCCAACTCTGCTCTTGCTTGCAGTTACCTCAAATTTAAATTACGCTTCAGTAGTGTGGCTTTGATTGAATTCCCTGAGAATCTCTCATTTCTGTAAGCTCAGGTTCAAGCCTTTTGTTTAAAATAAGGGCAGAATCCAACATTAACACGCAATGTATTATTTAATTAGTTATTAGTTAATTAACTTAATTAACTCCTTAATTCTGTTCTGGATTTGCTTCTCATCCGTTCATGCTCTCCAACAGAGACTATCAGTAGAGTTTCTTAAAATAAAAGTACGCCATCCTATTACAGCATTTCAACGCTTTAATACTGCATTTCAGCTTTGCTATTTTGATTGATTTTACTTAAGTTTCAATACATATTTAAGCATCTGTTTCTATATGTTATATCTGTAAAATAACATATTGAGTTATAAAAGTTTCTCTTTATCAGCACCATTGGAATGGAATGTTTTATTAGGCCTGAGTCAGGCACTCTCAATCTGGTCTTCTGTTTAAAATTTAAAAGCAGAAATAGTTTTTTAAACAAAAACAAACTGTAAAAGGAATATTGCGGTTTCTTATAGAAAGTAGACTCTAGCTTCTGATCTACTTTAACAAATCTTTATGAGGGCTTCTGCAACAATGTGATTAAGGACAACTTTTCAGTGTAGAAGCTGGAGTGTTTGCATTGATCACAACAAGATCTGGACCACACTTCACAGTTGGCATACTCTTCTTCAGTGCATGCATACGGTTAGCTGTTCTACCTGTTCTAAATAATTTCTATTTCACAGAACAGGAGCATTAACTTTATGTTTGACATGCTATTTCTCCTTTGGGATTTATTCTTCTTTTCTAATATATTCTTGCTCTTTAGAAATAATTATTATACAAAAAGATGAAAGGATTGCTTCCCACTTCTTAAGATAAGGAGGTGAACTAGAGATAATTATTTAAGCGACAATGCAGTTTATCAAAAGTAAATCCCTTTTTTTTTTTCTTGCTAGCCAAACAGATGTTTGCTTTTTAATTGTTGCTTTGGGGTACTTTTCTGTTATGTAAAGCTGTTTCCCCAGTTTCTATAATTATATTGTGAAAGTGGCGTGTTGTCGAAACTAAGTGCAATGTTAACCCATTGTTTTACTTTCATAATCAGCTGTAGAAGTCTACAGAATATCACGTAGTTAAATTTAACTGTAAACCTACTGGACAACTATGCTGTATATTGCTTGACCTGTGTAAAAGCACTGGCTCTCGCAAAAACGCTGATCAAGGTATCATTTGAACGTGTAATAGTGCACTTTCATTATATTTCTATGTTTATATGTTAGGGTCTGTCTTGTGACATCACATCCAGTTTCATGGATGTCATGGCTTAGCCCCAGCCAGCAACAAAGAACCATGTGGCTGGTCACTCACTCCTTCCTCCCACCCTCTGGTGGGAATGGGAGGAGAATCGGAAACAAAGAACGTAAGCCTCATGGGTTGGAGTAAAAACAGTTTAACAGGAGGAGGAAAAAATTAATATAATAATAATGATAATAATGATAATAATGATGATGATGATGATAATAATAATAATAATAATAATAATAATAATAATAATAATAATAGAATATACAAAGTGAATTACACAAAGCACAAATTGCTTACTGCCTGGAAAACTGATGCTCCATCTGCTCCTAATCTGGAATCTCGATCTGCGCTCCTGAGCTGCACACCCATGCTGGAGCTGCAATTATCGAGCCATGAAGCCAAGCCACAAATTGTGCCTCACAGCCAACTGCTCCCCTTATATGCTGGGCATGGCATCATGGTATCAAATACCCCTTTGACCAGTTGGGGTCATTTTTCCTAGCTGTGTCCCTTCCTGTGTTCTTATGAAAACTAACCCTATCCTAGGCGAACCCAGGCCAGTGGACTTCTGGGACAAAATCTATTACTCCATAAAGTTATCAACTCTGTCCTTCAACAAGTCAAACCCTCCATATGGGATAGGATGATGTGTTTATTTGCTTCATTACTTACAGTTTCCTTACTCAGCTAATACTTTGTGCTTGCATGTTCTTTTCTCCTTTTGTGTCATGTACCATCTTTTGTAATTCATCTTCATTTTCCAAGAGCAGAGCAGCTATGTTTGTGTTTTCTAATCTTCCTTGAATTTGGAGTTTTCTTTATTTACGACTTTAGGATAATTAAGTACTTTGTGACAAAACTTTCCTAGAAACCGGTGGACTGGCAGTGATAAGCAGAGAGTTGCTCTGTTGATATGGTCTTGAAACGTATATGATTCTAAAGCTTACAACTGCAACATTCATTTTGTAAATAAACTCTGCAGTTCTGTACCGACCATAGTCCTGCTGGGTACCTCCATCTGAGGCCAAGTGTAAAATCAGAACTTTAGCTTTCTTTGTCCTGCCTTGCTTCTAGAGCTTTTGTGTCTCATGTATCACTGTAGGATGAAGTTTTTCTTAAAGACCAAAAATGATTGATCTGTGGCAAAGAGGCTTGTTCTTGCTTGGATGTTTCGATTAGTTATTCTGTGTAATGCATACACGAAAATGTTATCAAAATACTTAACATTTGGAAGGGAGTTAAGAAGAAAAATAGTTATCAAAGCTTGATCAGTTTGGGTACTTGTTGTAATTGTGAACTCAATTGCTCTGCTCCTCTGTTATTGTGGAGGAGGATTTACCAGGGCTGAAAAATAAATTAATCCAACTTTCTCATAAAAAATACTTTGAAAAAGATAACTGACTGTGCAGTGACTGTGCATTGATATACCAATGACTTCCTCAGCATTTTTCTTCACATCAACAAAATGAAGGTGTTTAAAGATTCACATGAATGTTCACAATGCACTTGTTGCTAAGCTTTCTACTGGAAATGTTACTTCAATTTTTGCACAAGATGAGAAGAAGAGATTAGTCTTTCTGACATGCCAAAAAAAAATATCTATCTTCGAAAATATTCATAGTGGAAGCAGTTAAAATACATAAATGTATTTTTATTATTACTTTTTTATATATGTAATTCTTGCCATTTCTGGATAGATGATGCTATATGACTGAGTCAGAAGTTGCAGAGGACAAGTTTTTCTCAGTAACTCTTAAGGCAGAAGAAGTTTCAGAGCACCTAAAACGAAAAAGATTCACTGAATGCAAATCACAGCTTTCATCTTCCTTTATGAAGCACATGCTCATGAATATATACATTTTTGCATATGTAGAAGCTCAAGTGTATCTGCCTTCTGATGAAAGAAAGAATAAGAAAATTATATATTCAGAACTAGTTAGAAGTTTGCTTTTTTTGGTTGAATTCACCAATTTCATTGAAGTTGCTTTCCTGAGAGGGAATGTTTCTAAAAATCTGCCAAATTTGAGAAGGAGTCACTCTTATCCCCATCTCCTTCCATCAGAAGGTTTTGTACTGCTTTAAATGCTAGTGTTGCTTTTGGTGATATAACAGTGTTTTGGCAGTTCAGTGCTGTCTGTCTGCACATTCTGTCCATCTAAAGTAGCAAAGCATGAGAAGCTGAGCTCCTAAGAGAAATCCAACAATATAGACAGATTTGATTGACATAAAACCAGTCTCTCTCTTTCACCTCCACTGAACTCTTAGAGTAAATTCAGGGCCTGATTGAAGAGAGATAGGGCTTTAGCCATTGACTTCCATGGGAACAGAATCTGAACACCAGCAACTACTCCCCTCTCCTAAAGAAGCACTGAATATCTTGGCAAATGCTGTTTAGAAGCACTATCAATTTGATCCCGCTTCCTTCTCAGGACTGAAAGCCAAGTTCAGGGCTATTTATGTCTTATTAACTAGAGCAGGCTTTGGATGGGAACTACAGCAAGCATTTAAATCTTGTCCTTGAAAAATGGGTTATGACTTAATGAAGCTTTTTCAGGTTAAAGCTGTTATTTATTCTTGATATTTCTATTTGTTACTGTCAGATAGAAGTCAAAGAAAAAGCAGAGCCTTCTATCTTAAAGAGTTTATCAGGATGGAATAGCCTGAAATTTGTCTCAAGTGAATCAATTTTCACTTTCTGACAGGAAAACACCAACAGTAGGTTTTCCAGTTATGCTTCAAAATACCAGACATGCTCAAAAATCTGAGGATATCAAGAATCATACAAAAACATGTGCTTATTGGTTCAAAATATGAACACCTACAGATATCCAAATTATATTTTGTATTAAGTCAGCAGTACAAAAGGTGAGAGAAGAGGCAGGGACACAGGCATTTATCTTTGGTCAGTGTGTTCATACAGAGGAAAAGAGTAAAAACTCAGTCCATAAATTGAAGAGTGTCTGTCAGGGATAGAGGAGAGTAAAAGCAGAAAAAGTTTAAAAGATCCCACTTTTTCCTTCCCCTTCTGAAGTATTTGGGAGTAAAATATCCCACTTCTACTGGGATATTATTCACATAATGTTGGTATTGTTTGAATAGTTCCTAAGTTGTTGTGGTTTTTTTTTTTAATCGATAACCATACTACCTAATTGTGATTTTTGTAATCTGAATTAAATTTATTATTTTAATGCTTTTCTGACATTTCATGAGACTGTTAAAAAAGAATTCTACTTAAAAACAATTTTGATGATATTGGGGAATAGGATATGCTCTTTCAAAATATATTTGATTTGTATGTGTCTGATTAGTTACAATAATGGTACTTATGTCAAATATTTATGTACATCTGATCTTGCAAAGACTAGAAGACTTATCTTACAAGGGATTTGAAAGGGCTGAAGTAAACCAGATATTTGAGTTCTTCTGTTTCCTTAGAGCAACATATTTGAATGCTTAAGACTGTTACGTTACACTCTACCTTATGTCCTAAAAGAAGAAAGATTTTTAATTAGATTTCTTTATATTTTGAAGGTGTTGACTGTAGTTAGTTCCAGGTGTAAACTATTGAGCCCTACACCGCTTTAGAGTTAATGACATAATTTTCTGTTTTGCTGGACGTATTATGATACAAGCCTGTGTTTTTTTTAAAAAAACTCAGACAGCCCCAAACCATCTTATCCATACTCTGTCTTTCTGTGAGAACATTTTCTTTTGATCTTTTTGCTTATGTTAATGTTGATCTACACAAATCAACCATTCTCCCAGAATTCTTCTTAGTTTTCTGTAGAGGAATATAACCTCCCATGAAGAAACTTTCCTGGGAAAAGCATAGTACCATTGTCCTAATCCATCTTCTTCCCTGCTTCCTGAAACGTCTGTACAATGTTTTTCACTTTTTTTTCCAAATAGGGGCGGAGTAACCTGATCCAGTGGGAGATGTCCCTGCCCGTGGCAGGGGGGTTGGAACTAGATGATCTTTAAGGTCCCTTCCAACCCAAACTATTCTTTTATTCAGTGATTCTATGATTCCGTTCAATTTCTGTCAACTTCAGGAAGTTTCAAGTTAAATGAGAGATTGTCTCATGGTGATTATGGATACTGGGAAGTTCAGAAAAGCAACAGCTTCTTATTTGTGGTTGGCTAATATATAGAGAGGATATGTTGTAAACTATGTGACTTCCTAACTTGCTCAACCACATCAGAGTCTATGGGCTAATACCACATATGTACATTAGCAGGTGATCATGGCAAATGTAAATATCCAATGTGCAGATTGTTTTTGTGTGCTCTTGTGTTGCTTGATAGTTGCTCAGCACTTAAAACAAAAAGCTTTTGAAGCTTCAGATGTGATCGTTAATAGGTCTTTCTCTAATGCTGGCTTAGCATCTGCTCCTCCCTCGCAGTCACATCAAAGTGAATTCTAAGTAACCGCTCTGAAATCATGCTGCACTGTGGAGTAAAACTGGTGAAAGTGCAGGACAATCAGCCCTGTAAAATCTCTTCATCTGCAGATATACTCTCTGCAGCCACCTGGATGCTTTTAAACCTCCATTATTTAAAATTTAAAATGGTTGGCTGAGCATTGCTTCTACCAAAATCTGATACAATAATCGAAGTCAGAGGTGGGGAAGGACCTCTGAGGTCACACAGTTGAGCTTTCTGCCAATAGCAGATTGTTCCCTGCAGTTCGGTTTCTAGTGACCTTGGAAATTACTAGCCTGGTAAAATGGTAATGAAAAAACAAAGCTGTTAAAGCTTCAGTAGTAGCCAAAGTGATGCTATCCCAAGGAGAAATTGTGGTTTTGAGATGAGATTCTCAATGTGACTTACTCATTGGTTGTAGTTTCCAAGTGATCCAGTTTTAACCTTACACTTTCTGACTCATTTTGAGCTGACTGTAACTAAGAGGTTGTGGGAGTTGAGCTTGTTTAATATTATATGAATTTATTTCATCCTTTAACCGAATCATAATTTTTCTTACAAATAAGTAAGTCAGCAACTTGAGTAACCTCCCTGCCAGAACATTTCCTTCATGTCCTTACATTTTTATTTTTTTAACATTTCTAGCCTCACAGAAACAGGAAATGAGAAGAAAAAAAAAAAAAAGGGGGTTGCCCTTATTCCATCAAAAGCCATAGTTAATTAATTAGAACCTCTATTTGTCATGCCTCGGAACCCAAAAATTCCTGAAAGGATTCAAATGTGACACACCATGTTTAGATTTCTTTCAACCAGGCCAACATCGGTTTAGTTATCTGTTGATGTAGGCAATAAAGGACGCTCTTGACATACACCAATGGAGTGTGTAGAATCTGGCCCTTATTTTAAGAAGGAGGCAGCAAAGGCAAGCTCCCACTGGCAAGCTAATTACAGTTTTGGCTGGAAAATATTTTAGGAGGCTATTAAAAGCTGAGTAGATGGGAAAAGATCCCAAGACACGAAGTTCCCTTCATGTTGTACCCGTTTGATGTGTGGTAATTTCTTCACTAGGGGGCCCTATTGTGAACTGCCCTTTGGGGTGTGCAGCTCTGTGAATATCCTTTGTTCCCTGGGCTTGGACCCCCCTGACTATTGTATTCACAGACACCAGATCTCAGTTGGAGTGGAAAGGGGTTTTCTCAGCTGCCAACTTGCTTAAAAGAGGAGTTAAGAGGAAAAGAAAGCTAATTGGACTGTGTTTGGCAAAAGTCTCTATTTTGTTCTGTTTATTCAGATTTTTAAAGGGTTGGGTGCTGAGAAACACAAAAATAGTGAGAATACTTATTCCTTAAACAGATTCTTGCAAAGTTTTTTTTATAATAAAAACTGAAAGCTGCTTTAGTAAAGCAGTGTTTATCCTTACACTAATGCTGGTCATGAATACGTGTCTAACTTAGATGGAACTAATGCCTGACTCTACTATTCCACTGCAGCAACTTAACATTCTGCGTAGGCTGATTATTTTTTCAACAATATTTGCTAAATTCTTTTAAGGGCTGCCAGTGTATATTTTTGAAACTTAGTTAGTAAGAACAGCTGCCAGTGGAGTCAAGGCTAAAAGAGGCAAAAAATATCTGCAGAAGGCAAGATTTTACTTCAAAAGATCTGTAATACAAAGCGCTACTGTTGCTGGTATAATCACTTTCTTTGGGGGGGATGCTAATATAGACTGGGTTTCTTGTCTTCACAGCCCCCACTGAGCCTTTGCTGTGCAAATTTGCTGATGGAGGGCAAAAGAAGCGCCAGAATCAAAGCAAATACACACAGAATGGAAGGCCGTGGCCCAGAGAAGGAGAGGTAAGTGCCACACGGCAATTATTTTCCCAGAGTTTGGCAGAAGTCAGCTGCAGACCTGGAGGTCTACCTTTCAGGGCTACAAAGAAATCAGATTGCACACCAAATGCAGTAGTTTCACACACAAAAAGGTATACAGACGGGAGAGGGGAAGGCTTATAGTAATGTGTGGAGTGTAAAGTTACAGGAAAAGAGAATTTCAGAGCTTGATGTGGAACCAGGCGCAGCCATCTCCCACTGCGAGTGCTTTGTCTGCAGCCTGACCTGAGGCCAGTATTCCCTTAATGGTGTGCCATCAGCATCCGTGGTGTACCCTTTATAAACTCCAAATCAATTTACACTTAAGCAACTCAACATTATTTCCTCCATGTAGTTCCTATGATAAAACATCATCTGAGAGCAGGTAGGTTGTTACGAAAGGGAAGGATGTACTTGCACATCCGAATGTATGGTCCATGTAAAATGTTTTCCAAAAGGTTATCTGAGCTGGACTCTTCATTCTGTCCAAGACAAAAGAGTTTACAGTAGCCCCTATTCTGTCATGTATACAAAGTTGAAACAAACAAAATAATCTAATAGTTGCTTTCTGCTTTGCTGCAAATAGCCTCTTTCTGGAGTTTCATTTCTGTGTACTTGTACATGAAGTGACTCCAAACGTGGGTGAAATAAGAAAGGAATTTATATGACTCTTAGAGAGTTTGTTTACTCTTCTTGAATTCTATTATGGCATAAACACACTTGAATGAATGAGTTAGATCTGGACATAGTACCTTCTTATGCATGATTATAGATAGCTACAAGGACTTACAGTATTTCTATCCTAAACACCTTTTCTTTGTGTTTATGATTTAGACTTAAAAGGAAAAAAGTATGTTGTTCAGTTGTGACCCACTAGAATACAAGTTATTGGGATGGGTTTTTTTCTTCTTTTTGGTGGGTTTTGTTGTAGTTACTTTAGTTTTTTAAAGCATAAACAAGAAATATATTTGGTATTTTTATGTTGCATGTTTCTAGAGAGTTTCTGCTTT
This sequence comes from Cuculus canorus, assembly GCF_017976375.1. Taxonomy (NCBI): domain Eukaryota; kingdom Metazoa; phylum Chordata; class Aves; order Cuculiformes; family Cuculidae; genus Cuculus; species Cuculus canorus. The sequence continues at coordinate 117,043,034 of NC_071402.1, forward strand.
TTTGTAACTACTTGATTTTGCTAGTTGATAATTTCAGACTATTAACTTATAAAATACATACTCTAGCATAATTGGTGAACTCCTAAAAAAAACAGAAAGACCTCTTGAAAGCATAGAAAATTCTCCCTCTACCAAGTTATTGTACACTGTTCCAACACCAGTGCTCAAAAATATTTTTAGCTTTGTAGGCTCAAAGTACCGATGTGGCAGCTGTAGTTGCCACAAGAGATTTAGAAGTCTCCAAAGGTTCATTGCAGTCTCTTATGTCGTATGTCACACAAAACGGAGACATCTTCTTGTGAGCCATTATGGTTTGTTGTGTTAAGGATCTGCTGAGAAACAAGCACCCGAGAAGTACTTCAAGCAGTAGACCCAGGTCATCGTATACAGAACTTAAAAAACAGAGGTCTCTATATATGAGGCAATAATAAATACTCAGTAAGAACAACAATCCATATTTTAAAGATCTCTAAATCCCCTTTTAAATAGTAAATGCCATCATAATTGTTATCTCCACTGTTCTATACTTCCTTCGGTTCAAATCAATAAACAGGAGACTATAAAGTTAAAGCCAACAAGCCACCATTATGTCTATGGCCTCAGGGCATCAGCTTAATATATCGTACGTAGTTCATTTGGTGCTAGTGGAGTGGCTTATATAAAGTACAGTGATATTGCTGTGACCTAGAGGCAGGGTATGGCTGGTGCGTTTATAGTATCAACATTTAAAAGCCATTTTTCAGTGCTGGGAGACATCATTCCTTATTCTTTGCAGTCAGCTAGAGAGCTGTTGTCATAATCTACATGATCGATAAACATGGAAAAATTGTGAAGATGCAAACTCTGTTTTCTTAGGTTTTTTCTGTTTACTTGTCTTTGGTTAATACCTTTCTGCATATCGATATTTTCTACTCAAAGCATCAAAACCAAGAATGCATATTCTCTTTTAGGGTTGGTCACTCATTTATTGGATTTCTGCCTCATTGTTGTTAATTGTCTTATTTCCGATGTAAAATCCTTCTGTGTAATTACTCTGATATTTTATATGCAGTAGGGGTTTTCTAACTCTTTATCCTTTAATGATCTTACTCTAACCATGATGTACCACTAGTCAGTTCTTTTCTGTGTAGCAGCACTTGGGTAAGCTTCCTGGAACTATTCCCGTCTACTTCATTTCTTTTAAAAAAGAACAGGCAACAAGTAGTGAGAAATAATTGATATATGACAAGTGTCATAGTTCTGATTACAAATGAGATCTGGAAATATTCCCTGAACCTCTGCTTTTTCTTGGTTTCTTCCCCAAAGGAAAGCATTGAATCATAGTGTCCAAGAGATTATTCCCTCAGTATTTCTACCCTGGCCACTTCCTGCGGTATTTAGACCAAGATGTATTTGGCTGTTGTTCAGATAAGCCTTTGCATTCTTGAATACTTATGTGAAGGGCATTTCTAAAACTTCTGAGGTTTAGCCAGCACACATTGAGTGTGCGTGAGGATTAGTGCGTGGAAGGATAGAACCCAGAGAAATGGCACTAACAGTTCTGACACTGGACTCAAATTTGAGTATGCAAAGCAGAGACAAGCAGCTGTGCCCTGTACTCTGCCTTAGGGGGAAATGGCAGAAGATTTAGTGGGGAAGAGCAGGTTTCGCCTCTCTAGCCATACTTTTCTCAGAGGTTTTGCTCTTTTATGGAGACCTTCTGGGGAATTTTATAAGAGAGGATACTGCAGAATGTAATAGAAAATCTTATTCCTATCATGCGTTTTTGTAGATTGCTTCATAACCATATAGAAATACTTCAGTTGGTCGTTAAATTGGCTTACCTTTTAAGATCAAGTCTTTAGGAATACACTGAATTTTTCTAGGGCTTTTCAGCGGGGGAAGCAGGGGTGCTGGGTGGTACTTGGTTCCTTGGCTGTTTGTTAACCAGGGAAGTATGCCTGACCTTGAATAGCAGTTTCTAGACCTTACCCTTCCACTCTCATTTGAAGCCTCAGGAAATAGTCAGCAGATTTACTGAGGCATTTGACTGAGGATTTGTTATGGCTGACCCGTTCTGGACTAGGAAACCAAAAGCTTAGATTACTTATGGCTTTGTAAAAGGCTGTCAAATTAGGCATCTAACATACAGGTGCAATGAATGCACAGTGAGATCTGCAAATGTTGGAAATACTTGCAGTGAAATTCAGACCTGTTAACTGAGTTATTGGTTTAATTTTTATTATTTCTGGATAGTTTTTGTCTGAGTCACAATGGTTTAATTCAGCACTCTGTTTTGAAACGTTCCCTGACAAGATCATGTTGAGGTGGTGATAGTAATGATATTCAAATTCTGTCTGTGAAATATTAAATTGGAATTGACAAGTCTAGAGGCAGGTGCCAGTTCTCAAAATATTGTTCATTAGATGAAAATGAATGTAGGGAATCAAGAGTAGTTACAAATTGAGATGAGATTGGATTAAAGACTGCAACAAGTTTTACAACATAATCCTTTATTGCAGATTTACTGACACTTTGTTTTGGTTATTCAGAAATAAAATGTTTTGCTGTGTGTATTTAAGAGAGCATTTATTTGAAATTTATCTGCTAAAAAAGGGAGGAGTCTTGCATAAACTGAAAACAAATGAAATGGTTTGCATCAGCCCAAAATTTATTATTGCTTACGTTCTTCTGGAAAGAACAGTTCTAGTAATGGTAGCCTTTCTATAGTTGGTCAGCGCAAAGTGATTAAGGCAATTTTTTTTTTTTACATTCACAATATTTGAAACATTTGGTATTTTATTGTGTTGTCTTTCTTGCAATAAAATATCACCATTATGGAATTGGTGCATGTATCACAACAGTGACGTGCACCATTGAATGTGACCCCTTGTCATTGAATTTGGTCTGATGTCTACATTGGCATTTAATGACTGCCACAGATAATTTAGGTGATTGCTTTCTTGATTTTCTTTCTTCTGGAGTACATTTTAGCTTTCCAATAGCCAAGAAGTTAACTTCCGTTTCCTCCCCATTCACTCTCTTCCTCCTTTCCCTAGTTCCCCTTTATTTTCTTTTAAGATCAGTTTGTGAAATGTCTGAAGAATTAAGCATGTTTTTAATTATTTCTTAAAAAAACAAGATGACCTAGTAGTTTGGGAATGTTGGTTTTGTTAACAGTTTCTCCTTTTATCTGCTACTCATTACAATTTTGTCTAGTGCAAACAGAAATTTAGAGAGAAAAACACACAATAGGTCATTTGAGAGACTTTCCAAAGTAGTTGATCCTGGTGTCTGTCATCCTTTCTTTACCAGCAGCAATCATTTAGAATGATTAGTAGATCTGTGCTAGGCCCCTTTATAACTCAGACATAGATTTCTTTTTATGCTTGCAAGGAGATAGGTACGACTTAGTTGTGTTCCATAATCCACAATGCCTAGGGCTGATGTATTTTATACCTAACCAAATAATTTTTCCTTTCTGTGGGAGACAATTTCCAGGCCTGTCCAGAAATGCAGTAGTACCCTCATATGCAAACCACTCACAAAGACATCTATTATATGTATTTAGCGTGCATATAAGTTAGACATTGGTCAGTATTTGGCATCCTTATTTCTGGCAAAAGCTTAGTTTACCAAAGAGAGGAATTGAACCTGGAGAGAAGCCTACACAGAGGAAGAAAGTAGAATGGCAAAAGGAAACTGGCAAATCAGTGAAAAGATACAGAGCAATGAGTTAAAAATTCTTCGTGGCACAAGACGCTTTCATTTTGGGCAATTTTTTTGAAAAGGTGTCTAAGCAACACAGATAGGAAAGGCCAGTTTAATGGTTGGATTTTGAGTTTCTGAAGGACATAGAAAATTTTTTAAATAATGACCTATATGAAATCACTGTCCCTGAAATCAGAATTTTAAAAGGGATCGGTTTTATTCATAATAAGGGTCATGCTTCGGTTCAAACAGAATCAGGATACCTATTTTGAGAAATTAGTGTACATAATTTTAAGTTTTACTTTGGATTTCCTTCTGTAGTGAAAAATATCATGCCATTTGCCCCAGAGATTTTGTTGTAGTTAGGTTTTCCTTCAGATTCTGCTGTTTTCTTATGTAGAATAAATGGATGTTGGAGACAGGGGGAAAGGACATCTTTTTCTGCATGCTGCTGTATTCCCCCACAGACACTTGGTGGGCTCTCAGTTTCAGTAGTGCTGCAAGCCATCCCTGGAAGTCTTCCCAACTCAATGTAACACACCTATCTAGTGATTGGAATCCACAACTGATTTAATATTGGATCTGACTGATGGAAAAATGGGTGTGCCAGATCCCCAAAAGCACATGGTTCATAGACCTGTAGACAGCAAGGTTAAATGTATGAGTTGGCTGTTGAAACAGAATAGTTACATTATATTATATATTTCTCGATGAGGAAATTATCCTCTTTCTTTTTTCTTTTTAAGTTTTCTAAACTTTGGCACTTACCTTTTAACTCATCAGATAATTGAAGTAGGAACAGAAATGACTCAACACAGAAACTGCGTAAATCAGACTTCCATTCCCATTCGGTAGGACAAAAAGGGTTTCTTGTCATTCATTTGGATGTCTGAACTTGTCATTGTGTTTATCAGCTCAGCCTCTGATCTTCTGAGCTTCATGAATCACTTCCCACATTCGACCTCAATATTTTTCTCTCTACAGCCTTCTCAGAACTTGCAGCTGCTTAAGGAGCGCACATCACTGGGAAGTGCTCCATTCCTTTCATATATATCTCTATATTTAAGAAACATCACATGTACATTCTAGATTTTGCCTCAAAAAAAAAAAAGAAAGAAAGGTGTTTTTTATTCAGAATTACGTTCACAAATATTTCTAATGATATGGAATATTTCTGACGGAACTGTTTAAATAATCAAAGGAGTTAACTCTGCCAAGTTAACTTTACTGCTGACTGAGCTTATTTTCTTAAATCAGTATTTTAAATTAATCTCTTTTGGGTTGTTGGTTCCTTCTCCTCTTTCTTCCTTTTTCAAAGTATTTCAGTCATCATATCTGCTGTCAAGGCACAAGAGATCCTTGTGCTGTGATGCCTGACAAATATTAGCAGTGGTAACAAAACAAGTAGAGGAATTTCAGTGTTGAAATTTCGATCGATTCTGCTGTAGTAGCCAAGAGCACACCTATTCCCCTGGGACATCAATCCTCCAGCATGAAAGGATGAGGGGGTGAGTCAGAAGAGATGGGAAAGAGACTTATCTTCTTGTCTAACTCCCACATTGATTCACCACAGAAATCCCTTGAGCCCTAGGTACAACTTTATTTTCCCAAATCTCAACTTAAGGAGGAGAAACCCATGGAGCCCGGTGCTTGGGAAACCCACCACATTAGTGGATTTCACCCCTTTTTAATTTGTAGGCCTCTCCAACTTTTTCCAATGGGACTGTGCCCTCCTGCAAGATAAGAAATCCTGCAGTGACAGCAGTGTTGCTTTGCACTTGTGCTCCAGCATTAGGCATAGTATGGCCAGAGCAGGTTCGAGTGGACAATGTGGAAGATTCAGCTCTGAGGAAGTAACGTAGGACACCTCTGTAGTAGGTCAATATTATGGTGAATTTTTGCACATGGTGAAGGAAAGACACCTACACTGAGAATAGATAATGAAATGCTTGTGAAGCTGTTTGTGGAAGCTACTTCCCAGCAGCAAAGATACCATACAACCTAAAATTTGGTCATTTATAGATACTTCTGTTTGCTGGAAGTCATATAACAGGGCTGATAAATGTTCTTCTGAGAGTTCAGAGAGGTTTTGAAAAGAAATAATAAACCCACCTTATTTCACATAATATTGAAGATGTGATCATTTTTTTAATAATCACTCCACAACTTAATAATTTCTTTGAGAGATTTACAAATCCAATTTACATAAGCAATGCAAATGTGATGGTCTGAGCAACTTTTTAATGAGGCAAATGTGCTCATTTATGCTCAAATCATAGCAAAGAGAGGGGAAAAAAAACAGAAACAGAACGCCTTGTCTTTGCCCATGAAAAATTCTTCACATTGACATGTTGAATAAAGGCCTTCAAGCTTTCTGGGGGAACCCTTGCCTTCCAGAGGCTTCCTGATATTTCATACACTTTGTTGGAGGAAAGAGGTTAAATTTAAAGAAAGGTACAGACTGTATCTCTTGTCACTAGGATCTCTTTCTTCACCGATGCCAATAATTAGATAACTGCAGTAACAAAATAGAAAAAAACCTTTGTTCTTTTGTCCCCAGTTCAGTTTGGTAAAAATAAGCAATAAGTAAACACATGGTTTAAATAGTATTTTTAAAAAATCAGTTTTTTAAACAATCTTTATTTCTGTGTCACTTGTGACATTCTGAATATATTGGTTGAGTAATCATTTAGAATTGTCTTTATTATCATGTATGAGGCTGATAACAGTCCTTTTATTAATTACCTTAAGGGATTGCATTTTGAAATGTCGAGGTGCAGAATTTTCATTCAGTAGCTCAGTATGTGTCCATTATCTGGCTGAGCGACATACAAATTCTATGGTTCAGTCATTTCTTCACAGAAGATTTATCTGACAAATATTTTCCTGGAGCAGCATTCCATCATCAGTGCCACTCTCTCAGGTGGCATTTCATCAGGAAGTGTCATTATCAGAAGAAGGAATAAGACCCTGTCCTTCCACTGAAACGTGAGCAAAGTGGTGGGTGAAAAAGACCTGGAAGAAAATACTCTTCAACACAACTGTGAACTGCTATAAAGACCTCAACCAGTCCCTCAGTATAGTTAATACCATATTAAGGACAGTGACAGCTATAGTCAGTTCTGTGGTTTTAACAGAATAAGCTGGGCTTTTGTCTCGTGGAAGTCTGAGGCCAACCCTAATATTCTGTATTTGGTATATTTTTAATTCCTGTAAGTGTGCTATTGTGGAAAGTGCAGACAATTTTTCCAGTAAGTTATTGTTGCTCATCAGTTTTTATTCCTGATGGATGAGGATGCTTCAAACCATACATCTTTCACTGGTCCAGGCTAACCTTTGCCTCTCCTGGGCTTCCAGCTGGCATAATTTTGTGGGGAGGAGTTACACAACTTTATGAGAATGAAGTGAATAGTCCTCTGTTAGCAGCTATTTGAAATAGCAGCTGTTTAAGACTATTCAGCAATGGGGGGTATTAACAATATTCCCGGGCAAACTGTAGGTGGTGTACCATAGGCATGTATTGCCACACACGGTGTGGTATTTGTCTAATGTAAAACTTTTGTTTACTGGCAGATGTGATGGTGGTATTTATAGTGGTCACTGCTGAAGTACTTGAACAGATTCTGGTAATCTGTCAGTCTGTAATCAGCATGGATAGGGAGCTGAGTGTCTAGCCTTTCATATTTTGTACTCGCCAAGCCCAAAACCGTATCCTTTGTTCTTAGTAGCAATAAAATGTAATGGACATGATGCTAATAGCTAGAGAATGGAGTATGTGCGGTTTGTCTGCATGCACACACCTATAGGTCTGGTGTGTGGTGGGGCTGGCAGGCAAATTGAGGGTCTGTGCACAAGCACGTGCTCAAATATTCATGAGACAAGTAAATGAAAGCAGCGTAAATGTATATTTGCGGGTCTCACTGGACACAGCATTGTTAGAGCTCCATTGAAAGAGCTGTTCCAATTCTTCATTCTTATTTGTGTTGAAGCTAAGCTAAGAGCAATTATTCATTTTCCCCTTTATTCCTAGCCTTCCCACTATGTTGGCACTTTTTCCCCAGGTCACACCAATGCGAGCTGTGGGATACAGCGAGCTCTGGGATTTAGCAAGCTCTGATCCAGGCAACTCTAAGGACCATTGTAACTGGAAACTCCCTTATTTGGAAAGCTTGGATTTCTCTTTTCCCAAGGAATTACAAGCTTTCTTTTCCTCGGTCTTGAGTAGATGCGTTATGAGATGTTAAAATGTCAACACCTTGATTTATAGAGAATGTCTTAAGTAATTTTTAAGTTTTTTCAAAAATTATTACAACTAATTTTTCTGTCCCTCCAGGGCTTGTGCATACTATTTAAATTGTCTTTACCAGCACAGGAATATAAAACGAGAGCAATAACAAATTTTACAAGTGTTGAAAAGGGAAAGGAAAATAAGAGAGGATTTTTTCCCTAGAATGTATTGCAGACAAAGAATATTTTAGTGTTAAAATTTTATTAGCTCTCTTTTGGGATGAACTGTATAATTTTCCATTAGTAATTAATGCAACCTTACCAAATAATGAGACATAAGAATATAAAAGAACAGTTTAGTAGATCAAACCTTATGATTTTTAAGATAATTTATTTTTTACATGAAAATTAGCAGCGGTTGGGTCACCCTAAATTTGACTCTTTGCCATTTTAAACTTGCAGAAATAGCTGGTTTTATTTTTCATTTTATTAAATTATTGTGTTTTTAGAAAATAGGCTTGTGTTCATGGCCTTAGTTTCTTGAACTATCCTTTGCTTGGGAATAGTACATATTTTATTAAAACAATATTTTCAATAAGCAAAACATTTGCCCCAGCATCTGCTTAAAAGAATAATGAGAAAAATACACAGATTTACTAATGACTTGAACATTTTATTTTTTTTACTACAGAAAGTAGTGTGAAGTACTCTTTCAGAGCAGAAGTTATGGGAAACTTGGACCACCTCCCCTTAGACCAGTGTGCAGCTGCCTGGTTAACCTGGCTCTTCCAGGAATGCTGCCTGATCTCTGCCTACTCTCCACTAGAGCATTTATCCTGGCCACTCACCTGCCTGTCCTGGAGCCCGCCAAGTCCAAATGCTTTCCTGACCTGTCTGAGCAGCCGTCTGGGAGGAGGCAGATGCCATTATTCAAAGGCACTTTGGTAGATGGGTTCAGGGCACTTAGAAGCTCACACCGCGAGTGTGGACTAGTAAAGCACCTGCCCTTGAAGTAAATGCTTCTGTCTCAGCAGTGAGCATATGGTCTGTATGACAAACAGAGAGAAATCCAGTGCCTTGGGGTGGGATGGTGCTGTGGCTGTTTTTCATCTGCTCTCAAAGAGAGGGGAGCACCTTGAGGAATGCCGTCCTCGCCGCTCTCCTTCTAGCCCTGCACAAAGGGAGATGTCGTCCCATCTCCTGGTAATGTCTTACGTTGGAAAGTATTTCAAAAAGGAATGGAAAAAAATAAGTGAGGAAGACAAAAAGTCAAAGCAAATGCTTTATGTGGGAGGGCAGATTGTCAGTCTCACATCTTAAAGTAAATGCTGAGGAAAAAGCTGGTCTTTCCTGCACGGCCCCAACTGTTGTCTTGGAGCATAAGGTGGAGCAGGAAATTCAGTCTGCAGCCCTGCTGTCTCCTTGCCTTTCCTGTGGTGCCCGTCGACCTGATGTCTGCTAATGGTGGCAGCAGTGACGGTTTTTAACTGGGTGTTATTTTAACACTACTAAATCATTTTGTACGGCCATAGTGGTGAATGGCAGTTAAAAGGCTCTGTGTAGTCCATTAACAAATTCATTTGCTGTCCGGACCTCTGAAGTGTTTTAAAAGCTCAAGTACTATTTTTTTTTGTTTGATTGGTCTTTTCTGCTTCACAGCCCACTTTTTGTTTCTTGTCTCATGGTAATGAATTAACTGTAAGTATGAGTGACAGCCCAGGGAAACGGTAGAGCGGGGCCACGCAGGGTGTGGCCTTTGTAGGAAAGATGAGACTCCTTTCTGAGAAGCTCTTGTGAAGTTGGCTTTAGAATATTTACCAACTACCTGTCTCACAGGCAACAGTGGGATTTGGCCCTGTCTTGTTATAATGTGCAAATCAAATGTAAATGCGTTGATGTGGAGTAATGAACTGCTACTGGTACAACAAAACCACTGCTTGGTCTAAATGTTATGGAGATACAGCAATCAACATACTGGTCAGATCTGTTTCTCAGGGATCTTTCAGGCCGGGGAAGTAGCCGGTCTGTCTGTGCTGCTTTGGCCCATCTGAGTTCCCCTGGAGAATTTAGATTTCTATCTAAGTTGCATTCAGTTTTTATTCATGTTGGCTTAGAATATGTTTAACATTTTTTTTTCTTTTTTTTTTTTTTCTTTTTCCTGTAGTAATAGTAAAAATCTGTTTTTCTTCCCTAACTATGTGCAGGCTGGCATGGCTTTGACTTATGATCCAACAGCTGCTATACAGAATGGGTAAGGAATGCATGTTTTCTTACGCCTTTTAAAAAATTATTTCAAATGCCATTTTCTCTCTCTGTGGTGAAACTTGTTCAGAAGCAAATTCGCTCAGTCATATTTTGACTGAAGCATGTAATGCTATTTTGTCAAGTTCTTCTTTTAGTTTCCCTTTTGTTTTTATGCCCTCTTGTTTGTAATATCCTCTTGAATGGGAAATTGTTTTTCCTAATAGTTTCCATTTCTATTTGGCAACTGCTAGTGGATGTTTTTTTAATCGCTGTCGTGAAATGGAAACCAGTAAAATTTCCCTTTACTGTCTTTGCTTTTGTTGAAGTAGTCATTGAAGAGTCCAGTGTATTTTGGATAATAGAGCTGTTACTTCGTCTGGAGTTCTCTCTATAGGCTGGCTGGCTTCCATAGCATTGTCTGAATAGAAATGCCAAACAGGGAGAGAGGCCTTAAACTGGTGTGTAAGCAGATTGGATTTAGGGGTAAAATTCTGAGCAACACTCTCCTTCAATTCTCAACTACCGTTTGCCGACATGAAGAATTTATTCAAATTATTCAAATTCACTTTATTGGAATTATTCAAATTCGAATTTAGCAGAGAAGTTAAATCATCATGTTATTTAACTGCATGATTACGTTTCCAATTATTTCATGAGCTAGAAAAACAACGCCTTGAAATGTAGCTATCCTTTCAGACAGGTTAACAACAATTTGAAGATAAACAGGAGGTTCAGACCTGAACACTTTTACAGTCACTCTTTGATCAGAGAGATGTTTGATATGATTATCAAATTCCATGCATGATCCCATCTGCATATGCCCATCTGCATACTCCAGCTAAAAGGGAGAATGTGTTGATACAGACGAAAATGGGGTTTTTTGTAAAATATTTGTTAAGGCACTGCCACTTGAAGCATTTAGGGAAAAAAAAAAAAAGCTAACAGCTTTGGAAAAAAACCCCAATAAAAATAGTGTTATATTTTGCTTAATTGCCCTTTACAGACAGTAGCATTGTAGGACTCATGATATCCCCATGTTGTAGAGGAAGGGCCAAACCAGAGCAACTCAGAAAACAGAGGGGATAGACATAATGGTGATTTCAGAATACTCCGCTTCTGTTTCCCTGTTCTGACCTCCCAAATGAGTACTTCTCTTCTATCGTCATACTTTTCAGTTAGTAACACATTATATGCTATAAATAAAACTATCATTATTTCATAATCCACCAGTGTTTCATCCAGACAACTGGCTTTTATTTCAAAGGAATTCCTGCATGTCAGTTGAATGAATGTTTTGGAAACTGTAATTTGAATGATCCTTTGAGATTAATATCATTTAACTTCAGGATTTTTTCTGAAATTATGAAATTTATCTCAGAATCAGACATTATTTGCTTCAGAGAGTACTCATGCCGCTCAGGGGTTCAGGCTGCTGAGGTGGTTTGGTCTCTCAACTGTTTGAACGGAGTCAGTGATCATTGAGAAAAGAAACAGTACTCAATGGAGAATTTCAAACATGCACTTTTTTATAATGTTCTTTTATTTGTAAAGCATGAAATAAACTGCAGTGCTGGATATCTCTTTAAGAGTGACAATTAATTACTGCTTTGACATATCTCATCTTTCCAGAGCGTCAAAATATTTTCAGTTTAATCAGGACAAAATGATCTCATTCAAAATGCTCTTGTAGTGTGAGTTTGATTGCACGCAGCATCATGAGGAGAAGCTCTTACTATGTGGAAAAATTGATTTGTCCACCAAAAGTCATGCAAATGTTGTTCCATCCTTTGGTTGCATCTTTAAAAGGCTTTCACTGAGGATGACCGGAACCCTTTGGTTACACAGTTTCTTTTCTTAGACATTCACTTAGTAGTCTATACATCTCTTGTAGTTCTAATTTTTTACTGGTTTTCATAAGCTTCTTTTCTTGTAAGTACAATGAAAATCTAGCTCATGGGTTTTATTTTCGTTAAGTCTGGGACCACCTTGATGCTTTGCTCATAAAATACATGAATGCAATTTGTTGCTCACTGACAGAACACACAGGTATCATAGCAGGTGCATGGCCATAATGAAAGAGAGTTTTAAAGGCTCTTAAACACAGTGAAGCAAAAGAGGTTGACTTAATTGTCAGTGAAGGGGCGTTAGGCAGACACGTTGTTCTTCCTCACAATAAGGACAGTCTGGAAGAGAGCACAAAGCTGCTGCTTGCAGCCCCCTTGTGTTGGTGGTGTGCCCGTGCCCACCCTGTGGGTAAAATGCTGCATAATACTTTAGCAGTAAAGTGGAGCAAACTGTTAAGGTTTACATGGAGCAATGTTAACCAAAGGTCTGTAAAACAAAAACTGCTTCCTTGTTTGATGCAGTCAAGTTTAAGCGAGTGTTGATCCTGCACACAGCTCAGGGCATGTTGATGTGTTGTGTTGATAAGCACAAATTGCTCAGTCCTTTAGGTGCCTGCCAGTGAGGAGCTTAGTGAACTGAGGCTGGAGGTGGGAAATGTTAAGATACCCAAGGTGAGGTGAAGATCTAGGTGAGGTATGAATTACCAGTGAAAGAAATCTTGACTGCACATGCTAATGTCTAATATATTAGAGTCCTTTATAGGGTTGATAGATGTATTTTGATGCATGTAAGTTGCTAAATCCATGCAGGATTATGTGGAGGATAGAAGTCTACTAAAGAGGAATGTCTCTGCCAGTGTCACGGGGTGATATCTAACACTTGCAATTCCTGAAGAGGCATGGAATATATTAGGTTTTGGGTTGGAGCATAGACAAACCTCAGGGAAAAACCTGGACTCGTGCATGTTGTCCAGATGAAAAGGTGGGTTCTCATTGCTCATGTTGTAGTACTATCACTTTTATTACTGTATAACTGCATACTTGCCTTGAAAATCTATAGCCCGAATAAAACAGAAGAGAGGGAGAGAGAGGCTTTTACTAAAAATTGCTAAGATTTTTCCCCACAAAGGAATAGATAATTTCCTTCTGAGTCTATTACCTTGTAAAGCTTTATTCTCCATTTCATTATATTGTTTTTATGCCCGTGTAACTCTGTCTAAGTATCTAGTGAAGTTACATCAGTGTAAAACTGGGTATAATGGAGTGGAGAATCTGCCCCATAGTGTACTATATCATTGCAGTATGAGTTTCTGAGGACGTGGCAACCACACACTTTAGTAGATAAGCTCTTTTCCCTTGCCAATCTCTCTGTGTCCTTTTTTGTTTTATAATCAGCCTTTTCTGAATTGCATTTACAAAGGTACTCAGTTTTTGTGGAGAGTAGTGTGTCTGTTATAATATGCTATTGATTTTTCAATTTGTGGTATTAATATTATTTTAGTGGTTTAATGCACTCGTACAAAGAACAAAATAGAGCTCTTGTACTCATGCTGTAAGGATGCTTGTTTAAAATGTTCCTGAGGCTTGAGTCCTCCTGGCTATTTGACTAAGATTGTGATGTGCTGTATCAGTTTAATATCTGATATCTGTGGGACTTTTCTGCGCATTTGCTGGCCAATGGGCGCAATATTCAGATAGGTCTTTTTCATCTCAAACATCTGACTCTGTGGCTTATTGCAACTGAAAATTGCTGCCTTGATAACGCTTGGTAATACTCTTACATTATGTGAGCCCCAGGATACTATTTATGAATCTAACTTTTTCAATACTGCCTGCAGGCATGAGGCATGAGCAAATGGTGTTTATTGCAGTGCAAATAGGGTCTTGCTCTTGTGCAGATTCTGTGTGGAAGCTTGTACATTCCCCCATAGGATAGGAACCATATGGATTTTTTTTTTATTTTATTTTTATTTTTTGGCAGGAAAGTAGCGACCAGACGCTACAGATAATGCAGTCCCAAAATGCAGCAGGAGGATTGATGTAGGAGAGGAGTATGTGCTTTGTCTGTTAAACAACAGAAACTGTTCTTAAAGCATTGCCTGTGTATGTCTGATGATGTATTGGGAGTGCGCTTCTTTTTAACATCTTTTAAAAACATTTTTTTTGAGCCCTGTTTAAACCCCTCTTCATGAACCTCCAGGAACATCTTTTGACCTTCTAATGATGAGTTTTCTATATGCATATAGAATCCATGCAGGCTGAAAAGGTCTATTTTTAATACAAGTGTGATGTCCATTTTGCCTCATTCCTGCCACATGCCTTTCTACTTTTGCTTCTAGCATTGCAATTGCAGCTGAGGAGCAGGGACAATGGCTTCTGCCTACAAAAAACTGCATGGGCCAATCTAAGTGTGCAAACCGCATTTGCTGAAAACACAACTGAGCCTTTTGGAGAGTTCTGCTTAAAGCTCACAGGCCAATCACCACAAAGCCTACAGCTCTCAAAGTACAGTATAAGATACTGTACATTTTAATGCCAGGAAACCTGTGGTATAATTGAACAATATCTCTAAAATTAGTCAATGCTGGTATAATTCATACCTCTTTCCACTCCTCTTTCCAATATATTCTGATGACTGATAATCTTGTATTCCCTTGGACTTGCCTACAACATGCAACTTCCACCTCATGTAATCTCTTTCTGAGCCTAAAGAAAAGAATAAGGAAAGCCTAAGATCAAATACGGCAAGAATAGCAGCTGTACGTCTCGTTGGGATGCTGTAGGGTTTACACCAGAACAGGCAACTCTTGCGTTTTCACTCCTCCTGTATTTTTTACATCCCCAGCATGCCACTTATGCCAATTCCATGTTAGGATATTAGCCTGTTTATATGTATAGGGAATTTGGGGAGGCGCCTCCATGTCCCATGACTGACAGCATGTTGAAGCCTCTTTGTGAGTGGGCCCTGCTAGGGCAGTGCATGGCTCCACTTTAAGCATGTGTAAGAGCTTTGGTTTTTTAAAGAAAATCCTTTTCCTCTCTATTTTTTTTATTGTAAATGTTCCCTATTACTTATACTCAAACATAATGACTGCTTTGGAGCCACTGTGGTCTATAGAGAGTGAGATACGCATTTTTTTGAATGATCTAAAATAAATATTTACCAGCAAGATGCAAGCATCGAATTAGTTGCCTTTGATACTTGTTTAAGCACTCACAATTTTTTGTTCTTTTACTAATCATATTGAAATGTCTTAAATTTGCAAACTGTGGCTGGAAAAAAATCATAAAAACCAATCTTTCTTTTCAGATTTTTTGAAATGCACTTCCTTTCCAATTAGATAGAATATAGGCAGTCTAGTTGCACATATTGTATTTGGGAACTTTACAACCTAGTTTCCAAAACCTGGAGATGCATGGAGATAGGTGAAAATAAATTCTCATAGTTGGTGGCAGGTTGAGCATCCCACACCTGGTGGGGGTTCGGCTTGGATCTATCCCCAGCATGACACCCCCATCCTCACCATCCGACTGTACTTCACGGGTGGCAGATAGCCATGTCCGTTCTTTAGATCCTTTGGGCACAAGCAACACTCACAGGGAGACAAGCCTTTCTCTTTGGGTATACGGGATTCCTGATTGCAAAATATTTGATCTACTGCCTGTCACAGTGACTCAGATTGTTAAACTTGCTTTATTATTATTAAAATTGGAATATGTGAACTGGATTTTCTCACGTCATTTGCTGCATCAGATTTCCTTCCTTTCTCTTCTTTGATGCTCTGGTGCGTGCATTTTTGCAGTATAGCTGAGTGTCCTGATAGAATGTTTTATTTGCTGGTTATTTGAGAGCATTCCAAAGTGCTACAGATAAATTTTATTGGCAGGGGTGTTGGAAGGGTTGTATTTTTCACATTACTAGAGTGTATACTCTGCAAGCTTATGTACTATTCAGATAACTGCATCTCTAAGCTGAAACTGAAATAGTTAGCTGTCTGTCAAGTTCTTGGCTTAACATGTTTTCTGTAAGTTTGGTAGTACTTCCTGGGATTTATTGGAAATGTTGTTCCAAAGACTCAACGTTACTTCCAAATTGCAAGTGGTTTGTCCCCTGCATTTATCTTTGTCTGACCAATTTCTAAATGGTATGAGTGTAGCATCAGTGCCAGGCTGATGGACAGACAGAACAAGAACAGAATGAATATGTTGTTTTCTACAAAGAGTTTTGGTTTTATACTGTTCTTAAGTTCAATAGATTTATATGTATTTCTGTTATGCATTTTACCTTTTCTATCAGTCTGCCATTGACTATTTTTATTTTCCTCACACAGCATTTCTTAGTTCATCCACTTAGCAACAGCATAGCTGAAGTAATTTCTGGTTAACCCTGATCTAGGAGAAGACCCCCGTAATAGGCATAGGCATCATGCTAATGCCATAGATGAACCCAGCCAGTGCTATAAAAATCCTTTCACCCTCAATTATCTATGAACTTAATGTTTGATACAAGCAGAGGGATACAAATGCCTCTAAGTTCTCATAATAGTATACATATAAAATTGGGCAAAGGCACTGTTTTAAAATAGCCTCTGTGTGAGCGTTGTAAGGGCAGATAAATGTTCCTAAAATAGCAATGTATTTCTATTAAACAAAAAATCACTCAAATGCCACCTGCTGCTTTTGGCATTTTAAAATCTTATTTGGAATTGAGAGAACAAATGATTGCTTCTCTGTATCCCTTTCCCCTCCTAACTTTGAATGTTTCCACCCAACCTTCAAAGACAGCAGCCGTTTTTTCCAAAGCTATTGGTTGCATGGTCAGTGGTTATTTGAGCCTGAATCCAGAATGAATGCATCCAGTCCGAACTAGACTGATTAGTACTAAATCTGAGATGCCAGGGCATTCAGGAAATAGAGCACTTGTTTAAAGACCAGTAATGATTTTTTTTTTGTTGCATGACTCTCATGGAAAGCTACTGTTGATTGCCTCAGTGTGGGGGGAAAAAAAGCATAAAAAGAGAGGGAGTGTAATCCACTTCACTGTTACAGAGAGAGCGTATGTGCAAAATCTTCTGTTACTTGTAAGATTAGTTCATGCTTTATGAGAAGGATCTTCATGGGGTTTATGTCGGACAAGATAACACTGCACAGGAACGTTTCTCAGAGTCCAAAGTATAAGCATTTTGAAAGCTGTGAGACTACAAACATTGTTTTTTTAAGCAATTCGAATTTTTGGGCTTACAGTTAAAACTGAACTAAAGGCAAATGCAAAAATCTTTACAAACGTACACATGTTAAGTAATTACACAATCCACCAGTAATGATATTTTCAAAGTGATAATTTTATCAATAATCATTAACCTACAGGGAAAAAGAAGGACTATAACTTCTATTACCATCAAGCAAGAGAAAGTGCAACTTTTTTTCCTAGCATGCAACACTGGGAATAAAAGCAACTAAATCTGAGATTTTCAGTGCTGCCCGGGGCATTTAGACTCATAATTGCAGGTACATTTTACAAGAAGGTGGGTTTTTTTGCTCTCTGCCGAGATGACTATGAAAATTTCAGCCAGAGTTTTTGTAGCCATCCCTGAATAAAGTAATTCGGGCTTGTATATGGAATGTGTTATTCTCAGCACTGAAGCATTAAGATCTGAAAAGAAAACAGTACAACATGTAAAAATGAAATCAGTAATATTGTCTTCAATATCGCGTAAGAAATTTCCTTTCACTAGCTAGTGCTCTGGTGAAGCAGCTGTCTTTGCATTTCAGATAATTACTTCTTGTATCGTGAAGTTCTGTATTTGTACTAGTTGAAGTGAAAAAAATATGCTTTGTGTAAATATTCCTCCTCCTTTCCATTTCCAAGATCTGTTCAGTGGAGACATCACTTTTATTGTGGTTTTGGAAATAGATGGACATAATTACCTATGTAGAGTCTTTTTTGTCTTTGCCTGGGAGGCAGTGAATTAGTTAGTCAGAGCGTAGCAGCCGAAAGGTTCAAAAAATCTCGCTTTTGTTCTTTGTTTGCAGATTTTATTCCTCACCGTACAGTATTCCAACAAACCGCATGATTCCACAGACATCAATCACACCATTCATTGCTGCTTCCCCTGTCTCTACATATCAGGTACGTCAGATTTGAGCTTGTCTACTTTTTCCCAGTTAATTGTGTTTTGAATGTGGATGAAGGCAGAGTGCGTACCACAGAAAATTGTGCAAGTGCTTGAGCTCTTGGGTCACACTTTAAAAAAAGTCTTTCTAGTGGTATTCAGGTGTCATTTGGTATAGGGTTTTAAGTATTTCCTGCATTCTTTACACTAGAAATGAAAGCCACCATATTTTTTTACTTCAATCAGCTTCTCTAGTAAATAGCATTTTGCGTCATTCCCAGTTGACAACAGCAGAAGCTTATCATTCTTATTAAAATGTTTTGTCATTTTGGCTCCCCTTCATTAGCCAAAAGATTTTCTAAATTCATTTATTATAATTTATGTTGACTGCATCCTATTTTGACCTTTTAACCTCAGCTGTATTTGCTCCAGTAACAGCATCCTATAAAAGCACTCATTTTTATCCAATAATCCCTGACAAAGCCAATTACTTGAGGATCACTGTCCTCATATCCTTCTTCAGTCTCCCACATGTTTTGTTGTTCAGATTTTCTCCTTTCAGCATATCCCTCACAGATCTCCACTGAGAAATTATTGCCATGCTCTGGCTTTCTGAAATGGAAGTCAAAACCAGGTTGTATAGTTTTATTATTAGTCGTTCTCTGTGAACATATCACTTCACTCTGAGGCTGGTCATTGGCTATACATTTTCCCATTTCAGTTATTTCTGTCCTATAGCATCAGTGCTTTTCCAGTCCTGAGTCCTAGCTGAGATGAGCTACCCAGACTTGCAAAGCTGCATGGTGGGTTGTTCTTAATGGTAGAATTGGGTTGTTGGGTTGAGTTGTGGGGTTTTTTGAGATGGTGTACTACTGCTAACAGGTAATTCTGGGAAGTTGTGCTTACACTTACTGTGTTTTGAACTTGATCTTCAAAGATGAATGATTCTTGTAATTTTCTTTGGCTTTTGTGTTATTTAATTTTAAATGGCTATGTAACGCTTGTTGAACAACAGTTGTTTTGGTGAGATCAATTCAGTAATTTCAGTAAATGGCAACAGCAAAGAAATGTCAGTGCCAGAGGCATATGAGTGCAGCTCACATGCACTTTTCTCAGTAGTAAAGCTGGCTTAAGAGTTACACCTCCTCCCTCTAATTCAGGCTACTTAACAGGCCACCCAGCCACTTATTCCTATCACTGGTCCACAGTTTGCAGTTGCTCCCTTCTTCCATCCCAACTTAAACCCTTGGATCGGTTCATGGTTTGATGCATTTGCATGGCTGGATGCATATGCACCAAAACCATACTTTTTTTTTCTTTTTAACCCGTATCATTCTGTATAGATAGTTTGCAGGGTAAAACCAAAGGCATTTGCCCTGTCACAGAGGAGGAACTGCAGTGCTGCAAGAATGGGAGCAAGGAACAGCAGTAAGCTGTGGCAGCTCTAATAGAGTTTAATTAGTGGGGATTCATAACAAAAAAAGTCTGTAGTAAACATTTATTTTCCTGTGTGTGCACTGGGTTTGATTCTAAACGTGTTTCACTGAACTTGCTTTTCACCAAAAAATTTACTTTGATAAACTTCAGCAAGCATAGAAGTACACAATTACGCAAGTAATTCTCACCATTTGCTTTATGAACATAACCAAAGGGTATCTGGAGAACTGGGATCTTACAGCTTTCTTGTAGCCATCCATGCTCAGGCTCAGACTGAGCATGCCACATGCCCATCTCTGTAAGCGTTTAGGATAACTAGTAAGGTGCCCAGTGATGGCTACAGCACAGCTGTAATTTTTATGTACTTCTTTTGTGCTGTGCTGCCCAGACTGATGAAAAAGGAAACTAGGATACACAATTCTTGGGATTGAGTCTGAGTTCTGTTAACATGTGGGCCATTTGCACTTGGCACAAGAGGGAGTTATGGCTCAGAGATGCAACCATAAATGTGCAAGTGCTCTGTGATGTATCTAATTGTTAGTAAAATTGGTGTATCCATGGGATGTGTTACATGTCAGTCATAAGGCAGAACAACAAAGACAGACTTTGCTGAGGTATATAGAGTTCTGTTTGGAATGGACTCCACAATGATCTTCAAGGTAAGAGCTGATCCTGGGGGGCAGGGACATCTTAAGCCAGCTTTGCCATGGAAGCTTTCCATTACAATATGCTTCAAAAACACTGAATTTGATCTGCAGTTCTTATTGAAAATGGAATAATTCATTCTGAGATCTCTGAAAATGTTATACCTTTATAAATGCATACAGATAGTTTTGAAAATAAACTTTGAACAATGTATTTGTCCTGCACTGTTGGTTGGATGACATGTGCATGATTATATTGATGGATGAAAGCAAACAATGCAAATGAAAAAAATAGGACAACATGGGATATTGAAGAATGCTTTATGAGATAAAATGGTGGGGATCGTGGAAGTGGTACAATCACTCATACTTCTGACTTTGGTAGAAAAAATTATGAAATGTAATTTGAAAGCTTTTTCCTTTGTCAATAACTTTATGAAGCATAAATGAACTTTGCATTGAGCTACATAAATTGTCTTTTTCCAAAATTAGCTCTGTAGTTTTAATAGGAAGAATATTTTCAAGTAAAGTTTTGAGTTCTGTTTTAAACTTTGCTGTGCTAATTAAAAGTATTTGATATGCAGGTCCAGAGTACTTCATGGATGCCTCATCCGCCATATGTTATGCAACCAACAGTAAGTGGATACTTACTTATATCCAGATAAAAGTGCTTCCACTGTAGCCTTGCTTTGTTTGTCAGCCACATTAAAGTCCTAGGTCATGCAAGAGCTGCCAGCTGCTCCTTCTGACAAGAGTCCTCTGCTGCAAAGATTCTGCTGCTTTAAGGAGGATGGGTGACATGTTATCTGATTGCATTGATTATATGAGAATAACAAGCTCTAAAGTGTTTCTTCTGAAGCTCTGCTTCAGGGACTGCAAAATAACTGCATTCTTATGTACTTTGAATTGCCAGGATCAACATGTTACCCCTCCCTTATATGCTTATTAATCAAAAAAGTCCTTTGTAGTTGTATATACTTTAAAGGGTCCTCAATGCCTCAGTAATACATTTCAAGTGCTGGAAAGGAGTAAAGCATAGCTGTCTTATAGAGCCTGTGCCAAATCTACTTTAGGATTTGACCAGTCAACTCTATTTTTTTTTCTTTCCCCCTGAGTAAATTGTCATCTTTCATCAATTTATAAGTACTACTCAAAGCTGCATTACACTTCTACCAACATTCATTAGAAGCAGTGCAGATGACTTTTTGTTTACTTCACAGAGAGTTTTGATGCACCTTGCCTAAATATTAGTGATATACTAGGAGAAAACAGCATACTGAATCCCACTATGTACAGATTGCTTTTGTTTAATTTCCTGCCTTTGATCAGTTTCTCAGGTATGG
Source organism: Cuculus canorus (assembly GCF_017976375.1). Taxonomy (NCBI): domain Eukaryota; kingdom Metazoa; phylum Chordata; class Aves; order Cuculiformes; family Cuculidae; genus Cuculus; species Cuculus canorus. Next base: position 117,064,576 of record NC_071402.1, read on the forward strand.
ATCCACTTAACAGGATCATTAATCAAAATTCAAATGTGTACTCCATGTAAGCATCAATACATTGATTTATATGAGGAGAGCAAAATGAAAACAAAGGTTTATAGTTTGGGATTGTTTGTTACTCACATTTGTGTTCAAATGTTTTGACTTCATAATCGCACCTCTGGTGGGATTTAGCTAAGCAACAGTATGGATATAGTTACACTAATACTCATTTAGTAGCACAGGACTTTCATCCCAATTTGAAGCCCCATTCCACATCCCTCAACAGATTGGAGACAAGTTCTTCAGTTTTCTCTCACCAGGCAATGATTATAGAGTGGACTGAATGTTTTCTGGAAGCCCAGTTCCCACTGTTGCAATGCTGTGTGTCTTTCCAGACCCTAGTGAAAGTTTTCGTCTTGATGGAGTAAAGCTGCTGCTGTGTTCCTTGTAGGGAAATGAGCTGTATCAAACAAAGCGAGATTTAAAATCAGTCCTATATTGCAATATTTGGGCTTAAGTGTAGACTACAAGAAATCTCAAATGAGTTATCAGGCTTGTGGGACTCGAAGAATCTCTAATCCTTGGAGAAAGTCCTCCTTTCTGAAAAAAACTAAGTATTTTACCAATTTTTGTGTGTATGTATATTTAAGTTTTATTTGGCAATGTTCTGTAGAGAATTTTTCTGTGGTACTCCAAGAGGTATTTTGGTGTGGTAAATTGGATGTATTTCCTCCTTGGTGACAGGCTGTGAAGAGAAAAATAACCTTTATACTGAGTGGCACCCTCAATATGCCAAGTGCAGTTTGTATTTACTGCCAGCCAGAGAGTTGTGTCAGTGAAACTTGGTATGCTTATAGGTGGAAGAGCAGAGAAGCAGCAGATAATTGGTGTAACATTCCAGTTCCACTGTTGTTGCTATTGTGGGTTACCTCCATGTGTTGTCTACAGCCATTCCAGTCTCTTTACTGAAAGATTTTTCCCATGTGTTTCCCAAGATTATGTTCTTAAATAAATGGAAATGATGCATTTAGTGCTGGAAAAGTATAAAAGCAAAAAGGCAGAACTACCATTCCCCAGGTTTCATTCAGAGATGAATTCTTTATTAGAAACGTCTGAAAAGTTGTCAGAGAATTACTACACAGAGGACTCAAGAGGCGTCAGAATTAATGGCCTGTTTTGAAAGAAAATCAAGAATCTGTGTCCATTGTAAGTTTACTGTAGTTTCAGGTCTAACTATAGACTCTATTCTAGGCATCTCCACAGCTTAAAAAAGAGGGAAAAAAAGATTCCAGTAAAGTTGACAGAATTAAAGATGTGAGTTTTGGTAACCCTCTGAGCTGATGAAACTGGGAACTTTGTAATTTGGTTACCTTTTTGTTTCTTCTTGTAACTTAGTTTGGCATGTTATTATCTAAATTGCCGCTGCTTTACTTCATAACATTTTATGAGATGATTGATTGTGGCACATGATGTCCCAGTGGAAACCAGTGCAGATAAATATTACATTCTCCTTGCCCCAGGAAGGAGAATATTTTGTTAAGCCTCTATTATTCTTTGTGAGTAGAGATGAACTCTTACGGAAAGCACAGTTTGAATTGCTCAAATGCTGGTGGTAAATTCTTTGTTTTGATTGTAAGTATCCACTAAATCATGTTACTGGATTATTAGCTTTTCATTTCCAACAGAAAGTCCTACTTGCTATTTATGTATAATTTAACACTGTGTAGTGTCCTTCGTGACAGAAAAATAGGCAGGAGCATGCTGTAGGGGAGACAAAGGAGGTTTTTCATTCAGCGTGCTGCACACAGACAGGACGTTTTTCTCCGAGGCTGGCAAGCTTGCTGACAAGAAGGGAAGAGCTGTGCTGCGTGGTGCTACCACGCTGTGTCTGCCTGCCCCTTCTCTGCCTGCCCATCTTGTCTCCTTTGCCACCCGCCTGCCCACTAATTTAAATACCATGCTCTTTCTTCAGAGATATCTCCTGTAGGTGGTTGGCCTGCCAGGAGTGTTGCTCCTCTATTTCCCTTTATATATCAATTTCAGCTACATTTTCCTGATGTGTACATGTGTGCATTCTGTATCTGTTTGCTTGGTGGCTTAAAAAAACACAACTATAGTAAAAGATTGTAGCTCCAATTCCTTCTGTAGCTTTTTACCTACAACCAGAGAAACCTCTGAACCTAACAGATAGCAATAACATATATATTAACTGGGAAATATTTGTGTATACGAGGTCCATTCCCCCCCAAAAAAAAAAATTAGACTGTGCCCATAACTCTTTTTATTTATTAAATTAAGAAAATCAATGATCACCTTCAAAATGGTTCCTTTCTGAGTTGACATACAGCTGCATGTGGTGCTGCCAACATTCAAAGCAATTCCACAGGTTATTTTCTGAAAGGCTGTTGAGCATCTCTGTCGGTTTTGCTTTCACATCTTCTGCTGATGAAAAATGGGTTCCTCTGAACACTGACTTGATCTTTGGGAGCTCTTCACTGTAAGCCTCAGGCAATAATTGAAAATTATCTGTCTTGGATTTCTTCAGTTTCACAAGAACCTTGATCTTAACTCACTGTTCAGTGTCACACACCAATATTTTCAGACTGAGGGTAAGAAAATATCTATATTTGAACATATGTCCACTCATACTGAGTGGAGCAATCGAGTTGAGCCTTGTCTCACTATGACAGGTTAGAACATCTTCTAGCTCTTTGTCTCTCTCCTCCCACTCTGATTCCCAAACTCTAGGGTTAGTCTCAAGTTTTTTCATATTGGATCTTTTATTGCTTTCAATTCCCCATCTGTGCTTGTTTTCTTGCTATTTGGGATGTCCTTAAAAGCAGAAGACAACCAAAATGACATTCTAAGAGAAAAAAACAGTCAGATATTTTTTTTCCTAATAGGAGAGAGTCAAATGGATAGTCAAGGACTCTGCAGGTGTATCATAATTTACTCATGACTTTCCCTGTAACTTCTAACCTTGTTATCATTGGTTGATGCCAATAAGCAATTGCATATGCAGTTCTAAGAGGGTTTTTATTTTATGTTCTCAGTGATTTTTGCTAGCCTTATACTAAAATAAGGGCCTTGGAAAATTAATATCAAGTAGGTTGAGGTAGAACTGCTATTTCATAATAAATTGTAAAAAAATATTATTCTGCTGGCCTAGTAGGGTCACATATGAAAACCTCCCACATCTTTGTGCTTGCACAACCTTCAGGGTTTTGGAAAACAGGATTCCTGAATCATATGACTATGATGAAAAATTCACCTTGAGGCTCATATGTGACTCAGACACTTTTGAAAAATGTACCCTTTGTAAATAGAGCCTTCACCACTTTTTGACCGTATTAACTGTGCTGTGTCTGAGTAAGAATGCCTCAAATTTGCTAGTTTTGTTGCTTTTCCACGTGTCCTAGTCCATCTCACTAGATGTAATGGAAGACAAGCTCTAGCAGAGTTATGACAGTGTAGGGCTGGGCTCATATTGGCATAACATTTAATGCACTGATGGCAGTCTGGACTCCGTTTAGTTAGCTATAGCTTTCACAGTACAGTGCTCACTCATCCCTGCTTGAAACAAGTCTTGTATTTCATTACTGCCTCAGGATAAGGGTAGATGGATAGTGATGACAGAATCAAAACATAAATGGGATAAGAGTTATTCTGGGGATTTATAACATTTGCCACATTAGTGTGTTTTTCCTGTAGTCCCTGAAGGCTGTCCTATGGTTCAGGCAAAACTTTGAAAAACGTGTTGTTTAAGGTCAGTTCACATATAGATAATCTTTGTTTTTATTAATGATTACATTTGCATAGAAATTTTTGATTCAAATCTTTACTGCAAATAATACTCTTCCTCTCTAAAGGAAGTGACCCAACAGAATTGCTGTACCCTAATACTGTATATGCGCACTGGTTTTACACCTGCCCTCTTTTATTTGCAACTAAAACTGTGTGACTGTAAGTAGTCATTGTATATGCACAGATATATGTTCTTGTCAATCTGGAATAGTTTCTGCATAATAGCTACAGAAAGAATATGCCAGTGGCAGTGTGATGGGTGCAGGCAGAGCAGCTTATGGAAAAAGCTATCCCAAATGATAAAGTGCATTTGGGAAAACTTCTGGATGTTTCTTAAACCCTTACAGCCCTTTTAGAAAGGTCAATGTCGTAACAAACGCCCTTATTATTTTTTTTCTTTCTTCCTTCCTCTGGCATATGGGTGAATGTAATCTGTCTTTAAAAGCAGCAACAAGAATGTTTCTTATTTCATAAACAAAGTAAAATCCCTACTTTGGTGAGAAGTGAGGCTGAGTAAGGACTCCAGATTCTTGCCTTTTCATTGTTGTGCATGAATGTAGCATAAAAAGTACAAACTGTCCAACTGAAATATATCAGTTTTCACTTTCTCACTAGTGACTCTGTTGTTTTGGAGAATACCCAAAATACCACAGCAGTTTCAGTGTTTTGATTTCTGTGCTCTTGAACAAAGAAGTTCCTTGTGCTGTGTTTAATGCCCCTCTCCTGAGACGCCTTTCTCTACCTCCTGGTTGTTGCTCTACCTTTTTAGCAAATAGAGCTGGGAATCCATCTTGCCTTTGCCTGTATGAGTGTAAGGGAACAAAGTATGTCCTCTGCAGACAGCTGAGTCTTGCTTCCAAAATGAAATGTGAGAATTCAGCTATCTGGTATGAAAAGTAAACAGGAAATAATCCTTAGAAATTGGAATCTCTAGCTAGTCTTTTAACTTTTAACTGCGTATTTTTAAGAGATCCTTTGAACATCAACTTACTTGAACTTTTAAGGCTAAAGAGTTTAGAGGTTGAAATAACTAACCAAATACCAATGCCAAAGTTCTGCTGAACAATTTTAATTCCAGTGTTTCCCGAGGCAGAAAATCAAGGACTGCCAATTCTATAACTCTGATAATCAAGACAGTAATTGGCAGTGTTCCTTTGGGACAGGCAGGCTTGCATGGGGTCATTTTTGCCTGCCTCTCACCCAGCACCGGCTCTACATGGATGTCTCAGTGCTACTCTGCTAAATGGGTAATTTCAGACTCAAGTGAGCATGTGCTTACTGACTCTCTTGAGTGCCAAGTGCTGTTGTGTTGAGGAGAGTACCCAGGACAGAAAAGCCGTGCCCAACCTCAAGCAACTCATGCTTCTAAAAAGGTGTAAATAATTCAATGAAGTCACATCTCATACTCAAGTGTAAGGATTTGTATGTTTGATTATACTGCTCTTCTGGAATGATATCGAAGTATTTCTGCAGTCATTTGTTCTGCTGTTGTAGAAGTTAATATGAATTAATATGAATGGCAGAAAAAGGTACATCCAAATTAGATTTCCAACCGATTTTGACACTCTGCTAGAGCCCCCTGGTGAAGCTGGATATTTTTTGTGACAGCAGCAAGACACACTGCATATGGTTTCACTTAGATGATAGGAATGGGAGAAACACAAGTGTTTCCAGTATAAAAGCCCCTGCATTTCAGGAACTCATGCTTTGCTCTTTTATCCTAAAAAGGCTTAAGAGTTCTAGTAAAATTTTCTCTTCTTTCAAAAATGCTAAAGATAGTGTGAATACTAAATGGATAAACCACCGGTCTAAGATTTTTTAAAAGACATTTACATTAGTGGAAAAAGACTATATATATTTTTTCATACAAATCTATAAACGTAACTGGAAAAGATATTTGGAAAAGAAGGCGACTGACACTAAATTTGAAAGGTACCCCAGAGATGTTCAAGCCAGGAAATTCTGGTTGAGGTTATGGAATATTGATTTCTATTTAGATAGAAAAGATGCAAAATTAACCGTCAGCCTTCATTGTCAAGAAAAATGTTAACACAATAGCTGTTTAAAAGCAGAAAGCTTTATTGAAGGGTGCTATTTTTTTCTAAATATAGTTATTAATCAAGAAATGTTGGAGTACCTTCTGTGGGAGAATGTGGTGCATTTGAAAAAAAAAAAATCGATGTCTAATTTTGTACAAAGCCTGTGGTCTATTTTAACTTTTCCAACTTCATGTACATCAGCTAAGACTGAAAATCACTAAGATTTTATTTATTTCATATAATATATGTATCATCTGTGGTTGCATGTAGATTTGCATTTATGTGAAGTTTTAAATTTACACTAAGTCAAAAATCTGAACTTGAACTATAAGGTTCATATATCAGGTTTGCCATTTTGAGTAAGAATTCCTCATTTGTTGAGCACTGATCAAGTTAGCTATTGTCCAGGTGGTAGATTAATAAGTAGGCAGAATGTGATAGGATCAGGAGAGAGCAATGGACTGCGTAAACACATGGTATTAATTATAGGCCAAGAGTTAGATTAATGTGTGTGCAGAAAGTAATGGGCTCAGCAGAGTGGTGAATTAGGTAAGCGTGTGATATAAATTTGTCAGATGATTTCTCAGTTTAGCTCTCCATCAAATATTTTGCCATGTGTATTGCATTATGATTACATGTGCATATGTGTGCTGTGAACTAGAGAGGTATGTGATACATGTATATATCATTTATTTAATTTTATTAAATTTATTCTACATCATTGACCATCTCTTATTTTTTGCTTGGTAATGTCCATTGTCTTGCAGCTGATGCTGGTACTATCCAACCTCTGCAGTGAGAGCTCTGCTACACTGGCTTAAGCAAATCACGTGGCATGCATGTATCAAGAGCCTGCAAGCCAAGCTTGCAACACAGATGGTCATAGAGTGCCATTGCTGAACATCCGAGTTTGGTGAGGATGAAAAGAAAAGGCAACAATTTTCGTCTGCCACAGGCAGCAAAGAGCTTTGAATAAGCTGTGATTTGGGAGCACAGAGGTTTCACGCTAGTTGGTTACAAGGCTGGGAATCATCTACTGTGGGTGCCTGCTGCACACAGCAATGGGCCCCTCTCCCACGATGGAGATTTCTTTCTTCCATAGTGCAGTTAAGGATAGAGGATGTTGCTGCGGGATGGTTCCCCAGCAGGAAGGGATCTCCTGTAGGCTTCTCAAAGTCCATCCCTGCACCCCAGAAAATCAGTGTCTCCATTAGATGAGGCACTGGGCAGCTTTGGAGAAGGGAACAGCCCTATGAACTCAGATGAGCAGTAGGAAGAGCTGTGTTATACAACTAAAGTAATGCCAGGGCAGCACTCCAAACTAACTCCAAAATAACAATTGTAAAGACTGGCACAAGCTTTCAAAATTGTAAAAGTGAATTCCTGCCAGCGATGGATCAAGTCAAGTTTTAGGCTATCGGCAAAATGTCTTTTTGTATACAACTGAATATGAAAGGGGTTATGTAAGAATCGAGGTGTAAGCTGCAAAGTTAATTACTGCATTATTGTTTTTTTAAAGTATGGGGTGTTTTCAACTGTTATTGGAAGCAAATTCCAACTGGAAATAATGCATAGTTGTTCACCTGTAGATATAATGTATAGCTATTTTCATCCTTGCACAGGCTCCTTTTTGACCCAATCCTGCCTTTCCTTGCACTGGTTTCAGAGAATGCACATAGGCTTAGAGCACTTAATGACAGATACTTTTTCTTCTGCCGCTGATCTGTTCTGTAACCTTGGAGAAAACATCTTTCTTCTCAGCCTCAGTTTCTCATTTGTCTTTTTTTAATCCCATCTATTTAGATTATAAAGCTGTCATACCACTAAATAGCTTTTACCAGATGTTTGTGAAAAGTCTGGTGGAACAAGGGCCTATCTCGACTGATGCCTCTAAGCATAGCCTTGCAATGATACTACTAACATCTATGGCTTTCTTATTAAATATTAAAATAATCCTGTCGTAGCTACAAAGGGAAATATTGAATCTGATTTTTACCAGTATAAATCACAAGTTAACTTCACTTAAGAAAATTGAGTTGCATAGGTGTAAAACAATGAGAATGAGAAGAGAGTCATGCCTGCAGCAATAAATTTATGAAGGAGACTCTGGCACTTTGCTAATCCATAGAACAAAAGCACTCACATAAATTACCATTATGTTATGCAAGTGTATTCAAGGACCAAATTTACATAAGTAGGGGACACTAGCTAATCTATATATTATTTATGATTACCTCATGATGTATCTAGTGCAGGAGTTGTGTAAAAATTATAGTAATGTACTTTAAGGACTTAGTGACCAGTTTGTAAGACTTGGGATTCCTGTAATATTCAGGAACCATGCCATCTAATCCCTTCCAAAACCTGATTAAACAATATCTTTTTTTTGCCTCTTGCTAATCCTATTGGAAGGCTTGTTTCAGAACACCTTTGTTCTCTCAGGCTTAACGCTCTCAGGCATTTTTAATTTCCAACCTAGAGTTATTCCTATTCATTTTGCATCCATCTGTTCTTGATCAAGTGTCCTCAGCTACCTTCAGTAACTCTTCTCACATCTGGATGTTCACCACATTCAGTTATAGACAAAAATCTTACCTGCATCTTCATTTGCTAGGTTTACTATGGTAAAATCACTACGCATTTGCAATATTTTAGGGATTTTGTACCTCTGGCTGCAACAATGACTCTTCTTTGGATCTGTTTCACTTTGAGTTTATTTTTCTGGGACAGCCAATGCTCACAGTATTCCAACCTTTTTTGCAAAATAGCATTACTACTTCCTTCTCTTCACTGGGAGTATTTGCTGCATTATAATATCTTTTTCCTCTGTGCACATGACCTTGATAATACAGTCATCCTATAATTCTCTGATACACCTAGGTTTTCTTCTTTTTCCAAGTTTCCATCAAATGCTTTTACATTATAAATGAAAACACATATTAGCCTAATTGTCTTCATGAATTCATTCCTTGCTCTGTTTAATCCAGTCCTTCTTGTATGGTAGTTCAATCTTCCACTTGATTGAAAATGACTCACAACATTGTAATTTGCCCAAATCTTATTGTTCAAGGGCATTATTAAAAATATTGGATGAGAGCACTTATGGAGATTTTAGTGACCCCCTCCCACTGAAGAAGCATAGCTTGTCTTTTAGCACAACCTGTTGTCATTTCCTCTTTAGTTAATCCTTTATAATTCCCAAAGTTTAGTGATTTCGAGTGTTGCACCTGAAATACTTCATTGACCTTCAGAGAGCTTAGATCTGCTGCATGTCCTTTGTCTAGAAAACAGGTCATTTTGTTTTAAAAAATGAGGTTAGCTAGCTCTGTCTTCGGTTTATCTGTGTTTTGTCTTCATTAATATCCTTTAGTCCTCACCACTGGACCTGGGCTTACATGTGCCAGCAATTATGTTGCTCTGCAGTAGCGATGATCCAGTCTTGGTTCCTCATTTTGCTTGCATCTGCACCTTGAGTTCAATGACTTCTCTGGGTTTTTCATCTCCTCTGAATGTATTCATTCCTCTGCTGAAACTGTCATTCCCAGAAAACTGCCTCTGCTGTCTGATGGCTCATGTGGGAAATGGAGGCAGTGTTCTATGCTCATTACTGATATACTTATTGAGGTGTCTGAGTAAGTGGCTGACTAATTAACACCTGCTCGACTGTAACTGGTGAAGCATCATAATAGCATAATTATTTTTAAATTATTTTTGCAGGAACAGTTCTAACAGACTTTTTTTAATATTATGTATATCACTGTGATTTAACATCTTGGAAGGCAGAAACGTCCAAGATATGATAAGTAATAGCTTATGATTGAATGTAGTCAGATCTAGCTGTATTTGCCATTCATTTGTTATTCTATTAGATAAAATGTTTTCTTTTCAGTTCAAATGTCTTTATAAAGAATGCAATATTGACCTGAGCTTTGCAGTAAAGTGGCAAATCTAGATCAAATTAAGTGTCTTTCCTAAACTGATTTTGGTCCCACTGAAATGGAGTGATTGCTTAATTACAGTTTTCAGGTTATAAACTCATTTTCCTCTCAAACTGGGGTAAATTAGCAATAAATCCATTCTGAGTCCATGCATTCAGTGGTGTGTGTCAAAAAGCTACTTGTTATGAAACAGTGGTAGCAGCAACATTGTTGAGAGTATGGTTTCAACCTCTTTCTTACATGACTGCAAAAACAAATAGTGAAGTACAATAGTATAAACATCAAACATTCTTTGACTCTTTCATAGTGGATTGAGGGAGAGTGAGTTGTGTAACAGTGACCGATCAACAGAGTCTGAAGAATTTTGAAGGAGTGCCAAGTTGCTATTTAGTGAAACCACTAGATGTTTATTCTTTGGATTACCTGCCAAAGAGACGTGCATTTCCAGCAGGGTAGGCTTTCTTATCAAACAGCCTATTGTTAAAACAAAAGTGGAAATCAGGGGTTGAAATATCATTTCTTATAATAGTGGTTTAAACACAATTTGTTATTCCTTATTACTGACTACAGCCTTGAGCATACCTAGTTAAGTGATGTCTGCTGAGCAGCCTTCCTATTCCGTGCCTTTTAAATAAGTTACCTGGAAGGTTTTGTAATGTCTCTGCAGGCCTTGTTGCCCAGGAGAGCCCCGGTCTCTAACCTCCATCCCAAATCCCAGATGTAGCCCTTCACCACTGTGCTTTTCAGAGTGGGCAATCAAGTATAAGTTACCTTTTATCTACACACCACACACACATCCCAAAGCAGGAAGAAAATTGGGTTCCTCATTATCAGATGTCTACTTCTGCGTCCTAAAAAGTTGTATAACGCATAGAGAAAAAACATGTGCGGAGTCCTCATACAGGTTTGGTCTAGGATAACTTGGATGATTTTTTCAGCTCCAAGCTGAGGGTCACAGGGTTGACACTCTGCTACTGATCTCTGTGGTGGGACAAGAGAGTTACATATGATTCACGCAGCAAACAGCCTGCTTTCAAACAGCCTTTGTACTTTTCCAGTACAACAATCTGTAAATCATTATGCAGCTCCTCTTTGCCCAATCCACACAGGATGTGAGTTTGTGTCAGCTCCCAGCTTGATAGCCTTCCTCTTAGAGCGATCAATAAAAGGTTCCTGCTTGCAGATTTGGAAATTACTAGTCTATCGCCTCGCTCTAGCCAAGAGGGTGGGCGTCACATTTGCAGATGTCCCACATATGATGGGGTTGAGGCTAGAAGGATATTTTCCATTAGCAGGTATAGGAAGAGACCTGCTGTTGTAAAGCTGGTCCATCCACACTGCCACAACTGCTTCTGGCTAACCTTGGGTTCCAGTGGGCCAGAAACACCAACAGTGTTTCAGGAAAAGCGTGGTTGTATGCTTTCCATCACTGACATTTCATCTTGATGATGGGCCATGTAATTTCTGTAGAAAGAAGGAGATTGCTCTAGTTCTGATAGACAGGCAGATGCAGCACTGTTTCTCCCTTATTTGCGTCTGAGGAAGTAGCAAAGCTGTATTACCTCCTTCACTGACTCCCACTCCAAGTTCAGCAAGCAAAGCCACTCATCATGACAGCTAGAGCTGCAGCAGGCCACATCTTCCCTCAGGACCAGAACAGGAAAAAACAAGAATTCAAAAGGGAAAACTTGTGCAGTTCCCCCCAGTTTCATACTGCTTTCTACATACAGTAACACCCAGGTCACATCTTCAACCTCCACTTGATAGCAAATTTTATAACATTTCAGCCTAAGTCTTTACAGGTGTTCAACATCTTGGGCTTGTTGAGTTTAACTGAACTGACTATAAATCCAATTTTAGGCAGATACATAGGGTAGGATGATGGGGGGAAATGGAAAGACTCTCTTGGAAAGAGAGTCTTTGTGTATTGCTTCTGCCAAGAGGGAATTTGGGTTCAGTGCTCAAATTTGGACTCACAACAGCAAACGTACCTTTAATCCATGCCAGTGGTCATGTTTCAGGCAGATGTGACCTTCCTGGGGTAGTTTCCAGACCCTCCATGTTAGTTTTGCCCTTTCCTTTGCTTTGTCTCCACTTTAAAAGGTAGTAAAGCCAAACCATTTATCCACGGGTGACAAAGTTCAGCTTTGGATATAACACTGAGAAACCTTTTGCTGAGACTGTGTAGGTGATGTGAACATCTTTCACATTCTGGTATTTGTACTTCAGTGGATAGTAACCACAGATGTTTCCATAGGGATAATGTAGCTAGATCAATGTGTGTAACAGTCATCCATTCAGAAAAAAAAATATTGAAGGTGCTTTTGCTGCAAGCCAGCTGAGCCCAATATAAAGATTTTTCAATAGAGCCTGAGGAGTTTTGTGTACCATAATCTAAGAGAACTTCCTCACATGGAGACTAGATGTTCAGCTGTGTTCGTTTGTCATTCTTCCTGGAATTTATATGTCGTTCAGATCTGTCTTCCATTTAAAAATCAGCGGTATAGCCCACAGCTTTGAGAGTGCAAGCTATGGTGATTAGGCATGATCTATTTGTGATGATATCTGCTCATCTCTTCAATGTGCAACGTATTTGAATCCCCTATTAACCCCATTTCATCATGAGACAAGGAAAGAAGTAGGAGGGTGCCACGACTGCTCTTGTGTCAAGTGAAGTGCGAGACTGTGCCTTGCTCTTTCCTTTCATCTTCTTCACCAAACTAGGACAATATGTATCTGGGTGTAATGCCACATTTATTCTTCTCACATAAGAAAAGACCGTGTTAACTCTTTTGTGCTGGTAAAATTCTTGTGGATGAACAGAAATGATGGAGGTCTTGAGGTTAATAATTCCAAAGTCCCATATAAGTCCTAGGCATGTCACAGGCATTGCTTTTGTATCTTACATGTTCTAAAGGACATTTGCCCAAATGTGGTGGTTTCCCTCTGAGAAGTATTTTCTCTGTTTCTAAGAATGCTATCTATCATTATGACATGCTCCAAAGTGGGATCCCAAACTACAGCTGAATCAGCAGAAGGTTAGGGTGTGTGACAGAGACTTAAAAGTCCCAAAAGAATCTTCTGACAGGCACCCATTTTTATCCTAAATATCATCAGCTGATTAGTTGCTGTGACGTCAGTGCACACTAATGTGAAATTGTTTAGCTTCACTGTGAATAAGTCGATTTTGCTGACCTCTGACTTAGGAACTACAGTAAATGTCACGAGCTGCCGTGAGCTGTTCAGGCCTTCTGCAGTGATCTGCTCAGGCCTTGAAGTAGCTGACCCATTGGTATACCCAAACAGCAAGTTTATAGCAAATACACCTGATCAGAAGTGGAAAGATGAATCATCATCTCTAAAGTATGTGACACTAAACAGTTTTTCTCTGCAGAGTTAAGGAACTTGAATGCAACTTCCTAAAAGTGATAAATAAGTTCTGATGATTGCTATAAGGCTTTAGTTTTTCTAAAGGTTTTCAAAGGCTTCTGAAATGTTTCTGAAATATTCCAATAATTGCTGTTGTACAATATTAAAAATCCTGCCAAGCTCTCTAATTAAATGCAGCCATAGTTACTTCTCAAAACCGAAATTAACTACTTGGTTTGACATATTGTGAGCTCTCTTACACAGGTGGATAATTCAAGCTCCACAAGGAGTTTTGGTCACCTAGTTTCTCAGTTCAGTGGATCTGCAATTGAATCATTTCCTCTTAATGGGTGACTTGACTAAGTGGTTTGAAAGTAATTAGCAAACCCGGTGGATCTGATATTGAAGTGTATGATCAGCATCTTATCAGAAACTACTTATTTCCTGTGGGAAACTGCAGTCAACTTCTCAAATTCAGAAGGCAACTTGTTGCTCCCTCTTCTAAGGAAGCTAATCAAGGAATGGTTGCACCATCTCAGGCATGTTTTGACTTGTGATGAAGTGACCCCAGCTGATTTTAAAGGTTTTTTCAGAAAGACTATTCTTTATTGGTATTGGATGTTTTATTTGATCACTTTCAAGAAAGCAGTAATTGGCTTCATATAGACACAGACTATTTTTTATCTACTAATACATTTTAAACTTGGTGCACAGCTATTAGTGGGATATGCTTCCACTCTAGAGCAATTCAGATTGATTTTGTTTCTACTTCAGAAATATATTACAGTAGAACCACAGTATATAAAAGTGCTTGGTGGGTTGAGATGAACTAGGCTGGTGGTATATACAGCTCCTAACAGGAGCTCAGTACGTTTAGAGAAGAAGTGGTGATTGATTGCCTAGTACTTGGGCTAATTCATACGACACTGAGTTAGTCAGAAGCTCTCAGCTCCATCAAAATCACACATGACATTGCTGCAGTGCCTCTAAATATTGACTGCTTAGCTCATATGATAAAAGCAGTATGTTTTGAAGGAGACTTCCAGAGCTGAGTGAATCTTCCTTCAGCATCAGTTACATTCTTTCCAGAAGGGCTTCCTGCCTAGAGTAGCATTACTCCTCCGCTGGAAATTTTTAAAAGGATGTTCTCAGGTCTGTTTATTTTTTATGGGCTTGGATGTGGTCACTGAGATCCTATGAGATCAGAAGAATGGAATGAAAGTAGCCACAGATGACACTTGAGCTATTTCCACAGCTGCGTGCACACCAGCCAGAGTAGGCGGTCCTCTGTAGATGAATTAGTTCGTTGAAGTACATGATGCAAAACATCTGTTACAATGAGAACAAACAAAAACAATGTGCCTTTGAAGACTAGGATTTGTTGGGAGCTGCTTGCAAGGGTGCTGAATGAGGCAGTTGTCAGCAAGGAAACATTTTCAGGCTTGCCCTTGTGTGAACTAAAGCAAAACTACACAGTAAAAATATCTAAATTTGGTCAAGCATAAGACCTCCTTTTCCCAAATGTTGTTACGGCGATTCCTGATACAGCAACAGAGAGGGAGAGAGCTCTTCTGTACCAAATGGTTTTTATACCCTAAACCACTTTTAATACAATTGTATAATTCCAGCTGAGTGGCTGTAAAAACTTAGAAGCTACATTGGTACAATAACTGTTATTCTGTCAGTCGTTCCCCACACTGCTTTATTACCAGCTGTCTTGAAGTGCAGTAGACGTTTTTCATTGTCACTGTCACCTGATGACAAATAAAACCTTCAAAATGGCTTTGCTCAGAGGAGTAGCTCACAGCTCCTAGCCAGAAGTAGACCTTTCATGTCACCTTAATGAGCAGAAGCAATCCAAATGTTCCCACCCCATTTTACTCTTAGTTTCTTTTGGCTGCCTTTGATTTTTTTCTCTCAGTTGAGCTGATGAGGAAGTAGGAATACTAGACAAACACTCTGTGTGTATAAAGCCTGAAGACAGATCAATCAAAGCCAAGTGTTTCCAGTTATTGCAGGACAATATTGTTCTTGTAGACTGTTTAATGAAAACCCAGTACTTGCTAACACAGTATTTTAGCCATGGTGAATATGAATTGGGGGCAGGTATGTACTAAAGCACCACTTTGTTTATTTTTCCTTAAAGCAAGGATGCTAACTAGGACAGAGATTTGCTAGATAAGAACTCTGTCCTAGGAACATAATAGGAAAAGGCTGAATTAACGAAGCATTCTCCCAAAGAGAGTTTGTGCCCAGTCTGTGTGTGCACGTAAGGAAGACAACAGTAGTAAAATAAATAAATAGAAGTTTGTCCTTTAGATCAAATGTGATTTTGGAACTGGAAACGCTTTAGTTCTTTCCATGCTGGTGGTGTGCTGTGTCTGCACAAGGCAGCTATGTTTTTTTAAAGGCTCAACTACTGAAATAGGAGCTCCCATAGTCTTTGGTTGTCACATGGGCCATTGGGATAGAGCATCTTTCCTTGCTTTGCACCTGTGGCCCAGTGGTGGTGTCAGGAGAGGTGAGAAGCTGCTGAAGAAGCAAAGTTATGCAAGATTCTTGTTTAGTTCAATTGAATCTAGTTTGTGCTTTCCTGATGAGCAGGGTATCTGATTGTATACATGGTCATAGTTTATTATAGCTGTACAGGACAATTATGTTAATCTTACTTTTATTTCCTAATATTCTTTGATCTTATACACATCAAAGATGTAAAATTTTAGTCTTGTTGGTAATTAGCTAGGAAGCAAATATGTTGTCTGTCAGTACAGAGGATACAAAGCGTAAGAAATTGTCCTAGGGGAGTCTAGATTCTAGTCTGGTATTTTTTTTTTTCTCACCATCAGGTTTTTACTTCTCTTTCATCAGTCGCCTCAGCCATTAAATAAATGTACTGGAAGTAAACTTTGCCATTTGTGAAATCCATTCAGCTTTTTAAATCACCTAGTCTCTCAGTATGGATCCTCAGTTCAGGAAAAGCAGTTTGGTACATCAAACAAGAACGTGCATCAGTGTTTCCTAAACTTGCAACAATCCCTTGCAGTCTGTATTGACAAAGGTTTCACGCTTGCTTGCTCTTAGTTTTAAGCAGACCAAGGCTAATGCTGTGCATGGTTCTGATTTGATTCACCCATTATAGTCCAAAGGCTTTGATTCCTAACTTGTGATTAGTGCTGTGGTCAAGAACAGCAAATGAGTATATGGTAAATTGTTTGGCTCTGCAGTTGCTCTTCAAAGCTGTCTTTTTAGAAAAAGAAAGCGCACAGGGATTATTTTACAATTTCTGCAGTGAATCTCTGCATCAGTATTTTATGCCTACAGCTGGTGGATTTATACATTGCAATTTATTCTGGGGATTGACCCCTCCTCCCACTTTTGTTCATGAATTGCAAAGAGATCATTATCTTCATAAATTTGTTTACTGTCCAGAACTTTTGTATGAATAATTTATGGCAACGTTTCAGCCTAAGGATTGTTCTCAGTGTGCATAACAAGTATTTATTAGATGGTTTCATACTGGAAGTTGTTATTAGACTTGCTGCCTTTCTGCTCCCAGGTTGGTTGTCCTTATCTTTATTAATTATTTCAGCTTCTAGACAAGATGACTGTCTTGCCATAAAATAAGATTTTGTTTCTTGATTAAACTAGTCTGCAGGCAGCCATAGGCTGCCTATATGACAAGTACTGCAGAAAATAAAAATAACCAAAAATTTTAAATTGGATATTTGAAAAAAAAATCACTGAATTGTAGCCTGAATATGAAAATGAGCAAAATCATCTCTGATTGGGATTATTATTTAATGACAATCTATCTGTAGTATAAAAAATCTATTGGATACCTGCATAATAATGTACAGTTTAGTTTGGCTTCTGTCTCTGAGGATCAAAACAATGTAAAATCCTGGTAGCATTCAAGTGGGTGACAAAACTCTAATTGATTTCAGTGAGGTCAGAATTTCAGGCCAAATTTTTCAAATTCACTAAACTTAAGACCTGTGTGTTACTGTGATTGTTGGATTATGGAGATTTTAACCAGTGAAATTACAAATGGCTTTTGCCAAAAATTTGTTCTCATCTAGTTCCAATTTTATGCGTGAGAATTGTGCATTTCTGCATTTCTTCCCTGCATTTATAACCACTTGCAGTGCAACTGGACTGAAGCACCACAAAACAGGGTCTTTCATTTTACTGCAGTTCCTCGATAGAAGAAATGGTACCAGAAAATACCACAAGAAATACTACCAGAATACTTTTATGTACTTTTCAGTCCCACAAATGGATTTTCTGTGTGCCTTGAAAAGCCGCTGAAGAACAGAAATATGGCTGCCAAGAGGTTGGTCTCTGCTAGAGTTTATCAGAACATCTGCTGTTGGTTATGTTGTGCCTTTTGATGTCAAAGACAAAACAAGGGTTAGTTTAGTTTGGGGAGGAAGGGGGTTCATGCAAGGAAGATTCACAAGCATGCAGTGCACAGAGTCCAGCCCTCCAGTCGCTGTCACTCTGGAATTAATTAGAGTGCTCTTTTTCTCTGTCCACACAGCTCTCAAGCAAAGATGGGAGTATAACCCATTTGTCTATCATCCCATTCCTATTTATCTTCCTTTGGATGTTTCTTGTTTCCTTTTCCTCTGAGGCTGCCCTTTGCTTCTGGCTAGGTCTGACAAGACTATTACATATATGCTACTCTGTGAATAATAAAATTTGGCTTTGTGGGCAGAATCAAATAATAACTCTAAAACTTGTCTTGAAGTGAAAATGTGCAGAGGGAGAGGGTAGTGACATGGAAAAAGTTGTGAAAATGTTGTTTTGACTCCTCTCCAAGAGAGAACTTAAGGAGTGGGGAAAGAGTGAGAAGAACGACAAAGACAAAACATCTATAATCTTTCTGGTTTTATTTCTGGGTTATTGAACTAATTTTAAACTTTTTTTCCCCTTGAAATTTAGATAATTTCTGAAATGACATGTCATTTTGAAATACGGTGGAAACATTGCATTTTGACAGCTCCAATTTTTTTCATTCTCTTGGTCACAATTACAAGCCAACTGTGACCTGAATTCACAGGATGTTTTACTCTCCGTTAAAATGTTTTTCCAAATAATTTACTGTTCATCTCAGCAATATGTGTATACTGTCCAGCTGGACATTTTTTTTCTCTCCAAAGTATGGAGATCTTCTTACCTTCATGTTTAAAGAAGTTTCCCTGCACTTGTGGCAAACTCAGCTGCCCAAACTGTGCTGACCAGAAGGCTGATTGTCCCGTTTGGGTCAAAGACTCACTGAGGTACATTCACTGCCATCATGAGCCACCAGCTTATTCTTCTGTGGCCGCAAAGCAAGATGCTCTACGTTGTCTGAGAAATTTTCACAGCAGCATGTGGTAGTAGTTCCTAGTCAGCTACCTTGTAGCCTGAAGAGTTGCTTTCTGTTGAGTAAGTGTAAGAGTACTGCTTAGGAAAAGACCTTGACAAGTCTTAAACTGCTCTTTCTCACTCATCCTTAGGACCTCTGAAATTAGTGTGGAATGCAGGGGTGATTTGATTTCTAGATGCCAGAGAAAATAAAACAGACATAAAGATTTTTTCCAGAGAAAACTGAGCACTTCTACAATATTCACATAGCTGAAGGATATTCAGGATAGCAGCCCAGAGAAACTTTTTTTTTACTTCAACATAAAGTTCTGCAAGTCATACTGTGTGGAGGATGTAAAGCCATAAAGGAGTAAAGAATGTCTTCATTATATGTCAGGATCTGAGTGCTGTGCATTCACATGGTCTTGTACACAGTGACTGGTAGGAAATGGTGGTGCATCAGAAAGTGATAATAAAGCAAAGCTTTTTATACAGATTGGTGCAGCATGTATGGATAAATGTGAACCAGAGAGAATTAGCTCACTCGTTCCAATAAATCCACTCATATTGTGAAACTCAGGCAGCAAACATGAACTTCATTTGCCCACATTGCTTTGGCTACCTTTTTGACTGCTTTGCTTTATGACAAAAGTCTGCTATGGAGCGGGCAGCTTGATTCTGAGAAATGCAGAACTTTCTGCAGTTCATCTGCTTATGCAAAAATTGACTACTGTTTTGGGTAAACTGAAAAAAGGATTATAATTTGATGTAAATAGCAAGAGGTTACCAGCTGTCATTGTAGAGACATTGTAACAAAGTATTTGGTCATTCCAGGCTTTACTGTAACTGGGGAGCTGAAAAAGTATTTGGTCATCTACTTTCTGCCTTCATTTAGCCAGTATCACTGGAACTCCTCTGAAACTGGTAGTTTGGTGGAATGGATGTGTCGCATTCACTAATATGGAAAATGGACACTTTTGGGATGGGTCTTCAGTGGTTAGCAACCTTTTGGTAAGACAGAATGCCCAGCAAAGATGTGGTAGCGATAGGCTGGTGATGAGCACTCTCAGTAGGCAGTGCGTAGGGCAGTGACCATGGAAGCCTCTCCTTTCTGTGCCATCGGTGCTCTTCATCTTGAAGCTAACCTGCAGGGATGTAGCTGTGGGGATGTATCCTCTCACCTTTTGCAGTCCTTGGGAAGCCTGTTGGACATCGCCGGTTGTGGTAATGTATTTTTGGGATAGAGAGTTTCTCTGTGGGCAGCTGATGCCTCTACATAACTGAACAGCTGTAGCGTGATAATGACTTACAGTCTCAGAAATGATCAAACCTGGTGACCCAGCATTGAGACTCCCTATTCTATTACTAGTCCTCTGAGCCACTCGGTTCCCCTCATGTGCTTTCAGCATATTTAACATTTTACAGCTGTGCTCACTGCTATACAATAGTTAAGAGGGCTGCCAGCATTTCCAGTATGAACTCATATTTTAAGGATAATATCAGCTGTAAAAATGCGCTCCAGGCTGAAACTTCATAAGGAAGATCTCAGCCCAAGAGTGACTTTATCTGGACAAAAATAAAGGGAAAATATATCAGTACAGATACATTAATAAGAAAAGTAATCCTTGCCGAATCGGTTATTTACTTTTTCTTTTTAGCTTAATAATCGCCAAAATATACACCTTCTTGAACTTTTCACATCTATGTTTTAGACTGGCTGAACCACTTGCACAGTGATGTTTTACTAACAAAGGTCAGTTTTAAAGTGCTTTTCCTCAATATTTTCATCTTCTTTGAAAAGACAACAGTGTGGAACAAAGTATACTTAAGTTAGGTGTTTTCTATTAATTGTTTCAAATCTACTCACCATTAATTAAGAAGTAAAATATTTGGACTGGAGTGTGTGATGGAAACCACCTGTTCTCTTTGGTCTTGCAATAGTGATGACTCAGGCCGTACCCCAATCTGAACACTCATGGACTTGGAGAGATTCAGATGGACATACCAGACCCATCGTAGAAATATGATAACAGAACAGCTCCCAAGTCCTCTATATATCACACAGTTTGCAAAGCACTAACAGCTCTTTGAGAGAAGGGAGGTTTATAAAAGTCAAATTATTGTAAAGCACAGGCTGGTTTCACTGGAAGTACCTTAAAACAAATGACAACAAATATCACATTTTTAGTTGTAAAATGTGTTCATCCTCTGTAGACTCCTATTTTCTGACTATTGATGCAAAAACGAGGGCTTGAGTTTGATTTCATTTACGTCAGTTGTACCTCACTGATTTAAATACAGTTGCCTCTTAATTACCTGCTCTGTGTGCTTGCTGCTGTTGGCTTTACTGGCTTTTCTTGGTCTCGTGCATCAGGGTCAGAATGTTTAGTTAAGGATGTTTTTGTACCCACCGTTTCTCCAGATTGTGCCTATATTATTGCTTGTTCAAAATAATGTAAAAACACACAGCTGTTACTGAGGGCATCACCCAAGGATGTTGGAATTATGCAGGTGCAGCAAAAGCCCCTTGTTGGTGACAGTTGGCTTGTACAGAGTTATATCTAAGCAGCAATGGGTCTGGTTAAAGCCAGAAAAAAACATAGTAAAAATTTTAAAGGCATGACTGAGGCATAGACTTACATTACTTTTAATAATGGAATATAACATAAGAAGGCACTATTGAAAATTTATGCATTAGTCTTGGTGTTGAGGCCTGTCACAGAGCTGGCACTGCCAGGTAGGCAGCTTTCTCCAGTCAAAGGGCAAATTCCAATATGGAACGGAGTGGATTTCACACATAGTTTCCTCTGAGGGGTAGTGAGTCCAGAAAATTAAATGCGTTTGGGATATGGGGCAGGGCATTTAGGCTCTGAAAACTTGTGCGTTTAATGAGGGGAAAGGCAGGGCTGGAGAAGTTTTCTTTCTGTTGCTGCATGAGAAAGAGCTTTGTTTAACAGAATGGATTACAGATCTAACTGAACATGACAGAAAGACAGATTTCTGAATTTGTCCTCGCTAATAAGGAGACATTTCTAGATTTCAAGGTCAGAATGAACCACTGTGATCTAGAACTGAATTGATACATAACATGAACTGTGCCTTAGTACAGGGTTTCCTCTGTCTATCAACTTCAAGTCTAACATTTATGATTGAATGGAAAAATAGCGTGAGAAAAGCATCATTACCTACTCAGGGTTTCATTCCCAGCATCTTCTGCTATCTCTCTTTTTTCAGTAGGTAGGATAGGAGAGGTTCCAGAGAAGATTATGTGGATATTACTGCCTCTCATCAGCCTTCCAGAACTTAAAGTTGTTTAAATTCAGAAAATGGGATGGGGAGGAAAAGGATGTAATATTCTCTCACCCACCACCTCCACCCCTATACATTTAATCTTCCTGCAGGACCTGTACAAAAAGGAGTTTAGATATAGGCAGCAGATGACAGTGCTCCGCAGAGTGCTCTCATGGAGGGTGGATGTTGGATTTGTAGCTGAGTTCAAGTGTGATGCAGCAATATAAGCCTCAGCATTTCAAGGTGGCTCTCTCCCTTCCCCATGCAGCTGGATACCTGAATTTTGTGGCAGCACCAGCATCAGCGTGGCTCTGAGAGTGCAGCATAGGTTTGGGCTTGACATGGGAGTTAGGTCTGAACACACCAGAGTTACTTTTGGCTTTACATTGCAAGGGCCACCACTCAGTCCATGAGCAACTGTGTGAGGCCTTCTCACTTGTATTGACCATCACTAGTAAATTGTGGCTTGCAAGAACCTATCTCATCTTGAAGTGGCAGGGATACATCTTGATATCTACCCATTCCTTGATCATTCTTCCTGTTGTGCTCTCAAGAATTTGGGATCTCCTAGAGGGCGTCTCTGCTGTCTGCCATCATGGCATCTCAATATGTCTCCTTGGTGCTTCATTCAGTGATAACACTTCACTTTTCTGAAAGCTAAAAATATTTTGGATGTTTCCATCTAAGGCTGTTTGTGGTTGGGTCCTTTTAGTACTGTGGAGCTAATGCCACACCTAGCCATACCATTTTCCTCTGGCTACAGTTGGTAGGATGTCATTTTGTGATCTGACCTCTGGTGGATACATAGGGTTATATTACTCACCTGCTTTTCTGGATTTTTTTTTTTCTTTTTGGCCAATTCCTCAGTATTTCTGATGTCTCCCAGTGTCAGTGTTTGTCCTTCTAATGAATGAATCTTTCTTCCAGCACAGCCACTGGATTGCAGCTCACACAGTGTGAGTCCCTCCTGGTTTGGGGCAGGAAATGAAATATAGCACATCTGGTACATATCACAGCTGCTGTCCTGTCACTGCCTGTTATAATGTTGAGGCCAGAAGTGCACATAGAAGAAATGTCACAGACATTTCCTCCCCAGACCCAGTTAGCCACTTTCTGTGCCTGTCAAATGAGCTGTGTAGTAAATCTCACCAGAAAAGAAGAAATCAACAGCACAGTGTCTCAGAGATTTGGTCTGGTCAAATGTCTGTTGCTGTGACACAGACAGACAGAGGTACCTCACCTTACCCAGAAGACTTGAGACCCAGGGAGAACTAAGGGCCTACCACATTAAACATGCCATACATGCTTACATACCATTGGCCTGCTCTCTGTTCCTCTACATCCAAGCACAAGCTCTGAAGGCAAGTCTTTCTGTTACGCATTTTTCTTTTATCTCAAGCATATTTCCCTGAGTAAAATAGAATAAGCGTTCTCAGCCAGCAACAGAAGCTCTTACTCAACATTTATTAAATGTTGCGCATAAATAAGAAATTTAAAAACCTGTCACAGTTGCTTTTAGTTACTTTTGCCGTAGTAAATCCTGTCAAACATCTAAAAATTTATCCTTATGTTGCAAAACCAGTGTGGGTGTAATAGAAATGAAAATATCATTTGTCCCATATGCAATTATAAATGTGTATATATGTGTGTGTACATAAAAGATAAAAATATTGAGGATGCAAATACGGCATCCTTTTTGAAAGTTTCATTTGAACTCAGTAAGGCGGGGAAGTGAAAATATAGGGTAAACACTGTGGCTGACTCATATTTTAATTGTGCTGTTTAATGATTTCCATTTTGCACCTTGTTAGAACTAGCATGTGCCATCAAACTAATTTTCACACCCAGTTATAGACATGAAGGGAAGGAACACAGCAGAAATGTTTGGAGAGGAAATATTTTGGGAGTTTCACTTTAATAGATGAAACTCTATTCTAATCCTAAGAAAAACTAATCCACAGGAAAGAGACTCCTAATTGCCATTTATTAGCATGACATGTCAGCCACTGGGAGACAGTGGATGAAGGAATTAGTCCATGTGAGAAAAATATGTAGAAGAACATAAAAGGAATAGAATTGCCAAGCACAACACTTAAACATATGTCACATGTTAATCAGGTATAGACAGACCATTGCATCATAGAATGGTTTAGGTTGGAAGGGAACTTTAAGGTAATCTAGTCTGCTCCCCCCTCCATAGGCAGGGACACTTTTTAAATACTGGAAGACTGCTATAAGGTCTCCTTAGAGCCTTCTATTCTTTAGACTAAATAACCCCCAACTCTCTCAGCCTGGCCTCATAGGGGACATGCTCCAGACCTTGATCGTCTTTGAGGAACTCCTCTGGACCCACTCAAAAAGGTCCATGTCTTTCTTATGCTGCCGGTCCCAGAGCTGAACGCAGTACTCCAGGTGGGGTCTCATCAGAGTGGAATAGAGAGGGAGAATCACCTCCCGTGACCCGCTGGTCACACTTCTTTTGATGCAGCCCAGGATATGATTTGTTTTCTGGGCTGCAACTGCACATTAATGGCTCATATTCAATTTTTTATCCACCAATATCCACAAGTCCTTCTCTGCAGGGCTGGTCTCAATCCTCTCATCATCCAGCCTGTATTCATGTTTGGGATGGCCTTGACCCAGGTACAGGACGCTACCCTTGGCTTTTGAACTTCGTGACATTAGTTTGGGCCCACCTGTCAAGGTGTCAAGCCTGCCAAGGTCTCTCTGAATGCCATCTCTTCCCTCTAGAGCATCAACCACATTGCTCAACTTAGTGTCATCAGGATCAGGAGTGCTATGCAGGAAATAAAGACTTGTTTTCTCTAATAGTGTCAAAGGTTTGAAATGTGTGTTTATTTTGACATGGAATGAAAAGACCTTTGGATACCGTTTGTGAAATCTGATAGTGAGAAGGCCAGGGGAAGTTTTGTTCTGTATATTTCAGTGGTTACTTCCTGTGCAAATCACAACGTTTGTGTTTCCTTCTTCATCATTCTAAGCTTTAAATGAACACTGTGAGGATGCTTTTGTTAACAATGGTTGTTCTTGACAGAGCAGAAACACTGTTAGATGGATTGGGTGTACAAAGCTGACATACAGCCAAGTGCACT
Source organism: Cuculus canorus (assembly GCF_017976375.1). NCBI lineage: Eukaryota > Metazoa > Chordata > Aves > Cuculiformes > Cuculidae > Cuculus > Cuculus canorus. The sequence continues at coordinate 117,089,464 of NC_071402.1, forward strand.
TAAAAACTGAAGGGCAGGAAGAAAACCAAAGAAATTTGATTTCTAATTCCCCTCCAGAATATGTCAGAATAGGGAGCGAGAACTGTCCGTGATTTCTCTGCCTGCTCTGCCACTTGTCAGAATGAATGCCTCGCTATGCCAGGTAATGTCCTAAGTGCTGTTGGCTCCTACCTGTTAGCAGACCCCAGCAAAACTACTCCCATTTATTCAGGCATGTAGTACCAGTAATTTTATATTATTCCTGGGGAAGCTTGGAGAATGGTATTGAAACTACTGCTTTTCTCACAGCCTAGATAGAGCACATGGACTTGTGGCCCAGTCTGCGTGTGTGGAAAGTAAGGGCAAAGATACAGCATGGGGCACTCAAACTCTGCTGCAGAGTCCCTGTGGCAATTTGGAAGTATTTTCCCTTCATAAATATTGTCCTTTTCCCTCAATGGCCTTTCTTCTGAGATCTTATTTTGGGTGGAAAGATTTAAGTCACCGTGCAAATGTCACTATAGGTACTGAGTGACAAACACAACTTTTTGTTTGCAACAGAAATGCTATCTCTTTATTTTCTTCAAGTCCTTGTAGATTAACAGACAGCCATGTGCTAGCAAACTCACTATTTTTTCAGTGGAACATAAACCACTGGTGTAATATCACAGCACTACTCCCTGATGTAATACATTTATTAACTGGTACCAGTATAGTTGCAGGTATTGTGTTATTTGTGCAGACAGTTACTGGTCTAAAACTCTTTCTACTGCATCAACTGTGTTTTCTTTATCTCTTGAAATTCCCATTTCTATATCCTTTTAATCTGCATTTTTATGTGTAGGCTAGTATCTATATAATAAAAAGCAGGATTTCAAGCTAGGAGACAGAACATAAAGGCAAGAACGTCATGAGAACCATAGCCACTGTGGTAGGAAAAGTGATGCATATGTAATAATAACCTCTGTTCTTTATTTACCACACTATGTTTGGATTCTTAATCCGTTAAAACCAGTTACTTCTGGGTAGTATCTCTCTTGGACCTATGACTTGTACATTCAGCTAAGGAAAGAAATTCGCAAACATACAGGAAAAAAATGAGAAAGGGAAAGCAAATGTATCTGCTAGTCCAAGGAGATTCATCTAAGCTATGAAGGTGATGTCAGATAAAGAGTTGCATTTATGCCTGAGATTAGAAATATCACAGTATGAAGCTATGGTTTAGTACTTGCCACAGAATCAGCACCCAGAGTTGGTGAAGGTTGTATCAAGGTTTGCCCATTCCAAAGTTAAAGCTACTTTAATTTAGTGCAGAGTTTGGGCTTCCTGCTTACTTCACTCCATTTTAGTAAGCATTTAAGTTCAGCAATGTAATGAAATGAAACCAAATCCTAAGATTTGCAGAATGTACAGTATTAGCTGATGTTTGCTATCTTCTTCACCATACTCATACCATGATTTAATGTCTGATCAGCTAGTAAATGCCGAAGCAGTTGGCAACTTTTCATTGAGAAGGGTGAAGAAGTATAAAAATAAGTTTTCTTTGATTTTGAAATATGATGTTTTTATGGAATATCAACAAGTATCCCCGGCAGAGTTTATGACAAAGAGCAGAGAGGATTTCACAGCTGCCTCTAGTCTTCCTACTGTAGTCATGAATGGCTGGCCACTTAACAGCCAGTTCAGAGCACTCCACCAAGCTCACTGCTCTGACAAGGGGACCCTATTTTTTCTGCTGCCTGTAAGAGGCAGCCCAAGGAGATGAAGCAATCAAGAACAGTAAACCAATAAAAATACAGTATTAATTTATTCAATATGCAAAGGGAGTACAGTTATCTACAAAAAAGTATACATGTGAGGTGTTTTCAGATTTATTCTTGATAGACTGGTCTAGTCTAACCAGTGTAAGGAAAGTCATCCTTTCGCTCAGTTTAATAAAACCTCAAGAAACAGCATGTTCTCGATAACATAAAAACGTTCATTTGGTAGTCTTATAATAACTTTTCAGATGGAATGACTTGGTGCTTGTTTGACTGTACAACGTCTGTAAACAAATTTGAAATGTAAGTTTGCTGCTGTAACATTTATTGGCTTTACATTGGCCAGTATTTACAAAGTAGAATTTGTATGTATACTTGTTAAAACTTCCGAAGTAAAGAAAAAAGTAAACTGTAAAATAAGCAGATGATTACTATAAGCTTTAAAAGCTATTTATTCAGCTGCTATTTGTGCCTTAAGTCCAATATCAGTATTAGAACACAGAAATAAAACAGAAGTCTTTAATACAGTTCATTATTCTAGAAAGCTGCGACTAACTAATCCTTCCTCCCACTGGCCCCCAAGTGTGTGTCTCAACTAGTGAACTCTCTGTTCCTAAAGCCCCCTAATGCACTTTTTATTTCTGATGTCACTTTCCCAGCCTTCAAGGCACGTAAGGTGGCAAGCGACATTGCACCAACATAAACTTCATTTCTGCTGATGCCTTTTGATATTGGCAAGCGCTTAAAGATAGTTTTCTTAATATAATAAACTGGCTGTATTTAGTGTTCTTCCTGTGATTTCAGTTTGTTGCCATACAGGGAGTGTAGAGTGTTTGTAGTTGATAAATTCGGGCTTCTTTCTTTGCAAGTGATTGAGTAGAAAATATTCTGAAATAAATACATTCACTTCCTTATATGACAGGTAGGTCCGTACAGCTTAGAGCATTTTAAAACAGCAAGGTCTTTCAAATAAAGTGAAGAGGAATTAAAGTCTATATGTCAGTGAACTGATATTGGATTTATTACAGTGTTGCAAAAATCATGCATTTTCTTCCGCATCATTGGTTCCATATAATTTTCCTCGTTAATCTTCATTTCTTTTAAAGCCACCATAGCATCAACAGACTTGTATAAGAAGTCATTCACCAATAGTGTCTTGCCAGATTTAAAAGGCATTATAGTAACACATTTCTTGCAGGAATTATACAAGGATTAATCATAGTGAGGCAACAGGGCAGACCTAAGTTATTGGCAACCCAACTACTTGTTTTGGCAAAGATAGTGGCAAAAACTTCGTGATAATTTCTTCTACATGTTTTTTTCAACTAAGCTGATTTTTCAGTTACAGTAGTATTATGCCACACTAAGACATCGCTCCCTACAGCTTACAAACTTGGTAAAATCTGACATCCAAAGAGATGAAGATGAAAAATACTGTTGCTGTAGCCTTTGCCAGTCACCAAGGGGATGTTTATCAGCAAATACCCATTATAGGCAGAAAAGAATTAAATTACTTTCAATATGATGGCAGCATCTGATGCAAGACACTGTTGTCTTCTACAGCTAAATAAGTTGAATATGAATGGAACTGACAGCATGTATTATGAAACACAGTATGGTCTGGAGACAGGGTGTCGCCTTAACAACCAGATGATATTTCCTTAATTAAGTATAATTTTTTCCCTTCATGATCACAAGAGGATTCTGGCAAATTAATGGTCTGGCAAATGTATGTAATTCTCTGCTCTAGGTAACCGTCAGCTTCAAACACATTAAGCTGTCTTAGGAAAGCTGCAAGTACTTTTCCTAACTTCTCTTCCTAATGTATTAAATGGTGCATTTTAGAGACTAGAATAAATGTATTTTCTATTTAAAAATAATGTTTAGTCTCTGTGAGTAATTTTTTTGTCCTTCATATAGTTTCTCTCCAGTCCATATCATTTAAGAGTTTATTTGCAGAAACTGCCTTACTACTGAAAGACATTTGCCATCAGATTTTTCCTCCGTGTCTGGCACTTATGTTTGCAACACTAAATCATAAGACTTCCTTCACCACTGCCCTTTCTTCATTTCCATGTTCCTGAATTTATATGCAGGAATAGCTATCAGTCTGTCACATCTGTAATCACAGCAACTTCCTCCAGCCATAGCTTTGCAAAGAAAACTAGGTATTTTAAAACTTCGGGACATCCTGAATTAATTGCAACCACCACAGCTGCTGCATGAACCTGTGATGCGGGTATGTCTTTCTGCTTACCGCATCACACATCACAAGTGGGAGCCCACCTTGTCTGTCATGGAAAGTCCTGAGGCAATTGTCCATCTCTAAGCCAAAGGACAAAACTACTTGTAGAGGGAACTGAGAACTGTTTATCAGTTGACAAATCTGGTTTGAGCACTTGTGGTTTGGTCCAGTAAAAATGCTGGTTTGTGGTATGGATCATTCTGAACATAAAGATCATGTTCTCCTGTTGTAACCAAAAACTGCAGGTGGGTTTCCAAACCCCAAGACACTGTCTGGCCACATGCTTCTCTGAAGGAACAGCCCTGGTGTCCCAGGTCATTGGTTTTGAATATATAGGAAAAGCATCATTTTCCTAGGGCATGGTGCTACTTCAGACTGTTATACTGAATCTCCTGTGCAGGGACTGCCGAATGGGCTGAGTGAGTGTGTGCCTCACAGATTTGCTTTCAGGCCTTTTCAGCAAAAGGTTAGATATTTTTCAACAAAAAGAGAGGAGCAGCATGAAAGAGAAGAATGTTGTGTAAGGACGAATGAAGGGCTTTTTCAATTAAATGTTAACTGGACTATGGTAGAAGAAATTTTATGATGAAAGCTTGTGACTATCTTGATGTGTCCGGACCCATGCCAACAAAGGAGAAGGTTAGCACTGTGGTAGTTCATTAGAATGAGTTAATCTATGGGATAATCTATGTATCTCCGTAAACCACTGTGAATTAATATAGCCAGGAAAGGAGCAAAAGTGTTTGCAAGTGTTGCAGGTTTGATACTTGCACTCTGATCAACTTGTTTTATAAGCATTTGTTTGGAATCGTGACAGATATTCAGTGAAGGCTAGTTTCTGTAATTTGCCAGATTTCTCTAGGGACTCTTGGCAGTGCAAGAAACGTAATTCACTATATGGCATAAAACAAGTGGGTATTTATTTCATATGCTGAGGGTATTACAAAAAGGATTGGCCAAGCTAAGCCTACCTCCTCTTTACCACTGGATGCAAGTAAGAAGTTCACAGAGACTGCAGAATCTATGCTTCTCAGATAGGATGTGCACAGACAAAATATTGCTGGAAGGTGAGAAAAAAAAAGATTTGGTACTTCCCTGGTGCTTCTTATTTTTGTTTATTTTTATTTGCAACTGTAAATTTGAATTCTTTTGCTTCTAATCAGATTCTTGGCAATGCAGTCACATAGCTCTATGTAAATGTGAGACAGACACTTAAGAACAGGTGTCTTCTTGGTTTTGGAACAAGTTCATTTCAAATTGGTGTTAATAGGTGGATTTTGTCAGCAATATGGATGGAAAAAATGTCAGTTTCCCTTTTTTAACACAAATAAATTCATCCACATATTCCATGCTTTGTAGCAGATGTAATCTTGAGATTGTGCAAATTTATATTGTATGGACACAAACATACATATGCACAAAATAGAGGAATTATTTCATAAGAAGAAATAGCTGGAAATACCTCCTTATTCCACTATCTACAAGAAGAAGAGCAGACCACTGTTTCTCACTGACTGTCTAACCAACACAGGAAATAGCATTTTACTCCATAGAACTGAAGAGAATCAACACTTCATTAAGGCATGAGGTTACCAACGTGCGACCTTAGGGAGTGGGAGAGCAAAACACCAAGGAATATGAATGACAAAAAAGCTTTCTCCAAAGCTCCTCTGGCATGTCTTTTGTTTCACTTTTGTTGAAAGTCTTTTTCTTGCTTTAGTTCATATGTTGCTTGTTATTAATGTCTTTGTTTTTCATGCAGAGGAGAAAAATGCTTTTAAACACTATGTATGTGTTCTAAATGGGTGTCACTACCAGACTTGCTGTCAATAGCTAGTCTTACTTAATCAGCTATAAAATGTTATGAGTAAGGGTTCTTAATTGAGACGGGAAAAATCCAAGATAATTGCCATAAAAGGTTGAAGATCTCAGAGACTGAAGGTTTTAGAAGTCAGAGAAAATTGGGGACATATGTGTTCTGTCTGTAAAAGTGTTCTATACAGGATATGGAAAAATAGAAATGACGGGCATTTCACAATGTACAGTAAAATTCATCATAGAAAGAACATATGCATTTGTTTGTCAGAAGCAATGAAGCACAAAATGACACTTAATTGGAACTGACATAAAATGGCCTCATTAGTAGTACAAATAATATATGTGTGTAGCTTGGTTGTCAATAGGAACAAAACATATTTCCTCTGACAGATATATTAGTCTCTTTTAAGATGCACGTCAAGTGTTCAGCCAGGTTCACTCATTTAGAGAAAGCCAGGTTTTGCTTTGGTTTGTTTTTTTTCAATGTGAAATACTAAAGTGTAAATCATGTGTGTTTGTAGGGTGCTGTGATAACACCAACAATGGACCATACTATGTCAATGCAGCCAGCAAGCATGATGGGCCCTCTGACCCAACAGATGAACCACCTTTCCTTGGGCACAACAGGAACGGTAAGATCATAGATTATGTTATTTACTTTCTATATTCTAAAACACTTAATGCTAACTGAATTTCTCAAGGTAATTTATTACTCTTGGATGGTCAGTGCTTCACCATTTTGCAGTTTAATATTTCTGTGGTTTACTTTGTTTTTTTTTATTCCACGTCCAAGAATATCTGGCCCTGTCTGAGCAAAAATATCAAAGGGCCCTTCATCATGACACAAACATGACAAAACCAATATCGTTATATCGCTGTATCACCCTAACACAGAATCGCAGAATCGCAGAGTCACTAGGTTGGAAAAGACCTCCAGGATCATCGAGTCCAACCATTCCTATCAACCACTAAACCATGTTCCTGAGCATCTAATCCACCCATCTTTTAAATACCTTCAGGGATGGTGACTCAACCAGCTCCCTGGGCAGCCTCTGCCAGTGCCCAATCACCCTTTCTGTGAATTTTTTTCTTCTGATGTCTAGCCTGAACCTCCCCTGACGGAGCTTGAGGCCATTCCCCTTTGTCTTGTCCCCTGACACTTAGGAGAAGAGGCCAGCTCCCTCCTCTCCACAACCTCCTTTCAGGTAGTTGTAGAGAGCAATGAGGTCTCCCATCAGCCTCCTCTTCTCAAGGCTAAGCAACCCCACATCCCTCAGCTGCTCCTCGTAAGACTTGTTCTCCAGACCCTTCACCAGCTTCGTTGCTCTTCTCTGGACATGCTCCAGAGCCTCAACATCCTTCTTGTGGTGAGGGGCCCAGAACTGAACACAGGATTTGAGGTGTGATCTCACCAGTGCCGAGCACAGAGGGAGAATCACCTCCCTGGACCTGCTGGTCACGCCATTTCTGATACAGGCCAAGATGGCATTGGCTTTCTTGGCCACCTGGGCACACTGCTGGCTCATGTTCAGTTGGCTGTCAACCAAGACCCCCAGGTCCTTCTCCTCTAGCCACTCTTCCCCTAGTCTATAGCGCTGCACAGGGTTATTGTGCTCCAAGTGCAGGACCCAGCATTTGGCCTTGTTAAATCTCATCCCATTGATCTCAGCCCTGCGGTCCGACCTGTTCAGATCCCTTTGAAGAGCCTCCCTACCCTCAAGCAGAGTGACACTTCCTCCCAGCTTAGTGTCGTCTGCAAACTTATAGTGTATTCGATCCCCTCATCCAGGTCATTGATAAATACATTGAACACGAGTAGACACAGGACTGAGCCGTGGGGGACACCACTTGTGACCAGCTTTCAGCTGGAGTTAACTCCATTTCTCACAACTCTCTGAGCCTAGCCATCCAACCAGTTTTTCACCCAGGAGAGTGTGCGCCTGTTCAGGCCAAAGGCAGACAGTTTTGTAAGCAGAATGCTGTGAGAAACTGTGTCAAAGGCTTTACTGAAGTCCAAGACGACTACATCCACAGCCTCGCCCTTATCCAGTAGTCGAGTCACTTTGTCATAGAAGGCGATCAGATTAGTTTGGAAAGACCTGCCTTTCATGAACCCGTGTTGACTGGGCCTGATCACCCCGTTCTTTTTCATGTGCTTCATGATAGCACTCAAGATCACTTGTTCCATGACTTTCCCCAGCACTGAGGTCAGACTGGCAGGCCTGTAGTTTCCTGGGTCCTCCCTCCGACCCTTCTTGAAGATGGGTATAACATCAGCCAGCCTCCAGTCCAGTGGAACTTCCCGAGTCAGCCAGGACTGCTGGAAGATGATGGAAAGGGGTATGGCAAGCACGTCTGCCAGCTCCCTCAATACTCTTGGATGGATCCCATCCAGCCCCATAGACTTTTGAGTGTCTAATTGAGCAAGTAAATCTCTAAGCACCTCCTCTTGGAACATGGGAGCTTTGTTCTGCTCCTCTAACTTCTGGATATGTATACACTGGGAACAACTTTCCTTACTACTAAAGACTGAGGCAAAGAAGGCATTAAGTACTTCAGCCTTGTCCTCATCCTTTGTCACAGTTGTTCCCTTTGCATCCAATAAGGACTGAATATTCTGCCTGGTCCTCCTCTTATTCTTAATGTATTTATAGAAAGATTTTGTGTTATCTTTCACCAACTTGGCCAATCTGAGCTCTAATTGGGCTTTAGCCCTCCTGATTTTTCCTCTGCATGATCTCTCTTCCTCCCTGTAGTCTACCCATGACACCTGTCCCTTCTTCTAAAGTTCATAGACATTCCTCTTCTTTTTGATGTCCACGCATATCTCCCTGCTCAATCAAGCTGGGGTTTTTTTTTCCCCACCGGCTCCTTTTCCGGAAAATGAGGATGGCTCGCTCCTGAGCTGCTAGGATTTCCTTCTTGAGGAGTACCCAGCCCTCGTGGGCTCCCTTGTCCTTAAGGACTGTCTCCCATGGGACTTTATCAACCAGCCTTCTAAACAGTCCAAAGTCTGCCCTCTGGAAGTTTAATGTGGCCATTCTGCTAACCCCCTCCTCACCTCACCTAGAACTGAGAAGTCTATCATCTCATGATCGCTTTTGCCCCAGGTGTCCTCCAACCATGACATCCCCTGGTAGACCTTCTCTGTTCACAAAGAGCAGGTCCAGGAGGACACCTTCCCTTGTCAGCTTTTCCACCAATTGTGTGAGGAAATGGTCATCCAGAGACTCCAGGAACCTCCTAGACTGCTTCCTCTCTTCTGTATTGTTACTTCCAGCAGGCATCCAGAAGATTGAAGTCTCCCACAAGAACAAGAGCTAGAGAACCTGAGACTTCTCCCAGTTGTTTATAGAAGAGCTCATCAGCTTCTTCTTCTTCTTGGCTGGGTGGTATATAACAGACTCCCATCACACTATCTGCCTTCTTGTGGGCTCCTCTGATTTTTTTACTCACAGGCACTTGACCCTGTCATCACCATAATAGAGCTCGAGGGTACCAAAGCACTCTGTAACATAGAGGGCTACCCTACCACCTCTCCTACCTTTCCTGTCCCACCTGAAGAGTTTATATCCCACCATAGCAGCACTCCAATTATATAAGTCGTGCCACCATGTTTCCGTGATGGCAACTATGTCGTAGTCTCCTTGCCCTACAATAGCTTTCAGTTCCTCCTGCTTATTGCCCATGCTGCGTGCATTGGTGTAAATGCACTTCAGCTGGGCTGATAAATCCCTCTGCTCTCATAAAGGGAATAGTGCTCATTCCCAAATGACTGGTACTTGGATTATCTAACCCGTCAGTGCCAGTTACGTCCTTTCCTTCACCAGATGTACTTGCCAAGAAACATGTATCTACAGACATGTTTCTAAAACCATCATACAGTCAGCATTAGGCATTACAGAACAGGAATAACAAGGTAAGCAAACAGTAGGCCAATGAATCCTGCTCTGTACTCAGCAGAATTCTCTGTACTAATTCTCATGTAAATATGGAAGCACTCCTCTATCGAATTGTTTTTTAATCAGAAATTGTTTGCTTGTCAATCTAGGAAGTTTTATACCACTGAGAAATGGAAGTTATTCATGGTAGGATTCAGTACTCACTTCTAACCCATAGCAGCCAGACATACCTACTTTGCTCCGGGCTCAGAAATGTGATTTTGGTTCAAGGTCAGCTGTTTTTCCAGGATATTATATTTAAACATGCATATTTCAACAGTTATTTTCTCTTTAAGCTGTGTAAGTCAGACTCAATTAACTCTCCCGGAGTCAGAGGAAGGCAAAAAATACTCTTAATAAAAAGTATTAAAACTCTCTGAAATGTTCCTAAAATACAACAGCCTACACACAGTATATGGTGGTTTGATTAGGAAATGTGTGCACACTGCATATTCATATATATTTTTACAAAAATGCAAGCATCAACGCTACACTTAGATGTCTTTAGCATATACATGTTTTACCTAATAATCGTATGGAAGTTCTATTACGCATTTACAATTCTTTTTTCTACTCCTCCACTGTACTACTTGATACTACGATATAGGAACAGAGTTTTCCAACTTTGGCTTTGGGGCTTTTTTATAAATTGAAGGTACTGAATTAAGCGGCATCTTTGCAAATTTATTTAAGCTGATGTATTGACACTTCTCTTGGTCCTCTTTTCTCTCTGTCTTCTTTTTTCTTATCTGTTGAATTTAATTCTAATGCAAATGTCTTTTCCCCCTTTAAAAACAATGACAACTCTACTGAGATCCAGGACTTCTGTGTTTCTGAGGAAACTTGAACATAATAGTTCATTGTTTATTCCTGTTATTTTAAATGTTTCATTCAACAATCAAAAGCAGTAGGAATTACACTTCAAGGTTAATATCAGCATATTTCCCTTTTGTAGAGATGAAATAGAAGGAAATACTAGAACTAGCAAGAATTTCTGCATGTGTAGTTGCTGTGATTCAAAAGGTGTTTAAAAATTAAGACAAGGAAATGGAAAATGAATTCTGGCTGTGCTCCTGAAAAGCTCCTATGAATTTTACCTTCTGTCTGTCATTTCCATGAGTATTACAGACATTATCTCCCGCATTCATTTTCTTGCAATCTTAATGCAAACTAGAAAATTCCCAGCTAACGTTGTCTTCCAACTTGAGACCACTATTACCATGCTCGTAGTAACAAATCCATTCTGGGACGCAGGGGAAGGACTCTGAAAGGCAGTGAGTGATATAGTGAGTGATAATAAGATCCTGATTTTATTTTATTACAACTGTAAGTAAAGAAAACCTTTCCTTCCTTTTCCTAGCTCTTCACACAGCCTTATCTTTCAAGGTCACGGCACTCCCTGACAATTTCTTGCAATACATCAGAGGTATACTGTATAGGCTTATGTTTACTATCTTTAAAACTCCTAACTCATTTACAGAAAACTTGAAGAGCAAGAAAGTGATTGATGGATGCTACAATATCCATAAGCTTTTCATAAATCTCAAATTATATCCTAGTTTATGGCTTACTATGTTACTCTGGTAAAAACACTATCAGCACCATGTTCAGTTAAAATCCTCATGCAAGCAGTAAAATCATGGAGCTCACTTGGAATTTCTTCTGTCAGAAACTAAAAGGAGAACTTCAGAATTTGGGCTGCTTGTAGCAATTTTTTTTTTGATTTATCCATCCTGACTTGAAATTGAATCTTCCTATCATGTTCTGTTACAGAAAAAAATATGAAGGGAAAATAGACAACGTATTTAGAGATATTATTTATTTAGAGATGTTTTTCAGTCCAAAGAGAGAAGCACTGAGAGCATAAAGCCTTGACAAAGTTAGCCAAGTCCAAAACGTGCTACTGTGAGTATCTCAGCAGGACTAAGTTTTATGGGAGACATAAGACATAAGCTATTCATTTCTGTTATGAATGTGTTTTTTAATTTTATCCTTAAAACTGTGCAAGAGGGTGCCATAAAAAGCCACCAGCTATCTTTCAAGAAACCAGCCAGATTTTTTTAAGCGAACAAGCCAAAAAGTCACAAACAGTTCTGCTCAGTGTTGGCTGTGACTCTGTCCCAATTTAATTTAAAAGCTTGCAATATGCAAAGCAGTTTTTTATTAAAAAGCTTTCATACATTCACTTCCTTAGTCAAACCATTTGCTAATTAACGTAACATATTTTTTCAACCAAAACAGACCTCTGTGGTCACTTAAGTGAGAGTTGACTTCAAACGCATTTCCAAACTTGCCTGATTTAGGATGAATGCTGGGTTTCTAAAACATTGCTTCAACTGAAAATCTATTCTCTAGGGAGTAATCCAGAGAAATAGCATAAGGGCCTATGCATGCTTCATATCGTGTGGCAATTACTCTTCCTTTCGATGCTTTTTAAAAGATTAAAATACTCTGTCCAAGATAGAACCATTCCAGAGGGGATACTCTTCACAGAGGAGCACTCTTTAGCTCTTTGGTGAGGCGAGTTACCAGAGTAAGAGTGACCTCTGCCAATTTCTGCCTTTACACCAAAAATTGGATTTGAGTTTTGATTTCTCAGCCCTGACTATACGAGAAACACATGTTAAAATCCTATGGGAATTCGAGGGACAGCTGCCTCCATTCCTTCCTGCACTTGCTTATTTAATTGCTAGGCCAGGGGAGGCATTTCTGGTTAAATGCTGGCGGGACTGCTCACTTCAGCTGGGAGCATCCAGTTCATCAGCCAAAACAAAGCAGTTCTCCTACAGCCCCACTCACAGACTGCTATATTCCCCTTGTGCTACAGGAAACCTTCAGTTACTGGCCCCCAAAAGCACAAAGAATTTTGTTTAGGAAACCATTTGCCATGAAACAAGAAGTTTTCTTTCTCTCCAAAACTCTGAAAGAATGTCTATTTACTTTTATTATCCTTTTTAACATTTTTATTTCTTCTCTATTATTGAATTGTCTGTATAAACTCAGACATCTCTGTTCTACTAAGCACTCCTCTAATGAGGTGGATGCACTAAGGCTGTCAAGATGCCAGCCAAGTGAAAAGCTACAAATCCATCTTTACTTGATTTCACTGGCCACCTCATGAAAACATACAGCTGCAGCAAATGTTGCAGCCCACAGGATGATGAGGGGCACAAAGGGAAGAGAGGAGGTAATGGCCTGCAGTTTGGGGCAACTTGACCCTGTGTTCCTGTGCTGTGAGAGAATTTTGTGCAGCATTTGCATCTCCCAGTTGTGTTTCATCTACCAAGAACATAATTCCTTTCTGCTTTTATGAAAATCCAATTGATATCTGCCAGTGATAATACAATTTAAGTTACTGATGAATTGAGAGGCAAGTTGCCTCTCATCAAGAGATCATTGCTGCTCTGATCAACTCCCCAAATCTGTCTGAAATCTGGAGCTAAACAGAGAATCTGCCAGAGAGGCGATTTCTGCGTTATTTATATTTATTTTTCTTACATATGTCTTCACTCAAAAGAGAAGAAAGCATTTACATCATTGGGCTGGCTGTGGACAAATACATGAAGAAATCCTAAGCTTAAATTATGCCAAGATTACAGCAAAAAAGTGATAACTTTGAATATTCTGATTAAGTCTGACAGTCCAGCCTCAGCTCCTACAACTGTATTGAAACAAAATTCTAATACCAGGCGGCATAACGTGAAGGCAGACAATTAGTTTTAACCTTGAAATTTTTCATTTGTTTACTAGTTTATTATTATTTATTACAGTAAGCCTTGCTTTCCGTATGTAATATTAATCTACTATTAGATCTGCTATTAAAAAAAGGTACCGTAAAGGGAAAACAGAGTGAGTCTATATGGGTAGCACTGAAAGAGTAGCATTAGCATGTGTTTAATAATGTATAGAAGCTGGAATTGTTCCATCATCAGCCTGTCATTCAAAATGTTTTTGATACAGCCATTGATCTGACATCTATTTCGTGGTTTAATAAAGTTGTGATTGATGGCCTGAGTGGATATAATACAAAAACCTTTACGAATATAAAAGCTGAGCTGTATGATCACTGCTTTCAGTCCCTGCTACTCAGCTTGCTTTTACTGCAGCACTTCCATGTTTGGCCATCAGAAGCAATAATTTCCCTCTTCAGTGGAAAGAAGAGTTACTCTATTCTTTCTCCTCTCCTGCTCGTTCCTGAAGGAAGTTTTCTGCTCTGCTTTTTCATGGTCTGAGTTTTTTCCCCTCCCTGCTTTTAGCATCCGTTTCAGATACTGCGTGGGTTCCAGTTTCACCCAACCCATTGAGGCAGCCCTTGTTAGTCCTTGTTGGCAGAAGAGTAATTCCATCTTATTTTCCCTCTCTTTTGGAACTGACTTGCCATACCTTTGTTTCATCTCAAACCTTTAGTGCCCACAGCAATGGGAGAGTGAGTAGAAGCCAGGTTTTTTAACTAAAACTGCTAGCTCAACTGTGCTGCTTAATTGTTCTTCATGCTTGCAGATGGTTCACTCAGCTTTTAGTTTCTAATTTAGAAACGTAGTAGGCAACTTACAGAATTGCACTTTTTAAACAAAGAAACACCACACCACCCTCCAAAAAATGTTTAATTGTTCTGAATGTCTCTGTATTAAAAATGTAGTCAGGTAGAACTGCATTGACGTAATGTGGGATTGTGTTGAAACTGCAAACCACCCTAACTCAGCGTTCCTGGTTTATAGTATCACTAGAAATCTCCCAGTGGAATAACAGGCTTGTTATGCAGGTACATCGGTCTTATCTTTCACTTTGTTAGTTCTTTTTGTTGCCAGCAGAGCTTGATGATATCTCCAGAACCCTTCAATGGAACAACAAGCTTGTTATAAGTTTTTTATCTTTTATTTCCTTTGGATACTCCATGGTCACCAGTGGTTTAAAATGTCACCTAAAGGCCTCAGCAGAATAACTGCTTTGTTAGATAGGGTTGTTTTTTTCCTCTTTAATCTACAATTCTATTTGCACATGCTACAGCTACATGCAGCTGAAACATCATTGCATTCCCCTGATGTTTAGATCCTTGTTACAAAAAGCACTCTCTGTTATTCTAATTGTATGCCACAAGGTCCCTGAAGAGTTACAGGAGCAAAGTTTCTTTGCAGTCTTGTGCCTTTCACATTATCAGGTGTTAATCTTGAAGCTCTTTTATTTTATTTATTGACTGACTGTTTCAGTTACTGTTTGTGTGGAAAATACAGGACTGAACCCATTGCAAATGAAATTAGCTTAGTTCAGGCTGAAACCAAGATCACCCTTGTCCATTTACTCAGCCAAGGTTCTGAGGTAAATGCAAGTAATTAGTAATGTGAAGTTGTCTGGGGCAGGAGATGCATTTAAGGAGAATTTTTTTCTGAAATATCAGCATAAGCTTTCTTGAGATTTGTAAAGAACAAATAACTCCTCTTGCACCTTTCTTCCCAAACAACCTCTTGAAGGGCAGCTCCAATTTTCTTGATACATAATTTGAGATGGAAAAGGAACACTCGGTGCAAGCGAAAAGCGCCAGATTCCAAGGAGTCAACACAGAACCGATAACTTTTTGATGAAGCATTTAATCAATTTACAGAATTCGCTGCCACTAAATATTATTGAGAAAAATAGGCTACCAGTCTTAAAAAAAATAGATTCAACATAAGGAAACATTTGCAGATGCAACAGCATGGTAGAAAAATCCATAATTTGACAGAATATAGGCCGAACACCTGTTAGAGTGAACAAGGAAAGACATGATCCTTTCCCTTTTTGGACTATCTTCAAATCCCTCTTATTCTTGTGAGAATGAGACTGATCAGCCCTTGTGTAGAGGAGACTCTTTCTAATCAGCTGTCTCAGCATGGGTTCCACGGTCTACATTTGACCGTAGCTGTGGTTAGACGGTATTTTTGAAAGAACAGAGCTTATGAAATCCTATTTCTGTAGTGTTCCCCTTTCTCTTCTGAACTCAGCTTTACTCTCCTACCATTTGTTGGAAGTAGCTTACTGTTTGCCTTTGTGTGCAACTGTGCCTACCTTCAAAGCCACTGTATGCTATTGGCAAAGAAGAAGAATAAACACAGATGGAGGGAATTCCATTTTCAGTTCAAGCAGCCCTTCATACAAGCCCAGCGTGTCAGTAGCTTCTATTCTGTGTTAAATTTTACCTTCACATGACGCTTCCACAAAGGAGCAAGTGCTTTTGTTGAGGACTCCTTGCCTCTCTTTGAGGTATCAGCTTCTGACTCAAAGTGACTTTATCCCAGATTCCCTTTCAGAGAAGGGCTCAGACTCCCTGATTATCGTGATAAAAAGTTAAACCAGCACAAAGCAACAGCGATGGATCAGCAAAGCAAAAAGTATTAGTCAAAAGATCCATAACTAATACAGCTTCATTTTTAGCGTCAGACAAATGTCATTCCTATCATTAATTTGCAGCTGAAATCATATATCTGTGAGCTACAACATTTAAAGGCTTGATTCTCCAGTATTCTCTTACATATGGCTCCCGCAGTTCTGTTTTCTGATTTCTAGAAGTGCTACCTGGTGCTACTTTGAAGGACAATGGGAATGTAGTTCAAAAACACTGCTTCTAAAGCATGTTCGTTGTTTATTGTTAGCCATGCACTGTGTATAAAATGAACTTTTTTTTAATAGTGACTAGAAACCAAAAGCCATAAAACTTATAGTACCAGGCATATTCCATGTGGTCTGCAGCACATCCTCCCCTCAAAGGCTCACTTAGTCATACTCCCAGAAATTTTTGTTCACATCTCTGCTAGAGATGAACCAAAATTATAAACTGCTTTTGCTAGATACTAGTAGATCATTCGCTAAAAAAACTTTGACTGCTAAGAGGAAAAAGTGTATGTTCACATATGTACATGTGAAACTGTGCTTATGCAACAAATAACTGGGCACTTTTGGAGGGGAGAAGACTGGTCTACTTTGATTTGGTTGGTTTTAGTGATTTGTATAAGATTTAGCTGAAAGAGGCTCTTTATGTAACAGACAGGGAAGTAGAAAAGAGGAACAAATAATAGGTTAAAAAGAGATGAAAATAATTCTAGGTTTGAAACATTCCACCACACCTACAACTGACAAACTCAATAAAAGGTGGAAAATAAAAGTACTCTAAATGTCAGGTCTGTCATCTGTATTTTCTTGATGTGTTTCTCTTTTGTAAATGTGTTTTCAGTTTTGTAATCAAGATTGTGACTCCTTACTTTATTAGAACAAAACTTGGTTTTATTGTGCTTTTAAAGTAGACTCAGGTTATTAACAAAAACAATTAATATGACTTTCTAGAGAAGTAATGAATCCAAATTACTAGTGGTGGAGACGAACTATGTGGGACCTCTGTAATCAAACACAAGTTTGAGAATCTTAGAGTGGTGAAGGTTTTTTTTTGCCAGACTGTGAACATATGAAAAGCAAGAAGTGTCTCCCAGAGGTGGGCCTTCCACAGCCCTTTTGTCAGAAAAGTTGAGAATCAGTCCTATGGTCGTAAGTCCACATATTATGAGTGTGTGTAAGCACAGCAAGAGGTCCAGAAATCCTCGAAGGGAACGTGTCCTCAGTGGAGAAAAACATGACAAATCATATGGAAGAATGACTAGTTTCTCCTAAGCACTGTCGCAGTCACAATATCAGTTCTGTCTAAGATGAGGTAGTTCAGTTGTACCAACTTCAATCACAGATGTTGTAAACTTTAGCTGAAAGAAAAGAGCATGAAGGTGATAGAAAACAGTAGCTTGTAACACAATGTGAAAGACATCCATGGAAAAGACAGGAAGGTTTTAATGGTGCTTACAATATAACTAAGGAGCTGAAAGTAAAATAGAGAAATCTTAACTTTAATATCTTGCAGAAATTGCCGATATATTAAGTGCTATACTAGCGTTTGAGATTAATCAGGGAAAGGTCTTTATTTGGGACATCTAGAACTCAACTGCGACAAACACCTTAAAATCCACAGGAGAGACTTTCAGATGTCAACACGAAAACAGAGCCATGGTCTAACAACCTTTCTTCATCTCTAACTTCTGTTTTTCATTGCAAAGAAACATCATTATTTCAGTTCAGAACAAGTAGTAAGAATTTAATTTTTATTTTCTATTCATTTAACTACTGAGAATTTGGGAGATTATAGAACTTTCAAGAATATTTACTGAATATGATGTAACAAGACTCAGACAAGCTCTGTTCATTGAAATTTTTTTCAGTGTCTAAAGTTTATACAGTCAAAGAGTAAACATATGATACAAATGACCATATCATGCAAGTGACATTATTCACTTAGAAAAAAACATTTGGGATCAACAGTTAAAACTAACACATTTCAACATGTGTTGCGTGGATTACAAAGAATACTGCTTGCTTTTGGCTTTTTTTTCTTCAGTAGGATGGGTACATTTTGTTAAGGAAGTTGTTTCTGCTGTGAGCAGCAGCCTTTGAATTACGGTCTCAGTGTTTTTGTCTTAGGGAAAATTTCACTTGCATGGTACTGGGACCTCAGAAACACTAGATTATAGATGCTTCAATGTTTCTGAAGGTGGCACATTGCCACATTATTGAATACACATAGGGTGGAGATGAACTTGAATTTAATTTGAAGGATGTTCAGTATTTGTCATATTTTAATCACAGTGATGGAAATAACATAACCTTTGGGTTAGACAAAGGCATGGACCTGCAGATGCTCACAAAAATAATATTCCATTGAATTTCATTGCCTTTTTCTATAGTGTATCCCACTGAACTTCAGTGCACAGTGCATTTTACAGCTAATCCACATGGTTTATCAGGTGGTTGGCAAGCTGGGAGCCCAAAGGTTTGAACTTCCTCTAAGACAAATTTCCAGTGCTTTTGCAGTATCTTTCTTATTTTCATCCACAAAGAGCAGCCTGTTCAAGGTTCACTCACTTGTGAAACAAGGTTAAATGAAGGTGCTAAAGGTACAGTCTTCATACATTGTGTAAAACACTCATATCCTATATATACAGTGATTTCAGCCTGAAGTTCTCAAAAAACCGGTAAGCTTTGTTCAAATGATTTACAATTCCATAGGAAGCTGCTGATGGCAATAACCTCTGTGCCCTCAGATGGTAAATTACTATTTGTGAGTTATGGGAGATTCTGTGTCATTGCTGCAGCACTGTAGAATCCTCTTGCTCCTAAAAGACTCAATTTGGGAAGAGAGTTCTACTATAACTAATATTTACTATGAAACAGCTCAGTCAGCACATTTCATTAAACTGTAACAAGGGGTTTGAGAGCAGCTGCGTTGAGTGATTTTGGGAGTTTGCTGAATTGAGTTGTTTTTCTAGCAAGGTAAATGAACTGTTGAACACTGCAGATTTCTACTGTGTGGTAGATGAGAGCTGCACCACGCTGGGATGGGTCCAGGGAGCAATCAAAGAGGCACATCCTTTTCCAGTCCCGTGGAGGACTGCTCTGTCCTTTGGGATTCATTATGGCTTCCAAATGTGGTAGGCAAGCCTGTGCGCCTCTGATTTTGCCTTTTTAATTATAGTAGTTGTAATATAGCGACTTCTTTAGAGTTTAGTATCTGAATGTCCAAATTATTGTACATTCGCCAGCCTCAGATCCCTGCTTTCCTATGCTGAGTGTGTTTCTCTTGTGGGGTTTCCCCCAAATCGATATAGTATTTTTGTGACACAAACTGATTTCACTGATTCAAAATCTTCCTGCCGTTTGTGTTCTCTGGCAGGCCAACCACAGTTGTACACAGGATTTGCAGCGTAGACCAAAGATGTTATAATTTCCAAATGAACCTTTTTTTTCCAGCCATTAAGGGACCTGACTACTCCCTTCTTCCCATACTGTTTACCCTGATTCTGGTCTGCTGCCAACGCTTCCCACCTAGAACACCTGCACTGGGCTAAAAAATGGGATTTATTTGTTCTTTTTTTCAATGACAGTGACAGAAAGATAATATCAATGTAAAGTGTGTATTTGGCTGTGATGGAATTCCCGTGGATGATCTTGCCTGGTCAATCCACAGACTCCAAATTGGTGCTCAAAATTTTAGGAGCCAAACGTAATTTTCTAGCAAAAACTATTTTCCTGGCTTTCCTTTAACATGCAGGTGCTCCTAACTAGGAATTAGTAGGGCTGATTTCCTGTGAAAATAATGGACTTTTCTCAGAAACTTTAATTTTTGGGTAATAAAGGGCTGCTTCCATCAAGGTGGCCATAATTTGATTCATTGTCTTTATTTCAATTGAGCCTTTCTACTTTGATGTAGAGGAAAGGATATTTTTTTCATTTACATTTCCTCAAAGATTAATGGTATTATGCGAAGTTTATTAGTAAGTAAAAAATAATAAAAGTAGCAACAACTTCAGATTTCCTTGATGTGTTATGGGATGTAAGGAAATAGTAGAAACAAATTCCATTCATTGTGTGGACACTGGTTGAATAAGGAGTTTTCCTTATTATGTTTTAAGAACTTGTGCCAGAAGTACTGAGAGTAAAAGACCACTGTCCTTTCTGAAATTTCTTTTTTTTTTTTTTGTTTATTGCTGAATGTAAGAGTTGGGAATCAGAAAATGACAGATGGGAAAATTTGAAGTAATTAACCTGCAAAAGAAAGCAAAGAATGATACTTTTCAAGCCTTATAAATCCACTTTTACTTTTAATTAATTATTTTACAAATGTTATGAGCAGCATTAGATTTTCTTGTGTTTCAAAAGAGAAAAATATGGCTTAAGCATCATGGCATCATCTTGAGTTTATTTTTAATATTAGGATTTCTACTTTACGTCCACTATTGCACATGTGTTCCAAGGAATGGTAATATATGATCGCAATTACAAGTCTGGCACAGAAGTGTAAAGGATTAGTGTTTCTGGCCTGTAATTATTCTGTAGAGATCTTTGTCGGCAGGGCCTGTTGCAAACTGAGAAACTGGAACACTTACTGTTAGTTCGAAGCACTTACTGTTTAGGCAGTTCAGTTTATGTAGCTCTGGAGTTTCTGTGGAAATATTTTAACTCCGTCTGTACATATCATGCAGATTTCTGCTGAATGTTTTGGTTGGTTTTGGTTTTTTTTTTCACAAAGTACAAATAATACAGGAGGATATGTATAGCATTTGCTATTCCTCCCAAACACAACAGGACTCCAGTCTTTTTAGAGACATCCTAAGGCAGAAAAAACCTGATAAATAGCAATAGCAGCATCCAAATTGCATTTTGTATTCTCAAAGTATTTTAAAAACACTAATTAAATATTATAGCACCACTTAAATAAACAAGCAAATTAATGCAGGACCTTCGATTTCCTTTGAGCAAAATGACCTCTACACTGTGTAATCTTTCTCATAGCATGGACAGCAGCTCCCGTTGCAGTCCCAGGGATGGCTCAGCTGTGCCGCTAATGCAAGCAGGATATTTGAGGCAAAGCCCAGACTTTCAATGGACTTTGCAGTGGTCTGCTGTAAGCTGTTCCAGTCATGGCAGCTGAACTAACTGGCCTTTTCCCAGTGAGAAAGAGTAGATTTTACCAGCTCTGGTTAGATTTGGCCTTGCTCCCTTCCTCTTAAGTGTGCCTAGCAATGCAACTTCTTTGCCTCTCACTAAATAATCTGTAATAATCTGTCTTCTATAATAATAAAGAAAAAGATTGTAAACTGGAATTTTGCAGTCGACTTAATGTTCTAAATTTCCATGCCAAAAAAACATCATGAATGTCAAAAACATTTCAACATTTATATCTCCTTGAGTTCACTAGCAGTATGGACAGCTGTGTCTTGTTGGTTGTATTTAATAGTTTTAATCTCACTCCATTTTTATCTTCATACTCTGTGTAGTCTTTCTCATGATCCTTCATAACAAGCAAAAAGTTCTAGTCCTGAGGCTAGGATGACAGTTAAGCAGATGCTGTTTCAGTTCACAATTACAATTTCTTCAAGGCTATTAGGGGATATTATGGCTGGACAGGCTGGCAGACCACCCCCCGCCCTAGGATTAAATTCATCGTCCCTGACATCAGCCACTAAGGGAAAGGGATTTGCAAATGCCTTATTTCAGCTTCAGGAATAGGCAGTTTTACATTTTCTAAATGTTAACTCTGCTAATGTGTAGTTTAGGAGTGATGCTTGGGAGTTCAGTATAACACTCCTATGTCAGCAGCGATCCTGCTTTGTAAGGTGAATCATGCAAAATACTATGGTTTTAAACGTTTTCCTGTAAATTTATTTAATGGCAAAATGGCCACTTTGTCATCATTGTAATATTCTTGGGAAAGAAAATCTGTCGTGCAGTTACGACTTTCTCCTAGGGCACTTAGTCTTGTCTTTTTTCTTTTTTTTTGAGTATAAAAGTAAAGCAGAAAGGGAGCATTGTGCAGATCCACAAGTGCCAGTGCAAAATGAAGTTGTCTGAGCTTTCCAGTCAGTCAGTGTGCCAAAGCCAGAAGTGTATCATAGAACCAGAAAGAACAACCTGGCCTAGAAATAGGTACTCTGCCATATCCTCCTGAGTAGAACAATTCTCTGACTGGGCTGCTGTGTTTAGAAGAGGCCCCATCCTACTTACCTGTCTGTACAGGATAAGGTGCATTTTTGCAGCATTTGTTCTTTTTCGCATCAGTGGAGCAGAGGGATCGGAAAAGTTCACTGAAAACTCCTGTTAGGGCCTGTGTAGTTTTTTTCTTAGGTAAACACTATTAAGGAAAGCTAAAGATGATTGAATTTCAGTTTGATAGCTGTAGATGGGCTTTCTCAGCTGTGGGGTTTTTTTTTAACACTGTATGTGGCATCTATGCTTTGTCACCAGTGACATTTAAGAGAATATTTTCTCTCAGCATTGCCTTCTGATGAAAGGAAGGATTGAAGATGTTTCCCAAATACACAGTCCCAATGTTTCTTGTGACTATTCTTTTAAAGGAGATGGGGGAAAGGGTTAGTGCCTTTTCTTCTGCTTCCAGGTGGATCTTTCTGAAGCATTCCCAAGTACCTCTAAAGAAGCAGTGATGTCTTAGAGGAAAGCCAGATGCCTCAACACAGATCTGGGAGAGTACACGACACTGTCTCTCCTGATGGTCTTATCGCTTGTTACAGTTTTTCCATCATGGACAGTAATATTTCATTAATCTGTCACATGGAATTTCATTTGAGAGGATGTAGTATGTTAGAATTTTTGTCAGTTTTACTGCTCAGTAGTGATTTATAATAGTCTGTGAAATTAATGTATTATTAAAAATATGTCTGCAGCTCTGACTGTGCATTATGGCACATTCAGAAGATCTTGTCTTCTCTTAGAACACCCATATCCAAAATCTATTTATTTCATTTCCCACTTGGAGTACTTATCTTGTAGCATTTTTGAGCTGTAAGTATGCAGCCATTTAAAAAGGGATGAAAAAATGTCTCTAAACTTTGTATTTCAGCCAGGTATAATTCTATGCAATCAGGATTAAACATAAAGAAATTGCATATTGAAACATTTTAGTCAATACTCCAGAGTATCTTTCTGCAAATTGAGCAGTGTGTCTCTTGGTACATTTTTTTGTTTGATCTCCATTACTCACTGGTTTACAACATTTTCTTTCTTTTTTATTCAAACTATTTTTAAATGCGTACCGCTGCAAAACTTTCCTTAAAGCCAGTCATGCCTGGGACTTTTCTCTTTTCCATTTTTCCTTTTCCCACCCTTGCCTTTCCTTGTCTTGGGCTTGCCTTTGGGCCAAGACTTACCCATGTTATTTTAGCTGGATGCAGAGTTTCAGAACCCCTCACTGCCTTGGTCTGCTCCCAACCCAGGGAAGCACAGCTCAACCTGGTTGTATGGTAATGCTTGAGAGGGACATGGTAATACATTGCCTGGATGAAAGCTGACAGTGCTTTGAGAAATATGACAGTACCTCTGCCCTTGATCAGGCTTCCCATTTGAAAGTTTTCATTTTGGTAATTACATCCTTCCCAGATAGTAGCCATAGTCATTGATCATACTAATATCATTATAACTGATTCCTGTAAGTCACCTTTTAAAGACACTTTCTATGGTTTCTTTCCCCCTATATCTTCTTATGCAGTCGCAGGATAAGACTTTTTCTGTCTACCCTTCATCTGATTGATTAGAAATGCCACATACTTCCTTTACGTATAGCCTGGTAATATACACATCACATTTCTTCCCTCGGGATCTTAATCAGAACAAGTAATGGCCTTTAGCTTTTCTCATTAGCAAAATGGAAAAGCACCATACCCAATCCATTAGAAATACAGCATTGTAATATGAGCTTATAGAAAAATGGCTGTGTGCCAGCAGACATGGATTGAGTTTACCTTAAAGGATTTTCTGTTAAAAAAAAAAAAAAATGAAAAGAAAAAAAAGTCACCCTTTCTGTCTGGCAAGCAAACATTTTGAGCCCTAACTTATCACGCCTGTCTGTCAAACATTTTTCTGTTGCTCCTTAAGTGCTGTTTGGACAGCTCTGTCATATAAAGGGCATTCATAAGGAGGAAATATGGGTGTTTGTACATGCATTAATGTCTCCCCCAGTGTTGATTCCCTTCCTGGATTATTCTTCTCCTATTCCATCTCCTATCAGTATTGAAGGGAGGAGAGGAAGTTGGAAAGATTTTGTTATATTTTGCTTTGGTTTTAATTTTTCACAGAATGTGCTAACCTTAAAAAATGCAACAAGAAAAAACATTACAGCATATTCATCTATCATGCATTTACCTGAGACAGTTGCTGTGCTTTTTTTAGCCCTGTCTAAAACTATTTACAATCAGTACACTGACAGTGAGGACAAGACTGATTAGGAGGGCTTTTTCCCCACTGAAGTGAATTGCTTTTCACTTGGCCTGGACTTTATTAGCCCTAAAAATATTAAAATTCATACACCAGTATTTGTGTTTATACTATCTAGAATTGTAAGAGGGTGTTAAAGCACAAATCTGTACCAACTGGTAATTGTATATAATTTGAAAGCGTATGAGCTGGTTCTGTCTCCTTTGGAAAGCTACCACTGAAAGAATATGAAGAACAGCCTTGGAATGCTGCTGTTCTGCCAGCACTAAAACACATCTGTTTTACTGGCCCCTTCAAGCATTGCTAATGTGATTCCTGGGAAAATAAGTGCTAAGCACATCCATAAAGCTGTATTAAATAATGTCTTGTGGCAAATGGGTACTTGCAGTTTTGGGGTTTTTTTGTAAATACACATCAGGTTTCCCAGGTCTTAAGTTGCTCACCTGCACAAAGTGAGATTCAGAGGTGAAGCATCAAGCTGGCATTCTTGCCTGCTTCATTTATGGTTCGTCAGCTATGCAGATCTCACTTTCTTAACAAAATAGACTGGCCCAGTACACGGTAAAGAAACCAGTACAGTGAAATAGTGTGGAAGACCTGCAGGAGTCAAAAATGGGAGGTGTTCTAAAGGGACTTCTTTAGTACAGCTTTGGAATGGCAAAAAAGCAAGGCTTAAGGCAAGGAGAGGTGATTTTTTTGGAAGTATTGGCATTTTTATCTCCTTTCTATTTCTGTTTTGTTCTTTTGCTGTTTTTTTTTTTTTTGTTTTGTTTTGTGGGGTTTTTTGTTTTTTGTTTTTTTTTTTACTTTCTGGTAACTTTCCTCTTCCTCTCCTTGTCATTTGGATGAAACAATGACAAACCAGAAGAGATTCTTTGTAAGTTTTACTACAAGGTAAGTTTAGGAGTTCAACACTGTAAGCAACTCTTCGCATAGTAGACAAGCTCATGACGTGGCAATATAGTTCAGTGCACTAAGCCAGTGCCATGCTAAAAGGCAAGGTCTCTCCTTTCATTATGCAGCCTTGGAGCTGATGCAGAGTGATGTGCCTCAGAGATCCTCACACAGTTCTTAATTAACATACTTATGGGCAGAGTTCATAACGTTCTTGCTCAGTCACACTCTTATCAGTAGGGCATTTGCATAAATTTAAGGGCCCTTTTTCCCATAAGAATTACAAGAGTGTGTGGAAAGTGAGAAAAAGGAAGACCTCAGAGATGTACTTACTATTGCCACCTTCCGGAGCCCTGCCACATAAGCTAAGCTAGGAATCATGTAAATATATTTAAAGATTTTAACAGACCACTTCATATGCTAGTAAGAAGCAATATTTCATACTGGATTATTTTAAAGCAAAGTCCTTTAAATATGCTGAAGTTACCACCAGCCATTAAAGATTACTGTTCTCTATTATCCACCAACCTTTCCAAATATAAACATGGCTGATCTTTTTGCCCAGGTTACAGACAGAAGGAGAGCTGGCTGAGCAACACCCATGCCTTCCCATTTGTGGGAAATCCATCTTATGAAATTTGGTTTCATTCTTATTCATCTTCTAAAAACTCAAAAGAAAACAGAAAGATTCTCCCTTGAGCCAGAAATTCCAAACAAAAAAATAGTTTTCGGAAATAACAGCTCACAGCGTTTCCAATACAAAGTATATTCTGCAAGATCTTGACAGCTGCCAACTGGTTTAAATATCCCACTCAGTTGCTGTCCTGCTCCATGTCAGCTTTCAGGCAGCAGCTGCAAAGCACTCCCAGGATTTCATGTTCCAGAGCAGCCCCACCTTGTCTGATGCTTTGGACAGGCTTCCAGATCTCATGAGTTGTCTTACGGGTCTGCTTACGGAGGACCAGATTAGTTCCATAAGCCGCATCAGAAAACCCCGAGAATGTTGCTTTGGGCAAGCAAGTTGGTGTGATTGTCCTGGAAGAAAAGCAGGGCATCAACTTGAAGACTGAACAGGGACTGTCAGCTCTTGGGTGTACAGGAAGAAGCAAAGACATTCCAGGGCTTCACTTGAGACCCTAGATGGCATTGGTCTTAGGGCTTGCAGACTCCCATCTCAACAACCCTAACTCTGTGTTGAGCAGCCTGGAAGCTCCAAGTGCATGTTTTGCAGGACATTTGGTGACACATACCTGAGAGCATGTTGATTTTCCTTGTATGCTTAGGCATAAGGAACATGTGTTTCCCCCTGCCTAAGCCTGGACTTGCATCTTCACCACTAATAAATGAAGACAAGCTCTTAAGGCATCCCTAGTGCCACTGTTAGCTTCCAGTGTAAGCTCCAATAGGAACCATGTTTGCTATTGTGATGTGATATCTACAAGGTATTTTTTGTACTCTAAATTGGCAAGTTCTCCTCCATCTCTAGATGCAGAGTACTTGTGGGCAGTCGATTTTGTGAAGCACTGAGATTTTTTTTTTTTTTTTTTTTTTTTTTCTCCCTTCCACCTCCACCTTTCATGCAGGAGGTGATTAAATTCCTCCTGTTTCTGCGAGAATTAGAAATACTAATATTCAGGTGACTTTTTATGTGTTTCTACTGTGCCTTTTTTTTTAAGGTTGTAATTGTCCCTGCTTTCATCTGCTTCATTCTTGGACAGTTGGCCCATGAGCTATCCACTCATGTCTAGTCTGAAAGAACAAATGGAAGGTGTATGTGATCGATGAGCAGCTGTTATTTAACAAGTCTAAGTGGTTCTCCTGTTGTTTTAACAACAACCTCATCCATACAGTATGGACATTTGCACACAGCAGTCTGCTTCTCTTTAAACTCTTCAAATTCATGGAGATCTAGTACCCTCTAGAAGACATGTTTACCTCTCAAAAGCAATTATTTGTTCATATTAATGGATATGTTATTAATAATTGCTTAACGTGCTGATGTGTTTAGAGTTTCACTGACACATTTATTTATTTACTCATGTTGAAAATATTAAAATGGAGAGATCAGTCTTCCTTCATCTTACTCGCAGCCATTCATCAGCGACTAATTGAAAGAATTGTATTCAGATGGAAATTCCTAAGAATTTCCAGCCGAGGGGGTGCATAGGGAATTTCTGTGTCAGAAGAAGCAGTTATAATTCTCCTCCATCATCCCTTTATTGTTCAGGATACAGGATCTGGAAGAAAAATATGAATGTGACAGAATCTCAGTGATTACTGACCCTGGCTGACTGGGACTGATGCAGTATACTCTTTTGTTATAATATAGTCACTGTACCCGTGTTTTATACAAGGTGCTGCAGAAAGGACAGTCTTTAATAAATCATGCACTAATGCATGCTCGAAAAATCACCCCAGAGACCTCATAATGCATATTCACAAAACAGGTGCATAGAGGGTATTAAAAAAAAATACCTTTTTTGTAGAGAAATGGACAAAAACTAAAGAATTAAGGATTGACAGTACAACAAAATGCAGGAGTCTTGGTGTTTGTTTTAGGCATAGGAGTAGTCTTGCTGTCTTGCAAATGTATCCATCGGTCCCATGACATTATTAGAATTATGCAAATAAGCTGTATTTCACTCTTGAGGCTATTCATGTACGCAGTCGTACATCGAGAATCAGTCTACATTTCTGTACAGCCTCCATGGATCCTTGCCTACATGTGGATCCTGCCTGCCTTGTGCTTTGTCACAAGGAAGAGGAGTGAAAATATCAAGGGCTTAAGTGCACTGACATGGGCTCTAAGGATCACTGGCACCCTGAGGTCAAGGTCAGCTTGATATTATAGCTGTGTATAAGCTGATAGTATAAACAACTTGTTATGAAGAAGTATTCCCATACGAAGTTTCACTTGCCTTTAATGAAAAATAGAATCAAAATGGGAACTTAATTTTCACATCCTGATGGGTTTTCCTCCATTTTCACCCTTTTCGGACGTTAGTGAGATACCTGAAAGTGATTTGAGACTCACCAAGTTCTTTTGTTATGCTGGCCTTCAGAATCCAAAAAGTGCTTAAAACAAATGAGCTGGTGTTTTATTTATCTGTTTCTACAGACATTCCTGGAGTGCTGTTTGCATTCTCTACAGTTTTTACAGACGCAAGATTTTGTATGCTAGTGGGAGCATGGTGCACAGCTGTATGTGGTGATCTGACTGTTCTCACATTTGTTTACTCTAAATAGTCTTTATCTGATTAGTCCTGATCGTTCTGCTTTAGTAGCAGGCCTGAATTTCTGAAATAAAGAAAAGACCTGTTAGCTGTGGGGGGTTTAGCTCAACTGCACTGTTTCTTTAATACCTTTGTATTACTCTGGTTTCCATAGGTAGGGATTTGTGAAGGATGCTTGGAACTCCTGAAGAGAAAAGGAGATTAGTTTGTAAATATAGTTCTTGAAGTTATTATTCCTTCTACCTTCATTTAACTTGCTCAGAGTTAGGTAACATCTCATTAGGAAGGTTGAAAAGGAAGTGATAGCTGGTGTTCCTAAATACGTTTGTATTACTGAGCAGCAGGGAAGGAAGGTTAAATCTTATAAAGATTTCTATTCTCTGCCTGAACAATGAATGCAGTGTCCCAGTGATGGGATTCTCTTGAATGACAGCACTGTTCTTGATAGGGCTATGGTAATTGTGTGGTAAAATACCATTATATTATTATATTTTAGGCCAGGCTGATAATTATTAGCAAAAATATTGTAATATATGCAAAAACTCCGTATCTTTTATTCTCACATTCTTTAATTGGGAAGAACTAAGATTAATAACAGCCATTGAATAATTACAGGATTGAGCTGGAAAATGAGAATGCTTCTGGGTAGCAAAAGATATCTGAAGTTTAAAGTAAAAACTGTGGCAGCTGGATATTGTGTTTCATTGAACTGCCGCTGGCGCTGATGAACTAGATGGTCTTTTTCTCTTCCTGGGTTCCTACACCACCATGCTATACTGTGGGATAAGAATACACAGCAAGACAATGTTCTTTTCTATTGGAGAGCAGGGTATTTTGAAATGAGAAGGTGGAGCCAGGGACAAAAAAGCAGCAGTTTTATTCTATATTTCATTAAAGTTATAACCACTTCTCAATGGTCGAAGAGAGATGCAATTTTTGTTCTTTGCAGGGAGAGAGATTTGAAAGTGGAAGGGCAGGTTTCCTTCATGGAAAGAAAAAGAAAAATGGATGATAAAAATAAATCCTGCCAACAGTCTCATTTCCCTCAGTTTTCCAGCAATGCAAATGTTTTCACATAATTCTGTTAGTGATGCAGTGTCTAGACTTCTCAGATGGTTTATAAAAACACAAACAAACCCTGGCATTAATTCTGAGAATCCTAAAAAGCTAAGTCATTATCACTGTGCTATAGCTTATGCAGTGATACAAAACCACAAATAGTCACTGAAGACCAGACTCTGAAGTCATTACTCATTTAAGATATGTGGGTTAGCATTTACTCACATAAGATGTCCAATTTAATCTCTTTTCAGCAGGCTGTTGTGGTGTAAATGCTTACTAGCATATAATGGTATAAGGATTCTGCTCTTTGCACTTCGCTCTTACCTTTTCTGAAAAGGCTCTCTGCTTTCTCTGGAGCATGTAGGTTGATGAAGTAAGGAAAGTTGAAATAAGGATCTTTGTTTCTTTCAACACATATACATTTATGGAAAAAGAAGGCAAAACTCCAGAAATAACTTTTACACATAGATTTTATAAAAGGCCTCTTCTTTAACATTTATTCCTTGCACATTGCCTCTTGTCCTTAGTAAGCCTACTAATTCTGAGTAAGTGTTGCTCAAGGTTTCCAAAGCTACTCCAGACTTACATGTTAATGTCTGATTTTGTAAATTCTTTCTGATTTTCTTTATACCAGGAAACTAATTCAACATTGAACAGGTTATCAACTATTATCACTCTGTAAAATCTCACAATACCCATAGCGGCCAAGAGAGTCACTGTATATCCAGTAGGTGCCTTCTAATAACGGCTGTCTTATTGCATAGGCAACTGGATCTATGCATAGAACTGTACTTTAGGATGGTTTCTTATACTTCTGTTGATGCTAACCTTCAGAGTTTAAACAATTTTTTTTGTCCAAAGTCTTCTGGCAGTATAAATGAAAATGTTCAGGCTTGCAAGAGGTACTCATTCTTTCCAGCACTGTCTCAGTTGAAGTTCAGTAACTAATAGCTTTTGTAAGAGTTGTTTGCTATGTATCGTAGCTTTTAGGCACTTGCCTGACTCTGCATTAACCTAAACCAAAGAAAGGCGGGTCAGAGGCTTACTAGGACAATGTGGATATTGCCTGTACCATAGGCTCTATGTAAAAGCTCCTGAAAATTCCCTGCAGGTCACTCAGCTCCAACTTTGATGGGTGAAACTTACCATCTTACAGCAACCTGCTCTCTCACTCTGCCTTCCTCTTGTTTTTCTCTTCCCTTTGCCTGCCACCTTTATGGGTTTAGTGTTTCCTGAAGGGCTTAACAGGAATCTTGGTGGAGCCAGGCTGGAATACCCCACTATTTGCAGGTCTGTAAGAGCTGATGTTGCTCTCTGAATTAAACATGATCCTTCTCACACTTTAATTTTGTCCCCTCTCCCATTTGTTACCTCCTTTCATTTAACTCTTTGTAGTCACAGAGGGTAATACCTGAAAGGAGAACAGAGGTGTAAGTGTATATTACTACTGTCTCATTTTCTAGCTATATATTTTTTGACATACTTAAGCAGTTTCAAACATGTAAAAACGAAAATCCCATTGGACAAGATGTGAGCAAAATTGTTAGTGCAACATACAGGCTAAACTGGTGCCCTGATAAGTGCAGTCTGAATTAAGCAATCAGACGTTGTAAAGCATGCATTCTATTGTAGTACTGCACATCCTCAGTGCTGAGAACATACATCCTGTATACTTTATGAAGAAAAAAAAAAAAGATAGTCAGAACTAAGCAGTTTCTACTTTTAGAACTACCAAGCTTGTACAACTGTGGAAGAATGAACAGTGTTTCCTTCTGCCTTGCACATACTTTGTTAAATGACCCATCACATGCAGCTCAAGAATCTTTAATCCTGATGGGAAAATATAACAAAGAAAGAATGGATTTTTTTTTTTCAGATTCTCTCATGTCAGTGCTTACAATACTAATATGTAGTGTAATTAGTTGTGTATCGCTAAGCTGACCATGTGAGTCATGCTGTCTCTTTCACATGTACATCGGGGTAAACAACTTCAGTGAGTGTGAGTGTGGTTCATGGAGAAAATAAATCTCAGTAATGGTCATCTGACCATAAATGCCTTCTTTATTTGCCATCTGTCTACTTCCAAGTTATGTTACTTTCTTGAGGTAGGTGAGAAGCCGTATGCAGGCTATGTGCATCTACAGGACCTATGGTCCCCATGGAGCTGCATCACCCGGCTGTGGGAGGTCCTTAGAGAAAAATCTTCATTCTGCTTGGTCCTGAGCAGAGTAGATACAAAATGTTTAACTTTTCTTCTGAATCTCACATTTCTTTCTGAAGCTCTTTTCCACCTCCCACCTTCCTCACTCCAATCCACCCAAAGCACGTTTTTCATTAAATAGTCTGGGGGACCCAGGGAAAGACGTAGGCTCCGGTGGGCTCAGTGTGTGCTGCGTATGGAAGCTACTAAAAAGCAATGTTCAGGAAGCTTTCTGCTAAAAAACAGCTGTGAATATCCATGAGAAGAACTTCTACTCTTGCATTATCTGAAGCGATTGATGTTAAGTATTGCAACTGACATTGTGTCTTAGCACTGTGTAATCTTCAGTGTATTTATCCTGTGAGATCAGAGAATTAGGATTATGCAGTTCATAAGGGAAAAAAGTGCTTGCAAATTTGATTGAGCTAATGTCAGTTATAACACAAATTAAGCTGTCCTCCTTTTTCATTATACTGTTAGTAAACAAACTAAACTAAAGCACCTTCTCAGTCTTGGCTAACTTTTACTAGGACCAAATTCTTTACCACAAAAACTGTGACTTCATTTATGCCATTGGTGGAGCTAATTTGGCCCACATAATTTATTTTAATTATAGAGCTCTAAATAATACAACCATCATTACGGAGGACGTTCAGATA
This sequence comes from Cuculus canorus, assembly GCF_017976375.1. NCBI lineage: Eukaryota > Metazoa > Chordata > Aves > Cuculiformes > Cuculidae > Cuculus > Cuculus canorus. The sequence goes on from NC_071402.1 coordinate 117,122,048, forward strand.
AGCAGAATACGCTATATACATGGGAGAAGTCTTATTCCTATTGTCCTTCAGGGAGTCTGGCAAGTGGCTTTGGTCTCCAGCACTGTAAATCATCTGCTACTTGACTGCACTCAGTTAAAATTCATGCAAAAAAAAAAAGAAAAAATTGAACTGGGAATGTTATGGGAGGTATGAATGTCTGGAATACCAGAGCAAGCAGGGGTTGGCCACAGCCACCGGTCACACTCAAGTAAACAGAAATATTTCCCCTTGAGGAAATAATGTAAGGTAAGGCAGACAACTGCATCTTGTAAGATTCGTTGCAGTTATCTGCTGGGTCCAGGGGAGATCTCTGAGGAAGTTTAAGTTGAATGTGGCCACTTTATTCTTTAAATTAGCAGTTATAATTAAAATTCTTATATTTTCGTCTGAGTGAAGCTAGCCTGCGTAGGTATTTAAAACCCTTCTAAGTCTTTGCAGAAATTCAAGAAGTTCTTCAGATTAATGTTAAATATTGACACGGTTAGAACAATGCTGCAGAGCAGATGTCATCCCAACATGTGACAGCAGCATTACAAAGCAGAAGGAATGAAGTGGAAGCAGCTCTGGAACACCCTGCTGTAACAGTCTAATTAGTTCCTAATCCATAAGGTAGGAGAATAGCCTGACTGAACTGGGCACAATAGGGATGTTTGGCCTAATGTCTTTGGTGGGTTAGTATTCGTAAAATAACTATTGAATTCAGTTCTCTTTCTGAAGAAGAAGAAAAAGGAACTACGGAAAAGCATGGCCTGGTACAGATACACAGACACTGGGGACACACCTGTCTCTTTGCTCAAGTTAAGGAAAATACCATGAATTTTAGCAAAAATGTTAAATAATGGTTTTCAACACAACAGCTACTTATATTGCAAGTCCGTCTTCTATGTCCCTTATGTTTTCCCCTATAGAAAACAGTTTCATTTAAGTATTTTTTTTCTTCTCCTTGAATGAAGACTTCAGAATTTGGCTGAGGGATTCTCAAATATGCCTTTCTCCAGCATTGCTGCAGAGTCTGCACCCCACTATGCAATTTCATAATGCATGTTTATGACGGGCATATCAAACCATCCAGTTAGTTTAGAACTGAGGTGAGAGAGTGCTTTAAATGTAAATTTTACTCCAAACAGGAGAATAAAATGTTCCTAGCTCTGCCAGGAAGCAAAGCTATATTTAACTCATTTTAAAATTCATCAAATACATTCTGGGCTGATTCAGGTCTTCGGTGTGTCTTTGAAGATAATGTATAGTGGAAGTCTCTTACAGTCACTTGTAGGATTGGACAAATTCTGGGATTCTTGTGGAGACGCGTTTAGGATTGGATTGTAGAAAGAAAAGTACATATAGATCTGGTGACTTAATTTTGATACTGTACTTGAAGATTTGAACAATATCTGTTGCATTCAGTTCAAGAGCTTTTTCAGAAGTGCTGTAGATAAAGAGATTAGTGCCATACAAATGGCAAAACTCATATGCACTCATGAATTTTTAAAAAGATTGTCTTGTAGTGCTTGGGAGAGACAGTATTATAAAGAAGCTAATACAAAGTGTTGCTATAATAATAATTTGAGGAAGTTTCAAACTGCATAGAAAAGATCCCTGGATATTAAGAAGAAGACATAAGAGTTTAGCTAGGGATTCTGTGTACAAAAGGAGACACTGCCAGATATATCTTTCACTTCCTTTATTTTTCCTGTCTCGAATTGCACCTCCCTGCATCTTTGTATCCCTGTAAACTCAATTGTGTTATTGACATGTTTAAACATAGACTGGAATAAACCTGTCAAATTTCATGCTTCATTTTTTGTAGGCATCATTAGATAAGATCAATAAGATTCCAAAAGGTTGTTCAGACTGGTTTTGTGTCTGTGACCATTATATTTATGCTGCTATCCTTTCAATCCTGGGGATTTTTGCAAGTATAATGCAAGTAGGAGTCTCTCAACTTTAGAAACCATATGAACAATCTGAATCTATCTGCAAGTTGTTTACTGTTGCCTATATTCAGATATGACCTGACTTTGAAGTTCAAGATTATGATTTTTAATTGCTAGGTAATTCCTGCCTTTGCCTAACATCCTTAATTAAAAGTAATAACAGGCTATTTACTGTCCAACAAACTCTGAACAGGAAATTGAAACAGCGTCATATGATTTTACCCATCTTGATTGTGGTTTTCTAATGTTCATTTGCATTTGATTTGTTCTAGTACATGACTGCTGCTGCACCTATGCAAGGGACCTACATTCCCCAGTACACTCCTGTGCCTCCAACAGCTGTCCCTATTGAAGTAAGTGTATCCCCATCCATGAAAGTAGAATGAAGGGGTAGCAGAGCTCTGACTTATGCCTCCTTGCATCTGTTGTTTGAAAGAGGCCTAAAGATACTTGATGGCTGCAAGAAAATTAGGACTGTATATCTCTTTCTCTTTTTCTTTTCTGTCTTTTTTTCTTTTCTTCCCTTCCCACACCCCTCTTTTAAAAAAAAAAAAAAAAAAAAAAAAGAAAGAAAAAAACAAAGCTTATTTGCAAGTGTTCTTGTTTTGCATTTGTTTTGTTGTACAGCAGGACATGGATAAAACATCAGTGACTGTGATTGTTTTTTTCCTCATGTATTTGGGAGGGAGATGGGGAGAGACAGGAAAACAAACTCAGCAAGCAGACCACAAATCCAAAAGACATTCCAAGAAGAGAAGATTGCAAGAGGGTTTGATGTGGTCCTTAGTAAGTATAGGTAATTGCTGAAAAATTTAGCAACCAGAAAATGCTATTGAGCAATGGAAGCCTTGTATATACAGACATGGAGGATGCTGCACTGACTGACTGCTTTTCATCTTTGAGGAGAGATTCGCACCCTCCCTTCTTAGGGCTGAGTCATACTTATGACAGTCTAATGAGTAAGTATTTACTCAACCCTGTAGACCACAAGCTGCCGGGAGAGCGTCAGCTTGGTCTCTGCTTCTGTGAAGCTTCGTAAGGGCTGCTGAGCACAGCAAGAGGCAGGAGCCTTGGCATTCTCTTCCCCTTATGCTCTTTCATGATACCTTCTTTTACTAACCACTTCTCCTCTACTCTGGGGTAATGCGAGGAGTGCTATGGTTTCTGTACTTCTGTTTTCAGAGTGGGCTTTGGAGTTTGTGCTATTGCTACTCTGTGCTTTGAGGGTGCTGAGTTAGTAGCACTGTTGGCATGGCTCCATTAAAATCAAGTGGACTCATCCTGGTTTCTCCCAGTTCTTTGCTATTACTGAGGTTCCCAAATGAGGTCTCACAGGAAAGGCTGCTCCTGTTCTGTCATACTGAGCTGGTCATGTTTTAGCCTTTTTTTTTGTTGTGGGATAATTTCGCCCTACGTCTTGTTTGTTTATAAACGGGCTGTGGATGCCTCTTTTTGATTGCCAGTCTTAGCTGTCAAACTGGTCAGACACAAATCTGAACTAAAAGGAGATGGTGGGATTGAGAGTGGTTCATACAGCAGTACTGGCTGCGTACTGTGCTGACCACTGCAAATGAGAAATTAAGGTAATTCTTCCTGAGCCCTCCTCTCTGTGACTCACCCATTCTTGCCTGCTAAGGTAACATGATTTCATAATTATCTACTATAATACTCAAAAAAGTTATCTGCATATACAGCCTGTCTTGTTGTGATCCAGTGATGACGATTATTGTCAGTGTTTATCTGTATTCATTTATCATGAACCAGGACCCCACTATGCTCCATGCTTTAGAAGCAAAGAACAAAAAAAACAGTCTCTGCCCCAGATAGCTTACAATCTCGAGATGGACAAAAGAAGAAGGATAAAGACAGGGAAGTAGACAGAAAAAAGATAATACTGACAGTCTGTTAAGCAATAGATATGAAGAATTTCTGAAAAAGTAAACTGTTATTTCTAACAGATAATTTAAAACAAAATACCTGTTGTTTACATGAGACAAATAAAAACAAAGCAAGTGCTTTGGCTTTGTGCTCCCTCTTCTGGCTCTCTTATGTGCAATACAGTAATAAGGCATGCTCCCTGAAGAGACCTGCTAGTGCTATTCATGTGGCCAACACATCAAGCATGAGAGTAAAGTAAAGAAAATATAACTTACTTTGAAACTGTACAAAAATACTTAAAAATAATATTATTCAGACTGTCTAAATAGGATAAGAAACAGTGGAAAATATTCAATTCATACATATCATATTTTGTGTTTTATTTATCTTTTTTATGTGAATATATAAAGAAAACAACACTTCATTTGAGTTTTGACTTAGTAGATTAAAGTCTTTAGTGTGAAGTAGGTTTATTTTTGAAGGGAACATGAATAAAAGCAGTATGCAGAGGAGGGCAGTATTTTTCTAAGGTAGCTAAAATTCCGTGCAGTCAAACAAAGAATGGGAAGGCTTAGCTTCTGTTTGTATCACATTGCAAATAAAACAAAATAAATATAAATTCACTGTGAAGTTGAGAGAGGGGAGTGAAAAATCAGAAGAGCCATACATATGTTGTGAAAAAAACATCAAGTACAATCCAGGCTCCACTGAAGTCAGGAATTTTGCCTCTGGCTTTGAATGGGCAGGGAACCACCCTTGAAGGTTGACATATTTTCCACTGCAGTGTGTGAAAGCAAGCACTACAGGGGCTGGTACACTAAGGAGGCTTCTTGTTGCTCGATTAGCTCTCTAAAACTGATAGAGTTTGTTGTGCTAGTATGTGGTTCTGCTATGTCAAGCTCTCTTGACCTCTAGAGAAATATGGGACTGGTGAGCTGGTACTGAGCTTTTTTATGTAACTCACTGCAGTGACTGAGTAAGTTTTTCATGTTCTCGTTTGATTCCCTAGGGTGTTGTTGCTGATACTTCTCCACAGACAGTAGCATCTTCATCACAGGAAGCCAGTGGTCAACAGCAACAGATGACAGTGGAAACATCCAGTGAACATGCACCTGCATATTCTTACCAACAGTCTAAGTAAGTAGGCATACACTTTATAATCAGAAAGTTTTGTTTCTTGATAAAAGTGGACCAAATTCTGCTCCGCATTTTTGCAATATACTGAGCAGCTCCGTTATGTTCAGATAAATTATTGATATATAGCAATATAGTTAGCAAAAAGTTTTGGCTGATGGCCTTGCCTTGGTAAAATTTCCTTGAGTTCCTGCCTGCAATGTTATGCTCTCTGCTGCTTTTCTGGACTCAAAAGGATCTCAACAACTGCCTTAACAAGCATCATCTGGGCTAAAGCAGGACCCGATGTCAGAGGTTACAAAGGAGGCTTAAATTTTACAGTGGTAAAAATATTGGCATGGTGCCTGTGTAAAGATTTCTTTCTGAAAGTGTAGTTAGTGAAGCAATTGCCCCAAGTTGGTATTTGTGACTGAAAAACTGCTGCTATGCAGACACTGAGTAGAACTGGCAATGATAACGATAGGGAGAAGCACTACTGTCTTTCTGCTGTCTTCTGCTCCCTGTGTTTGCTTCCCATGGAATAGTTAAAAAAATTCAAAATTTAAACACTGACAGCTGAATCTAGAAATCCTGAGGAGTCCCTTCATCTTCAGAATAATCCTTAAACACTCCTTCTCTTTGCTGCAGTAAAACTGATCCTCACAGAGGGAAGGTTACTTAGTGACAGGGTACTTACCAAAACTAATCAATGTTGGACAGATTCTAGGAAGGAGCCCAAACCCAGTTCTTTATTAATACATGTATATTGAACACTAACATCACTGTGAAAAGAGAATTACACATTTTTTAACTTGAGGAATGAAGTAGACAAGTAGTCAGGCAAGAAATACGTTAGATATGTCAGTCAATGAATCATGATGTAGTGCTTATAGGAGCATGAGACATGAGCTGGTATAGAAAAGATTAGCATTATGCCAATCTGACAATTGCTTTACTTCACTTTTGACCTCTGGAAGTGGAAGGTGCATTTATTTGCCTAGCTTATGAGTAACAAATGGTTTCAGGTGACACAATGTCCCTTTTTGACTGCCATAGAAGATAAGACCTCACTATTTCTTATATCATGCCAATATTTGTCTATATGTATATATTACAAAAGCAATTGATCACAAGGTTTTGTTGATGCACCCGATTGGAGACTCAGCCTACATATTTGTATCCCTTCTAGCTGTCAGTCTTTCTAGCACCTGTAAGTAAATGTTAGCAAAATACATACCGAATATGATGGACAACGAGATAAATATGTGTGACCTTACTGTCCTGTTGGCTTATTTTAATGACTACGTTCTGTAGGAGTTTGGATCTGACCGTTCTCGTGTTCCACTCCCCTGTTGCTTATGTCTTAAAGCATAAGGACTTAGGTTCAGAAGCACTCACAAAGCAGCTGTGAGCAGCGTATTCTGGCATTTTTCCCACATAGGAGGAAACTATATTATAATTCTTTATAGAAATGGGTGCTGTGTTTCTTGCCAGTGTGGTGAATTCCCACCTTCTGGTAGAATGAGAACCCTCATCTTCCTTTGTCAGCCACTGCATTTTTGCAGTGAGGGATATACTTCTAATGGCACTGGCATTTATATCCAGAGAATTTCTTTTTTAATTACACAGGTAGATCCACTACTGATTTTTTTTTGTTTTGTGATGATTATTTCAATATTTTTTTCCTGAAATGTGCCCTCTATTTATATCTGCCAGTTGCAGGCAGAAATGCAAAGTGTGGGAAGCTGTAGAAACAAACCAAAATATACACAGTCTCTCTCTCTTAAAAAAAAAAAACAGCTTCTGCCAGAATATATCAGTAACCATTAATATAAAACCAAGTGAATTTATTTTGCAATTAAAATATAATTTTATTAATCTGCTCTTCGAAGGGCACATTTATTAATAGCAAGCATCATGCCCAATATACAGCAAATGTTTTCAAAGGGAGATGTGAGGAAGTAATTAACATGACCAGACAATGATTTTGTCAGATATAGGCAAAGGAAAAGGCAGACACTATAAAAATTATAAGAGTTGATCAGTCAGGAGGAAAGTTATAACAGTGTATTTCATTATATTTATTTTCTTTGCAACAATCATGAAATTGCAGGCAACGAAGGAGAGGCAATGTACTCAGAATGAACTGGGTGGTATAAGGACTCTGTACTCTCTTTGTAAGTAAAAATAAACACGAGACTTAAAATTTAAGTTCCACTTTTTTAATCAGCATACACATTCTGTTATTTAATATGCTGGCTGCTGCAGTTGAGGATCCCACCCATACATGTTCAGAAATTATAACCATGTCAAAAACCTGCTTACCTATTTTGTAACAATATAGGAGAAAGAGACTTTGTTTTCTGAACAGAGGACTCGACTCTATGAGGAAATCACCTTAATTATTTTAGTCCTGGGCTCCCTTGCTTTTAAATCTTAAATTTTGCGCATAAAAGTGTGAAATATATGAAGTGGAGATAAATGGGAGATCCTTGCCCCTGAAAAGTTACTCTAAGCAAAACTCTGCTGCACAGCATACTCTGATTTAAAATGTGGAAAGAATTACATTTTTCTGGAGCCTTTTGTGGACGAACTCAATGCAAGGTTAGACTAGAGAGTGTGTGTTGTGACCCTTCAGTGGAATTGGTCTTTCAGCATACGGTGGCCGCTTGATCCAAAGAGGCAGGCAGTGAGCATCCAACTTAAGTACTTCTACCCGAAGTTATGCATAGAAAACTGTAAGAAAATAATTAATTCTTGCTCTACACGTAAATATTAATTTTCAGGCTTCACGCAACGAAAAAGTCCTTTGATAAACTTAATATTTAAAATTGAGGTTAGCTTTATGTATACCATACCAGAAAAACAGTTTTGTGGCAAATGTTATATCATCAACATTCTTCACAATTTAACTCTCAATATTAAAATTAATTTTAAACTAAGCAAAAGAAATACACTAATGCTTTCAAAATGAAAGGCACTGAATTTTGTTGTGTTGAACTTTGGTTTGAAAAGAATTCTTTTCCATGCAAGTTCTGAGGGCTGTAGAATAAGGAATAGCTAACCCTTACTGATAGTCCTAGACATGAAACAGCATTTATATGTCATTTCTACGTGTTCCAGCAGATCTCCTGTAGTGTTGCTAAGACAAGTTTGATTTGGCATAACTTTAGATGACCTCAAAACCACAAAATGAGAGTTATATTGTCTAAGAAAAAGATTGGTAGTTTAGCTAATTCTCTGTGCTAAAATTAAAAACTAATATATGATCAAAATTTATATTTTCTCAATTAATATTATCTTGAATGCTTCTACTAAGTTAGCCGTAACCAGCTCATTAAACAGACTGCTTCACAGTCTAACTGTTCTTGCCATCAGAAAGTGTTTTCTTTTTAGCAGTCTGGATGTATCCTCTTATTGTAACTTTATCCTTTCTTTTACTATTAGCATCCAAAATAAATAGTGCCACTTATTATTATGAAAATATTCACTCTTTTATTGTATTAGTCTTGAAATATTTGCTCAGTGTTAAGCCACGTATTCATCTCATTTCAGCGTAGTTAGGCTGCCCATTAAGCATAGCATTAACAAGAGTAAATTCATCTGCTTAGGATGTGTTATCATCCCTAAAGCAGGAGTTCCCCATTTCTGCCTGACTATTTTCAGCTTATTGGTGGTATCATATTTAAGCAGCTGCAGAGTTAGTTTAGCTTGGATAACTTTTAAAGGGAACTGGGTGGAAAAAAAGGAGAGGAGCCTATTTCAAAGTTGTTTTGACTTAATGACCACTTTAATTCAATTGTTTTTACAGACAATAAACAGGACTGAAGAATGTCGGTCTGAAATCTTTGCCTTGAATGGAGAAACTTCACTGAACAAGAAGTTGGCTTCCAGTTTGCACAGGCGTCAAATGAATGCTTTTTTTTTTCTACCTTTCCCAATGAAAACAAAACAGTGTTTTTATGTGCTGTGCAAATGGTTCCGTCATGTAGTCTGACAATTTTATTTTTGCTATTTTTTTTTTTTTTTTTTACCTAAAGAAAAAACCCAGAGGAAAAATTCTGGGTTGACATTTCATCTGGACGAACATTTGAATTCAGAATTTACCTGGAGGTGTAGCTAGATTTTTTTTTTTTTTTTTAACAGAAAAACTGATGATGTCAAGAGGGAGCAAGTTGAGATGAAAACCAATTGTCTTCCTCAAAAATTAAGCTACTCTTTTTCTCTCTCGTTTTATTTTTTCCTCTTGTTTTAAATCTAGAGTGTTTTTTGAGTTTTTGTTTTTTTTGTTTTTTTTTTTTTTAAAGAAATGTTTAGGTAAGGTTTATCTCGAATCTTAATTGCCTTAATTTTAAGGACGTCAAAGGCTCTCAAGGCAAGCTGTCAACGTCTTGTTAGAAAACCCGAGAATGAATCGAAACTGCTCACACCGGTGCTGGTGCAGAAGTTTAATAGACTGAGTTTTTGGGGTGAACAAAAAACAAACTGTACAGTTTAAAAGAAAATGATTTTCTTCTTTTGAAGAAAAGTTGATGATAAAGGAACTGTGGCAACTGAAAGGATTGGAACAATGCTGGGACTTTTATGAACTTTGTCTTAAGTGTTGACAGAAAAAAATTCTAGAAGGCTAAAGCATTTTACAGTAAAGTTATTGAATTGAGAAAAAAACTTGCTGCATTATAGAGAATGCAGGGGTCTTTTTTCTTGCAGAATGCAGATTTTTTTATTTACAAAGCGTGATCGCTAGCAAAAGCATTAGTGCTTTTTATCTGCAGTCTTTTTTATGAGCTTTAAGAAGTTTTTAGTCTGCTTTGCTTGTCACATTGCAAAAACCTAGCTTAAGAGCATTAAAAAAAACTTAAGTAGATAGGAGCTTATGGTCAAAAAAGTGCAAAAAAAGCAATAGATAGAAGAAATTGTTGACAATTTCTGTAGTCTTTCCTAGTTGTGAACAAATGCAGCCTATGGATGGCCTATTTTATACCAAAGATGAAGTGACACCCTAACGCAGTCCAGAAGATAGAGATTTTTTTCTTTTTTTATCTTTATTTGACCTACATGGCCGGACCAGTTCTTACTTTCTTGTTTGTTTAAACTATCTTCCACTGGTGTTTTACATACTGCATATGTTTATAGTGGAAATTTCAGAATACTTGGTATGGGAAGCTTGTTGATGGTGTGCTTTGGAGAACATCCCAAAGCAAGAGGAATTGGGTTACCAACTAATCTGTCCAGGTGGGCTTCAATTTTGATGAGTTTTTCTGTTAAACTGCCTGATATTTGGTATTTCTACTGAAACAACAGTCTTCCTTCTGAATTCCGACATACCACAGATTCATTTCTTCACCTCAGTCTTTGTCATCGTCCAGCATGCATAGCCACCTTAATTCTATGTTTGTTTTTCACTGATTTGTTTGAATTGCCAGTTAGATGCAAGAGAAAGCAAACTTGATCTTTGTTCTCATTTTAGCTCTCCCATACAAGCAGAAATGTTAAAAATGATTTAGTATTGTCATGCAGGCAGGAAGTTAAAAATTTTTCTTCTCTGCTATGATTTCTGTTGTCTTAATATGTTGGCTGACAATCACTAATTAGTATGATGAGGCAAAAAAAAACAAAACAAAAAAAGAAAACTCACCAATTAAATAGAATCCAATGAAACCTGGTTTAGGAATGACACTTATTTTCCGTAGAGTAATCTTGATGATGGCCCTTAATTTTTTACAAACACACAAACAAACAAACAAGGTGAGAAGCAAATCAAAAGATGATTTTTTTTTTCCTTAAGGAGGCAGAAGAGAAGCAGCATTTAAATAAATACATACACATATATCTATATGAAAAATTAAACCAAACATTTTTAAACTTTCCTCTGTCCAGAAGAGAGGGGAAGCTTCATCACATTTATTGTGGTGCATTAGAGACAGGGTATCAAAAAAAACTGAAATGAAAACATATATATTGGATCAATCCAATTCAGCTGCCCAATTCTAAAAAGAGATTTGTGTTTCCCTAACCTGACTTTTTTTGGGGAAAAGAACACAATTATTTTTTTAAATTGATGAAACAAGATCATATTTTTTAACATGGGGGGGAGGGGGCTTCCCAAGTAAACGACTGCTAGGTATGCAACATAGAAAAGAGAGAAATGGGAGTTCATGTGGTTCTTCAGTACAGGAAGAGGGCCTGATTTTCAGAAGTGGTACTCTGCTTTCTCCAGAGTAGTTGTTGATAGTCAACACTTCTGAAAACCAGATGATGCCAAAGGAAGAGAACAACAACATCCACAACATGTTTTCAATTCAGAAAAAAAAAAAAAAAATCTCTTTCTGTTTCACGTGCTGTCTCATTACTTGTTACTTTTTGAAAATGGCACTTGAATTTTGTTGTTAGCTAAAGGTTCCCTCTTTCTTTGGAGGGCATATGAGGGAAAAAAATCAACCTAGCCTTATTTTCTTCCTTTCTACACGTATTCTCTTTCTGTCTCTCTTTGAATTCTTTGTACAAATAGAGATAACCCCAGGCACAGTCAGTTAAATATGAAATAAACACATTTGTTTTCTGTGTTAGTTCTAATGTGACACGCAAAAAGTCTCATTTAGTATCAACAATGAGGCTACAAGGTAGCTACCATGTGGCTGATGAATATGCTGAGGTACCTTCTGTTTCTATTCAGAACTCTGCTGCTTTATTTATACATTCAGAAACATTTTTCTTATTTTTTTCAGCAAAGTTTAACAATCTCAATGTTTTTTATTAAGCCAGGCGGGCAATACAATATCACAATGCCTGTCCCTTTAAAATGTTTCAAGTGCATTCTGTATTAGAATTGTTCCTTTTTTTTTCTCCATGCTTTAATGTTTAATAGTGTTTTAAATCAAAAGAAACAAAGTAAAGAAGTAGAGGAAGAAGAAGAGGAAAGAAAATGAATCCCTTAAATACAATTGGTCATCTTACTGATCCCCCAAAAAACACAGAACTGATACTTGAAAGTCTATGAATTAGAAACAATGTGAGCCTTGAGTATAAACAATCATAGATCATAAGGTAAGCAAAAAACTTACTTGGATCATACAAAATGCTCAGAAAGTGGTAACTCATTTGTAAAAGTTTAAGATGAGGTAAAAGAGAACAGTGGAAGAGCAACACACTTGCTGCGTGGCTGTTGTTATAGGACAGGAATACTTGGTGGCCTCTGTAATCTCAAACTGGTTTTCTTTATGTTCTGGCTGATAAGATTGTTGGAAGATTTATTATTATCTGTTTGTGCTTGTTTTCCTATTTTTGCTTTTTTTGAAGATCTGAATTTGTAAAGTCAATATCTATGTCTGTCTTACCAATTTAGCTTTAAATATCAGGAGGTTCCTGAAAGGTTGCAGAAATAACTCTAGAAGTCTAAGGCAATGGTGCCTGGCCCAGAGGTCTAGAAGTAACATCCAATCCATAAGCTGAACTGTGTATGTACTTTCCATCACACCTGAATTCTTGTAAATAGTCAAATCTGGATGTTCAGGTTTGGTATTTTTGTTTTTACCTTAAAAGAGAAATACAGATAGGGTGTCAGAAAATATGAATTATGGCTAGAAAACTCTGAATACCTGGGCTCGTCGCTTAACATTGAGGAAAAAAAAATGGATACAGTGGAACTGAAGAAAGTATTATATTTGCAGGTGCTGACCCGAGCGTAGATCAGGGCACTGAAAAGTGAGATTGCTGAGGGACTCTTCTTCCTATCTGGCTCTACTGCTGGTTTTGTAAGCACTTTTCACCTGTGACAGTCAGGCCTCAAATTATGAATGTCCTCTTATTGCCTTCCAGTGAAACAGACTCTTGAAATGTCCTTAGCTTGTGCTTACTTGTATAGTTCTGTTTACCAAGAGACTGCCTTGGTTGTGTTGGTCAAGAAATCCACCCTAATGCAGAATGAGGCATATTTGAGAGCAATTGCATCACATTGTATCATCTTCTGCTATGGATGCATGCCCAAATGTGGAAGATAAAGGCTGGTGATTAGAGAAGTGTGGGCTTAAACTTTCCATGGGCAATGGGCTGAAGCATTTGAATGGATTTTTACTCAAGTAAAAGTCAAACGAAGGGTATTATTTATGTATGTATATGTACCAAAACTCAGCAAATTTGAGGAAGCCTGCATTGTAATAAAGTTTATTTTTAATATGTCATAGTATTTGGGTTTATATTACGTTGTTTATGGTACTGAAGGATGAAACATACTAAATGTTTAACACGTTGCTGTACTTCATGATTTTAAGCTGGATGGTGCTCCTCATGCCCCTTCATTTTTAATGCTGAGATTGATGTGAGTAAAACAGGTTTAGATGGACTTGCTAAACTCCACCTGTAGCAAGAGCCATGCTGAAGAGTGATAATGTGCTTAAAGTAATGAATCAATCCATTTTTAGTGATGAGACCAAATGTGGTAGATGAAGATAGTACTGTTTGATACATGCATGGTCAAAATTTCTTTTGAAACTTTATTTAACATGAGATTTGTCTGGATATAAAAGAAGTGCTCTAGGATAAGGGATTATCCTGGTCTTTCTTGGTAGCCCACATGGACTAAGAAAACAGTCACGGTGTGATGGAAATGCAAAACAGTAAACAACACAAAGGCTGATATTTGGTGCATTAGTCTTTTCTGTATGACAATTGACTCTAGTAATGATTCCTTTCGTTTCTGATAATGCATTTACACAATCATGCGCGCACGCTTTCTCAGAAGGAGGGCTGAGTGAGCAGCAGACTTCTCGTCTTCCTCAGTGGAGCTGATTTCTAGAATCCCAGCAAGTAGCAAATATTCAGTGTAAGGAGAGTTATTTTCCCCTCAAAAAGAGCACTGACTTCTTCTGTATTGCTCCTGTCACCCAGATAGGCTGGAACACTGTATGTACCCCAGAGATTTATTCACCTTTGTGCCTCAAAGCAGGCAGAAGAGACGCTTTCTTCTCCCCCTTATTAACATGCGTTAAAATTGTCAGAGGAAGGCTGTAAAAAAGTAAATCCTAGTGTTGGTTTAGCTTTCCATGATGAGAAAAACTTGTGTTTATTTCAGTTGTTCAGTTCAGTTATTAATTTCCTAACAGTGACAGCTGAGTTCTTTCACCTTAATAAGAATGTGTAATGAAGGGAAAAATGTCAGCCTTTAACAGGTTCACAAATCCATTTTACCTTGTAGGGCCAAAGCCTGCAAGGTGTAAGCACCTTCCAAGATATGGATCTGTTGTCCTTAAGAAAGTATCTGCCCCGCATTAATTTTCTGCCTTTAAGTGTCTTTCTCTTGGATAATAATTCTATGAATTTGGTGAAATTTACAGTCAGTTATATTTTTAAAAGCCCAAAAATACAGCCTAGAGAAAAGAACATGATGTTTATGTAACTAAAGTATTATCAAATATGCTGTATTCCAGAGTGGAAGAAAATTCTACTATCTTTTGGAGGCAAAACAATTTTATGTAAAACCAGGAGGCGTACAGAATTCATACAGGAATTTTAAATTGTTTTCCTTTTTAAAGGAGAACAAATTCTGTCTGAAAGAAAAATCAAAGCAGTTTTGAAAGCAGATGAACGTCGTATCAAGAAAACATGCATCACACAAATGGGACAGAGGTTCTTTAAAGCCCTTACAGACCTCACTGTAGCCAAATGTAGAATACAAAACCTCTGTGATACATTAAATTATGAATCTTATTTATATGGGCATCTGTGTGCTGATGTCTCAGAATGTCTTTGAAAGATCTGTACTGCTATGATTTTATTTTTTTTATGTTTTCCATTTGTACCACAATCCTAACAGCTGCCATTTTCCCACTCCTGGGGCTTTCTGTAGATCAGTGGATGTTAGGTTTAAACTTCTGTTTTCTTTGATGAAGCTTTCAATAAAAAAATAAAGAAAGAAAAGAGCTGGGTGACTCTGTGTTCTTGTGGCACCTTTCTGCAGAGGCTTCCTGAGGCCATGGCTCTTGTGCTGACCACAGGGAGGGAGCAGAAAGGCTTCGCAGCAAAGTCTGCCTCCTCTGCATCTTCACCAAATGGAAGGAAAGAATTGGAGAGACAAGACAGCTCTGTTGCCCTTTCAGCAGCACAACCAGCCATGTGTTAGGAGGTGAAATACAGGAGAAAGTTTCTCCCACACCAGGATGGAGTGTTTAATACTAATAGTCTGCTGTTCGGCTCTCAGATGTGTTCACCTGCTAGGAGAACATTGCCTCTGTTTCTGATGCTTAAAGAGTGACTTCAGGGCAAAAGTTGCCACATGGAAGACAGAAAAGTCTTTATATATGGAAAAAGTGTAGCATAGGCAGTGGTAGTGCAAGCTATACTTCATCTTGAAAGAGAAACTAGAAAGTAAATTGCCTCCACCACATCTCACAGGGAACAAGAAAGCTATTTGGCTTACTTCCCCATGGCTGCTTCAGTCAGTGGCTCTCATGTTGCCGTGTTCATTTCTTCCCACAAGGGCTGTTTCTGTGATGAAGGCTAGGGTAGACTGGAAGTGTCCAGTCACTCTCCTCCCCAGCCAAGGAGCTTTATTCACATGTTGGAAATCACTGAGTGCTCCTTTTAACCTACCAGGAACGCAGCTGTCTCCTTCAGCACTAAACATCATTTGTGGGATTGCCTGCATGCTTTGCTTTTCATTCTTTTGTCCAATGAACTGTCAATAGGTGAGCTTCTTACTCCCTTCAGCCTAATCAGAAAAAAACAAACAAATCTTTAGAAGATGGAGGAATGGGAAGAGGAAGCGGGTGAGAGAATTTTTTTCAACTGCACCTACCCTGAAATGCCCACTGCTGCTGGTTGTGGTGATGGTGAGAGGAAGAGGAAGGCAGGCAAGAGGCTGAAGCTACAGCTTGCCTGGCCCTCTGACTGGTAGCTGAGGAGCCTGGGGAAAGCAGCAGAAAGTGGGGCAATTTGTCCCATCAAGACAGGTGGTGCTAAGGTGGTTTATAACTGATGCTCTGGCATTCAGGTTCAGACTTCTTCAAATTCCACTAACAAGGGTATCACTAACAACTATGGGGTTTGCGACTTTGATTTTGTTGTCTGTCAGTTGGGTGTCCAGGTACATGCAGGACCAGGCTGAGGGGGTTTTGCATCATCTTCCACAGAAATGCATGTAAAAAGGTTTTCTCCTCTCATCTTCCTGGTCCTGCCAACAGTGTAAGGAAAAAAAAAAGTTAATTAGTAAATGATATTATTGTGTCTAACACTAGGTCTCCTACCTATTCTATAGAATTAAAAAACAAGGACAAATGAGCTTTTGTAATGTGTGATGTATGTTGCTTCTGGAGGGAGACGGTTGTGTTTGTCAGCAATCTGTGTCTGGAATGGAAGTCCATGACTTTCATGTGGAGAAAGCCATTTGCTCTGACTGTCACTGCCTGAGATTTCAGGCAGAGGGGAGAAAAAAAAGGCAAAAAACCAGCTAGTGTAGAGTAAACTGAGGAAAACTCTGCACTTGCCACATTTAAATACCTATTATTCAAATTATTTTGGCTGACCAGAAATTGCAAAGGAAGAGCAGGGTCTCAATGTGGCAATAACCATCAGCAAACAGAGAAGCAAAGGTTCAGGAGCAGTCAGGACTGCAGCACAAGTTATTGAAAGTGGCAAACAAATCAAGATAAAAACCTAAGTGTTTGCCTGACTGTTGGTAAGCTTGCTGTAGCCCTTCTCTGTGCCTTGGCTCCTCACCCCACTGTTGTCAGTCTGGTCTTCAGGAGAAGACTATACACTATGCAACCATCTCTGTTTGACCTAGCAAAGCACAGGCCACAGTAATAAGCACTGGCTGGCAGAAGTGATCCTGAGGCTGCACGCAATGGGATGATTTTGTTTACTGATGTTACAATGTTCCTGAAGAAATGAACTTTGGGGCAAAGAGGCTGTGACCAAACCACTTCCTTCCTTTAAAAATTTTAAATGTAAACATCTGCCAAAAGCCTGCTCGCTTCTATCATCTTGCTTCGCACTGGTCCATCACTGAACTTGATCTGGAGGAACGTGAAAGATAACTAAATAATTCACTGGATATGGGCTTCAGTTTAAATGGAGGAATAAAAAGTTGATCTAATTTAAATGACACAGCTGTTTTTTAAAGTTGAACAGGTTTTATGGTGTGGCTAGCTGAGGCCCTAAGCTCAGCTGCATTGAAATACTGCTGAAAAAAATAGAAGTGTCTGAGAAAACAAAATTGAAAGCAGGATTTAAACCTATTATTTGACTTATTTCACCATTT
Organism: Cuculus canorus; assembly: GCF_017976375.1. Lineage (NCBI taxonomy): Eukaryota > Metazoa > Chordata > Aves > Cuculiformes > Cuculidae > Cuculus > Cuculus canorus. The sequence goes on from NC_071402.1 coordinate 117,139,250, forward strand.
GTTAACAGACAATATATTCTCTATCTTGTGTGGAATTCGGCCATTGATACACGGCCAAGTGAAAATTGCGTAAGCTCCTTGAACATCATTCCTGTGGGATCTGATCCCACATTTTTCACTCAGAAATAATTTCCTCTTTATTAACAGTTGTGCTACACCACACAGCAGCCTACTAAGATGTTCTCCTCCTCAGGCAGAGCAACTTCCACCCGGTGCCAATCTCATATGAAATACTCAAGCTCCTCTGAGCTTTCCACACATGATCTGATTATTTTTTAGTTAATCTTTGTGACACGTGAAGAAGGTGCATGGCTACCATTGAATCCCTTTTTAGTACAGAGGAGGCAGAAGCAGAGGACTGGGTAGATCTTGTCAGTTGATGATGAGACACAGCAATCATTAGCTGGAGAAAAGCAAGGAAGACGTTGTTTGAGCAAGATAAAGCAACAGAGAAATTTGAGTTCTTTAAAACTTCCCTCACTCTCTCTTTTTCTTGCTTGGGAGGGATGCATATCCATCCAACAGAATTAAAAATTTATATGTGTGTTCTCAGGTGCAGTATGAAGCCATTGGAGTAACTAAACATATGCTTGTCATCCAGTTCATAGCCACCCAAATGCTTGTCTGAGCCTTAATGTCCACTGCACAGTGAACAGAACTGAGTTAACCATCAGGAAAAATAATCTGATCCGATGCTCCCTTTCTCAGTTTGTGCTGCAAGCTCCTGGAGTGAACAGTTGTCTTCTTAACTAGCACCGCGAAAGCCTGGCTTTCTTGCTGTAGAGCTGAGTCTTGAAAAGACCCAGGAAGTTTCATTTTTGTGGAGTCTCTTCCCTGTTTCTCAGCTGTGCCTCTTTGGTATTAAGTCCTCTGCATGCCTCCAAATAAGCAAATAAATATTTGCTAGAGTAACACAAAGGGGCCCCATTCTTCACTGGGTACTCTGCAAACACATTAAAAAAGACATGTTCTGCTAGGATTATAAGGTGAAGCAAAAATGATCTGCTTAATCCGTTAAGTGATTCATACTTCTGCTAGACCCTCAGACACAGCTGAGTACAGTTGGCTTCGGCATTGCTGGTTACTTTCCACAGCAATAGCTGGCTATAGCACGAAGTTCAAGGACTGCTTTCCAAAATCCATTTCCCTTTTCACGTATTGATTATACTGTTAGGATGTGAACAGCTGTTAGCAGATGACAGTTTTGGGATAATATCCCATTCTTTTTGCTTAGAAGAAACATCTACTGCTGTTTAGAAAGATGTAGTGACACAGTAGTTTCAGCTGGTGAAAGTGCTGCCACCAAAATCATCTTGAGGTGTATGATTCACCTCTGTATGGCCTGAATGAGATATTTCTTCAATCAAAAAACTTGTGTTGGAGGCCTGACCGAGCTTTAAACGGTGCTCTGAGCTGGCTCTGATTTGTGATGAATGCTGTCTGTAGCAATGACTGAGGTAGAAGGCTGGTGGCAGGGTTTTTTCTGCCACACGAGACAGCTGAAATGCCTTTGTAGACGAGGGCCACACCTAAACATAACCTAGATGGGAACCTTTTTTCTTTAAGGACTTGTGCAGTGAGCTAACCATAAAACTGTTCCTTCTTGTGCCTTACTTTTGCATTGAGGGCAGGGGTTGCCTTGGAGGTGTTTTCTGCAAATGACATTTTCTCTTTGCTTCCCCTTTGAAGACAACCCTTTTGGTGCTCGCTGCATACTGACAGCGGTATCTGTGCTCCTTATGAGGAATCTGCCCCTGCGCAGAGGTGCAAGAGACCCCTGGGCAAAGAAGGTTTCCTTCCACATCAAGGACTTCCCTGGGCTGCAGCAATAATCTTTCCATTTGCTGGCCCTGGCTGTGTGAAATATGTTTATTAGTGTAATATGTTTCAGCTTTTATAGCCAGCTTCTCCTGACAGAAAGTATGAGAGAACGAGTCCTCCCTGTCCCCTCCCAACTGAAAAAAAAAAACGTGTCAGAAACTTCCTCCAGCTGTGGTGACCCAGGATCTGGGAATTGTGAAAGTAAAAAACCCTCTGCTCTTCAGCTAAATTCTGGTTTGTTTTATTATAATTTCCTTCTCCTCCCAGTTCACTTCCAGCTCATTTATCTGTCCCATCTGCATTTCGCATCCTGTCTGGCATGCAGAGTGTGAGCTTTCTGAGGTGACTGCCATTCCTTGCCTACACAGCACCTAGGAGAGACCTCCAAAAGTACCCGAGGTATGAGTGCCAAGGTATAACCACACTGGATTCTCGGCTAAGACTTTCTCAGTTATGTCTTTCCAAAGCATATTATTCTTTATTAAGCTTGGAAAGAATTCTCATTTTAAAAATAGGGCTTTGAACATCAAAGTTCACTGTGGTCATGTAGACTGTTTACCTGAGAGACGTAGCTCATTTGCTAAGTAGGAGTATTAAAGGCTGCGGCTAACCGGGAAAAAAAAAAAGGGTGAAAATAGACAAACTTCCCAAATAGAAGAGGTAGGAAATGACCTTCCTTAACTAAAAAGAAACTTCAGGCTAGTGCAGCTCTGTCCCATTTTGCCTCTCCTTGGTGGCAGCTACAGTTTAGGAAGGTTGAAACAGACCGACCATGAGTTGCCCTGGTGAATGAATTAGCAAATAATTTTGATTAATTCTATGCACAGATAAAAGGGAAAGGACAGAAGCAGGATGGATGGCTGAGGTGCACACAGGCTGTGAGGGAACAAGGAAACTTGAATGTCAGATAGCAGGACATCAACACCTGTCCCAGAAAATTTTCTCCTCCTCACTGTGGCACAGACAAGCATTCGCTTTATCAGTAACAAGGGCTCCAAAATATTGGATGAAAAATTTTATAGTAGGATTACTTTTCCTAGTAGTGATACCTACAATGATCCAAAGTAAATTACCTACGCAATAAAGTCCCAGTCCCTTTTGTCCCCTAACTACTCATTGTCTACCACCCCACCCCCCAGCACACACAGCCAGACTTTTCATCAGCACAGCTACACTTGACTATAGACATTAATAGAGAAACCGTGAAAGAGACTGCTGTAGCTCTGAGTATTTCAGATTTCTTTCTCTTGACTTTCTTGGTATCATTCATATTTTAGGTTGCTGATTTTCTTTTCCTCGAAAGATGATGTAGAGGTAACGTAATTTAAAATAATGAAGCTCAAAATAACCCCCCAAACTCCAAAAGAAAACAGTCACTTGAATTATAAAGGAGGGTAAGGTAGAACTGCACCCTGAAATGGCTTACTTCCTAAACCATAGAAGTAAAAAGAATTACACACTGTAAGAGTCACAATTGTGTGATAAGTTTGTTTTCAAACTAAAGTACTGACCAGAGGCAAGAAAGATAGCTGTTTTCAGTCCTCTACAAAGTTCTGCTTGATTTTTGCTCATTAAAAACCATTAAAATTTTATGCAATCAGGACTCTTTGTAACATTATCTTCAGTCTTCTTTAAACCAATACCCATCCTCAGAACTCGTGCAAAAAAAGAAAACTGTACAGCCAACAACCTGTCTCTTTCTTCCTATGACACTTGCTTGGTAGCAAGGCATATGTGTAAAATGTTCCTGTACATTTGATCTGCCTCACTGTATGCCAATGGGAACTTGAGTTTTTGTTGCCCTCATTTTTTAGTGGTTGCAGGTGCCATTTGGTGCGACAGACGCAGCAGAGATGTGATCTGTGGAGAATAAAAGGTATGCAAATTCAAGTCTCTACACAGGAAAAATGATAATATGTGCAGAGGGCAGAGAAAGACCTAAGTAGGAGAATCTTTTCACCAAAATGAGCAACAGGAAAAATTTTTGGTCCTCTGCCATAGCTTTACGGAAGAAGCCTCCAAACCTCCTTTCCTTGCAAGGCTTCATTGCTCCATTTGTCTGCACAGTAGCCCCTGCAGCACTGTCTCCACTTCCCACTAAATGCAGACCTATTCAAAATACCTAATGTTCCTATAGGTATTGAGCACTGAAAACACAGAATGCCGGTAACAGCTGAGTGTGTGCTAGCAGAGCTTGGTCCAGCAAAGCATGATTCCACCCTGGGCAGCTGGCTGGTCTAGTAAAATTCTCCTGGGTTCATGAAATAACTGACATGAAAGTGATATTTGGAGCAAGAAACGGAACTCATTTTTCAATTGACATTAAAGAGGAAATCATTTTAGTGTCAGTTGATACTGCCCAGGCACATTTTCAGTAATTAAGTCTTAGAAAAAGCAATGGAAATACCTATGAGGTGTGTTACGAATGAAGCCAGAAGCAACGTGTGAGAGGTGCCAGCTGAAGGAGTCCCTGTGCTTAACTTTACACGTAATGGGAAACCTCATATAATTCTGCCACAGGGGGAGCAAGGAAAGAGCAGCCCAGAAGAATCACTCATGGAGGAACCTGATTTATGCCTTTGAGTATGTTGTGAGGACATAGGAAAGTCACGAGTGATTTCAGAAGGAGAAGTGTAATGTATCTGAGAGAATAAGGTATTATTGTGATTTTAACTACTGAGGAACAAATGCCACTGTATATCCTCTCTTCCCTTAGTTTTTAAATGCTTCTGATCCTAGTCCTACCCTCCCTGTTGGCTCATACAGCATCTATATGTGACTTGGTTTGGGTTTTTTTTTCTTATTTTGTACTCTTTCACAATATTAGATTGCACGTCTGCATCCAGTTACAGGGTTTGAAGGTTTTTGAGAGTTTTGGTATTACTTTTTCCATATATTATTTTGCAACGTTGTAATCACTTCAGACATACATTCCATTATGTACAAAATCAGATGACTTTCCTACATTTTTACAACCAAAAACCACTGCAGTAGGACTCAACTCGACCCACAGGATAATCATATTTTTAAATTGGAATACCCAAATCCCTGAAGGTTTTTGTCTGCTATGTCTCCCTGACTGTCCTTGAGGACCCAAGTGAAATTAGTGTTTTCCTTCTGTCTCAGGCAAAGGTGGATATCTAAACTTACAAGGCAGATACTACCATATCCCAAGGTCTACATTCTTTGCTGTTGATTGCCTAAATACTTCCCAGATTAACAGCCCTTGATTTCCACAGTACAAATCTGTGCCACCACCTTTGAGCAGAGAGTTTATTGTTGAGTGAGGGTGCACAGCAGCACCCCAAAGAGAAGAGTGCACTGCAGTTGCAGGTGATCATGTTGCTTTGTCAACCTGCAAAGAAATCACTGAGACTAAAAAGAAACCCCCTTCCTTGCTTCCCAAAATTAGGACACCTTCTCATTTACTGTCAGCTTCTTCAGTCATACGGGAATTCAGGTGAGTGTTCATTAAAAAAATTGTCTTTAAATTACTTTTACAAGGTTTTATGAGGAAATTAATCAGCTACCTTGTTAAATTTCAATTCTATTTTACGTTCTGGCTTTCTTATAGCCACTAAGAGCCCAGCTCCCCTCCCAGTATAGTGGAAAGACAACATTCCTAAGAACTACAAAAGAAATACAAGCATGTTCACAGTTTTGTAATGTATTTGTCTATCTGTTAAGATTTGCTTTTTATAAATCTTTGCTATTTTCCTGCTGTAACTCTTCATAGCAGAACACACTGCTCTTATTTATTCTTGACATGTCCTGTATAAATTTATGGTTCTGCATCAGTAATAAGAATCATTAACATTAGTAACAGCATACATCACAGGATGTCCACTGTGATGCGTTCACCACTGAACTTGCTGAAACTGTCCTACAAATGAACTCCCCACATACTCACAGTAATTATTTCTGGGCATACACAGAAAACAAGGAGCTTTATTAGAAAAACTGGGGAAAATAAATGATGATTTTCTTCCAATGGATTATAATGATGGGTGCGTTGTGGGGAAGATTCTCAGTTACAGAAAGGCAGAAAGTGCAAACTATAGTTATTGAAAAAGGGTTTCCTTTCTGTAGGAAATGAAAGTTTGTTTTTTAACATTTTCTAGTCAGTCAAAACTGTGGACAAAGATTTTGTTAAAAATGTACCAAAAAATTGTGTCATGAAATAGTGTTTTTGTTTAGCTTCCATTCTTCCAACAACTACATTAGCCAATATATACAACTTCCCTATATTCATCTTTTATTTACATAAAGGAAAGAAATAGCAGGAGGAAAGTAATCTAACATATTAGAGCAATGAACAGTAAATCCAATTCTATACCCAGTAAAGTCAATAGGAATTATTCTGCTGAGTTCACTGGATACAAGAAACTATCTGTGATTTAGACACTGTAGTACAAGCAATGAGAAACAAAGGAACATGAGCAAAAATCAAGAGCTGCAGAAACAAGACAATGGCAGAAACAGAAGTCATATATTTTAATTCTTTTTTTTTTTCATTTTGATAATGCTGGAGTTTAGAGAGCAAGCAATAAATTTAATTTCCTGGGTATAAAAGTTTTTTAACCACAGCTCAAGTCCTAAAATCTTATTCAACTAAGATTTTGCTCCCTCTTTATCAAGAACAGCTGCCATTGGATTTAGATGTTATCTTAGTGAAGATGGGATTGTTGTTCAGTTGTATCACTCTTCTTCCTCACTGCCTTTCCATCTGCTATATGGAAAGGGTTTGATGGCTGTCAGGGAGGTGGATGGAGCCTTCTGAGAGCTTGACAATGAAAGCGAGAAGTGATAGACAACCACTGACTGCGGAAATGGAAAGAGAGCCTGGGGAAAAAAAAAAAGGAAGGAAGAAATGTAGGTGGCACATTCTCCTTAGCTGCAGAAGTTAATTGTCACTGGTATGTGGACATGTAGTTGTGCTTGTTCACATGCGACACAAGACCTTTGACAAACTTTCCGGCCTTTTTGAAACACCCTCAAGTATTATTTAGTTAACTGACTCGTGTCGGGATCCTCATCTGATAGGTCAAGCTACCTACCTTTAAAAGGATATGAAAAAGATATAGCCTCGCCGCTTTTACTGATGAACATTTCAACTTTCGTTTTGTTTCTCTACAACACTCTGGTTTTGCTGCCTTTATTTCTGCTATGGAAGCCTTAACAATGTCATGCCTGGTCCTTAGTCCTCAGTATAACTGTAATGCACAGTTACAATTACATAGTTATAAATAATATATATATTAACTCTTAAATGACTGACTGACGTTTCTATAACCTGGTGCAGAATTAAAACTAAAAAAAAACTAAAAGGAATTTTAAGAAAGCCAACTCAGACTCTTTAAATAAAACATGAGGACTTCCTGTGTGTATACAGCAAAAATTACTGCCAAACAATCTATCTTTAAAATAAATGATTGCTTATTATTTTCTAGAAACCCATTTCTACCTCAAGTATTGCATCTACTGAGAGAAAAGGAGACAATTCATGCCCGATGAAGTTGATGGGGCCTCAGAAAAAAATAAATGAGCTCGTATTCATGTAAATATTTGCTCACTTTAAAAAGGTCCTCTATGAGATGCAGAAGTAGAGGACGTTGAAGATGATTGCTCTTCTAGTAAACCTGCAAGACTCCAACTCATCTACCACAGAAAGAATCAGGGATGGAGGCAGTTAGAAATGTCAGGGAGTCTTTACATTTTTTCATAACCCATTTAAGCTTTTTGCAGTTTTAAAAGCTCACAATGACTGCTGATCCATATTAATGAATGTGACAGTCTGGGACATTCAAGGTAAGAAGCTTTAGTTTTTGAGATAGACTGGAACTGATTGGGTTTTGATGAACACTGCGGCTTCTATAAATCACATGGATGAGACCCTTCTTCTTTTTGTGTTTTATTAATTCCTTCCTTATTTTAAGGATACCTGCACTTGTATTTTTTTATGTACCAGTACAGCTGCTGCTGCTGACTTCTTTCCACCAGATGGCACCACAGACTGTAATCCATAGCTGCTATCTGTATGTGTGGGTGGGTGTATGTACCTTTGTATAAATGTATGTGCGTATGAACATAGGCACAGGTATATATTTCTTGGTGTAAAAATGAGTGCTAGACACCTACAGACCCCACCAACTTTACTTGTCTCTTAGCCTACCACAGAAAGAGGAGAAAGACCAACCGAAACCTTGCAACGAGACCAGGCTAGAAATAGTGCTTCTGTATTTCACACACTCATGGTACCGGCACTCTGTACTATTTAAAAAAAAAAAAAAAGGTGATTAAAGAGAGCATGCATATTATGAAATTTCACTTTCTTGCACAAGGTATGGTAGCCACTTTCTTCTAAATTGCAATACCTGCTTGCAGTGCCCCTTGAATGAAGTTCAGTCATTGAAGGATTATTCCTTGGAATCCAAATTTGAAACATTGTCAATTCAACCATTCCACATTGCAATATGGGCCATCTACCCAATGCTTTAGAAGGAAATAGAAAGAGAATGCTTTTTCTATCCTAACTGGTTGCTTTTCTTATCTTAATTTGGCTCTGCTTTTTCTATCCTAACTGTTTGATTTTCTTATCTTAATTTGGCTCTGATAGTTTGATCAAACACATTCACCGTAAGAATACTATAGAGATCTGAAATATGAAAGGAGATTAGTAATGCGCACAGAAAAATAGCTCTAAAAGAAATTGGCAAATATCACTTATAAAATGTTCATTGTATTTTGGGTCATATATTTAAAACACACTCAACAAATTTTATTGTTACTCAGTGTCGCCATTTTTCTTAATAAAATTTCAGTTGTTGCATCTTGCTTTAGAAACAAAACCTCTCCTTGATTTGAATAGTCCTCAGTGAGATTTATCAGCCGCCTTGTTAATGTCTGAGGTCTTACCTTTATAGGCATGTGAAACAATATTAATATTTTGAGGACAACTGTGTTTAATTGTTAGTGTAAAGTCCATGCTAGAAAGTTTCATGCTGCAATGTAGATTAAAGTTATACCACTCTTCTTTCCAAACAGTTTAACAGATCTGTAAAGCCTTTTTTTGGTCTGTGGTTTATTTCCAATCTATTTTAATTTTGGACATTTTCTTCATCCCAATGTTTTTCCCTCCTTGCTTTGAAGAGCTATATTAGCTTGTGCTATTATCACCACTTTGTGGCAATTCTTGAAATCTGTCACAACAATAAAAGGCACAAACAAATGATTCAATCTCAGGCAGTGTATATGGAAGGAAAAAAATAGTATTTGTTGTATTTTTTTCATCATCTGTCCATTCCTAGGTGTTCCTCCCCTCCCTCCTGAGTAGGTGTTCCAGTGGTGAAACTGCCCTCTTCTTACCCTATGCCTTTAAAGCATTAATTTCCAACCATTTCTGAGATGGGCAGGCACCTGCTGCCTCCGGTTCCTGCTTAACATACCTTCAGCTTGTCTTAGCCTCCACTCTTAGCCCAGGGCTTAAGCGCTCCTAAATGTATTGAAAACTTGCATGGGAGCCACCAGGAAAAACAAATGCATTGCTGATTTATGATTGATGTCCAGGAACAGGCAGAAAAGGAAAGGAATAGTGGCCAGTTTACTGGCAAACTCATACTGCCAAAAAGCAAGCTGCGAGTCTCTGTTTGGGTACTCTCAACAGCACTCTAGAGAGAGGGAGAAGAAACATAATTCCTACGATCACTAAACCCGGACAAGGCTTTTATGAGATAGGAAAGCTGCTGCGAATTCAGAAGACTGCATTTTTGGCTCATTGCATACCAGTGTCTCTGCTCTACATGGTATCCTACAGAACGGGCTCTTGGTGCAAGATCCTGAGCGTGGCACACAGGCTGCAGTTGTTACGCTGCAGGTTGACCCTGCCTCCCGTGACAGTCATGTCATATAAGCTGCAGTAAGTGTGGGAGACGATAAGTCATGCTTTTGGGAAATACTGCACTAATCAGTGACCAGGAAAGAGAGACAGTTGTCCACGGAGAGGACAAGGATGGACTGAGATGCTTGTTAATTGATTTCTTCAGTCATGAATGTCATTTCTTAAAAGCATATTGTAAAGTACATTTTAATGCCTCATCCTTTAATTCTGTTCTGTTCCCCCTTCTTCACTCCCTGTAAATGCATTGGCTTGTGGGCTTGATGGTACTTAATTTGTACATTTTTGCTTAATTTGATGAGCTGTAAGTGCTCTTCTAGCCTACAGTGAGCGTTCAATAATCCAAAGTGGCTGTGAAGTATATAAGTCCTGTTGCTGCTTTATAGTGCCTGATTAAAACAGAAATAATGTGTTATAAAATCCCACTCAAATGTCTTTATTGGATCACTGCTATCCATCATAACTTCGAGGTAAAAATAATCTTGGCTTGCTGGTCTGTTTTTTCCTCTACTATCAGTCTACATTAGTAAGTGTGATGAAGTTAAAGCAGTAGCCTCCTCATGGTTTTCTGAGTGTTTTCTATTAAAATGCAATTTTACATTTCAATTTAGCGGTGATGTTCCAAGTGCCTGGTCAGTCCAGAGCTCTGTCACAAACTAACTTTTGCGAAAGGTTCCTCAGTTTCCCTATGTAGAAAAATGGGACTATGTCTTTTCTCAGCACCCGTTTGAAAGCATAATCGATCATGTTTGCAAAGTATTTTGTACCTTGGGGAACTTCCCTTTTAGGGGGGAAAAAAAAAGAAAAAAACCCAACTTTTTTTGTTTTGAAGTATATAGCACTGATTATTTTCTGTATTTGTCTGTATGACTTCTAAGAGACAATGTGTTTTTTCTACCCTCTTCCCCTAAGTCTCCATTCACACCACTTCTGTGATGCAGAAGAAGCACAGCTAGAGGTGTGACCGCTCAGGCCTACCATTCTGACCACAAAAATGCACCCTTGCAAACTGCTGAGTAGAACATGACAATACCATCTTATACAGTCTATATCAGGAAGGATTTCTATGTGCTTTATATCTGCAATTTCATGTTTCTTAGACGAGGACTCCCTACTCTTCCTACTTCCCCCCTTCACGCTTTTGTTTTCCCTCCTCCCCCCTCACATGGTTCTTAGTATCAGGATGCTCTAACCTACTTTTATTAAGAGGTTAAATGAAGGCAGAACGCTCCAGAACGGTGTTCTGTCTCATCGACCTTCCCTCCAGGCTGTGTTCTGCAATTTCTCCCGCTGTGCTGAATTGATGCTCCTCTCCGTTTGTGAAATAAGCAGTCGCTTCCTGAGAGGAGACATGCTGCCTTCTGAAGTGCCCACTCAGCACCCCAGAGGACAAACTGTCTGGCAATAGGGTTGTGATTCAAGGGCTGCGATAAATGGAAAAGAACAAAAGGAGAGAGGTGCAAGAGAAAGAGGCCAGAAAACAGGGTGAGGAGAGAAACAGAAGAAATGGGGGAGAGGCTCAGGCTAGGGAGCAAAGATTAGTGAGCTACAAATATTAAAATTGTTGATGTTGTGATGGAGAACACATAACATAGCAGGCACTTTCAGACAGCTGAAACATGCCAGGCTTACCCATGCCAGGCAGCAGTCTGCTGTGTAAATAGGTCCCTTGAAATCAGTACTACATTGCACTGATGCATACCTTTCATTTTAAGCGAGGGCTGATTCTATTAAATAATGGTATACCTGAAAAAGAAACAACAGGAAGACGGCCTTTCCCCCCAAAAAAATGTGTAGTAGATCTGAAGATTTCTCCCCAAAAACTATATTTATTATTTTCCATTTTACATAACATCACAACGTATTAAATATAATATTGCAACACATTAAGGCTTATTCCTATTTTAAAATATAAAGTCCAGGTTTTCCTGACCATTAAGATCAATGTGTAATACCCTTCTGCTGCCTTATCTTTCTCACTCTGCTAAGGCCCATCAGGAAAATATTTTGGCGTGTCAGATGGTATCAGTCACTCAGCTGGGATATACGTAAGTTGATTGTACTTGGAAAGCCCATTGATGTGCTGCGTAGAAGTTGGAACAGAATGTCTGGAGAGACGGGGAAAGTTTGGTGTTATTACAAATCATGATTTTCACATCAGGGCTTGTGTCTGAGCACAGGAGCCAGCGCGGGCAGTCTGCATGATCTGCATACACGTGTCCGATCGTGAGTAGTGCCACTTCGCGCTGTGTGACCCTTGCTGGCCAGAGGGGCCTACAATCTCTTTTCCATCGTGGTATCAGCAGCCTCGGCCTTTCACAAGATAAATACCATTGCCTTCTCTCCACACCAAGGTTAGCTTGCTTGGGCAGGAGCAACTCTGATCCTTGCTGCTTGTACATTAATCTTCAGCTGCTCCTCTGTCCCACCCTACTGATCTCTGATACCAAAGTAGCTCCTTTGCTGAGATAATTGGTTTCAAATAGGGAACCACTTTAAAAAGGGAGATTTTATGACTCAGTTTGGGAATTTCTTTTATAATTTAGGGATGAAAAAACACCTAAGCTTGTGTCTTCTCTATGCGTCTTTTGAAACTGTGTCATTTGTAATAATTTATGGAAAGGACAAATGGGTTGTTAGGAAGCAAGATTAACCTCTGAAAAGGCACCTATAAATTATGAAAAACACCTACTGTGGTATCAGAAGCACAATAACAGTTGTGATTTACTACCAAAACTAATGCTTAGATACCCTACAAGACACACCACACTGTTGGTAACCATCAACCTTGCTGAACTTTTCACAGACTCCCATCACCACCTTTTCCAGGTGGTAGGTGTCACCTGAGCAGCCCCACAAGCTCAGCTTATAAAAAGTAATGCCCAGCACTACTGACCTTCTCTGGTAGTGCAGTTGCTGAGTGCAGCACCAGGCATGCTCAGGGTAAGCACTCAGCATGCTCAGCAGCGGCTCTGTCCCTCCCACCCCTTCCAAAAGGTCCTGGGCAGCACCCAGCCCAGCAGCTGGCTCCATTTCTGTCTTTCAGTGAAATGCGTGGTGCACACAGTAAACATCAGACTAACAGTGGTGCATATGTGCTATGAATACCATTAGTGCAGCAGGGAGGTGGGAAAGCACAGGCAACTCTACCCTTCAATGCTGTACAGATGTGAGTGGTTGTCTCTTACCATCAGGGCAGCTTCTGATGGCCTTCTTGTATCGCTGGAAGATAATCAGTGAGGGGGGCTGGGCTGAATTTCACACAGGTTTAGGGGATTAGTGCACATGACAAGAAAAGCTGGGTCAGTCCTAGCTGCATCTTCATTTTCCAGCAGATTAATCAGAAGTGCTTGCAGCTGATGAGGAGAGCCACCAGGAACGTAAGGTTATAAGTGATTCCCCTTGCCTGATCCTGGGTGCTGCTTCAGGAGAGTCTGGCTATGTAGTGTTTCATCCAAGGATCATCATCCAGGCCCAAGGAGCGCAGCAAAGTGGCTGAAAAAGGAAAATGTGAGTAACAACTGCTGCTTTGGGGTTAACATGGGATACAATTCATTTAGCAAGGTGAGATTTGGTTGTGTTTCTTCAAAGGTAGCTTGTTATCATAGTCAGCAGTTTCTTTAGTATTCTTGGCATGTGGTCTTATGTTTGCTGTTGCTGCAACTTTACTAGTGGATTTAGGCTCTGTATGTGCTCTTTGCTTTGTTATGAAATTCCTACTCCATTTAGTTTAAATGTTGTCAGCACGGAGCTCTTGGGTTGCAAGGTGGAACTGTGCCATGACTGCAGCCCATAGACATACTGTTGATAGCGAGTGATATTTTTCCTTAATCTCCCAAGAGCTGCAGAGAGGCTTTGTTGTTCTTCTTGCCCTTCTTCATTGCTCTCGAGCTCTGGAGTGTCTCTGTGAGAAGTACATTTATTCATGATGTGTGCAGATTTCACTGTGAACTAAAATTGTGGGAAAAACTATCAAGAGGCATGTGGGAAATCACCGCCTATCAACTTTGCATGCTAGGCTGCTTTATGAATGCTAATACCTGTAAGGAAGTTGGGCCAAAAACTAAGTAATGTCTGTTAATCTGCATGATTCTGGATTCTCCTGTGCAAGGGTAGGAAACTTGGAACAGGGAGAATGTGTTCTGTCTCTGTTGCTAACTCTTTGAGGGACTTCTTGTTGTGATTCTGTGCTTTTCTGGCACTCAGATTTCTCATTTCTAAAGTGGTTGCATCTGTTGATCTCCCCAAGATGTATTGCATTGGGTGCATCCAACAAAAAAAAAAACAACTTTGATTTTATGTAATTATTAAGAGCTTCCTTAGCGGACCTGTAAAACAGCTACTCTATGCTATTTGCACTGTATGTTTTCTTGGTGTACTTGCAGCCCTGATGTACCATGAGCAACTACACATGCTGGATGTACACTTGCTAACTGTGAAACTTTCAGAGCTTCTGTACAGCCCCTTTGAAAACGCAGCCCACTGTGTTTTCCTTGAGCACTTCAAGACATAGTCTTTTTTTTTTTTGTCGTTTTCTAAATGATGTGATGCTGTTTGGCCATTTGAAGTGGCAAAGTGCTTTCAAGTGCAAAAGGCTTGGTGTTGATTTTTCTTTTGTTTTAACGATATTCTTTGAGAAGATGAACAGGAAGGAAGCAGCTTTGTGAAGTGAGTAAGTGATAGGTAGCCCAGTTGTGGGTAGGAGGAAATAAGGCTGCATGCACAAACACATGCAGGGTAATAGTCTACTCAACAGTAGGTTCCCTTGCTAATTTGGAAAGCTATTCCAGCTCTGGTTTGATTCTGTTTCAACCTCAAGCTGTGAGTAAGGAGTGCTTTTAAGTTGTCATTTTGTTAAAGCTGGCTTTTAAGACACAAGAGAAAAAGACAACAATTACCAAAGCAAACAAATCTATGGAGATAAGACTCTTCTCCTTGTTATGTAATTCAAGACTGAGAGCGCTGTTGCAAGGTTTATTTTGTTGTTGTTGTTGTTGATTTGGGGTTTTTATTGCTTTGTTAATTGCAGGTTTGGGGAAGGGCTTAATGACCAGAAAGCTTGTTTTAGCAGGTGAACACATAAAAACATGAGTATGAAGAAGGTGATTTGATTTCAGGTAAAGCCAAAATGGAGGTAGTGACTTAGCTAACTGTAAAATGTAGCTACTGGATTTATATTTACATTTTTCAGTACTGGAGTAGCCATACCTGGGACTAAAATAAGGTGTAATTTTGGCTTTTTTTTTTTCCTTGGTATTTTCACTGATCAGTAAGTGGGATCATATTAAAGCAGTGTATTTCAACCCAAAGTATTATTCCCTGATGCATTATAGAAGAATGACTGAAAACACCATCCTGTTTTTAATTAGAACCTTAAATGGGATGAAAGATGAAAGGAACTCTTGAATTGTGGACTGATTCTTTAGAATTTTTCTCTTAAGATCTGAAGGTCTCAACTTGGAATGTGACTTTCTCAGAAATAACTGATAAGGGTTCTATTCCATAAGCGTATGGACAAGGCCAATAATTACTCAATGATAGCAGAAACCATACCTTCAACTGGTATAAACTATCATAACTTCATTAACAATGGCATAGGTGTGCCAGATCATTGGTTGAGATTCTTGGCCTACAATTATTTGAGCCAGTAGCTGCAAGGTTGCATTTTAGTATTTTTTAATGTATAATCTGACAGCTAAACACATACAGTAGAAGTATAGCCTAGCCTTTCCTTTCTGTTTCAGACGGAGCAGTATTATTTTGACCTTCTGGTCAAACTGAAGATCAAGCAGAAACTGCACAGGCAGCACAAGCAGGGACAGGGAGCCTGGAAAGAGTATAGGGATGCTGCCTGGTTTTCTGAAACAGAAAGGAAAGGCTAGGCTGTACTTCTACTGTATGTATTTAGTTGTCAGATTGTACATTAAGAAATCTTGACTCGGCCACACTGGTGTCTTCCCTTTCCTGCCCGATTCCCTACATCTGGGGACTGAGCATTCTTATGTTTTATGGGAAACATCCTTAAATATTTGCCACTTCTGTTCTGCTCCCTTGTCTCTGAGGACCATGTTCCACAGGGTCCTACTGACTAACTCCTCAAAGAACTGGAATTCTGCTTTCCTGAAATTTAGGGTCCTGACTATACTCCTTGCCTGTCCTATATCCCTCGGGACCTTAAACTCCACCAGTGAGTGATCACTGCAGCCCAAGCTGCCTCTGATCTTGATGTTACTGATGAGCTCACTTGTATTGGTGATCATCAGGTCCAGTGTTCCATCCCCTTGGATGGAGGTATCTATTAGCTAGCTTAAGAAATTATCATCAATACACTCTTGGAGTCTCCTGGATTGTCTACACCCTGCCGTGCTACTTTTCCGGCGTGTCTCAGGGTGGCTGAAGTCCCCCAGTACGATGAGAACTTGTGAGTGTGAAGCCTCCTGTAGCTGGAGGAAGGCAGCCTCATCAGTAGGCTGCCCTTGATCCAGGTGGCCTGTAGTGTACACCAACCACAAGGTTCCTTTTGCTGCCTTGGTCTTTTATTCTGACCCACAAGCTTTTCAAGTTTGTGGCAACTCTTCAAAGACAGCTCTTCACACTCTATCCATTTCCTGATACAGAGGGCAACACCTCCACCCCTCCTTCCCAGTCTGTCCCTTTTGAACAGCCTGTAGCTGTTTGAAGTAAAACATTGCACGATGAAATTATACTGCAGCAGAAATACAAGGTGTGTGGTGATGGGAAATCAGCCTCTGAAAGTATCAATCGCTTCAATGTGAAATTGCTTCAGCAGAGTGAAATAGCTTGGGACAGTGCAGGAAGGACAGCCGGTTATGATCTGAGCTTGTGGTGGTAAAACTTTTCTCCTCTTCACCTGCCCAAGTAATTCACTGATTATAGCCATGGCTTTTTTCTTATTTCTCATTTCTGCTTGTTTTTTTACCTACAATTACCTTTTAAAAAGATGTTGCCGACAGCTTCATTATTTCAGTCCCCTAAGCACTGGAAAAGAGCACAGAAAAACTTCTGCCAGTGCATGCTGTCAATTAATAACCTTTGCTAGGTCTGAAGACTAAGCAGTGCAAATAGCTGTCATTTACACCATCAACATATTGTCTTCCCTGGAGGAAATGTGAGATGTGAATACATGATTGCCTTTGCTGGCTGTGGCAAACACTCACATATAACTTGCGTATCTGAGTAGGATATTAAGCAATCCTTGCAAAAAGAAAAATAAAACTAAAATGCTTCTTCTTTAAGGAACTCAGAATATTATTTACATCTTAAAGAAATAAAGGCAAAACCACCTTATGTTTGTGATAGTAACATTCTTTTTTATTGAATCAGTGGTGAGTTGTACTGCCCTTCCATATCACCTTTAGGATAGCAGTAAATCTTGCTTGGCTAGTGAGCCAATGTAATCTAAAAATAGCCTATGTCTGAGAGGGAAATGCAGGCAGCTCTGTTCTTGCAGCCTGCCAGTGAGACTTCTGTCAACCCGTATGAGACTCCAAACATTTGGGTAGTTTCTTGGTTGAAGATTTGGATGTCTTTGCTTGTATTTGAGATATCTTTTAAAGGGAGCAGAAGTGGCCCAAGATTTAACAAAGTAGATTTGGCCCAAAGCATAAGTGTTGTGAGTGACTGGCTAAAGAATCCATTTTGTGCTGAGATGATGCCATTAAGACAATTCACAATGCAGACGTGTAGTGCACAGATATTTCTAGGTCCTGCTTGAAATGTAATTGCAAGTTCTTCCTGCGACGCTATGAATTTCTTGGAAGAGTTGCCCTTCTCTATCTCTCTGTACTATTGATCGGTGTTTCTATCCTTTGGTCTGATACAGGGAACTTAAATTAGAGATCGCTAGTAAGGGATTTAACAAAAGATCTGCTTCAAGATTTCCACCACGGGACTTGATAGCATAGAAAAAGCTATTTAACCTAGCAATGCCAGCTATTACATACCTTTGAGTTGGTGTTATCATTCACTGAAGAGGAAGATGCTATGCTAGATTTTGGAGAGAAAGGCAGCGTGACTAGCAATTTCATCACGTTTAGCTGGTTACAGTAATCTTACCCATAGTGTAGAAAAGTGTTGTCAGTAATTCACTGTTTGAACTTCCAAATTACTTTTATAATACACTGTCAGCAGAGGCTTTCTGGCTTTTTTTTTTTTAAGCAAAAATAGAGGTAACATAGTTTGGTCACTTCTGTATAGCAAGCATTTATCTATACTATATTCCTTTACTAAATTGCAACAGTACTCGTTTGTCAATTTTGTGAAAAGGAGAGTTGGATTAACCTGGGTATAGCTTTGTACAGCCAGATTATTCATGTTACCTTAACGTTGGGCATCAGCAAGCTGATGGATTTGCATTGCGATGTGGTCTGCCATGTAAGTTAATTTGGTGCCTTGTTCTAGTTCTGGAATCCATGGCCTGGTGCTACAGTGCCCCATGGATATGACTCGGGTGAGACCTGAAGAAATAATTTAATCCATCTGAGCTGAACTTGGTGTTGTGACTCTCTACTGGCTTATGGAATCACACAAGATATGTTGTTTTTACTTCAATTTGGCATGAGAACAAATACTGAAATCCCCAAAAAGATTGTGAATGAAGTGTCACAGGTGGAAAGTGCAAGATGTAGAGGTAGAAGTCATAATCATAGAATCATAGAATGGTTTGGTTTGGAAAGGGACCTTAAATATCATCCAGTTCCAGGCCCCCTACCGTGGGCAGGGCTACCTTCCACTAGATCAGGTTGCTCAAAGCCTCATTCAGCCTGGCCTTACAGCTTCAGGTCCATGACCTCTGGGCAACCTGTTCTGCTACCTTGCCACCCTCACAATAAAAATTTGAACATATTGAAGTAGGTTACTTATTTTCTAGGCCACACTGCTGCTGAGTGCAGAAAGCATATTACTAATGTGTAGTACTATATCATATGTTAATATAGTGATATGTGTTGCTAATTGGCATTACTAATTAGAAGTACAGAGAAGTCTATTGCTTCTGAGCTAGGCACTAAGCCGTTGAGTGATGGTTCTTCCTAAGCTCCATTAAACTGTTGCAATGTTTCATAACAGGGCAACTGTCTGTTCAATACTTTTCACTGCTTGAAGAAAAGAATGGAAGTAGGTCAGTAATATTTCTTTTTACAATGTATTGTTAAGGAAGCGCCTTTCTCTAACATTCAGAGAGAGTTGGTATTGTAACTTTGAAAAGGCATTGCCAATTAATAAATAATCTATCTAATATTTATCTTACATAATATAATTTTTAATATGTTTGTAAATATGCTATAGTTCAGTTTTTCATTCTTTAAGATACAAATGACCCAGTGATGAAGATAGCAGTGTATAAACTGCATGTCCTCTGTATAAACGTTACAAAGCCTAGCCATTTCTTTCCCACCACCCTCAATAGCTTTAGAAACTACAAAAATAATGCCTATTTTCCCCATATGTTATGGGCTTTTTAACCTTTTGTTTTGTAACTCTCAAATACTGTTGAAAATCCAAAAATAAAAATGATTCTGCTAGGTTCTGTTTATGATTATCATTGATGTACAGATGGTGTAATCCTGCAAAATGTTCAAATATAGATTTAAACCAATCTCTATTCAGGAAAGCACTTAATCATACTCTGAATAGTAAGGGCAAACATAAATTCCATTTAACTCAAACCAACCTCTTCCGCAGCTGAAAGCATGCTTTTAGTAATCCCAACTATTTTGAAAAGTTCATTCTGTGTAGAGAGTTTGAGACTCTTCTGGTTTGCTTATTTGTAAAGATAAGTGTATTGTATTGTATTTTATTCCCTGGGTTTTTAGAATAAGCACAAATATATATTTGGACGTGACTGGGTTTATGAGGTCTGACACCAATAAATCCCAAGACTAACCTATATCTTGGGAACCAAGGGTAGAAAGGGAGAGACAATGAGCTAGTTATAGAGCAGATTCTGACCTGTGACAGTGAAACAAGGCTCAACATGACTGCTCCAATTAGTGCGAGTGGACACATCTTCAAATATAGATGTTTTCTTACCTCGGTTGGAAACTGACAGTGTGCAAGAGTGAACAGCAAGTTAACATCAAGATTCTTGTGAAACTGAAGAAATCCATGACAGATTTTCTTTCAATTATTGCCTGAGGCTTATGGTAAAGAGATCCCAAAGTTAGACTTGGTGCTCAAAGGAACTACTTTTTTTTTTTGTCAGTAGAAGATGTGAAAGAAAAAATGATGTGGATCTTCAACAGCCTTTCAGAAAATGATCTGTGGAATTGCTTTGAATGTTGGCAGCACCATATGCAGCTGTGTGTTAACTCAGAAGCAAATTATTTTGAAGGTGATCTTAGTTGATTTTTCTTATTTTGTTAAACAAGAAGTTACAGGCAGAGTTCTATATGTGTTGGACTTTGTACTGAGCATTTAGCACAAAGAAGGCCTTCTCTACAATATCTTGTTACCAAAGAGAAGATAGAGATGCTTTGAAGGAACCATGACCCTCATGACACAGTGGGTGAGGAGTTTGTGATCTCCATCCAAATCTACATGTGTCAATAAACAGCGGGTAGATGCTGAGCCAGACTACTTCCACAATACCTCAGAATTCGCTGGACTCAGCCTTTACAGAGTGGAGAAGTTATCTCGGCATTTCCTCAGTCTCTTGCCTGTCTGAATTTTGTGAGATTTAGAGCCAATTAGATTAGAGGATTAGCTGATAGAGGAGGGAAATACTAATAGAAATGTTTCCTTTCCCTCTCTCTCCCCCTCTTTCTCTTAACTAGTAAACAATATGCTGACTGGATTTTTGATCTTGAAAATAAAACACTCTAAGAGGCTAGTGGCTATTTAGGTTGAAAAGTAAAGTATGTAGTATTTAAAAATTCCAGTCCTAAAATGCTGTGGTACAAATCATCTGCTTTACTTTAGTACTCAAAATCAGAATTGGTTTGATTCGAACCTAGTCTTCCTAACTCTCTTCCAGGGAGATGGACCTTACTGTAGCTATTGCAGCTCATCCTGAAACAAGCTCTGAGAAAGGCCAGATAACTCACTCTCTGGAGATGCCCATTTATCTCGTTTGATTACAAAGAGAGCCTTGGGAGATTAGATAGCATTTGGAATGCCAGCGTGAGGTATCTAGATTTAGGTAAGATCCTACCCTAAGGAGGGACTATTTCCCTTCTGCATCTCTGAGAAAATGACAGGTTGTGGATCCACAAATGGGGTTGTATTCTATCTGTGTATTATCTTCCAGAATTTGTTTACTCTATAAGCTGTGCCCAGCAGGTGACTCTGGTAGTCATTTCCACTTGTAGTTGGAGTAGGCTAGTAAAAAATTTTCAGCATGGCAGCCTGTTTCCCACTCCCCCACCCTCCCAATTGCTTACGCTCTAGATAGCGACCCAATAGCATTCTTATTTCTTTATATCAATTCCATCTGGTCTTGGAAAATAATTGGAGGGACAGTAAAACTTGTCTACAGTTGTGAAACAACCAGTTTAAACCCTGTGGACTAGATCAAGCACATAATGTTCCTACGAAGCCACCATAAGCAGAAGGGTCACTCAGATGAAGAGCAATCTTGTTGGAGGTATTCACCAACTACAGTTGTAGAGCTTGCTCCTATTGTAAATCTACAGGATCTAACAGAGAAACGATGTGTCTGGGGGGCCTTCCTATGACTTCATACCCTCCAGTCTGTTCTTTTGGGCCAAGTGAGCTCTTGTCAACCTGGCTGTGAGGTCTGGACTGTTCTGCTTTATGGCAGTCAGGAAAACTTACCCACAGTGAGCTTAAAAGTACAAATACAAGAAAAATAGTACCTTTGCATTTCTTCCTGTCGTGTTGCTCAGCATGCATCTGGGCAGATCTCAGCGTCACAATAACAAGCTGATTTGTTTGCAGTGTGCCTCTTCCGTGAGGAAACAGATGATTTGAACCTCCAGGGATCTTAGCCTAGCAGCTTTCATTGAAGGCGAAATACACATCCCCCTTGATTTGCATGAAAAGGAAAACCTTGTTGGTGTTTCAGTTAAAATTAATCTTCCAAAGTATTAGAGAATTGGAGGTCTTATTTTTTTGTTTTTAAAATTTTGGGGTTTTTTAGTTTGCTTTTTTCCATGAGGCACTTAGTATTGTACAGAATATTAACATTGTATTTTAGCCACTAGGTGGAGAAAGCAAGCCTTCTGTAGCTTAATGGCATTTGTAATATAATGCTATTCTGACCTAAATTTGGCAGATATTTTGGAGCAGAAAAGTTCCTTCTTTCCTGCAATATTTCAGAAAGTATAATAACAATGAAGAGTGGAAAATGCTCAGCTGAAATCTTACTGGAATTAATTTTAAGAAAGTATGGTCAGAGATCAGTTGTAGCTATAAAAGCAAGAGTACCACAGCCAACTTCAGGTAGTCTTCTGAACTGCAACTTTGATCATTGCTGCTTCTTATCACTGAGTAAGGAGTTGAGCTGCCACTGCAAAAAGACTGTATACAGAGGGCATCTTCTTTTGGAGACTCATCACATCTTCCCCAGGATATAAAGAAGAGGAGGGGATGTCTACACACAGCTTGTGATGGCATACTCCTGTTCGAGTTTGAGATAGTAATCATTTCAATACATGTCTGAGCACATATGTGAAGCTTAACAGTCTTTTCTGGGAAGTTTGGAAGGTATTCATTTCGGCACAATTCAGTTCAGTCAGCAGAGGCCTCCGAGTGAGGCCATACTCTGAGCTGGCGTAACTGGAAGTTGACTGATTCTCTTCTCTCAGTGTTCAGACAATGGCACCACATCCTATTGCAAGTGAGATCTGAAGAAATTAGAATGGTTTGGTTTTGTAATTGCCAAAAAGAACCACTGCAGCATTCTTTCTTCTGTATGTACACACACGTGTATGTGCTGAATTTTATCCAAATAAGATATCTCCACCAACCTGCTGCCCCAAGCTACTAAAACTCTTTTGTGTGTCTTTATTGTGGAGACTTCCCATGATTTAATTATGAAAGGGTTTCAAGTGTCCATGAGACAGCATCTACTCCTTTTATTCAGTGTAAATATCCATTAAAAAGTAGTTGTTTCTACCACTGAACTTCCTGAAATCCTCCCCTGAGCAGCAGTGCATTTCTGTGCTTTAAGACTGACAGAGTTCTTCTCCAATCAAAGACAATATGAAAACATGATGAATACATGTCTTCCTCCTGTATCTTAGTCATGTCCTGGTCATGCTGCCCGATTTGGTGAATGAATTGACTATCTTCAGCGTCATCTACTCCAGAGGAAGGGATGTTTTAGATGTTTTATATGATTTCAAAGCCATTATTTTGGTGCCTATTTTGTCATAACAAGATAGTATTGTGGTTTGTGTTGGCTTCTGCAGGTAATAACTGTCTAGCTGGCTTCCTGAGCTGCAGTTGTGGGTGCAGCACCTTACGCCTTGAATCATGAAGACATACTCAAGTATATCAATGTTGGGTAGAGTCAGTTTCTAATGAGTAGCCCTGTCCCACATAGTAAAACGCTGAATAGAAGTGGTCCTAAAGAGAATGCATGAAGAACATATCTTGACCAGTGAAGCAGTAGTTAGAACAGTTTTTCCAAGTCATTTGCAGTCTTTCTGTCTGTTTTAATCTTGCACTCCAGTAGAAATGAGATAATTTCCCCGTGTAAGATGCAGCTTGGGTAATTCATTTTGCAGCATGCAGTGAGTGCTGAATTCCTGTAGGTGAAAGATGATTTTAAGATAATGAAATATATATAGAGAGTAAAATAAATCAACTAGTGCTGTGTTTTTAAACATCTTTCAAGCTAAGAATAGGCTCTCTTTAGATGCTGTCAACTTCATTCACCATTGCAGTTATTTGCTGGTTTCCACCCCAGCTAAATAGCTGCAATACAGAATTGGATAAAAACATTTAAAAACATAATGATCTTATTCTAAGTTATTCATTCATGCAGCTCATCAAATGATATCTGCAAACTGTTTAACTTCAGTTTTCATTTGTGTTCACTATCAAATGACTGTTAAGTTTGGAATTTGATAATTTCTTGTTACTACTTTTTTTTGTTGTCCTCTCTGTAATTAAATGGATGAGCTTGATATTTGTGTATATGATCAAGTTTAAAGCTGAGTTCCACTTCTCTTTATAGATATTCTGCCCATGCTTTGTCTTTGGTAGTCTTTCTGAATTTCATATATTCAAAAAGCAGGAAAAAATCACAAACGGCTGGTATTTCAATGAGTTCAGATTCTTTGAATCAAGTCTAGTTAGCTTTTTCTCTGTTTCAACCATAGGAAATACCATAGTAATAATTAAGCCTCATCAGTAGATTACAATTGTAGTAGGTAATTTTCTTGACTTCATGATTCTGGAAAAAAAAATTCTGTAACCTAAGTTTGCCTTTAACTAAAGAGTTTATACATGTACTGCTGCACCATCTTCCCAAGGGAAGTTTAATTTGAGGGTTGGTGACTTTGAGCCTCACTGATAGAGGAAATACAATACTTATGAAGCACTATGCAGAAAGAAAAGGAATATCTAAGTGTAACAAATAGCAAAGCCAGTATGTGCCTGAGCCAAAGTTACTGCTTAGCCCTTATGGGTTATCTCAGCTCTGAAGAGAGTTATGGAATGTGTGTGATCCTGTTTTAGAGAAGAATCTTTACTTTTCCATGTCTTTCAGAATACTTGTAGTAAGCAGGCTGAACGTGTGCTGCCCTGAATGGGATCTGATAGAGTCCTTGTTGAAAGCACTGTGAAGAGTCCTACAGACTTTAAAACAAGGAAAAATGGGGATGTAAATGCCTGTCATGTGTGGATTCATATCAAATATCCCAGAACAGCTAGTGTTTTATACAGGTAAACACATAAGTTGCAAAGGGATGTGGAGAAATCAACAGTCTTGGTATAGTGATTGGACACAAGAAAAATTATCTAGGAAGATTAAGGCTGTTTGGTTGGAAGAAAGGGAGAATACAACATAGCAGCATTCAGATATGTAAAAATGTGCTGTAGGAGGGAAGAAAGGAGTCTGCTTTGCTTTCCATCTCAGTGACAGATGAGATAAGAAGTGGTGGGCTTAGATTTTTGTGACAGTGATTTCTTTTCCAAGAGGAGCGAATGCTAACTTCAGGAGTCGGTGAGCACTGGGATAGGCTGAGGGAATGGTTTTGAATATAATTTAAAGAAGTATTATATGGAAATGATTTAGAATAAATATTAAGTGTTCTATCAATTTACAAATCTGTAGTTTCTGCAACTAGAAATCTGAAATAAATATCTAAAGAATACTTGGATCTATTCAATCTAATTCAGTTGATAAATAGCATGCTAAACCTTATATCTGTCAAAACTTCTGCGAAACCAGGATTTAGGCGCATTCCACTCACTACTATCCAGATTCAGAAACTGGAGGACAAGTTATATGTTTAGATGTATTTATACGCATACATGGACAGAAAGGGAGTGGGAGAGATTCAAGGTGTCCAAATTTTCTAGGTGTTCCTTTGAAAACAGACAAAGAATAATTGAGCACTTCACACCACTACACCTCCCAGTGATGTGGTAAAAATCCTAGCTACAAGATTTCATTCTTCAAAACTCTAAATCTTTAGAGACTATGATGTAAGTCTTTAAAGTTGCAAATGAAGGTTGTTTTAAGTATAATGACTAACAAATGTGTTCTTGACCACACCTATAATAAAATGTCAAACTGGCTTTTCCAGGAAAAGGTTTTTGCCAGGCTTATTCTCTACACTGATAATGGCTATATAAATAACAACAGTGAGGTTAGCTGAGAACTGGAGTGATTGAAAATTATAAAAAATATATTATTGACTTTTAGGTAGCTCATCCTTATTTATTACTAACTAACAAATGAAACCCAGTGGCCACCTAAAAACTCCTGGAGACTGTAGTGTGTTAGATTAGTGCTATCTCTTACAATTTACATCACTGCAGTGCCTGAAATTTTTTGTTCTGGAATAAAATATCATACTTCCAGATGCTAAAAGCCAGTTTCTGCACCAGTTTATTTAGTGTTGCATGTTAGATAAACAATACCAAATGTAAATGAAGGTAAGAATGACAAGTATGAACGGTGAGGTAATAGTCAGCATTTCTACTGTGAGTGACAGGTAGGTTGAAGTTAGGTTGTGATGCACGTAAAAAGTGAAGAGAAACACCTTGGATTGGATTCAGTGGGGTGAGAAAAGCAGGGAAGGAATTAAAGGAGATATGGAACACGAGATGAGCAGAAAGATGAGCTAAGGAAATAATCTTTGAATGGCTAAGGGTAGGGCAAGGTTGTATTTATCTAGGTTGGAAGAAGACCTGTTGAAAAGAGTATAGTGGGAGATAAGAGAAACTTGGCTGGCATTTTAAGTAGGTGATCAGAATAAGGACTACCACATGTAGATTCTATAGAAATAAAGAAATTATTGGTCATCCTTTTCAAAATGAGGTTCAAACAGATGTACTTTGAATATTAATAGGCACATGCCCAATTTTAAATGTCTGCATTTTCAGTTCAGTCTTTTGGTACTTGTCCATTTAAAAGGAGAAAGGGAAAACAAAATCCAGGCTGTTAGCTAGCAGTGTTAAAGGCTTCTATCTCGGTTGTGTTTGCAGCAGAGTATTCCAGCTAAATCAGTATCATTTTTTTTTGTGGGAAATACCACACAATTCACTTGTCTAGATTACAAGTGTAGCTTTGTATTCCCACAGAATTTCAGGCTACTCTGGACAATCGGGCAGTGTTTCAGACTGGCTGGCAGTAGGCAGTCAGAATTCAGATTTTTGAAGCCTGCTTTCTTTCTTTATCCAAACTAGTTACTTTTTCAAGCCCACTTGGGGGGCTCTTTCCCGACAGGACAATGTTATGCTAGATTGCACAGAAATAAGCTTTGACACTGGCAATGCTGTCATCACCTGGATTCAGTAGAATCTCAGGGGAATGACCTATTAATGGAAGTCTATGGACTGAAATCTGTTTCAATTAAAAAACCAGAGGCATACTTCTCATTTATTTAGAGATGTGGTATGGCATCCAAGATTATCAAGAGAGCCTTACACGGGCCAGTTAGATTAAATTACTCTTGCAAGCATTTCCTACTCTGCAGACATTGTCAGGGTGAACTAGGGTAGAGGGCTGTATATTTTGTGCTTCTAGAATAACTGAGGCAGCGCCAGTGTAGAGCTGGTCAGGCTGCATTCCCAGCAGGCTAGTGTAAAACTCTAGCTGTGGTGAATTTGTCAGACTTTGCTTCTTTCTTCACTGGGAGTAAGGCTTACCTTTAAAAAGAGATTAATTTCTTATATGAAGTTATCTTCTCATTGTGACAAACACCTGCCACAGGGCTTGTCGTGCAGCAGTTGACAGTAGTTCATTGTTCTGATCATAAGACCCTTCATTGTGAGGGCTCCCCCCCCCCCCCCAAGGTGTTTATCTATTTTGGGCTCTATAAAGTATTTTACCACAATATCGAAACTGGCACTAGTGATGGAATTGTTTAACCTAAGGAGGGGTGTAAATTAATTAAAAACCTTTTGCCAGAAGATTTTATTTCCCACCTTTCCCTTCTGGTGCCTTGCCCTTCCATAATTAGCTGAACTCAGAAGGCCATGGGAAGAGAATATTTCCCATTCCTTTGACTGGTCAAAAAAACTGCTGTTCCTGACTGGGTGACAGATTAATTCAATGAAAACCATGCAGATTTGGTTTATCCCTGGGTGAAAAGGGGATCTGGAAATGATCTCTATGACAGATAAATACTGGAGGTTATTTTCTGTAAGAAGTGTGGTATGCAGTTCATCCTTACACATCAAAGAATGACTTAGTGTCCGCAAAGACAAGCTCAAAGTGCATTACAAATAGCATTTTCACTTCTCCCTTTGGCTACCTTTTCATTTCAGTATTCAATGGGAGATTCCTAGGGTTGAGTTGACCAGTTACATGTCAGTGTTCGACTGGTTTATGTATGTGCCTTAAGATACATGGATATGTCAGTAGCAGCTTTTTGGAGAAGTAGCTGTAATGTACTGGAATTGATCAACCTCTCTTAAAAAAAAAAAAGAACAAAACCAAACTAAGTAGTAGAAGTAATTAAAAAATGAATCATTGCTTCCTTTAACAATATATTTTATTGAGTCAGGTTTTGTCCTGACTTTGTTGTGTTTGCTCTGGAGTGTCAAAGTACTTGCTAGTGCATTGAACTCCCACCACTTACTGAAAGTGTGGTGGTATACCTTTACATGCTGTTACCAAGATAAGCAAAACAGAAATACAGACCAGAAACACATTTTTTTTATAAACACTGTAGTTAGATCAAAATTCATGCTTTCTGGTAAACATACCATTTGAAGGTTTGTGTACCTAAACTCCAAACGGGTCCTAGCACAAATATCTGAAAGGTACTGAAGAGAGTCAGTATCGGGCTGTTCAGTTTTGAGCATACTTACATGAGCACTATAACAGCAACTTCTTTGTCAATGAACAATTTTTTTTTTGGTGTAAGTTAAAGAGTGTAGGGGTAGGAGGAACTTCAGGGAGCATGTATGAGAAATTCCTCTGTCCTGACACAGGATGAGTATGCCCAGCAGCAATTCTTTGAGCTATCTAAAAAAAAAAAAAAAAAATTGTAATGGAAGAGATTTCTTAATCATTCTTTTTCCATAAATAACTAAATAATATGTCACAATTCTTGATTACACTCAGAAGCTCAGAATTTTCCTTTGGCTACCCACAGTAATGTTTGAATTTTTTCTCTTTTATGTAACGGAAGACTTGTAATGTGTATTTTCAACCATACATCCCTTGATTCTCTTCTTTCCCAAGAAGACTTCTTCATCAAATCAATCTGCATTTCTTCATTGGTTTGCTTTGTAGCACTCATACTATTCATGTTGATATTTTATGCAATTCTCCAATTTGTTTTGCCCAAAACTGAACAGAGCACACAGGACAATTTTCACCAATGCTAAATACAGTGCACCAGATGTGATGCCATGTTCTGGGTCCAAAATATATTTATTACTTGCTACAATTCCCCAGCTTCTCTCTTACTGTAGAACAGCTTATGTATTTATCCCACACCTTATACTTGGCTTGTCCTTCCAGTATGTATCACTTCATATTTGTTTTTTTTATTTACTTGTGTTATCTCAACTGTATTCACTTTTCAATGCCCTTCCCTATTGTGTAAGCATATTCTCTCATTTCATCCAGGTCATCAAGAATGCATTGAGTGGAATCAGAGATACAATAGATCCCTTTAATAAACAGTTGGGAAGCCAAAGCAACTACTTTTTCACTCATTGTATTATAGTTTATAATGGTTTTTGTTGATTGGTTGTGGAAATGTATTGCCAAAATCAAGATATACGGCATTTACTGTTTTTTTTTACCTTTACTCCCCATCCCAGCCTCAAGAAAACATAGGAGAAGACTAGGGTGATAGGACACATTTTAACAGGACAGGTCTAGATCCTCTAAATAGGAATTAATCATTTAAGAGAATTTTTTCTATAATAAAGATCATTCTACATTTTCAAGAATAAGTCATTGCTACATTTTCGTAACAGAAGATTCAGAAGATTGTCTTCAGTGAATGTTTTTAATTACATTTCTTTCATAAGCATGTTTCACTGGATTTCTAACTCCAGGAGCTTGTAACAAGAAGTTGAGCTAATCCATGACGCTTCTGGACTAGTTCATGATATTTTCTTTTCTGTTACAATGCACGTGCCTTATTTTAAGGGCTTGAAAGTGACAAGTTATTGAGCTGCAGGTTGCCAATAGTCAGACTAACTGTGATAGTCAGCAAGGCCTTCAATGATAGATACTTGTCTGCATCATTGGCTCTGTTGCAAATTAGAGTTCCAGGAACACTTCAAAGTGCTTTTTCAGAATGAATTTATATTTAGGCATGTTGCCTTAAGCATTTAGTACTGAAAACCCAAAATAACACCAGAGGCAGTGTTAGAATACAAAAGATTCATACTGTTATTTATGGACTAGCATAATCCACAAGCTGTTGTTTACAGTGTGACTCCATAGAGTAGCAAAAGTGAAACATCGCTCTGGGTAATGGAGCAAACCATTGGTGATGAAACATTCAGCCACTACCAGCAACTCCTGCCACACTCGGGTACTACCAGACAAATCTACTCTACCTTTGTGCCACAGCTATTTCTACCACTAGTTTTAGTATTTCATTAGTACTTAAGAATATGCTACATCAAATGCTGAACAAGATGGAGCTCAAATTTCTTAGAATTTGTCAATGCAGCTAGTTCTGCCCTCAACTGGGAATCAAAGGTGGCTAGCTGAGTTTATCATAATTTTATTTCTATTAGCCATGCATTCCTTCCATATTTGTGTTCCTAATGTTGCTTCAACTACCTTCTGTAGTGTTCCTCTGAAATGAATGTCCATGAACGCAAAGGAGAATGCCACTGCCCTTCCCTGAGGCATCAGGCAGAATGTTGTGAGCTTGTGCTCCATTTTGACTTCTGCCTTGCTATTTGTGCATGCAGAATGCTTTTGCATTTACTTTCCTCTTGTTATCCTTATTAGCGCAGTCTTTTTGCTCCAAAAGTTAGAGTCACAAGCCGGTAATGGAATTTTTCTCATTCATTTAACAATCTTTGATAATAATTAGGAGGAGGCAAAGGTGACCTCTCATTTTCAGTTGCTGTACCGCACAAATTCATTGTGGATGTCAAATACATACAATGGCATCTATCATCGCAACATGATGGTGGATATGTTTCTTTATTCCAACAAAGTTCACACGAGTGTTTTGATTGTGAGTTTTTTTCAGTTTATTTTTCTCACCATCAAATGTTGTGTTTTGTTGTAGTAATTGAGGAAGAGGGCACGAAGAAATAACTATTCATAGTCTCTTCCTAGCACAGTTCTCTTAGCACTAAGGACACTCGTAGAATGAGAAATGAAATCAACTTTAACAAGCTTCTCAATGAAAGGCTGTTTTATCAGGCAAAGAAATGGCTGCTGAGTAGGTATTATGCACAGGTTCTGTCCATCATCATATCCATAATGCATAAATACTTTCTAAATATAAATATCTGTTTTGGAAACCACATGAATTTGGATACATCAAGTTAGGTGTACACTGTTCAGCAAAAGGAGATCAGATGATGCCTCAGAATTGGATCCTGGATTGTCATTATTAGTGCCTTCTCTGCAGCCTTCCCGACCCTGGCTTTGTTCTGGGCCACACAACACACAACTTGGCTCTTTAAACTGCTGTATGGCTACAGCTCTGTGAGAGTGCACATTCAAGAGACTGTCCCCAGAAAGCTCAGTGGATAAAGCTGCCATAGGTCTGGTGGCCTTTTCCTCATGCAGTCTGTGAACAGGATCCCAGCAGGCTTTATCCCTTCAAACATCCTAATGTGTTCATGCAACACAAAACTTCAGCTTCTTGCTGTGAACTCTTGATAGCTTACAACACAGTCAGTAATGATATTGGTCAATCTGAAGAGTCTGAAATAAAATCACTAACTGGTACATATGGCTTAGGGCCTTGAAGACACTAGAAAGGACTTGGGAAGAAATGTGGAGGACTACCTTTAAGCAAGGTGGCTGTGCTCCACTTATCAGTTGTAAAGCATGATCCCTAGCCCTTTTCATTTAATTTCTAATTATAATTTTTTAGTTATGTACTTTCTAATTTTCATTTAAACAGCTAGACACAATAATAAACGTCTTCTGTTAATTATGATTTTATTGTGCGCCAACAAATCCAGTTTGAGAAGTAGCCCTTTATCTACTGGCACACTACTGAAAATATACTGCTTTCTGGTAAGGGGGAACCATTTTGTACACTATTTCTTGTAGGCACAGGATTGAGATTCAGGAGGTATAGATGCAGTCATTGGCTCTGCTCCATGTTTTCTGTGTGATTCTGAACTTTTGTGTAAACAGCGGTCAGTTATCTGTGGGTGCTTTAGCCAGTTTGAGTTTTAATCACACCATGGAAGCAGAGATATTTGAACTTTCCCCTTACCAAACCAGCACTGGGCAGCCCAGACTTAATAGTTTAGGCCAAATGCCAGAAAGGGACAACTGTACGGCCTTCCCAGCCAGCTTGGGTCTGTGAGCAGTTTAGCCGCGCTGTGTCTGCAGAACACAAACTAATAGCCCAAAAGACCCAGTCTCATTTTGTGGTGTCATCAGGAAGGCTTCAGTACTGCATTCCTACTTTCCACAAGGACTGGGACCACGCAGAGGTAGTTCAAAGCCAGCCAGGCTTATTAAGTGCCACCTGAACGTGTCTCTACCACACAGAACATTCCAAGAGGGTTTATTATCTCAGGTTCAATGTCAGTCTAATGAATTCACTCATCATCTCGCCAGCACGTCTGCTTATGTTGTGGCTAGAGCAAGCACCTTATTCAGCAACAACTTTTTTAACTCAGCATAAAGTTTCTGGTGAAAAATATATCTCAATTTGGCCTGTAAGTGTCTGAGTGCTTCAGATGCAAACTTTCCATTTTCCTTTCTTATGTTATGCGTGTGCACTGCAACGGGACACAGTAGTCTGAATGGGCTTTATCCTGCTAAGTTACTTGTAGAGACTGAGAAATCATCTATCTAGTATGATGAAATAGAGCAAGGTACCAAGAGGCTGCATTACGTCTTGCTTGTTTTGTGCGAGCTCAGGGAATTTACACAACATTAGCTAATCTGTGACAGCCACTTTTAAGGATATTTCTACCTCCTGAGATAGTGACTTATTCTTCAGCACAACAGCAGTAAACTATACATTGCCTCCTGTTTACTGTGGATTATGCAGAAGGGCACTTGTAATGAAGTAGCTCATAAGCTGTAAACTCGTATCTGTAGGTTCTCAGATTATAGCTAAAATTGCAAGTACAAATTCCTTTTCTATGAAATGGGGGGCAAGTGGTACTTTTTTGTGTGACTGTTGACAGAACATCTTGTACGATTGTTGACAGAATTTTGTAAGGAAATTATTACAGCTCTCTCAATTTTTTCAGCGCTTAGTGAAAAGAGAAAGAATGTAGTGGCTTCTCTCAAATGCTTGCCTGCTTGCTTGTTTTCCTAATGTGTCCCAATTACATTTAGATCAAGGATATTCTGCAAAGAATAGCTTAGAAAAAAAAAATTTAAAGAAATGGTCTTCAGTGGAGATTAGTGAAATTTTATTAAAGGGCTCCTAGACACGGCACAATACCATCAAAGCAGTATTCCATTTGCATTTCCAGGAATTAGTTGAATTAAGCAAATATGCTGCCCTACTCCAAAACCTTTATATGTTTATATTTATAGGGAGAAAGAAAACATGTTATTAAACTAAGAATGAACGTCGGTTACAAACTATGCAGCTGATCCAACACCTAGTAGAACGCAGTAAAACTTGGGAATTCTGGCTCAGGCTCTTGAAGCCTGAAAGCTTCAGTCATTGACTGTAGAAGAAAAGCAAGCAGAACTCCATACATCATTATATTGTATAGACTACCATGCCTCATTCAGCTAGATATAAATACGTAATAATAATACATTACATAGCAAAAGTAAATGATTAAGATAGAGTAACTCATTAAGATCTGTGGGCAGGTCAGATTTATTTGAAGATAGTATTTGATTTACTTCCAAACAGTTCTATAGCAATAATTATAACTCCATGATGAAACGTTTTCTGAAAGCATTATGAACACACTGCTACAGTTCCAAATCCACTGTAATTATCCCTGTCTTTAAGCAAGCTGTGCTGGTGTCACGATGCTGCTTCCATTTCCTGAGTTAGCTGATTAGCTCTATGGCCATGCCTGTAGAGATATAGACGTGTCCCAAGAGGACTATCTGCTGTCTTACTCCATGGTGCTTGTTTGAGTTCTGCAGTAGGCACTAGAACCAAAACAGTCCCAACCTGAACGAAGCCTAAACTTACATTTCAAAATCAATTTTCTTGTTTGTATTTAAGTTTCTAAATAGACTTTGACGATTTGGAATTGGATCTGTGCCCTTAGCTGAGGTGCATCCTATTGAAATTCCACTACTAGAAAACTAATTGTATGCTTTGAAATGTTTGACGCTCAGCAAAGCAGAGCCTGTTAAGCTAGACAGTGTCTGTTTGTTTTCCCAAGAAAAAGGAGAAATTTGTATATCAATTTGATTTGTCAGAATTAATCTAGGAAGAAATATTTGGTTGAGTTCAACACTGAGAAACCTTAAGTGATGACTCTCGTTATCATTCCCTCATCCAATAAATGAATACAAATCAGAACTGTATAGATTGTTACAGGAATTAATGTTTTTCTGGTTTACCCAGGCTGAACAACTTTGATTTCATTTGTATGTCTTTAATAAACCACAACGACAGATCCAAATATCAACTGCAAAGTGCAGGGAAGGGGGTGGGGGGAAGGATGTAGGGGGAGCCGGGATTGAGGCCAAAAGAGAGAAGGAGAAGAGTAAAGAAATACAGTAAAGAGATCTCTGATGTTTCATAGTTGAAAGTATGGAGAGAGTGGAGGGTTATAGGGTGCTAAGCCAGTGTCTCCTGTCATCTATGGAAGCCTTTCCATTGCCTTAAATAGATAATGAATGAAGCCCTACAAGAATTAGTTTGTGCCTCCGTACAAATGTCTGAAGACAAAACAAAAATAATTACAGTACTGAATGGATTGCATTGGCTGACTCCTTTAGTGTCTAATGTTCTTTGGCAATGCTTCATTCCGATTATTCCATCTGGAGATAATTGTGTGATATCATCCATAAAATTAAAACATAAATCAATCCAACTAGTGATCAGCCCCATGAGCTGCTGTTTAAAAACACACACGGAAATCTAGCGCTCCCTGCCTTTTTAGTAGCTTGTGCAGAAGAATAGTGAAGTATAAGGACAAAATAAAATCATGGGCTTGTAGTCAAAACCTATAAATCTTTAATGAGTCCTAACAGTGTTGTCAACATAAAACATGGAAAATAATAGAGAAAGTCTTTATTTCTCCTTCCTTTAAATAAACACTTAACAATAGGTAATATTTGAACTTTAAAACCTTTCTATATTTGTTGGAATAATGGCTTCAACATTGTATGGCTGCAGAGCAGCAGTGAACTGCTGACTTAAAGAAAGTAATCAATTATTAGCAGCTGAGAAAAGACATTCCTAATGGAAGAATAATTTTCTTCTGCAGGGCTACTAAAATAATGTCCTTATACCAATAAAATCCTTATGCCCCCTTTCTGCCAGGAAGGCCATTATATCATTTTATGTGATATTAAATACTACCAGGTAGTCTTTGAACCATAAAGAACTAATTCAACTTTTATCTTGCACAGTTCTTGAAAAAATGTTATCAGCAACAAATATTAACACCTATTCCTTTTGGCTTCTAGGAATTGACTTTGTGTTTGGAGAGGTTTAAAGGGTTAACATAAGTCATATTGGAAAAAGCCATTTAGAAGACTAATTTATGCTTTATTTCTCTTGTCTCATCTTGAAAATTTTAGGCAATTTTACAAATGGAATCACTCCAAAGTCTTCCCATCTCTAAAGTAACTGTAGTATTTTAAACATGATAGGACTCGATGCACGTTTTAGTATTTTTCTTTATATTATGGAAAGCACACTTAGTTCTCTTCTGGAGAATGTTTTATTTGCTTTCACTATGGTAACAACTCAGAATATCATGAAACTTTGCAGAAGGTAAACAGCAGAACATTATGAATGAAGCAGTTATGCTCAAATGTTGAACTGGATCTTCATAACAAGTTGTAAGTGCAGTGCTCAATCATTTGTTTACAGCAAGCCAGATTCTAATACTTTGATTCATTCTGAACAGAAATCAATTGTGAGAGCAAACAAATTTACTCAAAGGTTCTTTGAGGGTAGATAAGGTTTAAGATATCACCAAACTTGAATAAGAATTGCCCAGTTTTACATCTTTTCCATAACAACAATATATTATAAATAAAATAGAATATATACAATGTTAATATTAAACTCAACTATATATTACTCCGAGTTCAATTTTCAATGCTTTACAACTTGTTTTATCTAGATATTAGTCCTAGTCAAACTCACGCTTATGCTTTGTCTGCAGATACCAGTGCATAGAGCTTCTAAGAAATCTGAAATGAATTGGTTTATAGCATTTTGTCAGAAAATATGTTTGCCATATCTGGCATGTCCCATTTAATACATTTGATAATAGGCATGTTTGATATACATATCCATTTTTGTTGATACAGACTTTAGATTTTTCTATGCATGTGTATTCAGTGTATTTATACATTGCCTTTATACTTTTTGTGTATGTACACACTTTATTTGATTAAGAGTTTGATAGGATATTTATCTGAAGAGAAACTGCAGGTGATACAATCGTTTCATCTGGAAAACAGAAGGAACAATGGAACTTTATTGTAAAGGGATCCTCAAAGTCCTACCAGACGTCACTTTTAATGTGGCAGAGGGAAAAATAGAAGAAATGTCTTACTGCTTCTTGGGAAAGATTTAGATGTTTATTTACCAATCTTCTCTGACTACATTATGATTAGAATTGAAAGACAGATCTTTCCTTTGAAAGAAAGTGGAAAAAATGAGAGGTTGACAATTTCAAAATAGATTTCCATAAAAACAGATAACAGGCCAGGAGAACTGTTAGCAGGAGAAACGGCGCCGTCAGCTCAGATGTGTTTGAATTGCATTTAGTGTTTGCAGTTTTGATTAGAAGTCAGTATTTAATTGTCAATATTTCAACCACATCCATCAAGCTGGCAGTATATTGGGAGTTTGTTAGTAGAGAATTGAAAATATGCACTCAGCTCAATGGGTAGCTGCAGAAGAAAAACCTATATTGCCTTAATAATTAAATAGTGACTCAAAATTAGAAAACACTGCAGTTTCTTTGAAATTAGAACTGGCGAAGTCCATTATTAGATTGAGAGAAAGAAGAGTATTTGACATGAGATGACATCTGCTTTTAGAGTTATTAGACCATACCCTAAGGGGGGAAAACAACAAAATACGAGGGACAATATCTTATCATTTGGCCATGTGTCTCCATCATACTGCTCATTTTTCATTTCAGATTTGGCTGACGTAGATCCTGGAATACAAAGGCAAATCCAATTGCTAAGTGCAATAATGCAGTTAAAATCTCTAGGGAATATAATGATGCCTGTATAACAAACTAGCTCTACTGCAGGTTTATCAAGCTATACATTTGAGATGAGTGAGAAGATAGCAGTTGTATATGGCTTCATTATATATCTGGACTGATGACTCATTTGGAAACATAGGAAAATGAAGAAAGAACAGTAGTTCTGTGCCATCCATTTCAACCTCCTATAAATGCCAGCTTCCCCCTATAGAACATTACTTTTTGGAATTTTGACAAGTTTTAATGACCTGGCTAGTAAAACCACAGTTTCCTGCAGGGAATTCTGCCACAGTTGTACTCTTAAAAGCATTGTCTTGCGCTCAGACAGATCATCACATTGTGTAGCTTCGTCTCTAGATGTTTACTAGCTGTAATGCCCTTTTGCTACTTAACTAGTTCTTTTTCTGATGATTCTAGTTGCCAAATATTTATAGACTATCATCCAATCCATCATCTTTCAGCCTATGCTGATAGGTAGGTAGTAAGGAAGGATGTGGCTCAGCCCATATTTAGTACTCTTGCTATTCAGCCCTGTATTTGAATGCTGGTTTTGTTGTAGCTATAAAGTGCTTTATCCTAGCCTGTTAGGATAAGTTGATTTCTATGGGCATTGAGCAAAACTCATATCAAGGAACTTTGACCACCTTATTTTGTGCTTTCTGCAACTCGTTATAGCGTTTCTTGACATTGTGGCTCACTTGAATTTGAGTGGTCAAAAATACAGCTTTGTGCTGCCCTCCTCTAACGTGCAATTATATTCTGCTAGTTGGCCACAGGCTTAATCTTTGTACTTATCTGTCTGACATTCAGGTTAGAGTAGCTGAAAGCACCCTATTAAATGTGGGACATATACTGTCTGGGACTATATGAGTGTCTTGGAAGGGATCATGCTTACTTTAAGCAGTCTCTGGCCTAAAAGAATAGATGGAAAAGGAGTGGGGAAAGAAGAAAGAAATGAAAGCCATTGAGTAAATATGACTTGCCTGATATGTGTGGGATTTTTAGTTAAAATATAGTTTGTGAACTGCATGCAATTTTTATGGAAGTGGAAAATTAGATTTGTAGTAAAGTT
This sequence comes from Cuculus canorus, assembly GCF_017976375.1. NCBI lineage: Eukaryota > Metazoa > Chordata > Aves > Cuculiformes > Cuculidae > Cuculus > Cuculus canorus. The sequence continues at coordinate 117,177,208 of NC_071402.1, forward strand.
AAAACAAACAAACAAAACAAAACAGGAAGGGTGTTAAGTTCCCAGTGAATTGGATTATGCAATTTGATTGGATGAACTCTATCCATTCCTTTCATGGACAAACCCTGTGGTGGGGTGGGTAGAGCCTATTTCTACTCAATGTTGTCTCGATAAATTCTTGAAACTGAGCCTCCTTTGGGGGAAAGGAGACAGCAGAACTGCTGACACCTCAGCTTCTTTCTTGCATTCTCTATGCTCGGATGGAAATAACATCCAGTAGTCTTAACATACTCATTTCTCACTATGCAGTGTGTAAAAAGTAAGCTGAGAAATTTCTTTACTGAATTTCAGTGTGTAGATTTCTAAGAGTTTGAATGATCAGTGGGATCCCAGCCTAAAACCATCTGATTTCCTCAGTGGTTGGACTGCCTGTCCTTTCGTTGTTTTACAAATATGCTTTAATTGAAACAGGCCACACCAGGATGTGCATTAATGGGCTGCTGTTGTACTGCTTGGGTGGTAGAAGGTAATTGGTCTCTGGTCCAGTGCTTCACAATGCTCCAAAGGCATGTGCCAATAGTCTGCTAATGCACACCCTGTTGTGACACCGCTTAATTAAAATCTTAGAATATCAAAAGCAGAAAGGTCTAATGAAGAAGTTTCTTTCAAGCTGGTAAATACAACTTTATGACACACTAAACAGTGTAATGTATGCTGGCTGTTTCTGGCTTGTGGAATACTTGGTCTAGTCAATGAATAGAAAAGGAGTGTGTACTGGCAGATGTATCCACCATTACTGGAGTGTGCAGTGCAATAACCACACTTGTGCAGTAGGTGCAAATTACTTTGTGCTTTTTCTATGGTTTTGTTTCTTGTCCGATGAATTTGAGCTTTATACTATCAAATGATAATCAACTGCATTATGAGGTATTTTCTAATGTTTTGCACAAGATGGATTTAAATCCAAAGACTAAATCAGATTTCTTTATGTAAAGGTAATACTTTCCCCCTCATTTTCATTTGGTAAAGAAAGATCGAGTACTTTATAAATCAATTATTTTTCTAGATTTTCACTAGACTGTTTTTGCTGCTTTGCGTGTTATCTACTTTCAGTAGTCTGACTGTTCAGTTTATGATCACATAACAACCGTTCCATCTACAAAATGCAATTAAAGGGAGGGCTTTTTCACCATGCATTTTCAAAAGGAGGCATATAGATTTTGTGGGCTTTTTTGGTTTTGGAACAGACAAGCACAGCCTCCTGAAGTTGTTACTGTAAATATAAGCGCATTTTTTATGAGCTGGCCCACCAGATCATAGAATCGTAGGATAGTTTGGGTTGGAAGGGACCTTAAAGATCATCTAGATCCAACCCCTCTGCCATGGGCAGAGACATGTCCCACTAGATTAGACTGCCTGAGGCCCCATCCAACCTGGCTTGAAACACTTGAATAGACCCCAGATGTGGGAGTGTTTCCAGTAGATATCAAAGGTATGGAAGAAATGAATAATCTGCTTCTGACAATGTGACAGAAAATGTACAGAAAGCTTTCAGAACTACCAGTGTGCCTATTCTAAAGTTTCCCTCAAGGATACCAGTTTGTTTGCACTGCTCCAGCTGTGGTGTGTGCTGGCTGCATGGCCATGCTGTGCGTACAGTCCTCCAGCAATCTGTGCAGGCACAACCATGCTATGCAAAACAGAACACATGTGCTGCCTTCGGAATGTGCAAAGAATTCATCTTGTTAATCTCCCTGTTTCGTTAGGAAGTCTGTATCTTTTAGAATGACTCTCAAGGTACAGATTCCTGTCCATCTTCTCCTTTGTATGTTCAATTACAGTTTAGCTTAGTCCAAGGCTATATTAAACGTTGCAGAGACAGCCTTCAGAAATGGAAGCTGAAAGACAGCATACAGAAGCGCCATGAAGCCCCAGATACAGTCTTTAAAATGTCCTGAATATTGACTTTCTATGAATTTCTGGTGAGGTATGTGCAATTCTTTATTCCCTTCCCTCAGGCAGCCAAAGAGCTACAGTGTCTTCTCAAAATTGTTCCAGGGATACTGGTTTTGAACATCTGGCAGTTACAGGAAGTCTGCATGGATGCTTCACTGAAGGGTAAGCCAGACTGTACTGAGCTTTATGCTACTATGGTTAAATTGTGTCTGATATTAAGTCAGTTTAAATCCAGGAGGATTCTCTTTAGTTTGGTGTTCTTCAGCGCAAGTCTAGCTTAAGTAGCTCTTCAGGAAAAAAATTCATTTTCAGATGGTTGTTTATAATATTTGTAAACAGACAACTCTTCCAGAAATTACATGGTTATCAGCTGGTTATGTCTTTTAATGAGGAACTAGTCTATTTGGCCTTAAAGATCCTGAAACTGCTAAATTCTGAACAATAATATCTCTGCCGATCCAGAGGAGAATGAAATAGAGGCTTCTTTCCAATCAGAGTAAAGAGACTCACAAACTTTTTTGTCTACTTTATTACTTGGGAGCATTATGTCTACACTCTGCTGATACCTGCTTTCTTTCCAGTGTAATTCAGTAACATGTAATGTGGCTTTAATCTCCTGTTCCCTCCTGCCTGTGTGCTGTGAGACAAGAGAGACAGATGAGTTCGAAAGTCAGGGGTCAGTGGAGTTGCAGCACACAGCTGCGTACCTGTCAAGTCTCCTCAATCATCTATTTGATCATGCTGCTTTCAAGGCCTGTAGAGATCAAAAAAAACCCTGCACACACCACATGTCCTCAGGGAGAGAGCAATTGAACCTAGTCAAAGAGATGTACAAGGCAAGAGAAGGTCTTCAAGGAAAAACAATTTTAGGCCTTCTGCTGGTGCAGTAAGGTCTGTCTAATTTGAAGGGGTTTTCTGGTACAGTTATGCTGGTAGAACTGCAACAGTGAATTCTGTTATGGGGATTATGGCTTATACTATAAGGAACCATAAAGTCATTCTTAAATTGAGTGATCTGTCCTCTTGTATTCTTATAACTGCCTTTTCAAAAGAGTTTGCTGAGCCATATGGATGTTCTGGCACATAAACTTAGATATGGCATAAGCCTAAATGACTATAGAAATGGATGTGCTATGGTTGTACTCTCTGTAAATGCAGGCTTTTTCCATGCAGAGTGCTTCTTGCCTCCTTTTGGAGGCCCAGGCAGCATGGAGACGTTGGCTAGGCATACAGACTCAGGAAGCAAGGGGAAATGTCAGAGCTTTGTAGCTTGGCCAGCTGAAGGGTAAGGATTGCCCTTTCCAGTCATGATATTACCCTGCAGATAGATCGTTACCTAAACGTGTATTTTTTTTTTCCCCCGTTCTCTTTTCCTCCACAGCAGCAAAGTAAAGGCATACCTTATGCTTTTATTAGGAAAAGGTGCACTTGCTTTTTGCTCACGGAAGCTCTGCAGGGTGCTCTGTAAAGTGTGTGTCAGAACTCCATCTGGTGCTATTTGAAATCTGCTGGCATAGAGATGTTCCATACCACAGCTCAGCCCAGACCTTTTATTCCTCTCCTTTCCTCTTGGAGGAATTTTGTTCTTTAAAGTCAGTTTAAGAATGTGCTTGGGAAACATAGTATCCTTCTTCTGAAATCATGACAGTCAGATGAAGTGGGTAGTGACTGGGAAAAGGGAAGCGTTGCATCCAGCTTTTAAAAAGACAGAAAGGAAGGCCCTAGGAACTACTGACCTGTCAGCCTCACCGCTGTGACTGGGAAAATCATGGAACAGATTGTCCTAGAAGCTATGCTAAGGCATATGGAGAAACAGGGTGGTGATTCAAGACAGCTGTCATGGCTTCACCAAGGGCAAGTCCTGTCTGACTAGCCTAGTGGTTTTCTGTGGTGGAGTGATTACATAAGTGGACACAGGAAGAACTATGGATGTCGTCTATTTAAACTTCTGTAAGGCCTTTGACATGAAGCATGACTACATCCTTGTCTCTAAATTTGAGATATGAGTTTGATGGGTGAACTGTTCAGTGGATAAGTAATTGGTTGGATGATCACATCCAGAGGGTAGTCCCTCAGGGGTCCATATTGGGACTATTACTATTTGATATCTTCATCAATGATGTGGACAGTAGGATCAAGTGCACCCTCAGCAAGTCATTTCCAGATGACAGCAATCTGAGTGGTGTCCTTGACATATCTGAGGGACAGGATGCCATCTAAAGGGAGCTGAACAAGCTGGAGAGTGGGCCCATGTGAATCTCATGAGGTTCAACAAGGCCAAGTGCAAGGTCCTGTGCCTGTGTCGGGGGCAACCTAGTATCAATTCAGGCTGAGGGATGAAGGGATTGAGGCCAGCCCTGCAGAGAGACTTGGAGGTACTGGTGGTTAAAACCTGGCCATGAGCCAGCAATGTGCGCTCACAGCCCAGAAGGCCAACAGTATCCTAGGCTGCATCAAAAGAAGCCAACATGTCAAGGGAGGTGATTCTCCCTCTCTTCTCTGCTCTGATGAGACCCTGGAGTACTGTGTACAGCTCTGGAGCTCTCAGCATAGGGAAGCCATGGACCTGTTTGAATGGGTCTGGAGGAGGGCCACAAAAATGATCAAAGGGCTGGAACACCTCTGCTCTGAGGACAGACTGAGAAAGTTGGGGTTGAGCAGTCTGGAGAAGACAAGACTTCAAGGAGACCTTATTGAGGCCTTTCAATGCTTAAAGGGCAGCTATGAGAATAATGGAGACAAACTTTTTAATGGGATCTGATGTGACAGGAGAATGGGTAGTGGTTTTAATCTAAGAGAAGGTAGGTTTAGACTAGATATAAGGAAGAAATTTTTTACAATGGAAGTGGTGAGACGTTGGAACAGGTTGTTGGATGTGGTGTTAGAAGCCCCATCCCAGGAAACATTCAAGGTCAGTTTGGACAGTGCTCTGAGCAATTGGATCTAGTTGAAGGTGTTCCTGTTCACTGCAGGGGGATTGGGCTAGATTATGTTTAAAGGTACCTGCCAACCCAAACCATTCTACAATTCTTTCCTGCTTTTGGAGTTGTGAGGTCGTTTCTGTTAAATGGTACTTGTTTGGTTTTGATAGCTTAACTTTTCTTTTGTTTCTCTTTATGCTGTCCTCACTTTCCCTGAGCCTTATAGAATCATAGAATAATATGTATTCAAGATCCAAAGACGGTCTCCAGTGCTCTGGAGATGCCTGAAAACCCTGCTGAGTAGGTGTATTCAGGAAGTTTTTGCCTGGGGGACCCTCTCTAGAGCAGTTTTCAAGAATGATCTAGTAAAATAATATGAGGTTGGCATTCTAACTGGGAATCTGAGGCTTAATAGGCAAAAGTTACCAAGAAGAGTAAAAACATGGATTTTGGAGTAGACCAAGTCCACTAAGTTTCCCTGGTTTATTTTTTGGTATTAAATAGCTTCTCTACTTTCATGTAAAAAAAAAAAATCTTTTACTGCTTTTGTTGGATTATCAGAAATTTTGACTAGTACATTCAAACTGTTCTTTTTCCAGCTGCCCTTGTTCTGCTTCATATTCCCTCCCCCTGTCACCTGAATGTCACTATCTCTTGAGCACTGGGTTTTCTTTTGATATTATTCTTCTCTTGTTGCTGAAGCACACAATAGCCATCTAAACAGTGAAGGGAAATAATGGGGTACACTTTCAGCATGGGCAATTAGTTGTGCAATTCTCATTAACAATAACGGGACTGAAAATTTTTCTCTATAAATCTACCAGCACAAAGCCTTTCCCCTTATGAGCAACAGATGGGTTTTCCATAATGGCTCATTACCTCCTTGCTTTGTCATGCTGCCAGAATTGAAATATAAAGTTATTTATGATTAGAGAAAGATATACAAGTCACTGTAGATCATTCCTTTCCATCTTTTATATTTTATCTACTTAGTACTTTAAATCTCCCAGGAGTAGGAAGTTTCAGAGCACTGCATGAGAATTAAGATGAGTGTCCTTCTGTTTGGTTATTTATCCTGATGGTCTTGCATCTCCAGGGTGATGTTATGGTCTCCACTGGGACTGGTAATTTGGGCATTTCGGTAAAAGAGAGGCCATTTCTCAAAAGAAATTTTGTCAGCTATGACAACCAATTTCTGTGAAATTTGACTAGTAGGGGCAGAAAGCAGAACTATTTTACCATGCATCATAAATTTGAGAAGGTAAACAAGTTACTTGATAATATTCCTTATTTGAAACTGGGAGGAGGGAAAGCGGTCATTTCTTGGCATGCCAGTGAGAGATGTCATCAACAGCTGATGTTGGAGGCCAGGATAGAAAGTTATTCTTTCCTGGTAGACAGTGCTTTTATTTAAATATACATATAGACACACATTTTTATGTACAAATATATTTATAGATATATATTTTTAGATATATAATTTTTTATAGATATATAATTTTATTTACTTGTATGTATGTCTTATTATTAAGCTCCATGTATTGATTTTATACCCCAGGCATACCCACAGATTCACCACTACCTCCATAAATCCTTGCTGAAGACCTGCTCCTACTGTAAACGTGTTAATCTGTCAATTTCGTAAGTAGTGTATTTACACTGACTAATGTGGTGTCAGTGATGCTACTTAAGACACAAGAGAAGCTGATGGCAAAATATAAGATGTTGTTTTAACAGTGCTTACATTAAGATTTTTTCCTAGAAGAATCATCAAATAAGTTGATTCAAGCATATCTGTAAGTCCTCTGAAGTGTGTAGTCCTCTCCCAGCAGGCTGAGGGATATGCTTGCTTGGAATTCCCCTTGCTTGCCATTCGGGAGGGCATTTTAAATGTGTTTAAATCTAATTGAGCTCAGTCTGGTTTCAGCACTTCCTTAAGTATTTTCCTAAGCATGGGTAGTCCTAACCACATGTTCCTGGTCTAGAACCTTAGACTATAGGCCAAAGATTTTGTTCATCTTTGAGCTAAGGTTTTCTCCTTGTTAAGGAATTATGCAACCTGAGAAAGTTCAGTGAAGGAATCTCAGTGGCAGGAGAATGAAAGCTGGACCTTTTGTGCTAAAGAGATAATAAAAGTATAATGGGGTGTGATGATATATGTGGCACGTAGTAAGACTGTGGTGGATCCCAAATGTTTAGATTTTCTAAAATAGAGCTTGACCGTTTCATACATTGGCAATTTCAGTGACCTATTTGCAGAGACCTTTCTCTGTACTTAAACTTGCTTTCTGCGTGCTACTTTGAAATGCTGTAGTACTGCTGGGTCCCAATCTGTGGGAAATGCCTTGTACAGATCATACAGTGTGTAATACATAGATGATCATAGGACAGTCTTAGTCTTCTTTCAATGCTGATAAGCAAGCAAGATGAAAAATAGGCAGACAGTTGGTAATAGAAATATGCTGTGTCTTGAATATATTGGAATAGTCTCTCTTCCTGTTATTCATAAAAGTGATCTCATGAGGTTCACAGTTTACCAAAGAATCTGGCCCATAGACAAAGAGAGGGCTGTAAAACTAGATGCCATCTAAAGAGGGTGCTGTGTGTTCTCAAATGACCCATCAAGAGCTGATCCATGCCAATTTGTTTATATGCTAACATTAGTGACAATGTAAAGTACTACCGAAATAAGAACTACAAAAGAAAGGAAAAAGTGATGTTTGTAAAAAACCAAATTCTCTTGTTACTTTATTGAAACTATGTAATCAGATAAATTTCTGGAATCAAAACTGGTATCAGTTTTTCATGTCTATTATCTTACTGTCAGTATGTTCTTCTATTTTCTTTACTACCTTTTACTTTTATTTATTTTACTCTTCCTTAGATCAATGTACTTTTTAGGTAAAGATTCCCACCACCCTAAGTTTATAGCTGCTGAGAAACATGAAAAGAAGGTTAATGTAAAATTTCATGTTTTGTTATTCTGGAAAAATTTAAGTTCCATTTAAAATTTTTCAAACATTAAAATTTAAACATTTGAGATCCACCATAGTCTTGCTAAGCTATTAAGGCTACCTTGTCTAAGCTTTCTATATATGCACGGGAGAGATGACCTGTCTGAAGAGGCTCTTTTCTTACCATTAAAAGAAACATTTTATTCAATCCAGAGCACACTTTCTTATCTTTACTGCTATTCCATAGCTTTACAGGTTTTGGAACATGTTCTTGTGGTAGCTGCTGCTGTGTTTAGCAGACAAAAAAAACTAAAAAAAAAGAAGATATATCTTTGTTTCAACTTCTCCCAGTGTATTGGCTGCAGCATTATTCAGCTGCACGGTTACCTTGTGTCACCACAGCTTGAAGCAAGAGTCATGCATTGAAGCATGATCAAAGCCCTCTTTGGCCTTTGGATTTTACTTGCAATTTATTGTATAAGACCATCTTACTATGAGATTTAAACACTGTTCCATACAGAAGGCTATTTCTATACTAATATATTCACCCTACTTCATTGTGGAATTATACAGGTTCAGAAAATGCCAAGTTTGTCTGTTTAACATAAAAAGCACAAGTCAGACTGTTTAAAAAAAAAAGTGCGCTCCTGTTCTGGCACATATGTAAAGTTTTTGAAACGATCCCAAGAAGATACCACTGATTTTTTTTTTATTATTATTATTTTTTCATTTTTCCTTCCTCTAGTTTTATTTCACAAAACCTGTTTATTAGCCACCTGCTGAGCATTACTGCACCTACAGCTTGACTTAATAAATCATTGACCAGTTGGTGCTGCTGGGGCTACTCAACCTTAGGTTTGCAAAGCCTGCTTACCTGAGCAAAATAAATGAAGGAAATGGTCAGAGGAGGCAGTTAATAATTGTGCATCCAGATGCAGTAAAGTGGAAGCTTGTAACGCTGTCCCCATCCGTGCTGCTGCAGTTACTATAGCAGCAGCAGATGATGGCTTTAAGGTATTGAGTATGAGGGGGAAAAAATAAATGCCTCGGGAGGATTTTCTTGTAGGGAGTGGCATGATGCCTCATTTACAACAAGAATAATACTGTTACTGTTACACCTGGAAAAAAGCCCCGAGTATTTCTAGGCTCACAGAGGTATAATTGTCACCTTGGGGAAACTGCTTGAGCCTGGCTCAGAACTGGACCCAAGATTTTATCACACAGGCAAGAGTAGGCTCAAATAAAAGGCGTGTGTATTAAGTAAAAAACCAAAGGTATCAAGAAGATAAGATTCAGTATGACAGTGTGAATGGACATGAATGCTCTTAAGAGTTGACTGTAAGACTGTACCCACTACCTGCTCCTATTTCAGCACAGATGATGGCAAGGTGTTCAGCAAAGCTTTCTCCTGAACCAAGATCTGTGCAGAAGAAAGGCAAACCACCACAGAGTTGATATCTTTTATATAGCAGTGTCCTGGTTGATGGTCTTGTCTGGAGGAATTAAGATAGTTCACCTGCTGATCACTGGCAACAGTTTTATGCAAGCTTAAGCTACTGTTTTACTTTCTTCCCTTCCCCTACTCTGAGTAGTGAAGTCATCTAGAATTCCATTAGCCTACTGGAAGGGAGAAAGGAAGGCAGGACTGGATTAGTTTGGGAACAGTTCTCTTAGAATAAAACTCCAGGGAGACTGAACTTGAGAACTAAATGGCTGTCCACAGATCACCATCTGCTTTCACACAGGTAAACTCATGTGAATAAGACAGACTAGTATGAAGCTATGTTTTCTAATATTGATAGCAGATGTCTGGGGGTGTGGAGTTGGATGAGGAAGGGCCAGTTTCAGAGGAAAATTCTGATACTGCAGCTGAATATTTCAAGGGGCCTTTCTGGCCAGGCAGACCCAGTTGTAAGGCTGAGTTTTAAATCTGGCAATATTTCATCTTTGGATTTGATGTGCCTAATGTCAAGCATCTGTTGTATGCATCATCTTTCTTGTGTATAGACTGAGACAAAACATCTTGGTTACCAAAAAAACTCTTCCACTTTGTGGGAATTAGTACCACCTACAGTAGCTGTGTAGCAGATCCATGCTCCTTGGGAGGTGTAACGAAGCAGGCCCTGAGTAAGGTTCATAGAAGACAAAGGTCTGTGTATATCCATGATGCTCTACACTTCCCTGCATACTGGTCTAATCTTGCTGTTTCAGCCTCATTTGACCCTGTTCTCATTGCTCAACCCTATGAGTCCAATACTCCTTTGTAAATGGAGCCAAGTCCCTAGAGATTACTTCAGCATGGGATGCAACTAGCCAACACTTCTTACAATTTGACAGTTAGGTAACTTATACCATGCCTCAGGTCATAATATAGTTGCCTATTAGATGATTGTCTCCTCCCTTACTTCGACTGCGTACAATGCTGCCAAACTGCAATACATTAGTAATAATAATGACATTGTCATGGCATTGATCATTCCTCTCAGGACCTTGGGGGGATCTATAAATTTGTAATGAATTTCCTGACCCTGTGAAGCCATGCATTTAAAGATCTAGGATACTGAACGTGCTTGGGCTCACATAATTGGTACAAAACTAGATGAATTTCTCCTCTTCCCAGTCCAATGGGAAATGGTATTGGTGCGTAATGACTAGTTTGCCAAGATCAGAGGAGCCACAGTCTGAACAGCTTTGGCTGTCAATAACTTAGCTATATTTACTCCTGATGTTACTATTCAGATGTGAAGCCAATTCAGTAACAATAATTTAAAGTGCAGAGTGAATTGATTTGAAGGATAAGGTGGGGAAAAGGCTTTTGAAGTACTCATTGAATAACTTGTTGGGGATAAGATGGCCAAAACAGCTGGAGTAAAACAAAAGGGTGAAAGAGAGAAACTCATTTTCACTGGCTACTGGGGGAAGGAATTAGAGAGTTCAGTTTTTACATTACTAATTGCCTCTGTCTGGTCTTGTGAGGGATATAGTTAGTTATATGGACCTTTTTCAGTCATATATCTCTGTATCCAAAAAGAGGAAGTCTTTGCTACTTTATGAGAAAGGCTGCTTATAATGGAGAAGCTTGAAGAAGAAAATAGAGCAAGAATGGGATGCTTTTGTCTTTGTTTCCTTTTCTTTTACTTTTTTCGTTTTTTTTTTTTATTTTTTTTTAACACTTAGCTGCCAAGGGCTTCCTGTCATATCCAGCAATAGTAACTAGGAAAGCAGGAGCAGAAGCTAGTTTCTTTCTATGTGGAAAATTGGCACGTGCCTGTGAAAGAACGTATCCTATGCCCTATTAAGTACATTGTATTTTAGCTTTTGAAAAATTTGAATTATTGTTGTTTATAGTTCACAAAGCAATTTGAGGGTGGTTGTTTATCTTGTTTATAAAGCACAAAGTAACCCCTCAAACAGTCTGAGCTGTCTATGTATAAAACTAAACCCCTCTGAGCTCTTCTAAATGCATAAATGTGCCAGGAACTTACAGATTTATGCATACTCTTCTACAAATTTCATGTACACATGGCTTGAATCCAGAGGTAATTTTTCTACACTGTATGAAGTAGATATCATAGTTACCCTTTCATGTGTCATAGTTTCTTTTTTAACCCATTAAGAGAGCAACATTCTTAAACACTTTGCCTATGAGTGAACTCCCTGAAATTGTTTGCCTGTGGTTGGTTGGTTAGTTGCAGTGTAGGTGTCTTTTAATCCAAAAGTAAAACTGCTTCACTAAGTCATGCACACCTCAGGCTGTTATCTGATATTTTACATTAATAACGTATAACCTGTGAAGTTACCTTAGCTGGTAGGTTTAGGTATTATAGAAGTGGTTAAATTATTTAGCTCACAGAGGTTAAGTGGAACAGTAGCATGGTTAGGAAATAGTCCTATATGGGATAAAATCCATATCCCTGATGCTGGCATTCATCTGCAGGATTATGGTGGCTCCCTTACTGTCCTCCCTTAATTTAGGGTAGTTTGGGTCAGCAGACCTCTCTTCACTTTTGGCTCTGTTACTTTTTTGCCAACTTTGTCTTGTTTGCTTTAAGATGTCTGAATTTGGACCTACTTAGTTTTCTGTTTGTAAGAAACAAAAAAACCTGTGTCTTAGGATGTAGATCAGGAGGATGAAAGGGGATAGACACTGAGCTCACTCTTCATGACTCTGGATTTGTCTGCACAGGTGAACATTGATTTGCTTAAAATCAGGAAAAAAAAAAAGGAAGTAAACTTCTTTTTCCTTGTTTTCAAACCGTTCTCTAATAAAAGGAGGTCATTTCTTAGGACAGTCTCCTTGACTCTTTGTAGGTGTGCTAAATTTTTTTAAAACTTTTTTTAAAAATAAAAGTAAGAGGAAAAAAATGCACATTTAAAAGTGTTAGCTTTTGAAGAGTGTAGACTGTATTTAATTTCCTCGCTTCCAGTCAAAGACTATGAACCACCACTCAACTCCAGAGGTCCCAAAGCACAGTTAATCTTTTTTGTTTTTAACACTTTTGTCTTCTGTTTGGAAAAAGCAACTTTCTCAAATCAGAACCTTCTGTCAAAGCTTTCAATGGCACTTCATTTTGAAAAATCTTTAACTAGCACTTTCAGTGGTACTGACATTGCTGGCAATGAAATAATTTAGTACATAATATCAAATCAGTATTTCAAGTTTTAATATTAATTGCCAAAATGAAACTTCTAAAATTGGAGAGCAATATTGGATCAGTGCTCAATGTTTCTAAGAAAATTCTATGTTGTTAGGAAAAATCCTCTGGGTTTTGTGGGTATTTTTTTCTCTGATGGAAATAAAAGCAAGTATTTAACTAATAATATTGTTTCCATAATAGAAGTTCTAGGAGGTTTTATAGCTGTAGCACAAAGTTGGGTGTTAATCACATCAACGTGTATTGACCATTGTGTCTGTTGTGCACTGGGATAACAGTCTGTTGCTCAACACAATGCTGTTATACAGGGATTAAATAAAAGTTTTTGCCCCTGCTGAGTGGGGGCACTCTTTAAGTGTCCCAAGGACTGTTGCAACAGCAGGTGTACAATGTGCATATCTTCCAGTTGAGTGGTTTTCTTGTAACAGTATAAGCAGTTTTCCAAGACGGGAAGTGAGCAGTGCACCAATTTATATGTCCTGACACAGGTTAGTTCAATGCTTTCCACCACTCTGAACCTTCTGGTAGAGCTGAAGCACATAACTTAAACCATCTCTCAACTTTACTTAGAAATATCAGATAATGGAAAATTCATCTAATTGCTAAATAAGGATTTGTTAGTTACTGCCAGTACTAAAATGCATACAGGATTTCCAACACAAGTCATCTGGCTTCTATTTTCACACTCTGGATCTGGTGCATTTTCATCATGATAATTTTTTAATAGTATAAACCATGGATAAATAAATCTTTGTTCTGAAAAGCTGAGTTTCATTCTTTCACAGTACCATTTATTTTCCATTCCTTGTGGCTGTTTTCTGGACTATTTCCAATTTGTTAAGAGATACTAGCAAGCAGAGGGCAAACCTTGGTACTCAGAATATGTTTGCTTATTGCTGTAGCACCACGTTACAATAACATCAGGCCTCTTTGGACTGCAACAGAGCTATAATGTCCTGCACCATGTAAAGGGTTTGGCCTTTTCCCTCTCTTCCCTACCTAGATCCATTCCATGTAAGGCAAGTGTTCTATGCGTTTTGGCCAGACAGAAGGATGCTTTTTGGAATGATTCAGCACAGCTGTTAGCTCCAAGTAAGTCCTTAGATAACCAGGTGCTGAGCAGAAGAGTTCTCCCTCGTGCTATTGTATAGAAAATGTCATGTAATAATAATCTACTGCCACCATAACAAACCAAGTTCTTGAGCCAGAGAAACTAAAGCTTCCTTTAACTCTGAGTAGCTCTCAGAACTACTTCTTCTGGCCTTTTCCTAGATGGCAGTGAATTGTTTGGGCAGAAATTGGACAAGAACAGCTGCTGAAACACCTGCTGCAAGGCCTTTGATCTCTCCTACTACAATGATAACTTTTGAGGCTTTGAAAGTTTGCTCATCTGGAGGAGAAGCTGCAGCTGAAACTTCACTACTATCAGGGCTGCTGCAAGGTGAATGTGTTGAAGTGATGGCACAGCTTTCAGATTATTCTCTTGTGCAGGTGTCTAAATTATATTTCAAACTGACTAGGTCTTTGTGGAAGTATCCCTGGACATTTGCCTGCAGTGAAATACAGAGGGGATTAGTTGTCATATTCTGGGCATTATACAGTCTTTCAGCCTGTCAAGAACCACACTTCCAGTCTGTTTTGCTTTAAGGACACAGTTTTTTCAAGGATGCTGTTTTGCTCCTCCCCACAGTTAAACCATACTTATCACAGGACCAGAGATTTGGAGGCAGAGTGTAGTTGATTTCTACATTCTGCTGCTCAGGTTGTTTATTCTGATTTTGACAGTGTTCAGTGTTATTTAAGTGATGCTGATTGGTGGGAGCTCTTAGTGCCCAAGCATCATCTGAGCCTGCATTTGTTTTCTGTTAAACAACCACTCCCATGGAGGTATGAGAAGGATGGTTATGATCCTCAGCAGGGCAGTTTAACAGCTTCTTTAACTGTCTTTAGCCTTATAAGGTGAATAGCTAGTCCAATTAGCCTGATATAAACTAAGGAGTTTTAGTGGGACACTAGATCCTACGTTCAATTAATATTTCTATCGTGTATTAGAGTCACCTCGTGCTTGATTTCTGGTCTGGAACCAATGAAATATTGATGAGAGCATTTCCCATATGCACTACAAATCATCATGCCATTTTTTGTATACACTTTTCTGTAGCACTGATACTTTGAATCTTCCAACTCACATTATGATGCAAGGCCTAGAATTTTAGGTTTTGTCATATCCTTCTTACGTTGCGGATTACAGAATTAGATGCAGCGCTCCAGGTAGGGCCTCATGAGGGAAGAATATGGGGCAGAATCACCTCCCTCAACCTGCTGGGCACACTTCTCTTGATGGAGCCTGGGATACAGCCTAACTACATTAGGCTGTTATGTCTGTAAAGCTGGAGATATTGGAAGGCTGTAAGGGAATCTCTAGGTACCTTGGAGAACTGCTGTCCATTATCAAGTCTTAAGAGCAGGGAGGGAAACACTTCTCAGGCCCAGTTAAGCACCCTTGATCTGGCCTTTGGGATATGGTAAGATGCCTCTAAGATGCCTTCAGTTCTAGCTGGAACTTCACAAGAATCTGAGGGTTTGGTTCAACACCTGTACAAAACTTTTTAAATAATTTTGCATTGTTTTCCCTGTCTGATGCTTTTATTGTAAACAGAACAATGTACATGTACCGCTGTCACAGTACATTCTGCTAATCACAGGAAGGTTTTCTTCTGTGCTGCAACACTTATCACCACTACAGTCAAGTCAAACTCCCTCTGTGGTGTCTTTAGTAAACCTTTATTTTTGGAATACATTACCTTAATTTCAAAACTAAGAATAATTTTGAGGAAATAAACTGTTTCCTTTTGAAAATGTAAAAAGAATATGATAATTTTACATCTGTGTAACACACATCAAACTTAGATCTTCCATTATGAAATTGACTTTCCCATGACCTTTTTAGTTTTTCTAATATTTCTTCATAAATAAAAACATTACAGGAAATTGCTAACCGACTGTAACAGTTGTATAAGTTCCTGAAAGACTGCGTGCTAATATCTGGCAATGCCTAACACTAAGGAAAAATAATGTAAAGTACGATGAATATGCCATTGTATAGGGGAAGATGAGCATGAAATACTTCTGTCTGATTGGTCTATGGCAAAAGAAGATATGGGAGTTGCTTAAACCAGTATTCAGCATTTCTGTGTTAGGTCAGAAGAGTGCGAATTCCAAGAACTTTTTTGTGGTATCGATATTTTGCATTGGCAGCTTCTTGAGGCATTGGGAGAGGAAAAAAAATGGTGTAAATCAAGTTTATTTTCAGCCTATGTTGCCATGGAATTTGATGCCCCATTATGCTGAGCTCTGCAACTTTACTATGTCCACGCTGATGTATGTAACAAAACTTTCCTTTCCAGGCTCATTTTCTTCAGCATTGATTCAGATTTGCTGAACATCTGGCACTTCATAGTTTCTGCTAAACTGAGATTTTTTTTTTTCCCCTAAGTGCTCAAAGTATTGGTACCTATAAGAAAATGTTAATGAGTGACAACCAGAAGCAGGCAAACCTCATTAAAAAAATGCAATGTAAGCAAGTTTATGACCACTGCAAGCATTATAAGCAAGTTTATATATAGCATGAAGGCCATGCAAATCTTTTACAGTACTTGTAACCCAGATACTCTCAAATGAGTTGATTTGAGTATACAGTAATCTAGATGCCTGTTAAAACTCATTTTTTGCCTCAAGAACAAACATTTTTGGAGGACATCATGTTTAAAAGCCTTGTTATTTGGTGCTACATATCCACCTCTGTTATGTGAGAAGGTAAACTAGGTAAGGCCATTATTATGTCACTTATGATACTGTCAGTGAAGGTAAACTTTCTATTGTTCTTCTTAACTGGGGAGTTTAAAAATAGTAATGTCATTCTTGATTCATGTACAGTAGCATCTACAGGTCTCAAATAGGTTTCGAAGTCAAAATGGCTCTTTGTTTTGAAAGTATTAGATCATATAAATTCTGGACAAACATTTGTGCTTTAGAATTGTCTGTGATTAACCATATCATGTTAACTAACACCTTTGAAGTCTAGTTTGTTCAAGGATGTTGTAAACAGCATCTGTCATAAAACGCCCATGAGACCAGGAATCTATTTTAATGCTGTACATGGAAAACAATAACTGAGACTGCATATGCATTTTTACTTAGTTGGTTCTCTTTGCAGTAGAGAAAATAGCTTTTTTAAAGTCAATAAAACAACTCTATGGTTCAGCCAGGAATGGTTGTGAATTCTTCCTGCTAGCCCTACAACTCCTTGGCTATGCATCCCTACAAAAGACCTAACTTTTATACCTTGCCAACTTCCCTATTAAAGCTTTGTTATAAAGCTCACTTAACTACGAAGCAACCATTCTGGAAGGTTAATTTTTCTCTAGGCTTTGAGATCTGTTTTTTGAATAATCTAAAGGCTTAAAGGAAGATTTGTGTATCATGTATACTGTGCGCCTATTCAAATACTATTAAGGTAAACTTCTCCACAAAACCAAGAAAACTTGCCCAGCTTCCCGAGAGGATAAATTGCAAACTTTCTTCTTTTTATTTTTTTTCTTCAGTACTTTTTCAAAACAGTCACACACAAATGAACTAATCAAATTTTTAATCTAATCTGATTCCTACTTCACTTAGCAAATGCAACATACTTGATATGCCTCACTTGTAGCATAGTAACCAACCCACTTTGAGAAATGTAGCTATGCAAGCTGAGAATTAGGACTCATTATGCCTTTGCTGAGGGCTCATTAGGATTACATGCTGAGGGTGCCATCTTAATTAGATATGAACTTGACCACCTGAAAGTAATTCACACTGGCAGCCAGCTGTAGTGTTTTCCAATTTTTGATTTGTCTGGCTTCCATCTGCCGGCTTTATCTTAGCAGTGACTCTTTCTGTTGACATCAACAATGATGTTCATAATATCATGAATTGCATCCTGTCTCTTGGGTGCAATCAAGTTCGACAGTTCCCTTCACAGTATGACTCTGTGAGGAGGGGTGCTGCTAGCTATGGGAGAGTCATGATGAAGATGATGAAATGCAGGACATCAAATGTATGACAAGACATGCAGTAAATGACCTTGAAATGTAAAAATCCAAACCCAAATCTCCTGCATGTAAAAAAAAAAAGTGAAATTACCAAAGCAAGCCCTCACATTTTTTGCCATCATTGCAAGTACATTGAACTGATGTATGAATGTGTGCACAATGCTATGCTTCCTAGGATCTCTTGGCACCTATCTCAATGATATGTCAAAGAATCTTTATTGATGTAACCCACCAACCAAACAACTGAATCTTTAACTGGAGCTGTATTTTTATGCTTGTTGTATAGCAGTGCAGTCTCAGGACAAAACAAAATTGGATAGGTGCAGATGCTATGTAAATTATGTTTTGATGACAGAGCAGTTATGTAAGCAAGTCTGTATAAGGAAGCCCACAGAGGTTCAAGATTGAGAACAAAAGTAAATTACTTTGATTCCGAATGTCAAAAGAGATGGAAATTCCCTCATTTTTTCCAAACAGAACACAGGATGTTAGGCATACTGCTGACCTATTGAATATAGAAAAAAAGAAGCTCATTTAATTCACAGCAAAATACTATGATTGTCAGACTGTACTGCAGACAGATGCATCCTCCCCATCAGCCAGGCTAATAGAAAAGGGGAAATACCAATGGAGTTAAAGATGTTGCAGAGATCAGACACAATCTGCTTTCATGTAGGCATGTTTCTTGAAAGTTAGGGATTAAAAATTGAGAGTGCCTTTGCCATGTTGTGAGAGGTTAATGGAATGGCTTCCCCAAGAGATCTTTTTTCTCTAATTGCTTCTGAAACTGCTATTAATGGGAAAATTTGTATGCTGTACTTCTTTGCATGTTGATCATTCCTGTTGAACAGTAGGTATTAAATATTTGTCAGGTATTTAATGCCTTATCTTTCAGTCAGGGACTTCCAGCAAGGTTTGCCTACTTTCCATAGTACATCTGGGGTGGAGGACAACGTGATGTTGAGAATGCTTATAAAAAAAGTGTAGACCAAAAAAGGCTGGACTGAAAAGGCCAGACAAAAGTGTCCATATTGAAACAGCTAGACCAAAAAGCCCAAACTAAATACCTCTTCCAGCTGAAAGAATACAGAGATATTAAGTGGAAGAATGTCTATTGCCAAAATTTGATTAGGGTTGTCTGTGATCAGATATGCGGAGTTTTTACAACATTTCCACATGTTCAGTATTTCTTGAGGACTGAAGCCTAGTCCTGAACAAAAAAAAATATCTGATGTTTAAGTGTAAGTGGATAAGCTGGCTTTCCTAACACTCTGAGATTGGAGCCAGAAGGAGTAGAAACCTAAAATACTTACCACATCTTTGTCTGTTCAGTGTCCGTCTCCAGCTGACAACCAAGGACTCAGCGTCTGGTTCATTTTGCTCTGTTTATTGGAGTGACTTCTGGAAAATAGGGGCACACTCCATTGAATGGCCAATGTAGATACAAAGAAGTCTTGAATGTTCTGTACTCTTAGGAATTCCCAGATGACATTCAGATGACATTCCACAGGAATCAATTGCTGCTGCTGCCTCCTAGACCTAGACAGGTATCTTTGGAGCCTCACCTCTCATCTATTGGTTCCCCACAATCCCACCATGCCCGAGTCTGGATTGAAACAAAACACAAGTATTTCTCACTCCACCTGCTAGGCTTGTGAACTGTTTCACACAAAGAAATCACACTTCTGAAATTCTGGCTTTCAAAGGTAAAACAGCTGTGTGGCTGCTTACAGAAAGTGAGACAAAGCCATTTTCCTCACCATTCTCACATCTAGCAGCTGGTGCACTGGAGAAAAGAATCTAGGGACATTGTATTCCCTAGCATGTGTATTTCATAGTGCTGGTTTTGTCTGCAATGGAGTTAATTATCTTCATAGTAGCCAGTATGTGGCTGTGTTTTGTATTTGCACTGGAAACAGTGTTGATAATACAGGTATGTTTTCCTTACTGTTAAGCAGTGCTTATACAGAGGGAAGGGCTTTTTTGCTTCTCACCCCACTCCTCCAGTGAGCAGGCTGGGTGTGCATGAGTAGTTGTGGTAAGTTGTCCCAGCTACGTGCCTTCCCAACTGACCAACAGAATATTCCATAGCATATGACATAATTCTCAGAATATAAAGCTGGGGAATTAAAAAGAAAAGGAAGATGTTTGGAGTTATGACATTTTATCTTCCCAAGTAACCATTATGCGTGATGGAGCTCTGCTTTCTTGGAGATGACTGGATACCTGTCTGCTGATGGGAACTAGTGAAGGAATTCCTTATTTTGCTTTGCCTGTATGTGTGCCTTTTGCTTTATCTATTAATCTGTCTTTATCTCAACCCATGCGTTTTCCTCACTGTTTACTCTTCCGTTTCTCTCTCCCACCTCACCAGCAGGGGAATGAGTGCTGTGTAGTACTTAGCTGCCACCTGCGGTTAAACCATGACATTCATCTTGGTAAACGACAAACCTAAAGGCAAAGGAATCCAAGGTAGAATACTATGGTTTAAGGTTGACAACATCTGTAGTCAGTGTTGTTTCTTCTGGATTTGTTCTGACTTGGGATACAGTTGAACATCCAGTGCTGGCTCTGTGCATACCAATAGATTCACTGGGTTTTTAATTGCTAATTTAATTAAAATAGCAGGACCGATGTAATTTGTTAGTGTACGCTATTTTCTTTGCATAGATATGTTTTGCAATGTCTCTCTGAGAAGTCCTCGCTTGACTATCACCCTCTCTATGACCCACTCCTGTCTATTGTGATTAATTAATTTATATGCAATAGTGTAAACTGCTATTCTTATTGTCCCTCCCCCTCCAGTTGCACCTCATTTCTCTTTAAGTGGGATAAACAACAGAACGGTGCAGACAAATGTTTATATAGAGACATAGAATTTGGCTGGGATCCTGACTTTATGAAGAAAAATTCTTGCACATTATGTACTAGTGGAACAGAGTACACAAATACTGTATTTAGTTGAAATAAAGCCAGTTATGAACAAGTATGAACAGTAATAATATAGAAGATCACCTCATTTAAGCTTCAAAATGAATACCATCTGCACAACTGTTCACAAGCCGGAGCAGAAAACCACGAGCGACAAAAAAAATCTCAAAAGAATATCCATTATTTGAACATGTACTGTTAATGGTAAAAATAATTAGAAAATGGCAGAGAAGCTTTTTAACTTTTAAAGAACTGCAAAATTTAAAGAACTGAACGAGTTCGTATTTCTAGTAAACTGGAGCATCCCAGGGTTAACATAAATAAATACCAAGAGATGTAAATGTAAGGGATGAGGCAATTGTGGCTTACTGTTGGAGAAAACATAGACAATCCTTCCAAATGTAGAACTTAATAACAACCACAGGAAAATCTTAAGAGAATTCTCTATAGTGGATCATTGCCTCTCCTTACTCGGGACAAAATCAGTCAGTAAATAATTCTAAGGTTAATTCTGATACACAGATTTTGTTGTTATTTTTTGCCCAGTGTGAGCCTCTAGAGTTAGTTTTAAACAGCACAAGTTGAGCAGTCAAGCCCTCTCTGTAATCAAGAAGATATCTAAGGTAATGAGCCAAAATCACTTTGATCTGTTGGATATCTGATGACTGTTGGCGTTGCCCTGATGTGAGTTATTATATATTTTTTCCATGCGCTTGAAATTTCTTAGGAGGTGAAAGTTGAAGATGAGATAGACTGGAAAAGCAAGAGATCATCGTGCAAAGAGTGTAAATGGCTATATAGACAGAGATTCCCTACTGGTGGATGCATCGGTATAGTCTTGGCAGTTTTAGCACTAGAACCTCAGCATTACTGACCATGAGGGGGTGTGTTCTGCTAGTACCTGTCTCTCTCTGCTGCTAATAATGTTGTTCATTTTCCTTTAAATTTTACATCTGCTGACAGCTATATAATCTCTATAACTCAAGAGATGACACAAAGTTTTTGGTTTGAATAGTTTTGGCATGTAAGTATAATCCTGTGTGTAATAGGGGTCTATTCTCTTTTGGGATTGGGAGAGATTCTGGGAAATAGAATTTCTGAATATTTTCTGTCTTCCTTTTGCAGAACAGTTGTTGGGACTTGGTTCTTGCGTTGTTCTTTTTGCTGCTTGAGGTTCTAGCATTGTGCTGAGCCACTGGCACACACACTGTGTCAGGAAGAACTAATGTAGCAATTTGGCCAACTTAATACAACAGGCTTATGAAATTTGCTAATACAAAATATATTGAATTTGGTAAGCTGCCACTGAAGTCATTGTCTCTGTTGATGCTTTGGCTCTGGATCAAAACATGGGTTGACCATCATACCCTTTCTTGGTCATGCTCATGTCTGTCTCTTCTGTTCTTGATGGCCTGTCCATAGAAGTGTGTAGGAGTCCAGGAGCCGCAATCATTAGATAGCAAATGATAAGGAAGTGGGCAACAAAGCAGCTCCTGCTGTGCAAGTGCTTCACTTGGTTGATGCTCCCAGTTGGGTATGGCTGTGGGAGCTGGCTACCATAGCAGACTCCAGCTGGGTTAATGTCAGCCATCACAGATTACAGCAGCCTGAAGACTGCTATTTATCTTCTAGTGGGAGAGAAGTTCTGGAGGAATAATCAAGCACAAAAAGTGAACAGAGCTTTAAGGAAATAAGACTGAATCTCTCCCGTACACGAAGTCTTGCTTGAATAGCTCTCTTTTCTGTAAGGAGCTCTTGCTTGAACTTCAGATTGTCTTCTGTATAGCTTACTTGGGCATTTTTGACTATCAGTAATATATCTGAAGAGCAGAAATTTCTCAGATATGTTGATGGGGTCCCTTGACCAGGTACCTTCATTTACATAGTTCAGTTGTCTCTGAATTTGCACAGTGCACAGTCTCAGAAGACTCTGCATCTTGACTTTGTATTGTTGCATGTTGTTTTGTGGTTGGGTTGTTTTATTTTTCATGAGCTCTTCATCTCTTTAGAATGACACCTTCTCTTTTAGCATTCCTTTAATGAAATGTTCACCCTGAAAAGAATGTATATTATAACTAGGGCTTTTACTTGCACGGTTTTTCAGGATGCCATTCTTCTCCAGTAAGAGGTCATTTTTTGTTGAAAATCTTTTCAAGAGTCGTGCATTGATGTCTGTTTGGGGTTAATTTTGGAAATCTGCAATGGTCAGCCAAACTTAGTTATAGTAACCTGCATAAGGTGGAAAGTAGGGAATAAAATATTTACATAAAAAGTGAGAAAATAATAATAGCTAGAGTGATAAAAGAGTAAACGAGAAACAAAATGGATAACCTTAAAGAGCAATGTGGAATTCCATTCTGTTTCTTTAACCTTTCTTTTTATGAGGCTCCAGTGAGGTGCACAAAATGCAGTGGTTTTACTAGGCAGTATAGAAACCTTCTAAAAGCAGGATTAAATGTTTGATGTTGTTTCCATTTGGAAGAATTGAAGCCATAATTATTCAGTATTACAAAACCAGAAACAAACAGTATTTGCTTGTGTCTGCTTTGGGCTACAGAATAGAAAATAATCTCACTGACTTGATACTTGTTCAGTGCCTTTCAAACTATACCTTATTTTTCCTACTAAACTAAACAATCTATTTACGCATCCTAGAAATGCTACTCTTGTGACAGCTGCAGAAAAGACAGCACGGTAACACCAAAATGGATTAACTATTAACAGCTGTTTTCTACAGAGAAAGAAACAAGTAATGCAGTAGAGATTTGTGAATTAGTCTCCTTGACATTCAGTTTTTAGGTCTGAGAATAAGAACCACGTAAAGACTCAAGTGGGGGTTTTTTGTGATTTGTACCTGCTCTTCAAAAGTCATAAAAAGGAAATTGGACCATCCCCCATTGCAATTCTGCCTGTGAATGCCTGTGCACAGCTTACATTGAAGTTACTGTAAACTATTAAAATGCAAGTCTAAAGGTAGACTATGCCTTTTATGACCACGATATGTAAGTAATTCAAATATACAGGCTTTTTTAGCCTATAAAATTACGTATTGCTTGATCTTATCTCTTTCTATCCCAAAATATTGGTATAAACATAAGTTATTTCATCAAGCTTTCTTTGAAATTATAATTTGGGGCAGATTCTGAGTATTTCAAAGCAGATTCTCTGTATCTTATTTCTGAATCGGGATTTGATCAAGTATGGAATTGTGTTTGATGAATATGAAGTGACATGGAGATGCACAATCTGAAAGAGCTAAAGCATTTATAAATTTATGAAATATTGTAAATCACTTTTTTCCAGTTTTACAAGTTCAAAGCATTTTAAGCCAAAATTGTGGAAGAAAAGATCTTCTGAACAGTATACAGGACCATGATTGTTCATATGTTTTATAAATGTAGCACGTCAAATTCTTCCATATCCTATTGACTTCATTGGAGTTACAGAAGACTTTGGAACTGAAGTTCAGTTAAGGAACCACACTCTTAAACTGCTGCAGCCATTTTAAATGTTCATTGGTTTTAAGTTTTTGTTAGTAATTCTGAAAATACTAACACTTGAAAACTGCTTCAGTTTGTCTGTCTTATCCTTTCCTTTTTAAAAATTGGCTTGTTAATTTATTTTTACTTCTTTAGTATCAAAAAAGTGGGAGGGCTAAGGAAGAGGTGATTATTTAAGTTCTGTGAGTATGGGGGAAGAGGAGTTTGGCAGCTCTCTTTTAGACCTCCCTGTCGGAGCACATATTGTAAAAGTAGTCTGAAATGTATCCAAAGAAGACAAACGTAGGAACTGAAATTTTAACTCTTATTGGCAGTGACATTAGTAGACTCAACACAGACTCTGGAGTTTGGATATATTTTTCTTGTTTTTAACTACAGGAATAAAGTAACTAATACAACTTCAATTCCTTCACCCTCTGTGGTATTTCGCTTTAATAGTGGAATATTTTGTTCTCACCTCATAATTGAAAGACTTCTCTGCTGTAAACTGGAACTTGCACTTACTTTAAAAGTACAGCAAGTCCACCGCACTGCACACACGTATAGCTGTCTGTCTATTCCAAAGTGCACTCTCTACATTCAATTATTAGGAATTCAGTAAACCTGCATGTGTTTATACTGAACCACCTTTAGGAGGGTGTGTAAGTAAAAAGATACATCTTTTCTTCAAAATTACTGTCTTTAGACGTCTTAAAATTATTTACTTTGGTTGACCTTCTAGACAGTACTGATCATACATTCTTGACAGATTTGTAAGCAACAAGGGAAAAATCAAGGAATAAAATCTGTGAAAGTTGTAATTGTGCTACAAATATTTGCAGTTTGTGTTTCTGAGACTTTATATCTAATTCTGTCATAGAGATTTTGTGGCCGAGAAGTCAATTCTGCCCTTTTAATTTCTTCCCAGACCTGTTGATCCTGAGATTGGTTTATTATCTTTCTGGGCAGTGGGAACAAAACCTAGGAGAGGGAAGGGACTGGGACACGATAGTGAGTGGGCAGCATGAGATGGCTGAGCAGCTGTAGTAGGTGGAATGGAGGCAGCAGTTAATGGAAGCAAAAAAAAAAAAAAAAAGGAAAGGCCAGGCTGCCAAGAAGTTTTCGGCATGACAGAAGGAATTCACATAGACCAGTGGTTCCTATCTTTTCTTTGGCTGATATATACTTGAGAAATTTGGCATTGTGTTTCACTTCACTGATCTTAGCTCGTCCTCTCTTCTCTACCTGGAAACTCATGCTGTCTCCATGTCCCCAGCCCGCTCTGTGGCTCCCATTGCTGTCTTCAGAAAGGCCAAGAGACATTGGACATTGAGACAGTGTTGTTTTGGCAGACTTTATTCTCTGGAATTCTGTTGTTTATCAACTCTCTGTTGTTGCCTCAGTGAGGAGGACCACGTATCTCTTCGGAAGCTGCCAGGACAGACCATTCTTTGTGGCTTTATCTTTCTTATTAATAGATTCATCTGTACTGGATGAAGATGGTGCTGTCTTCCTTTATCCAGGAGATGCTCTATTCAGAAGCTGAGTTGTCTCTTTCCACATCTCGGATGCTAGATTCAGTCACAGAGAATATGCTACCATAAAAACTAGGTGTCTTGCCACTGCCAGGTAATGATAGACATCAAATATATCACAGCAGCCAATGTCAGAAAATTGAGCAAATATGTGCGAACCATGGGATGGCAATGGCAAGCAGAAAGAGAATTTCATCACTGCTGCTCTTAATGGCAGAGACACTGGCAATAAAGTTCACTAGGCTCAGCTTGCCTTTCCTTCTCCATAACTGCAGTTTTCTGTGATTTCCTTGTATCAGCTTTTTGTTTCTCTCTTTCAAGACATGTAAATAGCTTCATCTGTGTTGAAACCCTGAGTCACACTATAATGGCATTTCCATCAGTTTACAGGCACTGACTCCAAGCACTTCACTTGCCATTAGATTAAGCTAGAAAGTCTGCAGCTTCTGAGAACTTGTTTATTTCTGTGCCACATTCCCTCCTCTCCAGTCCAGCTGCCTATTTTGTCCTTTGTTGTCTTCATGCTAAATCCTGCACCAATATTTCACACTGATTGTGTGTGGCGTATTATCACTGTTCATTCATAGTTTGTTCCTTCAACATCCAGCAGCGTGCAGCCTGGAGCTGAACATAGGCTAGAGAAGTATGTCTGCGTTCCATAGCTGCAGCTGAAACTCAGTTAGTAATAAAGCTGTACTGATTTTTTGGGTCTCATAGAAATACTATCATTTATCTTAATCTCTTTTGATCTGGAATGAATGACAACACTATTTCTTGGGAAATATCATAGTTTTTGTTGTCTGGATTTTTATCCAGACTGCAGTTCTCACTTGTAATACATGATCTAGTCTTTGTCAATCAATTCCTGCCATCCAAATTTAACTAGGCAAAACAATGGACGACAAATGTTCTTTGGAATCTGATATTTAACTTTCTTTTATCTCCATTTGAAAAAGCAAGAGAACCTACTGACAGAAGAGGAGGGAGGGAAAGAAAAGTTTTTTTGGCTTAGTTCTGCTCCTTTTCAGTCAAGCATTGAAAACTGTTGTCCAAAGTATGCTGAGAATTAGGGAACAGCAAATTTGTGCAATTGAAAACAGTTACGTAAATTGAAATGCCAAATTTCCTGTGCCAGATGCAATATGAATTCACTGTAGGGCAAGAACTATCATTAGAGCTCCCCAGGAAAGGAACTAGAATAGCGAAGTAATGATTTTAGGGTAATACGCTGATGTTATTTGAAAGCTGTGATTGGGATGCAAACATTTGTGCAGCATTTTGTTTTACGCAGTCCCTTGTTAATGCATCTGGTATCCATTTTAATACCACTAATCCTAATGGATTCATTTAGTAGTCATGTGGATGTCATATGCACTTCCTGTAGGTGTTGTGCTGTGATGAAGTACTGGTTACTGGACACTTAAAATATAAGTGTTACCACATTTCCTTTGATTATGTAAATTTTTTTCAGAAGCTGTCACAATAAAATCCTTCCTGGTATGTGTTAGCAGAAGCAGCTGTATGTGGAGACCATTGTATCAGCAGTATTTGGGTAATGTCATGGCCAGGGGCATTCAAGCCTAATAGATAAAACATTCAGTTATCCCTGGCAGTAAGTGGAATTTGGAAGTGTTTAAGAAAAGCAATCTTGGTTGCACATACGGATAGAGCAAATGAGCAAGTTCTGTCAGGGTGGCAATTTTTTTTTTAAAAGGCAATCAGTCAGCATTCACTTTATCCAGAAGAAATTTGTTTTCCAGCTTTTGTGTGGAGTAAGGGCTATGAGTGGGGCAGTGGGGCACTGTGGTTTGTTCAGCTGGATGCTTGCTTATTCTCTCTTCAAAATTGGTTTGGCTATCCTATACGTTTGTGAAGTTTGCAATGGCATTTATTCAAGAATAAGCATTGTTTTGAAAATTTTCCAAAAGCCTTACTTTATAACAAAATAAATAAGGCTTGCAGAATGATTACCTTCAGATTTCTTGGGGGGAGGGTTGAGGTTTTTGTTTTGTGTTTTTTGTTGGGGTTTGTGTTTGGTTTTTTTTACAGTATGGCTTAGGAATGTCTGACAGAACTGGATCAGAATGGACTGGAGCATTTGGTTATATGGTTTGAATTATTACTAGACGTAGAAAAGTACTTGTTTGGTAGAGCAGTAACTTTTAATATGTGGGTTTGTCTCACGTATCACTGCATGTGATACACAATGTAGCATTTTGAAGTCAACCATGTTTACGTTCTGCTAATCCTTATCCCCACTGGAATAATAAACCCCCCCAAAAATGCTTCATGACACTGTTCTTGTCCAACATGTCATTGTTGTAGTCTCCAGTCTGATAAAAATTTTCACTAAATTCTGCCACTAAATGGGAAGAGTAAGACATCAGATCAATATTGGAATAACACAGATTCAGGATACTGCATGTGAAGTTGGGTCTTCAACATTTTAATCTGATTCAATTTCATCCAATTTTTCAAACTTACTCTTCGCATCCACCTCTTTCTGGCAGAAATGTAAGGGAGTCACTTCATTAAAACTGATAGTGTATAAAAGTCTACTGAATGCTCACAGCAAGATTAAGTCCTCTAAAAGGATCAACAGATGACAGAAACCTGTCGTTCCTGCTCTCTGTCTTCCAACAGTTGCACCAGCTTGTGGAGGAGTCAGGGACAGTTTTCAGAAGGGCTGGCATAAAGTAAAGTTATTCTGGCATGATATCCTTAGCCAGGACCAGGGAAAAGTCATTTATCTCCAATGGCAGGAAAAAGCATGGATGCACCCATGGCTACAGAGGAGGTGTAGGGGGTGGTATAGCTGTGCAGGCAGCAAAATTCTTTGTCAGCAAGTGCCATGTGTCCTGCAGGAGTTTACCTAGAACTGCAGAACCCCTTGTAGCAAGATTTTAATCATGAGTAGTGGAAATGCTCTTGAAAGCGGGAATTAAAAACTCACATACTGACAGGAATAACTTGCAGCTTCTCAAGGCACAGTGTGTGTCAGACAGATCAAATCACCATGGAAAGGACTCATTCCCTTTGAATGCCCACAATATTGCTTATATACAATAGTGCTAAATGTGGAATTCTATTGGTTTTGTCGTTGTGCGACTTCTAGGAGCTGAACTAATTTAGCATTCATGCAGTCACTCATTTATCTGTACAGAAAGTAAAGTTAAGTGAAGTCTTGAAGTAGTTTATATTACCTGTGGTCATGACAGTCTTCTGAGCTTGCGTTCTTCCACAAGCTCATAGAAAGGTGGTCTTTCTGAAATTTAGGTCTCATCCTTGTACTTCAGGAGGCATAAAACTCAGACTGCCTTTTGTCATGTCTTTTCTGCTAAAATAAATCATGTTGTGAAAAAACGCATACAATAATGCAGATACAGCAGTTCGTGACCAAACCAATCATAATCCACAGCTAATCGATTCCTGTTAATTTGAGAATAGATTTTCTTAATATGATGCTTTTCTTACAGAATTTTCCTTCAGGGTAAAGGATAAGTTCCACTTATCATTTTCTATCAATCTTTTCCTTCCCTCTTCAAGCTGAGTCTTTCTGTTAGTCCATGTTAAAATATCAGACAGCAAATCTAATGTAAACAATGTAATTTCTATGGAGAAATCTATGGTCTTGAACAACTGTTTTATGACTGCGACTTCTACCACCTCCCTGTCCCCAAAAAACTCCTTGAATGAAGACAGTGTGTATGATTACAGTTTCACATGAAGGAATATGTTATTTCCCATGACAATGTAAGTTATTTTAACTTTCAGATAATGAGATGTTATTACCAGTTAAAAATAATTTTTTATCTCTCAGCTACTTTTCACCTCCTTGGACCCCTGGAAAATAGCTGAGATCGTAAGGGGAATTTTGTGTGCTTCATGTGGATTATTCTGTCAAAAAGGAAACCTTGGAATGTACTTTTTTTTGTCTTCTGAGTTACAGCTCAGGTCACCTGTTAATGGACTGTTGCCAAAATTACCTTCAACTTAAAATATGTGAAATTAATGAACTAATTTGTTGCCACTGAGTTTTGTCAAAATGATTCTGAGAGAAGGGACCTGCCTCTGCTTCTTGTATCTTCCTTTCTGTTCCAATCTGTCTGTGAAAGTAATGCCAAACAAAGGCTCTTCCCCATGTTCGGTCACTTGAGAGCCCCTGAACAGAACATTATTTCCATAGAACAATTCCTACAAGCTAACATGAACTTGTATCTGTTTAAAGTGTCTGGGATATTTTTGCCTTCAAGGCTTGTTGTGTCATAAGAATTCTGAACCCTGGTTGACATGTTTTCTCTGCAGAGCCACATTTTGGTATTATGTCCCAATTAATGCAGATAGAAGCAAAACCGGTGTTGTCAGTAAATTCTTTTCATAATAGAGTACTGCTTCCCAATTGAAGTATATCAACCTTCCTTGAAAAATACATTACCAGATTCTCACAGAGCTGAACAAAAATGTACTGTTTGTCATATATTAAAAAATGTTATTAGCCAAATATATTCAGACCCCCACAGTATCATTCCTTTTTATAGCACCTATAATGATATCAATAAATTTCTAATCTTGGGGCCGTTAAAAATATATTATTTTTCTTAGGGTATGTACTGCACTCAACTCTTGGTATTATCAACTCCTCTTACTTAAACTTTCAAAAGACTTCTTTGCACTCAATTCAAAGCTAGTAGTTCTTGCTTCTACCACAAAGTCACCCAAGTAGAATGGGAGAAGTACATTATTGACTATCTTAATACAGATTCATTACACACTATGATCTAGACCTGCAGTATGGATCAAGTCTGATAGTTTTTACTTGCATATATTTCTTTCAAGTATCTTTTTCACTTCTTTTGTCTTCCCATCATTAAACACTAAGGCAAGTGATTGGCAGGTATCCAAATTTTGTCAGAAGAGAGATTCTCTGAGGAATTCTGGCTTCTTCAAAGCAGCAACATTTGCAAATTCCTGAATGCAATTAGTGGAGTTTCTTTAACTGAGTGGACGTGTAGTTCTTTAGGAAATATGACCAGCCACAGATCATCAAAAGGAAAACGAGCAAAAGATCTGTCAAAGGCAGGATAGCTCCTTTGTGTTCTAGCTTTACTATGAAGATCATAACACATACATGTATCTCTTGCCTAATGTACCTTTTTCAGTACTTCAAACAGAATTTATTACCTATATATCTCTTTCATAAACTTAGGAGTCTATTTAGTTGTTATAATACGCTGCATATATTTCATAACACTTCTCTATAGATGGCCACAGAAAAGCTTTTTTTAATCACAGGAAAAATCTCAGTGTTCTTTTGAAAGTGTTGTATTGTTACTGTTGCTGAATCTATTCAGGAATATCAGCCTTTGGCAGGAGTAGTTTCACTTCTCAAGGCAGGAAAACCTGTCAGACTAGCAATCTCCAAGTGAATGCTACTGCCAACATGTTAATGGTCTGTTCTAAACCAACTGAGAAAGATATAATTGAGACTAATTTTGCATATTCCTCTTTTCTGGTACTCAGATTTTCAGTTCCTATGATTGTTATTGTCCTCTCAGGATTATATAAATAGGTATGATGTCATACAGCTGTGAACTGTCCAAGCAATTTTTCATCTAAATAACATCATAATCTTGCTGGTATCCATTCTGGTGGCATCTGAGGGTTTATGGTTGTCTTTGCTGGGAAATAATTGGAAAACTTTTACAGCAGCATAGAATTATTGAGTGTAACTTTCATAAAGGTTTTAGGGTCTGGATTATATCCAGACTATGGTGTCAACAGCATAGTATAATGACAGGTTCATCATTGACTAGACTACTGTGTGACCAAGGCAGGACCTCACTCTTTAGTATGGTTCATCTGGTAATTTTCATGTATTTGCCAGTCACTTGCAAGAACATTTTGTATTTCTTTTTTTCTGTGGAAAGAATACACGTGTGTGTGAGCACATGCGCACTTGTTTCCCGTTTCCCCTTCACAAAATACATTTATTGCAAAGGTAGCCTCACAAACCTAGGAAAGGATATAAAGGATAAAGGAAGGATATAAAGAACTAGTGCTTTAAAGGTGGCTACTCTCCTACTTTATGAATCAATTGGGAAATTAGAACAACTGATTCACTGCAAACAGCTGTGTTTAGGGGAAAAAAATGTCACAAACCAAAAAAAAACCACAAACCAGCAAGTTATGCTGGCATATATCCGTTGTCTGCTACTAAAAGCATAGGCATGTGCTAGTTGCCAGATCTGTAAGTCAAATATATAGTACTTTAACTAGCTTTGGGTTAACTTAATAACTATGTTCCGAGGTTTAGGATGCCAGTGTTTCCTACGGCTTAGATATTTCAAAATTAGGAAGAAAGATCTCAGCCCAATAAATAAATACAGAATATGGAAATAGATATTAATCTTATAAATGTAACCAATAGTAGCTATTTTGTTAATGTAGTTGGTAGCCATAATTAATAGAAAGAACCAGAAAACTTGTATTAATCATTATTTCGGTTTCTAGTTGAGAAGATCATGGTAATCAATATTTCACAAAGAAATCTTTTCTTCCAGGACTTGCCAGCAATTTCAATTAAATAGGTTTTAATTAAAAATGTAAAGAATGAAGCAGGAGAGAAAACGAGGATATGACCACAGTGTGAGATACAGTCATATGGAGGTTTTCATAGTTTTACTATGATACTGGGAGTAAGTAGCTGTTTCAGCCTCACTATGAACCTGGCCTGACTGGATATTTTTAACCAATCAATTTGGACAGAGAATGAAATGGAAGTCGCTGTGCTATTTAGACTACTAGTAAAATTTGGGTTGTAGGTGACCTCTGAAGATCATAGAGTCCAAACTCTTGCTCAAAGCAGGTCTAACGTCAGGTTACCCATGGCCTTGTTCTGTCAAATTTTGAAAATGTCACTAAATCAGTTCAGAAAGTAAAAAAAAGAGGCATATTTTAATGGAAATAACCTTACTCAGTAAAATTTGTTATTCCTTCTGAAATTGTGCTTTCTTTGATAAAAAAAGAGAAAATTTGTAAGCATTAGCTCATCAGTAAAATAGTTGCCTTTATTTTCTTCATGTTTTTATTTAAATAGGGAAAACCAAAAAGCCTCAGCAAAACCCCAATATTTTCTACAAAAAACTGTTTGCATTTTACCATCTTAATTCCAATAGAACTATATTTGTTGTTTTCCACTTAGCTTTCCTGCCACCTTGAGAATTGCCAATTAAAACTGCTACCAAAAAAAACCCCTCTTTTATTTCAAAAATAACAGTAAACACAGTACTTTATATATCCTAAGAAAGAACCAAATAACTTCACACTTTCTTCCTTTGTTTTCATTTGTAAAGAATAGTAAATTAAGTATAATGAAAGCAGCTATACCTTTTAGTAGCAGGAGTATGGTTTTTGAGCATAGATGAGTAATTCTGGTTTTGAGCATGCCTATAAAGAGCATTCTGTGCTTTAAGTGTTTGTTTTTATTTTAATGTTGAAATATATACTTGCAGGAAAATTATCCTGGCATATCACTATTAATCACAATCATTTTATTAATATTGTAGTTCTTTGCTGCTTGAAGGTATGAAAGTGGTGGAATAGTGCAACGCAGGCTTGCTAAAGGGAGTAAGGAAAATGAAACAATCTCCCTCTTCCACAACAAATAGTAGGCTAACATGTATTTGCTAATGTTAATTCGTGGTATTTGAGACAGTATTAGGAACCTGACAGAACTCCAAAGCTAACTTCCAGGACACAACCCCCTCTCTGGCACTCAGGAATTCTCAAGCTGGAACATTTTTTGATGTTTCCCTGGGACAGGAGTATGGAAGAAGACATACTTTATTTATTCTCCGCTAGCTCAGGTCACTTAAGTAAAGACCAGATTTTGTTCTGCCTGGTTTCAAAACATCCGAGGGCTATTTTAAATTTCCGTGTTTGTGCAAGCGGTCTCTGCATAATAGCATGAGTGTTGAACTTACTTCTCTGTATTCGTGACACGTCTGGCTGCATCCTGTACTGTCATAGCGCAGGTCACTGGTGACTGCCAATTAAAATACATCATTTGTATTTGCATACTGCACTGAAATGTGCTGGGATGAGATACTGAAGTTTCTTCAGTCCTGAACTGTAAACTGTAAGGAATTAGTATGCAGAAAAGCATGCAGAGTACACTTCTGAATGCTCAGGTCTGTAAAGTTTTTGCATAAGATACAGTGCTGCTGCAGCTCCCTGTAACAGCTCTCCTAAAGCACAGGGCCCCTTGTTGAACTGTGAAGAAGACGGATGTTTTCTACAGTGGTTTTCCAGGAGTCACCGCTTTGCATATTCTTGCTTCTTTCCCACATCACACAAACACGCTTTGAACACAAAATCTCCTACCGCAGTGACAGTCTACAAAGTCTGCCACACATTCTACTGGTTTTCAGAGAAGTATTCTCCTCCTTTGGATTTTACGACCTGGCATTTAAGGGCCAAGAACTCGCGTGTTATTTTTCAATCTTTGACATAAGTTAGTAGAATATAGATTTTCCTAGGAAAATTGCCTTGTCTTGGATGTTCTCCCTTGGAAAATAAACTTATGCTAGTATTTGGCGAAGTTGGAAATAGGATAGCTTTGTTCTAAGAACTTTTCATCCCCTGATATCAAGAGATTTATTTATTGGTTAGTACTTAGCAGAAACTAGGGCTTATTCTTTCAGGTGTGCTGTCGCTTTCCTTAGAAACTTAAAAAGCCATGTCAGTGAACTCCTGTGAAAGTCTTCAGTTGTCTTTCACAACTCCTGTGAAAGATTTTGGGTTTTGTTTTGGGGTTTTTTTGGTGGTTGGAATAACTGATTTCTTCTTATATTGTTGTGAATACAGTTGACCAAATTTATCTCTGGCGTGTCTCCACTGACATGAAACTGCTTTTTTCTTCCCTCTATCCTTTCTAGCAGATTGCACAGAATTATACCAGAGAGAAGGTTTATGGTGTTATTTTCCCAGTTCACGACATTTTGGACTTAATGAAAATATTCATTTTCCTTGTTTAGCCAATAAGCACAAGGAAAGATTATGGAGTTGGGAATCACTCCTCCCTAGGAATCCAGTGCTATCGAGATGTGTCTCCTGCTGCCAAGAACATTAACTAACCTTTTGTATTAGTGTGTGTCAACACTACTCCCTACAAGTTTTCAGTTTATATGAAAGTTCACTTCTTTATGTGCTCTCTCATTCTGGATCTAGCAATCTACAAAATTTCCTTGATTAGTGTTTACTCCTGATAATAATTACCTCTTTTAGTATTTGTTGCATACATTGGTGTATTTTGTCTCAACTCAGAAAATCCTGCCCTTTTTGAACTATTTCTTTTCCTTGTTAGCCAACCACTTCTTTTCAAAACAAGACTAATTAGCTTTCATAATATGACCATTTTCAAGATGCTGCATAATAGTTTTTGTTAGTTCTTTTGGTATCATTATTTGATTAAAATGGAAATTTGAATGGCTACCAAAGTCTGACAAAACATCAGAGCTTTAATTAAATTTTTATTGGGTTTTTTTTTAGAAGTTCAAACTTCAGAGTTGTTGTCTTGCAAAGAAACAATTAATGGTATGCAACCAGACCAAAAGTACCTTTGAACAGAATGCACAGGAAAATTGTGTCCCATGTTCTCCATGACGGAAATCATGAAGAGTCTGCAGCAGATAACAGTATGAAAGATATAACTGTATCTTTGCATTCAGTGGGAAGAGTAGGATATGACCACAGATAAAAAGCTTTATCTATAACTTAGTCCCACAGCGTTTCGTGCAATTTATATGCATCTCTTCCTCCCCCAAAATCAGAAGATCAGAGCTTTGAATTGTAAATTCATAATGCTATAAGCAAAGCAATCTACACCCCCTCCACAGCTCACACAAGGGAAGCTCTTCACATATGGCTGAGTCAGTGTGTATATATAGAGCTAGGCAAAAAGAATTGATACCCTTTGAAGATGGACCATTATAAACTGAAACATGAAATAGCAGACAACAAAAATCTCCCTCTAACGCAATCTAAAGTTGACACAAGGTTTGAAAAATACTCATGTATTTAGTCTATGTCTTTCACTCAGGGAAAAGTATCTCTCTTTGTCCATGTCAAAAGTTGAGCTTGAACTTATTTACCCATAGCTGTAATTTATTTGTTGAATCATCAAAAATAAATTAAAGTAAACAAATAGAACTCCAAAGAAGCACACTTCCTGTCTTCCTGTGTTTTGCTTTATTTTGTCCTTTTTTATGTTGGCAGGTAAAGGGAATTCTCTTGCTGATGCTGGCAATACAATAAGACATAGATGATAAAACCAAGTGTGGAAGATTGCTGCATAGAACAGAACGAGTGAAATTGTAAATTGTTTCTGTGACGTTATGCTTCCAGTAGAGTAACACTCTGCCTAAGTGTATTTCAAAACTTTATTTTGCAACTTTTTAAAATTAAGATTTAAAATCTTTACAATTATTTAAAATTAATTACCAAAAATATTATTTAGGCGTTTGTTGTTGTGAGTAAACTTACCTTAAATTGCTCCACACTGGATGAAATTAATAAAAACATTGATGATGATCAGAATTAAAATTGTAAAAGAATGAGGAAAAAAACTTGGGCAAATTAGTTCATATAAGGTTTTGGGCTTTTTAGCTAGATACACCAAAACATTTGACCATTCTGAGATCTCTTAAGTAGTGTTAAATTTAATAAGTGTTTTGACATTGATGCCATAACCCTCTCCATAAGGCCATCAGGTCTACACAGCTCTCAAAGGGACACAGGGAAATGGTGCTTCGTATAATGGCAATAGTTTTGTCTGTACTAAGTTTTCACTCGGGTGGTGGCTAAGGTGGTGCCAGAGAATTCCAAAGAAAACTGTCTGATAAACACCAGTGTCTTCATCCACGAGTTTGCGTATCATATAGCTGGATGCACAACGATAGGCTTGGCACTCAATTTCCCCTCTTGAAGATGTTATAAAAGCAACCTCAGGCAGAGTATGGCCAAAGGCCTTCCCTAAGGAGCCCCTACAACATCTGCTGGAAGGGCTGGTGGGATGTACAGGCATTCACAGCTCAGTCTGCCAGCAAGAGGTGCTATGGGCATAGGAAGCCCAGGCATGGCTCATGCTGGCTTTCAGCCTTCACGAGGCTCACTAACCTGGTGAACTTTGAAGGCAGCCTGTAATGCATGCCCTGCCTCACTGAACTCAGACCATGAATGATGAGCCTGGTTCCTGAGTATACCTGAAGGTGTTCATCTTGACAGAAATCCAAGAATTTAGGCTCTTCAATATTTCTTGTTTTCCCAGGGATCTTACACATAGTGGTACTGTGTGCTATAATTCCTTTGTATGATGCATTTCTGGCCTTGAGAGACGGCTGTTTTGCTGGGAAGCAGTTAGGATTTGAGTTCTTTGCCTGTGTAATATACATGGGTACTATGGGGATAAGCAGGCAGGAGCATAGCTGTATGCACCTGGCACACAGGGTAATTAAGAGTAGGTGGGAGAATTACATTCTATATGTTACTAGTTGGCTATATATTGGCTCAGCTCTCTCCACCTTGTTGTTAGGCTACTGGTTGCTGAAGAAGTATGCCTGATTGTTATGGGGTTTAGAGAGACACTGGTGTTTTCTTCACTTGCATTAGTGCTTTCCTCAGTTGTAGCAGTACAAGTGAGCAGTTCCCATGATGAACACAAACACAGGTGCTGAGCAAATTGCTTTTACAGCCAATACCTAATTTCCAACACACCGTTGTACTTCAATGTGCAAACTGAGACCTTCTACACCTGTCCCAGAGTGAGCTCTGTACATTTTGCATACAAAAAGAGCTCATAAGGCCCTGCTTGCTTTCTCATTTCCTGAGTTTTGAGTGCTCTCGTTTCACAGCTATGGTGTGGTATTGTTCATTTTCTTCATTATTATTTTTAATGCGTGTCAGTTTTTGTAAAAGAGCACCTCAGGGTTTTTCAAACCCCCATCCATGAATGCAGCTTTCTCATTGCTTAGTACTGATACTGACTGGCAGAACTGCCTCTTGGCATCATGGTGTCTGAAGTCATTCTTGGAAGTTGTTTTATACTTAAGTGAAAATGCAGTATCTAAATTTCTGAGGAAGCACTAGAGACACACTGAAAAATGTCATGCACAGCTTAAAAGAGAGTTGCGCGATCCCACGCATCAATAAATGAAACCACATTGGGAATTGCAAAGAAGCCATTGACAATATTATTGTGGAATCTAGCATGGTTGTTGCCTAAGGCTAAATATGAAACCCTTGGAAAAACAGGTTGGTGTTACAGAAAATATAGACTAATGAGAATTATGTAGATATCATAGAGATGAAAAAAATATTGCTTAGGAAGTACAACAAAGCACCTCAGTTTCAGCAATCAATTATGTTAGAAACTCAACAGTGTGACATGCATGTCTTGTTGGTGGAATTAACATAGCAAATGAAGCAGTATTGGCTCTTTTCTTATTTTATTTTTATCAATATTTATCTAAATAGTTCCCTGAGCTATTGCCTCATCACTTACCAAATCTTCAATGAGATCTCCTTTTGACAGACAACTAGAAGAAATACTGAAAAGATGAAGTACAGAGAGATTTGAAGATAATTTTCATACAGAGCCAAAAC
Source organism: Cuculus canorus (assembly GCF_017976375.1). Taxonomy (NCBI): domain Eukaryota; kingdom Metazoa; phylum Chordata; class Aves; order Cuculiformes; family Cuculidae; genus Cuculus; species Cuculus canorus. The sequence continues at coordinate 117,215,371 of NC_071402.1, forward strand.
TGTCCTGTGTAATAGTTGAGAAATGAGAGAGCAAGTACTTGACTTAGAAATGTGGGCAGAGGATGCTGGAACGATTAACGTGGGATTGAAGTGGCAGTTCATAAGCATATATATGGGAGAGCATTTAGAAGAAATATATGGTGCCTTTCATTTCACCCTGCATGTTTCACCATTATTTGAGTTGTTGGGTGTAGTAGAGTTTGTGACGAAGCATGATTAGACTCTACTGCTACTTTTTTATATCAGTCTTGTGTGGTTTTTGGCCAGTCGCATCTTTTAAGTGTGTTTTAGTTTCACTATTCATTAACAATGTCACACTTACAGCTTATCTTTTTTCCCAATGTTTCATAGAATCATTGAATGATTTGGGTTGGTACTATCGATGCCTGTGAACAAAATTAGATGGACACTGTACAGCACTGAGGGATTTAGAGGACTGCTGGTACAGTAAGCATGAGAAGTTACGCTAGGGTACCTGTAGGCATCACTTTGGGATTGAAGTCACACTAATTTCTCTCCAAAGGAGCTCCAAGACCTGAAACTTCACACACTGGCCTTATAAGAGACTCCATCATCGCAGCTGAAGTAATGATGTTTTTCTTAGGGCATTTGTACTGTATCAATTAGAATATTATTTAAGAAATAAGAAATAGCCTTTATATGTCTTGAGGCAGTGATTTTTGTCTTCCTTTATAGCTGAACAGTGAATAGAATTTTTTGACAATTACCTTAACGTGAATTAAACGAGTCTTGTGGGATTATAATCAGGCCACCCACTATCTGCTACATTTATTTATTGTAACTGATTCCCACTTGACTGTGGAAAGTGTCTGTCTTTGATGGGGAGGCCTGAATCATTCATTGTTCTCTTGACTCTAAGCTTTAATCTCTAGTAAGCACTAGTGGTAGAAATATGGTATGGATCTAGAAAAGTAATGAAGAATCCTGCTAGTATTACAGCTGGATAAGTAATAGGTAGACAAGAAATGTTTCTAGTATAGTAGTATATTATCTGAAAACTTTCAGGAGACTTTCTGAGACAATTGTAGAAATACTGCATTGGCAGCTGGGGTCATTGCAAAGACCACAGTAGCACTGCCATAATATCATTCTGGTTTGTATGCTTATACTTTTCTTCTCCTTAAATGGGATTGGTGGTGGATTGAAGATTGTAGGAATTAAAATTAAAGTTTATCCACAGAGCAGCAAGGACAGCGGTGAACAACAGTTACCTCTCAGTGCTCCACCAGTATAAATCGGATGCATTTCAAAGTTTTCTAACTTTTGATGCAAATTTAAAAATAGGTGTGCTTTTCCAATGTTTACCTGGACTACTCAAAACACTGAATCTGATAAATTTGGTGATCTTTGGAGGAACTCCATTTAATGCAGGTGCTCTAGAAATAGGGCTTCAGAAGAGACTATGTCAATATTCAGGCACTTCTTCCTCCAAGCTTAAGATCAACGCATCCCTAGGAGTAAGAAATCAGGCAAAGGAGGCAAGAGACTTGCATGGATGAGCAGGGAGCTTCTGGAAAAAAACAGGTGGAAGGAGGACGTTTACAGAATGTGGTAAAAGGGACTGGCCACTTGGGAGGGATAAAGGAATGTTGTCTAGAATACACAGGGCTGCAACAAGGAAGGCTAAGACCCATATGGAATTAAGTCTGGGAAGGGACATCAAGGACAACAAGAAGTGCTTTTTCAAGTACATTAATAGCAGAAGGAAAGCTGGGGAAAATATGGGCCAACTGCTGAATGAGGTGGATGCCCTTGGGACAGAGGATGCAGAGAAGGTGGAATTACTGAATAATGGTCTTTACTGCTAAGGCCGGCCCTCAGGAATCCCAGAGCCTGGAGGAAAGAGAGAAAATCTGGAGAAAGGAAAACTATCCTTTGGTTGAGGAGGATCTGGTTACAAATCATTTAGGCAAACTAGACTCCCACAAATCCATGGGCCCTGATCAGCTGCGCTCACAAGTCCTGAGAGAGCTAGCAGATCTTATTGGTAAGATGCTCTCTATGATCTTTGAAAGATCATGGAGAGCAGTAAAGGTGTGTGAGGACTGGAGGAAAGCCAATGTCACTCCAACCTTCAAAAAGGGCAAAATCTAGGTCATAGGAAGCTACAGGCCACTCAACTTCACCTCCATCCCTGGAAAGTTCATGGAACATGTCATTCTGGAGGTCATGTCCAAACATCTGGAGGAAAGGAAGGCTACTGGGAATCATCAGTGTGAATTCACCAAGGGGAAATCATGCCTGACTGATCTGATAGCCTTCTATGATGGCATAACTGACTGGGTAGATGAGCGGGGAGCAGTGGATGTTGTCTACCTTGACTTCAGCAAGGCTTTTGACACTCTCTCCCATAATACCCTCAAAAGTAAGCTTAGGAAGCGTAGGTTAGGTGAGTGTACAGTGGAGTGGACTGAGAACTGACTGGATGGCAGAGATCAGTGACATAGAGTCTAGCTGGAAGCTCGTACCTAGTGGTGTTCCCCAAAGGGCAGTGCTGGGCCCAGTATTGTTGAACATATTCATCAGTGACCTGGATGAGGGGACAGAGTTGTACTCCCAGCAAGTTTGCTGATGGGACAAAACTAGGAGGAGTGGCAGATACACCAGAAGGCTGTGCTGTCATTCAGTGAGGACTAAATAGGCTGGAAAGGACCCTAATGAAGCCTAACAAAAGCAAGTGCAGAGTCCTGCACCTAGGGTAGAATAGCCCCATGCACCTGTACAGATTAGGGGTCAACCTGCTGGAACGCAGGTCTGCAGAGAAGGACCTGGGAGGTATGGTGGAGTAGAAGTTAACCATGAACTAGTACTGTGTCCTTGTGGCCAAGACAGCCGGTGGTATCCTGGAGTGCATTAAGAACATGGCTAGCAGATTGAGTGAGGTCTGCCCTGTGCCCCTAGTCTACCCTAGTGAGGCCACATCTGGAATACTGTGTCCAGTTTCAGGCTTCTCAGTTCAAGAAAGACAAGGAAGTACCGCAGAGAGTCCAGCAGAGGGATATAAAGATGATTAGGGGACTGGAACATTTCTCTGATGAGGAAAGCCTGAGCGAGTTCAGTCTGTTTAGCCTGGAAAAGAGAAGACTGAGAGGGGATCTTATCAATACATATCTAAGTATCTAAGGGGCGAGTGTCAAGGGGATAGGGCCAGACTCCCTTCAGTGGTACCCAGTGACAGGACAAGGGGCAACAGGCACAAACTGGAGCAAGAAGTTCATGTCTGGAACATCTGAACTTGAGGAAAAACTTCTTTACTATGAGGGTGACAGAGCACTGAAACAGGCTGCCCAAGGATGTTGTGGAATCTCCTTCTCTGGAGAGATTAAAAACTCACCTGGACACATTCCTGTGCAACATGCTGTAGGTGAATCTGTTTTAGCAGCAGAGTTGGACCATATGATTTCTAGAGATCCCTCCCAACCCCTACCATTCTATGACTCTGTGAAGTAGATATCATTTACTGTAATTGTTTCCAGTTCTACTGGTCATTGCTTTAATAAATAATCAATCTTCTGAACAATTAAAAATATGGAAAAAATGATTGGCTGCATGGAAGAAACAGCTAAAGACCTTTAAAAGGACTTTTCTTTTGTAATTATGTAGTGCTTTTTTTGTTACACTGTGTAAAGTAGAACCTAGATAGCACTGACCACAGCCACTTTTAATCTTTTCTAAGATGTATTACATCTGATATAGAAAAGCACGCTTTTTTTTTTTCAAATCTACATCATTCATGTCCCCAGGGTTACTATTTTCACTAATGTGGTGGTCTAAGAACAAATTTGGTAACACACGAGGATGGAGAAGTTAATGATTCATCCTGGAGAAAAAGGCAGAAAGCACACTGGCTTTGCAGCATCCATTCCCCTAGAGAAGCAACCTTTTGTACGGTTAAAGAAAGAGGAGAAACACCCAAAGAGTGTTACTGCACTTATGGAGATTTAAGGGGTTTCTGAAGTAGAGACAGAAAAGCAGGCAGAATTTAGAGTATAGAATAGACAGTTTTGAAGTGGCAACTCTTGATATAGCCAAGTTGGAGGAGAAGGCTTGGGCTGAATTTCATCTTTTTGTAAATGTCTTTGTTCATGCATCCAAACCTCAGAAAAGAACAGAGGCCAGATTTTGCATGTTCACTACATTTTACAGAGGAAGTGAAAGGTAATTGCTCACAAATAGCATGGTGATCGGTGATAATTGGAACTGTAGTACCAGCTTCAGGGAAGAAATTCTCAGCTCTCTATAAATGTTAGGTTCTGATAACTCACAGGAAGGTAAATGCTTTCCAGACGCAAAATACAACTTTTTTTTAAAGGCTTGAATACATGTTGTATTCCATATATCCACATCAGGCTTGTTGTGATAGTTGGCTTCTGTTTAACATCTTAATTAAGCCCCTGGAAACAGTCTCAAATAACACCACATGCTAATGCAACTCTGAGTCCACTACCATAGCTCATTCCAGAGTGGAAGGTGGAGAAGATATAGGAATTATGCTTTGGGAAATAAGATTTACTTAATATTTTATTTTTTCTTGAAATTATTTTTAACCCAGGGACTCAAAGGGGCCTATCTTTGTGGCAAAACAGACATTGCTTTTGTCAGTCAGATTTTGGAGAGCTAGTTTAAGTGATTCTTTGGCATGCTGCTTTGAGTAGCTTAGACAGCAATAATCCATGGTCATGAAAGGTACTTTTCCTTTGCTGCCTCTCCAGCCAGCCCCCACTCAATTCTGGGCCATGGCATCTCATCTTGTTGTCTTTCAAAGCAACAGACACTGCACAAAATGTAGATGGTGCTGTCTACCCATCCTGTGATGTATAAAGTAAGGGCCTTGACTTACAGTTGTCAGAGAAACAGTGATTTATAGCTGTAAGCACTTAATAATGCCAAAAACACTTTGTGAATTAGGTGGAACGAATAAACCAACAGCTCTCATTTTTCAGAGTGGGCAGAACTGCTTTCACAGCAAATTACTTCAGAGCTTACTAAAAGAGAAAACTGCAACTTAATTAAAGGGACAGGCAAGTAGAGCCCAGAGTGGTGGGAAATAATGCCTCTGACTATATGTAAGCAAAACAAAGTGATAGCGAGAGTAAAATATGAGTAAATAAACAAAATGCCATGAGAAGGGTCAGACTTCCTAAGTAACACCTAGAAGTCATGCATCGGACCTCTGTTCTGCATATCTGAATTAATGAACAAAATGTCGTAATTCAAAAGTACTAATTTAAAAAAACAAACAACAAATCAAGTGTAGTTAGAATCCCACAAGAATGCTGGATTGGAAAGAAGAGTAGGTCTTATCTTTCCAGCTCTTGCTATGTGTTTTGGTATCTCCTTCAGCTCAATATATGCTCACAAACCCAGAATATGCATGCTGAGATTTTAAAAAGCACAGCTTAACCTATCCTGCAGCAAAACACATACTGCTGTGTGTAACAGGAAAAAACATCTTCTATTAGGGTGAATTTGTCCTGAACCAGAAAGCCTACACAAACCCTAAACATTTAATCTAGTTTCTGATTGATGAACAAGACCTCACTCAGATCTTGGTTTGGCTGTTTTGGTTCTCTTCCTCCTGGAATTTTTTCTCTTTTTTAGAGTAGCGCCTCCTTGGTAGTTATGGGCCTGCCAATGTGGGCCTTATAAACCTTTGCATCAGTCCAAAACTTTACTCAATAGGTCTGAGTCTTTGACTTTGCATTGCCCTGCTACGGTTCTCATCGCTTATTCACAGAGCCTTCTGGGTTCAGTTAGTATTGGGGAGTTACAGTATACACTCAGCCTAGGTAGAAAAAGGGATTTTGTCAAAAATGTTTGTTTTAATAAGCTGCATAAGTGTTTTGCTTGATGCATTCACTTTTGCAGTTAGTGAATTTGCATGAATTTTCATTATAGGATAATTTTATTTAGGGCTTTCTCATTTCTCTGAAGTGTTGAAATCTCTCTGCTTTCCTGAGTAGTCAGTTACTTTACAGAGTAGTACAAGTGCACAATACAACAAGAATAATTTGTTACAGACATGTGCATGTTTATAGCTTACAGTATCTTTTATTATCTGCACTAATGCATAAAGTCATTAGGATTTGAGGATATAATTTAGAGATCTCTCAGGAATTTCACCATTTCAGATTTAAATCATGATCATCATTCTTTCAGTTCCTAATTTAGTCTATGTTCCACCTTTTTAATAACACCCGGTATCACTGTCAATGATTCTTAATTTTTTCAGGGGATTCAGAAAGTAATTTCTGCCTAGTCAATATTATCTCTTATTTTTTATATACCACTGCTAGAGGGGGAAGAGGAATTATCTCTTTTGATAGCAGCACAGCTTGTCCAGGCCATTTTCAGTTCAATGCACAGACCACTGTTGAAATTGCAGCTTTAGAGATTCTTTGTATAGAAAAGCTTTGGATACTTTCCATGTACAATGATACAGTGATTTATGTTCTGGGCATGCAAAGTGATGTCCAGGGCCCCCCTACTAATCACTGCTAATTTAGTCGGTCTATTTGCACTGAGAAACTCTATTTTATAAAAGGATGCAATATGCAAGTCTGAAAGACTGATAAATGGGCTATCTTCTTCACTTTAAAAAGATCTGGCATTTCACCATTGCAAAATTTGAGGCAACTGTCTTCTGTTTCACTCCCAACTATTTCTAGATTTTTAATTGTTTGCTCCTGATCTTCCTCTGCCAGTGGATTCAGCAGGGTGGTATGCACAATTAAAAACCATCCCTAAGAAGTGGAGGTAATGCCTGGCTCAGAGAATTGAATGCACACCCTTAGCTCTCTAGACCATGGGCTACAAAATCTGAAAGGTCTGTAACATAGAGCACAAATAATGTAATAAATCACAGTGCAAAACTGCTTAGAGTGGCATTACTCGCTGTATCTCATACTGGCTTTCTAGTAGTCTGGAATGTCTTTCTGCTGTCACTGACAACAAGGAATTTTGCCAGTGGCATTGAGAGGAGACAGTTTGCTTCCTTTGTGGTGTGGAAATCAATCCAACAGTATTCTGTGTTGTATATAACGCTTTGTCCTAAAAGAGCCCTTCAGCATTTCACCAACTACAAAATCAGTTATGGTTTTGCCACAGACCTTGGGCAAAGTACAGTCCATTGTGTTCCACCCTCCAGCACGACGTAGGCTGAGAGTCTCAAAGTGGTGTTTAGGTTTCTTCTTGCACCCAGTGAACATTGCTTGGTGAAGATTTGATGCCCAGAGAGGGACTGAAGGACAGAATCAACAGGTCAACAGCAAGTTGCATGTTTGGTCTAATAGTACAGTGCAAAGCACTACTGTGTTGAACCCTATGTCCTGTCCTCTCCACCCATAAAACTCTGCAAAGAAAAAATACTCCCTTCCTAGGAATTGAAGCCCCAGATACCTTCTTTTTCAGGTAGCTTGCCTGCAACTGATTTGCCAAAAAGAGTAAGTCATTGTTTTCATTCAAGTGTAGGAAGGCAACTCTTGGAGTAGGACAATCTCAGTGCCTAGAACACTTATCCAAGACAAGGAGATAGCAGTTGATTCTTGTCTTCACCTAGCTGGTGAAGACACAGCTTTCAAAAGTCAGTACTCCCTACACATACTTATCATACTCCCCTCCTTTTTGTTGAAGCTGCTCCACTTTACGGGATTTTGTTGCAGATTCACTGACACAGTGAGGGGCAACATGATGCTTGGTATATTTTTGGATGCTTATCAGGGAAAGCAAAAAGGCTGGGTTTAAGTTACTGCTTTGTAGAGGGCTTGTGTTTTACATAAAACAGTATTGGATGAAGTACCTGTGCTGACTTTGGAGCAAGACCTGGGACTTGGAACTTTGTCTTGTTTCATTCATTGCAGCCATTAACTAAAGAAACAGAATTGTCTACGTATCCTTCCCTGGCAGCATCTGAATCGATGTTCTCTGCAGTGCATTATGTATTTGGAGTCTTCAGAGAATTAGCCCTTCCAGGAAGCCTGGTAAATGGGCCTGATGGAGATAATGGTTTTAAGGATTACAGTTTTGATGTGGGTGATGCTTAGGTATGAAACATTTCCTTTGAATGTCTATCTAAGCAAGTGATGCAACTTCACCAAAGAAGTTCTCACTTACAAACTCAAATCTAGATCTTTCAAGCCTTTGACTAATACTGAAGCACAAGGTCACCCTTCTTTTCCCACTATTTGTATTAATTGTAGGAATGTGTTATCTCCCTCGTCGGATATGGACCTTTTTAGCTGTTAAGATAACACTATACAGAAGGCAGGATACTGTAACTGTCTAAAATGGCTTTAGGAATGCAACCATCGTGGGCAATTGTGTGAAAAGCACCTTGGGGTGTCTGATAATTTAAAAGGTTGTGGTCTTAATTTTATGCTTATATTCAAAAACCATCATCATAAGCAAAACAAAATCCTACACACACTCCTGTCCTCTCACATCATGTTGGGCAATCATTCAACACTACCTCAGCCCTTTCTACCGAGACAGCCATGCTGCTTCCTGCAGCAGGAATGAATCTCAGGAAATTGAAACCCTACAATTCCAAGCACAAAGTGGTGGCCTGGAGTTCCTTTGTGCTTTCACTGAAGATCCCATTAACATTAATCAGCATTAGGGACATAGCATCTAAGGAACAGTTCAACGAGGAATGCTAATTTACTGTTTATTTGTCTTTTTTGATGTCTTTTTGCTATTATTATTTCATAAGAGAGGAAACTAGGAAAGTTTGCTATTTGCTATAAACTTGCTATTTGCTATAAACTTTGCTATTCCCAAAGGAAAGGGAAGGGATGATAGGGATTGTAGATCATTCTGAAATATAAGCACCCATAAAATAGTTACTGAGCTGCACAAGGAGGTGTGTGAAGCTATATACCCATGGCTAGATGATTCAGATGAGCATGGGCAGTACAAGAGTCTTCCTCCAGGACTTCCTTTCTCCACAGATTAAACATACATACAGTCTTGGGAAGCAGGACAGTAACCTGTCAGCCCTCTGTGCTTCTCTTCTGGCTCTGGGGTTGACATGATGCTCTGCACAGGGACACAGTAACTACTGAAATGGTGAAGTATGCCTTCCTATCTCACACGCGCTTTGGTTAGATGCTTTCCTCGGAGCCCAAAATTTTGTGTAACTGCTATGATTACTAAATGAGAATATAATTTGAAATAGGAGAGCTGGTACTGTTTATCTCTTCCAGCAGCTGCTTCCTCAAAAGTAAGCCCTGCTCACCTGATTGAAAAAAACTTTGTAAGCATCTACTTTTAGGAGAGGATTTGATCCTGAGGGCGTTCATGGTGTTCCTGCACCTGCCTGAGGTTTGGTTTAAGGATTTCAGATAGAGCCTAGGTTTATTGTTTCCTGCTGGTTATCTCTAGAAAGCTTCCTTCGCATCTTGATGCCGCTGGGTTTTCATTCTGACTGCTGGTCATTTATAAGGGTCTCTGTACTCAAGCATGAGTTTGCTATATATTTTGAAGGAGCAGGCATCTAAGCATGATACTCTGCAGATATTTTACTAACACGCTGAGTCCTTTACTTGTTCTAGGTAACTCAATGTATGTATTTAGAGCAGTTAGGCAGTGGATGGAACTTCTGCCCCAATGATTTCATGTGTGACTTTCAGAATGCATGACTTAAAATCCTTCAGAATCTCAGGCTATCATCTGTTTTCTTGGATACTCTGCTCGTTATCACGTCTGGCTCCCATTTCTGTTTTTTTCAGTCTGGGCTGCAAGGTGTTTCAGACAAAGGTCATCCTTTCTATGTTTGCCTTATGCTTGGCATACAGTGAAGTTCTGTCCTTGAATCATAACTAGTAGCAATGCTGGTTCTCTACAGGCAGGTGCTGAGGCCACAAAGGTTGCTGGGATTCAGGTCATTTGCCTTTAAAATTTTCTTTAATTGGAACTGAAAGCATTTTCCTTTTGGAGGAACAAATTCACTTTCTAGGGCAGTGATCAGTGTCAAAAATTATGCGTTGGCTGAGAAATAGCTGGAATTCCTTGTTGCCAACAGTTAAGTTGCTGGTCCTTGTTCTGATCAGTATATGCAAATGCAGCACCACACACTGCAGTATCCGTGCCTCTCCTTGATTGCTTGTCATTTCATGTAGCAAGTCAGTCTGTCTATTGCACTTTCTCTGCAGTCATAGTTTTAAAGAGCTGCTGATGCGTCACCAGTGATAACCTCAGCACCATTCCAGGGAAAAGCTGTCAAGATTTTATTTTCATGTTCTTCTGACTAACAGCAACTTCAGAGCATTTAACAGAACTTTCATGTCTATTCGCCTGATTAGCATCAGGATTCACAGTGATGAATAAGTGAGTCATTCACTTGTGCAACTTTTTAATAAGCTTTTCCAGGATCCCCCTTAATGTGAATCGGAAAAGTATGAGTGCAATGTACCCTTCAACTGAGTAGTCACCTTATCTGAGAAACAATCACCTTATTCTTTCAGCAAAGGATTAGGTTTGATTTGTCTGAGCAAAATGCACATCCACAGTACATATTCAATGGAATTTGTGAAGTGGTTAACCTGAAATTTTACTGCTTTCCTTCTGGCCAGCTTGCTTTGATTTATTCTGTTTTAACAAAAAAAATAATAGGACTGCTATCTCAAATTGAATAGTTTAAATGTGCTGCTGTACTGTCTTCATGGTAAAGACATTAACTGTTTAGTTTTTCCTGTTCTCCAGTGCCTTCTAGACTTAACGTTTTGCTGCAGCTTTGCTTTATTTTCCCACTGTGTTCCAAATACCTCTGTAAAAGTGTGTTGGGGGATTAATTCTTCATGCTTCTCAGATACTCTAATTTTGTCTAGAATATTCCCATTTTTTCAGGCTAATGAATCTGTTTTCCATTTATCTCTTAATTCTTTCACTGATTTCTACTGTCTGTGCTGTGAAATGGTGGCTTTCTCTGAATGGAATTTAATGCACAGAGTTGTAATAATGTGAGAGTAAATTTTAGTATCAAATCTTCTAGTGCCTTTAACCCAAATTTTGTTTTGTAAGGAACATAGTTTAAAACCCTACATTGTGCCTAATCTGCACCAATGTCATGTAAACTCACATGTAGCTAACATGTAAAGTTTTGGCATAGTATTGGTTGTTTAACCTTACATTTATAAATAGTGCAGTTGAGTGCCACTTACAGCAATACTAAATAGTTGCACAGAAAATCAAAATAGTGTTGTGTGGAGCAAACACACAGGAAAAGTAGTAAAAGGCAGATTACAAGGCTGTTGAGATATGAATTGGACAGGTATTCAAAAACACAAAAGTCATGCATCAGTTATGTAACTGTAGTGCCTATAACTATTTATTCATCCAAGAGTGGCTGTTAGTAGACAATTATTTCTCATTACCTATGTATTTTCTGAAGTCAGTATAAAGCAGTAACAAGAAAATGTTACAAGCAATATTATTTTGAAAACAGTTAAGAAAGAGAAGGCTAAGTTAAATAAAATAGGAAATCCCCCACTCCTTTAGTCCTATAAGCAAACAAAATGGTAGCTTATGGTTTTACTGCTGAAGTATGAAATGTTCTGCAGATAAGATGACACAAATTTGCTTTGGAAACCTTACTTTCTAGTTCTGATTGCTTAAAAGGAAAACCTAGAGTTAAATAGCAGTTAGTATAAAATGTTAATGGAAGAAGGCGAGCATGTAAGGGAACAAATAGCAACTTGCTCAAGCAGAAAGTAATCTTTGAGTTATTGAGCAAATGAGAAAGATGGGTTGTGTGTTCTGTGCAGGTAGGTTTATCCTGTAGTTCGTCTGCCTTTTTTTACCTAGACTTAATCTTACTAATGTTAGCTATGTAATTTGCCATAAAATAATAAACTTGGAATTGGAGCCTGTGATATTTTTAGCAATGCCTTACTTTTTCTTTTGGTAAATATTTCCCAGATTCTCCCCCAACCTACATCCTTATTAGTCACTACTACAAGAAAATGTACAGCAACTTGCATTTTGTAGATTTAGAGTTCCACACACTTTCCTGCACAACTCACTTCAGACATTTCAGAATCATCAAATTGCTTCAGTCCAAATGAATCTGCCATTTCTATATTTATTTAAAGTTGGTTTTACTGACTTGTGGGTGGAATGAATGGTGTAAAAATGTTTAGCTTCTGGTTGTTGGAGGCATTTTCATCATATTTCCCTGTTGTTATAACACTCTTGTGTGTTTATTTTTTTGTTTTGCTTACAGCAAGTATGCATAGTTCTAAACTAATGAGTTGTTTGTGAGTTAAACAGATTTTCCATTTTTAGTATGTTTAAGAACAATTTAGAAGCTTTTTAAAGTTTTAATTATGTTTCAAGATTTGTATACTTGGATGGAAATTTAGGACAGATTGAGGAAAGGACTGCTCTGCAGTTTCAGTTAACTTTTTTTAGTATGTATATTTTCTCCTCACTGCTTATGAGGTGAGGACCAGTGTACAATGCAAACCGCAAAAGTACAAGAGCAATTACTCACATGCTGTGCAACAGTGAATTTCTTACCTCGGTATTTTTCATGTGGGCAAGGTTGGGAATAGCTAAACGAATAACCAGACCTAAACGTATGGCAACATTACTCATAAATTAACTCTTGAGGCAGCTTCAGTTTCTTAGAGAGCGAATAAGTGCACAAGAGTTTCTACTTTGATGCTGCATTGTAAGAAGCAGTGAATAGAGTGTGGTAGCCTCAGTAGCTGTCCCAAATGAAAACAATGCTGTTCACTGCTGTTAGAGGCACTATCATTCTGGTAATGAGTTGGAAAAAAAAAGGGATTGATCCCTTTTCTCTAAGAGATTAGGCTCTTGACTGGGACAGATCTTTTTGATCAGCCTTCTTGCTGGTGATTAGGCCTTACTAGAAAGTCTTCTGACCAGCTCTACATACAAGGAAGCAAAGTGGAGAAAAGCAAGTTTGCAGATCACACCAAGCTGAGTGGTGCAATTGTGACACCGGAAGGATGGTCTGTCATCCAGAGGGACCTGGGCAAGCTGGAGAAGTGGGCCTATGTGAACCTCATGAAGTTCAAGAAAGCCAAGTGCAAGGTCCTGCACCTGGGCTGGGGCAATCTATGGTTTCAATATGGGATTGATGACAATGTGATTAAAAGTAGCCTTGCAGAGAAGGACTTGGGGGTGATGATTAATAAGAAGTTTGACATGAGCCAGCAATGCCTGCTCACAGCCCAGAAGGCCAGCCGTATCCTGGGCTGCATCAAAAAAAGTGTAGCCAGCAGGTAGAGGGAGGTGATTTTGCCCCTCTGTTCCACTCTTGTGAAACCTGACCTGGAGTATTGTGTCCAGTTCTGGAATCTCCAACATAAGAAGGATATGGAACTGTTGCTATTGGTCCAGAGGAGGGCTACAAGGATGATCAGAGAGCTGAAACACCTCTGCTATGAGGACAGAGTTGGGGTTGTTCAGCCTGGAGATGAGAAGGCTCAGAGAAGACCTTATAGCGACCTTCCAGTACCTGAAGGGGGTGTACAAGAAAGCTGGAGAGGGAATTTTTACAAGGGCATGTAGTGATAGGATAAGGGGGAATGGCTTTAAATTGGAGGGAGAAAGATTTAGACTACACATTAGGAAGAAGTCACTCACAATGAGGGTGGTGAGGCCCTGGAACAGGTTGCCCGGAGAAGTTGTGGATGCCCTCTCCCTGGCAACTTTCAATGCCAGGTTGGATGGGGCCTTGAGCAGCCTGTTCTAGTGGGAGATGTCCCTGCCCAAGGCAGGAGTATTGGAACTAGGTGATCTTTAAGGTCCCTTCCAACCCTAACCATCCTATGAAATATGTTAAAAACAGATGGGAACTGTATGAATACCATCTGAGTGAAGTTTTTTGCATGTTATGTACATTGAGGCAGTGCATCAAGGGCTCAGAAATGGAAGGGGAAAAAAACATGAATGTGTAGAAAAAACATTCTGATTTTTTTTTCCCTCCAAAACACTGATATTTGAAATTGACAAACTCCAGCTAGTTCTGTCTAATTCACAGATGGCCAGAGAAGAACATGATGAGGAAGTGGAGCAGGACCAGAAGAAAGAGAGGAAAGTCTCAAGAGGAAGGAAAAGGAAGAACTTTCTCTTAGACACTAGTAGAAGTGAATTGTTTGTCAGCAGGGAAGTGGAGAGGACAGGTGGCTTTTAGTCATGCAAATAATGAGGTAGAAAGGCTGTGGTACAAGGCAGATCTGAGAGAGAGCTGCATTTAGAGTGTGTCAGTGCTCAGTTAAGAGCTCTTTGATTATTAGCAAGGGTGCAGACTGTATCTGCAGTTTTCAATTCTAGCTTCAAAAGATGTTCTTTTTGGCACAAACAAAAATGAAGTTTATTTTCAAATCACAGTAATACTGACTTCGTAGGAAAAAAAGCACAATTTCCTTGTTTACTAAGAAGGCACAGACAAATCTATTTAGTTTGATAATGGAGATAGCCTCTTGACTACACTGTTACAGCCTACCAATTGTTGTCTTAATTGTTGTTACCAGTTAGCTTAATTGGGAAATAAACTGCTGACTTACACAGTTAACATTGCAAATATGTTTGCATACATAAATACACAACTTAATTTTTTTTTTTTAAATGATGTCAGAAAAAAATATAGCCACTCTGTCTGGTGGTTTTGATTAACCCTCCAGAAAGAAAATTACCCTTTAGAAAAAAAAGTGGACTTGAACTATCTCATTAGAGAAAATTACTTCAGACCGTAGCACCAACAAATACAGAAATAACTTAAATCTTCATAGATCACGTAAATTACCTTCTTGCTGAATACCTGTGACTCTTTCAGGCTTCTCTTGTGTGTTGCCTCCATGGCCCTCACCTGCTTTCTTCACTAGGTCAGAAATTAACTTCTACTCAGGTTAAGACATCCACTCAGCTAAGCAATCTGACCACGTCCATGCAACATTCACTTCCAATTGTTGCTTTTCACTGTCATTTTTTTATTAAATCAGGCTTGGCTTTAATAAATGTTTTTTATTTCTTACCAGTAATTCCTACATTGTTGGGGTATTGTTGCAAGCTTGGAAGAAGCTGGACAGCTTGGTTAGTCCTGCTAAAGTACAAATACACAATATCAGTGCTATACCTCAGGGAAGGGAGCAAGGTGAGGAGAATAAGACTGCTGAGAACAAAAGCTACAGATTTCCAAAGCCTGCGTTTGAACTAAGTTATTTTTTTGTTTGGGTTGGGTTTTTTTTTTTTTTTTTTTTGGTATGTGAATTTCTGAAGCAGCATAAGAGTGTTGGATTGGGGATACAAAACATGTTTAAGGACCTTTACGTGTGGAGGGGATTGGATAGGTTGTTCAGAAAACTGAAGCCTAAGGTGGAGAGGCTCAGTTAGAGGATTGCCATGCTGATATGAATGGGACAGTGCTGCCTGCTGTACTCTCAGTGCTGAAAGAGCAAACTGGTTGCTGAATTTGTTTGGCATGTGTGAACATGGTAGCAACATGGGGGAAGCTTGGGAATTGCTGACTGGTTTGAAGAGCATGTTGAAAGGAAAACATTGGCCTCAGAAGTTTAGATCTCATCTACTTTGCTTTAATTGCACACAATTATATCACTTTTATGTAGGGTTTGATTGTAGTTCTAAAACCACTGGATTACTACATAAGAAAACTGGATTACACATTTCCACAGTAGGACTCTTGCTGCTTAGACCGGTATTTGCTCAAGTCCATCATTATTCAATTGAAGAGCTTGATGCTCCTGAAGAGAGACGAATTATTGCTTTGAAGAGCTGTGCAGGCAATGAAAAAATACCAATGATACTGCTGGCTAATTATTTTCAAGTCAATGGTAGGGCTATGTTATTACTGCAGAGACTTAAATGCAGTATTGAAGATGCGGCATTTACTGATGAGAAGCTCTTCATTCTGAAAAAGAACTGGCTTGCTGGCAGGCAAACTTTTCCTGCTGCTAAAGGGAAATTGGTAGCACTGTTTTTGAGATCTTCAAGAGGAACCGAAAGCATTTTAGAGAGTTTCTCTGAGGCAAACTGGAAAAATAAAACGATAGTAAAAAATCCTGCTCCAAAAAGCAAAACAATAAAATACCCCTATTAAAACCCACTCTTGCAGGCTTTTCTTGCAAGGGAGAGACCTTTGAACACTAGTGAAGTTTCGTATGTTTTTAGGGTTTATTCTTCAACCTTAAATTTGAATTTTATTTATTTTCATGAATATACTTTCTCTAAGTGGACTGCAATGTAATATTTTATCTAAGGTGTTGTGAGAAGAGAGAGCAATAAAAAGAAAATAAGAATACAAAGAAAATATTATTGCAGGTTTTAAGGAAGACACTGATAAGGGAGAAATAGGACGAAGAAGAAAAAAGAACAGTATGGATTAAAATGTCACATGAATAACAGTTTGCAGGTTGAAAAATTCTGAAGTGGAAGTCCAGAGCACTAGCAATGAGCCAGAGAATGTGTGAAGGATCAAATCTGTAAAGGATCTGTTGTCATGTTGTGAATTGGCTTTGAACAGATTCATTTTCTCCTAGCACATGTTGAAACTTTTCATCCACTATAGTGTTAAGCATGCAGCTGTGGCCACTTGGATTTTTTTGCTGAGCTTTCTGGTTTACTGAAGCATACACTAAAGAAATTTTCAAGGGCATCCACACAGTGATCAGTATTTATTGTTATAACTCATGAAAACTGAAGTATGCAAAGAAGGCAGATGTTTTGCTAAACACCTTGTAAAAGTAATTATTCTGCCTCACAAATTACTCACCAACTATCTCACTTCAACAAGAGTTTGCAGAATAGGATACTTTGATTAAAGGACCATATATTTATTAGAAGTGTTCAGTCTGTGACTATACTCAGGCCTCCAAGGGTATCCAGAGAAATACCTTACCAATCTGAAAACCCCTGAGTTGACCTTTCTTGAATTTCTGTTACTTTCTCAGTTCTTCATACTTCATGGAATTTGAGCTGGCTTTTATGTTTAAACATATCTCTAAGCATAATCGAACTCAGCTTGGTATAAAACAGCTGCCAGAGAGCCATACATAAGTATGGTTTTCTTGGCTAATTCAGTGCAGTGTGTGTTTTTGTTTTGAGCAGTAGTACATAAAGTAGTGGTACACCTCCTTCAGGTAGGAGAGAAAAAATTGGCTTGCCCATGCTGGCATGGGTGGGTTGAGTATCCTTTGCTGTTTCCCTAAGACCTGTATATTCAGTAGATAATTTGTTCTTGGATCAGATTGCTTTTATTTGTACTATCCACATACTTTACTGCTTGAAATTTATATTCATTATATCAAACTGTGTTGGCTTTAGTACTTCCATGTATTTTTTTTTTTGTATTGTATGTTTCTCCATCGGCAATGGTTAAAATTCTAAATTAATTAGCCTATAGATTGACAAATAAAAGTACATTTCTGTGAATAAGTTGTTAGCCTTTGGCTTAGGTACAGAATTCAAATGTTCAAAATGCTAATTGATTCCAAAAGCACAATTTTTTCAATCCATTGTCTAGACTGGTTAGTCAAATGGAAACTTTACCTACTATTGCTACTACTACATTAATTTTCTGCCATTATTTTCTTAAATAGAGTAATTAAAATAACAGAAAACACTTTATGAAGAATGCAATAAAATGTTTATAAATTATCATTATTATTTATTTATTTCAGCTCTTGTGTAGTCTTAAGATGGAGCAAGTAATAAGCATATCTGGTTTCCTGTCATCTTATCCAATGTCTTCTCTCTGCATCAGGTTGATGGTTCCTACCCTATAGTTTGCAGGCAGAATGTTGATTGTGAGATGTTCCAGTGTTAGTCACAGCAACAGGAAAATCAAGTTAGAATAGGAAAGCTTAGCACTGCATCTACATCAAATACCCGTGTTTGTTTTAGTGAGCAGTAAATTTACTGTGAGTTTCAGTCGCTAGAGGGCACTTGAACGGTTTTCAAACACACCGTCCAGTCAATGACAAAAAAACCCATACTAAGCTCTGTGGGAGTGCAAGCTGGGCTTATAAATATAAATTGTGATGTACCAAGCTTTATATATAAAAGGACACTCCTTTCTGAATTATCTTTAGTAGTTTATGACCACCAGGCTCTGTATTATAGAAGTCATCTTAGGTGGATTGGGGTTTCTTTCCTTATTAAGCTAATTCCTGCTGAGAAATTTAATTAAGATCTTGAAGGTGATGTATACTTTGGTTTACAGTTAGAAGACATCTTTACTTCTTCTCTTTCCCACTAATTACTACTCCCTCGCACAGTGAATTTCAGTCATAAACCTTTACACCATAAGGCCCAGCCAAGGTTGTGGTTAATTCACATTTAATATTTAATTCTTCATTAGAAGTAGGATTTTAGTTTCTAATTTATTTGTTTGCCAGAATGCAAAAAAAAAAAAAAAAAAAAATGTTTTTCCCTTGTAACATATATGACTTCATGGATTTCTTTAACAAATTGGAAAAAAAATTATCATATTGTAGCTCTTCAGGTCAGTTCTGAGCAAAAGTGGTTCTTAAGTGTACTATGCCTCAGAAATAACTAATCCTATCTATGTTTCTTGATTCAGATTTGTTCCAAATTGGTCTGTAAAATCAGTTAATTGTAATGAAGACTCCAGACAACCTGAAATATGGTACTCGACTAGTGAGATTTCCTGCCTCTTTTGCCCATATGCTGCATGATATAGGAAGCAAACACACACTGCCTATGCAGGGCAGATCTATACAAAGCTGAAGGCTAGAAGAAATCTTACTCCATCCTGAATGCTTGTAGTCCAACTCATCCTCCAAAAGTCCAAAAACTCTTTGTGAATGTCCCAGGATCAGGAACTGGCCCTTTAGATAATAACCTCAAGCAATCTTTCCAAGGAACAAAATCTAGTAGGATCATAGTATCATTTAGGTTGAAATACACTTTTAAGATCATTGAGTTCAACTCCAAACCTTCCTGAATAGTGAAAATTTTGGAGGTGCTACCCCCTTGCAATTTACTGAAAGCTGCAGCCCTGCTAACAAGCAGGAGTTAGTGCTCTCTTTGGCTGGACTATATTAGTGGAGTTTTCAGTTTTTCTAACAAAGAGGCACTGGGTTGCTTTAGTTCCCTTTCTAAAATAATTTACTCTGTATTGACTGAGTCCTAAAATAGTCCCAGATATTACCACAACTAAAACAGGTAAAGGGAAATAGAAATGTGTGTAATTTTTCCACCCTTTCATGTTTAACAAAAGATGACGGCAAAGCAATTTTCAAAAACAGAGTATCTAGAAAAGTGTCTCCACATATTTGAGAGACCCCTGGAAAAAATGTCCAATGCTTTCCTGCTATAGAGACCTTAAAAAGGAAATAACAGTTGAACATATTCGAAGTTATGCTGTATATAAATCAGTCATATGGCTTCAAGTGTTGCTGTACTTTTCCAATTATGTCTACCATCCAACATTCACTTTTTCCGTTACTGAAATGCTAGATATTCCCTTTGGCAGCTCTGCTTAAATCGTTTGGGATTCACATTTCTATTTTCCTAGGGTGACACATTCTACTTCCAAGACTGATACTGAAACTTGGTTTGCATCTCTAATTGTTGCCTTATTTATGTTGTAACCCCAGGATATAAAAGACTAGACACTGAGCCCATAGCACTGAGATGAGTTGAAGTAACTCCACTGAATTTAGAGAGAACTCCTCATCTCTGTGAAATAAATGGGAGATCTGTCCTTGACTTAAGAAATGACAGGATGCTACCCAGTGAATTTATTCAGGCTGACAGCAGTGTAAATGAAATTTAAATATGGCTGGTTTGGGGCTACGGGATAGTAAAGAAAGCACCGGGGTCACTAGTTTTACAAATCTTACAAGGTGGATTATGCGGGGAAGCAAACCACATGAGCCTGTGGTGGGTTGACCCTGGATAGATGCCAGGTGCCCACCAAAGCCACTCTATCAATCCCCTTCTCAGCTGGACAGCAGGAGAAAATATCATGAACAGCTCTTGGGGCAAGACAAGGACAAGGAAAGATCATTCCCTAGTTGTTGTTAGATGCAAAACAGACTTGACTTTGGGATATTAGTTTAATTTTTTACCAATCAAATCAGAGCAGGATAATGAAAAACAAATGTGAATCTTAAAATATCTTCACCTAACCCCTCCCTTCTTTCCAGGCTTAACTTTGCTCCCATTTTTCTCTACATCTTCCCCTACAGCTGTGCAAAGGGAAAGAGAACGGGGATTGAAATCAGTTTATCAAACGTTGTCTCTGTCACTCCCCCCTCAGGGAAAGAACTCCTAAGAACTCCTCATATTCTTCCCCTACTCTAGTATGGGGTCCTTCCCGTGGGAGATAGTCCTCCATGAACTTCTCCAACATGAGTTCTTCCCATGGGTTACTGTTCCTCACAAACTTCTCCAGCGAGGGTCCCTTTCCATGGGGTACAGTCCTTCAGGAACAGACTGCACCAGCATGCCCACCCCACTCCAGCATCACAAAGTCCTGCCAGCAAACCTACTCCAGCATCACAAGTCCTGCCAGCAAACCTGCTCCAGCATGGGCTTCTCTCTCCATGGGGTCACAGGTCCTGCCAGGAGCCTGCTCTACTACAGGTTTTGCATGGGTTCACAGCCTCTTTCAGGTGTATCCACCCCCTCTGTTGTGGGGTCCTCTACAAGCTGCCAGTGGATGTCTGCTCCACAATTAACCTCCATGGGCTGAAGAGGACAGCCTGCCTCACCACGATCTTCACCAAGGGCAGGTGAATCCCTGCTCTAACCCCTGAAGCACCTCCTCTACCTCCGCCTCATTCACTGACCTTGGTGTCTGCATGCAGAGTTATTTCTCTCATATATTCTCACTCCTTTCTTTGGCTGCAATTGCAGTTGTGCAGGGTTTTCCCCTCATTTTTAAATACATTATCCCACAGGTGCTACCTCTATCACTGATGGGCTCAGCCCTGGCCAGGAGTGTGTCCATCATGGAGCCGTCTGACATTGGCTCTATCAGACACAGCCAAAGCTTCTATCATCTTCTCACAGAAGCCACACATGCAGCTCCCCTGCTGCCAAAATGTTGCCATGCAAACCCAATACAGATCCGTAAGAGAAAAAGACAGTTTAGGGCCTCAGACTTTTCCAAACAATATTTTGATTAGTTTGCATTTTCTTGGAAAAAATATATTTCTCCATTGAGAACTGGAATCTTAATGGTGCTTCCCAAATGAGCTAATTAGCTGCATTTGTATTTGTTAAACAAAATATAATTTAAAAAAATACGGAAGGCAGTACAAAAGCTGCACTTCTTACTGTGTTTGCAAGTTGCTGTTTCCAGAACATTGCAAAGTTCACTCACGGCAGCCTTACCTGATTAAAATCCCTCTCTTCCTCTGTTGGGATTAACTTTAAGTCTTGACTTCTAGTCACAGTTTGAGAAGGTCAGCATTGTGGGTCTTACGTGTCAAACTCATTCAGTCTTTAGCACTGCAACTTCATAATATCACCAGTAAAATGTAGGGAGAGACCTCAGGTTATGTTTTTGGGGTCTGGATATGAAATCTGTTCTCGAAATTTACTGAAGTACTTAAAACTTCAACCGAAAAGTGTTTTATATTTTTACCTCATGCCTCCATTTAATTTGGTTTGCTCATTATGGAGAAAGATTTTAATCAGTGAAGTTAGTGAACTGGCTAATCTGTCATTATTTTGCTTTTCATTGCCCTCCAAGATCGTTCCTGTGCAGCTCCAGTTTATTTAACTAAAATGAGGATTTAGTATTCTAAGGCATCAGCTTGTAATGATTCATTATTTCTAATATATTCAGTTCATACCATATAATTTCAAAGTAAATCTTTTTAACCAGTTCCCTCCAGCAATCCTTATTTGAGCATTGTGCTCAGAAGGACTCTTGGAATCACTGTCTATTGCAATGTCTTAGGCAACTGGAATTTTACCATAAAAAAGAAAAAGAAAGTTAATGCTGTTTAATGAGGTCTGTTCTAGGTTCATTGACTCACTGAGTTCCCATCAATATATAAGATCATTGTCAATCCCTGTATTCACTGCATATTCCTCCATTAAATGTCCTGGGTTTTATTATGTAATGAGAATTTGTGCATCTGGATTCCCTTTATTCAAATACAGAAATGAACTGATAGAAAGTAGGTGCATGGATATTTGATTCTCAAAATAAAAATTAAAAGTGTAAGCCAGAAATGTAGGACCTAAGAGCAGATCCCTGACATTTCCATGATTTTTACAGACCTTTGTATTTATGGGATTCTAGATGTAAGGGGAGTTATCTTAGCAAAACTGTAGAATGACAAAATAATTGGGGAAAGTCATCCCCAGGTCACTCTTGTGCAATTAGATGGAATTTAAGGAGAACCTGTGGCTCCAGTTTTCCTTCCCATGGCTGCAGTAGAAAGGCTTGACAATTCCAGAGGATTTGGAGGCAAAATTCGTATTCAAAAGGAAAATACAAGTTGATTTTTCTTTAAGATTACAGCATGAGAATTCTTAGAGATTTTTAGCTGGTTTTGACATGCTTGTTTTGAGGAATTAACTCTTTCTGAATTTTTAATAGGTTGTGTAGGTAACTGAAAGCCATTTTAAATCAGTAGTTTCAAAGTACTAAATAGAGAAAGCTAGGTGAAAAAAATTCTGTGATGACTGAATGGAGTAAGTAGTCAGAATCTTTAGCGTTTAAGCATTATCTCACCCCACCATTTGAAGGTTTGTCTAAATCCTTCAAATGCCTCTAATGCAAGTTACCTGCCTTCTGTTGGCCTCTTCTTTCTCTGCCATGATAGAAGTGCTGTTTATCATGAGTAAAAGCTATAGCTATGTTAGATTTAAGTCAGATAATTTAGGTTTATAAGTGACAAATTATTTATTTTGGGGTGAATACAGGTCTCCATTCCTTTCCTGTGAAAGTCAGTGACAAGCTGACTTTCACATTCTTTGGTTTAGAACTGGAGCCACCGAGATGACTATATCCATCTTCTTTAGTGAGCTGGGTTCTAATGAAAGCAGCTATTAAATTAGTCCAAAGCATGAAGGGACGATTGCAAGGGATAAAATGCAGCAAGTCTTCAGCGTGGAAAGGACTAGACCATTTAAACAAAAGAGATAGTGCAAACTTGATTGGATTTTTTTTTCTTTGTTCACACTATAAAGCATTTTATTAAAGCTGGCTGGGAAAAAAAAAAAAAGGTGTAATTTTATTAATATTTCCACTAAGACATTTCTTCCCCCTATGGAAAAATCCAATGTATAGATGGCTATAACAACTATGTGGGATATAGGAACCAAATGTTCAAGTCTTTGCTCTTCGTTAGGCAGAAGAGGAAGAGCAGCCTAGATATTCTATGTGTCAGCTGGGTGACCTAATCACTAATCTCTAGTGTTCAGCCACTTTCAGAATTCTCTTCTGGGCATTCTTCATCTCAGTAGAGCTAAAGACTCACTGAGTCAAATTAAAGTGTTCTCTTTAGCCCACAGACTAGACTACTCACTTGGGAGACAGCAGGTCTTTCTTTAAAATACAGACCTTGAACCACATCTTGAACCAAGTACCAGATAATTAATTATACCAATTTGTGCATTGTTTATTTCACTTTTTGTTTAGAATTTTGCTGTTACCAGCAAAGCTTCACTAGAACCATTATGTATCATTGCTCATGGGGGATACTTAATGGGCATTTTCCAAAGCAGAAGTCTTTTGCTGAAAATAATTTCTGAGCAGTTCTAATTATTGAATGGAAAGGTAAGCCATCTGCTAAAACAGTTCCATTAGTTCCTCTAAAACTTTTAGAAGCAAATTTAAAACTAGCTCTCGAACCACAGGCTGTCAAGTAATATGTAATGTAATAGTAATTAGAGGAAAGAGAAAAATCTTTTAATTAACTAATTTAAATGTCGAATGCAAACCTCATTTTTTATCAGTGTAGCTTCTTTATTTATTTTCTTTTTTAATTGTTACCTCTGGCCCTCTAAAATTCTTAGTAATCCAAATTAAATATTTCCCAAAAGACCTAATTTGGCCTTTCCCCCCAAAAAAACATAACACAGAAATGTCAAGAATAACTTCTGCAATATGTTGGACAAAGGACAAACACCCTTGTCAAAACAGGATACCTGGTCAGAACCGCAGATCACTCAGCACTCTCCCTTCACACACATTGCTGCCCAGATTAGAGATAGCTGGGAAGTGCGTGTTGTTTACTTGGAAGCTGGCATGAGAACTGCACTGATGTTCCAGCTCGCCAGGATGGAGAGGGGACGTAATAAGAATGCAGCAATCATCCACAACTTCCCTCCCTCATCCTCCACGACTTTTTGACCATTAGCTTAGTTTACATTTAACAATGGGGGGAAAAAATATTCATGTTGTCCTAATCTTTTCTTTTTAATGATTTTCACTTTAGCCATGGTTACTTGGGTGGGTTTGGGGTTTTGTTGGTTGGTTGGGTTTTTTTTATGTTAAATACAGTTTCTTTAGATTATTTTCCTCTGTCTTGTAAAATGTTGTTAGCTGGTGCTGCACACTCAGGGGACCAGCATCCTGTGTTTGGAGTTGGATACAATGGCAGTGACAATGTGTGTCCTCTGTGACATGATGGCAAAATTCTATATGAATTGTTCTATACATTCTCACACATGGGCTATGAGTTTACTCCTTAGAAAATGCTGCAGGCAGATAAAAAACACAGCCTTACAATGGCCATTAAAATAATGTAGTTTATAGGGTAAATATAAAATATTTTAAAAGGCAACAGTGTCCTTGATGGTCACTGCTGTATGGTCTGTGACTGTTCTCAGTTTCTAGAAGCTCAAGGGAAACACGATGTCCTGGACAAACAGCCTTCACAAAAGTTTTTCGACACGACAGAGTTGGACCTAATAATACCATGCTTTTATCTCTTTGTGCTTCTGGATTCTGCCTTTTTGATGTGTCACCAAAATCACCCAAAGCTAGTAGTAAAAAATGTGTTGGGAACATTCCCTTATTTATTATTTTTGTATTAAATAAAGTGAACAGTGACCCACACAGGTTTGAAGTTAGAGCTATAGAAACGCTTGGAGAACTAGTAGCTTTTCTACAACAGTCACTTAAAAGGAGCCTTGTCGGAAAAGCCTGGCTCATGCTGAGAGACACAAAATACCAGTAATGAATGTTCTGTGGACATAAATTCACCATTCATATTGATGAATACCTAAAATTACTGCATCTTTTAGAAGGTGCCACAGAATGATGCAAATAAACTGATAACTGAGACAAATTTTCAGCTCTGAGAGCTCTGACTGGAGCAGGAGAATACTTTAAAAGCTTTTCCTCCACTTTTGTACTGACTGGGCTCCAGCAAGACTCATAAAGTCCTAGGGTAAGATTTTCAAAATTGCCTTAGCCCGCTAGCTTGTGGTGGCAATAAACTTTGCTTCAGAAGTCCTGTCATACTTCTTGTTTCACCAGAGTTAAATGACAGGAGAGTTGGTATAATGCCAGTTACCTCATTTCCAATCAACTGATACTGGAGTTGAGGAACACTATTAATACGCAAAATCCATGGATGTAATGTGTCCAATGGGGCATATAAGGCTCTAGTAGAAAACAACTTGAGCCTAGAATGTTCAAAACAGAACTTATTTTTTTTTGTTTTTCAACCCGCACTCTTCAAGTACCTACTTTTTCTTCCATTGAGAAAGAAGTTATTTTCCAATGGAAAATAATAAGCAAATGTCATCTTTTGGGCTATATTTCATAGGACCAAAGTTTGTCTAGAAGCTGGCTCAATTTGGGTGAAAAAATACTAATCCAAAAGCCATTAAGTCTACTAAAATCATTTATAGTTAAAGGTGCCTTTATATCCTGAAATACTACTGATGACAAATGTATTGAAATCATCCTTCATGAAGATAAAAATGTGTCATGTAGATACATTATTTATTTCAGCTTGTGTGGTGTACATTATTAATTACGCGGGCAAGGTGTCCTGGCAACTTAATGTTCATTAACTTAGAAATATACTCAAGAACAATCTCAAAACTGAGTTTTAGCCTTATCCAAAGCGAGATCTTTGTGGGAGAAGTGACATAAAGGAAAATCAACTATAACTTACACGTATTAACTATTATGCAGGCAGTTTGAATAGAACTGAAGATAGAATTTCAAAGCCAACTCAGGTCTTTGTAAGTGTGTCTACACAAGAGTCTAATGTGCTTTAAAAGGGAATTCAGCTTGACTCTGAGAACAGAATCTGGTTGTTAGATTGGTGATCTACACTTACACTTATTTACACTTGTATAGGAAACAAGTAGTTACTTTCTTCAATCTGTGATTAATGTGATTCTACCAGTCAATCTGGCATACTTGTCACAATTCAGCCCTGGCCCCACCTGCTCAGCAGCCAAACATGAGCAGTTTATGGCCCCAGTGCCCACATATGCACACACCCTCTGCTCCCAAGAAAAGAGTCTTGTGTATTGGAAACTAAAACAGCTTTAATGAAACAAACAATAATAAAGAAAATGCTATTAATAAGAAAATATTAAAATATATACAACTACATGAAATTGCATCCCCCTCTTGATTGACTACATCACCACAGATGAAGTATAGCAGGCATGGGGAAAAGGTCCGGGTCTGGAATCAGCATCAGGAGAGAGATGGACTGAAGAACAGGATTCAGGAACACATGGATCTGGGATCAGGAGCAAAATGACAGACTAGGTCCATATTGGACACCAGCAAAGATGGAAGTTCGACCCTCGTGATCTCTCAGTTTTATAGCAAGGTTGATATGTATGGGTTGGAATACTGTTGACCAGTTTGGGTCGCCTGTCTTGTCTGTTCCTCCGTGTACATAGGACCCTTTCTCATCCCTTGCACTTTTGGCATTCCACTAGCTCAAGGATAGCCTTCTTTTCTATGAGAATAAGTAATGGCTTTTCTGCATGCCAGTGCCTTGTGTCATCACTTCAAGAGAGAAACACTGTCTGAAAAAACATGCAGTTAACTTTCAGAAAAGGAAGTTACCCAGATGAGGCTTAGCTGACAAGTTAGAAACTGATTCTACTTCAGCTTAGACCAGAACAATAGTAAAAATTGTTTCTGTAACTGCTGAGTTCTTTGACAATAGACTTGTAGACAAGTTTCTGAAAGTTCTGTTAGAATTTTTCTGTTTTATTTTTGAAGAGGTTAAAACAAACATGGTGTTTAATTTCATCATCGTTTGAAATATATGTATTATGAACATTGTTTCCAAGTATTACCAAATATTACACAGGTTCTTTGTACTTGAAGAGCTTAAAGACATCATAATAGGTGGATAAAAGCTGAGTTTGCAGAACCCAAGTTAGGAAATATGAATGAGCTGCTTTCTGTTTCCTCTTGATGAGGGGGTGGGAAAACATGTATCTCACTGCACTTGTGAGGCCATAGGCATCAAGCATCAGGATGAGAAAGTTATGAAGCCATCCTAAAGGCACATTTAATCACTGAGTAGTGAATACTTTGAATGGTTTCTACTCACCTTCTGAAGTATTGTCAAGACAAGAAACCATCCAACTTGTTTTATTAAACTGCTGCAGAATTGTCTCTCCTAGGAGAATGCTAACATCTGTCTCGGGTTTTTTTTTTTGTTGAGTTTGGGTTTTCTTTGTGTGTGTGGTTTTTTTTTTCATTTTAGCTTAATAGCAAACCAGAATGACATACCACAATGGTTTCCACACAAATACTACTTTTAATTTTGTTTTAGTCTGATCACAAAGATTTATTTTTCTGTAAGGGCATTTTAACACTTCTTTTTAAAAAGCATGCATGTGATTTCCCTCCAATTCAGTTATTTTTGTAAATTAACATTAATAAAGTGTAGGAAGGGGTTGTTTTTGATAAATAAACTCAATAATTCTTTTAACAAAAAAATGTCTCTCTACTAACTATCAATATATTCTGCCTCAATACCAAATAACAATTCCCGGAACAAGGAACACTGATTCTCCTATTTAATTAGAAGACTTTTTTCTCATGGGCACTCATGCTGATTTATGAATACCTATTGTTCTTAATTTAACTGCACATTCAGTTTTGCACAATGGAAGACATATACACTCTGGCCTTGGTTCATTCAGCGTACATGTGACACTCAAGGTTCTGTGGGTTTTACTATTAAGCACCTATTTGGTGCTTAATTCTAGAAATCCTTGGGCTACAATAAACATAATTTTATCGAAAAAATAACCCAGAAATTCTTTGAAGAATGCATGAAGAGTTATTCTATTCTTTAGGTTGGTGAATGCCACAAAGTCCAGTAAAAACAGGCTTTGTTTTTCAAGTGTTTTAATGGCAAACAATTTAAATAAGCACTTAAAACTTCAGAGGTCAAATTCTTCTGTCATTAACAGTCAAATATATTTACTGAATTCAGAGCAAATATAATTATAGAACAGCTTTTTTTCCAGTATGATTTGAGTTTATTGTTATCTCTTGGGTCTGCAACACTAAATGCAAATATCCTGAAAACAAAAGTGAGGTACTGTGATTAGAAGTGTTCCCCCCTCCCCTCCGCTCCCCTTCCCTCTTCTTCCTCTCCCCCATTCTGTTTTTTCTCTTTCTCTCCCCATCTCTCTCACTGTTACTCTGTCTCTTGTCCATACAGGTAGAGGTATAGTAAATATGAAGCCATTCTGAAGTAGTTAGTAAAATTTGAATCTGAAAAAGGTGGTGTTTGTTTGCAATTAAGGATGTCTTTCCAGTGAGCTTTTAGAATTCTAGGTAACTGGTGTCAGGATCGGCTAACGCATGCCTGCTTTTTCAGGGACAGTATAGATATTTTTAAGTAACGAAGAAGGAGAAGAATAGTTGGAATATGATTTAAAAATCTCACCTGTGATGTAAAGACTTGTCAGCTTAAGTTGTAAAAAGCAGAAAAGCCAAAATTATTTTGAAGGAATACAGGCTTGGATGCATGGCATATGTCCACCCACCTCTTTCCAATCAAAATGTTTTCGTTGCATCCTATACGTGATCAAAGGTAGGCACGATTTATCTTTGAAAAGACTCTGACTTTGGGGTTTCTTTCAACACAACTTACTCTGTTTGATCCATTTGCACATTAGGTGACTCTAGGTCATCATTTTCTCTATACCACCTTAGTTAGCTTTGGGCAAAACTGTCATCTTGATCAAGTTCAAAACTCATTCTCCTTTTTTTATTATTGTAACATCCAAAACTGAAACTTACAGACCTTCTGAGAGTAATGCCTCCTTCAGATTCCCAATATCATGTTGGCATTATGTTAGTTGAGAAGTGATTTGTGGACTGGGCATTTAAGAGCAATATTTGGTCCAGGTAGATCCTCCCATCCTCCTCAGGCAAAGGCCTGAGTGGAGAATTAGATCAAGCGATGCAATCAAGCACAGTTTTCACACTAGAACAGGAAAAAATAATATTGCAAATAATTATGTGAAACATTAAAAGCCCGTAACTGATTCCAGTGGAATAGAATCAGAGTGGTATGGAAATTATCTATCCACCTTCTTGTGCCAGCGTCAGTCCTGATAGACACACGTCTCATTACTGATGGGGAGATTGTAGAGTTTCCTGCAACTTACTGCAGTGCTTTACTTTCTTGCTGTCAGAAAGCTCCTCCCAATGACCATCCTGAATCTTTCTTACTGAACTCTGCTATATTAGTCACAAGGAATGCATTTTACTTTTTTTTTGCAGTAGCAGCCATTTCTGTGTTTGAGAACTTATCAACTCCCCCCACCCCACCATAGTTCATTCAGTCTTTCCTTTATGGCTGTTTCCAAAATCTCTGTACCTTTCTCCCCCCTTTCATTGTTCGTGGTTCTTGAGTTTGAATTTGGACATAGAGCTACCACTTCACTCAGCTTTCATGTAGCAGCAGCTGAAGGAAGCTGGAGTATGACTTCCTATAGCTTGAAAACTAGTTTATATATGTATCCAAATAACATATTTACCATCTTTTTTTCAACACAGCAAGATGCTGTTAACATAGCTTCTGAGCCAGTATAAACCCCAATTGCTAAAGAATCCCCATCTTATGAGCTGCCCTTCCGAATCCAATTATAGAGTTATGCATTTAATTATTCTTACCTAACTGTAGATCCTCACATTTATTCTTGGTTACATCCTGTTTTTCTAGGCAGGATCATTTTGAATTCTAATCCTGTCCTCCAGGATTCTCACAATTCTTCCTAGCTCCATGACACTTGCAAACTTAATAAGCGCTTTCCTATAATATATATTGGTTGAAAAACAACCTTAAGATGTTCCATAATTGTAAATTAGTGCTGACTTAACTGTTCATATGAAAGCCGCTGTTTTTTCTATAATTGCTTAAAGTTCACCAGTTATGATAATGCTACTAAATGGGATTTAATGTTTTTATTGGTCTAGAATTCCAGAAGTCCTGAACTGTAAGTCCAGATTTTACATCAAGTTTTTATGAAAGTCCTATGTGAAAGATTCTCAAATGTTCCATTTTTCTTCTAATATCATTACTTGAGGCATTCAGAATCCAGACTGGTTTGAACTGAATCTTGTTCTTTTCCAGTTTCCAAATGAACATCAGTTTCCTTGCATGGAAAATAAATTTAATAATTCCTAGCCTCCACAAAGAAGTGTTTTAAGCATTTGCAGTATTGCAGTTACAGCGGCAACTTCACTATGAAATGTAATATGGTGTGGGAGTGATAACTGTTAGTAGACAACACTGTAAAAATTCTTATAGCATTTTGCTGATTATTCTTTCCAAAACAACAGCCTATCCATGAGTTATGATCCACTTCTCTAAGTGAATTCTCTTATTAGTTTTAGAAATCCACATCTATTTAAAATAAGTGTTAGCTCAGTTTGATTTACTGAGCATTTAAGCCCCAAAGGATGCATAGTCAATGCATTCCATTAAAGAATTGATACACAAATCTACTGACAATGGCCAGACTTTGCTTACTGCTTGTTATATTTACGGCACAAATCTGGACATTTGGGCTTTTGGTTTCTGCTAACAGCTGTGCGACTATCAGGAAAGTATTTACTCTTTCTGTACTCAAGTTCCTTTTGCTGGGCTTCAGAGGGGTATTACAAGATTGAACTAAGAACTGGCCTTTTGAGATCCTCAGATCAAATGTGTTGTCTAAACGTCAATCAGTACTGAAAAATCTAGAGGGGTTGTGCTGATGTTTAGAATGTGGTTCTCATTTTCTTTACTGTTGAGCTTCACTAAATTTAGCAGTTACTTCTGCTATACATTTGCAAACAGAAGAATCACATCCCATATATTTAAGAGGGAGGGAAGAACTGTTCTTCCAATAGGCCCATTTTGCCAGTGGGTAAAAACTGGGTAAGCCTTTTCTATTTGGCTTCCCAGTGAGGAAGAAACAGTTTAACAAAGCGTATGTATATTCCAAACATATTATTGTTTAAGAAATACTATCCATTTTGGAGCAGAGATGGGTCAGCTGGCCCTTTACTTTGAATACCAGTGCCTTTACTCCCCTGCATTACCTTAGGCTTAGGAATGATCTGTTGAAAAACAGATACCGAGGACAAATTTAGCTACTGTTCTGCATTTCCTTCAGGGCTATGTGCAGTGGAGACAAATGGCGTTGCAGGATGCTTTTCTTCACAGCTCCCTGCTCTGATGTCTCTTTAGGAAACATACTCAGGAAGACAATTGGATCACCCCTTCGCAACATTTCCAGCATTATCAGTTATAGCAACTCAAGGCTTCATTTGAAATAAAATTACCAGTATTACCATGCTGTTTCTATATCCCTCAATGTACAGTGTTTTCCTCTTTGAAGGTCACATGCATATTAACTTCAGGTTTTTAGCAAGGTTTCACTTCTCATCTTCCATACCAGACTAAAGGCACTTCTGCTTTTAAGCTCTTCATGATCCTTCTCTTATAGATTCTCCCTTCTTCTTTTAGCTGTATATAAGCACCCTGTAACTTCCCTCTGTAGTATCGTCCAGCCATGTCTTAGAAGAACCTAGTTAAGCACTTGTAGCAATATGATTTGCTAAAAGATTCCAACGGTGTTTGGTTGATTTTTCTCTTTAAAAAAACCCACAGAGTTTAGAAAGAAGCGTGTTGCCCTCAGCCCTCAGAACTCTTTGGATAAATTTGTATTGTTTTCAGGTTTTTGTTAGTCCATTATATATAAAATATAAAAATCTATTGGACTTCAGATTCTAGAAAGTGGAAAACCAGCAAATACTTGAATATTAACATTATAAGCACTGATTTTTACAATGTGTTCTTCTCCTTCTCAAACATTTCACCAGTTAACTCGAGACATGAATCTTTTTTTCACCGTACATCAAATCAGTTGACATTTTTTTGCATTTTCAGTCATACCTCTTAAAGCTATCACATTTCTACCTCACACAGTATCACACAAATATAGACTATATCTAAACCAAATCATAAATTACTTAGGTTTTGTATAAATATATATGATCTTGAACATGTTATTGGAATTCGGAAACATGAATAGCCGCAACATGCCTTCTTATGTACCGGCTATGAAGAAAGCTGAGGTGAGGAAGTAGACAAATGTTTCCACCAATTAGAGAAGAATTTTTCAATAACTTACATTCAGTTTAACTGTAGAAATTTATGCATGTTATTTGATCCATTAAACGCTGGTGCCATTTTCTGTAGCTATTGAAATGCGTGATTTATTAGATCAAGGCTAAAGGTATGCTCATTTATTTAAACACATATTCAGCTGAGTTAAATGAGTTGTTTAGAGGCAATGAAATATATGGCTTACCTAGAGTATGTAGTCCTTCAAAAATGAATTGACCAAAAATTAATGAAATTTCTTGTTTACAATGAGTTCTTAACAAAAATATCGAATCAATCATTTTTAGCAGCTAACATTCACAGACTCAAAGTCATTATCACTGACAAACAACTGAATGTACTGTTTGAATTACAAAATAGTGAGAATGTTCTGTTCTCCACAGTCCAAACTAACAAATCACAATTCAGTTTTTCTCCAGGCAGATGCCATGTACCGTTTAAAAAATATATGTAATAACTGCAGTATCCTTAAGGAATCACAATGTTACATACAATAGGTAATAATCATGAATATAAACACTAACAGGATTTTCTAAATGAATTCTTTATTACTGGGACAGAATTTATGCATTGTTTAAACTGGTTATATTTTCTACCAGTTTACCATGTACTTCTATGTTCTTTGTTAAATTGCAATAACTGATCTTTTTGAAAACGCAGTACTTGTCACAAAGAAATCAACGTATTCTTACTTCACGTGGAAAATCTTCTTACTCGATGTGAATACACACCAGTAAATCGAACTAATACAAGTAATGTCAGTGTCCCTGAAGACTGTAAGATTACCAGACAGAAAAAAAATTTATTAATTCATCTCAGACTGACTTTTTTATACCTCACCCCTCAAAAGCATTTCTCATCTCAAAAATTGCTAATAAATGCAGATAATGACCTTGATTCAAATTAAGTACCAGAGTCCTGATTGGAGTCTGGCTCATTTTTGTCATATGGAGACTTGATTAGTCTTAGATAAACCTTTTTAGGATTTAGAAAATATGAGCAGGGTGACACAAAGGGAAAGCAGGGGAGTTAAACAGCAGCTCAAATGAGGGAAGGGTAACAGCCAGTATTAGAGGAGACTGACTTTGCAGGCCTTTAGAACGGCTTATGAAACTGCATCCACTGCAGTGATTCTCCCATCTACTGAGCTTTGATTAACACAAACCCGTACGTAGCCAGGGGAAAAAAACAGGATTTAGTAATATCTGCAATATGTATTGTTCTGAAGGAAAAATGGTCTAGTTTGGCTGGTGGGTCTAGGATAGGTGCCAAGATAGCTAAATATGCAGCATTCAAGCACTCCTGGGAAAGAGTGTGGAAAGTCCCCTGATTTTATACAGTGTGTTAAAATAGTTCTTTTGTTTGCATGGTGTTAAGGTTGAATAAGATACCATCTGTGCTGAGTTTTACATCTTATGACAGGAATAATGACCATAATTGGTCTGTTATCAGTTCTTGCTACTCATAAAAGAGATGTGAAGATGGGTACCACAGCAAAGTAGGCCTGGATGGGTGCCCAGTTGTGACTCTGCCTGCAAAGGTTCAAAAAATGCAGTAGGAGTCTGCATAGATTGGAGGCAACAAGCAATGCTCTATAAGAACTAGCTCAAAATTAAAAGCATTGAGAGGACTTTGAGAACAGTAACACATCTGGGACCTGGTTGCTGTGGCAAGAAGGCATAAGTAGTCACAGATTATGTACATACAAGCAAAAGAAACATGTCCAGGATTGGCTTTGAGACCAAATGGCACAGAAAATCTCATCCATACCGTTAAACTTTCTGACCCTCCAAACTGAGGTGGCTGCATCTGCAATTGGGCAATTGCTGCAATTGGGCAATTGCTCTCTATCTTTCTAATTTGGGGGGTTCCATTATTATTGGCTGAACAGCTAAGATTGTTCCTGAACATATGTGATTCAGATGGTGATTTGACAAAGTCTAGAAAAAAAATAAGTGAAAATCATACTCTCAGTGTGCACTTTCACCCCTCAAAATATTTGTTTCCTGAGTACTTGTTTTTATTTTGCCCTGTCCCCGGAGGTGTTCAAGGCCAGGTTGAATGGGGACTTGGGCAGCCTCATCTAGTGGGACGTGTCCCTGCCCATGACAGGGGAGTTGGAACTGGATGATCTTTAAGGTCCCTCCCAACCCAAATGATTCTATGATTCTACTTGGAAACCAAGTTCACTAAGTTGTGGCTGAGCTTATCTATCAGTAGTTAGAAATCACAATAAGACAGCAGTATTAACCTTCTATGTTCCTTCTGCTGTCATTAATTTGTTTGTTTTTTTTCTGCTAGTTGAAGTAGTTTGATTTCAGTAAATATCTGGCAGGTTGAAAAGGGCAGGGTCATGTTACTCAGAGCCTACTAGGGTCCTGGGTAGAAAGCTGCTTTCACGCGTCTGAGAACCCAGGGCAGGTGGTCCCAGTGGCTGAGCCACCTTTGGTGTGGTCAGTGGGTGAGAAGGTGAAGTGTGGCAGGTTTCGCTGGCTAGGAACAAGTAAAGGTGTCTGAAAACTGTTAATGAAATAACTAGACTTCTTAGTGGTTGTCAGTTGTAATACAGATGAAAAGATTGAATGATAAAATCTTCATCTTACTGTTCTGTGCAGCAGAGAGACAAAAAGGCCTGTAACAGTAAACTTGAGGATTTTTTGAGAAACGGACAAAAGTGTGGGTGGGGGATCAGGTGATCTGACAGCAGGACATTGCTGCCTTATGTCAAGCAATAGGCGTATAAGGTTTCGTTGGTTCTGGTCAGCTTTGTGTAAAATAAGATCTTCTTTGAAAAAATATCTCATGCTAGTTAGTGTTTCAAAGCTATGAGAAAGCATTAGCAGAGAGTTATATCAGTGAACACATTCCTAAATAACCTTTGTGTTGGCAGATGTGTGATGCAGGATCTTTGAATATTGCAGGGAAGTAGAGGACTGCCCCAACACGGTGTTCTGCCTCTTCTAAATATGTGCAACCTGAATAGTAAAAGAGGAGTGTGTTTTTCGAGAGGCAAACCTATGCTTCCTGCCAATGCAGAGAGGAACCTTTCTATTGTAGGTAATATTGTGTAATTCCCAGACTACAGCAGTATATGACCCATCTCAGTTCTGAATACTTATATTTCTACTGGCACTCTTTTCCAGATGGGATACTGAGTCACAGGAAGCTTACAATTTGCCCAAGTAGTATGGACCATCTGTACCTAAGCAGGAAATGAGCTGGGTCTCCAGAGCTCCAAAACAAGGCTGTCATCATAGGGTCATCTATTTTCTCTGTGCCCTTATGCTTCTTGTGAAATAAAATGTCTTCTTCTGCTCCCCTGGGCATCTAATCCTGTGTACTGCATAAATAAAATAGTGAAAGCAGGAACAGGAATAACTTTCTTTCCCTTTTAAGAGTCTGTAGGCTAATTTATTATGTGTTTGTACCCCACTTTTCCCTATCTACCTTCCACATTGTCTGTATTTTCCTCCATGTTTAAAACATGCTGTATTTTTCACGTCATTCTTTCTTTTCAACATAATACTTGACATATTTTGCCCTCTGGATCCTTTCTATGGTGTAATTATGTTATCTTTGTTTTTATTGATTTCTGTTGCTAGGGGATGAGGTCGCGCCACTTCTGGACGGTTCTTCTTTACAGTTCAGCTGTATTCTTTTAACTCTTAAAGATTTTCCTCCTGAGAACACTAAGTGCCAAATTTTGAACTTATATAAAAATGC
Organism: Cuculus canorus; assembly: GCF_017976375.1. Lineage (NCBI taxonomy): Eukaryota > Metazoa > Chordata > Aves > Cuculiformes > Cuculidae > Cuculus > Cuculus canorus. The sequence goes on from NC_071402.1 coordinate 117,251,718, forward strand.
CAGCAATCCCAGAGGATGGTTTTGTTTGAGGAGAGACTGCAAGATTTAATTATTAGATAGGAGAACAGATAGCGGTCGGGAGAGATTCTGATCTTAGCTGTTTCTTTCCAAGAGCAGAATTTGGCCAATGAACTTCGATTTTTTCTTTACCCCTGCTATGTTATTGTTCAACGGTTTGAATGCTTCCAAGTCAAAATATTATAGAATTTCTTTATCAGTTGCACACTTCCAATTGAATACTCTTTTTTTTTAAAGGGGCATGTCCTTTTGAAATACATAAACTATTTTTGCTCTTCTCCGAGTTTCTGCTTTTTCATTGAATCTACATTCAATTTGCTCTGCAGAACAGAAATTTGGTTCTGCAAAATGAAAGGACTGATGCAGAACTTTTAAGATTTGAATAACAGTTGAAACCAGAGGGAAGGATGAAATAGCTGAGGAAAGCTTTTTAGAACAAAATTTGCTTCTTTCAGTATAAACTGGAATTTGAATTTGTGTGTTTGGTCGGTTGCTTTTGTAAGGGAAGTTGAGACTCTTCTGTTTTGTGCTCCTGAGTGAGACTTTCATATGCTCTTGGGGTAAAATCTATAGTTTCAGACTTCTTGTATCACTTGAGTATCACTCAAGGATTATGGAAATTGGCAGCTCAGCTACTGTGTCCCACAAACAGTCAGTTCTTTATCTATGCAATGTGAGGTGGAGCAGACAGGCTATGTCAGACCTGTGTCCTTGGTCTACTTCAGCCTGCTCTGGGCTTTGCAGCTGGCTGAGCTGCTGAGCCCCAGATGATATGCACTATAGCTGAAAAGGGGTGGCACGATGTCATGGCAGACTCTGCAGAGCACTACAATGCTTCACCTGGCAGCTTCAGAAAAGAGCAAGATTTAATACCAGACTATTTGAAAGGGATTCTAGCATACTATTTTATTGTATTCTGGCTATTGTTTGCTTTCCTTGAAAGAGGCTGTCAGAGACCGCCTCCCCCTGCACCGCCCCGTATGCAGTAATTTAACACTTGTATCATTAATTACAGCTAATTTGATATACTGCAGAAGGTGGAAGATCCTCTTTCAATTTTTTTTTTCTGTTGGTACTTGAAATTTAGTTGTTACAAAGGTGTGTCTGTGAGCAATTTTCAGAATTATGTTCCCTTGTACACAATACTATCCAAATTGTACTGAATCTGGTATGAAAATCTCCAATCATAGTTTAGTTTATATCCATGGTCCTGGCTTGAGTAGGGAGACACCTATTTCTTCCCCTTGCCTAAGACCGCTTTTCTCATAAGAAGTACTTTTAGTGCTTTCTGTATTATCATGCCTTTCAGCCTGCTCACCTCACTTTAGTAATGGATATGTTGGTGAAAACAGTAAATATATCTGCCATCAATTTGCATATAGGCAAGGAGGAGTAGTCTCAGAAAGTGACTTTTGAGCTTGTAAATCCACAGTGTTTGCACCAGACGCTTTTTCTTATTCTAACCTAGCATGAAATTTGTCCTAAGCTAAATGTACTTGTGCTAAGGCAAAAATACAGTACATACAGCTTGCATAGCCCTCAAATGACTCATAACCATTACGCCACACAGTGCAGAGTGCTGCTCTGTGCATACATGCACACATATTTACACACTGCTTTCCTGCAAAGAGACACTGATTTCTGGATCAAATCACAGTATGGCCGAGACTTTAAAGCTGGATAACCATGGTGTGGTTGAGTACATAAAGGACACTATCATCTCACCGATGGTCACCCAAAACCAGCAAGAAGCCAAATGGGTATACTACTTCTGCCTCTGTGAGTTTTTGTCTTGCTAAAGCCTTTCTGCCTGCCTACCTTGTCCAGTGTAGACCTCATGTCCATTAAGCCAGTCAACAGGGAAGGTCATATGATCTGGATGCATGTCCTTTTCCAGGTACATGTGTATGCTACATGTGGTAGAAGCAAACTGTTACTGAGAAAACGACTCATGAAGCTGTCTCCTAAGACCATGGCATGAAAGGATAGGCAATTCTTACGTGAGCAAAAAAGATGATGATGTTAAATGCTTATGAGGGAAGCAAGGGAAAGCAGAAATGTCTGCAGAGGGCTCTGCCTTTTTCAAAGCAAACAGTTGCATAATAAACACCATTTTTTTTTTTTTTTTTAAAACCTCATAAGGCTAAAGTCTCACTTTCTGTTAGAAGCTCCCTGTGGTAATACCAGCCATCCTTTACAAGCCCTGTAGGAATAAAGTTTTTAGTTACAGCTATTGGAGACAGGCTCTTCTCTGCCTTCTCCTTCTGCTGGCGGAGTTCCCAGACTGGACCCATTTGGCTGACAACTTGCTCACCTGTGTCCGCTGATGGTGCACAAACATATCCCAGAGCACTTTGCTCAAATATTCCTCGAGGTGAGAACAGCTCCGTGACAGACACACTCAGCATGCAAAGTTTCTCAGCACCAGGGATTGAGGGTGTGAGATTCCCCTTCACACTAAGTGGAGTCACATACCAGTTCCTGACACAGTCTGAAATGAGGATGCGCTCCAGCTGCCTGATTAGTACTAGTGCCAGCCAAACCACTGAGTACCTGCCTCAGCACTTTCTGTTTCTTATGAGTTTAATCCTAAGTAACTGATAGTCTTTTTCCTACATTTAATATAATAAATATATCATGCTTAACAAGCTATGTGCATGGGAGAAAATATGATGAAGCAGAACTGTTTGCATATTTGTTCAAAGCTGATTTAATCTGCTTAAGTTGCTCTGTTGTTTAGAAAAATCTTATTTGTTTCAGATCAATCTGACAGTATAAATATTAATCTACTTGCTGATGCTATAATCTGAGTCTTTAATCAAGCCCTTTGAAGCAGAACTTATACCCTGAGCACTCTTAGTTATACATCCGTTACCTCTAACAGCTTAATTTGCACTCATGGTTTATACAGCAAGAAGGAAATTTTAAAATACAAAATCTACATCCTCAGATAATCCACTAAAAACACTTATTTACAGTGAGAGCAAAACAGAAGGGGATTATTAATAGCTTTCCTTTCCCAACTACTGCTGCAGGCAGCAAAACAATAGAATTACATTTGGCTTTATGTGCAGTCTAATCAGATGATTCCAGAATTACTGAATCTCTCTGGCTCCTATGGCTATGAATACATAAAATGGGTCAGTTCTGCAGTGTTTCATTTGTACTCCTGCCATTGAATTAGCTCAAGACATGCTTGATGAGGTGGGAAGAAAACAACTCGAAGGGAAGGGATTAGGAGTCAAGGGAAGGATGTTGGACAACTAGGGTTGATTTGGATTGGTACAATTCCATTGGAGTCAATAAGACTGTCTGGGTGATGACTCAATATAAAATTTGGCCACAGTGTTTGGATCCAAGAAAATTGCTCCCCTCAGCTCTGGGGAGACTAAGCAGGGCAATTTTTTTTCTTACTTTTTGAGTATTGTCATTCTCTTTTTGAGGGCTTCTTTGGAGGGAACTTTTGATATGATATTATGTTAGTAGAACCAGTCTGCTTTGTACTTGTTCCATACCTGTACTTAAAATCTGTCATTTAGTTTATTGTAATCACATAGCTTGCATGGTGTGCAATAGTTTCAATGAAAGCTTTGCAAACTCCGTCTTGGACTGAATCAGGCAAAGAATTCACTGAAGTAGGTGGTATAGACATTTGGATTACATCCATGGGCAATTACTTTGCGGAGTATATCCACAGTCTGTTTTGAAACCCAGTGCTGTTCTTACCATAGTAGAGGAGATGTATGCATAAAGCCTTGTGCTTCGCAGTGATTTTGAAGAGTAGGGAATCTGTCAAAACTGTAAATTATTTTACTTTAACTTCCTCAGCCACCTGACTGGAACTGTCCGGCCCTGGTCTTGTTCCCATTTCAGTGTGGATTTATCAGTTCTGTTTTAGAATCCTGAATCTATAAGGAGGACTGAAGTACTCCTGCCTGAGCTGTCAATGGGAAGTGCTAAGGAGTACAGGCTTGGTTTTTTTTTTTTCTGTGCTCTTTTGAGCACTTGGGATTGCACGGAAGGCATTGATCAAATCATCAAAGACCCTGTTTTCAAGGCCTTCCTTAATTTCTGCTCAGTACTTACTCAGGCAAGGATCCAGTTGACTTCCTTGAGCCGGCCTCAGCAAAAAAACAAATGAAGGACTTGGCCTCAGGTCTGATGTCATACTCCATTTCCTTTCACTTTAACTCTTATTTTACCAGGTAGGGAAGCTGCATCAGAGAAGGTGTAGAGGTCTTGTTTTGATCAGACATTCTTTTTTTCCCCCCACAACACAAAGCAGATGTGAGGGCTTGAGAGAGATGTGGGGAAATTCCAGCAGTGTCACCAGCTGTCACCAGCACATAAGAACCGAGTGGGGAAAATGGTACTATAACAGATTCACTAAATACACAGAATATAGGAAGCTATTTGAACAACAAATTTATCATCTAGATCCTGCAACCCTCTTATGAGCTCTTTATCTTATCTGCTGCAAGTCATGATAGGATTTCCTCGCTCAAAGAGGACCCCAAAATGCCACAGGACAAGTGCTGTTTCCTGCCCTGGCACACCCAATGCTGCTGCCTGCCATGCCTCCAAGCAGACTTTGTCTCCCTGCTCTTTGGAGATTTTTTTTTTCAGTGGACAACAAATCACTTCTTTATCACTGCATGTTGATTCAACTTATTCTCCACTTGAGAATGAAATTTTAATCCAATAAATGGATAATGTGGAGTACCAATTCTGTTTCCCCTCCTTCCCCCCGCCTCTGTTGTCAGGGAGACTTAGCTGACTCCAAGCTCTTCATTTTGAGGTCAGAGGTTTAGGCATAAGCAAAGCCTCCCTCAGGGTATGCTCTGTTCTTGCATATTTAGGTTCCAAAGAACAAGATGGAAAAAAACTTAGCCTTCTAGATCTCCTGTTCCCAACTGCTTCATAAGCGCTCTGAAAGGGTCTTGCCTTTTCCCATTCAACTTAGCATCTCTGATTCAAAGGCCAGACAAATGCATGATTGTTCCATAGATATGTCTGCCTCAGTTGAATGTCATTACTAAGAATGGAATGCTGTCAGAATACATGTCCTGTAGTTTCTTTAAGCCAGATGCATTCTGGCTGTGCCAAACATATTGGCAAATGCACAAACAAACACAAGTGCACACTCACGCAAATACATTTGTTGAGGGTTCCCAAGCAACATCACTGCTTGCAAATATGAAAAATAGCTAAGGAAGAAGGGCACACAATAATCCTGGGCAATCTCAACAGATGATGTTACTGTAGATCTTAACAAAGAGTACATGGCAATGGAATTCTCTCAGTGCCTCCACAGAAGCAATGCCCGCCTCTCTGTGAAAATAGCTCACAGTCCTACTGCTCAGTGACTGAGGTTTGGAGCAATGTGAAACTTGCACCTCCCCAGATAACAGGTTTCAGATCATTTTCAAGCCGAGTAAAATAGTCACAGACCTTTCAGATTTCTTTTGTGCAAGAAGTACTTTGGTAATTTCCAGTAGGCAGAAAACAGAATTTATGAACAACAACCATGTGCTCTAGAATGGATTGTTGCAGTTCTGGTTTTGCATATGTGTGAAATGTGATAGGAAGTGAATGAAATGGCCTTAATTACCTCATTGGTATTTGCCATGTGTTGTTTTTTGCATCCTGTTTCAAATTTTTCACCTATTAATTAACCTTACCGAGGCACCAAGCATGTTGGGCTTCCACCCTGCCCCAGCTGTCCCATCTGTTATTTCATTATGACTCAATTTCTCACAGCTTGCTCTTCCTTCAGCACAATCATCATGATTCGGTTTCTGTCCTTCCCTTTACTCCAGCTTTCCTCTTAGCACCTGGCACATTCCCTGGGTACAGAAGAAAAGTAACTGAAAGATTCTGAGGCTGCTCTGTGGCATATGGGCTCTGCCTTTCCTTCCCGGTTGCAAGAAGCATTTCTTCTGGAGAACTTCAGCTGGTTAGAATTGCTGAAACTCTGTTGCCCTTCAGTGGAGCTGCAATGAGGTATACCAGCAGAGGAGCTTGGTGACCTTTAGCTGCCGCAGCAGCTCCATAGCTATAATTTCAGGATCCATGTTAATGAAACAGACTAGAGCATTACTATGGTATTAATATTAATCATTACGCCAGTTTGGGGCTCCATCTTGCTCCTCCTCAGGTAAATCAGAAATGTCATGCTGCTCCTGTAAACCAGAATCAGGCCCTACCTGGGGATGTCAACAAATACCAGTCCAAATCTTCAGTTAGTCCTCAGCCCATGAATCTCAAAGTAGTTTCGCTAATGTCAGCAATAATGATTGTACAGTTGAGCACCCCAATTAACGAACACAGTTCCCACTAACTATAGAATATTCATTGAAAAGCAATTAATCTTCCTCACCACAACTTTGTCCTCGATCAGATGACTCGGCTTTTTAACAGAATTTAAGAACCAGTGCTGTGCAAATAATAACTTTCATTTGTATTCAAAAGAAAACTCAAACCTATTTCATCCAGTTATTTTTATAACTTACCTTGTTCCTCAGCAAACCCTAAGAAGGAAACAAACAGGCTACATAAATTACTTTTACATGAGCTAGGAAACTACCTGAGGATAGGTCTATTTATATGGTCAGCTACCTAGACCAGCCCACAGGAAGAGGAGATGGATGGCTCACAGGAAAGGAAGACACAATTCCCATCAGCAATAAAACAGAGGGTATATGTTAAATTTGTAGAACACAGAGTGTTTCAGGGAAAGAAGTAAAGGCAAGAAATTTTTAATTTTTGTATTTGGAGAACTCTAAAAATTGTATGTCTTTCAGCAAAACTGTCATTTATTGCAAATACTTCACAGTTAGCGAGGAAGTACTAGATATTTATTTTTCTTTGACTGTAACAAAAGCAAGAATGTTATAACTTAACTCCAGAGAAAAGGAAGTTTATCAAAACAGCTTCTTTTTCTAAAGCACAAGACCTCTGACCATGGTTTACTTTAAATGATACTTACAGACCAGATCTTCCTTGCTGTTACCATTGTGAAACGCTTTGATGTTTCTACCAGTGCTTGGGCATAGATATTAGGAGAACATGGTTGTGGATGAAGTGATTCTGTGAATTGTGCTGATCACTACAGTATCTGTAAGTCCACGTCCACTGTTCAGGAAGGTGACTAACACAAGAGGTTGCAGTACCAAGATAGTTAAAAAACATAGGTTCCATTACTTTACCACAGGCAGAGACAGACAAAAGTAAATGCATCTTAATATAACCTCAGGAATACACAGCTTTGTTATTTTGTCTTCTCTTCTGTTGAAGAGAAAAACATTTTTCTTAACTACTTGGCCACTATTGAAACTCAACTTCTCTGGTTTTTGTAAAGTGGGTCTCACTAACATCACAAGTAGTGTCATAGCATAGTATAGGGGTAGGATCAAGTGTAGAGCATAGCAGCGTTTTATCTCTGGGAATACTTTCAGGCACAAAAAAGCACAAATGTTTTGTGTGTTCTTCAATTTGCAAGGAGCATCCTGCATAGCTATATTTTTCTACCTTGTTTGCAGCAAACAGTAGGGCATTGGAAACTCTAAGAAAAAAAAGAGTTTTCAGTTTATCAAATATCCTTTTACTAAGTGGAGGAAGGGCTCATTTCAGTAGTTCTGTGCTGGAGCTTGTCTTTTATGCATTTACATTTAGCATAAGCATTCTAGCCACATTACAAAGTGAAATTTATACTACACAAAGGCTGTTGGGTTTCTTTCAGAAGTGTTTGTTTACTTAAAGCATATCATGCCTTAAGGCTTTTCAATGCTACCTTCCACACCATCTTAGCCTTCCTGCCTCTTAGCCTTCCAAACTCCAGAACTGAGCATCCACACCTTATCTTCTAGAGGTCTCTTTCAATGGAAAACTAACTAGAGAGACTTCATGCTCTTCATTACAGAGCTGTTTGAGGAAGAATACAGTGATCTTTATTCTCATCTTTACCTGTTCTCTGTATGACAGTCAACACTTGAAAAATTGCAAGTGCTTCAGAATGTTGTTTAATTTCAATATAACTGAAGAAAACCTATTCTGCTGAGTGTTTGGTGAGTGCGGAGAGTGGTAGCTAGTAGCCACCAACAGCCCAGACCACTTATGTATGGTTTAGAGTGAGAAATGAAACTCCAGTTCGGAAAACAAGGCTTGAATTTTCCAAGTTAGCCTAAATAGCTGATAACCAGAATGCTCTGCTTCACTGAATGTACAAAATCACTTTCCACAAACTTATTCTTTTACAGATATTCCTGGTTACTGCATTCAAATCTGCAAGCTATTTGTTACTTAAATCATAACTATCAAACTATATTTCACTTTTTTGACAAAACCACAATATAGTCCTAAAAAAAGAAAAGCTGGTGGAGAATGAAGATACAGCTAATTTTCACCCTCTGGAATCAGAGAACTCTTCCCTTATGAGATTTTTATGTGATTTGAGGCCACTGAAAAAATAATAGTCCATAAAATTGAATCAACACTCATTAAAATCCAGTAGGTGAAGTTAGTCTACATGCAAAATAAACTAAAAAAATATCAATGGCCCACATAGCTTCTGTGTGGCTGTTTGTGTTAACTGCTTTCAGGATTAGGGGAAAACTCCCTGGGAGGGTCAATATAATTCCCTAGAAGTTAATTGAGACTCCTACTACTCAGAGACTTAAATCAGTCCTTCATGTTTTGAATGTTAGTGGTTCAAGTTTTGCTCTGGAAAGTATTCGTAGCTACCACAAGGATTTTACATATGCATATTGCGGCCATATCTCCTAGCCTACATCAGTGATAAGAATAGCATCCGATAAGGCCCGGCTGTGACTCTGAGGTCTGAGTCACACTGAGGAGCTGCACCACGGGAAAAGCCCCAGGGAGAGGCTGACTCAGACAGGAAGTTGTCTTCAGCAGTTGTGTGCTACAACAACAGCTCTGCTGCCAGCATGTTCACTATAGGCACCATGCATGGCACTTGAAGCCCAGGAGCCTACGCCCACTGTACCGCAGGACGGGGAAATCCCAAATCCGACCTCAGCTTCAGGAGACAGGAGATCCTCTCGAGCCTGCAAAGGATACTCAGCAGTTCGGCCTCAAAGTTGCACAGTGATTGTGGACAAGTATCTGTGAAATCAGTGGTTGAAATTGACTGTTATGGGATAGTATATGGCACATCAATATTTTTTAGAACATCGAGGATATAAACTAGCATTTTCCATATAAACTGTTTTTTCTGCAAAAGAAATAGTATATTAAACCAGTGATGTGAAAGCTTCTTTATTACCACAGCAAGATCTCTACCTTTCCATTCTGAACACTGTGTAAGTTCACAAGTTTCCAGATGCTTTCAGTGCCTCCTTCTCCTCTAACAATCAAACCTAATCTTCTTAGACAAACCAGAAGGTACCTGGGTAATAGTCTCTAGAGCAGTGATAGGGAGGTATGAATATTTGTAACTTCATGATCTCTTTGTAAAGCAGAAATTTTTACAAACTACCCCACACCAGTGGTTTAGACATCAGTACAAAATTAACCGATGTGTGTCAAATTCCTCTTCACTAGTCAATGGGAGGATTGTCCATTAAGAATAAAGCCCTTCGAAGGAAATAAGCAAAACCATCAGCATGGGTGAATATAGAGTGAGCAAACACATTCTCTCATGCAAATTCATTTTCAAAGATGAAATGCCGAACATACATCAAAGTTCATGTCCATTAATCTAATCACAGAGCACAAATAATTTCAGTTGTTCACTGTATTGGCATATAGCAGTTATTTTGTGCTGCCTCAGCACTGTAGCATAGTTTTTATGCCTCCTACCCAGACTTGCTTCTTCGGTTCTTGCTGCTTACAAATTCTGATTTAAACTAACGTATTCTACCAGCTACATCTCCTTCAAAGGAATTAATGCACAGCTGTAACAGCTGAAGTAGCAGGACAAAGCAGTAGTGCTAGGAGAAGGGAATCCGTTGCAACCAACAAGAGGCCTGCATTGACTGACCCATGCTGCTCAGAGCTTTGTTCCACCAGATCTACCCCTGCTCTGATGCTTAATTTTCCTTATAGTAAAGTTACTTTCATTATGTCCAGGAAAAATCACCACATTCTGATTTATGATCACAGGTTCTCATTCTACCACTATTCGCCTCAGCAAAGAGCCTGACTCTGCTCTCAGTGACCTCTGTAGGTACTGGGGGCGGGTTGAACCAGCTCCACTCCCTCAGCCTCACAGGGCAAGTGCTCTCCAGCCTTGGCTGCCTCAGGAGGTCTTTGCTGAGCTCACTCCAGTTTATTGGCAGCCTTCACGTACCAAGGGACTCAGAACTGAACCCAGCGTCCTAGACGTGGACAAACAAATGCTGAGCAAAGAGGAATAACTGCTTCCTCCGTCTCCTGGCTGCGCTGCTGCTGCTGCAGACCAGGGCGCTCTCGGCCTCCATTGCTGCCAGGGGCCATCTGGCTCGGCCTCACCCAGCTGTACCCCGGCAAACCCAGGCCCTTCTCCCCAGCCAGGCAATCCCAGTACTGGTTTTTTTTTTTCCTGTAGGCTGTCAGTCTGTCTCAGGCACAGGGCAGGGCAGTCACCCTGGATGAATTTTCTAAGTTTGTTGTGTCCTTCTGACCCGCAGCCCTGCTCTTGAGCAGTCAGCTGTGGTGCAACGCGATTCCCATCTGTTTCAGGTCATGGCAAACTTGGAGAGGGTAAATCTGTCTCCTTCTCTAGACCCAGGGCAGGCCCCTGAGTAGCTACACTTGTAACCATTTGCAAACATTTGTGTGTAACCTTTTTCCATCCTTACTTTATTAAAGCCCCAAAATGTTGCAAGTGTTGTACTAGAAAAAAGTTTAACTGTAAATCTGTCCAAGCATGATGTTTCCAGCAAACTTATTGCAATACAGTCTAAAGAAAATAAAATTAGGCTGCCAAGATATTTTGTAAGGCAGCAGGAATTGATGGAATAATTTTTCACATTGTTTTAGCATTTTCTTATTTAATAAACCTATGGGGCTGGTAAGAAGTGACTTACGCTTCAGTTATGGCTTAGTGCCAAAGTACCTCCAGGAACAAATATATAGGAGTGCCTGCATTCCCAAAACTGAATTGGATATCTGTATAATGAAAAGGATAACCTGTGTGCGTGGCAGGACATAGTTCAGGGAGCCAAACTTCACTCTGGTCTAACTTTATTTTTGCTTATTTTTGAGCCCAGTACGCTGATGATCATGTGACCCTGACTCTGGAGTTTGTTAACAGGGTATTCCATTGGAGAAAGCAATGTTCTTTAAAGATAGGGATTTTTTTTTTTTCACTACTAAAACACACACACAAAGAGGCAAAATGCCAAAAATGTCATATTTAATGCACAAAAGATGTAGAGCCAGAAATTCCCTGGCTTCGTTAGAGGTGTGAATATTGCTATGAAGCTATTACTCTGAGTTTTGGCTCTATTCTCATTCAGTTGTCATCTTTATTCATAAGCTCAGAAATTCTGCTGAATGTGTCAACCTCCTATTTTGCTGTTGTGGCTCAACATGATTTCTTCTGGTTTAGGAATATTTCTTGCACACCTTCTCTCTGACAATAAGTTCTTGTTAATTTGTTGGCTTGATTTTGCTGAAACCATAGGGCAGGTATGCTTGAGAAAAAAAGAATCTTTACTCCTCCATAATATTGCATTTTCATTCTTATTTTCATGATTAGGAAGCTAGCTGATATGATAGTTTTTGCTGTTTTAATAGCTTCAGGCAGAGTTTTGAGAATGCATGTTCCTGTACCCACTTGAGTGTCTATCAGCTTTGATACAGCTCTCTGGGCTTGCATAGTACGGGATAAAATGCCATGTTAGAGATACTTGGCTACCCTGAATGACTTGGTCTGCACAAATAACACAACCCAGCTTCAAGAAGACACTAGCTGCAGAAATGGAAGCAGCAGAGCTGCTTCATCCCAGCACTAAGCCCAGGCTAACTACCACCCCTGAGAAGCTTAACACATTACCTAAGCCTTTTCAGCATCCTAGGTCACACCTTGTTTTTTCCTCCTTTATAGGTGGTATGACTTCTTGATGTCTGAGCAGCACTCTTGAGCATCACTCCAGTGTGTGCTCATGAACTGTAACTAGGGACAGTCTTCCTGGCCTTTGTAATAAAGATTTTGATTCTTAAACTCCTTTGCTTTTGGATCCCGGCTTGTTGTTGGAGTCAGGAGGTAGCAGGAGAGAGACACGCTGAAGCCATTGTCAAAAGCATAACAAGACTGTCTCTGTCATCTGTAGATTCCAATGAGAGAAGTGTGACACCTTTTACAGACAGAGGTACTATACTACCTTTCTTACTAAACTACCTTTCCCAAAGAGACTTGATGCAATGCCATGTGACAATGACACAGGATTTATTTGAAGCTGTCATCATCACAAGTTTTTCAGCTTGTACACTCTAACTGTAAGCATAATAATGATGGCTGAGCCCAGCAAACTTCTAAAATCCAGTTGCAAGGGTGACTGATATTGCTGCCTTTGTTTTGGTGCTTTGAAGACTTACTGAATTTGTTTGTGTCAATTGCTTTCTTCTGATACAACACCTGTGGGCAGAATCAGTTTGGGGGTGAGCAGATGTAAGGAAAGAGGACTAATGATGGTGATATCCAACACGGTAGGGGTAGCTCAAGGTCGCAGCATTCAGACAGGATCCAAGAAGCCTGCTCTACTCTGCTCTGAACCCAAATGGCCCATCTACTGTGCAGCTGTGTAAGCCAATGAACAGTGAGCCCACAGTATCCAAGCTGCTGTCAGTCCTGTTCCCATGGTTCTCCAAGGGAACTTAATATTTCACTGTAGTAGAAGAAGAGCCTTGGCCAATGTCAATAATATCTGGTTAATGTGTATTTTTGCGGTTGTGGAACAAAATGCAGCAATATACGACTGAGACATTTTTATTGTTTATCTAAGAAAGCTCAGCTTAGAGACAAAATATCTTCTTTTTTAAATTTTGTCCGAAGTTCATTCATCTTTCCATATGAAGCACATGAGGTGCCAAGGGGCCCTGTGACTTTTCGAAGTCAAGGAGTTGGCTGGTGTAAATGTTCATTGTCCATTTAAAATTAATGGAGTTAACGTGATTCTTGCTAGCTCAGGATCCAGCCCTGAGACTCAGTGGAGGATTTTACTCAAATTAGAAAGACTAGGTGTGGTGCTGTTGTATCTCCAAGTTGTTTGTAAATAGGCTGCAGATGTTAAAACTTGCATGTCTGAGCATGAGGCCCCAGTATTATCCACTGTGTCTTCAAAAGTAGGACAGGAGGAGGAGATAACTAGAGTGTCCACTGTGCTTACAGAAAAGGAAAATATTACCAGGGAGAGTACTCAGGGGAAAACGCAAAAGGGAGAACACAGGAATGGCATAGGAATTTTGTGTCTACTGACATAAGGGAGAACTACCTTTGAAACAAGTTGTTTAGCTCACTCATCTATTGCAATGCTACAGAGGCAGAAGCAGTTAGCCTCCAGTTTTAACTGATTATCTCTTTTTTAAAAAATATTTAGGGTGAGCAGACACATTACATGCTTAAATACTGCATAAGACACCTTTTATCAAAAAGAAATAGGCGCCATTTGATATCTGCTATAGTTGCTATGACAGAAATAGCTATACATAACTATCAGAAGAAAGGGTGCCACACTTTTAAAAAGCTTATGGCTATTTTATGTATTTCTAATAGCCAATGAATAAATGATGAGACATGCATTTTACATATTTGTGAAGTCATGAATCTGAGATTAAATCATAGATAATTATTTTCAGGTGCTAGACATTTAATATACTGTGGAAAAAATTGCTTTTTATGTGAAGTATGAATATAATTACGAGTATGTTAGATAGCTCCTGGCAAAAAACTTCTATACTTGAAGAAAATTATTTGGCTGCAGCAGTGGGTGCACCATAATACACGAAGAGCTGACCTATAGCCCTCATCCCAGATGTTTAGTTCATGTCCTAGATTTCCAGTCATTAAAACAAGTGCTAAATATTCTTGATTCTACCTGATCCTGCCACTGCTTGCCTCTATAGTCTCCATCGTGAGCCATTACAAGGCATACATGAACACAGCTGAACATGTTCATAAATCACTGGTAAGGAATTTTAAAAATAATGATAATTATTATAATCTTTTATATAAAGATTATGATATTTATATAAAATAAAAATTACCTTCCTGAGGAAAAAAAACACTTCTGTTCATCAGTTTATAGTATTTTTCACATATTAATTAAAAAATATATTTTTTCTTTTAAATGAAACTGTCTGATTTTTATTTTTTTTATCTCACTGGAAATGAGGAAACAAGACAATCTTTAAATCATGGATTTTCTTACTTATTTTTTAACACTTAAGGAGAAAGTGCATTGTCTGTCAGGCAGATGAATGTTCCTTCAAAGAATTTCAGATGTGATTTTTTTTTTGTAATGTGATAAGACACTATGCATTTTGTCCTCACTTCTCTGGAAGAGATCTCAAAGAAGCAATTAATATCAAACTGAATGACTGACCAACCATCTGCCAATTCCAGCACATTCAATACAAATGATGCTTTATTCAAATACAGAATCAGAGTACAGACTCTGCCACCAGAAGAATTGATTTAGCTCAAATTGAAAGGCAAGAATGATATGTAATTATACATAAGTGAAACTCACTAGTATAAGCCATTGATGTAGTAAAAGTCTTTTTCCACTACATTAAATGAGAAAAGATAACAGGAAATTTTCAGTCTAAGACTCAAGGCAAGTCATACTGAATCTTTGCTTGTCAAGAAGTTGTCCAGGAAAGAGGAGGAGTTGCCTCATTTCAAGAGGTTTTGCTGTTTAAACTCAGACATTCAGAGATGCTGAAAGGATTAAACACTCAAATCTGATTTATTTTGGAGGACTTGGGCAACATAATCCTTGTGCAACGCTTAACTCTCATGTTTTGACATCACAGAAGGCAGCTGCAGGGACAGGAAGCTTTCCAACAAAGGGAGAGGAAATCCTGGGTTGTTTGGTTCAATAGAATATAAATGAAGAAGACTTTATAATGAATAAGGAATCAGAGCTTGGAGAAGATATTTTGTGTCAGCTTCTGACCGCTGATTTGGTGACAGCTCATAAATCAACTGCAAAGTCAGCTAGCAAAGCCATGTGAGGTTTTCTACAATCTTGAGAGAACCTATAGGTCTGCACTAAATTTTTCCTCAACTGATCTCCTTAGCAACTGAGGGGCATGTTAGAATCGTGTCTGGAAAAGAGGGCATAAAATCCTCACATGAGGATTTCTGTATTACAATTATTTCTGTATTACCATTTCTGTATTTACAAAGTATCCACAAGTCACTGCAGGATGTGTAGTGAATTCAGAGGAAACGGGATTTCTCAAAATATGACTTTCATGGCTGATTGTATTAAGATTCTGGGTTTTGAAAGAGAAAAGCGTAGTAATAGTGATCAAAAGTAAAGAAGATGTTTCAGAGAATACCCACCTTTTCCTTCATTCTCTGTGAAAATAATGCTACTCTGCTATGTGACACGGACAGAAATCAGGAAACATCATATCAACCAAGCTTATCTTTACAGCACAGAGTTCTGGCAACAGGCACTGGACACTCAAACTTTCACAGAAGTGCTAGTTTGTTTATTTCCAAGATCATTGGAACTTCTGCCTTGATATTACGCAGAGCCAGTAGTTCAGAAGTAGCTGATTTTGAGTCACCAACAGCTCTAGGATGTTAGTAAGTTGCAGTTCAGGACTTTTATGACTAGAGTTTGAAAATAAAACTTGCTTCTTGACCAAACTGCTCTGGTCTTAGGATTAGGTGAGTGTCTTCATTGTCCACCTGTTGATTCTTATATGAAATAACTACAGACTGCACACTTAAGATAACACAGTAGCCAGAGCCTTCCTCCTGAAAAAAATGCTTCTAAGGTCAGCTGTTAGAATAGTGCATGCTTTGCTTTCAGTACAAATTGAAACTAATTAGCAACATGTGAAAATGACTGCTAGCCCCCAAGCCACTGGTCATGTAGCCGGGCACACTGCAAAGGTGTGACAGCAGGTTTTGTGTGGTCATCTGTGGGAGAAATATTCATTCCTAGTATTTTTTTTTTAAACAATTTATGATCTTTAACAATGGCATTTATTTTATACTTATTGATTGTATTTAAGTAACACTCTGACTACTAATTCCTTTTATGGACTTCTCCTCAACATGCGTTTTTATATTAGTATTTCCCATGCTTATAGGGTAGGACTTCAATTCTAAGTGGTTTTGATGTTTCTTAATCCCTTTTTAGCCATTCTAATTTGCTTTTTTTCTCTATTTTTTTTAAACTAAATATTTTCAATAGAACTTTAAAATACTTTTGATACATCTGCGAGATTTTGATCAGTAGTATTTACCAAACCTTGTGACTAGTAGAGTACTTCCAGTTGCCTCATCAATACTTTTCTTTGATAAATTCATTATTCACAGAAAAAGATGTTTCCAAGTTGCTTACAAAGGCTACTTTGTAGATAATATTACAGGAATGCAGAGAAGTATTTGGGTGAATTTAGTGATCCTGAATGTTCATTCACAAGGAAACATAAAGACCAGAATTGTTTCTGTCTATGCTACAGTGAGACAATAATAGCAATATTATTTCATCACAAAAGGAAATACCACTACAGGAAAGGAGAAATCATGTAGACAAATGATAGGTCAATGCAGGAATGCTTCACTGTAATGGAATGATAAGGCTGACTACATTTTGAAAGGTTTCTTTCTTTTTTTTTTTTTTTTGTAGCTGAATATTGTACTTACTTGTTCACAGACTTGTTCACAGTCAATACCGCAGAAAAGACTGTACAGACTATCTCTGTAACTTGGAAATCTAAGCATTCACCACTTACCTTACATGCTTGAGAGCATGAGAAACATATTTTTATGTGTCTCCTAAAGGAATGGGTTTTCCCTGGTTACATACAGGGTTATCATGGGTACATCAGTAACAAAAGTAGTTTTAAGGTGATTAACAAATGTAGTAAGACTTGTTTGCTTGCTCATGATAAGTAGTCTGATTGATTGTAAACTAAAAAAAAAAAAAAGAGTTTGTAATTCTCAGTGGAGTACAGTTGTGTATCCAGTTTATCCTGTCTTAGGTCCATCGCATCTGAGAAATGGGGAGTGTGAAAAAGGCATTTTTTTTCCCCTTCAGTCTCACCTCAGAGTTGCTAGCCACTGTCTGAACCATAGTCTGCTACTCTACTGACATTTAAAGGATTTCATGTGATATTTGGCATTATACTAGCTTAGTTTGGACAGTTATTTTCAGAAGTTTATTGTGGCACTTATGAAAAGATCTGGATTAACAGCTCTGTACAGTGAAGTCTTCTTTAACTGGTAACAGAAAATTTGCAGCACATCAAAACTGCCACCCTACTGAACTGCCTCAGGAAGCAGGAGGAAAAATCTCATTTCTCTGCCTGTAACATCGCTGGGATTAAAGGTATTGATAGTCATTGTTGTGTAAAAATCTTCAGTGTGTTTAAAAGGAGAGCAAAGCACTAAAGCAAAGGGTACCAGAAATGGCATATGCCTTGACAAAACTATTTTTTAAGTCAAAGCAGTTTGGCTCCAGTGTGAACAGGAGTAAATGACAGTGCAAGACTCCAACAAGAATTTTGTAGTTAGCAGAAGCATATTTATACATGGATTTTTAAAGCACAGGGAATTCAGAGTCAAGTTTAACTTCACAATCCATCAAGCACTTGGAAGTTTAAAAATTCATAGTTACGGTCCACAAACTCACTTGGCTTGCTTCCATGGATGATAGCAGCTTCCTCAATTTGTTTTTTATTTATGTTGTGACATGGTATTTTTTGATCAAGTGTTTTTTAAATATTTTAAGAAGTCAGCAAATTCGAAAAAGCCATTGCACTTGTACTTCCACAGAAATTCCAGGAAAGGATCAAAGTATGTGTTTGCGTTTCTGGCTAGCTCTTCTCTGTCCCTGAGCTGCTGCTGGCTAAAATTGCAGTGTCAGGATGGATTGCTGGGAACTAATCACTTACAAACTCTGGTTCTGTGTTTAGCTTGCCTGATATATCCATCGAATCATGATGTGTCTCTTTTCTTCATCATGTTTTTTGCTGTGAGATGGCAAAAACTGAAGAAGGAATGTGAATTTTCTATTTTGTCTCATAGAGGGTGAAAAACTGCCTGTCTATGCAAACCTGGAAGGTACAGAGTATTGTAATAATTATAAAATTCTCTTTTCTACATAACCACAAGTTAAGGGGTAATTACATCTTACCCCTTGGTTTGAAATTCATCTTGTTGGAATGGAGGAGTAGGGGGGCAAATTTTAGAATAAAGGCAAAATTACAGATAATCATGAAAATTGTTGACAAAGTACTATTAATGTACGGTTTCCAGGAGTACATTTAATGAGGAATCTATCATGTGTATTGAAAACACAACTATTATCATTGCACAAATAACTTATGCAGTTTAGTGGTGAGTTTTTCATTTCTAATACCTGTGTGTTGTTTGAGCTACTAAGCCTGTATCTCTCATACAAATCCCAAAGTAACACAGGCACTGCAGAGTTCAGAGCAGAGCTTCCAGAAGCTTAAACAATGTCAAACTTCACTGATGCCCTTTCCAGTCATGTGGATCCTGCTAGCTTTGTTTCTGGATGCAAGTCAAATATAGCTGCCTGCAGAAGCAATGCTGAAATACATTGCCTGTGTTTGGTTTTAATTCTCCTTGTGACCTGGACAGCTTGTGAACAAATTTGAAAGCCTAATTAAAAGAATGCATTGAAAGCTGTCACCAGATTTGAACACAAAGTGAAGAGGTAATGACTCTCTTCTTGATTTTAAAACAAAGCAAGTTGGGAAACAGAGGGAAAAATGAAATCCTCTCTTTATTTGATCGATATGAGCGATTAAAATGAGCACTCAGTGGAAATATTTGGAGAAGTCTCAGTTTTCCATTTCTCCTTCTTGTGTATTGTGAACACTATGATACAAGAACTGCAAGTAATATTTGCTCTAGGAAATAAAGAGCTGACAGTTTTCCAAGCTAGGAGCAGAGTATTCCTTACACTGCTGCTGGTTGGTGAAGAAGACCAATAATAGCTTTTAATACCTTGCAGAGTTTTGATTTAGAATCAGCACAGGGTATGCCATTCACTGCTTATCTACAACAAGCATCTGTTGTAAGATTACAGTACTTTTTATAGAGCTGCAAAAATGCGTTGACCTCTTCTTAGTTAAAAGGCAATAGAGCTCACAGTGTACTCACACAGGATACTGCTCCCACCAAAACCATGAGCAAAGCTTGCAGTGACTTCATATACGTGAAGAATTCAGTACCAGCTTCCAGAACAACTATCATGAAAAGACAAGGGAGAGAATATAAGGGCTGTGTAATAGCCAAGTCCTGAATTAATTCACTAAGAACAAAGCGTCAGCCTCTGACCCTGGCCAACCAGCCAACTGTGTGCCTGGAGGCAAGCAGCTCTTAAGTGGGTTAAAGCCAACAGAACCTTCTCCCATGCCACCTCTTTTGAGGAAAAGGAAGTGAGGAGGTCAGCGTTCAGCTGTAGCCTTCATAGTGAAGTAAAAGCAGGCACATCATGACACAGTTTGCTTGGCTGTGAGAGACCATATGCAAACTGAGATGACCCAAGCCCACCAGCTTCTTGAGATTGTCTCCAAGATGTGTCCATGTATTCATATGTTTTTCTGAAATACGGATTTCTTATTTAGTGTCACCAACACAACAACTGCAGAAATGTGCATACAAAGATTACTATATACTGAAGAAGGAAATGTTAATTTTGTACTCAGTAATATCCAAGATCTATGATAATCTTTTATTAAAGTTATAAATACTAATTTAAGGTTTTGCACTGTCTGATACTAGCTAGGACCTCCATGCTTAACTTTTTAGTGACAATAATTTGTGTTTCTCTTGTGATACTGTAGGAGAGATGTTTTTGTAGGAGATGAAGATAAGCAGTAATGTGCCGTTTGTTAAGAGGCTGTGTAACTTACGTGGATCCATTTCAGTGTGTCTAGTTTAAACAAAAAGTGCTAGCAGATGGTACTTGTCAGCTGTAGTATATTAAATAAATATGCATAGTATAGAGATAATAGAAATGAAATCTTCCATATTTTTCTTTCTCTGGTCTTAATGCCTAAAGATATCGAATGTAAAATCCCCCCAAAATGCATTGTAACTTTTTTCCAGTTCACAACTGAGTAATTTCTCTCCTCAGACAGGCCTTGGACAAGCTAACTAGCTATGTCTTATCTCTTGGACTGAATCCCATGTGAGCTTTAAGACCCTCTTATATTTTCCCTCTTGTGACTGAGGGTCTATGAAGACCGATGCAACTTGAAGAACTGGAAAAGTAGTATCTGCTGGTAGGGTGCTGACGTCAATGTTACACTCAGGAACTCCCTTTGCTCATGATTCCCATTTTGTTGCATTTGGGAGTAATGTCTGCTTCTCAGGTATTAATACCTATAATGTGCAAAGTTTGTCTTCTTGTGGTGAAGAGTGAGTGAATGAGTACGAAGAGACACAGCTATGGTTGATGGTAGCCACAAATAAATTGGCTTTTCATGGTGGCCCTAGTTATGGTTTCTGAAATGCCTGGCACAGAATAGGCATCCTCATTATTTTCCTTTACAGCAGACAAGCTCTTTTTTTTCTTCCATAATTGATGGAGAGGAACATAATTGAGAGAGATTATCATATTTATTGCTTGAAATTTCACAAACTTTAGGAAAAAAGAGAAGTTGTGAATAACGTTCCCTTATTACTTTCCTGACTGAGAATCTACAGAAGAAAACACCTTCACTTTTTTTCAGGTTTGAAAAATAACAAATGCTCTCACTGAGCTGCCACAAATGTTCTGTGAGACTTGCACGTTGTGATAAAGCAGTATAGACGTGAAGAAAGCAGACTGTGTCCACCAGCAAGATGACAGAAAAGGAAAGGGGGCCTTTCCTCTACAAAGTTCACGGTGTTAGGTTCCTTAAAGCTTTTTCATTTAAATTTGGGGGTGCCATGGCCCTCCTGATGTGTTTGCCACGACTAATTGCATAAACTAAAGTTTTAAGGCATTCATTATATGGAACTGCAGAGCTCTTACAAAGGATGTCCAGCAATATATGAAATACATATGAAAATATGTAATATTAATTACATTGCTTGAATCAAAACTACTTCATATAAGAAGTAGCTGGATAATACAGCAAATTGCTGCTCTCTAAGTGTTAAACCAATCCTAGGAAATCTTGCACTGTTATGAATATTCGTGATTTATATTGGCTATTAAGAAACACTAAAAATTTCCAGCTATGCTGAAGTGCAGTATAACTGGAGGGGATCTGGAGATGCTCAAATTGTGAAGTGATCTTTTATGAGAAAAGCTCTTCTTTACTTGACAGCTGCATTATTCAGCCTATGATATGATTCCAAAATATTTCAAGTTGTGGATTAGTTGCACTCTTTTAATTACTCAATGCAGGCTTTTTTAATCAACCATGCTTCTAATGCCTGAGGAATTTGCTCGATTCTCTGGTAAATGTTAAGTCTTTGTGAGTGAAAGACATTTGAAGAATAGCTCAGTAGTCTGAGGGCTAAAGAATATCCATATAAAACAAAGATATAATTCCATTTTTTCTAGTTCTGCATATGAAAAAAATGTTGATATGCTATAAACTACGTTGCCTTCTGTCATTTTTCTAACCCTTGGGGAATGCAGTGCAAAATGGACACTTGTTCAGTTACTAAAACTTCTTTTCAGCTTCACAAAGACTTGGTTTCCCAATCTGATGAAAACATTCTTAGGAGTTTATACATAGCACTGATTCTTTGAGCAGTATTGTTTGGTGACAATAATAACATTATTGTTTTAGTTTGTTAAAAGCTCTCTTCACAGCAGTAGTTGAATAGTAGTAGACTAAATGCCACAGTACCGTCCTATGTGTTGTACACTTTTCTTCTGCACGCCAGGACATAGAAGATGGAGGTGTTGGTTTCTGTTACTGAATGTATATTGTTCCATAATATCCATGGGCATAAAAGTATTACTGCATGAAATACACCTTCACTGAATGTGAATACAGCTTCATGGTTTGAGAAATAGAAGGAAAACAGTGATTTTGGGAGTGAACTTCCAGCTGGTATCAATTAACTGAGATTTGTTGAAGTCTTTCTTTTGTCACATGCTACCATAAGACTTCAGTGAAACATTTTGGCACAGTCACTTTTATCCTGGATAAGGATTCATCTGCCTAGAGAATTTGACAGCTTCTTTGGTGACATAAAGTCGATACAAAAGCTGAGCGCCATTAGGATGTTCTCATTTGGAGGTAGACTTCTTTTCACTGCAGTTTACACAACAGAGTATTCAAAGTGCTTTTAAGGATTTTTTTTTTCAACTTCGAACACTAACCCAAAGCTTCCAGAGTGCCTCTGGATAGATTAGCAAAGAGAGTCCTTGACTTACTCAAGTAGTTTAACTGTATATTTGCTTTGTATATGTTTGTGGTAATGTGTCATTCACATAACAGTAATTCAAAACAGATCTTTAGGACTCTAATTTACTGTTTAGCATCCATTCTTGTAAAGCTGCCATTTTGCTTACCCACAGCTGTGAGAAAATTACATTGTCCCAAACTTAGTTTTCCATTATGCTCACTATGTTATATTATAATAGACCAGCTGACAAAAGTAGAATAATGAAGAAATTTAAGTAACTGTTGATGTCAAGATAGGACTGATGTGAATGTTGGGCTGATGTGAATGTTGGGCTCTGACCAAATCCAAAATTAGAGCAGAAAATACAGTCAGCTGAGATAGGTGTGGTTTGAAGCGGCATTCAAAATGTTAGCATGCTGGACCGATGTGCAAAAACCTCACTAGCTCACTAACTTTCAGAGGAACTGAGGTTTCTCACCGCCTCCAAATGAGGCCCCTTCCTGAAGAATAATTCAGGGTGAAGTCAGAATGCATGAGAAAAGCTCTTTTGCAGAAATCCCTCAAGAAGAACAGTGGTGCAGTTTACATCAGTCTCAGTGTTACCTTCTCAGAAATAAAATTATGTTAAAACCCAGGTTTTTGAAGATGTGGGCAAATTCTTACAGCATTGCTCCAGAAATATTCAGGCAAATCATATCAATAAAAAAGCATGAGTTGTGCTTGTTTGATTGTGCTGAAAGATACAGGATACGCACTGGCTAAAAAATCAGCTTCAGGTGCTTATCACATTTGACCTCTTGGGAACAGAGCTATACTTTTATGTATAGCTGGTCAAAATTCCTTTTTTTTAATAAATGCTGACTTGAGCACAAAAATATCAAAATTTCTTTTCCAGATTCTTCCTGAAAGAAGGAGGGAAGTGTTCATTATCTAAAAGAAGAAATGGTTTAAGAAAACTTTTTAAGAAAAAGAATCATGTTCCACAAAAAGCTGATTCCCCTTGCCCTCCATTTGCAAACATTCTTGGTTAATTAAAAAAATCACTTTTAGTCTGTGCTTTTGCTCTTTTATGGTGTTCTGAAGTGGAAGACACTGAGTTCCTTGCCTAACATAGCGATAATGTTGCTAGCGCTGAAAGTTAGAGTAGCCCACTGGGGACAGTAACTTTGGATAATTTTCATTTGCTATTTATTCACAGCTTTTTTTTACCTCACTGCTGTGCTAGTCTTCTAAGGGAGAAGGTTGAAGTTTCACATGCAAGTTTCACATTGATCTTGCGTTATGGAAAGTTCTCTAAGAAGTTACCAAGATTCATAGAATCATAGAATAGTTTGGGTTGGAAGGGACCTTAAAGATCAGAATTCCAGCCCCCCTGCCATGGACAGGGACACCTCCTACTAGAACAGGCTGCCCAAGGCCCCATCCAACCTGGTCTTGAACACCTCCGGGGATGAGGCAACCACCGCTTCCCTGGGCAACCTGTGCCAGTGCCTCACCACTCCCATCGTGAAGGAATTCTAGTCAAAATCTGCCCCTCTCCAGTCTATACTCGTTGCCCCTCATCCTATCACTACAAGCCTGTGTAAACAGTCCCTCCCCAGCTTTCTTGTAGCCCCTTCAGGTACTGGAAGGTCGTTCCAAGGTCTCCTCAGAGCCTTCTCTTCTGCAGTCATTAACATGATAAGGTGGGTTCAAGTGTTGTGCTAGGAAAGAAAACTGGCTTTCACCACAGACAATTGGTGTGATCCTGAACATCAGGTGTCTCTGTTCATGTTGGTCATAACCAGGTGAATCACTCTCAACTAGTTCTGTGGAAGTTACAAGGAGAAAGTAGAGAGAGGTGTTCTCAAAATGCAAAGTGATGAAGATGAACCTTAAGCATCCATGTGTTCTTTTCTCTCTCATATAAATTAAAAAAATCTGCAAAGAAAGGGATATATCGAGAAGGGAAGGGAGAAGGATGAAGGCAACAGCACATATATTTCTAAAGACAATTTACGCACTGAATACAAGGTAACTTGAGAAAATTCAGTTTGAATTAATATCAAAATCTCAATTTGCATTTTTTTCATAGCCATCACTTGACTTTCTTTATCGGAAAGCTGTAAAAGCCATTCAGTGTATGAAGTGAGACAGGAGAGGCATCAAGTCAGATAATTAAAAAAATCATCCTCAAACTGTCATATTGTCCAAACACAAACTGATGTGAATTCTCAAAGAATTCCAGTTTGACATACAGCATGGAAGAGAAATGTACAAAATGAAATACAAGAATTCTTCGGCCCTAATGATGTGCCTTTAAGGGGAAATTGCTCGGCTTGCACAACTCATTACCTTTTCTGTGTAATGCAAGAAATATTTACCTACCTCAAAGGAATTTGGGAATTGGATCCTGATTCTGAGTTGTGGTCATATAAGTGGTGGTTTTAGCAATGAATGTCTTGGCTGGTAAAAAGACAGAGGAAAAAGTATTTTTTGAAACAGAGTTTTGCAGGTGCAAAGCAGAGAGTATTAGTATTTCCTTATTAATATTTGACACCACATAAAATTACAAATAGATCCCCATCTCTCTGGTTTCCCAAGCCACTATTAACAATAATGATACAAATAAAAGCTATTTTGTTTTGTATTACGTTTGGAATTGGTAGATGGGGCTGCCAGCTCCATCTGGAAACTTTAAAAATATATGAACTTACTGCAGCAATATTGCTATTGCATTACCTTGATAATACTGTCTGAATTTGAAACAAGAAATTGTCTTGAAATGTGATGCAAAGACGTCAAAAGAGATGATTGCATCTGAAGAACCAGAAGAATTAGTGTGATAGGGTTCTGAGTTCCTTATCCTCTGGAAGTGAATAGCAACATTCCTGCTGACTTGAAGGATGGTTTCAAACATCTGTCAGAGTCTGGTAAATTAGAAAAAAATGATGATTCAACACATTCCCAAGCCTTAGGAGTCTAAACTATTGGATCCTCGTCAATTTGCTGCTTCCTTTCTTTCCTTTAAAGCTTTTTCCTTCTGGTTCTTTGTTGCAGGCCATGCTTGTTTTACTGTGCCTGCTCTTCGGATATTTAGAATGGCATAAAATGAAGAAAACCACTCTGTGCTTGGAGGAGATCATAGTGTGGCTTGAAATGGTTAACTTAAATATATAATAGTCACTGCTCTGCCACAAAGACTACTTTTATTGATGTACAAACAGCTTTCTCACTAATGTCTTGGAATATTCTCTGTTCATGAACACATTAAAATTTGAAATTTAAAATGTTTCATTGCCCCAGACTTCCTGCCACTGTCAAAGGAGGGAAGACAGTGTGAATAACTTTGGTGCTTTTTTCAGTAAGGCTTTTTCAATAAATCCAAACAAAATCACGTAGGTCTCAATATAAACAGCTTTTCACAACTGCTAATTCCATCTCAAGTCAGCCTCAATGATAAGGGAAATTATTTGATTTCTTTGCACATTACAAATTATAATAAATCATAGAATCACAGAATCACCAGGTTGGAAAAGACCTTTGGATAACTGAGTCGAACCACTCCTAACTGGCACTAAAACATGTGCCTGAACGCCTACCCGTCTACCTGTCTTTGAAATACCTCCAGGGAAGGTGACTCAACCACCTCCCTGGGCAGCCTCTGCCAGGGCCCAATGACCCTTTCTGTGAAATTTTTTTTTCCTGATATCCAGTCTGAACCTCCCCTGGTGCAGCTTGAGGCCATTCCCTCTCATCCTATCACCCGTCACTTGGGAGAAGAGGTTGGCACCCTCCTCTCTACAACCTTCTTTCAGGTAGTTGTAGAGAGCAAGGATGTTTGCAAAAGTTCCTAACTTCTGATGTATTTAGGAGCACAAGGCTTGACTGTAGGTCCCTTCTCTGCTCTTCCTCCTTAATACCTTATCTTGTGCTACCAGACTGTACTGTGCCAGCAGTTCTGATGCAGGATGGGTCCAGGCAGCTCTTCCAAGACATCAAGGAGACCAGGAGTCTGTCCTAAAATATTCTCAATCAGGAAGTCCAAAATGCAAATAAATACGATAGAATCCCTTTCTCATATAAACAGTCAAAAGGCAGCTGATGGTTGCTTCCATTTTTGAGTTCTTAATCTCTTACACCATTTCCCTTGATTAGAGATGGAAATTCTTTAGTATCTTTGAAACAGCTGCAGCTCCTGTCCTTACGTCAGAAGATAAAAATATTCTGTTCTTTGTGTCTAATTCTGTTCGGTTACAGTAAAATAAGTGCTGAAATTAGGGATCTGGTTTTCAGGTTACTTAAAAAAAGAAAATCTGATCAAATTACATCAGCTATAAGTTTCCTAGACTCAAAATAAACATACTTGTATGCAGAAAGTGACACATTTCCTTTAAAAGGTTTTCTGGAATTCACCTTCTGTTCACACTGCCTGCTGCACAGCGTATACATCTCTTCCTGTTCATGTTCTTTGTGGTTCACATGTGCATGGGTAAAGGTAGTATCTTAAATAGTATTTTATTTGTATACTAAACTCCATGTGGGACCTTATGAACCAAATCCTGAACGAAGTAATGGCAAAGTTTGTGTATGTTTTCCTCCTTTCTTTCTGTCTGTCTTGTAAAACAGCTCATTTTTGCTCACACAACATGGCTACCATTTAAACTACTGTGTAAAAAACAGTTTTCTAAGAACTTACAAAGTACTATCCATTTGCAAAAACAGACACTAAGGATTCGCAAATTATACCACTAATTAAAAAGAAATATCTCTCCTGAAGCTGTGAATAAATCATTCTACATCATATTCTTCAAAAGAGTACAATCCCTTTTTTTTTAGAGGAAAAGTGTTGGAGTATATTCTAGATGTTACGAAGTCAAGAATAGAAAATACAATTAAAAATGACATTTTGATCATAATCCACCTTTCAGATACGCTGTGTAGAAGAAAAAGTATGTTTAGTAATGGATCGTTTCACAGAAGGGCTTAAAATGTCATTGCTAGCCATATTTTCTGTTTGCTCTTTGTGTGTAGATAACCACTTGTTCCATTTGCCACCTATGCACTGATAAAGCTTTAAGCCCCCTTCTTTAGGTGAAAGGATAATCCAGTGGTTAAACTGGAAATTTGAATTTGATGAGCAGCTTTACCATGGACCTATATCTGGTGACCTGTCACAAATCCCTTATTGCCATATGTAAACAAAAGGCAGTACACGCTTAGGTCTTTTCTGGTGGTATCTGGCTTGTGCAGACTTACAGGGCCTATTTGGGCTTGCAGAACAACTTATCTAGAGAAAACCACCTAGAAATGTGGGAGCATTCAGACCAGGGAATCAGGCTAGCTTTAACTGAAGTAAAACACACAAAATGACTTGCACAGGATCCTTAGTACCAACTGCCTGTCCTGCTTTTCTTCCACTGCTCTTACTATTATGATTGACTCTGTGGCTATGTTTCAGCATCCCATTTCTCTCAGTGCAAGCACATTTTGCTTCCTAGTCTGATCCTAAGATTTCACCTGGAATGGAATTACTGGTTGTTTCTCTGCAGAAAATTAGCAGTTACATAGGATTTGAACAGAGATCATTCCATTTTACAGGAGGGTCCTCTGGTATTGATTCTCCAGCCAGTCTGGTCTTCCACTGCCATTCCAGAAAGCATCATAGCACTACATCACCTTCTGCAATAGCATAGAAAGATGATTAGAGGATCTTTAAGGTGCCTAAACCCAAAAGAGGGACCTTGAGGGACCTGGAGGAGAAATGAGACCTTTATACCAACGTTCCTCAAGCTATGCCACATGAGATGGGAGAGTTCACAATTGTGATATTGGTTGCCTACAGGGATGTGGACACTTTGCTGTGACATGAAGTGAATAATTCGGAGGCACCTGGATATGATAAAAGAGAGTTGTGTAAGAAAGTAATAGTTAAATAGTGGATACCCATTGGCCATTGAGTCAGCAAGAGAGATATTTAAATGTTCTGCTAAACAAGGATAGATTTAAACAAGAACAGAAGGTCAGAGTCCCCATTTTGTTACATTTTTTCTTTGCTTTGACCCTAACAGCATCTGCTACACTGCATTATCCTGACAAGCACATAAGAATAGGAAAGACAACACTTCTTAAAAAAAACTGGTTGTAATTTCATACCAATTTCCTGACAGGAATGAAGCTGAAGTGGACACATTTTTTTTATTTTTTTTTTTAAGAAACATCAGCATTTGACAAATAAGGATGCATAAAAATAATTGAATATATTATACATTTCACTAGAGCAGGCTTGAATAGTTCCTGCACTAAATTACATATGTGGATCCCACTGTTTCATCTGAGATCATCTCAGCAGGGATGTCTGTGGAAATGCAAATTTGCACTGCTGTTGAGTCCTTGCAGATTTTACACTTTATGTCAATAATTTCCTTGAGGATCTTGGAATAGTTTGCTCTCTTTCTTAATATTTAGCAATCCAACCATTCTGGTCTCCAAATGAGATAAAATTATTTAAATCATAATGGTGTTTACAGTATCTGTTCTGGGCCTCTTGTCACTTGCTGCAGAAGTTTCCAGGTTTCCCTGTTTCTCCTTTGTGCAATGTATGAATATGTCCATCACTTAATCGAAAATATGGAGGGGACTTTATGCCAATAATCTTTCAAGAAAAAAGACAAAATGCTCATTTTTCATATAGTTTTTTGTTTTGCCAAAACCAGAGTCGACACAGGTGACGATATTGCCATTCACTCAAAATCCAACAGTTATCCTGCCATCTATTGTTTTTACAAAGCTTCCTTCAAAATCACTGCAAACTATGCCTGTGTATAACTATCTGTATGGAGATGTTAGATATCTTGTTGGATTGATTGAGTTATTAAGATAGCCAAGTTTTTGCCCTTGTGAAGTGTTTCCACATTGTCTCACAAAGACTATCAAAGCCAGATTGTCTCCAAGTCTGTAACTATCCCAGACTGGCAAACTCCTAATTATATCTATCTTTTTACCAAAGAAAAAGCAGCAAATGACCAAGACTGATCTGCTAAAAGTTGGAAAATAATCAAATTCCTAATAGCTTTGTCTTGCTTTCTTCTATTAGAAGAAAAAAAAAAAAACAGTTTTTCTGTAAGTATCAAAGAAATGGAAACTTACTTTCCTATGAATTTCTTTGGTGATTGACCTCATAGTCTATTACACAAGGTCTTGGTCAAGCTTTGCCAGCGGCTGGGTCATTTAGAGGGCCTTTTGATATTGCAGACTTTCTGGTATCTAATAAGAACTGCACCTTTTTGCCTCACAGGAGGCACTGGTAGCCTAACTCTACCCAGCCTTCATGAAACTGCTGGGAATTTAATGTCTCTGAGACTACCGTCACTCTGCCATGCTTGGTTGAGCATATTATTTGGAACTGGATAGACATATAAGCACAGCACTTACCTAGACTCGCATGACTGTGTGCTTCTTGCTTTACTTACAAGGGCAGAAAACTGCATTGCTTGTAGCTAGGCTAGTCAAATTCGTGTTTCATACCTGACTTTTAGGTGATTTTTGACTTTCTTCCTGTTTACTTTAGGGCTCTGATATATGCCTCTCCATCTGCCAAAATTCAGTTGTAGAACAAATACAGGGATGTTTAAAAAAATGACTCATTCTGAAAAGTAAACTGAATTTGGATTAATTATTATAATATAAAATGATATTTCTGTTATTTCTGCTCTTAAACTCTGTTTCTGAAAGCAAAGAGTTTTTTAGCAGTCCCAGTGGAAGCGATAGCACATTTGTGTGGGAGCACTGAAGGTGCTTTTAGGTTGAAAATAATGGTAGTCCTTGAAATAAGACACTCGTGGGAAATACGCTTGGAGGCCTGGCTGACTGAAACATGCTGTTCTGGGCTCCATTAGCTGTGGCCATGTTTTGCTGTAAGTCAAAAAACGAGAGGAAGTCTAGCGAGATGGAATATCTTGCTATCCCAAGAATAGAATGAGTTGGATGTTCTCCAGTCAAACCATTTTTTTTTGGTCAGAAAATCATGACTCATCACAACTGGAATAATTTGTAGAACTCTGTCAGTTTTAGCAGACTGACAGCAAACTATAAGGATTTTTTCATCATTTCATGCTTGTTTGCCTGGCAGGAGTTTGTGGACCCTGGCAAAAATCACTTTAGCATCATGGGACTTCCATAGGTTTTTTATAGCTGCCAGGGACTCTCACAGGCATTTAGTGGCCAAAAGCCCAAGGAATCTTTGGTCCACTTTGAGTTTGGCCTACAGTTGTTCAGCCGAGAGCTCATGTTGGGGGCCTCCCTCAGGACTTTTATGTAGATACTGTTGAAATTTTCCAGATATAAACTGCTGTGTTTTTTTTTTTTTTCTGAAAAAAGAGCTATTTATATCCATACAAGTAATTTACAGATACTTTGAGTGAAAAAGGGAGTCAACATATTTTTTCTTAAATTGATCTAAATTTAAAGTTTTAAAAAAAACCAAGAAACACCAGAAATTCTTGAACTCCAACATTTCATTCTGCTCAGAACAGTCTTCCTTCCATATCTGGGAGAAGGAAAGGTTGAGAGGGTGCTCTGTTTTTTGATGGTGACTCGCGTGGAAAGTAGGGTTACCAACTAAAAAGGCTGGTCTGTGTAAGAATCTTACTCTGGACGTTCTTGCCAGTGAGCTGGAACATTGATTCCCCTGCTCCTAGTCTGCTGCCTTACCCATGACTATGCTATTTCTGACTTCCTGTTGTTACTGTACGAGCTGGGCATTAAGCAAGAGTCTGTGATGGTCTCCAGTTTTGGTTTCTTTGACATTTGTGAAAAATGAGTCATTTTGGCTGTTTGGAAAGAAAATACTTGGAAACTTTTCACTTTCATGGGATATTCTTGAAATTTCTATTTTTATTATACCAAAGAAGAAAGTAGGAAGTCTAGGATTTCCCGTGGAGAAGAAATGTTAACTTTTAATGTGGTATTCTCAGGAACATCCTCGCTAGAGGCCACAGCACTGAAGCCTTGGGAACGATGGAAGCTGCATAAAATATCTGGAGGCAATCTGAAATGTCCACTTTATGTGATGTCATTGTATTTTTATCCGGGAACAGCACAGTGCTAATGCCTTGATAGCCAAAGTCACAATAAGCTCTAGGTGTAATGAATGTAGGGATGCAGACTTTCCTGTAAATCATAAGAGGTGTGAGTTTGGGATGCAGTTATCTGTACTGCCAAACCTTGCCTACATGGTATGCTGTTCTCATACTGGGATTCCTCAAATGTTACTTCTATTAAGAAATAGTATTGTTCTTGGAAATTACAGAAAAGAATTTGGGGGAAAAGCAACACATTTTTTAAATCGTATCTCTGCTACTCCCTCCCCAACATCACATTGTCACCTTTTCCCTTCATAAATTGCTTGGAATAATTAGAGGTATTTAACAAATGTGAAATTATCTGTTTATCAGTGAGTTATGCTACTCTTCAGCAGCACTTGTTAGCACCTGTCACCCACAGTTCCTTTCCCTTCTTTGTCTTGGGAAATGATCCTGGTGAAATTAAAATGACATCAAATATGCTGTTTTCCGAAGTAAAATCCTTTTGGTTCCATGGAAGGAGAGCCTCTTTCACTGTGCTGCCAAAGCTTTTTCCTCTACACTTTCAAATTAGTGTGAGTCATTTTTGCAACGAGCTGAATATATGTCTGCTAGCAAGACTGCAGGTGTCAGGTGTTATTCCCAAAGTCCTCTTCACATTCCAGGCTTGCTGTCGTATTCCCCTAGTACTGCTCCTGCCTTTTTACTTGCTAGATTGAAACACGGATTCAGTTCTGGCTGGGCCTTTGTTGCAGGGAAGAACTGATCCTGGTCTTGTTCAACATCCTCTGACTCTAAAGGTGTCTGCATGCTCTCTTTGAAGCAACTACAGTCTGAAGGGAGAGGCCATAGTTTGTGCTAAACCAGCCAAAATATTTGGAGAGTAGAGACAAGTCTTCATTCATGCAAACCTTTCTTCCGTGAGGGAGAAGCAGCAGGCAGACTCACACTAACCAATATTGTTCAGCCATCACGGCTAGAAAACCACCACTACTATTCTATTGTCATGCTTTCTGTAAAAATGCCAGAGAAATGGAAAACTGGGAAGGAGTACTTTAAATTTTAAGTATTATTCATGAGAAACTGTCCCCCAGACTGAAATAATTTTGTTTGGCGTTTTTCCTAGATTTGTAGTTGCACAAATCTGTCTCCACAGCGAATATGATTGCTTAACAGGACAGCAGAAGCATTTATCAGCAGGCATCTTCTGAGACTGCGCTCCTCTCTTTTGCCTTGTTTCGGTTGCCAGGCTTGACTCCCTCAGCCCTGCAGAATTTCATTTTCCTTCTGACCTGAAGGCAGGTTCTCTGTTGCCTATTCATATCCATAATAATGCATTTATGTTTACAAAATATTAGGACCAAACATGGAACTTTTCCGTTTAGAAATAAGAGCAAAATCTATTAGGCAAACAAAGAAGCAAGAATTCATCATTTAAATCCCAGATTGAAAAGAGTGGGTATAAAAAGCTGCTTGAAACTGAATCCTGTATTGAAAGGAAAATAAAGCCTGTCATTTACTCATTGTAATTTACATTTTTTCTCTCATACAAGAAGTAGGCTTCAATACACAGGTCAAATTAATTACATCTTAACTTCAGCTGTCTCTTAGGGCTTGCCCTTAATCTACTTGAATTATCTTAGTTCTGTCTGGAGACAGAGGAACAGAGGGAGGTGGGTCCTGAGAATAATTCAACTCACTTCTCTTAAGAGAGGATGAATGTCTCTCTTAAGAGAGACAGTCACTAGGTGACTGTCCTGGACTGCCTTTCTTCCAGACAGCTGAAGCTAGATGAGATGAGCCCCATTCCCCAAAGTGAGATGCTGGATTTTTTTTCCCCATCCCCCCTTCCTATTAACTGATCTGCTTTTCTCAAAAGCACTAAGAAAAAAAATGGAAACGGCATCAGTTGGCAGAATCCCTGCAGGATGATGCCTCTCTTTTTATCATATGTACTTAAAAAAATTTAAGACCAGGAAAAAAAACCCTCCAGTGATATTGTACAAACTACAAAGGGTTCTCTACATTTAACAGAGAAAAAAAATTGCAAAGCATTTATCCCTGTATTGCAATGGGTCCTAAAGTTGTGGTATACAGCCAAAGTAGCATTCTGGGAGACAGGCTGTTAAGTATAGCCAGACTCGGTGACTACACAATCTCACATCAGTAGTAACTTTGATAAAGAAGGGAAAGTGGACATCATTGGTCAACAAGGAGATTTGGATAGTTTAATCCTGGGAATCCTAGCGATAAAGGCAATATGGCTGGAGCAATTTGTATTTGTGTTAAAGCCTAGAAGAGCTTTGTCCATGCAGTGGGCCATAGGGAGGCTTGTATGTTGCAGAATCAGGCCCTTATTTGTAGTTCTAGTTTATCAGGAAAATGGTATGAGAGAAACTTCCTTCTTAAGACCAGAGAAATATGACCAGAAAAGACCACTTTTCAGGGGTGGAGGGGGAGGGCATGGAACTCAGCAGAAATGTTTCTAGTCAATACACAGTAACAACCTTTCTTAGAGAAAAATGCAGTCTTGCAGCTCCTATCAAAAGACTCTTCCCTTCAGCCTTTATCGGAACTGGGAGTGACTCGTTTCAGTACTGAAGTAGAGCCTGCTTTGCATCTCACAGGCATCTAACCACTTTCTAGGAGTCTCAAAACCCACAGAAGTAATTTCTGGGTAAATGTTGATCTGAGTATTTTGAAACAGATGTTTTTCTCAGAAATAAAGGTGCCATTTCTCATTGGTTGTTCTACTTTACATTCATATTTCTTTTTTCCTTAGGAGAATCTGTAACTTCACTAATTAAACTGATGCTTTCAGGAACAGATTTAACTGGAGCCACTTCTACAAATATGAAGTCATTAGACTTTGGTCTTTGCTCCAGACTTTGCCAGGAAGCCACTTCTCTCAGTCATCTCCATTCAGTCAAAACAAAAACTTTTTAATAGCAATACTATGTAGCTGGATGGAATGAGTGAGCTTTTATGAGTCTGGGGCCAGATTTCATGTTTAGCTATTACCTTATGCCACTGTATTCACTCTAATGGATTTGATATGAAAAGGGATGGAGCTGATAGAATCTCAACCTATGATTTTAAGCCAAGACTACGGGCAACAAATTCAAAGCACATTGATTTGATGTATACTGATAAAGGCAATGTCTTGGCAGAAAAATTCAGTAGTGTGCTTAAGTGAGCAAGACTAGTAGGCTATGCGTGCATGGTTCAGTACAAACAATTGCACCTTATAGTAGCAAAGTATGATCAGTAGGCATAAGAAATCCAAATTCTGTTAAATAAATAGTAGTATTTGTTGCAACCAGTAGTTGTGCAGCAGCAGAAATGGAAGAAATACGTCATTCCCTGAGATCAATACTAGTCTTGTTAAATCTCAAGTGCTGTGATCCCATGAAGCATGCAAGTAAGCCTAGTTACAAGCATCTGGGAAGTCACATGGAATGACTAGCTCCCTTACATTTTCTTCAAATGGATAATCAACTCTAAATTTGCAGCTTCTTTACTGGCTGACACTTTGCACCTAACTAAGGTTCTGTGAGCCTCTGCAGAGGTGGTTAAGGACTTCCAAAAGGCCATTCACTCAATACAGTTGGTGAATATGCTTTAATTCCAGGCCCTCACTTAAATGCCTGGAGATGGACGGATGCCAACCGTAGTCTTTTCAGGATATCAGAAGCCAGTTATATGTAGTCAAGAGGCAAAGCTCATGGTGCCCGAAATAGGTGTGGAAAGCACATTGAGATATCATCACTGTATGTGACATGCCCTTGAAATTTCTCTGTTTCTGAAGCGAGGAATAGTGCTGGGAAGCAAGACTGCAAAACTACATGGCTAGAAGAAGCAGTTACTGCTGTGTGCCCTCAAAGGTATTTGGGAAAGCATGAATGAGGAAGGTGTCACTCAGGGATGCCTTAGTGTTGAGTTTGAAGTTTTGCAATTGCAGAAAGAAGGGACATAGACTCTAAATCACTTCACTATGATGGGAACACATGTCAGAGGAGGTCAGTTTTCTGGAAGCCGGTCATTTGAATTTCATTCTCATCTACGTCTTCTCATTTGAACTGTACTTGCTCTTTCCTTCATTAAATTATTTTCCTAAATAAAAAATAGTTTAAAAGCTCCAAAAAGCTAAAGTCACTCGATTCTTTTCACTGGTAGATCTATTGTTACATAATCATCATAGGAACATAGAAAAATTAATTAGGAAGTGACCTTTGGAAGTCAACTGATTAAATTAATGCTCAAAGAAGGCTAATGAAAAGGTTCAGAATTTCAAACTTCAGAATCTTTGCTGACAGTAGCATAAACCACGTTCTTTGATTTCAGTTACTATTTAGTGTAAAGACCAACAAAACAGAGAGAGATTTTAAACCACTTCTTTGATTTTCCTTTATTTTCATGTTCTTAGGCCTGCCTGGCTCCCAGTGTAAATTAAGCCCTCTCTAAAGTATGTTTTGTTAATTGGCCGTGAGAAAGAAAATACAGTTTTAGTATTCTCTACTCTGCCTGTGTCTTTTGTTCCCATTTCAGAGGACTGTCATTACAGTGGAAGCTGCGAGAAGAGCTGGAATAGGGTCGTTCCCACAACCAGTGCTGACAGGGGAGACTCCTTTGCGTAGTCCCACAATACCTTTCATGCTGAAAGATCAAATCTAAGCCTTTTTTACATCTTTTGCTCTACTCAAAGAGGTGGTACAAAGGACCCATACATTTAGGTTTCGAATAACCATGGTTGCTATTACACAGGGCCCAGCCACGTACAAACTTCTGCTGTCTGGAGAAAGTAGTTGGAATCCATCCACATCTGCTGGATTTGAAATTGGCACTTTACATAGCTCTCAGAAAACCAATAGGAGGCATGTAAAGAAATGAGATATATTTTCCAGCTCATAATTTCCCTGTAATTAGAAATATTTCAAGTCCTCTTTTTCTGTTTCAGTAATCTAAAAGGGAAAAACTCATCACAAGCAAAAGGAAAGCGATTTTCAATCTGCATGTGAGGCATCATTTATTATTAGGAACTATGAGGCCATGACCATTAATTTTCTTCCCAGGTCTTTCGTATCTTGTATTTTTAATTCACTTCTGTATTACATTTTTGAATGATAAAGAGTTCAATTCACTGCTTGGGGATTGTTCTCAAACTCTTTAATATAAACCACATCCATACAATATTGAAGGATCTGAATTAAATTAAATCTACAGAAGAAGGGATATTCAGAGTTCTCTATTTTTATGAGTGTATCATTCGTCTTCATCTGTCATGTTAGTGTCTCTCTGTACTGTAAGATTGTGCACTTGTCTTGTCTATTCTAAATTGCTTAGATATCTTTGAAAAGCCAGAAAAAAAAAAAAAAAATCGGAAGCAGTCAGCATTTTGCCATCAACTTCACGGAGCCCGGAATTCAGCTTTTAATGCAAGCAGTGCTACTTGTATGGAAGTATATGCTCAGTCACTGCAGAAAATAAAGTATCAGATGTGAAAGACTATGGAAATGATGTTCACCTGAGTTACTCCAGTGTTAATCAAAACTAAGATCCGTGGACTTAAATGGATGTGCAGCAGGGTCGGTCAGCTGCCAAACAAGAACCAGATTCATTAAGTGCTAAGGGAGTGAGTTGCACCAATTTTCCAGACATTGCATTTTCCTGTATCATTGCAGAGTGAATAGGAAACTATAAGCAGTAGTAAATAACAGAAGAGGATATGATAAAGTAGGGGGGAAGGTTAACTGTAACCATCCTGTGAGTTGTTTTCTGACATTGCTTTCTCATGTAGTTGGTTTGCCAGCCCACAGAATGTCAAGCTGTCACAAGACACACTGTTCTAACACATCTGTCAGTTCTCCAGTAAGTGTTTATTTGATGTGTACGTGCAACCTGGCTTCCACGTACCATCTAAGAAGGCACGTATATTTGCATATGAACTCGAAACGTTGTTCATGGAGACTTTCAGTGGTCTAGCACCTTTGGAAACAGAAAATCATTTGAAATCTGGGCACCAAACTGTGTAGGAATTTGCTCCTGGAAACACTTTTGCTACCAGAGTTTCAGTTTTAAAATTTGTCCTTGATTGGAAGTAGGCTTGTACGATGTCTGCTACTTAGAGCATTTGCATAACATATACACTCTAGAGAACACTTACATGATTTTGATGCAGGTTAGAAACAGTTTGTGAGAACAAAATATAATCTGGTATAACTCATCACTAGCAACATGGATAGTTTTTAGAGCATAAATAGTTCATCCCTTTCTTAAAATGCGAAAATTTGACTCACTCACTTTATGTCTTCTCTCATGGAAAAATGTTATCTTGCATAGGTCATACTACCTCTGTTCACAGTTAGAGGAGCACAGATCTATATGAACAGTATCATTAAAATATTGATGTCTGTTATAAGCCTCTATTTTACTGCTATTTATCATAGGGACTGTATTCATTAGGACATTTTATGAAGTGTTTTGAACTTTGTAGTTAAATCTAATAAAAATATACTATTTTCTTGTTATTTGTGCTTATATAACTCCATTGTTTTTTATTATTTCAGCAGCCAGTGTAATTCAGATGACAATTTGACTTTTTCTATTTATATTCCTAAAGAAGTCAATACAAAGTTTCGTTTCCTTTTCTCTTATTCCTAGATGAGCTGTCATGAGAAAATAAGTTCAGGGCAATAGGGTTTAGTTGTGACATACCTAAGAAACCTGAAATCTTTTATTCCAAATGAAAAATATCAGTAAGCAAAGGTGATTTTTGTTTACTGTTCCCTACCATATCCCTGCCCTCTCAACGTCCTGCAGCGGGTACATGTGGGTTTTTAACATGCTGGTCTGGTCACCTGCATCTCCTCTCTGTTAACAGCTGTCAAGACACTGAACTCCTGGCAAGCAGAAATGTCTGGTTGCAGAACTGTGTCCTTGCTGCCTAGCTGGGGAAAGCTCTGCTTTACTTCACTGTCTGCCTCCTGCCATTGTTTCAAAGGACACTGTGTAGTGGGGTGTCTAATGGGTGAAATGCTTTTCTGGGGAGACAGCACAAAATACAAGGAACCTGAAAAGAATGAACTCGCTGTGTGGTTGGGGGGAGTGGGGCATAAAATTCAAACCAAATATCTTACAGCAGTAAGACTCGTTTGTAGAGAGACCTCCAATGTTAAGATTGTAAGCCGATCCTGTTCTGCAATCAGAAGGAGATGAAAAATGAATGTTGTGGACCCTGCAGTCTTGTAGTCAACTGGGAACTTGGGCATGTGTGAAGCTTCCAACACATAAGCAGCTGCATTGAAATTGGTGCTCATGATTAAACCTCTTCCTGAATCAGGATCTGGTTGTGAATTATTGGCTTAGTTCTAATTCTTGCCACATGAGACTGCTTTTAAATCTAAATTCATTCATTAATGTTTATAAGGCACACTGAGATCTTCCAACATGCATGACACTATTGAAATGTTAAGTGTCATTATAACTCCTGCTTGCAGAAACAGCTGAAGATGGATTTACTTTACGCACAGACAGTAATAGCTCACTTGGAACAGTTACACGTTCTATTGGATAAATAACAGGAGTGTTATAAATTGTAGCAGTGATATGTTTACATAATAGATGGTAACCACTCCAGAGGAGCTGTAGCAGTCAGCTTAATAATAGGCATTTTGAAAATGATGTAAATATATGTATATGTGAGGAAGTAAAAATGGCTGTAGGTGATAGAGAGCTGAGAGTTCTTGGTAAATACTGTGTGTTTTCAAATCTGTATTTCAATGTTTTTGTGCAAACATGTCTATTCAGTGGCTTAACATGATAGCAGAGTAGAAAACAGTTGTATTCCATGGCTGTCACTAATGTATACACCAGTGCTGTTAGATGCACTACGGATGGGCTATACAGTGGGTTGCTGAATCTGCAAGTCAGACAGTGCTGCTAAAAGCTTTCAGACATGTTTGTTCCCCAGGATAACTTCCTCCATCTTCTTATCCCCCTTTTGGCTGTTTACCTTCACTTCAGCTTCCTCCCACACTTCAGAAATTGCGACCCCTTTATTTCTGCCAAGCACGTTGCCTGTCCTCCATCTGCTCAGTGCCTCAGGAAATAAAGTCCTCCCAGCTTTGTTCCCTGGCTTCGTAGCATTTACCTGTCTCTTTTTTACCTTGCCTTGCCTTAATTTTTAATATTCTGCATAGTGAAGTTCTGGTAAAGAATGAAACAGTATGAAACTGTATCTTCTGTATACCTGTTAACGATTGTACACACTGTGTTTGAAGGTAAATAATGAGGTAACATTAACTGTAGGATTGAAACCAAATTCTTGTCTGGAGCTATTCTGCAGATGTTTGTGAAAGATTTTTTTCAACAAAAGCAAAAATGCTTTTTTGACCAAAAGATCTTTTTCATGGGGAAAAGCATATTTTGATGAAAATCCTTAATTTTGGACAGGTAAAAAGGGGGGAACATAAAAATAAGGCATCAATTTAGTTTCTAAATTAAAAAAAAATTAGGAGCACAATCATGATACAACTTTTTTCTCTCAAAATATCCTCTCAGAAATGGT
Source organism: Cuculus canorus (assembly GCF_017976375.1). NCBI lineage: Eukaryota > Metazoa > Chordata > Aves > Cuculiformes > Cuculidae > Cuculus > Cuculus canorus. Next base: position 117,291,883 of record NC_071402.1, read on the forward strand.
CATAAGTATCTGCTTTATTCTGTAGCTATTTTGATACCCCTATCATTGTAAAGTTCGTTTAAGAGCTTTCCACATAGTTCTTCCACCAGTTTAAGAAAATTACCTGGACTGTATCACTCTTCTTGGTTTTCTCATCTGTTAAAAAAACAACAACAACAAACTCAATTTTTTAAGTAATAAGGATAAGCAAAAAACAATTTAAAGCTTATTTTTAAGATTGACACTATTTTTAGTACACTAAAATAACAAGCCTGAAGACAGGAAAACTAGTCAACAAGGAGCGATGTTAACATCAAATGTGGGGGCTGGCAGACCAGGAGAACTCTGCTCTTACAGCATCTGTAGAGTTAAGAATCATGCTGCTCTTTCCATACTTATTTGATTTCTGCTTCTCTCTAATTGTGTGCCATTTGGGCTCCCATGACAGAAAAGTTTCCTATGGTGCAAGTCACAAAAGAGACCAGAAATCAAGCTGCCTTTTCAAATCCCAGCAGGACTCTGCAGGGCTGCAGACAACTACTGGGTCAGGTGGGTCTTCTGGTGTGCACCAATGCCGGTGGAGCTCGTGCTGTGGGGGTACAGCAGAAAGCCCCATCACCTGAGGAGGAGTCCTTCAGTTCTCCTTGCCCCGAGTGGCAGAGAATGTGATTTCTCCACTTGGGCCCTAAGGGGTGACACATGAGGAGGAGGTCTGGTGGAGCTGGAGGAAGGAAAGTTTGTCTGTGGACAAACTGCGATCAGTTTGTCAATTATGGCTAGCAATGAGAAAATGAAAAATTTTCTTGGGGCTGAGACTGAAGGGAGTTCTCCACTCCCCCCAAAGCTCTTGTGTAACCAGTTTATTCGTTAGGCATCTCCCTTCACCAGAGGATGAACCTGGACTACAGCATTAATGACCCGTTGCAGCTTAGATCCAGTGCTTTTCCCCTCCCCTCTGCTGTGTAGTTCTCAAGTCTCTTTCTCTACATCTATGGCTGGAAGCCAAACAGAAGTCAGGAATAGAAAGGTTTGGCCATGAGTCCTTTGTCAAAGTTGAGAGAGAGGAACAGCTTTGGAGACTATATGGCTTTCCACATTGTTTATAAGGATTGTTTAGAGTTTGAATAAAACTTACTGTTGAGTTTTGATTTGTTTTTTAACTTATTGACCTTCAATAGTGTCTAGCAGCTAAATAGATTTTACTATTACCTATTTCAGATGCCTGTTTTAAAATCTGTTATAATACTTTGATCCAGATTTATCTATGATTTTATACAGATTTTGATTCCTTGAGGATTCTCTTGCCAAACTACAAGTAATATCTCAGTGTTAGAGTACATGGCAGATCTAGAGGCTTACAGTGAACTAGAAGATGCCTAGGGGAGGTGAAGAGTTTAAATTTCATTCTTATCTGTGTGTGCAGCAACTGGGTTATGATGAGGACATGCTCAAAAGATTGATTTTCTTTTCCTGTTAATACAATGGAGGGATGAGTCTTTTCAACTACAGAAAAACCACACCCTAACATAACAAAACCCCCACCCTGTCTCTGCTCAGTTCCTTTCATAAAAGCCCCATGCTATGGGCAATAACGTTCGTTTTAGATGAAGCAAACTGGAGAGGTACGCATTTGGGGGTATCTGACTTACAATGCTGCCCATTCTAGTTATCTAGAAGAATGTCTAGGGACCACACCTCATCTTACCCTAGGAATTGCTGAGAGCTCTGTGCTTCATCAATGTTCAGTCTAGCTGTGGGACTGGGACAATTTCACTTTTCATATTAAATGTCTGAGCTCTTCCTGGGCACATGATTTTAACCAAAATGTGGTATTTACAGTATATTCATTTCTCATTCATTTTGCAACATCAATTGTCATTATAAAAAGAGAGACTTACAGGAAATATCAGGGGGAAAGGCAAAAGTACAAAAGTTTCCACCAGCAAGACACTGGGAAACTGAGAGACGCACAGACCAAAAAGGAAGAAAGACATTACCAAGCAAACCCAGCTGGCATGGGTCAACATTATTCTTCCTAAAATCAAAATGTCATGGCAGCAGCAAGAAGAGAGGTGTATAGTGTGATATTTTAACTGGGCTGATTCGTGATAGACTCACAAGACTTGCAGAGAGACAATCCCAGTGGCAAGTAAACTTTCATCAAGATGCAGGTCATTCTCTAGCCCTCTCTGTCCTTAAGACAAATCATTAGCCCAATGAGTGAATTTTGCTTTTGGGTTTTTATTCAAGCAGTAAGTGAAGCTGGATGGGAGAAAGAACTAATCCATACAGTAAGACCCATTGTTAAAATTTTTATTTTGGACAGCATATTTGGGAGTGTTAATTGAGGTACAAACTGTTAAGAGATTTTTCCCACAAGTCCTTCAAGGTCCAGCCCAGTAATTCAAGTTAAGTTGTTCTGAAGAACAGTTTATCTTGACCAGATAGCCCCTCTCTCAGTATCCAGTGAGGAGTGAGATTGACCCATAAGCATTATATCTAAACACCTCATCTAAATAAAAAAAATATTTCTCTGTCCTCTCTTCCTAATATTCATTTTGTGATGATGAATTAATTGCAGCCGTAATTTTTTTGTTTCAAAATGCTTAGGCAAATCTGTTACTGCTTGCCACTGAAATGCAGAGTTAACTGGGAATTGTAACTATTTCTTATTATCTGCAGAAAACTGTTTTGTTTTTTCTATTTTTCCATCTGTCACTATTTTTTTTGAAGAGATTTCATCCGTTGAGGCACAAAAAAGACAAACAGATTTTATTGCTTTATTTCACCCGCACAACCGGATTAAAAACAACTTTTTGCTGAGAATACACTCAGCTTTTGATACTGTGGGTGAGGAACTCCTCCAAATCATTGTGTGACAGTAGGTAGATCTAGTACATGATTCACATTTCAGTATGTAATGTGCTTTTCTTTCCAAGTTGTAGCATTTATTAATAATGTTGGTGGCAGCATTTGTCATCAGAAGAAATAAATGCAGGACACGTATGGGTATATATACATCCATGCATAAGCACATAATTCTAGTGTGTTGCTTTATGGAGAGGTGCCTTATGGAGTTACTAGACTATTAACACTATCTGAAGGTACTTATGTTTGCATTGTAAAATCTGAAAAGAAAGTAAATTAACTATTGTGACACCAAGGGAGATTTGGCAGCTGAATAACTAAGTACTTCCTTGCATACAAGGGTAGCAGGGCTGGTGCTGTGAGACTGACTAGGACCTTCTGGTGAGGCTGCTTAGTTCGTAAGGCATCTCCACCTCTTATTCCCCTTCCTTATTTCTATGTTAAGTAAGACAGTTTCAAGTCTGAATATTATGTCTTCTTTTCAAATTTTAAAAGCATTTAAATAAGGCCCTTTTGAAGAAGCTTTTTGGCCTTGATGCAGGAGTTGTTTCTTAGAGGAAGGCAGCCAGCAAATTACCCTTGAAACAAAAGAAGAAAATGAGAAAAACAGGCCCAATGGGAATGATTTACAGGCAGTCTCAGTGAGACTAGCAAATGGAATAAAAGCCAAGACTACAAAAGAAGGCAATGCAGAAATGAGATACTGATCTCTCTGCAAGACACACTGTCCCAGAATATAGGATCAACTCAACTGAGCAGCAATAAACAAATAAGCAGAACCCAAAAAAAGCTTACAGTATTTGGGATGATAAAAAACTTAAAACCATTCTGAAAGCCATTTTAATACAAAGTGAAGAGGAGAAACAACACAAATTTTGAGTAAACTGCAGTATACTGTGTCTCATAAGAAAGTTGCCCAGCCCCCAATATGTGACATGAGCATATATTATGTTTCAAGACCTTCTTAGCACTGGCTGACCATATCTTGGTATTTTGAAAAGCACCTTAAGTGCAGGGCCTTGTTTCTGTTCAGCTGTTTCTAATGGTCAATGCCTGTATTTGCTCATCTCTTCCTGAGAAACTTGGCCCTCAAATCCACACACTCCAGTCAATTCTTGGATGATGATTTGGAATTTAGCACTGATATTTTTTTTCCATTAAAAAAAATAGCAAAACTGAAATTTTTTAAGGATAATTAATCACTTATGACAAAATTTTAATTGGGAAATATTTTTCAGTTCCAGGAATTTGTGACCCAATTGTAAAAGTTAGAAATGCTTTCAGTCTAGGTTTTAGAAGAACTAGTTCTAGTGATTTGCTCAGTCCCTACTCATAACCATGTGGCCAAAATCCTTAGTTCAGTAAAAATAAAATAAAAGCAGATATGCAGTTTGCAATCAGCACATCCAATTTTTGTTTTAAGAACAGATTGTTCACTGCAGCAAAAATCTATTTGTGATGGAATAGCACTGAGGAGTTTCCCACACTACAAGTCAGGCTCTTTTAACTAGACTCTAGAGGTTGTTATTCCCTAGCCTGCTTTTCTAGCTCAAGGACATGGTAGAAAGAAATGCAGCATGAGAAAGCCATGTGGCACATTGCATTTACCGCTGTCTTTGAGACCAAAACCTGCACTATCCTGGAGCTGATCATGACCTCTCTCTCATTTGAGATGTTGTGGCCATGCTAGATCTAGCTCACAGAGACTAAGAGTGTAAGGCATAAAGGTACTCAAAATCCAGCTTGTTCTGCTTTTCTACTGGACATGTAGTGGGGGAACTAAGAGCAGTCACCTGCAGAGGTAGAATGGAGAAGCCACTGCTCCGTAGCCTCATCAGCAACCCACTCTAAGAGATCTTGAGGAATATAGTTAGGTAAATTTTCTGCAGTGCTGTCAGAACGTAGCATTTGATACAGAAAAATGTCTTTGGTCTGTAGTTCTGCTCCAAGTCAGAAGGCATTGCGTTCACTCCGAAAGTGTTTAAATACATATTTTAAAGCAAGAGAAAAAATATTTTAGATTGTCAGTAATGGGTTGCAGAAAAGAGGAGGAAAAAGAAATGCATAAAAGTTAAGTAAATGTTAATTGCTGCATGAATCAGTTATGTAATATGCACCCAAAATCACTGGTAAGAAATTAAAACATGGATTTCTTTATATTCAGAATGAAACTCTTCACTACAGTATCTAGTAGCTAGAATCATTAAACAACTGTGAATCCATGTTGGAAGTGTTTTTGAGTTTATTTTAAACCAAAGGCAAAAGGACAATAGTCAATTAAATACAATGTTTTGGAAAGACTTTCCCTGGAAAATAGATATATCTTTTGGGGTATTCATGATCCAGCGGGACAGTTACTAAATGATCTTTTTTGCTGCTTCATAGTCAAAGGCAGAGCAGCTTTCCAGAGTGAATGGAGCTGGGTGAATCACATGGTCTATGGCAAGCTCTGGAGTGCTTAGCAAATGAAGTCATCCAGACAGGATTAAACAGAATCTTGTTTATGGAAAATGAGTTTGGGCAATTGGCTTAGCCTAAGCACATACTGTTCTTTTTTACCTAGGCACATACGGCTTTCTGCAATAAAGTAGTCCCGTCACAGGCACCAAATGTTCCTGGTTTTGTTTCATAGAAGTGGATCTTCGGGGAAGGAGGCTGGCCTATCTGCTCCTCTGATTTGCCATAGTCTTGGCAAGCTCCTCAATATATACAGCAGTCTGTGCTGCAATTTTTTTCTAATGAAATCCTACGCTTTTTGAGGTCCCTGTGTCTTTTCCAAATGAGGCCGCCAAGAAACACATGAAGCATATATCAGCTGCAATTAGAAAATGGTATTTTTAAATTATGTTGGTACTTTAAAGCATAAACATTCCTCTTCATATGCATCTAAAATGCATAAATGCACCAGCTGTGAGGTTTTTCCTTTACTTCAGCTTATGAAAAATTCCAAGAGATCAGGAAATTTAGAGCACAAGAATGGTTTATTTTTATACCTATTTCCCTTGTCATTTCCTTTTCCAGTTCCAGTCCCTCTGAGAAGAACCGATTAACTTGAGACATTTTCCACGTTCACTAGTATCTTCATTTGAAAAAATGCAGAATTGTTTCAAGATTGGTATTTTATGCCCATTAAACTATGATAATGTTGCCTGTCAGAGCACAGCAAACAGGGTAAGTGCTAAAGATGTAAAATCTATGAATAAATAAAAGTGCTGAATTTTGCATCTACATCTGTATCAGAATGGAACAGAGGGCATTACAAACAGCAGGTTGCTAAATAAAATGTGCAGGTTAGTGGCCATAAATGAAAAGGTGATTGTTGGTGCTGTTGGAGCTAGTTGCTGGAAAAGAACCCGATTAGCACTTTGCAATAGAAGAACAAACTCTCGTGACTTCAGCAAAACTTTTTAACACTGTCAGGCACGTAAGGAGTAACCAAAATGTCACCTAGGCTACATGGTACAACCAGAGACACAGACGTGCCCAGTCTCAGTGCCATCTGTGAAGCTCTGGACCCACATGGCATCTGCTGCCAATACTACTGCGTGCTCCTCTTCCCCCTCTTCCTCCTTTCCTCTCTCCTCCTGCCATTTTAGAGACGACACAGCCACATTGTCATGAGCACAATCAGTAGCAGAGGTAGGTGGTGGGGAGGAGTACAGTACATGTCAGAGATAAGAGCTGGTCCCTTAACACATATGGACTTCTTACCTGATTTGGCTGGCTGGGGAAATTGTTCTATTCCCAGAATGCTCCATAGATGTCAACTTTGGGTTTAGGGCTGATACTTTGCTTCTTTTCTTCTTGGTAGAAGTAGAAAAACACTATGTCAGTGGTTGAGAGTTACTTTTGCTGCGTACAGACGCTTCTCTGCTGTTTACCACTATATTTCTATAGGCTATATTACGTACCATATTTTTATTATTATTATTTTTAGTGAAAACATTTTCTTTTCCACTGCTCTTTTCTCTTTTACTACTGAGGGGGCTGGAACTGGCTTAAACTGTCCAGCCAAAATTGTTTGTAATATCCAGAAACCCTCAAATGGCATAAGACCAAGGTAGGTGGTTCTTACATCCACTCTTCTCAAGTCTTTGCTATGAAGATGTGAAGACCATTGTACATTTTTCCTGCAAATATTTCTCAGATGTAGGGTGAACATCAGACATCAGCCAATGGTGTACTTAGGTGCAACCACAAAAAGTTTTTGGTTTAGAAATAGAAAAGCCTGTGTGTCAGCAATTGTCACATTTCCTCAGGCTACATTCTGTATTCTTTCTTTCTTGCTGTGCTGAGCAAATTGTCATAGAGCCATCAGTTCTCACTAGACTGGCAACAACCCTGCTCTGACCCATTTACCCAAAAGGGCTCTACAGTCTCTTGCAGTGACAGTTGCCTAGCACAGACAGGTCTGACACTATTTTTTGGTGAAGTTCCAGCAACTCGCTCTGTAGTTCCTAGCTGAATCTGTTTTTTCCTATTATTAGTGGTTTTAAGTTGCCAAGCTCAGCCAGCACTTCAGACTTGGGGTTTACAGCTGAAGTCAAATACAGTCATTCTGAAAGGAGCACTGGGATCTAGTTGCTGCTTAAACAAAGTGGCTGGATCTTTATTAGCTTTGTATCAACTATTAAAAGTAGCGAGAGAAAGAAGAGGGAAGGAAAAGTATTTGTAGTGGACCAAAACTGTCACCCCACAAATGAAGTGGAGGAACCTTTCATAATTCTTAAACTGGTCTCACCAAACCTCTGGTAAGGTTTGAGAGGCTTTTAGGTTAGATGCCTTTAGTTCACAAACTCCCGTTTCTTCTACTCAGAAAATCCAGTGTGCTGTTAGGTGAAAGATCAAAGTTTTCCTGACTAAGTTATCAAGAAATATTACAACTGCCTTCAATAACTGCTTGCAAAATATTGTTCCTCTTGGAAACAAAAAGGGTCACATTTTTAAGCATAGGGCTTTGTATACGATTGCTACGTTGTAGCTTCAGACATAGATAAGAGAATTCTAAATGCAAAATTTAATGAGTAACATAATAGCTGTTTGAGTTCTTGATAGATGCAATATGAATGGTAAGTTTCTGATCTCCATCACAAACAGCACCGAATACAGCCTCCACCTCTCAGTCATATTTGCTGAAGAAATTCAGTATCTATTATACATTGCCTAAATGGTTTCATTATGCATAGAAGACAAATCTGAGCCAAATATTTCAAGCATTTTTCAGAGTTTGTAAGTACAGTATCTTATAACAGAAAGCATTTCAGTGTCAAAGGGCTGCAAAAATCTCATGGGTAAGAATGTTATGCATAGGGCAGTTCACCTCAGAAATTATGTTTAGCTTTTTAAAATAACAGTTTTTCCTATTTTAATCAGCTTAATTCTTCAATATCCTATACTTAAAAATACAGGAAACAAGAATTAGACAATGGATAAAAGAACCCATAATAACTAAAACAAAATTTCCTCCCATGAAGTCAGAGAGCTGAACCTTGCAGAAATATCAAAGTACTGCATATATTTTCTGTGCACTAAACTAAATATTTTAAAATACCATAGAGGCTTTTAAAAATAAATATATTACTTAGAGCACTATTCCTCCTAAGAATATTTTTAAGAAACACAATTGTGTTTTATGTTTCTATATTGTTCAAAAGAAGAAAATCTGATGAAGCAGAAGCCAGAAAGCAGAGCAATATTGTGGTGTTCCTGTAGAAAAATTAACAAACAACAACAAAAAAACACTATGGGGAAAGATGTACTGAGCTATCCAAGGCTGAGAGTATAAAGGCAGTGAGGGGAATCACATATGCCACATCAGGAAAAGGAAACCAGATTTAAGCTAAGTCAATCCCACTACACAGTATAAAAAGGATGACCTAAACATAGACAGGTATCCTGTTCACTTACTTGTCCCTGCCATGCATCTCTGAATTTCAATGGCTGATTAAGGATTTTGGAGCTTTTTACATTCTCATGAGGATATAAGCTCTCTCCTTGACAGTATACTGACATGAAAGATGGATGCTTGTGAAAAGAAATCCCAAACATCCTCAAGCCAAGCTTAGAGCTCTCCATCTCAGCGTTGTTCATGGAGTTGACTGCATACCATTCACTCTGCTCTGATCATTAGTGATATCTGTGCCTGTGCAACAAGGAAGAGGGAGTGAGAGGCCCATAGCACCTTCTGTGAAGAAAGGTTGTCTATTGTTTGTGAATGTTTTCTAAATTGTCCCAAGTCTCTATGTTCTGATGCCACAGCTGTCTTTGCAGTGGAAAGATCAGCAATAAATGTTACTCAAACCAGGATTTTATTAGCTTAGGAAGAGTTGCAGCTAATTCTTGTGAGTGTTTTGTCTCATGAATTATGACTTTGGGTTTGATCCAGCTTCTGCTGAAGTCAACAAGAGCCTTTCCATTGACAATCAAGAGAAGCTGAATATCATAGACCTACAAAGTCAGTAGTCCTTGGGCAAAACTCCTTTGGCTTCAGCTGGATAGAAAGCAGCCCCAGAAGACTGCAAATATTTCAGATGGAGTTATATACTTGTGCTGGCACAGCAGACAGTTTGGTTTTATCTGGATACAAAGAGCATTTCCACAAACTTCTGGATTTTTGCTGGTTAGAGCAGAGTTCTATAATTCACAAAATACTGCACTACAAGTAGCAGATATATTCCTTACTACCATGGGTCAATGTGAAAGACTTGGTGGGAAAAAAACCAGCTTGAGAGAACTTGCCAAGTGCCATATTGACACATACGCTAAATGGCTGAGTGCTCTTGGGAGTCGACTGCGTCTTTGGATTTGAGCATTTGGGCGCATCCGTGCATCATCAGAACACTAATGCAGCCGTTCTTGGGGTTATTAAATGACTGGGCTTGTACAGAGTGAATGATTGACTTGGAGGGGGATAAGCCTCCTCCCTGTGCCTGAGAGGGTCCTTTAGAGAGACATTTTCCGTGTTTGCTCAAGTTTCCTGCAGAGATTAAATATGGGGAGTGAGGCTCTGACCAGAACTAGTGTAACAGGGTGGGAGAACTTCACAGACAGAAAAATCACTATGGAATTCAAGTTCTTCAGCACAAGGACATGTTAGGAATGGACCAAGAACAAAGGCATGAACAGATCTCTAAAATCCTCAGTTGGACCAGACAGGTTTCAAGTCAATGGACACTGAGCTACCCATATCTGGAAGTAAACACACTATGAGGGGGAATAGAAGAGGTACATGTGTGGTGGGGATGCCAGTTTCCCTGTTAGAAGATCTGGCATGTGTCATGCACTGGCTGATGTTAATGAAGCAGACTGTGTTTTCCTTATTGCCTGGCTTTGCTAGTGTATTTGTTCATGCTAAGTCTGTGCATGTAAAAAGGACGTTATCTCTATCTTTCTTTACCTTATCATCCCTTCAATGGACAAATCTGACAGGTGGTTGCTGCCTTTACCTCCGTTTGTGCATGACCTCTCCTGAGAACAAACACTGTACATGGAAGTTTTTCACTGCAAAATTTACAGCTGTATTACAAATATTGTACACACACTTAAAAAGATGTCTAATCAGCATAAAATAATGTGGAAGCCCTTTTAGGGTAAATTAGTGAAGGAAAACCATATCCTTCCTCTCCTCACACAACATCAACAGATACCATTATTACGTATGTGTTCCTGTCTCAAGCCCAATCACATGTACTGCTACATATTGAAATGTCTGCACATTAGACAGTTACTTACTTTGAGCAGCTTCAAAAATTACAAGCAAATTTTTAAGCACATTCTGTGCTTCATCCTTATGGCACAGTTCCTGTTATCCATCAAGTCTGTTTTAAAATAGGACGTGTTTTTGGTACTGCAAAATCAACAGTGCTGGAAAGTTGGCAGGTATGCTTGTTTAAACAACATTCCCAAGTAGTCTCCTGGCAGGTGTTTCCAGAGTACTTTGAGCACAATTCTTTGGATGGGATATCTGCCAAAGTACATAGCAACAGGGGGAAAAAAGTGTTTTCCTTTCACTGCAGTTGGGACAGTGCAGTGTTTTAGATGCTGCACTTGCATCCATTTCAGGAGCTTATTTTGGCACAAGGTCAGAGCCTATACAATGGTAAAATACACAGCATCTTCCTGCCTGTTTAACTCAAGTGAGCTCCAGCATACCAACTGGTAGGTTATCTTCCTGGCAGTGGGCCTGCCTCTGACATGCCTCTTGAACCATTCTAGTCTTTCAGCTATATAAAAACCCTTTACTTTAGACCTCCTTACCATAGACTGTCATGCTGCAAGAGTTTCTGCAAGTTAAGAACAAATGTTCATTTCACAGCTGGCCAAAAGAGCAAAGTGAGGAGAGTGGGTGAGATGGGAGAGGAATCAGAGAAGCTTTGTCTACCTGGCACTGATTTCTGTTCCAGCTGAACCTGGCTTTGCTTAATTGAAACCTGTCCTTTAGATTTGGAAAACACATGACTGGTTTTATAATCCTTCTGGCAGCCTGTCCACTTCTCAGTATGTGTTCTAGACCTAAAATTACCCTCTGTATTATCCATGCACAAATAGCCTTGTAGATTTGTATACTCTTAGATACATACAGGCACTCTCTGACCTAAAATAGAAACAGGTATGTGGAACAGTAAACAGACATCAAAGACTAGAGGAAACATTAACTGAGGGATATGCTGTTTTGAGATTTAAACTTCAGTGCTGTGCTGAAATAAGCCCTGTTCAAAGACATGGTCACAGCATGTTTGGTTGTTCAACGAGTACTTAGTAGTCTAACACCAGAGCTGCAGCTGCAGCTGACTTGCACTCATGCAGCCTTTGCACAGGTAGTGGAGAGCTCTACACCACAAAACTGGTTTCCAAAATAAGGGCTTTCATCTCAAATCCAATTCTTGCTCCTGGTTGTAAAGAAAAAGACCTGTGTCAAACAAAGACCTTGCATTTTCCTGTGTGTGTAGGCAGACTAATAGAAGTTTCAGATGTGCCCTACTCAAATAACTTCAGAACCCTTGACCATCAAAGCATGCAATGTAAGCATCCATACTGCCAGTTATTTCACTTGAGCTGTTACTGTGCACCTGATGCAATTCAACAACTGCCTTCTTACTCACCCCTTTTCTCACCTGCTCCACTGTCTACATAGTGAGTTACCAACACCTCCACCTCTCATTTGTAACTTCTGCAAATTGCCATAGGTTCAGAAACCTGTAATGCTCTGTAAGCTGCAAATGACAATATCATGTGGTAAATACTGCAGGCAGGCAAACAGTGTGGGTCGTAACTTTGGCCTCTCTCATTTTGTAAAAATCTCCATTTCTCTATTGAAATTGTCTAGAAGAAAATGTTCAGGTTGCTGGAGCAGGTGGCCATCAAATTCAGCTGACCTGGCTACCAAGTATGTGGACTGGCCAGCACCTTCCCTTGTCCTTTGTAACTGCCAGCCTTCATGTTTCATTGAACCTGTCCTGTTTTCCACCCAAAATTCACCTTGTCGTGAGCTAGAAATAGGCCTTTCTGTAGAGGCTAGGCTTTTCTAAGGAGTTATGACTCCATCTGTCTTCAAAACTAATTTTAAAGCTCTCCTGTTGTGAGTATTCTATAGGTCACTGTTTCCATTACTTTTCTTTGTCTTTTATGTATAAGTAGAAGGCGAAGCTTGTGTTTGTTATTGTATATTAAATAAGTTAGAGAGCCTAGGTGTACCACATATGGACAGGGACACTGTGGGACTAGGCACAGTGAAAACATGACACAAACACAGGCAGCCCATCATCAGACATTTCCTTGTCCAAGTGTAAGGGGTGAATGAGCAGGAGAGCACAAGGACACAGCTAAACACTACAGGATAGCACGGTAGGTCTGAGCAGCCCTGCTCTTATTACACTGTGTCATTACGAGCATTGCAAAAAGAAACTTTCCAGCAGGCCTTGGAATTAAAAACTACTGTCCAAGAACAAGTCATCACTTCAGGGGAGCCCAGCACAGATAAGATACTTAAATACCATTATTGTGGGGGACAGTCTACAGTATATTTTTTATAATAAGTCCTTAGTAAATTGTTTTGTATTACTTTGCATAATAACTGTTTTAAAGAGTGAAAAAAAAAAGAATCATGAAACAAAGAAAATGTGCAAAGCATCCAACGGAATCAGATATTCAATTTCAAGTTTTGGTGTTTGACTTAAAAAACCACTTCTCAGTGGTACACACAGATACTATTGGGGCATTATAGCCACATTAGCTAAACATAATTTTTTCTTGCTCCGTAGACAGAGTCTAGTTGTCAATCATTTAATATTCTCAGAGGGTGGCATTCGTTTTGATGCTGGCTCTGTCCCCGTGGGAGAAAGTAATCCAAGAAAGTAAATACAAATGCTTTAATTGTGAGTAAAACAAAATTTGAGTGAATATGTCCAGAAATATTTATAGTATTTGGCAGTCTTTGTTGCTTAGATTAACAATAGAGTGAAGAATACTAGTATTAGTACTGCTTGTAAAAAAGGCTATATTCTGGTCGTTATTGGAATCCTAAGCATTTCCAGGTGTTGTGTGTGGTTTACAATGCTAAGGATGGAAATTTTCCCAGCCTCCTTTTCCTTTTCGTTTTGGCTTTTTCTACACTTGTGAAGGATGTTAGACTGATATGCCTAGAGAATACTCATTTGTCTTGCCACAGACCATATATGCTCCTGAAGTTTGGGCTTGTCTACTCTGACCTATGATTATATTTCTTGTTGGACTTAATTTCTTTGTTTGATCTATCTGCCTTCTGCAGATAGTGGGGTAAGGCTATCACCGTTTTCCATTCAAAAAACCTGATTCCACTCCAATTGCATAAACCCACCATGGGCATCAGTGTAAACACAATTGCCTTCAGTGATGATAATGTTTTCTAGTCATTAACATAGTAGGCCAGACAAAGATTAGTGACCTAAAAACCTCAGAATTACTTTATAATCCTGTAAATCTCTGGATTCCTCAACCAGAAGATAGACTGGCTGCATCTGACCAGTGGTCAGGATGATGGAGCTTCCTGTTCAAGGGAACAAGGAATGTATGTTCCCTTAATAGTGCGGATTACGCATGTATTCTCAAACAATTTGCCTTTCACTGCTGGGGTTTCATGAAAACTATTACTTCTGAAGAAGCTTCTTTAGGATAGTAAGTGCTACTGTTGGGAGGGTACATTATTGGTGTAGTTTTTCTTAAGAAAAAACTTTAAAGGTGTGTGATCCCACAAATCCGCATGAGTCAGACAGGTCCTTGGAGATAAAGCTATAGAAACAGCAACAAAAATTTTGGAATAAGGCATTTCAGCAGTTTTCCAAACCTTATGGGACACTGACTAACATTCTTACAGATATTTTTTGAAAGAGGAATGTTCCTAAGTATTTTACTTCCCTTACAGTTCTGGATGTAACTTTACTCCAATGCTGGCACATTTTTCTCTAGAGTGGGCAAAGGTCTTGCACACAAGGTGGAATTTCTGTGAGTGTGATTGCAACATGCTTCCTCCAGAGAACCTGACAAGGAGAACAGGGAGGAATGTGCTGAGCCATCAGTGTGGAGCTTTTTTGCCAAGCATGCTAATGCCTGTCATCCTCTTTGAACAATCACTTCTGAAATTTGTGTGCTTATCAGTACAACTGCCAAATTAGTAACAAGTATTCAGTATTAAATCGACTGCTTAAACTGCAAAGAAATCACCACTTCTTCTCTGTTGAGTGCAAGACGCATAATAATAATTCAGTGGATTCTTTTCTTGTAAAAAATAGAAATTACAACAAGTTTTAGAACAAAATGTTTTCTAAGCCTCGCTGAATGTTCACCAATTGCTGAGCTGGAGCCAGCTTTCAAATTTCTGTTTGTTTGGTGCTGTATCTAGGCACAGCTTCTAAATCAGCTTACAAGCACACCTCTGTGGAATAGATCCTGTCTAGTGTCTCTCATCAGCGTGTGCTGTCGTAACATTCATCTGCCAAAGACCAAGTACCAGTTCTGACACATCCCATTGCCTTCACTCATCTCACTGAGTGAAATATATCCAGATCTCTACTGTTTGGATTTTGTGACCAATTAATATAAGGGATAGAGTCTATCAGCTGGCTGAGTATTTTGTTCCATTACAAGGAACATAGACTTGGAAATTCCAGCCCACACAGCACAGAAGTGTGGAATAAAAAAAATTAAATATAGGAAAAATGAGAAAAAAGTAATGCGTTAGAACTGCCTGTTGGAAGCTAACTCACTTGCTAAGAAGACACAAGGACAAGGCTAGGAAGGCAAAAGAGATTCTAGGTTCTTTGGAAGGGTGCTATGGTTAGGACTCTCAGGAGAAGATTCTCAGTGAATACACTAAGACAAGATCATGTATTTAATGTAGACTGTTTTCATACAGGCTCTTGTCTCCTGAGCTTTGTCAACAAGACATAGAAACACAGAATCCTCGTATTGGAGATCCTCTAGGTCTGATCATCCTTGTAGCCCTCCTCTGGACCCATTCCAACAGTTCCATACTCTTCTTATGTTGAGGATTCTGGAACTGAACATAATACTCCAGATGAGGTCTCACAAGAGAGGAATAGAGGGGCAGAATCACCTCCCTCGACCTGCTGGCTACACTTCTTTTGATGCAGCCCAGGGTATGGTTGGCCTTCTGGGCTGTGAGCGCACATTGCCAGCTCATATCTTGCTTTTCATCAACCAGCACCCCCAAGCCCCTCTCTGCAGGGCTTCTCTCAATCACATCATCCCCCATTGTGTATTGAAAATGCAGATTGCTCTGACCCAGGTGTAAGACCTTGCACATGGCCTTCTTGAACCTCATGAGGTTCACACAGGCCCACTTCTCCAGCCTGTCCAGGTCCCTCTGGATGACATCCCATCCTTCCGGTGTGCCAACTGCACCACTCCCGGTGTGCCAACTGCACCACTCAGCTGGGTTTTATCTGCAAACTTGTTGAGGGTGCACTCGATCTAGCTACCTATATCATTGATGAAGATATTAAACAGCACTTGTCATGGATCTCCATCTGGACGTCCAGCTGTTGACCATAAACTCTTTGAATATGACCATCCAACCAATTTCCCCATCCACCAGACAGTCCACCCACCAAATCCATATCTCTGATTTAGAGAGAAGGATGTTGTGGGAGATCATGTCAAAGGCTTTACAGAAGTCCAGATAGATCACATCCATTGTTTTCCTGTGTCCACTGCCATGGTTACCCCATCATAGAAAGCCATTAGGTTGGTCTTACAGGAATTGCCCCTGGTGAAGCCATGCTGGCTGCTGCTAATCACCTTCCTGTCCTCCATGTACTTTAGTATAGCTTCTAGGAGGATCTGTTCCGTGGTCTTTCCAGGCACAGAGGTGAGGCTGACAGGCTGGTAGTTCCCAGGTTTATCTTTTCTAGCCTTTTTAAAAATGGGGACAATGTTACCCTTCTTCCAGTCACAAGGGACTTTCTCCTGACTGCCATGACTTTTCAGATATTATGGAGAGTGTCTTGGCAACCACATCTGCCAATTCCCTCAGGGCTCTGGGATGTGTCTCATTGGGTCCCGTAGACTTATATATGTTTGCTTCCTCACTTTAATAGTTGTTACAATTGCATTCCAATCTGTAACACCATCCAGTTTTAACTATTTCAGCTTTGCTTTAAAAAAAAACCTGCAGGACCCAAAAATTTGTTTACCCAATACAAAAATCTGTAATTATCTTCAGACTTCTTCAGCCAGTGGCAAATAGGCACCTCCTGAGAAACTACATCCTCTTTGGATGGGTTGAATACTCCTCCATACTGATTACAGAGGAAGCTTCAATAACCATTTCCGTAGCTGAGAAAACTATATTCTGGTAGGCTAATGTTAGGTGGGAAAAATCCTACTTACGGGGGGCCTAGCTTCCAGTCAGAAAGAAAGTTACGGGCCAAAGTTTATCGTGTGGAGTGAACATGTTTGCATTAGGCAAACATTTCTTTGTCACAAAGGCCTTCGGTTGCTGAGGACCAAACACATTCATGACATCGTTGTCCTCTCCCTGGAGTGGTTCTTGCTCTCTAAAGTACGACAGCCCTGGGACTGGCAGCAATGGAAAAGAGTGGCACAAGGAACAATGGGCTCGTAGCTGAGTTGTGCACAAATGAGGAAAGGAAGCCGTTTATCATCTCTAGGCCATAATGGAGAGCCACTTCCTATTAAGTAGAGAAACACAGAAACTGAAAAAAGAAAACAAGTAACTTACGTAATATGATCTCAGAGCTGGCTGATTTGCTAATGTAAAACACAGGATGGAAAAAAAAGGATGATAATACGGAACAGTAGGGCATGACTGCTGATCTCATAGAAAAAACATGCGGAAAATACTATACAAAACACTGGCAAAATGACTTCATGTGAAAGGCAGATTTCTTCTCTTCCAGTGGGCAGAATGTTCCAAAGGAACCCGCACGTGTCTGCCTATGTGCTCTTCCCCTTAGTAGGCATGCAAGTTCCTTGGGAATCACAGGGTCAAAAGGACAGTGTTTGGGTAACATACTGTCATTTTTTTGTTGTAGATTATAAACCTGTTAGATTGCAACTGAAATATTTTTTCCTTCTTGAAACCTTGCTGTAAGGCTAGGAGCATTTTCTGGGCTTTTGAGGGCTTGGGGGCAAAAGATAGTTTCTTATCAGGTGCAGTCACTCACCTATAGCTCTCTAGACCCAAATGGTAACAGAAGCAGAATTAGTATCAGGGTATGGCCTGTTTTTTACAACTGGAATCTGGACCATGGGCAAATGATCTCCCTACTAATTCCATGTAGTAACCATGTACAATTTTTATTATTTTCATAGTAGTTACGAGCAACTGAAGAAATAGGGGTTAGGGTTAAAAAAAACCACTGATGATACTGTAAGAAAATACAGATTTGCAACACAAAATTCCCCTTCTCTTTCTTGTACAGCAAAGAAGGTTTAACAGTGATTGCTTTAGGAAGAGATAATATGTTGTACTAAAACAAGTGATGTCCACTGGTGGTGCTTGAAATCTTTAGTATCTCCTAAAACTTTAGAAGGAATTTCTCCACGGGCCTATGAATTCTGACTCCCACTACCACATGCTCAAGTACTACACCCTTTTGCAATTATTGGCAGGATGAGTTTGACAGGGCTGATCAGGGGCTTGAGAAACAAAACTTTTGGCCTCTATTTCTCATGCAGATTTTCCTGCTCCTTGACAATTTATAATAAGCCTGGTCATTGAATGAGATCCCACTTGATCACTATGCTGAGAAGTGAACAGCTAACAAAAAGAGATTCCAGATGTCCCTTTGGAGATGAACATGGTTCTTTCCTGAACAGGCATCTCTCTATCACTTGACTGTAGATAAACGTGTCACATCAGCACTAATTGTGTGACCGCAGTCTCCATCACCTCCTTCCTCCCTAGCAAACCTGTTTTCTACATGTGTATTTTTGGAAACATCAGAGCAAAGACAAACCTGAAGTTTTAACCCTGGCTCAATAAAAAAAAAAAAAAGGTGTGGATTCTTTTTACTCTGAGTAATATGTGCTTGTTTCAGTGTTGATGTAGTATTTTGTCTTTAGTTTCCAGCTTCTCTGACACCTGGTGTTATGACACAGAGACACCTTCTAGTTTTGTGACCAGCCCAGTAGCTAAGCAAATTGTTATATTGCTCATAACTGTTGCATGCACTGTCTTGCAGTGCTAGTTTTATCATTAGGCTTAAACTAATACGCTTTTTTGTAAAGCAACCAGAAGTGCACAGATTTAGGCAACAGTACTTTTGTTAGGTCGGTTACTGAGCTGACTCAGATATAGCTTACACTGGCTTTTAGTTCTTTTTAAAGAGCTGTGCAGATGCCATGGCAACTGACCCAGGATAAGAGAGGCAGGCTGGGCATTACTAAATAAGGCTTTGAGCTTTTTAGTGCAGTTCACTGGAAAATAACCTGACCTCCATATATGTGGCACTCAATTGGGCTTTTAAAGTATTTTGTATTATTAAGAAAATGTTTTCATAATTTTTGGCCTGAGGCAAAACAGCCTTGGCATTTGCAAAGGCTCTGAAGATCGTTAATATTTGACTAGTCCCTATTGCTTCAGCAAACAGATCATAGGAATTGGCATAGGGTTTACAGAGTGTATCAGGAAGTTTATCTTTTTCTGCTCTTCATATAAGAAACATACATTACATAAAAAAAAATATTCTGAGCCATTGAGTTTACCAAGAATCGATCTAAGAGCTGCAACAATCCACAACAGAGATTAACAAGAAAGGGAGGAAAGCCAAAGACGGCACACAGGAGTTTTTTCATTCTATGGGGTCTAGAGCTAGGAGCAACATCGTAAAATAGAGATCTGTAAAAGGTAACGCCTCCCTGTTTCTGTTTAAATCTGAACAGAGCTGGAAACAACTGTCTCAGAAAGAATTGAAACACCATCACTAAAACTTTCTCCTGTGGAGTGCAACGTCATGGATTCTGGTGTACTTTTATTAGGCAGGTTTTAATCTGTTTTGGGGAAAGAAGATGACCTCTTGATGCAAGCCTTTCATGTATGTTACTGCCTCCTGACACAGAGCACAGGGCAAAGTACCATATAGTCTAGATAAGCAGATTTTTGTAATGTAAATTGTGCGCCACGTCTTCCTCTAAGAAAATTTTCTTTGTTATAACTTTCATTCTCAAAACAGATGAAAATATGTCATCTACCTCAATGAAGGGTTGAAATCTTAATCCCAGTTTTATGAGGTTTATGAAACTGATACATATTGTGCTATATGGGAATTAATCCCAGGTGACCGCTAGGCAAGGCTGGTGTCTCCAGTTACCAAGTGCTAGTCTCCTACAAGTACGTGTGTGATCTGTGTGTTTTCCAGTGTGTACAGGGTATTCTCTATTACAATTTAATGAGATAAAGACAAGTAGAATGTGCACACTTAATCAGTTCAAATGATAATATTTCCTAACACTGATCACCAACAAAGGCTTACAGCTGTTCAGGCTCATTCCAGTGAATAATAGCTTTCAAAGGAAAATGGACCGTAAAAAATAGTAGAAATCAGAATTTAAATAGAAGCAACTGGTATTCTTTCTGTCCCAATTACAGCACTGCAATTTTCCTTACTTCTGAAAGAGAACTCCTGGGACAATTTTCCCACTGGATTGTTCCGGGAAAAAAATGATAAATCTGTAAATTTTTGTCCATTTCCCTCTTGTGTGGTTTCTTCCTTTATCCTAAAGACTGTCTGATTCACATCCTTTTAATTTTATTGCCTGGGAACATGTTAGCTGTGGTATGGAAGTGACAAAGAGAAAGTGAGGGTTTGTGAAATCTTATGGAAGAATTAGGAAAAGTTTAAAGAAAGCATACTCTGCACACTGTAGAAACTAGTGATTTATCGATTGAGAAATTGTTTATAAAGTACTTGAAACTAGTTCAATGGAGCAAGGTCTATTACTTCACCTATTTTGAACTTGGTGGATTGTATGCGTTTCTCGAATTAGATCTACACCTTCTCTGCTCTTCGCCCTTAGTTTCCCCTTTCCAGGACATTTTTCTTTAGTGTTCGTTTTTTGTCCTTTGCTAGACTGTGCATATTCTCAACAAAGTTCTCCTTCTCTTTTCTCCTCTCTTCATCTTTTCCACTGTTATCTTGTCTTTCCTTTTCCTATAATAAACTGTTTAATCCTGTCTGTTTTCTAGCAGAGGCTGTAGTGGGTATATTCTGGCTTTCTTCTGTAGGGCTTGTCCTTCCATCTCAGATGTCTCTCTGACCACCACATCCTTTCCACTGCTTCATTTGACTGTGAGGGTGGTATTCCATCATCTAAACATAGGTGTCCAGAGACATTTTAGTGCTTTAGGGTATTCCCTAAAGCCTACATTTTTCTGTTTTGAATCCTCTCATAGGACCTGTGTCATTTGAGGATGTCTGAGATACTCTAGGATATCTAAACTGAACTTGGTGGTGATGTTTATGTATCTGAATTGTTCCCTTTTGACTCCTCTTCCTCTTTTCTGGCAAAAAACTTGTTCTTTCAGTGACAAATAGACAGTCTGCAGGCACAAGCCAGGCTGTCAAACGGCTCCTCTGTGGTATATGGACTTCTTGGGAAGGTCTAGTTGTTCCACTCATGAATTTTTCACAGTATCAACTTCCAATACTTCAGAGTTGTAGAAATATGAGTATGTCTTTGTGTTGCATCAAGGTTTGTCCCTTGATAAAACACATTTGCCACTGGGATATTGAAAAAAAAGAGAGATAAATTAATATCCATACTTGAATCCACATCCTGGCTTACCTCACCACATGTTTTCATAGGAGGCTTGACAGGAAGAAATGCATTCAGAATACCATCCCACTTCCAGCATTAAATCCTCATTTCCCAGTTTGTGATTTTCACTTCTCTGAATACCTTGTTTCACTTTACTTTTCCCGTGTAAGTTCCAGTGGAAATGCAGCCCAGACAGAAGTTTTGGATGTAAGTCTGCAAGACTGAACAAGAGCACCACTGGATCAGATTCTGATACCTTTTTAGTATCCTAGACCCTAACTCCATACAGAGCCTCTAGAGCAACTGTGAAGCACAACACTACTTCAGGTCTTTGAAAACAGTGGCAACAGCCTAATGCTGCACCCACTAGTATCTTGAGAAACTCCAAGGAATTCAGTATAATTCAACCAGGAATTTGGCTGCCCTTTCTTTTTTCTTTTCAGGGTAAATAGTTGATCTTAAATGCCAGATTATGAAACAAATTACAGAAAATGTGATGTTTTTCTAAGAAATCAATCCAATGTAACCATAGAATGTACCTTGTCAGCCTGGACTCTGTCGCCCTGGGATTTTCTTATATGTGCAAGTATTACTGGAAGGAATCAAAAGAAGTGACCTTTCAGAGCACTTTCTTATGGGAAGCAAAAGCCAGGCAACTCCTTTTTTGTGACATGGTTGTATAGTGCTTCTTAAAGACAGTCTTGAGCAAGGTGGGAACCCATCTGTCTGAAAATCACTTCCTTTGCCAGAGTTTGTATCTCCTCCTCAATACCTTTGCAAAGACAGAGTGGGAAATCCGTAGGCAGTCATTACCAGTTGTAGGTTTTGCCTAATTTCTTGTCCAAAAATCACATCAATTTTAGCCTAGTTTCCTGCCTTCAGACACAACCAACACTTTGAGATATAACTTAAGATAATGAACATTATCTTATGCCCTGAAGACTTCGAAGAGAAGAAACATTTTTAGGTCATAGCCTGATCTTTTGGGGCAGTATCGTAAAACAGTAGAAAACAAACACTTGACTGTGGAGACAAATAGTCAGGCTTCCTTCTATGTTTCTATTTTTTTCCCCTTTTTTTTGTAATTGTGAAGGATTATGTTTTTTCAAGAAATGTCAAGGTCTATAGTATAAATTTGTGCTATAGAGTCTGGGAGCTTGGCTCTTTTAACTTGTCCTAATACAGGGCAAACATGAGAAAGCAAGAGCCTAATGGTTATAATGCAAGAAGAGTTTAAGGAAAAGAGAAAAAAAAAAAAAAAAAAAAAAAAAGGAAAGATTTGAACAAAAAAAGAATTAGCAAGATTTCTGTTGCCTGTCATGGCAACACGGGGAGCTGAAGTGAGCCTGCCTCTGTTCCTCACCACGCTGCAGACCACTAGCTTTCCTTGCCATCACTGAGCATCTCCCCACTTTACCAGGTGGCCAGCAGTCAGTCGTCCCAGTCTGAGAAATGGCTAAACTGCATATATTTGTGGGGTTTGATAACTGAGACATTTTGCAAAAGAAGCCAGAGCCATCAGGGGAAGCATTTATAAAGCAACTGGAACCACTTCTTTCTAGTACTTTCCCAGATTTTTCCTGCCTCACCGCTCTTGTAGATCACTTTTCCTTCTCCTCTACCTTCATTTTCTCAGATACTTGGGTAGACACTCTAAAGTCTGTTGTTCAACAAAACAGTTGAACAACAAAAAAAATCCAAAAGAACAAAAAAGGTCTTTTGGATTTGCAGGGGGTTTATGCCCACACATAGTACAGGGCCAAAAATCAGTCTCCGCTGAAGGGGAGGAACTCCCCCTTAACTGCCTTTTAGCCCTTTCCTTAACTAGGGCTTTAAAGCAAAGAGAAGATATGAGGAACCAGGTTCAAAACTCTTAAAAGGATAAAGAATGCAACTTTGCTGGGAAATACTGTCCTAAATATTTCAGTTACAAATACAATGATTAAGAATCAAAAATATTTTTTTATCCATGCTAACACCAGTGTTAGGCAATAGCATTCAGTAGGAATTTCTATGTCATTGATTGTTGAGTCAAAATATTTTCGATGACAGGTCACAAAATCATTTTGCAGCATTTCCACACAGCTGGAGAAATAATCATACAAGCAAAAGGGCAGCAGCTGTTAGATTTCAAAGTCTTACCAGGAAAGGAATTCTGGAAATGTAACAGGAATTTTAAAGTCCTCATCATCTGTCCAGTCTCCCTATCTCTCTCACTTTCTTGCCTACATATGTCTTAAATACCAAGTAAGATATTACTGATATGGTTTCCAACTTATATTATCTGATATTCAAGAAAAAAAACAACCTGTCCATAAATAAAAGTAGAGCTCTCTGTCTTAGAGATTGCATGTTTCAGCTTCAAGTATTAAATTGTTCTTTAAGAACCCATAAAGTACAGATACCCATCTGAATCCAGTAATTCCAGGCTTTGTTGTGAAACAAAGACAGAAAAGAAACCTCCAAAACTGGAAGCACGCGGCAGCCATAGACTTTCATCCCAGCAAACCACTGAACATACAGCTTGCCTTTTTCAGTGTACTCCTAAGTCTCACAGAGAATACTGCTTACACACACTGTGTAATGAGCAGCTCCTTGAGCAGTGAACACTGATTATCCTGGGACTGCAACTTTGAAGGATGTGGATGAACTGCAGGAAGAGGAAATGAAGTAGTAGGCATAGCAATTTTAGAGGCAAATTTTTCAGGGACTTGCTCTCTGTCTTCAGGAATAGTTTGAGTTTGCACAGATTTTCTTGAACCTTTCCAACCTATAGCATTTTTCCTCACACAAAAAGGACTCTGTTTTCAGTTTCCAAATCTTCAGCTAAGGCAAAAGAAGAGTTTATTCAGTACTCTTGAATGTTGCTATATGTATTTCATATACATCCTCTCAGCAGTAGTATAATACAGAGAAATACTGAGGAATATAAATTTTGTTGTTCTTAAATCCTGTGTTTGCTCCTTTGATTCATTATGAAGCAGCTTTGCACTGCGTGTGCTCAACTTACCATCTTCTGTAGGTACAATCGCTGTGGCTACCTGTAACAATAAACTCCTCTTGACCTCAATAGCAACAAGATGGTGTGTTAGAATCAAAGAACATTATGCAAACATACAGAAAGCAGGAGCACTGAGCAGATGGCAGACACAGATTTGCAATGGGAGAATCCACTGGTCTCATCAATATCATATAAGTGTATGTAGCGGTGATTTTGTCATACATAAATATGAGACTGCAACAATGAAGGATATATTCTAGAAAGACTTAGCCTGTTGGAGGGACAGGTTCTTGGATCTCAGTTTCTTTGGGCCGTTTCAGTCACAGAGGGTCCAACATTCCTATTTCTCTCATGGGAGCCAAAGTGGGGTTTGTTTTATTCAGTTTGTAAAGTTTCTTTCTGGCTCCTGTGGGAGTGCTAGGGCTTTTGAAAATCTGAATATTTATTTGAGGTAGTCAGCCTGAGGTAGCCAGTCCTTTCGAAATATAGGCTTGTACAGCAGTGCTTTGTATGCAAATTCTTACAGGACAGAAGTGTAGGAGAAAAATCTCTCAGCCAGCACAGCTTGTTAAAAATATACCAATGTCACAGGGCAGGCATAGCTATGCCAAAGAAAATGGTGTCTTCTGATTTATTTTGTGTCTTGAGGAGTTATACAGAAGGTCTCCACTAGGAGGCTCTGCCAATTAATCCCTTTTTGCTCAAATTCCCTGGCTCAGTTCTCTCTTGCAGGCCAGCTCCTGTCAGGAGCGGAGGATTGGCGCCTTTTGCTAACTGTTCAGAGTACATGGCATGGCTATAGATTTTGCTAGGGTGTTACTGAAATACCTAGAAAGGAATCCTGCCTTAATCTAAGTTACCGTGAAGTTTGTCCACCCAAGCCAACCTCGTCTGTCTACATGTACACCCACCGTCAAGCAATGCAACCACCATCACTTCTACTGTGTTAAAATGCCTGCTAGTAACTGTCTAGATGAATAATAGTCAGCTTAGGCTGAATTCAGGCAAGACCAAAGTGTGTCTGGCTAAAAGGGGAAACACCTGGAAGAGCTGGTCTAAACATAGCGACCACTCTTTCCCAAAGATATCCAGCCCTTACTTATCAAAGTTATGGCTGCCTCTTCACTAGGCTTGGATGATCAAATTTTCAGCAATTTCTGTCACCTTCAGCTCCCTAGGAAACTCTATCATTTCCTTGTAGATGGGCATATTGTCCTGATGATTCATGCAATTATCACCTCCAGTCCGAATCCTGTAACAGGAGTGGAATCCAAAACTTGTGAATGGATCTAGAAGGCGATTGCTGAATTCTTCCATGGTGTAAGGATCTTTTAGCACAGTGTGTCTGAAATCAAGTCCCTTAGCAGGCTTCCACTTTCTCTCAGTACCTGTTTAAAGACTTAGCCATCATTTTCAAAGCAACTGAAGAAATGTCAGTCACAGCTGCATGCCTCTGATGTGCTTTAGATAAGGAGGATCAGGAGAAAATGTATGAGAATTACTCACAATATGAATCTGGTTTTGCTTTGCTGTGTCTGCACTTCTTGCCAAGGTAATCCTGCTATGGAATGCTCTGCTGGATTCTGGTCATCTTCATGAAATATTGCAGTTTTCCCTATGTATTTGGGTGGGGGAGGCTTATTACCATAGATGACACAATCCAACAGCTGTTTTTATTCCATAATCCTTCCTCCTTTCTCCCAGTTTTTTCCCACCAAAAACCACTTAATGAATGTTGTTCCCATGGAGCGTATGCGAAGAATCCCATCCAAGGACTTCACTGTTGCTTTTGATGTCCTGTAGAAGGTATTTAGACAGTACCTTGTTCTGGTTTGGATTTCAGTCTTAGTAGCTCATTTTTTCACCTTCAAGTTCTTTCCAGCTTCTGTTACTTTTATTCCAAGGGAGACCATAAAGGTTTTCAAGTACTCTGAGTTTTAAAACAATAATTCTGCAGTTCCATGAGTGAGATGTCCTGAGGGCAAAGGTCAATTCACGGGGCTTATTCAGCTGGCTATCTGAGGAATATAATTTGTTTCAAAATGCTTAAATTCTGAAATGTTTTCTTCTGGTTCAAACTTGATTTGAGGTCCTTAAGATATTGTGTTTCTGATGTAATAACAAAAATGCTGGAATTAGTCAAGTAAAGGCAACTGTTTCATTTAGAATGAAAAGACAGGAAGATGGAAGGAGGCAGTATTTAGAGCTTGCTTCTAAAACTGTGAAATAGTTTAATATTTAGGGTTATTTTGACAAGTGACTAAATCCAAGGGAGTAGAGGTCAAGCCACTGTAGAGAGGATGGTTTTCATACGATAGTAAAGAATGTGAATAAAAGTAAACTAAACTGAAAGGCATACTCCATCAAAATGTGCATATTTTTTTGGAAGAGCAGGACAGTAAGGGTTTGACCCAGAAGGCTTAGATGAAAGTGAACATACACAGACTGTTACTGTGCTGAGCCCAGGACTTCAAAATGTAAAAGTTTGTAAATTGCATAGCAAAAATGCTTTCAGTCTACAAAGTATAAATGACTCCTCGATCACTATTCCTGTCACAAGGAAAATTTCTGGGCAAACTGGATTGCTTCCATGCTTTTCCATTGTGGAATACCTTGTAGACCTATAAGGTCCATGGCCAAAATTTTTGCATGTCCATATAGAACCAGACTCCTATTTTGGGGATATGCTTGAACCTAAGTTGTGAAGCACCAGTTGATGAACAGATAAACAGAGTTTGAATTAAACTGAGCAATAGATGTGACTGAATTCATATGACAGAAAGCTAGCTGTGAATTTGTGGCTAACACAGATTTCTATGGGGAGGAGGTTTAAAAGATTCTTCATACCAGTCAGGGATTGTTCCCATGGTTGTTGATATATCAAGAGAGCAGTTGAGTGTCTGTAAAGCTCTCCCCTATTTTTCATCACCATTCTACCTGCGCTCACTTCTGGCTAAGGGACAAACATTAGCAGAACAAAGCCTTGTGTGCTTTGGGAAAACATCACAGCCTAAACTCAACATCTGATGCATGTAATTAGTTCACAAAGTAGACCAAGTAAAGTCTTGTAGAAAGTACGTATTTATGTAGCACTGTCAATGCTTTAGAAGTAGGGCCAGTCTTTGGGTGCTGTGCATTTGATGATCTATATAATCAGATGACAATTGCCAAATACATTTCCACAGTGGACGATCACCATGACAATTTTAATTTAAATTTAAAGATTAGGCCACATGATCTTTCTAGTTCCCTACCAACCTGGGCTATTCTACAACGCTATGATTAAATGAATTGTTTGTTCTATTTCATGTATGTCACAGATGTGAGAAAAGAAAATAAATAATAATTCCAAACTGCCATTGCTGTAGAAGAAAATGGGTAGGCAGGCAGGTACACCCAGTACAGACATTACTTGTGGGAGCTGTTCACAGGAACAGCCATTTTGCCTTTCATAAGGATTATTGCTGCAGAGAATCGGCAGACCAGAGTTTAGACAAGCCATTTGGTATGAGGTAAATTAATAAAATTTACAGAAATACCTCAGCATAAATTTCTATGTCCCTGCTACATCCCTGGTTTTTTGTCCCAAGACAGACCACATGAGGCTGAAGATATGGCACTTCCTTTCTGCCAAATATTGAGGAATTTCTACAAAAATCCAAATCTATACAAGTAAACACAGCCAAATCTATACAGTACAAATGGCAGAGAAGCTCATAGAAGAGGAGGGATTAGTCCAAAACAAGAAGGCTAAAGAACCCCTCTTTCCTAGTAGCCATGAATTAGAGAAACGCTCTGCCCTGAGCCCACAGCTAGTGAGAAGAAGTAGCTGGAGCTAGACAGACAGAGCTGCTGCCCACATTTTTCTTATTATTCTCACACTCTTCAGAGATTCTTGGAATTTATGGCCAGAAAGGACTATTAGTTTGTTTAGTCTGACTCACATTTTTTTTAATTCTAACTTACGCCAGTAATTTTTGTTTAGTTGCAACTTCTATCTTCTCAAGTTAAAGACATCAAGAAATACAGAATACAACATTGCCTGCAGCAGTTTGTTCAATGATCAGTCATTCTCACATTTTCTTTAAAGATTGTATCTAATTTCAAAGGCATCTCTTTTAAGATTCCTGTCATTGGTTATGCATTTTTTTTCCTTGTTTTTTGTCCAGAAGAGGACAATTGATGGAAACTTCTCAGTCTTATTCTAGGTGGCACTCTCCCACTTGTGCAAGTGACTTCCCATTCTGAATTAAACTATAACATAAGCTAGGAATAAAGCTATCTAGCCGTGTCCATAGAGACACGGCCTTGGTTTAACTCAGATAGTTCAGTTTAGTTTCGTATTTTGCTTAGCACAGAAGACTCTCTGCCACCATTATCCTTCTGTAGAAAACTTGGACATTGTTATAATGCAGGTAATGAATGACCATGGACCTGTTATTCTGCCCCTCACCATCCATCCGACATTGTAAGACTGTAACTCTTTCGGATGATAGCTACACTTTTATTGTACTTGCTCTTATTTTTGTACTACAGCTAGCACAAATATCTTGATGTAATTTTTTATGTCTTTTTAACAGTGAACACTAATAATTGATGAGAAAGCTCTGATGAAGACAAGGAAACACCACTGTTCTTCATTCTCTACAGGTGGGAGCATGAGGTAGTTCCAATGCTTTGTAAGCTCTTCAAATCCAACCACTGGCCATACATTTCAATTACATACAATCACTTTTATTGGGTGTGGAAAACATCAACAAGAAAAATAACCTAAGAAAACAAGACAATGAGGCAAGTTGTTTACAATTACCTATGTAACTCTTTCCATCTCCAGTAGTTCTGATTAATCTTTCGAACCTTGTCACAAAACCAGCTGTGCTCTTTAAAACAGGATAGTAATCACTGTAGTTACTGCCAGTGCTTCTAAAACCTAATAAGTTAATGAAAAAATGAATTGTGTGTTTTCCTTAATAGGAGACTTGCATTATTTTGAAAATTATATTTGTTTTCATTCCAATCTGGACATAATTCTTCAGGGCAGACAGAAATCAAACCTTAGTGCTTTTCTGAGTATTCCTCCATTCCACCATTTTAGGGGCAAAATAGGGTGTGCAGAGGGGAAAAAGAGTGGCAGTAAAAACAGAAAGACAAAAGCTTGAGAAAATTCTAAGCATTTTTAAGATATTATGATGGATAATGCTTAAGGAATTAAATGCTCTTCCCTGCCAAAGTGTAAAAAATATCTATTTCTTTAAATTTCCTGAAAAGTCTTCACCAAATCTCAATCCTTTCTAATGCCATGGATAAGGGGAATTCCTGGAGAATATGGGGCTAAGCTGGCTGATCCAGCTGATCCTCTTAGCAAAATCCTAAAGAATATTTCTTCTGCAACTTCCTTGGATCAGGTAAAGCTGGTATATTTGCTGCTTCCCTGTTTTTCTACCTTTGTGGAACACCATCAGAAAAGAGTAATTTCTCAAGGATGTTACAACAAATGAATACATGGATCCAATGGCTGTAGCTTGCACAGAAGGAAAACAACATTCCTGATCAGCAACATGAATTGCTTACACTCGTAGTGCAAGAGTTCTTGCTATCCTGTAAGATTTCAGTAGTTTAGGGTCACCAACATTAGAAATTATAAAACCAAACAGAGTAAATACCATAAAATAGTTACAGCCCCCAGGAAGAAGTTTAGTATTTTGCTTTAGTATTAAAAGTAGTGCCTTGCTATGGGAGATAAAGGAACACTACTGCCTTCACCCTTTCCAGAAAGGTTCACGCTGGAGCCTGGTTGCCCAATGTAGCAACTAATATGGCATTAGCAAAGATAAATAAATTCACAGATCTCTCTCTTAAGACACTGATTTAATCTATTTGGTTCTAATTACAATTCAAGGACCTCTGAGAAAGGCACGTTCTTTTCAGGGAGGAAGGTTAGATACCTTTGAATTTGACTGCTCATATTTTATTCTTTGCCACAGCTCAGAGGAAGACCTCATCATCTATGGAATTAACTGTGCTAACGAAGTTGCAAAAATGCTTGAGCTTGAACACTAACTTCATTATAAATATCAGTCATTTTTAAACAATGCATTTGTGCAGTGCTCCATCTGAACAAGTTGTTCATTTACAGAACTCTTCTCTTCCAAAGGAAGGCCAGATGGCACTGTTGCAAAAACTCTTGCTCATTCTGCTAATCTGCATGTGTAAACTGGCAGTCCTTGAAGAATTGCTTATTGTTACTGGTGAGCCACTTCTTTCTAGTTCCTACCAGCAAATATTACTTTCCTGGCTTTAATCTATCTGTGAAACCATTGTAGGTAAGTCTGCTACCACAGCAATCAAACAAAATATTGTACAGTGCCAAAATATTATGCTACAAATAAATTCTCAGCACATAACTCTCCAAGATCATCTTTCCACATAGTTAAAAATGGGTGGGACTTTTTCTCTGGTTTCCCTTGGCTGCATCTGCAACCAACTTTCTCCCTAATTAAAACAATTCTACTGCAGATTATTTTGCTTGAAATCACTTCACCGGAAGAAATTACACATCCTATGAGTATTTAAGCCCATTTGGAAGATAAGGTACAGGAAAGAAAAGACATACAATGTAAAAGGAAGGACAAGGTGTGGTTTGTGAAAGAGAAAATTGGCTAAATTCCAGTTTGTTCCCAAATATCCAGCAGTTAACAGAAACTTAAAATCTGCTTTTTTGTTCTTTCAATATGAAAGAAGGGTAAGATTTTTCTATTAATTGTATATCTATCTGTACTCAAGTATTGCCATCATCTTGGACAGTCTTTTTTGCAGTAGAAGATGTAGAGACACTAACTCTCCTAAAAAAGGCACTGTACAACTGAAGAACAAGCTTCGCTAATTAGAAGGGGCTCATCTCTCCCTCTGCCCTTTGGTGATGGGGTGGTTTTACAAAGCTTGCCCACAGAGCTATCCTGATGGCTCTGGAAAAGTTGCACAGGGGTGTGTTGCTGTTCCTCTTGAAGGAAACATTCACCACCATGGTTCCTTACAGAATTAAATTCTTCCCTTATTTAAGGACTTGTGCATATACTGTAATGAAGCTGTTTTCTGGATAAATCCTGAAGCATCTCACAGTGCTAGGGAACTTCTGCTTATAGAAAAGCCAACATATAGGAAGAGTTTAAAACCTGACCTCAGCAACATTGGACTTCACTTTATCAGTTACTTCTCTGCCCAGTTCCCAGCTGCTAGAAAGCATCCCACATAGTTACGTGAGTCTCACAGTGCTGTCATATTGTGAGGCTGACCCCTTCAAAAATGTTCCCTGTCTGTTTCATAAATGTGAAAGTATTCCAAGTGACTTACTGTCCAGTGACAAGGACGTTTAGCAGCTTTTTCCTTGCAGAACCCCCTTTTTAATGTGTTTAAATCTTAAATCTCTTGTCTGTGCTCGCATGGTAAGAGCAGTAACAGAGCTGAGAAGTGACCATAAGTAACCGCATTAATTTCTTCCTTTTTCCTTCCTTACACGTCCTAACCTATATGCATAGTAGCTTGACATGACAGGTGCTGCTGCAGCTGTAGATTTTCCCAGGGCTCTGTTTTGATCTCTGAAGTCTGATAGAGTCTTTCTGCTCTTGCTACTTTTCTAAGCACTTAAAAACCAGCTGTCATTATCAGGCTTCTGAAGTGAAATTCGGATACATGAAGATTTCCTTGATCCAACACAATGAAGATTCACACAGACTCCAAACTGAAATCACCACTGTGTTTCCAAGGCTGATAACAGCCCAGGAGCACGGTACAGCATTGTGGAGGAGTGCTAGGTTGGTAATCAGAGATCACTGAGGCTGCTTAACAGTGACCACAGCCACCCCCTTCTACTGATAGCACTTGTTTCTACAGGGCTGGAGAAGTAACTGTTTATACAAATAATCTTTATCACACTTCTACCAGGAAATTGCTTAACACGTGTCTGAAGCTGAGCATTGTCAAGACGAGCTCATTTCATTTCAAGCCAACTGCTGTTTCTGTGCTGCTCAGTGAGGACAACCTATTGCATTTTAATATTGTTACAAACAAACAAATAGAACTAATAACATAGGCTTTAGAAAGACCCCTTTTCCTAGAAGAGCAACATGTTTTCCAAAACCTTTTGTGACATTGAATTAAGAGCAAAAACCGTTCCAAAAACTCCTGCGTGAGCCTGGGGAGTACTGTGCTCTGCGTACATTGCTGTCCTCTTCTTCACATGGTGTTCTGAGCCATCCAGTGCATCATCAGCTCTCACCTGCTTGGGTCAGACCTTGGTTTTACATGATGGGAAGAACATAAAAATTGTTGTCTTGGAATAGCTTGGCAGTCCTCTCTCACCTGTTTTGTTATCTCAGTGCATTTAGCACTGTTAGAGTATGTTAAAGGAAACAATACACCACTTCAGAAGTGATTATTAGAGTATACGAAGCCCAAACATAGACTTCTCTTTGGACATGTTTCTGGAATTAATACTAAACAAAGAAGGTCACGAGTCTGGTAAAATAAAATGTGATCAAAAAAAAAAAGAGATTTCTACAAACCTAAAGCAATAATTTCTACAAACCTGATTGGCAACAAAATGCTAGTCATGTAGGAGAAACCCCTGAAAATTCCAGTTTGCATTGATCTTACCCATATGACCTAAATGCCTTTTTAAAATCATTGTCAAGAAAGCAAGACTCTGCTGACTTCAACGAGACAAAGGTCTGGCCTTAAATTATCTACATATATAGTTTTCAAAAATATCTAGAAGTGGAGCTAAACCAGAAATACAATCCCAGACCCCAAAGCTTCGATGAAGTTTTGGTTGAAAGACTTTGCAGCCGGACTTCGAGCTGCATGGAGCAAGCCCAAAACTAGGATGAGATCTCCTGTGAATGCCGAAGAAAACTGTGTTTCCATCCAGATTCAGACTTTACAGCTTGGGGCCCATCTCCTAAAATGGTGTAGTTGAAGGCCAGAAATAGCTGCCTGCTGTGAAAGGCCCCCACCAGCTGCATACTCTCAGCAGTCTATCTGCCTGTGTACAATAGTATCAACACAGTAGGGGTAAACCCACAAGGAAGTCTCTGCGGTAAACTGGTTTGCAAAAGCTGAAAGTGGTGTGCATGCTTTGTAGCACAATAACAGAAGGTTATTCTATGGCTGCTGCAAAACAACCTCTAATTCCCCTCCAGAGCTGCAAATGCAGCCTTTGCAAAATACATGTTAGGTTTTGAAACTTAAGTTCACACTGGTTCCTGCTTATCGCATGTTGGCTTACACACTCTATCAACACCTGCCAGTTCTCAGTTGTCACCACTTCTTTCACACGTAGAAGTTCAAGTTGCTGGTCTGTGATTGGCACCAAGTTACAAATAATAAGTGGTGATGTTAGCATGCCCCAGAAGAACCACATTTGGTACTGTAAATGAGATGATGTCTTAAGAGACATCAATATGAATTCTGCAAAGAGAATATTGTTTGCACCTGAAAGGCCACGTACACGGAAACATACTAGAGTTATAAAGTATAGATACCATTTATGGTACTTTCAGCCTGGGAAAGTCTGCCTTATATACCCTAATAGATAAGTCCTACCGACACTGTGGGGTTATAATTACTACTGCCATGTGAAACATGAGAAAATATGTCCACAGAGGTATGAGTTATCCTCCCATCTTGTCCCTTCACGTACCACAAAAGCCATGTTGACAAGAGTCAACAACAGGAATAAGAATAGATAACGCATTCTTGCCTAAAAATCTACTCAGTGCTGTAAGTAAAGGGACTATTTTTTTTAGGTCATAATAATCACCCATGAGAAAAGTAGTTTACCTGTGCTTCCCGGGGGCCTCTTTCTCCATCATGTATTCCAGCTGAGGATCTTTGAACACTTCACAGGGAGTAGTGTCTCCTAGTCTAAGAGAATCATTAGGTTTTCTCTGATTCATAGAAAGCTCTGTATGGCTCCCTGGAGAAAGGAACATGCTGTTGTGCATGATTAATGCTTGAGTGGTTTATTCCATTTTTAAAAAAATAGGTTTGTGTAAAAATTAGCAGGGGAAAATAAGACTCAGTTCTGTTTAGTGGTTACTTTCAGGCACTGTCTCCAGTGGAAGATTGTAAGATGAGTTATACTTCTGCTTAGTTGATTTGCAGTTCTGTGAGGTGAAGGTCTACATGTCCATGTAGAACAGGCAAAACAGTATGTAGCTCCCTTCATCACCTCCATGAGCTGCCTGCCTTCCGCTTGCCAGTGAAGCCCCTTCAAAGGCTGGACTTCCTTTGCCATGAGGTGGGTGGACAGTAAGCAGAAAGCAGGAAGGCAATGGAGCTTGGCTCTATGCTCCAGCTGTGTCATGCAATATGACCACAACTGGCACCATTTGTCATGGCACGTGGAAGGAATTGTGACTTTACGAAGATGTTCGGCATAACTGAAGACTTTCAAAGTCTGTGTACTAAACGATTGGGCTGGCAGCCATGTCTGGCTTGGTATGGGGAAAGGAAGGAACAATACTTGAGCTGTCTGTGTAAATTCATTCTTCGCCAGATTCTTATCCCAAGAGGATGAACGACATCAAAACTAATCAATACACAGCAGTGAGATATCCAAGTTATTGAAGAGTCCAAGACAGCACTCACTCCATATTTTTCTGTGTAGAAAGTCAGTGATGAAAAGGCTCTGTGGCACCAGAAAACTTTAATCACAGTATTAAAGGCAATTTAGTGGTAAAAATCATGTTTACCTTGTAAATTCTCTTGCCCACTGCAGCTAAGTAAGGAAAGAAACTAAACAATGACCTAATAGGTGTTTCAGATGGCTTTTTTTCTTGAATTTTTATTTGTAGTAAGAAACTTAACATGAAAAAATGCTTCCAAAAGAGCTATGGAAGGTAATCTATACAGGATGGATAGGTGTGTGTACCCCAGCATTCCTTTGAGAGGCACAGCAAGCCAAAGCAAGTACGTCAAACTCTGCCAGCCAGGGCTGCTGCCCAGCAAGCCAGGCAGTGGCAGCTGGCAGGAACACAAAGAGGCTAGAAATAACACTGGGGAGACTGAAAGAGTGGACTTCGGATCTGGAAGGAGCAGGTGAAAGAATGCACTGATGGCAGTGGGGGAGACAGGACAGAAAGGAGGTGCTATGAAACTGAAACATCCTGCTATAGCTCTGGGTTATGGTCAAAGTATGCTGGTGGTTTAGCTTCTGCTTTAGTTACATGGAAGGCACGTCTTCACTGCAGTCAGCATACACCCTGGTAACCTGGATCTGAGTGTGTAAATTAGCCTGATCTATCTTTGTCCCCTCTGGGTCTCCCAGGAGAATGTGTCAAGCGAGTCTGGGAGTGGGTCTCAGTGCAGCATTTGTCTGAGCTAATGATTCAGGCCCTGGGAAAGGTGGAAGAGCCAGGCAAACTGTGGGACAACATCGGATGATGTTCAGTGCTCTCATGAGTCAATTTGTCTCCTTCTTGCAAATTAAGCGCATTTTTTTAGGGAAAATATACTCCCTGATATGCCACTAAGTTTCATGAGCAGACCAGAGAGGAGTGGAAGCAGGTTCTGCACAGGAGGCCAAGCTCATTCTGCAATGCCAGCTTCAGTTCAGCTACACCCTGCAAGGACCATACACGTATATTTTCCTGGTAGAAAAAGTGGACCCCAGTGCCATGACTTTTTTTTCAGGGCTTTAGATATCTGCTTATCAGCACATCTGAAAATAGCTAGAGGAAATTGTTGAGAGTGGTAATGGAATGGAGACCAGCCTGAGCTGGGACTCTTCGTTGTGGTTAACAGGGCAAATAAAGAAGCTGTTAAGTATATTATGCCACTCCCATTTCACAACACCCTTTATTCTGGGCTTTGACAAAAAGACTCTATATATAAATTCAAAAGTTTTACCGCTGATAAATTGAGTGTAATTGTTGCTAGTTGTGAAACTGTCTGGGACTTACGCACACACACAATCACACAAGCAGATATACTTTTGAAGAAGCAGCTTGTTAAGTCTAACAGCACCATAGTTTGAAATAGCAGTAATTGCAAACAAGTTTTATAAAAGGTTTATTTTTAAAACAGCAGTCTGTAATTGCCACTCAGAAGAAAAGTCAGTGAGGATAGAATAAAACTCACAGAATTAATAAACTGAAAGAAATGAAGGAGAGAGATGTTAGAGAGTAGGAGAAGTGAGAGAAAGGAACCCAATGAAAGGAGGCAAGAAGAAGGCGGCAAAATCAAGACAAGGTAGACATGCCAGTTCAGAATAGTATGCCCTTTAAAAGAAAAATATTGGAAATATACAAGAGTAATATTACACTGACAGATTTACTTTTAATTACTTTTCATTTGTGATGGAGATTCCTGAAGTTTATTTCAGGAGTAAAAGTCATCAAGGAAAGGTAGGGATGAAAACCAGGCTAATATTTATGGCAAAGAAATGCATGCATCAGATAGCAAATGCTATAAAAGCTCTTCAGAAAACTTAGTCTGTCTTCAACAGGATCTCCTCACTCACTAATGAGCAGCACTGCACTTTTCAGTACAACATCCCACACTGTTGCCTGGCTATCTTGTTTACCTCACCATAAAGCCTTCAACTCCTAGATTTCTAAGCACTGTCTATATTAAATGGACTGTAGTCCCTCAGGGCAGGAGGGATCCAACTGCTGCATAATTCAGACATCAAACTCTGGCAGCACTGTACAAGATGTGTCCTTATCTATACTTTAAAGCACATGAAGATGCAAAAAATACTTACACTCATCCCTCAACAGTCTCAACTGCACCTCAACACGTAGTAGGCAGGAGAATTACCAAATCACTTTTTCCAGCCATAGGCCAACAGAGACACAAAATATTCTTAGGGCAAAGTCAAGCATGAAACGTTAAGCACCTTTGTAGAGCAGGGAAGACTGTTTCAGTTACTTTAAGGACTTTCTGTAACACTTTAATACTATAAAAGGGTAATAAAATGGGTGTAAATTGCACTAAAGCTTTCTTAGAGCCTTCATATTGTTATAGTGATGTAGAGAGCCTTGAACATCACTGAGGCTGTGGATTAACAACCTCTCCTTGATCTTTGCACATTAAGAAGTCCTTAATGTGCCCAAGGCTTGCCCCCCTCTATCAGATGGAGGTGGTACTCTGCATGTCTATTGAGGGTTTGAAGTGATCACTACATAACATTCACTGCCCAGTATCAGATTGCTCCAGCCAAGAATTGAAACCTCTGATGGCAGTTCTGGCTTGTCTTCCCTGAGTTGTGAAGAGAAATGCCTGCACAGCATTCAGGGCTAGTAGAACTTCCTAAAGAGCATCTTCTGACTGGGGAGATGTACTATCAGCTGACAGATGTGGGAATCTGTGTGTGCACAGCCTGTAATGGGACTCACAGGCTATTTTCGTTATGGTCTCGATCACAAAAAAAAAAAAAAAAAAAAGGAAAATAGCAAAAGTGAATGATTTTAGCTGAGTTATTTGCAAGCCATGGTTACCTCATTTGTTCCACGGTCAGCTCTGTTGGAAAAATATCCAACTCCCAAGGCATTCTGGATCCTGCTATACAGCAGTACAACTTCTGACCTCTAAAGCACAGTAGCCACCTCCTGTGACCACAGATCATAAAGTTGCCTTGCAGATAAAAATTATGGAACCATGCATTTCCTTCCCGAGAGGAACAGCTGTGCTATTTGAAATAAATTTGTTTAAAGATCCTGCTCAAATGAGTCAGTTTAACATCACCAGTGTACTGCATTCCTGAATAACACATATACAATCTTCTTGGTAGGTAGAAGGATACTTTCCTCGGTTCTGGGGCTTTGCTGTTGAAGTATCGGGATTCTTTCAGATTAGATTTAGGGAGATGCTCTATCATAGATTCACAACTCCCTTTTGTTCCAGTGGGAAAAACGAAACAGAAGGGCCTCTGTGTTATGTTTCTTAGGTTCTTTGATAGCTTCAGATATTTTCTAAGGCTTGGCATTCAATCTTCAAATTCTTTCTAATGAATAACCTAAAATAACAAGCTTTGATGATAATAAATGCCACAAATTATGTGGTAATGGAGACATGTTCCATGGGTAACCATATTTTTGAGCAACTTAATTTATGTCCCAAAAATATCTGTACTAATTTGGATCCATGTCTTTTAAAAATGCTGTTTCATCTAGACTTAATTTCACTAGTTCTTAGTACATATAAGACAAAAGATAAAACATGCTTATAGAAATGTGCAAGGTTTTCCCCCAGTTTAGATACCCATTGTGGGAAGTACAAGAAACTCAAGAAAACAGTGTAAAATTCTCCAAATATCTTTTGCTTTTGGAAAATTCAAACGAAATTCTTTAGGTAAAAGCTTGTGTGGTAAGGTTAATGGTGCTTGCTTCTTCTGCCTTGGTGAGAAGAACTGCAGGAATGATCTCTCTTCTGATACATACTTCTGCTTTCACTGTTGGGGGCATCTATAAATACACAGTAAACACAGAACAAGTCAATTCAGTGAAGCTTAAGAATGGTTGATTTGCATTATAGCTATAAGACAGAGATCATGTGAACAGCAGTACCCTCAGAGTCTAGTACTAATCTGAATAATAGTTCTAAACTTTATTTTACTAAGTGTCATTCAGGAGACTTGGACAGAAAGCGTTACTAAGATAAACCTTAAAGATAACATTATTTCTTGTTGCCTCTGATGTATGCAGGAGTTGATAACAAACTGATTGCCTCTTTCTGATGGATGATTACACGCAACAGATGTTTTAATTTGATTATATCCGTGAGATATAATCAAATACTGTGTTAAGTCCAAACACTTTTTATGAGTCTTTCAAAACGTTTTGCAATGAATGTAACCTTTTGTAAATGCCCTTGCTTGAGGCTGCGTGTGTTCTCATAATAGTGCAAATTATTAGCTACAAGTCGAAACCAGTGATTATGCAAAACAAGAAACCTGCATTTAATAGTAGCTGTAATTCTGTGCTCTATGATAAACTAAATCAAGCGAGAAACACGATGCAAGCAGTGGCACAAGGCACAATAGTTTAACACTGCTCCAAAGGAGGACTATATTGTCTTCAGCGAATTATGTACAAGACAAGCAGGGTTTTTATCAAGAATGCTGAAAGACTAATACTCCATGCCAAGCACCCTCGATTTGAAAATTAGCAGGCAAATGTCTGCAGGGAACAGAAGTTTTGGGTTGTAAATAATGCAGAGTTACAAAATCTGACTTTGATTTTGAACTGA
Organism: Cuculus canorus; assembly: GCF_017976375.1. Lineage (NCBI taxonomy): Eukaryota > Metazoa > Chordata > Aves > Cuculiformes > Cuculidae > Cuculus > Cuculus canorus. Next base: position 117,331,256 of record NC_071402.1, read on the forward strand.
AATGCCAAAATTTTCCTGAAAGTAAACCTCTTCCTTCACTCTAGTGAAATGAACATGTTTTATGTTGCTCCCGTGTTTTATTTTTATATGTAACTTAGAAAGAAAAAAGAAATTCAAAGCTAACTGACTGCTTCAAAACAAAAAAACAATCTTTATCATACTAAAAATGTAAAAATAGGATATGCCAACTTTTTGAAGCAGATTTACCATTATTCTTTTGGAAGTAGTTATGACAAAAGTTATTCATTCATCAATGTTTTGATTTTGGTCAAAGTTATGTAATTAGTAGTTCTGTCAAGGCAATATCAGCATACTATGTTCCTGATTTCATTCCGGACAAGAATCACAGGCAGTAATTCCAATACTTGCAGTCAATTATCCTGTAGCTGGCATTGTAAGATACGCACATATCAAAGAATATTTTCTTTAGGATTCTGATCTAATATCAGAAACCTAAAAAGTAGGTAACTGTGCTCTCTGCCATCAGCTTATGTGCCTAGAGGTTTTTAAGATACATAGACTCCTCTCAATCCTTTGATGGAGAGACCTAATATCTTACTGCCTCTATGTAATTGCAGTTCTGTTCATCTGCCCTTTCTTCTCCATCCTTTGGTCCTTGAACCTGATCTGGGACTAACTCACTACAGTCAAACAAATGAGGCTGCTCCTTTAGATGGCTGTAAATGTGCTAGGTTCTCTCAGCCGTCTCCTGGAACTTCACTCCAAGGGTAACTTCTAGACAACTAAAGTAAGGTGAGGTGTCTCCTCCCTAAGCCACATATGTCAGCTTTATTTAGGCATGAACACTACATTTTGTTGGTGCAGCTGTATAGGCCTTATTTAATCCTTGTCAGTGGATCTGGGAAGTAGCTTGTTGTGGGAGTTTTAAAGAAAGCAACACTGGAGCTAATAAACTAATCAAAATAATGGCTTTACTGCATACATCATCAGTTCTTGACTGTGGGTAGAACGACTGATTTAAAAGTGTATATTGCACACACTGAAACAACAGTTGTTAGTAACAATGCAAGTTTTGTGGAAGCTTGAAAGTGTTCTTAATATGAGAAAAAGGTTGTAGTTTGCATGGGATTTTGACAGAAATATGATACTTCAAGCTGAGAAATGATTAAAATACTAAAGAAGTCATTTGTAGTTATTCGTTTTTATGGACTGTATCAAAAAGCTGCACCTCAAACTGCAGCAAGAAGCACTTAGCCTGTTTTTACTATGAGGTCCTGAGATACAAGAGGTACTAGATTGTTTGTTTTCTGGGTATGTCTTTTTAAGACTCAGAAAGAAAAAATGAATGTTCAGTATTTTGCCTTTCTGAGTAGTAAACTGAAATCAAGTGGCCTTCCTTACTCGGTCAGGCTGGAGTTAATTATTCACAGCTCTAATCTGCAGTTCTTCAAAGCAGGCTTTTTCTTACCTCAGTCAGGCTGAGGTTAAATATTCACAATTTCAGTCTAGAAGTAAGTAATAAAAAAGCCATCTGCAAATAGGGAACTGGGAACTATGAACAAGGAAATGGAAAGAAATGACCAGCTTAGTCTTGTTTCATATATTTTTGTTGTCCAGGAAATCCTGATTAAGCTGCATTTGGACCCTAACAGGGAAGTTTATAGTACTCAAAGAGGGAGGACATGAGCTTTTGTTAGTAAGCCTGTCTGGGACAAATCTGTGAACTGAATTGAGGTTTACTTCAAATTTCACCTTGATTTTGGTAACAAAGTTGTGCCTCCACAGAGGATAGCCAGGTAAACTACATTCCTTCCCCAAAAAAACTTTCTAGTAGCACCTACCACTCTCATGGGTTCTCTGAACATCTGAAATGCAACTGTAGCACAATCCACACTGCACGACATGTTTGTGGAAATAAAACTAGTGCTTCTCTGAAGTACCAGACTTCTGAAACTTACTCATAGTAGTGTGCTTACTTACCGGGTTACAGGCACCGTATCACCTCACGTGAGAGAGAAGAGAAGAGCCTGTGGTGCTAGGATATAGCGCAGATATGGAACTATCAGGGACCTGAGTACAACCTTCCCCAAGGCCTCCATCTCCTGCAAGCCGGATGACAGAGGCTGGTCAGCGGCTGTCTATGAGGGAGAAGAGCTGTGGGAATTGTGCAAGGGAGAGAGATGCAAGTCAGGCAGAGGTCAGCTTGCCAAGTCGCTCCTGGATTGCGACAGGTTTTTATAGCAACATTAAATCTGTATTTAATAGTTTTTAAGCTTCTTTTCATACTGGAAGTTAGTCATCAAAAACTATCGGGAGAATTCAGGATGCTGAGCCAACTTTCTAAGCAAACAGCAACTCTTCGGCACCTGCAGCTACAAGGAGAGGGAATTGTACACAGCATACAGTATATACTGATGGGGACTGAGAAATGCTTTCGTTTAAGTGGATTACTGAAAACACAGCCAGCTTCTAGCGCAGAGCTGGTGCACAGGAACTGATAAGAACTCTCCAGCCTGTGCTCAGAGAGGGGTCCAACATTTTTCTTGCCTCTGGAAGGCGGCAACTGTGTTTGAGGGAATCTTAACCGCATTTAGAGGGGGTGAGGGAGGGGAAAATGCTCTTGGAGAGTTTTACGAGAATTTGTACCATAAACCGAGACTGCACTGTGAAAAAATGCATTTAGGGAGTTTTTAAAACTAAATTCACATAAAATCACAATGAGATTTCTTTAAGTCTGTTATAGGCCAATTAAATGCATTATGCAAACATTTCCAAATTCATACAGAGTTGATCTGGGACGTTCAAAGCATGATTATATATATTACCCCTGATGGCTTAGCTCTTTTTCTGAAATACCCAGATCTGTACCTCTAACTAGTGCTGTAACTGAGACAAAAGATGACCAACATTTGAACAGATACCCTTGACTTATGCTCCTGTACATCAGTTTACCTTTCAATCAATGTCCAGCCATTGAACTTGGAAAGGCAGGTATGGTGTACCAAAAATGGGTCTGAAGACAACTGCTGGCTATGCAATGGCTGGATTTATATTGGCAGAAAGCTCAGTTTTTATTCAGATTGGGAGTCTAATGGCTCTTACAGTCTCTTGTCTTGGCCATGCAAAGCTGGCACCACCAGTGTGGTCCTACTCACCGAATCCTATGTTCAATTTTGCTGATCTGGAGAAGGCTCTGGTAAAAGCTAAACCTGCTTCAGAGGAGGACAGTGATCATAGAATCACTAGGTTGGAAAAGACCTCTTAGATCACCAAGTCCAACCATTGCTATCTGCTGCTAAACCATGTCCTGGAGTACCTCGTCTGCCCGTCTTTTAAATACCTGCAGGGATGATGGTTTATTAGAAATGGTGATGGTGACTCAACCACCTCTCTGGGCAGCCTTCTCCAGTGCCTTCACCCAGTGATGACCTTCATCTGTGTCACATACACAGCACTTGGGAATGAGTGGTGTACAACCAGCCATTTAGGAGAAAAATGCAAAAAAAAAAGAGACAGTTGACAAGTTGGAACAGTCATAGAGTCATAGAATCACCAGGTTGGAAAAGACCTCTTGGATTACCGATTCCAACCAATCCTATCAACCATTAAACCATGTCTCTGAGCATCCCGTCTACCAGTCTTTTAAACACCTCCATGGATGGTGACTCAACCACCTCCCTGGGCAGCCTCTGCCAGTGCCCAATGACCCCTTCTGTGAAAATTTTTTTTCTGATATCCAGTCTGAACCTCCCCTGGCATATCTTGTGGCCATTCCCCTTTGTCTTGTCCCCTGTCACTTGGGAGAAGAGGCCAGCACTCTCCTCTCTAGAACCTCCTTTCAGGTAGTTGTAGAGAGCAATAAGGTCTCCCCTCAGCCTCCTCTTCTCCAGGCTAAACAACCCCAGCTCTCTCAGCCGCTCCTCATAAGACTTGTTCTCCAGCCCCCTCACCAGCTTTGTTGCTCTTCTCTGGACACACTCCAGAGCCTCAACATCCTTCTTGTGGTGAGGGGCCCAGAACTGAACACAGTATTCAAGGTGCGGTCTCACCAGTGCCGAGTGCAGGGATAGAATCACCTCCCTGGACCTGCTGGTCACGCCGTTTCTGATACAAGCCAAGATGGCATTGGCCTTCTTGGCCACCTGGGCACACTGCTGGCTCATGTTCAGTCGGCTGTCAACCAACAACCCCAGGTCCTTCAACATCTACGAGCTGAGTGCCCAGCTAGTCTGTGTGAACATTTCCTGTTATCACCCTGACTTCAACCTCCCCGACCCCTGATTTAGTTCCACCGTGGGTTATGCCCATCTTTCCGATACCAGTTCTGCAAGAGTGGGAGGCAGCAGCATCGATAAGGTCAGGGGTATGGATGCAAGGAGCAGCCATGGGAAGCCGCCGTGCCCCAAATGACAGGGATGTCATCTCGTGGGGAGAAGGTCCAGTTCGAGATGGTGGTTTCCCGCGGACCTCGAGGCCCCTCGCGAATCAGCCGGGCGCTCCGGTCCCCGCCCCGGGAGGGAGGCAGGAGCAAGGGATCCGGGCTGCACGGAAAGACACGTGTGGGAGAGCCAGACCTGAGAGGGGCTGTCCTCTAACAGATGATTGACACCAAACTGGGTGAGGTTTCACATTAAAGAAAAAAAAAAAGAAAGAAAGAAAGAAAAAGGGCGAGCGCAGGGGAGGGGGTGACTGTGGGAAGGGGGGGGGGGAGAAAGAACTCGTGTAAGAGTAACAAAGTCCTGCCCAGCTGTTTGCGAAGTTTAAGATTTCCTGTTTCCCCTGCAGCGCCCAAGTGAAGTTTTCAGTGAGTCACCCGCGGTCCCGAGCGGCGGAGCCGCGCTCCCCCCGCTCCTCCGCGATGCCCGCCCGGCTGCCCCGGAGCCTCCTGCGCCTCCTCCTCGGGCTGCTCATGGGCACCTCGGTCCCCGCTCTGCTTCGGGGTAAGTGGGCGCTCCCGCTTGACAGATGCTGGGGCGGGAGCGGGGTAGGGATGCAGGGGAGCGGGGGGGCAGGGATGGAGCGGGGCAGGGATGGAGCGGGGCAGGAGGGAGGAATGGAGCCAGGAAAGAGGGAACCGGGAGGCAGGAATGGAGCCGGGAAAGAGGGAACCAGGAGGCAGGCGCCCGCCGCAGGAGCAGGGGGACACGGCGGGGGGAATGGGGGGGGGAATGGGGGGGCGGCTGGAACTACACGATCTTTAAGGTCCCTCCCAACCCAATCTGTTCTATGGTTCTACGACACACAAAGTGCTAAGAAAGTTTTGAGGCTCGAAACGTTTCGGGGAGGGGGTGAGCGTGGTTTGTTTATTTCTCTGCTGCTGGAAAGTAAGCGAGGAAGAAAGGATTGGAGGGGTCGCGGGGGAAAAGAGGAAAAAAAAAAAGAGAAAAAGAAAAAGTGAGGTCCCTCCGTAGAGGGGGTAGACGAGAGGATTTGGCAGGAAATGCAGCAGGGTCGGGTCTGGCCGGAGGAGCCCGCAGAGAGCAGCTCGGGGCCGGCTCTGTGCCCGCAGCTGCGGCCGCTCCCGCACCTGGTGCGGGGCTGCACCGCGGGGAACCAGGCGGGATCCCGCTTTGGCGATGCTCTTCGGGTGGGATGGGGACCGGCTGTCCCTGCACCCCCGCAGAGAGGGGGCCGGGGGGGGGCGACACGGCCTGAGCCGGTGCGTGGCCAAAGCGGCAGCTGCTTACCAAAAAGTTGTTTTACATGTGAGTTTCTGGACTGTGAGTAGCGGTCATTCCTGTGCTCGTGTTGTTTGGTTCACGTTTAATGACACTTTACATCCTTTATTCTGTTTTACTGTTTTTTTGGTTTTTTTTTTTTAACAAGGCATCCTTAGGTAGGATTTTGAGGCTGTGGCTTGCAGTATTCTATACATCTGGAATGTACCAAGAGCTGCAAAACCAAGATATCAAAACCAAGGTTCCCCCGAAGAGCTTTTGGTCTCGGTCCTACCATACTAACTCTCATAAGTGAACTAACATCTGTAACTGCAAAGTTAGGCCCTAAATCACGTTGCAGTGCAGCTGGTGAACGTCAGATTGCAGCAAAACTGCAGCTGAAACAGTTTTGAAGTATTAAGTAGATTTCTGAGTTATCTTGTGCTATCACATCTTGTTTTAGTTTTCAGGTAAGATGTGCAGACACCTGAGCTTCTACAAACTTTGCTCTGTGCCCTCAGATTCTCCCCTGTGGTCTATTTGTCATCAATAATGATCTCCAAATTGTTGCTAAAACATAATAAGACAAACGAGATAGCTCTTGTATAGCTACTGCCAACAGCTATGTAGAGAATGAATAACTTCATGCTTCATTAATAATCCTGTCAAAGTCAACAGGTTTTGCATACATACCTGCAAAGTTACTAATGGAATCTTAGGGCAGACGATGAAAACAGCTTAAGAAGACACTGTGGTGTCCCAGGGCTCAAAATATTATCATTTTGAATTTGAGATCTGCACCTTTTTGTTGATTTTAATTTATATTTTTATTATTTCTGATAATTGTAAATCGTATCCAGCTAGTGATGGCTTGTATTTTGACCCCAGCCCCAAGCTTTTGCAGATTCCCATCAGGAAAAGCTTTAAATGAAAAAGCCTCATTTTTGTTCATGTTGTGTTATTTACTATTATGTGCTTTTTTTTCACTCGACCAGTAAAGACAGTCTCAAACTACAGTTACATTTTAAAAGTGGACATAAGTTAAGAATTTGTTCTTCTTTCTTGTCATAGGTGCAGTGAGGGAAAAATATAGAGAGATTGTTTACAATTCAGTTTTATTCATACTGATTTTCATCTACACACTACAGTTACCAAAACTGAGCAGATCTTTTGTCAGATAATCTGTCCTGTAGCTTCAAAAGTTATTCTAATAATCACTGTAGGATTCTACTGTGTGTATAACAGGAAGAGTTGGTTGGAAAACAACAGTTCTTTGAGGTTTGGATATTGGTTGTTATTTGGCATCAAAATGAAAACTTGAGCTGCTACACGTTTGTGGGAAAACAAAACAAAACAAAAAAAAAGAGCTACTTACTTTGTAATAATCAATAGCTCAGCAGTTCGGTGAGTATGAGGCAGGGGAGACACCAATCTGAGGAGAGCTCAGTTCTCATCTGTGCTTAGTAACCAGCTGACTCTTGATGATGAAGAGGTTAATAAAACCCCAGCTAAAAATTCATTTTAACATTTTCCACTGCAAAATATTAGACAGGAGTGGTACGTTCCCTTAAAGATCCTGAGCAAACCCACAAGTCTGTGAGCAAGTCCAAAGTGAACTATCTGCTTTGAAAGAGATGCCCTAATCTCTTGTACTACACACAAGCAATTGTTTTATTTTTTACATTGTTTACATAGGTGTGATTTTTTTGAATGATTGTGAATCCTATACTGAACATTAAATTGGGAGCACAGTGCAAAACAGCAGTTGCCCATAAAAGAAATTAACAGTGCTGTGTCCAAGTGAACATGAATCTGTAATTTACCTTTGGGGTGTGAAAAACAGTTCTTTGGAATAATCTGTGTAATAACTCTTCATTTCTCAACATCAGGAACTTAATTTCTCCTTTGAGCGAAACTCGTATTGTTGTCTCTTTATTTTTAAAAACCTGTCATGGTCAGTTAATTTTATAGTAACATAACATAAAATTTATAGCTTCAGATATCTGCAAGAGGGAGGTATGAGAACAAATAGCTTCATAACATGGTGGAACATGTTTGTAACAGGATCAAATCTAAAATGCATTCCTGTCCCCCTGTTAAAACTGGCAAATTTCCAGTTATTTCCAGAGGGAAGTAGCAATAGAACAGATATTACTGCATTTTCTTCTGTTTATGGGTTATCCTTGAATTCTAAGACTTTTATACCTGAGACTTTGAAAACCACTTTCATATAATTGCTATTTTGAGCTCATTGATAGTAACATTCTTCTATAATATTCAGATGGTAAATTCCATATAGAAATGACTTCTATTAAAAAAATGATGAGCCGGTTCTTAAGCTGCTGCAAGTGAATATAGCTCCATTAGCATCAGTAGAGCTATAGCATATAAGTTTCCTGAAACAGTTTCAAAAGTAATTTCAAAAAAGGGCAATGGAATAATTCAGATTTTTTCATATTAATAATATTTTTTCACTTACTTTTTATAAACACTTGCTATTATGACCTACATTTAGCCAGAAAACATTGCTTCAGAATGAAATATTCCTTTCTGGGGCGATTAGTTTCAGTTTCATGTTAATGATGCATGATAAAAGTTGCCATTGTGACAAGGTTAATTCTGAACTTAGGAGCAAAGATGGTGTCAGGATCTTACCAGAAGGAAAATTCTTCATGGTTTGGTTTTTGGTTTTTTTGTGTTTTCTTCTATCAGGACTAGGGTTTTACAAAGGAGTTGCTCTTTCAGGGGGAGAAGAAGAGTGTAATATCACCATAGTACCAGGTTTTGAAGTTTACCACCAGGTTTTGAAGTTTACCATGCTTATATTTCCTCTTCAAGATATTTTTAAGAAGATGGTTTTGCATTTGTGGCAGAGGAATTCTCCCCCCCTACCCCAATAATGTAATGTGTGTCTGTGCTATATGCACTTTGCTAGCATTCGCTTTGAATCACTGTCACTCCTCTGGCTTCAGAAGAGCTGTGACTCAGTTGTAGTCTAGCACAAATGAGCAAAAGCATCTGGTTGGGTCCAATTTGTTATTCTTTTGGATTTTGCATAACCAGGTGCATTTGTAGGAGCTAAGTGTGAAGTATCATCACTAATGTAATGACAGATTGTGATCTGAAAGTGCTCTGTGCAGTCTCCACGCTGGCTGTCCTGGGTAGAATGAGTGTTGGTGGCACTGAAAGTCAGGGCTTCCAGCAACTTTTATGGCCCTGTGGTTCTGAACTTATTAGGAAAGAGGTCAGTCTTTACAATCTTGATGTTCCCACAATACCCATGGCCCTTCCGTGAGGAGGAGAGCAAAGAGATGTCCTGAGGCAGGTGGGAGACCAGCAGTGCAGTGTCTACTTTGCCATGTAGGAGCCCTTTGATTCAGGAGAAACTACCAGGCAGCACATCCCAGGGATAGCGACTAGTTTGTATCATCAGAGTATTGCAAACTCAGTAAAATGGACTAGTATATCAATCGATTCTGTGCAGATGTTGGAGAGTACAATGGATTTCCAGCATGAAGTAGTGGAGGGCCAGTCCTTTTATGAAAAAGAAAGTTGGCTGAGTCCTTAGTCTAAGATATTTAGTCTTGAGATTTTGGGTTGTTCAATAGGTCTTTAGCCTTAGATTTTGTTGGGGTTTGATGGGTTTTGTTTCTTTTTTTTTTTTTTTTCCTGTAGGATAATGAGAACTGATATTAAATCTTATATTAAGAATAAAATGGAAGGTCAAGACAAAACACCCATGCTTTTCTAATAAACCATAATTCTGGAAGGTTAAAATAAAAAAAAAAAAAATCAGAAAAAAACAATCAGAAGAAATACACTTTATTTTCAGCAGACTAATTATAAGTTGTTTTGAAGTTTGACTTCACTGGCAGGTCGAAGTGGTAAGAGTTGCATTAAGAAACAGTGGAGAAACTTATTACTGCAGGGGACAGATTGTTTTTACAGCAAGGAGTGGGCATACACACTGGGGCAAGCCATTGAAGTTAAGGCAAATATGCTGACAATGCCACTGAGAGCAATGAGTTGATATAAATATTTGTAAGATTGGGTTCTCGATGACCCATCTAAGTCTTCAACAATTATTTTTCATAATATGTCTTCATTCTGGCAAAAGGGCAGGGCAGCAGCACTGGAATTGGTTGAGGACAATCATTTATACCCTGATGCCTGAAAGAACACAGATTTAGTTAGTGAACAGATGTTTAGGGTAAGATAAGTAGAGAGAGCAAACCACTTCAAACATCTTCCAGTGATGAAAAACTCATCCAAGGTAGTGGTTGGAACTAACGGATCTCACCAGGAGTTGCTTATTCTGTTTCTGCTGGTGACAACATACTATCATTTGTTTATGTCCATTAATTTCTAGAGATTTAAGCAGAATTTAAATTGTAATATATATTAAGGGTTTTGCCCTGCAGTCCATACAAATTCCTGAGTTAGGGTCTAACGTCCATTTGTTTGTACTGCTGCAAAGTTTAGCAACTGTTTCAGATTTTAAGAAAAGCAGTGGCAGGAGAGATATTAATTACCGATTTGTCCATGTTTGTGCATTTTTTCTAAAATATGCCGTTTCCTTGCTCTTTCTTTTGCTTTAAATGCCGTTGTTATAGCTGGAACTACCTGTCCCTTTTTTTCATTGAGGTTTTAAAGCCTTTTTACTTCTGGGAAGATCGTCTAGGGAAGGAGTAGTTTTCCTTTGCTCAAACAACTGGTATTTAGCAAGAACTTCCTGCTGGCATTCATCCCTGAGTTAATCTGGTTAGAATTAGAGCTGGTTGAGAGCATTTGACACTGTTTTTCATGGGAAAATGCTGATTTGTCAAAACTGAAACAATTTGTGGAAATGTACCCATTTCCATTAAACTTTCATCAGGAAACCGCCCCCCCCCCCCCCAAGTCCAGGATGGAATTTCTGTTACAGAAAGAGAGCGAGAGAGACAAAGAGAAATCATTGATACTCAATAATCGGTAGTCAAGGACAAAATAAAGGCAGGGTAAAGGACTTAGTCTGGCTCATAGAGTGCACATTTGAATCTGTAGCTCCCCCTACCCATTCTCCCCAGGATATTGGAGGGATGTCACTGTCTCGTTGTGCATGCATGCACAAACACCCCCACACCCACCACTTCGAATTATTTCAGTTTCACTCTGGTGGCAAGTATGAAAATGTATGAAATGTTATAGCACTTTGGGGGACAGGAAAAACATTTTCCTGACAGTTATTTTTAGGTTGACCTGTACCATGTGTTTTCTCCTTGCTGGGTGGGAATGGTAAGTCTCTGAATGACTGGTGTCTTCTAGTCTTTGTTTTATATCATAATAACAAGCTATATTCAGAAATTTCTGTCATGCAATGGAACCACAATTTTTATTACTAACAGTCCTGATAGTCTGATTCCAGGATTGCAATTCTCCACTCACCCAGAGTAGTATTTTGGCAAAACTTCTACTGAAATGAACAGATTTCAGGAACAGATAAAGGAGGTTGCTTCCTCACAGTTAAAGCATCCTTCAGTTTACAACCCAGCAGATACATCACTACAATGACACCTCAGATTAACATTGTGCCTGTGAACAGTAATCTGGAACGAGAGGTATTAGAAAGCTTTCTTCTATTTCCTATAAACCTTCTGTTTGTACCTAAGAACTTCATCCCACACCCTCAAAAAAGCTGTTGCCCTGCTCCATAAGTAGAGAGATGAGGTTTTAAGGTAAAAAAGGAAGACTTATTGAATAGTCAAATCTGTAAGCTCAGCCAACGATTTTAAAGTCATACCACATTCTTTCTGGCTTGTTTATAGTCACCAGTAACATAAGTTTTGAAAGATAACCCTTTGTGCAGTTGATCGGTTCCTCCAAAACATTGCATTGGCATACCTGTGGGCTTCATTAGTTCAGCATTTAAACTCGGTTAAAAAAAAAAAGGTCTATGTAAAAGGCATTAGAAATTCCATCTTGTATTCCCAAGGTCGTGATGGCTCTTTCAGGCTTAGAGATTTTCTTCTATTAGAAAAGCAAGTGAATTTGAACAGTACATACTCAGAGAGCAGTGGGAAGGTTTCGAAGCCTTACTCCTCAGAGCAACGTTTTCCAAGTAAAGACCTAAGTGTGGTTCTTACATGCCTGGGGCACTTGAACAGGCCTCTTTAAAAACTAGCGTTGTGCAAGTGGAACGCATGTAGGGCCAGCCTGTCAGCTGGCATAAATCAGCTTTACTCCGTTGAAGGCAAAGAACCTGCCCTGATTTATACCAGCTGAGAATCTGGCCGCAGAATTAATAATAGGCAACTGTATGTTATGAGGCTGTAATTCCCTTGAGGGGGCTTTTTTGATAACATTCTTACAGGAGTCAGAGTGATCCAGCCCTTGTTTCTTGGAGCAAAAGAATGATTTGATTGCAGTATTTTGAAGTCCTCAGAACTTTAGGAAGAAGAGATTTCAGGCACTTGGGGGAAGGATGATGTTTCCAAACTTCTGATAGTGTATCTTTAAGGTTTTTTGCTCAGGAAGAATCACAGGATGAGAATTTGGGACAATGGAGATTAATTGATTGGGGATAGTTAGTCCCCCCAAAACCAGAGAAATGTGTAAGAGGGGTGATTTCTTATAAAGACAAGGCCTTTCATTTTAAAGCACTTGTGTGCATTTCTGAGACTGTATGAAAACTGAAGCTCTCTTCTCACAGTGAAGCTGCTAGTGCCAGTATAATTAATAAAGAAGCAAAGTGGAGAATGGGAAATGAGGACTAGGAGGCAAGCTCCTCCTCAGAACGTGGACGTGGGTTTTAGTTTTGTTGATAGTTTCATACAAAAGTGTTATAAGTTGGCTGATATTAATTTGATTGACTTAGAAAGAAAAGGGGGTTCGATTAGATTTTTTCAGGAGTTAACCTATAGTTTTTTTATTCTAGATATTTTAAACATGAGACACAGGTGAGATGTCTCCCTTTGGTTTTAATCATGCTGTGGATTCTGCAGCGCAGAATGGGAGTAACAATCACGTTTATACAGCACTTGTTGGCATGTTTAGGTGGTGCCTGGGGCTTTTGGATGATAATGTGGTAATTTTGTAGATTTCATCTCACTAACTAATACAAGTACATTTTTAATGTTGCTGTACAAGAGGGTGAACTTTGAAACAAACCACAGGTTATTACTGATGGATTATCACTTCTGGTTATTTACAGGAAGGCAGCAGAAGCAGCTGTCCAAGATTCTTTTGTTTCTTGAAATGCTGATCTGGTCTGATCCTTGAGGTCCGATTAGTATCTCAGATACTATCAACAACTCGCTGTAGAAAGCAATAGTTTTGGTAACATGTCTATAATACTTAGGCAACAGTTTTAGAAAAGTCTTAGTGCTCAAAGGGAGCTGAAATTTCTTGTCATTTTGACTGCTCCTCCTTTTTTAGGATTACCTGGCTGTCCAGTCCAACTCCCATATGCTTTGTTTAAGAGCTCTGTAGCTGGGGCAGATCTGAAGTTATAGTTACATCAGGGCTTGCCATATCTTGTGCATTTAGTAGTGCTTTAGGAGAGTAGTGTGTGTGACTAACTTCCATCCATTAAAGTGGTTGCTTGGGGGAATATGGTAGATGTAACCACAGTTTTTCCCTTTCCATTTTTTTTTTCTCCGACTGTCCAGTCTCTTAAAATATTCCCTCATTAGATAGTTGGTGTCACATCCTGCTTTCGGGTTCATACAGTTGGTATCCACTGTGGAAATTCAGGCCAGTGCTAAAGAGAGGTCTGTAGCTACGTATTAGTGTATTTTACTTCAACTCACCGTAAAGCTGCTAATTAACATGGAGTAGCACTTCTTGCTGAGCAAGACATTACGTAGGCTGGTTTTTTTAATGTACTTTTTACCCTAAAATGGGCTACACTGTGAAAATGTACATAAGTAAGGATTTATCTTTTTCAGCATGTTATCAATAATGATAAGATGGAAAGACAATAAAATCAAATGTGGGAGTTCAGCATCTGACCAGCACTGAGTTGCTTCCAGAGTTCACATGATAGCTGGTTGCTTCCTGCTTTTAGGATGCTCCCCCCCCTGCTATCTTGAGCTTCCTGTAACATGACTGGGTAGTGACTCGAAGGGTATTCCATTCTTCTTGAGCAGCTCATAGAAAGAGTGCAAGAATGAAGAAGTAAATCTTTGTGTAGTTCATTAATGGGGAGACTTTGATGACATTTTGAACAGCACAAATTTGTCTATCTGTGATAAGGAACTCATGAAGATTTCCAGAAAAGAGCTGCCATATGCAGGGGGTGTTTGACTCTTTATTTCTTTGGCTGGTTCTGCCTGCAAGCATGCAGTAATTACCCTTCTCATTTGTCTCCTGCATACAAAGAGATGTGTGATTCTGCAGTGATTGGGCTGTGGCAACTGGCCAGCTGCCTTGTTGTGTACCTTCTACCTCCCCACAGTTCCTATTACTTATTTTTGTGGTTGCATTGTCTCCTTTTCCTACAGTGGTTAAAGCCATTGCCCAGAAAGTGAGATGCCCATGGTCATGCCGCTCGTTAGCCTGAGAGCACCTGAACTCCATCAGTGATGGGCTCTGAGAGGAAGGATCCGTGCTAGCTGAGGCTGGGCAGGGCTGTAGAGGTGGCATTCTGCAGAGAAAGGGTTGATGTGTGTGCGGGTGGTCTCCCAAAGCATGTCAGAAGAGAAGAAAGCCTGTTCCCTCGTGGATTCATTCATTTTTCCAGCCCCTGCAGGGTGACTGATATTCTCTCCAGGGAGTTCACAGCATAACAAAGAGCAGCTTTACATACAGAATCATTTTTTTTTTCCTTTTTTAAACTGAAAACAACCATTTCTCATCCTCATGAAAAGATCAAGGAGGACCATGTAATAGTCCTGACTCCCTAAGCCTCCTTATTGAAACTTTCTCAAAGTAACTAGGTCAGCGATACATGCTTCTGGACTATTGAATTTCCCTTCTTCCCCTCAGTCTGTTCTTCTGTTTCTTCACCCAGCTTTACCACAAGGGAATGCCTTAAGTCAAAAATATGGGAAGCTGATCCTTTTATTGCATTTGTAGTATTCTCATCTGGCATGTTCAGTTCCAGGCCATCAGGCTTGCAAAGCTGGCGTAACCCAAGTTTGCATGTAAACAGCAGTACCACATTGTGTGATTGTAACTAAAGCCCTATCTGTTCTCTGTTTGCTTGTAGATAATAGAAACAGGAAGATGTTCAGCAGGAAAAGATTGGTGAACTATTCTGAAAAAGAGAATACAACTAAAAAGTGTTTCTTCTTCCTTTTTTTTTATTTTTCTTTTCTTTCTCACATATTCCTAGCTTCTCACATTTTATACTTTTGCCTTGAAGTTAATGCCTGGTGGGAACTTTGCTCTTCCCACTCTTCCCTGAGGCAACACTGATACCATGAATATTAGCACAAGAAGCAGCCTACAGCTTTCTATATGTACGTGTTCCCTGTGCCTAGTGCATATAAAGGAAGGGAAAAAAATGTGATTCAAATTAAATCACAAAAAATCCCAGGAACGTGGAGGTCAGAATGAGGACCCAGGCATATCCCATGTAGATTTTGAGTTGTTTAAAAACTAGGCACTTGGCCCTAGAAGGAAGATTTCAAAGCATCTATACTAGGCGTGAAGACTCCTGTGTGTGTTGGAAGGAGTTACGGGCTCATTCTTTTATATGAGAAGAGGAGGCAAGACCTATTGATGACTTCTAATTCAGAACAGCTTTAGCATCTTGACCCATGGTTAAAGCAGTAAACTGGGAAGTGAGAAGCCTGGGCTTGGTCTCTTAGATTCTGGAGATCCAAACCCAAGTTTCCTATGGTTTCATCCAGTCTTTGATGCCCCTGTTAAACTTAAGTACAGCTATTTGTGTTAGATTTTCCATGATTTTTGACTAGTTCTGCTTAATGTGTAAAAAAAAAAAAAACCAAACCCCAAAATTAATTAATCGATATGTTAATTGCAGTTTCTATAAATAATTATAGAACTTATGGGAAATGAACAGAGATTGTTTCAACACTGGTCTATTGTGACTGGGAAATCGAAGTTCAAAGAGAGCCATAAGCACTGTTATTTCTCAACAGAAATTCTGGATTAAAGCCCCCAGAGCATTCAGAAATTCTCATCAGCCTCAAATACGCTGCCATGTTCAATAAGACCAAATTAACACTTTTTCTTCCCTGTTTTTCTCGGGTTAAGAGCCTATGTGCTAGGAGCTGCTAGGGAATGTTGAGACGCAAGAAAGCTTTTGTAGCTTGCTTCAGTTTGACTATTTAAGGCCCAACTCTCTCTTCAGTTGTCTGCATATATACTAATCATGGTTCAGTCAGCTTGCACTTCCTCTTATTTGGCTTTTTTTGTTGTAGTGACTTGTAGTGCAATTGTCAGGCACATACCTGCTGGTGGTTTGAATTCAGAAGCATATTGGCCTTCTTACGAGTGAGGGTGGGTAGTAAACGCTAGAAGAAAACCACTAATTATTTGAAATATCTTACCCTTGAAAGTTAATGACAAGGCACGTTTACCACTGTTGTAACCACATACCTAGAAATAAAAAACACTGACACCTGCCTTTCCAAGCTGTTTCTTAGCACGAGCAGTTAAACTACCCTTATAATCATCATACTTCCTTTAAGAGATTTTGTTCTAAGTTTCCACTTTGTGCTTTTGAAACAGAGGTGTAGATAACTTTGACCAGAGTAGTAATTTCCACTCAATTGTCCTCAGGTCTGTAGTAGGTTAGGAAGGAGTTGGTTCTGTTTCTTTAGGGAAACATACTGTCTTCTTAGCATTTTCAGGTAAGAGTTTAATGTTGATGATTGCCTGTCTTTTGAAAATTACTGTTGTGATTTTGAACATAGGAAGAACAAAAGAATTAGGAATAGTACCTGCAGCTGCCATTCTTTGGCTGGATACAGATTTGGTCAGATATGCAGGCAGTTTGCCATGCCATAATAATACCACACAACATATAAACACCAGTACCTGGGAGCATTTGCCTCAAGACAAATGTGAGATAGTACAACCTAACTAAATCTGCTCTGCTAGAATGCTAAGCGGCGGGCAGGAGAACTCATGTGGAATTTCACCACAGTTAGGTGATGGAAAATAAGGTGTTAGGCTGTACTGACTTGGTATTTTAGACTCCATGGTGAATGAGATTATGAAAGGTAAACAAGTATCCATTCCGACAATTGAAAGCTGTAGGTGAACTTGAATAACTTCAGAAGTAAGATGTGCGTTTTTAACAAACAGTGTAATTTCATAATTAGAGCCTTGCCAAGGGATGTGGTGGACTTCTCAATGTGAATCTCTGAATCAAGGGAATTGCTTGCTAAACATATACTCAGAGAAGTTATGGCTTTGCAAAATTAGCCTAGTGGAATGACTTTACTTGCTGAAGACCAGACTGGGAATATCAGCCCAGCTCTTCCCGACACAGAGGTCCTGTAACCTCCAAATCTGTGATGCATCATGTTACCACTACCAGCCTGGTGTCACTCACGTCCCTCCAAGAATTAGGACTAACATGTCCAGAACTAACAAACAGTTAAGCTACTCTGCTACCCTGTGCAAGGATATTTCAAATATACATAAGTTATAAAATTTTGCATTGCTTAAATTAAAAAAATGGAGCACTTTCCTTTGGTATAACCAAAATTATTACTGTGTTTGGAACACTTGGGATTATGTTTTGTGAGAACACTTTTTAAAACATGCTCTATTTGAATACAGTATTTGTGTAAAATGCCAAAGTCAAAGCTTTAAAGCATAAGCTACCCATATCTCTAAACAGAAACCATTACAAAGGGTGCAGCTGGCTTCTGATGTTTAAAGGGATGCTGAGTGGTTCAGCTACTGTGGCCATGTTATGCACAGCCTCCTCAATGACAGTTGTTGAAGTAGTATTTTCATGACACAATTATTAATCCACTTGCCATTTGATTTAAATGATAAGGCATTTCATCGAAGCCCTTAGACATCTTGCAGACTATTACCAATGTCTATGATTGAATAAGTGTTCTCCTGATGAAGGATGATGATGTGCTATGACCAATATCCAGAAACATTCAGTGATTCTAAACTGTTAAACATCCACTAGTATAATTTGACATAGCAGCACTCAGAAATCACAGATTAGCATCTGCTGAAGATCTTTTCCTATTAAATTTATGAATACATGTCACAGTAAACATCTTCTGTCCTGCAGTAGCAGGATGAGGAATGTTATGCTGTTGACAGAAATGAACTACACCATTTAAAATTTATTAAATGTGATCATATTTTGCTTTTTCAGTTGTTAGAAAAATTGTTCAAGTAATTGGATTAAATTTGAGGTATTCATATGAAGATTAAGAGGCAATGGAAGGTTTTCTTCTGAGCTGCTTCTTGATACCCCTGATCTTGTGTTTCTGTCTTATGTCTTCACAGCTTTCTCCATTAAACAATTCCTTCAATAGAATTGTTTTATTGACATTTAAATTAATTTCTTTTTTTGCAGTTTTTTTTCTAAACAAGTTTGTCGATTTATACATTGTCTTGGAGTGCTCATGGTGGTCTCGAGAATGACTTAAGATGTAGGTTGAGAATCTGAAATAGTGAGTTAACAGAAACAACAGCCATGTCAGGAGCAATTGGGAGGGGAATACCCTATAAATCCAACTCCATGTAAATGCTTCACATTCTGAGTTTGTCTACAATCTTATTCTGCCTCATCGTAAACAGAGTGGAAGAGTCTGCCATCCCTCACACATCTTCAGGCAGGCAGACTAAACATTTTAGACTGACAAGTTCCTTCCTACTGAGCTGTGTCTAATGTAGGAATGCAATTCAGTGTAATTCCAACCCTGCTGGGGTCTGGCTGCTGCAAGCAGTGAGTAATGTATTGTTGTATGGAGTGTGAATTGTTATAGTCCTATGTGCAGATTTTTTACTGTCTGGGGTTAATTTTTTTTAATGTAGGGGCTTACTTGCTGGACCATGCACGCATGCAGAAGAGTCTGTCCTTAAAATGCTCACTATTTGTGAACCACTTTGTACATGTGGTTTGGAGATAATAGCAGAGATATGGACCTTTCAGTGAACTTTCAAAAGATGTATTTATATGGTTGAAAAAATTATTTATTTCAGAATGGGCAGGTCACACCTAGAGCTTTTGTTTTCTTTTAAGCCCACTAAAATTTCAGCCTCAGACAGAAATGAAGGAGCTAATTACTTTTTCCCTTATTTCAGCAGGATGGTATTGCCAGCTACTGATTTAGAGTCTCTAAGATAACTGGAGGGAGTCATTTGCAAACACATTAAAAGAAATAGCTAATACCTGTTGGGTATATTAGCAAGTTTACCCTTGGCAGATAAAGGAGATGCTGTGTTGTTGGTAGAGATACTTCTTTACCAAGAAATCTGATCTCTCTGTAACAGCATGACACACCAGTAGGATTTTTGCAGTAGAAGTCAGCAAAAGAAAGTTTTCCTAAGGCTGAATATCATTAGAAGTGCACATTTTCATGCATGTGCCCTTTTCTCAGTACTCAGTATATAATATCCATTACCAGTTGTGGAAGTTAGATGCATCTATCAAGAGAACTTATCCCCAGGGTATTAAATTCTGTTATTCTGCTTCTTTGCATGTAACGTGACAGAGACAAATATAACCATCCAAGCTATTGAATTTGAGAAGGATGTGTGTTTTTGCCTCAAATCCATTCAAAGGGATTCTACTCCCAAAGGATTACATTTGGGTCTAACTTTCCTCTGGTTTACTGTTTTAGCTGAGCTGATGGATTATGAAAGAGAGCAATTTCTTTTTCATACTGTTTTTCTGAATCCGTCTCTCAAAACTTGCTGTGTGGGGACAGAAAGGTTCATAAACGTTATTTTCCTGGAGGAAAATGGCTCCTTAGAGTAAAAAGGAGCTCTGCACAGAGCTTCCGCATAAACATGTTTGCCCATCAGTGACTGACAGAGCAGCCTCTGTGTGTGTCAAGGATGTGGACTCATCAAATGAGACTTCTTATTTGGAAGCACTTTTTCAAATAGACTAGGAAGGATTAGTTATATTCAGATGGAGAGAAAGAATTGCACAGAATTCTATTTTACCAGAATCTATAGGTGATATTGTAGACTTGTACCAGAGTAGGATCATCCTTTTGGTCAGGGGATGTGCCTTAACTTAAATTCCAGATCTCTCAAATATTCCTCAAGTTCAAAGGTCTACAAAATGAGGTCTTATATGCTTGTTACATTAGGAAGTTGCCTTTTTACATTAAGCTTAAACCAAAATCCGCAAGGTTTAAACTGTGATTACAAATTTTGCAGCCTAAAGACATCCTTGTTTTTGTTGTGTTTCCTTGTTTGTTTGTTTATAGCTGGAAGGGAGGGATAGTGGCAGTGAATGCGCTTCAAAAAAAAAATCCCACTAATACCGCCTTTTTATCTGGAAAAACAAATATTTATAAATCCCTCTGAATCATGTAACTGTGTAAGGATTGCCAGTTTGAAAGCGCAGTTGTCTGGTTAATCTATTTAAATGCTTATTTTGAATGGACAGCTGTGAGTCTTTGTGTGCACACAGCTTCTCCCCATACTTACTGGTGTGTTATAAAATACCATAGAAATTCTGGTCTGGTTCAGTACCAACCAGCATACAAACATGTTGTTTTCTATTGGACAAGATAGAGGCTCTCTCCATGAGGAGCACATCCTTGCTTAAGGTGGACTTAAGAGCTGTAGCTGAAGCCAATTTGCTCAATCACTTCCATTCCTGCCTGTATAGGTTGCTGAGGTCACGCTTAAAGAATGTGCAAGGTCTGGTCAGAGGCACAAAGCACCCCCTAACTCATGACTTGAACATACTGCAATTGACACAAAAGGTGCGCTTGTGAAGGGCCAGTACAGAGGTGAAATATGGAGCTGTGCATGGAAAAACATCAAGGAACTTGAATTTAAATTCCTCCACCTAGGTTAAAATAAAACGCTGAACAGTAGGACTACAATTATGTACTCCAAACCATGCTATTGTACCTAGAATATTTTTATGTCTGTCTTATGCTATTTGTGCCCTTTGTGCTTCATAATTATGACGTCTTTCCTACTGGTGAATGTGACACTTAAACTGGTATTTGAACAGATCAAGTCCATTCCAATTACATTTTCAGACTGCTTTTCTTTTTTTTTTTTTTTTTTTTAAATCCCAAATCCATTATTTAGGTTTGGCTTCATTTGACTAAAGTTTTATTCCATGGGATCTTGCTGCCAGTTTACAGAAAATGAAGTGCTATCAGCATCAGGCCCTTTGAAATCAGAGATGGAAATTAAAGTTCAGCAAAAGTTTCAGAGTGAAAGGTGAAACTCAGGCAATACTTTTGTCTGGGTTTACAGAGCATTTTCCCAGACTAGTGGTGGTTTCAGGTAAATGTTCCGGAGACTTTTCCACTGAAACAAAGCAGAATAGGGAGGACAGGCTGAATTTTGTTTTTGTATTCACATTACAGGTCTGCAGCAGAATTTCACTTCAGACGGAGGATATCTATGTTTCATAGACAGCCCTATCTGTCCCTTTTTATGTAGTTTTTTCTCTTATAAATGTGTATTCTAAAAACAAGACTGATCTGACTGCTTCAGCATCCTATGGAGACATCTGCTAGGTCTGTGTACTGCTGAGGAAACTGTCGCAGAGTAACGCTTGTCTTCTCAGATGTCTTCCATAAATGTTGTTAACTGACTTGAGACACTTGAGTATACTTTTTCTACACTACAAAGTCAAAATAGCCTCCCATCTACTTTCATGCTGGATTTAAACAGCTACGTGGCCCATCCTGAGATGCCTCTGCAAATATTTCTGGGCTGAAACACCAATCCTTGGAGTGCTCTTCCAAGTGTTGTAGCTCATGCAGATGAGTCCTAGGAAAGTCCTTTCTGCCCTTGCAGTGGTGATGCCTGGAAGAAAAGAATAACTGCAGAGCACTTGCTTCTTCTCCTGGAAGGTCTGTGACCTCCTGTCTTGGAGCAAGTGGCATTTGAAAGTAGGCTCTGCTCATGTTGGAGACAGCAGTAGGCAGCAGGTCCTGTGTGTCCCTGGCATGGTGGGCAGCCTGACCACAACCTAGGATGCAGAGTCTTTGGGTGCAGCCCTGCCTTTGGGGCTGGATACTCTGGGCTGATCAGCCTGGGTGTCAGCAAAAGAGAAAGGATCAGAAAGCTGGGGAAATTGAGCCCATGTTGCCCTGGGACAGCCATTCACAGCTTGAAATCCCTCTAAACTATGAGCCTTAAAATCTAGATGATTTTTCCTAGAAATAGAAAGTAGTAGTAAGAATTCCTCCTCCTGTAGCTATCTCTCACCACAAGTAAGCCTGCCTGCATTCCTTCTCCCATGAGCTTGCCCCAGAAGTAACCACAGCTGTAGATTCAGAGACTTTACTCTGCTCTCAGCAGTGCTGCTGCTGTTGAAATACATAGTTTTGTATCACCCTAGCCAGGAGTTCCTGCTCCTCATACCACCTTCTTTATTGTTTGCATAGCCAGATATTTGTCTAGATTGGAGAACTGTTCTGGGTCAAACTGACTTTTTGAAGGGGCAGGGGAAGATGTGGTCTGATTCCTCTGTGTGGGAGGAGAAAGTGCAATGAGGGATGTGAGCAAATAACCAGGGCAAGGGAGCAGCAGTGCTGCTTTTTTGCAAAAGGAAACTGTTTACGCAGATATTTTCTATATGGCCTCAATAGAAAGAAAAAGAAAAGGGAAGATCTTTGTTGTTCACAATGCTTGAGAAACAAATTAGTCATTTTTCTTAGAATAGTCTGATGACTTCTTCATGAACCAGACAATTGTCATCCTCAAAATGTGCTTTCTTGCACAAAAAAGGAATGAAAACAAGATGTTAGAAAAGGTGTTGAGTGTGAAGAAGGCTTTGCAGTGGCATCCCCGAAGGATTGATCCACTGAGGGCTCTGAAATGTTGTATGTGGCAGGAGCCTTTCAAAGGGGAAGATGAGTATCACTTTATGACTTCCAAAACCCATTCAGAAAGGGTGTCAGTAGTTTTAAGGGGATATTACTAAAAGCAAATAAAATGACAAATAAAAGCGTGAAGCAGCAAATACGGGAGTGATACTTTTTTCTGATTCACTAAGCGACCTAGCTGTATCAAAGGGAACCTGGGGGAGTCAGATGTAACTTTGAATTTCCTGGTTTGTGTGATTTGTTACAGTCTTAACGTCTGTGTTTCATTTTCAGTACTATAAAAAGCAAACAAAAATCTCCCCCCCAACTAACATATTTCATGACCTTTCCTGGAGGTTTTTCTCTGAGATCAGAAAGGACTTGCAAGTGCCTGCCAGTCTCCTGAGTGTTCGAGCAGTATTAATAAACATCTAGTCCTCTGTATTAACTTTTCATAAGGCACAGCAGCTGCTTTTAGGTATTATTTACACAGTTTCCTCTACATTTTAGTTACCTTAGTCTGCACTTTTGAATACACTAGAGCTCAGTGGACATACATGTAGCAACAGTGTGACTGTAGTTAAGTCTTTAGCAAGAGTTAACTGTAGTTTCAGGAGAAAGATATGGCTTTTTGCCAGCTGAGTTGCTGCATGCTGCCACTGTAGAGATCAGTACTTAAAACATTACTATTTAGCATTTGGGAAAAGATGATTTTCTGCCATCTCTCCAACCTTGCTTATCACTGTTGAAGATAGTGATAGTCAAGTAACATGGGAGTGTTTTCCCCATACAGAATTCATACGTCTTGAATTTGTAGTTGATTTTAAGGTAATTGAGTAAACCACAGTGACTTTTGTGTGATAAGTCTCAATTTTGACACTGGCTAGACCTGTTCCTAATACAGCGTATACTGAGGTAAATCAGCTTTAGTAGGATTTGCAGATCCACATGCAAAACTAAGACCTCCACCCATCTCATTTAACCAGTTAAATTCATATCATGGTGTGTGTGTGTCAGGCCAGCACTTAGTGACTTGAAGGCATTTGGAATGTTATGCATGACAAGGCCATATACTAAATATGAGTAAAGACCTGTAGGATTGTCATTAATGAGTGTTTGGCCAAGGTATGTTACTATTTTTAATTTCTGCATGGCTTTGGTTGTGCAGTGTTTTGTGGGAGCTTAGGGCAGCAGTAGGAACTGTATCCATGTGCCCACCTACTCTGTCCATCTAAAGTACCACAGCTGAAGTTTGCCATGGGAAGGGTGGCAGGGTCTGGTAACCTGGTATAAGCATGAAGTTCACAGTGCTTTTGACGTTAGCCTCTTTGCCCCCACCATAGATCCTGATGTGTTCTGCTGCCCAGAAGTTTAGCAGAAGATGCCATCAGTTGCCCTGTGACCTAGAATTCAAAACTTCTCTGCCTTCCTCCCACCTGTAGCCTCTAAAGTGAGAATGCTTCTAAAAAGCACACAAGATTTGTCTTTGCATCACAAGACAGACAGGATGCCTTCGGGAAAGCAGCACTGATACCTTTAGGAATAGGATTCATGATGATCTCATGGATTTTCCAGCTTGTATGGGGCACTGAGCGTATTCAGTAGCCTTGCAGATAAACTGAAGATCCAGGATGTGTCTCTATGGAATCCTGTGTGGCTAACAGAAACAGCTTGGCCATGTAGTTATTAGAAAATGTCTTAAACTACTGTTCCACCATACCGGGTGGACTCCTGAATTTCCTTGTTGGAAACTGGGAGTTTAATAAATAGGCCCTTGAAAATATGTTTAATGATACTTTAAAGTGAACATACCTTATTTCTCTTGTACTAAGAGAGATAAAGGAAAGAAATATAGACTAACCTTTTGGAGGGAACGTGTGCCTCTTTCAGCACAAATGATTCACCTTCCCCAATGCCATTATGAAGAACAAAGAGCACTATCATATTTTGAAGTAGGTTGGTGGTGGTGATGTGACTGTTGAGGGGGCAGGAATGGAGAGAAGCATGTTTCTATAAACAGGCTTTCTCAACTAGATGAAGGGAGAGGTACGATGGATTCAGAAACTCCATTCAACTTACTTAGAAGATTCAATTGCAAAGGTTTGTTTGCTGAGGCTCTGTAGCTGAGAGTGGAGGTGCCACTTTAAATGTTGGAGGGGTTGCCACAGAGACTCTTCTGTCATGAAATAATCTTGCTTCCTTTTATATCACAGAAATAACTGTATAGTGCTTGAATGACCGCTGTCTATTTTTAGAGCATGTACGTTGGAAAAATAATATTTGTACAAAGCTCAAGTGTTTGTACTCTTTCAGCTTTGTTTCAAGTGAACTAATAGCAGATTTCACTGAGCAGGCAAGAATACAAAAGGAGATGAAGTTGCAGGATGTGCTTGTTAATGGACAGGTCAGAATTAGCTGTGCAACTGTCAGTTCTGAACCATGAATCATGTTTATTCTAATGAAGCAGGAAAGCTGTTTTTCCTAATCTTGTGAACCAGATGAGCATTGCTGTACTCAAGACTTGCTATATATCTGAAACCACAGAAGGAGTTAACCACCAAAGACAGCTTCCAGTAAGTTCCAAACTTAATGCATTATGCAGAAAAAAACCCTAGACCCTGTAGTCATAGTTGAATAATTTGATCTTCATGTTATATCACATACATTTCTCCAGTGCTGTGTGCTGTTTACCGTCTGTGTTAGGGAGGCTTCGGGTTAAAGTCAGGAGAAGATAAAACGTTCCTTTGAGTGCCCTATGGGAAGCCATCATTTAGTTTTCTTTCAGCCTTTTGGCCTGGAGACAGTATTCTTTTGTTCTGCCTACCATGGAGTGCTAAACAGTGGCCAGAAAATGTGGAAGAGAGCAGCAAGTTAAAAACCTGTAGGTAAAAATCCATCTCATTATTTGAAGCATCACAATAATGGTTTTTTTTATTCCTCATTTTCAGAATGTGTTCACACTTCTATTGTCAGTGATGAGCTTGGTGTCTCCTCATATCTGCACCGATGTCAGTCAGGAATCTATGGCAACGAGCTCCGTTCTTAGGCATGTTTGAGGCAGTTCGCTGTCGTGCCCGATACCAGTGAGGAGAGTCTAGCTCATGATTAAAACTGCTAATGCAAGCTTATTTTGGAAGTAGTGGATAAAAACAGCATTACTTTGATACTTGAAATGCAGGAATGATTTTTATCTTCAAGATCTCCAGCTTAGTATGCTGTTTCCTCCCTTTTTTTTCCTCTGGTTGTGACCCTCCCTCCACCTTCTGCCAGGTTTTATTTAGTTTCTGTGTCAGTGCCTGCAGCAATCCCTAAAGCAAAGTTTTACCAGTTCCACTTGCCGTAAAAAGCCAGTCATTTCCACTGCAGAGATGAGTTAAATGAAGTTTTCTAACTCCTGCTCCTCTTCCTTTGTCTTCTCCCTCTGCATGTACCTTCTTCCACTTCTTGACTACTGGTAGGTGGGAAATAGTGCTTTCCTAGATTTCAGTGCAGTCCATCAGTGGCCTTCCTGCTGTGAAGCAGTTCTTCTGCTTTGGCTTCCTTCAGCTGGAGGTGGCCAAACTACTTCTGGCTAGGTCTAGCTTGTTCGAACAGTGTACCTAGTCTGCCGCCTTCTTTGCCAGCAGATTTCTCGGGTATGGCTGAAGAGCAGGTCATAGCCTACGTAAACTATTCGAAGGTCTGTGGATCCCACCAAACTGTTCTTTCCCCTCATCTTATAGTGGCTGCTTTGTGATTGAATTGGTTATTTGGCTATGTGTCTCTCTCGTTGCATTAACGTTTGTATTGTTGCCATCGGATAGACGTGACTTACGATTTCTTCATATGATGAGCAAAAGCCATTATGTGATAGGGAGAAGCCGTGGTATGCATCTCCTCCAACTACCTCACAAAGAAACATATTCATAAAAAGGAAGTTAGTTTGGTCTTTATCCTTTGCAGAGCCCCCACGAGGTCCCTCTTTGCAAATAAAAGTTCAGTTGGTCCTTGTAAAGGCATGATTTCAAGCACTAAGGCAGCTGTTGTGCTAGGCCAGAAGTCTGAAGATCAGAAGGAAACCTAAGAGGTCAAACACGTTCCAAGGGGAAAAAAGGGAGTGAGTTGCTAGGGGCAGACCAGGGTGACATCAGTGATCTATGACTATTATATATGATATAGGTCAAGACAGAGAGATTCTGCAAAAGGCTTTGTAGGAATGTGGTTTTCTGGAGTCCTGCCACAGGGACAGTTAAATATCTGGTGAGCTAAACACTTATGGAACCTGCTTTACTCTGACATAATTTAGTTGTATGTAAAAGATAGCTCATATTTGGCTTTACAGAAGCTGTTTCAGCACTCTTGATAGTAGTCACTGTTGATAATAGAAACAGACACGGAAGTCCGGTGCCCATGGTAATCCTACTGGGCTAAACCATAGTTGGGATAAAGGACTCCAGCCCAAAGAAGGGTCCAAGACAGTATGAACTGTATGAGTTCATACTCATTTAGTGAGTATGAGAGTATGTACCACAGCATGACACTCCAGTTTAACTCATGATGGCATTAAGCTCAGAATTAGCAGCTGTAACTGAAAAACGGAAAACACGCATTTTGTAGGATTGCCCCTGAAGGTGTTTCCATGGAAGTTACTAGGTGATTTGCAATGTTGCCAACTTTTGTGATTTTATGATGAGTCATATGATAGCTGACATTTTTTTCTTGAAGATCAGCCTCCTGTATTCCAGTGATTTATTTTCTTTTTATTTTGTAACTTAGACAGTAATTCCAACCCTCCTGTCTATGGCCAAATTTTCAAAACATGACTGAAATGTGCTCCAAGAGTTGAGGCAGCAATGGTGAATAAAGGATAACCCAGCAGCTGTTCCGTGGTTGAGTCTTGGTTGGGGTCTTTCCTTTGCATTATTTCAGTGATCTCTTTGGCTAGATTTCTGATTTTATAACTCATGATTTTTTAATCTTTCAAGTTGATTATGGTTCTGTCTTTTCTTCCTTGTATTACTACACTGAACACAATTAATATAATTAAGAATGGCCATCAGGATTTATCCGGGTCGTAAAAGCAAAGCTCGGATCACACATTTTCCTGGACTCCTTCCCTTCTGCAGTTAATTCATCAATTACTGTAAGGCAATGAATGTGCTTTTGCACTGTGATCTCTGCACTTTCATGATGCTGGTGGTGTCCCCATCACTTTCAAAGTTCTGCTGAGGATATAAATCGTGCACTGGGGGTGGTAGGCAAAACAGAAAAAAAAAAGCTGAGTTTAGGACTGTTCCTGGCAAAAGTCTATGTCTTTCTGTTGGATGAGAAGGTAATAGAGCTTGGACATTCTTCATAGCTGCTACCGTGCTTTCCAGTGACTGAGAAATGATGCCATGGAGTTGTGCTCTTTGGGAGAACAAGAATAACCTCCCTCAAGGCTTTATGATAAAGGCATCCTCCTCCTTATAGATTTCCATGATGTAATGGAGTCAATTCTTAAATTCCAGGCTTTCCCATCATGTGGAATTATTTCACAGTGACCGAGTAGTTGAGTTCCAATCCCAACATCTCCCTCAGCAGTATTTTTTAAAGGGATGGGATCGATCTGCTCAGCAATACTCTTTTTAAAGTATACATTTGCCAGAGGCACTGGATGAGAGAAAATAAATGCAGTAACTGTATTTTATGAGATAGGAGTAAGAAAAATTGGCTGCTGCTTCTGAAATGCATCCTAAGACATAAATAAAGTTTTCCAGTGTAGATATTCCCCAAAAGACAACATGTTGGTTTGCGCTTTATTTAAATGATGTTGGCTTTTGAGAGTTCTTCAATGATGATAAAATAAATAGGAGGAATGTAAACTATAGCCTGAGGCCTCAATGAGAGTTAGACATCTACAAGCAATAGACACAAAGCAAACAACTTCAAGACAGTCCATAGACTTTGGGTGAGGCATACTGTTTATACAATGTCCTGAGAAATCATAAAAAAAGATGTGAACCGTAAAGTAAAAGTGTTATCCTGCAAGCTTGGCTCCACCGGAACCCATGGAGTTGATATTTCTTATGTGGCTGCTCTGGTAGCTCTTCCATAATATTCAGCCCACATGTTGACTTGCATGTTCCATGTATTTTAACCATGGTGACTGATCTATGCTGAACTGATTGGTTGAAAGCTTCATTGCCAAGAAACCACAGACTTTTATTTGGAGACCTCTCCGTGGACAAAAAAAAGCAAGGAAAGCTGGAATTAAGCTTCCTGTAGAAGTCATAAGAAGAAAACTAACATTAAAGAGTAGATGGCAAAGCTCAAATTTTAGGTGACAAGCACACATTTTAGGATGACTTCCTTCAGATGTAAAAATCTGTTTTCTCTATTTACTTTCCCATTATATCCACTTTTTTTTTTTTTTTTTTTTTTTCCCCACCATGCAAACTGAAAGGCTGCTTCTTCCTACAGTGTTCAAGGGACTTCGTTTGTCTGGGTGGGAGAAAACCTTGAGGAGTTGGCTCATGGGGTATGAAGGCACAGCAGTATAGTTAAGAATTTTTAGAGTTGGACATTCAAGTGGCTTCAAACAGAGGAGCAGTCTTGCTGGTCACAAACCACTTATTGCTTGTGGAAATGAGTGAATACCCTTCCTTAGGAAGAATGCTACCAACTAGTCATTCTCCAGGCAGGGTTTTATTGATTACAGATAGATCTGAATTCACGTGACTTGGAAGGAGACCAATATTTCCAGGATTTCAAAGTCCTCAGAGTCTAGTAGCAGCCTGTGGTCAGAGGACCACATCGAACTCCAGATTTCATCTCCTATGCTGAAGCATGGAAGTTTTTCTTGTTTGTCCACCTGGGCAGTTTATCCAGTGCCTTGAACTACCAGAGGAATGAATAGACAGGCACTGCACTGACAGCCTGTATTACAAGAATTTTTGGAAGAAGATTCAACTGTAGTCAGTTCTAGAAGTCCTAAAACCCTGTTAGCTTTTGCCATTAATTTAACCTGTCCAGAAGTTAGCTGAGCCTAACTACCCAGCTGTTTGCTAGTAATTGAATTAAGGCCTACCACTCTAACTTGGAAACTTAAGGTTTGTGACTTTGCAGTGGATTGATGCATTCCAGAGAGCTGTTTGGTTTCGTCTTTGTTTTTTAATCAAGTTCCTTGGTTTGGAGATCCTTCCTTGAAGAGGTTCAAACATATTTTCATGTGTTTGTTCCAGTGAGTGAGTCTTGGCAGAACCTGGCATGGCTGGGGATGGCACAGGAATGAGCCCTGACTCTCAACAGACATAATGTACTTGAGTCACTGTACCTAAGAACTTGCCTTCATGTCGCTTCGGGATCCAGTGCTACAGGCCCTGGAGAGGACTGAACCATGCCTGTGGTAGAGGCATCCATCGCAACACAGCTGCCCAGTGAAACACAGATGCATGTGAGCTCAGAGCTGAAAGCAGTGTAGATGTAGCTAAAGTTTTTGCGGTTTGAGCAGCAGATGTCTTTCCCCTGTGCTCATTTGTGAGCCAGTTGGCACCCTGCCACAGGTTTCCTGTGTGAACTTGAGTGAGTCATTTCATCTCTCCCTTGATATTTGTCTGTGTTGTTCATCCAGGCTTTTAGAACCGTGGGTTGTCTCTTGCCGGGTAGATGGACAGTCCTTCATTATCAAGTTGTTTTTATCATTACTAGAAGCTAGATAAATCAATACAGCTATTAGTTTCTCTTCAACTTGTGATACATAAGAGATACCATCCAGAAGAGAGGAGCAATTTGCCATAATGATGATTATATGAACACAAATTTTGTAGCACACTAGATTCAAGACCTTTTGAGTTCCTACCACACCTACTTCAATGAGGCTTTGTTCTTCTGCATAGCTTCTGGGAGTTGTTGCAACACAAATAATTAAGAACAAGAAATGTTTACCTGGGGCTTAAAATCCAGCCAGCCCGTAACATCCTGCCAACATTCTCCACCCTGTGGAGTGAAGTGCTCCCAGCGAGCTCATTGTAACCCTCCTGTCTGTGTGGGATCATTGGGAGTTTTGCCGCTGATGACAATGGCAGAAAGATCAGAGACGGTAGGTCAGTACCAGAGCAAGCTAGTGTTGAGAAGGATGTGTGTTTTGGGCAAAGAAGGCAGACTTTTCTCTCACTCCCTTATAAAGCCTCATAGATGCACTGAAAATGTTAGCAAGAGGCCTTTTTATTTCCTTCTGGAAAAAGCATGTATATTTAATTCCTGTAATAAAATATTTTAATGGTAGTAAATAGTGATGTTCTAGAAGGAAAAAATTGATTTCTCAGCTAATGGAGGAGAGAGGGAAATTACAAATCCCTGGTTGCCTATTATCAGTTGACTAGCAACGTTTGACCGCAGAGAGCGGTATGAACATAGATTTTACACGCAAGTGGCTACAAGACAAGGGTTGTGCTATATGAAGCCCAGTATGTCCTTAAAGCGGTTCAACCTACTTTTCCAAATATATTACAAACTGAGTCAGACTGAAACTGTTGTACATAGTCTACTCCACTTCAGATAATTGCATATTCATTTAAGCTTTAGAAAAAAAGTTCATGTTGGCATTTTCTGTTGCTTGTAGTCATGCTGGCTTTTCAAAATAGCTTTTGAACTAAAAATATGTTTCCTGAAATTCAAACACTGCGACAAAAAATACCTCTTCCCTTACTCCTACCACACTGAAGCAGATGGTGAGTGCTAAGACTCAGAAGTAGTAAGCAAGTAATTCTTCACTGCTTGGGTGCAGAAATGTAGCTGTTTAGTCAAAGTAGACTTCTACAAGACAGACTGTCATTGCAAGTTAGTTTGAGTTCAAGTCCCCCTGAGTTAGCCCAGGAAGACTTCAGTAGCAGATTACATGAACTGCACAGACACCCTATTGCATTTCCAGCTTGAGTTTCACCCACAGCCTCTGCAGACCATCTACTTTAAGTTAAAAGTCAGTTTCAGTTATGTGGTTTTCTGTATGAACAGTAATCAGATTAGGGATGACACCCAGGTTATGCCTCGGGGTAGTAAAGACAAACTTAGAAAATTCATCATGATCCATATCATAATTATGTCACCCACCTAACGTGCATTCCTATTACGGTGTCCACAGTTACTTTGGCATATAGACCATGATGCAATATATCGTACGTGGGGGACAGTTACGCTGCCTGTGAATAATGCAAATGGTTGCCTGCAGAGTAGTTATTTCAGTGCAAACTGGACTCAGAGTAAGCTTGACTCTGTAAATTATAAAGCAGGTTTTGCTCCCTCTGAAGTGAATAGGAGTTTATTTCACTTTTCAAATTCATTTTGATTAACCTGTTCTTGACAGTGTGGCACTAGCCGTGTTGTAAAGAAAATTGGTAGCTGTGAAAGTTTGAATATTTTCTAATTTAAAGTGTGAGGGAATATCTGCTTCATTATAAAAACCTTATCTTCATAATGAACAATAATGGAATCTGATAATCTACCATTATTGAGTTTCCTTCTCTTTTTTTTTTTTTTTTTTAAGCTGAAATTATGTCACCTGTAGACAGAAATAAGGAAAATGGATTGCAAATGCCGAACCTATGCAAATTTTGTGACACTAAAGTAACAACCTGCTCCAACCAAGATCAGTGCAGGAGCAACTGCAACATCACTGCAATCTGCGAGAAGAATAATGAAGTCTGTGTAGCTATATGGTAAGTTACTTCTTCATACAGGTGGGGAGGGGAGCATGCCCTCATTCATCATTACTTAAGCACTTTCCTCCATTGCTCTGATATTCAGAATGTCCCTGCTACCTCGCCAGGCTTTGCTCCCCTGCTTCCAACTCATATCTGTGCTCAGCATACTGAGAGTTGCTTGAGCTTAACAATTCTGATATGAAATGCTCTGGGGATTTCTTTTCTTCTAAAGCAGTTCTGTTCTGGCTTATCCTGTTATTGGAAAAGAGGCACGTTTTTGCTCAAACCATTAAACTGCATTCATCCACAGCACTCAGTAGAAGCAGATCTGAGACTTGGAGAGGATTGTGGTGGTGTTTGCTGGAGAAAGGGAATTCTCTCTCAGGTTTCAGAGTAGACTTGATTATGTAGATCTATCACAGGAGGCTTATTTACCATGTACAGGTAGAAATACTTTCTCTTGGTAGTGGGGGCTTTTCATATAGCATATGTTAGGTTCAAAGAAATCAAGAGTATATGAAAATGAGTTGTAACACTTTTTTAGAATTTGTTGACTCTAAGCTTGAATTCCACTCTGAAAACTGGAGCTTTGCCCTTCAATAAATAAGTGAACCCTACGAAAGAAAACCAGAAACATTCTTAATGTGTTTGTAAGCAGACAAAAGGAACAGAACTGTGTATTTGCAAAGTTGCTGCTGCTTTAAGAACATAATTAAAATCACTTACAGAAAGACGTAATTAATACAGTTATTGAGAGATTTGTTGTGTTCATTTACTTGAGATGTGCAGCGTAATTGGAAGTAGACACTTCAAATGTAGGATCAGTCCCGTGTGCTGTTCCGTATTTGTCCTGTGCTCCTTTAGTAACTGGTCAGTGTTTATTATTTCCATATAAAGTGGCTGTAGTATAATATAAAATACATTCTGGATTTTTCATGCCAATTTATCCAAAAGGCAAATGATTTGAGAACTGTATTTAAAGTGTTCTTTGCCTCTGAGTCTCGTGTCAATGAAATGAAATCTGTGGACCAGGACAAAAAGTGGGAATATAGTCCAGGTTATCATCTGTAAATATTTTCCTGACAGCGAGGCAACTGTAGTTTACACCAGTTCTATGACTGGTTTGTGTTTGTGTTTTTTTTTAATTATAAGGGTAATCCTTTTGGTGCAGAAATTATGCTGATTGTAGACTTCAAAAACAAAACAGAAATGGCCAGCTCGCTAGAAATTCTTCAGATTTGGAGGGAATAATTCAGTTTTTGTCATAGTTCCTCACAGATTTCTGCTGTCTGCACAGCAACCACAAACCCCAAAAGTATGTTCTGAAGTGCACGGTGGTTCATTAAGCATTAGCTTGGATAATTCTGGGTGAGATTTTCAAAGATACTTGTTGGACTATAGTGGTAATATGACACAGAAATAGCTGTGCAATTGTAAAAATGCCCCAGTGGGAAGAGTCCAGACAGCCAAATTTACCCCATTCAGGAAAGCTGGAGAAGAACATATGATAGTCTTTAAATCTCACTTGAGTTCTCAGAAGAGGCAAATTTCAGGCAGGCACAGTCCTGTCTGCTCCCTTTGTAAAATATTCCTCCTTTGATTTCAATTTTCGCCTTTTCATTTTCAGGAGGAAAAATGACGAAAATGTGACATTAGAAACAATATGCCATGATCCCCAGGAAACACTCTATGGTCACATGTTGGATGACTCCACCTCAGAGCGGTGTTTGATGAGGGAAAAGAAGGAAAATGGGGGGTTGATGTTCATGTGTTCCTGTACAGGTGAAGAATGCAATGATCTGCTCATTTTTCGATCAGGTAGGTTTAATAATTTACCCTGCAATCCTAGTCTATACCTTATAAGTAATATCAACCTGACTGCTGATCTATGATGTGAGCATACGTGGTAGACCTAGTACCTAATTTTAACAGATTGTCTTGATTTTGTTGAAGAGAATGTGTTCCCACTGAAAAGATCTTGCTGTGTGTCAGCTATCTAGAGGTTTCACACAAAGTGAACCACACCCCTGTGGATTTTGGCTAATTTGTTAGGCATTAGTCACATTATATCTGTTTCTCCTGGAGCTATGTAGCTGAATACAACTGTTCTGACAAATGTGTGTCTTCTGTGTCTGTGTTTATGAAAACCATACTATAAATTCAATACCAAGTGCCTTCATTCCCATCAGCTCTGCAGCTCCCCCAGACTTTCCGTGCAGACTAAAAGGAGCTGTAGTACAAATCGAACCCCAGTCTTTTACCCAAATTCCTTTCACTCTTCAGAGTTGAGCTTTTCCTTCTGGGTCATGTGCTGTAAGCACTCTGTGTGACTCATGAAAAGCGTGGCCCACATTCACATGTAGTAAGTGAATCACTACACATAGAAGTTAAAGTAATGTAAAACTTCAGTTTGTATCATTTCCAGTTCATTCACGAACACAAGCATTAACTCCAGTTGGGAGGGGGAAGAATTGAGGCTTTGTCATTCCTTTTTTTATTGTTGTGGATTAGTGTTTCTTTTAAATGAAAACAGCCCCTTTGGGTTGCTTGCCTGGTTAGCCATGGCAGGAAGACAAACGATTTTTACAGTATCAGACATGCGGTTTCCTGTCTGTGTTTAACTTTGAGCAGAACATCACAGCCAGCTGGTCCACGGCTCCTCCAGACAACTAGATAATAGCCTGTAATAATTTTGCCTTTGGAATGACTGTCATCCAGATCTCTTCCATACATTGTTCTTGCCTCTCTTTCTCTCTACATTTCTTGTACACCGGAGCAAGAATTTTTGCAGTGGTTTTGCACATCCTGTAGTTTTAGGGAGTGGACAAAAGCTAGTCTAAAAAAGCCTGATAAAGAAAAGTGTTTGTACTCTTTTATTAAGACAAACTGAGATGATAAAAAGATTGTAGTTTTTCACTACTATTCCGTTCAATCTACTGCTATAAATTATCAGTGTTTTAACTCTTGTTTCTCCTGGATGCACACTTAAGACAGACCAGATTTAGTTTGTTCCTGGTGATTCTGAGGTAAGAAAGAAAATTGTGAGTAAGACAACTCCAAATTTCCACCAGAGGTTAGTCACTGCATTGCAGTGATTCACAACTGAGCTGTTATTGCTTAAAGAAGAATTTGTTTGTAGCACTGTTGGCTTGTATCAGTATCAACTGTGAAGGGTAAACCTCCTGACTCCATTTTTAAACATAAACATCTAAAGGTTTAGAGTAATGGGAGGTGTTGTGACTCACCTGAGTATGGCTTTGGAAATGTTTGAAGTAGTTACAATCAAATTAAATGCTGGTTTCTTCTATGGACTTACATTTAAATTGCCAGTCTGCAAAATAGGCAAGACTTTCAGACACGTGCCTAAACATGCCTCTAGTTCTGCTGTGTACGGGGCTTCTGACCCTGATTCAGATCTGTGGCATTTCAGGCAGCTGGTGCAAAACCATGCATGCAGAATCACTCCAAACAATGTTCTGTAGTTCTTGGAGAAATAATATGCAGAAGACAGGTAGCTATTGCAAATCTGACTACTTTTTGTTTGGTTTTTAATCCTTCTTTTTTTGCCAAACAAAATTATGGGTGACTGGCAAGCAGCTTACACCCCTGTGGTGGAAAAACGCTTCTTACAGTGAAATTCAATGCCAGTCTGTCTTAATTATTATTTATTCAAATGTCTAATGTTAGTTTTACCAGAGTGCAAAATCAGGGAGCAAAACCACTGACTAGCCAAACTAGAGAGGAAAAAGGCTCTGGCAGGCTTGAAGTTGGCTAGGTGGCAGACACAGGCGCAGTCCTTGCTGTCATGGAAAAGATGAGCACAGGACTGGACTGCCAGTGATTTTTCCCCGCTGATGTCTAGTTATGTCTGGTGGATCTTCCACATCTTGCTTTGCCCTGTTGAGTTTTGACTTGTCATGATGAACCAGGTAGCTGTTAGCACAGTTCCAGGCCTCCCTTGGTGTCTGGGCAACTTTGAGTCTCAGCCTTCTCTTCGTCACACCATCTCCCAGCCTCTATTCATTAGCCAGGGCAAGTATGACAAATGCCTAACAATGTTCTTCTTTATTAACAATCCTAAGCTATTCGGCAGAGATCAAGGTTTGTTTGCCCAAACGGGCCAAGTAGGACTGTGCTCTTTCCAGCTTCAGATCTGACCACATCTGATATCCGTGGGCAGAGATGACCAGGCACCCGTTGTAGCTGAGGAAATGGGATACCCGCATGGCACTCTGCGCACGACCTACCTTGCCATGCAATGCGACTTCTTGTTGCACAGGCTCATTCAGACACATTCATTGAGCAGTGTGCAAAAGGGTAACCCCAGCACTGGAGACAGCAAACAGTAAAATAAATCCTTTAAGTACAGACATACTTCATTTTACTGTGCTTTGCTTTATTACACTTCACAGATACTGTGTTTTTATTGTGCCTTTTTTTAGCAATAATTTTTTTCTAATTAAGGTGCATACATTGGTTTTTTAGGCATAATGCTGTTGCACACTTAATAGACTACAGTCTAGTATAAACATAACCTGTTTTTTTAAAGCAAAAAGTTCATGTGATTCGCTTTATTGCGATATTTGCTGTATTACAGAGGTCTGGAACTGAACCCACAGTATCTCCGAGGTATGCCTGTACTATTGTCGTTAAATATGCAGTTTTTATG
Source organism: Cuculus canorus (assembly GCF_017976375.1). NCBI lineage: Eukaryota > Metazoa > Chordata > Aves > Cuculiformes > Cuculidae > Cuculus > Cuculus canorus. Next base: position 117,368,145 of record NC_071402.1, read on the forward strand.
CTGGGCATCAAGTTCAAATCCAAGCAGAATTGCAGAGATCTTAAAATTTGGAAATGGGATTTGCAGACCTGTAGCCCAGCTCTATTTGGTTTATAGTAATTTTATTCTAATAATTCATGTGGTGATCATTTTTCATCCTCGCCTGTCTTGCCATACTATGCAGATTTCCATGCAGATTGCAACTGGGGTGCCTTTGGGATTGTTCGCGTAGTCTTTTTATGTCTTCATCTAATGCAAGATGAGGTCATTTTTTTGGGCATTCCCACCACACCAGGTCATAATATGGAGGAATCTTTAGCAGCAACAATGTTTTAATGAGTGTATGAAACATCCAAACAGTTGCCTTGAAATATAGAAACTTCAGTTATAGAGATGACTGACAGGCCAGCAAGAGTTTATAAGAATAATGAAGCTAATTGGGAAAGTGTGTCGAAGGAGGGGAGGGTGTTCTGCTGTTAACAATCTTCACAGTGATCATGAGTTTACTATAGTTGCTAATAGAGGGTGTAGGAAATGCAAGTATTTGATTAATCAGTTATGGCTGAGTCATTTGCCCAAATGAGCTGCACGCTATGGATTTGCAGTGTGATTGCTTGCTGTGAACAGTTGTTACCTGGGAGACCTAGTGTTGTTCTGCTGCCTGAACCACCACATGCATGCCTGTGTGGTGCCTGGTCCTGTGCCCAGATCGCAAGAGATGTGGGTAATGTTTTAGAATTTCCTTAACTTCGTATCTCTCACTTGTCTCTAACATATTTCCCCTGTCTTTTCCTTTCTTTCTCTCCTCTTCCTCTTCTTACTAGAGTCAAAGCATTAGTGATTTTACTTGACTAACTAGGAGGATCTCAGACTTAAAAGCAGACTAAAGACCTGTGCACAAACAGCCGCCAGGCCATAAATACTCGTGTGATGAGTTGTCCAGTGCTCAAGGAACAGCAGAAGGGAGATGATTACAGCTGGACTACTTCCAAGTGGATTTTAACAAAGGCTTTCATAAATCTGTTTTTCTGTTATCCAACTAACATGTTCAGAAGGTAACTGTCTTCCAGCTGCCCCATAAAAGAGGTCAGTAGCATTACATAATGTTGCACGGAGCCTCTCACCGCTTGTGTATTGGCATTGTTCTCTGTGTTTCCTCTTAGGTATTTGCAGCCACAGGGTCCCACCCAGTGCCTGCAGCTGTGTGTAACCAAAGGAGAGGCTGGCTAATACTGAACGTCTGATTCACTTAGAGCGGCAGAAAGGAAATATTATAGAATGGAAAGAGGCAAAAGAAGCCAAAATTTTGTTTTGCTCTGTATTATTTATATTGTTTGCTTCCCAGGAAAATAACCATACAGAGCTCAGTTACAGATTTGTGTAAAAACAAACTAGGCAGAGCTCTTCCAGTCTGGTTGGCATATTTGTTACAATTTGCATCACTTGAGAGCTTAATAAGTGTGGGAATATGGCCAACCTTTTATCAGGTTGTCACGGAAGACACATTAATAATTACAGACAGAAACAAACTGTAACTAACACTGGCAACACAATATTTTGGGAAAGGTTGAAGGGGTGAAATTCAGGCTGAGAATAAAAATAGTGGTTAATGTGTGGCATCTGTTGGAACATATTGAAAGTAGAGAGATTGATTTGTTCCAGAAAACCACCAGCAAACAGCAGCAGATACTGAGTTGTATAACTCAGGCATGTTTCTCAGAAACACAGGCACATCGTGCAGAGTTAGAATACATCAACTTTCATACTGCTGCCTAGGAAAGCTCAGCTCCAGAAGTGAAAATATGTGAGATGCTGCGTACGCACAGTGACCTGTTAGAATGGGAGAGACAAGAAGGGAATGCATCCAGGGGTGAAAGATTTTAAACAAATGGGTGCTGTGCCAGCAAACCAAGGAATTACCACTTTCTAGCCAGCAGTGAGGGAATAAATGGGCAACAAACTGTTTGTTCTGTCTCAGAGCTTAAGAGTTTCTTAAACCCTCCTGAGTGCTGAATAGCATACTTGGCAATCAGTTGAGAAATGAAATTCTGCTTACAATAGATAAAATATCCATTACATCATTGGTGTTCAGCCTTTTCACTGGAGTAAACCGCCCAGAGGCAATCCAGTTGTCTCCTTTCTGCCCCTGTGACTAAGATGCAGCCATTCTCATCAGGCGATAGATGCACACGCGTGACTCTTTCAACATGTAATATATAACATATATATAACTAGGTCATGTAACAGGGAGTTTTCCCCAGGCACGACGGAGATATCTTGTGTCCTTATCACCCATATTTAGTCATGTGCAAAGGGCAAAGCTGCTGGCCCCTAGAGGAGTGTGCAGCATTGAATGTGCCATAGCTTGTACTTTCCAAACTACTTTTGCCTTATTACCTCCAAGGAAGTATGTAGTGGCCCTGGGCGATGGCCTGCAGTAAGCACTCCGAGGGCTGAGTCTGGTTTTCCAGCCATATGTTGACTACAGAGCAACATTCAGGTGCTGGCAAAGATCCAAAAGGTCTTGTGAATGGGTTCCTACACCTTTAAGGAAACATCCTTAGGGTCCAAATTCTGAGCCATGAGAATACCACTGCTTTAGAAAGAGAGCTTTAGAAACAGGCTGTGGAAATGTCTTTGCCTTGTCACTTCCACTACCTTCCAACTACCAGAGCTAGCGCCTCTCAGGAGGCTGCTTCAGCAGATGCTGTGTTTTTGATACCCTGGCAATATGCTCTTTAGACTAAAAGATGAAGACATACCAAATACAAGTTACTGGCCTTGACAGACTTCGTTTACCTAGTCCAGAAAACCTCTGGTCCAATTCAGGAATGGCTGCAGGAGTTTAATTTTCAGGAAAGTCTACAAGAAATGTCAGGATTTATTCTTCACTGGATAGCAAGATAGAGTCCACTCTAGTTTTAAAACCTATTGATCTCTGTCTTCTGGCATCGGATGGTTCAGTGTAGACCTGAAGGAAGGGTAGAAATGATTTCCTGCCCCACAAGGATGGAAAATTAAAGTGTTTCCATTAATCTTAAAAAAAATGTAGCATTTGAATTTTATCATTTCCATGTATTTTGTGTGAAGATCAGCCATTTTCTAAGAGAAAAGCCCTCCTGCCCCCCCTCCCCCAAAAGCCAGTAAAATTAGCAGAAGTTTTTAAACATAAGAGTTGGATGAACCTTCTGGCCGCTTTTGTCCTCAGGACAGGAGTTTCAGGGAAGAGTACAGTAATGTCAGAATCAGAGTTTCTGTTTCAAAAAAAATCAACATTTCTCGTCTAAAAATGTTTAGCTGAAGATTTCCAAGCCATTTTAATTCTAAAAAGACCAAAATTAGGAAGGTACATGAGACACTGAACTTCCGAATTTCATTGTCACTTGAGGATTCTTCAATAGAGAGAAACTAAATTGCCCCAAACAGCTGCTTAGAATCTGTGAAACTTAATTCACTGAATATAAAGCATTTTATTAAATTAGTTTGCATCTAGAAAGTAGCACTAAAGAGATGGGCAGACTTTTTCATATTTTATTACCTCTTGTCTTGCCCAGAAATCAGTGTGCATGTAAGGTTCAAACTCACATTTTACCTGATTCAGAATAATCAGAGATGAAATCGTCTTCCCTGAATCCCTGAATCCAACAAAGCAGGGCTTGAACTTGGAGCTCCCATACCCCAGACTACTCCCCTCCCTGATGGGGATTCAGCACTCACATCTCTTGCCAAATTGCAACATTTGAACAGAATTCTGTTTATGCAAAAACATTAAACAAGTGTTCATTTTCATTCCAATGTGGAATTGAAACCAAACTTTGAAACCTCAGAATTGCTGCAAAACGGAGTTGTCCCCCAGTCAGCTCAAAGGGCTGCTTTGTGTCTCAGGAGCTTGCAAAATAACTAGATCACAGTTCTGGGTCTGGCCTCGTCTTTTGTGACTGTGTTTCTGAGGGATTTTAAGACAAGTTTGCAGTACATCAGTGTCAATCTGTTTAACCTGAGTTCTGCCAATATCAAATACTTTCTTAACCTGTTGTGTGGCTTTCACTAGCAGTTGGATAGGCAGCAACTTTAGAACTCTCAGAAGCAGCAAATAGCCCTGAAGCAGTTCTGTCAGTACTGGCTGTGCATTTCTGCTGCCCTGTGCATTAAGGCGGGGATCCTAATTTTAGTGCCATTGTTTTATTTCTTGTTTCCGAAGTTCAATCAAAGGCATCCAATCCAACTTAAAGAGTTTGCAGGCAAAGCAATGCCGTGCTTTGAAGCTTCCTGACCGAACAGGAGCTGTACAGTTTCTCCATTTTCCTTGGCACCTGAGCCCTATTCCCTTACTGTTAAGGCTTAGGTAGTGTTAAGGGTTGTGCAGATGGTTTGTGCTTAGTTTAAACCACACAGGAAGCTTTCTTTTAGCTCAGCTTCTCTATTGTTATGCTATATTAATAGGCTCTTTTGAAGCTTAAGAAAGGACTGATCTGCCTAAATAATAGTTCTGGGTGGGGAAAGTTATTTAGGAGCATGTTTGCAAAACCTGAAAGGCTGTTTAATTTAACCATTTCCTTGCCCGCCAGCGTAGCTAGGTTTTTCTCATTCCAGTGCTCAGAAAGAGGAAGCTGTACTCCCATTTTGAAATTCTGGGGTTTGAGTCACATGTATTTATTTATAAGCAAATGAACATATTTATTCTTAGATTCCTGTAGGCAAGCCAGAAAATGTTGGCTCGCCACCATGCAAACATACAGATATGCTCTGAATTTTGATCCTGCCCTGACTTTGTACGTAGATTCAATAGAGAAGTACCCCAACCTTAGCTTGTCCTGGAAGGACTGATTTTGTTCCATTCATATCACCAGTCAATATCAAAGGTAATTCCAGAAGTGCCTTGCTTGGACAAGACGTCTGTGCCAACTCTTTGCTGCTGCTGTCCCCTTTAATTCTACTGGCAGGCAGCTCAGTCCCCTCCTAAGCTTAGCCTTGTGAGTCCTGAGACTTGTTTCTCCCTCTTGGGTGCTCATTCTTGTACTTCCCAAGCCTTGAGTGGGACTTGGGTAGTGTCTTCGAAACTGAAAATGAACACATTCTTTGTCTTGCTGCTTTAGGTGGGGATGTGCAGCTATATGTTTCTCACTGTCTGACTCCCTACTTCTTCCAAGGGACTGTTCCAAAGTGGATGTGTCACTTTGCAACAGGGGTGCAGTGTTCAAGGGAAGTGGCTAAGGGAAGCTTCTGCTTTGATTAAAAAAATCTTCTTCATTCTCTTTTAAGTGACATTTGCAACATCAACAGTTTCTCCTTCCACCCAGAAATCCCCCTGCACCACAGGCAGAACTTTCTCTTGTGCAAAAAAAGGAAGAGCAGCCAAATGGGGCTGTGAAGTCTGCTGGAGATTTCTCAGCCCTAAGCCAAAATAATACATCCTGTTGTAGAGCATTATAGGAATGATCAGGTAGCCATAAAAGTCCAGGAGTGGGTGACTTTGGGTGAGTTTCTTCTCAGTTAGAGCTGAACATGCACCCAGCTAACCTCCAGCTGCTTAGAGTCATAGAGAAATAGAAAAGAGAACAAATACATCTTGTTTTTTCTCTCCCTCATTTAGAAAGACATTTGTATTTCAAATATCTGGGCTACTTATTGTAGCTCTGTGTCTATAAAAAAGGACGTAAGCAGCTCTGAAGAGGCATGGTCATCTTTGTTTAAAAGTATAGTTTGTTATACAGATGATGTTACTCAGCTCCAAGAGCAGAGTCTAAACTTCAAGCATGCTTTTCTGTGGTCAAGGAAAAAAAATAACAAAAAACAGAACAGAACCTCAAATGTTTATCAAAACTATTTTATCCCATTGTTACAGATCATAACTGTACTCCTGCAGTTGTGGCCTGCTTGCAGCCAAAACTCTGAAACAGCCTTCCCATGACATAGTCAGTTCTTCTCCACAGGGGTGTTTCCCAAGTTCTTTATAAGCAGAATTTCTGAGAGTGAAGAATGCACAAGGGAATAAACAGTGCAGATCTTCTATTTACTGACAGTGACACTGGGCTTTTAAAATATATTACTCCAGTAAGGGACATTTTTAAAAAGTTATGTTTTTTTCCCCTGTTCAACATGTTGAAAAGCAAAAGGTGTGCCTGTAATCTATGATGAACTTTTAGGTATTTTTTTATTTATTTAAACTTTAAAATGTTTAAAGTTTACTAACATTTTATTGCCAAGGGAAATCACTTGACGATAAGGATTTGTGGTTTGCATAGGCATGGAAGAAGGACTTGGCTTATAAGGCATTTTGCGTAAGTAAAGGAAATACATGCTTTGTAGGTGCTGCTAGTGAGTGCCACTGACCTGTGCTAGCTGGGAATGTCAGTGTTAGAAAGGCACTTCCTCTTCCTTGAAGCCTTATCGGAGAGGCTAGGATTGAATTACTTGATGTACATCTGGTTGATGAACCTTTCAAACAGAGGAAGCACATCCTGGTTCAGAATTCAGGCCTTCTTCCAAATAAAGAATATACTCTTCAGATGTCCCATCACCTGCCTTTGAATGCTGAGGGCTCCTCCTGCTTGCCAGCTAACTGTGTTTCCAATGGGAAAGTATAACAAATTAAACTTGAGGGTTAGAGGTACTGCTTGTTCTAATTGAAAACTCTTTTCTCCTACCCAGTCCAGAATTGTTCACCTTCATTTTGAGAGGTATAGAGTAGGGGAAATGGAGGCTTGTGGCTAATGCAGTTAGTGACAACTTCCCTTCAGAGCTTATTAAACTTTTCATGACTTATTTGGCCCAATACACGGAACCTGAGTCAGTGATTTTGCTGTAAACATCCACCAGAACATCATTCTGCCACCACAAGCTGCTCTCTTAACTCTGGTTGCAGCTTCAGTTGTTTTAGTCCATTCAGGTTAGACTCCCAGGGCTTGTTCCAATCAGTTCTCTCCCACATGGAAAGACAAAATGGAACATTTCCTCTGACTCAAAGGAAGAAATAGGCTGGGAGAGTACATTCCATGTATCCGATCAAATCAGGTTTAGATAAAGTCTGACCCTCCTTCTTTAATCTGTTTTCAGAATAAAACTGTTCTCTTTTAAACTGTTTATCTTCCCTAAGAAATACTGAACTAGAAGGTCACTTCTAGAGGTGACAGGGCAGTTCATGCCTCTAGAATAATGACCTGTAGCATTTCCAGAACGTTTTCCTTTTCTGGAATATGTCCCTGTTGTTCTTCTATTCCCTACGTGTTAGGTTCCCTAAGAAGAATTATATATTCCCGATACATATATTCCCTACATGTTAGATTCCCTAAGAATGCGTTAGTGTGTGGACCGCACCAGCTATGGAGTTTGGAGTCAACCATCTACTGCTTTACAGCAGGACAGCCAGTGTACAGCCAGCAAGTGACACACAGAGGAAGTTTCCAGATACATAAATCCATGCAAAAAGTAAACTGTTTTGTGTGTGTGTGTAACAATTCTGATGTGTTATACAGGCCTGATTGTGCCTGCAGCATTCAAACACCTGTGTAAACACAGGTGTTTGATTTTGTTCTAGCAACACTCTTTCACGTACATCAAATTATGAGAATGAGGGGTTTTTTTTCAGATGTGTATGCAGGCATACATATTATGCCTGACTATTAACATGCAGTAGTTGTGTGCAGACGGGCTTCCTGAAGATGGGATCCTTTACATGGATCCCACTGAAATATACCAGTGATATCCAAAGTGATAACTGAGCAAGTGGGAATTCGCATACTGCATCGTCTATTTATTTATCTTAGACAAATTAATGTGTTCCAGTCATTACTGGTTAAAGGGGCAGATATGTCAAGAATACATTGATCAAGTAAGAGGAGGAGACTTTGTATGTTCTATTCAGGAAAGTGAAGGTTTCATCCATAATGTATTAGGAACCTGAGAGAAGGGCAAAGCTGTTTAGTAACATTAGGTTCTTGCTCATTCAGTTCTGGCTTTTTATAAGCAGAGGGGGAAGTCCTAGTAAGTGGAAGCATGTATACAAAATGACATTTTGAATTAAGAAAACAGTGACAATTTTTATAATTTACTGTTAAAAGAAGAGATTATGTATTGCACTCTGGATAAGTAATATAATTATTGACAGCCCCTTGTATGCATGGAGCTATGATATCATTTAATGTATGCTTTCCTTCTGTTCTTCTTTACAGATGACCCTCATAAGCCAGAGGAGAAAGATGAAATTTCCAAAGTCACAATTATAAGTCTTGTCCCATTACTGGTGATTTCTGTTGCTGTGATTGTTATCTTTTATGCCTACCGCACTCATAAGAAGAGGAAGCTCAACAAGGCATGGGAGAAGAATGTTAAGCCCAGGAAACATAAAGACTGCAGTGATGTTTGTGCCATTATGCTAGATGATGACCGCTCGGACATCAGCTCTACCTGTGCCAACAACATCAACCACAACACAGAGTTGCTGCCCATTGAGTTGGACGTTGTTGTTGGCAAAGGAAGGTTTGCTGAAGTGTATAAAGCCAAATTGAAGCAAAATACATCAGAGCAGTATGAAACTGTGGCAGTAAAGATTTTCCCCTATGAAGAATATGCCTCCTGGAAAACTGAGAAAGACATTTTTTCAGATGCAAACCTCAAGCATGAGAACATCCTCCAATTCTTGACTGCAGAGGAGCGTAAGACAGATCTTGGTAAACAGTATTGGTTGATCACTGCCTTCCATGCTAGAGGAAACTTGCAGGAATATCTCACACGGCACATTATCAGCTGGGAGGACCTCTGGAAATTGGGTGGGTCCTTGGCCCGAGGGATTGCCCATCTACATAGTGATCATACACCCTGTGGTCGCCCCAAAACACCTGTTGTGCACAGAGACCTAAAGAGTTCCAACATCCTGGTGAAAAATGATTTAACCTGCTGTCTCTGTGACTTTGGGTTATCTCTGAGGCTGGACCCTTCTCTATCTGTGGATGACTTGGCTAACAGTGGGCAGGTAAGTTAAAAGTTTGAAGGAGAGGGATGTGTTGTATCAGTTGGTGTGTCAGATCCTGGGGTGAAAAAAAATCCTTATGTTGCCATATTTACTAAAAATTAATGTTAAAGTGTTTATGAATACAGAGGCTATTATAAACATTAAAACAACAATGAGAGAAGTGCAGTGTAGGTTTTGTTATGATTGGAGAGCTGTATACATATATGATGCAACCATCCTCTCTGTACACTTACAGTACACATAATTGAGCTTGTTAGCAACAGTTTGTGGTACTACTGCAACACACACATACGCTGAGGATGTGCTTCACGTTGTGAGGTTGTGCCACAGTTTTCATGCCTGGTGGCATTACAGTTTTGTGTGGGTAGATCCACTCCTGGTGTACCCCAGAGTATGTGATGACAGTCTGCTGTTCTCAAGAGGTGTAAGCAGATAACTAATGTGATAGATAATCGCTTTAAAAGGCCAAAAATAAACTCATTGACAATTATGGTACATTCTCCACGTTCAAGCAAATGCAAGACTGTCAAATAAAAGTAATTGCCTTGTTGTACGTTTCCAGGTAAGCAGCATGGATAATATTGCTCTGCTTCACAGGGATGCCAGGAGCATGTTTATGAATGCTTTGAAGATGAAATTTTTCAAGTATATGTCTAATAGTTGGCTCTTCTAATGAAAACTCCTGTATTATAAATTCAAGCCATTTGTTAAGTTAATTAATTCCTAATTATTTAATGATACATATACTTATATGTATAATTTATTATTTCTATTTTTATACATAGGTCCCATCAAAGCCTGTCTCTTTATACTGACTTTTACTTCACCTGGAACTAAAGTCCTGGTTTAGAATATTTTCAGGGACAGCTTGTCAGTCAGTAGCGGCCTGTTGAGTTCACAGGGACTTTGTTGTTTATCTAATAAATATCTGCCTTTGAAAGTCTCCTTAGTGAGAGGCAACTGTCCTGATCTCGTTTTGAGAAGGTTTATTTGTCAGACCTGGGAGCGAATGATAACCAGTGGATTTATGTTTATGAACATCTGTGGAAGTGGCAGCATCAACACCATCCTCTTACTCCTAAGTGTCTGTGAGCAATGCCAGAGAAATCAGCTTGAAACAAGGGTTGGCTTTAAGCAACCAAAATGTCTATGGTATTGAATGAACACCACAGACAGTTACATGTCATTTCTCTCCGGCATGTCAGACCTTTTCGGAGTTCAGTGAAGTTGTACTATATTGTCAATTATAAGACTGGTCATATTTGGAATAAAGTAAAAACAAGAGTATTTGACATTGGCTCTGAAACTCAATACCACAGACACTTTGGCTGCTTGAAATTGACTTTTATTTCCAGTTGATTTCTCTGGCATTGCTCATAGACACTTAGAGGTAAGAGGAGAGCATTGATACTGCCATTTCCACAGTCCACACCGACACTGATGACAAAGCACAGTGCTGCCCAGACCAGGTTACTGCTTTGTAGTGCGTGTCCTTGGGCACTGGTGTCAAAGCCCACTGTTTAGCTCCAGCAAATCTGTTTGGGGGTGACCCAGCTAGTGTCATTCTTCTCTGTGACAAAAAGTATGATGATGTGAAGTGACTTCACTTTGATCTCCACCTTGTTTCTTCTGGGCATACGAGCACCATCCACTTAAATTCCCCAACATGCCAACTTTAGTGCTGCAGCTTTTGCTAAAGGAGTCTTGCACCAGCATTTGTTTTATGCATAATTTCTAAACTTTACCCTTTGACTCCCTCCCTTCCACCAAGAGGTCCAGTTTTTTGAGGTGTATAATGGAGCTGACCCAAATTTTATCTCAAGAAAACTTCTAGCTTCCTATGAAATAAATAAAAGACCATAAGTATTTTACCACTTTTCTGGTCAGACTTAGAAATTAATATTTAGGGCAAGTTGCTGGGATTACAAAGCTATCTTCTTTCCAATCTACCCAACTACCTTCAGTGTCATGCAGATACAGCCATTATTGATGACAGTGCCCTTAATGACTGTCTAGAAATAATCTTTTTCCTCATTAGTATCTTAGCAGTATTTTCCGTTTGACTGTCTGTGATGGTTATTATTTGCAGGCACAACTTAACATGTCTGCATAAGTCTGGACTTCTGTCCCAGTGTGTTCAGAGGACTGGTAGCTCCCTGCAAGGCCAGCAGTTCCTCACCTCAGCAGCATCAGCAACCTTATAACAGATGGTCTTCCTAATCAGATAAAGAGGGTTATCTACTGCCTCTCTGACTAACACAACTCCAGGCACAAAATATTCCCCAACAACTTGAAAGAAATACGAGGTCTGTGGTAAAAAAAATTCCAAAATCACAAAAATTGCAATGTGCTGCATAAAGAGAGACAGTCCCTCACTATAAGTTTTGAAAAGCAAGAACTGAAAGCAGACTTGTATTTGCAAAGAGAAAGCATATGCAGACTCCAGAGGGGCAATCAATTCTGAATTGCTGGAATTTAGGTACCTAAAATGCCTTTGGGACCCAGAAGTCACGTTTTCACAAGATACGGGAAAAGTATCTTTGACCCAAGGACCTAATAATCTCAGTAAAGATAAAAGAATATAGTCAGAGTGGAACACATGATAAATCCTAAACAGGATGGAAATGGGATTGCCTTGATAGTATTCTTAAAGTCATTTTAATTTTTCTCTGCATTTCTCTCTACTTTGTAGTTATACGTCTTCATAGTCAATTGTCCAACAAAGCTGCAAAATAATTTTCACTGCTGCAAAGAGGGTGTGAAACACCAGATCAGAACAGCAATTTGTGACAATGTTATGAATTTATATTTAGGTACCACGAACTCTTGAAGAAATCATACGGGTTTTGGAGTGTGGGACTGTGGGCCATAGTGTACAAGTAACACTTCTTAAGCTTTGGATAGGATCTGCTTGGGGAAGAAGTTGTGTGTTGGGGAACAAATGTGAGCTAGGAACAACCTCTGCTGCAGGGCTGCCATGCATTCATGTTCTGTATAGGGAGGAGGTGCTGGTCACCTCAGTGGTGTTGAGACATGATTGTCCCAAGTACCTGTTCAGTGTATGGCTGTTGCTCACATGGTAGGCCTTGAATTTATTATAGAGTCCATGTAATAGAGAATTTAACTTTGGGACTTATCACACAGGGCATTTTTTCTGTCCTCTGTTTATAAAGGCTTTAGTCCTACAACCGTTTGGATATTTTTTTATACAAAAAGGTCCCGCTGCAAGGTCCAGTGACAAAGCTATGCCCTTGATTTTTCTTGCTGTCTTCTTATGGTGCATTGCACTTTTTGTGGAACATCTTCCCACTTGTCCTGAGCCTGGGTGATACGATGTGTTTACAAAAGCCTGTAAACTGGATGTCGTAGGGCTCTCTCAGGACTGTGTGTTTACTATGTGGCTGACTGCTATTGCAGGCTCGGTAGCAGAAATGATCTTTAGCAGTCCTGCTTGCTGCTGGGCTCTGGAGTGATTGCTGTAATGCAAATAGCTCATTTAAGCTACTGCATCACCACCTTGTACTTGTTCATCTCTGTGACTAACCAGTCTCTAATTTGAAGCTGCCTTTGCTGGACGACTTACTATGTTTGCAGTTCTTCAAAGGAGATATTTTTTTTTATACCTACCCTGTGAATAATGTGTCATTTGAGAGCAACCATTGAGTGGTCCAAAAATTCTTCCTTACCTCCCTTTTGTGATAAAAACAGGCATTTAAACTTTGCCTTCTGTAATGCCAAGTCATAATCTAAATAAAATCACTGTTGGAAGTTGCTCAGGATGAAGAAAGTTTATGAGAACGGCGTTTCAAACAAAGAGGCTGATTTTGGTGTTCAATTCAAATGTGTGCTTCTGCATTCGGTATTTGTATATTTGCTTTCTTCTGCTAGGCCTGCATTTACCACTTTCCCTTTAAGGCTACTGTGAAAAGAAACAGCTAACACTGTAATATGCAGTGCAAAAGAAAGACAGTCAGCAGCAATTGCTTCAGGCCCAAAGAGCAGAGTTTATCTGTGAACAGCCCAAGAGTGAGAAAGCTTGTCAATGTCAAAATTATTTGCTTAAGGAACTAAAAAGGGCTGTTTTTTTCTTTTTATAATTTACCAAGGGAGGTGCAAGTAAGTTGGTAGTCAGGACAATCCCAGGTTCCCCTGGCAGCAGAAAATGTGACCAGTGCCAAGTATGGTCTGAATTTTTGGATATGTGTCAAATGGCACCATTTCTGTGAAAGCTAAAGTTAAATCACAGCAGAATCCAAAACATTAATTACAATTTCAGCTCCTGAGACGTCCTCAATCTCCTTTTCTGTAGGTTGGCACAGCAAGGTACATGGCCCCCGAGGTTCTGGAGTCCAGGATGAACCTGGAGAATGTGGAGTCCTTTAAACAAACAGATGTGTACTCCATGGCTTTGGTCCTCTGGGAAATGACATCTCGCTGTAATGGCATTGGAGGTAAGTGCCATCAATTTTCTTCTCTCTAAATGTATGTTTAGACAGGTATGCTCTGATGGTTGTCTGGGGAGGGGTTGGTTCTTTTTAACTCTCAACAGTTTTTCTAGCGTATCTGGATGCTGTAAATTAACAGGCCTTCCGTAGTATGAGCTGCACACGTGCATGAGCAGCCTTCAAGGGCAAGCACCTGAGCACACGAGAAAATTTGTCCTGGATTGGTTTAAATCTGCTGATAGGTAGATCTTTTAAAGATCATTAATGTCTGGTGTTTCCTATAACATCTTAAGTAGCCATGGATTGACTCAGTCTGGTTGACCTCACCGAAACTATAGGAAACACAAGACAATTTGGAATTTTAAGACCAGGAAGTGGTAACTACCTCCCATTTACTTTAAAGGAATATTAATTCTGAAACCTAATGAGGGCCAGTTAAATTTCATATTTACTAATTGATCATTTCAGTAAGAGCCATCATAGTGATACAGAAACCTTCCTGCTTTCCCAAAATCCCCAGCTGCTGCTCGTGATGTTTTGTGATGTTGCAACAGATATTCCATATGAAAAATCAAGGGATGTTTGTTGTGTAAAACACAGTAACAAAATAAAAATTATTGGACCTGACTATCAGAACAATTCTAGGAAGAGCTGCTATGCCTGTTCATATTCAGTGTTTGTTCACTGAAACAAAATCTCCATTTCTGCTTTGCCTAAAGCTGCCCCAGAATTCCCAGTGTGTAGCATTGGTATGCGCTAGAAATCAGAAGAGTTGCTGTTGAGATGTCTGCATTACAAATTGCCATGTTGGAAGATTTTCACCTTACTACAGGGACTAAAGTGAGACTAAGTTACATATAAAATTCTTCAGTCTGCTGGAATTGTCTAACTTTCATTCTAACAAAAACTGCTGCACAGTTCAGGGCTCTCACAGGCAGTCTAAGCAGTGGGGCTGAAAAGGTAAATTTAGTGTGGGTATTATAGTAGATATGCAACCATTATTTGATTTCTTACTCTTCCAAAACCACAGAGGCTCCCTTTTCATCGGACTTGGCAGGGTTCCACCTTGAAGAGCGGCCACAGAGAAAGGACAGTTTTGCAGGCTAGAGCACTATAGTGTGAGGAACGTAGTGTACAGGAGGAAAACCAGTGTCCCACGGGAAGATGTGCATAGCTGCTCCTTGTTTCTCTGCTAACGTCTGTGGGATACCACAAGCATGTCCATGAAGGTCTCCAAAGCCGCTCTGTGCAGTGGCTTTGTGGCTGTATCACGGTGTCCATGTGCAGGAGGGAGGAATGTCTTCACCTCAGTCTCCTCCTATGTCTGACCAGCTTTGTTTTTGCTGGGAGGGCTGGATTGTGGGCAACAGATTTGCCCCTGTTGACACCTTGCCGGGAAAGCTACAAAGCAAGTATGTTTGCAGAAAGCTAGTGCTAGCATAAAAGCATGAAAAAAAAATCTTTTCTGGTCAAATATTTCAGGGAAAAAACATTTGGTGCTTCAGGAACTGAACCTCATTCTGGCATATTCCAAGGCAAACCTATCCGTATTTAACTGACGTGGTCATGCCTGTTTCTAAGCGTATTGGAACAAGCTCAGCCTTTCATTAGCACTTTGTAAATGTGGCTGAGGAGATTTAAAACATCAGAAAAAAGATCTTTGCCCTGTCTCTTGAGCTCCCTTTGTTTCTTACGTTTAACAACCCACATTATTAATATAAATAAGAGTTTTTCACTGTGGAGTCTCTTATCTTTACTGGTGCCTGAGTCCCCTCCTGTTCATGTTTGCTGACTACAGTGAAATGGAGATTGTGGCAAAAGCAAACCTTATTGCTGCTGCTCTCAGAAGGCAACTGCCTAAAAGAGGATATAACGGGGGTTTCGTAAGGAAGGGAAATCACCAGCATGTTTATCTAGAAGAGACCGACCCCTTATAACCTTGAGAAGAAGATCTAAAGTCATTTCAGGAAAAGGACAGATTTCTCTGGCCCAGCATCCCCTCTGCTTTCAAGGTGGAGTTTAACCTCCACCCGCATGCTGATTTTTCCTATTCATTTCATCCATCAGTTATCCTTATCTCCAGAAACACATTTCTTGAATTTTATTTCCATGTTTCAGTCACCTTTCCAGGGGTGAAGTCCCCAGCAAAACCGCAGGAGTAGTTGGGCAGATCTGTAGGGTGTGGAATTTGGGCTTAGTGGACTTAGAACAGTTAAATACGCCTCCCAGGATGTACCTCGCTGAACTTATTACTGGTACTGAGCTGCAGCAGCATTGCATGGTTTCTCTCATTTCATTCTCAGATTTCCCCCTGATTCGTGCAGTCTGGCTATCTTTGCAACCAGCTGGTGAAATACCCTTACAGTGATTCATGACTACAGCTCCCCCTCTGCTTTCTCTATCCATCTGTCACTCATAATATGACTCCCTCCTCTCCTCACAGCCTTCCCAAGGAACCGCCTCCACTCACACAAACCTCTCTTTCCTTCCTAAACTGTGAGGCGCTGAGAGAAATGATCTCACATTTCAGACAGAGGAGCCTGACCTGGATGCAGTCAGCCTTTCTAAAGGAGCCTAAAAGATGTAGGCACAATCTTTGCAGGGCAGGCTTGACTGTGGTGTCAGCTCCCTGTGCCTAGAGAAACCTGTGGCAGTGTAGAGGGCAGGAGTGGAAGCCTGAGCTGAGGCAGCAGCATTAGCAACTTTCATGAGGGAGGAAAGCATGTGGAGGGGCTAATTGCCATTCAGCCCTGTAAAGGTACAGTGACTTATTTCTTTTACAAAGGGAGCTCTAAGGATTCATTTGTCAGCGTGCAGGTGTTCAGTGAGTGTGGGAGGTGATGGAGGCAGGTCCTTTCACTACAGCAACTTTGCCAAACACAGTCTCTACACTATGTCAGGCCTTTTCAGTCAGTAGACATGTAAACAAAAATACCCAGCAACACAATCCATACTGTAAAACTGCTGTAGTAAATAAGCAGGTGGGGATTGGCTTTTGAGAAAGGCCATGCTGTTCATTGTTACTTTATTATGCTAAATATGGAGAAACAGAAATGTGGCACAAGGGAAAGGGAGACAGAGGCAAAGATCGAGTTTGACTGATTTTTCACCAGAGTATAATTTAAGAGGCGTATTTAGAAATTCAGCGATGCTGCTTTGGGGAGAACTTCAACTGTTCCACACTGCCGTTAACTTGGTATTTCATTCAGCACAACAGCTGTGCACCAGATGCTGCACGTTACAAGAAATATAATTTTCATCTCAACCACTTGCTTTCAGAGCAACACAGCTTTGGCGTCTGAGGCAAGTGTAATTTCTCTGACAGCCTCCTAGAAAGAAAACCATCTGTTTTGTATCGGAGCTGCTGTGGGTGGGGGACAGTTAGGACTGGCAGGGAAGAAGGAGAGAAAAGGGAACTCATGGATGCATGAGGCTAGTGAAGAGGAAGAAGAGAAACCCCTTAGAAAATAGTGATGTTGCTTGTGCAGTATTGTACTGCCCAGACTGGTGGCTGGCTTTGGTATAGCAATAGGACTTTGTTTGAAATGACAGCCTTGCTTTACCAGAGCTGTGCTTAACGTGAATAAAACCACTGACTGATCTGATACTTACTTGGAAAGAGTCAGCCAAGACTCACAGTTTGTGCATTCCGAACTTTGCGAATTGCTTTGCTTTCAGCATATTGGCATGGAGAGGTGAGTTTCTGGCAGCAGGGAGCTGTGCCTGCTGAGGTGGCTGCAACTAGGGCCTGATTTAAACCTCCTCCTTTGTGGGGCCCAGTAAGTGCACGTCTGCACTGCATTGGCTTACGGTAGCATACAGAATCACAGAATGACCTGAGTTAGAAGGGATCATCGAGTCCAACTCCTATCCCTGCATAGGACAACCCTAAAATTCACACCGTGTGTTTGAGGGCGTTGTCCAAATGCTTCTTGAATATTGTCAGGCTTGGTGCCATTACTGCTTCCCTGTGGAGCCTGTTCCAGTGCTCCACAACCCTCCGAGTGAAGAACCTTTTCCTAGTATCCAACCTAAACCTCTCCTAGCACATCTTCCTGCCATTCCCTCGAGTCTTATCATTGGTTACCAGAGAGAAGAGATCAAAGCCTTCTCCTCCTCCTTCCCTTGTGAGGAAGCAGTAAACTGCTATGAGGTCCCCTCTTAGCCTCCTCTTCTGCAGGCTGAACAGACCAAGTGACTTCAGCCACTCCTCATACCACTTCCCCACTAGACCTTTCACCAACTTTGTAGTCCTCCTCTGGACATTCTCCAGTAGCTTGATATCCTTTTTATACTGTGTCATCCAAAACTGCACACAGTACTCGAGGTGGGGCCACACCAGTGTGGAGTGGGACAGTCAGCTCCATTGACCGGCTGGCAATGCTGTGCTTGATGCACCCCAGGAACATGGTTGGCCCTGGTGGCTGCCAGGGCTCACTGTTGGCTCATGTTCAACTTGCTGTCAACCAGAATCCCCAGATCCCTTTCCGGAGGGCTGCTCTCCAGCCTTTCGCTCCCTGATCAGTATGTATATCCAGGGTTGCCGTGTCCCAGGTGCAAAACCCAGCACTTGCTCTTGTTGAACTTGATGTGGTTGGTGATTGCCCAGCTCCCCAATTTGTCTAGATCCCCCTGCAGAGCCTCTTTGCCCTCAAGACTGTCAACAGCTCCCCCCAGTTTTATATCATCAGTGAACTTCGTTAGTAAACGTTCAAGTCATGTATCCAGGTCATTTATGAAGATATCAGAGTACTTGTCCTAAGATGGATGCCTGGAGAACCCTGCTAGTGACTGGTTGCCAGCCTGATGTAACCCCATTCACTATGATCCTTTGAGCCCAAACCATAAGCCAATTGTTCACTCACTGCATTATGTGTTTATCCAGCTGTATGCTGGACAGTTTGTTGAGGAGGATACTGTGAGAGACAGTATCAAAGGCTTTGCTGAAATCCAGAAAGATTACATCAACTGGTTTTCCTTGGTCAGCTAAGTGGGTAACCTTGTCATAGAAGGAAATCAAGTTTCTCAGGCAGGACCATCCCTTTATAAACCTGTGCTGGCTGGGACCAATGACTTCATTGTCTTTCAGGTGGTTTTCAGTAGCTCCCAGAATAATCTCCATAATCTTACCAGGCACTGAAGTGAAACTAACAGGCCTGTGGTTACTGGGGTCTTCCCTGCTGCCCTTCTAGGGGCAACATTTGCCCACTTCCAGTCAACTGGTACCTCTCCAGATTCCCAAGAGCATTGAAAAATCAGTGATAGAGGTCTCATTATTACAACCCTGAGCTGGTACATCTACACAGTGCCGCTCACCCCGTGACAGTAACTCATGTCCTATAAATTCTCTAAGTGCCAACACAGTACACTTGTAAGGTAGCAAGTGCTGTCCTTCAACAAGCCCAGGTAGCAGCAGCAAAGATCACTGCACTACACTCTATGTTGGGTGCTGATGTGCTCTTCATTCCTCTACTTTCCCACCTCAGGATCCAGCGCATAGTCACTAAGCAGCCTGTAACCATACCCTGATGGCAGAACTCATCCGGTCCCAAACCGCTGGAAGGGTGGCTGTGTCTTTGATCATTAGATGTGAAGCCACATATAAAGCATCTGTGCAAGGGAAACTGCACAGTGAGTTCACCCATCTCAATATACCCCCAGAGTTCCCAGCTAGCACTTGTATTCTGAAGGAGGGGAAAGGAGAAACCTAAGAGAGAACATGAAGGAAGCATTTGACAGCTCCTTAAACTTGGCCATGAAATGGCTTTTGAGCATCCGTTTTATGCATTGTTATTCCTTTCTGCAACAGCTAAGTGTATCTACCAGCCAAATTCCTCCAGTGTGAAGAAAGACACAGTCTGCATGCACGCACTCTGTGCATGTGTGTTCACGAGCTCCACCATCAATTGATTTATCCCTTCTGTGGCTCTCCCCTTGTAAACTCTAAAGGGAGAGGTGTTTCATAAAAGACCTAAAGGTTCCTGAACACAAGCCTACTGCTGTGGTCTGTACTTCACATTTGATTTTTGCTGGCCTTCTTTCACCTGACTCCTGCTTTGATCCTATAAATGAGGCTTCATCTTCCAGCAAGAGTTGTCCCACGGAAATCAGTAAGACTGAACACATGAGGGAGTGTCGACAAAGTTTGTGGATATGCTGTTCTGAAGCAAAGAAAGACAATCTCACTGCAAAGAGCTTAGAGTAGAAAAAGATCACATAAGCAAGGTGTATTTTTCACGAGGAACCCACAGCCAAATTTTCTAAAGCATTCATTAGGCACAACAAATAGATTTTCAGTAATGGCTCTGGGGCTAAAATCCAGTTCCAGCCTTTCTAAGCATTATGGTCAAGCCAGTATCAAAGGAAACCAGAGGTACAGCAATTATTAGTGCAAGGTAGGCCACAACCATAAAGGTTAAATGCCAGTGGTTAAAATTGAAGGAACTCTATGATTACTGAACACTAAAGGCCCTGTAGTTCATGATATGTGAGGTATTTATGGCACTTAGGCCAACTGTCATTTTTAAGGCCTGACCGGTTTAAAAAAAATCAAAAGAAATATATAAGGCATGAAAAAACAGATTCAGCATCTGTATACAGCTGTGCACAACCAGCTAGGCACAAATATCTTAACCTACCTCAAAATGACATCTGTTACATCTACTGCAGCACATCAACATGATCCATGAATAACCCCAGATATTTCTGCAAAATGTGTCTGACACCTGAGATTCCACAGCATAAAGGTGATTTACTACAAGAGAATTCAGTGAGCTTTTTTTTCTAAAGGAAAGAGAGGCAAGATAATAAATAGCAAGAGGATGCTGCATGCTTTTCAAACTGAGGGGAGGCATTACTGTATTCCTATAAAGTCATTTTGTTGAATTGGTATCTGGCCTCAATTTCTCTTTATTTACTGTAAATAAAACAAAACAAAACAAAACAAAAACAACAACAAAAAAAACCCAAACCTGAAAATCCTATTCAGTCTTTATGTTTGGAGAAGGAATGCTCACAGTGTAGAAAGAATTTCACAAACAGGGAAAATATATTGCAAACCTATCAATTCCCCAGGAAGACTTTCCCTTCCCCTATTTGAATCTTCTCATGAACCTGAATGGCCTTTGGATTAAGCTCCATGAGGAGGAACATGTTGGCACCACAGCACCAGCTTCCCTCTGTTAGACGTTCAGACTTCTTTAATTTCTCATGCTATAAGAAGATCTCAGAGCCTTGCTGGTGTCTATGAGCACTGCTATAATTGAACCATGACTGACAGAGATGGTGTAGGAAATGGCCATCTAAGTCATGCCATTTAAATTTTTCCAGCAAAATTTAATATTTTGGTTCACTTTTCTTTGAAGTCGAGGTATCTGCTTTGTAATCATTCTGCATCCACTGTGGAGTAATCCACATCTGACTAGCAATATGGCAACTTCCCAATTAACTTCTCAGCCTAAAGACTTGTAAAATTACTTGGACTGAGTAATCTCTAATTCATATTAATACGGTTGAAACTGGTATGCCTTCTTGTAGAGGAAAGAAAGCAAACCAGACTTTGACTCTTGAGTCTTAAAGAAAGTGATTTATGTATGAGAAGACTGGAGTCGTGTTTCAGGACTATAGCCGTTCTCCAGAGCACTGTGTGAACAGAGGCCAGCAACAGGTGGTTCAGGAGAAGGAAAGACAGCTCTGCAGGAGGCATCTGTCAGGTGACCTGCTGCATTGCACACACAGCTGTTTGCAGCTGGATCTCTAAATGCTGAACATTTGAAGCATAAGGTTTAATATTCCTTCAAAAATGTTTGTTATCTTAAGTTGGCTATTCTTTTTAAGCATTAGGAATTCTTTTTCTTTAGCCTTATAAAGTATTCATCTCGTGGCCATCGCAAGAAGTGAGATCTGCAGCCTGACTCTAAGGTTTTGGAGAAAAGTCCATGTTGTAGTCATGTTCAATCCTACCTTGTTTTTGTCATGAGACATGACAGAAGGATCTGACCCATGTTAGTTATTTCCATTATTTTATCATGTGACCCCTTACATTTCTCTCCAAAGTAAACAAAGCCAAGGTTTAGAGGTTCTTTCCATTTTTTTTTCTGGGCCTTTAATCATTATCACCTTTCTTGGAGCTTCTTTTTACCATAAAATGCCCCTTGAAAGAAGTGAGGAGAACCAGGTACTGCATTTGGACTTAGGGTGTAACATTACACAACAGTACTGTCTCCCGCCTCCTTCATCTTGCTTCACACATCTTCTGAGCACTCACATACATTCTTCAGACAACCTTGTAGATTACACTTCAGTTTTTCTTGCCCTCAATTAATTCCTAGAAAGAAATAAGAGGCAGCAGAATAGGCCAGCTTCATAAATCTTTATCTAATACTAGCAAGTCATTAGGCCTGTGAGTAAAGTCTCCATCTGTTCCCAAAGAAACCACAGCATTTTCTACACTGTGTCAGCATCTACTATAATATTTCCGCTCTCAGAGATTTCTTGAGTTTTCTCCAAAGGTCCCATATGTCTGCCTCTTCCTTTCTGTCTCCAAAGAAAAGCAAAGAAAACATGCAGCATGAAAACAAAAACTAGAACGGCAGCAGCCCCTTCAGGAAGCTGTGCCCCCTGCATCATAGGCCAAATCTGACCCGTTTTGGGAAAGAGGCCTAAAATAAGAGCAGACTACTACGTTCTACAAAGGAATGCAGCCCAGTAATTAGCAAGGGCAGCATGACAGCTTCCAGCACTGCTCCTTACTGTGTCTTTATCCTTTTCAATCAACTGTTTGCTCCTAGCAATCTCGCACATTAACATCTGTCATGATCTAGATGGACTTCAGTTTAGATTGTACCTGGTAAGAGTGTGTGAAGTCCAGGGGACCTAAGAGGGACCAGTTCTTGCAAGCATGGCTCAAGCAAAGCTCACCTTGAAGGTCCTGTGTGTTTTGTCTCAGTGCAGATTGAAAGGCTCACGAACTATTCTAGGTTACTCTGCGGCTCCGACTGCTGCTAATATGATTACGTACTAAAGGTTTTAAATGAAAATTGTTTGGTTGGCTAAGAAAGAAAAGCAGGGGGGAGGGAACGTGTGGGAGAAACACATCTGAAACATTTTTGAAAATGCCAACTGACTGTGCTTTGTTTGGAGCTGGTCAAGCAGAACAGTGGCACTGAGCAGCTAATCAGTAGCTCCTACTCCTCCAGAGAACAGCCAGCTCCCTTCACACTTGGCATCAACTCAGCCCAGCTGAATACCCTTGTGTTTGCTTATTCTTTTGGCAGAAGTGAAAGAGTATGAGCCCCCATTCGGTTCTAAAGTGCGAGAACACCCCTGTGTGGAAAGCATGAAGGACAACGTCCTGAGAGACAGAGGGCGACCTGAGATCCCCAGCTCCTGGCTTAACCATCAGGTAAGAGCACCACATGTGAGCAGCTGGGAGCTGCACTATAAGTTTAGCTGCTGCCTGCAGCCTGAGCCTTAACTGGGTGTCCTGCCCAACAGGCTGGACCTCTCTTTTGCACAGATTAGAGCTCTGTCACACAGTGACACAGGTGCTGCTGGGTTTCAGACACCACAGTGCTCTGCACCGTGCCTACCCCAAAGCCCTGGGATTTCTGCTGACCATCAATGTAATCTAAAAGTGATCAAAACAGAAAGATTGGAAACCTGAGATCCAACAGTCAACCAGACAGCCACAGAATAATTAGGGCCTTAAAGCATACTGTGTGCAGGCTCTGAAAGGTCAAAGAGAACAACTATGTACTCGGGCCCCTTCAGCAGAGAAAACAAA
The DNA here is from genome assembly GCF_017976375.1 of Cuculus canorus. Taxonomy (NCBI): domain Eukaryota; kingdom Metazoa; phylum Chordata; class Aves; order Cuculiformes; family Cuculidae; genus Cuculus; species Cuculus canorus. The sequence continues at coordinate 117,391,324 of NC_071402.1, forward strand.
TCTCAGTACTTTATCATGGAGAGCAGTCATCATTGTATCCCAACTGTTGACAGCTTTAAGAAAATAGGAAATGAGCCTTCAGCAAGCCAGTCTGTCTTTATTCAGGTTGCACATTAGCAATCCATTTCCCTTGCGTGTCATGAAGCACTCTGTCACCTTTCCCCATTCGTGGACACCATGGTTGCACTTCCTAGGCACTAGTAGATTTCTCAGTAGATGAAAGTGAATGGAAATAAGCCAAAGGTATGCATTTCTTCACCTTTACTCCAAGCAGTTTTATCAGTAGAGATAAAATGAGAATAGTATCATAGAAGTAGTGAGACTTGGTCATTCCACTTGTCAAGGAAATATGTTGAGTGGTCTTCACACACAAAGGAAAGCATTGTGAATGTTTATAAAAGCCCAGGCAACCAAGATCAGCTAGGATTTCCAACAGGAGCAGTATAAAATTCCCTTTTTTATTCCAGCTGAGATGTTGAAATCATAGTCTAACACCTACTTAAGAAAGGCCAAGTGTGTGACCAAAATCAACCAAGAGCAATGCATCTGCCTCCTAGTGACTATGGCAGAGTGCAGCCCCTTCCTGGACCACAGGGACTTGTTCCTATGTAGTCATCTGTGGTGGGCAGGGTTATTGAGGAGGGGCTTTTATCTGTGGAGGAAATCTGTATTTTGAGGCACTTGATCTACTGCGACGTGACCCTGCCCATGGCAGGGGGATTGGAACTAGATGATGATCTTTAAGGTCCCTTCCAACACAAACTTTTCTATGATTCTATGAATATCTGATATTACCAGTACTAAAAAGCCCTTGTCATTTTTAGGAGCCATGGATACAACCATCTTCTAAATGACAAGTTGAGCTGGGAAGGAGAGATTATAATAATGCTTACCTTTCTAGAAAAGAACTGGTTGTGGAAATTTTTTAAAAATTATGGATGAGCTAGTAAAAGAGATCATGAGTTGATTGTGGTTGTTTGTTTTCCACAAAGGCAAAATGAAGTCCAAACTGATGTGGTGCATTTTGGTACAATTAGCAAAACAGAAAAGAATCCTGAGCCAGATCATTTGGGAGAAAAACAATAAATAGTGGAAAATGCTTAAAATTTTTCATGGTGTGAAGACATTTCTCCAGATATTCAAAAGACATGGTCTGGCATGTGAAAAGTATTAAAGTAAAGAAGCGTAGAGAACTGCTTAGGGAAACAGAAGAACAACATGAAAATCTGTGCAGACTTGAGGATAATTCTCAAGAGCAAAAGGAAATCTAACTTAATACCAATCTGTTGCTGAATGTGAAAGAAAGATACTGCTCATGTTAATGCAAAGCCAGATGTGGTCAGCAAATATTTCTGTCCTGCATTTGGGAAGAGTCAGATAACGTACATGCAATAGAAGGTGAAGAAGGCCAATAAAAGCAAAAGTCATTGGTGCTTAAAGCAGGCCTGGGGCAGTGTTAGGAGGCGTAGAGATTTGTCTGTGTTTGGGACAAGGCTACTCCTGCAGGCACTGCAGTGGGTCACTGCACTATGTGGCAGTGGAAACTGGCAATAATGCTGAATAGGCCTTGGAGAGAAGTGTCTAGGAGCTCGTTTCATGCACAGTCAGTTGTAACGGCAGGCATAGGTGTGCCGGCATATGCCCAGGGCACCTGGGTAGGGAAGCGCTGCTCTCGGGATCTCCATGGTGCTCAGGCATGGGGCAGGCTCACAGCTGCTGTCATGACAACGAGCCTGAGCACGTGAAGGGCTGCGGCTCAGGGTACTAGATTAGAGCTGTAAGATTTCGTTACCTCTGGGTTTACTTAGCAAGTAAAATGATCACAGACTTGGACCTAGGTGTCCTGCATTTGACCTCAGAGATTTCTTTCCTATATAAAACCCAGACCTCAGCCTGTCCCCAGTACAGGGCACCCCATCAACTGTGAGGACCACACATCTGTGCTTGTGTGTCGCCGAGATGGGCACAGCTGGCTCCAACAGGATTCAGCAGAGTCTAATGCAGGAAATGGATGCCTGATAACACACTCACAGGACATTTAATGAAAGTGGATTTAATCCCCGTCATCGGAATCCCTTCAGCATTTCACATTGCGCTATCTAAAATGCAGTGACGCATTGGCTTCTGCAGGGCTGTGACAGTTTGCAGCAGCTGAGGATCTGCTTTGAACTCCATAGAAGTTGCTCTTACTGTAATGGCTCTTCCATATTCATTTCCTTCCTCTGCAGTCGTGTTTTTGTAATGAACTCATTATTCATCGTGATAAAATTCTGGAATGGATTTACATATTACAATTTTTTCCCTCCCTTAATGAGATTTGTTGCACTATTGATTTCAAGTTAATGTTTAATATTTAATTTAATTTACTGCTTGTAATTTTAATGCCAGCAGAAAACTAATTCTATTTGTATACAGACAATAACATTCCACTATTAACATTGACATCAGTCAACATCACCAATTAGGTAAATTATGCAATTAATGCAGTGTTGTGAAATGTTATTTTTTTAAATAAGAAGTTTAAGATAAATCCTACTTAATGGGCTTTTAGTGTCATAAAGCAAAGCACACAGTTTCCTGGCATACCTCATGTTTATAAAATACATTACAGAGATGCAACTGTTTTTTGCTCCTGTAAACATGTGCATCAGCATTGAAATGAAGGTTAAATAGTTACATCTGTGAATGACGTGTTTAAGTGTTTGTGGGACTGTGGCCCATATTTGCACATAGATTTAGTTAGTCTGCAAGGAATTCGTAAAGGGCTGATGTAGGGCCTGATATCACTGGCAACCAGAATTTTGTTCGAAAAATGCAAACAGACTTAAGGCACTCAAAGGCATGTATTGAGTGGTAAGTCACATTGTCCAAGAATACTGATCATATTTATAAAAAAAAAAAAAAATTACTTGATTCTATAGCACTAGTACAAAGCATCATTTTTCTTGATACAAATTATCAGAACATAAACCCAGAAATTATAGTACCAACTGAAGTGCTGAAAACTTTGTAGTAGGGTTTCTTTTAGAAAACAAAAAAAAAAGCATGCCCCCATGACAGTAGCAGCAGAGCCCATAGAGACCCTCCAGGAAACACGTGAGTAACGCCCTGAACTTCAGAAGAAACTAAGGCAACTCTTACGCTTTGAGGGCTTTGGTGGTGACTGGCCCCATCACAGCTGCTCTCTCTCTGTGCTCTCTGCAGGGCATCCAGATGGTGTGTGAAACTCTTATTGAGTGCTGGGACCACGACCCCGAGGCCCGGCTCACGGCGCAGTGTGTTGCAGAGCGCTTCAGCGAGTTCAAGCACCATGACAAGTTATCAGGTAGAAGCTGTTCAGAGGAGAAGATCCCCGAAGATGGCTCTGTGACCACCGCCAAGTAGCAGACACCTGAGAGCTCTGAAACGCAGGGAAGTCGCTCCTTAACACATTCACCTTGGCAAAGGAAGAAGTCTCAATCAGTGCCTTGACTTTCTTCCTGGAGGACTGAGGCTGTCACTACTCCTTTTAGGCTCTGGCTCTGGACAGAGAGATGTATTTGTGGGAATTAAAAGCCGGGGAGCAAGTGTCGTACCCTAGCATTGGCTGCCAGCATCATGTCATAGGAGGAGTTATGTATGTTAGGACTTCCTCAGGAAATGAGTTTTGAAAATAGCCAATAACATTATGCACTTTATTAATGCCTGTATATAACTATGAAATTGCTAATTATATATATATACATATATATATATATAAAATGTGTGTGTGTGTGTGTGTATGTGTGTGTATATCTATATATCTATAAACAGCCATGCTCTGGAAAAAAAGAATTGAAATAAAAAAAAACGTGCTTCTAGGAAATTACCGGTGCATGAGAGATCCCTCCCTGCTTCGGGAAGTAGCCTGGGGAGACTGGCATAGCAGGACACCAGCAATTGTGTGCTAAGCACTCAAAGATAGGAACAGGAGGTGATAAGAAGACAGCTTTCAAAGCATGTGCTGTGAACACCTGGCTGTGACCCGGCAGTTCACAGTTGCGGGACGAATGTCACAGCAGACAGGCCAATTTGGCTTTGCAGTCGTACCTATGCATTCATGTCTGCAGCATGTTTTAGACGGTTCAGGGATGCCTTTGCTCTCACCTTAACCCCAGAGTCTTCATAACGTCCCAGAACTAGGATGTAAGGAGGTTTGGTACCTCCCACACGTGTGTTTCCATACAGAGGTCATTCGTGTTATATGTTTATTGCTTTAATTCATGCTGTTTGCAAGGAGGTTACAAAATATCAGGCGGTTAAGTTTCCCCCCAAACCATATCAAACAAGAGAGGGCCAACAATAATCCAAGCAGATGGTTTGTATTTGCTGTGCATTCTAAGTGCAGGCAATACTGGGGTTTTTTTTTCCTTCCTTTTACCTTGATTGTGCTGCTGTAAGAACAGACATTTTTTTTCGCTGTACATCTAATCCCTAGACATACCACAGTCTGACTCTGTTCCACGGTGTCTACAGAAAAGTAAGTGAAAATGACCAGTGCCTTTATTTTTACAAAAGGACTTGGAGATGAAGGAAAGCTTTGTAGCGTTAGGCTAATGACATATCCTGCCCTCAGAACTGCTTGCTCAAAGGACTGCCCTCAGCAAGTCAACAATTAACAGAAAAAAAACTAAAACAGGTAAAGATTATTTATTCCAAAAGGATCCCTCAGACATTGCTTACATTCTTTCAGTTCTCAAAAATGTTTTAAGACCATTGACATCACATTGGGTCTACGTAAATGATAGCAATGTGTTTAATAAGTGCTAACAATTTTGTCTTCAGGAGTTTTGCAGTGATTTTTTTTCCCCTTTTTTCTTCCTCGTGGCACAAGCGGGCCTTGGAAATTAGACATTGAGCCAGCACAAACCAGTCCTGTACAGAAGTATCTGGTGCCATTTATTAAACACCTTTGACAGATAAATATTGATATTTCTCAAGATTATGTTGTGTAAGTCATCAAAAATTCAAATTCAAGGAATCAAAAATTCAAAAGCAAGTTAAAAGTTACGGTGACAGATATTTTATTTGAAATGGTTTTGTATCTGCTTGTTTTTTATTTTAACTGAACTACTTAGAAATATTTAAACAGCAGGGCAAAACCTCAACAACTACAGTGAAATTCAGAGGATACTATGTAAAATTTTAGGCAGGGGGATGGGGTGGAGGTGTGTGTTAAAAAAAGAGGGAAAATTGGGCAAGTGGGGGGGCAGGAGGTGGGGCCAGCGGCCCTCTAGCAACACCCAAAGCCTTGATGCTGCTGCTGTTGCCTGGTTGTCTGGAGCAGGATGAGGGGAGAGGGGATGTCATGGCCCGTTTTTCTTCCTCCATCCACGCTGAAGGTCAAGGAATGATGTCTGGTAGTTCCTGACAATACTGACATTTTTATGGTCTTTTTTACTACTACATGTAAAGGAAAGTTGTAATTCTTTTAAGGAATATTTCACCTGTACATCATGTATGAAATAGGAATGTGAACATTATATATTCTTGTATATCAAATGTTTCAAGCACTTAACTTGCTTTGAAAACAGTTTTGACATTTTTGAGGGGCTGTTTTGTTTTGTTTTGTATACATCAAATGTTTATCGGAGCAAATAAAATAACACAGACTCAAGTTTGTCTTTCATCTCTGGAGCGTCCAGCCCATTAAATCTGTGTCACTGAGAAGTATGTGATTAATGTGCTTGTGCCTTACAGCTACTGTGCTCCACTCAGAGCTTTCACACTTTTAAGCTGATACCTCTTACATGGAAGACATGCAGAGCACAAGCCCCACATGAACAAAAAGCAAGCTATTTCCCTCCTTCACAAAAATAATTACCTGGAGCGTGACTTCGGTGAAGTCTAAGCCTTTACACAGGATGCAGTCCACCAGTGCCTGATCCAGGCATCTGGGACTCTCAGGGTATGACCGTTTTTTTTCAGAGAATGTATTTTGGTGCCAAAACCTCTACCAGAATCATGCTTGACTGCTTTGAATATCTCCTTTAGCCCCTTCAAGTGAGGATTCCCCGAACAGCCACATGGGTATCTTTGTTCGTGAGTCAAGCAGAATCAGAGCATGACTGGCTGGCAGTAACTTCCAGTCCAGGCACTATACTTGCTGGTCATCTGGTCCACGGTCCTGCTTAAAACAGGCAGCTTAGATCAGGTTGCTGAAGACCTCACTGAATTTTGAGCATGTTCAATGCTAGTGATCTCACAGTCTCTGTGGGCACCTGGTGCTCCAAACAGAGCAACACATGCAGCCTATGTCAGGTGTGATGCAAAGCACAGCAGCCACATCTTGTCTCAACTGGCAAAGTGAGGACTTTGTGAAGAAGGCCCTGCCTCCGTGCACTCCCAGAGTGCAGGTGACCACCTCTTCCTTCAAGCCAGCTACCTCTGCCTCATACTTAAAATCAAGCTGCAGAGTGAGGATGCCCTGAAATCAGCTGAAACCATCTGCCTAGGAACAGCATGGAGGGGCCTTGCCACAGGGATGCTGCTGAGCATGCAGCCAGAACAGCAGCCTTGCCAGCTGCAAAGCAGCACTGACAGCACCAGCCTTACCATAGCTGCTCTAACAGTGAGGAGCAGTGGAATGCTCTACTGCCTTCCCCTCCTCAGCAAGCAATAATAGTACAGCTATCTCTTCTCTCCTGTTCTTCAGCAAAGGCCAGGTACAAAACAGCTCTCAGCTTCCCTACAGGTGTTCAAAGCATCACTGCCTGTTCCGCCGTGGTTTCCTGCAGCGCCCTGCCAAGCCCTGGGCAAGGCTAGCATCACTGTGGTTAGCCCCAGCGTTTGCTAGTGCACTGCTGACAGTGCCCACTCATCACCAATCCCCGTCACTAGCTGCATATTGACAGACATCGTCAAGCCCTGACATCCTATTTACACTGGCTCAAAGTCTTAAGTCCTTTGGGCATAAGACAACCAAGTATTGGAAAATCAAATAAAAAGTGTATTAAGAAAATGTAGCGGGGAAACTGCACAGACTTTTCAGTCTTGAAGTACACAATATCCTTGAAATGAAGTACACTATATCCTTCTAATATTTTTTTTTCAGTTAAGGCTTTTGTCCACCTACCTTTTCCTGAATATAATATTCAATGTCCTTTTGCAAGCAGGTCTTAATTAGCATGTCAATCAAGGAAGCTCCAACTGTGCAATATAGAAGGCAATCCTTGGGTTTTCTACTGAACCTTGCAATGGTCTCAACTGGTTGGCAAAGTTCCTTGAAACAGCCTGCTTCTATATTATCAATTCAGACTATTCCCAGTACAATAGGGATTTCACCTCCTTCTAGGATATTCCCAGTTGCTACTGGAATAGACATGAATAATAAGAAAAAAATCATGACCCAGCTCCTGTGAGGGTGGGGAAGGAAAAAAAGAAATACATTAAGACATTCTTATTCTGAATGCTCCTGGAAACAAATTGGACCACATGCAGAGCACCTGCAATATTGTCCTCTTGTCAAGCCAGCTGTGTTGGGACCCAAGGGCTTTCTCTGCTTCCAGAGGAACACTGATTAATTTATTTCCTGATCCTTTGCTCTTTCCCTCTCTCCCTGCTTGCCTTTTTTTTTTGGCATTATGCTTTCAATAAAAAGCTGCCTATGGCAATTTTTCCCTCCAGCCACAAAGAAGACGGAGAAAATTCTGTTCCAGACTGTCTGCTTCTTGTGCCTGAATGCAGTTTGGCTGCGTTCATGCTGCTTATTACTTGGCAAATATTCATGCAAGTGGGCGCACACCATGTGCGTGTTCAGAAGGCTGTTGCTGGGGGCGGGGGGGAGAGGGGCCAGTGCCAAAAATTCCAGTCGCATGCCAGTAAACAGGGGAGGTATAAGTGATGCACCTCACTGCAGGATTTTGGTGTTTTTTTAATCAAGCACCTGCGTCCTATTGAGTTACATTTCCCAGCATGGCCCAAAGATCCAGTTGGCCTGAGGCAATGGTGCCCCACCCTGGCTGTCCATACCCCATTTCCTCACAGTGCCATGACCTCCGGCAGCTGAAAGGCCCTGCACGTGGGCAGAAAGCGGAGGACAAAGTCAGTGATTTGTTGGAATACAGACCGATTGTGAGGCTCCTGGGAGGACCAAGCCTAAGAAATATATTTAAAACTCTTGACTAATGAATGCTTTGAGCACCACCTAATTACTCATGAAGAGGCAAAGGCAAAAGGCAGCTCATGAATTATCTGCTGCGAAAGATTTTCCTGGTTGTAATGATGATAAACCAACATCCTTGGACAGTTGCATTTAGGTAGATAAATTCTTAAAAAATAAAACGACCCCCTAATCAAGTTGGCACGATTAATCTCTCACTGTCGAAGCCCCTGTTTCACAAATGTGCTGCCATGCAAAAGCAGGTAGAGAAAAGATCCCTGGCGGTTCTTCCCCAGTAAACCATCTTTTGTGTGTCACAGGAGGAATGGCTCCCAGCTGAAAACACCCCCTCTCTTCCTCCTCTGCTGCAACAAAGCTCTCCTGTGGAAGTAGAAATGAAAAAGCAATTCACCCCAGGTTTTTTTTTTTTTTACTCATCCATGGCTTCAAGCCTAGGACACCGCCTTTGCCCTCCCTGCTGCTCATTCTCCCAAGTGCCCTCCCTTCTGCCTCTGGATTGAGGCGCTGATCTTTCTCTCACGAAAGCAATTCATGGTATTTGTGCTTCAGAACAAGACCTGCATCGGGTACTGGGGTTTAAACATCAAGCTCAGCCCTCCACAGCCTTGCAAAGGGCACCTCATTGTTACTTCTGCCCAGGCTGGAGCCATGCCTTTCCTTCCGTGACCATCTCCCACTGGCCTACTCCCAACAAGGACCAACCTGACTGCCAGGGTCTGTCCTGCCCTGGAAACAGCACCTGAACAAATTCATTGCACACACCCGTTTAATACCCCACTGCATTGCTTATTTGCAGCAGGAGTGATGCAGAGGAAGCAAAGCTCAAAACAAATACACATCATACGTGTTTCTAAACAACTTGCATGCAGATGGTGAACAGGTGGCAGGCCAGGCTGATCGGCTTTCTGCTCCAGAACGAGCGGTTGTGTGAGGCTCCCCAGACCAGGGCTGTCTCCTTAGTGTCCAGAAGGAGCAGATGACCACATTGTTCCCTCCTGGCATCCCCAGGGTAAAGCTTCCATGGGCTTGTCATCCACATGAGTGACTCTCATGCCCTCGCCCCCCCCGTGCTATGCAACCCACCCCTGACATCTGCAGACCTGCTGCAGCAGAGGTTTCTATAGTGTACACATCAGTCACCTGCCAGTACAATGTAAGGACCTTTGAAATGTCCTCTTTTCCACAGCGCACCTCAGCCACCAGCTGGCTGTGTGTGGCATTTAGGTGAGTGTTTTTATTTAGGATAAGCCAAATCAACATAGGATACAGGACATATTAGCAGAGCTGTATGTGGAGCTGCTAAAGAGGAGCTCCTCACCCCACCCCTAGCCTCAACAAAGCCCAAACCCAGCACTTTCTCTCCCACAAAATGTTCCAGAAATAGGCTTCCTTCTGTTAGAAATATGCCAGGGTCTTCATGCTTCCACCTTGCAGGAGATCATTTAAGGTTAGAAAATGTTTTACAGAAGATATTGATTGCATCTAATTCCTGCTTTCACTTTAGGGCAAAAGCTGTCTTTCTCATTCTCAAACAGAAGGCAGTATAAACTTCTCCTGAGATAAACATCTGCTGGTCTGTGGCTTCAAGTGTTAATACTTATAGGCTGCTCTCTGTCTGCACACTTCCTTATGTGAACACCGAGAGGATCTCTGCACTAATCTCGCAAGGCTGCCTATGCTATGACTACCCAGTAAACTAAGATAACAAAGATACCAATGGTAAATTGGGACTACACCATTTGGCAGTGTGTAATAAATGCCTCCCCAAACTCAGAAGCAGCAAGTGTCATCACTTCATAGATCAAGATGAAAATACATGGCCTCCTCTGGGCTGTTCCAGTGCATCATTGCAACAATTGTTTGAGAATCTTTTAAAATAAAATCATATTTTTCAATAGACCAAATAGTATATGAATACCTGGAATGATAAAAACAGTATTTCAGCTTCAATCCAACAAAACTGAGCTAAAGGTTGTCAGAGAAAGGATCTGGTAAAAGCAAGTACAAAGCCCATCTGCTCACACCACCAAGAAAATCAGTTATGCAGTGCTGCCACCAAGGAGAATTATAACTTGCAGCCATGGGTTAACAGGAACCATTTTCAGGAGCAGCCCGTCCATAAGAGGCACTTAGCAAGTGAAAGATGATAACTGCTGGTACTTGAATTTGGTCTTATTTTTGGAAAGGAGAGGTTTCCTCCTTTGGTGAAATTAAAGCCAGAGTATCGATTCTCTTCAGCTGAGATATTCACTTTCCATCAGCCATCCAGTGCTCCTGGAGGCAGAAGAAAGTAGACCATACCTTTAATTAGCTAAAAGGTTTTGAACGGGACATAAATCTCATTCCAAGACTTTTAATTTTTCTGTTGTTAAGCCTCATACAGTTTTACAGAGACTTGCTCACGTGCTTTGGCTACAACACCCTTTGCTTACCTAATCCCAATGTGAAAAGAAGAAGCAGTATTTCTATAACATGACAATGTCACCGGCACTTCAGCCTCACTACTGAGGAGGAGTTTGCAAAAGCAGATTGCAGGGGATTAGACTGATTTTTTTTTTTTTTCTTGTAGTGCTTAGAATGGCATAGCAAAATGCTCCCGTGTTTTAAGGCATTTATGACATCTCCCATTAAGTAGCAGGTTGTGTAGCTTAAGTACTTCTGGAAAGGATGCATAAGCATTATTAAATAAGGAAAAAAAATAAAGCAATTTCATTTTAATGTGGGAATGTTAACATTAATTTGCTTGTCTTGCAATAATTTTTGGAATGGTTGTTTTTAAGAACCTAATCTTAACAAAGCCATATGAAATGGAAGAAAGAATTTAAATTAACTTTCTTCATCCATTTATAAACTGTTTAGGTTAATCACAGTAAACCAAACAGGATTCAGTCATACTTAAACACAGCCTTTGCCTAAGTATAAACTGTTTACTATATCCATAACACACAACCAGACAAAATTAATTCCTGATCTGAGGAACAGTCTAATTTGGTTTTATTAGCTCTAGAGGAAAGCATTCTGGCAGAAGAAGATTTGCTTTTCAGTACAAAATCTTCTCAGGAAAACTCTCCCTAGAGCGAGCAAGTGATGCCACCTTCACCACTTCAGCATCTTGGTCTAAATCTCCTAAGGTAGGACAGGTCCTTCCCCGACAGCAGCCACAAGGAAAGATGGGCAGCTGATGGGCAGACAAATGGAGCTTGGAAGCTTGGAACCCTACTCCATGTGCCTTCGTGTGCTTGCATCAAGAGATGTTTAATAAGTCATCTCTTCTCATTACTGTAACACCGCTCAGGTCAATAGGTTTTACATCACTGCTTTGACCTATTACTCCTATGGATTACAGGTAGATTTTTAGTACGGACAATGTGCTTTTCATTCCAAAATATGAAGTGTGGTCACAGACTAGCTTAAAGAATGCTTGTTGTTTTCATTTTGTGTCTTGATATTGCTGCTAATGACGTAGAGTATTAGGTTAGAAATATCCTAGCAAGGTATATATTAGATTTTTTACAAAGAAACTTTTGCCTTTCAGTTTTTCAGTGAGAATTTTGAAAATCCTTGATGAATCTTGATTGCCATGCATGTTGGCGAGGCTGAAGCTCTGTATTTTTGCACTACTTGCCCTGGTGTGCAAAATCAAATCAATCATATTAGCTTCTAGAAATGGAAATTTATTTTGTGGACAAATGCATGAAGTACTCTTTGGATATAGGACGTGTCAAATGATGGTGTTCATCTTTTTTCATCTTCTTTTCTATACATGAAGCCAATGAATTAGCAAATGACTCCTCTCACTGTCATAGCAACATATTTCTTGCTTGAGCCACACATCTTGGCAACAGTAAAATTATTAACTTGAGGATATTAAATGCTCTAATTAATACCTTGTGTATGCTTGTGACTCCATTTTGCTACACTTTGTGGTAAGAATTGCATTTTTAAATAACTGCTTTAATTGTCTTCCAGGAGTAATTAAAATGAAATCACAGGTATTGTGAGCTGCATGTAGAGCTTTCATTAAGACAATAATTATGGGGGAAGGGTTCTTAATCAGGCAGAGGGGGAGCTTTTTTATTTATTTGTGTTATGCAAATATCTCCTACATGATTGTCTCATCAAGCTCAATACTCCAGGACCAGAGCAATGTCTTTGTCTTCCAGTTCCAAAGAAACGTAGTAAAGTAAATAGAGAGGGTACTTTTTATGAAGAAATACATTTAAAAAAACAAGAAAGAAAACCTTTCAGGAAGAGCTGCACAACTGAAAAGAAAGGTGACTGGAAAGGCCAAAGTGTTTAGTACTTCTTTGGTTGTATCAGTCTTCTCTCTAGCTACAATCAGACAATAAAAGATTAATTCTCAAACTAGCATGGGATGAGAAAAGATTGGATAATGCTTAGAATATTGTATTATTCCAGCCTGATGACATTCATCCTCATAATCTCAGATCCATTCATGCTTGTCTCTGGCTACTCTCCAGCATAAAATGGGAATACCTGGCCAGCTCCAAACCCAAATGCACATCTGAGCCATGTCGTGGCTCTGTACCAAGGTAAGACTTCGATGCTCACCCATTCTTCCCTTCTCAGCCCTGCTTACCTGCAGCATCAGCACCCACACACATGGCCCAGACACGCCTTTCAGCACCCTCCAGTCTCAGCTTATCCACAGCCAACTTGATGTTCAACTGCTCGAGGACAAATTTCTCCAAGCTGCAACATGACCCAGAAAGGATTCCTGCAGTCATATAACTTGCTCCCATGAAGCCAAAAAGCAGAGGTGGTACCTTCCATTTGAAAGAGGGCAAGAAGAGCTGGGGACAATTTAGGTCCCTTCGTCTCAGGAAATTACAGAGGGTGGGAGAAATCAAACTAGTCAAAGTCAACTGGAAAAACAATGAGAAGAGGGTAGCAATCAGCATGGATTCATCATGTTTGTGTGGTTTTGGTTTGTTGTTTGTTTTTTTCTCTGCAAGGCTGTAGCTCTTGTAGAATGGAGAAAATACAGTAAATATACAGTTTGAGCTTAAAAGGCTTCTGACACCACCTCAAGTGATAACGTTATTTGAAAACTATGGAAATGTTGTCTAAATTCAAGTGCAAAGTGGCTGAAAAGCTGGCTTGAAAGATATAATAGTTACTATGTAGATCCCTAGGAGGCATCGAATACAGTTCCACAGATACCCAAGTCTAGCCTAGAGGCTGCACATGTGCTGCAAGACAAACCGATAATTCGAATTCTCCTTGGCAGGTTGAATAAATCATAGAATATCGCAAGTTGGAAGTGACCCACAAGGACATCATCAACTCCCTGCTCCTCCCAGGACTATGTAAAACTAAACCATATGATTAAGAGCATTGTCCAGACACTCCTTGAACTCTGAAAGGCTTGTTACTATGACCACTTCCCTGGGCAGCCTGTTCCAGTGACCAATAAGCCTCTCAATGAAGAACCTTTTCCTAACATCTGACCTGAACTTCCCCTGGCGCCACTTCAAAACATTTTTTCATGTCTTGTTGCTGCTCGCCAAAGAGAGGAGATCAGCACCTCCTCCTCCACTGCCCCACTTGAGGAAGTTGCAGCCTTCACTGAGGTCACCCCTCAGCTTTCTCCAAGCTGAACAAACCAAGTGACCTCAGCCAATCCTCCTCTAAGTCTTGCCCTGAAGACCTTTCACCATCTTGGGTGCCCTCCTCTGGACACCCTCTAATAGTTTGATGTTGTTCTTGTATTGAGGTTTCCCAAACTGCACACAGTACTTGAGATGGGGCTGCACCACTGCAGTGTAGAATAGGACAATCTCCTCCCTTGCCCAGCTTATTATGCTGTACTTGATGAAAAAAACATGATCCTCTTTAGTGAGGATATTTACAAAGGAGTAATTAAGCGTATGGATACCTTAGGGAGAAAATGTAGAGTGTCTGTTCTCAGAGTGGATCACAAACCTGACAAGAGTCAATAGCATCTTGCTATTACAAAACAAGGTGAATATCACACTGTGATGTCTAAGCAGCAGTGGTGGCTGAGAGAGGTACAAATTGATCGTGCCTCTCTTTTAAAGCCTGGCAAGGTTTCAGAGGACTGTTCTGTCTTATTTTGGGCAGCAGAATAATCAGAAGACTTTGAAACACAGCCTCTGTGGAAATGTGAGGGGAGTGACTGTACTTCAGAAATACAAAATAAGACAACATGTGTAGTTCCCTAAAGTCCATTGAAATCCAATGTGTTCACAAAAGACTTCCTAAAACAAAATAGGATTTTGTCTGAAAAATTCCAAGAAGTTTAATTCTGGTTCCCTCCTTTGCCTCATATGAGATGCCCAAGAGCGCTCTGGAAGAGTCATCTGTGTGTGGCACAAGTTGTTTACCAGAGGACGCACCAGTAGATGGAGCACACGACTAGGCAGTGCTGCTCTTTGGCTTTCTAGAACTAATTAATATTCTCATTGTTGACTGCTTGCAGCTTGAGACAACAGGGCTGGTGGATAGAGACCCGGACCAGCCACTAGATCTGCCACCCAGCCAGAGTTTCCTTGCTGCTGTGCATCAGCTGAGAGGCTAGATCTGCTTTGGTGTTTACCACTGATTTTTTTAGCTATCTGACTTTATTTATATGACAATTAGGCTTAGCTCATATGCTACTCTTTATGCCATCATAATAATCAATTTCCCCAATTTCCTTGTTCCCAAGAATTTAGTACATCCTACCTCTCAACAAAAGGTCCTTGCAGCATTTTGCAAGTACCCAAAGATTTTGTACTTTGTTTGCCTGAGCCTCCCATGCCACACAGCTTTTAAAATTACCTATTTCTTCATGCATGTCAAACTTTAAAACTTCCAACTTCATGAGGAAATTTGATGAACATGTGTCTGATCTTTCTGCAAGGATTAGTGATGACAGTATGAAGCTAGATTAGCTAAGAATCTATATCGGTACTTGAGTGGTAACTTCATTTCTCCATTTTAATTTTTCACTAGGTAGTCCTACCCACCTTACATTTTCCGTCCTGATTCCCATCTTACATAAGTTTTCCTAAATGATACCACATCAAATACTGTAAGAGTCCCATCTAGAAAATAAATGTGGGGTTCTTTTTCTCTCCAGAAAACTCTTTGTTTAGCCTAGCACCATCTCTCTTTGCTAAGCCCGTATCACACTATCTCCCATTTTTCATTCACTGCTGTCTCCTGGTAGTGACTCCTTCAACAATTTTTCTAAAGCTACAGTGCAAGCCTTCACAAACCCAGAAGTTTTAAAGTTCCTTGTGCATCATTCTTCTATAAAACAGGACAACTAACATTTCTTTCTCCCAACTTTGTCATACTTAGTTTCTCAAGGCCAAATTAGTCTCCCATGTCGTACAGTGCACAGTGAGGTCCTGATCTTGGCATTATCATGGCTCCAACAGGAGTAGCGAGTGATGATCATTTGAGCATCTAGACAAACCTATTGCTGAGAAGGAGAAAGCAAGATGTCACTTCAACACACCAATCTAAGCACTGCTTTTGCTTCAGCTTTCAATCTTCCCCCTTCTGCTACTCTGACATTTTTCCTATGGTGCCAAATAGTGAAAAATCTCCCTCTGAAAAAACGTCCAGGCACAAGAGAAGACACAGAAACAGAGCAAGAGTGAAAAATCTATATCACCAGACACAAAAGGGGCAGGATGTAGCCAATGTCTGCCAGATTTAAGGAGTCACTTCCCAGAGTGACAAGCTGCATGAAAGCTTCTTTGAAGAACAGTGTTGTACAGAGGACAATATAAACCACACAGTCCCAAAGGCAGATGTTATTCTCCATGGGCCCCTGCTATTTCATGGCAGGTGCTTTCATCATACTTTCCATTTTTAAATAACACTGCAGAAATTAACGGTTTCCAAGTTACAAGAAATAATTTCACCAAAACAGAATATCTGTGTTAAACAGAACTATTAAGGGCCCATGTCTTCCACTTTCCATTATTTGTCTTTATCCTTCATAAAATATTTCATCAATTTTTTTAAAATTAATTTTAAAAATGTGATTCATTGTACTTCAATTGTACATGAGCTACTGAGGCATAAAGTGGTCACCTCTTGGACTTTTTCAAGATTAACCTTTCAGTATCACTTTTATTATTGAGAAGGCTTTAAAACAAACTTCACCCTGATACATACCGTATTGTTACCGTACTACAGTGTCCTGCCTTCTGAAAGGATGTGGATGGACCGTGCTATGCAGTGTCAGGGTTCGTGTCAGTTTTTTGATGACACCATGACGGGTACTGCTTCACCACTCCACTCCTGCAGCACAGCCACGAGGCGCATTCAGGTACATTAGATTTAGCAGAGCTTAATTGGTCCCATGACCATTGTTTCCTTCTGTGGGTTTGCCTCAGAACCTTTGACGTTCTCTTTATTGTACGTCTTGCTGTGCAGATTTCCTTGTTTTGTTTTGCTTCTCAAAGTAATTTTTGGTTGATTATTGTGTGGTTACAGAATTAGAGTAATAACATCTAATTGTACATCTGAAGCAAAAACATGTAATTGTGGGAGAGTAGGTTCAATTTAAAGAAAGAAAACCCCTCCACCGGGGTTTCGCATGGTTTGCACAGTGCATTTGCCAGGCAGTGCTGCTTTGATTGCATCTAACCTGCAATTAGCATGTGCAATTAAGACATAATGAATGTGTGCAATTGCATTATTTCGGGATTAACAGTAGCAATATTTAGCACTGTACTAGACACGGTGCTTATAAGATCAAACTATTTATCAGCATTTACCAATTATGCCACAAGAAGGAGGGCAGGTGTGTGACTGAGCCTTACCCACTACTGATTTCCAGGATGAATGCACTTCGCTCTCTTGTTGAAAGCCCATGGAAGCAGGCAGCAGGGAAGAGAGGCTGGGCAGATTTGGCACTGTTGAAAATGGAGGACTCAAATGACACTTTCAGCTTACCACTGGCTTGTCATAGAGCTCACGTGTGACATAAGAGGAGGAAGGCTGAATTAGCATTTAATATCTCTAAATTCTCCTCCTCCTCCTCTCCCTTCAACATTTCACATTAGTTTTGTGAGCCTAATCACGCTGTCCAAGGATTTAAAAATAAAAATTATTTGAGCATGAACTAATGCTGCGATCTGTGTGTATGCAGAAGGCTCAGGCACACAACAGGTTTTTACGCTCTTACCTAACATTCTGGGAATGCAACTTTACCAGTGCCACCAGGCTTCTCTTAAAGGGCAGTACTTATCCTTTAAGGGTCAAATGATAGTTGAAAAGTCTCTTATTGCATCATTGAAGGATACAAATAAAAATACACTTCAATCCATTCTCACAGAAATAAAGA
Organism: Cuculus canorus; assembly: GCF_017976375.1. Taxonomy (NCBI): domain Eukaryota; kingdom Metazoa; phylum Chordata; class Aves; order Cuculiformes; family Cuculidae; genus Cuculus; species Cuculus canorus. The sequence goes on from NC_071402.1 coordinate 117,408,795, forward strand.
TAAATTTGAATCTCTAGGCACAGACCTTGAATAGATAACTGAGATGTTCTAAGATGTTCAAACTGTTGGTGTTGAGATGAAAGATCTGAGTGATAAAACTCAGTGCCAAATTAAGCAAAGGTTTCCGGTTAACTCAGTGAGAGTTAGAAGCACTAAAATCATACATAACGAGACTCTATTTATATGTATTATCTATCACAGAAAATCATATTTGAACCCTTGAGACCAGGACTGCTCGTTCCAGGCACGATGATTTATGTGAGTGATTTTGCACACGGACCCAGCACAAAGACCCAAAATTCTTACAAGATGCATCTACACAACCTAGAGTAAAACCTGCATCAGCATCCTTTCTGTCTATATGTTCCCTTCCTTTCCTAAAGCTCCATATTGCAAAAGAGATTACTGAAAGTAGACACAAGAAATTATAAAGATTGAAACAGCCAGTAGATCAGCTACTACATTGATTTATGCCTGTCCCTCATTAATTCTAGAGCTTGGTCAAGCATCCCAAGAGATGGCACTTCTCAGTAACTAGCAGATGGAGCTCAAGGGTCAATTCCATCTATCTAGAAGAGTAAAAAAATAAATGAAGTGGCCATTTTGGCAAAAACAATTTAACTTCTGCATTTCAATGGAGGAACAAGATAAATTGTGAGACATCTCCATCCAAGATGTTTATTAAAGATGATATGAGCGCAGCACACAGATAAACCACATTCTGAGGTAGGATTAGACTAGGTTTCACATTTTAAAGCTGTGCTGGCAGTTCATTGTCTCTCCATCTGGAGACCTCATGCATACCTTCTTTATCCGTATCACTGCAGTTTTAAATTGACAAATGACAAACACAGCTTGTAGTTATAAGGGTGTCATTTACTTCACTTTTATTAAAATCACCAGCTACAAAACAGACATTTTGCACATAGTAAGATACTAGTCTTAAATTAATATACTAGTCCTAAATAGGAAACGATGAGAAAATTACATTAGTCCTGAAATGAGACCATCATATTACGCACCTGGGACGTGATAAAGGGTCAGCAATAATAGAAAATATACAGAAATGAGATAAGGTACTTGCATCACACTGAAAGGTTAACCTATACATCTGAAGAAATCATTGCACATGTTGATCAGAGACCTATTTTCTGCAAATATTAAAAACGTTCCATTTTGCTCTTATTTAAAAATACTAAAGCCACTACTGGTACAGAAAGGAACTGGTTAGACATGTGCTGTAAGCACCACAGTAGCTGGAAACAGAAATACACTAACAACCTGACGAGAAACAAGACAGTAACATTTTTTTTTGACTCTAGCAGTGTCGTGAAACATCAAAATTCTTAGCTGACACAAGGTGGCATAGCTCAAAAAATCAAGTACTCACCAAGAACCCAGACCATTATCAAAACATCCTGATACTGTATTTTGTCTTCTCCTTCGAGGTCAAAAAAGAGAGGAAGGGAGAAGAGTCCTATTTAACTAAACAAGCAACAGCAAAGTCATCCCATCCATGCAGCAGCCCTTGCATACTCTGCACTCCAGCAGGAGTGGCTGCGGGCTGAAGAATTCTTGCGGGCCCTGAATTTAGTTAAGTGCTTTCCAAGTTGGTATAGCCAGAAGCACAAGATAATAAATGATAAAGTGATAAAGTGAACTGCAGGTGTTGCAGGGCAGAATCCAGGAACCACATTGTTATATTTGTTTTTATGTTGATATTAATGTGGGTTTTGGCTTACAGTCCAGTATCTCATTATAACACCACAAGAATATTCACTTACAGGACGCTCTTAAAGGCATCTGTCAAGTGCTGCAGGATGACTCTTGTTCCTATTTACTGCTCTGATAGTGTGGCCTCCTTGGATATCATGACTTTGTTAAACTTTCCACACCATCATCCTGGAAATTGGAAGTAGGAATGTCATGCAATGTTGGATCCTAGTACAACGTAGGAAATGAAAACAAGAAAGCATTGTGCTTAAAGACACCTTTCAGTAGGATAGAAAACATTATAGCAGAAAGGTCCACTTTGTAATCAATGCCACTCCAAATACAGAATAAGGAACAAACATCAAAACATTAAAGTTAAGTAGGCACTGATTACAAAGAAAAAGATATAGTTATTTCCATTAGTTTGCTGCAAGAACTGCACCCCGAGAAATAAATTTTTATCTTTGTAAAATGGATCATTCTATAGAATAAAAACAGATTAACCGTAAGCTTTAATTATTCACACAAACATAAAGCTTAGGATTTAATTTTACAATTAAAGTGTGACCAAAAATACTCAGACTGTTCATATCCTAAAATAACTGGCAGGCTTTCACTGATCACCACCACCATAATGTCAGTGTAAAACTATAAATTATACACTGATAACATAAGATTGAGTCATCTCAAATCTGTAGGAAAATAAAGACAAACAATGACAAATATGCAGTCTCGCCATACTCTTAATATATAGTCACCATGCATAAAAAATATATATTTATTTATTCTCTGTTAAAATTTTAAAGTGCATCTAAAAGCTGCTACATAAATCTTTAAACTTTAAAAAGAGCAAGTGAACAGCAGTTCAGAAATTACAGGTAACTCCTGTTAATAAAGAGGTAAGAAGTTCTAAGTGTTACTCCAATATTCCCAGCTCTGCTGAAGTGGTGGTGTTATTTTGGGTGAGCAACAGTAGCAAACACTGACTAGCTCCAATCATTGTATTTCACAGAATCACAAAATCAGTTAGGTTTGAAAGGACCTACATAGGTCATCTAGTTCCTCCTGCTCAAAGCTGGGTCAATATTGGTTACCTGGGGCTTTATGCAAGCGGATGCTGCAAACCTCCTGGGATCGCAACTGCACAACCCCATGGCAGAAAATCCACCCAGTTGGAGGCCTTCAGGAGCGCTTTCATTCAAGTCCAGGATGTCCAATCTTATCAGCGTAATTACCAACCAGGCCTCCACCCTTACACACATACCAAACTAAAATGTAGACAGAGGATTAACTATTATTTTAAAGCTCACTGAGCTAAATACACTCCTAATAGTAACTTCAGAGGAGTAAACGACCAGTTTGAGCTACTCTGTGCACAGGCACCCTGTAAATAGCTGCCATCCCTGGACCGTAGACACCATTTTCAGAAGTGCTCCCTTCTCGAGGAAAGACTTCCCAGAATGGCTGCAGTAATGCTGCAAGCATTGACCTGCCCCTGGCCATCCTCAGTGCCTACAAGCAAATACTTTCCTGTGAAGGGGTGTTTCTACCTGCAAAACTCTCAACATCACTCTGTAAAATGACAGTTTCCAAACTATGTGTCAAGCTTTTTATTACCTTTCACAAAATAGCACCAGAATGCTGCTGCCATTCTCTCTCCATAAATACCACATGTGAGCAGCACCTGGTGCTATGAACCTGCAGTTATAAGTCCTTAGCAAGCAGTTCAATTTCATCCAGCAAGAAGTCCATGTCCTCTCGACTAACTTGCGGGCTGATCACCACCTGGCGGAAGAAGTTGACTTTGCCCTGGTGAGGCTGGTACCCAAGCATCATGCTGCCCTTCTTCATCATCCTTTCTTTAATTATAGGAGCAACCTGAAAGCAGAGACAGAACGGGGTTGATGTCACACTGAGAAATATAGCAGATTTGGGCAGGAACAGTATTTTATGACTTACGAAGTGGTTTTTTGAAGTGACTGAGTTTTGCACCTCTTCCCTGCCTTCCCACTGCCTGCCCCAAGAAATACTGAAGCTCAGACCTGGTTTAGGGGCAGACAGTGCACTGAGACCCCCAGGTTCTGGGACTTGAGGCAGAATCAGAGCAAGATCTGAAACCTTCAAAAGCCTGCAGCTTGGGGCATCCATGTGGGACATGGGAAAGCCTGGGTTAAGGTCTCAGGTCTCCCCATTTAGATCAAAATTTTGAACTCAGGAAGAATGTCAACTGCAGCTGGTAAAAGGCAGGGCTTCTCTTCTTGTGCTAACTAGGCTAAGCCTGGCTGCTTGCCCTTGACGACCTTTTTCCACATCATCTCCACATGTGCAAAGCAGCTCTCCCTAGAGGACGCTCTCCGTTGAACCCTTGTGAGCTGCTAAAGTAGTCAGTGTGATGCAATATTAAGGGAGAAGGCCTGGTCCTGGAGCTTGAGATTTCATGTCTTAGATTTAAAGCAGAAGCAGCATTTGGCTGTACCACACTTTGTGCTGAATGGGATGAAATCTCATAGGTGCCTCACTGCAGAAAAAAATCCATGAGTAAGACTGGCAGAGTCAAGTCCTTATAGCTGAACAGTTGATCTCATCCCAGCAAGGCTATTAACCTCATCCAATTAATCTTTTGCTTAATTTTAGGTATGTGAGTAGTTCTGTGTTCTCATGCTTGAAATCAGTCATAAGCTTAAATGCATTGCTGGATGAAGCACTCTGTTCCTTGGAAGACAAAATTCAACATAAATAAGTATTTTGACAGAAGCAGTATTTTAAAAAATGTGCTGTGTTTTAATATATTACTAATATCACAAATGTATTTCAGAACAGCGCATCCCTTTTCTTGCTTTTGTGATGGTTTGACTTTGAGCTAAGCAAATAGGTGTATGACCTAACCTTGGTTTCTGCATTAATTTATTTCAGTTCTAAATGTTACTGCCAGAAACTGCCACCTGATATACAAGGAAAAATGATGATGCCAACCTTGCCTTAATAGCTTTATTTTTACATGACACATCTTAGTAGGCAAGTCCCACACAGTTTGCTTAGATAGAAACAGCTTAGGTTTTAAAACTAATAGCCTAGCTTTCCCATATTTGTTTTGTAGTACATACCTAAACTACCACTGTTTCAAGATGTATATTGAATTCAGAGTAGGAGTGTTTATGGTTCTAACTTAATTTGCCTCTCATTTTGGTTTATATTTGTGACAAAGCTATGTGGTTTATTTAATGTTTGTTTTTTAAACTATGAGAGTGATAGAGTTGAAATTTAATTTCAAGTCCAAAGCTTGACATCAGTATGAATTATGTACATGAAAGCAGTGAATATCCTTTCAGAATGCAATGTGTAATCAGGATTTTCGTGTTTTGCATATTGCTGAGAGCAAAACATGGGAAATAAGTTGTGAAAGTAGTTCTGATAAACATTTGGGAAACAAGAAGATAACAATGAGGATAGGAACAGTCAAAATTACAACAGAAATGTTAAGAGGCATACTGTGATACCCTCAGACACATTCAACAACACCTTTTTCCATAATGTGAAGCTCCAGGAAAAGATACTAATGAAAACTACCAATGAAAACAGAATTCTGCTCTGTATCTGCAATGCATATATAATTTAGAAACAGAAGTAATCAAATATATCCCTCTCCCATCACTCACTTGAGTTTCTGTCTGCCTGGCAAATTATTCAAGGATTCCTCAATTTTCTTGTTCTATAGCTCAGAATTACATGAAACTAACCTCATTTAGTTCACACTCAAGAAAAAAGAAACAAAAAAAAAAACCAAATCCAAATGTGCTGGAGTTCTGCTTGGATAGAGATGGTAGTTATTTTGCATGAGACAGCCTTCTTCACTCTGAGAAGTATGCCACTTGGCAAACAATCCTCTCTGCTTCAGACCAAATATTCCAAAGTGTATCCTAGCAAATACCTGAATGTAGGATTGTGCCATGCTAAAACAGGGCAAAATCTGGGAATTATAATTGTTGCATGATTTGCCAGTGATGGAGTCAAACGTGAAGACTCTTGGTTGGGAACACTAGAGAACAGACCTGCAACACACATTCTCTTAAACAGTGAATAACTTTGGCTTGACAAAAATGCTTCTGTTTCTACAGTTTGCATGTGCTGAACACTTGACCTGCAGACAAGGCTATTAAAAGCTCTGCTTTTCCATTTTTATTCACACCAGGTACAGGCTGAGATAGCAATGACACTGTGACAATGCTCAGAAGACATCACCTAGGAGGCATTGCGCTGGACACTGTATACATACAGAAAAGAAAAACCTCCTCTACTCCTGTACTTGACAAGAACCCCCAGGCGACTTCTGCTCATGAAATAAAGACACTACAAGTGCAAGGGGAGAAGCGGATTCTTCTTAATACACTTTCTCAAGCTCTTCTTTAAGATTTAAATCCCTGTGGCAACTTTTAGCCTTTATTGATGTTCTATCAGAGTTATTTCATCTTTTGTATCTGACTATTGATTCTCTTCATCTCAACCCCCAGTGCTTCACAATCCATCATCCCAAAATGTGCAGTAGCACAAATGGAGACGATGAAAGCAAACACATTTAGAGCTTCGGTAATTTGAGGACTGTAACTATACTGCATTTCAGTAGGTCTTCTTTCATGGAAAGGAAAGGTAGAAAAATCTCACTTTCATTATCTCATTTATTGTCTCAATTATCCTCCATGCTAATAAGGTTGTCCACTTAATTTGAAGTGCATCCATCCTTATTGAAGGCAAAACTTACACTTCCTACTTAAAAGAAAGAGAGTCACAGAATGGTTTAGGTTGGAAAAGATCTTTTAGATCATCAAGTCCAACCATTAACCTAACACTGTGAAGTCCACCACTAAATCATGTCCCTAAGCACTACATCTGCATGCATTTTGAATAGTACCAGGGATGGAGATTCTACCACTTCCCTAGGCAGCCTGTTCCAGTGCTCGACAAGCCTTTCTGTGAAGTAATATTTTCTAATATCTAGCTTAAACCTCCCCTGGTGCACCAAGAGGCCATTTTCTCTCATTCTATTGCTCGGTACTTGGGAGACAAGACCACCTTCCTACAACCACCTTTCAGGTTGTTGTAAAGAGTGATAAGGTCTCCTCTCAGTCTCCTTCTCTGAGGGGTGTGTGTTCGTCTCTTCTCCCAGCGAAACAAAAATATGATACTGTCTTACTGGCTTTTGACAGGATTATTTTTTGAAATATTTTCCATGAAGTATTTCGCATGTTCTATTTGCTAATGTGATGCAGTCAGCATAACAAAACTATCAGAGATCCTATACAGAGAAAGCAGTAAGGAACAGAACATATGCACAAGTGCTTAAGTGTGTGTCTCACAAAAGGACCGAATGACACATGCACGCTAAGGCTTGGACTGGAGGAACACAGGGTATGACTGCTACCTGAAAGTAAAGGCAGCTACCACTTTGCAGCAGAAAATTTAGACCCACAAGGAACTAATCGCCTAGTAAGGAGTTCAATGAGTTTTATTCCCACTGAAATCAACGAGACTTGAGGATGCTCAAATATCAGGAAGATATGCACAGCCCCATTCAGGATAGGCTCTTCAGAAAGCAATTTAGTGAGAGTGAGATTGCTTTACCAGTCCAATTATTTTACTACAGAACTTACCTGAAATTGTAAATTTAATTCTTTATATGGCTCATCAGTGAAGCAGTCTCAGAATTTGAAGTGTAATGTATCCTAAAACTGAAGTCCTCTTCTCTCGTTTGCTCCCTCCACCTCTTCCTTCCTACTGGTGGCCTCTCTTGCCAATCTATCCCAGAGATTATTATTTCAAATACTCACTACAGCAAAATATTAGCTATCAGCCATGCCTTTCTTCCATCTAGGAAGGTGGGGAGGAGGTGCAGTGCATAGAAGGCCATCCTGTAGCAGAGCTGCTCACATTGCAGCGCACAGCTAGAGGCCCAGGAAACTGCTTTGTCTTAGGACTGATCAGTTCATGACAGTCTCTGCATGCAGACCCACACAGAGTCTGTAACACCTCGTGCTCTCCTTACTTACAGATATTTTAAAACTAGAGCAAAAATCACATAGTTTAGCTCCTTCTCCGTCTACCTGAGTGACAGGATAATCTCTTCTCTGACTCTCAGCCAGCACTCAGCCACAGTACAAACAAAAGAAAATTTCAGCCCTAAAGTTTAGGCTTTTTCTATCAAAAGTCCAGACCACATATGACCCTTGTATATACACATATAAGATGACAACGTTCCTTCTCAGCACATGTACACACACAGAGCAGTGTGATAAGCAGCCAAGGTCAGCTTGGACACCAGGAGAATCAAGAAAGCAACATATTTCCCTCTCCATATCTCAAGTATTCTTAAGAAGAAAAGTTCTGCACAATCATACCACAGGTCAATACCTTAAAAAACACTGTGTACTCCCTGATTGACTTTGTTGATGGCTTTTGCTGCAAGTTTCTCCAACACTTCAAGAATTTCCACCAAGCTTGGGCTGTGATCGGGTCACATACTTCAGCAACCACCATTAAAGACTGAATCGTCAATAACGCTGAGCACTTTCTCAGCAGAAGAAGCACGTACCTACTGTCTCCAAGAGCTACTTCCCAAGTCTGGACACCTGAAATCCTTTCAGAAGACTTGATGAAACACCTGTTTCAGACAATTTCTTCTTTTTCCAGCTAGCAAGGCCTCCAAAACCATTCTCACAGTGGTCAAGCTAAATAAGTCTGATTCTTAAGCTAAGACTGATTTCCTAGCACAAGTTGCGCAAAGTGAAATCTCCAGAGCAGCTCTGTTAAATACATGATATTCCCACCCCATAACTCACGGCTCAGAATAATGCCTTGGAATTCATTCACTGCAAGCTGCCTTCTGTTGAACAGTATGCATATTTGTAATTAGAACCGGTTTGTACAAGTTTACTCAACAGCAACAACAAAAAAAATCACAAGAAGGTAACTGGATGCCTCACTTTTTCAAAACACACAATCCCATTAACTTCTAAAATGCATATCCCACTCTTGCCAGCTTACAGCACAAGTCTTGCATTTAGTCCAAAATGGCTGATGCTTTCTGATGAAAAGGTACAGAAAAGAGTAATGTAGCTTTTCTGTTCATATGAAGTAAATGCACTCAGCTCACAACCCCAACTGCACTAATGCCACTGGGTATGGATAGCCAAATAAATAGTTGTAAGGAGAAGCAGAATTTCCCAATAAACATGCTACCTTGTTCTTTCTGCTGAAATACAAAAGTAAGCACCTACTGAGTTTAATTAAGCCCTTGTTTTTTTCTGTTCCAGTGTTATCTCTGACAATTGCAATTAACAGATACATTGAAAGCACAAGAAATCTCAGGTTAGACAATTGCAAAATAGCTTGCTGATAATGGAAGATCATGCAGAACCTTGGTTTTAAATTTCTTGCTCCATGCCTTCCCATGATCTGTAAAGGATCACATTTTAGACCTAATCCAGTATAGCCAAACTGTCCCATCACAAATTATTTTCTATGCCCAAGACTCTGTAACTCTGTTACCTGAATGTTATTTCTACTGCCATCATTCTCACAGACTCCAGTTGAATTAGTCTACTAATACCAGATGTTGACATATCACAACAGCTTTTCCAGCTATAGGCTAGAGGTTATAATCTTTGAAAGCAACATTCTGTAGATTTTGTATTTAAACACTAAGGCAACAGGAAGAAGTTGCAAATTGATAACAATGCTGGGTAAAAATATTGTGCTAAGCAATGAATTTATCAAAAAATACATTGCTTCAGGGAAAAGAAAAAAAAATTTGACAAATAGCCTAAGTGCAAAGATAGCATTCGCCAGAAAAATAAAGAAACCAGAAAGGCCTAGAGGTTTTCTAAATTATCTGAAACAGAAGTGTTTTGAGTATTTATTTCAAAATACTGTTTTTAATTAAAACTTAAACTCAATTGGAATCTGACCCATTTTTATTGCAGCCAATAGAAAAGGATTGAGGAAACTGAAACTAAGCAAACTACTTCACCTTAGCTTGTCTGAAAACAAAAATTCCTTCTGATCAACTAAAACCAAGAATTGCTCCCAGTTTCTTAATTGAACAGCCAAACAAAAGAATCCATTATTTGTACAACATATATGCGTGGGATCAAAAGTGCTGACACTGCTTAACTGAAACATCTGCAGAATTTTTGGCCCCTTGAAAAGACAGAAAGTATGAGAAAATTCATGGAACTGCCTGTTCTGCTGGCCAAATTTGGCTGGGAATCTAATGTGAACAGCTTCAAATAATGTGGATGACTCTCAACGTGCTAACCCAGCAAGTACTATGAAGTCAGAATTCCTAGAGAAACTGGTGTTAATACTGGCAACTGCTATTAGAAACATTTTTCCAAATCTTTTGAACAGTTCCCAGGTCACTGAGCATCTATGCAACATAAAGCTGATGAGCTATTCCAGCTGCTGGCAGCAGTAACTCCCAGTCACCAGACCCCATTCTGCTCCTCCTGAAATTAATTTCAAAATTGCCAGGGACTTCAATGGAAGAAGAATGCAATTACTATCTAAATTTCCTCCTTATGTGTCTGCTCCAGGTGGCAGTTTGCAAATAGCCTTCAGCTTTTGGTAGATAAAGCCACACTTGCAGTAAATCAATAAACTTTCTAGGAATCCACAATTGCAGGCTAGACAGTGTTGGAAGGACAGGAGCATATTTGCACCTCAAACTATTTCTTTTCCTCAAATACAGCCTTAATGAAACTTTCTGAGGTACAAATACTGCACTAGAATTGGCTGAAGATTTGTAGATAGAAGACAAAAAAAGTTGCCCTTTTAACGAAATGGAAAGATCACATTCTCATGAATTCATAAAAATGGAAAACACATTTTGTGTTCTTGCCTCAATTACTCCTTGCAATGGAAGACAAGTTTATACAGAACAGTCTCTCTCATCTGACCACAAAAATCTATTTTGACTACCCTAGAAGGGGCAAATTTTCATTTGAAAGTTCGTGATTGTTACTTAATAGGCAACTTATTGGCTATTCAAAGTCTGACAAGTTATGCTTCCTGCAAGAAATGACCAGTTTGGATTCATTTATACTTGTAAGAAAACAACTATTGTACAGTAATTGCCACCAAAAAAAAGTGAAAAGAAACCCAAATTCAGTTAAGTATTCAGACACAATTCTTAACTTTTACATACAGACTATTAATTCCATTGGGTCTTCATAGTATTGTTCCTTATCTTGCTTAAATGATAGCACAGTGGTTGAAGAACTGGATACAGACACAACAAAGAGAACTGATGCACAGCCCTGTCAGAGACAGTCTGGACAAATCACTCCATCTCTTTTGGGTAACGGATTTCTTTTTCCCTTCGCAGAAGGCATATAGCCCTTCAGGGCAGCAAAGTCTCTATGTGTTCATACATCTATTGTAATCGGCCCTGATACCTCATGGGTACTTTGTAAACTAGTATGATCTATATTAAATCATTTCTGTGCCAAATAGGTCTCGCAAACATCTGTCACAGCATAGCTGCATTTCCCAGTGTGAGTGCAGAAGATAACTTTGATATCAATGATACCAGTCAGTATTAAGTAAGAAGAGTAGCTGGCATTTTAATATCAATCATCAAATGCAATACAAGTGAACAAAACATTTTCCTTGGTTGGCTGTAATCACAAAGCTAGCTAAATACTATAAATATTTGGAAGTAATAGTGCTTTCAACATATTATAACACTGAGAAAGTATATCTTCCACTGTTAAATATCTTTTCTTGTCTTCTGCTATAACATCAGTTCCTGGCTTTAAAACAACAGGCTTTTTCCCTTTTGGTGATAATTAAAAACAAACTCAGACCATTTGTCAGCTGTCACCCCAACTGGGACAATCGAAATACCAAATATTTGCACACCCAATCACAGCTTTGTTCCTGTAGCCAAGGCACTCTGTAAAACCCAAACATGTTTTTCTTTTGTCTAGAATTTGTTCTGGGCCCACATCCCTAAACCACTAATAAATTATTGCCATACACTATTGCGCCAGTGTTTCCCTAGTGCCACACCAAGCAACAAAAGGAGAAATAAGTGCATTTGTCAAAATAGCAGTAACCACTTCCACATTCTTCAGAGAGACCAATATATCAAAGGAGAACAGATGCTGCTCTACTTTTGTCCCTATACCAGCATTCTCCGTGCACCTTCACTCAGGGCTGTGCAGAATGTCTATGCTATCATATTTTGCACATTATCTTCTCACCCATTACTTTTTGCCAGAAGACACATTAATGAACCCCACAAACCACTGAAAATGACCTGACTAATAGGAGATGGTGGTGCTGGCTTTAGATTTTGATTGCCTTAAGTTACTTCTTCGGCTGGTCATTGACACAACGTAAAATAGCCTTCAGACAAAGGCTTTTACACTAATGGTAATTGCCTACGAAAAGGAGAAGGCAAAACAGACCAGAACAGAATCTATGCTTAAAGATGTTTGTGTATGATCTTACTTACAGCTAAAACATACATGGGTGAACAACACAGTTTTCTACATGCACAGTCCCACATCTTCTGTCTAAACACATGTAGCTTTCCAGATGATTCCTATGGATTTCTTATTTTTCCTGCATTTTCTGTGTTGCTTTACTGAGGTTTTACTAACAAGCTATGTGGAAAGTGTAGCCATTAAGAAAACTCCAAAGGTTAGCACACAACACTATGAATCCAGTGCTCCAATCTGTTTAAACAAGAGTTGAGTGCCACTGGCTTTATAAAAATAATTATTTTAAAAGCTTTCATAGAATACACTAGGTTCTTTGGTGCGATATTTTGTTAAATTTCTATTTTAGGGACAAGGTTTTCCAGTCTCTCAACCCTGCCGAAACCAAGCTCTCTTTCTCCATCCAGGATGAAAGGGTAGCTTGTCAACTTGAAAGCAAGAGTAACTAACAAAAAAAAAAATATATACATCCCTTTCAGTTTGTTTGCATAGGGATGAGCTTCTGTTCTACTCCACTGGGGGAAAATAGAAATTGAAGTGCAATGTGAATGTCTGTGGCTGGGAGGAGGACTTTATAATAGGAAGATTAGATTACATGGTGATACAAGTTCAAAAACTCAACATGCTTCTGGTGCAGAAAAAGAAATGCCATTTCAACAACTTGGAATGATCCCCAACTGTTACGATCTTATTTACTACTTGAACAAGTCAGCTGCTGGCATAAGGAAGCAGCACCTTCTGTATTTGCATTAGAGTAAGGATTAAAGAAGAGTAATGCACTTTTGTTCATATTCTTTAACCAGATATAAAGAAAAATTAGTATTACAACAAAATGATATCATTTGTGTCTCTTTTTTCTCCTTTAAAAACATCATGCCCTTCTCAGAGCATGCTTACAATCTCCTGGGGAAGGGATGAGGGAATGGTGTCTACCATAATCCACACCGCTACCACAAAAGCAAGGCTGTTGTCTGATCTGATCAAACCATTTAACAGAGAAAATTATTCACTTTCCACTTCCACCCAGTGGATTATAGGACTGATAATTGCCAATTATCAGCATTGTTTTGCCTACCAGAGACTCATTTATTTAAAGCCAGATCTGTATGTGAAATAAAGGCTACCAAACCTTCCCACGTGGAGCCCCATCAAAGTCAACAACACTTTCCTCATGTACATCTTGGAACAGTGTTCATTCCAGCTCAGTCTTCCGCTCTTTATCATCACCAGTGAGCATTTTTCTTTTTTTTTTTTATTATCCATGACTTAAATGAAACATGTTACAATGCTCCATGCTAAATGCATTGGCAATCAGGAACTGAAAGAACAAACCAGGATCCCTAGGGTTTCAAAATCTGCCATTTTTCTTGGTGTCTGAAAGGATGGAAAGTGACAGGAAAATATTAATTTGCACCTACAAGTATTTGCAAAATAAAGAACCAAACTACAGCAATTATGATTAATAAAAGTCTTAGCTATATGGATCTAGACTGCAGTCAGTCCCTAGATAAGTTAAGAGCAGTTGGAGGGAGAAAGGCACACTGGGCTCAAAATTTAGCATCTGCTTTGCACAGCTTAGTAACAATGTATTTACCTCAAAAGGAATACATGGAATAAAAACTTTGCTGTCCTCAGGCCCACCCTACACTGCTATAGGTATGGCGTAGCATTCAGAGATGGAGATTAAATCCTCTAATCCTGTACACCAAAAGGTTTCAGAACCTTATTCTTTCACCAGTCTGACCAGGTATTTGTTATGGACCATTGGAAATGTCACAACTGCTGTTAGTGCCACAGCTACCTATACATCACACCAAAAAGGTAAATATTGTACAATTGGAAGCAAAAGAACAGCAGGGTGAAAAAAAAAAAAAAGGTGAAAAACTTGCATGTTTTTGTCAGGCTTCCACACCAGCATATATATTTTTATAAGACAGAGAGAGAATAAGCACACAAGAACAAGCTTTTGATCTCTGAAAGCAGTTATGATCTACTATATAAAATTCATCCATTAAAGTCTGGTAGATTTCACTTCCTTTACTGAAAAGGTTCCATAGAATCAATAAATACAAATAATATTCCTGCAAAATTTATAAAGTCTCCGATTGATCAGTGGCTTGGGAAAAAATTCTCTACATTAATCAACATTCACGTACAGAAGTCTGCCATTGAAGTCGCTCGGAGTTTTATAGCTGAATTCATCTGCAGTAGAGTTAGACTAACACATGTTTCACTATAACTCTATTACATTTGAAAGGAAGGGCTTAATATCTGCCAAATGGATAAGAGTCTCAAGTATTTTCTACTGCTTCTCAGTTATAAGAAATTTCACAAGACTTACAGATATTTCTGACCGTACCGACCCCCTGGGAGAGTGACAAGAAATTCCTTCCCTGTAGGCATGGAAAAGAAACATATTCCATCTCAATCCTCTTGAGACGCCTACAGTTAGAAAGGAATCTGTGCTTAAATATCTGCAGCCCAAAATGAAATTTGAAGTCCTAGAGAAAACTTTGTACCTCAGTACGCATGAAGGAGCAGGATTTCCTCACACTCACCCCTACAAATATTTCTGACACCACTCAAAAGATTACACAAAATATAACAACAGCTTAATTGAGCAGATGATACAAGCTACGCACTTTTTCTGAGCTATTACTATTAATTGATTTTTTTCTGGGCATTTCTGAAACGTTTACTTCTCAAGCAATAGTAAGGAAGGGCAGTTTCATGCAAATAAAGGATGAAGATTTTCAGCCCCGACCCTTTTCTTCTCTATTTGCAAACTGAATGCTTTCTTGCAATTTCTCAAAGAAGCATTTGATGCAGCAGGAGGGAAGCGCAGCTCCCCTCTCCTCCTACTGAAGTTGGTGATAGGAAATAGAAAAATGCTAACATAATAAGTAGATACTCATTTAAGCAGAGGCAAGCTTAAGATTTATTGACCTGAGAGCAAGAGGTCAATATTTATTCAGAGAACAATAAATCTTCATACTTGGTTCTAACAGATGTTAATCCAATGTATTATTAAATCCATCCCATTAAAGCTAATTAGATTGCGTGTCCTCGTGAGCCTTGTTGCCAATACTCATTAGTATTGCATGGGTCATAATTACCGTGCTTTGATAACTAAATCATATAATTTCCAACAAAACTAAGTATCTGGGGATAGACAAACTTGTTTTTCTCTACCATGACTATATTATTGTACAGTTCATTGCGTTCTTCCTTCATGCTGCTGTAGACCTTCCTCCCGTTCTTCTGCCAGGACCAGCACAGCTAAGCAGTCAAAAACTCTGTTTGAGTTACACAAGTTTTTTAACTTTCTCATTTCCCCTAAAACCCTGGTAGTCCTAAAGCCACATCTATCTACTATTCATACAAGTAAGTCAAGTAAGGAATGGGGACAAAAATCAACAGGTAGCTGCTGTCAGGAAGAAGAAAAATGGGAAAAAAAGAGGGGACGAACTCCTAAGTATAAGTGAAAAAAATTTTTTCTATTTCAGAGTTTTACAGTGCTTTCCATCCCCACATTTCAATGTACTTCATATATAAGAGGGAAAACTATCATCTCCATTTTCATCTCTGGAAGGAGCTGAGGCACACAGAAAGGAAATGATGACCAAGATCTTAACTACAACTCTATGCCAAAGCTAGACATCATGCAGGCACATTAGTGAGCAGGTTGGGGTGTTTTTATTGCAAAGTTGTCTTCCAAATACTCTTGCAGAATACACATAAGCTCGCCTCCATTTGGGTTGTTTCCTTCCTGAAAGAACCACAGCTGAATTTAGACATCAGGGTGCAATGCAGAGTGCGTTGCTTGCAGTGCCAATGACACCTCCTCCAGTGGTCAGAACTCCATGCACTCGCAGTGCACACCTTGAGCTGGTGACTGGTGTGAACTTCACTGTTGGTGAAGACTTCGTGAGGACACGAGGAAATCTCAGAAAATCAAATCCTGGTCCTTCAAACTTCTTATGCCACACACCCCAGTGATTTAGACCGCAATTCCCAAGTTTCAGCTTCACATATTGACTTATATTGATACTTGATAGTATTTTGCCATCAGGACCTGTATTGTTTACAGACAGTAATTGCTTTTTTCCATAAGAGTCTCACATATACGGGGAATAATAACTTGAGAGGAACTGTTAAGTATATTGAGCTGTACATCATGTGTTACCCAGAGACATAGCCTCTAGCACTAAAGGTAAAATGTGGAAAGGAGGATTCAACTGCCATTATTTTGGCAGTCTAAAAGTTGGAGATGTAGCCTCAGCTAGTCATCTAGGTTTTGCCTTTAATTAACAGAGAAAATGAGGCACCTCCAGAGAGTGATTCATCTCATCCTAGACCAGGCATTTGTTGTAGTTTGAGGTACGTTAGAGCCAGTTATGTGACTAACTCAGTTGCTGTAAGTAACTTTGTTTTTCTGAAAGCTAACTGCCTGTTTTTGAGACAGTGCTCTTTTCTAAAAGAGACAACACAGGGCATTGGTATGCAAAAAGAACTATACTTAACCAAGGCCACCCTTAAGCTGGTGGAAAAGGGGATGAATCTGCAAGGAGGGGCAAATAGGGCAGGTGACCCTAAATTGACCAACAGAGTATTCCATCCCATATACATCATATTCAGTATAAAACTGAGATATCACAGGGTCTCTCTCTCCTGCAACGGCCGACATTCAGTGAGGACCACATCTGCCTGGTTGTTCCTGATCCCAGATCCATGTGTTCCTGAATCCAGTTCCTGAGTCCAGCTCCCTCCTAGCCATGGACCCATTCCCTCATGTCTGCTCTACAGCATTTGTAGTGACATGCAGTCATCGAGGGGTGGGGGCGTGATCTCATATATTTGTATATATTTTATTACTTTTAATTATTTTCATTAGTAGTAGTATCATTTCATTAAAGCTGTAGTTTTAGTTTCCAGCCTGCAAGACTTCTTTCATTTCCCTTTCCCTGTGGGGTGGGGAAGGGATTTTGGAAGCTCAACTGCATGGTTTTAGCTGCTGAGATTTAGCCAGGTGGGGCTAAACCATGACAGCATCTAACACAGATCACCTCAATTTGGAAAAGCTTCTCTCCTCTTCCATGGGCTTCAGTGGAAGACCTATGCCTAACTTTTAGATGGCTAAAGCAAGGTATGACAAAGCCTATGCAGACAGTTTATCTCAAACCAAAGACATCTAAAATCCACATTCCTCTGCTGTTTCTAGGCTATGGAACTGCTGGATAGACCCAAAAGCTGCACTGGTCACAGTGCAGAGGGAGGACATTCAGAGTACAAACAGGATCAAGAGGAATCAAGTGCTCCTCTGGTGGCTAACGTGGTAGCTGCACATTAGATGATACGATAAAAGGCTAACTACTGAGAACAGAATGACCCTATAAGGATCAGATAAACCACAACAAACAGAGAAATCCTAGTAACTATCAGGAAAAAATGGAGTACATCACATTGACTACTCCACTGACTTTTAAAGGAGGATATTTGCTCCCTGTGTGAAAATCACAAAGAGAAATAAATGAAAAACTCTCACTGGAATGCCAGGCAAGGGGTACATTAGGAAGAAAATTCTGGAACTGCAGAAAACATATTATGGGATACTTAGGTGAAGGACCAAAAGTACGGACAGAGAGAAGTCAAGCTAGACTAGGGAGGAACAACTGTGTGGAAATTTGAGAGAAAAGTGGATAAACAGGGCAGTCAGACACAGGCAGACTGCTGGTCAGTACACTCACCTAGCTGCACTTCATCATAGCAAACTCTCCTACATTCCTATTAAATGTAATTTCTTTCTTCTTTGCGGATGTGTGAACACTAGTGAACGTCAAGACAGATAAGCCAGCTAGCAGGGTAAGAGGTGTGAGTAACTGCAACCTAAGAGGTTTGCAGACCAAGTCACCAGCTGTTGAATAGACTCAATATCTAAGAGTAGCTACCAGAGAGACCATAATGTGCATATCTTTACCCTTTTTGACCTTAACCATATTTGCCCTTCTGTTTTTATCAGCTGAAGAGAATTGAGCGGTTTACACTGTTCATACCTGAATGACCGTTTTATGTGTTTATGTGGGTGCCAGTAAAGACACAGTCTCTGTGGTGATCTGCGTGGCCAGCTGTATATATATTTTGCATTCTGTGTTTATGTGTGTCCTTGCATAACTGTTGTATGTAGTCACTGGACCTGGGGACAGGGAACCACAGTGGCCTCATATCTACTGGGCTGGAAAAGGAGGAAACCTCTGGGTCCCAAGAACACCTGAATTCATACATCTTATGACATTTGTACTGAATTGCCACTGCTTTTAAGTTTTTTCTGTAGTTGATGATTCTTACTGACATTGTGGGGACATGTGCTTTGAATCATTTTCTATATGTAAGAGCTCATTTGTATTTGATCCCAGGAACATCCCATTGGTCACACACACGCATACTGATCATTAGAAAACTGCCTTCGGGGTGGAGGTTCATCTGACTCCATCTGGCAGGAACTTGAAATGAAACTTCAGAATAGAATTAAATACACAGATGCTTTTATCTCATTATTGTATTGTATGTTAAGTTCTCCAGGCTGAAAACCTTAAAATGCACAGAATGAGACAATGTGAGGTTTGCAGTTCTGATTCTGTTTGAGAGAGAGCCATCTTTAACCAGGAACAGTTGTGTGAATACGTGCTAACACCATACTAAGAGTGTACCCTCAGCTCTCTTGACGCTACTTCCCTTCATACATTCGCAGCCAATTTTTATAAATTTAGTGCATGCAAATTCCCTTGGTGCACTCCTGCCAAGCTGGCTATGTGTACATGCACGGATCCAGTTTTCATGTACACACAGACTATTTGCATGCATATATTACGTGCATGCAAGTATATACATGCAGCTGTATAAGACCAATTTAGAACAAAAGTCAGCCTTGCACTGGACTCCTCCAAAAAACACAAACACAAAAAACAAGCCAAAGAAAAAACTTCAGATAGTACATGGCACAACCTCCCTCTTTTCAGTATGCTACAGAACAATTGACTCGCTGCATCTAGCATGGCTAGAGGCTACTGCCCTCCTAGAGGTTTCAAACTGTTGTTATTTTACTTTGCTCAGATGATTCTCGTTATAACACGGCTGAGTGCCGAGTTAAAAAGCAAGCGTATGAATCATATCATCCACTCAGTTGTCTGGAATCTTGCTTTTCCATGCATTTCCTCATTGCTACACAGATCACCACTGTAAAACATGTTGTAGCTGCATCAAATTTCCTTTTTCTTTTCTTAACCCTACAATTGCCTGTGAATAGATACTTAGTGTCATCCAGCTTCCTAACCACTATCTGTGCCTTCACTGCCTGCCTTTCAGAAGTTGCAGAGAATTACAAATAAATTTAACTTGAGGTTATTGCTCAGGGAGGACCCCTCTATCGAGCTTCTGGGTCAAAGCCTCTGCTCTGCACTGAGTGCCTATGTTCTGCTCAGGAAAAGAAAAAGAGGACTTGCAATTTAAATCTAATGTAAATCATGCCATTGCTCCATACACTATCAGATCTCCCTCATCTTTCCACAAGTGAAGGTGGCTCCACTACATCATATCTTTTGTTACAGCCATCGCTCGTGGGACTACTCACTGTGGAGCAACGAGAGGACTGGTTCCACCAGCTTTTAACTCTGCTAGAGGAAGGATGTATAGCTGAGAGCACTAAGTCCTAGGACAGGCTTCTGGGGCCTTACTTAACAGATATACACAGAGCTATTAAGACTTACTATTTACACAACACCCTCCTTCCTTCGCCTGTTTATTTGAACTACGCTACTAGCCCACAACGGCTACAGTC
Organism: Cuculus canorus; assembly: GCF_017976375.1. Lineage (NCBI taxonomy): Eukaryota > Metazoa > Chordata > Aves > Cuculiformes > Cuculidae > Cuculus > Cuculus canorus. Next base: position 117,428,838 of record NC_071402.1, read on the forward strand.
CAGTCCAGTGTGTTGCTTGTTCCTCTTCTACTATCTGAATTCTGCATCTTATATATTTTCTACCTATTATTAGTGCTAGACAGTATTGTACTAGCTTTTCCCATGTCCCTAACTTGTCTAAGTCCATTTATCAGCCTCCATTCCTGAAAATTACACTTTGGTCCTTTTAGTCAAAGGAATCTTTTTGACTGATTCTCTTCATTGGAATTCATTTTTCCAGTTACATCCGAAATACATCTTGCAATCTTTCCCTTTGAAGCCACCGGTATTCCCGAGGTACAGGATTAGAGCAGCTTTTATAATTTCAGGGTAGGCAGTACATAAATGGTTTCTCCTTGGTTTGTTTTTAATCTTATCAAAATCTATAATCATGTTTTCAGAGTAGTGCCCCCCCTTCTCCATTACTATGTCAAAGACTGGTAATCAATTTCTACATTCAGACTTTATCTGTAGCAAGTTTTTAAGAACTGGTATATCTGAATTCCCGCATTGTGGAAACAAAACTAACCCCAGCTTGAAATTATGGGATATTCTATGAAATATGATCACACAGACAGAAGTACATCCTATGTGTTTATCAAACAAGTGATTTAAAAATTACAGTTCTAACAGGATATAGTAATCTAGCAGCACCACTAAACACTCTTATTTCTACCTTAATCTTTAAGAGGATTTTGCTAAAAAGATTAATCCTTCAGGGACAGAGTAAAAAAGTTTAAAATCTTGGCAGAAAAATGGTCAGTCTCACGTGCTTTCATTTCCCACGGTCAACTGTGACTTTGTGAAGCAGAAGACAGCATACAGCTTGGGCTGCTTTTGATCACCATCTAGTGCATGAATTAAGGAGCTGCACACATTTACAGAGTTGACTTCCTAGTTTAAAGTTATGCAGCAGCAGGATTAACTGTTCTTTTAATCATTTTTCAAAGACCTCAGATAGGCTTAGTGAACTTGAAAAAGTGGGAATTTCTAGATGTCTCTACCTACCTGATGAAAGTGAGGTGTTCCATAATCACACCATTTTCTAGCAGTGTTATGACTATGATGGTTTGGGAATATAAAGTAAGCAAGACCCACATAGTGAATAAGTATCTTTTTTCAGGCGAAATTATACAATGAGAAAAAGCAGCATGGTTTCAGGCAAGAAGTCCTTTTATCAAGTCTCTGTGTCACTTCCAGGTGTCCAAAGGCTACATTGATTCAGGGTCACGCCTTCAATATTAAATGTTAATACTGTATATTTTCATCAAAGATTAGGTTACAGAAGACACACTTGGAAGAAGTCTTTGCCTGTAAAGAGCAGAAGAGAGCCTTCTTTTTAAATGAAAAAATACTACATTTTCCCCACAATAAAGGCAGGCATGCTCCTACTAATTCTTGTGAGGACAGGTGAGTCAAGGAGCAAGCAAAGATGCTTTAGCACCATGACTTATAATACCTACTCATGCTAAAATCCACACAGAGCAACTAGCCAGAAGGGCTGTCCTTAGGTATGCCCTTCATATCTGAAGTTCAGATCATCAGCTGAATTGTCATTCAGAAAAAGAAAAAAAGAGCACCCAACACTCCTATAAAAACTCTACACTTACTGCTCAGACATTACTGGATTCGGATCCGATATAAGAGACTCAAATGCCTAGGAAGGAGAAACCGAGAAATCTTTACAAGCACTGTTTCTTATTTTACTAGACACTGACCTCTGTGAAAATTATTCAAAATATCTTACCCCAAATTAATGTATAGTCTAAGCATTGAAAGCAATATATTAATTTATACAAAAGATTTAAAAAAAAAAAAGAAAGAAAGAAAGAAAAGCTATGCTGCCTGGAAATTAGAAGATAATTCATGCTTGCTATAGTTTATTCTTTAACAGCTCATACCTTCGAAACAGAGCTGGCAGTATTACCGAGGAAATTATGTTGATTTAAGAACTGGAAGAAATTTCCTCTCCTCCTCAAATACAAGTTTTTTTTTCCTGACTGCACCAAAGAGACATTAACAGTGTGTGCACTAATTAGCAGTTCCAACATATTACTGTTGTTCTGGTGCCCCCCAATGGACACCTGCCTTCACTACTAGCTACGGCTTAAAACCCTTTGTTGAAAAACTATGTTCCAGGTGTAATCTCCAAATCCACGTGTAGCTCTCCATGCAGCTGGATACGACCTCTGAACCCAGTAACTGGCACTACAGATTCCCCATACGTGATTTCCAGGCTGGGTACGCAGGGCAGGTCCTACTGCCAGGTACTAACCACCATCCCTAACCCCTTCCAGCAGAGTGCTTGAGGAATGACCCCTCCAAATCAACACAACTACCTCGCAGGTATTGTTGATCGTGAAAATTAACCTGATTCACAAGTGCAGACACTATTGTCCAGCATCTCTGTAGAAAACTGCATTCTATTGACTGAACAGAGGCATCATTCAAGCAGGTAAAGCACATGGATATCCAGCACTGGCTGTGCCTTCCCCCCATTCTCCAGTCACTGCTTCCCATTATCACACATGCTGCCCTGACACATCCAGAGAGTCCATCTCATACAACAATCAGTTTTGCACAGCAATGCATCCTGTCTCAGCTCATCAGCAGGGGTGGTGTGGAGTCAGTATGATACATCTTCATTTCCAACCATATTGTGGCACAGAATAAGTAACCACTGGTCTATAAATCAGCATTTCCCTTCTGTGAACTGATCACAACCTGATTGTACTGACTCTGCAGCTAAGGGAAAAGGATGGTCCCAATCACAAAGGGTGTTTCAAAAGACTTAATTTCCAGAAATCTTCAGGTGGGAAATATAGATGAAAGTTTAAAGCTCTTCAAGAAAAGACTAGATGGCCAAAAGCTGCAATCCTTCAATCGAGAAAGACGACAGCTCCATCCAAAAGCTCATCCTGGTTTACTGGCAAAAAGCAGATAGCAAAGCAATATATAACAAGTTGAAAGGGTGAAACGGATCATATAGCAATCAATACAAATGTGACATGGAGAAAATTTTTCCGAAGTAAGGAAAATCCTAGACTGACGGGACTTAGGAAAGAAAACACACTTGGTATGTACATTAGGGATGAATGAAGCCCTAACTATGGCCAATCATTAAAAATGCAAGCAAGGCATAAGTGTTCAATAAGCTTTTAACTTCTGCAGGGAGGGATTCCTACCACAAATGTGGTGAACTTTCCAAACCATTAGCAGCTATTTGGATGTTAAAGGTCTACTGAGGACAAATTTTTTGATCTACAAGCCTGGATGGTTGGTACTCAAGATTAAAAAAAAACTCAGTGAATCTTTGAATAATTTTGGAGATACTACAGAAAAAAAATCAGAAAAAGCACCAGTATCAGAAGTGGTAAGGAGAGGGACTTATTTAACTAAGGATGCTTAAGCCAATATGAACATAAAAAAAAAAAAAAAAAAAAAAAAAAAGAGAGAAACATTTGCAACAGGTCTAGTTTACAATGAATTAAAAGGTTAAGTATACATAGTCATTTTAAAACTGATAGAAACAGACATAAAATTTAATCTTTTGTGTTCAAGTACACTCATACTTCTGCCAAATACCTTTTTTCCAGGTCAGTCTGCCTGTTATTTTGCTGATATTACAAGTTTTCTTGATGATTTACTTGCACTTAGAGCATTAATAAGAAAGCCTTATGCAAGCCATTTAGACAAAACATAGCAGGAACAATTCACACAGCAAGAGCACAAAAAAAAACCCCAAACCCTAGGACCACGTAGTAGCAATGAACTGAAACTAAGGATGATTAATAACTAACATTTCTCCTCATGTAGTAAATAGGGCGTCCATCAAATGCTGCTGCTAGTGAGGCTCCACTGAGATCAGGATTAGCCTTGATGCTAATCCTTATTGTTCGTTTTCTGGAAGTCAATAAATGACAGCTGATACCATTTGCAAGTGAGAGACTCACAAAGGGAAAAAAGTCAGCTCTGGAATACTCAAATACTCAAACCTACTCTAGGCTTTTTAATACAGTCAAAAGGTAAGTTGTGCATGTAGAAAATAAAACAGACAGCACAGAATGGATGGCTATCCTACAAACAGTGACTCTGAAAAGACAGTAGCAGTCAACAATAAAACAAATTCATATGAGCTTTGAGGTCACCTATCAGAAACCAAGAACCCTTCCTGGCAAGAAACTGAGTTCTCGCAATTCTTTTCACTCTACATCAGAGCCAAAATCAGCTTTAAAAAGTTCTGTCAAGAGACAAACTACAAAGTTTTGCAACTTATGTGAATGCTTTAACACAGTCAGGCTGCTCTTATCCTCAGATCGTAGCACCACTGCTTAATCTGGGATGTCAGTCTGTTTTCCATGGGCCAGTGAGGAAAAAAAAAAAGGCACCAAAAAAACCCAAACAAGTCTTGACAAAGAGAAGTTTTCATTTCAGCATTCATCATCACAATATGTATTTTACAAAGCTTCATCAGCTCGAGCTCCCAAAGAAATACAGTGGAAGAAAAAAGTTAATATGATCCACAATTTTATAGACAAGCACACAGTAGAAGAAACTCAGGTGCTGGCAAACAATACGTAGTCCAAATGTTCACTTTTTCTTTCTTTAAACAATGATGAAAAACTGGAAGGATGCCAATGACAGCACAGAAACAATTTAATGGCTAATGAGGACTTAAACATGTGAATCTGTTTAGTTTATAAATAAATGAATGAGAGGTGACGATAATAGCCTATGAACAAGAGAAAAAGAGAGTAAAGGCAGCTATTTTAGTGTGGAAACATATACTTTCACCGCCTTTCTCCCTATCCAATCAATCTCCTTTCATACCAAAAGGCTAATTAGCCATTGAAAGAAGGTGCCAGGAAAATGGTAGTTTTACCATTCCTTGATATTTTCCAGTCAAGAATAGATGACCTTCTACAAGATGTGCTCCGATGGAAGTCTCTAGACTACCCAGAGAAAAGTCTCCAAAGTTGGCCAGGTAATTGTTTCCGTTCTTAAGGTCTATTTGATCTTAGGCTCCAGTTTCATGGCTAGACACAATTCAGCTGCAAATACATAAATTAGTTTAGTCATTTATTTTCATAAGTGACACGCAGCAACTTAAAGCCTGTTAAACAATGGCTAATACAGTCCTGTCTGGCAGGTACAATCCCATTTAAAAATACTTTCAAGGGAAAAAGGTAAAGCCAGCTGACGCCTTCCCACAGATCTCTGGGCCAATCACTGCTAGCTGATCTGGTCTGATCAAAGAGGGAAAGAGAAGAGGAACTGCATCTTCTGTGTGGATGCATCTCTCCCACAGCATGTAAGAGTAAGAGAAAAACGCTATACTGGTGAAGAGGTGCTGCTGCAAGAAGGGGCAGAGAAAGAGGGGAACAGCAGGAAAAGCACAACAGCTCCACTGCTCTTCTTTGGCAGAGCGCATGCTTTCCTCTGTGGTATTGACACTCCTATTCCAGTGCCGAAAATTGCATCTTTTGGGCTACCAGGAACAAAGTAATGACAATTCCATACACCACAACTCTTCCACAAATCTGCACAAGTTGTCCAACATAAGCAGAAGTGCAAAGCTGTAAATATTTCATTCATACCCTAAGACAACCAATAAACAAGACTTTAATCAAATATTTATAAGCAAAGTATGTTTGTCACTCTTTTCTAGAAATGCTGCATATCCCCAAATGGTGACACCCTTTGCAACTCTACCCGACATAGATGTTCCCCACTTATACCTGATATAATAAATACAATGAAATATTTCCCCAGGTAGGTTAAGCCAGTGTGGAAATTGTCATCCATGTTTCAGACTACAGCAGATGTTTACCTTTTCTATGAGGTAAAATAAAGGCTTATATTGTTAAGCAGCTTCTGTTTTCTGTCTGGTAAGGCAGAAAGATATCTTATCCTGTTTTCCATCAAATATATAGTAACTCATGCTATAGGGCCCCATTAATTAAGGGCGAAACTCAAATATTTTATTTTACTTCTGTCCAATTCCCAATAAAATTACCACACACACACACACAAAAATCACTGTGCTATTTATCTTGTAATCACTATTTTTGCACTGTAATCAATTAATTGTTGTTATTTATTAAACATGCCCAAAACAACAGAATGCTAGAAAACACCTGGTTGATTTAGAAACCACAGGATGCACCAGGTGGCAGGGCAGAACGGTCACAACGCCACCAGAAAGATTTGTAACTGGAGGAAAATTTACTGTCTAGTGTAGAAAGGCTTCATTTTAAAAGCCACTACCAATAGACCACAATTGCACTCAGTATTCATTCATGACACTGTCATTTAGCCCACCTGCAATTTCTGATATTCAAGTCCCTTTATAAGATATTTAAAGCATTCAGAGAAGCCCCTGTTGCCACACCCTCACAGAGCAATAGGAGGCACTTAAAAGGTGCCAGCCAAGAAGTGGTGGCTTCCATTCCACATTGCAGTTTTGGTGTGTGCAAAAGCAAGAAAAATCATGCACCAACAATTAAGCAGCTGCTAGAAATAGTTTTTCCTTGCTTATGCTCTTTGCTTTCATTCTCAAAGAAATTCATCCTATACCAAGGACCAATAGGAGGGACAGACACTACTTTTATCCTACACATATCCTTTAGCATTGAAATATTAAGTATTAGCAAGGTTAAGAAATATATATAACCATGTATCAAGCCATTGCCTTTGCTGGGCAGTCACCTCATCAATTCCTAGTGCATCCTAAAAATGTTCACTGAGAGTGCTCACCTAAAAATCATCTGTTATTCCCTCATTTACATTCCTCAGTCATCAACCCCATCCAGTTGAAACTCCCACTGTATATCAGAAAAGTCACACCCCCTGATCCTTCGAACTGCATACTAAAATCCTCACAGGGATGGGGAGCCACAGCTTGAACAGCTGCAGGAAGGACAGCTCTGGGAACAGCTTACAGCTACAAGGTGAAACAATGAGATGAAACAACCTCAACATGGGATGGGACTGATCCAGGCCCCATGGTGTGCCTTGCTATGTCTAACTCCAAGGGCTCCAGATCAGCCAGCACACCCCACACCATCCCAGTTCTGCTACAATCATACGATGCAGCCCTGGCACAAGAGCCCTGCAATCACAACTCAAGAAAGGCTCGAGGACCTCAATTTGGCCAGGTTTCCTACAGTTTCAAACCAAGTTGCTTACTTTTTTCTGTCAGTAGGGCGCTGCAAAAATCAGCCTCCCTTCCTTGTCCTTCACATAGGAAGAGAATTTATCTCCTGTGCAAACCACAGAGCACTGAGTCCACAAAATCCTTCTGTGACTGCTGTTTTTGAGACAAGATTATAAATCCTCCCCATATCCACACAATACCACCTGTGCAGCCCTAGGGCTGCAAATTATTGCATGCTCATCTCCAAGGGACTAGTTAGGATCCCCTCAAAGAGCCCCCAAGGCTTCTCATATGAAAGAGGTAAATTCAGATCTGGCGTGCAGACCAGCTTCACAGACACAGAGAACATGTTCAGTGCCCCTGTGGGACCAGTCTGCAGACACCCAGCACAAAGAGGAGATAGCTGTGGGGAGAGTGTAGTGGACACTCTGAAACGCTAATACTCTGAATGACTGTTTTTCTCATTTCACAGAAAATTAGGAGATGGAAGGAGAAGAAAAGGGAGTTCGTTATTCCCTCAAATGCCAGATAAAATCATTTAAGTCCACGCCTTAAAATATGATTACTGTTTACAAAAAAAAAAAAAAAAAAGATGAGGGAAGGAGACAGCTTTTATTCAGGCAAAAACTGAGCACAGAATGAAGCTTCTAGTGACCTCAGGACTCCAGTACTTAGACATTCCTGAGATGCTTCAATTATTGAGTTCCCCTGTGATGTATATTGGGTTTCATTTTGATCCACAGGCTATTAAACATGATCTATGACACTTTCAGAAAAAGCTGTAGTTTGGAGTTCAGCCTGTAACTCAAACTTTTTTCTTCCATCATTGGTTATTAATGTACATTTGGCACTGAGAGAGCATAATGAAGAGGTGCACAGATAGACAGAAGCACAGTGCTGCTTTAAAAGAACATAGTCAATAGGGTCAAACAGAGCTAAATTAACTGTGTTGAGTGTCTTCAAAATTTGCGTTCTTATTAAATGCAGTTCTCTTCACAGGCAGGCACCAAAGGCGATTTAAAATATTAGTCAATATGTTCTAACTCCAAAGTGAAGCAAAGGAAAGGAAGAGTAATTACTCCTATTTAAACAGAGGAAAATATATGCTGTTTGGGCAAACAAGTACTACGTAGTCAGGAATCTGGATGCACTAGCTGAAACCAAGAAAATATATCAAGAGTACAGCAATTTGCCATAGCTCAGACTGGAAAATATTTGACTGTAAATAGGCTAAGAATGCATACTGTATTTTTGTCAAAGAACAAACCATAGATTTAGAGGTCACCTGTCACAGTTTAGCCCTTAGCCGGCAGCTAAACAGCATGCAGCTGTGCTCTGGGCCCTCGCCTCCTCCCCAGAAGGATGGGGAGGAGTATCAGAAAAGAAAAGATAAAGACAGTTTTAATAGAACAGTAAAAGAAGAGAGAATAATACTACATATAAAGAAATTATTAAAATACAATTGCTCACTGCCCAATGATTAACCTCTCTCAAGCAGTGATTTCAGCACGAGCAGTGACAGCAGTAAACACAGAGATCACAGGGAGCACAGCAATAACGGAACACCAGACACAGAACTCTGATCACCTAGCCACCCCCAAGACAAAATGCTATTTTTCTAATGAGCATGATGCTACGGAATGGAATATTCTGTTGGCTAGTTTGGGTGAGTTTTGCTAGCTCTGCACCAATACACTAAGAAAACACGGGAAAACTAAAACTCCTTGATTTCTTAGCAACAGCTGAAAAAATATTAGTTTATTTTCCACATTCTTTTCATACTAAATCTGAAAACAAACAGCAGCTGGTGAGCAGAAAATTCATTCTATACCAGCTCAACATAAACATCACCTGGCAACAACTAAAACAATATGTGTTACTGACATTATTCTCATACTAACTGCAAAACACGGCAGCTACCAGGAAGAAAACTAACTACCCCAGCCAAAAACAGGACATCATTATTTTTTGGAAAGCATATATTTGTGCAGGATAAGGTTGTGTTTGCTTTTGAAGGTTTTGGTCGTTGGTTTGTTTTTTCTTTCTAAAAGTAGCGCTACTATTAAGATAGCAAAGATGTTCACCTTGTTTAAGAGAAATTGGAATACACAGAAATACAGGCTGGAGAAATGGGCTGACGAGAATCTCATGAGGTTCAAAAGGAAATGCCAAATCCTGCACCTGGGGAGGAACAACCCCTTATACCAATAAATGCAAGACGACCAGTATTTCCAAATTAGGAGCAGTTTAATATCTTGCTTTTTCAATTCTTCACAAATAAGGAGAGAATGATTTTCTGAGGTATGTCACCACCTGCCTACTTAATTTACATGAACTGTGCCACCTGTCTCCAATTAATTCCTCAAAAAATTCATTTTTCTGTAAAAGAAGAGAGGTTTCGTTTTAACCTCTTGATCCTTCTACAAGCCTAAGACTGGTAACAATAGATGCAAAACATTCACTGCTCGGGTAACATCCTGTATCTATTTGAAAGCCATACAAATTAAATAGTACTGTCTTTGTTCACATAGAAACAGCAAAAATTCTTTATGTAGTGCTTAAGCATCCTTTAGTCAATTGAATCTGTGGCAATAACGCAGAGAATGCAGTCCCACTGAATCCCCATGGCCTTTGTTTTTCTGATGTTTCAGTTAGAAAGCAAGGCTTTTTAGAAGCTTCCTATATGTAAACAGAAAGACAGTACATATGAAGCTTTTAACAGTACAGGGTTTAAAATTAGCTAGTTTGTTTTCTAGCTAGAAAGCTAGGATGACACTCATGTTTTAGCAAGGCAGCATGCAAAATTTTTAAGATATTGGGCAAGTGGAACCTAAGCTTCCCCTGTAACAAGGAAGTACACGTACAAAAAAAATGCCCCAGTATTGTAAGTGAGTCACTTGGGTCCTGAAAGAACAGTCATGTTAGCAAACTAGTCCTAGTGAGACAGTTTTTAACTCGCATTAAGTACCATACATACCTATGGCCACGCCACTCCTAGTATCTGAGCTAACTAAGGTACCTTCATTACATACTGTGATGAAACTACATCTTGCATTGATCTCCCTGGAAGGTTTGGGTGCTTTACTTTGAATCTGTCAAGTCTCTCATGATTTTATTTCCTCACAATATTTTTCTCCATTTTGTCTAATCTCCCCCCCTCCAGCTTCATCTCTTACCATTAGGTGTATTACCACATGGAGAAACGACTGGACCCTCCATTATCCTTAAAAGGATTTCAAGCAAGAAACAACTAGTGTGAAACCTACTTCAACTCTGGAGATCTGAGCAAACCTTCTCGGCAGGTGGCTCGGGGAAGATGAAATACTTGTTCAGCCTGAATGCAACATATGGACTTGCAGCAGACCCGTTCCCCACAGTTTCGATCATTTCTGTAGGCTGAGCACTAAGGATCAATAGACCTCAGTCCCCAGTGGGCCTTGAACATGCTCAATGTTAAGTCGCTGACAAAAGTTGCCCTGCATTCTCATCTGGTAAAGCATATAGCAGCAATGCCATTTGGGTTTCTTCTCTTTATTCTGAGAATTGAGGAGTAGTTTTAGCAGCTTTGTAACACTGCTCTTACAATGGAGATGTTTTGCTCATAGGTGTGTTATTATCGCTGGGTGGGATGTAAATACCACCAGTTCAAGATATCACCTGTTATTACAAGTCTGGGAAGGGACTGAGGGGTAGCATAGAAATATCCAGCTATCCAAAGGTCAGAACACAGATGGTTAAAATGAAGTAGACGGTAATTCAGTAATGTTGGCTCTTGCCTATTTGCCTGAAGTGAAGAAGTACCACTGACATTAAAAAAAGCAAGGATATCTGCATGAATAGCACTGTTTTTAACTGGAGCCAAACTGGTACTACCAATACCTGAAAAGCCAGGCTGGAAGAGGGGCAAAGCAGAGAGCTCAAACAGAAATCTCTACAACTGACATATCATGAATTACTAAAATATCACTTAAGACTATTACAAAATGCATGGACTCGGAGAAGTCCACATCTTTGCTTGACTTCTTACATACTGTAGGTCACAACATAGCCATGCAAATACAGCTCCTTTCTATTTCCATACACACATCTAATATGCCAGTCACACAATGAAAGAGCAAGCACAAGATCAGGTGAGTCTCACAAACCATTATATGTGGCTGAAAGTTAAGCAGGTGTACAACCTCACCACTGTAAAATACATGCTGAAGCGTTGCTAGCACCTGAGCCTAATGCCAAGGTGAGATGGACACCACTAATGTAAAATGCATTGATCGCTACTTCTGATGGAGACTTTAACAGTGAATTTGGCCTCTTAATCTAGCACTACTACTTCAGTACTCATGCAAGAATACATATAACAGAACAAATAAATAAATTCCAGTTATGTGCAGATATGCATTCAGACACTATTCTATTTTGAAGTAAATTCTTTTTAAAAGGCATACTATTTTTGTGTTTTTACAACTCAAATCAATGGAGAAGACATTTAAAACAACATCATGCGAAATATCTTTTTTAATTAACAGCTACAGACACTTTGTACTGATGAATTACATAAAACTGCAGAAAAATATATTAAAAGTGAAAGTGTGCAAATCCCTCATTAACAAGGTGCTGAAACACTGCTATCATTTTCCTCTGCTATTGTATTCCACTGTACTGTTTCTTCTCATTTATCAGAGTTCAGATCTCTGCTTAACAGTCATTTATATGCAGCCAAAATACAAAGATTTTATTCATCTGCTATTGTATATTATGTACTATTAGTTGCAAAACAAGAGATGTTGTTACTTTTACAAGTAACTACTTATTGTATTATTAAATTTCTGAGCACCATCCTCTGCTGAGGAATGGGCACACCACGACATAAGTCCTGGTTATTATTGTATTACTCATTTTGTGGTTTCAGGGCTTATTATCCTTCTCTCCTTTAAGGTCCCTGCCTGCAGCCCTACCTCCACTGGGCCTCCTGCTCTCATCTCTCCAAGACTGCTGCATTTCTGCCCCTCTTGAACACAATACCGAGAACTCATCTGGGCCCACTGAATTAGGAGATTTTGCAGCTCTTCCCTCTGGAAGCCTGTCAAATAGAGGTCTAAATCAGCACACAGCACACTCAGGATTTAGCTTTGGGTTCTTTGTACTTGTGTTTATGAACCAAGGAAACTGACCTAAGATCCTGGCATCCCTAAAGTTCCTCTCCTGAATAATAAAGCCAGACAAGCCTTTTCCAAGGGTGGTTCTGACTTCAGGTGGCTGAGTCATGACCTGTAATTCCCCTTTTCTTTCTCGGTGCTAAAGTTGTAGGGAAACTGTGCCTATTCCTTTTAGCGGCTTCCTTGGATAAGTGCCTCAACTTACATAGAATGAATCTGGAGCTTTCGTTAACCCTAAGGATTTCCCTGACAAACAAAATTTCTTCAGACTGAGGTCCTCATCTGATTCCCCAAAATGACAATCCATTCCCATGGAAGGTCTTTCTTTAAGACCAAAGCGATCTCTTCTACTTGTAGACTTTTGTTTCTTGATGTTCACAACAGATTTGTAAATTGCTTTGACAGAAAGCAAAAAGGCTAGGGGATGGCACCATCTCTTAACAAATCCTCACATATCGGAAAAAAATCCCCAGAACTTGGCCTGCTATCTTTCCTTCCATTCTTTTCCAAACGCATTTCTACATGTTGACATTATTTCGGTGCACATGGGATCAGAAACAATTACATTAACATACAGTATTCACAAATGACGGATGAACAGCTCTAGGTCTGTCAGTCACAATGATTTAGCCAATCTAAATCCCATATACTACTGCATAAATCTTATCATTGATTTTCCTGTTGTTTGTGGCCCTCCACTGAAACTCATGTCAAATAGAGCTAGGTGCTAGAGCCAGTAGGCTACTTGTTACTTTAAAAATTACTCATGTAAGCAAAATCCACAGAAATGGATCTCTACCATTACTCTTCAAACACACATTAAAATACTGTTTAATTGTCTTCTTACTCAAGTATAAGAAAAACTCAATGTATAGCATATATTAGGCGGCAAGCATTCAAGGAACATTTTGCATGCAAAATACACTTCCAGTGATATGTTGGGGACCTTTCCTGTGCATAAACCTCTTGCGGTTATGGTCCACGTCATTTTTCTCTTGTTCCAAACATTATTAATACAACCAATTGGAGGTCTTGTTTTCCCTTCCTATTCAAATCTCAAACCATAGTAAATCGGTATTTTGAATACATAAAGAATACTGAATCAGGTCCTTGATTAGTGTTTGATTTATACCACAAAGACCACAAGATTCAGAGGTTGCCAAGGCAACACCACTCCAACCTCCTTGCATTTCTGCTTTGATATGAAACCCCTCATTATATAAATATATCACAACACCAGTCAGCATGACAGGCTATTTTACAAATACGCCTTCAAATAGTAGACAGCTATATTCTTCTCTTAAGTGGGGGGGGGGGGGCTGGCAGGAATAAGCATACTTTTTACAAAAGAGGAGAGGGGTAAAAATGATATTCCAAGCTCTACAGGGTTTAGAAGGAAACTATATCCTGAGCATTCCAATATAGCAAATAAATTTTATATTATTTGGCCAAAAATCCACAAAAGAGCAGGAAGCAAAGAAAACAACAACAACAAAAAGAATGACGCCAAACCCGCCGTGTAAGTATAGTCTGAGACTGAGAGGCTAGAATATTGAGTCACTGAAACTAATCATGTATAAAAGCTTTACTGAGCCACTGGAAATCTGATACTCCGTAGAATCATAGAATAGTTTGGGTTGGAAGGGACCTTAAAGATCACCTAGATCCAACTCCCCTGCGATAGGCAGGGATATGTTCCATCAGATCAGGTTGCCCAAGGCCCCATCCAACTTCCCTGAGCAACCTGTTCCAGTGCCTCACCACCCTCATCAGAAAGAAGTTCCTCCTTATGTCTGGTCTAAATCTGCCCCTCTCCAATTTATAGCCATTGCCCCTAGTCCTATCACTACAAGCCTCTGTAAAAAGTCCCTCTCCAACTCTCTTGTAGGCCCTCTTCAGGTGCTCCAACATCTGTCGTTTAGAACTCTAGATGAGGAAAATATAAAAGAGCTACCAGGAACCTACTGAATTTTTTTTTGGCCCAGATTTTGAGGTCTAAAGTGGTACTTAGCAATGCACCACTAACCTTAACTGAACTGCATTCAATATGAATATGCAGTAGTTCACCTACAGTTATGCTCCAGAACCTTCAGCAAAGCCAGGCTCCCACAGGAGGAGGGCTCTGTTAAAGATGGTTACTTCTATGTCTCCTTCCTAGTCCTCTAGACCACACTGAGTTTGGGCAAATTACAACCTGATCCAGAATGCATAAGGCAAGGCTGGCAGGTTGGCTTAGCAACAGGACAGCAACAGTTATTCCAGACCATCCCTCCAAACCCTTCCTTGTACCCTAGCACTCTCTACACTGCCAGGAGGCTTTTCAGAGGAAGTATTACTAACAAACAGCTAATTTGGCATTGTTATCTCCAACAGGCATCATCCGGAGACACTTCAGCATAAGGTGAAAAAGCTCCCTTTTACAAAGAGAAGATTTTTACAAGTCAGAATATGCATAGATATTTATAGTTATGGAAAAATATGAAAATTGGAATGGTCTGGGCTTACATTTTTTACTTCTTCCCTCACCTCTATCTCTGGTTTTTAATTTACAGTTAAACTTTTCTCACTGACTCTGTGACACACTGACCATCCTCAGCAGTAAACAATGTAGATCTTAACACTGTGTCTTAAGCGGAGTAAAAACACCACTAGGGGGCACGTACAGCCCTAGCAAAGCCCTTGCAAGGTTTGTGCCTCCATCCCATTAGTTATGTCAGTTCCAGGTCAGAGACAACTGCCCCGAGTTTGCAATGACAAAATAACACCACTTAGAAATATTTCTAGTTGAATGTAACAGCACCTCTCCAATTACCACAGAGTGCTCACTTGTCTGGTTTCTACAAGAAGAAATCCCTCTTCACTTACTTGTGAATAATGTCACTGAAAAACACCTTACATCAGAGCTTCCTTCCCAGGTTATGCCATCTACTATGAACTTAAAGTACTGAAAAATGTTCAGAGTAAGGACTATCTTAGGCAACTCAACTGCATCCAAAGCTTTCCTATACTACCTATAAAACCAGTTCCACTATACAGCCAAATCCTGCTGCAAACACAAAAGATGTGTTGTAAGACTGCAGATGTTCACAGAATTCTCAGTTTCACTGGGTAACAGAGTAATGTACTATTTATGTTGTTCTTTACTTCTCCACTACCATGTTGCTCCTCCTTCCCTAAAGTATTCAGGTGATGACTCAAATGACCAGCTAATGGCTGTCTGAAATCCTTCAGGCTGCTCTTTCCTATCACATGTTTTGCATGTGGGAGACTCAGAAGAGGGGAAGAGACACCCAAGAGGGGAAACTTTTTACTTCTGAAGTCTAGGGCCCCAGAACTTAAAAGAAACAAATCAAAAGCACACCACCACCACTCCCCAACACACACACACAAAAAGCTTCTGAGAGTCACAGTTTATGTAGGACAGTAGGAAGCCTAACATCAGAATCTGGTATAATGCTGCAATCCAGTCAGTCCTGATACATTTCCACATAAAGTGGGCCATGAAGTTGGAGAAGAGCCAGAACAGCAAACCTTTAGGGTTATTTTACATAGGACTATGCAAATTCTTCATGAAGCTGATGACTTGAGATCAGAGCTGTTTGCTTATCAACTTTCACCAGCACTAAAATCCACATAACTAGCCTTAGAAGACAGCATGTTATTTCGAACAATATGGCTGAACAAGCAGTTGAATAAAATCAATTACTTGCTTAAAGGATTTTAAGACATACATTTCCTTAATTATTGTCAGATATGCAGGTCAACAAAAAGGAAGATTGATCTCTGGATAAACAGAATAACTGTGATGTAAAAATATTGTGTGGAAAGACAAATTGTGAATTAAAACATTTAATGCTCCTTTTAGTGAAATGATGGAAATACTCAGGAAGCACCTGCGGTCAAGAAACTGTACACACCCTATCTGCTTGTCAATGCCATAATGCAACAATCTCTCCAGTCTTCATCTTCTTATCACTTGCACCTTGCTGATCAGGATGCATTCCTCCTTGCTCAGCCATATATTTGTACTGATTAATGCAATACTAATATAATGACTATGTTGTTTGCATCAGCAATGTGAGAACAAATTGATATTAGCTGGAAAAGTCAAGTCAGCCTTATTTTTTGTGACCCAGTGCTGTCATCTCATCTGCTCACTGACATATGCTGTTTGCTGAACTGGCCCTCAGCATCCAAAAAGGAAAGTAAACCTGATCTTGTCCCTGTAGAGAATCAGGGAGGTGAAATAACAAATTTTAGTTGTGTAACAGGTACGTTTCTGTAGCGTCAAAGAACTTCCCAGCAATTCCGAAAGCAATGTAACTACAGTCACTATTTGTTACTACCTCTACCCATCCCCACAGACAGAAATTTGAGTTATTCAGTGCTTTGTTTTGCTATAAAGTTTTCGTCTCTTTTGCAGTAGATTTTCATTTGGCCTTACATGGGGAGGAGGGGAATAGATTATGTTTTAAGATTTTGGTTTTCTTAGTCTCCATCAGACGAGGCATAAGAATCAAGAAAATGCCGCCTTGCCCATGAAAAGAGTGGATGAGATCTGCAGCGGTGCTCAGTTCTTGGGAGAAACTGTACACAAGCTCCTTTCCCTTCGAGTGCCCTCTCATAGAAGACTAGCTAAGAAATCTGCATTTTAAATGTTAGTCTATACAGACCAGTACATAAAATAAAGCCAGGCACGTACTGCTCACCCTGACTGGAAGCAACATAGAGCAGCAGAGCAAAGAATCACTAAGTTGCACTCAAAAAGCCACTGAAAAATATATGTGCTCAAATCGTTTCGCTGTGCTTCATCTCTTCCCTTCTCAGTCCTTTCTGTAGCATACATAAATCAAAAAAGTGGCAGTCGTAGCATTATTTCTTCGATGTCTTCTCACTGCTCCTTTCCAAACCCTCACTCTTTATGTGTGTGTGTATCTATACATATATACATATAGGTCTTTAACAAGAGGTAGGGAAGCCCCATATGAAAGGATCATTACCCAGATACGCTTTGTGAAAGCACGGCAAATGCAAAACCCTTGTCTCCACCCAGTGACTGACTTTGCATGCATAGGTTTGTGCTGCAAAAGTTCAATATACCTTCCAAAACAATACAGCCAGGGTTAAGGAGGACCTCATCCTTAAAAACACTAACATCCAGCATAATCTGAAATAAATTAATGTGAAAGGAAACCTACTGAAAGGAGAGCAGACATTATAGGAAGTATGCATGTAGCTATAGTATGTATAGCATGTACATACAGTATGTATACCACATGCAAGCATGCATATTGTATGCACATCTATGTTCTAGTTTAAATTTCTAGTAGCAAATTCTAGGAAAAAATAAATGCAGAACCTCAGAGCTGCTGATGAGAGGAGGAAACAATGAATTAGATTCAATTCCTCACAGAACAGCTTACGCAGTAAAGCATAATACCACAGGGTCTATTGGCCTCTAAATTAAGTCTTAACTACCGATTCCCCACTAGTAACTTCAAAATTTTACTGTTGCTTTTTTCAAGATGTTCATGATTTTCTTCCAGGATGGCAAAGAGTTACCAAAATACAAATAATTTTTCCCCATTGTATTCCTGTTGTTATTTATGGGTTGTTTAACATCAGAAATGTATTCTTAAGCAGTTCCTTATTTGCATTATCACAGATTATCATAGATAACACAAGACAAGTTCCAAGGGCAGCATTAAGTGTCTGAAACAGGTAATGAATACTCTGTCTAGACAAGATGCAGACAAAACTGTTTCTCTTCTCTCAGTTCTGCCAGCCACTAACAGCTTCGATAGTAAGCTGAATACTTGTAAATGCCTGCATCTCTTACATTAAGGGAAAAATAATTAGCCTTGTCTAAACGGAGAACAAATTTAAATCCTACCAACATCTATTTAAGGATTAAATCTCCATTTGACTGATAGGTAAACACTGAGCAAAGCCAAGGGCTTCTTCACATTCTTCTGTGGCACACAGACAAATTGTTAAGCTACAGATAACACTGTTCATATGACACTCACCTGGTGCAACTTCTGCCAAAATTCAGGTCCATCCTCCATTTTCCTTAAGCTTGGTGGAATGTACCAAAAGCAAATGTTTGCATACTCCGGCTAAACAAGAGAACAAATGATTGCTTATGAGATGTATTCCTGTCCTATTTGTTACACATTATAGCTTGTCCAAAAGTTCTGCTTTATTTTTCTCCAACTCACTTTTTGTTCCCCCTTCTTGAAACTAGAAATAGTTTTCATATCATACAGTTCCTGCTGCCACAAAAAGGAAAAGGTTCCTTTTTCTGTTCTTGTTCTTATATACATATTTAGTTCTTCATTGCTCACTAAAACTTTGGTTAGGAAAAAAGTGCAGGAGAGGCACAGAGACCTAACTTCCACAATTCAAGATTGTAGTAACTTTAAAGAGAATACAATTTAAGTGTTGTTTTCTAAAAACAAATTGGAAATTTCCTATGATGCATTTCACAGAAAACACACAAACTCAGTTTTTGTCACCATTTAACACTTGCACACCTAGTCATTTTCTACTGACCAATGCCAATCTCCTTTTTTATCATATAGCACACTATGCAGTGTTGGAGTTAATGCTGGCTTTCTCAGTTTCCACCTTTTTATAAGAATCTCAGGACCACTTGCAGGGTATGTGCCATATCATAGATGTATCTTGTCCAATATCTAAGCAGGCCTTTTGAGCAAAGATTGAGGCACATCTCTGCTTCCCTTCCAGAGAAATTTTGCCTTTAAACCTAGCAGAGGGTTAGTTGCAAGGCTCCCAACAAGAATGGCTGTTCACTATTCATTATTGAATAAGGCATTTTGTGCTTATGAGATTGTGTTTCATATACGATTGAGAAAATGTTTCCAGCAGATCAGCCTGAGGTCTCTCAATAATTCCTGTAAATTTGGAACATTTTTTTTTCTTTCACCTGCACAGGTAGCAATAGCATGAGGAATAGACGTGCCATCTAATCCCATCCAACAATATCCATAAAATCACTCGGTCAATCTTGACCTACATTATTTGCAACACAGTATTTAACTGGGGTCTAGATTATAACACCGCTCATAAACTCACACACCCCTCTCCCCTCCCACAAGTCATCCTCATTAGTATTGGTTGAAAGGAAAAAAACAGAAGTTAAAAGGGAGCCTGGTAGCTGGGTCACACCATCTCTCTGCCCCACTGTGTATGCGGCTGTTATTACAATCCCGGGCAGTCTCCTGAACAAGGACAGCCCACCAGCTGAGACATGTTCTTTCATGAAAGGGCACTGGGAACTGCTCATATCATTTTCCGCCTCGCTTCAAAGAATGCATTAAATACAATTTAATCATCAAGAAGAATATCATTGTCAGCAGGAAGAGAGCTGCAAACCTGCCACCTGCTGTCACTGAATGAAATAAAGCTCAGCTCTTAAAGTCTCATTTCTTTCCCCAAAGAGCATGCATTGAGTACACACATAAACACAGACCTTGAAAAGGCAGCAGCTTC
The DNA here is from genome assembly GCF_017976375.1 of Cuculus canorus. NCBI lineage: Eukaryota > Metazoa > Chordata > Aves > Cuculiformes > Cuculidae > Cuculus > Cuculus canorus. Next base: position 117,448,644 of record NC_071402.1, read on the forward strand.
CTCACGAGCACAAGCACTAGCTTGCTGTTACAGGTTTATTTTAAAACTATTTAAAATGAGATGGCAGGAGGAGACAGATGGCATATATTACCATATTGCTGCATTGCCTATATTGCCTTCTCGATTATCTCAGTTTCCTTTCACACATCAAATACATCATCCCCCTCTGAAAATCCTAGAAAAACTTAACTATCCCCAGCCATGCTTCACACCACTTCTGGTTATCTTGCCACAGCTCTTACCCAAACAGGCAGGCAATTATACCACAGAAGAATGCAAGATGACTCAAGCACAAGTGGCATTCCCAGGCTACAGAGTGGTTCTCATCACAGGACTCTCCTCACTGCATGTACTGAGAATCATCTTCCAGAGCTTCTTATCCAAAGTCCAACTTCCTTTCAGAAAGAGCCCACATAACTAAGCCTAGCTGTCTCCCAGCAGCCTTTTTTCAGACTTTTAATTGGTTATCCCCTTGCACTCCTGAAAACTTTTTCTTAAGCCTTGCTCAACTTCCTTCTCAGAGCACACAGTATAGCACTCCCTATAATCCCACTTTTAATGCAGGCACCCTGTTCCTGCAGGAACTACACAGCAGTCTCTGCTCTCACCAACAGCTTTCACATGCACAGTAGATCTAGGCTATCTGCTAACCTCTACAATAATGGAGAACTGAGTTTTCAGCAGACTTGCCACTTTAGTAACCCCATCATGTGCTGCTGGCCCAGAATTCTCCAATTCATGTAGTATCCCAGAATGCACTTTCAAATTACCAGTTTTCAGAGTTGAAGGGAAAAATTCATATTGTATGAATAGCATAAAGTATTTTTTATATTTCCTATTTCTTCTACCCTAACCTGGAATGCTCATGTCATCAGCAAGAGTAAATCAAAATCTGTGATGTTACGGTTTGTAAGTCTCCATGTGCGGCACGCACTTCCTTCCACCTCCACAGGCTCTCTTCCTCCCCACACTACCTATCCAGCTGTGTTTCACACACATACATTTCCAACAATGCAGAAGGTCTTTCTAAAAATAACAGGTCATTGCAACACCCCTTGTTATTAGCCTTATTAATCACAAAGCTGAGGATAGGAGCAAAAAAAAAAAGGCACTTCAGCTCTGCCCCCTTTTCTCACTCTTTCCCAAGGAAGATCACCAACAGGTAAAAAGCGGAAAGGCTTAGCAAAGATGAGGTACTTTGGGGTACTTTTTTGGAACCTGAGTGTAGAAACAAAATTAAAGAAAAAAAACACAGACGTTGATGATGAAAAGTCCACTCTTAGGATCAAAATCTTCTCCCATCCAGCACACAGTCTTATCCGTAAGTCTGGCAAGCACTGCTTTTTCGCAGCCAGATTCTTCATTTTCACAGAAAAGTGTTCCATCTACACTCCCTGAGGTAATACGGGCCCAGAAGCTAGGAAAATATGTAGAATGATGGTGGGGAATACAGAGTATGCTATGTGTGTTCTATCATATCTGTGTATCTCCATACATAAAGCTTATTAAATTATATACTTAAAATGCAAATTAGCAATGAGCTATAAAAAACAAAAATCAAGCAATAGACAAAACCCACCCCACAACAACAACAGTTGAGTTCCATCTTCACTTACCTCCAAAAGAAGCTGGAAACCCTCTCTCTTCTTAATTTCCTCCACTAGATATCTGTAATTAAAAATGCAGGGTTTAAAGCACAGAACAAAATAATAGAGACAATGAAAAAGGTCCTGAATACATACACATTATGTTTTGTCCTTCTTTTTTTTCTTTCCCTCTCCCCCCTGCCAAGGAACCATGGAGTTAAATTTCATTTCTACCTGCTGTGAAAATGCAGTAGCTATCCGTTTGTGGAAACAAATGAAAGCTACTGCCAGCCAAGGAGCACTGACATGAGGCCAAATTGTGTCCTTGGGCACAGATTTTCTGTGGAGCCACATGGCACAAACTGATCCTATTTGCATCAGGCTGTGAACTTTCCCAATGCAAATTTCCACTGATGTTCTCTACAAATTAATTCCTCCACCTCTTTTGCTCAAGTGCTGCTGCTCTGCTGCCATGTTATTTCATGGTCATCCTAACATTTCTTGTACTACCACTTTCACTGGGATCTTTCAGTTCAGCCCAGAATTTAGAAGTTTCCCCATACTTCAAGCCCAGTGATTTCTCCAGTACTGTCCTTGTCCTATATTGTACGTAACAGCACACACTTCCATTCAGTAAGTCACTACTAATGCACAATAATCCCTGTCCATCCTATGCTAACAATACATTGAAATAAGTATTTCTTTTCTCTTTCACCTGTCAGCATGAAAAACACAGAAGCCTTCGACAGGTAGATGGGTTTGAATAAAACATTTTGATTCAGGCAGCTTCAATTTAGAGAATTTTTTTTAAAACATGACTTCAACTTTGCCATGGCACACATCACACATGTATTCTGAAGCAAAGAGGACACTTCAACATAGCTGAGAATTGTCTTTTCTTTTTTTTCTTTCTCTCACCCTCTTCAAGACTTCACAAGGAAAACTCAAAAAAAATCACCTCAAATTCATACAGCATCTCCATTTCAACAGAATTGTGGTCTTCTACATGAAGACTTTGCTGTCTAGCAGTAATTAAACTGACGCAGTTAAACTGTGTACAATTTGTTCTTTTTGTTGCATTTATTTGACATTTTCCTGCCTGCAGCTGCATTACTGGTTATCACACAAAATTCTTTTAACCACTACTCAAGGAAGAAAAGTATCATCAAAATAACCCTCTTCGGGCCTGTCCACATGCCTGAAACCTGTCCCCATAGGGACACCTCTAGCACAGTTGTATCTGCAATGCCTGCTATTCAGCAGATGTGCTGCAGAAACAGGTTGGCTAGGGAGACAGTAAACAATACCCTAGATGGTATACATTTTTCAAAACCGAGCACGGGGAGTTATCACGTTGCTGATCATTAACAAGTATTGGCGATGTGACTCACTACCTCTTAGCACACGTCCCTGCAAAACGATTGCAGTGGTAGAGGGCCAGTTTCCACAACAAGCAGCTCCACGACTTCTACTGTGCTGCGCACTATTGAGAAGTTTTCTCTCATTTTCTGCCATGACCATTTAGATCCCACTGTGTGCATTCATTTGTTACCTGGCTGGTAAGTAGGAAGGTAGGTATCACGTGAATAAGTAAAGGAGAACCTGTTCCTGTAGGGGAATTGTCTTAAGTAAAACAAGCTCAGTGGTTTTGTCTTGTTGATTAGAAGATACTTGTCTGCACCATAAAACCAAAATTCAGCAAAATCAGCAGGCTATTCACAAGACAGCAGCCTTCAGTTTGGTTTTTTTTTGAATAAATAAATAAAAAAAAAATCAAGGCATGATCACCTTTCTTTTTTTTTTTTTGAGGTCTTGAATTGTTCGAGTTAATTTACCGTACCTAATACCCTTCCCTCTTACCACAACTCCCTTTCTTCCACACCACCATCTGACAAAGGATATCTGATGTCAGTCAAACTCGCAACACTGTTAATCACGTTCTTAACTACATTGCCAATAGCCTAAGAAGGCAGCCATTAGAAAATCCATCACCCATGATTTATCTTGCCAGGACCATTTGACAGCAGTGGAGCAATTTACTCTGTGCATCTTTCCACAGTTGACAGTGGAGTTTTATTATCTTGTCACAGCTGTAGAAAGTCAGAAGGGCTGAAGTCTCAGTGAGGACTGGAGTGCACAGAGAAGTGGTATTTGCTATGATTAAGCCTTGCAGAAAATAAGGGGTGGAGATCTGCAGTGAAAGTAGACGTATGTCTGCTGAGAGTGGGAGTGAGAAGAGGAATCAGGCAGAAAAACTGCAAAGAGATGCTAAAACATAAAATGCAGAGGTGGTTATAGTTGTATTCTAAAAGCAGTTTACTTCTATATTCTTTTTAGTGCACTTCATAAAGCAACATCTTTGCATCAAAAATACTTGGAAAAAAAGTTCTGAAGTGATCAGTAGGATGCTCTACTGTAGTTATTTTAAAAATAAGCTTTTCCAAATAGGTAGCATCACAATGTTCCTGGGATATCTAATATACTGAAAACATGACTCATGTACAGAACAAGAAGAAATTAACAGAATAACCAATAAGCAAAGTTTGATCCAACAGAAATACATGCCTGCAATTACCCAAAAACTTTGTAACCGTCTGGCCATGGAAGAAATTAAAAAGTAATCTTGTTCTTAAGTTCTAAAGTGAGTGGACTAGCTCCAGAATTGATCCAGGCCTGGGTTCAGGAAGGCTGAAATACTATCTTTGCAATGCCAAAGTAAAAACTACTGTAACAAATCAGGAGAAAGGCTGAACAGCTGTTGAGTAGTCAGGAAACCTGGCATAGTGCCCAGTAAACTTGGTGTCACAGCCACACAGTGCCCATGCCAACGCAAACTCAAGACAGCAATGCAGCTACTGTAAAGAATATACTACATCAGATAATGACTAAGAATTAGATTTCTTCTTAAAGAAAAAAGAAGAGACAATCCAGTCACTCCTTAGAAGCTCTACCAGCTGAATCCTAACGTTCAAAGAAAATATTGATCCCAGAAAGGTCATTAATCACTATAGTCTCAGTCAAATGACCTTGGCCAGTGACCTTGATAAGGCTGAATTCTCCTACTGACAGTGGAATGAATTACCTACTCTTTACAGATACAGAACAGTACAGTGCTTCGGAACAAAACAAGGTACAATTCAACCAGAAGATATCAAGCAACACTTAACCAGCCAAACAATGAGTGGCTTAGAAATGTAAAATACAGAAAAAAAGCCACAGCTCATTTGGGGCTTTCTGGGTTTGCTTCTTTTTTATTCCTTTTTAAATCCACTCTGGGTTTAGGTCATAGGCATCTTTACCTTTTATTTAAGAGAGTTCATTTAAGTGAAGTTATTCCTTTAACTTTCACCAGAGTAAACATTCAATTATTTTCAATTTGGTGGTTCATATCAAACATAAAGTGGCAGTATTATATAGGTGACTGCTTTTCAATATTAATCATTTTACTTATGGTAGTCTGTAGCTAGCCCAGGAACTGGTGAAGATTTCATTATGGTTTATCTTGTATAAATTCTGAACAAATAAGATACTTCAAGTGACTGTTTTTTAATGGGCCATTATCTTATTTCAATATTATTTCTTCTATCCGAAGACAAAGCAACCTGTGTATGGAAGTTTCTTCACAGAAACTGAGACATCACCACCACTTCAGAAACACTTTCTACCAAAAGATTTGCAGAATTCACTTGTGAAATACAGCTCTGCAAGACCAAAAGCTTAGTGAAATTGCACAGAGTGAGTGAAGGGAAGATTGCAAGCAAAAAAATACCATAACCATTAAGAAATTCAGCAAACTTGTGGAGAAAAAAAAAAAGCAGTCTCTCAGACCAATATGCCTTTATATAACACTACTCCATTCTAACATTAACAGTGTCTTCACACGAATTTCCCCACATCAGCTTCCTGCTTTTCTTCAGTTATATGTAAACAGAAGAATGGATAATTATTTCTTTCTAGACAGGGCTCAGCGCTTGCCATGTAGGGCTTCTCTTACATTAACATCAGAATACACAGTTAGGAATTAGAAGAGAGTGTACTGGAAAATCTGTCTGACATCTGCTTAAGGTAACATAGATGTTAAACAAACCAGATAGAAATCCAAATTAGATTGTCAATGTTTACCAACACTTACGCTTCTTCCTGAAAGCAATAATTATTACTAAATACAGTAGCAAATGTAGTAACACTAATTATTACTGTAATTAATTCCTCCAATTATACACAAACAAAAGGTGAGGGGGAAAGAAGTTATGATGTGGTCTTTTCCAGGATAGAGAGTATGAGTAGTGTCAACATTTCAGTCAACTAAACAGACTAGACTGAAAAAAAAACTGTGAGGCCATACCTAGCCAAGGCCAGTGCCCTGTTTACTCTTTCCTCAAGGCCTGTGGTTCCCAATGCTTTCCACATCAGCCAGAATTTGAACGCATCTGGACGCCTGCTGCACTGAATGGACTTGTCACCAGTGTCATAGCTGACATCGTAGAACTTGTCCTGCTGGAACAGGTATGCAGCCTTGGCAGAATAACACTTCTTCAGGAGGCCCTATTAAAAACACAATAGAGACTTAGATTGCTAATAAGCATTTTCAAACCTTTTTATCTTCACAAGCCAACTGTCTGTAGCAACTGCTTAGTAAAACAGAACTGGATGTGCAGGAAACTATCCAAAACTTTTGGTGTGGTTTGGGAACCCTGGATGAACCTGAACGCAGTAAAGTCAGCATTAACAACACAGAAGCGGGGGTTTTATTATTTTCTTCGTAATGTCACTGAAGAGTTGCAGGTTGAAGAGGAATTCTGACTCGGATCTCAAGAAACCATGGGAGTGGATAATACAGAAACAGTTGCCCAAAGACACACGTGGATGGGAAAAAGGGAGGAGAAGCCTATATCCACTGCTCCAGTCCACAGACTGGAAGAACAGCCCCTGAGGAGCTTCTTACATGATCAGAAGTGGCTCAATCTTTGACAAACAAAGACCTTTACGTACAGCACAGCTTGTTGCAAGTAGGGAAGACCTTAACCCCAAAAAATAAATGTTTAGCCCTTACCAGAAAATAAGGACTTTGCGGATTAAGCACAGGCTATCTGACTGTCTGAGTAGAAGCACTACAAGGTGAATAGTACACCCCCAAATTTTGTCTCTTTTAACAGTTCAGACAATTTTAACATTTGGAAATAAACCTCAGGAGAGATACTTTAGTATACCCTAACTATGGTTTGTAATTTAAATTACTTTTACTCAGCATTCTTCAGTCTCCAGCTTCAGAAGGGTTGCCTGGGCAGAGATGAACAGACAAAGATAAATGAGTAACATGGCACGTTCCAGCAAAAAAACAAAGCTGGGAAACAGAAAGCACAGAGGCTGTTACATGTTTAAAGTTGCAAGGGAAAAGAAGAGTCATAGGACTGGCCATTGGCTGAAGAATGTAATATCACAGTATACCCTGTTATACTATCAAGTAGAGAAAAAGGTTGGCAGGAAGCAGGTTACAAAAGCAGAGATGAGGGTGGTCCTACAGGGAACCCAGGAGACAGAAAACATTGTAGATTTGTCAGTGACATTAAAGTGGGTAAAAATACTCTAAACCACAATCTATAAGATAATAGTAGAATAGAAATTCAGATGAGGTTAAAAACATGGCTACAGCATCTGATTCAAATCTGAAATGTGTTGAAGTGACCATTGAACTAGAAGTCTTCCATGTAGAACAGACCAAGGAACAGAAGCAGAGAGCATGACAGAAGTTGCTAAACAGTATCATGAAGAATAAATGCATTTTCCAATTCAACATCGCTCTTCAATTTGAACCAAATGAAAAAGCATTGCACATTTCACCCTTTTCCCTGCTTCTGCTGCAAATCTGATTTTAAAATGGCAGACAGTCTGACATCACTCTTAATCAAAGTGTCATATTCCCATAACAGAAGTACAATTTTGATCCACATTGCAATGCACTACTGATAACTTTAGAACTGGCAATAAAACAGAGAAAAAAATGTCAAGACAAAAACATTCAAAGAAGAAATAATCCACTGGCATACACAGAATAAGGTTCCCACACAGAATAAGGTTCCCTCTCTCCTAGGCTTTTCAATTCCCTCCATTGATACTCAGACCAAAACAAAACAAAAAACCCAACCTGCACACCTATTCATAGAGCACAAAAGGAGACCACCACCAAAGGTTTCTCCACTACCTCTGTAGGGGGTTGACAGTCCTGTTGTAATATCACTGATTTGCAAAAAGGACAGCAAATTCAGTCTGAACTCTTTAGCCACAGGACCAGCACATTCAGTCTTGTGAAAACACAGCTTGTGTGACAGCTTGTGAAAAAAGGGACTGCGGCTGCTCTTCCTCTGCTATCAGAGTGATAACGTGCTGCTGCAGCATGTGGTACTTGTAGCTGGAAAGCCAATGCTGGGTGTAGGACGTAAGATTCTCACACCTACTTTCCAACTTTCTTAGAAAAAGAAAGGCAAGAAGATGACATTAGAAACCAAAGAAAAGTTAAGCACTGAACCATCCATCCTTTACAGTTTTTCTACAGCTTTTCTACATAAAGCATTCTCTGGCTGGCAGCTGCACAACAGGAACAGGAGACTGTCAAGCCATTGTGTCCTATTCATTTAGATCTCAGTACCTTGATTTTTCAAGGGAAATAAAAGCTTATTAGACATAGAACTTAAAAAAAACCTGTCAACAACACCTACAAATTCAAGCTAATTGCTTTGCCTTTTACTGACTTTAAAATTTTACACCGAGTTTCTACAGTGAGTGTATAGCAGAGTTAATCAATGTGGGACTATACTCTGCCTTATCAGAACATAACACAGCTGCACAACAGAGGACATCACAGGATATTAGTTCCCTTATGCCTGTTGTCTGAGAAATAATAACTTTTGTTTGTCACAAGAAACCTAAACTCAGTAATATTACAGAAAGACTGAGAAGTTCACTTAAGATCATAGTACCACTGCAGAGTTTCACAGTTTACAAACAAACGCTCTAGAGTGAAAACACAAGAAGAACAGATAGTTAATAACTCTGAGTGAACTAAAGTCTTGAAAACATATTTCATTTAAAAAAAAAAAAAAAAAAAAAAAAAAAAAAGCAGATACTATCCTACTCTCCTGGTGCATCCAAAGCTGACAAGATGTGCTGGTTTGAAGATCCTTTTCCACCTGCTTATCTTTCTAATAATACAACATGTTCAAGAAATCCTACTCAAGATATTGCCTACTGTCAATCTCCAGAGGCAAGTACAGTGACATCCTCCAGTGCATCACTAGAGCAGACAGGAAAAGAAACAAAAATCATGCTTTGTGGGAGAGAAAGAAATATGCCAGACCAAGGCAAGAAGCAAAGTGGAGGAGAAAGAGAAGGAAAGAGAAAGGGAACATTGCAGAATAGAGTTTAGGAGGGAGGACAACTGAAGATGAAAAACATTCAAGAATTTTATAGTCAAGGAAGCGGTTACTCCTTGATTGCTTTTGTCTCAAAAGTAATAGACTCAAAAATGCCAAGACAAAAAGTCATCTCAGTTTTCCTAGTCAAATAATGGAAAAGTAGAAGGAAAAAAAAAAGGAAAAATTATGCTTTCTAACTCAATATTCTTAGTCCTAAGAGCATCCCAATAGTTTTCCACAGTAACTGTTTCAGTAACTGAGCTGCTCCAAGTGTTCAGAAGAATTGCAAAAATTTCATCAGAACTGCCCCACTTGACAAGTTTGAGATTCTTACTTCTGTATCTTTAATCTTGCTGTCCTTTGTACAAAGGCCATCGGTAATGTTCTGCCTTACGCTGAGGCTATTCAAGTTTAGAAAATGGAAATATTTTCATTAAGGCCCTAGTCCACTACAAAGTTTCAAATAGCTTTTGGTTTTGAAGTCTAAGGATAGTTGCTATGTGTTATAATTAATGGCAAATACATGAATAATAACTGATACTGAAATCAATATATAAGAGATGCAGCTTCATAATGCAAAATAATTTTCTCACCAAACAAACTTATCTACAGCGAGCCTTCTGATCTCTTCCCATTTTCACTGCTAGTTAAAAGTGAATTTCAATTTCACTAACAAAACGCCTTCCTCCCCCCCAAACTTTTTTCCCAAGACAAACGCCTTCCTGATTTGCCTCATCTGAAGCAATATGGACAATCCTTTGAACGACATACTTGAAAACTCTCAAAACCAGTGCAAAAGACCACCTCTACAACACACTTCAAGAGGTGAGAAAAAGCTCTCAGCTGTACTAACTCCAAGCAGAAAGCAATGGGAATGCTGTGTTTCCTTCAGCTGCCCTGGAAATTAATTAGGGAAGCAGATACTTTTGTGATACTGTTCATGATGAGGAAGACACTGTAGGTGGCTACCATGATCACCTCAATCAATTAAATTCCAGGCCAAACTGGGATTTCATTAGCTACTTTCTTTGAGACCTTATTTTTAACTAATAAGTAAAAATCCTGCTCGTTACCTAGACTTGATTGCTAATTACCTAACCTAATGCTACGCTTCAACGAGTCACAGAACTTTGGCATTAGTGATAAACATGAGTTCTCTATTTGTATTGTGATTATATTTGTGTTTATATAGATTATAGCAAGAACAAACTGGAGTAGCACTGTGGTCTTAAGGGAGAATGTACAACCCAAGACTGATTCACAGCATTTTAAGAATGTAAGAACAAAGCTGACTCACTAAAGTTTTGAGAATAATGATCCACCCAGCTATGAGTTTAAGCAGTCACTGCGATTCTCACCACAGCAATACAAGTGTTTTCTAAGTAAGTCCGTCTTATCGTTGTAGTGTTGGAATTGTTCAGGGTATGGCAGTGGAAAGGCAGATAGCTGTGCATTTCTTGAGTGCTTTAAGCACTGAAGAACTACTGTCTTTGATCTGAGCTTTTACAGAAGATTAACCAATCAATCTCTTTCCCTTTGGTGAAAATGCTTCTCCTTTCTAATTAAGTAGAACACATATTTCTCTTTTCTAGCTCTACTTTCTTTGGAAATCATTCCAATTTTGTTTCACTAAGGCCAGCAGATACTCTTTTTATTGGCATTTCACTGTAGTTTATCCAGTTTTTAAATCTGTACTGGAAAATATTTAAATACAGTGTTTCATTCTAATAATCTAGGTGCAATGCCTTAAGCCTATTAACATTGCTAAACTGCTATGTGGCCAAAAGACCCAAAACTAAACAAAACCAGTCTCTATTACTTTTTCTAATGGGAAATTAGGGTGTTACCACTACCTCAGTAACGTGATACCTTCTAAAGATTATCTTTTCATACATAAAGTACAATACAAAGCTTGGGCTTGTTAAATACCTGTACCTTAGAAAAAAAAAAAGATCAAAAAAGAGAGAGAGAGGAAAAAAAAAGGTAAAACTGAAGGGGATTATTTGTCCACTTATCCAGTTATAATCATCTAACCCGAATCACGATGTAGTTCACAGTTTCTAAATTGACCTCAAAACCAATGGGAAGCCAGGCTAACAAAATTTTCTTAATCAGAATTTCAAAGGGAGCTCAGGCTTGATTCATAAAAGGGACTTAACAGCTATGTTTAACATTTTGCTACTCCGACGACTTATTGCAGAGAATTCACCACTCTGGAAACTACCAAAGGTTCGTTGAACATTCACTAACATAGCAATGTATGCTAAACTTCCAGCTCCTATCTCAGCATCCAGCTCCTACTGAAACATCGTAACCACAGTGCAAAGGAATTATGTTCACATCTGCAGCCATAGGTATTTAGGTAACTTATGAGCAGTGGAACAAGTTCCACATGTACTCTTCCATACTCTTGCTGTGTGAAAACAGCATTTTTGATGGAAAACTGGGTCCAGCTGCCTGTTCCAGATCCAGTACTGTGAGGATTAAAGTGAAGCAAGGCCTTTCTGCCAAAGTATGCATTTGATCTTTTTTTCTTAAAGATTTATATTCTAACACTTTTAAAGAGCTGAGAATAAAGTAGTCAAATTGATATGTGCTTCTGTTTGCATATAAAGACTGCACTGGCACATATGCAAAACATCTAAGTGCCAGTTTTACAGGAATGAAACACAAAATAAAACATACTCTCCTCCCCAAGCACAGAAGTCTTCTACTTTCCAGAACGTGTCTCACTGTACAACAGGATCAGATTGTATGATCAGTAATACTCGTGTTTTCACCCCTTAATGGCCTAGGATTCTGCTTTACAAGTATTTCCAACACAACACTGCCTAGCTGTGATTTAGAAGTAGAATAGGATTGCTCTTTCAGACGTTACAAACCATGGAAGGAGAATACAGAAAGGCTGACAGAGCCTTGAAGTTGGAACAGCATTTGTAAAGTGACTCTAAATACCAGGGCAACTAGAATATTTAATTCCTCTTCATTTCTTTCCTCTTTCTTCCTGAGAAATTTCTACTACGCAGCCCAAGGAGTCCAATTATTACCTGAGGCTATATCTATGTACTGGGCCTAATTAGCTAAAAATATAGCTCTGAATTCTTCCCAAGCATGCAATTTTAAGACACCACATTAATCTCAGTCAATAACTTCATAGTGCTTGTTTTTCATTCTGGAATAAAGATAAAGTGATGGCCAGATAGTCTTGGAGTTTAATCCTCTTTAATCCCACAGACTTTAGTCTAAGGGAACAAGGAGGTACACTTCTTGCTGTCCTGCCATGTCTTCTTGGAGCAATCAGTTCCAAGAGACTGCTGATTAGCATCTATGGTCCGTGGTCCTCATCAGTTTTAGTACTAGGAATTAGTAACCAATTGCATGGACAGCTAACCACTAGCATCTGAATAGAAACTATCAGCTGTTTTAGCACAGATTTATAAACCCTGGCCACAAAACAGTGATGCAAGGCTCAGGGACTCCATATCCTCATGATATTCAGTCATTCATAACCTAGTACAAGGTTACCTAGTATAAGCTAAAATTCAACCCTGACGGTGGAGAATGGACACAAGGTTTAGCAGGGCTGAGTTTTGTATGGGGCTTGAAATAATTAACCTCTTACTCGTTTCTTTATTAAGATAGAAGAATTCCACAAAGATGTAAGCAGGTACTTCTACCACACTGCAGACTCATCTCACTGTTGTGCCACTTGAGATCAGAGCTCTGTTGTTTGCTTGCTACACCATTTAATTAACCAAGGCTTTTGGAAAGTCTAAATCACCCCAGTGATGAGGAAGAGCTAGCAGAGTAAGGAAGGAAGGTTAAGCACCTTTACCTACACGTGCTGTGACTCCTCCCCCTCTCCTTTCCCACTCTGCTGCACCCACGTTAGGGGATGCAAAGAAGAGCTCTTCCTGCTTTAAACAGAGATGCAGTACTGCTGCAGTCCCAATGGATGACAGCTATTCTGAGGACTTTGATGAGCTCGGTGTTTAATTGCTGCAGACCCCGGTGACAAAATAACCAATTCTGAATACAAATCATGTACAGAGTTAACCAGCAAGGTCACCAGCTGCAAAGTTTGACCACTGATGACCACAGCGATTTGGATCGGTTTGACATTGCTCTCTTATTTACCCTTTATTAATTATATGGTGAAATTCAAAATAATATCATTCAATCTTTGCACTGCAGTGTAGTAAAATCAACTTGCAGCTCATTTTTAATTATTTCCACTTCCATATTACAGCTACAGCTACAGCAACCTACCGCAGGAAAAAAAAAATAAAAAAGAAAAAGAAAAAGGAGAGGTGGTCTTACGGAGTTGTCTTTCACCAGAAGAGCACAGCACTGGATTCCAGCCAACAGCATTTTATGGGGATTCCAGGCGACAGAATCAGCTCTGCAAAATTTATAAACAGAGGAAGGGAAAGGAAATTTCACCTAAAATCATGGGTACTAGAGAAACAAAAATGGCCAAACGCCATCTAAGCAGACAAAGCAGATTTCCCATGTTTTCCTCACACACACCCAAAGGTTCAGAGGTCTCTCCAGTTAACAGTAATATGTATTTTGAAAAATGCAACTTTCATGGAGGCCAATAGGCCACACAACTTTCATCTCAGTCCCTTGTAAATGTGTCCACGAACTAAAGTGACTTACCTGTGGATGCCATGAAGAAGTCTGCAATGCTTCCTTGATATTAAAGCTGAGCCACCCCAAGAAGCCTGTTGGAACATTTATAGAGCCAAGACAATATTATTTGCATAAAACTCTTTTGACAGTGCTTCAATTAATAATTTATTAATATGTTTTATCTCATTCAAAATTTAGTTTGCTACTTGGTCAGTGGGCTAAATTTTGCCTTTAATATCACCTACCAAATAAAGACAGCAGACTGCAGTTGACAGTTTGTGCCATTATGTGAACCACAAACTACACTATCCCTTCTGTGTAAGCAAGAGCATGAACTGAAGTGTCCATGCAAAACCAGACCCGATCCTGATACTGAATCGGAAGTGCTTCCTTTCCCCTAACCTAAACCTAAGCAATGGGAGCAGAAACCCCATTTTGCATATCCTCCTCCTTCTAGCTGTTTCCTTTACGAACATTCACAAAGGAAACTAAGGATATAATTACAATGCCTGCCAATAGCGAAGTCCAGGTTCAGATTTTCCACAGAGTTTGGATAGGAAAAGTGAAGTCAGTGAGTCAGCAATAGCAGCGTTTCCACTACTAGCAATCCTACCAATGTTAAAATGGAGTAGGATTCACCACATCCCCCTCACATCATCTAAGAACTAGGTGTTTGGTCTAAGATTCATTTATACCTTCTCTGTAGTGAGGAGCTCTCCACTAAAACTCCTTGTTGAGTGTCATTTTATCTAATCTAGATACCCGTCTTCAAGTGACATCTTTTGCAGATGTCTCTCTCTATGGACTATAGAAGCAACCCAAGAAACCAACCTATATTACCCAAGTTTAACTTCTGGGCAACTGGAATCAGGGAAGGTGATTCTCATCCATGAACTCGGCAAGGATCAGATCTCACCCACCAGCTGCTATGAATCTTCAGTTCTCAACAACATTTCTCCATGGGGGTGTGGTGGTGAAAACACACAACAAACAGTAGATAGGTCATATATATTGCATTTGAGAAATTATTATTAGATATGAAAAAAAAGGATTTTCTAAGTTCACGGAGGCAGCATGCACTTAAACTCCCTGTGATATAAGCAAGACTCCTCAGAGACACATAGGAGACATCACTCTACCAAACATCCATAGACTCAGTTTTTTTAAAAGAAAAAAATCATAAAATTTGGGCTAATGAAAAAGAAGTCACTGATGTGAAGAATCCTTATCTAAGCATGGAGAACACATGCTTCTTTAGCTTCTGTTTGGTTTTTTTTTCCCTGAAAGAAACAGATGTGTTAGCTGATCTTTGAATTTAGCATCAGTATTTGCTTTGTAGGCAATACATTAGGAATAAGATCTACTGTCTCTGGGAGACAGAAACAGTAAAGGCCCACAAGAGAAATGAAAGGTTACTAACTTGTCTTAACACGTGTCGTTCTCATTAATGCAGTACATTCATGCACCACAACATATTTTATGTTGTCATGCTCACAACACCCTTGGTGAGGAAAGGACCTCCTCTCAATCTACAGGCGGACTTGAGGCAGGAAAGTATTTGCCTCAAAGTTCACAGAAATCCTGTGACAGAAATATGATTTGAAACTCAGTGTCTCCAGATAGCTCAAATTAGCCACATTATGGGAGGACAATCAACTGATCTTACTATATTCAGGGATAGATTTCACTCTTCTTATTCTATGATTCAATAGAGTCAAAACTGTCACCAAGTTATTCCCTGATTTTCATAATTCATAAGCAACTCATTGAATTATAATAAATCTTTAAAAAAATTTCATTCAAAGGTGTCTGTATTTGAAGAAATTGATGTTTTCTCACAGTGTCTGAAAAACAGGCTTAGAAAGGCCCTCAAAGGTCATCTAAACAGTGTGCCACCCCCAAAGGCAGGATCAGCCACATCCATCTAATTTCTGTCACACACTTGTCTTCTCTAGAGATTGTTAATCAATGAACACACTTTGCTTGTGATTAGCATTAAAGTGAAAGATGCAGAAAGACATCAGCAGTTACTGCCTCCACTACACCATCCCTCTGATTCTGCCTTCATTTTAAAAATTAATACTGGAGATCTGGAAGAGAGAAACGATAGTCCTGGAGACCCATGCCTCTCCACCACCTTTCAATCTCTCCTTGAGACTCAGTACTACCAGTATGAATTTGTGCTCCATTTTCTTTACTGAATTTAAAGACCAAGGCACTTAGGGACCCAGGGCTACCAAAAACAAAAAAAAAAAACAAAAACAATGAGAAGGCACCTAAAGCCAGTATTCTCCGTCTTCTTATCTGATTTAAAGACCTCTAATGATGGAGGCTGCACAACTTACCATTAAACAGAAATCAAGTGGTTAACAACCCCACTGATTTAAAGCACCAGTTCTAAAAAGTGTTACCTCTTGTCATACATGCAGTGGTCAAGGGAATGGGTTATTTCTTTTCTTTTTGCAGCACGTTTTTAAGCACCTGTACACTATTAAGTTTGTCTCTTCATCTTCTCCAGTTTAAATAACATCAGCGCTTTCAATCTTTCCTCATTGGTCATAATTTCGAGATATGGTTCTGTTTATCCTCTCTGTTTTACTGCTCTCTAATCCTTCTCCTGTAGGTCCTTAACCTTTTTGAAACACAGGTTTTTATTTAGACACAATCTAGATAAAGCAAATAGAGCACCAAGCAAAAAGAATTATTTTAGGTATCTTTATTTAATTCTGAAAGACATTTAACCCTATCTGAAAAGGCTTCTGACTGCTGACTTGTGATGTACTGCAAACCCCATATCTTTTTCTGAGGATCTGCTGTCTAGCTAACAATCCTCATCCTGTGTTTGTGCAGTTGATTATTACAGCTTAAACTCAGAGCTCTATCTTTATTGAACTGCAGGCTAGTTTCTCCACTTTTTTCTCCAAACTGTCAAGATCTCTTTGATTTCTAATCCTGTCCTACAACAGCCTCTTGCAGCAGTTTTATGTCATTTTCAAATTTAGTCAGCGTACTCCTTTCCTGCAAGTTATTAATGAAAATACTAGATAACTTCTAACCTACGATGGACCTTTTTGGAATTCCTGCTCAAATTTTCCTCCCTTTTCAGCAGTAAACCACTGATAAATATTCTTTTAGTATGGTTTTCCAAACAGGTTTTCACTCTCAGGACCACAGGTACAGTTTGGCACATTTCTCTGGCTTTCAGATCAGATATTGCAAAGACACAATAAAATGAACTACTTCTCCACCCATGAGACAACAGAAGGAAGGTAGATAGAGGACAAATCCAGATGAGAACAAGGCAGAGCACTTCAAAAAACAAAGATTATCACCTGTCCCCCATGCACAGTAATCAGTAACTAGGTATGAGAA
This sequence comes from Cuculus canorus, assembly GCF_017976375.1. NCBI lineage: Eukaryota > Metazoa > Chordata > Aves > Cuculiformes > Cuculidae > Cuculus > Cuculus canorus. The sequence goes on from NC_071402.1 coordinate 117,465,649, forward strand.
AATTAATGTGTTCCACATACAACAAGCTGCTTACAGATGAACAACAGGAATCAGTGTTCTCCATATGATTAAACAAACTACCTAAGCACAGGCTAATAGGTCAAACTTGATTTTCCGTGCTGGTCTAGCCATAGGGAAAAAAAGTCAAAGTAACTATCAACAAGGAAGAAATACTCACACACAGTACTTAACGCTACATTAACACAAGACATGACCTACGTAAGCTCTGGAGCTTGAATGCATATTGATGATGCAAAATAAGTCACTAAGAAAGGTATCATGGATGTATGACAAAATGCAATAAGCGACTTGAGTGTGTGCATGAATACTGTAACATGGACAAAATAAGCCTGGTCATAGACTCTGCACTTAGGCTGTTGAACGGCTAGACTACCGAGACAGTCTGGTTTTATTGGTATTATCTTAAAATAACATTTTCCTTAACATCCTTTTTTAGGTTTGTCTCCATATGAGAGCTTATCTACTATTTCTGACATTAATTCTGAAATTTATTTTCCTGAAGCCCACTGATATTACTTTGACATTCTCCCTTTTGCCCTTCCATGAGCTTTATCACTTCATATTTAATGAAAAGAGTCTACCTAAGGCAAGCATATCAATTTTGGATATCAGAACATATTCTGAAATGAGATACATCACTGTAAATCTGGAAATAACACTACTGACATTCATATAAGCTATTCTTCTAAACAGCTCTTGAGACCTCTTTGCAGCAGATAATCCTGACTCCCATCAATGACACACGAAAACTCCTAAATTAGACAGAACTTTCCCTTTCTTTTAATCTTTATTTTAATTGTACTATATCTTTTTTTCTCCAAAGTTACAGCAGGCTGAAACAGCAGTACACACTTATTGTAACTCCAACTGTGTAATATGTAAATCATCCAACAAGAAACCAGCCCTTTCAGAGGAATGTAGACTCTCAAAGTTTTCAAAAAGATTATATTCTTGCCTATAGGGCTAGAAGGAGGTAGGGTTGCTTGAAAATGAAGAAAAATGACCCAACCTTTCACTAATTTTCTCGTACACTGTTTCTGAATGGCACATGCCTGGTGTCACTGTACCTTTTCATATTTTATTCTAGTAGACCTATTTCTAGTGGTGCTGTGACTGAAAAAAAGGTCACATTATGAATCACAGTCTGCTCATTTTACTGCAGTACATTTGTATATACATGCATGCCCTATGTCACTTACATGGAAAGCTTTCAGTCTTTTCCCCATACCTTTTTCTCATGTAAGTATAGCTAGAAACAAACCAGAAACAGCCACCCACTCACAGAGGACAAAAGGAAAGGCAGAAATAATACTCACAGAACTCCTGAGAACCATGGAGAGATTCGTAACATGAATCATGTTTAACTGAACAGTTGACCTTCCAGATCATAAACTCAATTTATTACTGGATATTTGTCCTTCTACTGGGAATCAAACAGCTGACAACTACAGACATTGTTTAAAAAGAAAATTAACTTAAAGATATCCACCGACATTTTCGCCTTAGTTTAACATTAGGCAAAATGAGAAGAAGAAAGTTAATTCTTCACAAAACACTATCAACTGCCTTGGAAGTATATAGTTCAGAATATAGCCCAGGGTCCCCCCATGTAGTTTTAGTTATTCATCTACAGGGAGTATGATAGGAGAATAGTGATTGTCCTCCTACAGCCATTGGACATGGCTCCAGCCATGTCTAATCAACTCACCTAGGATCCAACAAAGATTCTGAATACACCTCTCTTTCCACTGACCACACACAAACACACAAGAGACAAGTGCCTGATGTGAATGCTGTGCTTCTGCTGAAATCACCCGGGGCATTCTGACCAGCACAGAGCCATGAGGAGGCTTTGCAGACACTTTAAATATTACAGCTACATTCTACACCTTTGCCTCCAAGTCAATAACAAAACTCTTCCTGGCTCACACATCCAGTAAATTCATTTATTAATGTCAGAGACATTTATTTGAAACGTATCAGGCCGCCTACGTGGCTTTTCTTTAGACAGTCAACATTAAACACTTCCAAAATTTAGGGCAAGTCTAGAAGTCACCATTAATGTTGCTCCTGATTCTCCCATTGCTCCTTGGCTTTTACTCTAGCCATTCTGAATTTGTGGCATTGCAATAGTGAATGCAAATTTAGAAAATATAAAGAAACCTAGTTTCAGAAAAATACATTTACAGCTAATTCTTTCAGGTAGTAAAACAACTCAGTTATAAGGTTCAATAATGAATTTTAATATCTGAACTTAATATCTGAACTGTTCCAGTGCCCGATGACTCTTTCCATGAAGAATTTTTTTCTGATATCCAGCCTGAACCTCTCCTGGCGGAGCTTCAGGCCATTTCCCCTTGTCCTGTCCTCAGTCACTTGGGAGAAGAGGCCAGCTCCCTCCTCTCCACAACCTCTTTTCAGGTAGTTGTAGAGAGTAATAAGGTCTCCCCTCAGCCTCCTCTTCTCCAGGCTAAAATATATATAGAATATAATATAAAGAATATATATATATAATATATAGAATATAAATGATATATCGTATACATACAATATATCATACACAATATTATATTTATATATAACATTTGTAAACTACATAATATTATCTATTTATATTATATATCATAAAGTTATAATACATTAATGTGTAATATCATACATTATCTATGTCCCACGTTACAACACTACGTATAGTATTATAATCTAATGCATCACACATATGACATGTATATTCGAATGCATATGGTATTATATTAGAATGTGTATTATATATTTTATTAGAACATATTTAATATATAGATTTATCTTAACCCGTATGAACCATTAATGTGTCAGTTCTTTCCACATTCTATTGGAGAATCTGAAGTTATATTTGTATATGATCACTCTTGAAGAATTTATAGCAGGTAGTAAGAAGAAATTTCTTTGAAAATAATTTTGAAATATAATCTGAAAATGACAAAATAGCCTTGACTGCTTGTCATAATCAAAGTATTGGCTGTTTTTCAGCAACAGAGTCAAACCAGAATATATTTCTGTTCTCTGTGCAAAAAATCTTGTTATTATAGCCCAACTTATTTCTACAAAGAAACAGCACCAGTCACAGAAAAATAGCAATTATGAAAAAAGGAATGCAAAATAAAACTACATGGTATAGAAACTCACGTCAACATGAAGCCAGAGGCCATACTTTTCACAGATGTCAGCAATTTTATCCAGAGGATCAAATGCTCCCAGCACTGTTGTACCTGCTGTAGCGCAGACCAGAAATGGTGCTGACCCCTGCAACAGGAATTGAAATAAAATTGTTATTTGTACTGCTCATTTCCTCCAGTATATCAGCAGAGCTAAAGTATGAGAGGGTCTAGGAATGTAGGACAAAGATGCGACAGTCTACATTTTAGTTTCCCAGCAGAAAGTACTGCATTTGTAAGTGCTGACTTTCCATTTCCAGTTAACACCATCTCAGGGCAGACTTCAGCATCTTCAGACTGTTTTGACAGATGCTAGTTTTGTCAAGATCAAAACATAGCTGATATTTGACATGTCTCGTTATACACTGATTTTAATTTCTCAGTCTTCCACATTTTACTACTATATTTGCTGCTATTCTGCCAACTAAAATAGCTCAGCCAGCAGGCTACACATACAAGGAAAGGGCTCATCCCCTCAGGGGTTCCACCTGCCTTGTCTCTACAATGTCCCTATTCTCTGCCTGGTGAAGAGGAACCTTCAGTTAGAGAACATCATTTGCCCTAGGCAGATCCTGCACGTACAGTGACTGCGACAGTCATCCTACCTGCCCCCAATGCCTGGCCTGCAGCAAACGGGTATTCTCTCGCTCCTACTCCCGTCTAAAAAAACAGGAAGGGCTGTAGATGGTAACAGAATTAAAGGAGAGAGACCACGAGAAATCTCAGGCAGTCTTAAGGTTAGAAAGGTGGGATAAGGGAAAATTTTGTCAGGTTGCAGTCTCAAGATAACCACCATTGGTTTCAGGGGCTTTGCTCATTGCTTTCCCATTCAACTAAGTACCAGAGTTACAATTATGATAGCAGACTAGGCTACACATACCAGCCAGTACCTGCCCTTGCAGATGTATGCGCCTGTGCCTACTCAGGAGCAGAAAACGAAACAATGAAAAGAACGGGTGGAGTTTGAAACAATTTCATGAAATTGAGGGTATCAGCCATAGCTATGACTACGCAGTCTCTCTTCCTAGTAAATACATGCTGAAAAAAACCTCTTCTGCACGCTTCAGCATCTGGCCTACGGCATGCTAACACAGTTACTGAAGAGAGACTACAGTGGTTTTGAATTGTAGAATCTGGAATCCCTGGAGTTCATTTGCAGTGAATTAAATCTCTCAGATGACGTAAATCCCTTCGCTGATGTAACTCAAATAGTCAATCTCACAACCCAAGCTGAGACTTCGATTTTATCACAGAGTTGCACAAGTCTGGGTGCTCCGTGGCTTTCCACAAATGAAGCACACCCAATCGGAGCCTCCGCAATCAATTTATTACAAAAGTTAAAGTGAATACATGCCAAGCACTTCCCTCTACTAATGACTGTCATCACACTAGTTTTTCTACTGCGCATGTTCAGTGAGTCAGGGGCTGCTCTAAGGATACTTACCCCTATGTTTCCCTGCCAAACTGTCAACCTTGATGACAAGGCCTGATTTAATATGTCCTTCTTCAGTCCAGATGTCGAAGACATCCTTACATCAGATTCTGATTGCTTTGATCTTTTACTTAGGCCAAGTTCTACTACTCTATTTAATATAAACAATTGTTAATCCTTTACTTACTATTAAGGTGTTCAGAGCACACCCCTTTGTAACATTGCCACTTTTGAGCATCTACTACAAAGGCAGGCTTGATTCACGTTTACACTCTGACAGTTTTATACTTTAACAATGTAGAGGACTGTTAGAATGGTACATAAATATGATTTATTTATATTTTAAATTTTGTGTACAAATTTCTTAAGCAGAGAAAACCTTGAAATGAATTTAAACAAATCCCATACAAGCATGAAAAATTACCACCCCATAATTCACTTCTTGGTCATTCATTCATTCGTAGTACAACATACCACAAAATCAAATTTGCACAATCAAATTTGCAAACCAGCCTGAAGCTCACGTACAAAACACTTGTAAGTGAGGCAAAGACGTATCTGCTGTACCCAGTTTCTCTTAAAGTTCTTACCAATTTTCTCCCACAGCTACGTCAAAGATTCCTCAGCAGGCAGTAGGTAACATGACTGCAAATGGGGACAATTCTAGCACCTCTACAACTTCTGAAGATTGTTACCATTACATTTTTACCACAAAGAAGGGAATTAAATTTTTATTCTTCTTGACAATATGATTAATCTCCCTGATTAAATGCTTTCAATAGAGGCCTAAGAATCTTGGTATTCGTAGTCAGTGATCATTTTGTGCTCCTATCACTAGAAAATACATCCTCTGCTGTCTTGAGATATTAGACTATTTACTGTAATTCACTGAACTGTCCTGTAAAAGTTGTAAAGTAGCACTTTATCAAGGACAGGCACGCTTACTGAAGCTCTGATGAAATGAAAACCTTCCAATATATCTGTAACTTCCATTAAAATGCAAGTGAAATAGTGTTCTTCTGTAAGCAGTGCATTGTAATACAGAATATATATTTTTAATTGCAGAGCATCATATTGAGGTTGAGCCTTTTTTAACAAAAAACATAAATGCCACAGGATTTCTTTCAAATAACCATTAAATTTATTATTATATCAACAAACAAGAACTCTGTTTTCGCAAGAGCAAAGAGCTCATTCTCCTCTCGACCTGCTTTCTCTTCCTCCATTTCATTTTAGTTCTTTTTTCCCTCCAGCTCGCTCAAATGAATAAAGTACAGGTTGTCTTCCACAGATAATGCAAAGTACAGAAAGAGAGTTATCTAGGTCATTAGGGCCACAATGTATCAAAAGTTACACTATCTAGCAGGAAAGTCAAAGAAGAGATGGTTGTTTGCCAAACATCTATTATATCTAAATCAGTGTAATTAACTGAAAAACCTACAGTTTACATTTACCATTTAAGGAAAATAAATACTGCATCCATTTAAAAAAGGGCCAAGGGCTAAAGAGATCCTAGAAGTAACATGCTAAATGCTTCAGAGCGGCATTGTTCAGGACTTTTATTACTAGTAACTCCACACTATGGAATTTTTCTCACTCATTAGAGGGTAGTACCTAGAAATCTTGGCTTGTTACACAAGCTTGTGACAGATTGTAGCTGTAAGAAAGACACTGGTACATTAACTCTCCTACTTTTAAGATTTCACTCACTCATAGTTTTCTCTCCTTTCACTCAGACACAAGCACACCATCCGCATACAGTCCTCCTCTCTCCTTCATGCTCTCTCCCCCTCTCACCTCTTTCCTGGCCCGTTGGACTTGTTTCTCCAGTTCCTCAGGTATCATCTTACCTCTAAGGGACACAGATTTAAAACTTTTTCAGTTACATTCAAATAGCTTGGTTATGTACAGCACCACTGTATTTTTAAAAGGCTGAGAGAACACAGCTGTGGCTTTTGCTTGCTAACCTTTCATCTGTTTTGATGAAGCAAACATTCTCTGTACCAATACCCAGGAAGGAAGCTGCCTTCTTCATGGAGTAATGACACTATAAATGAAAGAGGTATGAAAAAAAGTGAGTACACAATTTAAAAAAAAAAAAAAAATCCTTAGCACAGGGAACAGTGACACTGAAATTAATTTAATAGCAGCTAGCAGTCAGGATAACAGTCTGTCCTAACACAAAAAAAGCACACCAATAAAGCAAATTGACAAAGTTACACAGCAACGATACCATCTTGTATTTAACAGTTAATGACACACACTGAAGACTGGTTCAAAGTGAGACAAAGAAGGTGTGCACCATTTTTAAACTGTGGGCTGAAAAAATGAGAAGATCTATTCCATATTGTTATTTTGAAGCTGGTCTTCATTAGAGTGAAAAACAGATTTTTCAAGTGTTATCAGGGAACTATTGTGTCAAAACATTTTAATAGGACTGAGTCAAAAGTATCAATGAGTCTAAGAGTTAGGAAATTCACATTAAAGTCCAAAGGCTACTGAACGCAACAGCCTAGCAGCAACCTATAGGTCTCAAAGTCCAAAAGCACAACTCCTTGGAAACAGGACTCTTAATTAGGATGTATCTTGTGGTACAACAAAAGCCTCTGCCACTCCTTGCAATTTCTCTAAATGCTTTCTCTAAACATCTGCTGTAGTCCTCTGCCAGAGACAGGATACCATGCCATACTGATCCTTGGCCTGATCCAGCAACTCTGTTCGTGGATTCAAAGAGCTCAAGTCTCAAGACTTACTAAAGCCTCTAGATATGGTACAACTGGGATTGCCAAAGCTTTCAAAGCCCTATCTCTGCAAAAGGATCCGAAAATCCTGTTGTTCAGATAGAAAGGTTGTTCACACGACTGTGGCTCTTAGAAGCCCTTACAAAAGCAGTTAGACTTTAGACAGGACTTAGCATATCTTCAACAGTTAATATGGACTTTGCAAAAGGTTCCAGTTTGGACCAGTCTGCATTTTCCAGGAAATGAAGTTACTATTTCAGCAAACAATTTTAGCTGGGCATTCAAAGGCATTTTTGAATTATTATAGATGCACACAGCCCACTTCTCACTTTGCACTGAATAAGGTGCTTTAGTGTATGAAACATGTAAAGTGACTGTAAAACAAGCAGTCCCTTCACCTGCTCGAAGGATGTTAGAAATGGATGTTTATTCAATCAGGATGTGGTAAAATGGCTCTGATGAGAAGGATACTCAAGCCTACAGTCCACTCTGTACTTTTTACAAGCTTTTGGTCCAGTTAAGTAAATATTTAAGGTATATCTCACCGTATTTCCAACATTCAACTCTATAAGGAACTGCTTGACTGGAGATACTGCTATTCCAAGATAAGGATATTTTGTCTTATTCTAGAATAAGTCTATGCTGATCTCAACTTAATTCATCTTCAAGATTAGCCTGGGAATTCAAGATACAGTACCCTTCTTAATCTGAAGATATTTTTAGACGTCAAAACCACTCTGAACAACCTGCAGCATGCCAAACGCCTACCCACTCATAGCAATCGTCTCAGTTTTGAGAGTGTGCAGTATCTTATGGGACTATACAGTTCTTTGCAGAATCAAGACCATCCAATCCTATCACTGTATCCAAGACTATCACTGTTCTTCTCAGAAAATAAATTTGGCTCTTTTTCATATTATTACTGAAGAGTTAAAATAACACATACTCCAGCAACTGTGAAGATGTCTAGAATTGTTAGTTTTCATACAGGAGGTGAAGCCAGGTGGTTAATTAATTCCATTTTCTTCCAGAGAGTTCACATAAACGCAGTTACTGTGAACATAATTATGAAAAATGTACAACATTTTAATGTGTGGGTATGAATATATTAAAGCCTGTCACGCTTATTTTGATGAGATGGATCATCTCAAAAGGGCTCTTTCTTCCTGACAAAAAGGTTCCCCCTACCATCACCCACTTTTTAAATAAAGGCATACAAAGACACTATCTGATACCATCAGGTAGTTTTAAGAAAGCTTAAATTTGTAACATGACACATCCACAAAGCATTTAGGGCTCATTCATTTAGACTGTTACAAGAATAATAACATACATAGGTGGATAATTGGTCTTATATTACATCAAATTACATCAACAATGGTAATAATGGTTGTAGAGTGCCTGTGTGTTGTTCAGTAGAAGTTTGGAGGTGTTTTCAACTGATTAGTAAATCACTTAAAATACAAGTTCCTCCATCACCGATTTCTATCCACTAGGTTCAAATAAAAGGTGTGAATCACCAGGAATACACAGATTGCTCAAAACTGAGAAAGCAGTAGACCTGCAAATTCAGTATACTAGTAGATAGACAATCACTAAATTATGTGGTTTATGGTATGGGAGACTGGAAGAAAGATAAAAGAGGCTTAAGCACCTGAGAGTTTATACCAAAAAACAGAGTGAAAGAGAAGACCAAAAGGAATACCAAAACAAAACAAGCTGCAAGACACATTATTTTTTGCCTACACAAGTATTTCTGCGCCTCTTGGAAAATTTTGTCAGATCTTCAGTAGGATAGAAAAGAGACAAGACTTATACCACTGCATAGACTTGGAATAGGCTTTCTTTGTGAAATAAAAGCTGTCTTTTAGTTACATTGATTGAAAACATACAAGAATTTCTTTTTTTCTCTACTATTACTAGAAACCATTATGTTAAATTACACTGCATCATTTTAAGAAAAAATATACCAGAGAACATTTAGCAGCTCCAGTCACAACAGTGCCAACTAATTCACTTGTTCACAGTTCCCTTTCCAAAAAGAAGGAAAGAAATATCCAGATAAAAGGTATTATTTGCCTCTTGATTATAAACAGTTTTAAAATAATAATTTTAGACACCGTGCGTTCAGATTACTCTTACCATGTCCTTTGCAGTTCTATATGTTTGGACACATTATTAAATCTGTGGCTGTTCATAGTAAGAAATGCATGCCTTTGAGCAAAAGGTCAAATTGGAATGGTCCATTTAAGATGTGCCGCTGTACTATTCTAATTCTAGCTAGACATAGTTTTTGTTTCCTAATACTGTTTGCAAAGACAAGTTACTTTCCCCCTGTGCTCATTAAAACAGAAGATAAATTTGTATTTTCTTGATTTTGAAAGGCTTCCTAGAAACATGATTGCATAAAGCAATTACATTATTATGGGATTGTTTTATTATTCATTTTTGTCTGTTGTAATTTCAACCAGGGACAACATGGTGAGTTAATGTTGTGTTCTCTCACTTTATTACTTTCATGATCAAGTTGCACTGGGGAGGAATTTAGTTTCATTGCATCTAAAAAACTGCTCATATCAGCATGCACATTTAAACTATTTACACATCCTCTTCTACCCTCACTTACCTCAAATTTAGCAGATTTCTTCCTTTTAGAAGAAATCAATGCAATACATTCTTGGGTCAGAATAAAGTTCAGATGGGAATTCAAATAGCAAAAAAGTGATAAAAAGGTGGGCTGACATCTATAATTACAACTGTATTCAACTCCTACAGAGCCACAAATCACATCTCAAGGAAGTGAGATATAACTTCTGTACTACTGCTACTATCTCAAGACGAATCACTCTGTAATGGTCCAGCAAGAGTCCAGCAATTAGCATGAACAGTGTTCATTGTGTATCACCATCATTTTAAGTAACCAAACATTTTACTTGAAGGAACAAGGATCCTTTCTCTTCCTGAGGGCCAAACAGAGCACATGAGGACCTTGGGTGGGCCAAGCTTTGAACGCAGACCTTCACATTATTCAAGAACATATGAAAAATACATAGCCTCAGATCACATAAAGTTAAGTCACTGACAAGTCCATGCCTTCCCCTGCTCTACAACAAGGCAACTCTTTCAGTCTGCCAAGTGCCAGACTGAAACTTTGGGATTTGGCAACTCAAAGCAAAAATCATTTCATTTAAACACAGTGTTGAAGCCAAGACCTAAAATGACACAAGTGCCTTGAGCAGCTATGCGTTCTGACTCCTTATCAATACTTTCAGCTCATTATAGCCTCATGGCTTCTCCATGCCAATACTGTTTCCCTGATTCATGTCAAAGATAAACACATGTTGCTAACTTTTCCAGGATAATTTTTTTTTAATCATTGCTTCTCCAGGTAGCTCTTCAGTTAAAAAAAAAAAAAGTCACAAAATAATAACAAATTAAAAAAATTAAGATTGCATGACACAAGTTCTTCTGTACTTCTCTTCAGTGTGGGCCATTTATTACATATATTCTCAATATGGCATATCTGAACTAAACAGTATTCCAAAAGATGATATAACTTGGAGTCTAGTACAGGTGAATCTAAAATAGATATATATGAATATGCACGTCTCCCTGACAACAATGAATAAACACTAGAAATCTTAGACAACAGGCACAATATCAACTACTAAAAGCAGCAGTTTTACAGCAAGCGATTACCGAGGACTAAAAACAACACTGTTCTATGAATAAAGCAAAGTATTAGAGATCAAGAGCATTGCCTTACAAATAATTTAACAATTTTTTTTTCCTGGTCAGTTCTATGTTTTGTGGGTATGGTCTTCTGGTGAAGCAAAGACATAATACATTTACTCTTTTGTCGTGAAATCAAATGTTTTGGAGTACAGGGGTATAAATTTCAGTTAAATCTTGCAATGAAATAAAAAACTTACTTCATGCTAAAAGTTCTACATGCATCACTTCAAAAGAACATGTTTCAACCGAATTTTTTCCTCCTTAGTTATTTCTAAGATGCAATGCGATGAATAAAGTATGAACTGGCACGTCATATCATATAAATACTTTTCAGAAAGAAAAAATACTAAGTATATCTTGTCTGGGGAAAAAAAATCCCTTTGCTTAGGACATTTGGATTCAGTTCCAAAATATATGTGCTGTCTTAGGCAACTTATTCAATGCCTTCATCCCTTGGGCCTCTTCAAAATAAGCCTCTTGTCTATTTACACTACAAACTGTTTGGAGCATAAACTAAGAGCTAAAATTTTTCTAGGACTGTATACTTCCTACTACAACAAGGTTCTCACTTCCTTTGGGGCCTTTATAAAGTGGAGTCAGAATTAATAACAACTTTGTACTAATCAAATTATAAACTCTTAGAATTAGAGAGACAGATGAGAGAAAAGCCTCAAAAAGTTAGCTTCAGAATAAATGTATGAATATAACTCAATTTCCCACAGGCAGTTTGGATATATATTATTCAAAAACTGTAAAACTAGCCATATATTTTCAATTATTTAAAGAAGAACTCTCTAAAGAACCAGAGTTTTTTTTCTGAAATGCTTTATGGTGCGTTTGGTTCTGTACTATAACCAATTTGCATTCATATGCAGGGCACAGTGGGAGCCGCAGAGAGCCATCTCACAAGTCCACAGATGTTCGGCTTCGTACATATTAAACCTGCAGAAAAGAACTTTGACACCCAAAACCTACCTATGGTTCCTGTTAGATTTTATGCGATGGGAAACCAAATGTTGCAGACTTCCACAACACACCATATGGATTCTGCTTCAGGGTGGCCCCACGTGCAACCTATTCTTGTATCAGCAATTTCCAAGAGCAAGAACATCTGCCTTTGTTTTCTGAAAGCAAGGAAGCTTCTACAGGGAAATTAGACTACTCTGCTAGCTCCAATATTCCGCATCATACACTGATGACAAATTTATTGAACCAGTTCCCCATCAGATACGCAATTGATATAATTTTGCAGCCATTTAAAAATATAGTTCAAAGAGCTTTTTTGTTTAATTTTTACCTCTTCTGAGGTGAACAGGACTAGTCTTGGCAAACCCGAAAGCCCTTTTTCCTTTATCTCAGGACAAAATTTGTATCTTGCTAAGTTCATAGCATACATATTAGAAACAGAGCCACCTGCAGAAAGAGACATACAAATATCACGTTAGCCACAGCCCTAGAACCTATCCCTCTGTCTTGACCTATTAAAGAAAAGAAATAACCACATATTTAGCCTACAGATGCATCTGTCATAGCTTATTTCCTCCCCAAAAGTCTATAGATATAAAACAAACTTAGGGCGCTGCAGCATGCATGGAAAGAGAGTGTGTTTCAATGCTCTTCAGGGATTTTTCCTGAAGGATAAGAACTGTGCCCAAACAGTCCTTTCCAACACAGTATACCCTGCAACAGCTTCTTTCCATTTACACTGAAGTAATGCCCACTCAGCTGCCTGCACCAAGCTCAGCTGTGGCTGTCTAGGAGACTGCTTGGGAAACCAGGCTTCTTTTATCGGGGGAGAAAAAACAACCCAGTGGGCGGTAACTGGAACAAGGTGAGATCTGGAGGGGTTTTATTCACTTCAAGGAACAAAACCAAAATAGTAAGAAAAATCTTTATATAAAACTAGCACAAGAAGTACAATTCATTTATCATTGACAGCATCTCAGTAAATTTTAATGAAGCAATTCTGCTGTATAAGCAAGGATTCCACTGGAAATATGTATCAAAAGTGATGTGAAGAAAATCCATGCCATTAATACCTTTTTCTAAAAAAATTTACAGGATCTTAGTTTATTTATTATTCTACTGCTCCCATGAAGGCTAGAATTACCAACTTTGGTTTGGTCTTGCACAGGGGAAGAGTGGTGTAAATCCATTTACTCATTTAATCTCTCTTCTGACCCCCAAATTTGACAGAAAAGTTCCACATCTAGCCTAAAAATTTGTGGAATAATATCATTATGTTTCATTATTTCAATACAGTGGGATGGTATGCTACTTAACAGAACATTTGAAAACCATGGGTTATCAAGAAATTTAAGAAATAACTGCTCGGCTGGTCTTATAACATTTAAAAAAGAACTATCAAATGCAAGGACTTAAGCTAATGACATTCCCACTAAGATAAACTAAGGCAGGATACACAGATCAGTGCCCTCAGGCACCACTGGTTGCTGTCTAGCATATAAATCAGCTCCATGTCTGTCATCAAACAATTTGACTCAGTGCAATGAAGCTGTTGGTATTGTTGTTAATAAGGTCATGAAGGGCATCCATTACAAACAATTATTTTCCACATAATTATATTTAACACAGAACTGTTTCCATTCATTCACCAATCAGATTCACAGAATTATTACTAGAAACACAAGATAAGCCTGGATTAAACAGTTGTATGTGTGCAACACTGCATATTTGCACGCAGTTTCAAATATTCTACATAAATTCAATGTTCGTGGAATTACTGGTATTAGTGGCTTATAATGACTCAGCTTGAAATCTAAACTGTTCCTACCTGGATTAAATATACCATCCCCTTCTTTCCAGCCTATGAACTCAATCATTTTCTTGATGACTGCTTCTTCCACCAACAGAAACACAGGGGATACTTCATATGTATATCTGAACAAAAATAATAGCATCATGATTGGTATTAAGACTACAGAACTCATGCCACAGAATATTGCTAAAACTAGATAAAGGTTACTCGCACCTTTCTCTAATCTATCAGAAGCTGACCACCAACAGTAGTAGAACTCTAAACTAAAATTACTATGCATCTGACCCTCTACAGCAATTACTTAGTTCCTGACAGCATCACATTGACACTTCCACTCAAAGTAATACATCAGTTTGCTTTCAATATAGGTCACACACATAAATTGCAGCTACAATGATCTACTGCAAACAACAATTACTTGGTTTTTAGGTTTTACATTTGCAAGTAAACAGTAGACAGGTAACCAATTGTATTCACCTCCACAGAATGCTTCAAAGGAAACAAATGGCTGAGTAATTCTATTATTATTTAGTGCATTTTTATGCACTAAAACTGAAGAAGTATAGGTTTAAAAGCACTGAAAAACAAAGATCTCTCCTTTTAAGTCACAACCCACAAACGAGAAAAAGGCCTAATCAACTTAGTCAAGTTTCCGGTGAGCTATTCAGCCAGACTGTTTTCTCTCCCCAGTTTTTGCACATTTCCTACCTCCTTGGTAACACTGAAAACAGAAATCAGAAGGAGGGAGGGGAGCCTGTTATTCTGAAATGCATGCTAATTCATCAAGAGGACAAAGAAAGACACTTACACACTTGGGTTCAGTGCTTCTGTAATGAAACGAGCCACTAATGAGTAATAATCCGTTCCAGCATAGAGCTGATTGAAAAATCTTGGGTGACCTGAAAATACAGATGAAAAGCCGAGACAGCATATACATGAAAAGAAAATATATCACGTGTTCTCTCAGCTGAATGTTGATCACTGCAAACCACAATTCACTCCATCATTCTCTCGGTATTTTCTGGACTTGCTGTCCTTTTCTTAGGTTAAGCAATCCTTTGAAAGTCAATTTAACAAACACTTTCAGGTCCCCAAACAAGGTTTGAGAGATGGAAGTAGTGCACAGATGAATGTGGGTTGCTCACAGGTTTTACAAATCAAAAAAAGAAAAGGGATTGACAATTGTGTACACACAGTGGGTTTTAACAGTGGTCTTGACAGGCCACAATGGATGTTCAGCCAAATCTTGCTAAGCAATAGAATACAAGAACCTGCCACTCCGAGGCAGCTGTGCCTGTGCTCCCATCCAAGTCTCAGTAATGATAGAGTGAGGCAGTATAACAGCTTGAAAAAATGTGCTGCAGACCTAAAATTACAAGGTCAGTATTTACATGCTTGAAACACTGAGATATAACTAATTATGAGAAAAGTCTATACTACTGCTGACTATAAAAAACAAGTCACTTCAGCAGCGGAATAATCACCTAAATTTTAATCCACAGCATAGCACTTTTGCATGCAAAAGCAGGTAAACCGTATGGCTTCGTATACATTACATCTGAGGCTTCAATAAATGTTTATAGTTAGATTAAAGGCTATTTGCACAGCATGTTTCTATAAACAATATCCTTCCTAAGGTGACATAGTGTAACAAATTAAAATCTAAAGGTAATTTGCAAAAGTAAGATAAACAGAACACCTTCCAGTAATTATATCTGCATATTGTTATATGCACTCCCCCTGTAGATCAGTAATGCCACTTTTCTATGGTTTTCAAAGGCATACATTCACTCTCAAAATTATTTTCTGGTTTTACTTTTTAGCAACAGTGGCAGTAGCAGGAAACACGCCCTGGAAATGTACAGCTAACTATCTCAAGTATCCTTCTCACTTTCCAAAACACAGCCTAAGCTATGCCACATCTGAAATGTAGAGCTACTGATGCACAGCACTATTTCCTGAACAGATGTTGTTCATCCCTTTTTGCTAAGACTGAATTATATTACACACATGCTGCAGAAGGTTTGCTATAGAGAACTAATCCTGCAGAGATGTGGTATACTGTCTCTGAAACAGTGCAGGCTCTCTTCTTGCAGTATCTGGAACAGGAATTACTGCCTATCAGCAAATTAACACCCAATAACACTACTGCACAAAAAGAACAACAGTAAATGCAGCGTAATCATCACTGAGGATGTATGTAGGCAATGACAGTGACTCCAATCCTCACCACTCAGACAGCAGAGAAATCAAATACGGATGTCTTTCTTCTGCCTGTTTTGCTAGAATGTGCTAGAATGCACCTCATACCTAACAAGGTGACTTTCACAGACTTCAAAATGACAGAATCTACCACTAATGTCAATGGCACTACAGGACCTAGTTTTCAATTAGTTTGCCATGATTAGTTTGCCATGATTTTAGTCAAACTTACAGTGACCAACATTCAGTCAAAGAACTGAAACGCAGCCAAATGTTTGCATACTTATACAGGCAGGCAGAGAACAAACATTCACATCCCCAGTTCCCCGAAAGGTAACAGAACCCTATAGACATTATCCTGTCTTCCTAGGTTAGCAGACAAAATAACTTCACTAAGAATAGCATTCCTACTGGTTTTGACGCTGTATTGTATAACATCCCGGCAGAGCTGCAAGAGCTTCTGATTAGATTCTCCAGTATCTTTCATTTCCAGATCAAGAATCTGCTTCAGCGCTTCGGGCGCCTGCCATTCACAAACCTAATGATAGGGAAGAGGGAGACAGCAGCAGTCAACAAGTTAGCCAACAAGAGGAGGCTATAGAAGTACCAGATAAGCACCACATTCAGCACTGTTTTCACAAAACTGCCCATCGCAGTGCAGCATGCCAACAGAAAATATCTCTGTAAAATAAAAATCTCCTGATCTCGTGGAATCTTGGGTTTATTGCGTCTCAGGTATTCCTTGACCATAAAAAAATAGAACGGAAAAGGCTAGAAGGAGGAAAAGATTTGGAGGAATATAAGGTGTGTCTCTTGGAATGCAGGGATGTAGAAAATCAGCCTCAAGTCTGAAAAACAAACTGTCTTGCTCATGGCTTGTGTATTCTAGCTAGGAGCAAGAGACCTGCAGGTAAAATTCTGTCCTTAGCTGAGGATTTGCAATCACACCATTTTCAAATACTCTTCTGCCAAGGGGTAGAAGCAATCTGTGCATGACCAAAGGCAAGCATGCTTCATTTTCAGCTTCTCTTCCCATACAGTCTCTTAAGCAGGGGTTCTGTGAAACTCATAGTAGTTTCAATGTTGCCTCTCCATAGTGGTACCACATCCACTGTTCCTCCTTCTTGAATACCGACACCCCTGAGGAACAAACAAATAACTCCCCCCACAGCAAAAAGGGAAAACACTGCACCCTTTTGTCATCTCAAAGAAAGTGACCATTGTACTCCAAGATGAAAAAACTCATTATATTCTGGCACATATGTATGCTAATTATGTTATTGAAAGGTTTTATAACACGATTTTTCTTAATTTGGAAGGCTGCCTTTTTATTTCAGAGCCAGGCACAGACTAGAAGCAATTTTGAGGCTCGAAGTGCAACAAAACACAGTTCAGAAAAAAACTGATTCGTGGTTCATTGCCTTTGTTACAAATTCTCAGCACTCTATGGCTTTACCTTTTCTGTGACATCATCAGCTTTCTGGATGATTTCTTCCATTATAATCTTACAGGCCTCTTCCACAAACTTCTCCCCTGCTTTAGAGTCCATTATTGGACCATTTAGGATGACCCCATCCACCAAAACAGCATTCTTCTTCTGGAGCATCTCCTGTTTGCAAATACCAACTGCAAGATAAATAACTTGCCATTAGAACACAGCCTGGACAACTGAACCATAAGCGAAAAAAACACTCTTTCATTGCTGAAAGTTTAGTCAACTCAAAGGAAAAAAATGACATCAATTTTTAATATGTACAGAAATCTTAGGTTTTGGTAGAAGAATCTCTACAGACCAAAAATGCATTACTTTAAACATATACTGTTATTATGTAGGTAATAATAGCCTACTATATGGTACTTTCTTCATTCTATAGCATACAAAAGCATGCAAGGCACCTTTTAAACAGAAGAGAATACTATTCAGGTCTAGAACACGATACAGATGGATTAACAGAAACGAAGTGCAAGATAATAAGCGTTTTTTTAGCTGAAAATGTTTCCTACCACAAGTCATCCCTCCTGCTCCCCTTCCAGCTTCATTTCCCATTTATTTATGCTGCTCCTTCCCACCAGCCAGTCCTATTGCTCTGAGTCCTCTGCATTGTTTGCAAAGTGTTTTACTAACTCACACTCCATGAAGACGGAACCTTTTGAGACTGTTGTCAATATCGCCTACCTATTTTCCCTCCTTTCTGCCCTTATTCTACTAAGTGCTGTCACTAATTACAGCAATTTGCTGTGCAGATCATCTTGTTTATTCACTTCAACAATGATCTCTTTCTTTTCCCCCAATTTTAGCCACAAGACGTACTCTCTTGATGTGTTCCATAAACAAATTACTGCTTTCTCCCCTACATTACTTCTGAAAGTACATTCAAGATGCTTATAAGATACTGGCCAACAGTGGCAATGACGTATCTATTTCATGTATTGATTTCATACGGCAAGATCAGGAGCCCAGTTTTAATCAACGTGAGGATAAAGATGAAAGTGAGACATTTGGAGATACTGAAGGAACAGACATTTGAAACAGTATAGGGTTGAAAGGAGAAGCTGTAACTGCCATATCCAAATTATCTAGGTTACAGGCAGCATCTGTTCACTGATCTCACCTTAGAATAGTTAGGACCTATGAAGCCAGGCAGCATTGACTCAAAGGATTCTTCAGCTACCATAAGGATGGTGGAAGAGTAAAGATGGACAAAGGAGAAAGTTCTATGTTGAAAACAACTTTATCTTCTACTTTACTTTTTGCTCTAGTTACAAAGTAGAAAAGAAAAATAGCTTTTTCACAGGTCTACACAAACAACTGAATTTCCAGAAGACTGCCAGATACTGCAGTCTGACACATTTATTATACTTATCATAATTACAGTTCCTCATATGCAGGACGATATAGAAGAACAACAATGCTGCCTAGAAAGATGCATGACTTCGAGGTCCATTGATTGAAAGAAGCCCTGTCAATCCCATGAGTTTTTATTTACAGACGACTCAGAGAAGCTATTCGGCTCACTTTCACTTAACAGGAGAGATGACAAACAAGATCAGATTCTACCGTAAGTTGGAATCTCAGGCTTCCCATAACACTCATGACAAAAGTGACACACACATCCTGCATTTCTAAAATTACTTCTATTTTTAATCCAAAGGGCCTATACACTAAATTTTGCTGAATGGAGTAGCCTTCAGCACATTGCTATAGGAGAGATATAAAGGTTCTTGTGGAACAGATACAGAGCAGGCAGGTAAACAGTATTATATCTTCAACAGGCAAAGAGGGAAAATCACAGACTTCAAAAGTGTCAATTCTCATCATGCTTCCTAGCACACCACAGCAGAGGCACTATACAGAAACTGCAGCTTTGAAAGTTTCTCTGAAAACACAACCTAGTAGGTCAACTTTACAAGACTTAAAACACCAGGTATTAACAAGGTATTAGAAGGCATCAGGTCTTCAGGCAGACAGAACAGGGACTATTTTGGGATTGAGAGTTATTTGTTATATTTTATGCATGAACAGCTGCCTTAAACACTAACCAGAGTTTAACGTAAACACACAAGGAAAAATATCTCAGAGTTGACATCACGTGGAAATGCTACTATCTCCATGTATGTTTAAGGGGTTTTGTTTCTATGGAAAACAGGACAGGATCTAAAAAAGCTACATGGGAAATAAAACCAGATATCGCAGATGTTGATCCTTCCTTTGTTTACAAGAAAAAAACAGACAAGCAATAGAACTCACTAACTCCTTTTTTTTTCCCCTGCTCTGTCTCTCATGTCTCTGCTAGAAACAGAGTTGTGCAAAAGCTTTGTTGGTAACTCCGTCAGCCCTGTTTCTGACACTTTTAGACAGAGATGTGATACTCATGCATCCAAGACTTTACACTGATTTCTTCCAGGGATTCTGTGAAAAGGAAAAGCAGAATTTTACTTTTTCTACCAGATCTTTAGGTGTCCAGGTGATGGGTCTAACAACAGCTCCCAATTTGAAGCACGTCTGTTCACCTCTATAGACAATTTTACAGCCTCCACAGGGCACTTTGTGGAGACTGAGGATGAAGATATCCTCTGGAAAATGGGCAATAGTCTACACCTAGACCCAACACATTAGAGTTGGGCACAGTCTATGAAAGAGAAAAGCAAAGTAGAAGGGTCAGAAAGAAGGAAAAGAGCCTTCATTTCAGCTGCAGTTTACCTGTATAAGGCTTCAGCAAAGAGTTCAGGACTTGGCCCACATTGTATTTCATGAAATAATACATCTTGAAAGTATTTACCACTTTCTAAATAATTTTTTGGTTGTCACTTACCATTTCAATCTGAACTTGCTGAGCTGTATTATACCATAAGACTATTACTAGAAATTAACAAGAACAACTATTTCACAATCAGCAGCTAAATCAAGCACCAAGCACAGATATCTTTTGGGGTAAAGGTCTTCAGGTTTTGCAAACCACTATTGGATATAAATGCTATTCCCATCCCTCATGATTTTACTGCAAATCATGTGATAATTAACCTTCTACTTATAACTGCCTGACTTCTAGAGTTCTTATGAGAAATCCAAACTCTTCTCTACTGAAAAATAAATGTTTCCTCTTGGTTGCAGTAAAAACCTTGAAAAATAAAACTAATTAAGTGACCAAAGTCTGAATTTCCATCACTTTTTTTTCTTTTTATTACTTTTTTTCAAAAGATACTATGACAAATTTATTATGTTTCGGATGAATGAGCCTCCAGAAAGATTCAAAGTTCATTTTTTATGTCACAGTATCCAAGTTAAATAGTATGCCTTTAACACCTTTTCAGACATCAGCATCCAAGCTAAGAAATGCACACACAATCTGTATGAGCTGATAATTTTTGTTGTCTCCTTGAAATAAAAAAAAATAAGAATTAAAAAATGTCATACCTCAAATGCTCAAAACATTATTTTTCCAAGAATTTTGTGCCTTTTACATACCTGTCACACACACTTGACTGAGCTAAGGGAATGCATTCCACACGGAACCCACTCATAGAAATGGCATCTCGTCACACATACCTTTTCTGTTTCCAAACGTGATAGGGAAACAATCTAGAAATGTGGCTGCAATTTCATTATTTTCTATTTAAGCACATAGAAACAGAATCCTAAGCAGACTAAGAAAACAGACTTCCAGAAAGTATATAAAATGTAATTTCAGCCAAACGGCTCCAGGCTTGAAACAGAACTAAAACTTCACCAAAGGGAAGTGCTTTAAATTGGAATTAAGGATTATTGACTGTTCAAGATATCCTTCTGCAAAAGAGAAGACTCGATCATCTTCCAGTTGAAGGCAGTTGGGCATTTAGCCACCGGCTTCAGCAGCAGCAGAATCAAGCTCATAATTCTCACATTTCATCCTGAATTAAATATTCTATTACAGAAGCCTACGGATTTCCAACCAGGATTTCATTTTTATAATCAATATTCTTTTCCCAGCAGAAAAAATAAATTAATCGGAGCTGAAATAATACACAGAAAAATAAACCTTTTTTTCAGCTGTTTCTGTATCTTTATGTAAGCACTACCAAGCATTTTTAAAGCTGCATCTGTGTTTCCATAAACATATACAGAAACTTTCTCTGCTACATTCTTGCACTACAAAAAGAAACTGGAGCCTCATACTTGGCACATTCTGGCAACATTTGGGAGAGTAGAATAAATGCCCAAAAAGATTTACTGCTCACAAGGAAAAGGCAGAAACAGAAGGGGGTGGCTGTGAAAGAGTAGCTTGTGCTTGAATGCCAGAGTCAAATCCCGGTGACTGTACGCTGTACTAATGGTCCACAGATCATTAAAGTCAATGCAAAAGGCTGCCTTTGACCAAAAACTGATTTCTGCTCTGTAACAAATGCAAAAATAATTGCCAGCGTTAATCAGAAACAGATTCTAAACTACTCATCTTGTATCATCTAGCAATGGTTCTTCTTTCAGAAGACCTCAGTATTTTCTTCCGGCGTACCCAGCAAAAGAAAACAAGTGAACTTCAGTGTTAAGACTCCACATCACTATGTTTAATGGGTTACTGTGGTGCCATGTCATGTATCAAAGTATGAAAACCAAAACCTGCCCCAGGCTATACACTTACTTAAGTCCCTTGGCATACAAAATCTTTAAAGACAATTCTGTTTCTTTAATCACTCCTTTCTTTACGTCTGTGATTGAAGTAAACCTACACCAGTTTTAAGGCAACATACACTGTTTCTTAGTAAACTCATTTCCCAGGCCTGTTGCCAAGTAGAGATGCAGGTTTCTTGGAATCCAATATATAGGTTAAATTGGTGTCCTGGTAATGCTACTCATATGAAAAAAAAGTAGGCACAGGTACAGAAGGGCTCATGCAATTGCCTCTATACTACACGTTCTTGCAGGTTTATGGACCAGGTCTGTGGACAGGGAGCAAACTGGGTACTTCCCTTTGGAAGGTCTGCAACAGCCCCTCCGTCACACAGGAATCCTCAAATGTGAAAATGCAAACGTGACCTTTATAGAGCAGGGCCAGAGAAAAACAACAGCGCTTGTGTCCAGGCTCAAAGGGTCCTCAATAAACTCTCTGAGCACACTGCTAGGACTGAATAGCAACAGTACAAATGGGTCTTATTCTCCATCTGACACCTGAATTTCCCGTTCTGAAAGGAAAGGTTGGGACGAGAGAGAGAAATCTGAAGAGGAGCCCCAGTGATAAATATCTGACACGGAATGCAAGGTCCATGCTAGGAGAGAGGTTCTGCTTTCACAGATGTTTCCAGAGTCCTGAGGGGGCCTCCTTATTAGCTGAATGTTCATTACACACTGTGCCCACTCACTGTGTGCCAAACACTTGCTATATGTAACTGCACTAGGAAAAAAAGAACCACAGAAGGAGACAAAAATTAAGAAAGAAGAATCAGGAATTTTTACACAGCCAAACCTCAGGAATTTATGTTAATGTTTAATAATGACTTCTCAGTGCTCTGACCAACTAACTACAGGAATGATTCATGCTGTAACATTTCCAATTAGAAAGAAAAGCTGTTGAGAACTGGAACTCAACTTGATGAGAAACTGAGAAATGGTAGATGCCAACTATGAACTGGAAATCCCAACTCCCTGACTCCAATGAGGTTCTCTCAATTTACATGTTCTAATTTTAAACATCTACCAACAGTGCAGGGAGCATCCGAGAAACAAAATGGCTTTTATTTTAATTAGAAGTTGCACATTGATAATGAACATGTAATGAACATTCCTTTTTCTAGGGAAAAATGAATATATTCACAACATCCAAGTCAATCACAGGGACTATGCATGGGATAGCAAAGTTAACTTCAGGAAGTTGACTTCAGACACAAGTGACGAATATATGTATGACCTACACTGAATATAAAGAATCTCTGAGATATCAATTTTTTCCAGCAGAAAGCAGTGAAGTGAAAATACAATTGTTTTCTTTTTTCCAAATGGAAGTCCTGCAACTTGATTTAAAAGAGTATACGACAGCCTGTAATTTCATGCAAGAACTGTATTTTTAGGCATAACAAAAACAACTTTTAATTCCAGTCTTTCAAAAATCAGCTAAGAAAGTAGTAATTTACTAAAACTGAGTTTTCTGAGATTCAATACAAGTTAAAATGTAAAAATAGACTGAAAATCTAAATTTAATTTTAGGAAGTTTTATCTGTACATTCAAGTTACAGTCAAAACAACTTTTTTCCTCTCAGCTTTTCTTAATATCATAACCAATTCTATATTTTCTGTTTCTTACAAAGGATTTTCAATCGCTGCTCACTAATTCATGTCTTACAACGTTGCTCTGAGATACACCCTTTGTTACTAACATGGGGAAGCTAGTGCATAGTAAATAGAGATGTAACTTTTCAGCCCACCAGGTCCTCTGAACTAGTTCCAATGCAGACATTCATAATTTATGAGCACATTACATACATCAAAGATGTTAATCCACTTTCAAAATGGAGCAAGGTGCCTTGTACAGACCATTATAAAGTTGCTGGCCAGATCAGCAGAAACCAGCCTCACAGCTGATGGACTCAGTCACTTCAGGTCACACCTGCCTTGCTTTTCCTGTGTGGT
Organism: Cuculus canorus; assembly: GCF_017976375.1. Taxonomy (NCBI): domain Eukaryota; kingdom Metazoa; phylum Chordata; class Aves; order Cuculiformes; family Cuculidae; genus Cuculus; species Cuculus canorus. Next base: position 117,489,851 of record NC_071402.1, read on the forward strand.
TTTCAGAAACTACTCCTGAGCTGCAAGAATCCAATCTGCCAGGTGACAATACAGTGGCAAGTGCCATCTGAAGCCACCGACAGTCCTTTTCAAGGGCAACCACCTGGATGATGCCTGGTAGAAGCACAGATCTGATCATCCTATGGATGCTAGGGGTCACCAATGAGACCATGTGATCTCTGCCCCAGCAAGGCAGCCAAAAGAGGCCCAAGCAGAATCCTCACATCCTCTGCAACGACACTGCACCCAGGATCCCAGTCTTCCATTTTTCCTCTAAGGAAGGCAGCAGATGACTCACATATTTTGTTGGGAGTTCTTTTGACCATGCCAAAACTTTAATGAGTCATTTGAGATCAGCATCAGCACCGCAACCAAACACCAAATACATACAGCATTTGTTGCTTGCTCTTTACCCTTCAGGCAGGTGTAACAGCTTTTTAACATGACATATTGGCCCCAAAGGGGGCTCAGTAATCCCTGAACAATAGAGTAGGTCTGCCTGAGAAAAATTAGTTTAAGAAGCTCAATGTGGCACAAGCTGTCCTGCAGTGCGTCTAGCATAGGGATGCCAAGCCACTTACGAGACAACCTTTCTTGTTGAAACCCTGACATTTGCCAATGGATAAAATCATATTTATGAGGCTTTTCAGCTTACATAAGGTGAGATGTGACAAAGGGCAGGGACATCAAAGCTTTAAAGCCAAAAGCTCTTCCAAATTGTCTAGATTTTACCAGCTACTTTGCAGACTTATTGCTACTTCACTGACAAAAGACCTTGGTCACTAAGAACCACTTTCCTCATCCTATTTATGGCACTGAAAAAAACCCCTGGTTCAATGACTTTTTCTTCAAAGACAACTCTATTTGCTGACTTTCGACAAGTTTTTCATTAAAAAGAAAAAAACCAAGATCACATATACTCAAACAGTAAGAGTTGGACAAATGTACATTTGAACCAGGTCAAAGTCACCTTTTGTTACCCTTAGGGTAGCCTGGCAACACTTAAAACAGAAACAACTTCCACTGACACGTACCCAGCAACAACCATCTGCGTTTAAAATTTATTATTCCCTCACTGCACATGTATAAATCCCATTAACGTTAAAACAAGATAACTTGTGTGCACAGATGGGAGAATAAAAAATGGGGAAATGGCCCCAATTTAGCCATGTCTGCCTAAGTATCCTTGAGCTAACAATGCTTTACAAACAACTACCTCTAAAAATCTCTACAGTTTCTGACACGGGACAAAGCAAATAAGGCCACAAGAAACTTAACTTTTCATTTTGCAAAGCCTGAAAAGGTAGTTTCGGTAAATGTTTGGGATGAGCATTAGGACTATCTGAAATCCAACTGCAGCATTGCAGGAAGTCAGAGAAATACAGACACGTATTTCGGTGTATCCATTTTTTGTGACGTGAACATGTAATAAATACTCAAAGGAATATAAATGGTCTTTATAGAAGCAGACTGCTTACAATAATCAAGGGCAATAAAATTAAGGCACATGAGATCTAAACTGTTTAATAGGCAATAATAGCTGAATCAGTATGCAACAAGATCTCCCAGTGCATTAAAAAGTGACAGTTCTTGGTGATAGCTTGAAATATGCCTTAATCAAGAAAGAAAAATTATTTATTAAACTTCTCAAATGTCAAATTAGGCTTCTTCACAGAACATTCATTAACTGCCAAGAAAATTCTTACTAATTTAAAGCACAATGAACGCACTCACAGAATGGCTTTATTTGATGCAAACTTCATTTCCTGCAAACCCATGTTTCCCTTTCTCTGATGACGTGGTACTAGCAAAGATCCTAGTATTTTTTTCATCAGATCAGATTTTAAGACACCGGAGAGATCCTATCCCTCTGACCAAAATACTAACCCAAGCGTCACATTACCAGAGCCTTCAAGCCACTCTAGCTTCCAGGATGTTTTACCATGCTTCACATTACACCTGTTTGAGATGGCAACACAGCAACACCTTACATGAAAAAAATGCTTGCTGACTCATCTCACCTGTCTGCTGGCAGATGCAAACCACATAACACCCCAAACTTAACACATACACGCTGAGCAGCTAGCAATTACAACGTTAAAAAGCAGCATCCTGCATAAATGGTGGCTGATCCTTTTCTCTTGTGGTTTCTGGCTCTGACTCTATTTGTTGTACTTGATGAGCTAGTAACAACTTGCTTGAGACTGTGCTTAATAGACTCAGCCTTTACACCCCACAAGGGAACATCTCACCTATTTTTCCTGCAAATACAAAAGTCTCCAGGCTTTCCCCCTACCAAAACAACCTTGGAAAGCTACCCTAATGCCAAGTGACTGAAGGATATATGCAGTCAAGACCCATTTCTGCACCTATGAATAGGAATCTACAACATGGTCCCCACTCACACAAGGGATTTTGTTCTTTTTTGTGTTATTGGAGGCATAGCCTAAAGAATCCTGTTACCCATCCCTGCATAGTCAGTAAAGCTGCCCTTGCAACTGTGGTTATAATATGAGAGAAATCAGGCTCAATTAGCAACAAGCCAGAGGAGCTTCACAAGCACTTACTTTCAGTCACATTAAGTTAAAAATCAAACACAAGAGTGCTCCCGGTGCATTCTCAGCCACAACAGCCACTGCAAGGATAACGCTATGCACTGGGAAACGCAATCAGGTCTTCACTGCAACTGTGTCCACTTTGCCAGCTGCTCCAGTTGTGCAAAGCAAACACAGTGCTGCTGCCGCAACAGGCAAGTGTCCTTCAGTCTTTTTCTCCCAGATATTTTCCCATGCAACATTGAAAAGATCCATCATAAAATCAGCACTGAAAGGAGAAAGACTGCACATACCAGCCCAGAAAGATCTAGTTTTAAGCGTGGATGCACACTTGCTAGAAAAAAAAACATTCAGGAAAGACCTTACCACCTCAAGAACCTCAGCCTTCTTTCTCCAATGGTGTTGAATAAAGAGCAAAACCTTTCCTCAGATCCCAAATCACCTAAATCCACAAATAATCAGGTTACAGTCAACATCCCCAGCAAAGAATACAGTACAACCCAAGTTCCTTCACTAACCCACTGATGTGAAGGAAAAAAACACAGCAAACCACCAGGGAAATTATCTCAGTTGAAGGGAACACAGGCATCTTGGTCTTAGCAACAACTAGCAGCTTATCTTTGGCGTTGTGGAGTCTCCCTCCCTGGAGATATTCAAAACTTGCCTGGGCATGATACTGACAACCTGCTCTAGGTGAACCTGCTTTAACAGGACTCCAGAGGTCCCTTCCAGACCCTACCACTCTGTGATTCTGTGTTGTCTTGGCAGAGGATCTTAAGACAAGCTGCATCTGATGGGAATCACTTTTGAAGCTGCTGCCACTCATAGAGTACTGTTGCTGCTTCTACTTGTACAGTACAGCCTTAAGCTACTGTGCATGCTAGAACATACCATCTGCATACTAGAGTTGTGACAGAACTTTACAAAGCTCATTCAATTTACATCAAATTAAGAAAAAGGGAATCACTGTCCTTAAATATTAAGTTTCTGGAGTTCTTACATTCCTTCAATTTCAAACACATTATTTTTGTTTGGAGATTTTCCACCAATGGAGCACTAATGACTTAGATCACCCATGAAAGAAAGAGATAGAACTTTCTGAGACAAGGTAGGAGATGCTCATCCTGGAAGTCAAAGCTTGTTTAATGGCTCAACTATGCTTAGGGTAGAACTAAAAGAAACCTGCTGGATCCCAAGCCTTTTTGACTGATTTCATAAGAGATTCCCAATCTGGGATAAGTGAAAAAACTCTTATCAAGAATATTGATCTTCTGGGAGGGGGAGAGTGCCATCTGCAAACACTTTTACTACTTTCTGACTCAGCAACCAGCCTCCACCCACAAAATCAAGGAATTTCTCGTATCTTAACCTTGCAAAAAATGGCATACCTAAAGCCTAAGCGTACCACAATACAATCTCTTCTCATTTTCCAAGCTTCTACAGTCTTATTATTGTATTAGTCATAGGTTCTCCATGTTCCTAACACTCATAAACATACAGTGAGCTTCTATTTTTCATTGCATAATGATGTAAGGCCTCCCTGTCAGCACAGGTAAACAAGTTAACTTAATAACATATTTATAAAACAGTATCAACTTCTCCCTTCCAAAGACATTTTGCTCCTAAGCAAACCAACCTGAAAAAAAGATAAAAATAAAAAATAAAAATAAAAACAAAAATTAAAAACTATAAAATAAAATATAAATCCAAAAATAAAATACCCTACTCTTTTAAAGAATATTTACTTAAACAAAAATACTGTTCTGTATTCCACCTCTGGAAGCATTCAAGACCAGGCTGGATGAGACTTTGAGCAACCTGATCCTAGTGGAAGGTGTCCCTCCCCATGGCCAGGGGTTTGGAACTGGATGATCTTTAAGGTCCCTTCCAACTCAAACCATTCTATGATTCCATGATCCTTAAGGTCCATTCCAACCCAAACCATTATATGATCTTTAAGGTCCATTAGAACCCAAACCATTCTATGATTCCATGATCTCTACTGTCCATTCCAACTCAAACCATTATGTGATTCCATGATCTTTAAGCTCCCTTCCAACCCAAACTATTCTATGATTCTATGATCTTTAAGGTCCGTTCCAACTCAAACCATTCTATGATTCCATGATCTTTACGGTCCATTTCAACCCAAATCATTCTGCGATCCTATGATCTTTAAGGTCCATTCCATCCCAAACCATTATATGATTCTATGATCTTTAAGGTCCATTTCAACCCAAATTATTCCATGATCTTTAAGGGCCATTCCAACCCAAAACCATTCTATGATTCTACAATCTTTAAGATCTATTGCAACCCAAACCATTCTATGATTCTATGACCTTTAAGGTCCATTCCAACCCAAACCATTCTGAGTCTATGATCTTTAGGGTCCATTCCAACCCAAACCATTCTATGATTCCATGATCTTTACGGTCCATTTCAACCCAAATCATTCTATGATCTTTACGGTCAATTTCAATCCAAACCATTCTACGATTTTATGATCTTTAAGGACCATTTCAACCCAAACCATTCTACGATTCTATGATCTTTAAGGACCATTTCAACCCAAACCATTCTACGATCTTTAAAGTCCATTTCAACACAAACCACTCTATGATTCTATGATCTTTAAGGTCCCCTCCAACCCAAATCATACTATGATCTTCAAGGTCCATTTCAACACAAACCACTCTATGATTCTAAGATCTTTAAGGTCCCCTCCAGCCCAAACCATTCTAGGATTCTATGATCTTTAAGCTCTCCTCCAACCCAAACCACTCTAGATTCTACGATCTTTACAACACTAACCGCACACTCTTTACCCTATACCCCCCTCCACCCCCTATGCCCGCCGCCCTGTGGCAGCAGGAGCAGCGGGCAGCCGCCCGCTCTCCCCGGCTCGCAGCCAGCCCCGCTCCCCCGCCCCGCCCCGCCCGGGCAGCCCCGCACGCCGGCACCGGGCACAGCAAAGGCTTCGGAGCCCCGAGCGGCGCCCGGCGGGGCGGGAGGAGAGAGAAAGCGGGTCTGTCCCCCGCAGCGTTTACCCTCCATCTCGCCTCGGCGGTGGGGAGGCGCCTCCCTGGCGTGACCCTGGCGGCTCCGAGCCGTGCTCTACCGCCCGCCCGCTGCCTCCGGGCGCCTATTTAATACCCGGGAGCCGCTGGCCCGCCGCCAGCCGCCGCCTCCGGCAGCGCGGGGACCGCCGGGCAGCGAGAGCCCTGCGGGGGGAGGCTGCCAGCGAGGGGGCATGTTCAGTCGTAGGGTCAGAGAACGGGGAGGGTTGGAAGGGACCTTAAAGAATTTAGAGTCATAGAACGGCTTGGGTTGGAATGGAACTTAAATTTAACATATAATGGTTTGGTTTGGAATGGGCCATAAAGATCATAGAATCATGGAATGGTTTAGATTGGAAGGGACCTTAAAGATCATAGAATCATAGAATGGTTTGAGTTGGAAGGGTACTTAAAGATCACGTATCATAGAATGATTTGGGTTGAAATTGACCTTAAAGATCATAGAATCATGGAGTGGTGTAGATTGGAAGGGACCTTAAAGATCATAGAATCATAGAATGGTTTGGGTTGGAAGGGTCCTTAAAGATCATGGAATCATAGAATGATTTGGTTTGAAATTGACCTTAAAGATCATAGAATCATAGAATGGTTTGAGTTGAAATGGACCTTAAAGATCATGTAATCATAAAATGGTTTGGGTTGGAACAGTCGTTAAAGATCATGGAATCATAGAATGGTTTGGTTTGAAATGGACCTTAAAGATCATAGAATGGTTTGGGTTGAAATGGACCTTAAAGATCATAGAATCATGGAATGGTGTAGATTGGAAGGGACCTTAAAGATCATAGGAACATAGAATGGTTTGGGTTGGAAGGGTCCTTAAAGATCATAGGAACATAGAATGGTTTGGGTTGGAAGGGTCCTTAAAGATCATAGAATCATAGAATGATTTGGTTTGAAATGGACCTTAAAGATCATAGAATCATAAAATGGTTTGGGTTGGAAGAGTCCTTAAAGATAATGGAATCATAGAATGGGTTGGGTTGGAATGGACCTTAAAGATCGTAGGATTATTTAGGTTGAAATGGACCTTAAAGATCATAGAATGGTTTTTGTTGGAAGGGCCCTTAAAGATTATAGGATCATAGAACGGTTTGAGTTGGAATAGACCTTAAAGATCATAGAATCATAGAATGGTTTGGGTTGGAATGAACCTTAAAGACTATCCATTTCCAACCCCCCTGCCATGGGGAAGGACACCTTCCATCATACTAGGCTTCTCAAAGCCCCATCCAACCTGGCCTTGCCATTCCAAGGATGAGGCATCCCCAGCTTCCCTGGGCAACCTGTGCCAGTGCCTCACCACCCTCATCATGAAGAATTTCTTCTTAATGTCTAATATAAATCTTCCCCCTTCCAATTTAAAGCCATTCCTCCTCATCCTATCACTCCAGGCCCTTGTAAAAAGTCTCTCTCCATCTTTCCTGTAGCCCCTTCAGGTACTGGAAGGTTGCCCTAAGGTCTCCCTGGAGCCTTCTCTTCTTGAGGCTGAACAACCCATCTGTCTTAGCCTGTCCTCATAGCAGAGGTGCTCCAGCCCTCTGAGCATCTTTGTGGCCCTTCTCAGACCGATTCCAACAGTTGCTTATCCTTAGGGGTTCATTGCTGTCTCTGCTTGTGACAAGTATCTCAATAGCCTTGACCTAGTGCCATAAAACCCTTGCTGAGCGTGAGGGGCAGCAGCCTGTCCCACACGCTGCTGTTGCTGCCCATAACAGCCTGACCTGGTCCCACCAGCCACAAAGGGCTGTTTTTTAAGTAAAATCTACAAATGACTTGTGGCTGACCTGCTTATTCCAGTTTGTTCCAGGACAGCAGCCCCATTCAATGCAACCCAGACCTTCTTAATTCTCATCCGTTTGTTTCCTTGTAATTCCTACCTCTTTTAAATAAAAATTAAACATGCTTTCTCTTTGACAAAAGGCATTAGTGGTGGTGTTACAGGAGTGTCTGAAAGCATCCAAAAATTAAATACCAAAGACACTAAAACCTTATGTCTTCCATTGAAATTCAGGCCTGATTAAAGTTTAGCAAAGGTTTTTGGAAGCTGGTGAAATATTCAGGCGTGAATTAAGCATTTATTTACACATAGTATTCTTATCATCCTTGTTTGTGGGGAAACGAGTGTAGCCCTTTTCTAGCTTCAACTGCACCCTCTACTAAGTCATTAATAACTTCTACAGCTCGCAGAAGGTAATTTTGTAGCCCAATAGATATCCTACACAGCAAGAGATAAGTATTTGAACCTCATTGTGATAGATAAGATGGTCATCACTAAATTAAAAGTTCATAGTTGCCCGGGGACAAGCGATCATGGCCTGATTCCATTCATCATGGGTGAATGAAGGACAACCCCAGTCAGAACTACGTATTTCTGCTGCTTTAAAAGAGCTAATTTTCACAAACTGAGAAAAACAGTAAGGGGAACTCGCAAGGCAAAAAAACATTTAGTGAGACACTGAAAGAAGGGCTCATTTAAAAACTCTATTAAGTGGGCAAAAGACTATGATTTTGCAGTCAGAAGACGGTAGCTATCCCTTAGGAGCTCAAAGGTGGCACTTAGAAATAAAAGTGGAAAACAGAGTAATTATATAAGTTATAGTTGCTTTAAAGTACAAGTTAGAATATCAAAAATTGATAGCGAAAGTCAATAGGCAGGAGAAAATCTGTGGTTGTAAGAGTTAGACAAATGAGACATTTTAAGTGCGTTAGGAATAAAAGAAAACCCAGTGGTAATACTGGCCCATCAGTAAGTGTAGCTCGTAAGTGGATTTGTGCTGATGTGGAAAATGTAAATATCTTCAATAAGTACTTCTGTGCTACAAAAGAAACAATTAGTTAGATCTCCAAGGGGCTATGAAGAACTGCTCCAGCTTGCTGGTAATTAAGAAAGATAGGCAGAATGACCATTCTCCTAGAACAAACTGAGATAACTTTTACTTCCAGTTCCAGAATAGATACTTGGGCTCTTTCACCTGTTTTAGTAAACTGGAATCTTTGTGAAATTCCGAAGAGGTGCTAGTTCTACCAGTGGTCAAAAAACTGCAGTTGTAATGGCAGGAAAATACAGGCCAACATCAGAACCCCCAAAAATAGTGGGAATCACAGATTCTTTTTTTAAAGTTTTCAAAGAAAGGAGTAGAAATAATTCCATTTTTTTTATGAAGAACAGATCAAATCAAACTTCACTAAATTCTTTCTTTGATGAGATTGCTTGTTTGGTTAAATACGTATTGATGATTTACTTTTAAGCGAGTCTGAAAGAAAACATAGTAGCCTGTGACATCATTAAAGCACGTGCTAAATTGACTAAGATTTACCTAAATGACTGATGACAAAAAGTAGTGACAGTAAGGAACCTTCATTGAACAGGTATGCTTCTCTGAAAGGGGGCCCACTTCTGAATATGATATGAAAAGGAGAGAAACTGTAAAGGTAATAAGGACCAAGAAACCAAGTGAAGTAGACTGAATTGTGTGGCAAACTGGGCTTTGTCAAACAAAATACATTTACTATAACTAAATCCCTGTAACAATTGTGGAGGATTGTAGGTGCTGTGTACTAAGAGGGAGGCGGCACTTGCTGGAGAAGATTTAGGGTTGTAGTCACCAACTCATCATAAATGCTCACTTTGATACTGGTAGCGGAAAGTATTAATCTGCATCAGGGGAATAAGAAGTAAGGGACATCATTTTATCTCAGGATATATCACTGAAGAGATCAGTCTTGTATACTGTGTTTCTGCCCATGTTTTGAAAAAAACGTTGAAAAATTGTAGTGGGGGCAGATTAAGAGCTGAAAATGTGATTTGAGAATTGAAGAAAAATGCTGCTAAGTGAGACTTAAAGAGCTCAATCTGTTTATCGTATCAAAAAGATTGACTTGATTACAGCATATAAGTACTTCTATGGAGAAAAAAATACTGAATTCTAAAGGGCTCTTTAATCTAGAGGAGAATGGCATAACAACAAGTTGTGGCAGAAACTGAAGTCAGATGAATTCAAATGAAGCATACAGATTTTCTTCTCAGGATAACAATACACGACTGGAACAAGCTAACAATGGCACCAACATTTTTTTTATGGCTTTATGTTCCCCAAACAGGACAAGATGTCTTTCTGGAAGACAGGTTTTATCCAAATGTTTTTTACTGTCCTCTGTGCCTATATATGCATGAAATTCAATGACATAGGATAAACAGGAGATCAGACCATATAACTAAATGGTACTTTGTGGGTTTACTTCACTATTTCTTGTTATACTGAGTAAATATAAGAAGGAGTGGCCACTGGTAAGCATCTGCTCAAGATGATATCCTTTGTCAACTGACTGCAATCAGTCTCTACAAAAAAACTGACTCTCCTGAATGTGTAGGATTTTAAATGATCACAGTACGTGAGACGTTCTTTGCAAGCAGAGCATGAAATATCAGAAGAAAATCAACATTAGTCACCTATTTTCATTTGTCAGTGCACTAAGCTGACAAGATTTCAATTAATCTGGATCACAAAGGAGCTCAGAGGAGCTTAAGAGAAAGCTGAAGGAAAACACAGAAGCATGAATCCATTAAAAATACTAGCCATCAAACTTAGGTAACATGATAATTAAACTGCAAGCTTTGAAACATTGGCAGGCAAACCAGACAACTAATTCTATATGCAATATTACACTAGTAAATATACATCAGTTTTAAATATTTATTGGTTTCTTGCCCGGCTTGTGCATAAACGAATCAAGTTACCTCACCTGAAGCTATGATCCCCCATAATGAGCTGTGGTATGCAATGACGACTAAAAGGTTTGACACTGACAAATAATACCTACCTCTCTGAAAGCAGCCACGACCACACCACTGAATTGTGTTGTGCATAAACTATTGAGGACTACATTTAAACATTAATGAACTAACATTCTTCTTAAATTGTTTCATTTAGCAGAATGTGAACCTGCATCTTCTCTCTTCTGTTCACAGAGTTGGTATGGCAACATTCACCTCAATGCCCTTTCTGTTCTCATCGCCTGTCCCCCTTTCCTGAAGTTCACTACAGGAAGACTCAACCTTTTCATCAAGTGAGGAACCTCCTCTAAACTATGTAGAAAACCAATAGCCAAAACCAAATAGTTAAAACAGAACAGTGGAATAACAATACATTAATTCCTTCCTGAAGGAAGAAAGAACAAAGTGGGAGAGGGATTCATTTGGAATTGGCATGAAAACTTTTTTTTTTTTCAGTTCTGCTACCCCAAAATTCAAAACAAGTGTGCTTTCCAAACAAGAAAACAATTTTATCCAGAAGATACTCAAAGATTTCGAAGTGCCTAATTTTGGTGTGCAAACCTTAACACTCTGTGGATGGTTCTGACTTCCAGAACTTTAGAAAAATATGAGGCTCTTTAAATGTTCTTAAATATGGAAGCTTTCAAAATTACCAGATACTTTTGCAAGTCTAACCTAGAAGCTTCATAGAATAGGGTCTTAGTTCTTTGTCTGTTTCACGATAAATTCCCAACTCCAAATGGAGTAAATAAAAGATGCAGGATTCCTGCACTTGTGAAAATCAGATCCCAGGGCATTAATAATGGGAGCGTAGTGTTTACTTCTATTGGTATCAACATCACCTGTGGAACTCAAACATTAGTAGTCAGATGCAGGTAACTGAGACAGGAAAGAAAAAGCATCAAGAGGTTGAAGGGCATTCATTATCTTTTCAATGCCTAGAGGAATAAAGTTGCTGTGCTGCTAGGGGCCAACAAAAGGTGAACAGTGATCATTCTATACGGTAAAGTGAAGAAGTAGTTAGAGTCTCAAGTTGCAGCATCTGATGCCTTCAAAGGAACAATATTACATTAGCTGGCTGGTGAGATACATTGCTCAGAACATCAAACCTCAAAACAACAAAACATCAGTAGGTGAGGCTTGGATTGTAAAGGCATCAGCAGACACCAAAGCTAGCAGAAGGAATACTGAATTCAAGCACCAAAATGTGGCTACAGGACACTATCTGGAGATTATGTTTTGCATATAGAGGTGATCAAATGTCATTCCCTTGAGACACAATAGGCATCTTCAGATGTCCAAAGGTCACATACACTGTGAAGTTTCTAAGTGGAGGAAAGCACAGTGAGCAGTTCACAAGGGGCAAAAACCTCTGTATCCTTAGGAGGAAGGGCAATGAGCTGTCAAATAGCAAAACCCACTGCTGTCCCTGCTGGTAGTGCCAAGGGCAGGATGAGCAGGAGCCAAGATCAGCTTAAAAGAGTCAGAGACATCCAGTTCAGGCCTGTGGCAACCTCATGTTGCTAGCTTTATCCTCACTTGCTGCTCAAACACAAGCTCACTCTATTTGCTGGCAAGTGATTTGTGGTTTCACAGACCCAGATTAGATACTCATGTTATGTATTTACATGTATTAAATCATCTCTGTGTTTTTCTTGAAAAAAAAAATGTAGGAGAATCCAAATAGGAATATTTACAACCCTTGAACGTGCAGCCTTTCCAGTCTGACTTTTGTTGAGTCAAGTCAATAATAACAATTACAGATCTAACTGTTCTTATTACCATGTTTAATAAAATAAGCCTCACAACACACATTATTAAAGAATGGACTACCTAAGGTGCCTGATCTCAAAACTGTAATACTATTTTTTAATAACTGGTGTGTCTTGTATATTCTTCTTTAATCAACGTTGGCAAATAAGGTCATGTCATATCCCTTCTCTAATGCTGACTTTGTTGGGAGGTAAAAGAATTTAAAACCTCATAGGAGGAGCAACATTGCAGCACACTGTTTCACCCATTGTGTATTAAACAAATATTTTCCTGGGATTGATATGTGCTCTAAGAAAGACCCCTGTGATAAAATAATACTCTAACAAGTCTCATTACTCAGCTTTATGAAGTTACTTGCCCCTTCTGTAATTCAAAGGGATTAAATGACTCCTGCAAATTAAAAAAAATAAAATAAAATAGGAAGATCAGCCAATCGGAGCAGGGCTTCTGTTTGCTATTTGGTTCAGGCAGATAAAAGAGGGAGCAGAAAGCAATAAAGAAATCACATTCAATAATTGTAACAAATAAATGAGGGTATTCCCAACCTCAGACTCAAATTTTATCTCTAGATCACATCAATTACAAAGAAGTCCTTACAGGCTTCATTCTTATGGTTCATACCATTACCAAAATCTTGTGATAGCCATATAGTATACTTTTGCCTGTTTCTTTGTATTCTAGACAGAGAAGTCTAAGAAAAAAATGGCTAATAAAAAAAAGCAAGGTGTTTTCATCCTTATTATGTGTCTGTACTTGATGGTTTTTCAATAAACAAAAAGATACTAGAAAGGTATATATCGTTTTTGTTTTTAAATTCAAGAATGTTAACATTCTATTTTAAGCATAGAAAGAGAAAAGGGATTACAGAGGAGCAATAGAGAAAAATTAAGAGAAACAACATATACTGCTCTACTGCGGTCACTGCAGCTAATGTGGGCATGGATGAGCTATCTTCAAACTAATGAGGTTGAATATAGCTAAAGAAGTAGCAAAACCAACACAATGCTCACGGTAACCTGCAGGCTCTTCCTCAAGGCTGTGTATGTGGCACATGGTCCGCACAGAGCTACGCACTGCTGCAGTCAGAGTGCTATCATGCACAGGGCTAAAACAGATGACTATACATGATGGCAGAACAGCCCCAAGGTCAGTCCGTGGTTTATCTTGGAAGATAGAAGATAAAATCCATGTATGAAGATTACAAAAGTTGAAGATGCAGTTAGTAAAAAGACACGGTTTCACTCATCAGTCTGTAACAATTAGACTCTCCCACAAAGACTCTTTTCCAGAATCTCTTATAGGTATTTTCTAATCAGGCTTCACTTGATATTCTTGAGACAATAATCTCTGAAGAGCATGACAGTAAAGGTGATGAGGCAGAGAAGGGGCAAACTCTACACTTTCACATTTTGTAGTTTCAGGAGTCTTAAGAAAACCCTATATAACTGGTTTTCCACATAAAGTAGCTTGCATGTTTGTTCCCCTCAAAAAAAAACTAAAACAAAACCTCTTGTGATTTTCCAAAAGCATAAAAACTAGGAAATTTTGAGCAGACTAAGTATATGCCATCCTGAAATACCTTTGTGGCAAAAGCTGTAATTGTCACATTAGCAAGCCAGAAAATAAAAGCCATGAATACTGTTTCTAGACTCAGAATTTCTACTCTTTGTAATTTGCAGCCACCAGAAGGTAACTTGATCCCAAGAAATGCACCCAAACAGGTCTAGCACTCTATTCAGTTTAGAGCATTGTAGGGTACTGTTTGAAGGCAGATACAGATACTGTAGAGTATAAGTGGAACAAGGCTACACTGTTTTCCAGGTCAGGTTACCATATTAAGTAAGGAGGCCTAATGCATGAGCTTCCTGTCTCTGTAAACTTCCGGAAAAGAATGAAGTTTATATAATTTCAAGGCAGATTTTGTATGAATTCTTTCTTGTTGGAAAACAAGAGTCATGGACCACATAACATTCAGAAGGATGCAGAGCAGCAGGCAAAGTCAGAATCGTAATGAGCAATGTTATTTAGCAAAAAAGGAGCCTGTGGGTTCTGCAAATGATATGACTCCAACAGTCACTTGCATGGCAAATGCAGAATTCTCTGTAGAATATACATCAAGCATAATGAAACCGCATTCAGAGAGAAATAAAACCCACTTGTTTAAGCCATCTTCATATCTCGTGCAACCTTGTACAGTGTCATTGCAATGAATACTGTGTCCTGTATTTGTGCAAAGAGCTGCTATGGCTAAACAAGTCTGAGGTAAAATGAAATCTGCCGTATATATCTTTTTTGTTTTTAAATTCACTGTAATAGCTGATGTCACGGCTGGGGCACAGTGACTAGGCACAGGCAAAAAGCAAACAGATGCCACCAGCCCACACCCAGAATACAGTATTTAGTTAATCATAACATGTTTTAAATAACGTAAATACTGCATGTAGATTGGAGAACCAGTGTCAGTTAGGTGACTTGCCACTTCTCTGTCTTTCAGAAGAAATGCAGCAGGGAAGGACTAACTTCCTTAGGATAGTATTAGCTCTATAAAACCAGAAGATGCTTCTGACCTATGTCAAATCTCTCATGATAGCAGAGGCAGGTGTTAGTAGTTCAATGGCCCTTTTGTCCTTCTGTACACTGTTGGTTGGTTAAAAAGCACAGCTATGCCAAACCTTTTACTGTGATAACTGGAAGTGGTTTTAGTATCTAGCCGCCCCCTGCAAAAGGTAATGACTAGTTGCTTCCAACGGCCACACATTAAACTGCAATTCAAGTCTGTCCTGATGTATCTGGTTTTTTGTACAGCTTTCACAACACTGAACTACGTCATCAGCACAAACAGGCAATGTATGCAACAAGCTGGCACTGCAAATTCAAGCTCAAGACCAAGAAACAAGAGATGATTGGGACTTGGGCACAGTACAGTGCATATCAGTAATGTCTGCAAGTTGGGAGTTTCTTTGCAGTTATTTCTCCAGTAACTGTTTTATAGTGAGGAAACAGGTTAGTTTGTGACAAAGCATCTTTTCTGAGATCAAAGGAGATAAACAAGAAATATAAGCACCTCTCAGGAAAAGAATTATGATAAGCAGCTCACTCCTCTTAGCATCTTCAACTCTTATGTAACTTTTCAAGTCCCTGTTGTTAGGTTAAAGAAAACAGCTTTAATACAGACAACAGAGTGTACAGAAAGGTCAACTCAGTGCCAATATCTTGCTGAAAGTTACCTACTACATTCCTGAGAGAGCAAGGATCTGAACTCCCATCTCCTGCACTCTGTGTAATGCCCTGCACATGGAACACTCTTCAGGTTTTGAGACTAAGAATGAGCCAGTAATTTTAAATTGTTACACAGTAAATAGAAATGCAAGTCCCGGCTCCTGACTAGGAGAAAAGCTTATCCCTGTTTCTGTAACTTCTGATTCTTCTTCTTAAGGGCTAGGAAAAGCCCTTTCCCCAAAGGAGGCACCGGTGTAAAGCATCGGCTGTTTCTGCTGATAGAGCTGAGGCAAGGCTAGGACAGGTCTGCCTGAGGAAATAGTAGAGTTAGTCTGCTTAGTCTTTTGTATTTGACAACAAAGAAGAATACAAACACAAAGTCTTACTCTACAGGTGTATCAGGAAGAAAGGTGCCAAAACAGTCACAAAATACAAGGTCCGCCGTCAGTGCAAGGAAAAGAAATCAAAAGTAACTTCCAACTTCTTGTAGAAAAGATGCTAGAACAATTTTACAAACAAATTGAACTTTAGGGAACATCTGACAAGTATATAAATCTCAAATATATAAATATACATACTGTTAAAAATTAAGTGAAGTGAAAATGCATCATCTTAACATATTCTTTTAGTGCCTACTTACATAAAGCAATACAGAGTCGTATATTACACATCTAAGGATAAAGACGCTGTTAAATTATATACTTCACAAACAACTGTGGTCCATTAAAACCAGTTACATTCCCTCCTGAATCATAACTGTCTTCAACCCTATAATGTCAACTGCAACATAAAATCAAAATATGTAATTTTATATCATCTGCAGTGCATCTTACACATAAGTAACCCATTGCTAAACATTTGTTTAGACAAAGGTTTAATGTCAGTGTAGAAGTTCAGACACAGAAAAACTAACACAATCACTGAAAGAGATTCTCTTACCATTGGTATTTAGAAGTGCTAAATCAGTATCTCGAATCAGCATATTGAGTTTTAAAATATGCTGGGGCTACTTGTATTGATATAGATAGTTCTCCTTAATCATGTAGCTATTTAAATCTTCTTCAAAGGTCAGTCCCTATAGTTCAGAACTTTTCAATAAAATTTCTAACATAAATTGACCCTCTGTAGCAAAATTAGGTATCTCAGGTTACTTCAATTTCTTCAAGATGACCCTTAAAGGCCATTTTCTTTTCATTACAGAATCTGGCCACCAAAAGACACCACTGCTGCTATTTTTAACCCTTCTCTGTAAACACATGATTATGTTCTTTAAGCCTAGTCCCTTGTTACTCATTAAATCTACGCTGGCAGAGTGGCAATAAGGACTTTTGCTTCAGTCTGGATGCATTGGTTTTTTTTCAGAAGTCAAACAAATTCTTGAGTGTTCTCAGGACTTGAACAAAGATAACAATCATGCCATTAGTTTCCAAGCAGAAACCTCTATTGATAGCAAACTGGATTTTTTGCTTACAATTTTAGCCCTGAAAATCTTTTACGCTTTATGCTTCCATTTTCTCAGAAGATAGTTTTAAATCCTGTTGCAGTAACTGAACTTCAAGTATCCCAAAGAGTACTCTCTTTCCTTTTTCTTTTCCAAATAAAGTGAAAATTCTTTTGGAAGAAATTTTAAGTATCCAATCCAGCACAGAATCATTAGAAAAATCTCATGGTTTTAATATTGTTACTCTGAGGCTTTTAGCAGAATTCTAATTCTCACAACAATAAAAGTCAGACAGTAATTAGTTTTATAATAAGGCAAGCTATCAAGAAGAAGAGAGAGCTAATTAGTATTTCTCCCTTACCAATCCAAAAAAAAATCAATTCAATAGAAAGGTTACAGCAAAGTGATAAATAACAGGACCATTCAGGGAATTTCCAGAATCTACTCAACACTAAAGAGAATATGGAAGATTTGATATATTAAGGCATTATAAAACCAATCTTTCCCACCTTTTGGAAACTACACATGAGACTTCCAAAGGTTTGCAACTCAGAGATAAGTTTGTGTGTTTAGAAAGTATCTGGTGATTTATGTGCTGAAATGCCAGTTTCTGCCCCAGGACAACTAATGGACTCTTTCACAGCCCTCTCTTTGCTGTGCCCTGCTCCAGAATGTTACGTAGAACCTCCTGGTGTAAAGAATGGGCCAAAGCTTTCATTTGATTTCTCTATTATGACGCCTGCACATATTCCTTCTCTGTTTTGTTTGAAGGCTAGAAGCATATGGAACTTAGTGGCCTTGAAACCCCACAGGGTAATTTTAAGAGATAATGTCTATAATAAAGGGTCTTAAAGTTAACCTGGTTTGACAGATTCCCACCTGGAGGGGTTTAGTTTATAAAAATGCTTAGGAAAGACTAGGTTCTATCTGATCCTTGCTACTATATATAGTCACAGTGAAAAAGAAGATGGACACATACGGTGCCAATATAGGAAAGCCAAAAAACCCTCCTGTGCTAGTCTCTAATGCCCCCTTCTCCTTCACCCCACAGCAAAGCCTAATAGGAAAACAAACACATAAAGTAAGCTTATTTTCAGATTTTTTTTTTTAAAGATTTGACAAGATCTCTGTAATAGTGGGTGATAGGTCAACATGAGATGGGTCTGAAAATCTGTGTACAGTCAGTTGCATGAGAGTGACTTATTATCACTATGTCCATAACTGATACTAATGAAGAACCTCCTTAGGTGTCTCAGAAGATAGAGGCGAATGAGGAAACTGAATGGATATAGAGGATAAACAGCTGTCCAAATAATGATGCATCTTGCTCAGGCATCGAGGATTAAGCTGGTGACCAGGTTTGGGGCCAAAAATTATTTCAGAGCAGATTGGCAGGGAAGGTTTGGAAGATTTTGGTCTCTGTCAATAGCATGAGGCATTGTTTACTTTGTAAGATCTTCTAGAATTCTTCAGAGGATAAATTCCCCTGATAGTTGAGAGTCTGAACACGATGGTAATGCCCCGGTCTCTTCTCTTTTTCTGTGGTTTGGTATGCTTTTGCAGTTCTGCCTTTTGTATGTGATAACATCCGACTTTGATGCTATTACAAGTTTGGGGGAAGTATTCTGTGGCTCCTGGGATATACACAGAGTAGTATTTCTGTTGACTTATCTATACAAACATTTATCACAGGACTGCCTGCTACTGCAAAGAATTATATTTGATGGCTGAAGTGCTTCTATCAAAATCCCTGTTCCTTCTAGGTGACCATTCCAGTTTATGCATTAGCCCACTTAACAGGCAGCTTCCAGGAAGCATGCTCAAAATCTGCCGTGCCTGGACAGTGAGAAGAAAACTAGACAGTCTCCAGAGCCATCAACACAACATAAGCTCAATACTGCTGTTAAAATAAACAACAAAAGCAGAGATTTCTTAGTCTGACTGCAGCTGCTGCTGCTTCCACTGTCTCCTTTCTCACCCCAGGGAATCAAACTTCTCACTATAGATGTTTTCACAATACATCCTCCCGTCTGGCTGCCTGATATATTTACATTAGACTCAAAACAACACAGCTTTTCCATCCACTTCTTTCTCTAGCTGATTGTAATCCTTGGTCTAAAGATTTTAGTCCTTTCTCTCCTGAAATTTGTCATCTTATTTTAGACATTTTTTAACCTCAAGCAACCTACTGTCATTGCCATGTTCACAATTCCAGAGCCAACGGTGAAGAGCAGTGCTAAGAACAAATAGCATAATTGATGAGTTATCTAGATCCTGCCCAGAACCAGTTTAGGAATTACAAGGAGAAATGCTGTACCCGTGTAAGTCAAGAAAATTAATTACTATTAACTGTAACAGATTCGGATTTTTCAGCCATGGTGACTAAAGTTCCAAGTAAAGCATTTTATACTGAAGCTCCCTCTGTGACTACCACCAGAGTATCTGAATAAATTAGCCAGATATTTGGAGGAAAATATGAAGACAAAAGCAAATACACATTTATACACATGCTCACACACACTCTCTTTCATCCATTCTCCTTCTCCAATCCATCAATATACCTGACCCACTTTCTAAAGCCTTGTTGTTGCAGATGTTGTGGATGCTGTTTCAGCTTATTGGGAAGATTCATTCATCAGAAAAATAATGCAATGCAGCAGTGTCTTCTTTTAGGAGCGGCTGGAATTATTGCTTACTTGGTCACCCCAAGGCATTCATAATTGGAAGGCAGGAGGTGTGTGTGCCAAGATAGGCTGTAAAAGAAACACTTTATGCCAAAAGCAGGTTGGGAATGTCTTTGTAAGTACAGCAAATGGTTTCATTTATACCTTAATGAAGGCAATTATCTTGGATTTCTTTTTCATGGTTTGCATAGAAGCATTTGATCTGGTGCAATAAAGACTCAAGTAACATACATTTATGATGGCACAATACCAAAACCTGTTACTTCTGACTGCAACAAATTCATAATTTCATGATAAAGAAAAAAACTCTACAACAGCTCACATTTCTGAGTATTCAGATATGAATCCGAGAATTTAACTTCACAATAACATTAGTTTAACCAGAAGCATGACTTTTCATTAATTTAATTTAAAATTTAAGTTAAACATGATGTGTGTTAACTATAAACCCTGCTCACCAAGTCTGAACCAAAATCACCCTATCTCCCAATGCACCCGATACCTTGTAAGACCAAACAACGTGAGTTTCCACTAAGATGCCAAACTGTTAATGGGAATGGTGGAGGCACAGGTACACTGTTCTTTCTGCCAGGTTTCCTACAGAAATAGTAACTGCTGCCAGAGGGAGGGTAGCAAACACCAATGAGACTATCAGACCTTAAACCAGTGCAGCTCTTTTCTTAGCAACTGACTTAGCCTGAACTGCAAACACACAGTTCTAGCAGTTTCACCAAAAGGGTGATCGGCTGTTTTCACTTGTCACATTCCCTTCCTTGGCCCTAATCTGAGTAGACCTACCTTTAATGAAAGGAAAATAGTACTCTAGCTCCAGATGAAGGCTTGCGGGCAAGGTTGCCCCTCTCTATTCCCTCTATTCCTTCAGCTATACTGCTCACCACATCCAGCTTAGGTTCACCAACAGGACTGTGCTGTGCAGTTTCCCAGCGGGGCACCCTCCTGTCCTCTTCTCTTTTCAGGGACAGGCTGAATAAACCGATTTGTCAGTCTCTGAACAAACCTTTCAGGAGCTTAACCCTTGTCAGAAGGAATTATTACTTGCTACTTACTACAATTTATTACCTGTTACTAAACTGTACAGGCTCTGTGTGCAGATGGAGAGTGGAGGAGGGACCTTTGCCTTCTGTCTGAGGAGCTCCAGGTCAAAGCCAACCCCTAAACTGGTTTGCAGGACTATCCCCATGCATTTCATGCATTTGACAACACTTTGGCCATTCCTGCGAATGACTCAGCTGGGAATTCAAAGTGTTACAAAAGTCTTCAATGTGGCACATTGTAGACCAGTGACTCCCAACCTTCTCAGTACAGGCCTCACTTCACTGAACTCTTTTGCAGTTGATCATCACCAGTGGCTCTCCAGCAGTAACGCTTGACCAAGGCTAGCATCTCTGCACCATCTGCATGTGTGACTTTAGGCCAGTAATACTCCAAAGGTATATGTGCTGAGTTTCATTACATAATACAGAAATATTGTCCATGACCTCAAGTGCCTCCGTACACCATTCAGAGAAGTCCGTCTGCAAAGATCATAGAATTATAGAATAGTTTGGGTTGGAAGAGACCTTAAGGATCACCCAGTCCAACTACCCTGTGATAGGCAGGGACACCTCCCACTCGATCAGGCTGCCCAAGGCCCCATCCAACCTGGCCTTGAACATCTCCAGGGATGGGGCATCCACAACTTCCCTGGGCAATCTGTGCCAGTGTCTGCCCACTCTCATGGTGAAGAAATTCTTCCTTATGTCTAGTCTAAACCCTCTCCAGTTTGTACCCATTCCCCCTCGTCCTATCACCACAAGCCTTTGTGAATAGCCCCTCCCCAGCTTTCCTGTAGCCCCTTCAGGTACTGGAAGGTCGCTATAAGATCTCTGACCCTTTTCTCCAGGCTGAACAAGCCCAACTCTCTCAGCCTGTCAAGATCAAGCCCCAGGATTGGAGCCAAAGACAATGACACACAAAGCTGTACCATAATAAGCTCTTCTCTCATATCTCTTCCTGGGTAAGTAAAACTTACCTCCAAATTATCAAATATTACTTAAAAAAAACAAAACAAAAAACACATATTCCAAAAATATTATCATCTTCATTGTTAATTGGAAAATATTTTAACTGGAATTTTTTAATAAAAGATATGACCTGGAATTCCCAGATGCCTTTATATTTTAACTGAAATGAGAGGATAACTATTATTCTTTTAGAAGCAGAAAAATAAATTAATAAAACAGTCATGACACAGAGGATGAGGACACCGATCCATTTTGTCACTTACGACTTTCTGATCATAAACCTATGAAAACACTACTGTCCTGTCAAGATATAAAAAAAATATTGAACTTGATGAAAATCGTGTAAGGAATGCTAATTAGGCCTATGTGTCTCTGTCCATCCCTGACACGCCGTGTGTTGAACTTCTGCTTCTTTCCTCTGCAACCGAAAGAGTGACATTTCTGACATTTGTTACTGGGCTGCACTGACCATTAAAAAAATAGATGAGGTTACAGGAGACATATTTGTTAGGTCATCTTATTACTGAGCTGTAAAACATGCATCTTTAGGAATGAAGAGGAAGGCTTGTACCAAAGCACAGGATTATGACTACATGATAATAATTGTACAGGAGAGAGTGCCTCAAGACAAAAGCCTGAAAGGACTTGGATCAAAGCAACAATGTGCAAATGCAGTGTTTCAATGGTAATAAACTATTTTGGTCTGAAAAGAAGGCACTTGGGATTGAAACTGGGGCAAGACTCCTAAGGCAAAGGCACCATGTGGTCATAATTTTTTTCCCCTACCCCACTTACACATATTGTCAAGGAACACAACACCAATCCAAAGCCAAGGGAGTAAGTGGAGTAACTTCTTCAAGAAGTTTCTTTACTATTGCTGGAAATCACTAGCCATTAGTAGCAGCAGTTCTTTTCCTTGCTGGTCAGCACTGTCAATAATTGTTGTCATTATGACCCTGCCATCACAGTGATCATCATTACAATGTGTAACACTGGGACTTAACATACCCAAGTTCAATCTTAATAACTAGTACTGTACCCTAAGCAGGGTCAGGTACCAACTTGTGTTCTGGTCCATTATCATCAATGCCATTTTGGTTTTAGAATGCTCCCAGTCCAGTTCTTACTAACACTCCCATTCTCCCACATCCTACCTGGGCTGAGTTTGGGGAATGGAATAATACTGGCATGTCATTAAGCCATTTGGGTTCGATTTTCACTCTTCAAACTCTTCATGTTTGAAGAGTGAAAAAGAATTTAGTCATGTAAACATGAGCTAGGCTACACAATCTGCCCTAAGGGCAGTGAATTCTCCCTGGCCCATTTTATCCAGCATTGGAGACACTACACGTACACAATCTTTACAGTACTGTGCAACAGAGGCCTATCTTAACGACGAATTGCCACACTAATTGCCACCAAGAAAGTCCTCTAGATGTCTTTCATGTTGAATCCATCGGTAGTAACGTTGGGAATTCAACCTTAGATGCATCTTAGGCTTCACAGTAAACATAGAGGTGTATTATCTACCAGAAGAAGGGTTCTCGTCTCACTCTGAGCTCAATGAGTCTCCTCACTGAGACTGAAACAATTTTAGTAATTGCAACTTGGTCAGGAGGAGCCATTTTAAAAAAGCTCTCTGAAAGAGAATAGGTATATATTTAGGTGTGATATAACTAGAACTTTTTCCAGCTGTGGAAGTCATCTGACACTACTCAAGAAATCTGTAAAACTTTTACTGAATGAGTTCAGATCATTACAGTTTAGATCACCAAATTCTTTTTTTTTCCAAAAGGAAGGGAAATGAAAATTAACTGTTGTATTCTGGAGTCGTTAATGATCTCATGTGAACTTTTTCCACAATGTTTATTCTAACAAGGACACTTTCAGCTACTGCAATCCATGCTCAAGTGCAATAGATGTGAATATTTAGTGGTTTTCTAAAAACAATAGTAAAACGGTATCTAACTCTTTTGTTTCAATTTCTTTCCAGGAAATGTTCTCTATATTGATATTTTCATAATGTTATAACTGAATCGGGGATCTGCAAGATATTTTGAATTGTTTTAACATCAGCAGGTAGATGGAATGCTGTGAAGTGGGCAAAGTGTGAAGTCCCATGAGATATCAGATTAAGACCAAGTGAAAAGCAAGGTGCTAAGATCAATACTTGGAAAAGGAAATGGGAAAAAAAAAAAAAAAAGAACATCAAAAGCAAGATTTCTCAGAAATCCCATTCTCTGTAATATCAGTGACCCGTGCAGATCACAATCAGGTTGTAGTCCCGGCAAATGCAGAGGGCAAAGGATGGGAAAAATCACAGAGTTTTCCCAGATGGCTGAGATGAAGACAGCTCTCAGGAAAGAAGAATATACCACTGCAAAGGCTAAAGGCTAAAGGAAGCAGGCAGAGGGCCAAGTTCGGGTCTCTCTGCCAAGACAATCCAAAAGAGCAAATTCCAAGTCCCAGAAATATCAGACAAGAATCCCTAAACAGAGATACCAGTTCAGAGCATATAAGGACATAGTACCCACTGGGTATGCGCACACAGATGGAGAGGCCAAGACTATGAAGTTCAGAGTCAAATTCCCAGAATTCAGTGTTTAGTGTATCAGTACTCAGGCATAATGTTCATGAATCAAAAAGCCTGGATTTAATTTCTGGCAGCTAACTGGAGGAACTCAGAGTCTCAGTGTTACAGTCTCTGGACCTGAAAAAAAAAAATAAATCAAAGTTTTTTTGAAAGTTCGTATGTCAAACAAGTCTGTACATGATCAATTTACAGAGGAGAAATAAACACTATATTCTCTAAACCACAGAGAATCAACAGGGATCTGCACAAGGGGACACTGGTAAATTTCTCAAATTCTGTGATTTATGCAGCCAACGTACTTGTTTTCTGTGCATTGTGCCTTCAGACTCCTTAGCATAACAAACATTTTGCCAGTGTCTTCTGGCTATTAAGGAAGGTATTCACATACTTTCACTGAAGGGTTGGGTTGGGGTTTTTGCAAGTTGCTTCTTTCCCAGAATTCATGTCCCAGTGCCTTCATGTGTGATAGTGGACTGGATCTGGTAAGCCTGTGACAAAGACAGCTATCTTGGTAAAAGGCTCCTGCTGAAGAAGTTCTGAAAGTCTCTTCAAGTACTGGATCTCATGAAAGGGGATAACTATGCTTCATGGTAGCACCGTGGCCTTGCCCCTCCCATGCACCATGTGCCGCTACAGGCAGATTACAGATCACATTGGTCACGCTCATATTCCATCATCAGGTTCCACAAAGCAGAAGAAAGGGCAGGGTGTTTAATAGTGGATGGTTAAGGCATAGGTCAGGCAGGTGAGGAAAGCAATATATGAGGCCACGGCAGGAGCCTCTTGAGCAATCACAAAATTTAGTAGGTCTGTGATTCCCTTAATCTAAAATAAAAAGAACATGTTATCCTTTTAGGGAAAAAAAGAGCTTGGGGCCCCTTAATCCTAATAACAATCATCCTAATAATGGCCTAAAAATAATCTTAATAACAACCCATAATAACTGAAAGGTCAAAGAAGGATTGTTACTAGGTTTAGCTAAGGAAATTTACTTACAGTTTTATTTAATGATATCCAACTGCTTTAAACACTGTTCTCTGGGCTCTCTTGAGCATGTCTCAGAGGTGTTCACTGCTCCTCCCCACTCTAAACTGCAGGGAAGGAACTGGTGATAGTCACCATAGAGCCAGACGTGCAGACACCAACATAATAAGCTGCCTATACTTCATTATACTCCTCATGTATTTGCAGATATGAACACTGCAGGGGCTAGTTCTCAGTTTCTCAGACCACTTGGCAAGCAGGAGACACTCACAATGAAGCATACAAAGAAGGAAAAACAGGACAAGAGGCTTCCTTGATGGAAAATATCTGATCAGATTTCTGTAGTGTCAAAAGCATTACACAAACAGATCTTTCCGTATTCATCTTGTCAATAATTTACAATAAAATTAGCATACACTTGAAATCTCCTACACTTGAGCGGACTAGAAAACTTCTGTGAAGCATTACACAATCGAGAGAGCAAGTGGCTGTTGGATGCAAAGAGATCAGAGATCAAGAGCAGGAGCTGCAGCCAGTACAGACAGAAGGGTAGAATAACCAACTCACACTGATGTCGACTGAAGCTCCGGCTAGCAGCAGAGAGCAGCATGAAGCCACCATTGAATGGAACTTGCTTTCTGATGTGTCAGAAACTAAAAATGTGACAGCTGACAGGACTGAAATGGGCTCTGTCACAGTAAAGGGACCAACTTTATTCTCTCAGTAGTGCTATAAATATTCCCTTGGTTTAACTGGCTTCCAGCAGTAAGGCCACAGACACGTCACAAGAGAGATACTGCCTTTTTTAGCAGGATTTCTAAATTGCAGTTGCAATGACTTGCTTTTAGGGGGGCATGTAGGTGCCAGTTCAAAATGGAAAAGTACATTTTTAAATGGCCTCCTTTGAAGCCCCACATTCGTAGGCAGCACATCTTGACAAGCAGAAGAGAATTATGATGTTTACCAATGTGCATAAATGCACTGTTGCCTAGGTATACTAATATTTTTGCTTTATAGTATATTGATAGAAAGTAAGAAATGTTACCAAGTACTCAGTTTGCCTTATGCATTGAGAAATGCCCTGCGCTCTGTTCTGGTTTCTTGTGCATAGCAGGCTAACAGCTCCCCAGGCAAAGCACAGAAATGCTCTCTATTGCATGTGACATCCTCACCTACCGTGTAAGTTTTAACATACATTGTATTGAGCCTGCTACAACTGTCCAAAATTATAGTAAAGGTCATGTTGATTTCTATAATGACAAACAAAAACATAAAACCTTTGCAAAAACTGTATGAGGAAAGAGAAGTCAAATGTGAAACTTCTTGGTCCACAAAAAAAATGGGTTATGATATGCAAAGCAGTGTGCTGGAGTTGCCTGAGGAAGTGCTACTGGATTTTTCAACAACTTCACTACACCATCCAAACTTGCTTATGAAAGCATCCCATAAAAAACACGTTTCAATGCAATCCAATGTGTTTTCAAGCACTGCACTGCTAACAATCTGGAGTCCTATTAATTAAGCCTTGCAGGTGAAAAAAAAAATCCCCTCCAGAAATAATTCAGATTTTCTAAACTTTCCTCTATTTTGGAGGGGTGTTTTTCTGTAACTTGTACAGCTGGCACCAAAAATACATTACTGTGGTTTTATTGGCATGAGGTTGTGATGGCAGAAAGCTGAGTTGTTTAAGTGATAAAGCTACTCAGTACCAGGTGCACAAAAAGGCTAGAACATTTACACTTCCCTTGACTCTGTATTTACCACCTGTGTTGGGTTCGCATGGCAAGGTTTTGATACCAGGGTGGGCTACCAGGATGACTTCTGTGAGAAGATGCTAGAAGCTGGGGCCAACTGACTCCAGGGCAGACCCGTATGGCCAAGGCTAAGCCAATCAGCAATGGTGTTAATGCATCAGTGATAACATACTTAAGAAGGGGTAGAAACAGTGATGAGGCAGCCGTCCAGCACAGCTCCTTGGACTGCTCAGGCCAGACCAGACTGGACAGGTGGTGGAGACAGAGAAGCAGGATATGGGAGAAACAGTCCTGCAGCCACCAAATATGAGAGAAACAACTATGCAGAATCAGATGCAAGAAAAGGACTATTGCAGAGAACACTAGGATCAATGAAGAAGGAGGTGCTCCAGGCACATGAGCAGAGATTCCCTTGCAGCCCATAGAGGAGACTATGGCCAAGAAGTCTATCCACCTGCAGCCCATAAGGAGTTCCAGTGGATGTCCACCCACAGTCCCTGGAGGTCCCACACCCTAGCAGGTGGAGGTGCCCAAAGGAAGCAGGGACCCTATGGAAACGCATGCTGGGCCAGGTTGTGGATGACTGCAGCCTGTAAGAGGAGAAGTGCTGGACAAGTAACGTGGAGGACTGTCTCCAGTGGGAAGGATCTCACGCTGGAGCAGAGGAAATGTGTGAGGAGTTATCCTCCCACGAAAGAAGGAGAAGCAGAGACAAGTGTGATGAACTGACTGAAACTCCCATTTCTCACTGCCCTGCACTGCTGGAGGGGGAGGACGTAGAGAATATTGGGAGTAAAATTCAAGCTCGGGAAGAAGGGAGGGGTGAGGGACGACACTACCCAACCCTGAAGCTGACAAAGGTAAAACTTCTGGCTGCATCTTCCCCGTTTAGAACATAAATCCTCAAAGGACTCAAGTGTAAACACAAGTGTTCTCTAAGAATCTAGAGTACTTCTGGCCACACACACAGATACTTAATATCACTTGGCAGCCAAGAGCCAAGCCCTGCTGGGTCCCATCAGTTAGTGTTCCAGTCGATGAGTGCTCCCTGTGGTGGTCTATCACCATATCTAAAGAAAGAGCGTTACTCCTGCCTTTTGAAGACAGCTAGCAGATGATCTAGTGCTCCTTTTTTTTTGTACCACAATCTAGTGGTAAACTCAGCAAATTAAGCTGCAGAAAGCATATATTCCATGCCATCTCCTGTCTGAGGTGATTCAAACTGGCCTTTCTGGAAAATTGCTCTTATGACAAATGTCTGGCTATTTTATGGGGCAGGAATCATAGAATCGTTTGGGTTGGAACGGACCTAAAAGATCATTTAGTTCCACCCCCCCCCGCCATGGGTAGGGATACCTCCCACTAGAACAGGCTGCTCAAGGCCCCATCCGACCTGGCCTTGAACACCTCCAGGGATGGGGCATCCACAACTTCCCTGGGCAATCTGTGCCAGTGTCTGCCCACTCTCATGGTGAAGAAATTCTTCCTTATGTCTAGTCTAAATCTGACCCTCTCCAGTTTGTACCCATTCCCCCTCGTCCTATCACCACAAGCCTTTGTAAACAGTCCCTTCCCAGCTTTCTTGTATGCCCCTTTCAGGTACTGGAAGGTCACTCTAAGGTCTCCTCAGAGCCTTCTCTTCTCCAGGCTGAACAACTCCAACTCTCTCAGCCTGTCTTCACAGCACAGGTGCTCCAGCCCCCTGATTATCTTTGTAGCCCTCGTCTGGACCCATTCCAATCATTCCATATCCTTCTTATGTTGAGGATTTCAGAACTGGACACAATGCTTTGGGTGAGGTCTTACAAGAGTGGAGTAGCAGGGCAGAATCACCCCCCTTGACCTGCTGGTGATCCTTCTTTTGATGCAGCCCAGGATACGGTTGGCCTTCTGGGCTGTGAGCGTGCACTGCCAGCTCATGTGAAGCTTAATGGTCCTTAACATCTGTCTCACTGTCTGAGCCTGCTTCACTTTGCAGAAAAAAATAAAAGCTAGCTGGGTGAAAAAAAGTGACCTGACTCTGTCACCTAGTGGTCAGGGTTCTTCCCAAGGAGTTCTCATCCCTAGATCTATAGAAGTGACTCCAAATTTTGCAGCGAAATCAACCTTGGTGAAGGGATGGTATCCTAGGGCGCTTCATGAGGGAATCACTGAGTGCAAAGCATATGCCCCAAATTTTTAATTATTTAACAAAAAAACAAAACAAAACAAAAAAAAAACCCAAACAAAACAGATTGAGGGGGCGTAAAAGAAGTACCATACCTTACCCTCAGATCAGGGAAGTTTCATCGAGAAAGATGGGTTAAATACCATACAGTAGAACAGAACAAAGTGCCCCAGTGTCTCTGCATGCTGGTCCTGAGGTGGTCCTGAGACTCTGAGCTGTTGTGCTGCTGCGTAATTCTTTAAACAAAAAAGACAACAGAAAAAACAGGCTTAAGAAAAATGCATACTGCAAGCCAAAGGGTGGCTGAAACATAACAAATTTTACTTTCTTACAATGTACTTATTGGCATTCTAGTATTTGCACCCAGTGACACTGAGATCCTCTGAGTTTGGTTAGCTTGCTATCCAGCAACCATTTTACAGGTGAAAAGGACACCTGGAGAGCCATTGTACTGTACTGTGCTGTTTAGACAACCATCTTCTGCTTGTTTTCTTTCACAGAGAGAAACCTCTGAGTCATCAGCATCATTACTGCCTTCTTTTTGCTTACCTAGCCTCATTAAAAGGATTAGACTGATCAGCAAGGGGCAGCAATTTAACCGGTGCGTACTTTACAAACAAATCTTCACCAATTTTTTCCATCTCCTCTGATATTTTTGCCACATGAAGAAACACTGTGGCCTGATTTTTGCTACGTAGGACTTCTGTTCTTGAAGAGGCAGTATTTATCATTTGCTGTCTCAAATACAAAATGTGCACATGGTTTAATCCTTCCCTTCACATCTCTATCTATAGTAAGTCTAAGATGCTTATCATTCTCTTGGCTAAGGAACTGCCCCTTACATGGCAGAGAACATTAAATGCCCCTTAAATCCCTTTACAGTAAGAGGAAGACAAGTCACTGAGTAGCAATTAAAATAACTATGGCACTGAAGTTGTTTTCAGCGACTGTTGCACAAAACCTATGGAAAAAGCCAGGATGAGTGAC
Source organism: Cuculus canorus (assembly GCF_017976375.1). Classification (NCBI taxonomy): domain Eukaryota; kingdom Metazoa; phylum Chordata; class Aves; order Cuculiformes; family Cuculidae; genus Cuculus; species Cuculus canorus. The sequence continues at coordinate 117,519,889 of NC_071402.1, forward strand.
ACAAAGAAATAGTCTATTGGCAAAATCTGTCTCTTCAAAAATAAGATAATAACGGTGGCTGAGATTAGTGATCTAAAGAACAGAAAGCACACGTATGCTTATACAGAAATAAGCTGCGAACATCCCTTAGATGCAACGAAAGCCATTTTGAAAAAGCTGTCATATGGTACAGAGCAATATCGGGGGACACTACCCTTCCCATGCAGCTGAAGGATAGATTTGGTCAGAAAACATTAAAAGGTGAGACCCGTTCTACCTCAACAATAAAACTAATGTAATGGCTACAGGCAATGACAACAGTTCCCTTCAGTAGGGAAGTTAGCCTAATTCTCTTTCCTACCCTGCTAGGGCAGTGTTTGGTGCTGACCCAGAAAAGGGAGTATCACCTATTGCCCTTAAAAGCACTTCTTCATTTAAGGAGAAAATTATTTTCTTGCTGTTTTGCTATATAAGCAGTCACCCTGCCTGGCCTGCCAATCTACCTGTAAGCAGCTTGCAAGTCTGATGTGATACCAGTGTTTTATAGTCGAGGGTAGCAGTAGAGAATTCTTTATCTGTGGGTTAGACTGAGCTAATACTTGCATTTCTCAAGTGAATGCTGAAGTCCTTATTCCTCTCATCTCAATGGTATCTCTGCCAGAGAGGTATCAAGGCATAAAGACACAGCTTTTGGGATTTCTGCTTTTCTAACCGGCATCTTAAAATTCTACAGCTATTGTTAAAGAAAAACTAATACAGAGCAGGCTTTAGACGTTCTGTTTATTGCATTTCATTTAGTGAATGTCCTTGCACGGGATTTAAGATGCGGCTTTCTCCAGCAGCAGCAAATATTTTCACTTCTAATAAAAAAAATCATGTTGATTATTCAGGCCAATGGATCTACAGCAACCGTGACATTATTTGTGACAAGTGATGGGAACACCGGGTATTTTTCACTAGAGATAGTAAACTGGGAGACAGCTGAAAAAAAATGGAACCAGCACTGGAAGAGATTAATGAGAAACTAAATGATTTACAAGTACCTTGTCCTCATTTGACTGGGAATTAGATAAATTAACCAAAAAAAATCAATGCTCTAATGAAGCTAAAAAACAACTCCACAAACATATCACAAATGGACTTGGGGACGAAGGGAGGAAAAAAGAGGAGGGAGGAAGAAAGTAAAGAAAGAAATGACAGCCTACATTTAAAATGTGCTTAGCAACCAATGGAAATCGTAACAGAAGGAGAAGCCCTGAATGTTTTTTCCTGAGGGCGACAGGCAGGGAAGGAGAAGCTGGTATATAGTAATCTTCACCTGATACAACTGTTGAAAAGAGAATACCCCATGGGGGGAGGTCTTCTGAGACAACGAGGGCATACTACCCAAAATGCTAGCAGAAGTTTAATTTTAAATATAATAGATTTTGTGGACAGAGGAGAGTTGGAAATGCTGAGGCTAGAGGCTGAGTAAGGGGGAAATTAGCCTATATTAAGGAACATAAAATCATAGAATTATTAAGGTTGGAAGAGATGTCTAATTTCATCAAGTCCAGCCATCAGGCCAACACAACCATGTCCAGAAATGCCATGTCTACACATGTTTTGAACAATTCCAGGGATGGTGACTCCACCACTTCCCTGACAGCCGGTTCCAATGCTTCACCACTCTTTCAGTGATGAAATTTTTCCTAATATCCAATCTAAACCTCTCCTGGTGCAGCTTGAGGCCATTTCCTCTCGTCCTATTGCTGGTCATTTGGGAGAAGATACTGTGCATTTGGGAGTGTTCCAAGATGCATACCTCCCCTCCCTGCCTCCCCTCCCTGCCTCCCCTCCCCGCCTCCCCTCCCCCCCCAAATAAAAGCAAAAGCCAAAAATGTTTCCTACTTCAACAAAATTTTCATAGCCACAAGATAAAAAATAATGATTCTGCACCAAAGATAAAGTTCTATATGCAAAGAAATACTTCTTTAGAACCTGCAAAAAGTTACTGCATAGCAGGTATTTACAAAGGAAATAGCACAGCAGGTTTTCAATAATTATCATCGCCAGATAAATTTTGCAGACACTAAATTCTATCATATTCTTGCCATAGACAGAAAAAAAGCTACAGCTGCAGCAGAGGATGACCAGCAATTTACATGTTAATGGTTCTCCCTCCAGCCTGTTGTTTCAATGACAGAATTTTCACTGAACCTGGAGTTGCAGGCTATTCAGTACTTGGTTTATCTTAATTATTTTAATAGGCTCCCTTCTTGGTTTGTTTACTGTGTCGAGGTTCCTGAAAAAATGGAAAATTATTCACAAAAGACTTTTACAAGCCAGGTCTGTTACCCACAATCCATTAAGGTGATTCAGCTGTTTCTTGTTAATTAAAAGTCTGTAAGATTTTCTATCAGTTTTACCTTTGGTGGGAGCTTGCTGCTGAAATAGCTATGCCTGCATAATATACTCTATTTAAACTACCATTTAACCTGCTTAAAGCTTCTTGCTCTAGCACATAATAGTGCACATTATAATTAATATGTATATTACTATAAGCATATTCTTCTTAAGCTCTTACCGGTCATGAATAAAAAGCAAAAATATCCAGATTTTCTGGTTCAGTCACCAGAGCAAGAAATGGAAAAAATACTTGGATTCAACACTAAACTATTGCTTTTCAATTTGAAAATTATCTTTCATACAGAGCATGTTCAAATATTTGTTCAGCAAGGGAGGGACAGTAAGAATCACTCTGGATGGTTTTAGGTCTTACTTGTAAAGGAAGCTATCAAGCTGCTCTTATCTGCAATAAATACTTCTGTTATAATGTGCAGTAAAAATGCTACATCAGGAGGAGTCAGCACACAATATCCTATAGCTGACGAAAAAAGGCTGTTCCAAGGTGTGAGAAGCACTGTTGTGATTAAGGTTTGGCTCAGATTTAAACCTTGCTTAACTAAATCCCAGGAAAGAATCTCTGGAATACAGGGTATTTATGGAGAAAAACAAGGCATCACCCATTTCTTTATTGTTGCAAGTGGTATCTAAATAACTTTCTGAATCAAATCTCTAATGCTGAAATACTCATGTTTGGAAAATACCAGAACTATTCCTGTCAACAATTCTATTTCTTCTTTTCAGTTTTTTTGTTTCTTTTTTTCAGCCAACATAATTTGCTGAATTAATCTAAATTCAAGACCTGTTGTGACCAACCAAAGATGGCCTGTTTATTATTGAAGCAAGTAAGTGAGCAAGCAAGATGTAATTCTGCTTTAGGTAAAGGCGTTTTATAGGTACTGTGTGTGTAAAAAGGTTAAGGAGCATCACAGGGACCATGAGATGAGCTGTCCCTTCAGTGTGACATATAGCCAATTTTAACAGCATACTTAGAACTACTGGAGAATAAAATTCGTCTCCATGTAGAAAATTGCACTTAAACCTTCAAAACAAGGCTTTAAGTGAGACATAAATGGTAGTCTGTACATTTTTCTGGCTTTTGAATGGTGCTGAATTTCCTCCCAAGAGGTTAGGATAAGTATGAATAAACTTCTGAGAACCTGCAGAAATGCCACAGGTAAGTAGAAAAATATTTGTTTTAATAAAGGCTTTGAAACAGAGGGGTGATGTGGATTCCTCTGAAGGCTGCCCATTCGCAGAAGCACCCTCAGTATTCAGGGAATCTTCTGGTAAGTGTATTCATGCTGTGCCTCCTCACTACTTGGTAGGCACAGCCATAAAAGCTGTGTGGATTTTTGTATTTACTCCAGAGGACTTTCCTTTTGATTCCATTTGTATGCTGAAGTGCAACAGAGCAAAACCATAGTATCTAAAAAGTATCACGTGTACCTGAAGTAGGTTTACCTGGGCTAATTCAAACTAGCATGGTTCAAGAGAGAGTCAGTATTTGTTTTGTTCGAAAAGGAATGCTAACTCTGCTGGACATATAACCATAATAAATTCTTTCAGTAGGGCATTATTAAAAGATTCATAGATATCCTAAAAGTGAGATCCAGGTTTTGATCCAATCAGCGGATTTGAAAGTCAAAATAATGTTGCCATGGAGCAGCACAAAATAGTATTTTGACAACGTGACATTAAAATCCAGTTTTGCCAGGCGCTGACTAATCTGATGAGAGCCAAAGTTGCCTCTGTGCTTTGCACAAAGGTTCTCAGTCCACAGCAGCACAATCAAATAAAAGGAAAAACAAAATGAAGATAGGAGAAAGAGAAATACATTATCCTTCTGTTCTGCCTTAAAGATATTTGCTAACGACGTTGATAGTGTTGCAATGAACCTAAATCTATTCTACGATGTTGTATTCTCAAAACAAACACATACTGATTTATTTTCTTCATATAAACAGTATATGCCTGTCTAGCAGAATCAGCGTTGTAAAAGGAGTAACTTCTGAGGCACAGGGAACTTGTTATGTTCTTCCTCGATTTCTCTGAACGTACACAATAATCTGAACTGTCAGTCTCAGTGGGCAGGTAATGAAGGAGCACTAACTCAACTGCTCCACTGGTAAGGAAATTACTGGTCTCTGTGTGCGAGGACAGCAGTGCATCTTCATTTCTGCCTGAAGAAGGACACCCCACCTGCCAGGGCACACTGGGTTGTGAGCAAACTGCTCCAGCACAAACCACCACCAAGTGGGCACTTACCAGCAGAGTGCAGAGCATGTAAAGCGTTTGTGGAACTACTGAGGGGACAAAATGCCTACAAGAAAACATGGTTGTATTTGAAAAGTAGACAGGTGGAGGTGCAAGAAACGTTTGTAGCTCCACTTGGAGCACCTTTGCAATTCTGCCTACCAAATTCAGTGGGGTCAAAATGCTTCTTGGTCATTTTAGAGATAAACTGGACGCTGTGAGACAAAGCTCAACATGAAATCACTCTGATAGACTAGTAAACTCTAAAAGGAGAAGAATCAGGTTCTGAATGAATGAAAAGCTTCAAGTGCCCTGCCATCAATACACTAAATGAGGCATTCTTAGTTTCCACTGGCCGTAGTACAAGTGGCAGAGATGCTGGTAGATTCAGAGGAGTTCCAGCCACACATAAGGTACAACCCACAACTCCTCATCCTGTGGATAACTCAGGACTAATCTCTGAACTACTGGGTAACACTGCCAGAACTTCACAAAACGTTGCACCATGGGAAAGCATTTTTTTAAAACAAAAACAGAGATCAAGAGGAAGAAACCCCAAGGCCAAACTGTTTGAAATATTTCAGCATCCCACCACATTAATTTCATTACGAAGATCACAAACAATATTTGATAGAACAACCAAAGGTGCCAAAGTGCAAGACATGCTCTTCACTATTAAATTTTAAAGCTTTAATTATAAAAATATCTGATCAATTCTAACTGGCACCTTTACCTTTATGAAAATGAGATCAAGAAGAAAGGGGGCTTACGAGACTGAACTACTTTTTTCATTCATTTAGATCAGCCCTTTGGATAAAGGCAAAGGCATAAATCTTGTAATTAAGAGGGAATTTGAACTGCCAGTGTTTGAGGTAGACAAACTAGATTTGTTTTGTGAGTAAGCAGGGGCTTATAACCTTGGTATGATAGTTAGGACACACATTCATTAATGCCTGTCTAGATCTATAACACAGATATTTCTTTACACATCTGTGTCTTTCATTCTCCAGTCACAGGCTTTGAAAACTAGCTCTTATTTGGCTTGCCATCTCTCTCCTCATCCATTCAGGAAACCAGCTCACACTCTGTGGACTCAATGCCAACTTCACATAGAGGGCTGGCACATGGTCTATGGATGATTTGAAGCAGAAAGGAAACTCAGATAATATACTGTCATTACACTAACCCTTTAAACACTCACAACATTTGTCCCTTGTGACTACACTCAAGTGAATACTAAGAGATATTTGATGTAGGTGGAATTCAGGAATGAGCTAGCAGTCACAGTAGGTATGACCAGAGGTCCTTCCTGCCAGAATCCTCTCCATGGAGAGGGGCAGAATGGGATGCCTAGGAAAGAGAACAAGAACAGAGTTAATACATAGCAATGCTGTCCCAAAGTATCATGGCAATTGAGCAATTTACAGCTTCCTAAACCATTGATGACATATTTTTGTTCCCTAGCCCATGCATTTGCCCTGTCACTTTTGGAACTTGCACATACTGCTCAGGTACAGAGAATGATGCTTCCCTCAGGAGGCCTAATTTTGCCTAACTGTCTAGATCTTGGATGTCTAGTCTAAGCCTTTTCTGTGTTTCCTCTGTCAGCTGGGAGAAGCAGGCTTTTCAGATGGAAATTCCATTCGTCCCAAGATTAAGTATTACAGACATGGGGGATATGTTGCCTCCTGGAGATGCTGTTTCTTCCTCCATTAACTTAGGAGGGAGCCTGAGGAATGCCTAGCATCTGACAACTACAGTTAGACGACACAGAGTCCTTGCCCAAAGCGTGCCTCTGGAATGCAAAGACACCATTCCTGTAAATGGCTGATCCAAGAAACTCAGAAAATACAGTTAAAAGGGACCTTAAGCGAATCCCTTTAACTACAGAGATTCTCTGGCCTCTGAATGGAGTGATCCCATTGCCCTTTAGGAGAGAGATGGTTACTGGAATGACCTACCCACAGTATGTGGGTTCGTAATTAAAGTCCATGGCTATGACAAAGGAAACTGAAATTAGTACAATATTTGACAACATGCTTGACATTTCCAAGAGAATGCACTATCTAACAACAACAACAGTAACAAAATGTTTCAAAAGGCTGAATCTGATTATGTGGTAAACTGCTAAACTAGAATATGAACAGAATTTTTAAAGAGGGGAGGTAATTAAGCAAATGTTCAAGAAATAGAGTCGCGTAAGAATGTCAAATGTCAAAATTATCCATTTACTTGATAAAACAAGTACTCTGTTGATTAAATTTTATTGCTCTCAATGCTTCCTGCTTTACAGATTAACACATCAGAATCAATTCTAAGGCACCAGGTTTGCTAGAAAGTGGGGGATGGTGCCTGTGGCAGCAGAAGTCCTCAGACAAATTCTGAGCCACTATAGTGGGGCTGTAACACCCACTGCCTTTCACATGCCTTAGTTTTGCTGCCTACGCTGGAGGGAGAGGTAGACACCACAGTTTTGTTTTCATTGGACTTCTGGGAAATCTAGTACACGCACACACACACACAGAGAAACAGAGCTATTCGATGCATGCAGTCCTCACCGGCTACCAAAGCTGGCCACTGCAGAGACCAGGATGAAGAAGCCTTCACTAACACTCTGCTTTTCTGTAGAACCAGCTATCACCAGGCTTTAAGCACACACGCAAAAGTCATTACCATTTGTGCTCCAATCTGATTCACTGTGGCATTTCCATCCCCGTGTAACTTTATCATGCATCAGCAGAAACCTGGAGTGACACAGGAGTTATTCCTGCCCTGGCTATTTAGAGATCCTTACAGATGATCCATGTGTATTACAGTAGGTCAACTTACATAAAAAGGGGACCTCATGATTTACAGCTCCTGTCAGAATCTGGAAAGGGTAGCTAGCCAGCTGCTTTCAGTCTGTATTACATTACTGCTGGCTCTAGCATGAAACTGGCCCATCATCTAAACAAGGCTATTTCCACATCTTGCTAATCATATGTAGGAACAACAGCTACAACCAAAATTTGGTGTCTCTGCCACCAGCAAGCACCAATTCCAGGCTTCTGGCCTGTTTATTCAGTGTCACCACCGAGCCATCCCCTCCATGGTGTGGAAGGGTGCTGCCAATACTGCGTGGTCTCCTAGCTCTTAGCTCAAGCTCTCAGTGGACTATGAGCAACTTTAAGCTTAGCAAATGTCTTCTTGCTTCACATCAACAATGGAAAAGAAGAAGGGGGACTGTGCTGCAATACTGCCTAAACAGTAGCAGCTGCAGTGCTAATACCTGTGGAGATTTCTGCTGGGCTCCACGATCTTAAAGGTCTTTTCCAACCTAAATTATTAGGGATCTGAACAGGCTGGACTGCTGGGCTGAGACTAATGGCATGAGGTTTAACAAGGTCAAATGCTGGGTCCGGCGTGCTACAGACTAGGAGAAGTCTGGCTGGAAAGCTGCCTGAAGGAGAAGGACCTGGGGGTGTTGGTTGACAGCCGACTGAACATGAGCCAGCAATGTGCCCAGATGGCCAAAAAGGCCAATGGCATCTTGGCTTGTATCAGAAACGGTGTGACCAGCTGGTCCAGGGAGGTGATTCTCCCTCTGTACTCAGCACTGGTGAGACCGCAGCTTGAGTACTGTGTTCAGTTCTGGGCCCCTCACCACAAGAAGGATGTTGGGGCTCTGGAGTGTGTCCAGAGAAGAGCAACGAAGCTGGTGAGGGGGCTGAAGAACAAGTCTTATGAGGAGCGGCTGAGAGAGCTGGGGTTGTTTAGCCTGGAGAAGAGGAGGCTGTGGGGGAGACCTTATTGCTCTCTACAGCTACCTGAAAGGAGGTTGTTGAGAGGAGGGAGCTGGCCTCTTCTCCCAAGTGACTGAGGACAGGACAAGGGGGAATGGCCTCAAGCTCCGCCAGGGGAGGTTTAGGCTTGACATCAGGAAAAAATTTTTCACGGAAAGGGTCATTGGGCACTGGAACAGGCTGCCCAGGGAGGTGGTTGAGTCACCTTCCCTGGTGGTGTTCAAGGGAAGGGTGGATGAGGTGCTGAGGGGCGTGGTTTAGGGCTTGTTAGGAATGGTTGGATTTGAGGATCCAGTGGGTCATTTCCAACCTAGTGATTCTATGATTCTAAGTGTATGGAGGGGGTGGAGGTTGGAGAAAGTAGGAGCTACTTCAGTTCTTTTGTTTCAGACAGATGTACAGGAACAGGAACTGAAGGATGCTCATCTGCCATGTCAATATTACAAAGTATATGCCAAAGGACAGTGAATACCATTATGTCTATTCTACTACACATTTTCTCCTTAGCAGGATAATTTAAAACCCCTCAAACACTTGGGCCAGTGTTTTCAGAAGTAGAAATCTAAAATTAGAGCTACATTTAGACACTGGCATCAAACAGTTAGTGGTGGCTGCTGCATGCTCCAAAGTCTTCACAGTCAGCTTGCCCATGTCTCAACACAAACTTGGCTGCTTAGGTCTGCACTTCTGTTTCTGAAACTTTTGTGTGGTGAACCCACTTGCATCGCATGCCAAATCCCAGTCCTGCCTGCTCATTATCTTCTGATTCAGTATCCTGCCAATTAGCCTTACATTCAGATGAGTTACACACAGTTCTTTCAGAGTCTGCTATCACCTTTCACTGTGATTTCAGCAGCTGGGCAGATAACATTTAGAGGGCACAACCAACTACATTTTGCTTCATTGTTTTTAAGTAATAAATGGATTCTGAAAGTTCTCTCAACCTATTCTTTGCTCTTTATTGATTTGATATACTAAACATCAGTGTTCCAACCAAGACATATTCTCTTACATTCAGCTTACTTCACCATGAAATGACTCAATTCATAAAGTGCGTTTCAAATATACACTGAAGGGAGTGTTAAACAGCACTTACCAAGTGTGGAAAAAGAAATGTAGTTCATAAACAGAGCAGAAAGCATATTTAAAACAATTTCTAATGAATGCCAGAGACAGCAGAGCTTGAAACAGGCAACATTCTCCTGACATCAGCATAGGCTTTCAAGAAAAATCACATTGTCCATGGGTCATATATTTCACGGCGTCTCGGAAGAAATGTTAAATCAATAAAATACCTAAAGGTTGTGGACGAATCAGCCAGTGTTCTATAAAAAGCCGACCATTATTGCTGAGGGGCAACATAAGAGCTGAAGAAATATTTGCAAGGAAAAGGCCATCCCTCCCACCGGAGCCCATTCATATTCGGCCGCCTGACACATTCCAGCGGACACTGCAAGGAGCACCAGGAGCTGGAACCGTACCAGCCAGCTCACTTTGCTTCTGCAGCTTTCCTCGATGATGTAGGATATCTCACATACTGTCAGTTTGATTTCTCGAGTGCTTTCCCTCCCTGAGCCTGTTTTTTAGCAATAAAATGAAAATTCAAGCTCATGTTGGCAACACATTCACCAATTAATGTTTGTTCTACATCTGTACCCATTTTTCCAGATTGCACATTCTATATTCAGCTTTCAAAAGACCACAAAAGTATCCATACTTTGTAATTTTGAAATCAGGCCTGGGCACTTTTTAATGACCCACAGTAGATCTTTGTTTTAGCTGTTTATGTATGTAGCACAGGGATGCAATCTCCTTGCTGAGGAAAATACACAGAGGAGAATAAAATACTCAGTGAAATCAAGCTTTGATATTCTGCTGTGAATCCAGAAATTTAGCTTACTGGTGTCATAGAAGACTTCTGCTTCTTTTTTTCTTTGTATTCTGACATCCATCTTAGTAGACACATTAAAGTGAGTGCAGTCCTTAGAAAATGAGACTATCATACTCATCTGCCTCAGTTTTCACAGCAGTGAAAATCAGTGTAGGTGTCTACCTCCTGAACTCATGCAGAGCACTTTGATCTTTTTAGGCTAGCAATTTTAAAAGAGGGCAAAGCACTCTAAAAGCCAATCCAGCGTTGATGGGGAGACCAAGCACTACTGGCATTACAATGATTTTAATTTCTCGCAAAACCTGGGACTAGAACCTATGTGTCCTTGTGTTAACATTATACAAAGCCCTCTCTTTTCAGTCACAGTAGCATTCAACTCTGCAGTAGTCTCCAAAAGTAACAATTAGTTCCAGAATAGGTGTATATTACATGTATTATGTCTTGGCAACACAGTTCTCTATCCCGCTTCCCTGTTGCTAAAAATACAAATCATTCACAACTGTGCTTTCAGTATCCATTAAATATTTGCAAACAGAGTGTCTTTGATAAACAGGGTTTTTGACTTGGCTTCAATAAGCAATGTGTTCAGCTCCATTACCTATAGCGTCACAGCCCTCTGGAGATACATCCTCCCACTGTTGCCACCAACATAGACACCAAAAAAGGGGTCTTATTCTCCTCACAATCATTCTCCTGCAGGCTTCATGGTTTGAAAAAAAAAAAAAATCAATCTCACCTACCTTTCATTACTCACCTCAAAAAATTTGCCAGTTCAGGAGAACATAAGACAACCTTAAGGCTTTATGCTTCACTCACTTCCCTAAAAATGTGGTTTAAGCTTTACCCCAATTCTTTACTTCTCTTCCCCTATACATTTCCAGTCACTTCTAATAAGCCCTTGTTTAGAGATATAAGCACTTAACAACGCCAAAGACAACACTTTCAAGCAGATGATTTTGTGAGTGGCCAAATGCTCACCGACTAAACATATGTTAAAATTGTTTTCATTGGCTTATAGGAATGCAGCCCAGAAAGATGTATGGATTCCAAAGCGTTTACCACCATGTGTAATTCAACATTGTGCTTGCTGGCAGATATTTATTAAAAGCTTACTTTCACCTACCAGTTCTGTAGAACACTTAACTTACAATACATCAGATTTTTCTCCCTCCTCTGATAAATCCACTTGATCCTCACAATTTATGGGTTACAAATCTTTTCCATTTCTTCATGTCTTTCATAAGTTAGACTTTGAGACACTGTGCAATGACTAGCAACATCAGACAGCATACTGCTAGTCTTTCCTTGTAAATACATGAGATGTTTCCGTTTAGCATTGCAGTGATGTTATCCCCTTCAAATTATTCTTTCTATTCCAATTGTATACTATTATTTTTATTTTTCTAATCTAAGCATTTATTTTATAATAATTTTAAACAAGTATCTGGAAAACTGTCATCCTTTTAGCCCTAATATTAAAAAAAAATACTCTGCTACACAGTACTTTTTGTCATTACACTGTAGCCCTTTTGCACAACACCGATTTCTTATTTATATTCAAACCTGACGTAAGTGGCATGAGTGGAGGGGTGATGAGCCAAATTCAGTCCATGCCTTTTTTCAACCACACGGAGATCAAATAAAAAGTCAAATAAGACCAAGTAAGTAAGTCTCTAGTGCAGAAGTGAGAGAGCAGAGCACCTTGAATATTGAGGCTGTTGCTCAGGAATCAGCATTTGCAGAAGATCAACAAATATGAAGGACCTTGTTCCTTTTCACAAATTCTGATTCCCAGAAAGTCATTAACAACATCAACTCACTAAGTTTAGCAAGGATAGGTGTTCTTGTCACATCCTCATCCAATGTAATCTTTTTATCCTTCACCCATCAGTTATTAGTTAGTCATTAGGGCAACACCTTAAAAAATTTATTTTAGATGAGATTCACCTACATGCACAAGCTACTAACATCGAGATGAATCTTGCCATTGATTTCCAAAGCTGCTAGGCAAACCTTAAAAAGTAGACTGAACAGATTCACGTTTCTTCCTTGTGAGCCCCAGTAATGCTGGGCACAGCGTGACTCCTCCTGCTCAAGTGTTAAATGGAGGCTGGGAAAAGCAGCTGGCTCTTTGTTACTGGGATGTTAAGGGTACTACAGGGAAAAGACAGTTAAGGATCTAACTAAATCAAAATTTCTGTAGTAAAAAATAGAGACAATTATAAAATATGTGCAACTTTTACAGCATTGTTTGTGTTTCTTCAGTCTTGGAATATGGGACTGTGGCAATATCACCTCTCTGCCTGAAGTATGTCAAATCTAAAGTGTATAGGTTTTGAAAGAAACTGACTGTTAAAAAAGATATATGAATGGTGAAGTCTTTAAAAGGTTGATGACTATACCCACAAGACCTTTACAGATGAAATATTATGGCACATACCTCCATCTTTTTCTCACTGTTCTATTCGAAATTTTAAAAGCGTCTCTGATTATGATTTGAATCTGAGCCAAGAGGCTGATCAGCTAACACTGCTCTAGCCAGCTTCTCCGTAGGTGTAAATTGAGGTAATTCTATTGTACATTCTAGTCTGAGGTTTGCTTTTCGTCTGCAGAAGAATGCTGTTCTTTCAGGTGATGACTTGGAAATCTGCTCTGACATTGGGATCAAGGAAAACAAGACTAGGCAGAGTTCACAACTGCCAGCTGCCAAGGACAGTCAAAGTTTGGACCATACTCCGGGAATGAACTGCCTGAGCTCACACTCTGTTACTGGACAGGCTACTGAAGGGACTGGGTACCACTGGACTCAATAGATCTGTCTGATGGGAGTGCAAAGAATTAAATGCTCTACTGTGTTCAGTCAGGCAAGGTCAGAATGACGAAAATTAATGTCACATTACACTTGGCCTTTTCTGCTAAGCACAGTCCACAGTGTCATTGAGGTTCAGTTTCAAATGAAGTTGTGTCAGTAGGGCTTAGGCCATTGAACTCTTCCAACCAACTCAAATCTTTTCTTGTCTGATTAATTTTGCTTACTATTTGACAGCTTTCAGGCATGGCAGAGTTTGCTGAAAACATCTGTCCCTGGCAGTATAAAATAATTCACTGTAATTTTGCAATTTCATTTTAAATCTTAGCTGTAAACAGCTGTTACCGGAGCCTATAACTTTCTGTGACTGTCTCTTCCTGCTGTTATTTATCTCAGTAGCTGTATTATTTAACTTTGTGAAGCACATTGGAATACAGTTTATGTGGAGAACACTAGTAAGTGCAAAATGAAGTGGTACTCTTAAATCAGATTTCACTGATTGCTTTGAAAAGCTTCTAAAAATTCTCACCTGATGCTTTCCATACAGTCACTCCTCACACATCTATTCCATAACAACAACATGATAGGAATTTTAGTCTTCAGCCCTTTCTAAATCTGGCAGCTTCTGAAAATCTTTCAGATCAAAGAACAGACAAGAGTTTGTCATCTCTGTAATGATGCATTTTTAAAAAGTATAGCTAGTGCAAGAAGTTACATGTACCTTTTCTGCATCAGCTCGTCTTTCCAATTAAGTAAGACTCCCTGTTCCTGCAGGCTTGACTGGTCAGATAATGGACTGGAGTGAGATATGTCCTGAGATGAATGCTGCAACATGGACAAAATTAATGCTGGGAGAAAAATGACATGAAATTAAATGACAAGAAAAGTAAAATTAAGTGGAATGATTGTAATGCAACTATATAATTCACTTCTAAATTGTGAGAAAAGTGTTAATCTTTTAATGTTTAATAGGCTAAATTAATACCTAGTTTATATAGTCTGTCAGAATCCAATAGAAAAGTGAAAAGAAAATCTCCTGAAGACCATTTGAGCAAGCTGCAGAACTTGGCTGAAAATTATACCCTTACTACGTAATACTAGAGGACATTTTTTTCTAGGGTATAAAAAAGGATACATTTTATAAAGACATTCTGGTTTTGCAAGGCTCTCACATTTAGGGACTTCCAACCAGTTCATTCCTGCTTGGTAGGGGTAGGATCTCTATTTGGCTCCTGACTGCTGAGTAACGCACAACTAATTCTGTCACTGTTCCACAATTGTTTCCCTTCCTATTCTTCAGATACCTGGTCAATTTAAATTGAAATTTTCCTGAGCCCAGGACTGTCATTTGTTTACAATACTTACTGTATTTACAGTAACCTGTTTACTGGTGTGCTCATTGAGACTGATCTTTACTTGAACTTCAGTAGAAAAAATAAATTAGGAGAAATACGTAGAGTTGTCTTAGAATCATAGAATCATTAGGTTGGAAAGGACCCACTGGGTCATCGAGTCCAACCATTCCTAACAATCCCAAAAAACATGCCCCTCAGCACCTCGTCCACCTGTCCCTTAAACACCTCCACGGAAGGTGACTCAACCACCTCCCTGGGCAGCCTGTTCCAGTGCCCAATGACCCTTTCCGTGAAAAATTGTTCCCTGATATCAAGCCTGAACCTCCCCTGGTGGAGCTTCAGGCCATTCCCCCTTGTCCTGTCCTCAGTCACTTGGGAGAAGAGGCCAGCTCCCTCCTTTCAACAATCTCCTGTCAGGGAGTTGCAGAAAGCAATAAGGTCTCCCCTCAGCCTCCTCTTCTCCAGGCTAAACAACCCCAACTCTCTCAGCCGCTCCTCATAAGACTTGTTCTCCAGCCCCCTCACCAGCTTCGTTGCTCTTCTCTGGACACACTCCAGAGTCTCAACATCCTTCTTGTGGTGAGGGGCCCAGAACTGAACACAGTACCCAAGGTGCGGTCTCACCAGTGCTGAGTACAGAGGGAGAATCACCTCCCTGGACCTGCTGGTCACACCGTTTCTGATACAAGCCAAGATGCCATTGGCCTTTTTGGCCACCTGGGCACACTGCTGGGTCATGTTCAGTCGGCTGCCAACCAGGACCCCCAGGTCCTTCTCCTCCAGGCAGCTTTCTAGCCAGACTTCTCCTAGTCTGTAGCACTGCATAGAGTTGTTATGCCCCAAGTGCAGGATCTGGCATTTGTCCTTGTGGAACCTCATGCCATTGGTCTCAGCCCAGCGGTCCAGCCTGTTAAGATCCCTTTGCAGAGCCTCCCTATCCTCCAGCAGATCCACACTTCCACCCAGCTTAGTGTCATCTGCAAACTTGCTGAGGGTGCACTCAATGTCTTCATCCAGGTCATTGATAAAGACATTGAACAGGGCTGGACCCAGTACTGAGCCCTGGGGGACCCCAACTGGCCTCCAGCTGGAGTTAACTCCATTTACCATCCTCTCTGGGCCCGACCATGCAACCAGTTTTCAACCCAGGAGAGTGTGCGCCTGTCCAGGCCAGAGACAGACAGTTTCTGAAGCAGAATGCTGTGAAAAAATGTGTCAAAGGCTTTGCTGAAGTCCAAGAAGACTACATCAAAAGCCTTTCCCTCATCCAGTAGTCGAGTCACTTTGTCATAGAAGGTGATCAGGTTAGTTTGGCAAGATCTGCCCTTCCTGAACCAGTGTTGACTGGGCCTGATCACCCGGTTCTCTTGCATGTGCTTCATGATAGCACTCAAGATCACCTGTTCCATGACTTTCCCCGGCACTGAGGTCAGACTGACAGGCCTGTCACTCCCTGGATCCTCCCTGCAACCCTTCTTGTAGATGGACACAGCATCAGCCAGCCTCCAGTCCAGTGGAACTTCCCCAGTCAGCCAGGACTGCTGGAAGATGATGGAAAGGGATTTGGAAAGGACATCCTCCAGCTCCTTTAATACTCTTGGGTGGATCCCATCCAGCCCCATAGATTTGTGGGTGTCTAGCTGGGCAAGCAAGTCTCTAACCACCTCCTCTTGGATCATGGGAGCCTCATTCTGCTCCTCTAACTCCTGGGTTTATACAACTTCCCTTACTATTAAAGACTGAGGCAAAGGCGGCATTAAGTACCTCAGCCTTGTCTTCATCCCCTGCCACTGTTGTTCCTTCTGCATCCAATAGGGACTGAATATTCTCCCTAGTCCTCCTTTTATTGTTAATGTATTTGTAGAAAGATTTTTTATTGTCTTTCACAGACTTAGCCAGTTTGATTTCTAGTTGGGCGTTAGCCCTCCTGATTTTTTCCCTGCACGATTTCACTTCCTCCCTGTAGTCCACCCAAGACACCTGTCCCTTCTTCCAAAGCTCATAGAAATTCCTCTTATTTTTGATGCCTCTCAAGATCTCCCTACCCAACCAAGTTGTTTTTTCCCCTCACCGGCTCCTTTTCCGGAACATGGGGATGGCGTGCTCCTGAGCTGCTAGGATTTCATTTTTGAAGAGCGCCCAGCCCTCGTGGGCTCCCTCGCCCTTAAGGACTGTCTCCCATGCGATTTTGCTAACCAGCCTTCTGAACAATCCGAAGTCTGCCCTCTGGAAGTTTAACGTGACTGTTTTGCTAATCCCCTTCTACTCTCATCTAGAACTGAAAACCCTATCATCTCATGATCGCTTTGTCCCAGGCGTCCTCCAACCATCACATCCCACACAAGGCCTTCTCTGTTCACAAACAGCAGGTCCAAGAGGGCACCCTCCCTCGTTGTCTCACTCACCAGTTGTGTGAGGAAGTTGTCTTCCACGCACTCCAGGAACCTCCTAGACTGCTTCCTTTCTGCTGTATTGTACTTCCAGCAGATATCAGGAAGACTGAAGTCTCCCACGAGGTCAAGAGGTAGCGATCTAGAGACTATCCCTATCTGTTTATGGAAGAGCTCATCAGCTGCTTCTTCTTGGCTGAGTGGTCTGTAACAGACTCCCATCACAATGCCTGCCTTCTTGTGGGCTCCTCTGACTTTAACCCACAGGCACTCAGTCCCTTCCTCACTGTAGTTGAGCTCTAGGTTATTTTACTTCAGCAATGTGTGGCATGATGAGAGCAGGTCTTGGGCAATGAGTCACTGTTCATATGCAGCGTAACCAGTGACCCAGAACAATTTCAATATCCCACCGTTGGACAGAGTAGCCCACAATTGTGCCACAGAAAGGCAGGCTGCCCAAAAATCCTGGTCAGTTTTCAAGGAGTTCAAATTGTAATACGTGCTCACGATACCAGATTAAAGGAGCTTCTGATTGACCACTGTGATCAGTAACTTCTCTGATATATAGCTAGACACAGATTTCAAGATCTTAAAAGGAGCAAAAGGTCTTACTTAAACATTCTTTGTGGGAAGGAAAAATGCAAATGAATGAGTCATGGCTTCAATTAACATCATGTGCACTCTAATGGCCAGCTTCATTCTGTCTGATTCATCATTTAAGGCTACATGCACTGCTCCAGAATTAATAACTAGGGATTCACTAGTGCAGCCATTCAATTTGCAGAGTTCCTGTGCTGGTTTAGGACACGAAAGCATCTTAAAAACACATGACTCTCATGACACGCAAAGATGCAGGGTTTATAGATTCACAGGGCAGCACACTGCACCCCCAAACAGATCTGTCCAAAAAGATGTGACCATGATGGCATTTGATGAAACTGTCTTCGCTTTCAGCAAATAAGCCTTTCCATGAGATGTATGATACAATAAACTGCCATAAACAGGAAGAGAATATGATCTACATGGAGAAATGTTCACATTTCAGAAAAATAATATAGAATTAATCAATATGTGTCTGATCCTATAATTCCCTTTTAGTAAGGTGTTAGCATGGAGAGGCAAGGACTGTACATTGACACTGTTATTAGACTCTTTCCTCTTAGCAATGAACTGATGATTTTGGACTAGTGGTCAATCAACTTCAAAATATTAAAAGCCATAGGATTTCCTTTTATTAATTCCTGCATCAAATCCAATGATTGTGTGCAACTGAAGTAGAACTAATCTTTCAAAAGAAAACACACGAATCCTGATTTAAAAATTAGCAATTGTCAAGGACCCAACACTATTCTACATAAATGGTTTCCATGATTAATTATCTTCTTTTTAGAAAGCTGTACCTTATTTCTCTGAATCCCAGTGTTCACCATCATGGATAACTGCTACAAAACTATTTTTTTTTTGCCAGGTGTAAACACAGAGCTATAGCAGGAAAAGCAACTGATGTCAGGAACTGGGCGTAATAGCTTATAACTTGTATTTACACCCAATGGCTGAACTGCAGACTAGAGGTTCCTACCTCATTAGAGATGTGAAAATGAAATCAGTTGCTATAATCCTTTTCACTCAGGAAGGAAGGCTTTTTCCTACCATAAGCAGCAAAACAGAATGATTGGAAACACTCGGGTTTGGTTTTACTTTCAACCAATAATTATTCACTAAAATGAGAAAAAGCTTAATAAAGGACTTGAGTACCAAGGAAGTGCTAGCAAGTGAAAACTCACAGATCTCCGAGAGGGAAAATACTTGATTTGACAATAGGGGCAGATTTGAATGGGTTTTGAGGATGCTACTGTGTTATGAGCTAAAACACAACACTAAGAAATCATGTATGTGTGTATTTTATATCACATCACAGTAATTTCCAG
Organism: Cuculus canorus; assembly: GCF_017976375.1. Lineage (NCBI taxonomy): Eukaryota > Metazoa > Chordata > Aves > Cuculiformes > Cuculidae > Cuculus > Cuculus canorus. Next base: position 117,538,664 of record NC_071402.1, read on the forward strand.
AACTATTCAGCCAAACTATTTGCCAATTTTCATTTACAGTGTAAACTGTAGCACATATAGAATCATGGAACCACAGAATCACTAGGTTAGAAAAGACCTCTTGGATCATCAAGCCAACCATTCCTATCAACCACTAACCATGTCCCTGAGGTAGAAATCCTACCTTTTAATAGTCTTAAAATTCTTGAGCATTATTTGTCTGTCTGGATTTAAACTCTGAGATGCCAAAGACTTCCCTTAAAGTAAAAGACATTCACGGAGAAAGATCAAGTCTGAGAAAGAGGATGATCAATGGTGAGCCAAAAAACCTCACCAGTTCATCCTGGAATGCTGCTGTAGTGATAGGGAATATTGAACATATTGGAAAGCTGCAAGGCTCACTTCCCCTTTGTTGATCCTCTTCTTAGTCAATGGCCAACTAAAGGGATACTACCATTTCTTCATTAGCACTGCTGAAAATCAGCCTCTGCTTCGGGCCAGGGAACAGAGTTGTGCAGGGTTGTACTAAGGAACAGGAGTCATTTGTATCAGGACGCCAAGTCAGGATTATTATACAAATCATTGATTTTATCTCAGGCAGCCAAAGTATTTCTAACAGACTCCAACATTCACATTCACTCAGCCAGTTTCCTCACAGATATCTCAAGTATTCACATGATAGGAAGAAGGCAAGTAGTCACAATGAAATTCACTTCTAAACCAAGCATTACTCCCCCTCCGTGCCTTCCCACTTTTCAGTATTATTTGCCCTGCTCAAATAAGCAGAATTTACAGTGAACTGTTTAAAAAAAAAAAATATTCATTTACTTCACATTAGAAAAGATGAGGTGGTGTGTGCAATCCAAATTTTCCAGAAACAACAAAGCCTGTCTACCTAGGTTGTCATTTCTTTGCTTGTACGAGGTCCAGAAGCCTGTACCTTTCTTGCTTCCACCTTTGGCATGGAAATTTCTGTGCATCCTCAATTTTACTAAGAGATGCAACATGGACAGCAAGCCATTGTTTGTGGCTAAATCCTGCTAAGATCTCTGCTGCTAGGCAACCTGCCTTAAGCACAGCGTGAATGGGGTTACTCAAGTTTGTAGTTCAGTGGGATATTAAGCAAAATTTGGTAGCAGATTTGATCTTGCTCTTGACTCCAAGTTTCCCTTTAATCTGCATCTCTTCCTCTCTGTACTTTTTCAGCTGTTTATCAGCTTTGAAATACTGCAAGGATGAAGAACCTCCTTATGCTAGCTGATGCTCTGATCAACACAGCCATCACAAGGGAGGCTGATTATTGCAATGATTTAAGCCTGGCAACCTACTGAATGTTCTGCTGTACTGAAAACATGCGGTGCAAATCCTTGGCAGATGCTGGGACAGGGCAGGCAAAATGTACTAAGTGCAAATAGGATGGTTGCGACTGCTATGAGATTGCCCCCCACACACATCAGGTAACACCCAAGGGCAGAATGAAGAAATCTACTCAGAACCACTGAGAAGCCTCTCTGCTTTTTCTCCAGCTCACTATGTCTGGTGCACAGGACTACAGAGACCTCAGGAATCTATAATTCAGTGCAAGTAATACGTGCAACGCCACTGCCACAGCAGAGACATGATGGAAGCAGATAAACTGGGGTTTTAGTGTTAGGAAGTCACTCATGGGCCAAGGGATAAGTTAATTCATAATAAATTCACGTTATAGATCCAGATTCACCCCAGCTAACTTCAGGTCCTCACTGGGGCATTTAATCCCTAGGCTCCCTCTGTACCCGCCCTTCAGCAGGCAGTTCTAATAGTCTCTGGAGGGAAATAAGTTGTTCTGCTACCCGCCCACATGCTTCAACAGAGTGCCTCTGAGGAGCTGGGGTGAATAGGAGCATGGAGCTACTTTCTTGATAACTAATCTACTGATAGCACTGCAGGGGTTGCACTATAGTTTGTTACAGCCTCATTCAGTGGTGACGTGATGTCCCCTAATTCCCGATAGCAGCAGTTGTACCAGTGTCCTCTTGAATTGCTACAATAGTTTGGGACCCTGAATTCCACTCTATTAAAAAAAAAAAAAACACCAAACCTGTTTAAATAACAGTCTCCAGTTTCTATGTCTAATTTTCTAAAACAAAATTGTCCTGAACATATGGATGGTTAGAAAGACTGGATCACCTGTCAAAACTACCCAAACTGTTCCCTGTTTTGACACTAGATCTAGATATATATTAAGTAATGAATACACAGTATATGAACATATATATTGCCAAATACTAATCCTTAGCATGTGTGGCAAAATTGACTAAGAAGGTTTTTGATCTAACTTAAAAATAATGCAACTTTACAACAGTGTAGTAGGTTTACGCATTTTGACCAGGCTTAATGCATAAAAACATCATTTTTTTTCATTATTTCTTATATGCAGTACTGGTGAGTTGAGCACATTCAGAATACACTGAGGGTTTTTTATCTGATCTCACAAAAGAATTGCACATCATATTATGCTATGAATATTATGTTTGAAGTTTTATTCAGATTTCCGGTTTTCCCCACTTTCAACACAATTGGCTGCCATGCTCATATGTAAAATAAGTTGGGCCATGAAACCTCTAGGTAAAAAGCCAATAGCCACCCTCACTATAAAGCTGCACCTGGCAGACCTTTACATGAGAAGTACTTCCTGAAAGACAATGGGCAGAACACAGATGACAATTACTGTGGATTGCAAAACAAGAACAAATGCAAGAAGCAATATACATAAAGGTCTCCCTATTTTGATAGCTGAAATAGTCACTGTTACAGTCTGAGTACATGAAATTTTCATAAAGTCAAGCAAAACAATTTTAGCCAGCGACTGTGTGCTATCTAAACTACACCATTGCAGGGCAGAGGTTTTTTTTACTACCAGACGGTTATTGCTCCAGTTGTACTAGGCTAGACATGTGCTGACATCTAGTGGTCTTTTGGAGAATAAATACGATTCAAATGTTTATTATAATAATTAGCAACAAAGAATAATAAACTCAGATTCAGAAAAAGTATTTCCTCCATTCTCCTTCTTTTTTTTTCCCCACAGTGCTTTTAATAGTGTTCATAGATAACTGAATTCTGGTGATTGTCCTTTTCAATATTTGTTCAAGCTGAGGTTTTTTAAAGCACTGTTCCTACTGACATCATGCTGAGTCCTTTGGGAAAATCCACCTGGAGGCATTTCTTGACTGACAATCACCACGGTATTTAAGCAGAGACTGTAAAATTGAAAAAGAAATAGATAGCAGTGCAGTTCTGAATGTCTGGAGCCACAGTATGATATGTATTACACCTGATTTCATCAGAGACTCCTTAAGCTATTCCTACTAAATTCAGAACAAAATTTGGCCTTAAACATTGCTTACTTATTAATAGGAGAAAATAACTACAAATAGCCTCTGAATTACAATTTAGTTTACTGCTATATTGAAAATATCCAACTATATTACAGACCCTAATGAATATTTATGAGATGACAGTCAAAACTCTACTTAGAAACTCACTTTCCACAGCATTTACTCCATCTTCATTTAGCACATATTTCTGTTCATTTATAAAGCCACACATGTAATGCATCCCCTGCTCAGGGTAAGTAAATTGGGGGAAAAACATTAGAGCTTTAGTCATTGACTCAAAGTAGACTGAAAAAGAGGAAAAAAAAAAAAAAAAAACAGAAAATCAACTGCCTATAGGAAGAACCAATTCAGGAGACTGAAAACTCCTGCTTAGGTTTCAGCTGATTTTAGAGATCCCACCACTGAGAAAGGCTTTTATTACTTGACAAATAAGATAACTAAAAGTTTTCCAGCAATGTCTCTGGTCAGAGAACCCCAGTCTCCAATACAGCATATTCAAGCCCTGAAAAAGCAGCCTGTACCACCTCCAAAGGGTCTGAGAAAAGACAACGAATGATATCCTGAACTAACACTTAAGAGATTTATTTTGAAGGAAGTAAATGGAAGCTGACCAGAAAATGGCCTGATAGCTTGTGTTCATGTGCTGCCACTGTTTCGCACAAAGACCACGAGCATACCTTTAGTGTTTCCCTGACATGTATCCACCAGTATTCCTAAAAGCCCAGCGTGCTCAATTCCTCACAAACAGGTCATTACTTAACACCCTTGAATGATGTTCATTTTGAGAGTATTACAATTCAGGTAGCCGCTCAGTTGGTACCCTATAGTCTTTCCGCAAAATGTTATTTTTCATTTTTTGCCTCAGTGCAAGACCTGCTTGTGATTTATTGGCTGTAGCAAAGCACAAAGCCATAATTTTCTTTTATTGAACTCACTCTGGGTAGCCATCGCTCTGCAGAAATGCAGATGGTCATCTTATTCTTATTCTTAGTGACAGGACGAATGCCAAAATTCTGCTGAGAAAGACAGCAAAGCAGTCATTTATAATAGCAAGAAGAGCGTTCAATTTAATATCTGTGTTAACTGCACATAGTTAGACATTATGGCTACAGCTTTTATAGGATCCTGCTCTGCTAATACGTTAGGACTTTACAATTTTAAGGTAAATTTGCATGGCACATGCCCTATCATCCAAGCGTCATTTCTGTGCTTACAGCAAATGAAATAGAACTATGTCATGCAGAAAAAGTTAGCCTGCAACTGAACTCTGATCATAGTCATTTTTTATTATGTGTATTTGAGATACTGCAGTTTAATGATTTGTCTAACTCTTCCCTTACTCACACTTCAATTTTCAGGGGCATCCACACTGTTGATGAAATTCTGGATTTGGCTCAGAACCTATGAGCTTGAGTGAATGAATGTATTGAAGTAGTTTATTGTCAGTGGAATTAAGGAGGTGCTTTGCAGCTTCCCTTCCACCTCAGAAAATGGGGATGTATAGAATTGTTGGGGCCAGCATGATGCACAAAGTGCACTTTCTCTGTTCTGCAACAGGAAGAGTGGCGGTGAATAATTCACAGCACCAAGTGGAGTGCCCAGAGACATGCCCCATGATGACCAGTGAGTTTGTGGAGAAAGAAAATATGGTGTTGAATATTAAACAGAAAGGATCAGGTGTTTTTTAATAAGCCCCCTGCCTGATTCTGCCAAAGGGGCCCCGATACAACTGAAACTGGAATGTTCTTCACTTCATCATAGAACTGGCTATCACTCAGCAACAGCACTTGGAGAATAACTCAAAGACAAAACACAGACGCAAGTCAAATCCAGGAGCTTAGAGTAATCATTCAGAATAAGGGGAGCTTTACCAAGCGTATTCAGTGAATGGATTCAGAGCAAAACTACATCCAACATCTGCTAATGTCACATTTTAGTATTGCCTCTTCAATCAGAGTAAATTATATAGCTTAAGTGTTCATATCACCAATTAATCTCTCTTGCGTCAGATCTGCATAGTAGTTGCTTGAAATAAGCTTAATATAGCCATAGTTGTAGAAAACATGAGTAGCATTTTTCATAATAATAAGGTAGTTGCTTTGCCTTTTCTCTCAATTTGTCTAAATGTTCATATGTACATTAGAACTTACCAGTTAAATTTTATCCATACAACACCACTCAATCACTCCATTGTTCTGTCTATAGCATCTTCTGCTTACAGCACCAAACCTCTGCAAAGTCATACACTGTATATTAAACAGCTATAATTTCTTCAAAGGCACATTTGTGAGAATGTCACAGCAAGTGCATGGCAAGGAAGCACTTAAGATATTTCCCACTTTGGAAAAGGCTCAGTGAGAGGAACCAGCCACACTGACCATCAGATCCTTTCTTTGCAAGCTGAGAGCAAGCCAGGAGCTTGCTAAGTGAAAGCCATGGAGCCTCGCAAAGAAGCTGCATTGTGCTGAAACTACCCAAGCATTGTAATGATCTTCAACAGACAGTTTGATCACCTCATTTCCTACAAAGTAAGATCCCAAAAGTGACAAGGAGATAATTACTCTGACCCCTGCTTGTTGGAAGTTGATAGAGAGAGAGTTGATAGCAGCACCATGAACTGTCCTCATGTTTCATTTGCTGATGTGCTGTAAACCTTTGACTTGCTGCCAAAACTTAAGGTTGCCTTATGAGATAATCCCAGCTAAGAAGTTCAATTTCTATGCATCTTCCTGCCCTTTTGCTGGAGACAGGGGCATGATGCAGTTAGCTAAGAAAAGACATACAAAAACTCCTGGGCTATGAATAATGATCTTGAATAAGTTCTTGGATTTGCAAAATGATGATAATACTATTTACCCTCGTATTAAATGTATAAAATACTTCTCCCCTGCTGGAGTCTGTAAATCCCCGATTAGACCACCACGAACTCCCTCATACATTTCCTGCTGGTTTTAATCACCTAACCCCATCTTTTCAAGGATATTTTCCCTAAAGGAAAAAAAAAAGGCAGAAACTCTGCATTCGGAAACAGTTATAGCTGCACTCAGGAAGGGTATGAGAGTTGGCTTGCAATAATAACTTTAAAGATACTGCAAATGCTTTATTAATCCATGCTGTTGACAGCTTTGAATGCCAAATTATCTGTGTTGCACTGAGCCATGAAACTATCCCATGAGGTACTAAGTCCACCTTGAGACAGCAGTGAAGCCTAAGCTTTGATCCTCAAGGCTGACTTGAGTAAATCATTATTTTTTAAAACTCTTTAATCCCTCATGCATCCATAACACATAATTTTAGTAAAGCATTTGACTAAAATTTCTTATTACTTCAGAATTCAGTCCAACTTCTACTGCAAATAAAGTCAGAGCTCCCAGAGGCTTCAGAGAGCACAGAACTCTGCAGTCCTGCTCTTTTGCAATTCTCCATTGAACTGATGAGACAACAGAAACAGTATGTCATCAGTAAGCATAAATTTAGCTTCTTTGGATGCTCTTATTTCTCTTTTACTGTATTTCAGTTTAGATTTTTCTGAAGACAAGGAGCAAAAGGACTGGGAGTCTGGAGATCCTGAATTTCAGTTCTTGCTCCCCTGCAAGTTCATAAAGATTCCAGTTTAACTCAGAGTATTTTCAAAAGCAACAGCAAGCACCTGCCCACCTTTCCACCTTTGTCTGACTGCTAGAAAACTACTGCAAATAACACACTTCATACCAGAAAGCATCTTACATCAGCTCAGAAACACTAAGCTAAGGATTCAGACTTCATCCATATTGGTAAATAAAGCTCAAGGACCCGAGTAGCATTGCCTGGCCACTCTAGATAATGCTTGGCCCAGGGTTTGTCTTTGGTTCCCTGCAGCTGCCTCATAGCCTGAATGCATGAATAGTATTTAATTGCATATTTTTCTCAGTTCAGAGCATTTTGAATAATGCGATGATTGTGTCACGACTCATCAAAATTATGTTTTATCAGCATGAAATAGAGGCTATAGGTTGCACACCTTTTGGCATCGCAGAAGTCTTGAAGGTGTAAGCATCCTAAGATAATGTTTGAGGGTGTGTAAAACAAACCTAGTCCTGACAACACAGAATAACGCCAGGCTGCAAAACCTAGTATGAAGTATGAGGGACAGTCAGCAGCCTCAGGAGTTCATTCCCCGGCCCTAGTCTCTTCTGCGGTATGGACACGGACACCGAGTCCTACATGCTCCAGCTGCCACAGTCCATGCTGTAGTCTCTCAACCACTGCAGACCCTATATAGGGCTGTGTCAGGCTGCTCCTCTCTGTAGACATACTTCTTGTGCAGCCAAATGCAAATTCATTTTCTGCCTGTAAGGCTGTGATAATAACATTTGCCCAATTACTTTCTGTAAAGTTCACCTTATCAATGCCAATACACCACTCACTGTATTGAAAAAAAAAATAGATCTTTTTGGGGGAATACATATCCTGAATAAAGAAAGTAAACAGAGAGATGTTTTATATCCCTGCAATCACAAAGTGTACCTGTGAGCCAGGCAGTCACTTGCCAAGAGCTGAAAAACACAGCCAGTCCTGAAACTGCCCCATTTATTAACCGTTACTTCAAAATCAAAGGCCAAATGAGCTCCTTCTGGAAAAAAAATAGTGCCTGATTATTTGTGCAGCGTTCTGTTCTCTCTACAATTCCTGGAAGTAGAGGTTGGGAGAGAGAGCCAGGGATGCTGGATTCCCCTTGCAGATGCTGCCTACAGAATATATCACCAGCAAAGCTGAAAGGAGCTGTACATGACTGATCAGAATACTGTATTCTTGTTGCTTGGATGATTTAAATGGCCGTTGATTTTCATGGTGCTACCGTAACTCAGACATCATTCCAGCTGAATGATATGCAGTGTCCTGGGAGAAAGCCTGTCGCTACTGTCTCAAGCTTACATTGCTACCAGGAGTCAAAGAATCTTGGTAAGCTTGACAGTGCCTTTTGAAAACAAATTTCTTATCGCTCAGAAAAACATCGTGTGCTTAGTGTGAAAAGGATTGGTAAAACAATCCTTTGCTTTGCCTGTTCTGCTCTTTTCAGCTCTTTACGGCTTCAAAAATCTCCTTGCTGGAAAAAAAAATGAGCTGAAATGTGGATGATCCACTTCTGTTTACCAGAGGTATATACTGCACATATGTGCCAATGAACCTGTTTTCTAAGTGACATTAAAAAATTCAGTCAGCTGAATGTTTCAGGTTTTTGCTCTTGCTGTAAGGGAAACAAGACGAAAAAGACAGAGCAAGGCAGAGAAAAAAAATATAAAAGAGTCAAATTTACCAGCATAAAGCATCATCATTCTTCAGTAAACGCTGTTTCCATTTAGAACTCTACATATGGCAAGGGCAACAAGTCTACTCAGACCAAACAAGAGAAAGTAGGGAAAGTGTGCTTCCACGCACCACCCTCAAAAAAAGACAAATGCTGGCCCTCTGGGTTATGCCCAGGAAATATCAATCCCTCACAACAAACTTGTTTACATAAACTGCAAAAAAAATGACAGTTCTCCCATCACTGCTGAAAAAGCAACCCACAATAGAGGGAAATAGTCGACACACTCACATGTATAAAGCTCTTGGTGAACAGTTTAGTGTGGTTGCTGTTAGGTGTCTGATGCTGTGTATAACCCTGTCTACTTGGGGCAAGAACCCGATTTCTACAATTAGAGACACTTGGGTATAATTAGACACACAATTCCATGGGCTGCTTGTATTTGGTCTTCTGTCACTAACTTCTGCAAGAAAAGCAGAAATCAGTGCTAATAACAATTCTGAGAACGTCATTTCAGACCTTCATGCTTAGACATCTGTAGCTTAGCAGCACCATGCACACTAGCTTAGCAACAGGGGTTAACATCGCAGCCTCCAAATCACATTTGCTTGGCTAACAGACTGAGGGCTAAGAGCAAAAGAAGAATCAGAGTTGTCCAGAAGTTTAACATGATGACTTGCCATATTGATGTTATTGAAAAAAAAAAAATTGAAACAGAAAGGGAAAGAAAATGCAGTGAAACTGTCCTTTCACAGTTAAAATGAGCTATAAAATAATTGTTAATGGAGAAACTCGCCTACAATGAATACAGAATTAGCAACTGTAATTCTTATAAGAGAATCAATTAAGATCAGCATAATGGTAGCAATATATAAGTTGCTATGACAAAATTATCTTCCAGTGTTCATTAATATTAAAAATAATGTCATTAATATTACAGTAGAAAACATTCTTGAAATGTTTGTAGGTATGTATTTTTATGTTATCTAGGTATTTCTAAGTCCTCATCACTATAGAAAAAAAACACCTTACAACTTCCAAGGGAAGTTCATTGCTTTTCATTTACTGTTCTTCAAGGATGGGAGAATATGAAGATAATGAGAAATAGTCAAAATGCTTTATATTTTGTCCATAGCTCTGCATATTCACAGTAGGATTAAACAATTTAAGTCTAATAACGTCAGTCAAAATCTTGGCTATTTTGCAAGAAAAAATAAGAAACTACAGATGCATAACCAACAACTGTTGAAGCCAATTGAGAGCAATAAATGTGGCTCTAGATTCTATTTCCATTTATAGATTCTCCCACAAACACAGCAAGAAGCAAGCTCTATGTGACTGAGAAATTATCATGGTATTTGTACAATGAGATATCCACCTGTTAAGACACAGGAAAAGCTTTATCCTACTGCATTTTGAGCAGAAAGAGACACAACCATCCAAAATGATGCTTTGGAACTGAAGGCAACTATGGGATTTGGGGAAAAGAAAGAGGCTATATAAGTCAGTTTATTAGGAAAGGCAACGAAAAGTTCTATGCAATTACCATAACAGTCAGACAAGCTACAGATACACAAATATACAAAGCTCAACTATAGCCATATGCTGAATGGAGAGAACTGAAAACTGGTGAGACATTTCTTTTGCTATTGAGTAAACATTAACGACATCAACGATACTATTGAAAAAGACTGAAAGAGCAGCACTGAGTATCAACAAGGAAAAGTAGATTCCATCTCAGGAAGACTAAATGAGAGAAAAGTGGTAGATTTCATAATGATAATGTGTGAGCGTGGGCAGCAGGGAAAGAAATTCTATGAAACTTTTCTTAATTTCTTTATTGTTTCACCATCCCAACTTCCCATGCAGCTCTGCCTACTTGCATACCCTCTCCTTCCAGTCTTTGTCCCTTGCCATTCCTTCTCCTAACAAAGTCTTGAGTCTTTTAACATTCACAGAATACAATCTGAGCTAAGAAATTAAAAAGGAGCACCTTGGAGAATAAAAGGACAAGTGGGAAGCCAGAGACAAGGAAACATTTAAATAATGGAAAAAAATGCTCACCATGGAATTAGAAAGTGGGAAATGGGTGAGCATATCCCTCTCCTAAAAATCCATGCACTGCCCAGCATACTCTTCAATTGAGTTCAATTTTGTCTCTAATATCGGCTCTTTCCATCTAATAAATTATAGGCTTATACTGCAAAATGTTATCATCATTACTCCCATGAACCTTATTAAATCTACAGTAGCTTCTGCAGGTTTTGTAGTATACTGCTTAGAAAACAAACATACTGCATCGTGTTACTTGGAAGATCAGAAAGATGGGGTGAATAGGGACATTATTTACATTAATATTTGGTATGCTGAAGCTAAAAAACAGTACACGCAGAAAAGCAAAAAAAATATTTTAAACACTAACTTGTGAATATTAAACTATTACAGAAAGAAATATGGAATTAAAAATTTCTCTATTAAGTTGAATAGACACATAAATCACACTGTTCTTTCAGAACCACCCCATAAATAAAATCAAACCTACAGATGTGTTGAGGTTCCTTATTCAGAATCAATGAGGAATTTAGTAATAATGCATTCTGACTGCATGAGCTCTACAGTAGGCAGTGTACAGAAACAAGGTAATATCCTTTTAAGCAGCCTATGAACCCTTTAATGATCTTCACTCTTGTTCTGCATCCAAAAGACTCATGAGAGCAGCTGCATTCAAAAGGAACTAGCCTTCACTTCTTCTGCATGATTAATAAATAAATTTATTGGTCATTTGGTTAAATACCTTATTGTAATTATGCATACAGGCAAAAAAATATTCTGTGCAAATTCTTATGAGTCTTATGCATTAAGAGACAACTATATCATGCTAATATAAAAGACTATAGATAATATGATTGTTAATATGTGGTAAATATGGTTAATATTATTTACAGTATATTTATTATATTGCAAGTATGCCTATAAATACAATATTACCCAGTTCCAGACATCAGTATTTCCTTTGAGCTTCTCATGTTTGCTTGGAAAGGGTGTCTCTGCAGCTAGTCTAAGCTACAATCTCAAGCTTTCACCTTCTGTACCTTGACTCCTCAGCACACCCTTGAATTTCAAGCAGACGAGAGGATTCCACAATCTGAGAAGACATCATTTGTAGTTAAAAAGCATCTCAAGATAAACCGGGCTTTCTGCTTACTTATAGCGTAGTATGGAATCATTCTGTACACGATGTAAGTACAGACAAGTACCTGTTGTCATCCTTTGACTAAAAAAGAACGGTGTAATGGAGGATGGTCAAGTCTTTATTCAGTTGCCCATTGGCTGGGTAGAAACAAAGTGTGCCATCTTTTGCCACACAGGAGATACACGTCCTGCAGGGCACTGTATAGGTATTCTGTAGTCTACACTAGAAATGTATCTGATATAGCATGAGTAAGTGTGAGATTTGTGGTTTAGAGGTTGAATTTAGGCAAGCAGATATAGAAGCAAAGTAAGGCTGGGTTTTTAATGGGATTTGTGGCATCTTGGAATCATATTTTGTGAACTGTGTATTTGAAATTGAAACTTCTAACAAAGTATTAGTGTACTTCTAATTTCAGAGCAAGAGATGGCCTGTAACTGATAACATTCAGGAGACATTTATACGCCCACTTGCAACATGCACAGTTAAAACTTATACAAATATAATACAGTGTTTAAGATTCTAATGCGTACATATGTCAAAATTGAGTGCAGACATATGGGTAAAAGAGAATAATTTCTTTCAAATGCCATAAATTCTTATATTGGAATCAAAATATTGCATGCTGTCTGTGCAAGATGCTAAATTCACATTATTTAATATATTATAAATATTTCATCATTTTTTCAAGTTAAAAGACTTCTGCCTTTTCACATTTCCCAGTTATTAAAGTGAATTAATTACTTATGAAAGGTGACATGTTGCCAGTACTTTTCACATGGGACCAAGTACTGCCTGCTTTACTTTATTACTGATCAACATTGCCTATTTGGACCTGGGCAAAAAGCCCAAAAAAAAGCTAATCGTTGGTGCTAGTTCTGAGCTAGGGAACCTCTTCACAAGCTGGGATATCTCTGCCAGTGCACTCTGGCAGTAAGTCTCGGCCTGAGAGTAGATCAAGGACACGTGTCCTTCATCCACTCTTTTCCTATGGAACTTGTTTGTACAGTTCAGATTCTAGCCCTGGGCTAGTATAGATGTCTAACCAGCAGAGTAAAACATGCTGCCCAAACAGCTTTTCTCCACCTTTTCCAATAAAGAAGCAGCCAGTCTCTTGGAAAATCCCACTCCAGAAACCCAACAGCAGAATATTGCAGCTTTTGGACTGGCATCACCAAAGTCCAGATGCAATTTTAAGCATGTGAAGTAAGGAGACCTATTCACAGTACTCTGCTAAGTGAGATACTACAAAGGCATTTAGGGTGTAAGGAAAATTCCCCAAACCATCTCATCAACATACCACAACTACAGAGACATTAGTAGAGGGTTAAGAGACATTAAGAGAGTTAGTCAAGCACCAGTTGTATTAATCCTTTAATTCTTTTGCTTGCAGTTTCCACAAAAGGAATAGACTGACTAGTACATATTTTTTCATTAGTAAATAGACTGACATTGTATTGGTCAGCTACAGTCTATCAAAGGGTAACAAGCTCCATTTCTGCTGGCATAGGCTGCCTTTTAACTGGCTTTGGTAGGAATGACTCAGGTTATTATATGCAACAGCACATACACAGAGCGCACCTTAATTAGATCATAAACTGTGCACCAAAGCTGCATTTAGGATCACAGAAAAAACGCGGCTGCTTCAGAAACAGAAGATACATTGTGAGAGTATGAAATACAATACAGACAATGCTGAGAGAAAGAGAAGAAGAAGTCAGTAGGGTTAAGTTAAAAGTTCAGTCCAAATGCTTAGCAGTGTGAATGCAGTTGTCTGTCAGACAAAGAGCATAGTTTCCAATACTGTCAGTCATTTACCATAGAGAACTACAAAGTTGCTTTTTGAACTGGTCAGAGCCCAGGAGACTTCACATGAAATGAAAAGTGGAATGAAGAAATGCCAAGGAGGCAGTGAACTGTTTAAAGATCTTTGTATTAAAAAAAAAAAAAAAAGGAGAGAGAACAAGAGAGACAGATTGAGAGCGATCTTTTAAACTAAGAAAAAAAAAAGCCAGAAAAGAAATCTAATTTTAAATAATGTTTTATATACAAATACTCCAATCAGTCTTGAGCACAAGATAATGTCCTAAGTGCTGTCACATAGACCTCACCAGTGAAAGCGCTTTCCTAAGTTTTATTGCAATTCCTTAACTTTTATGAGGCAGTTAAAAGGGATGTGAAGCAAAGAAGGTATTCTCTAGGCTTTTATGACAGGCCTCACAAATTGTTTTATTCTAAGGAAATAGCTATACCTATTTCCTACTGTATACAATAATGATGTCTAGGAAACAGTTACTTCAGTAAAATCAATTGTAAAACAGAATTCTTTTTATTTTATATGTGAATGGGTCTCCAAAGATATTGCCAGCATTAAAGCCCTGACATTTCTTGGCCATGTAGAAAATTAGTGATGGGTAGGCATATCATGCTGCTGTACCTCTAAATTACTACAAAAGACTTATCAGGATGGGGGGGGGGCTGAGGGGGGGCGGGGAGGAGGGAAGAATTGTAGGAAAAAGACGCTATTTAATCCAGAAACATTCAGAGATATATCTCGGGGTTTGGAGGAATGATTTACTATTTAATCTTTTCTTTATATTTACCTAGTCGTTAGAGAGAAAAAATTTTCTGGAATATCTTTACAGAACATAAAATCAAAGCAGAGGTGAACAGCAAACGAAACAAAAAGAGAAACCATTTGCTATTCAGATCTGTATCTATGTGAGGAAGAGACACTCATTTATTCCAGGAGGTGTGTGCGAGATGAATATTAAACTTTGCCTTGTTAAGATACCTGGCCAAGTCTTCTTGCAGGTGCCCCAAATAATACGATTCTAATTTGCAGACACAGCACCGCACACAGGCACGCAGGCAAGGATTTCCAGAAGGTCAAACGAAGAAGTTGCCAACTTCTGCTGAACCTCAGCAAGAAGCGGATGTCTAACTCATCTAGGTCCGTTGGCAGATCCAGCGGGGAGACATGTGCAACCCTGAATGCTGATATTTTGGTTGTATATGACAACAAAATGTTTGAAAGGGCATATTTTAAAAGGTGCCTGTACAGTTCAGCCTTTCGAAGTTTTGCTGTTATTTCTTCAACAATCATAGAAGAGTTTGCTATATTTTAATTAGCTATTAAAAATACACGACGCTATTTTTTTCAGAAAGTGAAATTCGTATCTAGATAGAGATGAAACAGAGTAAATTTCTCATTCATAGCAGTGTTAGTGATTACAACACAGGAATGGAAAGAACAGCTGTACCATGCTGGCTCTCTGCCATACCATCAACTCTGCCACTGGTCAGTACCACTCTGCCTAGAACAAAGTGGAAGAAAATAAATATTACACACAATACTGCCACAGTTTCCTGTAGTTTATTGAGGCAGAAGTAAGAGCTTACTGTTAAGCAGCCCTCTTTGGATTTTCTTCCACGACTCTGCTAAGTGCTCCGTAAAATTTTTCAGCATCTTGTGGTGATAACTTTCTTAACTGAACTACACATTACACATATAAGTGCCTCTTTTTGCTATGAAATTAACCTTCTAATTTCATTTGAGGTGTCCCATGTTTCACACTGGAAAGGACAATGAACAGTTTCTCTACTCATCTTCTTTATGCCAGGCTTTATGGACTTCTAACACGTTGTCCCTTAGTCCATTTTTCTCCAGGCTAAACAGTGTTAGCATCCTTAACTTCTTCATATTATGGAAAATTTCCAATACCCATGACTATCTTTGCTATTCATCTCTCCAACTTTTTAAGTTATACTACATTATATTTGAGATGGAGCAACCAGAACTGTTTAAAGCATTCAGGATCCAAGCCTAATGTGGATTTATACAGCAGTATAATAATGTTTCCTCAAAATTGTAAAGACAATTTGCTTTTATCATATAAAAGCATAGAGATAAAGCATCAGGACTTTGAATGCAGTATCTATAAGTCAATTCAGACAATATTTTTAAATATCCTTTCTGTCCTAAGGGCAATCTTATTTTCATATATATCAAGAGAACATACAAATCACTGCAATCCAATAACTAACAGAGGTTGAACTACATTATGTCCTGTTTTATTCATAAGGCAGTGCTTCATCTAACACCCATACCGTAGTGGCTACTAATTCTGTCAAAATTATTAAGTGATGAGATCAAACAATGATCAGCATATTAGAAGAATACAGATAAAATCAGACAGAAATCTGTAATAATATACTCTTTACCTGTCCAGTGCTGAGGCCAGACATGGGATTGGCATGAACAACTGCTTCTCCTTTCAGGGAAACAGAGTTAATAAAGTTGATCCAAGTTTACAACCAACACAGGTCCCTTTCGTTGAGGCCCTGCACAGATAGTGGCAAAAAAATACATTAGGTTCTCCATTTGGTTCTTTCAGATATTTGCATAGCTGAAACAAATGTTACACAACTGTGATATAGCCTGTACTTCCTAGCAGCTCCTACAGCAGAGCAGGTACTGCTCCATGCTGAGAATATTTGGCTGTGAAATACCCCACGACAACTCAATAAAAGTTCTTGTATCTCCTCTGCAAAGTTTGGTGGCAGAAAACTACACCCTCTTCTTTGAATGTTGTAAAAGTGTTACCAGGTTGAATGGGATATTCCGTTTAATAAGCAAAGGATGCATAAGTGAGGTGATATACACTGAGGCAAAGTGCAGCCTCTCTTCACTGGATCCCCTCCTCACTGCAAAGTGTCTGCTGAATTGTGTGTTGACAGGTCTCTCCAGACTGAAATGGGGACAAGACAAAGTTGTTCCCACCTCTTAACATTTTCGTTTAGTTATCGAGCCCTCAACAAACCACAGCAGGAATAATCAAGGGACTTAAGGCTTAATGCTGGAGGGAAAAAGACAAGACAGTTGCACTAACATACACATACAGATGGTGTTCATGCATTTATAACACATCCAAACTTAGGCTGTCAACTGGTCTACAAGAAATAACACCAGATCATGATGTTCCAGGTTGCAAGGTCAGTCAACAAATATCCTGGGAACTACTTCTCAACCCTGCAGAAAATCAAAGGGAAAATTAACTAGCATTTTTCAACTCCTGTGAGCTGTTCAAAATTGTTTATGTAGGGACGTACATCATTCCTTCTTGTAAAGAATATCTATGGTACCAATTTCTTACCAACACTATACAAACTGAGACAAGAAGCAAGTACCTGGAACTAGATATATATTACTTGGCTGAGCAGACTAAACACAATAAAACTGAACTGACTCCCAAGAGTAGTTTAGTTATTGCATATACCACCTTTAACCACTCCTCAGTCTTTCTTCCAAGAATTTAATACAAGTTCAAAGCTTTATGGATCTTAAAAAAAAAAGAAAAAGAAAAAAAGTTAAGATTAAGATTAGCACTCTAGGAGAATGTTTTCAAGAGAAAGGAATGTCAGGATATATTGCAGGATGTTCTCACTGAGATGTCTAACAAATAAGGACTTTTTTTGGATGAAGCATTGCACTGGAAGAGAAGATACTTATATTCAATCAGCAGCACTGCCATCAGCTTCCTATACGACCTAGGGCTTGTCAGTAAATTATTCTTTTATTCAATTCTTGTCAGTGAGGACAATAACTGTTAATTTTTCCCACTTGTTCTTATTTAGACAGGAAGCTGTTTGAAGCAGGGATTTTTCTACGCTCATGTATATAAAGCACCCATTGCAAAAGAACTCTGATCGTTTGTGCTGCTGTAATAGGAGTAGTTGTACATATTATTTCCTCCAGGTATTCCACGGTTCTTTGAAAGTAAACTCCTGGATCTACAGGGTAGCTATATAGTTGCTGCTAGGTGAAACAGGGTGAAACTGTATAAAAAAAGATGCCCTGAGGTAATATGACTGTGAAGATACTTATATGTTCATGTTGGATATGACTGGAACGGGTCTTGGCAAGACATTCCAGTTCATTTAAGCACAGAATTAGCCCTGATTAAAAGTCAACTTGTGCTAATAAATACCACCTATTTAATTAAATTATTCTGTAAATTTCCTGTAATAATAACTGTTATAGCTAAGGTGATAAGATGTAACAACAGTAGGGAAAGACACTCTCTCAGAATAGTGATTATTTTACAAAAGTATGATCTACAAAGGTATCACAGTCACATTGGAGTTCTCTGTTTTTCCATATAGTTGTTATGCATTAAAAATAGAAAGCAAGTCCTAAAAAATTGCCCTGTGGTTAAAGTGTACTCCATACCCAATAGCATTTGCAATTTTCTAAAGCATATTCAACAAATGTTCTATTTTTATTCATAAAAAAATCGTAATTTTTTATTATAAATGGTAATTATGAACTCTTGCCAATCAACACAACAGACCATTGAAAAGCCTTCAAGAGACTGACCAACTGTTGTCTTCTGGATGTAGAAAATTAAATTCATAAGATAAAGTAGATAAAAGACTAGGGGGAAAAGAAAAATGGATTCTGAAAATATATGAGCATGATGTGAAGCATGACTCAGCTGCCTTTACTTTTTTCCCCCTCTGTGGAAGGCAAATCCCTTTCAAATCTCTGAAAAGTCAGATGGTTAAGTAGTATAAAATCCTGTCATCTATATTTAGAGTGCTCAAAAAATTGCCTGTATAGACATTCCATTGTTATCAGCACAAACATGCAGGGCTCTAGAATGCATCTGCAATGTCAGTCAAAAATAAAAGAGAAAACAAAGGTGAAGTAAGACGAAAAATAAAAGATGGAAAAACATTTTTTAAACTGTATATAATATTGCATAATTTAATAATGTCAACAATTTGCAAGAGTTTCATGAGCATATGTACTTTGTTCTACAGAAGAATCACAATATTTTGGCTAATACAGAGGACTGAAATTAAAATGAAACTGATAGGCTATCAGAGATTTCATGTTTGTCAAGTATGACATATTATTAACGAATTACCTGTATATTTATATATTTAATCATCTTTAGTTCTGCTAATTCATTTCAGAACTCCAGTATAAACTGTACTTGTAGCAATCTTTTCCTTGTGAATTATCGCTAGTTGATACCAAAATCTGGATCCTGAGAGTTTTGTCTCATTTCTTCAGCTACTTTTCAACTTCTGTATGTGATCGACTCTTTTAACAGAATTTATATAAACTACAAATTGGATCTAAAAAGCTTAAGATCACACCATATTTTCTGAAACTGTTCCTTAAATAACCCTTCACTAGGATATTCTATATGATGCAAGTTTATGACACTATTTTAGATTGTAAGTTGTGAACTTTAGTGTTCAAGTGCTGCTTTTATTTCCTATAAAGGGCAACGTTTGGAATATGAACAAAATTATAGTCTGTCAACTACAAAATGACATTGTGTTATCAAGTAATATCTGGCAAGATGAAGCAGTTGGATAGTGATCCAAACACTTTTGATATTCATCCAAAGCTAAGAGAATCATATGTACTCTGACTGGCTGAAAATTATTCTGAGAAATTTATCAGACTGTCAATGCCGAAGTTAGTGTTGTGAAGTACAGAATGAGACAGTAATTTTGATACGGAATACAAACTTTCATTCCAGCATTAGAAAATATAATATTAACACACGTTGTAATTCAGACAGCTGTCAAATTAGTTGTGCCATGAAATGGGCTTTGAGAGACATTGAAGTGCCAAGACACTTTGTTAATTACTTCAATAGCAGATGATGCACCAAATATGCCCATCAATGAGAGCAACTATCACAGAAAGCTCTAACTTGGTGTAAACTACTGCTGTTTGTTTCATATGAATGGTCCCCCCAACTGGAACTAGCTGACATACACAACCAGAACTTTCCATCAGCAAAGTTGGTTCAGTTGTTACGTATACAGCTGATCACAGACCTTTTTTTTCAACACAGAACTGTGTTACTTTCTACATTTATATTTATATAAGAAAATAGTGCAAAACTTTGGGCAAACAAGGCATCACTACAAATGATGACCCGATAATCAACAGAACATAAGAAGTGTCCGATCCTAAACGATTTTAGCAACACTAAAGGATACCAATTTTTACACTGTCCCTTAGACAGGCCGTAGCTATATCCAAACAGAATTAGATTTAAATCAGAATATATAATATTACATGCCTAGTAGGAGAAATGAACTGGCATTCACATGATTGTCACAATTGTAGATTATTTCACATCTCTGACATAGTTACGTTTCCTACCATCTTGTTTGGCCATAGAAAGAGTTTTTCCTCTTCCAGGTGCTCTTGCTTCAGGTTCTCTGTTTTGCACTCCAGCTGTGCTCACCATCCCTTCCCAGCATGGCAAACTCAGCTCCATTCCACAACTGAATGAAACTCCATCACTTCACTTTCAGCCTGTTTATATTTTGCTTTGCCTGCTTGTATCATGATTCTCAACACACTGCCCTTTAAAATTTCTTTCCATTTAATGCACTTTCATGTAAATTATTTTTTTTTCACCTTTGTCATTCTCTGTAAAGCCACAACCTCTGGACTTTTTCCTAACGGTTCTCCATGCCTAGAATGTTGCATACCTTCCATCATGCCAAACAGCATGATTTTGTTCTTTCTAATCCCATTGCAAATATCCTGTCTACTGCCGTCATTCACCCATCTAATCTGCTCTTTTCTCTCTTCACTACTTGCAATAGCAGTCATACAAAGAAGACAAGAATGCTAAAATAATACCTTGAAATTAACAGAATACATTTGTTCACCTGCACCATTTATCCTGTTTATATTCCATCCTTCTGGTCCCAAAGTTGGTTTTTATTACCTCTTTCTGTTCTGCTACATAAAGATGCAATGATCAACTAGAATTCCTCTCTGTCACTGCTGGTAGCTCTGTTTTCACATACTAATTTGCATCGTTAGACCGTCAACTCATTGAAGCAGGGATTGCTCTTTAACCTATATATTAAAGGACTCCTGGGCTCACTTCTCCCCTGTGTCCTGATTCTCTACCTTCTCTAACATCCTGCAGTGCTTCTTTTTACCTATAAGATGCTGCAGCCCTCAGTTTCCACCACCACATCCCTCCTCCTTCTCAGAAGCACTGAACATATCATTTGTTTAGTCCACAAGCAAAAGTTGAAAGAGGATGTCTAGAATCAGAGTCAGGAGAAAAGGTTTTAAAACTAAAAGACCAATAGGAAAGTGTAGGTATACCATACAAAATTGAGGGCTCCTTTCAAAGAACTGTAAGCCTCAGCTAGAACCTTGTAAGAGTTTTTAATTGACTGCTACACCCCAAAAAGAAGCGGGGGTCTAAAGAGATGGAGAAGAATTCTCTCCCTTTTAAAAGAAATTTAAGTAGCAAAGGTGCTTGCCAATTGGTGTTATCCACCCAACATGATGGAGGCCAAGCAGTACAACACACAACTGCAATATCTGAATTACATAAAATATTATAATGTATCACTAAGCCATTTTTCACCCAAAGATTCAAAATTTATGTACAGTCACACACTCACACACACACGCTCCTGCCCAGAGGTGGTCAAATCTCTGAGGTTAGATTGGTCCTCTGGAATCAGTTATGCGACCAACAGCCATTTTGGATGAAATTCTGGCCAACACTAACATGCAAATCTACATCAGAGTTGGACGCTGGGTTCAATTTCATGACTAATAAACAACGAGGTGATGTGAAACAGATTAAAAATTATCTTGCACCAAACGAGATGTTTTCATTCTCACATTTTTCCTTTCACATTTTCACAGGAAACATCTCACAAATTACCAGCTATAGATACAATGATAAAAACATACGAAAGAAAAACAAATAGTACAAAGCTGATACAGACAGACATGTACTGCAATGTCTCCTATTTTTGTTATAACTTTTGACACCTTACAATATCTACTACTGCATTCTTTTATCTTACAAAGTGACAACTAGTTCCTCCATGTTTGAATTAATTTCTTAGAAATTATTTTGAAGCATAAATTACAGCATACTTCTTTTTCTTCAGATTAGGCCACAATGTCTTTCATTTTTATTGAGATGAAACACTACTAAATCAAATTTATTCAACATGGAAGTTAATTGAGTTCTATCAGGCCTGATGATCATATGAGATCTACAACCTTTACGTGTTCTAATCTCAATTTCTGATCTATAAAATGTTGTCTTCATGAATTCTTACTGATTGCTAGCAATGCTTTTTTTTTTTTTTTGCAAGGAGTTTATTTTCAACATGCCTTTAATTGCAGCATTCACATGCACTGCAAGGACACTGAGCACTCTGAAATCCTCAATTGCTTTTTTCTTTCTAGGACAGTCCTGTAGTGAAGTTCTCCAGAAAAGATGAACAGTGGTTTAAAATAGAGAAGGTTTTTCTCTGTTGTTCGGGCTTTGATTTTTTTCTGCGCAGAAGAATCATTGATATGCTTTGTTTCAGACATGGTTTGAGGAGTTGAACATTAGAGCTCAGACTCCAAGCACAGAAGATTAACACAGACCATTTCTATTGAACTCTTTCTGTAGGTATGAGGCACAGAAGCACAGCAGGATGTTTTGTTCTCAACAGTTTTCAAAGCCTGTTTATAGGCAAGTGTCCATATATGTATTTCAAAATATCTAATGCTTTCACATGTTTTACTAACACCACATTTCACAAGAGGCTATCCTTTTCCTATTTCCCCAAAATTAAAAAATCCCCCGAACAATATTATTTATATTTTAATATATACACTTACTGCAAGAAGACAACAGGTTCTTACATGAGAATTTAGCTGAAGATAATCTTCAGTCTTACACCCCAGCTCTCTAATTATCCTATGCGCTATGCATTGCTACACAAAGGGATACTAAGGGAACACTGATAAACTATCGCCAGATCCGGAGGATCTGCTAATGCTTATATTCTTCTGTTCTTCTTGTATATGGTACAGCAGTGACATCATCTATTGAATTGGAGAAATTTATAGAGCATCACCACAAACTAGAGCAAGTTATTAATTTTTTACTCTTCTGGCCTGACAATATTTGATTTGACCCAAAACTATAAAATAGACAAATACTCTTAGCACCAAAGAATGCTCAGATCACTACATTCACAGTACATATAGACTAGCAACCAGAGACCAAAAGGAAGAAAGCAATAAAATAACTTACTACTCTGCACTACTTTCCAATTTAAATCCGCAGCCCTATATAGTTAATTTATTAGAACATACAGGGTTATGACAGATGTGGGAAAAAACGCCATCAGCTATAGACTGTAGATAGACCCATAGATAAGGATTCTTAGAAAAATGATATCTGAGAAGCAGCAGAAAAAAAAAATCAAGCAATGGGGATTGGATTTGTCTGTCATAGGAGAGATGCTGAAGAAAATTGTCACAGGATAAACATGAGATCACAAACCATGTACTTTGCATAACAAAATCCCATTCTTTTCCAAGAGTGAGGATGTCAGTCAAAGCTTATTCACCACTGATAGATGTAAATCAGTGTAAATAGAGGTAATATAGGTAAGAAATGGAAAGACGTGGATACATATACCACAGGATTTCTTCTCTGATCAAAACCACCAGAGGGAAATGTAGATGTGTTATCAGAATAGGACACAAGAGGAATCACTATCAACTCATAAAACCTCCCTTCCAGCTCCCCTGCCTGCAAGGATCAAGGGCAGGCAGAAATTTGTGGAAGTCAGTGAAACAGAACAAGTCTGGCATCATTGCCAACTCTCCTATCTATCATGTGGATGATGCTTTGCAATCCTGCTACATTCTTCAATATAGCTGCCCTCCTGCCAAGAGAGGTCTGGGGACAAGGCCAGGACCTCTGTGTGAAAACAATAAAAAACAACAGGAAAAGTTTTATCCTGAAGTCTGAGACAGTTTATTTGCTCATGCTGATAATGGGGAGTTAGTTCTCTCCCAGGGCCCGAGACTGAACCAACTTGTTTCCTCTGAAACAAATTCTGAGAAGAGTTGAGTTCAGTTCAGGAGTTACTCTGCATATGGGATACTGACAAGTCCACATAGCTTTGGCTTCCTCCCTCCTCTCATGTCTTGTTAAGGACACACAAAGTAAATTCTTTGTGCCATATTACAAATTGAGAACTGCAATGGGCTGTAACACGGCCCTTGTGCCATTTTATGGGATCTTAACTGGGGGAAAAATAAATCAGGATGCCTCCTGACATCCAGAAAACACCGATGCCAAGTAGATGGGCTAACCCTACGGGGACTATACACAAGGTATTCTGTACAATATATTAGGACTACTAAAATGCTGAAGAAACAAAGCGCAGTGTTTCCCACAGTTTTTGAAAAGACTCGGCATGTACACATAATTCCCTGGAAGACCAGGGCAGAGTGTGCTGTCTTAGCCACCAGTTGTTCTTGCCAAATCCTCTCACAGTACTCACATAACTCACAACATATCACTACTTCAGGTAGCATCTGGTTCTAACAGACAAACAGGATTTAGGAAGCAAAAAGACTACCTGGATGATCCCTGTGTTGCTATGCATCTCCACAAGGTCAGGCAAGCACAATATGACCTAGAGACATTAACTTTGTGCCAGCTGTTCTCTTTACTCCAGGAAAATAATCTTGCTTTAATCTTATTTGCAAGAGTCTGATAAAAGAGAACCATTTATCATCCACTTTAAATGAATAAATCTCATTTAAAAATCATTGTGATGCAGCTTATATGTGATCTATATTGTTAACTTATCACTGCAAAAGCTGACAGGCCTAAAATTAGATTGTCCAGCTGCATATGGATATGGGGAACTAAGATTGAACACCACACTGTCCCTTTGCTTCACTCTGCTCTGCGGTGGCGAGGACGAGTGAAATCAGAAACGAGTGCAGCACAAAGCAGGATCTTGGTGTACTTTATTCCTTTGAAAGGTGTTTCAGGACTCTCCCAAAACAGGAGGAAAATGTGCTGTGGAAAGCAAAAGATCACTGAAGAAGTTAGTAGCGTACGTTTGTGTGTGTATTCGTGGTGATGATGAGTTCTCTGTCTGAGAAGCTAAAGTATTCCCTCTGTTAGCCTTGTTCTGTTTGTGTATACAGCTCACTCACGTTTTAAGAGTAAAGTGGCATGCAAAATGAACTATGTGGCAGGACCACAAGACTACTAAACCCATGGATTGCTGAACATAAGGGTGCAGAAGACAGAAAATGTGAATTTCCTGGTAACTAGACATTTCATTGATGGGTCACATCTCATTTTCAGGCTTGGTAGAAATAATATAATAAAACATCATTTGTTGATGATAAATCGCCTCCAGACACCTTTCCTAAGAAAATTATGGTAAAGGATTAAAAATACTCTTGTTCTTAGTAACTTGTCTTCCACATATCTGACCCTCCTTCTTTTTGTCTTGTGTGCACACACAGGCAGAGAGGGATTGAAATGGTAGGTGTACATTATACCAGTAAGTGTGTCTACAGGCACTCTTTATGTAAAGGAAATGAGACAAACGTGGATGCCATGACTTCAAAAAGTCCAGTATCATGAATTCCTGCTTTGATGACTACACTTGTTAGACTGCAAATAATCCTACGTACAGAAGCATGTAGGAAAGATTACACAAAAAAACCTGAGGATCTGAGGAAACCAAGAGCAACAGTCTGTGCAGTGTTTCAAACTGAATGCAAAGACAACAACTCCCTCATGAAAGGCTCCCGTGTCTTTGCATATCTCTCCCTACTGAGAAAACTAATGAAGGATGCTTAATGCTGTACCTATCTGTCTGGAAGATGGGAATTCTGCACAGTGGACAGTTACCAGAGAAATCAAGTGTTCAGAAGGAGGTTTGTAACACAGGGAGCCTCAGGGAGATGAAAATGAAGCTTTGGAAGGAGACAAGAGAGGAACATTCGTTTATAACAGGGATGCTGATCTAGCTCCAGGAACAACCAGGGTTAAAGAGGAGTTAAGCTGGAAAGATTCAGCAGCTGAGGAGACCTGTCACAAGCAACAAGAAAGCAATTCTGGACCATCCCAGAGGGACTTACCCACCAAGGTGTTTCAGACTAGTAAGAAAACTAAGGCACAGAAACATACCCAGGATTTATTGTTTTGCTAGCCCTGTTTTTTTGCATGCAACTGAGGTATTGGCACTTCTGAAATGCATATGCATAGCATTTATACCAGCTTCCATGAAGAGTTCTACTATAGCCCAAGTTCTAGAAGCCCAACATGGAGCTGAAATGGTGAGAAAGGGCACTAAATGTACATAGATGTTTGGAGATAATAGAGCCAGTTTTAGACCTAAGCTAGCAAGAGGCACAGGGCAAGAAACTGCACTATAGTCTATTGGTACACACAGAAATTCTGAACATATGAGCCCAATAGCATAGAGCACAATACAGCAACCTGCCAAGTGTCAGTACTGCAAAAATTTGATCAGATCTCTGACAAATCATTTGTCAGGGCACATCTTTTCCAAGTAAGCAGGCTCTGGATTGTATAACTACACAATTAACCCAAACTCAGATATACTCTTGATTAACTTTCAAGCACATGTGCTTGAATCATTTAACAATCACTCCTGTTCAAGTTTTTGCATGAATATTTTGTGTAAACTTTATGAAAATATTTGGAACACAGTAAAATTATGCAAATGTATCTCTTTGTGTCTTTCTATCAGGAATCTCTGCTATTTATTTCCACCATACATGTAGTGCACAGTTTTATTTTTTGGTAGGTATTCCTGTTCCTGCTGTCCCTGCTCTCTTCAACTCATTTTGCTGTTCAACAAAAATCTGCACTGCCCTGTACTATACTGCATTCTAAAAAACTAGGGTACCAAATCAACCCATGGTAACCTTTCACTCCAGCCACTCTAATTTTACACACAAATATAGCATGTAACACAGATACACTCTCAGGTCCATTTTCTTGAGTGTTTTGTCTTGCTCTGGTGCCAGTGACAACTTAGTTTCTGACTGAATTCACACCAAATAAAATGCTTGTCAGTAAAAGTGAGGCTTTTCTGAGTGCATGTAGTACAAAGGGTACAAATTCTCAGCGCAGCAGCCACTCAATTTTAATTCCGTTTGCAAACACTGCACAAAGCAGGAGGCAGCCTTCTCCATCTCACATAAGCCAACTCATATTAGATGTGCTGTTAGTGCATAGTTGAATGGTTTCGCAGAGACAGCACGGCATACCTATTGCTCTTTATACTCATAGCTTTCACAGTAACTTCTCATTCAGACAAGCTCTGAGAGACATCAGGTATAGACTAGAAATAAGAGAAGTAACATGCCAATAGATTATTCACCATCTAGACAAGAACAGGTCCATAGAGTACAGTTTGAGAGATCTACCGTCTTGTAATTATCTATTAATCTACTTATGCCAAGTCAGATAGTAGTTAACAAATCTCTAGATGAAAGTTGACCAAAAGCTTTCAAATAAATACAGGTTAGGGTCTTGTTGATAGCGGAAAGGAAAGGAAAGGAAAGGAAAGGAAAGGAAAGGAAAGGAAAGGAAAGGAAAGGAAAGGAAAGGAAAGGAAAGGAAAGGAAAGGAAAGGAAAGGAAAGGAAAGGAAAGGAAAGGAAAGGAAAGGAAAGGAAAGGAAAGGAAAGGAAAGGAAAGGAAAGGAAAGGAAAGGAAAGGAAAGGAAAGGAAAGGAAAGGAAAGGAAAGGAAAGGAAAGGAAAGGAAAGGAAAGGAAAGGAAAGGAAAGGAAAGGAAAGGAAAGGAAAGGAAAGGAAAGGAAAGGAAAGGAAAGGAAAGGAAAGGAAAGGAAAGAGGAACTATAGATTGGAGGAATGTAACTAAAAAAAGAGCAATACGTCTTCCTTTGGCTTCAGTGTGGGATGAATGTTATTTACTTTCCTATAAGCTTCACTGTTTGAATCTAAAATCAAAAATAGCGCTGCTGAGAAAAGGTCAAGATCATGCTCCATCTTGTTGTTAAGGAAACAGCACACAAGGTCAGCACTTGTGTCTTGTTGAGATTTTACTTTCTTATTGCAAGGTCCCCATTTCCACAGCTTCTGGTAACACAATGCTTCATAAAAAGAACTTATTGAAATGACTGCACACAGAAATCAACAATATTTCTTTCATCAGAGATATAGACAATTGAATGATAGCTCATAGAATTAAACTGATTGGAGGGAAAGTGAAGGAGTAAAGACTAGAGAGAAATAAAAACCTTTATGAAGTGCCAAAATCTTGGCACGTGCAAGTAAGAAGATCATTAATTATTCTACACTGCATAAAAGGAAGTTGAGACTAATCAAGAACCAAGTTCATGAATTAAACAAAACCAAGAAAAAACAAGCTCAAGTGTTTCAGCCTACTGGTCAGGGTGTGACCACATTGTAACAAATATTTTTTCTGTTATTTTGCCTTTACTCTTATTAGTGGCTTTTCACTATTACCGTCCAAAACCAGTTGAAACTTGCAGATACAAGTTTAAAGTTTAAGATCCTGAAAGATTTAGAAGCATGATGAAAAAAGAATCTCATTAAGAAAATCTGTCTTAAGTGATCTCTTAATGATGCATTAAATTTTTGCATACTGCTGCAACCTAGCAATTAGGCAATTTAAGAAATTAACAGATGAAAATGGAATTCTCATGATGCCAAGTAGCATTGACACTGAGAAAACAAATATCAGTATGACAGGCTTCCCAGTACTGTTATTCTCATTGATATTCCAGTCAGTCTTTCTGGTCTATTGCACCTAGGCACACAGGTCAATTTTACATGATCATGTGTAAAATGAAAAAGAATAGTTATAAATCAAAACCATAATAATTTACAAGCATTTGGCTGAAAGGCAGCCACGTTTTTCTTTTTCCAATCAAGACCACTTAAATGAGCTCGAGACTTTTCTGTACCCTAAATATAAATTTCTCTGCTCTCAATTCTTAGTTTTAAGGAATCTGTCCTCTAGGAGAAAACAAGTACCTATGTGGAAGAAAAAAGAAAAAGTCTAAAGCAATGGACTAGAGCTCCTAAGTTTAGAGACCATCCAGAGACTTGCTGCAGTTTGTGCAGATGTGCACGTGCAGCCCAAAACACGACTATGGGGGAACACTTGAGTCATTTCTGTTTAGATACGTCAGAAGGCTAAACAGCTCTGGCAAGGTTACACCCTGAGATGACTACATTGCTTCCTGTAGCCCTTGTTATGCTCTTAGTGATCTTAGTCACAACAACTTACAACAAGAACTTAGCAAAAGGTTGCTTTTTTTACCAAATAGCAGCAGCTCAAACACAGTCAATGTCACCCAAAAGTGCTGAGAAGAAGTGAGGTAGATTTGTGAAGAGTGAATAAGGATGGAGATAAAAGATAAGAGTGAATAAGGATGGAGAGAGATAAAATATAGGAGTAAAGGGGAATATAACAGAAAAATAATCACCACCACATGGATCCAGCAAAGATTTCAGCAGAATATGCGGTCCATGGGGCAGCAGGCATACACATGTTCTTTTTGGTGCAGGTTATTTCTAGAGGAGCTTCACCTCTTACTAGCATTTGAGGCACACAGAGAAGTCTTACTGCATTTGCACAGCATCCCTGCTTGGAAAGTTCTCGAAGTGAAGCATGCAAATAAGTCCTTTCAGAAAGGTTTTGGAATGGCATCTGTAGGTCTCAGGGGTCACTCGTAGTTCAAAGGACCCTCGCCAGAATAGCCACCGCTTGAACTCTTCGGATGTGCAGGTGCAGTCAGGGGTGGTCTTGTCTCTTCAGCCCAGTCAGAGGGATTCAGGAGTTCTCGCCTAGTCACAAGGTGCAAACTGCTCTGCCTGCTGAGCAGGACTGTGGCATAACATGGCTGTTGCGCCTCAGGGCTGCACCAAGCTACTTAGGTTGTTCTGGAAATTGGAAACTGGAAGCATAAAGTAGTCTTCTTGTTATACCTTCTTATTCAAATGGCCACAGTTTCCTTTGGTGAATGAGAAGCTTTTCTTCTTCTACCTAATTCAGATGTCACATGGTTCACATCACCACACAGCAGGGGAAAGATCTAGATATTGGAGGCAACAAATCAGAATGCAGGCAGGATACAGCAGTCATCCAAAAGGATTGCCAGCCACTGGACCGAACAATGTTCCAATTGCTACAGACAGAGAGGCAAAAAATAGATAAAATCCAGATGTCACTTAGCCTCAAAGCAAACTCTTCAGAAAAGGTCCCCTCCTAAAAAGAACTTGTTGAAAAGACAACCATCTCAAACCTGCCACAAAAATCAGGTGAAAGAAAGAAGTTACATATACTCTAAGAATAATCAATAGGACCAGAATAATTTGGGCTCTGACTCCGCATCATTCCCTGTACTCAAGCCTTTAAGTGAGGACATATACCTTTAAAAGAAATGACACTCCAAAAAGGCAGGCATCTTTCCATGTGACTTTAAAATTGAAAAGATACAGCATGAAATGCAAGTAACCTAAAATTCATGATACAGTGAAAGCAAATTATGTTTTCTGAGGGGAGAGAGGACCTGTTTGTTTTCTTGCCAACTCACATGGTTCAAAGAATGATCAGTGACTAAGCAACTTAATGTAATTAGGGAACTGAATAATCTAATAGCAAATGCATCTTAAATGGAGCTGAACACAAAATAACGGAAGAAACAAGAATAACTCCTTGCATACTCTGGTGGCTTGTGCCCATAATCATTTAGAAAAAAAAAATAGACATCTTTCTGAAAAGTACAATGTCCAGTGGCAGTATAAAAACCCCAAATAACTTTTTAGCCTTCATTAAGGAATAGACAATGAGCAATTTGGAAAATATCAAAGTGCCAGATTACAAAATCAATGATACAATCAAATTTCAGTTCTGGTCATCCAATTTGACAAAAAAACCCACACAAAGCAGAAATAGTAAGAGAAGGGCAATAAAAACAATTAGAGACACTGAAATATTTCTATATTGGAACAGATTAAAAATAAAGAAAAAAATATGATAATTCCTGTTTGGAAGGGGAGGAAAAAGAACAACTGGGAATGTGACAGAAGAAAAACATGGGAACATGAGAGATCTATAAAACAATATATAGAAAAATGGAACACTGGGATCCTAGCTAATAATGAAATACACTAGAACAGAAGATAAAACTGAAACTGATAAAACACATGAAACACTGTTGAAAAAGAGTTCTGTATGATGAAAAAGGGAAGTATTGCTGCAGGCACAAGAAAGTCTTTGTCTAAAGCTACCTAAAATAAATACCTCTCAGTTACACCAACCTGCATGCTTTCAGATATTATTGTGTATAGGGATATCAGTGCAAAACTGTCCATGAAAGATTAGCTTTTTCTCCAAAACATGGTATTGGCTACTGCTGTTTTCTGGAAATGCAGCTTTAGATGGATCTTGAGCCTAATCAATTACAGCAATGCTTGTGTTACTGAAATGTAAATGTTTCCTCTTATAAATTAGTAAATAAACACTTAATAAATTGACCATTTATTTCAGAATAAAATAATGTTAAATGCAAAAGATAACATCCCAGGGAGTTATTTGTAAAAAGAGGAAATAAGAAATACAAAAAAGTCAAACCAAAACCAAAGTAGCAGGAGCATGATACATATGGATGAAGGTCTTGTTGCTTTGAATTGCTTAGTACCAAGAACTTTTACCAATCTGTTCAAGAGCTACAAATGCTGAAAACTTTTGAAGCTTCTGCAACTACAGTGCTTTAGTGAACTGTTACAAAGGCTAATAATTTCTCATGCTTCCCCAGCAAGGTTCACAGTTGATCTCACCCATAATTGAGCTGCTACTTCAGGAAGTGAAGTACACTCTGAAGGTATTCAACTTTTTATGAAAGATCAGGACAAGGTTTAATGACTCCAGGTTTCCTCCCTCCTCCCCTTTTGGCTCACAGTACAAAGTTTCACATGGTATAATTGAAATAAATGAGATATTAAACCCTAAATGTCAAGGTAGATATAATTAAAAAGTAATCACTGTTCTCTTCAGCTACCTGCTAGGACATCATATTTTAAGTTTCAAAAACCACACTATTTCAAGTGACTCATTTCTGTCTGCCCTTTATTTACAAATTTACTAGCACTATTGAAGTATGTGTGCTTTCATTATTCCACAGATACCACCTAATAGAGAGCTTTGAGCTTCCAAGCTCATTTGACAGAAGTTCACAGATCAGACTCAAACAAAGGTCTTGAAATAAAATGCACTTATTTATCCACTAAAACCATCTACTAGAAAATCAATATCTCAGATGTAATGAGTTGTAAGACAAGTAAATTAGAGTACAGATTACTCTGTCAATTGAAACATATAACTTTCGTCTGTAATTAAGTATTTCATATGTGGTACATTGCATTTGGCACTGGTTGCTCTGTCTAATTGCTGTACATTTCATTTTAAACAAGCAAGAAACTTCCTAAAATACCTTGGCTGTCACTTCCAAAGGTGCATGAGCCAAAAAAAAAAAAACCACTCTGGAGAAACCAGAAGAATTTCCTGTGTTAGCATTGGAAATAAAGTGTGCTGTATAATTAATGTGCCTGTCCTTTCTCACGTCAGCCCTGCTACTGATGTTCAAACAGTTACGTTAGAATAGCTCTAATCATCACTTATCCTAGTCATAGGAACAGCATGGATATGGAAGGCAACATGAAACATTATAGCTCAGATCCACAACTCAAGAAAATACTTCTATTTAAAAATGCAGCTAAGACGACGATAAAATTACTTCACGGTGTTCTGAAAACATCCATAGACTAAGAGTCTGCAAACCCTACTCAGGTTTGCAGATGGCTGAGGCACCTAAAATATGTTACACCTTACTTACACAGGAGTATGCTCTGACTTCCAGACATACATAGGCAACAACATCATCTTTGGAAGAGGAAAACCTTGGAGGTGGTATCGTGGACAAACCCAGAATGCTCTGCAAACTTGAGAGGCCTATACCATAGGTCAAAGCTCCAACACAGCTGAATATGAAGGAAGAGTTTGGTGTTTGTCCATGTTACAACAGTAGTACAAAGGACCAGCAACAATCTGAGACTGAGAGCTCCTAACGCTGTGCCAAGCTCTGCTCTCGGGAAAGAGTTTCCAGAAAGGATAGAGCATCTGCATCCCAAGTAGTGCCTGGACTCTTAGATTCAACAGGAGTCTGAAAGTTTGGTTCAGTTCAACCAGCTCTAATAGAATTTAAGCACAGAAGACTGATAAATACTATATCTGCATTTATACAGATCTGAGACACCCTTTTTTAAAAGTGGGCTGGGTGACTGCACATACAGAGTTGTGGAGGATGACAGACTGGAAGGACCCACTTCATCATGTATGCATTGTTATGTTGGGGGAGCTTTAAGTCATTTCACGCTATTCTGTGATTTGCAGGTACTACATATAGAAAGATTTTGCTCACTCTAAGACTAAAAAAAAGCATTGCCTGTAGTTCTAAAGAACATTTTTGTGGACAAAGATAAAAAGTTCACTATTTTATGTTGTTCATTTGTTCTTCAGCTCCTTCCTTTTCACTGCTGTATCTGATCCACTACCCAGAGAAATCAAAGGAAGATTTTTCTGATCAGTGCTCCTCTGTTGGTGTCAGATACAATCAAAGACAAGGAGTTCATTACATTACAAAGGGTTGGGATTTAGTGACAGATAAGATCAAATCGGCTAGGGGAAACTACCACGGATCAACACTTAAAATGTATTGCCTTTTTCTTGAGTAAAACCTTTCCTCAAGAGAAAGGAGAGAAACTTTTCACATTTTGATACTCACTTTGTCCTTTCAAACAGAGTCACATAAAAAAACCCCACCAAACAGAGATGTATGAGAAAACAATTAGTTGTTTGGACTGTCTGTTAAGTGGGAATTATGACTTCTTATTTATTTAACCTGCACTGCAGAGAAGATATTTTATTTCCAAGGAACCAAAAATTATTCTACACTAAAGCTGCACTGCACCACCAGTAATACGGAAGAGAATTTACATAAATGTAAGCGGTACTACTTTACCTGAGTGATATAAAGAGGCTATGGTGTTACTGAAGATACAGCCATTCCTGACTTCAAAAACCTTTACCCAAACATTTTCTAGACACCTAATTTGTAGCTCAGATATCTCCTTCAGGTCTATGTTTACCACACAATGAATTAACCTACAAGCATCGTCAGAGAGCAAATCTAAATGGAACAACACAGAGCTCTGTGTAATGGCTAGCTCAAGTCAAGAAGCTCTGTGTGATAAGCTCAGGCACCACATTGGAATAATACGCCCATCCCACTTCTGAGGCTGACTGGCTCAAATACCCCAACATAGGCTGTTGTCTCAGAAATTTTCACAAGGCAAGCATCTTTCTTATTCTTTCAAACCCTCTTACAATCAAAAGTAATCCATTTCCAGCAACAGAGATATAAGTCAATAAAACAAAGACAGCTTTAGGACATTTTTGTGAATCATGGTTTTAGTAGTTCTAAAAAATCAGCAGCATAATTGTTGCTGATGATTCAGTTGACAGGAATCACGACTTCTTCACATGACAAGTCCCATCAAAATCAGAAAGATCACAAGGTGCTGATATTCCAAATGACAGCACATAGACAAATGGCTGAGACTACACACAGTGCCAATAAAAACTGATGAAGATAATTCAGGATCCCTGTTTCTACCTTGGTGCTACAAATCGCCAAATTTGAGCTACTTTTTGCAGCTTTGTATTAGATATTCCAATAGGGGAAAATACACAGAGAAAGAAAACTCATCTGCTTATGTTTTTAAATATTGCTTATGATATACTGCAGTCCTGAGCTCTAGTCAGTAAACTGCATCAAAAGTTTTCCTCAATATGTATTCCATAGATATATATTTAGTGTGCTAAACAGATTCTAGAGTAACTTCAGCTTCATACCCAATATAGCTGGCTCCTTTTTTTAAGTCAGACAACTAGCTTTAGAAGTATGACCTGAGAAAAAACGAACAAAAACCCAAAACATTACAATGGAAACAGCGCTGTATTTTTTTTTTTCACGACAACACGGCAAGGCAAAGTCACAGTAGGTAAGATTTGCTACAGGCTGGCCACATCAAAAGCAGAAGTTCCTAGTACTTCCTCTGCATCAGGATAAGGCCAACAAAAAGTGAAGAAGCCATACTCAAGAGTGAAACTGCAAGAAGCAAAGGTTCTGCCACTCTCACAAATGGAGCTGGGGGCACAGGGTGATCTTTCCACCTGGGCAGCCACCAGCTCAAATTCTAGATGCACAACAGAAGGGAGCTTCAAAACTTTCCCAGTCATTCAGCACTTACCAGCATTTAAGATACAAATCGCCTGCTAATCTTAAATATCAGAAAATCAGGTTACATGAGGGGGATCATAAATTTAGAGCATTTTGATCCTAGAACAATGAGAAGTCAGCTGCTTCAGCCTGCCTGCCCTTACGCTACTCTTCCATCCACTTTGCCACTAAAATTAAATGCTTTTGTCACTCTGTTTGTAGGCATCTGCAGTATAAACATTGACAATGTGGAAGATGCATATCCTGAACTGTTTCAATTTAACACATAAAATTGCATAAAGTTTCATTCACTTTATTCCTAGCAGTCACACAGTCTAGTGTCACAGTCACTTTTTCCTGAGTACTGATCATAGGATCTAATCCCAAGTGTCAGGTCCAACCGTGCCTTAAAGCCGTGAAGAAAGCACTGCTGAAGCCATTTCTGTTTCAATGCAAAGGAAGTGGGTGTGGGAGGATATTCTCGAAAAGGAATCCAAATTCACTTTTTAAGATTAGTTAAACTGCATGGAGCTGGCAAGTGGATGCTTTTACCCAGAATGAAAGCAGTCTTAACTTGGTTTAGTTTAATTTGCTTTGGAAGAAGATCAGGAATTAATCCGATTTAAGTAATCCACTCTAAATCCATTAATTACTTCTGATTCTTGAGTTTTCCAGTGCAGACAAACCCACTTTCATCTTAATTCTCAGAGTCTGAGCTTGCAGATCTAGATGGAATAGTTTGAGGTGCACATTCCAGATACAGGTTAGCATGTCCAAGGATAAGGCTCATCAGACAATTTTGTGATCTTACCTAATACAGTTCCATTGCAAAACTAAGGAGATTGATCGCCTTCAGTGCTTATCTACAGAGCAGGCCATGTGTGCACTAAACACAGTAGACTCATTTAAGGCAGAGTCACTAGAAACTCTGATGCTCAACAGCCTTTTAGCTGAAAATGGTTGCAGGTTTTAGGGGTCACCTTGTTTTATCAGCTGAACTGATGTATTGAAAATATTGGATCTCAAAAAGAAGAAAATACAGAACTTTCCTCTCTGACCTTACATTAGCATTGGTCTCCTACACAGGTTTTTAAGAGTTCCTTCTAGAGCAGTTGATATGCAAACAGAGTAGATACTCAGAAGCAGAAACTTCCAGATGGCCCTGGGGCACTGATCTGTCCCTCGGAGATGATGCTGGCATGAGCCTTTCTCAGTATTTTCAAAGATTTTCCATCTATCACCTAAAGGAAGGTCAAATATATTGATTAATTTGCAGGGCAGAATTGCAGATTAGTGGGAATCTGAACAAGTGACACAAATGCACATGGTGATTCAATCCAGGAAAGAGAGGCTGAAGTCAAGCCTGCTGCAGTTATTCATGCGGGGTTTGTGACACTTGTCAACCTCAACTTTACTTGAAGGAACAATTAGAGAACAGCCCTACCATTGCCAATACAGCCCAAATATTACCTGCAGTTCTCACATGCAAATGTGACTTAGAAAAAAAGAACTGCTGTGTTTCAGGGAGAACTCACGCCTCTGCAATTCTCACTGTCCCAGCTCTTTCAGGGAAGGGATGTCACTCTCTGACTCTCCCAGCCTTACTGCAGGCAGGAATGAGCACAACTGATGCCAGCTACTTTCCACAGGAACTGTTTCACCCAGGTAGAGAACAGCAGCTTGGGGCAGGATACACTGAACCAATATGCTAGCAATCCTTCTTGCTTCCAGGAAGAGGGATAGGGAGGTGCAGACACTAAAGCAAAACTCAGAAAAACACAAGGATATGGTACATATGACATTTTGCCCTAGGAGCAAAGATATCTCAGTATAACTCTGCATATAATTACCATCTCTCTGAAGTACTTAGAAAATTGACAGCAGGAATTGTCAGGTTGCAGATAGCATCTGAACAGTTTATGACCCAAGCTCTGCTACACAGCACCCCAATTCATTTGGACTCTGCGTACATCAACTAGACTTAATCTTAGAAGGAAAACCATCTCAAACCACTTTATGCCGTGTAGGTCCCAGCCTGTGTTCCTCTATCATGTCATGAATGCAATGAGCTGATGCCCAAAGCACAACTAATGACATGTTTCACAGATCGGACGGGTATATGACCCACTCAACCACTGACTGAACAGTAGCTGTCCTACCTGAACATTACTACATACCCTCCAGCCAGTTAAAAACATCACCAGCCACTGGCTGTGGCAGGCAGAGGGGGAGAAAGCCTCTAATCCAGTAGCTGAATGTGCATTGTGCTTTCTTTCACTTTGGACTCTGCCTAGGTGCTCTCTAAAACAGCAGAACAGATGCAACCAATACGTATTTTGAGTCTTTTGTCTAAATCCTATTGGCATAGTAATAAAGCCATGATGACCTAGTCCCAACTGATTACAAGTTTGAATAAATTCCTCTAGGAAGTTAACACTAGAAGTTTGTAACAAGCTTGAAAAAGGTGTAGTTTTGTGTGGTTAGCCTTCTCCAAAACAGTTCAATTTCTACAACAGCTAAGGAGGTAAACCCTGACATATAGCACTGAAAAGATTTTCAATTTTAAGTCATATTTATGACAACAAAAACTTCTGTCTTCCACACATACATGCAAGTGTTATTGTTGGGGTTATTTATTGATTTAGAAACAGACACATTTTCTGCTAGCCAGACTAAAGCAACAAAACAAAGATCTCACACACACTGTAAACAAAATATTTTGACCATAAAAGCCAAACTCCATGATGAATATAGAAATAAAATCTTATGCCTTAATCATATCACCTGACTGTCAGATACAGCAGACAACAAAAAGAGAATACTCAGAGTCTACAGTGGACTACAGGAATATATTGCCGTATTTAAACGCAAGTGATAAAAAATGGAATATCTTCATCAGCACCTTATGCTTTGCCATTCTCCAGCTTATCTACTTTGGTTTTTTAATGGAAGGGAAATGAGAAGAAAGCCACGATTAATGACATTTTCTAAGTATTCTTGTTTACATTTATTTAGCTTTTTCACAGGAATATGAGAGAATAAGGGTAAGGGGAGAACCTCTCAAAAGCATCAATACACGTAGATAATTCAAAATGCACGTTCTCCCCTACAATGGTTATTTGTGTATGTCTTCAAAATTTATATATAAAATATATTTTCAGACAACATAATGCAATGTGGGATTTCACACAAAGTTTTATAAGACCAAGTTAAACAAGAGAGAGAAAGATATTGGAAAATGCTACATTAACTCAGATGCTATGTCCTTCTAGATTTCACAGAACATAGACTCAAGACACAAAGGGAAGATGATTTGTTTGTTCCTTCTCTCTGTGCCAGGCCTGAAAGGCCATAGAGCCTCTGGCTGTGGAGGCACAGAGCTTAACAATGCAAAGAAAAATCTTCACTCAAGTTTTTCTTGTGCTGTTTCAATGGAAAGGCAGAAACACAAATTACTCAGCTACTGCCCCAAAATCTACTCTGGCACAGCTGTTAATCCATAACACAGCTGATGACACATATGAATGAGAATCATATCTCGATTCAAGTCCTGGATGATATTGAAGATAATTTGTGTGAAGATTTTTCCTAGCCACCTTCTTCCTTCTTAAGAGTTTCTCTTCTTCCTTTTATGAGTCCCATCACCTTTTCCTGTAATCCAAGGACTACAGAACAGTTTTCTGAGGTGTCAATCCCTACAGCCTCTTGCCCACTTCCTGCCTGTTCCTACAGGTAACTCACTGGAGCTTCTGAGCCTTTTCTTCCATTACCTTTCTAGGTCCTCAAATTTCCAAAGTTATCAACTTTGCTTCTGACTAGAACTTTTCCAGACTTCCTCCCTTCCATCACAAGTCACACTGCTTGTGCATCTTCTCATGGCCTACTTTTCTTACCAGCAATCCTTTTCCAGTGCCTCTTACAGCCATATTTCCCCTACCCTCAACTTTTCCATGTTTCTTTAATGATGCTACCTGCTTCCTGCCTCTCCCTTTTCTCCCTCTGCTCTTTTTAGTACTTACAGTTTCTTTCCTTTCCCTTCACAGATGGTTCAATATGCCTTTTTCTCAACTCTTCCAGAGGGTGTATACATTACTGTTCTCCTCTCAGCCTGTCCCCTGCTCTTTCATTCTTACATTTGATTTTGAAGCTACATTCAACAACAATGTAAACAAAAAGAAACCCCCCACAATGTAGACAAATGTAAACAAACAGAAAATTTAGCCTTGCTAACAATTTAAAGAGGGCCAACAGATCTCATTCAGGTAACACACCTGGAGCAGTAAACAACTGCACTCATCTGTCTTGGCTCTTGATCATTACCACAGAGATATTGCTGTGCTCCATGAAGCCAGGTGTTGCTCTCAGTGTATAATACAAACACTGCATAAGCATGTAAAACTTAACACAGGACAAAACTACCTATTCATATTATTACAACATTCTGGAAAATCAATTCCCAAATGACCACTGTTCTTCCAGTTGTGTGGTTTACAGCCTTATGCCCTTCAGCAGTCCAGCTGAGGTAGTCCATAGCGACTCTGAAAGACACCACTGCCCATGGTGAATTATTGCTTAATTAGATGGAGCTGGAATATTGTTTCACATGTGTGATGCTTTATGAATAAACCAAGTGTATCCTGCTTTCTAAGCATTCATTTCACCACAGCACAAAACCTAGTAAGTGATAGCTTGCTACTGGGAGGAAATCTACCCTAAAGAGGTATCCGTTCTGTTTCAAAAAAAGGAGTGAAACCATAAACAGTTCAAACAACTCAATAGTCTGCAGTGCTGTCAGTCACAAATGCTTATGTGGTGCAGGAGAAAAGAAAAGCTCCATTCAATATCAGGACCCCATTGTGATCAGCTGAATTGATGTGGGAAAAGAGCCTGGAGAGAGCTTCTCCACAAAAGCAGCTCCACGGTCACTCTCCTGTGCTCTAATTCCCCACTAAGGATGCCTTCATAATAATCTGCTTTCAAACTAGTTCGAGGCAATTTCAGAAAGATCCTCTGTTTGGATTCAGAGTGGCCACGTGAAGAGTTTGTGCAAAAATAGCTGGCACATTCCAGGCTATTTTGAAACTGCTTTCACGTACAAGTATATGCCTTAAACATAAAACCTCTGCCTTGAAGGATTTATTACTGAAAAATGCAATCTCATAAACACTTATACACCTCCTCAGCTTGAGGTACACAATTAAACCCTTCTAGTGTGTTTTAAGAAGGCTGCATAAATTTTCATGATCTAAAATGCTAGGAATAGCTTTTAATTTCTGAGTTAATTGGAGGTGATCTCTCTCATGTCAGACTCCTAACAACAGGTCAATAAATTTGGTGGGAGGCTATTTTAAGCAATATTTAAATTTTCAGTTCATAAGGGGAGACTCTGGAATCAGCATCTACTTGAGTGAATATTGCACTTTTCAAGAGGCTTAAATCACTTATATTTCCACAGTTCAAATGTTTTGTTAGATCTAATACCATAAAGACACATGTTAGCACTTTAATTATTTGGTTAGTCCATTACTGAGGGCTTTCTATACAAAACTGGCACAGAATTAATTCCCTGGATTTAATTTAACTTAATTTAACTCTTAAAAAGGTAGTGCAAAGAGTGAATGGAAGGATGAAGAAAAATTGTAACTAATACTACTGCTAAACGGTTTTATAAGTTGTGTAGCACAGGGAAAGGCCTTACAAACAAGACCTAAAGAAATATTGTGTGATATAAATATATACAGGGTTAGAAGTCCAGGGGAACAACAACAATAGTCCAGATAAATTCAAAGATTAATTGAATAAATAGAGAAACTGGTAGTGCGGTGATTTCAACCCCCGTTCAGTGTAGGGTTGAGGGCAGTAACCATCAGGTCTCACAAATGAGTGACGATCCGTAGAAGCAAGTAACCCAGTTGAGTGCAAAGGCAGTGTACTTATTCCATCGAGCACCTCTACTGATCAGTCTCTGCAAAAGAGACTGGCTAGATGGATCTGCTGTTCTCTGAAGGAAACCCTGAGGAAATATAATCAGAGGCTCTAATTAATAAGTGGAAGATGGACTGTGTAATACTGAAGGTACAAACACTAATAGCAAAAATGGGTAATGCTTATTCGACTGGTTGACTTTTTACAGTAACCGCCATCATTGATGTGTCATCTGTAGTCTCCTTTGAAAGCTGGGGATATACTAAAGACCATGAACTTAGAGACTGTATGTGTGATTAATCTCTTCTATAGCATTAAATATGTGACATTAATAGCTCCATCAGGATAGTAAAGTATAAATTCCTTAGCTCACCCTGGACAAGAGCAGTTAGCCAGCAGGGAAGCCCCCAGTGCCTGTCTCCAGAAAAAAAGCCATCAAAGCCTCACAGTTTCCTTCCAAACCTGAGCTCTCAAAGACGTGGACCATGGATGACTGAGGACTCTAAAGCTTTTGAAAGAGACAGAGATAGAGTTCCTACAGAGAAGACAGAGAGTCCTGTTGGTTACTCAGTGCAAACTTTTAAAATCATAGAATCATAGAATATTTTGGGGTTGGAAGGGAACTTAAAGACCATCCTGGTCCAACCTCCCTGCTATGGGCAGCAACACGTCTCACTAGACCAGGCTGCCCAAAGGCCCATCCAACCTGGCCTTGAACACCTCCAGGGATGGGACATCCACAACTTCCCTGGGCAACTTGTGCCAGTGCCTCACCACTCTCATCATGAAGAAATTCTTCCTTATATCTAGTCCTCATACGGGAAGTGCTCCAGACCTCTGATCACCTTTGAAGCTCTCCTCTGGATTCATTCCAACAGTTCCATATCCTTCTTATGTTGAGGATTCCAGAACTGGACACAATACTCCAGATGAGGTCTCACAAGAGAGGAATAGAAGCAGTGAAAATATGTAGGACACTACATTGCAGGGAGGCTGTCCAGAACACAGACACATTTAGGCTCTGGTTGAAAAACTGTAAGCATGGGTACCTACTTATTAAGACTAACTAGATTTGTGTGTGTGTGTGTGTGTGTGTGTGTGTGTGTGTGTGTGTTTGTAACATTTCCTTCCCTTTTGCTAGGCAATAGCTCTTGCCTGGCCTTGTTTGGCCAGGTTAGTTTGTGTGAAGTCGGCTACAAGGTGGCTTCAGGGAAAACCACTGAACTAAGCAGGCAGCAAAAATTTCAGAGCAACAATGATCCTTCCAAACCTGCAAGAATTTTTAGGAGACATGGTGCTAAAGGGTACCATATGTGTAGTTGATATCACTGATGATAAGCCTTGGAAAAATAGTTCCTTGCGGCAAACGCCAACCAGCGTTTCTCTTGCAAGGAACAGATGGACGAGCAGTACCCCAGGACTCTAGGCAAAGCCTGAGGCATCACACTTGGGAAATCTTCAGTTATCTTTCTTTTTCCCATTTCCATAATTTCAGGGGAGGTTATAGAGGAAGTCAGGCAAGTACTGACATAATATAAGTAACATTTCTGAAAGTCATATGATTACATTGCTTTACTGCTTACACTATAAGCTAGTTCTTTTTTTTTTTAATCAAGGCAATTGCTGAAGTCTCGTTTCAATTCAGTGGTTATAAACGCCTTCTGCTCTCAGCATCACAATTCATATTTCATCGTTGAGAGTACTGTAGATAAATCAGCTGAGCAAGTGAGAACAAAGAGGGGCAACGGCTCTTCTTTTAGAGTGTAGTGGATTTAGTGTGCCAGCCTCTTTCTCGATTTACATTATGCAATGTTGCAACATTCATATAGTGGGAGACACCCTGGACCAGCTGGTTTTAAAAGTAATTTGGGTCTGTATCTCACAGTCTGCAGCTGCCAGGCTTGGATAAAGAGCCACCATTGTCCAAGTGTGCCTTACCTTAAAACAGGCTCTTGTTGTTCAACATATGCCATTCCTCATCAGAAACAGTCTTTATCTTTTGGGGTTATGACAGTTCTGCCAGGCATGTGCTTTTCATGGGAACTTAGCACCAGCAGTGCCACAGAAACCATCTGCATGAAAAATTCATTTATGTTGAATCACTGCAGCATCTATTTTATCAAAGCAAGTGCTTCTACCTTCAACCAGTGTAAGCCACAGATGGGAGATTTTAGGCAATCAGCTGCAAGATTAGAAAGAAATCCGAATATATAACCTGCTCATGCATTTCTGAAATTAAAAAATAAATATCCCATAGCATAGGAACAGTAGGCAGCAGGTCACTGCTGTCCATCAAATATTTTATCAACTTCAGTAATGGAACATGGATATTTATCTGGGATGAAAACATACTGCTGTATAGTCTGCTTTGATTAACTCATCACATAAATTCTCTCTTACAGGAATTTTCAGGAGGTATTGAAGGCATTATTAGAAATGTCAAGGCTACAGCTGTCAGGAGCTACAGTGTGGGGGGAGCCTCAATAGAACAAGGCAGAAAGTAATAAGAAAACTCTCTGAATTAAAAATGTTTGATTAATTTAACTTTCTTATATGAAATCAAACCCCCAGTTTTGTTTTCTAATCCTTCCCTCGCTGGTCAGAAAAGCATCTCCAATTTAGAACATTATTTTGATTTAATTTCCTGCTATGATTTCCCCAAGCACCTTTGCCAATTGGGTGTCTCAGGTCAGGTGAATTTTCATCAATGACTGTAGATAAGTTTTAAGCTTCTTATAGTTTTAATATTGCCTCAATAATTATATATCCTTCATATATCCAGAAATAAACATGATTTTTTGAAGAAGTAATATGAGACAAAGAAGACCTAGATTGAGTTGAAGTCCTTAGAGGAGATGTGGCAGATGAGATGACATCCCACAAACTGAAGAATGAACAATACTGTTTTGGAGTTCCTAAGAAACCTTCAAAGATTGTAGAATCACCAGGAAAAGTCATTACACCCTTGCGAAGAAAAGGAATTTTAAGTGTTGTTGCTACTAAAAGACTAAATTAAAAATGAATAAAAAATAGAAATAAAGTTTTTATAAGATTCTCTCAGTTTTTATGCCAAAACTCTTCCAATCTCTGGATGTAGTTTCTGTGATACTAATCTATTTTTTAGCAGCCACACAGCATTTTTACTAAATAATTTCCTGTCTTGAAAAATTTTACTTCATGTGCAAAATATAAAAAACAAATATCATAAAGTCAGAAAAGTCTCCATTTCTGGTTTATAATGAAAACCAAACTATTTTATTTGATTGTTTCATTACAATACACCATGGTAATCATACACTGTTTGCTGAACGCTCCCATTCTCCTCTGCAGATTGTGCTCCCTGGCTTAAATTTATCTTCCATCATTGAAGACCTTCTTTCACATGGGATGAGGCTGTCATAGTCCCATTATGAAGGAATGATATTCTGAGCCAATAGGGAAATATTTTTCAATCCAAAATATTCAAATTAAATCTTCCATTTTCAATTGTTTTGCCAAAAACATAATTTTTTTTTCAAGACAACAAAACCAAATTAAAGTTACCAGACAGCTTTATTTTGAAGTTTTATCAATAATGGGAAATCATCAGGTACCACAGTATTTGTCCATGACAATAACTTATTTAAATGTCAGAAAGCTAGAAATCCCCAAATTTAGGCACAATAAACCCAGAGTATTTCTGCAAAGACAATAATACTACTGAAATTATTACTATTATAATTTAAATCACAGCAGGTGAAATTTAATTTATTCAGGCAGAACTTGTTCTTCCCAAAGGAGCAGCTGTGAGAGG
The DNA here is from genome assembly GCF_017976375.1 of Cuculus canorus. Taxonomy (NCBI): domain Eukaryota; kingdom Metazoa; phylum Chordata; class Aves; order Cuculiformes; family Cuculidae; genus Cuculus; species Cuculus canorus. The sequence continues at coordinate 117,583,427 of NC_071402.1, forward strand.
GGCGGTTGGAAAAAGAGGAAAGTATCTTGGCTTTCTTCTGATTTCTTTTACTAAACAGAACATTTTTACAAAAATATAGGTAATTTTTGGCATAGTAAATCAAGGGCCACTGCAGACAGGGAATGCTAAACTCTTTGCCCTCCACAGAAGTAGAGCAAATACAATCTGTGAGAAGCAGAAAATTAATGTCTGAGATTCTCCAGCACCAAGCAAGTGTGCCCTCTAACTCTGTCCCACGTGCTGCTAAGGCACTAAAAGCTTTCTTCACTATAGTATTCTAAATGAGAAAAGGTGTGATACTGCAAAGAGGGTGAAGAACGGTAAATTTGAAAGAATAATATCATAATAACCCCACTAAGTTACCTTGCCTTTGTTAGTTCCTTGCTACAACCAGATGTGTTCTTGAAAAGATACATTTTTTTCTTCCATTGTGTTTCTTAACATGCATATTGCTTGTTTCCCTCTTCCCACACGCTTTGACAGGTATTTTCTCTCTCTTTTTTGTTTCTTTTTCATCTGTTGGTCTTCAGGAACAAGAACCGTGTTTGTGTTTTGAATTTATAGCATAGTAAGAACATATATAATTTAAAGCCATAATCTAAGGTAAAGAGATTCAAATCGCTACAAATAATAAAAGGTAGATATAAATTTCCCTAGACTGCATAGTTCTAAATGCAAGAAATATGATTCAAGATTAAGTTGTAGTGGCATTTTTACTGTCTCAAGATAGACTAAGCAGTGATGAAATGCCTGCTCTAATCTTCATAAACTGAAGTTTAGCTCTTGTGTAGATTTTGAATGTGTATTTGCATATTCAAATTACACCATTGATTGTGTAAATTGTTCACATAGCAGAATAGAAAATGTACAATATGCCTATGCACAATAGTGCAAGTAACTGCTATCCACATACACAGAAGAAACCCTAATTACAAGAAATAGGTACCAAGTAACTTCTAAGTCAATGCGACACTTTCCATGCTTCAGCAGCATGCGGTCAACAACATTACTTTAACAATTATTTTCAGAAATTGCTAATAATCCAGTAAGCGAAAGACATTATTTTTTTAGGTGCAATTACAATATGGAAACGGCAGTCATATGTCTCATATTGAGCCAGGAGCAAAAGCATTTAAAACATTTTAAAAGCAGAGATCCTTGAAAACAGTTCTGAGTGCACTTTTAGTCCAGCAAACCTGAGCTGCCATCACTTCACCATCACAGACCACTCACTGTTCTCCAGTTAAAGCAAATACTTCTCCAACATCTGTACATGTATATGGTTGCAAATAGATGGATAAGCAAGGACTAAAATTATTGCAAAGTAATTAATCCTGCTTCAGTTATCAATCTAAAAATAATTATTAGACACAGACATCGAACACATCACGCAAGTCATGTTTGACAGGGAGGCTTTAATAAGTGGGTGAAACTATGAACAAAGTCTTTCCTAGGAGAACAGAAGTTACGTCATGACGACTTTGAAAGTCTTTCTTGTATTATCTTGTGATAAGATGCCTTTCTTTATTCCCAATTTATTTCTCTGTGGGAGGTCCAGTCTGAAGCAGAAACAAAATGTCAGCCCCTTGGAGAGAAAGGGAAGGAGGGAGGGAAAGTAAGCATCTTGTTCAAGGAACCTAAACAATGACCAGAAGATCTCTGAATAGACACTCAAGGCACATCTTTGTTCAATGTTATTTGATCTTACTTAAGAAAGATAGATACAGCTATCAAAGTTATCATGTATAATTGTTGCCATATTCATAGGAATAAAGAGTGTTCATGAAGTGATTTTGCTAGTCCTTCTTTACCCTTAGTAGAATTGAGTAAGAACATGGTTTTAAGCTGAACAGCATGAACAGAAGCACACCCCTCTCCTCACAAAACTATTCTTCTTGAGCACCCCTACAGGTCTATACACACTTTAGTCTTTACACTTTAGCAATAACACAGCTGTTCCCCAAATGTGTTCAACAACTGTTCTCTAATGCCATCAGTTTCATAGTGTAAATGGGTCCTAAAATAGCTGGAACATTATGTCCTTTACCATTATATCTTCCCGACTGGCTGCCAGATTGTTCTCTTTTCCTTTTTTGATGGATTAAGTAGAACCACAGCAATTTGTTGATTTGAAAACTAGGCAATCTCTTTAAACTGTCTCTGTGCTCTTTCACTGCTGTCACTGACTCTACCTGAATTCATCTTGGAGCATTACAAAAGCTTTATTCATGAGGAATTTGCATATGCAGGCAGTGTTGATGAATCCAGTAAAATAGACTCATTTCATACCTAGAGACATCTTTAAAGATACACATTTTCCACTCAGTTGCTGACATTAGCTGCCTTTGCTTGTCTTTTTAAAGGCATAGGTTGATTTTGCAACCATTTTACTTGTGAGGGATGTCCTTTCACAGACATCCCTCTCAGTAAACGTAGCAGAAATGCTAGCAAGTGCAGTACCCTTCCAAGTTTTATCTGTAGCAACAGGGTTCTATACAAGCATCAATGTGATTTTCCTTGAAAAGAGCAAAGAAAATAGGCCCAAGTCTATCATCAGAAACCAGTAAGAAATTAATTAACAAGAGACTTGACATTGGAAAGTCATTCTTCTCCATATCTTCAGAGCTCCTTTCTTCTCCATTGAGAGATATGTAGGATAGCAGGCCAGCTGTTAAAGTTTGCCTATGACACCTCTTCATTCAGAGGGTGTAACTACAGTCCTGTTGCATTTTGTCCCAGAGCAAGAACAAAAATAACATTTGTTACCCCAAAACCTCAAAATGGAGCAAAAGTTTGCATGGCACAGTTAGGAACAAGAGCAAGGCCAGCTCACTCTGCCTTTTCCCCTCGTTCACCAATAGATGGTGGCAAAGAGCCCCTCCGAAGCTGCCACTGGACTTCACAGTTCACTTTTTTTTAAATCCTTCTAATTACATTTAAAATGGGGAAGACAGATGCAGACGTCTCCTTTGCAACAATCACCTACAATCAAGTTAACATTTTTTTCATTTCTAGCATACTTGTACATAATTATTCCGTTAATGCTAGCCTTCTTTATCTTCAGTTATTAATGTATTTGTTTCTTCTTTTGTAAAGTAACAATAGTGTTTCTCGTTAATTTCACGCAACAGAGCATAAAGAGGAACATCAAAGCAAGCTCTTCTAAAATAGGTTAAGAAATAATACTTGTTCCTAAGAACTCAGCACATCTCTGCCTGAAAGGGAGGAGGTACCGATGAAGAAAGACTCACAGAAAGTGATTTCAAGCTCTTGTTAGATATGTAATATTTTGAAGAGCAAGCAGCTCTCTTCTGAATTGCCAACAGTTGAGGCCACTTCATGTCATTTCAAGAGACTCCACATAGCTGCACGCCTCTCTCGGCCACCTGTGAGATTTGACGGCTCAAGTGAGCCAGGTATTAGAGCCTTGTCATGCAGTGTTTGGTGGTAAAATCAGAAAAAAAATATTTTTCTTTATTCAAAAGTTTTTTAGGTGCCATCTTTGTGCTTCGGGAAGTCATGCAAGGAAAAATACTTCTCCCTGACTCAGGAGCAGAGCAGTATGGGTAGAGCACTAAGGGTGGCTGGAAAGTCACCAGCACAGGTGATTTGTAAAATAAGAGCTCTGAATGTTTGCAAAGAGCCCATCACAATACTCGCTGAAGTAAACCTGGTGTGCTGGCCGGTTTGTATAGCACATAACAATATCCTCTCTACCTTCGTATATATTATTTTCTGTTTATGATTATATTCATCATCTCATTTCATAATCCTGTGTAATGTTGCCAGCAAGCGACTGTCCCATTCCACACCAGCTTTTGAGGGATGGCCAAGCTTTACTAATCTTTTATTTGAGAAAAAAAGAGCTTTGAGGTCCTTGGGTTAAAATCGGTAAAAAAATATGATGTTATTCTCTTTGCTATCAGATTTGCCTCTGAACACAACTGTGCTAGTTTCTTTTAGCACATACCTTTGTAGAGCACTTCACAAGGATTTTCTGTATTTAGCTATTTTACTTATATGCTTTTTAGTTCTTTGCTTATTTGCACGCTAGGGATCTATGGTCAGCTATTTGTTTAAGTACCAATCTGCCAGTATAAATAAGTCATTGAGCATCAGACTTCCCATCTTGAAAGTAAGAACAAAAAAGATATTCCTAGCTGTTTTTTCCCTAGCCCCCTATTTTGCACAGAGAATAATCTTTAAAATTTTTGTATAGGAGCTCTAAACTAATTTTCTAAATTATAAACTTTATTTTTCCTTCTGGATTTGAAACACAGGTATGCAGAGAGTCCAAAAAAGACATTCCTACTGACTCATGGGGCTCTTATTTCCTACCAAGAGATAGAAAAAGCAGCTCTGAAACAGATTTCTGTGGTCTTGGACCAGGTGAGCTGCAGTTTCCTTACAACCTATGTTATCCTTGAATCTATCACTAATGCATTCATCTAATAGTTTGCTGCTCTGGATTATTTATCATAGAAGGGTTTTGTTTCTAATGAAGAGATAAGTTTGAAACAGAGAGGATGGATAAGTAGTTCGGTTTCTGTTCTTATGCAGTTCTGAGCTGATACAAACATAAAAACTGATAACATGCACAGGCTCCCTAAAGGCAGCATAGTATGGGCTCTACCGCTTTGCTGAGAGACCATCACAGATAACACACAAACCTAACGTTCAGAGCCTAGACAGCTCCTTTTCTACCTTAGTAAGATATCCGTATCTTACTGAATCAGATACTCTTCAGTGTGAGTTTTTCATCGTTTACGTAAGGTTAGGTGATACCTTTACTAACTTAGAAAGGGGATGCGAAACGGGAATGTAACCTGTGCCTTAATTCATGTCATCTGGAATCACTTCACGCTTTTAATTTCATCCAGCTGAGACAAAAGGATGGAAAGAATTTGTACTAGGGTTTTTTAATTATTATTCGTTGATTGACACTTTGATTATTATTTTTTATTATTACATTTTGATTATTATTGAGACCTGATGAGATGCATCCCAGAGTTCCAAGGGAATTGGCAGATGTGGTTGCCAAGCCACTCTCCATGATGTTTGAAAAGTCACGGCAATTAAGAGAAGTCCCTGATGATTGGAAGAAGGGTAACTTTGTGCCCATTTTTAAAAAGGGTAGAAAAGACTACTCTGAGAACTATTGACCTGTCAGCCTCACCTCTGTGCCTGGGAAGATCATGGAACAGATCCTCGTAGAAGCTATGCTAAAGCACATGGAGAACACAGAGGTGATTAATGGTAGCCAGCATGGCTTCACCAGGGGCAAGTCCTGTCTGACCAACTTGGTGGCTTTCTGTGATGAGGTAACCGCAGCAGTGGACATGGGTAAACCGACGAATGTGATCTATCTAGACTTCTGTAAAGCCTTTGACACAGTCCCCCACAACATCCTTCTCTCTAAATTGGAGAGATATGGATTTGATGGGTAGACCATAAGGTGGATAAGAAACTGGTTGGATGGTCGTATTCAAAGAGTAGTGGTCAATGGCTCAAAGTCCAGATGGAGACCCACGATGAGTGATGTCCCTCAGGGGTCCGTACTGGGACCGGTGCTGTTTAATATCTTTATTAATGATATTGACAGTGAGACTGAGTGCACCCTCAGCAAGCTTGCAGATGACACCAAGCTGAGTGGTACAGTTGCCACACCAGAAGCATGGGATGTCATCTAGAAGGACCTAGACAGACTGGAGAAGTGGGCCTGTGACAACTTCATGAGGTTAAACAAGGCTAAGTGTAAGGTCCTGCACGTGGGTCGGGGCAATCTCTGTTTTCAGTACACAATGGAAGATGATGTGATTGAGAGCAGCCCTGCAGAGAAGGACTTGGAGGTGCTGGTCGATGAGCTCGACATGAGCTGGCAACGTGCGCTCACAGCCCAGAAGGCCAATCGTATCCTGGGCTGCATCAAAAGAAGCGTGCCCAGCAGGTCAAGGGAAGTGACTCTGCCCTCTGTTCCTCTCTTGATAGACCTCATCTGGAATACTGTGTCCAGTTCTGGAATCCTCAACATAAGAAGGATATGGAGCTGTTGGAATGGGTCGAGAGGAGGGCTACAAAGATGATCAGAGGGCTGGAGCACCTCCCGTACAAGGACAGGCTGAGAGAGTTAAGCTTGTTCAGCCTGGAGAAGAGAAGGCTCAGGGTAGATTTTGTAGCGACCTTCTAGTACCTGAAGGGGGCCTACAGGGGAGCTGGGGAGGGACTATTCATAACGGCTTGTGGTGATTGGATCAGGGGGAACGTGTATAAACTGGAGAGGGGCAGATTTAGACTGGGCATTACAAAGAGTTTCTTCACCATGAGAGTGGTGAGACACTGGAACAGGTTGCCCAGGGAAGCTGTGGATGTCCCATCCCTGAAGGCGTTCAAGGCCAGGTTGGATGGGGCCTTGAGCAGCCTGATCTAGTAGGATGTCCCTGCCCATGGCAGGGGGGTTGGAACTAGATGATCTTTAAGGTCCCTTCCAATCCTAACTATTCTATGATTCTATGATTACTATAATAGCTATTATTATTCATACAGCAGGATGGAGTGAATCCAGTTTTGTTTCCAGCCACCATCTTATTTATTCTTCATTGGCTTTTACGGACTTTTTGATTGATTTATGATGATAAAATATATTCCTGGAGGTTCAGTACTATGTAGTTTTTTACAGAGAAACCTGGGCAACAGAGCCAAAGAAAACTAACATTAGCCCTACTACAAAGTAACAAAACCAAGTAATGGTTCAGACAGTTAAGGGTATAGTCCACTGGACTGTATAGTGTTCACCCGTCTTGCCAGTATATTTAAGAGAGATTCCTTGGTAAGTGTGGATTATGGCATTTCTTGGGCCAAATAGCATAATGGCCTGAGAACAAAAAGTGAAACCACACTTTCAAAAGCCAAAAGGTTTCCAAACCCACCAGCTGTGCTCCAGCCATCCAACAAAGACTATATGCAACAAAGACCCATCTTAAATATGGTTTTCCCATCCAACAGTGTTTGCTGGGTCTAGACTACTGCTTTGGTCTAAAAAGGTTCATCAGCATCTGCAAGCTGAATTGGGAGAAGTAGCAGGAGCACTACAGCTTCAGTTTGGTAGGCAGAAAAAAGGGATTGCTTGTTTGTTTGTTTGGAGTCAGCATTCATGGAGGGAGCAGCATTCAGCCTGAAGAGAAATACTAGGGACTTCAGCATACTGAGTATAATTATTCCTAAAAGCACAGCACTTGATCCAATGTCTATTTAAGTCAATGGGCGTTTTTCATTGACTTGGGGTGATAGATAAAATGGGCCATTAGTGCACTTTTTAAAAGCTCCACTGAACAAACACATCACTAGGTGGTACAGGTCTTTTTTAGAATGCCTTTCCTTCTCTCTCAAATACTGCATTTATCTCTACTCTTGTCCTTTACTGCAGGTTGTGTTGTGACGCTTTCACCTGTATCACACTAGGAGAAAAATTCTCAGCCTCTTTGCCTCTTAGTAACAGAGAATCTGTTCCATTAGTGTCCTCATACCACTGCAGCTCTAAAGATTAAGAAACTTTATCAGGGCATATAAGAGGTAGATTTAGGTACTTAATGCTGTATACCCAAGCTTTCAAAAGCAAATCACATTTTCTTTCTTTAAAATTGTAATTAAACTATTTTGTTAAAGAATTTCAGATCTTTCACTCTGAAGTACAGCAAAGTGAAACAGCTGGGCAATAAGCATGGATTAGTCAAATGAAAAGTATTTTGAATTTTTCTACTTGTGCTGGACATCTACCTGAGGAGTAAAGCAACTTTAGAAGAATCATCTGCATTGCACAAAATTGCCATTCCATTCCACCTTCTAGAAAGGTCTTGTTAACTGCTGGTAGTGTGATTCAATAGCTAAGATTAGGTAAAAGTAGATACCATGGAGAAACACATAGCACACACCACTAATAAGATACAGCAGCGGGCTCTCATTTGCTCCCACATACTCTAAACTCGTGGGTAACTCCATATGTGTTAAGCACCCTGTATTTGATTCACAGAGCAACAGAACCAATAAAAGCCACTAACTCTAGCTGTCTGGACCAGTAACACCTCCCACCTGCAGTGGCACTTACTTGTTTTCATTTCATTTTTTCAGTTTTCTGTTTACTTGAGACATAGTACACCCAGTCCGAACATCATTGTCCATGTCAGGGAGCAGAGCATGGGCAGACAGGTCGATAATAAATTCAGTTTGTCCACCTTTCACTGATGGCCCAGACTAACAAATATGAATGTTTACCTGCTGTTTTATTTGCCGCCACAACACTGGAACAGAAACACTCAAAATTAAGCAGTCTTTCACCTAAACAGCTGGAATCTCTACAAAGACAACATTATTAATCCTTATTAGTACACAAAAGTGGTAGTTCAACATTTCCAGAAGCATCCCAGTTGCTAAAAGGACTGTATGTTGGTGAATGTCATTTCTTTTTGAAAAGAAACAGTGTTTATAAGGAAAATCTTTGAACTGAGGGATAGCATCATTTTCAGAAACACTGACAATGTTGAAAATGAAACATTAGAAGTGAAACATTTTCAGATAACACTGCCTTTCACCTCCCCTGTGCTTTATGAGACAACAGTGAGTCACACCATAATGACCTTAGTGACAGGCAACAGTCTGCTGACATAGCAGTATTATGATTCAGAAAATACACAGTATCACATAATTAGAAAATTGCATGATGTCTCTACTCAGTGCTATCTGTGTTTCTGTCCCTGCACAGATCAGCTCCCGTGCCCCAGCAGCAGGCAGCTGGAGAAACTGGAATAGCTAGCAGCTCTCCTTCCTCTGCCTAGGATGAATGCCAATGCTGCCACTCCTGTGAGTTTTTGAGGACTTAAAAGGTCTGGGAAAGAAAGGAGAGGAAGGACGGATGTAACATTTTTACACCCTATACTGCAGAGTCTTAAAAGGGTGTGAAGCTTTCTATCCTCAAGTGCAGATCCTCTGCCTTTCTCCTGACCCAACTAATTCCAAGTCTGAAATCAACTCCATTGCAATAATCTCTGGCAGAATAACTATTTTGCTATCAGTATCACTATAGATTCACTATGTAGTGCCCCTCCCTAAGCCACCGTTTTGCCTCCTATACCAGTAGCAAAGGAACAAAAATGGACAATACAAGACTCAGCTTCAAGAAGAAAGGGGCTTCAAGAAGAAGGGGACACATAACATAAAACACCCTTTTGTTATTCAGGAAATTTGTCATTCATTTCATTTAAAATTAAATCATGAGGCTTTCTATTTGTCTGAATCATAGCTTTTTGCTGATACCCTTACCACTCACCTCATCTGGAGTTTCTGTTTTTACATCTAACAAACAACATAATCTGCCTCATAAATCTCTGTTAAGTCTTTTTGAATGCTACCTACTTCCACACACACACAGGCACACCAATGCACTCCCAATTTCACAGTAGAGCACCACATATCACAGCAGGAGAATGAAGGGAAAAAAAGACAAACAACTCAGCTGTAGCAAAGCCCTACAAAAATGAATGTTACCCAAGCTCATCCAGATTCAACCTTCCCTTGAATGTTGTGTTTCTCAGAATGAACCCAGTTTACCTCACTTATCAAGGAGCAAGGAAAACGTTTTGTAAGGAAGAGAGGTATGAAGTATTTGGAGCTGTTCAGAGAGCTTTCACTTTCCAAAAACCTTTGCTTGTTGTAGAAGGATGGGTGAGCAAGGGAAGAGGGAAGGAAGGACTTGTTAACAGACAGTGATGAGAGGAAATCAAGGTAATTCACACTCTTATTCACAAAATAAAGCAAACTATTCCAGAACTATTTGTGTTTGCTCTCCTTCCTCAATTTCACTCCCTAGTTTTCATCCCATCACTTTCAAAATCAATCACAACACACTGTCTTATGACAAAAGTTAAAAAACTCTGTCCTTCTTGTTCTTCTCCACCAAGGACAAGCTGCAGTAGCTTTTGAGGTAAAACTGTCAGTGTACACTTATAACAGTAAATAAACAAAGTAAGGATTACAAGCTCCTAATGAGGTCTTTGAGGCTTTATAGATCAGGCTTATCAAATTGCTGTTCTCTGAACAAAGGAGTCTTGTTAATGATTGGATTTGTGCTTGACGGTTTTGACAAGTTTGCAGTGCTGTTCAAATGATGTGATCTGCTTTCTTAAGGAGCTTAACAAAACTATCTGTCCCTTTTCTTGGACACGCTTCAGGAAAGTATTTGGTCACATAGTAAGTCAGCTCTTACTCATAAATTCACCTAGGCATGAGCTTAAAAGCATTGCACATAAATCCCAATGGAGTTTAAGTATACATTACCTGAAAAGTAAATTTCCCTTACCAAAGCTTTGAGAATGGATTCACTGACTGAAAAAACCCCACATTTTGTAGAATATAGAGAACTATGCCTGCTGGACAAGCATCTGAGGAGATCTCTTTTGAAGGTTTTGTTCTTTCATAGTGTTAAGATTCTTCCCTGAGTTCAGATATGCTGAGGTAGCAGGTCTCTAAAGCACTGGCTAGAGAGTTACAGAATTCTCTTTTTCTTGTGCTTTGACCACAACTGATTTCACCTACCTATTTTGCAGTTTTCAGTTTGGTCTGTCAAATTTGCTTGATACATGTCTAACTCTTTTCCGGACTTTTCTTCCAAGGGTTTGATCACTCCTGTCCACCTATCTCTCAACAGAAAAAATTCACACAGAAAAAGCCAGTTTCTTTCCTTGGTCCTTCTCTTCAGTCTGGCTGTCCTCCATAGAGTTGGGTGCTCCTGAGGCTCTTTTTACACCAAGTACCACGAAGCATGAATCAAACCCAGAGTGTTTAACTGAAAATTTAGAAAGTTAAACTGCAGAAATAAGTAGTTTATAATTAAAGTACTGAGAAAACCTTAACCAAAGAATCATTAGAGCAACACTGTAATTACACTGTCCTTCATATACTGTCATTAGCATTTCTAGAAGTGACATAATAATAATGTAGCTTTTTTTTCTCTTTAGGAACTGTCAGCTCTCTTTATAAAATTCAAGTAAGTTTATAAAGAATATCAAGTTCTTAAATGGAAAATGCAAATGATGATTTTTGTGTAAGTGACATGTCAGTCACATTAGTAAGCTCATGAAATTCATGGACATATATGTTTCAAGTTAGTAGAGTAGAACACCTTTTTCCTTTTCCTTTTTTTTTCATATCTATCCAAGGTTCAAGAGAAAAATAAGACCTAACAATCTTTCTTCTGAGCTGTCCTGTTAACTGCACAAATCTTACATTTTTGTAGGAACATCAACTGCCTGTACTTCCAGGAGCACACAAAGAGATCATCTTGGTCAATCAGAAGGAAGGTCCTGATCCCAGACACCAAAAAGACTTTAAGTGGGTAGCAACCAAACTTGTTATAAGAAATACGTTTTAGGTGATGTCCCAAGGACTTACTTCAAGATGCTGTTGTCAGCAGCCAATGTTCCTTCTGCCTCACAGTAAGGAAAAGGCTGCAGTACCAACTGTGGCTGTTAAGTGCCTGGGAGCATGTATCCTTCAATCATTACATCCCTCAGAAGTTGTAACTTGATTTGCTTTTGAGCACACCCTAAGTTATTCACAAGAGGTAAAAGAAAGTATGTGGCTTGTGTTACTACATTGGGGATGCTGGTGAGACTTACTGCTGATTCTGAAGCAGAGCTGATACACTTTCAAAGCAAAAATTGTCAGAGTTGTGGCTCACAAGAGGACGCAAGGTTTTGGCAGCCAGTTCTGTTCTGTTGGTTCTCAGTCAATCATAAGTGTTGATAAAAGAAAAACGTGTTTAGGAAAAGCATGTTTTCTGTTGAACAAGCAGCACAAGTATAATGGAATTAAAATTAGATACTTGAACGTTTAATCTTTTGTGGAGTGTGGAAGTGAAATAAGTACTAAAACAAATCTAAATGCATCCTTTAACAGATTTTAATTATTGACTGGTTGAAAGTGAATTATTATATTCAAAAAACTATGTAATGTTGATTAAATTGCATGAAATTACATGGTTAGGATATTTCATAGTGCCTGTGGCATAATTTGCTGGTCTTTTACAATCATAAAATGCTATATTGAGGGCAAATATATCTCATTATAACAATTATTTGGAAGACAAGCATCTCACATCTGACACAGGCAGATAGCATATACCTGTTATATACGTACATATAAGAATCTGATGTACTAAGGACAGGCAGGAATGAGAGTGAGGTTCTGGGAAGATGTGAATTAGATGTGAATTAAATCTGCATTTACCAAGTTAGTGCAGCACCAGGATCATCTCATAAACTGTATGAAAGCCAGTGTATACTTGTTGGAATCTAGTACTATTTAAAAGTAGCTATACTTCTTTCATAAATCAGTTTCCACCAGCTCAGAGCAGCAATAGCAATAACTCACAGCTGACAAAACCTGTCAGGAATATTGCTGCTGATAAAACCTTGAAGTATTTTTTTTCTTTTTAGAAGCTTGGTCCAGAACCTGTGCAATGCAAAGTGGCATGGGGTCCTCACTCACTGCCAGACAGAGCTCTTTCTTCTATAACAGGAATCACAGTGGTAAGAGACAGACTTTTGGGTAAGTCTCTTTCAGGCTTCACACAGTGCAAGAAAGGATTTGTCTTTACACCAGAATTAAATTAAGTTGTGGCTCCAAAACCTCCTATCCTTTATACAACCCAAACCTCATTTTTATCATGCATATGACAAAGGCTTCCAACTCAAGCTAGTTAGTTTGTAAGCTGAGGGAACTAGATCAAATCAGCACAACGAAGTTGTTCACCCAATCATTCTGTGTAGCATATTTTGGTGTGGCTAAAGGCTAGTCTACAACAGATGGGAGCAGAAAAAATTACTATGTGGGATGTTCTGGTATTTTGTTTTGAGTCTGAAATCCCTGCAGCATGGTGATGAAATTCTCCCAGGTGAACTAGCAAGCTTCAGCCAACTGGAGAAACTAATTCTTCCAAAAGGGCATTACATTAATTTCAGGATGAGTTAAAGGAAAGAAAAGTTCATATGGTTGCATCAGCAGATCAGATCTCCTTTTTAAGACCTTGTCAGTCCTCTCACTGCTGTCCTACACTCTGCTGTCTTACACCATGATCCGTCTGTCAGACTACACAGCTGCCCTGTAGTGCACCAGAGTCAAGCTGGTCAGCTGCTAACTCATTGCTTTTAAAAGTTGGCATGTAACTCTGTGCACTCCACACACTCATGAAAGCTGATTATCCTACTCAGCATCACAGCAATTATGCATTATGTAACTGTCTAGCACTAAGCAGATATCCCAGATTTCTCTGACATCTGATAGAAGAAATTATTCTCCTTTAAAATCTGTCACTGTAGCACAAAGAACTATGAACTACAAGCAAATAAAGAACAGAGTATTTGCCTAGGACATATCCTAGGTAATGTCAAAAAAAAAAGGTGTATTTTTTAAACAGCACAGGAGAGAAAGAGGTCTTCCAATCATTGTGTGAGTCCTCATCCTTATTGTGGGTTGGACACTATGGAAAACAGTGAGACACTGAAGATACAAAAGACACCAAAACCAGAACTCTGATGAGTTAGAGAGGAAAGTCAGAATAATTTTTCTGTGAAGGAGCAAAATAATAACATAGAGAAATAGATGGGGGGGGGGGAGAAATTAGTCCTAAGCTCATCAGGAGGAGACCTGGGAGTACATGCTACATTAAAGCTTGTGAATGGATGATCTAAACAAAGATATATCTTCAAATATATCTTTGAATATATTTGACATGACAAATATATTTTGTCCTGACAGAGGCTACATTTTAGGCAGGTGTTAGTGAAGACCCTTTCTGAACCTATTTGGTTTTAACCCACGCTCTCACATGTATGCTAGGAAATTCTCAGCAGCAGCAATTATTTTCCTTGTATTTTCAGATGTCACAGCCCTCAGCCACACTAGCACTTACCCCTCAGCTGTCCCCTTTCATCTGTCTGGCATTCAGGGCACACTGTGTCTGCACTCCAAGTGCCCTGTGTAAGGCTTCATATGACAAAGCAGCAGGGGATAAGTTGGAAACCTCAGCATCAGTGACAGATTAATGAGCCTTTGGCAAACCTTTGCACCTCCTGTTTCAAGTGCAAGACAAAGTCCTCTGATCTTTCCTTATCTACCATATTTGTGTAGAAGCATGTGGACTGAAAGAGCAAACAAATAAATAAAATCCCTCAGGTCCACCGAAATGAGAGAGATAATTGAACAAGTATTTTCTTCTAGAAGAAGAATTTAAGAAAAAGCATATAACAGATGTGTAACATCTATGACTTAATGCACTGCATGCCACAGGGATGAACATAGTTTTACAGTCTAAGGAAAATGGAATTATCCTTAGTAGCATAACCGCGAATGTTATCTTTCGACATATACTAGGTATATGGGTATGTAGACCATATTTTTTATCATATCTACATAAATACTTGTTTCCTCCTTTTTATGCATTTAAGCTGTGATTTTTTAAAATTTCATAAGTGACTTTCCCACTTCAATTTAATTGAATTGTGTAATTACTGAAGATGACAGCATGAGACCAAATGCTGCCCTTGAAATCATTGACTTCTCTGCGAATTCTGTGTATTCAGAAGGCCACAACCTTTAGCAGAGGCTGAATCTGCAAAGTCTACATAACTGCAGCAGCCTCATTTGGATTTTGGAGTTGGCCATCAGAATTACACCTGTCAGGGTGGTTGACAAGGCCTTCAACATACATACCTTTCGAAAAAAAAGTTCTTAAGAGAAATGATCAATTCTTTTCCAGATATCTGTGCCAGAGCTTCTCTGTTTTTTGGAGTGAGTGCCATGTATCATTTTATGTCAGCTGTCCCATTGCAAACTAGCAGAACTTCTTGATCCCTCATTTTTTCCTGTGGCAGTGTCATTTCCATATCCCTGCCAATCACATGGGAGAAATAGTGCCACGGGCAGTGACTGTGATAGTTCCAACAAAGACTACTGAAAATTTCCTTCTGACCATCCAGCCAGGTGGCTTTTATGTATACCAGTCCAGAAGACGTTTGTGAGGAAAAAAGGTGGACACCTTGGTTTAGTTCCACCTGGATGAACTTTTCCTGAGGTGGCTGCTTTACTGAGGTGGGAAAACCTGGTGGGAAACTATCAGTTTTTAATAGGAGAGCATAGTAATGTGGTTATGGTAATAGAGTCTGACAGAAGGAAAGAAGCAAATCCTGCCTTGTATGCACAGGGTGCCATGTACCCACTTGTTTATCTACTCTCTAATCTGTTTTAGCTACAATAACCACCTGAAAACGAACACTTTACAACACAAATGTAGAGTCTCTGGATTCATTCTGGCAGCCCTAAACGACTGATAGCTTCTCACACCATAAAGGGTGGTGATAAGCAGTAGTGACATGAGCTACTGCTGGTATCTGCTTCCAACTACCAGCAGAACACAGCATTGCTCCATAGGCTTAAAACCCAACCTGTTTAAAACTGGAAAACCAGTGGTAATGATTGATTTTTTTTTAATGTGAAATATTAAAGCATAAAACTGATGCCAGTCCTTCCGTGAGCCAGTGATATTAGAATGAAGTGCAAACCCCCAGGTTACATCACGTTCTTGTACCCCACAAAGATGGGAGGAAAGTTATTCCAACTTCTGAAGCATTTGATAACAGCATTTGTAGAGTCTGAATGGGCAACTAAATCCCAGCCTGGTTTACTCATGTGAGTAGTTTTGTGCTGAACTATTCTTAAAATAATCATCAATTCCCACTCAGTGCTTCCCCCCCATAAATTAGTTTCTATGATGTATAACAGCCACGGAAAGAAGAATTGAACAGGGGAAATTAACTTGCTTTTCAGTAACAGAAATTTATCAAGGCCACAGTTTTTACTGGGACAAAAACAATTCATTTAAGCCTTGTCAAGATTCCTAATTAAAAATTCTTTTCTCCCAGTTGCAACCTACACATACTGTGCTTAATTTGGAAGTTAATAATATTTCCACGCATTTCTGCTACCCTCTGCCACAGCAGCTATGACTCTAGTCTGATAACAAGAGCACTGTACCCGAGCCAGCAGTAAATGATTTCACTCATTTCTGTGCAAAAATGAAACTTACTTTGAAGAAGGGGGATGGGGAGGTTTGAAGCTGTATTTATTGTTTGAATTTCAGCTCCATTGTGTGAGACAAGAAAGATTTTAGGCTTAGGCTAATGCATCAGATATAGCAGGCCTGAAAAGCTTTGACTTTTTATTGTTAATCAATTCACTCCTATCAGGCTATGTGCTGCCTGGCAGGTCTCCATTGGTAAGTGTTTGTGTGAACAGCTCAGGTCACAGGTCACACTGATGGAAGACCATGCTTTCAACAAACTAGCTCATGAGTAGAGCTCAACTCTATTTTCATTAGTTGTGAGTTGAAGGAGGTTTCTGCCTTCAAAGACTTTGGTAGCGTAGATCTTCAGCTTGCCCAAAGACCAATTTTCTGTTCTAAAAGAATATGATTAATAGTCTTCTGTTCTGTGATGGAGGGTTATGATTTCATAGGTAGTCATTCAAGCCTACAGCACCTTAACTGGATTTTTTATGAACCCGAAAGAAAAATAACTCTCAGTCTTGACCAACATGTAACAGTTCATCTTCCTCTACTAATGAAGGAATACTACAATGCAGAACTTGACACGTGACAAATCTCCAGTAAGTCAAAACTCAACATTTCTCAAAATTATTTTACTTTGAAGCAACCCATATTTTGCCCTCATTATACATCAGTAACCCCATTTCCCTATAGCATTTCATCATTTTTTTCCATTTGCCTTTTCTCTTACTAACTGTGAGACAAGAATGTGCACAAAAAAGTCATACAATGAGGGTCCCATACATTTATTTTTCTCTGCACTAGTGATCTCATTACCTCAGTGGTCAGTATTGTTGCCAATATTCTTGGGAACACCGCTTAAAAATAGACAGTATTAAGGAGAGATCTGAGAGAGAAGCAGGAGCCAACTCATCCGATATTTATACAGAAGGTTTTTCTAATCATCAGGGCCAACACTGGAGAAAATCAGAAGCAGTGAGTTTAAAAAATCAGACTAGGTGTAATGGAGGATGTGATTCCTGGATGATCACAAGGACAGTGTGAAGGTTGACCTAAACCACATCTTCCAATAAAACAACTGAAAACCAGACTTGACTTTCCAAATGTCCACAAGCATTTAGAAAAGAAGCCTGAAAAACCTTTTAAAAGGAGAACCTGTCTTTCTGTTCTTAGTTTTATGTGAACTGGATATAAATACATCCAACAGTAAAAAAGAACTTAAGAAACGGCAGTACAAACACTAAAGGGGGAAAAAAACTCAGTACAATGATTTTGTCCTGTTTTTTAAGGCTGAATTTGGATATTATTATTTGTCCTTGAAGTTTCAGAGGAATTCTGTTGTACTCCTCTCAGTTTAACTACCTTAGGAATCATTTAGAGCCAAAACCAAGTTAAAACCAGGTACTAGCGAGACATTTTTTTCTTCAGTCCTTGAAGATTGGTATACATACCAATTTATGAACTCAGTGCTGCAACATGCAAATTGCCTAACTGACAGGGAACCCTCTCAGGACCTTCCTAGCTAATACTATTAATTCTCCCTTTGAGAGGCATTAAGAAACAAGATAAGATAACCTCTCCTCATGCTGCTAAGACCTAGTCTAAAGCCACCAAACCCAGTACAAGTCTTTCCAGTAGTTTTAGATCGGGCCATAAAATCTTGAGACAGCACCACCTCTTGATTTTGCTGAACTGATTTCTCAGCACTGGCAGCACACACTGTTACTGGCAAGGTCACACCAACCATGAAACCCAGCCAGTGCTAGCAGCCAGCCTGCCCTTGGTGACATAAGAGAAAATCCAGTGGGCTATGCGGTTTTTGCAGTCACCAGTTTGCAGTTAATGCATGGGGAAAGAGAGGGAAAAGAATGAGTCTCAGTTCTGCCACTATACCTGATATTCTCCATCTTCTCTTTTTTTTCTTTTATTTTCCCCGATTTAAATACTGTACAACTTATATAGCAGTTATTTTTACTCTACTCAAATTGTACGACAGGCTTTTTTGTTCCTGCTCTGTAAACACCAAAGATTAGATACCTTGGCCTTGAGCTGACATCACTTGGGTAATTACGCTGATGTTGGAAGCCCACAGTTTGACCTCCTCTGTGTTGCTGTGTAGTTCTTACGGATGTAAATTTTGTTAGACAAAGCACAGTTAGACAGTTGTTATGAAAAAAAATATATAACTGACAAAAAAAGCAGAACTAACCTACACAAGAGTATTTACCCAGTGACTCACTAAAACACGGAAAGAACAAAAGCTCACAATAGTCTTCCAGCAAGCAAAGTTCAAACAATCTGGAAGATGCTCTTCACCTCATAAAACTCTTCACCTCATTCAACTCATCCCAAAGACGGAGCAGCACAACTCCCCCTCTGGAGATACTTGACCTTGGAGGATCTCCAAGGATGTATGGAACTGAGATCACGCAGCCTAAACCAGCACCACATTTAATGCTCTATTCCTCTAAATTATTGAAAACCGCTGCGCAGGTGAGCAGCCAAAGAGGAAGTGAAGAGAATCTCACTTCTGTAACTTTGTGGTCTTCTATGCATTAAAAATCACTCTTTAAGAGGCAATAAATATGTAAACTTCTTCACACAGATCTAATTATCACATAGTATTTGATGTATGAGTTCAGCCTGTCTTGACCTAAACTAGAACCATAAGAAATGCACTTTGAAGCTTAATAATCTCACTGAATTTATACTAATTCTGACAAGCATAAAAAAAAGCAGGACTACTGACAGAAAGTTCAGAAAGTCTAGGAAGGTTTTCACTATCTCTTACAGCTATTGTAAAACATTAAGTAAATAAATGCAGACATTTTCCTATATATGATTTCCTACTAAAAAAAAGCTCCAGAAGTCATCACTTCCTCTTCTAGTAATGTCATGGGGCTACTGTCACAAATTCGGTTTCTCTGGACATACAAGTTTATCTTCTTGTCAGAGATGAAAGACTTATTGATATTGAAACAGCTTTAAAAAAAGTAATTTTGCTCTAAAACTATGCACAAACTTGCATTTATAAAAACAGAAAAAAATAGTTGACAAAAATTTTGATAAATAGTAATACATTTTCTGCTTTCAGACTTAAGCCTATATCTAACCACTGCTCAGAAGGGCATCTAACATAAAGAACAAATTAGCCTCATTTCTGTATGGAGCAGGTGGTTTCTTCCACCTTCCCTCTGAAACATCTGGTGCTGGCTACATTCAGAGACAAGTTTGTAGAGAAGATTGATAAGAGGTCTAATTTGGTATGGCAAATCTTCTGAATACTGAATTCAAACAGAGAAAAAAATGTCCTGTTTCATGAGATGGTCACATTAGTCATGTCAAGAAGTACGATGGAGTACAATGGGCAGTGATCTTACATATGCAAGTGCCTATTCTCTGGATCTAACAACTTCTTCAGCAAGTGCTGCCAGGTCCTACAAACAAAACTCATCATATTGTCTCGAGCTGTATTACTCAATATAAGGAACACTTCATCAATAAGAATGCTTTTGACCATCTGTAGCCTGCCCTGACAGTGAGTTCTTTGCCTTCCTTCATAAATGCATACAGAATTGAATTTAAATCAGAAGCAGTGCTTTTATCTGGAAATTATTTCAGAGCTTGTCCCCTGTGCCCATGGGGAACCCACAAATAGTCCAGTAGGTCCTGGGAACAAAGAGAGAAATGAGAGGAATGAATAGCCTTGTCCTCATCCTCTTGTTCTCTGTCTTTTGGGAAGACACCTGCAGACTGTTTTATTTCCTTCCTATTGTGAAGTAATTTATTTTTACTCATCACCTGCTAGAAAAGGTTGTGTTCATGTCAGTGTTAGTGAACAGTTTTTCCTTCCATGGGAACTACAATCCTGCTTCTCACATTGCATTAATCATTTTCCCAAAATTTACCAAAGAACTAACGGTCACACAAAACCATTCCCTCTGCAGAGCTTTGCTTATGTTTACATCAGGCAATGGTCAGTGCAACAAAAAGGCTGTTAGACAAAGGTAGACTTAAAAATCAATGAGTTTGCATAGTCAGGCTGGTGACAAACCTCTCATACCTGATAGTAAGCCTCCATGAATACAATTGCAAGCTGTAGATACAATCAACCACCATTTTATTTTTATTTCAGGACTTAAAATTGATTCCTTCATGCATACTGAATACAGCAAATACCAAGTATTCATTACAATCAATAGAGTGTATTATATTGTGACCTGTCAGCTGTAGCAAGATCTTTCACCCAGCAGAAATCATTCTATGTGAAGGGCCCTTGAGCACAAATTAAATGAAAGTAGACTGCAATTGAGGGAAATTATAGTCATAACTGCTATAGAAATGAAGTCAACTCTCCCTGCATGAATACAACAAACTGTGCAGATGCTCTCTGCTATCAGCACTGATGCGGGTGCCAAAATTCCTTCCTGCTAAAAGAGTTTTATTAAAACGCCTTTATCCTTAAGGGAAGAAGTAGTACACAAAAAATAGAGACAGAAACGAGCCTTGAAAAAACAATAGGAGCTCGGGAACTGATTTGATCTACTAGTGCCATTATAATACAAATGAGTGTCTAATGACAGGTGTTGCCCTTCAGGTGTGAATATGAACTCATACATTGTCTAAGTGATGTGTGTGGAGTTGTACAAAACACACTTAAAAGGTCTTCTGCCCTAAAAAGGTTTACAGGGTCACACTCTGAGAAACCCAAGAGATACTTATTTAGAAAATTAAATGTTGTCTTTTTTCTTCCAACTGCTTCTTCAGCATAGATTTTAGAGAATATCATTTTTTCCTCTACAAAGCTTATAAAAGCAAGTGATAGATCCTACAAAGCAGTAAATCATCAGAATCCAAGCTAGCTTTACAACAGCCAAAAATCTAAGAACACGTAAGGGAATCTGCTTGCCAACAGCCGCCAATTGAAAACACAAAATATTACTACTTATGGCCATATTTATCAGAGAGACCTCACTAGCTGGTATAACGTATTACAGTCAATAAAGGATCATAGAAAGGGCAGAGATACTGTTTTTCTAAGCAGAGACATCAACTTTAGGGCTTTAAACATTTCTACAGAAGACCAGGCTCTCTAGGAGAAGCCCAATGCCAGATTTTAGGATAAATGGGCCTTTCATGAAGGTAGAAATCTCTCAGTTTCCTAAATAAGTGAATACAAACCCCACTATTCTCTATTAGGACTCCAAGACTTTAAGTGTATGTCACTGAAGACAGGACAGGCCTCTTCATTTCAAAGACACCAAGGAATAAGGAAAAAAAAATTGAAACTTTAGGAACTGTTGGTCAAAAAATTATTTAAGGTTACTTTCTCTTTAAAAATATGCTTCATAAATATATCAACTAAATGAATCCTCTTGAAAGGCTAACTCCTACTACATGTTAAAGATTAATTTACAGCGATGCAGCGCTGACTTCTCAAAGAGAAAAATGCAAATAAAACAAAAACATGCTGTTTTAATTGAACTCCTTGCAGGAAACATACCCACTTCTGTCACCAACAAACAGCATGCTCTGAGGACAAGGACAGATGGATGACAGGCAAATAGTGAGAAGTCTGAACTGATCATCTCTAACATCACTTTAGGATTCTCTTCTCTTTCCATTCTGGAGCTGTTAAAAGCTGAGAAGTGTGGGAAAACATCAGAGGAAGGGAAACATCTCTTTTTCTCATGAAAAAATAAATGCACAAACATACTATATTTTTTTATTCATGGCCTCAGCTTTTTATTGAGACAGCAAATATTTGCATATATTTTTCTTCCATTAAAGATTTTGGAAAAATGCAATGGAAAGACAAATTACTACTTGTCATAGTCCTGACTGAGTCCCTCTCACGGTCAATCGTCATTCTGCTGTAATTGGACACAACAGTTGCATCCCACACATTTCCAAGCCAGCTGTATCTGGCAAGATTCCAAATACTGCCTTTCCTCTGTGTCTCTCCAACAAATTTCTGGATACAGAAATCCTGTCTGAAGCCCTCAGCAAGGGATCCTTTAGTCCAACTGCCCAGGACCTGGGACCAGTAGTAAAATCTAACTCAACTCTGCTGTTACACAAGTTTTCCCAGAATTACACCTAGCTGTAGTGGGTCTGGTCCATGTTGAAAAAAAAAAATAAAGCAGACATTCAAAGGAATTTCCTACAAACATGTACTTGATTTTTAGCTAGTGCCAAAGTATTGCAACATTTGAAAAAAGAAAACCCCACAAATATTTGAAAAACATCTCCCTTTGAGGCATTTGGATTTGGTCTGCGTCCTTGAGAAAGGACAACACTCCACTTGGCCCCCAGCTCCTTCAGCTGTCTTCTTTTTCCAGCAGCAGGCTTGACATACCTCCTTTTTTTTTATGGGTATGTCTTCTTTACAGTACCAGCGCACTACCCTTTTTCTTCTTCCTTTACTTGAAATTTTCCCACCTCTGCCCCCTGCCTCCCCTTCATTATCGGCAGCGGAGCAGGGAACATGTGAAAATCAGTAATTCTGCTCGAAGAAACCTTTTTATTCTACCACAGTGGAAATATCTGCTGAGACCTCGATTGGCCTCTTTCTGCTTCCCGGATGCATTCAGCACTGCTATAAAATGGATATTCTTCTCTGCTTGAAGGTTACCCTCATAAATGATGCTCATAAAACAAAGAAGAATTCTTGTCCTGACAGGGGTGTATTTCCCACGCTGTCAGACTATTGCTCCTATCTGTATGTACCAGAGAATCAACAGACTCTGTTGAAGGAGAGCCACTGTAGCGGGGTACAAATAGCCTCTCTCAGTAGAGACCAGGATGTGTGTAATCCTAACACGGCTAGACTGCCTCTAATTCCAAATTTAGCTCCCTGTAGTACACCTGTGTGGTGCTGCCCTAGCAGCTTCTGACCATCAAACTCTTGCTCCGCTTTGGTTTTGCTAATTGGCATTTACAGGAGCAGAATGCGCTTTGGATGCAATTAAAGAAGCTTTTCTACCTACACGCTTGCAATTGGAAATAATCACTTTGTGCTAATGTTTCCTTATGAAGGGCATTGTCATGTATAATAATTCATCAGTACAAAAATATAATCGTGAAATTAAGGCATAAAGAGCCTCTCTAATGTAATGGTCCATGAAACAGATAACTTCACAAGATATCGTTAAGGGTTTCAGGCTAGAGAACATAGACAATCCTTCTTAAAACAAGAATTCAATACTTATCCCCAGGCTCTTCATTTGTCAATTTCCTTCACAAATCCTTGTGTAACTATAACATGGGTCCAGTCTCATTTTGAAATATCTTGTAAACTGAACCTTGTCTCAAGCTGAGCTCTCCAGATTGGGTAGTGAGGTCAATTCACCAAACATGCAAGCTCCAAGCTATACAATCGGTCGTGAAGTCAGGATTTCAGGATGTGTATGTTTTAAAGTGCATTTTAAATAAAACAACACTGAAGCTCTCTTAGCCACCTGACCTGTTGGTCCCAATAATAAATAGATCTACTCAACCGAAACCTGCTGACACAAAGAGATCCGTTTAAATTAAAATAACCCTTTCTTCCTCTTCTCATCAGTTACCATCTAACAGATCAGCTTCTAAGACGTAAACCAAAGAGCAAGTCAGAAACAATTAAGGAGTATTTTGTGCATGCTTAGAGGTGGCCACAAATGAGATCTGAGAATAAAATTCTGAAAGATTGATCACACCAAATGCAGGAAACCTGTCATCTTGACATCATAATGTCTCTTCCCTGCCTACAAAAAATCAGGTTTCCTAATCTTAGAAGTTTTATCTTTCTTCATGAGTTACATCACAGAAAATGTTTGCACCCTCCATGTATTACCTTCTGAGCCCCACCTTGCCATTATCTTCTTCAAATTGCTCAATATTTGCACCCTTTGCCTCCATTCCTTGCTGCTGACTCTCATGACACTTGCCATTAATTTGTTGCCTAAAGAAATCATTCTGGAAACCTTCTGAAATAAATCACTTGCTCAGTGCATAAAATTAGGCACTTCTACAATAAAGGATGCAACTTCATCAGACAGCCAAGTTCTAAACAGAATTACTTGAGTCTTGATTTGATGCCTTCAGGCACTATGCTGTCGTGTAAAGAAATCATTAATAAAGCAAGTATAATTTGTACACCTAGAACAATTCACTCTTCAGTTGGGGGAAAAAAGCATACCAAATCATTTGAGCTAAATTCCCAAGAATCCCTGGGAAAAGGGCCAAGTAGCAAGCAATCCATTTCAGCACAAGATCAGAGAAAGAAAAGCACAACAGTTTTTTGATGATATCCTCTAGACAACTGTTGACCTACAGCAAAATAAACTATAACCACTTCTAACTAATTAGATTGCTGCCTTTTTCAGTCTTACTCTTTCTTTATCTACGCAGATGTAAGGATTTGATGGAATACTGGATTCCTTACTATAGTCATTTTATTCCACAACTTCAGAAAGAATAAGACAGCATTATTTTCATATGCAATTAATAAAGCCATATTAACTGTGAATAAATGTTCTTCACCTTAGGACAGGAGAAATCTCACACCATCTTCTCCAAACTAGAATTAGTAAAATACTTCAGCTGTCTGAGAAGCTTTGTTAGCTGGCTGCTAAAGGGCAGTTTGCAATTTGCTTAAATGGAGTACAAACTTATTAAGCAGTTTTCTTATGTTATCTGTAATGTTAACAGGCTAACAAGTGTACTAATATGTCAAGTACTTCATTCTGAGAGATGAGGTATAGGAAGTGTCAGAGAGAGAGAAATTACATGTATTTATGTATTAATGTCTTTTCATCTCAAGAAGCTGTTGATAGGATCCTGTTAATATGTCAACATTTTGACTTGTAATGAGTTTCAGCCTCATCTCTCTCCTGAAGCACTGGTTGTCTCTGGGAAATAGGAAGAACAGGCCTATAAAATTCCTTCCAGGTTGGACAGCAAACCCAGTAAAAACAGCAGCTGCAGGAGGTATGAGTGGTTTTTTGGCAGAAAGGCAACCTGTCGTGCATCAGACCCACACTGATGAATATCAGTGACCATAGCTGTAGTAAGAATGAACTATTATGCACAGCGCCCAAGGGTAATTTAGCCCCAAACAATGAAAAAGCATATATATTTTAACATTAGAAGTAATGATGGCATCAGCTCAGCTGTACTCAATTCTTTTGAACAGAATGCAAAACTAACCCCATGCACAATGCTTTCCTGGTTGAAGACTTCCAAAACATTAAATAGAAAATATAATACAGTCTTGTAATGGGACAAAATATTGAAAAACATCATGTGAAACAAAGCATTACTATTTGGACCTACATCTGCACAATACTGAGTGTATGCTGAACATTAAGTATTACCAAGCATTAAGAGGTCTCATTACCATTCAGGTAGCATCTAACAGATGTAAAAGACTTGACAAGCTACTATTGGACCTAAAAATAGAATCCAGTTTTCTTAAATTCTCATCTAGTCCAGTCAAGAGCTTCCCAGGAGAAGAAAGGACACAGTTGTTCCTGGACAATGATAAAGACCTGACTTCTCAAAGGTGCAGCCAGGAAAGGAGACAAACACTTGCAGCCTACAGAAAAAAACCGCATGTTATTTTTTCCCTTCTTATAGCCAACACAGTCACCAGATCAATAAGCAGCCTGGAGTGCAAAGACTACACTTCATGGCCTGATTCCAGATGGCATCCCAAACAAACAAATCCAACTGCCCCTAAAGGATTGCTCTGAACCGAGTGGGATTCCCTTGAGGCAGAAAACTCACATGCACAGGAGATGTTATGGGATCAAGATATAATAGCATGCTGAATTATTAATCTTAAAATGTTTAAAATTGCAACATCCCTTTAAAAATAAACTATTTCCTACATGATCTTGACAGTACTCTCATTAAATGCTAATAGATGGTTCTGTAATAAACACAAGCTTAAAAGCAAATCACTTTTATATACCATTGGATGTCACGAGTAACAGTGTTTTGTAACATAGGAGCTCAGACTATCTTTTTTTATGATGCATTGACATCTCTTTCTTGGTGTTGAACAAAGCTACATAATATCTTATATTATAATTTTATTTCTTTAGTAACAAAAATTGTAGTTGTTCTATAAATTCCAAATGTTAATTGTATAATTGTCCTTTATGAGGATACAAGAAAGTCTCTTCAGATTCACCTTTACTTATACATGCAGAGCAATCACTCCTTTGTGTGCCATCGCAATGACAAACAAGAGGTATTTTTTCTTCTGAGCTAAAAGTGATATACCACTCCCCTCATTAGAAATTTAAATATTTGGGCTAAAGAGAAGAACTGTAACCAAGCAATGTTCTCAGAAGGTAACATTTCTCATGACCTACCATCTAATCCTTCTTTAGGTGTGCACATCATAATCTATTCCAATCAAAGCTGCTGATAATGCAGCGGTAACAGTTAATTAAATATTTTGTTCTAAGTCACTTTGAAATCCTCCAGTCAAATAGTATTACATCCAAAATCACTGTTATCAGCTACTATACTAACATAAATTACATTAACACAGGCTGCAGGCTTATCAATGCAAAAAAACTTGAATTTCAGAGGAGTCCTAAAATGAGATCTTGATGTTGGGACAGAGGCAGGTGACTCAGCCATTAAAAACGCATCACTGTCTCAGCTTTTTGTCTTTGCAACAAAACCTTGGAGCCATACTATGGGGTACATCTCAATTCTGACACAAAAAAAACCCAAAGAAGTCAACAACTGTTTACCATGGCTTTTCAGTTCCAAGCTCAGCATAGCCACTTGCTAGGGAAACCACATGATGTCTGCATATTTGTGGCATTCAAGCTGGAAATAATAGCAAGGCAAAATAAAACATCTTACCTGCATTTTATATTTGGAAATACCAAGGAAAGAAAACAAGATTAGGACCAAGCTATTTACTTACGTACAAAAAGATGTATATAGAGAGCCATTTTTAGCAATAAGGTAAATTATTAACATTGCTTGTGTAAAAAAAGTGAACAAGTATACCATGTAAGCTTTGCAGTTTAGTGGCAATGTTAGCTTTTAATCTAAAAATTATTAATTACCTGACTTAATTATTAGTAGTCACCTTACGTGCAGGGCTACAGCATAAACATGAAGCAGAAGACTTAATTCCTCTTTCTTTACATCTACAGGTTCTAATTCTGTCTACTGCGGGGTTTTACACAATGGTAACACAAGTCTTATTGCTAGCTATGTTGTTATGAGGATCAAATTAAGTATTCATTTTTTTATTCATCTGGATTTTAAAAACTGGCAAAACCACAAGTTTAATAGTAACTATCAAATCAGTTACATCAGTGTAAACTCCTAGAGGTATGTACATACACACAAATCACTGTGATATAAAGCAAAGTATGCATTTAGAGATATAGTAGAATGATAGAAGGATTAAAACAGTGTATTTGGGTACACTTTGGGTACGCTTAATTTGGGTATGTGCATGTCAACAGAAGAAAATAGCTTCTGTTTAATTTAGGCTAACATTTTAAAGGGATTTACGCAGGTACGCAAAATAAGCTACCTGGAAGCTCTCAGAAATTGCCACACAGACAAATTACAGTGAGGTAACAGACAGCTGTGTAACAGCTGATCCATGGCTATGGTCCGTGAGAATTTACTTAGCCTGTAACAAACAAACAAACAGTGAGATAACCAAAGTTGGCTTAGCCATTTCTCCGTGAACCCCAAACTAATTCAAATAATTTCACATCTGTCTCGGACACATGTACAGTCGCTGTAGATCAGCTGATAAGCAATATCTTGTCAAGGCACTAAGTTCAACGAGGTGCGTGAGAACGGAGTAAAATTGGTCTGACTTCTGCACAAGAAAAGTAACTAAATGACCAAACTGAAATGGGATGAACTGCATTCTGTTCCAGTTCATTTTTCAGGGATCTGTGTTGGCCTAAACTAACTGGTACTTATGTCAATTCTTTCTTCCTAGATGAAAAGCTACAGAGCCATTTATAAACGTAGCACTATTTTAACTAAGTAGGCATTTAAAACTACTAAACATAACTCAGTTCAAACCACTACATTTAAAGAAGGTTTAATTTAATTTGCCTCAAATTGATTTAGGAATGTTTTTAAATTAAACTAATGTATTCTTAAATCAGAGTGCTGGATCAGAATACCACAACTATGCAGACTATTTTGCCTGTAAGGTTGTTTAAGAATACTTTCTAAACTTCTCATCAGACAGGCCCAAATTAGTGCTACTAAAGGTAGTAGAAGGTCCAATTAAGACCTCCATTTGTTGCCAAGAAGCTCGCAATTGTGATAGTCTTTTCTACCTGCAAATGACCAGAGGTGGAAATATTTGCATACCTGATTTACTCCCGGCTGAGGAAATAATGTCAGGTAACCCAGAAAGAGTCAATTATCATCCTTGGAAGAAATGAAGTATTTCTACCACTTTAGCAATCCAAATTAAAAATGTAAAACCTTTTGCTCCTCAGACTCAAGGACTACAGCTAATTAGACTGAATCATAATGCTCCCCTAAAATAAATCCATATTAAAAGAAGCGTATTTAAAAGGCTGGAAAAAAACACCACGAAGAAAAAGTAACAAATTAGTAAATTCTTCATGATTCTGCAAATTAATATCAAAGGGCTTACTGTCATTGTCTTTTAAAATCAAATTGTATAAAACAGAATTTTGTTACGTGTTTTGAAGCAGGAACACCTCAAAAGAGATTTACCAGGTATATTGCTTTGATTGGAAGTGCCAAAAATACCTGGTAAAAAATATTACTGTCCAAGATGTCCAATGCGAGTTCTAAATAAAACAAGTAATAGCTTGAGTTTCATCCATTACAGGAATCCCACTGGTTTGGGAATCACTCGCATCAAAACAACAACGCAAAACATCTCAGCACACACAGGAATAAACAAAGCCTTGATCCAGGAAACTGCTCCCTGCTGAGACTGCTTGAGATCAATTAGACTCAGGACTGACATGGGACATGGCTTATTTGGAGCACTTTTCAAGATTGAAGCCAAAAATCTAAAAGAAAACTTAAACAGAAATTCCTCTCACTGCAACAAAAAGCTCCTTCTGCATTTTTTCAAATTTCCACTTTTTGTTGTTCCTTCTATGTTGTATTGTAAGCTACTAGGAAGGCCAAGGTTTATTTCATTCTTTTTTAAATTTTTCATTCATTTTAATTAGTAAAAAGGGATATTATCAAAAATTCAAATAAACAATTTCACATGCATTACTAATGCTCAGTGATGACTCCATAGGTGTCCAAAATGTTTCTAAAGGACTAAGAAATTTAAGGGGAGGTGTTCCCCAAAAGCCAGCCCACAATTCCTCTTCTCTTCCAGAGGCAAACTTCCAGATACCTTTTATTTTCACTACAAAGTTTCTCAGCTTGTCCTTGTGTGTATAGGTGTTGTAAACCAGTGGTTATGGAGGAAGGTCATTCTGAGCTGTTTGTGATTCAAATGCTGGCACAGGTTCTAAAATAAAGCAACATTCTCTATGCTATGATAAAGGCTGATCCTCCAGCGCTTCTGATCTTGCTGGTGTTGAAACTGTTGCTGATGTACAGTGTTAGCTATTCTTAGCAATCCATACTAACCTTGGAAAATTTGCAGAGAAAATTGAGAAAAGTCACACTATACTTAAATGTGGACAGCATAGCTACAGTTTCAATCCACTAGCTTAGTAAAACCAAATTTATTTGGAAAAAAAAAAATCTTATTCACCATAGAACTTTTTAAGCTCTTCTTATTTCCACTGCATTAAGTGAAATGAAAAAGGTAGACGCTTATCCCAACAGGGAACAGCAGCGAGAGATTTCATGGCTTTCTAAAGTTTTGACTCAAAGGAGATCACCAGGTCATCTCATCCACTTCAGGTACAACATAAGCCATTATGTTTGATCTAGTCACCACTGCACTAAGCCTACACAAGCCTTTAATTTTTGTTTGTTGGATGCCTAAACACAAAAGTAGACACCTAGGGGGCTTGCTTCAGGCATTACTGGTTAAACTGTGGTCTTTGTGGCCTCTGCTACAGCTGTAAATGAATCCTGAGCAAACAAAATCATAGAATCATAGAATCATAGAATCATAGAATCATAGAATCATTAAGGTTGGAAAAGACCCCTAAGAACATTAAGTCCAACCATCAGCCCAACACCACCATGCCTACTGAATCATGTCCCAAAGTACCACATCTACATGTTTGTCGAACACCTCCAAGGATGGAGACTCCGTCACCTCCCTGGGCAGCCTGTTCCAATGCTTCACCGCTCTTTCAGTAAAGAAATTTTTCCTAATATCCAATCTAAACTTCCCCCATCCTACTCGAGGCCATTTCCTCTCATCCTACCGGTAGTCACTTGGGAGAAGAGACCAACACTCACCTCACTACAACCTCCTTTCAGGTTGGTTCATGCCGCAGTTCTGTGTGGTGCTCTGCTCCAGGGTACTTCACAAACATTGCATCTCCTTGTGTTTACATAAGAAGACAAGGCTGATGTAAGGATGCTCAGAGCCTTCTCAGTTCCTGGCACTTGAGGAGTCTGACAGCAGAGGTAGTTGGTATGTCATGGCGTACCAAAAAAATCTGAAAAGACAGCTATTCTCCCTCCAGTAAATGTTGGTGCAGATGCCATTCTGAGTGACTGATCATCAGACTCTTTCCTGAAAGACAGGCTTGAGGTGACCCATCAAATCCATATCTTTCCAATTTAGAGAGAAGGATGTTGTGGGGGACTGTGTCAAAGGCTTTACAGAAGTCTAGATAGATCACATCCGTCGGTTTACCCATGTCCACTGCTGCGGTTACCCCATCACAGAAAGCCACCAAGTTGGTCAGACAGGACTTGCCCCTGGTGAAGCCATGCTGGCTACCATTAATCACCTCCATGTCCTCCATGTGCTTTAGCATAGCTTCTACGAGGATCTGTTCCATGATCTTCCCAGGCACAGAGGTGAGGCTGGCAGGTCGGTAGTTCTCAGGGTCATCTTTTCTACCCTTTTTAAAAATGGGCACAACGTTACCCTTCTTCCAATCACTAGGGACTTCTCCTGACTGCCATGACTTTTCAAATATCATGGAGAGTGGCTTGGCATCCTCATCTGCCAATTCCCTTGGAACTCTGGGATGCATTTCATCAGGCCCCATGGACTTATATATGTCCAGGTTCCTCAGGTGTTCACGAACCTGATCCTCCTCTACTGTGGGAGGGGGTCTACCCCCCTGGTCACCATCTTGCTGTCCCATGACCCAGGAGGGGCAATGAGAGCAGTTATCGGTGAAGATTGAGGCAGAAAAGTTGTTGAGTACCTCAGCCTTTTCCTCATCTGTTGATACATGATCCCCATTTCCAGTCACCAGTGGGGGTACATTCTCTTTGATCTTCCTCTTTCGACTGATGTACCTGTAAAAGCCCTTCTTGTTGGTCGTTACTTCCCTTGCCAAGTTCAGCTCCAGCTGCACCTTGGCCTTCCTGACTTCATCCCTACACAACTGGGCAGCGTCTCTATACATGTCCCAGGTTACCTGTCCCTGCTTGCACTGCCTGTGCAGTACCTTCTTCTTTTTTAGTTTAACCAGCAGTTCTCGACTCAGCCATGTCAGCCTCTTCCCTTTCCTGCCTGATTTTCTACATACAGGGACTGAGCTCTCTTGTGCCCTATGGAAAGCTTCCTTAAATATTTCCCAGCTGTGCTTCTCTCCCTTGTCTTGGAGGATCATATCCCAAGCGGTCCTACCAAGTAATTCCTTGAAGAGCTGGAAGTCTGCTTTCCTGAAATTTAGTGTCCTGACTATACTCCTCATCTGTCCTATAGCCCTCTGGTCCTTGAACTCCACCAGTGCATGATCACTGTAGCCCAGGCTGCCACCGATTCTAATGTCACTGATGAGTTTGCTTGTATCGGTGACCATAAGGTCCAGAATTGCATTTCCTCGGGTGGGGTCTCTATCAGCTGGACTAAGAAATTATCTTCGATGCACTCCAGGAGTCTCCTGGATTGCCTACAGCTTGCCATGCTACTTCTCCAGCATATGTCTGGGTGGATGAAGTCCCCAAGTAGGATGAGAGCTTGCGAGCACGAAGCCTCCTGTAGCTGGAGGAAGAAGGCTTCGTCAGTTATCTCACCTTGATCGGGTGGCCTGTACTATACACCAACCACAAGGTTCCCGTTGGTTCTTCCACCTTTAATTTTCACCCACAAGCTTTCAACCTGTTTGTGGCTACTCTTCAACAACAGCTCTTCACAGTCTTCACAGAGACTCCACTCCTCCTTCCCGGTTTGTCTCTCCTGAACAGCCTGTAGCCATCGATAGCCACATACCAGCCATGGGACTCGTCTCACCATGCTTTCATGATAGCAACTAGATCATAGCTTTCTGGTAGCACAGTAGCTTCCAACTCCTCCTGCTTGTTACCCAAGCTTCGTGCATTAGTGTAAAGGCACTTCAGCTGGGCTGCTGGTTGCATCACCTTCCCAGTGGATCTTCTTTTACCTATAAGGTGTTTTGGAGAAGTCTCCTCCCTAACACCTGACCCCTGACATTCTTCCTTCCACCTCTTGTTTAGGGCTAGCTCGGTGGTATCCCCCTCCCCCTTTGTGTCTCGTTCAAAGCCCTATCTACAAGCCCCACAAATTCCAGGGCAAAGATCCTCCTCTCCCTCTGAGAAAGGTAGCTACCATCTGAAGCCTGTAACCCTGGTGCCATGTAGGCCATCCCGTTATCAAAAAACCCGAAGTTATTGCTGTGACACCAGCCATGGAGCCATTTATTAATAGACTGGACCCGTCTGAGCTGTTCCATGTCACCACCTGTTACTGGGAGGAGGGAAGAAAAAATCACCTGGGCCCCTGATCCCCTCAGTAGCTGTCCCAAGGCCGTAAAATCACTTTTAATCTCCCTTGGGCTTCTTACAGCTGCTTCATCACCTCCCACATGGAGCAGCAGTAAAGGGTAATAGCCAGTTGTTCTCACCAGGCTAGGAAGTTTCTTGGTTACATCCCTTAGCCAGGCTCCTGGGAGGCAGCAGACTTCCCTGTGAGTGGAGTCTGCTCGACATATCGGACCCTCTGTCCCCTGCAATAGAGAGTCTCCTACAACTATGATTCTTCTATCGATCCTTGTGCCAGTCATAGCAATGGAGCGTCTACATCGTTTCGGTCTCTGACCCTGCTCCGATATGGGTGCATCTTCCTCCATGTTTTCCTCTTGTCTATCTTCCAGACTGAGAGCCTCAAATCTGTTGTGGAGGGACACCTGAGGTGGTGTGAGCAAGGAGGGCGTTGGTTTTCTGCCTCATCGGTGGACTCGCTTCCACTCCCTACCTCCTTTTGAGCCTTCGCCCACAACCTTAGGAGCAGAAGATGCTTGATCCTTTTCTTCCTGGGCTCTTACCTGTATATATGTCTTCTCTTTTGCTTTGGAGCTCAGGGTGTGATCCTGTCGGTCTATTACTGTCTCACATTCCCTGGTGCTCCTCAGCCTCTCCACTTCCTCTTTCAGCTCTGCTACCAGGCTAAGGAGGAATTCCACTTGTTCACACCTTATGCAGCCCTTGCTACCCTCCGTTTCCAGTGCAAGCTGGTGGCACTCTGTGCAGCCAGAGACCTGGATGGCTGCGTGCTTTCCCAGGAGCTCAGTATGAACTGACGCACCCCTCCTGGCAGGTGCGGAGGAAGCAGCTTTTCGCCGGGTGGACACTATGGCTGGGCTGCCTCTCACTGACCGAGGTTGGCTCTCGAGCACTGGAACTGTGTCCTCCCTGCGTGCCCTGCCTTCGCGAATTAATCTCGCTAACTGATGTGAGCACGCCTCCTCTGACGAGCACTCCCCTGTTTGCATCACTGACATCCATCACTGTCCTGCATCACTGACACAACCAGAGCCTGGATTAGGGTGTATATTAACATACCTGAGCCTGGATTAGGGTGTATATTAACATACCTGAAGGCCTTTGAAGACAGACACTAGCCTTTCGCAATCTGTTTATCAACTGATGTAATCATGACCAGCAAGACAACGGAGGTAGGGCCATGCAGAGGAGTATGTTCACCAACAGTCGGTAAAAATGGATCGACGTGATCATAGTTGTCAAAAACAAAGTCATTCAAAGGATTTCTGAACAAGTTGGAAGGAATTTAATGAAATGATGTAGCTACTCCATCTTTATATTCTTGAACGAGAATATGAGGAGACACAGCAGGGGCATACTTGTCAAGTATGAAAGAAGTAAATCTCCCATAGGGCCCAAGGAATGGAGAAACCATGACGCTGAATTAAAATGAGGGAAAAGCACAGATGTCCAGAGAGAGTACCATTTCATAAACCAAGTGCAGTCAAGCCGTGTTATGCCACAGAGAAAAAAGAGAACTGCTATTAAGTCTTTCAGTAGTGAAACAGAAGAAAAAAAATGAAGAACCACCTGTTTCCTTATAGTTTCACTTTCTGGTTCTCATCTGCAACGCTATGACTGCACTGCCTGCAAACACAACAAGGGGATCTCTCTTCATCTTTTATTTTCTCCTGTAGTCAGTCATTTCTGCCTTTCCCTGAGGTGTCACTGAATTCTAAAACTGAATTCCAGGAAGAATTTAGTCAGGGAGTGGGTAAGAGTGTAAAGGAAAGAAAGGGGAAGAGAAGGCAAACAAGCAGTAAATGTCAAAACAAGCAAGCAGAGCAATCTATAGCCCCAGTATCAAAGCAGCAAAAGCCACAATGGCTGAGAACCTGAGGCTGATACGATTTACTTTAATGCCTTAGGACATTCAGCTCCACATAATCCACTGTCAAAGTCAATTATAAATATTACAGTATCTGTTACTGGAACTGATCCAAGTCATTCAGAAGAAAACATCAAATGCTCCCTTTAAGGTACATGAGGGCTAATGACAAGGATTTATACCAAGATACAATCAAAATGAACAAGCTGTACAAACCAAAGTACAGGATGCTTGGGTCTCTCTGTTTTTAATATTTTCAGTTGATTTCTCAAGGGATTATTTTAAACTAACTTTCTTCAAATGTAACAGCACTAGGAAACAAAGGAAGAAAGATTTTTTTTTTTCTAACTTAGAGTTACTTTCCTAAATCTATGTTAATATACCAAAATAGACATAATTATTAGATTTTTAAAACACAGAGAGTTTGGCACCTTCTGCTGAAATGAGTAACACCATCTATCTCTCACCACATGACTCTTCCACTATTGAGAGGATGATCCACTCTTGAATGTGATGAAGTAGTGTTATTTGAAGAAGGAAACTGTGCTGGTAGGCATAGGGAAGGGCTTTGAAGAGTCTGAAATCAGAGTACAGTCCCTTTCTGTCAAAGACATAAAGTAGATGAGGAAAAGCCTGTACGTTGCTAGATTTCAGTAAAACCTTTGACACTTTTTCCCACAGTCTCCTCCTGGAAAAACTAGCTGTTCATGGCTTGTATGGGTGTACCAGGCTTAAAGAGTTGTAGTGAACGGAATTAAATCCAGTTCACAGTTGGTCACAAGCAGTGTTCCCCAGGGCTCCGTGATGGGGCTGGTTCAGTTTAATATCTTTATAAATTATCTGGACAAGGGGATGAAGTAAATTTGCAACTAACAACAAGTTCTGCAGGAGTCTTGATCTGCTTGAGGGAATGAAGGCTCTACCGAGGGGTCTGCACAGGCTGGTACTGCGCTTGAGCCACAACAATCCCATGCAGTAGTATACAGGCTTGGGGACAAATGGCAGGAAAGCTGCCCAGTGGAAAAGGACCTTTGGGTTTTGGTCAACAGCCAGCTGAATATGAGCCAGCAGTGTGCCTAGGTGGCCAAGAAGGCCAATAGTATCAGAAACAGTGTGACCAGTGGAAACCAGTAAGTGATCTTCCCCCTGTACTCAGTGCTGGTGAGGCCACACCTCAAATATCATGCCCAGTTTTGAGCACCTCAGTACAGAAAAGACATTGATGCACTGGAGCGTGAGAAGAGCAACAAAGCTGGTGAAGGGTCTGGAGAACAAGTCTTAAGAGGAGTGGCTGAGGGAACTAGGGTTGTTTAGCTTGGAGAAAAGGAGTCTGAGGGGAGACCTTATCACTCTCTACAACTAATTGAAAGGAGGTTCTAGTGAGGTGGGTGTTGGTCTCTTCTCCCTGGTAACAAGCAATGGGACAAGAGGAAATAGACTCAAGTTACACCAGGGGAGGTTTACACTTAAAGTCAGGAAATATTACTTCTCTGAAAGCGTCTTCAAGAATTGGAACAGGCTGCCCAGGGAAGTGGTTGAGTTGCCATCCCTGGAGGTATTTAAAAGACACGTAGATGTGTTTTTCAGGGACATGGTTTAGTGGTGGACTTGGCAAACTTCAGTTTATGGTTGGACTCAATGATCTTAGAGGTCTTTTCCAACATAAATGAAGAGAGGGGAGGAGGGGATAAAGAAAAGAACTGTTTATTTAGAACTGAAACTGATGCGCAGATCTTTCCCTAGTTTTAGGGCAGATGAATGATTAATAATTCTTACTATATCTGCTTGCCTAAGAAACACCAGCCTGTTCTGGACTTTGGCCATGTTTATTCCTGTCTTTGCCCTTTCAGAACTTCTGTACAATTGCCATGTACTTCAACACAAAGCCTCTAATACTTTGGAAAATCCAGCTGGCACAGAGCAGAGCAGCATGTGCCCTCAGAAACACATGCTGCTGTGAGCACATCAAATCTATTCTCCTCACTTTAAAGTGGCTTCTCAATAGGCAATAAATGAAGTTCTAGTTCTACCAGATGGCAGTGTGTCTAAAGGATCAACAAAAGTTCCAAAATGAACATTATGATCAATGTAATCACACGGAGCAAGCCTGCACTATGGGAGCACTCCAAACATTACCACATAAGTACAGGCTGACTTTCTCTCACCTTCTCTTCTTCTAGCATTAACACACATCAGCAGGAATAGTATATATTTTAACCCTAAATTCCATTGTACATACTCTTCCTGTTAAGAAATGATGAAGTGGGCAGCACAGTCAGGCAGCCTGTAGCCTGCCTTACAACCCAGAAAAAATAAAAGCTATACTGGGTAGTGACATTGGTAGGAAAGGACTAGTGGATCGCATACCACGATCTCATTTAGTGTGTAAAATCAACAGAGATAAGCAAAATTGCTAGGAGGTGTATGGAAATGCATTCATAGCAGAGAATAATCACTCAACTCTAATGTAAAATCAGAATCATAGAATCATAGAATCACTAGGTTGGAAAGGACCCACTGGATCATTGTCCAACCATTCCTAACAATCCCTAAACGATGTCCCTTAGCACCACATCCACACCTCCAGGGAAGGTGACTCAATCACCTCTCTGGGCAGCCTCTGCCAGTGCGCAATGACCCCTTCCGTGAAATTTTTTTTCCTGATGTTCAGCCTGAACCTCCCCTGGCAGACCTTGAGGCCTTTCCCTCTTGTCCTGTCCCCTGTCATGTGGGAGAAGAGGCCAGCTCCCTCCTCTCAACAATCTCTTTTCAGGTAGTTATAGAGAACATTAAGGTCTCCCCTCAGCCTCCTCCTCTCCAGGCTAAACAACCCCAGCTCTCTCGGGCGCTCCTCATAAGACTTGTTCTCCAGCCCCCCTCACCAGCTTCGTTGTTCTTCTCTGGACACGCTCCAGAGCCTCAACATCCTTCTTGTGGTGAGGGGCCCAGGACTGAACACAGGATTCAAGGTGCGGTCTCACCAGTGCCGAGTACAGAGGGAGAATAACCTCCCTGAACCTGCTGGTCACACCGTTTCTGATACAAGCCAAGATGCCATTGGCCTTCTTGGCCACCTGGGCACACTGCTGGCTCATGTTCAGTCGGCTGTCAACCAGGACCCCCAGGTCCTTGTCTTCCAGGCAGGTTTCTAGACACTCTTCCCCCAGTCTGTAGCACTGCATAGGGTTGTTATGGCCCAAGTGCAGGACCCGGCATTTGGCCTTGTTAAACCCCATGCCATTGGTCTCAGCCCAGCCGTCCAGCCTGTTCAGATCCCTTTGCAGAGCCTTCCTATCCTCCAGCAGTGCCACACTTCCACTCAGCTTAGTGTCATCCGCAAACTTGCTAAGGGTGCACTCAATGCCTTCATCCAGGTCATTGATAAAGAACAGGGCTGGACCCAGTACTGAGCCCTGGGGAACCCCACTTGTGACTGGCCTCCAGCTGGAGTTAACTCCATTTACCACCACTCTCTGGGCCCGGCCATCCAACCAGTTTTCAACCCAGGAGAGTGTGCGCCCGTCCGGGCCAGAGGCTGACAGCTTCCTAAGCAGAATGCTGTGAGAAACTGTGTCAAAGGCTTTACTGAAGTCCAGGAAGACTACATCCACAGCCTTTCCCCCATCCAGATGTCGAGTCACTTCGTCATAGAAGGCAATCAGGTTAGTTTGGCAAGATCTGCCTTTCATGAACCTGTGTTGACTGGGCCTGATCACCCGGTTCTCTTGCATGTGCTTCATGATAGCACTCAAGATCACCTGTTCCATGACTTTCCCCAGCACTGAGGTCAGACTGACAGGCCTGTCGCTCCCTGGATCCTCCCTGCAACCCTTCTTGTAAATGGGCACAACATTAGCCAGTCTCCAGTCCAGTGGAACTTCCCCAGTCAGCCAGGACCGCTGGAAGATGATGGAAAGGGGTTTGGAAAGGACATCCTCCAGCTCCTTTAATACTCTTGGGTGGATCCCATCCAGTCCCACAGATTTGTGGGTGTCTAGCTGGGCAAGCAAGTCTCTAACCACCTCCTCTTGGATCATGGGAGCCTCATTCTGCTCCTCTAACTCCTGGGTTTGTACACAGGGGGAACAACTTCCCTTACTATTGAAGACTGAGGCAAAGAAGGCAGTAAGTACCTCAGCCTTGTCCTCATCCCCTGTCACTGTTGTTCCTTCTGCATCCAATAGGGACTGAATATTGTCCCTAGCCCTCCTTTTATTGTTAATGTATTTATAGAAAGATTTTTTATCTTTCACAGACTTAGCCAGTTTGATTTCTAGTTGGGCCTTAGCCCTCCTGATGTTTTTCCCTGCACAATCTCACTTCCTCCCTGTAGTCCACCCAAGACAATTGTCCCTTCTTCCAAAGCTCATAGACATTCCTCTTCTTTTTGATGCCTTTCAAGATCTCCCTACTCAACCAAGCTTTTTTTTTCCCTCGCCGGCTCCTTTTCCGGAACGTGGGGATGGCGTGCTCCTGAGCTGCTAGGATTTCATTTTTGAAGAGCGCCTAGCCCTCGTGGGGTCCCTTGCCCTTAAGGACTGTCTCCCATGGGACTTTGCCACCCAGCCTTCTGAAAAGTCCAAAGTCTGCACTCTGGAAGTTTAATGTGGCCGTTCTGCTAACTCCCCTCCTCATCTCACCTAGAATGGAAAACCCTATCCTCTCATGACAGAAAGTAAGAGAGGAGACTAGATCAGATTTTCACTTCTGACTTTGAACACCTCATCAGGCCAGGTCTGGACAGTTATGACTGCCTGATGTGAGTCTAACTTGTGAGAAGTAAGCTGGTTTACTGGACACAAATCGCTATGGCACAGGCAGGCTCTGGGAAAATAATGCCTACAAGAACAGAAAGAATCCTCTGAAGTGACATTCCAAGTGACCACGGATATCCTTCATAAAGCAAAATTGTACTTCTACTCCTCCAGCAAAACAGTTGCAAGATTTGTTTCCAGGCCTGTTCATTTGACTTCTCCTTACAACATTAACAACTTATTTCTGTACTTCTCACTTCTTTTAATAGGAAGGATTCCACTGAAAAGTGTGGATAGCACAGGAAACTACTTTTAGTCCACCTTTTTAGCACAGTAAAAATCTTTCTACACTTTATAATTTCATTTGGTGCAATGAATCATTATAAAGTCAGTTGAAGTGCAAGATAACATATCTTAAGAACCTTCAAAGAATAAAAAATATAACGGTATCTACCTAATTATACATCAAAGAGTACTTTAGGAATAAATTCTGTTATCTGCAATGTTAGAATTTTTTTTTAGTGTTCTACTTTAGTAATAATATATGAACAGTGTTGCTTGAATTAACTACTCTGCAAAACTGTGCTCGGATATCAGGGGTGTCCAAATGTCCTTTTACATGTCCACTCCATTGTTACCATGAGAGATTCTCATTCCATATTACCCACAAAAATTCATTTCTTAATGCAGAAGTACTTCCACTGTGCTCCTTTTTAATAACTTCAGTCTTGTCACAGTTCAGCATAATATTTTATAAAGCTTCTTTTTGCGTTAAAGGGCATGAAGTTCCAATAACACCAGTAATGTATATTGCATTTGTGTTTCAGTTTTCAATTATTTTCACGTTTCTATTATCACTTTCTCCACAAAAATATTTATATGTGGGCAGTCTCATTTTACGCACAAGAATACATCTAATTCTGACATCCATCTGGTATGCTGTCTGGAAACCTTTTTTATTATATTTGTCACAGCATACTTAGAGGTAAACTTACTCCATGACATTTTCAAGATATAACAGCATTTTCTCATGCACACTAATGAAAATGCTAAAAATCTCCTATACTATGTTGAAAATTTGCCCTGAATCATAGATACGATGTTTTTCCAGGCACTTTGAATCTGCATGTTCTTTCACATCTAAAATGTTTAATCAAGCAGTGTCTTGTCTAATTCCCCAGCTCAAGCAGGGCCACATACAGCCAGTTGCCCAGGACCATGTCCAGACAGCTTCTGAATGCCTCCAAGGACAGAGACTCCACAACCTCCCTGAGCAACCTGTGTCAGGGCTCAGTCCTCCTCAGGGTGAGAAAGTGTTTCCTGATGTTCGGATGGAACCTACGGTTCAGTTTCTACTTGTTAACTCTGGTCCTGTCTCTGGGCACCACTGGAAAAAGCCTGGCTCCTTACTCTTTGCACCCACCCTTCAGCTATTTGCACACATTGATAAGATTCCTCCATCAGTATTCTCTTTTCTAGGCTGGACAGTCCCAGCTCACTCAGTCTTCATGACAGGAGAGATGCTCTAGTCCCTTAATAGTTTTCATGGCCCTTCATTGGACTCTCTCTAGTGTGTCCATGTCTCTCTTGTACTGTGGAGCCCAGAACTGGACAGAGAGCTCCCGCTGTGGCCTCACCAGCGCTGAACAGAGGGGAAGAATCACTTTCTTCAACCTGCTGGCCGTGCTTTGCCTAAAGCAGCCCAGCAATACATCACCCTTTTTGGTGGCAAGGACACATTGCTGACTTGTATTCAACTTGGGAGTCCAACAGGCCCCCAATGTCCTTTTCTGCCAAGCTTCTTTCCAGCTGGGTGGCCCCCAGCACTTATTGGTGCATGGAGTCACCCATCCCCAGGTTCAACATGAGCCAGCACTGTGCCCTTGCAAGAAAAAGAGCTAAAAGCATCTTGGGCTAATTAGGATAAGTGTTGCCAGCAGGTTGAGGGAGGTCTAGAAGCAGCTGAAGAGAGCATAGTGGATCCAGCAGTGACCCCTGGAGGTACGTCATTTGTTACTGGCCTCCACCTAGACGTTGTGACACTGATCACAATCCTCTGGGCTCAGCTGTTCACTCAGTTTTCCCCCTCACTGCCTGCTCATCTAGCCCATACTTAATCAGCTTCTCCGTGAGCATCTTCTGGGAGACAGTGTCAATTGCCTCACTGAAGTCAAGGTATATGATATCCACTGCTTTTAAGTTCATCAGAACCATAATTTCCTCATCTTTTATAGTACATTAACACATTGATATTCCTGACGTGCTATGGTTAAAATATGTAAAAGAGAGCAGGTCAGATATTCAGTATTTATCGATTGTTTCATTGCCCTGAAATAAGCCATACATCACTGCATCCCCATTAGACCAGGATTCAGCCTTTAATACCGGGAAGAGGAAGCAGGAAAAACAAAGGAGCAACCAAGTTCATGTTTTCTTTTTTCATCCTTTTTTCTTTATAAATTCACTTCTTTGAGGCCTCCTTGAGGATATCTTTATGAGATGTCTGAAAGAACAGAGAATGATGGGCTGGTAATTAGATGGAAGAATGTCTTATACCCAGCAGTCCTTAAGAAAAAAACAGAAACAGAAAAGTGGGATGTGAAAAGCCAGAACCCCTAACAGAACAAAAGAAGATGTGGTGACACGATATAATACAAGTCAGAGGCAAAAGCCTCCAATGCTCCTCGGTTTTGATTAAACACCAGAGCAGACTCATCTTGTGTACTGAACGAACCAAGGAGTACTCTGAAAAAAAAATGGAAAAGCCTTGGTAACACAGAACGAATTAAGAACTAACGGGAATCATATATCGAATGAGAAGTCATTAAGAATAGCTTAAAACTGTAGATTCCTTCCACATTTCACCCCAGTGCAGTTTCTTTCTTTCTTTCTTTCTTTCTTTCTTTCTTTCTTTCTTTCTTTCTTTCTTTCTCTCTTTCTCTCTTTCTCTCTTTCTCTCTTCTTTCAAACAAACGTCATACTCAAATTTAGATGTTTCCAAATGATCTACCTTTTTCCAGGCAACATCCAAAATCTTTTAAATAATCTTTAAAAGTAAAATTCCTTCTTTTTTTAAGATGTTAATTCTCAGAGCAGAGGTGTCATAGGAGACAATTATGAAATCTCAAAGTAAAATCCATCTTTCAAAGGTAAAAAAGTAGAACAGTTACATAATTTAAAAGGCAGAGTAATAAAATAGTAATAACACTGGCAACTTCTTTCTAAAGATCTTGGAAAGCTGTACAAATATTGATGTAGATGGAAGTATTATAATTTACCTGGAAATTAGGAAATAGTTTCAGCTTCATTTCAGAGATGAATGAAGGCACACAAAGGTTAACTAATTAGCTCAGGGATGTTCAGTTATACCATAGAATCAAAAAGGGGGGTGCAGAACACCTGTGGTTGGCCACAGATTTAAAAATATAACTGAAAACTGCACTAAAGTCACATGCCCACTTCCTAGATTGCACACCATTCAGGAGTACAATCTATCCAGAAAACAGATTTGGCAAACAAAAGAAGTAAAAAAATCTGTCAATATGGTACCTCAGTAAAATGAAACACGTGTAACATACAGCATGGAACAAATTAAAAGGCAAAGTTCTGAAGATGTTTAGTCATTTTCTTACCTGCTCTTATTGCTGCAGACAAATAAGAACAGGGTTATGTGGAAAGACTAAATGATGAGAAAAAATGCAAACCAGAATCACGTGGATAAAATGAAAGTGACTGATAATAAAGTAGGAGGAGGAAGGTGCATGCTTACATTCATTCATTTTTTGTCAGTGCAGGACTGAGTCTATTCCACAGCATTACATACCAAGGTGAGAAATAATCAGATTCTATCCCACATCTATTTCCTCGAAAAATGTGGCAATGTACACACAGGGCAATACTGCAACCCAACCAGCAACACCCTACACTGGCTTCTCTAAAGGGGAATCAAAAAGAGTTTAATTCACTGACATTATACTGAGATGTTTCAATAGAGACACAAGAGAAATCAGATAAAAAATGAAAGGTGAAACTCTTCCTTGATATGGTATTAGTCACTTGCCTTTAAAATAAGACGTAAGGAATGAAGCATACCTAATGTTGGTTAATAACCTGTTTGTTACCATTATACTGAATATAGCAGTTTATATAACAATCAGAGGATTTTCATCTCATTTGAATGTGACTCCTAAGCCTAACATGATGCTTGTATGAGTCCAATCTGTTGCTAAAAAAGCACTGC
Source organism: Cuculus canorus (assembly GCF_017976375.1). NCBI lineage: Eukaryota > Metazoa > Chordata > Aves > Cuculiformes > Cuculidae > Cuculus > Cuculus canorus. Next base: position 117,627,277 of record NC_071402.1, read on the forward strand.
CTGTTCAGGTTAGACTTATGTGGAGGTAGCTTTAAATTTACAATTGTTATTTCCAAAATGTCACATATTTTTAGGGAACAACAAGAACACCAACAGGGTTGTATATCTTTCCCCAAATATAAGACTGAAACACAGCGGGAAAGATAAGAGATGCTTGGGACAACCTGAACATTGAAAATCCCAGGACAATTCAGATCAGAGAATATGAGTGTGTTTTACCTACCATCAACAAGGAGCGCACTGTTCTTTCTAGCCTTGTGTATCAAGTACCCTGGTTGCTATTTTGTGTTGCTATTTTGTATTGCAATAGGGCTAGATATATCAGAATAATTCAATGGAAAATGTTTTGATTCATTTTAATAGTAAAATTTTGACAGAATCCATACACCAAAGCCAAAAGGGTCTGTATTTTCAGTTGCACTAGTGTCAATTCTTTAATCTTTATATCAGTTCTTCATTTAAGCAAGACATGTAGAAAATTAACACACCCACATACATTAGTTTGCTATTATTTTAGCCATTCACCTCACCAAAAAGACAGATACTGGAGTGCGCAGTAGTTGAAACCACACGACTCTTAACGAACCCAGAAGCACATTTTGATGGCCAGGTAATAAGAAATTAGGAAACAGAGCTATAAATGCTATTGATGTAGAAATTTGCAAATGGAGAGGTCTCAATAGGGCTTTATCTGGAGCTATGTGTTTTTTAATTTTTTTTTAATTTGCCTGTTTTAGAAGAGGAGAAGTTTTATCTTAAAAAAATGAACATGGATTCAAGGTGCATTTTTAAAAGTACAATACATGAAAGATTTTCCTCAGCGTGTTATAAACATTGTACAGATTCTCAATCATCCTGTATTTTCTCCACTCTCTTTTTTTATTCCTCAGTAGAATACTGTCAAGGTGAATCATATGAAGGCATTTCCACAGAAAAAATGAACATGTATATTCAGAAGATATTAATAAATTTTATGACCTTGATTTATACAAGGCAGCTATAGATTTTTTTCACTTTTTGCACATGTAATTGCAATTTATTTTTAAAAATCCAGCAGCTTTTCATCTTGTGATAGCAAAGCCTCTCTCATCTTTTGAGTAAAATCTTAGAAGGATAGCTCACTGTATTCCTTTTTATTAGCAGTCCATAACACTAAACCCAGAATATTCTCATTCCATTACAAATGAAAAATAATTTGCATGATCTGGGACTCAAGCCCCACACGATTTACTACAGAAAAATCACATGAGAAAATGGAAAATAGGAAACAACTTCTATATCAGACAAGTTTCTAAAATAGGTGATCTTTAGAAACATGAACAAACCAAGTTCAGATCTCATGGAAGTGCATTTATTTTCTGAGCAAGTTACAATGTCATCTATTTACATAATATTCAGAAGTCAGAATTCTGAAAGAGAAACATGCAAGAGCAAGTGCCTCCCAGCCAACATCCTATCAATGAAGGTAATGCCTTTTTTTTTTTTTGTTATAGCTTCCAACTCAATAGAACTGATAACTAAACCAACAATGCCCCTGATCTGTCAGTCTGTCATATCTCAGATAAGTGCCATTAACTGAGTCATGATAGAAGGGCTGAGTCTCTCTCTCTTTGTATCCTCATTTGGAAAGCTTTCATCCAGCAAAAAAATAGACTTTTCATGAAAAGTAGTCTATTTCTGCAGAAAATTTGTTTTACTAAGTGTCCAATCTTTCTCAAAAGACTGTCTCGTCATAAAATTTAGTATCTGAATTCTTGAGCATCCTCATGGCAATGAACATATTTTTCTGATACCATTTTTCATTAGTTTCCTTCCATGCAGAGATTTTAATATGTTCTTAATAAAACAGTCATCCAAGACAGAGAGACAGACACTTTAAGGAATATTCACATTGCCTATCACAGGGCACAAAGAGGACTTGAGAGCCTTCTAAGGAGCCTATATTCAGGAGACATCAGTTAGTCACAGTTTGTACTATCCACAGTCCATAAGACTTGGCTGTAAATGAAGAGTTAGGAGCAGTAGTTAATGTGGTCATCTGTGGTCCCAAAACAGTTATCAGTTTTATGAGTAGACTGCACAGAGAAATATGTCTGACAGTTTTGGATGGCATACACTGAATCTGTCATGATTCTCTCATTGTTACAGGTCCACAATATGCCTCCAGTCCAGTTTTTTGGCACCTAATTGGAATGGCTAAGTCTATAATGTCAACAAAAGAGTCCAGAGACTGTTCTCTGGCTCTAAGGCCATATGGCAGATGCACACCACATAGCATTTGACCCTGAGTCCCTCTGGGTCCCATGAATTGCCTCTCTGACCACAAGACATTATATTTTATTATGTTTTCTTTTCCATTCAAACTGCCTGAAATAACATGAGAGCTTCTCATGCAGCTCCCCCAGCTTTGGTTGTTAACTGTCTGCAAAATTTTAAATCTAAAAATAGAACTCAAATATTCCTTCCATAATGATATGTCACACTGAAACAGCAGCCAAAAAAAAAATGAGTATGTATTACCATATACCGCTGCTGTGGCTGGGAGCTGTACTGTAATTAAAAATTGTTAATGGTTCTGTTATAAGTGTCTAATTCACAGGTTTCATCATTTAGTCTTAAAAGATAATGGCTTCATTTTACTTCATTTACTTGAGTGAGTAATCCTGATTTGTGAAAGGAGTCCTGTTAATGAGTCACATCACTAAAGATGCAGACTTGGCTCCAAAGTGAAAATAACATTTACGGTGTAAACTTTAGATGAAAGCTATATTTCTTTCTTTCCCCCCTTCTACCTATAAATGAAAAAGAACAGCTTCATTTGAGCCAAAATGAAAACATGTAGACATTCCCATTTAATACCCAATTTGTTTTCAGAACAAAACAGGAAAACTATCAAGACAGTACTCATAACAGGGTTATGATTTTTTTAGGAAAAAAACCTCTTTGAAATATGGTTAGGTATTTATTTGCTAATGATCAGTGGTCAGTGCTCTTCTAAAGCAAAACCAAAAACAACTTATCTCAAATCTCACACGAGATGCTGAGTTTATACTCACTTCATACTCAACAAAACCCCAAACTCACTTCAAATCCAGTAGTAATTGGTCAGATCCAAAGGAAATGTTTGTTTCTGTCTACAGATGTTTGGATACTGCCTACATATCATGATTTTTAGTTGGCAAATATGAGGCTTTTACATATTATGAAGGTCTATTTGACCATCTAAGGCCTGGTCTTTTTCACAGCTATCAGTCTATCACAGTGCAGAAAAAATTCATTTTGCTGCAGGTCTTATCTACATTTTAATGCAGTGCCTCTAACGTGTTATTTCACAGATCCGTAAGTGTTGTATTCCATGCTCTCTAGCACTGTGGTTTTTTTTCTGCAGCATTGTTATTTTAGACACTACCTCAAATTATGTGCCAGTACATCCACAGAAATCTTGTATCATTTAGCATACCACACATAGAAGTGCTAAATCCCAGCGACGGATTGTTTAATTAATCATGAACTCCAGGCCTCTGAGGCCAATGAAACAGTCCAGTTTCTTCTGCTAAGATGAACGAGGGAAGTGAATTTACATTACAGAACTAGGAAAAATTCTGTCCATCAGAAATGATGACAGAAGGGTGCAACATTCAGGGTACAAACACTGCTGGAGACCTAATGCAAAGGAAGCCAAGCCAACGATGAGATTTCTCTTACTTTAAGCTGTTTATTTTAATCGGGATATTGAACCCATAAAATTAGATCAGAGTTTGTAAAGTCAAAGTTTGGTCTTGATGAGCTAAAATTCTGCCATTATAAGCCAGTCCCTCAGCTCAGCCCTTTTAGAAATGCAGGAAGCTACTCTTGTCGAAATACCAATTTCAGACCACAGAGAACATTCAAGTCAAAAATTAAACATTAAAAATGCACATGAAACCAACAATAACACCTCAGCATTAGAAAATGACACAAAACAACATGGAGGAAAGTTTGATTCAGAGTTCAGAGGAACAAGTCAAGAGCAGGATCAACAAAAGTGCTAATGTGTGCCAACAGCTAAAATCCTAGCTCAAAACAGCAGCCACTGAAACAAAAGCTAGGTTAGGCATGTCTTTCAGAAGCTTACCTGCCATTTAAATGCCTGATAACAAGTGACAAAAACAAAAAAAAAACCAACGAAAAAAAGGCCCTGAGCTGAGACTTACAGGAATCAAGGAATTCATTTTTTTATACATGTATATACATATATATCTATACTGAGGACCTAAGAGGCTTTGACAAAAAGCTAAAGCTGAGTTGGTTAGAATAATTGGAAATTACTGTTGGGGCAAGGATTTTCTTCTGGCTCTTCCATTACAAAGGAACTGGCTGAAATGCTCTCAGAGCTACCAGATTATAAGAGAATGCTCAGTGGGGTGGATCCTTTGTAATAGCCTCGAATGTCTCAAAGGTTAGCAGTTTCCCTGACTTGTGTCAAGGGTGAAAACAAGATGAACAAGTCCAAAACTAAATTAGTACTTCATCAGGCTACAGAAAGGGCAATGATTTTGACCTGAGGGCAAAGAAAAGCTGGATATTGGGAATGTAAGTGTGAGATGGTAAAGACCACAGGGGAGGTAGAAATAAAACTGCTGCGTGAACTACAGGGTATGTGCCAATTCCCAAGCTGGTACTCTGAAAGACTTAGCACACACATTCACATTAAAATACTTTTTAATCAATGTCTCATGTTGTCACATGAACAGGTAGCAGCAATTATTGAACTTGTGTTTATGAAGCAGTAGGAACAGAAAAAGTGATCCAGACAGTTACTGAACTATTTGGACTTGAGCGGAACACAGTGTGTTCGTGCAGCTGACGCTAGTAGACAGAAATAAATACAAAGTGTATTCAAAGGCAGATAAGCCCAGACTAAACTTGACAGCATTCTTTTAAAGAGAGCTGACTTTAAAGGAAGGATGTTGAATGTCTTTTGTTTGGACTTCAGTAAAATAGCTGATACAGGGCTACATGGAAAATTAATAAATAATGCTAGAGAAGGAAGGGGTAAGAGGAACTGTTAGATGGGTATTGCTGAAGGAAAAATGGAAATAGAGTGTTGGATTGTCGACAGTGGTGAAAGGGGCAATCTGACACCAGAGGGAGCTTAATGGTAGTTACTCAAGGATCAGTTCTGGCACCAATTCTTTATAAATTTTCTCTCCCGATCATGGAATAAAAATGAGTAGCATGATGACACAGAGCAAAGCAGCATTGTCAATAGAAAACAAAATCAAGTCATGTCAGAGAAAAATTGGAATGATCTGAGGACAGGAATAATGGAAAAAAATAGTGTAGGCTGTGATGCTATTTACTTGAGGAGCTAATTGCAGATCTTTCAGCAGTAAATGTAGGAAATCACAAGTGGAAAATGACTGAAGAAAAGGACCTGTCTTGGCTATGAGCACAGATTTACCAGGAAACCAGAACATCCTTCCTTTCTTGCACCAACAAGTGAAATGCACATACACTCAGTGCATATGATGCAATTTCAGTTGTTCAGTTGCCTAGACCTCCAGTCAGATCACAGTGTGCTTAAGGGCTGATTACAGAACAACTGACAAGAACAAAGACAAAATAAGGATGTATTATTTGAGATATTTTCCACGGACACAGAGAATGATGTGTGCCACTATAGAAGGCATTGGTTACTAGTGACAATTCTAGTCACCCACTAAAGAAAAAGGAAGATAGAAACAGGAACCGGTGGAGCGATGTTACTAGGAAAAGCATGAGAATTACGGTTGATGTAATAGCAGAGCTCTGAAGCTGTAGTTGCAGCTCTGAAGCTGTAGTTTCAACCCCTTTTCCTTGGGTTAAAATTAGCAGTCTCTGATAGTCTGTCTCAATTGTAAGTAAAGTGACAGTCCTGAACTAGAAGCAAAAGTGTTTGTTTCTTGTTTGTTTGGGGTTTTTTAAGTCTCATCACAGTACAGGTATCTTAACAGCTTTTTTAGCAAAAGATTATATTTACACTTTATGAAGATACGATAATAGAGAGAAAGAAGAGATACTAAAAAATAACAGCTCTGTATGGCTAATCTTTCACGTCAATGTAGAAGAGTGCATTACACCATTGTACATCAAAGAAAGACTGAATAACTCAACCACAAACTGATATATTTGTTGTGTTCTGCAAGAAGAGCAATTATCATCACCACACCATAATACAGTCACACAAAGAAAGTCTCTTACCCCAAACGCACACACAAAAACAATGCTTTCAAAGACTTTCTATATGTCTGTATTCTAAGATTTCCAGGCATAAGCAAAAAAAAAAACCACAAAACAAACAAACAAACAAACCTGAAAAGTGATTGGACCATGAAAGCAAAAAACATGCATTTGTCTAACATCTATTTGTAACCAGGATTAGCAAGCAGAAGGACCAAACAGTAGAGTCTGGGTTTTCATTCACTTCTCCAAATAGCCTCCAAATAGTCCCCTGTTGCATTTTTAGTGGTTTATGTCTTACTTATGAATTTTTGCATTAAATCAAAGTAATAGTCTTTTCAGTCTGTTATCCTCTCTTCCACAGTAGGCAGAGGCAGATAACCTATGCAACAGTTTAAACTTCCTTCTTTAATAAGGAACTGTTTGTTATTACATCGTTGCATAAAGTTCCTTCCTCACCTCTGGCAGGTAGCAGTTAGATTACATCCTGAAAACTTACGTCCTGGATGACAGCCTAAATAGTTGCAGAAAAGCATGAAAAAGGCAGTGAAAGGCTCTTGTGAAAGAAAGCAGCAGGAACTGAAATAGATCAATGACTCTGGAGGTGGCAGTGAAGAACAGCCAAAGCTTTCCTTCATAGATATGGAGAGATATATGCTGCATTGTGCATCAGCAATATTTCCAGTGCTTCAGGGAAGCATCAGATATAGCAAGCATACTCAATCTCATTGATTTGGGTATGGTCAGTAAATCCCTTAAGGATTAATCTAATTAACCACGCAAGTGCAAATCCTCTGGTCAGTCCATTATGTGCTGGCCACATGACCATGGAAGAGCCACAGCAGACAATTCAAGTGCATTTATAAGAAGCTGTGTGGCCAGCCATATCAGAAAGACTGAGCATCACCAGCGTGAATAAATAATGGCAGAAAAGATTGTCCACATATCAAGGTACCAATCTAGCATTCAGGTCACTAAAATTCAGTTTTGCTCTACAAGAGATTCTGTCTGTGGTCAAATCATTTAGCGTTCCCTCGGCATCAATTCAGTTCACTAGATTAAGGGGCATGATACTACTTTCTTGCCTTAGAAGCCAGTTGTAAGGATCAATACATTAAGGATTCTTAAACATTCAGATCATACATTATTGGATGATTACCCAAGGTAGAAAGAAATGTCAGACCCTTTTATTAATCCTATGAAGTTCATTGTCTCAAATCTTGAGGCAATGAGGTCACATTTATGTAAAAAGAATTTCCTGCTATCAGTTTTAAACTGAAAGGCTATGATTTCATTGTGAACCCTTTGTTCTTGTGTTCTGAGAGAGTTAAATTGGTGCACCTTCTTGACCTTCTCTAAACTATTAATAATTTATACATTTCTTCTATTTCACCTCTTATTCATCTCAGCTCTTACGTAAATGCCCAAGTCTTTTTAATCTCTGTGTGTATGGAACTCTTTCCATGTCTCTAATAATTCTCATTACTATTCTTTTTCTCCTATTTCATTATAGCCTAGGTGAAATAAAGTGACCAAACCAAATGCATATTCAAAATGGATGGTTATAATTGCTTTACATAAGTTGTTCGTAATACATTTCATTTGTCTTTCCTCTGAATATAGCTGCTGTTCATTTAGAACTTCTCACAGTGTGCAAACAATTCTAATATTTTTTCCAACATCCACTAATGTTTTCTTACTTTATAAGCTGTTGTTGGACTACAGGCTTCCAAACTGTAGCTCCCTGCATTCTGTGCGTTCTCTCTGTTTTGCTCTTATTTAATTTCTTCTGTCTTTCCTGTGTCAGCACAGCTGTTTCCTGAGCTTTGCTCAAAAATCCTGTTCTTTTCTTCAGTTTTATTTCTGTTACTCAAATAATTAGTACCCCAACATATCTTTGTACCGCTGCTTTATGCCATTGCTTTGCATGAATCCAAACCTGATCATCTGAGCAGAATGAAATGACCTTCACTCATCTATTGCACTGGTCCGTTTAGCTTGGCATTCCCTTACCTGCTCCCATGAACTCTCTTGCTTACCCATTGGGATCTTTTCCTGTCTGTTTGCCTTCCTTTCTGTTTTGCTTTAAATCAACAATCTCCTGACCATCTTGATTGCCAGCTGTGCCATAACATCATTTTGTGTTACCCATGAGAATGCGCCCTTCTGCTCAAAGTTCTACAGATGCTGACTTCGTTAAATCCAGCTGCAGTGCAGTACGGACCATCATCTGAGTACAGTAATCTCAGGCCAAACACATACTTTGCAAAACACACCTGGAGCTCCATAGTCAGAGCTCTTGCCTGCATGTCCTTCAGACAGGCACTTCCCAGAAATGTCTGTAAAGTCTTAGAGGTGACTGATACCAGAAGTAAAATCTATTCTCACATTCTGTCAGAACCAAGATGTGTAAAGACTCTCCTGCATACTGTCTTTGAATTCATCATCCAGTTATATATATGCCCTCAATTAGATATTTATACCCACCAAGCAGACAGGCTCACTAACCTTAGTAACATCTGTAATTTCATATATGAGACGTTGTTCATTTCATGTCAACTCCTAAGATTATGACGCAATTCTTTATGAACAAAATGTCTCAATCACATAGCTGATCCATTATATTGTACTAAAGAAAGCTTCATGTGGTGCTTACTCCTCACAATCTGGTGAATGCCAGAGTATAAACTTTTTTGCTCTCGTTGATCCTCACTTTCAGTACAGTGTTGTGTTAGAGACAGCAAGTGCACACATAACACACCTCAAGAAAGAAGCAAATGTAACATAGTCCATTACTGGAATCAATCACCCGGAGATGTGTGCATTGTCTTCAGGAAAGCCAGTTCAATATATGCTACCAGTAGTGACTCTTGCTCCATGTTGTAGTTCCAGAGTCTCCAAAAAATTCAGCCATCTGAGTGTGCTCAGAATGCAGCTTCTCTGATGAAACTGCTAGTACCTAGAGGTGAGCTGGTGAAAATGCTTGTTTGCAAGGAGCTCAGTCTGTGACTCTTCTTCTAGTAGCCATCTTTTGTGTCTCTTGATGCTTTCTAACAACTTTTGCAAGCTGCTGCATTAGCAGCCGTGGCATCCTTGGTTTCCAGCAGGACAAATACTTCAGGCAAATACATCAGCTACAATATTTTTATTCTTCAAATGCCTATTCTTGGACCCATGATTCTTATTATGCTGCACCACTATGCATTAAAACCTGTCTCAAAGGCTACTGGTAAGAGCATGCAGTATCTTGGAAGATGGTTATTCATTCTTACAGAACATTGGCTCCCCTCATGTGCATCAGATTTACATATTCTTAAGAGCACCTCAAGGCCCGACTATTATTTCATAGAAGCCTACCAAGTTTGGTTCCCCTCAGCTTCACCTTGCCCATGTTTTTGCTAATACTCTCTTCACAGCACTTGCTTATAAATTGTTGTCCAAATATGGACTTGCATTGCTTGTTCCTTGATGCCTCATTTACCTTCAAAAATGTCATCAGAACTGCTCCTAGGACTGTTTCTAGTGGGTGTTTCAACCAACATTAGAACTCCTTTGAAGATGGACAGATACTCAACCCTACTCATTACCAGCAGTGCTAATCCAATTATAACAGTAAAGGTAGTTGCATGCCTTCTTATGCCAAAACTTGTACTTGACTTCACCTAAAACAGTGTTTTTATCCTAAAGCAGATCTTACATCCTCAGTCTCTGGGTAAGGCTAATGACTTATTTTCAGTGTGACTTCAGTACAGGTTCTGATATTACCTGAAGAGTCCCCCATTTCTCATGGAGCTAGCTTACCGCTGTAGTTCGCTGTAAGTAATTGCCATACACAGTATAGGTAGTTCATTGGTGTACTCGCCATTTCCTTTCTATGGGGAATTTAAAAACTTTTCATTGTCTCACAGAGTAAATGTCAGAACATACTGCTAAAATGTGGATGCACTGTAGGTGTCCTTTTCCTTGAAATATATTATCAGGCTCCTATTTGGATGCTGCTAGACAGTTTTCATTTCTCTCTTCCATCAAGAACTTCATTGTCTTTCACCCGTGGGAGGTACACCTGCATTTGGACTACTGGAAATTCTAACAAATAACATCTCATTTGGGGAGGAGGGGTTCCTATGGACAGTATGTATGTATTCGCTCCACTGACTTCAGAAAGGTTTTACTATCTTCTATCAATTGGTAGACACATTCCATCTAACCACTTACCAGTAACACTTATCAGCTAGAATTACAAAGCAGATGGAATTTAATTGGTTGCTAGTCTAATAACAGAGCTTCAAACTTTTTTTTTTACATGAATACATGTATATTAGTTCTGGGATTGGTCACACATAGCACACATCTCCTCTACAGACTTCATTCGTTACCCAAACTGCTGCCTACCACTCCTATGGTAGTTTCAGGACTGGAGTAAGATATATTTCTAGTCCTCATCTCTACCCACAAACTGGGGTTTTGGGGTTTTTTCTCTGCTTTTCACAGTGCCCTAGATCACAGTATCAGCTTCAATGTATCCTACTTGTGGTTTTCTTTAATTTGAGCCAGTAAATTGTTGGTTTGGGTTTTTTTTTTCCTAATAGCCACTATTGCTTTGATAGTTTCCCTGTATAGTGTAACAGTCTTTGTTATTGGAAGCTATGCTTCTGTGCTGGATGTATGTCTCTTGACAGTCTTTCCTGTGAGAAAATTGTCTCCCACATATAAATCTATCATTAACAAGGAATAGTTAATGCTTCCAGGGTTTTGCAGGGCTACAAGAGTTCTCAGCTCTTGGTATAATTATTTCTCTTTCTGCTTGGATTTAAGTAGAAAATAACAAAACCAGCAAAACAGCTTCTTGTCCATGATCTCCTTCTGTGGGGTCACATTAGTTATTAAGTACTTCTATAAGTCTTCCCAGTGTTTCAGGCACAACAGTATCTTATTCACTTCTCTTCCATCTTTTCCCAAAAGGATAGTTAAAAAAAAAACCTTTACTGACATTTTCTAATCTTTATTCCTTTGTACATGTACTCAATTACTTTGTTAACTACTTCCTGGTTTGTGTAGGTTATTTTGTCTGGAAATCCAACATCGCATATACAAAAGTCCTTCCATGCCATCTGTTTACTTCTAGCTTTATTTTCCAGTTAATCATATTTGAAGGAGGAGGTGTATTTCTCTGGAATTATTGCTGCTGACATGTTTCTGCATCATATGCTGGAAAAGAATACAAGAAGACTCCATGTGTGTAACACTACCCTGGCTTTTTTATAAGCATGCTATTCACACAGATGCTGAGACTGCAATTAACACCAAAGCCACGTGCATGTAGATTTAGCTTATGTGGGGTCTTTCAGATCTCCCTGCAATCTGTGTTCTTCTTGGTGGTCACATAGATTGTTGGACTCGGTTATCTTTATTTACTTTCCCAGTCTAAGAAATTATACGTGATTTAAAAGCAGCTAGAAAAGTCAGATGCTGAGCACTTATCAGTAGTGCTGGCAGCTGTTATTCCAATAAATCATTATTTTCCAGCTTGGCTCTATATTTAGGTACTCAGTTAAGCAAGACTGAATCTATGTTAAACAGAAAGCCTCCCCAAAAGAACAAATTTTAAGTATTAGTTCTGGCAACTTTATGTGTTCACTAGTAAAGCAAATTTTTGAAACCTTATGTTCATGTTACATGTACAATACAGGCACATGCAAATAAAATTAGTGATTTTAAGTACTGAGCTTAAATCCATCACTGGTCTTGTACACCTTGTCTCACTTGGACTGTGTCACCTATATAGGACATCCAAAAAGCCTATACCTAATAAAGCAGTCTATTATGCTGATAAAAAAAGCCTTTAACATATTCAAATTTACTCTTTGATCATAGACTATGACGGTATTGCCAAGATAAGGATAAAAGGCACATTTAAAATTACTTTACCTTAAATATTTAAACATCACTATTTCTAAATTCAAACGTACGTAGAGATACTCTAAAACATATGAGCTGCTAAAAATAAATTCTAAGCTCTTCCTATAGTTTTTGATTCAAGCAGCTAAACATGGCAAAATATATCAAAATATTTTGATAGGACATTAAAACATGACCATTAAAATGTGGTATCTACTGTGGAGTGCTCTTTAGTCAATAACTCCTGTGTTAATTTAGAAACATTCTGTAATAATTCAGGCAATACTGAGAAAGAAATAGCAGTTCAGACCTTGTGGTTAAAGCATAGTGTTCTTTAGTGTAATCCAGCAATGAAAGATTCATTTCACATTAAAAAAAAATAAAGAGTTATAAATACAAGATATGGCGTCAATTACAAAAGGAATATTATATTGCCTTTAAGAAAATCCAAATAATTTTCATTCATCCAATCCATTCAGTCTTACTTAAAAATCAATATATATATCAAGGTGTATTGCATTTTTCCAAGAAGAGAGAAATAATATGTTTTCTTACTTTACACTGCCATAGAAGTGGCCACATCTGCTCAACTCAGAAAGCAGATGGATGTCCAAATACTGTATCAAAGTATATATTTCAAGGAGAAAATTTAACTGCCTGTGTGTCACATTTTAATTCAATATAGCTGAAGCAGGGAGATTAGAATTTTTAAAAATTTCCTTAGTTAATTGATTGATGAATAGCAGCAACAGACCTCTATTCATCTCATTTCATACACCCTGATCCAAAATTCACTCAGATTACCTCAGGTCATAAAAAATGATAAGTAAGGACACACCGAAGGGTGCACTGCACACTTGCAGTTTCTATTTTCTAGCATTTTTCTGGGATTTTAATTTACTGGAGATGCATGACCAGAATACTTATTTCTATAAAACTACTTTTAGAGCTTGAGTCAAGAAATATTAAAGGCAAGTATTCCCCCGCAGTGTTTCTGTGAAAAGTAGAAATGACCCAGTGCCATTTCCCTCTCTCAGGAGAGAGGAATTTTTTACAACTGTCAACACAGACAAATGGGAGAACTTCTCAGCTCCAACAATGAACATTTTTATAAAGATGGTTATTAATGCAAATGCTTCCGTGTTTTCTGCCAGATTAGCTTTACTGCCCAATATCTTATACAATTGAAGAGGTGTTTGCTAAAATGATAGCTATATAGGAACAAACAACTTAACAATAAAAGAACACCAGTATGAAGTTTGTAACATGAAATCTATACACATCATAAGTTATTGCGGATCTATCTGATTTTATCACTGCTGAATGGTGTGAAAACATTGGATTCCTTTCACTTGTGCATCCCTAGCAAGCATATAAATCTCAGCTCTTTCAATTATAAACACTCAATAGCAAGAAGCCAAATTGTCTAAACAGTAAAAGGGAAATTTCAAAGATTTAGGTTTTGAGATAGCAAGAGCCAATTAGAAACATAATAAAAAGCTTAAAGCTCTGGAACATGGTTCAAATTGTATCTTCTTAAAGAATGATTTATGATGCAGCATATTCAGCAGCTCCATAGCTCACAGTACACCTCGTTTTAACCGGGTACAGCTCAGTACAGAACATACATGTTTTTCATAGGGACACTGTGTAACAGTATGTCCCACACTGAACAGGCATGCCACACACAGACCACACTGGGCAGTGAATGGAAGACAAAGAAAAATACCTTCCTAGTCACCCAAAGTGGGTGAAGGAACAAACATTCAACCTGTGAACAACTGAAGGAAAAATTAAAATTCATTGAGAACTTAGGGCTGTTTGTTTAGCATAATCCTAAAGTGTGCTCTGTTCATACAACTTTATAAAAAATAATGAGGACTTGTTCTTCAAATATAAATAAATGTTTTGCAATAGTTCTCCATCATCTCCGACACTGATCATAGTGGTTTTCTTTTGTCATGAGAGTGACTGAGTATGACCAGTTTTAAGCAGGCCATATCATGTAATTACTATCAACAACCATATATATTCAATTGGATAGACAATTTTTTCTCACTGATAATGGCTTCCATCAGGTCTATCAGTAGATCACATTTTTGTCTTCTGAAATGTTCATAATGCTACCTGGAAATTGATTTCTAAATTATAAATGAAGCAGGGTCATTTATAATAAACAGTATTTTTTTAAAAGACGAGGTTTTTGGAAGTCAGTTTCTAACATTAGTATGAATTGTCACTGCAAGGAGTTTGTTAGGCACAGCTACAGCAAACAGGACGAGCAAACAGGACAAGCAACAATAGTATTATAGAAGAGGACATTATTGAACAGAACAGATAAAATGGGATGCCAAAAAATACATGGTGTGAAGAGCCAGAAGGTTTAAAAAACTGAAATATAAAGTGTTTCCGTTCTATCTTGGTTCTGATAATAAGTTGTCAACTAACTGGTATCATTTAAATGAGTGGCTAGCTGAGTTTACTAGTTGTGTATAGGCAACCATGTAGAGACATCCTAAAGCCCAGGCTCAAGCTGAATTTGTCACTTCTCTGCAGTACTTTCCTGCAAAAGCCTATTCAAGGGTCAGCTCTACAGCAACACAGTTAGTGCAGCTAGTAAAGACACCCCATATACTCTTGAAAGTACACAAGGTTATGCTTACTTGCTATGTGGATGCACTGCAGGATACTGTGACTTAAGGGCACTCATGACAGCATCATGAGAGGTTGTCATGAAGGTCAGCAAAATGAGATGGCTGCAGGTTCTTCCAGGAAGGTCTCACTGAGTCCTACTGCAAAGCCTAACAAGATGCATCAGCTCAAGCTCCAGCACAAAGAAAACTGCTCGTAACTGAGACATAAAATTTCAAGGTTTCAAAGCATTTTAGGGCCACTCAGCTCATATACACAGTGGAGGCACAGCCAGAGGTTAACAATTGTGATATATTTGTACTATATCTACCCGCTATGTTATACAAAAATCAAGTAGGTCACACAGCCAAATATCACTGTACATGTTCTGACGACTGTTATCCACCCAAGAGTATTGAAGGAGCTAGAGGATGTCCTTTCCAAACCCCTATCCATCATCTTCCAGCGGTCCTGGCTGACTGGGGAAGTTCCACTAGACTGGAGGCTGGCTAACGTGCCCATTTACAAGAAGGGTTGCAGGGAGGATCTAGGGAACTACAGGCCTGTCAGTCTGACCTCAGTGCTGGGGAAAGTCATGGAACCGGTAATCTTGAGTGCTATCATGAAGCACATGCAAGAGAACCGGGTGATCAGGCCCAGTCAACATGGGTTTACAAAAGGCAGATCTTGCCAAACTAACCTGATCACCTTCTATGACAAAATGACTCAACTACCGGATGGGGGAAAGGCTGTGGCTGTAGTCTTCTTGGACTTCAGTAAAGCCTTTCACACAGTTTCTCACAGCATTCTGGCCTGGACAGGCACACACTCTCCTGGGTTCAAAACTGGTTGGATGGCCGGGCCCAGAGAGTGGTGATAAATGGAGTTAACTCCAGCTGGAGGCCAGTCACAAGTGGGGTTCCTCAGGGCTCAGTACTGGGTCCAGCCCTGTCCAATGTCTTTATCAATGACCTGGATGAAGACATTGCACCCTCAGCAAGTTTGCAGATGACACTAAGCTGGGAGGAAGTGTGGATCTGCTGGAGGGTAGGGAGGCTCTGCAAAGGGATCTTAACAGGCTGGACCGCTGGGCTGAGACCAATGGCATGAGGTTTAACAAGGCTAAATGCCGGATCCTGCACTTGGGGCACAACAACCCTATGCAGTGCTACAGACTGGGGGAAGAGTGTCTAGAAACCTGCCTGGAAGACAAGGACCTGGGGGTCCTGGTTGACAGCCGACTGAACATGAGCCAGCAGTGTGACCAGGTGGCCAAGAAGGCCAATGGCATCTTGGCTTGTATCAGAAACGGTGTGACCAGCAGGTTCAGGGAGGTGATTCTCCCTCTGTACTCGGCACTGGTGAGACCGCACCTTGAATCCTGTGTTCAGTCCTGGGCCCCTCACCACAAGAAGGATGTTGAGGCTCTGGAGTGTGTCCAGAGAAGCGCAATGAAGCTGGTGAGGGGGCTGGAGAACAAGTCTTATGAGGAGCAGCTGAGAGAGCTGGGGTTGTTTAGCCTAGAAAGAGGAGGCTGAGGGGAGACCTTACTACTCTCTACAACTACCTGAAAGGAGGTTGTGGAGAGGAGGGAGCTGGCCTCTTCTCCCAAGTGACTGAGGACAGGACATGGGGGAATGGCCTGAAGCTCTGCCGGGGAGGTTCAGGCTGGATATCAGAAAAAAATTCTTCACAGAAAGAATCATTGGGCACTGGAACAGGCTGCCCAGGGAGGTGGTGGAGTCACCTTCCCTGGAGGTGTTTAAGGAAGGGGTTGATGAAGTGCTTAGGGACATGGTTTAAAGGAGTGTTAGGAACGGTTGGACTCGATGATCCAGTGGGTCCTTTCCAGCCTGGTGATTCTATGATTCTATGATTTGTCCTTCCTTAGCTTGCTTTTTTTTTTCATTTAGGCCCCAGTTTTGCAAAGAGTTCCAGGGTCTTGTAATGAGGATGGGATTAAAAAATAAGACCTTACATTCAAATCTGAATGTAAGAGACTGTCTGGTGATCCAGGTCTGTAAATACCCAAGTTTTCTGGGTATTTGAGTTTGCTGTAATTAAAACAAGCAAACAAACAACTCCCTCCCAAAACCAGAAACAACAAAAAACCTGCCACAAAACAAAACAAAAAACAAACAAAAAAAAACCCCAAAAACCAACCCACAAAGCAATGCAAAACCAGTAGAAGATTACATTCTCTCCAAAAGATTTCTTCCACACATTAACCTAGTAAGATTACTCTGAATTAGCTGTCTGTAAAGAGTATTCCTCTGACCCTCATTCTTCTCCTTACTTCTATTCTCTTCTTTGAAGTTCGGAAGGTACACAGAAATGGGCTCTTGCCCACTTTAATCACATCTTCACTTCGGAATCAAAGTCAGTGCTATTGGCAAAGAAAATAAGATAAAATTTCAAGTCAGAGTAATCTTACTTGCAAACCCTCATCAATCTCATTTCCATTTCTCATTTGCATTCTGGAAACAATACTCTTCTGTTGCCACTATACCCTTGCAACAATTATCATCTCCAGGTGTTTTTATTTTTGTAAAGGAATAAAAGTGAGATTGACTAAAGAATGTTGGCAAAGGTAGCAAAAGAGAAAGTCTTTGAAGCAAAAGTATCCTGGTCATCATTATCCTAAGACACTGTATTAAAGGCTTTCTCCTATACTCATCTCAACACTGTAAACAAGAGGTACATGCTTTCAGAGGACAGTGGAACGAAGGTGCCACAATATTAGCAGTATTGCAACAAGTAGCAGACAGGATCTGAAGTGACAAAATGATATCAGAAAACACATCTATTTCAGGGAGAAAATGTACTAATTTGTAATCAATTCCACACGATGGAGAGATACTGAAAACAACTCCTTAAAGTGGCTTCCTAAGAAAGATAGGAGGATATTAGCTTACTGCCTCTCTTTACTGAGAGACACAACCAAATGCATTACACAGAAGAATGATGAGTGCTTTTTCTTTAAAAGTGTAGTTAAATATTTCTACTAATACTAATAACACTTGGCTTTTCATATAAAGTTTTCCATCTCACCTGCATCTCACAGCACTTTGTGAAAGTTGTTTTATAGCCTCTTTCAGCCAGGGAATTCAAAAGCAAAGAATTATCAAAGCAGAGTTGCCTCTGAGGAAACATCAAAGGAGAAAAAACATGCCCAAACTGTTTCTGTTGCTGCCAAGAACATTTATCTCCTGTCTCCTCATCCTTGCAAGTTCACACCTGGAGGAGGCTGTGTATCAGAGTTATAGAGGGAAGGGGTAAAGGTAAGCAGGCTGACTGTAAGGAGGCAGTGAGAGGAAAATAAGGGTCAGGAAAACCTTGGGGGAAGTAAAGTTTGGTAGAACAGAATGCAGAAAGCTCAGCTGGGAGGACCAAGACCCAGAGGTGAAGATGGTTCATTAACATTTATACAGACTGTCAACAACTTTGGTATGTAAACCACAAATATGACAACGCTGTGCTGCAGTACAGTTAGTGTTAGTTGGGAACGTGGCATTTATTGCACAATGAGTAACATTTAACCACAATCCAGGGGATAAAATAAAGAAAGATCTAACTGAAGCTACTAGGAAATTTACTAAACAACATGCAACTCTCTATGCTACAGACTAAGGTTTGCTTTTTCCACAGCTGCTACACAAGAAAAAGCTATATTTAGGTGCCAGATAGCGAAGACAATTGAGGTCCACCTGTCTATTTTAAGAAGTGTATTTCTTTCCCTTATGTCATTTTTTTTCTACAAACGTCAAGGAACACAAGAAAAACTCTCTGCTGTGCAATTGACTAGAGCAGAATACAGAGTTCCTCTTCCAAAATCCTTTAAACAACACCTTTGCTTTGTAACCATTGCTAATAGAAACAATAATCTACCATATGGAGCTCAAAGTAGACACTGCATTGGCTTGGTTCCAGCAATTATTTGAAAAACACTGTTTCAACCACTAAATTTACCGTTTTAATCAACTTACAAAACCAAATCATCCCCAGCAGTGAGTCACTGTACTTTTCAGTGTTTAGGCCCCATGGAAACAGCGATTGCATCTGTTGCCCCAAAAGACCTACTCATTCTTGGACAACTCTTCATCATCCCTAGAATCAGACTCCATACTTTATATTCATCTCTGTGAATTTAGGCAATATTTTGAACATGGAACAGTGCCCTAGTTGTTTTTCATTTGGACCAGAATTCCTGTGAACTATAAATGACAGGGTTTGTGACAAAACTGTTATCAGTATTACCTTGAATCCTAGTTTGACCACAGACTTCCATACTGCTTTTATGAGATGTTTAATGGGAACCTTTCTAAGATAATTTAATTTCTTGGCTTCCATTTCCTTCATACCAAGATAAAGCTGAAAAACCTGGTAGGAATCTCAGCAGTGCAATTTCCAGATAATCCCACTATTCAAATGAACAATGCCAAAAACATTTATTTCTAAGATCTTTAATTCTAGCCACTCTCTAGCCTTGCAAAATCAATTGCATCCTAGAAAGAAAGCAAAATACTATAGAACAGTTCATCTTTTCTATAGTAGATCTCTATCCTGTGCAATGCTCAAACCTGTTTAGTAATGTGGGAAGGACTACAATTTCCTGTTGTATCAGTCCCAAGGAACACAAGTCTCAAGTAAAAATCCCAATAGCAAAAGTGACCTTTAGAAAAACACTGTGTAAGGTGTTCAAACTGTTTAGTTACTACCTAGCCATGTAGAATGTAGCACATAACATTGAAAAGACAACTGATTTCACCAGACTTTAATTCTATCATCTCATATCAATTCTGTCACCAGATATTTAACTCTATCTGAAGAGACTCTCCTATGTCTTACCCCTGTGCAATCATTTACATTTATTCTGATCTAAAATAAAGCATAAGTAAGGGGGCCATCCAGTACTGATGTGACATATAACATCCTCTTCGTAATAGTCTAAGGTGCTCCGCATTGAAAATTTTCTTTAAAAATCTGAATTCTTAAATACTGCCATAATACCACATAGACAAATTAATTAAAATTATGAAAACCCACTCAGCAACAAAAAATTTTTGTCCTAGCAAACTGCAGATTTAATCTGGAAGAAGTATAAAAAAAATGATAAAAATAAACTTTCCAGAGCAGGCATAAACATTCAAGTAAACTCCTGTTTACTTTTACTATTGTTTGATCACTGTTGTCACCAAGAGCCATAATCATGGACCATGAAGTCACATCACCTTAACCACTGAAAAATAAATGTTTACTGTGTAATTGATCTTACTTCTACAGGTAATTGTCAAAGGTTTCTGGACAGAAAATTGAACACCTGATGTCATGAAAAGTGAGATAAATGTCTGGTGTCTGCCCATAATACAGTGTAATTCAGTGTCATATTTCTGCAGGTAACAATACTTTGAAGAAAACAAACCGTATTTGCCATAGAATTTTGCTTTATATCCCATATTTTCACTTCTTGTCTGTTGCCTTGTATAAATACACTACAGCCACACCTTCATTTTTCTAAGGAGAATACACCTGGGGTTTTTGCCTTCCCATCAAGTTTGAACTGTCTTTTGTTTGGTAGAGTTAAGGTACATGTGGAAAAAAAAAATAAAAGTCCCTACATTATTCAACAGTATTTGACATGAGTACGGAACTGGGAAAAAAATGTATCTTTGAAGTGTATATGCCATCATACTGTGACATTATATTAACAGGTGGTGATAAAACATTACACTATGTAAAATTATGATATACCTTTGTCATAGAGAATGTTAGCTGCTTGAGAAGACTATCACTTGCTGTTCTGAGAGAGAAAAAATTCCAAGTTATCAGGAAACTTACAGGATGGCTGCATCCAACACTGAGGAAAATTACTTGAAAATAATTTCAACTTCACTGCCCAGAGCATACATTAAATGCATTATCTGTATTGAGCTCTGCTGCAGCTCTAAATTTAGTGAAATGTGGTTTTCACTGAGGCTAATGAAACTGGTAATCCCTATGGAGAGTGAAATCTCAGCATTTTCTTTATTCAGTGGCTTCTCATTTTCCAACCAGACCACCTCAGGCTATGAATTATCAGAGCTCAGAAGCTAAGGTTTGAGGGCCTTTTAAAATATGTGGATAGGAAACCTTTTTTTTTTGAAAACTTGGTGTTGAAGGAAGAAGTGATAATGATACTATGAGACTATTATAAACTCAGAACAAGGGTAGTAGGTACCTTGTCGCTGAAATTGTCTTCTTTTGATTGAGATCTAAAACACAAAAGTAATTAGCAGAAGCCACTCAGAAGATTATCGGGGGTTTTTTTCCACAAGAAATGCCTGTACTCCTATTTCAGTGGGATATGAGGCTGCAGTTCTGTGTACTCTCAGGTCACACACAGCAGTAAACCTTTTTTCTGGCTTAACTCTGGGCACATAACCATAGTTCTATTGAATTTGCTAGATGACACAACTTGGAGCTAATATGGGCCCCATGCTTTTGTGATAACAGTATATCACTACAGAAACACCTAAAAACTCCCCTAAAACTGCCATGTGAGTGGGGTTGTTTTGTCCTGTGGCCAGGGTGGTTTCCATCCAAGACTAAGAGCTCTAATGTTAGATTCATTGTATCATGTTGTAGCTTGTACACAGATCTCAAGATTAAAAAAAAAAAAAATTATGCTCAGTAAAATTTTATGAGGATGGGATTTACCTCTAGATTAAGGCAACTAAACATAAGATTCTACATCTGAGCAAGAAGTCCCCACTCCTACTGTAGTTAGTGGAGATCTGATCAATATAGTTGATAGAATCCAAAGGCAATTCAGCTCAAAAGTCTGTTCTGAATTTGGCAGCTCATAAGGTCAGCATGGTTAAGAGCACTGTTTCTGTGGCCGATTTTATACAAGTGAACGATGCGTCTGTCAACCCACTTCATTACTTTCGACTCCTGAACCTAAATGATCAAGGACCTGTGCAAAGCGGGATCAATCATACACTTTTGTCACAAGGCTGAAATTCTCATCTCTGCATGCAGTGAGGGCCACTCTGCTTCCACAGTGTCATCATTACCTGTATCTGTACTTTGTCTCTGTGTCTTTACTTAAAAGAAAACAAAACAGAAGAATAACAGTTCACATTTGGTTTAACACCACAGTTCAAATGGTATAATTTCCTATCAGCATTAAGTCCTCTTGGAGAAAAACATAATGGTCTAATCTATGCAAAGTGCCTAAAATTACCTAAATGCCTGAGGTACTGAGCTGCCTGCTGAAACATATACTGATCCTACACATTCTTTAGGCAGCCTTTGCTGACTGACACATAAGAAATCCAGTACAGAATTTAGATCTCACCTACATGGACTTCTTAAGCTTTCTGTCCAATAATTACACCTCTGCATTACAGGAAGGTTCAAGCATCCTCTCATGCATGACATTTAACTGAAAACAGTTCACGCCTCAGGGAAAGGTTGGATAAAGATGCTAAAGATATCCCCTGCAGATCAGCTTTAAAACTTTTTACCTTGGTTAATAGATGCGAGTCTGATTGTATTAGTATCAGTTAATTGATTTGGGGAACAAAATCCTACTGCCTTAGGTTTAGCCTGTCTTACAATTGCCCTACAGTTTGCTGGTAAAGCTGAACAGTCAGAGACCAAGTCTCACCAGATGCAGGAGAGACTGGAAATTGTTTTCCAGCTCAGCAATTGGTATAGATGCTAGATGGATTATGCAGTCCCTTATTAAGAAGTGTCAAGGATTAGCTAGAACTAAAAACACTTGTGGGATTAGGGATTTATTTATATGGGGACAATGAGGAAAGTGAATTAACTAAAAATGTTACTTTAAAGAGAAGCTGTAAAACTGCATTAAACCCTAATGTGGATGTTCTCCTTCAGAATTACATTTGAATGATCTAACTTAACTGCAAAAGTAAATTAAATTAAATTAGGACCACCTGAACTCTGGATAGAGGATCCTTGGGGGGTTTAATGATGTTTAACTGATCTATTTCTAAGTCACATCTTTAGTTGACTTACATTAATTTTCATGAATTGCTCCATGTAGATAAGTCTTCAGTTCTGAAACGAGAAATTCTGCAAAAAGTATTTGCTAAATTAATGGCAACAAAACATTTCTAAAAACAGTTGCAACACAGATTGTTCATCTGCAAAGATAACAGTAAGTAATCACAATGACTCTGGATCTGCACACTGAAGGACAAGGTTTAGTAGCATGCTCTCAAACAAGTCTTCTTGTGACAAAGCCCAAGCAAGGCTCCTTCTATACTTCTCATATTGAAAACTGCTTGCTCCGTAATTACTGTTTAGATAATCTTACACCAAGATTTTAGATTTTAGGAAACTCAAACCATTTTAGAAGGCACACAGGCCAAGGTTAAGGTTTACAATTAAAGACATGTAAAATTTTCACATGTCGAGAAACCAGCTTTCTTTTCTCTTTTTTTCATTCCAAGTTCAACTGCTGGAAGCAAAAAGAACAATACGAAACTCAAAACTCTTTTCTTTTTCTTTTTAATTTCTGTTACCTTTGTAATCACTTGTATGGTATTAGAAAGCCAATGGGATAAATGGCATTACCTTTTTACTTTATGGATGTTCAGTATTCTGCTTCCAGAGGGGAAGGAACTACATGGCTCTCTAATATTATTGATATTTGAATCAAATCAGGCACCAGTTAGTTTGTTGTAAATTCAGCTAATTTACCATTGTTATCCTTCTATTGTGTATGTAGAGCTCCTCCTGTGCTTTCACTGTCTATAGAACAATGCCGTTACAGATAATCATATTTGACTTCATTCCCTCTTACAAGGTTTCCTTTTCCTTAAGAGGTATAATATAAGAATATGCATTTAAATTATAACACCAAGCATTATAAATGCTTTCCTTACAAAGACAGAGTTCCTCCAGTTCCTCTCATGATGTGTGCAGAAATGAACATCACATCACAGTAGATGGCTTGCAGTTATTGCTATTCAGAGAGTATCTCTGTACTTAAAGGTGAAAAAAGAGCCTGGAACCAGGCTAAAGGGTGCTGAAGGTTGAGATCCTTTTGTTTTCTCCTCTGACAGTTGCTAAGGATAAAAATATTATGCCTCAAAAGAACTAAATTGAATCCCTGTGCACGGGATAATTGGTGAAGGCCTGACCTCTGTTGCTAATAGCAAACACACATTTAGATTAAAATGTACGTCTTAAAATATCATACTCTTAACCCTCCCCCCCCCATATCCCTACAAGAATGTTATGTCTAATTTAGGCCTTTTCAGAGGCTTACTTTTTCAGAGCATATTTTACTGATGTCTTAGTATAATTGTGGATATAAAGTATATATATATAAAGTATAACATGTTGATTCTGTAGTAACCATGTTTCAAAAAATCTAGATTAATATGGTGTTTTCTGCTTACTTGAAAGAATAAAAGAAAAACCTACTTTGTACTGAAAAATAACAAAGACATTTCATTATTGTCATTAATTATGGTCTGAAACAACATTCATGCTACTAGAGCTGTTAAAGAAGCAGGAAAACTAAGAAGTTGCTTGTAGTAAGAGTTGTTGTAAAGTTTAGCTTAGCACGTTTACCATATTCCATCGTGGAATTATGGCTTCAGCATTTTTTTAAATAATTCTTAATGTTTTACCCATTACATCATCATTCTCAGTAGAAAGGAAACATAACTTGTGTGTTTCAGAGCACTGAACAAACCAACGAAAAGGGGGGTGGAAGGTGTTGCATTTATGAACAACGTAGAGAATACAATCTGTCTTTGAAGTTTGGGAAAATAAGGGGCTAAAACCAGAGAGGTTAAAGAGAGGAAAGTGTGCCAGCTTTAAAACCAAAGAGGAAGTCAACCTCAGTTTCCACAGTGTTTGTAAAATGCCAACATCCAAGCAGACCTTTAAGTGAAAAAAACAATCCTTATTCTCAATTATTCTGGTGTGACAGGGACTGCAGAACTTCAGAGACCATGATTCTGAGATTCTGGTATGCTGTTACCCATCAGAATATCCTTGTTTTATTTTTCACTGGGAAAGATAAAATCAATTATTTGGGAGAGAAGGAGGCCGAACTAGTAATGGCATAAGCATATATCCAAATCCTTCTGATTTCTAAAATACTGTATGGTTTGGGGGACTGTGATTGTCTATTTGTTACACATTTGTGCAGACTCTTCTATGAGAAATACAACAAAATCGCAAAAGCCTGCATGGTTCAGCAAAAAACCACCCTGCTTTCTGCTGACTTAATGAGCTGAATCAGCTTGTGAGTGGTTGAACAAGTAACAGTGCCTGTGGAAAAGAGTCTGGACCATAGGGCAGAAGCAAGGGAGGGCAGAAGAGGAAGCGGGAGAGAACAGAACCTGAAACCCTCCTTTCAACAGTAGCAAATTGTTAAACAGGCTCAGAGTTCTCAGCCATTTGCAGGTTTACAGATTGAAATATGACATTTGAAAACAGGCAAGCCTCCCTGCCTTTTTCTTTTCCCTTGTTTTCCAGGAGCACAGATCTGCTAAATGTGTAAAAAAGAACAGTTAAATCTTGCAAAATTTAGCAAAAGCTTTTTTTTTTTAACTGATGTGTAAGTATTTGTAGTACCTCCTGTGCATTGAACACAGTCTTATAGGAAAGTCCTATCTACTTAATATTAACCCTGATGCTTTCTCATGCTTGTCAAGAGTATTGTCTCCAGACAACATACTTTTATAAGTCTTTTCAAAAAACAGTCTTTTACCATAAAAATGAAAACAATTTCTTCCACCCTCTTGAAAAAAACAGCTTGTGCAGTTAAACTTAAGTCCTTTCTTTTTATTACACATTACACTCCAAAATGTAGAGAAGTTCTCCTCTATGAAAGTCCACATTAAAAGCTTTTAATAAAAAAACAATTTTACAACTGTAAACATGAAACTGCTATTGGAAGACTATATTCTTAAGATGCACTGCAAAATATTATGAGGGAGAGGTACAGAAATTTCCCTGGATTTTTCTGTAAATAATTATCAATATGCACTGGCAGACTTCGCTGGAATGCATTAAAACACAGTAAGAAAAAACATTGCCCTTTTCTATCTATATTTAAATTAGACCTTTGTTCAAAAGCCCATTTCAGATCAGAATTTTTTTTTGCTTAAACCAACACTGGAAGAGATGAACTATCTAAAAAAAAAAAAAAAATCCCCCAAAATGAAGATCATCTAATTTTATTTTCTACCCAGTTTTGTTTAAAATTCTGTGATAAAAAACCCTCATATGCTAGCCTATATAATAAAATTATATATAAACAGTATCTGCAGAAATCCTAAAGATACAAGCATTTTTCAATGCATATTAAATATCACATATCAAACTTATTAGCCTTCCACTGTGACATAATACAAGTAAAATAATACAAGCACAGGTACCACAAGGTCTGATGTGACAGCTTTCCATGCTGCCTTGTGCTGTTTTCCCGCACTAAGGATTCTCTCATGATAGGTTCTTTTACAAAATTTCTCATAAATGGGTAAAATTGATCATATTGTCATTCTGAAAGTTACACATACACCATCAGATTTTTACCGTGGTTTTATTTAAGCAGTAATGTATACGCATTTGCTACATCTTACCATCAATTGGAGAAAGGAAAACAGATGCATTTGTGTGGAGGAAATGCAAGTGTAGGAGGAAAAGAAAGCAGAACTAAATGTGAACTCCTGCATACAAAAGATGTTGGTAGCGAGTGGGGGTTGTAACTCATGAAGGCACACTGCTCTTAACTTAATTTTAACTTTTTTTTTTTTGACTGGTAAATTCATCGCACTTATACGACTAAGATTTTTCAGCCATTTGCAAGCAAGCACAGGAATAGAAGAACAGAAGAATGGTAGGAAGGGACTACAATTAGAGAGAATTCACGGCTAAATCAGCAGATAACAAGCAGGAATATAGAGATGATTGATGGATGAAAAGTGAGAAGGAAGGAAAAGGAGAAGGGCTGGAGACTCTCTAGAGACTGAGGTTGGTGCTCTGCAGCAGTGGGACTGTGGATGCAAGATGTGTGGAGCATACACTGCATAGAGCATGAAACAGCTGGAGACTGAAGGAGAGAATGCACATATGAGGAAACGCCATCTTACTCAAATGCAGACTTCCTGTCAATTATCCTCCTCAGTTCCTATTTTCAGAGTAATAATTCATTCCCCTGTTGAAGGTAGCAGAAGAGACAGGTGTGCCAGGAAATTTTGGAAATTAGAAATGGACAACAAAGTATTCATAGATCAACCATTATGGACACCTTTCAAAGGCCAGCTGTTAATGATCTTCTGTCTCAGTTTATCTCTAAAATGGAGATACAATACCCACCTAGTCCACAGAAGATATTGAGTTGTTGGCAGCAAAGCTCTTTTCAATACATGCAGTACTATAAGTGTGTTAAATATTATTATTGTTACCACTGCTAAGAAAAATCAATAAAATATAGCATTGAACAAAGGGCAGCACACTGTAGTATTGTTACATCCTGCTTGAAACATCTTTTTTCTGTCACTGGTAATAAAAATATACTATAAAAATGAAAACTGTGACAATAAATCAGAGATAAGTAATCTAAGGAGGGTGTGAGTGATACAAGAAATCGGCATTGGTTTGCTTGCTTGCTTTTACGCTGATTGGCTTGGGGATTGGGCTGAATACTCTAGGCTGTCGTAAGATTCTCTGTTAACATTGATTTGTCCAAATCCATTGCTCTGTCAGAATTTGCTTATTTATATATCTGTTGTGAGAGAAATCAAATATTATAAACTCTTGAGGCAGTGATGTAAAATCCTTATTGTAAATTTTTTAGTTTGAAGCTGTGCTGCAAATCTCCTTATTCCCTCCAAAGAAGTCTACACACAATGACCTTTCTTTCCTCTCTGCAACTTCAAGTAGAACAAAAAATATGCTGGTTTGCCGCTAGGCAGCATAGCTTCTGCTTATGTATCCAAGCTGACTTAACTAACCTGTTTGGTGATTGACAGAAGTACATCCCGAAGCAGGATGTGTCTCAGTGAAGACTATAAAAGCCTAAATATGCCGAGGAGTCTAATTTGCCCCATCTGGCTACACTATGCCTGGTACCCAAGCTAGCTGTTCTAAAGCCAGTTCGGGTAGATCATGAGGCTGCATTGCTAAACTGCAATGTAAATGTATGATATGAGAGATGACCGTAGATATTCATCAGCTTTAAAAATTAAAAAATGCTCAGGATGAGAGCAAGAAGAGACAAAGACAAATTTTTAAAGGAAATAAGATTTTACTTTCTGGAAATTGCCATTTGGACATAAAGCCTGATTAATGACAATTTAGTAATGGTTTTAGCACCTAATTACATTTGCTCAGGGTGGTTTTGGCTCACACCAGTGCTGGTTATCCAGTAAATTCGTAACTAGTGAAATACATGACACTTCCTCAGTCATCTGAAGCTTTGATGGGAAAGTTTCTTGCAAGAAACTATTCTGCTGAGACCTCAAACGAGGAACTGCCTGAAAAAAAAGTGGTTCCCAGCCATTTGTCCTTCACTGAGACGCCAGAGACCTGACTGCAGGGTCCCAGCTCAAGAGGAATACTGGAACACCATACAGGAATACCATACACATAAATACCTCAGGAATACCATACAAGTTTTGAAGATTTTGGTTTTACCTTCCAGGGCAACAAGCTTGTTCATTTGCTTATTTTGCTCCACAACTTCAACAAGCAAAAGTAGTAAAAGCCTTCTCAGATGGGAGCACTACTTCCTTATGGATTGATTTGTACCTCACTTCATGTTTTTACTTTCGCTAAGCAACATATCCCCACAGGCATCCTGTGTATAAAACTAAAGTCCTTAGAAAAGAATGCAGACAAATGTCCAATCCAACTTATTTCAAAAGTCATAAAGTACTTAAAACATTTTATCATGGGTATAAGTCCCATCAATATTTTTGGAAAGGGAGGGAGGCAAGTCTGTTTCTTAAGACCTTCATCATTATAAAGGGTAAACATCAGGAACTTGCTGTGTATAAATAAAGGATGAAGGCCATAGGAGTTTTCAAATCCCTTTTTTTGGTCATGAACTGATCCACAGGCACATAGGCAATCACATTATTTCATTAAGATACAATTCATTAAGGAACTTAAGCCTGTCAAATTGTAATCATGACTGATTCTATTACCATGACTAGAAGTATTGGAAGTCCTTTATCTACTGAGATTCTAACTATTCATTTTATTTAAAAACTTTAAATATTAAAGATATACATATATTTTTTAAATTAAAGAGAACACTATTGTTAGTTTGATATGAACTGCTTTAGCAAGCTATATTTTTAGCCTTATTTATTTAAGCTGACCTGTTTTCAGTTCTGAGATTTCTATTAATCATCTTCTCATTGTACACGCTTACGTAGCAAGTCATTGTTACCACATCAGTTGTCCCAAAGAGGTGATGAATCATTGTATTTATGACCAAATAAATGTGCTACAATGGCTTAAAACACTAGAAATTATTTCTGTTGCATCCTTAGCAGCAACAGTAACAGTTTCATTAGAGGATGAAATAAAATGAAAGTGAATGTTAGCTTTTTGTGCCTCTATAATGTTCTTCTTTACTTGATCTTTAATCTTTTAAAGAGATTAAAAGAACAAGACCTGTGCAATTTCTTTCAGTGATAACATTGTTAGTTCAGAAGGAATGCCTATAAAGAGCTGCAGTATTTGGCAGCAACAATTATTAAGGACAGTAGCAAAGACATGTAAACATGAATTTAAAATAAGGAGATATAATGTACAAATCTCATTTTGCTTACTTTGGTTTACCTGTCATTGCAATCAACAGTACATTAAATGGCTGTTATAAAAAGTCATCGTAATATGACAAGCTTTTTTTCTTTTTTTTTTAATTAAGATGCATTTGAAATAATTTGTTTAAATAGTACATCCTCTCTCACTCCTCAGGGGTTCAAAAAAATATATATCAAAACATAATTACAAAACCTCAACTTTTGCTAAGGCACTTGGGTACGTATAGCATTGAACTGGAAAATAATTTCTTTTCTCTCTACATAGCCCAGAAAAGATCACATAACAAATTCCTGTCCTTTAAAATATATCTATATCCATCTGCCTATCTATGTATGTATGCGACATATAAAGTAAGATATAATGAAATAGTTTTGAATAAGTTGTTCAATAAGTCCCTAGGGAAGCGGTCAAAATCCTGTTATTTGCAAAGACATTTAAAACTATATTGCATAAAGCACTGGAAAAGTTTATGGTAGAGAACCATTTTGCAGTGGCAAGGCAATGGACTATGTAACCTAACAGGCCTTTCTTATCTACATTCCATGATTCATATGATACATGAAGATGACTAATTACTTTTTTAGAAAAATAATAAAACAAATATTTCTTGACAACCACAGCATCTTACAAAAACTCTGTCCTTCTCAACCTTATTATTTCCCAGAATAAGAAGAACAGGGTTTTCATAAGATGCTGTGGTTGTCAAGAAATATTTGTTTTTAGAAACAAGTTCACTAATGGTTCTAAAATTGCAACAAAACTAATTATTTAGCTGCAAGTACCATTTCAGAAGGACGGTATCATACTTATGCTTCAAAAATATTCCACTTTCTGACACTACATTTGATCATGGTGCAGCACAACTTGTTGTATGCAAAGTGAAACAGCACAGTCATACAGGTAAACAAAACAAAAGCAACAAGAATTTAATCTCAATTTGAGCTGTAAGTCTGTTTATGAAGTTAGAGCAATAAGTCATAGATCACATCAATGAGGATTCCTGAAATGACAAAGTAGCCAAGAGTCTTCCCAGCCTAACTTGAGACATTTACCAAAACGTCCAAAATTAACATTGTCATCTTGAGCTCCACCTACAACCACTTAAGAGAAAGCTGCTCTGCCATGCAATTCAAGCCTCCTACAATCCAAAAGATAAGAAGAGACCAAACACGGAGCACCAGTTATCCATCCCTGCCCAGACAGGAGCTCCTGGGAGCTCAACTGCAAATCCTTCCTGGGAAAGGATAGCAGATAATGCTCCACGTGATGCTAGCTATTTACCTACAACAGCAGAGAGCTGCAGCTGATCACACAGCAATACACAGCCCCAGCTATTGCTTTCTTCTCTATACAGGGAATAGAAGAGTCATATGCTGGAACCATACAGAGTTCCCTTTAGGACAGAAAGAGTAGTAGAATCGTAGAACAGTTTGGGTTGGAAGGGACCTCTAGAGGTCATCTAGTCGAACCCCCCTGCAGTAAGCAGTGACATCTTCAACTAGAACTGGTTGCTCAGAGCCCCACCCAACATGACCTTTAACGTTTCCAGGGGTGGGGTATCTACCACCTCTCTGGGCAACCTGCTGCAGTGTTTCATCACACTCAGCGTGAAAAATTTCTTCCTGATGTCTAATCTGAACTTCTCTTCTTTCAGTTTAAAACGACTACCCCTTGTCCTATTGCTACAGGCCGTGCTAAAAAGTTTTTCCCCATCTTTCTTATAAGCTTCCTTTAAGTACCAAAAGTCTGCAATAAGATCTCCTCAGAGTCTTTTCTTCTCCAAGCTAAACAACTCCAGGTCCCTCAGCCTCTCTTCATAGGGGTGGCATTCCAGGCCTTGCCTTTGATTATTTTTGTGGCCATCCTCTGGACCTGCTCTAACAGGTCCATGTCCCTCCTGGCGCGGGTCCAGAGAACCAGGCTGTGCACTGGGTATGCCTATCTTTATCACAGTTGAGTGAGCCTTGAGTAACTCTTGGTTCCTCTCATGCTCGCCTCTCTCTGGATACCTCCCATGTACCTTAAGAGCACTTACACCACCATCAGCAAAAAAAAAAAAAAAGAAAAGAAAAAAGAAAAAAACAACCAACCGAGATCCATTTTTGTGGGCTGATTCTTCCAAATCAAATTATGAATAACTCTTACTGACAACAGTGGCTTAATTCTGTTTGCAGAGCGATAATAGAGTTTCTTGAGCACAATGACTAGTATTATACTGGATTGGAGTAGGCGGGCAGGTGATGTCTTGCACTTTCTCTGTGCTTATGTAACAGCACTGAAAAGCGCACAAATCCAGCCCTTAGGCTGCTGAAAAGTATCTTATTCCTGTCCAACATTTTATAAATTCTTAATAAAATAGTAACATCAATATATAGCATGATACACTTATCAAACGCAACTTTGGGGGAGGAAGAGAAAGAGGGAAGGAAGGGAGAGATATTTATGGCATGCTTCTTGCACCTAGGTTGCTGAAAAGTAGAACTATATTAAAACTGCATTCAAGGGAAATGTATACTCAGAATTATAATGCATATGGAAAGCAAAAATATTTCCACCAAACCTGGGAACAACGCTCATATATTTAGATATATTTTCCTTTATGCACGTTAAATTCTCTAGGGACTCAATTCAGCATCAGATTAGCTCTATGCACTTGAATGGGGCTATTCACGTACTTACAAAGAAATGCCAACTTAGGCGCTCAACTTAACGCTTAGACATTTCAACAATTTTAAAATTACAGTCTTCAAATAAAACATGCCAAAATAGATTTTATAAAAATAGATCTTATCAAAATATTCCCAACTCACAAGCAACTTTCCTCCCATCATCCAGAATCTGCAGGGATGTCCTCACCTCATACACAGCTGGAGAGAATCCTCAAATCTGTCACTTTTGTTATATCCAGACATATAACCAAACTACTAATGTCCAAGGCAACCTGATCTCTAGAGGGAAAACAGCAACTATTTTTTTTATATCACAGCTGTTCTGTTAATTTTCATAGAAAACAATGAGATTTGAAACAATATACCTAGAAAACTGACAAGAAAGATATTTACTTGATCCAATATCTAAGACAAAGTGTTTCTGCAAGAAGTTATTGCTCTGATCCTGACTAACAGTCAACAGCAGCAGCATTTTCCTGGCTTCTAGGAAGGCTATGACATAAAAGACACAAGTCTAACACATATGCCACCTTAGGGGTGCTCTGTCAGCTCTTCACCTCACCTAGATGGAAAACTTCACAGGAAAATCTACACATTTTTCTCCTCTCACAGTCCTCATTCTTCTGTCATGGATTCAGACCAGTGAGAATCCAAGCAACTCTATCTTCTAAAGAATCTGAAAACTCACAGCAAGGAATGCTTGACTCTATTATGGTAGGCAAGTTGCTTAGATTAACCAGGTAGCTAAGCACCAGGAATGCTCCTGTTGATTAGTATTGCATATGTGCTCCTTAAGGCACAGGCATTTTTCTTTTCCTTCCATCACAGTAAAATGACAAAAGTTTTAGATATAAAATACTTCTTACTCTTCTTTACAACTGAAGTAAAGTCTTCCACAACTATAATCATAGTTTTCTTCCTTTCTGCTGCAGGTATCACTGTCAGGAACACAGCTGAGGTGCATGAAATTTAGGATTGTTTAGTATTAATGGTTTAAGGATATAAGTTCATCTCCCATCAAAACATGACACCTGTCAATCTGCACTACTCTTCTCTAGAGCCCTAAGAAACCTAGATTTTATTTGTTTTAGAGATATTGAAAACAGTCTAAAAAGTGTAATACACTACTGCATCCTGACAGTTCTTTTATTCTGTGTGTAAACTCTACTAGTCAGCAGACAGGACTAGGGCAGCTCTTTGCTCACAGTAGGAGACCCTGTGCTAGACTAAGAGTGTAAACACTGCAACAGAAGAGTCCTTGTCAATGAAGATCTATTTCTCTGTAGTCAGTCTAAGGTAATTGGCTTCCTTCTGCAGACTTCTTATAGGTAGCCATGATGGGGATCCACCACAGTTCAAAAACTGCAAACAGAGTCAGTACCAAAACAACTGGCCCCTGTGACTCTTGCTCCAGTGAGAAAAAGCTCTGCCACATGTAAGTTAGGCCTAAGAAACTGTATTTTTCCAAAAATTCAGAGTTGACTAGATACATGAATAGACGCACACAGTGTTTGGTTGTTCATTATACATGCACATGGATGAGCTTGTTCTGAACACTTAAAATTTCAACTCTACTACCAGTGTATTATTTATAACTCCAGAGCATTTGTCAAGCCTTGCAGATGCCTGAAAAGAAGGGCTGCATAAGCACAGGAAAGGAGGTAATGCCGATAACTATGTGCTAAAAAGCCCAGAAGAACCATAATACAGTTCTGGGCAATTTAAATATTCATTCTTTCCTTGTTAACATAAAGTCTCTCCAAGTCCAGTTTCTCAAACAAGAGATGAAGTGGCTTATATAGCAGTTCTTTAGTGAGATAGAAAATAATTACAGTTAATCTCCCAATATACAAAAGGGTGGCTTCCCAACAGTTAATAAAAAGCGGTCATTAGGAAAGATGAGAGTACTGCTGCCAAAATGAACTTAAGAGAAAGCACAAAAATGTCTAATTATCCAATTAAAAATCTGCACTGAGAGATACTAATTTCTCAAGCAAGGATGAGCAGAACAAGTTATGATTGTATGTCTCATCCTGGAGGAAAGGAAATATAATCATTCACGTTTCTTACAGACCTACCTTGCATAGTGCTTAGGAAGCTGAATGCTTTTGCTTCCTTATCAAGAAACTAGATGACATGATGTTGGCTCTATGAATAAAAGGATAATGCTACTATATGAAGACAGAGGAACTAAAATATTTATATTTCATTTTTTAATCCTACTGGGGATCTGTGACTCTTCAGATTGTTCTAATATGTGACAGACAAACTCTTTGCCATCATAAATTAATATGATTCAGGATTGCACATCTAAATGCACCCAGGGTTTGACCTTGCATTTCTGAATTTTTAGGGGTCTCTACAGTACTCCAAAACATAATTGTATTATGCTGACAGAGTGCTTATAATACTCCAGAGGATCTGGCTGATCTTCAGAAGCACATCTCTACCTCAACTAAAATAGAGAATTAAGTAGAAGATGATCAGTCTTTGTACTTAATATTCACAGCTTTCCTAGTTTCTGGCTGTGAGAACCAGTGGTGACTGTATTAATAAGAATTTTCTCCTATCGCATTAGAAGAAACCACATAATACTTTTACTTGACAGTTCAGGTTAGGACAGTGCACACTAAGCTGGAACGAACGGTAGGGTGGAGGGACTACAATGAAATAACACTACGTTTTTCCCAAGCCTGACAAAATGTCTCTATCGCTGTTAAAAGAGCATTTGAACACTGCCTTCTCCTCATTGTTACCTAATGCAACGAGTTAACAAAGAAAACAAGAAACTAATAGAAGTCACTTTTCTCTCCAGAAGAAGGATAATTGTTGCAGAAATAAGAAAATATTACCATGCCTAATAATTCAAATTCCAGTAATTAAAAGCCCAATAAAAATTGTCCAGGATTTCCACACAAATCTTACCATCCGCCTGCAATAAAAACCACGGAGTGTATCTCTGCTTCAAGTTTAAGTCACATGAAGGAGATGTAAGTAGAAGCAGTTCAGCAAATTAAAGAACCTTGTACATCAAGATAATGGGGGTGTTTTCTCTAAAAAAGAAGTACATTATCTTATAAATTCCTGAATTTATTCTCATTATTAATAAATAAGACCCTGTCAAAATAAAAAGTTGTGTGATTCCATAGATACGCACAGTCTCCAAGCATAACATTGAATGTGTGGTGGTGTATGTAATAGAAAGACCTTTGAGCAAAGTAAAAAAATCCTGGTAACCGGCAAAAAGGTACCATGGTGCAGATAGCTTGGTCACATTTCTTATCCAGCTTGCCTGTGTGGACTTCAAAACCTGTATTGGGTGTATGTAGCAAGATTTTGGAAGTGGGAAGACTGCAGAGGAAGTCTTTGTGGGAAGAGGTCAGAGGCTGCCCTATGCTGGACACAAATGGTTCCAGATGGTTCTGTAATGGACTTGTTGCAGGTCAAAGCTGAGCCCATCAGCCAAGTTACTGGCACTTTTATGAAAACACATTTAAGAAAGCTACGAAAATATTAGCTAAAGAGAGGAGGAGGAACAAGAGAGTGTACACCAAGATCAGAGGAGAAGGAGGAGGAAGGGGAGGAAGTGCTCCATGACAGATACTCCTTGCAGCCCATGACACACCAGCTTTATACCATGCATTTGGAAGACCACAACTACAGTCACAAAATACATCTCTCAAATTAATGTTAAGCTCTTTATGACAGAGGACAGAAGCAGGCACAGAAGCTGCCATCCTGGTGTGTTATGTTAACCATCCTGCTCTGGCCCCTCTTAACTATATAGCATGTCTGAAACAGTAGGTTATGGGACTGCAAAGGCTCTCAAGATAAATCCTGAATATTGTACATAATGATCCACACTTTAAGCATCATTACAGAGAACAGTTGGAAGACTTGTTCATCTCTCACCCATACTATTTTGAAGGTCAAATATTTTTAAATGCAGAAGTACAGAGAGCATAAGAGGCAAAACCAAGAACAATTCACACCAGAAAACAACAAAGAGGCTTTTAAATGTTACGAAATGGCTTGTTATGTTAGGGTATATTACTCTGGCTGATTGCCACATCAAGGAAGCAAAACAGGGCATGTAATAGTTACATAACTTGCCCCATATTGTCCTGCAAGTGTCTGCTTTGAACAGTGGCTCGGGTGCTTTGGCAGGAGAGTTAATCCTCTGGTCTTGTTTTTGAAGCAGCACTTCATATATAGCCAAATAAGAAAAGGATCTTTATTTTTGTCTGATATTTATATGGTTGCTTTCCTTTAGTAATTAGAAGTTCTCTTTTAGGATATTAATTTGAAATACTAACTAATTTTTTTTTAAGTCTGGGAGCACATTATCAGTAACTGGCATAAAGTATCAATAGGCATTTCAGTATCCAAAGATCTACAAAAGTGGAACAAATATTTAAGGGAGGAATGCATAAAAAGAGGGTTTAACAGCAAGGATTAATTATTGTGAGATCAGTTTCCTCAAGACAGGATTTTAAACATTCAGACTCCTTGTTCCAGACACA
The DNA here is from genome assembly GCF_017976375.1 of Cuculus canorus. NCBI lineage: Eukaryota > Metazoa > Chordata > Aves > Cuculiformes > Cuculidae > Cuculus > Cuculus canorus. Next base: position 117,664,010 of record NC_071402.1, read on the forward strand.
TTTACAATAAAAAAAAAAAAAATGAAAGAATCAAAAACACATGCCAGAAATTCAACTGGATAACAATAAATCTGAGATTCAAGTGTCACAGTGATTTATAAAAAGAGATTCCTGTGGTAAGAACTGAAGGCCTACAGATTAGATATCACAAAACATAGTGTCTCGGTTCACATGTGGACAGAAATCATTAAAAGCCTCATGGTAACTTCTCTGCAGTACAGCATTTTTTCCATTTTTGAAGCCTCTAATCAGCAAAAAAAACTTCATGTTGTATAAAGTCATAAAGTAGTCATTGCTGAATTCTCTTCTCCTCAGTGATGGATCCCTAAATTCAGATCTGTATGTGAGGATGGACTGAATTTATACTATCCCAAAGCACCCATAAGTTCTTGGTTTGTATTGCATTGCACATTTTGTCACAGTTAATTCCACAACAGAATGACTTAAATTCTTTTGCAATTCTGATGCAACTATTAATGCAGCAGTTGACTAGAAGAATATCTACAAGCAGTCTAGAAAACAGCAAAGAGACAAAAATTAGCCTGAATTGCTAGCAACAGAAAAGCAGTAGAAACAATTCTTTGTAAAATAACTTCTCCTTCCTCAAGGCTATCCCCATTTAGGCTACAAATTCAATTATGGAAAAATACTGCACAATATTTAGAGAAAATTTTTCAAGCATAGGGAATTCTTTGCTGATATTATACTACACAATCTTCAGATTTTTTTCCTACTGAATTAGGTAATGCACTGAAGTATCTTTGATGCTGTACAAGAAACTTACAACTTGAACAACTTGCTCAGATTTATCAGCCTAACTAATATCAGAAGAGTTAAGCTTTGATGAACTATGCTAATAGTTTACAGACAATGTGCAAACAATACCCTCTTCCCCTTTCCCTATATTCAGTTGCTACCAGGAACCATGTGGAATGTCTGGGTGAGGGAGGCAATGAAGAAAAATGCAACTCAAGGGTGATCAAAACCCTGCCAATAAAACTCTCCCACCAATTTCAATAGGCTTTAGAAAATATAAAAATAATTTTCTTTCCTCACAGTCCCTCTTTTCTGTACTGTTTCCTCACATCTTGCTCTGACGCTGTAACATGCAGCTGGTGTCACAGCTAACAGCAGAATGCCTCTTTCCTGTGTTCTCATCTCCCCTTTCATGTTAATCTACCAACAAAATTCACCTTAATTGCAACTAAGCAGTAACAGATCCCATATATTTAAAATGGATATATCTCCCACTTCAGTCCCCAGAGGTTAGCCTCACTCTCTAGCTAGTTCCCTTAGAAGATTTGCTGTTCCAACATAATGTTTTAATAAGACCCAGTATCTACAGCTGCTGGGGACTTAGCATTTACATGCTAAACATCACCCCTCAGCTATTTGATTGGCCGTTTAGTGATGTCCCTGAAGACAATGGTCTTTTTTTAAAAGTTTCATGTTTTGCTGATCATCCCCAAGGCAGCAAATTCTTTCTTACCAGAAGGAATAAAATAAAAGTTTTGCAAAAACACTTTGCTGCAGCATTTGACAAGAACAACCAAGTGCTGGTTAAGGTGCTTGTGAACACTAGAGATGACAAAACACAACACTTCAAGAAAGATACTTCAGAGGTCCACAGGATTTAAAGGTTGCACAGCACTTATGCATGTGGGTAAGAATATACACATGTATAGTGTTAAGTACAGTATTTTTATTTATTTATTTAAGGAAAGGCTGACTGTGTGCCTCTCCCTCAGTTTTCCTAACAATGGATGGGGACTTTGCAGAGCTGGTACCAGACCACCAGAGGGGAAAGACCCATTTCTTCATAAGAAGTGAAGATGAGGTTCATATAAAAGGTACTGGTGGCAAAAAGCATTGCGATTCCCATCAGGTTTGTGCATGCAAACTGCAGTGATTTTTACCACTGTGAAAGTCATGGGAAAGGGAAATTAAGTAGGGTAATGAAGCAAACAGAAGCAGAGAAGGAACATCAACATGTTTAAATTATTGGAAACAAAGATGAGAACACTGTTAGGAGTAAGTCAGGTTTCCACTGTTAATGAATTAAATGCTAGATGAAAGCCTTGTCTAAACACAATAGTTGTGCCATTTTAATTCAAATCAATTAAAAACCTCATTATAGTTGCACAGGTGCAAAGCTCTTTGCAGAGAATCTTTTGTCAGTTTACAACTGGCTTAAATGATTTGCACATATCCACGAAGGGTTGCACCTGTTTAATTAAACTGATTTTAAAACTATTTTAAACTCCTATCTTTTTGCTGAAAAGTATGACTTCTCCCACCAACCACGAGTTTGTACTTCTGATTAGTAATTTATTATCTGGGTGTGTCCATGTGCAGTTTCTTTTGCACAAATGTGGTTTGCTATTCTTTCAATAGCAGACCGAAATCAGCAGTACTTGGTAGCTGAGTTAAGGAATCAGCAGCTCTCATCTGACATTTTCCAGTATGCACCTCCACAACTTTCAAGATGTTCTGGGTTGTACAACCATAACATGAATTCTGTGCTTGGCATTATCCCCTGAATAATTCCATTATTAAGATAGCTTGAAAATGAAATAAGATTTTTTTTTCCTGAAGGCATTTGGTCATTATTTTGCATGCTTCAAACAGGAAACTGGTTTACTATATGCAAGACGGTTCATAATAACTGTGCAAAGTGAAGTCCTCAATCATTCGTGGGCATTTTTGTGAGTTTTTGTGTTCAAAGAAAACACCACACCACACAGTGGAACAAATCAAACCAATTAACCTTAAAATAAATGAGAAGAATGTACTTCAAATACTGTGTTCAATTCTGGGCCCCTTGCTACAAGAAGGATGTTGAGGCTCTGGAACGTGTCCAGAGAAGAGCAACGAAGCTGGTGAAGAGGCTGGAGAACAAATCTTAGGAGGAGAGAACTGGGGTTGTTTAGCTTTGAGAAAAGGAGGCTGAAGGGAGACCTTACTGCTCTCTACAACTGCCTGAAAGGAGGTTGTAGAGAGGTGGGTGCTGGCCTTTTCTCCCAAGTGACACATGATACGACAAGGGGGAATGGCCTGAAGCTGCACTAGGGGAGGTTCAGAATGGATATCAGGAAAAAAATTTTCACAGCAAGGGTGATCCCGCACTGGCAGAGGCTGCCCAGGGAGGTGGTTGATCACCATCCCTGGAGGTATTTAAAAGACTAGTAGACGAGGTGCTCAGGGACATGGTTTAGTGGCAGGTAGGAATGGTTGGACTCGATGATCCAAGAGATCTTTTCCAACCTGGTGATTCTATGATTCTAAGAACACACACGGACAGGAAGGGGAAAAAGGTTAAAAGAGATAGAAGACCTCTTTCCTTGTCAAGCTATTAGTATGGATTGAATGCTATTTTCAGTAGATATATTGTGCATCTCCTTTACATGAATGTACTTTCCATTGCTGTCATGGCAGTATAGTATCAAAGTCACTGAATCCTTCCATCTAACTGTAGGAGTCTATGTATTTCCATCCGTGTGCATTTGTTTGATCCATTTTATTGTAAAACTATTGAGCCTTATTTCATACAAAAATTTAAATCTATTTACAGAAGCTTTTACTATAACTGTGCTTTTGCTGCCACTACATTTCATTGCCCAAGCTCTGAAGTATTCAACAGCACAAACTTTTTAAGGGTTTGAAAATGAATAGGCAACAATATCATTTGTTACCAAAAAAAACTTTACCATTAGTCAGCATTCAAATAAATCACATTCTGTCTCGGCTTGTCTATGCACAAAAAATTGTCTGATTTAGCTCTGACAGTAAAGTCAGAATGATATAACCTCCCTGTTGGATGCAAAAGCCATAGCACTGAAATTTAAAGTAAGCACCGTATAACCTTATCCACACCACCATCTGCAATAATTATTTAAGTAAACCAGATTCCTAATCAAGGAAAGTTAACATTGATACTAAATTTTACATAAAAAGAAGTTTTGTTGTTGTACACATTTTTTCTAGCTGATATGCATCATCAGTCCTTTTTGGCTCCTTAACATCGAGAAAAATGGTCACGGGGGAGAAGAAAAGGCAAACATAGTCTATGTAAAACACTGCCCTTTGAAGCGGCTCCTCTACTGCACCATTAAGCTTGAACTGCTGTTACCAAATCCAGGATCCCAGCTGTAAGAATGGAAATACTGCATTGTCATTTCAGAAAAGTAGACCAGGACTGAGCCTGTTGTAAAATCAGTCAATGTGTTTTAGAAAACATTTGATAGTTGTAAATTTCTAGTCATATTTGCTCTTTGCTCATGAGCCAATTAAAGAAAAAAAAATCCTTCACTTGAAATGCCAGTTGGTCAGCTCATTAGAAAAGCCTCACTGACAACACCAGACAAGGGGCAAATGTCTAACTTAGCTTCTCTCAGACATATTATTGGCCTAGTTTAACAAGAATAAGAAAGAACATGGTATTAAAATAAGCAAACAAACAAAAGCTCATCTATCAAAAAACAGCCTTTTAAGAGTCACGCCCCTACATGACAGCCACTATATTAATTACCGGTATAAACAGTGCAAACCACCATGTATTTCATTTATTTAGCCCATGCTAAGTATCTCAAGTCTTTTAAAACCAGGAAGTCTGCTGCCATTTCAGAATAGAGTGAAGGTCAGTAGGACCATTCAGAAAGCATGGCTGCAAAACTTCACCATTTTTCAGTTTTCTTCACATCCTCATTACAGCTGTGGGTTTCACAAAATATCTGACGAAGTTACAAGTCTCCCAAATAGCATTTTATTATTAAAAGTCCTAAAAGAGAAGTCCCTTTTTTTTTTAAAAAAAAAAAAAAGGCCAAGGTTTCCATTTGTGGTCTCCTGACCAGCCTGGAAGCCCTCCTAGCAGAGGCAGGTGTGCCCAGATGCCTCACAGCTGCACCGGGAGGAGGGCAATGCTTGGCCAGGCCTTACCCAAAGCTACTCCTGAGGGCCAAGCTGTGGCACAACCGCTTGCTGCAGCCAAGCAATTTCCACTGGGGTAATTAATCACTTGAAACTAATGGATGAAAGGCATGTGAGCCCCAAGGGGAGGCACAGCATTAAGAACCAGCTGTACTACGGAAATCATAGAATGGTTTGGGTTGGAAGGGACCTTAAAGCCCATCCAGTTCCAACCATCCTGCCATGTGCAGGACACCTCCCACTAGACCAGGCTGCTCAAAGCCCCAAAGTGGCCTTGTGCTCAAAGTGGCCTTGAGCACTTCCAGGGAGGAGGGCAAGCAAAAGCAGGCTGCGGGGCTGACAGGCAGGTGTCCCCTCAGAGTCCCCTCGCGGGAGGGAAGTGAACCCACCGGGCTGCTCCCTGCCACACAGGCGCACGCCACGAGGGTCGTCGGAGCCGCTACAACCATCGAAGCGGCGCAAGTGGCGAAGGACACCATTCTGTCCCACCCAAAGGAACTACAACTCCCAGCAGGCCACGCGCCAGAGCCCGCCGGGAGCGGGGCCGGCCACGTGACCCGCGCACGCCGCGCTCCAATTGGCGCGAGGCGCCGTCAGTCACCGCCGCCCACGGCTGGCGGCTCGCGCCCCTCCCTCCCGCTGACACGCCCCCCGAGGCCGCAGCTCCGATTGGCCGCCCGGCCCCGCCCCGCCCCTTTTAAATACCTGTCGCTCTCTGACAGGTCGTCACGGAGTTCCTGTCATAAGGGCTATCGCGGGGATCGGCCCCTCCTCCTTCCGCCCTCCCCCTTCCCAGAGCCCCGCCCCCCATAGCTCCTCCCGCGCTGCAGGGCGGCAATGTCAAACCGTTCGCTCGCCGGGGCCTCATGCGCGAGCCCTCGCGCCTTTCCCGCCTGGGCGAGCCCTCCTGCACGCGGCCCCCTCCGCCCGCCAGCGCCGCGCTCCCGCTGTGTCCCCCCCGCCCTTTGCCCGAGGCCTGCGAGCGCTCCTCTCGAGCCCGGACCTCGAGCCCGGATTGGTCCCGCCTCCTCGGCTGCCCCGCCCCTTGCCTGCGCATGCCCGCCTCGAGCCCTTCCCTCAGCTCCCCCCGCCCCCACCTCCGTCGCCGTCACTGGCCCCGCCTCCGGCTCCCTCCGCCCCGCGCTCCCGCGCCGCACTGGGATGGTGACGGCGGCGGCGGGAGGAGGCAGAGCCCGGCCGAGCGAGGAGGAGGAGGAGGAGGTGGAGGAGGCGACGGCGGCTGCGGTGGCGGTGGCGTGGGGGCGGGGCAGTCAGTGAGGAGCACTGAGGGAGCGGGGCGGGGTCCGCCCCTCCCCTGTCCAGCCTCCCTCCCCGCTCGCGCTCCTCCCCGCTCCCTCCCCCCTCCCCTCCCCGCTCCCCGCGCGCGCTCCTCCCTCCTGCCCCCGCCCCTCCCCTCTTTCTCCCCCCTCCCCTCCCCGCTCCCCGCGCGCGCTCCTCCCTCCTGCCCCCGCCCCTCCCCGCTCCCCGCACGCGCCGGGCTGCGCGGCTGCGAGGGAGCCCCGGGTGCAAACATGGCGGAGCCCTCGGCCCCCGAGCACAAGCACAAACCCGCCGCCAACTCCGTGGCGCCACTCGGTAGCCGCGGCGGAGCGGCGGCGGCTGCTGGGGGCCCCCCGTCAGGAGGAGGAGGAGGTGGTGGCGGCGGCCTGTCGGGGGGCCTGTCGCAGCCGGCGGGCTGGCAGTCGCTCCTCTCCTTCACCATCCTTTTCCTGGCCTGGCTGGCCGGATTCAGTTCCCGCCTCTTCGCCGTTATCCGCTTCGAGAGCATCATCCACGAGTTCGACCCCTGGTGAGCGCCCCTCGCCGGACGGGACGGGCAGGCGGGAAAAGACACCCCTTCCTCCTCCCCTTCATCACCTTGGTGGGGACGGGGGGGCGCCCCGCGGGCTCCACCAAGTAGTTCCCGAGGTGGGAAAAGGGTGAGGGGGGCGGCGGGGACGGGCGCTTCGGTGTCCCCGCAAGGAGGGAAGGAGGTTCCCACACAGAATAACGCCTGGTTGGAAGGGACTTTAGGGATCGTCTGGCAGGGAAGCGACGAGGACAGGCGCTTTGGTGCCCCCGCAGGGAGGGAAGGAGGCTCCCACACAGAGTAATGCCAGGTTGGAAGAGACTTCGGCGATCATCTGGCGGGGACGGGCGCTTTGGTGTCTCCTCAGATAGGGAGGCAGGGTGGGAACGCGGTGCGGACACTTCAGGGACTGTCGTCGTTCCCCTCTCCAGAGAATGTCAGGTGGGAAGGGACCTCGGGGGTCGTCTGGTGCAACTTTTTAGATGATGTATAGTTTAAATGAGGGGGCCTAGAAGAAGCTTGTCGAGCTGAACCTTAAAAGTGTGCAGCGTAGAGGAATTGGGTTAGGTTGGGCATTAGGAAAAGGTTCTTCACCCAGAGGGTGGTGGAGCACTGGAACAGGCTCCCACGGAGCCAAGCCTGGCAGTATTCAAGGAGCATTTGGACAATGCCCTCAGACACATGGTGTGAATGTTGGGGCGGTCTGTGCAGGGATGGGAGAAGAACTCGATGATCCTTGTGGGTCCTTTCTAACTCAGGTGATTCTATGACTCTACCGCTTCCCTGGGGAGATCATTCCACTGTTTGACTCCGCCAGAGTTGTGCGGTCTGGACGCGGTAGAGTTGCGGTAGGACGCGCTGCAGGGGGGGAGCACGGGGAAAGTTGTGGAGCTGTCAGGGAGGCGGGGTGCCAGGCAGGAATCGGGCGCTCCAGAGCCCGCCGGTGTGATTGGAACGGTTTTACCAAACGTGACTGACGCCCGGATCCCCCGCGTTGGTCTCCAGATGTGCGGGGCGGCTTCCCGGAGCGGTGTTTCCTAAGAGCCTTCGTCGGCCGGGGAGGGAGGAGGGCGAGGAATGCGCTGCAGGAAGTAATCTTCGTAAAAGTGACTTGAGGGATTACAGTGAAATGGGTGACATTGATTTACTGCCAGGTGTTTCAAAGCCGTGTTTCTGAGCTCAAGGACTTTTTGCTGTTTCCCACGCATCTTGATTTTTCTAAGGATTGTGTTTCCTCTTCTAGAAGCTGTGTGTTCTTTTTCCCTGTTGGAGTGGACTAAAACCATTTTATGTATAAGATCAAGAAACACTGTGCTCATTCCTTGCAGCAAGGCAAAGTGAAAGATGAAGGAACTTGTGGGGCAGTTTTTTTAATGCAAAAACGTGGCAATGAATTTTTATATTACTGGCTATTTCATCCTAGAAATCCGTGGGGTTTTTTAGAACTTTCAGTAGAGTAAGCAGCAGATGACTTTAGAATAATGATTTCTCTGTTTTTAATTTAAAATTTTATGTCTTGGATCTTATTGTTCATTGCCTGAAGGAAGGAGATGCTTCATTTTGAAGTGCATGGTAGATACTCTTGTGTCAAACTTAATCTAAAATTATTACTGAAATTGTACTTATCTGCAAAGCATGCACTCCACTTTGATAGTTTCAAAAGCACAACTTCCTCTTTTTCTGATGTTTTTTTCCCCTCCTTGCCCCCCTCCCTCAATGTAATCCATTCACAAATCATGGCTGAGAGTAGTGGATAGAGAACAAGGAATTGCTTTGTCTTTAAATGCTGTCTGAAGTAATACATGTTTTGTGATGTGAAAGCCAAATATCTCAAAATATCTTCGAAACATCAAGTAATTGCCCATAATTTAAGTATTTTTTTCCATGCAAACACAAATGAGTGGAAGGAATGTAAACATTCTATTAATAAAGTTAACAAGGGGGGTGGCACAGTTAAACACATCTGCAGTGAGACTATTAACCTGGAGTTGCATCCTGGGGACTAGTTTGCAGGTTGTTCATGTCTAAACTTAAGCAAAAATATTTTCTTTTCTGTCACGAAGGAAATTTTTTTTAAGCATACAACTTACATTTCTGTACAGCTCTATCTGATTTTTATAATCAAAGGTCATCCTTGTATGAATTAAAATTTTATAGTGTTGATTTGTGTAACTTCTGTCACTAAGCCTTGAAGGACATAAAAAAGGTGCTGTGGGAGTTAAGTTCATAGCCATGATATGGTTGTGAAGATAAACTTCTGGTTTAAGCAGTGTATGAGTTGATGCAAAGTCATCTTCCTGAGTATACAAAGAGAAGGCATTGCTGCCTATGCTGCTGTGTGTACCTTTGCTAATTAGAGAATAGATGAAGTTGACAAAACTCATTGATTTTAATGCAGGTCTGTGAGAAGTAGTTGAAATGTTAAGAATCATGCCAGTGTCATGTTGCTGCACGCCAGAAATGGTAGAGGCAAATGCACTTAAGTTAATTACTAGGAAAGAGAACCTAAAATGGTAGAAACTAGGTAACAAAACAGAGCTGTCTCTTATTTCAGCAGCAATATTGGTGGAAAGAGTGAAAAATTATGTTGCTTCTAAATACTGCTGAGTAACTAGTTAGGAATGGTTTCTCACAGTTGTAAGGGTCTTACAAGTCTGAATCTAATGTGGGAAAGGAGCTTATGAAAAGAGATTAGAAGCAGTGCTCTATTTTTATTTTTTTAACCACTTCTTTAGCAGCTTGTCCAGGTAAACTGGATTTTTAATTTTTTTTTTCCAGGACAGTGACTGTAGTATTTGGTGGTGAAACAGTTACGTGGTTTTCTCTATTCCTTTGCCTTCCTATGTCAGGCTTGCATAGGTTATCTTGCAGTGTATTGATATGTCATTTATTCTCTAGTATTAATTTTGTGATCAAGGGGGAAAGCTGGGGTATATTTGATAAAATGAGGAGCATTGGGAAAATGTTATTTTTTTGAATGGAAAAATATTGTTGTCTTTAAGATGTGAAAAGCTTTCTCGTCTGCTGAGGAATCTAGTTTTCTGGTATGGACATAGAAATGTGGGAGATCTGGGGTGGAAAGAAAGGGAGTTTTGTCTTGGGTTTTCTGCATATTAATTGAACCAAATACTACTTTTTTTCTTCTAATGTTGCTTTCAAGCTTCATTTCTGACAGTAAAGTTAGGTTTTGATTTGGGGAGTGGGAGGTTTGCTTGTTTTGTAAAATTAGCCTCCAAGTCTTACACCAGTTGGCAGTTCTTCCAGAAATGACCCAAATGTAGTACAGGAGGCCAAGGCAGTAGAGAGAAGACAGCTTTTGCTTTTGATCTCCATTATAATACAAAGCCTGCATGAAGAAAAAATAAACTGGTGGTTTGAAGTCACCATACTGTCACTTACAAATTTGTAACCTGTTCTTTATTACTCAGGTTACTGCGGGTTATTTTTCATACTTAATACCTCCTTTGTGTAGCATTGCCACTTTATTTTGTTTTATTTCTCATGCTTTCTTTATTTTCTATACTTGAGCTGGTCCAGAAACTGGAAAATATGTGTGTTTTTTTGGCAGCTCTTAGGTCAGGTGAGCTCATATGTGAAGTCAATCGGCGTTGACTTGAAGCTGTGCTATTGACAGGCCTCCAGCATTTAACTTCAGGGCTCCATTATGAGGTCAAGAACTTGAAACATGGACAGTGATGGTACATCAAGAGGGATAGGTTTCCTAGCCTATGAAATTTGGTTCATCTGTTGACTGGTTTGGCAGTTGGATGGACCAGGGGAATAATTTGAGTTCTGCAAGTGCCCAGTGAAAGCTTTTCATGAATGTGCAGCAGCATCTTTAAGTCACTTATCAAGAGAGGTCATTCTTTATGTCAGATGTTGCCTTAAATGCCAGCATGGCTGCTGAATAAAGGCAACCGAAATTATGGAGTATTTAAACAGGAACCACTTCTTGCAACTCTAGCATGCCTGTGTGCCATTTCATTTGGCTGCTCCTGTCGTATATATTACACACATAATAATCTATATGCTGCTAACTAAAGCAGTAACAAACTTGGGTACATCAGTAATTTTCAGGGACTGCTATCAAAATAGTAACACTTGTTCTTTTTGCACAGTTGTTATGCTTCTCACACATGTGACTTAATGGTATCTGAATCATTTATCATAGCCTATGACATTAGATCAAACTCTTGTCTTTCCCTGAGAATTAAAACCAGTTACCTTAGTAGTGAAGAGATGCCTTATGCTGGACTGCAGAATCTGGTGTCTGAGCCTTAGACTCTCTGTACGAATTTACATACACAGGATGGAGCACTGGTGCAGTCTTTGTTGGTTACATTTGCCTACCTGTTACTGCCAGGAATGTCTTCTACTGTCCTGCCAGTTGCTGGTACTGAACAGCACTACCACAGTCTCATGTACCTCTTTGATTTTTCTAAACCAACATCATTGATCACTCAAATCACCAGCTTTTTAACTGCTTTCAGTGACCATTGTTTATCATACCTCACTGAGGTAACATAACTGTGCTGCTGGATAGTATGTTTTGGGTTTATATATATATACATATATATGTGTGTGTGATAACAATCCACTTTCTCATCACTGATACCATTAGCTACCATTAGCGGACTTCAGTGAGTGGGTATGAATTTGTGAAAATAAACACAAGGTTGGTGTCATTGCTTACATTTCAGAGGCAGACAGGTCAAAGGAAGTTAGGATTTTGTCTTTGACACAGGTTTTGCTAGGCTCAAATCATGTTTGCTAAATGGATTGCAACTGGTCATTGCTTGCTTACTAGTGTTTCCTCTTGCTGGGCAAACAGGCAGTAGATTACACAGGAAATGCATTGGTCTTTTTGAGGGAAAGCAGCCACTCATCTCCAAACTGCTGTCTTTCTAGAGGCTTTCAACCTATCACATAATCACATAATCTTGTTGAAGATGAGTACATGAATGTGGATCTGTTTACAAACATTACCCAGCCACTTTCATATTCTTTTCCCAAACACTTGGATTTTTTTTTATCTTCAACAATTTCCTTGGGAAAGCATTTGATTCCAGTCCAGTTTGAATATAACCACTTTGGATTGATTTTGAGTTGAATCAAGTAGGTCCAACTCCTTTCTGCCTTTTTTATTATGGGTAGGAAAGATAGTCTAGCCTGGTCTCCAAATCTGATTTAGTGAGGCCTGTGTGTTTTTGAAAGGCAAGTTTAGAAACTTATGTTCTTGTAGAGTAGCCTGACAGGTGTCTTCCTCTTCTTTTTTTTAAGGAGGAAGGTTCGGATCAGGCATCTCTTTTGATCATTTCTATTTCAATATGACGTGTTGAGAAACTCTGTTGGCACAGGTCAGTCTCTGCCTACGGGAGGTTTCTAGATTATAAATCCTGTATGTCTAGGGACTTGAACGGCCTTTCCTTGTTTGGATACTTGGAGGGTGCTGTTTTGAAGCTAAGTACATTTTTCTACTTTTATACAGTGTTAACAGTCAAGATGATGTGCAGTTGACTGTACTAATCTCTTCTACTGCTTAGGAAATTGCAGGAATAGATAAATATTAGAAATTTAATGGAAGGCAGACAATCTGGAAAAAGACCATTGGGCAAAGTTGTAGGCATAGCAGAGACTGCTTTGTGAGTGGGGAGACCTCATGCCAGGTTTGATCAGTTAGACTGATGTAGCTGAAAAGCACTTCACCATTTGACTTCAAAATAACATTCATATAAGAATCTAACCTCTGCTCCATCTCTACTATTGTTTTCTACCATCTTTACTTAACAGCTACTGTTTCTTTCCTCACTTGCGCAACTTCTAATTGGGGTGGAGACCTCATCAAACTTCGTGTGAGTGCAGTAATGGCGTTATGCATGAGAGTGTAGGAGGGACAGTGTTCATAAAGCATGTGGAGAGTGTGGTTGAGTACAGAGACTATCCCTACAGTGTCTTTCTGGAAAACATAGGAGGTGAGACAGAATGCTTGCAAAGCGTTGACTCTTCTGTTGATTTGTGGATAACAGGATGAAACCTGAAAAGGAAAAGGTATTGGAATGTTTTATGTAGGCTGGGTCAAACTGAACTGGCAATTTTAGCTTTTAATGCCATCTTTGGGGAAAAAAAAAAAAAGTCTTCAGCAAATACTCACAAAAACACTTGACTATCTAGAGCAAATGCTATGATGAAAATCCTTGAATGGACTTTTCTTGGCAGATATCCTATTGTTTGAGCAGCTTAATGTGTTCTGTTTCTTTAAAGAGAAGTTTGATTTGTTTACATAAGGTGAGTGTGTTTTATAAGGGTTACTTTTTCTTCCTGTCATTCTCTCTCTAATAGTCTCTGGGTTTGGCAGCTTGTAATCCTCATGTTTTTAAATCTGTCTCCTGTTGAACTGGAGAGGTAAGGGGAGAATAAAAATTTTGGAGAGTAAAACAAGCAGGAAAATTAAAAATTCTACAGGATACTAATAGTTTTGAAATGGGTTGGGGGTAGGCTGGGTTTAGGCTGTTCTGCGGGGATGTCTTCTGATTCAGTGAGGTTATTTCTCATTTGATGTCTAGCTATGCATATGCTGCAGAGTTTCCTCCTTAATTTTTGAAAATTCTGGTTTTGCAGGCCCTTTGAGGTGCATTTGTACTGACATTTAGGGCTAATCCTGAGGGCTTCTTTCTACTTAGCAGAGCCATTAAAGCTGCTGCTTTCTGAGCCTCAGGAGCCTGTACCCTGTAGCGGGGCATGTGCAGATGTTTTTATTATTAATAACTTTTTTAGCAAAACTTCTGTCAATCTTACTACTTACTTGGAGAACAAAGTGAATTTAGGAGAAGTATTACGACAAGAATTGCCATAGTCTTTCTGTGCTTTACATCTGCAGTAAATTTCATAGTTTGTGCAACGGACAGACTTTATTTCTAGCTCTGTCGCTGAGCAGAGATTGTGGTCTTTATCTGAGCTGTTGCTGGGAGTCATACTCAGGTATTTTTAATGTGGGTAGCCGGTAGGTCTGCGCTAGAGAGGTATCATGAAATTGACCCTAATTCTGCACCACACTGTACATAAGTTGAAGCAGCCTGAGGAGTGAATTTAAGAATATAGATACAAACAAAATAGATCAGCTGCTATATTTCTCAACTTACTGCTGCTTTACCGGGGTAAGAGCTTCTTTGGCATATGGAGAATTAAATGCTTCCTATACTTTAAAAGTTGTTGCTATTAAGTGAGGCAATATCCCTGTGCTTTAGAGAAATTGTCTATTTCAAACAAGGAATAACTGAGTGTTTGTACAGGAGTGCTTGTGAGAGGAGGAAACTTTAAAATGCCTGTCTCATATGGAAGACCCAAGTCTGGCCACATATGCTACTTGCTAAAGAGCTTGTCTAATATAAGTGACTGGTGTGTATGGACTGTAATGAGGATTGCTTCTGGGTGTTGCAGTGTTTATTATATTTTCTATGGCAGTGGGTTTATACGGGTTATGTCAGTTTGTTTGCTAAAGAGCATGTTTGAGTTCTGTTTGGCTGATAATCCATGAAGACGGAACTGTAAAACACCTTTTTGAAACTTCCCTTACTTGGAAAAAACCAAACAAAAAAAACTGGGAAACTGCATTGTAACTGAGGATGTCAGTTTAGTTTGATTTATTGAATTTTGGTGGGTGGTGTTAATAGGATTGCTCTTATCTTCTAGATTGTTATACACTGTATCGGTTACATCTATTTAAAGAGTGGCTCACAGTAAGTATGGGCACTATCTATCATGTTTGAATGGTGAATGGATTTTGCAGAAGGGAAAAATAGCATGTAATTATGTAATTTTAAACTGTTCCAGCACGTGTGGCTGGGTAGCCTACATTTTGTGAGTTCTTCGGGTTTTTTTTCAGTCTTCGTGTTCATTTTTTGCTCTTGTTATACTATAAAAGGTAGCCAGCTCCATCGGGTGCAATTGAAAGGAAATCTAGGTATGGAAAGCACCTCTTTGAGGATGCAGCTGACTGGGAAGGCCACATATTGAGCAGAATACTTGTGTGCTATAGCCAGAGGATTAAAAAATACAGCAATGCATTTTCTTGATGCAGAAGCAAAACATAATAAAACAAGCCTGGTTGTCCTGAATACTTTTCTTTGTCTATGTTTATCCAGCTTTTTTCTGTTCTGTAGTCTGTTGTATATATTGAATGTGCTTCCTTCCTATTCTAATCTTATCCCAAGCAGTATTTGAAAGTTCAGTTGAATAACTTAGAATTTCATAAATATTATTTGGAATGTATATTTTGATAAAGACAGTTTCATATTCACAGTTGAAAAATTTAAAGTTTATCATTTGGATATTAAAGCCCTTTAAAATGCATTTAGTTCTTTCTCTGGCAATACGTAAAATGCTTAAAGTTGGAATTATTCTAATTTAGAAAGTGAAACAAAATTTTAGCTTCACCATTATTATGTTGATGTTAACAATGGAAATAAATAGGCATCTTTTTGGCTCACTTTCCTGTAGAACAAGAGTCACGAAAGCCAATGCAGTGTTTGAGTTTTCCAAAAAGTTGCATAATGCTGCTGTTTTGACTATTTTGTCTTATACAGGTGACTAGGGTGATTTATCTGATGTCAGATGTCTGAAGTAATATTTGAAAACTGTTGCAAGTGTCTCACTATTCATTTTACTCTGTAACAGGTTTAATCTTTCATTTGCCAAATGGAAAATGGATTTTAACACTGGAAAAACTAACTTAAACATTTGCCACAGTATCTTAATTTGTGATGTCTCAGGTCAGCTAGTAATGACAAATGTAATTTTTCTGCTGTGGCTAAACATGTTCAGGAGCCAAGGAATTTTTAGTGCTTTAATTTTGTAATCCACCACTTCTTCATGAATGCTCCCTCCACCCTCCTGCAGTGAAGACCAATTTTTGCTTGGGAGAAGACTGGAAAATGTTTTGTGTCAAATGTGTCATGATTGTAACTGTTTCAGTGTTGAATTTTATTTTATAGCTTCTGCTTTAGTAATTCAATTTCAACAGTCCTTTTTGCCTTATGCGTCCATCATACTCTGGTTTCAGCACATGATTCTTAGGCACGTCATGGTTGTTGGTTTGTGATAGCATGTTCCATACAGTGCTGTCTGCCGTCTCCTTTCAGGATTATCTTCAAGAAGAAAAAGCCAAGGAACAGTTTTAGATGTTGAATGGTACTTTTACCTGGGAAGTTAAGCAGTGAATTTTGCTATCTCAGTATCTAATATGCTGTGCTGGAGTACCAGTGGATATCATTTGCATGTTGGGAAACACATAGATGGTGATTCCGAAGGTACCTCCAGCAAGTTGCTGTGGCTGATAAGACAGTGGTTCGGAGTGTTTTGAGTAAAGTCTGGCTCTGAATATCTACAGTATCACAAGGTGCTGCTGAGCTTGCCTTCACCAGTATAAATTTGCCTTATTTTCATCCAATTGAGTAGTTCCCCTGAATTTCCTATCACCTGCTGGACATTTTGTGAGATAGTTTTCTGCTGCTTTAACAAGCTAAGGTATCTCGTGGAAATCTGATAAGTGCAGGTGTCAGGATCTGCAGGTGGATGCAGGGAAAGGGAGACTCCCCTTCTCCAGTGGCAATGAGCACATCTTGTAGTCTCATCCAATCTCAAATATCCATGAGTTCTCTGACTAGTAGAACATGGGTTATTGAGGGATGAACACTTCAATATTTTCTGCTAAAGCTCTTCTGCTGTGCTGTAACTGTTTAGAAGTTCTGCCAGAAATAAGATTGTTACTGCTTAAATGGTTGTGCAGGATGTTGGGGATGTAGAGCCACATGCCTTTGCATCCTTTTTCTGTATCAGGAAGGCTAACTCTAGTTTTCCAATTTAAATGCACGTTTGTGGGGAGAAAGTTGAGAGGACATACAGTCTGGTGGGATTTGAAGCAAAGTGAGGAGAAAGAAGACTTGGAATTGTGTGACCTGAGAACTATCTCCTGAGAACTTCTGCTAGGTCTTTCCTGACAACTCTCATGTATCCCTGGCAATGCACCTCTTTTCAACCCTGCCTGAATAGCAACTGATCCTCTTGCTTTAGTATCCTTCTTTGCCCGTTCCTTTTCATGCATAACCAGACATTCATTTTACCTTAACCTGTTTTATCTGGCAGTGGAGCAGAATGGTACCTCAAGTCAGTACTTCTTATTTAGCAAAATGAGGTTAGAAGTTGAATTCATCCCTTTTACTGCTTGCTACTATCAAATAGAAGGGTTGTAGCTACCAAACCAACTGTGGCCAACTGGTGAAGGAGGTGATATTTTTTGGAAGGGACATGCTTCCAGACATATAATACACAAGGCAATGGTGGGTGTAGTCTGTAAATGTTTCCATAATAGCACTTGTGACAGAAAGGCATCACAGCTTTGAAGCATATGTGTGTAATATTAAGCCTAGCTCATCTTGACCGTGTTGCCCCACTTCTGGATTTTTATTGTATTTTATTATTTCAAAAGCCACTTTTAAGTTCACTTTTAAACATGAATTAGACTTTACTGAAGTGACAAAGGAGCACAGTGGAATAGTTTGGTAGCTACAATATAGTAAAATACTAGGAATTCCATCACGTAATGGGAAAGCAAACATGTAACTTTAATTTCACATTATACATGGCTGGAATTTAATTATAAATACTTTCTTAAATGCCGAGCACTACAGTCACTGCAGTACACAATCTCTAGTATTTCTGTGAGGATACCTAATAAAAACTAAATAAACTTTTGTTTTTAAAGTTCTGTTTCTTGTGCATAGTCTTCAAAGAAACATTGGTAACTGCTAGGTATACTTCTTAACAGGTTGAATTAAATTCAGTGAAAACTTGCATTTTTGTTTTGATATAGGTTTATTTGAAACAGTATGAAAGATATAAAATAAATATAGCTAATAACTGATTTTTAATTCTGCTTGCCACACTTATTTTGGAATAAAGCGGACATTGAAAGTGAATCAAGAATGCAGAATATAATTAGAAAGATAAACTCCACTCTGTGTATTGTAGGGAAGGATGAAGACTGCATTCGGTTGGTATCTACTTTCCTGATCTTTTTTGATTTTATTGGTGACATCGTGTTCCCACATCAGTTTCCTCCAGTATGAGAATATGCAGTCACTTTGCAAGCAGCTGGAGGTCTTTCTGACCTCAGCTGGAGACCACCATCTCTTCTGTTGGACTGTAGTAATAGATCATGTGAGTACTCCTAATCTGATTCAGAGAAAAATCAGGTGAAATAGTTTAAATTGTCTTTAGAGAGGTTTGCTTTTTAGCTGTGATTTGAACTAATTTGTCTAATTTGGCACAGAAGCACTCCTTTTGACTCAAAAAGCTCAGTTGAAGGATAACTGCTACAGTTAAATTTGAGTGTGCAGTTCGATACAAGGTATCTTGGAATTGTGTATCTCCCCCCACCTCTTACTCCTCCTAACCTTTTGCATTTTGGGCCACATTAATTCCTTTTCCTTTTCAGGTTTATTTGATTAGGGCATAGTTAGATCTACCTCTAGGTTTTTGTTTGCTTAGGTCTGCAGTTGCCTATGTATGTACGTACCAACAGCAGAAAATTGCCTGATGAATGCAATATTTATGCCTGTGTCAAGTTACTGAAGGGTTAAGCAGAATTTGAGCAGACATAAAGTTAGATGAAATTAGGTCTTTAACCTGGATTCAATCACCGGACAGATATTGTTCAAGTTAGACAAACTCTCTGATTCTGCTCTGATGAGGCTTTGTATTATCCAGTCTGAAACATTAATTTTTATTTTTTCAACATTCATTGTAGTAAAAAGTCAATATTGTAACAGATGGAGCTGAACAGGTGCACTATGAGAGGTTCTGCTTCTTGGGCTAAAAATGATATACATTCAGAAAGGACGATTGAAAGAAAGCATAGTCAGATAATTTGGGTAACCAAAGCTAGATTCAGGAGGAAGAATAACAGCAGGTGCATTAGGAGGTGTACTAAAAAGCAAATGCTTAAGGAATGTTGGATGAAACACCACCTTCTTTTAACTTGCTGAACTGACTCAGACTGAAGGCATGCAAGCATAACACTTAAGAATTTTTTTAATTTCTGTAAACTAACGAAAAACTATGTTGACATAGTCTGTACAGAGTGGTTTGATATCTCATGTCTGATTCTGGCTGGACCTACTCTTCCTAATGTTACACAAGTTCAAGCAACAGGCTGTCAGTAATTCAGGGGAAGAACACAGTCATTTCTAAAGTAGTAGCTAAAGCTATTCTACAGTGCTATAACTGTTTAAATGTTCTGCCAAAAAGAAGATTGTCATTACTTAAATGATAATACGGGATATTGGGAATCCTGAGCCTTTCTAAAGGCCCTATGTACTTTTTACTGTTTCGTATCTTACAGGGTAGAAGCAAGCTGCCAGGCCACCTTGCGTCTGGACAAATTCCTTAAAATTCCAATTAATGGGAACTTGTGAAGTTGGTTCAACTACATCTTGGTGTCACTAGTACCCCTATGGTTGCCACTGCACTGTAGCGTATAGATGACTTTATTATGTAATAAAGATGATGAGTGATGACCTTACCACATACTCATAAAAAATTACAGTAACCACAGTGATCAAGAAATATCTATTATTTTACTCTGTATTTCAGACTATTACAAAAATTATTATTCTTTTCTGCATACCTATTAGATTTTGCTACAGGATAGAAGGTGGTATCTTTGAGATCCATTTAATAATAGTTCCCTGTATTTGTTTAGGTGTTATATGTTGGTTTGTTCTATAGAAGATGACCGTGAAAAAGAGTGCTTGGGAGCTAGCTGTCCTCTGTTCCAAGTTGCTTCTTGTGAAGCAGTCATGACATTGATTTCTATTATCACATTTCTCACAGAGAACATATTTTGCTTCTTAAAATATATTATTCAGCTAACTGCCTTTTGCATTCCATCCTGCTGACCAGATCCTCGTGTACTGCTTTCATCTCAGAAGGTCCTGAAGTTCAGCTGCCTCCATGTTAAAAACCAGTACAGCACGAATGTCTTGTCTTCTGGAAGAAACATCCTTCTTGAACACATTTCTGAATTTGGTGCAAAGCCTTCAGAGTGGCAAGATTCAAGGCTAACGTGCCACAGAGTAGCCCAGTAGCACTCAAATAAAAGCAGATATAAGACTATGGGGCGTTTTGAATTTGTGGAGTTCGTGGTAGTTAATATGGTATTGAGCAGAGAACTGGTGCCTCTCAAGAAGTTGATGCTGTCAAAAGATAGGGAACCAAATATAGTGTGGTATCTGCAGTGAATTGGAGAAGAAAATGAGCATTCAATTCTCCTGTACGGGAATTTTGAATGATTCTGTTTGCATCGTGTCATTGAAACCTCTTGAGAATTTTGACTGTCCCAAGAAAAAATAGCATCATCTCTTTCTTCTGAGGTCTAAAATATTGTTAAATGTTATGAATGACAAACCTCACTTGTGAAGTATGTCTTCTAGTATTGGTAAAACTACCTGTTTTCTTAATAATTTGCCTTGAGACATTCAACAGTTCAAAAGCAAGAAAGAAAGATTCATGAAAAAGCCTAATCCCTCAGCAGAAGTGTCTGAAACTGTAGGCAGATATATGGCCACTATGGTGATGATGGAGAGCATATTGTGGCTTCAGATGTGGTTCGTTGTGTGAAAAGTACAAGCTGTGGTCATGGAATGCTGTAAAAAGCTTGCAGCTCTTTAGCAAAAATATTGAAGATGCCCTAGGCTCTCTGAAGAAGTTAGAGTGACTGTATGCTCCCTGTAGAATTTCATATCATTAAGGTACTGGTGGCATGCGGTTCCCAATTTTAGCACTTGCTAAGCATGACATATTATTGTAAGCAGCAAAAATACCATGCCAAGTAGTGGCAGTAGGAACACTGTAATCCTTCTTAAACACATTGGGGACGTTCTGATATTTTTAGTGGTTTATTCTGTAACCATTCTGGTCTTCTTCAGGATTTCCACTGAGCGTGGTTGAATGTTGGACCTAAAAAAATAGTTGCCCTTCTGACTGTGCCATCCAGTTTTGTTTTGTTTTTTTAATTCCTGGGCTTCCTACTGTTCTTCCATAGGGGAGTATTCCAGTGTTATTAAGAACAGGAAGAGTTCTGTTGCTTGGCTGGATTCTAGGAACAGAAATTACTCCTTCCTTTGACTCAGAATGATAGTACTGTTGTCAATTTTCTTACCAAACGTTAGACTTTGGGATGACAGCTTGCAGGACGTGTACTTCTCTTTTCAAATGGCCCTACCTGCAACAAAGGCCCTAAAGATCAGTTGCGCCTCTCTAAATGTGGGACACGCTTGGAAGCTTTCACTAACTACTTCAAATTAGCTTGGGCTTATCTCAGAATACAAAGAATAAGGATACATATGTATATATAGAGAGATAAAATAATGAAGAATAAACCATCAAAAAAATCCACATTTAACCCCCTAAAATGATAGAATTTAGGACAATATTAAATTCTATATCAGCCAAAGCTTTTCTTTTACCTTTCTCATGGACTTAATATCTTTTTCAATTAACTTTTTCAGTCAACATCTTGTCACAGTTCTTACATGTAGAACATGAGTAGGGTTAATGTGTTCATGGGTCCTGGATGTTTGTTGTCCAGTGAGGTGCAGAAGCTCCAGATGAGTTTGCAAAGTGGTGATCTCTTGCACATAAAACTACGGTAGATGTGCATCTAGAGAAATTTCAGAAAAGATTTGTGGACACAAGTACTTGATTACATATAAATATTGTAGTTGGGGACAATTAATGCAGTATTATCTTTGTTTGTATTAGATTTAAGACCTAGTAAAACCCTTCTGCTGATATCAGCCTAAGTAAAAAAGAAAGGAACATTAGCCTTTCCTGAAATAAAGTTGCTTGGTTGCACTTCCATTTTGCAGAGTTGTCAGTCACGCACGTAGAGCTCAGTGTATTCTTACTCTGACATGTGTAACACCTTGGGTTTGGCTTGTGGATGGTAGGAGAGGTTCTTTACCTGCCATAAGTTATTTTGTCTACAGGTATTGCTGGTGCAAAATTCTGACCTTGATTGGTTGAAACTGGTTTAAATGTCCCTACATATTTTCCAAGCTTGTAAACTCAACCGAAGTAAACATTTTTGTGAAGAGAAATACTGCTGAAGTGCATTGAATTCATTATATATGATTGATGGGGTACTACCATTTTAAAAACCATATGCATAACTCATTGTGGTAATTGCTTATTCGTAGGTAGAGACTTCAGAATAAGACTTTCAGGATGTTGTGCTTCTAGTATAAGGTGTTTTAAAATTTGATACAAAATACTGCATATATGTTTCTTCATTTTAGTGGAAGTTACTGAACTTTTTCATTAGGCTTTCCTTGAAAGTGTTACACTGAATAATTTCTTGCTTTGGATGCAAAGAGTATGTCGGATATGGAGTCGATCTGCAGCTATCTTCTTCAAGAATCTAGACTTGCTATCTCTAATTAGATGCTATATGGCAGAATTGATTCTGTAATCTACATTTGCATTAAGAACTGACTCCTAGAATTGCTCAGATAGCTCGTAATGTTTCAGTTAGTTTGTATCGTGTCATTTCTCCAAGTTTGCAGGTGTGAAAATTCTGTGCATCTGCAGCTGAAGACTTTTAGAGCACAGAAGTGTTTGTAATTGCAGGCTTAGAAAATTTTCAACAGATTCTTCTAGTAAGGAGATTACACGTTCTCAGATGGCTACAGAATGCCAGATAGAAAGTCTAGATGATGGGCAACAGTAACATGAAATTGATAGGGTTTTAGCCAGTCAACAACATTCCCACAAGGAGCAACACTGATCTTGCGCTGTCTTGTAAAGGGAGGGTCAAATTAATTCTTTTGCCATCAGTGTAATTTGCCTTAAATATTTTTAAGATCTGGATAAAGTAGCTGCATTGTTGTTACATGTGTTCTTTTCATTTATGTTCTTACTTTTCTCAAGAGGCTGAATTTTATCTGATTGTTCATCTTAAATAGTACTTTTGTCAAGGAAGTACTAAACTTAGGAATGTCAAAGCCAAAGATGTCTCCCTATAAATATAGCAGTAATTGTTGCTGGGAGAAGTGCTGGAGAATTCTATAGCTCCTGCAAAGAGCGAGTGATTCCTGTGAATAGTATTAACTAATCATCTTGCAGCATTACCTTGTGTCATCAAAAGAGTAGTTCATAGGGTGGAATGAAAATCAAACCCAGGCATGAACAGATAGTTCAGATTATTAACAGTACATAACACGGAACTGAAAACTTTATAGGCTTTATTTTGGAAGTTGCCTAGTTAAGCTTTCCAAATTAATGTTGCTACTAAAAAAAAATATGCCTCTGCTCAGTTATTTTGCTGTTGCTGCTTGTGCTCTGTTCTGTGCCGAAATTGAAATATGCTTTGGAAATGAGAACCAGATCTTTGTTAACTCATCATCTTCAGTTGTCTCCTGAAACAACTATAATGTAGGTATTTCCAACAATGCCTCAAAATTAATGGTACCATGCATACAGTGTTTTTGTGATCATTAAGGCATCTCCCAAAAGGTTCAAACTACAAAACCAGGCTAATCTTATGGTTGGGACTTCAAATTCTGAAATGTACAAAGACTTAGGATTGTCTGATGATTCCTTTAAAGCTTACCTCATAGGAGGAGAGAGTTCAAACTACAAACCTGACAGAAAGAGGCAAGGAGAACAGCAGAGCATCACTTTTCTTCCCAGAACATCAGCTAAAATAAGAAAAGTCAACACTTACTTGTGTTAGTCAGGTTCTGAAGAGCTCTTCTCTGCTGAATGTTAGCAAGCGTGTATCTTCTTTACAACATAGACGAGAACTTGAATACTTTTCTCAGTCTTTCAAGCTAAGTTCTTAATTAGGCATGTGCTTCGCATAATTTTGTTCTTCATTCTTCTCGGATCTGTCTCAAATTGTCTTACCTCAAAGGGATGAGGGAGGATGATAGGGAATCTTGAGAGATGGATGAACAGTTCCCATATGTCAAGATAAGGTCAGTGCGAGGGTCATAGCTTGAAAACGGGATCCTTTCCTCCAGTCTGGTCCTGTCACATAGTACTGCATCCTATTTAGTCACTGTAACCAGCAGTGCACTATTCTTCCTGCTGCTGGAGATGGAAGAACTAGTGAAGGTAGTGACACACAAGCTTAAAATGCAATCTCTACTGAGCACTGGCTGTTCTTGCCTTCATTCTGACTCCTCCTGCAGCTGTAGCCCCTAAATCTCCAGCATGCTGGCAAAGGCAGCGCTACCCCTGATATTTTCAGGGCTGTTCTACACCCCTATGAAACCTATAGATACTGTAACGGTACTGCTGTAGAAATACAATACTGCTGTGTTGCCTTTCAAACACAGTTTGAAAAGTACAAGAAGAGGGTTGCGTGGCTGTTTTTGCAGTACTTACTGTCTGCTAGCAGCTCTCTCCATTCTGGCTGTGGGAAACAGTTTTACAATGTTCAGGCTTGTGGCTAAAGGAGTAGAGCACTTTGAAGTGGATAAGTGGTAGCAGAGCATAATAGTGACTTCGTATGATTGCTAGACCATACTGTTGTCTTGTGTTCTGCCCATTGCTGCCTCTTAGTCACTGTCTGAAGCTGTTTCTGATGTGCAGCATTACTCATCAAGCTTGTCCTTACATATATATGTATTTATAGTGACATTTTAACTTAATTTTGTGTGCAGGTTACCTAGTGGAATGGGCAGTGAATGAGGTTGTTTTTTAAAAAAAGTCAAAATGAGATGCTGTAGTTAAGCTTTTAAATGTAATACAGGTTTCTGTGGTCAGGTTATTTCTTGTTCTTGCCTACAGGTCTTCTCACTGGGAAGAATTAATGTACCTATAGTATTGCTGATAATTTCTACCGTAAAGACATGCCTGGCTGTTTCTGCATGCTTTTCATTTGTAGCAAAAGTAACAAAAAAAGATTGCTTTTTGAAAGAAGTCATTAATAGATTTGTATCTATCCAGAAGTATATTAGGAGGGAAGATTAAATTCTTACCTCTTAAATGATAGAAATACAGCGCTATTATGTTGCCTTTCAATTTTGGTTGATATTTCATCTTATTGAAGACTTAAGGCCACATAACCAAAACACAAGACAGTTGCTCACATCTTTCTGAGGATGGTTGTGAAACTTGACGAGTTCAGAACAGTAGGAGTCAATATGTATCATACTAGCCTATTTCATTACAACTAAACTTTTAATGCTCCAAAAGTAAACATTAGTCATACTTTTGTAGCCTCTGTCAGTTTGAGTCATTGTTTAAAAGTTTGAAAGTAATCTATATTAGTAAATCTTTCTTGTTTCCTTTTTTTTTTTTAAATTCTAGGATAACAGTCCTAGGATAATCTAGGACTGGATTTTCAGTGCATTTTAAGTCTGGTCCATAGCTGGCTGCATTGTATGCTTCCTGTGTAACACAGAACTCCTACTTTGTCTTGTGCCATGCTGCATGCACTTGGCATTAAACAAATTAACAATGGACTTTGTTGTATTAAGATAAGAGGCTAATTTTACAGGTACAGCTTTCATAAATGACATTGTAGTTGACAGTTCAGAACTGGAGAATTAATTCACATTTAGAAATGTAGTCAAATGGGAGTAGTTGCAGGCTTATTAGAAATAAATGTTCACATTGCTGTTTGATACAAACATTTCTAGGTCAGAATGACTGATGTTTATGTGAATTTTCTGACATAACCATGACTAATTACTTTTGAAAGTCCACAGTTTTGTCAATTAACGTATTCTATATAACTGCTTATTTATCATGTAAGATAGTGTTCCTGAGAATACTGCAGTCTCTACTTATTTTTAATGTTACTTGACTAATGCTGTGATAGTTCAGAGAGAGTGGTAACATGCAAATTTGCAGACATCTGGACTTGAATTTCAATTCTTTTTGTTCTTTCACTGTGTAGATGAAGAAATCTGCTCATGACCTCTGTGTGATTGTACTTCAGATATTAAACTTGTCGTACTGGTTAAACAAGTAGGAATGTGATTTATTCTCTTGAAATGAATTAGCTCGAAGTAAACCTGTGATATTTCAGGAATCCGAGATACCCGTAAGAATTTGATAGGGTTTTAAAATTTGTGTTAGAAGTGATGCGTGTTACTGACCTAAGTGGATACTTGCCCAAATTAGACAAAATGAAAGATACACATAAGCTTTCTAATCTGGAATACTAACTATCTTTGGAAGTATTTCATGGTGGTTTGCTCATCTAACCTGTTGTCTGTTATGGTATTCCATTTAGTCAGTTGAACTTCTACTTAAGTAATGAATGTAATCTTTAATACTTCAGCTAATGAATTTCACACTGTTATGTAAATTCTAATTAGAATATCTATTAGGAGGGTTGGGCTTATGCATGTTGCTTGTTCTAGAAGTGATGCTCACCCAGGCTTTTCTAAGCCTAAATTTCTACAAAACTTTAAATTTCAGTATCTGTAGACTTGTTAGTTTGGCTTTTGAACAGTTCATGAAGGAGTTGGAGTATTTTGGGGTAGCTGCAGTTTTTCTCACAGAAGTTTCATGCCTAATTTGAGAAATCAGTGGACTTTGTAATTGTTGAAAGGTTTTGCTATTTGAAATTTGAGAAGCTGGAAAAATTATGTGCCATAAAAATGAATGATAAATGCCTTGATGGTTGATGAGATACGGGCAATGTGGAAGATTGAGCTGAAGGTATGCATAGGAGAGCAAGAAATTTTCTGCAGCAGAGTGTGTGCTAACTTTGAAGATAAAACTTTATCTACATAGATTCTGTGTTGTATAGATTGTCATTGATAGAAAGAAGAGAATATGTCAAGGCCATTAGATTGATAGTGAGAACAAATACAGTGGTTTCCTTTATTGCGTATAATTACATGATGTCACCTCTCAGTGTTAAATGAAATAGAGCAGCAGCAGATGTACTGGGTCTCTATGCTGTCTCAGAATGGGAGTCTTGCATCGATTCTTCCGTGATCTTAATTCTGCTTAAGTGATATTCTGTATGCAGTAAATAATTGGTAGATGGACTTCATTTGTAAATTAGCTTTAAAAAGGAATGCAAAAAATGACAAGAATGTGTCAGAGTGATAAACTTCTCAATGTTTACAAAAAAACCCCCACAATCCAAACTGTAGCATTTCATCTGTATATATACACTTGCTGTAGCAATGAACCATACAGTGGTTAGTAACTGAGAGCTTAGTAATTTACTTTAAGTTGCCGTAGATTGAAAGGACCATTGTACTAGTCTACTAAGTAGGATGCTGAAGTTTAATTACTTTCTGGGTCTTAGAAAACAGGTGACAAGGTATGCTTAAAACTTAAGTTCTTGATTTTTATCTTCCCTTCTCCCCGCCCCCCCCCCCCCACTTTCTTCTGTTTCTTTCTAGGTTTAACTATAGATCAACACATCATCTTGCATCCCATGGGTTTTATGAATTTTTAAATTGGTTTGATGAAAGAGCATGGTATCCACTGGGAAGAATAGTAGGTGGAACTGTAAGTATTGTAATAATAACTTAAAGATGACTATGCAATAAGTTTTTTGGACTTTCAGTACAAATTGAACATTGAGAAAAGGAGAATCTTAGTAAAATATGCTTTTAATTGTCAAATCGCTGCAGAGGGAATAGCAAGATGTTTTTAATTTTTAGCTGCACGAACTAAATCAACATACTTTAGTCTTTTTTCAGTAGCATACTGTGAACAAGAAATACAAAACTGAGTTTTACTTCCTTACACATGAACTTCTAATAATAATATATAAGGGAATTATGTCTCCTGTAATTCCGGTATGTGGAATGAAAAAAAAGAAAAAAATAGTCATCTAAATCTCTTAAGGCACAAGTTTAAATCCAGTAGTGTACGTTGAGTGGACTTTGTGTGTAGAACAAGTTAGAATTTGATTGGGAAGAGGCCTTTTGAAACTTAATCAGCGTAACAGCTATTTGAAGCATCAGGAGTAGGTAAGATGGTGTTGATGCGAGTTACAAGATGTAAAAGGTATACAAAACAGTATTATCAAATCAGACTACAAATATCGTTCATTAGTAGAATTGCATAAGTAGCACTAACATAGCTTTGCGTTACTGAAAGTGGGAACATTCATTAAAACTTTTTAATTACAGTACATACAGTTGAAATGCATTTACAAAGTTTTTTGTAATGAATAGATCAACGTTTGTTTTAGTGTCTTGAGAATCTTTTTATGTAACGTGTGTATGTGTGTTTTCTATACCTGTCTTCTATGAAGTAAAAACCCTTAGGAAATAAATAGAAATGTTGATTGCATAAATTATTTTGTAAGTCACATGGTATATTATGCTTTAATAGTTTATTTTGAAAACCAGCTCTCAAGGATATATTCAGAGGGACATTCTGTCATCTGTTGATTGAATTTGGTACAATGCCCTTAAACTTTCAAAAAAACCTAAGGCAGGTGGGGTCCATATTAACTTTCCTAGTACATATTGATTTTTCTAATGTTGATAAACGTGGGAGGGTGGAATTCCTATTAAGAATATATTAATGTTCTCCAATATTCTCTGATGGGTTTAATAGATTTGTGTAAGTATGTTATGTTACCTTTCCTGAAGGACATCTTAATTCAATTTTGTAGGACTTTATTTTAATCCTCCATATCCAAAGGTGTCTACAGATGTCTTGCAAATATGTAATACTCAACTGACTGACTGTCAGCTTTTCAGTTTAAAAACCAAAAAATGTTGATGCATGTTTTCTGTCTCCATGGGTGACAAGAAGGGAAAGAGTGGCATGGTATGTTTTGGAGGAATGTAGATGGGGCTGAGATATTGTTAGGTTTCTTCTTGTTATTTTAGGGGTTTGGGTTGTTGTTTTATTAAAGGTGTTAGCTGTTCTGAAATTGTCTTGCTAACTTTAGCTTCTGCTTCTATACCTTAACGACAAATTCTTCGCATTGTATGATAAATGTCAGGCAAGGTAGGATATTATCTATATGCTGCTTATTCATTTACAAAGTGGATTATATGCAATTGTTAGCATTTGGATAATATTTAAACAACCTCTGGTGTTCAGCAATGTTGTCAAAACATTGTAAAAGTATTATTAAAATAATTCCGTGAGCTTTACCTGCTCACTGCCTAGATCAGCTTAAGAAATGACTGTTTCATGGCAAATTACATGCAAATAAGCCTACCATGACAATTTTCTGCAATAACCTCATGTTTTTCTTTTTTTTCCTCCTCCTTTTAGGTATACCCAGGACTGATGGTGACAGCAGGCCTTATACATTGGATTTTAAATATGCTTAACGTGACAGTCCATATAAGAGATGTGTGTGTGTTTCTAGCACCAGTTTTTAGCGGCCTTACAGCTATTTCTACTTTCCTGCTCACCAGAGAACTGTGGAACCAAGGAGCAGGGCTTTTAGCTGCCTGTTTTATTGCCATAGTTCCAGGTTACATATCCCGATCAGTAGCAGGATCGTTTGACAATGAAGGCATAGCTATTTTTGCACTGCAGTTCACATACTATTTATGGGTAAGTAATTGCTGAGTCTTTCACTTTGGAAAGGTTTTTTGGTTCTTCCTCCAACCAAATGACTGATTTTTCTTAGAATCCATTGAATTCTTATTTCCCTCCCTCTCATCCCTCTTCCCCTTGGCTCTTGATCAGGCAAGTACTGAGAAGTCACATGATCTGAACCACTCCATAATCACGCTCTTTAGTTTGCTATGTAAAATGCTGTTCAACTGAAGTATGTGTGTCCTGTAATAATAGTAGTAACAATAATAATCTATAAATTTAAAGCAAACAGAAGGATTGTTTCCTGTGTTTCACTATGGAACTGTTAGTATTATGTGAGCATCAAACTTTAGCCTCCTTATTTAGCTGGTGAAAAGCAGTAAAAAAAGGAGAATAAAGTGCTTTGAATTTTCTTGTGAGGAAGCTGTTGACTATATGGAGAGTCTAGGCTTTGACTTAAGCATAAAAATTAAATACGCTAAGCTGTCCAGAGCAAGATATTAATATTGCTTGGAGGTCTTTTAATTCACCTGCTTACTTGTCTATCACTCCTTATTCTGTATGTAGAATTGTATCTGTAATGCAGTTTGGTATGAAGGAGTTCAGGCAAGCTGCAGTTTTTCTGGACTGTTACATTTTGAAAATATCGCAAACAGCAGAACTATGCTGTTAATTCAGTGTTGACAGTTTGTATGTTCTTCGAATGCATATGCTTCTTGTTTTGAGTGTCTGCGTATATGTACTTGGTCATTACAGCATTTCGCATGGTCTTTTTTTCAAGAGTTCTGCTTTGCAAAAGCAGATGCATACTCGCAAGTTTTTTAGCTGTAGAATGTTTCAAACTTGGGATATTGTTGGCAGTAGTGTAATGGAAGGGAATTAAAGTTTTGCATGACTTGACTGACTGGTGTTACTTAAATGTGTTTTGGTTTTTTTTAAATCTGGACTTAGAATAAACTGCAGCTGTAAAGTTGTAGCGTGTTTGATGTCATAAAGTAGGCTGATTCTATTATTGTTAACTGAGACATGATGGCATACCTGTTCCTGTGGAACTTGTATTTAAATGAACTGCATAGTGCAATAATATTTGCATAAGATCTTGTAGAATTATATGTGAATCATATATATTTTATAAATAAGTTTATTTATGTCAGTTTTTCTTTCCTGTTTTCCTACGCCACAATCACTACCATCTCTTTTGGACAAAATCATGCTTTTGGGCCAGTTTATGGATCCTGCTAAACCTGTAGTAGTATCTAGGTGCTCCCATTTACCTTAAGGGAGTTTTTCAAAATTAAAGAATAGCTCTTCTATCTATAATTGCAGAGTTGATGCCTGCCAAAGCCATGGATAAATGGCACTTAAAATTATAAAGTGGTGTAATATTTCAGAGAAAGTAGCACAGGGGTGTTGCAACTACTTTCTACTTCAGATCATGAAGCAGAAAGTTGCATTGCATCCTGCTTCTACTTAAACTAGAGAGATAGATACAGGGTGTTTTGTTGATGAATTAATTGCACTTGAGGTGTGGCTTTATGGACATCATTTCAGAAGCATACAAATATAACAATGTGTGCTAACAAAATTCCCTTGACAGTTGTTTTTGAGTGAAATTTTAGACTACTGTCCAGTGTTTGTTTGTCATTCATAAATACTTGGTTATTTTTAAAGGTGAAGTCTGTGAAAACTGGCTCAGTCTTTTGGACAATCTGCTGCTGTCTATCCTACTTTTACATGGTAAGCCTTTTATCTATTTAATATCTGAACTATTTCAGCAGGGCTTACATAATCTGTATGTTGACGAAGAAGAGATGAAGGAGATTCTGATCTTTGTTGGAGACATAAAATTGTTGCTTCGCGTTAGTATTAAAACTTTAAATGTATGAGTAAAAACATATAGATATTTTGAAATATAAAAGTATTTAAGTAAACACAATGAAAAAAATGAAAACCCATGAAGTATAACAACTGTGCTGTGAACAAGTACTCTGATTCGGTGGGATTTTCATTTTGGTGCAGGTAAAGTAAAGTGGAATCTTGATATTCATGACACACATATTCACGTGTGTCATTGTTACTGAAATGCAATAATAATAGTAAGTAACTTTGTCAATAAATTTTAAGTTTATATAACTTTGAAAGTTCTAACATTATGGTATAATTATATGCAAAGAAAAGCACCAGAGCTGCTGAATGAATTCCATGTCAGATTAAATGATCATTAAGTCTCTTTTCATATTCTTGACCTATGAAAATTGAGGCTATTGCAGAGATGTTCCTGAGGGCTAACAGGGGTAAAAACAGTAGATTTGAGGATATCAAACTCGTAGCAAAATGGAGGGAATTGGTTTCCTCTCCTACTCTTCTGAAACCTTAGACTTGACGAGTTTTCCTGTATCAATCAAAGGTCATTTTTTTCCGCAACTGATAATTTTTTTGTGTGTGTCTGTGGCTGTGTGAAAAATAAATTAGCCTCAAAATAGCCAGTGGTGGGATAGGCAGGCTAATTGCTTGTTGTCAGTTAAGATTGTGATCTGTAATGTTACTTTTCTACAGTCGGGTAACTACACTTACAAGAAAAAGGAGCTTATGTACTGTTTTGCATGCCTTAACCTCTGAATTAACCTTGTACCTTAAATTATCTGGATGCTACCTAGACCTCCTTTAGCTTTAATATTCATTGGGTTTTCTGGGAGACTTTTGCTGTTAATATAGCAAATAAAAGCCCTGTATGTGTTGCCAAAGACAATGGCTATCTCCTTTCAAGAGTACTTTTATTTTTCTCTTCTGTTTCTCCCCCTTTTTGCTGAGTTATGACATAAACAGACACTTCTTTATACATAGCATTTTAGTTTTAGTTTATTTAGTTTTACAGTGTAGGTTTGGTACAGACTTATGTGCAGTACAAAATCAAGCAAGCAAGTTTTTGGGTTGTTATATTTATATACTATGGCCTTTTTTTATACTTTGCCAATTTATTGGAAAGTTCCTTTAAAAATGCCGTTCATAAATGCACAGACAACAAATACAAGACTTTTAAAATTTTACTGCTGAAAAATCACACAATAAGACATTCTTCTGATCTTAGTCTAATATATTGGCCTCTGGAATTGCATGGGGGAGGAGGTTATGTTCTAGAGTATATATGGTGATAGAACTTACAGAATCAATGTCATCATCATAACATTCAATCCTTCAATGTAAGTTAATGTTTTTACTCTTATTTTCTGCTCAAGTGCTGTTAGTTAGAGAAGGGTTAATATTTGTCCATAGCTTAGCCTTGATGATTAATGGAGTCTTATTGCTTAGAGTGTACCTACTTCATCCCTGGTGGTGGCTTTTCATATATTGTGTTTCTCTTTGGGAAAGAGTTTGGTTAAGCAAAAAGTCTAGAAGGGCATCTTAGGTAAATTATTAGGACAAAGACTAATTATACTATTTGTTATATGGTAATAATTAGTCTTTCTCTGGTGGAATTAGTTATGTTTTCAGTGTAGGTTGAAAATCAAATGACAATTTTGGGGTAGTAAGTGTTGGTCCTTGCATGGGGAATTTGGAGAACAGCTCCTTGAAAGAGGAATGGATGTTGCGTGGACTGACGGAAATCTTTGATAACCGAATCTGCTTAAAATACATACTGAACTCACTGTGGTAATTTGACTCATAGCTTTGCTTTGCCTTCCATAAGGAGAAGGTTTTTCCTTGCATTTATATTGTTAGTGTTTATTTGGCTTCAGCAACTTCTGCTTTGAGTAGCCTTTTATGAGCAGGTAAAATGAAACAAAGGTTTACCTTGGAACAATCCTTGTAGCAGTAATAGCATGTTTTCACTTTTTTTGCCAATCTACGAGGATTTGCTTTGCTTTGAAAAGTTTCAAAGCGCATCTTCAGTTAAGTACAATCTTAAGTGCTTAGATTTGGTTTAATATTTTTATGATTAGAACTATAAGTCTGTGGTCCATACTGCATCATTCAGACCTTTCCCTAAACATGTGACAGTGTCCTCATTGCACGTTTGTTCTCATTCTGTTCTGTCTTACTCTTCTGTCTTACTTATCTCTTCATATAATATTTTCTCTCAATAAATTCACTCACCTCTGTAATGCATGATACTTCACACTAGTGATTTGGCAGTAAGATCATGGTAATCTGAAAGAAGTTTCTAGAAAATTTAGAAGATTTTTATTCTCCTGTTTTCACATTCTCTGTATCACTTAGCCCGAATTTTGAAATGCTGGGGTTTGTAGTATTAGCAAAAAACAGTACTTGGCCTCATCCTTATTTCGGCATCTGTTCTGTAGAACGTAGTCTTTTGAGTTTCTTTTTGGATTCTAAGGCTTTAAAAATATCTACATGAATCTAAGCCCTAAAGTACAACTAAAGTCTAAACCACGTTAGCTAATGCATTCTAAAAATGAAGATCCAGAGTAGGCATGGTACATATGGGAGAAGTCTAGGCTGTAATTTGACAAGAGGACATGTGTTAAAATACAGATTGTCTAGTCAACATTAGCCCTTCTAAATATGTTAGAAATCCAGATAACGCATTGTAATGATAGCTCATTATATCTTTATCTAAACCAGCAATCAGTGATATATTGACAGCATCTTAGCGTTTCAGTTCTAAGTGCAACATACCAGTGCGTCTCAAGTGCTGCTGTTATTACAGATTCACAGTATCTGTGATACTGTTGTATACTGTTCCACAGTGTTAAGCCCTGCTTCCCTGCACATCCACCCTCTTCTTTTTAGAATCATAGCATCATTAAGTTGGAAAAGACCTTTGAGATCGACTCCAACAGTACCTGTCCACTACTAAATCATATCCCTAAGCACTTCATCTACCTGCCTTTTAAATCTCTCCAGGGATGGTGCACTGCAACGTGCATTTGCTGCGCTGCTCCAAGAGTTCTGCTCTCAGAGACGTACCTTGCTCCCTTTCTCCTCTCTGGCTGGTGATACTATTCCCCATCCCCACCAAAAAGTGCAGAGTGTGGTGCTAAATTTGCATGTCGAAGGAAAGTTTTGGATCTTACATGGAACTCCTACCACACTGCCTTGTGCTCTGAAGCCTTCATCATGGGGAAAAGCCCTCAGCCATCCCATTCCTGTTTGCCAGCACAACCAGATCAGCTTGGGAGGAGGAGATGTAGGAAAGATAGCCTTGAAAATCTACCAGCTCATTTAGAAAGTCTTTACTGTATGGGGGGCTGATTTATTTTTTTTTTTTCTTCTTTGATAAAAAATATTGAGAAAGATTCTGGAAGTACTACTAGTAGTTCTACCTGCTTTTCTAGATGAGGTTTATGTTTTCTTGGTAGACTATCAAAATGTATAAATCCATATAATATATATGCATAAATCTGGCAGTCCAAAGAATCTGCAGATACTTAAAGATCTAATTTCCTATTCCATTTCTCCTAGGTCTCTGCATGGGGTGGTTACGTTTTCATCATCAACCTTATTCCACTGCATGTGTTTGTTCTGTTGCTGATGCAGAGATACAGCAGGAGGGTCTACATTGGTAAGTTTCGTTCATTGAACCGTCATTCTCAGGTGCTGAATCGTGAGATATGAAATTAATTATACCGATGTGTTTTGTGTCAAGTGGGAATTAAGTAATTGCATGTGAGATTGTGTTCTATTAATTTGACTGCTTATTATAGTCAGTTATTCTCTACAACATGGCATTGAGTTAAAATTTGCGCTTTCAGAATTTTGTATATGTAGCTGTTTATAATTTTTTTTCCTTTCTAGTGCACTGAAAGAAAAAGTTGGATAGTTTGATATTTGAAAAATCCTTTTTATATATTTTAAACATTTGTATTATTGTGTGTCTGAAATAATGTTTCATGTTTTTGTCTTTTCCTAGCATGTTAAACAATTCCTATTTTTAAAAAGTTGTGCTGCAGACACTATGAATTATTGTGACATATAGGAGAAAAGACATAGGAGGGATTTTAAGCAGACATGTATGTCCTACATAACCTAGACTAAAATGTATTGTAAGAATCTCTCTACTCCACGTGAGTTCTTAAGATTTTATGGGGTTAATGGGTCAGCCTTCCTTCCAGTTTCAGGAATATGCAAATAGGACACTAACTTTTTAATTTATTTGGCTGACATTTAAATACTCTATATGCTTTTATGGAGACTTTACTAGTTGAATCAGTTGGCCGTGGTGTAGGTGTGTGAATGAGATAATTTAAAAACAATTTCGGTATTCAAAGGTTTACAAATTAGCTAGAAGATTTTTGACTCCCTAATGTGAAATCTTTACAAGAGATAGTTGAGAACATCATATACATTGAAGTGTAATATCACAGGATGTTCCGTATTTATAAATAGGTTTCCTT
The DNA here is from genome assembly GCF_017976375.1 of Cuculus canorus. Taxonomy (NCBI): domain Eukaryota; kingdom Metazoa; phylum Chordata; class Aves; order Cuculiformes; family Cuculidae; genus Cuculus; species Cuculus canorus. The sequence continues at coordinate 117,699,650 of NC_071402.1, forward strand.
TACCCATTTCAATACTGTTTTATCTAGAAAAATTGTATCTACTTATATATTTGAACCATCATATACTAAATTATTTACTTAATTTACTCAAATTCAGTTTGTATTTTTGTTACCAAAATTATAAATATTGCTTTCATGTTCTATGTTAATCTGTTTGTATAATTCCGAAATGGAAATTTTTGTGTTTTTAAGGAAAAAAAAAAAAAAAAAGCTCTAACTCACCTTTTAATTTTTAATGCTAGTATTACTTAACTTCTTCATTAACTACTTCATAACTTCAGGGAAAGTAATTTATCTTGGTTTGCTTTTTAAAATTGCCTTATTGAATATTTTCTCCTCCCAATTTCTATGACTTAGGTAAGAGTAAATTAAAGCTACTAATTGTAAAATCCTGAAGTGATGTGGTAGCAGAAACAATAAAGAATAAGTATTCTTGCTTTTTCAGCTTTCAAGGAACTAGTCTTTGAACTCATCTGGGGAAAATAGTACTGCAGGTTCATATGAATTAAAGGTTTTGGCAGATGTTTGTTTTGCAAATAGCTACAGTGTTTTGAGATTTTATTGCCCTTCAGCTGTGAGGGAGATGTACTTCAGCAGAGCTGTCAGAATGAAAATGTGATTGCTGCTCTGCTGTTTCATTGCAACTGTTGTCTTAATTTCAGCTTCCATAAGAAGCCTTTCATGCAGAGAAGTCTGTACATCTCACATTAGTATGATTTCTAGCTTTGTTTAATAGAATGTTTTTGTAAAACAGGTAAGAATGTTCAAGTACTTCTAGGAGGACATTAAAGCATGCTTCACTTCCAAACTCTTTAGTTTACAAAAACTCATTGAAGTAGGGAGAATAAAGATAGTTTTGGAGCTTCTGTGATATGCAATTGCTAATGTGCCTGAAGCAGTCTCATAATTCTCGAAAAGCTACCAGTGTGCAGCTAAAACTTGTATAAACTATTGTCAGCTGACACTAGCCAGTAAAAGATGCATCCATTTTACTATTACCGAGAAGTTTGGGGATTTCAAACTCTATATCAGTTACTTAATTTTTTAAACTAGCATGAGCCTAACTTTTGTAGCTTATGAATGTTTAATCTAAAGTAATAGCATGATTGTAGAGAACAATATTTGGTAGTACTGTGTTTTGAAAAAAATAGCGATGATGCCCTGGTATGTATTTTTCATACAGGTGTTTATACACTGAAAAAAGGTTAATGGGACATAATCTGATATGCCTGGCAATGTAATTCAGAATCATTTAGTGAGTAAAAATTTCCTAGTAAATGAACGTTATGCCAATTATAAAATATTTTATGACTTGAAGGCAGATGAATTTATCAGCCAGATAGCTTCTGACCCATTGATTGTGTTGTCTACATTTGAAAGCTTAAGCTTTCCTATTTTTGTTTTAGTCTTGATAGTGGTCAGTGTCTTTCATTTGGTTTTCACTGTCTTTACAATTAGGAATAGGTGCTTACCGTTCTAGATTATTAGCAACACTTGTATAGGTAAATAACTTCTTTATTCAGCAACAGGAACCACTGATATTATTTTCTCTTACTGTACTTGTAGTTTCTCTTGTAGTTTATCATATGTTTAAAAAATATATGGTTTTACATTTGGAAAGGTACTAATATGTATAATATGTATTAAAGTTATGCTTGGGCCCTTAAAGAAATTTCGTAATTTTCACTTTGATCTGATTTTTTTTTCTGTACAATTTTTTTTAAAATTCCATATGCTTTTCAGAAATTTGTTTAATAACAAATTTTCAGAAAATTGTTTAATAACAAAGCACTTAAGGATCTTCCACAAGTTAAAACTTAATTCCTTATTCTATGTATTGGACTTTATCATTTATATAGTGAACAGGCATATATTTGTATCAACTATTCCAGTATTCTTAAGCTTCGGTTTATTTGGGGTGATTATAATCCATTAATTAAAGGTATGTAGTCAAGTATTGGATCTTACTCTCTGGAGAAGTTACTCAGTAGGTTCTTCCTGTGGTTGTGTAGCGTACAGCAACTAGAATTGTTTGTAAAATGAGTTTATCCACAGTATTCAGAATGTTTTTGTTCTTGACCTAGCCAGAATTATAACCATGAGAGTAGCTTGCAGGAATAAAAATTAACTTCTTGTTTCTGCAAAGACTGTGCGAACAGTAGAATGTAAAGGAACATGGAAAGTTTGTGATGATGTATCACCTTGATGTATCTCAGTTCCTAGAAAAATTGTTGTGGTGTGTAAATTGCCATTTTTTTTTCAATACCAGGCAGATATATACGATAGCTGTTTGAGAAAAGTTGGGAGTAAGTGATTGGAGAGTAGGAAGAAGTGGGCAAGGAAAGTATAGCAGTTGCAGGACTAGGCTTAAAAACAATGATTTACAGTGTCCTTAACAACTGTGAAATGTAGTGATCTATGCCAATCATTGGACTTCCACAGGATGGCAGTGTTGTAACAGTTTCATGGTACATTAAATGATTTATTTTGTGGTGAATTCTTCAAAAATTGAGCTTCCTACAGCAAAAATGTATGTTGGTGATGTCAGAGGGGGATATATCAGAAGCTAGGCCAAGTAGTGCAATACAGATGTTTGAAGGAATAGCAGAGGAGACGTCAAGTAGTTGGAAGTATCGTCACAATCGCATGAAAGCATGCAGTACCCTGGGAGCATAATCCACCAGCGAGACCACACCAAGTGCTATGGAATGATATGCTAGTATCATTGGTAGGCATGAGCTCCCCAGACCTGTTCTTGTGGAGGTTAGTGAAAGATCATAAGAGAACAGGGATCGCTTAATAAGATCAAAGTTGTAACAAAGACAGTGGTTAATGATTTATAAGAGTCTTTCAAAATTTGGGAGGTGGATTAGTGGTGTTTGCCACTGAAGTAATAAAACTTCGTTTGGACTTTAAGTTTGCTGATTACTTCAAATGTAATTAAACTCATGGCTGTTCAGAGTTGGCATTTCCCTCTTCCCACCCCCCCATCTTCTTCATACTGGAATACTGAGGACCAAACCCCTGACAAAATAAAGTACATGAATCTTACTGCATACGTAATAATTGTTCATATTATTAATACTAATGTTAATATTAATGACCTTCTTGGTCTCTACTTGCTGGGGGGTTATGAGGCCCCGTGGTTGATAAAGATCCATTAATACACATACTAAATATTGACTTTTAGGTTTTTTGCTTTTCAGTTCCTTGACATACCTCAGCTCTTGTGTTAAAAAAACAATACATCTTTGCATTTTCTAAATAGATAGTGGACTCTTAAGTGTTTTGCTGCTTTGAGATCTAGTCCCTTTAGTTTCTCCTCATATAGAAAGCTTCTTTTCTCATCTATCAGAGAGCTCTTCCCCCTCCTACAACCCTCAAAAACAAGTTAGGAAGAGAGAAATATTTCCAAGCCTGAGCATCTTAGGTAGCTGGTTTATTTCCCTATAGGAGAAGCAAAACCAGTGCAATTAGGAACAAGAGTACTTTGCTACTTCCTCTAAAATTGGACACAATAAGCAGGTTTATTCTAGTCAAAGGAGGGAAGAAGTAATTAGGAAGGCGGAAATATTTAGAATGGTACAGTTGTATTTGTGTCACTGAAGTTGGGGTAGACTCTACTATGGAGCTAATGTTTTTGTAATGTATATATTCATTTTCTTCCCACCTTTCTCTTCCTTCTGTCTCTTCACTCTTTATTTTCCCAGCATATAGCACTTTCTACATTGTGGGGTTAATATTATCGATGCAGATACCTTTTGTGGGATTTCAGCCAATTAGAACAAGTGAACACATGGCAGCTGCAGGTAAGAAAATTGAATGTCTGCTTCCAAACAGGCTACTTAGCATAAGAAAACCATAAACCCTTGTGGCTTTGTTTCCTTGTATTAGAAAGAACACCTACTAACAAACCAAATTGTTAAAGAAAGAGGTACAATTTAGTGTCTATAGGGAAGTTTTCTTTCCAATTGACCCATTAACCCTCCTTTGTGTGATCTAATGGGGGTAAAATGTTTCCATAACTCTGTATCAGTTACAGGTTCTGACAAGCATTTATTTTACACATTGATAATCTATCCTGTTTTGCAATATGTTGAGTTCAAGCATTTTACAATTAAAACATTCCTTATTGGTAAACACAGTTTTTCCTGAGCAATTTGGTTTTAGAGTCGATAGACTTCGGTAGTGTTTCGAAGTGGGTTAAATAAAAACCATTTACATTACTAATCAGGAGGATGAGTTGTAAATAACCGATTTCAATCTTCTTTGATTCTGTTTATTTCTTTAAGTTGATTTTTCAGTAGTTGTTAACAGACATTTTATTGACTTGATAGGAATGACCTCTGCTAAGGCTGGTACATTTATGTTTAACTGCATACATTCTTCATGTGACATAGTTTAGTTAGATTGCTCAGGTTTTTTATCATGTGTAGTCACTTGTCAAAATGTATTTGGGACAGTAATTGGAATATCATTAAAATTTACCAGAAAAATACTTTTTAAAATTGAGATTTTTTTTTAACAATCTGAATAGAATGGAAAGAGTAAAGATTATCAAATCATATTTTGCATCTGAAGAATTTTACCTTTGTTTAGTAAATAGGGTTTGTATCTTTCTCTAGGAGATCAGAACTAGTGAATTTCAATTTTGCACACCTCAAATTTATTGTTAAATTGAAGAAGGACTGTACAGTTGAGTACTGTTTTCTGTCAGCTACCACTGCATTTTCACTTTTGAGTGGACTAATCATTGGGTTGATCTGATTATATACATTGAAATGGAAAAACAACAGGAAAAAATCGCATCCAATTTCTTGTTTAACATTAAACTCTAAGCAGCCTTTTTGTGGCATGCTTACCCAGTGAATTGCGGTGTTTTGGCACTAGCTTTACATAATTCAGTTGTCATGTCACTTAAAGCTTATTTGTTTCCTCCTTGGTTTTTTTTTTCCTTCAATAAATCCAGTAGCCTGATTTTCATGTATTTCTATATTAGCCTTGTTTGTGTGTTGCCTAGGGTCTCTGTCTTAGTTTTCTACCAGGTCTAGGTATGTTAACCTGTGGTTTTGTCATAATCAATGCAATCTAGTCTCCAGGTGATTCTCTCCCTTACCCCCCCCTCAATTTTGGGAACAAAGAGACATTGGATATTTGAGCTTTTGATGTAATAAGAGAAGAATGTTTGGGGAGTATTTCTCTCATTGCAGGCTGCTGTTGTTGCCGGGAAGTGTCATCCCTGTTAAGTATTGAAGATGTACCCTACATTTACTTTTCTAATTGAAATATAGCCAAAGACTGCGAGTTGCTTTAACAGCTGTTATTGCTTTTGAGGATTTAAACATAAAACTTTCCTCTTTCTTTAGGTGTTTTTGCACTACTGCAGGCATATGCATTTTTGCAGTATCTGAGAGACAGATTAACAAAGCAAGAATTTCAGACATTGTTCTTCTTGGGTGTCTCACTAGCTGCTGGTGTTGTATTCCTGAGTGTCATCTACTTGACATACACAGGTAATATATGTGAAAATAATTTGCTTTTGGAGTAGGTAAACCAGATGATCCGCATTTGGCTTAGTCTAAAGTAGTTGTTCGCAATCTGTGTTCCTATGTGTTGGAATTCACTGTACTTTCTACACGGCAGAAAAAAACCCTAACTTTGTAGCATCACTCCAATAGTTCAGGTTTATTCACAGTCCACATAATGAGTCAGACTGGATGAGGAACATAACTATAGCTAAAGCGTATTATGAAGATAATTTCAGCTAATCTATTCATTGATAGGTCAAGGACAGATTGCTTACTATCTGAAATGCTTGAGTCTTGATTTCTGCATGATTGGAATGAACTTGCAAGTTCTACTTTACTTCTGCTGGAGTTCAGCCTTCAGTCTTCAAGGCAGTTCAACCTAATCCACAAAAACAAGCTTGTCTTTGCTTAGTTGCCATCCCCAGGTGCTTCACTGCCATTTTCTGATTCCGTTATATATGTCCTTGGTGATCTAATAGCATCCTTCCTTCCTCTGATGAAGAAAAAGCAATCTTATTTTCCTGACTAAATATATGTCTCCCATGCAGAAATTTACTTCTGCTTGGTTTAAATTGCATGATCTTAATGTTATATACAGGTCTGTTTTATCAGAGCTTTATTTTGGAAAAACGCTTTCCTGGAACATAAATTGTTTTTATTTCAACTTATTTCTTTCTTGTACTTCTTTCTAGCAATGTTTCTGGTGTAATTTTTTTTTATTATCAGTTGTTTAGTGTTTTGGACTGTTTAATAGCAGTTTTATTTACATAAATTAAGATAACATTATTCCAAAAGAATACTTAGAATCACTATTTGTTTGAAAATCTTTTAAAACTTGGTTTGATTTGCTTTTCAGTACCTGTGAGCAGGTCCTAATAATACGTAGCAATAATTTTCAGACTGACATATCAAAACAAAATTCAGCTTCTAATCTCAGTGTGCAGGAAAATATGTCTTCTGTTGTAGTTCTCAGGAAGTGTGAATTCAGCTTCTGAAGTTCACTGATCGGTATCACTGCTTCAGCAGATGGAACAAACCTCACTCTCCCAGCTTCTGGTATGCTGTGCAATCTGGGATCCTGACCATCTCACAGCACTCTGTTCTTTCTCTATTTTCTTAACAAGACTCTTGCAGAACCATGCTCACATCTGGACTCTGTATCCCAGGTGCAACATATGGAAGAAGGGGTGTGAGGTTCTGTATTGAAATCCTGCCAATTGTAAGGCTTGTCAGCCATGCTTTTCAGTTTGGCAGGGTCCTCTGTTCAGGCCTCTGGGATATTTTTACTTTTTACTAGCTGGACCCCAGTCCACTGAGTACTACTTTGAGCTTTTCAGGACAGACGATTTTCAGCCCATCAAATGGTCTGTTTGGGCAGCCCATTATTCTTCAACTTATAAATAAGAAATTAGGAAAATGGTTTTAAAAGCATTTAATAATGTATTTCAGGAGGCTGATCTTTTCAGGAACTCGGGTTACTGGCCTGAAGTTTCCTGCGTATTCCCTCTTGCCTTTCCTGGAGGGGTAGCCCTAGCCATTTTTGCAATCACCAGGGGCCTCCCTTATCACCCTGATGAAAATGGTGGGTAGTTAGCACATTGGCGAGCTCTTTCAGCACCCTTAGATGAATGCCGTCTAATCTATTGTTTTGGATACATCCAGAGAAGACCATCACCTGTAGTTCCCCATCTGTTGGCAGCTCCTTCTTGTGCAGTGGTTTGGGAGCAAGTTTTGGAACTGAAGAGGAAGAGTGTCTTGTTGTAGACCATTAACCACAATATTCAAATGTTTTAACTAGATACTAAACTGAAACCTTCGGTCAGGTTATACTAATTTTAAATATCAGATAGAGAGAAGAATGTGTCATGGACAAGGATTTGGGTAATAAATAAAAGGACTTAACTTTCTCTTACTTCAGCTTGTCTGTATCTGTCTTCAGAGGAAGCTTAAACAGTTGCAAGGAAAGTAGAAATAAAATTTACAAAGAATCTTACTGATAACTTTTAATAAATTTTTGTTTTCATCTGATAATGAAACCATTTTTCATCTTATGATATTCAAATATCAGAAGGCTTTGTTTAAAAGAAACAGTATTAAAAGCTTATCAGCACATCTAGTAGCAGCTTTTATGTTTGTGCCACATGTAGATCCATCAGTAGAGAAACAGTAGGAAGCCACTGTTTCATTGAGTGGTAGAATAATAGAATAGTTTGAGTTGGAAGGAACCTTAAAGATCATCTAGTTCCAACCCTCTGGCTATGGGCAGGGATACCTCCCACTCAGGTGTTTCAGAAAAATTAAATACATTCTTATCAGTTATGTTTTCTTATACTTCTTTACAGAGTATAGGTTGCAATCTGTTGTATTCTTTGAGAAAGATTTTATTTATTATTGCATTACTTTGACTTTTGGACATGTGCCAAATACTCAGTGAGTACAGTGTTGTCCTGTAAGAGTGTGTTCTTCTGAAACTAGGTTCATAGCTGGTAGACTTTATAGCCTGACTAATACAGTAGGTCTGGTTCAGTGAAATTTCTTTGGGTTTGTGCTATAATATGAGGGAATATATTAAATTTCGGTACCTAGGTGGCAAAAGGTTTTTTTTCTTCTTCTGTTTTTCAGGGTATATTGCACCTTGGAGTGGCAGATTTTATTCATTGTGGGACACTGGGTAAGTAAGGATAAAGGATATAAGGATTTAGATAGCAATAGCATACTACTGAAAACTAATTATCTTTTGCGTTCCTCATCTTCAAATCCATTTAGCATTTCAGGCAAGGAGAATTTAGTTGGCTTTAATCAGTTATCTAAAGAGAGCATTTGTAATAACCATTTCATGATCTTTGCAACCATTTCACTAATTTGTCTATTAAATTTCTTGCTTCTTTGGAAGTCTCTGAATATGTAATGGTATGTTCTTCTATATAAAATTGTAGTGCTTCTCAGCATAAAATAACCAAAAGCTGTACCAACACTTGAGGACATGTTTAAAAATTACTAAAAGCCTTAAACCTACACTCTTGTCATTGTGCAGCATTGCACAAAATCACAAACGTGTTCCACGTGTGATCTTGCATGTTGCCTGTTAAATATGTTCATGCATCTGTATTGTGTGTACAGATGTCTTCTCTGAACAGTTCCAGTTTATTGATGTGTGTTTTCATAGGTAAAAAACAATATTAGTTACTTTTTTGTTTTAGTTAACCTTTTAAAGTCCAGTGTTGTTTTCTTCAGTCAACCAGGAAAACTGGAATAAAGTTGAAGCTATTTTCCTCAGATAAATGTATTTAAGGTGAAATTCGATATTTATTTTTTTAAGATTAAAAGCAGGGATAGGAGTTTGAACTCTTGCAGTTTGGGTTTCTTCAGGTGGCAAAGTCCAGCTTATATAGGATTCTATTAGACTCTGTAATAAATTTAGTAGAATAGAGGCCAGTAAAGAAGCCTCAGATTTATTTGAAGAACATGTAGATGTTATTCTTTGCCTATAAACAAAGTGGTCTATGTATACACAAAGCATTAAACTTTTGAGGGCTTGTCTACATTAGAAAATCATATTGTGTTAAGATACACAATACCAGTTTTCAATGCGAACTAGATCTCAATGAAGAAAAGGACATATGTTTGATACCTCACCATTCGGTCATGTAGCACACCATACACCGTAGGTATAGCTGTCTTTAATGTAGAACATAGTTTTGTCCTTGTCGGCACTGAGTTTTTAACATGTTATTTAGTAGACAAGGCCTGATTGTTTTCAATGTCTAAAAGAATGTGGGGGCATCTGTAACTGGTCTGGTATTTAATACTATAACTCTCTATATTGAGAAAATGGGGATATTCTGTGTAGAGGAGAGATTTCAAAATATAATATTGAAAATCTAAGGGTCTTACTGGCATGGATGGTTATCTCTTCAAAATGTAACGATGGGGGTTCCATAGCTGCGTGTTTTCATTTTGGTGAATTTGACTTCATATACAGCCGTAGTAAAACAAAACATCCATAGTTTTCATTCTTTTAGTTATTATGGAAATCGTCCTTTATATTGGTGTTTTAAATAATCCTGTACACCAAATGCTTCCTAAACACAGTAAGATATAGGGAGGTTTTGGTATGAAAGTTTTATCAGGTTTCTGCTGAATAGAGCTCTTGCCGTTCTAAATTGAAATGATTCCTTTGAAATTAATTTCAGAATTCCTAATGTTTACAAGTTTTAATAATTTTATCTCTTCAAAATAATTTGAACTGAATTTTTTTTAAAAAAGGTATGCGAAAATTCACATCCCGATCATTGCCTCTGTGTCTGAGCATCAGCCTACAACATGGGTTTCCTTCTTTTTTGATCTGCATATTCTCGTGTGTACTTTCCCAGCAGGGCTGTGGTTCTGTATCAAAAACATCAATGATGAAAGAGTCTTTGGTAAGAGAAAATATTTTAAAATTGTTTTGAAAAATCTTGCCTTCAACTTGATTCTATTTTTGTTTTGTTTGTTGAAAGCTGGTATATGGCTTGTTCTGAGAAAGGTTTTAAAGTGATGTGTTCAAAGATGATTCTTAAAGGTTGCCTGCACCCAGCAGTATTTGTAACCATTTACAAAAACACAGATTGTTGAAATGGTGATGGAGTGTCATCCCAAGACGTGGGATTTGTTGGTGTGGTTCTCTTCTGCTAATGGAGTTGCATGCTCTCCCACACACTGACCTTGCAAACCACACACAAAGGTACAGTTCCACAGTACGGTTCAGTCAGATGAACAGTCCCTGCCCTGCGCAGGCTGCAAAGCAACCAGCCCTTCTCTGAGTGTCTGGCACTCATCCTATCACAGATGATTCAAAATGCCTTTTCTTTCCAGATTTTCTGCTATTTTAGTGAATGGAATCACTTGCTGTGATATAGACAAGGCATAAGCTTAAGCGGAGGTGTGGGGTCTCTGTGTCAGTGACAACAAATTTATTTGTACAAAGCTGTATTGTGAAAGCCGACTTTTAAGATTATGAATGAGGCTTGTAAAAATGTGATGTGGAGTTGTAGGCCATGTGGAGAAGATCACACAGGACCTGGGCTTTTACAGGGACAGGAGGCTCCTGACTAATATAGCTGCCTCTTAAGGAGGTATGTGGACAGTAGGAAGGTTTACTTTCTTAAACCCAGTGACTCTGGGGTGTTCTGGGCTCTGTGGCTCACAGTGAGTCATTGCCAAAAGCAAGTGGTGGGTCACCTCACTTTCAGGGTCCTACTGCTGCGTCATCCATTTAAGACGGCATAGAGACCTCTGATTGAGGATGGAGAGCCGTACTACTTCACCACAGAGTAGGAAATACATAGTGTAATCTGATAAATCAGTGTCCCTTGATGATTTCCATGACAAATCTTTTGCAGAAGTGTGTTGTTAAACTGTGGCAGGCAAGGAATAACCACTATTACTTGAACAAATGTTAGACGTTCCTAACCAGTGTATACAGGTTGTTTTGGGTTTTTTTCTTTCAAAGGATAATGTTTTGAATATTCTTTACTATTCTAAAAATGTTGTTTAGGGTTGTTTTTTATTTCAGGGGGAGAGTGGAGAAAATACTTTTTAGGAAAACGAGCTTCTAAATAGCGCTTGCAGTGACGTATTATTTGTCTATGTGGAGTTATAATGTAGACAAGCCCCCAATTTGTCCACAGACACCTCTAACTTAAGTTATAATTTGATTACTTGAAATTCTAACACTTGCTTTTGCTTTTTCAGTTTCAGTAACTTGTTCGGCCTAGGGCTGGTTTTGACTTTTTTAATCAAATGAAGCTACCTGTTATTTCAGTAGCATTTTTGGTGTGTGATATTAAATTTCACTAATAATGTATCTTATTCATTACTAATGAATAAGAAAATGAGTTGTGTTACCATTAACAGTTGTGAAGAAGAACTTCAGGGAAGGGTTTGAGGTTTAAAAGGGATAAATGTCAATTGAACTGTACCTCTGTAAATTAAGAATCAATTAAATGCAAGATGCATACTGGAGTCTTTAAACACAGTGATGCTCAGCCTGCTTCCAGAGTAGTTTTACTACTGAGAGTATGTACGTGTGCAGTCAGAGTGAGTGTTGTTTTCCAAATGTCATCAGTAGATTTGTTTCTTTGCAGTTGCTCTGTATGCAATCAGCGCTGTTTACTTTGCTGGTGTGATGGTTCGGCTGATGCTCACTTTGACTCCTGTGGTCTGTATGCTGTCTGCAATTGCTTTCTCCAATGTCTTTGAGCGTTATTTGGGTGATGATATGAAGAGGGAAAATCCACCAATAGAGGACAGCAGTGACGAGGATGACAAAAGGAACCCTGGCAACCTGTATGATAAGGTGAGGAGAGGGAGCAAAAGTTATAAGTCAGAACCCAGCTTGGTTTTCCTATGTATTTTTCTTCTCTTTTGGTCTGAATATTTTAAATGCCAGTATAGGTCTGAATCGCTAGCATTGAAGTTTAGAACAAGTATTGATGTTCTCCCATAAGGTGTAACTGATGTCCTGAAATAAAATCAGTGGTTCCTTCTAGCTTGATCAGCAACGAGCCTTTAAGCTAAAGGAGGTATATAATGTTAACCCAGCTTCCTAAAGAAGTGATGGCAAAGTTTCCTCTTCTCCTTAACTAGTTATAGCAGTTCCATGTCACTGACTGTCTCCATGTTTCCCTCTTATTTCCTCTAAAGCATGGTGACATTACAGAATGATATATTTTTATGGAACAGTATTTTGATACATAAACTTTCCTACTCTCATCCTGAAGATGACGCTGTTAGGTGCCGCTTTTTTTTTTTATCTCTTAGAGTGTTTTTTACTGACTCTGACAATGCTTGAGCCTTGAGTTCCCCCTTTTTCCTCACAATAAATACTTGTACCTCTCTCTTTCCACCCTACCTTATAAAAGGGCATCATCATACCCAGCCAAACCAAGGAAGTTGTGCATTGACCCTCACTTAATAGGCTTTTTTTTCTTCTGAAATAGGCTTTCAAGGGATCATCCATTTTTACAGCTTGCTGGATTGTCAAAATACTGTTGTTCATACTTAATTAATTTATGCTACAATGGTCCAGCATTATAGTATTCTGTAGCATTTATGAGTATGCGTGTGGTGAAGAAGCCGCCATGGGTTCCATTGTCAAGGATGATTAAGTTACCATAACAGAGATGTTTCTGTTTGTTTAGGCAGGCAAAGTGAGAAAACACGTATCTGAACAGGAAAAAACAGAAGAAGGACTAGGTCCTAATATCAAAAACATTGTTACTATGCTGATGCTGATGTTGTTGATGATGTTTGCTGTTCACTGTACCTGGGTAACTAGCAATGCATACTCCAGCCCCAGCGTTGTTCTCGCTTCCTATAATCATGATGGGTAAGTAAGGTCTATAGGTCTGAAAATGAAGGGCAAAAGCCTTTCTATTTCCTTTGCTTTAGCAATTTGCTTTATTTTCTTTTAATCACTTCTTACTATATTAAGGCAGAATTGTCACCTGAAAATAATCATAATACTTGCATTCTCAAAATGATACATTTTTTGAAATAGTTAATGTAAAGAAATAAAAATAATCATATCCCAAGTTAATAAAGATGATAGTTAAAAAAAGAAAATTTTTGAATCAATTGACAAAACTTACTTTTGAATCTATATTCAGTGGAAATGCATTTAGTCATATTTTCAAAAGCAGTTCGGCTTCTGGCCACTCAGTTGTCAGTGTGTTTAAACTTATGATGGTGATGGAAGCTGTCAAAGGGAGCTAAACAGATAAGAAAATGTTTATTTGTGAGCCCAGATTTATCGTGGTGCAGTCAGTTTGTTGCTAGTATTTGTACTGATGTGAACAAAATGAACTCTTATTTTTCCAGCACTCGGAATATTCTAGATGATTTCAGGGAAGCCTACTACTGGCTGAGACAAAACACAGACGAGCACGCCAGAGTGATGTCATGGTGGGACTATGGCTATCAGATAGCAGGAATGGCTAACCGGACTACCTTGGTTGATAACAATACTTGGAACAACAGCCACATAGCCCTGGTAAGGGTGACAATTTTCTATGGAGTAGTATCACCAAAATGTTTACATTGCAGTGGAATATGAAATTGTAAATGTCTGCTGATAGATAGTATGTTGTTAGGGAAAAATTCCACAGAGCAGGAAACACAGAGGTGGAACGAGCATATTTTTTCCTTTTATTAGAACTCAAGTTCCAGCCCCAAAAGACTTTTTGGGGCTGGAAAGGATAAATTTTGCTTTTGCAGTTTCCCTTTTGTTTACGGGGTTTCCAAAGCTTAGCTTCCACTTTAGTTTCTCTTCTTTTCTTTATGGGAGGATAGACAATGTACTGCAAGTTTTCCCTTTGTGAGTAGGGCTACACCAGCTTACCTGGTACCGCTACTTTACCAGCACTGTCCCAAACAGGAATCATTTCAGTTCAGGAGTGTCTTTGCTGATGGGATTTTTGAATGGCATGTGAAAACTGACCACATGAAACAACAAATTTTCAGGTATTTGGGGAATTAGAGAAAGTCTATGAATAGCAGTGAAAGTGTTACAGATTTGCTGTGGTTCTGTCTTCTCAAATTTGGAGTGAGACAAAATATCTGTACATTTAATTTCTTTCACTTTTGAAGAGTAAGTTTAAGATCTTTGCATGTGCTCAAAGGCAAAGTGTTAGTATTGCCTGTGGTTGCAGGGGCACCATGCTGGACAAATTTACACTTTTTTTAGAAATAAATAGATGTTCTGTATTGTAGCTGGGTTGCAGCCTTACGTAGTGCTGTGTAATGACAGCTGGTCATCAAGCAGGGGCCACGTCTTTCCAGAAGACCCACATCACACTATGTGGGCAGCAAGGGGGAAGGAGTGGGGGAACATATTAGAGTGGTTTCTTGTCCTGTGTCAGTACCCAGTATGGCAGTTGGACCAGATCTGTAGACTGGCAGTGTTCAAAATTAACAAATTAATCAAGTTAATGCTTCAAGCATACAGAGTCCTGGAAAAATGTGTACTGGGAAAGGGAGGGATCATACGTATGTTCCTTTGATAGGAGCAGGGAACTCGTGTCAGCTGAAAGCAAGCTTGGGAAATTGTACTTTTGGTGCTAATATCAGTCAAAAAACCTTCCCATGTATCAGGGCATTTTTTTCTTATTCCAATTGTTGACCTGACAGCATTAGCATGTTTTAGATGGAAATTGAGCTCTGATAGCACTGTGTGCCACTTTCTTCTACTGTATCTAAACCAACAGATCCCTGCAGGACAAGGCACCTCAGGTGAATAGAGAGACGAGGGAAGTCATCTGTATTACATAAGCACAGCAACCATATGCTTTACAGCAATTAGCAACAATGGGTTTTAATAAAGAATTCTCTCTAGTATGACTGCTGGCACTGTCAGGTTCTATTTTGGAATGAATACTTCATAAAGGGGGACTCAACACAAGTGTGTTGTAGCAAATACCTGAATTTGTGTGCCAAATGAGGCAGCATGCCCCAGAGACATGTGCCGGATGACTTCCTCCCATGCAGAAATAGAAATCTGCCAAATAACTTCACATTGATTAGGGTACTGGCCAAGAAGCTGAGGTTCTGTCTTTTTGACAGATTGCAGCCTAAGCTTAGTGTTTTCTAATTAGGTTCTTAATGTTTTCAGTTTGGATGCAGTATTATTTATGTTGTAGTTACTCCCTTTTACTACACCAATACATTGTTATGCTTTTAAGTGCAAGAGCTTCAACAGCAAACAAAAATACTGAACTGAACTGACTTAAGTCAATTCTGTAAGTGTGGTAAGTGACTGGTATGGAAGAGGTTATGGATACAACTTTAAAAAGTTTTTCAAGTCCAAAACTATGTTATGCTTTTAACTCAGGATGTCCCTATTCTGATGTTTTCTCTGCATAAAATGAATTTAAATTCAATGCCGAGGGTGTCTGTATGCTGCTGAGTACAATGCAGCGTGGCTGCTTCATTAGTGAAAGACAGAGCTCAAGGAACCACAAGAAATTACTAATGTTTCAAATAATTTCTTCACTTTGGGCCATGTCTAAAGCTTTGAAAATAATTTGGAATTCGGTATTTTCTGCAAGACTAAGTTTTTGGCAGTGCAGCCACAACTTGAAAATATCTGTACGTGCCACAAAAGGAAAGCCTTTATTTCTCCATTTTATACTCAGAACACTAATTTCAACAGGCAGAGTACGTCTTACAGAGGAGAAAATGGTTCAGTTTAGGTTGGACTTCTGAGTTTCTGAAGAGGCACAATGGGTTTTCTTTAACTAGAATGAAAATGTGGGCCTCACTTGGCAAGTATGTAGTTTGGACTTTGGTCTGACAAGATACTGATCTATCTGTTTGATAGGCAGCTATGCAGGTATTTAAGATATTTTTCTTACGATACAGGTGGGAAAGGCAATGTCATCAAATGAGTCAGCAGCGTATGAGATCATGAGAAGTCTGGATGTGGATTATGTTTTGATTATTTTTGGCGGAGTGATTGGCTATTCTGGTGATGACATTAATAAGTTCTTATGGATGGTGAGAATAGCAGAGGGGGAACATCCCAAAGATATTCGGGTAAGTGGAAAGGTACACAGGAAAACTGAAGCATTCTTGGCTGAATACTGTATCTCTGTATGTTCATCTCTGCTTTTTTGGTTTTTTTATTTAAAACCTTTATTTTTGTTGCTTTTCTGGTAGTGCTTATTACAGTGGAGGGAAGTATCTACTACTTATTGCAATTTTATTTGAAAAATATGTTATGGGTTGTTTTCCTAGAACAGTAGGAGTGCAGAGGCCCGTAGCCCAGTTTCTTTCAATATTTATGGTTTTGAAAGGTCAGTAACCTCAAAAGCTTTTCACTTTTTTTTTTTTTGCATGATACTAAAAGTACAGGATATCTTTTGTAATTCTCGCATGTGTGTCTCACTGTGCACCATCATACTTTAAAAAAGCAGGAATGTTCAGACTGTTCTAATAGTTGGCATTACAAATTTCTTCAAACTGTAATAGTAGACAAGTTGAAGTGTTAATATTTACTTACATAGAGTTTAAGTTATTCAAACATCTCAGAGATTGCAGAAGTCTGTAGAAATATTTGCTTAAGCCTAAAAATACTTCAAGATATTGAGCACAGGCTTAAGGGAGTAGCCCATGTGCATAGTTTTATCTTGTACCAGAGATGAAAATGGCAGAAACCTTTTGTTTAAACACTGCACATATGAAGTATATCATAACATCGCAGACCTTGTATATTAACAATACAGTGCTTTTCACCTTTCTGAATTATTATTTTGATAGAGGCCAAACTAACTTTTATATTTTGAGATCAGTTTTCCAGTAGCTGCTTACTGTGAAGTGACAGAACTTGTACCAGCACAATAATATGGATTTACAAAGATTGGTCCATTGGGGTCTAGGTTACAAGCAGGTAGTTTGTAACCTTTAATAAGCATCATCATTTTCTGGTTTTTAAGACTAGCTTAAATCAGCTTTTAAAGTGTAAAAGTCAGTGTAGATTCTTTATGAAGTGTGTGGGATTTTTTGTGGAGAGGGGAGTGAGAAATGACTGTAAATAGAGATTTAGCTTATACTGATTCCTTGTATCTCTTTTATTTTTAAAGGAAAGTGATTACTTTACCCCTCAGGGAGAATTCCGGGTAGATAAGGCAGGTTCTCCAACTTTACTGAACTGCCTTATGTATAAAATGTCCTATTACAGATTTGGAGAGATGCAGGTTAGTATTACAATTTCTACTGAATCTTAATTAAGAAAGCAAATGTTGTTTTGATATATTTTCCATTTTCTAGATTGAGCATTGCTTGTAGTAGCAGAGTCAGAGGTAAGTGTCAGCTTTACAAATTAAAACACATCTAGGCATGGGCTACAGTATGTAACCTTTAGAAAAAAAGCATTTCTGCTGCTAATCTACACTTCTACTTTAGCTTTTTGTTGTCCTTCGCGTTGCCCTAGACAAGCATCTTAACTCCATTATGCAGAGCACTTGCTGAAGCATTAACTTTTATGCTGTGCAGAGCTTTAGATTTGTTTTTTCTAATAGCAACACAGAAGAGGAACTGTTAATTGACTATTTAATATCTGTCAGAAGCGACCTGATTTCTGTCCAAGTCACATCAGTGTATTAAACAACATGGCACTTGTATAATAAGGGCATAATTCTGAGAGAGAACTGTCACTCCCCTTTGGGACCATCAAGCATACATATGCAGCTAAGTCTGCCTTGTTTGCTTTTTTCTTTCCTGTTCTTCCCTGTGCCCCTACCCAAGTGCCCTTCATTCTGATGTGTCAGCACAAGAATCCTTTATTCAGCTAAAATGGAGGCCAGTGGATCTTACTTGTGATATGGGAGAGGAAACTTAACTAATAAACGTAGACATGAAGGATTTCGGATTTGTATGGTGAACCATGAAAGTGCTGATTTCTGCCCTATAGAAGTTCTAGAGAGTACAATTGAGCAGCTAAGGTAAAAAGCCACCACAGGCTGCTACACCTCAGACTTTCACTTAATAGTTTCAGCTCTGAATGCAGACATAATATTTCTGATGAGACACAAAGTGCTGTCTCCTGCAACACCTTTTAGGCATAAGAATGAATTTGTCTCAATTGTAAAAAGGAACTAAGAGGTTTTTTTAGAGTGTAGTAACAACCTTTGCGAGAGAAGTGGTGTCCTTTGACAAGACTAGTTGAAAGCACTGCCTTGTGGTATGAAATATTGCAGATTGCAGTGACTGATGTTTTGGGGTTTGTCTTGAACTAATATGCAACTTTAATTTTTATAGCTGGATTTTCGGACACCCCCAGGATTTGATCGTACACGCAATGCTGAGATAGGCAACAAAGACATTAAATTCAAACATCTGGAGGAAGCCTTTACCTCAGAGCACTGGCTTGTTAGAATATACAAGGTGAAACAACTAGACAACAGAGAGACATTGGATCATAAACCTAGAGTAACCAACATTGTACCGAAACAGAAGTATTTGTCAAAGAAGGTGGGTTCCCAGTGAAGTAACTGAAAGGGGGTAGGAGATGGCAGTTTATTTTTAACAGTGAATTACCTAGCTGGTGAATTATGTATTTCCACTAGCCAGAATGTTATGGATACTGTTCATGTTAGTGTCCAATATCAGACCTGCCTGCTGGTAATAATTGTTAATTTACCGTCTGCTTAACTTAAAAGCATGTGAAGACACAAGGCTAGATTTTTTTTTTTTAGGCAGAATGCTAACTGGAAATAGAGTGTGTCACTGGCTGTTACAGCTCTTCAGTCTTCATGTAACTGGAAGCATAATCTCTGAAGTACATCAATTCATGTTTCAGTAACTATGGCTCACTAAGTAAATAATGTGGAAGTTGCTTTCTGACTTTGTTTGAAAGTAGTGATGCCTAGAAGTTTAAAAATGGCGATTTTGTATGAAATAAATTAAATATGAAACTCTTGTTGACGGAACTTTAGTGTCTGTCTGCTTACTCTTTGAAATCATCTTCATGGTTTTAAAAGTGCTGGCTGTGGTGTGCTCCCTCAGCCTGTTAAAAAAGATGTGTTACCAGGGGAGTTGGGGAGAATCTTAGCAGCCCTGTCCTTCACAACACCTGTTTTTTATATATTCAAATATACATTGCAAAAGGAATTTGAGAGTCCTGTCAGAAGCGACATGGAAATACCAGTAAAGAATGCTAGAGAGTAAAGATGCTTATTTCTGTGATTAGATACAAGTTCATAAAATAATTTGGGAGTTGCCCCTGAAGCTAGACTTGTCTTGAAATTATAAGTTTTTCAGCGCCTGTCGTACACTTCAGTGTAACTCTTGATCTTAAGTGACAAGCAAGGCTGTATTTATTAATGAGAGATACATTGACCTCACTTAAGCTGTGGATGTGTCAGGATGAAAGTTCATGTAAATTCTGATCCACTGCCAATTCCTGCAGTACTAACAGGCTCTCCTTCCCATTAAGAAATCGGAGAACCAGCAAAGAGCATGAGGGCAATGGCTAAACTAGAATTTCTAAAATGCATTCTGAGGGCTCCTTAGTAGCCACAGGAAGCTGTTGCTTTCTCACTGGAAATTAAGTCCCTCTCCTGTCACTTCCATGGTAGGTATGACATAGCTCAAGCTCAGAGATGCAACAACATGACTGAGCGTTACATATTACTTTGTATCTATCTCACTTTATAATATTATCATTGTTGATGTTGTTAAAAAAAGAGAAAACTTCTGTTTAATTGGTGTAATAGAGCCTGTGCAGCAAATGTCTTACCTCCTGTCAGGCGTGTTGAATACACATTTCTACCTGCCAGGAGCTGACTGTATTTATACAACGTTGAGGTTTAATATTACCTAAGGCTAATAGTAATGCTTCCCCCCATTACTACCTTAAAACAAAATAATCTGAACACTCTGAAAAAGGTGAGCAGAAAGCGCCAACGAGCCTACAGACCAGTGGCAGACGATTACAGACTAAAATGGGATTATTCTTTTTTTTTTTTTTTAAATGCTATTTTGAGTAAATACTGCTGTCTGTCATCTTGCTAACATCAGAGAGAATCAAATAACGCAAAAGATGCAAGAAGATATTTCCAAACAAAACTTAACACCCTATACCACGTCTGCTCTCTGGGCATATTAGAGCTTTATCACATTGGTTAATTATTAATTCTGCCTCAGCACAAGCTTTGAAAACAGTTCTACAGCTCTAGTGACTGGGGTTCACAGAAGTAGATCTTGTGCAAAAGCGAACGTTGGGCATGAATTAATAATCCCAACGTTATAAATAGTCACTGGATAATATCTAGTTGAGGGTTCACCATTTAAGCTCTTTAAAAGCAATCTAAAGATCAGGCATTGAAATGCACATCATTAAACTGTGGTCAAAACTAAATTGTTAACTAACACATTTTATTCTGTTTTTCTTTTTAGACCTCCAAAAGGAAGCGTGGCTACATTAAGAATAAACTAATTTTAAAGAAAGGCAAGAGACCCAACAGGAAGACAGTTTAAATACACTGCTCTGATTGCTAATACGAAGCAGTTGTCCTTGAGATAACCAGTCTTTGCCTTTAGCTCAAGTCATGTTTCACAGCAACATGAGGGTACAGAACCATCATTGGTCCAGATTATTGTACAAAATTTTCAGGCAATGTCTGATTAAAAATATTGGCTTATTGAGAACAGCTGTTTTAGATTTGTAATGTGAAGCAAGACAGAGCTGCTATCCAAGTCTAGCAGCATTTTTTTTATTGGTACATATTATCCTTCAAATCTGTTGAGAATTTGGACTGACTGCACCAAAGAACCCTGTAATTTGGTCCTTGGCACATGCATACTTGTCAATCTTTTTTGGAAAACACTGTTTGGCTGAATAGCAGCAGTATGTAAACTGGAATGGCGACATCTAAAAATGACTTGTTTTCAACATTTAAGAGGAAGCAGAGCTCTCTGAAATTAAACTTTCAAAAGAAGTTACTCCCATGATTATTTTTCAACGGTTTCTTTCCATGTCGTTTTACTCTTGCTGCAGGCTGGTTTTGATGCGGAGTGTAAGAAGCAAAGCTGCAGTTTTCACACGAGATGACAGGACAAATTAATTGGATGCTAGATTGGATGAGCTGCTTTTGTTCAACCTGGATTGCAGTATTGCTGCCTTACACTGTCATTTCATAAGGTAGACAAGGCAAATCTTGCACATTGTAGATATAAGGGCTAAATTTGTATCGTCCTGAAAAATCTGAAACGACAGTAATGAATGCTATAGTGACACAGCTCGGCACCAGGGAGCTACTGGTGCTTTATAACAGAAATAAAACTGTTCTAGGTTAATGTTTACATTGGTAACAAGTGTAGCCTGTTCAATGGGGAAAGAAAAAGGTTGACAGGTATACAAACCCCCTTTTCTGTGGCTGCCAGAGGCAGAGGTTTTGCAAACCTCTTCCCTCCCTCACTGCCTTCTCTTGTGAGGGTGAAAGTTTTTCTGGAAACCCGTTTCTCTGCATTTTTATTTAGAGTGCTTAAATGAATTGAAGAAATACCTGCTCTAGTGCTGTTTGCTTTGTCTGTCTTTTATACTGTTGGGGTTTTTTTTTAAAAAAAAAAGAAAGTGGTGAAAACTCAGACTAAATGCACTAAAATATAAATGGAGACTGAACACGTTCACTTTCCAGATATAGGAAACCTTTATAGACTTGACAATTTTCTTTAATTCAAATGAAAGGGGTTTTCAGTTTGTTTTCCTGCCCCAGTTGTAACTTTTTATAGAAACAGAACTTGCATCAATCATTTGATGTAAAATGCAGAATAGTATGTACCTTTCATGAAGAAAATGTAAATTTACAGTGTTCTGTGAAAATGTTACTGCTGCCTTCTTTCCCAAGGTGTAGAATATTTTTTTTTTTGATTTATGAACTCATTTTTGACTCTGATGGTTTATACAGACCAATACCACAGCTGCAACATTTTCACAAAGGTTATTAAATCTGGATTTCTGGCCCCCCTGTCGTTTGGAGATTTCATTTTATTTTGTTGCTTTAAAGCTCACTGCAGACCAGTTGTTGACTGTAGGGGAAAATAAAAGTTAATTCAAGTTTTGTGTTAAGGGTGTTGCATCACTTTTGTTGTGATTAACTCGATAGCGTGTTGCTTATGGTCCTAAATTAAGTGATTCCAACTGCCATAATGCAAATCTGCTGAACTCGGGAAGCTGCTGTAATGAAGCCACAGCAGCTACTTAACATTCTTCTAGCTTAAATTTACTAAGCCAGATGTAGAACCTCTACTGAGATGAAATTCAAGATGGCTGTAATATTTTAGAGAGAACAGCAGCCGCCTTTCCCAAACACATAATGTTGCAGTGAATCCTTCAAGCATCTGGAGAAGCTCAAGCTGTTACCTTGCTTAATCACCCCTTCCGCTTGTGTCTATTTGATGCATAATTTTTATTCTTTTGCTTCTTTCAAGCAAATCTGCATCCTGCCCCATCACCATTATAAGAAACAAGCAATCTAACATTTAGAAGAACATCTGAAAGTCAACAAAACAGATGCTGCTGGTCAGTCTGTGGTTTGGCAGTAAGTCCAACCTACTTTTAATAAAGAAAATAAAAGGTTGTCCCTTGTCTTTAGGTATCTTTACAGATGTTTTCCATCTTGGCTGACAGTGTTCTCTTCAACAGAGCAGAAATAAGTGAATCCTTTTACAGCTTTAAAAACAGTGCCTGTAAGAAAAGTAAGCTAACTATGGCATCTTAGCCAGCCTGGGCCTGAAGGTGCCTACCACATACCTGAGCCTTCTCTAATTTGACTTCAGAGCTTCTGCTGATCTTCTGCACTTAAACGAAAAGTTGAAGTCATCAAGGAAGCCACTTAGAAAGAACAAAGTTACAAAGAAGAACTGGCAGGCGCTGTGTCACCTTCCTTGGTTCCACAGGCACAGCATAGGTTCCCTGGCTCTCCACTTGCATCCTGGAGTTAAACTGACTTCTGCCTTTTCTCTGTGAGAACTGACACACACTTCTGTCTGCAAAGAAAATACTAAACTCCTGCATTGTTACCAAACGTACCTTCCATACTAGTGTATTTCCTTAGCTACAGCCATCCTGCTGTACTGCTAGGGCTGTAGATTTTGAAGCATAATAGCCACAAACCAGTAAAACCTAGAGGTGAAAAAAAAGTTCCAACTAAGCTTTGGTCTTCATTTGCTAAGGAACTAAAACTGCAAGTGTCTAGAAGCTGGTACTGCTGAAGTTTTGTATTGCTTAATGATCGCTGCTGAATGCAGCGAGGGCGGACGGTGCTATTGGTAATCCCAGAAAAAATATTTTGACTTGTGGAAGAAATTCCACAATGGAGGGGGAGAAAAGTTGTTAGTTAAGTACCTTAATAGACTTACTCTTGAAGAAACCATTTATGAACTGCTTTGACTCAGCCCTCTGTACATCAGTCCCACTGTGAGTAAAAATTGAAATCCTATTCAGCTGTGACTAAAACTGTCAATAATGTCTTTAAACCACGTGTATGAACTGCTCCAAGACATGGCCTTGAAGCAATGCAAAGAACATGACTGGGTAGTGCTTCCTGTCCCATTTACAGACAGTGTTGTTTTCTGTTCTGCATAAAAACAAAGTGTTCTTGCACAATAGTTTCCAACGCTGTGGATCAATGTTCAAAACAAGCTAGAACTGCATTATCTAATACTTAAAAACGTTGCTCAGGATCCACAAAGCCTCTAAGCACATTTTTCCTCCCCATGTAAGTGTCCAATGCTAGAATAAAAATTAGATTTGTATTTTAAGAGGTATCTAGCTAAAAAATTGTCAAAAGATTAAATGAAATATGATTTTCAGAAACAAGGCAACGCCTTAACCTATTTCCTTTCTATTTATCAGAAGAGGGCTTATATTCACCACTCTTTGCTAAGGCTGTGATGCTTCCCAGCCCCGTTTTTTACATGTCGTGCTGTCCAGTTTAAACAAAAACTTACCTATTGAGTGTCTGGCAGCACTAACTGGGCAGAGCAACACCCACAACAAACCAGGATCCAGCTGAGGTGTCGCTTCTATCAGAACAGTGCGAGCAGCTCACAGGCGCCCTGAGTGTCGCACAGCGCTCCTGGACAGCTGAGTGAGTGATGACAGTTAACTCGTGCTTCGGTGGAAAGAGAAAGGGCATCCCACTACTAAATGAAACAAATCTTTTATTCATGAGCATTGTCGTTTTAAATTCACAAATTATGAAAGGAAGACAAATCCAAAGAGACTGCCAGAGCGTCTTTTAAATGATAAAGGTATAAATTTTCTTTCTGAACGTAATTTAAGAAAGAAAAAGGTTGCATAGGCTTCCTACAGGTGTGCACAAAAAAAAAAAGTGAAGTACACAGAGGTTTTTACATTACAATTCAGTGTACATTGGCTACTTGAAAAGATTCACTTGCAAGTCTAAGACAGCTATTGGAGCAACCTACAGAATAAGGCTTATGAATATTTACTTATCAGTCCTGTAAAATATATCGAACACATAACTATCAGAAAAATAAGATGACACTTGTGAATCTTGTTCTGGAATCTCTCACTGCTGGGCTCTTCAGAAAGGACTGGTTTTGTGTTTGCCTCTCCCAAGGTACTTTGGGAAGGGAACAGCAGTTAACGGCATCAGGGGAGCCTTCACAGCATAGAAACAAAACATTTACCAGAGCACAAGTGGAATGTTCTCGGCATGCAGAAACAACCAACCATGCAGACAGGAAAAAAAAAATAAATCGTCAATAAATTACAAGCATAAAATATTCAAATTTAAAAGAACGGCTACAGCACCTTTGTAGCCTCGACGGTCAAGCCAGCAGAGCCGAAAGAGGTCCGCTCTTTCAGGAGCACAGGCCTGCGTGCCTGACAGACAGAGGTTTCCAATGGCTGTTTTCAGTGAGCGTGTGGCTTGTTCTTTGGTGTGTGAAAATCAGGAGTTCTGGGAGGACGTTTGATGTGTTTAATTCTGCATTTTCAATTGTTCTTTGCAATGCTGTTACAAACTGTGTGGATACTGATTACTGATCAGACTAACCTCTAGGACAAGAGTGGATCCATTACAAAGTTAATTCTTGCAGGTGATAAATTACAAGTTTCCTTGATGACACTTCACAGTAGTTCAGTGTCATTTTGGTTTTGTTACAGAAAAACATCAACTATTCTAAAAATAAGATTTTTTTCCTTTAAAAAAAAAGTGTCAGTTACAAAATCAAGCTCATACAGTCCACATTTTTTTCTTTAAAAAATAGGATTTAAAATAATTCAGCATGTTAATCCTTTCTAATGTGCAAAAAAAGTACATACAAGCAGCCAAAATGGCATCTGGGAGGAAAAAGGAGCCACATCTTCGTTAAATAGGGATCTGAAGTTCAAATGTAAATATCTATTAAATATGCCCAAATGAACAACTAGTGGCATGGTCCCTTGCGTGCACACCTCTGTTCAGCCTTCCAAGTTGCTCAAGAGATTTTAACATCTCCCCTAAAAAATAATCAGGACGCACTAGAACAGAGAGAAGCAGCACTTCAACCTAACCAAGTTTGTGTAACTTCCCTAAAGCACAAGCAGTAAGAAAGCCGGCGAAAGGCACCAAATGAATCAGTACTACAGAAAGGCAGGCAGCCGCGCTACCGCATGTTCGAAACGTAGTGGTTTCTTGACAGGGCACTGTAAAAAGAAATGCTGAGCGAAGTCAGCACACATTGTACCTTTGCCTTTTGTCGCCACTTCTCTCAAACACATCTTCACTTTCAACAAACACGAACTAAAGAGCAACGAAGCTTTAATGCACTTTAGGATCCCCTCACTTCGTGTCACAGTGGTTACCCTTCAAAGCAAGATCAAGCTATGGGATCGTTTCCTTATTTTTTTTAATATCTTTACAAAACAAATTATATCCTATTTCATTTGTTTCACTAAAAAGGTTTTGTTGTTGCAATGTGATGGGTTACTCAATTGTTACTTTTACATCCAAACATGATTCATCTGAGAAGGCCGGTTAGGTCATCTCTAATCATCCAAATATTTCATCCAGAAGCAATCAACTGGATCAAATGCAAAAGAAATCAAAATTCAGGTCTGCTGGGAGCCTGCATATGGAATTAAGGGCTCTGACCAGATGAGCTGTCTGATTTCCCACAGCAGGGCACCAAACCTGCACTGGTGGGGAAGGCTCATTCCCAGCACAGCAGGACACGACTCCTACCCAGCTTCACCCGTGTCACCGCACAGCCCAGTATTCGAGCATGAATGCACCAGCGGTGGTTTAACTTAAGAGGCAAGGCCATGGATGCCTGAGGCACAGCCCTGCGGTGCACTGTGCCTCTTACTGGGGGTGGAAAGCGGAGGCAAGAGTGAGCTGGAACACCACAGCTCCATCTGCCAGAAGGGATTTAGCAGAACACACAACCCAAAAGCATTGGCATGACAGAGAACATTACACAGCAAGACCAAGATTTCCAGAGCAGCTGCCTCACTGGTGACCACAGATCCATTCAACAGTTGGAAGTGTGAACAAACAAAAAAGCAAGGACACAACAGGTCAGTGTGAGCAACATTCTGGAGAAGGTATTGCTACTTCTTATCCAGTGGGAAAAAACTGACACGGGTAAGTGACAGGAAACGTGCTCTTAAATAAGCATCCCAGTGAGCGATTTATCATCTTACGCTTTATCATTCTTACGTGAAAATCAGTTACTCAATGACTGTTGAGACAGAACGACTGCCGTTAAGTGAGACATCACATTTGAAGTGCAAAACATTTTTGGCAAAGTGAAAAATAGAAAAACCTTAACCAGTACTGATAAAAAAGTATTTTCTTAAATACCAGCGTAGGGCCTGATCCTGCAAGCACACAACTTGGGGAACCCCAGCTGAATCCAGCCGGAGCTCTTTGCTCTAACACTTAGAGGAAAAGGTCTTTAAATCACTGTTAGTGTTTAAACTCGTTTACATGTAGTGTAAATAATACACACACAAACCCATACACACTGCGTGTATACATGTGTGTCTGTATGGACGTGTGCGCGTGTGTTTGTGTATCCGTACGCACAAAATGGCTCCTGAATAAACTCGAGCTTGTGATTATTTTGAGATGCATCATTCACAGTATACAGCTTCTCGTTTGGATCTTCTGATCACAGGACCTATTCAGTGACATCTTGAAGTTATATACTGTGTCATTTTAATGCCTTTAAGGTAAAGCTACGAGGCAACTGCTCTATCTCATCAATGGGTCTTCCAGAGAGGGTTCACGTATAGCCAACCATCACCCTGCAAGAAAATTGGGGAGAGTTTACAAACCAGATTTATATAGATTGGATCTGCGTATGTCCACATAAAAGCTAAAATGCCAATCAACACAAGAAACCATCCCTGTCACCTGAAAATTCTGCAGCTTAATGAATTTGCAGGTAACCTGGGCAGGACAGAAATAATTACAAGGGGCAAGAGAAGCCATGGGGAGACGCACCACCTGAATCGCTGGTTTAAATAACTGCACAGGGCAGCTAACTTAACAATATAGTCACATCATAATTCCCTTAGTAAGTCTTATTTCCCCTGTGCATCTTTGGGCAAAGATGAACTTAGTAAAATCCATTTCATTTCAAGCAAATGAGTCCCAAGACTGTGTTTAAGATGTCCATGCTTACTTATATTGGACAAATATCCCTAGATCATGTTCACTTTAGTACGCTGAGATCAAGATTAGTAGGAGATGCGAGTACACAGCATCTGTACATTAAGGTGTAGATTTTAAGGGAAAGAGCATTGCTTTAGGTGCCTAACATTAGGTATCAAAAATTCTGGCTGTAATGAATCTAACAGAAGGAAAGCGAACAAGTTCACAAAATGGATACGGAACAATCAATTGCTCTTCCTAAAGAGCCAAACTCTGGCAAAAATAAAATTGAAGACATAAATCAACCCGTGTTACTAACACCACCAGCTGCCCACAGCAAAAAACCCAGACAAGCCCTCCCCATCCCGCTGCCCCCCAGTTTGCTGTTGGGTCTTGAATTAATGTACCTCTTTGGCGAAATATTTTGGTTTCCACGGGGTTGTCAAAGCGGCGCGCTGCCTCTCCTCTGCTCGCTGCCTCTCTTCCAGGCGGTGCTTGTGTTCTGTTGCTGCATCAATATCGCCTTCTTTCAGGGAATTGGTGACGTGTTGCCAAAGGTGCCTGAAGGACAGAGGAGCACAAGCAGCACTGTGAGAACACGTCTGCCACAGCTGGACACCAGAATGGCGAGAGGCAGACTGACGCCCTGTTCTCTGCACCGTTTCTGGAAGTCACACAGCCTGTGAACCATCGCTCTACTGGGATATTCACAGCATTTCAGGACTATATTTTCAGATTTGTTCTGCTCCCGGTATTTCGCCATGGAAGGAAACAAAAGTTAACTGAGAAATTAGTAGCTTTTGTTCATGTGAACCGGGGGCTGGAGCACCTTTGCTGTGAGGACAGGCTGAGACAGTTGGGGTTGTTCAGCCTGCAGAAAAGAAAGCTCCAGGGAGACCTTAGAGCAGCTCCCAGTACCTGAAGGCACTACAGGAAAGCTGAGGAGGGGCTGTTTACAAGGGCATGGAGTGACAGGACGAGGGGGAATGGCTTTAAATTGGTAGGGGCAGGATTTAGATTAGACATTAGGAAGAAATGAGGCACTGGCACAGGTTGCCCAGAGAAGCTGTGGCTGCCCCATCCCTGGAAGTGTTCAAGGCCAGGTTGGATGGGGCCTTGGGCAGCCTGATATAGTGGGAAGTGTCCCTTCCCATGGCAGAGGAGTTGGAACTGGATGATCTTTAAGGTCCATTCCTGACTCTTTTCTTTTCAAAGCAGATGAATTTCCTTAATCATTTCCTGTTCACGTTCTTTCCTGATGATCCAGTTACTGTTTTGCAGTTCTATTTTTTAAGGGAATGTTAGCCAAAAAACAGGAGTACAGTTATACGACACTGACCGTTCCCCCCAGGTTATTAACAGAGTTGACTCTAAGGAGTACTTCTAGGTCTGTGCTCTGTATTTCCACTTAACACTATCGGCATGGGACCAAACCTGGTTTTCCCACAACTGACGGCATTCAGATGCGATACCTTTACACACTGTATTAACCTAACAGCAACTTTGCCCAGAAAAGTACTGAGAAGAAACCGACTGCAGCTTTCATGTATTTCCAGGGGTGTTTAAATAAGCTTCTGTTTACAATCTGAGAAACTGCATATCTTGAAGAAACACTGAGGAGTTCTAATTTGCTTACTAGTACTCAAAAGTACAACAAATACACTGCAGACCTGCTGCTTTCCTTATTTACTCCAAACTTTCTGTTCCTAAACTACAGGGCAAAAAAGAGTTTGTATGTCTACAAGGTACTTAAAGGGAAAAGCTGGGGGAGGCGCTCCTTATGAGGGAATGCAGGGATAGGACAAGGGGGAACAGTTTTAAGCCAAAAGAGGGGAGGTTTAGATCAGATATTAGGAAGACATTTTTTCCTGTGAGGGTGGTGAGGCACTGGAACAGGGTGTCCAGAGAAGTGGTGGACGCCTGGTCTAGTGGGAGGTGTCCCTGCCCATGGCAGGGGGTTGGAAATGGATGATCTTTAAGGTCCCTTCCAACCCAAAACATTCTATGATGCTGTGATTCTATAAAAGTAGGGAAATTATCTCCAGACTCATCTTTGTACAATAAAGAAAACACATTTACAGGTAATAAAACGAAGCTTAACTCTTGCTTTTTAATCCTCCAACAAAATGTTCCCAAATTCAATCATAATACTGATTTTTCTGAAGATAAGCTATGGACAGTGAATAGCAGAACAAGTCTTTTTCTAATGTACCTAGTCAGTTCGGCATGTTGATGTGGTTACCGAGAGCCTTAAAACCATATGTGTGTATTTATATCTCACACTGCATCACATTTTACTTATTTATGTATTATAAAATGTATAACACCTTACATTCCAGTGTAAATTATAAGAAGCGACATTACTTGCAACAACACAATTTGACAACTGTGTTACAATCACTCAAACAAAGAGGTGAAAATTACCATTTTCCAAATGTTCATTAAAGCAAATACTTGCATTTTTCCCCTTTACAAAATTGATGTATCCATCACTATATGTAACTTATGTACCAGAGAACCAATACACAGCTATTTGCGCCTAGATTAACATGCTGTAGGAAGTGAGGCTGTTTCGAGCCGCACCATTTATAACTGTGGTTTTTCTTCCCCTTTCTGTTCCCACCAAAGGTTCAGAAGCAGAACACTGTAACGCCTCCGCCCTTACCTTGATTCCAGTGGGCCTTGTTTTGCTATTGGCCTAATCTTTTTCCTAATAACAGGCAGTTTATTAGTGTCAATCACTTTGGTTTCTCCATTGCTGTAAGTAAATTCCAGCGTACCGTTCCATTCTCCCTGTGCCTTGCACACTATGGTGTTAGTAGGATTGTGTTTCACTTCAGCTGTAACCCTAATTCAAGAGGGAAGAAAAAAAAGTCCACTGAAATAAGCAGTACCATTATTTAACAGCATGTGAAAGCAATACCACAGCTCAGGCTACAAGCAGCTTTCTGCACCTACAAAGTCAATTTTCAAGCAAAGTAGCAATGGTGTCTCCAAAAAGAAAGACTCAACTCAAGAAAGCTCTGCTAACACCACAGTAGCTTTTGGACAACTTTGTACTTCAAAGCAACCAAATCTAAAACTGATGCTTAGCTCTAACCCAGAACTGTTTCCCACGTCAGCCTGAAAAACAACCCCTGACGTGTGGCATTTTCACACCTGAACATAATGCTGTCGGCTACCTGTGTCAAAGACTTCTGGTACCTTTATTTTCTTCTTTAGCTCTACAAGTTTACTTCTCAGTTTCTGAAAGGCAATAATTAAAGCTACCTCAGTGGTCTAAGAACTGGTTTAAGAGGGAGCAATATAGATAAGTAGGACTGGGAAAGCAAAATGGAGAGAGAAGCTTTGAGTGTGTGTGTGTCTGTGAACATGGAATTATTTGACAAGCCATGCCGAATCATCTGTAAATTCAATTATGTTTTTAAACGATTAAACTAATACAGCACAACCTTCCCCAATTTCCACTCACCCCAATGGCACCAATTATTAACCGACGCCTTTTAGAAAAACACTGGTCAAAATAGCCCAGGTTGGTATTTGCCTGAACAATATTGAAATGGTTGACCCAAGTTGACAGAAGAATACTAAAAGAAAACTGAGGAGGGGCTGTTTACAAAGGCTGATAGTGATAGGACGGGGGGCACTAGGTATAAACCGGAGAGGGGCAGATTTAGACTAGATATTAGGAGGAATTTCTTCAGATTTAGACTAGATATTAGGAGGAATTTCTTCACCATGAGGGTGGTGAGGCACTGGCACAGGTTGCCCAGGGAAGCCGTGAATGCCCCATCCCTGGAGATGTTCAAGGCCAGGTTGGATGGTCCTTGCGCAGCCTGATCTAGTGGGACATGTCCCTGCCCATGGCAGGGGGGCTGGAACTGAGTGATCTTTAAGGTTCCTTCCAACCCAAACTATTCCATGATTCTATAATACTTTGACCAAGGGAAATAAAAGAGAGGTAACTATGCAAAGCCACAACAGGCAACAGCCTTGTCATGGACAGTGCTACAGTCCAGAGCAGGACAAGAAAGGGGTCTGCATATGTTAATGAGTGGGTCATAAACTTGAGAATGGAAGTAAGAGAGAAACCCCCTTCACACCCTTAATAAAGGGGAAGCAAAGATACAAATGATACTTCCATCATCTGGAATTGCAGGGTAGAAAAGAGAGTCCTCAGTAGGGAGCTACCACTAAGAGTGGCAACACTTCCACTTCTCTCCTCCTGTAGGAGGTTCCACCTGGAACCTCAGTTCATCTACAAAGGCTCACACAGAAGCAGCAGCCGGTGTAGCAGAATCATTGCCTTCTCTATGGACATCATTTCTGATCCTGCACTTACAGAGATTTTTACAAGCAACAAACTTCAGTTCAATGGGTTGGAACTGGATGATCTTTAAGCTCCCTTCCAACCCAAACCATTCTATGATTCTATGAAACATATCCAATTCAGTTATACAATATAAATGTAGAACTACAACAAACGGTGCTCTAAAGCTGTAAGTCATCTCAGACACTAGGAAAAGAAATTCAGGTATCTGTCTATAAAATACTCCAACAAAAGAACCGAACAGATGCCCAGGAGTCTTTCCATTGAAATCAAGTAGCAGATAAATAAGAATAAGACAGTAATTCCCATACCTGTGGACCTTCCCTCCATAGAATGGTTTGGTGTGGAACGTGACCGTGGCAGAATAGCCTGTTCTGGCACAATTGATGTTGACTTTTCCTCCAAGTTCCACCCATGGGATTGTAAGTATCGAGCGAGCATAGGCACTAGGCAGGGTGAAAACATACTCTTCTTCATGTTCCAGCAAGTGAAGAACACCTATGTAGGAAGAAGGTTGAAAGTGAAATGATAAAAGTTCACTGGTAAGACATGACGGTCACTGACCAATGACTGTCACAAAAATATAGTTCCACAGAGAGCACGACATGCAACTGGCCTTGAAGGAGGGTACTGTCTGCTAAGAAAAAAAAGTCCTCTGGAACAAATTTCCTCGAACAAACATTTTTAAAAAACACACAATTTGAATGTGGACCCTGTGAACCCTCATGGTGCCAAACGGCTTATTGGAAAATCTGACTGGATTACCTACTTTGTGTTATTAACAAGCAATAAACTGTTAAGGCTGGAAAATAAAGAACATTTGCATGCAAAAAGCCACACCGAATATTCTGATCCTCACTCAGTGACATATAATGATCTCTCTCCAGAAAAAATATGGGCATGGCCAAAGGAGTCTTCAGTTGTCCATTCAATCAGGCATGACCAGGTCCTCTTTGCTAATTCCTTACTGATGTATTTGTTGGTGGAAGTGAAAGGCTCTCTCTAGGTCTTCCTGAGTGCAACTAGGAAATATGCTTGAGGAATCTATCTAGAAATGTCTTAGAAGTTTTCTCCTTCAATTCCAAACATCTGGTTTCCTGCGGAGCCGTTGCAAAAGTCTTGCATAATCAATGCGGGGCCACCGGGGCCACTGCCCTATTACCACCAAGACAAATGTCTCTACCATGCAGAGAAAATTACTAGCAACTCTATTTCATTCTGAAAAGGTTCCTCCACCCTCAGCATTATAGGACTGAAACCAAAAACAACAACATGCAGCACTTTCAAGATTATTTGGAACTACAAAGGAAGGTGCATGTCTGATCAGATCTTGGCTTCCCCTGTATCCTGCCATAGCTGTAGTTTGGTCTTAAGAATAACAAAGAACAAGACACAGGACTAGCTGAACAGCACCTTAAGCCTCGCACACAGAATTAGATCATGCCAAATACCTATAGTATATTTCTGACCAGAGTTTTACACTCTTTTGTGTCCCATTTAGTAACTGCCTGAAGGCAAAAACTACACTTTGAAAATAATTTTTCACAACAGGGACTGAAAATAACCCATCGCAGGAAGCACTCAGAACCCAGAAACATTTGGGGGGAAAAAAAATGAAAATCAGGAAAATTATCTTGACATAGGAAGAGTATCTGTTTAGAAACAAGAGGAGCTTGCCTTCACCATGGAGTAGACAGGGGGAGATAACATTGGCAGCCGTACTGATGAGTTTGTCTATGTGTTTAAGGGAATAACGACACTAATTTTGCAAAGCGCTCTGACACATAATGATGAAAAAGGACTAAATAGGAACAAGGCACTACTACTGCCAACATAAAAATATGCCCTTAACACCATATAAGAACATAAACCTAAATAACATTCAGAATTTAAAAGCACTGAGCTCGAACACAATCATCACCTTAAACACTGGCACCAATTAACAGAACTAAACACAGGCACAGGAAGCTCTGCAACGTGACACTTCTGCCTTCTGAAACTGTTCCCCAGGAAAACATCCTAAGCAAACTGGAATAAGTTTTGGAGTTGCCCTCAGGAATTCTGCAACCTCAGCATGCCGGCAGCGACAGAGCCAGAGCTTCTACTCCAGCAAGTTTGACTCAAACAAGCTAGAGTGTGCAAAAGCACAAACACAGGAAAGCAAAGTCTTAAAAAGACCTTTAATCATTTTGCCTCTGCAAGTCACAAAGTCTTTGTGTCGTGTGCTGAACTCTAACCAGCAGGGACCACCCAGGACACAGCTGGAACAAACACACTATCTGCCTCAAGCTTCCTCAGCTCCACACCTGCAGGTAAAACCAGGCTGAAGATATTGCAGGAAGGTCAAACCACCCAACCCAGTTGGGACACACAGCCAAGAAGAACGTCTATTAAAAAAGACGCCTCTGCTTTATGAGAGCACTCTTTGAATGGGTGTTATAACAACATAAAATTACTAAAGAACAATTAAGAAGCTTTTTAACTAGATGATGATAATCAAAAGGATCAAAGCAAGCTAATGGATACTGATCAAACACACAAAGGAAACCTGACAGTCTGTAGATGGGCATTTTCCACGCAGAGAACTACAACAGGTTTTAGACTCAAGTCTATCAGCTTTTATTTCTCCTCCTCTTCCCATTTATTCTCCACCTTCTTCGTCACAGTCGTGGGCAACAGACACGTAGCAGGAACCAGCTGTGGCCTGTGGTGTATCCAAGAGGTCACATTTTTCCACTCATAACGGTCTAAGCATGGACGCAATCCTCACAGAGTCAAGCAGCACAGTCTGCCTGCAAGCATCAGGTTCCAACATGAGAATTATGGGTGTTTTGTTGATATGAGGCTTCTGTGCTTGGGCTTTTTTACAAGACAAAAGGTCTAACAGCAGTATGGTGGGCAGACATGGTGCTCACTGCAGAAACTCACTGTATTTATGAACCACCACTCCACACAAGATTCTCCAGAGCCTCCTACATCCCCCGACCCAGCCATCCTCCTCTGACCATCACTCCATTTTCCCACATGAGCAGAAATGGCCATGATAAACACAATTTCCTTCTGGGTTAGTAGAGGCTTACTTTTGTCTCTCTGATGGGATCGACAGCTTTTTTGCTCCCCAACTTCAGAGGGAGGGACGCGGAGCTCTAATGAACGCTGCTAAGCACACTGAAAACCGAACAGCAAACAACAGCAGTGACCTTCAATGTAAATATTCAACCATCACAACAGGTTAGATATTAAAAACTAAACCCAGCTCTCTCGGTAGTATTTTTAGCACTTGGTAGCATGTTTTTTCAATTCCTTTAACATCTGAACAAATACATCTTTAACAAAGTGCCCTCTCACTTGAAATACGACTCCACCTCAGTTATTAGAGTCTAAAAAAGACTCAAGTGAAGATCTAAAATATCCACAACTTGATACTACTTCTAGCATTAACATGACTTAGTTTTCCCCTCCATTTTTTGGGGAGTCCACGTGCAAAACCTTATCTGAACGAAGCACCATGAAGATGGTACCTGCACCATCCTGTCTGAACTGAGACCTGTGCTCTCTCTGGGAAGAAGCAGCCAAAATGACTCAGAAAGTCAACATTCGTAAATGCATCCACAGTTTGAATTTGTGCCCTACCCCACTGAGTTTAAATAAAGATAAATTAAAGGCATAAAACCTAAAATCTAACAGTTATTTTTAAAAGCATTGTGTACACTTAACAGCTGCTTATATCATTACATTGTGACTGCTGGAAAATACACATGCTATTTTTCTTTCCTTGCTTCCCCACCGTACGGGATTATTCATTTTTAGTTTAAAAACGGCTGTAAGTAAATATACATGAAAATTTTCAGGAGGTTCTCCCATTTTCAGTAACAATTTTTTGATGTGAAAGGAGGAAGCATTTTGGAAAGTGCAAATTCCTTTAAAAAAAATCTTAAGTAATAATAGGCAGCTATTATGCATGGAAGAATGCACCAGATAAGTACTCTGGGAGCAACAGTGGATTTAGCAATCTAGTTTATTAGGAAAAAAAGCAGAGAGAGAAAGATGAATTTTTTATAAACAATTGTGGAATTTTTAAATTCCCCCTTGAAATGTCCTCAACACTACTTATTCCTGATTTTGATTAAGGCAACTTATTCATAGTCATGCTCCTTTCCACAACTCCTCAGCCTGCATTAAAGGAAGGGATGTTCGCGGCATCTAATTTTCCCTGTTTGACTATTGCACGTCCCTCACCGATGCTGCAGCTTTGTGAATTGATTTTCCAGTAACGCATATTGACAAAATACCCAGAGGAGGCTCTGGATCAATACATTGCAGAAGAGGCATGTGAAATTTAATGCTTCCCACTGATTGTATGAAGATCAATCTGAACAACAAATGGTACGTGGGACACAAACAGCCTGAGGCAGTTTCCTAATTTAACAGGCTCTTCAGTCCGTCTCCATTATTTGTAACACGGCACATAGAGGAGTAAGTTACGTAGGAGTGGAACCCCACGTGGGTGTAGTGCACCACCAGCCTCATGGGTTCACACGGGAAAATGTGAGATGCCAGAACTGGGCTTTTACCATCTCCATACGTTCCAGGAAGCTGCACTGCACTCCTCAATTTCAAAAGACTGGAGCCATTTGCTAAATTAGGTAGTGAGTGCCATGCCATATGGAAACTGTTCTGAACCAACTGGGCAAAGAAATATTAATACAAAAATAAGCACTAGGGAAATATTTTGGTAGTTCCAGTTGTGTGGAGCAGTCAGTCTTGGGGACCGGTAAATTAAAAAGTCACTAATGCCTTAGGAATTGAAATTATAGACAACTACAACCATATACACATACGTACATTTAAACTGAAAAAAAACCCAAGAGAACTAACATTCATTGCTTTCATTTAGACTTATTCTGTAAAGAGCCCTGAGCCTTCTCCCTATTGAATCTTTCCAAGATTGATTTCAAATTAAAAACTAATTTTTGGAAGCCTATACCTCACTAGTTTTTAAAGCATTTAGAACAGCAGGAGGAAATACATAAGACATAACTAGCCACTTGATAATACAGAGCGATCCACTTAAATATACTTTATGCTTTCAGCAAAATTAACCTGTGCATCAAAGGTGACACTTCTTGCTGGATTTTACTGCTTTGGCGCAAAACCCAAGAGCAGAAAAGGAACATGCACAGCCCACACTGAGGTGTGATCACCAGAGGCTTTTCCACTAAAGCCCTCTTATCCCACCACCAGTATCTGTTTGAAAAGTCTTTGGACCATGTGAAAAAAACCATTAAATATTTACATTGGCTCTCCCATGCCCTGCTAATTTAAATCTTAATATGAGTCTATTCATTACACCCTATTCCTCTCCCTCCCTCTCTCATTAGTACGTAATTAAAATTAACCAGAATTACAGACTGCATAAGCAATGTGAATTCTTTTATGCAAAATACCCTCTCTCCTATTCAGGGTAGGTTTCTCATGAGGAAACAACACTGACTATTCTGAAGAATAGTGTTTTGTTATATAGTGAAGAAAAAGTTGAGACATTTCATTAGCAATCCAAATTTAGATCTCTCATAACCATGGATGAAGGGCTAGCATATAAAACAGCTTCTCACACAGATTTCCAGCAGAGTTTTCCTACTTGTTCTGCTTCTCTGGAACTGATACTTACTTTGAATCAACAAAAATCGCACATAAAGGAAAAAAAAATAAAAAAATCTTAATCACTTTGATGTGCAACATACACTAAAAATTGTACAATTCGGATACTGAGCATGACAGGACCGTACTGTCCTCAAATCCTCTCATTCTTCACATTCTTATAGAAGCCTTCGTACTTCCACGGCATCTTATTTCAGCATATCCGACACAGCATGAAAAGCAACACGCTCTATACATTTAAGGACACTGTGACAAGTTAAAAAAATATGCTTCAAAAACACCACAGAATCATCATCTAGAATCATAATCTATCCTTACACAATACAGGTCAAAAATCCAGTAGTACTATATTTCTGCAAATAGCCAACTGCAGTAGAAAAAGCTTCACTGAAACGTTTGAAGGCCATACACAAAACTCTTCAGTAAAGAGCAAAGTTTCAAAACAAATCACAGTTGTTTGTATTCAACACTAATGTCACGACAATGTTACAGATCAATTAAAATTGTCCTGATAAATATCTGAACTAGAACAAGATGGTCACACCATACCACTGAATTATCCAGAACATGAATTGCAGCTTCCTAATGCTCTGCTGGGAAGGACAAGGACTTTTTTTTCCCTACGTATATCAAACAGTACTGAATGAATGCATAGCTTAATAAAACTACTGTAACAGAATTATTTAAATCAAGTCTCAGAACGGGCATAGGTATATAACAGATATCAAGGAAATCGCCTTTCAAGTAACATCATAGAATCACAGAATGGTTTGGGTTGGACTTTGACAATCATCCAGTTCCAACCTCTCTGCCACAGGCAGAGACACCTTCCACTGGATCAGGTTGCTCAAAGCCTCAACCAACCTGGTCTTGAACACCTCCAGGGACAGGACCACGCAGAATCTAAAATCCTTAGTGACCCAAGAAAAAGTCAAAGGCACTCATGTGTATCTAAGTAAACTCAAGCAACCGCCAGGAACAGGAGCTGAATGATCATAACGTAAAGAAAAAGAGAAGGAGAGGACAAAGAAGAAAAAAAAATGGTAAGCTTTGTCACCCAATGCACAGCTGCAAAAAAAAAAAAAAAGAAACATAAGAAAAAACATGGAATTCTATTATTTGAAATGTCAGTCTGTCTCTTACAAAAAGCAGAATCAGCCATACGTCAGCCATTCCTGAAGAACGTGCTTAATCTCGTGTAAATTAAGACTCTAAAACCCTTTTGACTGACCTCATTGTCAGAAAGCTTCTCCTGGGAGCTAACTTCAGTTTCTACCTATCTTGACTACCTCTTCGTATACCTTCTGACTAATAGCAGGTCTTTCCTTAAGCGACTCTCTGCTAGAGTAATGCACCCCACTCAAAATGCTGCAGTGCATAAAATGTCTTCAAATGTGAAGAAAATTCTACAAATAATATTTCCCATTAAAAAATATTAGGCTCTGCATTACCAGATGTGTAAATACAGATGTAATTTTTCCACATTTAAAGTCCAGTGGCTACTTTTCTTGGTTCAGCAATCTGTTCCCCAGTACTCTCACTGACCTCAGTCTAATACAGTTTACACTTAGGCAGCACATGAGAAAGAAACATCTGCAGTAGATGGTAATTTTTGCAAGAAGACCTTCCTGGGATTAAAATAAATTTAAGAAGTTTGAACAAAGTGTAGTTTTGAGTGAAGAAACCACACTGCAAAGCAAACATTTTAAACCGCGGCTGTCAGGTTTAGTCTGGTGTTTCCAATGCCAGTCCTCTACACACAACAGAAATGCTTTGGCTGCACTGGAGTTTCTCCATCACATCCCAAAAACACTGGATGCTTCTGCACTGCTCACATGAGCAAAAAATGAACAATGATAACTATGATCGGTAAAGCCAAACTTCCTCCCAGAACACCCATCATAAAGACAGCAGCAAACACTGCAATAAAAGAGTTCACCATTGCAGATGTTCCCTAAAGCCTGCCTCCGCTCCTGGGATATCTCCAGGATGATGGGAAGAAAAGGGCATGGGGGAGAACTTGTTCTCAAAAATCCATATTAAACAATCCCTGGGGTAGGGAAGTAGTTAATTCCTAGACCCTTTCTCTCTAAAAACTGGGACATACCAGGACTTTGAAGTCTTAAATAACCAACACAGTAGACACCCTCAATCCCAGGGAACTGTATGTGCCAGTAGCAAGAAAGAAATTTCTCTACTCCTACATAATCATAAGCGACTTTGTGTTTAATTTTATTTCCATTAAATAGCTCCATTCACTGAGAAACACAGTACTAGAAATGAAAAGGTACCCAAAAAATGTATCAAGTGCAACCAATAACTCAGGCTGGCAGTAGTACAGTCAGGAGGCAGACAGAAGGACCAATTTCCCTTCTAACACTCCCTTCCCAACTTCCTTAGCTCCGTATTAAAGGCAAAATACCTAAATCATAGGAAGGAGAAAACAGCAGTAGTGCAATAGACAAACTATCACAACAATATAAAATCCAACAGTAAGGAAGTTTCACGGCTTTTCTACAAAAAGGGAATATATTGCCATCAGGAAAGAAGCTACTGTAGCCCCTTCTGCTGTTGGGGTTTGTTCTTTAGTTTTAGCTAGCAGGAATAGCAGACCATATCCGTGTGTTTTCACTATAATTGTTTTGTTGTTATTAAAAGACAAAACCAAATCACCACATTTCCCACCCTACTGTTTTACTCCCTTTGATGTCACAGTCTGTAACACAACGATGACAAGGAGAAGCATTTCCTCTAAGTTGTCCTTTTGAGACTACAGCCTAAAACCAAGTTATGACAAAACACTAAAAGCCATACAGACGAAATTAACCTCAAATGGCAAAAAAAGGCTGACTAAATTGTTGAGAAACATTAAATCAACACCTTAACACTCAGTAAGGACACTGGTACAGATGTGTTTATCAGTTCAGATTAAGAATTTGTTATGATTCCTGGTATTTCTGAACTCTTGTTGAACAATGACTTATCACAAAGCAGACTGTATAGATATGAAACAGCAAATCACGGTTTATATTTCAACTACATGACTCACTAAAAAGATTGAGATATTACACTTGGTAAAACTCTACAGAAACCACGATTCTTTGTAGAATTATGACAAAACGAACGTTAGTCTTAAGTAAAAACATGGTTTTTCTATTGCTCTCTTCCAGTTGTGAAACTGTCCCACAACGAATCACCTATTACTTTAAAAGTAAGCAAGACAAATAAATATGTTCTTATAGAATATGCTGCCAGTAGCCATTTGCTACTGCAACTTAACATATGATTGTACTTCAGATATAATTAAGTCTCACATAAATATAAGCACACATTTATATACATAATGTGTGTTGCATTCTGTTTAGACAGAGAAAAAGTTAGGTGAACCCTACATTCATAAATCCAAACTTCACAAAACTAAATAGCGACAGGGTTCAAATGAAAGGTCAGAGGGAGAACAAGCAGGAAAATATCTGAGTTTCTGCCATGTTGACACCCATAACATTAGCTAAAAAAAAAAAAGCATAATAAAAGCACATTTCTTACCTTCACCTACCATAGAAACACCTATCGACATGCCCATAAACTTGCTTTTGGTCCATACGTGAGCGTTCACACACATTTTCTTCTCTTTGCACTCACAGTAAAAGCAAGATACCGGTGGATGATGGGATACTTGTTCAGCTACAAACCTCAGCTTGTAGCACATGGACTGGTCCTGGCCAGACTCCTTGGTTGGGTCCTTAGAAACCTCAGAGGCACCATTAGTTCTGAATGCTTTCACTTTATCTTTAGGCACATCCCACGAGCAATGAAACGTTTCACCAATTATAGGGTTATAGGGCTTCTTGGCAACCGCTCCCTTTCGGCCTTCGTGAAAAGCTGTTAGATAATACTCCACAAAGCAGATAATTCTTTCCTCCGGGGTGGCTCCAGCTGCAATTGACAAAAACAGGTCTGGATGGGCCATGAAATTTGCATACATCTCCAGCAGGGATCTTTTCTCCAAAATAAATGTTGGAAGCACTACCTGTATGCAAAGCAGACAAAGGCAGATGTGATTTCCCCATGACCATACTACCATGAGGGAAAGGGGAGGGGGGGAGAGAACAGTTAAGACAGTTGCAATTCCAGCCCTGCCAAATTTTGGGACAGTGTATTTTCCTCCCCTCTGCCACAGCAATTTATAGTTTTCTTTGCAGTGTAAATAACAAGTGAAAGAAAAAGCAGTGGCCTTGATAGCCATGCAGGCTGCTTCCTATTTCATTATGATTCTCGACAGCAGCTCATGCAACAGGAACAGGCTGTTCCACTCACGTGGAAATCTGCTTTTTCCTCTCCTCTCAGTTAACAAATCAGCCATTGTTCTCCTTGTTTACAGGACAAAAACACAAACTCTGATGTAAATTAACTTACATCAAAATATCAACAAAGCCAATGCCTCAGAATCCTCCAGAAAGGGTGGGGCAAACTCTCCCCAACCACTAGAAGATAAGTATTTTATATAACCATACACATCACCAATCTGTAAGTGGTGGAGAGTGTGAGGCGTACATGGTACCCACTCTGTCAATTATCTGGACTCCCGATTTCACTTCTGAACCTTTGACGACCCACCGCATACACATTAGGTCCCTTCCAGCCTCTAACAAACCAAGCCAACTAGATACCATTGAACCCAAATTGTGGATGTTTTTCCAAGGTTAAAACAATGCCAAGGACCGTTCTCAAGAGGCTATAGGCAAGAAAAAGCTCCCCATTTGGCTCCATCTGCCTTTCATAGTCATTATGTGTGTCATGCCACCTCCCAAGTCAAATCCCTTGCTGCCTCCATGCTATCCCCAGGCAGATGGCACATCCCTCACTCTGAGGTTGTACCATAGTACTGTGGTGGGCTCCTCCACGCCTTCACCTTATTTCAGACAAGCTGAAACAAAAAAACAAAAAAAAACCTGCACAAAATGTTACATTAATGTCTGGGGATTAGAGAGGCTCCTGGCGGGCCAGAAAAAATCTGGGAGTGAACACAAGGCAGTCTGCACTGGAGGGAGCTGGCCCTAAGGGGCTTGGATGCAGTCTCCAGTGGCTCATCCAGCCAACACAGATGTTGCCGACCTCACTCACTTAGGAATAACACTTCGTTAAAAATTTGCAATGAAACATCCTAGACTGCAAGACAGACAAGGGCCACAGGACCTAAAAAAAATGCATTTATTTCCATTCCTTCTCCCTCACCTGCCACACCTTGTACAGGACCATCCCAGAGGAGTTCAGAGGTCACTCCCGTGTGACCAACAAGGAACTTCTGGCACATACAAATTTATCTAGAATCAAAGCAGCTCACTGACGCCAGATGCAGACCAACATCTGTCCTCTATTAAAGCAATTCTTCTGCTTTCCTCTATTAAAGCAGTTCTTCTTGCTTTCCTCTTTAATATGTTTACATTTTCCCTTTCCCCAAAGCCAGGGTTATTTACAGCACGCAGGGAGCCTCCCTTCAATCGCAAATGCATTTACTTTCCCCGCTGCCGCCCCAACTCGCTACTTTAAGTGGGACTTGAGCACAGCTCAGTCCTTTTGTATCCCATGGATAATGAAATAGAAGCTGTCAAACTTCTATTAAACATCTAGTTCTTTTCGAAGAAACTAGTAAACATGAAGAAAAATTTCAGTCACAACGGCTCAAAGGCAGTCTTAACAGCTACACAGTAAGTCAACATACCAAAACTGAAAAAAAAAAAAAACCCAATTACTGCTCCACTTGGTAAAATTCATGCTCATTTACTCTCTCCATCTGTATATTATTTACACACATATAGCCCTTCATAAGCTAATAATTTTTACAAGTTTAGATATAAATCGAGCAAAGTTCCAACTGTAACGTTCCTCTGACTCTACACTGTAAGCCTTGAGGATGCTACATGGTCTCTGTTACCAAACTAATGAGGCCCCAAACGATGAAGGACTTTAATTTTACACTGTATGTGGCAAACTACTGAATGCTAAAGGCAACCTACAGTCCCCAGGGTGGTGTGATAGTGAGTGGCCGAGGAGACTGGTTTTTAAAAGTGAAAAAATAGTTTAGATGGCAAAGAGCAAAGGTAGCAGATTTTTTTAGGGTATTTTTAGCTTTTTAAACAACTCCTTCTTAACCTGCAGCATTCTCATGCTGACCAAATATTCACTATCTGATATAATCTTAAAAAAAAATGCAATTCAGCATTACTGACCCTCAATAGAGGATCTCATTTTAATATAAATATTGTACACTCAAAGATCAGGTTTATCAGAAGGAACCCTGACAGTAAAATATGGAAAAAAATATGAGTTTACTGCACAGACATGAAAGGGCAGAGGAACTCATTTGAATAAGCAGCACTCCTTGTCTCGTTATGTCTAACTGTCTCTCTCTAAAAAGAGTGACCTTTATTAGTGCAAATAGAGGAGAAGAAAACTACAGACGATATTTAAGATGATGCAAATTTTATGGTACAACATTAAGACTGCTGTGTTTCATCCTGTTGGGTTGATCACACAGTCCTCATAGTTACTCTCTCAAGTAATAGCTGTGTGCTTGGCAGCTACATACTTAACACAGCTATACTCACAGCCGCTAAATGAGATGTTACGAATCACTGGACTCTTATGATTCAGTTACAAGAATCAATTTAGAGTCTGAATTAAGCTTGAACTCCAGCTCAAATGATCTTGTTTTAAAAGCTCAACTAAAATGGAAACTACATCCTTAACTGTAGCAGGAAAACATCCACTGAAAAACACAGAATAATTGAACTGTTTCTTCAAAAGGAGGCAGAACTACCTATGAAAAATATTTGAATTTTTAAGCTTACATAACCCCAGTATTACAGAATATGCCTAGAAAACATGGTCTTTTACTAAACCATCTCAGTACTTGAAAGTTTCAATATGCAACACCTCCACACTAATACAGTCAAACCAAACGAAAAAACATCACACCAATCTTTTTGGCAGGTTGTGTTTGTTGTTTGGTTTTGGTTTTGTTTTGTTTTGTTTTGTTTTTAATTGGCCCTATCTTGATTTCTGCAGAATAAGCAAAATAGAAATAAACCTATTT
The DNA here is from genome assembly GCF_017976375.1 of Cuculus canorus. Taxonomy (NCBI): domain Eukaryota; kingdom Metazoa; phylum Chordata; class Aves; order Cuculiformes; family Cuculidae; genus Cuculus; species Cuculus canorus. The sequence continues at coordinate 117,744,413 of NC_071402.1, forward strand.
GGAAGTGTACAGTATTCTTCTTGCCAGCACCCAACTATCAAGCACTTGTGGTAGTACTCTAGCTTCCAAACAAATGAGGTTTTCAACTCCTCTGCAGCCAAGCAGAATGCACTGTCCAGAAAAATACACTTAGGACCCACGTTCTTTATAGTGGTTTTGGACTACAACTTTTTTTTCTTTTTGTCTTTTTGACAAAAAGTCAAAACTGCCTGATTTTTATCTCTGAGAAAAAGCCAGCATTACAACCAAATGGACAAAAGAATCTCTCTAGAACAAATACCACGTTGCCAAAGTCTGATGCAAGAAAAAAAAATCTCCTGCTTGCATTCTAAAATGTTAGAATAATCTGTTCTTATTCCCTCTCAGGCTTCATGTGAAAAGGAAGCAGTTTAACAGGAATTCTTCCGTTTTCACTGAGGTTCAAAAAAGGACATTGGTTCAAACCTCCTAGGTTTGAATTCACCTATATTTAATTAGAACTGAATGCAACTGAGAAAAATAAGTGCATGATTTCTTAAAAACAGAGGTATTTATCCTCCCTACTATTTCCTGTGAGGCAAAACAAGGGTGTCAGCACGTTTCCCTACTTTGGTCAAAACTCTGACCAAGGTAACCCTTGCTGAGATGTCCTTCCCTTAGAGGTACAAAGCATTCCATTGCCATCCACGTCACTGTGGGAATAAAACAGCCTGTCTCCATCTCACTTATATTTTAAAATTACAACGTAAAAGTGTATCGACAAGCAGATTAAAAACTTATGACATCGTGAACACACTACAATGTTAATTTACAGCAGGCTCATATTCTGCAGAAATACTGGCAGCCCTTTCACATAGATCGGCAGCCCTTTATTTTTAGCACATATTAACTGCGTAGGGAAGGTAAGGGAATGTGGAGGAGTGATCACCCATCTGTACAAATTGTTAGCATTAATTTCAACCCATTAGATACCATTTGCCAACACATTTATCAGGCTGTCATTGATTTTTTGCGCTATTTTTCATTTTTTAAAGTCCAATGAACAAACGATTCAGAAACTTTTTTCCCCCAACCAATTCCATACTTAAATGAGGCTTAAAGTTCTAGCTCAGTCCAAGGGATCAGTTTTGTAGCATGTTCTGCTGCTGTGAATTGCTTCCCCTTCCAACTCTCTTTAGCAGCTATTGAAGCCTATTTGGCCATCACAGAGTGTAGCTTGTGATGCAAATCCTCCCATAGATTCAAGGCTTCATCGCTGGCGTTTTGCCTCACAGTAGATTTTTGCTGTTTAACTCCTCATTAAAAGGCACGGTAGCATGACATTTCAAAGGCGAAGCACCTCTGCAACATTGAACATCACTCCGATCACTGTGGGAAACTGCTGTCAGCACAGGCAAGGCCGACGCTAACATAAGCAAACACCCCGCAGGAAAAGGAAAAGATGCCATTTCCTCTGATATGGTACATGAAGGTAATGATTACGCATCCAGAACCAAAAGCCACTAAGGGCTCAGAGGAGCTGTTTGTTCATTTGTGTATCATCACGTTACAATTCATAGCTCACAAAATGAGCCAAATTAACAAGCCTAGGGAAGAAGGCAAAGGAAAATGGAAACATATAGAACGTCCTTTGATGTTGGCAACTACTGTGCCACAACCACTTCCAGCAGACGCTGCATAGCATCAAGGCTCTCTGAAATCTGCCTTTCTGACAAATAATAAAAAATGAGAAGAGATGCAGCCAGCAAACCAAGCTTTATCGTCACATGTGTGCAGCCCAGAGGGCCTCATGTCGTAAAGCAAAGTTAATAAACAAAAAAGCAGCCAGCTGTCTTGTAATTTATTTGGGTTTTAATCCTCAAAATGGTCTGAAAAGTGATGTGCACATGTGGCATGTCTCATTAATACTCATCATATGTGTATTCATGCATCACACAGACTAGAGAGACATCTAATTCTGCCATATGCCTGTTCCTGCTTTCAGACTGTAGGTATTACACACCCACATTCATGCCCACTAATATTTTGCCATACTCTAGATCTGATAATATTTATTGTTATCCTTATAAACTGTGCACTAAAAACTATGTAAGAAAAAGTTTATCAAATATCTTTACCTTCCTACTTATAAGTGTTAACACTTCCCTTATTAATAGGAATTTCTCTTATTTACCAACTGTACATCTTTGGGGGTTTTGCTTCCTCTGCCATGATGAAAAGATGTCATCTCCATGACAATGGAAATCAGACAAGAACAACTTTGTTCATTACCAGATACGAAATGTTTTGAAGACAGAAGAACAATGAATAAAGAATCTTAGTCTAGTTAATACATTATGAACCAAGATACCCTTACTAAATCAACACATAAAAGAGCAGGAGCTATGAAAAAATGAGGAAAGTAAAAAATAAAACGAAAAATGAACTGTACATAACTCCATACATACTAAGAAGTGACAGGAATAAATTATTCACAAATGAAATGATGAAACTTTTGTTCCATTTAGAAAAAAATATTAATTTCATGTAGCTATTACATGGCTATACTTAGCAATAGACCATGGGATTGCTCAGTCTTAAAAAATGCAAGTATTTTTAAATACTGTCGATTGTTCCAGAGGAAGCAGAAAATGCTATACTGAGAAGGCCTTATGTGGAAGAAAGTGATAGTAAAAATAGATTTTTTGATTAGTATGTAAGATCAAAAGGAAAGTAGATGAACTCTTCAGAATATTAAAATGCCCACGAGAAGAATCTCCTGCATAGCTACGTCACGCACAAGAGTAATTCTGTGGTCATTCCAAACCTTTTTTTATTTGTGGAGGGATTAAGTCAGAATGAGCTGCTCTTATTTGTGGAAGTGGGTTATAGAGGCTTTATTTGCCTTTTTTTAAGTAGAAAACCTTTGTGGAAGGAAAAGAATATTCTGTCTTTAAAAAAAAATCCAGTTGATTTTTAAGCCCCAGAAGAAGGTTTCACTGGAATGTAGGACTACTCAAAAAGAAGCATTCCTTGCTTCCAGAACATCTAACTGATTTCCAAACTCTAAGGACTCATGGGAAATTTCTCAGATACTAATTTCTCTGATTATATCAGTATAGATAAGCTTGTAACAATACCAGTTCCAGGACTGGAAGGATGCATAGAAGGTTAAAACGATGAGCTGCCAAGCACAGACAAAAACAGCAATAACATCGAAGACTGTCAATTTCGTTTCATGTTTTTTTTGAAGCTGCCGAGTAATTAAATGCAATCCAATCCACAAAGCAGTAACTTAAGCACATATCCACCCATAAAACTGACATTATGGTTCCTCAAATAGTCTCTGCACCCTGATTTAACATACATGTAGGATACAGACATGGAAAGGCTTACAAAAGAAAAAAAAAAAAAAAAGGCGTGGGGGGAAGAGTTTTGGAGGGTTTTTTTCCTTTTCCTTTTCTCTTCCCCTTCCTCATCCCTAAAATATCTGATGTGGTCACTTCATGTGAAAGCCTGCCTAGCAAAGGACAGCACTCCATGGCTCTCTGGAACCACACCTTTATAAAGACACAAACTTCACTGTCTGGGGGGGAAGGCATGCTCACAGGAATCACACACATAAACACACACAGAAGGAGAAGAAGAAAAAAGAACATTTATAGAAGTGAGACAGTATTCATACCCTAGTAAGGTCCATGCCAAGTTTGAGCTGAGAGATGAGATGGAGAATTACGCTACGTTGATCATCCATAACTCCTAAATCCTCCTCTTCATTATCTTCAGTATCTGTTATTTCATCTTCAACTAGGATCAACTCAGAAGCTGAATGCTGAAATGAAAAGAAACATCACCATCTGGACAAAAAGATAGCATACATTTTTTTCCACTATATAGGTTTAAAAATGGAGCTGTCTCAATGGAACCAAAGACAACCTCCTTTAAAACCAAGAGAAGATATTAGTTTAAAACAAAAAAATCCAGTAATGGGTTCACAGACCATTTTGATCCTATCCTCAGAACAAGAGTGGTAAGTATCAGATGCTAATTTACATATATAGCAGTGATGCCAGACAAAAAAAAAAAAAAAAATCACAGCATATTAAAGTAACAGATCTTCTATTTATTAAATAGAAGTATGCAGTTGAAAATGAGTCCTCAAGAGTTTGTTTCCTAAACCTCTCCTGCAAAAATATTCACGCTTCACACCTAGACATTGCATGACCTGATTTCACTCTGATTTTCTTCTTTCCCCTGTCCAAGTTAGGTATCTAAGAAAGTCATGACTATTAACCAAAAGAGATAAAAAGAAGACTACAATTAAAGTACACAATTCTGAAAAAAACCCAAAGATATTAGATTTTGGGGGGTAAGGCATGAGTCATCATGACATTTGCACATTATGCTGCCTCACAGCCCAGCAATGCCAATACTGCCAGGTTTCCAGACTCATGCCATATCCTTTCAAGAGGAACTTCACAGCAGAAAGGGATAATGATTTGCAATGCTTTATTTCCCCTCTCAGATTTTACAATATATTACTAACAACAATCCAAACAGGTGGTACTTATTTTGTTCCCTGAAACCACTTTGCAAGCCTTCTAGACATATATACTCAGGTAAGTTTTTTGACCTTAAAAGAAAAGTTGCGTTATATAGCTGAAAAAATTATGGCCAAGGTTTCAATATTCTCCAAGGTTTCCATGCTGTAAACGAGACAATTCTACCTGCAAAACTTAGCATTCTTTCATGCTAAACAGCACTTTTGCAGAAGCAGCTAGCTCGCTACATAAAAACAAGAAAAGTTTCATTAAAACTGATATGCAGAATTAGGTTTCAAAGAAATATTTCTGAATGATCACATTAGAGACCCCTCAGGTGAAGAGCAGCTCATGCAAGGAGAGTGTCTCTGAAATTTAGTTACTACAGATGTTTCCAAGGGTTTTTTTTTTTTCATTTTCCTTTTCATTATATAAATGTTTAGGTAACTGTTCCCAAAAGAACAGCTATCTGATGAAAACCAAGGGCATCTGAAAGACACTTTACAATTACTTTATTTAGAAAGTAGAATACGTAGATTACATAAAGCAGAATTTGGTGAGCTGTAACCTCAACAGCTTGGAGTTTTTCAAAAGGACAGAATCATACTTTCTTCTTCCCACTCCCTCAGAAAATAACCGGATAGAACGATAAGCCCTTTCCTCCCAAAATGCATAGCATTATTATCCAACTGATGCCTTACTGACAAGTTCAGTTAACATAAAACCTGACGATCGCACACAAAATTATCAGTTGGGGAGACATAAAGCACCGAATTCTGGCTCAGTTTACCGGCTACGACTCATTTGGACGGAGCGTGGAGAAAGCAGTATCAGAACTCACAGTAGATGCTTCCACAGGAGGTTTCCCTTTGATCCAGCTTGGCCTCATTGAGAGCACTGAGCTACTGAATATGCACTGCTGCTTCTGTTACTGCCATGAACTGAGCTTGCGGCAAACAAGCTCCAGCAGGAATTAATAGCACTAGGAAAAAAGCAAGGGAACCTCCCCTCCTCACTCCCACCCCCTCTTTTTTTTTTTTTTGGCTATCTGACGAGTTGGAGAGTGTGCACCGGATGTCAATCTGCTCCTTGCGTTTCTAGTCACATGGCATGGAGATCAGTGAGCTTAACTGCACACAGCTCCAACTGGGAAATGGGCTGCTGTTTCCCAAAGGATATCCTGGTGAGCTGTTCTTTTGGAGGGGGGCAAGAGGGAGGGGTTATGAGTGTGCCCCAGTGCTAGCAGGTAACAAGCTTTCAAGTGAAGATATAACTGCTGCATAACATTTCCTTGTTAACAGCATCAGAAAATAAATTACACATCGACAAGTTCACAGACTAAATCGTGTGTTAAGAATTTCTTTTTCCTCCTGAAGACCGTGCATTCATCCAGGGACAGAAACCCTTCCTTCTTTCCTGCTAAAATAGGTATTAGGTTTTCCATGCCTTTAAAAGTGTTACTAACAAAACAGCAACTGCCTCTCGTTGCTACTATGCAAAATGCACACAGTGAGGGCGAGCAATCCTAGAAACAGGTCAAGTGCTCAGAAAAATAACGTTCACACTGTTTTAAATTAAAGACTTTCTGCTCATCAGGGAGGATAAGAGCAATGCAGCATCAGGATCAAGCATGTTTAATGACCATTCTGCAATAAGGATTATAATTTTAATTATCTTAACTCTCCCCTATTTTAACAACATGTGCAAGGACACCAAAAATCCCACAACTCTAGCAGTAGAGTTATCAACACACTAGAGACCTTCAGTGTATGCAGAATGACATCAGTTATCTGTATCTTTTCTCACTTTCCAAGAAAATAATAATTTGAGTAGCAGTTTAGAATTTATGTCACAGGAACTGAACAACAGTCATCCGCACTAAGCAATATCCTTCCTGTATTTCTCTCTCCCCTCATTAGCTGTTCAAGGTAACTACTGAACTCTTTTTCAAGGACACAGAAAACAGACTTTTTTAACAAACACATATTTCCTTTAAAAAAAAAAACAACCAAACAACATGTAAACACAACACAACACAACAGAGAGTGTGGACTTAACAGCCACAAAATACAAAGCTACTGTATCTTTAAAGTGTAACAGAAGTCCAATCAGGTTTTTAGTTCTTTTTCCTTCTAGAGAAATCCTAAGTAATGTAGTAGTAACTGGCATGTAAACATTCAGTAGAATACAGATTATGACGACTGATTATCCTTTAATGGCAGCTTATCTGACTCATCAGACACAGACGTATATTCCTACTACCACCACCACCCCCCCAAAAAAAACCCAACATAATTGCACAGCTGACCTACGAAACCAGTGATTTTCTCCATCCCTGTGTGGTCAGAGCATAATATAAAAAACGATCGAGCTGTGTGCAGCTCAGCCTGGGAACGAACAGCTCAGCTTCGGTGCTAACCCTGAGGATCAAAAACTGAACCAGTTTCAAACAAGCACTTAAAATGAGTTTCCAATACTGGGCCGAATCACCAGGATTTTTCAGGAAAATCTGAACGTAAAACAACAGATAATTTCTGGAAATCCCATTAAGGGATTCACATCAAAGTTTAAAGGCCAAAGACGTGAAAACACACACTAGCAGAGATTTATTTTAAACAGGTCACTTCATTAGAACTGGGATTGATTAATTTAGAGGTCATCTGCTGGGCTATGAAAGGGATGTTTTAGTTTGCAGTCTTCATCAGAAAACATGCCAATTCTTTTTCAACAGATAAAACCTGTAAGGGAAAGAAATTGTTTCTGAAAGAAACATCCTGCGTTTTAACAAAATGTCTTCAGGAAAAAGACACTTCTGCAAGCCTGAGATAGAATCATGGAGTTGAAAGCTATCTTTCAGTCAAAGAGTAAACTTGACTCTGCTCTTCTAAAGCCTTTTCCACAAGTTAATTGTCAAAATTAACTGTTATGTTGCAAATTATTTTTAGATAATTAGCTGAGTTACAAGGCTCAGAGCTTAGTTTTCCAACATAGTTCACAAACCATATCATGCAACAATACTGTCAAGCATCACATGGTTCTCATCTTGTTTATTTGGTATGAGGGAGAGAAAGGAACGTACAAAATCACAGTATCATTTAGGTTGGAATGGACCTCTTGTCCTGCACCTTGCTCATGCAAGGACACCTAAAGCTGGTTGCCCAGGACTGTGTCCAGTTAGGGTTTGACTGTGTCCAAGGACAGTGACTCCACAACCTCTCTAGGCAACCTGAGAGCATTTTCAGAGTTCGAATACCTTCACAGAAAAAAAGTGGTTTCTGATCTTCAGATTAACTTTCATATGCCCATTGCCTCTTGTCACTGAGCACCACCGAGAAGACTCTGGCTCCCTGTTCTTCACTCCCTCTCATCAGGTATTTATATATACTGATAAGATCCTCCCAAGCCTTCTCTTCTCCAGGCTGAACTGAAAGTCCCAACTTTCAGTCTCTCCTTATGCAAAAGATGCTCCAGAACAGTCACTATCTTTGTGGATCTGTGCTGGATTCCCAAAGAGTCCATTTCTCTCTTGTAATGGGGTGCCCACAACTGTGAAAAAAAATCACAGATGTGGACATACCTGTGCCAAGTAGAAGGGGAGGATCTCAACCCACTGGCTACCCAGACCTTAACCACAACAGTGCATTGCTGGCTCATGGTCAGCTTGTTGTCTACCAAGATCTCAAGAAGGAAGAACTGCAGAATTGCTTTCCAGCCACTTTTCCAACCACTTAGCCCCAAGCCTGTAGCGCTGCAGGGGCTTAACCCTCAGATATCCCCAGATGCACAGCCCTGTATTCAACTGGATGAGATTCATCTCTATCCAGCCTGTCAAGGTCCCTCTCCACGGCAACACAACCTTCTAGCTCACCAGTCACTTAGCAAGCTTTTTATCATCTACAAACTTGCCAAGGGTACATTCTGCTCCATTGTCCAGGTCATTAATCGAGACATCGAACAGTACTGGCCTCAGTATTGGCCCCTGGGGTATATCGCTAGTGACTGGCCTCGAGGGACCTTGTTCCACAACCCTCGGGGCCCAGCCATTCATATAGCTTTTGATCCACCTCACTGCCCCCTTATCTAATCCATACTCTGCCAGCTAGTCTACAACAATGTTACAGGAGACAGGGTCAAAACCCTTACCAAGGTCAAGGCAAACAACATCCACTGCTCTACCCACATGCATCAACCCAGTCACTTCTTTGTAGAGGGCCATCTCTTTGTAAATCCATGCTGATTACTCCTTCATATGTTTGGAAATGGCTTGGGTTAGTGGCTCCATCACCTTTGTAGGGATTGAAGAGTGGCTGACCAGCCTGCAGCTCCCCAGATGTTCCTTCTTGCCCTTCTGGGAGACAGGAGTGACCATTTACTTTCTTCCAGTCTTCATTAACATCTCCCAAACTCCATGACTCTTTAACAAACAACAGATGGTGGCCTTGCAATGACATCGGTCAACTCCATCCAAGCTCACAGGTGCACCCCATCAGGCCCCACACAATTATGCATGTGCTGTTTAAGTGCTGCCTAAAGTCTTCCTCCAGACTTTCCCTGTGATCTCAGAGGCCTGGGATTCCTGAAGGCTGATTCACCAGTAAAAGCTGAGGCAAAAAGAAGGCATTGTGTAACTCAGCTTTTTCTCCATCATAGTAACAAGCAGAGACCATCTGTATCTGAGAGGGACACACTGAGGACTTATAGAACTTATAAGGCAATTCTCCATATAATTACACCAAAATACCATAAGAACTTCCATTAATGCAAGAAAAAGTTGTTATGTAGTACAAAAAGGTCTGCAGTCAGGAGCAAGAGGATGAATCTTAGGTACTTAAAACATCCAGATACGAAGGAATCATTTAATAATATTCCAAGAGAAGCAGTCCTTAAGTGCATTGAGAGAATGATGGAATAAATTACTTGCAGGGGTTGTTCAGAAGCAACATTAAATAGAATTAGCATTTTCAGACTAGGCAAGGATTATGATATTTTCTGTAGAGTCATCTAATTACAATTAGTTCTAGTGCACATAAAAGCCAAAGGGTTCAGTTTGATTTTCAGATTCCCCTCGTTAATGATATAGGTTTGCAAGCTCCATTTACATTTGCACTTGTGTAACTTCAGAGCTTGCAAACAGGTTTTCTGTGGGTGTAAGATTAAATATAACTCTGTAAGGTCAGAGAGCTTTAGCACATTTACACTAGTGTGATAAATTCAACCCATGATTTTCACCAGCCTTGATACTAAAATTAGAGTTCTCTTTGTAAAGTACATACAGCAATAATACACCAAAAGTAGTAATACATAATGAGCTGTTAGCTTCTTGCAGTGCTTGTCACTGTATCAGAACTGACAGAACTGCACTAACTCGCATGCATCACTCTGTCTTTTCTCCTTCCAGCATGCACACCTTCAAAATATTTAATTGCATTTACTAACAGCTGTGGCATGCAGCTGACAGAAAAACATGCAACTATACCTATCACTCATTAGCAGTTATTTGAATCTCAGATGTAGTTTGTCCAGTAAGTTGTACTTAACCTATTTTTACAGACTAGTATGTTAGAATACTGTGAAAGGAGGAGGAGTAATTCCCATGCAGAAAACTGAAATTAATATAATAGAAACAAAACAGAAAATTTCATTTTACTTCAACCCAAATCTTGAAACAAGAAAAAGTCAAATATATTTAATTCAAACTCACTGTAAAGACTGAAATCATCATCATCCATGTACTTTTCTAACTTCCAAATGCACTGTCCTTTACAGATTAGCAACTTTAAGCTTTAAGTAAAGTAGCAACACTTCTTTTTATACACAACAAGCTCCTGTATCTCCTTCTTTAAGCTCTTCTACTCATCAGGAACAGTTTGAATAAAAGAATATAAAAAATACTCTTCTTAGCATTTACCACCACACCATTACATCATGTAGGCAGAGGAAGGGGTAAAAAAAAAAATAAGGTTGGAAAACCAGTGGTAGAATCAACTCAGGTCATTGCTTAAGTGCTGGCTTCCATCATACTGCAGTCTTTATTTATGCTCAGTTCCTGGTAGCCCTGTGGCTCATCAAGGACGAACAAATCAAAGATAAAACCTCAAACACACCAACATTCCATGCACTCATTGTAATGTGAGCACCTGGAAACCTATGTTCCTCGGTGTTCAAGGTTTGATTTGTCTTAAAAGAGACGTAATGAGCTCAGAACCAAAGCACAGCTTACAAGGAGAATTTCAAAAGCAAAACTTACTCCATCCTCCTATACATCTCAATTTCATCATGAAAAAAAGTTTTCTCAAAGTTAGCAAAATAGGTGGTTCAGCTCACCTGATTTTCTTCATCTACTTTGATTATTTCATACTGCCGTTGTCAGTACCTTTTGTTTTAATTGCTGAGGAAATGTTTGCCATAGCATTATTTTGAAAAAAGTCACCACCTCAAGGGGGAACCCAACCCCTATCCCAACAAAACCCAAACACACCTACAACCACATTTTCCTAGCATTGAATCCATTACGGCTTATATATAACAATGATGAATAAAAATTTAAATTTAAGATCACTTTCAAAATACCAAAACAATTAACAGATGATGACAATCAAACGGGATGAATATTACAATTAAAAAGTGAGCACGTTAATTTATTTACACACCACCACTATGGCAAGCAAAAAATCTTTTTGCTTTGCTACTGTCATCTACATACAGATCCAACCAGCAAGATAGTTTCTCCTTCAAACATCTGGATGAAGGGGAAATGGCGCGACAAGTAGATTTTCTACTTACCTTAAACTATTGATTATTTTTCTTGGTACATATTTATCTATCCAGATAGATATGCCTATCTGCTGCATTTGGGTTTGGGGTGTGAGAGCGCAAGACCAAAGGTTTTATGCAGTCCTGAATACGTTGTTCATCACTGATAGGTCACACTATAGAATATTTGGTAGAAAAACCTTGCATGGGGAAAAGATGTCAAGATGCTCACACATTAATTTCTTACCAAATTTGTTATTTGTATTTGTTAATTCAGGTCTCCAGAGAAAATAAATTTCTTCCAACTAGAACTATCAACGACCTCATTTTTTCTGTGTATGGATAATTTTTTTTTTAATATGTATATAATAGCTTCTTGTTTGAGTTCTTTTAATTGATTATGCTGAGCACACTAGATGTTCAGAAAATCCCCCCAGCTACAGACAAGTGCAAGGATCAAAGTGTGGCAGTGTGAGCAATCTGTCTATCACACAAGATTAATTGGATAGAGTGCATAATAGGAGAGTCATCTACTGAATCAAGTAATACCCAGCTCTCTTTAGGGGATCTTCCCTTCACTGCAAAGCAAGCAAGCAAGCAATGTAGGAATGCATTTTGATACTAATACTTTGTAAATATAGACAGGCTGATATATAGATGATGCAAGCAAAGAAAATAATCACAAAAGCTGTATCTTAGGTGAGAAATAGGTCTGCAATCTTCTTCCCTCCCAACAAAACAAATCTGCCGGGCATAGGAGGCAAGCACATTATCTGGATATTCGCTACTTTGCTTTTTTGTTAATATGTTGCAGTAGTATCTCTGGGAACAGAAGTCTTTTCATCCTTAAAGAATAAGCTCAGAAAGCTCTTCCTACACTGTAGATATGTTTAACTCTGACCTGTGACCATATTTAGGCATAAACATGACAATATAGCAGTGATGAGGACCAGATAACATAAAAGATTTAAGAAGAACAGTGTTGGTTTGTTGTTTAAAGAGTAGGAAAATATGTATGTAACAAGAAACAAAGGGCGTCTATGTTTATGTTGCAGTATAGCCTGTGTGAGTCTTCAGAGAAAATATCAGAAACCAACCATCAAAGTGATTAAGAATAAGGAATCAATCAATGACTTAACATCCTTTTAAAAAGAGATCCTCATTTGGGTTCCTGACAGCATTGCAATCCTGTTACACACCAAACTACGCTTGTTGGACAACTTTTTCTCTATATGTTCATATCTCCTTCATAAGACAACTCCTCTCGCAAATTTTGATTTTCATAAAACCTAAGGTAATCAGTCCTGAAAATCAGCCGAGAAGCAGCTAATATGCAACCACAGGCTCCACAAGAAAAGATTAAATACCAGCACCAGTCCACATATCTTGAGACCATCTTTCGTGAAATGAGAGCTACCGAAGTACAGCGCTGTTCAATCTGAATCCTAAAACATAAGAAGGCTTTACAGTAATGCATAAATTCTGTAAGAACTGGGAATAAATATTTTTCATCAGTGGTATCATCAGAAAGGAACAGCAACATGAGACTACAAAAAAAATGTGCAAAGAGAAAAGCCCCACGGACTTGTCCTAAATTGAAGCAAAAACCTTAAAAGCTAGCATAATTCACAACAGTAAATTTCATGCTAACCTAAAACCATGAGAAATATCATATCACATCACAAACAATTTTAACAAAACTTATTCCAAATGAAATATAGATAGTAATGAAGAACAGAAAGCTATTCAGTCTTGTTTTGAGAATCAAGCTCTTAAAAGCAAGCTATAAATACAGCATCCAACACTATACAAAATAAGTTACTGAGAATTAACAAGCTTACAAACCAGTCGGTGCAGCAGGACAGATTCCCACCACTGGCCATGTAAGAGTTCAGAGACTGCGAGGAGCTAAAGACAAAAGATTGCACTGAGCTGCAGGTTGGTGATGGAGACTTAGGTGGAGGAAAGTATGGCAGAATGCTATACCCTCTGGACTTCCCCCTGTATTAATAGATATCTTCTCTAGAATGAGATTCTTAGGGAGAAACCTGAAGAACTAGGAGCAACTTGTCTCATGTTCCCACAAAGAAGGGAAAGACAAACACTTTTTGGTAACAGAGCCAGCAGGCAATTTTAGTCACTCACCAAACAGTAGAGCACATTGACAAAGAAAGGCATCATACTCAAATGAACCTTTGCTCCCATTGATAAAAAGTCCTACAGAAACTGCAAGAGTTTGTGCAGAGAAGTTGTGGGATCTCCACTGATGAAGGTGTTCAAGACTTGATTGGACATGACCCTGAGCAAGCCAACCTAATTAGCTCTGCTTGGACCACAGTGTTGAGCTGCAGGACATCTGGAGGTCCCTTCCAACCTGGAGTAGTCTGTGACTCCATGACGATTCTGCTTTTAACACCCAGTAACGGAAAACTTAGGAAGTAACAGAACTGAAGTCATTCAGCCAGCTGTAATTCTCTTCTATGTCACTTTGTATGCCAGCTAAGTAAATTTATGGCTGAAAAATGTGACCACGTTAGTCAAAAATATACCATCCATTAACACACGCAGAGAAGGCATGAAAAGACGGACAACTACAAATTTAACCTTTACAATGATCCGGTCTTGCAGTACTAATCTATATGTAAATCCACTTCTCACAGTGCTGTTTATTGTATGCAACATCACATGTCAGCATATTTATAAGAGAAGATAAATGGTAAAGACATGTTAATAGAAGCAGTCTTAAATATCATTTCTCAAGGCAATACACTTATAAAGCCATGCTGACTCTTCCTGCAATTTGTTTTCCCTTCCACTGTACACATTCTAATTGCTGCCACACACATACAAAATAAAAAGACAGGCTTAAGTCTTTCAAAAGAAATAAAAAATCATTATATGTTATACAAGGAGACTATTAAATGTACATGTGAAACAAATTGAGCCTAGAAACTGTCATCTTCTATACAGCTAACTTCTTGAGACCAGTGGAACTCTCTGCTTGAAAATCTTCTAAGGTCTGTCCTTAGTCTCTTGGTCCATCTCAGACTACGAAGACGACTGTGCAGCCTCTCTACACTATAATGTGTAAGAGTCATCTCCTTCCAGCTCCTCCTCTGAGACAAAGTTTTCTAATTAAATATTTTCAGCCCAGCTGTTACCACATTCAAGGCTTTTCAAGAAAAGAATTACTATAATTCATCACCACAAGCAGAAAACCCTTTTTTTTTCCTAGTAAGATCAGGTGCAACAGCTGAAGCCAGTTTGGATGATGCTTCACTAAGCAAGATAAAGCAATTCCAACCTGAGACAAATAATCATTGTAGAAGTCTAACTAAGTTATTGACAGTCTTAATGAGATGGGTAAGCTTACTAATGGGCAGTATTGCCAAACCCACATATATAAATATATTAAGAAACAGAACTGACAGCACAAAGCAAATCGATTGGCACACCAAAAATCAATTAGCGCACAACCCTGAAATAAAATTAACATTGGCTTCAGAGTTCATTTTGCAGAGGGCACACTTTTTATAATGAACAGAGAAAGCAATTGATCCATTACAATGAACTCAATTTTTAAGCCTTACTGCAAGGGAACCCAAGTTCTTTACATTCCAATGATTAGTTTTCACTTAATTTCACTAGTAATTATGGAATGCCACATGATCAGAGCTTCATGCTTATTCAAATTAGATGCAAATTTTGTACAAAGCTTCACATTTTTATTTTAAGTAGCACATTACTCTCAAATATATAGATAGCAGCTGGAATACATGTATTTTGGAGGTAGGAGTGACTCAACAAAATGCAGTGGATTTGGCTGGAGATTATTTTTTATTAATTATTTGCATAAAAAGTTTTACTAGAGATGGTTTGCTGGCACAGTAACTATTCTAGAAAGCTAGCAAAAAAGTAAAATCAAAATTAGCTAGACTATCTATCAGTGCTGCTGTAGCAGGCTTTGGGTCATTTAATTCTACTTTTAGTGTAATTGTGCATTTAATCCTTAAATATACCTTCCCTTGATTATCCTTAAATATATCTTCAACTGATTATCTCAGATTTCATTTTTTAGATGGTCTGTTAGTGAATGGATTAACTGATACCATGTTTGCCTAGAGATTAATTTATCTATCCAAGTCATTACAAGCCATTTACTGTGCTCTCCAGCCCAAAAAATATTTAATCATGCAGAAGGCAAAAAGCAGAGCACATTCAGAAATCCTGTAATGTCTGTACTAAACAGTGAAAAGAGACTCTGTAATATTCCAAATGTTACTTTCCCACCCTGATCTGTTCTCTTCCTGTTACTGCACTTGTCACTAACACGGCATGTTCATGGCTAAGCTGATCTCCCAATATCAACCACACACATTTATGTCAAGTACAAAATGGAACTAGGAAATACTAGGAAAAATTTACATTAGGAAACAATCCACAGTCCTGGGCAAATCTGCTGAGACACAGATACATAAAGAAAAGGTAAGACTGAATTAGCAATCATTTCTTGTATTTACCTTAGTTTCCAAAATTGCAGGAGCTCTTTCAAAATTATTTGTTAGCACCTGTAACACACTCTGTAATAGCTCTAAAGACTATTGCATCCTCTCTAAATGATGAAATATCATCACAAACTGAACAAAAACACATAACCTTTTAAAATTAAGAACTAACCAACTCAGTACCTCATGTAAATAGAGCAGTTCCTTCTTACGGTTGAAAACATCAAGGTTCGGGTCAACTAGGGGACCAAAATATCTTTAATGACCTAGACTTGACTGCCCTTGCAATCACTATCACAATTAAAACCTGGTTTAGCAGTTAGATAATCAGAGCTAAAGCTTCAATCCTACAGAGCTAAAACTTCAATCCTATTAAAAAGACACTTCAATATGGAGTATGCGTACAGCTCCTCATGCAGACCAGCAAGGGAAAGTTAGGGACAGGAAAGCAGAGAGACTGCACAGATACCACATCCAAAGAAGGGGAAGAATCAGCTGGCAGGGCATTTTACGGCATAAAAATCACGTGGAGAGCTAATTCACAGATGATTTTTCTTATAAGTCTTAACTATTAGATCAAAAGAAAATTATTCCTTCTCTCTCAGGTCCTGCATAAGAACAGTCTATTTCTGTTTGGCTGCCAGGAGAAGCATTTGGCCTGCAGTTACATTTTGTCAGCTCAGAAGGGGAATTCTGACACCCAAAATGACAATTAGGTGAACGGGAACAATGGCTCACACAGGGAATTAATTCATACCTTCATTCTACTTAGGCATCAAGTTTATTATAACTGAATTTACTGTGAGATTTAATATTTTAAAACTAATCAACTTCAGCATTTTTTTGAAAGGAATTTCAAAATTACAAACCCTTAAATGAAGGAAGCAGGGTCCCATTTACTTCCAACTGGACACAGACCCCGTTCATATCACAGCTCTGAAGAGTATATTCCAGCATATTCCATATCAGATTTGTCCTATTCTGCTTCAAAGTGAAAACCCTAGATAATACCTTGAAATTATAACATAGCTTACGCCAAAAAGTCCAAAGTGGTTCCCTAGGGGATGCACAAAAGTATTTTACGTCATCTCACACCAGACAGAAAACAGTCTGTTCAGCTCAGCCCCTTTTTCCCTGCTTCCACTTGATGTTTTAGGTGGACAGACCAAAAAAATCAAAAAAAGGAAATTAACTAAAACTTGGAGGCTTACACCAAGAAGAAAAGTATGAAAAATAAAAGACAAAGGTGCTTGATCCAGCTTTTCACTGTCAGGGGTTAGTTCTTTCAGTGAAGATAACAGGCTTTCACTTCATGCTGTCCTATATCACAGCCCTTTAAAGAAAACTCATCTGGGAAGACGAAGCAGTAACATGAAGAAAGGACATGCTATAGTACGTAAGGAATACACAAGAAAATAATCTCTGCAACAAAATCCTGTATGTTCTGAAATAGTTTAAGCAATATCTCAAATTGTGTCCCTGCATCTGGAAGCAAGAGCATCGTGAATAACAAAAGCCAGTAAACACCAACCCATTATCTAAATAGAAGAATATTTAGATTCTTCTTTAGGTTTTAGAATTATTTCACCAAGGGAGAAACTCTGCATTGTTTCACACAACAGTGTGACAGACCAAAAAGAAAAGTGTCACTTTAGTAATCTACAGCATCAAAACTCATCTCCAGAACTTACTATATCCCTCAAGAATGCTTAAGTATTCAAAGAAAATTGGACCAAATGAGCCTTGCTATTCCAGAGGAGAATTACAAAGATCCATGTTTCTTCATAAACATGTAAAATAACCCGGCAGAGAACAAGTCATTGGTTTGTTAATGATGTTGCTTAATACACTGCTGCAAACTGTCTCCATGCTGTGCTGAGAATTAACACAGCTATCACTAAACACACTCAGTCACTTGGCCATGTTGCCAGGAAACTGCTGCCACTGGCAGGCTTCTATCCGGGAAAAATTCCTCAGCAGTCATCCCTTCCTCCAACATAATAGATATCAGCGTTTTCTTTTTTAAATCACTGCTGATCCATGTACCTAAAATTCTCTTTTTTCCTTATAAATAACATTCTTTAATATAACTGGCTGAGTCGGTTGTTCCTCAAGGGTAGTTATTTAATGGCTTTTTCTATTTCAGACTACAGGTCAATTCACAATTTGTTTGGTCGGTGCGTATTATGCTGAGCGTTGGCCAAAAAGCTTTCTCCCGTTCCTTTGGGGTATAGCTTCTAAGAGGTATGAGATTACATCATAAAAAGCACAGATTTTTTTTTTTTAAATAAAAAAAGGCCCAGTCAGAGGAGAAATTGGAATTAATTTTGATAGCACTGATAGAGAAAGCAACACTCTTTCCTCATAACTTCTGTAAATGTAAGTCTTACTTCTTTTGGCAGGCATATTATGAAAGCTGAGCCCCCTTAATATATGACCAACTTCTTGAGAAATAAGGATCATCTAGTGTTTAGCTTGGGCTTTTGAAAAGAAAATCATTAGGAGAAATAATCTTCATCAAAACAATATTTGTGGATTCCTCTTTTCTTCTGCATCTAAAAGAAGCTACCAGATAAATAAAGAAATCAGGGTGTTCAATGCCAAAAATTTGTCAAACATGAAATCTAGATGCATTTTCTCATTCTCTGCTGATGCCACAAGTTATTAACAGCAACGTACCTAGACTACAAAACGAGTGAGATGATTTGCATTTGCTTTTATATATAATTACATGTAGTAAGTAATTCGCACAGTCAGTGCTTTTATACCTTTGAAAATGAACTGGTTATTTAGTGCCAAACCTAGGCTCCTGCCTTGGACACAAAACAGGTCAGAATACATTTAAAAATATGCTTATATCCCGCACACAGAATTATGAAAGTGTGTTAAGTCAAACACCTTTGATAACTGGGGGCTGTCACACTCCGTCTCCTGAGTGACTGCCAAGCTTGGAGAGCATCCTCAGCATGGTAATAGTTATGTTGCTCTAACAATTTTTCTCTTCTCCAAAGCCTGTTCTCTCACCCTCCTTTCTCCAGTCACAACAAGAAGCAGCTCCAGCTTCCTGTTTGACACTTTTCTCAGGTGGACAGAACTGGCAGCACTCTGGGAGAACCTCACCTCCTCCCCCAGAAAAGGATCTGACCACAGCAGCCAAGGTGTAGCCTCTGTATCAGAGCATGAACGATGAATATGAAAACACAAAACCTCCAACTTACGATAGATTTAACTGCTCACCTCTTCCACAAATCAGGTTTTGTGCTTCAACCTTTCACTGGGACACTGAAATCTTGATCAAAACTACCAAAACTGAAAAACTGATCAGCTACATTTAAAAGGACGCTTCAAATTGTAAGCCAACAGTACCAATCTCAGACAACCTGAAGCACACAAGCACTTGGTGGAAGGGAAGATGCAGGTTTGGAAAGAGCTTCCAAGAATTAATCCTGATTTGGGCCACTCTCCCAGCGCAAAACCAAATTTCTGCTTAATAAACGGTACTACCATAGTAAAAATTATACATGAGTCCAGCTCCTTCTTGTTGTTCTACCAATCCACAAACCTCCATTTACTGTTCCTGCCAAAAATTCATCTTCAGATGAGCTTTTTATAACTTAAATAATTTTTTTTTTTATTATTTTAAGCTTCTTTTTCCTTTTTAAAGGGCTAACACCCCAAGACTTCCAAAAGCAGGCAGCTGATTTCAGGAAGACTACCCACAAGGCACTGAGGATTCTGTACTATAAACAGTTCTGTGCTCCCTTGCTCATATGCATCTCTTCAAGGGTACTCACTTCTCAATAAATCATGAGTTCTGTGAGCAAAGCAGCATCTCAAGCCACACACACAACTCAGTATCTCTCATCAGCAAGTGAAGGAGAGGAGACCGGACTTCTAAAAAATACTGTCATTTAAAGTAAGTCATAAATGGCTCAACTCAACTGCAAAATGATTCCCTGAGATGAGTTAAATCAGCTGCTGCTCTTTATGTGCTTGCTGCAAAGCCCATGCTTCCACATCCCATTTGGCTTTACCAGGTGGTCAAGAATAAAAACATCTAAAAAAATCTAATGAAACAATTTGCAGCGTATCAGTGAGTAAGGTAGTAACTCTCGAAACAAGATTCTTAAATAGCCTCTTGTCTCAAGACACTATAAGAACTGCAGTTGGCTTACGTGGTAAAGAAATTACACAACTTCCTAATAAAAAGCAATTACAGGTAATTTAAACTTCGTGATTAATAGACACTAGGAGTAACACAATTTGAAATTACTTTCTAAGAGAAGATCTGGAAGAGGACCAAAGTAACACATAATATTAAAATAAATATATGGTTTAACCTTGGATTTTGTGAACTATATTCAATTCAAGATACTACAAAAGAACTGGAAAAACAAACAGCTTTATTGATGTCCCCAGCCATTACACATTTTGTTAAAAGCAATATAATTTAATTTATGCCATTCCAATTGCCAAAGAGCATTCACTAGTAGAAAAGGTTTCTTCAGCTCTCTCAAAAACTTCTTCCCAGTTCTCCAGGTCTCACGTGCTCCAGGTGCCCTACAATCTGTGGGGTCCCAGTGTGAAGCGTTTTCTTGGTGGGCAGCACCGGTAACCGAAGCAGACAGTAGAAGCTGGAGAAGTTTGGCATGGTGAGAGCCTTTCAGTGTATGAGATGCCTGACACGCAGCTGTGAGTCTCCTCAAAGAGCCGATGCGTCAGAACTGCCCTTTACCAAGTAAATGCCACAAAAGCACAAATCAACAGGCTGGTGCAGGATGGTTTGGACAACTTCTGCCCATAATCACTTAACAGGAAAAGCGGTCTGAAAATAGTTTTGCAACTCAAAGCATAGTCAGCCAAACTCAAGAGACACCCAGGAGCAAACAGCAAACAGAAGAACAAGTAGCAAGGAATAGTTGTGGTCCTAATGTCTCCTGTCTTTCTCAAACCAGCACAAAAAACAAACGGCTTTTTCAAAGCTGTTTTTTTCAAAACAAACAGACAGAAGATAGAAGTGTGTTCTTACAGTCTGTTAAATGCTTTTACAACTAAAAAAGAGATGTACACTTGCCATAGCCCGCCGTCTCTGTCCAAAACAACACAGAGAAGCAAAAGCACACAGCAACACTGCAACAGTATTTTTCTAGTTTTGGAGTGCACTTCTGCATGAAACATTTTCACAACTAATTTCAAACAAACAGTGTAGGACAAAGAGAAAAGTACAATAACTAATTAGTAAAAGCATCCACTGTCATACATGGCTCACATCTAATCAATGCCAAGTCTCAGATACAAGAGAAATGGCCTAGAGAGATCTAGCGTGCTTACCTCTGTATTTGGTTGTAGTGCTTGTCCATCCTGGGCTGCAGATGGTACTATTGCCCATGTAATGTTGGCACTGGCAGATGACAAGGAGCTGAGGGCACCATTTTTCAGTTGCTCTGTGGAGTGTGACTTAGGCCCAGACCATCCCAGGATACCTTCTGAAGTAGAAAATTGGTGTCAACTTACAAGAAACACATTACAGATTTCTTCCATTTATGTCATCATTCTACTAATATAAACTAAATACTACCTCTTCTCTGCTTCCATGCAGTTTTACATTAACAAAAATACTCTTAGCATCTTCTATGCCAATTTATCTGTGATTGTTTTAAAATTCAGTGAAGAAAGATTTTTAAATTATTTAATAGAAATAGACATCAGAGCAACTCTTACTTCTGGGGGCACCTGATTTCCAGGATGGGCCAGTATTCAAGGATGCCAAGACGAAAAGAATAATCAGCTAAGGTGACTACACAGTTGTTCCTCCCTCACTGCTCTAAAACATAGTTATCAACATTCAAATTAGCAGCCCTTAGCTCAAATTTCAGCTATTAATCACACTGCTATAAATTGCAGAGATATTGATAAGAAAACCTCAGCTCTTCTGTCATTACAATAAAATGTATATGAAAAAATGTTAGTGCCACAGGGAGGATCTCCTCCTCTCATCACTGACAATTTTTTCAGATGACCCAAATCAAAATGAAGTAGATTAGAGAACATGCAATTTCTCTTCTCTGTATCACTTGAGGTTACCTCCTAATTAAAGTAAATGGTTTGATCTGGTGAGATAATGCTGTGCACTATTATATTAATAAGTTAAAACAAAATTGTTTCACTATTGAATAATCAGTTTTATAGAGCACAGTTATGCTTTTTTCTCTTTGCAGTAATAAATCTCAAACAATTTCATCTCTCCCTGTCAAACAGGTGACTATTGTATTGCTGTTATTTCCCTATTAAAGAGTGACTGAAAAAAAATTAACTGACTTCAGTTTATGCCAATATTTGAAAATAAGTCATCTGTTCATTTCTTTGGGCTATCACAGAATGGTTTGGGTTGGAAAGGACCACAGAGGGACACTTTCCACTGGCTCAGGCTGCTTATAGCCTCATCCAACCTTGCCTTGAACAGCTCCAGGGATGGAGCATCAATGACTTCTCTGGGCAGGCTGTTCCACTGCCTCATCAATTTCATAATAATAAAAAAAAAAATTCTTCCTAATATCTAACCTAAATCTCCCCTCTTTCAGCTTAAAACTGTTACCCTTCGTCCTATCCCTGCACTCCCTGATAATGAGTCCCTGCCCAGCTTTCCTGTAGCTGCCTTTGAGTACTGGAAGGCTGCTATAATGTCTCCTCAGAGCCTCCTCCAGGTTAAAAAAAGCCCAACTCTTTGAGCCTATCCATTTTCTCTCTGTACATGCAATCTATTTGGTCTTCACTGTAAACAGGTTTTTTTTTTTTAATTAAAATTGTTTTTTTATAAACCTTATTTCTGTAACTGAACACAAGAAAAAGCTCACCCTTGAATAAAAAACTCACTTCAGGGGAAATTTAAGAGTGAACATTTACTCCCCCGTCACTTACAACAGAATCATAGAATGATTTGGGTTGGAAGGGACCTTAAAGACCATCCAATTCCAACACCTCCCACCAGACCAGGCTGCTCAAAGCCTCATCCAACCTGGCCTTGAACACTTCCAGGGATGAGGCATCCACAACTTCCCTGGGCAACTTGTGCCAGTGCCTCTCCACCCTCATCATGAAGAATTTCATCCTAATATCTAATCTACATCATCCCCCTCTCAATTTAAAGCCATTCCCCCTCATCCTATCACTACATGCCATGGTAAAAAGTCCCTCCCTAACTTTCTTGTAGCCCGCCTTGAGGTACTGGAATGCTGCTATAAAGTCTCCTTGGAGCCTTCTCTTCTTCAGGCTGAACAACTCTCAGCTTGCCCTCGTGTGGGAGGTGCTCAAGCCCTCTGATCATCTTCATGGTCCTTCTCTGGACCTGTTCCAACAGTTCCATATCCTTCTTACGTTGGGAGTTCCAGAACTGGACACAATACTCTCATGAGTCTCATGAGAGAGGCACAGAGGGCCAGAATCACTTCCCTCACCCTGCTGGCCACGCTTCTTTTGATGCAGCCCAGGATACAGTTGGCCTCCTGGGCAGCAAATGCACATTGCTGGCTCATGTCGAGCTTCTTATCAACCAGCACCCCCTTTTCAGTGCAAACACACCATTTGTAAAGACTATTTACTTCATCTTCCTCCATACATTTAAAGAGACTCTCTTGCAGAAATAGAAATTGTTAGAACTACGTGAGCATGTTTTTCCATGAGTCCCAAGGGCAGTGCTACCCGGACAAAACAACAAATCCTGTCAATCAATTTTTAAACAGATCTTAACAACACCTTATGACCTAGCCAACATCAATAGGATGACAAGACTTCATATCCAGGATAAAGCACCTCTGCATATGGGAAAAACTGTTCTGTTAAATTCTGTCTGCCTGGAACTACACTAATTTGCAGAAGAAACATATGCAGTAAAAGATACTAGTCATATGCCACAGAAACCTAAATAAATAAGAAGTCAGCTCTCTGAGTAAGTTGAAAAAATTCAACGCTTAATTTCGAAGTGCCATCTAGGAACATTTGATGGTCTTTAATCTACAAACCTTACACTGAAATGGCAGCATTTTCATATTATCCCAAGTGAGTTGCCTTATAACTAATATAACAGCCTACTTTTCAGGCAAAATCGAAGTATGAAGAGGTAACTCATAAGAAATTATCTTAAAATCAACTAAGATGAGAATACAATCTCTATACAGAAAGTGAAAGGACAAAACAACATGGCACCTACCTCTCTCACATTACCAGGTATACATTGAAAATGTTCTGATCTGAACTAGCAGAAATTACTGTTACCACAAAATTGTACCAGTAATTGTTCTCTGTCCCATATCAAATGAAATTATTTTATTTTAATTCACTCACTGCAGACTAAGCTGCCACTCTAATGCCAACGTGATCCACTCTAGTGGAGTTACTATCTTTGCCGCTTCATGGCACTCAAAATTTTCTATCACTTGTTCAATTCCTGTTCTTCTAAAGACTTCAAGAACAAAAAACCAAACATATAAAACCTAAACACACTGTGAGAAAGTTTCTCTTCAGAGATGGATAAGAATAAACTGTTGTCATGTTTTGTTCTTAAGTCAGATGTTTGCTCTGTTCTCAGTCATACCTGAAGACAGCTGACAAAAGGGTAAATTCAAAGCTTATTTTGATACATTTCGTAGTTCTAAAGAAATTGGCCAGAAAGGCTGTCACAAATGACACAAAAGCATTCACAGCTACACAGCCACCTGACTGTTTGCTTTCAGACTATGAAAAGCACTACGCTAATTTAAACAACACATCTGTTTCTGCAGTAAATTACACAAAAATTAGAAAGGACATACCAAATACACAAATAGCAATATCAGCCAGATCTCTTCTACTTGAACACTGTTGGTTCCGTAGTTCCAGGATTGAAAACCCAAGCCTGATTCCTCTAGAATTTCAGTGCAGATGTACACACAAAATTAGAGTGCTTATAGAAAACACCCGAAAATGAGCTTCTTTCCCACTTGCTCTCAACACCGATTTGCATTGTGATGAACAGGCAGCAGACAAATCCACCAAGGCACAGGGGAACACTTCTACATAAGAAAAGCAAAGCATCCAAACAAAATCTATTCTTCTTTTCCTACAGCAATGCTACACTTCACAAAGCCCAGTCTGTCTGGGCACAATAGGTTGTATCCCATACAAATGCCCTCAGGGAAAATGTGTTTCCTTTAAGCAGGTTCACACAGCAGGAGAGAGGGAAATTCTTCCCAAAGAGGTCTACAGAGATTTTTCAGTTAAGTTGTCAAGTTTCTTTTGTTAGTTCTGATTTTCTACCTACCTGATGCACCTTCAAAATACATTTTTGCACAATAATTGATGCATCAAATATGCTTAACACCTACCTCGATTCTGTAACAAAAACATTTCTATTTTTAAGCCCTCTCTTGGTTTATAGACTAGAAGAGCAATCTTTTTTTTTTCTCCCTGGCACAGTTGTAAGGTAACATCTATTAATAAAACTCTTGCAATATACTGTAACTATGCTCTAACAAATATCCTTTAACAATGCAATAGGAGGCCTCAAGGAAAGACCAAGATTAGATGCTGAATTCCTTCCCTGCCGGGGATGGATGCGACAGTTCTGTCTTTCTGTTGAAGCCTACAGCAGGCTGTACCAGCAGCAGCAAGTGGCAGCTGCACATCTGCTTTTCCAACTAGAAAGACAACGTTGTATTTGTTAATGCTGTGCAGGGACTAGAAAATAACATTATTTTCCAATGAAAGAAGAAGGTAGACAGAATAATGCATTAGCATTTAGATAGAAGAGCAAATTGTTTTGCTTATTCTCAACAAAGGCAAGTCTAGTGATGATGCACTTAAGGGAGACCTGACTGACCATGCTAAATTTAGTAAGTTACACCAGTAACAAACAATATGCTCTCCCCGTCTTCTTTCCTCACCCTTTCCTGCCCATAAGCATTTGGGAGAATATGGGAGAGTGGAGCAGGGTGCATGTGTGGTTGTTAAGCAAGAAAGGGAACTCTGCTCATTTTTCTCTCCTCCTGTCATCTCAGCTGCAGACTCTCTAGTTGTCATCTGTCACCAAACTGAAAGCATCTAGATTTTGTCTTTCCTATCAATTTATTTTCTTTGAAAGGGAGCCAAGAGAGGGCCTGCTAAAACAAAGTTCAAGTCCACCCTCACCCCCAACTCTAGACTCATCCTCAGTCCAAGCCAAAATAAGCAACATTTGAACATTCAAATGAACTTTGGAAAATTCATAGTGAGGATGCGTATGGGTTTCGTTTTTTTTAAAAAAAATCTCAGAAAAAAAAGAAACATTCTGTTTTACACTTTGGAAAAGCATGCAAGTGAGAAGAAGAAAAATATAGGAGGGAATCCCTTTAAGGGAGATGCTTTATTCAGTAAATGAATGGCTAATGTGAAATATAGATTAAAAGAATGGATTTATCTGTCCAGGCTGCTACTACAAGACAGGATTCTGTCTGCCAACACACAGAAAGAGAAAAACATACTGAAAATACAGCATAACTGGTACAGCTACTTTAAAATAAACATTCATGTTTGCTCTGTTCAGAGTTTGGGAAGGAAGGCTGTTAACCACAGCTGTAAATAGTCTCTATTCTTCTGCCAAAGGCTACACAGGCAGAAAACATAACACCAAAAGTTCTCAAGTTTGAAGCAAAGACAAAAGTTTCTTCTCCAGATTCTTATTTCAAAAGGCACCTGTTTCTGGTCTGCATGCTGAAAGAACTCAAGCTTGTCACAAGACACTTAATGCTGACTGGCAAATACTTGACATGTCCTCCCAAGGTGACATCCTTGGCCAGTAAGAAAATCCTTGACCTTTTTTTCCCTTCCAATTCCCTAGCCCAAAGAAGTGTCAATAGATGCAATCCCCTCATCCTCAACTTGCACTAAATATAACCAACACTTTCAGCTAGTAATATCCTTTCTCCAGCATATTTTTAAACAAAAGAAAAAAATTACAAATAATTTAGCCAGTGATCAATGTCACACAACTTTAACAATGACAGCTAGAAATTAATTTGACATTATTTTGACTAAGAAGTATAAACACAGACAGGATTTTGCTTCACCGACTCTTCTTGTTGATGTACTTCCAAAATCAAGCACTAACAAAGAAGACGATGACAAAAACCTTTCCTTGAAGCTCTACAGTGGAAATAAAATATGTATTGACTACCCTTCAAGACAAGACTGAAGACTTCAGTTTAATCTTCACGTCTGCTTGTAAGCTTGAGATCTAAGACTGACAACTCATGAGAAACATAAAAATGAAGAGGAAAAAATCATGTCATCCGTCAACTATTCCATGACAAATAATGCCATAAAAATATTTAAACTCAAGATCTACACAAACCTCGATTCTAGATAAGATTCCACTAAACTGAATGCCAAGCCGCTTTCTTCCCACTCACATTACTGGAAAACAAAGCAATAAAAATATTTACATCAAATGATTTTTTTTTCTGTTTAAAACAATAAAGGACTATAAATCTGTTTAAAATAGCTACCATTTAATTATAATCTTCATGAATGCATTCCATAAATACTAGGTTGGAAACTCAGTTAAGTTCTTGCTTTAGAAGCAATATGATTACAGCTGCACAGAGAAGTCAGCAACCCTTGCGTACCTGGCCATAAAGACTTCAATGACACAAGCAC
Organism: Cuculus canorus; assembly: GCF_017976375.1. NCBI lineage: Eukaryota > Metazoa > Chordata > Aves > Cuculiformes > Cuculidae > Cuculus > Cuculus canorus. Next base: position 117,771,837 of record NC_071402.1, read on the forward strand.
AGAACAGGTACCGAAGAAGCAGAGCAAGTAGATATATAGCTACATTTTTAGGGCAGTTCTCTCTCTTTATGCCATAACAGTGAGAGCCTTGGACACTGGAGGAAGGTAAACTCCAGGGTAAGTTCATATCACCAAACCTAAGCCATCCATGCATCATTCCTCACACTCCACATGAGCAGGACTGTGCTGCTTTGCTGGAATGAGCTGCCTTCATAAATTGTAGGATATAAGAAAGAAAATTAGTTATCAAATTCCTATCTTGTCTCTGTCTACAAAATTTTGGGGATTCTGCTCCACTACGCCTACTATCATCTTGGACACTATGCAGGTAACGAGACAGCACTGCGATGAAAACATTTGGCAATAAATTGCACAAGGCCATCACACTTCATGGGAAAGGCATTTGAGACTTCCTATCAGAGAAACACACGGCTTTTAAAATTAACAAGAGTCATTTTCACCTGACACTATTAAGAGGTGACAGAAAGGGTCATCTTTGGTTACATCTTCTTAAAAAGAAAAAAATCCGGGAGGACACAGAATCAAAGCGAAATATATCATTTCTTAGAATCAGAGTTTGCTAGAGGATTACTTTAAAGGCATTAGTCTGATTAGGTACGAGTTTATACAGCTTTGATGACTTTGAAACTACCTACTCAGCAGAAACATTAAGTCTATCAAAGTATGCCTGGACAAGATTAAGTGCATAGGAAAATCAGTAATCAAGACTTAGGCCAGGTTCTTTCAGGCAACTGTGTTGCATAACAAGGCCTGGGGAAAAGAAAAGGAACAAAAATTGTTTCAAAGGTTTTCAGTCAGGGAGAAGAGACCAAATATTTGAGCAGCTTTTGTTCCTCTCTTTATTTTGGTTTGTTTTGTGGGGTTGTTTAGGTTTGTTTTTTTTCCATTACATACCAACAAATAAGCACATGTACACACTGAAGAATTAACTGTTTCCATTCAGATTTTCACAGGTACACCAAAGATGCTGGTGTGATTCAGTGCTACAGAATTTTGATTCCTTAAAGGATTCCTGCACAAGCTTAAAGTCCTAGGAGGAACAGAAACACTTATAAAATTCTATTAAGTATATTATAGCCATGGCTTTCCTTCTTTTTTTCCAAAAAATGTGCTATTCCCTTTCAGCAATTACTAACGTTATGCTTGTTTTTCTCTGTTCTTGTGCACAGATCCTCAAAAAACATTATCAAGTCAACATACAGACACCGATCTAACAGAAGATTATTTGGACACAGATTCAAGGACATGTACAAACTCAAGCCATCTATGTCTGACAGTGCACTTCGATCACATGAAGATGAAAAACAACCTTCAGGGACTTTTCTTTGAAGGCCGCTTTTCATCTTTGTTACAAACCATTCTCTTTTGAAATTCATTTATACCAGAGCTCAATTACACACACTTTATTGTTACTATTTAGATATGTGCAAGGGTTTAATGCATTTTTTACAAGAAAACAAGACAATTTTTTTTGTTAATTTATGTTTCTTTATGAAATATATCAGAATCTGGATAAAGAAAAGTCATGATATACCATAGTATAGGTGTCAAGCTTTTTACACTGTTTCTTCCAAGAACCCTTTTCACATCATTTGCATACTTCTCAGCTGATCCTCTCATATTTCTATTCTCCCCACAACGGGAATTCTTCAGAGGGCTTCCTACTCAGCTGTCTCAGCAGCCCTGAAGGCGTATCCTGCCCAGTGGTAGACTTACTATTGGGAGGGGAGGGAGCGGGAAGGGTATGTGGTTGAAGCACCTAAAGAAAACATAAAAAGCCAAAAATCTACCCTGTAACCAGAGGTGTCAAGTCCTGCTCCCGTCTTAGACTAGACAGTGCAGTTTGTGTACGGAAAAACAGTGACCGTCCTCTCACAGAGCTAAAGGTCCAACCCCTCACACAGACACAGAACTGGGTGAACTGAAAAAAAAATGAGCTACATGGGGAGTAGGAGGTTCATGTCTGCAGAGTTCAATGCAGAATCACACTGTTTGACATCACAGGCTCATAAAAATTTGCCACAGATTTTTTTTTTCTTCAATAGCAGCATGCAGAACTCTTTCCAAATTTAAAGAAAATCTGCCTCAACAGCATCCTTCCATGTAAGTAACTATAAATAAGATTATCACTATAACATTGCATAGATTATATGTATTTTTATCAAACACATCTGAATTGTAATTTCCATTTAAAAATAAATAAATTAAAAACAACAATCAAAAGAACTCACCAATCAAAACAAATAAAACCCAAGCAGGTTCTGCACTGTCATTAAGAATATAAATATAGGCTTAGCTACCTGTTCTACACCTCCCTCCCCCTTTTTTTTTCGTTTTGCTGTCTTAAGAACCCGATTTCCCTGAGAATACTTAGGACAACCTCTTTCCCTCCTTTCTTCTGACTGCAAAAGATTTTGCATCTTTTTTTTTAGGCAAAGAAGAAAATTATGATACTTGAGGCTGTAAAAGCTTACAAGCTGCTCACTCGCCTCTCTGAGGAATGGTTAATTTTGCCTGCTATAATAAAAATGCCAAGGCATATAAAACAATACCCAAGAGAGCTTGTGTTCACCTGATGACAGTGTCCTGTTATGATTTTGTCCCACTTGATGCATGCTTTGCTGTAACAGAGTCAGGCATTCTCCAAGGCAGCTCAGGGTGGCAGCAGAGGTAGCTTTTAAAAGCAGCAAGTCCTGATCCAAGGCAGAAAGGGGCCCAGAACTTGGGAGAGCTTCAATGGCTTGTACAAGATTCTTCTGTTGTCCTTCAACTTGGCTCATGATCTGTAAAGGTCCAAAGACATCTGCTGTCATAGGAAATATCACTACGTAGCTGTTAAATTCTTATGGGTTGATACAGTGACTAAATGTGAAGAACTACCACAAATGGATGTTAATGTTCTGATCCAAACAGACCATATACTTACCTACAAAAACGAAGGGCTTGAGACTACCAAAGGCCTGTAAAAATGTCAAGACTGTGTTAGAGAAAATTGTCTCTTAAAATAGTAGGTTTAATAGTGAGAGTCATACTTTCTGAAAGTCTTCGTAAGGAAAAGTATGAAAATTACACTTCTTTCTCCATTATTAATTTAGGCTTAGATTTTCTTTCCTTTATATGCGATCTGAGACACCCAAAGAAGCTATACTGTCCCTCCTCCTTCTTTCCTACAGAAAATACCTAATCACACTTTAAGAATTGGCACTTTCATTTCTCAAGTATCAGTAAGGAACTGTTTACACAAAACAAGGTAGCTTTTATGTTTACAAACATTACCATACAACGCAGCTTAAGAGTATTTATTTACTATCAGATATGTATACCAGCTGCCAGGAAGAAAGTTAATCTGTTTCCAGATTTGGACCATCCAGATGAAGATGAAATGCATGCTTGTATAGCAGATAAAAATAACGTTATTTGAGCGGGCTGTTCTTTAAGCAAACTGGCAAGCTTCCTAAAACCGAAAGAAAAAGGAGATGTCTAAAACATCTCTCTCTAACAGTCTGTAGGAAATTACACATGCACGTGACAAGCCTTTTTTTCTTACACTTACCTTACAAAAAAATTATTGTAAAAACTTATGGGTTCATACTTGAGGTATCCAAAGCTTTCAAAAAAAAGTATGTGAAGACTTCATAAGCAACAAAGATTCACACTCCATTTGCCAAGGTTACTATACTGTAAAAATGCATTATTACAAACTTCATTACTTTTTTATGATCTTTATTATATTTTTAAAGTATGGTGTAGCCTCCCTGCGCTGCGATAAATAGACTAATTTGAAGAAGTATCCATTGAGTGCACTGAAAAGCAAGAAAGGAAACCCAGCTCAAGATGCAAATAAACATCCTTGCAAACTTGTTAGAGTGGAATTAAGTGAAAAGCTATTGTTGCAAGATTCATAAGGAAATTCAGCAAAGTGCCTTGCTGAAGGTTACAATAATGACATTTTAATAGGCAAAATTTAAAACACAGGCTAAAGCTTCAGCAGAAGCCACAGACAATTTTAATTCCCTTTGACAGAAAGCAAGATCAGTCAGAAGGTGACACAGACCCCCAGGATAGGCAGCTTTAGGGAATTGTTAGAGCCCCAGGCAATGCTGTCCTTTGAGAAATCACACATCCTGTAACTGAGCTCCACAGTACAGGCAGAGGGTAACTTCAAAGGTAAAACAAAAACAAGAGCACCACAAACACACACTCATGCAAATATTCCTCCCTCAGTAGAAGAGCTCCGAGGCAAACTGAAGGAACGGCTAAGAGAAAAAATACCATCATCCTCCTGGAAGCCTGTACAATATAATTGTAATGAAAACTCCTTTCCTCCTTTTTCCATCCTGAGTGTGATGTTGAAAACCTGACATTCTCATGCTTCGCAGCAACAGAAATGTTCTGGTTTTGTTTCCAAGTGATGAGTTTTCCTACCTTCCTTTAATTTTTGTGAGAAACAGCTTACATTTCCAAAGACTTGCTTCCACAGGAAATAAAAGTCAAAACAAAATTCAAACATTTACATTTTAACCTCCCTCTTAATAAAAGACAATTCTATTCTTCTGCAGCTCAGACAGGATAAGATATAAACTGACCAGACAGCTTAATAAATATCTGAAGTGAATGTTTGCAGTCATCACCTAGTGCAAAGCTTTCCAGGCTTTCAATAACTATACTATTCCTAGATTAGAAGACATTTAAATAAAAACAATTATTTATTCTCCGTTTATTCAAAACAAGGTATAACTCTAAGTCTTACTATTCTCTAGCTTACCTATGATAGTTTAAAAGACTTCTGATTCATCCTTTCTGTGCTACCTAGCTTCATGTTATAGTCGTGATACCAGCAGCTGTTCTACAGATCTGACACAGCGCAAGACTGAAATTGCTGAACTTTCACTGCTTGAGCACTGATCAAAACCACTCTGTTTATGGTGCTGAATAAACAAAATAAAAAGAACCTCCCCTGTTCTAGAGAGTCACAGACCAACTCTGTGGCAAAAGAGGAAGGAAATAACATATTATTGAAATAACTGCACTTTTTCTATGTGCTTGCCAATATTTTTCTTTAATAAAGTCATTGACAAAAGATTTTTAAGGAGTTAAAATGTGGTTGTCCTAAAAATAGTAAATGAAAGAGGAGCTAATACAAAAACACCAAACCATGCCAGACAACTCATTAAACACATTAAGCCTTAGCAGGACAGACGCTAGGCCATGCAGCTATAGCATCATCCTCTGTCTTACTTGTCAGTCTGTTTTTTGCTGTCTCAGAGGGGAGTCAGAGTGTTTGCTTTATTAGGCTCTAAGCTGGTTTCAAAAATAGAATTAAAAGCTCCGATTTTGAGAAAGTTAAATTGTAACTTCCTTCTTCCAAAGTGAAGTAACCTGCATATTTGGTAAGGACTTAGCTTTTACACAGGGTTCTTTTAGTAACTTACAGCTCTCCACCACCACCCCCCCCGCACCTGCAAATACAGACAGCTCAAAGTAGAGCTCTCTACTTTTTACAAGACCAAACACTACATGCCCCCATCTCCTCACCAAGTGTCAGTGCACTTCTCTTTCTCCTCTCGTTTCAGCTCTGGCACCCCCTCTTCACCTATAAAGAGCTTCTCATAATACAGAAAAGAAACCTCATGTTCCCACAAATGCATTCAAACTTCAGAAATACAACTCTATGCTAGATATAAAATAGAAAACCAGAAAGAATCATCAGGACTACGTGTATTAAAATGGATTATATGTATGCACTAATCTAACATAAGTAGGCCGGCATTTACCTAACTGCAAAATGTTCAGTAAGAGGAAGCCTCAGGCTAGGAGGAGACAAGTCCACATGCATGGTTTGTTCCTTTCACCATCTCCAGCCTGCAGCAGGAGAACAAGCAGACCACGTTATTTGTTCCCTACTAACGGCTGTTCCTGAAGCCTGGAGATTCAGACCTTTTAACTTGCCAGAATTCTCAGGTGTGGTCCAAATTCTTGTGGTGAGTTGACCTTGGCTGAATGCCAGGTGCCCACCAAAACCACTTTATCATTCACCTCCGCAACTGGACAGTGGGAGAAAAACAGGATTAAAGGCTCATGGGTCAAGATAAGGACAGGGAGAGATCGCTCTCCAATCACCATTACCAGCAAAACAGACTCGATTCATGGACATTAGTTTAATTTATTACCAATCAAATCAGAGCATTACCAATCAAATCAGACTGCTTCAGTAAGGGTCCCCCACAGGGTCCATTAGTTCTGCCAGGAAACATGCTCAGGGTCACAGCTTCCTTCAAGTGCATCCACCTGCTACAGCGTGGGGTCCTTCACCGTCTGCAGATGGATATCTGCTCCATCATGGACCTACATAGGCTGCACAGGCACAGCCTGCCTCACCATCGTCTTCCCCAGAGACTGCAGGGGAATCTCTGCTCTGGTGCCTGGAGCAACCTCTTCTCCTTCACTGACCTTGGTGTCTGCAGAGTTGTTTCACTCATATAGTCTCGCTCCTTTCTTTTGGCTGCTGCTGTGCAGCAGTTTTATTCCCCCTTCTTAAATATGTTATCCCAGAGGTGCTACCACTGTCACCAGTTCCTCTAGTTTCAGCCAGCAGCAGTTCCATGTTGGAGGCAGCTGGCATTGACTCTACAGGACATAAGGGGAGCTTCTAGTAGGTCCTCACAGAAACCACCTCTGTAGAACCCTCGCTTCCATAACCCTGCCACACAAACCCAATAAAATTCTTCTGAATAACACTACCCTCAAAGAAACCTGCCACACAATGACACCCTCACAGAAGACTGAATACAGCAGGAATAACGTCTGATGATACACAGTAGGCAATCCACACTCTACCACTTGCTCCAAAACAGCTAAATCACAGCTTCTGTTGCTGCCTGCTTCCTCCTCACCCTCGCTGATCTTAAATTCCTGTGTGATTGCTTTCCCTGCTTAGCCACATCAACTGCCAAGTACTCCTTCACAGCTGAAATTGCACCTCCTGGATCTTCCCTTCGTGAATACACTGCCAATCATGAAGTACGGGACCAAACAGATAATTGACAAGATCCCAAACAAATGGCTAAGTAGAAATTACTCTGTTCTCGGAGTCAGTCCCAGAGCATGTGAAAGACAGGCAGAAAAAGCTATGAGATACCCTAGGATCGCAAGAAATTTATTTTAGGCATAGTGAGAAGAAAGAACGTTCTTTTATACAGTACGTGAGCTAAAATTACCTGCTAAAAACTAGTTTAAGAAATAACACCGAGAACTTGAGGAGCTATTTTCTGTACTAAAAGAAAAAATGACAGTAATTCAATATTTTGTTGAAATACTAGATAGTAATCATTCTCATGCAGAGAAATCGTTACAAAACTTGTCATTTTTTAACGCTTAGTTTGTTTCTGAAACTAGAGATTCCCAATTATTAAGCATACTAATAAACTCCCTGTTAAAGATATTTCCTCCTACCCTAAACCAAAGATAAACAGAAACTTCAAAGGAAGAAAACTGAAGAACCACACCTAAATGGAAGAGCACATGACTGCTTTTGACGTTAATTTATTTACAGTGGAAATGCTTTTGTTATCCAGACTCCAGGACTAACAGGCGTAAGTCTGTTTGTGCAGCCCAGGCGGGTATTATGATAATCAGAACACCCTCCTTTCTAGAATTACTGATCTTACAGGATTTCACCCAGCTAACACAGCACATCACAACAATCTAATGCAAACACCAGTCTCAAACCATCTACAAAACCACCTAGTCCAGAGCTGTCTCAGAAGCATCTCCCAAGACAAAGTGACTTCAAGCTCCCTGACGCAAAGGAAGAATGACATCAGCCACATTACCTTAGAAGACAAGCAGATGCTCTCCCTTCATCACACAGGCCACGTGGAACAGGCCAACAAAATAAGTAGTGTCACCAATCCTATCCTTCTATAAAGGTTTAAACACTTCATTTCTTCCTACCCTTTTTTCGGAATATAAAACATGAAGAAGATTCTTCAGACTTCACCACTCAAACTGATACACAATGAGCAATTTACATTTTAACGTATGGCATTTCCCTTTTTGGGTATTGAATTTTGAATGTATTGAATCCATTTATAGTAGGTATTAAGGTACACCTACTCATATATATTAAAAATCTCAGAACACTCCAGAGAAAAAGGAGAACAATCTGTTAGCACTGAGAATCCCACAGAAATTCTGTATTGTTGAGCTCCTCTGTGACGTGCTAGAAGCTATTAATCCGTGAGGCATCTGGCTCCATCAGTTAATAATTCTTCTTCTCTGCTGTACTATTCTCTGCGCACCACCACTTGCAGCACATTGATTGTCTACTTACCTCTAGGCAATTCCTCTGAAAGATTTAATGCAGAGATTTTTATTTTAAAATCCTGTCCACTGCTGACTGCACACAAGCTGAAACTATTCATTGAAAAAAATGGGAAAATAAACAACATAGTGCTTATACGAAAAACAGTTGTGCGAGAAAAGCTTTGGGGGTTTAAATAATAACAGAAATACAACACGGATGACTTTCTTACCAACCCTTAGTTCAAGTTACCTTTGTAAGAAGTTTATTGCCTTCAAAGGTTGGGAAATAGCCAGTCTGTTTCTTCACTTTTTTGAAGTTTTTATGTTGGTTGATTGGTTTGGTGTGTTTTTTTTTAATAAATAGAGTTCTATGAAAACATAGTGTATCTGTCACACACACACACACACACACACACGCACTTCCAGCAAATAACAGATTCTTGCTTTTAGACAACAGTACCAAAAGAAAAACATTTCAGAATGCACTCGGAAAGGACATCTAGAGAGCATATTTTTTCAAACCATTCTAGCATAAATCATGAGTGATATGAGTCAGGACCTTGGTTCTCATTGTTAGACAAGCATATGCCACAGAGGGTTGGTTTTTTTTTTTTCCTTTTCTTTAATATAAAGCACTGCTTTTATTAGAAGCAAAAGTCCACACACAAAAGAGAAAAACCTTCTAAGTCATTGTAACCCTCCTATATCTGGTCGCCAAGTAAACCCAATATACTCATCAATTCTGACCTTGAGCAAGGAGCCTTGCAATCTTAACCTGTATTTCATCAGCAACAATACAAACTGTCATATTGTAAAATTAAGTTAAAACAGACAACCAATATATGTAAAAGTATAAAAAAATACATATACACATACCAAGTATATATCAAAATGTGACTAAAGCAATCATACCAGTTATTCATTTGCCACACTAGCTACCAATTCAGCTCAAGTTTACAATTCCCACTTAGTAGCTCCATGAAAGTTTCCAACATCCAACTATTTTTTCTGAAAAAGATCATAAACACATATGCAAACAAAGGCTACTGTAGCTAGTAGCTCAAAAAGTATGCCTTTCCAACTAGAAGTCTCAGCAAAAGTGAGCCTTTTGCCCCCAATGTAATGTATTTTTGTTTTGAGTTAAGCATTTACACCAAACCAGTGCAGAGCAAGAAAACTTTTTGCTTGGTTTAACTTCTGAAAAGCATTCCAAAACTACTCAAGGTCATTTGCTACATGCATCTTGCTACTTGACAAAAGAAATTTATGATAAGGACTTATAGACCTCTCTTCTGCAGTGAAGTCACATCCGTAGATCTCTTAATAGGATTCCACCAATAGAATGCAAGCCAGAAAGGCAAAATCACAGCTTAATATACAAATAAAGAGAAAGAGGCATACACAGAGTTTGCTGCTGGAAGTACTGCAATATATAACACAAATGTCTTATAAAGAGAAATTAGTGTTTCAGCTTTAGAAGTGTCAGTGTAGAAACAAGTATAACATCAGATGACAACAAACATGCATAAGTTCCACAGGCAGCATAACTGTACACTTTGTTTATAATAAAGCCCGAGGTTTTTACCAAAAAGAACCTCCCTGAGCTGCAGACAGAAGGGAATTCTATGCACAAAGCTTCAGTCTGGAGGAAGACCCACAGTAGCGTCTGTGCACGTTACTATGCTAATGAGAAAAAGTATTTTAAGAAAGGATGCTATAACACCAAGTGAGATATTCTGAAAGCATCTTGGAAAGATGGAATCAGATAGTGACATCCATATGAACTGTCCTTTCTTGATTACTGCTTCCCACCCATTACAGAGAATAAGCACATAATTCTCCATTACTATCACCTTAGGGTAACAGCCAGCTTGACCTCAATTAATTTAAAGAGGCAAACAATGAACAGTAAAATTGGAATGACTTGTTATATAATAGTTATTAAGGCTTAGACACACACACATCCTATCAATAAAGTTTCAAAGGAGCAAGTTAATTTTCACGTGGCATGTAATTTGCAGACAAAGCCACAAGAAGCAACAGAGCAAACAGAACTACACCTCTGACAAGAAGGATGGCAGCTAATCACTGGGGCACATTTCCTTTTCTTTTTTTTCAGTCTTTGCCTCTGCTTTCCCAATTCTATTTCCTCTCTCAGAGGAGAATGAAAACAAGCTCTCCTCACTCCTGTCCGCTATTTTGTTCTCTTTTCCCTAACAGGGATTCCACATAATCTCTGCTAAAGGAATAACTGAAAAGCAGTTGCTACATATCTTCCTTGTCTCAACTAACAAAACATTATTTCCTTTGGGGTTTTGTTTTGGCAGTTTTGGGGGTTTTTTTTGCCACCTGGCCTTCTCATTACACGCTCCACAGGGTGGTTCCTTATGGGGAACCTCGCAGAACAGAGGAGTAAATATCATTAGAACTGATTCTAAAAGCCAAGTCTAAGTCAACCAGGAGAAAATAAGGTGTGGAGGAAGCAATCTGGCTCAGTTGCTTCCTGGTTTTATCTACTCTTTCCAGTTTGCTGCTTCCACTGATTACGCTGCTGTTCCACTGGTTGTCATCAACACCTACAGGGGCTACAAGCTCTCCTGGGCAACTCAGCACACAATTCACACTCCAGGAAGCAGTTGTTATTTACAGACTCCTGTCATGCACTTTTTAATTCAGCTAGTAAATTTATTCATGTACTAGACTTGATCCTATACTCTACTCCTTACACATTCAATTCCTATTTTACATCTTTAATTTCTGTAACTTGGACACTTGCTGCATATCCTTACAACATAATATCATTCCAATTTGTAAAAACATTCATTAATCATTTGATAGACTACAGGCTTCTTACTCATTGGCCTGCTATCCAGCAGCTTATTAGTCACAACTCCAAGCTTTCTTGCTGTTACAGCTACATTAATCAAACTTGATACTTTGAAGGCATGCAAACTATTGCTTTAGCACATAAGGCTGTCAGATTTGGAGGAGGGATGAAAAATGGGAGAAAGGTCTTTTTTGTTGATGGGTCTGGAAGCCTTAAACATTCCTTCCAGTACCAGAGGAGGAAAAGTAATCTAACTTCCCAAGAAATTCTCTGTTTCATCTCAAGTCTAGAAGAGGAAGCTCCTCCCTTCCTTCAGCGCTTTAAAACATGCAGAAGCTCAGCAAAAAAAAAGAAGCTGACATAAATATCTATCTCACAAAAGCACCTCTCAATTCACAAGAACAAAAAACAGGATATACTTAACAGATCTATTTATTTTGTGTCAAGCAACGGGACAGGCTTCCCAGGGAAGTGGTGGAGTCAGTATCCCTGGAGGTGTTAAAAAAAATGTGTACATGTGGCACTTTGAGACATGGTTTAGTATGCAGTGTTGGGCTGATGGTTGTACTTGACTCATCTTAGAGGTCTTTTCCAACCTTAATGATTCTATGATTCAAATACTAAAGAGCATAGCACATCTGTAATTTTCAGTGTTCTCTGGAACTTTATACACTTTATTTGGATGCAAAACACATCCAACGACTATACACTCGGAGTTTCTATGGGACTCTGCGTCTTACGCTGGTCAAAGAGACATCAGAGACATCAGAGAAAGGCTCACAGCCCCTGCAACACATATGCTGGTTAGTAGAGGGGATCTAGCAGCTCTGGCAGGATCTCTGAGGACACCCCCAGAAATCTCAGTGAAACAGTTCACCTACTTCAGGCCAAAACAAATCAGATGCTTCCCTTTGCTACCTCAGGCAAACTCCTTACCACACTCCTTTATGACCACAATTCCAGACTTAAGGCTAAATGTATGCTTTCTGTATTCAATCTGCCCTTCTCCTCAACGGAGAAATGAGAAATTTCTTTAACAGAAAAGAAATTGGGTGTGGGGGGACCAAAGCACTAAAACACTAGAAGAAAGTAAAATTCCCGACAGTGTCTGCTAACTGAAGAGTGTTTCGTGGAGCTACTCCGCAAGTCTTTCAGTCAGAAGTTAAAGCTTTTCAGTAAGAGCTGGCTGCCATAATAAATACACAAGTGAAAGAGCACGATTCAGTCAAACTGTATCATTGAGCACTACTTCTCCCCACAAATCAGAGTGAGCAGGCTATACATTTTCTGCAAAATGATCAGTATCACTCTAGCACTGGTCACTTTGCCACTGGAGGAAGATGTCCAGGGACTGGGGTCTACTGCAGAAGACATGAAAGACTTTCATCTACTGCATTAGCTCCCTGTGGATACTCCACACCTGTAGGTAATGCATAACATTTGCTAACGGTATAAGGTTTATACCAAAACACAACTAGGAAGTGCTAGGTTCTCCCAACATTAGCTCTCTTCTTGAGCATTTCCTAATCTACTTATATTAACCATACTCTACTAGTAGCCACCTACTAAGACTTACCATTTACTACCAAGGACTCAAGGAGCGCAGGCTGCTGAGATCTTGATGTAAAACTACAGAGATGAGAAATAGCAGAAAGTGGCTGCCAAGGTTGTTTCTTCTGCTTTAAGTTTCTTCCAGTGATCCAGAACGAAAAACTAGAGAAGCAAAAGGATGGAGCTTGCAAGTCCAAATAAATATTGGACAGCAACTGGCTGCCACCTAGCCAAGTAGGAAGGACACATGTATTTTAACCCATAGAATGCAGCATTGAGAATACAGCTTATAAAAAACATCGTGCAGGAAATTATTCTTACCTTAACTTTACTAAAAAGTAAAAACTAAAAACTACCTCAAAATCTGCAAGGACCATCATTAGATTTAGTGATTAAACTTGGCTCATAAGCAGATGTTACATTTCGGCTCTTCTTAATAGCAGTTTTTCCTTACACATTTCAGAAGGATCACTTGAGTGAATTAATAGCTATAGCACAGAGCTATACATCAAAATATGCTTTTGATTATCAGCAACTAATGCACATTTATGAACATTAAGCGTTCAAAAGAGCATCTAAAATGTTGCTGCTAGTCATTAAGTCAACATCAGCAACCCCCACAGGAAAATTCTATTAGTTTACCATGATATAGAACACTGTTCATAGAACCTGGGGTTTGTACTTTGAGCACAAACAGTTTTCAGAAGAGAAAAGGCCATGTTGCACTGGAACATAAATTACACATTTTAACATGTGTAGCTTCAAGGGTGAGGAGGCTTCTCTCAGAACACATTGCTAGAAAATGTAACTCAGTCTTTTTTAATATCTTTTTTTTGGTAATGATTCCATTCCACCTGGAAACATGTAAACGCGCATACCACCATTCAGAGTCAACCAATACCCTGTATAGTACTTATCCAGATTTTTGATGGACACTTCTTCCCCTTTCCAACAATGCTTATACTTCCTTCCATTCCCCTCCCAGCTGGCTACCTGGCTTGTAGTGTCAAAGAGTAAAATAAAATTCTATTTCTGTTATTTAAACAGCTCTCAAGTGTCCATATGCACTGGAATGACCTTCAGTTTTATTCGAAGTAGATATTACTTCCCCATCTTATGGTCTATTCACCTCATGTTTTCTGAAAAGCAAGTGAACTGTCCCTTTCAAGGCTATCTAATCTTGCCATTTCTGAGCCTTGAATAACACATACCTTTATGCCTTGTGACAAAGCATTTCAAACCCACCCCCTTTGACTTCTCCCCATTTCCCAAAGCTGACGGCCAACTGGTTTAAGTTGACATCATTACCTTCACAGCACCACAGTGATTCAACATACGCTGCCATGACTTTGAGCACCCAGTTTATGACACAGTGTTAAAAGGCTGAATTTCATTTATACAGCAACTTTTTCATGTGTTTTGTGTCTGCCAGCCTAGTCCTACCAATAAAAATGTGGTTGGAAAGCTGGGGATCTCTGTGAGAAAAATCTCCAAGCAGTCATCCCAGAACACAGTAGATATCATCATAAGAACATGCTAAGCCGTATATGCAAGAACACAGAACTGATTCCTGAGCCAGAGACAAATATATAAACCATAATAAAAAGAAAAAATAATTAATTAATTACAGGTATACGGCTAGTACCTATAACACAAGGCTACTTAAAAGTATATGTCAAATTCAGGCAGATAGTTCAGTTTAGTTTGTTGGATGAAACATTGATAGCCATGACATTATTAGCCATACTTTAAAAGCATATTGTCAGAAATCAGAGTTGCAACCAAGAAGCAGATAAGCAGCTGCTTAGAAGCATCTGTGTAACATACACGAAGTGTCTAAAGCATTCAAACCCTGCAAGCCAAGCATTACAGATGGAGATCACAATAAAAACGTGAAGCCAAATCCACTAGAGATCAGGTCTTTGCTAAATAACAGATGAAAGCCATAGCATTTAGTATTCCCATTTGCTGTAAAAATCAAAATGTTTCCCATTTTTCTTAGTGCAGCATGCAGCGCCCACAAGGAGCAGAAGATTATAGTAAGTTCCTCCATAAATGTGTATAGTAGTGTAAACTGAATGGTATGCTTAAAATATATGAGGCATTTCTATGGTTACTTTCTCCTGGAGGGCATTTATTTAAGTACTTCTTGTAGTTAATATTCAAAACTTGGCTGCCACCTGGTATCACATTGTCATCTAATACTGCTGAGAACATTAAAAAATACCTTCTACTTAATTTCTTTAAAAGAGTATTTAAGTGAGGGTTAACAAAATGGCCCATGTATCTTGGAAGCAGTAATTCACATTATAAACAGAGCTGCAGAAGTAAGTGCACCTTGTCTCGGTCAGGCTAAGATCATCACAGCCACATGGAAAGCCGCACTGCAAGCAAGGCCAGTAAACAAGCAGCCGTGAGATGTGACACCCTAACCTGAGAAAAGATTTACTGAACTATGTTTTGTTTAAAGCTTCATTTTCAAACTCTCAGCTCTGAATTGAAACTACTACACTATTGGTGCTTTAATTGTGAAAGTAAACAGCCTTGTAGCTTTCCAAAAATGTAGGCAAGTACATGATGTGCTATGTTGCTCTATGTATGTACATAAAACAGAACAACTGAATTCTGTTTTACATACGAAAACAAGCAACAGTTTAGAAGCCATACAAAAACTGGAGACTGAATTCCCATCAAAACTAACTTCCCTCAAGCTCCTCTGGGAGCCTACCAATTACTTAACATTTAATGAAATATTTTAATAACTGTAAAGAGTAATCTCAGCTTCTCTGAAATTGCTTAAGAAAATTAATGCTGCAGCAGTCTCTGAATGCAGCTCTCATATGTGCTGTATTAATTTATAAATTAACTTATAAATCCCTAATTTATAAATTGCCATTTATCAAATGATTGAATATTATTGTCTTTGCACATGCTCAATTACTACTAAACTACATGCTGAAAAAAATTAATTAGAAGAAGCCATGTTTGCATCATGTATATTTTTCAGATTCGGAGAAAAAGAAAATCAGAAACAACGAATGAAGTTCATTCTTGACATAACTGGTGTGGACAAATTGTGCAATTTTAGTTGAACCTTTGTTCTACGATTCCCATAGCAACCTTAATTCTGCTTGCCTGAGTGTCTGGAATCCAGGATGACTCAACCTTTGCATGAATACAAAACCAAATGCAGAGAACAAGGTGTAGTTCAGGAAGGTGCAATTTATATATACTCTTAGCAACGTCAAAGATACTGCAAAGGCAGGGCAAAGACTCAGAGAACACAAGCCTATTAAACTCGTATTTATATGATTTAATAACTATTGGTTTATAGTATTAGAATAATTTACATTCTCTCATCCCTAAATTGAGATAGGTAATGCTACTTACTGAATAATTTTTATAAGCACATGCACATTTAATACTTAGGAAGGTACCAGACTGACACGCCCAGAGATCTTAAGCATCCCATTTATCCCCTGAGGAGACATGTTTTTATTAATCTTTGCAGTACTAACTTAAGGTAGAACAAACAGACACAGGAGATGAGACTTCTAAAGTCGAGCCAAATAGCTTCCAAAGACACGCCACAGAAGATACCAGATAATTTCATCTGTTCCTATATGTTCTAATTTGCTTCTTGTCTACAAGGATACGGATAGCAGCCAATCCCACTAACACTGCTGAACAGCCAGAAGAAGGTTTCTGCATGTTTGCACTGGTACTCTCATATTTTACAAGGAACACACATTTCCAGAACTGGCACCAATACAAATTCAGAAGAAAGTGCAATAACATCTGCAGCTGCCCCTTCTAGCCCTAATGTTAGGTTTGAAATTAGTTTATACTGTTACAGGTTTAATGCCCCTAAACCAGTTATAATGGCTCCTGTTAAACCTCAGCAAAGAGCAACCCTTTCAATAACAGACAGCTCAGCTGTCACTAAGCTGTTAAATGTACCTGTGACACAAACTTACATTATAGTACTTCTCAATTCAAATAGTGTTTCTTAAGCATTTCTAAGCATGGTTAAACAGCTGCAGTATAACTTACATGAACATGTTCTATGCCAAATAAATATCAACAGCTGAATCAAGACTTACGGTCTCACGCACTTTCTATTGACTCCAGTGCACACAGAACTGACTCAAAGGTTTTCTGCTATTTTTTATTCACTATCACTAGATAAGAAGTAATCATTGCTTTTGGCAAAACAGCCATGGTTTTGGTTTGGGTTTTTTGCAAACACTTTTTCATTATCTGTTTTAGACTAGAGACATCAGTCCCTATTTTCCACACCCTGTTAATTAAAATGAAAATTTGTGATAATGAGTTTGTAGACTAACAGAGGTGTAATACATACAATACAAAGTACAGATGTAGAGGTATTAAGATGTAACTTATTAAGTAACAAATTATTTTCTGACCAGCACCCCCCTACAGCTATGATGTGATGCACTTGACTGAAGATGATCAAAATGATGACCCTGTGGGGAGTAGGAGGAAGATATTTTAAATACAAGCCGGAAAAAAAAAAAAAAAAAAATCTAAAACTAACAAAGATTTCTCCTCTGTGGTTTTACTCTTCTCCTTCCAAAACTGCCACTCATGGAGCCACCATATTATTTGATCAAATGGACAGAAAACAAGACACTTAGATTTCAAAAGTGAAATGCTATAAACACATTCTGTAGTATCTATAAACTACTAGGATGAAACTACCCTGAACAGTCCAACTGAGATCTCTACCAGGTATTACAATACTAGTTTTGAAGTGCAGGAAGACTCCAGTTTAGAGTCAACCACAAACTCCTACAAAGAAAGCATCACGAAGCTAATTTTATACTAAAATACAACTAGAAGGAAAAACAGACATGGTTTTAGGTAATTAGCGTTAAATCTGCCTAGCAAAAGTGCAGCAGCACAGACTTCAGCGGTGCTATAGCAGCCACAGTCTGTGGTTATCTGGCCTCTCTCTGTTAACAGCACCTACATTACTAGGCCAGAAAAACTGAAGTTAGCATAGTCTACCAGTCCACACCTTTGAATTGGGTGAGCATGATGACAGCATTTCCATCTTCTAAAAGCAAACATTTGATTTATTAGTCATGCAGTCCCAAAGGTCATCTTTGTCACAGTTACCTCTCATCTTCCCCAACACCACAAAATCAAGACGAGAACTGCCAGTGAAGGCAACAGATCTAATACATAGATGGCACTTCTTCCTACTTACACAGAAGTTTATCAAATTAATCAAAATCATATACTCATTTTCAAAGACACTTCAGTTATTAGCAGGATTTTTTTTAATGTTCTTGCTGCATACTTCCAACTGTTGATGCATGTTCAAAGGTCCAAGTCAAACATTTTTTTACATGCACATTTACTTATCACATAACCTCAATGCTATACCAAACATCAAGAACTACACCACCCTCTTTGCTGGAACCAGCACTAGACTGCTTCTCTTCTTATTCATTGACTTTTTTATGTCTACACTTCCAAAGAAATAAAAGGGAGGGGAAAAAAGAAATAAAAAGCAGAAGTTGACTTTTTCAAAGCTTCTGAGAAGTAAAATATGGCATGAAACAAAAATTCATTTGGTTTTCCCCTAGTACCAGATTAAACACTGATCACAAAGTTTTATCATCAACACAGATCTTAGTTTACGTCTGTGTGTTCACAGACATGAAAGTCCTACAAATCCAAATGTCTCTGTGAGTGGTTTAAATACTGTATCTGCTTTCCCCACTTACAACACTACCCGTGCAGTGCTATAATTCTGTAACAGAACACAGTTCTCCAAAGACAACAGCATTGCTTTCCTCTATCAATTACTAGTCACAGTTCCTAATCTTGCTACACAAAGACGAACAACATGAAGATATTCACTTCTTACTAGAAAATTTCCAAAGTGTTTTAGAAGCATCTCTTTCTCCTAGTACCCCCCTAAAACTGGACAAGCATGGCCCCACAAAATTGCAGGCAAAACCTCACCCAATGAAGCCCAAGGTGCAAGTCCTAGCTTTTCCTAGACTTCAAGGGAAGAAGCAAAAAACTACCAGCTATTTGCATAATTCCTGCAGGAATCAAAAGGTAAACTACATTTACATATGGCAAAGGACATGCAAGAAGCAACAGGACTGTCATCTTACCAAAAGAGTCCTTTTCAAATTCCGGAACTGCCCACTGGCACATAAAATGGATGTCACACTGGTGGAGGCCCCATGTAACCTGGATCCCACTGCACCAGCTGTTCAGAAACACACGCTGATATCTAGTCCACTGTAGAGTATCACAAGTTGTAACAAACACCACATTTCAAAGGGATCAGAAATTCCTCTATGAACTTTTCAAAATTATGGAAAAACTTATTTCTCCAGACTTCTTTTGGACAACCCCATTTCATTTCTCTAAACTTCTGTAAATAAGTTACTATAAAACGTGCATGTATTGTAATTCTGGCTTCTTTTTCAACAATAGTAACATTGGTAGAAGTCACACAATAAAACAGTCAGCCATTCTCAGCCAAAATAAACACCATTGCAAGATGAAGTGTGCTGCTATTGCTTAGTTCACTGTGGCAGGTAAAACTTAATATGAAATGTGATGTGGCCATTTGGCTTTATGTTCTAGTAAAGATTAACCGCCCATAGAAAAGAATCCTGCAAGTATAAGCCTTACCACAAATTGCTAAGAGGACAATAATATGCATAGGTTTAAAAAAAAAAAAAAAAACCCACTCAATTTCAAGACCACATAGGCTTAGGTTACCATAAAATCACTTACTGAAAGATCAATCGAAACATCCCTTATAATGATAAGTTATGGCCCAAATAAAGAGGTAGAATCTTGAATAATTCTGCATAAAATGCAACTCACACATATCAGCTCTCTCAAATTAATGTAAGGTGAATTTTAGTTTTCATATAATGTCCCATAAATCAGTATGGACTGGACTATCAACATCAAGTTAATATAAGCAAAAAACTGATCTAACAGAACAATATTGTTTTAAACAAATGTATTATGTTACAATGAAAAGTAATGCTCCTGAGCTTCTTTTCAATTCAATGCTACACAAAAGTAGCTTGATATTAAAAGGAAACTTTTTATAGCAGTCCAAAGCTCCATATTCACACTCACTTTTAACTCAGTAAACTTTAGAAAAAAGGTACAATTCTGATTTCACAATACTTATTACACGTGTCATTCTGGAGATCTATGCAGTTGTTTTTACTGCTTTTACAAAATTTTGGACATCAGCTTGGTTCAAAATAGACTTCTTTGCTCTAATTTGTCTTACGCTAAAATTCTCCATGTTGTCTTAAATAAATAAATCAACCAGAACAAACAACAGAAGGAAACAATGTATTGTTTATTCTTACTACTAGAGGAAAACAGGAGAAAAATAACAACCAAGTGTTATAATAAATCACTGTATTACATCAAATATAAGAGTACATTTTGTCCTGTTTGCAGTATGGGGATAGACTTTATTGTTTGCAAATAATATGGCCAAATCAAGAAACACTGCTCCAAAACTGAGTAGTAATTTCAAGTTCAGTTCTTCCCAGGGATATTGCCCAAGTTAGTGAAGACTGTATGTCCAAATGAAGGATGCTCCTTTTACAGCATTCCTATTTTCATAGATCTCATATATAGCATTGTAGTATTACCATAATATTGTTTTAAGCTTAAAAAAAATACATACTTTCCAGAAGCTGAGGCCAACAGGATGAGGTTAACAAGGCCAAGCGCCGAGTCCTGCACCTGAGACACAAAACCCCCATGCAGTGCTACAGGCTTGGGGAAGAGTGGCTGAAAAGCTGCCTGGCGCAGAAAGACCTGGAGGTGTTGGTCAACAGTGGCTGAACATGAGCAAGCTGTGCGCCCAGGTGGCCAAGAAGGCCAATAGCATCTTGGCTTGTATCAGAAATGGTGTGGCCAGCAGAACTAAGGAAGTGATTCTACCTCTGTACTCAGCACTGGTGAGGCTGCACCTTGAACACCATGTTCAGTGTTTTGGGCCCCTCATTACAAGAAAGACATCTAGGTCCTGGAGTGCATCCACAGAAGAGCAACAAAGCTGGTGAGGGGGTTGGAGAACAAGTCTTACAAGGAGTGGCTGAGGGAACGGGAGTTGTTTAGCCTGGTGAAGAGGAGTCTGAGGGCCTTATCAGTCTCTGCAACTACCAAAAAGGTTGTAGAGAAGTGAGCGTTGGTCTCTCCTCCCAAGTGATAGGACAAGAATGAATGGCTTTAAGCTGCATCAGGGGAAGTTTAGATTGGACATTAGGAAAATTTCTTCACAGAAGGGGTTATCAAGCATTGGAACAAGCGGACCAGGGTGGTTGCTGAGTCACCATCCCTGGAGGTATTCAAATGATAGGCAGATGAAGTGCTTGTGGATATGATTTAGCAATGGACAGGTACAGCTGGAGCTGATGATCTCAAAGGTTTTTTCCAGCCTAATGATTCTATAATAATCATTGAAGGTTAAAAGAAATATGTTCAACATCTGAGATTTTTTTTATTGCAGCCCTCTAGGTTGTTCTCAAGGGATTTGGTGCTGCAGCTGAGGTATCCCTCACATCAAACATAGCAAAATAGTTATCTTCCATGATTACTGATCAAAGTCGTGTAATATTTACCTTTTTGGAATGACATCACATCACAATACACAGCAAACGAATGAATCTGCAACCTCCAGGCCTTTTCTGCAGGGATGATACCCAGCCACCCATTCTCTGCTTTACCATAGACTAGTATTATTTCTTTCTTCCCAACGGAAGTTCTTTGCATCTGTTGACTTTTTCCCTTCCCAACTTAGCACGATAAGCACATATACTAATTCCCTCTTTTAAACTCCTTTCAACCCTACACAGACTTATTTGACAAACCTGCAACAGCTATTACTGTTTATTTTATTAATAGGTTTTAGGTGCACTCTGAATTCAACCTATAAGAGCAAATACATTTAATATGGTAGAAGCAACGTGGGGAAGATGACTGGCAAGCAAAGACAAGATAATCTCATGTAAAACAAACAGATGTGTGTTTTCTGTAATGTAATGAAAACATGGGTGACATTCAGACTGCTCTTCAGAGCAAGGAATGACTGTTCTTAATACAACAGAGGATATATGGGAAGCTTTCACTTTTAATGTTACTAGAATATAAACAACCATTCTTCATCAGGATGTGCAATTGCAAGCACAGACTAAGAATTTATTCAAATTCTTAATATAAGGGGCCTCCATTTATAAAATGCTTAGGGAGCATAAACTTTAGAGTAGAATCTTGAGATTGCAACTTGAAAGACCAGGATAAGTATTTTAAACCTATGTGATAAAAGAATGCTTTAAAGCAGCTAAGCTGCCAACAGTTTCTTGAGTAGAAGGGAAGGTAGGGGGACCTACAAAGGCACTATGAGAAAACAACTAGAAATTCAGACAAAGCAAAAATAACACGGGATGAAAAGAAGATGAAAGTGAGTTCTGTGAAAGTCTGCCATACTATATAAGCTTAAAATTCTGTACTATTTTCATCGTCTGGAAGACAGATTTGGATCGGTATTCCAGTTATACTTTTTAAACACTGTTAAACACGCTTTGGAAGAAATATACTTTTGTGTTTGCTTTTCATGTATTTAATACAGAAAAAATATTCCTTCCATCACAAGCCAGTAACAGAAACTTGACAACAAAGTTAAGGCCATAGCCATGTAGAAACAAACTGCTGAGTGTGTGAAGCTGTGCCTTCTTTCATATTCATTCATCAGACTTTTTCAAGTTGGTTTTTTTCTAGTCAACCTACTTCCACTTTTAAGCATGTGTGCACGCTAATTTGTACATCAGCATAAAAAAGGCTGCATACACCAGATTTTAAGCTGAATCAGAACTGAAGACCACCTTTTGCTCAGCAAGGGGATCAGAACAAAGCACTCAAACATAAAGTAGGAAACAAATTGAATTGTTAATTTCTCAGACTTAATTGTTTATTCTAAAGGAAATAAGCATTTAGATGTTAGAGCAAAACAGCAAATTTTTATCTCTTACCTCTCTGACTTCATGGAGTTGACCAGAACGCTGGCTCTTTGCTCTTCGAGCAGCTGCAGGTGATTTGTGATGTGTAATGGTTACAACACTTTGATTCATATGCTTCTGGCCACTAGGAGATGCAGAATTAACTGCCCCAGGCGTCAGCAGAGATGATCTTCTACTTCGCGAAGATGAAATGTTCTAGAAACAAGCAATGGGATGTTGGTATTAGCAATCTTTACACAAGTAAATAATTTACAATTCAGGCTATAAATGTGTGCGGTTCTATTTTCCTCACAAACCTAAGTTTCGAGGGTAATTGTCCTCAGGACTGATTTACTCCTTCTGAACCATCTGCTCAGCAGGGATCCTCTTGGAAACATTGTGGCTATCGCTTTTGTTTCTTGGATTGTCTGAAAGTGGCATTGTGAAGAAAAAAATCTTCACTATTATCATGCTGAATTCTCCATACTTTTTAGGAAAGATTAGGAAGGATTTTGCAGACAGAGGAATAACAATGCCAACACAAGTATTTTTTATTAAGCCAGTAACCTATAATTCACCAAACTGGCCTGAACAGCAAGAAAGAAAAAAAATCCTTTCACTTGATGAACTTCTGAACGAACATAGTGGTTTTCAATATTAGAGGAGCTGCAATTTTGACAAGACCAGTCCACACACCAATTAAACATTAACATTTAAAACAAAACATGGCTTAAAGAGTCAACACATTTTGGAGTAAGTTTGGGATAAACCATAAAAACAAAAAAGGCCAGAAATAGATCTCTGAAAGTGCAATATAAAAGAGATTTTCCCTTCTATTTGAACTGCTGATTGCATGCCTAAGGTTAATACAGAATAATTCTTACCTCATGAAACACAAACCACTTCAGAGAGTAACATTTAGCAGCACTTGAAGCAAGTAAGGTAAATAAACAGACCTGTGGGTAAAACACTATTTCACCTCTCCTACAAACCCTGCACAAGTAAAGATGGCAGCCTTCAACATCACCAAGACAGCTACCATCAGCATGGGGCACTACTCGAGTCTGACAGCACGTGCACTTGGGTATAGTCTCTCTTCTTAGCCCTCACAGGTCAAACTTTGCAATTTAGTGGTAATTCCATTAAAATACTTTAAATCCAAGAGGGAAAGGTTCCAACTGGCACTGGAATTGAAGTCGGGCAACACGTTACCACTACACTGACTGTAAATGACCCTGCAGATTATCGGGCACAGCCAAGAAGGAAGAGTAAAATAAGCTACAAGATCCCTCTGCCACCCCCATACAAAACCAGACTTCAGACTTCTTGAATCACTTGAAGGTTACAAAAATGGCTTATTACATTCCCAGCATAAAAAGAGCTGCTATATTCATAGAAATAAGCATTTTTCCATTGGTCCAGAGCTACATTTACAAATACCAAGATTGATGATCTGACTTTGGTTTTGCAACTAAGAGATACTTTATTTCCATGACTAGTATCATTATAATAAAAGGCATCTGTAGAATCAGATATTCAAAAACTATCCATCCTTGCTGATAGTTCACAATTGCATTAATACTGGATTTGACTTTCAGGAAAAAAAAAAGCACGAAGGATGGAATTTGTCAGAAGGGCACAGAAGGTTGCCAGGTTTTAATTTGTCTTCCATTTGAAAGAGCATTGCTCAGATATAACTGCCATTAAAATAAGAGCCAAAGGAAAAGGTATTTGGAAGAAGGAAGGGGATGAGGGAAACCGAGTATGACTGAATTTCCTTTTTTAAACAGGAGTTTCACAGAAAAAGACAACTTCTGAGAATCACTGACATTTTAGTACCGTGCGATCGCAGTATTAAAAATATGTGACTGCTACCTTAGAATCACAGAATCATAGAATAGTTTGGGTTGGAAGGGACCTTAAAGATCATTTAGTTCCAACTTCCCTGCCATGGGCAGGGACACTTCCCACCAGACCAGGCTGCTCAAGGCCCCATCCAATCTGTCCATGAACACCTCCAGGAATGGGGCATCCACAACTTCCCTGGGCAACCTGTGCCAGCGCCTCACCACCCTCATGGTGAAGTGAAACATATATAGCTAAGCTGATCCTAAAACTCAGATAAATAGCAGCAATGTTAAAACAGTGAGTTTTGCCTGGAAGAATACAACATCTTTGAAGTTTTGTTACATTTTTATTTTCTTTGGGGGGTGAGGAGAAAGCTACAGATCTGCAAATAACAAAAGAAACCAAATTATATTGAAAAATCCACACAGTTTCTGTTTAAATACAGAATCATGAATATTCTAGGAGAATTAGGAGTCAACTTTGAGAAAAAAAAACAGCTGCCAAAATAAACTCAGATAAGAGATATGTTCATAAATTGAAATGCATGTATATTCTAAGTTAATATCTATATCACTGATGTTATTTGGCAATTCAATGCTATTTTTTCTCAAGACAGTGAACTGTCTTCAGCTGACCTGTCGATCACAACAGACACCTTAACTACAGCTTACACCTTGCATTTTCTCTCATCGTGTCACCCTAATGTGATACACGTTTCATCAAATCCCACTTAAGCTTGGGAGTCATAAATTTGATAGTGAACTATTAGTACAAAAGCTTTACCACAAGTAAGTAACAACCACATTCCCAACAAACCAGTATGTCCATCATTTTAGGAGTCTCTCAATCCAGATTGGATTTTTTTCCTGCAAGATTTGCCGTAGTTCATATCAGAACTGACTGGGCTACATCAACTACACTCCTGACTGTGGCTTGAGGCAGTCTGTGGGACCACAGTGCATTTAAGATAGGGTTTTATTACATTTTGCAAAGGCACTTAGCAGCTTCAGCAACTGTTGCTGGTGGCCAGTCATTTAAGGCCAGAGTGTGGTAATCAGTGGAGCAGAAAAGAAAATCCAGAAGAACAGCCCACCTACAGTTTCAGTAGCAGGCTGTGCTCAAGAAGGCTGTCCTGCTACAGGGATGCTAGGTAATCCCAAATCTCTACCTATGGAAGTTCACAGCCTTGTGACAGCTCACCATATCACACTGCAAAGTGTGCCTGACATTCAGTTGCATGTAATTCCCTACAACAGTGCAATGTGCTCCCTAGGGCGAGACCACCACTGCTGGAGACCCTCTCCTTGAGTCCTCTCCTTCCCCTCTCAGCACAAGATAGTTATCGGTCCTATGCAACTCATCAAGTTAAGAAGACTGATGATCTTGAATTAGCACATACAGCCACAGTTTGCCCCAAATATCAGAGCCAAATACATTGGTTTGAACTGCTCCTACAGGTCTACAATGAAGTTTTCCTCATCTCTTTGTTTTCTGCCCTTTTACATCCTTCATCCATCTAGTGATGCATTTCTGACTAATGTGCCAGAAAACTCCACCAGCCCACAACACACATCCCCTAGCATCTACTTTGGGATTATTCTTTAGACAACACCTGTAACATATAAACTCTAAATGAGCTCAGCACAAGGATCCCTGGCTGCCCATAAAACTATCCTTAGGCAAGGCTCCATGATAGACGTAAAAAATTCCAACTTACGACATGCAAAATCAGTCACACTCAAAGCACAGGTGAATATCTGCAGGAAGCAGTTTCTACAACCACTTAAACCCTTCTGAAGCAGAGCTCCACTCAACTCCACAGCGAACAGCAGCAGAGCACTGTGCCTGCTTGGTCCAAGAAGACAAGAGGTGGCATCTAATTCCTTCTGACAGTTTCTTCCAGCCACTGCCAGAAGAGGCCTCTCCAGGAGCTATACACTCAGCTAGCCCCTTATGCACTTTCAAATTTTACAACACATTATCAACACCTAAGTCCCAGCCAAATACTTGACTCCTCTTCTGCAGAACTTCTTCAGATTAAACTCTAAGAATGACAAGCACCTCTTTCGCATTGATACATGGCTCTGCAAAAGTCAAAATCTTCCATTTTTGTTAAAATCTTAAAGCCTATGTGATGTTTTCCACAGCTAAAAGCACTATAATTATGTATCATACTACAACAATCACCAAAGTCACTCTCCGTGAAATCAAAGCAATGAAAGCAACTGATGTATCTTTATTCCTAACCCCCTGCTCTTTCCTTAGTGCTGCTGGTATGACTGATCTGCCCCTCTAACTATTAGCAGATCTTGTTTTCTTTGGTCCTACTGCTTCCTGGTTTGCAAATAAATAAATAAAAAGATTCTGAAAAGTCTGAAAGGAAGACATAAGTTCTTCAACAATTAGTAACGCACGGTGCCAATAATGAGTCAAGAAATCCACAGGCTGAAGCACCCAAAGGGACTACAAATATTATTTCTTGAGGCTACACTCTACCATAGCTCCAACAGTTTGCCTGCTAATAAAATGAAATTAATAAAAGAATAATAAAGATGCTAATAAAATATTAATTTGGAACTTGCGTTCATCTTGGGTTTATGACCAAAAGCTAGCTACAGTACGCTTAGCTAACACAGTTTTGGGTTAAGATTTTTATTTTAGTAGACTGTCTCTCTCCAAGATAAAAAGCAGTGTAATAAATGCTTCCATTTGGATATCAAAAATCCTAACAATAATGTAATTGTAGAACAGTAAGTTCCAACTATACTAATGTTTTCATGACTCATTCTCCCCAGAGATTGCCCTTCTTGCTCACGAAAAAGGTGAAGTGTTTTTCACCATTTACCAGAAGCATTTCTGTTTATTTTGGAAAGTAAACGCAATGTTCCAGAGATCAATAAACTAATTTCTGAAGTGAATTGTCATATCTGTTTATGGCTGATAATCATAATTTTCACAGGCACTGTGCCACAGATGTTTTCTACAGAATAATAAATACTAAACTGACATTCCTTTACTCTTTTGTATATAAAGAACCAATCTCTGCACACAGCTTTACAGCAATCAGAAGTCACACACTATCAGAAAGTAATTATGGTTTTGAGACACCACCATTCAGCATTTTAATTCCCATCTACTTATTTTCCAATGTATCCTAAGTAAACAAACACTGAAAAAAGAAAAATATGGACAGAGCTCTGCTTAATTTACATTATAATCATTCACAAATATGAAAATGCAAATTACTGAATCTACATAACATCCAAACTTCAGCATTGTAAATGGATCAGCTTATGATATGCTTTGCACATTTGTGTAAAGTAGCAGCTATGGTATTAACTTTTCTGTCAGAATATTACAGTGCTTCATCATCTCCAGTAAGACATTAGACGTGTCTGCTTTTAAGTACGTGACTATGATAATTCCATCATAAAATCTTTTCTTTATCAAGAATAATTTGAGCAAGCTCACGATCAGTCCTAAATGGATATTTTTTTCCATTTCTGCAGAAGGATTTTGAAAACAAAACTGTGAGCAACTCTTACCTTCATGAAATTCTTATCTTCACGCAGCTTACAAAGGGAGGTAAAAAGGTGTCAAACCCATATATCCACAGCCAAGCACTGCTTCCCTCTCAGCCTCAACACTGTGAGGATTTCAAAAGCATGTTTCCACGCACCATTCTTTAGTCAACTTCTATAGGTCAGGGATGAGAGGAGGAAGCAGATAAACATACCAGACGAGGGAAGAGTGAACTTGCTCAACAGGAACAGAGGTTTGATGTGCATAAAAGAACCAAAACAACACTCAAACACCTGAATCTGGCTTTACAGAAACGGATGTTAAAAATACCCAGTGAATAATTGATTTAGACATGTAAAGGTATCTCCATAGCCATTCATTAATATGGCAAGAAGAAACCTGATAAAACTGAAGAAGTGCCAAGCAAAGATCTATGATAGCCATTCTTCCAGCTGTGGAGAAAAATTATACATTTACCTCAATGATTTCACAGAGTGTTGACCTCGAACTTTCAGGCATTACTACAGGTCCTGTTTCACATTACAGCTAAACTGCTACTGCACTTGCCACCAAAAGGGCAGGTTTGATCTTCTTCTCCACCATCACTCCATGTTGGCTGAGGCCCATTTGACCTCAGGAAAAGCCACTCCAGAGAGCTAAACCAGAAGAGAAATGGAGATGTAGACACACATACAGAATTTTCTGCTTGTTTAGTTCCCCAAGCTGCCTTTCCAAAGGGTTTGATGATGGTTTTAACAGGCACCAGAACAGTGGTTGAGCAGAAAGAGAGCAGGACAGTCCCTCACAGAGGTACACAGTCATGAGGTTTCCTAGTTTTAAATATGAAGCCTCAGACAAAATCAGAGAAAGGTTAGGTTTTGGCCAGAACCATTTCAACCATCCTCCAGCTATTTCACAAGATAAATGTTTCTGTTCCCCGCCACATTCCTGATACGCACTGAGACATACAAGGGTTATAGTCCAATCCAGCAACTGATCCACACACTGGCATTAAGAGCTGTGTTTGTTCTTAGCAGTGCTTTTACAGTGACCATCATTAAACAGTCAAGAAAAAAGAGGAATGAAAGAGAAGAAGTAACAAGCTCAAGGCAATTTATGGATATAAAATTATTCTTGGAAATTACCACAAAAATTATGCATAAGCCTACTTCTTGGAAGCATTTTATATCACTGAATTCCAATTTGACTAATGCTTTAATTAAAACTTGTACAATAATATTCACTTAGGACAGTCTTAAAAAACTGCAGTCCTATCCAGATATAGAAGACTTCTACCAACACAGTGTGATTTTGATACTCTGTGGAGGGCCGAGCAGTCTGCAATTAAGTGAAATGAGTATGGGAATACCAGAACATTAAGACTATCTTACAGCATGGGAATTACTTGCCAGAGAACGTTATCCTTTTACTGCTTTTTTATCATTAAGATGTAAAATTTAATTAAAACAAAAGTGACAGAGTTAGCTCATGTTATATTCACCTTTCAAGCTACATAGCCCACCTCTGGATCATTCATTAGAATGCAACTAAAGGAAATCATGGCTCTGCTTTATTTCCTGCACCACTCCAGTCCCCAGCTGAAGCTTTAAAGACAGCAAGGACCACAAGCCATTCAGAAGCATTTTGAAGTAAACAACAGCTCTGAAAAAGAAAGAAAATCAGCACTGAATGGGATCCAGTGCAGGAAGAAGAAATGCTCTCCTATCAATTTTTTACAGATGCAGTGAAACAGCTTCAGATATGAAAAACATTCTCCAAATGCTCACTTTTTCCTATGAATCTCCTTCCAATAATATCTATTCAAGATTTCAAAAAACATCTTTTCTCTCCACTATGTGAGATCTGCAGGTAAGAGTTGCTTCACTGATACTCTTGGGACCCTTCCACTGCTTGCCTAGTTATCCCATTATTTTTCCCAAGTTAATCTATATTCCATTTGCATAAGTTAAAACATACTCTTCACTGCATATTTTACACTTCCCATTTCACCTCCTTCTCAAGAGCACAACTCCTAAAAAATACCAAGAAACTTCTGCTTCTCATTCTTGCTGTGAAAAAGGTGAGCTTAAGCTGTAAAACAAAGTGGGAGCACTCAGGCTCCAACTTCTCAGATGCAGAAACATGCACGTTCCCAGCAGAGACAGAACTTGGATTCTGTTCAAACTTCAGAAGCTTAAAACACAGGAGTATCCATCTGCCTGTTCATGACAGCACTATGACACACAGATGGTTTGCAGCTATCACTTACTACAGCCCTCGAAGTACAGGACGACAAGAAAAGAGAGATGCAGCCTCACTGCCAGTAGAATAACAAATCACATCATGACAGTCTGCTATCAATGGTAGGGCTTTTTTAACAAAATCCAAAATTACAGTTTTTTGTTAAGTCCTCAGTTGCACAAAAGGAAGTCAAACATCCACCTTTTTCAGTATCAGATCTTCCTGTGCAATTACAACACAAAATAAACAGCCCCTAATTACAACACAAAATAAACAGTAAGGCGGCTAAAAAAGCAGCATGCTATTTTACATAGATTTAAAATATTGTAAATAGCATGTTTCCACTCCCATGCCAATAACTATTACACTAAAGTTACTTTACCTACAAGAGAAAGGAAAAAAAATCACAAAGAAACACAACAGTTCTTGCTTCCCTTACCTGCTACTAGGCAGTAGTTTTGAAGTAAAAAAACTTTGAGGAAAAGAAAAAAAGAAGCCATAGAAATGCATTTTTTCCTAGTTTCTGGAGTCTCTGTGAAGCATCACTCCCTTGTAACCAGCATCTGAGCTCCAAAGTCTTATCATTGCAACATTAAAGCTTCAGATCACCTGGTTTTACAGAGAAAAGGAGGGAGAAGCTTTAAAACCTACTTGTAGTTGAAATCCAGGTTAGCTCTACATGCAATGCTAAAGTCAGGGAAAATCTGCCTCTCCAATAATACTCTAAGCCCGAGAAGACAGGAGGGGGAAAAAAGAATTGAAATACAAGAGACAAATCTTGTCAAAAGAAAGGTTCCTAGGAACAGGTAAGCATGATGTTGCTTCAAGTACAGCACACTTCTGGAGTAAGAAGCAGACTTACTGGACTCATCAGTGGTCTCATCTAAAGCATGTAAATACCCAACATTTTATTTTCTGGACTGTTAAGCTTAAAAATATAGAAGATACAAATTCTCTGCTTGCTCCATGGCTTACAAAAGTGGAGAATTAAGAGTGCTTCACTAACAAACATGTCAAGTGAAAAGTGACCTAATTTGATTTTATATATAGACTTGTAACACAGAACTGAGGAAAATATTTCAGTTTACCTTTAGCATTTCTACTATATACTAAAAGGATTCAGGCTAATTAAAGCATATAACTGGCTGTACCAACTAAAACATCTATACTCTAGGATCATATGCCAAGTTTCTGTAACTCAGTCTTCTAAGAAAAATGTGAGAACCTTCCTGCTGTTTGAAATAATCATTCATTTGGTTCCTCGGTTATGTATGTCCAGCAACCCTAAGACAAGGAAATCCTTTTATTTTCTTGCACGATGAGCATAGGGATCAGAAGAAAGCCACAGTAATGACACGTAGGTCATTATGCAAGAGCACGAGAATAAGTCTAGAGATGCTCTTCATTCTAAGCCCTTCCTGTTCCTATAACTTGCATGTTAGATCTTCTGTGACAGAGGTTATCTCGATATTTAACAGCCTCCCACTCAGTCAAGACTTTCTAATGACATTTTGCTTTTCAAACACTTTTCAAATCTATATACACTTTGGGCATCCAAAGTATCCCATAATATTCTCTAGTTTTCATTCATCTCCTTTATTTTGAAACTGTTTTCAGCTCATTTTCTTTGAGGCTCCCTTGTACTGATATTAACAGCTACCAAATATTTCTTATTCAGCCATTTCAGAGCACTTGTTAACGTTATACTTCCCTGATTTGTCCTTTCCCTTCCCATAATCAGAAAAAAAGATTTCAGTATCATTGTTTCATCACACAGAGGTCATTCTGTACAGAACGATAACAAAAGTACTTTCCTCTACTCCATTCCCCACTATATTTCCCCACTCCCACAATGTTTCCATTTCAGAAATGGAAGAGGACTGGCAAAAGCATCCAAGACAATTATCTTACAGAGTTAAAGCAGTCTAAGTATCTTCCCTTTTGTTCTCTTCTCCTTTTCTGATAATTCCTAAAATTATATTTCCTTTTTGTTGACCACTACTAATTGCTGGACATTTTCATTGTTGTAACACCAAGATTTTTCTCTTGCCAGGCTAATTAATTCAAAACCTAACAAAATACACAGAAGCTGCTACTGCAGGAGCTCAACAAAGAGAGGCAGTATGAAAAACTCTGAACGTAAATTATTACAAAGCGCAATAGTTTTTACCTAGGAAGAAAAAATGATCCAAATTTCACTTACAAAACGATGTGCTTCAGATCAATTACTGCCATTCTGGAATTAGACTTTGGTATTAAAATAGAGACCTCTACAAAATTTGCAGGTGAACAGAGAAAAACAAATTCAGTATTAAGAAATACTAGCAAACAAATAGAGAGTAGGAGAATCAGCATGCCGTTGCACAAGTCTCTGATACATACCGAACAAGCTCTACTACCTCATTACCACACACTGTAGATGCTAAACATTTAAGTGTGTTCTAGAAGCGACCAGACAACTCACTGAGGAATAACTGACTGATGGCAGTAGCGTTTTAAGTCACAGTCTCCATCTAGCACAGGAAGCCCGAGCTGCAAATCAACAGCACTTGTGAGATTATTCTGACCAAGCAGAGTCGCACCTTTGTGAATAGTACTGGACCACAGCTACATAAAAAACATATTTAGTTGTCATGCGTAAGAATTGAAAAAGTACCAGAACACTGAAGTTT
This sequence comes from Cuculus canorus, assembly GCF_017976375.1. Lineage (NCBI taxonomy): Eukaryota > Metazoa > Chordata > Aves > Cuculiformes > Cuculidae > Cuculus > Cuculus canorus. The sequence goes on from NC_071402.1 coordinate 117,804,851, forward strand.
CTTATTCTCCTTCAAAAGAGCTTTAATTATACCATAATTGTTTCCCGACAAGTCCACATCACTCAAAAAGAAGAAAAAAAGAAAAAGTTGGTTTTATTTTACTTCATACACTTCAATGAATGTCCATTTCCTCAAAATACCATCTGTCTCTTAAAAGTCCAACTTTCAAAGATATTCAAGATTATGACTGACTATCGTTAAGGTAAGACTGATACTCCAAACATCTTGTGGCTGGGAGGAATCCTTTCTGCTTGCAGCTATACGCATTTTTTTTATTTAGCAAACAATTAGTCATGAGGAAAGCAACCTTTTTCATTCTTGTAAAGATAACAATAAATGTGCCTAAGAGACTAAAGAGTAGGATGTATTTTTTAGTGACTTCGTAATAACATCAAAAGAATACATAAAATAAAAACAATAATAGAAACAATAATATTTTACTTCTAACAGGGGTTTTTTGTTTATATGTTTCAATAGTTCACACTTTGAAAATGCATCCTCATTTAAAGAAATTTGTGTCATTTCTACCTGTCCAAATACTTATCTGCTTGAGGACAAAAATTCCGGCATCACTTCCAGACAAATAAATAATATAATTATTCATATTATGACCTCTTTCAGATTTGACAAAGAAGTTGAAGACCGATCACTGTTAAGATCCATCTGAAGCTTCTACAATAAGAGCCATTAAATCTTACAAAATTAAACAAAGCTAATACCATTTAACACTTTTAAATACTAATCAGGACATCACATGGCTATTTATTAATAACTCTTGGTCCAGTCACTCAATTAATCGTGTACTGACAGCATCTGAAATGCACTTCATTAATTTATCACAAATAGGACAATGTTTAAGACCACCCAATTGACTTAAGCCTGCTCCAGTCAGTGACAAATGACACACCGCTTTTATTCATAAACCTCTTCACATCAGCCAGTCTATCATCCAGATCAGACTGTTCATCACCTACACCACTTAAAATGTAATATTTACTTCTCCCTCTTAATTATTTACCTTAGAATTACCTTCCTTGTGATGTTTGGCACAGGATCGCAGCTGATTTATCCAGTATTGTTTCTCCTTTGCATCAGCAGCTAGAACAGAAACAAAAAAAAGCAGGGAGTTACACATAAATCAATATTCTTTTTTTGCATAAGAAATGTGGAGGGAGATTATTTATTGGTTAGGATGCACTACAAATTCTAATTTACACTACTTAAATTAAGTATATGCGAGTTCTTCAGTACAACACATTTAAACCTCAGCTTAAGACGGTGTGACCAGCTGGAAGAGTTAACTATGAAGAAAACTCACACGCTTATCTCCTCCAAGTGTTGTTAAAAGCAGAACCGCCTCAAGACTACTTCTTTAGGAAAAAAAAATGAATCCAATTTTGCTTTACTCATCTCCCTCTGTGAAGGACAAAGGCCACACCATAGCATTTAAATCAATGAAACCTCTACACTCAGGCTGTCAATCAGATACCAGACAACCTATTTTAGTACTTTTGTTTTAATGTTCAATTAAATCTTTCTTTAAATCTGTGTTATCAGTATGCAACATAAAGACCCAAGAATGAAAACCACAATCTCCCCCATACATCTGTAAAAAAACAGCTTTAAAAGCTAGTAAGAAGATTGTCTGCAGCCTGTCTCTGGTGGCTACTGGCTCTGGTGTAACACTAACACGTATATTTAGGAGAAAGGTTTCGTTGTTTTGGGTTGGTTTTTTTTTTTTTTTTTTAAACAAAACACTACTACAGTAATCCTAATTATGAATATCAATACAAAGTGGATAATTTCAGCAAATATTTTCTCTTACTTCCTCTGCTATTAAGTATCTCAATGGTTATTGACTCAGCATAAAATTGTTTTGTGATCTGGACCAAATTCATAGATCTCATTAAACCAAAAGCAGCAAATTTTAAGTATTCAATAATCTCAAGTAATTTCAAAGGCATGATAACCAAACCACAAGTGTTTGTTATTTCTAGCTCTGCAAATTCCAAAACATTGTAACAAACTCTCCTCCTTTGTTCTTGTCTTTCAGTTCTACACATAAAACAGCAGCATACTATACCGCCAGGGAGTCCTTCATACTCTGTCCTGATAGTAGGCTGATAAACTGTGGTCAAAATAAAGCAACATCATTTTAAACTTTTGCTAAGCTGTAGTACGGGTCACTTCTTCTCTATGTTTTTTTTTTTTTTCTCTATATGAAAGTATCCAGACCAATCACCTATACCTTAGAATCAGAATACTGCTTTTCAAATTAAAACAAAGAAAAAAAATATCTATTCCAAAGTAACCCTTTCATACCTTATACTAACTTTCTCACATTCGGGAGCAAAGGAAGACAAAATTTTATGTTAAAGGTGCATTCATTTATTGCAAGACTGACAAGAACAGACTGTGTTAACAGCCTTTCACTGCCATTTTTCCCTTCTGCAACCCATCAGCAGATTCATATATTATCTGCAGGGCGGTAGCAAGGAAGAACAGTATTAGAAATTAAATGTTGTGCAGTGGACAGCAATGAAAGCTGCTTTTTCTTCCTTCATCAGCAAACAAGATATTCTGTAAATCAAAACGCCACAATAAGAGCTTATAGAAGGCATCTTGAGGTTATCTTCCAGCCCTGAGAATCTATACATTGTAAACTCGCACATATTGAACTCCAGATTACTGTTTTACTGTGTTTTGTAATACAGTACATAACAATATAGCTGTACCATCAGTACTTTCTGACAGTACAGGGAAGAAAAATGAGATATGAGAGAAGAGGCAGAGAAGCAGGAATGGGAGAGAACAACTAAGCAGCACTGTACCTCTCAACTTGTACATCTCTCCATTAGCAGAGTAGACCACCAACATGTGTGGCACTTCATCACTGGGCGATATTATAGCTCCAGCTAAAGACAAGGTTCCTCGTGGCTTCTGGTTTTTACTTTGCTCATTCACGAAATATTGTAGAATCCCCGTCTCAAAGTCCAGCACAAAGTACCTGTTCAAAGAAATGATAATCATATAGTATTTCTGTTAAAGAGGTTTTCACACATTTACTCAAAGAAGATTGATCTTAAATCAAGACCATAAACTAAAAATGAGGTTAAAACCATTTTTGTAAGAACTTCATTTTGTAAGGTATTGTTATTTTGATCATTAGGTTTGGGTTTATTAAGGGCATGTGTGAGCTATTATTTTTACTTGTGTCTTTCAAATTAATGACGAGGTTCACATACAAAGCATAAAAGCAAGGAAAGGAGGTTTTAATTGAAGAGGTTTCACTGAAGAAGTATCAGACTACTTCTTTTGGGATTTTCTGCCTCCTGCCCCTTTTTTCCATTTATCACCTTGAAAGACATGCCAATTCCCCATAACCAGTCTTTTGAAAAGGTGACACTGTTTTTGCAAAGGGATGAGCACAATTAAAGATACCATGGTATTTTCATCTCTGTGATAATATTTCGCATACAGATGCTGAGCGTAATTTTGAAAACTGGCCAAGGGAACTGAACATTCATGTACCAATAAGTACAAGGCAGGAAGTGGAAGTATGAACACCCCCGTGTAAGAACACAATTAGGAGGAGAGAGAAGTCAAGCCTAAATTCTATTTGGTCATTCTGCTATTCTGCTAGTAAATTCTAACAAGGAATAAAGCATTTTTGTATCTGCACACACCTCTTTCCCTGAGAAGGCAAGAAATTATGCTTCCTGAAGCAGATTTAGACTAGACATTAGGAAGAATTTCTTCACTATGAGAGTGGTGAGACACTGGAACAGGTTGCCCAGGGAGGTTGTGGATGCCCAATCCCTGGAGGTGTTCAAGGCCAGGTTGGATGGGGCCTTGAGCAGCCTGGTCTGGTAGGAGGTGTCCCTGCCCATGGCAGGGGAGCTGGAACAAGATGATCTTTAAGGTCCCTTCCAACCCTAAGTATTCTATGGTTCTATGATTTTTACTGCTGATATAACATTTCTCCTTTCAAGGACACTAAAATTTTGCTACAATATAGCTCTGTGGAGATCCTAAGGAGCAATGGGATCCTCTCAATAAAGACAAAACAACTTTGCCTACGCTACTTCAGTCTTCACTCACTCAGTTTTGATGAGCACAAGCCGTTCTGCAATAAACCAAATGCTAGGAATGCAAGATCATTCAAACAAAAACAGACTATATTGCATTGTCCAAGCATAATAAAGGAAAGTGAAGATGTTTCAAACTTAAGTGTGTCAGCCTAACAAGCAGGAAACAAACCTTTTTACTTATTTCTTCCCCCCAATAAACCTGTCTTTCACAATAGCACAGATCTCAAATTCCATTTCCCTGTGGAAATCATGTATGCTATTACACAGAACAACTATTTAACTCTAACTCTTTGCCAAGAGGAGAGAGCAACTTCTTGGCTCACATGAAGTTTGCCATGACTCACAACAGGCAAGAGTAAAGATTACACAAACGCAGGTTAACCTTTTCACTTCTACTAAAGAAAAACAGCTCTATTAGTGGCTAATACCACTAAGATGGGAATTTGGAATGCATATTATCTCCTATTGTTCCTCTAGAAGGGATTAGCATAGGTCATATGAATTTGTGTACATTATTTCAGAAATCAATTATTCAGACTTCTGTAGCTATGTAGTTGCTCAAGTTACTACTCTGTTTCTGAAGCAGTATTTTGTCTTGGCCATTTTTCGGCATCCCCATATGCAGAACACCTCTAACCTTTTCCATCACAGAATATTTCCAGGATAGTCTTCCTAGCCTGCTGGGGTTCTTGGTGTTCTTACACTGACCACTTTATTCAAGCTCCACAAGCCAGGACACGGTGCAAGCAATCATTTCTTAAGATTTACAAAGCCTCAAATGTTTTGCTGGGGCAACCCTCCTTTGCCACATTTACGCATAACTCTACAGTCACCACCACCACATCAGAACAAAGATCACATTCTCTTTAAATTATTCACAGATTAACATCCCCTGTCCCAAATAATTTTAAGTTGGTGCATCACTAATCCTCATTTCTGCCCTCACTCCATCTCCCACAGTGCCTCTGCATTCCTTCCCTCGCTAAACAAATGAAGTCTCTCTTTTGTAAACATGAAACGCATCTCTACACCGCCTCTATAAAGAGTTCACCTTCACCAAAAAAAAAAGACTAGAGAGAAGGCAAGTTGAATGCCAATCATCACAGTGTTTTCAATAGTAATAAATAAATAAAATTTCCCTAAATGGAAAATGTGAACATTTCAGAAGATTACTTTATTGACTTGTATTACACCAGTCCATAACCTGTCTGTTTTGTTTTGACTTTTAAATGATTTTCCAATACTGCTCTCCCACTTAGAAAACATTTTTTTCTCTTCAGGTCGCTTAGTAAGGAGAGATGAGCACTTAACTGCAGGTGAATATAGCAAAATTGGAAAACATACAATAAAAAAAAAGTCACAGTTGCACATTCCATAGTAAATTTTCGTTTTGCTCATTCTCAGTTTTCCTTGTCCATTTTGGGAATATCTGTCATATATTCAGGAGAAAAAGCAGCGCACTATGCAGAAGTCATGCCATGCCCTGAGAAAACGATACAGCCCTTTGACCCTAGAACAAGTGTTTCTCTCTGTCTCGCTGACAAGTTTTCAGCAATCTCCTTGGTTCAGGAAACAAATCCAGGCTTTATAAGCAGTGATGTCCATTCTGAGCCTGCACCATGCTCATTATAATTTCATTGCCCTTTTATTTTTCAGCTACAAATCACTTATTTCAGCCTTTTTTGTCAAGCTATCTTTTATCAATTACTACCTTGAAAGTCATCATCATGGTTACTGCAGGACAGCTGCACAATTAACAAAAGGAGGAATAAGAGTAAAAAAAAAAAAAAAGGCAAAAAAGATCATCTTTCCTTCTCCTACAGAGGATTTGGGGATGAAGGTTCCTATATTAGAACAGAAGCTATTAAGTTACATAAACATTATGAGCACTTCAACTCAAAAATTTTTCGATGTTAGACCAGCTAAGCACTCCCAGAACGACACTAAGGTCCATGAAGATGCGCTTCACATAGCCATAAAGCTGCCCCAGGGACAGACACCAGCCGTTCAAGTACAGAATTGACCTTTACCAGCGTAACAACATCCAAAAGCAGCAACTTCTGCAAATCCACATCCACACATGCAGAAACAGCATCCTTCCACATCTTTGCCATCACAGCTACAGTAGTGCTAAGCTTCTGGCCAACCAGGATCTATTTTATGCAGTCTCAGAAAAACAGATTACGATTGGCCTTATACCTTAAGTTTTCAGTACTTGTGATGACATCTCAGTTGCCTGTAAAAGCACGCAACATTTCCAATAAAATTCAAGCAGAAATAATCTTAAGAAAGAAAAAAGTAACCACCCCTTCAAGTATGTTGCCTTCTTCATTGTTCCAGATGAATGCGTTTCCAAGTCTGCCAACTTCAAAAATCGTAAGAGAAAACAGAATTATCTACAGAAACATAAGCCCCAACTGATCAATCAAAACTGGTCACATCAACAAAATAGCTTTCCTGTGATTTTAAAACGCTCAGAAACTTTTCACAGTCATCCTGACTGGGACACTGTTCATACCACACAGAACCAAGTATTTGCTTTTCAAGGGTTATGGTTTAATGCACAACTCCCCTCTTCACCTTCCACACAGCGGTATCGCAGAAAAACACAGACTGCACAGAAAACTAAGCATCTCACAAGAGAAGCAGAGGAACAATGTACTTTGAAAACTACTAAAAAGGATAGGAAAATCCAGGAGAAAGAACGAGGAATTAAATGTCAAATCAAGCAGCACAAGACTCCACACAAAGGAGGGGTGGGGGGAGGGAAGAGGAACAGAAAGAGAAGAAACAGAAGCAGCTTTCAAAAACATTTTCTTGTATCACAGACCAAGTGATGACCAAGTTCAGACCATCAGAAACACACAGAAGAAATGGAGACCAGGTTCTTCCATTAACCAAGGATGGAAAAGCATTATATATATACATTAAAAAAGCAGAACAGAGGTAAGAGAACTGTATGGGTCCTGTTTCAGAAGCCCCATGTAACTGTATCAAAAGAGAAAGCATATCTTTTGACTGTTAACTTTTAACAGAAGTCATTTTGTTCTGCACACCAGGGAAATGCCAGCAGTAACCTCTCTAGAAATGATTAATCTTGCCACCTTCTGTATTTCTGCACTGGCTGTGCTCACAGAACACACATTTACCCATGACGTTGTATTTCTGTCATTAATTTACAGATAAACATTGATGAAAACTAACATTCTCTTTCGAGAACAATCAAGTAGAAGGCAACAAAGTCAAGCTATGTCGTCCTAGGCATATGAACAATTAGTGCTACACAGAAATGATGAAATAGCTGTTACTGAAAGATACTTCCAAAAGACAGCTAATTTTTTCTGTTATTCCAAAACTGGACAAAATAATCATTTGGGTTTTTTTTGTAATATATTCTCACTGACTTAAATTCTCCCACACCCTTCTTGCCTGCTTACAAAACTTTTCTGGAACAGATTTTGTGCAACTTCCAGTTTGAATTCATAGTGTGAGAGAGTTTTTAATATAAAGACTTCTGCAACTGGAAAACTGCAATCCCAGTCAAGTCTTCAATTATAGACCTAATCTGCTAAAAAACTTACCTCTTTTGGAAAGCAGAATTGCCTTAATTACTTCCTTGGGTCCATAAACTAGTCTACATTGGCATCCAAGCTTCACAGTTGGACTGTGTCTAATCCTAGAGCTCATCCATTTAAAACTGGCCCAAATATTGCACCGTAGCATAGACAAATCCTTTGACTAAAGACAAAAACAACCATAATCTCCAAATAATGAAATCGTTTTCATTACATGATGACCTAACACAGCAGCTACCTCTGGATGCAGAACAGCAGGCTAGCCTTGATTTCAGGTTTTCGAATTTTTTTTTCCTACTTACTTTCTCATTGAGGGACAGAGGAGCTTTTCTATCTAAACACCACTTTAGCTCTTCCCCAAACACTTTTTCTCCTAAACCAGTCTCACAATACATATTTTATGATCTACTTTTTATTTTGATTTAACCACAAAAATGCAAATTGTTCAGATAAAATACATTCATTTGAAACAGCATAAAGTCTTCACTCTGATTTAAAACCTTGATAGGCAGCAGCACCTTCATGATCTGATTAGAAAAGTAGCAATTCATGTAATTCTCCTTCTCAGACTGCTGAAATTTATTATTCCAGACAATGACACAAATGCATCCACTGCACATTTCAGCATTTATTAGTGCAAGAACAGCAGCAGCTCACCGGCATAAGAATTTCACTATCTTCTCTTTATACCACTTTGTTCTCAACATTCCCAACTTTTCAAACACACTCATTTCAATCTGTTCCAATTTGCCTCAAGTCACTGCCAGGGTGTGTTCTTCAGTGATACCATAGTCCTCAGAAAGAGAATGTTTTCAAGAATAAAGAATCAAACTAATCTATAATTCTGTCTTTTTTTTTTTTAATGCAGTTTAAAAAACTAGATAAGAATTATGGGGTAGAAAGTAAATGACTATGTCAAAGAAAAGCAAATTTTCTGGTTCCAGTAGCTGAATGAGGTGTCATATAGAAATATTTCATTTTTAGGAAACTGCACCTTATCAGGCCATCTTGGAGATGACATTTAAGCAACTGCTTAATCCCTTTTTTCTCTTTTTACCTTGAGCCGCAAAATTAGTGTAATTATTCATGCCATAAAGATAAAGCATGGCATACACATTTGACAGTCAAGTATTTCATTATTGAAAATCATCTCTAAAGTTGTAATTTAAAGACAGGTGGATGGGATAACATGCTTACATTTTGGTAACTGTTTAATTTCCTTTATTGCTTGATGTTCCTCAATTTATCATTCTCTAGCAGGAAAAAATGTAGGAACTGCAGTATTCCTTAAAAGCTTTTATGACTCAACTGAATGAAAACTGGATTTTTAAAACAGTAATTTCTCTGCATTATTATGATTACATATCAGTCAAACTGAACTACAATTTGTTGGCTACTTTTAGAAGCATTCCACATCTAAAATGAGATAAGAAACAGAGGAAGTATTATCCACAGTTAACAGATGGACTAGTTGTTACTGGTCATCATGCCCATCATGATTTTTAACATACACAAAACTCTCACACAAATGAAATATTAAAAGATATCTCCTTTCCTTTTTCTTCTTTTAATCTAAGTTTACAAGTAAGTCCACTTTATGAACCAAAACACCACATCGTTATCAGCAGTTGCAGAAGTTAAAATTGCCACTGACCAGCTCATCTGTTCATCGACTCTTGTCTGAAATGACAGTTACTTGGTCTGAAATACTATATAGTCAGCAACAGACATGCTGACTTAAATATAATCTAAGTAAAAAGAAACTACAGTAAATATTTCATATTAGCTTTCTAATTTCAGATAGAATTCCTCAAGGGTGGCTTCTTAGGACTGAGGGCGGAAAAATAATAATTAAAAATACTGCATCCATTTTTACCCATCAGGCTGAGAATTCGTACATATTTGTGGAAAAGTACTTTGACCATACTACTCTAGGCTTAGCACAACATGACTACGTCGAGGGGTAACAACTGCAATCCAGGGGCAAACACAAACAAAAGGTCCGTGGGTTGAGATTGATAACAAAAAGCACTTATTGCTCATGGCCCACTGAACAGGGTGGCTGCCCAAAGCTACTTTATGTCATTTCATAGTCCTTGCCACGTGCCTTTAATTTGCTCTAAATTCACTACTATTTAATAATTAAGCAGATAGCCATTTTTGTGTTGTGGATCACGGAGAAAAGCCTAGCAGTGACATAAATCAGGAAATAAATGTGCCAGTGCAACCTTAATTCTGGCAATGTTGTTATACTACAGTTTGATTGAGGTCACAGATTAAAAAGAGAACTTCCAAATAGGGAAATACATTTTCTTTCATAAGGAAAAACAAAAAAAAAAACCAAGATCTAGATTTAGATTAGATATTAGGAAGAAATTTGTTACTGTGAGAGTGGTGAGGCACTGGAACAGGTTGCCCAGAGAAGTGGTGGATGCCCCATCCCTGGAAGTGTTCAAGGCCAGGCTGGATGAGGCTTTGAGCAACCTGGTCTAGTGGAAGGTGTCCCTGCCCAAGGGAGTGGGCTTGGAATGGGGTGATCTTTAAGGTTCCTTCTGACCCCAACCATTCTATGATCTAAAACCAAAACAAGAATAAAGAGCCTCCATGTAATTTCTAGTAACTTGCATGTAATAAAAGGACTTAAGCTTTAGAAAGACACAATTCTACACAATTCTAAAACAAGATACAGGAAATGTGCAAGAGACAACTAGTTACACACACCAACTCCATTCCCCAACTGAAGAGAAATCAGTGCTTTATATGATACAAGACTGCTGATAAATTAGTTCTCACTGAAGCCAGGCTCACAGGACAATCATTTGCAGTCATTTGGGCACCAAAATGAAGGAAGTTGTCTGGTTTATCCTCTCTCAGTTTCACATTTCTACCTTATCCAGGAGGAAGAATTTGCACCTTTAAGAAAGCAAAAATTTGAGACCTACCTTGGAGCCTGTATGGACAACTACTTCTCTGTTCCAAATCTTTAAGCATTATTATCTGTCCTAACTAGCAAAATATTCTGCCAATAAATGAAATAAACAAAAGATAAATAAATAAACAAAAATGTAAAAATAAGCTCTCTATTTCCTCTATTTCCCAAAAATCTGGCTTAAGCAGGTTTTACACATTAAAATATTTAGATTTTACCTAGTCATCTCAAAGGGATCCAAAGGAGTAGAATGCATATCCTTTTCCTAGTCAAGGAACATTCTAATTGAAAAGTATTTTAAGTCTATCCAGAGAAACAACTGTTGGGAAGACCTATAAGGAAACTACATGCGAAGTAATAAGTAAATGAGAAAAACCAACTCATTTGCTTTCATTACCATAACAAATCACCTAGAAATAAATAACTAAATATTGGGAGGGAACCAATAAACAATGGAAGAAATATATATATATATATATAAAATGAGAAATTGAATTAAGGCCAGCTTGTGAAAGCAGCTTTTCTATATCAATACTTGTAATTCTCTTTACTCACATTAGCAGTTGTCAAAATAGCTTCTGAGCAAACAACTGCATCACCACAAAGTTTTAAACATCTCCCAAAACAATGCCACCCACGTCAGGAATTCCCTTGCTTATTCTTTTTTGTAACAAAAAAAAAAAAAAATCACACGAAAATTGTAAGTGATACAGAAATATGTGACCTTCCATAAAAACATGCCACCTTCTTTGCTTGGCACTCTCTGCAAAGAGTTCAATAACATTTGATGGGCTTGGCAAGCACATTTCACATCAGAAGTTGCCTAGTTGCACCAATTTATCTTCCACAAAATACTCATAAAATAAAGCATGAAATAAACAGTTTAGAAGATGGCCTAACATACCAAAACCACTACTCTCCAACAAGACAAATAATAAATTCAGGAAGCCTGAAATGCTGAACAAAAGGCTCTATCATTAACACACTAAGACTAACTTTCTTAAAAACATAAGCATCCCACAGATCTATTTGAAGGAAAGTAATCAGAAAGACGGCAGCATTGAATGCAGCCACTGCGAACACAGCAGAGCACTAGAGAGTCCGACAGTGACTGACACTACTCTGTTATTACCCTTTCAATAGCCTGCTTTAGGTAGAAACATACTTATATGCAGAACCTGTTTCAGGAAGATCATGTATGAAGACATCAATAATGAAGTGAGATATGAACCAAGGCAGTATTTTACAGATATTTCTGTCTGCTACTTCCCATACTCTGCAGAAAAATTCATGGGCTGAAAAGAGAAGATGTGACCTTAGCTTGGTCTTTTTGCTACCTGCTATTACAACATCCATAAATTAATTGTGTATATCCATCGGACAGCCTGGTACTCACACAAAGTAACAAGAGACGAGGAAATTCAGCCACCTAATACAAAGCCCCTATAACACACACTCTCAAGGAGCCTGGAGTTGCTGGTTTTGCATCAGCACTGCCAAGCAACAGAATTTAAAGAAAACCACATCCCATTGAATTTGTGTGAGCCAGCAAGACTATCTCATAATAATATTATTCATGATCCAAACTCTCTGCAATTCACCCCTACTAAATTTTGGCAATCCCAAACATACATACCCCCAAAATAGGCTGCTGAACAAGAAAACCTTCTATTCAACTCAAATAACCCCATGCCCCTCTCCTTCAACTTTGGCAACTAGAGCTGGCCCACTGAATTATGTTAAGAGAGAAGGATACCATTACCAGAAGGACAGAACATGTAGGAAGAAAGCAGTAAACCCTCTCTCACACACTCTACTACACAGTGTCTTCCTCCAGCCTCATCCTAAACTTTTGTATCACTTCCCTCTTACAGTGCACCAATGATGAATCAAACCCTTATTTGTAGAGGTAAAATTGGTTTATGTTCCTTTGATTAGTGCCTCCCAACTAACTTTTCCTTTTTCCTTCCCAACAGCTTGCATTCCTCACTGGTAAAGATCAACCCTAACTTCACCCAGCGCTGCTATTATTGGATGCTATTGTCCCATCTAAGGGAGGCACCTTCATACATCAAACCTCTGTAGATTTTCAGAGCCCTCTTGCGCTGCCAAGAATTACAGACTGTATACAGAACATGCTGTAAGACAACCAATAAGACCCTGAGGTTTTATACCAGACCTGATGTAAGTTCGGATTTCACCTGCATATAAAACGCTTTCAGGGACTGAAATATTAATGATACAAATAACAAAGACACAGAGGGTGTCCCTGAACAACAGCATGAACGCTGAAGGTGAGGAAGAGTCAAATGCTGGATGACAAACCAAAAGATGGCCCAAACATCTCCTGGTGAGAATATCAGGCAAACTGTTTGGGTAATCAGACCATAAAACAGTTTGCAAATGTAGCTTAAATTGCAAGACTACTCCAGCTTCAATTAGAGAAGCTGCAGAGTAGTTCAGTTACTTTAAGTGCTGCTTTTACTCAATTTAACAATGACAGAAAAGAAATTAGGAACATCATTCAAGTCATATCTTGAGCCAATTACACAGACAAAAGGAATCTGTTATCTCAGCCCCAAGTATTTGGGCTGCATGTCTTCAAGTTAAAAGCCAGGGAAATTAACTATGTAGGTGAATCCTAATATGTCTATTCCTCATAGGTGAATATGGTCCCACATATAACAGCCACAGCCTGTTGCTTGAACACGTATAGAGCAGTGGTAACTTGGGGACCTTCAGGAAGTTGACTTGCACATAAAAAGAAGCAAAAGTCAATGCAAGAAAATAGGCTGCTGGAGTTCCTTCCAATTCATTTTTACTTCTTAGTGGAAATCCAAGGTTGCTTTAAGAGACTGCAAAAACCCCAAAGTCACAGGAATGGTACTTTAGGTCATGCAACTAAATTATAAATTCTGTGCAATAAGATCTGCACTATAATAAAACCATACCGTCATAGAATTGTTAAGGTTGGAAAAGATCATCCTGTCCAACTGTCAGCCCAACACCACACCTACTAAATCATTTATACAGTATAATTGAACAAAAAAACCTAAATCACAAACCTGTCTTCACTGTTTACTAGCTCTTCCCTCATTTTTAATTGTTAAACATGAAATATGAAAAATTAGGTAGGATTCCTAAACTCTTTCAAAAAAAAAAAAACTTGACAGTAAGCTAAAAGTTTTCAATAGAAAGATGTTGCTGAAAATTAATTAAAGAAAGAGAGAATGTCGGTTTCGTGACCACAAATGAGGGACAATTTAGAGGGGAAATGAAGAGGCAGAATGAAGGAGACATGCCAAAAGGTTTTTAGTAAATTTGCCTAAAATTAAGCAAATAGAAATCTGAAGAATCATTTGATATTACAGCCAAGAACAAAGCACTTTACTAGCTAAACCTTTAACCATCATCCAGAGCAAAGCACTCTTCTTCACTCTACTGTATGCACTAGAGACTAATTATTATGATAGTGAAGTCTGGATTTTTCCTACTTCTCACCAAAACTAGCTCATCAACATCCTGAGGATATCCTTAATGAAAATAATTAGTTGGGTACTTCTTCCTAGGCTTATTAAGTAGCCAACAGAGAAAACAACATCAGATCACACTTTGACAGTACATCCATACCATTCTCTCAATCCACACAGAGTGCTACATTTTGTCCCGACAGCTGCATAGTTTCAATACACTAAGCAATCACTAAGCAGCAAAGATGTAGCTGGAATATTTTGAAGCTGAAGCACTTAACAAGAAAGATATCAACTCTAATATATACTTGAAGATGCTTTCATCTTTTTTGATCTGGTTCATTTTCTGCCATTTTAGTGAGCTGAACTCCATTACCCCACAATCAACAAGACATCAGAGTCGCAGCATAGTGAGAAGAACTCGGCAGCAAGGGAGGTTGCTCTCCTTTTGTTGACAAAATGCTCTTAATTCTTGATTCATGATTTCATGAATCTCTTGAACCCTTTGAGGACTATTTCAATGACATAATGCTTTATTGTAATTATCAGCAGGCATAAAACCGTAGAGAAGAATTTTAATGCTTCTGTTAGTCTCAATAGGTCTTTTCTATTTCCAAAACTACTAAGGTTCATAAGTGATAGCTATTGGGTTTGGATTTGCTTTTTCAATTGCAGAGGAATAAACATAGTATTATTTTTTTCTTATTCATTTCTCTCTCATATCGTCTTCTTGACTTCTTGCCTCACCACCTACAAATACAAAAACATATGTATGTGGAAAAAGTAAACCTACAAGTGAAAATGCAAATCTACTGCATTCTGTATGTTCAACATCCTAAGGCATGCTATGTACAGACCTATTCATATCGCTTCTGCTGCGCCTAGAGGTGACTGGCAGGCAGAAAAAGCATCCTCTTTGTTCTGCTGTGACGTATGAGACACCTAGGATGCTTTTCTCCTGTCCTATCAGTCTAGAAATATTAGTTTCAGCTTTCCTAGTCTTCCTGAAAGAACACCTCATGTCTACAGCCCAGCTGATTGAAAAACCTCATCCAGACTTAGGGCTTACCACTGTTTCTCTCCTCTCCTTCCTCCCCTGCTGCATGGCCACAGCACATCCCTTGGGTCCTCGTTAATGCTCATCAAACTCAATGGGAACTAATTCAATTTGTTAAACCAGGGGGAAAAACACAGAAGGTAAATACAGTTGGGAGAGGGTGTCCCCACTCAGCAGTAGGAAGGTGAAACAGTGACTCATGTTTTGGTCTCATGAGAGCAGGTTACCATGAAAGCAAAGGAGGTCATTTTAGACATCATCTACCATCTTGACCCAAGTCAAAAAATACATTTATGCTAATTATATCAGCAGATAACAACTGGAATATGCAAAATAATTTGTAACTACTAAATCATTATAAAAGCTTACAAATAGAAATAAGCCATGTTTAATTTTACCTCTTAACTATGAAATAACTTTTACATTTCCTTCTCCTAATCTGCTTTTCCAACACTGTTATTTGGAAGAAAGTCAAGAGACATTTAATTCTGTGCAAGTTACTGGCATGAGAGACTAAAGAACATGACATTCCTCTGGAAGCTAAAACCCTTCCAAAAATTATATTTAATCTGATTTACATTTGATACATTTCCATGGATGAAGTTTTAGGAAATCAGATAAACTCTTAGAATTGTTAGCATTCTATGTAATTTCACTCCACTCCAGAACTACATAATTGAAGAAAATATATAAAGTAGCCCTAGTATTCCTCAATATATAAAATTCCAGTCAAACATCAGATGAGCCCTTTAACCTCTACAACACTTTGAAATACAATGTCTTGCATGTTTACACCACAGTCCACAGCAATGGAACAAGATAAACAGTAATTGTTCCCCAAAATCTCAGTCAATTGTTACATCAATAAAATTGGGCCAAGTGATAAAAGTTGCCCTTGGAAAGCGCAACCAAAAATCAGTTACCATTTCTCACTCTCTCTCCTTAAGAAAGAATGCCAATTTGCACTTTTAAGAACCTAGTTCAGCTGAACCAGCCTTCCTCTATTTGGTGTCACATCAGAACTACTGCTCTGTCATCTTCATTTCTTTGTTCCCATCACCGTCCAGTAGCAGTGCTCAGCACCACATTCCAGTATAACTTATACAATAATAATAGTCGTAGTTAGCTAAATAATAATGCAGTCAGGTCAGACTTTCGGTAGATCCATTTCTCCTGCAGCTACAAGCATTACATGGAAGCCACAGGCCAATATTTTCAGCTGTAGGTCTGTGATGGACACACTTGACCTCAGCTCTACTTTTGTTCAGGATGACAAAGGAGCAACAGACCTCGTGGCCTGTGGTGAACCTGCAAGCTGAAAAGCTCCTGGCTCACACACAAGGCAGTGAAGATGCCTGGGAAAAACATTTCAAAAGGTACTTTTAAAATCCAAAAGTACAAGATAACCAAAGTACTGAACAAGCTACTAGTGCTAAAATGAAGATGTTTATACTACTGACTAGCTGCCAACTACTTCACTCCATGAACGTTACCACCAAAACGGGCCCAGTTTGAGCTCTCTCTGAACTGCAGCTGGACTGCATGCCAGGTGACTCTCCCCTTGAAGAGGGATGCCTCTGAAGGTTTGATATTCCCTGAGACCAAACGATCCTTCCTTAACCAAGGTGAACAGATCACTTACCTGCAAAAGATCCTCAGTGACTGATAGCATGTTTTGAAAGCAAGGGGGTCTGCTCTGAACCTCACCATGCAATGGGAGGGTCTTCCTTACTATTTGCATCTCTGGCCTCTGTGTAAATCATTCTAACACAATTCTAACTCAATTTTGCTCTGTATGTTTCTTCCATGCAGCAATTAATAAGCTGAACCTCGCCACCAAACTTATTGAACCTTGTTAAACCACTGCAAAACTTTGTTAAACTCTATTAAACTCTGACAAATTATTATCTTCCCTCAATAAAAGATATTGCTTTTGAGTGAGGTGCATTCCACTCATTCACAACAAGGCTGCACACATTAGTCACGGCAGTCCTGACTTGACAGCACACAGAGAAGCTCACTTGCTGCCCTGTTATCAACTTTCAACTGCTCCAAACTGCTGGAAAGTAAGCTTTTGTGCGATTACATGCAACAACTTTCTCCCAGGCTGAAAACACAGTCTCTCCCACGCTATTAACTACTTCACCAATATAAATCTCAGACAGACGGTCAAAGAAAATAGATAGTAAGAAAAATTTCCATCACTCAGCACCAGCAGTCCTCCCAAATTAGTTCCCACTGTACTCAGTACTACAGCAATTTCCATTTTAAAATCACAAAAAATGGTATTTTTCAGGAGCCTCCTATATTACCTTACATTACACAGGCTTCTGTCAAATCCCTTGTTACATCTTACTGAATTACTGAGAAGAGTCATATTGGCTGATCAGCTGGTAAATAGGTACTTTTAAATAAAATTTGACATCATTCATAATACAAAAGCAATAAGTCTGCTTGACAAAAAAGGCACAAACTCACTAGTAACTTTTTAAAAGCTAACATAATTCCTGCTGTCGTTTCTATTGCTACAATCACACTAGTTATAAAAGCAATTCAGAAATTGCTGATCTAATCCACCCTCCCACACAAATGAAGTGCTCCTTTGCCATAACTGAAATTACAAACTTCTGAGCCATGAAGAAGTGTGAACCAATGGCTCTGAAATTTAAATTCTTTACTTTTGCAATAAACTAGTACATAGCTATTAAAGAAATAATGACAATAATGACAATATGATAGCAAAACAAATTTCTTTTAAAAATGCTGACATCACTGCTTATCAATGGCATAAAGCAGAATCATCTGCCTATAGGAAATCAAACTACAGAACAATGAATTAACTTAATGATACAAATACAAAACATCTTTTAAACTCTGATTCTAGTTCAACGTCAGATTTTTATAGGTTCTCTCAGGTCAGGTTTCTGCTCTCCTTTTGGTAAAACTAAATTATTAATTATACTACATCAGAACAGCAGGCTTTTCTCCATGTGATGGGAAAAAAACATCAAGTTTCTTCAAGAAGTTTCTGTATTTAACCACTTGGTTTTAGTTTTCCTTTAGTTTATTACCGAGTGTTAGCAACTGCAAACAATCTTAATAGATGCTGTTCCATCTGGCACCTCAAACAAAGTATGATTGAAAAGCTTCAGAATGCATACCATTATTACTCCCCTCGCTCAAAAAAAAAATAACTCCTCTCACTCATTGTATCCGAGACATCCAAATTATAATCACAAATGCTCAAGCAAAAAAACAGAGGTTAAAAAAAAACCCAGAAGAAATATCAGTCCTAACTGAAAACTGGAACAACGGAGATGCATTTTTTTTTAACAGCCACTTCTAAAAATTTACTATTTATCAACAGAAAACATTGTCAAGAAGTATTACTCCTTCACTATACGGAGCACAAACTGTAAGTCCTGTTTCTTGAGAGAGATTTGACATTTGAAGGTCACTCCTGCTCTGCAGTGCTCTTTGGTACCCTGCTCCCTGCCTTCAGTGCACTCCTCAGTACTCCCACCGGTCCTGCACTGCAGCATTTGACAAGGCGCTCTCTCTGCTTTTCATCTCTCTCTGAGCAGTGACAAGCAGACAGCATAATAAAAGGATCATACAAAAAAAAAAGAAACACACTACAGAAACCCACAACCTAAATATACTTGGAGGAAGAAAGTCCTTAAAACAGACTAGCAATAATTTTAAGCATTTCCTTAGACTTTTTTACTAAACCCCACACTTGCTGTTAACTAGCCAGCTTGCCTCCTATACAGTCCCTGAAACAATATCAGAGAAGGAATCAATACGGAAAATTAATTTCAGGAAGAAATTCAGTACCAGGGATTTCAAGAAACAGGATTTTTGTCATTTTTTCCTTCAGCAGTATAAACATGCCACAACTTAACTGAATCTCTGAACCCAGTGCTAGCAAATATATATAGAAAAGGTGGGGGGAACAATTAATAAGTGTAAAATACTCTCTAAAATAGAAGAAAGCCATCATAATTAGTTCAAGTACCTCACAGATGACACCTCTATTAGGGGGAAGAAAGGTGGGCGTATGGGAACAGAGGACAGACCAGGGACAGGATGGGACAACATGGGACAAAAATAAGTGGAGATAATAAATAAATAAATTGCCAGAGCAGAGAACCAGTAGTTTTCACATTTCCATAACTAAGTTACAGTTTCATAATTTTGACATTTTCCTTTTTAAAAGCATGCAATTCAGCATTCCAATAATTAAATCCAGTTGAGGGATTTATTTAATAAAAGTTAAAACTCAACATGAGCAGAGTAGGTATTTTCAATCTCTCAGACATCTGTTCCTGATGTCCTGACACCATCTCAAACCAGCAGTCTGTGAGAAACTGCACTATATTTTTTCCTACAGCAGCTGCTTTCTCTATTACTACTGACAGTTCCATTAAGCTTTCCAGCTCCCTCACTAGAGACACCTATTCCACATCCTCTGTGTTCAATCTGTTCAAATGTCACTTCTGAAAAATCAATTTTTAAGCTTCAGGGGAACAAGTCTTCATAAGGCTTCCTCTCTGGAAGCTGAGGTCACAGCTCACCCATCTCTAATTTTTAGCACATGTAACATTTTCATATCTGATCTCCTTACTCTGAAATGTTTTCTTCTCTTCTATCCACCTTCTACAGCACCACTCTGTCTACACTTGCTGTCAGAGTATCAAAAGCAAGATCAAAAGAATAGGAAAGGAAAGAGATCTTAAAAAGATGAGAAGGAGGACTGGTAGATTCATATAATTTATCTGATCCTATTGAAAAGCTTAATATTCAACTGCTAACCTGTTGGTTCAGCACAAGAAGACTGTATCTGGCATCTGTTCAGCCCTCTTCCTCAAGGCTTTAATTCTTTCATTTAAAAACTAGCATAGAGAAAAGATAAGAAGCCCGGTTACGAGGCTAAGAGTTGTAAGCTGCTACAGTCTGCTTAAAAGGTCCAGCTACTTGCCACAGCTTGTCCTCCAACTCGGAGACTCCCACCGGAACCTCTGTGCCCAAGAGGCATCTACCTAAGCCTCCTTCCAGCTTTCACAACCATCTGACCCCTCTATAAATGGTCAGGTATAGCAGGACACTTCCAATCTTTTACCCACACTGACAAGAGCACAGTGTGCTATGGGGAGCCCTGAGCTCTGTCCAGATCTGAATGATCTGCCAGCCCTTAGCTCACAGCATAGAAAAAAATACAGTATATATTACAGGATTATTTTAGCCACTAATATTGAGGCCACTGCACTGAATGAAGTACACTACGTCAGACCTGCAACCTTGGCCATTGGGCCAAGGGGCTATGAATTAGTTCAGTACAAGCATAGCAGTCTGAGCTCACAGACACAGATGAACTCCAGACCATGCAGCACTGAGCACATCAAAGCAAGGCTGCAGGTGGCCGTCGATGCCAGCCTCAGAAAACAGCATGATAAAACACTCCAGAGCACCTCAAATCCAGGTATCACCTGCCTATGCCCTGTAAGCAGCATTGGGCACGCAAGGACATAAAGGCTGGAAAAGCACTGGACTACCAGAAAGGTGCAGAATGAAAATTGCAATTCAAACCTCT
Source organism: Cuculus canorus (assembly GCF_017976375.1). Classification (NCBI taxonomy): domain Eukaryota; kingdom Metazoa; phylum Chordata; class Aves; order Cuculiformes; family Cuculidae; genus Cuculus; species Cuculus canorus. Next base: position 117,825,566 of record NC_071402.1, read on the forward strand.
GATGCCCTGGGAAGGATGAGCCACTGAACAAGGCTGTCATAACCAAGAGGTTATCAATTGCTTATTGCCTGCAATCAATTCTTATGTTTGTACTCACATCTGAGAGCTCTGCTTCAAGACACTGACTATTTTCATAGCTCCTTATGACTATCAAGTCCAAATTAGCTACCTTAATTAAAAAAGAAGGCTAAGAGTACCAATGAAGTCTTTTTTTTCTAGTATGATTACATTTTCACTAGGGTATTTTTTACTATCAAGATATAACAACTGGGGGGGAAACTAGCAGTCCTGTTTAGCAAGTTACTTCATGTCAGAAGAACTAAGGAATTAGAAGTTTCTGGTATTCCAGTCTTTGGTTGAGTTTTTCTCATCCAGGAGTGAAATACCCCACCTAGACAGAACCATCCCCACAACAGTTTTCTTCAAAAAACTACCAATCTTCCCCTCAATAGTGCAATTTGGAACTTGGAAAAAGAGGATATTCTGAAATAAGCCTCAAAAGCACATTTAGATTGAAGTGCTCTCCCAAAGAGAAAGGGAAAAAGAGAAAAGGAAAATATATGACCCATACATTTTACCAACAAATTCTGGATCCCTTGCATTTCCCTATCTCCACAACGACAAATCTACTTGACACACTAAACTGCATTCCTTACTGGGCGTGGAACAATTGCAGACATACTATATGAAGCCTGGTACGTGTTAAACAAAATGTATGCGTAGACTTAACTGGACAGAACTTGCATCAATTATAGCTGTAGTTTTTATAAACAGCATATGAAATTACAGAAATTACTTAGGGTGTCCAAGAAAGCTTGAACAAACCAAAGAGAACAGAGGCACTGGCAACACAAGGGTGGGGATGGAAGGGAAGTACAGTATGACTGCACAGTCAGTTTAAAGTAAATCCATGGAATTTTTACAGGGACATCTTCTACAATAGGAAGTAACAGTATCAATAAAGATTACCATATTATGCAAGCAATATTTTTTCTCAGCATACGTTATGTTATTGACCAGCAAGTACAAGTAGTTCTTATTACCATTACATGTTTAAAAACAGCAGAAGTTTCAAGTACATCCAAAAGTACTAGTAGTTTATTTTTAGACCCACTAGATTTCAAGTTGACATCTTTTCAATATTCAGAAGCTATTTTGTTGAAGCCAACTTTTTAAGAACGCATCAAGAGAAAGATACTGACCGTACCATGTTACAGTAATGCAATTCAATGAGGTTTAAAGCATAACCACATCCCATCGATGAATATTATAGCATAACTTTTCAATTAGCTGCCTTGAGTCAGCAAAGTTTTATCGGGGTTGTATCACAGTTCACTGACTTCCTTGCCAGACCTTCATAGCTCATCCTTGTTTTCAGATGCCCTGTCCTCAGCAAGAATCGTTGCCAGGAGCCAGCAACAACTAAATGCTATTTTCGAGGCCACAGCTAAAATCATCAAGGAATAAGAGACCTCAAGATATAATAACCTTCCTGTAAACTGAAAGAATAATGTTCAGATTTGAATACCACCTTGTAAATGAAAACCACATGTGGACCTCAGTTTTGCACCAAGAAAAGTAAGACAAATATACTACACCTGGTAATGATTTAACGAAAAGAAATGTGCTCAGTTAGGGATCAAATACCTCTTCCTCTAAGCTCAGTAGTATAAGCATCACATCTGAGGCTTGCTCAAATTTTGTAAAGTACCTGTGGTATTCTCTGACAAAAAACAGAACTTCAGGGGGGGTTTAAGAAAACACTATTATCATAAAATACAGTATTAAAAGTTTAAAAAAGAGAACAATTGTGCTACAACTTAGTTTTACTAAGTATTTTATTTTTATTGAGTCAGGTATTGCAAGCTCACTGTTGGCTTTTTTGTCTTTATTATATTACGGTGTATTCGAAGTATTAATACATTCTTAACAAAACAGGCATGTAAAACAGTTTGAAACACATTTTCATCTGAAGTGTGTTTGTCTTCATCAGTCTATGTCACCAGAGTTATAATGCCAGCATAAAAAGCTTCTGCTTCAATAATCTGGCTTCCTGATTTTTTCCAGTAACTCCCTCACGTTCATTTAGCCATTTATGTCTCGTGATTATATTTATATTACTCATATAATTTATGTGGAAAAAAAACACATAATAACAAGAGCTGATTACCTCCTGTGAAAGCAACACAAAAATTTTAAAAGTCATTTCCAGGTTGAGAACAACATACACATGATGCCAAGAGACAGCAGTCCTCACACCAGTTCTTCATTCCTCCCTTCCACACCATACTTCTTATATCATTCACCACGGGTATATTCTCTATAGCTGTTCTAGACACAAATTATGATATATTCTAAGTGAATATACGGACTATCAGATACTTTTCTAGCAGAAAAATGCTTTCCAAACACATCTGCTTGGACAGTAATTTTTGTACAAGCTGATGGAATAAAACATCCGCTTTAAAATTTGATCTTGTGTTTTACTGTAGTGTTTATAGCAACAGTTATTTTTCACTTTCAAGATGCAGATAATTTATCACCTACGTTCTCAAAATTGAGCTACGTGAATGCTGGCATTACTCCCAACTGCAAGTTTCATTTAAAATACTATTTCACTGACAGGACCTGTTCAACAAGTAATATTCGTTCCACTCTCATATACAAGGGGCTGAGGACTCAGATATGTAACACTAATACCATTTTTTATGAGTATTTAAAATATATACTTACGCAGAAGAAAAAAAAAAGCAAATGGCAATTTAAGGCCTTGCTTTGGGAATTTCTGAAGTTCTCAATTTTATGTTCCTTTTATGTTCTTCCTAGCTCTTGAGCCTTTATTTTTTTTAATCTATAGTCTCGAAGTACTTGGTTGGAAAGAATTAACATATCTAAGACCACGCAGTATTTGCTTTATACATCATATGGAAGAAGATACAATATACAAAGCAAGGACCTTGCTTGCAAGATCAGCATGCTGGCTCACTTCCATCTCTTCTCCACCTCAACCAGTTCAAACAAAGCTTTGCAGAAAACAGACTTTTCTTACGCGCTGCATCATCTTAGGAGTCTTGGGACTTCTGAGCTTTCTGTACCGATACTTCCAATAGAGTTTGCCTTGCCCTTACTCTTAGGACAATCAATTCATTGACAGAAATCAGACGTTTAAACTTCCCTCTTCAGCCATTATCCTGACAGTTGCTATTTTCACAACAGAGTACTTGTCAACACTGTTTCTAAGAAACATATGCATAGAGTCCACAGAGTCCATGAGAGGGTGGTTTCATCAATATGTTGCGAGATAAGTGGCATATTAGCCAGGATCCTTCTGAAGAAAGTGTATTTAGCTTTAGAAGCAATAACTACTTCCAAAGACCTTTATGCATTAGGCGCTGCTTACATACATTTTAAAAATACTGTTCTACCAAGATACAGATCCTCATTGTTTTAATAAAAAATGAAGGAACAACGCTTATAACCTTTAACAGGAATGCAGTTTCACCACCCCATATTGTTGATTTCCCAAAGAAACAATAATGTGTTTAAATGGGCAACGGTAAGCCTGGCACATTAATTTATACCCAGGTGGACACTGTCAGTAGCTTCCTCTAGCTGCTATTCAGATTCGTAGATGACCGATTGATGTAAGACAAGCTCAGCTAACAGAAGGTGGCAGAGGAAAGAAAGCAAAACCAGAAAAGTCTTCACTGCAATACACATTCTGCAATTAATCTCCTCTATGTTCCTTGTCTGCCATCCTTAATGGCAGTACTAAAATTAATAAATAAGAGCAAATTATCTTACCTGGGTTCCCAAGACTTGATTCTGAATTTCAGACTCTCTTCTTTACTTTTTTAAGAGGTGGTAAAGGTCTCTCCTTGTGCTGTCTTCAATTCAGTATCTACTCCTTTCTCTCCTCCTTTTCTTCCCTTTCCATGGCTCCCTTTCCCTCCATCAGTCCTCCTCCAGAAGTTTTAACTCCTTTTCTAAACCTCTCCAATCATCCTACATCTTTTCTTTCCTGCCAAACCACCCTTTCCTTGCACTTGCATAATAAAAATAAGATCAAGTTTGAGACATGAACCCAACAGTCACAGATTCAAAGCCTACTAACCAGATAAGATAAAACAGGCAACAGAAGAAGAAAAAAAAGGAAAAGGAAAAAGAAAACAAACAAAAACCCATAATACATCTTATCAAAAAAAAAAAAAAAAGAGAGAGAAGGAACTTTTCCATTTTCAAGAGCAGCAGCTGTGGTAAGGCATCAAAAATAAACCACCAAACACATTCAGGAGAGGTTCTTGTGCAAGTGCAAAATGCACAAATGCTTGCAGCAATGGCTAACACATTTTTCGCTTCTCCATCTTGCCTATATTTTGGTATCTTTTCCGTGATCTAGTTCATTATCTTCCTCCTATCACCATGATAAAAGCAGTATGGAGAAACCATACACAACTCTTCATTTTCCTACCAGCTCCAAATAACGGCAACAAAGAACAAATTGTCCATTTTCCCTTCTCCCTCATTATTAATTTTATAAAGTTGAGTATAATAGCAGAATGCCTGGTCTTGCCTGCACTAGCTTATACTGTTCTCATTCCATTAGGAAGGTTTTCTGCATATTCCAAAGCTAGGAAAACATATACACCTCTCTCCTGGTGAGGTTAAACATATTACTCCAACTTCAGTGCATAGACTTTCCCACAACGCGTATGCGTCCCTTACATAAAAGCATCATCCTATCTCAATGAAAGACATAACAACCAATATAGCTCTAAGTAGCAGCGTGGTTCACATTCCTGTACATAAGGTAAATGCAGAGGCTTTATCAACATGGAGCCTCAACTTATATTCATGCACTCCTCTGTTTTTAAATATTCTGTTGAATGATGTAGACAAGTTGTCCTGTAACAATTCTTAACTGTGCTCCAAGTCCTTTCTCAAGCAAATACAATAATTGTTATCGCAAAGATTTTTTTTATAAAGTAAGTGTGTCCGATGAAACGCACACTATGTAAGGTGCAAGTCTTAATAATGTAACGGGTAAACAGCTGTGTAGTGGAAGCAAAGCCACTTCCCAGGTCAATAACAAGTACTTGATATATATGAACTTGTAGTAGTAACTTATTCCAAACCACAGAAAAATATTAATATAAGGATTTCAAATGGCAACCATCCAACTGATCCCTGAAGTCTTTCTAGTCAAAAACCTTAAGGCACCATCAAACGCCGTACAACACTCCTGAGTGGGTGCACTGGACTAAGAAATACACAAGAGTAACTGCCTTCAGCCTGGGGAAGGGCACTGAAACAAGAACTAAGCATACAGCAACTAAGACTACATACATATCATTGTAGTTCTGTCTGTTACTTTGAAGATGAGAACTCCAAATTTTAAATTGTAATTTTATCAGAAGGATAGTATCAGCAAAATTGTTAGATTTCACCAAACACGTGGTGAATGATGCAAAATGCTAATGTTTGTCAATACTTGGTGCATCCAGCTCCTTTCCACCAAAACCAATGGAAGAGTTTCCAAACAGAAGGAAACTGTACTATGCAAACATTTTGAAAAATTATAAATGCAACAGCCTAGTTAATTGCCTACACCTCTCAGCCTATCCAATGCCCAATATAATAACAGCTGATACAGTATATTTGTAAACAAACAAAAAATATTTAAAGCAAGACAATTAGCACCAATCAGTATGTATTTAATAAAAAACAAACCTGCTAGTTTCTGATATCACAAGTTTCCTTCATAATATTAATAGCATCAAAGCAATATTCTAAGGCAGTACTCTTCCGAGTACAATAAAAAAAAATGAACAAGAAATATTAAATGCATTGAAAAACAGCTAAAGATGGAGTGAATTTAAAAATATAACTAAACAAGGATCTTCAAGTGAATTTATTTCTGACAGAGTTCTCCAGCAATCAGTTCTTGGCTTTGAAATGTTCAGCAATGACCCAGATGGGGAAAAAAATAAAGACTGATGATGACATGAAGATAAGCCATCATCAGCAAAGGACATGCATTGCAATACTGTCAAAATAAAATCATACATCTAATGACAAAAAAGTCATAATTATAAGATAAAGAATTTACCTGGAAAAGCATTGACTCATAAAAGAATCATGGTAACAAAAATTTACTGATTATTTTCTCCAAGTAATTTTTCCAACCAATAATCAGCTTCCTCAACGATATTTTAAAATTGTTGTCTTCTGTAAACAAATAATTACTATTTTTACCCTCTCAAAAATAGGGCATGCACACACCATAAGAAAGCCCAAGAAGTATCACTGAGGATATGCAAAAACATGCTAACAGCAGAGAAAGCATCCTGCAGGAAGACAGCTCTCACAGCATTCCTTTTCATCATCTTCCCATCCACAAAAGGATAGCTAAGTGCTACTCTTCGTTTTGACACTTCTGGCTACGATATGGCCATATGTTACCAGATCAAGAAGCATACCAGTAGCAGGAGAAAATGGCATAACAAGCACCAGGATGCTGTGACACTGACAGCTTAAGCAAAGCATGTAGGAAGTGACAAGAGTGTGGGTATGAAGACACCTGTCTGGAGAAGCCAAGCAGCATCAGGGAACATGAGGTCTCAGTGTTGTGTGCAATTAGATTAACAGTTAAACTTACAAGGCAAACTTAACAACCTAGTTTTCAAAAAAATAAAAAAAAAATAATAATGATTAAGACCTAGAAAGCTAATGGCCTTTGAACTTTTTAAGCGGGGAATGTCAAGTTGGACGAAATGAGATGCACTACACCCATACTGGATCACCAGTGTAGCCACAACCAAAACTGTACACAGTTCTGGTGTCCACGTGTGAAGAGAAACACTGCAGTATCAAATAATAATCAGAACTATCAGATTCTTAAAACTACTGGGAGATCCCATTTACAGCAAGAAAACTCCTTTGATTTAGAAACTCCAAATACAAAGGAAAACCTATCCTGCCCAAAAGACTGCACATAGACAATAAATTAGGTATTTTCAGTCTCATACACAACTAGCATAATAAGATTCAGTGAAAAGTCAAAGGCTGCTATGCATCAAGAGCAATGTACCATTTTTTAAGTAGCAATTAAAGCTGGACAAATTGTTCCCGTAGCTATGGTGAAGAATCCTCTATCATTGGAAGAAAAATTCCCACACAGGTATCCAAAAAGAAACATAAGTCTAGGTGACACAGAAATCATGACAAATCCTACAACTTGTGCTACAGAACTGGGTAGTTAAGGACCTACATCCTTCAGCTTTTAATTAGCTACTAATTAAAATGTCATCTTGGAAAGTGCAGTAGCATTTAGATAGCGTTTTTACATGCAACAGTTAAATACTAAGCAAACTTTGCCCCCTCAATTAGGTTTCTAAACAATAATCAAACATCTCTGAAAGATATCACAAAAGCCTTCAAAACCTAAAGCAAAATGCCAAGATCCTTGAAAACAAAATTGTAGAAGTGTATTGAGACCAAAGAAATAAACTCAGTGTTTTTAGCCGAACCAAATTCAATACTCCTTGTTTCATCACTCATTATAATACATATTTAACAGATACAATTTTACATCAAAAACAATAATTATGGCAATTTTTAGCATCTTTTTCACTCAGAAGGTTCAGCCTTTTTAATACATGATAAAGAACAAAATAAGACTACCAAGACAAGCTAAGTCTCAAATACATTCTGCTTACTAAACAACTAGTTTTAAATGTAAATGACTGGGGGAATCTTTTCAATACTTTTCTTATATACTCATAAAAAGACTCAGGCACACATTGCTTAGTTTAACAACTTATTGTCACTTCTCCTACATGAACAAAATCCATATTCATAAACTGATGGATTTTTCTAAATGAGCCAGCAAGTGCATGTGTGCTCCCTCTAACCACATTTATCATAGCATTGCTAAGCACAGAAATCACCATTCAAAAAGCTAGCAGCAAAATGAGCTAGTAATAACAAAACCCAGATAAGGGTAAGTAAGTCCTTCAGTGTTCGTGCCAACTGCCAGCTCTTTTCACTGTCTGAAAGCTAAGTGTGACATCTGGGTGAAGGGAAGACCACGCTCTATTTTGCCTGTCACTTCATTCCCTCTGGTACAAGACTGCTGCTCAGCTCTGAAGCGCACTTGCAAAACCCAAATACACTGCCTGAGTGAAAATGCCCAAGTCTTTTGTTTTAAACAGATTTTCTCCTAGACTATCATCAAGCATCTTGGGCATTAGATTATTACGCATAAAATGAATTTATCCGCTGCACAGGAAGAAGCTGCCCTGACGCCATGTGACACAAGCAGCTGAGAAAGAGCGAGCTTGGGCTACCTGCCTAGGGACAAGAGAAATGTCCATGGCAGCTCTCCAAGAAGAATCCACATCTCCACAGCGCAAACCAATTTCTTCAGCACAAGATCATCCTTTGCAATGCCACTCCGAGTTCCAAAGTTGTCTTCTTCCAAATGCTTCTTGTAAGAATCACTGAAGGGCAAAGAATGATGGATTTCTCAGCCTCCCTCTTATCTTATTAAAATTCTTTCTCCAGCTTCACTGTTTGAACAGCTTTCTCCATTCTCCTAACATAGCTGGTTTTGAAGCAGTTCAAACTAAATAACCAGTTCATGATTAAACCAGTTAAGTCTGATCAACCACTGACTAAACAAAGACAAAACGCTTCTTAACTGAAGTTCTATTTTCCCAACAAATAAATTAGGGATATATGTTTAAAGAGATCCTTTTTGTTTTCTTTTTTTTAAGTGAGTATTAACAATACTTAATGGAGGAAAAGTTTCAACAGCACAAAGTATAGGAAGGAGAGGAGGGGGAAGAACGCTTATATTTGAATGTGATTATTTTTGCTACTTAGATTTCAGGATTAAAAAAAAAAAAGAGATTAGTGTCTTGAACCAAAACAGAACTTTAAAATATAAAAGTCAGTTATATTAGTAGTAATTCCAAGTCTATTTGAAACTAATGACATACATCTTCATTTCAGTAGCATAAGATTCAGCACAGAAAACATTCTGTTAATTTGTTCAAAAGAACTAGAATACATTGCTTTCAAGCAGCTTTCTTCCTTTCCATGTTGTCTCCTACTACACACAGAATCTACATGTGAAGGGACAACAGTCAGGTAAAAACTATTTTGCAAGTAAAATCTTTAATGTGGGCCCAATATTATCGAAATATCTTAAAGTGTTTCCACAATTGCTAACAAATTATAATCAAGGTTCCAAAATTTAAGGAGCAGACTTCTAAAAAAGGAAGAGAGAAAACTGCCACCTCCAGCTCTTTAAAATAGTGTCCCACTTCCCAAATTCTGCAAATAAATCCTGGAAGGTATTACTACACTAAACAAAGCCCTGTATAGATATGCCAGAAAAATATTAAAGTATATTCAGTGGAGGGGTTGGTGTTAATCTGATTCTAGTAAGAACACAAAAGAATTCCCATTTAAGCAAACTTCACAAACAGTTATTTTTTCCTCTCTACTGTTAGAATCGTGACAGCATGGTTTATTCTGTATTAAAAAAAGTTTATTTCTCTAGGCCAGACTTCCCTCCCAGCGGCTGTATTGGTATACCTATACAACTACAGTCATATAGTTTGTTAAGTAACAATCTACTCATTTTTTTTTACACTGCAGGAGGACCATAATTCATCACTAGAACAATTTGTCTGAAGAATTAGCAACTACCGGAGGCATTAACTACCCCAAAGCTCCACAAGCACGTGCCAACCCCAGAATTCTGCAAAATTCAGGAGGGGAGGGGGATTATTACTGAGCTTGAAGTATCTTCAGTAATTCCCCTTCTAAGAGGTCACAATCTCTCCAGACTATTTATAAAATTTTAAAAAACCAATTAAAAAAATTATCCACACAGGTTTTTGTAGGTTCCATAGCACAAAACAGTGCCGATTTATTTTGCCAGCAAACTTTGGAAGCAACCTTCCGTAACAGCTAAAGTCAAAGCAGCATAACCTCTGGGAGCCACAGAAATCAGCTGCTCAAATAGCACAAGGAGTAGAGTCTGCTGGTTCTTTTGGTGGTATTGTAGCTGCTGTTTGGGGCATCGGAAACACAGAAAGGTCTCTCTGTGGTGGCAGCAGTCAGATTGCAACTGTTCGCTGAAACTACAAAAGCAAAGAGCTCGCACTACAGCATTGTGAAGCCTGGGAAACAGACTGAGTGCAAAAATTCCCCAAACCACCCCAAAGCAGACTTCTGCTGTCAGCCAAAGCACCCCCCCAAAAGGATTCTGATGGTGCCCAAACACAAGTACATCCGGAACAATTCATACGGACTGGAAACACTACGTATTTCTCAACAAAGAGAGAGGAAACAGGAAGAGGCCAAAGTGATGCTTCAGAAAACACCTGGGCTATAGAATGAGTTACACAGAGTACTTCAGCTCAGAAAAGCAACAAAGGCATCCATCAGCTGGGACTCCATTTGTTCTTACAAACCCTAATTTATGCCCCAGCCCAAATGCAAGTGATCCAAGGGCTTATACAAGCTTGCAGGACAAAACCCTACAAGCACCAGTACTAAGAACATTTCCAAGGAAAAAGTGGAAAAGGGAGACAGACCACAGGTGATTTTCAGACTACCTTGAGCAAATGGAGCTTTAAGACTCCTCGCAACATTGTACCATTCTTTAAAACAGGATAATCATGCCTCAGGCAACAATTATTTCATTAATATCAAATTAACCCATGCAAAATACGCATGCCTCCCACATGAGGATGGGCTGAGAGAGTTGCGCTTGTTTAGCTCACAGAAGAGAAGGCTCCAGGGAGGTCTCATAGCAGCCTTCCAGTTCTTAAAGCGGGCTACGGGAAAGCTGGGGAGGGGCTGTTTATCAGGCACTGCAGGGACAGGATGAGGGGTAACCATTTTAAACTGGAAGAGGGGAGATTTAGATTAGATATCAGGAATAAATTCTTTACTGTGACGATGGTGAGTCACCAGAACAGGCTGCCCAGAGGAGGTGTAGATGCCGCACCCCTAGAGGTGTTCAAGGCCAGGTTGGATCAGGCTTTGTGACATAGTGGAAAGTGTCCACTGGCAGCAGTGTTGGAATTGGATGATCTTTAAGGTCCCTTCCAGCCAAACCATTCTGTGATTCTATGATTCTATGAAAACAGGTTTTGCATGACATGAAAGGATTCTATAGAGACCTGTTTGTCCATAAAACCCATACAACTCCCATTTAAAATACAAGCTACTACTCTCCCATTCATACATAACAAATAGATCCCAATAGAAACGCTTTCTAACATTCTTTAATTGCGATAACATAATTAATTGTAATTTCATAGTAAAATCAGTCAGAAGCCCAAATGTCAGACCAGATACAAGTGTTCTTATGTCCAAGTGTCTGTGTTTTAGATTAAGTTCTGCTCTCTGCATTCATACCTGAGTAAAACCACAGAAAGTTATAGACTTCAGTGGAGACACTCTAGATGCTCAGCCCCCTCAGCTTCTTCAGTAGACAACAAACTGCCTCAAAAAAAAAGCACAGTTTCCTACTGCTTGTTACAAAGGTGAAGAACCTCACTCACTTCCGGATCAGATTGTTCCTCAACCTGTTAGAGCAGAATAGATTTCTTTAGCAATAGACAGCAAACTCTCAGAAATTCTTAAAATAAGTAATGCAGCTCCATAGAATGACTGATTTTGAGACCTTCAATTACTTCAATTAATGCTTATAAAGTGAGTGTTAAGCTTCAGTTTTCATACTAAGTTGCCTCATCCAAAATAAGACTACCTTGCATATACCTGCTAAATGATAACTGGTATAAGTGTGACAGTAATTTATTATAATTCATGTAATAATAATTTCTTTAGACTTGCAGAGGCTACTCTACACAGTAAGAGTTGGACTATGTACAAAAGCCTTTCAATTTCAATACCACATGGCATAAGCTAACATTAAATAAATTTAAATTATTTAGGCTAATGGATAAGGAGCTTTAAAGAACATTCCTAATCCTTGATCACTGAATTCTGTTAGTTTGGGCTTTACTTTTCCATTTTGTTTGTATTCACACCATATGGCTGTATCGATCATGTAGTTAAACAATCCTGCATTTTTTCAGACAAAGTAGATTTCAAAACTAATTTGTATGATCATTCAGGTAACACACCTACTCTTCATTGATTTGCAGGTGCCAGCTATGAAGTCAATTACCAAATTTTACAGTCAGAGCTCCAATTCACATAAAATATACACCCTAACAAATATTCAGAAGGCCAAACAGGCAACCAAATCCATGGATCACTACTCATTTATTGGATATTATAACGAGACCAATTTTTGTGAGGCTCAAGATTCAACTGTTCTGTTCAGCACGTGTATCACATTCTCCATCCCAAACAACAGATACATAGACAGAACTGAATAAGCGAACAAACTAAAAGTTACTTAGACTAAACGCTCTATGTCATTATAAACCCTTTGCTCAAACAGCCAGATTCACCAAAAGTAAAACTGGCAATTGACAAAGCATGATAACACTGCATTAGGAAAGACTACTAAAAGTAAACAGACATGAATTTCCAAGTGCCACAGTAGAATTGTTTAAGAGACGCTTATCTTTTTTCCATTATGTTTTCAGATAAAAGTCGCTTGGACATAAGCAGATTATACACGCTATTTCAAGTTGCCAGCGACCAGATTTCATCTGGGCCCAAATACAACAAACAGAGACCCGAAGACTTATAAGCAAAGACCCATCTTTTGTAATTTCATCAGATTACATGAAAGGGACCCTTAAAATGATTCATACGACTAGTGGAAGAGTTATCATTTCTAAAAGAAGAGACGAAGGTGTCAGGGAAAAAAGGGGGAGGGTGGGGCTTCAAATTTTACTCATGCATTTTAGTCCCACATTTTAGATATCAAAATGAAATTATTTATTAAACAAAACTACAGAAGGACTGCATTAATCAACAGACACAAGCCTAATGTGAATCTAGCACAGAATTGCAGTAGTCAAACAACAGTCAAGGGCGTTCTCTATGTCTACACTTAGGCAGCCTAGTTTTATTGAGATGAGTGTCTATCCAAATCATACTAGGCATACTCCTTATCACTCACAGCTGCTGCATCTATACATGCTCTCCAATGTATGGCATTAGATCAGCTCCTGAAACTTTTCAGGAGGTACTGCTAAAGTTTTCCTACCACTGATTTAGTCCCACACAAGTCAGCACCACAGCACCATTAGCATTTGTACAGTTTAACTCTGTCACTTATAAATGCTTTAAACGTACTGTTAGAACACCAAGGGCCCAGACATTCCCATGGGATCATTTAATATGGGCAATAGCCCATTTTGGTATGTTTGGGGGGGTTAATTTTTAAAGGGTTTGTGCAGAGATTTGTAACTAGCCCTGTAAATGTTTTCTCTATGGCATTTGCTTCTCTTTGAATCCATCACCATGAAACCCTGCATTAAAAAGTGGAGTTTAGATACTCATCCTCACCCATGCACTGAGAGGCCCGAGTTTAATAATGAGAAGTAAAACACTAAGAAGAAATAGTCTCTCTTGATTTCAACAAACCCCAATATGGCATTATTAAGTCCACAGTCAGGCTTCAACTCTGTAAAAAAATTTGCCCCAAAAAACTAGATTAAAAAATACATCTTTCCTGGGACTTACACAGATGCACATCAGCCTGTCCACACCCAACAAATTGCAGGACCAGGGCCTGTCTTCTTATCAACATAAATAAGGACTTGTCAAACAGGAAAGACACAGCAACAAGAACATATCTTACTGAACACACTGTGCCACTGTCTCACCCCATAGCAAAAACACAATCATCACAAGTGTGGCATTTCTCCCATTTATTTTGGAAGGGTCTCACCCAGCTTTACGTTCTTTAGTTTACAGAAGGGTTGGAAGGGACCTGAAAGATCACCCAGTTCCAGCGCCTCTGTCACGGGCAGGGACACCTTCCACTAGATCAGGTTGCTCAAAGCCTTAAACACCTCCAGGGATGGGGCACCTACAGCTTCCCTGGGCAATCTGTGCCTCACCACTCTCAGAGCGAAGAATTTCTTCCTGATGTCTAATCTACATGTTCCCCCTTCCAATTCAAAGCCATTCCCCCTCGTCCTATCACTATACACCCTTGTAAAACCTCCCTCCCCAGCTCTCCTGTAGCCCCTTCAGGTACTGGAAGCTGCTCTAAGGTCACTCCGGACCCTTCCTCTTCTCCAGGCTGAACAACCCCAACTCTCTCAGCCTCTTCTCACAGCAGAGGTGCTCCAGCCCTCGGATCATCTTGGTGGCCCTTCTCTGGCCCAATTCCATCAGTTCCATATCCTTATTATGTTGGAGATTCCAGAGCTGGACGCAGTGCTCCAGCTGGGATCTCAGGAGAGCAGAGTAGAGGGGCAGAATCCCCTTCCTCACCCCGCCGCTTCGCCTGCAGCCTTGCCCAGCCCAGCCCAGCCCACTCCCGTCCTACTCCCAGCCCAACCCAGCTCAGCCCATTCCCAGCCCGTTCCCAGCCCAGCCGGGTCCGGCCGTGGCGGCGGCGCTGCCCGAGCCGCGGAGGCTGCGGGAGGGAGGACGCGGGCGTTTACCTGCTCTGCCAGCCCTGCAGGAGGTTGGTGTATTTGCTGAGAGTCCCTTCCAGCACGGGCTCCCGCCTCCTGCCGCCGGGCACCTGCGCGCCCCCGGGGCTGGTGGCCGCCGCCGAGCCGGGGCTGCAGCCGCCTCCCTCCAGCTTCGCCCGGCCCGGCAGCCCGCGGCCGGCAGAAGAGGACGAGGGCGACGAGCCCGCCGAGGTGGGGCGGCTGCTGCTGCGGCTGCTGCTGTTGCTGCCGCCGCCCTCGCTCGCCGCCTTCTCCATGGAGCCCCCGCGGCGCAGGCTGCGAGCCCGGCAAAGCCCTGACTCACCGAGAGGGGCGGCGCCCGGGGGAGAGGGGACGGGCTGCAACGCCTCCTCGCAGGGCCATCGGCGCTGCCCCCGCCCCGCCCGCCGCAGAGCGGGACCGGGCAGGGGCCGAGGCTTGCGGGTAGCTGGGGGTCGGCGCTGCTCCCGCGGCTCGGAGCGGGGACGGGGACCGGGCAGCCCCCGCTTCTCGGATGGAGCCGGGCTCCAGGCGCTGCTCTGCGGGGGGAGCCGAGCGGGGTCGTGATGCAGGAAGTCATCAGGCACTGGCACGGGCTGCCCAGGGAGGTGGTTGAGTCACCATCCCTAGAGGTGTCTAAAAGACGGGGAGAGGAGGTGCTCAGGGACGTGGTTTAGAATCATAGAATCACTGGGTTGGAAAGGACCCACTGGATCATCGAGTCCAACCATAAAGTGGCAGTTTAGTGGCAGATAGGAATGGTTGGACTCGATCTAAGAGGTTCTATGATTCTATTAAAAAAAAAACCAAAAAGATTTCTGTGATGGATGGAGATCGCTCCCTCGTGTTGCCCAGCCCTGATAGAGGGTGCTTGGCTTCTAAACCTCCAAAATGAGTCTTTAACTCAGAGTTTATTTGCCGGCGTTTTCAGCATCACCTGGGTGTAGCTGTGGGTGGCTCGCACACAGGCGCGGAGAGGCGGGGAAAGATATAAAATAGGGTCATAGAATCATTGAGGTTGGAAAGGACTTCTGAGATCCCCCAGGGAAGTTGTGGATGCCCCATCCCTGGAGGTGTTCAAGGCCAGGCTGGATGGGGCTTTGAGCAGCCTGATCTGGTGGCAGGTGTCCCTGCCCATAGCAGGGAGGATGGAACTGGATGGGCTCCAAGGTCCCTTCCAAGCCAAACCGTTCTATAATTCTATGAAGAGCCACATCTACACATTTTTTGAACACCTCCAAGGATAGAAACTCCACCACTTCCCTGGGCAGCCTGTTCCAATGCGTCACTATTTCAGTAAAGAAATTTTTTTTAATATCTAATCTAAACCTTCCCTGACACGTGGTCCTACCTTGAGTCCCATGTGCAGTTTTGGGCATCACAGTATAAAAGGGGTAGAAAGCTACTGGAAAGTGTCCCGAGGAGGGCCACAAAGTTGGTGAAGAGTTTGGAGGGGAAGCTGTATGAGGAACGGCTATAGTCACTAGATCTGTTCAGCCTGGAGGAGACTGAGATGGACCTTATCACAGTTTACTGCTTCCTCACAAGGGGAGGAGGAGGAGCAGGCAATGACCAATGATAAGACCCAAGGGAATGGCAGGAAGATGTGCCAGGGGAAGTTTAGGTTGGATATTAGGAAAAGGTTCTTCACACTGCGGTGGAACACTGCAACAGGCTCCCCAGGGAAGCAGTCATGGTGCCAAGCCTGACAATATTCAGGAAGCATTTGGACAACACCCTTAGATGCATGGTGAGAATTTTGGGGTTGTCCTGTGCAGGGACAGGAGTTGGATCAATGATCCTTGTGGGTCCCTTCCAACACAAGGCATTCTATGATTCCCTCTTCTTCTATCGTTTGTTACCTGGGAGAAGAAACCAATACCCACCTCACTGCAATCTACTTTCAGGTAGTTGTAGGGAGTGATAAGGTCTCCCCTCAGCCTCCTTTTCTGCAGGCTAACCAACCACATTTCCCTCAGCCACTCCTCACAGGACTTGTGCTCCAGACCCTTCACTAGCTTCATTGCCCTCCTCTGGACATGCTCCAGCACCTCAATGTGAGGTGGCACGTACCGCAAACAGTGACACACACACACCTGTGCCATGACACAGAGAGGTGACCCCAAAGGAAAGAGTGCCCAGAACACAGGTGTGGGATGGGCATGCAGACCCATACACACTCAAGCTGATAGTACTGCGAGAGGGTGCCCCAAGTGCATATTGTGAGGCCCCTGTGCATGTGGCAGGGAGAAAGGAGAGCCTAGCAGCAACTCCATCCTTGTCAGTCCTCACACAAAGAGCACATGACATGCACACATGCGAGGAGCAAGGAAAGCAGTGGCTCTAGGCAGGGAATACACATAGAAACACCGCTGTAGAGGAGGATGCTCACGCCACAATGGATATGACTGACACTCGCCAAAGCTGTGCCCACCAGAGCACAAAGCATAGCAGCAGAGAGGGGATTTCTTGGTACAGACTGATGCACATCACTGCCTGCCGCCACAGAGCATGACACCGATGAAACGACTGCCTATGATATAGTACACCAGCAGCACAGAGCAATGCCCACACACAGTGAAAAATCAAGAGGCAGGCAGTGTGCCCAGGAATACAGCAGTTTTGCCCAACACACAGCTGCATGTAACACGTCAACGTATCACATCAGCCCTATCACTCATCCAGACTTTGCAAAAAACATTATTGTGGGTTAAGTCATATTTCCTGAAATCAGAGGATGTAACCTCAAGATCACAGTAAAAAGCTAAGCAAATCTTTGTACAGTCAGCTCAGTGCAAAGCTACCTGGTTACATTCCTTCAAATCACTTCCATGGCTGTCCTGGCTGCAACAGCCAAATGATGGAGTTTTGTAACAATATGTATCCTCACAGCATACCAGAGATGTAGTGATTCTTGTGTGATTTTATAACTGGAGACCTGAAATACAGAGGAGCTCAGAGAGACTGCCACCCAGTTTAGCCCCACCCTGGCCATGTCAGGAGCTGAATGCCGGCAGTTTTGATCCCTGTCACCCCACACACACAGAGGAAAAGGGGAAAGGGAAATAAGAGAGAGACTTGTGTGTTGGAAACTAAAGCAGCTTTAGTGGATAATAAAATATATACAAATAAGAAATTGATACTATATGCCACCAGTGATGATGCAAAGCAGGCACCAGGAAAGGTCCTAGACTGCACTCAGTGGCTGATGGGAGCTGGACTCAGGAACTGGATTCAGGAACGCATGTATCCGGGGATCAGGGGAACGAGACAGGCAGAGTTCTTACTGTTCACTGGCCATCGAAGAAGAGAGCCTGACCTTCATGGTCCCTCAGTGTTATACCAAGTATGAGGTGTATCGAATGCAATACTCTGTTTGGTTTGGGGTCACCTGCCCTGTCTGTCCCTCTTTGCAGGCGTGACTCTTTTTTACCCCTTTGACTTACAGAGTTTTGCTAACTTGAGGATGGCCTTGGTTTCTATAGGAATAAGTATAAGCAATGGCCTTTCTGAATACCAGTCCTGTTACTTTGCTGACAATAATACGTTTTAAGTGTTATCACTTCTACAGACAAACGCTATCTGAAAACATGCAGTTAACTTTCAGAAAATGAAGTTACTTAGACAAGGCTTAGCTGAAAAGTTAGAAAATTAGTTCTGCTTTAGCTCAAACCAGAGCACTGACAAAATATGATCTGAGAGTAGCTACTGTGCTTTAACCTCGTGGAAAGTTCTACACTCCTATCTATTAGAGATTTTTGGAGCATACCCCATGTTCTGTGCCCTCTCTGCGTTCTGCAGCTTGGTAGACTCTCAAACCATCTGAATCCAGGTACAGTTAGAGGCCTGCTCTAATAAGCAGAGAGAGGAGGGCTCCTAACTTAGATTGTCCCAGTTATATCTCTGGAAAATCCTACCATATGTGTTGTGGTTGGGTAGCAGAAATGTTGGACAACCTGATCCTAAATTCTGGGCAGTTAGACTTCACATGTTGTAGCTAAATATTGAGCCACTGCAGTCTGGAAACTTGAATTTTAATTTAGTATTTCATTGGCAGAACATTTAATGTACATCTCTTGCAGTACAGACAAAGATTATGGGGTCTGTTTTTTTAAAAAAAAAATTTTAGAGTAACTAGTTTTTCAAGTCAGAGCTGTTATTTAAGGTGGCCACATAAAATTCCCCAGTCATTGTTTACCATGGAAAGAAACTCTATGACCACAATCTGAAAATCCTTATTCTTGGACTCAAGTCCATGACTTCTGATGATCACAATTTTCAGAAGACATTGGAATGAACAAGGCACACTCCTTCAGGAAGCTCAGAGGCTGCTCTGAGAGATAAAGATGAGAACCTTTCATTTCTCCTCCTAATAAGGTACAATGACAGCCTAGAACAGTGGAACAAAATGATCTAATGAAACAAGCGTCATCACATCAGCCACTGCAACACATTATCTATATATGTTCTACATTATAGATACTGAATGTAATGTTTTCTGCCTTCCACAGAATTTATCAGAAGAGAATTATGTCAGGAAAAGAACCCTTCTTACACAGGTATAGAGAAGAGTCTCCATATCTTTCTATCCAACAAAACTCAACAACAGTGTGTTCACCAGGGAGTTTCTGGAATGGAAGGGACAACAAGCTCTAAGTACATTATGACCCCAGGAGAATTTCACAACTTCCCAAAGCATTCTTCACTGCTCCTCAAAGGTTTACTGTGAGGTGATAGGACAGTAGGTCTTCTTACAGATTATAAACTAGTTAATAGATGGGAAGCAAAACACAGGAGTAAATGGCCATTTTTCAAACAGAGGGAAACCACTACTCTCCATTAGGATCTATCTTACTCAGCATCTTCTTAAATCAGAATACCTTCATTCACTTTAAAATTAGAATCAAGTGCAAAAAAATAGCAGAAGGATCTCACAGTATGAGTAAATCACTGACAAAATGACAACTGAAATTTGATGTTGCTCAAGAGCAAAGTAAAGCACATAGGGAGAAAATAGCTTTTACTACGCATGCATATAAGTGATCTATGAATTAGCTACAGCCTGTCAGAAAGTAGAGCTTGGAGCCATTTTAAGTATTCTTCTGAAAACACCATCTCAGTGTTTGAGAGTAATCAAGCGAATAGCTGCAATGAGCTCATTAGGAAAACAAATACCACCATGCTCCTATATAAATGCATAGTACAACCAGTTTGTGTATACTTTGCATTTGTAATGTTCCTTCAGAAAGGCCAGAATAGAGATAGAAAAAGTATAAACTCCAGCATTTTTGTGAGGAGAGAGCTAACTGAACAAGGGGTTTCAGTTGGAAAAGAGACAACTAGTGTACAAAATGGTATTCAGATTAATAGGAACGATTCTTCACTGTTTCTCATGAGGCAAGAACTAAGGGCCAGCTGGTTTAAAACAAGCACAAGAAAATACTTTTTTACATTTTTTGTACTCATAAAACTCATTGTTACAAGGTGGTTTTGGATGCCGAAAGTCTAGAAAGATTTAAAAAAAAACCCAAAACCAAAAGAACCATTAAACAAGGTTGGCCAAAGTGTTTTGGACGTATTCAAAGTTCAGAATGTTTCTAAACTTCTGGCTCCTTGAAGACTGTTTATTGATTAAACAATCCCTGCTCTGCTGAGTCTTTCTCTAAGCAACTACCGGTGGAAGGAATAAAGTAGTGGACTACACAAACCTCTTACATATGGTAATCTATGATGCAGCTGTTCATATATTAAAGAATCCTTCCCCTTAGTAAACAAAAGGTCTTTTCGAGTCAAACGCTGGTACTCTATGCAGCTTTCAGATTGTATTTAAGCACAAGAATATATCATATCCAACTTTGTCATCCTTTTCCCCCACCCAGTATGTACATACTGTTGCAATCTAACAGAGCTGGACAGCCTTTCATGGCAATCTTGATATCAGCGAGCCCTTATCCTCATTTATTTTAAGTTATTAATGTTCTTCAAAATGACTGAACCATTTGGAGGTTATTTTACTAGCTAACGGTCAGTCCCAGTACAGCTAGACTTCAGGGTAATACACACTTAGTCTGATGCAATCCTGTATGGTGTATGCTTTGTTACAAGTATTCTTAATTAGCTATTTATTAACAGCAACTTGCCTAATGAAAGTTCTCACTGTTTCCACAGTAACACAGCTGCTAAGTTACAGTCCTCCTTCAGAACCTTGCTTTCACTCTCTGGCCAAATCAAAATTAAGTACCCTAAAGAGTATACCCCAAAATAATTGATCCACCTTTTAGAAAGCAAAACATCTAGTAAGATAACAAATGCAACATTGTTTGCCCTTATCAGGAAACAGAAATTTCTTGAACGTTTGCTAAGCCACACAGTTTTAGCTTCTAGAACAAGGTCATCTCATAATCCATTTGCCAATTTCTGTTTCCTGTTCATCTTGGTTTGGGTTTCTATACCTCTTGAACGCTCCCCTCACAAACAGTTTTCTCTAATTACTTTCCAGGTTCTTTTTCCACCTCCTCCCTCCACCAGATTTCCACACAATTTCTTAATATCATAATCATGTGGAGGAATTTAACTATGTAGTCTACAGAGACAACTTCTGCCTACAATCAAGCATTGAACCTATGGCATGCAAATGCCTCAAGTTTTGCTCAGTTTTACCATCTCCTTCTTGCCCTAGAGAGTCCTCTTGAGATATTGCTTCATTCTCCTTAAGCTTTGGAGACTAAAGCCTTCTGTTATTAAGCTGTCAGCAATACTTAGTGCAAAATCATACTACTGTGCACCTCTGTCACCACTGTCTATAGATGTAAGCACTGGAATGACTCAGACACGATCCCTAAAGTTCAATTCATGCCACAGTCACACCTGCACAGAGCCTCTTCTCACTAATTTTTACCCAGTTGTCTACAGCAACTACCAAAGACTGAATGCAGCTGGTGGAAGAGTGCACAGCAGCAGCATGTCCTCCAGTCCTTCCCCTGATCCAGTTCCATATATTCCTGGACCTGAAGGTTTAAAAGAAGCTTTGACCCCTCTTATTTGGCCTTTTTCATAACACAGTACAAGAATTGTAATACTACATTTTATACTATATAACGGTTTAACTTAGATTTAACCAGCATGTCATTCACTTCTGACCCAAGGATTTTAAGAATGTGAAGAAGCTACTATTAACTTTGCAGTCTGCCAACTTTAGCATTAGCTTTCCTGAATCACTGTGCATCTCATCCTTCCTTTCTGGTGCCTGTAAGCCTGCAACATATGCTAAACGTGCTTCTTTGCCTCATTTCATCCTGTTGACAGCAGCTTCTCATCCAAGTATCTCACCCCCACAGCCATCCCCCTAAACCTCACTTAAAGCTCGGGACAGAGAAACAGTCGAAAGAGACAATGCATATGGCAAAAGCACTCAAACTACCTTGGTTGCCAGAAACAATTGAGACCAGGAAACAAGGTAATTGACTGCCATAAGGCTTTGCAGATTCATTTGGGCTGAGAGTTGTGCTGCCATAGCTAAAGTCTCATAGCTCGTTTACTCAGTTATAGTGTGTTGCTCTGTAATTTGCAGGTTAGATCAGTTGAAACAAAACTTGGTCAAAATGTCTGAGCCTCTGGAATACGAAATTTGGGATGGTTAGCTAGAGAGAATACTAGTTTATATTATACATATTATATTTATTTATATTGGATGTCATTAAATGTGCATGAGGAAGTGATCTGCATAACAACCGAGACAAAAGGTATTTCTGCGTAGCTAGAATCAACCCTTTGAACTGCAACTGGAAACAAATAGGAAGCCAGTGCATAAAGAAACAAAATGAGCACAAGGAACTGCATGAACATTAATATCACTATCTATTATGTATTTTAGATTGTGGGAACAGCCTTATTCTGTGACAGGTAATGTCTAAACAGTTGTTGTAGGTTCTTTAAAACAGATCCATTCACACGCTGAGGCCAGAAGAAAACACTGAGATTAGCTATCATCATCTGTGGGATAACAGAAAACCTTTTGGGTTTGATGTGGAATTATAGATAAATGTCGATATACCAAATCTAAACAGCATGCAGGCATTTTTACCCACTGTTTTTCTAGTGAAACATTGAGAAATGTGGCCCACTAAGGGCCAAGTTCAGTTTCAAGACCAGGTTGAGTTTACTCAGTGCTGCTCTCTTATATCACACCTCAAACCAATGCCCAAGTTCTTTTTCATCCCTTTTTGGAGAGCTGAGTGCTTCCAGTAGAATTTGTTATGTTTCAACATTTATTATTCATAAGGAATGAGGCTGTATATCACTGTAAAAACACCCAGCTTACTGTCCATCCACTTTCTAAATGAAATATCTATGCACCTGTAATTTTATGCCTAATTTGCAAAACCATTTTTACATCCTAAAACTATCGCTATAAAGCACTTAAACTGCAGAGTGTATATTTATTGATAATATAATGCTAGCTTATGCCACTTGTGCTCCGATCTCATACTCCGCCAAGAGTGATTTATATAGTTGTTTGATAACTGCGTGCAGTATCTTAGAGTTTACGAACCAGTCTCATTCAAATTAGGCCAGCCTCTAATCCCCTTATTCACCCACAGCGGAGCTGTATTTTACTCCTATCATCTTTTGAAATACTGTTTAGGCGGTGTTAGAATCCACCACACAATGGGATGACAGTTTAAAAAAAAAAAAAAAATTAAAGAACTACACGCTAGAAATTAAAACAAGTTATTTTTGGCACTGAAAAAGGAAGAAAAACTCACTTAATGAAAGTTTAACAACCACTTCTTCAGAAAATACTTCAGGTTACTAGTTTCAGACTCCTTTTAGCAAACAGATTCATTTACATGAAGCGAATGTAAGTTTCTAATGCATTATGACTGACTCCTTTCTTACCAACAAATCTGCATAAAAAATACTGGTAGGTATTTCAATAAGTGTAACATATAAAGATGACAAAAGACATGGTCTGTTTGAAACACTTTTGGAAACTGCAGAACCTCATATGAAAACAAGCAAAACATTCACTCCCTTTTTCACAGCAATGTTTTAGGACCTGGGCAGATAGTAGAGATTTCCTAGTTTTTATGACTGTTGTTAAAACAAAATACAAGAACTTTAGAGCAAATCATGATACCTATATTTTAACAGCTTTTTGCTATAAAAATAAATCTTTTCTAAATTCAATAGACTACTGAAATATATTTAGACATTCTGTTCTAAATCTTAGCTCTCACCAATAAAACCAGTCAATAAGCATCGAAATGGCCAGAAAAGGCAGTAAAACCTATTTTTCTTTTACAGTTTGGGGGTTTATAGCCTTGGAGGTTATGTTTTGATTAACTATAGAATGTGTGATGTTTCCCAATCTAGGGATGATGTTT
Organism: Cuculus canorus; assembly: GCF_017976375.1. Taxonomy (NCBI): domain Eukaryota; kingdom Metazoa; phylum Chordata; class Aves; order Cuculiformes; family Cuculidae; genus Cuculus; species Cuculus canorus. The sequence continues at coordinate 117,849,564 of NC_071402.1, forward strand.
GTTTGCCAAGGTTCATCACTGAGTGTTTTTAATTTGGCCAATAACAGACAAATTATAATAGCCTACAAAAAACACGTGAACAAAAAAATTCTTACGTATTACAATAAATAAGATTAGTCTAAAAAATAAAACAAAGCACCATAAAAGGACTGAGCTGCATATTGCCCAATTCATGCAAATGCTGGGCTAATTATTTTGTGGTCTGCAGGTTCAACGCTGATGTAACAGATGGGCAACATTATGTGCAGCAGGACCCCACAGCACAGAATTGACTGATATCTTAACTAATTCTGAAAAACACTAGAAACTATGGTTTATAAAAGCCTGACAAAGTCATTTATCTAGTCCTTTTCTGGTTGCTGGACAGAAAAAGACAGACATGTTTTTTTCTCCCTCCTCTCCAGTGAATTTGCTTGTAGTGCTTGCTGTCTCGTATTACACTTAGCCTTGACAGGAGTATCCAATGGAGATAACCTTAAATACGCAAAGAGCTGAGTTATGACTCTGTCCCTCTGGTTTCTAAAACTCAGATGTCAGCTTTGATCTTTGACTTTTGAGGGCTTGAATGTGCATTCATACATGGCTTGATATAACAATATTTGCCTTGATTTCAAAGATAGAAGCAAATGTTAATTTTTTAGACTAAGCAAGCTACAAGTTCAGGAAGCTACCATTTCTTGGTTTAACTTTTCCTGACCTTGGTCTTCTTCATCATGGTTACCTGGAACAGGCACTCCTTAGCTGCAGTTCGACAAATCAAGACACTCTAAACTCTGAACTCTACCAGCTTCAATCAATCATAAACTCCCCCCTAATATGGTGATACTGTGTTACAGCCTAAGTATAGGGGTAGGCTTCCAGAATATGAGCTAGCATTAAAGTTATGAAAGTTGATAAAAAAGATTCCGGATACTAACAATGTGAAGTGACAGTAAGAGGAAGAAACCAAGGGTTTGCACAGGATTTTCTTCCTTCTTTACAAGATATGCAGGAGTCTAGGAAGTATTATAATTTTTCTGACCTCTTACTTGTGTGCAATTAAGAAGGAATATCTAATCTTACTGTCTTATTGGGGAAAAACAAGGAAGGATTCTGAGAGGCCTTGAAATCCTGATAAGGAGAGGTCAACCTCTGACTGACAAGACAGGCTTTAGACCTCTAAAAAAAGTCTTCTCACAAGTATTTGAAGCGTCAGCAGCAGTAAAATTTAAACAAATGATATAACAAAGCTTTGAAGGATGCCAGTAAGTCCTTTCCAATTCCAAATTAAGTTTCACCTAATCTGCTGTCAGATGTAAAAAACTCTTTAAGTTCTCCACATAATTTTCAAAACACGTCATGAAAATCAAATATGAAAAATCTCAAGTTTTAGTATAAATAGCAAATGGAACAGGAAAGGTCTTAAAAAGATGATGTGCCTCCACTTTTTTTAGAAGACTGCTTGAACAAAATCATCATCTAAAAGCTATAAATAAACTTATACACAGCATGTGCTTCCTAAGCTGGAATAGGGTCTTACGGGAAAACACAGCTCATGTACTAATTTATTCTGGTCCCAGATTCCTTCGTGTCAGAAATCAAATTCATATTGCTTTTAGTAGAGAAAGTCATAGAATTCTATTGCTGGCAGGGGAAAATGGGGCTTGTAGGCAGAAAGAAAGGCAAGAATCGGTCAGTTTGAAAGAGTTTTGTATTTTTTCTTTGCTGACTACAATAAAGTCTGTCACATCGCATTTGGAGCAGCAGCAAAGTGTTTGGCAGTTACTATCACCTTATTTTGCCAGTGAGATCTGTCCTAACTAAGTTTAGACAACACTTTGATAGCAACACAAGCGGTTGGTCTACTTTAGAATTCCCAGTGGAAGCGGAGCTGCTCCAGTGTCAGCCTAAGAGTGTAATGGGGAGTTTGCCAAAAAAGGCTAGGTTAGATGCAGTCTTCAGAGGCTGCACATAAACCACACACGTCAAAATCCCAGCAGTTAACTGCCAAGAAGTTTATAACCCAGGAAGAAAGAGAAGGCAAGTCTCCTGACATAACCACAGGATTTTCTCACTCTCACAGAGCTTCAGCACGAGAACTGATATTGTTTGATGATGCAGTGCACCAGAAATAAGTCAGAGGTCATCAACCACAGACAGAGATAACCAAGCATTTCAGGGTAATTTGAATCTTAGGAAAGTATTACAAAGGGAAACAGATCTAAGCAAGCCAACCCAAGCCATCACACAAGGAAAGGGAAGGATTTAAGGGAAAATATAAAAAACTTCCTTTGCGTGAAAGTAAACTGATGCCCTGCTGTTATGTGTTTTAAGATTATTTTTCTTTAGATTACTAGTTTTGAGGGAAAATACCACTCCTGTCTACATAAATTTTATAAATAACACTTCTGACACATTCCTTGCGCTCAAGTAATTTTCTTCACAGAGGACAGGAACTGTGTTTATGTATTCAGAGGTACTAATGAACTCATTAATTAAGAAATACACAAAACAATTTCTTTCCACTTGGTTTTTCCTAACATTTCCCTAGTATAAAATCAGTACAGTTATCAGAAGTGGAAGTTCTATGAAGTTGTTTAAATGCAGTAGAGGTCCTTAGGCTTGAGCTTTCCTAAAAGAAAAAAATACAAGTGAGGGAAAGCTAGAAAAATACTCTTGCATCAGCCTCTTTCTCACGAAATTTCTTGACTGTAGTTCAAGTCAAGAGAGCTAAGGTTACCATCTTCTTTTTCTTTGGCCAAAAGCAGGTTGCTGCAACCTGGACTGGGAAGGCAGAAATAAACAGCAAGCAATATATAGCATCAGTTTACAAAAAAGCAATGGATATCCATTTGTAACATAAAACCAAGGCTATACATTTTTTATTCACAATCTGTAGCACAATGCAATTGATGTTTCTTCCTTGGAGAATAAAGTTCTTTTCTTTTCACTAATGCTGTTCTTAGGTACAGGGGAATGTATAGATGGAAGGACTGACCAGGAAGCATGTACCTTCCTGTTTCACTGGCTTCTGAACTTCCCCTTCATTCTCCGTACTGTTAGTGGCACATTTTGTGAAGAGCTGCACCTCTGAGAAATTGGTTCTATGTAATAGAGAACATCAAGAAATTCAAGCCCAAGTGGAATCTAAGTGCTTAATGTAGTTGATCTTTGTGTCTTGTGTGCCAGATTCTACTTAATGTCGCATAACGTCAGAAGTAAAATTAAGACATATATCCTAAAGGCTCAATCACAGGTCTAACTCTCTAGAAATAGAGCAGACAATGGAAGGAATTCCGAGCACTGTTATATTGTGTATACAAAAGCAATATGTATCATTATATTATAGGAGGACAGGCTGAGAGAGTTGTTCAGCCTGGACAAGAGAAGGCTCCGAGGAGTCCTTAGAGCTGCTTCCAGTACTTAAAAGGTGGCTACAGGAAAGCTGGGGAGGGGCTCCTTATCAGGGAGTGCAAAGATATGACAAGGGGAAGAGTTTTAAGCTGAAAGAGGGGAGATTCAGATGAGATGTTAGGAACAAATATTTTACTGTGAGGGTGGTGAGGCCCTGGCACAGGTTGCCCAGAGAAGTCATGGATGCCCCATCCCTAGAGGTGTTCAAGGCCAGGTTGGATGAGGCTTTGAGCAACCTGGTGTAGCTGAAAGTGTCCATGCCTGTGGTAGGCGAGCATGGAACTGGATGATCTTTAAGGTCCCCTCCAACCCAAACCATTCTATGATCTTAAGATTAAAAGAAAAATTTACATTGAGAAGATCACCTTTTTGTATTGGGTGGTGCTGAAATACATGGTATGTTTAGGCATCTCCTGTTAAACAGGTCAAAGGAAGCAGCGAAGCTGCAGCATATAAATGTAAGGAGTACAATAGCTGTGGCATAAAATGAAACACAAAAACGTGGTTTTATTTAAGGTACAAGATTAGATTAGAAGTAGCTGTGGTGGAATAAGAATCAAAATTTTTTTCTCATGAAAGAAAATTATGTTGAAATCTAGGACACAACTAAAGAGCTTCAGAAAATACTGGCAGATTTAGAATTAAATCTAGGCACATTATTTAGAGATAGCTAAAGATCTACTCAGTCCGAAACAAGGCTTCTAGCAGATGGATGGCAGTCTAAGTGAGAAGACATGACTAAAAATTCAAAGTGCCAGTAAAAAAGACAACCCAGGTATGAAGCTCATATCCGCAGGGTAATAAGAAATATGCATACAACGATCTAAATCAAAGTCAAGAAAAACAGTGCAAGAAGCCTTACATTCTGTGATAGCCAGCACAATCTAGGAAAACATGTCACAAAGCATGTGCAGAAAGAGAAGCGAAAAATCTAATACATTTTGTCATTTTACAAAGTTGCACCAGCAGAGTGCACAACATCAAAAGGAGATGATGAGGGCCTCATTAAGTCTGATTTATTCCTCACAGGAGTTGTACCAGAGGATGAATGGTCTGTCAGATAGAAAGCAAATGGGAAATTTATTGCTTTGTGCACCAGTGTCCAGCTTAAAACTAATATATTGTCAGGACCACAGACTTTCTAATAAAATGTCACTAATACTAGAAGATAAGCAACAGGACCTAGATCTCACAGTGGTTAGCTTTTCCCACAGGCATAATATATTATTTAGGCTATATTTCTATAAATTATAACAGTGTCGAAGGAAAAAAAGCCCCAACTTTTGGGTTAAAAGTAACTAACGCCCTTGCTCTTAGTAAGGAGGCCAGACTCAGGCAAGACAAAAGGCAAATAATGCAAGTTATTATAAAGACATCTTCCTAGAGATTATAGAACTCCTCACAGAGATAGAAAGAGCTGGAGAAGTTCGAGGACTTCATGTTCTGTAGAAAGTTCCTCTTGGCCTAACATAGCATGAGAAGAGAACCTGAATGTATTGTTTTGGGAGTCACAGAGCAAAGAACAAAAAGAGCAAATGCATTTAAACAACATGGGAAAAACATTCCACTTAGGCTTGGATTCCAAACAGTTCAGCAAATATTTAAAATGGGAACAGGTTCCATTTCCTCAAAGGGAAGGAACATTCAGGGAACATGGCGGATACCAAGGATTTTTCTTCACTGAATGCATTCTCAAAATATTCCAGATACATCTGCAATAGCCTATCCTGAAGAGCTTATGCTTTTGAGAAAAGACTAAATGGACATTTTTATTTAATCCAATATCCTAATAAAATCTCCAAGGTTTAAAGGTGCAAGGTTTAAAGGTGCAAGTTAATGTGGTAATTAGTGACTGCAAAGTCAATTTTCCATTTCATTATAACTTGAACAGCTCGCACAGTCCAGAAGACTTCTAATTGCCTTACTGTTGATTAATTTTGAATGGTCAAAGCATACATGTATTGTGCACGTTTTAGTGCCTTCAAGGCCAACACAGTAAACAATTAAAAACTTTCAAATAAGTACTCCAACAAACTTGAAAGCTAAGCCATAAACTACACTACTAAGTTCACGTTATTACTGCAGATTAATTAGTCATACAATAGAATTTATAGGTGCACAGATAAAGAAAGACAATGCATCATTTCTACTGGCAGCAAATATGAAGACCTGAATCTCCAAGAGAACTGGTAGCATTTCTTCTATATGATGCAGCAAGTTTATAGTAGCTGAGAAAATAAGCACAAACGAGAAGAAGCTTCATTATCAACTGTGTTAATTTATTCTTCAATCCAAGTGATTTTTACACTATCCTAGTATCCATTCTTACATATTAGTTATAAACTAGGATATTAGAGCAGAGGAGAAAAGTATGCAGAGATGGGGACAACTATAGGGAGGAGTCTCTTTGTATAAAGTATTTTCCTCTTTAACCAAATGAATACAAATTAGACTATGGGACAGTTCTAGAGCCTCTCCACTACATAAAGAGAGAGTTATTTTTTTTCAAGACAGTGGTTTGCAGTATGCTCTTGACTCTCATATTGGATTTATGTAAATCAAAGTAGATTTATCTCCTGCACATATCCAAAATTAAAACTCTTCCACTGAGATACATCCACTGATATATACTGATACCTGGTGCTACCTCTTAATATCTATCTACTGATCTTTACTGGGTTTTATTCCTACCAGTAGTGACCAAAACTCAACTCCTCTTCACCTTGGTTCTTAATCAGCATAACTGCATCTTATACTCCCATCATTTATGCCTGCACATCTGTATTAATGGCAATCAGGTTGCATGAGCTTTGGGGATGAATATGCCAGGCTCTAGAACATTATTTCAGGTCTGAATATCACATTAATACGCATAAGCATTGCAAACAAAGAAGTTTTTCTCTCCAAAAGTAAAGATAATCAAACCTAGTGATGAAATCTTTAAAAATCACTGTAGTAAATCACTCTTTTTCTAAAAATTTGCAGGGATTTATTTTTTCCTGTTCCTTCTCCCACACCCAAGTAACCAACTGAGGTATCATTCAGGAATTCAGAACTCAGAGCTCCTTTGGAAACACGTCTGTCGAGCAGGGACCTGAGCTAGCTGCTAAAACCAATGAAGCTATCCATAAACTACAGATTTTTAGTTTTGCTATAAAGAACATCCCAGTCTTTCTTAAACATAAAGGGCGGAGACTCCAATTAGGTCCAAAGTCAGAAATGAATTCAAATAATTTACTCATTTTAAGAGCTGTGATAAAAATTGATGTTAACTGGCTGCAAACTTAATCTTTGTGCCACATCTCCTTTAGAAATGTTCAGTCTAATGCTTCCTTTGTCTCCATCTTGGTATTTTGCTCACTCATTTTGGATAAAAACCCCTATAAACCAATAAAGTCTTCATATGCTTCAACTTCAGCTGCGTGGGACAGAATTTATTGTTGGGAAACAGCAACTCCCTCTAGTGCCAAAGGAGCTTCCTCCCTCACAGCACACTAAATAATTCTCCAGTGAAAGCTGTTCTTTACTGATTAATATTGTGTTCTTGTTATAGAGCTGTATTTGGGAATCTTTTCTACTGTTACTAGGGTTTGTTGTATCTGCTAACACAAGTGTTAGCAGGCACTACAATTTAATAGGAAAAAACATTTCTGTGCTTGCAAATCAGGATGCCGTTGGGCACTATTATTTTTTTTTCTTTGAGACAAATAATGTTAAGTGCACTGAAAAGCTTTGGCGGACATACTCAGACCCTATCAGACTGGCACTAAAGCTGGCTGGCTTCCATCTTTGAAAGCTGTTTCAAAACCCACTGGCCTTTCACAATTTATGGCAAATGTATGACTTCCAAATAAACAAAATCATTTAAATCAGTCACAGTTACACTGGATGCTAAATTTGTCCTAGGTGTTGATACTTAGGAGGTTAATAAGCATAGACTTTATCACAGAATAACAAAACAGAAAACTGGAACACCCTCATGAGAGTTTTTATCCTCTGCAGATAAGATAAATAGAGCCCTACGCCCTTGAGTTACAAACTAGCTGCGGCAGATCAGCTCCACAGAGGACATTCCACGCTGGCTTAGTATGCTGATAACAGCATTTGAATTCTGCTGGTACTATTATACTGCACATACCGTACACAAAGGTTACTGAGATTGTCACACATGATGCAGAGAGGCTTTGCACACATCAGGACTGCACAGCTTGCATTGCTTTCTGATGCACCGCAATGGAATAGCAGGAAAGTAGGTGGCAAAGGACAAAAAAAAAGCCCACTATTGGTGAGAAATGAGATTGCATCTCATTAAAGGCGACCAGAGGCAGCAGGGAAGCTGTCAGACCTCCATCACAGAGAGGTGACCAGCCTGCAACACTAGACCTGTCCTCCATCCTGAAGGTGCACTAAGCACTATGGATGAGAAACAGTAGTAGAAAATGGGATTTATAAAGAAGATCTCACTAGACACTCCTGTTGCAATGCTCTAAAACTTAAATAATGACCTGATGACCAAAAGTATACAGTTTTAAACCTTTATAAGGATTGCTTATTATGACCTACTTATCTAGAAAAAGGATGAATGCAGGAAACAGTCAGCTGCTCTACTTCCCGAGATCAGAAGCTGAGGTACAAGCTGTCCCTCCTCTAGTGGACATGGTTGTCACTTACAAAGCAGACCAGCACAGGGCAGTATACAGGCCCTGTGCAGATTCATAGCAGCAAGGTATGTCTCTGTATGTTGCAATGTGGCAGAGGTCTGTATAGTGCACAAGCTAAAATAGCACAAAATTAGCATACAAAGAATTAGGGTCTCTACAGTGCAACAGAAGGGGCAAAGACAGTGAAACTAAGAAATTACATACCGATTCCTGAGCAACTACCAAGTACAATTTGGCTTTCTTACTCCTATAGCCTTCACTTTTTCTTTACTGGGATCACTGGCACCCCGTGAGTCCCACATAATAAAACTGAATGTCACCTGAGACTGAACTAAGTAACAAGCCTGCCTGCCCAGGTGGAGCTGTAGGAAAGGTGATTGTCTCAAGTCCCAACAATCTCTTAAGGGTCTCTGTAGCTAATGAAACATTGTCTGGCATCATTGGTGGAGATTTTACATTTTGCATGAAGAGTTAGGCTACTTGTTACTAAATACCATATTAGTTTTTCTTGGCGCATAGCGTGTATTTTCAAGATGCAACATGTTATACATATAGATTTTTGTTTATCCTACTTGATTTATTTTTAATATGGTCTCATGTAGTAAAAGAGTGATTTGCTCCAGCTCTACAACAAAGGAATAAGAAGATGTTTTCACTTCCAATCTTAAATAGTTTTGTAATCTGGAATAATATGCACTTCGTACCTACCTTTCATGTACAAGTGAGTCATGTATTAATTGTTACTTCTGATGGCTCTAGTCCCTAAGCCTGCATAACTTCACTCAAATAAACCGGTTCTGCAGCTGCTCAAATGAGTTAAGTAAAAGAGAAAACAGATGAATTGCCTTTCTGTGGAGCTGATCTTTGTCCTCTTGTTAGTCTTACTCCTACTTTCAATGATGCAAGATCAGCACAGGTGCATCCACATAACTAAGTAAAGTATGCCTTTCCTGTGCTAAAGTCTTAAAGCATTTAAAAAAAGCTTTTTAAAGTTAGTGTAGAAAAACATTTTTAGCTTTAGCTGTCAGGAAACAGCAAGAATGAGCTGCTCTGCAAAGGAAGGTGAGCTGAGAGAATGAGCCACGATGGCAAGCAGATGGGAGCAATGCCTTTCCTAAAAAGGGTGTAATCCTACACTACCTGAGCAATAAAAGCTAAGCAGGTCTGGTGACAGTAGCCACGTTCAGGCACCTGCAGGTCCAAGGTCAAACCAGGGAGACAAGTTAGGAAGGTAGGATCAGGGCTAGTAGAGTACAAGGCTGGGCATTGCATATAGACAACAGTTCAGGCAGGAACTGAGAGCAAGGTCTGAGCTGAAATGCATCTCCTGAGGCAATGGGGTCGAGTGTGCATGGGTGGAAATGTGCATCCTGGTACCGTGTTAGGTTTCTCACAGCTCCGTCTTGTGACTCCGCTGTTTTCAGAGCAGTCTGATCCAATGCTACACATTTGGTCCCACACCATAGTTGCCTGTGAACGGAGGCAGCCAAAGCCTGGGAGATAGGGAAGGGGTTCCAAAGAAGGCTTAGAGAGAAAGATGGTTACAAGTAGGTCAAGGAACTAGAGCCTGTTGGCTCACTGAGGGCCTTGGTAGCAGCTTAGTTAAAATGTTTTGTAAAAACTTTTTAGCTATTAATTTGCATTAAAATGGAGTACTCTTCTCATATTTCTTGTCTCTTTGCTACATCAAAAGTTTACAAACCCATACACACTGAGGCTCTCATTTTGCTTAAAATGAACCAACTGCTACTTTATGATTTTAGTACTTTATGTTGACTGTCTCACAGTGAATTTATATTGTTTACTGTTTCACAATATTTACATCATGAAAAATGTGTTCCATTCTTCTCAGTTGAGTTTTTCCTGAATGACAAGACAGTTCACACATTTGTTCCAAAAAATGACAATGACATATAATCAAATTTGAATGCAACAAAAAAAATCAGTTATAGAACTGCATGCAATTTCACATAGTCTGTGTCAAGAAAAGCTATTAAAGAGTAACAAACTGACTTTCAGACACACCTGTTGAGAGCATCAGCTAAGTATATCATTGATCTAGCAGGAGTTGCTGGGCATAAATATTTCTACAATTCAGTTAATACATCTTTCTACAATAACTTTATCTGAAGGTTTTCTTCAGATTGCATAAGATTGAATATCCAATATATGGAGAGAAATTAAGAGATACGTATCTAGGTCAACATTCACAGTGTTGATGGAACTGCCTTCACTGTATCAGTCCTTATTTTGGCAATCCTAAACTTCACATCTTGTTCTACTAAAAACACAAAGTGAAAGCACTGGGACTGTCTTCCAGAACCTTTTCAATCTGGGATTATAGATGTCTTTGGGTTAAAATTCATTCTAGATGTAGCACAGTAGAGAGAAACTATAAAGAACCTATCCTAATTCCAGATCATAGGACAGCGCATCAGATTACATTATGGATAAAGAACCATGCAGTCACTTAGCTGTGCTTCCCATCATGTGAATGTCAGTTAGACGCATGAACTTCTGGTTCTATAATTCCACTGACCAGACAGTCATTTTACATCTTGACCAGCTAGAAATGGTTTTCACTTTAAGTCCAAACCTTTACTATGAGATCCCTTATGGCAACATTGTGCTGGGGCCAAGCACCCCTCCAGGGATTCCCAGTGTCAGCATGATGCTAGCACAGAGCACTGCACCTAACAATCCAAGAAACCAGTAGCACTAAACAGCAACACTGAGAAAATCCTCACCGTTGATTATTGAGAGTTTGCAAGTCCACTCAAAACCCTCTGATGTTAAAATGTGGAGGCAATGATACCAATGAATGTGCAGGAGATCTGCAGCCATCTGTGTCATCACTGTCATAAATAAAGAGGCACAAACCACGCCACCAGAGTTAAAGTAGAGTTTTCCTAATTGTTTTTCCTCCTGGCTGAGAACAGTTATGTTCCCTGGACACTAGGCAGTGCAGTTCTTCTAAAGATCCAGATTTTGATTTCGTTGCACCTTTTCATATTTTTAAATTTCAATTCACTCCTCCTAAACTTCAATTATACTCTATATGTGTTTGATAACAGCCCTGTGTAGCGATAGGAACACAGTTCTGTGAATTGGGGCTGCATAGTATTGGGAGGCTCATTTCAGAGTTTTATGAAAGATCTGGTCACCGCAGTGTCTGGAAAGCAGAGCAGCTATGTGAGCAAGAGTTATCTGCAAAGCAGGACTCGGTGATCAGGGCAGGACATAGTTGCAATAAGCACCACAGTGGAGGCACTAGTTAGTCTCTAGCAGCTGTAAGGGTCACATTAGAGGTACTGATCTAGGCTTTGCAAATTGAATGCTTTAACAAAGCTGACTGTAAAACCGCAGGGAATTAGGCCTACATTCTCACACCATCACCATTCTCCTAGCTTCCAAAGGCAAAGGCCTTTGTTATAGTTTGCTCTGGGGTGGAAAGGTTAGAAAAAAAGGATTCCCTCCATATCATCAGAATGGTACAGTGAGTAAGGTGAGATGAAGTCTAAATGAACTTTAAGAGGATAAGAATGGAAGACAGAAAAGAAAGGAAGGATTTGAGGCCATCTGCACTTCAAGAAAAATAAAATGGAAAAAGAATCCACATATGTAGAGCAAAGCTTGCCTTTATTTTTTCTTTTGGAAGGAATATCTTTTAATACTCTTTATATATAAGACAGAGCAATGACAAGTAGTTCTCCACTGCCTGAAGACTGCAGGCAAGAAACACCTCCCTGACAGAAATCCATATTTCCCAAAATCAGTTTTGTCTATTGCACTCAGCCCACATAATTCTGTCTCTGTTTTATATTTATACTCTGTATTCTAGAATACAAATCTAATAGCAGTAAATTGCTTAGGCAGACATTTGACTTTTTACGATATGGGCTGAGGCAGTTTTTCAACAAACGCTTTAAGATGGAAAAAAAAACCAGATAAACACAGCTAATCCTCCTATTTGATTTTCTGCATGGATTGCACAAATAACAACTTGTGTGTCAATACAAGAAGGGAGAAAGAAGTGCAGAAAGAGGAATGAACCACCAGGGGAGGATGGCTTTTTTACTGACCCAAAAGGTTTGCTATGCTATGACCTCAAGTAATAATGAGGCAACACAAAAGCTTAATGGAATAATTGGTAACAAATTACCATCAGTCATTGGTTACCTGAAAGAAGTACACCCTGTTGGGCAGACAGAAGAAAAACAGCACCAGCAGAATCTGCAAGATACAGAGAGAAAATCTTTATGGAACAACAATGAAACGTATTTTCCAGATTTCTCCTTACATATTAAGCTTTACAATTTGTGCTTGACCTAGGTTCCCAGCTAGATTAAAATTGTATTTGTCTTATGAGGCTTGTCAAAATGCAATGTGATCTCCAGGCAAAGCTGCAAACATTCTTTCTTCTTTGAGAATAGAGAGGTGATATATTTGGAAGACTGAACGATTTTGAAAGTGTCTGTCAATCTTCCATGAGGTGGATATTTCTCTAAAAATAAAGTGAATACATTTGCCTCAATGTAAGGAAAGGTAAAATGGCTTTTAACCTTCAAAACACCTTCCTTTTCTCATTAACTTTTTATCCTCAAAAATGCATAATGGTCAGCCAAAGTAGAGGATGTGAGAAAGTCTGATGTGAGAAAGGTTATAAATGAGAAACAATTGCATACAGGAGTGGAGAGCTGACAAAACAAACACAGATAAGAGGTGAGGAAAACAGCTTATGTGAAGAAAAGATGAGGAGGAATAGGCAGTGGAGTTGATGAAGAGGAGGAAGTCTGAATTGGAAGGGAAGGTAAAATGTTTGTGTCTCTTAACTATTCCTGGTCTTTGTCTACATTTTTTTTCTCAGGAACTTGAAAGCTACCAGGCAGTCACTGGGAATAAAAAACCCAAAACCTAAAGGCCAAACCTAACTTCTTCCCATTCTGTACTATTTCAAAAAAGTCAGAGGCTGTGGGACAAGAAGAGCACTTTCTTAATACTATTAATCAGTTAAATCTATGTTTGTTTAATTTAGGCACAGACCTCATCCCGATGTCAGTCCGTAAGATGCTTTATAAACTCAGGTGTCTTGTGAAAATATTAATTATTAGATTTTAGCCTTCTTCCTTTTGAGGCAGTCTACTCAGAGAGGCTGAGCTGTGCTACCTAATCCATATCATAGCTAGGTTTAAAAGTATATGCTACTAAAGAAGTCACACAATTTTGCCAGTCCCACACTTACACAATAGCATGTATGTACAATAAATTCCTACAAAACCAGCAGAATTCAGAATGAGTCAATATCTGTTTCAAGATCTTAATAATTACTGCAATAATTACCTAATTATGTATAAATCAGATTCCTATCTTTTGGACAGAACACTAATAGTAAAATGAAAGGAAATTGCTATTTCATGTTTTTAAATGTGTCTTTTAATAATAATTTATTCAGTGAGAAAATCTGCATATTAAATGGAAATTTTGCAAGTAGGTACTCAGGATTGTTTTCAGAAATTTGCAATTAAAGCTAAATAAAGTGTGGTAGCTCTCCTGTATTTTCTAGTTGCCAGGTGTTTCTGCTTTGTATAAGACTCTTTGTAGTTGTAGATTAGCACAGACATATCTTATAATCTCTGCGCAGTGAGTTTTGGAATGAGCTTGTCGGGTTTTGGTAAATGGTTGGATGTCAGACAAAGAGAGAATTTCCTGGAAAATGAGGAATAGACATCCTAGCAATATCTAGAACTGTTACAATAGATTAATAGATTAAGCTGTAAGCGCAGTGACTGCATACAAGTAGTCTTGAACACCAAACAGGAGAATCTCAGAGCTTTATACTGCCTTATGTGAGTTGTTTTTTTCCCTTTTAATGGATGCTTAATCCAAGCTGTCTTTTTCATCAACATGTAAAGTCAAATGAAGCACCGAAGAAAAAGATGCATCTGTCTCTATTGTCACAATACAGAGGAAAATTGGAAAACAAGAACAGTGATCTCATTGTGTACTACTTCATCCCCCACCTAAAATGTATTTCTATTTTCTTTATCAATGACCTGTTTCTTCTTCTCTAATGGAATTATAGGTACCAAACCATCTGCTTTCTGACATACAGTAGATAAAAGTTGATATTGACTTAGCCTTTTGGGGTGTTGACAGATCAAATCTGTCAGATCTTAGTAGAGGTTTAATAAGCACAGATGCCCACTTCACCTGTCAGAGGAGCTCATACTGCTGCCATAGCAAAGCTAGTATAAGGGAACATGTGCTCCTGCCGCAGCTGCTTCCATGCAAAGCTCAGAATCTGAGGGTCTTAACATCTATAATTCAGGAAAATTGTTGTTTGTCTCAATCTGTTGGAAGCCACAGATGTCTGTCACCACCTTTTGCCTGGTTGCTGTGTAAGGTTTGGGACAACAGAATATGCACATGAGTCTCTGTGACTTCAGTTTATTGATCATACGTGGACTGTCATGGCTACACTGTGAGGATGTGCTCTTTTAAGAAAGAGGCTTCTGTTCTGATTTCCCTGACATTACCTTTCCGATTGCCTTTGGTCCTAACCCATCTTAGTAGCAATTTAAGGTAAGACACCAGGCTCAGAACTCAAACCACTATTTTGGCTGTTAACAGCATTTGTATAAACTTATACTGTTTGACAAGACTGTAGTTTAGTTCATGGTGAAGATGTATATTAAAGTTCAGGTTGTAGGCTGCCAGCAAGACAATGACATTTCTGTGTAAAACGCAGAATTACACACACAGCCTCGTAAAATGCCACAGGCTGATGGACCATAGTTTTCCAGACTGTTGATGAACTATTAGCTTTTAAGAAAAAAACTATAGAAATTATGATTTGTCTATATTTTTTATATTTCCCATTTAGCTTAATAAAGACTTATCTCTTTTCTGTCAAGAAGACTAAAATCACCCTGAAGTACTTAGATTAGGTATGTACTTTTTTACATCACGTTCATTCCCTTATTTCATTAAGTATTTAGAATCCAGTCACTTGTGTCCTCATTCAATTTTATAGGACTACTCCTTCCCCAGTCCCTCCAAAAGCTAGAATGGATATTCTCAACTCTGGTCTCTGGATACTTAAGGGAAGGACAAGCAAAATACTCCCTCACAGGACTCAGACAATAAGATGAGGGTTTTCTCCACAGCAGGAAATGCTACCAGTAGAAATGAAGATACTAGTGCAAGCAGATTTGGTTTATGCCTGTTTCGGGGTTGTTTTTTTTTTCTCTTTCTGGTTTAGTTTAATGTAAATGTAAACCAGCAGTGAGGTAAAAGAAAGCACCACTTTTAAAAAGAAAGGAGAACAGCGAGTAGCAGTTCATACCACTTCAGTTACGATGACCTAAAAGGCAGCTGAGATGGTGCAACATTTCCTCTCATGTAGCCTCTATCTGAAGAAGCATTTCAGGAACAGATAGCACCGACAGACTTCTTGCAAGCCACTTAGAAAAGGCGCAAGAGAAGTAGTTTTCCACAGCTCCCTGTAATGAAAAGCTCAAAAGGGTATTGTCTTGAAATATAGTTTATTCTAATAAACAGAAGGGGGCACCATCTTTGTACAGAGACAAAAGCATTGTATTTGAGGGCTTTCCGGTTATGATTAAATACATCTAAGGTGTCAATAGAAATATACCTTTGACAAAAATGTTCCTCACAGATTACTCAAAACCACCTTACCAAACCAACCAAACCTGGAGAAACATGAAGGAGAGAGAACAATATGATTCTGACTAAAGGCTGAGGGGAACTGAATCTTGAAAACACTCACATTTCTCTCACTAAGATCTTCCTGCTCCTGACCTGCTTTATTACACTGGTTCTGGAGAAGGGCTCTTTATCAAGGAGTGCAATGGTAGGATGAGGGACAAGGGTTTTAAGCTGAAAGAGAGGAGACTTAGATTAGATATTAGGAAAAAAAATTTCCAGTGAGGGTGCTGAGGTTCTGGAACAGGTTGCCCAGAGACATTGTGGATGCCCCATCCCCGGAGGTGTTCAAGGACAGATTGTATGAGGCTTTCAGCAACCTGGTCTAGTGGAAGGTATCCCTGCTCATGGCAGGATGTTTTGAACTGGATGATCTTTCAGATCCCTTCTGACCGAAACCATTCTATGATTCTTCCACATCTGGAAACTTCAGAGTCTTACTCCAAAGCTATTCAGAGCTGCTCCAGATCTTGGAGAGACCAAAATAGTTTTGTTATGACATATATAAGTGAAATGTATGGCATTAGTTGAGCAGAAAATGGTTAACAATTCCACCTTTGCTTGGCAGAAAGGACCTGGGGGCAGTGGTTGACAGCCAGCTGAATATGAGCCAGCAGTGTGCCCAGGTGGCCAAGAAGGCCAACGGCATCTTGGTTTGTATCAGAAACAGTGTGGCCAGCAGGACCCGGGAAGGGATTCTGCCCCTGTACTCAGCATTGTTCAGGTTGCCTCAAATACTGTGTTCGGTTTGGGGCCATGCACTACAAGAAAGACATTGAGGCATTGGAGTGTGTCCAGAGAAGAACAACAAAGCTGGTGAAGGCACTGGAGAACAAGTCTTATGAGGAGCGGCACAGTGAGCTAAGGTTGCTTAGCCTGGAGAAAAGAAGGCGGGGAGACCTTATCACTCTTTACAACTACCTGAACGGAGGTTGTAGTGAGGGGGGTGTTGGTCTCTTCTTGTAAGTAATAAGCAATAGGATGAGAGGAAATGGCCTCAAGTTGTGCCATAGGCGGTTCAGATTAGATTTAAGAAAAATTTCTTTGCTGAAAGGGTTATCGGGCACTGGAATGAGCTGCCCAGGGAAGTAAATGGTTGTGATATGAAAAGTAGTTACTGTTACAATAAGTGGAATATTTTGATTTAAGCTAAAGTAAAGTAAAGTTTTCATCCAAATAACTGTACTTTTGAAAGTTAGAGAGAATGTCCCTATGACAGCATGGATTTTTTTTTCAAATAGTGTTTTTCCAGACACTGTTACGTCTTGTGTTAAGTATATGTGCTGAACAGATGTATCTTCTTCTATAATCACCTCTATTTGCAGTCTTTGTCTCAAATGCAAGGTCACACAGAGAGCTGGAGCCAGCTGCAAATGAGCAAGAGACCTGCTTGTTGTGAAGTTCATAGTGATATTAAAATTACTCCTTGGAAAGCAATAGAATATGCATAAGATTTCTGGGAAAATTTATACATATGCATGTAAGTGGGAAATACATTCTGTAACCAGCTCTTGTCATGATTGATGGAGATCACTCCCTCAGGTTGCCTAGGCCTGCCTTAGAAGGATGTTTGCTTTCTAAAAATCCAAACCGAGTCTTAGAGAGTTTATTTGCCCACATTTTTGGTATCAGTTGAGTCACCATGCCTGGAGGTATTTAAAAGACAGGTAGACAAGGTGCTCAGTGACATATTGTAGTAGTAGACATTTACAGTTGCACGTGATGATCTCAAAGGTCCAAATGATTCTATGATTCTATGACTATAAGGATATGCCACAGTGCCTGTGGGACTGACAGTATGGTCAAAGGCTCCCGCTGGATGGGGGCCGTTGCCCTTAACCTTGCACTCTATGATAGGAGTAGTCAACCCCTCCACAGAGGTGACACAGTTGAGGAATCATAGAATCACTAGGTTGGAAAAGACCTTTGAGATCATTAGGTCCAACTCTACCTGTCCACTACTAAATGATATCCCTAAGCACTTCATCCACTTGTCTTTTAAATATCTCCTGGGATGGTGACCCAACCACCTCCCTGAGCAGCCTGTTCCAGTGCCCAATGAAACTTTTAGTGAAGAATTTTTTCCTAATGTCTAATCTAAATCTCCCCGAGCACAACTTGAGGCCATTTACTCTCATCCTGTCACTTCTTACTTATGAGAAGAGACCAACACCCACCTTGTTACAACCACCTTGCAGGTAGCTGTAGACAGCAATAAGGTCTCCCCTCAGCTTCCTTTTCTCCAGGCTAAACAATTGCAGTTCCCTCACCCGCTCCTCATAAGACTTGTTCTCCAGGCCCTTCATCACCTTCATTGCTCTTCCCTGGATGCACTCCAGAACCTCAATGTCTTTCTTATAATGAGAGACCCAAAACTGAACACAATATTTGAAGTGCAGCCTCACCAGTGTTGAGTAGAGGGGCAGAAACACTTCCCTGGTACTGCTGGCCACACTGTTTCTGATACGAGCCAAGATACTATTGGCTTTCTTGGCCACCTGGGCGCACTCCGCTGGCTCATGTTCAGCTGGCTGTCAATCTAAACCCCAAGGTCCTTCTCTGCTGGGCAGCTTTCCAGCCACTCTTCCTCAAGCCTGTAGTGATACTGAAAAAGCAAGCAAATAAAACTCTCTAAGACTCATTTTAGAGTTTTAGAAAGCAAGCATCCTTTATCAGGCCTGGGCAACATGTGGGAATGGTTTCCAACAATCGTGTGCAACAAGACAAAAGTTGGTTACAGAATATATTTCCCACTTACATGCATATGTATAAACTTCCCCAGAAATCTTATACACATTCTATTACTTTCCAAGGTCTAATTCTAACGTTGTTATGAAACTTCACAATGGTCAAAACTCTTGTTAATTTGGAGCTGGCTCCAGCTTTCTTCTTGACCTTGCCTTTCAGATTAGTAAGGATTCCAAACAGAGGTGATCACAGAAGAAGAGACACCTGTTCAGCACAGAGCATACTGAACACAAGACGTTGTCATTTTCAAGAAACAAATGATGTCTGGAAAACACCATTTGAAAGAAAACATGCTCTCAGAGGGACATTCTGTGTAACTTCCAAAAAACCACAACTGCTTAGACGAAATGTAACTGTACTTTAATCAAAATATTCCACTTTGAAATATTCCATATATTGTATCAGTAGGATGGCATGAGGTTGTCCCCCAAGTGCAAGACCTGACACATGGCCTTTTTGAACCTTGTTGAACACCAGTCGATGTTGAGCCCATCGATCCAGCCTGTCCAGATCCCTCTGTAGAGCCTCCCTACTCTCAATCAGATTGACATGCCCACTCAGCTCAGTGCCATCTGCAAACTTAGTGAGGGACTACTAAATCCCCTCATCCAGACCATTGATTATGGCCTCAAGTTGTTCCTGGGGAGGTTCAGATTGGACATTAAGATAAATTTCTTCACCAAAAGGGTTATCAGGCGCTGGCAGAGACTGCCCAGGGAGCTGGTTGAGTCACCATCCCTGTAGGTGTTGAAAAGATGAGTCGATGAGGTGCTTAGGGATATGGTTTAGTAGTGGACAGGTAAGGTTGGGCTTGATGATCATAGAAGCATAGAATAGTTTGGGTTGGAAGCGACCTTAAAGATCATCTAGTTCCAAGCCCCCTGCCATGGGCATTATCCTACTAGATCAGGCTGCCCAAGGCCCCATCCAGCCTGGCCTTGAACACCTCTAGGGATGGGGCAACCACAATTTCCCCGGGCAACCTGTGCCACTGTCTCACCTCTCTCATGGTGAAGAAATTCCTCCTTATGTCCAGTCTAAATCTGCCCCTCTCCAGTTTATACCCATTGCCCCTCGTCCTATCACCACAAGCCTTTGTAAACAGTCCCTCTCCAGCTTTCCTGTAGCCCCTTCAGGTACTGGAAGGTCCCTATAAGATCTCGTTGGAGCCTTCTCTTCTCCAGGCTGAACAACCCCAACTCTCTCAACCTGCCCTCGCATGGGAGGTACTCCAGCCCTCTGATCATCCTCCTAGCTTCCTCTGCACCCCTTCCAACAGCTCCATATCCTCCTTATGTTGAGGAAGCCCAGATGGATCACACCCCTGGCTTTTCCCGCGTTCCCCGCTGCGCTCACCCCATCGCAGCAGCGCAGTGCGGAGCGCAGGACGCCGCGAGGCACCCGCCCGCGGGCAGAACTACAGCTCCCGGCAGCCGCGGGGCGACGGGGGCGGGGCCGGGGCCGGGGCCGGCGGGTGGGGCCGGGGCCAGGGCTGCTGCCATGGCGCTCGCCGCCGCTCCGCTCAGGGTCTGCATCGTGGGATCGGGGAACTGGTGAGTGCGGCAGAACGGCGGCACCGCGGCTGCCCTGCCCGGCGCTGCCCCGCCCGGCCCTACCCCGCCCGGCGCTGCCCTGCCCGGCGCTGCCCTGCCCGGCGCTCCGGAGGGGTCGGCGCTGCCCGCGGGGCGGTACGAGAAGTAGCCAAAAGGGTGAAAAATCTTTGGTATAAGCCAAAGTAGAGTTAAGTTTCGTCTCAGTCAATGTACTTTTTGAAAGTTAGACAGCATGTCCCTGGGATAGCGGGTGTCCCCTATAGCGGGTTTCCCCTACAGCGTGCTTTCCCTATGGCGAGTTTTCCCTATGAAGGGTTTACCTATGGTGAGTTTATCTATGGCGAGTTTTCCCTATAGCGTGTTTTCCCTATGGCGAGTTTTCCCTATGGCTAGTTTTCCCTGTAGCGAGTTTTCCCTATAGCGAGTTTTCCCTATGGCGAGTTTTCCCTATAGTGAGTTTCCCTATAGCGTGTTCTTTTATGGCATATTTTCCCTATGGCATGTTCATTTATAGCATGTTCATTTATGGCGTGTTTTCTATAGTGTATGTTTCCCTGTAGCGTGTTTTCCCTATGGCGTGTTTTCCCTATGGCTACTTTTCCCTGTAGCGAGTTTTGCCTATAGTGAGTTTCCCTATAGCGTGTTCTTTTATGGCATGTTTTCCCTATGGCATGTTCGTTTATAGCGTGTTCATTTATGGTGTTTTCCCTATGGCGAGTTTTCCCTATGGCGAGTTTTCCCTATAGCGTGTTCTTTTATGGCATGTTTTCCCTATGGCATGTTCTTTTATAGCGTGTTCATTTATGGCCTGTTTTCTATAGTGTGTGTTTCCTTATAGCGTATTTTCCTACAGCGTGTTCGTTTATAGCGACTTTTTGCTATAGTGACTTTTTCCTATAGCGAATTCTTTCGTAGCATCTTTTATTTATAGCGTGCTTTCTTATAGCATCTTTTCTTAAAACATGTTTTATTTATACCATGTTTTCTTACAGCATTTTTTCTTATAGCATATTGTTTTCTTTCAATCTGTTTTTCCAGATGCTGTTCATTCTTTGGAGATGAAAACATCCTGTGTGAAGCATGATCTGAGCATAGAATGATAGAATCACTGGGTTGGTTGGACAGATGTGTGTTCTTCTGTAACCTTGGAGCGACCTTTCAGTACCTGAAGGGGACTACAACAAAGCTGAGGACTGTTTACAAAGGCTTGTAGTGAAAGGACTAGGGGCAATGGGTATTAACTGGAGAAGGACAGATTTAGACTAGACATAAGGAAGAATTTCTTCCGCATGAGAGTGGTGAGGCACTGGCACAGGTTGCCCAGGGAAACTGTGATGCCCCGTCCCTGGAAGTGTTCAAGGCCAGGTTGGATGGGGCCTTGGGCAGCCTGATCTAGTGGGACAATGCCCATGGCAGGGGGGTTGGAACTAGATTATCTTTAAGGTCGCTTCCAACCCAAACTATTCGATGATTCTATGATTAAAATTAGTCCTTGGAAAGGAATAAATATGTATAAGATCTCTGGGAGAATATATACACATGCACATGGGTGGGAAATACATTCTGTCCCCAGCTCTCGTCTCACTGCACGTGATGGATGGAGATTGCTCCCCCATGATTGCTCCCGAGCCCTAATACAGGATGCTTGGTTTCTAAAACTCCAAAATGAGTCTTAAATGAAAGTTTATTTGCTGGCATTTTTGGTGTCAGTGGCACACTATGTGTCACCTGGCTTGGTCTGTGGTGAGGTTTTGGGCACAATTGTGTGGTATGGATGGGCTTGATGCCAAAAATGCCAGCAAATAAACTCTCGTTTAAGACTCCATTTGGAGTTTTAGAAAGCATCACCCTTTAATCAGGCCTGGGCCACATGAGGGAGCGATCTCCATCAATCACATGTATGAGACAAGAGCTGGTTACAGAATGTATTTCCCGCTTACTTGCATATGTATAAATTTTCCCAGAAGTCTTATGCATATTCTATTGCTTTCCAAGGAGTAATTTTAATATCACTATGAACTTCACAACAAGCAGGTCTCTTGCTCATTTGCAGCTGGCTCCAGCTCTCTGTCGCACCTTGCATTTGACATAAAGACTGCAAACAGAGGTGATTATAGAAGAAGGCACATCTGTTCAGCACAAATCATACTTCACACAAGGTATTATCATTTCCTAAAGAACAGCATCTGGAAAAACACTGAAAAATCATGCTGTAAAACCCCATGCTGTCATAGGGACATTCTGTCTAACTTTCAAAAAATACAGTTACTTGGATGAAAACTTTACTTTAGCTAAAATCAAAGTATTCCACTTTTTGTAATGGTTACTACTTCTTGTATTAGACTTCTGCCCTTAGTCTCCCCCGGAGGTGGAGGAGGGAGAAGCAGTGGCAGAATCGAGCACTGTGTTTTGGTATGCTTGTAGGCACCCATCTGTTCTGTGCATAAGTTATTTTAGGGTATTTTTATCCTGGTATTTGTTGTGTGGTTTGTACAATGTCAGGTGACGTAGATGTGAAAGATGCTGAATGTTTATTTTCAGCAGGTCACGGCTAACCAGGCGCTGCCTGTATGGCTTCTACACAAGTGTTGATTGGGGTTTCCTGTCTTAGCTCTCTCCAAGGCAGTTCAGAGAAGAGTTGTGAGAGGCTGTAGTATTTGAAATACCTTTTCTTTTTCAAATTGGTTTTAACTTTAGTTATAGTTATTAGACTTTAAATTACTGTTGTTAGACTTAAATAAATTTACTGTTGCATCCACTGAAAGCAACGGATTTACTGATCTTTTCTCTTAAGAGGAGAATTGTGTTAAAAATGCTTTGTGTTGCTTCTTCAATATCTCTACCGTTTTTGACCACCCTGGATCCCTATTTGCAATTAATAATTTAGGTACAGTGTATTCTATAAATGTATCTATACAGTTTGTCACTTTAATCACTAATGCTAAGCATATTTTATTTCTGATAACATTCTGTTTTTTAAGGCTAAATCTAAATTCAGATGAATTTGGTGTAGAGCAAAGTACTGCGGTTTATTAAACAAAACTTAGTAGCCTTTTGTCAAGATGATCCTAGACTTGTTGCTCATCCCGGGGCCCAGCCCAGCAATTGGCTTTTGGTGCTGTTTTGCATAGCTGAAACATCAACAACTACCAAATTGTGGTCTTGTTTGTGATGGCTTGGAGGGAATAGCTGAACATTTCAGTGCACCACCTCTTGGTTTCCTATCTTGTAAGATGGACAGAGAGATACTGTGCATTGCAATATGTCAGGAGGAAATTATGCAGCTAGACCTCTCTATCTTTTAGTATTGTTGCTATTCCTCCATAATTGAAATCTAGCAAAAAGTTTTGCAGGAAATTTGACTGCACTTATATTTGATTCACTGTGAAACACACTTCCAAAAGCAAAAGGATTTGTAGATGTTGCCTACTAGCAATAACCACATGCATACACATTTTGGTTTCACCTGATTGGATCAGTTCAATAACAAGAAAAGCTCCTGCCTAATGGGATGGATTTGCGTGGCACAATGCCCATGTCTGTGATGCTGAGAGAAAGAGAAAATGTTATTACCTAGCATCAGCTTTTTTCTTTCTTTTGAGGATGAAAGTATTCAAACAACTGATAGCTTATTTCATATGTGACAGCAGTGTGGCAGTTCTTTTGGTGTCAGGAAAGCAAAAACCAAAGTAATCAAAATCTTAAATTTCAAATGATTTGATGTGCAACATTTCTCGCATCTTTTCCCCTTCCCCCAAACATTTCTGAAAACAGGAATTCTTGGAGAGGTAGGTGATTTCTTCCTCAGAGTCTAAGGGATGCCAGACACCAAACTCTGCCTGCGAAGAGCACTGTGATTCAATTGTATATAGAATCATAGAATCGTTTAGATTGGGAAAAGCCTTTTAAGACTGTCAAGTCAAACCCTTAACATTGTCAAGTTCATCACTAAACTAGGTCCCTAAGCAACCATTGAATTAAATAGGACTTAGATTTGAATTGTGTACCTGTGTGCACGTAAGTGCCTTTTCGAACTAGTGCCTGTGGTCCTAAAGTGGAAGCATTTAGTGTTCAAAAGCAGGTACATAGAAAGAAATGGAAGCATTTAGGTACATCTCATTATTGATATTTTGGGATTATGTATTTTTGAAGCCTGGATTGCAGGAGTGTGTGACTGGTGTTGCCTAAATTCTAAGCATTTAAGTAGTTGAGCTGAGTGTGGAGATTTAGTAGTTCTTATTGAGCAGTTAGCAGTTAGACTGGGTGAACTTAGAAGTTCAGAGGCTGTGGGATTTTGGGCTCTGTGTGAGATGATTCTGTCCTACACGTGCCAGTAACTGTACGGACATCTTTGCCTTTCTCACAGCCCTTTAACCTATATCTGGGACAAAGCCAAACCTGCTAAAGGGGCTTGGCAGGACAGAGGGGTTGAACCAATCACCTTGGGTGATAGATTACTTCCAGTCAGACCTGTTTGGTCGGTTTGCTGTGGGGGAAGGTCACCTTAACAATGAAGTTGACTTGGCAAGGGTCACTCAACACATGATATAAGATCATGGGACGGGACAGATGGCCCACAAGGCACCGAAGAGGAGCTGTGCTTTTTGCTGGCCTTGCCCATTTAGGGTTGCTGAGCTGGTGGATTCGTGATTGTACTATGGCCTTTAAGAAGGAGGATAAAATAAGCCTTTTTGGATGTGAAGAGAATATGCTTTGGGAATATGACTTGGAGCCTCAGGATTCAAAGATGGTGCCTGGATTCAGTTAAAAGATTGCAAGCACTGCCTCGGACACGTGCTATAGCCTGCTTTTCTGATAACACTAGCAGGGCAGGTTAACAAGGTGTACATGGCCAGAATTTATTCCTGTCTGTTTTGCGAGAGCTAGTTGTTAATAAATCTGATTGCCCGACTTGAACAGCACCCATAGAATTTGGGAAGAGATAGGAAGTTCCTGAGACAGAGGGGTTCATATGTCTAGGAACTTGCTGTAGAAAAATGGGATGTAGACTTCGGGGCTTAACTGAAGTGATTTTATAGGGACAAGTGGTAGCGCTAGAGTAAATATTATTTGCACTTGCATTTTGTGAGCTGCACTGGTGCTGGTATTGGGACAAGTTGAGTTTCTGAGTTTTGTGCTTTTAAAGTTATAGGGGAAAAGCAGACAAACTGTGACACACAATGATTGGCAGGAGGCAAAGTGAGTGGTCTTGCTCAGTGAGTGTCAGAGTTCTTCAGAAATGTTAAATCAGCGTATGAGATGGCATTTGGGCATAACTTTGATACTCCTTGCAAGGAAGAGAACTGCTATTTGGCACACAACTACTGTGTTCTACTTGAGTAGCATTAACCATTCCTCAGAGCATCTCGAGTTAGGGTTATGAGAAAATCTTTCAATATGGTTTTCCTTTCACTCTGTTTTTTCTTGTGTTGCTGAGCTGCTGCAGGCACCAAGTCTTTCAACCTATCTCATGCTAGAACTGTTATTGCTAGGAATAAATTGGCAGGAATTCCCATTCCTTTGCCTTGTGATGTGTCAGGAGTATACAAGATGAGCCAGACATTCCAGTAAATTATTTCAGAGTGCATACTGACGAGTATTAAGGCACAGAAGAGAATATAGGCTTGCTTGTTGGATTAACAGGTGTGGGGAGTTGGTATTTCACCTTGCATGGAGTGATCTTGGACTCTGTATCAGTTGTTTGACCTTGCTTTCTTCAGTCCTTCCACAGTTGTTGCAACATAACAGGAAACGAGGAACCGGAGAAGCCAATGAGGAGGATGTTCTTGAATTCAGGAACTAAGACTAGACCAATCTTCACTTTTTTAAATCCTACATTCAAAAGCTGAGGAAAAAAAGACAGCTAACACATTTAAGTGTTAAATAGTAATGCAGTTAATGTCTCGCTCAAGTAGTACAGGCTGCCAAACGTTATGCTGGCAAACTGTTTGAAAACCGCTGTGGGACAGTTGCTGAATCGGTTATTTCTGTCTTTCTCTATCAACACAAAGCACACGGAATGTGCACTGAAGTTCAAAAGTGAAGATAGTGATTTACCAGTATCCAGACTTTGTTTATAAAGCTGCAATACTAAATATGCTTTTGTTCAAGGAACTCAAAGCACTTTCAGAGAACACATATCTGCATTGTGTTGAGTGCAATTCATACTGTTTGTGTGGATCTGAAATGTGGGGGTTGAGCTGTTGAGTTGTCTAGCATCACAGCAGAAACCATGCATGCAGATCAAGAACAGGAGCTTGATAAGAGCTAGCTGACAATTAAGGCTTCTGTGTCACTTCTGAACCCAGGGGACTTTGTAGTGTGTCAAATGCTATTAGAGAAATAAATTCCAGTCTTTTAAGACATACAGTTGTATGGTTTAACTGCAGATCTACTTAATAGACTATAATTTTTTTCTGCCAGTACTTAGAGAGTGACCTGAGGCTTGTGATAGACACGTCTTTAATGCAGCACGAGTTATGCCATATTAAAAGCTCTTGGAGGAGAATGAGTTTATTTGTTGTAGTTGCCAGCTATGAGTTTATTACAAACAATGCCCATAATAAATGTAGGGGAGAGCGTGAGTATAACTGGATTTGTAAAGTTAAAGTATTCCTAGCTCCTAATAAAATGTCCCATATTCACACTCACAAGCCTCGGATTGGTGACTCTGTGTGTTTTTTCACATACTTATGAGGGTATTTTTCAGTCTGCTTAATAGGTTATCAATAATTATGCAGCCACATTCTTGTCCCAGGAAAGGAATTTATCTTAACAGGCTTTATGAAATTGCATGATTTTCTTGCATGTAGCACTCCGGCTAGGAATGGAAGGGAAGGTTGTGTTTGTTCCTCTTGCATTTAGCTTCAGTACTTCTGATTAATTTCATTGTTTTTAGAGATTTGGGTAGTAAAATTGATCACCGCTCTACAGCTTTCACTGTATGCTCTTTTTGGGGAGTGAATGAAGCTAACGGTATTTGAATTGTCTGCCTGCAGATTTAGAGGATGCCGTTGCAATAGTGAGGTTCTGTGAGGTTAGCAGCATAACCATAAAGCTTACAACTTATGCAAGATACAAATGCTTTTTGCCTTTAAATGCTTATCAGTATTGTACAGCAATTGATGGGTCAAGCCATCTCAGCAAAGAGGGTTTCCTGTTTCTTAAAGGTGAAAAATAATCTATTTTTTAAAAATTGAGCATGTCACTCTTACCACTGCTTTGAAGATATAATCAATTTTGTTTGTGGAAATACAACCCTAACTCTCACTGGCTAGCCAATATGCAGACAAAATAAATAAAGATGTTTTCAGTCAATGCCTCAATCTGACCTGCTCTAGATATATTTCTTTGAGAGGAAGCAGCGGTATGAATGACTAGTGTATTTTTCCACTTGTTTTACTAAATAAAAAAATGCTACATAGTAACTGGTCTGATAACCTATGAATTTCTGTTTGTTTTGAAGACAATCTCTTTCTCCTGGAGCAAAATATTCTCTTTTTGAATATTTTTGGGGTTTTTTTCCTGCAGGGGTTCTGCGGTTGCCAAAATAATAGGCAATAATGTAAAAAAATTGCAAAAGTTTGCTCCCACGGTGAAGATGTGGGTCTTCGAGGAGAATATTAATGGAAGAAAACTGACAGATATCATAAATAATGAACATGAAAATGTGAAATATCTCCCTGGACACAAGCTGCCAGATAATGTGGTAAGGCTCAGAAGCTCGATTCTGGTTGTAGAGCAGAGGGAATATTGCTCATGCTGTGAACAGAAGTAGAAATTTATTTTGTTAACAGCTTTAGGGTTTTGAAGTTTTTAATATTTCAGACTGTATGCAATTTTACTGATGAGATAAGAGACTTGAACAAGTAAAATTATGCAGTTATGGAGGTAGGTAAATCCAAAGCACTGTAATCTTTTTTTTTTTTCTCTTTTTTTTTTTTCCCTTCAGTCTCACTGTTGTCTTTGTGTTACTTCTGCTTCTGTCTAGGGAAGCAAATGTGAAAATGAGGACAAGATTAACAGCTATGACCGCACCCATTAGAAAAAAAAACCTGGCCTGAACTTTGGAAGAGAACTGGCTGTTAGTGAGAATTGAAGGGATTTCAAATACTCTGAAACTTTTATAAAGTATTACAGGATGAGAGCTAGGGAATTTCTTTAGCAAACTGCTAGCAGTTTGCAGTTTATCTGGTTCTCGGTTACATTTCAATTATGTACAGTAGATCAGTGTGTTAGATGTAGCATTGCTATGACAGAACACTGAGACTCTATCTGTTCTGTGTTGGTGTAACACAATGGTTGGTGGGCACATGGTGGCTCTTGCCCCAAAAACATTATAGGAAGAGACTGCAGTGGCTAACAATTCAGTAGAGATGTTGGGCAGGGAAAACATGAATTGCCATATGTCAGGTTTTGCTTTAACAATAACACTGAAATCCCATTTCCCTAGCCTTCGACAGGTTTGGTGTTTCTACCTTCCACTGCCTGGTCATTCAGGTTTGTATCTTTATCAATAGGTCGAGCTTATTGCTACGTTTTAAACATAAGTATTTATTTTAAAATGATCATCAGGTGTTAGGAAAAGTGGAGTCTGGCAAGAAACTTCCAACACAGGTCACTTTCTTAAAGGGTAAACAAAATTTATGACTACAGAGAAAGAGAATATGAACTAATAAGTGTAAGAGTCCCAGAGAAGAAATTTGAGTGTCTAAGGAACTACGTAAAGGAACTAATTTTCTACATGCAAAAACTTATAAAAATATTAAATTATTTTGTCGAAGAGAAGGCAGCTTCTTGTTTTATATTTTCTTGCTGAAAGGATTTGTTCAAATGTTACAGAACCTTTGTATTTTCATTGCAGTAACAATGCAGGTGGCTGTGAAGATTGCCCTTTCAAGACATAAAGTAGCTTGTTTGAAAGCTTAAATTCATTTGCTTTTCTGGGAAGTCCATTTTTCTACTCATTTTCAATGATGAAGAAATTATGAAGTTTGTAGCATTGAGTGTTAAGACCAAGATGTGCTTTTACTTGACAGGTAACACTTGTGTGTAGGGTTAATTTTAAGAAGTTATGTGGCATTTCTCTCCTGTAACTACACAGGTTGCCGTCCCAAACCTTAATGAAGCTGTACAGGATGCAGACTTGCTGGTTTTTGTCATTCCTCATCAGTTCATCCATAAAGTCTGCGATGAAATCACAGGACAAGTACCCAAGAAAGCACTTGGTATAACTCTCATAAAGGTATAATAAATATTATGCATTAATAATTGACAATATGTAATGCAGTGTTCTAAAACATGATAGCTTGTTATTTTGGTTTGAAAAGTCTCTTTGCACTTTGTTGTTCCATTAAACTTATATGTAAGACAGGAATTCATCTCAGTCATTAGTGAGTTATGGGATGTTTTATTTTAGGTTAGCACTTGCAGGAAGAGGAAAATGAGGCTGTTCACAAGGCTTCTAAAAAGAAAGAGGGAGTAAATATGTTTTGCACCACCGAGCTTTCTAATCTTTTCATTGTTGTTTCCAAACTCATCATTAGATGAAGAACAGAGCACAAGCATAATGGTTTGATTGTTAACGCACGTCCCTCATGCTGAGTTGATCATTTTAAGAACTGCTGAGAGAATTTCATGTGGCTGAGAGGATGGTGCTCTTGTTCCTGTCAAATATGTTGCAACAAGAAAGTCTAGTTTAGCATGGCCCATAAAAACAGTTAGAGCAGAGGAAACGGGGAGCAGAGGTACAGGAAGTGTTTTGCTGAAGTGTTTCTAGTTTTTGTGGCAGGAGAACGTTTAAATGTGGATGGACTTCTCGTTTAACTGCAAAGAATAAGCTGTTCCTGCAAGGAATAGAAGATACTGATTTGTTGTTGCTTTGCACTTAGTTCAGAGTACAGTTTTCTCAGCACACATCCCTTTGTTTGCTGACATTTCTGGAAAATTATACATTTATGGATCTGTGTTTAAAAAGGACATGCCTCCTGCATTACTACTTACTGCAGACTTGTTTCTTTAGTTTGGCTAACTAAGCCTGTCAAATCTGTATTGCTTTGTCAGTGCTGACCTGATACATTGCTGGCTTGTATGAAAAAGTAATGCTTCCCAAGTGCACGTGCTGCAATTTGTAGAAAAACTTTTCATATTGTAGGAGGATAAAATGAGGCAGTGTTAAAAGAGCTAAACACAATAGTATCGAAACCACACAACTGTCCTAGATGCCCTTAAGTTTATTGGTTTTAAGTTGTCTGTTTATGCTTCTGTTTATGCTCAAGATAAACTGTGTTCTCCTTTAATTTGCTAAATGTGATTTATGTTCTAATGTCCTTAGTGGTACGAATAACTGTAGTGAGATCAGAAGAGTGATTGAGAATTTATGTCAGCGTATCTGAAGTCAGAATGTGAGCCTGTATTCCCTTGGGATTACTGCTCTGGATATTGATTACTAGTGCTTTAGTGAAGTGTTGATTAATGTCTGTGTTTAAAGAAAAAAATAAAAAGGTGTCGGTGTGTGCTTGTCTTAAAAAAAAAAAAAAAAAGTCAAAATCCCAAACAAACAAAAGTACCCCAACAAAACAAAAAGCCCTTACTTAGTGTAGTGTGAGTAAAACAGTGACACGTGCCTTGCAAAGCAGAGTTCATTACTAGGCAGCTTCACACTGTCACATTGCATCAGTAAGTGGTCTTTCAAAAGAAGTGGTGTGAGGCCCCTTTTAAATTTGTTTCAGGAGAATGCAAAGTACCTTCTAGCTTTTATGAAAAGACATAACTGTGCGTCATTAAAATTATCATTTAAGAAGTAATGGCGGAGATTTAACACAGCTATGAGAGTCAGTAGTAGAGGCAGGAATACATTCTATCCTCTGCTTTTGCAGCTTCTTTATGCATGCTGTTTTCATCAAAGTCATATTTTTAGTGGTTTCATTATGCACAACACTAATGCTAGTAAAGTGTCTTGTGTTAAGTTTGGCAGTTAAAGTGCAGTTCTGCTCCGGAAAATATCATTAGTGGGACATCTTGTTTTTGTGCTTTCTAAATTGCTTGGTAAGTTAGCAATGTGTCATCTTTTTGTCTTTTTTATCTTTTTTTATTCCTTTTTTTTTGTCAGTCCTATTTTCAAGCGGAGCTTAATATCTGCTAATAAAACTGAGTCTTCAGGAAATGCAGATATTTGTCTGTATTGAAACATTTGCATCTGTGTTGCTTTACATACGTTCTGATCACTGATGTGTATGAAAACCTAACAAATCGTGTGGGTCAGGGGAGGGGAACCATATACAACTTAAAGTGTGGTACAGCAGTAAGCACAGGAAGCAGGATAGATGAAGGTCACTTAAAATCCTCTTCAAGCAGTGTCCACATCATTCTCATTTTCATCTCTCTAGACACAGGCCCCAGGGATTGCTCTGGCAGGCATGTTAGGATGCCAGCAATAAGACCACAGAACTGGACTTTGGTTGCCTGGAAACTGTTGCTGCCTAGTGGAAATTCCCATGTTGGAGCCTTGGTGTTTTGAGGAAGGAGTAGTGTTTGATTTTTCTCCTGTCATCATTCAGTATTGGATTTAACTCTGCAAGAATCAGGTGCAGCTCTCCTTGACTTTGTCAGAAGTTGCATCTGTTTCACAGTGGGGCTAAATTTGGCACCTAAGCCTCCTTGATCTCCTTTCACTTGGATGAATAATTGTTGTGTACATATTCACATTTCTGGAGTTCTTCCCAATATGTGCATGCTTTTCTGTTTATTAGTTTCCTGCTTAGGAGGAGGGGGCCTGCAGTTATTCTGTGGGGACATTTTTGGCACTGTGAGGGAAAGATACAACACGTATATATGTGCTTGCTTTCAGATTCTTTCCATATGGCTTATTAAAGAGCTGTGCATTAAGTGATACAGATGGAAAAATAATGCAGAAATTCAAACACTGTTGTCTGTAGTTTAATTGTCTGGTTTTATACAGGCATTTCTGCATGTTTCTTGATTGCACCATGTTATTTAAGGAATAGCACCTCTGATCTGTGGAAATGCAAATTGCTGCGGGCCTGAAATGTCACTGCTGACAACATGAAAAAGTGTATGTGTGTATTACCTGCTCTAGGTGAGCCTGCTTTAGCAGGGAGGTTGGACTGTATGATCTCCAGAGGTCCATCCCAACCACTACCATTCTCTGATCCTGTGATATGTCTATCTGAACATCGTAGGGGGTCACACTGTCTTTTTGCTTTTTGAATCCTAATTCAAAATTACCGATCCCAAAAGTACCAAATCCCCAACATAAAGAAAATAGTGCTGTGTAAAAGGTGGTATACTGTGGGAAAGAAGGGCCGTTTCAGTACCTTTTCTGCCATGCTCCTGTTCTGAAAACTTAAAAGGAGCCTGCATTTAGCAGGCTAGGAGAAAAAGAGGTTTGTGAGAAGAAAGTGGTCTCATTTGGAGTTATTGGTTCAGGCTACCTTATACATTGCAGCATTACTCCTTGGGGTAATCCTATTTCTGCCCCTACTTCCATGCTTTATAAAGGGTGCATTATAAATACAGATTAAAAATATCCTTAGAAGCTAGGCTATTCTCAGTTGTTCAGCTTTCTACGTATCTGTGAACAACTGTTCCATTTGTAATAGTATTCAAAATGGTTAAACTGCGTTTGTACTAGTAAACGGTTGCTGGTATGGTACCCAAGGGAATCTGTCTCTGATGTTTCAGTTCCAATACCTCTTCACAAAACAAGTTGTTGAGATGTCACTTTGTGAGTTTTGGTGCAATTTTAAATCCAAGCACAGGCCTGATTCACAACTGATGGATTGGTGATGCTTTACTGGTTTTAGTCAGGATACGCTGATAAGCAGCTGAGATTCTGAACTAATAAAGCTGAATATTCAGCACTTGTTAGAATCATATCTATGATTGAGCATGGAATAGAAACTGTTACTACCATCAATAGTTTAGTCCTAATTCTCAGGATGCTGCCTCCTATGAATAGAAGTCAGCTTGGAGAGGTCACAATGATATCAGAAGTTTCACCAGCAGCAAGTCTGTCATCTTTAGTCTCAATCTGAATAGGCCTTGTTGCAGTTCTCACCCGTGAACAAGACTAACTCTGATGTGCTTTCTTCTCTACTGCATCTAATGAATGACTTTTTAGTAATTCCATTTAATGTTGGCTGCAGGGAATAGATGAAGGCCCAGAGGGACTCAAACTGATCTCTGACATTATTCGAGAGAAGATGGGAATAGACATCAGTGTGCTGATGGGAGCTAACATTGCCAATGAGGTGGCAGCAGAGAAATTCTGTGAAACCACAATAGGTACTGTTTCTAGTCATAAGAATGTTTGAAACGTGCTCCTGTCCTCACAGTTGCACACCAAATAGTTCAAATTTTATTGTTTTCAACACTAGCTGGCTGTTATTAGAAACTGTTGGGTGGTTCTTTTAATGTTGAATTTCCTGGAATGTTTACACTTCCAAAAGTATTAAATAATACTGGGAATAAAGGGAAGGAGAGTTCAATTTTACCTAATTTCACTAGAGCTGTGACCTTAGCAGGTGAAATACTAAGCATGCTTTTTATTACCTTCTACATAACAAACTGACTTATTTCATTACTGTGCTTAAGATTTTTCTTGGATGTGCATGGCTTTGTATGGATAAATGATACTCTCTACTGCAGGTTATGGGTGTTACGGTCACAGATGGTACCTTTATGCATGTTTGGGTTGTTGTTTTTAAAGTATCATTATCTTAATTTATTTTAATTTCTCAGAGTAATTAGTTCTACCAAAAGCTAGACACGGTTTTAGTCCTGTGTTGTTGCCTGCACGTCTTTGCAGCACAAAGATGTGCCAAGTCTTGGATTTCACACTGTCTAGATAGGGGGGGGTGTGTGTGTGTGTGTACACGTTCGGGTAGCCATACATAACAGCACAGACTTCATGATGGTTTTTTCAGTGCTAATTTTTAGGTTTGTGCATTTTTAGTTTTGTGCATTTTTAGTTTTGTAACCTCTCATCAACAGTTTTGCATTAAACTTATTTTTGACCAGCTGAATTACCTTAGAAACATTTGTCAGTAGCAGCATGCTCAGTTAATAAAACATCCCTGATATGCCTTTATCAGTAGATATTTTTCTGGAATGCGTGCCATAAAAAAAAAAAATGGTAGAGTTGCAACTACTGTATTTTTAATTCCCCTTTGTTTTATTATTAACTGTACTTTTTAAAGGGAATTATCAAAAAAAAAGAAAGCGTACAGAGAATTAATGGACTTGTTATTTAGAATCTGTTGCTGAGCAGGCAATGAATTATGAAGAAATCCAGAGTAACTCAATGCAGAGCTTTTATGTGTGATGTGGACATATCCTTAATCACTTAAAACAGGAGTCTGTTTAGAATGAAGATAGAACAACCTTATCTCTGCTTTTAAGTGTTTTGACTTACACAGGAAAGGCTAAATAACACTCAGATAAATCATTCATTTTTTTCACCTTCCTTTCTCTCTCTCAACAGGCAGCAAAATCTTGGAAAACGGCCTTCTCTTCAAAGAGCTCCTGCAGACTCCAAACTTCCGAATAACTGTAGTAGATGATGCAGATACTGTTGAGCTTTGTGGTGCTTTGAAGGTAAGATTAACAAGCTGTTGGTACACAGATAGAATGGTGATCCTTGTAGAAAAAAGAGAGGGTATTTTCATTTAAAGAATTAAGATTATTGTGCTTTATATAATATATAAAGCTGCTACATAACTTCTGGAAGAACCAGACGGGAAATTAAGGAACAGCATGTTCCGAGAGTTGGCTTTTAGACCCTTGTCTCACCATCTCCCAAGCTCTCTTTCTACATCTTTCACTTAGCTTTCAAACAGTCGTGAAAGAAGTGTTGATTTCGTCTAACTGATCAACATATTTCTAAATCCATTCTAGCTCCCTTTTTCCTTATGCAACAATGTGTTCACAAAAAGAAAGGGAGAAAGAAGTTGGGGTTAATCCTTTGTATCTGACAAAAACTATTTCCCTCTTGTTTACACAGTGCGAGCGCTCATGTTGTATATTTTTGTGGACATACACTGCATAAGGTTCCTGTGGGTAACCACATAGAGAAATGACCTGAATAGTAAAAAAGATATTTCAGACAGTTACTCATCTGGAATGTTTCTGGTAACAAAAATTGGTGCTGACAGCAAGCAAAGGCTAGCTAAAGCATATGCTTATTGCTATTTTTTTTTTCAGGCTAATTTACAGGCGATTTGTGAAAGGAAGGCATTAGTCGCTTGGCAACCTGGCCAGTAGAACGTAGTTCACATTATCTTTGTCACGGAAGTGTTTCTGATGGGTGCAGTGGCTTAAGAGATAATTCGACTTACCTTTTAATTTTTTATGTTTTGGATTATTATGTTTATTGCTTTTGTTTTCACTTCTGAAATTATGTGCAAACTACAGCATTCACTTGCAAAGCTACCAAGCCAATGAATGATGTCTTTGAGCTAAAGAGTTCTGATTTTCACGTAATGGGAAGTAGATTGATGTAATGGCATAATTTTTGGCATACTGGTTTTCTTGGTAACTTTGTCTTCAGAGATGTCATACTGGAAGTCCTGAGAAGGAGGAGGTCATGGGTCTGTGCACTGGGCTAATGGGATACACTTTGGTGTAATCTGCTTTGGACTTGCTGTATTTATAGCAATTTCTCAAGATTGTGGAGCTCATGCTTTAACTTCCACAGCTATTACTTTAAAATGCTGTGGTGATGTGTGAGATTATCAGGAAAGAAATTCCTGTGTATAGACCCACAAAATTAATCATAAATTTTACAAATTTATTTTTCTTTGAAATCTGCTCAGCCTGTTGTTTTCTGTCTAGTTTAAATTCTTTCTTGGTAAGAGTTCTATCCCAGATAATTTTTATTCCAGACAAATCTTGTGAAAGGGCACTAGACATGAGTGTGCCCGTCAAACTGAGCAGCTAGTCAGCAGACGCTCAAACTCCACGGTAAAGGTCCAAATCAGGCAAGATACCAGTATCTCGTTGGAAGCACAGAAGAAATTAAATACACTGTTGTTCTTGACCTGAAAAATGTACTGAGGTATTTTCTCTGTAGCCTTGTTTTGTTCCTCCCTCCAGCTTCTTTATTCATCCAACAGACCAAACTCTCTAGTTGCGTTCCTAAAAAGCTGTCTGTATTCTGTGTACTCTGGTCATTTTGTATGGATTGCAGTATAGTTCGTTAACTGAATTGAGACTTGGAAAGAAACGCATGGTGTGAGCTCTAAACAAAAAGCGTATTAAGGATAGGCTAACTTGTTTAAAAATACAATGGATTTCTTGCCTGACTAAAAGGCATGAACTGTTAAAAAGTGGCATAGATCAGGCAGGCTAGTATAGGTAATGTGTTTTCAACATACAACTCACCTTAATCTCAAAGGAAGTTTTATTAAAATTGTATTTTTAAAAGTAATTTTTCACTTAAAACCCTTTCTATTTTAATCCTAAATCTTGTGCTGACAGCACATAAGTAATTCCTGAGCTGTTTTTAACTCGAACATGCAAAATTTTATTAATGCATTGGGAACACGTAAGCCTCTAAAAGAAAATAAAGAACCTAAAACTAAACAGATGGATATGTTTTTATTGCCTATGCAAAGCAAAATACAAAGCTTGGATGTGAATAGTGAAATGTAAACTTGAGCTTTTTTCCTCAGAAGTTGTACATTTTTTATTATTAGGAGAATTGTTTGCTAAGGGTAACAACAAGCACTTTGCTTTTTTATGATTGATCTGATAATTTTTGTAATAAAAATATGAAAAATAAGCATATTTTCCTGTGATTTGAAGCTAAAGTGTAGCGTCTATCAGCTGCCAGTTACTTTATCAAACTTGGAAAGTTACTTCATAAAAAAATAGTAAAAATAAGCAGTATTTAATCTGCTGGAAGGAAGAAATTCCTATTTCAGAAGATGACGGTGTAATGTTATATGAAGAGACAGGTATAAAAAGAGAGATCCTACGCTCTTTCTATAGCAGCACCAATTCAGAATGTCAGCAGTGTCACTGCAAACTACAGCTTAGAGGACACAAGTAAGCAGGCACACCTGCTGATTTTTTGGATGTGGAAATAGTGAAAACAACTCCTGTATTGGTATTTAAAGGATGAGAAGTAGTACACTAGGAGAAATGGCATATTCTCCCAACTTCTGCATTTTTCTATAAATACCAGCTTGGGAAAAGGAGGCTTTTCTGGTATTTCTGGCATAATAGGCTAGATTTTGTTAAAAGCCTGTACTTACCTTGCTCTTTATTTCTGCAGGACTTTCTAAGCAGGGTTGATTTTCGATTTGCATCGTTGTGTAAAGATGGGGAAAAGGTACAGAAGAGTAACAGAGTGCTCTAAGTGCAGCCTTCCCTCACAATAATGATAATTTTAGGTTTGAAATTCATTTTTTGAAGCATATTTGAATTCAGTCTGTAATAATAGGTATTGCAGCTGGGTGATCATGAAAGAATATGTGCTTGATTGCTATTTATATACATGTATATTTTGAATATCCACTTCATTTACTGTATTTATTTTTTATGACAATGGGCTGATGGAGATGTATTGAAGTATAGAAATCAGCACAGTGAAACTGCAGCCTTGTATCAGCCTAGCGGCTGCCTGAATAAACAATGGCAGGCACTTTACAAAATCTGACGATACTGAGGAAGAACAGCTGTCAACTGTAACTTGTTGGCTGTAGGAATAAATAGTGCTTGGTGTGTTCTTCTCTATTGGATTTTTTTTCTTTTGAGGACTGAAGCACATTTCACATTTATTTGTTGACCTTTTCGAAGGGTTGAGGTCAGATATTAACAGACTTAAAAACTGGATAGTTAAGTTTCAAGGTGTCCAGTTGGTTTTACAGGCAGTGTGACCGCAGGCCACTTACAAGTCCTACCTGCCGTCTTCCAGGCGATGAAGGAGCCTTCCTAGGAGGTTCTTAAAGTTTATGACA
This sequence comes from Cuculus canorus, assembly GCF_017976375.1. Lineage (NCBI taxonomy): Eukaryota > Metazoa > Chordata > Aves > Cuculiformes > Cuculidae > Cuculus > Cuculus canorus. The sequence goes on from NC_071402.1 coordinate 117,887,625, forward strand.
CCACTGTGAGGGTAGTATGTGCAGCTGTGCATACATACGGATGTGCTCCTGGATATTTATGGATGTGATACTTCACAGACCCAGGGTTATCATCACTGAAGTGTCCCTAGTGCCTGCGCCAGCGTGTGTGGCTTTAAAATCAAACAGCACAGACATGAGGCAAGGCCGAGATGGTGTATAAACCTAGCGGCATACGTGAGAGGTGATACAAACATAGTGGGTGTAAACTGTTCTGGAATCTTTTACCCACTGCAGTGGTGACAGGGATGAGTGTGAGGGAAGAAGTGAGAATCTAATCGTTGGACATGGTAAAATGGCCATGCACCAGGTGCCAGATGTATTTGTTCTGGGCTCTGGAGAGTCAAGCTTCCTCAAGTGGCAAGAGCCAAGGATGAGACAGGGGTGAGACAGGGGTGACAGTTACTGTAGGAAGGAAAAGGAGCAGCAGCTGTGGTTGCCTTTCAGATTGCTTCAGGCCCACCTTTAAATCTTGTGGCTCCAGCTTAGCCTTAAGCAAAGAAATAAGGATAATGATGATTTGTTTATGGGGTTATGTAAAGCAGTGTGATTACTTACAATGGTCGTCCTGCAAAGAGTGTTTAGGCACTCGCTCTTGGACAGTCAACCTAAATACTGTAGAAGTTGATGGTGGTAATTACTCTTTCCTGAGATTAAATGGAAATGAAATCCATTATTTCTACTAGAGTTTGGCAGGAGCGAGCAAGCAGTTTATGCTTAACCTCTATGATAGTCCTGCTGTTACTGTCTTTGATTTGTTGAGTCTTCATTTGATCTCTCTCAGCCATGATACGAATCAAGGAGCTTCTCCATGTGTAAGTAAGAGGGAGAGCAGGCTGTGCTGAGCTGTGATGCTACCTCAAAGAAGGCTGGATGTCCCAGGTGAATTGACATTTCTGTTTAGTTCTCTAAGGGTACACTTAACTATGGAAAGGTAATGGTTGCCTCAGAAAAGGTCTCTGAAGTTGTCTTCATGGTCACACCACAGATTCGCTGTAAACAGAGTAGGACAGTAAATTGGATATTTCTGAGCACTGACTGTAAGAGAACAATCTGTCAGCAAAGTCTGCAGACTTGTTAATCTTGGCTGCTTAGTCGTCTGTTGACCTTGCATTAGTGACCTCTGGGCATGTTTGCAGCAGGTCATGTGCAAGTAAAGGACACTTTTTGCTCTGACATGTACTGTGAGCACCACTTGGCATCAACATTTCTTTACCGGAGTGTAGCTTCACTATCCAGGTGATAAAGCAAGTCCAGTCCTTGCTCATGTTCTAGAATAACTAGGACTAATGCTAGCTTCTGGATAGCAGGTCAGCTAAAGACTCACCTGTTAGCACAAAGTATTTTAGTAGCTTAGAACCATTTACAATATGTTGTATTGTATGTGGCCCTGTGTGTCTTTCTGACAGGATGCATGCTTTAATGTAAAAAGCCATTAATGCCAAGGTGGAGGAAATGTGTTTGCTCAAGTATGAAGTGGTTTTGAGAGCTCTGAATCCCTCAGGCCAAGACGAACATTGTCATTGCAGTCATTTTGAGGTTGTTGTGACAGTGGTTTTGAACCTTTGAAACAACAGGTTCATCTGTAGGCTGAAGTCATCCTTGCTTATTGGGCCCTCAGACTCCCATGTTGTGTATGCCAATACAGTCAGTCTTTGAGCTCATGGAATCATGGGCTCTTTTCTCTTGCGCAAATGTACGCTCATTGCATTTGCAGGAACTCTTGTAACTTCAGGTGTAGGCTTTGATGATGGCAATGTTCAGGATCAACCGTATCAGATACCAAAAGATGTTTTGGCCAAGTAGATACATGATTGTCCCCCCACCCCAGTCTGCTTCTCAGAGAATCATTATAGTGCTCGTGCCATTAAACTCTTGTGTGTTAGTCTGTGCTTTGTTTATGCATCTTCCTGAAACAAACTTAACTTAATGCCTGCACCCAGAGATTTTGAGTACCAAGCTGCCTGGTTTGGTCTTGCTTTGGACAGAAAGATGACTCCATCTCAAGTTCTGTGAGATTTTTTTTGTGTGTGTGTTTTGTTTTTTAAAAGGACTGGTTTATCTTTCAGTAAAGTGTAACTTTCAATGTGATATAATTCAGTTCTCTACAGTCTATTAGACATGAGAGAAGGATTTCTTCAAGGATTTAAATGAAACCAGATGGCAGAGCTTGTAAATTCATAGTTGCAGCCTGAGGGTTATGTTGATCAGGATGTATCAGTCTCCTAGGTGCAGGTGGGTGTTCTAGAGCATGATCGGTTGTGTCATTTCCTCATTATTTGTAAACTACGTATAAGAAAGTACAATGGGGACATTGTACAAACAAGAAGTGTGGTGTTTCAGAGTAAGACAACTTCCATTCTTCCCTACTCTGTTTACTCAGAAGTAACTAGTATTGGTGTGACTTGCTTAAAATAATATTTCTATTGCTCCAAAGTAAAACATTGCAAAAGGCTGAAGCAGACAACAAAATACCACAGGCCAAATCATACTGCACATTATAATCAGGTAGGCTGCTTCAAAGTGGAAAGGAAAATCAAGGCAGTCAAAGGTTGGAGGGAAGAGAAAGCCTTAGTATTGGAGTGTTCAAGAAGTACTGGGAAAAGCCCAGAGGTGTTCAGAAGTGTTTTTGGTTTTAGATGAACACTAAACACTTGTAGACTTCACTGTAAATTCCAGTAAAATGGGTTATCCCATCTGAAAACTTCTTAAATACCTGTTTGACTTCCTCTTGCTTTGCTACCAAATGAACAAATATTGGAGGTTGCTCTGGGAGAGGTGGCTGATGGAAATACACCTTGACTAAACCATCACAGCCAAAATTTAAGATGATGATCTAAAGTAACAGCTTTGAAAGTCTGATCGTTTTTGCTGCTTCATTTCTGATGTTGAGCTATCTGTCTGCAATTTTTAAGTTCATCTCTAGACCTCAGCTATCTACTCAAAAAGCAGACTCATCTGACCTTATCTGATTGAGAATCACCTAACCATTACTGACCACACAGCAATGCGGCTGCCTGCAGTTTTTTGTTCTTAACACTCCAACAAACAAAACAAAACTGGCTGTTAATCAGCTTGTTGCTTTCATTAGCAGCTTCTGACTGTTGCTGTTTGTTTGTTTGTTTGGAGTTTTTTTCCCTCCATCGGGTGCTACATCAGGTGCCATAATGTTGGTTCTGGTTTCTGTTGAGGTCACTGCTGCTGCTTGTTGCATGCAGTAAGGTATTACTACACCTATTGCTTCCATGTTTACTCTATCAGCACATCAGAATGCCACAGCTTTTGGAGTGTTTTGGGAAAGGGTTTGCTGGGATTTTCTTTGGTAGGGGTAAACTAACCGTGGCTGGTCTTTCAGTCCCAGGCCAAAAAATTGCTTTTATAGTCACCTTACTCGAAGTGTCTCAACTAATCTTTGTTTGTACACCAAAGAAGGGACTATATAGCTTATTGTTCACAAAGAAACAGCACATTCTTTGTGGAAGGCTGTCACTAGGTCTAAGGGAAAAAAACCCAACATTTTTTGCTTGGGAAAGGTCTTCCTGTGTTATGAACCTTCTGGGAACCCTTGATTAACTATTACTGTTACAGGAACTCTTAATACTTAAAAGAGCTGAATACGATTAGCTTGACTGAATTTGGTCCCTTAGCATATAAGCATGGAAGTCAATGAATGTTTCTTAGATTCAGTATTATTTTCATCATAAATAAAATATGGATAAAGAGGCTGTGGATGTCAATCTAGCTTTACCCTTGCTTCAAGGCAGAAACAGCTCAATCTGGATATAACCTTGTTTGGATGTAGTGTAACCTGTTTGTTCTTGAAGACAGTCAGTAGTAATAACCTCCACAACCTCTGGGACAACTTGTTCCAGATCTTTAACTGTGTGTTTATCCTTGGAAATACTTAGTAATGTAAGATTTACCATTTCTTTTTTAAAAGGTTATCCCATAAACCCCAAAACAACAACAAAAAAAATTTTCCCCCCTCCAAATCAACAGTCTAGTCTTACATTAATAACGTATTTGTAGTTCTTAAGGACATCTGCACTTTGTCTTCTAGTGTCTTCTGGGATTCTGTAAGCGATAATTGACTCATTTCCCTTTTGTTTTTTCTCTTCTCATTAGAATATAGTGGCAGTAGGAGCTGGGTTCTGTGACGGCCTTGGCTGTGGTGACAATACCAAAGCTGCCGTCATTCGCCTTGGTCTAATGGAGATGATTGCCTTTGCCAGAATTTTCTGCAAAGGACAGGTGTCAACTGCCACTTTCCTGGAGAGCTGTGGAGTTGCTGATCTTATCACAACGTGTTACGGTGGCCGGAATCGACGTATAGCAGAAGCGTTCGTTAAAACTGGAAAGGTACTTTATTCACTGGGTGAAATCCACTGATGCAAGTAGTAGCAAAAAAAAAAGATTGGACAGATAACATTTTGGGAGGTGCAGATTGAAGAAAGAATATTTACAAACAGGAATATAGGAGAATGTAATATATGCTTACTCCAGTACACTTCCAAGAAAGGAAAAACCCTCGGTAACATCTTTTTTTTTTTTCTTTTTTTTTGACATCCAGACAATGTTGTCAGGCTTATGAAAAGTTTATCTTAGCTCTCATTTTCTTCCTTTCCCCCACCAAACCCTCTGTTTTTCAGTCTATTGAAGAACTGGAGCAAGAAATGTTGAATGGTCAGAAACTGCAAGGACCACAGACTTCTGCAGAAGTGTATCGCATCCTCAAGCAGAAAGGAATGCTGGAAAAGTACGTAAGAACAGATGAAGCAAGTTCCAAATACCCCTTCTTTATCTCCTTATCTCTTTTCGCATTTTTAGTCTTGATATCTTCAAGAAGGTATTAGCGAGAAACAAAGTCACTATGATAAGAGTAGCTTAATCCCCAGTTAAGCATTGCAGAAAGAAGTGAATAAAACCTTAAAATAATATTGCTGTGGAATATTGCTAGTAACGTGACCTTAGATTTATGAACACCCTTGTTTTTACGAAATGTATTATTGCCTCCTCCTATCATAGAAAAGCATAGCAGAGTGTGTTTTAACATGCAAAAAGAATGGAATAGATGAAAATGGAAGTTGAGCTTCCTGAAGAGACTTGTGAATGGGTTCTACAGCTCATTTCATAGTTGAAATTTCATTGCTTATCTCCGAGGATATACCTCCTTGTTATTAAGGATCTATATACCTGAACTGCTTCTGTCCGCGTGGATTCTTGGTTAGATACTGCAGTTCTCTTTCCTAACATGACTTCCAGTTTGCTATAGAATAAAACCTGCCGTCTGCTTGTGTAGGTCAGGTTTCTTTTGTAGTATGAAATTAAGCAGGTTGTCCTGGTTTGTTTATTTGTGTTCAAGTCAAAACATCTAAGATTCCTAAAGCCACACATGCAATTGTCTTATTATAAGATTAAGGGATGCATTATCTCTATCTGTTCCTATTAGTAGAGGAGGCAAAATTGGAAAATAAATGACTGCCAGTCAGAAGATCAAGTTTTGTTACTTTTTTTTCCAAATCAGGTTTTAAAGTGTAGGTTTAATGAATCAGCTGCATTAACTTGCTTATTTGTTAACATTATCTTTGACAGTAAGGCACTTAAGTCTATATCTGCAGTGTACAGTAATTAAGCTAGTTGCAGAAAAAAAATTAATTAAAATATTGTCTTCAGTTGTTGCTGTTTGTGATTCCCTAAATTACATAGGATGCTGCGTTCAGGGGTTCTTTTTGTTTGCTTGGGTTTTTTTCCCTGTTCTATCTTAGAACAAATGGAGTGCATTATAGAAGACTTTGGGTTGTGTTTTTAATGAAAGATATGAAAACGGAGTTACTAATTTCTATTTGGTGTACCAACACCTATGCGTCAGTTCTTCGTAAAAGGTCTAGTTCAACAAGACTTTTCAAAGCAAAGTGTTTTTTGAAAACTCTCTTGCTACTGCTTAAAAACACAAAATACAGTAAAACAGCCGTGGTTTCAAAGGGAAGAGGTAGGAATGTGGCAACAGTAAAATTTAATACTCTCATCCTACAAAGAGTTCCAAGGGTACATAGAAATAAGCAAAAGTCAAAGTTCAGTAGAAGAGTTTTGGTAGCAGAGTAGTAGTTGATATTTACAGTGCAATTTGTATTTTCATTTCCACAGTTGTAGAACTGCCCCTCTTACTGTGTTCAAACATAAGATGCATTTGGAGTTTGCTGGCCATGAGCCTCCAGTGAGCTTTGATTCTGCTTCCCCCAGGTGAAGTGAGGCAGCCCCGTGCACAGCAGCGTAATGTTCTCTGTGACAAACAGCAAGATTTCTGTATCAAGATATGGTTTGTAGTAGTGGTACTTAACTGCCAGTACTGTATCTAGAGCTGCGTAAAACTTTCTTTTTCTTCGGAAGGCTCATGTCTTCTGTGGCCGTCTCTAGTAAAATCTCACATAGGCATTACAAATTTTACTTTAGTGCCTGCATTTAAGTGTTTACTCTAACAGCAAATTCAGCTCCCCTCAATGTAGTATACAAAAAATGAGTGGTAAGTGAGGCATGTTACATGTTTGTGTTTATTAAATTTTTTTCTACGTATTTCATAGTAAGAATTCTGCAACCTCAGCAGTGTAGCGGTCTATGCGAAAGAGCAGCTGTGTGGCTATGTGCTAATTTTCGTTCCACAAATGAAATAAAACAAAAATTCAAGTCAGTTGGATTGATCTGAAGTAGTTTTTGCTGTTGCTGCTATTTTTGTCTTGTTCTCTACAAAAATAAACTGAAAGAAATGGACAGGCAGTCATAGCTGAAACATTTTAATGCCCTGCTAATGCAAAATGTATCATTTCATTTTTGAGCACTTGCAATAAAAGCCTTAGAAACAATGGACTAAATTCACAAGCAGGTCCATTCCCCTCCTTTTTCTTCCTCAGTAATGTGAAGTACTGCATTCAGCCAAGAACAAATCTTGCATCTGCCCTGAGAACGCAGCAGTCGCCATGCTTACATGGCATTCCTGAATGGCTCATGGCTTCTCTTGTGACCTGGGGTTCACTTTGAGGAGTTCAGAGCTCTGTGGCGAGAACAGAGTGGCATCAGTAGAGCACATGCCAGCAGAGTGTATGCGCAAGCTTCTGTGGTGCTTAGTACTGTTTGGGGGTTCTGCTCATTGCTGCATTTGTGTACTCTTACAGATAAAGCTTTAGAGTGACTGATGGGACCACTTTCCTGAACAGAAAGTCCTAGTCCAGATGTGTTCTGAATATCACCATCTCCAATGCCTTTTTTTAAATTATTTTAGCCAAAATAAAGTAGTGTGCTTGTCAAAATTTATCAGCATAAAAGGCCATGCTGAAATGGTGTATTTATTCTGGTGAACAGAGTTGAACATGTCCCTGCTCACTGCAGCGAGGTTGGACTAGATGACCTGTAAAGGCCCCTTCCAACCCAAACCATTCTGTGATTCTATAAACAGATAATTAATCCCTACAATTCACCAGGCTCTGTATGAAAATGGAAATTGTCTGGCTGTCACTGTCCAGGATGGACAGAAAAAATATAAATTTCTGTAAAGCATGTTGGCTACAACAAGCCTTTAGGTTATCAGAGAATCCTGAAGACTTTGAGGGTTACTGGAGATGTTGCTATTTTAAAAGAGGGGGAAAAAAGAAGAGTTAGAACTTAGGGTTTCAAAAACCACATTTAATTTTGGACCCAATTTCTTCTTGGGTCTTTTCGTGTCATATATTCTGCAATTGTATTATCAAATTATTGCTCAGAGATAATGCGTGACCGTTGTGCCAGTCATCTTCTTTAACCATAGGTGAGTACTGCTGTTAGAATGTCAAGGCAAGACATGCATGTTTTTAATTTTTTAATTTTTTACATCACTTAATGAATGTGCCATACATAATGTGTGTTGCAGGCTCCATTATAGCTGACTAGGCTCCTGAGAGTGACTGATTTTAGAGATACTTCTAGATTTTGTATTTATCCAGTGCTTTTCAGCCTAGTGTTAGCACTTGACAAATACTGAAAGAAACTGATGCTTCAGTCTCTCATTTCTCTGCCTCTCCTCTTCCCATTTTATTTCTTTCATTTAAGAAAATGTTACAGAATAAACTTACCCTGCCTTTGCTTTCCCTACCCTGTTTCCTCAGGTTTCCACTGTTCACTGCTGTGTATCAAATCTGCTATGAAGGGAAGCCTGTCAGAGAGATGATATCCTGCCTTCAAAGTCATCCAGAGCACATATAAAATCCATCGGGCCATCGTACTAAAGCAGCTTTCTGCCTTTTAAATTTATATCTGGGTTCAAGTGGATGTATCATTAAGCTTCATTCAAAGCTGCTCACTAGGCAACAGTAATAACATGAATGTCTCTGGGTATTGTTTTTTGTTTTACAGCCTAGTTTGACACAGCATGCAGTGTTGGCTTGGTGATTATCATTTTACTGGCTAAAATACGAGTGTTTTAAGATGCGCAATGCAAAAGTTGCACTACATATCTAGTATATACACAAGTGTACTTTGCGTGTGTTCCTACACCATAAAACACCATGTTTTGTTGTCTCTTAGTAAGGCCTAGTCTAAAATCCATTGGACACCATGGGAAGAATCCCACTGGTTTTGATGGAGACCAAGTCAAGCCTATAACCTTGAAATATTAGCAGTCTTTCTATTAGAACTTGGTTTTATTCTGCATACACATTGACATTTTAACATTTTGCATGTTTATGATTATATTACTTTTATTTAATTAATGCAAAACAAGTTGTAGCAGTCATTCAAGGGGCTACATGGATATTTTAATGAACTTGGGTGAAGAATATTTTAATTTTTGGAAGTCTTTAAAACGTTCAGACTATTTTGAAACCAGTTTCTAAGTGAATTTAAAGTTTTTAATTACACTGTTGTAAAGGGAGCGTGCTAGAGGGGGATCATAACCTTCCCTTCTGTTTTTTTTTAATCCTTGCATTTTTGTATTTCTCTGTTTCTCTATTCCTGTTCCCAGAAGTTAGGCTCTTCTAGAATCCCATTCCCCAGAATAAGTGGAAGATGTTACCTCGGGATTCTGAATCCTAGAGCCTGGTGTTCATTTTAGTTGTGGTGTACCTGTGGTTGTTTTTGACTGGTATTGTTTGGAAGGATACTCCTGGGTATCCATTGCTCAAAATTCTCATGCTCTGTTTCTAGCTTAACCATTAGCTACAAAGCGTTGCAGTCCACACAACACTCCAAGGAATGTTTGAGGAATTCCCTGGTAGATCATACCTGTGTTGTCAAATGAGTTATGCTGACTGCATTTATTTCAGTGCCTGACAGTGGCTGACACGTCAACAGGACAGTAGTCCTGAACCAGCCTCCTCTGAGAAATGATGGATTCTGAAGTTGCTCTTCCATTGGACAAGATGCCTGAGGATATTTGTCATACCTAAGTAGCCAGGATTACTCTGAAATAGGTGAGCCTTGGGGCAGCTTTGTGTAACCAGAAAGATGCTTCAGCTCAGGGGTACCAGTTCTTGTGCTCCTGTAATGTTTTGCATTAATTTTTGGAAGATCTCACAAATGTCATCAGATATTCAGGGATGTGAAGTTATTTTTGCCTTACTTCTGGTCTAGTGCTAAATACAACAGGTGGCCAAAATGTTAAGTAACATCAGATGTTTGTGGCAATTGAGGAAATAGCTGGTAGAGCTGACTTAGAGTAAGCACTCTGCTTAGACAATTAAAAGGGTGTGTTAAGATTGGAAGCACTGTTACGCTAACGCACACGTGGAGCAAACACTCCTCATTACTGCATAGCATCCAGCGTTTCTGCTTATGCTTTGTGGTTTTTTTCTTTCCAAATGCCAAGCTGACTGGCTTTGCCTTCTTTTCTGTATATATACATATATAAAAACTTTTTTTTTTTACGTGCAGTGTGTAGAACAGTAGCATTTTGTAAGATACATAAAGGGCTATATGACCTAAATGTGGTAAATTAATATATATTTTAAGATGATTTCTTTATTATTCCAATATTACTTCTACCACCAAAACCCCAAAATCTTAATTGCTCTTGTTTTGTTCAGCAGCCTATTTATTCTAAGGCAAATCCAGAGAAAAGGTTTTTATGGAATTCTTCCCTCCAATCTGTAATGATATTCTTGTTCTTTTTGGAAAAAAAAAGTGAGGCTTCACTAACTAAAATAATTTATTGAAATTATTATAGACTCTTTGTCATTTGTATTTGCTTTTCTGTGCTTATGAGCATTCAGCTTGGCACTAGGTATTTTTTCCCCATTAATATTTACTGCTCTTTAAAAGATGGGTGTGATACTGGAGTTGAAGGATTAGAATCCTGTTCTGCAGACATTCTGTTTTGCCTAGTTCTGGGATAGTCTTACAGAAAACATTAACCCTTTTTAAGATTTTTGTATACAAGGCCATAAATTGACTTGTGAACATTAATTACTAAGGCAGGCGTTATCTGCTATCGATACTTACTCAGCTGGCCCTAGACGTGTATTGATTTTGTTTAAGGACTGTGAATGTATACCTGTTTGAAGAATTAGTACAAATAAACATTTTTGACTCGAGAATCACTTTGGTTTCTGTCTCATTTTACATGGCTTGCAATTAACATTTTATTCACTTGGATGGAACGTAGGTTCCTATGGGTGTGGTACATAACGATAGCAGATATGAGATTGCTGGGCAAGAACTTAAGTTTTAAAAAGAGCTATTTGACATCCAGATGTCAGCGTTTTAATTTCTGTCCATTAGTGAAGCAATTATGGTGCCTGTGACCTCTGCAACAGGTTGTCTCCAGTTCCTTGAGTTGCTGTGTGAGCCACCAGAGGGCGCAGGTGGGTAAGTGACCGCTTCCACATTCTCCACGGTTCTCGCATTCTGTTAGTTCTGAATCGCCTTAGGTCCCTGTATATCTGCGGCTGTCTTACACTGCATTCATAGAATCAGAGTCATTAGGTTGGAAAAGACCTTTGGGATAATCAGCTCAAGTCGCACCTGCCCACTACTAAATCATGTCCCCAAGCACCTCATCTACCCACCTTTAAAACACCTCCAGTGATGGTGACTCAATCACCTCCCTGGGCAGCCTGTGCCAGTGCCTGATAACCCTTTCTGTGAAGAAATTTTTCCTATTGCCCAATCTAAACGTCCCCTGACGCAGCTTAAGGCCATTCCCTCTTGTCCTATCACCTGTCACTTGGGAGGAGAGACCAACACCCACTTTTCTACAACCTCCTTTTAGGGAGTTACAGACAGTGATAAGGTCTCCCCTCAGCCTCCTCTTCTGCAGGCTAAACTACTCCACTTCCATCAGCTACTCCTTGTATTTAAAGATGGTTTCACTTCAGCACCAGGTGCATGTGCTGTAGATCCACTGGAAGGGAGAGAAGCAGCTTGGTATAAAACATGCAACACCTTATTACCTCCGCCCAATGCCATGTCTTGCCTACTGTCTAAGACCCTTCCAGTACAGGGCAACAGCCACTACCTCAGCTCTTGCACAGCATGGTCTGTGAGGCCTTGGAGCATCGCTTGGGGTCGGGTAATGTGCATCCAGCAATGCTTGTTTCTGTTGCATCCTAAAGTTACAAGAGCCTGGAAAATGATAAAACATGCTGTGCTCAGTTTAGTTAGTTAGTTTCTACAGGAGCTAAAGGGGTGGGAGGTGTCACAAGAGTTTAGCCAGGGAAAGGAAGATCTACTAGTTATTAGTGGGACACCACACTGTAAAAGAAGCATGTGTTTTTTGGTGAAGAGAATAATGCACTGTCTACCTGAAAGCCTCAAAGCATTTCATAAAATGAAAGAAATGTCCTAATTCCTCACTTACAGACAGGGATACCAAGAAAGGTGAAGGTGGTTGCGCAGTGAACCTGTGACTGGATACGTTTTATTCCTAATTTTAAGCCAGAATTTCAGCCATTGGGTACTTCTGGCTAAAAAAGAAATGTTTTATTTTAAGGGCATAAGAAATCAACTCTTAGAATAAACATGTAGATATCTAAAACTTACCATCCATAGGGCCTTTAATTCTGCTATATCTGAGTTAACAGGAAAATAAAAAACATCACAAAAGAATTAGGATGGATACATTTCCTTTATATGGGCATTATTTTCTGAAGGGGTGGTACTTCCTCACTAAATCAGTGCTTACAGGCTGGGTGTCTTTGATTGACTAAATAACACCCAGGCTGGCCCTGAGATACCAGAAATATGGTGGATGAGAAGTCCATTTCCAACAGGCTGTGCCTTCATAACAGCCTTCATAACGCTCCCACCCTGAACTTCATTGTAAGGCTGGAGATGTACAAATGAACTATTATACATAGATATCATAACGGTTGCTTAATGCTGAAATAAAATGTCCTGGAACACATAGCACTTTGTATTATTAGAGAGTATAAAAATATTTCTCTTCTGCCTGTCTCCTGGCCACAGAGTTGTCTCCTGTGATTTGCCATGAGCTGATAGATATCCGAGCGCCAGAAGGTAACATTTCGGTTTTGAATAATGCATGAGGAGTATCTACCTTCAATCCCAGCATGTGCAAAGGAGAGGTATCTAGTATTCAGATTAAATGAAGCCTAGTTCTCTTGTCAGTCTGTTATAACTTCATTTTGGATTCCTGCCAATATGCTTTAGGTAGGGACTTAATACTCTCGATCTGTCAATCTAGTCCTGCTCTTATTGAAAGCAATTGCAGAAATGGATTTTAAGAGGGGAACAGTAGGGTGATGCCCAGAAGAATGGCATCTCTGTCAGAGTTCCCTATGTATAAATTTGGTTTACCTTTTTATTATGTTTACCTGTTACCCAGCGCGTCTGCTTTAGAGTGAGGTTGTGAAGAGGAATTGTAGGAAGCACTGGGAACCATATGTTGATTGTTTCACTAAGTTGCTAGAAACAGCATGAATTGGTGCTTTTAAATTTATGTCCTTCTTGTAACTCGTGCTGTAGGAATCAGTGAATAATAAATTAAGCTCAGCTCTGGCCTGTGAGCAGTCTTGATTGTTCAGGTGGCGGTAACTTCCAAAGCCTGCTCAGTATAATGCATATTGCACCGTGTGACATTAGCGCTGCTTGTTGTCACTACACTGAGCATTTCATTTTCTCATCTGGGTGGGAGTCATTTAGTGTGTGTCACCCTACAGCTTTTCTTCATATCTATTCCAGCTTCCCTCTCATCTTCATGTGACTGCGCCTGTGTGTGCTATTCTGTAGTGAACCTTAAGAAGGGCTCTTTGTATCAAGAGGTGGGTGTGTGTTTCCTGCACACACGTGTGCTTATCTATACAGGTAAACCCCTACCTATCTTTTATTGAACGTTTGTGTGCACATGTAAGCCTTGTAAGGGGGTGGGAATTTTGCAGAAGCTTTTAGCGAGGCCACCAGGAGGACGGGTGTTCAGCTCCCTTTGCACTAGCTGTGTCCATCCATTCATTTAAAGCTATTTGGCTGTGAAGCTGGTGCATAGATGTCTTCCAAACCCTCCTATAGCATCTGGGATGGCAGTAAGTCAGCTTGGGTTAATTGAAAACATTGCTACTATCACATCTATTCTACCAGTCACTGAAGCTCTAAAATGCCGTGTTTGTAAAAAATAGTGCATATTCAATGCTTAGGTGAAAATAATAATGACATGAATTGAGCTATTTTATCTTTTCTTTCTCTAAATAATGGTTCATTATAAAATCACATTTTAAAAATCACATCACACTTGTCATAGAAAAACACTTCAGCTTTCAGTGTGGTACATTCTTATTGAATAGTTTGTTTTGAGGACTTAGTGAATATCTTTCAGTTTGATGATTACTAAGCACAAGCATGTTGTGGGCTCAGAAAGTACAGCCCTGAGGATTTTTAGTTTGCTTTTTTTCTTTTTGAAGGCTGGAGAGAACTGGAAAGCAAGCCAAATCTGTGAGCAAGCACTGGCTGAGTTCCTGATCTGTGTAAATAGTAATATGGAGACATTTGGAAGCATTTGCTAGTATTTAAAATGCAAACTTCAAACACAAGTACTAGCATCACAGCTTCTTGGTAAATGTAAACTGTTTTTTCTTTTCTTCATAGAATGCTGTTCTTTATTCTAGTACCTATTTCCTATATTGCTGCATCAAGATCAAACAACATGTATGGTAATACATGATTTTGGAGGCTCAAAATACTCACTTGAAAGTGTATTAGCAAAGTGAGCTCAAAGAAAGCTGCTAAGTATTCTTACAGCTGAGCAGAGCCAGCCTTGGCTATGCCGCTGCTTTGGATTAGAGCCCAGTTTTTGTACAAGTGTTTTTAGTGGGGTATTTAAACCCAGTTTAGGGATTTTTCTAATTTCCATTTACCGTGTAGAGTTGCATTTGAAAATAATAGAGATGCTTCATTTGTGGGGAGCTGGGTTGGTTTTCTTTTTTTTTGGGGGGGGAGGGCAGGGGACAGGACGTTTTTTGTTTGTTGTCTTTTTATTTTTAATGCAGATTTCATCAGCATCATTTTCTCCAAGCTTCAAGTTCAGTGGTAATTGCAGTAACACTTAGTCATGCCAGTCTTCCCTTGTCTGTGTTTAGTCTTATCCTCTGGTTTTCTTCATCTGCATTTTCTCCAGGCTGTAGGCTACTATGGAGACGGAATACCTTTCATTACTCCCAGCGCTTTAGCCAGCATGGCAAAGGAAGTTCAGCTTACTACCATCTGCATTAAGCCTTGTCTTATGTTCATTGCCCAACAGAGCCATTACGAGTAGAATAAGATCTTCCAAAATTTGATCCTGTTTGGTTTAATCCTTCTGCTGCTTGCATCTTTGTTCATATATTCACTGTTTCAAAACAGCAGAAGCTCAAGTTTTCTCATAGGGTTATTCCTTGGTGCTGTTTCTCAGGCTGCTTTAAATCTCTAGACTATGTGATCACACCAAAATCCCAGGAGCTAGAAATTCTTTACCCAGCCACAGTCCTTAAACTTTGTAACAACTGCTGCTTAATTTGATTCTAATATATTGCTACTCTAGAGCCATGGTGACCTACACTTAGGTTTAGGGTAACTACTTACCATACTCATTCAAATAAGACTTTTTTTTCCTCTCAGAAATTTTGTCTCCAACTTTTCCATGACCATACATCATTCACAGGGATATTCTAAAACTTGAAACGCAGCTGCTTGTAACCATTAAGCAGAGGAATTTCTAGGTGTGGATTTTCTGCTAAAATGGGGTCAACTTGGCAGTGCTGGGCACTGAAGAGCAGCACATTTGTTTTCTAGCAGGAACAATTGGCTTTCTGAAAGCAAGCAGATAAGAAACGAGTGAAGAGGGTGGAATGGGATTAGACTGCCTACCCCACAGGTGAATCATTTTAAGTGTAACTTCTTATACTCTCTGTGGAGAAGAGAGGGAATAGAATTCAGAATATTTCTCTTGCTGGAGAATAGGGAGTGAGACCAAGTCATTTTTAACTAGTGCAAGACCTGATAACACAAGAACATGCACTAAAATGCAAGAGGAATGAAGACAAAGCTGTTGAGAGTTGACTTGAGCCCCTTCTGGCCTGTCATTCTATACTAAGCGTGGCCTCATGGTAACATCTAAGTGCAGCAATGTTCTCTTCAAAACCAAAACCTGGCAAATGTCTCCTCAGAGAACTTAGCAGTTGCTCAAGTGGAAGAGAGATTTCACAAGCATTCTCGGTATTATCAAAATGCACTGAGGTACAACAGTTACTACTGAAGTTCCCCCTCCCTTCCATGTACCACTCCAAGCAAGAGATGGAAAATTCTTGAGATGAGGAAAATATGATGTTCATGCACTCTAGAGAGCTGATACAGAGGAAATATGCAGTTTACTCACTCTGCAGTGGGATCATGAAGAGTTCTGAAAAACACACTAATAGTCACGAGAAAGGCTGGAAAGAGAAATAACTGCAGCCTGCTTGGGGTAAAGAGCCCCATTCTTTCTTGTTCGTGCTGCAGTTAACAAGTGAGAAATATTCAGAATTATTGGCTAACTCCTTGTCAGTTCGTGATTTTTCTCAGAGATAAACTAAGCCGGATTAGATCTGACTAAGCAGTCAAAGATGGTCCCTCAAAGAAGAGCTCTTCAAAATGTTCTTCCTGAAATTTCTTCCTTATCCCTTGCAATTGTAGGTTCAGAGCAAGAAGTGGGAGCCCTAGTAATAGCAATGTGCCCATAGATCCAGCTTTTTAAGGCTTTATGTGATCTTAACAACCAAAAGATTATAACAATATTAGTAGCTGTAACCTGGTGTTACCAGAGTTTGATGTTAAGTGATAGAACTTGAGTAAGAACGCTCCAAGGATACTCCTGAGTGCTGATGCATTTTTATCCATCTAAAATAGGTTCTAACCCACAAGTGGGCTGGAAATCTTGCTAGTTCTTTCCACTTGAGAAGTTATGTGCTGTGTACAAGCTCTCCACTAGCACAAAGACAGCATCGCTGGTTTTCTCATTGCTACAGTAATCAGTTCTAAAGTGAAAAGTAAGGGACTTGGTTACGTGATTTGTGAATTATTAAGTATTATGGTGATGAGGGTATGAGAAGCCCTTCTGAGAATGATCCCATTTAGACAGAACCCACCATGTCAGCATGTGGGCTGAGTCAGGAGAGCAACTAAGCAGTGGTAAGCAGATACCGGGAGCTTTAAAGATCTCTGCTTTTCTAATATTGGGGCAGTAATTAGGTCCAGACTGGATGGACGGGTGTTTTTTATGAAACAGAGAGGAAAGGCCCGGTATGTGCAAATTTGAGAAGCATAGCTCCAAGTACCGTGTTGTAATGATTGAGTTGGAGTAGACAGATTTGAAACTCATTCTGTTGCAATGATGGGGAACTCTGTACCTGGCAATGAGGCCTTGGACGAGTCTTTTTTGGATTCATTGCTAAAAATGATGAAGTGGTATATTGTTAAAGTTATAGGGTAAATGAGCAGGGAACCTAAACTATTCAAGGCAGCCTGCTTGAGTCAGGATGAAAGCATTTCAGCTGGGCTGTTACAAGGAAGTTCCTGGGAATGCTGACTGAACATGTCCTAAAGAACAGGTGACTTCATTCCCCAGGACTGCTTGCTTTGTATGTTAAATTCACATTATAAAAAAGGAGATGTGTGCACACACACAGACAACACAAACAGGGAAAGTGCTTAATTTTCAAGTCTGCTTTCAGGTCTGATGTATGAGTGTTAACATATGATTTATCTCTATTCAATGCAGGTTTCTTGGGCTTACCCAGCCACACTTTGCATAGCTAGATGGAGCTTTGGGAATATTATTTTGCTTTCAAAAGCCTTATCTGACTTGAGGTGACTAGTAAAATATATTGAAATCCAGTAGGCAGATCTCAAGAAATAGCTGATCTTCATATGCATTATAATATAGATTTGGAGTGTTTGGGGTTGGTGGTGGTTCAACTTGCCAAGTTTTTTATTTTCTGTACTGCCTTTGAGCAATTACAGCCTAGTGCATCTGCTTTAGTCCAGTATTCTTCACTCTAACATGATGATGGCTCTCTTTTAGCATGACTTATGTCAGGGGACTCTCTACTGTGCACACAGAACAAGGGCTGCTTCTCTGTGTAGGGCTAATGGAGAGACTGCGCTTCTCACTGTCACTCATCTTATGACCCATGGTTGCCAAAAGTTATTTTCAATTACATTAATGAAATACTGTGAAATAACGGTTTCTTTTTCAAGGCAGGGATACCTACAGAACAAGTATCTGGGGGTGTAGTTCTCCAAGTCCTGCCTCTTCTTCAGCTCCCCAGATTTGGAGGTGAACTTGAACTGTATCACTTGCACTCAGATGAAGCAGACTATGGGCCTACCATCCCCCCCATTCCCCTCCCCCAGAGAGGCAGTTGTTTTGTGTCCTCACAGCTCCCCTTCTATGCTATTATGAGAAGACACATTTGTCTTTGTAGTAGAGGTGCACCTTTCTTTTTCCTTCTCTGTCAGTGTTTTCTTCTTCTTGCTGGTTGTCTTACACACAGTTGCTTTCAGATGGCAGTACCTTTGCAGGCTGGAGGATGTCACCTATAACTCGTCTTCCAATTAGACAGATATCTTGAAATACCCCTTAAAACATCTCAGTGTTGTTCATTGCTATTTATGAAGGTAATGTATTAAATCCTGCATTTCACCACTTTTATTTCTCTTACTTGTGAATTACATCAGGAAATCCTTTACTAGTGAATTCAAACAGCCCATAAAATAGGCTTCTAGGACAAATGGGATGCTCATATGCAAGAAATAATCACAGATTTCATCAAAGTAAGACCTGGTTTGAATATAACCTTGCTAACTTTTATGTTTTCCCTTGTACTGCCTGATGAAACAATGACTCCTGAAAATATGACCTCTCTGATTAGTACTTCACTGGAATAAAATCATAACATCACTTAAAAAGAAGGCACAGCAGTTTGGTGCATGACCTTCATGCGCACACACTGATACAGCTTGTTTCGTGAACCTCTGATTGAGACTTTGTGAGGAATGGAAGTAAGAAATTATTTGACTGGCATATTCAGAGAACCAGACTGCTTTTCCAAGATCATACATTTGATATATTTAGTGACTACTTTTTTTTTAATAATTCTCTAGGTCTAGGAGACATTCTTTTAATTATATAGATGTCTGTGTATCTGTGTGTGTGTGTATCTGTACATATATATATATATAGACATATATCTACATATATATAAAACCAAGTTTCTAATATGCTGAGGAGATGAAGGTTAAGCTGTTGCACTAACTGACCTCATCTTCCTTCACAGTATTTTAACATATTGGTCAATTCCAGGTGAACGTCACAAAGTAGAAGAGTACCAAAAGATGTCAAATTCTTGTAAAAGCCAAGAAAATGTTATGAGGATACTGTCTTAGTAGAAAAAAAGTTACACAAAGTAGACTGACCTTACAAATACCCCCACTACAGCAAGTACTTCCAACGGAGTCTGAACGTTCTTGAACATTAAGGTGAGCCAACTTCAAAGATCATGGGAAACAAAGCTTTTTAATTGTGGGGCTTATGGGGACAGCTGTGTTATAACAGATCTTGTGTCAGAATTGCCTTATCCTTAGCACCAAGCCAGACACACATATTCATAAATATATGATGGACTTAATTCACCGCAATATTAGTAATTAGAGTCACATCCATCTCAGAGCATCTTCTACTTACTCCAAATCTAATACTGCAAACCACAGGGCTTTGTCAGTTTATGTAATTTAAATATCTAGGAAATGAGTTGCCCTCAGTAGAAAGGCTGTATTTGAGCTGCACTATAAGCATTTAGTAAAATCCGTCTTGGTGTGTTTTTTCTCATGGTTCAAAGAGCTTAGATAGCCCAAGTCCTATCAGCTCTTCTCGCAATCTCCTAAAATCCCTGAATAAAAACCCTCCTTTCTTCTGAAATTCTCTTTTTCCTCACTGAACTAGCAAAGAAGCATTATCCATGCTCAGTAGCTAGTTAGTAGGGGGATAAATGACTTGACAGGATAAGCTTTCTCAAGACATGTCATAAATGGGATAAACCTTTGTTCTCAGGAAATCCCAGTCCCTCCCAAAGGTAGCCCATCACCCACCCCCTCACTGCTCTACAGACTGATACCATGCACCATTCTCACAGAGCCCAAAGCCTGAAATTTTCAAAGCAAAGTAAGTGGAAAAAATTAACAAAATTTGGCTTTCTGATTACTTTAAAAATCCCAGCAGGTTTTGCTAAACAGGCAACAGACAACACATTCTGTTCCCTGTAAATACATGCAGCCATAATAAAAAAAAAAGGATCTCCTATTTATCTTCCATTTCTCTTGCAAAAGTTGTTTTCAGGAACCTAGAATAGAAGAATGTACTAAGTGTCTTGCATCACTGCAGCTATTTTTTTATGCACTGATATAAGACATACCAGCTATCAGCAGCTTAGCATGCTGGTTTTGTGCCTATCTGTTACACCAGTAGTATGAAAGCATACAATAATTATTTGTAGTCATAAGCACTGTTCTGTATATTCTAAAACACTGGTGCCTGCCCTTCTGTGTCCTGCTTTGAATTGAACCTGACTGTGTTTTTTGCGAGGAAGGTTTGTTTCTTTGGTTTTGTTTTGTTCAGGGCTAAGATTGTTCTATGAATATAAATAATGGGGTCATTGTGTTCTTTGTGTTTGTGGCAGTCTTTTGGCACTGGTCTGCTTGCAAAGACAAATTGATGATTTGAAAATACTGATACCATATCGGTTAGTTACCTGGAGATTTCAGACCATTATGTGGTTTAATGTGTTCCTCTGATAACATTTTGCTCTCCTTCTGTTTATGGATAGATGTCAAATGTCTTTATCCCATGCTAAGAGAATGGTTGTGCGAATCAAGGTGGTTTTTTTACAAACAGCAGTAAAACACCTGCCTTCAATTCTCTGCCTTCTCCTTCCACTCTTGTGCTCTCCAAGACTTACGTTAGTGCCCTGACAGGCTCCCAGTTCTCCTTTCCTGCACACCAGCCCACTACAACAGAGCACATATGCTCTGGTAGCTCACCTCAGCCATCTGCTGCCTTTCTCAGCAGATCCTGCAGGCAGCCCACTGGCCTTTTTTCTTCTCTGGATGGGGATTTTCCGCCCTTAAACCTTGCAGCCCACCTGCATAAAACTGATTCTCCCTGTACAGCACTTTCATTACCCAACTATTGGCCAGAGACAGCCCAGCCAGTGAGATTTGTGAGATCCTTTATTCTGATACTGCTTCAGGTGTGGTGCTGGGCATTGGTATTGCATGTATATTGTACAGCTGGGTGACTAGAACATCAACAAGATTGTATGGAATTAATTGGAATTAATTTCTGTGTTTCTCAAATCACTCGAGATATCTTTCGTCATGTTCTACATATACAGACCACAAAATTTAGCAATATCAGCTTGGTAAAGAGTATATTTTAAACAAATCCATGGTTTAGAATTATAGCTTTAAAATGGAGAGTCTACTGCTTTACTTAACAAATTATTCAAACTGCTAATTGTGCTGTATTAAAAACTTCCAAACAGCAAAGATGCTTTTTTTCAGTCTCAACTTGTCCAACTTCAGCTTTCAGCTATGGTAATTGGTTAGTTTTTTGCCTGCCAGTTACTGGATACTTTCTCTGTGCGTATATGAGCACACAGCAAGCTCAAGTCACATCCTAATAATTTATCGTATTCTAAGGTGCACTTTAGGTCTCGGGCATCTTTCAGGATGTTGTACGAACCACGGCATAGATGTTGTTAGTAAAGCCTGCAAGCACAAGCAAGAAGATGAAGCAGAAGTGGTGAGGTGGCTATAAACTCCCTAAACATGGATGATGCTGTGATGAAACCACAGTGGAATTGTTCAGTCTTTCATTAATTATCTAAAAACATATATGGCATTGAAAATTGTTGAAGGTGTTTTCCTCCAGCTGTTTTGCACTGCGCCTGCGTTCTGTATAAACATTATCTGCTGTGATTTACATAAACACTCAGGCAAGCACCATCCTCAGGGCATGGAAAGATACATGTCTTCAGTGGAAAAGTTTATATTCTCAAGTATTGCACATTAGTATGTGTTCGTACCATAGTAATATTTAGAAGTCTACAGAGGGCTGGTGATCCCAGTGAGAGTATTTATGAGCCTGCCTCGAGGACAGCCTGTTTGGACATGCTCAGGGACAGAATAAGCTCCTTCCTACCATAACATGATACTGGACAATTGACTGTTCAGGTGACTCGTGATTTGTAGGTGTGAGAAGGCATGGCCACCAGCTGCATTTGGAGCTGTGCTTAGATGCTCACTGTAGAGACAGACAGCTGAGAAGTAGCCTGTGAAATACCATCTGGGCATACCCTTGCACATGCATTACAGATTTGAGGTCCCTGACCTCAAAACACAATAATAAAAACTCCCATTCTGAGAAGATTTGTACATAGATTTCGCACTTCTTACTATGAACTCTTAATGTGCTCTCTGCCTTGAAGTTAAGCATACGTGTATAGCGTGCAGGGCTGGTGTTCCAAGTACAAATCTGCTCTGGAGGAAGTAAGCAATTTTTCCTCAGCACAGTATCTAAGACACGTTTGTATTTCAGGTCTGGGAGGGATTTTTAGATTCCCAGAGCAGATAAAACAGCTGGTGAAAGGCTAATGCACAGAAAAATACATGGCTTACATACATTGTGATTTCTTTTCTTAGCACGGTGTCTTTCACCAAACAGTTTACTTAGTGTCATGATAATGCGTTTCAAAATAGAAAAAAAAAACCCAACCAATCTTAAAGCCAGTATGTTACTGTTTATAGCATGGAGTTAATTCTCTGAATGGTGATGTATATGTTCTAAGACAGCTTTTGGGCAGGTAAAATGTCTGTGTGTCAGGCCTTTGTCCACAGAATTAAAGTAAACATTCTATAAAGAAGGAAATATTTGAGAGAAAAGAAGTACAGAACATTAAACAGCAAAATTTTGCATTTTCCAGCATTAGGGGAGTAACTTATCTATCTTAAGAGCAAACCTCATGCTCTGTCATTACTTGAACTGTGGATTCAATGGGTATTGATTTTATATTTGTTAATTTTGAGGTGCCCAAGCTGCAAAACCAAACAAGCCTCATGTTTAGTAAACTCACATACAAACACAGTTCTACAGATTTGCAGAATAACAGCTATTTTGAAAATACGGTCATTTCCTCTATTCTCTCTTCATTGCAGCAACATTAGAAGATCCAATTATCTCAACCACGAAAACCATCTTTACTTTGCAAAATACGAGTTCACACTGAGTCACTTACCTTGACTGATCATCAGGCATGCCTACAGCACATGTCACTACCAAGGTACAAATCAAGTATTTCTAGTTCGGGTTAGAATAAATCAGCTTTTCTGTACAGTTGTAAGCTGCCAAAGAGTAATATATGTTATTAATTATTTACTTAAATGCATGTGTAGCTCAAAGCCTACACTTTGCTGATTTCAAAAAGCTTTTAGGAAATATTCCAAACATTTCTTGATTTAATGCTAACTAAAAATATCTCATCCTCAGATCAGCACAATGGGATGTCAAGGGTTAGAATAGTTGTCCTGGACATCCGACATGAATTCATGTTCCTTACATATGAGCTGGGTTCCATGGAAAGTACAATTCCTTTCTTGCCCTTTTTCAGAATAAGTTCCTTTAGCTTTCTTGGATCACTCCTAGGTGGTTTAAAAACAGTAAATTTTTGTTGTTGAGTAAAATCTGATGAGGACCAGTGAAAAATCTCAATCACCTTTCCTTTTACATGTTTATTTGTTTTACTTACCTCAAAAATATGTCTTAGTACTTTGACATTTGAAAATTCTAGGATTTGGGAGGGGGAAAGGGAAACTGTATTTCAAAAAAGAGAAAAACAGTTCAGGAAATTCCAGTCAGCTCCACTCCTTGGGCCTATGAGCCTACTTTAATTAGTGCTTCCAGTCGGCCAGATTGTTGCCAAGAAGGTAGTTCCAGAGAGCTTGATCAGTAATTTCAAATACATTGATACCTCAGGATTTGAGAACCAAACCAGTTTAAATGGAATAATCTGTTAATTAGATATCGAGACATTCAGGAAAAAGCCCTTTACTTAGAAACTTGGTGATACTTGTTTCAGCTGTTTTGCTTTTACTAAAACAGTCACATTGAAAGGCTTCACCAAACTGTGTATTTTCTTCTAATCACAGTTTACTTCATGGTAGCATTTAACAAACGGAGGTAATAATCTTGACTGGTGTTTAAAAGCCTCAGCAATCCTTCCCTTGAAAGGTTAATTTAAAATACAGAAAACGGGCCACCTTCTTCTCTCTTGGTAGTTCTGTAATAAAAGGCTGATTGTTCAAGCAGCAGCATTCAATTATTTTGCTTCTGATCCTATCTATGTGTAAAAAAGTCTAGCTAAGCTCAGATGGTCCCTGCAGGCTTTCACATTCTATCCTTAAGAGAAAGGATGGAAAACAAAAAATTAAAGCCTCAGCCAACATTCAAAATGTTTAATGTAATATGCTGTCAAATTAAAGAATGAAATTTGCTTCCTGGAATGTCAGTGATACAGAAATGCTCCTGGAGTGTTTGCCCTTTTTTGAGTGAAACTCATTCTTCAAATACGTTTGCAGGAGAAAAATGTGCTAACAAGGGAAGTCAGAGTGGCAGACAGCGTTCAGAGAAATTGCCCAGAAATGTAGCCATCCAGTTCTTGTTGAGTTAGTCATGATACTAGACGTCTACAACAGATATTGAAAACTTAAGCTATATTCATACATTTAATATAATTGAAACAGAAAACAAATGTTTCCCTATCTGTATTTTTTATTTACTTCCCCCCAGCCGCCCCCTCCAGGACCTGGGATGCTCAAATAATAGATGTGCTGACCAAAAGCAATGAAATTTACTGCTCAGATTATCATGGTTGAAAGAAAAACAGCACTGATATCCGGAAGATTAGGGAGCGAAATAAATACAGAGCTTTACCATTATGCATCAAAGCTGCAATCACTGAATAACATCCTGGAAACAGGGTGAGAATATACATCCAATGTAAAATAAATCAGCTCTCAAAGGGAAAGTAATGTGAAACCATTTTGAAATTTGTGTTAATTTTGCCCTCAGCATGAATTTTACCCCCACATTTACTCACTTTTATTTATTGATGTTATAGGTGGGAACCTTTGAAAAGACAAGAGCCTTTCAGAAGAGAAAAATCAATGTTGTTACAATGGATCCTCACTAACAGCAACAGGGGCACCTCAAAACAGCTCTGGCATTGGAAGGAAGGTTGGCAGTGCTGCGCAATCAGATAAAGCAGTTTTTATTCGCAAGCCAGTTGAAGCAGGTCTCTAACCAGACCAGGGCACAGATGTGTTCTTCTCCTTTAAAATCTCAACTCTTATTTAAGAGAAGGGGATAAAACAGGAAGAGAACCGATAAAGAAATGCTGGTAACTCCACAAGAAATGATGTTTTTTGCCAGAAAGTGTAAAAGTCATTGTTTGCAATCAAGAATTTGTGTTAAAAGGTTTGAGGGGGTGGTTTGCTAATTTTTTTTCCCTCACAACGAAGGATATTTGCAAATCATATCATGCCCGGTGACTGGCATCTCATTATGATGACCTTCACCTCATGTCTGCAAAACTCTGCCACATTTTTTCTGCCAACTTAAACCAAAAAGTCACCCATGCCTGTGAGTACGAGAAGGACCCACAAAGCCTGAGCCAAGACACTCACGCTGTCATCAGAGGTACAATCATGCAAGAGAACCAGTTCCTTTGGGTAACTCACCTTTCCCATATTTCTCTCTCGCCTTCCTCCTCCCTCCCTATCTGATTCAATCCCGTGCTGAAAGGTAATACCATAAAATCCATCTTTTGTTAGCCAGCAGGAGAGCAGCAGTAAACAAATTGAGGACAATAGCACCAGGCATATGGAAAACACTTCAGTTTTACTGAACTACCACATGCAAATCTTTGCCAACAAGAATTCCTGAGTGTTAGAAAAGCCAACCCATATCATGCTTGCTTGTTGTCGAAACAAGCATCCATTTTTGTGGAATGGAAGATCACTTTAGGAGCTCTTAAATGACCGGAAATGATTGTTTTTAAAAGGTGACACTTTAGGCTGGAAAAGTACTAAAAAAGACAGGTTAGGGAACAGCTTGACACTGTCAAGTAGTAGGCCAATAATGACCTCACACATTCCACTTCCAGCAACAGAATCACAGAATCACTTAAGTTGGAAAAGACCTTTAAAGTCATGGAGTCCAACTGTTAACCTAACACTGCCAAGTCCACCACTAAAACATGTTCCTTAACACCACATCTACTTTTCTTTGAAATAGTCTTTCACATCACGGAGACTCTTGGTTGTTTGGCAGATCCCAGCGGAACCCCCATTTCCAGCTGTGGCACCTCCTAGCCTCTTCGTCCCTGCCCACAGCACTTCATGGTGGCTCCTCTCACAACAACATGCCACTGATGAGCAATGATGACCACATGTCCTCTGTCAACGACTGTTCATGGAGCCACGGGCAACAGTCTAGATGGATGACAACGGTAGGTGCCTGAGGTTGGACTTCCCAATGAGGCTATGGCATGGTATCAGAAGCATCAGCAGGACCAGAGAAATCATCCCTCCCCTGTAATCAGCATTGGTGAGGTCACACCTCAAATACTATGTCCAGTTTGGGGGAGCCTTATTACAAAAAGGACATTGAGGCGCTGGAGCGTGTCCAGAGAAGGGTAACAATGATGGTGAAAGGACTGGAGAACAAGTCTTATGAGTACCGGCTGAGGGAACTGGGGTTGTTTAGCCTAGAAAAAAGGAGGCTGAGGGGATACCTTATTGCTGTCTACACCTACCTGAAATGAGGCTGTAGGGAGGAGGGTGCTGGTCTCTTGTCCCAAGTAACAAGTTATAGGATGAGAGGAAATGGCCTCAATTTGTACCAGGTGAGGTTCAGATTAGATATTGGGAAAAAATTGCTTCACAGAAAGGGTTATCAGGCACTGGAATAGGTTACCCAGGGAAGTGGTTGAGTCATCATCCTGTCTTTAAAAGACAGGTAGATGAGATGCTCGGAAATACAGTTTAATAGTGGACAGTTACAGTTCAGCTCAATGATCTCAAAGGTCTTTTCCAACCCAACTATTCTACCATTCTATGGTTTCCTGTGGGTTTTTTTCCAAAGAACAGACGGTTCAGTTTGGTTTCTTAGCCACACTGCAAGCAGACATGGTCCCAGGCTTCTGTGTGTATAAAAGTCTGGGAGATCAGGAGATAGCTTTGGAGTAGTCCCGTGTTGCCCTCTAAGAGGGGCCCTTCCCTAGCGCTGGGGATCCACCACACCCCCCAGGACGGGGTCCCCCACACTGGCCTTGCCCCCCCTCACTGTGCTGCTGCCCACGCTGTGAAGCACCTGTCCCACTCCTACAGCGGAGGCAGCTGCGGGAGGTCTGGGTGTCCCACTCCCAATCCCACGCTGGGGGCAGCTGCGGGAGGACTGGGTGCCCTGCTCCTGCCCTGGGGGCAGTTGATGGAGGGCTGGGTGTCCGGTTCTTTGAGGCAGCTGCAGGAGGGCTGGGTGCCCCACTCCTGCTCCCACACCAGGGGCAGCTGTGGGACAACTGGGTGTCCTGCTCCCACGCCAGGGGCAGCTGTGGGACAACTGGGTGTCCTGCTCCCATGCTAGGGGCAGCTGTGGGACAACTGGGTGTCCTGCTCCCACACCAGGGGCAGCTGTGGGAGGGCTGGGTGCCCCACTCCAGTGCCAGGGGCAGCTGCAGAATTGTTGGCTGCCCTGCTCCCAATCCCACATTGGGTGCAGTTGCGGGAGAGCTGGGTGCCCCACTCCCACTGTGGGGGCAGGTGCAGGGGAGGTGGGTGTCCTGCTCCTAATCCCATGCTGGGAGCAGCTTCGGGAGGGCTGTTTGCCCCAATCCCACACTAGGGGCAGCTGTAGGAGGGCTTTTTGCCCTGCTCTCACCCATGGATCAGCTCAGGGAGGGCTCTTTGCCCCACTCCCACCCATGGATCAGGTGCAGGGGGGCTCTTTGCCCCAATCCCACCCATGGATCAGCTGTGGGACGGTTCTTTGCCCCAATCCCACCCATGGATCAGCTGTGGGATGGCTCTTTGCCCCAATCCCACCCATGGATCAGCTGCGGGACGGTTCTTTGCCCCATTTCCACGCATGGATCAGCTGCGGGAGGGCTCTTTGCCCCACTCCCATCCATGGATCAACTGCGGGAGGGCTCTTTGCCCCAATCCCACCCATGGATCAGCTGGAGGAGGGCTCTGCCCCAATCCCACCCATGGATCAGCTGCGGGAGGGCTCTTTGCCCCAATCCCACCCATGGATCAGCTGCTGGAGGGCTCTTTGCCCCAATCCCACCCATGGATCAGCTGCTGGAGGGCTCTTTGCCCCGCTTCCACGCATGGATCAGCTGCGGGAGGCCTCTTTGCCCCGTTTCCACGCATGGATCAGCTGCGGGAGGGCTCTTGGCCCCGCTCCCACCCATGGATCAGCTGCGGGAGGGCTCTTGGCCCCGCTCCCACCCATGGATCAGCTGCGGGAGGGCTCTTGGCCCCGTTTCCACGCATGGATCAGCTGCGGGAGGGCTCTTGGCCCCGCTCCCGCGCCGAGCGCAGCTGCGGGAGGGCTGTCGGGACTCCGGGCGGGCAGCCCCGCAGCGGTGCCGCCTCTCTCTGCGCCGGGACCACCCAAAGCACCGCCTTTCCCACCTCCTCCTTCCCTTCCCCCGCCCCTGCCGGGCTCGGCGCCGGCCGGAGCGCGGGTACCCCGCGATGGAGCCGCCGGGGCAGCCCCAGGAGCCGCCGCGCCCGCGCTCGCACACGGTCACCACCACCAGCAGCTCCTTCACCGCCAACCTTTCGGGCAGCTCCAGCACCCTCGCCTACGACAGGGAGTTCCTGAGGACCGTGCCCGGGCTCCTCATGGTGACCGAGATCGTGAGTGACCGCGGGGAAGCGGCGGCATAGGGGAGCGAGGAGGGGCCGGGGGGGTTTGGGGTGCCATTCGTGGCAAAAAAAAATGTGGAATATCTTTGATTTCAGCTAACGTAAAGTTTCATCTAAGTACCTGTATTTACAGAATGTCCTTCTGATACCGTATTCTCTTTAAAACAGTACTTTTTCCACACACCGCTCGTTCTTTGGAGGTGATAACATCTTGTGAGAAGTATGGTCTGTGCGGAACTATGTGTTCTTCTGTGAGCACCTCTGTTTGCAGCCTTTCTCTGTCTCGAATGCAAGGTCAGGCAGAGCTGGAGCCAGCTCCAAATTAACAGGAGTTTTGGCTATGGCAAAGTTTCCTAATAACATTGAAATTAGACCTTGGAAAGTAATCAAACGTGCATAAGATTTCTGGGAGAACCTATACATATTCACCTGGGTGGGAAATATGTTCTGTAACAGGCTCTTATCTCACTGCACATGACTGATGGAGATTGCTCCCTCGGGTTGCCCAGCCCTGATAAAGGATGCTTGCTTTCTAAAACGAGTCTTAGAGAGTTTATTTGCTGGCATTTTTCAGGATCACACAGTTCATCACCCTGTGTGCCTTCCATGGGTCTGTACCGGCAGGTGAAGCAGCAGGAAGGGATGGCTTGGAAAGAAGAGCAGCTCCCCCTTGGAAGCTATCGACACATGCCAAAGTGATACAGGGCACACGTGGTTCATTTACTTCTCTCATGGGATTTGCAGTATTGTCAGCTCTCGTAGCAGAAAAATTAGCTTTGGCACACCGGGAACTGATTTTTGGAGGCATTTCTTTAACTACAGTGGTTGTATAGGTTTATCATAGAATAGTTTGGGTTGGAAGGGACCTTAAACCCCCTCCAGTTCCATCCCACCTGCCATGGGCAGGGACACCTCCCTCCAGATCAGGCTGCCCAAGGCCCTATCCAACTCGGCCCTTGGAACACCTCCAGGGATGGAGCATCCACAACTTCCCTGGCAACCTGTGCCAGTGCCTCACCACCCTCATCGTGAAGAGTTTCTTCCTAATGTCTGATCTAAATCTTCTAATTTAAAGCCATTGTACTTCATAGTGCACACATGACCATAACATGAAAGGTAATTATGCAGCTTATCTTTATTTTGTAGGTCAATAAAGTCATTTCCTTATGCTCTTAGCAAGTAGGTATGTCTGTGCAGAGCAGAGCAGGGTATAAGCTAACACCTCTTGGGTTTAGTGGTGAGGGTTTTTTTTTGCAGGTATTTGATAAGGTGTAAACAAAATAGTGCGTTTAAGTCTGCTCATCTGCACTGTATTTAAGTTGGGGCAAACAGCCCTAAGTTCCTTTTTTCTTGTATTACGTTTTGCTTGTGCTGTAAGGATTAACTTATCTGACTAGATTAATTTTCAAGGCTTGAAAACATTGTGCTTCACCAAAGCAGTGGAATGACTGTTGGCTTTGCTAACTTCAAAGTGAAAATAACCAAGCGAAGCTTGAGGCTTACATGAGCTGGCAATGTGAGCTTGCAGCCCAGAAGGCCAAACATATCCTGGGCTGCGTCAGACGAAGTGTGACCAGCGGGTTGAGAGACATGAACAACCCCCTCTACTCTGCTCTCGTGAGACCTCACCTGGAGTACCACGTTCAGTTCTGGAGACCTCAGGACAGGAAGGACCTGGATCTGTTAGAGTGAGTCTAGTGGAGTGCCATGGAGATGATCAGAGGGCTGGTGCCCCTCCCCTATGAGGACAGGCTGAGAGTTGGGGTTATTCAGCCTTGTGAAGAGAACGGTCCAGGCAGACCTTAGAGCAGCCTTCCAGTACTTAAAGGGGACCTACAGGAAAGATTGGGAGGGGCTCTTTATCAGGGAGTGCAGTGACAGGAGGAGGGGTAACAGTTTTAAGCTGAAAGAGGAGATTTAAATGAGGAAGAAATTTTTTACTGTGAGGGTGCTGAGGCACTGAAACGGGCTGCCCAGGGATGAATGCCCCATCCCTGGAGGTGTTCAAAGCCAGGTTGGATGAGGGTTTGAGCAACCTGGTCTAGTGGAAAGTGTCTCCCTTCATGGCAGGGGGTTTGGAACTGGTTGGTCTTTAAGGTCCCTTCTGACCCAAACTATTCTAAGTTTCTATGACCTCTGGCAGGAACAGTGCCGTTGGGTTGGAGAGAGGATGTGCATTGAGATGCCAGCTGATGATGTGGGCGAGTAGTGGTGAGGATGTAAAGTCAGAGCCCACTACCAGCTGGTACCTCATATGCCGGCATGATTGGTAGTTCTGGCGATCTTTAGTAGACAGGTGATTGTAGGCTTGATTCATTTGTTAAATACAGGGCATGCTTCACTGCCAGTGTTGCGGTAGATCTGTGAATAAAGAAGTCAGTTTGTGAAAGAAAAGCTGCTTTATTTTCCATTCTTTTTCAGTTACTAATTACAACAGAATTATGAACCTTTCTTGTACTTTATTTGAAGAGTGATCTCACTGTTAGAGAGGTGCCTAAGGCATTTCCCAAGCCCTGTTGGAATGTTGTATATTCAGCCTGACTTCGGATACCGCATTAGCTGCAGTTGCATTGAGCTACATGGCCACAGGGCACGGACAGGCTCTTGCTGACTCTTTGTTGGAAGTGTGCTTTCTAGTTGTGTTGACAGGTGATGATATTTGTGTAGCTCACCTTTCTAAACAGAGCGATGGTGGTTTTTAGTAGGACTTTGTTTTCTGTCAGCCATTTCTGATTCCTACAATAATTATAAAATCATTCTTCAGACACCATTTTGAGATGCTAGAGTCCATTAATATTGACATTTAGAGCTAGCTTTGCTTTAAGTTTCACAAGCACTTGAGAACACATTTACCAGCTTCAGAAAGAACCTCAGTGCTACCTGACTTTGTAGGCTAATTTGGACATGTGTCTGCACTACAGACTTCCATAGATATGTATTTTTATTGATCAACAGTGTGAAGATGTGAAGTACCTGGCCAACTCAAAGGAGCCAACAGAAGTCTCTAACGTAGATGAACTTATACTGGTTTGTGATGATGTACTCAAGAGAATGGAGTACAATGTTTAAGATGAAGTTGAAAACATTAAGGCAAGCCCTACAGCAGTAGAGTATTGGTAGATAGTGTCCTTGAGGAAATACTTCTGGCTCTTAACTGCACTCATTTTCGAGCTGGTAGAGTAGCTGTTCTTTATACATATGTGTCTATATATGTTTGGCATTGGGTTTTGGTCAGACCTTTCCTACTAGTTCTGTATTTTCTTTTTTTTTTTTTTTTCCCTGAGAGAAAATATATTTTAAGAGAGCATGACTAACTTTACACAAGATCACTATTTCAAAATTGACTGTGCATATTCAGCAGAAGTGGAGTTGTGTGCCCTAAATCAGTCATCATGCCTGTTCTGATCATCCTTTGTGGATATGAGTTGTGGCTTGCCTGCACTGATTGGCCATTCAGGATATTTCTGACCCTCAGTACTGATCCCCCAGCTCACAGCATGATCCTTCTGCTAAGGATTTGCAAACCTCTGACTGATGTCTGAATTATGTGTCTGTATTTCAGTCTCAAGGGTTTGCAGCCTATAAGACAACTTTCAGTGTAAGCACCAAGCTCTGAATTGTGGCCGCTGTGTTTCAGAGCATGCCTTTGCTTCTGCTGCCCCTGCCCTGGAGACACCTGCAAGATGGACAGGGGAAGAGGACTGGTTTTAGTAATATCTATTATCACTGTAGCTACTCATCTGCCAGACTCCGTGTTCATTGGGACACGATGTTAAAGCTAAACTAGGGTTGTTAGACAACAGCGATGAGTGTTCTGAGGGTTTGCACTGTGAGGCTGCATAAAAATTTGATTATTCACGCTGTCAGTCAGCGAACTGCATGTGACCAAGGAGGAGTGCAGTCTGTGACTCCTGGCTTTGAAACTGTAGCTCCCTTCTCTGTACAGGCAAAGGGCAAATCTGTGTTATTCTTCAACCAAAGACAATGGAAAAGCTCAAAGTTACCGCATAAACTAAACCTTTCAGTCCCTTAAATCAAGGACCTGGATTGGGTTTTGCTTTTATCTCCCTAATTTGGATGCTGTGAAGATGAATTAATTGCTGTGTGGATTTCTACATGTGCTAGTAACCAGCCTGCCTCTGTGCTGAGGCTGTGGTTTAGTGGCACAGAAAATTCAGCTTAACATCTCCTCCTAAAAGATTCTTTGCAGTGCTACAAAACACTGGTCAGCTATTAACTCAGTCTGCAGTTTCCAATTTGTTCAAAATGAGTTAGCTTTATAAAGATGGGTTTTGTAACGGATCAGGTATTTTCTGTCCTTTACGTAGCTGCTTTAAAGCCTTTAAATCTGCAATGAGGTAGACTGTGCATATTCGGAAGTAATGGAGTCACGTACCCAAACCTGGTTCAGCCTAATTTTGTAAAGCCATTTGATCTAGCACTGCACACGTCTACTATGAACGAACACAGAACTGCAGTGTGAAATGCAGGCTAAATTATCTGGTGCTGACAGATTTCCATTGCCTTCTACATTTGCCTCTGTGACCAGAGAGCATGCAAGGTTTCCTGCCACTTACTGGGAAACAACTGGGGTCAGTTTATTTCAGTCCAAAGAGCAAAATAGAAAATACCACTGGATTTCTGACGGAGGCCTTTGGGAACTGGCATATAAGACAGCTTTGGTGTGTGGAAACTTATCTAAATTACTTATAAAAAGAAGTGATGAATCTTACAGAACAGGTCAGGGGCTTCTGCCTCGGGAGATGTGGATTTACTGACCTTAGTTGGCCAGTGACTACTGACAATGAATTAATCTGTGTCTCTGTCTTCTCCAAATGACTTCTCTGTTCATAGAATATGGATATAAATCTTTGTAAGGCACTCTGAGGTCTGTTGGCGAAAAGTAGTATGTAAGGCATAAACAACGTTATATAAAGTCTTTAATCCAGGTGTTGGTCACCTGAGTTGACACTGTAGTAAAAATATCTCCTATAGAAGATAATTGATGCTTATTCCTATAGTGTGCACATACAGACACACACCCTGGAGGATTTTTATTTTCAAAAGAAGCAAGTGTAGCAATTTCCAGAGGTGTCTTCTGAGTGGGTTTTTTTTCTGTACAATGATGGTCTAGAAAGACTATATATTTGTCTTTCTCGGAATTTTATGGCCAAGATAAATGGTGGCTAGTGATACCTTCTCAGAGCTTTAAATCAGCTTCTCAAGTCGAGCATTATGGATCACTTTGCAGAGGTGGAGAGTTTTGTGGTTGCTATGGAGATACTTATAAAAATATTTACTTTCTAGCAGAATGGCATTGATTACTTCAGATTGTTGCCTCACACCAGTATGTTGCTAGATACAGTCTCTCATAAAACTTTCCCTACTAATTTTAACGCTTGTGACAACCATTTATCTTTAATAAAACCACATACTACATAGTTTGGAAAGGTTTGGGAAGTTATGCTGCTGCTGCAAGTAAAAGCTTGTGATGGTATAAATTTTAGTATATAGTAATTACAGTTGTATTTCTTTGTGCATGCAGATTATTCTTTGAGTGAAATGCCCAGAATAAGATATGTATTTGAAATAGAAGCCTGAGAGGAGGTTATTTACATTATTGGCACCACATAGAATTAGAGTTTGAAATTACATTTATGGACAATAAAAATAGTTTTGATCATTATTTCATTATTCTTCAAACGTGAGACCTTTGAAGGCTTAATTGAGAAAAGAAATATTGTTGAATTTATTTAGTCTGGTAGAGTGGTGAGCCAGAAAAAAAGTAAATAGATGCTGAAAGTTATGGCAGATTTAAGAGGTTACCAAAACCAGAACAACTGAACATGTTGAAATATTTTTTCAATAGGCTTTCTCCCCAACTTTTTTTTGTAGAAGAGGTGCATCAAAATCTACAGATATTCAGGTCTTGAATTAAGTTAGCAATAAAATCATATAAATGTTAATAAAAACAGAAATAATACAATTGGACCATCTACTTATGACAAAGCTAAAAGACGAAAATTGTATTTAATTTTTTAAATCTCTCCTTGCATTTAGCTTTTTGTTTTAGTCTTATGCCCTCTCTGACTGCAGGTCAGAGTTTTGTGTATAGATCCCATACTCCTCCTGCACCCACAGTTCTTGAAGAGCCCTCAGAAACACAGAAGGAGTTTCACAAGGCCCCCTTCCTCACCTGAGTAGCAGCAAGACTTTTTCTTCTAACAGGAGCTGTAGATATTTTTTTTCTGTTTGTGTTTTTTTTCTGATAATGTGATTTTCACTCCAGTTGTAGCAATTCTTCTTGCATGAAGTTGACAACACTGAGGCACCTTCTGATGTGTTAAAGGAGTGCTTTGCCTAGAGGAGATATATGTAAGCATGGTCTTAAAACAATTCACTTTGAATTACTGAGTGAAAAGAAGTATTCTGTACTAGTCAGTCACTTCACATAGTAGCTTCATCTTCCTGGGCATGAGTGAAAAAAACCACATAATGCAAAGCACATACTCTCCTTTTCTCTTGATCAGACAAAACTCATCGAAGTCAAGTTTCACTTCTCTCTTTTTTAGGTGCCATTGTTCTTCGTGTAACTGTCCTTCTTGTAGTGGATACATGCATCTATATGATTTTCATCTTCCTCTGGGATTATATTGTTGTTTAAAGTTCTGTTTCCTTAAAGGTCGTTGGTTTCCTGGACAAGATCAGGGTGTTTCCTTGGGAAGAGAGAACTGTTTAGGTGACACAAGAAAACAGAAGCTTTGGGAAATATTGGCTGGAATATGCTCCAAGTGCAGATAGAAAAAGTATTAGGACTGACATGGCAAGAGGGTGAAAATGACTCTCAGACTAAAAGCAAATATTTTACAAAAGGTCAAAAATGCAAAATATTCTCAATACCTCAAGGTTAAGGTGGAATATGTATGAAATGTCATTATCTCTTCATGAGAAGAGTGCTTTAAAGACATACTTAAACATCAATGTTGTTCTTAGGTGGATAGTGAATATAATTCCTTCTGCCTGCCCCCTCCTCAACCCTAGAAAACAATTTCTTTCTATTATACCTACAAAAATTCTTATGTAACGCATAGCTAGTTTTAAATAATATTTTTAGCCTCCGGTAGCCTGTGTCTATATGTTGGTGAAATATGCAGTTCTCCTATTATTCTTAATGGAATAGATACAACTTCCTAGGTTGTTAGCTCTAGCGTGATGCTGTGGCTGGGTGTGTGACTCATGAGAATGAGTGCTGAGGCTAAAACTATCATAGTCTGAGGACAAAGGTTGAGGATATAGTTGGAAAGAGATAGGAGTGCATCCCTGAAAACTTCCTTTTCCTAGCTATGCCAGCTGATTCAATATAGATCATTATGGAAGCTATGGAAGACATTTGGTGGTTGGTTGGTTTGTTTCATTTGGGTTTTTTGTGTTGGTTTGGTTGTTATTGTTTCCCCCAGAAGTCCCACATCTCTGTGTAATTGAACTATGGGAACTGAATTGCTTGTAAAGGCAGTCGTATTGTCAGATACAGCAAATGATGGAAATACTTAATGCTGCATTTTGTCCTGAGATGAACACAAATCCTGAACTTGGCCGTGTCTTTTTAATCTGTGATTGTTGGTTTGTTGGATTTTTTCCTCCCATCATATTACACTGTTTTTTTCGTCTTTCTACGCTGGGATTCCGCCCTTCTCCTTGTAATGATTTATTACATACTGTTAAGATCTCAAATTAGAGGATCTTAAAGTTGTGTATGCCTATCTAAAAAAAAACCAAACATTTTCCGTGCCAGGTATGATGAAGAGGTGCATATGCTGGCAGTGTAGTAAGAACGTGAGCAGGGGAAGGATGAAGACAAAAAGGTTGATTGACTATGACTCACACAGAACTCTTACAAAATCATAAATGGTCCTCAAGTTTCTGATTTTGAATCTTAACCATTAACCAAGTGTTTCTTGCACAGCAAGAGGAGATGCCTTTCACTCCCTGCCCTAGGATGCTGCATACCTGGGGAGCCTGCAGATTATCTGCTCTGTCCTGTGTCCCGCATTGACTGCGTAGCAGCAACAGGCAGGATTAGAACAGTGGTGGCTCAAGGATTCTTCTTAAAAATGGAATTCTCAAACCCACAGAAAAATTCTCTTAGGGATGCTGAGCCCTTCTGAATAGAAAGCATAGAGGGAATTACAATGTACTGCTCTTGTTGTTCAGCTTGCTGTTCTTTCCTCTTCTCTCCTGGGAATAATAGCAAGATGATAGAGTCGGTTTCTAACGTCTCTGCTTTTACGCATGTAGAGATATATATGTATGTATTTTTTAGCTTGGTTTTTCTTTTGGATAAAGTACATACTGTAACAGTGTGATATTTCTGCACTGGCTCCTTTTCAAATTCCAGGAAAGCAGTAGAAAGTCAGTCCTCGCAGAGAGGACCAAGCCCTCTTTTTTAGGGTCAAATAGCAAATACATTTTAACATCCATCAAACCTTTGGCAAGGTAGTTCTGCTCATGTGGCCTGAGACTGTTCCCTTGGAAGCCGCTGGCACAGCTTCACCTGCCTCTGAAGGGCAGCTCAGGTGTAAAACTGGTAGAACTCCAGTGAAGAGAGACTGAGTAAGGAAATAATCAAGTCACTGCTTTCTGTAGTAGCTAGGTCTGGCCTAAGGAAGGTTTGGTGTTAAGCTTATGTTAGTGAACTGGAAGAGGCTGGGGTCTTGGTTCCACGTTCATTAATACTGGATCCAGGCTTTGCCAGGTCACTTTGCTACACAGACTTGGATCAAACCTGGGTGTGACTGAGGTTTTGCCAAGTTAGAGCACAATATTGAGTATTTACACTGTTCACTTTTGCAAGGTGTGGGTCTGCAGATGATGATGATGCAACTACAAATTCACTGAGACAAAATTCTTCAAAGCAAAATAAAAACAATTTCAACAAATTTGGATCACTAGAGGGATGCTGTCCCAGCAGTTTGTTCTGCACAGCTAAAATGTTTTTGGGCCAATATTAGATGAGCTCAAACCATATTTTGTAGAACTGAGGTGAACTAAGTAAGCAAGGTAACAATCAGGAAGATGTTGTTAGTCTTTGCTTATATCATAATTTAGTTACAAGGAGTAAATATATTGAAAAAAGCTAAGTAGGACTGGGAAGAGGCCATATGGGGAAAGCAGCTTCTCTGATCACACTCGGGTAATTGCTGCTTGTGTTTAGCTGATGGCCTGATGTGCACAGCTTGAAAGGAAACCTGTCAAGAAGCTCTGCTTCATATCTGAAAACAAGACTGGTTTGTATCATCAGCTTTAAATGTGGCTGCTATGTCCAGGCCTGGATTTAAATATATCAAAGCTGACACTGTTTCACAAAGGTTCCATTTATTTAGCTGTAGGCTGTACAGCTGCTAACAGGGTTCCTTCCCCCCGCCCCCCCATTTGTGTATGTACACGGTGATAACATTAAAGAATCCCTTTAATATATATTTTAGCATTTGTTGTCTTCGTTCAACAGTAGTGCTCTTCCCCAGGCTGTAGCTGCTGCAGCAGGTAATAGCTGAATGTGGCAGCGCAGTTTTGAAAGGAGTGTGAGGAACTGTAGGAGGAGTGTAAAAAACGGAGACACAAAGTGTTGCAGGCAGGAATTAAGCATTTACAGGCAGGGGAACAGGCGAAAAAAAGCCTCCAACAAAAGGAAATCCTCTGCGATCTATCTTTAAAATGACACTTCAACTGATAAAATCAGCTTTGGTTGTCTCCAACTGGAAACAGCCACCGTAGGGCAGACTCTGAAAAGGATCAGGTGAGGGTGAACCTGTGGTTCACTGCCTGCTGCTACTGCTGTAGATTGGAAAGCATAAACAAATACATAATTGTCCTTTACAGGATCAGAGCACAACTGTGATGCATGCTGGGGAGGCTGGTGCTTTTATTCAGTCCTTAGAGAGGAAAAAAACACCTGAAAATTACAGCATCTGCATTGATTTGTTTTTGATTTAATTTCTGAACCATGATGTAGCTTGCTGCCAGTAATATCACATGCTGTTTCAAAGCTAATTGCTTCCTTGGAAAATCTGATTTTTTGTCTTCTGCTTGCACTACAGTGTTCCTATAGGATGCTAGATAAGGCAAGTAAGCCTGGAATTTCAGCGTGCTTGCTTTTATCTTTGTTTTCAGGATCTGCAAATTCGGGTCTGAGGTGCAAAAGAAATGATTATTCGCAGTTGTAGCTGAAGTCAGTAGGAGCTATGTTCTGAAGAGGCACAATGTTAAGTGGTGTGGGGAAAGAGTTTTCTGGTGACACTTAGCAGGAATTTTGACCTTAATTTTAGTGCACTGTCTGTGCAATTGGGATATCATACTTCTTTATCTCACCAAGATGTGTTTAATAGTTTACCAGTGACCTGTGAGAGAACTGGGATAACAAAGCATTTCCAAACAGCCCAACATGGATACAACACCCTGAGTTGCAGGCTGGGAACAAGTCTACAGGTTTCACAAGCAAACAAGGAGAAAGCAAAATAGTGGAAAGGCGTTAATTCTGAAGAAGGCTCTCTGTTCTGTTGCTGCATGCAGGTGGTGGTGTGGAGAGGGGGAGAGTATGTGCTAGTGTCAATACTGACTATACAATAATGTTTACTTAACTAATGACATAAATAAGGTATGTGAAGAACTTGCATACTTAATGGAAAGTATTTCAACATATGTTTATGCTTGTCTATCTCCTGGACACTCTTGTGCCTCTTTGTCATAAGTCCTATCTTTCCAGCTCTTTTAGTTGTGGAAGTTTTTTTGTCCTTTCATTCCTTCAAGCCTTCCTTGCTCACCAGCTCAGGGCAACTTGCAGGCAGCCTGTTTTTGCACAGTCTTAATCCAGACTGCTCTTCTTCAGGCTTGACACAGATAATCAACATAGAAGAAGAAGAATTTGGCAAAATGGAGTCTTTGGAGATGAAAGTGTGAGGCAACGGAAAGAACAGGCTCTGCTCAGTATAAGATATTCATCTTTAATGGTTTCAGAAAACTGTAGATGGACAAAATGATGAAAAATACTGTAGTGTTTCAGAAGACTATTTGAAATATTATAGTAATACAGTGATTTAGGTGCTTTTGGGGTGAATATTGTGATACGCCAGGTTCTTATATTGCAGCAGGTGCTTTCTTTTAAATAAACAAACGCTTTTGTCTGATCCATAGGCATAGAGCACGTTGGACGGACTTGGTTTTTTGTCAAACCTACCACTGTCTAGTCATGACCGCAATGAAAGACTTTGGAAAAAGGCTGAAAAGTTCCGTAGGAGAAATTTGAAATACACGGAAAAACAGGATCTTGGGATTTGTGATTTATATTTCAAAGCTTCACCATTTGTGTAAGCCCTGTTCATTGGACTGTGTGATTCAGTTACAACAGTTATTTACTATGATGGATTGCCAGTTGGCCTCTACAATGAAAATATTTCTCCTTCCCTGTGGTATTACTAAGTTGTAGCACAGTACAAATAAATACATTATTTGTGTTCTTCTTTTCTTCTCCAAATACACAAGAGTTTGGCTAATATCAGAGACTGGTTGCTATATAAAATTCCTACTGGACAGAAAGATAGTTATTGAGAAACTACTGTATTTAGTTTCAGAAAACCATAATCCTTATTTTACTGCTTTGAGTGGATTCTTGCATTAATGACAGTTGACTTTAAAAGGCAGTGTGTGCAAGAGGAAAGTAATGACCTACTTGAAGAGATGGCTTCTCTTGTGATGTGTTTTTTGTTTGAGTTACAACATCCATCTGAAGATATAGAAGACCAGTTTAGAACATATTACACAGGCTGAAAGAACTATAATTTAATAATGGGACTTACTAGAACTGGAATAATTATAAATGGGGAAAATTCTTTAAATATACCAAATGAAGCAATGAAGATGCAATTAGTAACATAAAAAATTGTTTGTCTTCTCAGGAAAGAGGGTAGAAATATTAGCCAAGACAATAAAGTTTCTAAACATTTTGTTCAAACCTGCATTTTCTTTTAGACTTCGGCAATCTTGAAACATGAGCAGACACTT
The DNA here is from genome assembly GCF_017976375.1 of Cuculus canorus. Lineage (NCBI taxonomy): Eukaryota > Metazoa > Chordata > Aves > Cuculiformes > Cuculidae > Cuculus > Cuculus canorus. Next base: position 117,928,167 of record NC_071402.1, read on the forward strand.
GTACAAGAAATTGACATTCTCTTTATGCAGTAACAGAGGACTATCTGGGAAATGTTTGCCTGAAGTAAATAAGTCAAGATAATGTGTTAAAGGTGAGATGGGGTCTCTTAGAGTGTTTTACAAAGTGAAGTTAAAATTAAACAGAGTACATAGCAACAAATGAAATGGAATTCTCTAAGCTTGGTTACATCTAATTTTCACTTTCTTATTAAGTTTAACAGTGGAATGCTAGCCTCAAAAAAAACCCCAAAACCCAAACCAACCTCCATCTGAAGTAGTTTTCACTTTAAAACCCAAGATTATTTCAAAATGCCTCTTCAATTTAGATCTCAATTAAATAAAAAAAAAGGTAGAGAAGTGCATTTTAAAAGAATGCATAATTTTGACTCATGATGTAAGATTTACATAGACGGTGTACACAAACCAGAAGATAAAACCGAGAAGAGGTGCAAATAGAGCCCAGAGGAGATGATAGGAATGAAATCAGACTAAGATTTCATGTACACAAACAGTATTGTTATGAAGAGATGGTTATAATGAATCGGGTTTTGATACTGTAAAACCTGTTGCAAATTGCCCATTGACTTCGGTCATCCCGACATATCCGCACATGAAATAAAAAGAACAAGAAAGTCTTCCTACTGAGAAGGCTGTGCACGCTAATTGGCACTTATATTGTTCGTCAGGCTCTTAAAGATCAGCAGGTCCTTTCCGATAGTCGTTTCCTATCCACTTGTTTGCCTTTGGTAAAGGGGTGGTTCTGTTGTTCCTTCCGCTCAGTGCTAAAGAAAAGTGTATGCCCAGATACTTTCCCCATTTGTTTCATTTGCCAGCTCTGAGGATTAGACTAATAAAAGACATTACCTCCCGTAAGACCTTTCCTCTCCAATACCCCTATGTGGATGGAGTACTTGCTGTCAAATTAGACTGAGATTAGGAGGACCGTAATTAACACTTTTTTTTTTTTGTGTTGACCTACTGTGCTAAAAGTGACTTTGGTAAAATTAAAAGCACAGTTAACCCGCTTGTTACCAAGATTCCCCTCAATGTGCTACCAGTTTGTTTACCAGTTTCATGCGTGCAGTTTCTCTGGCTTGAACAGAGTAGCTGATAGATGATAAAATGGGGAGCTGTGTAGACCCATTCCTCAAGCATACCCTTTTATAAAACAAATATCTAATTTACATATTTCTATAAAGTTCCCTGTAGTCATGTATCCCACAGTACAAGTAGATATCTTATTTCGTGATATTGCATTAGCCATTTTGTTACACCCACATTGTGGTAACTTCATGATACTGTTAAATCCTAGATGTCAAAACAACTCAACGTCACAAATGTCAATCTAAACATGTTCTTCAGTCCAACAAATGAGTCTGTCCTATGGCTGTCCTGCCTTATCACTAGATTACTAAATGACATATGCTGTCTCCTGCATCAAAGGCAAATTGCTGTGCATGCTGTGTTCTTCCTTTTCACTTTGTGTGAACTAGAAAAGCTCCCACCTAGTCATGTCTTTCAGTGACCTAATTCCTTTCTGCTTTCTTGGTTTTACTTGCTAAGACCTGTGATATTGTTGGCAGTAAGAAGTTATGTTACAAGTCTCCGTGTTTGAGTGCAGTTCATGATAGCAAGCTTGAGTTTTCACTGTGTGTTGATTTGAGCATTTTGATGCAGGAATAGTTGGTAGCTTGAAGAAAGGGGTTCCTGCAAAATACTGCTTTTGCAGTCGTATTGTTTGAGTCCTCTAAAGAATTTTGCCTATTTGATTTTAATTTTCCCTCTTTGATTTGAAACTAGTCATATCATGCTTTGGAGGGAAAAAAATGTACTAAATATCTCTGACTGAACGCAGACTTTTTAAACAAAAAGCCGCCAAAGACAGACTTCCCTTCCCCCCTCAGTGGGAAAACAGGAACTTCTGAGCGGGAGGTAAATAGCTGAAATACTGAACAAAGAGTATTTGAACAAAGACTGGTAACACCTCTTAATTCTAGCTGCCCTATTGTCATTCTAGGAAAGAAAATACTGGGCAGAAGCAAGCTGTGATCCAAATCTGAGGAAGGAGAAAGGGAAGAGGTGTGGAAGTTAGCCAAGTAAATATAACTTAGTTGGTCGTGTATATTGTGGATGGTGTAATATAAACAGAACTACAGGAAAAGGCTTGGGTTTTTCAGAAGAACCACTTGGGTGAGAAGGGCCCCTGCTGCTAGAGCAGAGCATGCCCTCAGCCTGTAGCGCTCATCTCCTTGGCTTTTGTTACCTTACCTAGAGCTCTCCTCCTTATAACTTCTGGGTGTTTGCTGCATCACTTGCCGCTAATGAATCGCAGCTCAGATGCAGATAGCCTTCAACAAAGTTGGTCACTGCATTTTTGGATGTTGGTACTGCCAGCTGCCTGCTCAATCAGGTTGTGGCCGCCTTCACTGAACCAGCAACTGACTCGGTCACGGTTCCTGTCACCTTAAACCATACTGAACTGTGACCCGAGCGCTGCACAGGCAGTTGACTGGTAAGCAGTTGTAGATTTGGTGCTGAAGGCTGATGAGGTCGGTGCTGAAGGCTGATGAGGTCACTGCTGTCTAAGTTATCTGCCTTACTCCTTTGTCAGTGGCTAATGGTGTGGTAGTCTTGTCCTCTCTTTTCACAGTTTAGTCTATGCCTATGCATGAGACTGTGCCCTTAGACAGAGCTGGTATCCTGATCTGCTGACTCACCTTCTGTAATGCAGGGGGTGGCAAGAGGTTAGGGGGGATGGAGAGCAAGCAGTGCTTATATTTTAGACCAATATTTTGATCTCATGCTGAGAATATTTGTCCAAATCTTAAGACAGAATGCTAGCCTGTGCCGGGACTGTGGGACACTTTAAGTAAGGGCCCTGTTGCACTAGGACAACAGATGATGGTTTTAAAGTAAAAGAGGGTAGATTTGGCCTAGATCTAAGGAAGAATTATTTTTTTTATAGTGAGGTTGGTAAAAAGCTTGCATGGAGAGGTGGTAGATGCCCCATCCCTGGAAACGTTCAAGGTTAGGTTGGATGGGGCTCTGAGCAACCTGATTGGGTTGAAGATGTCCCTCCTTATTGCACGGGAGGTTGGACTAGATGACCTTCAATGGTCCCTTCCAACACAAACTATTTGATGATTCTATGGTATGTTTGGAGGTGATACCAGTTTTCAGGCTAACAACATGCTTGTCTCCCAGAGGAAAGAGGAGCTAGGGGAATGTGTGGGAATTGCCTTTCCACTAGGAAGTGTAATTGCTTTAACACTTCTCATTCGAGCATGGGATATTCACTAATCTGTAGTAATCTCTGTAGTCTGCAACAGTTCTGACATCTGTGAACTGTATTGGAAAATCAGCTTTAGAGAGAGAAATGAAATTGAGTATGGTTGAAAACCCAAAATCTATCAACTGTGTTGTGGGGACAGCAAAGCATAAGTGCATGCAGTGCGAGCAGCTTAGAAGGACTTGTTCCTGCTTGTTTCTTGATTTTTTTTCTATGTTTATGTATTAGTACGGTAGGCAAACACAGAAGTTCTGATTTCAGGCTGGTAGCTCTTAAATGCAGGCAGCTGAAAAGGTCTCTATGCCTTGCTGTTCAGTGCATTCACAGTCCAGTATACGGTGATAACCGAGGCCAGTGGTTTGTTTACCTCAGACACACAGAGCAGTGGAGCGCAGTCATTCAGGAGCAGCTTTGTATGCAGTCATCCTTGCAGGGCAGCAGCCTCTGGCAGAAAAGCCGAGCAGACATCTGAGGGATGTTAAATAGTTTCTGGTCACTTATTTAAATCTGAATAAACCAATGTCTTCAGGTCCTGAAATATTGTTTCTTGATTAGAGACTTTTTTTTTCCTTGTACTGGAAAGCTGACAGTCGGAGCCAGTTGTTCTGTTCTATGTTTACACAAGACCCATTGAAGCAGTTGGAGGGCATTATACCCTGCCTCACACACAGGAATACATACTGAATTTATGACTTTGGTAGTTTGAATTTCAAGTGTTGGGTATCCCATGGAGCTTTTGACTTTGTTCTCTTCTGTTGCATGCACCACTTGAGTATTTATTATGGAGAGCAGATAGGCTGTGGGATGTCCTTCAGGCTTGTGGACTTTTTTTTCTTCAGAACCTTAAAAATTTAGCTATGAAGCACTGTAACAAAGACTTCTCTGAAAGCATGATTGAACTGCAGTGTCTTTTTGCATGCTTGTCCCACTAATTGTCTTCCTTTGGCATTAATACTTTCACTTCCATAGAATTCTTCATCTTAAAGTTGCTTTTGTACCCTTAACTTCTCTGCAAGCATTAATTATGAGACAGTAGTAACATTTAAATAGTTTTCTATTAAAAGCTTAATCCTGGATTTGCGTTGGTCCCGATTCCTTGAAGATAAATACTTTCTTCTACTACCATGAAAAGAAAAAAAGAGAAAGATAAAAACGAGAGGAGCATAGCTTTTTGTCAGGAGCAATGTTAGTGTTTATGATTATCTCTTGTTCAGTTGTGTTTTGTCAACAATTTTAAATACAGCTCTTAGTACAAAGTTATCTTTGATATATCAGTGACAGACAGGAGTTTTCAGAGAAGGACATGATTGGAAACTGACCTTAGACAAATTCAGATGAGAAGCAAGGCTGAGGGTTTTTTTTTAACAGTGAGAGTAAAAGGCATTATGGCAGCTTATTTAGAGACAAGATGAATCTTACCATTGCAGTGTCTGTGCCAAGATGTCATCTCTTTCCACAAAGCATGTTGTATATTGTAATCTTTATACCATTGCCCGCTTGGCCAAAATGAGCCTTTCTGACACAAAACCTCCAGAAAAGCATGTGCAAATGTTAAATACTTATAGGCATGCTGTTTGTTCTTGTTAATGCAAATGTATTCAGGAAGGAAAACAATTTTGCCAGAGAAGGGAAAAGATTTTTCAGTGAGGCACTTCCACAACATGTGGATCAATTTTTGTAAAATCCTTAATAGTCACCTAAAAACATGGATAATGGTTCCTCGGGTTGGACTTTTATATTTGGGACTCAATATAGAAATATTCAAGAGAAAGAATAAGCTTCTAAATAGGCAGAAAACAACAAATCTGAATGCAGACTTATTTTCTTATGTCTTCTGTTTGTCAGGCAAGGAGAAGTGGAACAACTTCTGGCAGCCAGAGGGTTTTATTTCACAGCAAACAAAAATTCTGTGTTTAAATGGATGTAGAATGCATCAATAGCCTTTCTTAGCAAATACTGTCTTTGATTTTTACATTGCATCATATCTGGCTTTATGACTGTGTATCTTAACTACAGGGCAAAATAAAAGTTATTCCCAAACAAGTAGTAAGCTTTCTATATTAATGTAACAGCTAAGATTTGTGAAACAATGCTGTGTCCGCTAATTATAGGCATCTCTTTTTACATGGCCTAACAGGAAGATGGAGGAGTAAAAATAGCAACAAAGAGCCAGTGACATTATTAATAAAGCAGCTGTATACAGCATTGTTTTCTTGAAGAACGTAGACACCAGTTAAACAAAGTGGACTACATAAATAATCAGTCATAATTCATAAGTAACCATTGTTAGGAATTCTCTTTTAAAAATAGTTCAGCTTATTAACGTACAAACGATGGCAGAATGACTTCTTTTGTGGGTGTGTGCATTTTACATGTACAGATGCACCAAATGTTAAAAGTAACTTACAGAAATCATTGCCATTTATTGAGAAGCTGGTATTTTTGTACCCTCTGGAACTGTATCCCTCCAGGGAAGATGAGAGAAAGGAAGACAGAGTGCTATAAAACTTCTTTCAAAGGAAAAGTTTGTGTGTAGGTAGAAGAGGCAAGATCAAGGTAGAAGAACACGTAGAAAACTCAAACATCTTTTCACTCATAGGAATTTATAAGAATAAAAGAGCAAGCCCTTCCTACCATCATGTTCCATTAAGAAACAATGGTAGATGTAGTAATAAAAGTAGTAATAAATAGACACAGTAGGGTCAGACACATGCAGCCAGAAACATATGTCCCTGTGTCTTCTGACTTCAGAATCCACTTCTGAGCTTTTCCACTTTAAATAACAAAAAAAAAGTAAGAAGTGATTACAGAGTTAGAGATTAGTGAAACTAGTAGTCTTCTTTTTCTAATTGTTCTGTGCAGTGGGAATCATTTCCTCACAATGCACTTCAAAAGTGTCAAAGACAGCCATGCATTCAGTGTATACAGTAAGATAAACCTATGCACTCACAGTCTGTATGTGTGCTTTATAAAGGAGCAATCTTACTTGGAGCACAAGGGCTATACCATGGTCTTTACCTCCAGAGATGCATCTCTACTACTTGACTTGAAAGCCTGTGTCCCTTCTCAGAAAAACTCCAGTATATTTGTGAACCAGTCACCACATTTGCACAATCAAAAGGTAGTATGTTAACCTTGTCATTTGCCCCACCCAAGAAATGCCCCCCTAAACTGGGAGGGGACAGACCCTATCCCACGGTTAAACTACAGCTGCACTCTTGAAACCCTTTCTGCCTGGAGAAGAGATATGAAAGAGATACGGGATATCATCCAGAGGGACCTGGACAGGCTGGAGAAGTAAACCTGTGAGAACCTCATGAGGTTCAACAAGGCCAAGTGTAAGGCCCTGCACCTGGGTCAGGGCAATCCCCGTTTTTAGTACACGATGGGGGATGACATGCTTGAGAGCAGCCCTGCAGAGAAGGACTTGGGGGTGCTGGTCAATGAGAAGCTTGACATGAGCCGGCAATGTGCGCTCCCAGCCCAGAAGGCCAACTGTGCCCTGGGCTGCATCAAAAGAAGTGTGGCCAGCAGGGCGAGGGAAGTGACTCTGCCCCTCTATTCCTCTCTTGTGAGACCTCATCTGGAATACTGTGTCCAGTTCTGGAATCCTCAACATAAGAAGGATATGGGGCTGTTGGAACGGGTCCAGAGGAGGGCTACAAAGATGATCAGAGGACTGGAGCACCTCCCGTATGAGGACAGGTTGAGAGAGTTGGGGTTGTTCAGCCTGGAGAAGAGAAGGCTCAGAGTAGACCTTATAGCGACATTCCAGTACTTGAAGGGGGCCTACAGGAAAGCTGGAGAGGGGCTATTCATAAAGGCTTGTGGGGGTAGGACCAGGGGGAATGGGTATAAACTGGAGAGGGGCAAATTTAGACTGGACATTAGGAAGAATTTCTTCCCCATGAGAGCGGTGAGACACTGGCACAGGTTGCCCGGGGAGGTTGTGGATGCCCTATCCCTGGACATGTTCAAGGCCAGGTTGGATGGGGCCTTGGGCAGCCTCATTTGGTGGGATGTCCCTGCCCATGGCAGGGGATTGGAGCTGGATGATCTTTAAGGTCCCTTCCAACCGTTACTATACTATGATACTATGAAATTTATAATCTGTAGAAATTCTTGTTAAGTCTAAGGAGAGGAAGTTTATTCCTTTATCCAAACCTCGGCTTCAGATGTCAAAATAAGAATTCAGAAAGCTTACCAGTTTATTTTAATTTTTTTCAATTTAAATTGCAGCAAAGAAGCACTGCAAGCCCTTTTAAGTCCTTCCATCAAGTAGCTGTTGTTCCCTAGTAATATGAGCTCTCAAATTTGCACATAATTTTGTAGTATGAAGATCTTTTAAAATTGAAATAAATGAAATCATACAACACTGCATCAATTTGATAATAGGACATATCAGAAATCAATTTAATTAATTACTATTGCATCTCACGTGGGTCATATAGGACGTGGTTTTGCTTCTGTACTGACTGTTTAAGGACAGGACTGTTTAAAGGACCAACTTGTGAGTGTTACTTCTCAAAGAAACCAGCTACGACTTTACTCAGAGCTCCAAAATGCATTAGTATTTTAATGTTAAAAAAAACCTCAAACCCCTTGTAGTTTCACTTGTCTTGATGATTTATAACCAAAGTTCTAAAACAAAAAAATGATCAAGTTATGGAATTTATGTGCTGCTTTTAAAAGTGAAGGTGTTTGTACCAAATCTTCAATTTTTTTTCCCAATCCCCCTACCTCTAGAGGCTGCACAAAAGCAACTGCTAGGAAACAAAGAAATATGTATTCTGTGCCTTGTGTGTCTCAGTGCGACTATTTTGCTTTGTCATTGTCTGCTTTAATATTCATGCTCAAAAGCAGCATTAAGTGACAATTTCCTCAGAAAGTAACTGAAAAGGGGGATTATTTTGTGTTTGGACCTAACATGCTCGTACTTTACATTTTCCCTTCTCTGCTGCTGAAGAGCAAAGTGTAGCAGGAATTCTAGTGAGTAATTCCCAGCTCCATGATATCATGGTGTTTGCCATAGTGCTTCTCCCAACAGTATGAGGAAACTGTGGAGAGGGGAAATTTGAAATCAACAACGTTGCTGCATGATAGCAAGTTGTTTCTTTTTGGGAAATGCTAGGGGTGGGAGTGATTCCTGCCACAACCAGGCCTTGCTGAAGTGGAAGGAAAAGGGAGCAGCGGCATTCCTTTTATTCGTATGCCTTGTGATTGCTGGATAAGAGGCCATGCAGTCTCTTTGCTTTGAGGTCACATTTTGAGACTAAGTGCTGTGGAGGTCATTGCCTTCCAGCTGCTCACCAAGTGCCCTTATGGAGCAAGTGCTTTTTAGAACAGGCGGTTTGACTTTGGTGGTGTTTTGTGCCACCCCTTTTTATTTTTACATTAAACTATGGCCCCAGTGGAGCCACTGATAGTAGTAACCCGTGCGTTCCCGATCAGCTTAAGCAGCTCTGAGACTGGTTGCCGGTCTTCATCCTGACTGACCTGGGATGGGCCCATGGCACTGTCCTTGTGTTAGGTGATAGAACACTAATGGGCAAAGATGAGGCTGTGTCCTCTGCTGTGGCTATGTAGATAAAATGATAGCTAGCACTGTGTTAGCACAGACGTGTACGTTAATATACATGTAGTGCATAGAAATGTATATAAATATATATATAAATGTCTCTATGTGTGCAGATCTGCAGGCAAAGCATGAGCATTAAGTTAGAATTTACAGGCATTGGTAAAACAGTAGTGCATTCCTGAATGCAACCCTCAAAAACCTTAAAGCGTTTAATGTGGAAAGTGCCCTGGGACAAGGACCAATCTTTATGCTCTGTACTCATTTGAATGACCTGTTAATCATCAACCACTGCTCTGCCGAGAAGATAGATTTTATGATGGTATAATTCAAGCTGGTTTCTTCACCAATGCTTGAGATTATTCCTTGTAATTCTGCTTTAGAAACAAAAAGGTATATTGATGTGGCACGTAGTCATCCCATCCTATTCTGTTAACACTTTTGTAGCTTCCAGTACTTAGTTGCCAGGGTTTCCTGCAGGAAAGTAAAGCAAATTAAAACCAGAAGCTAGTAAGAGTGGTTGTAATGCATCTGGTCAGTGGTCTGTTTAATCTGATATTCAGTCTCTGATAATGACTGATACTGAAAACTTAGGGAGGAATGTAAGAAGGAAAGCATATGGCAAGATCCTTCTCTGCTATAGGTTGCATCTTGACTGTTGTGTATATAGATATTATATACAGACGGGGCTGACCTGTCTTCTGGTAGTGTGTATGATGTTTCTTACGGCAACGAATTCTGTAATTTGGTTATGCGTTGTTTTTTTTTCTTGTTCTTGATTTCTTTTAATACTGCTTCCTTCTGTTTTTCAACTTTCTGCCTGATAATTTAGCTGGATGCTTCTTGTGTTGCAAGTCCTAACCCAGTCCGTGTTCCTTTCTTTATGCCACTTGCCACTCTGCAGACTTCCTTTACACCCTCCTTCATTCATCGGTAGAAAATCTGACTCATGTTTTTTCCAACCTTAACATTATTTTCTTTCAGGAGCCATTCTCTGCATAATCCAACTGAATAATTTCAGAAATGGGAGAAAGGAATGAACCGAACATATTCAATGCATGGGTACACCATTGATTTATAAAGCACTGTGATATCTTCTGTTTAGTGGAGCTTTTTATTATTTCATTCCTTTCCTAACAGTTCTAGTCTTCCATTGTGATGTTTTTGATCACATGGAACGAAATTTATAACCCAAGCTGAGTCTTATTTCTTCTTTACCTTCTGAATATCCACTGCCCTACCTCTAGGGCTTTTTTTTCAGTCAAAACTTCCTGAGAAACTGTAAGAAATAAACTCTTTTATAGTGATTTCACAATTTTGATGGTAGATGGGACATCCATGTGTTCCAGAAAATATCTCTTGATCTTTTAATTAAAGCTACCTCCTTTCAGTCTGTGTTACTGGTATTAGCTCAGGTCTCACACATTCCACACATATTTCTCAGGTGAAGCAGCGTTGTAATACATGGCTGGGATGGACAGCACAGTTTCCTCACTCTCTCCTACCCCTGAGTTGTTTTTCTTAGCTGTCAGCAGCAGTGAGCCAGAGCACCGTATCGTAGCAGTCTTCTCATGGATGAACTGCGGTGTGGTCAGAGGAGTCAATAGTGGAGACTAGAGAAGGAGTATCTTTGTGACTTATTCTCTTTAATAGGCGGTAGGCTTATTAAGGTAGCATAAAGCTAAGGGTTGCTACTGCATTTTGCTCGGATACTGTTGTCTTCATGCCTAGGCAGTACTGAAGTATTGCAATATCCGTTCTGATCAGAAAAATAAGTTTCCTGTTTGCATGCCAGACATTAACTACCCCCCTTTCTCTGCTCTTCCCAATGAGACTTTATAGTTTCTTGGGTACTCCTGCAAGTTGGTTCTGTCTCTTGGTATGAATCCATTTGTAAGTGCAAGCAATACGCTTATTTACGCATGCCGTGGCCAGTTCAGTACATCCTCGCTGTATGGGTGATCTGGATAACGAGTGTTACAGTCTGAACATCAGGACTAGCCCTTCTTTACTGGCTCAAGCATGGGTAGAGCTGATCCCCGTTTTTAAGGCAAAGATGCTCTTGGACTCTTTCCTGGGGAACTGAAGTAGGTGTAGGAGGACTTCCTGCTCCACGGAGCTGTGTGAAAGGCACTGGAGGTCTGTCAGCGTTGAATGGCTTGGTCTGAATTCTCACTCCAGAGCCGCTGCGTTCTCTATTGAATGAATGTGCCAGCAGGCCTTGACCCATTTCAAGCCTGGGTCAGGAGTTTTTTTCTGTGTCTTGTAATAGGATTTAGGCTAAACTCTTGAGTAAGAGTTCAATCTTCAGTGAAGGTGTGTTTCTGGAAACAAGTATCACATCCTACTTCCAGCAGTTTTCTTTCTTAGCAAATTAATCATGGAAAACAACTCTGTGGTGTAGTTCTCTCAAGCGATAGTTTTGCAAGTAATTCGAGCCCTTGCATTTGGTCTGGGGAGTGAGGAGTGCTTCCTGGTGCTGCCATGGAGCCAAGAGCATGACAGAAAGTTTGAAGACTTGTGGGAGGATTCAGTGCTGAAACTGGTTGCTTGAAAGTAATTTAAAAGGTATTATTCCAATTTTCAGAAATTCTGTGAAAGTAGAAGAGACTGAATTTTGTGGTTTTATTACAAATACAAATGTTTTCAAAGGTAGAAGGGGCGATTCTGTAGCTGCTAATCAGTTTGACACTAAGACTTGTACTGTGCAAATGATGAAATAACTCATTAATGTGTCCATTGTAACCACTGGCATGTTTGCTAGAAAGGCAAAGCCCTGGAAAGTATCAACAAAAACACTAACCTTTTCTTTTTTTCTGGGATACCACCTGCAAAAACATGCAGAAATCAAAGGAATTTTGTTCCTGTAGAGCTGAATTCTCTTCCATTGGACTGTCTTACCAGAAGATAGTGTGGAAGAGTCACAGGGCTTTTCTCCACCAAGGAGCTCATAGCAAAATAAATGCTTCCAACTGCTGGTGGCACCAAATGCTTGAGGGGAAGAAGTGGTATACAGTATTGTTGGTGATGAGGAGGAAGATGGTTGTAGTTGGCTAATGTTAACTCATAATGTTTTGGGTTGAAAAAGTGTTTGAGACTGGGAAAGAGAATCAGTAGGCTAAGGCAATGTATTGATTACTGCAGAGCATGTTAATGTGGTCCTGGAAATTTCAGAGACACCTAAGTAAGGATCTTTGTATCTCTAACAAAAAGGTAGCTGAAAGTTGGTTTTGTTGTTCTCCATCTTTGTATCTTTACTAAGTGTTATTAAAAATAAGTTTGAATCCTTCCAGTCTTAAAAGCTAAGTTTTAAAATATCTTTATCACCTCTTCCATGACTGCAGCATAAACAAGATTTTTATATTTTTCTGTTTCAGTCTGGATTGATATTTCATTTATTTATCTGGTACTTGTAGGCTTTCACTTTATTTTTTCTTGGGTATTTTTCCTCCATGGGCATTAAAATACAGTTTTCTAAACAGGAGGGAAGAGTTTTGTGAGTTTGATTGTTTTTTATTTCATATTATGCTTGTCTGGTGTTGGTGGGATGTTTTTCCGAAGTAAAACAAATAAGTGATCCTTATTTCAAGCAGTTTGTGGATGAACCTATGTTTGATGATCTAACTAAATCATCTTCAAGGTCCCTTCCAACCCAAACCATTCTAACCATTCTATGATGTTGCCATTGTACCCATTATGGAAATGAACCTACCAAAGTTGCTTTGTGCAGACATTCTAACTCGGCATGACCGTTGTGAAAGATTCCTCTCTCTCTCTCTCAATATCCTATATATGTATATATGATATATATATGTAGATGTATCTCATAGAATCATAGAATAGTTTGGGTTAGAAGGGACCTTAAAGATCATCTGTGTGTATATATATACAGACATATGTGTATATATGCGCATAAAATACTTTGAGCATTCCCTTTCAATCTGCAGGGTTTTGGTGCTGTGTGCAAATTGTCCCTGTAATGTTTTCAGATGTGCCCCTTCCAAAGCGTTTTCCTAAACAAAAGCGATGGCTGTGGTCCCTCCAGTGGCAGGAGAAGGGATTTCTGTGTGTCACTTGGTGGTGTCACTTAAACTCTCGTTTAAGGTCATTATTTAAGGGCAGCGTAAACATTTACTCCCATTAGCTGTAGTTGGAAGGAAAAAAAAAATCATTCTGTATCTGTCAAACATAAGACAATTAATTCTACGTGTTCTTATGACTGGGTATGTCTTACAGAAACATTAGAGGAGGAATGCCCTTTTCTCCCCGTCTTTTTTTCTCTTGAAATAACTCCCTCCATCTCCAGATATTTTGATTCACAGTATAAGATCCTGCGTTTTGGTGTGTGATCAATGTTGTGATAGGTTTGGCAGAACGTTAATCTTACGAAATGCTTACAGACACCCAAGAGGTGGTTGACTGATGAACGTCAAATAAGGAGAGCCACTATAGTGCTGGTCTGGCTGCCCTTAGGGATCTTTGCTTACCCTCTTTGTGCCTGATATCAAAAGCATCTCCAACCTTGTCTTCCCAAGGGCCATGAAAGGTGAGATAAGAAGCGAGGGAGCAGGCATGAGAAATGTTTGTGCTCTCCCTACCAACAGGAGAATTCCTGTTGTTTTTTTTTTTTTCGCCTGTAGAGAGTAGCTAAGGGAAGAAAAGGATGGTGGTTGAGACATTCATCGTCTGCTTGTGCTGCTGCTGAGGTAGCTCTTAACTTGTGATTTAGTAGTAAAATAATGATGTGCAATAATTCAGAGTGGTCTCTCTTTCTTGTAGTCATATATCTCCTTCCTTAGGATGGAGAAGCAAGATGTCTTGCTTTCTACTTGCTGGATTCTGTCCATTTTTACGTGGCTTGAATACAGCAGGCACCTGTTGCTGTTAATGCGTAACTCTTCTAGACGCCTCCTCTTGTCATTTCCATCTGTGCTAGTAGGAACTCTGTATAAATCCTACAATACTTATGTGTACAGAGAACTGAAATGGTCCTAGGAAGCATCTGTAGGATAAAGAATAGGAAAAGCTTCAGCCAAACATGTTAAAAAAGTTGTTGGGTTGAGGTTTTTTTCATGAAACTACATGAGGTTTTTCTCTCTGTCAGTTCTGCCACAATGAAACTTCTTTTTCCTTTGAAAGGGAACAAAAACATTTTTTACTGTGTTGCAGAGTTAATCAGTCAAGATGAATGCTGCAGAATTTGTAACGCTAGCGTCATTGGAGAGGAGTCTCTACATCATAGGCTTTCAAAATACAGTTTGCAAGTACAAATTCAATTCTGCAGTTTGCTTTAGAAACCAAAACTGTATACATGGATTCAAGCTCACATCTGCTTTCATACCTGCTGGCTTGTACCAGCAACATGAGAAGAGATGTCTCTCACCCACTAGGCAACAAAGCCTTTTTTTTTTTTTTTGAAGTGACTAAATAGTCCAATACTTTTGAAGTTCTTGGCACTGCAGAAAAGTTATGGCACTTATTTAAGGGTTTGAATATGCAATTAAGCATCTAATTATAAACCTGCACACTCAATAATATTGGACTTCGCTACAAAGTTATTTCCTTTTTATGGTATTTGCCAACTGCTGAAGTATGCATTAGTACATTTGACATATTAATGCATTCTAGTAATGGAGGTACCTGATCAAGCAGCAGCCAAATGATCACAAAATAGATGTTCAAGGTGAAATAGGAGACTGCAACAAACAAGGGAAACTACTTGCTTTTATCATGTATTGAGGAGTGAAATCCTGAAATCCCTTTCTCCCATCTGACTTGAAAAACTGGACCCAGTTGGTGGAGTCTTTGTAGTCTTGGCATCCCTTTTCATTGACTACAACATACATTATTTTCTTCAGTCATCTTGATGCCTTTCCTCCCTTTGTCAGAATCATTTTTGACAGGATTATGATATGTTCCTGTAATTCTAAATAACCGTATTCTGGCTTGCTCATAAATTAAAATCAAATGCTTGGCTATTCCTAATACACTAACATACCTGGTTCTAACGAGATACAGGCCTTTCCCAGTTACTGAGTGGAGCTTTCTCCCTTGACTTTCAGCTGACTGAAGCAGTGAAGCACCGTCTGTGCACGCTGAATTACTGTGGGCAGATACTGCAGTTGCTGGTCTTTGCTTTATGATATCTATCACTCACTTGCCAGATTCTGTACACTAGGTACTCATTGAGATGGCATTTGAATATAGTCCAGTTATTCCCAGTGGGGAGGTTTATTATCAAATCATCAGGAAAAGCATCATTCTTGGCTCCAGCAGATACACAAGTGTCATCCAGTTTGTACTGATCTGTCGAACATCAAACATGTAGTGTAAGGGACAGTCAGAATATTACAAGACAGGCTTTTAACACTACAGAAGCATTTAACATGCTCAGAAGACAAGCTAATCATGGAAGACTTGTCTAGATGTCTATGTCCCTTTGACTCCTTCAGTATTTTGTAGAAGCTGACGGCCAGTGTGAACTTTAAATCAATTTATTGCCTATGTTTACATAGGCAATAAAACCATTTGCCATGTCATTTAACTACACAGAGAGTGAATTGTTGACCATGAGCTGATCTGACCTTTTCAGGTCTAATCAAGAAACCTGAAATATTATT
This sequence comes from Cuculus canorus, assembly GCF_017976375.1. NCBI lineage: Eukaryota > Metazoa > Chordata > Aves > Cuculiformes > Cuculidae > Cuculus > Cuculus canorus. The sequence continues at coordinate 117,943,651 of NC_071402.1, forward strand.
TCAGCCTGTCAGCTCCAGTAATATATAGGAAGAGTATCTGGATCTAACTGAAAATGTCAGATATGCTCTAATGTGCAACCCATCAAAGTTACAATGCATGTGAACCAAGCTTAAGGATGTAAATCTGTAACATCGGTGGTGAATCTCAATTGCTTAGATAACTTGTTCTGCCATTGATACAGGCTAGCTAAAAACATGCATTAAAATAATTCTCCAGAATGCATGTGATATGTACAAGCCGCCTAAATATTAAAATGACCTTGGAAGAGGAGTGGTAACACCATATTAGAATATTACTGGAAAAAACAATCATAGAATGGTTTGGGTTGGAAGGGACCTGAAAGATCATCCAGTTCCAACCCCCCTGCCGTGGGCAGGGACACGTCCCACCAGACAAGGCTGCCCAAAGCCCCATCCAACCTGGCTTTGAACACCTCCCTGGGTGGGGCATCTACAGCTTCCCTGGGCAACCTGTGCCAATGCCTCACCACCCTCATCATCGTAAAGCATTTCTTCTTAATGTCTAATCTTCATTTTCCCCATTCTAGTTTAAAGCCATTCCCACTTGTCTGATCACTATATGCCCTTGTAAAAAGTCCCTGCCTGGCTTTCTTGTAGCCCCTTCAGGTACAGGAAGGCTGCTATAAGGTCTCCTCAGAGCCTCCACTTCTCGGGGTTGTTGGCTGAACAGCCCCAACTCTCTCAACCTGCCCTCATAGCAGAGGTGCTCCAGCCCCTGATCATCTTCATGGCCCTCCTCTGGACCTGTTCCAACAGTTCTATATCCTTCTTATGTTGGAGATTCCACAACTGGACACAGTACTCCAGGTGGGGTCTCAGGAGAGTAGAGCAGAGGGGGAGAATCCCCTCCCTTGACCTGCTGACCACATATCTTTTGATGCAGCCCAAGATACGGTTGGGCAATGAGAATACTAATGCTCTAGTTAATGTCTTGCTAGCTTCGTTGTATGGTAAGGTAAGATTAGGGGTCTCGAGTAAGCTCATAATTTTCCCTTTGAATGTTAATGATTTCCTGCTTACAAAGTTTTTACTCTTTCCATAAATAATCCATTATATAAGCGGAGATGTCTTTATCAATCTTATTTGTGTTGAGTTTAGTATTAAGCATTTTTTGTTCTTTTATGCTTTTCATGAAAAAGCCTACTTCTACTTTTAAAAGATTTCTAAAACCGAACACTATTGTCAGTAGGTTGTGGTGTTTAAAAATGTTTAACTTCTTTGCTTTCTTTGTCTCATCTTTGAAGTTCCTGTTCATGGTACTTTGCTAGATATTCAGATCTAGGATAGATCTGTCTTTAATAATTATTTATCAAGCATGAGACCAATTGGTATAATTTCTGGATGATGAATTTAAAATTTGAATTAAAGTGGATGGACATAGTGAAAAGCAACTTTGTATCCTAAGAAAATGGTATTTTGTTAGCTAAACAGTCTATCAAGATTGTTTAATCTTAAAGCAGTTGCTACACTAAAATTGAGTTGGTTTTAATCTAATCGTGAGTAGCTCGTGCAATTTGAGGCATTATTAACTGAATTGCTACTATCAGTAAAATGTTGTTGGAACTAGAATTAAAATGAACTATGGGAAGCATTGCTGGAGCGATAACTTTGCATAAAGAATAGTGTGTATTTTAAACTACACAGATAATGCAATTTGAACTGTTCTTATGAGGCAATGCTGCCCTCTCCTGGTATGCTGTGGAAAGTAGGGATTTTTATCCAAATCTGAGGAAGTTCTAGGAATTCTTGTGATTGGAGAGAAATTGCTGAATTGGTGAAAATGGTCGAAAAAAATACTCTTAAAGAGGTCATTATGTGCCTTCTCTATTGCAAGACAATAAAAAGTGGAATAGACATTTATGCAGCATTTTTAGTTATTCCTGGTGCAGATGTGGATAAGTGGAGAAATAATATGCAGGGATATACCATGAACACACAAGATCACAGGTTGAGGGATGAATTAAGTTTGGGTGGCAGTTTGAAGGATGAATTGAAGACAAAATAAACAGGTACTAGGTAGCCGCTGAAAGCTAGCGGGACCAATTACAATGAAGTTTTGTTTATCAGTATGGTTTTGTCTTCTATGTAATGTTTAGAGATTTTATCATTAATGTTTAAATGTTCGATTGTGCAATGCAAAATTCAGTGGGATCACGGCCAACATCTTGCATGGGAACAGGATTAGCTTTTGTGCAAATGAAGCTATAGCAAAACCATCATCTCCTGTCAGGGGCTACTGATTACAAACATACCTCTGCAGGCTCAGGAATTCCCTCCACTGCAAATCCTTGAGAGCTGAGGAAGGTAGTCCAAGAGAATATTACTATTGTACTGTCTATTCTTAATATATTTCTTCAGACATCTGTTATTAACCGCTACTGGAAACAGAATATTGGAGTAGAAGGTCCTTCAGATTGTCCAGCTGTGGCTATTGTCTGTTAAATAAGTATATTGCTATTTGCTTTAATTTTGTTTTCCTTCCACTTCTCACTGCTATGCAATTTCACCTGATAAGAGAAAGAGATGAGCCTTGTTTCAAATACAAGAATCTTAGCTCCCACATCTGGCTTAGTAAAGTATGTGTAGTGGTGTTTGGGACTTTCTTGTTTGTTTTTATGGTATAAAATATCCTTTTCATTTTATAATATTTTTCTAATTGCCGGACAACTTAGCAAAACACAACTTTTCATCCTGTGGCCTATGACATGACTTCTGTTTTGTTTGCTCCCTATCCCCTTTTAATGCATTGGACATCACCTAACACTAGAGAAAACCGAAAAGAGTATGTTAAAATCTCTGGTTCATGTATTTCTTCATGTCTTAGATGTGAACACATTGCTAGATTCAGGATCAGGAAGGAATTTTCTCCCCAGATTGGCTTGCCTGAGGGTTTTGCTTGAGTGTGAATTCTTGTCTACTACTTAGGGTCAGGTCACTCGGAAGATGTTTTAAGAACTGTGGAATATAATGACGTTCCCAACCTGACCTGTGCTGATCCAGCAACACGTTACAGCAGTGGTGGCTGTTCATATTTCACTGCTACTTTTTATTGTAAGGTCCTAGTAGCTGTTTTGTCTATGGTGCCTGTCAGTCTACGGAGCAAGTGTGGACCATTTTGAACCAGATCCCTACTACTAGGGTCGTCTACCTGTAAGTGTGGCAGATGGGACCCGAAGATCCCAGTGGTCCTTCACAGGCTTCAGTTTCTAAAGTGATTTCACTGTCTGCAAAATAATAGTATTTACCTTTCATGCATCTATGGTAGTAGGCTATAATAAGCAATCTTTTTGAGAGCTAGTTGTAAAACCACTGCAAATATGGCTCCATAATAGCTGAAAATGAGCTAAATCAGTGCCTCATTCTGCCTTTTTCTTTGTGCCATCCTGCCACAGCAAAACCAGTTTTATATGGTCTTCTTTTTCGTTAGATGAGTATTCTGTCAGTGTAGTACCCCAGCTCAATTCAAATGGTTATGTGAATGGCAGTGGTGTCATTCCTTGACCTAGAAGAAATATATGAAGTCTAAGACTGTTTAACAGTTCCCTCTCTTTTCCATAACTTTTATAGGTGTTGGGGCTGCTGGTGTGGACCCTCATTGCTGGAACAGAATACTTTTTATATCCAGCCTTTGGCTGGGTAATGTTTGTAGCCGTGTTCTACTGGGTTCTCACCGTCTTCTTTCTGATCATCTACATGACAATGACCTACACCAGGATCCCCCAGGTGCCATGGACCACAGTGGTAAATACATCCATGCTTTTTTGTTTCAGGGTTGTTGGGTAAATAAAATATTGATGTATTCTGTGGGTGTAGATAACCAACTGTACTTGTGCTTTTTGCAGATTTTTCCCTGATTACTGTGTGGCTGTGTACCTGCAGTGTTTAACCTTCATACTACACAGACACTGTTAAAATGGTTTTCCTATGTTTTTTCACCGTTTTGTTCAGCGGTTGATGTAGTGGCTTGTTTTTTAATAATATATATGTGACTGGTAGTTATGCACAGTCACCTCTTTTTCTCCCTGTAGTGATTGCATCCCATGAAAAATAAGTCTGCTGCTGCCTCTGATTTAACAGAACTGGCCATATGGCTTAAACAGCAGAAAACCCTAGTTGTATCAACACTATGAATTGAGAGTGGGTTCCTGCCTCTTAAAACATGACTCTTCCTCTACTAAAGTAAAAGTGGTTCAGAGGTAGCAACAGTCTGACAAGCTGTATATGGCCTGTTGTGAAAGTGGTGCTGAAAATCAGTGTTATATATATGTAAAATACATGCTATGTAGTCCTTTGCTTTTAGCTTAAGACTTAACGCAAATCAGATAAACAGCTACTGTAATTACAGAAAAATTTCACAGGCACTTGAAATTCAGATCCAGTTTTTGTGGTTTGAACAAACTGAGCTAAGCTCTACTTAACAGTAAATTTTTTTACATGATTTTCATAACAAGCTGGCATTCAGATTAATAGATCATAAAAATCATTGTCTTCTCAGCCAACTGGGTATTTGTGACCCATCCAAGAATTATTATAAGCTTTAGCTTTGCATTTGTCTGATACAGTGAGATACTGTTCTGTATTTGTTGGGATTTTTTTGCTAGCTAAAGGTTTATTGACTAGAATTCTGTTATTTTTATGATCTAATATATTTGATTTCTGTATTGCAAACAGCTTGTTATCAGCTATACTGTGTACATGACTAAAATTGAATACTCTTTTCTTCTAGTCTTCCCATTTGCTGCTGTAATAAATAGCCAGGTACAGTAATTACTAATAAGAACAACCAGGATTATGTTCAGATAGCTTCTCTGTTTTCAAGTTTCATGACCAGCAATTACCATTAAGGCTATAACGCTGCTGTAGAAATGTTGGATTATTTCAATTACACCAGTAATGTGTCTGGGTACGTTTAAAGGTGTGGAGGTTTTTTTTTCCCCTGCTGCGTTAGATGTAAGTACAGTACATTCAAAGGGAAAGCATCTTTGTATCCATTTGGACACGCTTTAGTCATTACCTTTATTTCACCAGTTTAACACTATTATTAGGCAACAGCTACATAGAAATTAGTTGCCCCTGATCTGTCTGGTAGACAAGCTGAGGTATTTGGTTCATTTTTACTTCATATTGAGTGTATTTCTTGCTCTGAGTTCCACACGTTGTAGGTAAAATCACATAAATGTAGCTCCAAAGGTAGTCTCCTTTTGTAATAAAGCATAATATGAAGAGACAATAAACACAAAATAAATAAAAGATGCTGGCGTTCCAGCTCCTTTTGCCCTAAGGTATTTAAAGAGCTGTTGGGAACAGCCTGTGAATTAGACCTGCCACTCCTGGCTGGCCAACATTGGGTCTCTTTTCAGAGAGATGTTATTAATGTATTCATTCAAGAGCGCATGACACACACCTTTTCAGTGAGTGAGTTTACATCTACCTTCCCCCCATTCTCTGAAGTATACTGAATTTCAGTCTCTGCTAGTTATTGCTCTGCCTCCTTAGGCGACAGCTCATACTGTGCCTATTGTATGCAGTATGCAAAATTGCATCTGGACTTCTGTGTCATAAATTCACTTTGTGCAGGTTAAGCATATTACCAAATTGCTTAAGATGCAGTTGCTTTTACTGCAAATTAACTGAAAGGACAAGCTTCAAGACTGACTCCCCTTAATAGTGAAAGTTCTTTGCTAAAACAATCAATGGAAGCTTTTAAAATCTGGTAAATCTGAATTTAAGAAGCAGATGGTAATTTAGCATGAACCATTTGGCTTGAGTAATATATTGGCAGTAAAGGCCCAATCAGCTTGCATTGCATTCCATCTTCCCCAACAGTGTTATTTCCCAGAGCAGCACTTCTCGAAAATTATGTGCTTTTTTCTTTTCTACATGACAAGATATTGCAGGGATTTGTAGCTTTCCAGGGTAATTGAGTCTTTTTGGAATGGGGAATCTAAAAATAACAACAACAAGTAATCTAGGCAATCAAATTTGGAGTTTGAAAATGGGTGCTTTACAGAAGTTCACCCGAACCTGCCAATTGTTGGTGTTTTATCTTAAAATTGACTGTTTGATGTTGTATTACTGTAATGGCCAGATAAAACAAGAGAGATGGGAGGAGATAATACCTTTTATTAGATCAACTGATAGAGGTGAGATAAACCCCACTCACTTATAAGCGTATGAAACCAAACCTGAAGTGCCAGGCCTTGAACTATCCGAGTGCTGAGTCACTGCCCGTGATTGGATGTGCAAAGGGGGATAAGTGGCTCTTTTCCAAATGTCCTGAAGTTGCAAGGTCTTAGAAACCACAGGAGGATGCGTGCGTCCTTCAGCCTGCTCTGATACTGTAAGAAGACTTTTTGCCTGGGAAGTACCATATAGGCAGTGGTGACCTGAAGACTGACACGTTGACAGATGACAGCACAACGAGCTGCTCTCTGAAGGGGCTTGCAAAGTTAAGAAAGCATGTGTTTGGGGGATCACTTTCCCTTCAGGAAGTTTTGAACCTTGTGTGTCATGGGAATGTGCAGCAGTGGACCAGACTGCACTGAGTCTGAAGTAAACTCTGCCAGAACCAAATGTCCTGGAGATGGATGCGAGGAGCTTCCATACCAACCACTTCAAGGTGCTGATCTGTGCTTTGGTGCAGAGGGGATTCCTGATGTGGATACAGCTGCTATCGCTGCCTTCTAAACTTCTCTTCCTGGGCCGCAGCTAGATCTTCTTTTCGATTCTGCCAGAGTCAGTGACTAGTGGATAATTGGTGTGTATTCACTAGCATCCACTGGGTCACACCATAGAGATAATAAGTTGGAGCTGCATCAGTATGGCCACATTTAGAGACAATTGGGGAAACAGAGTTAAAGGTTATGATATTGTGTGGCACACTGGAGTGCAAACATGAGTCCAGAAGCTGAAGGGCACGTACAACAGTAGGACCTGTTCTAAATTGACTTACTGATTCCTACAGTTGTAAGTAGGCACAAAACATGTCATGGGGATTCCACCTAAACATGGCACTAATGAACTAAAAGTATATTTTATGGCCAAATTCAAATGCTTTAGACAAGTAGCAGGATGGAGTTCTGGGGGATTTTTTAAAAAAATAAGAGTGATCTTCCTATAGCCATGACCAAGTGGTGAGTAAGTAAAGGACAAAGTGTTATAAGTGCTTTTGAAAAAAAACCATACCTTTTTATCTGTCTTTCATCTTCTCAGACTTCCATTCTCCCTTCTGTTCCTTTTCTCTCTCACATGAAAAACCCAAACTATTCTTGTTTCCCTGTAGTGCCATGTGAGATCAGTGTTACGTGCTTTGCTTTTTACTAAGTAATGAAAATAATGTAGGTACCCTGAGACATTAGGTCTGCTCCTTGGAAGAGAAAACACAACATTTGCCATAGATGAATCCTGACGAACCTTGTAGTCCATTCAGACTGTTCACCTACTTAGTTTTATCTCTTTATTTTGAAAAAAATCACAACACACCAGCTTTAAGACTCTTCCAGATTTAGTGTGATGGGGAGAACAGTTTGTCCAAAATGTGCTTTAATGTTTATGGATCTACAAAATAAGCAGTTACATTTTAAACTTACAGATGGAAGCTTGGAAGAAGGTAAAAATAGTCAAGAATCACATTTCTTGTGTACATTGCATGTGTACGTTATATTTCAGAAAAGAGCTTTGTGATGTTGGAAAAGAAAATAAGTAACAAATGTACGTGCATATTAATGACTTATGTTTGGTTTTTCAACAGGGTCTGTGTTTTAACGGAAGTGCCTTCATTTTGTACCTCATTGCTGCCATTGTAGATGCATCTTCAGTTACCAAAGAACTGGACAGTCACAATTACAACAGCTGGGCAGCTTCTTCAGTGAGTTTGGGTTTTGTTTAAATCAGTTGTATGTCAAATCGAGTTATATCAAAAGAAGGCTTACTGGAAGTATGGGTTGAAATACGTGCGTTCTGGATTTTGAAAAGCTGCAGACTAATACAGAAGCTCATGCACAAAAATCTTTAGGTAGCTGCAATTCAGTTCACAGGCTTTGGAGGTGACTAGGAAGTCCACCAGATGACAGACACATCAGAAAAGGCTGTAATGTTTTTAAGATCATACTGCTTTTCTCCTACCCTGCTGCCCCCATTAATTTCTCTCTCTATGGCAGAGGTTGTAGCCTGCACATCAGAGTAGACAAAACAGATTGGTGAGCACCAATTCACCTCAGTGCACTTGGACAACTTTAAAAGCAGTTTAAACTATCTCAGGTAACTTTGCATGCATGTGGATTAGGTGCATTCAGCCTTTTTGTGGGCTGAGACATATACACAGTGCCTTTGGGAAGGTCCTGAAGTTGTGTTGCCGTTTCTACAGTGATCTTCCTGTTACAGCCTCAACTTCTGATAATCTTTCTTCTGCGTTGGGAGGCAACGCCTGAAAAGTCATATAACTTCCTAATGTTTAAAAGTGGGTGCAAATCATTAATTAGTCTGACCTTGCTGTCTTACTACTTGTATTTGGAAATCAAAAGCAGTCAGTCGATGTGGGTGAAAAACAACTGGTTGTTCTTAAAAGAGCCTTGTCACTTTCTGACTAGCTGAATCCATTCTCATAGCTAAGTTAAGGGAGTTCTTTTAGAACTTCTTGCATGTTGTGGCAACAGTAGTCAAATTCAACTGTATAGAGTTATACCGAATTACAGCTGCTTTGCTGGCTGTGCTTCTGCAGTTGTTCTCTCTGGACTATTCACAAATCCTGTCTGAAGCTTATTGTACGTGGTCATGAACACGGGGATTTGAACACCACCTTCTCTGTTTTGATCTTGGGCAACTGGATAACTATGTCCCTGTCATTTCATTGGTGATCAGGATCTTCTCCTCTTGGCAGTTTGTAACTATTGATCTGTTACTCAGCCACTGCTGTTGAGAGGAACTTCCTTGCTTCTAGATAAGTTCCCATGCTGATATAGGTTTTATGCAAAACGCATGAATGCTCAGTGTCTCATGGGATGTTTGGAATCTCTTCTAATACCTCTTAATAGTGTTTATCTAATGCACTGTCTAAATAAACTATTGAATGTAGATTCTTGCTTTCTGAACCCATTAAGTGTTTCATGGATGGATATTTGTGAGAATTTAGCAAAGCATCTATCCCCAACAGTTGTTCTTCATTAGAAAGATTTTAGCTGGTGCTTTTTATTTTGTAGGAAACAAAAATATTGGAAAAGAAGAATGCTACAATTATCTATTGTTATGGTATTTTATGTCATCATATACAGCTTTTGGTGCCACAGATTAAATTTGTTAGACCTGACTCACCAAGAGCCCTCTGTTGGAGGGCTTAGATTTACTGCCTGTATGCAGAGCCCTGCTCTCAGAGCTCTCATTGCCCACCCAGGCCAACGAAGATATATAAACAAGAAACATTGGTAGAATCATAAAATATTTTTAGGCTGAAGGGGACCTCTGGAGGTCATCTTGTTCTGCTCTCTCCCTCTGTAAAGCAAGGCTAACATGTTTCAGGCTACCAGGACCTTATCCACTTGAGTTTTGAGTATTTCCAAGGATGGCTATTCTACAGCGCCTCTGGGCCTCTGTTGCTGTGTTTGATTACTGTTATGGTGATATTATTTTCCTAATATCTAAGTGAAATTTCCCTTCTTGTAACTTACGAGTGTTCCCTCTTGTCCTATCACTGCTCACCTCCAGGAGAAGTAGCGTTAATCCTATTTGCATTGTCAGCTTTATTTAGTTCAGTTACCAGCGCAAAACATTCTGGTCTTATCATAAGACCATTTTGAACATTGTCTATTTTGAACGCCATGCAGTGATTAGCAGGAACTTAGCCACTGGCACTGAATTGGACTTCACCAGTACAACTGAAATAGTTCACAGCTGTTCTTCGCTTTCTGTGTGCATATGCTGCAAGGTCTGCAACAGCAGCACCGCTGATACTGTGTAGTTTTAATCTTTAAACAGAAAATAAATGTAGCCTGCTACAGAAGGCTTATTCTGTAATCGCTTTCTGACAAAGTAATGATATCTCAGCATGGTTGTTGTCACTGTTACTTGAACTGAGGAATGCTTATTCATCAGTAGAGAACCTCTGGAATTGATAACCTAATCAATAACTGCTGTTTGAGAACATGTTTAGGCCTACATTTGAACCCAGGTTTTCTCTGTAAACAAGCTATTCTGATGCACAGCCTGACGAACTGAGGTACAGATGGGCTGTAGGCAATTTGGGGAACACGGCAGCAGCACAAGAGTGTTGGCTTGAGCTCATGCTGTCCCATAGACTGCCCCTCAGTCCAGCAATTGATGTTACAACCGGCAAGAATAGGATTGGTGAGAGTCCAGTCTGTAAGATCTGCACTGAGGCGGTATAATGTGGAGATGCAAGTGGAAATATGCCGTATTTTGTGAGCTTCTGGGCCCCTATTTCTGTACATAATATAAGCTTATTTAAACAGCATAGGCTGTGATAGCCACACAAGTACAAGCAGGTGAAAGAGCACCATTCTACTCAGCCTGCTATTTCACATTTTTCCAAATCCCATAACTATTTTTTGATAGAAATTACAGTGCTCTCAAATACATATTGTTTTCTAATACATTTTTCCTCCCTCTCTCTACAGTTCTTTGCCTTCGTGGTTACCTCCTGCTATGCTGGAAATACATATTTCAGCTTTATATCATGGCGATCAAGAACATTGCAGTAAATATTTTCTTAAAATGAATTCTGTAGTATAAAATACCTTCAGGATTATACTTTTTGGACAAAAGCTTGGAAGATGGACATGGTCTTTTTGAACATTTCTGTTAGATTTGACACAACGTATCTTGAGATTAAAATGATTATTTATAATACAGTATCATCTTTAGAGACATCTAACACTGACTTTCTACTGCATAATAAAATTTTGTACTGCTTCTTTTAGAATTAACGTGGTATTTTTCTAGACATTGTATAGATGTCTTTAGATTATGAAAGCTTTAATAAATCTTTCTCAATGTGCCAATGTTGTAAATGTAACTTTTTAAATGTTACTGTATACTTTTGATAGTGAATGCTGCAAATCAAAACTAAGATTGATACTGTCTCATTATTATGTATAGAAAGTGACTTTGTGAAGGAAAAAAACACCCAAAACTTTAAAAATAAATATATAAATCACCCAACTGTGCATGTTTTCTAAACTGGGAGCAGAAGGTTGCTTTTCTGATTTCTTTTGCAGAGTAAAATGTATACTACTAAGAATTCTGATGATCCTGTCAATTTGCATAGTCTAACAGCTTCTCACAATCATGAGATTGCTTTTGGAATATGTTACTATAGGTCTGAAGCTCGCAGAAAGAATGTTGCACCTGAAACACACTATCTCAACAGGTTTCTTGAATCCAGCAGGCTCTCGGGTGTAAGTCTAGACAACAATCCCTTAGTGATCAGTGTTTAAGCCACTGAGAATATCACTTAAATTAATAGATTTTGTTTCTTAGGGGACTGTATTTTTCTCTTTTCCCATCAGATTAGGCCATTAATCTGTCCTAATTAAATATGGACTTTTAAATCCTATTAAATTATGTAAAGATTAAATCCATAGATGAATTGTCAAGAGGCCAGTGCTAGAAACAAAGAATTTCCTCCCTCCTATACTGTCTGCTGGCATCATCTGTGAGCTGATAGTTTAACAAATGAACTTTTTAGTTTAACGCTTATATATAAATAGCTTTGAGTGAAGCAGGAGTATGACAGAAGATTATGACTTTCAAAACAGATACCTTTGAAAATAACTTTCAAATACAATACCTATGCATTTTTTTTTCCTGGAAATATATGGTGACTGTAAGGTCATTATTTTGTGATATTATTTGACGTTTTCCTCATTTAAAAATGCTGGTAAATCTTTTATTCCTGGATTAAGAAGATTTGGACTCTTCTAGTCTTCAAAAACTTAGTTGGACAATTATGTGCAGTAGTAGTGAAATCCTACTGCTTCAGAAATCTTCCTTATTTTTCCCTGTAACGAAATGGTGTGTGCTTACGTGCATGCTCTGCAGCAAAGATTTATCAGCAGCCAGCTAATTCTGTTCTCTATCACATTGTCTTGTTCTTGATTATCTGTCAAAGTCACAGGATTTCAGTGTAAGGGAAGCCAAGATATTATTTAAAAACCTATATTTATCTGCAAATTGCATCTGGCCTGCACAACAAAGGTCAGGCTGTCTACTGCTTGCTAAAATTATCCAGTTGTGAGAAGGAAGAAGGGCTACCAACTGTATATTTTATCTACGTAGATAAAATGTGTCACTAAAATCCCATGTGCTCTTTTCCATTGCTGGAAAAAAAAAATCAAAGGCATAAAAATTATCCAAATGTCAACTGATGGAATGTGACTAGAAATAAAGCCAGAATTAAAATCTCATAAATGAAAATGCTTTAGTAATAGAAGTTCAAAATAATGTGCCTATGTTTGCACTGATGTTTCATGATTCTGAGGTAACTGCGATGGTCTGGTCTAAAGTTATAACCCAGCAACATTTGTGGACAGAGGTTGTAAGAGGGAGTAATGTGTTTTATCCAGTTTACCAAAAACTATCAGGGGAACTAAAAGGTATGTTACAAAATAGCTGCTACATGTCGGAATAAACTAGTTAGCAAAACCATGCTATTAGCAGATAGGGCACGATTCTGGCAAAATACCTACCACCTCTCTGAGTCTTCAGCCCTGATCCTCAGGAGAAGAGGTATGGAATGTCTAAAGGCAAATCTGTGAGTAGAATACTTAATTCTGAATTTAAAAAAAAATGTTTACTAAGCAGAAATTTGCCTTGTGCTTGTGCATAACTTGCCTGCCTTGCTCTTTCCTTTTACAATGATAATTATCTTGCCTCCCATGCTTGCTCTTATCCGTCACATTTCTCATCTGTTCCCTGAGTACTGACTGTCTGAATATTTAGTTAATATTAGAGGAATCTGTACAAGCTGAGAATTACTTCTGAAGTTTGCTCCCCCTATTGCAGGCCAGAAGAAAGGCATAAGCACCCAAAAGGCTGTTTCTTCCAGCACATTAGTCTTAAATACTGGTTTGCAGACTGTGACTTACGCCTTTGTATATTCTAATGTTGATAAAGAAGATAAGCTAGCTGTGCTTTATCATTCAACAATTTAAAGCAAGATTAGTGGCTGCAGGCATTGCTTTGTGCTCAGAAGACTGAAAGAACAACTGGTATGTGATGAAATTGGTGAAATTCATCATGCAGATATTTAGAAGAATACAGAAAATGCTAATCAATTGGCAAAATAGGGGTATTTGGCATTATAAATAACTTTTCTCAGACAATCACTCTGAAAAATCTAAGTTGCCCACTTACGGATACTGGATGTCAACTTACGGCCATCCACTTTCATTTATTGTCAGTATCTCTTATCATCATAATACATAATGCATTTAACAAGATGTAAGTAAATAGCATGAGAACTGTAATCCTTCAAATGCAGCAGTGTTTTAGACTGAGTTTGTGCCAGTGGTTTACAGAAGATGCCTGTATTTCTGCTTTGAAAATATTACTTGCTCTACTTGTACTTATTTAAATATATTTCTCTTTCACTGGGCTGACCTCAGCTCAGCAGGATCCCACTCAAACACACTTTCAAAAGAAGTTAAGAATTAAAGAAGCTGACTCAGAAAAATTTCATCATAGGAAGTACAGAAATGCTAGAGCCTTCCTCCATGGGGTTTGCAAGAAACCTATAAATGTGCATGCTCCTGACTAGAACTGTTAGGGAGAAGAAGAAAAAAAAGAAGTAGCTGCTTAAAAAAAAAGCAGAACTCTTTATTAACCACTAGCATTTTACTCTTGTGCAGGCTGGCAGTGTCTCAGCTTTGATATCTAATGACTCGAGATAAAATCTGATGGGACAAGTAATATCTTTTATCGCAACTACTGGCTGGCTTAATAGCAGCCCCAAACTATGTGGTGCTTTAGTCCGTTACAGACCACTGCCTACACCTGCTTGCTCATGTGAATTTCTAACACTAGCCCTTGATTTGAGTTGGAAATATCTGATCTTACCTATCTTCCCTCCTAAGACAATTTCAGTTGCTGAAGGAGCTATTGTGTACCAAGTATGATCAGAGTGTGCATCCTAACTGCAGAACAGAGCAGCAGGAGATGGGATTGCTCCTCCAAGGAGTATAAAAGCAGCACCTGCCCAGCTCCTAGGCTTGCTATTACCTCACTTGTAAGAAAGCAAAACAAGTTATTTTTAAACACGAGGAAACTTATAGCTTCGTTTGCTGAAATCTATTAGTATCTCTGTGCAATTTAAATTAAACAATGGGGCTGAGACATTTGGATAGTACAATTTTGCCTGTAGCTGCCTGTTCAGTGCATTTTCTCTCTTACGAGATCATGAATTGGCAGGTTTAGGGTTTTTTTGGTGGGGATAAATGCGTGGGGAAGATACTATTTGCGGCTGCCCCTCCACTATGAAGCCCCTTTCTATAAGACAGACATTGAGGTCCCGGAGTGTGTCCAGAGAAAGGCAACAAATCTGGTGAAGGGTCTGGAGAACAAGGGTTACGAGGAGCGGCTGAGGGAATTGGGGTTGTTTAGCCTGGAGAAAAGGAGACTGAGGGGAGACCTTATCACTGTCTACAACTACCTGAAAGGAGGTTGTAGTAAGGTGGGTGTTGGTCTCTTCTCCCGAGTAGTAGGTGAGAGGATGAGAGGAAATGGCCTCGTGTTGTGCCACGGGAGGCTCAGGTTGGACATTAGGAAAAATTTCTTCACAGAAAGGGTTATCAGGCACTGGCAGAGGCTGCCCAGGGAGGTGGTTGAGTCACCATCTCTGGAGGTGTTTAAAAGACAGGTAGATGAGGGGCTTGGGGATGTGATTTAGTAGTGGACAGGTGTGGTTGGAGCTGATGATCTCAAAGGTCTTTTCTAACCTTGAGATTCTATGGTTCTACAAAGCACCGGAGCTGCTCCCCTCCAAGAACATCTCCAGGGAACTCTGACACACTCAGGGGTCCCGTATCACTCGAGTCCAGCTGCAAACAGCTGTGAGGGCCCATTCAGCACTCATGTCCTCTCCTGGGACCCCACCATGTATACTCGGATGTCTCTCTCCCTCCTTAGAACTGCTTGCTTTTGCCCTGTACAGCAAAACAGGGGTGGCCTGGCTGTGGCTGCTGCTCCAGCAAGGAACTGCGGGAGCACTGGTTTGGAGAAGGAGATGCAGGAACTCTGGTGATACAATATGTGGAATATTTCAAAGTGGAATATTTTGATTTAAGCTAAACTACAGGTAAGTTTTGTCTAAGCAGTTGAGGTTTTTGAAAGTCAGACAGAATGTCCCTCTGAGAGCATGTTTTCCTTAAGATGGTGATTTTCAGACACTGTCCTTTCTTTGAAAATTATAACGTATTGTGTGAGGAACAATTTGTGCTAAACAGATGTCTCTTCTTCTGTAATCACCTCTGTTTGGAATCCTTATTAATTTGAAAGGCAAAGTCACTTAGAGAGCTGGAGCCAGCTCCAAATTAACAGGAGTTTTGGCTATTGCAAAGTTTCATAATAACATTAAAATTAGACCTTGGAAAGTAATAGAATATGCATAAGATTTCTGGGAAAATATATACATATGCATGTAAGTGGGAGGTACATTCTGTAACAGCCTTTATCTCGTTGCACATGATTATTGGAGATCATTCCTGCATGTTGCCCAGGCCTGATAAAGGATGCTTGCTTTCTAAAACTCCAAAATGAGTCTTAGAAAGTTTTATTTGCTGACATTTTCGGTATCACTGGGTGGGAGAAGGAGATCACAGAATCACGGAATAGTTTGGGTTGGTAGGGACCTTAAAGATTATCTAGTTTCAACCCTCCTGCCATAGGCAGGGACACCTGTCTAGATCAGTCTGCCCAAGATGCACCCTGAGATGCGGGAACTCCAGGTGGGAGAAGGAGATGACAGAATCATAGAATTATAGAATAGTTTGGGTTGGAAGGGACCTTAAAGATCATCTTGTTCTAACTCCCCTGCCACGGGCAGGGACATCCCACTAGATCAGGCTGCCCAAGATGCACCCTGAGATGCGGGAACTCTGGGTGGAAGAAGGAGATGCAGTTGCTCCAGGTGGGAGAAGGAGATGTGGGAGCTCCAGGTGGGACAAGGAGATGCTGGAACTCCGGGTGGGAGAAGGAGATGCAGGAACTATGAGTGGGAGACCACAGAATCATGAGATCACAGAATCATGGAATCATAGAATAGTTTGGGTTGGAAGGGACCTTAAAGATCGTCTAGTTCCAACCTCCCTGCCATGGACAGGGACACCTCCCACTTGATCAGGCTGCCCAAAACGCACCCTGAGATGCGGGAAGTCCGAGTGGGAGAAGGAGATGTGGTTGCTCCAGGTGGGACAAGGAGATGCTGGAACTCCGGGTGGGAGAAGGAGATGCAGGAACTATGAGTGGGAGAAGGAGATGCAGGAACTATGAGTGGGAGATCACAGAATCATGGAATCATAGAATAATTTGGGTTGGAAGGGACTTTAAAGATCGTCTAGTTCCAACCTCCCTGCCATGGGCAGGGACACCTCCCACTAGATCAGGCTGCCCAAAACGCACCCTGAGATGCGGGAACTCCGAGTGGGAGAAGGAGGTGGAGATGCGGGAGCTCCGGGAACTCCTGGTGGCAGAAGGAGCTGCGGGACCCCGTCTGTGAGCGCCCCCCCACCGCCAGCCCCGCCAGCCCTGCTCTCCTCCCCGCCCCGGGCTGTCCCCGCGGCTCCCCCGCCCCGCCAGCCGGGGAGGGAGCGAGGGCGGGCGGGGAGAGCGGCGCTGCCTCCCGCCCCCTCGCCGTCCCGCCCCGTCCCGTCCCGTCCCGTAACCCTTCTCCCGGGCCGTTCTGCGGAGAGAGGAGTTCGGGGAGGGAGGGAGGGATGTCGCACGGAGCGCGAGTGATCCGCACCGGGGCGAGCAGCGCGGGACCCGCGGCGCCGAGCGCGTCCTCGGGCTCGGACGGGGACCTGATGGACGGCGCCTATTTCCGCTCGTGCGCCGGGATGCTGAAGGTGGCACAGATGGTGAGCGGCCGGCGGGGACCTGCCCGAGCCTCCCGAGGGGTTGCCTTTGGGAGAAGGGTCCGGAGAGGATCGGGAGGGCGGTTCGGGGCCGTCCCGGCCGCGGCGGGGCTGCTGCTCAGCTCTCGCAACTCGCGGGAAGAAGGAAAGTCTCGGTTCCTCCGGCAAAGCGAGGTGGGGAGGGAGGGAGAGAAGGAGGGAGGGCTCTGTCAGAGGGCGCCTTCGCTGCTTCTTCGCTTTCTTCGCTTCTCCCCAGGGCAGGGGTGAAGCCGGTGTGAGCCCGGAGCGACAGCGCCTGCTCCGAGTGCTGCCCGGCGTTGTGTTGAGAACCGCAGAATCATAGAATGGTTTGGGTTGGAAGGGGCTTTAAAGATCATCCGGTTCCAGCCCTCCTGCCATGGGCAGGGACACCTCCCAGCAGATCAGGCTGCCCAAAGCCCCATCCAACCTGGCCTTGAACACCTCCAGGGATGGGGCATCCACAGCTTCCCTGGGCAACCTGTGCCAGTGCCTCATCGCTCTCATAGTGAAGAAATTCCTCATTCTATCTAGTCGAAATCCGTCCCTGTCCAGTTTATACCCATTGCCTGCAGTCCTGTCACTCCATGCCCTGTTAAAAAGTCCCTCCCCAGCTTTTCTGTAGCCCCTTTCAGGTACTGGAAGGTCGCTATAAGGTCTCCTCTGAGCCTTCTCTTCTCCAGGCTGAACAACCCCAACTCTCTCAGCCTGTCCTCATACGGGAGGTGCTCCAGCCCTCTGATCATGTTTGTAGCCCTCTTCTGGACCCATTCCAACAGCTCCATATCTTTCTTATGTTGAGGATTCCAGAACTGGGCACAATACTCCAGATGGGGTCTCACAAGAGAGGAATAGAGGGGCAGAATCACCTCCCTCAACCTGCTGGCCACACTTCTTTTGATGCAGCCCAGGACACAGTTGGCCTTCTGGGCTGCAAGCGCACATTGCCGGCTCATGTCAAGCTTCTCATCAATCACCACCCACAAGTCCTTCTCCCTTTCTAATGGTAATTTTTAGTGTTAACAACTATTAACATTATGGTAGCTAATGGTAATTTTTAATATTAACAACTTAGTAGTTAATTATTACTAATGGTGACAATCTATCTCAGAGTTGGCTGAGAGAGTTGGGGATGTTTGGCCTAGAGAAGAGAACGTTCTGGGGAGACCTTAGAGCAGCCTTCCAGTATCTAAAAGGGGGCCTGCAGGATGGGCTTTTCGTCAGGGAGTGAAGTGGTAGGACAAGGGAGAATAGTTTTAAGCAGAAAGAAGGGAAATTTAGCTGAGGTATCAGGAAGAAATTTGTTGTGGTGATGCACTGGAGCAGGTTGCCCAGAGAAGTCGTGGATGCACCCATCACTGGAGGTGATCAAGGCCAGGATGAATGAGGCTTTGAGCAACCTGATGTAGTGGGAGGTGTCTCTGCTCATGGCAGGGGGATTGGAACTGGATGATCTTTAAGCTCCCTTCCAAGCCAAAGCATTCTATGATTCATTCTATGATTCTATGACACCGTGATGCAAAGGCACATCATGCTCCAGTGGAAGACCTTGTTTTTTAGCATGGGCATTTTTGGGGGAAAGCCAGGGCCGAGTGCCAGCACCAACAGTGGTAAAGGTGGACACCACGGCTGAGACTGCTTGTCCAGCTGGCTCCATGCCCTGTGTGCTGGAGACTTCCAGGCAGTGCCATGGTGACCCGAGGAGTGATCAGGGAGATGTATGGCTGAAAAGCAGAAGTTCAAAATAAATACATAGTGGACCACTGCCAGGATTTGAGCTGATGCCTTAACTTGACTCGGTGCAGGAAATTTTGCTCCATCTGCATGCGGAGAGGATTAACAGATGGATAAACTCTCATTTCTGTGGCACAGAATTGTCCATGGAGCGATTTGGCAGCTTAATTCCAGTAATGATAGTGAATATTAACAGATGGCTAGGAAAAAGCATGGAAGACAGTGTACAGGGATACTTCCTCACATATAGTCTCATCCTGCAAAAACTTGTACCTTGACAACAGTGTGTTGTGGAGTTGTTGCCTTCATTTTTGATAGCCTACAATGCCTTCCCCTCCCCACCCTGCATTTAATTGTCTGGTCATTTTTTTAAACCTGTGTAATTTATTAGCATCCATCCTCAATTGACATTAGAAGTTAAGAATCATTTTGTTGTAGGTTACAGAGGACTAATATCAGATGCTGAAGTCTCTATTTAAAAGACACCTTATTTCTTCCATTTCATTAACAGACGTAGCCTCATCCATCAGCTGCCTTTAGAAATGAGCCTCAGTATCGAGCAGCCTCATAGAATGTGACTGAGCACAGCTACCTGCATCTGCTGAGCACTTGAGCACTCATGAGGCTGCAGAGTTGTTCCTCTCTATGAATTCGGTTTGGTGGGAGTGCAAACAGTCGTGTGCTGCTTTCTTTTGGGTTGTTCTCAAACCATCACGTGGACTTGGAGTATCTTTTTGGAGGACAGATCACGTGTTCTTCTGAGTGTGTGTCTACATTGCAAATGAACCTGTAGTTCTAAAAGGGTAGACTGGCACTTTGCTGTTCAGCTGAAAGTCTATTTATTGTTTTGCTTTTACCACTGTGAGAAGAACAGTTCCTTTTATGGACTAGAAATACCTAGTCCTCTCTACTCTCCATCCTGCTGTGGTGTCACTACTGCTATGATGTGTGACTTACAGCTAGCACAGGCGTGCTGATGTGTGCTGAAATTTCAGTTTTGGTGTATATGTCATGTATGTAAAGCTATGTAATTGGATGTAATACTTCACATACTTTCCATAAAGTAATATTTTATCAGTGCTGTTCAATATCAAATTCATCAGAATTTAAGCTAGTGTTTTTCTTCGGTGACTTTAACAGCAGTTAAAGTAATGTAAATGGAGTTCTTTCACCTTCACGTTCTTATATCTTTCTGCTTTCCAACTTGCCTGTAAATAACATCAGTAAAAGTTATCTTTTAACTTTTAAAAGTAAAAGTTACCTCAGGGATCCAAGGAACTTTGGGCAAATGAACTTCTTTTGATGTGGTATCACAGTAGTGTCATCTTCTCAAGTAATTTCCTAAGAAAATGAAACATTTGTGCTGCATTGTACAGAAATTAGCAGGCTAGGTTACTTCTGGATTAATTCCTGCATGCAATCAAATACGGTGAGCTAAATATTTTTGCAATTCCCCTTTATCTCTTCTCAGACAGTATTTCCACTACATCCATGGATCCGTTTGTATTAGCATTTAGTTCTTCTGGTAAGATGTAAGCGTTTGATGTATCCTTCTTTGAAAAGAATTCTTTATGCTGAACCTATAAATATTCCTGCATTAGTGTTAGTGTGGCTGCTGGGACGGTGGTCTTACTAAGGAGAACCATTATGCTGTCAAAGGACAAAGATAGGATCTTCTAGGTTAGATATAAGTCACCCTAAATTGGATACTGGGCCTCTGAATGGCTGTGGTTATGAAGAGGGAACATTACTGGTTCTTGTTTTCTCTTTCTTCCTCAATCCATTTCACCAAGAAGTAAAGAGGGCGAACAAGAAAGAAACATTTTGTCATTTACTGCAATGTTAAGGGCTGTTTGCAGTGCTCGCAAGCTAAAAAAAAACTCCTATGTATATGTGCATGAAGTAATTTGAATAGATTTCATCAATAAGCTATCAAAATTATATGGAGGAAACAAGATAATTCTGTTACAAGTGTTCTTCTGTAAAAAAGGTCATAACACAAGGACTAAAACCCAGCAATCTTGGATAAGATGAAGAGATTGCGCAGCAATATGACGCTTACTGAATTGTTGCTACTCTCTACATGTTACCAGTGCTCTCTCTTAAGATGCCGAGTGCTGTGGTGTCTAGCACAGACTGAATCTAGGAAGCAAAAAAAATGTGTTTCTTGCCTGTAAGCCTGCACAAATTCCTTTCTTTTTTTTTTTTGCTAGAGAGTTCCTTTAACCTTGTAGAATGATTGTAGCTTTGAAATGATAACGGTTTTTATGCATTGATTTCCTGGCTTTCTAATGCTTAGGGAATTATCTCTAAATATTTTGAAAATGAAATGGAGGAGAAAGCATAGTTTTGTGACTTGTGTATTTTGCATGGCAGTAGGATAGTTTGAATGCTGTTCTTCATGAGTGAGTATTGCTAAGGTTAGTAGGGGCTCCGCTTTCAAAATCCAGTCTGAATTGAGGTTCTGATTTTAACAGGGAGTTACAAAGTATATTCAGCATCTAAACCATTTCAACTAGTTTAACTTGACGGTGATTCATATAGCGTTTGCTTTGTCTTTCCTTTTCCCCCCCTTTTCTTTTTGTATTTGCAGTTTTGCCAAGATGTCTTTTACGCACGGGATCCCGTTGTGGCCTCCGTGGTTCTATAGCAGCAGTGTACTAAGTAAGTGTGCCGGTGGGTGTGTATCAGTGTGCACGATACAACAGAGAAACTAAACAGCTGAATTTTAACCAGCTTGGCAAAATCGAGCCACGTGCCAATCTTCAGTGTGCCACAGTAACTGTGCTGATTTGTTTGAAGCATGTTTGCTCTGTGCCCATGCCACCACTGGCTTGTGTCATTACAGGACTTTCCAGGAATCTACATTACTTAGCTTGATGGATTCTGAGCAGATAGGTACTCGCAAACCTTTTGAGGCATCCTGTGCTGTTAGAGACAACATATGAATTTGCACCCATATTGTTGCCAAGGTGGCTCAGTAGGCAGCGTTCATAGATCGAAACAACTCTGGTTTAGCTGAATTTCTTATGCAGCCCTTCTGTGCCTTTTGTATTTTAAAAACTGACATCTGGATGATGGCACAAACGCTCTATTGGGCTCAGTCCTGCTTTCAGCACAGCCCGTGTTTGACAGCTTGTATGGGTATCCTTCCATCTTAGGCAGTTGCTGGTAGGAATGGCTGTGATTGTATCACCTGGCCATGTCCTTTTTTGCTTCTGTTTCCTCTCCTTCAGGCTGGGCCAAGCCAACTTTGAGCACAGTTCAGACTGTAGACAATTGTTTGCACAATAATGCTGCTGTCACTTGAGTGGACAATAGCTCTGGCACAGTAAGCACAGCCTCAGTATACAGGGTGTTTTAAGCTGAAAACACTGTGACTGTTTCAGCTCAGTCTAAAGCAGGAAAAAGCTCCTTCATCAGATAGAAAAGGAAAAAAATCTAGGTTATCTTCTCAAGGCTGAGGAAAAAATTTGCAAACAATTGCAAGGTAAACAATAATAAATTCAATAAAGTTGGCTTACCAGCATCATTTTAACTTGTTAAAAATACTAAGGCAATAGTTAAAGCTTTTCTGCGGAGTATCTATTTAATTTCCAAAGTGTGTCTTGACAAAAGCAAGTACATATTTGATAAGTAAACGGCCAAAAAGACAATCTTTTTTGGAAGTGTGCTGAGACGTCTCTGGTTAGTCATATATGAACATACAGTTGAATAATAGTATTCAAGAGAATATTAATATATCTATCACTAAAAGTTAGAAGATGCTGGTCGTTAGGTTGCTGGAGCCAAGGTAAATTTCTGAATGTGTTGGATGGTATCAGACAAATTTACTGGGCAGCTACATTTAGAAGAAGTTAAAATATGAAAAAATAGCGAAATATGTTAGTGGAAGAAAGCAATTCCTAATCAAAACTATTGATACAGGAAAAAGGAAAGTCACAAAAGCAAATTATGTTTAGAATGGTTTGAGAGCTACTCAATGTTCTAACTTGATCTTGAGCCTGAAGTGTCTTTCTGCCCATGGAGGTGATTGAAGTAAAGCATCGAATTCTTTGCAGCAATGTGTCAATGAGAAATGATTTTGCTTGTGTGGTGGTAATGGTGCTCAGTCTGAAGAGAGGGATTCTGGTGATATGCAGAGAAGCTGAAATTGTAAGCCTTTCTTTGGGTCCTGTGTGGACTGCACTTTCAACTTTCCATTGCTATCACTGTCTCTGTAGTTATTCAAAAGGAAGATAATGGCGAGAAGTAACAAGCTTGTTGAAAGTTGCTGGATGCTAACCTACAAAGCTTAAATTCAAATAGTTCTGTGTTCTGCTTGACTTTTCATCTGGCTGGTAACAGAAAACATGATAAATAATGCTGTAATAGCTGACAGTGATGTCTTATTTCGAGGCGTGCAGGAGGCATTTTATGTCTGCAAAGAAAATAATACTTGAGAAAAAACACCCCAAGAATGCACAGGTCTTCAGTCTGCAGCTATGTGATAAACTGCTGGCTAAGCAACAAGGAATGGGACGTGTTTTTTAACAGCAAGGTTTGGTTTTTTTCAGGACCTAAGTCAGAGCTCTGTGTTGTAGCTGCTAATTATTTTTGTTGTTCTGCTAGAAGCTGCAGTAAAAGCACCTTGCTTGGCATGGTGGGTAAAGAGAGAAACAATATCTAAGTCTTCGATGGCTCCAAAGTAAGCAGGAGCAATTGAGTGAGGAATGTCCAAACCTTGTAATTAAAATCAATAGCTCTGTGAAGTCCTGTTATTTCCATTCTGAGGTCACTGAAACAGGCTGGCTTGGCCAATTGTACTTTTTCCATGCTTCTACTCTGGGTGGCAATTTTAGAATTTCTGCCCAGGTATTTGCGTAAGAGCTTGGAGCAAACAGTGTGTTCCCTGTGTGTTAACCAAGGAGCTCTTGGTTGTAAGCTGACACAGTTTTATTTGATGAGACAAGAATCCACAAGAATCAGTCTAAGGATTTTTTCCTTTGTGTCTCACCTCCATGCAGCTGTTCTCAGCTGTGGCAGTGCCACTGTTCACAGGGTTACGCAGTAAACAAAACCAGGGAAGTTATGTAGCTGTACTTCAACTATCCTTCATTTTTCTTTTCTCCATAAGAGTTTTTAGAGAATAGTGCAGCCCTAGAGACTACTGTGAGCAAGACCAAGTGTCTGGCTTATAAAGGCAGGAACTACATAAGCCTGAAGTGGTTCCATGTGCTTCAAACCACAAGATGAGAATTTAGTCCTTTTTCTCTTGGGCAGGGGAAGGTTTTGTACCATCTGTTTTAATTTCTATCTCTAGTAATTTTTTTTTTTAATGTAGAAACTGTTCTAGAAGTCTAAAAATTCAACTCCAGTACATTTTCTAAAAAGACAATTATGATCATTGTCAAGTACTAGGGAATCTGTTCTGAATGTGTCAGTGAATGTTTTATTGGTGTCTTAGAAGAGGCTTCCTAAAAGCACGAAGTTGGAGCTACCTTTCATTGCTCATTTCACGCATCCATTAGGGTTTGTTGCAATGCATTCATTAGCAACCTTAGTGCATGTAGTGCTTTTTGTAGAGAGATTGTTGAACAAGAGTTAGCAAATACATTTTCTGAAACAAAAAAAACAGGAAATGAAGCCTAGAAATTTACCACATCACCTGAGACGTGTTTAGTATGCTTCAAAGAGCAGAGTGAAGTATTGGCAGTGGTTTCCTGGCACATTTGT
Source organism: Cuculus canorus (assembly GCF_017976375.1). Taxonomy (NCBI): domain Eukaryota; kingdom Metazoa; phylum Chordata; class Aves; order Cuculiformes; family Cuculidae; genus Cuculus; species Cuculus canorus. The sequence goes on from NC_071402.1 coordinate 117,968,220, forward strand.
TTTACAGGAAGTTAGATTTGCAAATGCCATTTAAAAATCTTCATCAGGTGTACATGGTGCCCATGGATAATGAGATGTGGTGAAAAGCATGGATTTTTACTGCTCTGTGACTTTCCTTCAAGAGATGCAAGTGCATTCCCGTTCTTCACTCTCTTTGGAGATGGTGTTCCTTGGAACGTCCTCCTTTCCTGCCACAGAGAAACAGAAACCTGGGATCAGTTCTTTCCGAGTGCAGTCTCCATTAGCTTAGAGCCTATAAATGATAAAGCGCATCTTGCCAAGCATTCCAGGCTGTAGATGCAGGAACAATTTGTTGTGTCTCATAGCACATAGCTCATACCTCAGTGAAGGCAGTACATCTAACCGGGGGGTTCGTTTACGTAGCTGCTCTGCATTACTGGGGTAACAGAGTATTGTCCCTCAAAGCCAGACAGTGCTTGCATGCTCTGAGGAAGTGTTTCTTCTCCTCTCCTCCCTGGGGAGTCCTTGTGAGATATTCACGCAGTACTGTCGCTGAGTTGTCTCCTTTGTCCTATTGTCACATCGTGCACAGTATGGCCTTGTCCTCCTATTTTGTGGCGAGATGTAAAGTATACAGCAGCCAGAAAGTGCTACTTTCTGTACACAGAGATCAAACTCTCAAATTGTTGTAATTTCCTTTTACTCACCTGTGAGCTTCCTCTTTTTTTTACATAACTCAGATTCTTAAGGCATCGTCACGACTGAAGCAGCTCCCTGTGCTACAGTGCAGATAGTTTGATGAACGTAGTGGCGAGTACAGGAATGTCTGGCTGGTCAAAGCTAGGTGGCTGTAGCTTTTAAAGCCAAAGCAAATTTGGCTGCTGTTCGCGTAACAATAGCAGCAGCTGCAACGCTTGTGGCTTCCTCTCCTGCTCACAGCTTCCCTCAAGTAAAATGGAAATGCGGTGGTGACAAGACTGAGAAACTGCTTAAAGGGAAAATTTTCTTAAAATGTTTTTGATAGTTTATTGGTTTTTTTCCCTTTTTTTTTTTTTAAAAAAAAATGCCATTAGTGAGTTCAAAAAACAAGTGCTGACTGCTGGGAGAGAAGTGTGCTGTTAACCTGAGATGACCGGCAGCAGCTGCAGAACTACAGAAAGACTTCACATACTTTCCTGCAAGTCTGTAATCATGTTCTGGGAAGGCCACTTCAAGAGCTCTTTCATTTGTTTGGGAAAAATACAGTCCCCAGATGCTGCTTGTTGCCTGCTGGCTAATTGAACTTTTTGTAGATGGCTTGAGCGAAGCTTCCTAGTAGACACAGAAGTGCTATCCCAACGTGTTTGAGAGGCCTGCCAGATTCCAGGCAGTCACTGAAAGCTGTCAACTGTGATAGTGCCGCTGGGGTATCTCGTCTGTTCTCATTTTCCCCCCCCTCATTCATTGCCCTTCACTTCCATGGCACCTTGCCAAGCGTCAAGTGTTTGCATTTAGAAAAGGTTGCTCTTTCGTGTGCTAAGGGCCAGTCTGATCCAGCAGCTAGGTTGGAAAGATGCCGGTTGGTCTGGAAATTGTCATTATGTTAGCGTCTTTGGTAACTCACCTGCTTTTTACTGATAAAAATTATGATGTTCTAGCACAGCTAACAGCACAGCCTTCATGGATGTAAACAAGTCCTCTGCTTGTTCAAGGAGACTGTGTGGAAGGCTCTGTTGCCATGGCTAACAACGCCTTTGCTGGAGATGACAGATACGAACTTTTAAACTGCTGTCTGTGCAGCTGCCAGATGCTAGTGTGGTGTTCTCTGGGGCAAGGAGAGATACGACAGGTGTTAACTGAAGATTTGAGTCAGTCAAGCAATAAATGCCTCAGACAATGAGAAGGGGTTGTTTTGTGAGCAGCATCTGTAAGGGCAAGTGATGAACAGATTGCTTGCTTAGGCTTAGCAGGCATAGGCACTGAGACTTCACTGAGCAGTTCCCAAGGAATTCTTTATCTCAGTAACTGCTTCCAGGAAGACGAAGTTGTATATGCTTTTTATGTTTTGTGCATCTAGATTGATAGATTATTAGAATAATTGTTGCCATGGGTTACTGGTTTTGTGTTATATCATGGGATCATAGATCCAAAAAATGGTTTGGGTTGGAAGAGACCTTAAAGATCATCCAGTTCCAACCCCCCTGCCATGGATAGGGACACCTTCCTCTAGATTAGGTTGCTCAAAGCCCCATCCAACCTGGCCTTGAACCCCTCCAGGGATGCAGTATCCATGACTTCTCTGGGCAACCTGTTTCAGTACATCATCACCCTCACAATAACAAATTTCTTCCTAATCTCTAACCTAAATCTCCCCTCTTTCATCTTAAAACTGTTCCCCTTCATCCTGCCACTGCACTTCCTGATGAAAAGCCCCTCCTCAGCTTTCCTGTAGGGCCCGTTTATGTTCCTATTTGTGTTTCAAGGAGCTGTATGCTAGTAGATATGTATTTGATATCCAGGTCAAGGGGGAAACTTCACAGCTTGCTGTGCAGAGTTTGTGGGTGTTTGTTCATAATACATGCTGTGTACCCTGGGCTTCAAGCAGCCAGCCAGTCTGAGCCAGGCTTGGCTAGTCAGGCAATTTGGGCTGTAGGTGGTATTGCCATGCATGGTCGGTAGATCCGTTTTTAGACAGCCGTGAACTTTTATGTGCAAGAGCTCTATAGCTCACAAGTAAGGATTAAGCTCTCTCTATATTGTATATCACTGATAATGTGTGACTTTATTGACTATTTAAAGAGCAGACAGTACAAACAACCCAAACAATATGTGCGGAGAATGGATTAGAGTAGTGGTTTCAGAGTTGCCTTGCTCCTACAAGGAGCTCTTCTTCCCCACCAATTAAAAGGAAGTATGTCAGATGAGGTCAGCAGCCCCCCAAGGAGGGCTCCCTCTCCAGACCCAGGGTCAATGAGCTCTGTTGAACAGCCTCGTAGGACAAAGTTCTCCAGCAATATTTGAGGTCAGCTGCCCCCCAAGGAGGGCTCCCTCTCCAGACCCAGGGTCAATGAGCTCTGTTGAACAGCCTCGTAGGACAAAGTTCTCCAGCAATATTTGCATGCTTTAAGTATCTTTGTACCTCCGTAAACATGTGTATTCCTATATACATCATTGTTGGATTCCTTTCCACCATCAAGAGCTACTTTTCTACCATTCCTTAGAACAGCTCAAACCTCTTAATTATTAGCTTCTACCAAACCCACTTTTGTTGGCTTACAGTTCTCTTCTCCCCCCAGTCTTTTTCTTTTTTTTTGCCTCTGAAGCACCTTGTGTGCTCCCTTTTCCACAAGCCTACCCACACTGTGGATCGTCTTCTCCTGACATTCTGTCTGACTCTTGGGTTGACCAGGTTGAGAGAACAGTTGATGTGGCTCTCCCTGTGGATCTAGATGTCAGAATTGCTTGCCTTGCGGAGGAGAGAAGTAACAGTCACAGCTTGCTGTGCAATTTCTGTATCTGCAGAGATTTGGTTATATTATTACAGCAGAAGCTGCACATACGCATGCTTTTTGCAGCAGCCAGGTAGTATTTTTCATCTATGATCATGGCTTGATTTCAGATAAAAGAGACCACCAGTGTGGCTGGCCGGACAGCTGTTACATTGAGGCTGTTTCCTGCACAAAGAAGTAATTCCTTATTAATAGATAGACAAGCTATGTGCTCGCAAAGTGTAAGGGTCTCCTGGCTTTATCCAGAGTAATACTTTCAGTCGTTGCAGGTGTCCAGAAAGACATAAGCACCTCTGAGAGTTAGAGGGAAAGCAGCTGTGTTTCCCAGATTTAATAACCTGCTAGGGCATTTGCTGTATTTCAAATGCTGTTCTTATCATTTGCAGACATGCTAAAAATACTGTTTTGCAATGAGTTTTATGTGTTTTGGGAATTGTTTGTAATTCAATATGGCACTTGTGCAATGTTACTCAACTATCACTTATGTTGCTGCAGTATTTTGAATGTTGTGTGTGCATCTTTTATGTAGATTTGAAAAGCTTACTAATTATGCTTTTAAAGTTAAAATGTTTTAAGTTAATTTTTAAAACAAATTTTTAATATTGAATTGGAGAGAAAAGAAATGAAATTATGAGGTTGATGGTGGTAACAAACTTATATTGTGGTTGGTTTTTTTAATTAATTCACGACCCGGTGAGAATATAGCATATTCTTTGCCATATAACTGTAAAGTCCTCAGCTTTCCATTAACAAGGTGCAGGATTTTATCGTGTCTTACAGTGTGGTGCAGTGGTGTTGGAGGTATTTGCAGGGATTGAGGCAGGGAGCTAGTTGAGCTGGCGGTGGTGGGATTGGTGTATTGTGTAAACTGTGAGCAGTGATAGGCAGGACTTAATTGTAGCTAGGCATTAATAAGACTTGCCTGTTTAATGATTGTGGCTAACACCCCATAACAAGGGCTTTTTAATAACATTATTCATAGGCTGGTTCTGTGCTTGCCACACATCCTTTTCTACCGCTGGGGCCTGTGCCTGAGCAGATAGATAACTTCTTATTAATAGATAAAGAATACCACTTGCTTGTACTTAGGATTGTCCTCTTATCTGAGTCGTAGAGGGTCTGAAGAAGATTATTTCACCTTTTCTCACCCTCTCACCATTTTTATCTTCAATAAATATCCTGTGGATGCTGGTGTACAAGAGAAGTCACTTATCAGAGGACAGGCAGCCGCTTTATTTTAGCAAAGCAGCCAGACAAGAAGGAAATCTGCCCAGACGCAGGGGCTGAGAGATTCTTGTGCAACCAAAGACTGACTGCTTCACAGAACCATGCACTTTGAAGGCAGCTGATTTCATATGACGTTAGTGAAGTTTTAAGTGGGCTGGGGGTTTTATCTCCTTTTTCTAGTAGGGGTTTGGCTGTTACAGCTCACATTTCCAACACCACCCTGGAAGAAGAAAATCTCAGTTGCCGCAGCAGTCAAAGCTGGTGCTTAAATTAGCTGAACCAGTCTTGCATGAACTACAATTGCAACCTTGGCCAGCGCTTCGCTCATCTTTCTGTTTTGGGAAGCTGTTAAAAAAAAATGTTTTATCCTGTCCAGAAATATGTACTTAATAATAAACGGGGTGTTGCCTCACTGTGTTGAGATGTAACATTCGGAAATGTATGGTTGCAGTCAGTGACATGTTTTCAGGGCATGGTTATCCTGATTGGCTCACTTAGGGATGGAAAATTCCACTTACTTGGCTGGTGTCACAAGCTGGAAACTTTGCCTTTTTTTTCATTCAAATATGAAAAGCATTTAGCATTTTTTTTTTAGAAAGGCAGTGATAAAACTGGATATGAGTCAGTGTTCTCCCTTGCTCCAGATCCGTAGACAATTTCTGTATTATTGCTTGCACTAGAACTTGGGTAAGTGTTAGGAGAGTGCAAATCGACTAGTTTTTATCAATTTAATGGATAGTTCTCAGGGTCCTCCTCTTTTCAGGTTCAGGAGGAGGGACCTCAAAGCAGTACAAAGGTTCATCTGTGCTCCAGCAAGTGCGATGGAGAAGCTCTGTTCATAACGCTGTTAAACAGCATCTGGGAGGGAGGGGAAAGCACTGTTTTGGTCTTCTAAAGGGTTAAATTGTCAGAGAATGGTGGAAAGGAAAAGCACTTTCAGGTATTGCCAACTAGCAATTGGCGACTGGTAAACCAAAGCTGTCTTTGTAGAGGTGTAGTACTATGCTGAATCCTACCCCCTGACCTTTTTCCCCTGACCTTTCTCCCCTGAAATTAAGTATTTGTAGTTAGTTAATTGCAATACATGTCCTGATGCAAGATAGTGGGGAAGATGATAACTAGGAAACATTAAAAGAGAGAATTATGGTGCGTTTGCATATTTTGGATGGGACAGAATAAAACATATAAAGGAGAAAAAATATGGAGTGTTATGTAGGGAAAGAAGAGGAAAGGGGGATAAAGAGCAGAAAAAAAAGTAAAGGAAACACTGGAGACAAAAAGTCATAGTACACCTTCTTATGGGAGAGTGTAGCAGAGGGGAGTATCAAGAAAGATAGGAAAATATTCTGCATAAAGCAAGAATGTGGTTATACATTGCATGGCAAAATAATTCAATGAAAAGATAATGCAGTGCTGGGTGGATTACGCCTGACAATGTGTGTGTCACAGTACTATGGTAAATCTTTGAGATAAGAGTTATAGTGTTTCTCTAGAACAGGACATCTTGCGGCAATTTTACTTCTTATCAACGCTTTCTTTCCTCCCTGAGGTTTAGCTGGCGTTTCACATCTTGGTTCTATATAGAAAAAGAAAATTATTTTCCATACTTAAAAGTTGCACAGTAAGACAGCAGTTTCAGCCTGTCAGTTCGGGATATGATCTTGAGATTTGTAAAACCCATGTTCAGTTCCTTTTTGCAATGAAGATTTTTAATTTAATTCTTGGTCCTACTGCAGCATCTAGAAGTCGCAGGCAAGGAGTAGGCCACCCACAGTGGGTTAACACCTTCCCAGCCTCTCATTCCCGTCTCCTGCAGGGTGGGGAGAAAATAGAAGACTCAAGGATTGAGATAATGACAATTTCATAAGGAAAGCATAAGATACAAATGCAAGCAAAGCTAAAAGAGGAATTCATTCACTACTCCCCATCCACAGGCAGGTGTTTAGCCACTTCCTGGAAAGCAGGACCTCAGCATGTGAACTGGTTGCTTAGGAAGACAAACACTATAGCCTCTAACATTTTCTCTTGTGCTTCCTTTTCTTGAGCTTTTAACATTGAACATGACATCTTATGGTCAGGAATAACCCTTTGGTCAGTTGGAGCCAGCTGTCCTGGCTGTGTCCCTTCTCCACGTCTTGCCCACTTGCAAGCCTACTTTCATTGGGATGAAGAGATGGAGAAAGAAAACCTTGCTGCTGTGCAAGCACTGTCCAGCACCAGCCAAAAGAAGTGTTATCAACACTGTTTTAACCACAAATGGAAAGTACAGTGCCAGACGAGGTGCTGTGGAGGCAGTTAAGTCTATCCCAACCATAGCCAGTATATCACCACTGTGTGGGGTGTTGTACAGGCACAGTGGGACACTGGGATAGAGTAACTCTTACTTCACAGTCAGTAACAGAATTGTGATAGAACAGCTGAATATGGGCAAGTGATAATGTGCGGTACAGAACAGTCAGGAATGGTCAAGAGGATGAATAGTAAGTACCCTTAGCTTTAAAGATTGTACTTCCAGTTAGAAAAGAGTTTATTTGCAATGTCTTGTGCGTAGCGGTTTCTTCACAACACATGATAACAAAATAAATAAGTGACAGCCAGGAAATAAATACCAATTTCCATTTTACAGTGAGCTAGGACTCTCATTTTCGTTTATCTTGTGTGGTGGAATGGCAACAAATCAACCAAAAAGCACAAAGAAACAACTCTCAGAAGACCAACCTTTTCCTACTGTTTTACTTGTTCTGTGGTTTCCTGCTAGGATGGTTTTGTGTCATTCCCACACATGTTTTCACCTGTGTCTTACATCTGTGATCTGTTTATTGTTGATTTGGGCTATTTTCTGGGGGAGTGGGAAGGTGGGTTTGTTTGTTTGGCTTTTGTTCTAATTCACACTATAAAGAAAAACAGACAACTTAGAGTCTTATTAGTGGTGTTTAAGGGTGCTCACTCCCTTATTTTGAATATCTAAAGTGTTTTGAAGGTGAAAAACTTCAGCACAACGTGTGTGAAGTCTTTACTAGTCCTCATTTGGTGAATGGGGGAGCTGAAGCAGCAAAAGACATAATTTACCGAAGTTCATACAGCAAGATAGTTACAAAACTGGAATCAGAATTCAAGAACCAGAGACATACAGTTCCTTCTTTGTTGTGTTAGTGTTTGTGGGAATGCATCTTTAATGCTTAGAATATTAGGTTTTCCTTTACAGTAGGTTCTTGTCAATAATGGAGATCATGCTGGATTTATATTTGTGCAGGTAGCTGTGCCTGAGGAAAATTTAGTTCTCTCCAAGTGTTACAGGTGAATTAAGTATTGGTAATAAAGCCAGAGCTTTATTTATTAGATCCATTAAAGCAAGACAGTAGGAAAAAAGATCATACAGAGCACTTGCACAGATTGATTCCTGGGTTATAAAGTTGTTCTGTGGTCAGATAAACTGCAGTTTTCTACAACATGATCAGAAAATGCTTAGTGGTGCTAGCTGGCCTGTAGGTACATGGAGAATAAAACAAGTCCTTTCTCGTGTTGTGGTTCCTTCGTTACCCTCAGGACACTAGTGAGGAAAATTGTGTCTATAATCTTTTGAGTGGTGGACATGCACTTCTACCTGCCCCTTCCTTGGAGTGGGTGGTTCTCTGTTGATTTGCTTTGAACTTCCCAGCATGTTCCAGGTTCTTATATCTTTGCTGCTTTAATCCAGCACAGCTATGTTGGTGAAGGTGAGTCCGGCCTATTAGTCCTGAGATGCAGGCAGCTATTAGAATCATAGAATAGTTTGGGTTGGAAGGGAACTTAAAGATCATCCAGTTCCAACGCCCCTGCCGTGGACAGGGACATGTCCCACTAGATCAGGCTGCTTAAGGCCCCACCCAAGCTGGCGTTGAACACCTCTTGGGCAGTTTGATGGTGGCCCATGTGAAGACTGGAAACCACAAGAAGATCTCGCAACTAAAGGGTCTGAGAACTGTATTGCAGCTTTGCTCTTGATCTCAACATCATGCCCATTCCTGAGAAGCTAGGAAGTTTGGAGCCAAGCTTTCTCTGTAATCTAACTGCATCTGCAGAACTACAGCCAGCCAAGAGTAAGCACAGGGAGTTAGGTGGAATTCAAACCATCTGAAATCAGGACAGTGGCATCTGGACATAATGCCACGGGTATTTTCTGCAGTGTACATTTGCCTTGAGAGTAATTGGAAGTTCGATCTTCTTCCTGTATATAATCTCTCCTTTGCTTAAGAAGATGTTGAATTTTCCTGGAGTGGAAGATTGACTTCCTTGAAGTCTTGATACACATTTTCCTTCTTTTTTACGTAGCATAATCAATGATCAGTAGACTTTATATTCCCATTCTTTAACAGGGGCAGGAAGAATCAAGAAGGAAAACAGCTGATTTTTAAAAAGGAACAGTATTTCAGCATTTCCAGGGAATGCTTAAAGCAGCATTTTATAGCACAGGGAAAGAGAATTTTTCTTGTCCAGTCCTTCCTTATCCTCTGTAGCCTGAGACGCACAGAAGAAAAGTGTGCTATTCTGAGCAGATTAATGTCATCTCTATGGACAGAGAAGAAGATCAAGGGAAGTACAAATTGATCAGCCTCACTTCAGTCCCTTGGAAGATGATGAAAATCCTCCTGGAGAGCATTCCAAACATATGAAGGACAAGAAGGTGAACAAGAGTAATCAACATGGATTACAAAGGGGAAATCATGCTTGACCAGCCTTACTGCCTTTGGTAGTGAGGTGACTAGCCTGGTGGACAAGAGGAGAGCGGTGGTTGCTGTTTACCTTGAGCTTAGTAAGGCTACAGTCTCCCATAAGATCCTTGTAGACAAGCTGACAAGAGTATGGATTAGATAAGGGGGCAGTGAGGTGGATAAAAAACTGAATGGCCAGGCCCAGAGGGTTGTGGAACAAAGTCCTTAGAGGCCAGTCACTAGCAGTATACCCCAGGGGCCAATACTGAGGCCTTCATTCATGAATCTTCATTCATGACCTGGACAATGGGGTAGAACGCACCCTCAGCAAGTCTGTAGATGATAAAAAACCTGGGAGGAGTGACTGACGAGGGTTGTGCTGCCATGGAGGAGGACCTTGACAGGCTGGACAGAGAGAAATCTCATCAAGTTCAAAACTGGGAAATGTGAAGCCCTTAATCCAAGGATATCTGAGGGTAAGCCGCTGCACCAGTACAGGCTGGGGTCCAACAGCTGGAAAGCATTTTTGCAGGGAAGACCTTGGGATCCTGGCAAACAACAAGCTGACCATGAGCCAGCAATGTACTCTTGTGGCAAAGGCGGCCTGGGCTGCTTTAGAAAGCGTTGCCAGTGGGTCAAGATCCTCCCCCTCTACTTGGCACAGGTGGGTCCACATCTGCAGTGTTGTGTACAGTTCCAGGCTCCCCAGCGCAAGAGAGAGATTCACTTGGTGAAGTGAGTCCAGCACAGATCCACAAAGATGATGAAGATTGTGGAGCACCCTTCACATGAGGAGAAGCTGAGAGAGTTGGGACTGTTCGGCCTGAAGAAAAGAAGGTTCAGGGGAGCCCAACAACATGTATAAATACCCAACGGAAGAGAGTGAAGAAGAGGGAGCTGATGTCTTCTCAGTAGCGTCCAGTGACAGGACAAAAGGCACTGGGCACTTGAAAGTCAATCTGAACATCACAAAATGCTTTTTTCGCCATGAGGATGGTCAAACACTGGCACAAGTTCTCGAGAGAGGTTGTGGAGTCTCCATCCTTGGAGACCAACAAACCCTAGCTGGACACAATCCTGGGCAACTAGCTCTAGGTGTCCCTGCTTGAGTAGGGGAGCTGGGCAAGATGACCTCCAGAGGACCCTTCCAACTTCAACCATTCTCTGAATCAGTGATCCTTGCTGTGAGCGCAAGACACACAACTGGCTTGCATTTACATTTCCCGCATGTCACACATAGTGCTGCTGCACCCCGTCTCTCACCCCTCAGCCCTGCGTGTGACTGTTTGGCCTGGCCCCTGCCTGGCACATTGAGCAAGTGGTGCCATAGCACAGGGGAAAAAGGGTCTTGAGCCTTGCCTTCATCACTTAAAGGCAGGAGCAGCATGACACCTGGCTTTTCTTTGTTGCGGAGATTAGATCTCCCAGACTATGTCCCATCTGCCGGTTAACTTCCTCGAAAGATCTGTGCTTATTCACCCTTTTTTTAGGGACCATGAGTTGGATTTGAAGGAAAACTGTATCAGAAAAGAGCAAATTATGTTTCATTTTTGGTAGAGCTGTGCTCGCTTGGAGTCAGAACGGAGTTTATGCTCAGGATCTTGTGTCAGTGCTGTTCAAGAGCCAGCATTTTCCACAGGCATGTTGCAGAGGATGTGGTTGCCTTGTCTCCAGCTCAAAATAGAGAATGCAGCCTCTTACCATCTTTTGGTTTTGATCTCTAGTCTGTCTGGTAAGGTGTTGAGTGCCTCCTGGCAATTGCTGACTGCCTTTAGCTCATGTTGGCTCCCTGTGAGATAGTTCCTAAAACACACCAGTGTTCCTAATCATTCTTCATTATTCACTTCAAATATCTGGTCTAATGGAAAGTCAGGAAGTGGATTAGTTTAAGTCAAGAAACTTCTGTGAAGCAGAGTAAAAGTGGAACTTTATTTAAATTGAAAAATTCCTCCTTGGAGTTGATTGATGCACATGTTCTTAGTTTTTCTTTGCAGAAACCAGAAAGCACTTAAATAGTAGTGTCATGCAATGCATTCCTTACCCCTTTTGTAATGCAGATCTGAAACCTGGATATATTTTGTGGAGCACATTGAAATCTTCTAATGAGACTGACCATCATTTAACCTGTACTTCTGGTCTGACTGGCTTGCTGGCTATGGGTTACCTGTCTGCTGCTCTCATAATTTGTGAAATATTGTATTGAAATGGAAATGGCAGTGACCTAATTTTTTTGTGCCTCTAGTTGTTTTTTTTCAAGATGTATTAACCTGCTTCTCTGAGCACAGATGCATAAAGAACAGTCATGACATTTGATCATTTTGATGCTTTGCCATTCGTTTCTCTTTCTTTCTCTCTGTGCCACAAATTGACTTCTAAGATATGCGTTGAACTGTATCCCAGACAGTTACATATTAATAATTTTGTCACTCCGTTTCAGGTTCTCAGGGGGAAAAAAAAAGAGCCATCACTTGGTATATCATGATAAACCGACATCTAGGGAAGGAACTTCAATATTCATCACATTTAAAGGACAAGTAATATCATGTGGTTCTGTTTCCTACCTTTGTTAGCATTTTTGTTCAATAGATGAGTTTTAAACTCTGATTGTACCTGCTAGCCATGCAGGCAATGCAGTGTCGCCAGCATGGTATGGCTTTGTATAAAGTTGTTGATACAGTCCCCTTTGCACTTGTCCGGTGAAGTAGTGTTATGTGCGATCTCATGTTGTAAAATTTATGCTATCAAAGGAAATCTTTGAAAGAAATACCTCTTGCCATCCAGTGATTTCTTCCTCCCCATGTGCTGAGGCAGATCGAAAACCAAAGAAGAGAGAATCTTTACTAATTGTTTTTGGAATTGTTTTAATTGTGAAGTACACTTGAAATGGAAAACGTGTTTGTTCAAATATATTTTTCTACCCTGTTCTTAGGAGCTGAGCAGATTCTTCACTGACTGGTTGGTACCTTGTATCTTCTTATTTCTGAGGAGTATAACACCTTAGGTGACTTTCTTGACCTTGTCCTTGCATGGCTCACATTCTTTCAATTTTTTATATCTTTTAAGTGAAAACAACCCCCTAAAACATTTACGCTTCCATGAAGTTGAAAGAACTGGGTCTAGTTTAAACCAAGGGGTTTTTTTACCATTGCTTCTTATCATTTGTCGTTGTGCTTCAGGGATCCAATTCTTCTTATCCTTTGTACACCGTAAAAAGTTAATGATTCAAGCATGAAATGAGCCAACAGACAGATTTTGTATTTCTGGGAATTAGCGCTTCCTCCTTGATTTGTACAGTGTAATTGAAACTGAGAACTGATTATTATGAAGACATCTGAATTAAGGGAGACCTCTTGTAAACTTTGTTGGTTAAAGAAGTGTTTTCCTTGTCCCACCTTTATCCAAGAGCGAGACGCAGTGTTTACTGTTACTTCTTGTTGAGTCTTCCTATAGAATGAAATTTAGCTAAATTTAGTTTTGATTTTCTCATGCAAGTAATACCTATGTGTCTTGCATCACTTCAAGTGTTCTTCTAGATTGTAGGGTAAATTACTTGCTCATCTTCTGATTGTTCAAGTTATTCAACAGCCAAGTCAGATGACTTTTTGCTCAGCTGATGTAAGATTCAAGGAACCGAGATGTATGGTTTGCAGCAGCCTGAGCCAGTATGGTTACTGGCTGCTGCCATCCTGCCTGCTCAGTTCTTCCTATCCTTTCCCTTGTAGTCCTAGTTTCTTCCTCACACATCCTTGCTCACCTGACCCTGCGTTGTGTCGTGGCAGGGTCAGAGTATAGCTGGTAGGGTTTTTTAGTGGTTCAGTTTTCTGCTTAGTACACTGAGATGGCTTAGCACAGATGAAGGGATAAACCAGTGTATGACAGAGAGTGAAATCAGGGTGGGAAGGAGAAGATAACAAAGGCTGTGGGCCCTCATGAAGCCAGAGCTTCAAATGTAGACCTGGTATATGTAGACATAGATTGGACAAAATTTCATTAAAATTATCTCAGAATTGAAGAACGGGGTGAAAAGCCTTAAAATGCTGAATTGTGGAGAGCATTGCTTTGTTGTCTTCTAAGAATTTTTTCGCAGAAAGCTCTGCCATGTACAGGATGCAAGACTTCATGCGTTTAGGACTCCCCAGTGCCTGGGCTGTGAGACTTGGAGTGCAAACGTGGTACAGACAGAAGCACTAAACAGGCAGGACGCTACTGTGATGCTACACTCCCAAATCAGAGGGCAGGAACATATCTGGGGACAAAGGGCCTGAGCAATATCATGCATTTTCAAAGGCGTGTGTGACCTCCATTCTTGAGAAGCATTGAGCATGATGTAGCCCTGCAAAGTTCTATCTTCCCTACTCTGTATCTATTCTAAAGGCGGGAGGAGATGTAGGCACATTCTAGTGCAGAAGCCTGTCACTGGGTTGGACTGAGCATCACTTAAAATGCTAATATCAACTACTACCACGGTAAAAATAATAGAGCTGGACCAAATATCACAACAGCTTAGCCAACTGTGTGGAGAAGGATCCTGCAGCATTGACTTTTCTGTTTGGAGCCACCTTTTTGAGGTGGTTCACTGCCACAACATTGATGTGGCTGTTTGGATAGAGTTTGGCCAAGATGGCAAGTTCTTGTGAGCTTCTTGTGATGTTGTTATGTGTGTATAGAGCTTTTGGTTGCTCTTGAGGATGCAAATGTTTAGCCTGTCAGCTTGGAATCAAGCAGGTGAAACTCAGTTAAAACTAGAGCAGGGAGAATCTAAGCTATGTTGTTTGGGTGTTGGGTCTTTTTTTCCCCTTTTAATCTTAAGGAAATTATTTTAATAATGGATGCTGTTGGTTAGGAGTTTAGAAGATGAGTGTGCAGGAAAGGATGGTGGAGTCTTGAAGTGCTGGCTTCCTCAGATAGTTTTTAATGTCTTGCAGAAACACTTCAGATGTGAATCATTACTGCTCCTGGCTGATTTTGGATCAACTAAAAAATACAGTGACTGAAAGTGTGCATTGACAAAGTCTGTAGTAAGAAAATATTTGGTTATCTACAATCTAAAATTGTAGATTTATTTTTATCACCCAGGCTAGCCAGGCTCATAGAAGCAGCAAGATTAGTAAAATAAAGAAGTAGCTTTAGATTAAAAAATAAAATAGCTTTTGTCCTTTGCACGCCTACAACTGATAGAAGGTGTACAATAATGCTTTATAGTTTTATGTGACAATGTTAACATATTAAAACTTTATCACTGTTCTATTGGGAGTGGTGTGAATTAATCAGTTCCTCCAAATGATTATGTTATTTTGCTGTGATGCTACCTTATAGTTAGCTAATATTCCGGCTCTATAGGGGGTAGAAAAGAAAGGGTAAAACTGTTAGCTCAGTTGCAGCCTGGTCCTCCAGTTTTGCATGTGAGAAATTTCACTAAAAGGAAGTGAAGGTGCGTGTCATCATGGGCACCTTCATTTTTACAGCTCTCAGTCTTTTCCTTTGGGAAGTCCATGGGGTTTAAATGCTTCAGTCATTGGTGTAACTCCAGGCCTTCAATGCCTTCGCTGTTTGGGACCTCTTGTATTGTACATAGAGACTTCTTCAGATTGGATTCTTCAGGCTGAAACTGCTGCTTTCCTCCTAACAGGTGGCTCTTTCCCCACTCTTCAGGGTTGTTTTAGCTCATTTAAGAGCAAATTATAAAACATTATTACCACGTTTGTTACTTTATCCTCCATTTTGTTGGGACCATGCAACTTACGTGAGATAGTTGTCTTCTGTTTCTACGTACCATTTTATTGTGCTTAAAATTATCTCCACAATCCTCTGAGCACCATTGTAAATACCTTTAATGTGCCTTTTGTCTTTCAGATCGCACTGCTGGTTGGATTCATAAGTGTAAATAATTCCCCATGGACGAACTACAGTGCATACAGCTACTTTCAGATTGTCACCATGTGCGACTTGGTTATGATTTTGTTCTTCTACATTATCCACATTTTCAGAGTCTACAGGAAGCTCACTTGCGTCAGCTGGCCACTTGCGGTAAGCCTTTTAGATAGCCTGGGTTCCTTGCCTCTTTTGTGAGTTCATGTCTCTATTACGTAGTCCATTTACTTGTGCCATCACACAATGGTAGACTGTCTTTCCCATAATTCTTTTTTGCTTTGTATACAAATCCTTTTTTTTCTGCTTTTGTTATTAGCATTCAGTTCAGCAGATGTTTTTTTATCTGATTTGGATCTGATCCTGCCCTCCTTTACACAGATATAAATTCAGATTTAATCCAGGGAAGGCAATGGTGTTATTCTGAGACAACTGAAAAAAAGCTACTGATTATCAAGCCTTCAACAGATGAGTCCTAGTTCAGGTTGTTTATAGCAGTTAAGGGATTACTAACGTACCAAATCATAGCATTAGAATTCATGTACTATATCCTGTCCCAAAATAAAGTCTACAAGTGCTATTTAAAGTCAAATGTGTCTTTTTTTGGTACGGTTTTAGGTAATTTAAACAATAGCAAGGAATAGGAGCCTCAGCCTGATTGCCATAGCCTGGCCATTCCTGGGATATCCTGCAGGATGTTCCTGTCTCATTCCCACGTTTCCTCTCCACATCCATCTCTCATATCCTAGAAGAGGACTAACAAGCAGCATAGAAAACGTGATACCTGAACTTCCTCAGTAGCTTTGAGTCAGGTCAGCTAACAGTAGTGTCCTAGTGTGGGATGACAGATTTTAATAACCTCTTAGAACATGTCTCCTTCACACATAGTCACATGTTAGTTCCACAGAGGAAGGACCAAAGGGATGGGAAAGCCAGCTGGAGAGATACAGAGGGATTTTGAAATCCAAGAAGTGCTTAGATTGCATTTAACGGAAGCTGTGTAGATAGTTTACAAATCTAAGGTAGCAGTTTGTCCATCTGTCTAGTTCTAACCAGAATGAAAAATTTAGTTTTCTTTTTCTTTTTAGCTGAAGAATATGCTTAGACTTGCACGTCTTTTTATTTTTTCAAATGTGTATCACCACTACGTGTCTCTAGAAAGTAATTCTTTATCTAGAGATAATACAGGTGCATGGATTGAAATAAGAGATTGAAATAAGCTAATAAATGACAACTTAGCAAAGCAGCATTTAATATGTGCATTCCTGTAACAAGACTATGCCATTTTGATCTCTGCATGGGCTAATTTTGGGTTTTGTTGTGCAGTTAATCATTCCTGAATGTTCCAGAGTCACTAATTTAAGGCACTGCAGTTTGTTGCTGCGCACCTTCAGATAACTTTATGGAAGGCAATGCTTGAACATTGCTGCTCTTTTACAACCAACCTCCTTTTTAGTTACGTATTTACGTATCTTTAGAACAGAATAGGAAGACCCATAAGGGACATTAGGAAACTACGGCTAGTGTTTGGCTGAGTCTCCTGGCAGGATCTCTGTATTACAGTCAGGGGTGTGATTTGCAGTCGGGAAAGTTGCCATGGTTCAAGAGGTTGTTCAGCACTGGCACCTTTTAAAGCAGGGAAATATTTCTTCAGAAGGGCATTCTCCCAGCCCTGTTAGGGGTTAGTACTCCACCTAATTTAGTCTTTGATGATTCTTTTGCACCTTTTCCTATCCTTAAGATTCCTCTAAAGTAGTGGCCTGTGTACACTGCTTTATTTGGTGTCTCTAAGGAGGCAATGACATATCTAATTGGCCTGCTGCATCGTGGATAAGCCAGAGAAGCTTCCTTACAGAAGCAATTTATTCTAGCAAAAGTAAGGGTCAAGAATTTGATTACCTGAAACAAGGCTACAAATGAGAAAAGTAAGTTGCAGTCTCAGAGCCTACTTTTAGGCAAAGATCCTCCTCAGCTGTTCATAAACACCTGAGCAGAGGTAAACTGTGGTGTGGCATGGTATGATAGACTATTTCTCTTCAGGGATTTCCTTGAACAATTTCCTTTTGGGACTATATTCTTTCTCCTTCAGTTTTAGACAGTCTCCCTTATGCGTGGCATTTGCTTGGCTCATGCTAGTAATGCAACGCAGATAAAGTAAACAGATACCCTCCTGCCCACCCCACCATGCAAAAGAAACGACCCATAGCAGAGGGTTAGAACTAGATGATCTTTAAGGTCCCTTTCAACCCAAACCATTCTGTGAGTCTGTGTTCAGTCTGCAAACACCCATACTGGATTTCCATAAGCTTCATGAGGATTCAGAATCTAAATCCACAGGTAACCCTTGCTTATAACAAAGTAAAACTGACTCTTGAATGGATGGATACTCGTTACGCTAGAGAAGAGCTTAAATGCAGTGCTTCATTGTGCTCTCAGAAAAGAACATGGCATCGTGTTTTCCTGCAGGACAGCTGCAGCCACACTTACCAGCTTCGAAGCTGGGCTGTTAGTTATGACTGTCTGCATAGCTGTACTTCTCATGGCTTCCCTCCTGTTTCCAGTCTTGTTTGATATAGGTTGTTAGGAAATCCAGCAGTAGATCCACCGCTTACTTTCTAAGATTATCAGAAGTAGGAGCATTTTGTTTTCCTCTTACACCATTTGCTGCCATTTATTATGATTTCGTAGAGGCTAAAGAAATATGCCCCTGGGGCTTCTTTCTTCCTCCAGAACCATGTCTTTGAGTAAGGTGCATTCTTGATGCAATAAAGATAGATGTTTGACCCTCACTAATGTACCATGTAGAATTGAAAACATCGCATCCATACCCAGTAAGCAGATCTTATAACAGTGACACTGGTAAACATGAAGATTGGCCCCCTCTCCCTTTTTGAACAGAAAGTCAGGTATGGTACAAACCCCACTCACAAGGTGAGGGGGTTTTTCCTCTTTTTTTTTTTTAGTTTTTTTAAACTTTTAATTTTTTTTTCCTTTTGACTGGTGTTTTGTCCTCCAGGTTTGAGCAGCTGCCAACTTGTTTTCATTCTGAGGCATATTGAAATACTTTTCTGATAAGTTTCCCTTCTCATGCAGACTGTGTTTGTCTTTACAGGAGTTTCTTCATTATTTAATCGGTACAATTCTGCTTCTCATTGCATCAATTGTAGCAGCATCCAAGAGTTACAATTTGACAGGACTTGTGGCTGGAGCGGTGAGACTGTTTTTATTAGTCTTGACACTTTTAAATTGCAATCAATATTAAGTAGGGTGTTGGAGATCTATTACTTGTAATTTTATTTCTTACAGACTTGCCTTTCTTGTGTCTTGTTTGGGTGAACTACCTTCTAGCTCACGTCAGTGAATTTTCTGTAACACAATGCCAACAAAAATATTTTTGTAATGAGACTGCAGACTGGCCCCTAAAGTGGGTATTTGTCCTGTCAAAGACTGGAAACCAAAGGCTCCTGATTTAGCTCGTAAGAAATAAGATGTTTAGGGAAGAATTAAGACAATTCAGTTTTGACAAATGGGAGTTGTAGCAGCTAGAAGTTACCAAAAGGATTTCACTCCAGTCTTTGGCTTTTGACATCTCCTGCTCCTGAACAGAGCACTGTTCAAGATAATTTCTCCTGAGCTAAAACCCACTGGGGTCCTGGACTGGAAGATGTTCTCTGCCTCTGATCTCTGATCTGGAGATCTTTATAGAGAGACATGACTTCTGAGTGTGGGCAACACTGTTTTCACAGCAGCAGGACCTGAAATACAGCTCCTCCAGAATAAAGAATTGCTTACAGAAACTTAGTCCTGATGATGCAGAAGACTTACCTGACTCATTTATTTGTCAGATGGTGGGGAAAGACTGGTTTTAATGGGGCAGTGAAAGAGCAGTAATCAGAGGTGTGAGAAAAGGTCTTTATTGCAGAACCCTAGTGAGAAGTCTAGGGGGCGAGACTCTATGCTGCTGTCTAGCTTATTCTCCCTCCTTGCATATGATTCTCAGTTTACCTTTCAGCCACTGTTGTGACAAGACATAATTTGCTATTATACTGAGGAAACTTTTTTTTAGTATGTTGGCAGAGTTGAGTAAAAATATCTTTTTTGGGGGGTCTGTTAATGTCATAAAATATGTTGCTGAATATACAAGAGCATCCATACATTCATGGAATATGTGTCATCTGGTGTTCTGTAAGTATTTGTGGTTTGTTTGTTTTCTCATCCAGACTTTCGGGTTCCTAGCTACGATCCTTTGTGTTTTAAGCATGTGGTCCTCTTACAAGGTTTCTTGCGTCACGCAGTCCACAAGTAAGTATCATGCTTAGTGACTGCCAGAATGCTTCCCAAAGTAAATATTTATATTTTCTGCCACAGGGCAGTGCCTATCGAGGTTTATTAACCTCCTGTTCCTTGTTACTCAAAACTGCTCACAAAGCAATAATTCCACTTTTTCTGTCAACGCAGACCTATCACAGCTACTCACAGCTGTTAACAACTAAGTACAAGAGCAAAATAACTTGCTTCTACCAGGTAGTGAATGTATCGGTGCTTTCTCTTCTCCCTCCCCCACTTCCTACCATCTTGTGTGTTCCTTAATCAAGTAGATGAATTTGTTTATGGCAGCATGAATGACACTGTCTTCCTTTTCAAAGATGCATCTGTATGACTCCTTCATCTCTGCAAGACGTCTGCCTTACAAAATAGGATACCAAAGATGATCATCCACTACTGAGGAGAGAGCATGGGTATTTAGTTACTAGCCTGAACAGCCAGTAGCTTTTGAAGATCTACTTGAATGCCTATGCAAAACTATGTTGAACCAAAGTTATTTTGCCCCCCTCTGCCCAAAGAATTTTATAATGGAGATTCTGCTTTACAGAGATAATGAAGAATGAGCTTTACAGAGAAGGACAACTTCTATCTCACAAGCTGTTATTTGCAATAAGTGCATTTAAAACTTATTTGGAGAGTCATTGGGTTCTCCTTTCAGGGAGATGGAAAAATTGCTTCTGATTTCCTCCGTTTACAGAAGGGAAATCCTGCAAATTTCTACCTGATTCTTAACTTCCAAGGATGATTTGTTTAAGAAAGGAACTGTTACAGACTGATTTGTGCCTGGATAAGCTGACCCAAGTCTTTGTTACCTCTTTCTATCAGAACTGTGGACTTTTTTCAACATCAGCTCCACCAGAATCAAAAATTATGAACTGCATCTTGACTACATCACTGCAAACGCTCCCTGCTAGCCTGAACAGGACATGAAGAATCAGGTTTTTTCCTCCATTAATTTTTAAAGGTTATTAACAGTCAAAGATTATTCTTACAATTTCCTTCTGCCAAATACAGCAAAATATATACCCAAGAGTATGCGTTTATTGTTTTGTTGGATCTTTTTTTCCCTTTTCACAAATACTGATTTATAAAATGGGTATTTGTAGGAGCTGTTCTGTAGAAAATTTCTGTGCATTTCCTGTGAATTATTCTATTTGCAGTCTGACAGTGTTTATGGAAAGCCCATTGTGAATGGAGCAATGAGATTCTTTCTCTTTCTTACATGGGGTTTGTTCCTTCCTCTGCCTCTGTTGGAATCCATGCTTTCGGAGACTCTGTCGGGAGCTTGGACAGACAGAACAGTTCAGTTTTGTCCAGCCCGCTCTTGTCGTGAAGTTCTATGTAACTGCAAGGCTGAGTCAATGCCTTTTTGGCACCTTTTTCTTTCTCTCTTTTGCAGTCCATCTCTGGTAAGCTAGAAATTCTTTGCAGGAAAAAAAGGGAAGCACTGGGCACTCCTCTTTATTGCTTCCCCTTTCATGTCTAGCCGTGAAGTACAACTTGTGCTTATAAGTTGGTCTCTTCTGTTGGGACAACGGCATGATGGTACAGCAGATTTCGCCAAAAGTAGGATTTATGCAGTTTACCAGGTCATATCTGGAGGAAAAAAGCATTTTCTGGCCTGCTAGGCCTTTTTCTATTTGTCTGAAAATCTGCATCAGTGCTGCTAAATAATTTAATGGTTCTCAGAAAATTCTCTGTGTGTCATTGTAGGTCATCATACATTGCCATTGGTTGCCACCTAATTGTTTTCTCTCATCCTAATATATGTATCGTTACTTTGATTTGTTTTTTCACTCTTTTATGAGAGAAACTGGCCAACTGTGCCAGGTGTCAAAAATTTTAAGTAAATGAAAATAACAAAGCAGATAACCTGGAAAGGTAGAAATCCCCCTTATCATGGTGCACAGCTTCTGTGATTATTCTTGCTGTTCCTTTTCATAAGGAAGTGTCCTCTTTACAGCAACATAGAGCAGAAAGTAATTCGAAAGCACAAAAATCTGCCGTTTGTGGATGGAGATACATATATTCACCCCAAAATAAACTGCTTTGACATTCATATAGAGGATTATTTAAATAAAGCTATATAACAGGCAGTTATAATGTTGTTAATTTAATATTGATTATATCTTATTACTTTAGAATGTCCAACTTCGGCCTGCTTTTCTGCCCTGTACCTTCAGATAACATATTTTGTGTTTGGTCAGAAATGGGTTGCCTTTTTTCTTTTTAACAGCCTGAATTGAGCATGTCTCAAGGGCTCTCTGGCTTAAGAGAACAGACGTTGTCAGCCAGAAATCCGCTGTCAAGGAGAGTCAGTGATGGTTCAGGCTTCCGTGCCCTGCCAACGCAGGACCAGATCAAAGGACGAGAGACTTCATTCTGGGCACTTTGAGTGAAAATACCTGCAAAAGAAATTACACACGCAGTGGGGTGTTTGGTCACCAGTTCTCCTGCCAAGACTAGCTTAACTACAGTTTCTGGAAACCAGCATTCTGACTTTAATTTGGGCTGACATTTTAGATATTTAAGGGTACAACCTCTTCTGTTCCCATAGAGGAAAGAGAAGTGCTCTATTTCTCCTTAACCTCCTGAGATAGCACCTCACATGGATAGTAGGCACCTTCCTACAAGCTTTAACCCCTCTTGCCAGTCCTGTGGGAAACTGATGTTCTGCTGCACACAGTGTGAATGCAGCTGAGCACTTGGCGCTGCAGTGGCAGCAGGGAGAAGCACCTGCTAAGGATTGGTGCTGGAGCCTGAGCTTGCTCTGAAGAAAAGGCTCTTTCCACCCTCTGCTGGAATTATGCCCCTTCTCCTGGCGCTACACTAGCATCTTTTTTGCAGCCTCCCATGACGCTTGTCACCATGTGGAGGAAAATAACCAACCTTCGGAGGAATTTCACACAGTCTGATAACCAAAGAATTATGTTATGATGGTGCTGGGTCCATAGACCCACCAGATGCTCTTAATGTGGGATGATTTCAGGCTGGAAAACTGACACATCAGCTGCCAAAGCTTCCTTGCTTCCCACAAATCCTCCTTGTGAAACGTGTCTACCAAGAAAAGCGCAGGTTTTGCTGGTACCACCAACTCTGCCAGAGGTCTCTGAATGACAGTTCTGTCTGGCAGGGACTTGGCCACCTCACTACTGTAGCTCTGCCAGCAAAAGTGTTTTAAGTCTCCTTCAGTGTCAACCTGGTTCTGAAAGCTCCGTCTGTCTGCAACTCTCAAATATGGGATTCCAGTTGTTTTAAAAATAAACTATGTTCACCCTTTGGATGATGTAATGGCTTTGAGAATCAGATTGTCATCTTGCCTGTTTTCTTCCTTCCTCTACAAGAGCAGTGACTTTCTCTTTGGGGAGTATCAGAATATGTCCTGTAACTGCAGGACAAGAGGTAGGAAAACAGAAAAACAGCCCTTGGGTGTGGCTGTGCTGGTCTCTGACTATCTTACCCTAAAGTTGCCCGTCCTTTTCAGCTCCAAGATAAGTGTAGAGTATCCTTTGAGCCAACACAGGTAGAGTTCGGGGCTCAGTTTTACTGAAAATCAAAACGGAAATGTTAGGACAAGAAAATATGGAGTACAAAGTGTTTCCTACTGCAAAAAAAAAAGCCCTGATGTCTGAGCTCTGGCCTTGAAATATGTTAGAGAGTGAATAGTGCTTTTGTCAGGTAGAAACTGGGAAGATGAGAGAGGGAAATGAAACTTTTTTTTAAAAAAAGAGAAAGGGTGACTTTGAAAAGCTTGAGGACCACAATGCTGGATGGAGACACTGCAGGCTATGTGACAGCTTGCACATTTTTTCTGTTGCTTTGAAATGATTGTGTTTTGCATTGCGTGAACTGTGAAGGAATGGGTTTCTTGCTTCTAACAGGCTTCGGAAACAAATCACTGGGTGGAGTGTGGAGGGAATGCAGGACTCTAGGATAATGACAACTTACTTTTTTGGTTTTAATGAAGTGTATATTGGGGGGAAGTGTTGAGTGATGCTCCAGGGAAGAGGACTAGGAGCTTATTAGTGCAAAAAGGAACAGGGCACAAGGAAAAGCCAAGTGCAAACATTAGTAGAATTCTTATGAAGGGAGGAACTAATAGGAGCACATTATGCACTAATAGAAATGCAGGCAGGTATCAACAGTTTCCGGCGGTGTCAGTACTTAAAGGGAAGGCGCGCCTGGAGTGACAGAGAAGTCTCACCTTTCTGCTTGTCTGCTGTGTGTACTTCACACACTGCATCTGGGATTTTCACGTTCTACTAAAGCTGCAAGAGGATGCACTACACCTGACCCAGAAGCTGCGGAACATGGCATCAAGCTGCCGAATGTTCTGCCTTGTTTAACGTAAAATTGCTCAGGGCTCCACTGTTCTTAGAGACAGCATGGAGCAAAACACTGCTGCTGAGCAGGAGATGTTGAGTGCTGGCCAGGGACCTTGTCTAGGCGCAAAAGTACAGACTTGCTTTTAGATCAAGTGTCATCTGAACGCCAAAGAAAGCTGGAGCTATAATATTGCTGGGCTCTGCTGATGAGCTTGACACTGGGCTGGCACCCAGGAGGTGCTGCAGGATGCGTGAGATGGGTAGAAGAAGGTACTGGAGAGAGGGCTGCTAGGAGGCCCACGCTCTGTTCTTTCTGCCTGCAGATTTACACCCAGGTGACAGGAGAGAGCCCTCGCCACAAAGCTCTAGGGTATTGTTAAACACCCCTCCCATTTAGGCTGCTTCAGTTTTCAGACTGGGGTGCAGCTGTGGGTGCTGTGGCGTACCTCACACTCCTCTGCAGATGCACAGGGCTGCGCACTTGCGAGGCCATCACGTTACCAGCAGGCAGCTCTTGGTGTCGGTCCCTGGTCCTAGGGCTTGTTTAACCCTGCTCCATGGAAGCAGGTCAGAAAGTCACACTGGTGCTTGTCATCTGTCTCTCCTGGAGAAGGATCAACGTTTTTCCAGCAGCAGCTGGAAAACAGGAAAAGCAGTAAGTGCTGTTGGCTGCTCCTTCCTATGTTTGTCCCTTCTAGAGGTCACTGATTACCCACAGCTGGCTACTCCAGAGTTTATTTCGATACTGCCTTTGTGTGAGCCCATCAGCGCTCTGGTTTCTCATGGCCCAGTATGCACCATTGTTTGTAATTAGGCACTGACCAGTATACAGCAAGTTCCTACCATCCAGGAGCTTGCATGGAAAAGAAACCCACCCAAACTCCGTGTTTATAAACAGCTAATGAAGTAGCTTTATCCTCTTATTGTCTCATACCTGCCCTGCTTTACTGGGTTAATGAGTTGCCAATTTATTAAGGACCAAACAAGCTCTCATCACCTGCCTGGACCAGCCTCTCTGCCTCGGGGCAGCTGGCAAAAAAAAATCTCTGCTTTTTGCCTGCTGTCAAACTTCTGTCTGAGCTGCTGTGACGGTGAAATGGAAGTTGTCTGGCCATGCCCAGAAGCAGCATTTCATGCAGGTAGGAAGCTTGAAAGTTAGGGGAGAAGAAAAAAAGAAGAACAAATAAAAAAAAAAAAATAGTTGCAGCCCCACAGGAGTTTCCTGCCTCTAGGGCAAGGTAGCTGCTAAGGCAAGCTTTTGGGTTTATATGGAGGAAGAATTTAGGTATCGAAATCTTTGGCATTGTTCTCCCTTAGTGCTGTGAAAGCTTGGCTTCAAAGAAGCCAGTGTTGAGTAGCTGAAGGCAGGACTCTGGATGCTTGCTATCCGCTGGGGGGGCAGTAGGGTGGTAGGGAGTGTTCATAACAAGGAGGCTGAGAGGCACTTTGCCTTTTGGGTTGGGGGTTGTGGGTAATAAGGAGGGCAGAGCTAGAAAAGAAAGTGCAGATGAAAAAGCTAAAACCAAGGAGCCACTTGAGTAGCAGCGCTACCCGACATTTCCTGAGTGAGCTACTCAGAACAGTGCCGCTCCTTGGGTTCGTGTTTTCTTATCACATCCTGAACATGATGTGACGTCCAGCAGCACCTGGTTTTTGCATTTTGTTGAACTACGGCTGTAGAGAAAGGTGCATAAGGTATTTTCAAAAGCAGTTTTGTCACTGGCTAAGTGCCAAGTATGTCCTTCAGAGCACAAGCCAGCCACGAAGGCCAGAGCTTTTGAAACAGAAGAAAGGATTAGGACATAGATAAAATTACTTCAATTAAAAGGTACTTTTGTGAATCCTGGCTTGAACTGAGTTAAATTCAAAATGCCCAAGATGTTGTAGATTTCATATAATGCCCTTTAGATGTTTACAGACCTAGAAGAACAGCAACGCACAAAGCAACCATTCAAAAGGAATAAACTGCGACCTGTAAAGCATTACCAACAGAGCAGCAGTTCTGCCCTCCTCACTGTGGCAGGAAATTCAGCCAGAAGTGACACAGGAAGGCGCGGGGGTCTGGGTGCCAACACTCTGTGCTACAAAGCCTCCAGGTTATTCTGACTGGCCCCTAAATTATTTCAGCCTTGCCTGGTGCACAGAGGCACTGCCACGTAGGTCACCTTCCAAGCCCCTCTCGCCTGTGACTCCAGGGAGGTTGTACCTGCAGGCTAGGACCGCGCAGAGGTAGGCAGGCAGCTGTGCATCAAACCAAGCACCTGGGGAAAAGGGAATAGCAGAAGAGAAAAAGAACAGACTGAGTGCTCTGTGCTTTGCCTGTGTGGGTATGCGTAGAAAAAAGTAACGTGTGGTGGTGAAGGAAACACCTGCGTGTCTCTGTGGCTGTTGAAGGGGCTACCAGAAAGACAAGATGACTATAACAGCTTTTGAAGTCGAGCTGGTGTGGGTGTGTGGATGATGCGGTAGGCCAAGCAGAGTGTTAGGGCATTTCTTCCCGCAGGGGTGAATATCCCCAAGCCACTAATGTAGAGTCGTTGCTAAATTAAGTATGTCTAAACCACTTGTTCATTTTTTTACATGTTTGCGCTTGTGCAGGAAGAGCAATAGCAGACAAGTGGCGTAAGAGGAATTGTACCAAGGATCTAGAAACCTTGGGAAAAAAAACCTCACAGGTATAGACACAGAGGCACCTAACCCTGAAGCATACAAGGACAGACTACCAAATTAGAGACTGCACTCATCCTGCACTTATTTTTACAGCCCAAAGAGAATAAATATCATTCTCCCAGGGAAAAACACAGTGTGTCTTGGAGGCTGTTTGCATGGGATTAGCCCTAATCCCCAGCCATTCTCCCTTGGGTTTTCAATGAAGAAAGAGAAGTGCAAGAGTGACTCACAGTGCAGGAGTTACCCTTTCCCTCCGATTCACCCCCTAGACATGCCTCTTCCTCCATCAGCTACTGCGGGGAGCTGGGCCTCCCAGCTGGAACATCTCAGGGCAGGGGTGAAGAGATACCTCCTTTTACTTTCCCATGTGGAGCTGGGGCAACACTTACCTCTTAATTACGCCACTTGTATCTCAGCACTTAACAGAGCTAAAGCAATAGCTCGGTGGATGGGAAGAGACCGGACTAGGAGCTGTGTATCTCCTCAAAGCCTGTAGCTAGCCAAAATTCTCCATTTCCAGCTTCCTTTTATTACATCTGCTAGACAGCTGTGACGATAGGGTACAATTCCCCCCTCTCCTCCAGTACAGCCCTGCCAGCACACACAATTACACTAACACAACTTTCTTTCATTGAGACTACTGGGGGTTTTACGAGCTGGACCAGTGCTGGTGGCTTCGTATTGCCTGAGTACGAATCACAGCTCTGCTGGTAAAATGGCTCCTGTTAAATCAGAAGTGCTTCGTCCATCTAGCACGGTCTACTGTTATTTCTACATCTGTAAATCACTCTTAACATAAAACTTAATGATCTGCATCCCCCTTTTTCATGAACCCCAGCCAAACAAGAGCACAATGCTGCAGCTGTAGCTATTAAGCTATGGTGGCATCAAAGCACTCCATTAATACCTCATGCTCAGCAGTTTGTGATGCACAAGAGCTGAATAATTATGCCCTTGTTTCCCTCAAATGAGAGGCCCAATTGCCAGAAACAAGCGTTTACAATTAAAAAAAAAACTGTATCGAGTCAAGGACAACATTTATTCATTCATAAACCCAGCCTTTCTGAGCAAAAGGGCTATGAGGCAGAAAACAGACAGGCTTATGTTAATGAGACAGTGGTTTCTAGTGCGGTATTGTACCCCTCAGATAGACCTCCGTAGCCACTTTATCCCAGCTGTTTTGAGAAACCAGCAGGCAGAGCTTCAGCCAAAGCTCTTGTTGCTATGAATTGCACTGATAGGGAGGTTTAGTTTAGATTTGAGGGACAGGAATGGGAAGCAGGGCTTTAAACAATGCAAGTAACAATAACCAGCTATCTGCAACCTTTGAAACGGAGCAAACAGGCACAGGAGAGTGAAAATGGATGTTGGGTTAATAACAAAAATAGAAGTAGAGGTGGTGAGTCTGTCCTCCAATTCTGAGGGTGCCTTGTTGCTCACACCAGCGTAGCAGCTCCATGGCTTTGGTTAGTGGCATGCAGAGCCCACGGAACAATTAACTGTTCTTACCTTACCTACAGCTCAAGATGAGCAGAGATTTCAGAATCATGCTTGCACTGACATTTCTGGGAAAGGGGCAGCTGGTGCAAAGGAAGGAGTTCAAAGGAGGGCTGTAGTGCCGACAGATTCGCATTATTTTGAGCAAATTTCTCTAAGCAAAGGGTAAGGCATATGGTGATAGAAAACCTGTCATGCTTTTGTCTTACAATATTATGCTTTCAGTGAGCACTAGAAAGAGAGTTCTAAAGTCCACTCCAAACTTAGCACTGCAGAATACCGCATCCTCTCAGGCAGCACATCTAGCAACAGATACCTGACTGCGTATTTGCTGTCCTCATCAGGCTGCACATGAGTCACACTACAGAGGAATGTGCTTATGCTGTCACCTCCTTGTGAAGCCTTGACTCTCACCTCAGGTCTTGCCAACATCAAAACAGCCAAGTCTGTTTTATTTTCACAGTGCTGATCTAATATTAAGCCAAGAGATAATAGGTCATAAGAAACAAACCGAATGAGTGATCAGGACACGCAGGCTGCTCAAAGCGAGTTTCCCTGAGAGGACCGGAATTGCAAGAAGCCCCGTCTGGCGTGCTTTGCAGCTATGTTTGCCAACATTTCTGTTTGTAGACCCTGACATTTTTCCAGCATGCATAATTTGCTGTTTTGTTTGGTTTTTTTAAATGATAAGCTGCTCCCATTTATCTTCCCTAGAGCCCAGGAAATGCTGAAGTACTCCCCATTCCTTTTATCACCCACCCATGATCCACAGACCTTTCATCAAAAAACACAGTGTAGTACTGTCCACAAAAATCGTCCAAGCTGCAGACAGTGTTATAGGTGCAGCTGTAGTCACAGCTGAAGGTTGATTTTGGAATCAAAAAGGGAGTTTTAAAACCATCTCTCGAGAGGTTACAAACCAAAAGGAATAAAAGCAAAACCCTTTCAAACTGCTTAGGTAAAATATCTCCTTGAGACAATATAATTATATTATAAAAATTCTTCAAGCTACATTTCGAGAAATAAGCAAATTATTGGAACAGTATCACTAAAATATACAGTTCAATTTATAGCCACAATGACAAAAGAAAAAAAGAGGGGAAGGGGGCTTTAACTCCAGTGAAAATACAGGTGGGAAGAGGGTGAACTCCTCCAAACCAAATAATTTCTATTACAGGATCATGTTTGCCCTCTTGTGGGCAAACTCCTCTCCTGCAGCTTCTCAGCGGATGCCTGTGCAGAGAAGTGCACTGTGCGGACTGCATGAACAGAATGCAAAAAACACCGCTGGCCTTCTTGTGTTTCCTTTAGCAGGCAAAAAAATAGCTATTCAGAATCCAAAACCCAGCCAAGTATTTAACCTTGCTTGGTTCTGGTGTGACAGCACAAATGAGGCTGTGTGATAAAGCAGGTGCCTGGTCGTGCTCTTTGCTGTAAGGAGAAAGCCCAACCAAAAGCAAGGAAACACATACGTGCCTTGAACAACAGACGCACAAACGGCAGCACCAAGCAGTGCCTGCACACTTACACAGGAAAGCCACAGAGAACCTGCTGATATTCTGCCCTGCTTCACTCTTCTGGGAATTTACATTCAACTCACTTGGATTGCTCTTCTGAGAAAGGAGTTGTCGTGTGTGCTCATGCTCCAAATTATTAAACCTTTATTAATCTTTCTTAGGACTATTGAGTTATTTTCTCATCCACCATTGGTGTACCTTTTAAGTGTAACATTCTGCATCAATTGTTTTCTTGCATCTAAGTTTCAAATTTCATTAAAAGCATTAGAGACCTTTTTCCCTCACAAATCCTTTATGGTTAGACTCATCTCCAGCAACTTCATCAAACAGACACCTTCACTTTTCATGTTATAAAAATATATTGTTGGCATTGTAGTTTCAGTGCCAACAATGAAGAAAGTGCCATTCTCCACCTGTTTACATCACCACCACCAGATAATAAGCAATCTGTAGGATTATGAAACAAGAAAGCTACCCTGCTAGAAAACATGTAGGTTTATTCCCTTTTCCCTCCCACTGACAATCAGATAAACATTTTAAAAGTCCTAGAGGCTCCCCCTCAACCAAGTAACTCACCTGCATTTTTCTACACCAGAGGAAAATATTTGCTCTTAACGCCTCTTTTGCTCCTTCCTTTAACAAGTCTGGCACTTTATTTTTTTCAGCTCCAACTAATCAACATGATAGGAAAGCAGCACTTGAATCACAATTTGCACAGTAACCTACAGACCACAGCAGGGATGAAGATTTTTGCAAACTAGTTTGGTGGGACCCTGTGGAAAAAGGCAATGCTGACCTTAACAGACCTTTCCTCCTGGGAACTTGCAGTGAGAATATCCAGCTTTGCAAGCTGGACCCTCTTCCCCAGTAACAGGCAAACACAATGCAAGCTCCTTCCTCCAAACCAGGAACAAAGAATGATGTTATTTCCTATGGGTTGCTCTGAATGAACTACATAGCGACACTAAATCCTAGCAGCAGCAGCAATGAGAAACGCTTCAGTTATTTACTAATATTTTATTTTAAAAATTATTACAAAACATTTTAGAAAGTTCTTAAGACTAAAAAAAGGGTAATACATTAAAAAAAAGACCACAGGTTTAGAATGGAAAAAATATTTAAGCATTTCAAAATTATTTAAATGGAAACTCAAGGCAACACTGGCAATAAAACTGTATAAAATTTTTATTTTATATATATAAAACTACTGTATTATCATCTCGATTTAATAATCATTAAAAGTCACTTAAATTCTCAAAGGTACTAAAAGTGAGATAGTTCTGAACAGCAGAAAATTTAATATCTAAAGAGCTGCTTATGTTTACAGCAATAGACTAAAACAAAGATAAATTTTGATCTTAAAGGCACTCCAGCATCTTGATTCATTACAATCTTATGTAACCTTTCAAAAACTTCACAAACTATTTCCCGTCAGTGTAGAAAGGTTGGTATTTTTATTGCAGCTGTTTGAAAAAAGGATCACCACAATAGCCATTATGCAGAAATATCTCGTGCAGAGCTCTGAGAACTGTGTTGGAGGGTGCAAAGGTGAAAATTAATTGTGACAGACCACAACCCTTCCCTGCTATTTTTAGGCAAAGAGTACAAGCACTAAGGCACAACTCCTTCACATATTTAGAACCAAAGGGCACTGGTAACATTCACAACCTTTATGAAGCCCATGCAGATTTTCAGAGCAGAAGCTCACAATCCAGCCACTTAACAACAACTGCTCATACATCCTGGAAAATCCTTTCCACTCATTCTCAAGGCACTGTCAACCAAACCTGAAAGTGGGTGCAGAGTCATTAAGTATTAAGGGCTCAGCTGGAAAAGAGGAAAGCTTTTAATGTGTCTGAGCAGGCTCTCAACGCCACTGCCAAACACCACAGTGAAAAAGGGAGAAGATAATCCCCAGAGAAATGTACGGGGCCAGCTGCTTTCTTCCCTAGGTTTTACTACCAGTTAAGATGCTACAGAGATGGTTACTTTGCAAACAGAAGAAGAAATTTAAGACAGTTAATTGTAACAGCACTTCTGCCAGAGCTCCCACCACTCCCCTGAACAATCCCTAATTCACTTCAGTCAAAATCAGCCACCTTAATGTAAGCAATTTGAATAGCTAGTTTAAATAAAGTAGGCTGACTTCATCAGAAGCAGGCTGGGAAACAAGCAAACCGCTTTGCTGACAGGGCATGGGAGGGGTAAGAGACATCCAACCGCACGTTCAGAGCTCCTGCAAAACCAGACGTTTAATCCAGCTCCAACACCATCCTCTGGGATCAGTCTAATTAAAAGACAGACACATTCAAAGCCTGAATCTGAAACTAGAAGCATCAAAGGGGGTATTTCAGGACTGCAGGAGACCAGTCCGTGCAGCCCCAAGGGAGTCTCTTCCCCCACCTAGCCTGGGAGGGCAGAGGATTTCGGAGGGACACACACCTGCCCCTTTATCTTAGGAAGCTGATAAAGCAGTTAAAGAAACAACTTCACAGAACCAGAGAACAGCATACGCACTAGCAAACCTGCTCCTTGACCATCTGAAAACAGAACAAAAAGAACATCTCATACTTACAAGTCTGCTATGCAGCCTACTATAATATATACCACCATGCAGAAACTGCTTTGTTAGCCAATAACTGGATTGAAAGCAATAATTTAGCAATTGCCTTAAACTTCTAACCAATATGTGACTTGCTTGTAGCATTTAACTGCTATGTGACAGATTAATGGCAGATAAACAGTATCTGGAGTGGAGCAATACGCATTGTTGTAAAGAATTGCAGGACTCTCCTATTAGTAATCTCCTGTGACACAGAGGGAAACAACTAACCAGTTTCCCAAAGACTATTGTTTGTCATTTTCATTAGCTAATGGAAATGCTTGTGTCCCTTTCGGTCAGAGATGGAACCTGATCCTCAAATCTATACGTGGATGAGTCAGTTGGTGAGAGAATGGGTATAAACTACTTACTCGGAACAGCTAAAATGAAAATGAAAAATATGTCAAAACTCCGTCACTCTAAAAAACCCAGACGTGCCAGGGATGCCAGCGGGTATGTAGTAGGAGGATCCATCAAACCGTTCTGCAAAGGTTGGCAGTATTTGTTTCAAAAAGGCCTAATAGCAGTCAGGACATCTTTGTCAGAATCGCTTCTTCTGACACCAGCTCCTTGTGGCACTGCTTCATAAAAATAACTTGCTCTGTATTTCAGTTTCTCTGTGAAGTTATCAGCAGTAGCTATCATAGACAGGTCAAGAGAGGTCAAGGCAGAGAGATGACTCTACAGATACTTTACATATCCTTTTCAGTACCAGTATCTCCAAGTCAGGAGCGGACAACAATAACAAAGCACTCAGGAGGGCAAAAGTCTATAGAAAAAGCAACCAAAACCCAGAACTCTCTTCACATATTCTTAACCTGAGAAAAATTACAAGAAAAATTACCTCAAGATAAAAGTCCCATCATGGTATTGCATTGCTTAATAAATATTAGCAGCACATTCTTACTCCTACAGTATATTTACAGCTTTTAATTACAGATCAAGATTTAGAGACTACAGACATTTTAATGTGAAAACAAATTCAGTGGAATCCTGGGCAATTAAAAAAATCTCTCAACCCTCCCTTAGAATGTTAATCATAGATATGGACACAATCCCTGAAGTAAGACATTGCAAATCATAGCAGAGATATGACAAGTTTCTTATAATCGGTAACATTGCTTGTAAATAAAAGTATCTAATCTACCCAGTTTTCAGAGACAGCTACAGCAAGCTCCCTACACTTAGACTGAGATCAGGTTTTAGTGCAAATGAACACTAATAAATACAGGGGTAAAAAAAAAGGAAAAAAAACCCAGAAAAATGCCAGTCCAAAGAGCATTTCTTCTTAACAAAGCAGGAAATTCTATGATGGAAATGAGGTCTTTTATGCATGGCTCTGAAACCAAGCTACAGCTTAAACTTGATGCTTCACACCACCCATCAAAATTTTACGTCCTCCAAGCAGTGTAGTGTCAGGCTTAAGCCTTGGAGTTTAGAGAGAGAACATCACAAACTCACATTCATCAACAAGTGGCAGCACTAAAAAGAACTCTGATCTTCTTTTACAGTCTTTCGTCTTAGAACAGCTTCCTCATCCTTTTCCAAATACAGCCTGCCCAGCCAGTTTCTGGAGGGCTTAGTCTCATTGCTGCCACAACAGGTTACAGGGCTATAAATTGTCAGGCTACGGTATTGATGAAATGGAGTTAATGCCTGGAAGATATAGCACATGTCATGAGCACTCAGACAGGAATTGTTTTTTGCACAATCAGCTTTTTCTCGTTTGCTTTGGTATTTTGGAACATCTCCTGGCTTACAGCAATTTGCTCTACTTTTGAAGGCTTTCATCTTAAGTGAGGTCTAGCAGTCTTGCTTCTACCTCTGGCATCTGAAAAATGCCTTTTCACTACTTCATTTCTTTTACAGCCATCAACATCTGGTCTGATACATCCATCACTTGTCTGATACGTGTTGCATCAGTTGTTTCTTGCAGTCTTACAGCCTGTCACTTTTAAGACAAATCAAAGGTACAAGTGCTTATTTACCTGTTTACCAACTCAGCTAGTCAGCAGCAAGAAGTCTCAAGCTAGTGGCATATTTATAAACAAAGAAAATGGTGTGGTCCATGACCGTTTTGCCAAAATTTAACATTATTTATGCGTAAACAAGCTCCATATGGTATCGACTTTGCAAGTAATATTCATCAGGACAGTACTAATGTGCTCTAACATCTAATCCATTGATGTTCAGATTGCCACTTTTGGGTTACTTCATGAAAATATTTATTCTTTATATTTTTCTCCTCACAGCTGGCTTTTCAGCTTTCTTCCTGCAACTTCTACAGCTTCCAAAACAATTGGAAAGAAGATTCTGGCATACAAGTCCAAACGCTGACATTCATGGGGTACAAAATTATATCCTTAATATACCATTACATTACTGTCCCCATAAAACCCCCACACTCGGTACTCCATTAAACTGATCTCCACAGACAGAACTGAGACATATGAGTAATCAAAACAAAACCCCTTACGTAAGGATAAGCATTTCTGTAAGGGTCCATTTAGGTATCCCTTTTACATCCACAGCTTGACCAGTGTGTACAAAACTGATATTTGCTCTACTAATTCATAACTTGTAACAGAAATATCTGGTCCATTTATACAGAAAATATCTTTAAGGTATCACTAAAAATGTATGCATCACACAGTAACCTTTATTAGTCACCTCTATCAAAATCAAAATCACTGTTGTCCTTAAGTTAATGTATTCGGACACAAGTGTTTTTAGTGTATTTCACCTGCATGGGTGGCAGGACCAGTTATTAAGCAGGACCAGTAACCTTAGCATATGATGCTCAAGATGCCATTACTTGACCTAAGGATCTATAAAAAATTGTGATGAGCAATGCATACAAAATTGGTAAGAATGAAGAGACAGAAGTTGTTACCTACAGTGCATTAAAAGTTCATTTTAGTTTGCTCCATTCAGAAAAAAAAAAAAAAAAATCCAGAAAGTTAGCTTTGCTTATTCAAAGGCTGATTTTCTGTGGCACTCTGAGTGTTGGCAGGATTTTCAGGGCGTCCACTGACGTTTTGTTTCCGATTGTGAAAATATTCTACAATAAATTCAGCTAAAAATGCACCACTTGCAAGAAATCCGAACACCTGCGAAAGTGAAAGGTGTATATGACTTTAAAATGTACAAACATTATCAGTATTCTAACATTGTTTGGAGAGATCTGCTGAACTATTTACATACGTTAACAATGCTTATAAATTAAGATCACAGTCCCCCTTAAATCAGTAGTTTCACTTAAATTAGAAACAGATCAGAAATCATAATTCTAGCACATTTAATGCAAAAGTTTTTAAATTTCTCAGTCTCTTAATGTGTGTGACTCCTATAATGTTCTAAACAGCCCCTAATAGCAAAAGTATATTAGCTTTATTGCAACAATTAATTATTAAAGAAGTGGTGGTATATCAGAATATTTATCCAAGAGACAGATGCTCATTAAAGGGAGTAAAGGAAAAGTAGTAACACATGGAAGATGAAGGGAAATAAAATCTGCAAAGCCTAAGCAAGTTCTTATTGGGTCTGCAAGGGGGGATGAAATGACATTTTGTTAATGACATTTCATTACTAGTCAGTGCAAGATAGTGTTAAGGAGATGGCTGGTTTCAGCAGCTTCTTTCAAACAAGGAAAGAAACATGTGCATCATTCTAAATTCTACCTAAATTTTACCTGACTGGTTTGCCCCAAAGCAATTTGACACTAGTAAGTCTTAAATCACAATAGGTTTTGTTTTTCCAGCTCCAGAAAAAAACATTAAAGACTTTGTAATCAAACCATTAGGTCTGAATATATCAACGTCCCAGAAGACGACTTACAAAAGCGTAACTCTAATAGGTCATCAAGTAACTCTAATAGGTCATGCTGTCTGGGAAATGAATCATTTTGCTTTCTTTTCTAAATCATTTTTTCTCATTTGAGAATAAAATCAAAATATTTTAAATTCATGTATTCATAATTCCAAGGTTATTCAAAAGAATTTCCAAATGAGTGAGGAATTATGACACCCACAGCATCCCAAAGCTTCTTCAGTGCCTTGTTCCGAGCCTCTTCAGTGGCTCTTCAGCACACCCTGTCGCTCTTCTACTTCTGTCACTGAGGAAACTGCTGCTCTTATTGCAGCCTCCGCAAGTCAGTAGTCTCCCCATATGCTTGTGAGAGATGGCAATGTCCAAACAGTGACAGGCGACAGGGAGCAATACTGAGCCAAGGCAGTGAAGTCTTAGGAACCCAGAAGCAAGCTGCAAGTGCTGGGGAGCTGCAAGTGCATGCAGAGCTTTCCAGTAATCCCGAGGAATGTCTGCTCTTTGGATTTCCTAAGGTAGCTTCTGGAAGGTCTGAGATAGCTAATTACTCCTGAAACACTGCAATGCACTAAGTTCTATTCCCTGCCCAGTTTCTTCCCTGCAAATCGAGTGAAGTTTAGAAGGCAGAGAAATTAATGTGCAAGATAAATACAAAGTAAATCGTGCAATTTTAAGACTTACAGATGCAGATTTTTCAACAGCAGTTCCAGAGATGGTCGCAGCAAGCACTATAGATGCTAACAGAAAAAAGACACCTATGGCTAGCACGGCCCAAAAATTCTGCAAATATAAAAAAAGAATGTTATAGAATTGTAGCTACACTAACTGAAAAAGATCACGCATCACAACAGCTGAGCTAATCTGCCAGTGAATTTATGCTTTGAAACTTTCGATGCTAATGGAAGCTTCAGTAAACATATTTTATAACTACATTCCAAACAACATTTAACATTATCATCTGTCTAAAAGAGTGTGCATCGCACACTCCCTTGGTTTTTGTCTTCTGCAAGTATTTCATTCATTTTATCTAACTTCTTTTCACAATCAAATTCAAGCTCAAATCAACCAAGCTAGTATTGTTCCCTACGTGAAACATACAGGAAATCTGAAATGTGTAAGTAAATACGCCCATTCAAATCTCTTGCTACACTCCCTTATCTGTACTGTCACATAAAGAACCCACTGTTTGCTCTGAAGACAAATAGGGAGACTGATAAGACAGTATAATATTCTATTGACTTTACAGAGCAACTTTGTGCCACTGTTGAATCTTCCAAAATATAAAAGCATAAAGTGTAATGAGTGATGATTATTACGAAAAAGCAGGTAGGCTACACGCAGGAAAACAAATACCGTAAACAGGCAAACTGCAACTATCATGCTGGCAGTAAACTGTGTTTGGTATACAAACATACATGCAATGACTACACAGTAGCATTAGTCTCTGTGAAGGAATTTCACACAAGTCCTAAAATCCTGGAGGTAACGAACACAATTTTGGAAAAGTTGTCAATACAAAAAGGCTTCTCAAAGTAGACTCCTTTTTTTAACTATAAGCTACTTTTATCTACCCTTTAAATAAAGAAGAAAAGGACATTCACTCTGCATAGCCTTTTTACTCCACAGTAGTCTTTAAGCCCTTGCAAGAAATAGCTTGTTTTAAAAAAAAAAAATACTTACCACTTTCTGAACTTTATCTTCACCGAGTGTTTCATACACCTGAGTGCAATACACGCCCAGGATCAGGAGGCTCAAAAGAAAGGCACTGAAGCTTGTGAATTCAAAGAAGTAAAGGCCTTCACACTTGATACAAACCTCCACAATTTCTTCACAGACAACGGCCACAAGAGAGAGAATCTGCAAACAAATCATAGAATGATATTATGGTTTGGGTTGGAAGGGACCTTCATAATAATCCAGTTCCACTCCCCCTGCCATGGGCAGGAATACCTCCCACCAGACCAGGCTGCCCAAGGCCCCATCCAACATGGCCTTGAACACCTCCAGGGATGGGGCAGCCACAGCTTCCCTGGGCAACCTGTGCCAGTGCCTCACCACCGTCATTGTGCAAAATTTCTTCCTAATGTCTGATCTAAATCTTTCCCCTTCCAATTTAAAGCCATCCCCTCTCATCCTATCACTCCATGCCCTTGTAAACAGGCCGTCCCCAGCTTTCCTGCAGCACCTTCAGGTACTGGAAGGCTGTTCTAAGGTCTCCCCAGAGCCTTCTCTTCTCCAGGCCGAACAACCCCAATAACATGCTTAAGTTGGGTCAAGTCTCTAATAACTTCAGCAAATAGATGTCTCTGATATGAACATTAATGAAAGACAGCTGTAAGGAAAATCTTCATTATATTCTTACAGGCTGAAATAATGATATAGTGACATGGTTTACACTTGCTCTTCAAGCTGGTCAATAAGCTGCACTCAGGTTAGCTGAGCACACACCACCAAATGCAGGCTTCTTGATTAGACAGTCAAGACTCCTTATTTGTGGTTTTGTGCAAGTGTCAGTTGGAAGCAGACAAAGCAGGCTGCACGGACAGGACACATCCAGCTCAGAGCAAACAAAAATGCTGTTGCTTACTACTTACAACTGCATTTAATTTTAAATGCATTTGGACTGAGGGCAGAGGAGGAAACTGGATGGCACTGACACAGTCAGCTACGACTGAAAATTTACAGGTGACGTTGCCTCCCTTCATGAACTTCAGAGAAAGAGCACGCAGCTAACAGCTCAAGTGCTTATGACCCCCCAAGAAAGGACAGAAGCTCAGCCATACTTCTAGGAACCAAAACTCTAAACTATGTTTAAGCTATGTTGAGTAGTGTTTGATCTATGCAGAAACTTACGTTCACCTTCCCACCTCAGTACGTTTGGAGGAAAGAACACAAGTTAATTCCTTTACAGTAACCATCCATCTGCTGCTGGATTTTCTGCTATTTTACTGTACAAGAAATAATATTGCTTTATTTAAATGCCCTCTCACTTTTCTTGCTAGTTTCCTTCATCACATAATGTTGATACAGGATTATAGATCCACATTGTAATTTGTTCACCAAATTGAAACAAAATCACTATAGGAATCAGACTTCTTCATAAAATTGAGACTGATACAAGGATGACGACCCTATTTTTAATAAGAATACATGGAGGTTGACAGTTCTTAAAAAAATAAAATAAAAATCAAATTCTAAAAATCAGAATTGTTTTTTTTCCAGTTATTAGCAACTGCAGATGCTTCATCTGCACCTTATTCTTGGAAAACAACCACCAACCTTCAGTTTCAGGTTTCTGACAGTAAAAATAAGAATAGCAATTTTGCACCTGGGAACTGTAAATCCCACTCACTATACCATATCTCAGATGGGTGTTTCAAAGCATCATACTTTGAATACCCTGCAATTACATAAAGTAAACAGGATCTCAGAAAGGGAAAAGAATCTGAGCTGGGAAACTGCAATATTACTATCAGGCCTGCACATACTTCCCTTCTCTCCCACAGTAGCTGGCAAGGCAAACTTCTCAGCCCTCGCACCTAAAGCAGTGACTACAAGAGCTGTCCAAGGAATGTTTTGAACTCTGAGTTTCCACTTTATAAGTATTTTATTGCATTTCAATAGATTTTCTTACAGCTGCACCCAACAACTTTCAATTTCACACTTTTCACAAGGTCAGCTGAAGTGTCAGGTATGTTTTCATGTATATGTATGTTTCTTGCTCTTCTTATGAGCACTGGAAACTGAATGCCATGTCTTTCAACTAGGATAAAATAGAACAGAAAGTACATAAACCTGCCCATAAAGGAAATTATAAGCCCAGATAACTATAAATGACCTAAACAACTGAAAAATCCCTCTCTGTTGATTGTACAAACAAGTAGAAAAAAATCCCACTCAAAGAGTAGCTATAAAAGGTTGAGCATTACACAAATAAGATTTACTAAGTGGAGTCTTGTATGGGACTTGTCCAAGTCAATATTCAATTTTTTTAATAATAAGCTGAACAACAAAATAAAGTACATAATTAAATAAACTTTGTCTTGAAGAACTTTAATCAAAGTGTATCAGCAGCATGTTTATAAGCGGCCAGAGAGTTCTGCCTGGGTTTCTTAACTTGCTTCTTGATATCACTACAAGAAACAAAAGAGACTACTCTGTTGTCCTATTGTGAAACCAGAATAGTTTTAAATACTACTGAAAGAGTAGTTCCTTACTTCTGTTTATTTAGTTACAGCTATATAACATAGCAAGATTTTTTTTCAGAAGATTATCATCTCTATTATTCATCTGCATTTTAGTAACGTCCCACTATTAGATACAGTAGAAATACACGAGCTGCTTTAAACAAGCAGGGGGATTCTGCATTTCATTCAGTTTCTCAAGAACTGTTCTGCCAGAGATCCACCTTCATCAGCCAGTGCTAGTCCTGGGATGACTGCAGACCTCTACCAGCTTACATTAAGAGGCCAAGCTCCATCTGTTATATTTTTATATCTGCCTTCTCCACACTGATCCCATGGAGAATCCCTAGCAGTTGATACTCAGAATATCACTACTTCTTTTGCTTGAGCCATCAATAAGGAGTGAAGAGGGCGGAGCTCATATGTTTCTCATTTTCTGGAGAACTAAACTTTCCAGGCAGATGTTCTTTCACCCTGAAGTCCAGGGTAACACCTGCAGACACAGCCACCTTCCCTCGAGTTCAGAGCCTGGCTCGCTGGTTCCTGCAGGAAAAGCCACACCTCTCACTATATACTGCTTGCTTTCCTCTGTGTTGTAAAGGGAAAAGCATCATTGGAGATGCAGTTTTTAACTTCTTTTTTAATTATTAGTCCTATTTGTTCATGTGTACATCTGAAATGAAGCATCTTCACCTGTCTCTTACAAGCAAGAAATGATTTATCGACATTACTGCTGGAAGTTTCTACACAAGTGTCAAGTTTCTAGATTTAATAAGTGAAAGGCCACAAAAGAATGCTATGAAAATAAAGCAGTTTAATGAACTTTCCAACAGGCTCGTGAAATTGCTCAACAGTGGTATTCCCAGTACAAAATCTTCTGGTTCAGGTGGGGGCACATATGAATTCTGTAAGTCTCCACAATGAGAGCTGCTATAGGAAGTGAACAGCTCAGAAAAAGAGATGTTTAACGTTGAATTACAATTTTCCTTTCCAGTTAGGGCACTTTTGTTAAAGTAAAAAAATAGTTGATGACAAGTATGACAGGAATTCATTTCTACCTCAATCTTGGCACAATATGCACTGTGCCATTTACCTTTCTGCAGAATTTGAACCAGTCATGAACTAACAAAAACATTTTACCTATATACAAAAAAAAAACCCTCTAGAAAACCCTGTAATAAGCATGCCTTCCCACTATCCTTTTGGCAATTACATTTTCCTTATTTCATTTGCCCAAAAAGCTTTAATAAGACATGCTAAGGTTACAAAGTATGCCACTATTAATCAGAAGGAAAGCGCTTCTAAGGTCTA
Organism: Cuculus canorus; assembly: GCF_017976375.1. Lineage (NCBI taxonomy): Eukaryota > Metazoa > Chordata > Aves > Cuculiformes > Cuculidae > Cuculus > Cuculus canorus. The sequence goes on from NC_071402.1 coordinate 118,009,712, forward strand.
GAAGCCAGTGTTCTGCAGGTGATTTCGCTATATCTTGCAAACTACTTGATTACTTCTATAATGAAGACAGCTGATTTTTCAAGTGCAATACTCTATTGAGCAGTCCACACAAGTGATTATCAGTGCATAATCCCAATAACAACTCCCAATCACTATTGTAACGCAAGGCTCGTAGATGTTAATGGTCATCACAGTCACTGGCATTCCCTAAAATCAACACTTTCCCAAAACAGGAAACACGTATCTTACTGGAGATACTGAGGCTCGCCAGTAATTTCTGGTGCTTCTTTAAAGCATTTTGACCAAGAGCTTCAAAATCTCTGCATTTTGGTTAAGGGATAGAAAAAGGAGGGAAAAAACTGTCGGAAATTAGGAGGGTGAGCTACTGTAATTCCATTTTCTTTTACCTCTCGTTGAAGGATAGGTACAGGACATAAACTACTAAATCTTTAGGGGTATACCAAGCAGCTACCCATCCTGTTTAGAATAATCATACTTTTCCTTTCTCCTACCGAGAAAGCTTTTTAGATAATGCCTCTGCCCAAGTAAACAGTTTAAGGCTTTGGTACACCAGTAAATTTGCACATGTAATAGTTTATTTTAGTCAGTGAACCTACTTATATAAATGAACTGTGAACAGTGAACAACAGCCAGCAGATCTTTAATAATCTCCAGATGCAGTAAAAGTTTATGTCCTATTACATTTCTTTATCTAAAGCATTCTTGTGATTTTTTTAAACACTTCGCAAAAACATTATTTTTGGCAGCGTTAACACTACTTTCACCAGCACTTAAGACTCTTATGTTTCTGGTTGAGAGGTCTGACTGAGTGCAAGATGAACTTTAAAAACCAAACATCCTCTTTTCTGCCGTAGAGAAGTAATGAGAAATGGTTGGAAATCACCTACAATTCCCATAAGCATGAGACAGCTGACTAAAAAACCCATTTTGCTGGCTAGAAAATGTACCCTGACACACATTTACACTCGACTGCCCTTTCCTACTGTCAGTTTCACTACCTCCCTGCCAGTGCTTCAGAATGATGCTCATCACACCCTTCTCAGCAGTCAAACCAGTGCATTTTGGAAGAGCCCATGGCCAAATGCAGAACAAACAGGAATCTGAATCAGGACCCAACTGCTGAAAGTGTTCAGGAATGACAAAAATAATAAAAAGCAGGCAGAATATAAGCCTTTTATTTCCTGGTGGGTACAAGACTACCCAACATGAAGTGATGCTCTGCAACGTCTCATACAATAAGCCACCATCAACACTGCACATTTGTGGTGCAATTTTCTACAAGTCACAGGAGAATCATAGAATCATAGAATAGTTTGGGTTGAAAGGGACCTTAAAGATCATCTTGTTCCAACCCCCTGCCATGGGCAGGGACACCTCCCACTGGATCACGCTGCCCAAGGCCCCATCCAGCCTGGCCTTGAACACCTCCAAGGATGGGGCATCCACCACTTCCCTGGGCAACCCGTGCCAGTGCCTCACCACTCTCATGGTGAAGAAATTCTTCCTTATGTCTAGTCTAAATCTGCACCTCTCCAGTTTATACCCGTTGCCCCTAGTTCTATAACTACAAGCCTTTGTAAACAGTCTCTCCCCAGCTTTCCTGTAGCCCCTTCAGGTCCTGGAAGGCCACTGTAAGGTCTCCCTGGAGCCTTCTCTTCTCCAGGCTGAACAACCCCAACTCTCTCAGCTTAGCACGGACAGTACAGCATGATAAGCTGCAGGGGCAGAAGGAGAGCGAGGTCTAGATCTGAAGACCCAGATATCCCTTCCTGGTTCTACTGCCCTACCCTGAGGTTCACCCAAAAGGGCCCTCAGAAGAAAATACTAAATTTCCTCTGAGGTTTACCTCTGGTTTAAAACCACAACAATGACAAGCAGCTGAACGATGCTGGCTGCAGCACCAAGCCTTGGTTGCACGACGCACACAACCATCACATGTCAGCACCTGTTCCTGTAGCTGGAACAGGAAAAAGGAATAAGCCTCTTACTTCCCCACCATAAAATAATCTGAACCTGTGGCAGTGACGGTGTTGTAAGACATCATGTCTGCTTTGTAGATGAGTTAAAAGTCTACGCAGACTTAGTGACCAACAGCACAGGTGGGCACTGCCTCTGCTATGCCTGAAGTCAGGGTTTCTGGTGGAGAGAGCCCTTTCCTGACTGACATAAGTCATTCCCTGAAGTCGTGGCACCGCTGCCTCCCCCAGCCTGCCCTCGGCCACTGAAGAGCTAACTTTTAAACTGCGGGGGATTGCCCTGAATCATAGAATCCTTAAGGTTAGAAAAGACCTCTGAGATCATCCAGCCCAATCGTCAGACCAGCACCACCGTGCCTGCTAAACACCACATTGTGTTTTCATCTCCTCCAGGGATGGAGACTCTACCACTTCCCTGGCAACCTGTTCCAATGCTTCACCATTCTGTCATTTGGGAATTTTTTCGGAATATCCAGCCTAAACCTCCCCTGGCTCAACTTGAGGCCATCCCTCTCCTCCTATCGCTTGTTCCTTGGGAGAGGAGACCAACACCCGCCTCGCTACCACCTCCTTTCAGGCAGCTGAAGGTCATCACACAAGCTCACCCCCCAGAGCAAAGCCAGACTTTTGGCCATCAGGGGCCATCCCGGCGCGCATCCATCCCCTCCCCCCTTCCCGGGGACTTTCGACCCCTCCCGCCCCGCTGCGGGAGGTGCCGGCTCCGCTCAGGGATAGGGGCAGCGCCGAGCCGCACGGACGGAGGGGACACGGTCACCGTGCCAGCAGCGACAGCCCGGGCTGCAGCGAGGGGAGGGAGAGGAGAGAGGGGGAGGAGGAAGGAGAAAGAGGAGGAAGGAGAAAGAAGAGGAAGGAGAGGGAGAGGGAAAAGGAGGGAAAGAAGAAGAGGAAGGAGAAAGAGGAGGGAGAGGGAGGAGGGAGAAGAAGAAGAAGAGGGAGAAAGTGGAGGAAGGAGGGGGAGAGAGAGGAAAAGGAGGGAAAGGAGAGGGAGGAGGGAGAAGAAGAGGAAGGAGAAAGAGGAGGAGGGAGAGAGAAAAGGGGGGAAAGAAGAAGAGGAAAGAGAATGAGGAGGGAGAGGGAGAAGGAGGGAAAAGAAGGGAGAGGGAGGAGAGAGAAGAAGAGGAAGGAGAAAGAGGAGGAAGGAGAAAGACTAGGAAGGAGAGGGAGAGGGAAAAGGAGGGAGAAGAAGAGGAAGGAGAATGAGGAGGAGGGAGAAGGAGGGAAAAGGAGGGAGAGGAAAAGGAAGGAGAGGGAGGAGAGATAAGAAGGAGAAAGAGGAGGAAGGAGAGGGAGAAGGAAAAGGAGGGAGAAGAAGAAGAGGAAGGAGAAAGAGGAGGAGGGAGAAGAAGAGGAGGAAGGAGAAAGAGGAGAGGGGGAGAGAATAGGAAGAGGAGGAGGGAGAGGAGGAGGCAGGGGGCATTGGGGTCTCACCGCTTGCAGCGCTTTGAGCGGCAAGCGCCACCCCCGCAGGCGCCGCGCGGTGCAGCCGAGGGGCCGTCGGGGCGCCTTGACCTGCGGCTCGGTGGTCTCGTTGTAGACGGCGCTGTTCTCCATGGCCGAGCGGCGGCGCAGCCGGCGGCAAAGCGAAAGCAAAAGGGCGGCGGCAGGGCGGGGAAGGGGCAGGGGCAGGGGCGGGGAAGGGAAGGCTGGCCCCTGCCCGGGGGAGGCGGTTCCTGCCGCAGCGCAGCCCCGGGTCTCTCTCCTCGGGCGGGGGTGGCCTCGGGGCGCCGGAGCTGAGCCCGGGGAAGTGGGGGGGGAGGGGTATGCTGATGAGAGAGAGTTTACAAGATTCTTTGCTCTTGTCACACGAGATTACGACATCAGAAGCCTTTTTTTTTTTAATTTTTAAAGCCAAAGATCTCACTGCTTGCGTTCCTCATCGAATGAAATCAAAGAATCATTAAGGTTGGCAAAGACCTCTAAGATCAACCAGTCCAGCCATCAGCCCAACACCACCGTGCCCGCTAAACCGTGTCCCAAAGTGCCACGTCTACATGCTTTTTGAACACCTCCGGGGATGGAGACTCCACCACTTCCCCTGGGCAGCCTGTTCCAATCCTTCACCGCTCTGTCAGTAGAGAATTTTTTCCTAATATCCATCCTAAACCTCTCCTGGCACAACTTGAGGCCATTTCTTCTCAATCCTATCACTTGTTACATGGGAGAAGAGACCAAAACCCGCCTCCCTACAACCTTCTCTTCTGTAGTTGTAGAGAGCAATGAAGCTGCCCCTCAGCCTCTTCTTCTCCAGGTTAAACACACTGATCTCATAGAATCACAGAATGGTTTGAGCGGGAAGCGACTGTAAAGATCATCCATTTCCAACCCCCTTGCCGTGGGCAGGGACACCTCCCACTGAATCAGGTTGCTCAAAGCCCCATCTAATTTGGCCTTGAACACCTCCAGGGATGGAGCATCCACAACTTCCCTGGGCAACCTGTTCCAGTGCCTCACCACTACAAAAGTTACAGCTTTGGTGCCAACATAGGATTAGATCGAGCCCATTTTATGTAAGCAAAAGTGTGTTACATTCATTTTTACGTTATTGATGGATTACCCACAGAACTATTATGGTCCTTCGTAGGCAAGTTCAGATGCGCTTATTTAAATTCATTCAAATACAATCTACCAATAGAAAAGGTGGTGATTTGCTTTCTTACCCTCAGCTTTATACGTGCTGACGGAACAGAGCAGCTTGTTTGGACACTGCCTCTCAGAACCACACCATGCAGTGGAAGGATATGTACTATAATGACCCATGAGGCAGATGCTATTTATAACTCCGCCAAGGGCCACCGTTAATTGGACAGATGCAGCAGTACAGGTCAGATAAAAGCATCTAGGTCATAGTCTGTGCTAAGTGTCTCCCAGGAGGCCATATTCATGACACCTCCCAGTAAGAAAAAACAAGCTAGGAAAACACTGCTGGGTCCCCAGGCAGGATAGTACAGGCTTGTCTGTGCCATAAACAATGTTTGGCTGTAGGAACTGGCTTGAGAGGCAAATGAGTAAGGCAAGTCCCGTAATTCCCAAGGCATGGGAGGTTCCACTAAAATAAGTGCGGTATTGCCATGGGTGTGCCCTAGCTCTTGCCTGGGGTTGGAATGAGTCTAACCTAACTTGGTTGGCAGTGTCCCATACTGCAGGACTGAGCAGGTAGCTGTAGTCCATAACATTTACTGTCACCGCTTAGGAGTCCCCAGTGCCCTTATTACAATTTTTTTTACATCAGTACATTATAAGTAAGATTATATTACAGAGGCTGGCATCTTCCTTCTGAAGGAAAATCCCTTTTTGTTTTGTATTTTTTCTTGATAATATCTCAAAAGGGCTGAATAACTCCAAAGCCACAAAATGTGTGACTGGGCTGCGCTCTGTTCAGAGGGAAACGGGACTTAACGGTGACAGAAGGAATTGTGAGTTCTTTTAAGGTGTTGGGCAGCGTCTAAGGCTGTTTTGTAGTTGTTCTTTTGAGTCATTACCAATCTCTTAACGCAGCATAGATTCAGAACACAGATGTTAGTATTGAAGATAACTGCCTTGAGGACAGATTGCTGTTTTTCAAGGAGTCACAAGAAGACAAGACAAGCCTACAAAAGATAAAATATATGGCAACTGTTTTCTAGTTACTGCTGTCTTTAAGAGTAACTTTTTTCCCATTCAGGCCTTCTCCAGGAAATGCATATCAATGATGCATGAATGATAAAGGCTAGCTTGCCATTTAAAACCTAACTTATTTAGGCCAATTTATTTATTTATTTAAAAGAAGGTGCATGGAGAGCAAAGCAACAGCAAAGCTACAGGAACTTTAACAGGAACGTGACAGAAGGAATGAAAATTGGGTGACAGCGTAGGACCTGACAGCTTAAAAATACTTAAAGCATTCTGTTAAAACATACAAATGCTGCTGTTTACACGAACTGCAGGTGTTCTTTCCCTTTTTCATCAGAACTGTCTTTCGAGTACAGTATCTTTCCTTTAAAGAGGGAATGCAAATCAAACCAACAGTTAAGACAAATAACAAGCCTGTTTAATGCAAATAACTGTAATTAACTGTCCAGTAATGGAAATCCCATTCCAGATGTACATCTATTAATTTTCTTCTGTATCTATGCTACATCTGACAGTTTTCAAGAAAGAGAAGTCTTTCCTACTCCACCATGGCCTGTGCTGGAATAACAGAACCAGAGCTAAAGTCAGGACATGGTGAAAGAGAAGCAGCCCTGGAGTGAGATCCTGTGCTATGGCAACATCTCCAGTCAGCCAGGCAGAGAGTGAGAGATGGATGGAAGCAGATTAGTGATGAGTGACCTAGTTTTCTCCCTCATTATGTCTTCTCCAAAGATACCCACCATAGTGACCAAAAAGCAATAGTAATTAAGTTGAGAAAGCCACCTCATTAGGGGAGATTACAGTGTAGCTATATGACAGTTATCACCCCTTGCCACTGATGTTGAACTAATTCACGAAAATGTGTGACTGGAGATCCTTGAATCAGTTGAGTAAATGCCATCATAGAATCGTAGAATAGTTTAGGTTGGAAGGGACCTTAAAGATCATCTAGTTCCAATCCCCTCATCTAATTCATGCCCTAGAATAAGGTGGATACAGGCCAGGGATGCATCATTGTTTACATGAAGTGAGGCCCCAGTGGCTCTAGGCACTAGCTTTGTGCTGTGTTGCAGTATTACGCTAAAGCCTAAGTCCCTCACACTCAAAAACAGCAGCAGGGCTCCACTGATCTGACTTATCCCTAATGGATAGCCTCCTTTTTCCATGTTTATAAATGCAGTTACGGGGCTTTTGCTTTCCTTCTTAGAGCTTGAGGGAGAAGGAGGTAGAGGAATAGAAAAGCAGCTTAAAAGCCCAAACCACTGAAGGAGTTGGGCTCAATTCCATTTGAGATGTGGTGAGGTTTATCGCTGCTGCACAATTTGGGGATCTCTGAAGTCACCCAGTCTGAGGCAGGGCTCACTCCTTGGCCTTGCTTCTGGTGTTCTCACACAGGCATCTCAGCAGCTTTTATTCATGATACTAGCCCTGTCTTTAAATGAAATAAATACAAGATGACTAGCTAGCAAATGGAATATACTAAGTGCTGCATCAAAGAGCTCAGAAGATTTGGACGTGTTGCATCAGTTCTTGAAGCTCTATTTTTGGGCTCAGTATTGCAACTCAATTTCACCATACTAACTATGAACCTCAGTCACCATACTAACATGTTAAAATGTGCGATTTTTTAAACAGCTGAAGATGAAGAATTAGCATTTTTAACAGCTATTTCTGAGTATCACTTATGGCACAAGATTAAACCCTCCTCAACTCTGCACATTTCCCAAATGCAGGGTTAAGCCAACTCTTGTCAGTGAGTGCATCTGCATGGCAGAGAAGCATAAAGCCGTGAGGTTTTTGATAGGCAACTGTTCTACAGATGCAGGTGATGTACTACAAATAAAGTTTGCTCCCCAAGAAGGGACTGCAGCCCAGCAGGCTGATATTTGCATTTCAGATCTATCACTAGAAATTTAAAGTGAGTGTAATACCTTATCAAGTCCATATAACTTAAAAGTTACGTGCACATTTCAGAGACTGCCATTTGCAGCAGAGAAATATGAACTGTCTGGAAATAAGGTGGTCATTTACTCAAGATTTTCAAGCTTAAACTCTGCACAACAGCTTTATTACAACCAGTATACTCAAAGAATTGATGTAGGAACATGGTGGAGAGAGAGGGGAAGAAGAGATTTGTAAAACTCCCTCAAACAGTTTAATTTGAAGCTAACCAGCTCCCTGTCTACACAGAACTAGCCCTGAAAGACTTAAGGAATGTATTTGGTTTATTTATTTTGTAGTGCTTTTGCAGTACTCATACTATGAAATATTTAAAAAGCATTAATTGTTCTTTATCAAGAATCATCCCCTGTAGTTCTTATATTACATCTTTGTTTTCTGCACATTGTGTGCTAGACTGAAACTTGGTACCAAATGACACAAAAGCATGAAAGGCACACAGGAGTGATTAGAAGCAAAATTAAAGTTATTCATGCTGTTATTCTTTTCAGAACTGGAGTCATCATAAAGCTAACCCACACACAGCTTAGGGCATTGAAACACAATAAAGGATTATGCAGAAGTATCATTTTGTTGCCAAATCAGCTTCATTGTTTTAACCAATTTGGTTTTTATTTAGTTTTGGCATTTGACTTGATGGCAAAAGAAGATGAAGAGTGAGAAGGATTCACCGGCACTGTTTTGTGACAAGGGCCTTCTGTCACAAGAACTCATCTTGCACGGCAAGAGCAACTCATGTCATCTACCTGGACTTGTGCAAAGCATTCAACTATCCTGCACAACACCCTTGTCTCTAAATTGGAGAGACATGGATTTGATGGATAGACCACTTGGTGGGTAAGGAATTGGTTGGATGGTCACACTGAAAGAGTTGTGGTCAACAGCTCAATGTCCAAGTGGAGACCAGTGACAAGCAGTGTTCCTCAGTGGTCAGTATTTGGACTGGTGGTGTTTAATGTCTTTGTCAGCGACATGGACACTGGGAGTGCACCCTCGGCAAGTTTGCCAAAGACACCAATCTGTGTGGTGCTGCTGACTTGCAAGAGGGAAGGGATGGCACACAGAGGGACCTTGACAGGCTTGAGAGATGGGCTTCTGTGAACCTCATGAAGATCAACAAGGCCAAGTACAAGGTCCTGCACCTGAGTCAGGACAATCCCAAACACAATTATAGACTGAGAGTAGAGTGGATCGAGAGCAGTCCCGAGGACTTTGGTAAGTCAATATGAACCAGCAATGCACACTTGCAGCCCAGAGAGCCAAACATATCTTGGGCTGCATCAGAAGAATTGTGACCAGCAGGCTGAGGGAGGGGAGTTGCCCTCTACTCTGCTCTGGTGAGACCTCACCTAGAGTCCCGTGTTCAGTTCTGGGGTGTCCAATGTAAGAAGGATATAGACCTGTTGGAGGGAGTCTGGTGGGCCATGAAGATTGTTAGAGGGCAGAAGCAGCTCCCATATGAGGACAGGCTGAGAGACTATGGGTTGTTCAGCCCAGAGAACACAAGGCTCTGAGGAGACGTTACAGTAGCTCTCCAGTACCGAAGTGGGCCTATAGGAAAGATGGGGAGGGGCTTTTTACAGGCACGTGGAGTGACAGGATGAGGGGTAACATTTTTAAGCTGAAATAGGGTAGATTTATATTAAATGTAAGGAACAAATTCTGCACTAAGCAGGTGGTGAAGCACTGCAACAGGTTGCCCAGAGAAATCATGGATGCCCCATCTCTGGAGGTGTTCAAGGCCAGGCTGGACGAAGCTTTGAGCAACATGATCCAGTGAAAGGTGTCCCTACTGATGGCAGGGGGGTTGGAACTGGATATCTTTAAGGTCCCTTCCAACCCAAACCATTCCATGATTCTATGGTAGTTCTGGTAAATCCCATCTTAACTGTCTACTCTGCAGACAAGCTGCAGATAGTGACAGCAGTATTAAGAGAGTTTGAACTTTAAGGAGGGAAGTAGGCTGCTTTAGTCTTATAGAATGAAAAGGCACGATGAGAGATACCAAGGTCTTAGTCTTTTTGTAAAAGTAATTTGCAAGTAACAATTAACTGCCCCTCCTAATAAAACTAAATGACTATCACAGTTTAGAAAAGAAATAAATTTAGAAGCTTTAAATATGTGACATTTTGCCAACTTTAAGAAGTGAAATTATGACTCATTATAAAAGTTCTCCACTCTTCCAGCCTCCACCAAGAAGAGCACCCAAGTACAAGAGCTGTTCATCTATTACACACTTATTTTTCCAGCTTCAGAAAGGGTGTTGTGCTTTAATAAGATGCTCAAATGAACTAAATTAAAGATTGCAAGAGCTGAAGTTCTCTTTCAAACACCTCACCAGTACGGACTAGCTTAAGATGTTGCACTAATATCCAAAGTTTCACCCAACACCTATGACTATTACGAGGGAGTGCACTGGTGATGATAAGCACAGGACTCATTCTCTCAAGAATATCCCCAATTCTGTTTCTAGAAGCTTGCATACAGAATCTAGAGGACTGTTCCGATAGCAATGCATGACATGCACCCATGATTGGAAGCTTCATCTTTTCTTTTCTTTTTTCAAGACATAATTTATTCTATCCAGTTGTTCATCAGCAGGTCATCCATTTCTCCCTGTGACACCTTTACTGAATCACTGCCATAAGCAAAACTTTAAGGCCTCCAGTTTGAACAATTGGTCCATGGTTAAGAATCTCTACTGAAACTTGTCAGTCCACAATTCAATATTCCAAGTCAATCTTGACATATATGCTTAACTTTAGGCAGTTTGATATGTAACACATAGAGGTTAAGTAAATTTAGGTACTTTGAAAATAGGGAGGTAATTCACCAGGACCACTACAGAACACAGGAACTGGAGAAGAGTACCACCATGCTCAAAATAGAGAGAATTTAACCCCTCCTCTTCCCTGGTTCAAGTTTCATAAATAATCAGAGAAAATAATGTAAGACTTGCTCATTTAAAAACCTAGAAAACCTGAATTAAAGAAGCCTCCTAGCAATCAGTTGATCAGGATGTACTTTTGTGGCTGCTGGCAAAAATCAACCACAAACTTCACACAGAACAGTAATGCGATGCTTAACAACTGTGTAGTGAAAGCTTAGGTAAAGTCCTAACCCCGGGCAACTGCTTCTTCAGACAACACACTGCAGTCGGCAGCAGGATCCTCAGTGCAACCAGTGCGCTTTTAAAAACACTCCACAGCAGAAAGCATCCAAAGTCAGATAAGCTGTAATAGTTTTACTAACACTGCAGACTTACCCACTTCCTTCCAGAAACAATGTTTTGAGGAAGTTTAAGTATCAGGGATATTATCTGCTGAGAGGTAAAATATCCTTCAATTTCACTGTAAACGAACAAGAATACCATAGCTTCAATGAACATTATTTAAATTCGAATGCAGAGAATACTTTATTAACTGTTTACAGTTTTGATGACCAATTTTAAACCATAACTAATGTGGGAAACATTGGGGGACGTTAAGGCTGAGCCATATATATATAGACAAATCTGGATACTGATAATCTGTACATTTAACCTCTGCTTTTTCTTTATACATCTTTTATTCAGTGTCTGAAATTAATCAAAGAGAAAAACCAAAGAAACTGGCTGCCAATTTAGTTTTACACTTGGAATGAATTTTTGCATGGGTTTTTGAATGCAGTGTAAATCTCAGTGGAGATCAAACAGATTTTTTTTTTTAATCATACTCTAAATGAAGTTTTCAAGTATAACTGGAGTTTCTTGCTTGTTGTTACAGCTCTGTGCTATTAATTTTCTTTTCCAAAAACTAGCAGTTGTTCTCTCCTGTAGAGATTAATCTATTTAAGACAGTACAAAACTTGCTTAACAGGTTGGAAAATCAATATAAATTAAGTGCCTGTGGTGTGTATCAGTTTTCCTGCTGTAAGCAACCCCTATCACTTAAGTGGACATACTTGCAGTTTTACAGAATTACACTGACTTTTCAACAAAACCTAGAAAAAAAAATTACTATTCTTGCACTGTGAACAGTAGTCCTACATGATGTGATAACCGTTTTCCATCTGTACAACTCCCTTTTGTAAAGCTGGGCAACACATATGAAAGAAAGACAGACAACAACTCTTTGTGTTCTGAAAGATACTTCAGTTCTTTAGTTCCAGTCACTGAAGGAAGAGGCAGAGGCAAGTTTGAATTATCCCAGAAAACTGAACAACTGGTTTTATTTGGTGTCTTCAAGATGCTTCACCTTCTGTGGGAGATGTAGATGATGTAGGAGAGACCATTTCAGGTTTTCGTGAAATTCTGTCCAATTCTGCCTGAACATCTGTTAAAACTGGCTTCTGACCTACAAAATAAATGCATATTATTCAGTCATGTTTAGGAAACAGTTTTGGGAAGGCCTGTAGTATCTAATTCTCAGATCAGACAATTCCTAAACATTTTTAGTGCACACTTTGGGTGCAGAGTAAAGACATATGGCCAAATCCCAAAACAAACAGAAATGAAACAGCAGAAAGTCACATCCTTCTATACATCCGATATCTCAAAGAAACTTCCATAACTATATATTAATTGTCACTATATGAAGAGTTAATGTAAAGTATAAGATACAGAAAAGTCTATTAAGGCTAGCAGTTATGAACACATCTACACAATTTTCTGTATCGTATGTATTCTAAATCATTTTGAAAGTAAATCAAAGGTTTCACCACAGACTAGTGAAGTCAGTTTTTAATATTCAGTCAGCATAAACCTGACACTGTTGCTCACAAGCACACACAGAACTGCAGATGGCAAATCCCTCTCTCCACACCTGCTGGTCTCCTCCCTAACTTTATATGGCACAAATATTGGTGCAGTCACACTCAGACCTGACCCAAGCTTAACAAACACCATTTTCACCCCACCAATTTACTCTTAACTCTTATTCTTCACTCTAGGTTTCTATCCTGCCATGCTCTATCACAAGAATGGAGAAGACCATAAGGGAAAGGGCAATGCAGAACACTATGACAAGTCTGCTTAGTATCTCTAGCTGTAAAGGAAAATACTGACACATACGCAGCTTTAACAATGTCCCAGCGTCCCTTCTGAAGATGCAAAGTAATAGGAACTATCCACAAAGCTGATCTTTACCAGATGTACTGCGCTGCTCTTTAAATCATTTAAAGCGAGCAAATACTGCATCTGAATTGAGGTGCTGAGGGGCATGGTTTAGGGAGTGTTAGGAATGGTTGGACTCGATGACCCAGTAGGTCCCTTCCAATCTAGTGATTCTATGAATCAAGGCAGCCAGTACTGCAAGTTATAAGCAGAGGAATATCCCATAGCTGCTGTGAGGAAAAGTTATTCTCAAATCCCAAACTCATATCTTAGCCAATTTTCAGATTTGAAAAGTAAGTTTTATAGAGAACAGTAAATGCAAAACAAGAAATACTGAGGAAGGTGAAGAGGCCACATCTAAGCCAATCATTTTTATTTATGTAATTCCTTGAAAACCTAGTCCTTTGCCACATTAAACTCGCTACGCTCTAATCCTTCATGTGTTGCCTGGTAGGAAATGTCCGGGAACATTTTTTTCTCCTTAGTAGTGTAATTCTGTTCTTGAAGTTTCTGCCACAGCCTTGGACACACCGCTTTTCTGGAGCGCCGCCTTCATCTGTCTGGCATCACCCAAACCCATTGTTGGCCACTCCCCACAGGATTCTTCTGTGAGTGCTTCCTGCATCTCATATTGCGTCAGCTGCACTTGTTTGAACAATCTCCATATAATGTTCAAAGGAGCACTGCAGCAGAGTAGGAAGCACTCAAACTTTGTTCAGCAAACTGAGCTTTGCATTTGAAAAAAGGAAGTACAAACACACTAAAATAAAAGTCAGGATCGATCCACATAAAAGGCTAGTGGGAAAGAAGGTGTTTGTTCTAAACACTAATGTCAAGTACTAGTAAAACACCAGCATTCTCACCTAAGCACAGCTTTACCGAACTCTGGAGAAAGGAGGCAGGAAGATGTCTGTACAGGTATGTTCTTAAGTAATATAGAAACATTTTAATCTAGAATAGCAAGGTACATCAGAGTAGTCTTGAATCTAGATTTAGATTAGTCACTATTAGACATGTTTAGATTAATACTAATTATTAATCACATCATGTAAAAACGGCTATCAATAGAAAATAACACATAAATAGGTTTATAAGCTGCCAACAAACAATCAATCAAAACCTTCATCACATCAGAGCTAGATCACTAGCAAAATAAAATTTAAAACTATTTTAACACTGACAGTATTGTTAAAAAAAAATTAACCTCATATCAAGTCCAAATATATCTGAATGATATTGAAAATGGCTTATAGCATAAACCCATTATTGGCATGGTGGGGAACAAAGGAAAAATGAAGTTACATGGACACAATTCACACTTGCACAGCTAGATGAAAAATTTTTCTTTGACCCTCTGAGAGCCCATGAGTTTATACTGAATTGCGGTGAAAACAAAAGCAAAACCCATACCAATAAAACACTTAGTTAAATATAGTAGCATTCACACTTCTGATAAACTATACTAATAGGAATGATCCCCTGTGGGCATAAAAGATTCCTCTGCCATGCATATGCCAACGCAAGCAGCCAACGCCTTGGCACACCTGCGATATCAGCAGCAAGCACAGAGGCAGCAGCAGAGGCCCTGAAGCTTCCTACCGAGTTTAAGACCTTGGAATCATTAAAGAAGTGCATAACTTCAAGCAGAAAACCAAAACATGAAGATACGGACCACATCTGCAGCATTAGTCATTGCTCAATGGAAATTCACTGGGGTAGCTGTTAGCTGGGTCGAGGAGCACTATATAAGCCTTTGCCTTTTCACATTAAAGGGATTTTGTTTGCCATTTGAAAGAGGAGTCCTTCATTCGCTGCAATCCCCAACTCACAATTGATTGATCTTTTATCATTAATCATACCTGACTTTTTCGCTGATGGTGGTAAGTTGCTGCCAGCACCTCCAGTGCCACCTCCTCCTGGACTGCCGCCAACACCACCAGGGCCACCAGGGGAACCAGTTTTCTTGCTCAGGAGACTATTGAAGAAGTTAGCCAGGACTCCTTCACTAGTTGCTCCAGCTACAAGGGGAGGGAGGGAGGGAAAAAAAAACACAACAAAAAAAAAAACAAAACAAAGAGATTTTCTAAGTAAATACTGATTTTGCGTGTCAGTGAATCTAAATAAGCATATTAAAAAAAGCAGGCAAAGCAGCTATTTTACTTCCCCAAATGTATTTGTGCCCTCAGGAGAAGAGATACCTTTCATATTGGGATCAATTTTTTTTGATCCAGTAGGGATAGGTGTTACACTGGCAACGTTTGATGTTACAGATCTATTTGGTGTTCTAGGAGAACCTCCAGGAACTCTTGGAGAAGCATCCTAAGGAAAAAAAACCAAAAAACAACAAAATCCAAAGCTGAACTAACTAGCTGATCTTCTGCAGAATTAAATCATGTCATGTAAGAGAATGTGAAATGAAGCATTTTGTTCACACAGCTCCCAATTCTTTTTTTTCCTAATAATGTAGAATCTGAAATGATGCGGAATTAGATTTTGATGACTGTGTACAACATTCTTACAATTATTAAGTAAAGTGCAACTAACGCAGTAGTGAAGCCTCTCATTTTATGCCAATGACAAACTTGAAAATGCACCTGCTACTCAGTAGTGCCTCTGGCCATAAAAACTGCACTGACTGGATCATAAAAGCCACCAGATTTCTTGGAAAGACACCACATAGCATCCATACTGTGGAAAGGACTAAATGCAACCCAGGAGAAAAAGCATTATTCTTTACTTCAAGGATAACAATTCATGCTTCTGCATAATTGCAGTTCATCTAAAAAGATGCACCTTTGTAAGATCACATAATCCCCATTTGACTTGGGTTACCTTTTAGTTATTTCATTTGTAGTTTAAATGTAAGTGATGTCATAGTTTAAATTTGATCTTAATTTTATGCCAGAGACTTAATATTCCCAGAGAGATAATGCCAAATTTAGGATATAGAACTCAAGGCAATTCAGCCAGCATAGTCTGCTCCCTGGTAAGCTCTGGGACAGAAAGGAGAGCCAACTAACTGCTTAGATGCCTTTTAACATATGAAAAGGAAAGCCATGACATTTAGCCCTAGCTTTCAATACAAATCGTCATGACTAGCTGTGAAGACACGTCATAATTTTAAAGCAGTGTATGATGTAGACTTCAAATACTATGTAGTTTTAAAAAAATTCAATCAAAGAATATTTGGTAACACATTTAAACCAAAGAACCTTCTAGATATATGAAAGCGAATAACTGTCATGTGATGATACTTAAAATTTTTATTACTAACCACTGGCCTTCCTGCAGCAGTAGGTGGTTGTTTCGCCAACTGTGACTGCAAAAAACCAAACAAACCCATGTTGTGTTAGATATTACAGAAACTAGGAAAACAACCGCAGATTTTTATTGAGTGTTGTTAAATGAAACACTGGCTGCTTGTTTTCTAAACAGAAAATTACCTGCTGCTTCATAAGAAACACTTGGTCATCTTCTGCAACTATTTCTTTTTCATGAACAAACTGCAATACAAAAACATTAACATGATTTTAACTAAAAGAAAGAAACATACTTCCTTTTATACTTCCTCGTGAATGGGCCTGTCCCGGTTTTGGCTAGGATAGAGTTAATTTTATCCCTAGTAGCTGGTATAATGCTGTGTTGTGGACTTAGTTCCAGAACAACATTGATAACAGACTGATGGTTTCAGGTTTTGCTGAGCAGTGTTTATACTAAGCCAAGGACTTTTCAACTTGCCACGGTCAGTCAGCAGAGAGGTGCCCAAGAAGCTGAGAAGGAGCATCATCAGGAGAGCTGCCCTAAATTGGCCAAAGGGATATTCCACACCATATAACATCGTGCTCAGTATATAAACCGGGGAGTTGGCCACAGTGGGAGGGGGAATCACTGCTCAAAGATGGGCTGGGCATCAGCTCCTGGTTAATGAGCAATTGTAATATGTGTCCTTTATTTTGTATATTCTGTTATTATTATTGTTGCGCTCTCTTGCTGTTCTATTAAACTGTCTTTATCTCAATCCATGAGTTTTACTCTTTTCCCCATTCTCCTCCCCATCCACTGTGGGGGAGGGGGAGATTAGTGAGTGGCTGTGTGCTGCTTGGTTGCCAGCTGGTGTTAAACCATGACCAATGACTAAGGCATTCAACAATGGAAATAAATGTGTGAAGCACAATGTTGACTGCAGATCATATTTTCTATATTTAAGACCTCTACTTCATGATTCCATTTAAGCTAAACTAATCAGATTTGAAATAGATCTCAGAATCTGTAAGAAACATTCACAGATGTACAGACTCTACAGCATGCTCATATCTCTTAATTTATCAAGGCCAAATCTTGGTATTATTTTATACATAACTGTGGCAGAAGTGACTGTGTTGCATCAGACTTATATATGAACTGGACAGAGACATCTTGGATCCCAAGCCTATGCATCAAATCACAAGCACTCTCCCTCCAAATAAGCTCACCACAAAAACTTTGCCAAGACAAGCAGGGAAAATATCAGGCCTGAAGTTTATAAGCATGCAAAAAAAAGTCAGTTATATTTTCCTTGGGTGCTTTCAATATAACACACTACTACATGTGTCTTGATTTTTTTCCCTAGAGACTGCAGAAAGGATATTGTAATAGTTTTTCAGCTAAAATAATTCACACCCGGAAATATGATCAGTCTCAAATTCTCAGCTTTGTTAGGAAAAGCTATAGAAATATTTGCCTTGAATAACTTCTGTACACGTGAGGCCCACTGCTGCTGGCATTTTTCTCAACAGTCCCACATGTGTGTTTTCAAGTAGTTCTGTCAAAACCTTTGGTTAAATATTATGAGAGGGAAAAATACACTGAATATATGTAGAACCCATATTCATGTGTTATTTTTGATTTTACACTGCCTCAAGCTTTCTTATTTTAAATACTCCAATTGAAACAGAAAGCATTACAAAGTCATGATCAACTTGGGGCAAAACAGAGTGTTCTTAAGAAATATTAACTCAACATGCCCAACAGTTAAATTATACTTACTTTTCAATACAAATATGCACTGGAAGCAAAACAAGTATATTCATAGCCTTGAAAAATGTAACAGAAGCAGAAAAAAGCCCAGTGTAAGCTGACAAAGAGCTATGTAGAACAGAACTACATAATGATTTTTTGACAATTAAAGCAGACCCTTAAGAACAAAATAAACACACACAGTTTATCACACTAATGATAAACTGGAAGCAGTCTCAAAGAAAGGGAAACAGTCAAGAAACTGACAGGTGAATAAACAGCTAAGAAGATGAATGCCAAAATATCTCAATTTACCTTTCTGACAGGTGGTTTTGTTATGATATCTTCAAAACTGTCTTCTGCTTTTAGTGTCTGAAAGTTCTCGTGCAATATTCCTATCTTCTTGTCATTATCCCAACCTGCAGGACTAGATAAAAGATTATTTTGGTTTTAAATTCTGTTGTTACTTCAGGTTATTCTTGTATGCAATCCTGAACTGCACAGAACTGAAAGCCAGGAAAGTTGTCACAGCTCCCATTCTGCTATGCAAGCTAGTTATTGATTATTATGACTAATGAGAGATTGGTTCACCATAACAGAGAAGAGCAACATCTCAAGAGTTTAACACTTCTCTTTGGAGCAGTGAGTATTTGTAATCTCAGTCCACTGGCACTCACCAAACTTCAACTCCTGAGAATGTTAAAAAGAATTTTTGAAAGCCATAAAAAACCAAGGCTCTAAATGCTGTTATCCAGTCTTGCACAAATACATTCTGCAGTCGTATACACATAATGGAGATAACTTACATAAATACTGCATCTTTTTCCACAACAACAGCTGGAACATTGAAAGGAAATCCATACAACTTCTGGACTATATATTTATACACTAAATCAATGTTTTTGTTCTCCTTTACTGAAGTGTAAATAAGTGCTGCCCCATCTGAATAAACATGTTAAAGAAAATTCAGTTTAGTGGTTAGTAAGAGATAATAAAGTAACTATTTTGTTAGTTTAAAGGTGATCTACTTTGTAGAATTTAGAGAGGGAATACAAAATTACATAGGCAAAAACTTCCAACATTCGTCTTTCAAAAAAGCTATTTAGCGATTTAAATCTTTCCTTCTGTATTTGTTTTAGGTGAATTCAGCCATAGCTTTTAGATTACAGTACAGCCTCTTCTCACTTTTAAATCCCACAATAGCAGTGGTTTCACCACGATATCTTCTGCTTTTAGTAAACAAAAGTTTTCATGCCATATCCTTGTATCTTGTCATTGTCACATAATGCAACACAGACACTACAGCACTAACACTAGTACTTTCAAAAATGCCAAAAATCTTTCACTTCCCCACCTGGATTTTTAAATCAGAGGAGGAAATTCTTCCATTATAGAGTGATCTGCTTTTGAAAAAAAACGAAGGCAAATGAGTTGTGCTGTACATCAGTTACTAAAAGATCAGGAGAGTGCTTTCATTCCAGCAGGGTTTGGTATCAAATTAACAGATCTTATGCACAGGATTAATAAAAGCAGACAGGGAAATTTTGAGTAATTTTTACTTTGGGATTATAAAAATGCCAAACCCTTTGATTTATTTCTACACACAAGCAATTCAAATTCTAGAAGAAAGTTATTAATATATAATGGGATCCAATTCCCATTCAATGGAGTTTATAATACAATTCCAAGTTGTACGTGGCATATACAGTCAGAGACTAATTCCTACTAATCTTTTGTATTTTTCTTGCACTCACAAGACTTATTACAATTACTATTTTAAAAAACTAGGTCTTGGAAGCCTTTTGAAAGTGCCATCTTAGTACTGAAGTGAGGTCTCAGGTTCTTGAACTAATTTCCCATCTGTTAACTGCTGTCTCTCTAATAGCATTTAAACTTCCCTTTGCTACAGCATAAATGAAGACACAATGTAGGCATAATACTGGCATCTGAAACCTAGATCTCAGCACGTCTAGATGACTAAACACCAGTAAACAGTATTTTATACACTTTTAATAAAATGAAGTTTAAA
The DNA here is from genome assembly GCF_017976375.1 of Cuculus canorus. Classification (NCBI taxonomy): domain Eukaryota; kingdom Metazoa; phylum Chordata; class Aves; order Cuculiformes; family Cuculidae; genus Cuculus; species Cuculus canorus. Next base: position 118,029,414 of record NC_071402.1, read on the forward strand.
AGTAACAACAGCACAGTGACAGCTCATGTGCATTGTCTCTGTACCAACACAAGAGAGTCCAGTGGATCTTTCCTACAGCAATTCTTTCCTTCCCTCATCACCTCATCCTGTGGAACTGCTGAACACTGAAGCAAGTGCATATTTGGGTCAAAAAGAGTAACATGCCTTATGTGCACCTGAAGCAAGATCATGCTTGAAGGACTTATTATTTTAGGGATCTTGTCACCTAAGATGTGCTGATTTGCAAGCTGACATCGAAATACAGAAATGAAAACAAGTAAAGAAATTAATGGTAAGGGGACAGGCTAGACTCTTCCTGCAGCTCAGTTAAAAGAGAAAAAAAAAAAATCCCAAAGTAGAGAAGTTTAAATCAACATTGTCTTAGGGGTAGCTGAAGCAGACTGCCAGCTACAGTAAAGAAATTGCATACTACTTAGGTACAGATGCAAATATTCTTTTAAGCTGTTTATAATAAATGCAAAGATTTAATTGAGTAATTCTTATCTTTATGATGTGTTAAAGGATACATTGTAAGCAAAACCGTCTGATATGTGACTGAATGAAGTCGAAGTGTTCATCTCTGTAGTCATGCTCTTTTTCCAGAACACTGATGGCATCACACTGTCAAGATAAACACAAAATTAATACGCCACTTTCCGTTATCTGTTGAAATAGCAGTGCTGCTACATGCCCTGTTCACAACTGGGCAAGGGGGATGGAGTGAGGTGGGTGGTGCAGAGAAAAATAAAAACCTGCTGAGATAGTTTAGAAGCATAATTGAACAAGTTCTTTTAAAAAATAATATATAACTTGATGTGCATCTACTGTGGTCAGCATTAACTTGGGAGGTAAACTGATGGCTGGTTTTCATTCACGCTCCCAATGCAATAATTCAAACTCTTTTTTGAAGACTGACCCCACAGAATGACATCATCATTTTCAGCACAACTTTTTTAGGGTTTTTTTTACACACTGTGGTACTACAGGACATGGTGCTTTTAATCTAGTTACTAATCAGGCCTTTGCAAAGAGAAGTAAAAGCAAGAAATGTGGAAGGAGAGGAAAAAAAAGAAGGATGGGGGAGAAGAATAACAGAGAGCTAGCAGGTGAGAATAAAGTTGCATTTCAAGTGACAAGGTTAAGCCTTCCAGTGAAGGAACAGCACACACATCCAATGGTTTACTCTTTCACTGTGGGCCAGCAGAGTCTGCGGATGCAGTTATGCTTAATGACAATGAGAACTGAAGAGCCGGGGTGGGAAAAGAAAAAAGACAAAAAACAGCCACAAGAGAATTGCACCATCATTTCTTCAGTCTAATAATTTGTTACGTATCTAACAGAAACCAAAACAGATCACAGAAACACCCTAAGAACTGAAGAAAGTTAAGATCAGCACTTTACTAACTAAAACACTCAAATATATTAATCTTCATAAAAAGATCAGAAATATTTTAAAAAACACCTACCAAAACACTATTTGTCAAATAAGGAGGACTGTGGGGATCAAGGAGAACTCTAGTTGCTTACTATCCCATTTCTACGAACTAGATAGAATACCTCAGATTAGAGGTATTCCTCAATTCCTTAAAAACTGGTATAACTAAAGGAAAAACTATTCCCAAATTACATGCAATCAGGGCTTCCAGAAACTAACCAACTTGCAACATTAAACATTTGTAAAGAACTTTTATCCAAGATATTTGGAATGACTTAAGAATGATGTGTTTCCCACCCCAAATCCACAATTGACAGAGTTGCTTAAATAAAATAGACAAAACACCTAAAATGCGAAACAAACCTTTGTACAAACTACTACTACTGGAATGCCTAAGTTACATGTTAGTGTATCTGCACCCAGGGGTAAAATCACACTGTCATCTTTGTCTTCCTGTAATGAAGTATTTCTTCTCTGTGGAGAAGCTGGAAAATCCTCGCCTGGTTCTATATATTCCTGGAAGTCTCTTACCACTGAAAGTAAAAAAAGTTACATTAAAAGATCAGCTACTTTATTATTTCAACAATGATTCCCACTGCCATTGATCCCTAGGACTGTTAAGTGTGTAATAGTACTGCTTTTTCATGCTGAAAAGATTGAGCATGCACCAAGTGCTATTTGCTCTGTGCAGCACAGCAGAGCATTATTAAGTTTGAGATCTGCTTTACCAGCAGCCAGAACATGATCAGATGAAACTGTCCACAGGGATAGCATTAACCCATTTTTATTGTATCACTGTGGAACAACTAGGCAGTTACTACAAACTATTATTGCTCCATACCTTTCTTAAAAGACATAAGTTTCCTTGTATTTTTCTTGGTGAAATTAATGGAAGAGTTTGCTAGAATAAACATATTGCTTAGTTGCTATTGTGTACTAGGTTTTACCTAAAACTCCTTTGTCTATACTTCTCTCTTGCAATACAACAAATCTACAGTAGTAATAAGCAAAAAGAATACACAAATATTAGTTACTAACTAGTTTTATAATTAGTAAATAGCATAATAAACATTTGTTTGTTTTGGTGTTTGTTTTTTTTTTTACAGTAGATCAGATACTACTTTAAAATTTAGCAAGGAGGGTAAGTCAGAATATAACAAGAATTAGAAAAAAAGATAGTTACAAGCATAACTCTCCTGTCGGGTTACAATGTATACACCCAAGCCTTTAATTACACAATCATTTGCTATTCCTACAGTCAGGCATGCAATATTAGGCATAAAACGTCCGTACCTTTCACATCACAGGTCCCGTTTCACACAGCAAACATTCTGGATTCTACTAGAACCCACCACTGATTAGTTTTCCATGAGCAGCACATCCCAATTAAACCAAAAATCAATTGGGCAGCAAGACAATTCAGCTGCATCATGTAAATGAGCAGCTAACTACTCCAGTACATCCTTACTGCTTTGTCCCGATTTATATTAGTCCACCTCAACTACCTTCACTAAACCGATTGAAGCCCTGAGTTCATACCTAGAAAAGCATTAGCTAAATTAACAGAGCAAGACTTACTTCACCCTAGAGAAAAAAAAGATTTATTAGGCCAAGATCATTCAACTTTTCTACAGATCTTGGAGTTCACAATAACAAAAAGCACATGCATAGATTACCGTTAGGGATCTGAACAGGCTGGACTGCTGGGCTGAGACCAATGGGATGAGGTTTAACAAGGCCAAATGCCGGGTCCTGCACTTGGGGCACAACAACCCTATGCAGCGCTACAGACTGGGGGAAGAATGGCTGGAGAGCTGCACGGAAGAGAAGGACCTGGGCGTGCTGGTTGACAGCCGACTGAACATGAGCCAGCAGTGTGCCCAGGTGGCCAAGAAGGCCAACGGCATCTTGGCTTGTATCAGAAATGGGGTCACCAGCAGGTCCAGGGAGGTGATTCTCCCTCTGTACTCAGCACTGGTGAGACCGCACCTTGAGTACTGTGTTCAGTTCTGGACCCCTCACCACAAGAAGGATGTTGAGGCTCTGGAGCGTGTCCAGAGAAGAGCAACAAAGCTGGTGAGGGGGCTGGAGAACAAGTCTTATGAGGAGCGGCTGAGAGAGCTGGGGTTGTTTAGCCTGGAGAAGAGGAGGCTGAGGGGAGATGTTATTACTCTCTACAACTACCTGAAACGAGGTTGTGGAGAGGAGGGAGCTGGCCTCTTCTCCCAGGTGACAGGGGACAGGACAAGAGGGAATGGCCTGAAGCTCCGTCAGGGGAGGTTCAGGTTGGATATCAGAAAAAAATTCTTCACAGTAAGAGTCATTGGGTACTGGAACAGGCTGCCCAGGGAGGTGGTCGAGTCGCCTTCCCTGGAGGTGTTTAAGGAACGGGTGGATGAAGTGCTTAGGGACATGGTTTAGGGAGTGTTAGGAATAGTTGGACTCGATGATCCAATGGGTCCTTTCCAACCTTGTGATTCTGTGATTCTGTGATTCTCTACTTAAAGAGTCAACTCAGGCTTTTATTCAGGGAATGCTGCTACTTCATTCTGGTCTGAGAGCTTCTGAGAGCCTCACCAGTTGGCCATGTTTTAAACCCAGAGTTCTCCTGAAGTAATGCCAGCCACTCAAGGGAATCTTTCCTACACAGCATCCTGTCTGCTCTGGGATAACTGCACGATAACAAAAGTCACACCACTCCAGTGCTAGAATTCCTCCAGCGGAGTGCCAAGGTTCCCACTGTATGATTGTGATGTACTAATCCTTATACAGGTACAGAAAACAGTAAAAAGGAGGATTGATGTAGTATATCACAGCTCAAAGACTGTGGAATACAGTCTCAGGTTTTCCTCAGAGACAATGAGAAAGACCAGGCCACAAGGCTTCATTAGACACAGCTGAACTCAGTAACAGGAAGAGCTATTCCAACCCATCACACGCAGCTGCTATGTAGCCCCTACTGCCTCTCCATACCAGTTTAAGTGCCCACAGAGCCTGTCTTTTGAATAGAGTTAAGCTGCTAGAGCTGGAAGACAAACACAGCAGCACACCTCCAGAAAACTACACACACAAACCCTCAGGAGAATACAGTCCCCTTAGCAACTTAAATCAGCTCACAGGAGGCTCTCAGGAGCATTGAGCCTGACATAAGAAGTAGGACCACGTAGCCAGAAGTCAGGCAAGCAAGATTCCTCTCCTCTGCCTTCTGGCAGCATCAAGCTGCTGCCTACCTAGCAATGCATGAAGCCACATCACAGGAGCTTCAAATCAAAACCAGCTTCCAGTTATATCTGGATTGTGTCTAGGGCTTCTATTATACCAAATATGCAGAACATCAATATCTCTAAAAATTAGACCAGATGATAAAAGAACAAGAGAACAGGCAAAACTTTTAATGAGCGGCTTTTCGTCACCTACATTTCTGGGACTTTGTAGAGTTTCATTATTCTGTTCACTCAGTGAAAAAGCAACACTATTAGCCTACACATTTTTGATAACAGTGATATTGTGTCCTTAGTATTTTCATCCACTAAAATTCTACCATGAAACTGTTGGGGGGGGGGCATTTAATACACGCACACACACCATCCCCTGAAAACAAAACAAAACAAAACCCACACCCAAATGTGCTCAGCTCTTCCCTCCTTCTTCTTCTCGTGGAAGATATGATACTTCCCTTAGAAGAATCTCTCTCAAAAGAATAAACAAAACAACCAACACCTCCGCCCCCCGGTCCAGATAGCTACACCTGTCACCTTATGGGCTACTTTATCCCTGCAAGGCTACAACCTGCATTTCTGAAAAAAACTATTCAGCAGTCTGGCAGGCAGTCACGTAAGAACATACCAGTTCCAGAGAGCAACTTCAGACATATGAACAGAGTTTAATCACGCTACTTGATCTTAACACATAGCTTTCTCTAACGCTCTTCCTTGTAGTAGTTCACTGACAGATGAATGGGAGTCACCTTTTAGTACCCCAAGGGAAATACAGTGGCTACTCAAAAGTAATAGGGAGCCATGATGCGAGTTCAGACAGTTTAAAGGAATCCTGCAAAATCTTTGTATTCTATGTGTTTAAAGAGACAAGACACTGACCGAACTATACCACATCCAAGCCGAAGCAAGCATACAGCTGCATTAATGTCAATAATAACTATGATAAAACTGTTCAAGTGGAAAGGGCCCACACATTACCATGCTGTCATGAATCCTTTCAACATTTACACTTCTAGTAGGCAGGGAACAAGTCCCAGATTCTCTAGGGTGACTAATTACAGGAACAGTTAAGAAGCTGATGCAGTGACTTGCCTTTAAAAAAACCAAAATAACAATTGAGAGCCAAGAAGTTTTTTTGCTAGGAGAATCTTATCTATTAAGATCAGTAACAAGCAAGATGGTAAATTCAACCCAGCTGAGTTCATTCTGAAAGATCTTTTTTTTTTTTCCCCCCTACTAAATTAAGGTACTTCTGTTAGAAAGAAATACTAGTATTGTTCATATAGCTACTTGAGACTTATTAGAAGCTTGACTTACTTGATAACTCCGAACTATAAGTCACATTTTCAAAGAATGAAAAAGACTGAAATGAAGAAATTAAATGGTGCAGAAAGCATTAGGCATATTTGATTTAAATGTACTCCTACATATTTGCAGGATACTTACTCTTTTGTTCCATCTCTTTCATTTCTTCAGGAGGAATTTTTAACTTGTCAATATGTTCTCTTACAACACTTGCCCATTTTTGTAAAGAATCCAGTGCAGTCCAAGGCCTAGACATGTCTACTGCCAACATAATTAGAGTGTCCTTTAGAGAGCTTGCCTCCAAAGCAAACTTAAGAAGACCTTTGTGATACAGGTCACCATCCAAAATCCATACATTGCATCTTGTTTGGTCTACAAAAAAAAGGAAAAATACGTTTTATGAATGAAAACAGTACAGCACATAATGGCTATTAAATCTTCTTTAGACATGCAAAACACAAGGAGGAAAGCAGATGACATGTTTCATCAGCCAACTGAACATACATAAAACCCAAGTAAACTGCAGTTTTTGGAGGGCACCCTCCTCTTCCAAACCCTGGTGTTTAATAATTGAAGATCTTTAATACATTATCCCAAAGCGAAAATCCAGAGATAGCATTTAACATTTCCAAAAGTAATGTTCACCATTTTAGAGACAGAAAACATTTTCTTCAAGATGCAGTTTAGGAGGGGGGAACTGGGTGAATTCAGCCAATGCTTCTCAACTCTTGGTCTGCTCAGATCTCAAGGTCTACTATCTCCCCTTCAAAACTCCAATGTCATATGCCTATGTAACTCAAAGTACAAAATACACCTTGGCCCATCAGAGAACTGAAGCAGAACTGCAAGTTTTTTAGTTACTTACGTGGACTTAGCAGGCAAGAAAGTCGTTCTTCAGATTTGCAAAAGGACAATCACCATACAAATAGACTATCCCAATGTTTCCACTTCTTCTCGTTCTCCTTCTATCTATATTTGTTCTTACAGCGTGCACTAGAGTTCCCATTTTTCCCCAGAGTTTCCAGTATGTCCTTATTAACATCCCACTCCCTCTAAAATTATTTCCTCTAAATAATTAACCACACCTCTAGAGGGCCTGGTCAAACTCCTTTCCTTGTACCCCCATCTATAAGCATCAATTACCCATTCCATATCTGTAGCTATTTGAGGTCTGAATCTTAAATATCTTTTTTTACCTTTTAGCCATAAGCCAACTCAAACAACCTGACACACTACTGCTACTTTACTTTCTCCTTCCTCCAAATTTTTGGGTTGGTGGTTTGGTTGCAGGTTTTGTTTGTCTGGTTTTGTTATTGTTTGTTTTTAAAGTCTCTTTTAGTACTGTGCACGTTTTCCTACCCATCAATACATGATACGCAGTCTTGCAGATTTCTAATACCACCAAGACAAAAGTCTCTCTGTATGTCAAAAAGATAAATACTTGCTACAATAATTAAGATGCAAGATACAAGCCTAGGCCCTTTCCTCTAGACCCGAGGAACGCCCTTTGCCTATAATCCATTCAGAATGTTGCAACTAAGACTGTTTTCAGTCTTTTCAGCCTTTTCTTTTGACCGATTCCTCACCCTCACTACCACTTAGGTCATTCATGCTATCCACTAAAAGAATTACACTAAGAAACTTCCTTATTATGGAAATCACTCATCGTCTAAGCTGAGCTCCCGAAAATTATCAAGGAAGAAAAACATCCCACTGCTGTTCCAAATATCACACCGAACCATTGTTTTCCAAGTGGTTTATGACGTTATTACAAACACAAACTTACCATCTCGATCTTCATCATGCACATTTAAATACAAATACTCCAATCCTCTTCCTTTTTTGTATTCCTCGATTCCTTGAATTTTTCCTATTAAGCTAGTTTTACCTGCTCCATCTTCACCTGGAGAGACAGAAGTTAGATACCACTCAATCTTTAACCACAATTACATATTAAGAACCACCTGAGGCAAGAAGGAAACCATATATTAATAGGGTGACTGAGCTCATTAGAGTTTTGAAACAGAGCAGACTTTGCCCAACTCATCCATCTGTACAAAGTACATGCCTCAGCTACAACTCTTATTTCCAATTATTGACAAGTGCAATTATCTCATGAACTATCCTATCTGAAATCGGCTCTTACACATATCTTTAAAAAGATACCTTAAAAAGTAGTTAAGTACCTCCAACAATTTCAGTCTGCAACTGCAACCAAAGTGGTAACAAAGTCTAAGGTAGAGCTCTGGTCACAGTAAGCTCATCTTACAATCAGAAAAATATGATTTAAAACACTCTCACCACCAGGCTCAGTAAGGCAGATCTGTTTCCTTAGCTTTTATAGTTCGCTTTGAATCTTTTCTCTGTTACAGGTCTAAAAAAAAAACTTTAAAAAAGGCAAACAAACAGTAAGCTCATCACCTTACCAATGCATGCATAATTAGGTACACACACAGTGCAAGCCTGCAATCCAGATCCATTCACTTCACTTCTCTCCTCTCTAAAGGGAGCTCCGGATAACCAGTGAATCTTACAGCATAAGCACAGTGTCAACACCTCTACTATTGCCAGAGACTCTTCTTGAAAAAATTCTGCTTCTAACAATACGTCCCAGGGATGGGAAACTTCATGTGCAGTTCTTCCAGTTTGAAAGAGCAACCAAGCTGAATTTGGACACGTAGCAGGGTTTTGCCACTCTAATTTGGCAGTACAATGGGCAGGTAACAGTTAGACATTCGAAAATTACCGGAACTCAGTTGCAAGTTATAAAATTAAACCTAAGTTCCTAAGAAGTACTTCATCAGTTTTATGCCAAACAACATCTTTTTTTTCCCAAGGCTGTTCTATACCAGAAGAGTATAAACACTCATTTTTAACTACATAAAAAAGTAGAGTTCAAGGACATTAATTTTCACTGGTAAACAAAGTGATGAAGTTTCCCTTTAGAGGGAATTCAGCATGATCTTATTGACAATATTATAGCTACATTAAAAAGACTACAGATACAATCACAGAAACAAGCAGAAAAATTCTATTTTGACAGACTTATTTTTAATTTACTTAACATAACTTTGCCAAGATTACCGCATGAAGTCTTAAATTTGAAGTTCAACTTCAGGTTCAGATTTCACTTACGGTCTAAAAGCTACCAGAAAGCATAAAACTCTTTGCTCTAAGTAGCCCACATGATTTTACTCAATGCAATGAAAAGTCATTAAAAAAAGAGAAAGGAAAAGACCACCAGAACTGAAATTTAAGATCTCCTTAAGTGTTAAAAAGCTAAGTGAAAAATGAAATTGTACCCATTTAACTTTCCAACATTTAACCATTTGTTTGCTAGGTCCTTAACTTTATTAAATCAAGATTCACCTAAGAAAACAATTATAGCTAATTTTAAGTAAACAATAGAAAGCACAGCTATTTTGTATTCAATCATCAAGTTTTTCCTCTACTTGTAAGAATATTATTTTAAATAGAAGTTCTGCCCAAGAAGCGTTCAAGCTTCTCTACCAGAGATTAATTACAATTCCTCCTCTTCCCTCACTCAAGTACTCACCCAAAGTTCCTAAATCTGTCATTTACAAATAACTGGGGAGACTTATTATGAGCTACTGCACTGACATGTTACATTGCTGAAGCTGCTATTACTTTTGCCAACAATTTCTGTATGATTCATTCTGTTATTTTACCTTTTTGAACAGGCACCTCCAATTCATTTGTGCCAGCAGAAGGCTCAAGAGGTAAGACAAAACAAGACTTGTTATTGCTTTTAAAAGCGGTTGCACTTACCGGCTTTCCTAGTTCCTCAGAACAGCTGACCTCTAAGTTCTCTTGCACACTAGTGTGTTTCACATAAGCGGCAATAAAAATTACAACTTCTTTGCACTGGGGAAGTTTAGCATCTTCTGCAAAGTACATCTGCCAGTTCTTAACAAAAGTGTCTATAACTAAGGCTAAGAAACATCTGTGCTTAGAACAAGTTCTAAACATGACAGAAGATACACTTAAGCAGTCTAAATTAAAACATACATATACAAATGCTAAAATCTATGTAACTATTGTTTGAAAGTGCCCATGCTAAACAATATAAGCAGAAATATATGTCCCACAAGCCCCCTATCAAGGCTCTGTGTTGTGCAGTTTCCTTGTCACACTCGTATTTCCAAATGCTTGAAGTAAACTGAAGTTCGGTATTGTTAAGGTAATGTCTTAGGACAAAATAAGAGCTGGAATGTTATTTTCCTTTCTCAAATTTTCCAATAATTATCTTCAGAGCCTACCCAGACAGAAATTTTATCGGTGGAGCATAAGACAAGTTGATTTGATGTAAAATCAGTACCTTTGGAAACAAGTACGCAGAGTCAGAATTTCAGCTTTCCATTATGGAATTGGTTTGCTTTAATCTGTTCTGTGAAGAAGACTCTTTACTCCCTTCTCCTTAGCAAATACCCACTCATTTCAAAACAACATTGGGTAAGTGGATCACTGACATACGTAACTGTATCATACAAGTTACCGCATGCAAAGAGTGGTGCTTATTATTCACTAGAAATCCAGAATGACGCATCAGTGAAGTTGGAAGGGTATGCTACTACTTTCATTAATCACTCGGGTAAATGAAGAGAGTAGTACAGTTTGCAGATGATAGAAAAGAAACCAAAAGATCTGTGGAGAAAACTATTAGAAGCAATACTGACAAGTGGTCCAAAATGAGTTTGCAATGCATAAAACAAGTAGTTGACAAAAATAGGATGACTCATTTGCAAGGGTGCAAGATTGATGCCTAGCCTGATGCACCCAATTCCACAGGAGATCTAAAGTTCAACAGATTTAAGCTAAATTAGAGAAAATATTATGGAAAAAGCTGTCAGAAAGTAAAACCAGGCCCATTGTATATGACATAAGGGTTTCCTGCATTTTGGTCACACAATTCATCATAAAAACTTAGGAAAAGACGACTGCCTTGCCAAAGAGAACATGCTAACACTTGAGGCTTCATCTACTTCTACTTTCTATTTTCAGAATGTTGCACACACCTTTTAAAATTGGGAGTGTCGCAAATGTATTTGTATCCTTATTAGTTACTTTTTTCCCCAACTGGAAATTCTTCAATACAAAACACCTGAAAAGTCGCCACATTTTGAATATACCAAGTTATGCTAGGAAAGAGCAGCAGTATTTTTTTTGCTATGTACTTACTCTTCAGCAAGAATACTAAAATACAAATCAATCTTAAACCAATGCTTACCCAAAACTCTTGAATAGCTATTACAATGTCATTAGGAAATTAATTCTAAGTGCATGCAATGCTAGCTTTTAAGACTTCTCAAAACTCAGGCATTTTATTGTAATACCTTTAATATGTATAAAACCTTCTCTTCACTAGAGAAGGGGCAAAATATTTGTGAAGAAACTGAAGCCTATTAGCTATTTTAGATTTGATGGTAATGCAAGTAGCATGAAGTACTACCAGGGACATATATAGAAGTATGTATGCTTTTTAAAAAACACAATTTATCAATTACAATACAAATACAAACACACAGTATATGGCATATAAATTTATAGACCCTAAGGAACTGAATTATTTAACCATTTTGTTAGAATTGTAGAATTGTTAAGGTTGGAAAAGACCTTTATGATCACCAAGTCCAAATGTTAACCTAAGCCTGCCAAGTCCACTACTAAACCATGCCTCTAAGCACCACCACACCTACACATCTGTAGACCTTCAGGGATGGTAAGTCCATCACTTCCCTGGGCAGCCCATTCCAATGCTTCATAATCCTTTACGTGAAGAATTTTTTCCTAATGTCCAATATAAACCTCCCCTAGTGCAACTTCAGGCCATTTCCTTCCACTCTATCTCTTGTCACTTGGGAGAAGAGACCAGCACTCACCTCACTACAATCTCCTTTCAGGTAGTTGTAGAGTGATAAGGTCACCTCAGCCTCCTCTTCTCCAGGCTAAACAATCGCAGTTCCCTCAGCCGCTCCTAACAAGACTTGTGCTGCAGACCCTTCACCAGCTTTGTTGCCCTCCTCTGGACATGCTCCAGCACCTCAATATATTTGTCGTAGTGGGGGCCCCAAAACTAAACACAGTATTCGAGGTGTGGCCTTACTAGTGCTAAGTATAGGGGGACAATCACTCCCCTGGTCCTGCTGGCCACTCTGTTTCTGATACAAGCCAGGATGCTACTGGTCATCTTGGCTCCCTGGGCACACTGCTGGCTCATATTCAGCCAGCTATTGACCAAAACTGTGGACCAAAATGTTGAATCTGGACATCTCTAAATACATGAATAAGTAATGCTGATTAGTTTCAGGCAAAAGGGAAATTTTGTATTCATCACACTTGAACATAACTGCATCTTAAGAAACAGAATTTTTTTTAACATGCAGCTTAACCAATATAGAAAACAGAGCCTCATGCACCTTCAAAAAGTGACATCGTGATCATCCTCTTCTCTCCAAAATTTTGAGATGGAAAGTCCTTTAGCTTCTTTATTTTTAACTGTGTGATAATCATAGAATGGTTTGGGTTGGAAGGGACCTTAAAGATCATCCATTTCGAACCCCCCCCTCCCATGGGCAGGGACACCTCCCTCTAGCCCGGGCTAACAATTGGCTTCTGTACAGAAACTCACAAAGCAAAAGTTTTCTGACACACTGTTCTTGATACAGAACCACAAGGTAGAATAAAAAACAAGTAGACTGTTGAAAATTTAAGATTTTGCATCCTTCTTTTGCAAGTAATGTAAGAAGTCCTCCTGTTCCAAAGTAAATCCTAAAGAACTAAGTCTCCGTTACATTGAATTGCACTTACACATCAACGAAATGGAACTGCTGCTGCCAGCAAGCAGTGCTATACACCAAAGCTGAACACAAATAAAAGAGGGACAACAGATCTAAGTTTGCAGAAAAGTCAGGGTGGGAAGCGGTTGAAACAAAGCCAAACCAATCTGCTTACACACAGTATTGCACCATCTTGTTAACAAAACATGAAATCTTACATTCAACTAAACAGAAGCCGTTTCACGTTTAGCCCCATGCTGCTACACTTCATTCAGATGAACCCAAGTTTGGGCTGTGCTTGTCAAAGCTTCCCTGTCCAAGGTGCTACTTTGCCTACAAACCAGAGCCTGACAGCATTCTTCTCGTTGCTGCCCTCACGGATCCAGAAAGCCATACTACCAAACCCTGCCCTGCCTCCTCTCTTCTCACTGCTGCAGGCAAAAAGCACATTTACAGAGCAGAAAATGGAGTATCACTAAGTGTTCTGCTACAACACAGAATTTAGCGGAATGGTCACCCATACAGAGCAAGGATGGGCAATGAGGTGAATGAATCGCCTTCTGTGAATACAAGCAAGCAGACACTCATCTATGAGCCACTATTTAAAAGGTTCAACCATAAACAATCACATTGGGGAGAACTTAGGCTCTCTATTACAGACCTCCTCTGAACTTCAATTAAATATTTTAAAATTAAGACTATTTAGTACTTATGCTACTTCCACATTTCTTTCAGTTTAGAAAAGGAAAGCAGAAGCAGATTTTTGCTTGTCTTACAAAAAGACATTTATTTCTTCTAACAGAGCAAGCCATGTGTTATCAGGACAGACATGAGTTTTACCTTTTTATTTAAATTGTTTCTCCACTGTAAAATGTCAAGTGTGTTTAAAACATGTCAAGGCAAAGAAGTAAGAGATCAGGTTTTCTTTTGTGTCATCAATACCGCTGTTCTGCACCCCTTACATCCTGGGGTCTGATTCTTTTCAACAGCTGTTTGAATGAACAGCCCTGGATGCACTTAATTGTGTCTAATCTATAATCCTACTGGTTCTTTGATGGAGTTTTTTTGTTTTCTTTTTAAAACCATTGATTAAATTTTAGCTTGATATAAGAATTATACAACTCATCTCTAAAAATATTGTTCAAGCAAGGCCAAGCTAAACTAGAGATAATGGTTATAATTAACTCCTTCCACTCCCCAAAAATCGTATTTATATTTTCTACAAAACAAAGACAGTTTCTGTAGAACAATTTACAACACATTCCTAAGATGAAATAGTCAATATTTTTATTAACAGAAAAAAAGCCACCTCACTTAAATATAATAGGACAAAGTCTTCAAACCCAAACTTGAGTTATCAAACGGAGCAAAGATGCCTTACCAGAATCACAAAGTGATTCTGACACCATGTGGAATATCTGAATCATAATACAGTGGAGTGGAGACATAATCTTCTTCCTCCTAAAACCAAGCGCATATGTACCACAGCTAATTTCAAGATAAAACACTTCTCACAAGCTAATAACTGCCTTTCCCACAGCGGCATATTAGTGAAAGAGACTTGTTTACACACACCATGGTACTTGAAGAATGCCTTTTGCAGAACAAGACCAAAATAATCAGAGTAAGACAAATTTAGTTTGCTTTCATAGAACTGAAGAAAAAAATTAATTATGCTGATGAGATCCTTCTCTAGAATCCCTCAAAACAACATGGAAGTTCAGACTAAGTAGGTCATATCAAGTCTTCAGATAACTTGCCATTAAATTACAATTTACCCATTGGACAAAAATATTCTCCTCCAAGCTTGCCTTACTCCACCAATTAAATCTTTCCCCTCACACACAATTGAGTCATTTGGTGTCTTTGGGGCACTGAAAAATTAAATAACTTTTCTGAGGAGTACCTAAATTGCACTTCTGCATTACAACATCCACTGTGCCTTTTGTCAAGTCCTGCACCAAAAGCATACACAGCCTGACTGGAAACAGGTGCAGCAGTAACAGTGTTATGCTTGGAGAAACCCGTAGACAGATAAAAATCACAGAGAACTCCATAGTGAATATGAACAGCACACCTCTAATACAAGCCTTCTCCTTTAACACAGCAATAAGTCATCTAGTGTATTTTACCCCATTTCACTACCAAAATAGAATAATCCCATGCTACTATCAAAGTGACATCTTTATCGGTACTCCTGCCATTTATCTGCCTGGAGAACACAGATGCACAATTCCTTTCACTGTTTCTTACCTTTGGAGCTATTTCAGAGATAGATCCAGTAACCAGCAGCACCTCTGGCAAAGCAGAGACAAGTTAGAATAAACACAACTAAAGACTTTCAGAACTTCCTGTCCAGTTCTAAATAAGTTTTACTACATAGTATCCATGTAATTCTGGGTTTTTGGAAGTATATTACAGGAGGCAGGACACTACAAAGAAGTACTACTTAGCTCTAAAAAAAATACAGCTGCAAACCAAGCAATTAGGATTTTATCTAAACTGACACTTTAGAATCACTTTAGACTATAACTCTGCTGATTGAAACCAAACTTGGCTACATTTGGAAGTCCTTTGTGGACTGTAGAAAGTGAAGTTGCAAGAAGAGGAGGAAAAGAAGCTATCTGACTTAACTTCTGCTGTACTAAGAAACATTTCAGATGAACAGTAAGGACAGTATCAACAAGCAGTACCTCATCAGCTGTAATGACAAAACGATCACAGCATAACGTTCAGCTATTTTAATAACACAGAAAAGTAACTTTTGTAGTGTTGATTACGAATTTAAGTAAGCCGATTTTATATTACTGTTACATACTCTCACGACAATTTTTTGTATAACTTAATTTTGAAGTTTGCTATATTCCATGGGTCTACTAAAAGTCACTAGCAACCTAAAACAGCTCTCCAAGATGTACCATTTTCTACAACAACAGCCATTCCCAATATACGTACACATACAAAAGTGTACCTGCAAATTAGCTGTAGACTGTGGAAACACCTTCTCAAGCATCCTGACAGCCACTGGACAGGAACAGAGCTCAAAGATTCAAGCAAACAGGCCTGGCCCTGAAAAGTGAGATGTCTGGGGTAAAGAGAAAATGTGGACAAAAGGCAGTTGAACTCACTGCCCACTAAATTAAATGGTTTATCACCAAGTGGAGTAAAATGCATAAAGCAAACCAAAATGCTACTGATTCAGTAGAAGCCTGAAGTGTGCAATGCTGATACTTGAGGTCAGGTGTACATGTGTCACTGGATGGTCTGACATCATTAGAATAGCAGGCAAAGAATCTACTGGGCTTCAGAGACAGAGGAATGTATGAAATACAAAGCCAGAGAGAAAGCAACTATTCTGTTCACTTGCAAGCTAAGAGCCTGTTTTCTTATGCATTCTGAAATGACATTGAACATTACTGCTTGAGTGCATGCTGCAGTTTAGTAGATAAACAATTAGTTTGGGTCTCTGAATTCAAGCCTTCACACATTCTGTAACACTATGGATTCCACCCATAACCTGCAATGGTGACTTTTTAGCTGCTCCCTCTATTTCGCTTGGTGGTTCAGCTATAATTATAGCAGGAAGTGAACGAACAAGAGAGGTCCCAGTCATAAGCATCAGATTTCTCACCACACTCAACAAAATGCATCCATCTCCTCCAATCAGCTACCTTTTCATTATACAGAGTGAGCAGAAGAGAGTTCAGGAGGGAGGGGAAAATAAAACCCCAGCATCCACAACAAAAACACCCTTTTGGTTATCTGCAAAAAGTGGCCAGAAATGTCACTGACTGCACCCAATGTCCTTAATAAGGTAGGGACATCTCATGTTTTCTTGTATAGTTTCCTAAATAAAGTAGCTATGGTCCCTATCACAAAACAGGAATCACAGAGTACTTGTCCTACAGAAATGTTTAGGAAACCTTGCATTTTTATTATTTGTTCATACAAGAAAAGAAAAATGTTTTTATATCACATGTGGTGCAAATTAGTTAAGTCCTCACAGAAAAAGTTATTGAAAAAATGTCTGAGAAACCAATTTGAAGAAAGAAACCTGTACATTAATCTATTTTTTTTGGCCAATTTTGAGCAGACAATTACCAGAATTACATGTTAACCTTCACTTCACAAAACCATGCGCCACATATAGAGATTAACATTTGGCATCCCAGTTTCCTTCCATTATTTCTGTGATGCCTTGAACTGCTTTCCAGGTTCTTGAAAATGAGATGTTAACATAGCTAAAAATGAAATAGCAGAATTAGCATGCCAGACACAGCCAAGTTCCCAGAACAACTAGGCATACAAGTACCTACTGTGTTTGAAAAACATAAATGCTACAGGCAAATTAGAAAACTGGTCTTATCAAACAAAAGAACACTAAGTGGTGGGATTTTTTGGGGAGGCTTCTGTGTGGGTTTTTTTTTTTTTTCAGAGGCGGGGGGTGGCAGGGGTTAAAGGCCAAGGTGTTTGGGTTTTTTTAACAATCTGTATTGAAAATAAGCATCCATTTGCCACTATTTATCATGGTTCAGCTAGGAAGTTTTGACCAATATACTGTTTGTACTGCAAATATTTGCCTACCACAAAATGAGTAAAAACCATCAAGACCCTGGTCAACTTTACAACTCCTGCTTAAAAACATTCAGATTACTTATGGCAAGGGGTGATCTGTGCTAACAACAAAAGCTAGCACAAAACTATTTAAAGGAAAAAAAGCCTAAAAATAAGGGAAATGTGAGAAAATGGAGAAATTGCAAACACACAGCTCAAGAACCTGAAGAGACAGAACTTCACATGCTGAATCTGTCCCATACAGAAGACCTGTCCTTTTCCATGCCACCGTTCCTTAGGAGCAGCATCATGACATGCAAGTGAACAGAAAAGCACAATGCTTGGATTAGGTATCTCACAAAGAAAATGGCCATGATTCTCATAGACCAGTCATCAGATCTGATGCTCTTTTTCCTAAATACATGCTAAATTTCTTTGTGTTTTGCCTTGCACCATGGGTGCCTAGAAATCACAATTCCTAAGGAAGAACTAGAATTTCTTCAGCACACCTGCACATCTTTTAAAAAAATGTGCCAGTAAAAAACAACAACACAAAAGTAGTTAGATTAAGTCATTCTATAAGCTGAGTAAGAAGAAAATTTCTATACAATGTATTAAACAGCAGGAAACATACATGCATTTGAAAACATCCTACAGTTTCCTCTCTAGTTCTGAAGGAAGCACAGCCTCCAGTTACTGAGTACTAAGGAACGCCTAACTACGAAGGGAAAGAGAAAAACAAAGAGTGTAATCTTGGCAAGGATCTCAGCTTGAAGAAGAATCTTTCAGCTTCAATAATGACAGCCAACCAATTTAGTTTCAAAGTATCACATAAAAAGCTGTCAATCATTATGAAATCTTTCCTTTCTTTAATATCAACAGAACTTCCAGAATCAATATCCTACTTAATTACATAATCTAAACCGCAACAAATTAAAGAGTTATAAGTCCTATAACAGGTTCACTAGGCCATCCCATCATCCTCACACAATTTACTCCTTCATAGTCAGTTTTAAGCCACCATTCAGCTTATCATAACAGGAAGAAAAAGGTCACTGTGATTGCTTTAGGATTACGGAAAAAAAGCCTAACTTGAAAAACCTCAAGAGAGTACAAACCACAAGACTGCATAGAATCATAGGTTGCATGGAGTCCGCATGACTATCTTTCCTGGGTTTTAACCATGTTTCCAAATACTAACACACAGTTATTTCTGGGGACAGGGAAGCTGGCAAAGGAGGAAAGAAGCTGCTAGTTAACAAATCCATCCACTCAGATTCATTAAATTATTTACTCGTAATACTATTTAATAGCCTTTAATAGCCAGCAATAATACAGACGCAGGCATTTGAGAGCATCCATTTTTCCCATTAAGTTTTTTATTTTGCTTGATATATATTTTTTCTTCTTTCCCTCAGCATTAAATAATAGCTGGGTCTCTCATTATCACCCTATCCTGTAACTCCTAATCCTTGCCAACGCAAGGTTGGACTCATGCACTGGGTGGAGATAACAGAACACAATGACAGCCAAGCTGCTACTGCACAACTTGCTGATGATATTGCTGCTGACAAGCTCGGTGCATGCGGGCAGGACACAACCAACACGCCCATAGAGCCTACCCCGCCCTCTGGCCAACAGGGAGCAGCCGTCATTGATACCATAAGGGCCACGGAAGCAATTTTTGCGTTTGTATGACACACCAGAAGGATCAGCAAGCAAGAACAAGGGAGGTTTTAGAAAAAGTTGAAGGACCTGCAGGCACCGTGAAGTCAACACTAATCGGTAGAGAAAGACAATAAAAACTACCCTTCCAAGCCATCTCTACCAAAGGAACTAGGGTGGGGGAAGAATAGTAAGGGTGTTATGGCGAGGTAGCTACGATGAGTGGGATATCTAAAGCATGTCTGGATATTGGATATCCAAAATGAAGCAAAAACACACATGGGAAGAAGCGAGAGGGTTATGCCTGGACACTGCCACCATCAACTCTCCCTCCTCCCTTCGGGCACTAAGCAAGAGAAGCTCCAAAGGGCGAATAGGAAATACAGCTGGGAAAGGGAACGGGAAAGGGAACGGGAAAGGGAACGGGAAAGGGAACGGGAAAGGGAACGGGAAAGGGAACGGGAAAGGGAACGGGAAAGGGAACGGGATGCTTTTCTTACCCAGAAGGAGGACGTTCTTCCCCGAAGGCAGCTTAGACCGGGAGCGAGTGGACACCTCGCTGAGGATGCACGACCTGGCGCGGAGAGATGACAAGGCTTAGGAGGATGCAGTCCCGCCTCACCCCGATCCTCGCCACCTCCCGGAACGGGATGGGGCGCACGGGGAACGGGGACAGGGCAGGAGCCACCGAGAGGGACCGCAGGGGGACACCGGGCAGCCCCCCGCCTCCCCCCGGGCTCGGAGCCGCTCGAGGGCGGCGGCCGGCGGGGCGGGGCGGACGCTCACCACAGGTTCTGCCCATCGTCCTCCTCGCCGCCCGCCCGCAGCTCCGCGCCGCTCCCGGGGGCCGCGCCCGTGGCGGCGGACGAAGGAGAAGAAGAAAAACCGGCAGCCGAGCCGAGCCCGGGCGAGGAGGAGGAGGAGGAGCCGAAGGAACCCGCTCTCCCCGCAGTGGCCGCCGCCGCCATCTTCGCCGCCGCCTCCCCCTCAGCGCTGAGCGGCGGCGCCGGGGACCCGGATGTGCGGGGGGGCGGTGCGGGGCGCGCGGCGGGGGGCGGAGCCAACAGCCCCGCCCGCAGGGAGCCGGGGCCGGGCCGGGCCGGGGCGGGGAGAGCGGGAGCCGGGGTTGGGGGGGGGCGCGGTGTCAGTCGGGGAGTCAGGAAAGCGATCAGGGAGTCAGGGTATCATAGACTCGGAGGAGCAGGGACTTGGCGACCCAGAGACTCAAAGAATCAGTCATAGAATCATGGAATCATAGAATCAATCATAGAATCATGGAATCATAGAATGATGGAATCACAGACCTGGAGGCTCATAGACTCATGGAATCAATCACAGAATGATGGAATCAGAATAATAGAATCAATCATAGAATCATATAATGAATCAGAATCATAGAATGAATCATAGAATCGCAACATTATGAAATCAATCATAGAATAATAGAATCAGAATCACAGAATCATATAATGAATCAGAATCATAGAATCAATCATAGAATCATAACATCATGGAATCAGTCATAGAATAATAGAATTGTAGACTCATAGAATCATAGCATCATAGAATCAGACTCATAGACTCATAGAATCAATCATAGAGTCAATCATAGAATAGTAGAATCAGAAAATCAATAATAGAATCATATAATGAATAAGAATCACATAATGAATAAGAATCATAGAATCAATTGTAGAATAATGGAATCATCATAGTATTGTAGAATCACAGACTCATAGAATCAATCATAGAATCATATAATGACCCAGAATCATTAAATCAATCATAGAATAATAGAATTGTAGACCCATAGAATCGTAGAATAATGGAATCATAGAATCACAGAGTCACAGACTCGTAGAATCAATCATAGAATTATGGAATCATAGCATCATAGAATCAACCACAGTCATAGAATAATAGAAACGGAATCATAGAATCAATTGTAGAATTATATAATGAATGACAGTAATAGAATCAATCGTAGAATCATAACATTATGGAACCAATCTTAGAATAATAGAATCATAGACTCATAGAATCATAAAAGCAATCATAGAATAATAAAATAATGGAATCATAGGATCATGGAATCATAGACTCATAGAATCCTGGAATGATGAAATCATAGCATCATAGAATCAATCACAGAATCAATCCTAGAATAATAGAATCAGAATCACAGAATCAATTGTAGAATTATAACATCATGGTATCAATCATAGAATCATAAAAGCAATCACAGAATCATAGCATTAGAGAATCATAGACTTGTAGACTCAGAGACTCAAAGAATTAGACTGGTTTAGATTGGAATTAGATTTAAATGGTTTAGATTGGAAGGGATCATGAAGGTCATCTAGTCCAAACCCCCTGCAGTAAATGGGGACATCTTCAACTAAATGATGTTGCTCAGAGCCCCATCCAGCCTGACACTGAATGTCTCCAGAGATGGGGCATCTACCACCTCTCTGAGCAACCTGCTCAAGTGTTTCACCACCATCAGTGAAAAAATAATATCTAGTCTAAACTTTAGTTTAAAACCCTTACCCTGTGTCCTATTGCTACAGGCCCTGCCAAAGAGTTTTTCCCCATCTTTCTTATAAGCCCCTTTGAGTATTGAAAGGCTGCAATAAGAGGGTCTTCTATTCTACAAGCTGAACAATCCCAGCTCTCTCAGCATCTCTTCGTAGGGCGGATGTTCCAGGCCTTTGATCATTTTAGTGGCCTTCTTCTGGACCTGCACCAATACATCAAAGTTCCTCCTGTGCTGAAGGCTCCAGAGCTGGATGCAGTACTCCATGTGTGCTCTCACCAGAATCATGGAATGATAGACTTGCAGAATCAATCCTAGAATGATGGAATCATAGCGTCATAGAATCAATCACAGAATCAATCACAGAATAATAGAATCAGAATCATAGAATCGATCATAGAATCATAACATCATGGAATCGATCATAGAATAATAGAATCATAGACTTATGGAATCATAGAAGCAATCATAGAACAATAAAATAATGGAATCATAGAATCATAGACCCGTAGACTCATAGACACATAGAATCAATCATAGAATAATGGAATGATAGAATCATAGTGTCATTGAATCAGTCATAAAATAATAGAATTAGAATCATAAAAACAATCATAGAATCATAGAATCAGTCCTAGAATAATGGAATAATAGAATCAGACTCATAGACTCAATCAGAATCATAGAATCGATGATAGAATCATAGACTAAATAATCAAATCATAGAATCGTAGAATGTTTTAGGGTTGGAAAAGAACTTTAAGATCACCAAGTCCAACCATCGATCCAGTCCTGCTGATGATATAAAAATTGTGGGCAAATAAACTCTCTAACACACAGTTTGGACTTTTAGAAAGCAAATACCCTTTAATCAGGCCCGGGCAATATGAGGTCACTGTAAGGTCTCCCCAGAGCCTTCTCTTCTCTAGGCTGAACAACCCCAACATGCTCAGCCCAGTGCCTTGGGCAGGGCCACCTGTCCCCTGTGAAGTGAGGCAAAGCAGCCACCATCTGCCTTTGTGCCAGACACTGCTGCAGAGCAGGGGGCTGCTCCTGGGTCAGGGCACCTTTTGACCCCTAGGCAGCCCAGCCCTGAAGGAAGCAGCTCGCATCCCAGTCCAGCTAAGAATATTAAATGCCTTCTTATCTTCTCCAAGAGCCCTACTTGTTACTTGTTCTTTGTTGGGAAAAGATGGGCCAAGTCCCCATTGTTTTCACAACTCCACTCTTGCTAGGAGTCCCAGAAGAAGAAGCAAGCCAGCATGTCAACTTTTTACCCTCAGTTTCCAGGGGTAACATATTTGCTAGGGTAACACATTGTCACCTTAAAGTTCCATAAAGATTTGATGAGTGAGTTTTGCCCCTTTGATTCATGGAAAAACTGTTAGAGATTTTCTAATGTTGTGTACCTGCCTTTCAAACAAATGATCATAGAATCATAGAATGGGTTGGGAGGGACCTTGAAAATCATCCAGTTCCAACCCTCCTGCCATGTGCAGGGACACCTTCCACTGGATCAGGTTGCTCAAATCCTCATCTAATTTGGCCTTGAACACCTCCAGGGATGTGGCATCCGCAACCTCCCTGGGCAACCTTTTCCAGTGCCTCACCACTATCACAGTGAAAAAATTCTTCCTAATATCTCATCTGAATCTTTCAGCTTAAAACCATTACCCCCTATGCTATCACTGTACTCCCTGATAAAGAGTCCCTCCCCAGCTTTCTCGTAGCCCCACTTCAGGTACTGGAACATCACTATGAGATCTCCCTGGAGCCTTCTCTTCTCTAGAATGAACAACCCCAACTCCATCAGCCTGTCCTCACGTAGGAGGTGCTCCAGCCCTCTGACCACCTTCATGGCCCTCCTCTGGAGCTGCTCTAACAGATGCATGTCCTTCCTGTGCTTAGGACTCTAGAACTGAACACAGTGCTCCAGATGAGGTCTCAAAAGAGCAAATTAGAGGGGCAGAAGAGCAGAGTAGAGAAAGATGCGTGTTCCCAAAGCCTCTGGATGTACAGAAAGGTATTAGCAGTATTAGCAATGTATGTATGCCAGCAGTTTGTACTTAAGTTTTTTCTTGCTCCTGTGTTTAATTTTTATTTTTCCCAGAAAAGACTGCTTTTTAGTTGAATTTTAAAACAGGAAAAAAGCAATCCATTTTTCTAATTCCTATGTTTCTCTGAATGGCTTTCTGTTTCTTTGCAATCCAAAATATGGATGATCCTCTCATACATTGTTGTAGTAGAGAATAGATTAAATCTTGGAACTTGTAGGTCACCATTCATGGAAGTAAATTTCAGTCAAGTTCTTTAGGTATAAAATAGCTGAAACAGCAGTAACCGTATACTGAATTACAGGTACTTGTCATAACAGACATAACCCTAAGTACACACAAGACAGCAGAGCAAGTTAGCTTCCCACAACTGGAAGAGGGAGTCTCTTCTCCCATCTCTTCCCCTGTCTCCTTGTGGCCTGCCATGAATTCCCTTCTGATATCTCTGGGTTTTGTCACTGTTGGGTCAACTTAAGTCACTAACATACCAGAAAATGGATTACTAGAATGATGGAAGTACTCTTCCAATTTAGTGAATTGAATCAGCTTGCAGAAAGGGTTTGATGAATGAAAGAGACAGAAGAAAGGGTGGGGAACAGAACTGACCAGAGAGAAGAAACGGCAGAATGAAGGAGGAGTTTGAATTTGGAAAGCAGTGGGATGGGAATGCACTTTCAGTGACAGCGAACAGTCATGTTGGCTCTGCTGCAGGTCGAGTTGCTGTTCTAAGAGAAAGGAAACAAACAAACAACCCCCCCAAAAAAAAGATTCTAGAATACATTTCCTAACTGAAACATCTTCCAAGAGTCCATACTTTAGTTGCCTTCTTTAAACAAAAGAGATAACATTGGTTTTAGCACAATTTGCCAGGTAGACTGCTATTCATCTGGGTGTGTGGTCTAGAGATTTTTGTGAAGCTTTACTAAAAAGTGGAAAATCTCTAAAATTCCATGAATTAGCTTTTAACACCTCTTTCCCAAAGGCACTGAAAATAATGAGGGTTTTAAGCTACTTTGTATTGCTCATTATTTTAAATTAAATTCTATATAATATTGTTTGCATGTGAACTATATTGAATTGAGGTATGTAAATGATATTCTTCTAGGACTTTTTTGAAAGCAGAATGTGTATGACAGCAATTAATAGTTAAGTATGTGAAAGCAGTAGAAAACAGAAGGTTACATGGAAGAATGATAATAAGACCACGTTGCTTTGTGCCTAGTAAGGAACATATTGATATTCAGAAAAGACAGTGCATATTTCCTCCTCTTCTGCTTTCATAGACGCTTATGTTGCCAGCTGGAAGAAAAAAGACCTGTGAATCTACCAAAGATTATTCACAGTGAAAGAGAAACCACCTCTTTTCTTTTTCCCCTCCTCCTTCCCCTGACATCCATTCACTCAGAAGTCTTTTTAAGGTGGCTTTCACTGTCTCTCCCTCTTGTAATGGAGGATTTTGCTCAGTGCCTTTGCAAGAGATGTGTACAATCAAAATTCTCTGAGTATTCACTTACCAGATTGTCACATCTGACAGTTCTCAAGGTGGTCTTGTGGTATATTTGCTACCTTTACCAGAAGCAACCTCCCCCCCCCCCCCCCCCCCCCCCGCCTTCTGCCTCCTCTCTATTTTATTTCTCTCTCAGAAGCTGCAGAGGAGGAGGTTAAAATGGAAATGCTTGGTCATCATACTCTCAGGTTAGGTAAAAAAAAATCAAGGTGGAAACGAAAATGTTGAGAGAATCAAATCTTCATGATACAGTGCAGTATGCTGATACCGTATCTCAATTAAATTATTCGTAGAGTTAGCCGTGCAGCAGCATAGGAAGAGGAGATTTAGGAAGAGTTGGTAATGAAGATGAAGCAACCATAGGAGGGGATAGGGGGGAAATCAATAAGACATTATTTCCTTTTCTCCCCTGTAAACTATGTTTCTGTCTGGCAGAATGATCTTGTGAATGTATGGCAACAGCCATTCCATGCAGCCTTTTCTGAAAGGTAGCTCTGAACAGGAACTGATGGTAGCGATGCCCAGCAAACATAAAAGTCTCATTTTCTCCTACCTCACACAACCTGTAGCTATTTAATTAGGTACATTAAACATAAGATCGTCCTTGACTATCTAATGATAATTTTTAAAGTTATAAATTTAACGTATGTTTTCTTACTTAAAACTACCATTCTGATTTGATAGTGTCTTATACCCAGTCACTGTTACACTTGCAGAGGTAGATGTGGCTGTACAAGACACGCAAAGATAATGAAGATTCAGATCCATCAGCTATGAGGAAAAATAACATTGCTTCAGCTGTTGATTGTTAGCAACAGCTTTAACTTGAGAAAGCATAGCTAATGGCTTAGCTACATTCATGGGTAAGGGCAAATTATGAGAACATCTCATTGGCAAAATAGCAACATTTCCTAATAGAGGCATGATCTGCATCCCTCTGTGAGCTGCCCTGGGGTGATGCCAAAGTGCAGACCCTGAGGGTGTCAGTTGTGTAGCTGGGAGATGGCTGTGCCACACTGATGGACCAGCACGCAAAGACATCTCCTGTGCACAGATGGTTAGCGATGGAGGGAATGGAATCTTGGTTTCTCTCATATTTTGTGCCTTGTCTTTTCCTGACATGCTTTGATTATCCTGTATCTCTCTGCTTGTTCTTAAGTGGTTCTCTTCCCATAGAAACATTTTTCTGAGTCAGCATTATACGAAATCCAAAAAGTAATAGGCCAGCTTCTCCATCTGCATGGATTGCCGGTGGCCAAATACTATAAAATTGGTTGTGAGTTTAGAAGGCTTTTTTTTTTTCCATAACCCTATGGAAACGAATTGTTATAGTTCAATTACATTTAAAAGATCCATTTTGGGTTGTTAGAGAAATTTTGCCTTTAAGGCAAAAGTGGCTTTTTAACGATGTTGACCTTGTTGTTGAAATCAAAATCATAAAGGTCACAGTGCTCAATACATGATAGTAGCTCGCTGTGCAGAAAGCATCTCTTTCAAAAGGCAGCAATCAAGAAGCAGAATATATAGGATTTTCAAGAAGATGTTTTGCCGCCTTTGGCTGTAGTTTATTAAAAAGTACAAAACTAAACCTTAAAAAGAGGAAGACAAGTGTGATTTGCTGTTATTTGTTGATCTAAATATGTGTGCAGTTAATATTCACAAAGCATTAATGAAGATGGTAATGATCTTTGAAAGTACGTTTTTTGTAGCATTAACAGCTAGTCCTCTGAAACTTAATCTTGAAAGTGAATTACTGATTATTTTCTTGTTTACAGTGCTCAAGTCATTCTGCCAGGAAATGAAAAACTATTGTATGACGTTTGACAATAGCACAAATTGCAAATGGGTAACTGACACAGAATTAATGTTTCAATCTGTATGCTGAAATTTGTTTATATAAAATTATGGATAATACTTAAGAATAACGAATACATCTCAGGAGACTTAATGAGATTAATCCATAGAAATATTAGACAATGAACCCTTTTGCGTACCACAGTTTTGGTTTTGATTTGACTAAGTATGAATCTTGTTATTCATCCCGTGTTTTTTGCTGGTTGGTAATACAACCTCTGCAGAACATGCAGCGATGTCCCACTTAATTCTAAATTTATTTTCTACATACTGCATTGTAACTTTTTAAGAATTTGCAGGACTAACTAATTTTATGAACTAGAGTATTATGGCCTGTTGCAAAGGAGTCAAAGACTTTTATTGCACAGAGACCATGTTTCTTTTTTTTAATATAAATTTGTTACCATTCTGCAGCAGATGCAGCAGAGCACCTTAAACATATGCTTAAGTACACCCTTATATTTGCTTGGAATGAATGGGATTTAAAATGTGTTTTACATGTCTGGCTGATGATTAAAAATATGTGCCTGCTATATATTTATAGAAGATAACTGTCCAGAATCTAATCAGTCAAGAACTATCTGCCCTTACTTCCCATTGGGAGACGAGGTATATTTCCTCTAAGGGCACATTCAGCTCCTTCAGGGCCACATGAAATAAGTATGATGGTTTCTTTGGTCTAAGCAGGATCATTTCTTCAAAGAGACAAATATATTAGTTAATTTACTTTTTTTTAGTGCAACACTCCTCTTTATTCAGAACAAAATATATACAAATTAATAATTTCTGCAATTACTGTAGAGGCAGCCAGCAGCGGGCACTTCCTTGTGCATTATTTACAGTTCTGCTTATTTAGTCAGTTCTTTACCTCAGGGAACTGAGTGATTGCTTCTCAAGTAACTGTTTTGCTTTATACTGGTTTTTTGGTTGTCAGGTGACGTGGCTACTTGGATAGGCTACCAGAATAGAAGGAAGGATGTGTGTTGTGGTGTGGTGGCTACTTTGTGCATGTTGTCTCAAGGTACCTGCGAAGACATCTGTATTTGCTCTGTCTTCCATAGGAAGAAAGTAAGATATCTTCTGTTTACTGAAGAATTAGAGTGTTCATAGAGACAATTACTACAGGCTAGCTAAAAAGGTGTAAACCTGTACTCAGGCTACCTTCAGTAATTCATATAAACCTGCTCTTCTAAGCAGGGTTGTCAAACCGTCACCTGACTGCTCTGTTGTGTGGACAGAAAATGTCTCATCTACAGGACTTGGTTTCTAATTGGTCTATTTCCTCTGGCCCAGTCTTTGGGTAGTATCTCCAAAACTATTTATAAAAAACATAAAAGGGGCTAATGTTCCAAAACTCATAGTCCTCCTCTGAAGACACTGAGCATTTTTAGCTGTCACCTCAGTAATCATTCTAGAGTGCTTAGCTTGGAAAGAAATATTCTATTATAGTTATGTGAGTATTGTATTAAAGACATTAGGTTTAGGTTTTCATCATCTCAGTGACTTACTGTTCTTGAGACTCCCATTTTATCCTGCTTCTGCATAGGACAGGTTACTTGTTTTGCTACAGGTTTTGTTATAGATACCGTTTCTCACGAAAATACATCTCTTATTTTCAGTCTGCTATCCATTAAAAAGTAAAAACTTCTGAATATGTTTTGTTTATTTACACGAACCGGTATGTTTCTCTCCTCTTTTTCGTTTAAAATTCTAGTCGTTGAAGGTCTACGAAGTTAAGAAAAAAAATATATGTATACAGACACACACACACTTCCTTAAGCTACTTGGTTAGAAATTGCTGTTTTAACTAAGTGATATGTTGTTTCATATATTGAAGGAAGATATTCTTTTCCATATTTCTCTTTCTGTGAATTGTGAATAGTATCTCTGTTAAGGATAATGTCCTTGTCAATGAAACTGCCTGGTGAAGTCATCCCCAGAACTGCATGAGGAGGTGAATTTACTAAGTATAATCAAGTTATGAATGTAAGACTAACCTGTACTCTACTCTCTGTGAATTGGTAGAAAAAATTGTCCAAACAGAAGATAAACAAAAATTTTCAGTATGGAGAATTGCCTTAGAATAACCTCACAGTGTCTTACCATGTTTTTTTTTAAAAACTGAAGTTATTAATGTGATGAGAGGGGAAATACAGTCAGTAAGAGTTTTTTCTTGAAAGCAAACCCTAAAGAAATAATATATTCACTAAATGGAGTTATAAAGGTTCTTTAGCATGGAAGCAGGCCTGGTTGCTTTGGATTTTTTTATGGCTTCTATTTAAGTCCTGAAGAAATCTTTTCTTTTGTGGTTTTAAGAGATGCGAGGTGCAAAAACAGTTAGCAGAACTGCACCCTGGGTACCAAGAAGATGTATTGTCCAGACACAGTTCTAACATATAAGGCAACGTTTAAAAAGCGAAGTGCGTGGGGAGAGGGAAATGCGGTCACGAGCAGAGAAAATCAAGTCTCAGCACCAGACATTTGTAGCTGTGTTTGAGATAAAAGGAGTAATGGGACAGAGCCATGTGGTGGCCCTTTGCCTGGCTGGCTAAAAATAAACACTGTACACACTTCAAATGCATCTCTCCCTTTAACGTGTGGGAGGACAGAAGAATCTACCCAGGAACAGATGCTCTGCTCTTGTCCCTTTCACAGCACCCTCCCAGGCTCTTATTCCTGCCTTTAGCTTGGTGAAGCTCAACTCAAGTGAGAGGCCTCTATTTAATTCTTAAGCCCTATAAGATGGAAGCAGTTCTAGGGATGTAGCTGAGGATTAACTCATCTTTGAAAATAATGTTAATTTTATCTGCATTTAAAAGTATTTGATTCAGGATTTTATATATAAAAAAATCTAAAAAACCTGCAGAATATTTTATAGATTTATTTACTCACAGTGAAAGAATAAATCTTGCACCTCATGGCTAACAAAAAAAAAATTCTCATTAATTTGGTTAGAATCTAGCCACTGCAAAGAAAAAACATTGAACTGTACTTCAGGGAGTTACTAGGCTATGAAACTGATTCACATCAATAATACCTGAGTGAGTAAAGTATCAAAGAAAATAAAGGAAATGAAAAAAAAAGGAAGAGTCTTGTTTTATTCAATGTGGCACATTGCATGAGAAATTCAGATTTCTTTGTCTATAAAGTGTTTCTTGATTGTTGTCAGTGTTCTGTTTCTCATCGGGGGTTTCTGGGGTTGGTTGAATTTTTTTCTTCAAATTCTTTGCAAACTGCCAATGTGGCAACTGTCTTTAAGATAATGATTTATGGCAGAAACCTGCTGGACCTTGACTGTAGGAATACAGTAAAAGTATTTTAGCTAGGTACTCTGAAGGCTTTGAAATGAGTATTGATGTTTATTAATGACACACTCCGTGTTTTGGGAAGAGATTAAGAGCTGCACTTCAGTTGAAGAATTTTTCTGGTTCAGATCACATTACATTCTGATTGCATCCAAGCTCTCCCGTTGCTTTGTTTTGCCCTTGGACAGGCATTCAAAATGCCAGTCAGGAACGTTAAGGGGTTGTTGCATAGGTATAGGAATTCAGTGGTGGTGAGGTACATCGCAGGGCTGATTCTTCTCGACTGGAACTAAACCAAGTGAAACCTCTCTTACACCAGAGGTATTGCAGCAATGCAAAACGAGCATGAAAGGATAATCAAGCACAGAGACTTTGTGCCGGCTGTTTTCTCTTGTTCATTCATTGCTTCAACATGCGGGGAACACAGAAGTCAGATACAGTGCCAATAGGTTGTCTATCATGATGACAAAATGGGAATGAGAGAGTACTACTGCCCTGCTTCTTCTGCTAAGCAAGTACAGATCCCTCTCTAATTGCATAGTCTGTTTTCAGATATGTGTTACAGGTTTCCAAAATATATGTTAAAAGCTGCATGTTGTAACCCTTATAAATGACTTTAAAATAAACATTTTGAGGTTTCCTGTTGAGGTAAATACATACTGATTGCATATTATCATAGAATCATAGGATATTAGGTTGGAAAGGTCCTTGAGGATAACCTGGTCCAACCTGACTTGGCAAAAGCACAATGTAAAAAAGATGGCCAAACACCCTGTCCAGCTGAATCTTAGAAGTGTCCAATGGAGAGGAACCTACCACTTCCCTGGGAAGATTATTCCAATGGCTAATTGTTCTCATTGTGAAAAATTTTCATTTTGTATCCAATCAGAATCTCCCCTGGAGTAACTTGTACCCGGTACCCATACTGGAACACAGGGGTAAGGTCTCCCTAAGCCTTCTTTTCTCGAGGCTGAAAAAAACTCAGTTCCCTCAGCCTTTCCTCACACAGCAGGCTTCCCATTCCTTTTATCCTATTTTTGGCCCTTCTCTGGACCTTTTCCCACCTTTTTCCTCCTCATCGTTTTTGCACAGCAGGGACCAAAACTGAACACAATACTCCATGTGTGGCCCAACAAGCACTGAGCAGAGTGGGATAATGATTTCTTTATCTCTGCTGGTAATGTTCTTGTTGATGCAAACCAGTATCCTTTTGGCTTCCTTTGCCACAGCAGTGCATTGCTTGCTCGTATTGAGCTTGTTATCCACCAGGACCCCCAGGTCCCATTCCACAGAGCTGCTCCCCAGCCAGGTAGATCCCAGCCTGTGCTACACTGCTGGATAATGTTTTCTCAGGTGTTAAACTGTAGACTTTTCCTTGTTGAAGTTCATAAGATTCCCATTAGCCCACTCTTCCAGCCTATCTAGGTCTTCCTGCAAAGCAGTTCTCCCTTGTGAAATGTCTACTTGCCCATTCAACATGGCGTCATCAGCAAAGTTCATTAGGATACACTTGATCCCGTGATCCAGACTTTAGAAATCTTTTCTTTCATAAGAATAAATATGCATATACAGTTGTTATTGTTATGTGGTTATATTCAATAACTAAATCTCAATTTGTGCAGTAGGCCCCACGATTTTTTTCAAAAAATCTCCATTTTAAATGTTTTTCAGTATGTCCTTTTCTCCTTATCCATTGGATCTTTCCCAACTCATTTTCCCTCAGCATTTCTAATGAATCTATAAAACATGAATGCTCCTCATCCTCTTGTCCAGCAAGTTACTCTGGGTCATTAAGGTCCTGGAGTTTCTCATGTTTTTGCTTTGTGATAAAGCTCTTCCTACATCCCTGTGTTTCGGAGCGCCCTTTTGTCCTCAAATCCTTTAAGATTTATGTTGATCTTTGTGCTGGTCTTCCCTTCCCGCTTGTATGAAGGGTCCAGCGTCCAAGCAGTTGTTTCCATTCCTACCCCTAGACCCGTGGCCTTCCAGCCTAAAATAAGTGCTGACTAACGTGACAGGGAAGCATCCAGTCAGATAAGTGGTAGACTTCCTGGAACCATGTTCTCTAGGCAGTGTCTGTTAGTAAGAGCGTCTCACAGTAACAAATCTGCAGTGTGGAACAAAGCCAGAAAAAACGTGAAGGATGAAAGATGTCCAGGCTACCTAAGAAAATTGGATTGCATGGGAGACAGATAGATACGTGTAAGGAATTAAGATAGACTGTTTATAAAAAAAGAAACCAAACCTAATAACAACAAAATCAAAAACACCTGCAAAAAAAAAGAGCGGAACCAGTGTCAAGTGTTCTGTCAATCTTCGTTTCCTACTCTTTTAACTGCCTTTCTTCACTTCTCAGGCATCTCTTAGAAACTCAGGGACGATGATACCAATTATCTGCCAGTACTACATTAAGGAGATGTTTCTTCCAAAATGATAAGAATTGATGTCATTCTCATAATAGAGTCATCACTGAACTCCAGAGTCATTGTGGTGACTCGTAAGGCTAAGTATCCCAGCAAAGCTGTCAGTGCAAACTCAAAAAAATCTTTTCAGCCTGCACATCAAAGATTATCACAGACTTTGATATGTATGAAAAAATTAGTCTGTTCTACAGAAATTCTGCCTTCCAGAAAGGCAAATTACTACAGAGTCAGTGAGGAGAGAGAGTACGGTGATCCATGGGATTACAAACATACCGTGTGAGAATAGGAGCGCTACATAGTGAGGTATGGTGCGGAAATAATTGATCTAACCACCACTAAACTATTTCCAGAATTGAATAAGTACAGCTGCATTGGTTTGGCATCGAATACCTGTTGAGGAAGACTGGCTGTCTTGGTGACGGGGGCACATGAGCTTGGAAGGAACATAGCAGCTCTTAGAACCAGGGCCATGTGGGTGTAGATTGTCTGCAGCTCCACTGACTGGCTTAGTGTCCCAATAAGCTTGAACCTCTTCCCATTCTAAAGCATGTTGTAAGAGATGTGCTGTATAAGAGCTTGACTTGAGTAGCTAGGCAAAATTAATGTAAACAGAAGACATGATTTCTTTCTCTGAATGCATCACCAGAGAGGTGAAAGCTCTGTTTAAACTAACGGAGAGTATTAGTAGAAAAGCGTAAGTCATTGACTGGCTAGGAATACACTGAGTCTAAAAATCAAAAAGAATTTTCTGTCGGGGCAGAGATACTTCGGGACTGCCATCTGATCGAGTAGTTACAAAAGGGGGTTTGGTTCGTTTCTGAAAGGGGCTAAGTGATATGACTGCAAGTGTAAGAGTAGATCTTTGCAGTGATTCAGGAATTCCCTCCTAGTCCTGTGTTCCAATGTCTGTCAATTCTGTTGAAGTGACAGAGCCAACAATAGCTCTGCTATTGAATAATCTGGGAAGAGCAGGATCCTATTTAAAACCTGTGGAGTAATAATCTCCTCTTGTCTTTGTACAAATATTTTAACTATTTTATTTATATAAATAAAGACAGAGCTGAGGGATGAAAAGAGTGTGTTCTCTGGAAGCCAGAGTATGTAACCTTGAAAATATAGGGATTTAGGCTTCTTCAGTTGTACAGATAATTCAAAAAAATTGTTTAATCTTGATCCTTTTAAATAACAGTGAGATAACCATGTCCTGGTCAAATTTATTGTAAAAATATGCCAAACAATATATATGATTATTTCGGTCATTCTAGTCGTGGGGACTTGAGACCTGCTGAACTCAGCCAAACGAGAAATCCACCTAACCCAGTAACCTGTTTTAGTAAGTAGATACTTATGGAAAAAACTGTACAGAGGCAGTCATGCTTACGGTGATTTTTCCATCATGCTCTTCTAGCCTTCAGTGACTAGGAGACTCTTTTGTTTGACAGTTATTGCTGACCTACTGAATAGAACTGCTGAATTCATGAAGTCATGATTCTTTTTTTTTTGATCCATGTACAATCTGGGACGCACAATACCTAATGAAAATGAGTTTAGTCTAACATTACACAAAACAATGTGTATGCCTTCCTTTATATTATGAAAACGAGTGAATAACTGTTGCTAGCTCACTTTTACCATAAAATTCATGAATTACTATATCTCTATCATATCCTTCTTTTGATGTTTTTTGAATTCTACCATAACCTTTGTGATAATGGAGCGACTTAGACTGCATATAGTGTTCATTATGTGTCTGTGGCCTGAATGCATACAGGACACACTATTAGCATTTATTGTCTGTTAATTTTTAAATAATTCTTAAGCTTCTCTTTGCTTTTTTAAGCACCAGATGTTTTCAGATTTCTTTCATGGTGGTGCTGACTAACAGCTCATGTAATATGAGTAGTTGTGTATTTTCCCTTCCTTTCTTGATGTGTGTTACACTTACTGACACTGAATAGCCTCTGGCATTTTATCATCCATTCAGTATTGAACCATCCTCTGCAGCCTTTCATAGTCAGTTTTAGATTTGCTCAGCTTAATAGTTCTGTGTCATCTGATTTTTTTCTTTGTTTTATTATTATGTGTGTACTTTCCCCCATAATTAATGAATATGTTGAAAGGCCCAGATCTCTCGTTTGAGCCTAGGTGAGTGAATCATAGTACTTTCTTAGTGTAAATATTTCTTTGTGAAGAAAAGAATACAAGCAATATAAAATCTGACCTATAAAAAAATTCATCCTTTTTTCTTGTCCCTAAAATGAATTTTAGTTTCATTATTTATTGCATAAGTAGATGCATTTTAAATTCATTTTCAGGATGTAGTTCTTTTTTTTAAAGGACTCATAGGACAATGGGAAAACAAGACAGCAGAAATTCACTGTTATTTGATGATTTAATCATCGTGCATGTTGAGTTCAATGGCTGTAATTAACATTTTTATTTCATCAAAGTATGGGATTATGGCACATACTGACAATTGAGAGTGATTGTCAGGAGAAACTGTAAAAGCAACTGTTCTTTTTATTTACTGAATGTTAGTATGTAAAGGCTGTATTGGACCGTCTACCATCTTCTATTGGCTTAATCCACTATGCTTACTTATTAAGCTATGAATACCTGCAAATCCTTTAAAGGATTAACTGTATCTGCCTGCTAAGCTTTCCAAGACAGTTAAAAATAACTGCAGGCTGATTCTACTGACACACTAAAATTGGACCTGCTCTACATTTTACGTCGTATTTGCTGCTGCTTTGACAGATTAAATACAGTCTGAAGGTACTTAAACCTTCTGTGAAGATTCAGGTTGACCAAGTGCTCTCGTAACCCCCGTTATAATTAGCATCTGTTTTCCTTACTGCCCATAAAGTACTAGCATTTGCTTTGTGTCATGAAAAATGCCAGTGACTTCAGACATATAAGGTAGAAAAAGAAAGTCAGCTTAAACCAGTGTGTGAAATAAAGGTATCCTTCTCTGTAGAAAAGGCTATGACTTACACCAGGTGGTCTCATCAGTTCCTGTGGTGCAGTCTTTATGTACAATGCTGGCTGCAGTTGCTGACTTCAGAAAATGTGGGTCTTTTTCACATTTACAGATCTATTGATATAATATGGTACAATATGAGCTGGATACAATACGCTGGATGCTGCTAGGTATTATTAGGAAAGGAGCCAAACAGGAGAGATTCATTAGAGTGGGAGCCTTACAAGGAATGCACAGTTTCCTTTGGCGCTCCAGAGAGTACACGACAACAGAACACTAGAATATGCACTGACTGCCCCTACGGTCTATTATTCCTGCTGGCTATCAGGAAAGAAGGGCTGGCCTTCACCTTCTTGCTTGGTCAAAGAAGAAAATTGTGGAATATAAAAAATGGAAACTTTAAGACGAGGCTTTTCATTTTTCATTAACTTTTGCCGGATATTTTCTCTCTGATGTTTTATTCTGGTACAGCAGAAATTCCAGGTAGCTAAAGGGTATCATACATGCAGGAGTTTTCGTATTGGCAAAGGACAGAATACCTGATGTGGATCCTTCTTTCCTACAGTGATTCCTACCTTCCTTAACAGATTCTTTATGTTCCTGCAAAAAAAGCAGACGTTAAATTGTACCTAACCGATGAAGCTGATTCTAACAGTTTTAAGAGCTGAAAGAACATAAAGCTACATAAAGAACATAAAGCTACATAGAGAACATAAAGCTACATAGAGAACATAAAGCTACATAAAGAACATAAAGCTACATAAAGAACATAAAGCTACATAGAGAACATAAAGCTACTTTGCTCCCAAGTGACAGGCCTCAGGCTAAATAATACTCAGGTGGGTGCATGCATCTTGCATTTGTTCTGAGATGACAAAGGAGGAATATTGAAAACCAAATGCAGTGAGATGTAGGTGCACTGTAGGTTCTGTTAGAATTCCTTACAATGAACTCCTGGCTATAAAGCAACGTGTATTTGACTCATGGCATGCCAGCTACCTGGTCAGAGTGTAAAGCATCGACACAAGTGCAGAAGGAAGATCAGATTAATCAGTGTGGATTCAACCTTCAGTCCCAAAGTAATGTTTTATACAGAAGAGCCACTAAAGTTCTTTAGAATTTAGCTGCTCCCAGACCTAAGTAGTTGTTACTTAATTACTTAATTATTGTTCTGTTTGGCAATGGAAGGACTGTAGATTTTCCTGCCTTTCTAAATATGTAAGAAAACTTTGCACAATTGAAGCTGAGGGAATTAGCTCAGATGCAATAAACGATATAACTCCATTAACATTAATATGTGCTACTTTATGTCTGAAACACTTTTGGAGACTGATTAAAGTTTGTGCTGACACAGCTTCATACTGAACTAAAACAGGAGAGCACACATCACCCTTTTTACTAGTTTCATCTAAGGGAAGTCAACAAAAACTTGAGAGAATGATAACATTTTAAAGCTTTTTTATAGTCAATGTCTGCCCACTTAGGCCTTAGCCAACCGGAGGAAGTGCCATGGTTAAGCAGATACATTGCTTGTGATATTTTAGCAATGTCTCTTGCCCAGGGAGGTGATTGAGTCACCATCCCTGGAGGTATTTAAAAGACAGGTAGACGAGGCACTCAGGGACATAGTTTAGTGGCAGATAGGAATGGTTGGACTCAATGATTTAAGAAGTCTTTTCCAACTTAGTATTTCTATGATTCTATGATTTTATGGTTCTGCTTATTTCGATGCTATTTTTTTCTAACTAGGCATATAACACTTAATGTGTATTTTTATCTGAACTTCAAGAACAACTGTCAGGTTAAATTTTCCTTGACATGTATTTAGGAGGGAGAAAATGGACTTTTACAAAACGCACTTCCTAATATAAACTATTTAGTACTTTGGTATGAATAGAAACTAGCATTCTTGTGATTTAAATAAGAAATCTTGTGGAACCCAAGCTTGTCAGATTTTTGCCAGAAACTTGCTGGCTCCCTGCCAGCTCATCTACCCATCCGCCTGGCAGGTTGCCCAGCCTTCCAAAGGCTGCAGCTGCCTCTGCGTCAGGGATGGCAGCACTTCTAGGGCTGCAGGCTCCAGAGCCGGTGGCCAGATGGACTTCCTCTCAGGTGCTGTGCCGACAGCCTCCTGGCAGGCTGGTATGCTAAGGAACTTGCAGGTCTGGAGATATCTTATTTTGTGCCAGCTTTTGGTAGTTTTCTAAGAAATTGTTTTATGAACGTACATTCTATTCCTTTCACTAAGGAAGAGCTTGGATCTGAAAAGAGGGATGTATGCATTTAACGCATCACTTTGTAGCAATCCTACTTCCAAGGTTCACCTAGAAATGATACTAAACACAACATCATGTCTAGAGGAATGTTGTTTTTTGAGTTGGAATTTAGCTTCCGCCAGAGCGTTAGGCTTTGTTGGAGTTTGGGGTATTCTTTTTATCTTAACAGATGTTCTTGTTTCTCCTACAGATATTTAATCTCATTTTAGATTCAACTAGACCTCACCAGTATCTTGCGGACTAACATGCAATTTTTTATCAGTCAGATATTCACAGTAGCTGATACAACTTCAGTATTAATAATGGATTGTGGAGATTAAATTAAATTTATTTAATTTAATAAATTAAAGCTCATAGGCTGTATGTTACTGCGTGCATGGGTGTTGACCTTAAGAGTTTTTCCCTATCTTTTTAGTGCTCAGAACAGTACAATTTAAATAGCACAGAGCAACAATAGTGAAATTTGGGGGATTGTAACTGGTCATGTTTGTATGAAATAAGAGCTAACCATTACTCAGTTAATAAATTTAGGTTATTAAAGGTTAATAAATAATAAAAATCACTCGAATAGATTTTACTTTCTTTTTCTGATTATTCTCTACTAGCTCACTCTATTTTAAATAGCTTGTTAGAAAACTTACCTTTCCCCACAGAGCTCTATTCCAAAAATAAACTGATACCACAATAGCAGGTATGGTTGGAGAACAACTTTTTCTGCTCCAGCTACTGCTTGTAGGTTGCTAGTAGATGCCATATAAATAACTAAATAAATCTCTATTTTACCCAAGTTAAATAATATTGAAAAAGACATTAAGGTAATGCAGCAACTGTGATACAACAAATATTTTATAGACTGTTGCCTGGAGAAGTTACACTTTTTTTCAATTACACTCAAGAGAAGTTAATGAATGAGTTTTAATTAACATGATACACTAGAGCGTAAGATAATTACTGTTTCTTACCATTAATTTGTCAAATAGAAACAATATTACTATAAAAGATGACGTTCTGATCAATTTCTCAGGCTTAGTAACTTTTTCAGCAACTTTAGTTAGCAACTTCACTCCATACCTTGTCCCACTAAAGATACTAAGTCCATTCCTGAAGTTCCTAGTCAGATAGAATGGTGATTTCAGAATCTAGGTGGATAATCTTTTTGCTTATACGGTGTTATCTAGCAGTGCAAGAAATGAAGAACCAAACATCGTCCTCTTCGATTGGACCAATGGCTCATCAAAATCAGTGTGAAGAATAAAAACATCATAATTTAAAATCCTGTTTCTCAACTAATAAAACATGTTGGCATGGAGAAGGTTGGCCTTGGTATGCATTTAGCAGATGCTTCCAATGAGCTGTCCTACATGAAACTACACTGAACCGATTTGCCTCTGTGTTACTCCAGCACTGTGTGTGCTGAAAGCATGGGACACATGCTAATAATATGCAGAGTGAAATAGAGATAAATCATACACACTGTTTCTTGATGAAATGATGACAGATAGTTTCTCTTTGATTTCCTTATTCTTTTGCACCAGTCAGCGTAAAAATTTTGCTAACATGTTTTCCACAGCATTTAGACATTAAAAGTAGTCGCCTAACTCCATTTCTGCTTACAAACTTACTAACAACATGCCTATATAAAGTAGATGATGATGGTCATATCTTCAGCTACGTGCTGGCATAGCTCCAACCGCATAGTTGTTGACTCCATGAGGATTTAGGCATAAACTTAAAGCTAAGCCCATGCTTAGTTGCTTTGTCAACCTGTCTCGCTCTTTCTCTCTTGTTCTTAATGTCATAGAAAATCGATGAAATTTAGCTCATGCCAACATACAAACGAATATTCTGCTATTTCTACATGTTCTTTGCGCACAAAAATGTGGTTCATTTACCCTTGTTCCGAGCCCAAGGAAAAGGCTGGTATAATGACTTACTGGGTCCACTGTGACTTCCATAGCAATATGCTCTGTCTGTGTGGATCTATTCTTAAAGGTGATGTATGGGCCTCTTGTCTAATCAAAACTTTTGCAATCAGATAGGCTGCATTTCAGAATAAAGCCTTTCTCGTGAATCTGCTCCCAAACTCATGCTTTTTGCAGTAGCTGTATACGGCTTTTAGTTTAAATCACCTAGGGTTTATCACAGTTATTGATAC
This sequence comes from Cuculus canorus, assembly GCF_017976375.1. Classification (NCBI taxonomy): domain Eukaryota; kingdom Metazoa; phylum Chordata; class Aves; order Cuculiformes; family Cuculidae; genus Cuculus; species Cuculus canorus. Next base: position 118,069,478 of record NC_071402.1, read on the forward strand.
CTGTTTCTCATTGTATTTAAAATGTTTACAGCAAAAATAGTAAATTGGTAATAGTAGCAAAGATCTGGAAAGTGAATTGCACAAGAGCTGTTTGGTAGCCTGAGACTTTCATCTCATATACAAAACACAGAAGTTATTACACAAAGGAAAGTATAAAAGAAATATGCCTGTAGGCAGTGGCTTTAGTAAACAACATAGGTTTTATAGTACTTAATAAACTAAGACATTGTAACCTCATACTTCTGTGATCTACGTGCAATCTTCCCTGAAGTAGTATTCATCTACAACAAGATTTAGCTGGGCATTTATGCCTGATCATACTAAAGAGAGAGATAGCAGACTGTTTAGAGAGCTATGCATATATTTAAATGAAAAGATTTAGAAATGCTCTAATTATTTTGATACATCAGGAGCTGTGTCAATATTAATGCAAACTAGAATTAAAAAAAATATATTATAAGCATGCATTTCCTTGAAATTTAATTCCTAAAAATCCTTACAGCATGTCCATGTATCTTTTCATATTTTCAGTATCTCCTAGATGTGCTGTAGTTTCCTCTGGCATACATGTCCTGTAAGGCAAGGCACAACGGAAACAAGAAATAAACATCTGACCATGTCACAAATCCAATTAACTCTGATAAGGCTAGTAAAGTCAAGTGAATAACAAAGCACGAAGCAATGCTGTCTGGAAGCAGCTTTGTATTTTAGATCATACTGGAGATGGTAGGACACCAGCTGGACAAAGGAAAAATACTCCAGGCAGCTGAATTTTCTGCCTCCACTAAGACTGTCTTATACCCTGATGAGGTCACAGCGCGATAGCATTTTCGAGTGTCAAATCTCATCTCTTCACTCTTTCTAAGCGGGAGAGAGGAGGAGGGAAGCATTCCCCTCACAGAATGTATAATATACGCTAATGTCATTGCAAGGTAACGCAGTGAAGCAAAAACCAAAGTTAGGATCACACAGCCTCTCCTCAAACACCACTACCCTGGTCGGTTAACATAACAACCTTCAGTATATTTCAGTGGAACAATCCTCAGATAGAAATTCTGGTGATTGTCTAACCCCAGGACCTATGCATTTTAAAGGTAGCTTTCCTTTTCCTGGGTCTTGATGCATGTAGTTATCATGTGTCCCATTTAATGCAACCAAACAATTAAATTATTTCTTCGCTGTTCTGCTGTGTTTATTCATGCTTAAGAGTCAGTTAATGTGGGTTAATTTTTCATCTGGAGTGATGCTCCTTTGGCAGAATTATTTTGGGTTTATCTTGGGAGGAGAATCCCTTCCCTGACCTTCTGATTAGAAATCTAAATTCCTCACTGAATGTTTCTGCATAGGAAGGAAATACATACTCCATTTATTTTACCCATGTAACTCAAACAACATGGTTTCACACTTGAAAGTCCTACAGCTTTGTCTCTCTTCTCACTTAAACCTATTTCACAGTCACGTGATATCTTCAAGTAAAATGCTCACTTTCCATCTACACTTGAGTAATGAAAGAAATTTTAGACCAGCCAAGTGTTACACAATATTCACTGCTATCACTGTTAATTGTCGACATTATTTGCAGCTCATAATAATGTATATTTCTACTTGCCAGAATAGGCAAACATAACTCTAATATTGGCCCTAAAATTGGAACAAACAGGTATCCTGAGCTTTGATGTGGAGGAACAAAAGCTTCTTTGGGAAACAACAAGAGAATTGGGGTTAGCTCCTACCTCACAGCTAGTTTGCAGCTGACCAGCATTGGAAAGTTCCAAGCACTTTTCTAATATTTGTATCTCATTGAAACTAAAATTATATTAATGTCAGCAAAATTTTCCAAGGGGGGATTTCTCAGGTCTAGAATGGGATAAATACACACAGTGACCCACTGGTTAGGTTATAAATTATTAGATATGGAGAAGGGAGTGAAATTGTTTCCCCTCTCCTAATTCCACAAGTTTGTATGCACTGGATATTATGAATCTTTTCCTCCTGCAACTTACAGATTGGAGTTTTGTTCTCACATAGAGGGAAAAATAAGTAAAGACTTCAGAAATTCTGTAGTGCCTGTTTTCCAGCCAATCTTAGTGTTGGTCTCATCTTTCCTGACACTGAGAATTTAATATGGGGTGAGATGGGTAAATTTATTTTAACTGTCAGGATGGTCTCTGAGGTCAGGGAAAGGAACAAAGAAAGAATAAACAATGTACAAGATTGCTTCTACAGTAAATGAAAAATTAAACATATCATCATGCTTCCACATTTTTCTAGCCGCATTGAAACTTGATCTTCTTGCTACAAAAAGCTTTGGACACAAATAGAATTTAGCAAATGGATACATGCTGTAGATGCAGCACAGACATATGCTGACATACAATTACCATATGTCAGTCCGCAGTGATTCTCTAGCTCCTGAGACATGTTTCTTTCTTTAAATAGCTTCCCCTCTTTTTAACATTTTGGAACATGTGACTATTGTCATTATGTTTCTTTCCTCCTTCCCTTTGAAGCCACATGCATTGACAACTGACTTTGATTAGGCAGGAAGAACTGATAGGAAGAAGCAAAAATAGCTTTCAGATATTACTACTATAGTCAAATATAATTTGGAACTTGAAAAGCCAACATGAGTTATTGAAACAAAACAAAATCTGCATTGATCATTATAAGTAAAGAAAACGTTGTACAGATTGGGATTTTAGTCCTGGATTCATCCAGGATCGTATGCAATATTTTATCCCTAGTATGTAAAACACTAAGTTAAAATATAATTAAAAAAAAAAAAAAAAGAGAAAACTTTTGTATTTAACCGTGTCATTAAATACTGAGGTTTCAACTGGAACTGGAGAGCACCTGAGTCAGAACCTTACAGTCTCTTGCAGAGCACAATGGTAGCTGCCAACAGGGTATTTCCTGTAAACAAACAAACAAATTTAGTTTATCTTCATATAATCTGCAGATGTGCAGTATGAAAGCATTTAGATGCAAGTTTTACAGAGGCCTACTGTTTTAGACAAACCTCCTGTCTCCTAAAAAAAGAACTCTGTCAGAATAGTCTTAACATCTTTCAGCACACTGTGTGACCTGTAAAATACAATAAAATCATATGTTCCTAAGTTCATCAAAGTTTTGGAGGAAAAAATTCTTTACATTCACTTAGAAGTCTGTAGCAACTTTTAAAAAAGTTGCTTAAAAAAGGAAGCACAATGAGAACATACACAAAGATTTTACTGCACTGTGTGAAGGCAGAAAACTGTATTGAACATATTCTTTGTCTTTTGCCACATTTCATATAGGATTTATGAGTTAAATACTTCATTTATATCCTTAGTGAAAAAAGAATTGCTTTACACTGCTCAAGAGAAAAATTGTCTCCTTCTGAATGTCTAGAGAAACACTCAGAACAAGAACTACCATAAACAAATTATTAGTAAGAATTTACTTATCTTTGTACAGATTTATAGATTACTCAGGCCTGGAGACATAACATAATTTCTCAATAAACTCCAGCTTCCAAACTGTTGCAATACCAAAGATGTCAAGCACTAGACTCCTCTACAAAGTGCGTGTATCCCTTAGGCTGGCACAGGAAGGATTCTTAAGACTGGGCTAAAAGAATCAATGTTTACTCAGTCTCTGATTTGACACAGGTACATTCACTTTCTATTTCTACATCTCAGAAAGAGTCAAAGCACTCTGCAGTGTAGAAGGGCACAAAGATGCTTGACACATTGGTCACACAGACATACTACTGTTATAAACAAATTAGTTCCTGCCTGTGCTAAGAGGTACTGATGTTATCACAGAATGTTTGAGACCTGATTGTTTCGCTCTTAACTGTGTAACGCTAGACATTTTGCCCCTCTGCAAGTATTGGGCATTTGTAGACTTCTGTTGAAATAAAGACTTTTCTGTCAATTTGAGATTTTAAGTGCAAACCAAAGTTCCATAAGCTTTAGGTAGCCTTCTCAACAACCCAAAAGGTATGTTATATGTGTATAGTTTTCCTTCCACAACTACCTGGATTTCCAAGTAATTGTAATTGGGTATGCAAATATCTTCTGGATGACACCAGAAGGGGAAAATGACAAAGAGAATGTAAAACCATTCTTTGTTTCTTATTCTAGGAAAACCTTACATGGCACAATTTGGGTGATCCCTGTACTTAAACCCACTAACAGAAAAAGATAATAGTATTCTTATGAAAGCCAAATGGGGGAGAAATAGATAACAACACCATATGTAAGCAAAATCAGAGCAGATCTAGAATGAGGGAAGGAGGATGATGTGAGTACTTAGGTGCCACCAAGTACTATACTGCGAGGAAAAAGTGAGCACCTCTTTTCAAAAGGAGAATCAGAGAATTTGCTGATATTGTGGTACTATTATTTTAATTTATCCTTTAAATTCCCTATGCTCCCATCATTCTTTTTGTTACTCAGCCATAACTCCCTGCTTTCAGAAATTTTGGACCCGCCTGTTTTCTTTCCATGCCCTAGTGTTGATGAGGTCCTGTCTCTCTTCCTAGGCTTGTCTCCCAGGCTCAGTACATCTCCACTTGACTGTGAGCAAAGCTGTCACAGTGGTAAGAGCTGTCAGAAAGACATTCTGTCTCTCCTTTTTGCCTGTAAAGACAAGTTGTAAGAAGGGCTTGCTAAAGGTATTTTCCGGGCACTGCTACTGTGGCTGCTGAGTGAAGGCTAACGTTCCTCCCCTGCACCACCAAGCAATGCGTGTTTCAGCATCAAAGTGAAGAGCAGGATCAGAAACAAGTAAAACAGTGTCATGCAGAAACTGCAATAGTGAAAAAAATTGTAAGATTTCCTTCCACCTATGACGTTTTTATGTAGACAGTGGAGGCTGGTGTGAAACATCTGCACGAGACAGGTGAAAGGGGAACTTGCTGCTTCCTACAAGCCCCATGGTTGAGGAAGTTTTACAAGACAACTTTACCTCAGGAAGTTTTAAAATGTATAGTGGCAATGTGTGGTACTGGGTACCACATGTGGAATACCTGATGCAAAATATCTTCTCAGGGATAATATACTGGAGATGTGAGATATCTCAGCACCAGGTGCGTACGGCTGCCAGTCAACTCCTGCTGCTCCAAGTGAATTGCTAAAGTAAACACAGCCTATGTTGGTTTATTCACTGCTCACAGATAGAACAAACACTGTAATAGTTTCTGATGCACCATAATTTTGCAGGAAAAAACGTTCCATAGCACTCAGAAAGCAAAAATCCTGTATTTAGATGAGATTCACAGCAGTATATTTTATTGACTTTGAGAGACAGATTCAGGAAAAAAGCATTACCAAGCTGAGACTAATAGCTGCATTCAACATACTCAAATTTACACTACTTTACATTTTAAATAAGAACTCCATCTGTAAGGGGGGAAATAGTACTTAACAACGCCTCACTTTATTAGATAGTGCCATCTAGGGGTTAAAAGCTTTTAAACGTTGGGGTGGCAAAAGATAGGAAGCCCCATTGATAGCAGAGGAAGTATTTTTTTTAATCCAACAATTTGTATTCTGGAACCTAGTAGGTAAACAAAGTCTTGCCAAGATTTCTATACTGTTGTATCTGGCAAAAGAATTGTAACTTTCACAGTTCGCTTTGGAGCTGGCCATACTCTTCTCTCTGCCACAGTCTGGCAGTGATTGGGCATGTTGCAAACCCTGATTTTCTCCTCTACTAGCCAGGTCTTGCTGTTATGATCAGTGGAAAGGTTATCTACACCTAATGCTGCAAGGCTGGGTAGGAGACTGCTGTGTTGCTGGGTTTCAGTCTGCAAGAACTTAAAATAGAGCCTTGAAAAGTTTGCTTTGCAAGGTCAAAATCTGAGAGGAACTCCTGGCCTGTTTCTGCTTAACCTGGTCTCCTAAAGAAAGGTTCTGTGCAAGGGAGGAAGGAGACACGAGGACTACACTCTGTCTGTGAGTAGATATGTTTTATTCCTCATGAAACTCCCCCCCCCCTTTCCTTCTTGCACATTACAAATTACAGTTGGCTTCTTTTGATGTAGCCTTGAAAGAGGCAAAAGAAACCTACAAAAATTTGCCCATCTGTATAATGTGTTTGTTTTTTCAAACCGAGTTTTAGGCTGAAAGCCTGAAATGTGGTAATTTCTTTCCTGAAAAAAAAAAAAACAACCTACAGGAGAGCTAATATTTTAGAAGTTTCTTTTCCACAGACTTTAAATTATCTGAAATGGGGTTTGATTTTATTCTGTAACAGCTTTCTCAGCAGATGGCGTACCTGCCTTGCTGAGACCAAACTCTTCCTGTGATCTGCAGGCAGAATCCAAGTTATATGTGTACGTAGGCAAGAATGTCTCTCCCATGTCCTTAGAGGAAGGTTATGACAATATTTTTCAAGAAAAAATGTCAATAACATTTTTGATTGCGTGCCTGTATGCTTGAATGGTAACGCTAACAAAGTGCATCTGTCTCTTCCCCTCCTTCAGTACCCTCCACGCACATAGGCAATTAAGATTTGATAATTAATAAGAAGGAGGGAAAGACCTGATTTTGTTTGTGCTAAGTTCCTTTTTAAAATCATCCCGACTGAAAAAAAGAGAAAAGGCCATGAAACAAAGAAACTTACACTTAACAGTTTAGTTTAACCATTAAGGCGGTAAATTTATACAGCACTGAAGAAGACTTGAGATTCGTCCTCAGAGTGCTTCCACCCAACTGTGATTTCAGAGAACTTTATATACACAGAGGTGTTTTCATATTCATGAAAATCCTACTTTATTCCTGGAACCTCGTTGCATACCCGGGAGGGATTAGATCAGTCCCACCCAGAGTCGTTAAGGTGTAACCATATCTGTGTAGTCCACCTCAATGACTCTGAGAGACAAGAAGACAAGGGTCGTTGTCGTTATCTTTGTCGTTAATCTTGGGGGTTTTTAACACATTGCAGTTGGCATTTCATCTCACCATTTACAAATCACCATTTCAACCAGCTGAAAAATAATCTCTTTGTCTGTGCTTTAGAAACTGTAATGGTGGTGAAATATTTTGAAACTACAAGCCACAAACCTGGCCAAAGGATGCTGCAAGATATACCAAATGTTGCTGTAAGCACCTTGCAGGTAAACAAGACCTGCAGTAAAACCATAGCATAGCGGATAAAGCAAACGATTATCACTGTCTTCCAAGTGTCATGATGTCGATGGAGTGAAAAGGTGGATACCAGGGCTGCAGTACGTGGAGAAGAACGAGCTTTGACAAAATAATTCAAGAAAAACTACAGTAAGGAATAGCAAATCTATTGTTGTGCCCACCTGGATGTGGTGTGGTCTGGAATAAGCAGGCTACTGCTTAGACACCGGTGATAAACACTGTACCAAACCTGAGAGAGGGGGAGATACACATTCACATCAGGCCCACATTAGAAGGTCTTGATCTGTCACTCAGGATGGATTTGGGGCAGGTTTCTTGTTTTGATAAAAGACAGAGAGAAATCACCATTACAAGTAGTAGTACAGTGCTTTTGCCTTTGTTGTTTCTAATGCTTACCAAAACAGCATGGTTTTTACATACATGTGTATGTATGCATATATAAATAAATAAATAAGTAAAATGCCAACATAAATAGATAATAACGCTAAAGGAATACATACACATTAGGAGGGCTCACTATTACAACCTTATTGGCAGATAATCTCTAATACATATACAGTCTAAAGGTCTGAACCAGCAACTATTTCTTACAAAAGAAGATAGAACAAATTCAGAGACTTGGAATAAGATAGTTATGAATAAGAATTGCAGGATTCTCTCATATACATGTGCATGTGTATGTGTGTAAAAGAAAATCTGAATATCCTAGTTTAGTGAAGAGGAACTGAAGAAGTAGTGGCTAACAGAAGTCATTAGACATACTTCGGAATAATCAGGATTTCAATTACAAAATAATAAGAATCATCCTGCTCTTGAAATTCCTGAAATAACGTTTTCAAAATCTTTTATTTTACAGGGCCTGGCTAATTAAAGGCTGCAATGTTTTAAAGGTGTGCAGAGCTGGAGTGTCTAAAAAATAGGGGTATTGTTTCCAACTGTATCCCTCTGTTAAACCAAGTATTGCATTTCCTTACAAGCATTTCCTCTCTGAGGTGCCAAACAGTAGTGTTTGGGAAAAATCTTAGCTGGAGGGCTACCCCGAGAAGACCAGCAAGAAGAAATGCTGATCCACTAAATCACTTTTGCCACTGACTTCTCTAAGGACAAATGTCATCCTCAAATCTTTATCTAATCTGCAAGAGGCATGCAACAGGGACAAGTGTGCTTTAGACTGTCTGGGCTTCCTTGATAAATGTCTGCTGGCAACAAGGTCAGAATCCTACAATGTAAAATCTGTTCATCAAAATCAGGCGTATCCACAGTTACTGTTGCAAGTAGAAAAACAAGTCTATGTTGAACAGCAATAAATGAGGAAGAGGGGAAGTCTCAGAGAACCACATCTAGAGAAACAATACAAGAAATTGTCCCCATAGTAACAGATCATAAATTTATGTAAGCAGTGTCTTACAGGAACCTCTCCGTGACACAGAGGAAGCACAGTAGTGAAAAGTCACATTCACAGAATGGCAATGAAGGGTAACAGTCTCTGTGTCACAAGAGCTTGAGCCCAAGGGACAGAAACACCAGGAGCTTTTTGGTGCCTGAAATAAGACACTCCTAGCCTGAGATGGGACACCCCTAGGTCCTTTTCACCAAGTCTCATCCCATCTCCCATTGTATATAACAGCAAGGGTTCCAAAGAGATGAGGCCCCAAGAGCCAAAGCAATATGTGGCTGCTGAGCCTACAAGGATACCTCTTAGCAAAGGTGAGCCCTTAAACACTATACATAGAGTTCCCAAGTCATTAAAAGCATGTAAGAATTTTATTATTTAAGAATATTTAATATTTATGATGTTGCGTTATTTATTCCACGTCAGCTACTTTAATGACAAAGAAAATAACAACAAACACTACTTGGAGTTTCCTTCAGATGAGGGCTACTTTGACCCTCGGCTCATGGAATGCCAGAGACACTTCAAACTCAGGGTGTGAAATCAGGCTTCCTGGCGTCTCCTGGGGGAATGGAAATGATGCTCAGACACCCATCTCCACAGGCACTCAGAATGCAGACAGGAGCTGCCTCACCTGTCTTCATTGCTATGATGATGAGCACAATAACAGTGCTTAAAATAGGATGATAATCCACAGAAAAACCCAGAAACAGTGAAGAGTTTGAAGAATTCCATGCCACCAACAGGTGACATCCGAAGAAAGTGTCACCACTACTGGCTCCGGAAGGGATCCCAGCACATCTGAACTGGAAGGAAGGACAAAATATGTCCAAGACAGTGGCCAACACTTGCCAGTTAATTTGGTCATAGAATCATACAATGTCCAGAGTTGGAAGGGACCCACAAGGACAATCGAGTCCAGCTCCTGTCCCTGCACAGACAACACCGACATTCACACCATGTGTCTGAGGGCATTGTCAAAATACTCCTTGAATATTGCCAGGTTTGGCGCCATGACCACTTCCCTGGGGACCCTATTCCAGTGCTCCACCACCCCCTGGGTGAAGAACCTTTTCCTAATATCCAACCTAAACCTCCCCTAGCACACCCTCCTGCCATTCCCTTGGGTCCTATAATTGGTTGCCAGAGAGAAGGTATTAGCACCTGCTCCTTCTCCTCAGGAAGAATTGAAAAACATCCTCACAGAAGTAGCCTGTGGCTGCTCCTGTCTAGATGCCTCTTCCCAGCCCAGCTGACACCCGCCATCATGGGGCCCCTTTTTATTGTACAGCATTGAAGAAGTTTGTTATATTTACACTAGTAGTGCAGTGCTCCATAGAAAAATGTAGTCTTGGTGCCACAAACTGTCATCATCTTATAAAGGCTGAACACTCTGGCTGGTCTTCATACCCTTCAAAATGCTTCTGGAGAAAGTGTCACTTGATGGATTCCTCCCCTTCCAAGGAAGAGATTATCCCCCTGCCTGTAGAGTTTGGAAATAAACCAGTAATTCCAGACATGCTCTGGTATTCAACAGCACAGTTCACGCAAGATAAAATTTACACGGCCTGGGAAAAGGACAACTTAAGAACAACAGTCCTTGGAGACATGGAGAAAAGGTGCAAGAAGGATTGATTCAAAAAATGCCAGCAAATAAAGTCTCTAAGACTTGTTTTGGAGTTTAGAAAGCAAGCACCCTTTATCAGGCCTGGGCAACATGAGGTACCGATCTCCATCAATCATGTACAGTGAGACAAGAGCTGGTTACAGAATATATTTCCCGCTTATGTGCATATGTATCAATTTTCCCAGAAATCTTATACATATTCTATTAGTTTCCAAGAACTAATTTAAATGTTATTATGAACTTCACTCCAGTCAAGTCTTTTGCTAATATGGAGCTTTGGAGCCAGCTCTCTGTCTGACCTTGCATTTGACATAGAGAAAGGCTGCAAACAGAGGTGATTACAGAAGAGGAGACATCTGTACAGCACAGATCATGCTTAACACGTTATCATCTCCAAAGAATGAACAGGGCCTGGAAAACTGCTCTGTGAAAGAAAACATGCTATCAGAGGGACATTCTGTCTAACTTTCAAAGAAAAAAATATGATTACCTAGATGAAACTTAACTCTCCTTTAGGTCAAATAAGAAATATTCCACATTTTTGTAACAGTAACTACTTTTTGTATCAGGATGATGACTGCAGTCACTCTCCAGGTGTCTTTGGGTATATGCATGTGGGAGATATGGCTTTTTGTGGCTTATATGATATGGCAGAAAGCTGATGAGGACAGCAATCTCTTTTCAGGTGACAGCCTCCTGCTTTTCTCTCACAGAGCCAGCTTTCCCAAAGTCCTCCTGTCAAGCATGACGTAACATCTGTTGGAATGGGTCCAGAAGAGGGCTACAAATATCTTCATCAATGATATTGACAAGTGAAATCAAGTGCACCTTCAGCAAGTTTGCAGATCACACCAAGCTGAATGGTGCAGTTGCCACAACAGAAGGATAGGATGTCATCCAGAGGGACATGGACAGGATGGACAAGTAGGCCTGTGTGAACCTCGTGAGGTTCAACAAGGTCAAGTGCAAGGTCCTACACCTGCGTTGGGCCAGTCCCTGGGTTCAATACAGGGTGGGGGATGATGTGATTGAGAGCAGCACTGCAGAGAAAGATTTGGGGTGCTGGTCGATGAGAAGCTCGACATGAGCCATCAGTGTGTGCTCGCAGCCCAGAAAGCCAACAGTATCCTGGGTTGCATCAAAAGAAGCGTGGCCAGCAGGGCGAGGGAAGTGATTCTGCCCCTCTATTCCTCTCTTGTGAGACCTCATCTGGAGTATTGTGTCCAGCTCTGGAGTCTCTAACATAAGAAGGATATGAAGCTGTTGGAACAGGTCCAGAGGAGGCTACAAGGATGATCAGAAGGCTGGAGCAACTCCCGTATGAGGACAGGCTGAGAGAGTTGGGGTTGTTCAGCCTGGAGAAGGGCCCAAGGAGACCTTAGAGAGACCTTCCAGTACCTGAAGGGGCTACAGGAAACCTGGGTAGGGACTGTTTACAAAGGCTTGTAGCAATACGATGAAGGACAATCGGTATAAACGGGAAAGGGGCATATTTCGACTAGATAAAAGGAAGAATTTCTTCACAATGACGGTGGTGAGGCACCGGCACAGGTTGCCCAGGGAAGTTGTGGATGCCCCATCCCTGGAGGTGTTCAAGGCCAGGTTGGATGGGGCCTTGGGCAGCCTAGTCTGGTGGGAGGTGTCCCTGCCCTTGGCAGGGGGGTTGGAACTCGCGGGCTTTAAGGTCCCTTCCAAAGCAAACCGTCCTACGACTCGGACTCCAGCACGAACCTCCCGTTGCCAAGACAACCCCTCGAGGCTCTGCCGGGTCCCCCTGTGCGCATGCGCACCACTTCCTGCTCCTCCCCCACCTCCCCGCGCGTCGCTGACGCCACGCGCGCGCTGCCCCGAGCAACGGCCGGAAGTCGCGAGGCCGCCGGGAACCCGGAAGCGGCGGGCGAATAGGAACGAGCTGCACCGCAAAAAAGTAGTTCCGGGGCTAGAGTAGGGGGGGGCGACGACGACAGCGGTCCCGGTTGGCTATTCTGCTGCTGCTGCCGCCGCCCCTGCCACTAGCTGCTCGACGCCAGATAGGAGGTTAAAACCTCGGCCCTGACGACCGTCCTGCGTGGGGAGATGGCGGCGGACAAGGCTGCGGGTGAGTTGCGAGGGGACCGCCGCAGTGACCGCCGCGGGTTCGGGCCGCCTGGTGCGGAGGGATACGCTGCTGGGGGGGTGGGCATTGAGCGCCGTGCGACCCGGGCGGAGAAGAAACGGCAGCGCGCGCGCGTCGCACTCTGCGCTGTTTCCTTCCGCCGAAAAGTAGCGCCCCGTGCGAGGAGCGGTGGGGCCGCGTCCCGGGTGTCACCGGCTGGGGGCGGGGCTCTCCGTGCCTTGCCGAGGGGGCTGAGCTGTGGTAGCCGCCTAGCCGTTCAGGATTCGGTGGGGAGGGCGTTATGGACAACGCTGACGGGGTTGGGGGTCGCCCCGAGTTTAATAAGCGCTGCAGAAGTTGTACTTCTCGGTTGAGTTGTTAAACTGAGGCGTTCGGGAGGTTCGGACGCTTCGTGTTAGTGGTGAGACTCCAGAGCTCAGTCGGGTGTCGTCGGAGTTGCCACTTTGGTTTCAGGGGGTGAATGGGTCTTCCCTAAACTCGGGCCTGAAAAGACACCACGGAGAGAAGTCACCGAGATTAAAAAAATAAATCGTCTAGTAAATAGAAGACAGGCTGAGAGAGCTGGGGTTGTTCAGCCTGGAGAAGAGAAGGCTGTTGGGAGATCTTATAGCGACCTTCCAGTACCTCAGGGGTTACAGAGAAGATGGTCAGGGAGTTTTTACAAGGGCTTACAGCGATAGGATGAGCTTTAAATTGGAGGGGGGAAGATTTAGATCAGGCATTAGGAAGAATTTCTTCACAATGAGGGTGATGAGGCACTGGCACATGTTGCCCAGGGAAGTTGTGGATGCCCCATCCCTGGAGGTGTTCAAGGTCAGGTTGGATGTGGCTTTGGACAGCCTGACCTGGTGGGAGGTGTCCCTTCCCATGGCAAGAGGTTGGAACTGGATGGGCTTTTAAGTTCCCATTCAATGCAAACCATTCAATGATTCTACAGAACACACAAATCACGTAACACACAAAACAAATTGCGAAGCACGGTTGCTGTGTAATTTATTCACGTTGATAAGCGACTGCTCGAACATCGCCCATAAGAAATCTCCTTGTGCAAGATGTGCTCTTTATGGGAAACGTCCTTTTCCTGGATGTCAGTTCAGCGAGGAAAGCCAATGGGATCTACTAGTGTTTTTCATTTTTTTCATCTGGTTTTATGTGGTGGCAGCATTATTTAAATCACCTCAAGCATTTTTTCTCTGGATGTTAAATATGAAACTCCCCAGTATCTGAAAACAATCGTGGGAATAATTAGTCTACCGAGTGATGTGTATTAAATTATCTTGTGTTTATTTGTAAGCACTATAAGCATCTTGAAATTACAAGAAGAAACTGACGTGATTTTTTTCTGTATGGCTTTTGTTGTTGTTCCTGAATGTGTTGAAGAAACTTTTCAGTTGTACTTGATTAAAAGAAAAGTGTATGCCCAAATGGATCAAAGATGTGAGCTGTGGCAAAGTATTATGCATACTTTACTCGTTTGTAGCAGTGAGTTACAAATAACTTTCTGCTGACAAGAGTTTGCTTTTTATTGTAAAGCATTGAAGAAGTCCATTATGTTTATACTAGTAGTGCAGTGCTTCATAGAAAAATGTAGTCTTAGTGCCACAAACTGTCATCATCTTATAAAGGCTGAACACTCTGGCTGGTCTTCATACCCTTCAAAATGCTTCTAGAGCAAGAATCATGTGATAGGTTCCTCCCCTTCCAAGGAAGAGATTATCCCCCTGCCTGTAGAGTTTAGAAATTAACCCATAATTCCAGAGATGCTCTGGTATTCAACAGCGCAGTTCATGCAAAATATAATTTACAGGGCCTGGGAAAAGGACATCTTAAGAACAACAGTCCTTGGAGATATGGAGAACAGGTACAGGAAGGATAATGACTGCGGTCACTCTCCAGGTGTCTTAGGGTATGTGTATGGGGAAGATATGGCTTCTTGTAGCAGAAAGCCAATGAGGAGAGCAATCTCCCTTTTCGGTGACAGTCTTATGCTTTTCCTTTTCTCCTCTTGTAGAGTTAGTTTTCCCAAAGTTCTGCTGTACTAGGGTTACTTTCACTAGCATATTCTGAAAGGCGTGCTAACCAAGTACAGCAGGTGACATTACTGTTATCATGAAAGTTTGAGGAGAAAATGAGTTTTCTTATTCACTGCTGTTCTAGAGATGCTTGGAGGGCGATGGCTTTCTTTTCAGCTGCGCAACCGCGAGATTTAGAGCAGGAACCAGATCTATCCTATATTTAGCTTGAAGGAGAGGTGCTTCTTGTTCCTTTCCTCTTTTGCTGCAGAAAACCTTGGTTCATCAAAAATTTTCTGAGTTTTCTGCAGTTTAATTTTCTCTCTTGCCTTTCCATTTCAAAGTAAAGGCAGTGCAAGTGGTGTTGATCAGTGCCTTAAGCACAGCCATATTTTGTAGCATGCAGTTTTGTAGCCGGTGGAGGACCCCATCCCTTCCCAGTACTGAAAGGGACCAATCATTAATTTTGTCTAAAATACAGTGGGTTACTTTGTAACTGGAAGGTGTAAGATTGTTGAGACTTCAAAATCTCAACTTCCTTGGCATCTGGATGCAGTATGAAAGTCACAACCAAGTATTTACAGTTCTTGCTCAAATGTGTTATTGCACAGGGCAATAGAAGGGATCTCGCTGTCTTCCCAGCAAGAAGCACAAACTATGAATAGATTACTAAGTCCACCTTATTCCTGCTGTGGATGTTAACTGATGAATCTTCCCAGGTTTGGTTGCCCTGCAATATTGCTGTTTGTCTTATATTTGTTAATTTTGATAGTCAGCAGCAGGTGATCTTGATGTATTTGTGATAATGGGGAGTAGATTTTGCAGTGGAGCTCACAGATAAGTGTTTTCAGTTGTTCGAAGTGAAAATAAAATTAGCAGAGTTTGCATTACATCTCTGAATTCTAGAGAAAAGGAGGAAGACATTGAATTTATAAAGCCTGCCTAGCCTATTAAGATGTCAAAATGTAGGTCAGAGCAAAGCTTCCACTGGGAAAGTCAAGAAATAATTTTCTGCAAAAGTAGAAACCATTGCTGGCTTATAAAGTCTCAAAAGTTTCAAAAGCATTACGTGATTTTTATATGCTCTAGCACATGAGTTAATTCCTCTGGAAATAAGCTGTCTGGTGTGGTGGTTGTGTGGTGTTTTGGGTTGGTGGTTTGTGTGGTTTTTTTCTGTTGAGTTGTGTTCTGTACAAGGAATGGTTTGGTGGGATTTCTTTCAGCTTCCTTGGCATGGAATGTGTCTGCTGTTTTTCATGCAACTTCGCTGAATTGGTAGTTACATAATGATAAAAGAGTACAGTGTACTCTTTTTGAAAAACATGCTCAATAGTGACTGAAAGGTAAAACATAAGGGATTCTACGTAAAAGAAACTGAAGCTGGCTGAAACTTTATTATATTGCTATATAGAAGCTCAAAGGGGGCAATATCATAATTGCTACATGCTGTTCTTATCTTAATCTGGAAAAGGATATAGTAGAGATGGAGAAGATTCTGGGGAAAAAACACGTGAGGAAGATGCAGAATAAACTGTGCCTGTTCACCTTGGAAGAGAGTTGATTCAAAGAAAGATCTGTAAGATCAGAAATAAGGCTGAAAAAGTGAATAGGCAGCATTTACTTGTGTCTTGCAGTATAATCACTAGATAGCATTTGATGGAGTGTGTTGGAGAGCATAGAATTATAGAGAGTTTTTAAATAACATATTATGTCTGACAGTGATTATTAACCATTTTATATAAATAGTTTGATTGCAGCCTCCTAGGATTTAGGGATGTTTATCCTTCCAAAGCAGGGAGCTGAGTGGGGTGTTTGCTGTTTTCTGTTGTTTGCTAAAGCATCCCTTGTTTGTTGTTTAGGAAGCAGCATACTGGATGTATGGTTGTTTCATCTAACCCAACCCAGTGTGTTATTTATTTTGTGATACGTGGCCTTCACTGCTCATTTTTTTGTGCAAGGAGAGACAAGACTAGCATATGGTTGCAGCTTTAAAGAGAAATCTAAAATGTGTGCATTGTGAGTTAATTTGCAGGACTTTGGTTATTAATTGAGCACAGTAATTTAGCAGAGGTTATTACATTTACATTTTCTGGAGAGCGGTTCACTAGGAATATAGGATAACTTGAGATATTCTAGTGTAGCAGGGAGACAGTGCTGCAGTTATCTGGGAAATTACCTGTTCAGGCAGGAGGATCTGGAGAACTGGAAGAAACAAACTTTTTAAGCCGAATAGCTGTCATCACATTTGTAAACTTTCTTACAACTTTCTGTCCACTTTACAGATCAAAATTCTGAGAAACATGAAGGAGCAGGTACTTCTGGGATTACTGATCAGGAAAAGGAATTGTCAAGCAATGCATTACAAGCTTTTCTGGTAAGACAAAGCCGAACTGAGCCTTCTAATTTACTACATAACTGCTAAATGGGCTTATATCATTATTTTCCCTGTTTGCTTCGCACAGCTGCAAATGTGTTAACAGGTTATTATATCAAAAGTAGCGCTAGTTGTGTTACAAAGCCAGCATGTGCACTTTCTGTCTGCTATGATGTATGAAGACTGAAGGGGATACTTCAGTGAGGTGGGCAGGAGTGTGTTTAATCTTGCTTCTCAAAATTTGATAGCCTTAAAATCTGCATAATGAATTAATTAGGAAAAGCAGACTGCTTCTGTATCAGCCTTGGAAATGCATGATTTCTCTGAAGAATTAATCTCTTCAAGCTAAAAATGTTGCTTTAGAAGGTTTAAAGGAATCGCATGTATTCAAGAAACAGCAACCGAACAACTCTTTCATATTCACATCTTGCTGTGTTCTTTCACAAAAAGCATTGTATGATGTTCTGTCTCTTTACATTAAAACATTCTTCAACAGAACACTTGCAGGCAACGTCTGTACCTCCACCTACACAATGCCTTACTTAATTCAGTTTTGGAATAGATTGGTTTAAATAGATCAGGGGAAGAAATTAAATACTGTCTTTTGAGGTTCCTGCTTGCATGTTTTGCTCTTTAATTTTGCCTGGAATGTTGTGCATGTAGTTGGTCCTTTAGCTGGCTACAGCTGATGTTCGCTGATGTTTTCTTGAGTGTGTTCTTGCTCAGTTAATCTTTTTCAATAACTTTTTGCTCATGTCATTTGATCCTGTGAACTGAAGGCACAGGAAAGGGTCATCTGTTTTCCACCTTGCCCACATAAAATACTTTTGAACTGTTGCTGACTTCATCTTTAGTTTTATACTGGTCAGTGTATCTTATTTATCTCATTATTTTTTTTCTTCCTTTAAGAATTCTCTAAGTTCATGGAATTGTGAGGTGGTGACAGTGTTGGAAAAAGGTGGATGTTCTCTACGCTAACAACAGATGTCAACAGAATTACTCTGATGCCTTGCTTGCCAATTTTCCTTGCTATTGAGTGGCTGTAAATAGCTTTGCAGACTGCCTTGCGTGCTGCTTCATCATATTGCATTTCCAATTTCAGTTGTGATAGAAGTAATATGAAATACTATATTATATTCTAGATCATGTCTAGTAGAGTACAGAACTGTTGGGTGAGGAAAAACATCACAAAATAAGCTGAGCATCTAAGAGTTAAAGGTTTTTAGTCCAGTTGTGGTTAGAAACTTTTTGTTGCTGTGATCTGAAATCTGCTCCTGTTGAAGGGAAGCTCAGAGTGTGAAACATGAAGAAAATCATTGGGAGATGAACTGTGTTAATTGAAGAGCATGTGTTTATGCAGGTGATCACTAAACAATCCATGTTGTTGATACTTAAGAGTTGTGAAAATACAATGTGTCAATGTTCTGCTACATTTCTGTGTATATTGAGTGTGCTTCCACAGGAGGCTGAAGAGTTGCTGAGGACTGGGCTTGCTCTATTGCGAGTAGCTGCAGAATGGCAACTTTAAAGGGAAGAGCAGAAGGACCACAGGACCTTTCTCTGTTGTAATTCTTCCCCGAATAGAGAAAGTTAGGCAGGAGCCTAGGAGAAGCTCCATGGAGCAGCACATTAAAAGGAGGAGGAAGTGGAAAGTGGTTGTGGTATCCAAGAGCATAGCTCTTGATTGTGAAGCATCCACAAAGATGGAAATGAACCAGACTGAATAGGTTGGAAGCAGCCCTGATACAGAAGGGGTGAAGGTGATTATTTTTGTACCAAAATTGTACAGTAAAGAGTGAAGGATCATTTAGGCTTAACATAGCTGAAAGACTCTGGAGTTCTTTCATTCCTCAATGCTGCTAAATTCTTCCTGCAGAAACACAGAGAAGATTAAAAATGAAAACAGAAAGAGGTGAGCCATTCTGAAGTCCTTGCCTGTTCCTAAGGTCAAAGAAAAGACTTTCTTTATTAAATCACACCCTGGAGGAGCATCATGCTTTGGTCCTAGTTTCTGTTTAGGTGTGCCTACTCTACTGAATACTTCATTCAACACCTAAAACTTGTAAAAATATTGTTTAAACTTGTACTGAGAAAGTGATACTCTCTTTTTCCAGCCTGTCTTAAGCTGACTTTTACAGACTAAACTGTAACTTGCATTCTCTCCAGATGAAGTGAAGAATGAACATAAAATGATGGACTAGAACTTATGTAAGCAACTATAGTCAGTGTACATGTGATAGGGAAAGATTATGAAAACTGAGGAAATAAAGAATCTTGAAACTCAAAATAATATGAAGGGAAATCAGAATAATGCTTTACATTGAAACATCTGTTTTATGGTAATTGACTATTCCATTTGTCCTGCCTCTTCAGAATTCTTTTTGAAGTTTGGATATGACCTCAACTTATAGATTTACTTCTTATACTTAATTCTTTATGCAAGTTAATATGTATGTGTGTAGAAGTTTAGTTGGCTTCACTTGGCCTTAATAGAGGAAATACTATGCTCTCTAAACTTAGAAGCTACTTTCATTAAAACTTAGTCTCTGGCTAGTTTAAACTTTGTAACATCTAATGGATGTTTCTGGTATACTTGCAATTTCCAGGCTGGAAACTATGATGCTTGTTTACAACACCTCAATACTCTTCAAGACATAAACAAAGATGACTACAAAATTACTTTGAATACTGCTGTTGCAGAGTTCTGTAAGAGTAACCAGACTACAACAGACAATTTGAGACAAACCCTCAACCAGCTGAAGAACCAGGTAATGCAAACAAACTGATGTAGTACTTGATTTTGAGTACTATTAATGGTGGGGAGATCTTCCAGTGAAATAGGAATAAAACTTTTGCCACTTGTCCCCTACATTTAATAAAGGAATAAAAAGGTAACATTGCTTTTAAACCTCTCAGTCTGTTTAATAATTTAGGACGCTGTTTTTATATTATTTGTTATTGTTGAAATTGATCTGAAACTGAAACATTTCAGGGATTATAGAAGGACCTGCTATATTCTTTGAATAGAAAGGTCCTTAATCTGAAATACTTTGTGAAATAAAAAGTAGTGAAAATGTTACTTTACTACTCGGTTGATGGCTTTCTGTTTCATTGCCATTTTTTTTCTGCATTTACGTTGAACAACAAAGTTTGTTAGCTTATAATTTACTAACCTCACTTTAGACAGATTAATACCTTCGGATTATTTTCTTTTAAGTATTTGACACTTTACCATATTATAGGTGTTGAAAGCTTAATGAAACGAGGGGAGGTTTTTTTTCAGGTTCACTCTGCTGTTGAAGAAATGGATGGTTTAGATGATGTTGAAAATAGTATGCTGTACTACAATCAAGCTGTTATTTTGTATCATCTGCGTCAGTACACTGAAGCTATATCAGTTGGGGAGAAGCTGTACCAGTTTATAGAGCCTTTTGGTATGTAGAAAGAAGAGTTTTGTTCTTGCAATAACTATGGAAGGATCACTTGTTCTTTCTAGCTATCAGACGTGTGATTTGTAAATTGCCTAATATGATTCTGAAAATACAGATAGGCTGTGGAGTGAAGAATGTTTTGCTTTTATCAAGGAAAACGATTGAATTGGGGGGGACGTACCTCAGAGATGTTTAACAGACAAATATTTAAAAAAATTAAATGGATTTTTGACAACTTTAAGAGATATTTATGTAAATAATGTGTATAAGCTAATTAAAATATTTAAAATCTAGTATTTTGAGTCATCATACAACTTCGTGGATGGGTGTATATGTCAGGACATTCATGCTTTTAAATACCTGCATATTCTATGTGCTTATATCTGAATATAAAGTCCCCAGCTTCTATGAGCTATGGCACCCTCTACAGTGGAATTGCCATACTTGTATGAAATAACTTCATAATCCTCATTGAATTTTAGAGGTGGCAAGGCTGAACAATATATATGTGTATCTCGATAAATTAAGTAAATGCTCCTGTGTTTCACCTCCAAATTTCCTCCAAATTCACCTCCAAATTTCACCACCATCTAAGCAGATGTTTATCTGCTTATCTGCTTAGACCATTTCTCAAAATCTACAAACACGAATATAGGTCTTTAGTCTGTGCTTTTGTGCTGATGCTCTTTGAATTGCCTTTTTTTTCAGTATATGTACTTACCTACATTGTGTAGATGTTTGCATTTTTTTCTTATGTAATATATTGATTTTTCTCAGTGTGGCATAGATGCACTTGGTAGTATTTTTTTTCTTCAGTCATATTTGAAAGGATTGGTATTAGAGCTGTAAAATAATTTTTACTACTTCACTTTATACAGAAGAGAAGTTTGCCCAGGCTGTATGCTTCTTGCTTGTAGACTTATACCTGCTGACTTACCAAGCTGAGAAAGCCTTGCATCTGCTTGCTGTTCTGGAAAAGATGATTTCACAGGGCAACAATAACAGCAAGAATGGGAAAAATGATGTAAGTTTAACATCTCATTAATGCCACCAAATCTTTATCAGAAGTATGGTTTAATTCAGTCCAGAATTGCTCTTTTAAAATATTTTTTAATTATGAAACTATGTTAGATGACCTGTAACTTCAGACAACAACTTATGCAGGTTGTAACTGAGTTTATTCAGTAACTGTTTATATCCTCTTTCACCCTTTTCTTTTACTCGCAGAGTAAAAGAAATGTGTTTCTTAGGTCAGAGATATGCATTGGAAAGACAATTGTCTTCAGGGTCAAAAATACAGTTTTATTGTTTTTCTTGGTTTATGACCATATAAGACTATAAGTTTGAAAAGGAAATCGATGTCAGAGGGGAATTGCAATTACGTACCACAGCATGGGTTATCAAGCATCTTTTTCGCATGGTATCTTAAAGTATGTCTCATACTTGGAAATGAAATCTTTTGTATGTGTCTCGTGGAAAAAATCAGCAAAATAAGTAGTGGCTTGACAGTGAAAAGAGGACACTTCAGTCTTTTCTTGTTGCTGGAATGTCATACTTGAGATGAAACATTTTATCTTTAAGTATATATTAATTCTACTGGAGAAAATATTAGAGAGAGAGACTCTAGAATGTGCGTATCACCTTTCTGGGTAAGAGAATTCTTAAAATAACTCAACCACAGAGTGGCATAGCATAACGCTAATGTTAATATAGAATTCTGCGGTTTGTTGGCTGCTGTGGTTGTTCTTGGATTTTGATTGTTAAGCTCAAGTCACAGTATTTAGTGAGATATGTATTTTTTGACTATTAAATACTGATTTTTCTTCTTCGTGTAAGATTGATAGAAATAGCTTTATGAAAGAGTCTGTAAACTGAATTTAAAAGATGACTAATAGTAACACTTCTTTTTGTTTGACAGTCGGGTAATAATACAAATAAAGATTCTTCAAATCAAAAAGCTGAAAGCGGGGCTTTAATAGAAGTTGCTAAATCAAAGATACATCAGGTAAGTGTCTATGTATTATTTATACAAGAACATCAGTTCAAGGTTTTCTTAAAATCGAGTGTCATCTACTTCCAATCTAGTTCAGCATGAATTGTGATGCTATATTCTTGAATTCCACATTGTAAAACGAATGAATCAATTTAACTTTCTTTTCTGTAAGATCCATGTACAGGAAAAACTGACCTAACACTAAAAAAAACCAAACCCAATTTCAATCCCTGAAGCTTATCATGTTGGTTTGGTTTTTTTTTTTTTAACTGCAGTGAGCTACACTGACTCTGTATTTTCAAACCTACAACAGTGTAAATCAGCTGAGGTTTTATTTTATGGTACTGTTATGTGAAAAACCATGTGAAATAACAAAATGCTTCTCTATCAGCTTTCACTTACTGATGTTTTCAGTTAGTGGGTAAATGTCTAGGATTAAGAGGTTTATATTATTTAGTTTGTTATTGTAAGTGCTAGTATCTGTGTTTAAACATAGAGAATCTGTTGACTGTTGAACAAAACGTGCATCTGCTTACTGTAGATACGAAACCTATGAACTTATGGTTGAAAGTCTGAATAGAATTTATTTTTTAGGAAAGCTTTTTACTGCCTATTTTAAGGTGTATATGAAAGATTCTGTAATAAATCTCTAGATATGGTTGATCTTGCAAACTTGCACAAGTTATTGTTTCTACTTTTAAAAATCTAATTTTTTAACAGTATAAGGTGAGAGCCTATATCCAGATGAAGTCACTAAAGGCCTGCAAAAGGGAGATCAAGTCTGTTATGAATACAGCTGGGAATGTAAGTCTTCTTAAGGCTGTTGTTTTTTTCTGATCTAGATCTGTTGTCTGTCTTAAAACTGAATTGGCTAACTTTCTTTACAAAGAAAGATCTTATTGAGTATGGATGTCTGAAATAATGGTTGTCAGTGGGGTTTGTAATCTCTTTTCTGCAAATATAATTATGGCAGAATTTTCTTATTTGTGCTGGTTTCAGGTGCTCAGAATAAATGCACTTGATTGTTAATGATACCAAAATGACAGTGAAATGCTATATAATAAACAAGTTCAGATTGCTTTATAACATAAGCAGTGCAAAGCAAGTTTTAATTCACTATAAATGTTGCAGATGTCCAAACTTCACCGGTTCATAAGATTAATTCTGGGATATTCAGGTTTGGTTGGGTTTTTTTTGGAGGCTTACCTCTTGCTAGAAAGCAGTTTCTTTTTTCACGTAGAAGTTCTCAACTCAGTATTATGTCCACCATCCTACATAAATTCTACATTAACTGAGGAGCAGGGAATAGGAGGAGAGTGCTTCCCTTTTTGTTGCCAATCTCAACAGCTGCTAGTTCAACAGAAAACCTTCTGGATTATGAAGTCTCTCTTGGCAGACAAGGAAGATCACAGCCCAGGAGGAAGTCTATTGAACTCTGCTAGAAGGGAAGCATGGAGAGGAGTGTACTAGACGATAGGTTGGAGAAAGATCCTCTTAAACAAAAAGGAGATCCTCTGTGTTTAGCCAATGCCATGACAGAGTTCTCTCGAATAATGTTGTGTGTTAGAGCAGCAACAAAGAGTGTGCATAGTTTTGTAGTTTGGAGGAAGTGAGTGTAGATTGTGCTCAATGAGGAGGAAATGCTACTCGGTGAAAGTATTAATGCCTAAGCCCATGTATTTTTAAAATGGAGGCAGAGCCAATGTATTTGTGGAGTGTTTTAATGCTAGCAGTAGAAATTATAAAATGAGATAATTAATTATTGGTTTCTCCTTCACAGTCAGCTCCTTCTCTCTTTCTTAAAAGCAATTTTGAATATTTGAGGGGCAATTATCGTAAGGCGGTGAAACTTCTAAACAGTGCAAACATTGCTGAACATCCAGGCTTCATGAAAACAGGTAAAATAGAAAACCTTCATCCTGCAAGTACATAAATGCGTAGTATAATAGAACTACTTGTTAATATTAATTTTAAACATGTTAATGATTTTAAACATGTTACTTAAGGGAGTAGGCCCTGAGTGTCATGGGTTTATTCTCTGGATGTTTTTATCTTTCTTGCTGTGCTCCTTCATGTAACACTATTGTGTTTTTCATTGAACATTCTTGCAGACAGTGTGGTGGTTGTCTAAGAAAATGGATTTGTGAAGGTGTAAATGTAGCATTTACAAGGCTTATATGTGGACCTCTAAATCAAGACATGAAGGCAACATACTACATCTAAAATAAAATTTCAGATTGTACTGAGAGGAGGCAATAGCAGTTCCAGTGATTATTGTGGGGGAAATGCAAGTGTTTAATGAGCTGTTAAGGTTTTACTTTCGTTCTAAGTTACCTTTATATCTAGAAGGTGTGTATGTATAAATATATACAATATGTATATATACATACATACAGTCACTGTATATAGTATTGTTTAAATATATTTGAGATTTTAGTTGACTCTTTAAAATATCAGCTGAAAAATCCAGAGAGAAAGCTGTCTTGTGTCAGTAGAAAGCTAGGATTAGCACTGTAAAACTACTCAGTTTCTGTACCAATTTGTTCGGTGCTGGGTTTGTGATGGTACTCTTTCTTGTGATGCATGATCTTTTGTCTAGTAGGTATTGCTGGGTAGATTGCAGTTAGGTGATAGAAGTCACAAGTCCAGCTGGTGCTGGAAATCACAAAACTGAGTAAATTTTGTAAACTTTTTTATTTACACGTAAATGTTATGGAAAACACTAAAAATATTTGCCATAATGCTCAATCTGGCATATTTAGAATTTACTGTGACTTATCTTTTTGTAGTTTCTATGTTCTTTTTATGCCTTAATGCTTTCTGGAATCTTTTATTTTCATATAACATTTTTGCACAGTAGAATGTTCAATTAATAGTCTTAGGTTACAGTTAAAATAATATATAGTTAATTTGTTAATGATTTGTTTCTTGGCTTTTTGAATTTTTATTTTTTTTTTTTTATCAATGGTAAAAAGTTTCAATTACCAGGAGATAGGTCAAAAGTTTAATTTTTCTGTCCTTTATTATTTAGGAGCCTCTTACAGTGTTACCTGAATATGATGCATTTAGGAAGGAGAATACATTTTCTACTTGTATGGTTAGGTTTATTTATTTGTTTGTTTCTTAGGGAGGTAACAGAAGTAGAGAATTTCGTAGAATCAGAGACTGGTTTGGGTTGGAGGGACCTTAAAGCCCATCTAGTTCCAACCCCCCTGCCATGAGCAGGGACACTTTCCACTAGATCAGGTTGCTCAAAGCCCTGTCCAACCTGGCCTTAAATACCTCACGGGATGGAGCATTCTAGGCAAGTGCTTGTATGCTAAATGCTATGAAAACCTTCAGGTGAACTTCAACTTGCAGTCTGTCAATTTGCCTTTATACCTGTCTCTCTTAGAATGTGGTGCATAAGATCTAGAAATCCATGGCTGCTTATATATAGGTCATTTCAGGTCAACTGTCCAAGAGAACTGCAATGGTGTACAGAAATGTAGGTTATTAAAATGCTTGTGAGGCAAGGAGGTAATTGCATAATCCATGAACATCTCACTGAAGAACATGTTTAATGAACTACCATCATATTCTATATGCTGACCTGTTAGAGAGTGGTTGGGAGTATTTGATGGACTCAGTCACACATTTCAGTTTACAAAAACAGTCTCTTGCTGTTCTCTCAGGTGAATGCCTAAGGTGTATGTTCTGGAACAATCTTGGCTGCATCCACTTTGCAATGGGAAAGCACAATTTAGGAATCTTTTACTTTAAAAAAGCCTTGCAAGAAAATGATAATGCATGTGCACAGCTAGGAACGGGCAGCTCAGATCCAGGTAAGACTTTTAAGAGGTGAAAATAGATGGTGGAAGAGGGGTTGATGAATCAAGAAAATAGAGGATAGACGCTTTCAGTAATTATGAGCAAAATTCCTGTTCCATCTCTTCGCAGAGGACAGGATAAGGAGGGTGAGAATTTTTATTGTAACTTGATTTCAGAATATAGTTGCTGTTGACAGAAATAAATGATGGCAATGAAATATGTTCTTTTTTTTGCTGTTTTCTTTGATGTGCTGTTGGCCTGAGGCAATTGCTTCTCTCTTGCTTATAGTCTTTGACCATCATTCAGGGAGCTACCACAAAATAAAGTTTCTGTCACCTGTTATGCATCATTAGAGATGTTATGGTCCTGCTGATGGTAGGTAGAATCATCAGGACTTGAAGGATCAGCAGGGGTGGTCGGTTGGTTTTATTTCTGCTTGGAAGATGTAGAAAATGTGGAGTGCAATACCATTAAGTTAGCATTTGGAAGATGATGTATATCTCAAACTTTCTTACTGAACAATTCCCAGACTTGTATGGGAAACCTTCATCTGTTGTTTAGTTCTATGGTTGGTTTTATCCATGTGCTTCTGTTGTAAGTATACAAAAGGCAAGAAAATAAACATTCTAGTAAGTTCTCTTGCTTTGATTATTAATACTGAAGGGTTTTTTTCCCCTCTTCCAAGTAAATGATTTCATGATGAAGTGATAATTGTTTTATTTCTTGTTTTCTTTAAAATCGTTTCTTTAAGATCTTCGGGACCGTTAGGGTTATGCATTTTACCGGCTTCCCTGTTCCCCCCCTGGCCCTGTAGGGAGATGCAGTCTTCAAGAGTAGGTGTTTTATGCTTGTTAACAGCAAAGTGTTCTGGAATTATATGAGTAACAAAGTTGTGATTTCTCACAAATCTGGAATTCAGTATCGTTATATAATATTTAGCTCAAGTGACAAGGAACACACATGGTAAGCATTTAATGTGCTTCAACCTTTACTGAGAACACAATTAATTTGACTTTGGTATTGGCTTTGACATGGAAAGAATTTATTTACAGAGGGAGGATAGTGAATTTCTGTGATGAAAGGGGGGTTGGTAATTTTTGGGTGTTTCCCACAGCTTCCCTTCTCCTGCCAGAGTTATATTTTCTGCTCTCCTGAGCTGCACATCCAATATGATGTAATCCTTTTCTGCAGGTAAAAAATTTTCAGGGAGACCCATGTGTACACTACTGACTAACAAACGGTATGAGTTGCTCTACAACTGTGGTATTCAGCTCTTGCACATTGGGAGGCCCTTAGCTGCCTTTGAATGCCTGATTGAGGCAGTCCAGGTTTATCACTCAAACCCTCGTCTTTGGCTGAGAATAGCGGAATGCTGTATTGCTGCCAACAAAGGGGTGAGTAGATTTACAGATTCCTTATTTTGGTTGTAGTTATGAAATACATGTGATCACAGAAGAGAAGAAATAATACATGAACTTGAACTATGTACATTAAAGGCCTGATGTTGCAACACCATTATGTAAGTCTAGATTAATTATTCTTGTGTATATGCATATTTGTGGGTTTAATCTGAAGCTGCAACAGGTGGAAAAAAACCACCATAAAAACAGAGTTTTGAGACCCCGTGTTTAATTGACTTCTCTGAGATCAGAAGAATTTGAGTAGGCTACACAACGTATTGGCCTGAGATGAAATAAAATTACATAAGTGGCTATTTAGAGCTGCTTTTCTATGAAACTACAAATTTTTTGCTGGTGAGACTGATTGAGCATGATTTTGTGTTGGCAATTTACCCTCACACTGCTTTGGCGTTCCAACTCATAATGTGAATGGGTAATCCTGAAGTGGTTTGAAGAACAATAGGTTTCTCAGAGTCATCTGATGGTTTACCTTGCTTTGTCTTGAAATAGTTTTAGAAATAAACCTAAAAATATTATTATTAGGAAATAAGCTTGTATTATTCTCTAATGAGGCACCACTTTATACCAGGAAGCAATGTGTTCTTTCTGTAGTGAATACTCTCTACTTAAAATGTAGATAGTAACTTTAGAAGTTTGGCTGACTACTTATGGATATTTTGATGCCTCAGCTTTCCTCACTATAATTTCATATTGGTTGCAAAATCTTGGGGTTTATTTTTATATATGGGTATATATTTATAGATGGATAAACCCCATGGAAACCAATCTATGCTATACATTGAAAACAAACGGCAACAACAAAACAACCCTAAAAGTAATAATATCCTTTTTTTGTATGAACGGAAAAACCGACTTGCTCAAGATCTTTTCTCTGTACTAAGCTCTATACTTCCAAGAATTTCTGTTCCTGGATTTCAGAAATAACAAGGTGAGATTGGAGTCAGTGACCATTTATAGTATTCCAAGGAAGGAAAATTTTTGTAGCTGTTCTTAGAGGTTTGATACTCACTTTCAAGCTTGATGCACCGAAACAACTTTAAGTAGGATTCTGCTTAAAAGGATAGTATTTAGCTGTCTGGAAGAAGGAGAGAGACCCTCGTGGGACACTTCATTTATCACAGGTTAGCCAAAGCAGTAGATCATTTCAGGTTCCTGAAGCCTAGCTTGCTTCTTCCTACAGTTGTGATGTGTTATATGTGAGGGAACTTGAATTTAGGTCACAAAACCAGGTTGCTGTTACCTGAATTTGTAATCTTAAGAGAAAAAAATTAACTTTGGATGCTGGTAATACTAAAGACAAAGGAGAAGTGTCTTTGAATTATGAGATAGATTTGCAACGTGTCAAGTGAGGCCCTTTATAAAATCAATAATGTGTTTAATTTGGCCTTTTAACTCAATTTGCAATAATAGTCCCTTATGTCGAAGTATGGATTCATATTTATGCTCTGAACACCATACAGAAAAGTATCTTAATTTTCACCAGCTTTAGTATTTTAGTTTATAAAATGTAAGTGAAAGAAGATTCCCAGAACACTCCCTTTCTGCAGTTTAACAAACTTTTCTGAAATAAGTGCTTCATGTATAAATTCATGGTATGTATTGTGACCGTAAATGCCATTATGACATCAATATTCACAATAGATTCTGATAAATTTTCTAAAAAGTGATAGCTATTTAAAATCTAGGGTAACTTTTTCCTTAAAACTGTGGCTCTTCATCACTAACTTTACTTACCAAAAAGTTAAGATGCCTCATGGCAGAACAAACAAACAGCAGTAAATGAGGTGTAGACATAATTCTTGGGCTGACAGCTAGGGTGCTCTAAGTTCGTTTGACCTCCAGACTGTCTGCATACTCAAAAATCTGTTAAATGAGTTAATTTAATTCAACTTTGCATATGCTGTAGTTCAGTTTCATGCTCCCCCATGGAATGGTTTGAGCAGCTTTTTCAGAGAGCATTTTGAATGCTGGGTGAGCAGAGAGAGAAGATGGCAGGTGTTACAGTGCCAATTCTGAATGCTATTTAACTGATCATATGATTTCTTTTTAGATATCCTGGCAGCTCTTTTAATACTACGGGGTTCATTGTTCTTTTGCTTTCAAAACAGGCAAGAGCAAGAAACTAGGTCAGTAGGCTATCAGACAAGCTGTCAGAACTAATCTGTAGTTACACTGCATGCAGTAAAATCCCTCTGCAACAAAGACAATAGAAGGTGCCTGATACTTCATGGTACTTAAAATTTAAAACTGTCCCCATATAATCTATTAATTTTTACATTTTAGCAGAGTTCAAAGTCTTCTTCCAGCTTTCTCATGTTCTGTCAAGCTCTCATTCAAAAGCCTTTAATTCTTTTTATTTTTTCTTTTTAGACATCAGAACAAGAGACCAAAGGTCTTCCCAGCAAAAAGGGAATTGTGCAATCTATAGTAGGTCAAGGCTATCACCGTAAGATAGTCCTTGCATCTCAGTCCATACAGAATGTTGTTTATAAGTAAGTATCTTTTCCTTGGGCTCGTTTGTTTTATTGTAACTTTGTTAAGGTCATGTATCTGTTTACCAAGAGTTTTTAAAACTCACAGAATAAATGTTCATTTTGGAATTTTCAGTGTAATGATGAGAGAGGCATGCTAAAATAAAATACTTGCCGAGTCCCACTTAAACATCATTTGGATGCTTCCTCTATGATGGCCAGCAGAGGGCTTAACTGATTGTTCATTAAAGTTAAGATGTCCATTAAAACTTAAAATTGATTTATCTGAAATATTTCCTGTTATCTAAATCTGTCTTCTTTCTCTCACTTTGGAAAAGAAAAAAAAATCAAACCGTTTTCAGTAGTCCACTTTAGAAAAATGCGGGAAGATTCTAATTGTTCTGTCATAAAACTTAAGGAAGTGAAATAAAAATCAAGCAGAACTTCTTGTAATTATGTAATTGAATCTGCCCACTCTATTTGGGCATAGTGATGTAGTTTTCCTATGCAAGAAAAGCAAGATACAGAAGTCTTCATAAGTTAAATCTGTAGTATTAAAACATTATTTAACTTTTTAGGATATTTTTTCCTCTGCTTTCAGATTTTTCTGGAGCTTTGCTTTTATTTTTCTTATTTAGTAGGCTTGCTACTCACTGGCTAACTTCTGTGTCTCTTTAAGTGATGGGCAGTCCTCTGCTATACCTGTAGCCAGTATGGAATTTGCAGCGATTTGCTTAAGAAATGCTTTGCTGCTACTGCCAGAAGATCAGCAGGAGCCAAAGCAGGAAAATGGATCTAAAACTAGTAATCAGCTGGGAGGAAATGCAGAAAACAGTGAAAGCAGTGAAGCATGCAGGTAAACAGAATTGCATATAAGCCTTTCTTTTTGTCCAAAGGAACTCTGCTGTCAGTCTGTCTGCTACATATCCTATTTGGCCAGCATCAAAAATAAGATATTTGTAAATGCGCTTAGCAGTGTTGAAATATCCAAATAAATTGGTTAGCTTCTTGTTGTTTTTGTTGCCAGTATGTTAAGTTAAGAATAAAACACTGAGTTGATTCCTACCATTCCTAACAATCTTAATAAATTAGGCAGTGACATTCTTTTTTTCACTGACCACCCTATTTTCTGTGCTGCAAATGCTGTGTTTTCCCACACCCTCCCACAGTGATTATTGGTATTTCTCTAATTGTAAGTGAAGTCTCACATCTTACAGTGACTTAGTGTGTATGTGCATGTGCACCATGTACTTGATTCGATATAGAGATGTCTAGTGATTCAGTTGTAAACATTTCCCCATGATCAGGTTTGACATTCATCAGCCCTGCTATGCTTTGTTGTCTATTTTAGAGTAGAAATGGGAAAACTAGATTTAGAAGATAAGTAGGAAAACAGCATGGAGCTATTGCTTAATAAATAGCATTTTACAAAAAAGAGTTTAAGAAAAATCTTTTTTTTTAAAGCTTCCGAAAAAGTAACTTGTAGACAATGTATGCCAAATATGAAGTAGCAAGGATGTGGTTTAACTTTTTGCATTGATACTGTTGTGTTCCAAATTTCCTTTTGAAGAGTAGCTTTGACCATAGCCTGTGCCTTCATAAATGACCATTTTGAGAAGAATTAGAATAACTAATCTAAAAAAAGTAACTGTGTTGGACTTGCACTGTTTAGAGTAATGAAAAAAACATGATTTTTTTGTCAGAGCCAAGTACAGATAAATTTTAAGATCAGATCAATTTGTCAGGATTGACGGCACATAGTGTCTTGCATAGGCACAAGTTGCATTCCCATATATTCTGAGGTTCCCTGGGGTGTCCTAGGGCTGGGAGTCAGTGCCTGCAACTGCTACAACAATATTTGAAGGCTGTTCTCTGTCCTCTCCCTTTTTCCCCCAATGACAGACTTTCCTGTCAAGTGACCAAATTACTAAAAGTTTGGGAGTTTTTTGTGTTTTCTTTTTTGATACTGAGGTTGGAGGTTGTGAAATTACTTCCCCCGGCAAGCTGTATGCAGCCAATTGAGGTGAAGCCTCTCTGGTTTAAATGGGACTTCAATTTTAAGCTTATGGGGCCCACTGAGGGGCAGTGATGAAAACAAAATGGTGGCCCTTACTCCAACAAGACATCCTTTTTTGTTTTGTTGAGGGGGAGGAAGGATTGGTTTGTTTTTGTGGGAGTAATGAAAGGAAAACATGCCATGTATGGGAAGATCCTTTATTACCTTCTGCTTTCAAAACCAGATGCTTCTTCAGCTTAAAAAAAAAAAAAAAAAAATTGAAAAAAGACTCCCCTCATATCTCCCAGTGGTTGTTGCCAATTTCAAAATATCCAGCAACAAAGCAGAATTTGTGTGTCCTTGAATTCATGTGTCACATTCTGAAAGGTTCTCTAAGGATTTGTTCCTTCTGACAAGGGTCCCTCTGTAAGAGAACACTAAAACATATAAGGCATTTGAAGAAAACCACACTAATTGAACAGGATGGTTTTGAAGCAAATCCCGCTAATTGAGCAGGCTGATTCTGAGGCAGATTCTTCTCTTATTCACAAAGAACAGTGAATACTTTCAGTGGTTAAAAGTATTTTTTCAATCCGATTTTTGGCAAAGGCCAAAGTGTATATATTCCAACAGTACTGTGTACAGGTTTGCTTGGAGACTGTTGCTATCTCTTTGGAAGATATAAGTTGGAGTTATCTTACCTGTTTGTAAGAAACAGATATGAAACTACATCAATTAAAAACTTCTTGTTAAGTGAACAGATTCAATTTCACTTCTGGTTTTTTTTAATCTGTTTCTAAACCTTTGTGTCTCTCTGCCAAGGTGCTCTGTTTGCCTTCTCTTCAGTTCTTATTCTAGACGGAGGTTCTTTCAGCTTATTGGAGAGCAACGTTGCTTACTTTTTAAATAGAGGGAATACTCATTCCCTCAAAAAAGCTAATTGTAATTTTAAGAAAGCAGAACTTTATTTGAAAAGAAAAAAAAGATATTTTGGAAAAAATAATAAAAATAAAGGGCAGCTAGGAGTCTAAAGGAAGCTGTGGCTGTTTGTGTTAATCTTTCTAGAATATTTATATAGTTAGTATTTAAAATGCCTAGGGAGAGAACAAGTTTACTGCTTTTGTGCAGGCTAAAAGAAGATGTGTTGAAAATGCAGTGAGTTTTGTATCACTCCAGTTTTAAAGTTGTCCTACACTGAACCTGAAAAATAGCTCAGGGCTGTGGAGAATGGGTTGTTCAGTCTGTCAGTCAGATCCTTCCAGAAAATGTCCCCCTTCTCAAATAGAATAGTTAGGATATGAGCACGTGCCTCAATTTATGCATAGCTTCATTTCCCTGGTTTTTAGGCTATAGGTTTTTTTGCTGTCCTTTAAAATGGAGCGAATAAATATCAATGCTTAATACACTGAGTATTTTTTAATTAATTATTATCAGTCACTCATTATAATTAATGCACTGTTTTTATTCTAGCAATAAAAGTCATGAAGGGGATAAATTCATTGCAGCTCCACCTTCTTCACCTTTGAAGAAACAGGAATTAGAAAATTTAAGGCAAGTGTGTAATATAAAATATTCACCACTAAATAAGCCACCTCTTAAACTATACTGTGATTCTGGAGTAATTCCTGACTTTCTTTTTTTTTAAGGCACTAGCAATGTTGAATTGTAGCTGTTAATCTAAGAAAGACTTTTTTCAAATGCATGTGCTTCCTTTTTTTTGGGCTTTGAGTCCGAACAAATAGAAACCATCCAGAATTTCAATTCAGAAGGTAGATCAGTCTGTTTGATCCCGTGATTGTAGGTTTGGAATTATATATTGGACAAAACTAAAAAAAAAAAAAAAAAATCAAGTCCCATAAATAACAAAGCTAAAAACTTGACAGTGCCTGTTGTGGTTGATGGAAGGGGTGGAAATTGCTGTGGTATCTTTTCGCTTTAAGGCCTCGATAGAGGCTATTTGGGAATTCAGCTCCCAGAGCACTATATACTTGTTGGGTGGAAAAAAAAAGAAAAGTGGTAAAAGAAGCTATGCCCTTTCAAATGAGACCAATGCTACTTTCAGCAAGAGTAAATCCACAATTTGCATAAAATAGAAAGAAAAATTGTCTCTCTCCAGGCATTTCACTTCCTCACCATGGAGCAACATAGGTGAAATTTGACTGGAGACTTTTTCATGTTCTCAAAAATCCGTAAACTTCTTGTTCAGCAGTCTGAGTGTTCTCCAAACAGAGTAACTTCCGTACATCTAAATAAGTATCGTGTTATCTGGAACCTCTTTACTTTTCTCCAACGAGATTATCATCTGCTGGCAACATTAATTATTACAGTTGGCTGCCAGCCTGTTGAAAATATCTCTTAATATTAAGCTCGCACCTGTTTAGGAAAAAAAAAATAAAATCTGTTTTAAGTTTCCAGTATGGACAAAGCATACAGTAATTTCCCACTTAAAGTCTTGGGTAAACACTCTGTTTCAGCCTAACCCCAGGTAACCTGTGTCTTATAATGACCAGCTTAACCTTTACTTTGCTTCAGTATGTGTAGCAAAACTACTTATATTCCTTTAAAAGTAATTTAGCAGGAATCTGTGAGGAGACATTATTGAGACCTTGATTATAGTGAAGTGGTACAAGAGTATGCTACTTGAAATAGAAAGCAGTGGATCAAAAACAGTGATGTGGGTTAGTTGTGGAGTTTTTCTTCCTCCTGGCTGTTGAAAACATGGTTGCCACATGTCAAAATTGCGTGGTGACACACTGATTTATTTTTTTTTCTAACTCATAGTCTGTCTTTTTTTTTTTTTCTCACATCATCTGTTGTTATCTACTGATGAAACCTGACAACATGTCAGGAAAAACTTATCAGTTTAGCAAGGATTACACTGCTTCTGGTAAAGAATGTCATATAAGGAAACAAAAAGTATTGATTTATTTTTTTGCAATATTTGCTTTGGTGGTTAAATGCAGAGGGCTAGACATCCCTAGAGAGTGGTTCTGCTAAAGCTGTTTTGAGGTTTCTGTAGATAGCTGTGAAAATCAAAATGTGTTACACTCAAATGTTGGTAGTCTTGCTCACTAAGGACCTAAATGAGAAAATTTAAATTCCTATCTAGTCAGGGAAAAGTAAGAAACAATGCTGAATGTTAGCAAGGATAATCCTGAAGAATAGGTGTCTATTCAAGTCAGATTTTCCCTGTTAAGTCACTGGATTGAAAAACCTGTCACTTCTAGAACTAAAATGTGGAGCTTAAATGTTTTTTTGACATGATTTTTTACAGTTGCATATACTAATAAGAGTTTAAAATGACTGACTGATTTTGCCCGTAAATAGTTCTTAAAAACTAAAAATACGATCTGGAAAAGTGTCTTATGTAATGTTTGGTGCTTGTGCACAAATTAGTGGAACAGACTGTCCTTTTAATAAGCAGTAATTCAATTGCAAGGTTTTAAAAGCACCAAGCTGAAGTCTGAGGACACCAAATGTTGCTAAGAATTTATGCATAGGAAGTAGAAACTCCAGATTTTTCATGAGTTTTTTCTAAACAATTCTCCTCCTTGCCTTTTCTCACCCTCCGAGAAGCCAGCTCCCCTGCTCTGCTCTCAGCCTGTGCATTGTCTCACTGCACCAGAACAACCTAGAACTGTTAGAATACATCAAGAGTAAAGGAGTTCTGGTAGACCACAGTGCTGCATTTAGAAAATGTTGTGGATTTTATTGTAAAAGTTGAGATAGAAAGCACCAGAGCTTGTTGTAGCCTTTTGCTCCCTGGACTGAACAACTTTGTGTGAAAATGTTGTATTTCCCCTTCAAAGCAGCTAAAGATAAAGGAGTAGTTTGATCAGCTGCTTAGTCCTGAAGAGATTTGAACTGCAAACTCTTACTATAAGGCACATAATCAAATTTTACTATTTTTGCTTTATTCTGGCTCTTCCATTGGCCCTCTCCACCCCATCATTATGCTTTATTTCCTTATGTAATTTTGAAGTGTGTGTATCTTAGTATTTACAGGAGCATCACTGACATTGCTAATAACTTCACAGGTAATACTACCTCTAAAGACTACCATTGCCATATACCTTATCTCTTCTCCACACCTACCTGGTATTCCCTCATTTGTCTGCTTAAAGATTGCAGTGGTCTGTTTGCCCCCGCCATGATACTGCAACCTTACAGTGATTATCACCAGTAGCTGTTCCACTCTTCTCCCTCACTGTCAGCTGCTGCGTATTTCTCCCTCATGTCCCCTTCACTGGTGCTGATTTTCCTCATTGAGTCAGCACAATCTGCATTCTTTATTTCTAATAGTTTGGATTTTTTGTCTGCATTGAAACATAAAAAGTGAATAGCTTCTAAGCACAATAGTGGATAGCTATTTTAAATTATTTCAGACTAGCGGTGTTTTCTAAGTGGTTTAGAAATGCCATATTTGGTGCTTTGGTAGTAAATTTTGAACAACTGGATTTACTTCAGCTCACCCTTGGCCTGAGAATAAGACAAGTCAGATGTAGGGTTTGGGTTTTGTAAACCTGCAGTCAGTGTGGGCTGACAAATCTTGTTGCCTAGACCTACACAACAGGCTGTTTGACATAATCTGGCAGTTTAAAAAAACATTTTTCTTTTTCCTAGTGCAAAGGCAGTTTTATTTAGGGCATGCAGAGGCTCAGTGATGCTGGAAGTCTGCCGTGCTCAAAGGCGACCTGTGGAGTTTTGTCAGAATCCTGACTGGGGTGAAAAACTAGTTTGTCTTTTCCCTTGTGGT
Organism: Cuculus canorus; assembly: GCF_017976375.1. Taxonomy (NCBI): domain Eukaryota; kingdom Metazoa; phylum Chordata; class Aves; order Cuculiformes; family Cuculidae; genus Cuculus; species Cuculus canorus. Next base: position 118,106,014 of record NC_071402.1, read on the forward strand.
GCAATTCTTCTGCTCCGGTTAGCTGTCAGCTCTCTTGAGCGTTTGGTTTAGCCGGCTCAACAAAGGATCCAAGTGTGTAAGAACAGTACTGCAGGGAAGAAAACCTGGATATTTTCCTCTTCTTTACATAGCGACTGCTGAAGAATTCTGCCAACTTCTACATGGCTCGAACAGGAGCAGGTTTCAGTTTTGCTGGACTTGCCTATCGTGTGATTGGAGTGTTTCTAGTGTTGGAATTTACACTTTCAGAAATAAAAATAGGCTTTAGAAAAATTGTGGGAAATAGAAGGCACAAATTGATGTAAAGGGCAGTAGCAACCAACTCTGCAGGCCTTGGCTTGTGTCTAAGGGTATTTTGCTGATGATGCTTAGCATCTCTGCTGGTTTAAAAGCTGTGCTTCCTTGAGGCAGAGACAATAAAAGGCTAGTTAGAAGCAGACTGTTATTACAGAGATTTCCCATCCCCCCATTCCCTCCCCCTCCTCAGTCATAACCTTTCAGAAATATTTTAGGTTTGGGACTTGAGCTGGAGAGGCTTTCCTCTCCCTCTCAAGCTTTTGTATGTGTTCAGATTTGATGTGACATCTGGGCACGGTGGAGAGGAAGTGGGGGGTAGGGAGAAACACTGGAGAAGTTTCTTACCCTGCTTGTGCATAATTAAGGAGCATGCCTCCTGGGAAAGGGGAATAAAGGCACCCCAGGTTCTGCCGCAAATTACATGACTTACTGCTGGACCAAAAGTGGGCTTGACAGTTGCCAGAAGGTTGGTGCGGTAATAGCCCACCTACTGGCAGGAGAGTCGAAGGCTCTCCTCCCATCGCTCTCAACGTGAGACCCCACTGAGAGGATCTGCTCTTCCTCCCTGGAGAAGGATAGAGTCCGTGCTCACAGCATGGCGTCTCGGGCAGAGGCTTGTGCCTAGAGGGCAAGGCAGCCTGCACTGAATGATGTCTTATGAAGTGGAAAATAGCCCCAAGTGCTGTGTTTGGGAGAGGGGGAGAGTTACCACAAAGTGTGAAGCTTGGCCTAATGATGGCATCCTGACATGGGGTTATTGTTTGAAGATGGATAAAGCAAGTAGTTCAGATTTCATTACAGGAACTGTCAGAGATTTTGCTGTTTTGGAAAGATAAGAAAGTCTGTGACAGCAACAAAATGTCATGAATCAGTCAGAGTCTTGGCAGCAGATTGTAGCTCTCAATTGAACATAAAACTGGAAATGCCAAATTCTCTAGTGTTTGTTGTCTCCCTGTGTGCAAACATTGTACAATATAAGAGTGAAATATGTTACAACTTAATTGATTGGTACTTTGTGTTTATAGGTTGTACCCTATAGAAATCTGTAAGTCTGGTACCTTTTGCTGAAGCAGAAGATGGGGTAGGGGAGTACAAATGAGAGTGCAAGGCAAAAAGCATAAAAAGAGGGTGAGAAAGGGAGACTGTCCGTGAGAAATGACACATGTAGTGAGATGCATCTTTTTTAATCTGTTATATATGGTTAAAGTTGCAAAACGTTACTGAGCACACCCTGGTGGTCCTCAGTTTATACTGGTAGAACATAATCTTCTAATTCAGAGAACGCGATTGAGGGTATAGGTAACAAAACACTAGCTCCTTTACTTCATAGTTTGACGCAAAGACATTATTGAAAATTTATGATTTATTTCCTCAGCACTTAATAAGAAACAAATTTAACAGCTGCATTTAGAACAATGGAATTCTCCATTTAACGTCTTGGTTTCCCCCTCCTCCCCCTTTTTCTTTTTTTTTTTTTTTTTGTTTTTTTTTGTTTTGTTTTTTTTTTCCCCTCCAGGTGCTCAATACTTGCATGTAGCGCATACGTGGCTCTGGCTTTGGGTGATAACCTTATGGCATTGAATCACGCAGATAAACTTCTTCAGCAGCCAAAGCTGTCAGGGTCTCTTAAGTAAGTCTGATGTGGTCATTTCTTCTTTCTTAGCCCTGCTTTTTGCTGGAGAGTTCTGAATTGAAGGTCCCAATGTCTGTAGCTGTTTGCCAATTCTATCTATATCTGATGCAAAGAATTGCTTGATCCGCTCCTGTTCTTGTTGGAGCCCTGACTAAATGTTCATTGACACACAGGAACGTGAGTCCCCTCGTTTGTATATGAATTCCATGTAATTCAGAATCTATTGCTGCTTTTGTTGCTCTTTGTTAATCTCCAGCTATGGGTGCCATGCAGTGGCAGGACTGTCAGGTCTCTGTCCTGATTCACTGCGGGGCTGCACGTGCTTGTGTTGGCATAGCACAAGGAATGAGCAGCTGGGGGGTGGACAACACCTGCTCAAGCCAGCGTGCTGCTGCTGAAAGCTCACTTAAGAAACAACAGCATCGAAGAGAAAGTTTGCTCAGTCAGTAGGGTACCAGATCTTGGGTGTGCAGGACTGTCCCTTCACCTGCTACTGTTGCTTATATAGGTTACATTCTTCAGTTTCTCTTATTCAGTTCTCATGTGGCACTATATTTTTTTGAAGAATATTCAGAGTCCCCGCTGTTTCAAGCCACCAGCTATAGTACCTCTCTGAAAATTCAGAAAAGGCAGCTTTTGCCCCATCCTTCTGACCTTGTTTGTGCGTTCACTTCCCGTGTCATAGACAACATAAAATATAGCAGAGATTTTGTGGGAGTAATGATATTTTTCAAAACTGGTGATGTACTTGCAGAAAGCAAGTTAACTTCTGCTTCTTTCATATGCTAGCAGCGTACTCTAAAGCAGAAGTTCTTTGACTCCCATGCAAGAAACTATTGCAGAAGCTCATCTTTTTGCATAGTCATCATTTAAGCAAGATTTTAAAGGAGTTTGCAAGGTAACATATAATTTAGTGAGGGCAGTGTTACCATTATGTAAGGCAGATAATAGTTTTTTGCAAAGGCAGAGCACTTGGTCCCAGGAAAGTAGGCTTTTGTGCAGCTTGGGAATATTCAGCTGTTCCTGTTAAGTGAATAAGTTGCATGTAGAAAGGAGCATTTGCTGTGTCAGATCTAAATTGCAGAAGTTATTCTGAATGACTGACTGATATTTTACCTGAAGTTTTATAATGCAAACTGACTGTACAGTTGATTGTGAAGAAGTCTACTGTGTGCAGCCACGTAGATGTGTGTGCAGCCACAGAGAACAAATGTGAGCTTTTTTGCTCAACTTTCAGATTAAATATTTGCAAACTTACTATAGTGTGGATCAACAGGATTCCTTCTGATCCAAAGTTGAAAAGCAAAGCTGCTGATTAGCAGAGCTCAACTACAGTGGCAAACATCAGACTTGCTTAATTCTTTTGCAAAACCTGCTGTTGGAAAGGTCTTTGTGCCCCATGGACAGGCCTATATAGTTGCTGTCCTTAGAAATGCAGCTACCGTACAGAATTATTTTTCTATTGAATATAAAATTACTTAACACCTCAAATTATAGAGGTATCCATATCCTGGGATGTTCTTTAAGGATTCCTGATTTAATTCTCTGGGACAAAGCCATACCAAGGTACTGTCTTTCTGGAATGACAGTTCTTGTGCATGAAGGAATTGTCACTGCTCAAGTATAGATTTTTTTTTTCCACAACATTAATGCCTAAAAGCAGCAAATGGCAAAACTGGGTTTTAGGACATTTCTTTATAAGCAAGCTAACTTCCATGCAAGTATTTCAAGTAATGGTTTTCATGTGCTCGGGTTAAAAACTGCATTCAGTTTGTCTTATGTAACAAATTGTGGGGGTTGTTAGGCTGACATCTGTACCTAACCTTTGCTGTTGTAGGTTTCTTGGCCATTTGTATGCAGCAGAAGCTCTCATCTCTCTAGACAGAATATCTGATGCCATCACTCACTTGAACCCTGAGAACGTCACTGATGTTTCCCTTGGGATCTCTTCAAATGAGCAGGATCAAGGTTAATGAATCCACACTTCATTAGATCTGGTTATGCTTTCAGCTGCCTTCCTGCTATAACTTTCTGTATGCAAATATAATGATGATTAAGACATCTTGTTTTGAGACCGTAGGTGGTTTGGGGGTTGGTTTTTCGTTTGTTGTGGGTTTGTTTTTCTGCCTTTTGGTCTTACTTTGTGTTTGGTTTGTCAGTCCTTTGAAGTAGCTAATTCTGTAACATATAAGCAGAACTGTGTATTGTAGCATTCCAGCTTATTTGAAGGTAACTTTTGAAAGCTGCTTTTGTTAAATGTACAATTAGGGTTAAATTTGGGCTTCATACCTTCTCTTCCACCTTTTTAGTCTCTAAGGCACACTTTGAAGTACCAGTGCAGTCTATTTAATTGCATTTAGTGAGAGATAGGAGAGAACTTAGTTAATCTCTATCTTAATCTTCTTCCAGTTGAAAGTGTGTATTCTGTAACAGAAACATACTTTAGAGCCCATCTATATATAGTATAGATAAGTCTACAGCAGCTCTGTTTCAGTTTAAACTTCACCATAATCATCTGCAAATCTAAAAGCAAAACATTGAAGATGGGAAATGTTAAGTGATGTAAACTCTCGAGCACACTGGTATGTTTCCCTCTTTAATATCAGACTGTGAAGAAAGAAGCATATTTGTATCTTTGTAGTATTTTTGTAACAAGCTTTTTAAAAAAAAGCTCACAAATCATAGTGGGTTTTCTGTTTTCATTGCAGGGTCTGACAAAGGAGAGAATGAGGCAATGGAATCTTGTAAGTACCAGCCACTGTGTTCAGCAGAGAACAGGAACTTACTTGGCCAGTTTGGAATAAAAGTGTAAGGAAAGAAAAGGAATATTTTTTTTTTAATTACAGCTGGCAAGCAGACACCACAGTGTTACCCCAGTTCGGTCACATCTGCGCGAACAATGATGTTATTTAACCTTGGAAGTGCTTACTGTTTAAGGAGTGAATATGACAAAGCTCGAAAGTGTCTTCATCAGGTATGAAAAACAAATCTTGAGAGACCTTGAGACACAAATGTCCTTCCTTCAGAGTGCCCTTTAGATCACAGCAAGTCCTGAAGATTTCGTAGCCCAAGTTTGTTTGTGGACTTCACTGTAATGGCAGCTCCCTTCTTCTGTCTCTATGAACCAATCTCTGTTAGTAACATAAAATGAAGGATTCCAAATTTCTTACTTGTGTAAATAGTTCAATACCACTATGGGCAGCATTTTTTTTCTACATCAAAACAGTGGAATATGAGTTGGAAGCCTTTATACTTTTTCTCAGTTTGTTTGGCTTGTTTTTTTAATAGTCCTGTAGTAACTTAGATTTCAGAGGAGAGTCTTGAGACTTTGAGTTTACTTCTCTCTCTTAATCAGTTAATAACTCTCCATCTAAGCTATTAACTTCAGGGCTGTGAGAACAAACTGCAGTTCTGCTGAAGGCTTTCCTCCTCCTGTCCCAGGAATTCTCAAGTATTGCTCTTGAAACTCCCATCTCCACTTGGCTTGTGTCAGTGGTCTGTGTTACAGCTGGGACCCGTCTCTTTCTATGATGGTGTTTGTCTCTTTGCAGCCATTCGTGTCTGTCAGGAAGACCACTCAAAAGCATTGTTGATCCGCAAACTGAAACAGCAGTCTTCCAAATCACTTCATAGTAGTTTGTAGGTGAACAGGTCCGAATTCTGTGAGGTTCTCAGCTGCTTAAGGCAGTTGTCTTACTCCTTTTTTTCTTCCTGAGACAACTTAGGGTTGGGCAGGTGTCTGTGCTTGGGTTCTATAGCATATGTGGAAAGCCCAAAGGAGGGTAAGGCCACCTGTAGATGTGAAGTATAGAAGGTCTCTGCATCTACAATAAATTCATTGAGTTCATAGCTGAAAAAAATTTGTGTACGGAAAGCTAATGAACAATCCTTGTTGACTGTATATTCTGAACTTCGCAGCAGTGGAGGTTCCACCTTCTTCACCTTCTCACCAGGAAACCACAGTAGATTTGCCCAAGAATTACAGACTCAAGCATACAGCAGATGGTGCTTCTAATTAGCGGGAAGCAATCTTGCAAAGTAGATAATCTTTCAGTCTCTCCTTGCATGCATAAATCTGAGGGAGTGTGTTAGTTTGAAAAAAAAAAATCTTATCTCAGTTTATGAATTGCTCGATGTTTCTCTTAATGTTTCTCCCCACCCCCTTCTTCTTTTTCAATAAGGCTGCCTCACTGATCCACCCCAAAGAGATCCCTCCAGAGGCTATTCTGCTGGCTGTATATCTTGAATTACAGAATGGTAAGGAAATGAACTCTTCCTCCAACATTAGAAACCTTATTTTACCCTGTAGGCTGCAGTGTTGGATGTAATTGGGTATTTTTTAACATGTTAGATTTTTTTCCTTGAATTTTACATCCAGGCAAAATGTTAGAACAGATTCATAGAATCATCAAATGCTTTAGGTTGGAAAGGACCTTTAAAGGTCCTCTAGTCAAACCCCCCCTGCATGAGCTGAGACTTCTTTAATTCAGTCAGGTTGTTCAGAGACATATCCAGCCTGACCCGGAATGTTTCTGGGGATGGAGCCTCCGCTACCTCCCTGGGCAACCTGTTCCAGTGTTTCACCACCCTCATTGTATAAAATGTCTTCCTTTTACCCAGTTTAAATCTACCCTCCTTTAGTTTAAAACCGTTTCAAAGCAGATTCTTAGGTTTTCAAATGTTCTGCCAACCCAGACTTGGGATATAAGGGGAGGAGCGTGGTAATCATCATTCCTAGTCTTCATAGAGTTGTGCCAGTATTTTGAATTATGCCCTTCAGGCCCTGTCTCCGTTTTAAACAGCGACAGATCCGTGTAGCTGTACCTTCATTTCCATTGTTGTTTGCCATCCCGTGCGTATGCATTCCAGACTTCCTAAACGTTCGTCTTCTGAGCTGAAATCTTCTATGCTTTGTGCAGAAATCAGCGGTCTCGGATAGGCTCAATAAAACCCTTGATGAGGTTTATGTATAAAGAGGGCTTGAAAAGGCTTGTCATTAAAAGACAACTGTAATCCAAGTTTCCCAGAGAAGTCATGTCAAGGCCTATGTAGCATGTACCACAACAAAGCTTGTAATACTGATAACTGCCTTCCAAAACCCTTCCTGTTGAAGTTTCACTGTGTTTGCATGGGGAAAAAACCTCTATGTAATGGCAAACAAATAGCACTTGAATTCTGCTGCAGCTGCACTGTTGAAGCTGTCACAGTTGTGGACCTGTGTCCCTTGGGGCTTAATATCTTTGTGCTGCGAAATGTTCAGTGTTCTTCTCCTTCCATTGTCTTGCATTCCAGGCAGGCAAAGGACTTGAGAATTTGTATTCAGAATTGAGACCTCTGTAAAGCTTTGCTTATAGAGATATTTCTAAGTTGGAATTTTGGAAACCTACCTTCCTGCAAGAAATAAGTAGCAGGCAGAAGACAGTAGAAAGTGGGATTTACATCTCTCACTCCCTTCTAAGTACATAACCAGAAGGAGCTGAAGACATCTATTTTGTTTCACAAATAGCCACAAAATGGTATATCTCTTCTGAAAATAAAAATGTAGTGAAAGGAAAGTATTTGATAATAGGAAGAATGTTTTACAAGGGCGTGTAGTGATAGGATGAGGGGGAATGATGTTAAATTGGAAGGAGGAAGATGTAAATTAGATATTAGGAAGAAATTCTTCACAATGAGAGTGGTGAGGCACTGGCACAGGTTGCCCAGGGAAGTTGTGGATGCCCCAGCCCTGGAGGTGTTCAAGGCCAGGTTGGATGGGGCCTTGGGCAGCCTGGTCTGGTGGGAGGTGTCCCTGCCAATGGCAGGGGGTTGGAACTGGATGGTCTTCAAGGTCCCTTCCAACCCAAACCATTCTGTGATTCTAAATGTTCTTCTCGGAACGTATAGGGGTTTTTATTTATTTGATGGACCGTACATACAGTTGAAAATCAGGTTTCGTGATTAAAAATGTGTTTTGTATACACCTTTTAACACTTGCATTGCTGTCTATAATATCTCATTGTGGGGGCACTTTGTGTCAGATCTAGAGTCTTGCTATATAGATGGAAGAGAGATGTGCCCTTCAGGTGCTCTGGCATCTTTAAGGTCTGAGGAGAAAGCTTGATGTCTTCACTTAAGAATAGGTAGAATGAAGCAGTGTTATTGTTTCAAATTTACTTTTGTCTAAAAATTTTCACATCTGTGTCAGCGTGTCACTGAACGGGAAGATCACTGCTGTGCCAGGCCTAGGCCCAGGGCTGGCTTGTCAGCTCTGTTCTAGGAGCGGTGACTCCTAAGTCATACAAAGGCACTTCTTTCTTGTTGTCTCATAGGCAACACCCAGCTGGCCCTGCAGATCATCAAGAGAAACCAGCTTCTCCCCTCTGTGAAAACACTCTCCGACATGCGGAAGAAGCCTGTTTTTCAGCCAGTCCATTCAATCCAGCCCATTCAGATGCCAGCTTTCACCACTGTTCAAAGGAAATGAGGTCACACTTCAACCTGCTGCTGCCCTGCCCAGGAGGGCTTGGGATTTTGTATATTTTTTTTAAACCTAGGACACCTGAATACCCCAATTGCTGGAGTGTGTTCATTTCTGTAAATTTTTAATAAAATATCTAAACAAAAAAAAAAAAGGCATTCTTGGGGGTGTTCATAAAGGTGGTTTCATGACAAGAGAGGTTGGTGTCTGTTTAGAATGTGTGGCAGTTCACTTACAATGAAAAGAAGTGGTTAACTAAGTGCAATTCTGCTCTTTTTGAAGAGAATACATGGGAGGGAAGTGACTGGAAGGAAGAATTACCATTTACCTGAACTAAAATCTTTCTGAAGTAGCACTTGGGTTGTGTTGGCTGCTCTGCTTTGACACGTTGCTCCTATGGTTTTGTATTCCATGAAGAGGCATCTTTGCTATGGTGGTGTAGCTGGAGGCCACTATCTGGCAGCAGCTGGGAGGTTGGACCTTGCTGCAGTTGTAGCTGCCCTGTCAGCACGGGGATGGGCGCGCGTGTGGGCATGTGCAGGTAAACGGCCTCAGCTCTAAGGAAAGGAGATCTTTTTTCTGCAGGTCATAACAAAGAGTAGAAGAGCTTTGTGCCCCTCTCTCCCCTGGTACCCTGAGTTTCCTGTAGTTACCTTCTTAAAGTTACTTTTAAGTGCAAATACCACAGCTCCAGTGTTTGCGGTGCAAGGCCTTAGTGCCCAGTGTTAGTGGGGTCTTTCAAATAACCTTTCTGTCCTGCTTAAAACCAGGAGCTGCACTGCTGCAAAGGACACACCAAGGCCCTTAAGAGCCCTCAGAGTGGCTCTGCAGGGTGACATAATGATAATTAGTTTGCAAATAATTTAATTAGTTTATATATAATTAGTACAAACTACCCTTGAAGCCTAGTCTGTGCCCTTCTCGAGTTAGTGGGGTCCAGACGGCAGGGTCTGAGCATGAGGGACAGTGCTGAGGCCAACATGCCAGGCTGGCAGGTTTGGGGTGGGACTGAGCTGGGTGATAAGTGACCCCTTCTGCTGTGTGCAGGCTTTAAATTGGAAGGGGGAAGATTTAGATTAGACGTAAGAAGAATTTCTTCACCATGAGAGTGGTGAGGCACTGGCACAGGTTGCCCAGGGAAGTTGCCTCCCTGGAAATGTTCAAGGCCAGATTGGATGGGGCCTTGGGCAGCCTGATCTAGTGGGGTGTGTCCCTGCCCATGGCAGGGGGGTTGGAACTGGATAATCTTTAAGGTCCCTTCCAACCCAAACCATTCTATGATTCTGTTCTGAATCTTATCCCAGCTCTACTTCAGAGATTGTCTGGGCAAACACCTTACCTGCCTGAGCTGCTGCTGTCATACTTTGCCTCCAGCCACCACCAGAAAGGTCACACACAAGTAGTCACCTGAGATGCAGGTCCTGCAAGTTCTGCTCTCACTAACTTGAGTGAAAAGTAATGCAGATGAAGCCAGCGGGACAGGCTGGGCTTTGTCCCCACAATCTTGAACAAACAAGCCACAACTGACAAAAGAATAGCAGGTTTATTAAACAACGTGCACAGGGTGGATGAGCACAAGCATAGCAGGAAGAAAGCCAGCTACAAAGCTGCCTGGAGGAGGACCTGGGGTTGTTGCTTGACAGCCACCATGAGTTGAACATGAGGCAGCAGTGCGCCCAGTTGGCCAAGAAGGCCAATGGCACCTTGGCTTGTATCAGAAACAGCGTGACCAGCAGGACCAGGGAGGTGATTCTGTCCCCGTACTCAGCACTGGTGAGACCGCATCTCGAATACTGTGTTCAGTTCTGGGCCCCTCACTACAAGAAGGATGTTGAGGCTCTGGAGCGTGTCCAGAGAAGAGCAACGAAGCTGGTGAAGGGGCTGGAGAACAAGTCTTACGAGGAGCGGCTGAGAGAGCTGGGGTTGTTTAGCCTGGAGAAGAGGAGGCTGAGGGGAGACCTTATTGCTCTCTACAACTACCTGAAAGGAGGTTGTGGAGAGGAGGGAGCTGGCCTCTTCTCTCAAGTGACAGGGGACAGGACAAGAGGGAATGGCCTCAAGCTGCACCAGGGGAGGTTCAGAATGGATATCAGGAAAAAAATTTCACAGAAAGGGTGATTGGGCCCTGGCAGAGGCTGCCCAGGGAGGTGGTTGAGTCACCTTCCCTGGAGGTATTTAAAAGATGGGTAGACATGTTCAGGGACATGGTTTAGTGGCAGACAGGAATCATTGAATCTAAGAGGTCTTTTCCGACCTAGAGATTCTATGATTCTATGAAGCAGCACAGCCAAAAGCTTGGGGACTGCTGTTCTCCCTCTGGTAGCCTCTGATAGGTGACTGGATTTTCTGCTTTTTAAGGCTTCCAGAGCAAGGATCAGATAAGTGACTGACCTTTTCAATAACTTCTCTAGGGGTGCAGGTGGCAGCACTCACGCTGCCCCCAGGGAGGGGCAAGCACTTTTGAAGTATTTATTAGGAATAAAAAAAAATAATAAAAAAATCAGGGAAAAATACATGGAGATTACCTTTCTGACAGAAAGGAGACGGGGCAGGGGGAGCTGATACTTCCCTTATGTCAAAGTAGATTGACTGATTAACTACAAAAAGATGCTGTGTGGTCCCTGGCCCTGAATAGGGAAGATTTTTCTCAGCCCTTCCCTGCCCCAACAGGAATGCGGGGCATTCACATGCAAAAGATGCTAATGCCTGGCTTCGGCCGGGCCCGGCTCCACCGGAGGCACCGACGCTCCCCTCCAGGCTCGGAGGATGAAGGCTGCAGTTGTTCCCTATCTACTGCCCATCTTATCACAGCTGCATTTGCATGTGAGCAGCAGCATTCAGCCCCAGCTCTGTCCTAACAGTAACTGCTCTTCTGCCCTACAGCTGCTGCACTGCCCAGAGCAGCTCTGCAGTTTGTCCCCCCTGCCTGGGGCACCAACTGCTTGAAGAGAGGGGGGAGCTGCGGTGACTTTCAGCTGCCAGGTTTCGTGGTTTTACCATCACTAGCAGAGGAGAAAAAGAAGAGAAGCAGTCAAGGACCTGTCTCCCTCTCTGCCACAAAACCACAGCCCGCTTTCGCCTTTTTGCTCAGCTGTGCTCAGGCTCCAATAAGTAAAGAAGTGAAGGTTAAGTAGAACTGCAAACTCCCCGTGGTTAAAGCAGTGGGAGCGGGAGTAGCACAAGTCCATCTGCAGGCAGGTTATGGTGCTTGAAGGGGGAGTGTAAGCAGAGGCCACCCTGGTGCTGTTCAGCCTCCTCGCCCACCTCCTGTCACCCACAGCCACGGTGCAAGACCTGTGCAGCACTTATTCAGCATTCAGAGCCACCTCACAGTACTCAATGAGCTTCCAGGTTGTGGTTGTCTTTAAGGAGAGAGTGCAGAGAAGCCAATGGAATACCAACAGGTTACCACATAAAACTGACCAAGGTGATAGTCTTGAAACTCACCTGAGCAGCCTTTTCCTCACTCCTTCAGCCTCTTCCCCCTCACCTCATTTCAACTTCATCTCTGTACTGCTGACAGGTTGCCGGCTGCTCCAGCAGGAGGAAAGAGCCACAGTCTGGTCAAGGATATTGATGAACAGAGCAGCGCCTGGTGCTGGCTGTACACAGTTGGAGCCAGAAGCATCTCAGCTTTGAAGAGCTAGTGCAGGCAGCGCTTTCAGAGACTGCAATCCACCTCCACTTCTACTCATGCTGGGAACAGGAACAGTCAGTGGCCTTAACGTTCCCTGCTAAAGAGCATCTCCCCCTGCTCACCACTTCTTTTCAAACCTTTTCCAAAGTAGTAAGGAAAAAGACACCTTTTCTGCTTACCCAACTCATGCCGCACTCTGCTCTGCAAGATGCCAGATACACTAAACGTTCTGCTGGCTTTGCTTTATGCTGCCACTTAGAAAAAGCATCATTTTCACGATTGCAGAGGTGAAGAAACTGAAACCTAGAAATGGATATAAAAAGGTTAAACCAGGAACTTTCTGGCCAATACTGGAAAAAGTGCATGCGAGCCCGGTATTGAAGCCATTTCCTCCAGTTCTGAGGGTGAGGCTACTGAGTCTGAACTACTAAAAAAACAAAACCCAAATGCCACAACAAACTTCTCTCCAAAGCACCCCACCATTTCTCCTGTCTCCTTCCAAGGCAGGTGCTGCTAATTTCAAGTTTCCCATAGTCATCCCCGAGAGGCAGCCAGGTTCAAATTCAGGCAAGAGCTTTTTCTTTTTCGCATCCCGACAGAGGAAAAGGCTTTGGCTGGGTAATACAGAAACACACAGACACAGGTTTGCCATGAAAAAAACCTCACATTTATTTGATTAAACAAAAATAAAATAAACTGCATAGGAACATTTTAAAGTCCAGAGAGACACTGACTTTGTTTTAAGGCTGCCAGTAGCTGATACATTGTCTCCTTGCTACATCCTTCAGCCTTCCCTATGGACCACAAAGATACATTCAGAAGCCTCCATTAACACCAGGGTTCTAACATTTTGTTCACTTATTCTACGTTAAAGTTTGCACATAACCTGTCATGCTTTCTTCTCTGCAGTACTCGACATCTGACATCTACAAATGTCACTTTTTGTCCAAGGAGAAACGTGATGCCCATTTTGGAGCATGGAAGTTCTTGTCACAGCCTGTTTCATTATCAATTAGATATAAAAGCTCTGAGCAACTCATTAAAATCAGAGCACTGTCTGTCCTGCTGAGACATTTTTATTATTATTGGGAGAGCAGCAGGATTAATCACTAAAGTAGAAGAAAAAATTGCAACATAAGAGGAAACGACAAACTCAAAACAGCTCAAGATGCCCAACTTCCAAGGGCTGACAAAATCATTCTGGATCCCGATGCAAACCTGCACCAAGGCAATGCCACTCATACACGGGTAATGAAGTTGTAAGATGAGGCCGTACATCTACAGTCAATTAAATGAAGGGAGAAAAAAAGCATGTTTGACATTGGCTTCACACGGGACGACCTCTGTTTTGTTCAAGGCTTCCAATTTCTACTTGACTTAAATTGCAGGCATGTGTTCAACACCCTCACTGCTCCAAAAAAATCGTGCACAAACCAAGCAGGGCATGACAGGTAACGCACAGTACAAACAAGAGTCACATACAGTAAGAAACCCCCACCAACTCCGGTGACTAAGCACACCTTATAAACTAGTTAAAAACTTTTTAGTCATTTTAGAAAAGAAACTAAAAACAAAACCCAGAAACAGACAGCTCTCCCTCAGAAGGAAAAACTACTACATTGTCTGAAAAGTACTCTAACAAACCTATAAAAGGACTTCTTTATTTTCTTTAAACTAGTCTGGTAGTTAAAAAGGAAGTTACTTAACTACATCACTACACAGACACTTAACATTCAGTCAGTAAGGCTCTATGAAAAGAGCTTAAAAAATTATCTACCTGAGTTTGTAAGTTGATACAATCATTAATAGAAGGTCTAAGACCATGCAGGTACACAAAGCATTTTTAGAACCATTCTTGGTTAAACAATGATGGAAAAAGATGCCAGTCTGGCTCGTTCACCCGTAAGATCACTTAGAGACATCAATGTACATTTTCCACCATAACATTTACCAAACCCAACACAGCCTATTGTTATTGGGGTCTCCTGTACCCACTTCTGTCACCCCCGTAAGCAGGGGGGGAAAGAGGTTTTTTTTTCCATATAGTAATCTGAAAATGTGCTTCTGCAACTTTACTCCACAGGTAAAACAAGGGCCATGTTGCCTGGCACTCTTAAAGTTGCATAAAACCCCAACGTACTAGTTTTAAACTGCCTCTCCCGAGAATGTCTGAACCTCCACTGCCCTCCAGGAATAGAACTTGGTTGCTTTGTCATGGTGGAAAAAGCTCCCATTGAGTCAAGAAAGCTACGAATACAATCACCAAATCAAAAAAAAAAAAAAAAAAAAAATCAGGATCTTATTCCCTTCAAGCATTTGGTATAGCATTGTGTTTACAGCCATCATAACATTAAGTCTTTCCAAACAGGACGTATTTGTAGGCATGCATAAAAATTTTTCTCTTGTAGAGAGAAGACCTAAAGGTCTTACAGACATAAGAACACTGCAAATGAACATGAAGTTCATCATGTCAGCTAGTAGTGTCGCTAATACTGAAAAAACTTTACATTTCCATATTTTGTAGTGAAAACAGAACAAACTCGAAGTGTTTCAGATGTCTCAGTCCAGTTTGCCTGAACATTTGGTTTTATTTACAGATTCTCTAGCTTAATATTTCCATGGGCAGGCAGCAAAAACAAAAGCAAACAAAAAGCAAGCAGTCACCACATTGTACACACTTAGTATCTCCATTTCAATTAAAAGACTTGTCCAACAGGCAGGATGAATCCTTCCCCCAGGCAGATTCTCCCTTATTTCTCAAACCTGTCTGATGCTAAATTGAGGTAGATGGATTTACTTCTGCAAAGCGAGGTAGAACTTCAAGAAAAAGATAGTGGCATCTCTAGTTGTGCATTTTGTACCACAGCAAACTGGGGTTTAAACTCCCAAGAACTCAAAGACCAGAGGTACAGTATTTGTCTAGCGCAAGTACCAGTGTTCATTTTTTATACAGCTCCAAACTGTTTGTCTAAATATCTCTACTTTTAAATACCCTATTACCTTTTGGCACCATTTGGCTTACACTCCTTTAAAAAAAAAAAATAAAACAAAACACTTTGGCACAATTGTTTTTTAAACCAGAACTGAACAAAGAAAATCTTACGATGAAAGTTATGGCAAGGTAAGTCTATAAGCCTGCTCTCTTCAGAAATTAATTTTGGTTTAACTGTAACGTAACAGACTGGGCCCATTTTCCTGCAATTCCAAGGGAATGCCACATCGAGGTGCTTTGTTCTTTCTCCCAACTAGGTTATGTCTGGCCACAATACGCATTAGGTTTTGGGTGTTGTCTTCCTTCCTTTGCTTTCTTTACAAGCTCAAGGTTTATGGGCTTCCTTAAGTAAGTTAGATTTGAAAGGTACTAAACAAAAACTAGTGAACGATCTGAAGGACCTGCATTATCAGATACCGAGTCCGCTTCAGTTTGCCACTGAAGTTCCTGCTGAAATAGTTCTGAGAAAGGACGAGATTGTTTCACCGGCTGAACACAAACCAGCCACACTGATTGCTGATAACATTTTGTCAAGCAAAACGTTTACCAAGAGCCACTGGTTTAACCTGGCACAGCGAAATTCCTTTGGGAGTTCTAGCAGACAGGTCTGTCACATCTGTTGTTCCCCAATGTCAGAGCCAAGAGAAAAAGAGGCACACACTCGCCTCGTCCTTCTCCAGAACACTTCTCACTAATTAAGAAGATTACTCCGAATGCTTGTTCAGTTTGCAATCCAGCTTCAAAGCCTTGCTTTTTCTCTCTGCATGTATGTTATGATACTTGGGCATTAACCCGAGAACATGCATAGCCTTACAACATGCACGGAAAAAACAGAGCAAGGTTTGAACCTCATTTAAGTATTATTTTTAAAGGCCCCTATGGGGCATCTGATGTTGGCATTGTATATTATCACTACTTAATTTTCATTGCATATAAACCACTCCATTTTATAAGCTACACTATCACTTTTCAATGAGACCAAGTGTGCTTAGCACTATTTATGACAAAGGAATTAGTTTGGGTAGCTAAACAGTAGTGTTTTTAAAACGAAAAAGCTCCCCAACATGTGAGGTCAAACACTTGAGGTTCAGTTTGTAAGCAAATCCCACTGACTTAGACAGAACTTTGAAAGAGTTAAAGTCATTCCTCTTCCTGACAGAGCTGGACTGGGGGTTTGTGCAATGGCTCTACAGAAAATAGCAAAGGCCAATTTCAGTGCCTGGCACCTTCTATGTGGCACAGGCTGGAGAGAGGCAAAAAGGTTTCTGCAGTTCAACACAATCCTGAATGCACACTCAACTATTTTATTTTTTTTTTTTTTTTAATGCTTGGAAAACAACTCCCTTCCAGCCCTAGAGAAGGGGGAACCCCACAAGCATTAAAGCACAAGAGCATTTCTAGCACATGCCAATGCTGTCAGTCACTCTGGTCAAGATATTAAGAAACCTAGCATTTTTAAGAGATGACAGGATAAATGCAAGGACACTGCAAACGAAACGCTAAAGCTTTTAAAACCAATTTTCTTTGGTATCTAGGTCTTGCAGGCTATTTCACAACCCAAGTTGCAAATAATTCTTGGGCTGAATAATACAAGACAAACATGGACATCTGTTGCAGCTGCAAGGCCACCCCCAAGAAAGGAGGCATGTACACAAGCAGAACCTGAAAAAGTTGAAGGTAAACCAGCTTTCTCTCATACCCATATTTTGAGCAGCCGCACAAATGTAGTGACAGATATCTGCATAAAAAGATAATCCTTTAAAGATGATTTTTAAACCATGCTATCCTAAGATTAAGCCTAGCTGAAACATACTGCTTTGAAGAGTTTGCTTCCTTGAGGCTTTGGCTGAAAGGCAGCACAGTTACTTTCTCTCTTTTTTTTTGTTTTTTTTTTTTTGTTTTTTGTTTTTCCTCACCGTTCTCTCAAAAGAGGTTTTGCCGTCTCATGAATTCGTCTTTCTGGTGCTTTCATTTAAGCCTCCTTTAAGTGGCAGCTCTCTGCACACATCATCAGGATTTCTACAAAATCCAGAAAGTTAACACTCCTTGGAGGGGAAAAGCAGCAAGAAGGAAAGGGCACCTTGTGATTTCTCACAAATTTGTAGAGAGCCTTCCAATCTCAGGTCACTTTTGTGCATGGTGGCTGGCAGAGAGATGAACCCTGTCCTTGGAGGATGGTAAAGGCTCTTCAAACTTTTAGACAGCAACCAAGTTCACGCTTCAGAGATCTTCTCTTGCAAACTGTAAGGTAAATCCCATGGGTTTTCCAAACCTATGAGTACTGATACATGATTTTTTACATCACGAAGAGACAGAAAGGCCCTTTGTTCTCTACTTTAACCATTCTTGTTTGCCACACCAAAGGCCTTATCCAGAGGGTGAAGCAACAGCTCTCTAGAGACCATATCTCCATTAACAGCTAAACTGGAATGCAAGAGATTGAGGAATAAAACCAAATACTTCCAGGGACTCAAAGTCACATGTTGCTAAAGAGATCTCTATTCTCCACAAAAAAGTTTCCACTTCTCAGAAAGGCCTTTCTTTTTGTTTTAATATCCCTGAAAGGGCTAAATTTCCCTTGCCTCAAAGCTTTTAAGGATCATACACATTTATTTCACATAGATTTCTTTGGTACTGCCCTGGAAAAAAGCAGCAAAGTTTCATCTTGATGCAGTTTGCCTTATGCTGGTACTGGTAATTCTTCACATGGATCTGTAGCAAGAGATACACGGAGCCACAGGCCCATCCCACCCTAAAAACTACAGTAAACCTTCCCAAATTTTTCAGTCCAGCTCTTTGGGGAAGCCATTAGATGAAAAAATATATATATATATTTTTGTCACCGATAGTTATTGCAACCCTCTTTAAACACAAAAAACTGTTGACTTCTCCAAAACACACCCTGAATCTCCAAAGCTGTGCTTATTTCTTACTTCTGAAAAAAGGTACCACTTTTGTTCTAACACATCCATCAGGCGTTATTCCCTTAAAGTCTCTCTATGGGGAGGGGCAAAAAAAAAAAAAAAAAAAAAGCAAGCTAGTCATTTCACAAGAAATCAAATCAAAAGGGTTTGATTTTCCCTATTTCAATGCTCCTTGTAACCTCATCTGTTATCCAGATTAGGTGCACTGATAAGAGAAACAGTAATTTTTTTAAAACTAATACAGCTTTCAGGTGAAAGGGTAAAAAGAAACTCAATGACAGGATACATTGAGGGAAGCCTTGCTTTTTATCTAAACTTTACAACTGCACTAAGCCACTAAAATGAACTATTTGGTTTAAACTTAAAGAATTTTTGTGCATTTTCATCAGCTTTACTTTGTGCTGTTGGATTACTGTGTTTCAGAAAAAAATACACAGAAATGCCAAAAAGATGCAAACTTGCTCTTCCCTGCGAGTGAATCCCACTCACTTTCGCAGAATGTTCAAAGTCGTCTGGGAACAAGACGCTGTGCTCGCCAGTAAATCAAACACACTGAGGTATAAAAGGAGAACAGGAAAAAGTTCTCTGCTGCAGCAGCAATTCAAAAAAACAAAAATCCCCCCTCCCATGTCCCCACCCACAGAACTGCGGTATGGTCAAGAACACAATTTATCTACAAACACCTACTACCATTTTCTCCATTAAAAAAGTTAAAGAGCCTTTTTTTTTTTTTTTTGGCTTAGTCTACAGAATTCACCACACAAACCACCTAATGTGCACAGCAACACTTGTTTGTGCATGAAACCCCATCAGGGGAGAGGTAAAACGTTCTGAACTGTGAGTATGTGGGGATGGGGAGAGGGCGAGAAACCAGGGAGGGAAGGAAGGAAGAACAATGAGGTAGATAGAATTTAACTTTACAGGCTCACTCCCTGCAGAAAAGATAAGTACATTCATCTGTAAAAAAAATTAAAGATGAGGTAGGTTTGAATTAACGTTGTATTTTTTCATTTTCTCTTAGAAGAATTTCCCTGAGACAGTTTCTTCCTAATTCAAACACAGATTAGAAGACGAGAATTCGATTGTTTCCAAAGTCGACCACAACAATCATGCCATCAGGGGTGACGGCTATACCTGAAGGACGGTCCATCTGACCAAAGCCGCTTCCCTGAGTGCCAAACTTGCATAAAAAGCTACCATTTGACTCAAATATCTGCACCCGGTGGTTCCTGGAATCGGCCACGATGATGCGCCCCTCTTGATCCACTGCCACTCCCTGGGGGCGCAGGAACTGGCCATTCCCAGTGCCCTCCGAGCCCAGAAAGCGCGCTGACTGGCAATCTGGATGGATGACTAGAAGGCGATGGTTGTTGAAGTCTGTTACTACCAAGTGGCCCTCGTGATTGAAAGTCACACCTCTGGGGGAATCAAAGTGCTTCCAGAGTGCCCCTTCAAAGCCATACTTGTTGAGAAACACACCATCAGGCCCAAAGAGCTGAACACGATGGTTCCTTGTGTCAGAGACCAGGATCTTGCCCTCTGCATTGACAGCCACATCCCATGGGTAATTGAACTGACCATTCTTTGTTCCTTTCTCCCCAAACTTTAGAATGAACTGCCCCTCAAATGTGAAGATCTGGATGCGATGATTGTCCTTGTCAGCCACAATGATCCTACGCGAGGTGTCACAGGCGACACCAGCAGGCCGATCGAACTGGCCTGGCCGGGAGCCCAGTGTGCCAAACTTGTGATGGAAGGTCCCGCATGGTTTGAACACCTGGATGCGGTTATTACTGCGGTCAGCAACAATGACGTAACCTTCTTTGTCTACACTAACGCCCCAGGGGCGGCAGAGTTTGCCGTCGCTATCTCCCTCACTGCCAAAGGAGAGCCCCGGCAGCCCAATGCCTATGTAACTGCGCCCAGATTTCACCACAACTTTGAAGGGGCTGTTCTCAATGTGTTGGTTGCACATCATCACAGAGACCAGGTGCTCTCCCTCTAGCTGTGGACGGTAGCTGACCAGATAGGTCCCATTCTGCTGATCACTGACATCTGCCCCAAAAAGGTTTCCATCTGGGCCCATCACCACTGCAGAGATCATGTCACCTCCTGAAAGGCGTGGTTCACCATCATGGTCATAGCCTATCACTGTGAAAGAGGCCACTTTGCCCTGCAGCGCACGCTTCAGACCTTCCCCAGTGGCTTTGGTCAAAGGAGCAAAAGCACCACTGCTGACGAAGCCCATTGATTTAATGGCCATATACAATGCCTGGTCAGGGGGCGTGAACATGATCCTGTCATCTTCCTGTGGCTGGAGAAGGCCTCTTACACTCTTCAGCTCCTGCACTTGAGCCAGCATGCGGTCCCGAGCCAGAAGAATATCCATGGTACGACCCTCCTCCAGGACCTGCTGAACAGCACTAATGGTGTTGTCCAGCTTATTTAGGTTCTGACGTAGCTTTTCAACTTGCAAGTAGAGTGACTTAGCCTTGACTTGACGAATCTTTTCCACCTTGGAGGGATGGGGGAGAGGGGTGGAAGGGAGAGAAAAGCACACTTACATTGGGAAAGATAACCCATAACACAAACATTTCCTAATGTGACTCTTCTACATAAAAACTGGTTGTGCATTTGTTGCAGCATGTTGACACAGAACTGTAGAACAAGAAAGCCTGTAAAAGCTGTGATATTGAGAAGCCACAATGAAGGAAAAGTAATTATTTATCCAAATCCAGGATTATTATTCTTCCCCACCCTCCAGCCAAAATCATTCTCACACTCTGCAGATCTGCTGCATCAGAACGTCATTTGAAAGGAAGAGTCATAAAAGGAGGTTGCAGAGAGGTGGGTGTTGGTCTCTTCTCCCAAGTGATAGGTGGTAGGACAAGAGGGAATGGCCTCAAGCTGCATCAGGGGAAGTTTAGATTGGACATTAGGGAAAATTTCTTCACAGAAAGGGTTATCAGGCACTGGCACGGGCTGCCCAGGGAGGTGGTTGAGTCACCATCCCTAGAGGTGTTTAAAAAGCAGGTAGATAAGGTGCTTGTGGACATGATTTAGTAGTAGACAGGTATTGTTGGAGTTGATGACCTCTCTAAGGTCTTTTCTAACCTAATGATTCTATGAAAATCACAAAACAGTTTGGGTTGGAAGGGACCCTTAAGGATCATCCAGTTCCAACTCCTAGAACACCTCTAGTGGACACCTTCTACTGGATCAGGTTGCTTAAAGCCTCATCCAGCCTGGTTTTGAACACCTCCAGGGACGGAGCAGCCACGACTTCTCTGGGCAACCTGTTCCAGTGCCTCACCATCCTCACAGTAAAAACATTTCCCAATATCTAAATCTCCCCTCTTTCAGCTTAAAACTGTTAACCCCTCATCCTATTACCGCACTCTCTGTAAAGAGCCCTTCCCCAGCTTTCCTGCAGTCACTTGCATATGATTTGCTTCCTCACATGGTATTCTATTTTCTAGCTGCAAGGTACTTGACAGATCTTCTGAAGGTACATCTTATTTAGACTCCAGGGAGGACAGAGGTTACCACAGGTTATCAAGAAAGAGCAGAGGCTGAGGTTTCTCTAACTGGAATTGAGACCAATTTCAGAAGGCAGGCTGTTCTCACACAAAGTTGAGGCTAGGAGTCAGCATCAGCCAACTCACATGGGCTCGTCATTCCCTTGCTTGCCAGAGCCATTTTCCTGTGACTGGATAATACCAGACACTTATCTCCAAGGACTTCTAGGGTCCAATTATTTTAATGTTTTCTTGCAAATACTGGCAGTCATTCCAAGCTAGTGTTTTACAACAGGATGCTCTATAATGTCACTTCAAATAACACCAGAGAAGGCTGCTGCCAGTCCCTGCTTGGGTGACTAAAGCTTAAGGAAAAATGGTTTGTTTGTAACTATTTTTACAATAACCTCTATATCTTTACTTGTGAAAAATCACTTTAGACCATCTAGCAAAGACATCTGCTTCGTAAAACTAATGAAACATGTAATTGTGTCATTATTAATAAAATATATTTCCATATGTCTGAATACCTGCTTAGCTGCAGAACAATAGGAGCAATGTATTTCAAAGATGGACAACTTACTGTCTGAAGGCTCCTTGGTCATACTGACTAGGTAACAGATGTACAAACATGCTATTTCATTTAAAGTCAAATCTGGTAAAACTTGTGTGCCTTAAAGTCAGAGATGCTTCCTCCGGTAGATTTCCAAAACAAATTACTAATTTTAGGGTCTTTGCTTAATCTTTGGCTTTGGTACTCAAAATTATTCACTGACACTCCTCATATGAGGGCTTAATACACTCAAGCCTTTTTTGCTAGAATGATTTACTACCTCCACCAAGTTTCCTTCTTAAAATAAGATTTTTTTTAACCTGAAGAGAACTTGTTCTATGTGCAGACATTCCAATAAAGTGTATTTACACAGCCTTTTGGGATACATATAGTTTAGGGGCAAGTCTTACTTCTCCTGCACTAGGAATATCTCAAGAGAAGACTGCCAAGCTTCTTGAAAAAGGCTAAAAGTAGAAGGGGAACTCACTTCCCTCAATCCAAATACCTCAGAAAAACACAGCATTAAGTACAGTAACTATATAAAATGCATTTTTAATCTTGCCACTGACATTTGTAGAAATACCACAGAAAAACAAGCTTTTTAGGGGATAGTCTCACTGTATGTGGAGCAAATCCTTACAATAAACTAAGTGCGGTCATTTTGCTGGCAACAGATACTAAACCTGAAAACTAACTGTTCCATGCTCCAGTCAATGTCGATGAAGGAGAGGCAGGGGAAAAGTACTTTAGCAGGACGCCACTGCTTCTTGGCAGCATATGCCTCGCCAACCGCAAGTACATGCCGTCCTGCCCAGCTCTGCTAGTATAGGCAACAGCTGTACAGAACCTGGCTCCCTGCCACAGTATCTGGTGCGACAGCGTATCATAGGAGCATTTCCCATTTACTCCTAAACTTTTCCCATCTTGACACTACATTTTTGCTCCCCTATACCAGCAGCAGCAATCCCGTGTCCACAATTGAGTTTGACTCACTGATCTAAAGCACCCATTCCACCAGTAGGGAGTGGGTTTCTGTTCAATTCTTACAGTGGCAGCCAAAGGGCCAATCCAAACTAATCTGTGCTAAACAAGCAGAGAAGAAGCATGACTGCTAAGTCATGTTTCTGGAATAAGAAACTTTGCTGTTACTTCCAGAATAGCACACATGCATTGTGACAGGCGTGATGCAGGTGAGTGCAAGAGTTTGGGATTGCGCAGATACTCTTGTTGAAGGGTGTCCTTCTCTTCTACTAGTAGCAAGAGGGGAAAAAAAACCAGAAGGACACTACACTGATTGAGAGTAAAGTAAGTTCTTATGTGCAGGGACAATGAAAATTGCATCTTGCAGAATTCCTACTAGTCTTTTCTAGAAAAAGACAGTACATACATCTTTGCTCCTTTACTTCATGAAAGGCGGATCACATAAGAAAATCCATGTACTACATATCTAGTTCTACAGCAACATACTGAAGAGGTTTTGAAGACACTCTTTAAATAAGGTGTTCAAAGACAATCTCTTCTCCGGTCAAGACAGAGATGTGAGGCATAGCTTCTAAGCCAGCAGAGGGAGTACCCACTCTACTTCTGGTGCTGAGCTTGTGTAAGGATACCCTAGTTCCTACAAAAAACAATCAGTTCCCCAGATTAAGAGATGCCTTTAGCACAAAATCAGCCAGGATCAGAATCCAGTATCCTGCTACCTACAAAAAAGTGAGTTCACAGTAGATCATAGTGTTTCAATTCAGCGTTCTGCGGGAGGGTACTAGGATCTGGCCATGGACTAGTTAAAAACCACATTTTCAGTTTTAAAAGGCACTTGCCACCAGTTCAAACCACAAATATAAAGTGCATACCTTCCAGAGCAGCTCACACTCCCGCTCTTCCAAGGCCTTCTTGTGTCTAGTAGTCACTGCTTTGACTTCAGACTGTACCACCTTCGCTTTCATCTCAACCTGCTCTGCCACAGCCTGGGCCTGTTCAATACTCAGCTGGGAAGAAAAAAAGACAACACACTTAAGGCTCAACAAAACCAATCAGAAATGCATCCGAAGACTGCTGCTTACATTTCACTACACCTTCAGCTAAATGCTTACCATGACAGTGCTTGTTTTTTTTTTAATCAGGCCTTCATCCATTTCATACACAAGAGCCTGAAAACTGACGTAATATTTTAATACATCTGTTCCATGGAGTTTATGCCTTCATCATACCATGCACCAACACCACAGGGCTAAGTTCCCTGTGCAACTCCAGCATGCAGCTAATATGACCTCTAACAAGAGACTCGCACAGGAATTCACACTCGTTTTCTCCTACATACAAGGAACCCAGTTTGCCTTGTTTCTCAAAATGATTCCCTCAAAATAGTTCAGATTGTTGTGTGATGGTTCTGCTTCTAGGAAGAAATAACACTGTAGGGAACAGATGGTTTTATCTACACATCTGAGTGGGGCAGTTTATCTGATTATCATTAAAAAGCATTCGTATAGTCACACCTTGGACAGGGAGCAAATTCTTTCTAACATAATCATGTAATACTAGTATTTTTAAAACTTTCTGTAGTCGTATTCTGCAGAATACATCTAGAAGGAACATGCAGACCACCTAAACATCTTTTCTCCCCTCAAAGAAAATGGTTTCCTTTAAAAATCCTTCCCAAACTACTCCCAGTTTCACAGATTATAGAAAAGAGGATAAAACCCAGCAAGACAAAGAGCAGGCAAATCTGAAAGACCACAGTTCCTGATGGAAAAGGTTCAATAGGATCAGTTAAGTGGATCTTTTCAACACCGTTGTCATACAGTGAAGCAGGATTAACATGCAGATGTGAACCTTTAAACTAGTATCTTTTGAACCTCTTATTAATTAAAAAATTCTAGAGCAAAATGATGGTATGTAAAGGTATTTACTCTAGGAAATAGAAGGTTGAGGGGGATCTTCTCGACGCATATAAGCACATGAAGGGAAAGCACAAAGAAGACTGAGGCAGGTTCTTTTCAGTGGTGCCCAGTGACAAGACAAGAGGCACTAGGCACAAAATGAAACACAGGAGGATTCCTCTGAACCTCAGGAAGCATTTTTTCCACTGTGAGGGTGACTGAACACAAGTTGCCCAGAGACCCTGTGGAATCTCCAGCCTTGAAGATACCAAAAGTTGCCTGGACACAGTCCTAGGCAACTGGCTCTACATGTCCTTGTTTGAGCTGGGGAGCCGGACAAGACCTTCAGTGGTCCTTTCCAACCTCAACTACCCTGTGGTTCTGTGACTGTACCATCAAGCATCAACTTTCTCTTTTCATAACCTCAATACACAGCATTTTATTTCTATAATTTTTATATTAATCAACATACACAAAACATCTAAACCCCTACCAACACTGTACACACGATTGCAGCAGCTCACCACAGAACAATGTAAATTGTTGACAGCTGAGAACATAGCTCAAATTTACCTTTGTTTTCCACATTACGTACTGAAAGTCATGGAAATCACCATGAGTATTTGTTTTTAAATACAGCATTTTACATAGACTTTACAACAACTTTCCCTGACCCTGGTCCAAGAAACTGGTCCATTTCAGAACTTCTGAGCTGTTTCCTTCATGGAACTTCTAGGTCAGAGTCACTTTCCCTTTTTTTTAAATGGAGAATGCCTTCAAACCCATGGGCAGCCTGAGTATCCCAGTCGCATTGGAGGCAGACCTGAACTGCCTTCACACAAAGCTTCTGGCAGACAAATTTGACTCAACATTTCAAGTTGACAGGAAGTAAAAAAATCTCATTACACCAATTATCAAAGACAATATGAAGTCTAACTGGCCACAGATTAAGGCTTCATAAAAGCCAGTTAAGTCTCAGTCCTAGCTGGAAGAGTAAACACGTACGAATACTGTGCCTCTATCACTTCTATTTTGCCATTCTAATACAGAACCTGCTTGTACTGATGGCAAAAGGTACATATTTCTTCCAAAGCTGACATGGATTCTTGTCAAGTACAGCAAAGTACTGTCCCTTTCCAAAGAGAAACAGTTATGTCCTAGAGAAGCATTGAAGAAACCATGTATGCTATACACTCATATTTCAATTCTAGCAAGCACATACGTGAAAGCAGGGAAGGTTTGGTTTACTTGTTTGAGCTTTTTGTACAGCAGTACTATTAGGACAGAGATCTGTGTGTATGCTTCCCTCATAGCCAAGAGCAATCACAACTTCCCTCAATTCTTCACCAAAACCAGAGCCTCCCTTTCAAGAACTCCATTGTAGCAAGGGAAGCATTAATTCCCTGTAGAGCCTGTGATCTTTCATCTGTAGGAACCAATTACAGCAGGGCAAACAACCATAATCAATAACACAAGAGTGCCTACCAACAACCCATGTCATCATCTCGATTTATTCTTACTTGCCTGTGTCTGAACAGCTGAGATCAGTGAAGGATGTCCAAAACACTAAGGCTCCAATGTTGTCCAGGATATTGGCAAAATATTGGTCAAACGCCTGTGGATCCCGCATTCTGCCTAAACGTGCTAGAGCAGCCTAGAAAGGCTGACAACACCAAACACAGAAGCATGCAGTAGTATGGTGGGAAGGGAGCAGCAATGGGCAAGTTATCTATCTGAAGTGAAAGCCAAGAGCCTAAAGTACAACTTTTGGAAGCCTTCTTTACATGGAAATGCCTTGTTCTCTTTGATTACTGTAAGATATAATAGCTCTGTCTTGATAACTCTCTCCTGCTGTTCTGTAGGAATTTCCTGTGCAGAACTTGTCTTCAGAGAGGTCAGCTTTTCAGGAAACATGTTGAACAGCAGCATTTCTTGTTCTGGTCAGGCACCACAATCTTTTTAACAAATCATTTTAAAGAAAAGCAGCTTTTACAACGCACTCTCCTCGTGGTATGTCATAATTCTTAGAGTGCTAGTGAATGAGAAGGTCAACCAGTTAACATGCTTGGGAAACAGAAGATAAGGCCTGTATTTAGCACAGAATCTCATTGTTTAAAAAAATAAATTAAAGGACTTTGCAGTGTATCTTGTAGACTTCAGGATCAAAACTGATACTTCCAATTCCTCAGACTAAAATTTAAGTAATGACAATGTATGTGTGCAGGCGATTTGTTCCAGAGGTCCAGAACAAGAGGAAACCTTGCAAATAGCTTCCAGAGGGACTGACAAGCATGTTTTCATGAAGGAAAGCAATGCAGACACCCATCGCTAGCTATTGCTACCAGCACATTTCAGAATTTCTTACTCTTCAATGAACCTACACAAATAGCAACAAACAACATTTAAAGCACACACAGTTTAGCAGAAGATGACAGTGGCATGCAGTATTATCTGTACTTTCAGATTTCAAAACATCTAATGAGGATTATTAGATGTGCAGGTTCTAAGTTTTTATTCTCTGGATATTTTATACAAAAAGAGCTACTTTGTTAACACATCATAGTAGCTATTTCTATAATTCATTTCACATCTTATTAGACCTAGCTCTGCATAAACACACTCCTATGTAAACACTGGTTCTGAGGTCGCCAGCGCCTACATACAACATGCTAACCAAACCCAAACACTTCTTTCCAAATCACAGAATCACAGAATAGTTTGAGTTGGAAGGGACTTTAAAGATCATCTAGTTCCAACCCCCTGACATGGGCAGGGACACCTCCCACTAGATCAGGCTGCCCAAGGCTCCATCCAAGCTGGCCTTGAACTCATCCAGGGATGAGGCATCCACAGCTTCCCTGGGCAACCTGTGCCATTGCCTCACTACCCTCATTGTGAAGAATTTCTTCCTAATGTCGCGGATCTAAAGCTTCCCCCTTCCAATTTAAAGCTGTTCCGCCTGGTCCTATCACTACAAGCCTTTGAAAACAATCCCTCCTCAGCTTTCTTGTAGGCCCTCTTCAGGTACTGGAGGGTCGCTATAAGGTCTCCTCTGAGCCTTCTCTTCTCCAGACTGAACAAGCCCAACTCTCTCACCCTGTCCTCATACAGGAGGTGCTCCAGGCCTCCGATCATCCTTGTAGCCTTCCTCTGGACCCATTCCAACAGCTCCATATCCTTTCTTATGTTGAGGATTCCAGAACTGGAAGCAATGCTCCAGATGGGGTCTCACAAGACAAGAACAGAAGGGCAGAATCACCTCTCTCGTCCTGCTGGCCACGCTTCTTTAGGCGCGGCCGAGGATATGGTTGATCAAGACAGCAGACCCAGGCACACCTGGCCAGTTCCTACGTGTTCCAACCACTTCTGAGTAAAAAGAAGTGCAAAGTTATGTTGTGCCCCAGGTATTCTTTGCAAGCCTCCTTTACATGGCTACCTCTGAGCTTCCCTCTAGCTACATGTGACCAGCTGCAAGAAAGACTAGCAAAGAGCTTGCTACCATGGCTCTGACAGGGGGAGGGACCTATAACACAAGGCTACTAAGAAACCACCTGCAAGAGTCAGAAGTAGCAAAGCAGTATCACCAAACGTGGATGCAAATCAGGATTTGCCATTTTGTAGACTGCCAGTTCTCAGCCATTATCACATTTCCTGTCTTCTACTGGACATTGGGACTGAAACCTCCAACTAACTAGTGAAAATTACTTAACACTCCAGGAGAAAGAAGTCATTACAAAGCACATGCTCTGATGGACTACAAACAAAAATTGCAGAGCTACTGTAAAGGTGCTGATGCCCTCACACTGTGTGGCTTCCACAGTCCAACACTCAAATGAAAACCAGTATGTCCACACAGCACACAGTTATTTAAAGAGGGTAATCTATGCCTTTGAAACAGAGCCTGTTAATCCATATGCTGAGCTGTGATATTAGATTGTATCGCTTCAGTTCAGAAAACCATCCATTTGAACAAACTGACACAAGACATCACTGTGGCAACACGAGGAGATGTGTAAAGGCTGCTTATGGTAACTCTACTATAACCCATCAACACCAGCTTCTTAAACATTTTTTACAAGTTCCTTCAGATGTTTAATTCCATCCACCTGAAGACAGGAGGGAGGTATAATTTCTCATGCACCAATTCTCTCTAGCTTTTAAAAGCATGTCAAATACAAAACCCAAAAAAACCTTAAGGAAATATCTCTGTATATCTCAAGTTAGTTTTTTTCCACCAACAAAAGCTGTTCCATCCCTCAACAGTTTGCTTTCAGTTATGGTAACAAAAAAAACCACAGGGCTTGCTTCAAAGAACTTCTCCAGTTACACATCACTGTTTCGGAGCAGGATAAAACAACCAGGACAAAATAGCTAGCTTTCTCCAGCACCAAGAAATGGATGCAAGTTTCCAAACATTCTTAGACTAGGAAAATTGGAAGATCCTATACAAAGTATAGCTGCAGTAAAGATACTAGGAGTAACAGGCTTAGCAGTGGCTTTGCAGTAACATTAGTACAGCTACAGCACAAATCATAGTAATTTGACCTATTTAAAGGTTTCAGCCTAAAAAGTGTAAAAGGCTAAAAAAAATCCTCCCACTTAAGAAAAAATTGCTCACATGCAGAGAATTTCAAAAGAAGCTTTGATGGAAGGAAGGCTGGAGACCAGTTTAACTCATATCAGAAACCAACAAACAAATCACTTTTGGTCTGTACTGCAAGAACAGACTTTTCACCTAAATTTTAGGTAGAACAGTAGTTTGGACAATGATACATGTCAAATCCCTTTTCCCCCCATTAACCATCTGCTCGTACGCTACCCTAAGGAACTCATAACACACAACACAAAGTAACGAGAAGTACAAAGAAATTCAGCCTCTATTGATGTAACTCCCAAGATTCAGAAAAGCCAAATTGAGTCCATTTTGTTTACAAAGCTTCATTTCAGATTCTCAAACCTGACTTCAAAGCCACACGCAAGGGTGCCTGAGCTAACTCAAAGTGACAACCCCAGAACAATCCTTTGCAGCACAGCGGTGCCATCCTTCTCAGGTATCGACCTCCCAGCAGCTCAGATCCATATGGCAACCCACAGGGAAGCTTCCAGTGAAGGGCAGAGGCTCAAGTCAACAGATCAGCTTCCTCCTCTGGCTGGCCAAGTTTCTTACAACACCTCCCCCCATTCCCTGGAATAAGGACATTAGTCTACTTCATATTGCCTCCCTCACAATTTGGGAGAGAAGAGGCATTGCCTTAGTGACTGACCCACCTTGCCACGAATTCTTAAGCCTTTCATGCTGGTAGATAAGAGAGTGACTCCCTCTAATAATCTGCACACAACCAGTCTCATTGCAGGCTTCCATGTTTAATTTAATGCACTGACAAACATCCCAACAAAAACTATAGGCTCAGCTAGGGAAGAATTTGTTTTCCAATAAAGCCATTTTTAACACAACTGACATGGACAGATCAACTGGTATTTTAACATGTTCACCTGGAAATTGACCCTAAATGGGAATGAACACTCAATGCTTTACCGTTACGCAAGTGCATTAGATTACACACACATACATTCATATATACAGTTACACATGTATAGAAGTATTTTAAGACCATGACATTTTGAAAAACCCATCTATCTTTCATCATAACAGATTTACGTTCAGTTTGTGACCCAGTCCTTGGAAAAAATTCTGAAAGAAGACAGCTAAGTGTGCGCTTCTGTGAGGTAAAACAAGGCAGCAGGACAAGCTCCCCCATATAGAAAGGCAGCAGTCCTGCTCCCTGGCACCCCATAAATCTAATATCATCTTTGGCTTTCATATCATCATGTGAATCAACTCAAGACTCTGAAAAAGGCTAGAAAAGCATCCCAGCAAGGAGGATAGGCTTTCCACTGTGACAAGAGAGGTCCTAGAAGCAGCGTTGAGTGCTTCTGCTCCATCCCCTGGCACCATTGGCAGTCCTTATAGCACTACAGTGAATCACCCAGGGTAACCCTACAGAAAGGCTGCCCTTTCAGATGCATCGGCACATGACTCGGGCGTACGAGCAAGCTTGTGTCAGTCAGGGACAGGCTTCGAAATGCATGATCATGGCCAGAACCAGTGCAGCACAGGGAAGCTTTCCATTGCTGCAGAACCTCACTGAGGATAAAAAGAAAAAAAGAAAAAGCCTCTTGCTGCCAGACTTACTATTTCTTAAAGAGGACTTCAACTCCTTTGAAAAGTGAGGTTGGGACTTTGCAGGAGTGACAGACTAGATCAGGCTTCAGTGGATCAAGAGGCTGAAATGTATCCCAACTCACAGCATTTTTTTTTCCAAGTCTGAAAAACAATCTTCCCTCCAAAGCCACAGGAAGAGTTTAAATAAACATTTCTTCCTAAAAGGCTTCAACTTTGGTTAACCAGATACTCTCCAGTCATTTGGCTCATGGCTTGATTTCCTCTCTCCAGCAATGCCCTTCAAATTCCACCTTTGCCCCTTCACTCTCAACTACCCTTCCTCATTCATCCTCAACATCTCATGGCAGAGAGCTATCACTTTCAGAGCCTATTAAGAGTTACTTGTACAGCAGTATGAATCACTCCCACTAAAGTGTTACTACACCTTACTACTTGTCAAGCCTTACAGAGCTCCAGTCTATGTTCCTCATATTGCAGCTTATGTTGGCATTTAATTCCCTGTAGACTGTTTTCAAAGTAACAAAAGCACTCAAACCAGTTTTTTAATATAGAGCCTAGTTGCTTTAGTTTTAAATTCATGCTGACACACTGTCTTCTCCCTAGGATAAATATATAGCTTCACAGCCCTATCATCCAAAACCAAGGAAAGCTCTCCTCCATGAAAACTTTCTTAGGCAGCAAGCTCGCTGCATTACGTTTGAGTCAGGCATCTCTTTAACTGCTACACGTGCTCTTCCAGTCATTGCTGATATTGCTTAGATAGCAGCTGTCGTGAATTGCACCATCTTCCCACTCCTGTATATGCATACACAGATGACCACTTCAACTTTATCACTTGCTCAATACAACCTTTACCCTGTACAGCAGTCCAGATTTTTTAATCTATACTATCTATATCTGGCCTGCTATACAAACAAGACGACTTGGTTCTTCAAAAGCATGATTCATTTTACAGAAGCTGCCCAGTTAACACTTCCAAGACAGCCTCTTAACCCTGGATGGGGCTGAGGACAGACCGAGGTAAAACTGCACAAAGTTGAGTTGAGTTGCTTGTTTAAGTTACATGAGCATACCCACTACTGCTCATCCTTTACCTGTACCGTTATAAAGTAGTCAGCTCACCACAATGGCAGGAGCCTCCAACACAAAAGACAGAAGAAAGAGGGAGTAATAAACAAAGTAAAACCAGCAGGAAGCAAACACGCACAAAAGCATTCATGCAATAGTGAAGTGACACTCAATGTTATTCTATTACTTTCTACTTTATGAGTCAGTCCCTTCTTAGTTGATTTATCCACACCAGTTTGATGATTAAGAGTCCTGGAGTAATTTAAAGCAGTTAATTTAATTACAAACGGACAGGCCCTTGTCTAGGACAGCCTGGAGAAATTCAGAACACTGCACCAGTGAGGTTCTTTAAACTAGCATAAATCCTCTTCTTGCTAATTTTGAGGACATGTTAAATGTTTCAGTATGGACACTGCTGAAGAGAAGAGCTTTATCATTTAATTTAAAACACATAAATCGTGGAAGAAATTAAAGTTTACAAGATTCTGTCTTACAGTGGTGTTTTAAATTACCATCCAGCTCCAACAACTTGGAGTTTGCTGTTCTGTTGTGGCAAGTTAACATTACAAGCTAAAGAGAGACAAACAACAGTTTACTATCTATCCCACCATGATACTTACTATTTCATCCCACAGGTGCAAAGACTTAAGGAGAGAAGAAGCAGCTTCTCCTGTCCCACTGAACAAGCTTACTTAAGAGTTATAAAGCTATCTGACAGGCTAAAATTTAAGGCTTATTCTCACCACCCAGTATGGCAGAAAAACTGGCGCATCACAGAAGGGGACTGAACTTCAAAACAGCCAGTCCTCAAGATACACAAGCCCTAGATCTAGTAACATGCCAGAGTACAGAGGAATTCCACAGCACTGCAGGAAAGAGCTAGGAGAGACTGAAGAAGTGGTCACTGCCAACAACAGCGGAATTGATTTTAAAGATCTCATTTAGCAAGAAAATTTAAGAGACCCACTCAAATCCTTATACACTAGGAACAAGCAATCGGTCTGTATGTTTTTTAAGTTATTTCTATCATGCATGTGTCAGGAAAGCACACCTAATTCAAAATGTAAGGTTACTTCCCATACATGGCATTCTATTAATGTTTACTAAAAAAAAAAATAAAAATTCTTAGTTAAATCACAAAGAAATGCTGAGTTTCAGAGTATCCAGCTCAAATCTAGAGCATTTAAGGCTAACAAAATGAGAAGACAGTAGCGTGGAACGTAGCTTCCCACAATGCTTTCCCCACCCAAAGTACCTTTATAAAGGCAAAACTACAGCTAAAACCATGTAACAGTTACTACTATGTATTATTCAGCAAAAGTAACTACACATCCCTGCAGCCTAATTTCCTACGTAAAGTTCTTCTATAGCTTCAAGTACTGCACCAGCGTCCTTCCAGTCCCTGGCTGGTATTTATATTTGCGTTATAAAACATAGCTGAGGTAGAAGGCAATAACAGGCAGTTACAGTCTGCACCTGTGTGTGCAGAGCAATCCTTCTCCAGATCCTTTGCACAGGCAGGTTAGAAGTGTCACACTAATCCAACAGCTGATTAGCATTTTATATTTGGTGGCAACACTGAAGACATAAGCAGAGTCATAGGTAGTTATAGAGCTAGATGCTGTCCAGGCATGACAGACAGCCGAAAATAACTCTCAGTTGTGAAAGCAAAACCAGGCTTGGCACTGCTATACAAGATCAGAACTTTCTTCAAAATGCTTCACGCTGAAGTGCATTTGTACAGAGCTTCATATATATTGTGATTTACATGACAGGATTATGCTGCAAGAATGCAAAATTCGTATAACAGCACTTTGTTTTCAGCTCCACAGCCACTTCTGTCAGAGATCTGAGAGAACAGAAGGGGTGAGAAGACTGACAGCAGAAGCAGAGAGCATTTTGCTTTGACACCTTGCCCTGTAACAGACAAGCTGTGGGGGAAAGAAGCAGGGGGGAAATAAAGTACTCAAGTTGGGAGTATCTTACTTGAATAGCCTGTCGTCCTTGCTGAGCATCTGCCAGGAGCTGAATGGTGATAGTCCTGGAGTCCTGGAGGGCATCTTGGAGGTAGATAAAGCTGTGACCCACATGTCGTCCCATGGTACATTCCCGACATATGGGGACAGAACAGGTATCACAGTAGAAATGCAGTACCTAGAAGGGAAAAAAGAAAAAAAAAATAACCTGTTTAAATCTCTAATGAAGAATTAAAGAGCAAATACTGCCAGGATGAAAAACATCCAACAGCTCAACTAAAAAGGAGGTAAAAGCAGTAGCAATAGGCAGACTTCACAATAGCTTCTGCGCAGAGGAAGAGCTATCCCTCTTAGTAAGCCCCAAAACATACTCTTACAGTTAGATTGAAGTGTCATTGTTTTCTTTGCAATACAATACTAGGAAGAGTGTCCACATCAGCTCCTCTTAAGAGCGGAAGCCATCTGCCAACACTTGGAGATTGGAGATGTCATCTATGGCAAGTTTCAGGTGAAGACTTTTCCTGCACACACAAACACCACATTCTCTTAAGTGGGTCACTTATTATTGCACTGGAGAACTGCAGCACCTACACAATCACCTCCCAGAAGGGGAAAACAGGGTATGCATACCCAGGAACAAAAATATCCAAATCCCTTATGTTCAGTGGCAATATTAGGCAAGACTCCTTCCTGCCAGTCCCAACGGCAAAGCAAAAACCCCTTTGCTATGACAGTGCTTCCATGCCAGTGATGCTTAAGAGATGCTTGGGGTTGGAGGATAATAAGACTGGAACATTAACATGCCCAAAGCATTTGAATGCTACTCTGGGTAACCATAAAAACCCTCACAAAGCACTTAAAAGCCTTATATGCAAGGAAAGTCTTACACAAGATGTTGGCTTGGGACTGGATCCATTACTAGCCATAACTGTTCCCATTCCACCCAGTAGAGGGAAGCAGCACACAGAAATAACAGATTCCATTTAAATGTGTTTTCTTAGAGGCAAGCAAAAATCAGCTGTTAAATTTTCAAAGACTCAACTGAAAGAGCACAACAGTTCAACCCAAGAAAGTTATGTATTCAAAGTCTTACTCTTAGCTACATACACTATTTGTTAGAGTGTAGTGTTAGAAAAATCTAGATTACCATGGAAGAGTAAGAAATCCTCTAAACAACAGTAAACAAGGTTTCACAGTTCAAACTATTTTTGCATCACCAGCTACTTGAAAACTACCTCAGCAAGAGCAGAACACAGACTGGACAAGTGTTTGATATACCCGTCTTCTCACAGCTGCCACCCAGTCACTCCTCATTCCAGCTAACAGTTCATGGTACGGTGCATATCATCCTCATTTCCCTTCTCAATCCAAAAGGAAGGGGAAGAACAGTACAGGAGATTCCTTCAGACTGCCTGTGCTGCATAAAGTGACATTTTAAGCTCCTGTAAGCACAACAGCTGAAGTGGTATATGGATTAATTTCTCAAAGGGGGGTGTGGATGTGTGCACACATGTCAAGTTTTACCAAAACCCTTTTTTTTGTAAGGGTTAAGTTTTGCTGGAGGTAAACTGAACAGGCTTATGTTTTGGTTCTGTTCAAATTCTGAGTTCCCAAGCAGCATCTCAGATCCTGTTGTTTTTAAGTAAAAGGCTGCCCTGGCTCTGAAATGTGTTACTCAAATACATCATCTTCCTCAGCTAGAGGGTACCTTGTCTTTACGCTGTGGTTGTCTAAATCTGTATACGGTGTTCACTTGCTCCTGCAGTTCTGAAATTTTGCTGTTGAAATTACAAGGAATGTTTATTACATGTTGCTGAATGACTCCACTTAAACAACTGAGAAGTTGAGAGAGAATGAAAATCAAGACAGAGTATCAAGTTAAGTCATATGAATCTGATATACCTTAAAAACATACAGCAGGGATTTGGGGCCTCAAACAAGCAGAGCAGCTGAAAGGAAAATGATGACCATATGAACAGAAGTCCAGAACAAAGTTAAATCTGTGATTAGTCCTCTCAAAGTCAATACCAGAAGCAAAAGTTTGGTTAAATACCACAGATCAGCTCTGTCACCCAAGAATCGCCTTAGTGCAAGGTAACAGCATCCAGTGATAAAGAGTAAATAGTCATTCAGCTGTTCAGATCAAAGAAAAATTAAATTTAAGCTGTTCAGTTGTCTCTTATCAGCCACCAAAACGCGGTGGAAAACATCACTCCAGAATTTAGAATGAAGAGAGACAAGAACCGTAATCTCATTTCAGAAATATGCAGATTACACAGGACATGGCACAGGAAAAGTCTTCTGGGTAAACAACTGCAAAATCATTGCCAAAACCTCATATTTGCTTCTTAGTAAACAAAATGGTGAACAACAACCTGAATACAAGAGCAAGTGTTTAACAGACTTGGGTGAAGAAAAGTGGAGGAAGCAGACAGCGATGGGCTGATCAACATTACACTTATTTAACACAGGTACCTTGAACACACACAGGAGAAAGCACAAATCTATAGTCCCTACTGCTGTCAGAGTGGAAGAGAGCCAGTCACCACAAGTGAATGAGAAGACTCAGCCAGCTTCAAGACTAACTAGGAACCCTCCCAGAACTCTTTTCTGGACACAAGTGCTACAAGAGAAACCTCAGCTTGGCAGAGGTTTGAAATCACAACCAGGTACTTATTGTTAAGCTCAAGCCTGCTTGTATCCCAGTACCTAGGTCATGGCCATAAAGCCACATATTGCTAGATGAAGTTTATATGCCTGTATCTAAAGAGAAGGGGGAGATAATAAGCCAGAACTCCAGGAAAACAAGTAGTCCCCTGAAAAAAAACTCATACCAACAATATATTTTCTTATTAAAGTTTATATGCCTGTATCTAAAGAGAAGGGGGAGATAATAAGCCAGAACTCCAGGAAAACAAGTAGTCCCCTGAAAAAAAACTCATACCAACAATATATTTTCTTATTAAAGTAGGAAGATACAAGTGTGCTGTTCTCAATTCAGATCTGATGCACCTGCAGTCTACCCAAAAGGTTAGCACAGCCTCCTCTTCCAGTCTCAAAGTGATTTCATTTGCACTGTTAATGTAGTAACATACTGCTCCTTCTGTGCTCATTATATGACAAATAACAAGACTGGTCTTGAATCGCAGATGGGATGGGGCACTGGGAAGGAAGAGAAGAGTAATACTAAGTCTTCCATAAAAGATCAGCTTAAAAGAAGCAAACCATAAACTCAGTAAGTAGCAAAAATTCCTAAAACTTCCCCTCCTCCACCTTATCTGAGTAGCCAGAGATGATACAATCAAAAGCCCCATCAAGATGTAAATTTAACTATTGTCCTGTTAATTTCACTGGTTTCCCAAATGCATGAAAGACTGTCTTATAAGCAAAAACCTTCTAACACACTGTTTTTTTCAAATCCCACAAGCGTTCTAATAGGCAGTGAGGAAAGAGAAATAGGAAAGCAGAGACAGATTTCTCCTTTCAAAGAAATTCAAAATTGCGTTGAGTTGCATTTAATGAATCATTTCAGTAGTGAAGTAGTGAAGTAGTTCTGTAAAAATACAATTGTTTTTAATCTTAAAAATGGTGCCTTTCCAACATCCATTCTGGTAATTATCTAGTAGGGGAAAAATATTCATAAACAAGTTTAAACAAAAAAACCCCACAGATCTAGTAAAGAACTGTTTCACCACATTAATTAGTATTTTAGGATTTCCACCAAAATTAAATGGATAA
Organism: Cuculus canorus; assembly: GCF_017976375.1. Lineage (NCBI taxonomy): Eukaryota > Metazoa > Chordata > Aves > Cuculiformes > Cuculidae > Cuculus > Cuculus canorus. The sequence continues at coordinate 118,143,873 of NC_071402.1, forward strand.
GTCAGAAGCGAGAGGGAAATAGTTTTAGAGCTAGTTAAAAGTGATTTATTTTAAAATAAATCAGCTATGGGTTGATTATTTCCCAAACAGGAAATATTTCCTGAATTGGTGGCATACAATTTTAGACACAAAACAATAAAGGGAGCCTACTTCAATTTAAACAGAATCAGTGAACCATATTACAGGGCTATTCATCTTTTACAGCCACAGCAGCCCAAGAAATACAACAGCAAGGCCATAAATGTGATTGCTTCAGGAAAGGCTGTACAGTGCACCGTAAAAACATTTTACAACAGCAGGAATTCCTGGGTGTCGCTCTCCCCATTTTTTGGTCCATCTGCTTTCAAAGGGGGCAGGGGGATGGGCGGAGATGTTGTTAAACGTCCCCTGAGACTGCACAGCAATCAATCATCATCTGATGAATGGCCACTAAAGTTAAACCCTGACCCCACTCCACAATTCCCACACCAGCCCTCCTCTCCTTACTGCTGACCAGCTTCCAGCGTGCCCCGCGCCCCCCAACCCCCCCCCTGCCCTCACCAAAATTTCCTAAATACCAAGCCCAGACAAAAGCATTGGAATGTAGTAGGCACCACGACAGAGGAAAACTCAACAGAAACAGCAGTTGATGAGGCTTATGCTTAACCTGTGTTTAAATAAACGTTCCTTCAGCAACACTCAGTGCCCTTCTCCTCCCAGCTGGCAAACACTTGATTTTCTCTCATTTCAAAGCACATATAGGCATGCAGTAGTCAATAAAGCACGTGGAATCTAACCATATTCAAGTATTTGTTTTCTGTCATGACATTTCAGTGTCTTGCAACTATTTAAGCCCATAGAGTTAAGAATTTGTACACGACAGCAACACATACGCAGATTATTTTGAAATAGAAGTCCGGTGCTCTAAAATCTATGCTGTAATCTTAACCAACAAAAAAACCTACAAACAAAACAGTAGCCTCTTGGTTTCCGCTTTTGGAAAAGTTTCAGTAAAGCATTCGTAAATTAACTTATTTTGAGTTTATGACCACAAAAAAAAAAAAAAATCCTCATACTCGCCACAGTCTAAAGTTTTCCATTACTAAAGGTGTTTTATTATCTAGTTCCCTTGACAATCCCTCAAACGCCAGTGGCTTTGTTAGGTAGTGTGAAAGTCTTAGATCACTAAGACTTTAGCATAAACTGATTTTCCAATGAATTTTGGTCCTCCTCCCTCAGCACTGTGTTTTGTTCTTCTTTCCCTGCCCCCACCCCCTACCCCAAACGAGAGAAAAAGCCGCTTCCCCGCATCACTCATGCAGCATTTTATTTTTTTTTAAAACATAAGTAAACCACCCAGGGTGACTGGTTCAGAGTTTGGCACAAATAATTGCTGTAAGATTAAGTGGAATGACACAGTATTTTTACTCTGTGGGATGCTAGTCCTTAGTTTCCATTTTAATAGCAATTTGTCGCAATTAACTTGCTTTACACCTTGATGAGAGTTTTAGGAACTTTAACTTCCGCATTGATGCAACTCCTGATATTTAAATACAAAACTATAAAAACTGTACGAGCAAGCCATGTAATACACATCAGAAATACAGCCTGTTTCCCAATATACACAAAATGTTTTGCTTTCAGAGATACTTAAAATCTCACATTTCTGTGTACCAGTTAGTGACGAAATTACCCCCAGAATCAGCATTTTTTACTTAATCCTCTGGTGTGTAGAAGAGACCAGCTTAACATCAATTTTCCTCGCTGCACCAAGTGGTAATGAGAAATTGTACACCAGCTCCAAAGGGTCTCCACGATGGACAAGGGTTAATTCTCAAATGTAGGTCAATATTTGAATAATAGCATTTCTACAAGAGTACTGGCAACTTGAAGCATTACAGCCCATACTACACATAGCAGGCAGTATGCACAGAAAGTTGTATGAAGTGGGATTCGCAAAACCAGTTAGCTATTTATTATCTTCCTTCGCAACTTGAAAGAATGGAGATGAGGTTTGGTCCATTTAGAAGTTCATCAAGTGCAAGTGGATCATTCAGCCCTTCTGTTAAATTCAGCTTGATTTCCTTACCCCACATTGAATAATAAAAGACCACCTAACAGATGACTAGACTCTGCAAGTCTGTTTGTAAAAAGTAAAGCTGTAATTCTACATGCTCTTTTCCCAGCACTAGTCTTAATACCCTTTCTTCCCCAGATGCTACAGTAGATGCTGTTCCTGGCTCCAGTTTCTCAGCAACACAAGTATCTGGCCCAGCAGATGAGGAGGAAGGAAGCTCACTTACAGGAAAGCTGGAGAGGGATTTTTTACAAGGCAACATTGTAATAGGACGAGGAAAAATGACTTTAAATTGGAAGGGGGGAGATTTGGATTAGACATTAGGAAGAAATTTTTCACAATGAGGGTGGTGAAGCACTGGCACAGGTTGCCCAGGGAAGTTTTGGGTGCCCCATCCCCAAAAGTGTTCAAGGCCAGGTTGGATGTGGCCTTGGGCAGCCTGGTCTGGTGGGAGGTGTCCCTGCCCATCACTGGGGGTGGGGTGGGGTTGGAACTGGATGATCTTTAAGGTCCCTTCCAACCCAAACCATTCTAAACCCCCAATCTAACCAGCAACACTCCCCAGTGTGAACCACACAACACAGAGCTGTTATTTCACTCCATAATTAAACTGAACCACTCTAAGAGGAAGCCATATATCTCTTGCCTTCCTCCTTTCCTGCCCCCTTCACTGCTCCTCCAGCCTCAGTGAGGAGATTTGAGGATCATTACAAGCAACTGATTTTAGAAAATGTTTATTCAATCAGTTGACCCTGGGATCAAAAGAGCAGTAGGGCCAGCACAAGGGAGGAAGAACCCACAACTAAGGACATGAAGACATCTGATGACAAATATATATTAAATATCATCTGAGCTACTGTGCTAAGCCACATGGTTAAGTTCTGGTACTTTGCCAACCTCACAGCTGGAAATCAGTATAAATCTTCTCATTGATAGCACTCATTTTAAGCTCTAACTGGAAGAGCAGTATCTATCTAACCAGAGTTGAGCTGGATAAGCTGAACACTGTCAAACCAAACAGACTACCATACTCTTAAAATTATTGACATTCACTTTCTTCAATCCTGTTCTGATGAAATGAAGCCAGTAAAAACATCTGCATGTTTGAGAGAGCGGTGACAACGCTGGGTCAGTCAAATCACCCAGGTTAAAACCAAAGGGTTTGTCCAAGATAAAAGTTCTGTTAATCAAGTTTAGAAAATCCAGTGAGTATTAACAGTCAGGTGGGAGCAAAGACTATTCAAGTTGTCTTTGCCAAAGTTAAGAGCATTTGCAAATTCAAAAGGACTTGGTCTGGAAATGACAATCAAGATCCACTTCACTCTGAAAGCCACAGAGTCACTATAATGGTGCGACAACAGGCTGCAAACTGGGGCAAGGGAACCGGATGTCACACCTTTGGCAAACCTGCTTTAAGGATTTGCTAGCTCCAGCACACTATAAAACTGCATCCTATGTGTTTCGAGTTAAAATCTTATAAATAAAACTTCATGTGATGACTGCAGCTGCTGGTTGCAGCCACCCACCGAAGTCCTGGCACTGCAGCATCCCAAGCATTTCTCACAGCAGCCCTTCTGCCAGGTGCGGCACCACCCTGTTTATCCACTCCAAATGTAGGGGGAGCACTACACCACTCCCCTGGAATTTGCCCAGTTTCAAGATTAACATCTCATCAGCTAACTTTCTAAAAGCTCTTGGCCACAAGGTAACTTGGCCAGCTGATACAACTTACTGCCTCTGAGATTCCTGTTATTGATGGACTAGAGATAACATCTCACATCCACCTTAACTCCTCACTTTTAAATAGTTCTTTTAAATAGGGATAAGCAAGGCTTAATATTCTTCTAACGTTAATACTGATATGGCACAGGTAGAATTATCCCATATCCTACCATTTAATTACTGCATAATGGTAAGCCTACATTCCAGTCTGCTTAAAACAAATTGTTTAGGGTAAGAAAATCTGCAATTTTTTGTTCTAAAAAAATCAGAAAATCATCCTCACTGCTAAAGCAGGTAAAGCCAATCTACAAAGTAAAGATGCAATAGTATCAGTAGCTAGTACATTACTTAGCCAGTGCTAAGTCAGCTCTTTCACAGATTTCAATAGAGGAGACCAGCCTGTGCTTCAACATGCAACTCATTAGCTGTTTAAATGCAGCTTCTGTGCCAAATCTACATGACACGAGTAGCAGCAGGGTGGTCTTGGCACAGGGGACAGTGGGTGGATCTAAATATTCAACAGTTCAAGCCAGCAAGCTAATAGCCTGCTGTGGAAGCAGACACTGGAGTGGGTCAGGACCTAGGTTGAACTTTCAAGCCCATCTGTCCAAGTCACTGCTCCAAGTCCTTGCAAATCCTTCACTGAGCTTAACTCTTCAGCTCTCCAAAAAATTCAGAGTGCCTTATAGCTCTCAGCCAAAGCTTGGCCATGAGTTCAGTGATGCTGTAAAACACTAATGGGTTGACAATCGCTTTGCTATTGCAAACGACATTAGTTTCTTACAGAACAAACTTCAACATCTTTACAAACCATTTACATAATACATCTTCTCCTTTACTGCATAGCTCAGCATTAGAGCTTTTGAAATTTTTCCTTATATGCACAGGAAGGATTAGCATAGGAGTCAGGGTACACCTGTGTCTCCTGTGTTGCTGCACAGTGACTAAAGTCAATATAGGCATCACCTCTCAAAATCTACATTCCTGAACTCCACACTGTTCCTACACCACTGCAAAGAACACTACCTCCATCAGGACCTTGACAACTATTTACCTTCACGTGAAAAACTAACAGTGAGGATGCTGTTATGTGCCCTCCAAACAGATAGCTTGAAGACGCTTTTGTTCCTGGATATACTCGAAGCAAACCTTATTCTTTTTGATTTGATGGGGGAAAGGAGTGGGAAGAGAAATAAATCCTAAAAGTTGTTGCATTTCACTCAAGGGGCAGCTAGTCCTCATGCTGAAGATAAGATGTCCTTAAGTTGATGGACTGTGTGTGGCTTGCCAGAACAGTTTCCTGATGTCAACACAAACAGGTCTTTTGTAGGATTATTTTTCTTATAGAGCTAAGTCTGTAGTCAAACCGCCACTACCCAAGAAAATTTACTTTGGTGCAACATATATCCTGTTAGTATTTTTATGGGGCTACTCTGTGTGGTCAGAAAGCCTATCAGGCATTTGAAATTCATAATGCTCAATTGTTAGGGGAAAACAATGAGTATGAGTAGAAAGAATACATTTATCCAGAGAAACTGTGGCTTCACCTATTTTAACTCTGTGATAGGTTCCATCTCAGTTTTCTTTCATGTGGGTGTTCTGGGTTGGTGGTTTTTCTTCTTTTGTTTTAAGCAGTTTTAAGTTTTTATTTTGTTCAGAAATAGTCTTTAGAATACAAGTTCACTCTTATTCTGTCCCATAGTGTAATGCTTCAATTACCTTACTTAACACTTATTTGTTACAAAGAAAAAAAGATTGAAGTGCACATTTGAGAACTCCCAGTTTAACCACCACAGGAATTTAACCTGGAATTAAAACCACAGTGGCTCAAGAATACTAGAAAACTAAGCAATCATGAATTCTGAGCCCGCTTTGCAGCTTTCTTATGTAGTTATTGCCCCTCGCTTGTGTGGCCTTACTGCCAATAATGGGGTAAGAGCACAAGAAACCCAGAGCCAAAACAACTTAGTAGAGAACAGTACTCTAAAGTAATAGATCTCAGATAATGGTACTTCCACATAAAAATGGCTTTAATATAAAAATATAAGCATGGGGTAGCTCAACAGAAGCTCAGCATCTTAAAGTTCTATCTTGAAGTGCACACTCTATTTGGGAGGTTTGTCTACACACCTATAATCAAACTAAACTAATTTGAATAACACCATATTATCTCTACAGATTTACAAAGGGATCTCTTCATTGTTTTGGGATGGGGTTTTTTTGGTTTTTTTTCATCTTTTTTTTTTAAAAAAAGAAGGATTTGTACTAGGATAATGAAAGAAATGTATCCACTTGTTGACTAACAAATATCGAAGTCCTTTTAATAAAGACGGTTGTTAACATATGCGTAGTAAAATTAAGTAATTCTCATTTCTAACACCACCACTAGCAGACTCTGGTAACTGTAGCCTGTGTAATAGCCTAGTAGGCAAAGCAGTCCACATACTTGTAAAAGGCACTGCCCCCATTTCATGCCCCTGCCAGTATCAGCTTTTCAGAGATTTACCTAGCATTCTGCAAGCTAGTATCACTACAGAGACAGCAATTACTGAAAGGATTAGGCTGCTTGCAATGACTCCTTGTGGTAAGGCTTAAGACTCCTGCATATACCAAAAAAAAAAAAAATTAAAGACCTCTATCAGTTTAAATTTAGAAACAGAACCACAGTGATCCTATGGCAATTTAAACTACATGAAGTAAAAACAAAGAACGGCAAAAAAAACCCCTATGCATTCGGGCATAAACTGATCTCCTGGCATATTATGGGAAAGAATTCCTGCTTCCTCACAAGTTCAGTGGGAAACTGCCCAGCTGGCCAGGCATGTGAGGCAGACAGGGGAGGTGGGCTAAAGTGCCATCCTTCTCTCCTCCCTCCTCCTTCCCCCATACCCCAGCGTTAAGCATCAGCTACTACTGCACCCTGGCTGTCTGATGGGAACAGCGCAGTTCTGCTGTTCCTCCCACTTCTGCCTTGCACCTCTTCTGTCTTCAGAGGAAAGCTGTAACAAGAACAGCCACCGTACTGAACCCCCACAGCAGGAGCTGTTAATTTTTTTTTCCCCTTCTTTAATTGTGAAACAATCCATGCCTATTAAACAAGTCCAGTTACCACCACCACCATATGCACATCAAACTCAGGTCAAAGTGAATATGACCAACTATAGCCTTTTATTAGGAAATACTGCCAAGATGGTTGTCTGGGAAAAGTGACATATAAATCCATTCCAAGTGTTTTATACTGCAATGTTTTTTGTTACTGCTTATGTGGAACAGGTTTTGTGGAAAGCACAAAGGCAGCAGTGAACTGGCCCACTCAGCTGCTCTTTGCTTTCACTGCTCTTCTTGCCTTATTCTGTCTCAAACACCATTTTTAGAACTATATGCCCATATACCAAGTTCTTATAGAATAAGACCTCTGAAGGAACTTCACTGAAACCCAAAAAACATATAACACGGACATTTAGATGGCACCATTTTGAAAAGCATTCAAGTTCTGCCTCTATACCATCATCCTTTCAAAGCTCACACTAAAAATATTCCAAGTGTAAAATTTTACTAGCTTAAGTACACATGTTTCAGAGCAGGAAGAAAAATTACGACATGTTGAGGTTTCATTTGGGATTCCTCATAAATGAGGAACCTCAATTACGGAAAACCCAATTTGGATTGCATTGAAAGAAAAAAAAAATTAGTTTGCTCCAGATTCAGGCAGTAGTTTCTAAGAGTGTATTACATACATCATATCAGGGTTCCTCAACTAATACTATCGAATTGTACGATCCATGTAAAAAATAATCATTATCTGCTCCCAGCATAGGACTTGGCATGCACACTGGGGTATCTCATTCAGAGAAACAATGCTGTCTTTGAGGATCAAAGCTTTGCTGCTTGTAGGAGAATGCCAGACTAAATCTGTCAGATTAATACGCTTGTTACAATTTCTCTTAATTTTAAGGAGGCTTATACAATCACATTTAATGAAAGACTCCTCATGGAAGTGCTATCTTATGAGTGCAAGTGCACTATTACTTCAAATGAACTCTAGTATTTAATGTTTGTTTTGGAAGACCTAGCTGTCTTAACAGCCACAGGGCATTTCAATAATCATATAACAAACATTACTGCAGGTTACTCTTTAATCCCTTGCAAGTGAATGAGTAAATTCCTGTCCATCTATCATATAATGACACGGCTCTACAGTTACTGCCAAAAAGGGACTGTAAATCATAAAAGAAAATTGCTTAAGAATAATGAGATCTGTTCTGGGACATTAGAAGTGTTTACTCAGAATAATTTTTTCTCCATCACTACACAACAGTGAGAACAACAGAAAAACTTTGCTTACAAGCCATTAACACAAAATTAGAGACATTTTTATTTTGATCTGAAGATTTCAGACAAGTTCTGATGGGACAATCTGAGTATGCCTTCATATATGTCCAGCTGTTTGCCTCTGACAAAAGCAAGAGAAGTATCAGAACTCTAAATTAATCACTTACCCGCTCCAGACTTATTTCCAGATTGGCAAAATACAGGTACAAGCAAGTTTAATGCTTACATCCCAATCTTCTCCCAAAGTGGGATTTTTTCAGTTTTAACACCCAATTTTCTGCCTTTCCATCACAGATTAAAGTGCTGCACAGTGTCCTTTTCCTCATGGAGAGGAAGTAATACCACTTTCCTTTTTAATTTGGGAGACGGGGGAAGAGATAAGCATTCTGGGAAGGATGTTCAAGTGAAAACTGAAGACGACCAGAATTACTACTCATTTAAACTACAGGGTAGAATCAAAGTGCTTACAGACAATGAATAAGAAAGCCTAACAACCACACTTTGTCATTTTGCCATAGACACTGTTATTGAGAAGTAGGTTTGGGTCTGGGAAAGTGAGGATAATCTTCCATTCAAGGTTTAAGTTATGATTGATGCATGCATCCTATATTTAACCCATTCCACAGGGCATCTCATACATCTCATGCAAAGTATACAATTTCATACTGCCACTAAAATTCTGTTGTAAAGCATTATAGTTTTGGTCTAGCCAAAGAGTGGTTTGGTACCACCTTGTCAGGGTTCAGCGATATTTCTAGGAGTTTTAAATAATTTGAAAGCATTCTGAATTTTTAAAATGTTTAAATATTTTGAACCCTTTGGTGAACGCACCAGCCTTTTCATAGTTTCAAGCATTCCCATAACAGCTTTAGGTGGCTTCTACATTTTACAGGCAAGTTAGCCTTACACTAAACTTCAACTGTAGCCTTGTTTGAGCTTTAAATCAGGATAATGTAAATACAGAAGGCTTGTTCAATCATCAGTGAAGCTATCCAGGTGGAACTAGAGGGGAAGAGTCAAATGACTCACTTTACCAAAGGAAGAAGGAACATCTAAGAAGGTTAAATCCTTACCCATTTCCTTAAGAGAAAAATATGCACTATTCTTACTACAATAAAACCCCTATTTTATTACAAATTCACACTGTATTCTATTCACAGAGAATACAACTCTGAGGAAGAGACCATTCTTATAGCGAAAGTATATGGAAGCGTACCATGAAGACCCACACTAGAAATACACTGACAAGAACTGGCAGGAGTTTGACTACAGTTTGAGTACACCAATTCACCAAAAGGCTGGGTTTACACTAGATACAGTTCCTTTTATTTCTCTACCTTCCCCACCCCGAGGGAGGAAGCAGGTAGGCAAAGCAGAAGAAAATTTCTCTGCAAAATCAGTGGAAAGCTTTTGTGAAAAAAGTGTACGCACAGATCTTGCATGTTAAGCTATGATCACTCATTTTTTTATGTAGTGCCAGACCAGCCCTGCCTCCTAAAAAGAAAGTTTGAGGAGATCATAGAATAGAATTATCCTCTCTAAAAAAGAAAAATACCTTCTGCAATTGGGACAGAAGAACAAAACATGTTTAATTGCATTTCCAAGCGCAAGACAATTAACCTATTGAGTCACATCTGCTTGGTCAAAGGACTTTCACAAAGCTACCTGTCTGTCTCTTAAATATTCTTCTATGTAGTGTTCACTAGTACAGGAGCTCCCAAAGACCGTATGCTGAACTGAGAAGAGGAAAGCCAGGATTTTGGACAGTTGCTACGCATTTCTTTCAGCAACTGTGTGCACAGTGCTAAGCAATCTGCTACCATTGCTAAATAAGTTTAGGTTAGTTTATTCCAAGAGAGAAATGGCTTATTGGGGCAGCATAATAGGCGTGTGATCGAAAGCCTAGGGTGGAACTAAAGCTCCATAAGTTACAACAAAGATTACAGGAAAAGCTACATCTCTGCCTTTGTCCTCTGCCGAAAGGTTACCGTGCTGCACCCCGCATACCACCTCTGCTATCAGAGTCGTGGAGCAGCTTTAAGAGCCACACACAGGCAAGCACCTCTGTTAGCTTACTACCAAGACAGACCTACTGCATCAGGAACATCGCTTCCTGTAACTCGGCTTTCAAGTAATAACCAGACCCACTGATTCACTTAAGATTTAATGAGATTACAGCTTGAGGTGATTTGACTGGAGACCATAAAAGTTTTAGGAGCCCATCTGCTCTGCAAAACCAACCTCTCGCACACAAGCCCGGGTATAAACTGACCTTTGAGAGCCGCAGCCAGTGTAGTTCGGGCAGGAATCAAGTCCGATTGGTACTTGTGATGGGCAAATAGCCCAGACAAAGCCAGAGATTTCCACTGGAAAGAGGAGTTTCCATATGCATCAGTACTCAGAGGGGAGTTGCCATATGCATCAGTACTCAAGGGGAATCTTTCCAAACAATCAGCAGCTTTTTCATTAAGACAAGGCTGGCCACCCTAGGGTGCATTCCCCACCATTATCACACCATTAATAGCAAATTCAAATTGTACCAGTAATGGCTGCAAAATTATCAGTACTAGAAAAACCTAAAGCAATATTCACCGTGTATATACACCAAAAGGCCATGATAAAAATCAAATGATGCAGAGTTGCGGGTTTTTTTAATTAACCAGAACACACTAAAAGCGTAAGTCACCACTGCCTTCCACTTCACCTTGCACTTCCATTCCCCCACCAAGAGCAAGCACACACATTTTCAAGAACATTTGGTTATATCTGGTATTTCCCAGAATTGGATTAAACATTTGACTTCTCTTCCAATAAAAAAACCAAAACCAATTTGGAAAGACTGAGGGCAGAACAGGAAAGAGCTACTGTTTTTACTCTGTTACTTTTTACAGACCTGTAAAAAAGCAGCACTTCGGCAAGACTGCTGTTAAAATGCTTTAACTCTAGATGCAAATACTGGACAAAATATTCACACTTTGTTATTCTAAACCTGAACTTGTTAGCTGTAGAAGAGTCGGTCTCACTGGACAGCTGTATTTTGTAGCATAAAAACCCTTAGGTGCTGTTATTTTTCCTTTCCCTTGTAGGCTGAGATGTTTTGTTGTTTTGTTCTGGTTTCAGTACCAGGCCTCAATATGCAAGTTACATCTGGAAACAGACAAAAGCCAACTGCCCAGCAGTATTGGAAAATTAAAACATTGGGTCAGACTCAAACGGACTAAGAAGCCAAAGGTCAAAGCAGCATTAAATCATTAGTTTCCCAGCTGCCACCAAGGCATGGAGGTGACCTTTGATTTTGTAAGAAGTGGTCCAAGCAATTTTCTGGTGGCAATATGGGCAATCTGGCACAGTGGAATACTATCCTTAAAAATGGTGGGTGGGAGGGAAGGAGAAGTTTAAAGTCTTGCTGGCAAAGATTAAACTAATCCTTCAATCTCTCCAGACCAAATCTGCACTGTGAAGCTGTAAGTGCAAATGATGAATATGAAATTACCAACTTTGAAATCCAAGACACTCAAGCATTTGAATAATTCCAGTAGCTTTTATTCATCTGGCAGAGACAACAAGTAGAATTTAAGAACATAATGAATGCATTGCAGAGAATACTAGAATATTGTATTTCTTTCCTGGGATGTTTTAAATTTTCAGAAATCATGGTGGAAAGCAGTTTACTTAGTTGCTTATTTTTAAAACAATACATCTGAGATAGAGATCATGCGTGCTCAGACTAAGGAGGACTGGAACACTGCATTTAGTCTGTTCCTATCTCTATTAATTATAGCTTTTTATATAGCTGAGGTGCCAGTTTCTTATTTCTAATCTCCATGAACTTAAATTACATCTGCTACTGTCCTCTGTTTCTGACTGGTCTTACAAAGTGCCCTGCTTAACGTCCATGTCGTACACACCGAGTTCTGGTCTAACTGCTTCCAAGTTCCTAGAAAGGGCTGGTTTTACTGCTGCTTGGCAAAGAGTAGCACAGGTATCAAAGGTGTTTCACAAACAACCAAGGTACATTTGAAGAGTATGTTTGATCCTCCATTAGCAGCTAAGCACACGCACAAAACATGCAAAACCTGTTTGCATACAATCAGCTATTACGATACTTCTACGTGTATTTAAGACATTTCAAGCAATTTCCTTAGTCTAAATAGAGTCATCCAGCCCACAACTTATTCCAATGACCACAAAAGAATTCAAAGTAACTGCTTTCCTTTGTGTTTCAGGGAGCAGCAAAGTTGCCTAAATACAACCTAAAGAGCCCCCCTCCCCATCTCATGGGCCAATGTTCAAGGATTAGTCAGTAGAAGCTCTTCACCTGAGAAACTAAGTCTCAGCAGCAACCTTCGGCATGAACTAGGTTATTGTACAGCCACAACTCGTCGTGGTGGGGAGGAGGGAAGTAGTGTTTTCAGAAAACTCCCATTAGGCATTAATGACTCGAGTCAAAATACATCCCTGTGCTGCCACCCAGCCAGACGTGTTGGGTTTGGTTTGTTTCTTTTTTTTGTTTTTGATACAATCAGTATTCACACTGGCAAGGTGAAAAGCATTACCAACCCTTAAACACCTCAGTGAAAAAGGTTGGGCAGAACAACCTCTCCTCCCACACCCTTTCTTTCTAGGAAATGTTCAAGATCAGACAGCCAATATAAACATAACATGTTCTTACTTTTATATACAGGTCACAGAGCTAACCACAGGAAGCAGGACTTTTCTCCCCCAGAGAGCTAATTTTATAATACTCAAATCAGAAATAAGAATTTTTAAGAATATTAAGTCTACTTTAACAACAAATACTGCCAAAACAGAACACTGAGAGGCCATACTGATAATTTCTTAAAGGAAGCTTCTTCAAAACTCATCCAGTTGATAGATTAAGAGATACAGATGGACAGTTGATCTTAAATCCTTTCTGCAGATACCCAAATTCAGGTAGCAGCAAAAGAGCAAAACAAGACACCAGAAGCCTCCTGTTACAGAGACCTGGAAGACATTTCCTCATCAAGACCTATTAGAGAAAGAAAAATGCTTGGTTAGCATTCTGGCTTACTCAAATTAGCACAAGCTCAAATTCACTACCAAGATGCCATGTTATCCTCGTTTCAAGCAGCCTGCATGTGCCCACTGTTTCCTAGATAGAGGATAGGTTCTACCACTGCAAATTTTCATCCAAGAGAATGCCCAAAACTTCTATCATGTCTGCAAGCTGCAACTTGAATGGACAGTTTAGCTGTTAATTAACTTACAGTTGTTGCTGCACTACCTTTCAAGATCCTACAAGGGGTGCGAGACGAGCAAAGCTAGAGGCCCTGCTAACAATAACTATTCCTCACATTTCTGTTCTCATATAAACAGGCCAGTCACTAAATGAAGTTGTTTCAGATTGCATAATAAGGCTACTTCTGGCACTGCGTACTAGACTGATGCAGTTTCTGCCACAAACTTATGAAATTCAGCTACTCTTTCCTAAAAAGATATTTTTTTTTAATTGCTTGAGGTAGAAATAAGACAAGACTATGCTCTAGAGCTCCTTAGGGGTTCAGGTTTACTCTCTGGACTATAACCAGCAGCCGAATGCTGGACCAGGAATGTAGGTAGTCATTTGCTCTTAAACAGAACATAGCACGGGAGCTGAGCAAGATAGGAACCATCCAGATGACTGACTAACCCTGATCTTGCTGCAGCCCTATCCTAGCTGCCCTGTGAAACTGAAAAAAAAAATCTTCCCTGTTTATGCTAGAAAAAAAATATTTTCCATTAGACATCCATTCTCATCTCTATAAATGTACTAGAAGCTAGGACTTCAAGCTTACAGTAGAAGACAACCACTCTAAAACTTGAAACCATTCATAAGAAACTCTCAAGAGAATTACTAAGGCAATGATTTTCACAAGCATGCAGCCTCAATGAAAGCAATGCAGAAATAAGCCAACAGGCCACTTTTTTGATTGAACAGGGTAGTAACTGTCAATACATTCCATCGAGGTAACACAAGAAAATACTGTGAGTGGATGCTGCTCCTCATCTTTGCTGCTGTGCCTCTTTATCACTAGAGCCAGATGTCAGCAGGGCTAGTGGAGAACACAACAGCCAGCAGCAGAAGCCAGGGACAATTGCCTGTATGTTCGGGTGTGGTGGTCAACAGCAGCTAAATCCAACTCCTGTCATGCAAAGTCTTGGGCGTGGCTGAAAACACTCCCACCCCTCATTAAGTTCTGAGAAGAGAAGCTAGGAAAGCCATATGGCTCTCCCCACTTAGCCCTAGACCTCCTATGCACAGTGCCAGCACCATCAGCCTGAACCCTCCTTCAGTGCAGGTGGTTTGGCTTACTTTGCCTATTGGGAAACAAGCAACATCTCCAAAGCTGTGTTCTTGTGAAAGGCCCTCTTGCCTCCAAATCCTCTGTGACATACACAAAGCAACAAAAAGATTGTTTCTGTTATGTGGTCGTTTTGCTTGGCCCTAACATCCTGCTCAGGGAATTGAGAAGACATCACTAGTCATCACAGTTTTCTGAGTGGATGATCCCATAACCCTACCTCTGAGCAGGAAACATAATGGAATTTAGACATTCCTCCAAACCAAGTAGTTAACAAAAGCTAATAACCCCTGCAGCTTCAAGAACAATGGGCTATTTTGTCTCAATCTCAGGCTCCATGGGCTTAGTGGATGGGCTTTCTAGTGGCTGTAGCTCACCACATGGGACTCACTAAAAGCAGAGCTTCCAATCTGTTCACTTTTGCTGAGAGAACCACATCCAGTTTTACTTTCCAGCAGACCCTTGGTCTAACTTCCAGCTTTGTAATTTCTGCTACTCAGAAACATGCGTTTAGGCCTGTGCCTTAGTAACAGTTCAGTCTCTTTTGGAGACATTTCAAGACTAGCACAAAGCGCTCTCAGGAACAGGCAGACACTTCACTGATCTGAGCAAGGCTGCGAGCCTAGAACAGCTTATCAGCCACTATGTTCAGAGGCACAAGGGAAGTTAAAATTGTTTTCCAGGAGACGTTAGTCCTACCACTAGTTTCTTTCCTGCTTGGAGAAAAGCAAACGTTGAGGGTGGAAGACTACCTCTGACGTAGCCTCACAAAAAAGTTCTATGAGAAAAGAAAACAGACCATGGCTTTCATTCCATTTGCTTCCTTAAGCCTCACTCTCCGACCTGAAGCTGCCATTAACGCCTTAGCAGAGGAAGCATAAGCCAGAGCAGCCTTCTCACAAGCCATGCTTGGACATAGTAAGTCACAGAACAACTACGTCAGACAGAAGTGAAATTTGAGGTCTAGAGGTCTGCTCCTGGGAAGTTTTTTTTCAGCTGCCAACCACAGGCAGCAGGGGAGTACACAGGCCCGTGGGTGATTTGAACAGAACAAGTATTCCTTTCTGCTATCAACATAATCTGGGACTGGCTGGCAGCAGACCCTTGTACCTTAAAGTCAACAGCTCCCTTAAAGGCATAACTAAGATTCTGTCAAAGACAAACATGGAGTTTTCCCTATTAGAAGGAACCCTATATGACCTCATAAATACCTTCCTTTGCTGGCATTACTAAAACAAAACAAAACAAAAGTAAAAGAAATTACGTCACATACAGTATCTTCTCAATATGAACTTACCTATGATGGAAATACTGCAGATTGATAAGACTAATACAGCACTCTGACTTGGTAGATCAGTAGCTGAAAGCCTCAGCTAAGTAAATGTGACCTTTATAAGCTGATCTTGCTGGAAGTTGCATGCTCAAAAAAAAAAAAAAAGTATTTCCAGTGAAACAGAGGCACTCAAGATGCTTGAGATCTGGAGCTAATACACACCAGGAAGGGATTTCTTTTCTTGGAAGAAGGGAGGAGTCAAGGAAAAAAGCTTACTAAGAATGTTAACAGCAGACATTAGATATAATTTCTTTGCATTCCTTCCCCCCTCCTTTTCCTCCCATTTTTTAAAAACAGGAGCAAACTTGCGAGTTAAGGATTCTGATCAATGCAACATGTTAGGAAAAGAGAGCAGGAGGTCAAGAGGAAATGATTAATCCTCTGCAGAAGACTGGCAGGATGGGTCCTGGAATGGCTTACCAGAACAATGCCCCCACTAATAAGCAGGTCAAAAGATCCTTACAGTGAACAGAAGCCTCAGTTACACTGTACATCAATATTCCTCCCTTAACCCAAAGTTAATTTGTTCATTAAAGCCAGATTAAGAAAAAAAGTGTTGAATTAGACAGGTGAAAAACTGTGGTGCCAGACACAAGGAGCTAAATCTGAAAGGATTACAAATGTAACTCCTCTGAAAGTGCTGGAAGCTCTATTCTAAGGTAGTATTTGCAGAAGGTTTTAGTAAACTGAGGCAGGAGAGAAGAACCCACTCTTACAGGTTTCAGTTGTAACACTGTGTTCAGCTCATGCCTTGGAGCGATGCCTCTCTCCTCGATAAAGGCTGCTCTCCTGTTAGCAGCATAGTGTAATGTGCTGAAGGAAGAAGAAAAAGCATTCAAATTCACTGCAAGCAATACTTTGGACTTCAAGATGCATGTGGTTCAAGGTTTACTGTAAGAGATAGCTTTTTAGTACTGTGGTTTCACGGTGTTAAAACAGAAGCAATGCACCCCTGAGAGACTCTCAGCTCCAGGTGATCATCCCAACGCCATGCCATTCCTCCCCTCTAGTTTAGTCAGCATTAAAAATCCCCAGGGCTGCACTCTGGAAGCAGCAGGGGGAAGTCAGCTCTACTTTTTAAGAGATTACAAACTCATATAAAGCATTTATCAACTCCATGATGCACCACATGGTACCAGCCACAGATTTGGGCTTGCAAATATGCAGTGGGAGTTTCACACCTGCTTCAAGGCTGACCCCAAGCAAACCCTCCTATTAAAAAAGCCACCACCCTATGAGCTTCCCCCCAGTTTAGTCAACACTCACAGAATCTTTAGCACCTTTAAGCACCATCAAAAAACCGATCTGGCTGGAGGTTATAGGTGATGGGCAAATTGATGGTAAAGCTGCTCACAAGTCAGCTCAATTCCTTAACGTGATTTGGTCAGGGAAGTGATGGGAATGCTACCACACCAGTATGAAAACCAGTGCTGAGGTAAAAGCAAGTGGTGGGAACAGCCAGGCGGGGAGCAGGAGAGCAAGAGGGGCTCGCCCCTCCTCCCCGCAGCAGTGAGCACTTGGCTGGCTGGGGCCACTGCAGAACCACAGCCTGAAGGAGCAAAGTGGTGGGGAGGGAACGCCCTCCGGCAGCATTGCTGATTGCCTTTGTATCAGCAAAACAGACTCCATTTTGAGGAGCTGGAGGCACATTCGGGCCCAAACTTCAGCTTCCGATCACTGGGAATTAAAAATAATAATAATAATAATAAAATTGGCAGATTTGTATTAGCGCTTTCCAACACGGGCGAATGCCCACAGCATTCCTCCCAGTCACATGCTGCTTCCCAGTATAGTGAGCATTTATGCCTTAAGTCCACCTCCCCAGTAACTGAGCCCCCCCCTACCACCCCACACAGAGCTATGGGCCAAATGCAGGGATTTCACAGCATGACCCATCCTCAGTGGGAGACTGGGAAGGCAGAAACTCAAAATCTCTCTCTCAGCATTCACCACATTAATCAATTATTCAATCCTAATGTATTTCTACATATTAACCTGCATTCTCCTCCCCAACCCCGCATTCAGCGGAAAAGTGCAGAGTGTAGGACAGTACACAGGTTTCAAAACAGGGAGGGTCTTTGGCATTAGCAGGTCATTTCATCCATGCCTCCTGAAATCAGTCTGAAGACAAAGCTACAGTTTATTTACAAGCATCTTCAGACCCTAAGTGGGCTCCATAGCTCTTTTGGTTAAGACAGAATCTAGCTAATGCCAGTTTACACCAGTACAGAAGCAGCGTTACACAGGCACAGTCTATTCCAGTTTGTCACCTCTTTCAGATTTGCCAAGAATCAACAGATGTTAGGCCACAAATTTATATTAAATCAGTGAGTGGAACTGAAATTTTCCCCTTCGAGTCTGGAGGAAATCGAGTCAGAGTTACTGAATTAACTTTTTGCAAATCTGCTTTCTTAATTAATCCACATTTGTTTTAAAAGCACTCCTTTAGTTTTAGGCCTAAGCTACCCCTTCTAAAGCTAATTCTGCAACACAGTATTAAGAGAGACTGCCTTGAGGTAGAGCCTGTTCTTATCACACAACCTAGACAAAAGCTTCAGAATCTTTGTTTCCCAGCACAAGCCAAAGAAGCCTCAGAGCTGGGTTAGGTTATGCATCTCTGCACAGGACTGCAACCCAGTTTTCAACAACACAGTTAATGAAAGCTGAAGCTCCTGCAAGCCAACCAGGTTACTTTCTGCATGTCATTCACTAATACATAAGACAACCCTGTGTGGCTGGATCAACATGCCAAATACAAGGATACTAAAAAGCCAAATAATTGTTATCTGGACCTCAGTGCACGTGCAGAGTTCAGTGCAAACATCCATTTTGCTCTGCCTCCCCACACAAAAGCCAGGAAAGTGGATTCCAAAGTTCAAGCACTGTTACTACAGAGAAAACATCGAAATGAAACCCAGAATCTCACTCTAGCAATGTTTCCACAAAATTTGAAGGACTAAATTCTCAGGCACCTCTGTCACAGCAGTAATATGAAGACTATTCAGGCTGCACGTCCTAAGCCTACGTACTTATTTTGACCTTAATTCCACGGCTCTTTAAACCATCACAATAAAACAATAAAATGCAGCTTATACATCTGCTGTCATTCACTGCAGTATACGCCTGTTAGAAAATGAAATTGCTAATAAAGTCTCAAACAGATAATAGTAGTAACCATTTTTAAAACAAGGAGTAACAAGAGCTTTCTCCTCAGTTCCTTGCAGTTCATTATAATACACAGTAGCACCTCAGAACAGCCAGACACACACAGGTTGTGATGTAAATGCCTGACAGCATGCAGATGTTTTAAGGCAATCTACTCCTATTTTGTGTGAAACAAGATGCTGTTGAAAGGGCAAATCCATTTAAACTATAGCTGAATTTCACAAACGGGATCAAGTCACATTGCATCTCCCCCAGCTGATTAACCTTTAAAAACAGAACCATCATCCCACATTTGTAATGCCATTCTTGAGTGGCATAGATTGTCATCGTCCCAGCCTTCATCCTGCATTTAAAAACTATCAGAAAATGTCCTCAAAATAGAACTACAATGTCCTCCATCTGCCCCACATAATTACTTTTATCTTGAAAGTCACCATGTTTATATCACAATCCCCATGAAACATCAAGCACTGCTCAAACCCAAAATCAGTTTTTAATGCTGTCCCTTTTAATGCAAGTACAAAAGCCCAGTCTGCTGTCAATGCAAACATTTTATGGAGCTGCAAACCTCCAAACTCCACCCAGAGCAACACTATCCTCTTTGAAACTTTTCCCAATGGCTGTCTCAAAGCAAAAGCCCATTAAAAAAAAGTTTATTTCACCAAACTGGAAGTTGTACAAGGGGAAACAGTCCTGTGAACACCACCATATTTAACTCGTTAGACTTCTCAATTTTTTTTGAGTTTGACCATTTCACAGAGGGAGGGAGGGCAGGCACGTACCAGCCCTAGCCATGATTGATTTAAAAACAGTTTAGGGAAACAGGCAGAAGCAAGTGCAGGGCTTCCTTTCAAATTTGAAAAGAAACATATCTTGCTGGCCCTCCGGTCACATTCTGTGCTGTTTTTCCTTAGGACCATCTAAGCAAGACAAATGTAACCAGTATCCAGGCAGCAGCTGAAGCCCGAGCACTAGAAAGGCACTTGGGGGTGGGGGAAGGAAGGGAAAAGAGAGAAGAGAAGAGGAAGCCATTTGGCTATAAAAAAGGATCTTTCTTTCCTGTTGAAATGCAATGGTAGAGTGTCAAAATGGCTTAAGGGTGGGGAGGTCAAACATGTTTTGAGATGTTAAAAACTCTTAAGCTTTGTCAAAAAGACTGAAAAAAATCTTAAGGTAGGTTTTTGTTCTTCCATTCAAAACACTTAGCCACCATAACGGCAGCAATTCTGAAATTTCCATTACCTGTTCACTTTTATCACAAATTAGCCAGAACTATTCAGTTAATATGTTAGTCTAATGAATAATCTGCCTCTACAAAAACCTTAGTGAAAATTGCCGTTTTCAGTAATTTTCAGATGCCCCTTACTTGCCAATCCTTCCTCCTTCCAGTAAGCTTCCATTTTAAAAATCCATCACTCCTGCTTACACTGACTCTGCAGTAAGGATGCTGGAAAATAAAGACACTAAATAGAAGTTTTATTAATGACAAAACATCAGCACTCGGCACAACAGACCTTTCATCTGTATGCATCAACTAGGTTTCTTTGCTGCTAAACAAATACATATTGGGGACCTCTGGGACTGTCATATTACTTGCCATTTAAACCTGAGAATGAAATTTCAGAGCTGTTCTAAACCTTATGATTCAAACCTAGACAACTAACAGTGCTTACAAAAAAGTCAAGATATGAAATAAGGCTTAGTAATGTTTGTATAGCATCTTTCACCCTTTTCCATTTCCCTACTCTAAAAGCTGTGAAAAGGGTGCATACGGCTCGCACAGTGAAACATTATTTGCTGTGGCTATAGGATGTTTAAGCATCCAACTAATTTTCTATTTTGTACTACAGTAATTTTTTTTTTAAGTCACGATAAAGAATTTAGTGATATAAAAAAGAGCCACTGGGGACCAGACTGGCACCACAGACACGCTGCTCCTCTCCTACTGAGGAGGAAGCCAGGCTTATTCTTGCCCCCTCTTGTGCCAGTCACTGAGGTTCTGCTCTATAAAGCTGAACAGCTCCCACAAGACACTCCAAACCACTATCCCAGAAATCAGACTTGAAAGTTCATTCACAGGAAACTGGATTTACACCTACCTCATCTTTGAATGTGCACACAATACATATAAGACTGAGCAAAGCCACTTCTCCACCATAAGCCCCCACACTTGAAGGAGCTTGGGCAGAGGGTGTAAGACAACTACCTTTAGGAAGAAGTTTTGAGATACAACTTCTGAACAGATGCTGGAAACCCAGCTCCTCTATCCCCATCCTGGGGCTTGAGTTACACACCAAGAAATTAATTCCATTTGCTAATATAGAAGTCAGGATGTTGTTAGCATCCTGTCAATCCCACTCAATGACTGAAGTCCTCTCATGTTCTACAAGCACCTTGTCTCTGTCTCAAGTTTCTATATTCCACTACAACTTGCTGCTCGGGGTAAGCATTCCACTAACATATTACAGCCATTACACACCCTTTGGACTAAAGGCATTACTGCTTTGCACCAGAGCTGTTCTATGGGAAAAGCCCCCCGAGAAGTGGCAAGTCAGACTTCTCTTTCACTCAGGCAGGCTTTAAGCAGGAGGTCTTGCCAGAAGAAGCCTTCCTAGCACTGGGTTGGACTGACTTAGAGCACTAACCCAGGGCTGGGTTCATAACTGGCAAATTGACTGGGCTGAAGAAATCACCCTTCTGTATACATTCTCAGGAATAAGATTTACTGTGCAACCCGCCAAACACTTGGCACAACACTGCAAGTTTATAGGAAAAGGCAAGGCTGCTTACAGCACTAAAAGTCATTTGAGTAGAAGCATGACTTCGTTCTCAACTGGGAAGTCTTCTGGAATTAAGGGCTAATTATTATAATCCCACACAATATAGGCAATACTGAAGCTGCAATTTTTAAACAATTTCTTAAGCCAGCTTCACTTAAACCACTATCATAAACATGGTCAGAACCTAACATGACTCTTTCCCCAACTCTGCAGAATCCAATATTTGGTCAAAATTGTTTACTTGAATTTGGTCAAAACTAAGATGTCAATCTCTTTTTAAGGCATAACAGCTGAATTCCCCCACCCCACCGCACCCCGTGCCAGACACTTCTTTCAGATGCCAGCACTGTTACCAAACTGTCTAGTCAGCTAGTCTAGCAAGGACAGAGGTCCGTCTTAGCCTAGTATATTTTTAAGGCAGATCTTTCTGACCCATCTCTGTGTATGAGAGTCACTGAACCAAGTAAGACTCCCCTCTTCCTCTTGTTCCCGGGTAGGGACAGTAAATGATTTCCATACACAACCAAGTCTACAGTAAGCAATATTAAGACTCACCACGCAGCCAGATTATTCAGAAACACAGCATCAGAAGTATCTACAGCATCACAAGTAACTACAAAAACTATTCTTAAAAAGGTCAGGACAACGAATAGCCAAGAGATGGCAGTGGTTCTATCTGGTAAACAATAATACTTATTATTTAGAGCATTCTAGTAGGATAGGAAGTCAAGCGGCAAAGGATATATTGCAAGAAGCACAGATTTTCAAACTGATCCTCTCCCCCATTCAGCTGTAGCCTAGTTAAACTGAAGAACCTCTTCAGGCACCAATCCAGTTCCTGGTTAAGTCAACTTGCTTTAAGTAGCACTATACCACTAAAAACACACGGATTAATAGTAAATGGGTGCTTCTGTACAGGGTGGCAATATTTTAGTGGTTTAGTAGGCTCCAATAAGTGACAGCATTATAAGAAACTGTCTGCAGTTTTTAGCTTGACAAAGAATTGTCAGCTTTAAAACATATAAAGATTTTTCAATTTGACATATGTTTATAAAAAAGGAAGAGTAACTGTGTAAATCAGTACTTAAATTTCACTTGGCAGTTAAGCTAGCCTAAGGAAATCCCAAGACTGTCTCACCTCTGAGGTTCTAACACGATTATCGAACACTGGAAGATGAAGTTTCAGTTCACATGTTCAGTGCAAAGGTCACAAGCTCTGCAAGACCATGATCAGAAACATTCCAGGGCAGTGTTGCTTAATTCATGGCAACAGCTTTATTTAACAAAAGCACTCAAGGAATGGTTTCCCTCGTAACTCCATATGTGATCAAACATGAAATAAGCAAGCTTACTCGGAGAAGTAGCTTCTTTGACCACATGAGAGCTTGCTGTTTTGAGAATTTGGCTAGTTTTGGGGTTTTTGTTTGTTTAAACTTTGGTTTATAAAAGATCTTTCATTCTGAAAGCAGTTCTATCTATTTGTAGCAAAAAAAAGAGCCATGATCTACACATTTGACAGGAACGTCTCCCCTGCTTAAACAGGTACATGAAATGGGGAAAAACAACCCACACACCATGATATTCTGACTCTCGGAGAGTATCTTTTAAGAACAGCCATTTGCTCCTAGTGAACTGCTGGCAACAGTTTGCCTGGGTCAGACAGGGGTCTCTAAGAAGGAGTTTCCTTTGTTAGATCACACCGCTCAAAAACATGTGCTACTTCATTAGAATATATGCATCCAAACCAAATTACTAGATTTACAGACATGGAAGTCACCTTGGATTACTCCCCCTCCTTAGGGCAAGGCACTATAGAGCTGTCTGTCAAAGTATCAGCCAGGGGAGCCAAATGGAAACTTGCCAATCTATTTCCAAAGTCAGTATCCACTAATATAGGTGGCAACTATTTCTTTACACACACCTTGGCTGGCATGAAAATGAATCTAAACTTCAAACGATAAAAACATTGATGAAAACACTGTCTTCTCTAACCAAGACTATAATAAGTTTTGTACGTTATATGGTTATCTTCAGTTGAGACTATGTTTATTTCTGTTGCTCCTATTAGGAAACTAATGTTCAAGAATATAAGACAGGATACCTTCAAGGCTTCCCCGTTATATAAATTAAAATAGAAAGAGTTGTAGACCAGTTACTCTAAAACTATATACTATACAGCTCCAAGGGACTGGAGCATCTCTCTTACAAGGAGAGGCTAAGCGAGCTTGATCTGTTTAGCCTGAAAAAGAGAAGACCTTGTCAATGCTTATAAATATCTAAGGGGCAGGTGTTAAGAGGATGGCGCAAGACTCTTCTCAACGGTGCCCATCAGAACAGACAGAACCAGGGGCAACAGGAATAAACTGAAAGACTGAAGTTCCACTTTACTGTGAGGGTGACAGAGCACTGGAACAGGCTGCCCAGAGAGGCTTTGGAGTCTCCTTCTCTGGAAATGTTCAAGACCTACCTGGACACATTCCTGCACAACTTGTGGCAGGTGCACCTGCTTTAGTAGGGGAGTTGGACTGTATGACCTCCAGGGGTCCCTCCCAACCCCTACCATTCTGATTCCATATTTTTTCTGAAAAAGCCATACTGTACGCTGGTGAAGAGAAAACAGTAGTTCTGACAGGATACTAGTTCAATACAGTATTCCTAGATTGATTAACTGTCACGATTTATCTTTCATTTAGGAAAAATAAGTCAGTCTTACTGTGCTAGCCAAACCCTTATAAACGCTACATAGTACACACACTTAGTTTTTGTAGTTTTTGTGGTTATAAGAGCCAATTGGAAACGAGTGAAAAATAAAGCTAATGAGTAGCTTAAACGCCCTAAATTACTTACTTCAACAATTATAAAAATTATGGCTCTTTCTGTAGTGTATTTATATGATGTGCAGCATCTACGGATGAAACATGAAAATGAAGCTATTAACTGGAAGAACTGTCCAAGGCAATCTTTTTGTTTGAGGTTGCAAAAGTAAGCTTAATGTTAACCTGCACTTTTAAATTAAGCTTCTCCCATTTATACTCTTAATGTAGAAAGTCTTTTTGGCATTGTTGCCAACAGACCAAGATAGGAACAGTACTACACTAAATACTGCCAGTGAGCACATACTACTTGAACTCACTTCATTGGCTGAGAGGTATAGGAAAATTAATGAAAGAACTGACAAGGAAGCTTCCAGGTGAAAGAAGAGCCTTTGGATCCAATCCAAGCCCGAGCGTACAGTATGCCACTACAAGCTTAAGTGGCCATCCAGAGAGCCCAACTACTCCAGGCTTTGCAGAAAGATGCTGACCTTACTCATATCCAGTCATCGCCAAAGGGTCGTGCAAGAGGGAATGAATGTATACATTATATTAATTTTAATCACAGTGCTTTGGAACTTGCAGAATCTCTAATGTCTCACTGGAAGGCCTATCTTCCTGGGTAATACAGAAATTTTGATTAAAACTAGCAGCATCACATGCAAATCAAATCTGACAATTGGCTCCCTGAAAATATTATTTCCAAGAGTAAGCCACTCTGAAGGGGTTGGAGCTTCCATTCACTCTCACATGGGCACTGTGAGAGTTTTTCTGCCTGTCTTTGGTATAGAGATAAATAAGTTAGACTGGCTTGACCTAGCTGCTGCTATTTAGAGAGAAACCTTTTTGAGTCAGAGGTACTTACTGAACTACTTTGCGACAAGATGCAAAAGATGGGATAATATCACCTTTGTCAGAAAGGCAATAACATGAAGATAAAATCATGTTTGTTTTGACAAGTCACAATTGCCTAAAACCTACCTCATCAAATATATCAAATTTGTATACATTTGTATGCAAATCTGTTATGCAATGAACCTCTCCGAAGAGTGGTCTGAGGTTTGGAGTAGGCAGCTCTCCAGCAGCATGCCAATTACGCAGTCAGCTCATGGCCTCCCGGCTTGTTGCCACTCACGCTAGACTGCTTAGCCTACCCACTAACCTCCATACTAACTACCCACCAACCACCATACAAGGGAACTCAAGGGAGCCATGCTTCAACAACAGAAAGTTCAAGGGTTCGTTATCTCTGATCTAGTAAGAGAAAACAAGTAATGCTAGAAGAGCTTAAGAGCTACCATGCAACAGTACTGTCAATTAAAATACGTGTCACCTTTTGGAATGCTGTCATCAACCACCATTTATATGTAAGACTAATTCCTAATTCTAATCTTATCAATGCTTCTATGATATTGTGGGGAGAAGATATAGTGTTATGACTTATACTTAATAAAATTGTATTAAGTACAAGAGAATAAAAAGCAACAAGAGTATTACCTCTTACTAGACACACACATACTTTACCATTGTATTAAGTACAAGAGCTGCACTGGAAAGACTGGAACCTCAGTATTCCAGCAATTCTTTTGTATTTCATCCTCTCCAATTCTGTAAGGTTTTGATATTGTTAGTTTGGTTGTTATTTCTTTCACGGTAGAATCTGCTCTAGACTACTGCCTAACACTTCTAGTTCTGAATTTTTCTTTTTTTAATATTTTTTTTTTAATTATTAAAATTATGAAATCCTTCCTCTCTTCCCAAAATATTTGCCCATCCATTTAAAAGCCTTTTACAGAAGAAGCTGACACTAAATGCATTGTGTTGGGACACAATTGCAATATTACAGCTGCTTCTACAGTAACTAGAGAGGGAAAAAGTTAAATTTGCCATTTGTTCAGTCTAGTGTCCAGTCAATTGAATACAATTCAATAGATAACTGAATTATCTGCACAATATTTTCTATAACTTGCAAGCACTTCAGTGGGAGACTCACAATTTGCTTTTTCCCCTAAAAATAACCATTGTTCTCTGAACGGAGATGGTTCTCACAACAACTCTGGCTGGCTTATGTAGCAGTCATCAATTAAAGAAAATCTGGTTTCCAATTTGCTCATCTAGCCACAAAAACTGAGTTCAGGACACACTCAGCCAGCTCATTTGGCAACTAGTTTCTTACAGAGAAGTCATGCCTTTCTCAAGTAACATCCTTCTATGGATCAAGTATTCCTGAAATTTGAGTGACTTTGTCTAGCAGCCTGCAGACCCCCTTTCACGCTCCAACTTCAATGTATTAAATCCCCAGTGCCTTTGGGCACACCAAATATAGCAGTGGGGGTGGGGTGTGCTGCAAGGGGGGTGGAATTTAACTCTCTACCAGTATTGCTTTCAAAGGAAAAAGGAGGCAGAAAGCATGATGATTCTTTCCATTCTTTAGCAAGTTTTTCCTCAAAGTAAGTGACTTGCTCTGCCTTGCATGTATACGTGCTTACTAAAAACACTGTAGAGCTTTACAGTTGACTTCCAAACCACAGAAAGGCACAGCAACGAGCCCCCTAGAAGCTACCTGATCTTTATCTCTTACATCCTCCAACACCTGACATTGCATTATTTAATGTTTACAGAAGATCAGGAGTAGTAAGTAACCTTGTCAGGCAACAGGGACCAGTACCAACTAGTTCGCTGGCGATTCAGACTGCCTACGCTACCAACCCTCACATCAGAAAGCGGCATTCTCTAGTTCCTCGAGGCAGAGCTATGTTGGATTACAAAACCAAAAGGCATCCGTAATGCAGACAGCTTTCAAGCTTTGCTTGCACCAAAGATTTAAGGCTAGGGATTTTTATATTGTACATTTAACTGTCCGACCGTGTGAAGGGTGGGAGTAGTAAGAACCACCCAAGTGAAGAGGGAGGAGAAAGGGGAGGATTTTAAACTTTGATAGGTGACATTTTCCTCTAAGTAACAGTTTGCCTTTTGTTAACCAAGAGCAGCTGAACAAAAGGCTGTAAAAAAGAAAAAAAAAATCAGTCTTCTAGCACATGCCTACCATTTTCGACAGCAAGTACCTAAACATGTAAACAGAACCCACAGAACTCAAGAGAATGTGGGACAAGGCAAAGACAAAGCAACAAGCTCTAACACTACCATCTAAGCATCTTGTTGGAAGTTCAATTTCTGAATCTCAGGCCCCTGCCAGCCTTTCGAAACTAGTCAAAGACAGTATTTGGTGGTTCTGTACATCTACGATACCTTAACCAGGGAAGGGAAATATTTACAGTAGATAGTAGTTTATAACACCAGCTATCCACAAAATGTATGTATGAGATGGGCATGCAATACAAGCAAACAACTCAAAGATAAGGTTTAGCAAACTTGACAAAATACGTTTAAATATGTTAGTTATGCATGGGGGCCAACATTAAAGGGAAAATTATGCAACACAAGTTTAGCTATTACCTTTACCTCACCAAAGGACCCTTCTCCTCCCCAAAGCAGAGATCCAAGGGCAGGCTGTTACTATTCTGACAGTCCTGGAATGTACAGGTACTGAGAGGTGCCCTGATGATTACAAGTGTGATCTCAGTGAAGATTATACCACAGCAACCAACAGGAGTTAAAACATAACTACTGAGGTAACAGGATGACAGCAGCCTTTGATTGGGTTAATCTGTTCATTTCAGAAGCACGTTTAATGATGTCTCGCATTTCTTTGTTCAGTAGAGACCACTTCCACTGTAGCACCAAAGACACACCTCACTGTCCCCAAAATTTTAAATATGCAGCTCTGAAAAGTGACTTTCACTCATTGCTAGTGAGACAAATTTAACCATTGCCTCAATAGCCTACCTGCTGCTGGAAGGTAAGCCATTTTCTCCAAGTCAGCACCAGTGCAAAAGCATGGTACAAAGTACCCAGAATCATAAAACAATAAGCTTCTTATTTGAAGTTTCCAGTTCAGGTCTTAGTCAAAGTACTTCACCTACACATGTACAAGAACTGCTGACCAGAAATCATCCTATCCAACAAGCTCACCATCTAAGGTTTTAGAAATGCATGTTGCATGCCCAAGTGAAATAACAGGAATGAAGCTCTTATTTCTTACAGCTGAATGTGTAATGATGAATTAATTCTTGTGAGGAAGTGCCAGTACTTCACACATATCCAAGAGGCAGCACAGAACACACATTCTTAAGCCTCATCTGTGGGTTTTACTGAGTTTTACTCCTTTTCATATTAAAGAGCTAGAGCATTCAAAACTGAAAGAGCTAGAGCATTCAAAGCTGGTCAGCATTTTCAGTTCCTAAATGAGAAGATTATCAGCTAGACTCTAGCGTCCAAGTTTTTGTTATTTTGTTGAGGGCTGGTAAAGAGGAAAGTAGCTTAGAGTCAAAAGAATCTTAGGAAAGAAGTACTATACTACTCCTATACTAGTCATATACATTTTTATTTCTGTAAGATGTGAGAGAGAAGAGGGAGAAATAAAACCATCCAAAGAAGCTTTTGAACTCAAGTTAGAAAACTGTTAGCAGGTAGTACTGCTCAAATCTTTAACATGTTTTTGTTCTATTAGTGTGACTTCCAAAATGGATTTGGATGCAACAAGCATAATTTGCTAGGTAAGAGAGGACCGAACCCATCCCACCCACATAGCCCTTCAACAAGCACAGCCAGAGAAAGCAAAAAACAGCCTGTGGAAGGAGCTGAAGCTATGCTTGCAATGGAAACAGCTAAAACAAGGATGTACGCCTAATATATTTTAGGATCAGGGATATCCATCCATTACATCAACCAATACTTGCATTGCCAGGGAGCAGCCTCAGTCCCACCCAGCATTTCTAATTGAGATTTGAAATAAGCACTAAAAGCATTACTAAAACTGATGTACTACATAATTATGATGCAAGACTATATTTATAACTGCTCTATTGAAACTGGATTACAGCTAAAGACAATAAACCCCTTCTGTGAAATCTTATCTGTGGTAACATTAGTCTTGCATTTGGTGTATTGTTCGTACAGCTTAAGATCTGTGCTGCTCTCAACAACATCGTGATTCTTGGTCTGATGGAAAGACACCAATGACTTTGCAGGAAGGAAGGGAGTATGGGAGGAGAACTAGGAAGAGACAGGGTCAAGACAGCATTGAAAGAGGAATACCTTCTTAACTTTAAAAGAGAGGAACTAAGTAGTTTCCCTCTAAGGAGGCACGGTTTATGAAGAATGTTTACATGCTCGGAAGATTTAGCAGAAAGGAAAAACTACACATGATGCAACATTTCATCACTAAATCAAAGCAAAACTCAAGACTCCTCCAAGTTGGGAGCTACAGTTTTGCTAAATCCCACATCTTGAAGTGAAGTTTAAGGAAATTAAGTTCTTAGTATAGAGTAGCCTAGTTTCATGCCTATTTATTGTATTTGCATCTCCAATCCTATTTGCTCAAAATTATTGTAACCTCAGAGGTCTATGCTGCAGCCTGCAAGTTTCTACTCTTTGAAGAAAAGCATCAGTATCAATAGATGTCCTTAAAGTAAAAACAATCTGTTCGGGCAACTCTCATGCACAAAGCATTTCTGCTTCTTCCAGTTTTGTAAGCAAAAAAAAAAAAAAAAGTGTGAAACTAGAGATTGTTAAAACCCTTCATCATTTTAAAGATTATAAATCCACATTACACAGACCACATATGAACAAAATAACTCACTGCTCTGCCCTTCTCCACCAGGAAAAAAATTTAAAAGGAACACAAATATTAGTAACTGAATGTGACATTTTGTCTTCAGATTGGGCACCTGCATGTGCATTTGGTATCATAAAAGAAAGTATGACAAACGAAGGGAGCATTAACATGAAGTATATACAGTTTCTTACATATACTAGAAGTGCATATTTCTCTAGCTGACACATACATTCTCCCATTAAGCTGAAGCTATAGCAGCCACAACAGCAGTAACACGATAAAGTACTACATATTAAGACCACTACCTGCAGGATGAAATAGAAGTTTTCATCCCTGTTAAGAGGGTAAAACCCTCTAACCATTAGAAAAGGAACAGCAGGAGCCTGCATCACATTTGTATCACAGACTTAAGTTTCATATAAATAGCCCTTGAGCAAGAGACACAGATGTCAAGACACAGGCATATTCCCTTTGTGTTAGCCAACTGTTTTGGTGAGATGAGGGTGGACAGTGCTAAGAGCACCCCAGATTAACGCTCAGTGTTCGGCAGGGATGGCAAGCCATCACACAAAAGGGACTGTATCTAACGTAGTCTCTCTTCCCAGCCACATTATTCCTCCTTCTCCCTCATGCCAGTTCAGTTCGTGCCAGATTCCGCAATTCAAATAAATTTATACCAATACTAGAAGAAGAAGGGGAAAAAATTTTTCTACCACACTAAGTGAGTTAAATTGGCTCACAGAAGCACGTCCTGAGTGCACACAACTAAGCCTGGTGAGCACAGAGGATGAAGCAAGATACCTTTCCTTGAGCAGCCATAAGATATTAAAGCTCGCTCCCTGCTGTGAAACCAGAGCTTCACCCTACATTAGGGCAGCTTAGGTATAAATTCAATCAGCAAATTTAACCAAGGTACCAGAGAAGTAGCTTTCATTTCAGCTGACAGTTACATGCTTGAACACCTTCCCCTATACACACAAAACATGCCCTCAAAAGTTGCATCTTTTAGTCCAATACAAAGAAGAAAATTATGGTTTTGTAGTCTAAAAAGACAAAATTCAGAATTCAGGCAACTCCAGAATTCAGTAGAGCAATCTAGTTTTAGCCAGTCTCGTCCACATGCACTGACACCCCCATGAGCCATTTCAACTCACCGATCTGGCAAGGAAGTTCTGAGATTGTGAATTAATCTGATCAATGAAGAAGCAAGCTGATTGAAGCCAGACCAAATGCAAGCAAAAGGAAAGAAAGCGTGGCTAAGGTCAAAAGGAAAAAGAACTTGAAAATCCTTTTTATTTTTTGCAGTGGGGAGAGAGCCATGGTGCTACAGGGCTTTGCCTTGTCTGTGAACGACTTCTAAAATGGAATCTGCAAAGCAATATGAGAACTAGGGGGTCACAGACCATTAAGCTGACTGAACTTGGCAACTCCACACTTTCCCTAGAAAGTGTTAGAAGTCTGCTGTTGAAGTGTTTTGACCATCCGCCACTGTTATCACCAAGCGATACTAAAGCATGTAACAGCTGAGTTGGAATAAAGGAAACCCAGCATTATTTGAGACTTGTGCCCTTTTCCACTTTCTGCAACAGCAAAGTCATTTGAAACCAAGTAGTTTATCTACACAAGCCAAGCATCCCACAGCTGTTCCAACATTTTTCTAAGGAACTTGGTTTGACTTGCACCCTACTATTGAGAATTCTGTGAAAAGAAAATTAAAGGTGCTCTTTCAGTCTGAGAGATGAGACATTAAGCACACAGTAACATATCAGCTTGCATATTGGATATAATTGTGGATAAGACTAAGGTAAAAACCTTCTTCAAGTTCGAAGTCCTGATGTAGATACTTTTGTGACAATAACATCCACTTACTACTGCAATGTTGGTAATTCTATCCACACGATAAAGGTGGTTGAGCAGAAGAAAGTTTTCAGGGTTGCACTACAAACACTGCTACATTTGTAGATGCTTAATCTTTGCTTCAAAGCATTTCCCTTGCTGCCTTGATAGCGTTTAATCTGAGACAGTGAGGTTCCAAGTGGTAAGCAACCAGTCTGTGTTTAAAGAGCAGCTCTATGACACAGATTAACTTTTGCCTTTTTTCTTTTTCAGGAATAGTTTCCTTTCTTTCCCTTCATGTACCGTTGTAGTATTTGCAGGCACCAGCCACCCTGAAAGCAGTGCCCAGGGTCCACTTCCTTTCATGTTTGCCACTATGGTAATATACAGTATTTGCTGTTGTCAGTGACTACAGGTACTCACAGCACACAACAGTTTGCTGTTGTTTCACACAAGTCAACTCGACTGAGAACACAGCCAACAACTAACTAAAGACTGTTCCAGACATCCCCATAAAGACCTGAAATCTGCAACTCTTGGCACTGAAAGGATGAGCAGCTACACCGATAGTCTCACAAATTTATAGTCTGGAGACTTAGAACACCCAGGAAGTAACCACCACCAGTGGCATTTCCCTCCTAACTCGAGGGAGTCTCAAAATGGGGCTGAGAGGAGGGAAAATCATGGGGAATGGACAGTGCTTTGCAGGAGGAAGAGTGGAAAGACCAGAGGGGCACAGAACCAAAGGTAACAAGTGAAGTAGTCATGCTGGAAGGACATGAGTACCATGATCTAGGTGACGAGGTAAAAAATAAAGGACCAGAAACACCTCAGGGACAGATTCAGAGTCAAATTTCTAATAAATGATGTCAAAGAAGGTGAGGAGGATACATCCTGGGGAAGGATATCTCCTCATCCGAGGGAACTATTATTCTAGCAGCTTACAGGTGAGATCTACCTGTGCTCAAACTTAGCTGCATGATGCTAGCCCAAGGGAATATCCTGCTCTGTCACAGCTTTTATCCACTTACATACTGAGCAGAAACAGAGTTTTTAACTACTAAAACTAAGGTTTTAAACTACGACTCCAGCCTTTTATTTTAGGTTGGTTTTAGGCTATAAGACAAGCAAAGTACTTAGTGCATCATTTAAGTACCCTCTTGGAAGGCCGCCTTTCTATTACCTTCCTTTTATGAGGCTGTAAATAGCATTCTTAGAATTAAACAAGCAATAACCCTCACAGTTTTGAAGCCACCCTTTCTCAAAAAACCTGTACACCTCACCCATGCTTCTCAGAAAAATTTGCAGTATAAACTGTTCCAAACAGTCACAGCCTCTCCCAAACGTTTCCCCTTGAGTGAACAATAAATACTTGCAAATACTGATCATGCACACCCACATTAAGGAACCACCAAAACTCACTAATCAAGAACAGCAGCAGATCATTAATTTGCAGAATAAAAGCCTTTCTCAACAGGAGCTGAAGGCTTGAAAATACTCACTTGTTTTAAAGCAATTTCTAGGTCTACAGGATGCAAGGACACCCAAAACCAATTCCAAGACATGTACTCCTTCCAAAGCACACTGCTGAAAATAGGACATTAGGTTGTGCGAAGTCAGGTAACAAGCTTTTTTAGAAGTACCTCTAGAAAAGCTGAACAGTTCTTCCCTTCCCAATTTCAGCTTTAAAAGTCTACAGAATACCTTAGAGCTCCTGTCCCATCTACTCTTCACCAAGTAGATGGAGAACATACCTGCTTTAGAAGATGGATATTATAGCCCTCCATTGTTTCATTTCACATTTTAAGAAGCTTTATAATACTGAGAAGACAAGAACTAGAAACTTTTGAGTCCATACCACAAATCCAAAGTTACAGTCCAAAACAGACAGCAGAAATAGGTTTAGTGTAGTAAGAACATCATGCTTCATTTCATTCTGGGATTCAGTACTACACATGTTCTTTAGAAAGCCCCCTAGCAGGAAGACACTTGGATGCCACCAAAAAACCTGTAAGGAGCCCAACTGCCAGCAAGGTTTTGGTTGGTTTGTTGTTTTTGGCTTTTTTTGTTGTTGTTGGTTTTGTTTTTAAAATCTTCTTTCCCTTCAAAGGCACCCCACTCCCAATTTAAAGTGGTTTGGGGTTTTTTTCCCCCCCACAAAATTTATACTTTGTTCTTTGCCACTAACAATCTTAAGAAAAAAAGAAAAGCTCTTCCAGAGCCTTCTAGAAAATCAGTTTAGAGGTACGGTTGTATTAGAGGAGCTAGAAAAGGAGTCCTAGCAAACTTTGAAGACAAAGAGCATCATCACATTTCACTGGGCTAAACGCCTTCATGTATCAGTAAGGCAAGCAACCCACAGAAAACTCTTGCACTCAGACGAATTTTTCCCCTGAAGCGGTTTGTCGTGTTGTCCGATTTCACACTGGGAGGAAACTACCTCTAACACCGAAGTTACTGGAAAATTCCAGCAAAATCCCCCGCACTGACCACCAGAGCAGAAAAGGAGGGGGGGAAGAGATGGACACAGCAGAACGCCATTTTCCAGTTTCAGATGAAAATTAGGTTTAAAGCCATCACAACAAGAAACTGAGTCCCAATGAAACGCAAGAAACGTTTTCAAGAAGCCACAGCCTCTTTTTTAATCTGTCAAACACTTGAGATCATCAGACACAGTAACTTGCGAACAAAGCCTTTTAAATTAAGACAAGGTAAAGCAATTTCCCTTTTTATCAGTAAAGTTCTCGGTCGCAACACACAGGCAGCTAAAACGTCAAGCAAGAGACGTAGCTGGTATAGGGAAGGGCGAACATCTTTGCTGACTGATTACCTTAAATAAAAGGGAGCCCTTTCCTCATTCCAGCTGCCTTCCCCCTCAGTTTATTCGTTTTCCCTTTCTTTGACGGGTTACACGCCGCACACGGCACAAAGGAGATTCCACTAAATAATTTAAGCTCGCATTTAGAAACATGAGGGGTTCGAGAGACTCCAGGTTTCTCCCTTTCCCCTCCAACATCATCTCCGCGGGGCGCGTACCGGAGGGCAGCGAGACGACAGCCTCCTCGGGCTGCACGGCCCGGTGCCCCCGCCGGGCACATCGCAAAGGGAATCCTCCCGGCGCCCGGAAAGAGAGGGAAGCCCAGGGATGCCCCCATCCCATCAGACGCTCCCGCCCCCGGCACAGAAGGGCTGGAAAGGGCGCCGAATGGCCCCCGTGCCACCCCCCGCTCACCTCGTCA
This sequence comes from Cuculus canorus, assembly GCF_017976375.1. Lineage (NCBI taxonomy): Eukaryota > Metazoa > Chordata > Aves > Cuculiformes > Cuculidae > Cuculus > Cuculus canorus. The sequence goes on from NC_071402.1 coordinate 118,179,149, forward strand.
TCGTGGTGCTGGCAGTAGCTGGCGCGGTCTGGGAAGACGGAGAGGATGTTGTAGGGCGAGGCGGAGAAGGGCGGGCTGAGGGCGAGCGGCGCGGCGGGGCCGGCGGCGGGGGCGGCGAAGCGCTCGATGAAGTGGTCCTTGGTGAGGCGAACGCGCTGGTGCGCCCGCACGCAGTTGTCGCACAGGTGCTCCTGGCAGTCGAGGCAGCGGGAGCTGGCGGCGTTGCCCTCGTCGCACGAGCTGCAGCGGGGCTCGCCCTGCCGGCTGTGCGGCCGCCGCAGCAGCAAAGCCGAGCCCCCCCCGCCGCCGCCGCCGCCACCCGAGGAGGACGACGAGGACGTCGAGGAAGGCGCAGCCGAGGCGGCGGCGGCGGGCGAGGAGCCGGCGGCGCGGTGCGGCGGCGGGGGGCGGCCGTGGTGGCGATTGCTGCCGCCTCCTCCGCCGGAGCCCGCGGCGGGACCGGCCCCGGGGGGGCGGCCGTTCTTCTGCTCGTCGGCGGCGGCGGCCACCACGACGACGTCCAACAGGTTGCTGAGAAGGAAGTTGGAGGAGGGCAAGGCGTCCATGCCCGAGGGCTCCGAGATCACCACCTTCTGGTCGCAGATGGGGCAGCGCAGCTTGAGCGCGTCCCCCGCGCCGGGGTGCCGCTGCGCCTCCAGGCACTGGCGGCAGAAGGCGTGCAGGCAGGGCAGGACGTGGAGCCGCCGCGGCGGGACCCCGCAGGACGAGCCGCCGCCGCCCCCGGACGAGCTGGAGGTCTGCGAGGAGGAGGAGGAGGTGGACGAGTTGGAGGAGAGGGGAGCCGGCGAGCCGCACATCTCCTTGCACAGCGGGCAGATCTGGAAGTCGGACTCGGGAAACGAAGCCATTTGCGACGGGAACGACTCTCCGATGAGGGGGGTAAAAAAAAAACCAACAAAACCAAACTCTTTCTCCCCTCCCTTACAAAAAAGAAAAAAAAAGAGGGGGGGGGGGGTGTGGGGACCACAGGAGGCGGGGGGGGCGTTTGGAGCGGCGTGAGGAGAAGGTAGTTCTGCAAGCGGCTTACGAGCAAGCTGGCATCGATCAGTCGTTTTGCCAAGTGGGATCGATCGGCCGGGTTTGCAAATACGGCGTCATCGATCCGGCGGTCTGCAGGGAGCTGGATCCTCGCCTCGTACCTCGCTGCTGCCGCCGCCGGGCTTGGTGCTGCGCACGGGGGGTATTTTTGGTATCAAGGTGTAGCTGTCCCGATCCCTCTCAGCAAATGGCTCCTCTCTTCCCTCACATGTACTTAACCCCCGATCCCCCGTTGCATTAGACAAATTGTATCGATCCCCAGCTCGGTCAATACCTCACACAGTCTTCTCATTTCTCCCGTGGGTCAGCAGTTTGACAACGCGGTTTGGTTACTTGTCTTCTTCCTAAACGGAAAGTGCATGGGCGCCGATCGCCCGGTCCCCACCGCACCCAGCGGGGACCGGACCCCTCTCCGCCGGGCTCGGCTCCGGTTCCCACGGCCGCAGGACGGGGTCGGGCCGGCAGTGCAAGTCCCTCCTGGCCGGGCGCGTGGAGGGGGTGTGTGTGTTTAACTCAAGTTTCGCTCTTTCTTCTTGGGGCGTTGTTTTTTTTCCTCTTTTCCTTTAAACCTGTGCTTGTCGGGGGGGAAGGGGAAATTTCGTTTCAGTTCCCCCCTCCACTTTTGCACTCCAGAGCAGCTCTAGGAGAGAGAGAGGCACTGAAACACAGTGGCCAAGCAGACTTCTCCGGCTCCAGTCCTCCCCCACCGACGCCTGCTCCACCACCGCATGACTGGGGGGTGGGGATGGAGGGCGGCGTTGGTGCCCACCCCACCGGCAGGGACTCACGCTGGCGGGACACAAGAGGAGGAGGAGGAGATGGGAAGGCAAGAAGAAAGGGGCTGCGGGGTCGTTTAAGAAGAGCAGTCCCCTCGCGGAGTCCCACCGCACGCCTTTCCTTGGAAGCGTGGCTCGGCTCGGGGGGCTCGCCCGGCGGGGCCGGTCAGAGCCACGGGCTCGGCGGGGCTCGCACACGCTGCTGCGGCGGCAGCCGGGCAGAGGAGCAGCGGCAGGTCCCCGCCGGCCGCCCTGAATTATTCATGGGGGGTGTATTATATTCGCTCGCACAAATTGGAGCCGCTGTGCAATGCTATCCGAGAGCGCTTACGCTCGCCCCCTCCTCCTCCTCCTCCTCGCTCGCTCGGAGCCCCTGCAGCGCATAGGATCACATTTCCTTTGTCATCTCGCCTCTTCGCGTGGTGTTTTATTGAGAAAACAAAAATAATATAAAACCCGTGGGAGGGGGAAGGGAGGGAAAAAAAAAAAAAGCAGCAAAAATAAAGCCCCAAACGCCCCTCTCTCCCGCGATCTGCCGAGCCGGAGCCCACCGGGGGGTGAATTAGCAGGAATTACTCACTGATGCGGCAGCACCGTCCCGGGCGGCGTGGGATCCGCGCAGAGCCATCGCGCCGGGCGCCTTCCCGCTGCCTGGCGGGGTGCGGAGGGGCAGAGCCGGGCGGGCTCGGCCCTCGGGGCGGGGGGAAAGGGTGAGGGATGGGGGGGGAAGAAGCTCAGGGCGCGGGGCAGCGCATGGCCCGCAGGGCTGGCGGCGGCGCTGGCTCCGGCCCCGCTGCGGCCGCCGGCTCTGGGGCGGCGCGGCGTGCGGGAGCCCTTTTAAAGCTCCGACGGCGCGGGCTTGACTTCCGCCGGGCTGCGGGGGGCGGCCGGGGGCGGGCAGGAAACATTCGCCCTCCCGCCTGCCTGGGCTGCCCCCCCATCCGCCCGCAGTCAGCGCCGCCGCTCCCACACGCGCTGCACCGGGCACCCCGCTCTTAGTAACCCCCCCTCCCAGACCCCCCCAATAACTATCCCCCTCCCAGTAACCCTCCTCTCCTAGTAACCCCCCTCTTCGAGTCACACCTCTCCCAGTCACCCCTCGTCAGTAACCCTCCCTCCCAGTCATCCCTCTCCCAGTCACTCCCCTCTCCTAGTCACCCCCTTCCCTCCCCAATCACCCCCTCCCAGTAACCCCCTCTCCCAGTCGCCCGCCTCCTCCCAGTCAACCCTCCCTTCCCAGTCTCCCCCAGTCACCCCTCCTTTTCTCAGCCACCCCCCTCCCAAACACCCCCGTTTTCTCAGTCACCCCCCCCCAGTAACCCCCCCTCAGTCACCCCCTCAGTAACCTCCTCAATCACCCCTCCTTCTCCCAGTCATCCCCTCCCTCCCAGTCGCACCCCCTCCCAGTCACCCCCCCCCCTCATTTTGACTGCGATTGCCACCCCCACCCCCCCCTTGTCCCTTTTTCCGTTTGAGATGCGAGTGAGGGGCTTCGGCGCCGTTCTTTGAAAGCATCGGGGGATGCTTCTCATATCATTAATGCAGCTTTAAACATTAAGTCGCTCGATTAATCGTTTTCTTACGCCCAGTCCCGGGCTGAGCTCCGGCTCCTCGCCGCGCCGCTGCGGTCGCTGCCGGCTCTGCCGCGCCCGGCAGGGCGAGCCCGAGCCTGGCTCCGAAGCCAGGGACACGCGTTTCCTCGCCTTTAAACTGCAAAATTAGTGGCGAAGCCGTTTGGCAGCTCGGCGAGACCCAACTTAAATAGTAGCGCAACGATGTTTGAATGAAGCGCCTCGCAATCTGCGGCTGCTAAAAGGAAAGTTTTGGAGCGGCTGAGCGGCCACCTCCTTGTTCCAGTGGAGGAAGGACAAGGGGCATTCTACCCCGGACAAGGAAACTGGGGATGCTGAAAAGTTTTAAATATGAAACTCACTTAAAACTGGAAAGAAAAAAAAAAAAAATTAGGAAAAGTAATACAAATTCGAAAAGATACAGACAGGATGGTGAATAAAAGCGTCTGTAACTAAGCAAAATAAACTCAAAACAAATTAGTATGAAGTAATGATAATAGTTTTGTTAAAAAAAAACAACCCCCGAAAAGGAAAAGAGGCTACTCAGCTATATTGAATTACATTCCTCCTCTGTTCAGGCCCTTGGACAGCAAATAATAGCACTATTTAGGCCCTAGACACACAAGTAACATTAACTTAAATTGTCTACTTAACAATAAAAGTGTCTTTCGTCTTTTGCTGACAGGCACTGCACACAGGGACAAGTCATGCCTGTGAGGATCTCACCAAAAGCCCTTCAGAAGACCGAAAAACTCATGAGCACCGTCACCCTTACGCGAGACCAAGCAATAGGAATTGCTGATGAAGTCCACGTGTTGACTAACACAAATTATTTTGTAAACCAGAATGAATATTTATCATGCCCCTCAGTAGTATATTCAGCTGGGAACCTGCCTTACATATCAGTAAAGGATTTGGCTCAGGGACTGTGTTCTTTATGTTGCGTATGCATTAGTTCACATTTGAGCATGCAGGTGAAACCAGCTTTGACTAGAAGAGGTTAAAAAATCATCGAGCCTTGCCTCAGCTCTTTTTGTTTGCATTGTGGTTGCCAACAGAGGGTTATGATGCTTGTGGAGCTTGTCTCTTTCCAGATGAAGCCAGTTAATTGTGAAGAATGGCAACTCCTCGAATAACAAACGCGTGGTTGATCTGTTCGGGTTTCCCAGATAATGCTTTCCGCTAGCTCCCTCAGTAGAAGCCATCATTTTTTGCATTCAGAAATATTTTAATTGGGCAGAAATTCCCAGATGTGTGTCTCCAGGCATATCTGACACCCGTGCCTTCCTTGGTGACAGCTGGTTGCTTTCCAGCTAACCGGCTGAAGAGGGGAATTCTGCACGTCCACGCTTCAAATGGCTCTAACGGATTCACGAGGCTACCTGTACAGTATGGAAGGTCCTTTTCACTGACAGGATCCACTGTATTTGTGCCAAAGCTCCCAAACCTCGTTTACAGCTTAGACCCCCCCTAAGCTTGTAAAAGCTTATAAGCAATTCACTGTCCCTGAACAGTGGGGTCCTTATTCCCCAGCTGCCATCCTCATGTCTGAGCACCTCTGTCTTTCTAAATCTAAGTCCTTCTTTTCTTCTCCTTCCACCACCACTGAAGGAATGCAGCGTTTTGGGGTTTCCTCTGATTATGGATGGCTTTCTGTTTTTGTTATGAGGAATGCTGAAATAAAGCTATGGGGAATATGCCGATATCACAGTCTGAAACATCAGCTGCCGAAGCACTTGTGTCCTCAGCTATGCAGCAGACAGCACTGAGCATCTTTCTGCTTAGTACATTGACTTGATGGGTTTTGATCCAATTAACTTGTTCTGCTACAAAAACTCCTCAGCTCTCCTCAGACAGAGCAAGGCCTTGATATATTTAATTTGTTTTCTATGCCGACAAATGTGTGTAAATAACAGCGTGCAGGCGATAGGTGAGGTACAAGAGGTTTCTCGTTCCTCTGTAGACAGCAGGATGAGAACTTATATTTATATTTTTTCCCTGGGAAGCTAGTGCTTTGCATTTACCCTTTTTGTTTCTTAAAAACAAAAGAACAATAGCTATCCTGGTTAGCGGGGCTATTGTCCCTCTGTGCCAAATAAATGAAATCTCACTGCTTACGTGAGCGTCTGAGGCATTTCTCTGCATTCTGCTCATTCTCCTTTGTGTCGCTCTGCTGAGGTTTCTTGCATTTATTCCCTTCTCTCCAGCATTTTCCACACCCATTTCTCTCATCTTTCTTTTGTCCTCCAGTCATATGCTGTTGCTGGTCTGAATTTGGATCAGTGTGGTTCGCACTAAAGGCATCATTTAAACTGTGTTGAAGTCATAACTGTGTCAAGATCACATCAGAATTGTGTTAAAATATTAACTGATAAAACATTCTAACAATGCTAAAATCTGAGCATGGCTGGCTGGGTCTTCAGAGACACATAACAAGCATCAAAATAGCTCTGAAGATACGGGCCAACTTCTACCTAGTTGGAAAATCTGTATTTGGCAACATTTTGCCTGTCCTTGACTAACTGCCCAGCCACTGCAGCTAAACTATGCATTAAAAATACATCTTTTTTTTCCTTTTTCCCTTTTATTTCAGTGGGAAGTAGGACACGGGGGCGGAAGACTGCACCTGAGTCATTCTCTAGCATCTGCTTCCAATGTTGGGATATGCTTTCCACTGTCCATACTTGAAAGCTTCGTTTGCTTGAAGGAAAGCATCTGCTTTCCGCCAGCAGCACGACAGGACAAATAGAACGGTGTTCCTGCCAAAAGCAATACAGCTGGAAAAGCCAAGGGTCTTGAGGTTAAAAGCTTTGTTAAATAGAACCAGGTACAGTAATTGTGGGTTTGAGGATATTTTACTGTAATTTTAGAGGCAAACATTCACATAAGGAGCTCTCCCTTATACCACCTGCGTGAAATGGTCCAGCAGCCAGAAAACATTCACCCTGCTGCATTGAGCGCTAAGGCAGCGTGCAAGCTCAAGGCTTGGTAGGGCTTGTAGCTGAGTAGCTGCTGCAAGTCCCTGAATGTGCACAGGTAATAATAAACAGATAGAACTGGACTTCTGGTTTGCACCTAAGGACCAGGAAACATTTCCATCTCCTATAATGCTGTACCAAAGAGGTCTGCAGATGTAAAAAGCCAGGACAGTGCTTCATTGCTTTAAGTTCTGTGTGGTATTTTCTAGGGATTATAAAGCACTAAAACTCTCCTTGTGCTGGTGCACTTGAGAATCCTTTTCCTTCTTTATCTGTTAAGGAAGAGGCAAGAGACACAGCATTGCACCCTGCTCGGATCTTTGCCCCCCCCCCCCATGCTCAAGAATTCAACTAGTAAATCAATGTATGAAGGAAACATGTCCAACAGGTCTATCCACAGGGGAGGGCTTCAGCAAGACCTTGATGCTGGCGTAGTCTTCAGGGATATCGCATTTGTCAAACAGTTGGAGATAAATGAAAGAGGAAAGTTTTGCTGTTGTTTTTTAGCTCACTGGTAGCAACTTGTTAATTACACTCAGAGGAATATCCCTTTTTTTTCAGCTTTCACCACGACTCCACTTCATGGACAACTGTGCCACTTAAGTCCAGCCACTTTAGTGCTGATTTGTGCTTTTTTTTTTCCCCTTCCTCATTTTTCCTCTTGTGAGAGCAAACTTCTAAATTTGCCTCAGATTCCAAATTTGCCATGCCTGCTCTTGCATACTGACTCTCGCTCAACTGTATATCTGTCATTGGATCCATTAGTAAGTACAGTAGTAAGTTCAGCTTTCCACATGTGTTGCTGAGCTTCCTGCATGGTATGCTGCATCTTGAGCAGGGTGGAGAGTTGGGGAGCAAAGCAGTAGCAAGTGTTGTCCCCGTGGTATAAATCATTCAGAACTGGCTTGCTCAGCATATTAATTAAAGCTCTTGGCACCTCCTCCTCCACCCGTCTATCTCCCCTACACCAGGGTTACTTTGAGTTTAAAGATGTGCTTGTTAGGATGTGATGGATCCAGAGGGGAACAGACAGGTTCCCCTATACTCGTGTGCAAGTCAAATCTATAGATCTTGTTGGTGCGCATCTTTGCCTCTCTGCACCCTTCAAGGGGTGGCTTTGGGAAACAAGGATCTTGTACTCGAACAGCTGGCATTGCTTTTAACCCCAGAGACACTACCAAGTTTAGGGATTGATCCTCTACTATCTGTTCCCTGAGAGAAATAAAACCCTGCTATCTTGCCTTACAACACTGTTCTCTGCAGGCAGCTAATGCAAAAGTGTCATTTTTGGATGTGCTAAAGAAGGATATTTTCCCTTCTATTGACAGAATTTCTCAGAGCACCTTTAGGTTGAAGCTTCACTCCAGCTCTCTTACTCCTTTGTATGCATCTGAGAAGAAACTAAATGACTTTTTTTCCCCCCTCTGTGCTCCTGATTCATTCCTTCATCCTCTGAGAAATTCTAGCAGGAAATCATCCGATTCTAACTACATAGTGGGATTTAGCATCATAAGGACTTTTAGCACCTATACCTCCCGATGCCTGCATCTCTAAAACCAGTTTCCTCTTCCAGACGTCTCAAGTCTCTCTCTGTTCACCATATGTTCAATCAGGTCTCTCATTAGACTAAGTACCTGTGTTGGCTTTAATCTCTAATGATGACAGCACAACTATTGCCCCCCAGGATGGGATGGGCTCAAGGCCAGAAGACGCAAATGTCTGTTCTCTAACCCTGATTCTGCTCTAACCCTGTCCCAGGTTTCAAACATGATGACTACCGTTAAGAATGGTCTAAATCCAGCCTTTGGTTCACAAGAAATTACTTCAGTGATTGGATGTAGGACTTTAAAAACCACACACATCCAAACTGATGTTGGAGGAGTAGTAAAGGTTTTCAAACTCACCTTCAATGAAATGTTCCATCTAATCACTTTTCCCTTCAGAAAAAATTTAGCAGAATAGCCATGTCTTGTGAACATGCTCTGCAGGTCAAGAAACGCAGGCTCTGAGCAGCTGGAGGTAGAAAGCAGGTGTCAACGTTATGGGGTAATTATTGCAAATGTTTTGTTATTGGTCTCCCATTTCCTGACGCTGCTGCTGTCCCATACCTCACTTAGCATTTATCCTCTCCGTACAGTTACCATGGCTGTAACTCAAAAGTCTGCCCTACTTTCATTCTTGTTCACATCCACAAGATCCTTTTAGTCAGCTGGGGGAGTGCTTTTAACTGCAAGAGGTGGTATATGCTAATGCTTAAGGGAGAGTAGCTTGTCAGCTGCTAACGCTTCCCCACAGCTGTGTAAACTCTGGGCGGGGGCAGCTGTTCCCCTCCAGATCTGGCTGCAGGAGCTGGGAAGCCCAGCACCCTCAGCTATTCATTACCAGCCCCCAGTTCAGCCACTAAACCGGGACATGCCAATGTCCCCTGACACGCTGCAGCACCACAACGCACTGACCTTGTGCAGTGAAGGGTGAGGCATGTGTGTAGCCTTTCCAGAGGGACGCTAGCACCTTCCATCTCTTTGCCTGACTGCAAAGAGGTATCATCTACATCTCAAGGCTGTCTGTGTCCAAGTGCTGCCCATCCCTTTCTGCTTCCTTGTCATTCCTTGTGGGACCTGGACAGGTGGCTTCTCTCTCAGGACCATGAATTGTAATTCCCTGAGCAGTGGCGAGTTGTGACCCTGAGAGAGCCGCACACATCCTCAGAAGATTTTGTGTCACATGTGAATGTGTGTAGCACTAATCCTTACCCGTGTTCAAGTGCTGCTCTCTCCTGCAGCTGCTCTTGCCAAGGAAGGTCAGTTCCAGAGGTATAAATTGAATGCTGAGAGAGAAAAGTGGAGGTATTTCTGCATTGTCCTTAGTAGGAAACAGTCTTTGAGCTAACTTGAACCTGAAATATTTAGGGGTTTATATGTTGAAGCCAGCACTGGTCAGGGAGAGTATATGCAAAGGGAGTACGCTTCTTTATGGGAGTGCATGAACGAGCCAGCAGCCATGCAGGGTGATAATCAAAGTTTCTGGTTCATTTGAGTATATATTGAGGTTGTAATTTCATTTCCTGCAGGGAAAGCTGGAAGATGGACTCAGGGAAAGCTTTTGCTACCTTGTATGCTGCAGTTCCTCCAGACTTAGGTTACAGAACGAAACAGTCTCATGCTCATGGCATTTGCCAGAGGTTGGAGTTTCCCATCCCAGCTTTTCTGCAAAGTCCCTGGGAGTGTGAAGTGCCCCATGAGGGGACATTTCCCCCTCTCGCTGCTCCACAAGGGAACCAAGGATGGAGAAGCTCTTGCCTGAGCAGCTTTCGCTGGCAGTGGGAGCAAGTGGTTTATTCCTCTTCTCTGTGGGACTCGTGACATCCTCATGGTCCTTTGTAAAAGTGGACTTAGGAAAGCAGCCCATCACTCACAGCACAGCCCAAAGCTCCTCTTACGTGCCGCTGGAAAAACAGGCAGCCAAAACCCTTTGGGTGAGAGACTCCTCCCAGAAACTGTGCCCCAAGGAGCTGCGTGTTTTCTGGAGGCTATTAAATGTCCCTTTGCAACGTGCCTCCTCTCTGTGTGCAAAGGGCCCTGTGCTTGCTGGTGTAAATCCTTCCCAGTATACCTCTGCCACAGGAGCTATAAATAGACTGGGGGACAACACAAAGGGAAGCTTTCTTAAAATGGAGGATACCACGAGTACTGTTTGCAAGAGCGGGAACTTTAAAGGGAAGGCAGGGATTTAGGAAAATTTTAGAGCTGTTGAGGTGGTTGATGCTGTAGGTATCAGAGAGGGGAACGCTGTCACTCAAAGGATCTCTTCCCTTTTTTTGCTTTGCTATAGCAGGGTGTTGTCTTTCGTTACAAATAAAACCCATGTACATTTACGATGATAGATGGCTGCTGGAAAGAGAAGTTTGTATAACTTCTGTTTGCTAGCCGCAGAGTAGTGGAGTTGCGTTGAGGCTGACAGCCCCTTTTGTGAACCACTGCCTGGCAGTACAGATGCTCATTTGTTTAAATAAAAGCAGCCAAGGGGCTTGTGTGGTCTCTGCAGTGCAGACCCTACTCTTCCTCAGTGTTTCACAGCTACTGGCCTTTGGATGCTACTGCAAGCTGGAGAAGTAAAAATAAGGAAGGAGGGAGTGAGCCTCAGGAAGCCAAATCAAATGGCGGTAGCAGCATCTCAGGAAGCTCGCCCAAGGTGGTGGGGTGCAGGGCAGGTGAAGAAGATCAGAAGCATAGGAAATCAGGGAAACAGATGTGGCTGTGCCAGGCTTCAGGGAGGGAGCTCCCAAGATGCGGGGCCGGCATTCCCATGCATTCCCATCTGGCAGTGAAGGAAATTATGTAAAGTAGAGGGGCCAGGGGCCCCCTTTCTTTTTTTTTCTTCCAATTCTTTTCTCCCCTCATTTCCCATGATGCAATTAAACAGCCATTGCTGACATCATCATGCATGCATGCTGAATGCAGCCATTGTGTCTTGGCTGCGGTGCTATACTATATATAGATTAGTTGCCAATCTCTGCTATGTATCAGCAGGGAAGACACCCGAGAAATTAAGTGAGCAGTTGTACTGTAGGAGTCCTGGCTTTTGTCTTGTGGCCTCAAGACATGGTGGAGTAGACAGTGGAACTAGAAATAATCAAAGATAAGCGGTTTGGAGGCTGGGCCAGGAAACTTTTGGAGGATTGATTTGCAGCAGTGGTAGAAAAACACCTTTCTGGGTTGTGATGCATAAAGTAGAAAGACTATTTGACCCACACATGTTGCTAGCTTCTTTTATGTAAAAGCAAATGGTTAGTCAGTCATAGCCACTCTCCAGAGTCTATGCTGGGCAGCATTAAATAGCTGTAGATCCTGCTTTCTTGACCTTAGGTAATTGGAAGAAAACCATCCACCTAGGATTTGCAGTTTTGTCCTTATGGGCACTTGAGGGGACAGGGTCAGCGGTCTCCCCTCTGTGGGTGGTAAATGCACCCCTGCAGTCTGCTGTGCAGAGACCAAGCAGGGCAGCCAGAGCTGCTGGCACGAGAGGCTGAACGTTCAGGGAAGACCACTGCTATATCTGCGGCCAACACATACCAAGGAATCTCTTCCACACTGAGCCTGTTCAAGTGATCTTGCCAGCACGAGATTAGGGAAATTTGGTCATGTGCATTTCTAATAGCAAGATTTCCTTTTGCAGTGAGACAGCTCCATTTAGCTGCTTCTCCCTCCCTCTCACCCAGCCCTTTGGCAGGAGGTGACAGGATGTGGCTGAGCCAATCCAACAGCTCAACACTTCTGAAAGGGGCAAGTCCTTCTTCTTCCCTCTAGCTCCTGTTCTTTGCTGCTCGTCTCTAGACACTCCAGGCAGCTGACAGCAGGGGCTGATGAGTGCTCAAGCAGAGGAGGTGGGAAGGTCGGGGTCCTTGGAGGTAAAGGAAGCCTCCTTGTTCAGCAGTGAGCTGCTAGATTGAGTTAGACAATACACAATTTGAGGGTGTAAATTGACCCTGCAAGGAAAGCTTTGATGTTAAGATTTTTTTTTCTTTCTTGTTGACTTCACTCCAGGCCAAATTCCAACTAAACCATGGCCACTAGCAGCTTTCTCAATCATTTCATGGAGTCCCAAGGTGATGAGACCGAGTGTTGCTGCAGCCCCAGGCACTTGCCTTCCTGCCCTTGTGCTCCATTCCTAAGATGTATTTAGGTCTTCTCTCAGGAGATGATATTTGTTGTTGTTTTGGCTTCTGCTAGGCAGTTAAGAATAAGCCATGTAAAAGTGTTTATTTCTTGTAGTCCTGAGAAGAGTGGCTGTTGCATAGGGAGCAGGCAGAGAAAATGTTACCAAGGCAGCTTTTAATTTCCAGGGATGGAGGTTTCCCAGCTTCTCTGTGCCACTGCTTCTGTGTCTGACTCACCTCTCACAATAAAGAAGGCTTTTCCTTACGTCCAGGTAGGACATCCCTTCCTGGAACTTATGACTGCTGCCTCTCATCCTTCTAGCCTTCTCAGGCTAAATAAACCCAGTTCCTCCATCTTTACTTCACATATGCTCCAGTCCTCTAACCTTCTTAGTCACCCTCTGTTGCACTTGCTTCTGTATATTCATCTTTCTTGCACTGGGAATCCCAGACTGGACACAGTACCCCAGATGCAGTCTCGCTTGTGCCGAAAACGAGGGGAGGATCATTTCCCTTGACCTGCTGGTTATGCAGTCGCTGATCCAACCCACTCTGGGGTTAGCCCTCATCACTGTGAGAGCTCATATTCAGCCTGTTGCTCACTGAGACCCTTGGGTCCTTTTCTGTAAAGCTGCATATAACTCCCACTGTTGCAGGGATTTTTTTTCCAGGTGAGGTGCAGGACTTTGTATTTGTCCTTGGTGAACTTCCTGAGGTCCTTGTTGACCCATTTCTCTAGCTTGTCCAGGTTCATCTGAACAGTAGCCCTGCTCTCCAGGGTGGTGACTTCCTCCTCCTTTGACCCTGTCTGTGAACTTGCTGAGGGTCTCCTGTTATGTCCTGTTGTGCAGGTCATGCGTGATATTGGTGTAAATCCATTCTGGCCCCAGTATTGACTCCAAAATTCATAATTGGCTGCCTGATGGACTCTGAATCCATGTCCACTCCCTCTGGACCCTAAGCATCCAGACAGCTTTTCACCCACCTTCTAGTCTATCCATGCAGCCCATACCATCTCAGTATGGCTACAAGGATGTTATGGGAGACTGTGGTGAAAGCCTTGCTAAAGCCAACAAAAGTGACATCCACTATCTTCCTTGTCCCTGCAGAGCGGGCCTCTTACTCCATCACAAGTGCAGGCAAGCTGCTCAGGCACACTTTACCCTTGGAGAACCCATGCTGGCTGTTCCCAGTCACTTTCCTGTCCTTCATGATGTGGACACAGAGTCCCTTAGGACTTGCTTTGTAATTTTCTAAGGCACTGGGTTGAGTCTGACCATCTGGTCCTTCCCCAGATTTTTCTTTCTGCTTTTTTTTTTTTTTGAAGGCAAGTGTCTTTCTCCAGTCATCAGGGACTGATTGCTATGACCTTCCAGAGATGAGAGAGAATGGTCTCACAGGGATGTTGGCCACCACCGGCGGGGCCCCCAGTTGCAACCCCTCTGGTCCCATAGACTCATGTATGTGGAGCTTCTCTCTCTGGTCCCTAGCCTGACCCTCCTGTAGCATGGAGAGCACCTCTCTAGTCCAGTCTGTGGAACTGGGCTGAGACCTTTCTAGTAAAAATTAGGCAAAGAAGGCACTGAATTAGGCATTTCCAATTAGTGTCAGCTAAATAGGAAGCTGTGTGCAGGAGCACATCACGGCTTGGTGGGGTTGATGCCTGCCCCATACGTAAGTCAGGAAATTAGATGTCATTTAAGTACAGAGCAGCTTATTAGAGTTCTTACCTGACCAGATGAACTCTGCCTTTCTCTCAGGTGGCAGTTAAAGCTGTTGATGCTGTGGAGTAAAACCATCTTAGTTTATATAGACAGTGGAGATTCCTACTGCAAGTCAGCATGGCACCAGGTCTACCCACAGCACCCAGCCCTGCCTTGCTGTGTGGACCTGATGGTGGGGACAGCAGAGCGGGCCCCAGCGTAACTCTGAGCTATTCAGCATATTTCTAAGTATGGATTTGGGATAGATAACTGCATACATATCTTTGTCTTCTAAGATGACGTTTCCTTAGACTTTTATTCTCTGCCTGTGCAGATCCTTAAAGTTAGGAGAAAAAATAGTAAAAATTGTAGTTCCTAAGCAGCAAAAGAGAAGAGTGCTACATTTTTGCAAAGCTTGAAGTGCTGATTCATTCCCGACATGGTAGACCGTGGGTGACTCTGAAAGCCCATAAATAGCTATCTGATCTTGGCAAGAGTGATCTGCAAAGCTATGAAGCCATCTCTGCTTTTCAGGTTTCTGATGCAAGCGCTTTGCGTAATACCTCAGGCTTCCAGGTATAGGAACTGTAGCCAGCCCATAAGGCTGGATGCATATCTTATACACCTTGAGGCCAGAATAACCTGACCTTTAGATGATCTTCGGAAGATGATGAATAATGTATTGCATCTCCCAGAAGGCAGATTCCTGCCCATATAGTAACTGACAGTTTTCCTGACATCAACTAACTCCATCTGCTTATATCATTTTGAAAAAAGGTTCTGGGCGTATTGATGGGAAAAACCTGGAAGGCAGAAGAAGGACTGCTTCCAGAAGAAGTCAAAACCTATTGCAAACATCAAATGGGAGTGAGCCTTGGGACAGTCCTGCTGTTGTGCGCAGCCTGCAGTATTGGGATTCTCCTGAGCACAGTAAAATCTGTCAAAGAAACAGCAGCAAGGCTAGAGAGAGACAGCAGGAACTGAGGGGTAAGAGAGCATTTCTGAGGAGTTAATTAGTGTTGTAGTGGTGTTTGTGGGTGAGCAGACCTGTGAGCAAGGGCATATCTCTTTGTTGGCGAATGGCAGCATCAAGCCAACACTAACAGACATACTAACTGCTACAAGAGAGAATTTTGATGTCACTTGTTATGGAAAAGGCATTACAGGATGAAGTCCAAGCCTTTTGATTCAAATAAATCTCCGGGACCGCTTCAGTCTAGTTGCCTACCACCTCCAGCCTTTTCTTGCTGGGCTGGGGCTGCCCCCAGGAGCCCAGGGTTGACTTCCCCTTGCTTTTCTGAACTAGACCATTTCCTGGGAGTAAGCCCTGCAAAATGCCTGAGCTCTAACCCTCGTAGCACAGCACGGAGATTGTGGTGGCAGGAACAGGCCATGTTTCCTTTTGGTGTGTTTTTTGGGCAGTGCAGCTCTCTGATGCTTTGTCCTGCTCTCCTTGCTGTCCTTCTTGGTGCTCACTAGTGCTCCAGTGGGCTGCCTCCCTGTTTGTTCTAGCCCTGTGCTAGAGGGCTAAATTCTTTGTAGTAGCTGAGTGGTCACTACTAAACAAAAATACACCTCTTAACGTAAAGTACACATTTAGATGTGGCAAATGCTTTAGCTAGAGGGTCTTTTGGGTAACAGCTAAGTAGCAGAGAAACACATTTTCTTCCACCATAACTTCACTGAAGCCAATGCAACATCTTGTCCTAAAAAATCCTGTGCGCAGGGGACTGTATCCATCATTAAATGGAAATAAGAGATTGCTTCTAAAGCATAATGAAAAGCGTGCTTCTCCATATCTTGTTACATGTTCCTTATGCCTAAGCTGACAGTTCCTTAGGTGCCTTGCTCAATTACAGTCTTAATCACTTGTATGATTTTAAGCACCTGGAGAGCTTGGCTGTCTTCGCTGATGCTGTTTGAGTTTAACACGATGCTGGGGTTGCGCTGCAGATACGTGCTACAGTCTAACCAGGTGAAAACTACCGTTTTTGACTCAAGCATGTTTGCTTTCTTTTTTCTCTTGGGGTTTTATCTTCTGAGGTGGTTCTCTGAACTAAACCTTGCTTCAAGGTCTTCTCCATGCCTATGGAAGATAACATCCATCTTGTTAGGACATGCTGCTTAAATTGCATGGGAATGAAGGGCCATTTGACTAGACAAGCTGCCTTAGACCTGGTGCGATCCTTTAGCAACTTGAGTGACAAAACGGGAACTGTGTCTTTCAGGATCTGTGCAGCAGGAAGGCAGGGACAAAGGAGACAGGAATTCAGTGTCTCATCATCGAGGCCAGTGGGTAGGAGAACAACTCCAGAAATGCATCTGTGAGCATACCTAATCTCTACAGGAGACGATTGCTGAATGTGACTCCCCCCCTCTCCTCTGACCTGTGGGTCTGCACTTGCACCCCCTGAGCTTTGGGTGGGCTCCCGTTGCTTCTTTCAGGCTGCGTCCGCCTGGCTGAGCTCGGACTGAGGCAAAGTCTGCTCCTTGGAAGGGCTGAGGTGAACAAGAAACCTTTCTTAGCTGCTCTTCAGCCAGCATCTTCTAGCACAAGGAAAGATGACAAATTGTTTGTTAAATTATTTAAGATATTATTGACTTGTTATGAATTATTAAAGTGTTTATTACTTACCACTTGGATGGCAACTCAGCACAGAAAATCACAAGCCTTCAAGAAACTCGAGGCCACTCATGGCTTGCCAGACATGCTGGAGACTTGGGGGTGAGCCGAGGTGGTGGGCACAGCAGCATCTGGCGTGAGAAAAAGCACGGCTGGAGCTTGAAGTGTGTTGCAGCCTATGCTGCTGCAGATGGCTTTGCCACTGGTGCTGCTGTCTCACAACCTCCTGCGACTCCCCCCAGTGCTATTTTTATTTAATATTTGCATGATGGCAGTGGTAGGAGCCAGGACCCCTTTGTACCATGCACCATACGTACATACCACAGAGACAATCCTTGTCCCAATGGTTTGCTCCTTCTTACTATGTTTTCTTATTAATTTAATTATCTTTAGGTAGGACAGTACACCACTAAAGGAAAAATATGCTAATTCTTATCAGCAAATGTATACGTTTGTTTTATGATTTTGCTCTGTTGATGATATTTGAAG
The DNA here is from genome assembly GCF_017976375.1 of Cuculus canorus. Classification (NCBI taxonomy): domain Eukaryota; kingdom Metazoa; phylum Chordata; class Aves; order Cuculiformes; family Cuculidae; genus Cuculus; species Cuculus canorus. The sequence continues at coordinate 118,196,004 of NC_071402.1, forward strand.
GTTTTTACTCTGGCCCTCCTTCCCTCCTTTCCAGTCTTCCCCATATTTTGGATTTTTGTTTTCTGTTTTAATTTTCCCATTCCTTAAAACTGTAATCATGTGCTGATCATTATGACTTCTATTCAATGCATACTTATCCTTCGTGATTACCATTCAAGAGTCAGAGATTAGTGATCAAAGAAAGAACGTACCTTATCTTCAAACGTTATTTTGAGAAAGACAAAGAAAAGAGATAAATTAGCCCGTTTGGACATGCAGCTCTGTTTAACAATACCTCCACACCAGTGTGAAACAGTCAGGATTGGGCATGTGGTTAAAATATAACTCAGAGCAAAAATTCTGCTGAGTTCTGACTACCTAACATGGCTGCTAAAAATTAGAAGAGGTTCACAGTTACACTTTTGGCTGAGTGAGATGAGTTTGATTTGCAGGCATATGTACATTGTGGCATCCAGCATCCACAGGGTAGGCAGCGATCACTGGAAATCTCTGCAAGTGTTTGTGAATACAGTCAGCTGAATATGTTTGTCCTTGAAAAGCGCTGTTTCTTGTTTAGTATCCTGTTTTCATTTTTCCTCCCTTGCAAACGTTTTAGTCATTCAGCCCAGGAACTGATTAAACCACCCAGTAAACACAGTGCAGATGTCAAAGTGAAAAATTCACAAGCTATTCATAACAAGCCATCTGCTGAAAATAATTTGTCTAAACTATTTGGGGAAAATTTACGAAGTAATGAAAATGCTCAGAGATATTTGGGAAGATTCTAATTATCAATAATCAAGAGAAAGCCAAATGTTATATTTTGGTTATAACTGAAATCTTTACTGCTCACTGCAGGATTTGGGATAATAAATGCACCTTGGCCTGCTGTGCTAAGTACTGGCTGCTCAATTTTGAAGTGTGTAAACCTGTTTCACATTCATGATTACTCTACAAGAATGAGCAGTTTGGGGTTAGTCTGTGGTATAATTTATATTCCCAGAGTGATAAATGACTGAACTCCCATTCAGGCTATATTTGGACTGCATGGGAAATCCAACCTTCAGATTGGATTTCCACACAAAAAATAACACACAGTTTTGCTCAAGAAAAGGCGTACCTAATATTCAAAAATTTTTCATGCAGGTAAATAATTGTTTTTTTGGCCTTTCAAACTGGGTTTTTTGGGTCCTGTATCCCAGATTCAAGAGCTCTCCACTGAGTCCCCAAGATGGGCTCTTTTTTTCTGGCCTAGCTCCAGGAGCATGTTTTCTGCATCTCCTCTTTACCTTAGTTTCACGCTGGTGCTTTGACACCTGAGCGAGCTAAAATGGTTTGTGTGTGTGAAATGCAGATTCTGACCCCTGGGGGATGTATTTGCTGGTAGATCAGAGATCTCACCTTTAAACCACAAGCAATTTCCTGAAGAAGGCTTAAGGAGAAATAAGAAAGAAGGGAGAAAGATTAGTATCTTCAGGGGACATTTTCCAGCACATCACTTAAATCCTTCTCCCCGGCATACGGGCTGAGTAAAGGTTAATCCTGCAGCATATAAAATCCCATACCATCCACACTCCCTTAATATAGAGGTTTCCAGGGGGAATTCCTCTTACCAAGCATAGTTGGCAGCCACAAAGAAAGGTATCTCAGAGCTTAATGGCCAAGTCAGTAGAGATCTGGGTCTGTCAATCGCTGGTGGATCTAAAAATCACATCAGGTTATTGCTGCTGTGCACAAGCAGGATAGGGGTTTCTTTTGTTAGGGACCATGTGAGCCAAGGCGAAAGACCTTTCCAAAAGCCCACACCAGGAAGCAGTTGTTGGAGCTTTCACTCTGGGATTAATGAGCCTGCGGTCAAACAGATAGGTAGATAATGAATTTTTCAGTAGATGTTACATGTGAAATCCATAATTACTAACTAATTTCCGTGCACTGTTTCTCTTTTTCTTTGGAAACTGTCAGTGTAAGTTTTCTAAATAGACTAAAATGTTCATGAGTACAGCTGGTTGCTGAACTTTAAAATCACAGAATGACCTGAGTTGGAAGGGACCCACAAGGATCATCAAGTCAAACTCCTATCCCTGTGTAGGACAACCCTAACATTCACACCATGTGTCTGAGGGTGTCATCGCAATGCTTTTTCAGTATTGCCAGGCTTGAATATTGTTCAATCATGAACATAGGAATACTTGGTGTTTGCAGTAAGAACTTGCTTCCTGTTTTTACGTAAATTCTGATGTAGAAGTTCCATTTACTTTTAAATGGAGAGTAGCTAATGTATTGTCCAGCTCCTCTTGCCATTATCCTGTGTTTCTTGATGGTCACCCATCTGCTCTTTGCTGCCTTGAAAATAAACAGCCCCAATTAATAGGAAAAGATGTTGATTCAAAGTATTATCCTGATGCTACAGAGTCCGGTGTTTTGTTTTTAAAATTTCATTCCATTCAATTAAAAAAAAATAAACCCCCACAGTAGCTAGTGTTACTGGAAGGACAAAACTCACTCTGGAGTGAGTCAAGAGGAGGGCCACGGGGAAAGAGGGCAGGAGCACCTCCCATACAAGGACAGGCTGAGTGAGTTGGGTTTGTTTAGCCTGGAGAAGAGAAGGTTCCAGGGAGACCTTATAGCAGTATATATATTCCAGTACTTAAAGGGGGCTCCAGAAAAGCTGGGGAGGGGCTCTTTATTGGAAAGTGCAGGGACAGGACAAGGGGGAACAGATTTAAGCTGAAAGAGGGGAGTTTTGGATGTATTAGGATGAAATATTTTTACTGTGAGGATGGTGAGGCACCAGAGCAGGTTTCCCAGAGAAACCAGAAGTCTTGGAAGCCCCATCCCTAGAGATGTTCAAGGCCAGGCTGGATGAGGCTTTGAGCAACCTGATCCAGTGGAAGGTGTCCCTGCCCATGGCCCGGGGTTTGGAACTAGAGGGTATTTAATGTCCCTTCCAACCCAAACCATTCCACAACATATTCTATGATTCTATGAAAATATGATGTAAAATATTGAGAGCTTCAAAAATTAAGAGCTTCAAAACCTATGTTAGCTTACTTCTCCCTCTCTTTTGCCTTTTTTTAGTATAATTTAACACTCTGATCTGCAAAGATATTTGAGTATTAAACTCTTGTTGAATCCAGTGGGAGTAAAGCACCTAAATACTGCTATAAGAGCTTAGTCTGACAGCCTCTGGCTTTGCATTGTGCATAACCCTGATAGGGCGTCAGCACATGGTTTGTCTCCGAGGCCTGTTCAGCATTGCCTGGCACATTTTTGATGGGAAAACAACGGAAAAAACTGGGTCTGGCGCTGCAGGTGTTTAGGCAGAGCCCCCTGTACCTTTCTCAGGTGTTGGGGCTGGGACATCACGAACTCCATCGCGGTGCAGGTCAGTGACTGCAGAGTGCGCAGGCTTGTTTAGGAGTCAGAAATCAGACATAGGAACTGCTGTTGTCAAGAAAACACAAGGTGTGACTCTGGTGATGCTCCCGGGAGTTGTGCCGATCCTGCCCGCGTCTCTGGACGGCAGCTGAGATTTCCCCCCCGTGATAGAGGGTTTGGCAGGACAAGAGTGGCACCCAGCGGCTGGTGGCTCCATCACAGGGAGGATGCTCTCCTCGTCCCTTGTAAATCAGACACACGAAGGAGTGGTGGGAGACTGAGAGAGCCGGAGGGAAGTCTGGGCTTGCTGCTGCTGTGCTGAGGGAGGAGAAAGGCAGCTACGCCCTTTGGGACCTTCCTCTTGCCTTTACAAATACCAGAGAGTGGGATTTTTCCACTCAAGTCAGTTTTGTCCTGAGACTGAATTGCAAGAGGCAAACCACAGCTTTCTCTGCCCGCCAGACAAATGGAAGAGAAGATCAAAATCTGTCATAGAATCCTAGCCCATCCTGAGTTGGAAGGGACCCACAAGGATTATTGAGTCCATCTCCTGTTCCTGCATAGGACAACCCCAAACCCCCACGTATCTGAGGGCATTGTCACAATACTTCTTAAATATCGCCAGGCTTGACACTGTGACTGCTTCCCTGGGGAGCTGTTCCAGTGCTTCACCACCCTCTGAGTGAAGAACCTTTTCCCAATATGCAACCTAACCTCCCCTAGCACATCTCCCAACCATTCCCTTGGGTCCTGTCATTGGTTGCCAGAAAGAAGAGATCAGTGCCTGCTTCTCCTCCTCCCGTTTGAGAGAAGCTGTAGACCATGATAAGTTCTCACTTCAGGCCCCTCTTCTCTGAGCTGAACAGCCCAAGTGACTTCAGCCGCTCCTTATATGCCTTCCCCTCCAAACCTCTCACTAACTTTGTGGCCCCTCTCTGGGCACTCTCCAGTAGCTTTATATCCTTTTATCCATAAGTACCCAGTGAGACTTAACCTCAATCCCACTCAGTGGCATTATGGAGGAGTTGCTGAGCCCACAGAGCATCTGGGTTGAGAGTACTACACTTAAGAACAGATTTTTGGCAAAAATCATTTAATCCACTGCCTTAGAGTAACAAAGCCCACAATAATGATGCCTAGCACTAATGATGCCTGCACGCTGGAATTAACCAGTCCCAAAGCCCACAATAAGCACAGGTGATGTCTACTGCAATGCAGCCATGGGAGCACATGCGCCACTGAGTCCATGCAGGAGAGAGTAAACTGGAGAGCAAGAACCAGCTCGTCACTCACCTTACTCCTCTGGGTCTAATCCAGAAGACAGCTCCAACAGAAATTATGCCAGGCTCTGCTGGTTTTACTCTAGCTGAACTCCTAGGGTGAGCAGACCTTTACCCTACTCCTGTTTAGGGCATTGAACATTGCTGTCTTTGTAAGAGAAGACTGTTGATAAGGATGATCCATCTGTGGGTTTGGAAATGTGATAGATAAATAAATGGTGCTCAAACAGAAGCATTTCAATAGAAGCGGAGTTTGGTGGAAAAAATATTTTAAGAAAAAACCAGTATCTATTATCTGTTTTAATCTTTTTAGCATGATTACAGACTGGGCAGATAATCTACTTTTCTTGTGGTTTAAAATAATCCCCCTAAATGAATAAAATATGGGATATGTTAAAGCTCAGCTTAAAATCTAGAAAAAAGAGAAAAGAAAAAAATAGAGAACACAGGCAACTCCCCATCTCAGTCTCATTGCCATCTGAGAATTCGTGGTTGGGATCCTATGAAAGAACAACCCCTGGTGGGACAAGAATTAAAATTAGAAGAAAAAAAAAATACAAAGTGACCCATGAAACCTAGCCCAGAAAGAAAGGAGGGTTACCAGAGGAAATGAAGTTAAGGATATGTTTGGAGGGAGTTTGTTTTCTCAAAGCCTTCCGTTTCACTGCAGCTGATTTAAAATGAGGGTTGTGTTTCAGCAGCAGCAGTTGTAGGAGCACAAGAGGGGACCCTGCTGTCTTGGCCTCTGTTGGCATGCTTCACATGGAGTTGTTTCTGAGACTGGACTCAAAAGCTGTTCCTGGGACTGGACCCAGCACCCTTTCACTCCCACGGACGAAGTGATGCTGTGCAAAGGCACAAAGATTGTCCCTTAGTTTGGCTGCAGACAAACACGAGAGTTTGTTGTCCAGTAGTTTTCCTTGCTCGCAGAAATGTTCAGCAGTGATGCAGGCTAGTGCCTACCAGCACAATGATTTGCACCAGATTTCACTGCTGAGGAGATAGTGCCATGTAGACCCTTTCACATGATAAACATTTCTGTTGTCAGCTCAGCTTCTTCCCTCTCCCATTAATGGCCTTAGAAATGTGCCCATTTGCTTATTTTATTTACTTCTTGCTTTCTTTGCAAAGACAGAAAATCACTGAAGAAAGCCTTTCTTCTCAGGAGAATTTACATATTCACCTCACTTACTGTCATGAATTAGAGCTGATGCTGAGGCCCTATGCCAAAAAAGTAACCCTGAGACAGTGTTCAACACAGCAAATTCTCACAAAGAGATAGGGGGTGGAAGCAGAAGCAGAGAAGGGGTTTGCTCCAGAAGACGTGGGCTCCAGGGACAGAAAGCTGAGTACATTGCGTGGTGGTAGTGGGACAGGTCTACTCCTGATAGAGACCTCGGTGCAACTGAGATTTCCGTATTGTGGCTAAAGTAGCTTTCAGCCCTCTGGCCAAGTGTTTGTTACATCAATGCCCTGGGTGCCTGTTGTCTGCCCCTCCTAAGTCATAGAATCATTTAGGTTGGAGAAGACTTCTAAGATCATCAAGTGCAACTGTAGACACCGGGCAATGGAAGGACCAGTTTGTCAAAATGTTTTTTTGGCAACTTCAGTGAAAATTTCACTCCTGTGAGTGTAGCTGGCCATACACTGTACTCCATTTCCCCAAGCTGGCTGTTTTCCAAAGCCTGGGGAGTCACAAACTGCTAACTGCAGCACATTTCACCTCAAAGTATTCTCTGAATAGGCAACACCTGAGCTGCCCTCCACCTCTGGGCATGGTCTGGATGCCCATCACAGACCTGCTCTCCGCTGGGCAATCCCACTCGAGCCAGCAAAGCCTCGCTACTTCCCTTTTACCTTCTTCTTACTCACAAAACACTTCACTACTTCCCACCCCTTAAGAAACTCTAAATATCATGTCAAAACCAAACGACCCCTGGAGATTTTTGTAGCTTTTTGCTTTTGGGTCAGAAAAGATGGTCCTGCAGTGGTGAGTGGATGAAGGTGTGGTGGTGCCTGCTGCTCCACCTTTCCTGATGGCAGGAGTGGCCACCTTCATTTCCCAGTTGCAGGCACCAACAGGCACCAGCCCTTCACAGGGGTGTGAGGAGGTCCGTGATGTCAGCGGGAGGACGCTGACACCATTAAGCAGACACATTTCAAGAGACAGTTTAAATAATGGATAAATCACAAAGAAGTTTCTGCTTAGCAAGGATCTTTAAACTTGAAATACTAGTACTAATTCTGTCGGAAAATAGCAGTGTGGATAGGGAAAAGTAAATCACACTGTCAAAAGCCGAGCTGAGCAAATGCTGCAGCGGGAATGTTTCAAGTTCATTAGGTCTTCACAAAGCCATACTTATACCGAATCAAATAGAAAAACATCTCCAGTGAAGGAATGCAATCCTGCCATCATGGTCCAGGGACCCAAGAGCCATGGTGAAGGTGCCCAGGTGCTGAGCTGCACTTTGAAGCGCAACGTATAACTGCATGTCATGGCTGAGGACATTTTATTGCCTTCTGTCAACACCCTAGCACTGAGCTCGGAAGTAATATGTGCTTCTAGTGATGTGATCCCTCAGATGACATTTTAAATCAAGCTTCTGTCTGCAGGGATGCATGAAAGATCCCATGATACCATTTTTATTTCAAGAAGAATAAAGGCATTCATCTCCGCAACATTGGCTAGATTTACTGCCTTATCCCAATAGGACATCTTCACATAAACAGCTGAATTAAACTGCAGTTTGGAATAGCAGTCAGGGGTAGGAAACTCAGACCAGAAACTTGGGAGCTAATTTTACTTCTTCACTAAAACTATCTGTGACTTATTGCTCTGAAGGAGGGTAGCCAGCAGTTTGTAGTGTGGTTTCCAAATAATGGTACCATTTTTCCTCAGACCCTAGAGTCACTTTTATTTGAATGCTGATGGTTGGTATTTACATTTTCAAGCCCAGTAGTGTCCAGGAGTTTGAGAAGAAAATCAGAAGCAAGCTCCAACCCCTGTTTTCAAGTAGTCTGGAGGTCAAATTGCAGTTTGAAGCTTTAAAATGCAGCTTTAGTTCTAAAAGGAGAAAGATTGCACCAAGGCAGCCAAAAGAAGAACGGTGGTAACAATTTTAATAGCAGTGCAGACAGCTGATTTTAATTAAGACTTTTCTCTCAAGAGAGACGCAGCAGTCCTTATAAGGGCCACATCTCTGCGATGGTGGAGCTCTTCATGACCATTAATAGTCAAGACCCTCCTGAAAGCCATGTCAGCTTTGAAAACATTATGCCTGTTTTACAGATGTGGAACTGTCGCCCAGGACTCAGCCCAGGATCTCCCCAAGAGCACTCAGGAATTCTGCAGTTGAGCCAGTTGAAACTCATGAGAGTCTATCCTGTGTCCTGCTCACCTTCCTTACCCTACACAATTGCCTTCCAGGCTGGACCTTGCCCCCTGCCTCCTGGGCTGATGACAGCCCCCAGATGCATGCATGTTCATGTCCTGGTGAACACTGGCCCAGACACTTTGTGTGCGGGCAGAAGAGCCAGAAAGCTACTTTGACCAGGCTGATTTCATTCTCCAAGCAGCAGAAAATAAAGATAAGGAGTAAAAAAGTCAATGTGAGGGGTAGCAAGAAAAGTCAATGAAGGATATAGATATGTATACTCACCACAGTCTATGGTGTACTTAAATAACATAGTAAGGATTTTAAAAATCCAATCTTGACCCTTTTATTTTAAAAATAAGCATCACTTGTGAGTACATGGCTGGATAAATTAATCATTTTGTGTTATTTTTAGTTCTTTGATTGCTTCAGCCTCAGTGGGTCTAATAGCCCAAGAGGGCAGGGGAATGTGAAACATGTCATTCTTTTATCTTTTTTTTGAGTTTTGCATCAGTTTGACTGATTTTTTTTTTCAGGTCAGTTTATGTTGCTGTTAGTTTGGACCAGGTGTGCATTGTCACATTATAAAGATCCAGAGCTGGAAAGTAGATCATTACTACTTCACAAGCATACATTTAAGAGCCACTTTGAGTTTTTTCATCTCACCTTTTCACAGACTTAACAATTTCCCTAGTTTCTGGCAGCAGCTGGGGGTAAAATCTCTAGATGAACTGCTTACAACGTCACCTGCCCTATTTCCCCCATGGGATACGACTTCCCTGCATTCTCTCTGCCTGCCCTTTGCAGAGTTTTTAATACAGCATCTGTGTTTCTCCTAGCTTGCAGTGGATCAGACTGCTGGGATAAAGGGAGAACTCTGCTTCATGCAACCACTTCTCCGTCCTCCCAGGCAACACTACTGGAGAGACAGAAGTTTAACATCTCCCACCTGGCACCAGAGATGTTTATGAGACATATACTTTCTTTTTGTCCAGAAAGATCCAGGTCTGGAGTGGCTCCTGAGGAGCAGAAACCCAGCCCTGGGGCATTCAATCCACAGAAACCGTACCTTGTCAGAGCCAAGTACTGCAGATTGCTGCAGCTGCTTGAGCCAACTGGGACGGCAGCCGTCAGCCCCCACATATCATCCCCGTGGCTCAGGTGTCCTCAGGAAGGAGAGAATTAGTGAAGACTTTAATGCTGGATTAGGGTGCCGCAAGTTTTCCCTTTTTCTCCTACCACCAGCTCAGTGTCTGGAAGCAGGCGGTCTCCGGTGTGGGTTACAGCCTGGGACCGTCCCTAAAGGTTGCAATGTCCTCTCCTTGACCTGCCAGCCTGATACATCTCTGTGCATCTTGAGGTGGCTGATATCTAGGGGTGTGTCGCAGGATGGCTTGAGGGCGTGGGGACAGGATCTTCTTGGGGTTACAGCTCACAACCCACTCTGTCCTCTGCTGTGCAATGCCCAGGGCGAAATTGGAGCATTTTGCAAAGGGATTCTCTCCATTCTATGTGCAGGGTAGATATTAACTGGCCTCTAGGAGTCCATCTTTTTCAAAACCTGCCCACTGGACCATGAGTAGAGCCCCCTTTTGCAGATGAAATGTTCTCCCCTGTGTTTTTAGGCATTTGCCTTCTCCACAGAACCTTCAGGGTGGTCAACCAATCTGCAGAGAAATCTGAAGCCATCCTGGCAGACCTTAATGGCCCTTTAGCGCTGGAGGACTGAACAACACAATGTTCTGGCCTTGCTTTCATGCCACAGAGGAGTACGTACCATTCCCCATGTGGTCACAGTTGCAACCGTAAGTGTAACCACTAGGAAACTGGAGTTGACATCACTTGTTGAGTGGTATTTCGTAGGCTTCCTGGCTGGAGTTAGATACCCTGGCAAGCTGCCCTTTCACAGCAGTCATGTGGAAAGCCACAAAGAAGATCTGGCTATTGCAATAATGCTGTCTTTCTGAAAAGCCTGTTCAGTGGCTGAATGAGCTCATGTGGATTCAGGACAGAAATACCATAGTAATGCATCGCAGAAATAAGAATTAAAATGTATCTCATATACGATTTTTCCCTGGGACTTAAAGATTCATCAAAACCATTGTGTGCTTAAAGCCAGCAGGACGTATAAGGAGATCACTTTGCATTTACCCTGTTTCTAATCTTTCCTCGAACATCTGCTACTCATTGTTGCTAGAGGGAGGTTTGGGATGAGGAGACACACCAGATCTGACCCACTGTCGTCATTCTTTTACTTTCTGCTGTGTAGCATTCACTTTTTAACCCCATTTGACTTTGAACAGCTCGGCAAGGTTCATCCGCCACCCTCCTTGGAACTGCTCTGCACCTTCTGGGAATGTCCAGCTAAGAAGTTTTCTTCTTGATTATATATCACAAAGGGTAATTAGAAAGCTTTTGTTAAAATATGTCAAGTCTGTCTTGCTGGATTGGACACACCTTGGAGGCATCAGTTTGCTGCATTATGGATTACAAACATGTCTATGTCAAAAGGCCAGGGCATGATGACTCTGCTCTGGCTCTCAGTATCAGCAAAGGTGCCAGGACTGAGGAATCATCTGGAAAGAGCAGATATCTCCACTGATTATACAGTCTCAGGTAACCAGTGCTGTCCTCTTGGTAACTGGCATTAGCAGAGAGAATCCCACTTCTGCTAACTGGAAGAAAGTCCCCTCATTCTAAGCCGAAAAGCAAAGCAGTGGAAAGAAATATGAGTTCCATGTACCAGAGGTGTCTTGCTCCTCCCATCAAGCGCTGGGAAGCGTTACCCATGCAAAACAGACACTTCTCTCCTCTCTTAAGCATGGTTCACTCCCAGATCCTTTCCAGCCTCCAACCAGTGGTCTATCACGACAAACTAAGCAGACTAAGTCACATTTTAATTTGCTGAGCAAGGGCCTGGGTATATGAGAAAGTTTTATTACCTTCAGGAGGGCATGAAAACATGGCCAAATTAACTGTGTGAGTATTGCCGCTTGGTAACTGCCCATTGACACACCTGATCTCCTCCCAGGGAGGAAACCAATCCAGCCAGGTACTGGGAAGAACAATATCTTACATTTGCTATGGATAAAACCAGGCATAGAGGGATTAGCAGCATGATTGACAAGCCAGGACAATTCAGCTGGTCACTGCTCTTTGTGTAGACACAACCTCGGAAGACAAACCTCTGACCCCAGAGGTTTACTTTTAATTTGCTTCTCTACAAGTGCAAACCATTCAGTAGGGAAACTGCACTTGGGCTGATGGCTCCTGACCCTCCTGTTCGAGGTGCGAGGCAGCAAGGAGCCCAAAAGCCATGGGTGCAACACATCAACTAGTTGAACTCCAAGTGCCACAGCTGTACTCTGCATAGCAACACTCAGCTGTTAGGAGACGAAATTTCTCACCGACAGCTGATACAGAACTCATAGGTTAGGAAGCTGGTTGGGCTTAAGGAGTTCATGTCAAAATGGTATGAGGAATAGGTGTTTTTCACAAGAGATATTTTGAAGTGAGCCCAATTCTCCTTTAGCCAATGTGATTTATGTCTCAGTACATTCAGTTTTGTCTCAGCCAGTCTTCTCTCAGGAAGTATTCATTCCCAGCACGCATTTTTCTTCAGAGAATAAGACGAAGTGAGACAACCTCATGGTACAGGCTCTGGTTTGAGACACAGGGTACACCAAGCTAATTTGTAATTCAGGCAACAACCGCGTGTGTGTGTAATTGTGCCACTTGAAGCAGAAATTTGAAGGAGACTGGGTGCAAAGTTGTTTGGCTTCATTAGAACCTGTTGGAAGACCTGATACAGGGTTTACACAAGTGTATATCATGGCTATGTGCTCTATGTACCAGAACCCATGGCACCGTGTGTTGTAGTGTTCTTCTTGCCCTACCATGTGCTCTGCAAAGCTGCTGCTGCTGCTTGTGGTTAAATGCCTGAGGGTCTGGCCAAGGTCAGCAAACACTGTGGAAAAAAGGCTCAAGAAGAACATCCAGAGCTTGGTTTGCCAGTGTGACTCTTTGTCTGTCTGGAGACGTAACACTGTGTATCATGAGGTTTGGGGCCAACGTCCTCAAGTAGGCTTGGTGCCCATGTTCAAGCTGCTTGAGATGCTCAGCTAAGACAGCCAGTGAGGGAAGTTTTCCTTGCACAAGCAAGGCAGATTTTGGGAAAAGTTTTCATCAACTTTCAGAAATCATGATCTATGCTAGTACTAATTAATAGATTTTTTTTTTGTGGACCAGACAAAAGGTAGTCCTGTGACTCCCAGCACTGACACTGTCCCCCCTGCTCCACTTCAGCAGTCATGTGGCCAACAAGATGTAACTGAGTGGATGACCTGCTGCTCCTGCCCTGACTCTGGTGGGAAGAGTGAGCCTGTGACAGCCCTCCCAGCTCAGGAAAGGCAAGATTTTTATCCCCAAAATAACATTCTCTGCTCATCAGCAGAATGGGACTGCTAAGCCAACACATGCAGTGCTCGATTATGAATCCAGTTTGTCAAAGTCTTTGGGGTCCTTCTGTTCCTGGGGGTCCTGGAAGCCCACAGGTGTCTTGCAATCAATGTCAATGTTCTGTGGGAGTCTTACAAGAAAGGCACTCCCTGAGTCCTTGTGTCCTTCTCTGAGACTGCAAACGATCTGGCATTGAGTGGTTTCATTTCTGCTGTCTCAGGTGTGGATCTGGGGGATTCCAGGGGAGATGCATTTTGCATCTGTAGTTCTAGCAAGAATAGACTGGCATGAAAAACTGAAAAAAAAATAAAATCAATGGATCCCATTTCAAAAACATGAGGTCAAGGAGGTGTGAGCGCATTAAATCTATGGTCTCATAACACTGCCTCACCTGTTCTCCACCAGGTCACATTGGATGTCATTTAGGAGACTATGGTTCACACACATCCTTTTGGACCCTGAGCAGGGGCACCTGCTGCCTGGAGACACCTTACAGGTATGAGGATGCCCGTGGTTGTGAACTTCCCTGTGCTTAACCTGGATTGCCAAGAGCTCATACAGTACCTGATACCTCCAGGTACCACTTGGTACCACCAGCTGGGCTGAGACAGTCCCCTACAGAAAGATTTGCATCAGATTACGTGTCAGATCCCATCTGGGACAGAGAAACTTCCTACTGTAAGGGCTTGGGTTTAATTTTTTTAAAGCCGTTCTTTGATTTACTTGCCAAGCTGGAGGTTTTTAAGGATTCTAAAGCAAACTCTGCCTCTGATGGCACATCCTGGTATTGCAGACTCAGCAGATCACCAGCACAAAGACATGCACCAGGTTTTCCATACAGCGTTACGGGAGAAGGCATGTGCCCAGACTACATTTAAAATGTACAGAGGCAGAAAAATGCAGAAGCAATGAACATTTTAAGCAGAGAAAATACCCGTTTAGTAGATATTTCTTCTTGTGTAAAGAAAAAGGGGTGTTATTCCAAATATAGTCTTTCAGAGTGATTTTCTAGTATTAACTTTTCTTATTTTAAACAAGTATCAACTACATTGTTGACTTAGAACCTGTGATATTTATATCAATCTCTTGTATTGATACAATAAAAATACTTAGTTGAAAAGCAGAACAGACCAATCCCATACTCATCAGTCATAAATTCAGTTCTAACTTTTTAGCTTCTTCACTATTTTTCTTTCACTGTTTTCCACTGCCTCTTCTTATATGAGATAACTGTTTTATTTACTTATTTTCATGATAAACTTTTGCAGACCTTCATTCAGCTTTATGCAATGTTGGGAGAGGCTGGGGGCGGCTCTGTAGGATGCAAAGGTGGAGCTGAGGCCTTGGCAGGGGAAAAGAGGTTTGTGTGGGGAGCTGAATCCTGGCAGGAGCAAGAAAAAGGGAAAATTCAGTGAGACCTTGTGCATCCACCTAAGACACTATCTGGTGGCAGGGCGGCTTATGCAAAGGGCGTATGCACTCGCTGCTCTTGGAGAACAGTTATTTTTTTTATGTACAACAGCCACCACCTCCCCACATGGTTATTTTGGGCAAGAATGGGTGGATTGATACGGAGACAGATGGCTTTGAAATCCTCTGCTGCCTTTCATAAGAAGGGATTGCAGGTATGCAGGATGCAGGAGGAGGTCTTGAGGTGCAGGCAAGTGAGAGGAAAGTGCTGGGAATGTGATGGCTGGAGCTTTTTTGGATAAAGGCAGGGGGCAAAGGACAGCAAAGCACTGAAGACAGAGTGCTACAGTGCTGAATATTTCAAGCGGTTAGAATAACCATTCACACCTCAGAAATGTTGAAGTTTATTTAAAATGTCATTTTTTTGCCCTCTTGCCCCCAGACCTAGAGAGGAGGGAGCAGCTGTGCTTTGCACACCCGGTGGACAGGAAGGGTTCCCCTCCTGTGCCGATACTCCATGACATCCCCAGGAACCCAGACCCTCGTCTCCCCTGCAGAAGAAATGTTATTGGAGCTTTGCCTGCAGAAATTGCACTCCACCAGCTCCTGCATCTCTAGGCACTGCCAGGACACAGCGCAGATGCTGTCTGCCCTGGGATGTATTGAGCTAAAAGCACCCAAGGATTGCTTTTGCTGTGCTATTATACTCTCCTATTGCAATAAAAATCAAACTACTGGGTAAAATGCTCCTGGTAGGAAAAATTAAGATCTGCAAATGGAAAACACAGGAAAGGTTTTCCATTACTGTGCCAGCCTGGTTCACAGACTTGCCGCCAGGAGAAGCAAAGGATGGGCTCTGTGGCTTTTTTGTTGGACCTGCAGGGTGGACTGCGTGCTTCTCACTGCATCCAGGGAGATGGAGAGAGAAAGCAAAGCGTAGGTCTTGACTCATACCTGTACAGAGCACATACATACACACTAAAACCAATTATCTAAATTTTTCAGATATTATTTGAGCAGAGGAAAAGCAAAGGAGGATTGAGAGATCTTTCACCAGCAGGGAAAACCGAGACTGTAATTGCAAAGACACCATATCCTCTGCCTTCCCTGCTTCAGGCCTTGAGTTCCCAGCATGAAATGTGCCACATTATTCTATTGAGATTTGAACAGAATCAGACAGAGCAGTGTGGCCACGTGGGCTGGTCACGGAAACCCTATGCTTGTGGGCTTGAAAAAGGACAAAAGCTGTGTGCCTGCCTGCACCCAGCCCAGCATAGAGCGGAGCTCACGCTCCCTGCAATCAGTGCGGTTCTGGCAGGAGCCCCAGTGAAGCAGGTCGGCTTCATGAGGTGACCACAGCAAGGAGCCAGGGATGGAGCCCTGGGCACACACTGGTGCTTTTCCCCAGGCCAGGAAAGAGCCTGTTGCAGGCAGCAAGAAGGCAGATGGGGAGGCATAAAAAGGAAGAACCCCCCGACCAGAGGCCACAGCTGATGGCTGTGCCCAGCGTGCATGCCCCGGCCGCTTCTTGTCCGGAAACGCCATTGGGAGGCCCAGTGAAGGCGAGCCACGCGGGGAAAAGAGCAGCCTCAGAGCATGCCTAAGGTCATGACACTTGACCTTTTCATTTCTTTTCCTCTTTGAAACCTGATTACATCTATTTTTAGTCCCGTGCTTGGGGAAGGAGGGGGGCAGGGGTGGCCTGACCCTGCCCGATAGCGCAGCTCCACTGTTTTCCCTCCCTTGCGCGTGCCCCTGTTTGCACATCGCAGTAATGGCCCCCACGCACCCGTGCACACTGAGTCACTGAGTGAGACGAGTTTGGTACTGGTGTGCTTTCACCACCCCAAATTCCCAGCAGACCAATGTCCACCCCATCTGCTCAATGTGTGTGAGGAGGAGGAACACGGTGCTACAGCTGGTTCGGACAGGGAGCAGCGCTCTGCTGTGAGCACCTTCCCAGGAGATTCACTCTGGGTGGTGGAGGGAAAGACAAGGTTTGGTGCAAAGGAGCGTGGCCACTGCCAAATGTTTGTTCCATATTGAGATAAGCCTGCATACACTGCTGGTGACTGAGGAACTTCTGGGAAGGTACTGGAGCAGAGGAGGGACTTGGGGATGTCAGAGGCGGAACACAAAAATCAATTTAGAAACTGATCATTGCAAAGCAATGTAGGCTCTGGTGGTTTTTTTTTTTCCATTTAAGACAGGCAAAATCATGCTTGCAAAACAAGGAAAAGGAAGTGAAATTGTTATAGGTAAAACCAGCAAACCTGGCTCCCAAGACAACAACCCCTTCACCAAGCATAATGTCTATTTTATTCAAGCAATTTAGTTTAGCTGAGCCATAAGAAAATTAAAAAATCCCAACGACATAAGCTCCTGGTTGACTCTTTAGCCAGGCAGACACTGTTTTTCTACCCCCACAGCTTCCTGACTGCCGGGAGCTGGGCAGGACTTGTGTGTGGAGGTATCTCAGGCAGGTCTGGGCTCTCCCTTTCCTTAGTGAGGGATGCTGGAACCTGGACACAGGTCACTTCACCCAGCAGGTTTTGCATCCTGCCTTTCCTGCAGCTCTGGCTAAAAGCAAGCTGGGACCAGCACCCATGGGGATGAGGGGAGAGGGCTCTCCAATGCTTTGCATTGTTTTATACATTGGCATTTAAAAAAATATAATGTCGAAGGCCACTTTTGTGATGCTGGCTGGGAGAGGAGGGGCTTGGATCTCCAGGGGTTTGTCCCCATGAATGTCAGCACAGCTTTTCAGGGTGATGCAAGATCACACACTAATGGACACTTCAAACCCCAAGAAAGTGCTGCTTGACCTTGCTGACGCTGCAGAAACGTCCTCTTTCTCTCTTTCCTTCTTTTTATTTTAAAGCAAAGGTTAGCCCTTTCCTCCACCCAAGGCCTGACTGGTTTCACACCACTCATGCAGCAGCGCTTCACAAACACATTCAACAACAACAAAAAATTGTTTCTCTGTGTGCTAATATGATATTTACACGTTGTTTCATATACCCTGACACACACGCACACACACAATGCTTTCAGCTTTTGCTTTTTTTTCTTTTTTTTAAGAAAGCCCAGGGTATGGTCAACCAATTCTCTTGGCTGCTTAGCAACAGGCAATTGAGACTGCCTATCAATTCTCAGTTTATAATAACCCGAGGCAGACCTAGATTTTTGTTTTCCCTTGAGCTTCTGTCTTCCCTTCCCTCTATAATAAATACCAGAAATGTAGGGGCAGCGTGTGTCAGAAATCCCCCAGTGGAAGATCTTTCATCGCTCTGGCAGGGCTGCTCCTCCAGCAGGACAGAGCTCCAGGTCTCCTCCTCTTCATTAAAACATTTGAGAGAATCGTTCTGCATTAGACCACACCTTGCAATACATTTATCTTTAAAACAGATAAGTTAAAAATAGACGTTTTCTATTTCATATTAAAAAGAAGACTCAAAGAGTTCACCCGGACAGATGGTCTGAATGAAACTTTCAAGATATACAAATAACCTGAATAGTCCTGTCTTTGAATATACTATAAGAAAACACAGAAAATCCATTTTGCTGGCTAACAGAACCTTAAACAACTCATCCTGCATTACCACTTAAAGGGCTGGAGCTGAGAGCCCCAGCTGTGCTCTTGGGGCAATGCCATGGTGCAGCGCATGAAGGCATGAGGAGCAGGGTGCTGTGCTGCCCCGGTGAGCGCCGGGCAGCCTCCGCCTCATGGTCAGCAGAGACAGCGCAGGAGGATGACAAAGAGGTGGGGTATCCTCAGCCTGTCCTGAGGGGTGCCTGATGGGAGTGGAGAAGAGTGATGGGGTCTCCAAGGCCAGTTTTGTTGCTACAGCAGGCTTTCTCCAAAACCCTTTTGTCCTCCATTGGTAGCAACTGAGAGATGCTGCTTGCTGACTATCACTGCCCTTACTGAGGAAGGAAAAGCAACCTGTAAGGCCTGGAGATAAGGCAAACGTATTAAAATGAGAGTGAATGGAGGGAGCCTGCTCACCCTCTACTGCATCACAAGCAGCTCTGTCTACAAGAAAGCTTTGGGAGAGACTGTTCACAAAGGCTGGTAGTGATAGGACGAGGGGCAATGGGTATAAACTGGAGAGGGGCAGATTTAGACTAGACATTAGGAAAAATTTCTTCACTATGAGAGTGGGGAGGCACTGGCACAGGTTGTCCAGGGAAGTTGTGGATACCCCATCCCTGGAGGTATTCAAGGCCAGGTTGGATGGGCAGCCTGATCTAGTGGAATGTTCCTGCCCATGGCAGTGGGGTTGGAACTAGATGATCTTTAAGGTCCCTTCCAACCCAAACTATTCTATGATTCTAATTTCTAAGAGCTTGGGGCAGCCTCAGGCTGGTGAGGACCATGTGGTCTTTTCAGGAGTCACTCCTTCATAACAGGATGATTGCAATTTTCACAGTTGCCCCATATCAAAACTAAGCATTTCTGTTTTAAGAAGTGTTTCCAGGACACTGACCCATGTTTTTTACAAGAAGCAAGCAGGAGGAGCCTGGACACTCCACATACTCTGAACCACCTTAGCAGGGCACTGGCACCCAGGGGCTGACCCACAGCCCTCAGCTTCACTGGGGCAGCAGCCCTCCTGCCCACACAGCATGGTGCAAAGTAGATGCCTCCAGCCCTTCTGCCTACAGCTGCCCACAGTGGCCCTTTCCCACCTGCAGGCAGCCTCCATCTCTCCTGGCTCCTCTCCCCACAGAGGGTGAACCTTTTACCCGCTGAGCTGAGCTCTGGCTCTGGGTGAGAGGTTTCGCACCAGCCAACCTCTCCAGAACTTACCCATTCGCTCCCTGGTTCCTCAGGCCCTCAGCATCAGCAGATGCGATATCAGATGCAGCATCCTAATTGCAGATGACCAACATGACCAGCAAGTAGTGCTGCCCCTCAGAGCCAGGCTGTGTGAAGGGGACAGACAGGGACAACCGAAACACTCTCCATCCCCTGACGTCTCCACGAGTCCTGAAGACAGTCTCTGATCCTTACCTTGACAAAATCAAGCGCTGCTTCTCCCCAGAGTTTGTGACCTGAACGATGGTCAGAAACGGCCAGCACAATGCCTTTGTTTTCTTGATCATTCTGCACGGATCAATGGGTCCTTCAGATGATGGTTCATGCTCTTCCCAGAGGTGGCAGAGATGATGGCGACTGGGAAATCCAATAATATGCATGGATCTCCTCCCACAAAGACCAGACTGAAAGATCATCAAAACCTTCCCCTGGCAGCAAGAATGGAAGTGGTATCAGGGTAGGAGGACTGGGGATCCCCACAGTCCCATTGCAGCCAATGTACACAGCCCTTTCCTCCAGCTCCGGGCTGGAGCCTGCCAAACTCCTCTGAGCTGCCTTATCACAAAATAGCATCATTTATCTTCAGTTAGCCAGAAGTTTAGCAGAGGATTCAGCTACGTGAAAATTGGAAGGTCTGGAAATTAATCATAGGCAGAGTATCCATGGGGACTGGCCTAGGTGTTCCCTTAATCCAACAGTCCTGTTGTACCCACAGAGGCTGCTCAGCAGCTTTCCTCACCTTGAGGGATAGGAGCAAGCTGAGTGCACGCATTCCCCGGAGATGCATGGCTTTGTGAGGAACAATTAGCAAATAAATACACATTTTTCGAGATCAGGTTTGAGCAACCTGACCTAGTGGAAAGTGTCCCTACCCATGGCAGGGAGTTGGAACTGGATGATCTCTAAGGTGCCTTCCAACCCAAACCATTTTATGATTCTATAATATTCATGCATGCCTGGAATATAAAAGCACGTCTAGAAAACATGTCTGTGGAAAAGCAGCACTTTGGATGCTCCACTTGGTCTAAAAATGATGTTTTTATCTCAAAATGGGTTAATGAACTAGCCACACAAATAAAGAAAGTACAGGAACTACCATTAGCAGTACATCTATCATCCCAAGAGTTGATAAGTGCCCCTACACAAAGGGTAGGGACATTTCTAAAGCTGGAAGGGACAGTCTGGTCAGGAAGATTAAAAACTCCTTCCCAATTAAAAAAGCTGCACTTGAGAGGTGGTGGTGGAGCTCATTGTCTTGCATCAGAGATGAATCTGGCTTACCAAAGAAAATACAGGTCCAGAAATCCAGAGCTCTTCCCAGCATATCTGCCTAGCAAATTAACCAGGAATCACAGCAGTGTTACCTTTAGCATCCCAGGGTCCCCAGTGGCTGCTGGGGAAGGCTGCACTCTGCCATCGACTCAGCCTTCTTGCCTTTGCACTGATGAAGATGGTGGTTGATCACCCCCTCAGGCCTGCTTTACAGCATCACCAGTCGCCCACCCTCCAGGGGTGCCACTGGGAAAGAGGTGGCTGCTGGAATGTAGCACCGGGGCTGCAGCTGAGCTGGTTTTGGAGGTATAAGCGAGCGCATCCCTGAAGCAGACACAGAGGGAAATGTCTCAGCTCAGCTATCACGAGCTCTTCTGCCATGGAAGCCGCACATCACTGGGAATGTGAGTAACCAGGACCCTTCTCCAAGAGGAAACCTGCAGGAAAGCCACTCTCCACATGATGAAAACACAGACTCAAGAGGCTGCCAAGGTTTCCAACACCAGTGCCTGACTTCACAGAGGGAGTTCATCGGTGTGAAGTTTGTGGTACTTATTATCTTCTGAAGCTTCTTACAGTGGGAGGAAAAGTCACATTGCTTTTGTGGAAAGTTCAGTTATAACTCTGTCAAATTCTGTAGTGATCTATCTTCTGCCTACATACCCCCTCCTCGTGTTCTGCCTTCCTGCTAGGGCGGTAAAATTACAGGAGAAAGCAAGCTCTACCCTTCAAAATAAGATATTAAGGGAAAAAAAATCACAACAGTCTCTGCGTTTGACTTGTTCATAGCAGGAATCAAAAATCTACAAAAAGAAATCTGGGAATCTGGGTCACCGGTTGCACTGTTGTTTGAACAGTGATTGTTTGACGCAAAGCATCCAACAGGGTTTACAGAAACACCAAACTCCAGTGCAATCCTTTCAGAATGGGGAAATATTTCAAAAGACATCAGCTGTGCTGTAGATCAGAAACAGCTTCACTGAAGCCACACAAGGGCTTGTCACCAGAAAAGTGATAGCATCATAAGCTTACATTTAACTCATGGGTAACTCTGGTGTAACTCCTTACTGGTAACTCACTTCTGGAACAGTTAATATATTTTCAAAGTTTACTTATGGCTAAGAGTATATACGTTTTAGTTGCTGTATTTCCTTAAAAAAGAAAATTAAGTACTGGAACAAGTATCCACCCAAGAAGTTAAACTGTTTTAACTCTCCTGAATTCAACTCTGGCTGTCAAACTGGTGATACTTTCCTAGACAGAACCTTCCCACAGACCAGTGTGCATTTGTGCAACTTTACGTCTGGTGCACAAGGTGGAATGAGACCCATGAGGAGGATGCAGCATTGGCAGCTCCAGAATTAACCTGCTTCTTTAAGGAAAATAGGTTTGCTTCATAAAAAAAAAAGAATTGGCATCAACTACAAACTCCAAACCAGAATAACATCAATGACAGAAGAAAATCAGGAGTGTGAGGAGTTAGGTAGATGGCTCTACTGAACAAGAAAATGATCCATACTGATGCTGTGTAATTTGTGTGTTGAACTATTTATTATGCTCACACACGGTGATACATTAAAATTCTCGTCAGCAAAATGCCCATTCAAAATTAAATGATGCTTCAGCCTCACTGCCAGGATTTTTCTCATACCAAATCATGTTTGTAATAAACTTTATTAAATGCAATAAAATATTACACAGTTCAAAGAGAGAAATCCAACAGGGAAATCATGTCCATTTCTGTTAAACTAAGTAGCAGAGAGTTGTTGCTGGCATTAGGAGAACAGCTCTGAGCTTTGCTGGAGATATGTTGTAGAAAATCCCCATAGTTCTTAATGAATAATTGAAGACAATATATAACCGAGATGCTTGTTTGCTACCTCCAGAGTTGGATCCTAGAGGACCATTAAATTAATTTTTAATAACGTATGCTACAGTTAAAGTTACGGAACACAAAATTTCATTCTAAATATACTCATCGTATAAAGAATAATCCCAAGGTTATAACCTGGGTAGCAGGAGGTTTACGATGACTAATAAAGCAGACAGGGAAACATTAAGAGAGCTTACAGGTACTCCGATTTGTATTTCACATATCATTTGCTCACGCCCCTTACCTAAAGATATATTCCATGATTTTAACAGTGCACCGTAATGATAATGCTCAAATCCTCCAGGGCAGTTCTCACTCAAATGGTCACTTTTTTTTACCCACCAAAAAAACCCTAGGAGCTATGCAGGCCTTCCAAGTGTGCAGCGCCTGCAAGATCCTATCCATTTTAGTTATTTGTCACATACGGTCAGTGAGGAGGTAATTTCTGCTAGTGCCTTGGGCAATGCTGAAAATGTTTCACAAATTCATTATCTGTAACGTGTAATAAGTTGTCTGCAAAATAAATTTGTAGGGAACAAAGTAATCATTAGGAAATCCAGCCCATTTAAGTAATTGCTAACTGCACCTAGGCTTCCATTAATCACTGCATAACAGTGTTTCATCTAATATTAACTCTGTCTCCAAGAAAGGCTGGTTCATCTTGGGAATAAACAAACATCATAAAACAAGCTAACAATGAAGAATGACCAAAGAGCACAAACCTTAAGCCAAAAAAGAACAGAGGAGTTATCAAATATCCCCTGAAATGGAAAACTCAGTATTTCTATAGAATCTCTACAGACTACCACTGAGGTGAGCAGCATGCTAGGATATATTTAAATATAGATAGAGTCGAATACCTTTTGTAAAACTACAATGGAGCACAAGGGTTCAAGACACAGAATGACAGCCTGTACCCAGCAAAGCTTTTATTTCGCCAGAAGCTGAAAGCAGTTTTAGAAACCCTGGTTTCTTGACAAACTCTTTATCACCATCTCAGCCAATGGTCCATGTTTGCCCAAGATGGAGAAGCCTTTGCCCAACAGCACTAGTGCTATAGACGACGATGAATGGAGAGGAGAGGAAGGAGGAAGACAAGAGAGATGCTCAACACAGTTTCTTCTTAACCGCTTTTGAACACAAACATTTAGAATAAACTAGTCTATCATTTGTACCTATGAAGAATAACCCGCTGAAGAAGAAGGATGTGCATACGTAGTCAGAACAGCATTCCTTTTCTCTGAAAGAAACTTCCAGTGCCAACCAGCTATGCAGACATACTGCACACACTACACAGCTGTATACAGATTTACTTTGATGAGAGAGTATCTTTCACATGTTTTTTTTCAAATATTTAAGTTCCAAGGCTTCTGAGAGAGACCTGTGAGCTGAGAAGATCTGTTATGAACTGTTGAAGACATCTAAAGATACCTGCAAAGGCATAAAGGTCTCCACAGCTTTCAAAAGGCTGCTACCCAGGTTTGTGACATGATGGAACCTGCTCTTAAGATCTGCCATTCAGTACTGGCCATGAGAAACTGCATTAGGATGGAGGTGGGCAAAAACTGTAAGTGCCAAGCTGCAGCAATCCTAAACCTTGTTGTTTCTTTTCATTAGATCAGTACACAGATAGTAGGTGAAATGTGGTTCCTGCCAGAAGATTACAGTTACGGTTTCCATACCTCACAGAGATGGAATGCACCATTTTTACACACACATATATATAATTCTTTTTTAAAAATCCTGATGTTGGTCAGGAATTCAGACCGGCAGAGCCTTTTGTCTCACTTGCTTTTCACCATCTCAAGATCAAGATAAGGAATCTCGGCATCAGGACAGATTTCTTGCTAAAACCAGAATGCATATTCTTCACTCTATTCACACCACAGTTTGTTTTTCCTCTTAAGTCTGTCATAAAAGGACAGCAAAGATATGAGCAGTGAAAAAATACTGCAACCATACAGCCTTTTAAATTATGATTAATTGGTTTGATTTTTTTTTTGGTGGCAATACAGAGTGCAAGAGACTTGTCTCTTCCAGGGATCATACAAACACTGACCAAGACAAGATTCGCTGTTGCCAAAACCTTTGTGGATTGGTTAGTCACATTTAGACTAATGCTTTATGACCTTTGAAGAAAGGTCTCACAAGCTGAAAGATTAAACAGAGAGGATATGTGCATCCGATCATTCAATACATGAACAGCCCTGTGTTTAAATATCACCTTGTTAGGGGGATTGTCCATTTTGAAGACAGCAGTAATATATACTAGGAATCCTCCCTTATTTAAAGTGTACAAAACTGCACCAGACCATTGGCTCATAACAGCATGAATTGCTACTCTCTCAACTGTTGGCAGTTTCAGAATGGCCATTCCTCTCTTATCTTTTTGCAGAGGTTTTTCTTTTTTTTGGTTGGTTGGAATTTTTTGTGGTTTTCTCTCTTTGTTTAAATGAGGAGGGTTTCTTGGTCTACCCCACCAGAGAGGTTGCTGCAATCAGATGTCCTCCTCTGGGGCTGTGTAGGCAGTCCTGATGACTACAGCACTGACTGCCCCTTGGCATCTATGCTTCAAGCCAACATGACATTTGCAGATCCTTGTTAGCAGGGTGAGCCCCAAATCATGCAGACTCTGTACAACATTGCCCTGGCTGCAGACTGGTGAGAGGAAATCAAATAAAAGCTAGACGGACTGCTTCTTGTTAAGTACTTTCTAACAATTTTAATTATGTGTGAAATTTAGGGATTTACTCCTATTTTTTTTTTTTTGAGCATTGTCTGATTGTGTAGAAGTTACAACTCTATCTCAATGGACTGTCTGAAATCAATGCAAGCTGAAAATGGGGGTTATCCATGCCTTTGGACTATAACACAAGCGGGATTCAAAAAGTCAACAACTATGACTCACCGACCCAATGAACTTGAAGCATCCCGTTAAAAAAAAACCCAACCCAGAACAAGAGGTTCCCAGAAACACGACAAACTGATGGGTAAAATAACGTGTGGGTTGGACAAAGCACTATCAAGGAAACGCCTTGATCTTGAGCTGTGGCCGCAAGATCACAGAGCGGTCTTGAGGGAGGACATCAGGTTCTCATCCGATTGCTGCTTATAGTAAATGGCCCCAGAATATCCTGTTACAGAGAAAGGGTGCGCAGAGCTACCACAGGCATTAGCTGACTGCTCAACTATGCCCCTGCAACATATAAAAATCACATGACAAAGCAGATGATTAAAGAGAAACAATCAAAAAGAAATTAAAGCTGACTGGTATCTTAAGCTATATCAAATTGACTTGCGTGCTCCCGAGAAGCCAGGTAGGGGTGTTAGAACTAAATTAAGAAGAAAATTGTAGCCCTGCTCTTTTCATCTAACCCCAGCGTTAAAAACTATTTCATGTTGTCATTCCAGCCACTACATTTGGCACAAACTTTGGCCACTATCACTTCTTCTGAAACCATCTCCCCTGTTAAAATCAAAGAGAAGGTTACAAGGAGTGAAGCAGCTCAATGTAAGGCATGTTTGTGGGTCTGTAGTTAGCACAGTCCACAGCATCGATGCGGCCAATGTAAACCTGTGCTCTTTTGGTAAACATGTTAGGAATAGCAAAAGGGTTAAAAAATATTTAAACTTGCCAAACTATGGGGCCACACAACAGCCAAAAGCTATGGAAATAGAAGACAGAAAAGGCACTTAGAGAATATAAAAGCTGACAAGAAAATATTCAATTTCAGCTCTACTAAATAAAATATCTTCAAAAGCTTTTTGTTTTAAAAATGTCACTGAGATCACAATCAATCAGCGTAAGTACTTAGACACACAGTGCCCCATCGGAGGATTTAGCAAAAATGAAGTACTAAATTATTCAGCATTTAAGCAGTTGTGTGAGGAATATGTAGCTGAAAAGGACAAACTGAAAAACAAGCTTATTTTTCTGTTACTTTAGTATATGCTGTGCTTTTAAGAGGGCCTTCCAGGGAGATATTGAAACAGTTTTTTTCCATGCACATAATCAAGGTTCCAGCTTTCAATCTCGTATTTTTACTTCAAATTATTCTAGTATTTATATGCAACAGAAAAACACGATCTCTATATCTGAATTTATTAAATTAACGTTTTTACTGTATTTACAGCTTTGTTTTCTCTTTCTCAGCTTGGCTGCCTTTTTATTTAAAACCAAACCAAAACACCTGCCCTGCTCTGTTACAAATCCACGTACTCTTAAGCTTATAAAGAAATATTAGGAAAGTCTCATCATTCGATACATGTACTACACACACACACACAATGTACATGCACATGCCCAAGGAGTCACAGAGACAACCCTGTTCAGACAAATACTATATATACTCAGAAAGACAACTTTAAATTAATAAACTTTAAAATTTCAGTTTCCTCCAAAAGTTTTTAGCTGTAAGGTACACAAACTAGATGAGATTTACGTTTTATATGAAAAGTTCTGGTGATTTTTGGATATGCTTTGATACATCAGCTCTAATCTTCTTTAAGAGTTTCCCTTTTTAAGTCTTTCTCAAGATTGATTATCAACATTCTGAATGCCTTGCAAAACCGTAACACAAGCCTATTAGTCCCTGAGACTGTATCACAGCAGTTAATAGCCAAAAGAACAATAGGCATTACTTCACACGATTTCATACTATTCTCATATACAGCATTAAGGATACAAACCACAGGCAGGAGCCTGTAACACTAGAATTCATACAGAACTGATACTTTAAATCATTATGTTGACAACTGACAAAATAGAAACTGCTGTTTGCCAATGCACGCATCTCAAGATCACAGTATTAAACAGCATCAAAATAACTCGCTAAGGCAATAAATTTTGCCTTAAGTCCCCATCTCTTTTATTCTAGCATTGAATTTCCTTCTGGCAGCTGCACTAAAACACTAAACCATACTCAGAGGCTGAAAGACATGATCCGGGCATCACGGTTTATTGACTCACGATGCGTGACCAGCACACGTTTGAAGTCTTTGATTGCTGGTAGAGATTCTTACTTATCTTTCAAATATTTGTTGCACAAATTACTAAACAGGAGAAAACCTCAAATCTAAGCCAAATAATAACAATTAAACCAGCAAGACATCAACTCCACCTAATTTAATATTAGGATTGTTTTTAAAGAGGACACTTTTTGAAACTTCACACCAAGCATGTTTTTGGTTGTTGGCCACAGATCAAGCGGGAATTCTGTACAGAATAAAACTACAGTAGATGTTAATATTAATTCAAGTCTATTTCCACAATGAGCTCATAGCACAGTCTGTTGAACAGAATTTGAGGTGTTCTGTGCAGTGTAAAAACAGACAAATTTTCAAATCGCTGTCCTTTTCCATCCTGCCATTGTGACAAAAGGCTTTCCGAGTTTTAAACCATTTTTTTTTCCCTCACCTCACTGAAATGTTGGAAAGCAGAACAGAACTCTGCCAGATTAACCCATAAACATCTAATTAAACGGACAATTCTCTGTTATTTTTTTCTTCAAAGTAAGTCAAACTTGTCAAAATAAATACCTACAACACGTACATCAAGTTTATTCTTTTTTTCCCACTGTTTTTCTAAGCATGTTAAAAAATGTTGGGAGACCCATATGTTCATAAAGTCAACTTGATCATTCTGCAGTAAAATCAATTTACAGAAAGCACACTACAAAATAACTCTGTTAAGACACAGACCTTATGATGCTGAATTACTGACCTATACACAACCTCCTTTTTTATATTGCTCGGTTTTTGGGCAGTTTTAGAGATTCTCAGATGCATCTCCTTCAGGACCCAAGAAAACCAACCCCAAAATCTAACAGAAAAGGAACACCCCAACAGCACCTGAGGTGACCACCTGTCTTACGGGATAGCATCAGGACTGGAATGCTTTGGCTTTTTGCACAGACCTGAGACCCCTGCCTGGAGGCAACCTGCAGAAAAGCAGGCTGCCATGCCACCCTTCAAGAGTTGACACATTTTGCCAGAGGATTTTGGCTATTTCCTCTTAGAAGGAATGGCAATAATCTTCAGATCTATCCCAGACTGGAAATGTTTAACAGCAACTGTTCTCACTGCTTCCACATTTAACCTCAGTTCTTTTCCCCTTCTTGCCTCCTCCAATCTGGCATTCCAGGTCAGGGTCTCCACTGCCCTGTTTCACTAATACTTGGAGACTCATCCTATGCTCTATCTCATAAAGGCTCCCTACAGGTTCTGTCTCCTTCTCCAGCCAGTTCTACTTTTGCTCTCTATGCCACAAACAGAAGGTCTCTAGGTCTAGCCACTGCTTTCTGTGACATTAGCGTCAGGCCTCACAGAATCACATCAGGCTCTTGGTTGAGTCTACTCACCTCCCCTCAGACTTTATTTATCTCCTCTGCAGTCAAATTTGACGGCTGCTTCTTGCCTGAAGACCTGTAAGTGATCATTCAATTCAATCAAGAAAAAAAAAGCATTACTACACTCAGCTCCTACTTTCAAAGAGCTGTTACAGGGAACATTGCTGGGCTACAACTGACAGGACTCGTTCACTTGCTTAGCGCAACTGGGACACAAACAGTATCATCAATGCCAGATGGAGCGAGGGGGAGTAATGTGCAGTGGAAGTTAACTGCTTTGAAGAAACCACCAACTGATCTTCAGAACCTATACAAGAACTGCTAGTAATTTGGTTGAATTAAAGGACTGAGACAGTCGCAACTGCTGTCTTGGTATTTAAAACAGGTATGTTTGAGGATGACAGCACAGGTTTTTAAGTCTGGCAACATCAACTTGACACTGAGTCTTTTAACTGGAGAAACAGAGAACAAGAACAATTTCCCTACTCAATACAAATATAAATACAAGGCAAGGAAGCCAGTTCTTATAGGTGAATTCAAGCCTAGAAACATTAAGCAGTTGGCTCTTCTCCAAAGATATTTTGCAAAGCAGTAACCCAAACACAAAATACATCTTGACTTGTATTACAACAAATAAGTGTTGACACACACTCACACCGTTTCAAACATTTTTTTTTCAAGGAATAAAGTACGAGTAAAGATCCACACATTTGCCCTACTGCAAACTCCTTGTTCTCACAGAGAAGTACTTACTCTTGCAGACAACCCCATACAAATCAATGCATCCTCTCTTTAGACGTCACATTAAACTATTCAGGTTTTTGAGTGTTGTGAATGGAATTTGCAATCTGTTACAATGCATGGAAAGAGGATTGTCTGTATTTAGAGAGCAAATGCTGGAAAACAAAAAGACAATGACATCTCCTTTAAAGCAACTGCAGACAGTACAACTGGCATATTTTTAAATTCTGAGGCAACAATACTGCACTAGAGTGAGAAACTCTGCTGTAAGAACATATTAATGCATTGCTTTCTTCTGCAAAGTAGAAATAGTCTTGTGTTTTTGCACTTCTTTAATTCAGTAATAGGTAGCAATATAAAATGCCAGTATTGCCACCAGATTACTTATGTACCCTACTTCGACATTCAATGAATCCCTTAATCCCTTAAGATAACATGGAGTGTTTGGTTTTAGTAGTACAGTTTTTATTTAAGATGATCTATCTGGCAATATTAATGGATATTAAAAATAACACACACATATTTCTGCAGACTTGCAATTTAATATATTTTCATAATTCACTACAAAAATGCAGTTTCACAATTGCTACCATACACCGGGACTATTGCAGTAGAATGGAGAATGTACAGATGTCCTTCTCAGAACCGTCAATACTGCATATTGTGCAAATTATCTAGGACTCCAATCGTTTCTGAGCAGCAATTAGAAGAAAGTGTGAGTTGAATTCTGATATCAAAATACAGATTTAAATAATTTACTCTTAAAAACATTCATATTTATAACCTCTTACAGAAAATAAACAATTCATCTGTTTATCAGATATTTCCTCAGTTTTTCCAGTTCCAAGGTATACAGAGGTCTCCGTCCTGCAGCACAGAGTAGAAATGTGAAACGCAAAGGTGCATTCCTTGTAGGTACGGCAAGGATTCTTCTAGCAGTCGCTTACAACAATCTATCATCTGTGCACTGGAAACACTGGGTTCCTTATACAGCCGATCCAAAGAAAATTTTTCAGTGGATGTATCAATCAGCTCCTTTTCTGTAATCATCATCCTAGCAAATGAAGACCACACACAGTGACAAAATTAGAACTTAATCTCTTAAAAAAAAATCCCACCTTGAAATAAGTATTTTTGTAGGTTACACGCATACATACTAGTGTCCTTATAACGTGGGATAGTGTGAGGTTTCTTGGAGATTGAGCTACCTGGATGCAAATGCATAACTTGCTACAACACCCATCCAAATCTCTACAGACAATACTTTCCTAGATGTCACATATGGACACCTATATAGAGAGCTATTCAATAGTTTCAACTCATATGGCAAAAATAATTTAACTCCAAAGCCAGACTAGGGTTATGAAAAAATTCCAACAAACCTGCATCTTTTACCAAAGCCTGCCCCCAAAATGTATCCTTCCAAGTAATCACGTCTTAACAGAGCTAAAACCACAATGCCTTCAGTAAGACATGTGCCTAAAATAACCCTCACAAAAAAACCCCCATCTGGATCTATACATTATGTATAGACTCATGACGGTGTGATATTTCAACAATACATTACAGGCTTTCCAAAGCAGAAAAATAAACTTGCAGACCTCTAAAAGGACAGTAACACCAGATAACCTATCAGAGCATTTTATTCAAAATAAAATCAGTATCTCTACCTCACGCTCTTAAATCTCAGAGACACATACAAGGTCAAGAAAAAAATTTACAGTTCTGATAGATGTACAACTGTTTCTACGAGGTGAAGGATGGGTATTTTCTATCAACTGTTTGTGTTCACCAAATGCTGAAATTTTTGACTTATTAAAGCTGATGGGTAAAGTTCTATTTTATAAATAGCATTTTTTTTCCACCAAAAGAACACGAATACGTTTTTCAAAGTTTTCCTCCTCCAAAGGAAACATACGACATGCAAAGATTTTTCATGAGCTAAATGTATTGAGTCACAGGAACACTTACTCCTCCTTTCTTTTCAGATTCTGTCTTGCTTCCTGTGCTTTTGCAAAAATAAACCATTGGAGGGTTGCTGGATCACAGACTGTTGGGACTGTGAAGTGTCCAAATTCATGTAAGCTTGGTGCGTATCTGTCACTAATGAAACACAGTGGAAGTAAAAAACAAGGTACAATCTTTTTCTACACAAGCATTTACATGAATTACTTTCATAACGAATTCTGAAGATAAAAGAATATCAATCACAATAATTGACAAAAAAATAATCAAGTTTG
Organism: Cuculus canorus; assembly: GCF_017976375.1. NCBI lineage: Eukaryota > Metazoa > Chordata > Aves > Cuculiformes > Cuculidae > Cuculus > Cuculus canorus. The sequence continues at coordinate 118,227,178 of NC_071402.1, forward strand.
GCTCATGAGAGTATAGAAGAATTATATACACAGCTTTTTCAAAATGACATTTCAAAAGCAACTGTCAACAATACTTAAAAAAAGTAGTAGCTAAGTGTTAACCTCACAGCACAAAACTTTTAATTTAACCCAGTACAATACTGTAATTCAACCTAGCACAACATTGTAAGATAAATGACAGAACTTTGGTTCTAACTTCCAGTCCTGTTCCATATCTTTATCCATGACCCGGAGGTGGGGATTGAGTGTACCATTAGCAAGTTTGCAGATGACACTAAACTGGGAGGACGTGTTGATCTGCTGCAGTCTAGGGAGGCTCTATAGAGGGATCTGAAGCCAATAGGATGAGGTTCAACAAGGCCAAATGCAGAGTCCTGCACTTGGGACACAAAAACCCTGTGCAGTGCTACAGGGTTGGAGAAGAATGGCTGGAAAGCTGCCTGGCACAGAAAGACCTGAGGGTGTTGGTTGACAGCCAGCTGAACGTGAGCCAGCAGTGTGCCCAGGTGGCTAAGAAAGCTAACAGCATCTTGGCTTGTATCAGAAACAGTGTGGCCAGCAGGACCAGGGAAGTGATTCTGCCTCTGTACTCAGCACTGGTGAGGCTGCACCTGGAATACTGTGTTCAGTTTTGGACTCCTCACTATAAGAAAGACATTTAAGTCCTGGAGTGCATCCAGAGAAGAGCAACAAAACTGGTGAAAGGGCTGGAGAACAAGTCTTACGAGGAGCGGCTGAGGGAGCTGGGGTTGTTTAGCCTGGAGAAGAGAGGGCTGAGGAGAGACTTTATCGCTCTCTACAACTACCTGAAAGAAGGTTGTAGAGAGGCGAGTGTTGGTTTCTTCTCCCAAGTGACAGGTGATAGGATGAGAGGGAATGGCCTTAAGCTGTGTCAAGGGACATTTAGATTGGATGTTATGAAAAATTTCTTCACAGAAAGGGTTATCAAGCACTGGCAGAGGCTGCCCAGGGAGGTGATTAAGTCCCCATCCCTGGAGTTATTTAAAAGATGGGCAGATTAAGTGTTTGGGGATATGATTTAGTAGTCGACAGGTACAGTTGCAGCTGATGATCTCAAAGGTCTTTTTCAACCTAATGAGGCTATGATTCTATTCCATGAACCCGAATGAAATTAAGCAGGATTTTCTTCAGTCTGATTCCTTCTTAACCCATAAAGACACATGAAACCTTTAGAGACAGACTCCAACTTAATGGAAATCTGAGATTATATTAGTTTCTTCTTATTGAGAGAAACCATGAGTGTAACAGAAGGAAAAAAAAAAAAAGAGTAAAACCACCAGAAGGAAGAAGCCTTTCCTGCAAATACCTACCTTTCTAGAATCATTTGCAAGCCTCGCAGACTGTGAGGATGAAAAGGTAGTCTACTGTCACATAATTTATTACAGAAAGAGTCCAGAGTTTTGTAGTACTCCTCTAGAGTCAACAGGGGTTGCAGTTCTTCTATATATATTACTTGTATGCCTCCCAGAAGTTGGCTTATCCGATCCTCCAAGAGCAGCAGCCTTTTTTGTAGTTTACAATAATTTGGCAATCTCTCAAAGATCTGTGCAGACACACAAACATTTCCTATGTCATAAAGTATGAAACTTAATTTTAAGAAATGAAAAAAGTAACAAACTGTAAGAGTTGACACTTAATAATGCAAACACAGAACCCAAGGGGAGAGGGGAAAAAAAAGAATACCAACAATCAGAAACATCAAGTATGTACATTTTGGGGCAAGATATAGTGGAATAAGCTCATAAGTGTTTTCAGTATAGTATTTATATACTATATAGTATTTATATAAAATATATAGTATTTATACTATAAGCACAAAAAGGCCATAACAAGATTGATGGGTATCCTCTTTCTCTACATATACAGAAATTTATAGTCTCAGATAAGAAAAAAAACAATCTGAGGCCTACATGAAATGTTTATCACCACAGTTACAGTGGTAGAGCTACTCCACATAAGCTGGTTTTGCCTGCTTAATTTATATCAATTCTCAAAAGAGTGAAGACTCTGCTGCTGCTGGAACTAGTTCTTTCCAAGGTTTTGGATAATAACCTATCTATCTTAGGTCTGAAGAGGGAGGAGAAAGGAAGAGGGTACCAGATCTCTAATCTAAAAAAAAAACTTAATCAGAAAAGGTTGAGAAATGATCACTTATAGAAGGTGTGACAGGGAGAAGGCTGGAACAGCACAAGTGAAAAGAGTAAGTCTTTAGTAGTAGTCGCTGCTTACCACCTACCCTGTATTACTATAACACAGCTTCTATGCAAAATAAACCTCTGCTGCCGGAAACAAGTCAAGTGATTTCAGAATAATCTCTTTAGAAACCCAAGAGAATAGTAGAATTCAGGGCAGCTTTTGGCATAATAAAATCAATTGATTTAGCATTTGCATTTGTAATAGAGAAAAACTGCAAAAAAAATCCTCTAAATAAATATATTATTTCAGTTTATATTATATAGCATATATAATATGGGTAATTTATATGCCTATATTTAATTTATATAAAAATATTGATATATAACCTTTCAAGATATATTATATATTGATAAATATAAATTCTTTGAATACATATCCTCTAACCAAACACTCTACAGACTGACTTGGATACTATTCTACTGCTCCTTTTACTAATAACTAGTAACAAAAGTAACAGCACTTACGATTGCTTTCTAAAACGGGTTAGAATTGGATAAAAAATTCTGCTCTCTAAAACCCTTGTGGCTAATCAACCTCATGAAGATATTCACTGACTTTTTCTGTATCTTTTAACATGATCTTCAGTAGTTTAAAATAAAAAGCCTTTGATTTCCGGTTCAAATACATAACTTTTCCTTGTCTTCCAAGCAAATACCAGCACCACAACTAACCACACACATTGTCCCATCTGCATGATGCTTTATGCAGATATATGACCACCACAGAAAACCCTTTAGCAAAGGTTAGAAGGAGGAAGCATTTATCTTTCCAAGGAAGACAGTGTTTATTTTAGTATTAATCAGAAGAACACTTTTATCCTAATGAAAATCATCATCTCAAATCTCAGAGCAGAAAGGCTTGCATTAAATTCTAGTTTCTTTGTAAGTTCTATGTAAATGATTCACATGAACAAACCATGGTTTGTTTTCTCCCTTACTGAAACATATGCAGGCTAAAATTCAAACCACCACTAGAGAAAGCTTTAGATTGAGTGAAAAATTTTCATATTATTAATTGATTGGAATACAGAAATAGAATATTCTGATTTTCTAAGGGTGAAATTACCAACTATGAAATTAGAATCATAGAATAGTTTGGGCTGGAAGGGACCTTAAAGACAACCTAGTTCAAAACCCTCTGCCATGGGCAGGGACACGTCCCACTAGATCACGCTGCCCAAGGTCCCATCCAACCTGGCCTTGAACACCTCCAGGGATGGGGCATCCATCCACAGCTTCCCTGGGTAACCTGTGCCAGTGCCACACCACTCTCATGGTGAAGAAATTCCTCCTTATGTCTAGTCTAAATCTGCCCCTCTCCAGTTTATACGCATTGCCCCTAGTCCTATCACTACCAGCCTTTGTAAACAGTCCCTCCCGAGCTTTCCTGTAGCGCTTTTAGGTACTGGAAGGTCACTACAAGGTCTCCTCAAAGCCTTTTCTTCTCCAGGCTGAACAAGCCCAACTCTCTCAGCCTGACCTCACAAGGGAGGTGCTCCAGCCCCCTGATCATTTTGTAGCCCTCCTCTGGACCTGTTCCAACAGTTCCATATCTTTCTTAGTTTGGAGATTCCAGAACTGGGCACGCTACTCCAGATACAGTCTCACAAGAGAGGAACAGAGGGGCAGAATCACCTCCCTCAAGCTGTTGGCCAAGCTTCTTTGATGCCACCCAGGACACAGTTGGCCTTCTGGGCTGCATGCACACACTGCCAGCTCATGTCGAGCTTCTCATCAATCAGCACCTCCAAGTCCTTCTCTGCAGGGCTGCTCTCAGTCACATCATTCCCCATCCTGTATTGAAATCAAGGATTGCTCCGACCCAGGTGTAGGACCTTGCACTTGGCCTTGTTGAACCTCATGAGGTTCACACAGGCCCACTTCTCCATCCTTTCCAGGTCCCTCTGGATTACATCCCGTCCTCCAATTATCTCCTTAACAAAGGAATAATTTTTGACAGAACTATCAATAATATTTCAGCTACCAAGATTCAAGAAAATTTCCTCAGGTGATACACTGATATTTTATTTGAGGTCCTTCGTATATACTACTAAACCATTTAGGATGTCCGAAAGCTTGTCAACTCCAAACTTTACACAAGCAGCAGCAGAATTTCAACAGTCACTAAAGATAACTCCTGCAACATTCACATTATCTGTGTAAAAGAACAAAGTGGAATGACAGGATTGGTTAGCAGTCGTTGACTGAAACGATCACTTCACAACTCCTTTAAAGTCCTATTTATTCAGCTTCTTTTAAAAAAAATTTCTGAACTCTTCATGGAAAATGAGCTCTTTATGGATCATGAAATATTCTGCTATTGCTCCTTGCATAGGCCGGAATACTGCATAACGTATCAGTTTTCTCTGTATCTAATCGGGGTAGGACTGATTTGTTACGGAAAGCAGTAGCAAAGATCTGACAAAGACTGTTGTTGGTAACAGTATATCACAGGATTAAATTTAGAACGCAATGTACACAGTTATGCTAAATATAGTACCTATGTGTTTGCTTTAAATTGCTCATCAGTTATCTGCTCCAATTAATATTTTGGTTACAGTTTCAAAAAGGGTGTCCTAACAAGATTCATTCTCATTTAGTTTGAAATCTTCTTACTTTGGTCCAGTGATGGTGAACATCCATGGTCCCCAGCATTACGTGGCCTGCTGCGCTCATACCTGAACGGTCTGTGAATACCACTGTATGTCCTAGAGATTAAACACAGCTCTTTACTAATTTGGGTTATTGCAATTAATCCCACAATTATTAATGATGCTATAAACATGTCACAAGTAACACCTTTCTGCAGCACAAACACACGCATAGGTGCTTTTGTTATTCTCTAAATTTGCAAGAGTGATTCTCAAAAACTCCAGTTTAAGGGTTCTTTTCATACAAACCTTACCTACCATTTGACTTGATTGTTTTTTAAGTTACCCAGGCTTTTTTTTCTTACAAAGACTACTTTTAAAATAAGAGAAAAATCTCAGCAGATAGCATACTCAAGGAATCTCTACAAATCATATATACACTAGAAAATATACGCTATGTGCTTAAGGTATATATAAGTATGGCAACAGTTGGTCAAAGAAGTATCAGCACAGCCATTCAACAGTACTTCTACAGAACTCTGCAACATGCAAGCTCTAAGAAGTGCTTACACATTATGTTTTTGCTCTTTCTTTTGAAGAAAGAATAAAGGCAACATACAAGGTTTACTTTCGAGGGGACAAATCAGTTTTGAGTCTGAATATACTTTTTTTAAGAGAAGTACAAAGATACTCAAAAATTCTGCAAGGGTAAAAGCACAGGCAACTATTTATCACAAAAAGCTTCCACAAAAGCCTTCAGTGTGATATATTAATCTACCGAACAGGGCTTAAATGAAGCTCTTGCTCTCAGAAATCATTTTCCCCAAATCCTTCAGAGTGAGCAACACTGACTTTAAGGCATTTAGTCCATCCTTGTACCCCAAGGCAAGATCAACTCTACTAAAGATCTTCAAAGATGGAGAATACAACAGGTTTGCAAGACATGCTTCTCTAGCACTTTAAATCCTTAGCATGCTTAGGTAAAGAAACTAATTTGAAACCTGATACAATCTAAAACTATTACTTATTGTCCTATCTACTCTATCTTTTGGCAAAGGATTAGGTGAGCCCTCAAATGAAAGCCACTCAAAGCTGAGTATCTGCAGAGAGGCATAAGATGTGGAGTCACAATTAGAGGAAACAGCTACTGCCACAGGTCAAACAGCTCTATGAGAAGAATGGCAGGTCATGTTTACAGGATATTTTAGTTTTTCCCAAGAAAATACAGGCTTTAATACAGGTATTTAATGCAACATGCATGATAAGAGAAGACAATGTGATTTTAAAGGCATTCTAGTAAGTCCTCATTAAATTAACTCTTTAGACAGCTACTCGCATTTTTGCCTTGGATCCACCACGGGTAACAATTTATTGCTACCTCCACCCTTTCAGAGGCACAGTCTAGGTTTTTTACTTTCATTGTTAGTACTGAGTCTAGTACCTTCAACTCAGTCTGCATTTACTAAGAAGTAAAATAGAAGCCAAGTGTAGCAAAGACACTCTATGAAAAGGTCACTTTAAAAAATACCCAGCAGCTTAAAATGTAATTTCTCACCAGATTTTCAGTAAGCCTGGCAGGTTTGTTTTTGCAGTCATCAAAAGCATTTGTGAAAAGAAAGTCACCGAAGACTTATGTTCATCTTTGAACCAATATTATATTAGGACATATGAAAAAAGCAACAGAAATACCTTTAACATTCTTTAATACTTCAGGTCTCTGTTGGACTAAGCGACTGAGACTGTGTAGTTGGCTACAGCGGTGAGCAACACCCCAGCTTCTCTGCCACCTAAATAAAAACACAATTGAAAGCATTTAATTCTCAACATTATTTAAAAAAAAAAAAAACCAAACACAGAACCCAAGATGCAGCTGAAAGCCTTGTAATACAAACACCTCAAAAAAGCACTCCAACAGTTATAAAAGCAAAGGCCTACTGAAAAGCTGTATGTGCCATAAAAGAAGTCCAAATAAAATTTCAGTCTTTCTTAAAATGAGGGCCAAAAAAAAAAAAACCAAAACCAAAAAGAAGGCATAAAACCAGATATTGGAAAAATAAAACCTGGCAAACAGAGCAAAACTTGTAAAAAGAAGGGAGTTAGTAAATAAATAGCAACAGACAACCCAGTGTTTGGTTCAGTCATGTAGCATGCAGTTTGTTTGTACACCATGTAATGTTCAGAGGAGCAAATACCCTCTACAAGGATATGACCTATTTATTTTGAGTTCCTAGCCCAAAACATTACTATGATTCCAATGGTAAGTATATATATGTGCGTGTGCATATATATATATGTGTGTGTGTGTATATATATAGATATATTTTATTTTTTTTTTACAGTGGAATAATTTTCTGTTAAACCATACAGGAGTCAGGTGTTACACCGGTGTCTTAAATATCCATAGTTTTGACATCTCTTCCATCATAGACAGACCAGACAAACTTCTAACTAAATTCAAAAAAAGCATTTAAATCATGTAGTTGTCCAGGGTATGGAAAAAATACATCCTTTTACAGACTTCTAGCTGATACAGAACTGTCTCAAAATGGGAGATTACCATTCCCTTATTGTACTGGGTCTGTTTGGGATGGAGTTAATTTTCTTCATAGCACCCCCGTGTTTTGTATTTTTTACTAAAACAGTGTTGGCAAAACATTACTGTTTTGGCTACTGTGCAGTGCTGGCACATTGTTTGGGTTTTCACTTTTTCTTCCTGCTCTGACCCCTCCACCAGTGAGCAGCTGGAGTGGGCAAGAAGCTGGGATGGGACACAAACAGGACAGGCAACTCAAACTAACCAAAGGGATATTCCAGACTATATGATGTTGTCGTCAGCAATAAATGCTCAGGGAAGGGAGGAGGAAGGGGGACCCTCGTGGTTAATGGCACTTGTCTTCCCCAGCAATCATTACAAATGCTGAGGCCCTGCATTTGTAGTGAACAAATTCCTCCTTTTGCTTTGCTTGAATGCACAGCTTTGCTTCACTTCACCTATTAAACTTCTACCTTGATCCATGAGTTTTATTGCTTTTGCTCTTCCTGTTCTCTTCCTCCAATCCCACTGGGGGTGTATGAGCAAGCAGCTGGCTGGGTGCTTAGCTGCTGGCTGGGGTCAACCCACATCATCTCGTTTCGGGAAACCTAACTGGCAAAACCCCACTCTTTGGAATGCAGAGAATGGCACTGTGCCGCAGCCCTTGGGACGCAGTTCCATCTACTATAATGCAAGTCATTCTACTATCTATTTACAGTTACCTAGCAATATCACTTTGCTTTCAGAAGCATCAGACAAGGATGTAAAAAGGTCTCTTATAAGACCCTACCTTCTCTTCAATTGTGCTAAACTTCTACACAGAACAAATGGTCCTGTTATTTTTCCAGATCTCTGTGAGCATTAAGCATTAGATGGTGTGATCACAAGTAGTAGCTTCCTATTAAGATACTTGCTTGTCGGATTTTGGATGCTTATATTCTTTTCTGAATAAAGACAATATAACTCTTAGAAGTTTAATAACTTTTCACGGAACACAATAGTTTTAGTGTATTTTAAAAGCACAAATGATAAGAAAACTAAATAAGAGCCACAAATAAAATGAAACCTATGCATTTAATATCGAAGACTGCTTCAGAAACTTTAAAGCCCCACCCCAGCACGGTTGCAGGAGGATCACAAATTTTGTTAAAAAAAAAAAAATGGCTCCAGCTTAAAGTAAGCCAGGGTCTTTTATATGGTAAAAGGAACAGAAGCATGATTTCAGAAGCTCCAAGTCTCTATTTCCTGGTTAAAAGAACTTAACAGCCTAGACCTTAAAACAATCCCCGAAGTTTATTCTTCCATTGTTGAACACGCTCACTGCCATCTTTCCCATCCTGAAAAAAACACTTAAGAACATCCTCATTCAAAGGCACAAGATTTAAAGAAGGATCATAAATTATTTTCTGGAAAATATTTTGATGAATCAAGATCACCAACTGCACTCAGCCTTTTCAGGAAACAAATTTCCTTCTCCTCTGGAGTGTGAGAAACAAGACACTACAAAGAACAACTTTTAAAAAAAATCCTTCAGTAGGTACCCTGTGTAAAGTGGCATTTCACTGCCAATCCAGTTATCTTTCTAGAAATTCCCTTGAATTAGGGAAAAGCAATTTTATCCAGCAAAACACAAATAGGTGTGAATGCAGATATACACACAGGTTCTATTTCAAAAGCTTATGTGACTACTCCAACTGAAGCCTACATTGTTAGTTAAAAATAGTAGGTCTTTCTGAGTAGATTGCAATGGGAAACTTTTGTCCCAATAGAATTCTTCTAGAAAAATATTATTCAGTGCAATAACACTTTAACATATATGAAATATAGCTGTTTTGATGGAATAAACTTTTAAAACTCATGACATAGTACTATACAACACTTCCTTGCTTTGACTGTCTTAATTCAAGTCCAACCGATGTAATTTATTACCTGATATCTGAGAGCTGGAGTTGATGAGAGAGCTCAAATTTTAAACGTTCTAGTTCTTTCCTAAGCGGCAAACTCTTTTTCAGCTTTTTTACTGCACTTGCTTCATTATAATCTAACCAAGATCTGAAAGAAGAGGAGGAAAAAAAACCAACAGAATAGGCACGCCATATTATTTTTCATGTAAACAAGTACAACTAATCGAATTCTTACTATTAGGATTTTATTTCAAGTTACCAGGTAAGGAGATCTTTTAAAAGTAGAGAACAGAAAATGGAACTACTAAATGTTCCACCTTAAAATATTTACAAAAGAAAACCTGGTACTTAATGTCATTGGAGAGGAATCAAATTGAACCAAAAGACACTGACACTGTTATACGACTTAGAGATGCAAAAGGTGTAGAGCATTAGGTAAGTGTAATTTAGAGAGTCAGCTTCAAAACCAAGTGCTTAATAAAAGAATTTCCCACACACTTGCCTTTAAAAAAAACCCAAAACAATAAAAATTGTGATAGTAGACTTTCAAATAATGGAGGTGGTACTAAAGGGCTGAGTTTGGTAACTCTGTTTCAGAACTGGGATGAATACAGATCAGGCAGGTCAAAGTTTTAAAATCTTTTGTCAATAATCACAACCAGGCAAACATGACTTACGAGTACATCTAAAACTTCCAATAAATAGGTCATTCTATCTCTGGGAAAAAGCTATTCTTTTAAAAGAGATTTAGCCTTTCTTCATAACAAACTTATTCTCATACTCTTTTTTTCATAAACAAATACTTCCATTCTTGTACTGTATTCTAAGCAAAAAAAATCAACATCAGAAATTAAAAAAGAGGCCCAATGCCAAATGGTAAGGTATTAAAACCAGATAGTTAATATGTAACTCTTCGTGGCACTTCTTGTAAATGTGTAAAAATAAGTAAAAATGTTCTCTATGTTAAATCACAGTTAAGCTAAACAGCAGCACATATTACAGTAATTCTATTTGCAAGTTGCTAGGCAGGACGAGGGGTATTCTTTGCTCTGAAAATACTACCACAACAGCTCTGCATTTATCACAAATGGCACTTAAGTCTCATTGTTACAAGAAGTCTTTCAAGGCAGTATTTTTCACCCTTCCTCAAAATAAGCACATAAGGATTTTATAAAGAACCAACTTCTAATACACAACACACTGCATTTAATGCAAGATCAGTATTCATAACTGCTTCAATTTAAATATTAAGGCATACTGAACAACAAACCAGAAGCACAACACCAAGACATCTGACAAATTAAAACATTCTAGCCTTAGTTTTCATATACTACCTCTCACTCCCAACAGAATGTGATAACAAAATACTAACAACAAAGTTAACATCCGTATAGTTTTGTGTTATGGAAGTCTTGGAAGAGCTAAGGAGCTATTTGGAGCAATTGGAACCTCTGCTTCCTTCTGGATTGTCACCAATATTCCACAAAACTGAAAAATTAAATCAACGAAAATTGGATCAACCAAACATGAATGCTGGGCAAAGAGACAAGAATGCCTCAGCTTAGCTGGCGCTACAGTTATCCCAGGAGCTCATTTGAACTCTCTCTAATTATAAAAAGCATGACAGAATTACATGTTGGACAATAAAGTTTTGTCTTGTTCAGTGTTTATCGATTGCCTTTAAAAACCTCAGCACTAGAACAACACCAGTTTAGGTTACAAAATATCAGTTAAATGAAAGCCTTACATACATCAAAGTTGTTTCCAGTCTCCGGGCTTGTTCTAGCTCCTCCTCAGGATCCTTGAATCCAGTAAATGAATAGTAAGTCTTATCCCATTTGATAGGTCTGTTTACTGTGCTTTTTGCCTCCTTCTGGGTCTGAGAGTTGACATTCAAACTCTGAATATGCTCTGTAGATAAACTGCAGGAGTTGAGGATATCCAATACTGTGCTCAGGAGATCCCTAGTATGTAGTGTAAAACTGACTGCTCGAAATCCTATAAAATACAAGTCCCACAAAATTAGTATTATTGAACTAAAATTATTCAAAATACATTCACAGTTTTTTCATCTTAAAAAGAACCCAAACAAGGTGCATATAGTTGCAAATTATTATTATATTTTTTCAATACTCACTGCAAAATTAATGTGCAGTTTAACCTTTAAAACTGTTATGTGTCCAAAACTATAAACAGAGCTGGTTTATCTGTCTGAATCATTGGACAAATTGCAAACACAGCTACAGATGCAGCATAACCCAAAAAAGGATGCTTTTGCTTTAGCAGGGGCAGTTTTGTCCAGTAGCTCTACACAATTCACACTATTACTTATGATCACTTTGGATATAATTTACTGCAGAAATGCAGTACTACAACAGCTCTGAAAGGGCTGCAAAGAGAAGTTCAGAACAAAACATTACACTTCCACATCGGCTAAAACGAAGTTCCACCACTCAGCCATTGGGCCTAATTGCCTCATTAGAAAGCAAGTATTAGACTGAAGAGCAGTACAGCTGCCAGTCCAACTGTTACTTTAAGCTGACTGGACATAACACTACTACCTTCTTGAAAAACAGTATGATTTTGTATAGTAGGGCTAGTGCCCCTCACAATTTGCTCAAATGTTTTGACTAGCAGGATAGAGAACATACAATTCATCTGCTAGATGAGGCATATTGGTACATCAGAGACAAAGACATAGGATAAAATTAATCAAAGCCAATATCCCAAACTCAGCAATATTTCCTGTAGTCTCAAAGCTGAGAGACAATGTGGTAAACTGAAGCCACGGATATATATAACTTCTGCTTACAGAGTAAGTTGTTAATGGTCCTATAAGCACTCTGACGTTGTGTACTACACATCATCTCTAATGAAAACAATGATCCAACTGTTGTTCCACGTAAACACGACAGCGGTACTAAAAGCAGAAAAAATAGCATTTACATCAACCTGTTTTTTGCTTCCTCATACTATGACTTGACCTCAACTTCGTGATTTCTCATTCTTCAAATGCTTTTAAAATCTTAAGATATTTTGTTACGTGCGATGGTCCCACCTGTCTGATCTAATACCTATTTCCACACTTTGACAGGATTTTATTCAGTTAAAAAGTCATTATGACTGCACAAGGCTAAGTAATGATCTGAAAGAACTGAAATACAAGAACATGCATTCTGCACAACATAGAAGCACCTGAAGCACTGAAGGATTCTTGAACATTAGAAGAGTTTGGTTCTCTTTCTCTTACATAAAAAGTAAGCTGAGTTGGCTTAAAGGAGCGAAATCCTGGTTTCTGTAGATTCTCCAAATAGCCATTTAACCTCTTTAGAGAATTTTCATTTACTGCCTGTTTAAAAAAAAACAAAACACATTACAGATTATGAATTTGGCCATTTTTCAACTAAATCGTTTTAATTTTACATGCAGAACTAGTTTTTACAAACTGCCAGCTGCTATTAACAATAGTGACATAGTTCAAATTCTCATCATAAATAGTTATCTTGCATGAATAATTTACATGATGTACCTTCTTGTACATTCCGAAACACAACTTTTAAGGCTTTCAATCCAGAAGAAACTAACTGATTCAAATATAATGCACAGCATTTCAAAGTGATAAAGCTAGTACTATATACTATAAATCAGACTGGAAGGATTCAGTATTTTACTCATAACAATTAAACAGAAAATAAGACTAATAAATAACGGATGTTTAAGGGATCCATCCTTGCTAAAAAAAAAAATTAAGTGCATGTTTTTGTTCTCTGGTAACAACCACATTCAATTCTACTATTACTTTTGACTCTGACAGCAGGAAAACCAGATAATTTCCATCCTTGATATTGGATACATTTACAAACAAAGCACACTAAAAGATTTTTACCCTCTCTTTGGGATGCTGGCCAAAGAAATCTGGATGCACAGCAAAATAGAAAGGTCTGAGAGCATTGATGGCATCAGCTCCTGACAAAGTTCTTGACTGAAGAATGCATTGTAGCTGTATCTTCTCCAGACATAACCTAATAAAGTAACAAAACGTTTACGTATAATACAACCAATCAAATGACAAACTCACATAAATTACATTAGAACGTGACAGAACGGAGTAAGCATTCACAGTTCAAAGTATCATTTAAAGCTGGTATTAGAAGTCCAACTGCTAGATTTTTTCCCCTTGGGACTCACAAAGCTATATTTATATACCGCAAATACACCAGGTTCATGAAGTGCTGGATGCTAATGGCTGATTAAAGACATGTAAACAAGCACGATAACTTTTCCCTCCACTTTCTCAAAGCAAGCTCAAGTAAAAATTCCCCAGTAAAGCAGTTTGTACGATAAAGACTGGCTTTAGTGGTATTTCTGTAGCTACTGCTGAAGCTGCTCTTAAAAGTCAAGCCTCATATACTTTTGAACCTCCAAGTTAAAAAGCCAAACCCAATGTTTTCAAAGCCAAAGGAGTGCCAAAGAATATTAAATTTTACCCAGGAGTAACAATCAATTCAATCAAAAGAGAAACTAATGCAGAACTTGAGGTCCACTCACATGTGCCCATTTTAAAAGGAAAATCTACTTTCCCAAACACACTTTTTAATAGAAGATATAGAGTAAAAACACAGAACTTTTTTGCCCTTTGATCTTCACTGGAAGGGAAGAAGGACCAAAAGAAATCTCAGTAATAGCTGAAACAACCTTCTTTTCCTAAGATCAAAAGGAAAAGTTAAGTTGAAGAATTTCTAGGAAGTTCACAAAGTACAAAAGATTGAATACCTCCAATTATGAATAAATTAAACAAGACTTGTGCAAGGAGCATGCTTGTGTAACGGAAGACTGAAACTGAAGGAAAAATAAGTTCTGAATTAAAGACCATCAAAATTTCCAGCCACTGCTCAAAGCTGACATTCAGGTTAGCCAGTTAATTACTAAGACAGAGTCTATATAAAAGCAGCAAGAAAACGTGAATTGGTAAATATTTAATAATAGATTTCTCCTTTGCTGATTTCACAAGCTAACAAATTCCACAGGCTAACCATTTTCTGTGACTGATGTTCATTTTAGCTTGCAACGCAGAAGGGAAAGGATTCTGCTCTGGTTAAGCAATACAACACTGTTTCACTCCTCATAGTATCATTCATCCAAACTACAAGCTCCAAATGTGAAAATATACAACAGACTGGAGGCAAAGCTGCTTCCAATTCACAAAACCTAACAATTCTTTTAAGACTGTTTTAGAAAGAGCTATTTGTTCAGCTTCCTAGACCAAGTTATTGTCCTGCATGCAAGAACCTGTGAGACTATTTCCTGACTGCTTCTACTAATTAAAAAAAAAAAAAAAAAAAGAAATCCCCAGATTTGAAAATCCTGTGTATTGTCTGAGCACATTCTGGCAAATGGTAGAGTAAATGGCAACAGTTGAGTTGTCAAGCAGATGCAATGACCCTTACTTTACCTTTTTCCTGTAAACCTTTTCAGCTTTTCAATGAGAAACATGAAAGCAGTTAAAGCTAACGTTTACTGCCTAAGAGGCAGGCAAATATTTAATTAGTAGGTCTTAAAAGTCAGCTTGCTGAAAACAGGAGACATTTTTGTAGAAAAATGGACTAGGAAATCTGTAATGTAAGGTGACTGATGAAATGTCAAACTCATGACTAGAAACAATTTTCATACTCATGGATTAACTGGCAGATTAAAAAGAGACAAAATGTATTGCTGGCAAACACTTCTACCTCTTTGCTGGCTGCATCCGAGAAGAGAAAGACTCTAAGACTAGTCATTACTATAGCCCATGATCATAGCTGGAGGGAGTGAAGTACCACAGCAATATAATGTTTTTAAGGAGAGCAAAAGCTCTCAATGACAAGAACATGTCAGAGATGCTCATTGATGTAGTAAAAAAAACCCCTCTATGTGACCTGGCAAGAAAGGAAGCAACGCACACCAGACAGAAGTCCACTTCATCATATGTGTTACCATTTTGTATCCAGAAACACCAAAGCAGTCCTCTTGCAGAGGGGATATCCCTGCTCTCAAAATTTTCTTTTTTTTTTTAAGCAAGTGGACACAAAACAGTGACAAGGAAAAAAATTCTTTCAAGCAAAAGAAAAAAAAGGTAAATTAACCAGCTACCTATCTGATAGCAGTTTTGATTAACAGCCATACAAGAAACCCCCATTCTCCCAGACTCAGCTGCAGCTGCTAGGAGGAAGCAAAGAGCTCAGTTCTCTCTTCACCTTATTCATACACCCACTCTCAAACTATACTTCATGCCGTTTCTAGTAGTTAGGAAAAAAGTTTTAACATATCCAGAAACTATTAATCATACTTCCAAGTTTATTAATCATAAACTTCCACTTGGTATTCTACCAGAAAAATGGCCAAGTATGGTTAACTTTAGCTCCCTTGTTTTGTATCTAAACAGCACTGTCATGCTAGCAGGAAGGTTCAGGATTCCAGCCAAAAGTCTATTTTGAACTTGCTTAAAAGAGAAACGCTCAAAGGCCAAAATTAGTCTGCGTGACAGAAGGAAGAATTCACTCACTGAAGGTGAAAGACAGAACTCTGAGGCATCCTTCAAATGAAGTGACAAAATAAATGAATTAAAACAAAGTTAGAGACAGAAAATATGATAAAGATGCTTATGGCTTCTCTCACAAGCCGAAAGGATTATTCCAAGAACTTCATTCAGATCTGAAGAGCAAAGAAAGGCTTCGTGCTAAAATCAAGGTCATAACCACGTCGAGAACAGCCGTCTCCACTTCATGACAGATAAGAAACACAATCTCCACTAGAACACATTATGCAATCGTACTTTAGGACCGATTTAATTTACTGATTAAATAATTCCCTTTGGCTTGCTTTTTTACTTTTTCTTCACTCTCTGAAGTTTAACTTTTTGGCTTATAGCTTTGGCACTGAAAAGCTTTGTTAAATTAAGCTCATTATTATAGACATGTTCACTCATTTTGAAACACTGAGCTTTAATAACTCAATAATGCAGCAATATATTGGATGTCATATTCAGATTTAGACTATCACTTTCTCATAATTTTGTTGAGAGCCTTTTTAATATCTCACTTGAGGACAAGCATATGGCTTTTTGAGATTTTCAACTGTGGATGCTCTGTTGAAAGCTTCAAGCTGCAAAGATGAGGAAGCCAAAGGAAAAAGCATTAAACAAAAATACTGAATCAATTCCACATACATGAAAGTCTTAAGCAACACTGAAATGTATGCTAAAAGCAAATTAGGTCAGAAACATGCCATACCTTCTCACGGGTCCCAAGCAGCAAAACATTTCAGCAACTCAATGGTCAAGCCAACTTTCAGCCATCCACTAACTCACTTCAAAAAAAAAGGAAAAAAACCCAAACTTGTTTAGTAATGGCCATCAGTATTTTACCCGTTACTTACCAGTGCATTCTCTAACTCCTATATTCTAACTTTTAAAGGCACAACAGTAATAGAAAATTGAGAAATCACACATAAACCCACAAGTTTTGAATAAGAATGTTTTCAGTTTCGCTACTAAAAGTGAGTCTTGCAAATATTAAGAGTTGTTACCATATTGAGTATGTTACCATGTTTTGATTTGAAGATGAATATTTAAAGATGTTCCAGATAGGAAAAAAACACCAAATATGTATTTATTGTAAATGTTTCCCACTTTTCCTGATGTTTAGTTTGCATCTGAAGTATAGAAACAAAAATATAGAAGCACTAACACATACCAGATCATGAAATCCCACATAAATTTTTACTCTGTTGAGCCTAAAACTTTCAGATTATAATACTTCAAAACTTATATGGCAACTATTTCACATGGGCACAATATAAAACTAAAGGACACTGCCCTACAACAATGCCTGGAAACCTCCATCAAAAGTTTGCTGGCATTCCAGCCCAGAAGGCCAACCGTATCCTGGGTTGCATCAAAAGTGTAGCCCGTAGGTCAAGCGAGGTGATTCTGCCCCTCTACTCTGCTCTCCTGAGACCCCACCTGGAGTACTGTGTCCAGTCTGGAATCCTCAACATAACAAAAGATATGGAACTGCTGGAACAAGTCCAGAAAAGGACCACAAAGATGATCTGACAGATGGAGCACCTCTGCTACGAGGACAAGCTGAGAGAGTTGGGATTGTTCTGCCTGGAGAAGAGGAGGCTCCAGGAAGACCTTCTTGCGGCCTTCCAGTACCTGAAGGAAGCCACGGAGGGACTTTTTAGAAGGGCATGCAGTGATAGGACGAGGGGGAATGGCTTTAAATTGGAATGGGGAAAATTTAGATTAGACATTAGGAAGAAATTCTTCACGACACTGGTGAGACACTGGAACAGCCTGCCCAGGAAAGCCGTGGATGCCTCATCCCTGGAGGTGTTAAAGGACAGGTTGGATGGGGCCTTGAGCAACCTGGTCTGGTGGGAGCTGTCCCTGCCCTCGACAGGGGGGGGTGGAACTCAATGATCTTTAAGGTTCCTTCCAACCCAAACCATTCTATGATTCATAAAAATTAACTAGCAATTTTACCAGTAACTTCTGCATGACGCAACAGTAACCAAGAGTTGTCCAACAGGAGGCAAAACACTTAGCACACCAGAGCGCAAAAATATACCTAATTATTAGGGAATATGAGGGAGGCTTCGTATTGGCAATGTTTTCTCATGGGTTTCCACACTCTTTTTAAAACACATACTTTTCTTCGCACTTTTCAAAACAACATGTTCCCACTAAGCACTCTGTTTTAAATCACCAGGGATGAGAAGTTATGAGGGAAACACCATCCCCATTCCAACAAAGGACAGTCCCTCTGACTACTTCGCAAAACACTTTCAAGTTTTAGAAGTGCATCTTACTCATACAAATATATTCAACAAAGAATATAAATTGTTTAGCAAATATTTTAATAGAGGCAAATAGTGAGGGAAAAAACCATGCTGAGCTAAAATATTCCCAAAATACTTGATAATTTTTGTCTTCTGATTTTCAGCAAGGTGGGCAAGACAATAATAATAATTTCATTTTGCATGACCCTAACAACAGTCTTAATCGTAAATTAACTTAAATACATTACAAGCTGTCTGCTAATAAGTTTCTCTCTTTATAATTTTAGCTTCAGGGATTTGGACAGAGGATGGAAAAAACCCAAGAATCTCACTAATCTGTAGTAACACTTTATATAACCAGACAAAAGCATATTTGTTACCTGCTTTAAATGCTCTATTGACTGCTCAGAAATTGTTACACTGCTCGGCTAAAAAAAAAACCAAAGCCTCCTGGGTTTGGGTAAGCTTCACCTGCAATCTCACCTCACCTCACGGATAGGCTTGCTAACACAAAAGAAAGTATCAACGATGTCGCAGTCGCTTTGCCTTTGGACAGAGAACCCTGCATGCCCCTGCCTCACCCCTGGAAGTTGGATTACCCATTTCAGCTGTTTACCTGTGCTGTGCCCTGAGGAAAACTGCATGAAAACAAGCAGGATGACAGCGCTCAGCAAACAGGCGTTGGTGGAACTGGTTGTCTTGCCACTTGACAGAACACAAGCCGCGGCGATGCAGCCACTGCCAGGTTTAAGTGTTTAACACAGAGCCCTGCTGGATCTGTTTAATGTTCACTCAACGCAAGGAAGCGGCTTTTGTCCACTGCCACGTACCCGCGCGGCTATCAGGGATGCACAGTACGGGCTTCATCCCCTTCCCTAAAGTTAAACCCGGTACCCAACACCCAGACAGCTGGTGCGCTGATGCTGACCCCCCCACACCCTATGCCACGCACAGGTGGGTGCCTCAGGGACGTGGGTGCTTCAGGTGGTGTGGATGCCTAGGGTGCCAAGGGGCTAAGGTGCCTCTGGGACATGGGTGCCTCACGCGGCACGGGGCTCGGGTGCCTCGAGTGGCATAGGACGCAGGTGCCCGGGGGACATGGATGCCTTGAGAACTGCAGGGCGCGAGCGCCTGGAGTGGTGAAGGACGTGGTGCCTCAGCAACACAGACGCCTGGAGTGCTCCAGGGTGCGGGTGCCTCGGGGACGCGGCTGCCTTGAGGTTCGGGTGCCGGAGAGCAGCGGCACGGAGGCGGCCGCACCGCTTCCTCCAAGGAAGCCCGTGAGGGCAGGGACATGCGACTTCGCTACCGGCGGAGCCGAGCGCGGCGGCCCTGGGGAGAGACCCCCGCCCGGCCGGGCAGCGACACAGCCCCCTCCCGCCCTGTACTCTTCCATACCCTTCCCTTTTCCCTTTCCCTGCCCTTTGCCGCCTTCTCTTCCTCCTTCCCTTTCCCTTTCCCCCTCCCCGTCCCCTCGGCCTCGCGCTGTCCTCCTGCCGCGACGCCGCCAGCAGCAGAGCCGCCCCCGCTCCGGGATCGCGCTGCCTCCCGCCGGCCCCGCGGTGCCCACCCCCACTCGCGGAGGAGCGCACGGCTCCCCTGCCCTCCTTACTTCCCTATCCCCGCGGCCCCCGGGCGCGGCCGCCCTTACCTGTGCGGCCGCCCGCCGCCCGCCAGCCCCGCGCCCCCATCGCCCGCCGCCCCCGCCGCCGGCCCCGCAGGCGCGCGGAGGGGAGGGAGGGGCGGTGCGCGCGGGGATCTCCGCCGAAGGGGGCGTGGCCTGGAGAGGGGCATGGCCAGGCGGACAGCGCGCGCGCCTGCGCCTCGCCCACGTGGCTGCGTCGGCGCGCAGGCGCGGTCGGGAACCCCCGGGGCCGAAATGGTGGTGTGTGGGGTCCGTTGGTGTCGTGCTGCCGGTGTTGCTGCTGCTCTTGGTTAGAGGAGAAGCTGGACAGGAACCGGCAATGGGTACCAGCAGCCCAGAAAGCTGCCCGTACCCTGGGCGAAGAAGGGGCTCTGCCCCGAGGCCCCACCCGGAGCCTTCAGCGTTATACAATATGTGGAATATTTCAAAGTGGGATATTTTGATTTAAGCTAAAGTACAGTTCAGTTTCGTCTAAGCAGTTGTATTTTTTTAAAGTTAGAATGCCCCTCTGATAGCGGGTTTTCTTTCTCTGATAGTGTGTTTCCCTTAAAACGGTGTTTTTCAGGCACTGTCCTATCTTTGAAAATGATAACATATTGTGTGAGGAACAATTTGTGCTAAACACGTCTCCTCTAATCGCCTCTGTTTGGAGTCTGTATAAATCTCAAATGCAAGGTCAAGTAGACAGCTGGAGCCATCTCTGAATGAGCAAGAGTTTTGACTGTGGCAAAGTTTCATAATACTAAAATTAGACCTTGGAAAGTAATCACAGAATCATAGGATAGTTCAAGTTGGAAGGGGCCTTAAAGATTATCCAGTTCCAAACCCCCTGCCGTGGTCAGGGACACGTCCCACTGGATCACGCTGCCCAAGGCCCCATCCACCCTGGCCTTGAACACTTCCAGGGATGGGGCAGCCACAACTTCCCTGGGTAACCTGTGCCAGTGTCTCACCACTCTCATGGTGCAGAAATTCTTCCTTATGTCTAGTCTAAATAGGCCCCTCTCCAGTTTATATGCATTGCCCCTCATCCTATCACTACAAGCCTTTGAAAACGGTCCTTCCCCAGCTTTCTTGTAGCCCCTTCAGGTACTGGAAGGTCTCTACAAGGTCTCTTCAGAGCCTTCTCTTCTCCAGGCTGAACAACCCCAATTCAGCCTGTCCTCATATGGGAGGTGCTCCAGCTGTTAGATCATCTTTGTGGCCCTTTTCTGGACTTGTTCCAGCAGTTCCATATCTTTGTTACATTGAGGATTCCAGAACTGGACACAATACTCCAGATGGGGTCTCACAAGAGAGGAATAGAGGGGCAGAATCACCTCCCTTGACCTGCTGGCAATGCTTCTTTCGATGGAGCCCAGGATACTGTTGGCCTTCCGGGCTGCGAGCACACACTGATGGCTCACATTGAGCTTCTCATCAACCAGCACTCCCGAGTCCTTCTCTGCAGGGCTGCTCTCAATCACGTCATTCCCCATCCTGTATTGGAACTGGGGATTGCCCCGACCCAGGTGTAGGACTTTGCACTTGGCTTTGTTGAACCTCATGAGGTCCGCACAGGCCCATTGTCCAGGTCCCTCTGGATGACGTACCTTCCATAATAGAATAAGATTTCTGGGAAAATTTATACATATGCATGTAAATGGGAAATACATTCTGTAACAGCCTTTGTCTCGCTGCACGTGATTGATGGAGATCATTCCTGCATGTTGCCCAGGCCTGATAAAGGATGCTTGCTTTTAAAACTCCAGAACGAGTCTTACAGAGTTTTATTTGCTGACATTTTTGGTATCAAGCACAGGGAGGACATGGACCTGTTGGAGTGGGTCCAGAGGAGGGCCACTGAAATGATCACAGAGCTGGAGCACCTCCCCTGTGAACAGGCTGAGAGAGTTGAGGTTCAGCTTGGAGACCTTATTGTGGCCTTTTAGTACTTAGAGGAAGCTTATAAGAAAGACGGGGAAAAAAACTTTTTAGCAGAGCCTGTAGCAATAGGACAAGGTGTAATGGGTTTTAAACTAAAAGAGGAAAGGTTTATACTAGGTATTAAGAAGAAATTTTATATGCTGAGGGTGGCAAAACACCAGAACAGGTTGCCCAGAGAGGTGGTAGATGCCCCATCCCTGGAAACATTCAAGGTCAGGCTGGATTGTGCTATGAGCAACCTCACCTAGCAGACGTCCCTGCTCACTGCAGGGCGCTGGACTACATGACCTTCATGGTCCCTTCAAATCCAAACCATTTTATGATCCTGTAAAGCTGAATGCTGGTATTGCAGCCACCTCCCAGAAGTGCATTTGCTAGCACAAGCTTCAGGGAAGCCATCCCTTTCTCTTTCCGTGACCACTGCTTCCAGTAGTAGAACAGTCCACAGCTGTTACTCAGGGACAGAGCAGGGAAATCCCTGACACAAGAAATCACTGTTCTTTTGCCTAGAGGAGGGAAGGGGTTATCCAGGTACTCGCCTGTCCTTGATCTTTTCTTTGTTCTGCAGAAGGAAAACACCAAATAGGCAAAGAACCAACTGTGTGCTCAGCAGTCCCAACGGGAAAAGCAAAAGCTGTTTTCCTGTGATTACTAATTCTCAGTGTACATTTCGACATCTATTTTTCTTCCAAGGTAGCTGGTCTCAAGCAGCAGCTGATGCAGAGACATGCAACCTCAGAATAAAAGATGTCCATTGCTGATGAATTTCAGAACAAAGGGAGATCAGCCGTTAGGGATTGGTGTTATTTGCATACCATCTCTTGCATTTCCTGGCAGAAAAGGTTAAAAAGAGGACTGACAAGGTTTAGGAACTCTCTGTAGTTCAGTGAAGCTTTAAATCAAGTTAACACTCTCACAGCCCTTGGGGGATTTGCATAATTTCCATAACGTGCAGCACATTTTCTGCCTCCTGATAGGAGCCATCAGTTATGTAAGCAAATTGGTTGCATAATTATGCAGATGGGAAAATAAATTTAATTGATTCAACAGAAAAGCGTGCTGTTCATTTCACCCAGGATTTCTTTTAACTCAGTGAGGAATAAAACAAACTGGGAGAGGTAACTGGCCAGTTACAGTGCAAGATACCAGCTCCATTGTGTTGGGTACCTATTTGCAAACAGAGCCAGAACAACCCATCCACCCCCTTCCTGAGCACAGGAATGAATTCCTGCTTTTTAGATAAAGGTCTCAACACTTACTGCTTCTGAGTATCACCACAGTATTCCGTGGGAGTAGCATTGTGACTTTATTCCCCATCAGTTTCCAGGATACATCCCACTGGCTCAGCAAGAGCGGCACACGCATTTCTGAATGGAAAGCTTGTTTTATAACAGATAAAATTAACATCTGAAAAAGTTTGTATTTTGACTACCTCTTGTTCCCTAACAAAAGGAGAATTTTAAGGATCACAATAAAGTTGCTACAAGCAGCAACTAAGCCATTTTCTCCTTGCTCCTTTTTTTCTGTTCTGGTCCTGAATCTGATTCAGGATTTGCAGACTGAAAAAAGGATTCCTGAAGAACCAGAAATGCTAGAACCAGTCTGCAGGTGGTCAGAAAGTGGCATCAGTTCCATCACACACAACGGCACAGAAGCTCTAAGGCCAATGATGTCAGCATTAACTTTTTATATATTCATAATTCTAGGCATTTTAGAAAAGAGTTACAGAGGAGGGGTTACGACTGAAACATGTAGACCTGAGATTTGCAAGAAAACCTCTGCAAAGATACAGCTGGAGAACATGAAAGCACAAAAAATATGAAGTAGTAATTGCTTTTAATGTGGTTGTATTTTAGTAAGCTGAGGAGTATGGCATTAAGATTTTGGTAATTAAAAGTTTGATTACTACACCAGGGACATTTAATTTTCCCATTTCTCCTCATGTGAAACTCTCACTAACATCCATTAGAGTTCTTCAGTGAATTGAGCACAGCCCACAGGCCTCGCTACAGCCTCCGCTTGGGTCTGTAGTTAAAACTGGAAGCTGGCCATGTCCACAGCTGGGAGTTTCAGCCCTATTTATTCATGAGCATTTGCTAAATTATGTGTTATGGTGTGCTGAAAAACTGCACTATCTAACTGATTTCACACATTCTTAACCTTCTCATGCAGCATATCATACTCTAGATTCCTGTAGCAGTTAGGACACATGAAACTCTCCACGTCTGCTTTGCCATTTGCCTCTCCTCCTGCACACCTAAGAATAGTAATGACAGGGATCTGAACAGAATTAAGTAATTTAGCAACACCGACTCAAAAATACTTGGATACTTCATATTAAGAATAAAAAAACATTTATTAACATATTAACAACTCCTCCAAAACGATCCTCCCTCCCCCCAGTTGCTCTATATACTATATAAAACACTGTAAACTAGCTGGCGTCTCCTTCCAGCTTCTAGCCTCCATCCTTGATGTGAGTTAAGAAACTCTCAAAACTATCAATGCTTTTAAATAGAATTGTCGCAAGTCTTCCAAACAACATTGTTCTATTTTAATTATAAGAAACTGTCTGTATCTAACAAAAGTAATCTTTCCAAAACCATACCATGAAATGAGTGAGAACTGAAGAAAGGTTTTCACAAACGGAACTTCTTATACATGTAACAACGTAGTGAAGGAGCGCAGCGCTGTCAGGACCCACCTACTGACTACAGTTTTTTTGCATATTTTTCTGTCTCTCTCTGAAAACAGGGAAACATATATCTATTTTTTTAATATAGGAAATAAAATGTATCAAATTAGTTGCTTAATCTCAAACACAGAAGTTCTTTAAGGTACTACTTATCAGTAGTAGCTTATTATTCAGCTACTACTTATTACTTTTATACCTGGGGAAGGGCAAAAATATGGATATTGCCTACTGAGTGGCTGGCTCTGCAAAACTGCATCATTTCTGTTGTACTTAATCTTATTCCATCACATGTTTTTTTCATCTTTCCAGGCTTGTTTCCATTCCACACTGGACTTTCGTTGTGTTTAGCACATGGAATCGCCATCACCAAAATTGTACTGAGAATGCTGCTCAAGAAACCTTTCCAGCATTTTGATACACACAAAAATGACTAGAGGTGGGACCAAGATAGAACAAAAAAGTGAAATACAGGATTTAACAATAAAGTCGCTTAACTTGCCGACCGGTTTATCACGATGATAGGGAGAAATGCTATATTGACAGAAACACCAGATGTACCAGTTATAACAAAACTCCCAAGCAATGCTGTGGGGAGGTTGCTTTGCTTGTTAATATAAAACATGGCTGAGATTGCATCCTCCCAGCTGAAGATGATACTCAAGAGATGGAGCCGAAGCATTGCACAAATTTTACACAGTTCCAAGTAAAGCTAGAAGGTCAATGATTAACCTCTCTGAAAAATAAAGCAACAGTGGGATTTTTTTGCTGGGGATGAGCTAAGTGAAAATTCAAGGTTGCTTATAATGGAAAAAATAGTGCTGTCTCTAGAACATCCCAAGCTTTGAAGCCATACAGATTACTATGAGAATTTCGTCTTTCTGCATCTCTCAAACACAGTATTAGCCACATCTGGTACCGCTTATAGAAATGTGGGATTTAGCTGAGGTTCAGATAGCCTCTGTCTAATTCCAAGGGAGATTAAGCTACAAAGGATCTTACAAAAAGTAATTAGCAGAAATGACTTAGTTTCTCACTGTCAGTTTTAGTTTGCTGAACCTTCCAAAAGTGCTCTTGCCACTAATGCTGGAATGGCTGGAAGAACATCAGTTTAGATCCCTCATCTGAAACCTGATCACTTCTTATCCAGTCTTTCAGCTACTGAGAAACAAAAGCAGCAGAATGCTACTGGATGAGACCAGGTGGATAGCCTTAGAAATGGCAGAGCCGTCTGCGTGAATACCAAGTGGTAGAACCCAAAGTCTGTTTGAACTAGTGCCAACTGTTCTTCGAGAGAATTCCTGAGATAATGGGCTTTTAAAGAAATGCCATCTGATTGTTAGTACTGAATCTATGATTTTTTAGAAGGAAAGCAGATGAGATCCCTACAGAAGAATGATAGCCTATGAAAACACAAGAGCCTTTATCCTTGCATTCTTCTATACAGTTGGCACAGGATGAAGGCAGTGATCTTGGCAGTCATCAGATTCAATCCTCTCTCTTCCAGTAGCAACTCGCAGACAGACTGGATAAGCAGTGGTATTGAAGAGGGCCAGGAATCTAACAACTGTCAATCATATTAATAACATCAGATTAATGGCTCATACCTCAAGACTAGAGTGGCAACTCCCTCAAACAAAAAAACACTGACACCCCTCCAACCCCCTCCACAACTGTCCAGCACTAAGATCATGATGGCTTTCATGATTCAAAGGTGCAAACAACACCTGCAGTAATGCTGCTAGCGCTAAGAATAGTGCTGCCCAAAAGACGGAAAGATTTTCGGACATTGAGGCCTTACGCCATCATCCTGATGTCACTTAAGATGGCACAGCCTTAGAAACCCCACAGACTTCTACACGCAAGAAAATGCAAATTTTCAGCACAAAAATCTCTAAAGTGGTTGGAGAGCAGAACCAAAAGAGCTCTATTATTGGCATGTTTGTGGCTGATGCTGGAGATCTGAACTAACACTGCAGAAGTGGGGGCCTCAGGCAAGTATTAACTTTGACAGAGGTCCTGTTGGTTTGCCACGAGAGCTGTCTTATA
Source organism: Cuculus canorus (assembly GCF_017976375.1). Classification (NCBI taxonomy): domain Eukaryota; kingdom Metazoa; phylum Chordata; class Aves; order Cuculiformes; family Cuculidae; genus Cuculus; species Cuculus canorus. The sequence continues at coordinate 118,253,554 of NC_071402.1, forward strand.
CGGAATGTTTGGCTCTTTTTACACAGGCTGCAGATCAGTAGATGAATTTGTTTTAAGCAATTCATGCTCCAAATCTGAATCAGGATTTGCAGATGGAAAAAAGAACTCAAGAACCAGAAATTCTCAAAACAGCTGGCTGGAAGCCTGCATCTCATCATGCAGTTGGTAGAGACGAAAAAATGGGCAAACCCACTTCCCTCTCAAGGAAGAAAGCAAGTTTTCCTTTTCAGTGGAAGTATGCATATATACAAATATGAAGCCACATAAAAATAAGACACAAGTAAAACTTCAGCTGTAATCAACTTGTATAGGCTCTCTCAGTTCTGTGAAAGAAGGTATCCTAAGTCAGGCAAGTCTCAAGTGATTCTGAAGTTATTTTAGTCTCTGCTTTTTACTGGGGTTTTGGAGCAAGGAAATTAAGATCTAAGAGGCACACAGATGGGGCAATGTCCTCACAAGATATTGTGAGGAAGACAAAAGGAAACATGTATTACTTCTACAGACGATGAAGCAACATGGAAAAGGTCTCACTCAAGAACAGCAGATACACTTGGTCAATGCTCTTACACACCTGCTGGGAGAACTTAATGGTTAGTGCTAGATCTCTGTAAAAATGGAGAATGTAGGCTTGGAGGCTGCAGCTTCTTTGTTGTCTAATGATGCCATTACAAAACACCTATATAAGTCAGTGTGTCAATCTATATCATCAGGGAAAAAAAAATTACTCTTTCTGTGCTACTATCTGCATTATCATCAAGTATTTAAAAACACAACTTTGAGTTTGAAGTCTTCCTGTAAATCAGTAAGGCACAGTCGGAACACGGTGGGAACTGCTTTTATTAATTTGTATTATTTTCAACAATAACTGCTTTAATCACTAAACCCCAGAAGTTTTTACTATTTAATGACTAATGAAACAGCCAGACTTTCCCGGCCCACTTCATGTTCTCCTGAAGCCATTTTAGAGCAGATGTAAGCTCCAAGCTGTAAACTTCATCCGTATTAACATTCATTGTCATATGCTTAAGCAAAAGCTTTGGATCACACATACGAGCAGCCAGGATCAGTCTCTCCATTGCTGCTCCATAGTCACTGTTATTCTGAACTCTCTGATCTTCACATCTGTAAGTGAATTTTCATAAATACAAAATTAGGTACCATACAGGCCCTGTGTCATTTGCCTGACACTTTATACTGGAAATAAGATTACAAAAGCATTAAAATAAAGCCTTGTCTTCACCTCACTTGTAATAGATTTTGTTAATTTTTAGACAAATTTTAGCTGATGATTCTGAAGAATTAAAAAATATATTTTACAGTGATATTCACAGCCTATCTCATAAAGAAATGTTTGACTGTGGGCTGGAAAATTCAGTAAAAGAATGTAAACAATTTAATGAACTGGATATAGCAAGAATTCATGTACATGCTTGAATCCAAAGGATTACTCACTTCTGTCATGTAACACTTCTGGAATAGGGTGTGCCTAAGTGATGTGTCTACATTTTTGCAAGAACTTAACTTCCTTTTTAAGCAAACAAGCAGAGGTACAATAGCGTACCCATGAAAACAAGAGATAATCAACTTCTGATTTAGCAAAAAAACAAAATTAAGAGATGTATTCCTTGGGAAAGGTAGAGGGGAATGGAGACAGAGTCCTCAAGTTTGAGATGCCCCTGTTCACCCTTCTTAACAAATGTAGCTTTTCTATGCAGCTTCAGCCTCATCTGGCTGCTGACACAGTCAATCTCAGAGAAAATGGGGTCTTGGAAAATAAATTATAGGTATAAGCTAATGACAGTGGTTCGTGGTTTATAGACAAAAGGAAAAAGCAACAAAACACTTTAATCTGAAGGTATTAAGTCTTACAGAAAGGGGGAAAAAATCTAAATCTCAATTAACATTGAGATACTCCCTATAAAAGGAATCAAGTAAAATAGCTTCATGCACTTTCCAAAAAAAACCAGCCAAGAATGCTAGGGTTGCTTTTTGAAAGAAGTAATGTTTTAAATGTGCCTTTCTACCTTGCTGCTTAACCGCAAGACAAGAATCTGTACATCAAGATATTCTGGTTTTGAAAATATAAGACACACATAGTAGACATGTTCTGTTAGGGCACACAGGCCAATATCACTCTCGAACAATTACTTTTCTGCTGCACATGTAAAAGTAATAATAATAAACACCCTCCCAACATTTACTGTTCTATAAACAGTTTAGAAATGTAATTAAAAACAAGTTTAAAACCAAGTGTTCTATTGCCCGGCCAACAGATAAAGATCTCTCATTAATTACATGATGACATGGATAAATACAAGAAAACAGCACAAATCTGACAACAAACCTTTTCAGGACTATTTGAAGGGTCTGAATAGCAGCCGTTGGACTCTGAATAACACTGGCATTTGAAACAAGAAATACTTCAATGGCCAGCAGCATCTCAATTTCAGACATGTAAGATGGAATTGTCAAAAGTTTGTGATATAAATTTCCCTGTGATCGTGGGTAGCAACCCAGTGATAAAGCACCTGAGAGTAAATGCAGAAATGTAAGGAATTAGGATTACCAATACTGAACATAGATCTGTTTTCTTTGGTATGTGGCTAAGAATGTGAAAAAAAACCCAAACCCCAAACTCTTAATGGATTTTACTCTATCACCTGAGAAGTGGCCTATTTGAGAATACAGCTAGCAGCATTCACTCATAATATGCACCGCTGTAAAATGTTATTTTAATGAATGAATATTATAAGCAATGAATAAAAATCTCTGTCATAAATCTGGGGACTCCAAATGCGTAATAATACAAGCACAATTTAGGACAGGTCAGACCGAAACTTATTAGCTATGATCACCGCGAGAGGACATTTGAACAGTATCTCTCCCTTTGCTCCCCTGTCTTCTGCCAAGTGATCTCTGAAGGATGGATAATTGGTGGACCCTATCAGAGTGGCTGGCCCACCCAACATTATCTTTGCTCAGAAGTGGGGAGTTGAAAACAAGAACAGACTTTTAGTTAAAAGGAATCTTCTTTAGTCAGGATAAATTTCTTAGTCAGACTTCCAAAAATATAAATAATAATTTTACCACCACAGCTCTAAACAGAAGTATAAAGAAATCTAATTGGCCTAGATGAAAAAGTGAAGATGTTGCATACTGTTTTACCATTTTAGGGTTTATGTTTTTAAAATTCTGAAACATAAAAAAAATAATTTTATCAGAATTGTATTTATTTCATGTGAGGTAGTATGCACTGATTCATGTTTTCAACTGTCAGTGTTTCCCAATAAACATTTTGGTTACAAGTAAATTCCCCATAGTCATACAGAATGTACTATTTTCTTCTAACAAAGTAAACTCTTAGTCATTTCTCCCCAACATACTGAACAGTTAGGAGCTTATGTTATCCAAAGAACATCAGGGAAGGATATTGCTTAAAAAGCAACTTACTTCTGTAATAGGTCCTAGCTTTAGACCACAAAGAACTTCTTCCCAAAGCTGTGATTAATCCTCTAAGTAAAAAAAAATCAATAGCCATGTTTTTTGAAAGCATGAAGTCTATAGCAGAAGATGGGACCCCAAGGTTCTTGCTCTCAAAACAAGCATTTATCAGCTTGTTAAAAAGGCAGCTGTACTGAGAAACATCTACAGTATCTGAAACAAAACGAAGAATGTTAACTACCAAATTAAGTCAAATGCAATATAATTGAAGAATCACTTCTCAATCAATACCTGAATCAGGACTCTTACTTCAGCACACACTGACAATAGGACTGAGACCTAAACAGTTACCAGCTGAGATTTCTGCAGTGGAGCCTAACTATGCATCTCATCTTGAAGTACACATCCAAAATTTGTCAGATAAATTGAGCCTAAAAGAGCACTCACTTCTTAACATGTTTTTTTAAAGAAGCCTTGGTTAGCCAGCTTAGTTATAAAAAAACCCAAAGCATTCATCTGAAGTTATGATAAAATGAATCATCCCAATGATATCCCTGTTTAACCTTCATGTATAGACTGTGTATGATCCTTAAAAATTTAGTGTCTTTCCTGTTCCCCCGTGTAACTGAGCCAATTGTGAAAAGAGGATAGATGTATAAACTATGAATGTGCATGTACGCACATGAGTGTGTGTGTCTGTGTCAAGAGCCGTACAGTACAATACATATTGTAACTGGCACTACAGTCTGGAAAAAAAAGGGCTTCTCTAAAACCATCTTACTTCTTCAACAAATTTTAGCTGTAAAACGAACAAAAACAACAACACAGAATAATCTGTTCAATTTCTAGCTCTTAACACAGTACCTTTTTCTTTACTTACCAGAATGATTGTGAAAACCTGGTAAGTTCTGCAGAACTTCAAATGCCTCTCTGTATAAACTCTTCGTCAAGTATTCATTCATTAGTGTGCATAACAGCTTATGTCGATTGAGGATGTCCACTTCATCACAGGGCCACAATGGTGAATTTGTGGTCCACTCTGACTCTGCGGCAAATAACAGTGCAGTGTTATTACTATGAACTGAAAGTGCTGGACATTGAGACTTTTGGCCACTAAAAATATACCGTAAACTACAACAGAAAACAAATATTTTATAGAAAATGCAGTTCTAACTGTTAATAATTCGTTCCTTATTACCAGTACTTCTCACACAGACAGTCTGAAACTTTATATTGTAAATAATGTGTTTTAGTAAATAACACGGTAGTAAAATGGACCGTTGGTGGCATATACAAAACCATGTGTGTATATAAATAGAATCACAGGATCATTTAGGTTGGAAAAGACCTTTAAGATCACTGACTCCAACCATAAACATAGCATTGCCAAACCAACCAGTAAACTATGTCTGTAAGCACCACACCTATTTGCCTTTTAAACACCTCCAGGGATGGTGACTCCACCATTTCCCTGGGCAGCCCCTTCCAGTGCTCGACAACCCTTTCAGTGAAGTAGTGTTTCCTAATATTCAGTCTGGACTTTCTGTGGCCATTTCCTCTCATCCTATTGCTTATTATTATTACCTCCTGGGAGAAGAGGCCAACATCCACTTCACTACAACCTCCTTTCAGGTAGCTGTAGAGTGGGGTAACGTCTCGTCTCAGGCCCCTTTGTTCCAGCCTAAACAATCTCAGTTCCTTCATCTGCTCCTCATAAGACCTGTGCTCCAAAACTGTCACCAGCTTCCTTGCCCTTCTCTGGACATGCTCCAGTGTCTCAATGTTTTTCCTGTACTGAGAGGCCAAAAACTGAACACGGGATTTGAGGTGTAGCCTCACTAGTGCTGAGTACAGGGGAACAATCACTTCTCTGGTCCTGCTGGCCACACAATATCCGATACAAGCCAGGATGCCATTAGTCACCTTGGCCACCTGGGCTCACTGCTGGGTCATTTTCAGCTGGCTGTTGACCAGCACTCTCACATCCTTTTCCACCAGGCAGCTTTCCAGCCATTAATTCCCACGCTTGCAGCATTGCGTGGATTTATTGTGGCCCTAGTGCAGGACCCAGAGCTTGGCCTTGTTGAACCCCATACAGCTGGCCTCAACCCATAGGTCTAGCCTGTCCACACCCCTCTGCAGAGCCTTCCTCCCTTCAAACAGATCAGCACTCCTGCTGAACTTGGTGCCATCTGCAAACTTACTGAGGGAGCACTCAATCCCCTCATCCATATCATTGATAAAGATATTAAACAGATGTGGCCCCAACGTTGAGCCCTCAGATACACTGCTTGTGACTGGTCAGTAACTGGATTTAACTCCATGCACCACAACTCTTTGGGCTCAACCATCCAGCCAGTCTTTTTCCCAGCTGTCCAAGCCAGGAGTAGCCAGAGTTTCCAGGAGAATGCTGTGGGAAATGGTGTCAAAGGCTTTACTAAAGTCTAGGTAAATAACATCCACAGGCTTTCCTTCATTCACTAAAACAGGTCACTTTGTCAAAAAAGGAAATCAGGTTGGTTGAGCAGGACCTGCCTTTCCTAAACCCATGCATACTGGGCCTGATCACCTGGTTATCCTTTAAGTGCTGCATGTTGGCTCTCAACATGATCTGCACCATAACCTTTCCCAGCAGAGAGGTTAGGCTGACAGGCCTATAGTTAGGCAGGAAGATGTGCCAGGGGATGTTCAGGCTGGATATTAGGAAAAGGTTCTTCACCCAGAGCGTGGTGGAGCAATGGAGCAGGCTCCCCAGGGGAACAGACGTGGCACCGAGCCTGACAATACCCAAGAAGTGTTTGGACAATGCCCTCAGACACATGGTGTGAATATTGCGGTTGTCCTGTGCAGGGGCAGGAAGTGGACTCGATAATCCTTGTGGGTCCCTTCCAACTATGCTTCTATACAGAAATATGGTACTATTCCAAAGCTGTTTTACTAAATGTGGATACTGTGACAGGTAAAGAAACACTGCACTGACCCAAGTGCGAGATTTTTTTGGCACTGAATGTCACCTAACTCAATCTACACAGGCAGATTGGGTCACTGTCTAAGCTGCAGCCCTCCCTTAGGCATGCTTTTGAGTAGAATGGTGTTGATGGTGGACTACTGTGAAAAGTTTTCTGAAAAAAACCTGGTATTGGTCATAATATTTCTTATATATACAGTGAAAAATACTATCAAGTAAGATGGGTGACATTTTATTTTTGTTGTTCCAGTATTATTAATTTTATTTAACAACATGGACCAGCTTGTAACTTTTATCTGAAATCTGTCATAGAAGGCAAATGTTCAAATTTAAGTCAGAACTCAGTTTTTTAGGAGACAAGCTTACCTCTCAGCACCCACATTGCTCCATCCAAACTGCCAGTTTTAAGGAAAATATCTGCAGCTTTATTAACAATGTCACATCTTGATGCTAATCTCTCTACACCTGTAAGTCCTTTCAAGACTGTAAAATATATCTGTAGCTCATGCAATTTATCCAAAACCTTCCTTCCCTAGCATAAGAGGGAGAAGAGAAAGAGGGAAGGTCAGAGAAATCAATGATGTAAGTGATCACAATACGTTTACACAATATACAGCAGACTTAATTTGGTGACACAGATTTACAGGCGTGTGTTTAGATATCCAAACTGAGTTGGGGGAAAAAAAAGCATAGTAAAGTTTCTAATGAATAGCAAAGGGGTTTTGACTCTGTAGGCAAAACCCCCTACCAATCCACTGTTGAACAGTTCTCATCACAGTATTCCTCGTAACATTATTTCTACTATACCATGTTCCTATAAAGAATTTCTTATATACTTTGTAATTTATTTGTATTTACTTGCTTTAGTATATTAGTAGTTTTACTCCTTTGATTCCATTCACTATGCAACGTATAAAATTCTAAGATCATGCAGTTTTCTTTTTACAGCAGAGGCATAATTGTTAAACAGGAATAACTGCTCCAGCTTAAGCCAAAGAAAACACTGACACCTGTAGCCAGCAACCAGTAAGCTGGAAAAAGTAGGGCCTATCTGGCCAACAGTGTAACAATCAAGAACACTGTCATCATATTCTAGGCTGATATTTAGACTGGTTTCCTACAGAAGCTTCCTCTTAACAACTTTTTGGTTGGGCTTTTCAGTCAAATATGGAAGAAAGATAGCAGTCTCAAAGATAATCAAATCTGACCAATTTAGAAAAGATGATGACCAAGTCAAGGTCAGAGAAGAAATTACTGTCCCTGTCAAGGCAAGAACAGGCAGGATTCAGAACTTATCCTGTCTATCTGCACCATGCTGGTCAAGCAACATTAATGAATCTCTGAGCTAGGCACATTTCAGCTCTTGCTTAGTGGGTGTGCATCAATGAGGAGGTGAATTATGAAAAATCACTGTGACGTGTGCGCACGCATCGCAGTGGCAGAAGGAGGGTTGTGGAGATAGAGGGAGAGGGAAATTTAAGAGAATAGTGAAGTTGAGAGAAAACGAAGCCTACTTTAAAAAGCTCTTGTTTTGAAAATGCTTTATGCACATGTCCACACTGCAAACTGGCATATGCCCAAAACTGGAGACTTTTTAAGGCCTATGTTGTCTGCAATGGTTTATCTCGGCATAACGCATAAAAGAATACTAAATACATTATTGCAGGTAATCTTTAAGATGGAAAGAACCCATTCAACTGTAGATGTACGTGGTTGAAGGGAAGGTACATACCAGAAAGACTCAGGTGAAATTTTTACAGCAAAACAGAAACTTGAAATCTAAGTGCAAACCAGAGATAAAACACAAAATTAAGGAGGATCTGCATCTATTCCATCCTTCTAACAGAAAGCAGGGCTACCAATAAGTGGGTCTTTATAGAAAAAAGGAAAGCACACAGCTATAAGCACAAACAATCTATAATGGAAAGGCACTCAATTAAAATGCAGTTATGGAATGAAATCCTTAGTTGAACAAGAACCGCTGGCCAGTCCTCTGAAGTAATAAACAAGTTGAGTAAAAATATATGAAAGCAAAGCCCTCCAAGATAGGAAACAGTTGAAGTGTGAAGTAGGAAGTGGATGAACAAGTTGCCAAAAATCATTAATGTTGCAGGATTCTCTACAAGTAAATATCCAGAAAGTAGTCCAGTGTTGCTTGAAGAGCTAGCTGTCTCCATGGAAGACCTATGTACAGTTCAAATCTGCATGTTTTTTCCAAGTACATCTGTTTTATCAGCTTTCCTTACCTCTTACAAAGAATATTCTCTTCAAGGTCAAGGAGAATATATATTTTACCCTCGAGAGCCACCAAGCATCATAAACTATGTACAAGTTTGATGTTCATGAAGGGAAATTGATTTGGAAAGCACATCCTTAGCTTTAGGCAGTCCAATATATTCATAAAAAGGCACAGGGCATGTCTTAAAGCCAAAATTACTTTGGGCATAGCAAGAAGAACAAATCCATCACTATCTTATTTTGTTACGGAGGAAACAAGATGTGGGATCAAACAGATACTAGCCCATAACCACAGGAGTAGGGACCTGATAATACAATGGAGTGAAACTGGTTGGACAGAGGTAGGAATGACAGTTCTAGTTCATCCCTGAAACAGAGAACAATTTGAGATCTGCCAGTTCGCAGAGCAGAGACTCGTTCACGCTCCTGTAAGGTCAGCATAGGTTGGCTACGAAGGCTCTTTGAGGATCTTGGCGAGCCATCTATTGGGCTCACTGAAACTTCTGTAAATATTGCTTGAGTCGGGAGGTCTCAGAATACAGTAGTTTTGCCAGATGGAAGAAAGTGACATTTCTGGGAAACAATGCCATCAGCACCTCGCCCCAGAATCTCAGGAAGACTCGTCTCTTTATCCAGATTCATCCTTAGCTCAGAAAAGTCAAAACCTGAACCTGAAAAATAAAGTTTCTAAGTAGCAAGACAGTTATGATGGCCTCCATAGACGATGACTGCTCAGAAATGCACAATAAAATGCTTTGATCCACCTGGACAATTAATAAGTACTAAAATGGTGCAGAGGAAGGTGGCACACACAGCTATTCAACTAGAGAAACACAGTTTAACATCTAAAAAAGAAATAACTTATTGTTTTATTTCCAGTCAGGTTCCTATGGTCCAGTATACCTTTATCCACTGCAGTACTTTGTGATAAGAATACATTACACTTATCCCAGTCCTTCCAATGAAAACTCTGTCTGCTTCATTATGTTGTGAATTTTCTATTACTACAAAGAAAAAGAAAAAATTAATTTTACATGTAAATGCAGTTTTAAAGAAATTACACACTTGAAAAACATGGTCATAGTGAAAATATTTAATATACTTTCTGAAATATTTTCCATTAAAAGCAGTAAACTTTTTTAAGTTTAACACCAGAAGTAGGGTAAATAACTATAGTTTATTCAGATACTACTTCATAATACTCCAATTTATCCATAAAATGCTTGGACATATAATTACATAATTTAGCAGCATCATTATTTGTAAAGGAAGCTTTGCATTTTCTGGCACCATGACGAAATGTCAGCAATTGCAGAACTGAATAATTACAAGTTTTTTCAACCATATTATATAACCACTTTGGAAGCACTGTTGGCATTCTACAGCAGTGGTGTGGAAAGTGAGGTGTGAGCACAACAACCCATTCACGTGTGGGACAGAAATATTTTTGCATCACTAAAAAAAAATATTATTAAAAGTAGCGTTTATTTCATCTTTAGGTCATCTTTTGGTTTCCATTCTGTGTATGTTTTATGATGTACTTAATATATTAGTGCAGCAGTAGATGTATATTATTTGTAACTAAATATATAAATAAATTCGGGGTGAATATTCAAAAACTTTTTACTGCTAGAGGTGCCTATCAATTTGAAGACAGACTTTAAGTTCCAAACTCCACCAAAATTTTCTGTTTGTGTCAGAACTTGAAGCTGTGATAACTGTTTTATAACATGAAAGTGTGTGGTCAGAAAGGTCACTTCACATGTCTGGAATAAATATTAATCATGTTTTAGCAGTTAATACAGGTTGAAAAATATCTGAGTCAGCCATTATAAAAAGCTTTAATCCCACTGACACTTCACTAAGCCTTGTTTTTTGCAAACTTATTAGGAAAATATGGACTTATTACAAATATGAAATGATGGGGCATGAGGAGGAAAGAGGTAAGAAAACCTGCTGGAACTTTTAAAAAACTAGAAGATGTTTTGCAGATCCAGCCCTTGCAGAAATTCTTCTTCAGAGAATGAAAGAATTCTGAAAATCCTAATGACTAAAGAAACAAAAGGTACAAATGATACCCTTCCTGTAACCCTGTTCAATGTGTTCTGAAATATACAAATATAAAGCTGTACTTAGAGCTCTGAAGTTTATTTATGTTATTAAGATTGTGAGACTTCACAAGACAATACTTGAATATTTTTGCCTTTGTCCTGAGAACTGGACGTTCTTTAGAATACTGCTAATTTTGGTTTCTCTTGATTTCAGAAAGCTTCAATGTTGTTCTTTCTGAGCTTTCTCCAACTTTTAAGTGTAAGCACTTTGGGGATTTTAATACTACTAGAAAATGGCTTCTATTGAGCATTTTAGCTGATTGTATTTCCACCTCAAGAAATTCTAAATATGGTAAAATATATTATAAAATTAACTAATATTCAGAAAACAGCAGATGAATTGGGTTTTTTACCTCTTTTAAAAACAGGGGTTTTTAAAACAGGGAATGAACAAGAAACAGGGAACGAACAAAAAGCATTTCTTGCATCTTAATTTTACCTGCATCAGCAAAATCACAAAAAGGAACTCCTGGTCTAGCTGACTCAAAATCTCTGGTTAGTATTTCAGCAATACATAAAGACAGTTTCTGAAGATCATCAAAATGTTCACAGCCAGTTCTTGCATTAACATACAAAGCTCCCAGCTTGGTCCAATCACTTCTTTCCTTGCAATGCTGCGAAGAACACAAGGGACAAATCTAAGTGAACCTGCTTCCAGAACACCAAACAGAAAATGTACTGAAATTCAAGAGATACAACTGGGATAGGCTTAAAGCAGAAAGAAGATGCAGATGAAACGCTACTGCCAAGAACATCCATGTTCAATATGGCACAGTTACATGTTGCCTAACTTGCATGGACTGCTAATCACCATTGTCCCTCAAGAAATTAAAATCCTTTTTCCATTCATGTCATGACCTCAACTGGGAAAGCTCATAACTTATTCATCCTATTTAAGAACTGGCATTCATCCAGTATCGTACTATTTTTTTTTTTTTTCATGATGCATGCCAAATTGTTGGTTATTTTCTATATGAATTAGTCTTTTGCTTGCCAGATTACTCTATGACTTCGGTCTTGAAGGAATGAAAAAATCAGACCAGGATCTGTGCAGTGTGATAATATGTAAATTATATGATAATTGTGCATAATAAGTAATCTGTCCTTAAAAATGAAAGATGCAAGTGTCCAATTATAAAAAATTCCTCAATATTTTCTTATTCTTTAAAACACCTGCGGAGTGTTGCCAATTACAGCCTTTTACAATTGTGCCATTTTATACTAGATATGAATTCTACCTGCTATACACTACATTAAGTAATTGTTTGGTGAGGAATGATGTACCAGTACCAAATAACAGCACAACAAATGTAAGCCATAAGAAATAATTGCTTAAAATTAGAAACACTCTGAATTAGATGCAAAACCAAGATAAAAATTTCAAGTCTGTAAACAAAAATCACAGAAAAGCCAAAGACAGTTTTCCTCTGCACATTAATCTTTCTCAAACATGGTTTTGCATGAAAATATTTTATCATAATCTCAATATACTTAATAATAAAGCCCAATGATTTAAAGTGATGTAGAAAATTGCTATTTCTTGTAGGTTTAAAAGGAGTCATGGTGTAAGTATTCCAACAGGCTTGAAGTATGCACATACTGTACCTGAATTTCAGCCACTGCCAAGTTGAAGTCAAAAAGCCAGTTCCTTTCAAAATGTCTTTCCTGAAGTCTTCTATAAGAAAAAAAGAGATTAACACGTAATTTTAACACATAGCATTGAATTAAAATTTGCACTAGCAGAAGGTGATCAACAAATTCTAAACAAACAAACTAAAACGCAGTGTGATTTTTGAGCCTATTTATTACACACTATGCAAACTGGACACTGAAAAAAGGCATTTATAGTCATGTCAAGGACATTTAGTACATTTATTAAGCAAACAACTGAGTAAAACTATTTTCACAGAAAATGTTCCACTGTCTCAGCAGAAACATAACTGAAAAGGTATTAGACTTACAGTCCATTATGTAAACGCAGAACTGTACTCTATGTATTTGTGACATAAAGGTAAAAAAAAAAGTTAGTTAAATGAAATAAAGTGCTATTGAAGTGCTTCAAATAACATAGGAACACATTTTATTCTGATGCCGCCACCAAAACAATGGATGCATCTATCCGGCGTGATGCTATTATGTAGAGAGCAATAGCCTTCACATGAAAAAGCTAACACACGCAGTTGAAGCAGAACAACCTGTTTCTCAGTTTGTGCTGAAAACACCACAAATACTGAGGCAACCTGGAAGGGGTCATTCCTTTGTAAATCTGATTCCTGATCTGAAAAGTGATAAAAATGACCTCCAACGTGTGGTGAGTTGCACCAGTAAAACACAAATTTGTGCCCAAAGGGCACTCTATGGGAAAAGTATGAAAAGAAGCATATATTTTCACTTGAAACAGTGATGGCTTGTTTTCACACAGTAGATGCTGCATATTTGGTTTCCTCCAAGAAACAAAGGATGCTTTGTGAATTGCAAATTTATTTTCTCAAGTTGTTTGTGTGTGTGTGATGCAGATGATACAAAACCAAGAGAGACCACAATCTTGCACAAGGGATGGGGAGACATCAAGAGTTTTGGAACAGATTTGGGACTGTGATTTCATTTTTCCCAGCATAATCCAATAGTACTTAAAACAAATGACCCTCCCTAGCCGTGTTGGCACACCGAGAAGTACTGTTTGCTCATACAGGCCTAAATTATATAAACCATGATGTCTCTACTTTGACTACAATTACATAAACTTGTAGCACAGCTGGGAACTGATTGTACAATGACGATCAATATGAAGAAAACTAATCTTATGATCAGTTATCTGTGGTCAGAACCTAAGTTTTGACTTAACAATCTCTGATCTTTGAAGCACAGTAGATTGACAGCACTTTAAAACAGAATTAGGCACAACAGGATCGTGTTTTCATCCCAAACACTAAATCTGAATTTTCTAATTGCCTTATAAAGATTCTACATACATTTATAAAAATAGAACCTGAAGAAGGAACTAGACAAATATAATTATAAAATAGCTCCTTAAAGACATACCTGGACTTTAAGTTCAAAACAATATTTATTTCTTGACTGGAAACTTGCAATTGGCGAAGGAATTTAATAATATTGTCAAAATGTTCAAACTCAAGGAGCATACCAGCATCAATGAGCTGTAATATCAAACCGGGGGAAGAAAAGTAAGCATACGAAAACCTGTGATCACTTGGAAAACAACAGTGGGAAAATCATGTCACAGTGAATCTCAGTCAAAAACTAAGGGATAAACGGAAACCCGTACCACAAATTCAGTCACGATATCACTTTTTAAAAACAACACTGAAATAATATTAAAGTGCTATGTTTGAATTTTTAAACAGGCAAGGTATTTCAGAAATTCCAACAAGCAGCAGTAGTAAAATCAAACTCATACCTTACAAAAAGTACCGATTAATGTAGGCACAGTGTCTCTTAGATTCAAAGAAGCCACATGCTCAAAGACTTTCAGAAGAACCTCTACAGCTGGCTAATTTAGACAAAAAAAGCACAATGAGTTTTACATCTCTGTTCAATTAGAAAGCTTAGAGTTTTTGTAATAGGAATTTTTGAACTGCTCTTCTCCCCCACCCTCCCAAGATTTAAGTACCAGAGTGAGAACAAACTTATTACTACAAATGGCAAAGTACTCAAAACCCCTAAGAAACTACGGATCAAAGATTTCAAAAATATTACACCTACCAGTGTATTGATTCGTACAGTTACATGCAGTATCTGAAATACTTCCTGCAACAAACAGTTCTTGACCAAAGAAATGAGAAGATCATGCATCACTTGAGAATCAAAATGCACACCAGGAGTAACTTCTTTGTAATATTTCACAAATATTTGGACTGAAAAAGCAATTACATTAATTTCACTTTGAGGTAACTGATGCTAACTATTTAAACAATTTATTTACGTAAATTTTAAATGCAGTATAACAACCCTTATTTATCCACGATATTATGGGACAGCAATTTGGAGAAAAATGGGTGAAGGGATCCCATTTGACTACAGTGTTAACCTTACTAGAGCCAGATGGACTATTTAGAAACATCTCATGTCATTGAGCTGAACACCATAAGGCCTGGAGGTTTCAAGAAATCTTAGCAGATTTGATGCAGCACAAGAAAAATGCACAAAACCAGGTTAGATTTGGTAAGCGTGTCTATGTAGTAAAGCCTATCCAGACAGGAAGCTCTAGTAGGTAAAGTGCAGTGTTACTATGGTGGATGGTCTTACAACCTGTTCCAGTGCTGGCCTTGATAGACGATTACTGTAGCCTGGTGGTACCCATTGTTATCTGTGTGACAATGCTCAGTATTTCAGTATGGGAAAATGACTACACAGGGTTCAACTGGATCCCACCTTTATTATGCTACACTCTAATAAGCTTTCAAAAACTTAAGACTGCTCAGGACAGGTACAAAAGGACTTCCGGAAATAACTGTGTATCTAAATAATTAGCCTCAATGGGAAATTGGAACACAAAACCACATGGATCGGATGTATTCCTTTGTAATCAAATCTTCTTATTCACTGTTGAAATGGCACCCATTTCTCTCCTGACAGCCTATTTAATTTGCTTTGAATAAGTGAAGTATCAAAGGTACATTAAAAGCTACAACTATATCATACCTGCACGTTTTAGAAGGCCTGATTCTTTGATACTAATGTATGTCCTAAGTATTGACATGCAAATCTAGAAAAAGAGGAAAAAAAAATCCATAGTAAAATATCACCTCAGTTTATGACAAACAAAACAACTACCCACGAACATGATATCTTTAAGGAAATGAGCTTTATGTTGCTTCTATTTAACCCAAATGTACTGATAAATGGTATACATGTATAAATGGGTTTGTAGGCAAAGGCACTGTCAAAAGCACAGCAAATCAAACAGAAAAATAATGCAGATGAAATATTTGGGAAAGGAGTTGCTGGGACCATAAACTGGATGCATGTGTGTATATACTCAGAACAAACAGAAAAATAATTTGAAAATACAGTTACTTTGGAATTAGTATAAATGTGTCAGACTGTAAACAGAGAAAGGGAAGCAAACAGTGAAAGTGAACACATGATAAAATAAAAATTACATGACTGTACCAAGTAAAAAAATTATCTAGAAATGAAGTTGGTAACCCTGATCATCACAAAGAATTACTCATAAGGACACAGAAGGAAAAAAACCTCAGAACCAACTTGATTTAGTGAATCACTTGTTTTAAAAAAAAAAATCCACACCTAGATATTTCAGTATGTTATTTGGTATCAGAACATTCTTGTCTTAACATCTAAAGCTGTCAGCTTCGTGACACTTACACTTTCTTCTCCATCTCTGCAGATGAAGAAATAAAGACTACCAAGATCAAATCTCAAAATTCCACGTTAGGAAAAAAAACGCCCGCCCTTTCAGATACCCATTGTCACTTTCTGGAACACTTATAGTTGTTCTGCAAAACAGTGTAAATGGGTCATATTTAGTACTATTTTGTGAAATGATGAAAACTGAAGAGTCAGAAAGAGCCCTAAATCAGTAGTCGTGGTATTACAGGGTTGAATTGGGTTAATTTTTTCATGGAATTTCAAAATTAGACAGGATCTACTCATGGAGTTACAAGGCAAATGAATTATCACCAAAGCAGAAGACTGTGGCCAAGACATCTTTCTTTTTTTTAAAACCATTACCCTGTCCAGACACTAAGACAAAGTACACAAAAACTGTACAAATAAGTATACTGTATATAAATAAAGCTTACTGGTTTTATTTTGAAACAGTGTCATAACTTTGTTAACTATTACCTTTCAGAAATTAATGTAATATCTTTGATCTTTAATATATATGCAGTGTCACTTGGCAATGGGTTTGTTTTGCAGAATCAAACCCTATAACCCAAAATGAGTTAACCCATTTAATCCAAATCTGCAACCCCAGGTGGCTGAGGGCATTTCCAAAACAAACTTTAGCACATGCTTACATTAGTTTGCTTTCTTTTGGAATCTGTGTTCCTCCTTCTTTGGACTGGCTCCCAAAACACAGCCAAGATTGCACCTGGACCTCTGACTGTTCCAAGTATTAGTGAAATTGGTTGGAAAATCCAATTGCAGTAGTATTTAAACACGTGACACATTACACTACATTCATAAAAGAAACTAAATGTGTTGTTCATTTACAGCTTCTAGGAGGCTTCAGTTCATTTAGTTGTTTCAGTTTTCAAAGGTATAACTGAACCTACAGCCCATGTAAAATCTCTACTTTTGAGTTAAACATAATGGATTTCAAATGAAGGTACACAAAAAAGGAAATTCCTGTTTTTAAATGGTAGTATAGATGACACTATTCTGTCATCTATCAGTTGGTTCCACAACTCATTTGAAGTGACAATTTAATAAAAACCTTAAGAAAGGACTGTGTATCTTATACAAGCAATTGACTGTCCAGTAAAACATCGTTGCGCTACAGTAACACAGAGGTGCTGAAATCAGAACAAGCACCAGAATCTATTAAATCCTTCAGCGTCTCCCAGCCAGTGTGCACTCCGATGTTCAGTAATGGGGAAACCCTCACGCTGCAGCTTTTTGCTCAGTGAGATCAAAACCATCATCTTTTTTACAGGAGATTACATTTACAAACCTTGGGGCATCTTTTGAGACACACACTCCAGGGTAAATGTGGTTGAAACTGACCAAAAGGTTCAAAAAAATTACATAAAGGCAGATAGAGACAGTAATAAAAGGACAGGGTAGCTTTAAGGCTCATTTGTTTAGGAAGCCAGGTTAAAAAACCCAACAAAACCCAACAGAAACACACCCAGAAGCCCTGAAGTTGTAAGGTGACATCAATGAAGACAGAAATCTTCCTATTTTACATCTTCCTATTTTACATCTCCAGTTAGAGACTTACAGGCTCAAGGAGAAAAGAGAGTGACAAGTCATAAAAAGTAAAAAATTCTTTAGTGGAGTCCTAAGAGATTAATGACTAAGGTGCATAAAGCTAAAATAAAATTAGACAGAGAAACGCAGTTTGCATAATGAAGGTAGAGAAGGGTCTGAAGAACACGTTTTCTGAGAAGCAGGTGAGAGAAGTGGGATTGTTAAGCCTGGATAGGAGGAAGCTGAAGCTGAAAAGAGGTTGTAGCATGGCAGATGTTGGTCTCTTCTCCCAAGTGATAGGATGAGAAGAAATAGCCTCAAGTTGTGCCAGGGGAGGTTTAGATTGGATAGCAGGAAAAATTTCTTCACTGAAAGAGTGGTGAAGCATTGGAACAGGTGCCCAGGGACGCAGTAGTCTCCATCCCTGGAGGTGTTCAAAATGTGTGTAGATGCAGCACTTTGGGACATGGTTTAGTAGGCACAGTGGTGTTGGACTGGACGAACTTAGATTTTTTTCCCAACCTTAATAATTCTGTCATCGTGTGTTTTCAAACCACTTACTTAACTATGCAATTGTTATCTGTGCTACAGCCTGAAGTATCACTCAAGCCAAATTGAATTTCCTGTAATTTCACTTCATGCCCACTCTGTCTTGCTCTTTCACTGTGCACCACTGAGAAAAGCCCAGCTTCATCCTCTTTACCTCTGCCCCCCATCAATAATGATACACATTGTTAAGGTCCTTCCCCTTTAAATACTTTGGGGAGTATTTAAAACACAGTCTTAACATTTTTGTTTACCTTGCCTAACACAAAAAAATATCTCAGTGTTTGAAATTAAAGGCATCTTTTAAGGACACCCCCCCCCAAACTGGTGACTTGTAGAACTCGCTGAGCTCAAGAACATGCTGATTTTCAAACCATACGATATTTTTATGAATTAAATCACTGCTGCGTTCTGTGATCAACCACAACTGCGAAGAGTGTTAAATCCTACTAAGTTCAGCCTTTAAGCATCAGCCTATTACTTAAGGAAAAGGAAGAAATATCCGTTATGGGGAAACATGTTTCTCTTAAAAAATTCTGGTAGCGATCATCACTGAAAACTCACTACTAAGCAAATGGCCTACCAATCTGCACAGTTCCTAAAGTGATTTAGTTCCCCGCTATTTTACTAGAAGATTTTGTTGCTGCTTTACCTGTCTTCCATTTATGTACTTTGGTGCCACCATGAGGTACTTGGCCTATTATAATTTTAAAATGACAGTTCTAAAAAATAAATACATACACAAACAAACCCCAAACTGTACTTCCAGCCGACCAAGAAAATTAGGCTTGGTTTGGTGGGCAGAACAGTAAGTGTGCTGGAGTGCTGCACAACACAAATGGAATGGATTTTTAATAGCTTTAGGCAATTAATTCTTTAATATGTCTGTACGTAGTGAAGCACTACAAACCATGATCATTCATACAAACTAGCTGAAATTTACTGATATTCACTACAGCCTGGCAAAGATATTTCACAACTGAGGAAAAAGAAAACGTCCCATACAAAATTACTGTCAAATTTATTTTTGAGCTGGCATATCAATTTTCAAAGGAAGCATTAGAAAGAAAACACCCCACCTCTTTTCTGAGACATGAAAAGAGAAAACATTAAGAGAATTAAAACCAAATTACACTGCTGCATTATAAAAATTCTGATACAGTATATTTAAGACATCAAGGAGATGGAGAAGCATCTTTAGATTCTACCTATTTGATTTCAGTATTTATGTCCAACAGGTTCACCACAAGTTGTTTTTTACATTTTGAATCTGTGCTTTCTTACATAGTGACACCAATGATAAAACTGTACTCATACCAATAAGATGGTAGATAACAAATAGATATTGTAAAAACTGATCAGGACAAGTTTAGGCATTCCTCTTTGTTTAGTTGTTTTAATGTTTTTGTTTGCTTACAATTTACTTACAGAGTCACCTAAGTCTTGGTTTCATACAGCCAATTCCAAAATCTCATTCATGACAGCACAATTAAGTTTGTCTTGCACAGTTCTTGGAGGTATTGCACTCATAGTTTCTTTGTTAAATGGTTTGAAAACACATCTACTTTACCCACCACTGGGCAAGTATTTTTGCTAGCAAATATTATGAGATTTGTTGCTCCATTTAAGGAGGTTACAGCATCTTTAAATAAATGTGTCCCTGCTGCACAAATCTTGCATGGAGTAATATACCATAGATGGATTTTGACTTTAAGATTACATACAAAGTCTGAGTTTGCTTACAGGTTTCCAATGCTTCAGACAGAATTGTCTCAGAATCTCCCCATTCTATTATTATATTTGTACAGCCTAATTTTTGCTCTTTTGCTGATGTCTGTTCTCTTAAGAAGTCTACTAGTGCAAAATTCTACCATTTTAAAATAAAATAACTTTAGAAGACCTTGAAAGGAAAAATTTCTGAACTTTTTCTTGATCCATCAATAATTTTTTAAATAATTTTTGATCCATAAACCACTGTTTTGATCAATAAATTTGATCTGTCAAATTTACTCCCTTTCCAAACGTAAGTGAACAAATGAGATGTTTTGCACTGAAAAATTGCTCACACTTACAATCTATTTATTTATTTAATAAATCTCTTTACCTTTTCATCCCCTTGTTCAGGAACATGCCAAAACCAACATTTTGCTCTTTCACACCCACGCAAAGTCGTGAAATAAAATCTGCAATATTTACGGGGCAATTCCATCATCTCGAGGATCTGCTGGACTGAATGAGAAGCCTAAAATAAAACAAAATAAAAACAAGCAGAAAAAACCCAACACATAGTTGTTTTTTTTTAAAGCAAACCTGCTCTTGTTTTTTGAATTTCAAAATATCTACAAATTATGAAAAAAAACCAAAACAAAATGCGATCTACAATTAAACCTTTGAAACAACCCTCATCCCTATACTCTATTTGCAGCATTTCAAAGCAGACCAAGATCAATCCCTTGTCATGTTGTTTTGGTGTCCTGACACAACAAAAATCTGTCTTGACGACCACAGACAGAGAACACAACAACTGCTAAATGAGACGGACAATGAGTAGGGAGGAGGGAGAAAGGTGACAAACTCCTGCATAGTTCTGGATAACAGTCTGAGAACTCTAGGGCATCAATTTCCTTTACCCTTTTGTAGTGCCCAGGATAATGGATAATGCAGTCTGTCTTAAATACGTGAAACCTTGTCTGCATTTCAGCTCCACAAAACAAGAAAGCAAAATGCATGATTTGATTTTGCTTAAGATGGAAATAAAAGTCCACAAAGCTGTCCCCTCCATACTGCTTTTGCTCTCAGAAATTGTATTTACTCAGTGATAACATCTTCAGAGGAGTAAAAACACAAACATACATAGACTCATAATTTCTGACTCTCTATATGTAGAATTGTCTGAATAACCTTAAAGTTAGTGCCAAAGGATCAGAAATCATTTAGCAACTCACAACTGCATTTTTTTCCATCTTCCACGTTTCAAAACCTCCACAATTTGGCAATGGACTTTTTCTTGAATATCTGTAATCTAAAAATCCAGATGAGCACAATAAATGGATCATGTAATATAATGAATCATACTGAAACCACTCTAATTTGTTTCATTTTCCCCCAGACCTAATAGTTCCTTCAAGTCACAGCAATGATTAATGAAAATTTGATGAATACAATCTAAAGGCAGTCTTTTCACTTATAGTTTTCTGTTAATTTTCCTAAGACTGAGACTTTACACAAACTTCAAGAATAAGCACATCTAAATTAAAAACTTCACTACTTTATCCAAGTTTTCTAAACTAATTTACAGAGATAAGAGAAGAAATGGAATACAAATATCCAAAAGTTTTAATTTTAAAAGGAGAAAAAAAACCCTCCCACACTTTATCAGTAATCTTTGCATTCTCACATCAGTAGCCATAAATTTAAACTATTTTTTCCAGGATTGAAATAAAATTTTTCATACTCATATGCTTCAAGCAGTGCAATATCAACCTTAAGCCCAATGTAAGTTACTGATTTCTTAACCATGAAACTCGGTTTTAGAACTTCAATTATTATTGATAAGAGTTTTCTTTCTCTTCAAAATGAGTAATGTTAATGGAAGATAAAAGTTTCAAATTTCAAAGTCCATATCTAAAGAGAAATAAGAGCTTTTTGAATGCCTTGCTTTCTAGGATTTCCATCCAGACCCTCTAAAGAATTGGGTATTCAAAAGGCAGAGTGCTCAGCCATTTCTGCCAAACAGCAATTACTAAACAGCGTCCAATAATGGTGGATGGTCTACTATGAACTTGCACTAGGTAAATGGTTTTTGATCTCCATGTCTTTCTAAACAGACACAGGATATGAAGGAGAAATATATGTAGAACAATTAAATATCTAAATGTTCCATACTGTCACAGCTGCATAACTTTGTGCAGTCATGGTGGGCAATTTGGTAAATGCGTGATTGGTTAAAATTTAGTAACAGAAACAAGACTGAGAAAACAGTCAACCACCAGCTGCAGAAAAATGCAGCTGGATGCAAACTGGGAACTTGAGCTCAGAACCCTTTCCTCCAGATTCCTGCCTTCCCCACATCACAGAGTTTCTGACCAGGTCCTCTCAGCAGTTTGTATTCTCCCTGCCATCTGTATGTCAAATTTGTAGAGGAGCAGGCACTAAAGGGAAACAGCCAATTCTGCCTGCACAGTTCTGTGTTTAAAAAAAAAAAAAAAAAGGCTCTTTTGCCCTCTCCTAACACAGAAACTCTTGGTTTGGCAACAGTTTCAAAGGATTTAAGGAGGAAGACTTAGGAGGACTCTTCAGATGGTGTAGACACTTTTAAGGCCAAAGACACGAGCAATTTCAAACTCCTGTAGTCTAGAGACATACTTCACAGCTGCTTTTTATAGCATCTGTTTCTCACACTTCCTGAAAATACTGCTAAACAACACAATGATAAAATTGTTCTGTGAGCTTAGACTGGCAGTATAATTTGAAGCTAAGCAAGAATCTCTGTCACTGAACTCAATTTGGGAAATCCATGTTTAGAAACATCCATGTTAACCAATAATTCTAAAAACATTAATTCTCAAAACAGCTTTTGCAAAGAAACAGAATGTAATATCTATCCATAAGTAATCAATTCCTGGTTTATTCTGTCTTGTATGCCAAATAAAACAATGCATTTATGTAAGGCTAAATGTCAGAACTGTCACGTGCGGAGAAAGAGAGAAGGAACTACAGTTCCATTATGTTATGATTTCTCTGGCAGCAGAGATACTTAAGAGGTACCTGTCCCAGGTGTGAAATATACCAGGTCAAAGTGAAGTGAAATCTAGTTAATTTCCTCGATCCAGTCTAGTGACTGCCCCATGAACATGTGAATTGGCGTAAACAAAGTTCTGACCTTCAGCAAGGTGGGCAAACACCTTAGCCAAGTTTTGCTGACAGAGAAACAAACAAGAAAATCTGCAGTCACGTTCTCTGACCACAAATAAAGGAAGAGTAACTTGCCACCAACATGGCTCAAATCCAACGAGTCAAAATACTAAGAATGCAGGCATTGCTGTACCATTAAAGTATCTGAGAACTGTAAATACTAAGACAGAACAACTGCAATTTGACTGTGCCAAATAGGCTTCTGCTTTAAAAAAAAAACCCCCCCCCCCCCCCCCCCCCCAACTCACTAACCTATCATATGAGAGCTCGCATTTTTGCTTCTATGTATGGAAACTAAAACAAATTCCAATCAATGCTTTCAGGAACTGAAGAAATTCCCTAAGATTTTATAGGTAAATAGAACACATGTAAAAATAAATTCTGGAGGGTTCACCAATACAGCATACGATACCATTTGTCCGGGGTTTCACCACTGTGGCTTCATTGAGGAAATTTACTTTTGGGGCTTGCGATGGCAATCCTGATAGTAATTCACAGGGCACAAGATCTTTGTATTTACAGTCACTGTTGAGTATTAAAAAACCAAAAATTTATTTAACCAAATTAAACAGGTGCTTCTTGCATATACTCAATGCCCAAAATGAGAGATTTAAGTGTATAAAAGATGAGAATTTCTTGAACAATTTACAGGACACTTAAAAACTTGCTGTAAATTTAAATAGCTATCAGTCCACAATTTTAGTTTCATTACTCTTATTCCCTGGTCCAATATGATTATGATTTTTGCTGAGATGATTCTGTTCTAAAGTGCAACTATTTGAAATTCAATAAGTAGAGAAGGTACCTGTGACCTATTGAATTTTTTTTTCCACTATGCTGACAGGAAGACTGAGATGATTTCTGTCATCTCAGAAGAAATAAATTTTTCAGTAGTAATATCTGCCAAATGTAGTAGAACTAGAAAAGTACACACCAAAGCTTTTGAAATTACATTTGAAGAGCGAACTGCTGTCCTTTCTAATAACTGACTGCACTCAGCAGAATTACGTGATTTCAAAGCAAACTCCAATTAAAGACTCTTCTGCCTTGACTATTACCAAACATGTACATTCCAGAAAATTAAACTACTAAAATGTGATTTTTTTCCAAAACAAGCTATAAATTTTGCTAGCAAAATACTTAAGCGAACTCTTATTTATGAGTAAAGCCACCGAAAAAAATAATCCCCTTTCATGAGACCTTTCTCTCCTCCCTCTTTCAGTTAAAAATCTATGTTCAGTACAAAGGACACCTCAGTCTGCTTGCCATTTGGAGACAGAAATAGACTCACTATCCCCTATGAGGGGCATAGTTTAGCTGTTTAACCCTTCTCACAGACAGGGTAATTAAAATATTTCCTAAATTGCAGGCTGGTTTTAATATAGTTTGAAATAAAAATGCTGTAGCAGAGAAGAATAAATTCTGTCTAATAAAGCCAAATTCTTCAATATCAATCTTTACTTTTATCCCGTCAATGTATTCTAGTGGTCTCCAAAGGAAAAACTCTGCAGATCTAGTTACTTAGAATTTTCAAATTACCATGTAAAATTTTATGCTTCCTTATGATGCCAAGCTCAGACATTAGGATTTTTGTACAGCTTGCCTTAAGGATAACAATCTCAGCTCTTTTTTTTTCTAGATATAAAAACCACACACAATTTTGCCCTATGTAGATTTACAATCAATTTCTTTTTTTAATTAACAACGTTGCTAAAAGCAGAATTTACTAAACAAGAACAGGAACTATATTTTCTTCCAGATGAATCTTTGCAATGGTAACATTTTTGAGTAAAAATAGAAAAACAGTTTGACTCCAAATGAAGGAATAAATGCCTCTTCTTTAACTGAAGAGTGTGCTGCGTTTTAGCTAAGGAAGTGAAGTAATGCAGTATCACTTGCACAAACATATTTTATCCAGCATAATCTACTTACTCTACAGCATAAAGAACTATTTATGCTACCAAGGTAAATGTACATGGGTATTCTACCAGAAGGAGGAGCTTGGAGCTCTCTAGTGGATTAATGAAAAGATGCAATATTCTCCATTTAGTGGACTTCTAGTACACTTCAGGTTTGTCACAGAAACGTGACTAGTGCTGGAAAAAAGCAATGCCCTCTTCTACGTTAGCTAAGGCTTCTTGATATTGTGAAAATCACTCTGAAGTAACTCTTCTAAATACTTATGTATTCCATCAGTTAAGTATACTTTTTCTATGAAGTCTTATTCTGCTTCATTTTTGGGCTGATGTTGAATGGAAGTTTCTTGGTGCGATACTTTCAAGTTGTATGTACAATAAACACTGTAAGTACAGCCTGAAGTCAGCAGAACAGTAAAGCACGTGCTTAACTCCACATGCCATGTTTTTAAGCGCCTTTTTCTACTGCTGCTCAAATATTTGTCAGCATGAATTTGAATAAGATCTTTCAATTCTTTCATCAGTTTAGAAAGGAGCAAGAGGCAGAAAAGAAAGCTGAAAGCTTTACTCATTTTTTTTGAAGTTCTAGTAAGCACCACTGTGGTTGGAAATGTAGATGTGCTGCACTCACACTGAGATGCCATCGTGAGACACTGGCATAAATTGGATATATCTTGTCACCAGCCAGAGGACAAATAACCTCTATTGTCCTGTCAGGCTATGACTATACTTCTCTCGTACTTTGCACAGTGGATTTATATTATTTCACATATTTTTCTTCATCATATAGTCAAAATAACTTAGAAAAACTGATTTATAATGCTGATGGTGTTGTAGTAAAAACATCATATTTCATTTGCACAGTAACTGGAGAACATCACAGGTTACAGGAAGGACACCATGTGTGTATATATGTGTACATATATACCTTTTTTCAGCTTCATCTGTTTTTTCTGGTTTAACATCGGGCATTCCACCTGCAAATCTCAACTGTGAAGATATTTAAAATAATCTTTCAGATACAGCAAAGCATTATTAAGCCAGTTACCCTTTACACTACAGAGATAAGACAGTAAGTGATTGTTGGAAGGTGTGATAATATAGTCTTCCCTGTAAAAACTGTAATTTGGATTGTAGAGTTACTCTTAAATGGACACACTGCCATTATCCTCTGTGATCTTTAACATCGTGATTTTTAATTGGAAAAAAGGTGACATGATTGTCTTCACTTCTCTTTGCTCCCACTGAGAATCCCAGCTATTTTCAGGCCCGATGCCCAATTTTAACTGCACCTGACAGATGTGTAGAAACCTACAAAAGACATTCCGTCAAGTTTAATGAAAATTTAAAGCTGTGTTGAGGAGAACTCTAAGGCTTTTGCTGAGCTGTGCACTATCGTGTATAGGTAAAAATATCCCCAAAGAGATGAAGAAAAGAGACAGGGGAGTGTGAGAATCTGAAAGGACTGATACACAACAAAGTCAGACATAAAAAACCCAACCCCCTCAAATCACCCCAAACAACAGAATACTTGCAACCAGTGTTCTGCCATTCCACTCCTCTCCCAGGTCTGCACAGCTAGTTTTCCACCCACATGCAGGAATAGGTTTAAGGCTGTAGCGTGTCTTCTGTGGCTTGAATTTGGTTAAGTTTGAGGGTTGGGTGAGATTAGTTGTACATATTTACTGTTGTCCAACACAGCGCAGAAAAGCAAACATCAGGACACTGATTTTATAAAGCCACAATACTACAAAGCAGCCAAACAAGGACTGATTTGGCAATACTGCAACAAGTACTACACCTCCAGTAACTTATGCTGTTTGACAGAGCCTTTCACCCTCTCTGAGAGGTCAGGGAATAAAATGGAACTGTTCACTTTGTGAATCAGATGTTGGCAGCCCAAATTCCACTTGCTGAAGGAAATGCTTCTACTCTTCTTTTAAATAATTATTTTGCTAGGGAAACTGATTGTCTCCTGTTACCTTATCAATTACTCACCAGTTTCTAGCCATGCAAATTTTACAGTTTAACTTATCCAATTAAAACCATTATCCACTTTTAAAGTAATGGAAAACAGTAGAAGCTATCAGCAGCTATGTCTGGGTTGCACCGAGATGTAAATTCCAATCCATTATCAAAGCAGTAAATAGTGTAAAACTTCAGCAAATCTTAAAAGACCTAGACTTATTATCTAGAGGTAGGAGGACAGATTGAGTAGAAAGGTCAGATAAAGTCAGTGAGCATGAAAATGGCTTAACATTCTCTCTGAACTGCCAGGAAGCCTGTATGTTAATTTAATGGCCCTTCTGCCCAAGTAATGAGCCTCAGAATGATCCTTCTATGAAGCATGATGGCTGTGCAGCTCCCCAGATTTTCAGCACCACCCCATCCTTCTCAGATTGTATGGTGAGAAGCATTTAACACCAACTTTTAAAACTAGGAATGTTAAGCAAAAATGTCACATACGTACAGTGCGTACACTCAGGTGATCACTGAAACAGTGATTTTCATACAAGTGGTAGTACAGAATTACTGTAACAACTGATATAACAATATCTTGTTTCATTTCAGATTTAAAGATGAATTATTATTGACAAAGTGAAAAAACAAGTTCTGCCAAGCAAAACTTACGCTGCCAACAGTACGGTAATCTATGAAACGCTTATACTCTTTTATCACAGGAAATGAAAAATTTCCTTGATAAAACAGCACTAGTAATTAACATTATCCAATTAAATGGACTAAACTACTTAGTAACAGAAAGCAGTACTTCTCAGTACCTTTTCATCCACGTCAAAACTCTTCAGTAGCTCATCTAATTCTTTTAGTTGCCTATCTTCAAGGAAGTTCTCAGTAACACCTCCCAAGGGACTGCTTTCTTTGGAGGAGTTGTGGGTTTTAATATCTTTAGCTGCAAATGTATAAACTCATTACTTTATGTGTTTACCACACTACGTGACAAAAAAGTTTTTATTTCCTAAATATTACAAAGCCTTAATACTAAAGGCGTTTAAGAATTCCTAGGACTTTCTAAATGTGAATTTTATACATAAAATTACTTCACCTTTAAAGACCAAACCATTTCAAATAAACATTAAACTCAATCTGCAACTAAAATTCTATCCAAGCTGTACATTCTGTAATAGTTCCGGTAGAACAGTACAACAGGTTTATTTATATAATATTGAATGCAATATTTTGGAAATCAATGCAGTTAAGCTTTGTTATTAAAACACAGCCAAATATATGTATGGTAATTTGCTAAGCAAATAAAGGCAGTCTTTGCTAGAGAAGGGGATAAGTTAATCGTAATGACATGAACCAAATATAGGTAGCTCTGAGAAACTCCAAATTCCTGTAATACAGTAAACTCAGTGACAATTCAGTATCAGGAAATTTCAGCACCTTTTACAGATACCACAGGAAATGAAGAGAACACCTGATTGCATCTTTCTGAAGGAGCTGTTTGTGTATAATAGAAGATCTCTGCATAGAAAAGACATTCACTATTTCATTGAATCATGTGAATGAATTTCAACTGCACTGCACTGTCCAGATACAGGAAGAAAGAATCAGATTATTATTGGAAAGGCTATTATCTGATAGGCACTGGTCTCTGTATAATCATCAGTACAAGACACATCTGCTTGAAGGCAATGTACGTAAGATTTCCACTTGAAGACAATGGATGTCACCCAGAATACTGTAATGATAGTATTTGTTGCCCTTCTTAGACTGTGAAACCACTGAGACAAGCAGCCATGACCTCACTACATAACACAACACCAAAGCAGTAATAGGTATTTCTAAATAAATACATAAATTGTCATTAATTACCAAAATCAAGCACCTTCCTTTTGTTCTGTACAAGTTTTTTCTTAAAAAGTCATATATCAAATGTAAGCTACCGTATACATAAGTGTGGTGCAATCCTAAGTTTCTCAGATCTGGGAAGCACCTACTTAAACCATTTTCTTTATTTTAAGCAACACAAAAAGACCCAAAGGCTTTTAGCCTCAAACTTCATTAGGACAAAGAGTCTAAAAAAATGCAGAAGTTATTAAACAGAACAGGACTTGCTCTCAGGTCTGGTTTCAATCATCTCAGTACTGCAGATGCCAGGGCACAGGCCCCTCTGTCTCTTCACTAAAAAGGCCTAACTATGTACTCCCTACACCTCCCCAGGATCTTGTGTCTATTTCTTGGTGTCTGAGCTCTTAAACCCTCATTATCTTTTATTTTGCCTTCTAATCACTGAAGCCTGAAACTTTTTCTCCCCCAAAAAGTCACTATTCACTCCTTTTTTTCCCAGGAGGCAACATCTGCCCAGATTCTTTCTACATGAGTGTAACGCATTCATACAATAAAACAGCACAAAAGGTACTGTCACAAACACTCCAAGTCTGCAGCAAAACCAATACATAATGGCAAAACACCAGATTAGCAGCAAGCTGACAAACTGACACCAGAAACAGAGACACTGAGAACCTTCAAAACCAGTCTAAGCGCACTCTGCCTTCTCCAGCATGTCAGTAATTGGCTTCTGTTTAAAGTCAAATTCCTGTTTCTCCAACCTAAAACAAACTTCCACAGCAGCCATATCCTTGCACAGTTAGTCCGTATGCAAGCTGTAGAAAACAAAACAAATCACATTCAAATGCTGCCTAGTTGTGGACTGTTCTGCTTAAAATGGGAAGAAAAAACATTAAGTCAGAAGTATCCTCTAAAAAAAATAAGCATCCTTAAAAAACACAACAATTTGTCAGAGGAATGGGCACAGCATCTACAAAACCCAAAAGTACAACCTGGGAAAAAAAAACCTATTATAAAATTCTGTCTGCTGATGAACACAAGACATCAGCCAAGAGGTATTATGAGTCAGACTCCAAAGCAGTATCACAGTACTCAGTACTTTACTATCACCTCATCAACTAACAGAACTCCTTGCCTAAAGTATCAGAGATGTCAAAAAAACCCACAACTGAAGCCCAACATTCTCCCCCCAGTACTACCAACAGACAAATACAATCGAGAAGCAGACACTCCCTCGAAGGCTTGGACTTGTACCATTTCAAAGGACATTCATTTTACATGCATTAGGAAACAAATCACTGTTACAAAAAAAAGGATATGACTCAACCGACAACTTCTCATTTTATGGGGAAAGTAGAAAGCTTAGGTTTTGCCACTGAACGTCTTTATGGTTACTTTCTTCCCTTGATTACGCATTCAGAAATCTTCAACCACTCTTACCTTTTAGCACTGAACCACAGGAATTTTCACTATTATTTGATATTCCAGATTGCTGTGCGGTAATATTCCTGTTTTGAAGAAAAAATGGATTTGAGAATTTGACCTTGCACAAACCCAGAATTATTCTAACCAGTTACGTAAAGTTCTCAGTAATACTTTTATAATAACTATGGACAGAAAACTTAGGTACACCACACTTGTTAATGCTCTCTTTTGGCTTTCCAATGTCCATCTCTACAGATACACACCTAAAGACGTTAAGTAAAACCAAGACATTTCAAATACCAAATTTTGTCAGTAAAAACTCACTATCTCATTTCACTTTTGCATAAAAGACTGAGAAGGGAAATCTTCTCTGTATAGTAAATTATTGAAATACTGTGCTAATGAGCAAATTAATCAGTTTATACAAAATGTGATTTTAAATAATTTATATTCAAGACAATTCGCATAACAATGACACTCAATGAGAGTAACAAAAATATTTGTTCATAGAAAGATACTTCACCTTATTTTAAAGCTAAGTTAGGAAAAAAAAGTACTTCTTCTTAGAAAACCTCAGAAGGTAAAAATACACATTAAAACACTATACATAAAGTTTATCAAACACCACCGTCACCATCGCAGACTTTGGAAGTGCATAGCTGGTCAATGACAGCAGGTATGTGTAACGACAGCAAGCTACCAAGTAAAATGGAACAACGAAAACGTGCAACAACCTAGTGGAAATGCAAAAGTTCCTCATGATACGTAACGTTGCACAATACCAACATTCAGGCACAGATAGCTAAGTGTATTCACGAGATACATTAAGAAGCAGTTTAATACAGCAAGTTCGCTGAGATGAGAAGGATTTTTATCAGAGGCAGACTCTCTGTAGGCTCATTTCCTCCCTCCCCCACGTCTTATGTGAAATTGAGTTTGAGTGATTTTGCCTACAACAACTGACTTCCTTTTCTGTAAAACAGCAGCGCAAACAGCTCCAGAAAACTGTCATCTTCATAAATATTGCTTAAAACTGAAAATAAATTTAACAGCATCAAGAGACTGAAATCTTCATGTTCACATCAAAAGTCACTTCCAAGTCTTTACCAGATTCTGCTAATTGTGTGGTGTGAAGTAGTTACAGAAGCACTTTGTAAGTTCTTGTAAAGAAAGTGCCTAAAAGTACTTGGCATTTGTTCACCAGCCTGCCAAACCTACAAGTGCTGACAGAACCAGAAGTCAACACATTTTAAAGATCTAGAAACAGAGACAGACTAGACCATGTCACATTGTGGCATGCTCACGCAGGCTGCTGCTGACAGAGTTTAAACAAATCACTCTTTACAGCACAAGTTACGCAAACCACAGTGTTCAGTTTGCTATTTTGCATATGAAAACTGGATTAAGAGTTTAGGCTTTTTATTCAAAAGGAAAACAGTAATACGCAGAAGTCTCCTAAGAGCAAGAATGGCTGCTGATGTGCTTTCAAAGGTACCCACTGAACCTACCAGTTCTGTTGGGATGAGAAGGCCTACTGGATGCCACTTAGAGTGAAGCATCTAGATTCCCTACACAAGAGGAAAAAACTACCTCAAGTGATTGATTAAAAAACTGCACTGTTGCAAGTCGCTTAGAGGCAGGCCATAGAAAATGGCAAACAGAAGCACATGCGAAAACTGTTTCAATGCCCCATTCAGACTGCGGGTCCAGAATCCTTTCCTGATGACTTGCAACTAATGCCTGGAAGTGACCAGCACCCACTCTTTATCTTCTTAAAATACCACCACCAGAGCAATAACCAGTCCTACTTATCCTAAAGGTCAGAGCATGCTAAATGAATCAAATCATTCAGGACATACACACACAGAGCCTCTTCTGAATCTTCCTGGTTTATAAGACAGGACCTTCTTCTTCTACCTAAACCTAACTGTTCAGAGACATCAGTTCCAGGCACACGCACAAGCACAATTACAGTAATTAGAAAACCTGAAGTGAGAGGCGTGTAGCAATGTCAGGTGCCTCTTTGGTTGCTGGGTGCTTTGCTACTTTGCTTAAAAGAAAAAGAAACAAGTCTTGTTTGATTTTTGGACCTCAGTCGCAGTTGTGACTACTCTCATTATCTGAAATTTGGAAGCCAAAATTTATTATCCTTGAATTTTCATGACTATAATCACCTCTCTGGCTTTTAAGGTCACAAACAGTCAAAGATGAAAAGTGTCACTGGCTAAACACATCTCGGTGTTTAAATTCAAACCTCAAACAAAATGGATCCACACTAGTAGTCACACATCCACAGTGGCTAATAGTTGCCTCTGAACACTTGTTAGTGAATCAAGCTGGTACATCCTCCACAGTCTCAGTTTGGTTTCACAATGAAACTTGAACAGCAGCTGTTCAGTTCGACAAGCTGATAGGTCTCTGATTTTTGTACTTGGAAGATCACCACAAATTAACACACCAATCCTTTCCTTTACAGTTACAATTTAAATGCTATTAAACTCTTAAGTAACACTCAACACATTTAAAAAGCCTTTTAACAACCCAGCTATGCTTTCAGAATAACTTGTTCACAGAAATCCAGTTCTTACTGCTCTGTACCAATGCCACACTAAAATACCACTACACAAGAAGTAACGTACTGCAGTGCATACCCATGTATACACACGCTACAACAGTTTCAGCAAAGATCCAGATTCTTTCTATTATCATCTGCCTGCTCTTACTGATCTGAAGGGAAATCATAACAAAACCTATGTATTGATACAGCTAAAGAGAACATTTAGCAACAACCACCATGTGCAGCCATTAAGTGCCTGCATTGCTCTTTTACTTAAAATCACCTAATTACATTCATCTAGAGTGCAACCACTATCGCTAACCAAATGTTAAACAAAGCGTGCATCTAAACCAATATTTATACAAGCTAGAGATGGTCTACAGTAGCACAGTTCTAACTTACTGTTCTACATGGACAGACTGAAGCGGCATTACAAACAATATCGCAACGAAGCAAAACTCAGCAAGCATAAAATAGAAGCCAGAAAAGAAAACACAGACAATACTCTTGACTATATCTAAAAAGGACACTAACAGAAAGAATATTTTATTTGAAAATATGTAGCAAGGTGTGAGTGTAACTCTACCAGCACAATCGCTTTTTTTTTGTTTGGACAAGTGAAGTCCCAGTTGTATCTAGTATGTACTAACAAAATGAAAACCAACAGTATGAGTTGGCCATAATCTGGTGTTATCTCGGAATCTCATAGGCTACCTGACACAGCTGTGGTAAGGTCTACTGCCTTATTTTAATATTCTCAAATTCTGTTCATTAATATATTCATGACTTACCAACTAACATTATTTAAAATAAGGATAACATAAAACCTCCCAGAAAGGACAGAGGAAGAAAACTACAGCACCCATCCCAATAAAAAAAAAAAATCTAAACTTTAGAGGAAAATCATGCACTATTTCTACTTAAGTTTTATGATTTTCTTCATAAGATGAAAAATTTAATTGTAAATCTCATTTATCCAAGGCGAGTGTCAAAGCTTAGAGAAAAAACAGACTAGACAGTTGACGTGTTCATCTATCTAATGGAGGACTACTACTTCTTCTACAGAAGTTTGTTTCTGCTTTAAACTTCTCCTCCCCCTTCAGTGACTTTTATTATCATCTAAAAACCAAGAAAACCCTTAATGCCTAATAATTTACACCAGGAACTTGCTGAATGAAGATGAAGGATGATAAACAAATGTAATGTGTTAGGCAAATTACAGATTTGAAAACTATTCATGTGTCTGGTACCAGGAGAATAGCAAGGAAGGAGAACAGCAGAATGGAATACTACTGTAGAGACAACCATTTATCCATGCAGATTCAGCACAAGAACAAACTACAACTAGAAAGCAAAAAATATTTCTAATATTATGCCACTTTACAACTAAAAAATTACCTTCAAAGCAATATCTACTATCTCAAATCATCAGATATTAAAATATATTAAGTTATTCATTAAGCATATTAACTAGCTTTGTTTATACTTCCACATTTTGCTTCACTTGACCTAAAGCAAATTCTTTAGGACTATGTTCTCCTTTGATTCAGTGTTTATCCTAGTTCTTATGAAGAACAAATTAAATTACTTGCATTCAGGATACTGCCATACCTCAATCAAATTTTGACAGTTAAAATCAACACAGAAATCAGTAAAATTCTGTAAGGAAGCCTGACTGCCACAACCAAAGTACAGTGATATGAGAACAAAGTACTTGGGACTACTATAATGAAAAAAAAAATGATATGCATACCTAAAAATATCATCTACTGAATCTCTATTTTCTGAGATAACAGGCTTAAGATCCTGCTTTTCTTCTTTAATGCAGACGTTGGTTAAGGATGCCTCCAGAGGACAATTTTCACAGCCTGCAACTGCAAGCTCCTCTTCATTACTGGTTCCAAAAAGGTCAGGGTCATCCTGAATCACATCAATGACAAGAACATCATCTTCGTAAGCCTCAAGATTATTTGGAAAATTTTGACTTTTCTCTTGTGAAAGAATCCCTTTTGAATTGCTATCATCTTTTATTTCTAATGTGACAGGGTGGTCAATTGCATTCCAAGAATCATCAGGAAAATCAGAGTTTAATACAAATTCAGTACCATGCACATCAAACACAGATGATTCTAGTTGTCCGTCAGGAAAAGCACATGGATATAAGGAAAAATATTCAGGGAATGCAGACATCTCATTTGAAAGGTTTTCACAGCCACCATGCTTGAAGTCCTTACTGTTGATCTCATTCTCTTTTTCTTTCATGGAAGCTGTAGGCTCTCCATCCCTCGCAACAGGAAGACGCTGCTGCTTGGAATTTACCAAAGAAGTTTCTTCACCTGTTTTCTGCCTTCTTGAAACAGTAGTGCTATCAAGAAGCTCTACTGGTGTACAGGTTTTTCTTTCAAATGAATGGACAGATTCCACTTTTCTGGATTCAGGTTTGTTTCGGCATAAAGGAATTTTGAATTTTGTCATGTTGCCAGTGTTCAACACTTTCATTAGCTTTAAATCAGAAAATTTCTGGTTCACTGCTGATGATTCATGGTTGAAGATTATTCTGTTTTTGTTACCTGTAGATGTACCATTCTGGACTGTCAGAGACCGGTTTCTTTTTGTGGAACGTCCTTTATTTTTATCTTTTTGTTTTGACTTAAAATTCAAGGTTGCTTTAACTTCTTGAGCATCATTATGGTTAAAAGCCACAGCACTTCTATACATATTGACTGGTGATTCCATATTTTCATTGTTCTCTCCAGAAGTCTCACAAACACCAACAGAAGAGGATTCTGGTGTTTCAAGTGAAGGCAGACATTCAGTATTTGGATCCATTATTTTATGTGTAGATTCTTTGTTAATTTCCACTGATGATGCATGCAAAGCCAACTGTCCCAAATTCCCAGTCACAGCACTGTTTCCTACAGTTTTAACACTGCTTTCATCAGAAGATTCCTTGAAGGCAGCCTTTGAAAGTCTGTTCCCTACTGAGATGGACTCACGATTTTTATGAACCCATTCAGAAGTCCTGGCACAAGATTCAAAAGGCCAAACATTTTTACCAGACATAGGTACTGTTCTTTGACAGGTAACCTGCTGCAATTTCTTATTAACTTTGGTCAATTTTTCATTTGACTTGCTTTTGTGACAACTGGAAACATCACAGACCTGAGCTGGCACTCTTGGGCTACCTGTGGCACCAGAATGATGCGCCACACTGTTTGAATCTTTTCCTTTTGCTCTTACAGAGAGCTTAGATGTCTTCTCAGAGCCGTCTTCAAATGCAAGTAATTTGGTACTATTCTTTCTCCAGACTGATTTATTTTGTGCTTCATGAGCATTTTTTCCTTCATGAAGATGCGATGTATGATTACATGACGCTGACAGATTGCTTTCTTTATGGTTCAGGTCTGAGATTGCAAAGGAGCTTGACATGGCAACTGCTGCTTCCGTTTGTAATTCACACTCACTACATTCATTATCTGTGTCTGCGAAAACACTCTGCACTGCTGACTTCTCTCTGATATTCACGTTATTTGGAGTTTCTTCTTTATCAAACACTAAACCATCTTTCATGGACGATGTCTCATTTTGCATTCTACTAGTGCTGCAATTCATATCACTCTGTTCTACAGAACCATCAGGAAACATATGCTTTCTTTTACCCTGGGCTACATGGAAGAATCTACTTAAACTGCAGCTGCTGGTAGTTCCACTAGCTGAAGACTTTACAAATGTATTGATGTAACTACAGGCCTCTAACCTCACAAACGGATTCTTTTCTGTTGCACAGAGCAAGACATTACAATGGTTCAGGGCATTTTTGCAATGTTCAGCATCACATTGTGCAGATACATTTCTCACTTTTTCATCGGCAGTCACATTGAAGCACTCGATTTGATCAGCTCTGGGTTCCCTCTTCTTATACAGCACATCAGACCTTTCTGCTACAGGATGGCACGGAAAGGTCTTGCTTTGAGTTTCACCTAGAGTAGTAACTGCAGGAAATTTATAGTCAAGTTCTTTTTCCTTGGAATCTTCTGAACTGTTTTGATTTGTCCTAAGCTTCTCCACAGCCTGTGTACTGGAATCTTGCTCAATTGCTTTACATTTTTCCTCTGCTGATTAAAAAACGAAGAAGTGTAGTTAAAGAATACACTAAAGGAAAAAAGACTACTCTATTGCAATATTTTATGAAGAGAACAAAAAACATTTAAGGCTACTAAAGAACATGACACTGTATAAAGCTAAAATATTAATGTGCCATAAAGACACTGGAAGTTGTATATTTAAAACACAATTGGAAACCAAATTAAAGCAAGTTTGGCAAGAAAAGGCAGATGCTGTTTGCACACTTGGCCTTACTATCTTTTGTTTACACAGCAGATTCTCTGTAATAGGAAAGCTTGTTCATAAGAATATAATAATTTATTTCAGATATACAGTCCAGCCAAATGTATCTGACTGTGCAAGAAAATCCAGGAAAACTGCAAGACCCGTATCTTTACAAAGTACTACTTTTTATTTTAAGCAAATACAGATTATGTAAAAAAATGTACATCTGAAAATTATGTCTGGAGAACGCACTCAAGCGTGTACTAAGTAGAAAGGTGAGGTTTTTGGATCTTAAGTTTTCAAAGTAAGTAAGATACAATTTAGTATCTCAGTTTTCCAGAATAAAGTTTCTGGATAAAATATTTAATAATAAAAAAACTACAGCAAATATTTGTCATTGAATAGTAATATACTTTGATAGTAATAAGAATGTCTTTTAAACACTTGTCCTGAAAAAAATAAAGACTTCTAAAAAATCCTTTCAAAATTATTCATGTGATACAACACTCTCTTAAAAGAGTAATCTTTCCTTCTACACATTTAAGGATTTGCAGAGAGTAGCAACTAAAAAGCAAAAAGTTCTGAAAACATAACCCACCATCCTATAAAGGTAAGCACTAAAACAAGACAGCATTATACACATTCAAAAACAATAAAATCAGATAAATGAAGAATTGAGTTTTGCTGGAACTGGAACTACCACCTCGTTGCCGCTAGTGCCTGACATTCTGTGCATAAATGAACTGACTGCTTTTGACAGAAAAAAAAAAAAAAAAAAAAAGAAAATTTCTTACTCGGGGTCTGTTCCAGTCAATACTTTTGGGGAGTGGGAGGAGGATGGAGTATCTGGTCTCCTTTGTGCTAAATGACTGCTTTTCCCCTTCAAGAAAAGACTTTCCTCTTCCTAAAAGTCCGTTTTCTTCTAAGGCTGGTGTTTACAGTACTGTAAAGCAGACCCTAGCTCCTGTCTGTACACTTCTTGAACTAAGTCAGCAGCCACACACCAAGAGTCAGTTTGCGACATGGTACAGGCCATTCTTTCCTGCCCCAAGACTTTGTCCCACAGAGATACATGTACAAACGAATAATTATTTCCTATTTTTTAACTTTTTAATGGGGTCTCACTGCAGCACCCATCCCTTGTACTCAGAGCCCAAATTCTGCACCTGTACTTCTACAACAGGGCAGAAGTGCTTACCACTCCCCCTCGGGCTGTCTGCTCCTTTCTGAGGGTTTGAGCTCTGTTGCTTTCCTTTAACGCAATGCTTATGCATATTTCTTCTGGCTGTTCGTTGGTTTTGGCCACTGAGACCCTGCAGCTGCTGTGACACTGCTGTGTTTCTGTGTCTCTTCCTCAGACTGACAGCTCCTTTCTCGGACTCTGGATACTGTGCATGCAGTTCTAGAAATAAAATAAAATAAAATAAAATAAAATAAAATAAAATAAAATAAAATAAAATAAAATAAAATAAAATAAAATAAAATAAAATAACAAAGATCCCATCTCTCTGGGACTTTGTAGTTTTGTCTTCATCAAAGATACCCCACCTTTCTTGCTTAAGTATCACTTTCCTTTCTTCTGTGGCCCTGTCTTTCTTGCTCCAATTAAAGAACCCCCACATCCAGCTTCTCTAGTGTATCAACTTCTTCCTGAGATTTTGGTTCAGAAAAGGATTCCTGAGACCCTAAATTATTCTTACGATATGGGATTTGCATCTTCAGTATCATTATGGAGACAGTGCTTTTCATTTCTATACTACATGCACCCCTGTCTGGCAGACAGGAAATGCCATGTTTCTCCATGCTCTCAATTTCCTCCACCGAGGATGGCATTTGGAATTTCATTTCCATAAAGGAAAGCATGCCTTTTTTTCCTGAGCTCCCTGAACTCTCCTCCTGAAAACCTGAGAGGTTCGCTCCTTCCAAACTGTGTTTGTTCCTTTCAATCCCAGCTGAGAATTTATTTTGCAAAGTAGTTCCTAACAGCTGTCAGTCTTGTCAGTCTTGTCCTGTCTCTTTCCTTACAGTCTCTTCCCAGTATACTGCTGCAGCCATGATTGCTCCCTCCCAATCTTCACATAAAGCAGTGTCTCAAATTGGCAGAACTACACCCTTTTTGCCTCTGGCCGCCCTCCTACACTGTATCCCCTTCCTTTTTTTAAGTGGGCATCTCTGGCTACTCTCACCTTGTTCCTTCTGCATGAGCACTGGAGGAGCAAATTGCTCACAGGGAACACTGGAGAGCGTGGCAGGTTGCAGACAGAAAGATAAAGGCTGCTCAGGCTTTCTCTTCCGTGCCAGATGAGGACTCCGCTTGACTCCCACCTTCTTCCCTGGCTTGTGTCCTACCCCTGCATCCAGAGAGCTTGGGCTGGTGACCCTCCTGTCAGCCGACTCCACCTCACTGCCAGTTACCACGTTCCTTGACCTTAACTGCGGCATCATAAGAGCCTGGAGACAAGAGAAAAATACACAAAAACCACCCAGCAATGTATGTTTAACAGCATTCCAGATAGCCCAGCACCCAAGGTGGGCAGAGATGCAACCAGGATGGGAGCACAACCTCCCTCACTTTACTGCCTCATAGGTCATCCCGTGGGAGCCCAGCCTGACAGAAAGCCCAAGTTGCCTGTGGAAAGACTAGGTGGAAAGCCTAGGATGCCAGTGGAAAGCTTAGGATGCCTGTGTACATCCCAGTTTGCCTGTGGACAGCCCAGGACGCCAGCAGAAAGCCTAGATTGTCTGTGGAAAGCCTAGGTAGCCTGCGGAAAGCCAAGGTGGAAAGCCTAGGATGCCAGTGGAAAGCTTAGGATGCCTGTGCAAATCCCAGGTCGCCTGTGGACAGCCCATGACGCTTGAGGAAAGCCTAGATTGCCTGTGGAAAGCGTAGGATGCCTGTGGAAAGCCATGGTGGATAGCCCAGGATGCCTACGGAAAAACCCAGGTTGCCTGTGGAAATCCCTGGATACCTGTGGAAAGCCCAGGGCCACCAGGGAACCCCCGGTGCAGCCCCTCACCTCAGAGGCGGGAGGAGGACGAAGCCGCCCCGCGCCTTCCCCACCTCAAAGGCCCCCTTTCCCTTTTCTTCCCCTTTTCTTTCCCTTTTCTTCCCCTTTTCTTTCCCTTTTCTTCCCCTTTTCTTTCCCTTTTCTTTCCCCCTTCCTCTTTCCCCTTTCCCTCTCCCTTCCCTTTCCTCTCCCTGTTCCCCCTCTCCCCCCGGACCCCTCTCCCCACCCCGGTCACCGCTCCGGCCCGTCCAGGCACCAGCCGGGGCTGCCGCTCGCCACGCTCCGCGGGGAGGGCCGGGGGGAGGCGGGGGGGGGGGGGCGAACCGGGGCGGGGGAGTGGGGGGCGCCCGCAGCCACGTGGCGGGGGGAGGGGAAGCGCCAGACGACGGCTCGTAGGGGAACGACGTGATGTGGGCTGGGGGGCGGGTTAGAGGTCGTAGAATGACAGCGTGCGGTGGAAGAGGCCTTCAAGCTCAGGCAGTTCGTGCCGTGGCCTGGCTCCTGGCTGCACGTGCACGCTGTGTGAATGCCTGCGAGCATCTGCTGCGAATGGGATGGATCGAAATGGAGTAAATTCCTGTTCCCGCTTTTAATTGTTGTGAAAAGTGGCCTTTTGCCACAAATTGTTGTGAAAGTTTGGAAGCTGCTCCCGCCCCTGGCGTTTTAGGCAAAGAATGGTCTTACCGTTATTTGACTCGCTGGGAAGAGAAGGAGAAGGGAGTCGTGGAATCATGGAATGGTTTGGGTTGGAAGGGACATTAAAGATTGTCCAGTTACAACCCCCCTGCCATGGGCAGCGGCACCTCCCACCACACCAGACTGGTCAAAGCCCCATTCAACCTGTCCTTGAGCACTTCCATGGATGGGGCATCCACAGCTTCCCTGGGAAACCTTTGCCAGTGTTTTGCCACCCTCATTGTGAAGAATTTCTTCTTATGTCTAATCTAAATCTTCCCCCTTTGAATTTAAAGCCATTCCCCCTCATCCTGTCACTCCATGCCCTTGTAAAATGTCGTTCCCCAGCTTTCGTGTAGCTCCTTCAGGTACTGGAAGCTGCTCTAAGGTCCTCCTGGACCCTTGTCTTCTTCAGGATGAACAACCCCAACTCTCTTAGCCTGTTCTCACAGCAGAGGTACTCCAGCCCTGGAATCAATTTCGTGGCCCTTCTCTGGCCCCGTTGCAACAGTTCCATATCCTTCTTATGCTGGGGATTCCAGAACTGGATGTAGTGCTTCAGGTGGGGTGTCAGGAGAGCGGAGCAGAGAATCACCTCCCTGGACTCCCTCGCTGCTCTTGTCCTCTTGTCAACGGTGCTGCCTTCATGGCAGAATCCCCCCAGCCTCAGGCAGGGCTGAGCACAGGGGTGGCAGGCGTTGCTCCTTGGAGCAGTGGTTTCTTGGTTTAGTGCAAGGAGGCTTCATGCTGCTCCTGCTGCCCAAAGCCACGTGCCAAGGTGCAGCGCACTGTGTGGTACAGCCAAGCTCTGCAAAGGAAGCACCGAATGTCAGCAAAAGGTTCAACTTGCCCAGAGCTGAGGGGCTGGATAGAGACCCCCACCCCCAGCCTGCCCAGATCACCGGTTTTCTCAGATGCTTCATCCACTTCAGTGAAGCTGTGTTGTCTCCTTTGTCCACAGCACTTCAGAGCTCTCCGAAACTGAGAGGCAGCATGCTTGTTCCATAACCAGAGCTTACGTAAACCCAGTATTTCAAATAACACTGTTTCTCAGGACAGGAGTTAAATAGAAAATAGCTCTAATAGTTAGGTTATATGACAGACGTCAGCCAAAGTTGGTGTTTGAGCTTCAGATGTGGTAATGGTTTCAACACAAATGGAGGACACTAAAGCCTCAGGACCTGTTGTGGTTTAATCTCAGCTGGTAATTGAAGACCGTGTGTCTACTTGCTCCTACTTCCCACTTGCTGGGATGGGGAGGAGAAGAGGGAAAAAAAAAGGTAAACTCTTGGGTTGAGATAAGGACGGTTTAATAGCGCAGCAAAGGAAAAGAGCAATAATAAAAGAATATACAAAACAAGTGATGCAGAATGTACTCATCACCCTGTGGCTGATGCCCATCCTGTCCCCAAGCAACAATCTTGCCCCTGGCCAACTCTCCACCTCAGTTTATATGCTGATTGATGTTATATGCAATGGAATATCCCTTTGGCCAGTTTAGGGCAGCTGGCCTGGCTATGGTCCCTCCCAGCTTCTTGCAGAGTTCTGTGCAGGCTGAGCACGGGAAGCTGAAAAGTCCTTGGCTTAGTATAAACACTGCTCAGCCATAACTAAAAACATCAGTCTGTTATTAACGTTATTCTCATATTAAATCCAAAACATAGCACTATATCAGCTAGTAGGGAGAAAAATAACTCTGTCCCAGCCAAAACCTGGACAGGCCCATTCAGTGCATGTTAACGTGAACACATAGAAATTAGCTTATAAAAACAAAGTTGTACAAAGATTGAATCTAAATGGAGAATGCTATGAAACTCAGAAATGATTAAACTTAATAAGGTGATACTCTAATGTCGAGAATGCAATCAACAAAATTGTATATGGTTGACAAAACTACTGACAAGTGGTCTCTTTCTGTTTGCAGGTGGTCTTGGAAGAGTGAAGTGCTGTATTCATTTCACCCTGACTTGGTGCTTGGCAATGTTCACATTTCATGCGTCCTAGTTTCAGATCTGTGCAGAGAAGTAAAGCTTCTTGTGTCACTACTTTCTAGAATTGCAGTGCTGTGGATATAGAGAGTAATTGCAGAGTACAGGTATATTTCACCAGCTGATGTTGGCTCACTGTGTGACTTCAGCTCATGTTGCTCACTTTATCTCTGTTTCTCCATCTATAAGTGGAGATAATACATCGCTGTCAAAAAAAGACAGAAGGCTGGATTGTTAGCAAAAGCTCTCTATAGATGAGGAAAGAACAGGCAGGCTAGGAATCTAACTTTCGTTGGCTTATCATCTTAGGTTGCACATACATGCTTAAGTGCTATGAAAAGTCATCGAGTGACTAAGTAAAGCTAATCAAAGCAGAAAATACAGATTTCTTAAGCACTTTCTCCACTGGCTCAGTACTGTGCTTCAGGTCCTTGGGACAGAAAAGACCTAATAAATGGGAGTTAACTGCACAGCATTTATCATTGTCAGTGTTCTGCAAGGCTAGTATTACATAAAACATTCAGCTCTGGCAAAATTTAACCTTCTCCAGTTCAAACATAACCTTCTGCAGTGTGTAACGTAGTCTTTTAAGTTTGATAGGAAGGCAAGAAAGGAAAAGATGTGCTGAAAAGCAGTAGTAAAAGAATGATGTATGAATTTTCTTACTGCTCTCCAGTATAATTTTTAAGATTTGACTGTTTAGTCAGTTATTTACAGTGATAAGAACTCTACTCTGACCAGATTTTTATGAAATGAATAAAAAAATGTACTTGAAATGAATGCTAGTTAAAGACATTCTTCGTAAGAGCCCTTTGAAAAAAGAAGTAGAGCCTCAGAAAGGACATTTTGAAGCAGCTGTGAATTATGTTAAAAAACAGGTTGCTTTCAGTTTACAATGCTGCTAAAAAGAGGTAGTATAAATGTTGGCTTGCAAAGTGGATCAATTTAACCATCTTTTAAAAATACTTGAAGGATGACAGAATTTTAATACGTAGACATATTTAAAGAAATTCTGTGTCAAGTGTTTAGTAAAATTGAACATTATTACAGTGGAAATAACATTAAAAAATTGTATCAACAGCTTAGGGGGAAAAATTAGTTATTTTCACATTCCAACAACATTTGATTTAGTAATAATACAAGGAAGTGTTTAAACTTTATTTTAAAATTCTGTCTTGTTTCACTTGGGTTTTGTAAACTCTTTATCTCAATGCCATACCTGAATTTTTGCTGGCCTGTTGCTTTGTTTCACCTGGTTCTTATTGATC
The DNA here is from genome assembly GCF_017976375.1 of Cuculus canorus. Taxonomy (NCBI): domain Eukaryota; kingdom Metazoa; phylum Chordata; class Aves; order Cuculiformes; family Cuculidae; genus Cuculus; species Cuculus canorus. The sequence continues at coordinate 118,297,651 of NC_071402.1, forward strand.
CTAGACACTTAAACACAGTAATAGAAACATGAGGTGCCAAGTCTCTGAAAGCAAAAGGGGAATCCTTGTGCCTAAATCCATTTTTTCCCAGAATAGCCAGTACGCTCAGAGACACCTGGAAATTTCCAGGAGGGAAAAGGAACTTTTGTGACTACATTTATGTAAAGTCCATGAAATTATTACTTATTTCTGCTCTCAGAGGAGTAAGTGTGTGCACTTAACCCCCCAACTAGTTTACATTACAGGTATGGAGAAACTGTGGCTGCAAATCTAACAATACATTTGAGTAAGCTTCCAAAAGGTTATAGAGGATTGAAATTTATAATCACACAAACCAGCTACATAGGTGAGCAAATCATATGCATTTTTTACTAGGCTGTATTTTAGACTTTGCTGATACACTTACCTATCAACAGGAATTAAGTCATCTTTTTTTAGCTAGGGAGCTGAAAAGAATTAACTTGAAATTTAATTGGGTTTTCTTGTGAGGCAATGTGAAAAATGTCCCCGTGGGCCACTTCTTTTTGCACTGCTTACATCTTCATGCTTGGCTGAGGGATAGATTTGTTATCTCCAGCAAACCTTAGTGGAGTTTGGCTGTGCTGTAATAACTGAGACTGAGCTCTGAAGAATATGCATGGTCTCTTAAATTCTTAAGACTTGCCAAATGAATCCCTTAAGTGTTACAACTAAAATGAAGCAGACAAGAGTCCATTATGACCAAGGATATATAACCACAAGGATTTATTTGTTAGCGGTTCTGACCTATTGGTTTTGCCAAAGTAGCATCCAAAGATAGTAAACACAGATATGATTTTTTTGCTTCTTTACCCCCTGCCTTCCATTCAAAAACATAGGTGGTTTCAAAATAGGTGTATTGCTAATCTGTTGAACTAAGGGGTTTTGTCTCAAGCTATTCATGTATATCCCTCTAAAACTGGCGCTTTTTCCCATTCCCAGACCATTAACGCAGGAACTGCCTAACAAAGAGCCCTTGTTAGGCTTGAGGTATAGTGTACAACCTGGACTCACGTCCTCAGTAGCTCCACTGTGTAGATGTTGGTCCAGTTTATAATAACAGCTGTTTGTCTGCTTATCTACCCTGACACTATGAACTTTGTTAGTCGGAGGACATGCTTAGAAACCAATGGACATGCTTGGAAACCAAAAAGCATGTCACTGGCGTTATTAGAAATAAATATAATAGCAATACAACAGCTAGTAATTGATGCCCAAATGGTGTTGAGAGCAGAGGTACCTCAGTAATCTGTTTTGCGAAGTAGCTGAGTGATTACACTCCATGACATCATGATGGTAGACCAAGTGAATCCAGTGAGTAGCTGAATATTGCGACCTTTATTTTGGTGGCTGTTTTTATTATAGAGCTGTACAGGGTAGATTAAAGTAACTTTGTTTTCCACCAGTTTAAAATGAGGCATTAGAGGAAAAAGGACAGCTGGCATATTTCAGAATGAACCATCTGGCATTTTTTGGTAGATCCTCTGATTCCTAATTTATTACTGAATTGTGACAGCATGAAAATCAAAATTATTGATTGTGTGGAATCAGTGTTTCCCTCTGGCACATTTTGTGCTCCTTCAGCTTCTGTCAAAGAATAGGCAGAGGAGGGATGAGGACCTCTCACACTGAGCTTTGCACAGCTTGAAAGTAATCTACACCATTTGCCGTTTTTTGGTAATGATGCGGTTTGACATTTATTCTAGAAGACCAGCTTTCCAGATGATCACATCTGATCTGAACCTTACACGAAATGACAGTAACTGGTTTTAAGGTTCCATGAGGGAACTCCTGTGTTAGGCTTGTATTTTTGTTCCCTTTCATTTACAGCTTTTTTAAAAACTTCCACTACTAGGAGTTTAAGAAATAAACTAACTAGCTAGCTGAATTTGAGATTAAAAAAATACAGATGCAGTAGAGGAATCAGTGAGTCAAATAGGAGAATACACATTCAGTCTTTATTTATTTTGAAATTCTCTAAATAAAGCGTATCTTTTGCTTTAACTGGATGTTACATAACCATGTACCTACCACTAAATCTGTCATTAGAATCAGCTTCTTTTAGTGGCTGAATGGAAAAGATGTTGGACTTAGGAGGGAAGGATCTGCACACAAGCAAGTATGTGCCACCTCCATCTCACCACCAAATAGGATTACAAAATGTGATTTCTAAATGAGAAAATTATAAAAGAAGGAAAAAGAGGAAATGGAAGTTCAGTAAATCAAAGCTAGGAAAGGCATAGAATTAGAAAAGGTAGGGATGGGGTAAGGTATAGACAGAATGTAGTAAATCAGTAGATAAACAGGAAGAACGGTGCTAGACATAAATCAGACAGAAAAACAAAGGCATATTGCTTCAGAAAATCATTCTTGAAAAAAGAAAGCAGAAATGCAGACAATACATGGTAATGGGGAACATCTCTGTGGTTCAGGCTGACTGAAGATACCGTGGAGGACCATCAGCAGTGCTCCAGGGAAAAGTAAAGAGAGCCTTGAACTTCGAGTGTTGACAGTGGTCAATTGCAAACTAGAACTCAAATCTGAAAGCTAATTAATCTGTTGGGCATTGAGCAGTGTCTGGCTCCTACGTTCAATTTCTTGTACTATGGTCACCTATTAAGGCCTTACATCTCTGTCTGCTTAATAGTGTCAAAGTGGCTGACACACAAAGTGTGGAGCCTCAGAATAACTTGCTGTGTCTTTTCTTCCTTGGCTGATTCATTCATAAGCATCAGATCATTCCACACACCCCCAATGCATTATATAGTTTGTATATACAGTTTGTATATATAGTTTTGAACTTGAGGAATATATTTGCAGTTACCGTATATTTTCAGAACTTAAATGTAAGTTTTATAGAGCTGCAGATCTAGGAAATGGTTGTGGCTTACCTCCTTTTTTCTTTGTGACAGTATTACACTTCAGCAATACAATTACCTTTTACAGCTGATGGAACATAATTTCAGCCGTGCTAACTGCATTGAGCAAAGGACTGAGTATAAAGCTTGCCCTAACCGAACCAGCACACAAATCATTTAAAAACATATTCTGACTTTACCACTGAACGTTTTCCCACTGGCACATCCCAGGTAATCTATGGGAAGAGTTGCATGGAAGTTGACATCATTTCTTCACATGCACAACAAATTGCTAGGTAGGAAGGGGGAGAGCACACCAGAGATTTATCTGCTTTTGCATTCATACTTCTGCTTACTTCTTCATATGTAATTAATTATGCTATTTGAAAACAACAGAAAATGATCTTCAGATAAACTAGGCACATATTAGGTGCTGTAGTGAGGGTATGAAGAAAAATTCATTGATGCTAGGTTAAAGCAAGGCACCTATTCAGCAGGGAGTTGGTGCCAGCATAAAATTTTCAGTTAATATGGGCATCACTTACATGTCTTCATACTTTGATGAGTTGAGTGGCTGGGTCGTAACCTCTATGTGGAATCTTAGGTATTTGTATTCTGCAGATGAGAAGACAGGTTCATTTAAAATCTAAATACTCCTTGCCTGTATGCTCTGCTGCTTAACCAGCACTTGGGGATGGATAATTTCCTTTTCATCTCTTCACCAAGATAAATATGTTTCTAATCGGTAAATCAATTGTTGATGTGTTTGTGATGGCCCAGGTTCCACACTGTGTCAAATGCAAGTGTGTCCACTGTTCTGCTTAGCTGTCATCCGGTGGGTCAAATTGAGAATGTAAGTAATTATGGAAAGTGTTATTTCTAGAGTCATCATCCCGCAAACAGCAACTCAGAGAGCTGATCAGATTGCCTCTATACCTGCCAGGTGTAGAGAAATGTGTGATTAATGAAGAAAATTAATTTTTCGTTGTTAAAGGAGGAGTTATTTGCTGGACAGCCCTTCAGCCTTGCCGCTTTCTAGAGCAAGTCCTTTGCCTCTAAATAAAGAAAAACTCCTTTAATAATAGAATACGACAGCTCTGAAATCCCATTATGAATCATGACTCCACTGTAGGCTTTCTGCATACTATTACTATTACTATTACTATTACTATTACTATTACTATTACTATTACATTGGTAGAATCCTGAAGTGAGAAATTATATTTCTGGTGCCCAGGTTCAGTCAGCTGAGGATGGTTGAAAGAGCCATCCAAAGTGCCAGTTTCATGAAGACATTCTGAGCAGAGATGCATTAAAGACTTTTATTCATGATGATAATTATAACTTATTTCACTGCTTATTTGGCATGTTGCTAAACTTGAGAATTGAAGGGCTTTGCATTAATCATTTGATTGTGATGATGGAGTGAGAAGCGAGTTTACACACTTGCACAATGTAGGGTACAGAAGTCAAGAAGAGTAGAACTTATCTGATATTTCTGTATCTATGCAGAAGTGCCTTCCTCGCACGTCAGGGGCCTCTCTTTCAAAAGCTTACTCACCTGTAATAAGGCTGGCAAGAAGTGATAATGCTCAATTAATAGCAATGTCATTGTCACCATTCAACAGACAAGTCAGAGCAGCAAGGCAGTCTCTTTATTTCTTGGCTGCAGTGATGGTGTTACACTTGCTGTTTGCATGTCTGTTTACGTTAGTCATTCCTTCTTGACCTCTAAGTAAGTATCAAATATTGGGGGATTGCATCTAAATTTGACTGGGATGGGATAAAGACCACAGAGCTATTAAGTTCCTGCATATTTAACAGAGAGCGACATCCACGTAGATGAGAAATCATCCATGGAAAAAAAGGTTCACCCTTTATTAAGTATCAGAGAATCCACAGAGAAAAGAGACATCAGATACCAGGTCTTCTTGTCCCATTCCTTACAGTGCTACTGGTTATGAGCTCTTGAACAGGATTTAAGGCAGGACTTCCTATCAATGGACATCTTGCTTATAAGAAGACTTGCTGGAGAGGAGAGAGCTTCCATGAGAATTACACTTGCTAGCAGTGCTTTATGACCAGAAGGCCCTAAATGCTGTTCTTGAGCGTTTCCTAAAGTTGGGGCACACATGCTAGTAGCTGCAAAGTGGTATTAATCCATATGTGGATTAATATTTCGATTAATATTAATCCATATGTGAACTAATATGTTTCCATACATGATGCATCTGAATGATTTTTCAGGACTGTTCAAATAAATGAGCCTTTTCCTTGGTTCATGTGAATTTACAGCAAAATAATTTAAATGCATAGTTTATGTTGTGTAGTAAAACTATATATAAATGTAAATAAACAATGTTTACGTTAAAATGTAGAAGTTGTTCTTGTAAATATGCAAATTATTTTTTATATTTGCAGCATATGTTTGAGTTTCCTATTCTGTTTTGAACCTTACAAAAAGGCAGGTAATAGTTGGTATTCACTTGGTCTGCTCAGGAGTCTGAAAAGAGACAGGTGAAATCGGTCAGTTGGCTTATGTGGGCTAAGAGTGATGCCTCTAGTGATTCAGATGATCAGGGCTAGGCAAATGCTAATGTACTTGGTACCTTGTCTTCTCCCTACCATCCTGTAACGTTTACATTTCATCTTCAGGTAGCAGTTTGTTGCTTAAATCTACATTGTAGTCTTCTGAGAGTGGGAAGGTGGGGGTGTTATCTTGTCTTTCCCAACCACTGAGGAAATTCAAAGAGGTAATCACAGACAAATAGTTATTCCTAATCAGGCATCTGATTGGCTATTATTAACTAGCACGTTTAATTTTGTGTAGTTACAGACTTCTGTGAATCAATTTGTTTCCTTCCTTTATAAGCTGTATTTGTTAAAACTGAAAGATTAATTAACAAATTGCTGCCTTGTTAAAACAGTTGGGCACTATGTACAGCATTTGTTTATGATGTTGCTCTTCCAGAGACCTGTTTTCTGCTACCCTTGTCCTCCTCTTGTCTTTGCATATATAAATGTTTCAGTTGGAGTGAGATGGGGAGGGGGTTATTGTAAACAGTTTAGGTGCTGCAGTGAGTCCGTAGGTTTGCTTCGGAATTTGTTGGTGTAGCTGGACGTACTGCATTGCCAAGAAGGGTCACGTAGAGCTCTGCAGTGGGGTTTTTGGTATTGCTTAAATGCAGAGAGATATAATGAGACGGTCCCCAAGAAACTGCTGCCTGATCTCTTGGTAAGACAGCTTTGCACTCCAGTATGCCCTTTTGTTCCCAGGAGTCCTCAGCAAGGAATACTAGGCAGAGACTATATTTCAGTTGGATTCAAATGGATATTATTAGGAGGACAAAGCCCAACACAGGTGTTGCTAAAACGTAAACATGAGGCGGGACCCACCAGTGCCTGTTTCTGGCAGGCACAGCCTTCCAGTGCTAGCCTGGTAGCTGCTAGGAAGCTCTGTTTTCACTTCTGCACAGCACTGGCCTTGGGCTTTGAAGCCTTAGCCGATGTTTTAACTGAGACTCTTAATTTTGAATGACTGCCCACATTCCTGACATTTAACCACATTTTTCTCTCAATAAAATGATGTGAAGATTTAAAAATGGCCTGAAAGCTGACCGGCCAACAATTTCCCTGACACCTATGTCTACGTGAGTAGGTGATAAGGGCATAGAATCATAGAATCATTATGGTTAGAAGGGACCTCTAAAATCATCAAGTCCAGCTGTCAGCCCAACACCGCTGTACCTACTAAACCATGTCCCGAAATGCCATGTCTACACACTTTTTTGAGTGCTTCCAGGGATGGACACCACTTCCCTGGGCAGCCTGTTCCAATGCTTCACCACTCTTTCAGTAAAGAAACTTCTCCCTAATATCCAATCTGAACCTCCACTGATGCCACTTCAGGCCATACTCTGCTGTGAATGAAACTAGTATTTGTGCAACAAATCCCTCCATGCTGGGACCGATACACTTGAACCTTTAACCAGGGTTTTGTATTTGTTGTTGTCTTTCAGAGTGACAGCCAACCTCCTTGATCAGCACCTGCTGGCCGTGTGAGCTGAAGTTTGTGCTCTGCCACCAAGGCCAGGCTTGACGCATGTCCAAACCTCTGCATTTTGGGAGAAGAAGAAAAAAGAGAAGGAGGAGACTTTGGAGAGAGAAATACTGGCATGCTCTGTGAGGAGACTGCCGTTTCTTTTCCCTCCTCTGCCTGCTGCTCCATGCATGAAGGCTTCAAGCTATATAGTATGAATTAGTACATAGCCTGTGTGATATAAAAGCTAACTCCAACAGCATGCCTTATTAGTTGGGTGGAGATTCAGAGATACTGTTCTGATGAGGAATCATATGCATTGCAGTAGTGTTCACTAGAATGCACAACTTACACGTTTTTATTATCCCCTCTCATATAGCCTGTCATCCTTTGGGGAGATTTGCCTTTTAAACTGGAGACTTTTTGATCAGGGACCATTACTCTGGGTGTCTTTAACTTACATAGTGAAGCAGCAGCTGGTGGAGGCTGCAAGTTGCTGCCATGCTCTGTGCACGTGAGATAACGTTTGCAGGAGCAACAGAATGAAAAAATGTATCATATATGGACTGTAAATATTGACTAATTGATTTAGCACTTGAAAAATATTTGGGGCTTGTGGATTTGTCTACTAAAACTGTAAATAGCTACTGCTGGCAGTCTCCAGCTGGATTCAGAGAATGCTGTTGGTCACAGCGCCCTTCCCTCCTGTTCATTTTTTGTTACCAAAAGTAGTTGGAGAAAAGATGTAATCAGGAATGTCATTCAGATTATTCAAACTATAGTACTCCTTATGTTAAAATATACCTTTTGGAACGTGAAATCATTTTTATGAAGAGGAAATTAAACTATGTTGAATTGAAGTGCCAGAGGTGGTTGTAATTAGGTATTTATACAGATTTATATGTCCAATTTTCCCTGCTATTTTATGAAAATCTCATGATAGATATTGTTTTCCAGAATCATAAAATGTTTTAGGAGAAATATAGATTGTGACTAGTAGATTGGCTTTTCCAGTAGTAAATGGCTGCTCTTCTTGCTAATACCATCATGGCACAGCAGCATAGTGAATTTGTAAGGCTTAGACAAATAGTGATGAAAACCTAGTAATATTTTGATAAGTTAATAGAAAGAAAGCATTTATTTGAAAAACATAATGGACTGCCCTTTCTTGATTGTTAATCTATGGTGATATTCTCAGTGAATATCTGAAAGTCTTTCTCACTGAAAGTCTTTCTCACTGAAAGTCTGAACACGCAAGCAGATTTGCCTATGCTAACTCAGTCCACTGGGACTACCAATGAGAGTGGAAAATGTTTCTGTAACAAACTAGATGAATTGGCTCTCCTAAGTGCATCTGGTCTCTAAATCTCTGATATATACCTTGAACCACTTTATGGCATGCACAACTGAACTAGGTAGCACTTGATCCCACAAAATAACACAATCGATGCTGTACTCAGTAGCTTAGCTCTCTCACCTAGCACCATCTTCTGTTGGACTAACCCTTGCCTTTTCTGCCTCACTTTTGAATGTCTAAAACCAGCCCCTTCCTAAGGGTTGAACACCCAAATACATTGCTTAGCCCAGGAAGCCCTGCCTCAGGTTCCTGGCTTCATTTTGGCATCACTAGCCCAGACTCTTGAAAATGCCTGTCCACGAAATTAGCCTGCAGAAATTAGGGGCTGACAATTAATTAATTATTATTAATTAAGAAATTATCATTAATTAAGAAATTAGGTAGCTGCCAATTGCTCAAGTAACAAGCTGATTAACTTGGAGTGATTAATCTCTTCATCTTCACTGAAAACAAAGGGGAAGAACCGGAGAAGTGGAATTTTTCAGGCTGTCTCTTGTTCAGGAAGATGGAGTGGCCATAAATGTTACTGCTGGTAGATTTGTCTGAAGTGTGTGTGTTCCCAGCAGACAGTGCGACATTAGTGGCCACGAGCAAGAGATGTGCCTAGGATTGCTCCTTGTCCTGGTGCTGGCTCTTGTCCAGCACTTTGTGATATGCAACTTGAGATGCCACATCTATTAAGGGAAAGGGATTCTGAGGGCACTGGAAATAGCCCTCATGCAGTGCTGAGTGGTGGGTTTACACATATACATAGGTGCTACAAAATCTGAATTTCTCCTTGTGTTTTGTTACATTTGTGCTTATTTGTGATATTGGCTCTATATTGTATTGCCTCAAATTTTGCATAGTTGTATAAATATAAAGCATACTTCTGGGGCTAGAAATGCCATGCACCCTTGTTTTGTTAGTTATCTTAGATGGGCCAGGACAGTGCTCCTCTTCCGTTCTTAATTAAAGAATTACTGAGCTTTTTGATAAAAAAAAAACCCAACCATCTTTGGATCACCTTATACTTTACTATTTGGGAGTAACTTGGGGAGCTTGACCTAGTGGGACGTGTCTGCCCATGGCAGGGTGGTTGGAACTAGGTGATCTTTAAGGTCCCTTCCAACTCAGACTATTCTATGAGTCTATGAGTCTATGATTCTATGAGTCTATGATTCTGTGGTTCTGTGACTTGTAAATATGAAAAGCACTTGGCAGTTAGGGAAGAAAAACTGCAATTTTTACATTTGTTTTATAAAATCACATTTTTGCTCTTGTAATCACAAGGACTATGCTCAGGAATTGATGCTAAAAATGTTCGCTGTGCTCTGGCTTGTGTTTCTCAAACAGAAAGATGCTGTCAATAGTCAGAAACAGTTTTGCTGATGTCCTCATGCCTTATGGAGAACCTGTTGCGTGTCTCCCATGCGGTGTCTAATAGGGGGTCAAAGTTCCTGAGACACGGGGAAGGGACCCTGTAAAGTGACCTCATGGCTGATAAGACCAGTCCTAGCACTAGTAATTTTTTCATACTAAATTCTTCCCACAGAATTTCTCTAATAATCTCTAATAAGAAGGCAAACTTTTTAGGGCAGCTTTTTGTCCTGAGCATATTTTGTGCCTTGTCTAGATGCATTTTATAGAGCTTAAATGCTGTATTGTAAGTATGTGGGAGAAATGCAAAGTATATGCAAAATGCTATGGATTACTGTGTGCTTTGAAATACCACCTGATTTTCAAAGACTTCATTACAAAGGTTATAGTAACAGTATATTAGAACCCTTAACGTTATTTAGTAGGGAATTTTTAACCCTGGAGTCAAAAGACCTGATTATCAATGTTGAGTGCAATCAAGTAGAATGAACATGTAAGAAATCTTCACAAGCAACATAACAAAGCATCTCAATGTTGTTTTCCTTGCAAGGCCACAGCCTTTTCATCGTGTTAACTGCACAGATATAGTGAGGCTTGCAGTATTTTCTTCCTTGCTTTTGTGATTATCACTAAGCAACTGGCCCCTTGCTGTTTCTCTGTTCAGAACTGCTTGAAAGAGATTTGCATCATTTCGAACTTTTTCTTTTTTAGAAACTGTACCGCAAATTAATGGACTAAAAGGAAAGTGCCTTAGATGAGTGACATTGCTTTGTTGAAGAATTATGGACTACATTATCTTCTGCAGCCCTCTGTGGAGAAAACACAAAAAGTCTCCGCAGCCCCCACAGCATCCTACTACTGTTGAAGTCTTGTAGCTTTGGAGAAGGTGAATTCTGGAGGTGCCTACAAACAATACATGAAACGTATGTTCTTGCACATAAATAGCCCATTTCAGAAGCTGAGCAAATCTTAATGCAATTCAGACAGTTTGCTACACTGCAAGCACGAAATTCAAGATATTTCTGTGCAGACATCTGATTTATATAACCTGTTTATATAACCCCTCTGAAGACCTAACCTGCTGCAGAAATGCTTTCTCTGTGGCTTCTTGTAAGTCATTTCCTGGGATAGAGAAGCCCTTTATAATTAGAGAGGTTGAACTGGGCTGGCACATAACAAATATATCTTTTGGGCCCATCTCCAATACATGTTGCTGACATTGGAATATCACATCTTAGCTACTTCAGAAGTAATTTTCAGAGGTACATCTACGTATTCGTTCTAAATGCTGGGTCTAAAAATGCATTTAACAGGAAGTGTGTGCCCATACACTAGCTCTATCCCATGCTTACTGAATCTGCTTAAAAAGAGTGGTAGCTCTTTCCAGAGGTGCTAAACTCTTAAAAACCACGTCATAGATTGTATATGATGTCATCAGAGTAAAGCATATTGTTAGCCTCAATTTAGTATCAACAAAGAGAGACGTGAGAAAAGAATGTCCTGGAGATTTTCCAGTGCGGACTTCATCCCTTTTTATTCGACCATGAAATGAAGAGACATCTTTGACGTTACCACAGTTTCTGATACAGAAAGCACTGAGATGCTTTGCAGTAAAGAAAGAAGATGCAAAAAATGGTGTGCAACCTTGTCATTAGGAAATCACATACACGTGTTGTTTATAAAATGGCCGTTGCTGACATGAGTTACTTGGTTGGTTCCTGGTTGAAGCTGACCACCTTCACTGTCAAATATCTTCAGGGAACAAAGTAATATTGAGTCACTCTCAGCTCCTCCTTTTTTTGTGCTTTCATCCACTTGTGAATGTCCTGGAAATATAGGTTGGTGTATTGCAAAAGTCCATATTTTTAATTCAGGTTTTAATTCCATAACCAATCAGGACTTTCAGTTCGTCTTCACTGCAGACCTTTGTTAGTAAACGGTAGGAAATTACCTGAGAAACTCCATGAGAAACTCCACTGATTGATACAGATGATTACGACGAGTTAATGGCTGGCTCAAGATACCCTTCCTATGATTAAAGTTTCACAGATGCTGATGACACAGTTATGGGACAGTGCTTTCCTTTGAGGTTAGATGTCTTTCATTAATGATCAGTTTTACAACCTCTGATATTGGATGATTCATTTGAAGAAACCTCATTTTTTTTCCGTGCAAATAAGAGCCATTTTGTTCTCTCTGTTGAGAGAGTATGGAAAGGAGATTGTACCATCTTGCAAAGATGATACGAAAAATCCCATTTCTGGACTACAAGTGTATTAGGGAATGTCATTCCCACACTCCACAGAGACACCAGGGAAAGCGTGCTCCTGCCCCAGACAATCGAACCTTTAATCGTAAGGCTAATGATGATTTATTGCAGCCTACAATGTGTTTTATTCTCCCTGGCGCTTCCTCAGAACAGCCAGGCCTCCCCTTTCCCTCTTGCTGTTCCTGTGCATGACAGATGCAATGGACTAAGGTAGCTGCACTCATGCCTGGAGTCGCAAAACTTCCCCTTACAGCAGCGCAGCAAGCTACCATTTATTTTTAATTGCTCCCCACCGTGTAGGCCAATTAAGGATGAAGCCAGCAGGGCAAGGATCACTGGCAAAGCCTTTGAAGGGAGCAGACCCAGCATTTGCTGCGCCGGAAGGCTGCCATTCACACATTTGTGCAAGAATGCAAACAATTGGGCTCACTCAGTGGGATCAAGTGCTATCTAGTTCAGTCTGAATCACTTTCTAGTGCAGATGGCAGTGAGAGTGGCAGCACCACTGAACATTATCCCCGGGGTTAGAAACTTTCCAAATGAGATTTACATTCGTGACCCTCCCCATTTCAGCAGGAAACACCTGCTAAAGCAGCTTTAGGAAATGCCTCTCATTAGCAGCTTCTGTTTGAGCTCAGGTTTTTGTAGCCATTGGAGTTCAGCAGGCTTAAGAACTTGATCTTTTGATAATATGAAAGGGAAAATATTAGAGGACAGGAGGTACCAGCTCCGTTTTTTGCTCATGTTTCCTGCTAACTTAATTATTCTTTTAAAATCCTCATTTGACACATTTATTTTCCTAGCTTTTGAACCATCCAGAGAAGAGAATTGCTGAGTATCCTGAACAGCTTGGTCATTTCCAGTGAATCCTGGATAAAGGGCTTCCTGTGTAGGCTGGAATTAGCAATCAAATATTTTAGATGCTTTGGGAAAGGACTGAGTCTGCAAATTTAGTAAGGAGTGTTGTGAGTGGTCTGTGCTTTCCTGCTTCTATGGAAGAGAGCTGACATTTATGTCCAGTTTCACTCAGAACTGGGAGATGGCAGTGTACAGAAAACCAAAAAGGACTGTGGAAAATTAAGAAACCAAAATGGAGTTAACACAGTTTTATCCCGAGAAAAGTTTTGCACGTATTCCTTCCACCATGGGTTGCTGTTCCTTGTGGTGGACTTGTACAGACTGCTGGTTGTAGCTCACACGTTGGTATTGTCTGCTCAATGTTAGGGACACCCAGATGCCTGGCTCAGGAGATGTCTCCTGATGTCTAAATGCACATCATGCAGGTAAACTTTATCCAAAATAAGCTCAAGTTCTGGCTTTGTTCTTCTGTGCATTTTAGGAGGAACTTGCTGGTGTTTCTGTGAGCTAGTCTGCCAGGGAAGCCTCCCAGTTACACACTGGACAGAGTGATGAAAGTAGCTGGTGTGGGCAGTCTCTCTGGTTAGTGACACCACCCTGATCTGCACATCTCAGTGATTCCACTTCCACAGTTTTAAACATTTTTTTAAAAAAATACGTTTAATTTGTCTATCTGTCAGTTTTTGCAGAGAGGAAGACTCTATTTGAGAAACTGTAGATTATGAACTTTTGTGACTCTCTAAAAAGTTGTGCCCACGGGCGACTTTTCTAAACATGGACATTCTCAAAGAATGCTCATTAAACCTCTTGCCTGGGCATTTGTTCAGTCAGCTGTGTGGGGAAGCCACCTATGTCTGAAAGAGACTATGTCAGGTTTTTAAACGCTATTCTTCATGCAGCAGCAATGCAAAATGATGCAGCTGAATCAAGACTGCATTTCCAGTGTGTGTAGGCAGGTTTATTTTCACATGTATGCAATGCAGCCTCGTTTCGCGTGTTATAGAAGACAGATGCTCTCTGGCTTGTCTGTAAATCGGATCTTTCCTGCAGGAACTCCTGCAAACATCTGTGAGGCAGAAGGTCAGTGTGGATAGACTTATTCCCAGGGGCTGCCCACCTCCCCTGGACCCCACCATCCATCTCCCTTCTCCCTCTTGTGCTCCCTGAGCTGCACCACCAGAACAGTAACAGTGTCCTAGCCAGCAGAAAATAGGAGGAATTTCCTGACACAGGCTGAGCCCCAGGAGCGCCTGCTCCCTGAGTTGCTCAAGGAAACATTGGTGCTGTAGATAAGAGGAGAGCTGACATGCCTCTAGGGCTAAAAAGAAATGGAATTTCAGGGGTTACTTTTGTTCTGGTTCTAGTTTAGCACTTGCTGTGTGGCTGCTTTTTAAAATTTCCCTGCGTGCAGACTTCTGGGGATACTGTGGCTTTCTGTGCCGCATGAAGTCATTGTGAGGACCAGTTACTGATGATTGTTAAAGCAAGCCAACTATTAACGTTACTAAGGGTACTTTTTTTGTTAGATTAAATATATTTCAGCATCAATGTAAAATTGCAATTAAATTTCATTCTTTCTGTTACCAAGAAAAGCACTGTTATTTTATGAAATGTTCGCATCTCTGATGGGTGTAACTTTGTCCTCAGTTTTAAGAAGCTAATAACTCTATATACAACATGTATAAAACAAATTCCTACATTTGTTTGTTTTTTTTTCCTTTAGATACCTGTAACATTACTGTATCATAAACATGGAAAATCTCAAACAGAATTTTCTGGAAAGAAATGTAACTCTTTAAAGCCATGTAAATAATATCTGAGACATGCTTCTATCATGAAAGCTTGTGCTGTCCTGATAATGGAATAAGACAGTGCCTGTGTATAATTTAATCTGGCATTCGGTGATTGTACAGCACAGTGATATACAGTCTTCAGATTTCAGAGCCTGGATTCAGTACTGGATGCAAAATTGTTTTCAGCATGGTGAGAATTGTAGCAAGGAAGAGACAAAGCTGTTCAGTGTTAGACAAGGGTTTATCTCTCTGTTTGCCAGTAGTGTATGTTTTGTAAGTTAGGATATAACTGAGTATCTATTTATATGGCTGTTATAGAAATATATATGTGTGTATGTTTGGAATATATTTTTTCAACAGCAAGCTGGATGTGCATTCCTGTATGTAGTTAATCATTTTACTATGATGCTTCTATCATGAAAGCTCAACAACTGTTTCACAACCCCCCCCAATATTGCTATCATTTGCCTTGTTTTCCTCTTGATGGAAAAATTCTTGGTGCATCAATATATCAAAAGCAATTTTATATACTAAAACAGGAGGTTATCATATCAGTCTAAACCAAAAACATTAGATAAAAGGAAACTGTTAACTTATATTCATGAGCACCTATCAGCTTTTAATAAGACAGCATCAAATTCAGACCAAATATCAACTATGTTATCTTAGGCTGGAGATTTGACTTGTCTTATTTGCTTCCCATGTTTCTGCAGTCAGGAAGTTTTTGAAAGAAAACTTTTGTTCTGCTTTTTTACTGACATGAGAACCACATTTCAGTCAAGAGTGGCTGGATTTACAATTGCTGTAGTAGCTTAGGTATTTTTAGTAAGAGAAAAAAGCTTGTGTCTGTGGTCTAGAAAGTGCTCTGCTGCTTCTCCATAGCCTGAAAATGTGTTAGAGCAGCTGAAACGAGAAGGTGGAAGAGTCGGCCCTACCATGACTGCCCATGCTGCTAAAACAGCATGCAGAAAACATACCAGGCACTGGAGGCATTAAGTACTGCATCCATAGCAATTGAGTCACTGTTTACTAGGGAGGGAGGAGTACCGGCAGGGTCTGGCAGGGAGAGAGAATAAGCAAACTGCAGCAAAGCAGGTGCAGATGGAAAGAAGAAGCAAATTTTGGAAATGTGTGATGGGAAGAAAAGATGAAATTGTGAGCTGAGACCTTGAGGACCTGGGTTTAGCTCTCGCTTTGACTTGGGCTCCCTGTGTCCCCTGAGTAAAACTTCAGTATGTCTGTCTTTCAGTCACACTTGGGCACCTGAAAAGCAGCAGTGTATCTGCACGCAATACCAAACGGATGAGGAGTTACGTTTAGTTACAAATACAACTCAAGATGTCTCTCAAGACCACCTCTACATATGATCATCATATAGAAAGGCTTTTGGTCTACCCACTCCAAACACCTTAGTGTAGTTCTTTTTTAGGCATATTGTCCTGAGAATTTCTCTGACAGGGTTCTGGCCAGTTCAAACCTCTACCACCTTTTCCAGAAGCTGTTCGTTGCTTTCGAAAGAGAGGTTTGTCCCTCTATGGCACAAATATTTGCCTTTCACTTTTCATCTGATTTCAGTTTGTGGTCAACAGCTACTATTCAAGAAATGTATGTTTTCTGTTGCTAGAGGAATTGCATTTCTTTTCCCTATTGACATCTATCACAGGAGCAAATATTTTCCTGACACCGTACATCAGTTATGAAGCTGCAAAACCAGCACTGCAAAGGAGCTAGCACCAACCTAAACCTGCATTAACTCAAACATCCAGAGAAGTGCTCTTCTACCTCTGTTTTGAATACATATTGAGGGGAGAAAGCACAAAACTGGAATTAGTGCATCACAATGAATATCTGGAATAGCACAAATGATGATGTGTGTTTCCAAGGGGAATAGGACACCTAAAGCTCTGGTTTGCTTGAGATGTATTCATCTTTCATGGTCATACTAAGAAAAAGTTGTACAGGCCATGGGCTCACACCAATGGTGTGCTGCAAAAACAGTCCTATAAGGCTTTTTTTGTCTGTGTGTTTCAAATTCCCGTTTTTGTCAAGTAAACACTAAAATTACAAATGTCCTCTCAAAAATCATTATGCCTAAAATGTTAGTAAAAATTACTTTCTTACTAAAATTATGGTGCACTTTATTCTCCTAGTGCAGCCTAGTGTCTGTTTTATTAGCCCAAATTTGCATTTGATGAAACCGCGTGCCACGGATTTTGTCACCAATTATCATTCTTTTCAAGGGAAGATGTTTGTGATTTGGGCTGAAATATACTAATTACTGAAAACCATCGGCACGTGAAGAGCTCAGTTTTTCAGCCTACTCCCCATACCACCAAAAGCGGTGAATGTGAAATACCACCTGTCAAGCACTTGCAGGAGATTCGGTACACATTCTGTGGCGTCCCGTGGAGTAAGAGAAATGTGAGAAATAAAGTGCTGGAGGATGCAAATTGACTCCACGATTTGTACCCAGAGCAGCCCGTCAGCGTGGTGTGGCAGGGATTCCTTAGCTGAGGTAGGAAAGGCAGCATCTCGGTGAGCTGCTGAGCTCAGTAATGCTTCTCATGCCGAAGGGGGAAAATGTTTACATGGGGATTTTTTCTGTTTCTTTAAAAATCTATACTTGCAAACCAGCAACTTACACACAAGAATAACACTGAGGATTATTTGGAAAGTGCTTTAAAAAGATTGCAAGAGAAGGGGACTGCTGATTGTTCACAGCAATGCGAAGCTGTTGCTGCCTATTCATTTCTTTCATCCTAAATACCCAGTCACAGTTTAATTCCTAGATGTTCTCTGTGCCCTTTCGTTTATAATCAGCCTAATTTGTCTTCAGCTGCAAGCAAGTGAACCAAGATTCATTTAGTTAAGCAAGCTAAGCAAAAACATTCTTTGCTCACAGATGGGTATGCCAGCCGATATCTTAAGATAAATGAAGAGAATTTTGTTTTCTTTTCTTAGCTACTGTAAGGAGTTCTACGAACAGAAGAATAACAAAACAAATTCCGTCCTTCCATGTTTTTAATTAGTTAAACAGGGAAAGAGTAATGGATCTCATCCTGGAATCTGGAATTCTAATTTGCAATATTGGACGTTGTTTTGACTTCAACTGGCACTTTTAACAAATAGACTTTTCACTAGAGGTTTTCAGAAAGACCGCTTGTAATATTAGATGAGAGGTACTTAATTAATGTAGGAAAGTGCCAACAAACTATCAGCCAGCTCTGACTTGTCTTGGATTTGAAATAAAAAGTATTTGCTCTATGCTGCCTGCCTAGCAATTAGCATTAAATGTGTGTGGATTTAGGCCAATACTTGATGAAAAAGGGGCCAGCTCACAAGTGTCACCCATGTTGTCTTGCTTTAAGCTGATAGTATGGTGAATGAATCAAACAAACTGCAAACATTAAATCTGGCTGACCCCAGGGCAACTGAGGGAAAGCAGAGATTGGCTATGACCGCCTTATCCTCGTGCCCTGAGGGCACAAGTCAATAGCCAAATCTGCCTGTCACACCTCTCTCCCAAATAGCTAGGAGATCTGCAAAATAGCTTGAATAGGACATCACATTGTCAGAACAGAGTATACACAGAGGAAGGTGCTGAAAATGGAAAACTTTTTAATTCCAGCTATCATGTTGAATAGTTAGCATGACTTGCTACTATGAGGACTGTTCAATCCTTTTTGAGATATATCCTTCCTTCTGACAAGATGCAGGTGAAAGCAGATGGAGAAAGCAGAAAAGTGCACTTTCGCAGGCTTTGGCATTTTCTTGGTAGAGGAGCAAAGTTCAGGACAAATTGCAAGTGTCTCAGCCCCGCATCTCTTTGTTGTACTCTCACAGAGTCAGGAAAAAACTGAGCATGAATAACTTGCTGCTCATCTCCATCTTCCTAGGAGAAATTCAAGGGAAGATGTGTTCTCTTCTGCCCTCTGGCACTCAGGGGACAGTGAACCCCTCGAACTCGGGCTGAGGAGAAAAGAGGCACAGTTTTCTCTACAGCCGATGGAGGAGACTTGGCAGAGAGGGAGTTAGTTTAGGAAAGAGGTGGATAAAACTCCTCAAGACTACATAGGGAACCCAAAGATTTTTAAAATTGCAGAAATCCTGCCAGCCCTTGGTTAATGGATTTTTGTTATTAGAAGGCAAGGTGACTGCCTTGGGACAGGAAGCTGGATCCCCTTTTTCTGTCTCCCACTTCCTATTGTCATGAACCACCACCATGAAGGTCCACTCGCTGATTTCCCACCTGTGTGCACCTAACAGGCAGCAGGCTGACAGCTCCCATGAACCTACAACGTACACCAGAGGTAAAAAAATCTATTAATTCCCCAGCCTAAGGTCTCATTTCATGGTAATTATTTTCCTTTTCTTCTCTTACTTTTGGGTGGTTTTCGCAAGACAGCTTAAGGTCAGGGTTTTCCCTGCTACTCTCCTACTGTCTTTCCCCTGTCCCTTCTCTGTCCCCACCTGCTCTTGGCCAATCTCTACAAGAGACACTTTGTGCACATACATATGTATTTTTCTAATTCCAGCACAGTGCAAAATGTATTTTAACATTTAACATTTAACAATGTATTTGCTGGGGCTGGTTCTCTGCATGCCCTGCTGGTGGAAAGAGCATCTTCTTCACTTCAATCTCTTAGACATCTTTGAGCTCCTCCCAGAGCAGCCGAAAGCAAAGCTAACCCCTCGTCACCAAAGCATTGGCAATAGCCAAGCCTGTTCGGAAGGCAATACAAGGAGGTAGGGGTGGGCTGCCAGCACACACCAAAAACCCAGCACTTGGAAGCTTGGCCCCAGCTCCCTGAGCAGTGGCTAACGCTCATCATTTTGGTCTGGCAGTTCTGCAGGGTCACTGTATCTTCTTGTCCCTTCGTTGTCTGAGTCTGTTTCTGTGTTAACCACTGAAGTTTTCTGTCGAGTCACATGTGAGAAAAAAAGAGAACTATGAGTTTCTGCTTTGGGATGCTAAAAGGGAGCTTCTGACTCCTTGCAAGTCATTCTTGTTACGGTTCATAGAACGCCACGTTGGAAGGGACCTCGGGGGATCATCTGGTCTAACTTTTTAGGTAATATATAGTTTTAATGAGATGGCCCAGAACCTGGTCAAGCTGAGCCTTAAAAGCATCCAGTGTAGAGGAACCCACCACTTTCCTGGGGAGATTATTCCTGTGTTTAACTGTTCTCAAGGTGAAAAATTTTCTTTTGGAACTCAATTAGAATCTCCCCAGGAACAACTTATACCCATTACCCCTTGTCTTTTCCATGTGACTCCTCATAAAAAGGGAGTCTCCATTCTCTTGGTAGACACCCTGTATGTACTAGCATGTGAAATCTAGAGGTCTTGTCAATAGAAAGTTAGCATCACAGGAAGAACAGCGGGTGCTTAGCTCTTCCTTTTCTCCCATCTGTTTCTTTTGGGCATATTAGGTTGTTATGAGGTGGGTGAGCTCTTGGAGGAGATGGTGAGTGAGTCCACCTTGAATGTGGTCCACGGGAATTGTTTGGGCTCGTCCTGAAGCAGGTCAAGGTATCTGCTTGGAAAATAAATTCTGTTTAGAAAATTTGTTATTTCTTTAGGCTAGCTGGGCACAGCAGCCAAATGAGTATTTTCCTTATAATCTTCACAGCAGAAGTGTGGAATAAGCCACAGTTATCTGGGAAGGGCCAATCAAGGGCACTGGCCACTCATCAGTGTAATCACACCTTCCGCTGCCCTCAGCTCTTCTGTGGTAGTGGTGCTCAGCAAGCCTTTCCCTTCCCAACCAACTTCAGATGCACAGCGGGAGCAACCTTCAGTACCTACCTGCAGCACTGTTTCTCTCCCATTAATACCCTCTTCCCCCCCTGCCAATTGTATGGGCAAACTGCTGTTCTTTCCTTTATTACTTTTCCTTTTTTTAAAAAAAAAAGCAATCAAACTCGTAATATATTGAATGACTTTTTCAGCTACCTGGTTGTGTGTGTAATTGAAGGAAGTGGTTAATTTTTGAGCACAGTAGGTTATTCACAGCACTAAAATTCGTTTTGCTTTTGTTAGACCAGAGATCTATTTGCCGCTAACACAGTCAAGACAGAAACCAGTATTTATATGAGAGATGAAAAATGCATTGATTGACCAAAGCCGCCTGTGCCACTGAACACTGTGCAGCGATCTAACTGGCGGTGAAACAAATAACTTATCACAGCATTGGAATTACATGCACGTAGTGGGAAATTCTCTTCTTTTTTTTTGTTCACAAAAGGACTTGATCACATGCCATTATTCAGAGAGTAGCTGAAATCTCTGCAGGCCTTTGCTCTGTAATCTAAAGGGCCCTTTGCTTTTTCCTATCGTAGGCTTTGGCAGCTACAAGAAAATGTAAAATGATGGCTATGCTTGTATCGATTATCATCCTAATTCTGCTTCCAGTGAAGTCCATCACAAACCTGCCACAGCCTCCCATGGGAGCGAGTGCAGCCTGTGTATAATTGCAGTT
This sequence comes from Cuculus canorus, assembly GCF_017976375.1. Taxonomy (NCBI): domain Eukaryota; kingdom Metazoa; phylum Chordata; class Aves; order Cuculiformes; family Cuculidae; genus Cuculus; species Cuculus canorus. The sequence goes on from NC_071402.1 coordinate 118,318,684, forward strand.
ACTTTAATACAAATTTACTTGCTTGACACTTGAAATTCTGCATTCTTGCTGCAGTTATGCTGTGAGCAGCATTAAATTAACTGACTCACATAAAAAAAGTCTGAGACTGCTCGTGCTCATCTATACTCCTATTTTCTGCTGGAAGAGTGACAGCCTCCTGCCTGGAGTGGGTCCTGTAGTAGTGCAGAGCTTTTTACTCTTTCCCTTGGTCACCTGTGAGATTCCTCTGACGTACTATGTCTTTGTGATGGATGCACTGCCAATTGCTCTTTTTGACGCTCTGTGTGACACCTACGCTTCAGGGCTGGCTCCTTATCTCATTATTTATTTTGTGACCTCTCTCCCCATTCTGATCTTCAGTCACTCCAAATTCTCTTTGATGCCTACTTCTGCTCAGTTTGCCTGGTTAGTGGCCCTGCGTCTGGTTTTTCGGTCACAGGGAACAGGCTCTAGTTGAATGCCTCCTTCTTCAGGTGGAGAAGAAGCTGACATCTTCTAATAGTTCCAAAGCTGTTCAATGCCTTTTATCAGTTCTTTGCATCGTCCAAGTGCAGTGCGTATTACGGTTTAGCCTTGCCAATAGGGCACCTTCAGCAACACCTTAAATTCGGTCTGTACAAGAAGGGGTCACAAGGCCATAGCTTTATCCAGGGTCTATTTTAGGTTTGTGGGTTGGGTGGGGAAACAGAGATTGATCAGTTTCTGCCATCTCTTTAAGAGGTGCAGTGGCAGCCTGGACAACCCTGATCCTGTGTTACACAGAGGAGCCAGCACTGGGGAAGGTTCGACCCCTTCCAGCTGCTGTATCAGTGTGTTCCTGGAGCAAAGCCTGTTGACAATAACCTTTAACCAGCTGCTTCTGCTGTGAGCCTGGGCAAGGTCAGGACCCCGACTTAACCTCGTATTACATCCTAGTTTCCTCTCTGCACCCACTTTTTGCATACTGGAATTTGCAGCCTATGCTACTTAAAAACTCACTGTTGCTTCTGCCTGTAGTTCACAAGCTACCTCTCAGTGCAACATCCAGATGCTGTGGAGAGCTGCTAAGGGAAGAGGCAAAACAATTTGTCATAGATGACTTGGTTTTCCTTTCTGAAAAATCTCTCTGCCCTAAAAGAACTGGAATGCTTCAAAGTATCATTTACAAATATTAATATGGAGAATTCTGGGTGCAGAATGGGTGCAGGCACCCAGGTTAAGTCTTTAGAAAATGTCTGTCCCAAAAGTCTAAGATTTATGTTTTGATGTCTGCCCTATTTCACTTCTGTCCTTTTGCAAATAAATGAATACGTGAAAGACCTCCAGCTAAATATCAGCATGTTACACCTTGCCCTGCAAAATCTTAGGGACACCATGACTGGTTTGGGGGAGGACTGTGCAAGCACGGCTGGTAAAACCATTCAAATCTGTGATCTTGTGATGGGCCCCTGGTTCCCTGGGTCAAGTCTGTACCGCACAGGCTTTGTAGATGTAACTGAAGATGATGTTCGTATAGCTGATCTTTTCATGGCCACATATGAATGGACCTGATCCTGTACGTCAAAGCTCCAATGGTTCTCTCCACTGAAATCCTCTGTGCTCTTACACTGATGGAATGTGGCTGTACTCTGTATAAGTGTTTGCTTTTTGATGACAAAGTTGTGGAGCAAAGAGCAGGGCTTGGGAGGAGTGTAGAATTGACATTCAGATAGAGACTTCACTTCACTACATCTCTTCCAGCCTAGTAACAAACAAAGATCACCAGCTAGGTAGGCTGGAGGCTAGCTCTGTAGTAGAAGTTGTGCTAAAAATCAGTTTAAAGAGAGACAATGAGATGGTGGGCTCAATCATCCTGCAAAACAGAGCTTCTAACTTTGCAGGTTCAAAAGCAGAGCCCCGTGAAGACCCAGAATACAGCTGGTTTGCACCCTGGACTGGTCCCACTGTTTGTTACACCAGTGAACGCTGACACACACTTCATGGTAGTTTATGAAAACTAACTGAGAGGTGTCTTTTCCTTCCCATACCCTTATTCTCCCCTTGCAGGTGATCCAATACACGTGTTCATTTGACAAGGCACTGCTTACATCTGACAGGAGAAAAAGGAGTTTGAGGGTGGGTACCAGCCTTACCGGAGCAAGTTACAGACAGCTTCTGGTTGGTGGCTGAGCCCTGGAGACTGCAGGAGGGTTATGATGACACCCCGTCATGTTGCCTGCTCCATCCCTGCAGACAGCTGGGAGAAGAGGAGAGATGTGCACGCTGATGTATGAAACTCAGTGCCTCCATGACCAGACTGGGGAGTTTTTCACAGGGATGTGTGGCTGAAGAAGAGATACTGAATCCATTTGTGCTTATATCTGTTGCAAATGAATGTCTGTACAAAGTACTCAGTGAAATATAAGCCCCGACTTTTTTTGCCCTGACTCATCATGAAATAAGATTAAAGGAGTGGCAGAAGACACTAGCTGGAATATGGTGGGAAGGACTTGGCCACTGGCTGCACTAAGGAGGAGCCTTCTGAGAATGGGCTACAGAATTCACTCTTACCTCTTACCTGGCAATTGCGCGTAGGCAGGGAATTTAATCTGAGAGAACCAGCTCCTGGTTGTGAGTTTTTTTCCCCTCCCAAAGCAGTGTGCTTGAAAACCAGTCTTCCAGCCCGCTCTTCCCCAAAGCTCGGGTACCAACTCATCTGTAGAGGCTGGAAGCCCAGCTGATCATCTGTTGAGTCTGGAGAAGCTTTTTGTGGTTGAGACTTTTGAGTTTTGTTCAGCTGACAAACAGGAGATATTGGAAACTCATTTGCATTGCAAGTGTGCATTAAAATGCATGAGGCATGTAGAGCTGGGGCTGGTGGAAGAAAAATGCGTGCAATTTGTGGAAACTGTGGATTGTTATGACTCCTGAATTGACATATTTATATGCTTTGTTGTTCTTAGATTTGAGATTTTCTGTTTTTCAAATCTAGCGTGTGTGATATACATACCATGACAGACTTTTCTTCGTTTTTCTTTCACTGGAGACCTTTCAAAGCAATGAATGTCATAGTATAGCCACAACTACTGGACAATGGGATAGATGACCCAAGGGACATCTATCCAGCCTGAATCATTCTTTTCCAGGAATACACTTGCCAAGTTAAGATATTCCTTGAGAATTCATCACACTTCATATCACAGTTGGGGAAGGAATACAAATCCTATGTGCTGTCTCCAAGTGAGTACTTTTAATCCTCCGTTCTCAGTTGTCTAAATACAGTAAAATTGAAGGCAAGATTAAGACCTGTTATGCAAAGGATCAGAACATGTCTCTTAAGACACAACATTAAGCAGTGTTTTTTTGATTTGGGGGTCCCAAATGTTTTCCAGAAGAGGTGCAGAGTCATTTGGAAATATAATATATACAGATGTGTACTGAATGACAGACAAGCTCATTTATCTTAGTCCTCTTTTGCAGCATGCTTGGAGAAACTTCATGGATCCTGCAAAAGCTTCAGACTCTTACAGGTGGAAAAACCACTGGTGATAAGAGGACATATTTTAAACTCTTCACCGCTTTTCATATGCTGCTGTATGGGACCAAGAAGTCATAATATGTCATAGCACGTCAAGTGAGGGGGCCTACAAGAAAGCTGGGGAGGAACTTTTTACAAAGGCTTGTAGTGATAGGACAATAGCATATAAATTGGAGAGGGGCAGATTTAGACTAGACATAAGGAAGAATTTCTTTATGATAAGGGTGGTGAGGCACTGGCACAGGTTGCCCAGGGAAGTTGTGGATGCCCCATCTGTGGAGGTGTTCAAGACCAGGTTGGATGGGGCCTTGGGCAGCCTGATCTAGTCGGAGGTGTCCATGCCCATGGCAGGGGGGTTGGAACTGTTTGGGTTTTAAGGTCCCTTCCAATCCAAACTATTCTATGATTCTATGATTCTATGATTCTATGATTCTATGTTATGTCACCAATTATACAAACTGCATTTCTTCTGGTCTAACAGATACACAAGTGAAAGTTATGAGAATCACAAGCTGGATATTCCCCTCATAAATGCGACATATCATTTCTCCATTAGATGCATTCAGCACTGCTTTCAGGGTACAGATTTACTAGACCAGGTTCTTTTTGATCCTCAAAATGATGCAGAGCAGCCTCACCATTACCTCCATGAGCTCTGCAGACCTCTACTGTTCAAACATGTCGGTGGCAAATCCCTTTGCTCCTTGTGATGGCACAAACCATGGGGCTACGAGGTGGGTTACTACACGTCTCTAGTCTCGTACAGAGAACAAACCTATTGACAGCACGAGCAAAGTGTCAGCAGAAAAGAAGAAAGAAATGTAACATCTTGTAGCTTTTATCCTACAAGCAATGGGACAAGCTGCTGAGGGAAGGATTGATTGACCACTGCTGGTGCTGTCTAATACCGGGCTTAGGATGTCAGTAGCCAGGAGTAAGGTAGGTGCAGGGGAACTGCAGATGGATGGGGAAAAGGGGAGTCAGGGGACTCCCTTTTGTTCAGAGTGAGAGGCCAGAAAACTGGTATCCTCTGGTATGACAGAGGTAGTGACAGAAAAGCCCCATTTCTAATGAGAGATAATACAAAGAGAAGTTGTACAGCTTCAGGCAAGAACAAGCTTTCCCAGAAAAAAAACAGGGGAAAAATACAGCATATTTTTAATGTTTGTGTGGCACTTTGAAGCTGGAAATTGTTATGAGTGCTAAATAATATGTTCCCTAATGTGTAAAACAGTGACTAATACTATTACATTCTGTCATAGAGAAGCCCTTGGGATGCAAATTCAAAGAGGCACAATAAATAACCATAAAATTAAAAAAAAAAAAAAAAAGGAAAAAGGAGAACAAACCCCCTATTGCCAGTGCAGATGTGGTGATTGACAGCAGACTTATGGAGACATTTCTCCTCCCACTCGGACTGCAGAACCCAGACCTAGCACAGCGAGACTAGGGATGCTTGCTGAAGGGGTAGCAGAAAATGGGTCTGGCCAACCGCCACCTCGCAAAGCAGCCATGGACAGGCACTGCCCGACAGCAGGTACCCTCAGTCTGCACAGCACCGATGGTTACAGATCTGGATCTTTCCCTTCATCCCTTTCAAACCAGCGAACATAAGCCCAAGCCATACGCCTCCGAGCCTTTAATGCAAAGCGCTCGGTAGCTTTTTGAGGGTCCATAAGCAGCTCTTCCTCTGATAGCTCTGCTTCAAAACTGCTGCTTGGGGAAAGTGGCATCTCGCTACCACCCACTCTCCTGACTCCTGCTGGACGATGCCAGTGCTCTGCAGTCAAAGGTACAGCCCTCTCCGCTCCTACACTTTGCCTGCATTCATCTTTCCCCCTGAGATTTTGCATCATTTGCACGCGTCATTGTCTAATGAAATTACTCGTCAGTAAGTGGGGGGAGCAGAATGGTGCCCAACCAGATTGCTTGCTGCGGTGAGATGACCATCGTGGTGGCCAGGGTGATGGTGGTGAATGCCGTTTGTCCCTGCTTTCGTAAGTTTTTTGCCGCAATTTCCCATAGTATCCTTGTAGCCAAATTGGTGAGATGTAGTTTGGTTGCTAAGGGGAGTCAGTTCTGGGACTGGCAGAGCTTAAAGTTTTTAACCCTGAGCTGGGCAAGGAGGCAGAGCACACCTGTGACAAGTTCCAACGGCACTCTGGCAGCTGTCAGTCTTTACGGGTTCTGCCGCACGGATGGTCCCAGCCACCTCTAATGTCCCAAACTCTTCGCAGTCCTGGATGTCCCTGTGGGTCCTGCTGGTCACCACTGCCAGCTCTGCAGAGGGGCAGGGGGCTCAAGGCAACATGTGGTGGGAGAACCCCCCCAGTAGGAGAGAAAAAAAAAGCCAAGGGATTGTTTCCCTAAACCCAGATATAATAAGTGGAGCTTGATGAGATGTGCCGGGTGAGTGCGTCTTGCATGCGGCTGTTTCCAGGGGAGCAATTTTTTTCTTTTTTCTTTTAATTAGCCAGGCTTAAATTAGCAGCATCTACTGTTGATATTCCTCCGTGAACAGCTAGAACATTTTCAATCAGGAGCCTTATTAATATGCAAAGAAGTGATTTGTTTTGATTTCAGTCTGGAAGGGTTTCCCCCCACCCCGAGTTTCCATTTCACTATCTTCTGCTCTAAACGAAGGTGATTTACTCTGTTGCAGCCATAGAAGACAGCTTGGGTTATCTGGGGAAAGAGAGACCTGCTGGAGAGCTTCAGGAACTCCTGTCTGGGTTGGTATTTGTTCTGTTGTATTTTTGTATGCAGAAATGACACTCTGCCATGGGATAGTGGGAGACTCACCCAGGCTGCAGTGCTCCCTCACTAGGTAATTAAAATGAATACAAAATAAATTTTTCTGCTTTCCAAGGGCATTTGAGCTCCTCTCGGCTGTCTCCTCCCCCAACCTATAGTTTTGGAGGGGAGGAATGTATCATTTTTTTTTTAATTCCTTAATTCTTGAAGCACTTCACCAGTATATTTGTATTATTGTATTCATAAGGCAGATTGATGCCGGTCTCTGCATAGAAACACGGCCCTGAAGAGCTGCAGAGGTCTCCTCTCCACCTTGCAATGGAGCAGTGGGATTTGTCAGCATTGTTGTAGGCTCTGTCCCTCTCTGTAAACCATAAGGTCTTTAAATCTGCTTTAAATCTGAGAGACACCCAGATGGGGATGGTTGGGGGGATTTACTATTGGGTGTATGAGTGTTTAAAAAGCCCTGCTGTGTGTCATAGCCTCAGTGCATTATGTGTGATGCATATACAGAGGAAGATGGAGAAATGCTGAAAGAAAATCTGAAAGGGGTGGAATTTCCTGGGCTTTTAAGCCTCCCTGGAACAGCAGGAATGGCAGGAGAACTGTGCCTGCCCACCCTATGCCCTTGCAGGAGAGACTTGGAGCACCCAAACCCTTCCTGCTGTGCTGCTGGGGGAAGGCCGGTGTGAGATGGTTTGCTCTCCCCCACTTAATGCTAATAACTTTTATAGGAAAAAAAAGAATTTTGAAGTGGTTTGGTATTTTTTTTCCCCTTTGAGAAAATTCCAGAGTTTGTCACTGTTAATCTGAGTTACATTCAATAACAGAATGTCTGACTTTTTCAATTAAACTGTTTCCAAATATGGATTTTTCCTTCTATGAACATATAGGGGAAAGTCAATTTTTTCCCTGACCGTATCTATGAGACTCAGTGGACTTCAGTCATGTGCTTAAATTAGAAGAGACCTGATTCTTCAGATGTAGGTTAAACTGATTTGTGTCAGGTTTGAACCAAGCAGATTGTAAAAAGCAGTGATTTTACACAGCGTAAATCATCTGGTCTGGCACTATTTGCCTTAGGTTGGTTGAGTAATTACAAGTGTTGAGTAACAGGATTTTCTCTAATGTTCATACCACATCCCCAACCAGTAACGCCTCCCAGGCAGAGACCTGGGGATATAAACTCAAGTAGAAAAAGGAGGTTACCCCATATTAGAGTGGAGGGGAGGACCTTAGCATGGGGAAGGTGAGCTCCCCATGCTCTCCAAGCAAGGGGTGATGCCTTCAGCTGGTGAACTGCCTATGGGGCCATGACCCCCGCCGAAAGTCAAGTCACCAACGTGGGGATTTGAATAACGTGGAGACAGGACTGATAGGGCAGACTGATGGACAGATGGACAGAGGCTGTGGGACTGGCCTGTAGAGCGTGTGCTGAGATGCTACAGCACTGGCTGCAGTCTGCTCAAGGACCATGTCATCTTCAAAAAGCCTGTGAAGAAAGAGACTTGGATTCCCCAAATATTGCCCTCAAAAGGAAGAGTCTTGTGATCGAGGAGGATAACAGCAATCTTCTGAATGACATTTGCTTTTGCAGGCTGGAAGGACAGACTTTTGATGTGTGTTTTCAGTGTGGCTTTTTTTCCAGTGCAATTCCTCCTATCTCCGGGGAACCACAGCCCTGTGTGTCTCCAGAACTTAAAACGAAAACTGACTTCAGTGGTATTTCCTGAAATGCATTGCCATCTCATTGAATCTGTCCTAACAGCAGCCCCGAAGCATCCAAGATTTCATTTTCATCTAGTAGTGATCAAAAGTAACATCATCAAGGAATAAACACACAAAGCCATGCTGCAGGGATATTAATTCACATGACAAGGCAGTGCAGTTTGCTTTATTACAAAAGAAAGCTCATACAAGGGTTTTCTTGGTCACTGTCTGTTTCAGTCACTATGAAACATCCGTATTTTGCAATCTGGTGTTTTTCTGGGCCTTAGCTTTGAGGCAGTCAGTCTTCACCTCCTGTGAACGGAGCTGCAGCCCTGGTGAAGGTGCCTGAATTTGTGACGTGTGAGGGACACAGGCAGCCAAAGGCAGGGGCTGAGTGAGCTCAGCTGCACCGTGCTGGAGACGTCTGTGTTAATAGTATTTGGCTGCTGGAAATCTGCTCCTCCTAACAGGGCCAGGGGGCTTTTTGGTGAGTATCTCCCCTTCCTCCAGAACAAATAGAACTACTTTGTTTATAAAGGCAATAAAACCCAAACTGGATTAGGTGGGCTGTATTTCACACGGGTAAAACCAAGTGAACTCCACCAAAGCTGCCCACAACCGAGCCGCCTGCTGCAGCCCATGCAGAGCATGGAAGGCTCATTCTGGCTACCCCAGCCCTGGCGTCATTCCCATGCTGGTGACCAGGCACACATGGCCTCCCACCACAGGCAGCTGCTTGCAGGCTCAACACCTCATCATGGTCTGGGGATTTCTGGGGTGCTGCTCCCTGATAGCAGATGCTTCTCCCTTGAGATAGGATGAGCGATGCTGGGTATGGTTGGCACAGGGAATGGTGCCGTTGGGAGCAGTCACCAGCTCTGCTTCCCTTAACTCATCATGAAGCTGCAAAGACACTGCATTTTGAATTCAAGGCTTTAAGACAGTATGCTTTTAATTCAAGCAATAAAACTGGAAGGGCTTTTTCAGCAATGCAGCCACCAGAATGACATGCAATACTTTTGGGTTTAGACTAGCTGAAAGTGGGAAGACATCAAAACCCATTCCTGGAGCAAAAGAGCTACTGCTTCTCGCTAGAGCGTTATTGCAGACTGACACAGGAGATGCTGCCATTGTGTTACAGATCTCTCTGGAGGTCCCTATGGTAGAACAACAAAAGTTTATTCAGAACAGTAAAATAATAAACTAGGTATGTTAGGATCTAGCGAAGAGAGAGGTAGTGGAGAGCAGGAGTGCTTTCCCTTTCCTGATGTGCAGCAGTTCCCAGGGCACACAGGGATTTTTATTCTCTGAGAGTCTTCTGCGTCGTATCTCCAGAGTTGGGATAATGCGGACCCACGTGGCTGTTACTATGGAAACCAGTATTTTTACATCGTAAAGAATAGTAATATAAAACCCCTGTAGGTTGTCAGCACTACAGCCTTTTACCATGCAGCAAGGAATAGGGCTGTCGAGTGTACGGGAAAGCAACGCCTTTTCCAGAAGACTGTCCTGCTCTGTGTCAGTTGAGGGTGGTGGGATCTCCTGTTTCAGCCATCAGGGGAGGCTTTGGGGAGAGGAGCAGCTGGGTGAGTGCCCACCACTCCCCCCTTCTCAGTGCCCCCTTCTGCGGACGTGTGCCTCAGCAGGGCAAGGTAAAACCAGCACAAAGTGCTAACTCCTCAGACTTCCAGCATCTCTGTGGCTATGAAAATCAGCCAGAACTTTGGAAATGAAATGTAATTTGCAGTGTTATCAGCTGCTTCAGTCCATGGCTGCTGTTCACATGGAGGAGCTGCTGGTCCTTCTAGAGAGCCCGGGGACATGATGCGCTACTGCAGCTACACATCCCAAATGGCAAGGAGACCAGGTGGAAGGAGTTCGGGGCATGAGATGGCTTTGTGAAGGAAGGTATTAAAATACAGGTTTAGCCCTCTTAGTAACCACTTCACTAAAGGCATACAAGGGACGGCGTACTCAGATATTGAGCTTTTGACTTACATCGAAAAGTTCTCCTCCAGAATCAGGCTTTTTCTCCCAAACCACCAAACTTTTTAGCTGAATCATTGAGATGCCGCTTACTCAAAATATTAATACAGGCCTCAGGTCTCTTCCCAGTTAGGCTTTTTTTTTTTGTGATACAGCCCAGAAGTTAACCTTGTCCTGAACTCGTCCCAAGCCCCTGCTGTGGGCTCTGCAGATGAAGCTGTGGAGGACAAAGCTGCAGTGGCATGAGGGTGGGCACCTGGTCCCAGCCTCCCTCCTGGCACAATGCCCATGTCTCTGGGAGTGAAGGAGCTGTCCTGGCATGAATCAGGCATCAGGGAGCTGCTGACTGGGCTGCTTTGCGCATCGCTTTCAAAATGGTCTCTGCGGCAGCCAGAGCTGCGTGCACTAAGCTTGCATATGTAGGTGGTTCCTTCCTGCTAATGCATGGTCAGAGGACTAGGTCTAATCAAATTCAACATAAAAGCTCATTTATTGAGGCACACGTAGTTAAAGAAGCGAGGCAACTGTTTGTAAAAGAAGCATCATAATTTTTCGAATTTCCCATATAAATAAAGACAAGGAGTATGACACAGCAAAGTCTCCATTACTTTGGCTTTTAAGCAGGAAGAATCTTCTTAAAGCATGGGTTATAAAAGTTCTCTAAGTAGTTTATGTGATCTTCAGGGACTGCATACTCTTTTCTGTTGTTTACATCAGCCTTTGAGTGAAATGGTAATTTTGATTTTTATGCTCTTTGTGATGCCACTCCATTGCACAATGGGGATGTTTCAGCCCCTTTTATGTGCACGCTCAAGGCCTGACTATGTACTAGGAGGACTCTGATTTTTTTAAAATACATATCTAATATATATACTTGCATTGTGAACTGTAAAAATCGCTGTCAATCATTTATTACAGGGCGACTAAGCCGGGCATCACCAGGCATGCTGCACTGCAGAGCAATCACCTTGCAGCAACGCATACAGGGCTATGGAAATGAAGTGCTGAAGTAGCATGATGTCCCTGCTGCTCAAGACCTATATTTCAGAACTGCTTTGCCCACAGCAAAGAGCAAGAGATAACGTCCACTTGCTGCTGTCAGCTGAGCGGTGCGTGCTCTCAGGCTCGTGGTTTTGGCATTGCCTTGCCTGCTGCTGCTGGTGTGGTGGGCAGCTGTGGTGAGGCCTCAATGTCTGCTGCAGAGACACTGTCCCCTTCCCTCCCAACTTCTTTTTGTTTGTTCATTTGGCCTTTTTTTCCCGTTTTCCTGCTTCCTATGCCACTGGCCATCTTTTTGCCATGTGCTGGATAAAGCACAAGTCCCATAGAAATTATTTCTAAGTACCAAGCACAGAGTAAACAGATGGGAGTTTCATAGGTTATTCAATTTGATCAGCCTTCTTATCAAAAATCTACTTTGTTTTTTAAAACTGTAGCTGTGAACAGCCCCTTTTCTGTCTCCTTAGTGTCACCTCTTGCTCACTTTGTTAAGATGCCTGAGTATTGTTTCTGGACTACTTGATCACAGTATGGTTTGTGTTGGAAGGGACCTTTAAGATCATCCAATTCCAACCCCCCTAGATCAGGCTGCCCAAAGCCTCATCCAACCTTGTTGCCAGGGATGGGCATCCACAGCTTCCCTGGGCAACCTGTGCCAGTGCCTCACCACTCTCATGGTGAAGAATTTCCTCCTTATGTCTAGTCTAAATCTGCCCCTCTCCAATTTGATCTTAAAGGCCTTTTGCATCCTAAATGATTCTGTGTGTAATTCTGTATTTTCTTCCTCCAACTGAGATGCTTTTATAAAACTTGAAATAAAACCTGACTCAGGTTTGTGAGTACCAAAATTCAGTCCCATGTACTGTTTGCTTTGCAGTGCTGCCTGAAATATAATTTTAATTTTATTACTTACTTCTTTGCAAAAAAGGGAGCCCAATTAAAGAGAAGGAAATACATTAACGACATTTTCTCATGAGGAACCCCATGATAACGAAGCAGTGTGCGTGCGAGCACAGAAAGTGAGAGATGCTGAGCCCTACTGTGCCTGTCAGCTTGGCTTTTGCATGCACGGGAAAGACAACAAAATTTACAAGGATGCTACTCTCTGAAGTGCTACATGCACTGCTGGCGAGTCCAGGAAGGAAACAAAGACAGCCATTCAACATAACAGCACAACAGTCATAGAACTAACTGAATATGCTGAGAAAATAAACCCATCAGATTTAGATTTTAAAGGGTTCAAGGGTTGAAATGAAATGTTATTTGCTTAAATATAAAAAGCACTTCTGGAATAACAAACCCTTAAAAATAAAAAAATCTCATAAGAGATTATAGCCCGGCATCTCAGCTTTGACAGACTTTGCTCTTTTTTTTTTTCCCCACCGCTGAGCATAGCGTTTTATTAAGATTATAAAATTAGGCCTTTCAATAATTCTAATTTTTTTTTTGTGGGGGAAGGCTAACCTACCATTTTTGATAATAGTACCCAAGTAGAAGAAAGGACCCTGAAAGCACAGATTGCACAGATTGCAAGAGTCTCCCATTTTGGGGGCTACCCGGAAACCCAGCTGGCCCCTGTTTCTCCAGCTCAGCCGGCAGAACTGGAGTTGACATTAACACAAACTATGAGTGCTTATTTAAGAAGAATACTCACACAAATTTAGAACTCATATTGAACTATTTATTTTGTGCATTTACTTTTCATTGTGGCACATGCTAACATCAACTACTTCTAGCTGCTAAAGAGAGACAGCAGAAATTGCTTCCATCACCTAGAGCTGACAGTCAGCTATTCAGCCTGCAATCCACCCCAAGAGATGGCAGGATCAGGCTCCTTAATGACAAGCAGGAGTGCTTGATTTTCAGCAGCAGTGCTATATTATGGCACGCATTAAATTGCTACAAAATCACTTTGGAAGAGCATAAAGTGTGATGGATTCAAGTTAGAAACAGGGAGTACAATAAATGCCCCAAAGGTACCTCTGAAGTGTGACATCCCTAGAAATTCTTTAAGAAAGGAAACTGAAAACAGCCTGTCTCCATCTATGACACTCAGAGAAGCAAGGAGACAGTCTATCAGGTCACCCACCAGTCGACATTAAGCATTAACCTATTTCAAATATTATGCGCGTTTGCTGACAGAAGCTGAATAGGCCAAATGGATTTCTTGTTCGCAATAAAAGATGAAATGGTTCATATATGAAGAGCTGCTCATGTAAATCAGTGTGTGTGTGTGTGTGTGTGAACTGTGTATTTCACCTTGTGAAACAAACCCTGGAGTGAAAGGTATCAATCTTTAAAACAAGATTATAATGAACAACTGGACTACCACACTGAGCACATGGTTTGTGTTAGCACAGAACAAGTTTAATAAAACAGATTTCTTGCATGCCAGGCTGACAAATTCATACTCCTCCTTGACGCAGTGCCTGAACTAGAAACACGGTCTTGCTTTTCCTCTAATCAGTGCTAAAAAGGCAATGCTGGTCTGCATCAACAGGTTGCTCTCAATATACAAGTGAGCATCCCATATACCTCTTAACATTGTTCACGGTGCTGGTTGTGGACAACAAGGAAACAAAATGAATTCAGGAATTAAAGGAATTCAGGGTTACTTCTGTAGGAAGCCCACTTGAACAGAAAGATTAGGATGGGTCTAATACAACCACCTTCGTCTCTTTTCAAGTGCAATTCCAGCTGTCCCATGCTATTTCTCATCTTGTGTATATCCTGAATCTCCTCTACGTCTATCTCCCTGCCAGCAATCATACACCCAGAACGGGATTTCAGTAATTTTTACTGCTAGCTTCCATCAGATGAGTTAGGACAACAAAAAAAACTTTCAAAAAAATCCCTCATGAGTTCTATGTTACCTTGATTGCTTGTTCTCTGCATTTCTCCACTCTTTGCTTTAGATGTATGCAGTGTCTTATATCATACAAGAGAACAGCCAGCCAACACCTAAAAACACACAGTCAGTCTATCTTGCAGGGTGGGAGCAAGGGAAAACCCACCAGAGAAAACACCATCCTGAGTCCAAAAGCAGATAGCTGCTTTCAGAGATCAAAACTGAACAGTATCTCAGTTTGACTTTCAGGATTGTATACAGTCATCAGCTTTGTACTGACCTCCATGAACATGACCTGGTTTTGAGTGCAAAGCACTCTGCTGTAACCCACTCCCCTCAAACTAACATCACACTGGCATTATGGTATGAAGGAGGAGGCAGAGAAGAGCTTGCATTTCAGACCCGAAACACATGGCATATACTACAGAGCCACTTCGGACAGTATGGCTTGGAGCGTGCTTTGCTGTTCCTCTATGCCTAATAATTTACAAGGGTTTGCTTAAGCAATGCAAAATCCAGTTTTTTCTCTATTCTAAGGACAGCAGCTGCTGGTACCACTTCTGGACAACCCTGCTGTTTATTTTTGGTGATTTTTCACTCATTCCAATGCACCTAGAGCTGTTTTAGTGTAATTTCCAAGGAGTCTGGCTTCTTCCCTGGTATATACTGCATCTTTTATAGATAAGACGTCTATGTGTCTAGATCGGGAAGGAATCAGGAGTAGTCATAGGTAAGGACCATAGATGCAACTGTCAGGAAGAACTACACATGCAGCATGCAGAGGATTTTTTTTTTCCATGGCTTAATAGTAGTTACCCGTTCCTTAACATTCACACAGCATGCAAACGGGCAGCGACGGCGTGGCTGACAGCAATGCCCTGTGCCTGCTGGAGTACTGCTCTGCACTGCACAGCAAGGCAGGGTGTCGGGGCCAGACCCACAGAGATATTTAGGGGCCTAACTTCTATTTCAGACTTCAGTGGGAGGCTGGTGCCTAAATAGGAGTTGAGCACCTGATTACCTTTGCAGGTCTGGGCTTGGGTGGAGGCAGCAAGGAAGTGCTCCATGTCTCCTGCCTGCCCGCAGGAACCTCTGCTCCTCTTTGACTGGTGGTCGAACCGTGGTGCGGTGCAACCCTGGTGTTGTGAAGTAGCCGTTCTCCAACTGGTGACGGCCTGATTCACAACACCAGCTGCTGCACGGCACCTGAGGGAGTGGCTGGCTGCCCTCTCCACTGTCGGGCTCCTCCACGCTCTTCCCTCTTCCAGAGTCCATCTTCAATCCTTCTGTGTGCTGGAAAGCAAAGTAACAGGGTTAGGTCCATCAATCCCACGGGTCATATACTCCTGTCTGTAAGTGTGAAGGGTACATGTCTCCAAGGAAAACAATCTACTGCTTCATAGAGGTGGGCACTGCAGTGCGATGCTGGCAATGCGTACAGCTGCACTCCTGTTCTTCATTTCCTGCGTTCATCTCAGGAGATGGAGGCTGGCAGGCGGGGGAAGCAACCTAGAAATTCAGCCAAGCCCACTGAGACATGGGAGAAATAGGCTGCTTTTTCACAGATCCCAGGACGTTATCAGAAGGAGAGCAGTGCCCCAGGGACCGTGTGGCTTCCCAAGCATTAACTCTGACACCTGCACCTTGTCCACTCCGCTGAGATGGGTGACACATCAGCACACGTGTGGTCTGTTCCCAGAAGTTGCCCACTGTGCTGGCATTCAGGAAGGTCTCCCCACCCCACAGAAGTCCTGCTGGGACCTGTGGACGTCCCAGTCTGTAGCCCTTCATTCCCCTGTGAGGCACTCATCCCTAGGGTGCTCACAGAAGCTCGAGAGACACAACCCACTGCTGACCAGGAAAGCTGATCTTTTAAAACCACACAGGGAGTTATGGATTCTGGGACTTCTGTATTGCTCAAGGGAAAAAGAAATCTCCCTCGCCTGCACAGGGCTGATGCTGGTAAGCACGCTGACCATCGTAGTCTGCACGCAGCATGTATCTCAGTCAGCAGAAGAGTTCAGTGTTGCAATGCTGCAGCACCACAGGAACGGCCTTGAAGTGAGCATGGGTCCAGATAGTCCTGCAGCTTTTCAAGCAAACAAAAAAAGCTGGAATCAGACATAAGCTTTTCCCCAGTTCCTCTCAAAATGCTGCACCAGTGGAACAATTACTTGCTTTACACGTTCAGGTTGTTCTTAAAGGGCCACCAACAACTCGTTATTGGGCTAATTCATCTAGGCACAAGTGAAAAAATAAGCAAATATGGAACTTCTTACTGTGTATCACAGACTTTTTCCACAGCTACCAAAGCCCAAGAGAAAGAAGAGATTCTGTGAATCAGCTTGGGACTGTCATCAGGATGAGGACCCAATGCAGGAGTCCTTAAGCAAATAGGACAGAAAAAAGCGATATGAAGCCTAGCAAAACTTCAGGAAGAAACTGCTGGTTTTCAATAGTTCTGAAATGGGTTAGATGTGGAGGCAAAACTTCCATCCTTGCTGATGAAGGAAGCATCTCCCCTCATCCATCCCCAGCATCCAATTTAATCCAAAGAAAATCCATTGTCTTTCCCCTGCAGAGAAGGGAGATGTGGTCACATTTAGTCCCTGGGCAGAAAAGCGATTAACATATACACTAACAGAAGATATCCTAGAGAGATAGGTTACACAATTTGGTTGCTGTAGGAAATGGAGCTAAATTTCTTGACACCTGTGCATGTGTGCACACTTGTAAAGTCTTGGTCATGTTGTACAAACAGAGCTTTTATTTAAAGAGCAGTTCTAGAATCTTAATAAATTGAAAAAAAAACCCCAATGTATTTATATTTTATGCATTATCTATTATTCAGCCTTCAATTCTGAAAGGAAGAGCCTCCAAGCTGAACTCATGTTGTGGCTGGTGCTGATCAATGGTGACACAATAATGCTGGATGAAGGTGAATTGTCTCCCCTGAGTAGATCTTTCATCGTGTGTGGTGGCACTGAGCACACTTGATGAAGCACATTGTGTCACACGCAGAGTTATGCCAAATACTTTTTGTATGTTCTCTGTTCCCTGGGAACACTAAAGTCTGCTACTAGTACTGTGGGTGGGAAAAGAAAACCAAATGATATGAACCTTTTTCAAGGTTGTTTAAATCCTTCTGAAACCGTTCATGCAATCTCCGCTGAAGTACATCAGACTATTTAAAAAAAGCAGGTTACTGTATAGGCATTGTTTGCTCCCTGAAGAAGACAACTCAAAAGCTTCTTGAAGTAAAAACCAGTATTATATATTGTACAAATGAGAAATGCACACTTAATCTAAGACTTTCCCTCTCCTTAATGTACCAGAGATGGAGGGTGTTTTTCTGCTTCCTTACCTCCTCGGTCAAGCAGCTCAACGCAGTCTCAGAGTATATCTAAGCTGAAATCTTCATATTCTCCCATTTTTACTTAGTATGATGTTGTTCAGTCATCTACTGCCAATACCTTTTATTTCTTTAATGCTACATGGTTTGAAAGCTTTCCTAGGATTTCAACTAGGTCGCACCCTAAACAGCTGACTAACTAGCAGCTAGGGAACTGTTTTCCCTCTTGCCAGCTAGAAACCCTGAGGAAAACCACCAGAACTAAATATTTACTTTAGGATGACACTAGGGCATTAGGAGAAGAATCTCATCTCCTATGAACAGGAAAATAAACTTCTCAGTTTGAGGAAAAAAAAAACCAACACCACAAAATCCCCAATAACACAGATAATCCTGCCTAGGAATTAGCTTTTTTTTTTTTTTAATTATGTTTTATATATTTAGAAAGTGTAATGAGAAACTGTGCCAACAAGCTGGTTATTATATATCAACTTTCCAGGCAGTGAGCGGGACTTAGGCAGAGTCACCACAGAACTCAGGACATGAACTGCAACCCCACTCGGCAAGGTTATTACCATCCTCACTATCCCACGCAAATAGATTTCTTTGCTTTGGTCACAGCAGTCTATTAATTCAGCCCTCTTGTCTCGTACATCTTTATCCTCTACAGGTTAATCCTGCCAAATTCCTTTGCTGTAGTACATGTCACACAGCATATAATATCCAACAATGCAATTTTGTTAATCCTGTTTTATCAGCTTTGTTGCCCTGTCTGGTCAATCCAATAGTGAAAAACTGCACATAAGGTTTTTGCCAAGATCTCCCTCTCTTTTGCCCTCCCCCCACTGCTTTTGTATGGTTTCAATTAAATGGTTTGAGAGCAGAACGTAGCATTTGGATACCCGCCAATGTCCTTCAGACGCAGAATGTCAAGGCACTTAATTATATAGGTCTCCCAACTCTTTCAGGCGCCCCACCTACCCAGTCAGCTGAATTTACTAAAAGTAAGTGTAAAAAATTAGCTCAAATATCTTTTTAAAACACTCTCCACGCATTAAGGACTTGAAGATGGCTGAATAGCGATATATTTATCGCCCATTATCTTACTAAAAGATTAAACAAATGAGTAAAGACTGTCTCATTAACAGTTCTTTGTTGTCTTGTTTACTGTTTAGTGGACTCATTAACATTAATTATTAGAAGAGGAACATCAATTATTGCAATAACCTTTGTCAAGCCTGGCAAACTGACTGCTAAGGAGGAAACAGATCCACGTTTATCAGGCAGGATTTGCATGGACCAGAAGATGAAGAAGAAAAGCCCCCCCAAAGCCTTGATGTTGGCAGCAGAGATCCAGCGTTGCTTGTTAGTTCTGGCATCAGCAGAGCATCCTGCTTGACACCTCTAGACAGAAAACAGAAGATTAAGTAAATTCTGAGCTTAACTCCATAAGACTTGCTTACCCAGCTCTAAGTACTGAGATGTGAACAAAGGGATTCCTACTTCCTCTGGTGCTCACCAGGCTGTATTTATTACACTAATTATTTTAACGCAGGGAACAGCCCTTTCTCTCCCCCATCATCAGCACAGTGCATATGCTCGTATAAATATAACGCAGACTGCAGCATTGATTTCAGGATTCTCTGTCAACACACTGCTAGAGCTGACTGCTTTACTGCCTCAAGTGAAGAGCGTTTTTACACTGTTACAAGAGATTATGGCTTGGGCTTCCCCAACCCTCCTCCTCCCTCTGATTTCTTTTTCCTTTTCAGAAAACCAATCCCAGGTAGAGATCTCCGCTGCCTTAGCAGAGATTCAATGTTGTATCAGTATTTTAAATACACCATATATTTCTGCAGCTCTGGTAGGAGTTAAATATCATCACAGCACATCCACTATTTAAAATACCTTGAGGAAGAGGGTTGAGTCTCTAAGCTGGATCTGCCACCTCTGACACTGTTTTTCTCAGGCTACATACAAGTACCAGCCTGTGCCAAGGAATGAAATGAACCTTTCCAGAAGGACCCTGAGCCAAATCAAGGGTTTGTAAGATTATGTCTATATACAAATAGAAACAAGAGCAGCTAAGCGCTGTACTTTTTGCAGATGCTTCCACAACTGCACGCTGTCAGCCACTGAGAGTGAATACACAGATTGCTCCTTGTGCCAGCCAGGTCTTAAAGAAAAAACCCTTGTAATTTCTGCAGAGCTGCTCTGTGATGGCCACTACCTGCTCAGCATCACGAGGAGCCTTCCCTCGCGGCAGTGTGGTCCACCAACATCTTCCCCTTGAGCGCATCTGCTCTGCCTGGATCTCCCTGTTAATTACAATGTGAAACAATTAAGCTGTGTGCTAAATTAGCGATTGTGGCCCTACTGCCTCCTGGCCGGAGAGAGGTCTGCAGAGACGGCGTAGCCTGTTACCTCGGCATGAATTTGTGCTGACAGGAGAGTTCATCCGTCTTCACGTCTTTAGACAGCTGTGCTTACCTAGCAGAATGTAAACGTCTCTGAACTTTGCTTACTGGATAAAAGGAAGCATTAGTTTCCTATTGCATTTCCTCCTACAGGATCAATCATACACAGAGGCTAGACACAGCATGCCTATGTTTGTAATTAATCTCCTAAAGGAAGAACATCTCCTCTCAATCGATTGCTATATTTGTATGCAGCCTTCCTGCAAGAAAGGGAGGAGAAGAAGAAAATAAAAGCCGGTAGCAGAATAATAATCAGCTCATTTCTTAATAAAGGCTGGTATGTGCTATATATGCACAGCGAGATATATTTTTATTCAGCCGATTCTCTGTTAGAAAAATTACTTTGTAATCACTGTTGATCATTAATATTGGGGACTTGAGGATTGCTTTTAGGTGTTCTGATACAGGGATTGCGTTTCATCACAGTGAAATTCAAAAGGGCTTTTTTGTTTTTTTTTCTTTCTGATGTTTTCACCAAAACAATACATGTGTACTTCAGAATAATCTTCCAGATGCTTTACTGTCTCTTTCCGAGTGCTGCTGACTGCAGACAACAAAACTGAACATCACACAGTTTGTACACTGCCCTGTTTGCACATAGGAGACTCCTTCCACCAACAAGTCTATTCATGAAGGACGTCTCATTCACATTTCCCTTATTGTGTATGGGAATGTTTAAAAGCCTGACTAAGGAAATATTGGTTAAAAATTAAACCAGCCCTCACTCCCCCCAACCTGCTAGATCATCTGCTTCATGAAGAATAATTTATTGCCTTCTCAGGGAAAGAGGTGTGTGCAAAGTTACTGTACTCCTAAGGCTGACAGAGACTCAAACTAGTGGGCAAAGAGACTTGAAGTGGAGTGCTTAAAAAAAAAGGGGAAAGCAAGTGCTCTTCAACAGTTACAAGGACCCAGGCTTGACTCTTGCTACTGTTTTAGATCTGTCTGTTTCACTGCACAAACCACATTGAACTCACTGACATTTACATTGGGGCAGCATATTCTTTATAATGAGAAAATAAATAGCCTCTGAGATGTGTTTAGATGAAATGTACACTTCTGATAGGCACCGTACTAGTCTAGAGTGTCACTGTCCATTTTGATTTAACAGAATAATACGAAGATTTGCTTGCTGAATGCAATATTAAGACAAGTCAGAGTCTTTCCCCCTTTATCCGAGTAGCAGTAAGGCAGGACTGCTACAATTCATTACCTAGTTCACTCTGTGGCACTTCACGCAACTTGCTTTACAGGCTTGGCAATTAGGGTCTAATGGTTATATGATCAAAAATTCAGAATTGTGGAACTGTACATGCCTAAAAGGAGGGAAAAAAACCCCCACAAACATTTTAGAAAGCTGATTTACAACAACGGAGAACGGCGCAAATAAAACAGCACTTGATAATAAAATGCAGGCAGAGTATTATTCACCTGATTGCCAACACTACAGCCACATTGGCAGGGCCTGTGAACACCTGGAAGCATTCTTCTGCCCACCAGCATCCCACCATTGGAGCAGGTAATGATGTGGTCCTTGCTAAATGCACCATTTTCTTTCAGTATACATAATTAATGCAACCTTCACTTATATACATACATATGATTTTCATAAAGAACTGGATGCCAATGCCTCCATTTCAGAAACCTTTTATAGGAAACGACTCATATCTATATGATAATGAGATGGTTTTAATCTGGGAAATCTATGGCCCATTACCAGACTGCCTGTTCATTGTTTAGAGGAATTACCAGCAAAACCAAGTGACAAATCACCAGTTTGAGTCTTTCTGCTTCTACTCACCTACTTCTTTGTGTGAGAAGCACAGTCCCTAGACTGATGGTGCTGTCATCTAACCCAAAGTGATGGAGGCTTCAGCAACAACATCTGCGTCCCCAGCTCCTTGCCTCTTCCTCCCTCCTCCCCACAGCACTGGGTGCAGCAGAGAGACAGGAATTTGCCTGAACACATGCAAAGCCATCAAGTGCTTGTGCATCCCACCACTGGCAGGGAGGTTTTTGCAGCTGTGAGGTTAGCAGCGGGTCACATCTCTGCATCACGCCTAGGATGCCTCCTTTCTGCTCCTACTTTGCCACGGAAGTCCTAGATGAAAAGTGTAAAGGCGCAGCAATTCAGCAAGAAGCATCTCACCTCCCCTGCCTTTTGTAACCCAGTGCTACTGAGCATCACGCTCGCTGATGAAGGAGGGAGCTGCTCTGCACTTTTCTTGCTTTGCTCAGTCCCTGGACTTTGACACTCCAGGGTGAAAAAATATGCTGAGTTGCTCCTGTTCTGCCACCCTCCCTTAAAAGATGCTGTTTGCAAACATTGATCGGTAAAATTAAAGAGCTGTTCAAATGTTCAGTGTTTGATAAGGTGCACAGAAGACACAGTCTGGCCACAAGCCACTGTCAATATAAAATAAAAACGTGGTAAGTATTTGACTAAAGGGCAAATTGTAAGCCCAGGGCTGGGTACTGAGTGTTAAACTACACTTTCTCTCTATGCCTGTTTAGCAGGGGATTTAAAGACACTTCGTTGACTTGGAGTTTTGATGCCTCAGCAAGTGCCTTCCGGCTGCAACCTTAGAAGATAAGGTTCTCCTGTGGCATTTAACTTTTCTGGCTGAAACCCAGAGAGTTCAGAGGAACAGACAGAACAGAGGTGAAAGTAAGCCAGTAAAAATGATTATAAACTCACTGCACATTGAGTAAAAATTGCGTAAAGTGAAAAAGGAATTATCTTATTTGTATTTCCTTTATATTCACATGGCCATCACTGTCCTTTGCTCTTACTCTCAAGTCTGGAAGACCAATAAATGCAAACCCTTCATCAAGTTAATTTCTCAATCCTGATGACTGAAGAAAGACCCCTCCTCTGCACCTCTATGCTTCAATAAAATTAAAGACTAATATCAATGCCAGTTCCTCCCTCCCGCCCTCAGCCAAATGCCACCTTCAACTCTTGTCCACTATACCTTTGACAGCCAAGTAGTAGCCCAGGGATAGGGAAAGCTAAGTTAGCAGAAGTTCTGCTAAAGGTGTATGGATTTGTGATTTTCTTTAGTGTTGTGGCATGGTGCTTGTCCTAAGGGAGCACTGCTACAGCCTTCGGTGGATGGGAAGGATATTCACCATGTGGGACAGGACCTCAGAGATCAGCAAGGATGTTGCAGGTCAGGATGGAGATGCAGCAGCAG
The DNA here is from genome assembly GCF_017976375.1 of Cuculus canorus. Classification (NCBI taxonomy): domain Eukaryota; kingdom Metazoa; phylum Chordata; class Aves; order Cuculiformes; family Cuculidae; genus Cuculus; species Cuculus canorus. The sequence goes on from NC_071402.1 coordinate 118,341,503, forward strand.
AGTTTAGTGGGCAAGGTTTTCACAATGGACCATTACTCCCTCCAACCAGAGATACCAGCTGTGTATTACCATATGTGAAAGAGAAGAACACATATGCATCAAAAGCCTCAAATGAGAAATTTGTGTTTGTGACCTTATAAAAATATACAGGCTTTGTTTTTATAGCAAAGAGGGTTAGACATGGGGGATGCAGTAGCACCTTACATGGGTAAAAGGATGGGGAGAACATTCTTTACACACTTTCAAATCTAATTACGCCGAGATCAGAAAAATTGATCAGGAGTCTGACAGTTCTGCTTCTCAGAAATAAAAAGACCCTGAACTCCTCCAAGTTCTACCTGCTGTTTGCTATGCTTCTTTCACAAATAGCTACCCTTCTGTTCCCAAACCTACAGAGATTGGAGACACATTTCTGAAAGCAAGCAGCAAGACGATAATAATTAACAGAATTATTCCTTTCTGTTGAAGCCAGATAAAACCCACCATCAGCATGAGTTTAAAATTATATCCCCGATGAAATGTAGTTTCTAGACCCAGCTATTTTTTCCTACCTCCCCTCCTCCAAAAAAAATCCCCCAAAGAAAACAACCCTGAACAAACTAAAACAAAAAAACAGCCGAAAGCAACTGTTAACAGTAAGTACAGGAGAGCTTCCCTTTCCTTTGCAGAGACCACACTGCAAGTGATGTTAGTGCAAGCCAGCTGCACGAAACCAGGCGCTCTTTTGTTACCAAACCAGTGAAAAAACATGAATCAAAGTGCAAATACTTCAGAGAGTTCCCACTACAGATGCAAACTTGATAGAGAATCACATATGGTCTGTCGTACCACAAATGCAAAGCCACAGTCCTAAATCCAGCTGGTCTTCTTTATCACAACAGGATGCGTCTGTCTAGCAGTAGTCACTGAAAGAATGAAATAATTTAAGGTCTGGAAGATAACAATTTGGAAGAAGGCGTGTTCAAGGATTCAGCGTAATTAATAGCAACGGATTTCATTATCCTCGCATCCAGTTTTGCTCTTAGACCTTTTTTAGACTTGCTCTCCATTAATTCATAGAATGTAATCAGGAAACCTAAGCATGAGAGAGTTTAAACATTTTTTTTGGGAAAAAAAACCCCAATCCCTAAACAGAAAACCAAAACCACCATGCATTTGGGATTCTTACTACACAATATTCATATCTCTATGGGTGTGTGTGTGTACTATTATACCACTAATCTGTTTAATACAAACAAGCACAAGTATTCTGAAGATGACAATCTGTACGTAAATACATAGCTGACAAAACACTCACATGTGCAAATAGGATGCTCGGAAATAAAGCTAAGCTCGGATTATTTGCACAAATAAGCGTTTTCTTTTTTTCTTCCCCAGCAGAGCTGACAATAAAAGTACTGTCATCATCACAGCCTCCTGCAATGTTAACACTGAATTTTGCTCTGTGTGTGCATGTGTGGAGGCAGCTTTTGTTAGCGTTTGTCTACAAAATTATAATAGGTGTCTTTCCTTGTGCACTGGCTTGTGTGATAGCAGTTTAAAAGACAATACCAAGCCCTGTCTTTAATATAGTATTATCAGAGGCATCTCCCATGGGGAGGTGTTATGGCCATCTAGCAGACACCTAGATGAGATACATGCTTTCTTTGGAGAGATATTGCCACAAAGCATTTGAGAGAAAGAATAGATGCTTAGCTAATACATGCGCATAATTACTAATCTTCGATGCTCCTTAATGGGAGATTTTGACAAGCAGTTTTGAGAGGTATCACAAAGACATGCAGTAGCGCTGCTGAGTTTTCCAACTCATTCCCCTGGAATCCTCTAAGCTTAACTTTTAATAGCTATTATTTTTGTTTTCCACCTGCAACAAATATTTGGAGATCCCAGCCCAACGCTGCCATCCCCTCCTGAAGAAATATATCAGAACAGAAACATGCATCCATATTTCCCTCACCTGCACGAACTGGGCATGAGTGCTGCATCACAATCATGCAGAGATGCTTTTAGTGGAGTGGAATGCTGTTCCTGTTGTGAGAGAGGTTAACATAGAGAGGGCGCTACAGAAATGAAATGGAGCTGCCCGTATGGAAAATCAATTCCTGCCTAAGGTGGAAAATTCAAGGGGATTACCACAGAAATACACTATGGGAGACCTATCACCCTAACTCTCACTGAAAGTATAGGGCACTATGTTTTGCTCTAAATATCAGAGCTGTGGAACTGTAAGTGCCAGTCGGTTGTAACGGAGGAGATGCTGAACTCACAAGGGAGTACCCATCCCCGTTTCCCCTGCATTTCCTCTGCATCCCTGCATGCCATCACAGCTGAGGGCAAGATTTCTAACTCTTGCTATTCCTGTCGAGGCAGGGTAGCCTGATTCACCACTCAGCTGGTTTTGCTCTTGTGATTTCAGGGGATGGCCTAGATGTGCCGCAACGAATTAACCCCTCGCCCTCCTTCCCGCACTCACCGTTTCTTGTGAAATGTAATATTGAAAGAAACCACTACGATGATACATCTTGCTGCAGGAGAGCAGGAATGACCGGCACAAACCACAAAAAAAGTTCAAGCCCCGCTTGCAAACTGTTTTGAGTATTTTAACGCAGTGTACATTTGGCTTTTGTCCCTGGCTTTCCTTTGCACTTCCATCATACACGGCCACCCCTGCAGGAGGTGATCACTCTTGCTAAAATCCCTTATTTGTCTCGCTGTCCATCCCAATATCAAAGCACTTCAATGCTTTGAGCAAGCAATCCAGAAGCTCCTGTCTTAATTGAGTAAAATGTGCCTTTGAAAAAACTTGGAAGACCACAGGTATGACAGGTTAATTTGGACTATTTTTGAAGGTGAAATGGAGGCGTTGAGATCCAAGGGCAGCAATCGGCATTCTCCCAACTGCAGCTCATGATGAAAAAAGGCCACCAAGTGTCTGTGATGTATCGGGAGCCCTGTCATGCACTGCAAACATATTTTGCAAGGTTTTATAAACAAATCCAAAGCAGGTTATTAAATTTGCCATTCTGTGTACAGAAGGCATGAAAAATTTGTTGTGAATTGGGTAAGTAAACAGAAGTCTAACTGCAAATAATAAAACTACATAAATAACACAAGAATGATGACTAGATTGCTGTATTTTGAGTGGATTTGAGTCAGATGTGAAACAGGTGGTAATTATTTGCTAAAGAGTAACCGCAATTTACTTGAATTAACTGCATAATACATTTTGGCCACAAATCCCTTTATTAATGCAACATTTTCTGAACTTCTTCAGGGAAAAAATTAGTAGTGTATCAAGTTGCATTTTACCACGGCACTTGCATTTCTTTATACTCAATAAAACACAAACATTCAGGCAGACCTCTGAGATCAGGCAAGTGGCCAGGGCGGCAAAGACAAGGAGCACTAGGCAGAGAATGAGCACTGGCTCCATGCAAGAGCTCCCTTCCTGATGGTATGACCCCGAATGCCAGCGTGGAGAACCACACCATGTCTCCGGCTGCTGTGCTCAGAAATTTCACCCCAGGCACCTCCATGGGCCACACAATGGGCTTGCAAGATAAATCCTGCAGCTCTATTTCTCAGCCATGGACATACCTACTACGTCTCTCCTGGTTTCAGACATGTAAACTAATTACAATGATGTTCCAGTGGAAACTTCCTCTTCACTTTGGCATGCTATTCTTTCAGCTCACAATGATGAAAAATCTTAATTTGCTTCAGACAAGCCTGTTAGTTGTATTAATAAATTACAATGCCAAAAATAAGACTAGCAGTGCCTGGAATTCTACCAGCAAAAAAAGCATAAAGCAAGAAGTAGTAGAACTACCGTGCAAGGCATGTATTTGCTATATTTAGCTTTTTACCCTACAGGACGATAATCCTAAGGTGGAATGAAAAATGTGCTGAATCACTGCATCCAAAAAAATGTCTTCTTCAAGCTAAATGTACCAGCCACGTAAAACTGCAGCTGGGTGCTTTTCGCCCTACATTAAAATACTTACTGAACTGAAAAAGATTAAGAAATACCTGATACCTTCCCGAACGCATGGTCCAGAGGAGCGGGGAATTAAATCAGAATTCATGTACTCGGAAGCTGGCATTCAAATTGTTTTGCAAAGGCAGCGCTCTATCTGTTTTGCTAACCCAATGCACCGTGACTGCTTCAGAATACATGCATTATATGAATACTGGATCCCATACTGCCTACCTTATTCAGGAATAAGGGCAAGAGAGCTGACTTCAGCGACGTTATTCACACACGTTAAGATTTAGTCCTGCAAATCCTTCATCCAGTGGTGACGCTGATAGAATCGTGGAGAAAAAATGTAGATCCTCGCTGTAATTTGCAAAAGCCTCATGTATGAAACTCGTCAAATGCACACGCAATGTGCATAAACAGAGCAAGCCTCTAAAAATGCAGACAAATGCCTAATTTTTGAAGATGTATTTTAAAACAGGAGGCATATTTTGTCAGTTAAAGAATTATTGTTAGAGAACCTAAATGTATCAGGTTCCTACCTTGTTTGAATAAGTGGTGGTATGGTACCATATGGCAATTTCCACCAATGGTGGTAATATTATCTGATTTTGAATAGTGTCCTTTTTCCTCTCAACAAACTTTACAGATGAATAGAGAAAAAACCCCACACTTGAATTAAGCAGATGCTTATTACATTCCTCCTGGCAATATAATGTGATTTATTGAGTTATACTGCAGTCTTCAACTTTTTAACCAGATTAAGGCTGAAAAGAAGCCAGCAACTAAAACATCTTTCCATTTTTATTTATGTTATATTTAGTTATGTTATATTTTTAGTTAAATAAACTTGTGGAAGAGTACAGCAGCTACAAGACCTAATGGCCCAGATACGTAATAAATCAGATTTGAAAAGCAAGCACCATTTATCTACATAAAACAAATAGCATCTATTCTATTAAGATAACCCATTCAAATCGCAAACCTGACTGCTGCTAGTGAGAATATTTTGTTTGGCAAAGGTCCTAAAGGTTCTAAAATTATATATGCTATTTTTATTTCCTCCTTGGATTGGATTAGTTACTAAGCAACTGAAGAGTTCAGTCCTGTTGGTTAACAGACGTAGTGTATTTCATAAAATCAGTTACTATATAAGACCTAAGTGTCCGTGAAGTAAAGATAGTAAAGTGGTCTTTCAGAGGCTATTTGCTTGTGAATGGTTTAGTACAGTCAACTGTCCTGGCTTACATTTTAAATGCACGTAATTACTGTCTGGGTTGCAAGGTTGTTTAAAGTTTTATCTCTAGGTTATATTTTTAAGCAAACAGAGATCTCTAAATCAGCGTCCTCCTTGACAAGCGAATTTGATCACTTTTCATTTCCTAAAGATGATGCTAATGAATCAGAGCTATGTCATCAGTGTAATGCTTGCTCTTCTGTGCATTAAACAGAAATAAGACAGTTTAATAATAATTAAAAAAGCTAAAAAGCGGCAGGGAAGATTAAGAAGATGCTCTGAAATAGCTCTCACTCCTGAAATTGGACAAGAATTCTGGCACGAAGGCAGAACCCCTGTAACATCCTTTAAGTCATACCCAAAAGTCCTATCTAATTACATATGTTCTTTGTCTGGTCATGCTTTTGTTACTGCAGAGAAAAATTATGCTTTAAGCCTTTCAGGACTGTGAAGCGTGCTGCTTACTGATGCTGAATCCCTACAAAAGCTCCACCATGCGCCAAGCTGTTCAACTTCACAAACTATCTCCCAAGCCCCCCTTAAACAGCATAAAATGTGGAGTTGATGAGCTGTTGGTTGATTCCTTTGGCTTAGGTTTCTTGGTAACTTCAGACTCTGGCAGCTCAACCTAACCTCCTCCTTCTGCAAAATCACTTCTGTTTGAAGATGCTATTTTTTTCCCTTTTGTTTTTTTTTTTCTTGTATTTTTGTTGTTGTTTGTTTTAACCACAGATTAATCCTCTGACACCTATGAGGAATGAAATAATCATTTTTATATAAGGTTACTCTGAAACAGTCCCTGGGAGAATGTGGACTACTGGATAGACCCTGGCACCTTTTTTGAAATAAAAGACCGTGTCTAGATAAGTTAGGCTCCCCCCTCTCCCTGAGCCAGCTGAATGCCACTTTTCGGCACTGATGGGGTGGTGAGGCTGTGGTTCACAAAGGTGCTTAGACACTCCTCAGCTAGGCAGAGCCCAGGGATGCTTCTGGGCTGGATGTGAAACGCGCACACTCGTGTAACTAGCTGCCACATCAAACATCCTCCCTGCTCATGTACAGCTCAGTGAGGTGAGCTGCCTGCATTTCCAGCCTACAAGAAAAAAACCGTGTTAAGGCATTTCTGAGCTCAGGATGTACCAAGTACCCAGCTTTGCTTTCCTTGTGCTGTGATGCAGCAGGGAAAAGCCAAGCTGAAGCGAAGGGGTTGCCTGGCAGGGCTTCTCTTCCCCATGAAAATCATTAGGAAATACCCGGTTAGCAGAGGAACAAAGAGAGATGCTGGAGTGTGTTATCAGTCCTGCAGCTGCCTGTGCCATCCGTTTCTTCTAAGCAATGTATTTAAGCTCATACCCATAAATAGGCACTACTGGATGATGATAGAAGTAATTGGAAATGCTTAAAGCAGCTACTCCATAAATCATTTGCATTCACTGGGTTCCACCTGGGCCCTTGCTGTACTCTCCTTTCCCTGCTTGCTTTGACAGGCAGCACAAAAAATAAGCCACTTTCTTCTCCCCTGAATATTTTATCACTAAAAAGGGAAAAGTAAAAGGTCAGTGTTCCAAGGGACTTCTTGTCCGCATTTCTGCACAGCTTCAGCAGTCTGGGTAATCTCAGGAGCAGACCCTTCAAAGATGCACACAAGACCTCCGACAAAATCACTGCCCTGATATCACAGTGCTTCCTCCTGCGTGGTTCCTTGCTGTCTCAAGGCTAACATGCACACACACAAAAAACGTACTGGTAGATGCTAAAGCTGACCCACAGCACATAATGCGCTATCCTGGAAACTAGTTCAGGCAATTCATCCCCTTCTTTCAACCACAGTCTATTCTTAAAGCATCGGTTTTCTACAATTTTAAATAAAACACTTGAATGAACCATCAGCGATGCCTAAAGAATACCTACATGGGTATCAAGCTACCCTACCACAAACAAAAAAGAGTCTACCTTCCTGCTAAGCAGCAGCACATTTGCACTCAAATCTTCACTTAAGAACCACAACTTCTGTGAAAGCAAAGACTGTCACCTGAAATCTGACAAATGAGCTATTTCAAAATCAAAGGGAAGGGAAAACAATTCGTAGTTGTGTTGCCTCCCAACTCTGCACTTGGGAAGCTGTAGGGGAGTGAAAGTTCAATCACTTCTGTGATCCCATTGAAGCCAGCACTACAAATTCCATCAGGAGCACCAATGTCTTGTTTCAACAAGGTACTGCACTGCAAGGTAGACTGCTGTGTGACCCAAACCAGACACAGGGCAAGTAAATGCACATTTAATTTAAATACTAGGAATGCACTGGCTTTTCCACCAAGAATTCCTGTGGGGTTGCTCTGAGTCTGCTGGGAGGTGGACAGCAGAGCCAGAAGATCCTGAAGGGCTGCGGCTGGGGAAAATGGGGAAGGAGGGAGAGCAATGTCTCAACACCTGCCAAAACAGTGTAGTCTTTTTAAACGATGTTTAAATACCGATGTTGAATAGTAACATCAATGAAACGTACTGTAAAACATGAAGCATTTAAAAATCCATGGGGAAAGTAGGAGATGCTGATCTGCAGTTTCAGTAAAGAAAAGGCAGCATTGCTAGCAGACATGCTACACTGTGAAACCTCAGATGCAAGCCAGTACCCTAACACAAAGCAAAGCACAAAGCCAGTCCTTAGATAGCTTTTTGGTGTCAGCCTCTTTTACTTCACCAAACCCTTCCCTTAATGCAGCAGATCCACCCAGAGCGTAACAGCCAAGCAAAGTTAATGTGATTGCAGGCATAGGCACTGTTAGACCCAAGAAATAACATTAGAACCATCATTTCAATACCAGAATCGTCACTTAGCAAACTACACTGTCTTACCATCTGTTATAACCCCACAAGCACAGCACAGGAGGGCCCTTCAGGGATCCCTCTGATCAGATGCAATCCTGCAAAATCTCTGAGCAAGGCTGACTAGAAGGTCTTAATTTTTGGCATGTGCACAGTCCTCCTGACTTTAGCAGGACTGCTCATGCCCCAGTCTATTCAACTGAAAGCTGAGCTTTCAAAACTTTTTATTTTGAAGAAAAGAAATGAAGCAAGGAGGTTGAACTTTACAAAGGAAGGAATTCTAATAGAAATGCCTCACCAAGCGTGAACTCTCCTAGACCTTCAATTTATTTTCCAATACACGTCTATACTTTTGCAGCCTGCTGCTGCAGGGTGCTATGCATCGGTGACTCCCAGGATTTCCTGTAGCATGGTATCATCATTTGTTTCCATGCAGCAGCTTCACCCTTGCAGCTCTAACTGCCCAAAACTGTAACACTCACACTGCTCCACACAGAAACTCAAACTGCATTTTTTGATTTTCAAGCTAATCCGTTCCCAATACTGTACCCACGCAAGCCAGGCTGCTGATTTAAATGGGAGCACTTGCAGGTTTGCAAAATCAGGTCATGGGGAAGAGGAGAAAAAAAGGCTGTTTTGTAATGCCTGAAGAAGGTACAAGTGGGAGAGATGTGGTTTCTTTTCTAGGAAAAGAAATATGCAGTGAAACTCAAGGAAAGGTAAATGAAGCCTCGCTTCTGAACTGAAACAAACTGCTGTCTTACAGGCACAAGTAAATTAAAGGTGAAGGCTTTGTCAGGAGCTGTGCTCTGCAGAAGACAGCTAGAGAAGAAGAATTTAAGATTTCTGGGACAGGAAGAGTCACAAGAGATGAACATTGTATGATTTAATTATCCAACTGGAGGGATAAATTAAGCTTTTGACTTGGAGCTGCATATAAAGAGAGCAATTAGACTTCTCTTAAATAAAATTAGCATATGGTTTAAGAAGGGAGTAATAGTTTAAAATGCAAGTATGAAATTGTTACTTATATGCAATGGTAATAGATCTGCCGCTATACAGATTGAACTAGATGCTCCATTGTTTTATATTAATATTCCTTTTCCAAATCGAAAGGACCTTGTGTTGGTTTGCACCATTAGAATATCTGCCCCAGTGAGTTCATTTTCAGCATGGACACAGCATTCACCTTTCACTGAGTTCTTCTCCATTTCCAAATCCACACTGCTGCCTTGTACCTTGAATATGTATTATTTATAGATTAATAGTCCCCTTAAAATTGGTACATGCTGTGAATCTTGAAATGGGCTTTATATACAGGTAGGTATACATGCTTAGCTTGGGCTCAAGTTTTTGTGACAGATTTTTGTATCACAGTATACAGTATGATCAATCCACTCTTCTTCTTACAAGGGAATTTAAAACAAAAATTAAATAATTTTAAGAATTTTATATATATCTATATCTATCTATACACACACGCCTTTACACTCCAGGTTCCATTAGCACTACAATATGCAATTCCAATGAGATGAAATGCTGAACTTTAAAAAAACCCTAACACATCTCCATCAAGCTTCAGATTTTCCAATAGTGTAAGTCAGTAAGAGTCCTTTGACCAAAATAAAATCCCATCAATCTATTCTAGTTAGGGAACAAGCCCTAAATAATTAGAAAAATACTTAGTAATAGATTCAGGGTTTAAATTAAGTGATTTTCCAGATCAAGAGTGTATATAATCTTATTCTTTATACTGTGTACCAACTTTCAATAAATTATGCCCTTTGTTTGGAAAGATACCAAAAATTATGGAGTGATCTCATCAGTACAGAGGTGAGCACTTTTGACCCTGTATAAAGTTTTGTTATGTTATCCTTATTTGAACAAGCCACAATTCTGAGGAAGTCCATGTTTGCTCTGCTATCGTATTTCTATCTAGCAGCGCTTTCCAGAGAGAAGAAATTGCTCTATCATGCGTGCAGAAGCACTTGGCTTGCACATAAAAAGTCCCCAGAGGGTTAAAACACCCAGCACTTTTAGAAAACCTATCAACACATACACAAATTGCACACCAAAGAACTGACTAGTATAAATTTAAATGTACTTAATACCCAAGTGAGGAGCAAGACAGCAACTCTGAGGCAACAATCTCTGTTTTTTTGTGTAATTCGCTCTCCAACAAAATGTTTAAAATGATTTTCCATTCTTGATCTTTAATGTACACTTTTGTGGTCAGATAATTAACACTGAATAGATTCACATGGCTCTTTTTGAATCCATGGGATCTCAATGGCAAAAACCTAATGTTATTTGACCTCTTTTATATAGAAAATGAGCTGATGGAAAGAAGATATAACATCTGCAGCTTTACGCATTTCTTATATTCACTATGTTTTATTACTAGCATTACTGGAGGCGAAAACATTAAGAGCAAACACAGGTGAAAGGTATCACTGTATTGGTCATCAGTCAAGTACTCAATCTTGTACATAAATCTCACTATAATACAGCACCAAAACCAACTAGGATATATGTTCACAGTGGAAAACAGCAGCTCTCCCTTTTGTACATCAGACAGCCCGACCTATTCCGAGCTGAACTTCAGCTATGGACATTTCTGAAAGCATAACAGCAGTAAGCATCGTGATCACTGAGATCGCTGCAGAAAAGCTTCCTCATTGGACATCTATGCTGGGGCACCACTGGCATCAATCGAATCACTGACGTGGTCCCAGAGGACAGCCCACCAGAAGCAAACACGTGCTCAGGCTGCAGCTCTCAGGGATACACCCAAAAAGCCTGACACCACCAGGAACTGACCTCTTCACCCACATGTTACTCCGGTGCTCCCCTCTGAACAGACTATCCACTAACAGGTAGGAGTAGGTCTTTAGGACTAGGCATATTTGTGCTTTTCCATTTCTATGCTGACACTTACTGTGTGGATGTCTTGAATTAAACACTTGGGGTCGGGGTTTTTTTCCTTTATCTATGCAAATCCTTGAAAATATTGCCTTGTATCCATTCAAAGCTGCCCTTTGGAAGTGGGTTTTTGTAACAGCTGCCCAAGAAGGCAGGTGAATATTTATCTCTCTACGTGGTTTAGGTGTATAACTGCTCTCATCTCCCACCCTGTAGGTCGAGTTCATGTGGTCCAGGCAGCTCTTCCGCAGAAGCTGTGAGAAATGCAGGGAGGGGGCTGTCGCTGCCAGATGGCCCTGTATCTATCTATCTCCCACTCCCTGGTGCTACCTCATCACAGAGCATCGACTGTGAGCTCCGGTGGGAAATTAATTCTCTCCCTTGTTTCTACTCAGGAAAGTTTCCACTCCACATCATAAAGTTTACAGCTATGCATCATCAAATAAGCTGTAAGAAGGGGGAAGACAGCCACACTGGTGTTAAGTGACTTGCTCAGCGTCAAAAGGCAGCGTCCACACCAAGGGTCAGTAACACCATGTAACAAATCATTCCAGCAGAGGTGGAGCTATATCAGATTTGCTCTTTTGCAACTACGTTTGCTAGCTTGGAAGTTTTGCATATACTTCTGAAAGTGGACGTGGAGTGAGGAATCACTTGAGTATTCAATGCCTTGTGTTTTTACTGGCTAGCACCACCAAGAGCAGCCCATACAGAAGCCTACTTAGACCTAACCATTCGGAAAAGACAAAAGAACACATTATTCCCAAAAGAAAACAAAATTACTTACCCACTCCTTTCTGTGTTCAGGACAGGTGCCTGAGCACAAAGTACTGTGGATATAATTTAGCAAATATAGGTTATAAATACTTATTTAAATACACTGTCCTGAGCCGCCTTTTTTTTTTTTTACCACCACCATTGGATACCAAGGTCTTACAAGCTGACACTTTTCCTGGCAATCCTCTACCTTCCTGTATGTACTAGTCATAAGGATGGAACAGTATGCCTGAATTACTGCTTGCTGGACATGAAATATATTAATGCAGATCTTATAAAGGCTAGTTTTGGAGGCCTATAAAACCCTATATATTCTTTTGAACAATTAGTTCTGGCAGCGAGCCCTTTAATCCAATAAAACCTTGTTATGTCAATTACAGACCTCACGCAACATGCAAATTGTACAGCTTCTGTAAAAGAGCCAATGTGAGGGTAAATTTGCTGTCAAGAATGCAGGTCTGGGCTGAAATTATCCACAGTGCAAAGGCAAGGGATTCACACCAGATTTCTCTTGTACAACACCCATGGGCTCAGAGTTCACTGCAGAAAACAGAACACCCTCTACAGACTTCAAAACACCTCATGAAAACACACTAAATGGGGCTTCTTTCCAGTCGCAGGCTACCGAGACAGAATTGGTCACTATATCCTATTAATGGGTGAGGAAGAATCTCTGCTGTGGCAATAACAGAAATGACCACATGATACAAGAATGATGACTTCTAACTGAGTTTCCAATCAAAACGCCTTTAAGCAAGTAGTCTCCTTCTAAGTTATACGGGCTACATGCAGTGAGCTATCAGAGTTAAGCAACTATGGCTTCATCAGATCTCTGGCCAGACATAAGAGAATAAGGAAAGCTATCAGAACACAAACTTGTTAGCCGCAAAGCCCCATGCTTCAGAGCGACATAAGGGGATACTGTCCCAACTAAAGACAGCACTGTGCGCAGAAATAAACCTAAGCTGTCCCTCAAAAGAAGTCAAATGCCACAGTGTTTCTCTATATGTTTGTGGGCTTTTTAAATTTTTTTTTTATTATTAAAACTGAAAAGTAAAAAGCAAACTACTATTGTGCTTTGAAATTTTATCATTTGTTGACCTTAGCATTGGCTCCCTGCCTGGTCAACATTGGTGAGAAGGTCTGAGGAGGTATTTTCAAGGGTTTGGGGATTACTTCGCTTCAAATGCATTTTTGTTTGCTTTGCTTATTTTCTTTTTCCCCCGGTAGCAGTTCCTAAAAGCCAAAGTGCATCCCCAAAGCTTACTGGGACGATTTGTGCATGACGCCTACTCCACAGAGCTCAGAGCACAGACCAGCACAATGGCCACTGCTTCTGGTCACTCCCTTGACTTTTAATGCACCTTCAGACACCCCCCTTCAATTTTGCTTTCTGGCACATTTCTTCTTGCCCTGGATCATGAGCCTCTAGCCTCACTACACCACATTCAGCTGCGCAGAGAAAAAGAATCGAATTTGCTTTGCAGAAGCTCGAGCAAGAGGGGGGGTGGGGGGGGGGGGGGGAAGGGAAAAAAAAGCACCAGTTACAGAGAAATTTAATGGTTTTACTGCCACTCCCCCCAGCTCCAGACATCAGCTCCAGTCAATTCCACCCAGACAATAAAGTCATTTATCACTTGAGGACCCACACAGGTTCGATACGTGATGTAAAGCAGATGATTGCTTCCATTGATTCAGATGAAATATCCGAGCAGAGCTATGGCTGGCCATGGCTAGAGCGCATGCACAGTTTGTGATGGTTTAATAAATAAACCATTGATTCCAAAATGGAGCCTGATAAATCCTGACGGGGCAGATCTGCAGCTGTACCTCTCCTCTGGCTCCTATAATTAATGGCTTAGTACTATACTGCTGTTAAGTGAGGACCAGCTCATCTAGAAGCAATAGCATGTTAGCGATATTTATGCAAACGTGCATAATTGCTGCAGCCGGTATAACTGACAAGGTCACTCTCTTGCTTTGGCCACAATTTTCTCAGTGAAGACTGTTGGCATTGGCTGGGGATGTCTTACCACAAGACATAAGACAGACTGTTTCTAATGCCAGGGCTTCAGGTGCTTGAGAGTGTGATGCTGTGGCAGGGAAGCAGGATTAATACCCCATCAAACAGGGAGATTAGCCCTCAAGTCAAGCAACCACTAGAAGATGCTGAATGAGCGACGTGGCGCTGGATTGTGTGCAACCTGGGAAAGAGACTACCCCACTGCTAGTGGCAGGTTCTAAGAAAAAAATAATGTAAGACGCCCCTTGACAGTTAGCATCTTGCAAGCCCAAAAGAAAGATCTAGACAACGACAACCTCATACAGTGCCTTTTTCCTAAGCAATATAACTACAGCCTTGTTGCAAACAGTTGTTAAAACGACCTATTTTTTCTTGAAGATGTGCTGGATTGAGAGACCATGACCAGCCCATGAGCCTTGCTGATACGTGAGAGAGGAAACATGAGCTGAATCAAATGGTGTTCATCTGTCCACGCAAATACTCCTCCCATAACCACGATGCGCAGCCCCAGACTGCAGCCGTGACTCAGAGGTCTTCAGCCACAGTCCCCAGCATCGCCACCTTTTGCCTCTATCTGCATGGATGACATCAGCCGAGAAGTATTACATCTTTCTGTAATGGATACATATGTTTTTCCAAGACCAGACTTAGGTATCAAGCCAGGCTAATACATGTCCAACTACCAGTAGAACTGCTTCACTATTTACCAGCCTGTTAGGCTCTCCAGTCAAAGGAAGGCACCAAATATCAGAGAAATCAAATACAATAGCCAAGCATTTACATGAGACTCTTATTTAACTTCGTAGTGTTTTAACAGGGTTGCAGCTTCCTGATGACATTTTTTAAAGATTTCAAGGCAAACCCCCCAGATCCTTAAAATATAAATATATCGCAGAAGAGACCGGCAGAGAGAAGAGTGGAAGGAGAAGGGATTTGTCCTCAATTTTTATTAGATTCCCTCCAGGCTGACTGGAGACGGAAATAGACATGATTTTTTTTTTTTTTTTTAAAAAAAAAACCCACTAGATTTTACCATGGCAAATTCCTGTAATTTGAAGAGGTGACTTTACCCATCTCAATTTGAATGAAAAATGAGCTTTCTTTCATAATGCATGGATCTGCAAAATATGTTAAATAAAGTAGGGGGTATTACTGAGTTATGTCCATCAGAAAGTATTCGTCTGAGTTAATTCTGTTTCTCAAATAAAATAAAGTGCAACAATAAATAATGGCTAATGTGTAATTCCATCTAAAGTCAGGACAAATCTTTTCTTTCATTAAATTTGGTACAGCGTATGTGCTATGCATTTTTAATACCTTTAAATAATTTAGGAGAAATACTGCAGACTAAGACTGAGAGGAAATAGTCTAAGCTCCTAATTTTAGGAAACAGTCCATAAATGAAATTTCAGGAGGATGTAACTTCTTGATTAAAGGCAAATTGCTGTTGTCACACCCAGAAAAAAAGAATGTAATATTATATCTTATTACTCTAGTTTATTACCTTTATTGCTGTAATTTAGGAAAGTACCAGTAGCCAAAGAGAGTACGATAACCAAAGAATCACAGCCCAGGACCTCACCATGCTATGCTCTGCCCCACCACTGCAGAACAAACAATAACAACAATCTACAATTTGATATATTAAAGTAAAAATGGCTTCTCTTATAAGCATGCATCAGCTCCTGATTTTTGACAGGCAGCAAGAGCAAATGCATTTCTGACTTTTTCCATTTTCTTGCTGGATGGTTCTTAAATGTATCTCTCCCCCCTCCCCGCCTGTCACTTCTGACCCTTATTTCCCACATGTGGTATTTCTGTCCTTCCCGTGAATCTGATGTACCTGATAGACCGGCCATGTAGGATGTTGATTAGGTCTGTCAGCTTTAAAGTTTCCCTAACCTATTTCTCAGGTAATCTTGTACAAATGCCTATCTACAGTCAGCACATGTGGCAGAGATGCAGTAGCTCCCCTCTTATTCCAGAAATACCTGCAATAAATCAGACAAAAGCTCTTAGCCCAGATGTTGAAAAGCCGGGGCATAACAGCCTGGCTGAAGCTGGAACTTGAACCCAAATCCCACTCTGTGCTTGCACTCTTCCCAGCAAGCTCATCACAGTGAAGGGTGGTAGTGGATCCACGGAGGGAAAATAAAAGGCAAAGAATAATGCATGAGCTTACGCCAGCAAATAGTAATGCAAATGAATAACTCTACTCACAGAAGCAGTCTCCATAAATCCTGAATGATATTTGTGTTCAAATACTTCCTCCCACGGCTGCAAAGTGTGTGAGGAGGCTGAGAAAGCATCATCCACAAGCACAAGGATTCATGTGACTTAAAGTCATCCTTACTTAAAACAAAGTATACAAAGAGTATACAAGCAACCTCATCCATCTCCCTTCCTTCAGTCAGTGCTAAGAGACCAGACTGCTTCAGAGTGGACCAAAAAGGACATGCTTTTTCAGCCAAGGGGGCTGAAATAGCTTCTGCTTCCACTTGGGGAATTTGCTGGATAAAATACCTAGCTTAAATCACATTTTATAGCTTGTGTCATGCTGACTGAACAATTTAATACACCCTTCTGGAAAATCTCTTAGTTAGGGTGGCCTACCTATTGCACCACTGGTGGTAAATCCCATTACTGAAAGAAGAGTAGATTTAGCTTTGTAAAATAGTTTTACAAAAAAAATAAAATAAAAAAAAATCAACCAAAGCCCCATGTAAGCCAGTGGGTGAGCGATTTGTGTTGTTATGAAAGAGATCAAATGAGTTATGGTAAAATCCTTGAGCCTGGAGTTTTTCAGTCATAGAATACCAGGTTGGAAGGGACATGAAGGATCATCTGGTCCAAATTTTTTTGGCAAAAAGATGGTCTAGACAACATGGCCCAGCACCCTGTCCAGCTAAATCTTAAAAGTGAAAAACTTTCCTCATGTCCAATCATATCGTCCCAGGAGCAACTTGTGCCAATTACCCCTCAGCTTTTCCATGTCACTCCCTATAAAAAAGGGAGTCTTCATCTTCTCTTTAAATACTGGATCATGGTGCTAAGGTCTCCCCTAAGGCTTCTCTTCTCAAGGCTGAACAAACTCAGTTCTCTCAGCCTTTCCTCACACGGCAGGCTTCCCAGTCCTTTGATCATCTTTGTGGCCCTTCTCTGGATCCTCTCCAGCCTGTCTACATCTTTTTTTTGCATAGGGGGGACCAAAACTGAACACAGTATTCCAGGTCTGGCCTGATAAGCTGAGAGTACAGTGGGATGACTTCTCTATCTCTGCTGGTAATCCTCTTGTTGATGAAGCCCAGCATCCTGTTGGCCTTCTTTGCCACAGCAGCACACTGATCGCTTGTGTTGAGCTTGTTGTGCACCAGGGCCCCCAGGTCCCATTCCACAAAGCTGCTCCCCAGCCAACTAGATCCCAGCCTGTGCCGCATTCCTGGATAATGTTTTCCCAGGTGCAAGATCTTAGACTTGTCCTTGTTGAACATCATAAGATTCTTGTTAGCCCTCTCTTCCAGCCTATCCACGTCTTCCTAAAGGGTGGCTCTCCCTTCCAAAGTGTCCTCTTCCCCACTCAGTTCGGTGTCATCAGCAAACTTCATAAGGGTACGCTTGATCCCATCATCTAGATTATTTACAAAGGTATGAAAGAGTGTTGGGCCCAATATTGATCAGTCTGTTCTAAGCCCTAAAAGACTACATAAAATAACATCTCTTGCCATAAAGCACTAGTGTATGTATGATTTCCTCCTCAAACAAAGACGAACAGATTACAGTATAAACCAAATTTAACTCTACTAAAAGCTACAAATACCTAATCTACCACAGCGTTTCAAAAACTGAACCCTAATCATGAGAAATCCAGCCATCACAGTGTCCTGGGCTAGAGAGACCATACCAGGTTCAGTATGACCAAAAAAAAAAAAAAAAAGAAAAAGAAAGAAAAAAACTGCAGCCTGGTCCTCTCAGTCTGAAGGGGACTAGGATCTTTAAAAAGATATAACTGCATCTAAACTCCACTCAGGGGCCTTATACAGCAACAAGATATCAATGAAGTAATGGATTTTATAAGTTCCAACTCCACATTGTACATCAGCAGGACTACTTGTGTGCATGAAGTTAGGCATTTTAACTACCTGAGTTTTACGTTCAAAATCAGTGCCCTATACATTATTTTCCCTTGGACTGGTGTTTGCATGTGACACCCCCCCATAAAGCAAAGATCTCTGGAGGTGAACTGTTGAGCCACAGCCTTGTATTTCACAGCCAAAATGCAGCAGCTCTGAAGTCCCTTGAACATTTCCTTTGAAGACAAGCAGCAGGAGGCAGGTTTCCTGTCCAGAAATGCAACAAGACTCAGAGATATCACTGAGAAAAACGACCCATGATTTTTAAGGACCTGTGTAGTGGTTGCTGCATGGCTACACTGCTGCGTGAGGGTACAAAGCTCTTCAAAACTCTTGTATCTTGATAAAGTTTTCTCTGCCTGGCTGCTCCTGTCCTTAAGAAAAAAAAAAAGACCAGGGGAAACAACTTCTAACTTAAGGGGAAGAAGACACAGTGTTTCCCCTTTAAAAGCAAACCAAGGAAAGGAAATTCAGTAAAGTATAGAACAACTGAGTGAATGAACTATTTAAAGAACATTTTTTTCGTTTTGCTACATAGCATAGACACAAATGCATATGTGTTGTATATACCTTTATATACCTTCCCTCCAATTTTCAAATAAGGAATGTGCTTCTGTTTTCCTCTGTACACACAATCCCTCTCCACCAGAACTTGCTCTGATATTTTGAATTTCTCAGCAGTTTCAAAGCTAATTAAAGAAAAAACTACTTAGCAGAAAGATGGGGTTTTTTTTACTTAGGTTTTGCAAACCTAAGTAAAAAAAAATCTACTCAGAAGAAAGATATTTCCCTCTTTTTCACTCCCAAATCTTTCCACCTTGCTACTCATTTCAGATGCAGCACGTGCAACACGCAGGGAACCAGTGACAGATTTAAGAGCCGGCCCCTGATGCCCACTGCCGTATTTCAGACTAGCACTTTGGGACCAATATAACTAACTGGGAGGTTCACAGTTTTCCAAACGAACAGAGAATAATGGCTTCTGTGTTTCCATCGGATCCAGAGGCAGAAGCCATCCAACTCTGGAGAAAGGTAATGTAAGTGCTCCCAATCAGTTAGAATAGAGCTTTCTAAATAGCTTTTCTATAAAGCCATTGGCATCCTTTTTTTAGTTCTCACTCGAAGTGACCTGCATAACTTAAAATGTAGCTTTACTATCTAATAAAGCCTCCCATCACACTGAATCGCCCTGTGCGTTCATGCACACGAAGATAAAACTTGTGTATGCACACATGGGTGCACACACATGCAGCCTTATCGCATATACTTGTGTTTCCCCATCTGGCATCATTGTAGGGATTAAAAAAAAAAAAAAAGTTCAGTTTAAAATATCACATTACACACCCAGGGAAAGAGAATTCTTACAGGAGGTGTTAAAGAACACCTATGCTATGAGAAATACAAGGTAAGCAAGCTAAGATGGAGAATGCACATTAGGAACAGAGAATGCAATTTTATCAAATCAGTGGACCCCAAAAGTTACAACTTTTATGCCCTTTATATAGCACAAGTAAGTTGCAAACCAGTATGATTGATTAAAGCTTGTTGGAGTCTAGAGGAATTGAAATATGGCAAATGCTAATGTGACAGAGAAATGTCAAAATAGATGAGGAATTACACATGCCAGCGACTGAACAAAAACTAGCTGAGATTAAGTGAGAGACAAAGATGAAATGCCAGATTGCCTAAAGCTAATTATCTGGACAATTAATGGAATGCCTGCAACTCGTTTTGATATTAAGAGCACAGTCTATCGGAGAAAGGATAAAGCTATTTGCAGAAGTCCACACTGATTTCCTTGGAAGAGGATGCTGGCAGTGAAGTGTAAGAAATTCTTACCCTAGAGATCACTAAGCCAGCTGTTAAACTACGGTACTGCCACGTCACCTGGTACCAAAATACTACCGATCCCTTCCTTTGGGCTTTCACTGGTGTCAAAATTCAATGCACATCTCATTTCCCAAGCTGATAATTTGTCAGGGATCCTAGATAAGGAAAAATATTTGTCTATCTTCAATACTACAATGAAAGACACATATAAGCAAGTATTTCTATACCTCCACCTGCCAGAAATTAAATTGCACTTCCTCCTGTTCTTCCTTAATTTTATCATGCACCAGTTCTCAGGAAATTCCTACATTCTTCTATATTTATACACTCGAGAGATAAATGTGTTTCCCAGAGAAATTCTTCATGTGCCGACACTTAAACTGGCCACAGATCAGCCAGATGCAAATACCTACTCACTCAGTTAATATGAGGAAATATAAAGATGTTTAATAAAAATATTTGAGAGAAAGAGAGAGAGAGAGGGAGAAA
This sequence comes from Cuculus canorus, assembly GCF_017976375.1. NCBI lineage: Eukaryota > Metazoa > Chordata > Aves > Cuculiformes > Cuculidae > Cuculus > Cuculus canorus. Next base: position 118,361,713 of record NC_071402.1, read on the forward strand.
AAGAGAGAGAGGGAGAGAAGGAGAGAGAAAGAGAGAGAGGCTAATCCTAAGTACATAGATGCTATCTATGGAGAGTTATCTAAGCCTTTTTTCTATGTTACTGGTACAGGACTATGTTAGTATCTGGAATGAGAAACATCCAGCAGGTTTTCCTTCCAAACATACATTTGTGACAGTAACAAGCATGGGGGCCACATTCGTTTGAAGATGCATTACTACATATTAGATCTCCCCTGCCAGTGACATCCTGGGAAATATGTATACATTCACTACTGCCATTAAACATTACATCCCTCAGCTGCAAGCCACTTTACCCAAGACAGTAGAGGAGAAATAGATGTGACTCAACACTCGTGTTTCTCCAAAGGATTTCTCCATAGACAGTTCCTTCAAATACCAGATGTAAATCAGAGTGCCTATCTTGACTGAGTAAAAGCCTGTAGTGCAAACGCCGAAGCTCAAGCTGGAGGGTGAGCGGCATGGTCACACACTAAGCTCTGCCTGTCAGCCAGCTCAGACCCACCGGGAAAACTCCTGGGGCTGGACTGATTCATTTGGACTCTGGCATGGACTGATGCAGTTATGCTGCTCTCAGCACTTAGCTAACACATTTGCACTGCATGCATATTCATTTTGGAGGTTTTTACATCACTTAACCGCTCAAGATGTAGGAATTTCCAGAGTTGCCTTGATCCTCACATGAGGATGTGTTTCAGCACAGGGATCAAAAAGCCAAGCTGTTCCTGCTTCTTGCTTAAATTCAGCGTTGTTCCGTTAAAAAGTGAGAATCTACAAGACAGTGCTTACTACAGAATTGATTGCAATCCCCTGTGCTTCTTGGGACAGACCCTTTGCCAGGCTGACATAAATTTAACATGCCATGTGAAAATTAAAACTCGTTTTACAAACACAGTTCCCAAAGAGGCAGTGGATTTTATCCGAGAGGAAGGCAGCCAGCTTTGCAGCAGGAAAACCAACTTCAAACAGGCATACTAGGAGGGAGCCCATGCCTTCAAAACATATTTTATCCATCCTTGGATGACAGAGATAAGACGATGCATTGGGGAAGCTACACTTCCTATTTTACCCTCTGCAGAAGGTCTGGAAAAGGGATCGACATTTAGGGGTTTAGAGCTGACATACCATCTCAGCAAAAACCTGGCGAACAAACGCAGCTTTACCGACTGGTTGGTAAAACGGTACCAGGCACCCTTCTAAATCCTAGAGTGAAGTGATTTTAGTAAAACTCCAATTAGTTTTGTAAAGACAGAGGATATGTTGCGCATTATCCAAACAGCCTTTGCTCCTCTTCCCTGTGAAACTCCCAAGTGCAGCAGCCAAAGCAGTTCAGAGGGGTACTGCAAGCAGGAGAGATGTTTACCTCATTTTGTCTCTTACTGTTGCTAGAACACACTCAATTACCACCTCCAAGCAGGGCTGTAAGCAGAAAAACATTTTGGATCCACACGCTTAAAAGGCTTTTTTTTTACCAATAGGAAAAGTATCTAAAATGCTTTTGATCATTTTTCAAATACTAGGATGCTTTAAAAAATATTTTATCTTGCTAACAGTTAATAATTTTCCAGGTTATTAGGGACAAAACATTAGTATTTCATCTTTCAGATGGGCCAAATCTCTATTTTCTGCCAATCCAACTAATTTTCAGCTTCTGAGATGGCAATTAATATCTTGGTCAGAGAACACAAGCATAAACAAAAAGTCTTATCATAGCAGGTCATACCAGTATTCAAAAAATGTACTGATTGTGTTTTCAGCTTTCATTTTGGTTTGCGAAAACAAAGAATTCTGCTGTTTCCCAGGGGAGAGTTGACAGACATGCTGATTTTCAAAACACAGATATGATGGAAGCTGTGGCAAAACCAGACATACACAATGAAGCCACAGCGCTCTGTCCTGCATGCTCAAGCCAAAGCAAGGAAGTGGAGAACAAAGTGCACTGGAGTGTTTCAAGGGGAAAAAAGCTGAGAGTAAGCTGCTGCAGTAATGTTTTCTGATCTTTGCTCACAAAAGATGATCTAACACTCTGAAAGATTTTCTTTCCCCCAAAACAGTGTGTTAGACTAATGCACACTTCTGCTGACCCCATCGGAGGCATGGGAATCGTGCCAATCCACCATGCTGCTGCCACTGTCCACCCAGTATGTACCCATGTCTCTGCTTCTTAAAAGCTAAAAAAAAATCCTTGGCATTTTGTGAAAGGATATTTTTACTTTATCTCAGTCTTAAAGACAGTTGGAAATTTATATAATCTGTATCTATACTCGGAGAGGCAATGCAATAAGAAGCATCATTGCTGGACTCCACATTTCTTTACAGGCTTGAAAAAACCCAAGCCATTGTGAAACGTGTGCACGAGCTGAGTATTGCCCTGTGCTTTGATTCCTCTTCTATAAAACAGAGGTTAAAAGACAACTGAAAGATGTGTCGTAGGCTTCCGCACTATAATACATCCATCTCAATCTCAAGCACAGACATGAAAGATCTTGCAAGACTGAGGCTTTGGTAAAGCAACAATTCTGTATTTAAATGATGATTTGTTTGGACAAGGTTTTCAGGAGGAATCCTGCATGAAGATGCTCCCAGCAAGCTCAGCACGAGACAGAATGCTCATTTTTATCCTACCTTTTCATAGCCTTAAAAAAATAGGAGCTCTCTCTAATTGACTACTCTTTTCACATCTCAGGTGAGGTTTTTCCATTACAAGGAATAACCTATATTTTTCTAAGCCTCACAGATCTTAAACAGAGGAAGAGATGATACATGAGGGGAAGTTCCCCCTTTTCTAAAAATTCTGCCAGGATGGAAACCAGAAAACATGAACATTTTTAGACAGGGAACATTTTTAAACCTCCAAATAAGGGGAGAATGAAAGAGTTTAAAAATAAATACATGCACATACATATTTGATTTAAATGATGAAATCCTGCTCATGAAAATAAATAAGGCATATACACAAGAAGTGGCCCAAATGATAGCCCTGTTGTCCCATTAATCATAGTTATTGCAAAAGTCTAATAATGTTATCTTTGGTCCCAGCCTCAGCAGCCTAGAATTTAACACAAGCACCTTTTTTCGGCATGCGAATCAGGTACTAACGCTGTCTCTTTCAACCTCTTTTGTGCTTCTAAATTAGAAAACCCAAATGTCATTTTTCTTCAGATATGAAACACAGTCAAGGTCACTATAAAATAAAAGAGCAATTAACTTCACAAGCAAACTGTTGTACAGGACTGAAAAATAGTACTTGACAAAGTAGCTAAAACCTAAAACTGTTCCTACAAGTGATATCCCTTGTTCAGGCTAAAAATGACATAGCTCCAAAGAATCCTGTCAATTTAAGGGGGAAAAAAAAAAAAAAAAAAGTCATGGAGGATAGTCCCCCCATCTACTAATTTGTTCACTGTGCTTTTATTGCTGCAAGGTTGCTGTTTTGATAGCTCTGATATTGGAAAGCTGGCTTTGTCTCGCCCTCCCCTCCGTCTTCTCGCTCCTCTAAATGAGCCCTAAACAGCTAATATACATTAGCACAGAATTTCTCATTGTGTTTATCAGTTAAATGACAGAAGTTTTATGAATTCTCTGAATAAAATTCAGCATGGAGTTGCCCTAGCTGAAAAGACGAAGTGAAAGCTGACATTAAGGGTTTGGAGTTGACAAGTATTTTAAAATACAAAATTATCTCGGCCCTGACCCTCATCTAAAATCAGCCAAGACTTTGTAACTTGGTAAAATTAAATGCGTTATCAACACACAACTGACTGTGCAACCTAGCAAAGATAAATTATCTCATTATTACCATAGAAATCAGATGAGGCGTGCATAGTAATTGACATATTAAATGCAATTATAAAACCCTACTGAAGTGATGTTAGTGACCTGACACATGACAAAAAAACTCAACAAGGCAATGCAGAATCCAGGCTGGAAGATGCACTGATATTATTTCCACACAGGATACATCAGATACAAAAATACTACTGAGCCATCAGTACAAATCTCATAATCAAAAGTGTTGGAAAAATGGAAGGCATTATTAATGTGCAAAGAAGGGGCTATCTTCAAGAGAAGCAGAGCTACCCACTAATACAGTGGCCTGTTAGGATAGGGCAAGCAGGTTAGCAGAGAAACCTTCCCACATGGCCCACCTCCATCGCCACAGGGCCGATCGGTTGTTGCCAGACATAGGCATGTTCCCACTTCTCACATATGCAGTGGTAATTTTCCAATAATAACTGTTACAGAAATAAAGAAGGAGAGAATCACATAGCTCAAAGAGACCTCAGGGAGCACTCCCCCAATCCCCTATTGGTAATACTGGTGAACAAGACCCTTCCTGACCAGCGCTTGTTCAGTTCTCCCCAAAATCCCCTGGTGCCGGAGACCCCAGAACTGCTGCAAGCAGACCCTCTGGGGCTTCTCTCTTCTCTATTGCAAAGTTTTTTTTCTTAAAATCTAACTTACATTTTCCTTGCTGCAACTCACTGCTCTTTATCCAACTCACAAGCTACCCCCTCTCTGCAGCAGGCTTTTACACCTCTCGGGGCCACACAGCCTAACCAAGAGACCCGATGACAGCTTGCATTATTTCAACTCGCTGTCCTACATCCTATTTTCGAAATTCCTCATGGTTTGTATTTTTGACCTTTGCCCTCCCTTATATCTTTATTGACGTGCTATGCCCCAAAGAGGGCAGACAAATACTCCAGCTGAGTCCTTATCAGTACTAGCTATCTCAAAAGGATTAATTCATGTGCTGTACATGCAACGCTGTTTGCATTCAGCAAGTCATGATCTTGCAACAGGATGTCATTGTTGACTCGCATCTAGAATCATTTGGTTGGAAAAGACCTTTGAGATCCTCCACTCCAATCGTACCTGTGCACTACTAAATCATGTCCCCCAGCACCTCATCTATCAGCCTTTAAAACACTTTCAGGGATGATGACTTAACCACCTCCCTGGGCAGCCTGTGCCAGTGCTTTATAACCCTTTCTGTGAAGGAATTTTTCCTATTGTCCAATCTAAACTTCGCCTGATGCAGCTTAAGGCGATTCCCTCTTGTCCTATCACCTGTCACTTGGGAGAAGAGACCAACACCCACGTCTCTACAACCTCCTTTTAAGCAGCTGTGGAGAACAACAAGGTCTTCCCTCAGCCTCTGTTCCTCTAGGCTAAACAACCCCAGCTCCCTCAGCCACTCCTCCTAAGACTTGTTCTCCAGCCCCTTCACTAGTTTCTAGGCTGGGACACTTTCTAACTTTCCGATGACCAAAGAGACACCCTTTAGGAGTTGTCCCCCGCTCAGGCAGTGCATTATCGTTGCCTAAATGCTACTTGCCCTGTGGAACTGCACCTTGCGTGACAGCATAGTCCCTAGGGAAAGTCAACTACTAATGGCCGCAGGAAGCCACCATACAGGTGGTTGTAGGGCCACCTCACCTGCAAGGACTGCTCCGACGAAGAGCCTTTCATGTGCCTTTCACCACTCTGTCACTGGTGGGCATGGCAAACACAGCTAGGAGACAAACGCGCAGTCCAGCTCCCAAACCCGATCCCCACCTGCTGACTTGAAACAATCCAGCAAATGTTCACAGCAAAGCGACTGCTCCCCATCAAATGGCTCAGTGCCTCCCCAGGAATCAGAAAATGAGGTACCCAAGAAGTTCAGTCTCTGCTTCAGGAAAAAGCTCTGCAGAGAGGTTAGGGATGACTCTTCCCGAAATACAACCCAGATGCCTGGCAAAAAAGGACTTTCTTCTTCTCTTTTTATTTCCTTCTGACTTGCATCTGACTCTTACAGTGAATTTGGAAAGCAAACCCCTCTTCAGGCCACAGTGCTGAGGGAGTCTCCTCTGGTCTGAGCCTGTAGCAAAAGAGTTTCTGCCGTATGTCATAGTTTAAACAGTATTGATGAATGGGACTTGAGTACCATGAAATATTAGGTAAAGTAATCAAAAACTCTGTATAGTTTGCTAAAATCAAGTCAAATCAACATACACTTGTACCTGTTTCAAACAAATAATCTTTACACTTTTGGAGAGTATTTTGCTACTGACTGAAAGTCTCTTTTTTATAGGGAAGAAGACAGGAGGCTCCTGCACCTGCAGTAGGCAGTGGTCCGAATGAAACTGGGCATCACTTTGGAGCTCCCTGCTGTCTTCTTCCCCTCACCAACCCCATCACGTAAAAGAAGGGGGGAAAAAGCAGGGAAAAAAAGGTGTACTCCTACTTTATGTTGCCAGTAAAGGAGAAATACAAATGCACACTTTTTATGTGCCCTTGTCAGAGGATGCAGGGATTTTGTTCACTTATTGAAATGAGTCAGCTTGAAAAGCTTTCCTTTCTCTTAATGCAACTTTCAGCTGCCATCAGTAACCTTGTGAGCGGCACTGGTAGGTGTTAAGATGTGGAAACAACCACGCCAGAGAGACAAAGAGAGAACAACCATTTTCTGAGCACATAATTTCATTCCACAATAAAAGAAGCTGCACTATTCACAAAGAATTACTCTTTATCCATCACTTCACTCAGCAAGACAGGCCAATACAATTTCTGCCCTTTTTCCTTCTCTATACAGTTAATTTTTGTTCCTCCTGGAGGTTAGAAAACAAATTACATATTGACTGGTTTAAATCCCCAAGACACAGAGAGGTAATGTTTTTTAACTGCAGGTATGTTGGTGGGATGAGTTTTTCCATTTTAATATACTCACTTTTAACTGTAAAATTAATTATGTGGTGACACTAGTAAACAGAAATAACCAATAAAAGTAACTGCATTTTCATTTAAGTAAATGTTAACACGCAAAAATGACATACAGTAAAAAGATTGGAGTGCGTTTAGTTCTGTTCATGGGCAGTGTCCAAATCCTTAGGTTTTAACTTTGAAAGGTTAAAAAGTTGAATTGCATTAATTTGGTGGTCTACTTACATTATCCAGAAGGGATATTTTGAGCCATTACAGAACGTCTCTTGTGTTGCCCGAGATACAAGCCAACGAAGGCGAGATGAGAATTTGTTATTGGCAGGAACCAATTATTTCTGCTGGGAGAAAAGATCAATTTGTGATAAGAATTACAATGAAATAATAGGTTAAGAATTTGAGAAGTTTTGACCTTACAATAAGTTAACATTTTCCTTGGAAAAATATAGATACATCCTTTATTTTACCCTCTTTTATATGGGAAACTAATGTAAGAACAAAAAAGCAATTTTCAATGCCCAGGTTGTTTGCCCTTTGTTGCTGAATGGAAAACACCAAAATTAATTCTCCCTATTCTGTATGCCACACATTTAATCTTTCAAATTTAGTATACCAGAGATGCTTTACACGAGCAAGAACTACTCACAGGGAAAACTGCCAAAAAAATGATAGTAAAGAAGTTCTTGAAACAGCAGGGGTTGAACTCATCTGCCCATGTATCCACCAGAATGCCAAATACCTTTTCCTCAGAGTTTATGTGGAAGTCTTGTATCTTGTTGACCCTGCTGGAAGCAAGCTCCTGCAGAAGCACTGTCTCGCTGATGCCTCTGCCCATCAATTCTCAGACTCTGCTGTAACCTTACGGCTGCCACCATATTACCTTAGGGAAGTGATTAGCCAGAGGCTAATATTAAAACTGCATCAATTCTACTCCATAGAACATCCCTTATCAGCTTCTACTTTCTCAGCTTTTATTCCATGCAGAGAGAACATAATCTTTACTTAAAGAAAAACGTCTAAGTTCTTGTTAAGTGACACTTGGAACTGTATTTAGCAAAGACTGTTAACTTCTCAGGTTCACAACCCTCCTGGCACTGTGTGATTCCTGCATGCGAAGGCAGCAAACGATGTTTGGTTTCACACATAGCACGGATTCAGCCCTCAAACACAACGGCAATTTTGGTTACTTTCCATGAGACACCCATTCCCCGCTCAGCACACGTAGCGTTTCCTCAGCTCAATCACCCACAAGTTTATAATAAGATTTTTAGCTTTTTATTTCCCTTCAGTCTGCAAAAAGTTAGTTTGATCTTCGTTCTCACATACATTCTGCAGCAATTCTGCTGTTTTACAGGCTATCGAGTTTCATTCCCTCTTGCTCACCCCCTTTCATCTTCCCTTCACTTTTGGGAATAGCTCCACTGCAGAGGCTTCTCCACCAAGGACTGAGACAAACCCTGCACTGCCTCGCCCTGTGCTAAATTGGGGGACAGCTAACGGAGTTTATGGGTAGACACAGGGTTGGGTTAAGCCCTCATCTCTACAGCTTCAGAAATTTTAATACTAATATATTCCTTCTGACTAAATGCTATGATACCAGAAGATAAGAACCGAGTGTGAAAGGAGACTTCATCTCCAGCTGCCTTTCAGCTTTGGAGAGTGATGGCAGAGTGGGATAGAGTTTACAATATCCCTGTTGGATTTAAGATAGATACTTTATTATAATTTTAAACATCTTTTAATTAACAAATTCTTTTGCAACCACCGTCAGCCGTGGTTTCCATGGATGCTGCTATTGGATATTGCAGAGCACAAAGCCGGGCTGCAGCAGCAAGACGAGAGGGAGGCCACACACCATGCTGATGGGAAGAGGAAACACTGCTGCCCACTGGCACCTTGGCTGAAGGGGCAGAGTTAAGGCTGCTTTTGCAGCCCTCTCCCCTGGACAGGGATCACCTCCCAGGAAGGCATTAGGAGAGTGGTGCTGGATGGAAACATGCTGCCTCCATCCACCCACTGCCAGTCCCACCGGGTCCTCCTGTAGCCCTGCTGGTACAAGGTCAGCTCTGCACTTCCCACAGGGAGGACAGCCACCTTCAGCCCTTCTTCTATATCCCTACGGTTCTTCCGTATCAGAATGGGTACAGGCTGTAATTTGTTCATCTCCAATGTTCAATCAAACAATCTACAATAGGTCGACTTTCTGATGGGAACTACAGGCAATTCTTTAATTAGATTTAAGTGCAACACTTAAAGATAAATCATGCTTAGAAAGAAGAAAATTGAAAAGTGATAAGTAATAGGATTTACAGATGATTTTCTTTAAAAGTAAAGAATTATTATCACACACATGCAACCCAAGGACCCTTCCACAGCTGTTAAAAATACTCTGCTTAACAGGAGACAATGAGAATACATCCACTTATATGGAAAAATGAACAACAAAGCTTCTGCTAAGACATTTTTTAATGAAAGTTAAGATCCCCAGTTATAGACTAAAGCCTGCAGTCCCATCCACCTCCTCCTCTATTTCAGATTCTGTAATTATTTTGCAATTGAAAACACTAGGCTAGGCAACACAGGGGCCACATGTCCCAGCTGGGTAACATTGGGGCCACACACCTGGATTCTCATCCAAATGACAATGATGAAGCCAGCTGTTAAAGGTAAAATTGAATCCTAGCTCAGCAGCATGTAAGTAAAGAGAAAACACATTTTCAAGTATCTGTCCTATTGTAAAGTAGTATTTCAAGTTTAACACTGTCTAAAAAACTTAGGACTTTAACATATATTATTAAAAAAAAGCCAGGCAGCATGTTTTTAGCTTCAACAATGCTAACAATTCACAGAAATGATTGCTTGTGGTTTAACATTACAACAATAGAGATAATGATAATTTCAGACTTTCCCTCCTGTAAGTCAAAGCACTTTCTTTTGTACCACATTCACCTCTTCTGACACAGCCTCAAGGTCAACTGAAAAATCCCTACTGACTACAACAGGAACAGACACAGACTTCGAATCTGCTTTATGAAAAAGATGCGTTTCCTTAATTAGTGTGTAAAAATTGAACCCGTGAAGATAGTCTGGCTGTAATGCAAATATTGCTCAGTGCACATGACTCTTTGTGCTTGTGTGTCTTTGCCTCCTTAGGTGAGTTGAGATCCCCTTTCTACCTCTGGTTTGTGGAAGTCTACTGCCCCTAAGATGGTGAAACTACAGGGTCAAACAAAGGTATCAAAGTGCCAGCACCTACACCAGTGCTGTAATTTGCAATCACAACTCTGTGCGTGCTTTGCTTAACTTCAGGGCTTGTCCTTTTCCAAGTGACGCATGGAAACTGGTGTGGGTTTGATGAAATCAGGTAGGAATCCTTCACTAAAGTACTTCATCACACATCAGCAATTTGAGTAACAATAATTTTAATAACAATTTTGTGCATCTGAACCATGTGCATTATCACATCTCTTACAGGGGTCCCAAAAGCGTTCTGAAGGCAAGTATTTAAAGTTTTCTTCAAGCATTCATTGATAAAACATTTACCATTAATTTTGTGCTCTTATTTGCTCATTAAAGTAATTAACTAGAAATCCAAAAGGAGAGAGAACTCTGTTCTGAATACACAGATCAAAATGAAAACGAGGAAAGTGTTTGATGACAGCTATAGCATGGTATGATATAATAAATAAACTCGGACAAGACAGAAGACAGACAAACCACTATCGCTTTTCACACCAGTTGCATTAAGAAATGTCCTACAGCACTGGTAAAGGAAATATAAAAGAGTGTGATGACAACTTTTATCTAGCAAGGTACAATGCTTGCACTTTTGATAGAAACCAAAAGTCACTGGTGCAGGGCAGCTGTTTGGTCGCTCCTTGTATGCAGCGGGATGATTACTTCTCTTGAAGAAGATGGGTGCCCCTTCCCCTAAAACCTGTGGCAACCTTGGCAGACAAGCCAAACACTGATTGCATTGAGATCAAACCCTTGTTCCTTTAGTCTATTTAGAGCGTAGCAGACTAGAAGAAGCTATCATGGTTTCCGTGTCCCCTCAGTAGAGGAAGATACCAAAATCATGCCACTGCTCTCTGGCAGGCACCTTTTATCCAGTGCTACATTTATTTCCAAAAGGAAGCTAAAAGTTTGACATTGCAGCACTAGAACAAATGCAGTCAGGGTTTGCCAGGCAGAAAAGGTGTTTCATCATCTTAATGTTCCTAGGTCAGCTGGTAGAGGAAAAAACGCCTGCTCAGGAGCCACAATACCCTGTTACAACTTTCCTTTTACACACACGAATGTGCTGAATCATTAAAACCCCCTCGGTCTTGCTTGACTAGTTAAGGCAGTATTTGAACACTCTGAAGAAGAAATTATATGGAAGTTAGAATACATATAGAAATTAGCGGTAGTAGTGTGATGCACAATGTGATTTACAAACTGATTTCATGCCAATGCCACTCCAGCTCCAGGAAGAATGCCTTTGTGGCTGTCTGGCTATGAGAAAAGCTTATCGATTTACGCTCCTAAAAACACAATAATCTGCTGTGTGGCAGGGACTCTCTTGGGGTGCATCCTTTTCATTCACAGACTCTGATAGGGATGCTCTAGCGGTATTTTTACGCTGAACCCAAATTATAGATGTTTTCAAATAATAAACAGCATTAAAAAGCTTTCTTGCTTTTTCTGGCAGTCTGCAGTGCAAAAATATTAACTCGGGAGTTTACAATGGATTATAAATGACATTTAGTGACATGACGGATACATCCTGGCTTTGCAGTATAAAGACGATCTCAGAGTACAAGTCTTATTCCTTGTTCCACTAATATGCTGCACACAAATCAGTGTTGTCAGCAATCTGTCTTCAGTATTTTGATTAATAATGTTAACATGGTTCTCTAAATTGAGTTCTCTAATTTATGCTAATAGTGTTTTTTTAATTCAAACAGTTATGAACGCATTTATTTGTGACCAACAGGCTTAGTTTCATAGGTTACGTTGTTCTAAAATGAAGGCGAGATTATGTGGATCAAAAATTACAAGTTGTTTTATTTTGTTTTTAACTGAGAAAAAATCTTCTGGCAATTATTTTAAATCTTACCCTACTCTCTAGTTCACACGTCTGTAGTGAGATTTTTCTTAGAACATACAAATAAGAAGCCATTGACATGAGGTCAAAGACTGTATGTATTTCCCAATCAAGAACTGGTCTAATTTAGGGGATTTTTTGCAATATGCTTCAAAGAAAGCACTTTCAGACTAATGAAATCTAATGAACAAAGAGAGTGCCTTTTTGGCTAACGTGTTTTTTATTCAATACCCAAAATGTGGGATATGCAGGCAGATGCAGCAGTAAATTTCAGCCCTTGTGAATAAATAGGGTTAAAGGCACAAGTCAAGAGAGGGTTCCCAGAAGTTCAATATAGAGACTAACATAAGAAAATCTGCAAATGTGTTTGAGATTAACAGTTAATATGAGATCAGCATAAGCAGCCCTAAAAAGACTATGCTGCTGGTATCTGCACTCCGCATTAAGCAAAGATCTGATTTCTTTCCAGTCAAAGACCTGACTCATGACATCAGATTGCAGTCTTCGTACAGCCATGGTGAGAGCAATATTACACTTTATGCTTGCTAATTGCAGAAACTGCTCTCCAGCTTCAGGCATCTGAAGGGCATGAATCACAGCATCAGCAGGAAGTGACAGGGCTGTGCAGCAGGAGGAAGGGTGATGCACAGTCTCAGGGTAAGAGGACTGAGGGCCATGGAGATGACTCGACCATGAGATTCTGGTACAAAGACAAGTCATCTTATTATATGTACAGACAGGAAAACAAAGTTCCACTCCTCACCAACCAACACCCAGAATTGTTAATTATTTCAGTTGTCTTGCTGAGAAAGAAAGAGAAAAATGTATTTTGGAGCTGATTTTAATTAACAGTTTTGCAAATCTACACTCTTTTGTTTCTATAGTCCTTAAGAACAGAACAACTTTTCTGGAAAGCTGCAGACCCAGGATGAACCATGTGTGAGAAACGTGACACTTTTCCTCACTCCCCCAATAAAAGGAACGTAGAAATTGCATGAAATGCAGTCCTACTTTCTTCTCCCACTGAGCAGCAACCAACCACTCAAATCACTAAAGAAAACAATCTGCAATTTTCCTCCAGATGAAGAGCCTAGTAGTTTTCGATACATAAGCACCTAACTGTAGCTTTCCATGAGTACAATTAATATCTCTAACACAGCTAACAAAAGAAAACCTTTTTAAAAATACAAAGCTGAAAAAAGAGATCTAAAGCTGAGTGAATGGAGAGAGAACAAAATGCAAAAGCAGCTCCAACGCTTAAGGCAACCTACACGCACACCATTTATAGATGAGTGTCTTGCTAGGAAATGCATTTATATGGATCATTATCTTCACATGATACCTATGCATTCCAGGAGCACTCAAGTGACCACATTATGTACGACTCAGCAAACCACTTACATACGCATGTGGGTGGCTTTAAAGAATCCTGAAATGTCAAGAAGATAGGGAAACGGGGGGGGGAAGGTGTTCTGTCTAGGGAGAGAAAGAACAGCAGAGAGTACATACGGAGGGTTGGGTCCATCCTATCCATTGTGTTGGACATGAAAAGCAAGACTTGAAGATGAAGTTAAAAATATCAATTTGACTTAGTAGAGGACAGATGTAGAAATCATCAGCCCTTCCCGATTTCATAACCATATTCACTGTGTGGCTCAGTTTGCATAGGGAGAAGCTGGGAGAAGGCAGCAAGAGGAAAACAATAATAATTCTGTGTAGGTGTGGGAAGAGGGAGACGAATGTACGCACCAACTGCTTTGAGAAATTACCTGATGGGTTAGGGTTGAAACAGGAATTTGTGTGAGCTTTGCAGAGCTGCAAAGCTTGAGAACCACAGCAGATCCCTGAAAAGACAGAAAGACTTTATTAGAAGCCACCCAGTCATGCCTCTGTGCAGCTCCCTGATGCTTAATGAAAGCTGCACAGTGCCTGCTCAACATGCAACTCGCCCAAGCGCCGGCTGGACTACCTCACCTCTGCTGCCACACTTCATCGCTGAGTCTCAGCCTGGAGGAGAGAGCTACCAACAACAGCCTTGACGTCCTCGCTGAAGGGGTGCCAGGTATCACCAGACAGCCCTGCTAGAGTATCCACACACTGTGTCAGGGTCATTTTGCCACTTCAGCAAGTCAGGAAACCATGGAAATAAGCCCAAAAAAGCTCTCTCAGCCCCTAAGTTAACAGCCTCTGCCTCTCCAGTATTTTTAAACTACATTTAATGGAACCTCTTTTGATGGGGTCCTCCAGCCCAGGCAAGCGCCTGCACGGCACACGTCCAGGGATGGTGACTAGCTGCGCGCTGTCACAGGGAACTGGTTCCTGCTTCCCGCTGATAAGGAAACACACTATACATTAATCTCCTTTTACAGTATCATATAAAACCCTAATTACAACCTCATGCCTCCACAACAAATGCATCATACTTAATTCATGCACAAATGTCAGCCCTCAACAATTTTTTTTAATGTGGCTGAATCTGTAATTAAAGGCTTGCATTATTTGGCAAGTGAAGCCCAACTCTACAGCTATTTCCCACAGGATTTTCTCAGATATAAGCAAAACCAGGACAACTGACCAGATACATTAAGGAGATCATCTGCATGGTCAGAGGTTTTACAGAGCTACAGCTGGAATACAAACCCCTTTGTGAGCCCTGATCAACAGAAATAACCAGAAAAGCACTTTAGTTGAACAGCTAGCAGATGTTTCAGTCCAGGTGACCATTAACCAACATGCTTCTCCCTTTCTTTCTTCAGTTATTTTAAAGAAACATACACCTATCTCTCTTCTCTTTTACAGATATTTAAAAAAAACTGAAGGAACAATTAAGCAGGATCCTTGAGAGTTGTGCTTTTTTTTCAACTGGGTAACAGATATACAGTACAGTTTACACTTGTCAGTCATTCAGCTAATAGTAACCTTTCCTTATCCAAGCACAGCTCAGTCCTGAAAATAGGAACTCAAAGAACTTCTTCGAAATTCACAAGAGCCTTTTGCTGGGTTGGTGGTCACTGCTAGGTGCTCTTATCTCTCAGACAATTCCACACAATTACTCTGCTGTTATCTCATGATCTTTGCTAGGGACACACAGAAACAGAGCTGCATGGAAAATCCTGTTTAGATTTAAGTGCAAGTAGTGAACACACCACGTCTACCTAACAGCACTCAACTAAAGGCCGATGATTCACTACAATGTTAAACTATGCTAAAAACTTCCTGGTTTTGGTTCTTCTTGCATTGAACTATATTCCCTTGATTTCAGGATACCAAACAATTTTCCAGGCATTAGCACATAATAACAATCCTTCCAGCTGTTCCAAGCTTTACAGCAATCAGCATTTATCAAGCTGAAAGGGAAGCTGGATTCACCACAACACAGGTTATTGGGGCTGCTATAAACATGTATGACATATGCTCACAATTTTGTGGTAGAAACTGGAGAGAAGAGTCTTAATGCTAGAACATTAAATAAATCCACTTATTAGGCAAGAAAACATTTCAAATAAAGTACGACACACAGAATAGGTTATTTGCTCCTTTTCACCTGAACCTAACCATTAAACATTTTTTAAATTACAAAGTTATCATAGTAAATGGTCTTCTGGAAGATAACAGGACAATAATGAATAGACTCTGCATCACATATGAGTAGACTAAATGTGACTATTACTCTTGGATAATTAGCTTTAGAGCTGCAACGTATTAGATGAACGTAAGTAGTGTTATTGGATAGGTATGCAAGAAGACATACTGCGCTGGTTAATCACATGTGATTTCATTCTGTCATATCCAAAGCATTAAGGACAAGGAGGCTTTGTAATATTTATATACATAATATTAAATTAGGAATAAACCATTTTTTCCTCTGCCATCAGCAAGGATGATGAGGCAATGTTCAGCGTCAGAATTTAAGACCACAGAATCCATACAGGGCAAAAAAAAAGTGCCCCACTTTCAAAGTCAAGTAATTAGATTAGACCAAATCTGTGGTAAATCTCTTTTATAGCTTTTGTTTCATGTAATCATGGGAATGATTTTTTAGGAGTGACAAACTTACCGTGGGCTTAATTTTAACAAGCCTATTGGAAAGGAAATACAGCAGGAGCATATAGGGAAAATAGTGTTGAAATGCTTTTTGTTTAAAATATATCAGGCAAGCAAATGCATTTAAGATCTGGACATGAAGCTAAGTTATCACACAAATGGTTCAGTACACTGGAAGAAGCTGGAAATGTATTGTATTGCAGTCAGGTTCTATACAGACACCTGCATTCCTTCAAGTTACTTAGAAGATACCGGATAGCAAAAACCAATCGATTCAAAGATGGGAAGCAAAAGGGAAGCACAGGCCAATTTAATTAGGTTCCTGCCCAGACTGCAGTCTTGCTAACTTAAATTCTGCAGTAATAAATGTTGTATCAACCAAACTGACCAAGGGTCTCTTGCCCCGGGAACAGACTGAGAAAGCACAAGCCTGTATCTCAAGAGCCTTCAAAGCTAAGACTTAACAAGGGAAGAGAACAGAATAAAGTAACACTGGATATGTTAATTTCTAGTTAATCAGAAGAGACAATGACAATACTGCATCTGCTTAGCTACAAACCATGCTGCACTTCCTACATGATAGACAAACCACAAATTCTTCATTGAATCTTTTGGGAATCTTTTGGGAAATTCCCCAATCATGATGATCAACCAAGCTGATAAGTTAGTCAAACCATCCCTTTCATGGTTAGAATTATCCTGCATCTATCTTCTTCTGCGTGATTGTAAACATAGGTGAAAGAATCATTAAAAGAGAACAAGTTTCATCAAAGCTATGTGATTTTTCCTCAACAAAAAAATTACCTACAGCCATTGGCTTTGTTTAGGGGACACTTCTAGAGATTGCCTTCACAGACTGTTGGGAACGAACCCTGCCAGGACATAAGCTCAAAAAACCACTATGGGCCTATACTATTCAGGCTAATACAACCTTTGAGATCTAAAGCAGGGCTTAGCGGATGCTTGCATAGCATTTTGCAGACAAGGTCACTATTTACATCTGGTATCAGCCTGAGAGTCAGCATGGGACACAGGACTGGGGTTGTAGATAGTAGTAAAAACTGCTTCTCTCTAGACGTGAAGTACTTGAAACTGTTATCCTTTGAAAGCCACGCCAGAACAGGAAACATATAGCACGTAATCCACTGCTGAGGAGAAAAAAAAAAAAAGGATGCTGCACTGTTGATGTTCCTTTATCATAAGCTTGGAATCACTGAAGCTATTGCTTCATATACTTTTACCATTAACATTGGCAGTCTTTTTTCCTTCTTTGACTTGGTAAACATTACTGATATCTAATAAAGAATTATTTCTCAAGAAATATTTTAATTCTAAGTAGATTAACAGAAATCATGGGTTTCTGTTGACAGAAATGCGATCACTCCATATTGTCAGCACAGGAACCCTACCGAGCAGCAGCAAGTCTGACCCTCCACAACCCTGCAACCAAAGAGAAGGGACATGTCACGCTTGCCAGAAATACGTTGGTCTATGAGCATTATGCCACAGTGACAACTGAAAAATCCACGATCAATATTCTCTTTAAAAATAAGACATTCAGAAATGTCACTTCCGCTTTCACAGTTGATCTCACCGAAGTGTCACTTGGAGTTAATATTAGCCTAATCAAGCCAGTTACAGAGTACTTATAGTATTTAATAAGATCTTGGATTTGACTTCTGATACAAAAATCTGCATATTCCTAGATGTTTTATGAATTTAAAATGTTCAAAGTTCAACTCCAACAGAGCGAGGATCCTTCAAGACATTGAGAAAAACCCCTCTGCTGTTTAAGCAGAAAACGATGTGCCACCCTGCCAGCCGCGCTGGGTTTTTAGCACAGCTTTTTGTAGTGACTTAACATGAATACAAGACCCGATCTCCCTCTCACCAAGCGCTGAGCACTTCCAGCCCTTCCATTGAGGGCTGCTGTCTCATGAAGGATCAGGCTCTGCTGCTGGAAGCAAAGGGTCACGGATAAAGCAATGCAGATGCATGGAGATGCTCAGGCCCGGAGACACCTCCTTCACTTGAGAGGTACCCCAGCTCCCGGTTTGGCCATGAAACCAGGATCACCAGTCCAACCAGCACTGGAGATGAGGTTTGCCTGAAAGCCTGCATGCTGCCGCTTCAGAGTCAGGAGAGGTACTTCAACACTCCCACTCATCTGCTGCAGAAGCAAAACTGGGCAGAAATTTTTCTGTGACATCTATTTTCTCCTTTCTTTAGTACGGGGGCTAATGAAGAGTTTCATGTACACATAATTGTCATGCACGGCAGTTTAATCTCCCTATGTGGTGTTCACGGTCTAAACACACAAAGAAGATACGTTGAGCCTCACAGAAATTAAATGCTGGGGCATAAAACAAACAGGAGGGAGGGACAGTGATACTATTTCCTCAAGGAAGAAAGCCATACCTTTGGGTAACAGGTGCCCTTGAGGGAAGGTCAGAACAAAGCAGCTATAGTGTCAGGAAGTGGCTTTGCCTTTTAATAAAACACAATTAAGTAAATGCAGACATGTGAGGCGAGTTGGTACAAAGTCATATCTTCTTACCTCCTTCAACCCTAAAAGCAGCGCTCCCCCTCCCATTAGAGTGCCGAGAGCAGAGGTGTCGCAAGGGATGGAGACACGGGGCACTACGCGGAGCCTTGTCCCTCTCCCATACACAGCCCCATGCTCATCTCTCCTGCAGAGGCAAAGGCTGAGCTCCACAGACAGGGGGTCCCTATGCCCCCCACCTTCAGGTCAGGCTGCTTACAACATGCCACTCACTTTCAAACCTCTGATGAACAAAGAAGCACGATCTGTGGAGGGGGAAATCCTTCACTTCAGAAAGGAGAATAAAAAAAAAACCCACTATGTTGGCAGGCTCTGTTTTAGTTTAAAAAGAGATGGGGTTTTGGAATATTTGCAGCAGTCCTCAGGGAGACGAATGAATGGGTTGTCCCTGGATAAAGTGGAAAAGGGTGTATGATACAGACATTTATCATGCGCACATTTATAAGCGACATGTGGTTTATAGCATAATTAATCAGTAGTTGTCTTCTATTCTGTACACAAATGCAGCCTCCTGTCTTTCCAGGCACATTCGATAAATAACTAATTTATATCCTTCTGCTACCCAAATAATCTTCTCCCTGATGGAAGATTCTGGGAGAAGTAATTTTAATTCCTGCATGAGGAAACTCAAAAAGGGTACTGGAAGCACTGTCCCCGCACATCCTTGGTACCTGCATGTTGAATCCCTGCAGACTGAGGTGCATTCACAGCCACTCCTGCCACATGCACACAGTCACACAGAAATACATGTATATCTGACTTGAACAGAAGAGAAAGCTGGGGAAAATTATATCCTTTGAGAACCATGGCTGCTCTTCAGCTCTTGCCAACAACGCCACATCTTTTTATGTCCGTCTTGACTTTTAAGACTATGAAGCCAGAGTCACAGTCCAGAGAATACTGGACCCCTCCTTTTGAGGACAGTAAATCAGAAATTGAGAGACACACAAATATACATTTGTGAAAAGTAAATACATAGATCTGAGGATTTCCCTCCTGCAAATAATCTCACTTGTGTCATATACAGATAAAAGCACTCAGCTCAAAGTAGGCCCCCTCTGTAATTATAACTTGCCACATTTTCACCATTTCTTACTCTATATTTACTATTCTGTTTAGCTGCTGTACAGAGTTTCCACTACTGCAATCAGCGTGGGTGTCTGGAGAGTGAGCTGTTAGATTTCTGCTCCTCCTCTCACATCAACACACTGGAGGTTATCATAAGCAGCTACAGTAAGGATCCTAGTTACACAAAAGATAAAAGTCACTAGAAGAAGGAAGATTTTTTTTCACCTTAACAGAAAGTTCAAGGAACTTCTACATATGATTTAATGGGAATAAATTAAAAAAAAAATTTGCAAAGGGTTTGTAAGCCCTATGTAAGCAAGACACGATGCCGTGAAGCAGCTACTGAAACACTGTTCTTAAAGAATTCAATCAGAGAAGAACTCACTGGACTTTGAAAAACCGAAGACTATATGTCATGCAAAACTGCTAAGCCTACCTAAAGAAAAAATATTCCTCATTTTTTTGAGATATCCTTTCCTACAACATGTAAATAAAAAGGAAAAATAAGATAATTTTAAAAGAAAAATATCTATATATTTATATAGATATTTTATATACTGCTCTATGCCAACCCATAAGTGATCCTGCTTTGCAGACAAATCACTTAAAAAAGGTTAACTTCTCAAAAATTAAGACTGCTCTGACAAAATTACAATGATATGTTTTCAGAAGAGGCCAAATCACAGCTTGTCATATAAAGCAGCCCCACATTACCTTCTTTTTTGTTCCTTTTGCATGGATGCGTCACAAAGCATTTCCATTTTACACAGAGGTGCACCCAAAGTTCAGATAAAAAGGAATCCTGCAATTGTTCTTCTTTATTCAGAGGGCCTTAAACACACACATCATCAAAGGATAAAAATCCAGAGTTCCTTAAGGAGCATTTAGAAGGAGCAATGCCTGCAGCTTATGCATTTTTCTGTGCATTTTATCTGCAAAATACCAGCGAACAGGCATTCCTCAAAGAATCCATGTAAATTTTATCAGGGGATCATCTCTAATCCCTCCAACATTTCATCTCTGCTTTCAGCAAGTAATGAGTTAAACATGATAAATACCATTAACAAAGGAAAGAGGATCTTTCCTTTGTTTCCGAAGAATGTGGAAGCCTGACTTCTAGTAACATATTTTTATATTCTGCGAAGTTCTCTAAGTAGACAATTTTGCTTCTAGCTTTGTTTATTATTCTACCTTAAAAAAATGTTTTGATCATCCAGAGGACAATCACAGTACAAAATTCATTAAAATAACTGTTTCCTATTACTGATTGTATCTGTGTGTGATTTTTTCCCCTTACGGAAAAATGTACGCTAAGGACATCCAACACCAGAAAATCTACGTAGCCTTTCCTTATTTCACAGAGAAACTCTTACTAGGGCAAAGAAGAATTTTGTATAAAATTTAAATAATAATCTATCATCAAATAAGAAAACACCAAGTATCATGCATCGAAACTGCATTTCGGATGTAAAATTTGCCACTAACAATCCAAAAGGGGCTCAAACATGGAAGTGATGCCACAAACAAAAAAAACGCAGTTTCGGGTTTGTTGGTTTTGTTTTAGCAGGCAATAAGTAAACTATGAAACGTACAGCTTGGTCTCACAATCTGTCCTTATGCTGGCTAATATTTAGGTCTTTAATTAATTCTGAAGGGATTATTTTATAGAGCCAGGAGAAAAGGAATAACTAAAAGCAGTCAGCCTCACGCCTTGACTTCACACAAAAGCACTGAATGATATAAATATTGTACAAATTCGTAACAGAGTTTATGAAACAGATTATAAGTTAGCAAAATATCAACAAAATCCATTGACTCAAGTACATCATTAAAAACACATGGTATTTTATTGTTCTTTTGAACCTGTCAGTTGCAAGACTTATTGACCTCTTCTGTAATGAGAGGGTCAAATATTCCGTATTATTTGGCAAACAAAATTGTCAGAATTAATATACAGCAAATTTTCCAAAGAAAAATGGTTCTGTTTTAAAAGGTTATTCGCAAATGTACTCATTTTAAAAGTTACACACATTTAAGTACTTAATTTAGATCTATTGTAAAATCTGTGCATTTGTATGTTAAGTCTCACAGATACTGCCATCATTCTACCGTACCAGAATTCTACCAGAAAGATAACAGGAGCAATGAATACAGTAAAAAAAAATACAACTATGTACCAACTATACTATGTACAACTATAGCCAGGATCTAATAAAGGAGAAAATAATTCGAAGTTTTATATAAAAGTGCAGTTTGGCTTTTTCCTAAGTCTTTTTTCATCCAATTTTTACATAGAAATTTTTTATTTATTTTTTGCCTTTTGGATTTGGACACTACTAAAGAAAGACCACATTTGAGCAACATACGTTACAGATATTTATGCTTTTAAAATATGCCAGGTAATCAAATGATTAACATGTATTAAATTGGGGTATGAATGGACAAGTCGGGCAGCAATCACACAGTACCATTTTAAGTGAAGTGCCTGGTGTATCGGTGCGCATTCACGAGAACAAGCAAGCTAATGCCTGGTGTCTCCTTACATAGAATACACAGTGCAGTACCCTTGCAGTACAGCAAAGGGTTTTAAGCCTGTAATAATTAAGAGATAAATTTTATTCTAAGTTTTCAATGAATGTGTGGAAAAGTAAAGTCCATCCAGCCTGTTCTGAAGGCTGCCTGATAGAAATCCCATAGACTGGCTCACACAGCACTTCCAAAAAAAAAAAACCCCGCTCACGCCCCTCTTGTCCTCCTCTACCTGGTGTATCTTTATATTTCTGAAAAGGCATATGCAACCTGATTCTCAGCTGAAGGCATTAGTGTTGGATAATACAGTAGAAATTATGTTTCCCTATATAATACAGCATTCCTTGCAGTGAGACAAATGGTGATTTGCATACAGAGTAATGGAAGAATAAAAGGGGTGGAGGAGAAGTAACTGTTCCGTCTGTTCCTTTCCAAGCAGTTACTCTACCTTTCTGCACATTTCTAAACTTTCAATGGTAATACACAGCTGGTGTAACCAGCTGAAAAGGATACGAAACTGATACCAGCATTTTCCCCCCTTACGTGACAAGCTAGCAAGAGTCATGCCTCCACATTTAAACCCATACAGCAAGATGACAGTGAAATACAAGTGCACACAAGGACAGACATTCACGTCTCGTATTTGGCTGAAGGCAATCCTAAACCTCCATGATGCAAACACATCCGATACAGTACTGATTATAAAGATTGTTTGCCATACCCTATGACCACTAATATTTCATCACTACTTTTGCACAGTAATCTGCAATAAAAGAAATACCATAAGAAAATAAATATTTTAAGTCCTTCTAGTATACCCCACCCTCTCCAAGTTAAACGCAGACAGCTGTAGAAAGAACATGCAGCACTATCTATTCAGAGGCAGGACTGTGAATATTTTCAATTAAAACAGAGATGCATAATCTTGAAAAAGAGGATACGGCAACTACTTTTCCCACTGGAGGCTAGACCTCATTGCAAGTGATGTACTACATGCTCTTACAAGCTGAAATACTTCTTCCTTCTCATGCAAAAAAAAAAAAAAAAAAATTAATTAAATAAATACATATATATATGCACGCAGCTGCAAGGTGGAGGAAACTCTTACCTTTATTCCTTTTTATAGGGGAAAAAAAAATAAAATCAGCAAAAGAGCTGGGCTCCGCCACCTTGAACACAAAACGCATCTGAGAAGACGCTGCTGAGAGCGAGTGAGCCGGCCGGCAGTGCCGAGGCAGGGGCGACTCTGCTCGTGCCCCTTTTTCCAGCAGCAGGCATGACAA
The DNA here is from genome assembly GCF_017976375.1 of Cuculus canorus. Classification (NCBI taxonomy): domain Eukaryota; kingdom Metazoa; phylum Chordata; class Aves; order Cuculiformes; family Cuculidae; genus Cuculus; species Cuculus canorus. The sequence goes on from NC_071402.1 coordinate 118,385,012, forward strand.
TGCGCAAACACCCCCTTCACATCACAGCAGGCAACTGTAGCCAGGAGACAGAGGTGCTTAAATTAGAAAACCGCTGCCAGAGGAAATAAACGGGAACCACAGCGACCCCCTCGACCCCAGCAGCTATCAAATCCGGGAAGATATAGTGCACATCTGTTTTACGAGGCCCCCAGGGAGCTCCAACTCCAGCTACTTACCCTGTCTGCATTATTAATAGATGTTAATGGCTCCATTATATCGAAAAGCAGCCTCTTCCTCTTTATAATATGGAAATTCCAAGTTAAAAAATAAAGGGGGCAAAAAACCCTACACGCCATGAGGCAGCAAACAGCTTCTTGGTCCTGCTAACTGCAGAACTGCACCTCCCCTCCACCCTGCCTTCCCCAGCCGTCCTCAATATACCGATTTGGAAGCCAAAATCGATTCAAGGCAGTAAACAACTGCAATAAAGCAAACAGGAAGACAAAGACTTCCTGCCACAAGGCAATTCCTGAATACGATTTTCTTTTTAACAAGGTTCTGAAAAATTTCAGCTAGAGCATATATGTACATATTTTAATGCAAATGATGCAGCATAAAGAATGGAATAAATCCACACTGTTCAGATGTTTCTTGTCTATTTAAATAGATGGTTCTATTTCTTCAGCAGAAGTCATCTGTCATCTCAAAAAGTATTATTTATACTGAGTCAATGACAAAGTATCCTCTGTCAAGCCTTTGATTTAGTTGATGAATAAAGGAATGCGATCCTAAAGTATCCCTAGGCTGTGTTTTTGTTAATGCATGGATTTCCTCCGGGTCCATTCATCCTCAAGGTAGGTGTACTGCAGTCATGCACCGAAGTGTCAAAAGACCTTCCACAAAAGATATTGACCTATTTTAATCTGATCCATGTATAAATGCAATGGAGCTACCACTGGGAATAAAGTGAACCAACGATGTATTTTTAACCCTTTTGTAGCACTGTATGCAGGAGGAACAAATTCGCATCAATAACAAACGCATCCTCAAAGGCTGTACAAGAAAGTGGTTTGTTTTCGCTGGATCTCTTCCACTGATGTTAGTAGTCCAGGGAAATGCTACCACTTACTCAAAGAACCAGTCACATCTTCTCTGCAGTTTAGTGTTGCTATCAGATAATTTTGACCAGCTTTTATAAAAAAAATATTAAGAAGTGCTGAAATAGTAGGCTTCACCTAGTCAGCCTTCATGCTACTACACAAGCTATCAATTTTAACTCAAACACCACCACAGTGTCTCAAACAGCAAAGAAATAAAGCTATGTTTAGGCATGGCAATACCCCAGTATTAATTGCATGATGAAATTTTTGCATATGGGGGAGGGTGTTTGTATGGGCAGAGCGAACGTGTCAAGAATCACCTTCTCGTGCTGCAGATGCATGCTGCAGCTGTTTGCTGCCTTTTGACAAATGAATGAAAAGTGCCGCTAATTCTTCCAAGACAAATGTAACCGATTGGCTTTGTTGCTTGCTTGCCTCTGCGGCTTTTGAGACCATGCAAGTACGCTGCAGACGCGAAATCACAGGGTCTGGCTGTATTAACTGAATTACAGACAGCGCTGATGTGATCATCTTCATCTCTCTCTCGCGCTCTCTAATTATTTATCCAGATCAAGCCTGACTGCTGGAAAATTAGCTCTCTACAGGAGGTAACAGAGCTGAAAGGTTCTTTTTACCAAGAAATGATGGGCTGGCCTCTAGCAGTGCATACGCCAGTGTGCAGTTGTAAGGAAATGTCACAAGATGTAAATTTGCAAGTAGATTGCTCTTCCTCCCAGAAAAAGAAATAAGACATTATTAGAAGAGATGAAAATACACACATATTTATACAGACACACAAAATAAGTAACTGTTCAAATAAATGCCTGACCCCAAACTTAAAAGAATTTACTTAAAATGGGATGAAAGATGTATATTGGTTATATCCTCTTTTCATTGCTTTACACATTCATTCCTGCTTCCTTTTCTACATTCGTAGTATTTCACTTACGCAAGGATTTCACTTCTTGCCAGCAACTGCAGAGACCAAGTTTTAGTTCTGATGCTTAAGGGGAAAAAAAGACACCAACATTTTAGTCACCTAATCAAACCAACTTACAGTGGAATGAACAAAGCATAAAATCCAGAAGAAGATAATAGCTTTGTAAGCTCAAGATACTGCTTTAGCCTGTAGCAATCTGAAAGCAACTCTGAATGTATTTTTATTTACTACTTATTTAATCTTTAAAAAAAGCATTATTAAACCTGCCAGACAAACAAGGGTAGGTTAAAAGGAATAGCTTTGAAATTATTTTCTGATTAGCAAGACTGTCATTATTAGTCAATTTGCTGTACCGCAGACGTACGTGGATGTACACATTTTTAATACACTTTAATGCACGCTTAGGTCCAATTCTAGTAACATGTAGGCCAGTATAAATGTTAGCGCTAGAAAGCTTTAACTTGCCATCTGAAGCATTAAACACAGAAAACACTGCTATTTAGAACAATGCAGCTGTATGAAACACAAATACGCTGAATTTGATAGAAATGAGCTTTGGAACTTAATTGTTTAAAGAGGAAAAAGAAGGCAGCAGTTTCTAGGCTGAATCTCCTCACTTGCTGCATTTGCAGTAGTTTCAGTATGTCAAGCCTTCCCCGATCTTTTAATTGCATTGGGTGTTATGCATGCCAGGGATGGGTGAAAATAGTTGTCAACCCACCTGACTGCAGAACAAAGAGCATTTTTTCTTCCAGCATTTGTTACTGATGCTTGAGCCACACCCTATCATCCTTACAGAACACACTCTAATTTATTGTATTTCTTTTTCCTACTCACACAGAGATACGAAATTCTTCCCAATAATAAAATATTAGCCATTCTGTAGAACTACTACATTCAGTTTCACCTTTTATTGACCCCCCTGCGGGTTTATTTTTAAGGGAGGGAGAAGGGCTGCGGGAACAGCTTTGTTTCCCACAGTGTGAGAAGTCCCCAAGCCAGGATGCTTTTGCACCCTGCAGCCCAGCTCCTCTTATCCTCTTTGGGATGGTGCTAGCAGATGAGGGGCCTTATCCAGCTTGCTTGGTCATGGCAGAGGGCACAGCTTCCATAGCACAGTTTTAGACAAGGCTGATAAATCCTGGGATGCAAGGACAGAGAAGGGTAAAAAAAAAAAAAAAAAAAAAAAAGACAGACAAATGCAAAAACAAGAGGGGAAAACATGCGTCCAGCTCCTCTTCGCACCTGCCTGTAAGGTTAAAATGCTCCAGGCAGCATTAGCCCCTAATGCTGATTTGCCAAACCATGTGCTCCTCATCTTGCCCCCTCAAATCCTCCAGCGGCTCGGGGTTTGCAAGGTTAAACTCCTCTCAGTCTGGATGAGAGCCATGGAAAGGTTGTTCCCCGGCTGCTCCGTGCGAAGGCCCTACTGCCTTTCATTTCTCGCCTGCACTCCTGTTAGCGCTGCAATCACACGCAGTGCCTGGCCCCTCCAGAACCAGAGACAAGAACAAAACCCTTGCAGGTTAGCTGCGCAACACCTAGAAGCACACTGTGGTTTTTGCAGATTTAAGTGAGGCATATTCCTGACTTCATCGATTTATAACACAAGCAAACAACATAAAGCAAGATGCAGAACATGCAAGAACTGGCACCTGCAAAGCAATCCATGTCCCTTTTTCTGCCTGTCAGAAACATCTCCTGCACCACCTCGATTTTCTATTCCCAAAAGTCTGGAGGTGATCAAACACTACAGCTTCTAATGCCGCCCTTATCAACTTTTTCATGAGGTTGTAGCAACAATTCAGCCAACAAGGAAGCCATTTCCCTCTGCATTTCCTGAGGCATTGAAGTTACAACTTCTGACCTAACAAAAGTAGCAGGAATAATGTTTTCCCTACCTATTGAGACAGGTGGAGTTAAGGAATGGCTTGACCTAGCAATAGGTTATTTTTGCAAGCAGGAGTAGTGGGTTTACTAGCTCTGTTTCCCTGATAAAGCATATAGAGCTAATATGCTTTTCAATCCTAGCCCAAGAGGGCAAAACAATTCAAGAACCAGCAATGCTATGGCCTCTGTGAAGTGTGGCATATAGGGCTTTGTTTGTTTGTTTTAAGAAGAGCTTTTGTTCGGCTGTTCCTTGGTATTTGATATGTTATCATCCACCAGCCAAAGGGAAGCCACAGTGTTCTTAGGCTATGGCTAGATGTTCAACAGCATGAAGAAACCGTTGCCACTTTAACCTTTTAGATGCAGAAAAATAAACTGCCTTTAACTTTTCATCACACGATTCTTGAATAACCAGCAAAGCCAGCTTTAAAAAAAAATAAGTCTGTACATCCCAGGACATATTAGACTACCAACTGCTCAATGTTCTTGTTACTATTTTGAAATGGGATGTGGGTGGAGATACCTACTGAAGCTTTCTACTGCTGCTGCTGCCATGCCTGCTCACGGAGTATGTGTTTTCAGAAATCCTTTCTCCCAAGGAGCCTGAACTTGTACCTGCACCTCTTTGGGATGCATCGAAGACACAAGTTCTTGCACTGTCCATTGTTCCAGCACCGCCACACGGGGATGCCAGCCCATGACAACACCCAGACCTGCAGCAGGCACAGCAGCAGCCAGGGAAGAACAACACCGTGAACCGTGAGGGGAAGATGGAGACTGGGATGGCAACCAAGAAACATGCAGACAGCAGATTATGTGACACTGATGTGACTAGGCAGAAGCTGACAGTCAACAGCAAAAACCCCAAACACACTTTCCACAAGAGACAGCACATTAGTGGCTTTTAAGGCACCTTGGTGGTGAAGGTAGCATTTGAGGAAAGACTTGCACTCCAGCTCTCCAGACTTACTTCACTGCAAATCACCGCGCATTTCAGCTAAGCCTTGCAAAGGTTTAATGCACAGTGAATACGCATGGTGTAAAGTCAGTGGCTGCTCTCCTACAACTGCTGGTAGTGACCAGAGGTTCTGCATGTATCACTGGAGCAGGTACCAGGTCACAGGACAGGCTTTCCTGACGCATTTGTATGCATAACACGCAGCATCCTGCTAGGTGTCCCTTTGCACTCTGGTGTCTGATAGAAGGCTTTGCTGAATTTGGGCTTTACACAGCCACTTTAATGTTGCTGAAAACACATCTGAAGGAAAACCAGGTCTCCAGAGTACTGACACTGCATGAATGGATAACAAGCCCTAAAATAATAATTAAAAAAAAGCAGCACAGAGCACCACAGCTCACAGTATGAACAGGTATGTGAATATTCAACACTTTTTTCTAAGAGACACTAATGGTAAGCCTGTGCAGTTTATCCACTGTGAGGTAACTCTTTCAGTGTAGTAGTTGTACCTGCTGAAACCAAAAGCAGAAACCCAGCAGATTTTAATGGGAGTAGAATCGAGCTAGCAAGCACCAAGACTTGCCAGTTTTTAGATTTCAAATGTAGCGTTAATCCCATTACCACTCAACCTGCGCACTCCTCAAATAGGATGTTTGTTGTCCAGCTGGACTCGGCCTCCTGGCACATGGATTGTGAAAAGCATGCTCCCATGTCCCCTGTACCTGCAAGCCCCAGTGAAGCCTCTGCAGCATCCAGGTGACACACCAGTTCCCTTTTCTGACATACACTCTATCTTCCCTCCCAGAAAACTCTATTCATTTCCCCTCAGCTTTCCCTAGAAGGCACCTCAATTCTGCTGATCTTTCTGAATACAAGCCCTCCTGCCTTTTTTTTTTTTTTTTCCATAAATAATCCCCATCTCTAATTGTGTTCACACTTATTTATACCACTTCTCATTCTTCATTCAAATTTCAACTCTCTCTGCAAGTGTAAAGTTGTTGCTGTAGGTCTTCGGGGGTCTCTCCCTCTTCCTTGTCTTCCTTTGAAGTCACTTTCCTACTTTTAAAAGCCTGCAAGCTGCTTCTCAACCATACCCAGTCCTCCCGTTGCTCTGTCAGGAGTCCTGGCCTGTCTTTTACAGTCAAAGACAGTGATGATAAATGACAGCCTCCATAATCCAGCAAGTGATGCTGTCCAGGGGCGAAAGCCACAGGCAGATGTGGAGCCTTCCTGCTGAGCACACCGTGGTGGGAAAAGGGCACATCACTCACAGCAGTAAATCCCATGCATGCTCTGACTGCTCACCTCCAAGCAGTGTCAAAGTCCCCTTTGCAGGCTACAGAGCACACAGCACTTCCCAGTCTTCTCCAGCCAGCAGATATTGCTCTCACTTAAAACACAAAACAGGGGGAAATCCCCCTTTCTTTCCCTACAAGGCTGCATGCAAACCTGTACATTCTCCATTTCAGCAGCTCTGCTGAATAATGCATTGAAATACTCTAGGGATCAACCCCTTCCTTCAAGAAAGCTGTTCTCATTTTCTGAAGGAGCCCCCACTGAGCAAGTTTTGAGGAGAGGAGATTCAAAACACGCTTCCCATCTCACCCCTACAAAGGGCGTTATGAAGCAGGAGTGCCAGTAAGGAGCATGCTGCACTTCTTCCCAAAGGATAACAAACATTTTTACAAACATTAAGCCTCACAGCACACTCGCAAGAAGTTGACAAATGCCATTTCCAATACCTCACCCAAATCTTTGCCAGAAAAGCAATGCTGGAGGGAAGCTTATCTATGTGTCCAAGGTCGGGCTTGGCATCTGTGACAGACTGAGCTGTCTTAAGTCCCTGCACATCCACCCTTCAATCATAGAGTTAGTTACCAGGCAGTGGTTCTAACTTTTAAAGAGGAAAATATTATTTGAGGTTGTTTTTTTGGTTTTTTTTTGCAGCCTAGATAAAAAACCACTGGAAGATGTGGTGAGGCTGTACTTTTGGAGCAAGCTTCGCTGTATCAGTGCTAGCTCCAAGCTCCTAAGGCTATGTCCATCCTCAGTGGCTCTCAGGACCAATATCATAACAGGAGTCGGGTGGGGTGAAAGCAGAGCATAACTCGCACTAGAAGTGCCTTGGTTGTGACCAATTTTCTGTCCAGCCCTTCCTTGGTGTACTTGGACTGGGTGATGAGTCAACAGCAGAGATTTAAGGTAAAGCAACCAGCATGTTCACCAATACAATACCAACCACAGCATGTCAAGAGTGTTTCTGCTGGCTTCCAGTAGACCCACAAGTCCTCAGAGGTTACTTGCAACCAGAGCTAGTTCCGAAGCTCTGGTACCTGCTCTGGCACAGCAAGGCTGCCGACTGCCTCTGAGCAGCTGTGCAACATGGGCGGCATGAGTCACTAACTGCTAGACAGAGATTTTTCTTTCTTTAGGCTACAGTAACCCTGTTCTGGTAAGTTATCTAACTCTGAATTGGAAAGCAGATGGTAAGAGACTCTTACAGCGCCTTTTGTAGACCCTCCTCCCTCAGGAGGACACTATGCAAGGGGAAGAGGATGCACAGTCACTGCACGGCCGCCAGCAGGGCACGCCTCAGCTCAACTGCAGTCAATAGCAGCATTTCCCATGGCTGCAGCGACGCCAGTGCTTTTTGTCTCAACCTTGCAAATATTTGTTTTAAGGGGTCTTGATGAGTCAAGCGGCTCAGGATTAAAGTCCATAGCATGCCAGCAAGCTGAGTTAAAACACTGAGCTTATGCTAACAGAGCTGTTCAAGGATGCAAGAAGTGCAGGCTGCATCTCAAAGCAAAGGTCTCTTAGCTTGGCTAATGGGGACACAAACCAGCACCGATAAAGGATTTGGGACAGAGCTCGTGCTGCTGTAAGCACAACCAAGGCAACTGGAGGCAGCCATTTTCCTGTAACACGCTCCAAAAGTGCTTGTGGCATAATCACCTTGATAGTTGAGAAAAATAATAATTTAAGATCTTTCTTTCAGTTGCAGGCTAAATCTAGACTAGATCTGTCTTCAGAAGCATTCTGCTTTAAGCTCACACTTCAGTAAATCCTTATAATAATCTATTTCTTATTTGTCAGTCTGAGATGAACACTGGTTTTTACCAGAATGAAGAGTAGCAAAAAACTCAGACCTATCCATCACCAGGTGGGGTCCACACGGAGGAGATGGCTTTGTACCTTCCTGCCCATAAAGCCTATATCATCCTGCAGGACATGCATTCCTTTGTATGCTACCCCTTAGTAGGGAAGACGGAGAAATTAAGTCTATTCAGCAGGTAAAGCAATCTTTTCCAGTGAGAAATATACACAATTTTTTCCCCTCTTCCATTTTCAGAAAAATTAAAATCCAAATTTATTAATGGTATATGGCTGAATTACTAAGAACTACACTCACTAAAGAGGATAAGCAGCACAAGTCCACAGGAGTAATTGCTGCTTTATATCAACTAAAGAGGTCACCACCTTTTTTTTTTTTTTTATCTTGAAGCTGATGGTTTTGCTCTTTAAGTATGAAAATATTAAAATGGAATCGGGCCCTTCAGCTGAAATAAACCAAAAAAATCCTAGTCTCTTGGCTTGTTAGAAATGCCAAACCTCTTCCAAAACACCCCTAACTTTAATTGATTTATATGCGAAACAAGCAGTTAAAGAGAAAAAAAGGACAGACTCCCAGCTATTTTTCTACACAGTAAGACTCCCTGGGCAAACAAAACCATATTCATTATTTACCTTGGGGCAGGACCCAGAATCCTTGACCAGGTTAAGGACCCTATTGTGGTCCAATGTAATGTGCACCATATTTAAACAAAACAATGTCAATCCCTCTTTAGTAAGGGGGCCGGGGGATGGGGGCAACGATGCCACACCAGCCCTCTCCTCCCTACACACACATTGCAGTATAATCTGCCACCTTCTATAAATGCTGCCATTTGTCTTTTCTTTAGATGCATTGCAGGAATATTTCCATATAAGCCCTATTATACTAAAAACGACAGTGTGACAAACAGCTTTGCAAATACGTCTGCTGCTTCAACAAAGCACAGACACAACACACTCATTTGCAGAAATACCTCATATAATTCACAAGTGCTACTAGCTGATTTGAAATCCAGTACATTTAGGTGGTCACTTTATCTTCTCCATTGATACCTACTTCCTTACACTGAGCTGAAGTAGAGCATGTGCTCTACTCTTCCAACCGTTCTCCCAATCCCTCCCTTCTCCTCCCCTCCAATTTGCACTGATTACAAATTTCAAAGTCTTAGAGATTCATTTTTAAGTTCTATTTAAAATGCTGATTTTTACTTGTTTCCTTTTCATCTAGATCAATACTGCACAGATGATAAATATGTACCATTTACCACTTACACTTTTTCATCTTAGCACTGAATACCTTAAAGCAGGCTTAAGAAAAATCAGTTCCTGGACAGCACTTGCATTTCCTCCCTTTAGCCTGTTCCCCGTTTTATCTGTAATACACTGTATAAGCCTGAGTGTGCTCTATTAACGTAAACACCCATTATAACATTCCGACATTAAGTGCAGCAAAAAGGAACTGCATCTCAAAATGTTCACCGTCCATTTTAAAGTTAGTCTAATTTTACGATGATACTTCAGTGTATACGTTATTCTTTGCAAAACAGTGCCCCGGTGTTAAGATATCACCACATCAGTTTTCTATTCAGTCTTCACCGAGAGATGAGAAGCCACCATTTTCTTTTTGATACATGCAAATTAAATTGTTTGTCTCTGCAGAAAGTGTAAACCACGGAGAATTCCACATTTCACTGGTGATATTGTCACCTAGCATTAAAAACAAACATTAATTTGTAAATGAAACTCCTCAATCACATTCAAAGGAAGTAATTAAGCATTTAATGGACTGAAAAAAAAACCCAGAACAAATATTAGTTTTATTATTTCCAAGGTACAAAACAACCATATAAAATTCCCCTTCTATTGATGATCTTGCACATCAGAACAATCAGACTCTTGAATGAAGCAAATTTCAATAGATTCAGGCTTACTGGAGTCTTGCACAAGCTGTACAATTTATACAGTTTCAAATTTAGCAAAACATAAATAGCTGCTTACACGTCTGGGATTATTAGACTTGATTTTACATTCTACAGTCTTAAAAAAATAACAGCGTCTTGCAAGTATCCTGCTTACAAAATGCTACAAATTCTTTAATAATCATGCAGTATTTTCAGCATTTAAAAACCTCAAATTAATTTTTCTAGCGAGAGCATTTAAGAATGCCTTATCTCATTAAAATAAGGTTTTTAAACAATGCCTACATTTAACTTACATAATGCTCTACGTTTTCTGTAATTATCTAGCAATTCCAACTATTCAGTAATACAGGAGACTTAAAAAGCGCAGCTTAGGAACAGCAAGATTTCTAATTTCCAGCAAGCCTGTGAAACTCTGGTGAAGTTAATTCTTTGCACTGACGAGAAAAGAAACCCTTAAAACAGTCAGGCAAAGTAGTTTGGCAGCTGTATACAGGGTTTTTCTTTTGCTCGAGGCTTTAATAATTTCAACAGGCACTATTTTCAGAAATAATCCTTCAAACTCTGACCAGCCCTGCCGCAACAGGAACCAAAGAAGCAAGAGTCGTAGCTCTCTAGTAATGCACAAAAATCCCACCATATCGGGTGGCGACTGAAAGATACATTCATTAACTTTGTTTTCCTGCCTTTAAAAGGTCAAGTGGGATGCTGATTACCAGACAATCACTTTGTTTCAGACATTTTTATTAGACAAAAGGCTTACAGTTAGCACTGCATTGTGCCCCACCCAGCTGTCTGAGAATTGTAATCTTCTCACTCCATTAGGCTGTAGGGCTGTACTGCAATTTTCTAATTAAGCATCCCCTCTGATACGTGTGGCTACCTTAAAACCGCACTCTTTTCTTTCCCTCCCCTCCCAAATAATCTTTGGGCAGGTCAGACAGGAGGAGGAAAAAAACCTATCAATGAAACAATGAAGGAACAGGATTGTACTGACCTTTTCCTGTAATAACGTCTTGCATATTTCGCTCCCTTGCGGGTTTCTTAAACTAGGAAACCAATTTTTTTAAAAATGAAGAATTACGAGAAGAAAGAAAAATAACCCTTCTCCAAAGCACCCACTTCTCCATTAAACCAGGCAAGCCTACATTGGTCAACTATTTTTCCTAAAAATATTTTGAGAACAAGGATTTTTCCACACACATACACTCTGCATCAACCTCAGTTTATCTGCATATAGCACATTAAATGTTGTGGTTAAAATAAGATTAAGTAAATGTTGTTTCCTCTCCTTGCACCATGCATATGTACTGACATTACTACAAAAATACACATTATGTGAAAAGAATGCTTAAAAACTTATAGTTATGAAATCCAAGTTACAAGATTTTCAGTAAACATGTGGATGTTTATCACCTAATTCATAAGAAGAGTAAATGACAAATTTCTCATAGAAGAATGTCACATTTACTAAATCAAAAATTTATGTGACTGATTTGAGGCAGCTGTACCTTAACATTTAAGTATCAGGGACACGCTATGAGAAAATACTGAAGACACTGGTAAAGTACAGAAAAATATTTTGTTTTCAAAACAATTTTAAGTACTATTAGGTTCTCCTAGGTGTCTCCATGTACGCTCAGTTTAATTAAGAGGAACTTGTAGCCCCCATCTGTCTTTTTAAATGCAAGCCTGACTAAGACCAGCCAACAATAACATTGTGTTAACGCCAGTCAAAATGGAGCATCATTTAGCCTGATGTATTTTAAAGAGAAAATAATCATGTAGGACATCGTTCTCTAAAGCCAATCTTACAAGCATCCATTATTTCTCCCCATCGATGGCATCTTTTTAAAACCTCTTTAACATCTCCAGACAACCACCATGCATCTACGCGGTACTAAAAGTTTTCAGAAATGTGGACTTATTTTCAAGGCAAAATGCAGGCATATTAAGAAAAATCATTATTACACTAATATCTCCCAGCACATATATGACAGAATACTATTCACCCACAATTCCTTAACCTGTGGTGAAATGGCGGCCAACTCTTCCCTTCTGAACAGGCATTTAATACGTAGACATTTCAGGCTGGTAAGACAGTTTATACTCTTACTATATTAAAAGCATATCTTTACATGAAATAAGTTGTATTGTTATCATACCTCAGCTTTGATTTACGTTTTTCACCATTTCATTGACTCTTGAACGGTATTAACAAATTCCTTGATACACATACCTTCCAACATTTCAATGGCTCCTGAAAGGCCATTACATTGCCACAAAAAAATTGAAATATCTCTCAGTCTTTCACAGGGAACAGGTGCTGGTGATGCAAGTACTGGAAATACAGGAAAATTCTTTCCTAGCTACTAGTTTTGGGTTTTTTTTAGTATGAAAGGCAGAGCCTTTTGGATATTACCCATGATGCCCTCAACCAAAAAACAGCTGCAATATGCTACGTTCCCTGTTTGCCGCAATCAACCTGCCTATTTAAAGAAGCGGGAAGGAACCATTAATCTACCAAAACACACACGCACACACACATACAAATTCATAGGGAACACCTTCTGTACTTACATGTTGCACTGAGCCGCAGACAGGAAGGTAGATGTGGCAGTGCCAACCACGCTGAAGACCTGCAAGACCCAGGCATTGTGAAGATGTTATTTGTGGCTTTGTGACTCTCAGTCATAAAACATACACATCCCCCCACCCCGCTTCCCCAGAACTACTTGTGATTTTGCTAATAATGCTCTAATTTTAAATAGAGTTTGGGAGACATGGGATAAGGAGAAAGGTTCTAGGTACTTTAACCTCTTGAAGTTACAGCTGCAATGCAAGAATGTTTAAGAGACACCAGAAATGCACGTTCATGAATAACTATTCCCTTCCTGCTAAAGCAGCAAGGGGAGAAGGAGAGAGGAGAGCGCAAGCCATTACACCACGAATTTCACACCTTCGGGAGGTAATAACCTTGCTTGGTTAGGACAAATGGTAGGACTTGCAAGGTGATGTTTGAAATCAAGGTCTCCTCAGCCGTTTTCCTCTTCTCTCTCCAAGTAGGTCATCCCTCTCAGCTGATTTTGTGTAACTGGTCTACTTTGTTAGAAAGCAAAAAGAACCCATCCTGCTGCATAAAGCATGTTAACGCCCATGCTACAAAGAGAGCTAGTGCCCTACTGCGGGAGGAGAGCGCTGATTAAAGGGGAGCATCCTCAACTATTGCCGTTCTAAACTTCTTTGAGGTTGTATTAACCTGGATTTCTCAAAATTACTTCAGCAGCGGTGCACAGCAAAGGCATTTTCTGGTGGTTCCCTGCGCTGAGCTTCAGCTTGGCCACCGAACCACGACTGCACAAGGCAAGACAAGCTTCTCCTCGTCGCAAACACCCAGCACAGAAGAGCTTTAGGCTGACATCCACCCCGGGTGACAGCATGATGTGCTGTATGGGTGTGGAAGCCGGACTGCACATGCCTCTCGCGTGGTCCCTGGCAGAGGTGGGTGCTCGGGGCACACCTGCAGAGCAGGCAGCACCCGCCTTGCTGGGAGAACGGGCAGTGCTGCTGTTCTGGAACCCTCCTGTGCGTTCAGCACCTGCATCCCAAAAATCTGCTCCCGGAGAGTCACAGCTCTTCCCAACACACCCACAATCAGAATGGTTATTTATTCCACCTACAAAATTTTGTTGGTATTTCCCAATAAAATTGAAAAGAAAGACATCACGAAGGAAATCGCGGCTTGCATAAGTTTGGAAAGATTGAAATAAAAAAGAAGCCACCAAACCATGCACCCCAACAAGGGAGATACCGCACCCTAGTTTGCTCTGCAGCTCTCCCTAGGGATGCCAGGCTTTGCCACCCACCCCGATGATGCTGAAAGAGTTCTCTGCCGGCGTTCCGGTGCCGCAGGGCCAGGACCGCGGCAGGGCCAGGCGCGGTCCCTGCGGCACCGGCAAGGGCGGGTCGCCAGAACCGACAGAGCACCCTTAACCGTGCCCGCTCCCGGAGAGATAGGCTGGCTTGGGGTTTTTTTTTTTTTGTTCGTTTTAACGTTAACTTCCCATTTTAAGGAGTTCTATAAACTTTCCGGAGGCTGCCGTAATGTAGGTGATGCCGGGAGAGGGTTCCCCATCTCCTCGGGGCCGTCCCCGCACCTCCTCCTCGGGGCTGCGCTCCCCACCTCCTCTCCTCGGGGCTGTCCCCCTCTCCCCCGGGGCTGTCCCTCTCCCCCCTCTCCTCGGGGCTCTGTGTCCCCCCCCGCCCCGGGGCTGTCCCCCTCCCCCCATCCTCGTGGCTGTGTCACATCCCCCCTTCTCCTCGAGGCTGCCCCTCTCCCTCGCTCGTCTCCTCGGGGCTGCCTCCTCTCCTGGGGCTGTGTCGCCCGTCCCCCCCCTCCTCGGGGCTGTCCCCCCTCCCCATTCCTCGGGGCTGCCTCCCTCTCCCCTCTCCGCGGGGCTGCCCCTCCCTCTCCTCAGGGCTGTCGTCCCCCCCCGGGTACCACACGGGCTCCGCGATCCCACTGCGGGCAGGGCGAAGCCGCTCCGCTGCTGCGGGGACCCTCGGGGATGCGCAGGGCTCGACCACCCTAAACTCTCCATCCCAGCCGCCCCACACGACCCCTCCTCAAGCCCCGCAACAGGTACGGTGTCGTGTCCCCGTCCCCCCCCCACCCCCCTGCACCGGGAAGGGTCGGAGCCCCACGAACTCACCCCGTGTCGGTGCCCGGGCGCGGCGCTGCTCGCCCACCTGCCGTAGCCCGGCGGCGGTGCCGGCTCGCAGACTCCCCTGCTGCAGGAGGCAGGCAGGGGCGGGGGCGGCGGGGACGTATATACCGGGCACACCCCCCCTCGTACCTTTCCTCCCCCCCCCTCCACACACACACAACCACTCCCCCCCTCCCTCCACCACCTTACCCGCCCCCGCGCGCGCGCTCGCTCGCGGGAGCGCGCGCCGATCAGGTGACGGGGCAGCCGCCTACACTGCGGAGCCGGGCGGCGGCCCCGCGGGGAGAGGGGGGGGGAAGCGCGCGACGCCACGCGCCACGCCGGGAAACCGGGGAGGGGGGAGGGGGGAGCGCGCCAAGCCGCCCACTGGACGGGCGGGGTCGGGAACGGCTCCGTTTGTACAACGCCCGGTCCATGAGCGTCCCCTTCCCTCCCCCGTTTCATCCATCCATGTGTTTCCCCCCCCTTCCCCTTCCCGTGGGAGGATCCCTCGCGGGAGAAGCTGCTGCTTCGGAGGTGCTGCTCGGAGACCCTGGCGTGGCGGGGCTGGGGGGGATAAAAGCCCGTGGGCAGGTGGGTGTCGCGGGGTGGGGGGGATGCCGGGAGAAGGAGCCTCCGCATCCACGCGTTTTGCTGGCTGGAAGGTGCCTGCGGTTCGCGCCTGTGAAGGAGTGAGTTTAATTAAACGTGTTGACCTCGGTGTTATCGCTGCTTTTTAAAAAAGCAGGATCCGGGGGGTGGGGTGGGGGGGAGCTGCAAAATCCCATTAGAAAGGGGTGGGCAGCCTGCTGCGAGGATGAGCTGAAGGCTCGGTTTTACAGAGCGCTGCTGGTGCGCCTCCGTTTCTGAAGATCGGCGTTCGGTGCAGGCTCCCAGTGCGGTGTGTGCAGCAACACGCTCTGCCAGGGAGATGGAATCCTGCCCCGAGCCCTGCTCCTTGCGTGGGGCACTGTCGGGGAGGCAGGGCTGGCCTACACGTACCCCTCCCCCCCCCACACTGCTCCCCACCTTTGAAATGCCTGTCTGACATCGCCAAGTTACCTAAATCAGGCTCCCGTGCCCCCTCTCCGGGCGCCGGGGTTGCTGCTCTTTAGTGTAGCGATGCATCCCGGAGAACGCATCCCTTCTGGTGTGTCCGTCCCTGCGTAATCAGGAGGGGTTTTGGTCAAACCAGAGCCAGGATGAATTACTGGGAGCAGCACCCCCCTGTTTCAGCCAGGCATCGAGACACACGCCGGGGCGCGACACACGCCGGGGCTGAGCAAGCGGCTGTAGAGGGAGCAGCACACAACCCTGTGGGAATTTTTAGTTGAAAATAACCCCACCCCAGGCAAAACCCCAAACCCATCCAAGCAGCCTATTTGCCAGACCAGCCACTGGATGCCCCTGCCCCGCTGGCATTTTGTCCTTTGTTTTTGGGAGACCATTGATGCTGGGAGGTGGGGGACAAGCGCTAAGTGAAGCCCCAACTCTGCATTTCTGTCTCACATCAAGTGCCTGTGAGCTTCCCACTGCTGCACTGCTCCCATGGTCCTTTTTGCCCACCTGCATGGCACAGCAGGGCTGGTGAGCAGCCCCCCATCCTGGGCTGGCCCACCTCATCCGCTCCATTGCCATTTCTGAGCCTCCACAACTGCTGTTAGCTGCAGCTCTTTCTGTGCTTCCCGTCCCTGCAGGGTTTGGATGCAGTGTGGCTCCTCTGCCCATTTTTTGATAGTTCTCATGGAGGGAAGCATGCTGGCACAGGATGGCTGCTACCAGATACGCTTGTAGTCCCCTTGGGATTGGAGTCTCTTTGGTAGCATAAAGCGTGGCCAGAGCGATACTCAATTTTCTCTCAAAAGTGCTTAGATCAAAATGTTATTTCCATGGATGCTTTAAAGAAGGTCCAGGAAGGTTATTCTGCCCCTGTGCTCTGCATTGGTGAGACCACATCTTGAATACTGTGTTCAGTTCTGGACCCCTCACTACAAGAAGGATGTTGAGGTTATGGAGCGTGTCCAGAGAAGAGCAATGAAGCTGGAGAAGGGGCTGGAGAACAAGTGTTAACGAGGTGTGGCTGAGGGAACTGGGGTTGTTTAGCCTTGAGAAGAGGAAGCTGAGGGGAGACCTTACCACTGCCTACAACTACCTGAAAGGAGGTTGTAGCAAGGTGGGTGTTGATCTCTTCTCCCAAGTGGCAGGTGATAGGACAAGGCGGGATGGCCTCAAGCTGTGCCAGGGAAGGTTCAGATTGGACATCAGGAAAAATTTTTCACCGAAAGGGTTATCGGGCACTGGCAGAGGCTGCCCAGGGAGGTGGTTGAGTCCCCATCCCTGGAGGTATATACAGATGGGTAGGTGAGGTACTTAAGGATATGGTTTAGTGGCAGATAGGTTGGACTCAATGATCTCAGAGGTCTTTTCCAACCTGGTGATTCTCTGATTCTGTGAAATTTTCATGGAAATATTTTCTTAATATTCATCCTTTACTCACTGGTACGATGAAGAGGTACCAGAGGCATTTGCTGGGCTGGGCCTTTTCCCCTGGTGGAATAGGTGTCCTTCCTGTTAGTGCATTAGCATTTTTTCATCCTGGAAAATTCTTAAAACTTTGACCTTGTAACTTATTGCCGTGTAATCGTATAGCTGTGTTTTTTCCTGCTAGAAATTTCTCGTAGGGACTTGTCTCTGTGACATGATCCACTTACTGTTTTTTCCCTGTCAAATGCAGGCTTGTTTTTCAATAAAAGTAAAAGCAAAGAGCTAATTCTGAAATCCTTAGTCAGACAAAACTTGCACTGAAATCAAGGGGAGTCTTGTCTCGGTGTAAAGATTGCACGTTCAGGATCAAAATCATTATAATAAAACATTATCACAGGAGCAACATCTCCCACTTTGAAAATAAACAGCTTTGTTCCAGTTAGATATTTACGTAGCAACAGGAGACTATTGATTTAGGAAAGCTTTCTGGTGCACAGATACTCTAAACCCTTAGTGCTACTAAGAAGCAGCAAAGCTCAGGAGGAACAGGTTGCAAAAGAAGTCTAATGCAAATCTTGGCTGCCTTTTGCTCATGGCAGTGCTTGGGTAAAGCCTCTGGCTCACCCTTACCTGAAACTTGCTCTCTCTCCATCCCTTAGCTAAATGTTCCCAGCTATGTTGCCAAGATGACAGAAGTATAAAGGTCTGTCCATGGTGGGGACATGGGGCAGCATGGCAAAGGCACTGAAGAATAAAGATTTCATACCTGCTTGAGTGTGGTATCATTGTAGCTTCTCCCTCCTTACCTAAGGGATTCTTACAAGAGGAACAACGGGAGTTTTGGGGTTTGTACCAAAATAAGAGCTGATCTATTAATTCATCAGTAGCACAGATCAATATTGGGGAGGAGGGGGAGATTGGCGTGGGAGGGTTGGGGAAGGGAAGCATATGCAAGCAACCAGAGATTTGTCATCATCTTTGCATAAATTTCCAGAATTTCTGTAGTAATATAGTCATCCCATTATACTTTTTGTAAAATGTAGTCATCCCATTATGGTAAAAGAATACTTGCAGTTATTTTTAAACAAAAGCTTCCAAGTGGTTACATTACATAAAACAGAAAATGGAAAGTTTTGGAACAGTGTTAGAAGGTGTTTACAAAGAGTATGACTCTAATCCCAATAAACAGCAATGCTGCGAACAACAGGAGTTTATTAATTTTGAGTTTTGCTTCTTGTTGCATGTAAAGAAGTCCTAATTGCCTGATGAAGTACAGTTCTAGGAATTACACTGATGCCTTCAGTGGGAAAAGAGCTGGGCTGAAAATGTGTATTAGTTTTGTGGGAGATGACAAAGTCTTTGCCATTGCTTCTGCCATAGAGGTTCCCTTACAAGATGTGTAAAGAATTGTTTTAATAAGTAATGGTCACCAGGAACCTTCCTGTTTGGCTCCTCCCTAGGAGGTGTTTCTACTCTAACAAGAAACAGACAAGCTTGAGTTCATAAGCAAATTTTTATCCCAGGGGAAGGCGAGTATGGTATTTCCTCACTAATACAAACAAACTTTAACCTAAAAGAAGCTGAAACAACACTTCACTCAGAGAAAATCTAAGTTGTTCAGCCTTTAATCTGTTTAACATAAATAACTGCCATAACTGTGGTGAATAGGGCAGTTGATCAGAAGCGTCAGTGTGGAGGCTTGGAAGTCATGGTATGAAATCTATTAATCCTACATCCCACATCCCGAAAAATGACAATATCCGTGTCTGATGTTCTGAGAAGTGCCAGTCTGGCATAGCTCTCTTTAGTGGCCCGTTTATGTAGAGACTGGCTCTCTGCTGAGTGTAAAATACTGTTTTGGCGTAGTTGGAGGGTACAAAAATAAGTTGCTTACACTGGATCTGTTCATTAGTTTTTGACATCCTTTGAGCACAGGCAGATGCGATAGTTCAGCCATCAGGCAACCCTCAGGACACGTTCAGAACTGCCTTCTGATTACCCAGGCACTTCAAGCTCCTCTCCAAAAAGCAGCAGGAGAACTCTCATTTATTCACTGTATGTGAGAAGAGGGTAAGTGCCATATTACCCCAGTTAGGAGCCAGTAAACCCTATTTCTCCGTTGTAGTACTAAGGACTCTTCCTATCATTTCTGAGCAGAGAAGTTTGACTTTAAAAGCCTTACAAAGAAGAAAGGTGAGCTTGTAGTGGTGGGAGCAAGACTTTGTAGATTCAGTTTTAGTCCCTATCCTGAGTTGTGGGTCCCATTGCCTTGCTGTCCTGTCAGCTATCAAATAGAGATAATAATGCCTTCTTCTGCCTTGTCTATTTAAGTCCTAAACACTTGTGACCATAAACTACGCATATTTAAAACGGGGCCATGAGCTTAGCTGAGAAGTCAAGGCGTAACACAAACTATTTCCCCATCTCGTATCCACATGGGGCCACGTGCTTGGCATGAGAACAGTGCTAAAAGCAGCAGACTGCGGCTCAGACCTTTAGAAGCTTGCTGATTGCTGCTGTCCAGAGAGCCTGAGGAGAAGACAGCCCTCCACTTCCATCCGTCTGCCCCAGGGAGTACCTTTTTTGGAACCTATTGCAATGGGTGTTGGGGCCAGCAGCTGTCTATGAGGCAGGGGCTGGGAAGGCCAGGGAGAGGCACTAATCAGCATGGGACCACAGAGCTGCAGGGTGGCCCAGGGGTCATCTCCTGTCATGTCCCCTTGCCCTCCATCAGGGAATGATGGAGCTGGGGCTCCATAATTTTGTAGATCCAAAAGATCTACAAAAACGTCATTTATAATTTCTTCGGGATGGCTGAGGTGAAGCTGCTGAGTCTAAGGCATCGATACTCAGCCTTCCCAATGATACTGCTATTCATTCAGCAGTGGAAAAGGAGCAGAGAGGGACCATGACTCCCACTGCCTGCTTGCAACTTTTCAGCCTTGAAACGTTTGGTGTCAGACTGCTTCTCTGGCTTTCCCATGCTGTACAATGCTTGTTGTGAAAAAGAGCCCTTTGCATGCTTTACCTGCCCTCCAAAATGCAAATCCCTCACTTAAAAGGAGAGCCATAGACAGCCTGCAGACTGTGTGTGACACATCAGAGCTCAGGAGCTCCTGATATCATAAAATGGAGTGCAAGCTGGCAATGTTTGCATCTAAACTGGGCTCTCTGAACAAATATTTTGGAATTGTTCATAAACAACAGGTTCCAGTAAAGATGTGACTAATGCCATTAGTCATCAGAATCGGACTTTCCGCATTGCTGTGGACATCAGTGGCAAAGTTCCTGTCAACTTCAGCAGGAGCAGGTCATAGCTCTAACAGATTTACTGCCCTTACCTAACATCAAAACCGTTAAGGTCCGTCAGAAGACCACAGAATATGAATTGTTATCACATTAATAGCAGAAGAAAAGACCGTTTTGGAACACAAGGAACCTGACATGAGAGTGGTAATAAAAGAGCGCATTAAATGATGATGCCGCTTTTGAAAGGAAATTCACAGGCATCTGGGGCCATTACCTTTCATATCCCGACAATCGGGAAATTAACCTCTAACCCTTCTCTGTTGACCTCCTCTCCTTTCTCTTTTTCTGTCATTCATTCTTTTTTCCTAATGACTGGAGAAGATGGATATGGCCTATGATTTATGCTTCCTAAGGCTACAGTCTGCCTCCTTCTTATACCTTCCCAAGTGCTACAACGTCTGTGCTCACTCAACTCTTTCTAGAGTCAAAACTTCACTCAGATTTACTTCCACCTCATGCTTTCCAACACATGAAGTGAATTGTTTATGCTGAATTTATTCCAAATTCTGTGTTATTTCATTATGGCTGACCTAGGTATGATTCATTCTGCTATCTTCTGATGTGACCTACAGGCAGGCAAAGCCCTGGAGGTGTTGGACACATTGGACGCACTCTGCTTCAAGGAGAGGTTGGACCCTTGGGATTTGCAGAGGGTGATGCTGCTTAGGTGGTGCATGGGAATACACCACAGCCATGTTACAAGATTGACATCAGGAGCAAGAGTCACCTTTAACATCTGTACCTGAGGAAGGAAGGTGTGGGAGTGACTGTTTCAGCTCCTGATCCCAGGAAGATCTGCCAGATATAGTACCAGATCAGCAGGTTTCAAAAGAGTGTGAAAACATTGTTTTAAGCACAGAAAAGGTGACAATAAACCCAACAGAGAAAGGTTACAACTCTTTTCAGGGCTGTGATGATTGTGTACAAAAACCTGTGAGTTAGCAATATTAGCTTCATCAAGACAAGAGCTAGGAGAGCAAGACATGGTCTCTTGTAATGAAAAATGGAAATTCTGCCTGAGAAAGGTCTGAGCAGCCTCTGCCTGCAGAGAAACTGAAAGTCCTGAGTCATCACACTGAATTGCAAGCTGCCAGCCACAAATCCAGGCACTGAATTCCCACCTATGTTCACTGCATATATTGCAAATAAAACTTTGCTGATAAAGCTGTATTTTACCACAGATTCTCCTATGTTTTTCTTTTCTCTGGAGGCTTCCCCTCGCTGCCTTGGGTCATGCCTATAGTGTGCACCTAGAGCCAAGTCTGGCATAACTAGTCCTCTGACCACCATGCTCAGGGACACGTGGTGAGTTGGTTCTTGCCTAAACACCTGGTTTTTAGATATTTTTCCCCGCAGAAACCAAAGGTGGGTGGAGAAATGTAGTTGAGCTCTAGGTCTCATCCTTTTGTGAGATGTGTTGGGGCGTGTACCTGGCAGCTCAAAAGCCCTTGGTCCTTCCCTTTAACTCTTGTTAAGGTCACACTTGTATCATTCAGCGTCTCTGGAGTCACCCTGAAGCTTTGTGATATTTTAACCCCGAGCGATGGCTCTTCCTCCAAAACCATTTAAGTGATGGTTGCCCAGAGAAAGGAAGAATATATGGACATCATCTACAGTCCCCGAGGGCTGTTCCAGCTCTGCAGGCAGCATATATGCTGGGAAGAGGGTTTATTTTCAGGTTATCGAGTAGGATTGTGTTTGTCATGATGGCGTGTAGGACCCCACTTTCCCATCAGAGCTGCCTCACCAGTGCTTGTCTCCTAATCTCATACAGAGTCTGTCAGCTCGCAGACACCACTTGATTTATTTCCCTGGGCTCCATGAAAGAATTTGCTGCTGTTTGCAAAGAGCTGCTCTGAAGCATTTAGGGAGTTGTAGTTTTACCCAGTGTATTTGCCAGCCAGTCAAGGCAGTTGTTTCCTCCCCTGGCTGTGGCAGCCCCACTATACTGGGGGAAATGGGCTTTGCTTTTTGAGTGATGCTCCCCTAGTTAGGTGGACTACAGCAGTGGCACGTACGTGTGGGATGAAAGTGTGCCCTTTACCTGGCCTCCTGCTCCATCCACGACCACGAGGGACAACGTGTCAAGGAGCTGGTAATAGAAATAAATGAAGGCAACCTCCCACCCCCACCCCCCGGCTCCTATTGTCCACAGAGGCTATTTTTGGTAGAACTATTTTAAGGGTTGTCCTCCTGGCATTCCACATCCTGACATTTCAGCACATTTGCCTCACCTACAGTCTGCGTTAATGGGTTTTCAGCTACACATCATCCCTATCAAGCCACTGCAGCAATTCTTTATGCCCTGTGTTGTACACACAGTGTCATCAGCACCTTTATAAAACAATAACTCCAGGAATAAAAGGGGTGTTTCCGCCCTCCCCATGCCTCCAATGCTTTAGAGCTACGGCATCATTTTAGTATTCACTGTAGGATGCCTCAGTCGAGCAAAACACACTTTTGCAGAAGCTGTTTAATAAATAAAATAAAAACGTGCGTCAAAGTGACCCACATGGCAGACATAATTTAGTATGCTGCTCCTCGTGCTTTCTCTCTTATTTGTGCTGTTTACAGATATTTTTTTTCTCATCTGTTTGCACAGGGAGTAGATGCTACCTTTCTTCTTTTCATGAATAAATCTCTTTTTAGCATGTTGGCCAGCACAATAAAAAAATTATCAAACAAATTAGAGCCTGAACCTGCAACCTTTTCTCATGAAAGGGAAAATCTGTCCCTGGGCCAGCTCCCTGGCTTGCAAGGGGCTTTTTCTGTAGGAGGAACTTCTCATGTGACCTACATGTACGAGGTCTGAGGATTTTTGTGCTGCAGGGTTTGACTGTCAGCCAGAGTTGGAGGTGGCTCAGCAAAGGGAATAAAGGTGGGTGTCAGAGACCAGTCTTGATTCCTCTTTCCTCTGCCACCTGGCACTGTCATTTGTTGGAGGAACCAAAGGTTACTGTAATTTATACCATGGCTTAAGGTCTTGGTGGTATGGTTTGCCTCCAAAGCAAGAATTATGTCTGTGGTAGTTCTTCCAACAGGAGAATTAGGGGGTACCAATGGAAATCTCGAGAAGGAGATTCAACACAAAGAGGGGAGATGCTTTTCATGCAGCTAAGAGGTACGCTGAGGAACTTGTTATCTCACGACGTGGTGCCTCCAAAATGATGTGGATTGCAAAGTAGAATGATGGGAAGAAGTCTCCGCAAAGGCTGTTAAATGTGAAGGCAGCACCTCATCCTCAGGTACCCCCCGAGCAGCAGGTATCTGGAGGCTGAGTGTGTATAACAGATAAGCGCTACCCCACATTGCTCCTCTGCCATTAACCATGTGGACATTCCTCCGACCTGTTGTGTCTGTCCTCATGCTCAGAGCTAACAATCAACAATTTCAAACTCCTAGTTGCAGTATTTCCACTTGGCTACATCCCAGTAAGCAAATGACGAAAACCAGTCAGGATGTGGCCCATATTGCCCTAACTGCCCTCTTCCCTCCTGCCTTCCATGGGAGAAGAGTCATACCCATCGTTGTGCAGGTGTTGAGTGACCAAGACAACACAGTTGCTTACGACCTGCATCCTCACCAGCTCAGATGGAAGTGGATGCCCTGGCCAGACCAACCAGTCCACCTCAGAAATGCTACCCAGCTTCAGCCATGGGATTTTATTTTATTTACAGATCAGGAGATTTTGTGGGACAACATCTGAGAGGCAGCAGAGATTTGCAGCTGAGGTTGTCCCCAGCACGTGCCTGCTGCTGGGCAGTGCAGGAGCTTCACACGTGGGCTCACCGTAAGTGCAAAGCACACTTCCCTGTGCAGGAGAAGTGCCTTTTGCAAGGCTTCAGCCCGGAGAGCATCCATGAGATGTCTGCTGCCTCGTGCCCTGGCTCTGGCACACCTCTTGCCAGGTTACTCCTCAGGAACAGCTTCAGCTTTCTTAACTTTTCAGAAGGGGAAAATTGTGTTCACAGAGATGGTCCCCAGTCCACAGGGTTGTGGACACCAGCTGCCCAAAGATGGAAATAACAGGATAGAAAGTGTGTACACAAAGAACTCTTTTTGTCAATAGCTGAAGTGTCTTAGGTACAACAAACAAGAATTAAAAATTATCATTACTAACCTAGGCTCACAGCAGCTCTGGCTCCCACTGTGTTGAAAATGGTATCAGTGGAGGTCTTTTACAGCTGGAGCCTACAAGGTAAGCAAAACTCTTCTTGGTGTCTTCCTTCTTTCAAGCAAGAATAGTCAATAAGGCCTTTGTATTGTGCCTGGCAAGGAAATGATAAAAACAACTGCATCTTCAGCCAAGAAAAGCCTTGCAAGGGTAAAAATGATAGGGTTTCAACTAAACAGCAGAAATGCTCTTTGGTATGAATAACATTATAGACTAATATGCCAATGTATGTAGCAAACGTGGTGCTGCCAGCTAGTGTTTGTTGAGTGCATCCAAGCAGTGTGTGGGCACTAGTTTTGACATGTATTGGTGGTTAGTAGAGTTTTAAAGGATTTGCAAGAAAACATAAGCAAAATCCCTACAAAATAATGCGAGTTTTACAGAGCCAGAGAAACAAGGTGGATTATTTAATAGAAAAAAGGGAAATAAAACCCACAACGCTATAATTCAAACAGTTGCAGCTGACTGGACATATGTTAGAAAGGGAGGCCAATTGAGGAGATGTTTTTGCAAATACCCAAAATGCAAACAAGAAGAAGAGACTCTTGCCTTCTGTATTGCTGTAAAAAGTCTTCAAGCACTGAAATAAGTCCAGGAGCCCTCCTGTGTAGGAGAGAAAGAGACCCCTAGGTCTGACTGGCTGTCCAGAAAAATCTTTCTTCTTCCTCTGAGATCAACCAGAGCCCTTAAGAGCATGAGAGAGGTGAGTTTTTGTGGTTGTGTGGCCAGAAAGCTACTCTCATTTTTCTTTCTTCCTCGGCTGCTCTATGTAACATACTTATCTCTGTATGAAGCAAAGGATGTTCATGTTTGCCTGAAGCGTATCTTTCAGAAAGATTTTAATAATTCATTAAAATAATTAAGGATGAGGAAATCCATAACTTTCTGTGGTAGTTTGCTTCCCGTGCCATCAACCATCATGCTAAAATGTATGCCACATCTCTGATTTAAAGGGGTCTGAGCTCACCATCCAGCCTTTGATACTTACTGTCCCTTTCCTCCACGAGGTTAAAAGAGCTCTTTAATACCCAATATTTTTTCCTCCCTTAAAGCGCTTGTCTGCTGTCTATCAAATCGACCCTCAGTCTTCTTTCTGATGAGCTAAACAGATTGAACTGCCAGCCTTTCACCAGAGAATAGCTCTCTGCTTCTCTGATCAGTTTGGAGCTCTCTTCTTTATGTGCCTGCTGACTTTTTCCAAATACTTCTGGTAACATGGATGTCAGAAGTACACTCACTATTTCCAGTTTGGTTTCACCAGTGCTGCATACGGATGTGCTTAGCTACTTGTTTGGGTTTTGTTTTAAAAAAAAAAATAGCCTTGTCTTCCTTAGCCATTGTGGTCCCAGGATTTATCTGAAGGACCTATTACAGACTGCAGACCTCTGTTTTCTAGGAGCAACCAGCATTTGCTGCTTCTGGGTGTGTTGCATGGTACTGAAAAAGATCCTCCATTTCAAACGTGCTGCCCCAAGCATACCCACATGTTGTTTGTCCCTCAGACTATTTTGGTGTCATCAACAAAGTGTGATGTGCATGAGGGCAGCCTGGAGAAACATCGCCAGGGTGGTACACTCAGTGCAGGACTTTGGCGAGGGAGTGTTGCAAGGATCAAGTATGCCTCTGTCTGATCCCATGATCAAGGGATCCCAAGTATCCCAAGGTGCCTGTGTTCAGTGCAGGGGTGGTCAATGCCTCCACAGCCAATATCTATCAAATAGCCAGAGGAGTTTTTTGAAAGAAAGATGTTTTTGCAGGTTATTTTTGGATTGCTGTCTGGTTTTGATCTGCCTATGTTAATACTCTGCCCTGATCAGCTAGGAGGCTGGCTGGAATGGTTTTGATAAAAGAGCACTTAGTAGTAGTAACACTACTGCTCACTACCCTGGCCCCCTGGAGCCAGGGTATGGACACGCAAGCCTTAAGGAGGGCTTCCACTCAGCTGTCTTGCAGTTGAGAATAGACAGCATAAAGTGCATGAACAGCGAGAGCAGAATTGAGTACAGAGAGCATTGCACCACACCCACATCAACCAGAAAGGATTTCTTTGAACAAACATGTTTTCCTGGAAGTCAGGAGGGACCTTTCAGGACTGGTGGATTCAGAGCCAGTTTAGGTCTTTGGGTCTCAGGGAAATAATTTGGAATGTGGCTCGGGATCACAGCTCTTTTCAGGAAAAGAGGAATAAATTGTTTTGTGGATTACCACAAAAGAGAATTAGGGAATAAGTTTTGAGAAATGTTGTGCTGAAAGCTTTTCAAATTCCATTAAGTAACGCCAAGACATATCTTCCAACATCCAGGAGATTATTTGCATGAACATGTTGGTGATTATACAATCAATGATGGCCACACACGAAGCAAAATCTTTGCCAGTGCCATTAGGGATAATGGCATTAGGGAGAAATCCTGAGCAGGGCTAATTACTCAGTGTTTAGTATGCCTGGTTATGCATTCACTGCCAAAAAAGCAGTGAATGTGAGTACCTGGAAGGAAGGACTTTTCTTTGTGACAATTATGTTGCTGTATCACCATTATGCATCTATTTGGTTGCGAAAGAGATGCATGTGCTGTTTATTTCCCCAAACTGATGTACAAAAGGAATAAATAAGCACAGTGAGCTAAAGTGAGGAAAGATGAGCAAGTCAATATATCACAAAGTCATTAGGCTTGGGGAGCAGATTTTGTATTGGATTGTGAAATGCAGGGGAAGCCACTGAACACTCCTGCACACAGGGATGAGTTCAGTCATGTCATAGAATCACAGAATCATAGAATCATTAAGATTTGAAAAGACCTCTGGGATCACCCAGTCCAACCATCAGCCCAACACCACTGTGCCTACTAAACCGTGTCCTGAAGTGCCATGTCTACATATTTTTTGAAAATTCCAGGCATGAAGATTCTACTACTTCCCGACTCCACCACTTCCCTGGGCAGCCTGTTCTAATGCTTGACCACACTTCCAATAAAGACATTTTCCGTAATATTAAGGAAATAATCTCCATATTATTGGAGATTATTGGAGAGAAGAGCCAATGTATTTTCAAGATTAATATTTAGTGAGTGGGCATCATAAAAGAACTTACAGGAATCAGAACTAAAACCCATGAAGAAATAATCACTCATTTTGACCACAGACTTTGCAAAGGAGCAGTTTGGTTTCCATATTTGGTACCATTTGCCGATTCATTCATTTGTTGGGTCATGGTGGAGTGGAGTCATGGAGGAGTAGGCCAGCACTGTAGAGCAGCCTTGGCTTCTTTGCTTGTTTCAGCTGAGTGAGCCAAGGCAATGGAGAAGAAGAGGCTGAGAGGAGTCTTAGTCCCCAACTCCAGACAGTGCTAGAGCCTCTCACTCTCCAGAGTCCATCCTAGATGGATTAAAGTAGGGTAGATAAACAAGAAACTGAATGTCCTCTCTTCTTCCCCAAATCCTCCCCCAAGGACTACATGTACGGTAGAGCAAAGGAAGGAGGCCAGCAGAAAGCTGGTGGTGTCCATCCTTACCTTGTTTAGCAACTTGTTATCACAGCTGGTGGAGATGTCCACACAGCCTGTATCTGGGTGCTTGAGAGAAACCAGCGTGCACAGTTCATACAGGGACCAGCGATATATGGGTGTGCAGCTTGTTAAAAGGAAACCAAAAGCAACATCCAAGAGGGTAAAATGCTTGCAGGTGGCAAGTAGGTTGTCTCAAAAAGCACCTTACTGCAAGGTCATAGTAAAGGTATTTTCATGTTAGGAATGGTTGGACTCGATGATCCAAGAGGTCTTTTCCAACCTAGTGAGTCTATTATTTTATGATAAGTTATCAGAAAATAATTTAGAAAGAAAGAAAACCAGGCACAGTATAAGAAGCTGGATAAAGAAGGCTGTCAAAGACAGAAGTGTAGGCTATGTCCAAACTAGGGAAAGCAAAGGAGTATGAGCTCTGCAGTCGGATGCAAAGTCATAGTAAAAGAAGCCAAAATGGATTTTGTGGAATAAGTAACATAAAAAGCAATGATAAAGCCTTTTTCAACTACATCAGGCAAAGGCTACTTGCTAGCAAACATGTAGGACCAACAGATGACTGTGAGGTAATAGGAGCACTTTGAGATGACAGGACCATAAGAGCAGTAGCAGCCTCGGTGCTGGTGTTTGCTGGAGAGGAGCTTTGGGAAGCCTCACATGCCACAGCATTTTCCTAAGCGAGAAACTGTTTCAGATTGAACTGTCAGAAGAGGAGTTTTTAGAGCAAATTGATGAAATGAATAGCAACAAATCACCAGGTCCATCCAGGGTTCACCCTGCGCTCCTGAGGAGACTCAATTACAAGACTGCTGAGCTACTGTGATGTGTAACTCCTGCTTTCCATCATTCAGAAGCCACGAAATGGAGGTGGTAAATAGGATACCCTTCAAATAAAAAACAAAAAAAACTGGGGAAACCACAGTCTTGTCTGTCTGCCTTTCATACCAAGCAAGTTGTCAGGCAACTTGATGAAAAAAACACCAGATAGAAACGTTGGTTTGATACCGCAGGGATGCGTTGCATTGCAGGTCAATTAGGGTCCTTCAAGAGAACCTGTATGTCTATGAGTGAGGATGACCCTCTGAACCCAGTGTATTTGATTACCCCCAAAAGACCTGATGACAGGTCTTTCACTGAACTGCCTGCTTAGTGTTTAGGAAAGCATGCAGATGTGTCTCTGTAGCAGCAGTTTGGATGACGTGTGCCAAGTTTTGTTCTCACCCTTGTGTGTGATCTGGGCCAAGCTCTGTTGGGGTTGAGGGAGAGGAGAGTCACCCGCCCTGTTGCTCCTACGTGCCCTGCTTGGTGTTCCCATTTGTAAGTCAAACTTCGCCATCTCTTGTGTGTCCTACTGGGGCTGTAGTCTCAGTAAATATCATCATCATCTTCGTCACTGACCAAGTGCCTTAGTTTTAACACAGACTCCATAGCACAGAGACAACAATAAAGGAAAATGTGTGTTCTCACCCCTAAATTTTGCAGTCTAAGACAACAAACAGTAGAGGCATGCAAACAGTATCCAAGATGGGATTCAGATCTTCTGTGAGGGCTGGTTTCACATTTTGGCTGTTTCAGAGCCCCTCACCAGGACTAACGTTGGGGGTTGAAAGCCCCTTCAAGCCCAAATCCTTCTCTGTAACACTGCTGCCCAACTGCTATTTTTGCTGGTAGAGTGGATTATTCCTAACTAGTTCTTGTATTTATTGGATTGCACCTCCTGCTGGAGAAAGGATCCGAAGTATACCAGAGCAGTTTCGAACTCTGCTCTCGACCTATGGCCTACTTGTAAACACATTTAGTTTAGGCTTATCTTCAAGTAAAATAAATATCTAAGTTTTTCATAAAATTTTGAAGTATTCCCATTTTTGAGCTGGCAGCCTGGATGCTGTGCCCGGAATGGGCTGTATTGGCAAGGAAACTTGGAACAGTTCTTCTTTGTTGGGATTTGTTTGCTCCTGTTTGCTAATTAGTGTGAAAGGCCATTGCTTGAGGTTATAGAATCAGCTGATAACTTGTTTGCAGGGTATAAAAATATTAAAACAAACAAGGAAGCTGCTGGATGTGCATTTAAAACTAAACTTCTGATTTTACATTTGAACAGTCATGATATGTAATGGGATGATTAAAATGGAAGATAAGAAAGTACTTTGCTTTGAAATCTTTAATCAGTTACTTCCATAGGCGCATGTCAGGGAATCAAGGACACTTGATTTCCCTTTATTGTTCTGCATAACTGAATATATTTGGGTCATTATATCTCAATAATCAGAATAACATTCTTAAAAACAAAAAAGGAGTAGTGATAGCAGCATACGATTAAGTGCGGCTTGTTTCTAATCTTCTGGAAAATCAGATTTAAAATTTTCAGAGTCCTTTTTCCCGTTGATGAACCAGGGATTTACATGACTAATGTCTATTAACACATGTAAATACCCCTTGCCTCAATGGGAACTGACAATGGGAAAATAAATCCTGCCTGCAGCCCATTCTGTCATATGAATCGAGCCTATGAATGGTACGGTTTCGTGGTGGGGTATCGGCTGGGGTGGGAAACAGAGCCAACGTTCATATAATGGGTTTTCATCTCTGAAGGCAAATGTCAACATCAATTTACCTCCTGGATAAGTGAGACCTCCTGAGGGATCTCAGCCCTGTGAGGAGGGATCACAGCACGAATCCATTGCCCACATTTCAGCAGACGTGAGAGTAGGCTGGCAGGCACACAGGGAAAGGCCATGGAGTGTGGGAGTGGGATGGGTTCCAAATTGGGATATTTTCTGGACTTAGAAGAGGGAGGTTCAAGGATTAGAAATGAAGTTTGTGGGCCTGGGCAACCAACAGTTGTAAGTAAGTGTCAGTAGTTGTTTTCTCTGTTAATAAAGCAAAATGTGTAACACATCCTAGACGGTCATCCATCAGAAAGACATTACACATCACATAAGTTTTATGAATATTAGATAATGGAGGAATGTAACAAATAGTCATTTTTGTCTCTCTCTTGAATACCAAATAACAGTTATTAGTATCTGTCAAATAAATAATGTGAACAATTTAACAAGACATCACTATTGTGTAAGAAATGATATCCCATTCTATTAAGCTTTGGAGCCAGTTATTGTGTGAATATAATAAATACACAGAGTAGCTACAGCAATTATGTCCTAGAAATCTACTTCAAGTGGTGCGCTGCTTTAAGAAAAGCAAACCATTCAGACTCTATACATGCCAGGCAAATGAAAGGCTGGAATGCACAATGCATGCAAAGTCTTCGGCTCATGTCAACTGGCGCGGCTCCAGCTGTTTCAGCTGTGCTCTCTATACAGTGCCCTTCTGTCTATAGTGGTTATATATGCACACACTTTCCTAGCTCCATCTCCTTTGTAAAAGCGTGTCTGACCTTATTGTGTCAATTTGCCCTCTCTGCTGACTTTTGAAATTTTTCTAGCAAAATCTGTAAGGGGTCTTACAGGTAGGTTCTACAAATCTGCATGAAAATCGGGGACTAGAAAGGGAAGATGAATCCTGTCAGTGGAATTAGAGTAGATATTAGGAAGAAATATTTTACTGGGAGGTTGGTGAGGCACTGGAACAGGTTGCCCAGAGAAGACGTGGATGCCACCTCCCTGAAGGCTGGATTGGATGAGGCTTTGAGCAACTTGATCTAGTGGAAGGTGTCCCTGCCCATGGCAGGGAGATTGGAACTGGATGATCTTTAATGTCCCTTCTGACCCAAGTCATTTTGTGATTCTATGATTCTATTCTATGATTCTATGATCTGTTCATGTCTTATGTCTTCAGGAAATCCAACTGAACACAGTTGGTCAGAGAGCCACTTGTAAAAAGAAAGGTATAAGATGAAATATCGGATTAAAAAGATTTCAATGATCCCTTTGAGATGATGGTTCTGGAAGGTGTTGCCTCCCCATTGTAAATCAGGGCACGCTCATCATTAACAACTATTTCAATGATCTTTCTAGATTCCTGTTTGTGGGTCATTATTTAATCAATCAAAATTACTTGGAAAATATTATTATTTAAAATTGCTCTGTAGAAGTACGGAAGTCATTCTAATTACAGAAAGCATCAGGTTTATTATCTTTTACTGAAAAGTCCTGGTGTTTCCTGTGATAAGACACAGTTTTCTGAACACAGAAATTTGAATATTTTCATTGAAATTTTCTATGCTGCATGTTTACTGCTCACTGTTTTTTTTTTTTCTCAAAATGAAGCCGAGGAAGATCAAATATCTCTCAGCTGAAATTTGAAAGCTTCAAGGTAGGGGCTGGCAATTCTTTTGCAGCTAAGACCTTGTGTCATGGACATTCTTTTTACCATCCCATCGCAGACTGGTTTGAAGCACAAGAAACCAACCCGAATAAACCGTATGGATGTTATCTGATGCTAAATGATGTGATTAATTTTTTTTTCATTTTTTCTTAGAAAAAGAGTGTGGAACACTACATGAAAAAGCTACTGCCTTAGAGCTAATAAAGGAAATGCCTCAAACATTGAAATGTACCAGAACCAAGGTAGTCTGGATGATTCTCATTTGACTCTGTTATGCATCTACAACATCTTGTGGCCAAACTGTATTCTCTAAAGGACGACAGGGTTGTTAAATGCTACAAGTTGGGACTGTGCTCAGCCTGTATTTGCTTCTGGACTGAATCAGAGCTGTGGGGCAAGCTGAGCAGTTCTCTGCATCTCATTTCTTGCAGCAGCTGGAGCCTGGGTTGCACATGGGACATGGTACTGTGGGCAGAGAAAGGCCTCTTCTACTGTGCAGGAGAATCCCTGTCTGGCATCTCACCATAGCATTTTTTTCTCTCACAAATTCCTTTTGCGATAGTGAAAAGCCATAGGAACCAAAGTTTTCAGCGATGGCACTTTGCATATTGCAGTACCCAGCTTGAAATCTCAGGACAGGGCTTGCATTGGTGTGCACGATCGCATCTGAAATCAATCGAAGCTATTTTCTGAGCATATGGAGTGTTGTAGAAAATATCATGTACTATGAAATGATAAGTCTTGGGTATTTTAAACCTTCCACCCTGAATTAATGGGTAGTTTGGACCATACACTCAGTGTGTCTCTGTTCTCTATGCGCAACCATTGCCACTGATAATTCATCTCACCAGAAGCACTGTGGGAGTAAGTGAAATGTTTGTGAAACACTGATACCGCATGCTGCAGCAAAGCCCAGGAAGGCATGAATAATTCTGCTTTCAGAGAAGAGTGTGAACATTGTGCAGTAAATGAGACAGTCATGCATTGATGATGAGGCCGGGCAGGATTTTGAGGAGCAATTAGTGAGGGAGGGGTCAAGTAAAGAAAAACCCCAGTGGTATAGTGAGATAATTAAAGATGTTTCATAATCCACGTGCCCGTAGGAAGTGGTAACAATTGCTTAGACAACCATGTAAAAGTAAGCATTCATTTAGGAGGTCTTACATAATACACTTCACCAAATGTTTTGGTATTTGCAGAATTAAGGTCTGAGCACTTCTTGATAATATGATTGTATCGATTTCAATATTTTAGATCAGATGAAAATGTGACATTTGTGTTTTGAAGACCCTCAAGCCACAAATACTGCTTCTGCCAGCCAATGTTAGATAGCCTCCTGCAACTACTGTTTCATATGTAATTTAGTGATAGGAAAATGGGGAAAACCCTGGAACACACCATAATAACACTTCCTAAACTCTGTGAAAGGGTGTTGCTGTACTACAGAGATGCTGTCTGCCTACAGATGATTTTACTTCATTATTCAGCGCCTTTTTGTTCTCCTTATACACCCTGGACTCCCATTAAATGCAAATGAAAAATAAAATAAAATAAACAAAAAGAGTAAAAACTAGCACCGTATGGATGTCTTTGCTGAGACATATGGTGAGGCTAAGAAGCTTGCTTTCCCAGCCAGAGTTTCTGGTGAATTTGCCCACTGTTTTGAATGTGAAAAAATGAAGCGCATGTAAGACCCCTTACCAAATTAACATGTTCAGCTCAGTTTTCAGGAGCATAAAGTAATTTCCAGCTGAAAGTCCTCTCTAGTAAGATATTTATTCCATCTAGTAAAGGAGGAATACAAGCTTGGGAAGGCTGATGAGGTTGTTGATTTCCATTTTCATATCAGGTCTTGCCCCAAATAGTGGCATGTTGCAGAAATGTTACTTGACAAAACGACAATAATGTTTTCCAATATCTGCTCCAAGTACACAAAATGCAAATTATTTTGAAAGAGATGAATACTGTGTTGAGAAGCACCATTCAATTAAATAATTGGTTGTGAGCATCTTTTCTTATTAAAATGAAGCAATTGTAAATAGCAGAATGATATTTAAATGAAATGGTATGTAAGGGGAGTAAGAAAGATTTGCAAGAAACATTTGTAATTGCATTATCTCTAAGTGGAAGATTTATAAATTATAATGAATAATACAAATGTATCCTGATAGAAAATGGAAGTGTTTCATCAAGAGTCTGAATATGTAAGGATTAAGTTCTTTTTATTGAGGAAGTTTCTCCTGGCTGTGTGCAATATTCATAAAATCCGTTACAAGTTTATAAAAAAGAAAAGATATTTGTTAACATGTGAATTTAGTATGGAATTTATATTTTAAATATTTAATGAACAATTATGCTGTGTTAACAGTATGTTCTTTATTTCTCACATTAACAATTCACACGGATTTTTATCCCTCCTTCTTTGTTTGACACAGGTTTTATTAGAGTTTTTCTTTATACGTTTTTCAGAACCAGCTAAAGAATACTGATTCTTTACATATACATTTAACAATACCTGCAGTATATGCTTCAAATGTATGATATAGATATAGGTATAGATATAGATATAGATATAGATATAGATATAGATGATATAGATATAGATATAGATACACATATACATATATATATATACATATACATATATATAACATCTCAGTATTTATTGCCCAAATAGCCTTCACACTCTGTGGCTGTGTAACTGGGGAGATAGCATGTAGACTGGCTGCTTCTTACATGTACATGTGATGAGAACAGCTGGTTACATGAGGGGAGAAGGGGTGGAAAATGGCCAGCAGGTAAGGAGTAGCAATGGTTGCTAAGGCACAACAGAGCTGTTCGTTGTGTTACCTCCCAGTCCTTGCCAGCACCCAAGTCAGAGTTGTTAGATAAAATTAGTTAGTACTTCATCTAGGCAATACAGAAAAACCTTTTCTTCCCTTCCCACCAAGGACATTTACTCATAGATCAACCTCTGGCTGCTGAGTGGTAGGTCCTGGAGCATGAGGGTTTACCTTAAAGCAAACCTAGTGACTCTGAACATTGCCATCAGTTAAAATGCAGCTATAAATTTTTCTGGACCTGTATGAAACTCAGTGACGCTTGACAGTGCCTGCTGGCATGAAGCCTCACAAATCAGTTGCCTGCAATGAAGCGATCCACTGGGACTTGCTGGAAATACCTCCATGAAACTTTTTTTTCCCTCTTCTCTTGCCTTTTTTAATTTAGGGGATTTTTTAGACTATTCACATTTTTGCCTGTGTAAGTATTCCCTGCAGAAAATATGGGCTCTATTATAAAAAGGGTGAACATCTGGTGAAGAAGTCAGCAAACTCAATCCTTGCACAGCCTGGGAGGAGCATTGGAGTGGGGCTGCACCTGCACACAGGGACAGGGACTACTGTGGTGGTGGCTGCAGGAAGCCAAGGACATCTAGACCTGCCAGACAACATGGGGAAGTGCTGGGAGAGGCTGAAGTTTGCCTACAGACCAGACAACATGGAGTAGAGCTGGCAGTCCATTCAGGTCACCTGAGCTAGGGCTGCTCTGAGCTGTGAGTTTGGGGGGTGTGCACCTGCAAAGTTAACTCTGCTGTGCTTTGCGAAGAGACACCATGAATGGTCAAATTAAGACTAACAAGAGATGTGTTTCTTATATTTAAGGAAGTGGACTCAAAGCCTGTCGTGCCGTAGACTTCTTGTGTGCTTTTGGGGCAGTTAACTGAGCTTTGATTTTGCATTAGGTGGGTTGAAGACTCAATGCCAAATATCTTTCTTCATTGGAGATATTGCCCAAACTGGATCAATGCTGAGGCATTTCTGAAGACGTTTCTCGCAATTGAAGCCACCTAAAAGCCATGAGGGAGCCAGTGCAACTTTATGTAGTACAGACACTGTTTACAGCAAAGGACACTTAGCACCAAGTGCTGCACCAGCTTAACCAGCTAACTGGGTTTAAGATGGACCATCATGTGAAGCAGAGCAGACTATGCAGCCAGCTCGGAGGTACAAGCATGAAACGGAATATTTACAGCCTGGAAACAGAAAAGCTGTTCTGACTGCAAATGGATGCTGATTGTCTCTTTTACCTTGTGGAAAATACTCTGCCCCTTAGGTTGCAAACCTGGTGAAGGGTAAGGATGAATAGCAGCAGATCTAGTACCAACGGGTCTTTATCACTTTTTCACCATATGTAAGTGATACCGTCAGAGAAGTCAGATGGTATTTAGAGCAGGATTTAATACAACATCAGCCAGGACAAGCACTACTGGGGACCTTCACGTAGGACTTACCCAGAGGCAGTGAAAAGGTCCTATGAAACAGAGACAGGAACTCAATGTATAAAGGTCAAATTGACTGATAATTTCTCAAAGATGTTTCTATATTTCTCTTTTCCCAGGACACCAAAGTAATACTTACAAGGAAACTGTTTCAGAATATGACTTTCTGGGAGCACTACTATGTTGCTCTGTGCTCTGGAGTGTAACAAAGAAGAGTTCACATAGCATCATAGAATCATTAAGGTTGGAAAAGACTGCTAAGATCAAGTCCAACCATCAGCCCAACACCATCATGCCTACTAAACCCTGTCCTGAAGTGTCACATCTACACATTTTTTTAATACCTGCAGGGACGGTGATTCCACCAGTTCCCTGCACAGCCTGTTCCAGTGTTTCACCACTCTTTCCATAAACAAATTTTTCCTAATATCTGATCTAAACCTCCCCTGATGCAGCTTGAGGCCATTTTCTCTCATCCTATTGCTAGTCACTTGGAAGAAACCAACACCCACCTCACTACAACCTTCTTTCAGGTAGTTGTAGAGAGTGATAGGGTCTCCCCTCAGCTTCCTCTTCTCCAGACCAAACAACCCCAGTTCTCTCAGCTGCCTCTGATAAGTCTTGTCCTCTAGACCATTTGTCATCTTCATTGCCCTTCTCTGGACATGCTCCAGTATCTCGAAGTCTTTCATGTACTGAGAGGCCCAAAACTGAGCACAGTATTCGAGGTTCAGCTTCACCAGCAGCGAGTATGGAGGAGCAATCACTTCCCTTGTCCTGCTCGCTATGCTGTTTCTGATACAAGCCAGGATGCTATTTGCCTTCTTGGTCACCTGGGCAAACTGCTGGCTCATGTTCAGCCAGCTGTTGACCAACACCACCAGGTTCTTCTCCGCTGGGCAGCTTTCCAGTCACTCTTCTCCAAGCCTCTAGCATTGCATGGCGTTGTTGTGACTGAACTGCAGGACCTGACACTTGTTCTTTTTAAACTTCACACAATTGACCTCAGCCCATCAAGTCAGCCTGTTCAGATCCCTCTGCAGAGCGTTCCTAACTTCGAGAAGATTGGCACTCCCACTGAATTTAGTGTCATCTGCAAACTTACTGAGGGAGCACCCAATCCCCTCATCCAGTTCATTGATAAAAATATTAAACAGGACTGGCTCCAACACTTGAGCTGTGGGGAACACTGCTTGTGACTGGCTGCCAACTGGAGTTCACTCCCTTCACCACAGCTCTCTGGGCTCAGCTATTCAGCCAGTTTTTAATCCAGTGAAGACCACACCTATCTCAGTCATGAGCTGCCAGCTTCTCAAGAAGAACTCTGTGGGAAACTGCGTCAAAGGCTTTACTAAAGTCCAGACATTCACAGCCTCTCTCTCATCCACTAGGTGGGTTGTCTGGTCATAGAAGGAAAGCAGGTTGGTCAAGCAGGACCTGCCTTTCATAAACCCATGCTGGCTGGGCCTGACCCCCTTGTTGTCCTGCACATTCCTGCTAAATGCACTCAAGACGAACCACTCCACAGTCTTCAACAGTACTGAGGTCAGGCTGACAGGCCTGTAGTTCCCTGGATCCTCCTTTTTGCCCTTCTTGTAGATGGGCATCACATTGGCAAGCCTCCAGCCATCTAGGATGGCCCCTGTTAAGCAGGACTGCTGATAAATGATGAAGAGTGTCTTGGCAAGTTCTCCGCTAGCTCTCTCGATATTCTTGTGTGGATCTCATCCAGCCCCACAGACTTGTGAGTGTCCAGGTGGCATAGCTTATTCCTCCTGGATTATGAGGGGTTTATTCTGCTCTGTGTCCCTGTCTTCCAGCTCAGGGGGCTGAATACCCTGTGGACAACTGGTCTGACTATTAAAGGCTGAGGCAAAGGAGGTATTGAATACCTCATCCTTGGTGGCAATGTTCCCCCTCTGCATCTGATAAAGGCTGGAAATTCTCCTTGGTTCTCATGTTGTGGTTAATGTATTTGTAAAAGCATTTTTTGTTATCTCTTACAACTGTGGTCAGACTGAGTTCTAGCTGGGCTTTTGCCTTTCTAATTTTCTCTATGCATGCCCTAACAAGATCCCTGTGCTCTTCTTGAGTGGCCTGCCCCATCTTCCAAAAGTGGTAAACGGTACTTTTTTTCCTGAGTCCCAGCAAAGCTCCCTGTTCAGCCAGGCCAGTCATATTCCTCACCGATTCATCATATGGCACCTGGGGACAGCCTGCTCCTGTGCCTTTAAGACTTCCTTCTTGAAGAACATCCAGCCTTCCTGGACTCCTTTGCCCTTCAGGACTGTTTCCCAACGGACTATCTAAACCAATGCCCTCTGAAGTCCATAGTAGTGGTTTTGCTGACTCCTCTCCATACTTCGCCAAGAATGGAGAACTGTATCATTTAGTGGTCGCTAAGCCCAAGACAGCCTCTGACCGCCACATCTCCCACCAGTCCTTCACTGTCTGTAAACAGCAGGTCAAGCGAGGCACCTCCCCTGGTAGGCTCACTTAACAGCTGTGTCAGGAAGTTATGTTCCGCACATCTCGTTTCGGACAGTGTTTTTCTCATAAAAGAACTGATCCTGGATCAGCTCTGAAGACAGCAAAATGCCACCCGTAGCCGTTTATTATTTTTAGCCATGCAAAACAAAATTGATAAATTAAGAGGTTTAATTGTTGTAAGACCCATTGCTCAAACAGCAGACTTGATCATGCGATCAATTTAAAGACAAAGAAAGAAAATCCTACCAAAGCAGAGCCTAACCTCGGTACTGATAGAGCACTGTCAGCATCTGCAGTAAATGACTCAGACTCTGACAACTGAATTTATTGGAAAGAAGAATCCAGGCTCCAATGGATTTGGTATTGCTGAAAAATTAATGGATTTATAATTCTCCCTTGAGCTTTTTGAAACATCAATACCTATTTTTATTTGTATTATCTTGATTTCAATTATTATAGTCTTACACGTGAACCGTACATAAATATCATCCTTGTCAGATGTCCACTCCCTCCGCTGTTGGAAGGACCCTTGTGCTTTAGATTTTCTGCTGGACTTGAAGAGGGCGCCTAGCTGATGTAACCGTATTTTGGCTCCATTCATAAAATTAGCTTAAGAACACTTATATAGAATAATTATCTGACGGTATCATAATTTGATGGAGGAGTGCTTTCTAAAATCAGATGAGTTGAGCATGAAATGTCATTTCTGCTAATCTGTCTGAAACTAGGAAAGTATGAAATGTGCTGTAGGGAGGAATTATCTCTTCTGCAATATTACAGGCCTGGAAGAAAATCTATTTATTACACAAAATAAAATGTATTTATAAGAAAACCTTAACTTATTCTCACTCCTTTCTGGCTAAGTTAATGCATTATTAATTGTGCATTTTCGGATATAATTTGAGGGAGGGAGAGGACAAACTATCTCTAGCAGTGCAGCCACTTAACTGTAACAATCGCATTTTCTTTCTAATAGAGTCAGTTAATTTTTAAAGTGATCTACAGAGGAACAGATGCAGGAATGAGTTCTCTATCTCCTGCTACGCCAACAGTCAGAATGTAGAGCGGTGCCTATTGCCAGGTGTATCTACCTTGCAGTCCTTCCTTCCCTTGTACTCCCATTATCTTGTGTCTGGTGATCAGAAATGGAAAAACAGCCTCTGAAGGTAAAAATTCCTCTGGCATTTGAGCTAGCCTTGCATTGCAATCTGCTTTGTAAACAAACTCCTTGCTGCGCTGCTGCATCCTGCGGTGGAGTCCGATCTTAGGGGTTTGTCCGTATGTCTTTAAGCATAATATGCCTCCAGCAGCAAGGCAGAAATGTGGGTGCAAAAAGAAAGCCAGAGAGGAGTCCCTGGCCCTCTCATCAAAGTGAAAAACACTAGAATAATTAACTGCTGCCTCATCCTCTATTTTGTTTCCCTGCTGGCATGTGAACTCTTGCTACGCAGGAAGCAAAAACCCCACTGGCTTTAGTTAAACTGGGATTTTGCTCTGGATTGCAACATCCTCATATTTTCTCATTAATTATTGCTCCATTGCTTTATCTGTAAAAGAAAAAAGCAGCAACGCATCAATCATAAAGCAGATTTGAACTGCAGCTTTTCCATGTCTTGTGATTTTGGAAGGAGGTTTCGGACAAGGGGGGCTTGGGGGCTGGAGGCTGCCGTAACCCGTGGCTCGAGAGGCTCCCTGTACTCCTGCAGTGCCCTGTCCCGAGGCCGGGTAGTAGTACTGAATATTTTTAATCCAAATTCTAAAACTGGAAATTGTGCTTTGAGGTTGCCAGCAAGAATATAGCATTAGTTGAGGCAGCTGATTTAGAGTTGCTGCAGGGAATAATCCCACCACTGCAAGAGGAAATGCCTTCTGTGGCTGATGCTGCTTTAGGGTGCCAGATCTGCACTAGAAATGAGAGAAGAGTTCTGTAACATACAATTAAAAAATCTTTAAAAATTGTAATTACAGTGGGGCAAGTAGGACAGAAATAAAACAAAACAACCTCCCCCCCTTTCTTTGGCATATATTTTTCTTTAAGATATTGCCCACATCTGCTACAAAC
This sequence comes from Cuculus canorus, assembly GCF_017976375.1. NCBI lineage: Eukaryota > Metazoa > Chordata > Aves > Cuculiformes > Cuculidae > Cuculus > Cuculus canorus. The sequence continues at coordinate 118,426,199 of NC_071402.1, forward strand.
CTCTGGACTTCAGCACTACCCTCCTAGAGTATGTAAAATCTGAACTTTGCAGGAGATACATGCACCTTAGCCTGTTAATTGTGATGGTGGGAAGCACTTTGAACTCTTCTTTTAAAGTGATTTACATACTAGATAGCACAGATTTTGAGAGGTCTGAATTTAGACATGCAAACAATTGAGGGGAAAAAAAGAAACTTAGGAAACACTGATGCCTTTCCGTTTTCAAAGAATGAAAGTATCATCTATTGTGTTTATTACTAATGAGAACAATGTTCTGGTTATCTGACCAGTTTGGCTCCAGACCTCCAAAACAAGCAGTGAGGTACCCCAGAGCCATGCCATGGTAGCACTGCATTTGCGTGAGCTCAGAAGGGGAAAGGAAGTTCCAGGAGCTGATGAGGAACAACACATCCATGAAGGAAACCCACTGCCTGGAGAAAAGCCCCCTGTGATACCTGATAGTGTGTGCACACACATCACCCTCTGCTACCAGACAGAGTTTGGCAAGATGTAGATCACATCAATGAGAGATGACAGGGTGCTGTGGGGCATCAATGATGTTCCTGGGAAGATGTCTCATGAGACAAGTGTTAGCATGACAGCTACCGATGTGCTCAGGCCCTCCTGCCAACGATGCCTCAGTGACACAGGGACCATGCATGGTGTCTCCTGGCGAGGATGCTGGCCATACCCTTGGCTCCCTGGCTCTCCTGTGTCCCCCACAGCAGCTGTGCTACAAGCAGCAGCATTTCTCCATGTGATCAACCCTGTCCCTGGCTGCTGAGAGCCACTGCTGATGCCCTGATGTGAGTTAAGCAAGCCAGCGGGTCACATGTACACATTTGTTCCTTTGGGACTGAAAATCAGGAATCCAGAGCTGAAGCCTCATTGTTAAACCAGGTTCTCCAAAGTCACCCGTGTCTATGGGTGCAGCAGGCTGAGTGTGACTGAGAAGCTTTTTTCCCCCTCTATTCAGGTTTCACGAGGTCTGCTTTGTCTCTGAAATCACACAGTCCAAGCAAAACTGAAACACCCTCTCTGGAAAATATGCAGTTATCTGAGCATTTTGGAGTTATGCTAAGAATTTTAGACTCATGCTGGGACCCTGTTTCAATTTTGTCTGTATTTTAAGAAGCACTTCAGTTAAGACTACCCCCTCCTACGTGTCTCCCTCAGTCCTCAATAGCAACTCACGCGCTCATACAACTGTGTGCGAGAAGGTGCGGTACTTGCCTTGATAGGTTCTCACAGCATGTTATCTCCCTGGATGGCCCAGAAATGGTTGGGCCAGACTTCAAAGTACCTAAGATGAACTCAACTCAAAAATAGCATTATATTTGAAGACATGGAGATTTTAAAGCCCAGACTCGCTGATGGCTGTCTCTGAGCGTCCCGGGCCTCTGGCAGAGCTGGTTTGCCTTTTGGCCAAGCTGAGGAACACTCTTTGAGGTAATCCACGCTAAATGGCCTGTGTCTATGAGGATTAGAAATTATTCCCTCTGTCAGTAAAGAAATCCTTTAAAGCAATTGCAAATCACTTTAGTAAGCAACACTTGTCATAGCATTGCGTTACATTTATATGTGACTGATCGGTATGTTTGTTGTCCATAAGTATGTAAGGCTGCATCAGTTCTTAGTAGATGCAGTATTCGTGGAGGTGTGGTGTCATGGACATCTCTCACTATCTCTCCATAGATGGAACAAAGTCTGAAGTACATGCAGAACAATCTCATAGCTTGCACCTTGGACACCCTACAGTGAGGATCCAAGGATGGAACAGGAAAAGAGTGATAAATTCAGTTTCTGATCATTAAGTTGATATCTATTTCAATTAGAGCAGTAGTCTGGCTTTTGTGTAAGAGCTTTTTACCAGCTTTGCTCCTGGTGGCACTTGGCAATGGCAAAAGGAAGCTTCTCAAGGAGTGGTTCAGTCCTAATATGAGCCCTGGATAACTGGGGGCAAGATTGGGTCAGTCATTGCGTTAACTGCCATGTCCACTTGAAACTATTGGTTCTTCCAGCACGTGAGTTAGTGAATGTCAATTTACACATCAAGATGGATGTGCACAGGGGTAAACAGGAAATAATATGCACCTCGTATGGATTTCTGCCTCTGTAAATTTGATTTCTGATTATGTTATGTCATGAGTCACCACAAGGAAGGTCTAGGTTTTTTTCATCACCTTACACCACTCCTCCAATGTACCACTAAACCACTTTTAAAATGCAATTTAGTTGGTCCAGTTCACAACAGAAAAAACAATTTCCAGCCCCTACCAGTTGCATCTCACTTATTCTTCAGGAAAAACCTATGGGGCTTAGAGAGTGAACCCATGTTATGAGTGCCAAATCTCTCAGTTTATCATTAAGATGATAATACACTTCACCCTCATTACTATTCTATCATTAGGATTTGAGTGGTTTGAGTGCTTGACTAAGTGGCTGGTTTTTCTCTTCAGAGGTATATAAGATGCTGCCTCTCAGCAAGGTGTCCTGAAAACCTTTTCTTAATGAACAAGTGATTAAAAGCTTTAAGTGCAAGCAAGGATCCAAAACACAAGCTGCATTATCACAGAACCAGCCAGAAATAGGCTAACCCTCAGCACCACCGTGAGCACAGAAGTCCTTCAGTCAATTATTCTCAATGTTCTCTTGTTTTGCCTCTGTGGTAGCTGCTGGGCAAGGGCCCATGGGCTACCTGTGCTGTGGCCCAGCCTCTGTCATGGATGGATGGCTTGTTCTCTGCCACGCACAGTAAAGCCACCCCAGGACAGAGCTGGCTTTTCCCTTGTTCCCGTATATGTCTCCATTTCTGGTATCAGGCAGCTCAGAAACATGCTGTGAGTGTACTGCTCCTGTCAAGGGTGCACGTCCTTTGACTTGGCCACCAGGAAAAGCAGAACCAGTGAGTAAGAGTGGGACAGAGTCCTCAGTAGTTTATGCTTTGGTACTATCTTTCACTGGGTCAGATTTTAATACTCTATGTGGAGGTATAAGAAAATAACACCTAGGCTGCAGCATCCCTTCCCAAGGAGTGGAGATGGCTGCAGCAAATGAGAGCGTATTCCCTCTGGAAGGAGCATCAGCCAAGGAAATGCAACACCCCTGAAGTGAAACCCCAGTCCTTCAGGAGAAGTTAAACCAGTGGTTGCAGCAGAGATCACCTCATTTTCCTCACCAGGTGTGAGTGTTGTGCACGTATAACAAGCGCTGCTTCTCTGAAAGATCCCTTGGTGTAGCCCCACTGCTGAGGCAGTCTGTGCACGGTATCTGCTTGCTCCCCAGTTAGTTATATGATGAGAAGAAGGCTCCAGGAATGCAATGCTGGATGTTGAATACCCCATGTCAGGACCTCAGCACAGCACCAGTGCCATGTGTTGGTCAGGGTCCTTCTAGAGACGTAGGCTGCTTGTTCTCTAAATGAACAAAGGTGGAGAGATAAAAATAAAACCCTCTCCCTGACATCTGGTAGAAATTTCCCATCCATTTGTTTCTATTTCTGCCCTCTTCTCTTCTCGTTTTTCCCAGTAACTAAAACAGCAGCACGAGCTGACACTGTCTGTCATTACCCACACCATTTTCAGTGACACTGTTTCAATTAATTGCCCTCACAGATGTCTTCATGAACCCGAGAATGAAGTTTCATTTCCCTGGTCCTGGAGAAGATGTCTGTGGGGATGGGGTTAGCTTTGCTGCCTCTGACATCCCAGGGATCTGTCTGGCTGATCTGTTGTGTGGTGGCTCCATCACTTCCTATTTCTTACTGACCCTAAACTATGTGAGTACCAGATGCCTGAACCACCCCCAGCATCACATCTGAGTGTCACTGCCACTGGGTAAATTAAACCTCTGATTATCTTCCTCTTGTTAACTGGTTGTGCTAGACTTGCTCGGAAGTTGCCTTTGATGGACCTGCTTGTGCGGGGATCCTCACTGACAGCTGGGGCTGCCTGGAGGTGACAGCAGGGAGGCAGGACAAGCACAGTGGCTGAGACCTGAGGAAGAGCTGTTCTCCTCTTGGTACCATGACCTGGAGAAGAGCACCTCAGTTTGCCTCTGTTTCTCTGCTGGCAAGTCTGGAACATCTTGTTTATTGCAATTCTCTTCAGTGATGAGAATTTAGCATCCTTATTTTTGATTTAGATTGTTTCCTATATAGAGAGTTTCTTGGCATTTATGACTTCCTTTCAGGTTGTCGTTAAGAGCTGTGTATTAGTTTCCAGTGCTGCCTGTTTTTTCCCAAAGGCACCTCTTCTCTTGCAGTTATTTGAGACACTTGGAGAAAAGGAACATTTTGCATTTGCAGACACTGGGTTATGACCTTGTTTCACTTAAAGAAGACTTTTGACAGAGGAGAGGTCAGTTTAATTGAGGTTGTAAAAGACTTACCCAGTCCTGGACCTTGCCTGACATCTCATTCCTCTTCTTCTGAAGAGAAGAGGCAGTACAAATCGTCTAATGTGTCTTGCCCAGGGCTGTGGGCGCAGCACTGATTCACTGAAGAGCAGTGAATCCAGGAGTAATACTTATTATCTTCTCACCCTACTGGCAGCCTAGGTAGGGGGGGGAAAAAATGGAAACTTGGAATTAAAAGTCTGATAATTTGCCAGGGAGATGATGACAAAAATCAAAAGGGAAAGCACATTTTATTTGCAAAGTTCAAGAAGGGTATTACAATCAAGAAGAGGAAAGCAAATTGAAGCATTAAAAATAAAGCACTTGATAGGAGCTCTTTGAAAGGGTTTCTAAAAAGTGTTTCACTCAAACTCTGTCATGACACCACCATATTCTCCCCTCCCCCCTATCTCCTCCCCCGTGTCACATCAATTAATTGGATTACAGTTGTTTGCAACGCCAGCCTGGCTGCAGCCACAGTGCTGCTCAATGCAGGCAGTTTCAGGCGGTGTTAGAAGGAGCCATGCTGGGTTATTCTGACCCCTGATCCTCAAAACCAGCTTGCTGGTCCTCGACCCCGTGCTGAGCTGTGTGTAGCAATAAGGTTTATGTCACAAGTGGGGAAGGTTAAGCCACCAGGGAAGGCCCTTTGAATATCAAAATGTACGGCACTGATCTGTTAGGAGTTGACGACTTTGCCTCCTTCCTTCCAGGATCGGCTGACACAAAACAGTGGTGATGGGATAGGGGCAGTTGGATTCTCTGCTTAGTCTAGCACAAAGGTGGGGAGCTGGCAGAGAAAAAACACAACTTTAGCTTGAATCTGGCTTTTGTGCTCGTTGTTCACTTGTGCATGCAGAGAGTTTGGGGACCCTCTGCCAGTGTTTGGGAGCAGAGCTGCTGCTGCCCGTGCCACCACCACTGCCCCAGTTCTCTTTCTTACTGCACCCCAGGGGAATCACAGCTGTTTCGCACTCCTATGGGCAGTAGGAGCATTTATTTGATAAATATTCTAAAGGCCAGGTTTATTCAAAACAGGTATGACCTTACCTCTGGAGACAAGACATTCCAGCAGGACTTAGCCAGAAAGTGCCCCCAGGTCAGGAGTAGGCACCTCTTGGAGAAGGAAGAAAAATCCAACACCTTGCAAGTCTGCTGATCTTTGTACAAAAATATCCTTTTAGTGCAACGCCAGAAGCCTTCTCCTCCTTCTCAGCCCAGGGTCCTTTCTGAAAGCTTTGACTGATGACACCTCAGGTACTTTGGGGCATTCTATTTCTAAAAACCTTTTTTATTACTAAACTTCAGAGGACAGGGGGAAAGTCCTGTAAGAAAGGTGAATATTTTTAGAATCATCCACTACCCTTTGATGAAGTTAGTGATGATTTACTTACATATACATAAATTTATATACATACATTGACTTCAAATCCACCAGGCTGCTGCTCAGGTACTGCTGCTGTCTACAGCTGACACAAGGCAGAAGTTAACTACCTGGTTCTGTTTTACTCAAGTAGTGCTCCAGCCCCAGCTGTGTTTTAGTTGCTGAGCCTGAAAGCTATGAGGGCAGGGACACAAGGTCAGGCCACACTCTGTTTAGCTTGGTCTCAGAGCGGAGAATAGGAAGGACCATGAGGAGGAGGTGGGAGCATGGTGCACGCTGGTAGTACTATCCTACAGCACCAACTCACCTCCAGCACTTTGCCAACAGAGACTTTCCAGGGAGACTGCAAACTCTCTGAAACATGTCCCTTCTTGCAGGAGGAAGCCAGGAAGAGCCAGGACTTTAAATAGTCAGCATAAAGATCAGCTGGACCAGCTCTTCAATGTAAATTGCATTTCTTCAAAAATATAGCACAATTATTTCAGCAATTCTTCTGATATTAGAATTACCCAGATATGGTGAAGTATTAAAAAACCCTCGAACAAATACAATGCATCAAATGACACTCCATTAAATCACTCATGCTTGTCGGGTACCCACCAGAACTGTGTGGATGGAAGGTTAAATGAGCAGGTCCCTTGAGGTCAGCATAGCAGGGCTCAAAAATGTTCAGTGGAAGGCAAGCAAGAAAGGCTAAAGCAGGAAACAGCTTCTCCGCAAAGCAGAGACACAGCAAAGCGGAACTCTACCACCAGTAACGGACACAAAAGGATTATGGGGAAGGCAGGGGGTACAGAAGCATCAGGGGAAGTGTGCACATGGGGCCATTACTTACTCTCCCAGGCCTTGTGAAAGAAATTTATGGAATCATCATACTGAAAATTACAAGTCTTAAAATAAAATTAAGTATTTAGAGATCAGATTAATGAAAATTAAGTGTATACCAGCCAAAAACTAACCCACACCTTTGTTAGCAAAGTGCTCTATGAAATTAAAGAGTCTATTTTCACAAGGCTATGTAGACCCCAAAACTACAAGTATACTAAAAAACATGTTTAAATAAACATAGAGCAAATAGATCTGGGAATGCTATAGCTGAATGCAACCTTTAATTCAGGAAATCCCTCACTTATGAAGTGCTGGACATGGAAATAATTGCTAGAAGAAAATCACACTCGACATGTTTGGCTTTGCCTGTCCTTTCTCTATGCTTCTTGTTTGCCTTTGGAAACAGGATGATGGGCTGGGGGAGCCCTTAGCAGAGTAAACATTAAGTTCTGTTATGCTAAACACTTCCATTGAATTAAGGGCCTTTTATTTTTGTTCAGTGCAAACAGACATGTTGACTTAATTTTTACCAGTGTGGGGAATGGAAGGGGTGGGAGGAGGGCAAGCGGAGGCGGCACCAGTTGGGATGGGAAGCAGGGATCAGGTTGGTGCTTCCCTTCAGGGTCTTCTGCCTTCTGGCACAGACAGGCTGCAACACGCTTAACAGGGGTATAAGGGAAAAGAAAGGTTTTTCTGAGCCTGCCACCGAAACAAGCATCTAAAACTCATGCTTTCTAAAATCCCAGGCTGACAAGACTTTGCTGGGTCTCAGAGCTCCTGGTAGGATGAGTAGCCTCTGGGAGGCAGGTTTTTACCTCGTTCAGGGAGCCTGGAAACAGACTTTTGAAATGTGGTGAAGGCTTGAGATTGTACCCAAGGCATCCTACCAAACTGGAGTCTTGATAACCTTGTCCAATATTTTTGTGAGTTTTTTTGTTTTATGTTACGTTTGTAGAGGTAGCATGAATTCCTACAGTTCATGTAGCATATTTTGAGGAGGCAGCTGAGCATTCTGTAGCTGTGTTTCAGTACAGGGGTGTTTTCATAAGCTTTTATGACTTCTGTTGTGTGAGTTCAGGAATGCCATTTTCTGCTGACAAGTGGAAAAGGAGCACTGCTCAAATGCATACTAATAAGAGACTTTCTTTTCTGCTATCCACATTTCTCCCCTTTGACATTCATGCTGAGGTTTGGTGTTCACAGCCTACACATGGAAGTCAACAAGTATAAGGAGATGCTAATGCAAAAGTTAAAGTCAACGCTGATGTAGAAGTTACTGTAAAAGCCAAGACAAGCAGGCTGGATTGAGATGCTCCAGTTACTGCTGCTCTGGGGCGTGAGGAGCTGCTGTCTGTCCCCTGTGGGCACCACTTGCCTATGCCCTGCTGCACAGCTGGATGCGGCTCTCAGCTAACCTCCTTGTCTGCCCTGGGAGCGAAGCACCCTGAGCCGCCTGATTTACAGCTCACAAAGAGGGTGGTACTAATGCAAATGCTGGGCTGTTATATACTGCACAGGCAACTTACATCCCACCTCTCCTTTGTGGCCTGATGCCTTGTGGACAGGCGCATTTAGATACCCCCAGTCAGCATGCCCTGAACTGCAGAGAGGACCCTATGATTTCCACTGGGGTGTGGGCAGGTGTATCCTCCCAGTGATGCTGAGGAATCCCTTGGAAGAGTGCGTGCATGGGAGTGAGACACACACACACACGTGCACACACCCATGCGCTCCTCTGACTCCGAGATGTTAGTGATGAGTGTGCAAGGAGCAAGGGGCATGCTTAGGTTTTGAGATTAGCCTGAGCAAAAACAAAACTGCAACTCCTCTACATGCCCCAAGGGATTTCTGATGTGCTCCTCCCTTCTGAAGGAAAGGTTAATGTATTGGGCTGCTTCACTGACAGTCGTTCCCACAGCCAGGAAAATCTCTGCAGCTGGAAAATTAGTCTGGCTCCTGTGGTGTGGAAGGAAATTGGAGTCAAAGCCACTGTACCTAGCACACGCTTGTGTGTAAACATGGGCACACCATCTCACTGTGGCTAGCAGGCAAGCTTTTGTGCTTGCCATGTTGCTTGTACGGCAGGGCTTTGCTGTAGTGAAGGTAAATGTGAAGCAAGGGATTTGGGAGAGACCTGCCACAGGAAACTAACAGCAGAGCCAAGGAAAGCAACTGATATGGCTTGAGATAAAATGAAGAATAGAAGGGCTGTGAGGTAGCAGCAGCTTTATCTGTTTTTTTCAGCCTCAATCTAATTAAAAGAGATACGTAATTAAAATGAAGCAATTAACCATTTTGTAATTAAATACAAAAATAATTAAGTTGAAATTGAACACGATAACATCCAATAGTCAGGACAGGGTTTATTTGTACTTTAATCTGATGAATTATTTTCATTGTTCTACTGATTGCATTCCTGAGGAAAGAAATTTGTCCTTTCTGCAACAGGGGGCACAGGCTGCTGTTCCACGTCCTTTGGGCTCATTGAAACCTTGACTATGATACAATATGTATATGGACCACGATTCCACGTTGCCACAGAAAGGGCTGCATTTTTGCCAGTGTAAGCAGTGTTTTCCATCATACTTGTTTGCAACTATTCATTCAGTGTAAGATGCAGACCACTTTGCTTAAACACTGGCTTTGTTGCTGCATGCTAATGCTCTGTTTAGAATTTCAGACAAGAGGAAATAAGTTCATGGACATAAAGTCCATTGCAGTGTGGCACACGAAAGAACAAATTTACAATGATGTTTTGACAGTTAGACCGTGATCTATTGATGTTTATAAACCTGCTTCCTTTTTACGTGTAGGGTGTTCATGCGCTTTGCTAAGTAACAGCATCAAAAAGTGGGGTTACAATTGCCCAGGTTAAGAATGGGTCACTCATTCTAACGTCTTTGCAGAGGTTTGAGTACGTGGGCATAGACTGCCCACCTTGAACAGGGAATCAAAAAGATCTTTTCCTCTTTCTCCACACCAACATTGACAACTCAGTATTGCTCATCTCAGAACAAGGGCATGTCTTGGTGCCTTGCTTGTCTTCAGTGAAGCTGCAGTGATTTATGAAATAACTGAAGTCATCCAGGCAAAAGGCAGTGAAGAACAGTTAGAAATACGGTAAGGATGGAGGTCCATCTTTCACTTGGACATTTTCAGCTAACACATTTCTTGCGGGTGCTAGGGATTTAGGACAGGAGCGGTGTCCTTCATTGCTCTTTACTTGAAGCATATTGCTGTTTGTGTAGCTTTTGGTCTTTCATACTACAAGTCTTGTGCAACAGTGATGGAGTGAGCCTTGTCCTGCATGAATATATATTGGAAGTTCAGTGGACTCTTCCAGATGAAGCATCTATTTCAAGCAGCTGCCTGTAGCTGAGGGGAATGGTGACCTGTGGACCTTTTTGTAGTCTCAGTCTTCACTTAGGAAAAAAAAATTACAAGTGTGGATTTATCTGTGAGAAGAATCATCTCATTTAAGATCTCAGGAGCTGCCAGATTTTTCTGCGTCATTGGAGATGGGACTCTGGGCAAGCCTGGCATTAGATGCCTCGAAGAGAGGCACAAGAAAACCAAGACAAGCAGATGTTGAATAATCTCCTGCTGCTGCTCACATAGTTCTTTAATATTCACACGGTTGTAGGGTACAGATAAACAATTTAGTACCTATTCCAGAACCTGGTGTCCAATTTAAGGAGCAAAGTCAATGGCGGAGAGTAATTAATAGGAAATCTGTACTGCAGAGAGAAACTCAGCTGTGATAATGAATATAAAAAGAATGTGGTAGTGGAGAGTTGTATAGCTCAGAAAACACCTATCATATAGTAAATGTCATCTCACTGTTCAAGAAAATGATGGTCCTCCTCCCACCAAGGCTGAAAATATAATGCTAAATTCACTTATAGAAACCTCACTAATACTGGAAAGATGACAATGAGGGAAAAACTCCTTAAATGAGAAACAGAGAGAAGGCTGAACAAGCTGATTTATGTGGGAAAGATTAAAGTAACTAAACACATATCACTCAACTAAGTGATATCTCGGGGGAACGTAATTGCTGAGTCCAAGAACTTAAATGAGAAGAATCCCCCGGGCCATGCAAGGCTGGGAGCTATATAATGGGGAGAGATGGGTGAAACTGGGCAAACGGCAATTCATGTGGAGGTATGAGAAATGGTTCCTTATAGAGAGATTTCTTGAACTGTGAAATCCTCTTCTAAGGGGAGCAGTGAAATCTGGGATTATTTAGGACTAGAATAGAAAAAGCACTTGAAAACATACTAAAAGGCACAAATCTGCTTCTGCAGTGGGTGCACTCAGTAGGTTATAACTCTTTTCCATGTGTAAATACTATGGCTTTGTTTTTTTTTAGTGAAGTTGGACTATTTGTCCCCTTCTGTGCCACCTGCCTGCAATGCTTTGGTCCCCTGCATTCAGCATCATTCACGGTCCCAGCCTTGTCAAGCCCCATGCTCTGATGCAGCAGATTCTCTGAGCTGAGTCACACTCCAAAGGGAGCTGATGCCACACTGTGATGAGACGACTTCTCTGCTTTGTACTCTGCAAGAAGGAGTGTCAATTGCTAATTGTATAGCGTCTCTTGTCTTTCGCGTAGTTCTGCTGGCAGCAGGAGAAGAGGTAGTGGTCTGTTGGCGCACAGCAGCAGAGGCAGCCCTGGGCGACAGCCAGTGGCACACATGCAGCAACAGGAACAAAACTCTTGACCTTCACTTTCAAAGACATGGACCTCCGCTGAAGGATGGACGTGGTTAGTTAGTCCACAGTGTTTTGAGGAGTTAATGCCTACAATTTAGTAAAGGATAGCAGGGTCAATAAATAAGTTTTATTACTAGTGACACGGGATTGCAGAGTCATTTCAAGCACATCGTAATACTCAGAACACAAATTGATCCAAGGCATAAAATTTCTTAAGAGGCAATGTTTAAAAAATACTTCAAAATCAAAACAGAACAAGGGTACTGAGACTGCCTTTTGAGGTAGAGAAAAAATACGGGAGTCCAGACTTTGTTCCATTATTCATCTGATTTTTTGATGGCAACTAAGCAGAGCTGGACTGGTCATCTTTCACCCCCAGCAAGCTAAGGAATCCCACAGAGACATCTTCACAATGGTTATCTGACCACAGCTGGTTCCCAAGCTCGCCATACATCCCACCAGTTGTGGGTAGGTGCCTGGGGAAGGGCTTAGAGCTGTGCTCACTCTGAGATCCATCCCAGCTCTCCTGCTGGGACTGTGCTGGCTGGTGCAGGTCAGGTCAGTCCCCACATTGTGCTGGTGACAGGGACAGGAATGAGATGTGCCATCAGACTAAGGCAGGCAGAGGCTGTTCACTGCTCTAATCATCAGGTGGGTAGAGATGGTTCTTTGCCTTCATCTGCGTTAGGGGATGGAGAACAGCCAGGCAGTGATTTTTAACTCTTTGCCCTTTCTGTCTGGGCTTTCCTGCTTCTATTTTTTTTTTTACATAAAAAAGGAAGAGATAGGGCAGAATGAGAATGATGTCAGCATCAAAAGAATTATACTCTCTGCGTGTATGTCTTTTTTCACCCTTACAGGGTGACACTTGCATCAGTTCAGATTTGCAGTGTCCAAGAGCAACCAGCAGCCAGGATCCTCTTGACTGGCTGAGAAGAAAACAGTGGTATAAACTTGTCAATAGAGCTATTTGTCAAGAGGTTATAATGTGCTAATGAAGGGGATAAAGGGGAGAAAATCCTGCCAAGACTCAGACAGCTCAACGAGAGCCGCTACTGGTGCATAATGCTGGGGCTTTTTCATTTGCAGGCCAGCCCAGCAACAGACTGGGAGTTGCTCAGCACCGGCTCCCCTGGCTTATCTGGCTGGCTCACGGCTGCTCAGCCCCTCTGAACCCACACAGAAACCCCACACCGTGGCCCCTGGGTGCCCTAACAGCAGGGGAAGGTGTTCGTGAGCATCTGGACAGCCCCTTGAGTCCCCACAGGGACACTGCTGGGGTTGTCCTCCACTTATCTGGAGTCATCTCAGAGACCCAATAACCTCACCTTCTTTAAGGTCAAAAGAGTTGGGCCCTTTCAGAGCCAGGTTGTTTACCACGAAGTATCACTCAGCACCGGATGTCTCTAGCTTGTCTAACTTAAGGAAAAGCATTCCAGTCGTTCCATGGAACTCTCCCTGTCTTTTTTTTTTTTTGCTGTGGGTTTTTTTTTCTCTGTTGTTTTTTTTTTTTGTTGTTGTTGTTGTTGTTTTTTTCATTTAATACGGCACATTTCAGTTGAGAAAGGCACTTAAAAAACATTGGTAGGCACAAATAAAAATATACCTATGTGGACAGGCAGCAAGGGAAGGAGTACTGCAATTGTGCAAAGTTGGGGGATGTTTCTTCAAACCAGCTCCCATGGTCCTTAAATATTCTCACCCCACCCTGGGACTGCAAAGAAAGCCCTGGAAAAAGAGATCTCCCTTGCATCCAGCATTGTCTGCATTCTGCATTCCTCTCCTCCGCGGTCAGACCAGATAGGCACAGTATTGATTCATTACTTCGGGATTTTGGGGTGGGATGGCTGTACTGAGTATTCCCCATGCTGTCTTATCATTAATGCATTAAGGAGCTGAACAAGCAATAAGGGCAAATGGACTTCAAAACACAGGGAACTGTCTCCATAGGGCTCAGACTGATTTACGGCAATTACGTCTTGGCAGCATCACCGAAGCCCATTAAGCCCTACACCTACTGTAACTTGAACATCCTCTGGTTTCGAGGGGGGACTCACCATTAGTCACCCCAGCACTGCCACGAACCCTCCTTTTCTGTGATTGAGGACAAGATGTAAAACAATGTGGGGATGATTAACAAAAAGTTAACAGGCTGCAGAGTGCAAATTGATCTGAACTTCCGTGTCAGATATTGTTTCAGATACCAGGATGCTCTGCTGGCCTGCCTCCAAGGTCTGCGGGGAAGGGATTGGAGACGGAGCCTGGAGCCATTGCATTTGACTCAGGTTCTCCTTGTCTGTCCACTTTCTGCTTCATTACCAGAGGTGGGCTCATTGCTCAGCTATTAATTTTCTTTCCTTGTTTTCGAATTTTTGTTGCTTCTTAAAAGGTGTCTCTTTCTGGCACAATTACATGGATTGGGCAGCTATGTACAAGTCGCCAAGACAAAGTGAGCACCGCTGGAGCTGAGGAGACAGCTTGTGTAAAGCCCTCTGAGGGAAGATGCTGCTTGCTCTCAGGGCTGGGACTCAAGAATACCATGTTTGCTGCATGCATACTGTTTGCACCCAATGGAGGAAACTGGGCGTGGGGAATATCACTCCAAAAACACAAAAAGAGGGGATACTCCTGCAGCACTGGTGCACTAAGGAGTATAAGGAGTCTCATGACAAATCCCGATGCTAGGACAGATGAGGGTGGATGAGGTTTTAGAGGGGAAGGCAGCAAAATATTTCATTGCAGATACCACCAGCACAAAAGACCTTCGGAGAAGTTAAAATTTACTCAGTGCTCCAGAAGTGTTTACGGCCCATGCAAAATTTACCAGAAAAATGTCAGATGTCAGTGGATCGTATTAAATGTAAATATTACACAATTCGCAGTCTTGGTTTCTTATTGCAGCTTGGCACGTAGCTATCATGGATTTCCTGTTTGAAGGGGAGTCTCTGGAGGTGCTGCTTCTCAGTGATGGGTTTGGAAAGGTTTCAACCTGAGCTGTGCCAGCCCACGCCTCCTCCTTGCCCCCATGTTGGGCTACTGGACCAACTGACTGACGACTATTATGGTGGCAAGGGTACCTTGTCTGTCAGAGGAGCCCATCCTAGGATGTCTGAGACAAACACTGCTGCGACACTGATGTCCATCACCCCCACACTGTCTGTGTCCTTGGACAACCTCCTGGCAAGGAGAGCAGCGAGTGCAGAGGGTGCTTTCTGGGGTCCCACCATCACCACCTCCACTCCCAGGGGCTGAGAGGGCTGGATCTGCCCCAGTGAGGTGAGCACCTGCGCTGGGTGATGTGGGGAGGAAGGAGGGAGCATTGCTGGCATTGCTGCTTGCTTGAAGGAGGCTGAAGTGCATGGCAGTGATGGGATCATGCAGTTCTCAAATTATCTTGCATTTGGTGAAAGAGAGGGCACTTTGTGCAGCTGTCATGGTGGCTCAGGCAAGTCCCGCCAAGGCTGAGCGAGGGCTTGATGCAGCTTTCTCCATGAACTCATCCCAAATGTGCTTGAAAGACACCTGGCATGCTTATATTACTGCTGAACTGCAAGCCTTTTTTTGGGCTGTTTTACCAGCTTAACAAATTATTGCTTCCTTGGCCTGGCCTGTGGAACTTAAATGCTGTGTTGTGCACAGGATATGACTAAGGGCTTGGTGTATCTTTTCAGTATTGAGAGGTCTTGAGGAGTCATGGTGCTAAGTCATATCAACGTGTTTCGGCATCTGGGCCAAACTGGGGAAAGTGAGTCAGTGTAGGGCATTGCAGCTGGTAGCAACAGTTGCTGGGAAAGGACTCTATGGCTTGGAAATCATGTTGTGTGTTGCCCTGTTGCTCAGTGTGCGTGTTACTGTCATGGTACTGCCTCTTCCCCCCAAAAAAACACGTAGAGGAATGAGAGTTTTTGGCTTGTTCCTCAGAACTTGGGAAGGGAAGAAAATCCAACCCCAAACAGCACTTGCTACAACTTATATCATTTAGATCTGCAACTTACATCATTTAGACCCGCAGTGGAGTTCAGCATGCTGTTCCCCAAAAAGGATTAACTTTGATAACACTGTTCCTGAAAATCCCTCTCCTGCAGTCTCTGGGAAGCTCACTGGTACAGTAAGAGTGCCTACACAAAACACGGGAGCCTGGCCCATTCACGCTGCAAGATAAAGGTGTTTCAGAGTCAATTCTCCTGTAAAAAACATAAATATGATTGCTTTTACAGATAGAAAGAGTTTCACTCTGCACTTTAAACAGGGAGTTTATTATTTTTAAGTCAGGAGAATGTTTGCTGGTATTATCTGGGCATAGCTTCTGGAAAACAGTTTCAGTTCCTGCAGGCACGTAAACAGGGATGATCCTCAAATACAAATTTTATCTTGTTTTTTTTTTTTTTTTTTTTTTTTTTTTTTACGAGAGACAAGACCTATTAACAGCTCATTCATGTGTTTTCCAGGAACCTGAGGAATCCTGTTGATATTTGGAGGAGGGAGAAGTTGCCTGAATCAGGAAAATCCTTCTCTCTGGTCATTATTGCAGAACAACATTGCAGATTTGGCTTTAAGAACAGATATCTTTTCTGCAGACCAAAGAAACAAACTCTAAAACCGTATAACGAGATAAGCCCATGCAATTCCTGCTGGTATTCATAACAAGTCGAGGCACTGTGTGCTTATTGGAGACCTTGGCCTTCATGAGAACAGCGAAATGTTTAGCCATCTCCTCACTAGTAAGCAGCTGAAAGATACTCCAGCAGCTCACTGCATCTCCTGGCAGGTTTAGGCTTAAGCAGATGCTGCAGTTTGGCTTCCAGAAGGTGATTTGGAAAAAAATGTAGACGTTTCCTGTTAAGACCTACCCCCCAGCAATATTTACCAAAAGCCATTAAAATAATTTTAGACATTATTCATGTATTTTCATCTGGCTACATGTAAACGTATTTGCTTTTCTTCCGATAACAACAGCTGGGTGTACACAGAAGAAATTCATACAGGGTTTAGGGTTTGCGTTTCCCTGTAACACTGCAAAGCCTTTCAGACTTAGGGCACAGGAGGAATGTGCTTTGAGCCCCCATGGACACATCTACTCCTGACAGAGAAAGACCATGGTTCTTCCTGTCTCGTTTGACATACGCAATAACAACGCTTTGCTTTCAATCTGTTAAAGCAAGTCATTGCTGCAGCGGTGAGACAATCTCCATGGACGGACACAGTTGAAAGGTTAGCAGTGTTTATTGATTTAATAATTCTCCCATTCTTTCTTGACAGATTATCTTTCCAGAGACATTAGCAGAGGCGGAGCCCAGAAGTGCAGCAGAGCACCTCCGATCTGTTAGGAAGGCAAAAGACAGGGTGGAAAGGTGACAAATTGCTCTGGTCATGACTTATTAAGCCCCTTGTGCAGACTGGAAGATAGAATAGGAAATCCGTGTACCTATTTTCTATAGGGAACGTTTATAAGGACACTGTTTACATTGCCCTTTCACACTGAGGTCATGCACCACTTCGTATTACATATTGGTTAGTCAGTCACTGGTGCAGACAGCAGGTAGGGAGAGATCATGGCTCGGCACCTTCTTCCCATGGGAGCTGGTAGGCTCAGAGAGAGGGAGGAATTGCATGCCCTTGTCTGAATCAGGGCAAAGTGATTGTCTAGAAGAAGAAGTGGGGGTCTGCACTCCCACAGGACGTTGGTCCTGAGTGGCAGCAATTATCTGATGTCTACAAATGTACTGTGGGCTTCCCCAGACCAGATTCATCCAGCCCAACAAAGAGATAAACAGCCCTGCCCTACTACGCTGCTTTCGCTGCCATCTGGTTAACATTTTTTGTCATTTTCAGAGCATCAGAGGGAGTCAATGACAGCCCTTCATGTTCACTTGCATCTCCTTCCAGCAAAAAAGGGTTTGTTAATGTGTGCAGAGGAAGCCCCATACACCTGGCAGCTGAACAGCCTTTCTTGGAGAAGGTTGAACACCCATAGAAGTTTATCACAATTTCCAGCGAGACCGTGGCAGGACCTGGGACTTCATCCTCTTGCCATTGAGATCCATCCAAGCCGATGTGCTGGTTTCCGGTTTCACTGTATCTACTGAAAACTCCTATCCTGAACATCTGACCTCTCCTCTTGCTGCAGGTTTTCTTGCCTTTCACTACAGGTTGTAGCCAGCAGATCTTCTGCCTGAGTTTTGGAGTTTTAGTGAGCCTGTTCCTGGTTTGCAGTCTGTACCCTGGCAGCCATGGGCATGCCGAGACCTTTAATGGGTTGCTAATTGCTCTGATTACAAGTCAAGACTGAAGAGGAATTGTTGGATGATGAGCTCCCTGGCAGACAAGAAGATATCAGTGGAACATTTTTGATGAATAATTCAGTAGGCAGGAATGGGAAACGAACAAGTCTTCCATCTGCTAAAGGGAAGAAAAAAAAGACCAAAGGAAAAGTGAAGAAAAGACATCTCCTGCCTGAGTGAGTCTCATTTGACATTTGAGGTCTTAAACCCAGGACATGGGGCTTTGCATCCAACCGTTATCTTTTTCTTGGCAAAAGTAGCTCACATGAGGAGATTATCCTCAACTGCATGCAGTTCCTCCCAAAAGCAAGGGCAAAAATAATCCCCCAGCTTCCTTTACAGTTACCCCTAGAGAAAATGAAGACTGGACACTCCTCTCTCCAGCAAAGAAAGATTTGTTTTATTTGGGAGCCTATTGAATCAGTGAATTATAAATTGAAATACTCTGCACTGAAAAGCAGCCAAGTTTGCCATTGTGTACTTTCTTAACAAAAAATAAATGAAAGACTGCAGCAAGGTGTGTTGCAATCATTATTTGTGGGCAGAGCAGGTGGCACAGATCCCTACCCAGGCACATTGCAGCGGTGTCAAGCATGGACACATGCATAGCATGCAACCTACAGTCACGGGATCTGTTTTATCCAGAGGCTGATAAGCACCACAAACACCTTAAAAGGCTGTAGCTGAATTCACCAGCTCTTCCCAAACAGTTTTACGCAGGTTTTTTAAGAGGTTGATGGATAAGCTGGTGAGTGTGTGCAGCTGTTGGTAGAGATCATCTCTCTAATGAACTAGTGTGATCTAAGAAGCAGTAAAACAAAGGAGAGGATTGAAATCCAAAGCTTTGGTGTCCACCTGCAGTAAACCCACAGTTTTCAGACACTGCAGGATTCTCGTGTCTGCTTCTGTTTCAAATGCTGAAAGAACATTTGTCCTTCGTACCATACAGAGCACTTCCACCATTGCTTGCACTTCTTGTTCTATACCTCTGCCCTTGTAGGTTTGTAAAGTCAGCTGCTGTGCCGTGCTCAAAGGGTATCCTGCAATTCAGCCCTCAGACTTGACCCCTGTGTATTGATCAATTTATTCATCATGGAAGAACATGACACTGATGAGTGCGGAGTTTGCAGCATGCAGGTCTTTGGTGAGGTCAGAGTGTGCCTCTTACTTCTAAGTGTTGGATATTCCTCTTTGGCCACTCCAGCATTATTCAGGAACTTCATTCTGCTGATTCAACCTAAGAAGAGGGTAAGGATGGGGTCAGTAAAATGTTTCAGTGTGGATTTGAAATCTTCTTTCAGATGCCTCTTCATGTTTTTTATCTCCACAATGAAATATCATAGACTCTGTAACACTTTTTCCTTAAGTCAAACCTTGTTGCAATAGCTTAAGCAGAAAATAATGCGGTTTTTTCCAGTGGAAAAAATAGACACAGCCCCCAAACCCACAAATGAGGTGAGACTGAAGCTCATACTCTAATTCTGCTCAAGATATAAACATGCTTCGGACAAAAATTCCAACGTAACCTACTCATTAAATACACTCTCCAGGGTATAACTCTAGGGCTATAGGCAACAGGCACAGACACTGTCTCAAGGCTCTTCAACATACAATTCTTCTTTACTGTAGAGGCATCATCTTTCACTGGTTCTGGATTTGATCTGTGTATGTGTTAGGGAGCACAAAGACAGTTGTAAAAAAATCCAAAATACTAAAAAGAAGGCTTATGTAAAATCTGGGTGACACCAATTTATTCCTGATGCAAATGAGCTTGCAAACATAGCCCATCTGCTCTGTTTCAATACTTTTCTGACAATTCAGCACATTATTTATTTGGTTAAATCGTTGTCTGACCTTCCCTTTGCCCCTTTCCCCAAGGAAATACCCTTGACCTTTTTTCTTTGTAGAGAAATCCTGAAGAGCAGCTTCTGAACGAAAACATGTTGGAATAAGAGCAAACACCAAACATACTAGAAATGAAAGCAATTCCATGTCAAGAGGCACCAAAGTCTTGCTAAGCACGGCAAAGAGCACTTCTGCTCCTGAGAGGAACGGGAGATTTTGTTCTTCCAGGTGGTGCAGAGGGTGGGAGGGAGGATTCCATAACAGTGGTAAACAATTTGTGGTTTCAGGGCATTTCCTCTGAATCTCTGAGGGGTTTTATGTGCTGAATCAACCCAACCACAGGACAGTTGTTTTCTAAATTGCAGTGGGTAACGCGGTATCTGTTATGTGCCCCTATTTAGGTGCATCTCGTGCTCTTTCAGGCATGACCATGGCTGGCAGCAAGGAGAATCATGAGCAGTTGGACTACGTGTGCTCGTCTGGGCAAGGCAAGACGGAACCGGGGTGATGCTGAGCTTTCACGACAGAGAGGAGGGAAGTTTGCCACTCAAGCAGAAACATTTTCAGAATCAAGAATATAAAAAGAAAAGAAAAAAACAGCCCCCAAACTTTTAGAAGTCTCGCAGCTGCTATTGCTGATCGTGTGTGTGACTCAGAGGGTAGACTGCACGCTATAAATGGAAATGGGTTACTTACAATTTGACTGATAATGTCTTAGTTTTTATAAGAAAAACGTCTTTTGAAGAAATACTATAGTGGGGTGGCAAGCTGTACCATATGTTCTTTGCTGCAGCTGACTTTATAATACATCTCGGCTACACTCAGCACTGTATAGCACTGATTGCATTGTAACTCCTATGTCCTCTGCAGATAAAGTTATGGAAATATAATGATTACATTTCACATACATGCCAGCACTGCCTCTACTGTTTCAAATCATCAGACTAGAGAGGAGCACCTGCTTGCCTAGGCTTTCCCCACTTGTTTAGCACCTTCTGCAGCATCACAACAAGGGAGACTTGCAGGTCCCCCAGGGAGAGCAAGCACCAAAAATAAAAATTCATGCATTTTGCTCCAGCTTTTTGCTGGAGCTGTGCTTTGAATATGAAATACTTTGTCGCAAAGGATGGGTACCTCATGACCTAGCATAGGGCAAAATATTAACTACATATGCCCAGGCCATTCCTTCCCAGGGCTAATAAAGGACGAGATAGCCAGGAGAAAATCTGGACAATGGTCTCCTCTCTGAAGGAAAACAGATCTGGAAACGGTAGCTATTGCACCCCGAATTCATCTTGAAATGGCTTATCTGTTGGGAAATTCTTTGGACTGTCTCCTACTGTACCTCCAGGAAATGCTGACACGGCTCGGAAGAGCTGAAGTTTGGCCAACACCCCTATGATTACTGATTACAAGAAATTTTGATATTTCAAGAAGGTTGAAGCCATCCAAAATGCTGTGGTGTGGTCTCCTGGCAGTACCTTAGTGAGTGAGAGCTACAAAAGCCCCGACTCTCTTTCTGTCTCTGGCAAGATATCTACCTGCACTTGACAGCCTGGCTACATATTGACATTTGCAGGGAAAACAACTTGTCACTGTGAAGCTGTCTGTACAGGATGAGCCATAGAAAAAAGGTTGAAAAATTACTTTTTGCCTGAGTGTTTTGATGCAGTGTCTTTGTTGGTGATTTTATCAGCAGGCCACCTTCACCATTGCTTTATATGTGATATTTTAATGTACGGTTGGACCAAAGAGTTGTCAGTCTAGAAAGTCTGTTTACACCATGCAGTTGGCCTTATCCTGGGCTGTTCAAGTGCTTCAAAGGCTTTATCCTTTCTTATGTCAGGGAAATGCCAAGAAATCACTGGAGTATGGCAGGCATCACAGCATGAGGAGTTCTTAAGTCCCAGTGCCATACCCTTTGCAATCTTCTACAGTGGTCACTGCCGCTGCTCTATTGCCTTTTGCAATAGGGTTGGGGTGGTCCTGCATGCTGAGCCAGATCTCTACAGCTTTTCCTCTGGCTGCTGCACCCCATCTCCCTGCCTTCATGTAGTATTTTATTTTTCTCATGATACCACATTTTGAAGACTGTGCTAACCCACAACAGCCAGGGCTGGCCAAAGTCTCAGGTGGGGCAGGTGCTCAAGCTCTGTTGTTCCAGTGGTGGCCAAAGCCGGTATTCCCAATTCCCCACGTACCTCCAGCAGGTACTAGGGTGTGATATCCCCTGCACGTCTGGTTATAGAGATATTAGGCACATGTCACCTCAGGAACACAAAAAGAGACTGTGCCAAGGCAGTGAGCTTGATCCTTCTGTGTCCTCCTAAACAAGGTGGCCTTGAAAGGTTATCATTTAACCCACACAGTGTACAAATCATTTTATATAAGACCATTGGTGAGCAAGCAGGAAAAAATGCTGTGAGAGACAGCAAGAGGTGATGGTTTATGCATTGCAGCACTGTAGACTTCCTTCATACATTCAATATCTTTATCAATGAC
This sequence comes from Cuculus canorus, assembly GCF_017976375.1. Taxonomy (NCBI): domain Eukaryota; kingdom Metazoa; phylum Chordata; class Aves; order Cuculiformes; family Cuculidae; genus Cuculus; species Cuculus canorus. The sequence goes on from NC_071402.1 coordinate 118,448,150, forward strand.
CTGAAGGAGGGGATTGAATGTACCCTTAGCAAGTTTGCGGACAACACTAAACAGGGAGGAAGTGTTGATCTGCTGGAGGGTAGGGAGGACCTGCAGAGGGATCTGAACAGACTGGATTGATGCGCTGAGGCCAATGGGATGAGGTTTAACAAGGCCAAATGCAGAGTCCTGCACTTGGGACACAGAAACCCCATGCAGTGCTACAAGGCTGGGGAAGAGTGGCTGAAAAACTGCCTGGAGGAGAAAGACCTGGGGGTGTTGCTTGACAGCCAACTGAACATGAGCCAGCAGTGTGCCCAGGTGGCCAATGGCATCTTGGCTTGTATCAGAAACAGCGTGGCCAGCAGGTCCAGGGAGGTGATTCTGCCCTTGTACTCAGCGTTGGTGAGACCGCACCTTGAATACTGTGTTCAGTTCTGGGCCCCTCACCACAAGAAGGATATTGAGGTTCTGGAGTGTGTCCAGAGAAGAACAACAAAGCTGATGAAGGGGCTGGAGGACAAGTCTCATGAGGAACAGCTGAGGGAAGTATATTGTTTAACCTGGAGAAGAGGAGGCTGAGGGGACACGTCATCACTGTCTACATCTACCTGATAGGAGGTTGTGGCGAGGTGGGTGTTGGTCTCTTCTCCCAAGTAATAGGTGATAGGATGAGAGGGAATGGCCTCAAGTTGCACCAGAGGAGGTTCAAATTGGACATTAGTAAACATTTATTCACTGAAAGGGTTATTGAGCCCTGGCACAGGCTGCCCGGGAAGGTGGTTGCGTCACCATACCTGGAAGTATTTAAAAGATAAGGAGATGAAGTGCTTGGGGGTATGATTTAGTAGTGGACAGGTATGGTTGGACTTGATGATCTCAAAGGTCCTTTCCAACCTAGCAATTCTATGAAAGCCCTATGGAAACCTGCAGAAACAGGTGCTCCATTTTTCCCTAAATCCCTAGTTCCTTTATCTCTGATTTCTGCCTGGTTCTCCCAGACTTCACTGCTTGTTGTCGTGTACATGGCAGCAGTTGATGCTCATTGCACTCTGTGTTCCCTTCCATGGAGATGGCTTCATTCACTTCCTGGGAACCAAGTAACTTTCAGACTTACAGTTAGGTACAAGGTTTCAGCAGGTTATGGTGTTTCTGGTATTTCTATCCTCAAATCTCTTTGTGCTGTTGGCTTGTTTTTCGTAACTTCTCTGACCTTCTCTGACCTTCCTTGACCTTCTTCAGATGTACCTGTTACTTCATTCTCAGCAGACATTGCTATCTGTGGGGAGTTTGTCCCATCTCTCTCTGAACTAGTGTGTTCATTTGTTCTCCACAGTTTCCTGAGGCGGTGAGCACCTTTAGGAATGCCATGTGAAAAATCTTTCCTTTTATTTGTTCTAAACTTGCTGCTGGGTGATGGCACTCATTGCACTCAGTGGTGTGCTCTGAGTGGGGCACAGAATTGTTCCCTTTTTGTTTTCTCCAGGGCACTCACGATTTTATGCATCACCGTCATCTCCCCATCTTTGTCTCTCTGTTCTGTGCAGAAGAGCCATAGCTTTGGAACACAGAGCTGATTAAAGAACTGAATTTCCAGCATGTTGGTTTAAAATTTTAAAGTAATGACTTCTAACAGGACTCCTTTTCACAAGACACGTGCCATTCAGTCTAGACAGTGCATTTTTTGTAGACAGACAATGGTTTAGCAATTTAAAGTTAACAAAACCCTACAGAAACCTGCAGAGAAAGCTTCATTTTTCCCAAATGCTTCATTTTTCCCCAAAACCCTAGTTCCTTGGTCTCTGATTTCTACCTGGCACTCCTAGAATTCACTGTCTTTTGGTGTGTGCGTAGCAGCCATTGATGCTCATTGCAGTCCACGTTCTCTTCCATCAGGTTGGCTCCATTCACTTACCGGGAACAAAATAACTTTCAGGTTTGCCGTTAGGTACAAGGGTTTGGCAGGTTACAGTGTGTCTGGAATTTCTTTTCTCAAAATCTCTTTGTGCTATTGGTTCGTTTGAGCATTATAAAGAAGTGGTGCAAATGTTGTTGTCAAAGGAATGAGAAGGCCTAATTTTCTACACACTGCAAAAAGATGGGAATGCCAAAGGAAAGGCAGGAAGATGTGCCCAGAGAAGGTTGGGCTGGACATTAGGAAAAGGTTCTTCACCCTTTGAGCAATGGAATATCTCCCTAGGAAAGCAGTCATGGCGCCAAGCCTGACAATATCCAAGAAACACCTGGACAACACACTCAGACATAGGCTGTGAATATTTGGGTTGTCCTATACAGAGACAGGAGTTGGACTCGATGATCTTTGTAGGTCCCTTCTAACTCAGGACAGTCTGTGATTCATATACATGTATATATCAACCTGAATGCATTGTATCTACTGAATGCTTTATGGAGTAGGGAATGCACAGGGTAAAGGTTGAAAGGAAAATTTAATATTGCATTTAAACAGTGACTCAGTGATTTGCAGAGATAGTTCCCATTGAATGGGTCAGCGCCGGAGAGGGAGTGAGTGTGACTCAGAGGCATGGGAAAGAGCAATGAGGGACCAGGAAGGAGCGAAAGCTCGGACAGGGGGACTTTGAGGCCAAGAGGGCAGGTGGAGTGAACACTTGGAAAGCTCTGTGGGCTAGAAGTGTACTGTGGGAAGTTGTTAAGGGTAGACAAGCGCCAGCGGCTATGGCAATGAGAAGACTACTCAGGTTATTAGTTGGTGAAAGCTCTCAGGAGCTCCTAAAATTCAAGGATATTACTCTGGGAGCAAAGCAAAAATGAAGCATGTGTGGGAGGAGTTCTGTCTCTGGGAAAGGAGGCTCAGTATAAAAAAACTCTCAAACAAAGGGTGTTGTAGGTTGACTGCATCAAAATAATATATCAGTGGAGGTGCCACGTGTTAGAAGGAGCAGGACAAGGACAATGGCACCAGAGCCATAACACGCCTGCAGCCTTATGGTGTGACATCCCTCAAGAATTGTGACAGCCTTGCTGTCACTCATTGCTTTGTCTGTGGTTTGCAGCATCTGTAAGTCAGGGAGGGAAAGGTGATACTCTTCTGAGGCTGGACCGCTGCAAATCATAGTATCTCGGGCACGGTCTGGGTGCTCTCACGGTAAGACGGGAATAAAAAAGGAAGGCAGTAGAGAGCCTAGACCTTGAAATGCATTTATATATTCTGTGGACTCAGAGCTTGAGCTGAATATAATTTTGGCAAAGCCAGCCTATAGATAGGAGTCTGTCAGCAGGCCAGAGGTAAGAAGATGATTTTTTGTTTAAAAAAGGCAGGGAAATATAAAGCTTGTGGTCCCAAATACTGCTAAAGATAATGTCTTACCCAGCTCTGTCACTCCAGGCTTCCCCAGGAGACAGCCGTGAGACAGCTGGGAGGTGACCCACACAGCAGCCAGCCACAGAGGGTACCTATGCTGGTGTCAATCAAGGGGAGAGCTGGACCCAGGCGGACCAATGAAGGAAAAAGTCTTTATGGAAGGGGTCTGGAAGGATGCTAGGCATGCATCTCTCTAGTGCTCACGAGGCTTTGTCCTTCCACATCAAGGAAAAGAGGGAGCAGCTGGTAATGATCTTAAGGAGTCTGCTGTTGCCAGTAGTATGGGAAATGCAGCTCAAACAAGTGCTCGGAGGACCTCGACGGCTCAGCAGTGACAAGGATTAAGCTGTGAGGCCACCTTTTTGTGGATGATGCTTCAGTGTGCAATGTAGATTGGTGAATATTTAACAAGTACTCTGCTTCCTGGAAAGAAGACAGGACATGGAATCTGAAGGAAAGAGTGCCTGTTGGCTGCTGAAGATAAGACATGTTAGTGATCTGTTTACTTGAAAGTCAGTCTTTTCTGTCTCCTGTGAGGTTATTAGATGTGATCCACTCCTGATGTAAAGTAGATGCAATTTGATTTCAATTTCTGAGTAATTAATGCCTGTTGCTCACTGTTTTACACAACTAGGTGCACACGTCTGTTTCAATATATTCACAGAAGAATTATGGTAGAAGAGGATAGTCTTTACATCAGTATTTGCTGAATTTCGTCTGAGTGTTTATATTCCTATCCTAATTTCTTTGGCAGGCACAGAGTAAACAAAGGATTTGCCTGGCCAGGGAAAAGAAATCCCTCATTACTGTCATGCAGGTTACCTACGTTGTTCCAGACTGCTGTATACTATTATCAAAATATATTTTTTCCTCATCTGCCCTAGGAGTCCACCCCTTATAAGTCCTGCTGTCCTGCTTTGTCAAATACAGAGGCGTATTTGTTCCTTGCTTTCCCATCATTGAGATATCATTTAATATTAAGACACAGAGGACCAGAGGCCTCAAAGGTGGCAGGAAAGATTTACGGTGGAGTGGCTGTCAGTTGCTTTGGTCTAATTAAATGGCTCCTGCCTTCTTGACTTGGTTCCAGTGCAGTGGAGCTTGACTTGTTAAGCATTAGGGAAGCTTCCTGGCCGTTCACTGTTACTAATGCCTCAGCCTCAAAGTATAACTGTTTGGCTGAAATAAGCTGTAAAAACCTGTCGTTGCCTTCCCAATCCACTTTGCAAGCAGGCAGACATCTCTCCTGGTGAGTGCCTGTGCATGGGGCAGCAGCAACAGACCCCACAGGGCAAAAAGCACCACTCACTGACAGAAGGACATGGGGCCAGATGCTGCTCCTGCGGGGCCACTGCCACCTTTGGATCCTCTTTGGAGGTGTAGGCACTTCTCCTTTTATCCTCTTTTATGCCTCCTTTTCAGAGGAGGCAACAGTGAGCTGGTGATAGAAGAGGACTCTGGAGATAAGGACCAACTCCAGAGGTGGTTCCTACGAGTTCCGTTCCATATAATCCTTTGTGTCTTGGGCAGAGGTCCTTCCCCACTTTACCTGGAACCACCCTACCTTTCCTGGGGCACATCCCAGTCCACCCTGCTGCTCTCCAAATTTGTAAATACCTGGAAACAGCCAAGAAAGACATAAACAAGGAAGAACTCACCCAAACAACCTCAAGTCTATTTTTTCATGTCAGTGAAACAAGGAACAGGTCACAGTTTGAGTAAATGTCTTTGTCAGCCTCAGTTGCTTGAATTATATTTGGTTTCAGATTATTATTTGTGTCTTGTTAGCAAATTGGCTGGTGTTAGTCATCAGAGCCCATGCCATCTAATTCGCCATTTACATCGTATGTTATACTGCTCCTTTCCTGATTGGATGAATTAAATTTTATTAAACAGCAGCCTTCTTTCTCTGGTGTTTGCAGATGATGCATGAACATTTGTAGCTACTTGGCAATTCTGTTGTGAGACAATAAAAGAGCTTTTCAAAATGTCAGGAGAGGAAATCCAGTGTGAATACTCTCGCAAATATTTACTTGTGCTCGTATTTGCAACATTTTATTGTGTAATGGATTTAATGATGCTATTTATCAAATAATCATGATTGCTCTCTTTAATGAATTCAAATTTAACTAAGTAATTTCCAGAAATATTTGTCAAAATTAAGAGAACATTCCAGTGCATTAAATGCACAAGATATGTGAAACCGTTATAAATTATTATAGTTATACAGTGCTTAGATATTGCTTAGATAGTGTGTGTTTCACAAGCATGTTAGAGGAAAGAAAACAAGCACAGAGCTACCTCAGATAAAGTAACAAATCGCCAAATAGTAAATCTCTGTTTCCCCAGCTTGGCAGTAACAAATTAGGATGCAGTGAACCTGCCTTTTCACTGCATGTGGAGCTGAGCAAGGATGACCTCACCCGAAGCTCCATTGCTTTGAGACAGACCTATGACACCAGCTGTGTTTTAGTCACCTGAGATGTTTTCACAGTTTGGGGATGGTTTCACAAGCAGGACTGCCTTCTCCATGTAGCCTTCCCTCGCCCTGATGTCACCCCTCTCTGCTGCTTGGGGAAAGAGGAAACGGGACCCAGTAGCAACAGGGATGTTTAAGAGTCCTTCAGATTTAATGCATTTGCCAACCAACTCTGGTCAGGAACCTGTGGCTGCAGTCAATTCTGTTGAGACCACGGAAGCAGATGTGGAGACACTATCCATCCCTACTTCTTTTCTGGTGTGCTTTGTCCATGTGAAACTTGCAGCCCCTGGAGAGATAAATTCTTGCTGTGTGATATCTTTATTGGAAAACAAGAACTACAAGAAAATGTTGAATTTCAGAGGTATTCAAGAAAACATGGGCAATAATAGCGAGACCTGTGATTTTCAAGCTTTCCTTAGAAAGATCTTCAAGGATGTGTTCTCAAAACACTGAAGATAAGGTCAGTCTCCAAGCCCAGTCCCTTTCCTTGGAAGCTGAGTGCATTCCAGTGGCAATGACTTGAAAGGCTCCATCCATGTGTCTGTTAAGTCATTAAGCTGAAAACTGTGAGCTGCAAAAGTCACTCCAAATCTATGGGATCTAGGCTAGGTCTATTAAAAGAAGTAACAAGGACACTTAGCCTGGTCTGAAAGGATGCAAAGCCTCATCTGAAGGGATGTGGAGTGAGCATCAGAGAATGTGATCAACCCCCAGACACTCAAGTTTCACTGAAATCAAACACTTTCTTTCCTGATCTGATTAAAATGGAGTTACTGTCCTTTTTCACATTACTATTTTGACAAATATGTTGTTTGAATATGCAACACCAGCCTTTATTCCCAAGTAATGCAGTGTATGTGGATTCTTGGACAGCCTAATCCCTCTTTACTAGCTCTGAAACACCCAAATTTTTGACGCAAGAAATCTTTCCTCCTGCTGTCCATGCATGAAGTTGATTTATGACCAGTTTTCTGTTCAAACCACTGTAATTTTGTGAAATGATAGCAGTATTGATTCTAGAAAGAGTTTCACTTTGCTGAAACTATCAGGGCAGAGGTACTAAATGGAGCCTTGGAGTGAATAATATAGCTTTCCGCTTTATCAATTTCATCTGTTTTGCTCCCCACCTTCACTTAACAACTTAGATCTCTTCTTTCCTTCCTCCTTCTCACTTTAAGGCACCGGTCTTTTGCTGTGGTTCACAGCTATAAATGATGGTACATATTTTCTTACCTAGGAACTCCCAGCAGCATCAAGCTACAATCTGAGCACTGAATAGACTGCTTGACATCTCCAAGTGCTTCATGCTGCTGAATGTTGGCTCTGAAAGATACTGAATTTTGGAGGTGAGAGATGATATTATTTGTTTTATGGAGAAAATATTTCTCGTTTAGTTTTTATTAAAATAACAAGCAAGCAGTAATATTTGCTTAGAGGAACTAGGAATTTCCTTACTCTGGACTAGGTTCTGCTCTTGGTTACATTGACACAAATGAAGACAAGCTTTGAAGATAGTGAAACTGTCTTGGCATAATCTCTGTTTGAAGGCCAGTTCCACAGTCGAATCCTCACCTATGTAGGAAAGAAACACAGGGGAGTTTGATGACTAGACTAGTAACCTCAACGGTGTCCCATTGTAGAGAACAAGGAAAAACTACAGATGAACTACTTACACATTCCATCCATACTCTTTCAGTGCAGGTGTCAGCCTCTGGCCTGGACAGGCGCACACTCTCCTGGGTTGAAAGCTGGTTGGATGGCCGGGCCCAGAGAGTGGTGGTCAATGGAGTTAACTCCAGCTGGAGGCCAGTCACAAGTGGAGCTCCTCAGGGCTCAGTACTGGGTCCAGCTCTGTTCAATGTCTTTATCAATGACCTGGATGAAGGCATTGAGTGCACCCTCAGCAAGTTTGCAGATAACACTAAGCTGGGAGGAAGTGTGGATCTGCTGGAGGGTAGGGAGGCTCTGCAAAGGGATCTGAACAGGCTGGACTGCTGGGCCGAGACCAATGGCATGAGGTTTAACAAGGCCAAATGCCGGGTCCTGCACTTGGGGCACAACAACCCTATGCAGTGCTACAGACTGGGGGAAGAGTGGCTGGAGAGCTGCACGGAAGAGGAGGACCTGGGGGTGTTAGTTGACAGCCGACTGAACATGAGCCAACGGCATCTTGGCTTGTATCAGAAATGGGGTCACCAGCAGGTCCAGGGAGGTTATTCTCCCTCTGTACTCGGCACTGGTGAGACCGCACCTTGAGTACTGTGTTCAGTTCTGGGCCCCTCACCACAAGAAGGATGTTGAGGCTCTGGAGCGTGTCCAGAGAAGAGCAACAAAGCTGGTGAAGGGTCTGGAGAACAAGTCTTACGAGGAGCGGCTGAGAGAGCTGGGGTTGTTTAGCCTGGAGAAGAGGAGGCTGAGGAGAGACCATATTGCTCTCTACAACTACCTAAAAGGAGGTTGTGGAGAGGAGGGAGCTGGCCTCTTCTCCCAAGTGACAGGGGACAGGACAAGAGGGAATGGCCTGAAGCTCCGTCAGGGGAGGTTCAGGTTGGATATCAGAAAAAAATTCTTCACAGAAAGAGTCATTGGGCACTGGCACAGGCTGCCCAGGGAGGTGGTGGAGTCACCTTCCCTGGAGGTGTTTAAGGAACGGGTGGATGAAGTGCTTAGGGACATGGTTTAGGGATTGTTAGGAATGGTTGGACTCGATGATCCAGTGGGTCCTTTCCAACCTGGTGATTCTGTGATTCTGTGGCTGTGTTTCCATTTCTGAAGTCACAGTGAAAAAAAGCAGAAAGTACGACTGCTTCAGTGACACTATTAATTCAGCCACAGGCACAGCATGTGTGTCAGCATAAATCTTCAGTAGCCTTAAGCCAGCTTCTGAAACTGCTGCTTCTGCATTTGCTTTCTCTATGCTTACTTAAAGAAAGAAACTTCAGAAAACCAGAGGGCTGTAGAGGTGTTAGGAAAAAATGTCACTCAGAAAATTAACAAAAAGATAAGTATGATATTTTTCTAGGCATATCTACAAGATTTATTATTGCAAATGAACCATCCAAGGCTCTGTAAGCACGTTAGATGGTTGAAGATTTTGAGGCAAGTGTTCAGGAAAAAAAAAAATGACAAATAATGCGAACAGATTTTAACACAATCAAATAATAGTTTGAATTCTACCATAGGGTTTAAAGTAGAGATGAGGCACTCTGCATTTCTCCAAAACATTGCACATAGTGGTGGGCCTCCAGCACAAGGACATCACCAGTCAGCACATGGGGCCAAGTTTGAAGGTGGAAGTGTGTTGTTGGCTCCATGCTGGTGCTAAACAGCTCCATGTTGGCTGTGAAGCCCCACTGCCTGCAGCCATCCTCTCAGCCCCGTGGAGAAGGAAAGGCAGGTAATCTCTCAGCAGCTCCCAACATGGAGAAGAAGCGTGATGCAGGAGGGAGAAGGCTCCTACTTGAGAACCGAGCCACACATGAAATTAGTATTTCCTTTACAGTAAAAAAAAAAAAAAAAGAAAAAGAAAAAAAAAAAGAAAGCCTGCAACATAGGAATAATGTAAGCTTGAGGTGGGAACAGGCTTTGAATCTCGTTGTGAGAAGGGGAATGCTCTGGCTGGTTCATGTCTCTCCTTGTCAAACAGCACAGCACCAAGAAGTCTAGATTGAGTTGCACCGTTAGGTCTTGATACCTGACTGCAGCTTGGGTGAAATTCCTGTAGGTCTTGTGTTCTCAGTCTTCCAGGGAAAATCTCATCCATGAGGTACAGGCAGGGCTCATGCAATCCTTCAAATGCACAGGAATGGATTACTGCCTTCCTTCCCTGCTCTGAGCAAATAATAATTGTTGTGTTTTTTTTAAAAAAAAAGAAAAAGTGGAAGAAAATTCTTCCTTGATTGCTGAGGCACTGATGGCAGGACCCCTCCTCCTCAGTGGGTTTCTTTCCCCATCAAAGCACTTAATCAGGCCAGACCTGCTGCCTCCAGCAGTCGCATTCCCACAGCAGCAGGTGCGTGCCGAGGTCACCTCACGAAATCTCCTCATCACCAGCAAATGGCCCTGATGATGAAACAGCGGGTGCTGAGTGAAGCCGGCTCTTAGAGAGCTCAGAGAAGCTTCACCGGCAGTGCTGGAGCATCTTACTTCTTCTGGCAGTGGGAAGGCTGCTCCGTTGCTGCCCCAGACGGCTCCCTTGGGCTTCGTCTGATGGCTGCTCATGCTGAGGATGCTCAGCCCTGAGCCCTCGTGCTGACGGTGATGGTACAGCCCTGCACTCCCCAGTTTTGAGTGTAAGGGCTCGTAGCTCTGTGGACAGAGAGGAAACACTGGGATTTCAGGGGCTGTCTGTGACATAAACTGACTTGGCTGATCATTTTCCTGGCATTGCACCTCTGTTTTACATACACACAGAATCACACACACAGAATCACCAGGTTAGAAAAGACCCACTGGATCATCGAGTCCAACCATTCCTAACACTCCCTAAACCATGTCCCTCAGCACTTCATCCACCTGTTCCTTAAACACCTCCAGGGAAGGCGACTTGACCGCCTCCCTGGGCAGCCTGTTCCAGTGCCCAATGACTCTTACTGTGAAGAATTTTTTTCTGATATCCAACCTGAACCTCCCCTGGCGGAGCTTCAGGCCATTCCCCCTTGTCCTGTCCCCTGTCACTTGGGAGAAGAGGCCAGCTCCCTCCTCTCCACAACCTCCTTTTAGGTACTTGTAGAGAGTAATATGGTCTCCCCTCAGCCTCCTCTTCTCCAGGCTAAACAACCCCAGAACTTACAGCAATGTGACTGGGCAGGCACTCACCGCTCATCCTCTGGGAAGTTGTGCTTTCACAAACGGTGCCCATACGGGCCCCTATTCCCAATCTGAGTCAATCTTGCTCAATGAGGGTAGAAAGCACAGTTTTGGCACAACTCTAGTGCTTTCCCCTTGGCTTCTGTACCACGAATACCAGTGCTCTCTGGTGACCAGCATCTCTCTGCACTGGGCATTACCAGGGTTACATGGCTGTCCTCCTAGCTTTACTCAAAGTGACATGATTACAGTCCCTGTCTCCTCTGGATGAATGTCTTTAGTTGCTCAGCAACCTCCACACAAGGATTAAATTAACTTTGATTACAATTATAGACAGCACGAATCAGCCCGCACCATCAGAGGACAGCAAAGCACAGGCTGTTTTTTTGCTCAGGATTTTCTTCCCAAATCGCAGTTCTCATGGGGAATCACATCACCCCGCTTTGCTTTGTGCAGAGCATGGATGCATCTCATCTCTGATGCTTTAAATGTACAGCGGGATTGAGCACAAAAGAATTGAGGTACATGCCTGAAAATATTTCCCTGCACGGGAAAGAAGACAGAGAGGAGACCCAAGTGCTGAAGGCAGCCTGAAACTTCCTTTGGTGAAACCAGTAGGCTTAAATACAGCTGCTCACCACTCCTATAGGGCCCTTGCTCTTGTCTCCTCCTGGTCTTCTATTTAATACATGGGAATGTGTGGTTATTACATGTAGCTCCATAGCTCCCTGAAGCAGGCTCGCTGGCTGTGGGGAGCATCTCCAAGGACTCCTTGGGCTATGAGGGGTTGTGGGTGACTGACCCCAAAGGGATCAGACCTATGGAGTGCAAAGTGAGAGGATTAAACACCTCTGTCTGCTGTTCAGGCTCTTCTCTGCCCATGCCTGGAGCAGATCTGCTTGGCTGGAAGGACACTTTTGTGGTGCCCGGCATCTCACTGTGTGGCATGCCGTGAGCGACACCTGGACTGGCAGGAGACCATCCTGCCTGGGCCTCGGCCCCCTAGAAAACAGAATGTTGCCTGAAGCACTGCCCATTTGTTCCTGGCTTTGGGGACGTCAGGCTTCTCTGCTCCATGCTCTTACACCTCTTCATTTCACCTGCTCCTCTCAGCTGAACCAAAGCCTCTCCTTCACTGGTCCTCCCTCTTTCCTGGCTTGTCATGAGGGAGATGTGAGTGCTGGCCACCACCAGCCTGACAGAGAGCCGTTGGTGTTGCCCTGAAGTGCCTGCTGAGCTGCTTCTTCAGCTAAGAACCTCCTTCAGGTAGACGGAGAGGAAACCGGTTCAAAGCAGCATATTGGTGTGGGAACAGGAACTGACAGGGCTGGCAAGAGGCATGTAAAGCCTGGGTGTAGTTATAATTGAGATTGGTCTTGCTAAATGCCTTACTATAGGGGCTTCTCTCCTTGGATGAGGAGGAAGAGGAGGAGGAAAGGACAGGGCAGGAAAGTAGCCTTTGCTTCTCCTGCTGTCCCCTGGTCAGGAGACCTTCGCCAACTCAGTAGTTAGCATTGTTTGCTGCAGGAATTAGCCAGCAGCAAATGACTGCTCCCAAGTGGGAGCAGGGAAGGAAGCGTGGAGTCTCATTACATTTAATATAATTATTCTGGACTTACAGCAGGGTATGCGACAAAGGAATTTGGTCTTCTTTCTTTTTCCCCCCTCCCTGCCTTAATCATCAATGATACAAGAGTCTGGTCATGCCAGCCAGTGTTCAAAAGCAGCTCTCTGCATCTTCTCCTTAGACAGGGACACCCCTGGCTTTGCACAGGCAAAGGTAACATGGCATTAATTTATAAATTAAGGTAATTTATAGTATATATCATTATAATTTATAATTTATAAATTAAGGTAACATGGCATTAATTGATAAATCAGCCTAAAATCTGCCCAAAGCTGCTGCTTTGCAGAGGTCTGACAAAAGTGGCTCCTGCCCTGGCAGCCCCCCCGAGAGAGGTCCCTGTTCTGCCAGAGCTGCTGCCCTTCCAGTTCTGCCAGGGAAGGCTTGAATCTACTCCCTCACCACCTGCCCATCACGTGAATGGGAGGCATGGATGTGGAGGGCAGCAGAGTGGTCCCTCTGCCTAGGACTCACCATTTAACCTGCACCACCTGCAAAACAGGTAGCTGGAGAAGCGTCCGCCGGGTTGTCCTGCAGAAGAGAGGAATATAGGGGCTTTGATTCAACCACTTCTCCCTCCCCAGCTCTTGGTTTTGCCTTCCTTGCTTACTGCTGGAGGAGATGGAGGTGACTAAAAGGCTGTGGCAGCAGTGTCCTGCTTCCCTGGGCACATGCCTCTCCCTAGCACTTTGTGCACCAGGATTTTACCCCTTGTCCTGGCACAGACCGCCCAGATCCCAGGGAGTGGCCTCTGGGTCACCCAAAGCTTGTCCACATAAGACGGCCTGCAGCCACTTCCCGTCAGATGCCTTCATGGTTTACGCAGGCAGGTTCCTGGGCTGTGGCAGTGGGCGGCTACCTGCCCCTGGGAAAGCACATGGTCATCATCCATCACTGCTCACAGCTGTCTTTGAGTATCTGTTTTCTCTCTCTCGTGAGTGTTTTGATGTTTCCTGACACTTTCACCTTCCTCCTCTTTGTGTGCACCCAAGGGAAATTGTCTTTGACTCACATTTCCATTTCACCGTGACGTATTTCAGTCCTGCCGCAGCCTGCCCTGACCGCTCGTCTGAGTACAGTGCGTCAGATACATGAGAGATTGCCAGGATTTGTCTTTCCTAACAGTATTTCTTACAAGAGGAGCCTTTGCATAGTCCAACTCTCACAGACTTGATCTTGATCTCACACTTCGATCGTGGGATCATCAAGAAGGCTCAGGTCCATGCTCACCTTTTCACAGGGTCAGGTTGGATATTCACATGACTTGAATTTGGCTTTCTTCTGTCCCTTGCTGTAATCTTTGCAAACATCTCATACCCCAGTTTGTTCCTGCAGAAAATATTCTCTGGGGCTGCTATGTCTCCAGGAGTGCAAGTTTTATCTGTTCGTGCTGCCAGCATTACATTTACTTACACCCCCAAGCAGCCTGATTTAAACAAATTCCCAATCTGTGTACACTGCTCCTCATTTTCCAGTGCTGGAGGCAGCATAGGATGCTTGTTTTTTTCAGTCTGGCCAGTGCTGATTTGCCTTCAAGCCACTCTGCACTCAACTCTACTCAATGTTTGTCAGGAGCGGTTGGAGCCTCCCACCAGAGAGGCCATAGCACACAACAAGTGTGGCCAGGTCAGTCTTTTCTTCCGCTGAACTATTTGTGTCATACCCTGTGTGTCCCACTTGTGTGGGAGACACCTCCTGCTCCATATAGATGTAGAGCCACCGGTACTGTGTTTTGTAGACAGAAGGTGTGGTCAGCCATATCTCCTTCCTGGTGCTTCCTCCTGGCTGGTGGTTAGGCTGTGCGTCCTGCTGGCACCCAAGACAGCCCACAGTAACCACCCATCTCCTCCCTACGACTCTCAGGGCTCTGCTGCAGAAAGCCCCAGCCCGTTGACTTCACCAGTGATGCTCAGAGTCCCTCCTCCGTGGTGGTGCACGGAAGCACTAGCAGCCCGACCTGCCCTCAGCATGTCAGTGCTCAACCATACTTATTGTCCTCTTGACACTCAGCTGCAGAAAGTGGACTTCTTTTTTCACCCTACTGGTCACCAAAGTCAGTTGGCTGCATGCTACAAAAAAAAAAGAGGTGCAGAGATGCAAAGGCAACACAGAGACGCGCTGCTCCATCAGCAGTGACAGAGACATCCAAAATGAGATATCCAGGTGTTCTCATTTCCCCCTCCCCTCCCTGTCAACAGTCATGGAAACACCTTTCCTAGCCTTGCAATCCACACGTGTTAGCCTACATCCTCCATTGAAGCTGCTGTCTGTCCTCGGTTTCCCTTTCAGGAGTCCATGGCATCTGTTTCTCCCATGGAGATAAATCCAACTTTCAGAATATGAAGGACTTTAGGTCCATTTAAATACTTATTTGCTAGCACAAAAGCAAGTGACCCTGTAATTTAATATTCTTCTGGAAGTAATTGGATAGAAGTCCTTTGTTTCTTTTCCTCCTGTCAGCTTGCATTTGTTTAATTTGGCTGTCATGACACGAAGTGACAGATCCCATGCTCCAGTTTTACAGATAGTAAAACTCTGGGATTCTTCTTTCTGCATTGTTAGAAATTTATGTATTCTCCCCATTCACTCATACATCACAGTTGTGTCAGATTACCAACCCCCTTAAGAATAAATGCATTTTAATACAGCTGACCCAGAAACCTCCCAGAGGGGAGATAAAGCGTAGCTCCAAGAATCAGCTGAATTTGCTGTAGCTTAGAGAGGAACCAGAGAAGGGTCCAAAGCGGGCAATGGCTCAGTGCCACAGCTATTTCCTACTAACAAGTCTCCTGCCATGTCCGCATTTCCTGATGCTCACAGCACTCGTGTCCCAGGGCTATGTTGCTCCTCTGGGTGGAAAGGAAAAGCTCAGGCAGAGTTTTCTGAAATGCTTTCCCAGAGATACAGATCCAGGGCAGGATCAGGCTTCATCCTTGTGCAGAGCAGGCAACAGGGCTGTCCCAGAGACCAGGGATCCTGGTGTGAGGCACAGCAGACATGGAGGACAGCAAAATTCAAGGACAGGTATTATTCAAACTCAACGTCTGCAAGGGTAAGAAGGCAGGGAAAAAAGCTGTCTTCAGGGGTTGGGGAGGTGCATTGCCTCCTACTATGTTGCCTGGCTGGCAACATTCCTGGCATTTCACTTTAAAGAATATTTTTCAGAACAAAGGAGAAGCAGCAGGAAATTGCGGATTTGACTTTTCATGGAAATGTGAAGATGCTGTCTTTCTCCTGCTAGAAGTCTTTAGATATTTTCCTCAAATTTCACACCCTGTCCATTTTAGCAGGTTGGTTCAGACTGATTTCTATGAAACGCATTAGAAGGTTGAAGGAATTGCTCAGTTATGAGTACCACAGGCCAGTAATGCTTTCCTTGCTTTCAGGTTTCTCAGTCATGTGTTTGGGTCCCTGTGGGTGTCTTCAGCTCAGAGGAAATGTCTTCAGAGTATGGCTGTGGCAAATGGTTTGGGGAAAATTTGTGTCATGTTGGGTGACTCCAGCTACTCATCACGTTATTCTAACAGCTTCCCCAAGCACTACAAGCCTTAGGTGCTTAATCTGTGTGCTGTAATGTAACAGTGACCAAATAAAGTCCTTTTCAGGCAAAAATTCACTTAATTTATGAGCTGCATGTTGAATGTTATCCTCAAGTAGTTTATAATGGCCATGTCATTATTAGTCCTAAGAGGCTGGTCCTATAGTAGCCTGGTAATGATCTTGCCTTATGGGAACAGCAGATGCAGTGGGTGCTGCTGCTCAGGAGCCGGCCCCCCGTGTTCAGGTTGCCACCATGGCCAGCTGGGCTGTATGAGTCCGTGTCCACAGAAGAGATGGACTTCCCACACAGCACTGCTGACGGCACCAGGAAAGTCCCTCACCCTCACCACCCTTTGCACTCACCCTCAAAGGGACCAAACCTCCTCCCATTTCCCATGCGCACACGTAGGTAATTTTCCCTCTCTCACCTCCCAGCCTGGTCCCTGCTGTCATAAGCTGAATCAGGTCTCTGTTCTCACTGCTGAACAAGAAGTTATGGGCACAGCAGGCAGTTTCACATGAGCTGGTGAAGATGTGCTTCCCACAAATGTGTGGGGACTAGTGGTTCTGCAGGTACTGGGATGCAGCACACCTTGTGTAACCTATTAACCCAGTAAGGGCTGAGCCTTTCCTCAGTTGTATTATTGATGATTAGTGGCGTAGGGATGAATGAGAAAGCAGCTAAGTTCATTTGCTTGATCTTCCAGGGTAGCAAAGACTGAATAGGTTCTTCTAATCCTTGTTTCTCTTCCCTGAGGGCGTATGAAAGCCAAGAGGAGAAAATAGCTGAGGTCTCAGATCTCAGATTGATTTTGCAGCATGGGCAAAAAAAAAGAAAGCAAATTCCTCCTCTTGTTTGGATCTGAAGAACATTTGCTCTGGAAGCTCTGGCAAGAAAGCGAACAAGGTGTAATATGGTGTTGTTTGTACAATCAGTTTTCTGGGAAAAACTTCACTTTAAATAGTTATGGAGATCTGGATAATGTTGATCGTGCATGTAGATATAAGGACTCTGCAGTAGCCAGGGTAATATTTCTATAGATGCTCGATTATGGAATAAAACAGGCATCAGAAAGATGCATTTCTGAAAGCCACTCTCCTTCTCCCTGATACAAGTGGGCTCACACACATGCATATAATATACATATATATACGCTAGAGTTTGTTTAGATCTAAGGCCCATTAAACAACCTGGCTTCAAGACTCATGATGAGATTAATCGGGCATGGTAATTATACGTGCTTGAAGATTACTTAGCAATTATACTTGAAGCTACCAAGAATTTCTATGATGAACTACCCTAGGATTTTAATTCTGAAAGAGATAAGGACAAGGTTAACAGCGGTCTAGTTTGAAGATAGTCAAGCACCAGATAATTATCCTGTGCTGTTGTGTATTTACAGCATGTACTGCTGCCATGAATCTTCAGACCTGTTGCAAAGTAATTATTTTTGTTTTCCATAATATGAAATTAATTCTGCACCATGACTTGGGATTCCCTGCTCAAATCCATGGATATTTTTTTGTTTGTGGTCCAGAGGAGGGATGTGGCAATCTCTCATGTCACTGCAGATGGCTCATCCCACTCCCCTTTCCTTATGCACGAAGATGTGGATTAAGATGCCACACATCAAGCACTTATTTTGGGTATTTTCATGGAAGAGAACTCAAAAAAAATTGAAATTTCAGAAACCGAAATATTAAAGTTTTCAAAAAATGTGATGTTAGGGACTGCTGCTTGCCTGTGTCGGCTGAATTGAGGAGAAGGCAGAGGGCTGGCGTACAGGAGCACACTTTTTTCACCTACAGATATCTACTCTGTGTATTAAAATCAAAAGGGTCATAACCTTGTTTTGCTGGCCTCAGCCCCCTGGGGCTTATGAGGCTGTGGTTCTGGTGGAAGTTGGATGGAGCGGGTTCTCAGACTGACGGGGGACCAGGGGATGGTTTCAGCAAGCAGGCTTGGCACACAAGGTATGCAGCGCCTGCATGGGTGTCCCCGGGCACAGCGTCAGTCTGCTGGTGCTCAGGCAAGACCAGCAACCTCCTCATGGCAGGCAACAGGCAGAGCCCAGCTCATCTTCAGCAACATTGGTGGGTCTTCAGAGCGGTTTTGTCTCTAGTTCCCAGGTAGTGGTAGCAGGGGAGTGGTGGGGTTGCATGAAATCTCTGCAGCACTTAAGTTCCCAAGTAAATATCTAATTAGAGAAATGTTTGACTTCAATAATAGATGAGCAGAATATCAGGAGACATGAGTACTGGCAAAGTACATCTACAGCAAAGTGTTTACAATGGGGGCATTTTTTGGCCTGCCCTCCTATTTAAGATATTCACGTAAGTGGAAAAACCATGCATGCAGCTGCTAAGGGTAGGGCATGACTTTCCTTGCTCTTGCTCTAACAATTTGGAGGCACCCACCAACAAACCCACCCTCATCAATTCTGCATCTTCCTGAAAATGTACTTTTAAGCACCTTAATTGCATTGCAGAGATAACCCTGCAGGCAAAGTGACAGGAAGAGAAACCATATGGAGCAGTTTGGCGGTCGGGCTCTTTGTTTTAAATCAATCAAACATCTGCGGCTAATGCAGCTTTGGGCTGCTCCTCAGGAAACATTAGCCCTATTAGTCTGGGCTGGCAGGAACACAAAATAATATATTTATGGACAAAGCACATGTGCATTACTGCTGGAGAGCAAGCGGAGGAGGAGGAGGAGAAGGTCTGTGGTCAGCACTTTGCCTTCTTGGGAGGTCAGCTACAACGTGCAAAGAGCAGGGGCATGTGGTCCTGTCTCCTTGCCCCAGCCCTGTGCTGCCCACCCCTTGTCCAGTTGCAGTCTCAACACCCATTGCCCCAACCCAAAGGGCTTGGTGGATTGACACTGTGCCCAAGGACACCCACACAGGCACAGCATATCCTGAGTGCCAACCCTGGCTGCTGAAACCATCCCCAAAAAGTAGCCGGGTGGCTTCTTTCCTTAGATTAAATGAGATGAGATAGTGTGGTGGGATGTGTTGCAGTCTACAGAGGCAACAATGGGAGAGGAGCACTGAGCGGTAGGGCAGACCATGGGGCTATGTCTGGCTCCCCACAACACCACATCCCTGTAGAGCTGATGTACGCCTTGTATGTACAAGCACAGCACAGGGATCACTCTTATTGTTTACGGGTGGAGATATGTTAGAGCAGCAGAGCCTTACTGGGCTGAAACCAGTTTCAAACCAACAGCTATGAAAGCTAGCGGTGAGCTGGTTCCCAATATAATGTTCCCTTTTAAATCTAGACAGCTTCCAGGAGTTTTATTCCCTGTTCCTTCCATGTGGTGTCTTTCTGCGGGCTCACGTAACAGCAGCAATCCCAAGGAGGAGGTGGGAGTGGAAAGGGTAACAAGGTTTTTCGTTTGTGCTTTTGTGCAAATATGTGTGTATTTGGACATGCAGTTGTAGTTACATTTCTGTTTTTTTCATGAGCATGCTCATTTGTAAGCTCTGGGTTTCTTGCAGGGTCACAGAGAAGTTAAACTGGTTTGGCAAAGCAGAGTTCCCGAAGCAGGTAACTCAGCATGTCCTGCAGACTTCCCTACTGCCTCTGCAACTTATGTCCCCTCACATATCCTACGTCATATTCCTGCCCACACCCTCTCCCTGTGCCTCTCATGAACACAAGTCCCATGCAGGCATGTGGACGCTCCCTCCCCAATCCATCCTCTTGTTCCTTTCACAGTCCTTGTGCTTTTCAGAAATGCATGTCAACTCCCAATATTTTCAGGGGCACTAAGTCCAGTCCTGCCCCAGCAAATAGCTCCGTTTCAGAGCAGACATGAACTTCCACCTTCCTCTTCTCTAGAAATGGATGAATTGTGTCAACTTATGACCCTGTTCTCCCAAGAGGGAGCTCTACCTTTTATGAAATGATTCAGTCTCTGGGAAAGCCATTGCTGTCTTTTCCCTTCCCAAAGACTTGCAAATCTTCAGGTGCACAACTGCACAAGAGACTCACCATCCTTTGAGAGTTCATAAATGCAGCCTCTGCAAAATACTTTGTCTCTAAGGCAAGGCTGGAGAAACATCTAGGCTTTTCCTCTGGCGCATTCATGAAAAAGCAGAAGTCTGAAGACTGCTGCTAAATTTGTCAAAGGACGTATTTTCCAAAGTACTCCTAACTCAGACAAATTATCCAATTTATTTGCAAATTATTTGAAAATCCATCCTCTACTCAAAAGAGTAAGTGCTGTAATTGTGCCAGAAATCCGCTGCATCTGCACCAGTCACTTGCCACCTTCTCGACGCACTAAGAAACGTTGTAATTCTCAGCAGCATCCTCATCATGCCAAACACATTGGTTTGGTTTGAATTTTCCCAGCACCACAAACAAAAGGTTTTCTTGACTCATCCAGAGCCAATGGGCTTCAGGAATAAACTGAGGGATAGCTCAGCTGGACAAGGGAACTGCTGCCAATGAAGCTTCCCAGTGTGATCAAGGGCCCCCTGGGAGGATGGGAAGAGAAAATAAGAGGTATTTCTGGAAGGGAAAAATGGTAGAAGGGAATTTATTTGAAAATAGTATGTACCTCCACCCATAGGACACATAACATGATGGGAAACACAGGAGGTAGCTAAGGTCTTGCAGCGGACCTCCCCCAAGCATCAGCTGCCCCATGATCCCCTCGGTGTCTCAGCAGAGCTGGCACCAGTGTTTTGTGTGTCACAGAGCAGGATGGGGTTGAAGGCAGCACGTGGGGTTTGAATTGTCTGGATTTCCACAGCTTCCCACCAAGGATATTACTATTGGGAGGCCCATGTGGTCAAAGGCCATGATGAGATACACTGTATATGTGATCATCACCTATAACAGGGGGAAGGTTTTTCTATCTTCACCCATGCTTTGTGGAAAGTCTTTTTCCAAGGAAAGAGTGTGGAAGCTTCTCATCAGCAATGACAGCTGCTAAAAGCAAGAGTGACAGTCCTTCCTTGCGCGACTGAAGGTCTCTCGTGACCCCAGAGAGCTGATACTGCAAAAAAGATTTCAGAGAATAGTCAGTGTAATTCCAAGTTTGGTTTGTCCTGTCGCCAACTGCTTGAAAGACTTCAGTGCTGGACCAGTGTTTGAAGTGAAGGACATGGAAAGATAATGATACAAGGAGAAATTAAGTCCTTTGGCATGAGCGTTTGTTGCTGTGGGGAGAGGGAACTGGTGGCAACCCTTGTAAGAAGTGTGCCTCACAATTAAGAGAAGTGATAATGTGGTGACCACATGTGCATTCGAATATGGTCTGATAAAAGCCTGATCCGTGTTTAGAAACAGATACAGGGGTGGGATGTGATGTCAGGGAGTTGCCCCACTGCCTTCACACCTCCTTTGAATAAGATCTGTAGTGGCGCCCTTCTCCCAGGGAAAAAGCACGTGCAGGGCTGATACCAAGTGAGCTTTATCCCATGGCCTCCAGGCTGGATCACATTTGCCTCTTGCCCTTTAGTTAGTTCTTCACTGATGAGGCTGTGGGTGGGCTGTGGCAGCCCTTTGCAAACAGACATCAGGGAGGACATTTTTATGAGCTCACTTGGTGGATCACCAGATAAGGTGGGCTGATAGTGGCTCTTTGCACCTTCACCCTGACGAGCAATGCCTCTGTGAGCTTTGCAAGACGCATTGCCCAGCACCATCGTGGGCCTAATCTTCTCCTTGGGTACCGAATCAAACAGTGTTTGTTTTCTTTTGCTTTAAGCAGGCTCCGTAATTATTAACCTTTCAGAAGGGCTTAGGGTTTACTGCATGGGTTACCACCGAGAGCCAAGCTCTGAGCTCTGAGAAGGTACTCTGCACAAGTTGAGGGGCTTGTTTGCTCATTGGCATTCCTGCAAGACAAGTGAAGACATTGAACAATGGGAACCCAGTAAGTCTTCCTTCTTTCCCTCCCTGTCACCCGCTTTGACCATTAATTTGATCCATGCTACCTTTTTTTGCCACTTATGAGTAATGAGCTATTTCATCTTCACTCCAGATCTATGCAGAAATGATAGGTACACATCAAGCCACGTAAAAGACGTAGAGATTTAACCCCTTTGCCCAACAATGTGCTGCTAATATTATGTGCCTCAGGAATAGTGCTGTGGTAGCAGAGGGGAGAAGTTTTCTTTTTAAACTTACCTTTGATTAGAGACATACATTTTTGGAGTGACGGCCTGCCAGAAATACAGTGTTACACAAGCTCTCATCATCTGAACCAGCATCCTGGAGTAGCTCATTTTTCTCTCTCAAGGTCATTTTGTTATTATGCAATTGCACAAGCATGGCAGGGAGTAAAGGAGTAAACAGACAACGAAGGTTTAGATGCACCCCCAGGAACGCAGGGCCTTTAGCACTGTTCATTTAACTGTATAAGTTTGAAATATTCCCCACGCTTTCTCTCATTTTGGCCATTTCTTATGCAGCCTCTTTGCAGACTAGGGTACAGAAGCACCATCCAGCCCTGCACGCCTTGGGATCCTGCTCTCCCTGTGCCAGGATGCAGCTGTGTGAGGAGGGTGCTGTGCAAATACCTGAGCCTCCTTCCCACCCATCCACAGCATGGAGCACCTGCTTCGGTCTCACCCTGAGCAGTAACAACCAGAATACTCCATGCCAGGTCAGCTCGGTGGTCTCTGCAGCTCAGTTCCCTTTCTCCAGCAATGCCCGGTAGAGTATAGCGAAGGTTTGCAGCCACTGGGACCAGTATAGGTTACAGGCAGCAGCACCCAGGCACCCCTCGCTCATGCCCTCTGCCTCACTCCGAGTGCCAGCAGGAAAATATATGTGTGCGTTAATAGTGATGCCGAAACGGTGATGGTTTTCCAGAGCCCTCTGAAGCTGACTCATAGGACAGAGCTCAGCCAGAGATGACAGGGGGATAGAAATCAGGGCCCTGATGAGCTTCTCTGTCAATTATCTATTTATTTTGTGCACCATCTTCTCCTTCTGCCTGTTGGCAATGAGGAGAATTCATAAATGACAGTAATGAATGCAAAATGACAGCTAATCTTAATTGACCAAAGCTTCCCTCAAAAGCCTGGGTCATGCTGGATGTAATATGCTCTGAACGTAAAAATATAAGCCAGGAAATTACACTGGCATTTTTATGTGCTTTTAGTTGGGTGGGTTTTATGCTGCCAAGCAATAAAATCAAGGTGGGATCTGGCTGGGAGAAGGACTTTTTTCCCCCCAAACAGGAACTGTGCAGGTCAGTGACCTCGTGTTGCTCTGCCAGCCCACTATCTCTGCTTCCCAAACCTGCAAATCTGGGCTCTGCAGTGGCACCACTTGGTACAGGGGGTATTTTCTTTCTAATCTAACCTCATCTTTCTGGGCATCTGCCACCTGCCTGGTGCAGCCACTGTGCTGAGATGCAGCCGAGATGTGCCCTGTATTTTGCCAATGACATTTTACCCTGGTGGGTTACTTATTTTCTGTCCACCTACAATGCACCATGGACTGTTATTTTTCCAAGAAAACATTTTTTTCTCCCAGGAAATGGGTGTTGATAGTAAGGTGTCCCCTCAAGTCCCACCAACTCCAGCACATTTCTCTCTGAAAAACATCAGGGAATGCCTGGTGGGCTCACTGGGGCTGGGGGGGAGGAGGAGAAGAAGAAAACACACAACCCCATCTATTCTCTTCAGGACAGGCAGGCAGTGCTTAGTGCACCCCCGGCAGGCATACTTTCCCATCAGAGAGTATCCGAAAACTGCAGTATTTTCCACATCATCCCACAGAAGCTGCGCACTAGGGAGCCAAAATTGTGGTGGCTGCTGCTGGTCCCACCTTGGGCTTGCAGCACCATCTCGCTCTCCGTATTTCTTGGCTGAGCAGGCAGAACCTGGCATGCTGGGACTGGGACATAAGAAGGACGAGGGTCAAAGGAAAGGAGAAGGTGAAGAAGGAAACCTGAAGACAATAGTGTTTTTGCAGTCCTGCCAGGATGCTCCTGCTTGGGGTTTCTTCCTCTCTCCCCAGCTTGGGTGGGTCCCCTCCGCACCACCTCTGCTGCCTGCCATGCCAGCTGGGCTGGGGTTGTACTGCAGCACTTTGCTGAGAGCATCCCAGAGACTTCTAAACTCGTTCTGGCAGAATGACTTGCAGCTTTTCCTAAAGCTGGCAGGCAGCCTCAGTGCTTTACCATGTGAGGAGGTTTAACCCCTTCCCTCCTTTCCTCCTTCTCTCCCATTCCGCCAGTCCAGTGCATCATTCTGCCGGTTTGATTGAGAACCGTCTGAGAGGAAGGACAGAGGAGGAAATAATTTATTTTGAATAGTATTTAGCCCTCATGGCTCTGCAGCTCAGGGTGATAGGATGGCAGCCTTGCACTGACAGGCTATGGCTTCATCCATCATGAGATAAAATCATTTGCATGTGATTTTTGAAAGGGGCAATTACTGAGGATTTAGGGGTCAGCTGGTTGGTTGGGGGAACACAAAATGTTTAGAAGTGGGAAGAAAAGGTTTATTCCTCAGGCGCTGCAGGAAGAGCTGGCAGACACTCAAAGGGCTCCCATCCCTGAAGGAATATTTGAAAGTTTTCTTATATTCTAGCTCTGCGTAAGAGCAACCCACAGCAACTGCACAGTAGGATCTCCTTCTCTTCCTCACTTTGCTTTGGGCTTTTGGTAGGGTCTTCTTCAAGAGTGCACAATTTCTTGGTTAGTTTTCTAAAATGTTACTTTTTTTTCACAGGAGGCTTTGCAGGTAAAAAAATCTTTGGTGTTCAATAGCTGCAAACCCAGCTATCTGCTCAGCCCCTAGCTTTGAACCCGGTTAAAAAGTCTCCCAAGAGACCTTAGAGCAGCCTTCCCGTACCTAGAGGTGGCCTACAGGAAAGCTGGGGATGGAGGGAGTGCAGGGACAGGATGAGGGGTAGCAGGTTTAAGCTGAAAGAGTGGAGATTTACATTAGGTATTAGGAAGAAATTGTTTACTATGAGGGTGGTGAGGCACTGGAACAAGTTGCCCAGAGAAGGCACGGCTGCCCCACCACTGGCGGTGTTTGAGACCAGGCTGGACGAGGCTTTGAGTGACCTGATGTAGTGGGAGTTGTCCCTGCCCATGGCAGAGGGGATGGAACTGAACAGTCTTTAAGATCCCTTCCAACAGAAACCATTTCATGATTCTATTCTATGATTCTAGGAATGTGGGACCCTGGGGTGCTGCCTCCATCCCTCTCTGCAACATGGCTCCTCTGTGCCCTGCACGTGTTTGGGGCACCCCTGTCCCCCTGCCACTGCTCAAACCAGAATAACCATCCCTGTCAGAGGCTGGCTGGGGTGGCCAGAAGTTGTGTAGTGGGGGAGGTGATGGCTGAGTAGGAGGAAGACTTAGAGGCTGCTACAGTGAAGGAGTCCAACCCAGCAAGCAGGAATTTAAACTTTTCCCTTCTTCTTTCGCAGACATGATTCCCACTCTTGCGAAGTTGAGACTTCAGATTATTGGGAGATAAATTTAGAATAGATCTGAAAAGTAATTTAGAGACCTAAAAATAGCCTGTGAGCAGGCCTATCCTGTGACTGTAAAACCAGAATGGAGGAGAAAGGAGAAAAAATGACTGGGGGTGGTGGTGGAGGGACATAGGAATAAACAGTTATTAGCTGGGTTAGCTGTGACAAAGAGAAAAGTTGAGCTCATGTCTGCTTGATTGCAGGGATCAGGAGCTGGACAGCTTGTCTTAGCTTGTCCTTACACACATTGATAAAATACAGCCAGCTATTTTGATACTAAAATTGAGAGATGCTGTTTCACGTTGCAGTGGGTAGCCCCACACGAGCGCCCGCTGCTTTGCCCTCAGGACCTTGCCCTGGCAGGGGGCATCAGGGGTGCCCACAGTCCAGTGGGAGTAATCCCTGACCTTCTTTATTTCTTTCCTTGATAAAGTCATGGGAAACACCATTTGCCCTGGGCGCTGAACCAGACGCAGAGCTGGCAGAGTCAAATAGCAAAGGGGAATAAAAAACACCTGGTGATTCGGCATAGCAGGGTTGGACCTGGGGTCCAATGATAGCTCCCAGCACGGTGAGCCAGGTCTGGGGTGCCACCAGAAAATCCAGCCAGAAGCAAAAGGAGATGGGGGTGCAGGAAAGTAGCAACGCATGAGCAAGGTATCCACACTGGGGAGAAGCTTCCTGTAGGGCAACGGTCCATGTTGGAGGTAGGGCCAGAGGCAGGCAGGGAAGTGTAGGCAGGGCCAGGTTTCCCAGCTGGAGCTGAAAGAGATTTTCTTGTCCCCTGTGAGAAAATGACCCACGGTACTCCATCACCATCACAGCACCACCCTCCCCGGGGGAAGCACAGCAGCCGTGGGGGAGGAGGGGAGAATGAGGAGAGGGTGTCGGGAGCTGGCAGATGTTTCCTGTGCACTGAATACGAGCTGCGGAGAAGAGATAAATGTCGGCTCTGCAAGCTAAGCCTTGCCTCATATCGCGCCTTGCTTTTATAATCTCTTCTTTTTAATATCCTGTTGAGACAAACAGCCCACGTGTGTATGCTAGGGGGACCTGCAGAGCAGCTGAGCATCTTAGAGCATCTCAGCCTGAAAAATGCTCTAAGAAGTTCAGTATTGCAGCAAGTGCTGGGCTGTCAGATTGTTCCTATGGCGACCTCCATCCCCAAAGACAGACATGACATGGCCATGAGGTCTGGATTGGGCACTTTGGTTCAGCGATGACAGAGTAGGGGGAGCAGGAGCTGCAGTGGACAGAGAGATGATGTTACGGGTGCTGAGATGGTCAGTCCAAAGACTGATAGGGTGCCAAGGACATCTCCCTCATGATCTTTTCTAATGCCACCCTGGGCACTATAATGCTTTATTTTATCTGGAGCTGGCATATACAAATACTGTCTTTGGGTAGGTGAAACAGGGCTTTATATGTGACAACATTGCTGGCTACCACGAGTCCATGTCCTTAAAATGTTCCTGGCTGCAGTAACCATCACTTCTCCTTCTATATCTCCCATTGCAGCCTTCTGGCCTGATATATTTTTCCTCCCTCACCTCAGTAAAAATCTCTTTCCAGAAGGTGTCATTAGATGTCCATGGGAATGAGGAGTCAGAGAGCAGGAGCCTCTCCTTTACTTACACCCATGTCCCCTGATCGAGGTCCCCATGATGACTGGGACACAATGGGATTTCAATTTTCCCCTTGAACAGTGAGTCATGTTCTGTTACTGTAACAAGTGCTTTTGGGGCAGATGCGTCATCCCTCATGTGATCTGCCACCATGCTCCCACTGCTGATTGGAAAGAGAGACGTAGGGGAGGGTGTGGGCATGGGCAAGGATGACATCTCTTCTCACATCATCAGCACCCAGCCAAGGAAGGCAGGTGCCCAGTGACTACGTCCAGCAGCACAATGTCCACATGCACTTGGCTGTGTTGCCTCAGGTCCTTGGGCATCCTATCCAGCCCCATGCTCCAGTCATAGATGGGCCAGATACTGCTCCTGACCATGGACTGATCACCATCCTGGGTGGGGGAGCCAAGCTGAGGGAAGCAGTCTCACCTTGGCCCAGTTCCCGTGGTCACCAGTCCCACCAGTAAGGTCTGGTGAACAGTCCCTTCCCCTCAGCAGCAGCTGATGCCATCCCAGTTGTCCTAGCGAGGGTCTGGGCTGGCTGGGAACAGCCACTAGGCACACTTGCTGCTCCCCTGTCCCCACTTATCAACACCACGTCCTACTTTGTTGCCTCTCTCAGAAAAAAAAGCCACCCTTATGATTAAACATGTAGCTCAGACTACTCGTTTCTGCCACTTTGAGGACAATCTATTTTTGCAGAGGGAATTAGGCCTTTTGGCTCCTTTGCCTCTCTGGTCAAGGGATCTCATCTATTGGCTTCCTGCAGCCCATCTCCACCAGAAGTGGTCCTTATTTCGGGGACAGCGGGATCCGGCCCCACCAGAGCTGCATAAACCTCAGGCCATCCTAACTGCATCGCTCTGTCCTAACAGTGACATGCAGTGGCGGCTGGCTGAAACGAAGGCTGGAGATACCCTTCTGCTATGTCAGAGCTTACTTACAGCACCTAACAGCTTTCTGTGGGTATATCTTTATTTTTTATTTACTAACGAGTCAATATTATCTTGGTAATGAATTTTCTTCTTGTTTTTTTTTACAGCACTGTTTTTTTCAAGCTCCCTTTTTCTTGCACCCACCCACGCTCACATCCAATCCTACTACAAAATTTTCTGGGAAGACCCAGCTAAGCAGCAATAGAGCTGCCACCGCTTGTCCTAAGGGTACGGCCAGCAATGGGTTGCTGCACCTTCCAGAGCGAGCAGGGTATACCGAGAGGCGATGCTGGCAGAGGCTGGGGGGATCTGGGCTACATGCCTCACACCCTGTGCCCCACTGTCTCCCTGTCTTTGGGGGTCTCAACACCTGCCAGTGACAGGTGTTGAGAGCTTCTGCCCTGCCCTGAAGCCAAGGGTGGTAGCAGCCCTGCCTCTCAGCAGGGTGCAGTGCCCATCCAGCCTGGCAGAGCACACCCGTAACTATACCCCAGCACATACTTCTGCACTTCTTACCTGCTGCTGCTTGCAGATCAAGTAGCTAATGTCTATGCAGGACCATTTAAACCCACAATCAAATTACAGGAACAAAATTAGAAGCCAGACTGGAGCCACTTTAAAAGTTGCCCCTTATTAAATAATTACACTGCAGTTATTTTTCCTCTTATCACCATTTATTCTCATTCTGGAGCTGGTCTGTAATAACACAGAAGGTTCATTTGTGTTCCCTCTCCTCTTTCCAATGTCTAGTCTTTCTATGTGGGCTTCACTCCTGCCTTGCGAAGAGGCATTAGGATAAACAAAACAGTGACAGTGCTACAGAGGTCTATGTTAATGGGATCACATCACACTCACCCCTTCCATGACCCTCTCTTTCCCGTATGAAAGGGGTGAATCAAATAGGTGAATTTCCTATTTCACCCCTGCCTATACTAATAGTTATCAATCTGTCAGGTGTGGAAGGAGAAATTGTAGGGCAGCTCTTTCCATCAAGGCAGTGCCATGCAGAAGCAGGAGCCCAGAGGAGGTGCTGCGGTGGTTTGGGAGCACTGTCTCCCATCTAGTGGGATCTCCACAGAACTGGTTGAGGAAAGGAGGTGAGAGCCTCCCGTTCCCCTCTCTGCTCCATGTGGCCCCCTGCACAGCTGATGCTGCAGGCGAGGGGCTGTCGGTGTGGTGGGGACACACAGCCCCAGCTGGCAGCTAGCTTGCACTGAAGGAGCCTGGGGAAATGCTTTTGTAATAATTTGCCTATTAATTAAAGATGTGAGTTGATGAGAGTTTGGATTCATTCACCTGGCTGGATATTCATGCTTCTGGAAGTTGCCAGGAAAGAAAATAAATGCAGCTCTTCACTAGCCCTTCAGCATTTTAGTATAAACTGCTTTTAAATCCCTTTTAAAAACATATCTATAGGCAAACACTGCTGTGTGGTTAATAACTGTTGTCCTCTGTACTACTACTGAAATCTGCCAGTATGAAAAAAAAACAAACCAAAACAGTTTATGCCACATTTTGGTGACAACTGCCTCTGTAGCACACCTGAATTCTTGTTTTCTATGAACAAGATGTGACCTCAAATCATGGTAGGTACCAGCTTGGGCATTTCCTGGCAGGAACCATGGCAGGTGCCACACAGCCTAGAAGCTGCTACAGGATGATGCAGGGTCCCAGCATGCCCTGATCCTGCCTGTGCAGAGCAACGAGTTACCCACAGGAGTGGAGGCTGCAGCACGGGAGGTCTCCAGGAAGGAAAGGGTGAGGATTTGTGACCAGGTACAGGTGTTCCCCAAATAGGGGACCTGCTGCTCGCCAGGCATGTTGCAGGGCATGGAACGGGGCTGAAAGCTGGGCAGGAGTCAGTGCAGGGGGATGTAACAGGGTTTTCTCCTCAGCTTTCTCTGCACCCACTCCTACCCTGCAAAGTTCCTGTGTAGAAACAGCCACATATTCCTGAACACTTCAGCAGCAAGCAGGCTAAATCTACCAGTGGATCTCTTGGACAGACGTGCCCAAGAGGCTCAAAAGTTTAATCCTGCAGCCCAGGACAGCTGGATGTGAGGAATTAAATTGTGGGTCAGGGTCGTGCAGCAAGCAGAACTGGCAGAGGAACAGCTCTTAGCCCCTGCAAGCCTGGAAACAACTCTCCATCCCACCACTCTCAGGAGTCACCCTGTGCTGCTCCCTCTCCCCCGTGCATGACCCCACCACTGCAGTCTTCCTTTCACCTTCACACCCACGCTAAGAAGAGTGTTCGAAGAATGGTTATTTCCCTTAACCCTATATTTATCAAAGCATCTGCTGAGGGCACTCAAGAAGCAAAACTAGTCACTAGCTCGTGGTCAAACACAAGGACTCAGCATCCGGCAGGACAAGCTGAGGGAGATAGATCCCATTCCAAGGAGAACACGAACCTTGGGTAAATGTGAGCAATAATCCCCTTTTCAGAGGGGTGCTCCATCTGGAGGATTTGCATCCACTGAGCTGTTTAAGCCTCTGGTTTAGATATGAGCTCTGAGTGGATGCAAATGGTTTTAAATAAAGTCAAAGCAGGAAGGCTGCTGGGTATCAGGCAAGCGTTGAAATATCACGAAGCTGCAAAGGAAGTGATAGCCTCACCTTGCTCCACATAGAGCTCCATTTATGCATGAAGTAAGTGAATTCAAGAGTGCAGAAACCGACCTGTAAATATATGGAGATTCTGCTTTTGCAGGAGTTCATTTTTAAAGCACACCTACTTCTTAGTGTACGTTTGTGGTCGCACTCTGCCACCTCACAGCCCTCACCCAGCTTTCCCAGACTGTCTGAGCTTCCTATCTTTCCTCTGTAAGTGAAGCATTAAATACAAGTAAACACCTAACTTTTGGTGTTGTCTTTGCATCTTGCTAATTACTATTGTAAATTATGTGCATATTCCCAAATGTCTAAATTTCAGCACAGTACTATGTTCTCGCTACTTGTGATTCTTATTTTTAAAATATATGTGACAAATTTTCAGTGTTTTATATTCCTGCTTTCTGCTGACCACATTCAAATCTTAAGGTAGGATATTCCCACAATCAAAATGTAATGAGGCAAACTGGAATACAGTCAAAGCCTTCCGCTCCTCTTGTAAAAGATGGATTCATGATTAGTGACAAGTCTTATTCTATGTCTTGATTTTTTGTTTTACCTCAGGCAGTCTCTCACCTCATGCTTTGTCATCAGCTCATTTTTTGACTTGTGAGAATCTCATTTCTCATGATCTCCCGAGCGCTGCAGGAGGCTGTCATTCTTTAAATGCTTCCCATTCAAGTACCAGTCTGAGGCAACCGTGCCCATCTTGTGGAATAACCCTTGCATCCAGAGGACAAGCTTTAGCCAAAGCAGGGATATCAAAACTACACAGTGCCTGGTGTACCTCCAAGCTTGCCAGACAGTATTCCCTCTAGCTGATGCAGCAGGCATCTTCCTTACCCTGGTAAGCTGCATTATTGTGGGACAGCCTTAGCTGGTCCAAGAAAAACTCAAGAGAAAGGAGTGCGGAGATGGGAACGCTATCCTGCTGTCCTATTCCAGCACCCAGACAGAAAGCTGTAGTTAAAACAAAGCTTCAGTGTTTTAGGGAGCCAATGAGGAATTAATTATAGGAGAAGATACTTCAGTTTAGCACAGCACAGATGCTGGCAGCCTGGGGCTTTGTCATCTTGCTGTCGCTCCTTCTGCACCACACTACCTTCTGCTGCAGCCCAGGACTTCACACCCACTCCAGGCACATCAGCCAGGTTCTCCTCTCTCCTCGTTTGCCAGCCTTGGCTCTCTCTAAGCCCCAGGCACCCTGAACGTTTCCCTCACCACTAGCCTCACCCTCACCCAGAGCTGAACTAGCTCTTGAAGCAAACATTCACACTCCCTCGCTTTTCAGCTGAATATTGCTGTTTTCAGCTGCCTCATTCCTTTCTAGCTCTTACTGTTCCTTGTGGTGTATGCTGTCATTCCAGTTACAAGCCTCTGCTCTGCACACTGGTCCATCCATCAACTGCCCGAAAACCTGAAGTTTCTCCACCCATTTTCACCTAGTGCCACTAACGCCAGAAAGCAGCTGCTCCAAACGCCTGTGTCCTGTTCTGATCTTACCAGACCCACTAAAACATGTCTCTCCCTATTTACCTTCAGTGACTCATCCTTTGACAAGTTTCACTTGTGTCTCCTACAAAATAAAACCCCAAACAGAGGCTTCTGGCAACTTTGGTGCGCTGCCATGCTTACCATCGCAGGGTGGGCTGATGGTGAAGTGGCCAATGTAAAAGCCAACAAACTCATGGAATTATAGAATGGTTTCGGTTGGAAGGGACCTTAAAGATTATCCAGTTCCAATATCTCTGCCATGGGCAGGGACACTTTCCACTGGATCAGGTTGCTCAAAGCCTCATCCAACCTGGCCTTAAACATCTTTAGGTATGGGGCAGCCACGATTTCTCTGGCCAACCTGTTCCAGTGCCTCGCCACCCTCACAGTAAAAAAATTCTTCCTGATATCTAAACTAAATCTCTCTCTTTTCAGCTTAAAACTGTTACTCCTTTTCCTACCACTACACTCCCCATCTTTCCTGTAGGCCCCCTTTAAGTAGGACAAGGTCGCTATAAGGTGCCCCCCGGACCCCTACCTTCTCCAGGCTGAACAAACCCAGCTCTCTCAGCCTGTCCTCATATGGGAGGAGCTCCAGCCCTCTGATCATCTTCTTGGCCCTCCTCTGGACCTGCTCTAACAGATCCGTGTCCTTCCTGTGCTTAGGACTCCAGAACTGAACACAGATATGTGGAAAAGCCCCAAGAAATTACTCATTTAAACAGCAGTTGACTATTAGCCTTAGGCTTTTGGAGGATCACAGCTCAAGGAATGCTAGCAAAACAGGCATTCTTGAATGTATCTGCCCATACATTGATTCCAGGTATTTTTATTGTATTTAATTTTGTCTTATGCCCAGTGAAGAAGCAGAACCTGGAAGGACTGGGAACTCGAGGACAAACTGTAACAGACCACAAAGAGCATTTCAGAGATTGTCACGTCAATTTGGTACAAGCAATTGTAGCTACCTTAAAAAGACAAGGTTTTAAAAGTAATGCCAGCATTAATTTAAGACGAGTGAAATCAGATGACCGCATTTCCCCTCTTTGGACCTATTTTTCCAAGCTTGATGCCTACGAATTCGCATTCTCAATTTCCATTTCACAATCAGATACAAACAGAACTTGCTAGTGATGGTTGTGAATCTTTTATTATAGAATCTTATCAATAAATTACTTCTCTGAAAATCAGTTTTTCAGAACTAAAATCTAATCTGCCAGGGTTCAATAAGTAACAAGACAAACTCAGCCATGCAAACAAAATATTACTAAGTTACTTTAATAAAATTTTATCACAACAACCACAGGAAGAAGAGCGTGTCCTGGAGACTTAGACAGTTAATCTTGGATTTTTATTAATATTTTGGATTCCTTTTGTTATGCCCTAGCCTCTGCTACACAGCTGTCTTCATTTTGATGCTACAGCAGGATAGATCTTTGGGTGCCTTTATGCCTGTGATTCTTGTCTTGGTTCACAGTGTTGTAATAAAAATAGCACCAACAGTGTTCAGTGCTCGCCACAGTAAATTTAAACAACTGGTCATCACACTGAAACAGATCTTCTAGAGAAATTGAGCTTATTCCTAGACAGTAATTGCTCACAAAAGGTCTAGCTCCCAAGTCGTTTCGGTACGTGCCATTCATTTTCTGTTCAGTACCTCTTAACGCTGTTTATTAAAGTAACTTTATTGGGTTATGTTGCACACAACAGGATATTCAGAATTCCATCGTGACCTTCACAGCAGTATCTAATACTGCCTGCAAGATAACCAACAAACATTTTCTTTCTATATACAATCAGCATTCTGAGCCTGCAGCTACTTATTGACAAATGCTTACCAGTTTCAATTAAATACAAGAAAACCTAAGGACATTGAGACATTTGAAAATAAGCATTACCGTATTTTTAATATGTCTTGCATGGTTAGTTTAACTTATTAATTACTCTTGATTTCCAGAGCTTAATCACACGCAATTCTTACAAAAGTAATATCATGTCTTAACATAAATCAAACATAATATTTCAGATTTTTTTTTTTTGTGCAAAACTTAGGCAATAAGTCTTATTAGTACAGCAAGCTGAAAAAGCAAGGGATATTAAAAACAGTATTCACATTCAGTGTGCAATTTTTATCCCTACTTCCATCTTTTGATGTGGAATTTAGAATTCCCATCAGTAAGTGCTATCTAAAAATACCAATAGTTTGTTTCACCTTTTCTTATTTGGAGGACACTCAGAATATACCTTTGCATTAGGTTTTTGCACACAATTAAACCAGCTGTTTAAGTCGATAATTGGAATTTGACTCAGAAAAGGGTGAAAAAATACCTACTGAAGGCATCAGCCTAAAGGGTGGCATGACTGATAACCTATAGCTTATACTCAAAAATAAAAGTGATATTCTGATTTTCCATTTTGAATTCAAGCTTTTAGCAAACAACCAAAATTTTGTTTAAAATTTCTGGCATCTTCAATAGTTAATTTTAATTAAAATCTTTAGCTTGTTAGATTTTAAGCACTACCAGCCAGGCAGTCACAAAGACTGATGCTTACATAGCAACATATAGATAAACACCTCTTTCAGAAAGAAAGATACTCTGGCTGGGAACACAGAGTATTTCCTGAAGATTTTGGGTATCTTGTCCTTCCACATCATAAACATGTGCAACAATTTCTTAGTTTGTGTAAAAATGCAGAGAATTCCACTCAAGCTTTAAGAGGGTGCTCTCATTAATTCAAATTCTCTATGTATAAAAGTATCAAGAATTCTTTAGTAGTCAATTTAATACTCAAAAGTACATCAACAGTTTTATGTAAACTTGTTAAAAAACAAACCACCACATAATTTGGCTTTAAAGTGACAAAGTATTTTTCTTAATATAATCTACTAATGTCAAACTATGATTTCAAAAAGATGCAGAGACTGGATTATCTCTGATATTGAAACACTCAATTAAAATATATAATTATATAAAGAATCTCCAAAACATGTCATTAAAATCTGTTACAGTGATCTTGTTCATTCCAGTAACAACCCTTCCTATAAGGAGGCTGCATGTGAACTAAAATACACTAACTTGCTGTAGTTCCCAATTAGAGAACTTCAATATTCTTCCTTTGCTTCTTCTCTGCCCCAAATTTACTAAAAAGTGGATTAGGTTTTTCTATCTAAAAAGAGAATTATGCTCACTATCCAGATGGCCATTCCCTAGCCCTAATAAAATCTTGTCAACTTAGCTATGATTGTTAGGTTTAGGCTAGTAACAAATCCTGCAGTTAAGTGTTAAAAATAGATGGAGTAACTAACAAGCCATCTTCTGTACTTTAAATCACTGAAATCAACATATCAAAATATTTCTGGAAGCATGAGTGCTGGTGACATCATTGACTCTCACTGAGCCTTCCGTAAAAGTTGCACAGAAGGAAAAAATGGAAATAAAATCCAACAGAAGAAAGATTTCCTACTATTGAGCCCCAATTCCTTACAATTACCACATATACCTCAGTGACTGACACCACTCATCATCTTGGCCTTGTCCCTCTCAAAATCAGCTTTATAAGCTGTTATCATTCCAATTAAAAAAAAAATCCTCTTAAAATATTCTATATGGAGTTCTGTATTCTGAAAATAAAATACATAATCAATTTCATATTCTTGCTATGAAACGTCAACTAAAAAATACAAATGTTTATAAAGAAACCAAATTGCATTTTAGACATTCTATCGGTATCGATACAGCTCTTTGTGCCAATGGAGAATTCAGCATTTTTAGAGAGTTCAATATGTGCAAACTTCAATTATACTTTGAAGAAAATTCCAGTTTTAAAAAGTTATATGTAATTTCACATATGACAGGCCAATGATCTAAAGACCAATTCCAAACAAAGCTGTACAAAGTTGGCTTCAGATCTCCCTATCCCTCCCCCAAGAAGGCACTCAGTGGTTTAAGTGTGCAAATGGCTTCTTAGAAGAAACAGTGTGCAAATAGAGCCTGTTGTGTTAGCTCCGCATTATTTTGTGATTTCCTAGAGTGTATTGCTATTAAATGCTATCTGTGGTACGACTTTGTAAGGGACAGAAGAGACTCAGTCCACAGAATCACAGATATCTTTCACTTTCTGGTTGAAGTCTTCAGGTTGATCAGCGTACACATAATGACCCGCACCAAGGATAGCCTAGAGAATAAAGGAGAAGAAACAGGTCAAAATTACAACTACGTAATAACAAATAAATAAATATTGGAATGTGTGAAGAACCTGACTTTTATGCGTTGCTTACTTGATAAGTTATTACTCGAAAAGAAAGGTATCACTGGAACTTCTCTCTTGCACCCATCCTGTGTTAAACAGGCAGCACGGCTGCAGCCAGGAGGTGGTATCGTACAGCCTAAAAAGGGCTGTCAACGCTAAAGAAAAATGATAGCCTGCTTCACCCATTGAAGGAACTTTGCTACACAGGAAGAGAGGGTGAAACTACTGCTTATGCAACCGCACACCTTGTCAAACAAAAAGCACTGTTCAAGCAGACACAAGTCACTGCAAAACAAACCTAGGCGAACATGCTTTACATATCAAACTTCTGATTCATCTTCACCCCCTTCATTCTCCACCCAAACAGTTCTGCCAGGTCACTTTTTTGTTCTGTGTTTTAGAGGAAGCATCAAATACTTTGCATTCTCTTATTATAAAAACGACATGGAAGAGACTAAAAAAGGTGCTAGGATAAATGATTAAGAACTTAAAAGCTTAAATTGCTGGGGATCTCCTAGATGTGTGGAAGTAGATTTTCAGCCCTCAGAATTAACGACTACTATGTTAAGCAGGGACAAGTAAAATCATAATGATGCAGTACGTGGGGGAAACCTCATGTTTGTGACCTAGATTACTTCACAACAACTATGTAACAAAATGAACAGCTTAAGTGACCACAAACAGGGTGGTTACCCTATTTCTATAATTTATCATTCTCTGCCAAAATTGATACAAAGCAAGCCAACGCCATAGTGTACAGCAAAGGTATTTGACCTATTTTCTTTGCATTTTATAATCAGTTCAAGATTAATTTGCATTTAAATCTATTTCCCCTTCCCTCCCTCTTAAATCTCTAACCAAAGCCTATAAAGCAGTTATTGTGTTAAAAACCCCCACAAACTCAAAGTAAAAATTAATTAGAAATAAACACACACAATAAAATCCCAGAATCTTTGTGCATTTTACCAAGGATGTCACTGCCAGCCCATGTCTCAGCCTTACGCGGCTGCATAAGAATCCCTTCCTTTCTTCGGTCTCTTAAATGTCCCTATGATTTCTACCAATTTAGTTTTTAGAATCTATATCGAGCTTGACAGAATTTTAACCTGGAATACAATAAAGTTTTCCACAGTCCCTTCTAAAAGCCATTGACCGCACTGGAAAAATCTGCCTGAATGCTATATGCTCATGCTAGCAATCTATTGTACACTTCTTAAGAGTGACTTTTTATTACAGCTTTCTCTCTGGTGATGTGCCTAAGTGACACTTTCAGTCTGGATGTCAACATTTATGACACATATTTGTGCTCTCTAACACACATAAACAGTTTAATAACAATGTCTTTTCTCCAAGTTCCAGCTCTGATGTCAGCTAGATGAAGTTCACAGAACTTTATTTGAATGACTTGTTATAGTATACTATCAACACCACATATTGTACACTTCTGTCCAGATAGATCTAGACACCAGTAAGATGACAGCTGTTGTATTCTAACATTTTATCACCTCACAGCATTGTAACATATATACATAGTCAATTATCACAGCTCACAGATCTGACAATGCGTGAAGAATACTTTCAAATTTTGGTTTTTTTTAAAAGAAATCAACAAAAAAAAATGCAGTGTGCCCATTTGCATCGAACTGCAAGTACACACATTTTAAATGACAATGCCAAACCTCTCAACAGGAATGAGTCAGCTAGGAACACAACACTAAGTATTTTTTTAATGACTTAAAGATGCTTAGAAGAACCTAAGCATCAGGTACCAACCACTCTCTTATCAGAGAAATAAAAGCATTTTAAAGACAGATCAGAACAGTTTGTGAGAGCTTCCTCACTACATCATACGTGTATGTAGACATTAGGACTGCGTGTATGCAGATATTAGGATTGCTGTGGTTTAAAGCACAGACAAAACCCCAGACACATACCAGTGACCACAAAACCTACTTGTATTAGCACACTGTAGAGTAAAATATTTTGTAAAGCTGAAGAATGACCTTGCTCAAAGATCTAATTCAGCTCCTTGTGCTACAGTAAGTCTCCTTCTCATGCCAGGAACTCAATAGTCTTTTGTTTCCTTTCCTCTCACTTGCTTTTTCTGTGTTACAGAAAATGGAAGTTATTACCCCGGGCTTTAAGTCAAAGGGCCAGCATTTTCACAGCTCATATAAAAACCAGATACAATCTAAACAAATCCACACAAACAACCAACTGCTTTAAAAGTCAACTTACTATCGTCTTCACATATGAATTTGGTCTCAGAGACTGGATAGTGCTGCCAGAATTGCCATCTATACATGAACGTGCTCCATACACCACAGTGATAGGAATGTTTGGATTCATCTGTGGAATCCGTTGCAGCATCGGCCTTTTCGCCCATCCATAAGGAATAGTCATGTTCTTGAATGCTGTTTCACCACTTAAGTAATTAAAAAGAGTAAAAACAATTACATTTCCATTGGACCTGTCGTTTCCCTAAATTGGAGTATTTGTGCCTTTTGGTAACACAAACCATGGCAGTACATGAGGCTGGGATTTTTTGCTATTAAGAAACACAAGTTTTCAAGGTTTGCATGTAATTTTCAACAGAAAGAGCCTATGTTTTCACAGTACTGAGTGATAACACTGAAAAGAATGAAATATCCTACTTTTAAAGTTTTTTAAGACATTCTTTAAAAATTAAACCATTGTAACAATCTTTTAAGATGAAAATTAGTGCTTGAATTATCTCACAATTAACACGTAAGTAGTTTAGAAGAAATACAGAATTAGGACAGCTTTTACATTTTTCAGTTTCTGGAATTCAGAAAAAGTGCAATGCTATTTTTTTCTTCAATTAATACAATAAACATTACAATTAAAAAAAACCAACCCAAGCATGCACACTGGTGCCATGGCCATCAGAGGGAGTAGCAGGCACTCAGTAAATGAAAGACTTCAAAATCCACACTGGAGCACTCATACTTACCTGGGTGACTGTACATTGCAGTGATAGATATATTCGGCCACAGTGTTATCATCAAACATTGATGAATATTTTCGCTTGAAATCTGGTCTTAAACGCTGAACAAGGCTTAATCCTGTTAAAGCAGAAAATGCTATTAAATGAAGAATTAGCAGAGACTTTTATCAGATTGCCTAGGTAGTTTCCTTAGAACCCCCCCAAACACAAGTTACTTTGAAACTTGTGGCTAAGTTTGATGACTTCTAAACCAACATTTTGCACCACCAGTTCTGTCTCTTAGGAATGAAACATAAATACTCTAACGGATTTTACGCTGCACCAGAAGAGGGGCAATTCAATCCCTGCTGAATACATATTGGGAATGTCTGAGAAGGGCCAGCGCGGTAACAGAAGAAACATACAAAAGGGATCGGCAAAAGGGCTAAGCAGAGTATCTTTTTGCTATCAGCTTAGTCTCACTTGATCCCAACACTTTCTCCTTGCTTTGATAGCACTGGGTGGGCCAAAAACATTCTGCCGTTCAGAGCCAGAACGCACTGTTGAAAGAGCTGGGCTGTTTTTCTTCCTTAGATATAGCTCTGTGCTCTCCTTTTACAGAACAGTCACCTCCTGAAGCTAGTTCATCTAACTAGTGTTTAGTTGAAAGAACAGAAGTCTATGCTGAAAAACAGGTGTAGAAGCCTTGACAGGTGTATAAGACACCTGTATAAAGTATGAGATTTAACGTAGGAATGCTATTGTCTCCATGCTCTCTGAACAGCCAAAGTAGAGAAACAGGTCCCTTCAGGTGCTAGTTCAGGCTTTCTAAAGCTAAGCTTCTATTGTGAATCACTTCTTTAGTGAAGAAGCCTCTTCTAGTTGGCCAGGCCAACCTTTGCCACTAGAGTGTAACCAAAGGCTACTTTAGGCTAAGAATATTATTCATCGCTGAAGAGATAGGCTCGCAGTTTACTGCTTGGGTTTACCAACTGAAAATGCTGTTGTTAATCTATGCAATTATGATGACGTCACTTTTTCCCCACCTGTCCCTGCCCAAAAGCTGGTACTATTTATGTGGACCTTGTCACAGTGATCTATGTTTTTCTAACCTTGAGATTAGACTATTGCAACACGCCCTTGAGTATGCTTTAAATGAGTTTGGAAAACTAACATAGTGCAAGAGAAAATAATTCCCTTTAGGAACAGCAATTTAAGTCCTGAAGTAATGAAGATTTTACAAACATTCTGCAATTTGTTGTTCTGCTTGTATTTGCTCTACAGAGAGTTCAATTGCTGGACTTTTTCTGTCTGTCATTTTTTTAAACACAAATGATACAACTGGCTTGGAATAAGAGTACCTGGAATAAAGAGATTAATTCTGTGTCTTCCCCTGCTAGCAGCACAGAGGCCACAGCATCCTCATTTCCAACAGGCAGAGGACTGAAAGTTCTCAAACTTAAGAATTCAATTTCTGTTTTGACAAGAAGTGTTCTGTCTGTGGGTTCAATCGTAAACCTGTTCTCCTTCCCTGGCAATTTACAGGGCAGAACGTAACAAGGAGTTAAGGAAACTTGGAACAAATTTATGAATGAAATGATGGTTCATTCTTGTAATGTTTACTGAAGACACTTCCAACTGCCTGGCTGATGTTTTTCTGCAGTGTGGATGGAAACGTTAAAAGAAAGAGTAACACTGAAGATGGCGAGTTCCACAAAAAGGGTGTTGATTACAGTGACATTACTGTTGCCCTGAGGAATTTTTAGCCATTCACCTCTAGGAATGAAATTCACAAATCCAACCTAAGCACTGAAACACCTATATTGTGAGTCTCCTCGGTGACTGTTGCACTTAAATGAAGGAAAGCATGCAAATCAACTGGAAACCACTCAAAGCAAAATACCTCTCTTGATGTCTTTCAGGATTAAGTATCTGCCTGTGGGTCTGATTAAATATCCATGTGATACCATCGTCATAGTCCAAAGGAGCTGGCTCATGTTTAAGTGCCTAACTCATACCTTTGAACAAGAGTAACTGGCTTTATAGTGAGGATCAGACAGCCACTCCTGCCCAGCAGCTTAGGTACATGTGCATGTTGAAGGAAACCCGGCCTCGGCCCAGTGCCTTCTTCAGACTGGGTTTGACGCCCACCTCACAGCACAGTGTTTAAACTCACCCTTCTCTAAGAACTACACTTCACCTGTCAAGAATTGCCCGTTAAGTTGATGATGGAAAACTATAACCTGTTGAGTGGGAAACAGATGGAAAAGTTTGAAATGCACTGCTCTCTACAGCAACCTGTAAGGGAGGCTAAGTTGGGGACACCTTGCCATGACATAGTCTCTTTCTGCAGCATGGCT
Source organism: Cuculus canorus (assembly GCF_017976375.1). Taxonomy (NCBI): domain Eukaryota; kingdom Metazoa; phylum Chordata; class Aves; order Cuculiformes; family Cuculidae; genus Cuculus; species Cuculus canorus. Next base: position 118,489,614 of record NC_071402.1, read on the forward strand.
TTGACTGCACTTCGCTGCTAAGGGAAGCAACTTCAGCTTTGAACTCTTCCACATGGATTCCTTCATGCATACATTTGTTATTGCACAAGAGGCATTAAATCAGTGCTTATGGCTCCATATGCCTCAGGTTGTTCTGTTAATCGAGTTAGCACTTGACATAAAAAATGTTTGTGCAAAACATGCTGCTTGTCTGAAGAGCTAATTTTGTCACACTCCCCAAAATGATCAAATAGATCAGCATATTAAAAATATATATATATTCTATAGAAAAAGATTTAGGAAACAGATGTGGTTTAAATGTAAACAAAGCCTAGAAATGTCACAAGTGAATCATAGAATGATAGAATAGTTTGAGTTGGAAGGGACCTTAAAGATTATCTAGTTCCAACCCCCCTGCCACTAGACTTATCTTCAGACTAAATAGTAAAAATGATGAAAAGGTCACTCAAGTTTAAGTTGTGAGAGGCCCAAAGGATACCTTTTTCCAAGCCCCTCTAGCAGATATTCCTGTAGAACTGAGTGTAATTGACAGATAACCTCTTTTCCCTCTAGAAGAAATATATATGATGAATTCAAGATTTGATCACACCCTTCTCCCCACTCTCCACATAAACAAAAACCATATTATTTTTGGTCATTCCTACCTAATTTTAGGGTATATAGAGTTCATCTAACATCTCATCAGTGCTGTTGAAGAAATGAAGAACTATGAAGGACAGACTGTCACTGTAATGTAAGACACAAATGAGACCCACAAAACAGAGTAATAACAAAATGGCTAATGGGAAGAACCCAGTTTCAATTTAACTTCTCTAAACTCAGGCCAAAGACAAATGAGTTTATGAGAGTCTGTCTTCTAATGTTTACCAAATTAGGTAATCCTGTTTGTCCAGGAAGGAAAACGAAATGGAATGTGACAGGAGGCAACAACAAAAAACCCTTTTCACATTCATGTCTCTTTGTCAGGCTTCCCTACAGATGTCCACACAGTCTGACTCACTATAACTGTATCCTACAATAACATAGAGTAGTTTACTATAAACTATCATACTAGTATTTCTAATAGAAAGAGCTTGCCCTCTTGTCCTAAAGAGTCCATCTTTCACCAACCCCTCCCACTTTCTCCTCCAGCTCTTTTCTCTGTGGGTGACATGGGCTTGCAACAAAGCTTATCTTAATGGGGCATCTGCCCCATGTTTATGTGCAACGAAAACAGAAACCATATTTAAAAACAGCTAAAACTCACCAAAGGGTCCTGCTATCCTCAGTCCAGCTAATGGATTAAATGGACTCAATATAGCTCCTAGCGCTTTGATCCAGATTGGAATTGGTCTTTCATGATCAGCATTGTCAGGCCTCTCTGGAAAACCCCATGGCTCCACTAAGATAAGATGTTTGACCCTGTTGGCAAAAAAGGTTCAGAGGTTTAGAGTACATGAACTTTTCTTTGACTGAGTATGACAGAAATGTGCTATCTGTGGACTATGCAACCTGTTTCAGTCATTTATATCATAGTGCCTTATCACCTAGTTTCTTATTCATCAATCGGTTTGCTTTCAATTGCTAATTAGAAAGAGAATAAATTGCAATTAATCACACATATGAACACCAGAAACTTGGAAGCTCATGTCACAAAGAGAAACACAGTATTCAATAGATACCCACTGTCACACACACTTGAGAAAAAAGGCCAGTCTTGTTCCTGTTTCTAAAAATAGCCTAGTCTATATGCTCAGTCAATACTATTTGAAGGAGCAGTATTCTCTCAATACTATTTGAGAGAAACAAAGATAACTGCAACTGTTTCACTTAAGTAAACTTGCTATGAGACTTTCCTTTCCAAGCCATCCCAAATCTCTGTTCTAAGAAGAGAGAGAAAATTTACCTGAAAAATCAAGTTACCAGAGTAAAATTTAAACTGAGAGAGGCAGAGCAAAATTAACAGATGTTTTCTAAAGTTACTGGTTTTAGGGCACGAAAGAAACATCAGGGAGACAGTTTATAAAATTATTACTCAAAAGAATCTCAGTAAAGAGAGTTCAACAGGAGTCTCTAGCACATGCAACTATCAATCACCTCATCCTGCAAGTCCCCTTCACGCAAAAAATCAATTTCTTCTTGGTAGACTGGAACCGTCCATTTCTGTTTAATTACATAAAAATACCTACTCTAAATGTCCTACATGTTGCCAATTCCTGAAAAAGTGACTCTTAACTAAAGCTTTGCATATTTAAGGTGATTTGCCATGCAAGTCTCATCATCTTTACTTTCTTCTTCACAACTTCCTTCTCTTTCAAAGATTAGCTATTTAACACAGAAAAATTCTTAGTGCCTAAAATGATGTCAGAAGTGATTCCAACGGCTATTTCTGGACTATAATCAGTTGGGAAACCAAAAATCTGTACTTGAAATAAGGAGTTGAAAAGGATTAAGCTCACAAAGATGCTTCTTGGCTGTCAGCTCAGCCGTGAGCGCATTTGCACACAGAGGCAAACACCAGCGGTAAGGGAGGACTGGGTAGCATTTAACTACACAAACCAAGAAGGAGAGATTAGAGGCTAAGAAGTGCGAGCAATGAGGAGCCGTTCAGGACAGCCACACATTCTGTGCACAAACTATGGCTTTCAACATAACACAGCAAACACATGAATAAAAATATAGTAAGCCTCTTTTCATGTTTCCTTTCTTAATACTTTCCTTCCTATTTGGCTTTTTGGTAATCAAGCCTAAAAGATAACCCAGGATAATGGGAAGTTGACCAAGAATCATTCCAAAAGTAGTACTCCTGAAGCTGCAGTATTTGAAAATCATGACCCAACACCACTTGGGAATATTCTAAATGGGAGTTTTTTGGATTCATAACCTCAGCTGTCCCATGAACAACTTCAGCACACTGTAGTAAATTAATGGATCATCTAAGCTTGGAGAAACAGATTTACTTTCCTAACAATGAGTATCCAGAAGCCCTTAAGCCTCTAACGCATTGTTAGATAATCTGGCTGAAAGCTGTGCTATATTTATCACTTGATTCAATGCTGTCTTAAGATCCTATCAGTCAATTTGCTAATTTGATGGTGTTAGTTTAATTTCAGGGAAACACTAATAAAGTGAGAGCACAAACTAAAATACCTCTAAATTAATTAACTCCAACTTAATCATAGTGAAGCACGAAAACATAAAGTGTCACTCTTGATACTAGTCAGCAGGGGGCAGTAATAATATCCCGCAAGGATGGGATATAGTGCCATTTACACATACTTCAGAAAAAGGAGTAAGAAACTTCTAAGTGATCCCTTTAAGAAACTACCTAAGTTAGCTACAAGTTGCTTTATGCCTCAAAAGATAAAAGGTTTATATCCCTACAGCAGAGGATTGCATTTCTTCACTGCAATTCTGGATTTAGACACGTCTACTTCCACACATCATTGCCAGCTGTTGTTTACTTGGAAAGAGAGAGGTAAAGTGTTCTAGGAAAAAAATATGTATGAATTTATTTCAAGATCTCCAAAAGAGAGAAAAAAAAATGTATATGGTATAAATTGATGTGAACATAAAAGAATAAAATATTTTGTGTAATACAGAATCTGCTATATGATGTGGAAAGCTAAACTTATATTCATAGTTTTTCACAGGGGTCCACTACGTGTATATAAAAAAAGCACTGTCCTTTTTTTGATATAGAATGACCTCAGCTGGTGGGAATCTAGCTCTCCAGGGACTATATAACCAGACTGTATAAAAAAAGAGATAAATTATTCTTAAGGGAAAAAATGGATCAGCCGTTGACCACAATGTTGTACAAAATCCTCTGATGAAGACAAATTACAAGACTGCGGCAGCCGAGCTGTTTTACAAAGAATATGAAGTGGCATACAGATAATATAAATTAAGAAGTCACTAAAATAATTTTTACATCGTGCTAGCACTAGGCCAACTGCTAGCATATAGGCATAAATTACCTACAGTAACTGTATTCAAAAGTTTCAGTGCTATCCATAATATTGGGAGGTCTAACAGAAACAGGCCTGTTTTCCCTTCACAAACCTGTCTTTGATCAGAGATGCTACTAAATATTCACCCATAAATATGATCTTTGCAATTTAACCTTATAATATGGCAAGGGGGGTACCGAATAAAACCAAAGAGGTACTGAAAAGTACACAGAAAAGCATGTTTGTCATATCTACTTATTTCTATTCACCTGGAAAGAAACCATACAATTAATACTTTGGGCTTAAAATTCAGTATCAAGTTTCTTTAAATCAGCACTGTCATTTACTTAAAAATTATCTATACAGCACCTGTTAAAATAAAATATCTGTAAAAATCACTAGTCAAATACAGAAAATTAATTCCTTCATTTTCACATACCTTGATGGGTATTTTAATGAGTAAGCAGCAGCCAGGAATCCACCTAGGTTGTGTCCAAGTAAAATCATTTTTTCTAACCCCACCTCCTTCCTCCATTCTTCTATGGATTCCACAAACTGGTTTTCTGCTTCCCGAGCATCAGTGTCAAAGTGTGGTCTACTGCTACGTCCAAATCCCAAGAGGTCGAAAGCATGAATGGTCCTGTTCTCACAGAGGTCTTCAAAATTGAGAGCCCACAGTCCAACACCTCCTCCAAACCCATGCAGAAGAACGAGTGGAGTTTTATGTGAAAGGTCCGGAGAGAAAGTCAGTGTCCATATTTTATTTCCTTTAGATATATACACATATCGTTTATTGTATGTGCTTGTAATACCTGAAGAAAGAGTGGGGAAAAAATGACGTTGCTAGACATGTCTGATAAAATATGAAGTACATTCTAAGGAAACAACTGTTTTAAATAGGAGCTCCCTCTCAAAGCAGAAAGCCTACAATCAAATATCTAAATAAGGGAAAAATGGAAATCTAATTCTGAACCTGTTTATTAAATCTCAGTCTAAAAGACATATTTTAAAACTTCTCTGATTCTATAAATTTAGTACAAATTTATAGAAAATCTACTTATATATATATATAAGAATCTTATTAAAAAACCAAAGACTTACATTTCAGCATTTTGTCCTCAGCCTCCTTAAGGTGTAGCAGTGATGTGGGACACCAGGCAGGAAGCCAACTGAATAACCATCCTAACCTACAACACCAATACAGAATAAGAAATTCTTGAACAAGACGGCATTTTTTTTCCCCCATCTGATGCTTTGAAGACATTTATTTTGCTCCTTTTCATAAAAAGACCCATGTATATTACATGTCGTGCGGGAGAGGAGTGCCTAGTGGGAGGGAGTTCACTTCCTCCCGACTTGTCATGATCAGGGGCGTTCTTCAAACAGTGCGATGTTTCTCCACTGTGTGTTCCTTATCAGAGTGTACCGATCTACCTCTGTCAGAGCAGGCTGCTTCTGAGAATCAGGAGACATCAGCCCTCAGCTGACCCCACAAACTGGCAGAATACATAATAGAATCACTGGGTTTCTAGCGTCCTCTCAAGTTCCCTTCCTTGGAAGCCTGCCTGCACACACGTTACCCGGCATGAACCTATTGCTAAAAATGCAATCCACCACATGCTCGCGAGCCTAATCTGAATGGATTCACACACTAGATAAAATCTGGAAGTGAAAAATAAGCAGGTTTATTCTAGCAAAGCAGAAACCTAGAGCCTTTGTTACCAACCCAGAAACAAAGTCCCAGAGGAAAACAAAACAGCGGAGAGAAACAAGCAGCGATTTCAATTCCCCCAACAGGAGCTGCTTTTCCAGCTGCCAGTTACTATCTTGGTAGCACCGGCTTGACCAGAGAGCAGGGAGAATGACTCAGCGAGCAGCACTGCCTCACAGTGCTTCAAAGGACACAGCAATGGGTGCAGCTCCTCCTGGCTGCTAATTTATCCCTTGTTTTTTAAGATGGAATCCTCTCTTTCGCCTGCTTGTGAAGTGTCCCAGGCCATAGGGTTTGAAGTGTGCTACTGCAGGACTCCAGTCGTCACAGGGATGAGGATAAGGTCATTAAATTCACAATCAACTTGATTTCTTGAGCACTTTTGTCTTACACTGAACTGATTTCCAGGTAGTTACAGTATTTTTGGGACTGAATACTGCGAGTAGTAGTTGTACAACAATAAAGTTAAAAGACTGTGACGTTACTATTGTCTTATTTTTCAGTGCACCTATAGGATTTATAATAAATTACAGATTGGGCCTCCCAGGTTCTTTATCTGAAGGACCTTCTCCCCACCTTCTTAAGGCTATTCCAGCTGCACACTACTTAAGTTTACGATACAACATGGAAGGTTCTCTGGCGAACCACAACGCAATCGCAAGCAGCACTGTTGAGATTCATAGAAACATACTAAGGGATATCAAGAAAAAAAAAGCAAACCCAAACCATGCTTGATCAAAATGGATTAATCACCCAGTCACCCATGCCCACTGCTATTCAGTATTATTTACTCCTCTGAGAAACACACTGAGGTCTGGCTGTGCTGTAAATCACCTTCCCAAACCACCAGACCCTTGGAATCATTACAATGGTGTATTGAAGGACTGGGAAGGGATGGCTGTAGGTCCTTCCAGGCCATGTCCTCATGCAATCTAGGAACTGAAGGAACTCAACATCTTACAGGAATGGGCATCCAAGTGTTTTACTTCGATATTAATCTACACATTTACTTAAAAGTAAGACTTTTAAGAGGTTAAAGCTGGCCCCAGCCAAAAGTAATTTAACCAGGAAATAACTGTGAAATCTGAGTTTAGCAATAACACAAATCGTGTCCAATGTTATGAATTACTCTGGTAAATCATTAAACCATAGCTATATCACCACCATTCTCAGCCAAACTTTCTGCTAGTTATATGCTCAACTAGGCATTTTCATTCATAACTCCTAGGTCAGAAGTGTAAAACCCAGCCACTATTTCCACCAAGCCAAAACTACATGAATCATAGAATGTTTGAATCGGAAGGGACCTTAAAGATCACGTAGTTCCAACCCCCATCTGAAAATCTTCTTCTTGGCAAAATCACTGATTTAGCACAGAAGCTTCTTTAAATAATTTCTCTTTTTTTTTAACAGAAACATATAGCTGCAACATGTCATGATGAAAACAGCACAGAAATATGACCACAATGACAAAAAAAAAAAAAAAAAAAAAAAAGAAATCTACAGTTCACAGTCCCAGAATTTCATTTCCCAGCCTTAGGGAGACACCTGGGTACTCAGGAAAAAATATTTAGGAAATTGTATCAGCATGAGAAAGCTGTAGTACAGATGTCTACTCCTTCTTTTGTTAGTTACCAGTACTGTTTATAAATACTGAGATTGTGATTCAGAAGAGACCTCACATACACATAGTTTAACAACAGAGTCAGAAAGCTGAAACACTTAAAATAAAAATGTTTGCAAGTCATTGTGTACTTCCTGAACTAAAACAGCAAACAAAGAAGGCTCCCTGTAAAAAAAAAAAAAGGGCTTACTTTCTAGAAAAGTTATTTTAGAAGAAAAAATATTTAGTTATCTATATTCAAGATTTAATCCTCTGTTTTTCCCTGCCTCCTTCCAAAAAATTACCATATAGCTAGGCATTTTGCATATGTGGAGAACAATAACCTATTTAGTCTATTTGAATTCTTTCTCTGATATCTTTGGAAGACTAGAGTGTGGCTGTGTCATTTCTTCTGCTCACCTGTTCTGAATATGTCTTCTAAATGAAAACAAGGTCAGCTGCTTACATGGCCTAATATTTTTATTTCTGATAATACAGCGATATAAGTTAAAAGAGATATGCGATGTCAAAAAAACAGACTTCTCAAGGTAGTGTGCTCACCAGCAATGGAGTTCATATAGGAAAGAAAACTAAAGAATTCAGTAGTAGTTTCACATTGTAAGTGAGCTACCCACAAGTAGAATGACAGAATCATCAGGTTGGAAAAGACCTTTGAGATCATTGAGACCAACCATACCCATCTGCCACTAAACCATATCCCTAAATACCTCATCTACTCAACTTTTGAACACTTGCAGGGATGATGACTCAACCACCTCCCTGGGCAGCCTGTGCCAGTGCTTGATGAACCTTTTGTTGAAAGATTTTTTTCCTAATGTCCAATCTGAACGTCCCCTGGTGCAGCTTGAGGCCATTCCCTCTTGTCCTATTGCCTGTGACTTGGGAGAAGAGACCAACACCCACCTCTCTGCAACCACCTTTCAGGTAGTTATAGAGAGCAATAATGTCTCCCCATAGCCTCCTCTTCTCCAGACTAAACAACTCCAGTTCCCTCAGCCGCTCCTCGTAAGACTTGTTCTCCAGCCCCTTTACCAGTTTTGTTGCCCTTTGGACACCCTCCAGAACCTCAATATCCTTCTTGTAGTAAGAAGTCCAGAACTGAACACAGTATTCAAGGTGCAGCCTCACCAATGCTGAGTACAGGGGCAGAATCACTTCCCTGGTCCTGATGGCCACAGTTTCTGATACAAGCCAAGATGTCATTGGCTTTCTTGACCACTTGGGCACACTGCTGGCTCATGTTCAGTCGGCTGTCAATCAACACCCTCAGGCCCTTCTCCTCCAGGCAGGTTTCAAGCCACTCTTCCCCAAGCCTGTAGCACTGCATAGGGTTGTTGTGTCCCAAGTGCAGGACTCTGCATTTGGCCTTGTTGAACCTCATACCGTTGGTCTCAGCCCATCATTCCAGCCCCTTCAGATGCCTTTGAAAAGCCTCCCTACCCTCCAGCAGATCAACACTTCCTCCCAGCTTAGAGTAATCTGCAAACTTGCCAAGGGTACATTCAATGCCTTCATCCATGTCATAAGAGGCAGACTCCACTCTGCTCTCATCACCCACAACTTCCCAGACACCATTTGCATCTTTCTTCTTACAGCAAGAAAAATCAACAGTGGAATCTTCTATTTTGAGGCATTTAGAAACCTATCTGGCTTAGCTGCTTGCTGTATCAAAAAGCATGAAAAAATCTGGCAACTGACAGCCCAAATTTCTATCATTTTTATACTGATTATACATATGGGTGTTACAGGTCAAATTACCAAGGCACCTAACTAGTGGAATTTAACCTGTATATTTGTTTGGGGCCATGCAGTAACATGAACCGACACGCACATCCATGCCAAATAAACAATAATTGCTAGGGCAGAGCATGCCATAAGATCATAGAATCATGAAGGCTGGGAAAGACCTCCAAGATTGTCCAGTTCAACCGTGAGCCCAGCACCACCATGGATGCTTCCTCACATCTCCTTATTGGAGTCAGTTACACAGCCACCTGAAAAAGTTTGGAGTCCCGGAGGCTGGTAAAATCAGAGGCCAGTGGGTGGGTGGCTGCTGACCTGCTGGGCATTCAAAGAAGTCATCCTCTCTGTCAACAAATCTCCACACTTCTTATAACATGTCTGGGGCAGGAGATCAGAAGGTAAGGGGAAGCCCCAGAAGACACCCACTGAACACCCTTAGATATGGAGAAAGTCAATGTGCTTACTGTGAGGCTAGAAGATTAGTGAGGCTATCAGTAGCCTATGCTGACAACCAAACACAGTAAAATATAATGAAAACAAAAGGGACACATAGGCACTGTCATATCACAAAGTGGAGCTGCAACCACCATGTGCATGGACCAAACCACCAGCCAGGACCTAACATGTTGGCTGGATGAAGCAAGCATCCTCTTTCCTTGGGTCCAAGCATAAAAAAAAAATTAAATAGATGATTAAGTAAAATAAGTATTTAAAAATAAATAATGACTACTATTTTTAGACATCTAAGAAGTAAAGAATATTGTGCAAAGCATAACTAAGGCTAATACTGCTTTTCCTTAGATGCCTGAATGTTAATTTGAGCTCAGAACTTGCTGTCACAGCGCAGCTTAAATTGCTCAAGGGTGACTTTCAAAAGATCTGAGAATCAAATAGCGGCAGACACATAGTGAACCTGACCCACCCATCCACCTCCACTAATTAGGTCAAATTGAATGAAGAAGCTGGCAAATAGGTACCTCAGCTACTGCTGTTCTGCCAGCCTGATTAATCCTATTTAGCTCAGAGAGAATTCATTACATGCAAGACAACTGATGGATCTGTGGCCAGTTACAAACTTGATATACTCCACAAAAAGCTCTTGAAAACATCATTTGTAATGCTGAGGTGCACTCAAACAGCTGAATTTATGGCTTGTATTGGGGATTTAAAGAATGATGCTCTACTATAAAAAGATGCTTAATGAATGTTCAGCAGAAGTTGCTTATACCTCTATTTAGGAGACATAAATGTACAGACATGTAGCTCACTCTCTCACTTTTCAAACTTACAACTTACTTACATTAGAGTTATATGAATGCATGGCTTACAAGTACTAAGCTCAAAATCATCCAATGGAGGTGATTTTCCCATGTACACCACCATTCTGGAGCTAGCTGTAACCACCTCTGCAAAGCCTGTGTAGCCGAAAAGCAGGATAAAAACCTGTAAGCAACAGAATCACAGTAAATGAAAGCAACACCACTCACCACATGATGATTTGTCAAAACTTGCTGACCCACCAAGACAGGAAAAGCAGAAATCTTTCTACAATACTGAATATAAAAATCAGCTTTTCACTAAGAATTTTGATGCCAGTAAGGTAACCAAAACTCTCAATATAGACCAAGAAACGGATGCTTTAACGTGCATCAGTGACAGAAGTGTGGACAGTAAACTTTCCTGTCATGAAGACTACTTGGGCTTAAAAATTATATCAACAGGGAAGCCAGAGCTCAGGGAATATGACAATTGCACAATAACTCACAAGCAAAGATTACAGGAATGTAACTGAATGCACAAGCAACAAGAGTTGTTGCCTGGTTTTGTCTTGCTTCCAGCAAATGAAGGTATTTCATATTTTTAATTTAATTAGTGAAAAGCATGTTGTAAACTACCAAGGTTTTAGTGAGGGAACAAGCTCAAAAGCTTTAAAGCTGAAACAGAGTGAACTCATTGTTAAACCATTTCAAGCTTTACCCTTTACCCTTAAATCTTACTAGAATCAAGCTGATCATTCAAAAACCTTACCCTTTCCTCTCCTGACTCTCAGAACTAATTCCAGCTATTTATAAAGAAGGAAATAAACTCAAATGAATGCAAAGAATTTGTTGTACTCTTTCTGCTCAGCACCGAGAGGAATGGCATTGTGATTTTCAGGGCCATGTAGCCAGTGTGGCGGTTATGAACACCCAGCAATCTGAGCTAGCCCCAAATTAAGAGAACCTTGCTCCATAGGAAAAAAACAAGGGCAAGTTAATGGAATAACAGCTCAGACTCTCCCACCCTGTTTCCACGGATTTTTGAAGTACTGTGCTAGCAAAGGAATTAATAAATGTTGAAATCTTAACATGATAAGCATCATAAGGTTTACTCTTCTAAAGTCTCACGTAACCTCGTCACATAAAAGCACTTCAGCATTGTACTTCAATGAAACTAGTCATATATTTAAGTGTTCTGGTGAATTGAGGTTCATGCGCTCAGCATTTTACCACAACAAACCTTAAATACTTAAATATCATCATTGATCCATAAGCAACACTCAAAACAGATCAAGAATTAAAAGAATGGAGCAACTCCCTGCCGGCAAAAGCAACTCGCTCAGCCCTTTCAATTGTTACAAAAATATTAAGAGTGGGTAAAACAGGAGGAGTGAAAAGGAGTATCAGGTATTCATAACAGGGCAAGAGATCAACATACAAAATTCAGGGCCAAGTGCCAATTTTAAGAGTAAAACCATTTTACTACAATGCTCTAAGAACACTCTACAGTTAACATAGGACTTTGTATGGATGGATACTTAAGTGAAACAACTAGAGGTACCCTTCTCACTATATTTTCTTTTTTTTTTTTTTTTTTTAAGAGAAACAGTAGAAATCTCTGTTTACTGAATGTTTTCTGCACTTTTATCAGCATCAGCAGTAGTCTACACAAAGCCTAAGAGGTAAATAGGTGGTGGTTTCTTCCACGTTACCACCACCAAGTTTCCAAAGCAAATACTATTTTTGGTAACTAAATTTCAAGCTTACAGTAATAACCTGAAACAATACAAAGCAAAAGAAACACTCAAGGATGACACAATCAAACAGGACTATGTGTGTCAAAATGTTAGAGAAAGATAGTTGTTTTACATCTGCCTAACTTATGTCCAAGACAGAGTTAAGCTATAATAAACTTTTCCTTTCAGATTTCATTAATTTAACAGCCTGCAACACCAGAATACTGAGTGCTGTTTACATGACTGATTAAGGCAAGAAGAAATGCTTCTTTACCAGCAACACTTTCTTTACAAAAAAGGTACTATTTAAGTAAAGAAAAATATTTTTCTTTTCAGCATTCACAACACCCAAGTTCCATTTTGGTCTCTATTTAGTCCCCGGAGAATTTCTCTTGAATGTATCTTGTTTAACAAATCACTGGCGAAAAAAATTACTTTGGAGAAAAATGCAATAAACCTATTCAAAACCAGTGTGTGAAAGAACAAGAGAATACGTTTCTAAATCTCCAGTAAACTGAAAAGTAAACTTGAGGACATACCCAAGCTGCAAGTATCTTCAACTCAAGAAAGTTTTAAAATTGCTATATGCTGGCACTGCGTATCTCTGAATCAAATTTGATAATATTTTTCTGTTTGGTAACACAACATTAGATGACTAACAGTGATAAGAAATTTAAAATGCCTAAGGTAGTACCTCTGGAATTAGATGTCACTTAATCATTGGAGATTCAATTTTATGAACATGTACTAGGTCTCCTGTGTGGTTTCAGACAAACCAGCAGTCTCTTTAGCATTTCAACAACAGCAACAGTTTAAAATCCAAGAAAATGCAACAGTCAAGCTTGGTACGAGTTTAAATCAGAAATCTTGATATCAGAGGGAAAGCTAAGGTGGAGACAGTTTTAATATAAATAAGTAAATAAAACAAATTCTTACAGACCAAGATAAATTCTCCTTCTGTTCAAAGAACAGAAGACTATAATAGTGAGATTTTATTAATTATAAAATGAAGTAAAAACTATAAAGCAAAGCCTATTAAATTGAAAATGCCAGAATGCATTACTGATTAGCATGAAAGAGGACTGAAATTTCCTAATTAAATTTGGAAAGTTTAGGGAATTAGAAAAATATCTCCATCATGTGAAAGCAGCATGCTCTGCATAAAACTGAGAACAAGAGGCGGCAAATAAATACATATTAGACTTAAACCCATGACAGAGTAATTGACTGCAGTAATATTCAGTGTTACTTTTAAGTCAGGAAGAGTCAAGTTTTAAAATGAGAAAGATAAAACACACAGAGAAGTCGGTGTGTTAGCCCCACTCTGAGAAGCACCCCATTCTGCGTTTTCATCCCTGCTGGTGTCAGTATGTGGTAAACCGGGGGATGTAATACCTGAATCTCAGGCCATCCTCACTGCCAGAAGATCGGATCAGATCTAAAAGCTTACTACTCCCTCCACCTTGTCAATTCAATCGTTCTGTGGCTCCTCTCTCTATTAGATCTGTGAAATTATTTAGCTTTAAAAGAAACTATGCTCTAAACCAGATAATTACAGAGCTACAGAGCAACCAAACAGCTGGACCAACAGACCTATGGGCTAACAAGGTGAACCAGTGAGGCAAGGTGGATGGCAAGCTTTGAAGTCAGAGCTGACACTGATGGACAGTAACATACAATCGTGACCTCGGTCAGTCTGGATTTAACTGAGTAGGGATGTCTCAGGAACCAGGCTTAGGATACGGTTTCATGAGAACTTTAAGAGCATTAAAAAATTTTAGGCGTCCTTGTTGTCCCTCATTCCTGTTCCCGAAGTGCAGCATGTTCTTTAGCACTTCAGTTTTCTGAGAGTAATGAACACAGTCAGAAGCATTCAAGCACACACTATCCATCTACAGTAACTGTTTCTACAAAGGGTGTATCCGGTGGCAGAGCTTCTGCATGGACAGTAAAAGTCAGATGGAGCAAACACAACCCCAATTCAAACATGGTATTCCTAGGACAAAAATTAGGCTCTGGCAGTTGCAGACAAACACCAAAGAAAAATACTCCACGTTCCACTTCATAATCATTGCATGAAAAGATCAAAAATGTTATAATCCTCAGGGAAAGACCTTGAGGAACATACCAGAGAGACAAGACACAGAAGCAGGGAGTAGGCATGTGGTATGGGAAGAAAAGACCTCAGTCCTTTAGCAAATGTCTGGTTACCATTTTCATGCAGTGACAAAAAAAATGTATGAAACAGGATGTGAACAGGTTAAAAAGGAAACAATATTTTTCCCTCAGATGACATTATACCCCTGCCTATAAAGTTCTGTTTAGATGAGCTTGGAGCCAAGATGCAATTAGATATTGTGAAACTCTTGGATATTTCATTAACACTAAAATAGAATGTTTTGAAAATATTTCTAGGAAATGCAATGTACATCAGCCCCATTCCAACAAAAAGCCTGTGATAGGTTATTTCAGAATATTGCTACATTAGGTCAGAGGTAAAAACAATGCATTCCTCATACTTACTGCATCTTGGAACTCTGTATTCAGAACATTCAACATCAGAATTAATGTAAAAATTCACAAGCAAATTTAATTACTGTCTCTGTTTATATTACTATCACATAAAAATTAACCTGAGAATGCAAATAATGAATGTGAATCCACAACCAATGAGCATTTTCTGGCTATTTTAGTTTAACTGAATTAATTTACAAACTAAGTTTGTTAGTTAAATTCGCTTGGGCAACCTGAGCATTCAGGCATTTTCCTCCCTCCTATACTGAACCTCAGCCATACGCATGCCCTACTATATACCTTACACCACTGTGGCTCGCTCCTCACTGCCTTCTCTGTCTCCCAGTACAGCCTTCCTTTTTTTTATCCCTATGTATCCTTTTTATGTTTATTGTCATTTCTTCCATCCCCTTTCTAGTGATATCCAAAGGTGTTAATTTCAGGGCATGTGCTTTTCAGTACAACATGAACGATGTTTACCCATGGAGGCCACCCAAGCCTGCAACCTGCAATGCTCATACTGCTTAAAAGTAACTGTGGAATCAAACTGTGGTTTGGGTTGGAAGGGACCTTCAAAGATCACCCAGTTCCAACATCCCTGCCATGGCCAGGGACACCTTCCGCTGGATCAGGTTGCTCAAAGCCTCATTCAACCTGGCCTTGAACGTCTTTAGAGATGGGACAGCCACAACTTCCCTGGGCAGCCTGTTCCAGTGCCTCACCACCCTCAGAGTAAAAAATTTCCTCCTAGTATCTCATCTAAATCTCCCCTCTTTCAGCTTAAACCCACTACCCCTTGTCCCATGACTGCACCTCCTGATAAAGAGACCCTCCCCAGCCTTCCTACAGGCACCCTTTAAGTACTGGAAGGCTGCTATAAGGTCTCCCTGGAGCCTTCTTTAGGTTAAACAAACCAAACTTTCTCAGCCTGTTCTCACAGGAGAGATGTTCCAGCCCTCTGATCACCTTCCTGGCCCTCCTCCGGACTCACTCTAACAGATCCATGTCCTTCCTGTGCTGAGGACTCCAGAACTGAATGCAGTACTCCAGGTGAGGTCTCAGGAGAGCAGAACAGAGGGGGAGAATCACCTCCCTTGACCTGCTGTTTGCACTTCTTTTGATGCAGCCCAGGATACGGTTGGCTTGCTGGCAAGCGCACTAATGGGTCATGTTGAGTTTCTCATCCACCAGCACGCCCAAGTCCTTGTTTTCAGGGCTTCTCTCAATCCATTCTCCACCCAGATTGTTTTTGTGCTTGGGATTGTCCCAATCCAGATTAGCACCCAACGCAAGAAACCATGAAGCATGTGTACAATAATGAAGAAACCACACATGTGGCCATACAGCTATTAATGATTCCTATTACTGTTCACTGCTATGTAGGTTCCAAATATACAAACAAGGGCAGTGTCCTACCGTCCTTCAAAACATCACCACCTCTTCTCCACAGTCACAAATACACTACACGGTGAAGAATTAAATAATTCTACTGAACTTTCACAAACACTGTTCCTCCCGAACTTAAAACACACACTCTAACATACAGGTATTGTCCCTTAAAAACTTTACAATCCATCACCTGCTAACAGTAACCAGTTAAGCAAGACCTCAGTATTTCCCTCCATCTCTACTAACGACTCGCTATTTTATATTTTGATTTAGAAGCTAACATCAAACACAATCTTCAGAAAAAAATGTATGAGCAACTACAGACCAGGTAGAAGAAATGCAGAGACAAAGAAGCAGATGCAGAGGAGAAGAAAGGGGGGAGCTGCACAGTCCCACCAAAACTACTCAGCCTTGTGACAGAGATCACGTGTGTAACACACAGGTTAGGTACCCCTGCGGACCTGCAACCCTCTTCCTCCTCTACATCAACCTCACATCTGATAGAACTTGGTGGGGCCACAGCCATTATGCATTTTTTACAAACAACACATTGCATATTCCATTAAGAACTTGTGAAGAAAAGCAAAATTAAAATAAAGAAAATTAAAATTTCCTCCCGGTGCCCTTCAGATGTTACAGAACTTCCCACTACTTTCATTTTACTCATCCACCTACTGATGTACTCCTGCTGCCCTTCATATAGTGTATAACCGCAACCTTGCGTAAATCTTATTTATCAGCCTCTTCATACCTACCATGACAGAAGCCTGCAGTTCAGACTGTCCCCGAGTTCCATCAAAGAGGACAACAAAATACACGTCACAGGCACCTCTCATAAATCTGCACCACTGCCAACCCATACTCCACCTCATCTATCTTTTGTTCATACCCTGTAGTGTATTATACCGAATTTAGATCACAACTTAAACAGGAGATGGATGTTTCCACTTTTCCATAAGAAGCCATGTAAGAGCACAGTCAAAAGACTATCTGAAGCACCTGATTATTTCCCTCAGCCCCAAACACGCCATACACAAACCCCACTCATGCTCGAATGTGAATACACACTGGAGATCGGTTGTTTCACTGTAGATAATTAGAATAACTTCTTCATTGTGTTCCTTTATCATAGCCATCTACAGTGATTAACAGTTACCTAGGTCAAATTTCGAGAACAAATATTCAATGTTTTGGGCTCCATAGCCTCATCTCTACTTCTTGAAAACCTAAGAAGCGCACAATCCTTTTAATAACAGACTGTTTTGTGTACATGCCTACACTAGAAATGCTTCAAATGTCAAGGAAGCATAAGTAGTCTTAAAAATAGGTAAGAATTTACATGGGTCTAAAAAGCCCAAACACCCCCTTATGGAAAGGTTAACAACATAACCAATAAGCCTTTAGTGTCAGTCTGAAACTTACTAAATGTAATCAAGGGAACAAAACAATCTACAATACCCTGCTAGCGCTACCCTACCCAATTTCAGTTTTTTCCTCATTACAATACCCTTCTCTTCCTCGCTTCAGTATGAGTGGACTTTCTCAACGGTAACAGGCACTCTTGCATCTTCTGTTACAGAACACATTTTTCCATGCCTGTGTTTTCCCCTCTTTTCTGTAGTCTCCTATGATCGTGAGTTTTGTATTACAACTCATTCAAAGCACCTTCCTCCCCTGCCATTCCTCACCATGTTTTTTTGGTGTCGCTTAAAATCATCCTCTTCTACCCTCTTAACCTTATTCCAGACTGACCTCATTCCCTTACACAGCTTCACTGACTCACAAATCTCTCTTCTCCACTGACCTCTCTTCTGCTGTTCAGCTTCTCATCTGGATCTTTCAGAGCCAATGCAAATACAGACACTCGCCTTTCCTCCCATTTCCTCTTCTCTCTGGCTGTCAATACAAATCATGCACAAAACCCTATCCTGAAAGAATATCAGAGTTGCAAGTGAATACTCAAAAGTTATGAAACATGAGAATCAAAGTCTCCTCAATAAGCAATCTTAAAACCCCACTATAACCAGAGGGAAAAGAAAAGATGTTTTAATAACTTATCAGTTGGGAAAGTTGTTCAGATTCTCCCATAAAAGTTCAGAAAAGTCAGGGCTCCTCCTGGCACTGACATTGTCCCCTTCAGAGAGGCAGATCTCAAACTGGTCTAGCAGGCTCTAAAAATGCTTAACATACTCATATGCACGCAACACCGGCTAAAGTTTGTCTTCCGCAGCGACCCATAGTCACCAACACTACTCCAACAACACAGCTACACCCTAATTTCCACTGGGGCTACAACCCCCTTCACTCACAGGCAGCCTAATCCTACTTTGACAGCTTTTGTAGTGGAGTCTTTGCTTGATGCGTGGAAAGGTTCCACTTGACCAACACAATTAGTAGCAGACTTTCTAATGTCACCTCTTTAACCTGCCTTACCCCCTGCCAGTAACATTCTAAATGTAAATTTAAAGCTACTACATAATTGCTATCTTCCTATCTCTGCCTCTCCTACGTTTCTTTAAAGACTTCAGCCAGACGGCTGATAAATCTAGTCAGATTTTCTTCCTAATGGGGAATTTCTGTCATAGCAGATGACTTAGCAAGGTAGTCACTGAAGAAGGGGGATCTTCTATGGGAAGTGTGGAAACCTTCATGCCAGACACTGGAAGTCTGGTGACTGTATCTGTAAAAATGTATGTCCATCTACTGCATACACAGAGCATGACACACATAGCATGCGCTCACCTGCATGTCCAGCAGTGGCAATGGAAACCACACTCTTGAATGCCTCTGCCAAAGTTGGCAAACAGCTTTTCCACAGGCCACTGGGAAGGAACAACTGAGAAGATGCCGTACTGCTCAAACACAGGCGGAGACCTTCCACAGCTCACTGGAGCATGTTGGTGTGGCCTCACTTCCTATTGTCTAACATTAGAACAGGGTTCCAAAAGAGTGGAGGATAAAATCTCTCTGTCTAGATGTGTCCAGTCTGTGGCATTCAAACCTCTAGATGATGTCTCCTAAGGCAGTCTACCTTAGGAACTATAAAGAACTAAAAAGAACTAACACTGAAAACTCACAAACATATTTGTGAATTATAAATTAAATGTATAAGATGCGCTAATTTTACCTGGTTAGTTTATAAATGGTGAAAGAAAGTTCAGGGGCCTCACTGCCACCTCATGAACAGATCCTGACCAAAGCTGCAGTTCTTTGGTGACTCCTTGTCAGCAACTCTGTCATCTGATTTCCTGCTAAGCTAAGGGAGCTCGAAAAGTGGTAGGTATATGTATAAAGCTAAAAGTACCCTTCAAATAGCTAAGTACCTCATGTATAAACACAGAGAACCAGTGTGAAATAGGAGAAGTAAATGAAAAAAAATAACAAATAGAAAACTCTTTCTCTGAATCTCTATCCTAAGTCGGAGTCAAAGAATATCCATAAGCAAGGGAACCCAAAGGGCAGTCAAAACCAGGTGAAAAGAGCTGAACAGCTCATCAACTTCTATATCCTCACTACATTTATTTTTTTTTTTAACCTTGTTGCATAATGTTTGCCTACAGCTGCCACCTGGAAAAGCTGAATATTACTGTTCTATCTCTTACAGCATTTCATCAAGCCTCTCATTGGAGCATTTAGATGAGAGTCTTCCTTGTCCAGGGAAAGGTCCACAACCACACTGCCACGACCATCTTTTTTCTGCCAATGAAACAAGAAGATAACCTCTATTGCATCTTGCCATCTTTCCCTCTCTCTCTGTGTTGGAGGAGAAGAGAGATCTTCCTCATCATCATAGATTCTCCCTTCACAAATTCATACAAGGGCAGGAAAACTGAAACCATCCTACAAATGCTCAAATCCCTGGTCATACCTATACTTTCAGATGAGCACACAAATGTAACGAAACAGGCAGTGAGCACCAAATCTATGACTGACAAACCACCACCAGTGAAAAAGACAAACTAAGAAAAGAGGAAGGAAATGTCCCTTAACCCTTTCTTACCTGGCTTACCACACTGCGCTTATGTCTTACTTGCTCTTTAAAACTGCAAATTGTAGGTCCCAGACCTCCCGACCATCATGTGTGCTCAGGGAACGGCCTTATAAATAGTTTTCTTTCGCAAAGAAATGTAAGCAGGACCCTGCTTTCAGCAGCCTACCCACTCAGATTGCTTTAAAAACCGAGATGAAGAGCCGAGCAAAAAAAACCAAGCAGACATAGGCTCTATTAAGCCTAATGAACTATTCCTCTTTTATTAATGAAACAGTTCATTTCACAATTATAAAAAGAATTCTGTCGCACAAACAAGCTTGAAGAATACAAAAATAGTTGATTACTGGTGTTGCAGTGCATGCTTTTACCTGTTACTTCAAGCCATTATTTTGTGAGACTTGCAAGCATAGTTTGCTCTAGCCTCATAAACAAATATCCCTTAGAATTTGTTTTAAATAAGGTGACTCCACTTATCTCAGCAGGGGGGAAAGCCAGCATTCTGCGTTTTGGGATTTTCTTCCCATACACACGCACATACATTTAGTAGCTGCTGTTACTAGTTGTATTACAAGCTATAAGCAGTCCTGCTGAATCCAGAGTGAGCATAAGTGAACTGAATTCTGGCAAAAGGCTTATGCTAGGCTGTCTGCCTCACAGGCAGAAGTCTGCATCTAAAACTTAGGCAGAGAAGGTCCAAAGCTGTGAAGAGGTTTGGAAATCATTAGCAGGTGACACGTTAACCAAGCAAATGTTTCCACGATGAATACTAAAACATTTGTTTAGTTAATCTTCTCATTCAAAGTTAGGACAATGTCATGAGTACCATTCAGCTGCTATCTTCTATAAAGTAACTGAGCCAGTGCTATTCCTTTTCGGCCACACTTTACACGGTTACCAGACTGCAATAAGCTGAGTGTGTTGCATAACAAGTTGAGTCACACTATTTTTTTCAAAACAGATAAAGTAAACGTCATATTTATTGCTCATATACACCTGCCACTAACAAGTTAATCTAGAGTTTGGATGGTATATTGTAACTCTTCCCCTCACTGCCATGGAGTTTTAAATCAAAAAATATTCAACATAATTCACTTGTTCACAAATTTCCTCTGGGTACTGAGCTTTGCTCAGCTTCAAAAGATGAAGAAATGCTAATTTTGACTATTGTTAGAAACAGACCAATAAAAGCACTAACAACTCGGACCAATAAAATATATCAAAGCTAATGTGCTTTCCAAATTCATGGAAAAGAAGGATGAGATTTTGGTTTTAGAAGTCTTTAGTGAACTGGAGGGCTTACTCTGAAAGACCTCACATCAAATGGCCTGAGTGTTCAGAAGGGGGGCCTGACAACATCTGAAAAACAATACCCTTTAAAAGCAATCTAGCCCAGTAAATCATGAGAAACTTGTCATAATCCTTTGGAATATTCAGCCTATGATGCCTAACCCTATGTCCAGCTCATTGAGTGTTACGACCCTGCAATCCTGACAGGCTACTGAAGTCAAGGGCCCCTGGCACCCGCTCAGCAGCACTCAGCACTCGATGTGATCAAACCAGACAGCTAATACAGTTCAAGCTAATGCGCTGAATGAACACACAAACAAAACAGGTTGAGACAGAGCTATTTTAAGACTATGACTTGGAAAACCCACAAACCATCAACCAGAGGCTTTACAAATGATGTGTATTTCATGAATGTGAACAGGTCAGAACACGGAACTAAGAAGGGGACTGTAGTTTAAAATGGGTGATGCTGCTGAGGGTGGGGTGAGGGGAAGTTTATTTTGCAAAGCAATATAGAGTTTGAGCAAAGGAGAAGAGCAGAGTTACCAGTAGACAAACCTGCACAGTGCTTTGAGAGAGAAGCCTTTTAAGTTTATATTTGAAAAAAGAATGCTATGTATATATGGTGATAAAGGCATAATAGGGAGTTTGAAAAAGACGGATAGTCCACTTCTAGTCAGACTGAGCTGGCAGAGAAGCAAAATACGTAAGATGAAATATCAAAACCAGAAGTTGGAAAAAGGACTAGAAAGAGAACAAGACTGAGAATGCAGGTAGCTTTGAAAGACAACAGCACAGACACACAGCATGACAACATGCCAATAGTAACGACCTTGATAGGAAGTCATGAATGCACAGCACGACTTCCATGAGAGTAGCTAAAGAATTTTAAGTGGAATTTCTCAAAATAATACGTGACTTATAAAAATATGAGAGAAGGGAGATGGAGAAGAAAAGGCAATAAATGAGTTTTTGAGAGCCAGGCAATCAGCAATGAGGTATAGCACCAAATACTTAAAGGATGGAGAAAAAATTAGTGCAAACAGTGCATACAAAATACATTTACACATCTGACAGAGGGCATAAAGCACATGTATGACTACAGCACAGCTAGTATTTTTTTTACTAGAAACATAAAGTGTGATGGAACAAGGAGGAAGATAAGTGACCAGCAGACATATTAACCACGTGTGGTAAACAGACTCAGAGAAAGCATGACTGTATTATTCAACAGTGGTACAAAGAAGAGCAGAAAATATATTTGTCGGCAATGGAAGGGTATAAGAACAGGTCTGTGCTGGAAGCGGAAGTGTACAATGAGAAACAAAACATACACTGAAAGACAAAGTATGAGAAGGCATACACAAGTAGAATATCTGACCAGAAGAAAAGCAGATCACTGATTAACAACTTGATTATTATGGAACCATTTGAATGTACACTGACAAAAGATATAGTATGGAACTATGTGCTTTCATGCAGAAGAGCGATTAATAGATATAATGAAGTCATATATCGATGGCACGAGCAAACAGTTACAAACAAGTATTGGGAATATATGTCAAGAATGGGCAGGATGGTTTATACCAGAGGAGTTATTTTGGTAGACATGAATGCCCTGGGATGGTGAGAAGAAAGGAAGGTTAGCAGAGATAGCTGGAGATGGGGTATGCATACAGCACTACTAAACCGCAGTCAGAGCAACCAGTTGTTAGGGCAGCAGCATATATGTCTGTAATTTAAAGATAGAGGTAGGACAGGGGAGCGTATCAAGCATTACACAGAAGGATGATGATACGGTGGCAGAGAGGCTGGCAAGCCTTACTGTCTGCTTTACACATAAGCGAACATAAGGAATGAGAAGATGAGCTAGGTGCATGTACAGGTACAGCCGCACACGCAGGGCCGCGCCTACCGGACTCTGCCGTGCACAAGGCAGCAGTAACAGCGCGCACTCACGCCAAAGCGAAGCGGACAGGGTGTGTGCGTGCCCACACGGGCAGCTGAGCAGCTGCGGCAGGAACCACGGAGCCCGCAGGGGAGGCGAAGCAGCTGGGACACGGCGCCTGCCCGGAGCCGGTGCCAAAACCCTCCGGGAGCGAGCCCGTGCCAGGAGGGATCTAAACTCGCTCCCGCAACGGCGGAGCAGCCAAACAGGGCAGGCGGCGTGCCCGGCCGCAGCGACAGCGCCCGGGAGGCGACACGGGCGCTACGGGGAGGGCGCAACTCCCTGCGCTGCGCAGCCGGGACCCGCGGGAGCCACTCCGGCCTCGACCCCTGCCCTCCCAGCAGCCCCGGGCGAACCCTGCCTGGTGCAGAGGGAGGAGATGTGCGAGCCCTGCCTGGTGCAGAGGGAGAGGATGTGCGAGCCCTGCCTGGTGCAGAGGGAGAGGATGTGCGAGCCCTGCCTGGTGCAGAGGGAGAGGATGTGCGAGCCCTGCCTGGTGCAGAGGGAGGGGATGCGCGAGCCCTGCCTGGTTTGGGAAGGGATGTGCCAGCCCTGCCTGATGCAGAGGGAGGGGATGTGCGAGCCCTGCCCGCAGGAGGAGAGGATACGCGAGCCCTGCCTGATGTGGACGCAGAGGATGTGCGAGCCCTCCCTGATGGGGCGGGAGGGGATATGCGAGCCCTGCCTGATCCAGCGGAGGGGATGTGCGAACCCAGCCTGATGCAGCGGGAAAGGACATGAGGGGATGTGCGAGCCCTCTCCGGTGCAGGAGGGGATGTGCGAGCCCTCCCTGGTGCGGGAGGGACGGGAGGGGATGTGCGAGCCACCCCTAGCGCGGGACGGACGGGATGTGCGCGCCCTGCCCGCAGCGGCGGGAGGCGCCGCTCCTTCCCCTCCCCTCCCGCAGCGCCGCACTGGCCGCGCCGCCCGGTCGCGCTCCCCGCCCCCGGGACACCCGCGGCGGGGACACGGGCCGCGTCGGCCCCGTCGCACTCACCCTTCGCTGGCAGCCTCCTCCTCGGCCATGGCGGGGGCGGCGCGGCGGCCGGGCGGCGGCAGGGCGGGCGGCAGCGCAGACGGGGATAGCGCGACAGCGGCGGCCCCGGCCATGGCCGGCTCCTCCTCCGCCCCGCCCGCCGCTGCCGTCATCCCGGGGCGGCCGCAGCGACCACGGCGCCGCCTAGCGACGGGGAAAGGGGCCGCCCGGGGCGATCCCCTGCCGGAGCGGAGCGGGGCAGCACCGCGGGAGCGCGGGCAGCAGCTCGGGGGGTGGAACGGGGACAGAGGAGGCTGCAAGGAGGGCTGGAGCACCTCAGCCTGGAGGACAGGCTGAGAGAGTTGGGGTTGTGCAGCCTGGAGAAGGCTCAGAGGAGACCTTATAGTAACCTTCCAGTACCTGAAGGGGCGACGGGAAAGCTGGGGAGGCACTGCTTACAAGGGCGTGGACTGAAAATACGAGGGAAACCGGCTTTAAATTGGAAGAGGGGAAACACAGATCAGACATCAGGAAGAAATTCTTCACAATGAAGGTGGTGAGGCACTAACACAGGTTGCCCAGGAAAGTTGTGGCTATTTAGTTCTGGAATCCTCAACATAAGAAGGATGTGGAGCTGTTGGAATGGGTCCAGAGGAGGACTACAAGGATCATCAGAGGGCTGGAGCACCTCCCATAGGAGGACAGGCTGAGAGAGTTGGGGTTGTGCAGACTGGAGAAGAGAAGGCTCTGAGGAGATCTTATAGTGACCTTCCAGTACCTGAAACTGGAAGGCTACAGGAAAGCTGGAGAGGGACTGTTTACAAAGGCTTGTGGTGATAGGATGAGGGGCAATGGGAATAAACTAGAGAGGGGCAGATTTAAACTAGACAGAAGGAAGAATTTCTTCATGATGAGGGTGGTGAGGCACTGGCAAAGTTGCCCAGGGAAGCTGTGGATGCCCCATCCCTGGAGGTGTTCAAGGCCAGGTTGGATGGGGCCTATGGGGCCTTGGGCAGCCTGATCTAGTTGGAGGTGTCCCTGCTGATAGCAGGGGGGGTGGAACTAAATGATCTTTAAGGTCCCTTCCAACCCAAACTATCCTATGATTCTGTGCCCCCTCCCTAGGGGTGTTCAAGGCCAGGCTGGATGGGGCTTTGCGCAACGTGTTCTAGTGGAAGGTGTCCCTGCCCATCGCATGGGGACTGGATCTAGGTGATCTTCAAGGTCCCTTCTGAACCAAGCCATTCTATGGTTCAACTGTTCTGTGATCCTGTTGTCCTCCTCCCTGATGCTAAGAGAGCAGGAGCACCTGCCTGTGAATGGCTGCAAGTTCCTGGCTGGGCAGGAGGTGATATTACAGAATCAATCGTAGCATCATAGAATAGTGAAAGGATTGGTAAAGACCTCTAAGATCATCAGCCCAGCCGTCAGCCCAACACTACCATGCCTGTTAAACCGTGTCCCAAAATTTCACATCAACAGTTTTTCTAACACCTTCAGGGATGGAGACTCCACCACTTCCCTTGGCAGCCTGTTCCAGTGCTTGACCACCCTCATTGTGAAGAAACTCTTCCTTATCCTTCCCTGCTGCAACCTGAGGTTATTTCCTTTCATCCTATCCCCTTTTACTTGGGAGAAGAGACCACCGCCCACTTCACTACAACCTCCTTTCAGGGAGTTGTAGAGAGCTGTAAGGTGTCCACTCAGCTTCCTTTGCTCCAGACTAAACAGCCCCAGCTCCCTCAGCTGGTCCTCATAAGACTCGTGCTCCAGACCCGTCACCTAGTCCTGCTGTAGTCAGAAGTCTCTGACTTCTCTATACTGATTTTCAGTGAGATTTGTATCTGGCCTCCTTTACTGAATTAGTTTAATGCCATTCTCTTTAATAAGAGGTTGCTATTATAAGCCAGATTTGTATTTTGTTGTGCTCAGCAGCATCACCCTGCCCTGTGAGCCACATGTCTGCAGCACAATACATGTATACATGCCCACTGAGGGAAGTCCATTTCCCCCAGTTCCCCACTGTGGGACACTGCAGCGTGGCACCCAGGGGACCACTGAACACCAGGCAGTCACATCAGAGGGGCAGCGAAGCCTCCACTCCAGACAAGTGAAACAAGTGGAGTGGTATCAGGGACCAAACAAAAATCCCAACCCTTCCATAAACAGATAATTTGCTGCCTCGCTGGGATGACAATGGTAGCCAGCACTGAGTTTTCAGGTTGGTGGTTTGTTTTTGTTTTTACATACAAGAAGCAAATTAGGAGTTCTGCATGTAACCTAAATATCATCTGTCCCTAAAGCGATTACAAGTGGAACACCTCTTGTGATTTTCGTTTTCAAGTGTCTTAAAAGATTTCAGAGCAGCCGTGCCTACAGGGAGGAGAACGCTGGGGGCAAGGGATATGTTTGTTTTAGACAGCATTTAGCGTCACGATACAGGTTGCATTGTTATTAAGCTGTGTAAGAACTGCATTCGGACTGAACAATCAACAAACCTTAACTGAAATAAAGCAGTGAGGTGCAGTGAGGGGAAGGAGTCACAAGGTTTTAAGTCTTGTGTTTCTATTGAATTTTGCCACTGGGCTGAAACACTTTAGAAAAACATATGGGAGACTGATTGCTGTTTCTTTTGGCTTCTAAAATCCTTCGGTAAAAGGCATAAGGTTAATTTGGTAACAGCTGAAATTCTTCTCAGCTAAAACCATTCTGCAATTGTAACAACAGTGATCGTTGAGATTACACAATCTCAGCTAAAGTTTGTTTGGCTCTGTCACAGTGGTTTGACAATCTCACACTTTTCTCTGGAGAGTGGATTTATTTTTTATTATTGCTCTGAAAGGGTTTTTTTACCAAAGAATGTGAATATCAAGGAGTGCAGAAGTATATAATCACTGGTAGACATTGGCAATGATGCTTTCTAGAATTCGCAAACAGCCTGAAACAATAGCTCTGAATGCTATGATTTTTGTCTGAAGTAGTAAGTTTAAAACCTCATAAATAAGATTTATGCCCTACTCCTGGAACAAGCAAGTGTTCACACACAATTATCCCTGTGATTTTAATTCAGTGATGCATACACAAGCACTAATTGGTTACACTTGTTTAAGAATGTAAATGTACGAGTAGCCCACTCGGACTTTGCAGCCTCTCTTTCTCTTACTTTCTCAGCCTTTGATAGAAATTACTCAGTTTCTTTTAATGCTAATTTCATTATGTGGATAAATCAGCTGTATTTTTGTGCATTAAGAAATGCCAGCAGTAATGCTGATAGATGAAAGAAAGTCATGCATCAGTTGGCTGATGTTGCAGTGGAAATGAATGAAGGACAGCTGTATCATAATGAGAAGCAGATAGTTCAAATAAGCTTTTCCATTTTTGTATTTCAGATAAGTTTCTGGACACTGAAAATATCTCTGACTCTAAGGGAATGGTCCCTGTCACTGTTTAATCTCTGACTTCTCTATGTTGATTTTCAGTGGGACTTGTATCTGGCCTTCTTTATTGAATTAATGTAATTCTCTTTAATAAAAGGTTACTATTATATGCCAGAATTTTATTTTCATATGCCGTTGTCTCACATAGATAAGTTTAAAATAGACTTTCCTCTCCCACATAAAAAGAGATAAAATAAAATAAAAACCAACAGATGTCTGCTCATTTTGTTGTTATTCTTCCAGCTTTGTTATACTTTCTTTCAGGGCAAACATCTTTTCCTGCTAGCATCAGAAGAAAAAGCAAGTTCCCTTTGCTCAAAGAAGAAAAGCAATCCAGATGACCTCTCAAATCCTCCTTGTCTTGGATTGAGATTTAAAAAAAATAAATCAATCACTATGCTACAGAAAAGACTCCAGAGGACATTATAGAAGTTTGAGTGTCAATGCCATCTTGCTTACTCTGGATTTCACATAATAACTTTGAGACCATCTATGTTAGAGTCAGTTCACAGTGAGTATCATTGTTCTTAGCTGTTTAAGTTTTGGGCTGTACCGTTGCTTATGTCAACATTCTTCGAACACAGAGAATTTCTATATTATATGTATTACGCATGTGATCCTACTTTCAGTCCAACAGAAGTAGCTACTTGTCAGGCAGAGCTTGTGGCTTAATGAAGCATGAAAAGAGAGCAACAGACTTTAGAACCCATTTTTTTTCTTATGACACACTTAATAAGCTACTTCTCCAAACTGCATCACAAATAGCTTGCTAAAATCAGTCTGAGCAATAAATAGAGAGAAGGCTGACCAGGCCAAGTGTGTACAGACACTGGGGAAAAGGTTGTTTGTGCTTGTTATTTATATCAAAGTGACAAAAGTGGCAGCTTAATGAAAGGAACATTGTATACTATGCCTATTCTGATTTGGTAGCAAAAACCAAGATTATTGTCCAAAATGTGTACAGTGTGCAGTAAGCCAATAACTACATCACTGAGAGAGACATTGTTTTATTCATATTTGTGTGCAAATCCCGGGTGTTTGGAGGTTTTCCTCAAATCAAAGCACACAACAAGGGGTTTGTCCCTTTTATTTATACACAGAGTTACACAAAGCCGTACATTATTCATCAAGTGTGTAATCACAGGTTTACGTGTAATTATAATGTATGCCAAGTCATTCCTTGGACTATTTGTGGGTGCTCCAAGAGGGCCTTTAGGGGTGCTGGGTAGTCATCACCCCAAGAATTACCTGCCAAGTTCACTCATAGGTCAACTTCTCCCAGTATCCTCACAATTATTGGTGCTGGCTTGGAACTTCTTAGTCTAATTAAGTTCCCAGCTCCCCATCCAAAAGTCATGCTAATAAATTCCACTATTATTTAACCATACAGCTGAACAAACTTTAGTCCCATACAACAAAATTTACAAAAACTAATTAACTGGGACCCATCTACTGTATGTCTCCTGCCTGTCAGATGATCCTAAAATATTTTTTAAAATACATTAAAAATACCATGGGCTTTCACCAACATTTCCCCCATTTGAGACTTTTGAGGCCACTTGTCTTATTTTACAGGCCTCTTTAGGTCTCTCTTAGGTAACATCACATAGGTTCCAGCAGCTGCCTGAAGAATCAATTGTTTGATACAACTTAATGTAATAGGGATAATTATTAAAATTATTATAACAACAATAACATTTTGTAAAAGGCTTGCCAACCATCTGGTCAATGAAAATCCAAATCCATTCAATAGTTTATTCAACCATCCTCCTCCTAATCCTGCCCATAATTCCTGACAAGCCTTAGCTACTTTTTTAATTTTATCCAATTGAACATTTCAATTTTCCATTACATTTGGGTTATGAACTCAGCAACTATCATTTTGAAGCCATTTTTGAAGTTGCCTGTAATTATTAATTTAATTCCATAAATTCTAATTGTGTTGCATTTGCCATTTGTTTCCATTTGTAGTGTTAAGTTCAGTATAGCCAATCTATTCCTAAATGATGCTACCTGAAGTGTAATTATTGATTCTAATATCCATCCTACTGCTATTCCTGTACTTAGATATTGCCAATTCATCTGATCTCTTAACTCATCACCACAAACTATGCCATAGTGGGGATCTTTTCCACAGAGAACATAAAGTCAGTAGTCCCGATGTCCAATATTTCCTTTCTCTAAATAAAGGAAGGTGAGTTGTCCATCCAGTATCTCCCTGTTTACTGAACACTGTGCCATTATTTTTCCACTGGATTCTATAATATCATTCCGTATTATTCCATCCCACAGTACAGTTTTTCCACAAATGTTTCCAAGTTTCATAAAGATCTACTTTTAAGACCCACCAAGGAACTGGAATTTCTGCTGATTTAGGAGTAGGTAAGCAAGCAATTATAGAAAAAACATTTTGCACTTTACTAAAATCCCAAATCAGTTTCCAAACAGGATTACTCACTAGTTATTGTCCATTTCATCCAACAAAAAAATCACCAGAGCTTTTAGTTAGTCCATGATATCCTATAAAATAATTATTCCTTTTACACAAACCCCACAGAAATATAATAAACATGATTCCTATTAAGCTGAGTATCAACACCTCTCCCTGAATTCAATCCAAATGAAAATTAGACTCATGTATTAACAGTAATATAGTTCACAAAGATTTCTTCAGCTTCAAATCATTGGCCTGGTTTGTGTTAACTGCCATTTAGCAAAAGGAGCGTTCTTGATCTGGGTATAATGAATCCAAGGGTCCACTTTCAGTTTCACAGCAGTGTTGGTTGTCAGTAAAACCTGACATGGCCCTTTCCACTTCTTGGACAAAAGAGTATCATCCCAAACCTTTAAATACTCTTTTTACTCCCGGAGTAAAAAGGTGTACAGGCAGTTCAATTGGAAGTGGTGCTCGCACAAGAAGGTATCGCTTCAGACCTTCTGAAGTCTTATCCAGAGATAAAAGTTAATCTGTTAATATTTTATCTCCTGCTACATGCAGCTGGTCAGCCCCTCCTGTTAAATTTACATTACATGATTTTCCATATAATATTTCAAAAAGACTTACCCTTTCTCTGACTCTGGCGGTAACCCTGATTCTCAAGAGGGCTATTGGTAACACTTCAGTCCATTTTAGTTTGGTTTCCTGACAGAGTTTAGCAAACTGCCTTTTTATTGCCTTCTACCTGTCCACTTGACTGAGGTCTCCATGGAGTATGTAAAGTCCACTTGATTTTAAGGACTCTACATACCTCTTTTGCTACAAGATGGTACCCCCGCTCACAAATGAAGAGCTTTCACGAGCTGCATCCTTGTGGTGTTTCAGCATGTAGTTGACTGTCATCCAGTCTCACCTCTGAGTGTCTACTCCACATGTTCTCCATCTTTTAGTTCAGGCCTAACTTCCAGCTGAAAATCGGAGCCTTGCAACCCAGGTAGCCCTAGTTGAAAACGAAAAATCAGAATAAGACTGATTTCTGCAAATAAACCTGTTCCTGATGGCAGGAGGACCTTTAAACCATCGTAGGATGTCCGTGGGAGCTCCTATTTTCGCCTTGTTGTCACTGGAGGTCTTAGCTTATCTGCCATGCTTCTTGAGGGGAGAAGCCTAACATTTGTCATCTGCCTAGGGGACTGGAGCTGAAGGTGTCGGTGCTAGCTGTGACTGTTTCTGTGCAGAAGCCCAAATAGGGCTGGGGGACTGCAAATTTACACAGGTCTCAGGATCTGTAAATAAAGAAGTCTGCCCAGAGTCCTGTATGTCTGTGTTTCTCTGGGAAGAACTGTTGGTGTTGCTGAGGTGGAGGAGGAATCCTGACACCAACTGAGCCTCTGCTCTCTAATTCTAAACCTCACTATTATGTCAGTCTGGCAGCTGAATGTTTCAGCCTTGGATAAGTCAGTGAAGAAAGGAAAAGTCATGACCATGTCAGACTTTGGTAGAGTCTGGAGATTCATATTACTGGGCACTCTTCAATGCCACTGGTTTAGTGGGGCACTGTAGCCCACAGGCAGCTTGTTCAGCTTTTTATCTGTTGTCCTGCTTTGTAGTGTCTGTCACAGTGCTACCCTGCAAAGTTGAGTCACTGTTTGAGAACAATGGCACCACGCTTGTTGTGTTCCTAGTATGATTGCTCCGTGTTATTCTGTTTCCTAGATGCATCTGGGTGTGGGAAAAGAGTTTAAAATCAGTATAGGTTTACAAGGAAGTGTTCAACCACCTGGGGGTCCTCCTTCACATTAATTTTGCCAACGTCTTCCAGCCAACATGTGCCTACCTTTGGTGAGCATTAGGAGGCTGTTTCTACAGATATCGAAAGTCTTGGAAGCTGTAAGCAATGTGGTGACATCGGAGTCCCTCCTTGAAGCAAGGTTAGTGTTTTGCTATGGTCCTTGGGCCTGAGGCCAGCCCTCCATAGGGACACAGTCTCTTGGCCTTTCACCTTCTTGCTGTCCAGAAGGGCAAGCTTTCTTGTGCCCTTTTCAAGACTCATACCTGATCCTGCTCTGAAAACAGGCTGTGTGTGAACTGGGAATCATATGACATTGTGGCCATGACAGTCCTGGGGTCAATGGCTGGGGCAAAGGAGAGTCTCTGTGAGCCTGGCACTTGAACAGAAGTAGTCCAGTTGAGGAGAGCTGCAAGAAAAGTTTTGCTGGTTACTTCACTAGGGTCATGTCATGTAAGCAAAGCAAATAGCAGTCCTGACTGAGTTGCTGTTTACAACATCTCAGAGGGGTTTTGCATTCAGAGCCCTTACAGCACCGTTTTGAAACCGTGCCCACAGCAGTTGCGGTAGGAAGTTGAGTAACTATGTGCAAGAGTCAGCTACAGGGAGGCCAAGAGAAGTTTAAGTGCTCCAAGAAGCAAGTGAGCTGTGAAGAGGGATGCCTACATACATCTTTATTAATATATCACTATCAGCAACAGCTGAGGCTGTGGCAGGCTATGTTGCTAGCCAGAACTTCCATCTTCTCACACTCAGCTGTTCTGCAGTACATGACTCACATGTGATTAACCAGAAATTCCCTCCCGGATACAGGAGTGGTTGGGGAGAGACAAGGTCTCTTTTTTTTTTTTTCAGGTGGGTGGAAGGGTGCTTCCCTCAAGTGTACTGTGACTGTGTCTGCCTGGGTCATACATGTTAGCTGCGATAACCCAAGCCAGTGACACTTTCATGGGACAGGGCACGTAATCTAAGCAGTGTCCCTGTGCCACAACCTCCTGTTTTCCTCAGTTGATAACGTGAACACCTACATGAACATGCTAGCTGGAAACAGCTGAGCCTTCCAGGCTTTCTGGAGAAGTCCACAAAGAGTAACGAGGCTATTCTAGTTTTGATAACAATCAAGAAGAAGCAACTAGCTGAAAAGGTGAGGGTAAACATTAGGTGAGACCGTCCAAGAAATAGCAGAGTGAATTAGTTCTTTGCAGGACTAGAACAAGGGGTAGGAACAACATGAACCCAATGATTAATTCAGGAAGGCAGCCTTCAATGAGCTTAGAGAAGAGGAAGGCAGGGGCGCCCTTGGAAGTTGGTATAACAGGTAAACGGAAAAGAAAGTGAAGTCACAGGAGCTGCTAATATTAAGAGCACACAGGTTTTCATTAGGGAGTAAAGTCAGCAACTTTAACTAGGAAACCAGCTTGGCTAAATCACTCAAACAGAGGGAATGAGGAAGCAGGTTAGGCTATTAGGGCTGAGAGGAAAGGTATAAAAGAAGCATGTAGGAACAAAATAAAAAAGACACAAGAATGAAACAAAATGCAACTAACAACCAGCTTGCAAAATAAGAAAAATCCCA
This sequence comes from Cuculus canorus, assembly GCF_017976375.1. Classification (NCBI taxonomy): domain Eukaryota; kingdom Metazoa; phylum Chordata; class Aves; order Cuculiformes; family Cuculidae; genus Cuculus; species Cuculus canorus. The sequence continues at coordinate 118,522,963 of NC_071402.1, forward strand.
CCTCACTCTAGGAGCCCACTAACTGTGTGAGGTACAAAGAGTTCTCTAACTGTAAAGTGAGAAAACATGAACGTGTCAGGAAGGGCAGTACCTTCTAGACTTGACTAGAAAATATCAGTAAAATCAGTTAAGAAAAGGGCAGAGTACTTAAGTCAGGCATTTTCTTATTGATCTCAGGTCTCTCTTTAAATTCATCCTAGCATATGTAAAGATCTTGCTAACAAAATCTCAGTATCAATAATCAGTGTCTTCGAGAAGTTATGGATGTTAGGTAGGACAGAGTGAGGCTGTAAAGTGACAAGCATGGTGGAGGGGAGGAAGGAGAAAAAGGAGGAAGTATAAAATTGCAGATTAAGCAAATTAATTTCAATTTCTTGAAGAACATTGAAACAAATAATTCTATATCTGTACATCCCCAAAAAATAAAATAGGGATGAGTAACTGTCAGCAAGAACTAACGTCTCAAAAATCTGATTGCCTTTGCAACAGGATCACATATCTTGTGGATAGAGAAGAGCTATGGATGTGATATGTTTTGATTTTCAGGTAACTTTTCCTGTGATTCCCATAAACAAATTAAAATCTGTTCTAAGTTGATTTACAGCTAGATGCTTGCAAAGCTTGGAAAACCAGAGAAACAGGGTGGCTCTCTCTCAAAATGGAAATGTGTATCAAGTTGGATTGCATAGATCCAGAATCTGGAAACTGAGGAATGCTTATAAGAGGGAAAACGCTTACTGAATTCACTTATGTATCCGTCTGGGAAGGAGAAAATATGCTGCAGGACAGGAACAGAATAAAAAATGATCTACAGAAACACAAAAAAACCCGGAAGATCGTAAACAAATACAGCTGCAGACCTAGGCAGGACTAACCAGCTGGTAGGGAAAACTGGTTAGGTAGCAGTTTTGTCCAATAGTAACTCAGACTTTGAGTGGTCACAAACTGTGTGTGAGTCAATGACTGTTATTGCAAAAAAAGATAAGAGCACTACTGGGATGTATGATGAGCATTAGGGTTTACAAGACTTCACAAGGAATACTGCTTTGCTTACCCATTGTAAAGCTGGTTTAGGATGTTGCATGAGAAGAAGGATAGGGACCACCTGCAGAGCAACCAGAATGTCCAGGGGCCTAGAGGAAATACTGAATTATTTCAGATTGCTTAATTAGGGAAGAATAAGATGAGTAGGAGGATGACAACAGTCCACAAATCTCTGCGAAATTACTGATGAGATGGAAATAACCTAATTTCTATTGTCCACAATGGGCAGAAATTTCAATCAGGTTAGGGTAAACATTAGGACAAACATTCTTCAAGGCCAGAGGTACTGGAAAAAAGATTGCTAGTGGTATGTATGGTCAGGGTCTGTTGTGGGGGTCTTTAAGAACAGGCTACATACACCTCTTATCCTCCATAAATAGAAATCTAGTAGGTGTAGTGGAGCTGCCTGGAGGCAGGGAGGCTGTGAATATGACTTTCTGAGGACACTTCAGTCCTGTGTTTCTATTGTTGTTAACGTCACAGAATGACATGGAATCACAGAATGATCAGGCTGGGAAGGGACCTCTGGACATGATCTAGTCCAACCCTCCTGCTAAAGCAGGTTCACCTAGAACAGGTTGCACAGGAATACGTCCAGGCAGGTTTTGAATATCTTCAAAGAAGGAGACTCCACAACCTCTCTGGGCAGCCTGTTCCAGTGCTCTGTCACTCTCACAGTAAAGAAGCTTTTTTTCCTTCATCAAGATAAGCTATGGCCGCAGAATGGACTGGGGTGGGCAGGGATCATAGAATTAAGAATGGTTTGGGTTGGAAGAGACCTTCAAAGATCAACTAGTTCCAACCCCTCCTGCCATGAGCAGGGACACCTTCCATTAGGTCAGGTTGTTCAAAGCCTCATCCAATTTGGCCTTGCACACCTCCAGGGATGGAGCATCCACGACTTCTCTGGACAACCTGTTCCAGTGCCTCACCACCCTCACAGTAACAAATTTCTTCCTTGTATCTAATTTATATCTACCCTCTTTCAGTTTGAAACTGATGCCGCCTGTCCTATCACTACTGGCCTTGGTAAAAAGTGGACCCTGTCCACCAGTACACACATTGTCCCATCTCATGTCCTGGATTCCATGCCACTCCACTTGATGCTGGTTGAAGGTTTCAACCCCCCAAAATCCTCCTCATAATCCTGATCCTATTTATTAATTTGCCTTTGAAACACAGTGCAACTTCTCTGGTGTAATCCTAACCCTGTTTGTTGTAAATAAAAACTTGTGCAATGTTTTGGAGTTTTCTTTTTACATAAAATACATCTCTTTTTTTAACCTTAAAACATCTGTTGTAACATAAAACTGGTCAATAATCTCCGAACATCTGCTATGGGTAAATACAGGAAGGGTCTTTTGGGCATTGTACTTCATATCTGGTACAGTCTGAACCTGACAATTTCCAGTCATTACTCTTGAGAAATAACCTCATACTGCAGGGTTTTTGTTGGTTAAAATAAGATTTTTAATACTTCTCTATACTTGAACTAGAAGAATAAATTAATGTTTTCAACCAGATTCATAAAAATACCTGATAGTTTCCCAGCCATGCTGAGTCCTAGTTATTTATATATACAACATGAGTAAAGAATTATTACCTTTACTAGTGAAATATTTTGCTTTTTATGTTTGAAGAGAATATAGAAAGCAATTATTTAAAGTCAGTAACCATGTTTTGTTACAATTTCTTAATTTTTATTTCTTATTTTGAGAGAAATTGTTCTTTCTTCTTTCATTCTCTTTTGACAATAAATCATTAGAGCTCAATAAGGCAAAAATATTTTCTATTTGTACTCATTTTAGCTGGTAGAAAATAGTAGTAGTAAGTAGCAGTAGAGTGAAAAATACTTCTCTTCTTGGGATCTGGCCTTCTTAACATCAAGATCATTTTTGTAAGGCAATGCCAAGATAAGTACTGCTTAAACTCAGTTTAAAGTCCTTTTATTTTTTCCCCCTTAACTCCGTAGCCTCTGCTGCTGGCCAGATTCAGCCTTGTGAGTTTTTTTTTATTTATTTTACATTACAGAACACAGGGACAGTGAACCCAATTATGTCTGTGGTTCACTGTTTTCATTTACAATAAATGTACACAAAGTCCTGTTTCCCTGAAAGGAGAAAGAATCAAACAAAACAAGGCAGATTGTCTGCTTTCAGTTTGTCCTTTTGACTTTGTCTGGGTGACATACAACTGTTGCTTCCCTTGCTCTCTGTGGCTTGCTTTCTGTTCGCTTGCTGGGTGCTGATGACACACAGACGGACACTGTCATTCCAAACAATACTCAGCCTTTGCATTCGCATTCAAACCCCAGCGCTACGCTTTAAACCACACACCTTTGTTCCTACCCCAGCCTTGTCATGCTCGTCTAGATTTCAGCCAGTGTTTTTTACCATGTCAGGTATTGATAAAGGCAATTTTAGCATGATTAGGTAATTCTGTCCTGCTTATTATTTTCAGCAGTGCCCACAGACCAAAGTCAATGGCCACTTCCAGCAAATCTACAGAATGAGTTTATACTAAAAACTATGTATGTATTTATGTAAGCCCATAGTGCTGTGGTACATGGCAGTATGTATGCTGCATTTGTGTCTTTTTTCCTTCTGGATCAAAATATGCTAGCATTTCTGAAGGAAAAGGGCTCTTTCTCACACTGGTATTTCCCAAAGGACTACAGGAGAGGGCTGGCTTTGGAACTACTGCTTCCCACAGCAACAGAATGGTGCAGAAGGGTGGCTGTGAGAGGCAGGGACCCACGGAACATAGCTCTCGCTCTTCTTGAGCTAAGTTGGAGGAAAGGATGAGTGACCCTGCAGCTCACGGAGGCAGCCCTTTCGTTACCTGAAGGTCCTAGTTCATCTGTTCCACAGCTACTATCCATCATGGCTGCATGATCTGCCCCTGTGTTGGGCAGGGAGTTCTCCCGGAGTTCAGAGCTTGTCCAAAGGTGGGGAAACTTGCAGTTGAGCAGAGGAAGAAATGGCTCTGTGAACAGTAGAGTTGCTGTACCTGTAGTGGCAGAAATTCCATTATTGCTACAAATGCCATTCAAGGATTTGACAAGACAGTCTCTGAAATGGAGTAAAAATATTTTGGGGAGGAAAAGAGTATTTTTTTTTTCCTAGGTGGTTGAGGAGCAAAGTTATTCTTTCAGCATTACCACATCTGTGCCTCAAGACAGCTAGATGTCACTCACACCTCCAGGTAAACTCCTTGGTGAACAAGTTCTTCAGCCAAACTGACTCGATCCAGATGGGATGCCAACGGCAGCCCAGGTCACACCTTTTCATTAAATCAAGCATATGATCAAGCGTGATGTAGGGGAGTTTTGCCATTGAATTAATTAGGATCAAAAGCAAATCCTAATGGCTGCATGCAAGACCCTGTTATGTCAGTAAAAGTTTTCCCATTGTACTTTCGTACCAACTTCTTAACACATCATGACTCCCACCTGCATGTGCACAGAGACCCAATCAACAGTGCTTTTATCAAGCTTCTGGGATAGAGTTGATCAAAAATAAAATACTTGGCCAAAATCTGCTTTTAGTTATTTTATGTTTCATACACATTTCACTCCATTAATTGTCATGGAATTTCTTTTCAGTTGCAACCTTTTGCCTCAAATGTGTCCCAGCTCCAGAAAATGTTCTAATCAGGAATCTTTTAATTTCTTTCATTTGTCTTGATGTTGACAGTATTTCACTAATCCTTCTTTATCTTTGCTGCTGAATATACATTTGATTACTAAATTTAGTGCTTTTCTTCACATGACCTATTTCTTTGGAGTCTTAATGCTGTTGCTTGGATACACTTCTCTCTTCTGAGGCACTTGGTTTCACCTTGCTTTTTTCTGTGCTTTGGGTGATACAAATGGATTGTTATTGAATATTTTTTTTTCAGGTTTTTAAATTTATTGGGTTTGTCTGGCACCTTGGTTGCAGCAGAAATTGTCTTTCGTTGCAGATCTGTGGTTTTATGTGTAATATAATTGGCTAGAAAAAGACACCATTATGCCCAGTAAAGGCCAATCACTACATAACTCATGAGAATACTAATATTTATAGAGGAATACTAATACTGATAGATAAACAGGGAGATATTCAATTTCTGTTTTGCATGCGTACTGTAGCTGCAAGTTAACTTCTGGGGCATCTTACATAATTCATCTTTTTGTATTAGACCTGGGCTGGTAAAAGTAGATGACAGGAATAAATTAAAGCCTTTTAATTTGGGCTGAATTACTCTTACCCCTGCCATTTACCAATATCTCTGCTTTTAAGAATGTTAAATGCTCAGAATGTTTTAGGTTGGAGTGTTTCAGACCTAGGTTAGTGTGAGTTTCAAAGTTCTCTAAAGTGATAAAACTCTGCAGCTGCATATACTTTCAACGGTTTCAGAGTACGCAACCATATGAAGCAGGAACAGGCCAAGAATAGCCTGTTCTACCAGCCGTTGCACAGATCCACATTTCTGGACACACAAAGATCCTTGCTTTCAGCAGGACCTACCTATCTGGCATGTGGAGAAACATCTCTCTAAACACACTTGTCATAGACCACTGCAGGCAGCCTTTCAGCGTCTCCACCAGCCATTTATAGTTGCCTGAGGGAGTGTCTTGACCGTGTGTGTTGCTTGTGCGCTTATACTGGCGTGGTGGCTACTTGTGGACATCTGAAACCATCTCACTTAGTCTGGAGTTGTAATTTCCATTCGGACAAGCTGGCTCAGCTGGGACAGAGGACCAGCCCTGCTTCCTACTCTCACTCTTATTAGTAAGCAGCCAGCTTCACAGTGACGGCATATTGATGAATGCTGACAGTCACACAGTATTTCGCAGCACTTCCCAGAGTATCCAGGAGAGCAGATGAGATGCAGGTCTGGATTTAATAACGCAAAAGAGAATTTAATTTCCACACACCTCAACATTAGTCTTTGAGGTTTTAAAAAAATGTGTAGATATGGCACTTCCGGACATAGTTTAGTAGGCATGGTGGTGTTGGGCTGATGGCTGGACTTGATGGTCTTTTCCAACCTTACTGAATATATAATTCTATTTTTCTATGATTCTATGACTGCCTAGATCCCTGCCATAGTACAGGGAGTTGGTGCTATTTGTATAGCACTGTGGCCTCTCTCAGATTCTTCAGTTACATGTGCCTGGGAAGAAGCTGTAGCTGTCTCTAACAGCTGAGAAAGGTATCTCTCTCTCCCCTCGCTGCTGGTCCACGCAGTTGTGTGACCCAGCCCAGGGAGCTTGCCTACCTTATGTGACATCTGGGGGAGCATGTTCTTGCCACATAGCCTGATATGGCCAGCGTGTGCACCTCCAATGCGTGGCTTTACACAGAAGAGGGGGGCCTTTGTCTGCCGTCTTCATGTACAGCCTCCACTCACCCCAATACTGCAGTAACATGTAAGGCATCATGTTCCCATGAGTTCTAGCACCTTACACGCAAACACCAGTGGGACTTGCTGTGACTCACATACAGCTTTAAGTATACTCCCTCACATCCACGCTGGATGAACTGAAACTGTCTGTGCTCAGACACCCATCACTCCTTACATCTGAAGGGAAGACAGACTCTTGCTTTATAATGTAGTAAAAATTGAAAATTATACATTTCCTGAAAAAGAAAGAAACCCAAAGCACAACTTGTATTCTGTGCTCCTTTCTCAGTATATGACTTTAGTTCCCCCAGGAAAAAGATTTTCAGGGGCGATATTAATTGTTAATCTTTTCTTGACTTTCACTTGACTTGACCTTTGATACTAAGAATGGAGAATCCTTTTTTAATTTAAAGTTTTGCTTAGTTTCTTTCATTGGAGTACTAGCATGAAGGAGCAGTCTCTTCTTTGGCTTAAAAAGGGGCAAATACTACACACGTGCCATTCTATCTTGACAAGCATTAGACATCTGCTTCAGAAAGAACTAAAAGAGGAAAACAGAAATAGGATTCGTGTTTTCTAGCACGTAGCATTTCTAATTGCTGATTGGAGATGATTTTCACTAAAATAAAGACTTCTTGAATTTAGGTTTGATACATCTGAGGGTGCTTCGAATCAGATTATAGAATTATACACCCCAGAAATAAAAGACAAATTCAATGACCCTAATAAAATCAAGGTTTTTCTGTACAAACTTATAAAACTAAATTTTAAATGGACCACTTGATACTAATAAAGATAATATACCAGTCTCTAGTAAGTTAGAATCTATAGACAATTTCTTTCAATTTACAAACATTATGTCTCTGTTATTTCTGAATGTATGACTATAACACAGATCAGATTAAGTGTTTTTTCAGTTTCACTTAGCATGCCTTGTGTTCCCCTGAACTGACAGAATATACCATATATATTTATTATCCCATGCTCTGAACATTTGATGACAGCACTGGGACCCATGTGGGCTCAGATAGTGAAAAACTGCACCAGAAACTGCATTCACAAAGGAAATAGATAGATACCAAAAGTACATGTTGAACTAAATCGGTGCATGCAGTCTTTTAACAATAGCATATGCACACCTCCTTGTTCTGTCAGTAATTTGCTTGCCAGCCCTGTAGAAGAGACTGCAAACAAAAGACTTTCTTTTTTAACTCATCCATTTTTTTCTTTAACAGCTAGTATTACTTCAGTGATTGTGTTGCAGTGTTTCGCTGATTATTTAAAATAGTACTATTTTTACAAGTTAAACATTATTTTCTTGGTAATGGTGTTGGTTTCTAAGGGGCCAAGTTCCATAACTTTGCAATTCCAGTGATCACATCTATATGTTGGTCAAAAAAATGAAGAGTGATTATTCAAGTCTTCCCATTTTTATTTCTGTTTTGGAGTCTTGAACCAGTAGGTATCTGTACTCGTCAACTGGGGATCATTTGAAAATGAAGGGGAAGCTATGTTTCTGAGTAGGTAGATGTAGTACGTAAACTAGATTCATATCAGTAATAATGACACACTTGGGCCCTTAGAAATAGCAATTAACAGAAATATATATCTGTAGTTTAATGGATTTATATAGTTTTGTCATTTTCCAAGCAATGGTGAGAACAGTCAAATGAACAGATGTACAATTCATACTAGCAGATAGCAAGTAAACAAAGAAATTACATACACACCAGTGAATGTATCACATAACACAACAATGTATACTGTATGAAAGGAAGACAGATCTCAGTGTCTTTAGTTTAAAAACTGTTGGACAGCTGTCAAATCTATGATTGTTTTGCCAGCAGTATGAGAGTGCTGCAGCCCTTGCCTAACTGTGTAAGCCAACGTATTTCCCTAGAGAAATCAATTCATGACAGTTTGAAAAATCAGCTGGAAAACCTTACACAACTCATCTTTTCATAATCAAGAGCTCCAAAAAAGACCAGCTCCCAAGTTATGCTTTGAGTTACCTAAAAGTTAGAGTGAAATGGAGCATATAAAGTAAAGATGTGGTATCTGCATTTTATGCAGGTACTTTCAAAGAAGTTTTCTATAAGAACACATGAAGTATTTTCTGAAGCACAATAAAAACCACCATGTGCACATCTAGTGTAGTTTGGAATGGCTGATAGCATTGCTGCTCTCTGATTTTGCTTTGCCTTAAAGCCTCATGCTTTGGTTGTCCAGCAGCTGAACAGCACCTGAATTCAGGCACAAGGGGTGAAAGACAAGGCGAAGGGTTACTTCTTCAGCCCTCCTACAGTCATTGCCATTAATAACGCAGAGCCCTCAGAGTAGAACTGTTAGGGGATTTATCTTATCGGATGTTATCTTGTGTTAATTTGAAGGTAGTAGCTGGAAAGACTTCTACTGCATGCTGCATTCCTGAACTTGCCCCTCCCAAAGCTTAGTTAAGCTCTTTCTGCTATGATCATAATTTAGCAGCCTAGCTAGGAGTTAGTATAATCTTCCTTCAGTTTCTAAATCCAGGCAGAGGTATTATTAAAATAGGTATTTGAAAAGCACAGTCTATTGAAAGGCTGCATCAGACGGTGCAGTCAGGGATCTCTGTGAGGCACAGGCCCAGTTGTAGCATCATAAGTACTGACGTATCCAGTCTCTACAAGTTTTGCTAGAGTATGTTCTTATAAATTCTGCTATATAACTCAGAGCAATTAAACAATTGACTGCACAGTACTGTTTCTAGCCATGGAGTAACAAATAAACCAATTGTGTTCTGCCCAGGTGGAATGAACTTTGAATCTTGGAATCATTTATGTTTTAAAAGACAGGTAAATCTCCAAGTCCAACCGTTAACCTACCTCTGCCAAGTCCACCTCTAAACCATCCTATCACCTGTTACTTGTAAGAAGAGACCAGCACTCATCTTGCTCCAACCTCCTTTCAAGCGGTTGTAGAGAAAAATATCTCCCTTCAGCCTCCTTTGCTCCAGACAAAACAATCCCAGTTCCCTCAGCCACTCCTTGTAAGACTTGTTCTCCAGACCTTTCACCAGCTTCGTAACCCTTCTTTGCGCACTCTCCAGGACCTCGATGTCTTTTTTGTAGTGAGGGACCCAAAACTGAACACAGTATTCAAGGTGCAGCCTCACAGTGCTGAGTACAGGGGAAAAATGAATTCCCTCATCCTGCTGGCCACACTATTTCTCATACAAGTCAGGATGCTATTGGCCTTGACGCCTTCTAATTCACTTTTCTTCAATTCTTGTCTGAATGATGATTAACACCACATGCAGATATTTTACCTTTTATCCGCTCTTTCTGGATAATAATCCGAGAGTGGTTTCTCTCACCTCTTCCACGCTTCGGCAGGCTGATCCAGCTTCTTAAGCTGTTTGTTTTGTTCAGTGGGACAGTGTTTTCTGTCTTTCTGTTTTTCTCTAATGACCTAATTTGGAAATGGTTAACTGGAGATAACACTAGATGCTTCTAATCATCTAGACACAGTGTGAAATGGAAGAAATGTGTCTTCCTTGTACCTTGCAGATTAAAATTGATCAGCTTCATTGCTCTGTGTTTATGAATCAAAGCTTGCACACTTTGACTCCAACAATGCTTGGACTGCCTGAACACACTTACATGAAAATTCCTGGCAGGAAAATTGTGCCAGTTGTGACTCAAAAAATAATTTCTCCTCCATTTGCAGGAATGTAAAATATTTTCGTGATGTTTATTACACTATTGAAAAGATCCTGCAGAATCCTGTAGAATCTGACCAAAAACCACCACTGAAGACTGGTAAAATGTCACTATTCCTTTCTCTGACAAGCACATGAATTTAAATTTAATTGCAAAAATTTTAATGTAATTACCATGTTAGCCTTAAACTTTAGGTGTCCCCTCATCCATTTTACACTCAAACCAATACATCATTAGTTTGTGTAAAAGTCCTTACTTCTATGATAACACAATGTTCCAGTATGCCTCAAAACGTAGGCAAAGGTAAATCTTAAGAGAATGATTACTAGTATGGGTGACTTCAGATAAGAGCCAATATTAATCTCATTTATGTGATTATATAAAGTATGGTCGTCACACCATGCACGTCTATGTGCATTAGAATTAATAAGGTTTACTGTTATGGAAAGGTGCTTACCTTGTGCCAGTTCTTGATCTTATCTAGCCCTTCTCTGAGATTATTTAAATCACTAAAATAGAACAAAGCAAAGTCAGCCCCAAAGGGATAGTTTTCCATGGAGCTGGTAGGTTGAATGGGCTCAGAGCAGGATCTAGTGAGTGCCAGAGGTGGTGCCAGTATTGGGCAGAGCCTCAGAGCTGGCAATGAGGGCACAGGAAAAAGGAAATCATAGAATCAGAGAGTAGGTCAGTTTGGAAGGGACCTTAAAGATCATCTAGTTCCAATCAATCCCCGGTCATGGGCAGGAACACCTCCCACCAGACCACGCTGCCCAAAACCCCATCCAACCTGGCCCTGAACACCTCCAGGGATGGGGCATCCACAGCTTCCTTGGGCAACCTGTTCCAGTGCCTCACCACTCTCATCATAAAGAAATTCCTCATGTCTAGTCTAAATCTGCCCCTCTCCAATTTATACCCATGGCCCCTAGTCCTATCACTACAAACCTTTGTAAAAAGTCCCACCCCAGATTTCTAGTAGGCCCTTCAGGTACTAGAAATGGTATTGTTGGATTGGAAGCAATATCTCATCCTTTCAGTAGCAGTGACTTACCGTTGGGCTCAATTAGTGATTGAACTATATCCAAAATGTGAGCACAGTTTCACAGAGGTGTAAAGAGAATTTCACCCCGCAGTAGGTTAATGGCTTGTTAATTTAGTTAAGTATTGTGGTAGTTGTTATTACAGCGAGAAGAGGTTTAACCACTCAATAAAAAAAAAATCCTCTGCTTTTGAAATTTTGATTCTTTTGTGTCTCTCTCTTTTTTTTTTTTACCCTGCCTTACTACAGGTCATCCATTATACTATGGCTACAGTCTGCACTGTAACTTACTGAGACACACCATGAAAATGCTATGGTCGGCTAACACAATTACAAGATGGGACTACAGTCACACACGGATGTAAGCCTGGATTTTATATTTAGCTACTGTGATAGTGGAGTTTGCAATTTATGTGTGCATACTGATCCATCTTTAAATTAGCTAATCCTCCTAATGGAAAATGCCGAGTCACTACAACCTTCTGCTCTTAGAATCTTTTAGAAAAGGACTGTCAATGGTTAAGAATTCATTGCATAGCAAGAACGTGACACCTAGTGGATAGCTGACATTGAGAAAACATGACAGTCCCATCAAGGAATATTGATACAAAATGACCCTATCCAGTACAACAATTAATTTTATACCAGAAAAGACATTAATCTTGAATGACTCTATGCACAAGCCCAAGTAACTGGCAAGTCCCCATTAAAGGCTCAGAAGTGAAGTGTCAGAGACTATTTTAAAAGGATGTTTTTTGTAAATCACTGGCAGAATGAAGATGTCGGGTCAAGAAGGCTAGAGGGCTCCTAGAAGACCAAAGCCAGTAAAGACATTGTGGATACTCATGAGATGCATTGGACATGGAGATTTCCAACATGCAAACCAAAAGAATAAAGCTTGCCTAACCCCCCATTTTGTTAAACACATGTCTCCGTTATTGCCATTCTCTTTAGGAAGTGAGAGTTTTCACAGTCAGAGATACTCAGTGGTGAGTAACTATATGGTTAGGCCATGGGGAGCTGGATGGTACTGAGACACAGTTTAAGAAGTCTAACAAGAACATTCTGCCCAAACTAGCTGATACAAACTATGTCTATCTGCTACTCAATGGTCCAGAGCTATTTGCTGTTAGGCAACTTGCAGTGTGCTCATTTGGCATAAACCATAAGGAAAACCACTGTGCAACTCCCAGCTGGTGTGTTTCAAACTGTGAGGGACAGCTTTTGTGATCATTCTAGATCTGCATGCACTATTCACATCTGCAGCTTTGCCTAGTTGGCAAGAAATACTTAAGGCCCTAATACTGTTCAAAATAAAAAATATTTAGAGAACCTGGTTTAAGGAAAACTAAGAAAAATTCCACAAGCCCAGCAGGGGAGCGTGCTTTGCTAGCCAGCCTCTTTCCCTGCCATCCCTATGCTGCTCTACACTTGGCTCTTCTCAGCTGCAAATGGATGCATGGAATGAGGTTCTCTAAAGAAATCTTGGTATTGAAGTGCAAAAAATCATAAAATTATAGAATAGTTTGTGTTGGATGATCTTGGCATAAAGAGCATCTAGTCTAGCCCCTGCCCCCACCATGGGCAGGGACACCTTTCACTAGACCAGGTTGCTCAAAGCCTCACCCAATCCAGCCTTGAACAGCTCCAGGAATGGGCATCCATGACTTCTCTGGGCAACCTGTGCCAGTGCCTCACCACCCTCACAGTAAAAAATTTCTTCCTAACACCTTATCTAAATCTCTCCTCTTTCAGCTTAAAACTGTTCCTCCTCATCCTACCTCTGCACTCCCTGATAAACAGCCCCTCCCCAGCTTTCCTGTAGGCCCCTTTGAGTACTGGAAGGCTGCTGTAAGGCTCTCCTTGGAGCCTTCTGTTTTCCAGGCTGAACAACCCCAACTCTCTCAGCTTGTTTCCTCTTTTCCCTGTAGAAAATGATGTTTAAAAATAAAACTCATCCAGCTGGAGTGCAGGGTTTTCAGCTTAAGCTCCAAAAGGAGATTGGGATGACCAAATCGGTGGAGAAAATACCACGAGGAAACGTGACGTGGTCATCACAGGCGGAGCGGAGCCACAGGGAGGGGGCGTGGTCAACGAGGCGCGGGGGCGGTGCCAGAGGCAGGGGGCGTGACCAAGGCAATACGGACGGTGCCACAGAAGGCGTGGCCAGCGCACCCGGGGGCGGTGCTATAGGGATCGGTGGCGTGGCCAGAGCAGTGCGGGGGGTGCCGGGGGAGGGGGCGTGACTAGTGCAGCCGGGGGCAGTGTCACGCCGAAGGGGGCGTGGCCATCGCGGCGCGGGGCGGTGCCGGGGGCGTGGCCTGCGCGGGGCGGTGCCACGTGCGCGGGGCGGCACACGAGTCCGGGCGGTGTCGCGCTGTCCGCCGCGCTGCGCCCTGGCTGCCCGCGGCCGCCGCCCGCCCTGCCCTGCCCTGCCCTGCCCTGCGGATGCGGAGCCGGCGGTGAGTGGGGAGCGGGGTCTGTCGCCCGGTGGGATGGGGCTCTCCCTGCTTGCGCCGCTGCCGCGAGGGGAGGAGCCTGCCCCTTTACCCGCCCACCCAGCGCGGTCATGAGGGTGGGGAGGATGCCGGCTTTGGCCGAGCCTGGAAGTGGCTCAGCTGCGGGAGCTGGGCCCTTCGTGCCAACCCCCCCGGGCTCGCCCTGATCCAAGAAGCGGTTACTGTGACAAGAACTGGAGTCATAGAACCACAGAACGGTTTGGTTTGGAAGGGACCTCAGAGCCCATCCAGTTCCAACCCCCCTGCCATGGGCAGGGACATCTCCCACCAGACCAGGCTGCCCAAGGCCCCATCCAACCTGGCATCGAACACATCCAGGGATGGGGCATCCACGGCTTCCCTGGGCAACCTGTGCCAGTGCCTCCCCACCCTCATCGTGAACAATTTCTTCCTAATGTCTACACTAAATCTTCCCCCTTCCAACTTAAAGCCCTGTGCAACCCCTCTGACAGCTTTGTGACTGGGGGAGTCGGGGTTAGCAGTCCTTGGTCTCTTCTCTGTGTAAAGCTGCTTCTGACAGCTCTGCTAAACTCCTCCCTAAAACTCGTATTTCTCTGGTGAAGCAATTTCTGTACTCACCACACCAGTGTTGGCTATAAAAGGTCAGGCTATTTTGCGAAGAGCTGTGATGTTTTCTTAAGCCCATCTTCTCATCTCTCTCTGTCCAGAAGCATAATAGCCCCCAACATGATAGTCACAGTTGTGACTGGGCTGTCACAGATGAGATGGCCATGGTGGTGTCATGGGATTCAGAAACGTGCAGCAATGGGAAGGGTAAGGCTTCAGCCCTATAAGTTCCCCTTCCTCCTTCCCTCCACTATCAGATCCATGCTCACCATCATATCACACTGTATAGGTCTGATGAAGGGGCTGGAGCGCAAGTCTTATATGGAGAGGCTGAGGGAACTGGGGTTGTTTAGTCTAGAGAAAAGGAGGCTGAGGGGAGACCTTATTGCTGTTTACAGCTACCTGAAAGGAGGCTGTAGTGAGATAGGTGTTGGTCTCTTCTCCCAAGAAACAAGTGATAGGATGAGAGGAAATAGCATCAAGTTGTGCTGGAGGAGGCTTAGAATGGATATTAGGGACAATTTCTTTCCTGAAAGAATGATGAAGTATTGGAGCAGGCTGCCCAGGGAAGTGGTGGAGTCGCCACCCGTGGAGGTGTTCAGAATATGTGTAGATGCGGCAATTCGGGACATAGTTTAGCAGGCACGGTAGTGTTGGGCTGACAGTTGGACTGGATTATCTTAGAGGTCCTTTCCAGTTTTAGTGATTCTGTGATTCTTTTGTCCCTGTGCCCCACTTTGCTGGGCCTGTTGTAAGTTACACTGTGCTAGGTGGAAGAAGAGGCCAAGTTACATCCCACAGGATCTGTGCTAGGCACTAAATGGCTGACTGTTGCGGTACAGGAAATCACAAATGCAGGTGGGAAGATTGTTTCAGCCCTGTTCTGGTTTTCAGTAGTACTAAGCATAAAAATAACAAATCTTAGTCACTGTGCCAAGGACAATGATTCTCAATAAATGATAGGAGCCAAGTTTACTGGGTAGGAATGCTGTTTATGCAAAGGCTGTCCTTAGGAGATAAGTGTTCTCTCAAGTGATATCGTTAGCTACTAATACCTAATAACTGTCTAGTGCTTTTCATTATTTAAATTCCACAGAAGCTGCAATATGCACAGTGTGACAGGCTTTATCTTTCTTTTAAAAAATAAAACTGACCATGGAAAGTGATGTGGTAAGGCATCGTGGTTTGTCAAGACAGTGTCGTCAATCGTTGGTAATCACAGTTACAGTGCCTAATTGCTGATTATGTTTTCCTTTGTCTGATTCATTCTGCTTGTACAGATGTGCATCTAAAAAGTTTGTAATACTTTATTAGTCTAGTAGATTTCTTTTTAGGCATACATACTTTTGTCCAGAGCTGTAAATCCAAATTCTGCAGAATTGTGTGTGTATGAACTGGCAGGTGAGACAAACTGAAAACCCCACTGAAACACTGCCACCTGACAACACAGCAGTGACAATACCCCAAGGCAGGATAGAGGGATCAAACTCCTGTGTTCTGTGGCCACCCTGCCCAACAGGCAGCCCAAAGACATCCAAGCAGAAGTCCTTGAAGAGATGGTGAGATTCCTTGGAAGGAGCTGCTGGAGGTTCATTGCTGCAGGGCCAGCTCCTGGTGGGGCCACGTTGAAAAACTGGATGGAAATGCTGCTTCAGCCCTCAGTGACCCTCAGTGAACAGACACTGGGTCCTCGGGAACTGAGAATAACCACCAACCCCAGTGGAGGACTGAGGGAATGCCTTCTGGAGAAGCACTTGAGGTGCTCTGTCCTCATCCTCTGGAGAGCCAGTGGCAACAGCAGTAAGCAGTGGGATACAGAGGTATTGCGAAGGTGCTTTGGAACACCCAGCGGTGTCCTGCCAGGCACAGGAACTTGTCTGCCCTGTGGGTCAGGCCAGGAGCGTGTGGCCGCTCTCAGAAGCCTCTGAGATGGCTCCAGGTTGAGGGAGAATAGGGCTTGGGCATCTGCTGGGAGGCATGACCAAACTGTGCGATGAGGAGGCAGGTCTTGCTCGGATGCTGAGGGACTAGCTGATTGCCAGTTCTGGGGTCAGGAAGGAATGCATCCGAGAGAAGGAAGTGATTCCTAGGGTGGGCCTTCATGGTATCCCTGGGGGTTGCTTCATGTTCTCTGTAGCACTGAGCACAGCCCCTCATCGGGGCTCCTCTGGGCCCCTTCAGTCAGTTCTTGCCTGGTGATCCTGCACCTCCAAGGCTCTCTTTCCCATCGCTGGCGAAGAAGCACAGCAGAGCAATTTTTGAAGGGAAACAGTAGGACTGGCGTCAAGAAGAGTAATACTTTGGAAAATATCATGCAAACACCTCTTCCTTCTTTATGTGGGCTCAGTCCAAGTGGTCATTCTCCAAATTCTCATTCTCCAAATTCTCATTCTTGAGAGACTGTTTGGCCTATGTGTGTTCTTGCTGCCCCATTCTTTGAGCTTTTCACCCTAACTGATACGTGACGTTGGGGATAGTCCTTTTTTCCTTCAAAGGCCGAAATAAGAAAAGGTTTTGGAAACACAAAACCAAGGAGAATTAGAAACTAGGGAGTGGGAATGTTTTGGGGTTTTTTTTAGATGCCAAAATCAAAATTCATAAGAAGACAATTCATCACTCAAGACCAAGAGAGAAAAACGCCATTCTGAAAATTGTTCTGTTTGTTTTTGAGAGTGCCTTCCTTGTGTGTCTGTCAGTTCCCTGTTTTCCTGTGCCTGGGAAAGGTTGCTATTTTCTTAGCCACAATCATCATGCATCCGGCTCCTCACACGACGCAGGGGACTTGCCATTTTCTGTGGCTCTCACTTTCCTTTGCCAGGCTACAGGGAGTGTTTTTTTTTCAAGCTAAACTGAGGATTGCATCAGCCTGTCCCTGGCTCTACCTGTGCACCGCGTTAAGGCTTGTGAGCATCTGCTCTGAACTGGGTTGAGGGAATAGAATAAACTCCTGTTCCCACTTGTAATCTTTGTGATAAGTGTCCTGGAAAGTGGTTTGGAAGCTGACCCCCTCCCCCAGCACTTCAGGCAAAGAATGGTCTTACCATTATTTGACTCACTGGGAAGGGAAGGAGGAGGAGATCATGTAATAGTTTGCATTGGAAAGGACCTTAGAGATCATCCAGTTCCCAGCGTCCTGCCATGCACAGGAACATGGCCCACTAGATCAGGCTGCTCATCCAACCTGGACTTGAATACCTCCAGGGATGGGGCATCCACAACTTCCCTGGGCGACCTGTGCCAGTGCCTCACCACTCTCATCATGAAGAAATTCTTCCTTATGTCTAGTCTAAATCTGCCTCTCTCCAATTTATAGCCACTGCCCCTAGTCTACAAGCCTTTGTAAACAGTCCCTCCCCAGCTTTCTTGTAGCCCTTTTCAGGTACTGGAAGTTCGCTATAAGATCTCCTCGGAGCTTTCTCTTCTCCAGGCTGAACAACCCCAACTCTCTCAGCCTAAGCTCATATGGGAGGTGCTCCAGCCCTCTGATCATCTTTGTAGCCCTAGTCCGGACCTGTTCTAACAGTTCCATACCCTTATGTTGGGGATTCCAGAACTGGACACAGTACTCCAGATGAGGTCTTACAAGAGAGGAATAGAGGGGCAGAATCACCTCCCTCAACCTGCTGGCTATGCTTCTTTTGATGCAGCTCAGGACACAGTTGGCCTTCTGGGCTGTGAGTGCACGTTGCCGGCTCATGTCGAGCTTCTCATCAATCGGCATCCCCAAGTCCTTGTCTGCAGGGCTGCTCTCAGTCATGTCATCTCCCATCCTGTATTGAAATCAGGGATTGTCCCGACCCAGATGCAGGGACTTGCACTTGGCCTTGTTGAACCTCATGAGATTCTCACAGGCCCACTTCTCCAGCTTGTCCAGGTCCCTCTGGATGACATCCTGTCCTTTTAGTGTGACAACTGCACCAATCACCTTGGTGTCATCTGCAAATTTGCTGAGGATGCATTCATTCTTGCTGTCAGTATAATTGATGAAAATGTTAAACTGCAGTGGTCCCAGCGTGGACACCTGAGGGACACCACTTGTCATGGATTTCCATCTGGGCTTCAAGCCATTGACCACTACTCTCTGAGTATGACCATCTGACTAGTTTCTTGTCCACCGAACCATCACTTTCAGGTAGTGGAAGGTCGCTATAAGATCTCCCCGAAGCCTTCTCTTCTCCAGGCTAAAAAACCCAACTCTCTCAGCCTGTCCTCATAGAAGAGGTGCTGCAGCTAGAAGAGGAAGAATGGAAGGGAGGGAGAAGAGAAGAAAAGAAGATAGGGAGAGAAGGGAAAGGGAAGAAGAATGAGGAGGGAAAGGTATTGGCAAACATTTCAGCTGTGCTGGTGTTACTGAAATGGATTTCCTTTCATTTTTCTTCTAGTTTATGTGTGGGTATCAGAGGAAAAAAGGCAGCAGAAGTATGCACTAGCTCAACCACCTTTTAATTGGCAGCAACAAAGGTGCCTCTTGGCTGGGAGCACAGGGAGGACCCCTTGTTACAATTCTGAGTTTCTTAAATGCAATCTAAAGACAGTGTTTGTATTTGTTTTTACAATTTACAGAGTTGTTGTCTTTGGCCGTGATATCGTCTGTTATCATTCACTTTTGAGTATTTGTACAAGTGAACCCCTGTGCAAGCCTGTAGATGTGACACTTAGGGACATGGTTAAGTGGTGGAGTTCGCAGATCTGTGTTTGCGGTCGGACTAAAAGTCTTTTCCAATTTAAACTATTCTGTGATTCCATGAAGGTTCACTTAGATCATGTGGTTTATTTACATATAAAGCTATGCTGATGCTCAACACTTTGCGGCTGGACTTTATTACAGAACATTTATTTTATATTTTTTAAGAAGTCATTTAAGTGCTTTGTGCATAATTTGCCTATCTATATGACAGGTGTCCTGCTCACCTACCCGATGTGGTGTAAGTTTCCTTGAAATGATTAAAGCTTCACAAGATTAGCTGAGGAAGTTCCTCCTTAAGCATACAATGTGTTTGCACACGCTTACCAGGAGAAGACTATTGGGTGTAAATATCAGTTTGTCGAATGTTCTTTCCTGTTAGTGTTTTCATTTTCTGACAAATAACACACTGTAAGAAATTGCAAGCTGTTGCTTTTGTTTCTCCTTATTACTTTGTTTTTCTGTATTTATTTGCTTTCTCATCACCATTACTTTTGCTATACATAGCAGCAACAATTTTCTTGCTTAGAGCAGGGCCTAAATGCCACCAGAGACAGGTAACATCTTGCCAAGATGGAGAGGTTACTTAAACTGCTTTTTTCAGCAGGTCCCCAGAAATGGGCACCTGCCACTTTGCTAAGCACAGACATATCACTACAGTAAAGTTTTGAGTTTTTTAGGTTGATATTAAACATCTTTTTAACACTGACCTTTTTGTTCTGTTTTTGTACTTAGCAAGCTCTCAAAAGATGGCAGAAAGCTGGTCTTTCTTGGATACTTCTGAGCCTAACTTCAGGCCTCTGGTAGTGATTGAGCTTGCAAAAGGCACCAAAGAGGAAACCGTAGCATGGTTCACTAAACGAATTGTGGACAAAAAAGGAAATGGAGGTGAGTACAGTAGGGTCTTGTGTAACTCTTAAAAATTAAATTGGCTGTCATCATATTATGAACAAATACAGAAAATTAGTTTCCAGGTAATTCATGGTTTGATTATTGTTTAGCCAATTCAACTCCATTTTGCTGTTTTGAATTTGCTTAATTTTATGTAAGAGTAGATCTTCATGCTGGTGTCATGAAAATGTAATAACAGAACTCTGGTAACTCAGTTATTACTGAGAGTGTCATATGCCTGTTGAACTCTAGAACCCTTTCATTCTTGCAGTGAAACTTTTATAGTTTATCTTTCAACCTAGTTTTGGTATAAGTTCTTGTATTAATTGTCTAGAGCATGTTTTTGTTGTTGCTTATGAGAACATTGTTAGCCTTGCCAAAACAATGTGCGTCACATCTACTGTTCTTTCCATAAGACTTGCTACCACGTCATAGAACAATATTAGGTTAGCAGGAAACAATTGAATCTTGATAAATCCATTTTGGATTTTAATTATCTTTTTGCTAGCTTGTAGGCTTTAACAAAGACTTACGTTACTTGTTTTAGTATATTTCCAGGAATCAAAGTTAGACTAATGAATTTGTAATTCCTTAGACTTTTTGGTTGGTTTTTTTTTTTTTTTTTATATTTTTTAGAAAGGAATGATTTATGTCTGTTTTAGCTTGTATCTTATGGTAAGTAATAATTCTGAGGCTGTTGGATTTGTGACTAGAAACTTACCTTCAGATGTCTGTTAGATACGTCAGGGATGTTTCTATTTCAAGAGTCTAGTCCCCTTAAAATGAGTGGGACTGTTTGCAGAGGTGCTGGTGACTTACATGATGTAGGAGTTAGGGGAGTAGATCAAAACTGTCCCAATTTTTACAGTTCACTGTCTGCATGTGCTTCCACAGAAACAGGGCTAAATCACGGAGTTAACCCTGCAAGACTGTGAACACCTCGTGTCAGGTGCTGTTGAAGCCTTCATTCTAGTTTAAACAGATACTGCTGAAGCCTTCTTTCTGCTCCTAAAAAGATTCAGCCTCAGCACTCATGATAACTAGGTCCAATGTGATGGATGCTAGAATACTATTTTTTGAGACATAATTTCTATGTATTCTCTTCCTTACTTTGCCTTTTTTTTTACTTTAAAGGGGCGCAACTGCTGGTTAAACCATTGGTCACAGAAAAGGGAGATGAAAACATTTATCTCGTTGGAGCTTCCCACTTAAGGCTGTTGCTGGGAGCTGAGGCTGTGGGTTTGGTGAAGGAATGTAATGATAACTCAATGAGAACTTTTACATACAGCAGTAGAAAAACTTTCAAAGATTTTGCAGGTAAGTGATATCAGGGCTCATTGTCATTGCGAAGCTGTTGTTAAAGATTATAAGCAATTACACTGTCAAATCTTTCAGTCTTTCTACTTCTTGGAATGGTTAACAGCAAACAGAAATAGGAAGAACAAGCCAAGAAAAAAAAAGGTTTTTGTAGAGAAAAAGACAAGAAAAAATAGTTGATAAACATGAGTGCAGGATTTACAGTGAATGCTATGAATTAACACAGCAGTTTGATTTCTTACACTTGTGAGCCTGCTTTGAGACTTATTATATTATAATTAGCTGGAGAAAATAGAAATATTTTGCTCTGTTAGATTTAAACATTGATCAGAATTAAATAATTAAATAACACTGCATTCAATGAATCTGGGCATGATTAGCAAAATCCTTCCTTTTTGTCTTTTTTTCTGTGAAGGGGCCAACACAGTAACATTTTCTTTGAAATGTAATACCTATAAGGTATTTAACTTCCCCTGCAGTGGCGGAACTCATTTTGCTGTCTTGATAAACATTGGAATTCCGGCTTAGTCATAGTCATACTTTTCACGTGCCTGTTTCAGCGATACCTTTCACCACATTTTCAATGTAAGGGCTCTTGGATCTCTGAAACAATAATAAAGTTTCGGTTTTTGTGCAGTGCCAGTTTATCCAACACTGCTGCTGTGTTCAGTCACTGTTGCAGTGTCTTTTTTGTGACCTTGCTCTCCTGAAATTAGGAAGCCTTGAGAAGAATTGTCAGTTCCAAAGGCACCATTTATGTTTTTCATAAATTTACGTTGTTGATGCTAATCTGATTGTCATTGCTAACAGATTCTCTAGTGGCAACTGGGATTCCAACTTCTGTAAACCTAAAGGCTAATTTTTGCTGCATCTCCTGATCTTTTTTCTTTACTAAAACAGATCTGATCAGAGGATAAAATCATAGGATCGTAGAATCATAGAATAGTTTGGATTGGAAGGGACCTCAAAGATCATCCAGTTCCAATCCCCCCTGCCATGGGCAGGGACATGTCCCACTAGACCAGGCTGCCCAAGGCCCCATCCAGCCTGGCCTTGAACACCTCCAGGGATGGGGCAAAATAGTTGACTATGCTTAGATGAGGTGAAAGAGGTGTCATCTACAAAAGAAACCCTGTAGCCTGTGTTGTCTTACTAATATCTCTAGTTCTGCAGTTTAACTGATAATTGTATTCTTATTCTTTGTATTAGAGTTTTGTCACTGTTTGACTTCTTACCTTATTTAGAGCAATTACTATAGTTTCTTATTTGTAAGGGGAAAAAGGAGATATCAACTGGGCATTGTCTGAAGGAAACACGACTACTTCCTTGATGATAAATTGATGGGGCCAACAATAGATTTGTTGCTGTAGCTCTTAAAATTTGGGGATTTTTTGAAAGTTTTCTTATTTTTTTACCTTGTTTCTTTATTTTTATTAGAACTAATTGTCTTAAGTGGCTTATCATTATTTTGTATGGGCAATAAAGAGCAAGATACTCTGATATTTGGTATGAAATGCTTACAGAAAAGGAGATTTGTCTGATATCTTACTGTTTTCCGTTATGAAAGTACCTCAGGAACTGTATGGCACGAAGTGGTATGGAGATTCTGAGATCGGCAGATAGTGGATGCCTAAGTAAGAGTCTTTCAACAAGGCAAGAGTGTACTTGCCACTATGCTAATCTAACCTCCATCAATTATTACAGTACATCAGGGATGTCTTTGTCTCTTGAGTGATTTGTTCTCTTAGTTCCACTTGGGGAGTCAAAAATGCAGTGGCCAACATATGCCGATTGAAGAAAACTTTTTCCCAAGGCATTTAGTTTGAAAAGTGGAGGTTTTCCTAATGGATGTCAGTGGGTAGTAATTGTCATATAAATTTTTTTTTTTTCTGGTTCTTGTCATTTTTGATAGTTATTTGCTGCCAGGGATGTCTTCATATGCTGCACAATTTCACACTGCCTTCTGTTTTATTTAGATGACAATCACAATTTCCTTACAATGGCAGAATGTCAATATATCATCAAACATGAACTCGAAAATTTGAGAGCTAAAGATGAAAAAATGATACCTGGATATCCTCAGGCAAAGCTCTATCCAGGAAAATCAATTGGTAAGCAATATGGTTTGTCTGTAACTTGTCATGTTGGTGTGGGATAGTGTTCACAGTGAAAATACACTAATTTTCATGCAAATAAGAGAAATCCTTCAGACATTAAAGTCCCCAACTTTGTTTTCTCAGAGCTCTGCGGTGATAGAACAAGAGGCAGTGGATGCACAGTGCAACAAGAGAAACTCTGAAAGATATTAAGAGAATGTCTTTTCACAATGACAGTAATCTAACATTGGAACAAAGTTTTATAGACATTCTGGTTTCTATGTCCTGGGAGACTTCTAGATTTTGACTAGGCAAGGTCCTGAGCAGCCCGATTTAAGCTGGACCTACTTTGAGCAGGAAGTTGGACTTCCAGAGGACTTTCCAACCTGAGTCTTTTTGTAGT
Organism: Cuculus canorus; assembly: GCF_017976375.1. Taxonomy (NCBI): domain Eukaryota; kingdom Metazoa; phylum Chordata; class Aves; order Cuculiformes; family Cuculidae; genus Cuculus; species Cuculus canorus. The sequence goes on from NC_071402.1 coordinate 118,546,612, forward strand.
GCTGACAATCTGGCCTTGTGTTCTTTTCAGCCAGATAATTTTCATGTATATTGCTGTCACACATTATTTTTATAATTAGTACAAAAAATACATAGTTTTTAAAATTACATAATGATATACTTAGCATCTCTGTATAAAAATGAGTAACAGTGTTCCAGAGCTATAAATTTCACAATATGAAGGAAGTAAGTTTTATTGTATCCACTTGATTTCATTTAACCTTCTCCTTGCTTCAAGAGATCTTTCATTTCATGGGTGAAAGAAGCAAGGGGAGGTAGTGCTACTTTTCTGGCAGCTCCAACTAGTTAATTGGCAGAGATGCTGCATTTTCTTAGGAGAGTTTATCTATCTTTAAATATTTGTATGTCCTTTTAATAATGTTTTTAATTCATTAGTGCTGGTTGTCGAAGAAACAGGTCTGTGTATGTTAGTGATTCAAGAAATGAAATAAATGTAGAAGTCTGAGTTTACAGTTTTGCTTTTTTGTATATATAGCTATTTTTCTAGTTATGTCAAGTAGATGCCGATAGGAAATGGTAAAAAGACACTCACAACTTCCAGTGCTTCTCCTCTCTTGTTTTTGAATTTATTTATTTATTTTTTTAATATATATTTCTACGGCTGTAGCTTCTGGAGCAGTTTGTTTATCAACACAGGTAGTATCACTTTCTATAACAAATACAAATTGTGGAATATTTGGTTTATTTGCAGTGAAGGTGTGCTTTAATTTATGGATTAGATTCAGTTGATCATTCAAAGATGTTTCTACTACCTTTCCCATAATTGATACAACAATGGCTCTTCAATGTAGTGTTTTGTTTTTGCTGTGTCAGTTTGATTCATTATGAATTTCTTTGCTTAAATGCCAGAGCCAGACCTTTCCTGGCAAAACTACTCATGGCATTTCAGTTCTGACCTGCAGCACTTTTTGTTATTCAAATTGCAGCTGTTTCTGTTGCAAACCTATGGAATAGTTTATAGATGTAAAAAGGTTGATCTTTCTCTTCTAGTGCACAGCACAGCCTTTGTAGGGATAAGTAGAACTGTTCTCTCGAAACTTTTTAGGGGAAGTTAACCTTCCCCTATCTAGAAGGCTGTTTCTGGAATGGATAATTTTTAACTACCATGCAGACACTTTATTTGTTTTTAGGATTTAAATGCTACATTTAGTAAAAAAAAAAAAGTAACGTTAAAGTTACTGTGGGCTTGCTAAGTACATATTGTAGCCTGCTTGCCTATGTCATCTTCAGTGTCCTCTGAAGGAGTTCTAGCTACCTTTTTTTTTCCTGTTCCTAGTGAGAAGATTATTGACCAGTGGCATTCTAGTTCAGATTTTCCCACTGCATGATAGAGAAGAGTTGAAGAAACTCCGTCACAGCTGGTATGGCCGAGTTAAAGTTGGCTATCAACCTTTAGGTATGTGAACACTTACCTCCACTACAAATAAAGTGCAGGGTTTCTTCTGGAGAGTTTTTCTCCTCAGTTTGTGTGAGAAGACCAGGGTCTTTCCTAACTTCTACTCCAGGATTTAGCCTCAACAAGAGTGAAACTGCTATGTAGAAGGTAAGTACTGTACAAATACTGCTGAAGGGAATGTCTCAGCCTGAGTGTGCTATCTGACATGTGTAGCACTTAAGATTTCAATATACCTTTCCGTCTATTCCTTTAGTTCCTTGAAGGCTGGCAAAGAACAGCTAGTCCTTTTTGGCCCTGAGCAGGCTGAAACAGATTTGTTTCTGAGGTGCATGTAAACCAGCGAGAAGCTTCAGAAGTAAGGTGTCACTCACTGTTAACGTATGTTTTTATGCCACATGTCTTCCATGCCATTGTAGCCATTCATTGACAGATTCATTTTTTAAGATTGCTAGTGTTTTGGGTTTTTTTTCCCCTCTGGATATACGATGTTGGTATGGTAAGCGTTGAGATATTTGACTTTCCTACCACCTGAATGTGTGTGAATATGTTTCTGTATGTATATATATAATGTTAAGAAAAAATAAAATTAAATGACCTTCTGAGTTTTTGAAACATGGCAGAAGGAGGAAAACCCCAACCAATATTCATTCTATTATTTAGAAAAAAACCCAGTTGGGCTAAGGGATTAATGTAAAGTCAAATTTGATATTATACTGACATTAAGTGTAGTCTTAATTGATTCATTTTTTTTCTGCAGATGAGATACGCAGTTACTTTGGTGAAACCATCGCTCTCTACTTTGGCTTCTTAGAGTACTTCACGTTTGCCTTGATTCCAATGGCTGTCATTGGCATTCCTTATTATGTGTTTGCATGGGAAGACTATGACAAATACGTGATGTTTGCCACATTCAATCTGCTCTGGTCCACTGTGATTCTGGAAGTTTGGAAGCGTATTTGCGCCATCATGTCATACCGTTGGGGGACGTTGTTGATGAAACGGCAGTTTGAAGAACCAAGACCAGGCTTTCGTGGTGTCTTGGGTATCAATCCTGTCACTGGGAGAGAAGAACCAGTGTACTCAAGTATTAGGAGACAGATACGGATTTACCTGGTGTCCCTACCATTTGTGTGCCTTTGCCTCTACTTCTCACTGTATGTGATGATGATTTACTTTGACTTGGAACAGTGGGCTCTGGATTATCATGAGGAAAACGAGTCTAACTTCAGCAGCTTGATGCTGTACGTGCCCAGTATCATATATGCTGTCGTAATTGAAATCATGAACCGTATCTATCGGTATGCTGCTGAATTCTTAACTTCATGGGGTAAGAAAGTTGTTTATTCTTCCTTAAAGTTAGAATCTCAGATGTTTAAAATTTGTTTCTTTGTAGAATACGTCACTGTGAATTCTTATGGAGTGGAATACTAAAGAAATTTCCTGAAATAGATTTTTACTGTGGGATAAAAGAAGTGGCCATTTTAACTTCTTATTTTGAGCATTCTGAGACTTCAGTTTCATGTTTGATTTATTTTGGTCTGCAGTTTCATGTTCGATTTAATTTGGTCTGAGTCTAGCATGCCATGAAAAGGGGTGATCCTTCCTTCATCCTCAGCCTCTCTCTGCCTTCGATGCTGAAGTCCTGCTTCCCCGATTGAGCGCTTTGGCTGTATCAGCCATAGTGCTGGCATGTCAGGTGAGGTGAGATTGTGAGGATGGGAGCTCAGAGGTTGATGGCAGGAAGGGCTGTCTTGGCAGCTTGCATCCACAGTCTGGGTTTGCTGAATATATCTTGGTCTACTGGTGTATCTTTGCAGAGGACAGAGGCGCTGAGGTAATGGAACAAAATCTGAAAACATCACCTGAAGACCATCTGAGGGTGTTTGTGTGTGCTATAGCGGCGACAGAGATTTCACATCCCTATCAAAATATCTTTCTCTGGCCATAGAATCATTAAGGTTGGAAAAGATCTCTAAGATCAGCCCAGTACCACCATGCCTACTTAAACCATGTGCACATCTATGTGTTTTTTCAACACCTCCAGGGATGATTACTCAGCTGCTTCCCTGGCAGCCTGTTAAGTGCTTGACTACTCTTTCAGTGATGAAATTTTTCCTAATATCCAATCTAAACCTCCCCTGGCACAATTTGAGGCCATTTCCTTTCATCCTGTAACTTCTTACTTGGGAGAAGAGACTGGCACTTACCTCACTATAGCCTTCTTTTAGGTAGTTGTAGAGGGCAATAAGGTCTCCCATCAGCCTCCTTTAATACAGACTAAACAGCCCCACTTCCCTCAGCTGCTCCTTGTAAGGCTTCTACTCCAGACCCTTCACCACTGTGGCACTCTCAGAAGAGGAGGACTGTTACAATAGCCTGCCTTGTTTTCCCTGTGTGTGACTTATTTAATAAATGGGGTCTTATGTTTTATAATCTAACATATGGATATTGAAATGTTAGTATTTATTTTGAGTTTAAGCACTTCTACAGACTTGTGCAGTCAATTTCAGACAAAGTTAATAGAGAACCTAATGGAAAGTGTTTTGTGTAACTCAACGTGCCATACATTTACTGGACGTAATACAGATTACTAAGGCTGGAGGCCCAGAAAATTAACCTAGAAAAGATTAAATGAAAGGGAGATTGATGCCGAAGACAGACTACAAAGAGGTATTGAAGTGGAGGATGGTTAAGTATACCAAAATTATTTGCTCAGCAAATTCAACTTGACAGCAGCAATAGTAAAAGCAGTCAATTTCTTCATTTGTTTATGACTATTCAAGGATTTTATTTAAATAATGTCTTTTAAATTCATGTGTAGGTTTCAGCTGACTGTTTTGTTTAATTTTTTTACTATACTGCAAGAAAAAGCCTTTATGTGAATTGCCCAGTTGTGTTGATCAGGTAGACTAAAATGTCTTTAGTAGGCAAGCCAAGTTTTTTTTTAGCCTTTTTTTTTTTTTTTTTTTTTTTAAGCTGATTTTTCACAGCAGCGATGGTATTTATGTAACTCACTACAGTGACAGAGGTTAAGTGAGGTACTGGTACAGTATAAATTCCTTTGGCCACAATGTGTTGAAGGAACTATTCCCTGTGAACTGTTAGTTAAGTAATTTGAAGGGGGAGGAAAAATGTCTGTTTACAATGTCTAGTATGTGATAAGTGCTTCTGCTGTTTACTGATTAATAAATTTGTTGGTATTTTAGAAAATCACAGGCTGGAATCTTCGTATCAGAATCATTTAATTCTGAAGGTTTTGGTGGTAAGTATGTAGTGTAAGCAGCTTTTAAAAAGATTTAAAAAGAGAACTTGTCATGTGTTTTATTAGTGCTTTCCTAGCATTACCTCACTGACCTGCAGTTTTATTCAAGGCCAAAAACTAGGCCAAATATCAGAGTAAACAGGATTTCTGTTGTGGTTGCAGTTAACTGCTAGACTGTTTTTGATGTTTCTTTTCATAGCAGAGAGTTGGGGGTTTACTTGTATTGATTTGTTTGTTCATTATGATTCTGTCTGTGTAGTTTTTCCTCTTAATTGATGTGATCCTGTCTTCCACTGGGAACTATTCTTTCCACTTTTTGCAAGATTGTATGTTAAACCTGTATTTTAAAAAGTTTGTGTATTAACTTCCACCTGTACTAACATTCAGACAACCATTCAGAGGGTGCCGGAGATACATGCCTGTGTGATTTATAGTATATACTGATGCATTTACTTTGTGGTTCTGAACAAGTAGCCTTTGTGTGTTTGTTTGGTTGTTCTTGTAGGTGTATATCGCAATGCAACACTGATTCTAAAAAAGTGTGTTGTAAATCTTGAATTCTCATATAAGATGTCCAGTAAAAGCAGTTGTAAATACCGGCTTGTTTTGAGACTTAAGGTTGTTCAGTCCTTCTCCAGAACTCCCTTTTCCCCCCTCAACTCAGCATGCTTTTTATTATTGTTTTTTTAGCCTGCTTATTATCCTTCTGTTACTGGTAACTTCTAGAGCTAAACTCTTGTATGCATCAAATATAGCTTTGTCCCTATCTTTCTCAAAAAATAGCACTCTTTCTTTTTCCCTATAGGAAATTCATAGAGAATAATTTAAAAAAATATAAAATTTAAAATGTAAACCCTGCCAAGTGTCACTTGCAACCTATGAGTGGCTCTCTGCATTCCCCAGTATTATCAATGTTATCAAAGAGCTCCAGCACTGATAGCGATTAGGAAAAGTTTTGTCCTACTTCAGAGCTTGATTATGATTTTTCATTCACAATACTGTGACTATGTCTCATTTTGGAAGCAGAGAGTATTTCTTTTGTCCATAAAACCACTTGAAGTGAATAAACATAAAGCTCAACTAACTTATATCACGAAACAGTTGTATGTGCGAGAGATATGTAATCTAATACATATATTTTGATAAAGTATTTCTTTGGGGAAAAAAAATCATTACTCTAAATCAAGATGAATACATCCATTTTATTGCATTACCTATCGGAAATTGTCAAAAGGTGAAAGCTGTGTAGGAAGTGATGTTTTTAATGTCCACATTTCTTTATATACTGTCTTTAGGAAAGCATTAAACTTGTCAAGTGAGAATCTGAGTAGAACCAATATTGAAAATGATTTTCTGACCTAAGTTTTAAAAATGGTAAATAAAATTTTAATAGAAAGTTTACATCTTCATAGAAGCTATTTAATCAAGGCAACTATTAATTTAGATAATATTCTGCATTTGAACTTTTACTTGAGTACTAATAGTAAGGATTTTTTTAATTGCAGTTCAACTTCCTAAATTGTTTTGCATCTCTCTTCTACATTGCCTTTGTGCTGTTTGATATGAAGCTTTTGAGACAGGTGAGTTCCAAGAACACCTTAAAAATGTTGATGAATCTGGGAAAATAAAAGATTAATTGTAATAGGACTTTAGTTTTTAGTTGTTTTCCTAAAATAAATATGAAATATGAGGTCCAACACAAAAAAATGAGACTGTGCCTGTAAGTCTTTTTATTTAACAAATTAAGAAAATCAACTACAATCACCTTGAAAATAGTTCCGTTCTGAGTTAACACACAGCTGCATATGATGCTGCCAATTTTCAAAGCAATTCCCCAGATCATTTTCTGAAAGGCTGTTGAAGATCTCTGTCATTTTTGCTTTCACACCTTCTACTGACAAAAAATGGATTCCTTTGAGCACCAACCTGATCTTTGGGATCTCTTCATCATAAGCCTCACTCAATGATTGAAAAGTTGCTGTCACAGATTTCTTCAGTTTCATGAGAAGCTTGATCTTAACTCTTGTGTTCACTCTTGCACACTGACATTTTCCTACCAAGTGTAAGAAAATGTGTATACTTGAACACATGTCCATTTGTACTGAGTGAAGCAGTTGAGTTGAGCTTTGTCTCACTGTGACAGGTTTGACCATGTTCTATAACAATCTTTGTCTCTCCCCTCCCAGTCTTCATTCCTGAGCTATAGGGTTAGTCTCATTTTTTTTGTGTGTTTGACCGTATATTCATTATTGAGTTAATATTTTCTTACAAATCCAGCTTCCATATTTCACTTCCTCTAGCACAGCTGCAGAATTATAACAGAGTAATAGATCATAGAATCATAGCACGGTTTAGGGTGGAAGGGACCTTAAAGCCCATCCAGTTCCAACCACCGTGCCATGGGCAGGGACACCTCCCACCAGACCAGGCTGCCCAAGGCCCCATCCAACCTGGCCTTGAACACCTCCAGGGATGGGGCATCCACAACTTCCCTGGGCAACCTGTGCCAGTGCCTCCCCACCCTCATCATGAAGAATTTCTTCCTAATATCTAATCTAAATCTCCCCCCTTCCAATTTAAAGCCCTTCCCCTTCATTCTATCACTCCATGCCCTTGTAAAAAGTCCCTCCCCAGCTTTCCTGTAGCCCCTTCAGGTACTGGAAGCTGCTATAACGTCTCCCTGGAGCCTTCTCTTCTCCAGGCTGAACAACCCCAACTCTCAGCCTGTCCTCATAGCAGAGGTGTTCCAGCCCTTCGATCATCTTTGTGGCCTTCCCTCCATGTAAATGAAGAACCGTTTTCAAATAAATTGATTTTTCTCTCACAGATGAGGCTGAAAAATTTTCATTTCTCCCTTCTTCTCTTTATGCTAGAAAATAGTTATCTCTGTAGTATTTTTAATGAGAGACTTTTGAGGATAGGACAATTATTTAGTTTTTGACTACAATGAGGAGCTGAGAATAAATATAAGCAAACAGAATTTATAGTTGGTATTTGAAATCAGCTTTCCGTTGTTAACGTCTTTTGAACTCAAATGCATGAAAATCAGGTATAAGGAAAATATTTTTGCTCTAAACATATTGAACAAAAGAAAAAGAATTTCAACTTAAAAACTCTGTTCCTCTAAAGAGATCTCTAGCAAGACACATTGCATATCTATGCCAGACATGACATTCATGACATTTCCTATACTTCAAGGTGAAAAGCAAAAAGAAAAAACGTAGAAAAATTTCATTGTTTACCAATGTTAATGGTTAATGGTGTTGTTATAGATTTAAGTGTGTATCTTTACCCTTCATTGGACTTTCTGTGCTTTCTCCAAGATACATCCTGATCCACAAAATATATAGACTCCTAACTCACATTTTATCCTTTTCAACACTTAACAAAGAATGGGAACAAGAGCAGCTGTATTTTTCATATGTTATTGCTAGTTTTGTTAAGCTGACCTTTTCTTGTCGTGTAATAACTTACAGTGTTACTAGAACACTCAAATAGGAAATGATTATTAGTTTAACAGACACTTACTAATTTTCTTTTATGTGTGTTTTTCTATTTTTTTTTTCTTGACTGAAGAGCTTGGCCACTTTGCTGATAACTTCACAGATCCTTAATCAGTTTGCAGAATCCTTGCTTCCTTACTGGCTCCAAAAGAGACATAACAAGAGGATGAAGAAACGCATGTGTTCCCTGAAAACAGATACGGACATGTCGTTATTAGAACAAGTCAACTTGGAGAAAGAAATGGGCACTTACTTTGTACGTTTCACTGCTGTAAAAGAGTTAAACGTTTTCTGAGCTGTAGTTGACAGAGACATCAGCCAGTGCAACCTAAAATATTCCTGGCTGTCTGGCCTATCACCTTATTTCCAGCTTCATCTATTTTTCTGGTAGTATTGTTTATACAGCTATGTGGTGCACTGGATCAGGAAACTGAGAGTGCAGGATCCCAGTTATACAAGCAGGACGAGGTAGAAACAGCAGCTGAATCTGGGACTACCTAACCCTGCGTCACTGGAACAAGTATTTGTCAAGTATGCCCTTAATCTCCAAGGGTAGCCTGAGGGTAACCAGGATGAGTAGCCTGTCACAGGGAAGGGGGAGGCTGTCTCTGATTTAGGGGTTTTCTTGCAGTGATACTAGTTTGACATGTCTATTAAACTATAGCCTGAGAGAGTGTTCTTTTGTCTGGGTGGGGCCAGAAATGGAGAGGGAAGAAGATACCAACTCTTCAAAGCAGTAGTGCTGCTGGAAGCTCTTGCTTCTTGATACTACAGCTTCGTCATTCACTGTCTTCCCATTTCTGTTTCTGTTCACCTCCTACCCAGTACAATTTTGAATTGTCTTTAACAGACTCCATGCCCTTCATTACTTGCAGTTCTAAAGGAATTGACAAAGCAGGCACTAGTGAGTATGTTAAGGCCTTACAGACTGGCTCACAGCTGGCTTGATTGGATGCTGCTAGGATAGTCACAAGAGGCTTGATACTGTATGCTTTATGCTTTTACAGAATGAGAATTCTATGTAGATAATGTGCTGTTTATGTAAAAGGTAGAGAATAACATCCTGAAATTTGATATCAATGCCAAATCAGATTCCTCTTTTCCTGCATAAAGTGCCATGAAATGGGAAGAGGAAAAAGAAATACGACCTTTGTGATTGAAATTCTGTACAAACATTAGTAGATTCCTCTGGAAGGTTGGTATTTGCACGTTTTATATGAAAAGAGAGAGATTTAGAGGCCATGGCCATCTTACAATGGAGAACACAGTGGAAATCCCCAAGTTAGTGTCTGTCTCAGCTGGTAAATCAGCACAATCCAGCACTGCGCCTGCGAATAGACCAGCCCGGCTCCAAAAGCTGTGTGTCAGCATTAGGCGTTGATATGCATTACGAAATAAGCTCTGCCTCTTAAATCTGAGCTGGGTGGTTCTCAGCTGATGCATACAAAGCCAGTGTGGTGTCTTTGAGTCACGTTGCCCAGTGCTTCTTGTGCAGAGCTGGATCAAATGTATCTGCACCTGTTGTACCATTCTACCCTGAATAATTTTCCTCATAGGCCTAATGGGTCAGTTGTAGCGTTGACTTTGCCTTGGAGGCATCCACTGTGAGCCTCAGTTTCAGTTCAAGGTGCCGTGTACCCAAGGCCTTAGTTTTATTTTCAATCTAAAAACTTTAATTGTGCTGTGCTTGTGAATACACAATATTAGAACCATGATTTGTTTGCAGGCAGTAAGCTGTCAGCAGGCAGGAGTATTTCTAAAATTAAATCTGTCACAAGGGGGAAGCATTTGACTGTGTTTAGAAACTGAGGAGTTTAGCAGGAGTCTTGACAGAACTTGGTGTTTCAGGCTCTTCTCTTTTCCTTACTGCACTTACTCTTTAACTTAATTCTCTTTTTTAATTTGTCCTCCTTCTCTCTCAGTTTTCAAGTCTTCAGCCCTTAGCCCAGTTTAAGATGGAAGAACATTCTGCAGTAATTTTTAATTTTTTTTAAATTTCTGCTTCTCTATTTAATTTTTGCCCTGAATTTCTCTGTCGATTCTGTTTACTCGATACCGTAGTTCATGTGCTGCTTTTGTGGCTGACAGTGGCACCCTCTGAAATTTCTTTAATGTCCCATCAGACTCCTCTCTTCCTGCACAAAGTGTCATTTACTAGGAGAAAAAGAAATACTCCTTTTCTTTTCACACTCTGCTGTTCTAAAAGTAGGTACTGGATGAGAAAATGGGAAGAAATGTGTGAGGAAGTAGTGGGAATACTGTGCAATTACCAGAAGGAGGAGCAAAAAGGGAAGCATTGCTTCCTACCTGCAACAGTTATCTGAGAACGTGATAGCAGGGACAACTATGTGACTGCAACTCCAGTGAGTGATTCTGCACAAAGGTCCCAACTGACTAAAATTCAAAGTTTGTACAAAACATTTCTGTGGAAAATTCTCTCTGGTTTTAGAAGCTAGGTAGCTCATCAGGGTGTGGCCTGCAGATCAGTTTGTCAGACCCAACTATATACACTACTTAAAATTGAGCTGAAGTGAAAAATATGTGGGGGTAATGACCCCCACATGTTGATTTCTGAGCTTGCAGGCTTCTGCTGCCTCAGTTAGCAAAACAACGCCAGGTGCTGGAGAGGCAGTCAGTTTAACAGCTATAACCACCAAAAAGGTTAGAGAACCATGTGTCTGATGTGTGGAGCCCAAACCAATTTTATATGGTTCTTATATCTCAATTACTATCAAGTGTTTAATTTTAATATCTCATTTTTGAGAGATATGAAAAAGTATGCGTCTTTATGAATACAATATAGCTACATCCCAGTTTAACTTCTTCATGGTATTTTACCATCCTTTGTTCAGCAAAAACCTTTTCTTTAAAAATGGTTTGGTTTTGTTTTTCACTTCTGTACATAGCTGCCACAATCACAGAAAACTATTATTAATATACAAAACTAGTACGCAACTATGCATAATAATCTATACGTGAATACTTAATTGGTAATTAAGTACCCACTTTCTTGGTTTAAAGGTCAGGTGGTAGATGTGTTGCATGTTTGCCAAAACAGAGCTTTTTGTTTGCATAAATTGTTTCTTTCAGATGTCAGTGCTGCATTCTGTCATTTCATCTTTCAAGGGGGCCACTAATTTTTACTTACCTGGTTTGAAATAAACAAGCAGAAATACCAGGAAAAAGTTGCCTATCTGCCAGCCTGCCTTTCTGCTTAGGTCTTTCATGGACGGTCTGAAATACTAAGACTTTTCTTGTCACTATGCTCTTAAGAAAATGTTCTGACAGTTTAAATGTGTGGTGCTGTTTTCCTTTGTCCCCCTGTTCCTTCTCTAGGAAGCTGAGATAGTCAGGAACTTGATTGGAATGAATGTGTTTATAGAATTACTTCATGTAATAAGGGTAAGAAGTATGACTGTTGCTGAAATTGCGTCAGGCAAAAAGAAAAAACCTTGGTGTCCCCTAATTAAGAAGTTTTGAGTAATTGAATAATTCCAAATTAATTAGGTGCATTTTGTTGTTGTTTTCTACCTCCAGTCATTCTCAAACAACTGATTTGTGATGAGGAAACATATTTGCATCTGTATTGTTAATTCTGTGTTTCTTCATGTATTTTTTTGTGGTTTAACGTTGTTCTTATTTTTGCTCTGTTTTTCAGGGTACTTTTGATGATTATCTGGAATTGTTCTTACAGTTTGGCTATGTGAGTCTTTTCTCCTGTGTTTATCCACTGGCAGCTGTCTTTGCAGTGTTAAACAACATCACAGAGATATATTCTGATGCCTTGAAGATGTGTAGAGTTTACAAGCGGCCCTTTGCAGAACCCACAGCAAATATTGGTGTTTGGCAGGTAATTTTTGTGTGTTTTTTTCCTATTCATTTGTTTTAAAAGAGATTTCAACAAAGATATTTAAGGCGTGTGTTTGACCTATCAGTCGCTTTTAAGGTTTAGTGGGTACTTAGTTCTCTTCACTGCCTTAGGATATTGCTGATCCAACTGTAGTGTTTGGGGTTTGATCAAGTCAGTTACTTGCCTTTGAAAAGAAAACAAATGATTCTTTTAGTCCTTGTATGTGTATGTTTTGTGGTCCTGTTGCAACTGCAACAAAGCAAAGCTGCCAGGTACTGTCCAGTACTCTTTACAGCCAAACATATTTTACAAATTGTAAGATCTGACGCAATCTCAGAAGCATGAAGCTCTGCAAGGGTTTCAACAAAAAAGGATGGATGATTGGTAGGTACTTGGAATCCTATGCCATGTTTGGCTCTGTGCTCTTGTGATTACTGGTACTCAGGCTGATTAATTTTAAAATAACCTAGATCTGTGAGCAGGAGCTGGACCTTTCTGCACAACCTGGATGTTGTATTTTATCTAAACAATTCCATCCTGGTCATACTGGCTTAGAGATTTTCTGTCCTCAGTTGTTTGCTCATGTGAATGTGGTAGCACCGGCTAGTTTGGAGTCTGCTGAGTATGCTCCATCAGTGAACTGATTCTGACTAAAAATAACCGGTAAGACTCCTCCAAAACCAAAGATTTTCCTGAAGGGGAAGAAGGTAGTTAAGTCACACCCAGATACTTCAGTATTCTGTAATAGCAGTGGCCAGATAAAGAGCGTGATATAGTTGGAGGAAATTTCTGGGAGATGATCCATACTCTAGTTTTATTTAACAAATTTTCTAATGATATGGAATGCAGATAAAGGGCACAATGAACTAGTGGATTGTTTAATTTGGAGGGGTTGTAAATGTTGGTACCAAATGAAACAAATGGAAGATGAGAAATGAGATCAGGAAACCTCGAGGGGAACATGTTGTAAGATCGTGCAAACCAAATATTCTGAGCAATGTTTGTAAGACACATACATAGGTATTAATGAAGTGGACTTAGAGGAGAAGTCTTTTACTATTAAGTCATTAAAATTGTAAATTATAATTTTAGTTATTAAAATGTATAAATTATAGTCTGATTGCATTTTAACATCTGATGCATTTTCAGTCCAAATCTGTGCTGCCAACATCTTGATAACATTGCTGGGTTGACCCAGTGGTGTGATTACTAGTTAAATGAGGTGGTGGTCCTAAGTTCCAAGCATAGCTGCAGGTGTATTAATAGCATTTGGTTTTGCTAGAATAGTTTGTTTCAGTCTAGGGAGTAGGCTGAAAAGCCATAGCACTAATGGTACAGTCATATGGGGTTTTTTTATAGTGTAGGTTTTTAACTAAATAGTAGAAATACATTTGCTTTGTGAAATAAAAATAATGACTTAAAATTTAGTTACCTGATTCATGTAGAAAGGTGGCATTGGCTGAGAGATTACTGTTAAAGGAATATTGGAATTATTTTGTCAGGTTAGCTGAGTCACCAGCTTGTTGTCAAGGAGAAGGTTACTTCTGCTAAATCATTGAGAAAATTGCTATGATGCAATGTCAGTCTTTCTCATTTCAGAGAGGACCTTGGAATACGAACCATTATTTTCAAAAGTAGATGTCACACTGTAGTGATATTTTCGGGCATTTTGTGGGAGCTCTGTAGGCAAGAGGTTCTTACACTTGTGCAATTGCATACATTTAAATTTAAATCTTTTAACAAATATCAGCTTGTATAACTGGTTGTGATTTAAGGAAGGCATTCTGAACCATCCTTATATTTTCCTATTACTTAACATTCAGACAAAACAGTGTTGGGACTATTAGTTTCTCTAGGAGTTTTGCATTTTTTCCTTTGTCTTGAAAGAAATTTATGTTTAGGAGTAGAACTGTAGATGAGCACATAATCTTTTATGTGTTCAAATTAGGATTCATGAAGATACCAGGGATAAGGCTGCTTTCCTGTCTTCCTTCTTCCTTTAGGATTATTTGAAGATTTTCAGGAGGTATTCTGGCATTACCTACATCTAGGATGTCAGTGGTCTGTAAATAACTTCTCAAGGTCTTTTCAGTACTACAGAATTGTGGAAGGATAGTATTTAACTTCTTCACAGCAAACACGCATACATGCACATAGAGAAAAAAAAATCAGAGAAAAATTCAGGGTTGCCAAGTGGTTTTTGTGGTGTTACAAACCTTGTTGTGGTCTTGTGGTTGCTGGTTCTTAAAGTTGATAGAGTCTGGACTGCTTGCCAAGCAAGTTCTATGCCCTAGGATTCAAAGGACAAAGGAAAAGAAAATGTTGAAATAATGAGTCTTCTGAGGACTTAATGGAGAGAGAGATATTGTCCAGAGCATTTTGGAGACTGGTAATAGAGAGAATGGTCATAAACATAAATATGTTTGTGTTTTGTTTCAGTTGGCTTTTGAAACTATGAGTGTAATATCAGTAGTCACTAATTGCATGCTGATTGGAATGTCTCCACAAGTGAATGCCCTTTTTCCAGACTCAAAAACGGACCTTGTTCTGACTGTGGCATTGGTAGAAGTAAGTCTGCCTTCAAAAAGTCCATGTGTTTTTATAGCAGTTAACATAAACAATAGAAGAAATAATACTGGGAAGTAGATTTTTATTATTTTGCTCCATATATTAAAAGGAAATGAAGATTTTCCTATCAAAGAAATCTTTTGAAGTGTTGCTTTTTAATTTCTTTTTTTTCCCCTCTGTGATTTCATGTACTATGAATGTTGTTGCCATACTTTGCCGTACATTTGCAAGATATTGTGTATTTATCACTTCATGTATTTCAAGAATTTAATGGTGCTGTTTCAAGAAGCAAAATAACCATATGTTTGTGAACTGTTTGTTTTTCTACTTGGTTTGTGACCACAGAGTATCTTACAAAGACCTCCTACATGATCTTTATGGATATTTCCTCTAAGTTTTATCTGAAACAAGTATATATGATGACCACAAATACTGGTGGTTGTAACACCTTTTGGTTTTCATCTTATTGTGGTTCTGTGTGGTGAACACTTAAGTGTCATTTCTCTTCATTCAAGGAGGGATGACTATGAGTATCTTATCCAATAAATGAGACTGTAGGACTTCTCCTTGACGTGTGTTTCTATCGGAGCTTTCTTGTATTGCATTGCAATACAACATTATGCTGTTTTAGCTTTTAGGAATTGGATTACTTTTCTCGTGGCAAAAAGTCTAGATTGTGTAGATGTTAAACTGCATCACCTTACAGAAGTGCAGCAAGAGCACATACTTCGTTGTTTGCACAGGTGTTGTGAGTTGTGCAATGAATTATGAGCTTACTTTGGGTTTTCTTTTCCAAGCTTTAGGGTTGCAGAGTGTCAGCTGGTTTACTGAAGTTCAAGGCTGCAGAAAGCCTGATGTATGTGTGAACATTTGCATTAACCTCAGTGAGGTATTTTAATATAAAGCTAGTTTGGCAATTTAAATGCAATGCTATGGTTCATTACTGGACAACATATCCAGAGAGATCATATCATGAAAACTGTATGGCTAAATGTCAGCAATGGGGATTTATGGCAGCTTAAAGAGGCTGGTTTTGCCTTTGCTTCCTGGATATTTATTCCCATCTTATCTGTTACACTGGCAATTTCTTTTATCTGGTGCATGATGAATCAGATTAGGGAATCGATCTGGGAGAATGTCTGACCTAGTTCACCGGTGAAAGGGAGAAGGGCAGAAGCAACTATATGTGGAAGACTCACAGCAGTGCTGTAGGTTTGTGCTGGATTAAATTTGTGGGATTTCCCCACCACTGTGTCTTTCTCCTGGGAGTATTGCTTCATCTACAGGAAGATCCTTAAACTACGAGAGGAGCACAAATCTCATCTATTGGCAGTATTCCTATGTACCTTTACTGTATTTATTAGTAGTTAAACTGTGCATTTCAGTTGTAAAGAACAATTCAGAAACAAAATACATCACTCTTAAAGCTCAGGGACAAACCTGGCCCATCTAAAGTACATCAGTGTGAAGAGAGGAAAAAATTCTGTTGAATGTGTCAGGGTGTTGGTAGAAATGCATTTTAG
Source organism: Cuculus canorus (assembly GCF_017976375.1). Lineage (NCBI taxonomy): Eukaryota > Metazoa > Chordata > Aves > Cuculiformes > Cuculidae > Cuculus > Cuculus canorus. Next base: position 118,562,734 of record NC_071402.1, read on the forward strand.
ATTACCTAGTGAGATTCAGAAACATGTGATAGAAGTGAGTTATTTTCCTTTCTGGTGTTTGCCTAAAGTGGAGATGAGAATTTTATGGTGTGTTTATGCGATGTTGCCCACATCAGGCAGTGTGAAAATGTTAAGGAACACAAGAAATTTCTTTTACTAGGTCATGTATGCCTTTACCTGTTCAGTTCATGTTGTAACCAAAAGCCAAAGCACAAGGCACAAAGCACGAAGCACTTACCAAAGCCAAGCACAGGTATTAGCAATGTCCTATTTTTTTTCTCAAAAAAATAAAAAACCCCCTAAAACTAATACTGTTCAAGTGGAAATATATTTATACGGCACCATTTGCCATCACTCAGTACAGGCTTAACAGAGAACTGTGTGGTGTTCTTGTAAGGATTCTGTGCCCAGCCCTTACAGATTTATGCAAACTAATTTTTTTTCATTAACAGCAATTACTCCGATGCTGTCTCCACTTTTGGTGGGTATACATGTACACCAGCAAAGTAAAAGCTAATTAAATAGAATAAAATATTAAGCATTTAATAATAAATAATGATCAGCATTAAAACAATAACATTTAATGATATTTTTTAAGTATTAAAACTGATTCATTTTGGATGGTTGACTTATTCTCATCAATTCAACATCTGCCTCCATGACAACATGATTTGAACCAGAAGCAGAATCCTGAAACTCCCCTCTTTTACTTATGGATGGATGCTAACTGAGTGCAGCAAGTGCAGTTTTCAAACGAAGTAGATGAATGTCCTTAAAGCAGGAAACAATAAGCCCTTATTAACATAATTTAAAATTAATCATATCCCATAGTGTGTTTAGTTTTTCTTTCTCTACATAGACACGTACTTCTGGCATGAACCAGAGGTGCAAAGTAGGACATTCCAACCGAGTGTCTGTTCCTGTGTGAAACTGTTTCCAATCACCTCTGACTTCTTACACTGATTTGAACAAACTGAGGAAATTACTCTGAAAAAATTTGGTGAGTGTTTGAGGGAGTGGGTTAAGATGAGGCGTAACCTTAATTCTGTGGGGTTTTTTTATTTTTCTTTGAAAATTGTGGACAAAGAGTTTTAATTCCTGGCGACTATTTTTAATTTAGATTCTCACAAATCTGAAGAATGCTTGTTGAATCAGTTTCAAGACTACTATGAAAGCTGAGTCCAAGAAATCAATTGTGTGTACAACTCTTAGTAGTAGAACATGAGTAGAGGTGTATTGAAGCAATAGTCTTACAGGACAGCTTAACGTGAGCGTATCCTGATCTTGAAAAGTAGCTTGTTGTGTGTCCAGCATTCAGTTGTAGTAAAATATTGGAAAGCTTTTATGCAGAGGTACACTTAGCCTGGATGTTTTACGCCACATTATGCATTCGAGGGTTAGCTTGGAAATACTAAGTAGTAATGAGGGACCATCTTGATAGTTGTAATATTAAAGCTGACCTTACAGTCAACAAATACAGTGTTGGGAGGAATGTAATCAGCTCTGATATAGATGATAATGAGTACCTTAGTGTAAGTACAGGACTAGCGTATTTGTAGTACACATGACTTAATAAAAAATTGGGCCACGTGGATTTAATTTCATGGATTCTTCATAAGGATTTGAAATAGATCTTCATGATCTTCATAAATATATATGTAAATATCTATATGTAAATGTGTATATTTAAAAGTCAGTTCTGTAAGACGTATAGGGTGGAATAAGGGAAGTCACCCTTTCTTAAGCTATGTTTTTTCTGAGTGAGAAGGAGCTGACAGTCCATTTATCTCAAGGCCAGAAAGCAGAAATTGTAGCTTGTTAATAAAGCTGAAAAGGTAGTGGTGTTACTTTTAAAGGTGGTAGCCGATCCAAAATCAAGGTGGTTGAAAGGTGCCTGGTACATCTGCTTTTCTCTAGTGTTCCATTCTTATTAAGTGTGTTTCTTCATCAAATTCCTGGTGTGCGGTAGAAGCTCTTCAAACTTCTTCTGAGCGGTCTTAATGTAATGGTCTCAACACTCAGTCAACTAAGCAGTAAACTTGACATTTTTTTCTGAAATAATGTTGCAAAGAAACTGTGAAACACTACCAGAGTCAAGCAGTTTGGATTCTAGTAGATGGAAAGGTATACTTAACATCTGGTTCTAGGCATCATCATACTTTGCCTTCTAGATAAACTTGGAAATTAGTAAACATTCCGTCCTGAGTGCAGTTAAAGATCTTTTGAATTAATTCCTGAGCAAAAGTAATTTTAGGTGGCTTGCTAGATCAAAATTAAAGTATTTTCCCTTTAAAAAAAAAAAAAAGAATCCTTAGATGCTTTGCAACAGATTTCAGTGCTGCTTGTTTTTTCCTGATAAATCTAGGGGGGGTTACTTTTATTTTTTCATCACCAGTACTAGTTGGCATATTTCTTAGCAATGATGTACGTGACTAACATTGCAGCAGGATGAAGCTAAAGCCTTGTTCTCGTGGTACAATGTTCTGCATTTGTGAAACAACCAGCTTTATTTGTGTGGAATTCAGGAGTCTGGCATTTAGCAGATACGCAAAGTGCACTTACATATTGGCCAACTTTATATAGTAAAAAACTAGGAAAAAAAAAAGGAGAAAAATTGACTGCATCAGCTTCTACACATGTATAAATCCATTGAGATTAATGGAGTTACAGCAGTGCACAGTTCAATCAAAAGAGCTGTGCATGAAGCTATTTTTTGCTAAATTATTTCTATGTTTGTGGCAGGTACTACTTTAAAATACTGTAGCTGCAGAGCTTTGCATCCTGAATCATAGAATAGTCTAGGCTGGAAGGGACTTCTGGAGATTCTTTGATCCAGCCTTCTGCTGACAGAAGGGCTCCAGATTAGGTTACCTAGGGCCTTGTCAGGCTTAAGCTAAGACTTGAAGAATTCCAGTGAGGGCAAGTCCACCACTTCACTGGGCAAACTATTCCATTGTTTAATTTTTCTCATGGCAGAAAAAATGTTTTTTTTCTTAGGGCAAGACAAAATTTCCCTGAAGGAACTCTGTGCCCCATGGCCTCTTGTCCTTTTGTCGCATATCCTTGTGAAGAGGGCACCTCCATCTTCTGTAATACAACCCAGTAGGCATTGGAAGACTGATTAGATCCTCCCCACCCTCCTGAGCCTTCTCTTTTCTAGGTGGAGAAAACCCAGTTCCTTCAACATTTCTTCATATATCAGGTTCTTCAACCCTGTAATGTTGGTGGCCCTCCAATAGACCTCATCCAAGTTTTCAGCATCTGTGTTTTCCAAACTGGCAGTGCCACTTCTGAAGAAACGAGGAATGCTTTTCATGTGTGCTTGTCTCCTTACATCTCGCTGCCAGCTGCAGTGTGTATTATTTCATTGTCCTCAATCTATTTACTCTTCAATCAGAAACAATCATTGTGATCATTTCTGGGAGCAGTTGCACAATTCTTAACTTCCTTACTGCTGAATGTTTTTTGGCAACAGTCTCCAGGTATTTGTCCTTCCAAGTGCTGATTCTTGTAGTTCTTCTTGAATTCTTCTTGAGTCAAAGTAGTTTTCCTGTACTGATACGCATACTAGTGTGCATTCATATATACTACACGAAGGCATTTAATTTCTAAGTTTTGGTTGGAATACTGCTACTTCACTTGTACCCCGAGTAGCTTGTCAGTTTTCACATATAAATCTAAGGATAGTTATTTACTGGTAAGTATTTGATGTATGGTTTAAATTTTTGTCTATAAGTTTGATTTCTCTTAAAGAAGTAAAATGTATTGGAAAAAAGTAATTGATTATTTAGCAATAATGAATAAGTATTAAATAGAAAGTTATACATAGGACTCTTTTTCTGAAATGTTTCATGGTAAGGTACAAACCTTACTGACAGCTTTGCAGATCTTTTTTGAGAAAAAACTTAGCAAACTTATTCATCAGGTACTTTATTTTAGTAAAACATATTCTTGCCAAGACCAGTCTGTTCTTGCACTTATGATGAAAGTCAGAAAATGCAGAAAGGTAAATGCACTTTATATAAAATTGTGTATTTATATGGTTTGTTGATGTACACATACATAAAATAATTCTGCAACTTTACTAATTCTGTATGTTAAAAAAGGTTAATCCAAGCCACTGATGCTTTCTCAACAATAGCTGTATCTCAGCTGTGAACATATGCTTAATATATATGCATATATATAAGAAATCATATCTGTAAGTCCTCCTTTAAAAATCTGATGTGTGTGCTTTCATTTTTAATGTCATTCAAAATAGTAATTTGATTTTTATATTTTATGCTAAACAGGTATGTCACTGCAATACAGTTTATTCCTAGATTTGCAATTGTGAGCTATAAAAATAGTTTGATATTTTAATTCCAAGCTGAAACTCTGGCAAATATTATCAGAAGATGCTGAATAGCATTGGTATAATGCTTAGTGGAAACTTCCAAAGGTTACTGTAGTATAAAGGCTTAGTACAGTTTAGTGGTTATTTATTTTTGTGTGACGACATTTTACAAACAAAAAGAGATTCAAATTTGTGTGCATTTTATACACACTGCTTTGCAAAACATTCTTGAAATTATAAGCTTAATTTGACTATAAAGTTATCAAGTAATTTTAGATAAGTTATTTTTCTGAGTAATGCGAACAGAGTGTTCTCAGATTTTTCTCTTTTCTGCACCTCAGTGAGAGTTTTAGTCAATAGATCAAGGGAGGATTAATGGATTTTTCTGTATAAAAATTTATAAAATGCTGTTACAGAAGCCTGAGACCATATCAGTGAAGTAAAACAATAAATTACCATTTTACTAGCTGTACATTATACATACTGTGTTTATTTCCAAAATCAAGTTTTGTCACAGATCTTTTTATTGCCATCTACTGGCTCTATTGAGATATTAATTCTGATTTAATGTAGATTGAACAGTAAAGATTAATGGAAAAAGCTTGTCAGAATGAAAACAAACATTAAAAAATTCAGAGATCCAAGTAAGATTGTAGTTGCTGGTTGTATTCCATAATTTTCTGTTATTATAGAAATGGAAATGCAAATGCATATTAACATCTGTCTTAAATAATCCTATGGCTTTTTGAAAGTCTCAGAATTTAAAACCGTATTTGTACATTTCTCTGTTAGTTATTTTAATCCATTCTTCTTAATTTTGTGTTCTTTTATCAAGCCCTGTTTCAGATTCTCAATTTGTGATGTTGGAAGTTGAGAAATAATCACACAATGAATGAATCATGCTGTTCAAGCCATGTACAAACACTGAAACGTGTTAGATATTTGGGTATGTGTAGTAATGTGTAGGAGAGCAAGAAACCACTGTACAGCATCAGGTTTTTCGACCCTAATAACTGAAAGACGTTGATCTATTTTACTGCTTTGTCTACCCCAACTGTGGAGCGTTGTAGTTTGACAGTAATTTTTATTCCTCAGTTTAGGATAACGGAAGTCAGAATGCGATGTTATCTTTAAATAAATACATGTGTTGGCTGTAAAGGTTGGACTTGGTGTGTGAAATACAGTTTTATTATTTTAGAAAGATTTTTGTGATAGAATAGAACTTGTAGTATGTGCAAAGGGATGGCTGAGCTAGGTTCGATCATGGGTCTGTCTAGGCCAGAATAATTTCTGCAGCAGAGGCCAAGGGAAGAGTAGATTAGTATAGCCAGCTGTGTTGTCGTGCTTCCTTCAAATTAATACCTGAGATCTAGAGATTTGGAGTGTAAACTGTTTTAAGGACCTGTCTTATTAGTGGAAGTGAGCTGTCCAGATCTGCATACAAAAGTGTGAAATGCATTCAAAAAATGGCATATCCACTGTTTCAAAAGAATTTCGATTATTTTATAGTAAGAAGCTGTTTAAGCAATTGATGTTAATGTACTCCTAGCTTAGTAAATTGTCATTGTGTGTATCATAGAATCATAGAATCACTAGTTTGGAAAAGACATTTGAGATCGTCAACTCCAACTGTACCTATCCCCTACTAAGTTATACCCCTAAGCCCCTCATCTACCCATCTTTTAAATGCCTCCAGGGATGGTGACTCAGCCACCCCCTGGGCATCCTGTGCCAGTGCTCGATAACCCTTTTGGTGAAGAAATTTTTCCTAATGTCCAATTTGAACCTCCCCTGGTGCAACTTGAGGCCATTCCCCTCTTGTCCTATCACATGTCACTTGGGCGAGGAGACCAACACCTACCACTTGTCAACCTCCTTTCAGGTAGTTGTAGACAGTGATTAGGTCTCCCCTCAGCCTTCTCTTCTCTAGGCTATTGGTTCTGCCCTCATTTTTTTCAGCTTTGCTATGATCTTTTTTTTTTTTTTTTTTCAGTTGTCTCTTCTGTGTAAGAAGGATTTGTAATTCTGAATTGGACACTACCAGCGTGGGTGTGGCATTATAGTGGAGATTAAGGAATCAGTGGCACAGGAAGCCCTCTCAGTGGGAAGGAAAACCTGGGAGGTACCTTAGTTGAAACAAGGACAGCAAAAAGGGAATACTCTCTTCTTGCCCTGGTGGTAGGAATGGGGGGTTACAAGTGTGTCAGGTGCTGGTTAGCTGAAAGACCTGAATGTTGAAGAAAGATGTGGCAATGTTTTAATTCATGTTGAGGTCCCTTCAGTAAGAAGCAGAGATGAGATTGTGCCATTCCTCATGCATTCAACACCTTCAAACACATGGTGTGAATGTCGGGGTTGTCCAATGCAGGAGTTGGACTCAATGATCCTTCTGGGTCCCTTCCAACTTGGAACATTCTATGACTCTATAACATTATCTGATAGATACTACTGTATTTTTAAATTATGCACATACTAGGAAGGTTGGATGGGGGAGATACCTTAGGAATTCTTCTTGGAAAAGAGCATATTTCTTAACTATGCTAATAAGTGCTTCAGAAGTGTCAACCTGGAAAAAGAGCAGAAGACTGAGTAGGTTTTTTTTCTGTTCCTTCTGGGATTGTGCAAGGCTGCCAAAATGACAAAACTTCAAAAGATGAATAGAGAACAGAGCTTTGGAGACAATTAGAAGCTATTTTAAAGAACTCTATAAGAATCAGACTTTCAGGTCACTTAAAAACACAATTAGCCTAATATTTCCCACAGAGAAATTTCCTTTAATGCATAAATATGATATTTCTAGCTCTAGCCTGATCAGAATGTACAGCTTCCTTGCTGGAGCTTGGAAGCTGAATGGCCAGACAAAAGCCAAGTTAATACCTGTTAATATTCATTGTTTACCTTCCACTTGGTTAAGATTAGTAATTGTTTAATGACAAGATAGGGTATGAACATTCAAAGCCTCCTGGCTTCGTAATCATTCCAAGGTTGGCTTAGCATTTCATGGAATGGAATTGTTCTGTTTTGCAAATAATGTGTCAGTTTATTTGGTCAAATTATTTAAATAATTTTCTGCAAGTGTGATATCTGTAGCTGCCAGCAGTACCCTGAGTAATGGGTTTTCCTAGAGAATAGGTAGAGCTGTAGGATTTATTATTCTTACTGGAAGTTTTCCTTCTTAGAGACTTCCCTTTTCCAAAGTTTTATGTAAGTTCTTTGTCTGACCTGGTATGTTTTGGTTTGTTTGTTTGTTTGGTTTGGTTTTTAAACTGTGTGTAGCATTAGAAGATAAATTGTCATTTTTATCCTCAGAAGACTGACAATGAATGGCTATTACCAATGAGTAGATAAAGGAATCCAAAGACAGAAAATGTGGGGTTTGCAGGAACAGTTGGAAAACAGATGGAAAACAGTAGAAAAAATAAAAGTGTCTCCAAATAGCAGGAGAAAGCCAGTCATACGTGTATTGATGCCTCTGTATTGTCGATTAGATATAAATATCTCTCTTCAGAGAGAATCTTAATGATGTAGTATTGTTGCTCACATGCTTTCCAGATATAAAATTGCAGAAGAGTTTGCTTTTCTAACTTCTAACCCTCTGGTTTGGAGTGTTAATTAAGCCTTGTGGACTGACTTTCATATTCATATTGTTGACTTCATTACACACCTACTCAGTATTGTAAAAGTAATTAGTAGTCATTTATTGGAAACTTGTAGCATGAGTTCTACGGTCTTATTTAAAAATGAGTGAAATCTGTTGCTGTAGTTTTTGCCCACCTTACTGTCTTTAGAAAAAGTTCCAAAGCATCATTTGCTTTTTAAAATTTAGGTTTATAAAAAAAGTTCCCTTTGTTTTTTGCTAGCTTCCATTGTTTTGTGTTTTAAGTCCTGAGAGCCTCAGCACACAAAAAAAGCACAAAAAAAGTGACTGCAGGCTCACTTACCCAAAAACTGATTTTGGAACTCAAATTGTGCAAGAAAAAGCACTGAAAGGCTGTATTATAGCATTACATATTTTTTTAATAGTGTCAGTGAAAACGTTTTATTAAATGCAGCCTGAAGATGGTCATGAGTCATGCTGTAAAGTAAATGTCAAAAGGAGTGGGGCTTAATTACTTCATTTTTGCACTGAATTTTTATCTCATACTGGAAGGAAGTGTCAATCTAGAATGTCACTCTTCTGCTCAGAAGAAATTAGTGGGGCGATGTGTAATTTTCAAAGGGATTTTTTCATTAACTGTGGCAGTGTGCAAGCTGCCTGGTATGCTGCTACTTTCTAATCCACCTTGAACAGTCCTTTTGAAGTCATGAGAGATTTCTAATGCATGCCCATAATTGGCTAAATCTCTACAATGAATGATACAAAGGAGATACAGTTAGAAACTGCTGAGAATTCATAAACCATAATATGTTTGATCAAGGTTAGTTTTAGTCAGAGGATTTGTCATAAGATAAACATTAAGTGCATGTGCAAGAATGTGTGTGTGCATGGTATAGGGATTACGGATAAGCCAATATCAAGTATAATGTATATTTATTGAACCTGAAATATAGAGTTTATGATACTTGAATTTATCTGCGTCTCACTGTATTTTTTTTTGGAAGATCATCAATTTGGAGTGAAACTTGTTTTAAAATCCAGTGAAATGGGAATAAGAAATTTAAGGGAAACAGGTAAATTTTTCCTATTACAGCTTAGGAAATAGTTATTGAATACAAGTACTTTCTTGTTCATCTAGCTTCTAAAAGGCTTAATTAAAAAAAAAGACAGCTGAACCAAGAATAGTTTGTAACAGATATATTCTTAATTCCCCTTGAAGAATAGTATGTTGGAAAAAATTGAAGTATCAGTTTATTCTAAAATAATTTGCATTTGGTAGTCCAGCTTTGTTTCCTATGTAGTTATAGGAACTGCAGGGGAAACCAGGAGAAACATGATGAGTATTGGTGTATTGTGTATATTGTGTATTTTCATGCCAGTGTAACAAAATAATTCTGGAGAAAGTGCATTACATTTTCTTAAAAGCATCAAATGTGTATCTGGGGAGGATTTGAGGGTTAACTCCTTACATGTGAATATGGCATCCATAACCCAGAGTGCAGTGTGTTCCTGTAAGTGCTTCTGTTCCAGTTTCACTCCCTATAATTGCAGGAGACTATACAATTATTCTTAAATCCTGACTGCAAACTGTGCTTTTAAGAGTCAAAGACATAGTTAATAGTGTGAATGGAATGTGACCACATTCCTTTCTGTAGAGAAGGTAGGTTGAAAAGTGACACTGGTACCATTATTATGTGAATAGGTTCATGAATTGATATTTCCTGAACTTGAATGGTCCTGTATAACACTGACTTCGGAAATGTCGGAAGGGATGAGTGAATCTGCCTTCTTAGGACTTCTAGTTTTGATGTTTTGGTGCATATCTTGAAAGCTGTACGAAGCACAAAATGTAAGTGCTGATTTCCTAGGTAGTATTGAGACAGCAGTTCTTTGACAACTGCATGGTCTCTGTATCAGTGTGATTGAAATTGCAAGTTCTGGATTTGCTGAGTGTAAGCAGAGCTGTCTACCATTTTGTTTTACTGGTTTTATGAATCTTTCAAGTTGCTGGGGCTTTCCAAGCAACCTCAGGTGCCACAGTGGTTACACTAAGGCCTTAGCTGGCCAGGGAAGTTAACAATAACAGTTACTGAAGAAGCAGTGTTAGGGATGCACCTCCTCATATTGATGCTCTGTTATTGTATTCTAATAGTTTTATTCTCATAGAAATCTTTAAACTGAGAAGTTCAAAATCTTCTGAGTTTTTAGTGTTTTCCATGTCTCCTCCCCTTCTTCCTAACTGTTTCCGAAGGTGTGGTAACAGTAATGCCAGCTTGGTCTCCCCTCCTGTCCCTGTCCCGCTTTCCCCCCCTTAATGTATATTAAACTCCAAGATCTGTAGTTACTGTTCAAATACACAGTGATTTGTATAGCAAAGGATCAAAAGTTGTATGGTGTAAAATGTCTTCTAGAGCTGAAGCGTAAGAGTACGTACAGCTGTATGATGAATTTCTTAAATTTTGGCTAGGGAAGCTATATGCAAGAATTGCCTTTCTAATAGAAACTGAACAAAAAGGAGGAGGGAATCCAGCTTCCTTTGGAATGCCACATTGTATTAATAATTGCAGCTGTATCTTGCTTTGCTCAGCTTCCCTCAAGAAGAGCTATCTGAGCTGCAGAGATAGAGCGAGTGATAGGAACACAATCTTAACAAGTTATAATAAGAGACAGATCCTTGTTTTGATTCCACAAAGCAATTGTGGCCACTATATAAAAAGTTGTATTGTGGCTTTTTTTTTTTTTTTAAAGCTTGGGAGAATTACACCTTTGACTCTAACTTCAAACAAAAGAAGCCTCCTTTCTTGTCATTTTCAGTCAGCGCATTTTCTAGAGATTTTTGCCTTGGCATAATAATGATGTGTTTCTGCTGGTGCAAACTTATGCATGTATATACAATTTGTAATATACACTGATAGCTTAGATTTTTTTGGCAAAAGATCAAGGCTTAAGGATAAATTCATGTTAGATTCTTTGTGCATCTACAGCTATAAACTGTATAGCTACATCTGGAAAATCAGTGTCGAAACTGCGGAGAGCCTGAGAGGACTACCTGTTGTTTTAGGCAAAGCTTGACTGTGTCAGGATGGGACTCAAGCATACTGCATTCTCCCTCTGCTCCTATCTATTCTGGTTTTCATCAGGACAAATCATGTGTGGCTATTTGAAAGTGGAGGAGCTGCAGAACGGTGTAACAGCTCCTCCGGTCTGGCTGATGTGGGAACGAAGATAGAGTGTGTTTGATAGACTCTGCCCTTACGTTTAGCTTATCTAACTTTTCTTTCCCTACTCTGAACTAGGATATGTATATTTTAACCATCCTTAGGAGTTGTGAGGTTCCTGACGTGTTTTTTTAGCCTTCCAAAGTAGCCTATGCATGAACTTTCTATTCTTGTAGTTAGAAAGCTTTTAACCAAAATCCCACAGGGACAAGTTAAGCTGACTGCTACTTGTAGTACAGAGAAATAATTGGACACTGCTTCGTCTTTGAGACCTTCAGATTGTCATCATATCCTTGTCTCTATTTTCTAAACTGCATGAACTCAAAAAGATCTCCCTCAAAGGTAATTTTATTTCAAAATACTTGGTTTTGTTATTTCCTGAAGTGGGATACATGTGCATAAACCGCTACTTCTGAGTCTAGAAAAGTTAAAGTAGATTCTGTGTTGTATGCGATGATCTTTTTAGCATGTCAAATATTTTTTGTGTTTTCTGCCATGACTTTGTACTGAATATTTTTTTTCTGAATTGAAGCTATACATGTTTCAATGTGTAGCTGTTTGTGATTCTTTTCCCGAATCTCCTGTTGTTCATTAAGATTATTTTTTCAGTTTTTCAGGATTGCTGAGTTCTAATCCAGCTCTTCGGAGGACTTGAATTTCTCCTTGCTTGATGCCATATGTGCAGTTCTTAAGCAGATTTTCCTGTTCAGTCACCAAAATTGTTAATGAAACTATTGAACTAGGATCTGTTCCAGCACGGATATTTGCAGGCCCCCATGGGATAGTCCTTCCAGCTTGGCAGTTGCTGTTGCAATTATTGTAGGAAGAATTTTCTTTTCTAGTCAGTTGTGTGCTTCCCTATTCAGTATTTTGATTTAGAGTGTTGCGAGAGTGACAGAGCTACTATCAATCTTGTCAGAGTACTCACATTTATTATACTTCTATTGTTGCTTCCCAACCCATGTTTGAGGTTATATGCAGTTCTGCACTACGGTTTCATTTGTGAATGGCTTTGCAAGGAATGTCAGAAATACACAGTGATTCTTTTAGAAATTGGTTTCTAGCTATCAAATACATTATAACAAAAATGTGTTCTTCATCTTCCGCTGCTGTTCTCTGAATTATAGCCACTTAGTGTTATATCAAAGGATGGCCATATCTATTTTAAAACCTGTGGAAGATAGGCAAAAATCACACACAAAAGGGTTTATGTACGCCAAAATGTTAATTGTTTTTTTTAATTGACAGAGCTAGCTAGCTAGATAGACAGACAGACAGACTAGCTGTTGGCACTTCTGCAGAAGTCTTCATTTTAAATTCTAACTGGTAGGCTGCAGGTTTATGCTGGTGAGAAAAAATCTGTTCTGTGAGCTGACGGTATGCGCGGTTTCCTATGCTTGCCAGCACTCAGGACAGAAAGTAAGTCTGAGGTGAAAGTAAGCAGTGTGTCTGTGGAAGGTGATCAGAGACCTCTCTCAGCATAATCTCTTTCATTTTAGCGTCCGAGATTGCAGATACACCAAGGTACTGTCAGTGAGTCCTTGAGTCATTAAAAACATTGCGAAAGCTCTGATCTGACCAAACGCCATCTAATTCTGTTTAGAACTTTAGAACTGCTGAATATTTGCAAATATGTACCAATTCAGAATGACCGAACTATGAAAACAATTTCTTTTAGTGTGTACAGTCCCTTTGAGCCATTGTTCATGGAATAACATGTTGCTGGATTACTGCCTTAAAAGAAAGAGGACAAGTTTGTAGGTGGGAGTTTTTTATTCGTAATTGTTAATATGAAGTATAACTGTTTTGTTTTAAAACTAGATAGTATACTAGTCTTCTGTTTAGAAATGATAAGATAATATTTAGGAATATTTGCCAGCGTGGAGTCTTGGTGGTGCTTGAAGCTGAGTTGCTATTTGAGATAAAATATCTGACACATTGGCAACCTTTTCCCAATCATAATGCAAATCACTGCCGCAAACATAGGTTGGAGTTGGTGTTGTTTCTGTTTTCAGTTCACTGAGTAGTGTTTAGAAGCAGAGAATAAATATATGTAAGGAAGGGAAAGGAAATGCTGTGGCTTAAAATGTGAAGAACACAAGCATACATTTGTGATTCTGGTAACCCAAGGGTTTGATTACGTGCTGGTGTGTTATGGAGTTTATTATCTAGGCACTAGTACACTTTTCAAAAATTCCTAAAATTTGAAGAATTCATATGACATTTTGCTAAATCAGTTTTGTGCCTTTGTCGACTCTTCTGTTCTTTGTGGATTATTGTGTTTTTATCCCTGGATTTAATAAGCAAGCCATGCACTCATGCTTAAGATAAGGTAAGGTTCTCATCTTCCATGAACAGTTTTCAAAACAGGTTGCATACAAGCCATTCGTGGCAAAACTTTAGATATCATTGTAGTAAGATTTTTATCCTGGAGAGGAGGTGCATAGAAACTCTGGTTATGGTAGGCACAACGATTATTTTACCACTAGAGGGCTTCTTTGTATAACGGTGGAAAGTGTGCTGCAGAAGGATGCCTTGAGACGGCTTTCTGATGCTTCACGCAGTCCAAGAAAAACAGAGGAAGGAACCACATATGGCAGCGTGACATTGAAGAGATGATTAGACTACAAAGTTACGACTATTATGATCTAGAAATTTTATATTTCTAGGTCTTGCAAACCCAGAAAATGAAATGAGAGCTTGTATCTCAATCTACAACTAGACATAGAGGCTAATTAGGAGTAAGAAAAGACTGGAGAAAATACATGAAAATATCCCATCAAATGATGTTTTTAAAGAGTTTTTCTGTTTATTTGAGCTATGCTTAAAGCTTCTCTCTGGCAGAGCCATGCATTTTTTTCCCATCAGTTGCATTATCTTCGTTTCTACTTTTCTTTTGCTTTTCATCACAGCTGACCATTTCTTCATTTTTACAGATCACAGTAACATGCAACATATTTCCTTGGGAATCTGATTAGTACAGAATGTGCCTCATTCATAGTGCCAATGATAATCCCAGTGCAAGTGTCTGCTCTTTCCTATTCATAGAGCCTTAGTATTAATGGCAGAATATAGCATTTCTTTTGGCACTTCCCAAGAGCCTCTTTTTTTGTTTTTAAACATTGTTTGGCAGTTGCTTGGCTTGTCAGCACAGAATCTGTGGAGACAGCTTTCCTGGAAACTGCTACTAGCTTTGGATTTTTGCATGCATATGTACTTAGAATTATTTTTTTGCAAAACTAGAGTTGTTGGTCTGATTCTATTCTTTTCTTCAGAGACCCTACAGATTCTATTTAATGAGTCTTGAAATGTGCAGTTGTCATCCTGAGTTTTATGTCTGTCATTGTAAGTTACGGAATCCCTAATGTAGACAGCGCAGCTTCATATTTTCCTCAAAAATGTGTAGATACCTTGTTTTGGTTTTGAATTTTTTAATAAAAAGTGCATAAAACTTGGCACAAAACTGTGTGTTATGTAGCAGAGTTCCTGCTGTCACTGGTAGTAATTACACAATAGGGAGTTTAAAGGAAAGTTTGACAGAATAATCCCCCGTTTAAAATATGTATTTTTTTAAAGGCAAAATTTTGTATTTTGAAACACAGAAAAAGAGTAATTTTCTAGTTTTTATTTCCGTCTTGTTCACTCGTATTTCTTTTCCAAAAAGATACCATCTGTTTGGAAGTCTAACATTCCTCACCACTACAAAACTATTTCTGTGCAGATAATGCTTGTAGTGGCTTGGTACCACAGTGTTGAAACAAAAGGTGACACGTGTCACCTTTCAGCACTAACTTGGTTCTTACTAGTTGTAGGTAAAGAATTGGGTTTATTTTTATTTTCCTGTTTCCCCAAAGAGTAGACAACAGTGACTTCTCTCATGAATGTTCCTGATAGCTGTAAGACCCAAAAGCCAAGTTCTGGCTCCGAAGCCTTGACCTCTTCTTTGGCTTCTTTTCTGGTCTCTTGGCTGGCTCCTCCACTTGTTGCCGTGGCAGCTGTGGAATTGTCTTTGGAGCTGATCAATGCAAAGCTGGCTCTTTTGGATTCTGCTTTATTGTTGGTGACACCACTTTTCTTAGACTTAGCTCGGTGAGGATGATCCTTGTGCTTTTAGTAAAGTCTAAGAGTGAGAATTCTTAAAATTCTCAGATTGCCATGATACAAATATTGCTTTTTAATTTTCTCACAGTAAATAGAAAGTGTTTGGTTCTACTTTGCTTGAAGTAAAAACAGTCTGAGTATATACACATAACACAAAGAGCAGTAATCCTCCATCCCTGACATTTTTGTTTGGCGCTAGCTTTCTGGATGAAAAGAATGGCAGTGCCTCAATTGTATGAAATATTTCAGCAGCTTTATAAAGAGTGAGTATATCTGAGACATGATTGAAAAGGATTAACGGGGATATGCTTATAATTTAAGAACAATATGTATGGAAAGTGTGTTACCTATTCATGCATTTAATGCCAGTACTGTGCATGAAGAGAGTCTAATCTGATTTGAAAGAGTTTCAGTAGATTTATTAGAAGGAAGGGGAGTAGCAAATGTATGAAGACAGGGCTCAGGGCTGGGTTGTGTGTCTAAACCTTGTTTTGGACAACTGGAATTTATGAAAAGAAAACAAGAATTACAATGTAGTCTTTTTTTTTAATTGCAGCAAAAAGTGAAGTTTTAATGCCCAACAAAACTATCTATTGAACGGTGGTATTGTTATAGTCAGACTTACAGTGAGAAAATACAAATAAATGTCTAATCATGTTAGAGGTGAAGCACTATCCCTCTCTTCAGCTAAACTGTAAAGCAGGACCAAAATCACCCCTTCGATGAGGATTATACGGCTACGCATTGGCAGAGGATATGCAGGGTTTTAAGAAGTGATGCTGTAACTGGATAACCTCTTGGTATGTTTATTGCAATGCCTGTGGTTGTATTTCAGAGCAGAAGAGACAGTTATAAATACTAACTAGGGGAATGTAAGCTGTATCTGAGCATTTCAATAAAAAAGATGATTGGGGAAAAAATCAGGCTTTACCCTAACTACTTACAATATATTATAACATAAACATTCTTCCTGAAACTGTTCCAAAATAGCTGTGAAATAAACAGAGAGAGAGAGACTCCAAAGTGTTAATGTCCCATCTTGCTGGAGAAAATGGAAAGAACATATATTCGTTGTATCAAGGATCATTCATATAAATGACAGTTTGGGTACTGATTATAAGCTGGATTTGGGTCATTCCCTATGGTTGTATATTTTAGGGACTCACAATATTTTGAGATAGTCAGGGATTGATTGCATCCACCAAAAATGTAAAATGCCAAGTCCTTCTGTTTTGTTGCCGCCCTGCATCCAATGGGTTTGGTTACCCTTCTTTTTGAATCTGATTTAATTCCTCAGGAGAGTTACCTCATCTGAAAGCTGATCTCATTTGCCTGAGAGAAGACAAGTAGTGGAACAGTGCTGTAGTGGCTTGCAGGGGAAAATGTAGAACTGTAGGACTGTCCAGAATGGCTCCAGGCTGCAGAAATACTAGCTCAGAAAGAACAAGAATCTGTTTAGTTAGGGTTTACATCTTCACAACAGTTTCCAACGCTAATGGATACTGAATCAATAGTATTAATTCACTCCATGAACTGGAGAGAGACAGAGCTTGTCATGGTTGCAGTCTCAGCTGCTTGGAGAGAGAGAGAGAATTTAAAAAAAAGTGCAAAATGAAATGTTTCTGTGAATGATTTCAGTACTTGGGAGCGTTTTGTAGATGAAGAACATCAGGTGCATAACTGTACAAAGAGCAGGAAAAGGAAAGGACTAGATCAAAGCCCTTCTGGTTGGAATTATTAAAACATATTTGCATATCAGTTAATAATTTGCCATAATTTTTAAGGCCTATATTAACTTTCTAAATCTCGGCAGAAATATACATCGTCATTTACACAAGTACATTAACTCCATGCTGTAGCCACTTTTAAATTTTCACCATTTAGTTTAAACATTTATCACAGAAGTAAGAATAAATTTAATATCATAAATGTTAATGCCAAGATTTTACTCTTAAGTGCAAAGTGAATCCAGAACGGATTTAATGTTGCTGATTTGTGTCTCAATGAATATATAGTTTTGCAGAGTGTTAATTAATTAGAGATGCAGAGTGTTAATTTCTAGCACACTGATAGTTTTCTTATCCAGTTTTAAATAGAAGTTCCCAAAATAAAAATTCTGCCCAGACCCACCTCCAGATCCAAGGGTCCAGACGTTCCCTTAATAACGGAAACCTTTATCCTCTGACTTCTGGATATCTTCTACTGTGGTTTCAGGTTTGGAAACTCTGTGTTGGTACATATTTGAATCTAGGTTTCAGGCCTGTCTGTGAAGACACGTAGCAGAACACTGCCTTTGTTTTGCACAGGAGAGGCCTTTTCAACGCTGGATGCCGTGAATGCTAGGCATTCTTTGAAGACAGATATGAGGGGAATGTTACTTTGCTTATAGAGTTTTATTATATTAGTACTTTTCCATCATGGTATTATTGCCTCCTGCTGCCTACCAGTGAGCAGTGGTAATCGCTTCCAAATGTATGCTTTCCTAACCTCTAACCTTTTGCTACTGTGTATGTGGTTTTTGATCAGTGGTCATTCAAGCCCTCCATGAGCTTGAAGCTGTCCTGGCTGTGTGCTGGTCTATTTTTAGCTGATAATTGGTTTTCCTGCATGAGGGATTCACACTTTGTAAATGAAAGCACTGATTTGACTGGTCCCTGCATGATGCTTCTGTTTCCTGGTGTATTGCGATGTTGCTTGGTAAAACAGGTTTATTTTAGGATATTTGCTGCAGATACCTTGAATCAACAAAAGTGTAATTGAAGGGGAAAAAATAATGTAAATACTTTGTGAATTTGATAAAGACAAAAGTTGATAATTACAATATGCTTCCTTGTGTGTATACAGAGGAGAATTTTCAATGTAAGGCCATCTATTTTTTTATACAAAAATAATCAATTTATATATGATATGTATCCTTAAAATTGGTTTAAACCAAAATTAAATTTCAGTATTTATGAGTTAGGAAACTGGACTTGAAGGATGAGGTTGTTTTTGTCAGTGCTAAGCATTAATCTGGTGAAAGGAAAACGAAGAATTTAAATTCCTCATTTATATAACTTACATAATGGAATAAGTATAAATATCTTACTTGGGATTCAGTCAGTCTACTGCAGCTCATGCTATCTTCTTCCTGTTGTATGGAACCCCTGCCCAAAGTGATCGACATTATTGACTCACAGCTCAGGCTTCCTTCCCCTAGCAGCAAGTCTATAGGCAGATTTCTTTTCTGGATCTAGCTGCATGTTTCCACTCAGGCTTTCTAGTCCTTTGTCAGAAGTAACATCCCTTTTGGACTTGTTGTGAGAGAACTCCTATATCCATATCAGTCAAAAGGACCTATTGTGTGTCATACGTATTTGCTTATCTAACTTATAATGGATCAGGAGCTCGTGACCTTCAAATTCTGTAAAGAACGTCTTGGAATAACTAGCCTAAAAATATCCCAATACTCTTAGGAAATTACTATGAGAAAAAGTTGGAGAAGGCTAGATTGCTGAAATACATGGAAAATGTGTAGTTATCATCAAGTGAAGCACTCTGCAGTGCATGACCAGATAATTTGCATGATGTTAATAACGGTAGGTAGGAGTTGCTGAACAGAAGCTGTATAGTGAATTTAGTTCGCTGATATATCTTTTAAATTAATCCTGGGATCTGAAGTTTCTTGTTGCATGGAAATAATTTATTGCAGTACCCTTTCACACATATCATCATTTTGTAACCTTGTGTCAGATCTTTATGGAACACTTTTGACTGTTTAATTAGAGATGCAGTTTGATTGTGTATGTTGAACCGAAACCCCCATACGTTTACTACAAAATCAGTTGATTCAAATATTGGATCAAATTAATATTCAAACACTAAAGCATCTGTAGTGCCGCTTTCAGTGTCAGAGTGATATTGACATGGATAAAAATCTTTCTATGAAAAGTTCTACGCAGATAGAACAGGATTGTGTTTGTCGTGAACAAAATAGGAAGAAAATGTTCATACTGTTTTGTATATTAATGGGTTTTCAAGCTACTTTCCATAACTGATAAGCTTTTATTTCCCATTTAAAATTGTGAGTATTATGTTAAAACTCTGTTAGCTCAGTTGCATGGCAATGATATTATTCCAGAATGGCATATAATGTTACCTTGTTTAAACTGGAACACCCCCCCCCTCCAAGACATGTGTATATATTTTCAAGCTGATGGTTAATTAGCCAAGGTTAATAAAAAGGAGAGGTAGTATGTTTACAACCTGTTAGCAGAGTGAAAATACAGCAAGTGGAATTGAAGAGCCACTTTATGGGACAGAGCTAATTATGAAAATGGAGCTTATAATGGAAAAGATAATT
This sequence comes from Cuculus canorus, assembly GCF_017976375.1. Lineage (NCBI taxonomy): Eukaryota > Metazoa > Chordata > Aves > Cuculiformes > Cuculidae > Cuculus > Cuculus canorus. Next base: position 118,582,329 of record NC_071402.1, read on the forward strand.
TTATAGTCCATATGTGAGTTAACTCCTTAAAATATAAATTTGCAGTATTTTTCACTGTATCTTTCATCTGTTTTTGGTGTGTGTGTGTGTATTTAAAGTGCGCATCCCTTGCTGCATTTAACACTGTTGTGCTGAGTGATGGCTGACACAAACACGGGACGTCATCTCACCAATGGGGTTAGAAGAAGAAAAGGTTTGGTTCTCAATACCAACATGTTCTTTTAGGGAGTACCAGAGAGGGCTAATTAAAAGAAGATTTTTAACAAGTTTTTGCGTTCTAGTCTGTCATTTCACATTGATAACTTCTAATGTGTTACCACCTGAAAAAAATGAGTCAGGTTTTGTTTGAATGGGGCTCTTTACCTATTTTATTACATGCATTTTCATACGTGTTATTTTGTTGTAGCAATTGCCTTTAACTGTTTGTCTTCTATGAGGAACTCTAACTTCTACCTGGAATGCTTTTGGTTCTTTCTGAACAAGCGTATTTATTTCCAACTGTGATCCCCATTAGATAGTTAGAATATCTATCAAGAAGTTAGTGACTTGGTTTACATTGCACAGTTTGTTAGGGTACACCCAGGAATACAATATCAAAATCATCACTTGAAACCTTACACTGCACAGGATTGTTCACAGGTTTTGCTCAGTAAAGGGTTGTTTTTTTTTTTTCAGCTAGGCTTACCTCATAGCTCTTTCTGCAAAATAACTTTGAAACGCAAGATGTATAAAAACTTATAGTTAAATGAAGAGAACTTGTAGGACTGAGTTTGTTTCAATGCTTCCTTTGAAATAGCTTCTAATATTGGATAAATCCAAATGTTACATATATCTGTAATTTCAAAAAGAATCTTGAAATGAGAGAGAGAAATTTTGACTGGACAAATACTACTACCTCCGAAGTCAGACAGCTGTTTAATTTTCCTTCTTGATGATCTGCGTTTTTTTTTTCCTGAGCTTTAGCCTGAGTAAATTAAACTGGTACCAGTATAATTATTTGGTGCATTAATTATACCAGGAGAATGCAGGAACTAATATTCTAACAGGCCTCTGAAGTGACATAAACTGCTCTTGTACTAGAATAAATGTACCTGCAAGGAATTATACTGAAATAACCCTAGCTGGATGGATCAATGTGTGCCTTACCCCATATTGGTGTCATCTCTTGATGAGGCAAGCTCTAAACTATAATATGCATTTCGTTGTTTTGGAAGTTGCCCTTTCTCTGTGCTGATTTACTATGGTACTCATAACAGTTTCTGCTTGTTTAGTCTTAGAGCTTTAAATTCTGTCTGCGTTAGCATTTTAACTGTATTCAAGAACTAGAAGGTTTTAAAAATTCCTTAGTATTGTTTGGGCGCTCAGGATTTTAGTCCAGGTCAGTCCTAAATTGGGAAAAGGATAATTTTATGGAACACACTAAATGGAGGAAAAACCAGCCCAAAACTCTATCAGTCTAGCTGACCTGGTGGATCTAGTTGTTTTTTTTTTTTAATATTTTAATTGCAGAGTTTTTGAAAAACAAAGCAAATTCTTATGTTTTTTCTTTTATGCCTCCCCAGCCGTAATTGGTAATTTGCATTCCTGCCTACAGATGTTTCCCTAGTGACAGGATGTTGGGGCTGTGGAAAATAAACTCAATGAAAGTTGACTTAAAATAGTTTTAACAGGTATCTGTTTATAATCATCAATAACATAGGTATGCCAGAGTAAGCAAAATAATGATTTTGCTTGATGGAGAAGAGCAAATCTGTAACGGCTTGAAAGGAGGGCACTTAAACAGTTTTTCCCTTAATATAGAATGCTATTTGAATAGTTCACAGAGAACAAGATGCCTCATTGTTATACAAACTCGCTGTTTTGCAACACAGTAAAATCAAGTTGCTGGTCCTTTGAACTAGTAATACATTTTATGTGAAGAAAAATGTTTTAATCCCATGTCAAAGTAGCGATTCCACGTACACCGCCGTATTAACTCAGCAACTGGGAAAACTGCCTAAGCACAAATAAATGGTCTGACAAAGACCAACATTCTGTTTTATTTTCCATTTGCAGGCATGTTTTCTCCTGTTGATTAAAAAGTGAAAAAATGTGAAATGAGGGGTTTAGAATTTGGTACAGGGGAATTAATTTATTCCTTCTCATTATCTGATGCATACTCATTTTGCCGTAAATGATAAAGTTCTCTTTACAATGCAGCTAAGAAGCTATTTTAAATCCCAACTGTGGGAAGCAAACGTTGGAAAAAATATTACATAAGCAGACAGGATGTCATTTGCTCTCCTTTTCCTCTGCTTGACACTGAACTGGCTCTGCAAGTCTCCTGTGTGCGCTCAGGAGTATTTTGAGCCAAATGTTTCCATATTTATATCACACACAAGCAAACAAAACCAAACAAAATAGGCAAAACAGTCAGCCAGGAACCCCAGTGGGGTTAATTTAGCTGGTCTCCTCTGCAGTTCAGGTTTAATGTATGTATTTATTAAAATACAGATTGGTCTTCTTATCTTAACATCTAGCAGATACTTTGAGAACAAAATCATTGTTGTGCAAGTCCATCTCTTTTTAAAGTAAGCTAATGATGAAAGAGAAATGACAGCTTTGATCAGTGCTGTCAAAGTTGTTTTGCAATAGTTGCTTAAAGGTACTGTAAGGATGGATTCCATGGTCGAGGATGTACTTCATCCATGTAGAGAGTAAATTTTAGGGTTAAAAAAAGCTTTTCAGTGAAAACAGCTTATTTGGGTAGTTTCTCCCTAGTAGTGCTGTGCAGTTACCAGGCTCCAAGGAGTAATTGATGTTTTCAGTTACATCTTTCAAAATATTTCACGAACAAAAAGACTAACCTAAAGACACTGATACAGCCTCTGGCATGAGGAGTCCCGAAGCAGTGGTTTGCTTAAAGGTAGGCTGTGGGAAGCTATCATTATCCACTTGTCTTTTCTTCTGCACTTTCTTCCAGAGACAGGATGTTGGGTAGTTGTATGTACTGTTTGCAAGTAACACAATAGCATTCATTTTCATAACCTTCTAAAAGCAGTTTTCATATTGTTCACTTTTAAAACTATCATTGAATGGGTAGGGTAAGGGAAAAAGGACTAGTTTGGGGAGACTCAGAAGGTGAGGACAGAGATAGTAGCTTCTCCACCATGAGCTATCTGGGTAATCTGCGGTCTGACATAGTTATGAAATAGCACATAGTTATTAAATAAACCAGTTTTAAATAGAGTGGACGAATTCTTACTGTGACCCTGTTTGGTAGCTTTATGTCTGAAAGGACATGAAAGGAGATGATAAATAATTACTGTGGAGTTATTCCTCTTCGGCTATCACTGTAATAAATGATGTTCCTGTGTTTTTCTCTTGTTGCTAATAACGACATAAACATATTGGTTAATGAGGAGGTTTTATGTCTATTGGCAATCTTGGTTTGGTTTTGAAAGGAACAATCCACATGTAATAGTGTTAGAAACTATAAACTGCCTTTTGGAATGCTTGATCATTCCTCCTGTTCCTGCTCCTGCACTCTCTGTAGCCTGTAGTGAAATGTAAGACAAGAAAATACGTGTGGCTTTCTTGGGAGTGTAGTGAAGAGAGAGGACTGGATCTGTACCAAGCGGTATTGTTAGGGCTTTGAAGGGGATACTGTAAAATATGCTTTAGCCAGAAACATGGTGACCTTCTGCAGTGTCGGGAAAGTGAGACTGAGACTGCTGAAACTTTTACTCAGAGAAATATATTGAAATTAATTCCAAAAAGAAATCTTTAACCTCTTATTCAGCTACTTGAAATAAATTTTCTTTAAGACAGGTACAAACGTTGAATAGAAATTTATGGTGCCTTCACATATAAGCTGAAAATTTCCAACTTTAGAGTTGCTGCCTTTCTTGCAGACAGCGTTAAAATGAATTTCATCCTTATCTATTCTTATCAAAACCCTGTTTACTGTAATAACTCCCTCTAATTTTGCTTCGTGGTTTTTGTTCCACTTCTGTGATCCCTTCTTCCTTCATGATCAGGTTGGAATTCAAACCCCTCTCTACCTTCCTTCCTCTCTCTGTTCCCCAAGTGACAACTGCCTTTGTTTTTTGTGGTTATTTCTGTATGCAATGCTTATATATCTTAGCCTTTGTACCTTATCTGACGCACAAGCTTGCTTTCCTTAAATCCATAGGGAGGGATTTTCTAGACTGCTTTCTTGGTCTTAGGTTATTCTGGTTAACACTTGCTCTGCATGTGGGGTGTTACACCAGGGGATCTGGTAGTTGCCAGGGCTCTGCAACAGCAGTGCTGGCTGTTGCTGTATCTTCCCTAAAGTTCCTGTAATGTTGCCACAGAACTGGATGAGAATCTGGTGAAAAATGATGGAGAATGAGTTTTTGGAGTGGTAGCTTATGCTGTCCATAGTGAACAGCAAAAAGGAACAAGGGCTTATAGAGTGGCGTGACTTACAGCTTTACAGTGCATTAATCACTTCTTTGGGCAACTATATTACTATCGTACAGACTTTCACATTATGTATCTACAAGTATGACATAATTCAGAGTATTCATGTACTTCTGAAAAGCTCTTCTTTGTATATGTGTGACTTCTCAGTGGATGATTTGTGCTGCAGGACTGTTGCCTTTTTTCTTAGGAAACTAAAAATTAAGATTTGAAATATATATTTATGGCTTCTGTTGCTCAAGTAAACAGGCATAGGATATCAAGTGCAGACTCTTATGTGATGAGGAACAGAGAACAAAATGAATTGGTTTGTATCCATGTTCTGTGAATAATGCAGGAGACGGTCTCTACAAATTTCTCGCTCTCCAAGCTACCAGTTAAATAGTTCTGTAGTAGTTTTCAGAAATGGGAAACTGCGAATTTGTTATTTCTTTGTTTCTTTATTTTTTAAAATAGAAAAGTAGCTTTTTAATTTCCCTGTCTACTTGGTGCTGTTTGCTGACATGCAGTATTGGGGGGTTTGTTTTGAAAAAGGAACCAGCCAGGCAGAAAGTTGAACGAAATTAAAGACATTTGATTATTTTAATCTGTGGAAGTGTTTATATGCTTCTTACGTAACACAGCCTGCACTGTCAGCCTGGACCTTTTCTACATTTAAGATGCATTTGGACCACTGCAACTACTATGAAACTGCTGAACTAACAGATGCGAATTCTTCAGTTTACCTTATTTTACCCAAACAGCAATAAAACTTTAGTTTCGATATTTACAAATGCAATTTAAACTTCATTCAGTGTGTTGAAATGATGTTTTGTTGGGCTTCACATGAGTTTTGTCTTTGCAGATGATGGTTATTTTTTGCTTTAACTGTCTATGCATTAATTCAAGGAAAATTAAGAGAACAATTTATTGCAAGATGTGTATTTAGCATGATGTCAACTGATATAACAATCTTATCAAAATATGTGCAGTGCTTACTAAAATATAAAGTAACTTATACCTTATTACGAGCTGCATGGTTATTTTGCAGCTAAGCATGATTGCTTCGTCCTGTTTAAGAAGATTATCTTCTTTCTGTTTTTAAAACTGTATCATCTCTCCTGGCTAAAGATAGAAGGACAATTTAAACTTCTGATGAGATAGGCTAAGGGCTGCTTGGGAGCTTAATAGAAATTTAGTTTATTTTAATTAAAAGTCAATAGAATTAAGTGCATTTACCCACTTTAATGTTACTCCTTTACCATACTGATAATTTACAGATGGATCTTATTTCAGTAGGAAAAAGTGACTAATGTGGTGACAAAAACTTCATGGATTTTTTTAATGGATTGTGCTCTGCTTTCAAAAGCAGATCAGCATTGAACCTGTCAATCCTTGTAAAGATCCAAACGTTGCTGTCACATGCATACGCAAATACAGTTACTATGATTTAAAATCTGAATCTTTACCCTTAGCAGTTGATGAAATGAACTATTTAAGTAGCTTTGCATGCTAAATTTATCAAATGCTGGGGTTAAAATGAGTGCACCGAGTGAATGTGCTTGGATAGTCTTATTCATGACTTATGCTTGGGAGGTGGCAATCGCTGTATCATCTAGCAAGGCAGTAAGAATTGCATATATTCAGCATTTCTGCACGGTGCTGCTTTTAGGAGCGGATACATATTTCTAACCCAGAAACCTTTGCATTCTAGTTAAATAGGGTGTTAAAAGATAGATAACAGGTAATAAGTTTAGAAAAGGAAAATACGTAAATCAAAGTTATGTATTTACTTTATGTCATGCATCTATGTCATGCATCTATGTCATGCATCCATTTTTGTTGCTATTTATTTTTTATTACCTACGAATTTAAGGAAATTATCCATAGGAATGTTCAGCTAAAGTCTTGTGGTAAGTTTTAAAGGAGGAATGGTGAATGTGTACAAATGTATGGATTGCCCCATATAAAAATAGAGTCCTTCGACAGAAAAAAACCCTAGCTTGAATGAACATCTAGAGATGAGAATTTTGAGACATGCATTTTTACTTCTGTACAACTACAGTGCTATGTGACATTTGAAGTATAGCTGAACAGCTAAATTAAATGCCCTTACTTTTATTTTCCTGGACTTTGGTAGCTAATAAAATGTAATGGAGAATGTTGGTTGTAGGAGATGCTGGATAGAAGGTACTGCTGCAGGAGATCCCAAATTTTATTTGAAATTAATGTTGGTAGAAGCAACTCCCTGTTTTGTTTCTGACTGTTAAGCTGCTTTTTGTTTGCAACACTGGTTATGCTTATGCCAGGTCTTAGGAGCCCCATACCTAAGTTCATGGCTTAGAAGAGAAGGTACATGGCTACTAGAAAATCTAGATCCAGACCAAGATCTTTATACTGCCTACAGAAAGCAGAGGTGCACTGGAGTGTATACAGGAGTTAAATTGGTCAAGAGAAAGCAATTAATAGAAAGATCTTGTTTATCAAAGTAAGTGCAATTCCACATTCGGATCAGCAGATTGGTGATTTCTTGGAAGGAAGTAGTACAGAAAATATTAACACAAACGTGTCTTATGTTGTGTTACTTCAGTGCATCTTTATAATACACTGCTAATCGGAGTAGCCCAATGTAAACTGTTGGGGCCATGTAATGAGTGATTTATGCATGAGTTAGATTGATTTTCTGCACTGCTAGTAGTTACATTTTATGAAATGGTAATAAAACAACCTGAGATTGTTCAGGGATAGAATTAATGAACGTACGGAAAATACTTGCAAGAAAAAACTAAACAAATATTTTACAACTTTTTATAGCTGTATAAGAAAATGAGACTGAGTTCCAATCCAGATGGAAAAGTAATAATAAAAGTCTGTTTAAATAGTGCATAATGATTACATGGGCTAACCTCTGGTAATTTGTAATAAAAGCATCTCAAAAGGATTGAATAGTTCCAGATGTGAAATCATTTTGCGCGTGTCTCCTTTTACACTGTCATTTCTATGGCTGATTTATTGCATAAAACTGTTCTTGAGTTCTGAGAGTATAGACAAGGAATAGCACGGAATGGCAAGAACCTGAAAGCGAAGCACTCCAGAGTGCCCAGGGTGAGAGTCTTACCCTTATGGCTTAATTTTCTTACTAGATAATTATCTTTAATTACCTAATAGAGATACTGTGATATTGCATATATCAAATACTTTTAAGATGTTTGAATGATCCTCCTTCCACTAAACCAAGAAGAATGGAAGAGAAAGGCTAAAGCTGTTCTTGTATTAATTATTTACTGCCATGAGGGTTGTTGCTAGCTTCTTTCCTCCTCTCAAAGTAAACGCGGCAAGCCTTTTACAGTTGTGTAATGCCATTTCTAATGTGGAGCAGAATGGATGACTCAAACTTATCACCCACTTCTGAAAGGGGAAGATAGCTCAGTTTTCAGGCATTCTAAGGAGGTTCCTGAATGGCTTTATGCAAATTCCAAGTCTTTGACAAAAGGTTTCTACCTACAGAATAAGCTCATTCACAGATGCTTTATTTCCTATTCTGAATTGCTCTCAGGATCTTCAGTTCATCTATGACAACAGAGTCACATTTCTCTAGTTAAAAATAAAATACCTTCACCAATTATAGCTGTACGCAATACTACATGAATTCTGGTAGGGAGCTCCAGTCTCTTCACGTTCCTTATTTCCTCTCTGATTGCGTATTGAAACACCCTTCTGTACAGATCCTCCTAGAAGCTATGCCAAGGCACATGGTGGAGAGGGAGGTGACTCAAGACAGTGAGCATGGCTTCACTGAGGGCAAGTCCTGCCTGTCCACCCTAGTGGCTTTCTGTGATGGAGTGACTATATCAGTGGACAAGGGAGAAGTTATGCATGTGTTCCTCTTCTGTAAGGCCTTTGACATGGTTCCCGACATTGTTCTCTCTAGGTTGGAGAGGTATGGTGGGTGAACTGTTTGGTCAATGAAGAATTGGATGGATGGTTGGATTCAGAGGGTAGTGGTCAATGGCTCAATGCCTAGATGGGGATAGATGACAAGTGATGTCCCTCAGGAGCCTGTATTGGTAGTGGTACTGTTAATATCTTCATCAATGACAGAGGCAGTGGGATTGAGTGCACCCTTAGCAAGTTTGCAAATGATACCATGATGAGTGGTGCGATTGGTATGCCTGAGGGACGGGATGCCATCCAGAGGGACCTGGACAGGCTTGAGATGTGGTCCCATATGAGTCTCATGAGGTTCAACGAGGCCAAGTGCAAGGTCTTGCACCTGGGTTGAGGGCAGCCCCTGGTATCAGTACAGGCTGGGGAATGAAGTGATTGAGAGCCTCCCTGCCAAGAAGGACTTGGGGTACTGGTGGATGAAAAGCTGGACGTGAGCTGGCAATGGGTGCTTACAGTCCAGAAGGCCAATCATATTCTGGGCTGCATCAATAGAAGCGTGGCCAGCAGATTGAGAGAGGTAGTTCTGCTCCTCTCCTCTGCTCTGGTGAGACCTCACCTGGAGTATGGTATCCAGCTATGAAGCCCTTAGCATGGGAAGGACATGGGCCTATAGAAGCAGGTCTAGAGGAGGGCCACAAAAATGATCAGAGGGATGGAACACCTCTCTTATGAAGACAAGCTGAGAGAGTTGGGCTTGATCAGCCTGCAGAAGGGAAGGGACCAGGGAGATCATATTGCAGCCTTCCAGTACTTAAAGGGGGCCTATAAGAAAGATGGGGACAAACCTTTTAGCAGTCCTGTTGTGACAGGACAAGGGGTAATGGTTTTAAACTGAAAGAGAGTAAATTTAGACTAGATATAAAGAAGAAATGTTTTACAATAGCAGTGGTGAAACACTGGAACAGTTTGCCCAGAGAGGTAGTAGAAGCCCTGTCCCTGGAAACATTTAAGATCAGGTTGAGTGGGGCTCTGAGCAACTTGATGGAGTTGGAGATGTCCCTGGTCATGGGAAGGAGGTTGGTCTAGATGACTTTTAAAGGTCCCTTACAACCCAAAATGTTCTATGAATCTTTGCATCACGAGTTGATCTCATTCCAAAGTAGAGCAATCCTTTTCTTCTGTTTACATTTCCAAGATTTTGATTCTCAGATCTCTTAAGCAACTAGCTTGACCTGCTTGCCAGTTAATCCTCAAATGGGTCTGTATCACTTCCCTCAATTTGGGAACTGACAAAAGAAAGGATGTCTTGTTAGTCTCATGTCTTTCAAAGCATCCTAGGTGGTTATCCACATTATAGGTTCTTAGCAACTCACATTTTCCTCCTCCTTGAAAACATCATTTACTGCATATTGGAGTAACATGACTTCAGATGACTATTGGGAAATGCCAGATCCCCGTGCTTGCCCAAACGACTTTAGGGTACACCTAAATATTAGCATATTAACTGCATTAAGCTCTGTGATACATTAATTGTTTTCTTATGATAGCTCCCTTAAGCCTTACATAAGCAATCTTTGATTTTATTTTTTTTTGATGTATGCTAATGTTATATGAACAGGTAGAATTTGAGTTTAGACAGTTTTCTGTGGTCATTCAAGGTGATGTCATTTTTACAAGGACTGTATCATATCTGCTGGAGATTGACATCTTCTTGAATGATTTGATGAATTTGTCTTCCTTTGTTACTTTTTCACGGTATTCAGCCTCTCAGTAAAGGTGGCTCAGGTTCACAGTTCATCATGTGAAGTGTTTTATCTTTCATTTGAGTGCATTCTGCAGATTTGATGTCCTTTCTTTGAAGTTCATCTTCTCAAATGCATCAAGAAGCTTGTTTCCTTTCAGGAGCTGATAAGCAAGAACAAATCTGTACAATAAAAAAGCCCCACCACTTCCATTACTCAGCAGCTGTGTGTTTCAAAAGAGAACTCTGAAATGTTGCTGTTAGGTGCTATGGCATTCTTTGAGATTTGACTGAAAATATACTTCATCTGAAGAACTGCCTTTTCCCAAATGGGTGCTGCACAGGGTCAGCTGTTTTTCTTCTCTAGACAGCAAACAAAATTCTGCATCATCAGACTTCATTTGTGATAACAGGATTGCTAGGTCCTGTGTCTTACTGAAAAATTGATTCTAAAACATAAATGAAATACTAAACTTGGTTTAGAGTCATTTACTAGGCGAGCCTGTGAATTCTTGGCCTGTTTGTTCATTCTGCTCTGTGCCAGTGGTTGCTTTCTACTGCCATAATTTTCAGTTTGTTCTCAATGCTTTTCTCCATTTTCTCAGATAAAAGAATTTATTTCAGTGTTAATTAGATGATTTATATGTATTTTGAAATTTAAGCAGTCTGGTTTCTAGGGGGGTTTATTATTATTGTTATGATTCCTAACTGTTGCTTTTTTTTATTCTTCACTTTGAAGTAAAGCAAACATAGGCTTTATACATTTGGCACATTCTTTAGTTTGTACCAACATGCCGATCTGTTGTGATGTTTCCAGCTTATAAAATAGAGGAAAGTTCCTTTGCTACTACAGTAAAGGTACAAAAATTTTTTTTCACTGTTAAGGAAAAAAACTTGCGTGAAAAGAAGGAATTACAGAGCTTTGCAGTTTTAATTTTCTGTTGCTGCTCTTTGTAGAGTGTATGCAGTATTTGGTATGTTGACATAATGAAGTTACAGTAGATTTCAAGTAAGTTAGAAGAAAAATGAGATTACTGGAAAGGAAATTCAATAATCAGTGTTTTTCTTGGTTTAGTCCTTTGGGACTCAATTTCATGTGTAACATAACCTCTTAAATCTAGCTTTCAGCTAAACAGAAATTCAGTGAGTATGCAGTACATAGGTGAACACTACTGGATGTTTTTCAAAGCATTAATTCGAGTTCTGTTAAAGCAAATGTTACTTTTTGAGTTATTCTTGTTGGTTTAAAATTAGTTCTTTGCCTTTTGTTGGCAAGTTTCTGTAGAATATTTTTTACAAGAATTGTTTGTAATGCAGTTGTTTATAAAGTCAATGGTTTGAACTGTTACTACCTTATAAACAGGTTATACTGTAAGACTAGTAATAAGAAGAACTTCTTACAGGACATTGGGTTTGCTTTATAAGCTACAAGATTGCCAGATGACTTGCACTTGTGAAAGTACTATGCATGAGAGTATAGATGTGCCTTGAAAATGAGTATTTTACGTAGAACACTTTGGGCACATTAAGAAATTATTATTTATTATCTTATTTGTATTGAATATTTCTGAAGATGCCAGGTTTTAAAGTCAGGAAACCACTCAAGTTCTTTTACCCCTGGCATGACTTCCATCACATGTTTTCAGTTCTTGCTTTTTAAAAATTTGAGCTTGTAGTATAGTCTTGTTTTTTAAAAAAAAATTGCTGAAAATTATGCATACTTGTACACAGGTTACAAGAATTGTGACCCTTGGTACTTTCTTTCAAGCATAACTCATCCTTGCCATTTAAGAAAAGAAAGATCACCTGGTTTGCATTTGACTACCTTCAGTCTCTTGTCATTCATTCTTCTTCTGTGCCTCCTTAAGTTCAGGGCCCTTCTGTTCTCTTTGATTTCTCATTTGCATACTTTAATCAAATTACCCTTTAATTTTCTTCTTGGTAAGTAAAGGCTTCTTTACTCTGTAATTGTGATTCTTTAATAGTTGTTTTTTATTTTTTTTCTGTGAGCTTTCTCTATTTTTCCCAGTGGTGTTGTTGAAGTAAGGAGCACTAGATTTCCTATGCCCTTCCAGTACTGGTCTCATCAGTGTCAGAAGCAAAGTATTTTCACTCCCTATCTTCTCCAGAGCACATTGTTTACCAGCTCAAGTACAATAGTGCCATGCTGTCCAAGGAATAATATTCAAATGATGATTAATCAGTACCCAAATCTCTTTTTTGAGTTGAGTTACTGCTTCTGAGGACAGCGATCCCACATTCTGTACCTGATCTTCCTGATCTTTAATGTAGGTACAGCTCTTCCCTTGGTTGCTCTGAACTTCTTGATTGAATGCAGTCAGGGGAGAGATGGTAGTACCTATGCATCAGCACCTTGGATTCTTCAGAATTTATTGCTGCTTAGGCACCACAATTTTTTTCCAGAAGTAATTAAACTTTTCTTTCTAGTCATCAACAGCTGAATATTCTGATCAGAACAGCGTTGTTATGAGACGGATCATGTGCTGCTGCGGCAAAGGTACAACCATACTTGAATAGTGTCCTTGAGCTTAATCGTGTGTCTCATTTTTAAGCCTCTTTAATTTATATCGTGCTTGTGTATTTACTTATTCAAAATGTTGTGCAGAATCAAGTCACACATTTTCAGAAGCTGCAGATATACTACATCAGAATTGTTGCTTTTTTATCAACCAAGTTTTATACTGTCCTCAAGAACCAATATCCACTTCATGTGATACACTTAGTGCTGATATAAGTTGATTGGCACTAACTGTTGGTTGTTAGTGGTGACAAGAACTTATGACTCAGGCATAAAACAGGCAGTGATGGTGTAAACCACCTGAGTCGTGCTCTGTGTCTGTATATTAATTTGTTGTTGAGGTAGTTTTATTTATATACTCATTCTTTCTGATATTTTCTAGCTAGCATGATGTGTCATACAAACACAGTACTCGGGAATGAAGACATTCAGGAAACTTAAGTTGTGATTGCAAATACATGAAAAACAAAACGGCTCTGTTGCAGAAGCAAGACCTGGCCTAATAATAGAGATCACCATGACAGAGACAGTCTTATCCTTCATAGAATTATGAAGGTTGGAAAAGATCTCTAAGATCGTCCAAGTCAACCATCAGCCCAACACCACCACGCTTACTAAACCATGTCCTGAGGTGCCATGTCTACACGTTCATAGAACACTTCCAGGGAAGGAGGCTCTGTTTGGGATTCATTAGTTGGCATACAAGGGGGCTCTGATATTGGGTGTGACAGGTAAAACAGGATTCTCTGTTATCTGTAGGTACTTACTATTGTAATAACCACATCAGGTTTACCTTTATAATATAACTGTGCTCTCCAGTGACTGTAGGACTCTGATAAAAATTACTGATGCAGTTATTGAGTGCAGGGTACTGTTGAGAAGTAGTCGTAGATTGCAGTTCAAATAGTTCAGCCTCTTTTAATATGCCATTGTATAATCTGTGGCATTTTTCTTTCTGCAATTTTATACTTTAACTTGGAAAGATGCTAAAAACAAGACTACATTTTTATTGAAGTGGGTTGTTAGAAAGTCAATAGAAACACAGCAAAAACTGAAATGGTTGAAAATTGTCAGTATAAATTCATCCCTGGTTGAGACCCTCTTATTTTCTCAGGAGCAATTGAAACAATTATACTGGAGTGTGGGGCAGGGAAGGCTTCCCCTGAAGCCCCAGGAAGCAAGCAAAAAAACTCCACTGTATTTTTATCACTATCCAACTACCAGAATGTTCACAGCATCAATGAACCATAGTTTTCATACTCCATTTCTGTTACATGCTAAAATTTTTCAGTTTAGTTTAATGTCAGCACGCTACAAGAACATGTTATTTAGATACATGAAAACATGTTATTTGGATATTAACTAAATAAGTGACTTTATAGTACACAGGTAAATTGTAGATTGGCCTTTTGATTCATGTTTAGAGGGAGGAAAAAAAGGAGTTTTTTACTGTCTTTCCAAAGCAATAGCTTAAGACTTTTTCCTTTGTTGTATGATGTGCTGTTTGCAGTAACACGTATATGTGCCAAAATAACCAAATTCCTAGGAATGCCACAGGCATTTCAGCATTGTCCAGAAACTCTTATATAGTATTTTAAAACTACAAAAAATTTTAGAACTCCTTTAATAGGCAACTTCTCAAGGAAGTTACTCCTTATGTATTGTATAGTAGCTCTGTTTGCTTTCACTTTTCTTTCATTATGTTTCTTCACTACAATTTCTTGTTAAAAAGTTAACAAATATGCCATTGTCAATAGCCCAATTTATTCTCTGCACACAAAGAAGGATTGTCTGGAGATGACTATTCAGTGTCCCAGTGGGCTCAGAAACCCTGGACTAGTTTCTTGTGTGACAGCGAGATAATGCTGCTGTTAAAGCTGCTCAGCGTGTTTAGGCTATAATAGTGTCTGCACCACTATTTACTGAGAGAATTCCAGAAGCAAGTTGCATGAGAGGTTATTTGGTAAGACTTTACACATTTGGTGGGTTGTTGAATCTTAAGGAAAGGAGAGGGAAGCAGTAGTTGTTAAATGAAATGTCTAGACTCTTGTCTGCAGGAATCAATTGAGTCTCACCTATTTGTATATTCATAACACACGTCTCTAGCATCATCATTTTTCTCAGCTGTCACTTCACGGCAACAAAGCAGCAGCAGCAGTCCCTTAGACATGGCATTTATAACTACCAGAGCAGTAAAAGAAAACAAGCAGTCATTCCCTATTATACTCTGTTTCTTTTGTCTTTATGAATGAAGAAAGGGATCTTCAGCTTCTTAAATATTTTTGCAAGCTTAAAGTATGTAGATACTCGTGTTCTCCTTCGGTTTGCTATATTTTCGCTTCTGATTTTTTCACTTGCTTTGTTGTTTTAAAACCTGCTGCACTGTATTGTTTTCTAAATACAGTAACTCTGTCTATACTGTTTGGTAATGCAACTCCTTTGGTGACCTATGTGGCTGCTAGTCAGACTTGATTGACAGTATTTCCTCTTAGGCATGCTAGACCTGGATGCATAGGAGGCACTCATAAATTTCAAGTGCCTTCTGACGCCAGCCTGAAACACTTAAAAAAACCAAGGTCCTGATAGCATTAATACCATTCATGGTGAGAGGAAGTAAAACTACAACAGCATTTTGAAATGTGAACATCTAAAATAGTCCCAGGTGAGTGACAGCTGTATGCAGAAATTAATTCCAAAAAACCTCAGTAAATTATATCCCATACATGCATTTTTTTAGCTATTTGTTCCCCCCTCTTTAATGTTACGACTTGGGTTGTGAAGCACCTGGTGAAGCACGCTTAATGACATCTAACACTGTATGCAATAATTCATAAAAACTATTCTCTGCTAATAGCATGTCAAGGATTTAATTTCAGAAAGCCCTAGTATGTATCTTTAACTCCTCATTACAAAAGAATGAAGTAAAAGGAGATGGGAGATGCTAATTGTTATGAGGAGTATTTTGGTTTACTGGTAAACTCATGATAATGATAATAATGCAATTCTCCTCTGGAATAACAGCTCCTTCCCCTGCATCTTCCCTCAACAAAGCCTAGACCCTCTTTTCAATGAAGACTGTTCCAGGAGATTGTGTCAGTAGCTTTTAAGCTGGTGGGTTTTTTTGTGGGTTTTTGTTTGTTTAGTTGTTTGTTTTTTTTTTTTTTGTTTTTTTTCGTTTTTTGTTTTTGTTTTTTTTTTAAATCTCTTTTATGAGGAGTGCATCGTAATTCTATGGCTGTAGTAATTCTTTTGTATGGTTCCACCTTCATGAAAATCTATGAATTCTAGCTTAATTCCATCAAAGAAAATATAAAGTTTTTGATTCTGCTCAAAAAAAATATCAGTGGACTGCTACGTACCATTCACATGTCACTAATTTCAAGGATCAAGTGTAACATGAAACCTTCAGGTGTAGTTTGGGATTGCAGTAGAATGTCAAACACAGTGCAACGAAAGGTTGAATATATGTGTATTAACAGAGGGTGTTTCAGTCATTAGGGAGTGTGTCTTGCAAGGATTCTTTTTTTCCCTCTCCTGTCATTGGTACACAGAACTTCTCAGTTAATGGACTGTAAAGTGGATGTGTCCTGCAGGGCATATTTTCACCTGGGAGGCCTGAGGAGCAGTAAGTGTTGTTTGGTCTATAAATTAAGCATTTCCCATCTGGTGGGGACACCTCTTCTCATGAGTTATGGCCATGAGTGCGTGGCCAGAGGACTTGCATCCAAATTGGTCAGTGCTTATTTTCTTTAAAATAAAGAGGTGAAAAACCCTAAAACATAAAATAGAAGAATGTTTTTAAGAAAATAAATAAATAAATAAACCTCATTACCCCCATTGGTGGGGTATTAATTTTTGTTTGACTTTTCTGGTCTGTAATTTTGTAAAATAGACTTAATAAATGGTGATAATATGTGTCATGTCTAGTAGAGATTAGTCTTTCAGCGTCTACTGAAGTGGAATATTGACAGTTGTAGTGATGTGGTTGTGTGATTCCAGACAGAGGAAGATGGCAACTTCATGAGAGTAAGAGGAGGGAAAGTTGGTAGAGAGTATTATCTAACACAATTTGGAAAAAATGTTGCCATTGCATCAGGAGAGGCAGTGCCCTAGGTGTTGGGACCTGAGGTTAATGAATCCTGTTACAGAAGCATATATGATGAGACAGAAAGTGAAGTAGAAAAAATAGCGCGCAAAATAGGTTCTTGGTTTGCACACCTATCAATATTGATTTGCTGCAGTAGGCAACCTTTGGAGTACAGGACTCCCATCTTTCTTGTTGGTTATCCCCTTCTTGGAAAGCGTCACATGAATTAGCTCACTGCCCCAGTCTCTTGAACTGAAAGGTGCAGATAATGGTTGCAAAACACCTAAATCAGTAAAGTGTACTTGTGGATTGAATGTATGTGTCGGTACATTGTGAGCTCATACTGTAATGATTTCTCACCATCTCCTGAGAAGCTTTTAAGATGAAGATCTGGTCTTTGCTTAGTTAATTTTTCCTGAATGACCAAAAGCTACTCTGTTTTCAGTGGGATGTTACCTTAGATTGATTTGCTTGAGCACAGAGGGGTTTTGAGGTTTCTTCTCCTCCAGTGAAGACAAAGTCAAAGGGATTGAAATAGCTTCTAGCTATGGTACGTAGTTCTGACTTGTGTGATAGTCTTTTTAAAGTGTTTGCTTTGGGTTTTGAGTTGGGTTTTTTTTGGTGATAAATCAGATCATAAAAATCTGCAAGTTTTAAATGAAAAAAATGTTTATTTATTTAAATATCCGTAGGAAAAAAATACTTCTGTTTTCAGGTCCTCTGGAAGAGGATGGAAAACTTTGCTAAATTCCCCACAGACTGGCAGCATTCAAATAGAAAGTAGAACTCCTTTAAACAAAAAGCATTCATTTCACAGTCTCAGACTGGAGGCATAACATTAAAATGAGCGTCAGACAAAATGATTCATTCAGTAATACATAGTCAAATAACCTGAGCAACATAAACCCTTCTTCCACTCTCCACACCCCTCTTTTTTTGAAGGAGAGAAAAAAAGGTTTAGACTGTACATGTGTTAGTGCTGTGTTATCCAGGTTACAGTAACTTATTTGTAGCTGAGTTCAGAAGTTGCTTTGCTGTCCTAAGATGGTTTCTTTTGTTAAGATTTATCACTACTGAGGAACATGTTTAGCTTTATCATCAAAGGGGATGTAGTACCACAAAACAGAATCTTTGAGTTACTCGTTTACCATTAAACACTAAGTCTGAACAACTTGGAAATAATGGTCTTATAGCTCTATTCAAATGACAAGTTAATGCTTCAAAATTTTTGTGAGTGGGAGCTTTAGTTACGTTTATCAGAGAAGTAAAAGGTGAGGGCAATACAGTTCTGTATAGTGTGCAATTATGATTTATTTGAAAGCTCTTAGTAGATTGCAGCCAGAGGATAGAGTTGATTTCTACCAAATTTTACAGTAGCTTTAATCTGGAAAAACTGACTGTCATCAAACTGTTTTGTTAAAGGTGACAATGTAAATGGTGTGTTATTATTGATATTGGGTAAATTTCAGTACAGAGACATACTTGATATACTCGTCAACATTGTCTTTGCAGCTTAACAGGTAAGGGACCTTCTGAAGATGTTAAAGCAAGCAGTACAGTACTGAAATCTTAGGAGCATCATTAAATTTTAAAGTAAAAATAGTCTATTCAGTTTTGGTTTGTTTTTTTTTTTTTTTTAAACTTCATGGAACCCAGTTACTAGGACACCACATAAGCTACACTATGAATAAAACAGAATACTGCACATTGTGATAGTTCTGGTAAACCAGAAGGTCTGTGAGTGTTAAATCTACATAGTTTCAATCTGTATTTCTATATACCTGGATAATTAATTTACTTTTTTTAGCCTTGAGTGGTGTTAGTTCAGCACTAGGTAGGTGTGGTGGATAAAAACAAAGATATCTATAGCAACCTTCCAGCACCTGAATGGGGCCTACAGGAAAGCTGGAGAGGGGCTATTCATAAAGGCTTGTGGGGATAGGACCAGAGGGAATGGATATGAAGTGGAGAGGGGCAGATTTAGACTGGACATTAGGAAGAATTTCTTCACCATGAGAGTGGTGAGACACTGGCACAGGTTGCCCAGGGAGGTTGTGCATGCCCCATTCCTGGAGGTGTTCAAGGCCAGGTTGGATGGGGCCTTGGGCAGCCTGATTTACTGGGATGTCCCTTTCCATGGCCAGGGGGTTGGAACTAGATCTTTAAGGTCCCTTCCAACCCTAACTATTCTATGATACTCTGATACTATGATACTGTGACACTATGATACTACGATATTTTTCAAGATAGAGTTATGTGTTAGAGGATTGGCCGTTTGGGAGTAAGAGAGGAAAAAAGAATGTTCGTTTACAATATGGGAGCTATTATGGCTTGATCCTGCGGAAAGGCTATTAGCCATTTGTTTCGCGTCATCTTCTTTTCTGTCAAAAGAATCACAGTTATTTTTTTCAGAATTATGTGTCAGATGCCTGAAGAGGAGAGCCTAGAATTATTGATTGGTGTTTATTGTAGAGATTAGGACAGACAGAAAGGTGTTTACTCATTAGAAGAATGTGATGGTTCACTGAGCTCTTTTGTCTCATAGGAATTCTGTCACACTTGGATAGGGCTGCAGTTTGATTGATGTAGAGTCACCATAGGCAGCATAACAGCTCTGGATTTTATCATCACCCGGTGGTGTGCCCATATTCCTCTGAGCTACCTGTGTGTAGACGAACTGAATATGCAGCCATAGTAAAGAGAGATTTTAAAGTGGCTTTGTACTTTTGAGAGGGGGGTGTCTTCTCGATATTATATCCTTGAAGCTTGCACTGAAGTAAAGTGGAGTTGCTTGTATATATCTGTGACTTGTATACATCTGTGATATGAGTAAGGCTGTGGTTACATTTGGTTTTCTTATGGTAGGGTAGGTAGATCTTAAAATAATGTATCAGTTGGAGACAGTGCATGGGTGAGAAAATGAGAGATGTACTTTTATAAGCTTTACCTGGCATTTTTTTTCTGTGCCTATAATTGAAAATATACATATTTTTATTAGCTCATTATTTTTTATCATACTGAAAAATGCATGCTGAAGTCTTAAAGTAACTTAGCTAGAATTTAATTTGTTTTAATTTGTACAAAGAAAAGCTGTGATGCTTTCTTTCTTCTGATAATTTCATGCAGAATTGTAGGTATTTTTTCCTTTGAAGGTTTTTTTGCCCATAATTTTTTCTGATCTTTTCCTCTTATTTAGGAATTATTTTGAATTTTCTTCATTCTTGAATCTTACATTAAATGAAACAACTTTTCAATATTGTATAAACTAGCAAAGAGTTCCATTTACAGAAGCAAAGTATGTGTAGTGTTTCCAAATTTTGTGGAAATGATGAGTGGGCCTGAGCCAACAATAAGTTTTTGCTTTGACTGTAAGATCCTTCTTTTCCTCCTTCATCACACTATCTGTCCATCAGAGCACCTGACTGGAACTACACAAAAATGGATTTCCACTCTCTATTGAACTTGAATGTAGGCAACATTTTACCTGTTACCTTCGCTTCGTTCTTCTATATTTCTTTTTATATTTTTAGATACTTTTTTTTTGAGCTGAAATACAACTTATTCTTGTAAGAAAGGTTCTGCTTTTGCTTTCTATTCCAACATTCATGACCTCAGTGCTCATTATCAGCAATAGATCTTTGAGGGGACAAAGAGGGAGTTTGGCCTAAACATGCTGTCAAAGTAATTGCATGAGAAAATAATGAATTGAGAAAATAAAATACGCCCATTTAAAACTCTATTACTATTTGTTTAGTGAGCTTGCTGTTTTTAATTTTGATGTGAATGTTAATTTATTTCTAAAGTAATTCAAATTGTTGCATTCTGCAAACAATGAATAAGATGGCAGTGTAGAAGGAATTTCATTTTCCAGCTAGATATGTGTTAAGTTTTATGTGCATAGAGTGTCTTAGGCATAATGAAAAAAATTTTTTTTAGTGGGATCTGCAGTGTTAGGCAAGACAAAAGACCATGAAAGGAATAATTTAATATTTCTGAAGCTATTGGTAAAACCTCTTGAGCAATCCTGGCCTCATTTACGAGAGTGCAGGAGTATTGGCTTATTGACCTGAAGCACTTGAAATAACTGTCTTAAACATCTCACACAGAGGCTGGATTCTCCAGCTGAACTACCTGGGCACTGAAGTAATAATGTTGTATCTAATAATATACAAATGGGGTTTTTTTTTTTGGCGGGGGGGGAAAGTGATTTGCAGTCTCAAGAAGTAGAAGAGTCCTAGAATTCTTAGGACATGAGGCTGATGTGCTAGGGTAGTTGTGCATCCAGATTCTTGAAAATGTAATATAGAGTCATCATGAAATGCAGAACCTCAGAATTCAACATTTTAATATAGCCTGCTCTTCTGATTTGCTGCACAGCACTCGCGAAGTGGATTAACCTCACTGTTTTTTTCAGCAAGAGAGCAGGGAGGGCAATTTCACTCTTGTAACAGATGGTATGAATAGTTTAGTGTATGATGCAAGTTCTAAGTGATTTTATAATACTATAATCCCTCTTTCAGCTTAAGAGGTAGAGTACTATACAACAGCCTAGTAGGTAATCAAGAAACTGGCATTTGGGATTGCTGAAGGCTAGTGAAGCATAAAATGTTCCCCTTAGATTCAGTGATGGGAAATATTATAATGGAAATGCTAATGCCCAGGGGGCTTTACTGGTAAATTGACCTAAATTTTTGGAAAAAGTGTGAGACTTAAAAGCACATTTGACTGCACTAACCTGCACTGGGAGTTCATAGAATAGGTTGACTAAAAGGAAGATAGGTAGAAGTGTGCAGGGATGCTGCAAGTTACCTGTTTTGATTTGGAATTCCTGGACCATATCTGACGAGAAAACTATCTCTGAACACCTACTCAGCCGTTTCAGAATACTGCTTTTACCACACATTCCTTTGTCTCTTGTTTTTAATCAGAATGAATTTCTCGTTGTCTAGGCCTTCTTCCTGTGAAGGTGGACTTTTGTTTATGTGTTTGCTTTTCTGTAATCTGAGTGAGTTTTCTTTAGCCATGTAACTGGGGGGCTGCTGATACAGTAAAACCACAGTTAAATGTCTGCTGATGGGAGACTCACACTAATGTGGTGAAAGTTCACTTTTCATCAAGAAAAGACAGTGTTGGGGATGTTGATCGACAGCCAGCTGAACGTGAGCCCAGGTGGCCAAGAAGGCCAACAGCATCCTGACTTGTATCAGTAACCGTGTGGCCAGCAGGACCAGGGAAGTGATCATCCACCTGTACTTGGCACTGGTGAGGCTTCATGTGTGATACTGTGCTCAGTTTTGGGCCCCTCAGTACAAGAAAGACATTGAGATGCTGGAGCATGTCCGGAGAAGGGCAATGAAGCTGGTGAAGTGTCTGGAGCACAGAACCTATGGAGAGCAGCTGAGGGAACTGCGGATGTTTAGCCTGGAGAAAAGGAGACTAAAGAGAGACCTTATTGTTCTCTTCTGCCACCTGAAAGGAGGTTGTGGTGAGGTGGGTGTTGGTCTCTTCTCCCAAGTAACAAGTGAAAGAATGAGAGGAAGTGGCCTCAGGTTGCACCAGGGGAGATTTAGATTGGATATTAGAAAGAATTTCTTCACCAAAAGGGTTGTTGAGCATTGGAACAGGCTGCTCAGAGAGGTGGTTGAGTCACCATCATTTCTATGTGTTGAAAAGATGTGTAGATGTGGTGCTTAGGGACATGGTTTAGCGATGGACTCGGCAGGCTGAAGTTAATGGTTGGACTCAATAATCTTCAAGGTCTTTTCCAACCTAAATAATGCTGTGATAATTTCCTCAGCAACAGAGTAGCCCACATAGCTGGGCAATGATGAGCAAGTCAAATGATTTTTATATTTTGGGAAAGTGAATGAAGTCAGTAATTTTATTGTACAGGAAGAAGTGTTTCATAATTTCATCCCAGAAGCTTGAAAACACTGCATCCTTTCTGATTTTCTTTCAAGGTATATGTGTGAATGTTTGGGATGTACCAGACGGTGAGCTAGGATCTTGGCTTACAGAGCTATGACTGAATTTGTCAAAATAACATATGAGTTCATATGAAGACTTCACAGTTAACAACTGGTATCCAGATAACATCACTGTCATAGTGTCAGGAGCAGAAAGACTGAATTTTACTGCATTTAGCCAAATGGAGCCATGTGGTTACTGAGGTTACAGTGCTTCTGATTAATCTCTATGGCCTTCTGTTGCTGTGAATTATCCTTTCATTCCTAAGAGACCATGGTTTACTAGACTTCACCATCCACCTGCCGTGGAATAGCATCCTACATCCTATGCCCCAGTGCTTAATTCAGATTTAAGTAATTCTTCACTGGAATTTTCAGTACTTTGTTTTGGACTGCCTCCATCTAGTGACTGGTGTTTTTTCTCTCTCATCTGGAGACTTCATCAGCTGTAGAGGCTGGAATAACCATTTTCTGTCAAAAAAACCCAAACACAAACACAAGAAAAAGCTGTTGGTACTTTTAAATTTAAAGTTTTTGGGTTTTTTTTTTGTGGATCTAGTATTATTGAGAACAGCATCTGAGTTAGTGAAGATACTGCTTTATGTGATTTTTTTTTTTCCCCTCCCCAGCAGAAGTCAGAAATGAAGAAAAAGGTTTATCTCCTGATAATCCAGTGATTTGTAGTCAGAATACAGTAATTTTAAAATGAATGAGACATCAAAACATATATGAGGACATTTGCTAAAATATTCTCCAGTATTGTATTCTCAGCATGCTTTATTTTCCACTAGCTGAAGGGGCTACAAGAAAGCTGGGGAGGGGACTTTTTACGAAGTCTTGTAGTGACAGGAATAGGAAAATGGGTATAAACTGGAGAGGGGCAGATTTAGACTAGTCATACGGAGGATTTTCTTCTCTATAAGTGTGGTGAGGCACCGACACAGTTTGCCCAGGGAGGTTGTGGATGCCCCATCCCTGGAGCTGTTCAAGGCCAGGTTGGATGGGCCCTTGGGCAGCCTAATCCAGTGGGAGGCATCCATGCTTATGGCAGGGGGGTTGGAACTGGATGATCTTTTAAGATCCCTTCCAACCCAAACTATACTACGATTCTATGATTCTATAAAATAATAGCTCATAAAATTTTCTCTAATATTCTTCATTTCATACACAGGTTAAATGTTTTCTGAAGCCTTACTGATTCTTATTAAAATATTGAATGTGCTATACAGAAGTGCCAAAGAAATCCATGTTGTAAAATGTGAGCCCTCTGTCTGCACCCATTCACATAAATAAACCTATTAAATACAACACTTTGCAGCCTAAACAAGATAACTAGTTTAGTAATTAGCTCTACAGCAAACTAGAAGCTGTGTCTGGTATTCCATATTGCATAAATTACACTTAGACATTTTTTTAGTGCTCTGAAGTAACTTTTCTGCAGAAACTTAGTATCATAAAAAGATTTGGACTTGTCTTCCACTCAAGCATTGTTGCACTGATTCCCCACTGAGTTGGACTGGTGAGATTTTTATGGCATTTACTCTTAAATTTATATAAGCTAGGAAACATAAGTCTCCTCTAACCTTTGAGAGAGCTAATATCTGACTGAAGCCAGTTGCCTAGGCTACTGTATGGGCAAGAGGGATATGTAGACACCTGCAGAGAGTCATTCCTGCCTGCATTTGGAATGGAACAATTTGCTATTTGGGGATGAGTAGTCTGCTAGCTTTGGCTTAATTTATTAGATAATTAAACTTAAATGAAAGAAAACCTCATACATGATTTTCATTTACTTTTGCTGCATAAAGAAGTCTTGATCAAACTTTGCATGTCTAGACTTAAATTTCAGGATAATTATTAATAGTGCTTGTCTGTTTCAGGGACCCAAATACGTGGACAAGCTGTAAATATTGTATAAGACAGAACTTTTAAAATACAGGTGTCTGATTTCAAGTATCTGGATGTAGGTACAAAAGTAGCTTTGACCTGATTTTCAGAACTAGAGCACTGCTCATTGTGCCAACAAAAAGAGAGCATGCCGACACTTTCTTAGAAACTGGTTTTCAGCATGTGATCTCTGAACTCATGTGCTGAGGTATGTGGTGACAGGAGATTGCTTTTTATTTTTAATTTCCAAAGTTATTGTTCCAACTTGATAATGGTATTCTGCTATACAGAGGAAAACATGTTCCACTTCTAGTCTTGTTCTATGCCTCTGTGCTGTGTGGTGTGAAGGTTTTTTTGTCTTGTGAACTTCATAGTTAAATGAGTTTTGCAGGGAAAAAGAAAGGTCGCTATTAGTGTTAAAATGTTAAAAAGGAGCCTTCAGGGTGAGCTTGTGTTTCACCTTTGGGCACTGCCTTTCTAATTGTAAATCTATGCCTTCTTGCTTGTTTGGAGTTGACAGATAACAGCTCTGTGATTGATCCAAACTGTGATGTTTGGAGCAGCAGCTCTTGGTCTGAGTCATCACTGTACATGAAACATGTGGGACCAAGGAACAAGCAGGTATCTAGCCAGACTGATTTAAAGTAGCCTTGTGCAGAACCAGATTAGGAATTTTACATCAGTAGTGCTGCCTTATGCTCCTACCCGTCTTCATGCAGCACGTGACCCATCTCTGCGCACTTCCATATGCTTAGTGTGGAGGCTGCTGCATTCATTTAGCTTTCTTCTGTGTAGAGTGAATGCTCGGCTGATGGACTCTAAGCCACAAAGGCTATTTGCACTAATTACGCTTAAGCAGAGTTAGTGAGCAAGGGAATACCCCCTCATGATTGGAAACTTTGTTGTTAATCATTCAAGATAAAAACAAAGCTAATATTCTTGAAAAATCCTTAGTCTATTTAAAAGCCTTGTTTTTATGGTGTAGTATGGCTCAGCTGTAGATGCTTTCAGACACCAGGGGTTACTTTTCTTTGCTGGTGAATATTTAAAAGCAGAATTCGTAAAGTAACTTTACTTTGTGTAAAGAAGATCTTTTATTTAGAAAATGTAACAGAAGTTAATACAGGTCATTGAAGAATAGATTGACTACTGGGAAGTCTTCCTTATATTGCATATAAGGAAGAAATACGATACGCAACAGAGGAAATGCAGTTTGTGCAGTCATCTCTTCTAGAGCTATTACTGGTTGAGGGTAACAACATGCATTTTTGATAGCAGACCTGGTTGTCAATCCTAACCTGTAAGTTGTGAAGTTATTGAACACAGACTTATAGCACGGGAAAAAAAAGGACATTAAACCAACACCAAAGCTTTGATCAGCATCGTGATTTTTAATAATTTGTATTTAGTTGGATGTTTTTATTGGCAAAATCAGATTTTGCGACTCCCTATTGCCTTGTGGGAAAAGGCAAGTGATTCCTGATCTTAATACCACTTTTCTCCCAGATCTAACCAGACTTCCTTTCAGAAAGTGTACATAAATGTTGCATGTGAAGCAAATGTGTATTAGATTTGAAGCAAGTAGTAGTTGTCTTCCCTCATTTCTTCTCTTTATTTATGAGAGATGAGTATGTGTTCTGAAAAACTGATTCATGTGTAATGTTGCAAGCAGCATTATATGTTCAGAAAATTCTATGGTTTTAAATGTCCCTGTGTTAAAACACTGTTGCTGTGCAAATATCTAGAAAAAGAAGACACGAACAACATTTGAAAAGAAAACGTGAGCCATCACCCAGGGTTTCCTGTTTATAGAAATTCTTTAATGGTTAAATCTTTATAATTCTTGTAATAATTCTACACGCTAAGCTGTCACCATCTGCTGTTTGGAATGGACCAGGATTGCTGTGGTGGATATAAATGAGTGGTCCTGTGCATCAGTGTTTTGAATTACACAGGGATGGCACATTAATTACATGAATGGCTGTATTCTCACTGTAATATCAGGGACAGAGAACAGAGCTGAGGGCTCCAGAGGCATAGCGCCTTAGGAGCTTTGGTTCACAAGTAAAGCCATTACAGTGCAGTTTTGAAGGCAGCATGTTGAGAACTAGCTATGCAAGTTACAGATTCATCAGAGAAGCCCCGTAATTCATCCTATTAAGCACGTTCTGTTGCTGACAATGCACGAAAGACTACTTGTACTAGCAGCAAGTTCACTTGCAGATAACAAGTTTGACAATATTCAGAAAGTATGAAGGAGAATTTAAATTAAAATAAAGGTCAGGTATATATACTTAAGCTTAAAAAAAAATAGTAAAAGGATGAAGAAAAAAAAGAATAGTCCATGTGAAGATAAGATTGCTGCCATGGTGAGGAATAAAAAGAAGAGAAAGAGAGGTGAACTTTAACTAATCATGATAAATGAAATTTGTGTCCCTCAAAAGAAAAGTCTTATCAGAAAGATTACCTATACTAACAACCAAGCATGTCCCTTAATGAGCTCAAGGAATCAAATCTCTGACAGAACAGAGTAACGAGGCACCTCTCTCATCAGTGCAACTGTATCTTGTTTGTTCTGTAAAACTAACCTCTGTTCTATCTCCTTCGGTGTTATAGCAATAAAATTAAGTAAACCTTTCCATAATGACATTCTTTCCTTTAGAAATCATGTTTTAGAATTCTTAAGCGTGTTTTATATTCACTTCAGGCAACCTAAACTAGCACAGAAACTCTCACGGTTTAACTGATTTCAAAGTCTCAGTGTTCATCTTGGAAGAATAATGATGCTAAAGATGGGCTTATGTCTTCAGAAGAATTGCAGGTGTCAGTGGTCCCCAAATGGTTTTGGTTTTGAATCATATTACTTAATGCTTTTTGTCTGTGTGAGAGAAGTTAGGCAAAAATGAGTAAATGTAACATGGAAAGATGCAAAGTTACTTAAAACAAAAAATGTCCCTTCCCTGCAAAACAACAATGGAAACCCTCCAAATTTCTTACCACCTGTGCCAGGATAAAATATGATGATATGTATGTTTACTATGTTTAATGATCCAGTTTTTGAAACATGGTAACTGATTTTAAAAGATCAGGTAGACAGTAAAAAAAAGATCATTGTCAGCATGGACATGTAAGAGAAAAGCAGCGGCAGTACAGCTTCTGTACAGTTTGGTACTTCTGTAGTTTACATTTGGCATCCTTGAAATTCTGAAAGAGATCCAGATGCATTTCAGGTTTGAGGTGACAGGGTAATATGCTTGTTCCCATTAGAAGTGAGAAAATCAGTATAATTTCATCATATATATCTGCTGACTACTAAAAACACTGTTTCTAGCTTGAGAGAGCTAGGTATCTCTTATGCTAAAATGATTCCTCATAGAAATGGACTTTAAAATGCTGTAGACAGCAATGTCATCTTGTCTAACCCAGAACTGTTTAGTACTATCAAAGAAAGGTAATGTTGTTCCGGGTTGAACAAAGAATATACTCATTTTTTTTTTCTCATAATACTTTTATGTCAAGCTGGGAGGTCCTACTTTTGAATACTGTTTGACTGAGAGATTTTTATCCTGTATTTTGGACATACTGATTTCTTCTCCCAGTAAAAATGCCAGGTGAGATGTTAAGAAAAGTGTGAAGTAGCAAAAATGATTTATGAGCCTGTTATCTGGCATGAATTTAGCCTTTTAGGATTTTTATGTGACAATTTACTATGTTAGAAGGTAATTCATTAATAGTTATGTCACAAAACTCCACACAACTTCAAGTACTGCCAGATCTTTCAAACCTTCCAAGGAAGTTATTCCATTGTATTTCTTTTAACATTTTGAGTATATCGGGCAAATCTCTTTTATACCTAATGAGGTGTGCATTTGGATTATCAAAGAACACTTGGTCAAGGGTATAAAAAAGAAAAAAAAAAAAAAGAGAAAATCTAGGCCAAGAAGTTTTAGAGATTTCTTCTCTCAAGTAACAGCTCTTAAAATATTTCTAAGGGGAAAAGGCAGCTTCACAGCAAAGTAACATTTTGAACCCTGAAAATTTTGCTCGTTTTTGCCTGTTCACTGTGCAGTTAGTTTCTTTCTCCCTAAGATTCATGTGATTGTTGAGGGCGTCTGTGTTTGGATAAAAGATTTGAAGTGCTGTGATCTTCAGTGATCTCACTTCTATAAGCATGTATCTATTTAGGACGGAAATCGTGCTAACTTATCAGAGCTGCCTATTTCTAGAGGTGATCACCTGCCTCTGCACCTCAGGAGTCATCGTGTTGCTTCTGGAGACAGCAGGTCTTGGAGATGGTAAGCTGGCTTACTTTGCTGTTTTAGGGGCAGTGAAGCTGCCAGAATGGTGGCATATCACAGCACATACCAAGGCACGCTCTGTTTGCAGCAACAGCATTGCCCTGGGGCACCAGGCTTGCTGCGTCCTGTGCATTTACAATCTTTTGACTTTCTCAGGGTGCTTCTCTCGTTTTTCCAGAAGAACTCTCCTTACCCGCGTTTAGCACAAAAAAGGGTGACGTTCTTCATCTAGAAGCTGAAGGAAAGGCACTGTAGAACACTTTAATTTCCAGCATTTCCTTAACTCAAAGACTCACTTTTCAGTCTAGTCATAAGGAAGATGAATAAATATAGATGGCTGGCAGATTCAGGAAATAAATATTTGCTTTTCAACAGTCTGTTTGTGCAGACCCAGGAGTGGCTCAAGATTTGAGGTCTGCAGGATGCCTAGTTCTGTAATGACATCCTCTTGGTTCACAGCAGGGCCAAATCACTACTGCTAGAGGTTACTCCTGTAGTGAGGTAATGCTTCTTCACAGGTTTCTCTTGTTCTCAGAACGTGTTTTGAAGCTGAAACACAGTCATTTTGGGTACCACGTTACCCCTTTTATTTATGAGTAGCAAAGCAGTCACAGGTACCGATGATTTCTTCCTTCAGTCCCTGGACTCCTCCAATTCCTGATCAGCCCTGTTGAGATTCGTGCGTGAAAAGTCTCAACTTCCCACCTGTCTCTGCTTGCGTGTTATATTGCAGTTACTCCAGAACCTGTCCAGGTTTAGTCACTTGTCCAAGATCTTGTCTGGTGTCTCAGCATTGCCCATTTGAGATGCTCGAGGCATCTTTCAGAGCCATGCTCAGAACTGCTACTTAATTCATTTCAAATTGAAAGTGGCCTTCTCAGCTGAGATAATTTAAGCCAGAGAATGAGTCAGCTGCAGGTTTTTATGGCTGATTATTCCTGTGTGATAATGTTTCATAGCAACAAAGTGATGCTGAGCCCTTGCTGGAAGTTGACTCTCAAATGGTCTTAAAATTGTAATTGAATCTGTAAGTAGTGCTATTTTCTTTTTTTTCCTTCCTTTCAGCTTTGCTATTTGTAGGGAGAAAAGAAGTTGTGCTCACTGTGTGTTGCTGAAGCTGTTACACTGCTGAAATTGAACTGTTGGTTTTCTGTTCTGCCTGTAGTTCCAAAGGCCAAACTACCACGTCTCAGAAAAAAACCCTAAGTGAATAACAGTCTTTGTTGCTGCATTATCATTTTGACTGGTATTTCTTTCTCATACATCAAAATTCAATTGAGAATGTCATCCTGATTCAAACGTGGTGGTGTTTGAGGTGTCCCAGATGCCACTGAATTTGTCAAGCAGTAAGCATTGGATTACGCTGACAGAAATCTAGTTTTGAAGAACAGTACTACACTGATGCAGTTGTGTGTGTCCCGATGTGTATGAGAGTTACTGCTTTCTAATCTTCATGTTGGGGTTCACTTTCTGACTTGCATTCTCAGCTGATAGACAGGCTTGGTACCTCTCAGTTACTTCCAGTGTGGAAAATACAGCTTGTTCTTGCTCTCTTCCACCCTGTTTCTACCCACCTCTCTTCTGGAGCCTGCACCACTCGATGGGTTTTGTGTTCCTTGAGAATGGAAGCAGTTCTGGAAATATTCTATAGACTGCTTTTATGTCGGAGCATGGAGAGCTAAAGCTGGGAGGTGTGTTATTGCTGAAAACCTTGATTGCATGCATCTGACCTACAGAGGGATCTGCATTAACTGCAGTGTTTTGTCTCAAAGGTGCGTTTGGCTCATAGTTAAAGATTCTCTTTTTGCCAGCTTGAACAGACCAGTTATGTTCCCAACAAGGTGAAGCAGGTCAGTGGCTAAGGCTAAACTCTGGGTTGTGCTGTTGCAGAGATCTGCCGTGGCTGTAAACGCTGGCATGAGAATTGCATGGCTAGATTCCAACAGCTTTGATGAAGAGCTCTTTTATAGCAAGGGCAGGTACTGGTGTTCCAAAACAGAGAAAATTCTATGTGATTTTGTGAATAACCATTCACAGAAAAGACAGATAAAGAGGGCTTGAGGATGTACAGGTCTTTATTTTTTTTAAAAGTACGGTTTTAATGCAGGCTTTTCAAGAGTTGGCAGCATATGCAAACACCTGCTGCAATGTTTAATTAAAATACTCCAGCTGAATGGAAAGCTTTTCTTCTGACCTTTATTTAAAAGCAAAGGATTATTTGACTTTGCATAGTTCTGACAAAACTCTTCAGTTTTTACAGAAAAAAAATGCAGGTGGTGAGTTTCCAGTATGAAAATTGTTAGTTTATTTTTTTCCCTACAGAATTGTTTCAGATTGGCTAGTTTGATTGTACCCATTTCAATTAATTTGTTTTGATTAAAGTTGCACAGGAATAGAGACAACAATCTGCAGCTTATGATGTGATATATCACAACACCAATATTTTTCTCTGAGTCATGGCTGTGACATTTTCTTCATTATTTAACATTGCATGATTCGCCTTTTGGTCCAGATTTTGAAATGTGCCATGTCCTGCAGAATTTACTTCCAGCTTCAAACAGAAGTAAAGCATGCCGCTTAGAATAGGATGAATACACAGAAGAAACCTGTGCTACCCTCAAATTTTGACTCATTCAATGAATTTGCAATGTGGTGAAATATTATGTCTTGTTTTAAACATATTTATTCAGATACAGTTCTTTGCTTATCTTGGTGTTATGAGGTAAACAGACTTCTCAGTAGGAATAACGTTCTTGTGAATAAGCTTTGAAAGCACCATAAGACAGTGGTATGTAAAAGCCAGGTAGTTGTGAGAGAAATAAGGAAATATCAATACAATGTGATGCATCTAATCGGGGAACTTACTTTTCACAGTTAAGGGTAAAAACTTAGGTATATATCTTCTTTGAAGAATAACTGGCTGAGACTTCACTCTTAAAATTAATCCCCAATTATGTTTGTGTTACTTGCTGTCAAGGCAACAGACAAAAACATCAATTTCAAGGTTTAAAATAGTTTAAATTCTAATATAGGTGCAACACCACCTTTTCCTAGCATAAACTGAAGAAAACAATCAGATTGACAAGTCTAATTGTCTCACAATCTCCAGAACCAACACAGAGTTTTGGAAAAACCATCTGTAAGGCTTATAAATTAAAACCACTTAAAATATAATGGTTTTATTTTTGTATTTTACATATTGATATCTTTGCTGAGTCTGTTCAGTTGGGACTTTTATACCTGTTTTATACTTTGACTTGGACTAGGACAAAGGAGGTTTGGATGAGGCAGGAGCAAAGAGTTCCCAAAATCTTTGATGTCTGCAGTAGGTGACAATTCCTGCTTACCACTGAACTGACTTACAGTAGTTTCAAAATCCAGGCAGAAACAATGCTTCCTATCTCCTTACTAATCCCAGGTCATCCAGTCATGTAACCAAGGAGGAATTTCTAGGTCCTGACAATCACAATTCCTTACAATGCATAATTTGTGCTTTAATTTACTTGCATCTTTTTTCCATAGAAAAAAACCCACATAACTTTAAAGCGGAAAGAAGTATAAGTTTTGTATATTCATAGAAAATAGCAAACTCTTTTTTTTTTTTTCTTTTTTTCCTTCCTTGATGTGGAACATGAGGGCATTTTGACAATAAACTGTACCTGTCAGAATGGGAGCCAATATGTAATGTTAGCAATCAGCTAAGAGGCACTTCATGTGGCTTGGTATTAATCATACTGTCAATTTTAATTCCATGGGCATCCTTCTTTCCACTTTTCACTTAGAATTTATTTCAGAGCATGATCAAAGCTCTGCTGTTCATTACATTCAGCATTAGCTAATTTGGCTTTTGGCAACTCTCATCCCAGTTCCTATTAAATGCTGGCCATAAATTGAGATAAAAGTTGTGCCAAAACATTTCAGGATTATCACATGGTAACGCAGAGGTGGGTGCATTATCATGCTGCTTTCAAGACTGTTAAAATTAACCATTAGCAAATACCTTAGGAGCTCCAAGACAAATTTACACCTACAGTGCTTTTTTTTCCCCATGTATTTTGAATTGACTACAGGATGAAACAAATGTGAGAAAAATTATGTCTTAGAACATTCCTGAAAGGCTCATTGGTGTATATTGTGTTTTTATAGAGACATTTATAGAGACATTTTTGCAAGCATGCTGTATCATAAAATATTTTGGGTCATGAAATATGCTGCGTTTATAAAACAAGATTGTTAGGATAACTGTTGTTTCCCAAGCTGCAGTCAGTTAGAAGTCTGTGTACAAGACTGATATCAGAAGTTCTTTTATTTATAATTTTTTTCTTTCAGGAGGTATTTCTAGAACCTGCTGAATGTATAATTCCTAGTGATAGATGTAAAAATGGCAATTTGTCTGCAGAGAGGAGAAAATGTTGCTTGGGTATGTAAATAAAACACTTTACCTTATCAGCTCTTGCCCCTCTTATTTTTATACTTCAGTCTTGAAAAAAGTAATCTGAAAGTAAGCTCAAAAATTCCATTGTAAAAGATCTATAAAAAAGCTTGAACAGATATTTAAATGATGAGAAATAAAGAACTAGTGGCTTTTTTTGCAGCATCAGAT
Source organism: Cuculus canorus (assembly GCF_017976375.1). Lineage (NCBI taxonomy): Eukaryota > Metazoa > Chordata > Aves > Cuculiformes > Cuculidae > Cuculus > Cuculus canorus. The sequence goes on from NC_071402.1 coordinate 118,615,763, forward strand.
AAGTTAGGGACAATATTTCTATAGATTTCCAGGCTGCCTCACATCTTAATTGCTATTGTTGGAGGAAATTATGGAGAACAGCTGGGCATCTAAATCTTTGCAAAAAGACTATTAAACCCAGATACTGCTTCAGTTCATTAGTGACTGAATGTGAGGTGTAACAGCTGTGGTTTAAACATTAGTAAGGAATAATCTAAAAATAATTAGAAAATTTGTGGGTTTTTTTTAAAATATTGAGTTACTAGAAAGTATAGTGGTGCTGTAAGATGAAAAAATTGTGAGTGTGCAGTTGATCAGGTTACTTGTGCTTTCAACTTTATCAGCATGTGGATTGGTAGAATATTTATTTATTTAACAGATTGCCCCCGATGACTTATGTTTAAAGTTGCATAGGGTTTAAATATTTCCTAAGGCTTTCTGAGAGAGGACTTAAGTTTCAGAAGTAGGTACTGGCTTACTTTGCTTGCTTTCCTGCTGCTCTTGTGGAGATTTTTTTAGAACAGGAGGAAAATGCAAAAATCTGTAAGGGCAGAAGGGACCAGCTCCCTCACTAGGAGATGACGTTTGCGATGTTTTGCTTTGTTTTTTGCTTTGCTTAGCCCATTGCTTTTGCAGTTCCTTCCTGGAAACATGACTACAGAATCTGCTTCCTTAGAGATTATCTTTACTTTTTTTTTTTTCCTCCAATCTTTCATGTTTTCTTATTATGTTAGTCTCTTGCTCAGGAATGCTGGTATGGAATTGGTGCTGGGTTTTTTTTGGAATAGCAATATTTATATGAAGTATTTAGAATAAACCTATTTCTGAAAGAAACCAGTTCTATAGTCTTGGAGCATAAGGCCAAGAGTTCACTGGAAGGAGGGGTGTACCTGTGCTACTAGAGCTCAGTGCTACTAATGTATGTGTAACAGTAATAAATCAAACCTCTATTCTCATGTTGTAGCTTAATACTTTTTCCGTGATTGAAAGATTCTCAAAACTGCATGTTAAAGCCTGGTACCTTTTTCAGTGTAAATTTCTGATGGGAAAGTTTCATAGTGGATTAGTACTAAAAGTACAGAACAGGATTTCTGCACTAATTAAAACTGTTTCAGAAGTGTAAATTTAGAGAGACTCCGTGCAAGCCAGCATTCATCTCTTCACACATGTGAATTTAATACAAGTTGCATCTTACCATCCCCAGAAAAAGAAAGTACGTATTGTGATTCTGCCATTGAATTTTAAGACCCAGATTCAGCGAATGACCTCAGCACTGGTTTTTTATCTCCTTTTAAGCCTGGGCTTAATTGTTTTTCTGAAGATAAATATATTTATAGATATACTTAAAAATAGACATAAGCTTAAATGCCCTGTTGAGTAGGGCTAGATTTCACAAATGTGTTGGTGTGGTAAACAGGAGACTGGTGAGCTGCTCTTACCCTTCTGATGGTCCGAGAGATGTTCTGTCAGAAATGTAGCTCCTCATTTTCCTTGGGCTGCCTTTGCGGGTTTGTGTGTGTGTGTGTGTGTGTGTGCACACGTGTATTCATCAGCTCAAAGGAAGAAGTGGATGTTCTGTTATAAGTTATAAATGGACCAGATAATGCCATCTCTGCTTATGCTTTCTGACACGTTTTGTGATAAGTGTCTGTGCAGTTGCATCTCAGCCACAATTTATTGGGGCAGGCTGAGACTCTCCCTGCTGGATGGGTTTTTCAGTTTGTAGCTTTTGCATTTTTATAGAAGTGCCTTCCTCCTTTTAAGAAAGGATAAAACTTGTCTTTATAAATACGTAAGATTACTATTGTATTGAGAAGATGCATTGCATCTGTGCTCAGAAGTAGCAATGCAAAGGCTGACAGAAGGTTTACTCTGATTTCTAGAATGTGCTTTGTGATGCTCTGTGGTTTGTAAAGACTTAAGGGAGCATGGCAGGTGTAAGTGCATGAACATTTCACCTGTACTGAGCATATTCCAGCTGGGAGCTGAGACAGACTTCACTGTGCTGGAGCGACAAGAGGCATCAACTCTGGAACAGGAAGGCTGTACTTTGGTCCCAATGTTTCCTTTGCGTTTTGGCAGGGAGGAGGAGAAAGCTTATTCTGGCTGAAATGCTGGGTTAGGGACAAATGGGGTAGGCATCTGGACTGTAAGGGTGTGCTTCCATCTGTCTATGCGAAGAGAAGACCAAGTCTCAAACTGGACGGAAGATGTGAAGAAACCTTGAAATAGGTTTCCTCCCCCCAGGATTTTGGACTTGTCTATAGATAAAGTGAAATTTTGAAAGGAATATCAGAGACAGATTCCATTACTATTTTACAAAAATCATATGGAATATGAGGTTTTAACAGCAGCATTTATCAGTGTAGCAGAAGACAGTCCCTCAGCTGTGATGATTCTGCTCCCTTAACAAGACTCTGTAATGAAGCCAGTTCAGTCTAAAAGTGGGGAGGAAAGTTTGGTTGTGCTTTCATTTTTACGTATGTTGCAGAAATATTTGCTCGTAGATTTATTTTATTGCTGTTTTTCAAAGACAATTTAAGTGAACTTCCCATGCTTTATGGAAATTTTTCTTTGCATGTATTGCTCCCTTGACAGAATTATTTTTCACTTTCCTCCTGCCATTTTCCTACTCTCAGAAGGATGCAAGACCCTCAAAGCTAAAAACTGTTGCTGCGGAAAGGAGTTTAGTTTTCTGATCTGCTCCTAGTGTTTGATCTTAGGCTAGTTTAATGTCAGAGTACTGTGATCTGGAGTCCTAGCAACTAGTCTAATGATCTCTTTGCTTCCTGCGCTGAGAGTAGCATGATCTTGCAGTGATATTTTACATTTTCAAAGGTATTTTGCATGTATCTGTAGAGAGCAGAGGTTCAAAGTGATGTGCTGTTTTCAGGTGTTGCCTTTTGCCTAGGGTGGTTTACATACACAGAGTTAGTAACCAGTGACCATCTTGTTTCACAGCATGTACTGGGTTTAGGCTGGACTGGGTCCAGATTTCTGATCTCAATTGAAAGTGTTTGTAAATATTAGATTCTAAAATAGGCTTTTGATACAGAAGTTTATTAAAGTCTCTCTGAGATGATGTTTGGCATGCACATTATCAGCTAACCAGCAACACAGGTATTCCTTATATCTATTTTTTTTCAGTGGCATAGATTTTGAGAGGAGTTGAGCTGCAGTCAGGCCAGAAATCAAATTAGCTGTTCAAAATTCCAGGAATTTAACCCTAATTTGCATTTTCTGTTCTAGAAGATACAAGGTTGGGGACCCACTGCTGCAAAACACAGCTGCTGCTTTTGCTCTTGTTGGTGGCTTTGCAGAGCAGAATAGTTCTTCTGGCTCTTTAAGCACCTGGCACAAGACCACAAAGGGTTTGATGGCACTGCATTTATCAAGAGGGAGAGACTCATTGCTGTTTCTCTCTGTGCCCACTTGGCAGATTGCAAAGTAGGAGGGACTTTGCTGTTGACATCGCAGAGCTTACAGCTTGTGTGAACATTACCCTGGCTTTTGCTCGCAGTGAAATACTTCTCTTGTAATCATTATGAAGAGCATGTTCTTGGAAACAACATTGCTATTGAGTGGTTGCAGTTAGAAATAATGGTTGGGTTTGTAACCTGATTTAACAAAAAATAAAATAAAATAAAAAAACAACTCTTTGAAGAAATTTTATTATTGGACAAATCCATTTGGACAAGTAGTGTAGGAAATTTGGATTAACTTTAGTATTTTCTTTTTGTAATATAATCATGCAAGTATTAACATAATACTACAAACAAGAATTCTGCGGTCTGTTTTGGTGATTTATGTTGTACTCTTAAGGCATTTCCTTTCTGAAAGCAGCTGGCTCCTTTTCATGGATCTAACTTGCAGGAATTATTCTAAAACAAGATTGAGTTTCGTACAGAATATGAATGATAAAATGAATATAGGTACTCATCTCCCTACTTTTTCTTCAGTTTCCCTTTAATAACTACTTAAATTTCCTTGGTCAAATGGCAGTTCCAGAATGCAATATAAACTGTTAATAAAATGAGATACATTTTCTTTTAAAGAGGTTGCATGAATCATATGACAACATTCATAATTTCTGCCGGTTACCTTCCCAGTTTTATTACTGTTGCTCCTAATTTGTGAACAGGAACATCTGGAGAAGTTATCCAAGGGGGTTCTTGCCCTGATGTCTTTTTTTCAGGTTCACTGGAAGTAATGAGGTGGAATTGAATTGAATTTGCTGTCTGTTAAGTCCTGTGTGTTTACTGAAATCCCAGTCTTGCGCACAGAGACATCCCATGCAGTTCTGAGCGCTTTGACTGATGAAACTTGGTTTTGATGGGAGGGAAAAGAACACAAAAAGCAATTCTGAGGGGTAAACCAAGGGTCTGTCCAAGCCAGCCGTCTTTTACAGTGGCCTCTAGCAGATGCCTGGGAAAGAGGATGGCAGTAGGGCAAGCAAAAATAGTGACTTTCCCCATCTGTACTCCAACTTTCAAGGCCTCTCTGGCTTGAAGGACTTCTGAATCATAGGTTCTGCCTTCATGTTTAAGGCTGTATCCTGGTGTTTACAGGCTATGAGTTGTGTTAGTAGGAAAACTGACTTCTTTTCTGGCCAATGGCTAGTTTGTGTCAGAGGCATTTTTCCATACATGCAGGTAGCAGGTAGCCTATTGCCCATATCGCTGGAAAACTGCTGAACTGCCAGGATATAGTTAGTTAATACAACAGTAAAACTCTTCACATGGTTAAGTAGTTAATACACGTTGCCCTTCTAAATCTGTCTTTAAAAGTACAGTATTTTCCAGGATTAACTGCAGCATTTTTGTTGGGTTTATTTCTGGTTTCCCCAGATATCTCTTCTGCTATTCCTTCTTCACTCCTGTCAAAAATGGGCAAAACTCTATCAATCAGTGTCAGTCCTCCTTAGTATTATTTAAATTTCCCTGAAATTATTTTGGCTTATTTTTTCAAAAGTTGTCTGGACTTGGAGCTACTTTGAAGTTTCCATGTGAAGTTAGGAGCTTGGCTTTTGTCTTCAAGAGGCTGTGGCTGAACAATTGCAGTTTTAAAATTTGATTCTCGCTCTTTAGTAGATCAAAGCCCCCAATTTATTTCTGTGATTTAGATGAATCCCCAGTCCAAAGCACTATGGGCAGCTAGAACCTACATTTTGTGATGTTGAGTCTTTTTTTCAATTGAACTGTTTATTGTAACATTCCAAGTAAATATCCCAGTCTGAATCCCTCAGTTTCTGCTGGTTCTGTCAGCCATTTGTCTCAAGTGTAAGATTTTACCCTAATCCTGTTATCTAGTTTTGAGTTACTCCAAACTTGATTTCCCTGTTTTCCTGTTTACAAACCAAAATGTTATCTATAGATTAGTTATTCCACTTCAACTCGTGGTTCCTTATAACTCTATGCTGCATGAGAGCATTGTTTGTCTTATTTTTTTTATTTGGGCAATTTTATTGTCTTCAACATTTTACCTTTTTCCATTTAAGAAAGTGCTAACTCTGAGACATCTTTTATTGTTAGGTATTTCTAGCATAAATCAACATTGTTTGCTATCACTTTTTCTGCCAAGTTCCTTTAGCAGACACTATTAAGTTGAGTGGGAAAACAGAATTTGTATGAATAAGAGAATGTTTTATGGTTGACATAATTTTTTTTTTAATGATGAGGTATTATACAGTGGACTTGCTAATCACTTCATTAACCTCTTAATCTGTGTTCGGGTTTTCACTGATGATTTATTAGTGTTACATCAGTTTTCAGCCTTCCTTTCACCTCTTTAAATAAAGCGTTAGTCCTTGCACTACCAGTTTGTTTCCCAGACCTACTATTTTCCTGTAAGACATTTTAAAAAATAATTTAATGTATGGATCTTTGTTGTTGTTCTGTTACTTGCTACTGTTATCTGATTTCTTAATTTAAATCTCCCTTATTTATTGGAATTGTTACATCTAGAGTCTCATTACCCCTCCTGCGAAGTGTTTAGTGGTTTTGCTAGCTTCTCTGGAATCTCATGGGTTTTTGTTCCGTTATGTTATTACTCATGTGCCCAAATGCATCAAGATTATATAGTTCAGTAAAATGTATTTCAGAACGGAGCAATGATCTGTTCCATTTTGTAGAAAGTCAGGGAAATTTGAAAAGTAGTTTGAACATACAATCCAAATTTAAGCATGTCTATGCATATCATCGTGCTTAAAGTTAAGCGCATATATTTAAGCATTGCCTCATGTTGCTCAGTGTTTTCTCAGCTAGGAGCAAGTTTCTGCATGCAAAAATACAGCATACTGTTTGCTCAGCATGATTCTTGTTTAGATTATATTTATATTTGACCAAAATGAAGAAATGAAATCACTGACTTCACATTTTGACAGTTGGTTTTGGTGAGATGAAGGGGATGGTGCATGTTTAATAAAGACCGGTCAATAATTAAGTTCAACAGAAATTCCTGTTTATTTTCTCTTAAACAAGTTTATAATCTTTTGTGGTAAATGACTAATTTGTCATTTTATATGTGGAATACTTCTCGGAAAGTTTCTGTTTGTAAGTGTGCTGTTTCTGTAGACATCATATTTTACTTTGTTTTGTTTATTTCTAGTGCTTTTTCAGGAGTGCTTTTAGGTTTTAATAATTTGTCTAATGCAGAAATTCTGGGTTTGTACATAATTTTTACAATGTGCTTGTTTCATTTCTATCATGACAAACACACGTGTGCATGCACGTATGTATGTTATAATTGCATCTAATTATATGTAATTATATTTATGTGTCTATATATGTAAAAATTTCACTATGTAACTGGGTGTCATTTAATTTCTATGCATAAAAAACCTATTATTTTATCAGGAATCTCAACGGTTAAGACATTTATAATACATGGGGAAGTAGGATTCTTGTGAAAATAAGACAAACTATATGTGTTAATATTGAAATTGTGAGTGACTGTAAACAGAAAAAATAGAGAGTAGCTGAGGCTCCATGTGGTTATAGTGTGCTATCCCTGCTGCACATGTCACAAGAAATAATTTATACCTCTGTTACTGAAATTTGGAAATTGTATTATGCAGTTCTCTCTATGCTTTGAAATTTATAGAACAATATTTTTCTTTTTGCTTTTTTCCAGCACTTGCTACTAGCAATAAAGTTTATTATGGCATTTGTAATTCCGGATAAACCAAGAGATATCCAGATAAAACTAGCCAAATTGGAATTTGAATCTCTAGAGGCTCTCAAACAACAGGTAAGAGCAACTGACTTCATAACAGTGAAAAGAGTTGGTGGGAAGATAAACTAGGGAAATTCTGCTTTTATTTTAGATAGATAAATACATAAATCTGGGGATTTTGGAATTCCTGTTTACATTATATTGAGATTAGTTAACTAAAGCTGTTCTGTGCCTCATGTTGGAGTGGCAGAGCTGGGGTGACTGAGTGGCACGTGGAACAGTCACTCTGTAGCAAAGCATATAGCACAGGGTCTTAAATAAATTGAAAATAGCATTAGTTTACCACTGCAGGTTGGGTTGTACATGGTAACACTTTAGATACTGCTTCATTTTCTGTTAATCCCTCATGGTTCAAGAAGTGGAGCAGAGAGCTGGAAGTTTTAACTGATTCATCTGTCCTTTCAACCCACCAATGTATGTGAGTCAACACCAGGAAAATGGTCTTCCTTTTCAGGTCAGGGTTGATGTTTTTGGTATGGCTAATAATGTAGCAACTTGTAATGTCTGTTGTCCTTGGGTGGGCAAACATACTTTGTTTATGTTTTTGCTTTTAAAGGACTTTGGGCTCTGTGAAACCTAGTTTCGTCCCCTGGAGGTATTTGTTGTGGTGACGCTAGGATTTCTTCCTTGCTGAAATACCACCAGAAATAAACAGATAACTTAGCTCTAAAACAAACACAAATTGTAAACAGTCTAAACTTTTAAAAAATGTTTGAAAACTAAGGTCGCGTTTCCTTATTTTCCTGTCCATACAATATTCTCATTTTATTGCATAAGTAATTTATATTTTACAATATATTTAACAGGCACTCCAAAGCAATTTAGGAAAATAAAGAACTAGATTTTTGTAATGAGAGCGTCTGTTTTGACACATGATTCCATAGAGAGAGTGGTGGAGGTCACAAGAGGATTAGCTTCAGTAGGATACAAGGATTCTACAAAGCTGGTTTTTCAATGGCAACCTACTTTAGGAGTTTCTGACTGTACTATGCTAGAGAGGATTTCTAAGGTAGCTTACATATAAGAAAAAAAAACCCCAACAATCCAGCATGGAGCTGCAGAGAGTGGTTCACCTATTTATTGTTGGCTTAGATATTTTTACACTGCAGTGCATGGTTTTACATGAATATATGTGTGTGCTCCAGATGCAGGTGTGTAACCTCCTCTATACTCTAGGGGTTTTTTTGTGTGGAACTGGAGATTACTTTGTAGAACATCTACCATAGCTGCATGTGACAAAATGATCTCTTACTTCTGGACAAACTGAGCCTGTAAACAATACACTACCCTTTCTAGTTAAAATCCCACAGTTGCGTGTAATATTCGAACATCACTATTGAGGTCAGCATTGTCTTCCATAATCAGCCATAACAAACAAAACTCTAATTACAGTGGAATCCAATGCCTGATAGTTTTGTTTTGCCTTTGTCTAGTATGCCAGTGTGAAGTTACCAGGAGCTGGTCATGGATCTCAAGTACTTTTTAGATAATATTAAAAGGAACAGGACTACATTTCTATCTTAGTTGTTCCTTATTTGTTTTAATTTTGTAGACAGGCAAAACTAGGCCATCCACTGGAACCTTAAGCTGAAGTGAATACAGTCACCTTTGGTTATAATGTGCCGAGTGGAATATATACAGAGTCTCTTTGAATATGACTGTGGATGTCAGCAGCTAGGACTTAATCTCCTATCCTTCCTTCTGTGTATTCTCTACAATGATATATGCCTTATATGCAGTTCTTCAGGGTTGTTTTACTAATTCAGTAGTGAAACGTTGGTTTAGATTTGAGTAAGGATGAGAAGCCTGGCAGTTCTGACAATGCTTTGAGTCTTCCTAGAGGATTTGGGAAGAATATTTGATGTTTTTTAGGTACCTTGGTAGGTACTTTAAAGTATCTACCGTTACCTTCTTTAGATTTCCTCTGATTGATACTGTGCTGTGTATCCCATAACCACACAGAGATTCAGTCTTTTTTTCTGGTGCCTTTTTTTTTTTAGTGAAAAATACCTGCATTTAAAAGTAATAGATTGGCAGTGCAAGAAAAGATACTGAAGCATCTGTCTTAAGAAGCACATTTTCAAGTTCTTCCTCTTGTTACTGAGAGTAATCATGGTAATTCAAGCTATATATCTTTCAAGTAGAAAACAACAACAAAACCCTCTAAAACAACTGTTTAAGAGAATAGCCATAAAAGTCTGTGGCAAATGCATTCTGGGATTGCATATTACAGAGAAACTAGTTTATATAATTTTGAGCAAGTATGCATCACGTTCCTCTTTTGATGCTATCCAGACATGCAGGCTGTTGTGTTTTACCATATGAGCTTTAAGAGTACTGTTGTCTTGGGATGTAGCTATGAGAAGGGTATTAACACTGCCAGACTGTAGACCTCTGTATATAGCACACGGAGAGAAAATCTTCTAATACAGCTCCTTTAAACAGTTGTATTTATTGTGCTTGGGTTCCTTAACTTTAGGTAGTGTCAGCACCTTTACATTTTCCTTAGCTAAGCTAGTTGCTTTTTAACCTGGTGCAGTGGGACTATAGCTATTCTGCCTTTAAAACCATTTGAAGACTGAGTTAGTGTCTATTTGAAAGGAATTTTGGGGAATACAGTGTCTCAGCTCTTTAATAAAGATGAACGATCATCATTAGATCTTGTTGAAACCTCCTATATGGTGAAAAATGCCATAATTAAAAAAAATCATTTTATATTGAAATGACAGTCTAGTTTTGAAGTTCTCAAGCTTTAAGAAAGGTTTTTAGGAAGTTGTGAAATGTTTTTCCTTATATATTTTGTATTGAGACTTGAAAGGACGTGGACTGTTGGATGGCTTGTAATAATTTAATCTATTTTGAAAATAGTTTGTTATGATACACTCAAAGTATGTGTTTCATCTGTAAATGTTGCTTCAGATATCCCTGATGGCCTTCACCGTAAAGAATGGTAGAGAAGGCCAGTGAGACTCTATTGTGGGGGGAACTGGGGCAAATAGTAAACTGGTGAACTCTAATAGAGGACTGAAGAGAACATGGATCAAGATTTTTGGAAGAGGAGCAGGAGCGATTCCATTCACACTCCCTAAAGTGTTGTCACCTGAAAGGAAGCCTGGATGCTGGGCGACCAGAAGTGGGTACTGTGTGCTACTGGGATGATGGACCCTGTTCCAGTGAACACTGTGATCCTTCTTAGGGAAGTAGCTAGTGAGTAAAGTGAGGTGAGGTGCCTGAGACTCCCATTGCTTCTTCTCAATACCCTGCTCTGTTGCTTCTGTTTCTTGCAAGTGCAGAAGCATGCCCTGCTTTTTGGTCTAAATCCTATTTTAAGGAAGAGAGGCCACGTATAGGTGTGCCTGCAAAGAGCAAGGGAATAATCAGTTAATTCTTCAGTGGCTCAGGATAACTATAGGCATAGATGGGAGCAATGCTGTAAAACTAGTGTGAGGATACCGTGGAGTATTTTTTGGGCAGTGACAGTGAAAGCTACACTGAAAAGCATTTTCGTTTCTGGATAGATTAAAGCTTAATGAATAGACTAAAGACCCTCATGGTTGGAGATAAGTCAGCAGTCTATTCTAATAAAAGGTCGAAGCTCCAGAGATGCAAGACAGCCACAGATTAAACAGCATAACTTGAATTTTGTGGACTAGGTTACAGTCATGTTTTCATGTAGGATGAGATCTCCCCAGGACTACCCTCTTCTGATTGAGGCAAATATCAGATCAATAACTTCTTTCTGCACTGAAACTAGATTCAGGCAAAGAAAACGAGATAAATTGGTGGAAATTAATCATTCATGCTTTTATTTTCTGAGCATGAAATATAGAGAGTAGCAAGTCTAGCATGGTGTATAAATGGCAGCCATTTTTCAAGGAAAAATGAAGTTTTAAATGGTGGGGAGTGGTGTATCTTTTCACAAAGTGCAACTACCTAGACAGCATCAGTATTAGCTCTGAAAACAAAAGCTTATTGATGTTAAAATCCCTGTGTTTCTTTATGGTACTTTTGCATTAAAAAAAGTGTTTATATAAATTGGATAAAGATGTTTTTGCTTATAGCATCTCCATCACTATCTCAGCAGAATAAACACAGCCCTGATAGCAATAATAGAGAAATACATATTAGTGCAAGAGTTTTCTTTTCCAGAAGAACTAAAGGGGGAAAGCTGTTCTTAAGTTGAAGCTGAAATGCAGATTTGGAGGATTTTTGTTTTGAGCATCCCTTCCGACTTCCTTCTCTCTCCCAGCCCCTACCTCCAAGGGGACCTAATCCATAAACATCCTGTCATCCCTGTGCTGTAGTTTCCTTTCTTAGTATTCTAGCCTTCAGTAGCCGGTGTCTTTTAACAGTAATGCCTTTCAGTGCTTCCTGTGGAGAAGCATGTCCATCTGCTGGGTATCTGGCATCCATCTGTAAATGGACAGGTGTCCGTTTGCCTAGGTGTGGTTATATGGAAAATTTAAACTCTTTTGCTCTCCTTCTACAGGTATTCTGGCATGTAGAATTTCCTGTTCTCTCCAGTAAAAAACTTCTGCTTCAAGCAATTGCAGTGCTTTAACATTGCAATTCACTGCACTGCAGCAGCTCTAAGAACTGCAAAGTTTTCTAGTTTCAGACAGGCTGAGAGAGTTGGGCTTGTGCAGCCTGGAGAAGAGGAGGCTCAGAGGAGACCTTATAGCGACCTTCCAGTACCTGAAGGGGCTACAGGAAAGCTGGGGAGGCTTTTTGTTTACAAAGGCTTGTAGTGATAGTACCAGGGGCAATGGGTATAAACTGGAGAGGGGCAGATTTAGGCTAGACATAAGGAGGAATTTCTTCACAAGGAGGGTGGTGAGGCACTGGCACAGGTTGCCCAGGCAAGTTGTGGATGCCCCATCCCTGGAGGTGTTCAAGGCCAGGTTGGATGGGGCCTTGGGCAGCTTGATCTAGTGGGAGGTGTCCCTGCCCATGGTAGGGGGGTTGGAACTGGGTGATCTTTAAGGTCCCTTCCAATCCAAACTATTCTACGATTCTATGATTCTGACTGCAATGGACGGTCCTTGCCATTTCCCCTAGGAATGTAACCCGATGGCACTAATGATGTCCTTTCCATGAGGAATACACTAAGTTGGAGTGTGCTGGGCCATCCTGTTACAGTACTTAGCCTCTCTGAGAACAGCTTTCTGTAGCTTAGTGCAAAATAAAGAGGAACTGCTCTTTTAGGTGTCTTCTGCACTGGGCAATATTCATGGTTTGCTATTTACTAACATGCTGTGTGCCTATGACCACAGGTGTGATGGGCCAACATAGTTGCTTGAACTGTCATTGAGCCTCAGAAATGTCCCTTCTTTTTGTTTGGCAAGGGTAGGAAGAGAACAGGATCTCTGGGTTTTTTTTAACTATTTAACATTGGGAGAGCATGAGTCATTAATGCTTAATATCCTGCTTATTTATTTTGCAAAATGGGAACAGAAGACAGTTTTTGTGAGGCTGAAACAAGCTCAGTGAATTACTGCCTCATTCAGTGCTGTGATTACCAGAGTTAGAGGGCTCAGAAAAAGGACTACCCGTAGCTTGAAGACTACCCTCAAAACACTGCTGATAGTAAAAACAGAAGCTCATCCTGTGCTTGCTGGCAATGCTGAGCAAGCACAAGGCTGCAAGTGGACCAGAGGAAAGGCATGAAATGAAAAGATTTCATTCAAATAATCAAAGATTTGCAAAACAACCTGTAGAAAAAATTGGTGGAACTTGTGCTCAAACTTTGCATTTAGGTTAAAACAGAATTAGATGTGATAAAACACTTGCTTTTATGTTTTGACCAAAAAAATATTCTTAGAAATAGTATTGTTGTAAAGAAAAAAAAGATTTTTAACTAAACCTCATTTTTTCAGAAAAATTGTGTGGTCACACTTTTTATGATTGGCTGCACTGGTTTGTATAATCAGACATAACTCACAGGTGATGTTAAAATAGAGTCATTATTAATCATTGTTTGCTGTAGGGTTTTTCTTTATAAAGCCCAAAACACTGCAAGTAAAATTTTCCCCTAGAGAATAGTCAAAATGCTGTCAGACCTGTCAATATAACATTTGCATGCATTTGGTAGCAGTGGGGATATAATGCAAGTAAGATTCACTATATTTTCGTAACACAGTTTTTTAAGCATAGAAAGACTCAGTCATAGGACAACAGGTTGTGTTCAAACATAATTTTGCCAGTGTATTTTAAACATGAATTCCTTTAATGCTGGACCTTTCTTGAGAGTGTGTTTCTGAAAATTACTTTCAATATAAGGGTGTTAGCAAACCCAAAATAAATTATGATCCTTTGAGAAAAATGCATAACCAAAACCCCATTCATTTAGGAGGAAGGTTTCTGTTGTCCAAATTTGTGACTTTTCAACTGAAGGTGAGATGACACAAGTCTGGCTGGTTTGATGATAAGTTAAGCTTTTAAATATGGTCCCCCTGAGTGCTAACAGAATAAATATAAACTTCTAAGTAGATATGAATATAATGTGATGGTAAATGATACTCTTGCATGCTCTCAAAGGAAACAGAAACAAACAATGCACCAACTTCCCAGCAGGTGTAATTTTCTCTTCCTACAGTCCATTTGTTCTCTATGACAATTACGACAATTGGTAGGGGTAAAATTTTCCATCAAGTTATGATTCCATAACAGCTAACTCTCTCTGGAAACACAAACTGCTTTACCTTTCTCAAATCCTGACGTAGAGCCTGGTACTGGAACAGACATCAATCAGTCCAGTCCTCTTTTTTTTGCCTGACATCCCAGATCATTGACAAGATATGATTTCAACAGGAAACCTGAAGTAAGAGGATAGGATAAAAACTAGGTTAAAATTGTTCCTGCTGTAAGAATACTGCAGCTACATCAGACTTTCATGGTTTCAGAACCCACAGGGATCCCAATTATATGTGAAATGGTTTGCATACAAGAGAAGAGGCTATTCCATTTCCCATACAAATGAGAATAAAGTGCACAGTGAGATTTGATTTCAAGAACTCTGTTAACCAGCTTTCAACAGGACATTCATGCATCTATAGTTACAGATTTCTAATAATGGTTGCACCTGTTACTGAGAAGGTGAAGGATTTGAGCAAGAGAAAAAAATGAAATATCTTGTCTCATTAAAATTCCTTCAAAAGAAAGAATTCCTAGAAGATTACACTAGCCATGATTTGATAATGAAATTTTCTTTATAGAACTGAATAAATTCAGTGATTAAAAAAAAAAAGCATTTGTTGTATGCAGCTGTGGACTCCTATATGCCTGTCACATTTTAAATATCCTTTTCCTTACTCCACCTTAGAACATTCCAGTGAAGACAATGAGACTTTAAAAGAAGTGCTAGTTTAGTTGAAATAATTAAACTTGACTTTTGAAAGCTTTCTCTGTGAGCAGGAAGACAGCAAATAGGATATATCTCAGCTCTTCAGAGGTGATGATTTCAGTCATATTTTAGATGTTTAAAAGTACCCAATTGCTCTACTCCTGTCTATAAACAAAATAAATTATCTTTTTTTTTTAGTATTATTATTTTTATTTTAAAGATGTCTTTTCTGTCATCCAGCCTACAGAGAGAACTCTTTCTGAGTCAAGCTGGAGGTCAAACAGCAGGAATCCACAAAACTCTGAAAAAGAGACAAAAAATTTAAAAGTGGTTTCATGTCCATGTGTTTATAATGATGATACTTGAACATACTTCACTGTGCAGCCTGAGCATGGTGATTCTAAGAACAAGTACCCAACATGATACCTTGCTGGTGCAGCCACTGGAGTTCTATTCATTTTGAACTTGAAAAAATCTGTATGCCTACTGGTGCCGCCTTGAATGCTCACACTTTTTGTTGTGTGAGAAATAGCTCTCTGATATGTGTCTGCCATTTCAGTGAGATGGTTAAGACTCAAGCCAAATAGCCACGTCCTTGCTATATGTATATGGACTGATAATTTTTGTTCTGAAAGGAGATGCGATTTCTTGTTTGAATAACTTTAATAGAAAGAAATAACTGTTATTAATGTGTAAATTTTGTTTAAATTCGGTGTCCATGGACACTTTAATGTTCTATATATGACTTAAGTAGTACGTGCTTTTTGTGTATTAGAGTAATCCTATGTAAATGTTTTTTTACACTTTCACCATGGGGCACTTTGTAAAGGTGGTTTCGTGGACCACTGCTTCTTGCACTTTCAAGTATCTAATTCTGTATCTAAGTGTATGAAAAGCACTTTCAAGTATCTAACCCTCCCCTGGCAACTAAAGGGTTAATATAGTCAAAAATGTGTTGAGAGGTGTGATTTTTTTGAAAGACAAGATAAAAATCAGCACTTCTCGTGTCCATTCTGTATTGTTTTCCCTATTTTTCAGTCTGTGTTGTTGACCTGAACATAAAAGTTAAAAAAGTGCAGATATGTGCGAATAAGCCAGGCATGAACAGTGTCAACAATGTATACATGGATACAGAAAATTTTCACTTAATTCGGTAGAGACAGCAGAACCACTCAGTGCAAGCAAGGATTGTGTTGCTGGGTAAGAAAGGAGACGTGCTCTACAGACATTTTGATCTGTTGCCTACTGAATTCACTGCCAGCGCTGTCTTTTCTGATACTTTCTGCTGCAGAATTAACAACGATTTACCTTAAAGTATTAACTTTCTTCTCCCTCACCCTCTCATGTAGTTGATGAGTGAAATTCTTGCTCTTTCTTCTACAAAGCTAGATAGAAAAAAGACTGCATTGCAGGAGGTTTCAGGCTTTGAACGTCTCTGGCTCTTGAGGTTTCTTATGGGGGACACCTACCTAGCAGGTGGTGCAGGTGGTTGTCTCTTAGTCAAATTACAATCCTCTAGGAGCCACTGCAAGCTGAACAACGTATGGCAGCATTTGGGTTTTGGCTTGGGGATTTTGTGCCACTTGTAATTTTCTAGAACGAATTATCAATTCATATTTCATTTACATTCTTGTAATTTATGCATGTTATTTGGCAGCTCGGTTTTGTCCACTTGCTCTCTTTTGCTGCTTCTCAAAATTTGTGATAAGTCACAAATTTGAATGCAGTAAAATTTATGCTGAGGAAAACCTTCCAAGTGAACAGATGGATGTGAAGCAGCCTGGTCCAGCAAAGGTGTATTTATTTGGTTTAACTCCAGTGCAGTTGAAGGCTTCTGCAATCTATGCATATGTTGATCTGTGTTAGTTGAAAAGTAATCATGTCTGACATAGGTATCTCTATTGAATCGGAAGAGGCCACCCATTTGTGCATATATAATTAGAAAATACCTGTTCTGTGTCAACACCCATTTTCTAGGACTTGATGCACCCATAATTTTAAGAACTGTGCTATGATGTCTTAAATAATTTTGCCCTCTACTAATATCTGGATGGATACCTAAACTACGTTAAAACATAACCTGTAAGAGTTTGTGATTTCATAGAATCATAGACTGGTGTATGGAAGGGAGCACTAGAGGTCATCCAGTGCATGTTGAGCTAGTGCATCCTCATGTTGAGCTAGTGGTGTAGCTGAAGCTCCTTGCAGGCTAGGAAAGATTGTATTTTTAAGATAAATATTTCCCCAGAGTGACACTCTCTCAGAGAGGTATTGGGGTTTTTTCCTCCTACTTGTGTTGAAAGATTAAAATAAACAAAATTCATTATTTGTTTTTGGAGAAACATTGAATTGTATGTGAGCTTTTCTTTGTGACAGCATGCCGTGCATAGGTAAAACCAAAAAGCCCCACCGCTGTCACTAGTAGAGATGTAGGTGCTCTAACTCCAAATTGAATATACGTGTGTGGCAGGACAGTGCCAGCAAAATCTAGTCTGTGTATTTCATAGATATTATGAGTGAGGAATGTAATATATTCAGTGATTATCATGTAAGCATGGTGGAGATTTGTTGTTCAATGATGGGCACTACTTGACTGAAATGTAACTGATAGATAATGAAGGACTGAGGAAACTTTGATCGCCTAACAGAGCATGACAAGATATCCAGTTCTTAAGGGACGAGCAGAAGCAGCCTTTGCATGTGAAGGGGAAGGGAAGTCCCCTTGTTACCCCATGCCAGATGAGGCAACAGGACTGTGTCCCTACGCGGAGTCACTTAGCTGGAAGCACGGATGGAGTGTCAGTCAGAAAGACGTTTTAACTTTCTTTTCTCTCCATTTTGCGTGCATACCCCACCAAAACAACTTGCTAGCTTCCTTAGGAGGGGCCTGGTAGCACTTCTATTCCCAAAGGACCTTGGTTTTGGCCTTTTTTAATCTGCTATATAAGATTAGGAAATTGGAAGATAGCTGTGATGCCATAACAAGAATAAAGGAGATGAAGATGGGGAAGTCTGTACAGAGATTAAGCTCTGATAGTTTTTCTGGCTCATGCACATTTAACGTGTATACGGGAAGAAGTCTGTCTACTATAGCTACATTTAGAAGCACTTTGTCCCAATATCAGCAGTTCTTTTTAATACTTGTGCAAATTATTCCCTTGAGTTATGTGACACACTGAACCAGCAATTTGTAACCTTTGCTGCCATAACATGGAGGAGATTATTTAGTGATGTGAGTCTTATAAGACTCAATTTATTGAGCTTGTCAAGAAAAGGGTTGAGAGATTCCTTGTTATGTATGTATTTACTAGTGCATGGAAGGGTAGCGGGAGACTTTTTAACCTCCTTGACAAAAGGGTAATGTGTCCCTGTGGGTGAAATTAGATGTTACATAAAGTAGGTACAGCTCTGTATCTATGAAAATGGATGAATGTTGGACCAGATTAGAGATGGAGTATATCGGGGATGAACCAAACTCTTATCAAAGATAGTATGCCATCTCTATGAGCAGCCACAAAGAGATGCCAGACAGAGAGCAGGAAAGCATAGCAACTAGGTACTGTGCTTCCTCCTAAAACTCTCCAAGATTCTAGTCATTTTTAGCTCTTATTTTTCTAAGCCAGATGCAATGTCTTTGTATTTAGTTATCTTCAGTGATTTTCTATTCCATGGTGGTGTTCTGTCTCCCTTTGAACCATTTTTAGCCTTAGGGTCCACAGTGTCCTCCCACAAGAAGTGCTGCAACTCATTATTCTTAGTGCTAAGCACATGGCTTGATTATTTGAAGATGTCTTGATATATTCTAATCAGGTTTGGTGGAAAAGTTCTTTAGCTTTCACATATGAGAGGAGGTATTTGGCTGAACTATCATTGAGGTCCTTTTGGCTTCTGGAATCTGAATTTGGGTTTCCATAATTTTATTTTATGGGCTTTGTGGAAAACATGATGGTCTGATTTGCTTCTAGCTTGTTAATGATGCTTGCAAATTTGCTTTAGGACAATTAGTATAATCAAATCGTGCTTCGGGGCTTTAGCTAACTCCTTTTCCCTACTGTTCACATACAGATGGACAAATAATGTGAGTTGGTGCAAAGTCTCTTCTTTCTTTGAGGCCAGGCTAACATTTTGCTAACAGAACAAAAGCCAGACTCATTACTGAATTTGGGAGAGTTCAAGTTGGCAAGACTCGTGTAGTTTCTGGTCTTCCTCTATGGTATGATGCATGAATCAATTTATCTCATCTGTTCCTTGCCTTCGTAGAGGGGATATTAAGTGCTGAGTGTACTTTCCTATCCTTTGCCCATGGAATATTTTTTCATCTGCCAAAAGCGGAAAAGTCTGAGAACTGTCAGTCTGGTAGTTGTCATCAAACAGGATATACAGGAGTTGGTGCTGGTTGATCTCATGGCCTGTTGTGTCTCTGAAGTATGCTGAGCAGTTAGACTGCAACATAGCAAGTTACATTGTTTAGCGTCTTAAAATAGCTAAGGTCACTTGGAACCAGAACACTTAAAAGTCCATCTTCCAAACTCTGCTGACTATAGAAGAGAAATTTATTGCATTGATGAGGAGTATTTTTATATCACTTAATAGATTTAGTTTCTTCATGTGTGACATAGAAAATTGTATTGTGCATCTAAAATTTTAATTTAACGATAAATATAAATGTAAAGTAAACACTCCATTAGTGATCAGCTGTATTGGCTTCTTATCAGAGGCATTTATATGCAGAAGGGTCAAGCATTTATTTCATGACAGGAGCACTCAAATACTCAAAGATTGAATCCTTCTGCTGTTACGGATCCTCCTGCATTTCAGGGGGGTCCTTTGCTTGGGGAGTTAACAGATGAGTTAACTTTCCTTTGTAACTGGTGTATGCCTTTCTTAAAGGCATCTCTAAAGTCACAATAAGGCAGTTTTTCAAGAGTTCAACTGAATACAGGCAGCTGCTTTCCCTCGCATAGATGCATGTAAAACTTACCTGTATTGCGTGCATGTTTTCCAGCAAACATTAATCATACCAGGTAGCTTTGAGGGCAGAACTGTTGCACTAAGATAAATATTTGAGAGTTTGCTTTAATGCCCAAAGCCTCTTAGCATTCTAGGTCAAATTATCTTGTATCCTCTGACTGTGTTTCTAGGCATGCTACTGCAAAATGGTACTCCTTATTCAAATTCTGTGTTGTAGTTTTGTTGACAAGGTTAAAGAGAGGTTATCTCACAGTTAAGGTCCGAGCTTCAATGGCAAGAACAAAATAGCGGTTCTGCTTTCTTGCAGCTGGCACTTAAGAAGAATGCTAGTTGTATTATTCTTACAATACTATCTATGCTTTTTGTATTTTGGCAGTGTCGATAATACTGATGCAAAATGAGTATGTTCTGTTATAACAGCATGCTAGGAGTTAAAATTTTTGCTGCTCAGAATGTATGAGTTCAAGTAATTTACACTTTTAGCTTTCTGAATGACTTTATTTTACAAATACTGTGTTCCGCAGGATATAAATAATTATAAGCAAACATGATTGAAAAAAAATAAACGTTATGTACTGTGTAACTGTCCTAGAAAATACAAATAGAACTAATTTTCTTAAGAGCAAAATGCTTTGTTTTTCTCTGCATTGATATCGGCCAAGAAAAATAACTCAATTGATAAGAATTGTTTTTCACAAGATTTCTTCAGCTTTCTTGTTAAGTAGATAAGTACTGCACAACAGATTTCCTTTCCCTTCCTCCTCAATGAACACCCTCAACTAATATTTGCTCTCCACTCAGCTAACGATTGGATTATTGAGGAATAGGAATAAACATTTGTAAAGTGAGGGTTTCTGTTGCTGTGAAACAGTGGCTGTAGCCTGTGCTCAGTGTGGTTTTTCTAAAGTTGTGTTTACTTGCAGGGAATATACGTGGAGATGTTGAAAACCAGAGGCTTCATCCAGTTCTGTCAGTAGTTAATGTGATGCCACTAGTGTCTGTAATCTGCAAGGCTTCCAACCGGGGGAGTGCAGGGGAGGAGAATTTTTAGTAGTTTTTTTTAAAGTATCGTCTTAAAAGCCGGATAGTGACAGAGTTGGAGAGGAAATGCTGACGGACAAATACCTGGGAGATGGTTTGGCTGTCACAGTGTGTAGAAGTTACATAAGGTGTATGAGCACATTGCATAAGTGCTCCCCAGTGCTCCAGGTTACCGGCTGCTCCTCCGAAACTAACCACCACCTGCCTGAAACCAGCCCAGAAACACAGAGAGCATGCTTGGAAAATGGGCATCTGTGTTATTTCTGCAGCAGTGGCAGCATGAATGCATGAGATTATGTATATAAATATAATGGAAAGTAGTAGCATGATTTCTAAGAACAAAATCAAATGCCCGTAAGAAATTAATTGTGTTTTATTTTAACTAAGTATTGGTTTAAAAGAGTGGACCATATACAAAAGCTTGTATTGCAGTGAAATATATTTCAATACTGTGTACAATGGGGGATTTTTAGGCCCAGGAGGAAAGACCTGCTATTTATATACATGACAAATAACTTCTTTGCATTTGGAAAAAGAGAATTGCAGCTCAGCTTTTTGGTAATGTTTCTGATACTGCTGTTAATGTTCTATAGATTTAACTGCAGTTCTCTTGCAAACAGAAGCATCGATAGTTCTCTAGGGGAAAAAAGAAAGGTGGGGGGAAATCTGCTGAGGCCTTTTTAATCCATCATAGTTTAAGGTCAAGAGCGAAAGGTATTTGATGATGAACCTTTTCCACCTTCTGAAGCACACTTTAATGGTAACAGTGAGAGCTCAACTCTTCACGCTTCAGTCAGGTAGCTGCAGCACCTTCATGACAGTTTGCCAGATTTAATTTATATTACAGGTTAAAGTGGTTGAAATTCCTGTATTTAGTAACTGTAACAGATAACAGGTGATAGCTCTACAAGATTTTGTCTTCTCCTTAAGTTATCGGAGAGATTGAATTCAGCTTTGTTAAGGAGTACTCTTTTTCATCCTTAGCCTTCTCTCAAAAACTCACGCAGAGGTGGGGCAGATGGCAGAATGACTTCATACAAATGGCAAGGAGTCTGCTAGGAGCTTGTTTTCATCCAAGTGTTCTGGAACACCTCCTCTCCAGAGGTTCCAGAGGCCAAGTACTGACAGAGCTCTATGATGCTCACTGTCCAAACAAACCAGGAGCAAAAGCACTTTGGGGTGTTGGAGTATTCAGCACCACATTGAGCTCTGTACCTGTCAAACATCTAACTATACTTAACACGTGTTTTATTAGAGACATCTCTTGGGTGTCCTGTAATCACTCTGGTCTTCAAAATCCTGAGAAAAAGGTGCATGCGTAAATCTCCATTACCATGATGCAGATTGTGCTAGTATTCTGCTAAGGTGTAAGTCCAGCCTATTCCTCCATTACCTCCTGTCCCTGATCCTACTTCACAGAATTGCAGTCAAGATCCAGCGTGTTTGCTTCTGGCGTGTTAATACAATTCATTGCCGGAGGCTTGGGGGGGGGGTGTAGTTCAGCTGCAGGTCAGGACCTTCTTGTCCATGAAACAAAGAACAAAATTTTCTGTAGACTGACTTGCTAAGTAAATTGAAGGAAATTTTGTCTGTTGGCAGTATAACGTTAATCGCTAACGTCCTGTGAAAAGCTTTTTCTTGTCTCAGTCTGTTTACTGGTCCTAAAGCAATCACAGCTTTTTCTTAACTCTACAAAGAAATATTTGGCAAAAGTTGCTGCAGCCCATTTTCCTACTTTAGTGTCATAAAACTTGTTTTGTCACCTCACAATTCCTAGGATCTCATTGAGTCATTTGTGAGCCACTCCTTTTGGCTTTGTTGGTGCAAACTGAATTTTGTGACTTTTCCTTGAGGAAAATCTGTTCTTATTTCCTGTGTCTTGGAAGGTTGCCCTATGAAGCCATCCTGCAGTTCTTGCCTTGTTCAAATGGAACATTTCACACACCCCTCCTGTCCACATGGTAACTCATTGCTAATCACTGGGTGTGAGATCTCTGTGGACAGTTACTTGAAGAAGAATATTTATTTATGTGTTGTAGTAAGTAACAGGTTATTCTTCAAGATATTGAGCCTATATTCATCTTATCCTGCACTCTAATTCTTTGTCTGGACAGTTTTATATCTTACAGATTCCTTATTGATAAAGAAATGGGGAGCTGGTTGTTCCTTCTCAAGTTGGGACTTCAGGACAGCC
Organism: Cuculus canorus; assembly: GCF_017976375.1. NCBI lineage: Eukaryota > Metazoa > Chordata > Aves > Cuculiformes > Cuculidae > Cuculus > Cuculus canorus. The sequence goes on from NC_071402.1 coordinate 118,638,523, forward strand.
AGACCACAATGGTCATGGCTGTCAAGTGTATCACCAGCAAATTCTATATGGCAATATAACTTAAAGAACTAGATAAAGGAAAATAATGTTTCTTTGGCATTTAGATTGTAGGTAGGCAAGGGGCAAGCAAGTTAGCTCACTGTTGTAGCTCTGTGCATCAATCTGCAGCCAGACTGTTAACCTCTATCTGACAAAAAGAGTCCCTGACTATGAATTAAATGTGGTTCATGGGGATCGTTTGGTGTAAAAACAGTCTCTTCCCGTTCCTGTCCAATTCCCTCAAATTTTGTATCTGCTTCTCTTCTTCTATTGTGCTTTGTTCTGAAAGGGTTTTTGTCTTTATTCATCTTGGTGTGGAGACTCTTCTGATGTTTTCAAGTCTGCATCTCTTTGTTTTACTTATCTTAATGTTTATAACCTCCGTGGGAGAGACGTTGTTAGGCTGTAATGCAATGTGTTTCATGAACCTGATTTAATAAGTATACTCTTTGCCTTGTTGCAGTTCACCCTGAACTCTAATCAGCTTTTAGGCATCTTAACGTCCCTGTACAGTGACTGTTTTGAAAACATTCATTTATTTGCCACTGTGAGTGTTCCACAGCTCTACACACAGTGACAATGGAATTAATCCAGAAAAAGAAATGAGCTGAAAAAAATCATTTAAGTACCCATGCCAGCCTTGCTCCACTAGGCAGTTTATTTACATTGATTTTATTAGGACACAAACAAAAACCTAAGGAAGAAAAGAATCTATTCTGAGTTGTGTTGTTCGCTCATCACGATATTCAGTATTTGAACAAAATCTCCCAGCCTCTCAAATGGATGAAATTGCATTTAATTTACCCTCATTATACACACATTTTGGTTATAGCACTCAAAATACTCAGTTCTTGAAGGCCTCCATTTCAGTGAGAACAGAATGTGCTGGCTTGGAAAGTAAGCCTGGTGCAAACAAAACTGAATACTGAGACCTGAAACTGAAAGTTGAGGGAGGTGGGGGTGGGGGGAGAGTGACAGGAAAGGTGGTTTCACATGACACACTTGTAAGATATTCCTTCATTTTGATTTTTAATTTTACATTGATACTAAAATCAAGCAATTTCATTGTCTCCATAGCAGAAAAATGATGAGAGATTCCTGCTGTCATTATCATGTTGAAGTGTACATTAGCTGTGAATTCTCTCATTTCTATTTGAAGTTTATCTTTATTTTCCTAGTACAGTAAAGCCTGTGCATCTATACATTCCTTTATACACCTGCATGTGCGTATGGGTCTGTATATAACCATATGTCCTTTATAGCTGTTTTTTGGCAATACTGAATCAGCTTGTCAGTGACAATTTTGATAGTAATTGTGGTACCGAATCATTCTGTAGCTGTTTTATTTAACTTTTATTTATTATTTCAGGATTTTTTTTAAGTATTTTTTTTTCCCTTCTGGGTGCATGTGCAGCTTATGACCCTGATACTCTACATGCTTTTGTGGAAATATAATTTTATCTTTATGAGCTGCTCCATCTCTTATAACATACTTGCTTTTAGGTGTATTTTTGAGCTAGAAGTTCTGCAGTTTGAATAGAAGGGCTAGGCTAGGCACAAAAAGTCGGTAGATATATATATCGAGCCCTGAAATATTGTAATAAAGCCTGGTTTAGTTTCTCGGACTGGGAATAAGGAATGCAGATCTAAGAAGATCAAGCCAGTGATTCTTTTACAGATGAGTAGAAATAACAGTTTCTGAAGCCTAGACTGATAAATGAACACGCTGTGGTTGTGCTTGGAACTACTCAACTAAAAAAGAAAAGATTACAGTAACGTGAATCTGTAAGCAATGTGATATAAGATAATGTTATTTTCCAAACATTGTTCAGTTAAAATAATAAAAGATGTTTATGTTGCTCTGCCAAGATTTTGACAACATTTCTGTACTGTCTAAGCACAATCCTAATGCTTGGTATATATGCATGTAAAGATACTTGCCATACACCTTAAATCATTGAAATCAGTGGGTGGGTATAGAAGTTAAGGAGCCCTGTGCATGTGAGTAAGAAGAATATTTGAACAGCGTAAAACCCCTGTAACTAGTTGGAAATATTTGTATAGTACAAGTGTTTTGCTATCTTAGCTAATATAATTAAAAGTAGAATATCTGCACCAAACATTACGTAGACATACTGGGAGAATTTACTTTAGATACGTTGGTCTCCCTGGCTCCTTGAAGAAAGCAAAAGAAGAGGTTTCTCTGGAAGATAATTTGGAACAGGAATATAACTTTGAGTTATGAGCAATCTACAAAGGAATGTATCCCTCTCTGTTAACTCTGCATGGAGCATGTCGGGACAAGTCTCGCTTGGAGTAAAGTGTGAATATCTTTATGGGTAGACACCAGCTAAGAACTTGGTCCTTGATATAAATCCTTCTTGAAAATGAAAGCCTTCATATTTTGACCAAGTAAGGGACAAAATTAGATATGTAATGATTTACTTGAGGGTGAATAATGGGATCCATTAACAAAAGGCTGAATTTGAGCTTCAGAAAATGTATCATCCCTATCAAATATTGTGCTTGGTAGTGTCCATTCCTGTCTTTTTTTAAGCTTTATTTAAACAATATTGCTTGACTGAAATGGATGAATTCCTGTCTTTTTAAGTGGTAACCCTCATTTTTACACATATTTTGTCGAAGATACATAGATATCATATATGTGTATATATGATGATACATATATTTACATGTATCATAGATACAAATAAAAAAATCTATGCATAAAGATAAATCACAGGGTGATTTTGCTTGTTATCCTGTTTAATTTTTTGTAAATATCTTAGATTAGTTCAAAGAACACTAGGACCAAAATTATTTGTATCCTCTTGTTTGTTTGTTTATGCCTAAAGGTCTTTCTGTTTTCACTTTTAGGTTTGTTTCCTCCATTATCATGATCACCCTTTTACGCAGAGGGAAAGTTTACAATTGATTTTCCTGCAGAGTATTACGCAAGAATGATGTAGTTCACTAGGGGCAACTCAAAAAAAGAAAATTGCATTGTAAACAAACAGTTTCTGTTCTAATCTTAAGAACTTTTGCACCTGCAGCAAGTATAAAATTAGCAATTGGAAATGTGACTTCAAATCAACTAAATCCCTTGAAATGAACACACTAGAGAGCAGTCTTTGTTTCCAAGCAACAATCACCTGTCTTCCTAAGGACGTGAAAGGTGTTTAAATGACAGGGTTAGCTTCAGAGAGACATCTTACTAAATTTAAATTTTCCATTCATTCAGACTATCTGGAATTATGAAATTCGTAATGTGGAGTAGAGCTCTCAATACATCTTTACTCAGTCATGAGAAGAAATCACTCCTACAAAATGTATTCCCTTCCCAATACTGTATTCTAAATCTGCTACAGTTCGTGCTGCTTTTCCAACTTCTCCCTGTGCTTGTTATAGGAGACAAGTAGTGGTATCTGTAGCTAAGATTATCTAGTACTTTCTCATACGTTAAACTACAATGTTAGATGATAGCAGAAATCAGACTCTGGAGGATGTGGTAAAAAAATAATCAGGTGTTTTGGCAGATCCAATCACAGTTAGATCTAATGAAGAGCTCTTAGCTCCCCAGGAAGACGTGATCATGGTGACTCACTAATTCCTGATCATGGTTTTATGAAATGTTCTCTATACATCAAAAGTACTATTTTCAGGATATTGTGGAGAGCTTTTCCATACCTGTGAGGTAACGTGGAAGAACAAACAATGATTTTTGAGGAAGAAGTGTGCTAGCAAGGTAACAATGATAGCAATTGTTTGGCAAAGTGGTGAGAAGAGTTAGCTCTCCATGTCAGAGTGGAGCAGGTGAATGAGTAGATTCTAAAACTTCTGAAAGTCAGAAGCTGTTAGTTACATGCACAAGAACAGTAAGCCAAAGAGAATGATAATGAAGTCAAAGGGACAAATCAGACAGATTGTTTTATTGTTGATATTTGTAGTGGTTGCTTTTTTTTAGTGGAATAAAAGGGGGAGACGAGTGCAGGCATAATAAAGACTCGGAGATTCAATCAACATGGAGACAGAGGAATCTGGTGTTGGGACAAGTTCCGCATCTGCAAATGATTCTTTGCTCTCCGGTTACATGTTTTATTTCATGAATGCGCAGATTAGAATTCTTAACACATTTTGGAGATTTGTCTAGCTTGTTTGGGAAGGGAAGAGTAGATTTGGAAAGTAATGATCCTGAGGCAGTACTGTTGGGGAGAAGTGATTTACTGAATAATGTAAGTACTTCTGCAAATCCTTGGAGACAGAATGCTATAATTACAGTTTCTAATTCCATGGAAATATATTAACTTGAAATTGTAACCTATTTAATTCTTTTTATGAAAAGATTGGTTTGTTTTGGAGGTTTATTAATCAGCAGATACACTTTGCTGAGAGCTATTTTTATAATGGGTTTGGAAGCCTCAATTGTTTCCTAAAATATAGGTACTAAAACCTGTGTAGCTTTCCCATTGAGTCTAAATGGTGGAATGTACATATCTGTTTCACTTCATTACTTTTTACAAGAGTCAAGAAGCACAAAAGTCTTCTGGAATAATCAGCCCAACTCTGTTAGATTTGGGAGCCTCCTACTCTCAAGAGATGTAGCCCAGGGGGCGAGTGTGGGGTGGCATTCCTGGTGTTAGATGCTTAAAATGCCCAATGTTTCAAAAGACCTTCTAAAACTTAAACAGCATTAATTATCAATACCAAAATGGAGACTGAAGATTTGTTAACGATACAATGACTGTAAAGTCAGACTAAAGTGAGAAGTGGTAAATTGAAGGGAACACACCAAAACCACAGTTCTTCTCCTTGTGCTCTGGATCATTATTCAGGGTTTCACTGCAGTTTTTATTGCCTCCAGTATTCCTAACTCTGTGGTAATTTAGATGATGTTCAGTGAGTGAGATTGCTTTACCTAAATTTATTTTTATTTTCACTGTTTAGTGGGAAGGTGAATGTTTTCTTCTTTGGTTAGAACCTAACCACTGTTCTTTATTTACGTGCTGTTTATTATTCAGGGTACACAATTCCTCCATACACAGCATAGAGCACAATCTATACTTAAGCAGTGCAAATTCAGAATTGTCTCATTTGCAAATAAATGGTAGTTCTACATAAGTCTTGGATCTTCAAAACTGTAATTACACTAACTACTCTTTGTTTCTTTGTTGCCTGCTTAATGTATTCTGAGTTGTGAAGAAGGTAGGGATTTTGCAGAAATAATGTATGATAATGTAATCAAAAGCTGAAAGTGGGATTTTCAGAAATGGTGATAGATTAAGTGTCTAATTTCCACTGTCTGTCACCACAAATTATGCGTGGCCTTTAGAAATTTTCGAGAAGTTCACCTTTCATTCATTTTGGTTGCCAAATACAAACCCAAACCAATGCTATTTGTTATCTTTAACCTCAAGTAACTTTTATCGGACTGGCTAAGGCAGATTTTGAGCTGTACATCCTCCATAACCACCTAAGCAATCCAGCTGTTACTCATAACTGCAAAAAACTTGAAAGCTGTTCACTTAATACAGCGAGTGAAGTACTGTCTCTTGAACCTTGCTAGACTGCAGAGGAGAACTTGCAGAGGTCTCGGAAGAGATAAGTGTTTGTGCTTTCCTAAAACTAGTTCACTAGCTCTCTTAATGCTGTAATCATTTGTAAATGCGTTTGCACTATAAATCTTGTTTTATTACAAGTTTCCTCTTGGTTTTTTTTATGTTGTACAGTATGATTGCTTGCAATATAAGGAAATCAGTAAACAAAATACTAGAAGATTTTATCATGGGAAGCAAGATTCCACAGTAATTTAGATTCCAATGAAGCAGCTAGATTTTTAATATACTCTTCTAAAATGTTTTCTATAAGACAGTTTTCTTCATTGAGTTGTCTGCTGCCCATCAGATGCTGCATCTGATGAAAAAAAGGTGGTTTGATACATGTAAGTAGGAAGATGCGTAATTATTTATTGAGGTATGTCATCACTTGAACTTCTTGTAAATTCAAAATAGCGTGAGATGCATGAAAAAGACTACTGCTCACTTACATGGCAGTCTTTCTGCTGTCTATATACTGTATTTTAAACTTTTTTTGGTAGGTTTTTCTGCTTTTACATGTTTTGTAAATTTCAAAGTCACATAGTAAAAAGGCTTATAGTAGCCTCCAAATATAAATAAGCTTAAAAATAAATCCTGCAAAACTTCAATGATCCATTTAATAAAGTACCCGATTTTGTAAATGCCCTGAAAGGAGTGGGTGAAAATAGTGTGACACATCATGTGGGCTTAATCTGTTTCGTATAAATTTGCTGTGAAAGCTCTAGTTCAATATAGATAATGTGCAATCTGTTCTAAACATCCAGTTGTACAATAAGGGTAATTTGTGGGAGACAGTTATGGATCTCAAGAGCCCTTTCATCATTCGGAGTATTGAATTAATCTCCTCCTAAATGCTCATTCAGAAAGTGCCAGAAGACTGCTCTGTTTGGTTGCCATGGTAGATATTATTCTCCTGGCGCCTTGGAGAGCTAAATTTCTATAAACTGTGAGTGTTTTCAAATTTATCAAAGCAGTAAGCTGTAGTTACTCTGGGTTTTTTTATTTTTCTTTTTTTGTTGACAGTTTCCTTCTGTCAAATACTCACATTAATTTTATTCTTTCAAAAATGTTCTAAAATGTCTTTACCTGCTTGCACTCTCAAATAGAACAATGACTTTCCTTTAGAGACAAAAAAAGGGTGGAAAAGCATTTTGCATATAGAGTCTTGCAGTTTTTCTTAGATGAAAATAAAAATAAACCAGAAGATTCAGTACCAGTGTTGCTGAAAGACCAGTGAAAATGGCAGAGCACTCAGATAAACACAGGATGTAAGCAGGGAAGGGAATGAAAATACTTTTCTCAAGTCTGTACAGGGGCAGATACTGTGAAGGAGATTGGGCTGGTTTCTTATGCAATCAACTTTTCCATTTGCATGTTCTCATGTTGCACACAATCTTGTGAGTGGCAGAGGTAATGAAACCTGATATCCTCAGGATTTATGTTCTGTCTTTTCTGAACCTCTATGCAGCTGTGTGCACGTCTGATTAAATACCTGGCAGCCACTTGGTAGATGGTAGAAGGAATTGAGTTGCAATTGTGTTTTCAATGATAGGGTATTGGTCTGGATTTCCCTTTACACCAAGCTACTAATTTTCATAAAACAAAGAGGTGCTTAGTGTCCTTGAGACCTCTGCAAATTTCTTTTGTTGAAATTGGCTCATTGCTGGAAAGTTACTTCAGGATTTCAGTGAAAGTTGCTTCATGGACTCAATCTCAAAGGTCTTTTCCAACCTAGTGATTCTATGATCCCTTCCTCCAAGGCCCCCCACCCTTTAGACACCTGATTCAAGTAATGGTGAATAGACATAGTGTTGCTGTGACAGCTGCGGATTTTAGGAGATGGTTGTTGGCCACCACTGAAATTCAGAGGCTGACTGGAGCTTTAAAGAAGAATTGTTTAATAACTATTCTGTAGTAATACATCCTGTCAGTTCAAGGTGTGTGGTTATGGTTGTTGTTTCCTTGTTCAGATGCCTATTACAAGATGGATGTGCGTGTGCTTTGAACACTTGAGCTTGAGATTTTTATTTCATTTTGATGCTTTGGTTACTCAAGGTAATGATACTCAATATAAGCCTATCGCTAGGGAGACAAACTGGGTAACAAGTCACAGAATCACAGAATCACCAGGTTGGAAAGGACCCACTGGATCATCGAGTCCAACCATTCCTAACACTCCCTAAACCATGTCCCTAAGCACTTCATCCACCCGTTCCTTAAACACCTCCAGGGAAGGCGACTCGACCACCTCCCTGGGCAGCCTGTTCCAGTGCCCAATGACTCTTTCTGTGAAGAATTTTTTTCTGATATCCAACCTGAACCTCCCCTGGCGGAGCTTCAGGCCATTCCCTCTTGTCCTGTCCCGTGTCACTTGGGAGAAGAGGCCAGCTCCCTCCTCTCCACAACCTCCTTTCAGGTAGCTGTAGAGAGTAATAAGGTCTCCTCTCAGCCTTCTCTTCTCCAGGCTAAACAACCCCAGCTCTCTCAGCCGCTCCTCGTAAGACTTGTTCTCCAGCCCCTTCACCAGCTTCGTTGCTCTTCTCTGGACACGCTCCAGAGCCTCAACATCCTTCTTGTGGTGAGGGGTCCAGAACTGAACACAGTATTCGAGGTGCGGTCTCACCAGTGCCGAGTACAGAGGGAGAATCACCTCCCTGGACCTGCTGGTGACCCCATTTGCAATGAGGTACTTGCCTGCGGTTACCCAGGTACACACATCGGTGTTTAAATTATGGTGCTGATCTCCCAGAAAATTCTGTGGCCCTGACATCTGAAAAGTAACCCCGTTGTTTACTTCCATATTACTAAACTCTTCCCTTTCAGAGCCATCCAGAAGCAAAGCTGTTCTTGGCAGTCCTGTGCTCTCTGTACAGCTGAAAGACTCTCAAATCTAACTCCTAATCAACTGTGAATATGTGGGAGGATACTGCTTTGAATCAGTGGCAACGTGAATGATTGTATGGACAGGCATTGAAGGGAGACAAGGAAGCTACCCATTAATAATTGGAGTTGTCAGAAGTGTTTTGTTGTTATGCAAATTTACTGTTTACCTACTTCCAAGTCCTTTCCAGTCTGGTATGAGAGGACAAGGCATATATAAACTCTTTGAGTACTGCATAAGCAAAAAAGTATTCATGTTCTCCCTCGTGACGAGTGTGCATCTACAGTGTGAAACTGCGTAAGGATTGCGTGTGTTAGTCCTGCTGGAAGGTGACATTTAGTGTGTGTACAAAATGTGAAGATATTAAGAACAAACCTGAGGGAAAGGCACATAATCAGGGAATCATTTAGGATAATACATCGTAAAGCACTGGAAATGGATGTATAAAATACATGCACCACTATTGCATTTCCTCTTTAAATCGGATCTGTTACTAGCACAAAACTGGGGAGAATGCCATCCTGGATAGAACGTTCATGTCATTCGGACTGCCAGCAAATCTGTTACAGCCCATCTAATTGAAACAGCAGCTGAACTATGAAACGATTGAATTGTGAAGAGATTAAACAAAGAAGAATTAATATAAGAAGGTTAGAGTTGCACTAATATGACTTTTTTTCAACACATAAGCACATTAAGTGGAGCAAATGAGGCCTGACATGTCATGAAGGTTTTGGGGTTTTTTAACCTAAATGTCTGTAACAGTCAACGTACAAGCATTGCCTGTTCTTTCTCTCATTCTCCTGTGGTGCATCATAAACACAGCACTGCTGCTGCATTTGAAGTCTCATTCACTTCTACGGGAAAGCAGCAAGGCTTGACATTTGGGAAATGCAAGAGGTTTTGTTTTCAGAAAAAGATGCTTAAAGTCAAAGAGCATGTCGGTCTTTAATTAATATGCAGCATCCTTTTCAGTTTGCATGGGGAGTATTTTAGATTCTTACTGGTCTGTGTGTAGTTAACTCATTATATGCTGTGCAGCAAGAACTGCAAGAAATGTGTATTTGCCAAGCTGAAAGTAACCATTTTTTATTAGTAGCACAGAGGTATGGATGTTGTATGCTTAACAGATTACAAAGTACTAAAAAGTAGTCTGAGGTAATATAGAAGATAGACAGCAATGGAGTTCCCTTAATCTTCTCTTGCTGAAACAAGTATTAAACTGAAGTGTCGGACATACATATTTTTGTCAACTCAATATCGTATTCAACTAGGAACTTCTTGAAATTATGGGACATACTGTAGCTTCCTATTGACAGGAGAATATACATCACTACATATGTATCAGGCTTGGTATTGCCATGCTACGGACGCAATATTATGTTGATGCGCTGTGTTTATTTAAGAAGAGGCTGAAGTTTTCATAAAAAACAAATTTATTTATGTAGATGCGAAGCATTATAGCATTATATAAATACCTGTGCACTTAAATGGAAGAATAAGTTTTCCTGTGTGTACTTCAAGCATTGGATCTCTCTGATGTGCAGTTATATGAATTACAAGTAACATGGCGTGCAGTGATAGGTAGCTCATATGCAAAATAGAACACTGTTGAGAGCAGGTCTTTTGGTGAGATAAATGTCTTTTTGCTTCTGAGAAGCAGCCTGTCAGGAGGTTTCAATGGTACTGTTAGGCTCTGCATACCAAACTATGCTTTTTAAGATGCCAGCTCATATAAAACGGATTAGAGAAGCTAGGAAGAAAATTTCTGGCTAAAGACTTGAATTCAGATGGATACTTTTCGAAGCTTTATTGTAATTTAAAGTTTAAGTAAAATAAATGAAAATTAAATGGAAAAGCAGGACTAGAAACAAATAGAACATTTTATAAGTTAGGTTTTCTTTTTTTCTTTTCTATTGACAGCAAATAAAACTTCAGAAATCATTTCAGAGCTGTGCGCTCCTCTGTAGTTTGTTAGATTATTCATTCAGTAATAGATGTAGTGTGCTCTGCTTATGGCTATATATCCTGTGAAATGGATTGAAAAGAGAAAGATTTGCTTTCCTAAGGAGCATTTAGATTCTCTTCTTTTCTTGGGAGAATGCTTTTTTCTTTTTCTCTTCTTCCTCAGATGATGATAATATCATTCACATTCCAGCATGCTTTTTTTTTTCTCTACTGCCTCAATTTTTATCTCCCCTGGAAGATTTAGTTGGAATGTGTGTGGAGAAAGAAGCAATACATGGTAGATCGTTTCTGCAGGGGTGTTGCCTTGGGCTCAGCCATAGCTGTGCTTTCTACCGTGTTATCTTGGAGCACGGCTACCCAGAGCAACATAAGCTGCAGCAGTGCACATCTCAATTGAAGAGTCTGCTGCAGCTCTGTGTCCCTCAGAATAACAGAGGAAGCACTCCAAACATGTCCTGTTTGGGCAGAAATTCTTACCTTGTTGGACACTGAAAGTATTCTGGAAGACAAAGACAAGCCAGAAAGGAGTACCTCCCACATAAAACTCTGAAATAAATCAATGGGGCAGTTGAACAGAAAAGGTGGAGAGGTGCAGAGAGTGATTATCTCCTTAAAAATAAAGGAGAAAAAAATACCAGCCCACGACAAAACCTCAGGAAAAAACAACCAAGGTTTTAAAAGTCACAAAGCAAGGATTTTTCCTTTCAAAGATAAAAGCCAGTTTTTGATAGTAGAGCAAGTGCTTTCTTTAGAGATTTTTACCTACTGATAGAAGCTGGTCACATTTCATACCCAGGTAAATGGAGATAATACCATTTCTAAAAAAAAAAAAAGAAAAAAAAATTTGGTAGCATTCAGAGCAATGTTGCCCTAATCGTGTCCAGATTGGTTGATCCAACTTTCAGGGATGTGACCAATCATATAGTTCCTTCAAGAACACATTAGGAGGAGTTTCAATTTAAATGTAAAGACAATAGTTTGAAGGCTTAGCAAATGTGTGTGTGCATTCTGACTCCATAGCTTTTGATAGGGAAGAAATAGGAAAAAGTTGCAGGATTTTGAAAGTCTTCCTACCTATTTTGGTAATTCTCATGTAGAAGATGATTCATCAGCCAAAATGGCTCACCAAAGCCTGGTTTCTAAGGTTCAGGTCAGACTCTGAAACAAAAGAACTGTGTGTGTAGTAGGTAACTATTTCTATTGTAGTGTTTATAGAGTTGTAGCTCTTAAGGGCTTACACACATTAAGACTTCCGTTGCCTTAGCTCTGTATAAAAGTGCACAAGTGCTAAGTTCTTGCCCGAGAGGTCTTTTTGGCTGTCTGTGCTACAGATACAGGTCACCATCTGCTTGGGCGGGCAGCTTCCAAAAGCTTTGGAAGCTTTTTACAATTCTGCCTGTGAGCTGCTTTTGGTTACCTAGGGAGAAGAAGGAAGAGTTGAAAAAACTTCGGCAGCAACACAGCCTTAAATGTGTAAGGACAATTTGACCTGTTATTGGAAGAGTAGGGCTGCCGGAAACAAAGCAGGGATTGCTGGGTATTTGTTGAAGAGAAGTTCTGGGTTAGTGCCTTCTTTGCTGGAATAGTTTGAAATAAATTGGAAAATTATGAAAGTCTATTTCCCTGAAAAGATGGGATTTCTTATCAGCATCTTCTAAAGCTGGATTTTCTCAGAAGGTGAGAGTACTCCTGTATACATGTAAAGGAGTAGTAAATTTGCTAAATGGATACATTTCTCGTGACTCTTGTTAATTCGTGGTTTTGACTTGAGATATGCTGTGAAATTAATCAGTCTGCCTCTTGAAAAAGACTTGGTCATGTGGAGAGATGGAAATGCCTCTTCTTACCACATTTCAACTAACATTTGGTAACTAGTGGTGAGGTAAAATCGTAATGAAAATGAAAGATGGGTTTGGGTTAATGGATGTACTGTTGAGCAAACTGAGATTTTAGCTGCTGCCAAGTTGAGAAACTCTGTATGACTAAGTTAGGGTCACGTGGTAAGAAGATGCTTTTCTTCTTCAGGTGGGACACACCCAGAATTTCCCTCACTTGTTTTTAACTGAGTGATGTTGCAATTATCAGACCAAGCCATTAATTAGTTCATCCAGTTACTTCTTCTCTGGGAATGATCAGTTCTGTGTTTCTATGAGAAGTGTACGAAAGTGTCGTGAACACGGTTAAGACTTTAAAATAGCTGATGATGGGAGCAGTTGGTCACTTTCTGTATTGATTAGTATTAATCTTATCTCACGAAGCAGAAGAATTTTCATATCTGTTTCAAAAACAAGATTTTTTTCAATGCCACTGTGGAGGTTCCAGTTTGTTATATAAACATCTAATTCAAGAGCATTTACACAGATCTCAGCAATTTTGGGTTGCATTTTAGTTTCACTGATCAGCAGAAATCAAGAAAAGAGATTCACAGGACAGAGACTTCTTTTCTTATTTTTAGTCAAACCCCTTTATTAAGGTGTTATTCCTGTATTTTTTTCCCTAGTATTGTTTGTGATTATTCCCATGTTACAAAAAGATCAAACCAAGTCCAGAAGCAAGTCCAGCAGATGGCATTTTCAGTGGGATATGCTTCTTTGATCAAAAGTAATAGAGTAACATATAATATATACTTTAAATTAATGCTTAATGCTAATTAGTCTTTAGGGTATACTCTCTGCTGAAGAACAACTTTGCTCATCTGAAGTGTGAATTCCTCATAACGTTATGGTAGCAATATTGGCCGATTTCCAGATTTCATAGGTTAAAAATTAGGAGAATTCTCAAGGTAACATCCCTCCCTCCCAAAACCCACATAGAAGTCAAAACCTAACAGCCTCAAGTTAATATTGTTCCTAATGCCCCTTTAAATACAAGCATTACACTGACACTGCTCATCCCCACAAAACCAATATTGTCAAAAATCTTTATTTCTTCTTCTGTGTGTGTATGTATGCGTTTTCTTTAGAATGTTTATATATGTGTAGATGCAGTGTACAGGTACAGAGGGAGAAAATGAGAGCATGTGTGTGTTTATGCTATTGAGTTCCTTTTGTAGATGCACTCTTAACACTGGCTTATTGTAAATCAGCCATTTCTTTTTACTAGCCGTACCCTTTTCCTTTGATGTTTTTCCTCACACCACTAATGATTACTGTTATTTCCTATTAATATGGAAAATTATGCACTCTCTTTTTTTTTCCATATGCGAAAGGCATTTGCTATAGATTATTGAAGAAATCTTTTGCTATGCTTGTAAATTATGATTATTTTAGGAAAGGATGTAACTGATGGCTGCAGGTTTTGCAGTTCTGTTGGTCCTATAATGGTATATGGAATTTTCACTCTTTGCTTTCTGATTGCTTCTGGTGCCAAAATGGAAACACGAGCATGTGAGCACTGACATATTATCAAGCTCAAAGTGCAGAAAATGGACTTCTGCAGCTTGTTAGTATTTTGTAATTATTTGTCCTGTCCCAGCTTGTGTTTTTGATTTGCCCTGAAGGATCTGTGGAAATCTGTGTTCACCTTCCATCTTATACAATCACTTAGATTTACAGTGAATTAACTAGATGACTCACTGGATAATATTAACTCACTTTACTGATGCAAAATCATATGATGTCTTAAACACTTATTTAGAGTCCTTTGACAGCACTTGCTGGCATGTTTCTTAAAATCTTGTTTATTTAACACTTCTAACAACTTATTTAAAAAGGTCTTATGATAAAATTTATAAGACAGTGTTTATTTTCTGACGAATGGTAATGTGTGGTGTTTCTGTAGCGACGGGGGAGAGTTTTAATGTGCTACAACTAATGTTTTGAGAAGAAATTATTTTAGATATTTGTGATTGCATGCTGGAGATTGTATTTATTGTTGTGATAGATTGTGAAATAGGAATGTGATGGTACTGCTAACCCAGGTTACTCAGTAAAAGCACTCGCAGTGTATAAGAAACATTTCAAAGCGAAGCCTTGGGGTCTGATAGAATTAAATTAGTGTGGCAATTTAACATGAATCACGATAGTTAATCCCTCAGTGCAGGCTGAATCCGGCACCATTAGCTCTAATTTCCACTGAAGCAAAAGAAGGTCAGTCTAGAACAGAGGCTGAATGAAGCAGGATATATCTATTCAATACATTTGTTTCTGGGCTTTAGTTTGTTGCCAGGCTTTATCCAGCCCCTCAGAGCAAACCAGCAAAGTGTGCCTGTGCTAACAGTACTGTTATTCCTTTCCTTCCCACTGCTCCTGAAAAGCAGAGCAGGGTGATGGGAGCTGGGGAGGATTGTGTCTCTCTTTGCACCAGGGAGCTGCCAGCCTCCACAGCCAATCCTTTTGGCAGTTTTTTAGCCACAAAGTTGGACTCTTATTGACCAGTGAATTTAGATGCAGAGGGGAGCAATTCCTATGTTTAAAGAAATTGGAAGTAAAAGTCTAAAGAAGAGGGTGCAACTAGGACAGCAGAAAACAGGACAGGGAATCAGCAAGGAATAAATAGTGGGGGGGAGGTGAGTAAAATGCTGTAACAAAGAAAGCAAAAATACCTTACAAAACCAAAAAAGCAAGTAAAAAGGGAAGGAGGAGTGTTACCAAAGCATATGAAAACCGACATGCTTTGTGTATGGAAAGGCCACATAAACATGTTGAAAAAGTAAAATAATTTCATTATGCTTGTCCTTTTTTTTTGTAATTATTCATGTTTTGTTTGGAAGGTAATGGTTTTAATACGATGTTCTAAAAATTACGATGTTATTAAAGCAATTCTCGCAAATGTATATGCATTTCATGTAATACAATTAATCTGCTTATGCCTTTATATATTGTTTTGCACAAAATATAAGTTAACTTAGAGAAACTGGGATTATAGGGTTGGCAAGGCTTAAAACCAATAAATTTTTGTAGTAAGAAATTAGTTTTATGTTTTTCCCAGTCTACGCCTCATCCTAAAGTCTTTTTCTGTAATTGCCCAGTTATATAGAGTAGCGTGTTCCAAGGCAGTAAAGCAGATTTGGAAACAGAGTACATGCTAATATTCAGCAGATCTACTGATCATTGTTTGTCTTCATGTTATAAAGCTGCTTAAAAATTCATAGCTCTTCACCCTGAAAATGGTAGCTGTTATACAGCTTTAATTTTCCATAGCTTGCGCTTTATTGCAAAATAATTTCATAGAGCTTTGCGAAGAAATTGTTGATATTATTAAAGGTGGAAAATGATGAAAATTTGTTGGGATCTCTTGGAGCAATACAGATAGCTCTGAAAAGGGGACTGTGGAAAAGGAGCACCTAGGGCAAGACAGTGTTTATAAGTACAGCAACTCATTGGGGATTGGAACTAGATGATCTTTAACGTCCCTTCCAACCCTAATTATTCTATGATTTTATGATTCTTTGATTCTATTATTGATGTAGCACAGGGATACTTTGTTGTTCTAGGGAAGAGGCAGACAGACAAACAAGAGCTTTACCACTAGAGCACTACATCGTTTATGAACAAATGTGGTAACCTGTAGGAGAGGTTTTCTTGCCATTAATTTGTTGGAAATAAAGGAAAGGTGTTTTGTTCGCTTGTAACCTAGGAAGCAAATAAAGGGAAAGTCTGGCTTCGCTGAAGTAAATGAATACTTTGTCATTGCCTTCAAGGAAACCAGATTTTTTCCCTTGGAGTGGTTGTTTCAAATTACTACAGGCAGAGCAGAGTAATTTATAAATATTGTTATACCTGTGACTGAGGACTCTGTCAGCTGTTATAACTTTACTCATTTTGAAGCCATGCAGAGTTATGAATGACCAAACCTACCTTTTACTCATTTTTAAAATATCTGTGCAAGCTAATTCAAAGTTTATTCTGACTCTCCTACGTGTCTATTAGATGATCTTTTGTAGTTCTCCAAGAGCAATGCTTCATTAGGCATCTTAAGTGCTATCCAGTTATGCATCTTAAATGAAGATGGCAAGTTTAATAAGCTGTACCTGTCCTTTGGGGGTGTGTGTGTATATCTGCTTAAGGGTTCTGAGATCAAGGGTTTCTCTAGGCCAGGCCCCAAAGTGGCCATAAGCAGATGCCTAGAATAGAGCAAAAAGCAGGGCTAATGTGTATTTTCCCCATAATAATTCCCCTTCCTCTGTCAGTGCTTAGTTCAAGAACTTTCAAAGCCTAATCGCACCATAAAACCACCATAACTAATTTGATAATTGGCTTTGTCTGAGTATGTCTAAAACTTTATCTGATCAGATAGATATTGACACAAATATATATTTATAAAAGAAATCCATACCTGTAACTGATCAATTCTTATGTTTAGTTGACTGCTTAACTACGAGAAAATAAGTTGCCTTCTTTTCCATGCATGCATAGTCTTCCCAAGGAGTAGGGTGCTCGGCAGGAAGGGAATTTTGCCTTCTTGTGGGTGTCTTTGGTGGAAGAAGGAATTCCGTTAGTGGTGCCATTGCCATTCTGAAAGTATCTACAAAAGGGCACTGTAAAACTGATAGAACTGAATTCTTTAGAATATTTGTAAAGTCATCGTAACTAGCAATTGCTTACCAGCAATATGTTGTTTATTTTTTCTCTGAGCTGTGAATAGGCAATTGCAGACCCCCACAGGACATGAAAGAACGCTTGTCTTTGAAGAGACAGACAAGAATTAAAACATTACTGGAAATTATCTTGCAAAGACAAGTATTTGGGGCAGGAGAGCCTCTACAGGGTAGGAAAACAAATAAGATGACCTGGCAGGTCCCTTCTGTTGCTGGTCTTGGATTCCTTGTCTGTTAAACTCTTGAGCTGAATGGAGAATAGTTCCTCTTCACCAAATAATTTAAACATTGAATTGTTTTTCCTTCTTTACTGCAGTGAAATGTTATTTTTTAAATAATGTGCTGACAGTAACTTTAGAATTAAACTCTCTGTGCTGCTATAGCACAAAAACAGAGACAAATTCCTTCTTAGAAAAAACTCCTTCAAAAGTTGCTTTTGCAATGTATCTGCCCAGTACTCCCTGTGGAAGTCTAATTTCCAAATGTGGTTTATATATATATGTTAATTTAGATATATATTTATTAGATCTATATTTTAATATTTTCTACTCGTATTGTTCAGCTGTTTGACTTCTCTGGCATCATCTGTCTTGTCTGTCAGGCTGAAATTTCTTGCCTGCTGCAAGACAGGTAGAAATTTTGTACATGTGGCATTGTGGCTTGTGTGTGGTAGCAGGACAGAGCACAGGCATGCACCTTCTGTGCGTGTCTGCTTTTCACGTTAGATTTATGTCACAGATAGAAGTCTCAAAAAATAGTGCCTCAAGTTGCATTCTTCATTTTGTATCTGGAGTCCAGCCTAGCTTACCTAATTAACTCCCTGCATAGAGGAGTTACTCTTTTTTTGATGTTATTACTGGGGTGTTTTGGAAACAGAGTAGGACTCTGGACGAATCCACAAATTAACAGATTTGGGAAAAAATGTGAGCCCTGGTTATAAGTCAAGCCATGCATCCTTTGTGTCCACTGACAGAGCAGAGAGTGGACAGGGCACCAGTGCTTTGGATGCTGAGGTGTCGGGCTTCGTGTGCCTGACTTCCAGTGACAGCCACATCCATAGCCAAAAAGTAGTGAGATTATGGAGTACTTTTTTGTTGTCTTCTGAAAGTTGGGCATAGTTTATTTTGAGAGAACATTTTTGCTTTTCATATAGCATATTCCCTGTTTTTGCACAGATTACAAGGAGATGCCTTCATGCTCTTTGATTTTTCCCTCTGTTCTTTTTGTGGCATTAAATAGTTTAAACTACTCTTGTCTTTTGTACAACAGAATCTGTTAAAGTATGTGGGCAAAAACTGTGTGGGTTTTGGCATGTCTAATACTGGAATAGATGTTGTGTGGTCTTCTTTGGGCTAAACCTCTACGATGTGGGTTTGTGAACTCAAGGGAGGCTTGTGTCTATAACCCAGCAGTTCCTTTCCAGCCCTAAGCTGGAAAAAGTGGAAGCACAGAGCTCACATAGCTTTACTTGTCCTGAAGATGTTAGACCGAAATGTATATTCTCTCGGAAGCGGTAGAGAGCCGTGTATTTTGACATCTTAATCATTCAAGCAGAAGTGTGAGGAGGAAGGGCTGTGGGCTGTCTCTCTGTGATACCACCAACAGTCATCAAGTCCCTCACCACTGGTGCTGGCCTCCTTCCAGATGTGGTTTCACATTTCTCAGCTGTGCCTCCTGAATCTTGAGGGAGGATGAGTGCAAAATATGTGAGCTTAAGGAGTGAATTAGCATAAACTGAGCAACCTGGTTCTTAATCAGACTGCTGTTACAGTTGATATAAGGCTAACTTAGCTGTGTCTGCAGTTATGCTTTGGTGTCAGGCATAACCGTACCCATATAGTAGGGGTTTGTGTCCAGAGGACAGGCTAAACTCTCAAAGTGCTGGATATTTCTCTTCCAAAGGAAAGTACCTGCTCAGGTCATCCTGCTTAGAGTGTAAGCTTGTAGAATCACAGAATTATAGAATGGCTTCGATTAGAAGGGACCTTAAAGATCATCCAGTTCCACTCCCCCTACCGTGGGCAGAGATATTTTCCACTAGGTTGCATTGCTCGAAGCTCCATCCAGTGTGGCCTTAAACACCTGCAGGGATGGGGCATGCACAACTTCTCTGGGCAACCTGTTCCAGTGCCTCACCATCCTCACAATAAAACATATCCTCCTAATATCTAATCTAAATGTCCCCTCTTTCAGCTTAAAACCATTCCCTTTCATCCTGTTACTGCACTCCCTGATAAAGAGTCCCTCCCTAGCCCTCTTTAAGTACTGGAAGGCTGCTATAAGGTCTCCCTGGAGTCTTCTCTTCTTGAGGCTGAACAACCCCAACTCTCTCAGCCTAGCATTGTGAAAATTCAGGGAGGATGAGTGATTCGTTTTACCCATTTGCTCATCTGAAACTAGTAACTGCAAGCTGATAATTAACATTATCCTAGACTCCTTAGAAATAGAGTTTATCATAGCTTATCCTGAAATCATTATAAATATTGTTGACATGCTGTTAATCCAGGGACAGACTGCATCCATAAATTATAGAGAAACCTGTTTAATTCGGGTCACAGAATTAAAGATCTGTGTGAGTGACAGGCATGGATCTGGAAGGACTGTGCATCCCACCCCTCTGCTCTGAGATGTGATCAAGGTCATGTACTTTGGATATTTTTGCGTTACTGCTTTCATAGCTAGTCAATAGTTTCTGACTCCAAAATCTATTGACTGACGGTATTGGATGAGAGGTAATTGCATAAGCCAAAGGGGAGAGCATTTCCTAGGCTGGTCTGTCATCCTGAGAGTGCCGTTAGAACACAGGCTCTTCGTTAGGCCCTCAGGCATATTGTTTAACGGTTTGTATTTATCTTTCACTTTGCAACTGCGAGGTCAGATACAGTGAAAGAAGTGAATTTTTAAAAGTATGAACTAAAACAAGCTAAGAGTAATTTAAATGTTCTGAGGATTAGAATACATAAGCTGTACTTTTGAAGAAAATGCTATGATTCTATCTAATGTGGCTTCTACTACTATTTCTATATTTTTGTACTATTATCTGAACTAAAATAAGGTTCAGCAAAGGGTGACTAATACTGTAAGAATAATGTAATGAGTATTAATTAATACTTTGCAATTTAAATCAGAGACAATATGAAGTAGATGATAAAAAAGTCTTCAAAAAAAATCTACTACAAATGGGGTTGCTTTGTCTGCCATGGCTCACAGCGCTATTATTCAGGCACGGGGCTCTGAGGCTCCTATTTATGTGATTTTGCAAGTTTTCCTGACTCTGCACTTACTAATTTTGCAAACTTATTCTTTCATTAAAGCTAACTCTTTGTGTTAATACTTGGTATTCTGTCATGAATTAAGCATACAAATAAGAAAAGAAGAGAATTTTTTTTTTTTCCTGTTTGCTGTTACCTGCTATTTGTTGTAGCAGATTCCCACTCTAATCCGTACAGTCCGGGCAAGCGTCTACCCTGCAGTTCCTATAGGAACAACAATAAAAGTCTCTCAGCCTAGAAGGGACCTCAGAAGGTCTCTTGTCCATCCCCTGCTCAAAGCAGCGTCAGCACCACATTTAGATCAGGTTGCTTGGGACTTTTTTCAGTCAGGTCTTGAAAACCTCCAATGAATCACAGAATCACAGAATCACCAGGTTGGAAAGGACCCACTGGATCATCGAGTCCAACCGTTCCTAACACTCCCTAAACCATGTCCCTAAGCACTTCATCCACCCGTTCCTTAAACACCTCCAGGGAAGGCGACTCAACCACCTCCCTGGGCAGCCTGTTCCAGTGCCCAATGACTCTTTCTGTGAAGAATTTTTTTCTGATATCCAACCTGAACCTCCCCTGGCGGAGCTTCAGGCCATTCCCTCTTGTCCTGTCCCCTGTCACTTGGGAGAAGAGGCCAGCTCCCTCCTCTCCACAACCTCCTTTTAGGTAGTTGTAGAGAGTAATAAGGTCTTCTCTCAGCCTCCTCTTCTCCAGGCTAAACAACCCCAGCTCTCTCAGCCGCTCCTCATAAGACTTGTTCTCCAGCCCCTTCACCAGCTTCGTTGCTCTTCTCTGGACACGCTCCAGAGCCTCAACATCCTTCTTGTGGTGAGGGGTCCAGAACTGAACACAGTATTCGAGGTGCGGTCTCACCAGTGCTGAGTACAGAGGGAGAATAACCTCCCCGGACCTGCTGGTGACCCCATTTTTGATACAAGCCAAGATGCCGTTGGCCTTCTTGGCCACCTGGGCACACTGCTGGCTCATGTTCAGTCGGCTGTCAACCAGCACCCCCAGGTCCTTCTCTTCCGTGCAGCTCTCCAGCCACTCTTCCCCCAGTCTGTAGCACTGCATAGGGTTGTTGTGCCCCAAGTGCAGGACCCGGCATTTGGTCTTGTTAAACCTCATGCCATTGGTCTCGGCCCAGCAGTCCAGCCTGTTCAGATCCCTAAAAGAGACGAAAGAGACTGCAAAACCTCCCTGGGCCCCTGCTGTGGTGCTTAGCTGTCCTTGTAGTGATTATTTGGGGTGGCTTATTTCTTTATGACCACTTTGTTTCTTGTTGTCTTGCTGTCCTCCTCAGCAAAGAACCTGTCCCCAAAACTAGACACAATATTCCAGGCACGGCCTAGAGGTAAGGAGAATAATAGGTGCAGTGCTTGGTAACTTTTCAGTCCACAAAAAGTTAAGTCATTGTAATTGCTTCTGAGTCCTTGTCATGAGAGCTACACAGTTCAGCACGTGTTTCTTTGTTAGCTTCAGTAAATACTTCTTGCATCGTCATAAAAAAATCTGCATTTTGGCTCAATAATGCCATGGATGGCTTTTTTTTTAATAAAGAAAAGATGCTACTGGTTTGTAGCATCACAGGGGCATTGGTCTTGGCTCTGGTAAATAAGAAAGTTGTGAAATTGTTCCTATGAGTCTTTTATCGTATTACTTCAGTAGGAGGGGAAACTGTGTTCTGGAAATCAATAGCTTTCAAGAAAGCTTAAGGGTTGTGCTGGATGAGTTACTGAAAATAAGCGTTCAGTGTTATGTTGTGGCTGTGTGGTACAACACAGAAATCCTGGGATTTATAAACAGCAGTGTACTAGTATAGAAGGTGTTTATTGCAACTGTACACAAGCATCAGTTATCTCCAGCTATGGCAACTAAGATGTTGCTGAAAAACTGTTCAGAGTCAGAAATGAGACTTGTAAGTTACTCCAGACCTGAAGTCCTTAAGCTCTGTTCCCTGCAGAGAATGTTAAATGCCATGCACAAAAATCTGGGGTTTTGGTTCTGGATACAAGGTTACCACAACTTTCCACCATTTAATCAGTGAGAAAAAATGTCCATTGAATAAGTTTTTACACTTTTGTGCAGAATAAAGTATTAGATATGGAAGATACTAAGCAAGTTTTGTAGAGGGTGTTGATTTACCTCTTCTGTAACTGGCTTGTATTTACAGGTGAAGCTGATACGGTCCTTGCAGGTGTCAGCAAACAGCTCCAAGGCCCAAGAAATTACCTTTATTGTGACTGGACACCATTAGGGAAGAACAATTTTAGTATATACCCATTGTGCTTTTATGTTATAAGTAATCTGTGAAAGTGGAAAATAACCAGGTAACACTATGCTTTCTTTAAGTGGTAAATAGAATCATAGGATGAATCATAGGATTATTTTGGTTGGAAATGGGCCTTAAATATCATCCAGTTCCAACCCCCCTGCCATGGGAAGAGACACCTTCTACTAGATCAGGTTGCTCATAGCCTCATCGAACCTGGTCTTGAACACCTCTAGGGATGGGGCATCCATGACTTCTCTGGGCAACCTGCTCCAGCCCCTCACCATCCTCGCAGTAAAAAAATTCTTCCTCATATCTAATCTAAATCTCCACTCCTTCAGCTTAAAACCATTACTGCTTGTCCTAGTAGTTAACGGCTAATGTGCTTTTTGATATGGTGAATACAGGAAAAGCAGGAGTTGGAGTTGCTGATAAGAAACATCTGCCCTCATGTCTTCTTATGTTTAACTATATAGCTATTTACATGTCTGTTCTTCATTTATACAAACGTGTATGTGTGCAACAAACCAGTGAGTCATCAACACCCATTTTCGTTGATTTTCGCTTGTAAATGCTTTTTATTTTTTAAAATTGATTTCCTCAGGTTGCAGAGAAATTGTTGAATTGTCAGTTGGCATTTGTACACATGGCGATAAAATTAAGGGTAGTTAGAGGCTGGATTACCAGGACCAAGCATAACTGGAAAATAACAGTGTTCTAAGCATCTGAGGCTGAGCTCGGCAAGTGCAAGAAATCAACATTAAGCAGACAAACAGAAGTGTGGAAAGCAGACTGTCAGCCACCTGATAAAATGTTTGCCGTCCCGTAGAAACCATACAGGAAAGCTGAGGGTATTGGATTAGATTATGAGTGAGCGTGAACTGAGCGCTGGTAACGGCAGAAATGCTGGGTTACTTGCCATCCTTTTGTGCAGAGAGAAGGTCACAGATGGATTTGCAAAATAGGGTTTGTGAAAGGCAGTGCATGCTCCTCAGTCATAGGGGCAGAACGCAGCTTCACGCTGGGCCATGCGCTGTCCTTGTTCAAAGCAGCACTGCTGTGCAGAGCGAGAGACAGAGCATCTCATTGTCCATGGGCTCTGTGCACAGGGCTGGAAAATGAAGGTGGGACATGGTTCTCCTCACACCATGGAAAAGTGACCTGGATTTCCAGGAAGGCTGTGGCTTAAACAAAGCCCTAGTGCTGCTGGTGGCAAAACCCTTGACGGGCCAACTGCTTGTGCTTTAGTTGAGGGCTGTGGTGTTACTGTGTATTTCTGTTAGTGTGTTTATAGCTATTTCTTTTAATTGCATGTGTTTGTTAGTATTCTTTATAGCACTAAATCACAAGATCAGACCACTGTATTCCCACCAGCTGAAGAATAACCAGTTGTTGATGACTACAGTCAATGCCCTGTGCACTAAAATTTGTGTTTCTGGTTGTAAACACACAAATGAAGCAGCCTGATTTCCAGGCTTGGCATGCAGCTGCATTTGTGGTGTAAAAGTATCTGTTATGTTTTATTCAAGTGCTTTCAGAAAATCTAATATTGAAATGTAGTGAAATCTAATTAATTTGTAAAGCCTATTTGTAAACCACATTGAAGAATTTTTGATATTTTTACTGAAAGCACTGTCTAATTATATTATCTGTGCTTTACAAAGAAATGTAAACTTAATCAAATGGAAATAGCCAATCTATTGAATTACAGCAGGTAAATATTTAGAGCGATTCCTAATAGTAGAATTTTAGAACACTAGTTCCACTACACTAGTTCCATTACAATAAACCAATATGAGTTTCAACATATGCTTCAATTATTATGTATGGCATCCATGGGCCACTGTTGCTACATGTGCTGCATAACGCAGACCGTTACATTCATCCAGCCATGTAGCAGGAGTGAGACGTGAGCCTGAGTCATGCACAGAGCCGAGCCCAGCTTGCTGGGGAGCAGGGCTGCGCCATCAGTTGTCATGCATCAGCCACCTGTTTGGCAAAACAGAAGCATAAACTTTTTGCTAGTAATTATCAGCTGATAATAAATGAAGAATGGTTTATCGAGCCGACTCATTTCTGAACTATGCCTCTGCTAAGTTTTCAGAAGCTTTTAATACCCTTCAGCTGTTAACTATTGCCCTTCTCTTGTGAGAGCTTATCTGGTGTATTGTGTTCAGTTCTGGAATCCTTGACATAAGAAGGATATGAACCTGGTGGAACAGATCCAGAGGAGGCTACAAAGATGATCAAAGGGCTGGAGCACCTCCCATACGAGGACAGGCTGAGAGAGTTGGGCTTGTGCAGCCTGGAGAAGAGAAGGCTCTGAGGAGACCTTATAGCGACCTTCCAGTACCTGAAGGGGCTACAAGAAAGGTGGAGAAGGGGCTGTTTACAAAGGCTTGTAGTGATAAGACTAGGGGCCATGAGTATAAACTGGAGAGGGGCAGATTTAGACTAGACGTTAGGAGGAATTTCTTCACCGTGAGAGTGGTGAGGCACTGGCACAGGTTGCCCAGGGAAGCCGTGGATGCCCCATCCCTGGACGTGTTCGATGCCAGGTTGGATGGATCCTTGGGCAGCCTGTTCTAGTGGGAGGTGTCCCTGCCCATGGCAGGGGGGTTGGAACTAGGTTTAAGGTCCCTTCCAACCCAAACCATTCTATGATTCCATGATTCTAAACTGAGCATTGTTTATCATTATGTATCCAGTAGGTTTGATAAGTAGATTGAGAAGTTTTTAGTACCTCTTTTTCTATATTTTTAAAATAAAACTTACAGAGAAAATACCTTTGTGATGGAAAAGCAGTTAACTCAATCCCACAGGTCTCTCAATGAGCCTGTTGGGGCCAGTAAGGGAAAAATAATCTTAAAATAAAAAGTACCTTGTCAGTTCCCTTTCTTTTTATCCAAAAAAAAAAAAACCAAAAAACGCTCCCTTTTCCATACATCATCCTTGAAAAATATTTTCCCAGTAAAAAAGGAACATTTCCTTTCACGGTAGAAGAAAAGAAAATTTAAAATCTTCAGCCTGAACTTGGCAAAGGCTGTCACTGCCTAACGGTGCCACCACATACTGCTTGCTGATGTGACAGCTCATAGGGGAGCCTGGGCTTGCCAGGTCCTGCAAAATGTTTTGGTATTAGAAATTATAAAGAAAAAACAAAATATGCATGCGTTGCTTATGATTCATTTCTTGAATATGTGAGTGACTGCGTTTGGATGGATTTTGCTCAGGCTGTATGAGCAGTGGCAGCATGAGAAGCTGTTTTATGGGGGTTTTCTACTCACAGGCCCATTGAAGAAGGTAGGAAATTCCTATGTTCATCATATATTTTAAACGTATTAGCATAAGGTTGCCAGCATAAGAGAAGACTAGCATAAGATTAGCTCAGTTAAAATTAGGAGGGCCTTCAAAAATAAATGACAGTAGTCCCGCTTGTACAGAATTTTTGGGCAGATTACCAGCCAGTCATCATTGTCATGTGCTTGGCTTTTTTCCAGGCTTTCATGATCCCTGCAGAAATCAGAGAGTAAAAATACCTTTCCTGTTTTCTACACTCCTCATCAATCCCCATATAGTTACAACAAAGCTCAGAGTTTAAGAAAATAATTCTAAAATAAGAAAATTAGGTTTGAATTTGATGAATCACGAACTGTATTAAGTGGCCGTCCTTTGAATCTTTTAAATGCTTTTACAGCAGGGGTAGAATTCACTTTAATTAAGATGCTGTAGTTTTATACAGACATTTATTTAAATACATGAATCAGGATGCAGAAGAGGAATCTGTATTCCAGCATTTAGCTGTGGCTTTTTTTCTGCGCTGTTGCTATGGAGAAGCATATAAATATTTGTATCACAAACTAATTTTACTTCCCTTATAGATGGCATGGAAATACAGATAAAAGTAGTTAAGAAAATTTATTGTAGGTGGGTTTTATCGTGCAGAGTAATGTTTTGGAATGGGTGCAAGCCCAGACTGGCAGCAAGGACAGTTAGAAGATGTGTTAAAGCAGTCTGACATCTTTACGTCCTGGGATAGAAACTGAATGGAAGTGTCCCTTGTACTTGCAGTTTCCCCTTTTCCATTTTTTTCCTAATAGCATTGTTAGGTGTTTGTCTTTCTACCAGCCCGTCAGTATAAAACCGAACACAGACGTTTGTATAAAATCAAACACAGGCATAAAAAAAGAACTTCAAATTTAAGTGTCCATAGCATCCACTGGGTTGATGATACAAAAACTACAAAGTTGCTTAGGAGTTAGAAGCTGCATAAGATTATTCATTCATATGATCATTTACATTTATCATGTTTAACTCTTCTTTCCTTGTGTGCCAAATTGCTCAAAGGTGGCAGTTGTGCTGGACATCAGCCTAGTGCCTCCTGAATTCCAGCACTGCTGCGCATCTCCTTGCCTTTGCTCCTCACCTTGTCCTTTGGGCTGGTCTCCATCTAGTCTCCTTCCTTTGTCGTCTCTCGGTCGTCTCCTTTGGGGATTTAAGTCACTGCAATTATTTAGTATATCAGAATGGTTTCCAGACATTGGAAGACCCTTAGCTGATAACCCCAGGTGATGCATTGGGGACACCTTTGGCACAATTTAAACTCAAACATCAAAGAGTGGCCCTGGTTTCTCTTGCTCTGCAGATATTTTTGTGCGCCTGGAACTGTTATTCTGGTTTCTCATTGAGATCTCTCTGGTGACATCGTAAGATAACGAAAACAAAACCAGTTAACAACAGGACTGCAAACAGCATGCCTCACTGTAGGAGTCTGCTACCTCTTTCTTATATCACAGGATGTTTTCATGCAATTTGGCAGCAAAAAAAATGGGCGATACAGATGTACTGAGTAACAGTTACAGCTTAATGTTTGTGCAGTGGGAAATTGGAGTCAGAGTTGTATTGGTAGTTCACTGAGTTTTTAAGATCCCTTAAAAACTTAAATATTTAAGGCTAAATGACTTCTATGATTTTTCTAAAAATTAAAAACGTCCTCTACAGTGTTGAAGACTTCAGATGGAACTAAATTTTTACATTTGTAAAGAATGGACCTTAAAAACGTGCACACCACTAGGTCAGGAGGTTGTTTCTCCCACAGACCCGGCAAACTGCATTCATGTCTTCAGGTCTTCAGAATTAATATTGGCTGTAAGAAGAAACAACTAAAGATTTTTTTGTTTAATACCCTTGGTGTCTGTGGTTCCGATAGCCCGGTCCTTCATTGTGGTGAGCATTTTGCTTGTCTGAAGTTATCTCGAGGTTAACTTCATGTAACTTCAAGATGTATTTTAACAAATAAATAAATAAATGCATAAATAAAGCCGTGATCTCAAGATAAGGATTGTTAATTCCAGCCTAGTATTGATGTTTTCCTAACCATAAGAGGGGATTTCCATGAAAGTCAGTCAGCTGTTGAGCTGCTCTGCTTTTGTGTACTGCCGTTGTTTTAGGTAGGAGTCAGTGCTGCCTAAAAAGAGGTGCAGTGGCTGCCAGTTCCCCTGCATGCAGGTGTGACCAGAGGTGGTGGCTGGGACCTTCCAGGAGCAGCGGTGGCAATGCCAGCAGACACATCACACTGTCCTGAGCACGGTTACTGCCTAGGAGTGGCAGAAAAGAGTTCCAATACAACAGTAATTTCCCCCGGCTTTTCCTTTTGCTGTTTTTCCTGCAGTTCACCCTGGTGATGTCTGAGGGAGAAGGTTTTCCTCTGTATCTGCTGGTCCTAGTAATTTCAGCATAAAGTATTATTCATTGCAAAAAGAATTAATTAATACACAAATTGCATCATCATTTGCTGAGTCTTTTGATGGGAAGACTGTGTCGTTTGTAGGAGTTCTGCATAACAGGCTTGCAGGCTTATTTTTGTTTTTAACTACAGAAGCTTAAGTTAATTTTTTGTGTGTTTTTATTGTTCCATTGGATTCAGACGTATCCTGCTTTCAGGCTTCGCTGGTTTGTGTCGTTCACCATGCTACTACTGCACTTATTGTATTTTTCTTTTTTCCCTTCTCTCACAGCAAATGAAGCTTGCGGCTGAGTCACTGAAGGAGTAAACATGAAGGAATGAGGATGAGTAAAGCAGTCACATGTGAATGTGGGCACTCCTTCAGCGTTTGTTTATGATGATGTGTAGCGCTCAGAGTGTGCACTTTACCATCTATTCAGTAGGTGGCACCTGCTTTTTTGATACTTGGTAAATATTCTTTGCCTGCCACTGTCAAAGAAGATATTTTCTCTTGCTCTCTTTGTTCCTGACATGCAACCGTTGGTGAAGTTAACATGAAATAAAGTCCTCCAGCTTATACTAGGGCTGGTTGAAATCTGCCAGACTCACCATGCTTCAAGCAACTGAAAACACATCCTGTGAGCAAGCATCCAGAAGCTCAATAGAGTTTTCAGCTGCCACTTTGTAAGAGAAAAAGAAAGAAGGTAGACCGGTATTTAATTCACAGTGTCCCTTCGGGGCTACTGCCCCTTTTATTCCTTCATTACAACAGCTAATCAATCCTGTGCTGTTTCAAAGACTTGCTTATGAGCTACCGTTTGCAGATAGCAAATTAATTTAAGTATTTTATACATTTCATTATGAAATATGTGATTGTCCGCTATATAATCTGAGAAATAGTCGAATGTAAATATTATAAAGTATGCATCATGTACTCCTGTGCACTAGTTATCTAAATATGCTCCAGCTAAAATCTTTTCAAAAGCTGGGTGAAAAGCATTCAGCGGGAAACAGATGCTGATCAGTAATCTATGAAGTGTATTTTGCTTTAATTTACATTAGATTTTGGTATAATTTCTCTGGCTCTTGAACTGCAGTATTATATGAACAAATCTTCTGGTTAAGTGAACTGACAGAGATCAATTAAACTCGATACTCGATATACCAGTATTTGTGTTTGTAGTGAATATCTGATGCTTTTTCTTGCCTTTCACAGAAAGGTGGTTTTCCTAATGTTTCATTGTTTTCTGACAATAAGACGACCAAAATCTACAGTATTTAGAATGATTTCGGTTGGAAAAGACCTTTAAGATCAAGTCCAGCCATCAGTCTTGTGTCCAACCATTTGTTCTCGTGACCTTGAGACAGCTTATTTTCTCCTACTGTGACCTTCATCTTTGGTAGATGTAACTCACCTGTATGTGATGGTTGCTGGAATTTCTCTTTGGAAAAACCTGCTGTTGCAATAATTGAGGTATTTGTCTACTTCGCACATTTTGGGTTTCTGCCACGGGGCCCCCATAGCAGAGTAACAGAACTACGCCAAAATAATGTGTTCTGTCTGGAATTTAAAATTAACATTTCTCAAACTCCACAAGCGTGACCCAGTAAGAAAACGACTTCATTCCCTTGGGAAGAGGAGAAAACCGTGCTACAGCTGCTGTCTCTGTTCTTGCTTCTCCCACTGTGCATCTCCCACGCTGCTGCTATTTCAGGGGTATCTCATGAGCTGCTGCTGTTTCAGAGCCTGCTCCTGAAGATGCAGCAGGGTTGTGGCTGCACAAGCTCTTCCCTGAGCATCCAGCAGGGATCTCTGTAGGCAGCACACCTCCCTTCTTATAGTGCTGATTAGATCCCAAGACCAAAGCTTTTTTGAGGAGAGTTTCTCCATGAAAGTTCCTCAGCTTTGCAGTTTCTTGCCCACTTTGGTCTGAAGTAGCTCGTGTTTGTGGGTTGGGTTCCTGGTGGAATATGTTCTTGTGAGCTTGCCATAGCCGTTTTGAAGGAATTCTGCTGGTCTGTTATTTGTGCAGGTTTATGAGCATAAAGTTGTTGTGTTTTGCTGATGGCGTCTGTGTGGGTGTCTAGGATAATTTTCTAAGATGAATTAGAAAAGGAATCAAGTTGGGTCTCAACTGGAATCGTGTGAAAAAAAAAAAAGTAGTCTTCTGCAAAACTGACTTTGTAATTGTTCTGGTGGTCCTTTTATTCTCCTGTTTTCCATAGACTTAACAGGGAAATCTCTAGTAAAGTTTAAGTACCCAATGACATAAGGAACATTAGCTATTGCCCTTGCCTTAGGCAAATCCCTTCACTTCTACTTAGTTTCCTTACCTATAAATGCAGATAATACTGTTCTTCAGGTGAATTCTCCATCTCAGGCTAGTAGGTGTGAAGGAATTATGACCTTCCATACTGTGAATGATTGAGAAGCGTGGGAATCTTTTGCTTTATAGGGATTCGAATCTGTTCTGGACACTGGGAGAACTCTTACTTTAGCATCACAGACACTATGTGATTGTGACAGGGAGTGTTTCTGCCCTGAAGAACATACACTGTAGCTTGTTGAGAAATGTTACCGGTGTATTGTCAAGTAATATTTTGTCACTGAACTGAAATTTAGCTCCTATTTCTTTGTAGGCTGCTCTTTGTCCTTTTACTGGGGTGTGTATGTGTGTTTGCTGTGTTTCATACTGTTTGATATTGGGTTTCAGCTTCGTTTTTTACATTCACGATGTCATCTGTATTCATTTCTTATTTGAGAGAAAAGATGTTTCTGTCTGTGCTTCTGAAAGTCTTCGTATCATTTTCTGCTGTAGGTGCAGCTGTAGAAGTTGTGGGATGCTAGGGATGAAACTTACTGAGAAGAATCTGTTGTCAGATGAAAATATTAGACAGAATGAATAAGATATTTACCAGTAACCGCCATTCATGTGCTGTGTCACCGGTGTGTCTGTTCCTAGTCCCCAAGGCACACAAGAGTGGAGACTTCATTTTCCTGTCATGCTCAGGCCAGCCCTTGATGCAAAGCTGACGCGTAAGGCTGTTGGTCTCTTTTTTTCTCAATGTGCAATGGAGAAGGACACAGTGGGCTACAGGGAAAAGGGAAACGTGACCTGAAGTGAAAGGAAACAAAGACACGTAGATCAGAGGTATTTGGTTCCCAGTGACTGTCTTCTGTCTTCTTCCTTGGGGTCACTAAACTGTTTGCATTCAGCGGTAGCTGAAGCTGCTGCTCAGGCCCTTCTGGCAAGTGGCGGTGGCTTTGTGCAGTGTTTGTGGGAAGCGTGGATGGGCTCTGAGCAGCTGCCTCCGGACCAGCCATGGCACAGCTTATGCTCTGCCTGTACCTCCATGGTGGGCAGCAAGTCCCTCCCTGGAGATTCGTGGCACGGATCCCTCACCCAGCTGGAGAGACCCTTACACCTCACAGAGAGAGCCTGGGCCTTTCAGGAGTGCCAGCAAACAGACTTTGGTGGGTGGCAGTTCTTCTGGGTCTAAGAAATAAGATAATCTCTGGTTTCAAGCTTTAGGTTTCAACCTAAGATGAATCTGGAGGCATCTTGTTTGAGAAGAGAACTGTGTGGGAGTAGCCCGAATCCGTGAGGCTTGAATTTTCCATGGCTCTTTAGCAGCAGCACTTCGAACCGAGGACGACAGTTTGAAGGAAAAAGGCAATCATAAATAATTTACTGGTGATACGAAAGTTCTCATGAAGTATATTGTGAGCCAGAGGCCTAATTGCGTGGCCCAGGGGGATCTGCTGACTCAAGATCTCTACTGTACTTGCTGGACTGCAACATCTCCTCTTGACCTTGAGGACAGTAGAAGAGGAAAACTCTGGAATCATTACATGGGGAAAGGTTCTTCTGTAAGCAGGCAAGCAATTGATCTGTGGTAATTGATCTCAAATCTCTCTCAGTAAGTCTTGCACTGATGGAGAGTTTACCTCCTTATTCAAATAAGGAGGGATGAGCACCAACAGCAGAACCTGGTGACTCACCTGTCAGCCCTGACGACTGATGTCCTTAGAGAGGAGGGATCTCTCTGCACCCAAGTGGTTGATATAAACCACAGCGGTGATGGCAGCTGTCATCGCTGGTGTGATGACGATGATCCTGGGCATGGTGTAAGAGAGCTCATCAGCCTTTCCTGCCCATTCCTAGGTCTGTAGTGCTGAGCCAAGCCTCTCCCGGGCCTTGGGCTGAGCGTATGTGGCATATGAATGATCGGAGAAAACAGATCCTTCCCTCCTGCCTCCCCCAGGCTTGTGTTTCACAAGAGAGAGGAGCGAGAGGGAAGGAATAGGAAGATGTTACACAAGAGTTTGCTGAAATTAATTGTTAAGGAGCTCTGACATGACATGTCTGAGAGCTTAGTGAAGTCCTTACACAACCACTGTGCTTTTCAAGTCCTCTAAAGTATCAAGTATACTTTGCAGTTTTCATGAGCACTTCTACCATTTGGGAAAGTAAATAAAAGCCACCTTTTGGTTTTTTCCCCCCTTTACTATGATGGACTACTTTGTCACTAATTCGGGGTTCTTGACTTAGAAATTCACGTCACTTATAATACGCACTGCCAGGCCAAGCTGAGTCACCTTGTTACAAGTGATTACAATTTTAAGCTCAAAAAATTAAGTAGCCACAGCTTGTGCTTCCAGAAGGGAAGACGTTGCTCTGGAGAAGGACAATCCAGCTGTGCCCGTGCGACTCCAATGAAGGAGCGTTGCTGGCTTCAGTCAGTTGGCAACCAAACAAGTGAGTCACCGTTACGCTTTCCCAAGCGCCGGCACATCACAGCGTTGTTGCTCAAACCTCTTCCATTGAAAGCAAGTCATATCTGGAATTAGTGACTGGCGGAGCTGCTGTGATTCATTCATAGAACTTAACCATGGGAAAGGCTGTTGGGGTGGCGTGGTTATCTCTGTCTAATGTTTGGGACGTTCCGGTTTGCTCCTGTTCTCCGTTCCTTGCCAGCCATCCACGCTGGGAATTCTGTATGAATCCAAAGCGTGTTTCTTTATTTGCTAACGCAAAATTAGTGAAAAAAATACCCTGACCTGTGTGTAGCAGCTACTGAGATGATGTTGCTTGGCCTTGTCTTAAAAAGAGGAGGGGAGGACAACATTTGTTACACCTTTCCTTGCTCAGGCATGGTTGCAGCCCCAAGTTTCTCAGCTGCTCCTTGCCTTCAACCACCTCCACCGTGTTTTTGCATTGTCCAGAGTTGGAAGCTCCCCAGCAGTGGCAGAGTCCCAGCTCCAGAGGCCTGTGGGCACAGCTTCGCACCGCCAGCCCAACATAAAGCAACTGTACATTAATTGCATGTAATTACCTGACCCGTTAAATGCCATTAATCCTTCTAAATGCACCAAACATTGTGTGTCCATGTCCTCTCTGCCCCACTACGAGTCACGTTTCGCGAGCAGTTAAATCACAGGCTCTGTGTTAAATCACTGCAGGAGACCCTGCGCAGGCTGTGCCGAGCTGCTCCGACGGTGGATCACCAGAGGTGGCTCTAAGGGTGACCTGGTAACGTGCATGAGAAGATACTGGAGATCACCCACCCTCAGGCTGTCCAGGGCACCTGACACTGCACACGCTGCTGGGGCAGAATGGGCAGAGCGTGTTCTGGATGCGAGTCTCTCCACAACCCAAACTGCTTTGCGCAGTGCCTTGCAAAGCACACAGCCCCGAACTGCATTATTCGACACTGGCTACACATTACAGCCCAGCAGTTTCTAAGTGATGACAGTGAGAGCACACGCTGGGATTTGAGCGTAGGTATTTCAGTTGTTCTCTCAGTTCTCTGCTGACGTATTTAATTTTAGACTCAACGTTCAGGAGCAGATGTTTTCCAGCACATGGCAGCCTAAACACTGCAATGTGGGACACAGTTGTAACATGTACACTGTGAAGCAGTGGCAGTAAATAAGTGGAATTAAATCCTGGGATCGCGGTCATGTGTGACAGCAGAAGCAGAGCAGCTGACATGCAGAGAGCGCTGTCCCACACTGTGGTTTTAGAGCTGGGGCAGTTGGGTGACAAGAGCTTTGTCTTAAGGCACCCATCGTTTGGTGCGCAGTCAGCGTGCCCTGTGGTCGCTTCTGATCCCTGTCAGTGCTGATGCTAAAGTTGATTTTTTTTTCAGTATTACCCATTTTACATTGTAAAGAAGAATAATGCCAAGTTTGTTAAGTTTGGGCTAAACCCCTTCAATCTCTACTGGTGAAATGTCAACTCACTTAATTGTCGCAAGAGAAAAAAAACATTGTTTACCCACTGCCTATGTAGATTTGGCGTGCTAGCGCACAACCAGTCATCCCACCGAACAAGAAAAACCTGAGACAAGTGCAGTGCTGTGCATTCCCCAAGAGCTGTGGCAGAGTGGGTGAGGTGTCCCTCCCATCCCTGTCACAGACACGCACATGGCTGAGGTGACACTCGCCCGACTTACCTGGGCACATGCACAGCAAATATTTCACCTGAGATTGTGAAGCCCACTGCGTTCTGTACCCGCGAGCTGCCAGGACAGCACCAGGTTTGCAAAGATATTCTCAAGTTCTGCCTAAGGAACAGCTATCTCAGCCTTCTAAAACAAAAAGCCGTTTTGGCAGATACCAACCACGGCGGCTTTTAAGCCCAGATGAACAAGTTCGATCGATGTAAGAGAATAACGAGGTGTCTGCAAATTCACATCCAACCACACACAAAGTCATGTTATTTCAAGGGAACTGAGCTTATGTTTCTACTGCTTTCTATTTCCATTTATTACTCTGTGAACTTGACCAGCGCTGCTCAGTGTCTGCAGCCTTGAGCGCTCACTCCCTCCCAGCAAGCGTCTCCGGAAGGGCTGATGCCTCCGATGTGCGGCTGCTGCGTGAGGACTCGGCCAGGAGCTCGCGCTGCTCCTGCAGCCAGCAAACACCCGGAGTAACAAACTGCATTGACGTGCAAATCATAGGGTATGCATCAATCAAGATATCACTTTTATTAACCGGATTTTCCATTTCTGTCTCACACCGTGAATGTCTGTACAATGAAAAAGCCAAACATTGCTGGAAGCAATAAGATCAGCTGATATTTCTGTACCCTCTTAACACACACACACACACACACACGGATTCTTTCTTGGTGAGAAATTTTTATATTTCTGTTCATTAATTCTGCTTATTTATACTGCTACTCTTAAAATTCTGTGTCAAGATTGTCACATCTTAAATACAGATTAAGTTGCTAGAGGTACATTTTTTTATATATATATTTATATACACACATACAGAAAAATACAAGACTAATTGTTTTCCACAATATTTAATTTATACACTACTGTAACTATATGCAACTTTTAAGGACACGTTAAGGGGTACAAGAAACTCTTTACTTGTTCTAAATAGTTTGGTCCAATATTACCTTAATGTAGTGGTTATTCTCGCCCTTCCTGTTACGTGACAACATAATACAACATACACCACATGCACAATCATTCACCTGTCAACAAAGGGATAAAGGACACCACTCAGACTAACGTTTGTATGCCCAAAGGTTCAACCAACCACACACAACTATAAGGCTATGATACAACTATGCAGCATAAATGGTCAACACTGCTGTTCTAAAGTGAGCACCATATATACAGTTGTATATAAAAACATTGGAAACAAAATACACCTGGGGTTAGTTAAAAGGTGCCATTCCAAGGCTGTACATAATATCAGGAAAGAGTATTTACAATACTTGGAAAAAAAGCTGCAACAAATAAGTTTATTGCCAATGCCCTTTACAAACTTTTCTCCTACTTGGATGTTACGTTCACCGTCCGTGAACCACACATCTCGTTTCTGGCCCTTAGTAAGATCCCTGCTCAAAAATTTTAAGCAAATATGTTCTATGGCTTCACCCACACATCTATTCTTGTAGCTTCTGATTTATAGGTATCATGCTGACTAAACCGCAACTAGAGTTTAAAACTTAAAGAAGTAAAATGCGTATCCTTTGCCTTGTTTAGGAAGTAGGATGTAAAATCCCTGGCTAGGCCAGCCAGTAAGAACATCCCGTGCAATTTAGACTCTCTTAGTAAAGTCTTTTCCTAATCCAGAAGAGCTGTGATGAGCTGTAGAAATTATGACCAAGCGTAACGCCATTCTTTGGTGCTCTGCTCACTGCGGTGGATGTGAAATGCGTTGTATTTGACCATTCTGCAAGTGTTAAAAGATGCTCAACAGTGTAAACTCCTCTCAAGACATCCAACGTCGGCCCAGAGCGTTGCTACATCATACCACCAGTTTTACTAGCATTGCTTAGAAGACCCAGTGCACAGCATGAAAAAATAAAACATTCTTGCCCTTCCCAAAACTAGGAATCTGCAATATATTTTATTCTAGATAATAAAATTCCACAAAGTTAATTCATCTGGTCAAAAGTATCCTTTTGTACAGAAATACTCTAAAGCAAGACCTTGCCGTGGCAACGGGAAACCCCATAGAAAGGCTAAGAGCTGTAAAATAAATACTTCCTATACGCTATTTTAAATTGACTTTATGAAAAAGCGTGATTACTGAGGGAAAATAAGGGTGTACACATGGGGAACAGCAGTATTTTAAGTCTTAAAGAGAGTAATAATGAGAAAAATGTAAATGACAAGAACAATTTCAATTCCAATCCAATTACCTAGAGGTTTTCCAACCCTTATTGCCTTTTGAAATCTCAGGGAGGGGAGCAGAGAAAAGGGGAGGAAGTTTGCAAAGTAAAAACCTAAAATATTAAGTGTTGTGATATACTAATAACAAAAGTAATTCATACAAAGACTTTATTTTCAGTTAGCATGTAAAAACTCAGAAGTAGACTTAGTAATTTACCTTTGTTATATTAAAAAAGAAGATTGTCTGCTTGTAATATTAACATATTTCTATGGGAGAAAGCTGAGTTACAAATCTACTCTCCTGTTGGTTGCTTTTTTTTTTCCCGAAAGAAAACTGCCTCTAGCGAAACAAGATATTTTCAGTTTGATTTTTGAGCCACAACTTTATCCGTATCATAGCTTAAGACAAATAGGTGTGGGGTTAAAATCATATTTCAAGATCACTACTTTTCAGTGCATCTTTGCTTTGTACAAGCCTTGGAACATCTGAAAGCTCCCTGAAGAGTTTTCAGCATCAAAACATTATTGCTTTGGTTCTGTTTCAGACACATAGAAGTATGCCACATATCACATATTTTAGTCATCACAGAAGGTCAGAACAAGAATTAACATTTCACAAGCAAACAAAAGCTTCTGTCTCTAGTTTAAGTGCAGAACGTGAAACTTCTAAGTGCTCCATTTACATTAGGATCCAGATATTTATTTTAAATTAATCCAGATCTTCCATAGTAAAATTATAAATGTAAAAATTACACAATAAAATATTCTGTTTTGTTGAAAAAGAAAAACGTATCGGCTAGCAGCATGCAAAGACCATGCATTGTCATACCATCAAGCAAACACAAAATGAAAGTGTAATAAATAACTGCTCAAAGCCCACTTAAAAATCTTAAGACAACAAAAGGGGGTCCGTGACAAGGTTTTCACAGCTCTGAACAGGAAGAATGATGCTGTCAAGTAGATCGAGCCATTAAAGTTACGTCACTGTCAAATGACATGACAACAACTGGTTTGACTGGAGGTGCACAGCAGCCCCTCCTTTGGGTTCCGCTGAATATTCACAGATATCGTCTTTTCGCAGAGAGGTAGTTGTAGCACATTGTTTTTCAAGTTCCTGTTCTTTATCCGTTCCAATTCATTTGCTGTGTCTGACATTTGGTCAGAAAAAAATTTTAGGTTGGCCAGCGATGAAGCCTGGTTTGAGCTTCCGCCGGAGCTTATACACATTTTCCATGTTGATTTCTCCTGTACTTTTACACTGGAAAAGGACAGATTGTTTTGAGGATCAATAATGTATTTAGTGCTGCTGTGGATCTGTGAGCCTAGGCAAAGGCTCATTAACTTCAGGCTTTCAACCAGTTCCCCTGCACTTCTAGATGATAACTGCATTGAATTTCCAGATCCAGCGCATCTCCGAGTGGAACCTGAAGTGTTGTTGGTGCTGCCGCCGGAGCTACCAGAGGGACTCCCCCCACCTTTGTTGTTGTCACTTGGGCTCGTTTTGTCTACCCCTCCGTTTCCATTACTTGGCTTGCTTTGTCCACCGCCATCTCCTTGGCTGCCAGGTGGCCCTTCGCTGCTATCCCGTCTATGCCAGGAGTAAGTAAACCCACTATCCTTGTCTAGGCGTCTCCTGCTTTCCGAGTCATCATCGCTTGTTTCTGAGCTACTGCAGCTAGAGCCCCGTCCCTGGCTTTTCCTCCTGTGATAGCGTTTATGCACGGTACTAGGTGAAGCGATGTTCATTTTCAACCTGCTGAGCTTTGGGGGTAAGTTCTCATCCATGTCAAACTCGTCATCTGACTCGCCCTCCTCAAAGATTTGATTGAGGACTGGTGCACTCTTTCTAGAAGTAAGACGGTTTGTAACCGACGGCTTACGACGCAGAACAACTTGAGTAGAAAGTGAAATAGGTTTCTTATCTTCTTCATCCTCCTCTTCATCTTCTTCTACTCTGAACAAGCACTTCCGGCCACTTGTAGTGGGTTTTAAGCTCACTGACGGGACTGCTGAAAGTGCCGGTCCAGCTAATTCAGAGATCTCTTCTTTCTTTGCTGAATCGCCGAGGGTCTTGCTTCTGTGGCCGTTGAGAACGTTCTCAGCTGTGCGAGCTGGTGACTGAGGAACGGTTGCATGGGAGAGAGGAGTAGCTGTAAGGTCATCCTCCAGATCTTGGGGGACATCAATCTTCGTTGGCCACGATTGCCTAGAGAAGCAATTAGAACGGATGAAAGAAAAGTTAGGTCATGGCGAGCATTTCAGAAGATATAAGAGAATGTAGGATTTGCATGAGAGAAGCACAAGTACTGCCCTACAAAGGGGCCTCCCGAGTCGAGTGTTTGTAAATAACAGAGGACCCAGTAACTGAGGAAAAGGAAACATTCTCAGAGAATGTGCATTCCTTTAGAAATAACAGGAATTCCTGTTATTTGAAAGGAACATGACGTGCACAAAAGTATAGTTTAGAAATTACATCGGTTACTGTCAAATGAAATCTCAAGATTTCAGAATTAAGTAATAAAAAACTTTTAAATAATTCTGTCTCAAAGAAAACAATCTGGATTGGATACAGAACCATTAGTACCTGGAAGATGATATGAGCTGATTCAAGCACAATTTAAACATGACAGTATTGCAAACTACTTTTAATCTGAGGCTTCTGTTATTTTTCTCCCAATATTCTTGATATAAAAATCAGGTTGGAATTAGCATGGGCAAGACTGAAAAGTCGAGTCAGAAGAAACATTCTCTCATTTTCAGTAAGTCTCATTCAGACCAAACTCTGTTCTACAAAATCCCCTTTAAGCTTAAACACACATAAATTGAGATCACACATTTATTTAACCTTAGCTGAGTGACTGGAATAATACAGCTGCATGAATTCAGGACTCAATCTGCTTAAGAATATGATAGTTGAATAAACTGTAAATCAAGAGTTCAAAATGCATGACTGTACTAGTGTTACCTCAAATCAAAATGAAAGTAACACTTGAGTGTAAAACAGTTTTGCAGTCAGCGGCTGTCTTACCTCTGTCTTATCTGTATCCAAGCTAGTATCTAATGATTTGTATTTTACTTTAAATCCTGAAATATATTGTAATTTTCCCATAGTACACACAGACTATATTAAGAACAAAGGCCATCAAGTCTTTCCTCTCTCTCTCTCAGCATTTTGTAAGTCTAATCCAAAAGACCCAACACCTACAGACCAACACCTTAACACTGGACAATTCTTCAGTTCCTTCACTCAGCACAAATCCCATATTTCTCGTGGAGACCACGAAATTTTTTCTACCCTCTCAAAGTAAGTTATCTTTAAAAATGTTTGCAAATGACTTAACTTTACATCACTAAAATACTCTAGGATTGCATGAAAAGCTGTAGTAGAGACCTCTGTTCACATGTGGATAGCATGTTACAAGACATTCCTAACCATATTTTGGTCTGCCAAATGAGAGGGCTGTGTGACTTAGAACAGTTTGGAAGTAAGGTCTAGGAGGAAAGCATGACAGGAAGCAGAAAGTGTTCCATACCAAGTGTGACCCCAGATATCTGCTTGGACAGCCTGCACACGAAGACGGATCACACCAACATCCTGATCTCTGCTGTGTTAAGAGGTCAAGCTGAAGAAACAAGGAAAGCTTGGGCACCTCTTTGATATTCTCATTCTAAACATATCCTTTTTAAGCACTTAAAGTTAATGGAAGTACCTGCAGTAAGACTGCATTTGCTCAAGGCTCCCTCTGTAATGGCTGGATAGAAAAGGACCCTGAAGCATGAGATGTCTGTCTACACAGGGAACAACTGGTAACTCTCTTTCCAACTGTATGAACTTAGAAGAGTACTTCCTTAAAGCCAGCAGTAAACTCATCCAGCCTGACTGCAGACCTTGCTTTGAAGTGCTAACTTCAGTTTTGCTTAACAAAGCAGTGACACAAAACCCCACCAGGATCCTCTAACAGTGGGGCCTGGCTGCCAGCACACCCGTGTCAGCCTGTGTAGGAAGAGCCGCACAGGCTCCTTCCCGTCTTGTTGGGCACCAACTCCTTGTTTGCCTCCCCCTGGTTTTTCTCCCGTGAGCAGCTCTGCCTGGAGGGAGGCCACTCAACCAGCAGCATGGACCCAAGCTGTCCAGACAAGAAGTGGAGCCTCGTCTGTGGTCCTCCTTGGTTTGACACTGGCATTCTCCTGCCTCAGGCCCCAGCTGACTCCAGAAACGCTGGGAACCACTGACCTAATTTTCTGATGACTTGTGCTATGCTGGGTATTTTAAACACAAACAACTGTCCGGAATTAGCAAATAGGACTTAAATAAATTACAAACATAACTACAAAACCCACAGAAAATGAAGATCTAAATCTTCCAAGAATTCACCAGGCTTTAAGAACAGACTGGTTTGTCAGCAAAAAAAGGAAGAGCTCTGTGGCTGTCACAATAAAGGGTAAATATAGTATCTAACAGTGCTGTAGTTTCCAGGCAATAAACCTCCTCACTACAGTATGTTTATCTCTCGTAGCAGCCCATGTTTGCCTTCCTTCCCCTCCCCTCCTCCCTTTATTCCCAGTAGGCCTGAGAGGAGAGTGGGACAGAAGGGAAGCTCTAGGTTGCAAGTAAGTTAATTTGGTCTTTAAATCTTTTGAAGTCTCAAAATCAAAGTACTCCACTACTTTGCTTTCTTTTCCATGAGGTCATTCTATATAAACACTTTAAGTTTAGAAGCATCATGAAGGCAAGGAATAGCTTGGACCATTAAGGGCAAGAGTTCCTGAGTTTATGCAGATGTCTTTGTCATCAAAAGAAAATTCACACTCATAAGGCAGGCTTCAACTACTCCATTCAACTTTAAAAACTCGATTTAGATTCAATGAACGTTTGTTCCAGTTCCTCATGTAACTGCAGTAGCTCCTCCATTGATGCAGAGAACAAACCAAAACAATTCTAAAGCAGAATGCGAAGTTTTAGAATTGTCATTGGAAGGTAGGCTCTAAGGTTTCACAGAAGTAATTTGTTTTATAACTAATACTTAGTATTAGACACATTTAATGCTCTGCTTGGAATTCTTTTTTTAAACAAATTGACATAAAATAAGAGGAGAGAACTGCAG
This sequence comes from Cuculus canorus, assembly GCF_017976375.1. NCBI lineage: Eukaryota > Metazoa > Chordata > Aves > Cuculiformes > Cuculidae > Cuculus > Cuculus canorus. The sequence continues at coordinate 118,680,554 of NC_071402.1, forward strand.
AGTGAGTGTTACACTGTTCCCCTGGAAGAGAAGGAAGCTCTGTAACACCAAGCTCCCAAGCATTTAGGTTCTGTAAGCAACCCTCAGCTGCCTGCAACAATAACTACATAACCACACAGCAGAAGATAAAATTTCCTGCACAAGTGAACATTGGGTGAATGACTTCTTAAGTGCAGCAACAAAATTTCGATCTACTCTAGCACATACCAGAGGGTGCAGTCTCATCTAGAGACAACAAGGCTGTTGAGAACCACTAGCAAAGTCCAAGAGAAACGACTCATTATTCAGGTAGATGGAATGGTATTCAGAAGGGACTCCTCTAAAGCTTCCAAAATATCAGCCTAAATCCAATGTAACAATCAATGGAGATGATGTATCTTTACTGTGTTTTCCAAAGTGCATCCCCTTAAATTACAATGTGTCCATTTTCTTCTAGATTGAACTTGAGGTAGTAGATAGTAGTATCTGACTTTTATAAATTAGGCCAAGGAAAACATGGGTATGCACCAGAAGGACACCATAGCATTTATGTCCGCATTATCATTCCTATTAAATGATTCCACATGTGACCTTGCAAGAAAGTTGCACACAGAAACCTTTGGAATGAACAAGCACTTTTGTCTTTTTCTCTAAATCCTACAGACAGATTAATGCCAGTGGAGGTGGGCAGCAGCTCTAAACATCAGCACAAGCACTTAATTAATATTCTGCTCTCATTAGAGATTAGCTACTAGCAATGTTATTGTTGCTAGTAATAGTTACCAATACTACTACACCAAAACATAAAGGGAAGTTCTGAAGAGACTGGAGGCTAAAGAACAAAAATTAACGTAAATGCCTAAGCACAGCCTCCATCTTCACTGGAAAGACTGTCAAGATGGGCCAATAAAGGTTCTGCTCAATACCAGGAGATCCCTAGTCATAGTCTAATACTTAACTCAGGAAACTAAAACCAAAATGTTTAAGAAAAATAAGCATTCAAACTGTATGTCCTCCAATATCATCGTGCAGGTAGAAACTATACCATTTGCCTTGTGTTTGTTTCGATTGTTTTTTTAAAGCACGTGCTGCTGTAACTGAAAATATGGGATGCTTTGATAACTGGCTGCAGAGCCAATGGGCTGATTCAACATACCAGTTGAATGGCCAGATGCCAGAGCCCCACTTCCCCCTTTAGTTTTATGGTGTCACAAGCTGAAGCTTTGAAAAATTTCCAGGAACCTTACCGTAAAGGTTTTTAAATCATCATTTTCTCAAAGTAAAAGAAAAAAAAATTAAAATCTTTTGCAATATCTTTAAAGGGGTGATTAAAGCAATTAATTCAATCGTTCTCCTTAGACAACAGGCATATCAACTGATACAATTTAGAGGATGCTCAGCCTATTAAAATCAAAGGTAGCAACTAAACCATAGATCAAGTTCAGAGTGATTTCTCATTTATTCCCCATCAACATGTTTATGGATTATGCAACTGATTTCTTTTCAGTGATACTACATACACAATTTGTATGAGGAACTGAAGGTCAGTGAACATGCCTCTTCCTCGCAGGTGTGAAAACTTACTGCTTCACATACAGACTTCAAACTGATTGGACATTTCCTCAAAATGGTAGCAATTGAAAATACTATTGGTAACTGATCTCTGAACAGCTTCTGAAGCATCCACAGCACTTTAAAGAAATTTAAGATTTGCAATGAATAATTATTTTACTGTTTTAAAAAAAAAGAAGTACTAAAGCAATTCAATAATATTCTCATTAAGCCAGGTTAAAAATTTAAATTCCTAAAGTCTCACCTGAACTGAGCTTTGATGTTGCTAGGGCTTGCAGATCTGGTCTGAATTTCTTTCTCTTGTTTTTCTCGCAGAATCCTTTCAGCTAATAAGAAGTAAGTAGCAGTGATGTGATTGTATTTGTTAGTTTCCAATGCCCTGAGGAAAGTACAAAACATGAAATAAACAATACGTCAATGTTTCTTAAAAACCTGGACACGCAACTCGCACAACTTGCTGTATTTCTCATAGCAGGAAACGCGCCTGCACACGGAACCGTGTATTTTTGATGTTTTGACAAACACGGTTTTATTAAAAATAGCCAACAAGCCTAGCAGTTTCAACTATAGCTGGATGAGGGCATCCTCAGGATATTATCCAACAAAATTAAGGAATTCTTCTTTTATTGAGCATTCTTTAGAAACTAAAATTGTATTTCATTAATATTATGCACTAATGATGGGCTTTCTCACCAGCACATACAATCACAAAGTACTAATATTTATTTATGCAACAACTGGAGGAAAAACCTTCATTATTTTATTCACATTAAATTTAGAGCAAAATTAAGTTCATAAGCCAGTAAGCATCATCCAGACATTCTAACAGAAAAGACGCTGCTGTTGTGCAGCTAAAAGCCTAAGAAGTGAAACTGCTGCTTCCTCCTGCCCTGCCACTGGTAAGGCAGTAAGTTTTTTCCAGCTTAAACACAAACAAATAGAAAAAACAATTTTAAGTCTTCCTTCAGTTTGGGAAATATTTTATTTATTTGGGGTGTTTAATCTATTAGATGAAACTATGTAAGCTTCTAGCAAGCTTACTCAGTGGTAATGACTATTTTGAATCGTATAGATAAAAAGAATAACATTTTAAATTAACAGTGATTCAGGTTGCCGGCAATGTATACTGGAAATGCTTACTATTCAGGCATACTGGAAAAATGCTAGAAGTTATCACCTCCAAACTTGCATGAGATATGAAACACTAGTAAAATCATGGATTTCAAACCAGTTATTCAAGATGGCAAACTACTGCAGGAATCAAACCCTGTTCAAACACATTTCCTTGAAGTTTTTCTTCAGGCTGGGTCTACTTATGGATTTCTCATCCCAGAACATCCCACCACAGAGCAAGATTCTAATATATTGTTTGTTAACTGCATGGCGTGTTATTTAAACACTGAAGTGCCCAGGTTCCCACTGCACTTTTTAATCAAAAATGACAGATAAACAAAATAAACTGCAAACAGAAAATGGACAACTTACTCCACTATTGTATCTCGGTCTGCTATGTCACCAAGAACCATGCGTTGTATTATACTGTTGTGTTCCTCCTCAGACAGATTTTTATATGACACAAGAGGAATATTGTACTTTGTTGCAGGAGACGGGTCAACTCCTTGGAGCCATGCATGGTTTTCAATCTCTTCCAATGATGCCCTTCGCTTGGGGTCTCTCTGCAACATCCGTGTAATCAGACTGTGAATGAAAAATAAATCTAAACAAAATGCACTCACATGTTTAAAAAGCAGCCATTGTAAGAGCAACATCAGGAAGAAATTTACTGCTGTCCGTCCACATAGATCTTTGGAAGACTTTAGGTAAACAATGTGATGGGAAATTATTTATTCTCAAAGACATTCCAAATACTGCTGAACTGAGACAACTTACTTATTAAAAATAATAAATATCATAAACACTGGCATTTTCATTTACTGTGCTTAGATTCTTAAACCGATTTTTCTGGTATATTTGTTTTTAATACATCTTATAGGGCAATTGTCACAGATAGCCCACAGGCTGGCCTGCAAAGTAACAGAAATATAATTTTCTATTATTGCTGCTGTCAACAAGAATATGGAATGGCAAGATAAGAAGAATAATTTTATTCTGAAATAGCTATCAGACATTTGATTCTTCAGTATCCCTGAAAGAACAGTGATCTGTTCTATCCATAGAGAACAAAAACCCTAAAACAAGACGCTATCTGGGATGATGTGAGATCTTATGTGGAATACTGTCTCCAATTCAGAATCCTCAACATAAGAAGGATATGGAGCTGTTGGAATGGGTCCAGAGGAGGGCTGCAAGGATGATCAGAGGGCTGGAGCACCTCCCATACGAGGACAGGCAAGAGAGTTTGGCTTGTTCAGCCTGAAGAAGACTCTGAGGAGACCTTATAGTGACCTTCCAGTACCTGAAGGGGCTACAGGAAAGCTGGGGAGGCTTTTTTTTAACAAAGGCTTGTAGTGACTGGAGGAGGGGCAGTGGGTATAAACTGGAGAGGGGCAGATTTAGACTAAACATAAGGAGGAATTTCTTCATGATGAGGGTGGTGAGGCACTGGAAGAAGCTGCCCAGGGAAGCTGTGGCTGCCCCATCCCTGGAGGTGTTCAAGGCCAGGTTGGATGGGGCCATGGGCAGCCTGGTCTAGTGGGAGGTGTCCCTGCCCATGGCAGGGGGATTGGAACTGGATGATCTTCAAGGTCCCTTCCAGCCCAAACTATTCTATGATAAAGTGACAAACCTACTAATGGATAGATGAGGAGTATTTACAAGTGCAGGAAAGGAAGTGCATTAATTCCAGAAATAAATAGAGAAAGACGACATGATTCGCACCAGCATATGCTTGTTCACTTACTATATGTGAAGAATTCTTGGGGGAGGTGTTTTAGGCTTTACAGAACAATGAGAACATGGATGTACATTTTTGGTGCCAAAGGTTCAATGAAACTTTATTGCTCCAACATGTGGAATGAAACTTCTGCGGTTCTCACATAACGCTTTTTATTGCACTAACTACACTTCACCATGCAAATTCAAACTGTAAGGTCACACAAATCATGAAGGTAATCACAAATATTTTTTAATTTTTTTTTTTTTAGTGTGAAATGATGTATGGAATTAAAGATGGAGGTTAATTCAGACCTCTTAAAACTCTACTGTAAAAAAAGTATGTCACATATATACTTAGCAGCTGTGGTCTCTGACTTTACCAAAAGGAAAGGCGGGGTGAGACACGGAAGCCTTGATTTTCTTTGCTTCTGTTAAATAATATGACAGAAAGGGAAAAAACTAAATACTTCATCTGACTTTTTTTAAACTCTACTTGTAGTAAAACCACACAAATGCATCGCATGTGTCTCTTGCTTTAAGCTTGCTTTTGCGTCCCAAGCTACAAAGAATGCTTTCACCTCAAGCAGAGTCTTTTCCCTAAGAAAACCTAACCTATAGAGGACATGCGTAACTGATTGTACATTGTTGATGCATTGTGTAGAGAAAACAGATCTACTCGGGCCTTTAAGCATATTACTGTTAGCCAATATATTAAGCAAAAGGCTGCAAAAAATATGTTTCCTGGCCTCAACACAGCATGCTGCATCTCAAGAGCTTTAGTTGATTGAATTCACTGATAAGAGCAGTCTTTTAAACCTCTTCCTGCATCATATTTTAAACCTCTTCCTGTGTGTAAAGCTCTTCAAGCTGCTGAAAGCACCAACAGCAGCTTTTCCATGTTAGTGTAAATGCTAGAAACTAATGAAAAGACAAGAAAACCAGCTATGACACTGTGTTATGCATTAGATTCCTGGACCACACAGATGGTAAGTGAAGAGAGGAATGGTCATTATGACCGCAGCTGTAATAAATGTCATTCTGTGTAAAAAACCAGAACCCTAGATGCTGTTATAGTTTTCTGACTGGACCAAATCCATTTTTTAAGCATTTATAAAGGCATCTGGACTTTCATATGGAAAATTAAAAGACACTCTATTGTAGAGTCAAGAATACAGCGAAACATTGTAAAATACTCTAAGTGATGCAACTAGGATGTATATTAAAAGGACTAAAGAGGTCATTAACTGGCAGGAAATATCAGAACATATTAAAAAAAATAAAAAAGCTGCAGTGAACACTGCAGGAAAACAACACATCAAAATGAGTCATGATTTCCAAGTGGCATATGGTATTTGTAGACAGAATATTCTTCTGCCTTGATTGCCCAGAATGTTGATTTGGAGTTGCAGTTTCAGTAAGAGATGAGCAAAACTTGCTATGATACCTGTGGGTTTTGAGAACTTCTGTTTTGAACAGAGATCCGTAAGAATCTTTACCATTTAACCCCTGCCAGAAAACACTCTCAGCAACACCTTGTAATTTGTCTAGCAAGAGCAGCGGCCAAAGCCAGATAGTGGTGAGCAGTCTATTCAATCATTTATAAAATGCATGGCAAACGAGACACATAAAAGAAAGATACATTTTGTAAAATCAAAATTAAACTTCAGACATGCATGGGGAACAACCTATTGGCAAAAAATATCATTAACTTCTAGTAAGAGACAAAAAGGATAAAAAAATGCAATACTGGTGCCTAAGAAACTACTTAATCGATGTGAAGAAATACTAACAACTAAGCAAAAGCAGTAGGCGTAATATCTTATTAACAGGCAAGGAATATTCCTCATGCTGATAATTTGGTGCAGGGAACTCCCAATGGTAATGAGAATCCATTTAATGAATGCTTCCAAGCTCTTTAGTACTCTACTTACTCTTTACATTCTTTGGACACATGAGATGGCACTGTGTATTTGCAGTCCATTATCATAGTCAGAGTTTCACTGTCATTTGCTTCTTGAAATGGTGGTTGTCCACAAACCAACATGAAGAGGATGACCCCCAAACTCCATATATCTGTAAATATATAGTACATATTTTAAAATAACTGTGAGAAAGAAGACAATTACCAGCAAAACAGTGAAGTATTCTTGAGATGCATACTGGGGTTATTACTGCATACTCAATTATCTGCATTACTTATGTAATTTGCAATTCCACTGAAGTACAAAACACAGTAGTTCCACTGTTTCCATAGTTTTAGAGGAAAAAAGTATCATATTTCATGACTTCATGCATACATAACAGTTTGAGATGCATAACATCTTTGATAGCAAAATGTTAGATACAGCTGAAGATAATCTGGTCACTCAGAAGATAAGAATTCATTAGCCTTTTTTCCGCAGGTAGGCATAGATTATTGAAGAGATTTGTATTCAAAGCACATTCCTTTTTGATGGACTAACATAAACCATTCTCAGCGTTGTTTTCACATTACTCTATGAAGTAAGACATTACAATGAACGTCACTTATTTCAATGAGACTGAGGTAGATATCTTTGTACTTCAGTAGTGTTGCTTTAAAAAAAATCTTTGCTACTTCTAATAGTAAATAATAAATTAAATCATTTAGGCACAGCTACCTTCTTACACCAATCATAATACAGACTGTGGAGTGTTTTGTTTTTTCTTTTAAATACCCATCCAACATAATTAATAGTGATCTCTACTACATTCTGGGAGACTTCTTGTTTCCTTCTAATTCCTGCTTGTGCAAAATAAAAAACGTCTAACAACTGTCTTGTTCCCCAATGAAATGATGTACCAAAAGATGAAAAAGAAGCACTGCTGGGCATGAAGTCCTTTAGTTGATCTCTACCTACTGTAAAAGCTAATATTTAGTTCAAATCTTTACTAAGAGTTTGCCTAGTCTACCTTTCCCAAGTCTCACTGTAGTCAATATAGAAAGCTTAAACATTAAGAAATATATCCTTACTGAACAAAAATAAATAAATATGTCCAACATAATCCTTAGAGAAAAGGTCATGCTCTTAAAATGCAGCTACAACATCAAGTTATAACAATGCCAAGGGCAATTTTGGGTCTTACACCCTAGAATTTCACAGATTTGTACCCAGTAAAACCAAACTCCAGAGGAGGGCTATGAAGATGATCAGAGGGCTGGAGCACCTCTCATATGAGGACAGGCTGAGAAAGTTGGGCTTGTTCAGCCTGGAGAAGAGAAGGCTCTGGGAATACCTTGGAGCAGCCTTCCAGTACCTAGAGGGGGGCCTAGAGGAAAGCTGGGGAGGGACTTTTTATCAGGGAGTGCAGGGATAGGACAAGGGGTAATGGTTTTAAGCTGAAAGAGGGGAGATTTAGATGAGATATTAGGAAAAGATTTGTTACCGTGAGGGTGGTGAGGCACAGGAACAGGTTGCCAAGAGAAGTTGTGGATGCTCCATCCCCGGAGGTGTTTAAGGCCAGGCTGGATGGGGCTTTGAGCAACCTGATCTAGTGGAAGGTGTTCCTGCTTATGACAGGGGAGTTGGAACTGGATGATCTTTAAGGTGCCTTCCAACCCAAACCATTCAATGATTCTAAAATAAACAGGCAGAAGCCTCTTGAGGAAAGAGGGGAGAGGAGCCAGCAGTACTCTAGAGAGCAGAGCACCAGCTCTGTCCTGGAAGGGCTTGTAAGGGCCTACACTAAGTTCCCTACCCAACTGCATCTTGCTCTCTATGGCCTTCTTTAATTCACATGCATTTAACACTGAGAGATGGCTACAATTTTATTTAAGAATGTAAATCACACACATTCATCTTTACAACAATTACTCATTTTGCTAGTTACAATCCATTCTTCATATGCTTTAGCTGACAGCGGAAGAGACACACTACATGGTAATTTTCTTTAGAGCTCTAATTTGTAGTAAGTGTATGCTATTAACTCAGACAATTATCTGATATCTGTTATGCTTATAGGGTCTCAATCCCATAGGTACTGAGCATTTCCAGGCCAGTACACCATATATATACCTGAAAATCCAATATGACTATTCACATGTTTAGGATTCATGACGTGCTTTATTAACTGTCCTGGGCTGCATCAAAAGAAGCGTGGCCAGCAGGTCTAGGGAAGTGATTCTGCCCCTCTATTCCTCTCTTGTGAGACCTCATCTGGAATATTGTCTCCAGTTCTGGAATCCTCAACGTAAGAAGCACATGGAGCTGTTGGAACGGGTCCAGAGAAGGACCACAAAGATGATCGGAGGGCTGGAGCACCTTCCCTATGAGGAAAGGCTGAGAGAGTTGGGCCTGTTCAGCCTGGAGAGGAGAAGGCTCTGAGGAGATCTTATAGCGACCTTCCAGTATCTGAAGGGGTCCTACAGGAAAGCTGGAGAGGGGCTATTCATAAAGGCTTGTGGTGATAGGATGAGGGGGAACGGGTACAAACTGGAGAGGGGCAGATTTAGACTGGACGTTAGGAAGAACTTCTTCACCATGAGAGCGGTGAGATACTGGAACAGGTTGCCCAGGGAAGTTGTGGATGCCCCATCCCTGGAGGTGTTCAAGGCCAGGTTGGATGGGGCCTTGGGCAGCCTGATTTAGTGGGATGACCCTGCCCATGGCAGGGGGCTGGAACAAGATGATCTTTAAGGTCCCTTCCAACCCTAACTGTTCTACGATTATACTTTGACAGCCCGATGCCAGAAAGCTGAATGTTCTGGAGTATGGGATTTTAAAAAGCCTATCTATTTTGCAATACAATGTATCCTAGTGTTCTGTTCCAGGCCATCCTTACACTAAAACAATGCTTCATGTCTCCTTTCAGCATGAAGTATTTTACAGGAGTCCACACAAGACTTCATAATTACAGACAAATTACATTTGCTATAATGAAGTGATATACATTGGCTAAATTTGAGCCAAGATAAAAGTACTGGGGAGGGGAGCAATACAATTAAACCAAAAGTTAAAAGTAAGCACATAAAAAGCTCAAACAGAAAAGAAACCACAATATTCTAAGAAATCAAGCTTAAACCAATAAGACAGTCCTAAGAAAAGGATAGTAATCACAGTAAGACAACAATTAAAGCTGTGTGAAATCATCATATATAGAAAATTCTAGCAGGCCTTAAAGTTTCATCTGCACTGAGTAGATACTAAACATCTATAAGTACTTTCAGTTTTCAGTTTTCTGTTTTACACTCGTGGCTTCTTTTCTAGGATATACGTACACTTCTGTGTTTTTCAGTTTGGGAGAATTTGAATGACAGATACTGGTTAAGTTTTCCGAAAGTTATTTAAATAAATATGTATGTACATTTACTTTATTAAAAGAATTTAAAAACCCCACAACTTTTCAGAAGCAGAATCCAGTTGATCCTCTAAATGAAAAAAAACCCTATCGTTTGCTATAACACAGTGTCCCATTAGGTATCAACCTATATGTTTTGACAAATAAAACAGCAATTACCGATTAGCCAGCATTTAACAAAGATTTTTGTGTATTTTTTTTCAATAGTTACTACATTTTGCACTCCATATCCACAAATCTTTCCAGATAAGAGGAGCTGCAGATGGTGAAGTGAAACAACCTTTTTCTTTTCTTTTTTAATGCTACTACATGAAAAATAGAACACAAACTCTTGTTAATAGAGAAATATCAATCACACCCTGAACTGCTACTTTACTTCCTTGTGTCATGCATTTTGTATGACTAAAAGGGCATCGTAGATACAGAAAAAAGTTTTGTTGGAAACTAAAAAAGGTGATAAGACCTTTTGACCTTGTTATTTTACCTAAATATTTTCACACTGTCAGTGAAGAGCACTAGGGTAGCAACAGCTACACTTTATCTCATTCTTACACAATGCTGGCAAAGTTTACTATGCATTTTTCTGACAAATGTGTATTTTGTTAGCCTGACAGCATAGCAGACACGTATTCTGATGTGGCCAAGTGGACAGAAACAATTATGTGACTTTCAATTCCCACCGTATTTTTTGTAGCTGTGACTGAAGAACAGCTTCATTGCATCCTCGGTCACAGCTACTAAAATGACTCAGCTCAGAGCGTCAAGGACACAAATGAGTAGCCTAAGCGGACTTAAAAGTTTACTAATAACTAGGAAGCAATAAAACAATGTGCCTAAGTCAGTTGAATCTACATGTGAAGACCTGGAAACAGAAAAATCATTGGAAGACTTAATGCAATCTTACTATGTCACAAGACTGATGTCATCTTGGGGTCATCTTTGAAAGTCCCTCCTGGTATCATACTATAGCAAGCCCCTCATCATTTCTGGAAGCAGAGCCAAGCATAGGGATGTCTATAGGTGTATTAGGAGGACACACTAAAGAGTTCTGCCCTGCCCCTTCACATGCAGCCTCATAAACCAAGAGGTTTCTCCCTTGTCCATTTTTTGTGCCACAGTTTAGCTAGATCCCATCACTTGATTGCAACTCCACCATGAACTAAAACAAACCAGCCTAGTGAACTGTGCAACATGTTTAAGAAGGCTCTCCTTCAGATCAGTCGCAAGTTGCCACTTTGGCAAAGGTAAAGGCACAAAGGAAAATTAAGTGTTGCTATAGTCAGTCACATCCAAGAAAAAAATCACAATTTTTTGTGCCTCCAAAGAAGTAACAAATGTTACTTAATGAATCTTCCAGCAACTTTTGTCCTACATAGAAGCGACTGCAGATTAGCCCACAGACCTTGGGTCACAGATGCTTGCAGAAGCTTTTGATGATCTTTGGATGGAAAAGTAGTGTGATGGCCAAGTTCACTCCCATGTTTTGCCATTCAGCGTTTCAGGCAACAATCTATGGGTGTTTGTCTTACAAAAGATGAACACTTAATGAATCACCACCATCGTGAATCACAGTTAAGAGGCGTGATGCCAGCAGATTGACCGAGATGACCCTTCACCTCTGCACGGCACCAGTGAGGCTACACCTGACGTACTGTGTCCAGTTCTGGGGTCCTCAATACAAGAGAAAATTGCACATACTGGAGAGTCCTGTCTCAACAGCGACAGAGTCCAATGAAGGGTCATGAAGATGATGAAGGGATTGGAGCATCTCTCCTGTAAGGAAAGGCTAGAAAGCTGGGTTGTTCAGTCTAGAAAAGTGAAGGTTCAGATGGGGACTTTTACCAATGTGTACAAATAGCTACAGGGAGAGCACAAAGACGGAGCCAGGCTCTTTCCAGTGGTGCCCGATGACAGGACTAGAGGCAATGGACACAAACTGAAACATAGGAGGTTCTGTTTGAACCTCAGGAAACATTTGTTCACTGCAAGGGGGACTGAGCCCTGGCTCAGGTTGTCCAGGGAGGCTGTGGAGTCTCCATCCTTAAAGATATTCAAAAGCTGTCTGGACACAGTCCCAGACAATCAACTCTAGGTGTTCCTGCTCGAGCAGGGGAATTACACCAGATGATCTTCGGAGATACCTCACTGGAGTGTGAAGGACCATCTATACTTCCTTTTGCCTGCCAGAAGGAGCGCATTGTAGGTGTTTATTTGCAAAAATGAAAGCATGACATAGCACAGTAAGAGCTAAAATAATGTTGATAGTGTGTGAGCACACAGAACTTGAATGCTCCATTTAAACCAGCACAGGGTTGTCTCAATAAAATGCAATTGTTTTTCACTCTTCACACCAAACACAATGTAAAGGACAGTAAGCATGAAGGAAATGATTAAAAAAAAAAAAAGCTGACAGGAAGCATTAAACAAATTTTCAAAGTAACTTCATTTGAAATATACAAACTCTGCAAGAATCATGAAGGCTGAGGGGAGACGTTATCACTGTCCAAAACTACCTGAAAGGAGGTTGTAGCAAGGTGGGTGTTGGCCTCTTCTCCCAAGTAACAAGTGATAAGATGAGAGGAAATGGCCTCAAGTTGTGCCGGGGAAGTTTAAGATGGATATTAGGAAATGCTACTTCACTGAAAGGGTTGTCGAGCATTGAAACAGGCTGTTCCAGGGAACTGGTTGAGTCACCATCCCTGGAGATGTGGTGCTTAGGGACATGGTTTAGTGGTAGACTTGGCAGGGTTAGGTTAAGGGTTGGACTCAGTCCTAAAGGTCTTTTCAAACCTAAATGATTCTATTATTATTCTTTCCTATTAATAAAGGGAAAACTCATCTGTCCTCTAGATCTCAAGGATTCTAAGGAAGATGGAGATGGTTTGCACTCAGCTGAACAAGTGCTTTGACCGGCACTTGGTCATAACACGCTGCCCATCCTTGTGCTGCACTCTGCTATTGGCAGTTTCTGCTCCCATACTAAGTGTAGCAAAGGGGGAGTAACTGCTCCTACTGGGGGAGACCACTTCACTAGCAGAGCAGACAATGGCATCCTTGATCTTTCATTTCTAAATCCAAAGTGTTCTTATCCTATTACAAAAAAAGAGTTTCACTCAAACTGAGTGAAAGCTTCAGTCAAGGTCTAGTGATCCAATTTGGTGAAAAGCACCAACTTTGGCAAAATAGTTGTGTAAGCAGGTTAGAAAGATGTTGGAGCAGCAACAAAATAAGAGCCTGACATCTCATCAAAGCAAGGCTTCTAGAAAAGAAGTAGCATCTCTTTTTAGACCAGGTAATAACTAGGGAAAGGGGGAAGAAAAATAAACCAAATTTTAAAGGAATAGAGTTTTTCTTTAGATCTCCACACACTTACAAAAACATACTTTTAAAGTGAAGGCATACTTTATAGTATGTACTTAATTTGATATACCTTATGTCAACTCAGTGGATAAATCCTAGCTAAGACAGCTTCCTGCTTTCACACATTATTAGAAGCTATAGATAGAAATTTAGAAGCAAAGACGACAACACCTGTTTACAGTTTTATTCCTTCACTGAATGACTCTGGCTCACCAAGGTGTTGCACAAGCACCAAAGTGAAAAATACAGAAAGGTGGGTGCAGAACTCTATAGCAGGACTTGAATGCAGAGCAAGACTGGGTTTTTTGAGACACATTAAATGGGCTGTGTCATTTAAAAATAAATAAAAATCTCACCTTCAGTTCAATGCAAACATGGTTTGGCATAGAGTATACACAGTAAAGAATTCTGCAGAGATGTGTCTCTGCTCCACCTTCACACCCCCGTGTGAAGATTTGTTACACAGAAAGATAATATATTAGCTACAGTGCTATGCTAATGCTTAGAAAATAATAATCAAGTTTTAGACAAAACCATCAGATGTAATATATTTACTGCTGGAGAGTTTAACCAGATAAAGGAGCAGCTTTTGTAAGCAAAACTCCTTAGCTTGGGCCAATGAGTTGGCATACATTTGCAGCTATACTCCCTTATGACAGGTCAGAAATCAGGTGCCAGTGCCAGTTCTAAATTTAAGACTTCTAAGTGAAGAAATGCAGGGAAAAGAAGGGTTACAGAGACCTATTTTTAAAAGAGCAGATTTAAACAAGAATTTATTTTTCACAATTTCAAGTTTTTTACTACTTTTAGTAATTAGCAGCTGAAATCTTTACGGCAATTGCTTAATTCTCCCTCCCACCCCCCCAAGGGTTATCTAGCTTGCTTTCTGCAGAAAATTGATGGAAAAGCAGACTTCAGACCTGACATGCTGCATGCATTTAGCATGTTTATAATCTGTACAATTTCAAATACATACACTGAAGGAAGGCACACTCATACACTGCACTAGGCAAAATCAAAGTCTCTTTCAAAATCACAGTGAAGATTTCAAGATGCAATTTAGCCTTTAAATTGGGTACTAATAACTTGAAACTGCCATTTCTTTAATAATAAAATAAGAGAGAATAGGACTTTTAAAAGCGCTAGCTAGCAAGCTGCAGTAGAGACTACTTTATTGTTTTTAAAGCCATTAAATAATGCTGATGAGGAAAGGGCTGCTCAAGCAGGATTCCCAGAACCATGACAACCAGGGCTGTGTATACGCAACTTCCTTACATAACATGAAGTCACTGCCATAGAAACCAAACTACGTCATTAGCTGTTTATGCTATGCCTGTCTTAAACACAGGGCAGTCAAACATCTGTTATGTTCCAGTTTGTACACTGCACAAAGCACATCCATATTCATCTGCTTAACCCCTGAGCTAGGCTTCACCATTTCACGAGCTGTTTATTGCTTTCCAAAGTTCCAGATTTACTCCTAAAAGGAGCACTACAGATTTCAGAAAGTAACAATTCATGTGACACAGGAGATCCTTATAGCATAAGATTTGCTTAAATTTCTAACGTTCCTCAGAAGTCAGACACTTGTCCCACTTTATATATGCTATGCGAACTTGTGATTTTAAGCAGCTGAAAATCCATACTCCTTTTGGAACAGAAACATTCGCATTTAACTACATGAAGCAAATTGAGTCTGTTTAATGAAGTTCTTTATTTCAGACCTTTATGGGAAAAGGATTCCTTTTCTCCTCCTAACTTAGATGTAGAAGTGCTTAATGGTTTACATAGTGTATATGGCTCAGTTGATAAGACAGCTCTTTCTACAGAAAGTCTTTCTTCAGAAGTGATTTGTAATATTAAGTAAATTTAGTCAGGTTTTACATATTTCTCATTGGAATGTTTACTATAACAGCTGAATACAATAGCCACCTTCCACTAGGAGTCACTTCACAAGCAAAGAAAAATATAAATCAACTTTTGTGGAGATGACAGAAATGTTTACATGTATATTTTGCCACTGTAGATGTATCAACAGACTGGATAAATGAAGGATGGAAACAAAGCCTGATTTCCAGCATCACAGGCAATTGCTCCAACCACTATCTTAAGACATTAAAGAGAATGTCATCACCACTGCTGCTACAACCTCTTCAGAAAGTGCTGAAGATAAGCCTTGAGAAAGAGACTCAACACATCAGCACTACAATATCAAGTTCTCCTATGTAGATCTAAATATGAAAATCTCATCATCAGCACCTCTGCACTCTGGGCATGTTCAGGGCTAGGCAGCAACTGTATCTAAAGACTGCTGTTTTGAACTCAGACAAAAAAAACATCATGGGCTACTTTATTTGGATTAGAATTTAGTGGTGGAACCCTCATTGAGCTCAGGAGTAGGTACAGCCTGATTACTCACAAGGATAACGGTGGTAAACATGTTTGTTACAAGTTGAAATTTAAGGTCTTGTTCACAGCATAGGCTAATTTATAGCACAGCTTCACACAAGTGTCTGAAGAACCAAAATACGGTTTAAGAGTAAAAATTTATGACAAGTCAAACATTGTAGAAAACGAGACGTCGATTAAAAACAGTGATGAAAAATTACACACTACAGTATAAAAAAGGATAAAAGCTGGTATCATACTACTGAATTGTTTAAATGGTGCCTGTTATATTGTTGAAATAATTGTGCTTCAAAAGGAGAACAAGCAAAGGATTTCCACCCCATACAAATTAAAAAGGTTAAAAAAACTGTATCCCCTGTATCAAAAGTCAGTAGCAAGATAGTATAGAATAATTTCAGCCTTTCTATGCATGGCAGGTATTTTCACACTACCATTTGCACAGACTACTAGAAAATGTGGAAGATGCTCAAACTGGAACAGTTGTGAAGTTTAATGAGCATGGGTAAAGAACAAAGATTACTTGATTTTTATCCAATTGAACTGTTCTTGCATTCTGTAACTTCTCATGAAGAAGGCTTTCAATAAACCTCTGCACTGACCTCTCTAGTTATCAGAGATGCCACCATCTGTTAATTCAGCTATCTTTTTGCATTTTGCAAAATTAACTTTTTCCCCCCCTTTGCAGAAGGCTACGGAAAAGATCATCTGCAATTGATGCTAACATTTTCAAAATTAACAGGCAGAACTGGGTTTTCTCCTTGTTTTAAAGCACCACAAATCCAATTAAAATTACTATTAGAACACAGAGCAGACGAGAATTAGGAAAAATCTTTTCTTTCCCCTATCCCTCCAAAAAAGAGCATAAATAGCAAATGGCATTTAGCAAATTATTTTCATAATTAGCTTATCTGTCTGATGAAACAGTCTGTTCTATATATCTTCTTTTATTTGACTAAGACATGACCATCAGTAACTAGTCTTGTCTTTGGAAGCAATTCTTATTTTCATTCAATCTGGCAACTAGTACTTATTTTTCCCTGAGTACAATAGCATGGGTTTTGCTGGTTGCATACAACTATTAAAATACAGAAAACAGTTGTTCTTTGCTTTTTAGTAAGTAATGCATCTCAAATTTCAGTAAGGTTACTTTAAAAAAAAAAACAGCACCACTGAAAGGTCTTACTAAACACATGCCACTGCCTTTATTCCAAAATAGCCTGTTTTACTCTGATTCATCAATTCTGCATTTAGAAATGCATTCTTTCTCCTTTCGTTTCTGTTGCTTAGCCACATTTTAGAAGTTACTGAATCTACATTATAAACACAAACAAACCCAAATGTTTCCTACATGAACTGACATTACTCCAATACTACTCCAGAAAATAATTAGCCAGGTTAAAAAAAACAATATTAGTTAAAGGCAGAGGAAGTTTTTCTCTGTATAAAACATGTTCTAAATATCACTGGGCATGTCAAAGTCTATAGAGCACGTACTCTTATATACATGTTTCACTGCAATGGTTTTGATTTTTTATATATAAATAGTAAAGACATATTGCTCCTAGCACCTAAGAAATCCTTTATATTTTCTGATCAACTATGTATTCCTAAAAGTTTTAGCTGTAAAACATATAGTTTGTACTTTATTTATAAAAATTAAAATCTTAGTACAGCTTTATACATGACTGCAAAACCTGAGCATCTGGCTTACAAGTAAGTAGTACACCACTGATTTAGGTCTCACCAAATTCATGTTGCCAAATCAGTCAGCCACAGGCTGAACATAAGTAATCTGAATATTTGCTTGCAAGATACGTGAAATGAAGCTTCCTGGCTGTGGAAATGTATTTATCATAATGAAATCTTTTTCCACAACAGCAGTTTGAAATATTATGAAAACAGTTCTTCCATGAGCACAGCAAGATGACTAAGAAACGTTCCTATACTTCAGTTACAGTTTAGCTGATATGGTACTAACCAAATCTTGACAGTTTCTCTCTGAAAATTCAGTTGGAAAAATTATTCTTTACTTCACACCACAGTTTACTGGTGAATGCATTAGAACTTGTGCATAAAGTAATCCAGAATGGAACATAAATTATACTTCATAAATACTAGCCAGCACAGATTTACTGAGAAGTCCTAAGAATCACAGACTCCCACTCCTCATTACTGCCTTGTCACATCATAACTTTGCTCCTGAAAGTAAGGCTCCAGCACTTATAGCACAACACTCTCAATTTGAGGCATCAAAAGTATTTTCTTGTCAATAAAATAATTAGATTGAGGGGGAAAAGAAACCAGAACCAAATGACAGCATACCACACAGAAACTGGACTCCCATACCTGCATACAAATTGCCATAGTACATAAAAATAAATTATTTAACAACATGAATATCCTCAAGACTGAAACTTTCTGAAAGTATTCTACAATCAATTCCTTATATTTGCCCCTTCTAAAAAGTATAAAATGTCATTCCTGATAATTTTTCAAATTTGACTCAGTTTTTTCCAGCATTGTGAGATACACAGCACAGCAGGGAGAAGGCAGAAAAGCAGGGCCACTAACACAAGTTAACAGGACGAGAGAGCAGCACAGAAATACATTTTACGTGCATGCTCCAATTCCTTCTGTTTTTGCTTCAAAAGCATTTGAAGCTGAAAAGCAGAACACATAATTTTCCTAAAAACGTACTGGCAATGATACTTGATGAATTTCAGTCAAATGAGTTTCTCTTACACAGGAGGTGAAGATAAGTGAGCTAGGCTGAGTTATCTAACCTAAACTTGCTAAAACAAAAGAGGAGCAGGTCCCACCACCTTCCCTAGACACCCAGTCCAAGCTGCCTGCTCCCTTCACCTCCTCTGCACCAGCTCTTCCACTCAATGCTAAGAGAACAAATAGCTCTGCTATCCTGGCAGAAGTTAAGACTGACAGAAAACTGTTAACAGTTTTTCTGTCACGTTAACTGATAAAATCAGTGCATCAAATGATCATCCATGCAGAAAGGAGGGGTAAGCTCTGCACTGATACAAGCAAAATGGAAGGGGAAGACCTCTTAGGCTGGAAGTAGCCAAGTATTACACTTAGCTTTTTGCACTCTCACACCTTCTAGCTCATTCTATAACATATTTACCTATAAATCTTCTAAAATGTTGCAATGTAACATTAAAAAGGGAGACTGTCAAAACAAAACAACTGGTGAAAAGCTTTTGTAGTAATTTTTGCTTTTTCTTTCCGTCAAATGTGGCTGTAATCAGATTTTCAGCATACCGAAACTCCAAAATGCTGTCAGGTACGCTAAATGATTCAATACCATGCAGGGTTTGCAAGTATCTTCCCAGTTAGTTTTTTTAACTCAAGCCTGTCAAGCCATATATTCAGCACTTTTAGAGCGTAAAAGGTTACTGTACATACCCACCGGCTATTATGCTTACATTAGTCACTCAGTTTGTGACTAAAGTGCTATACACATGCAGAAACACCAAAACAAGCTCCACACAGGCAGGAGAGGGTCATCTGGGGCTACAAGCACCTGATAAAGATGGCTGAAGCTCTGAAAGACCAAACACTGATGCAAAAGGGGGAAAAAAGAATTTGGTATCATCTGAACACAGACAAAAGCAGGTCTAAAAGCAGTATTATCACCTCAGGAAATGTATGTATGACAAATCCTCTGCTTCCTTTAATAATAAAAACAATGTGTGACTAGATAGTAAATACATACATTCATTACTGTCTAACCATATTGTCAGAAGATATCCACGTCCGAGTTGTGCAAGAAAGCCAGCACCTATCTACTAAAGTAATGAATGTTTTCCAAGTGGTCAGTCCCAGCAACTTCCAAGAAGGCAGCAGAATGCATCTGGACTACAAACTGTCAGTTGAATAGCAATGAGCTACAGCAACTGTAATAATCTTGTTGGCCACATCTTTTGTGAGGAACATCTTGCCACCATTCTCTTGGTGTTTCTGTGACAACAGACTTCAATACTAAATAACTGTGATGATCCCTACAATCTTACTTGTGCATTACAACACCATTCTAGATGCCTGTGCTCAACTGAGCTAAACAGTCCCAATCTTACAATCTGAATCCGCCCATTTCTCATCCCCAGAAGGATGAATTTATGCTGCAAATGTTCCCATTCATCTGTGTAATCATGTACTGAATACCTGACTACAACAATAAAAACCTATCAGAAGTGTCAATGTCTTCCAGAATGACTGCAGCCTACACAGCACTTAATATTTTGTAGAGATGCCACACAGTTAAAACAGAACTTGTTCTCCTCTGAAAGAATCACCTAACATGAAAAAAATGTAATAAAACCATTTCTATTTATTTAGTGATACAGTCTCTGTTGATGATAGTAAAGCAAAAGGAAGAGTATTAACCAGAAGCATGCTTTAGCCTTTCTCATCTGTAGTTATCCCCTCTTGAATACTGCTGGAGTTTGCTGGATTATACCACTGCTCTAGAAAGAACTCTGCCTGATCTAAAATAATAAGTCCATTTGATTTACGAAATGAACTTTATGTGCAGCCATAGTCCTCTCACTTTCAAACTTAATTAAAACTTGTTCTAATCAGAGGAAAAAAACATGGGAAACTACAAGTAACAGAACTTCTCATTATCTAACTCACTCGGCTTTTTGAAAAGCCCTGGGAACATACAATCATTGCCTAATATTCCTCTTGCATCATTTTAACTACCGCCTTAAACACAAAAGGAAATGAGAGACCTAAATTAACTAATCTCCTTTCAAGTGTGAAAACTTTTAAGTAGCATCACAAAGGGGAGATTAATCCCTAAACTAGCTGAAACAGTTAGCTTTTCATAAAGCAAGCTTTTCCATTATATTTATTAAGCATATAACTTAATAAAAGACTGAATATTTCAGCTTTTGTAGCAAGAAAATGTGTTTTCCTTTATATATTCATACTAATATTATCAATAAGACATCAGAGAAGTCATGTTTGTGGTAAAGGTCTTTGGTAAAAACAAACACCATCATATCTCTTGATCGATTTTTCTTGCAATAATTTTTGCAAATATAACGATTTTGGATAAATGAAAACAGGTGTGGGGTTTTAAAAATATTATAATGAATGCAACTGTACCGTCACAGGCACAGCGTATAAGCATGGCAATCGTTTTTAATTTGGCATTTTAGTAAACTGAGTTGGTTTTCAAGTGGTCAGATGCTCACAAAGAGGCAGGAGCATGTAATTAGAACGGAGAAAGCATGACCTCCTTTCTTATAAGCAACTAGCTTTTACATTGGTTCAGCTACAATGTAATTTTATCTTAACTGGCAAAACACCTTTACCATTGTCAGTCATTATTATTGCAATATTAATAGCCCTATTCAGCCAACAGCTGAATGAGTTCACAGCACTTCACCATTACTTCAAGCTATATAGATACCTCGCATGTTACCAGTATCAAAATGTAACTGATGTAATCTCTCTTTTGCAAATGTCTGCTTCTGAATTCATACATACTTCTACTCCACAAATATGACCTCATCTTAGCATGAAAGTTTATCTTTAAAGGTTAAGAAAATTTTGCATAAGCCGATTTCTCAGTTGCATAATTACATCATTAGTAACACATTTCTTGAACATATATTCTTTTAAGACTCTTTTGGGGGAAGGGAGGCTTTGAAGTGGAGTCCCTAATATTTTTTTCCCCCACAAACTTTGCATTTAAAGTACACAAATATGTCATATTTTGTAACCTTACATAGTTCATCTTGCCTTTTTACCCAGTTAGAAATGGAAATTCTAAATTCAAGGTTGCTATGTTATTGGCAGCTACTAGTGAATTCTGTTATCTTCATTCAATATCTATAGTACTGACAATATTCTAGAGATTTTTGTAGTGCATTACAAAGTGATGAAAACTGTACCACTAAAGAACTTAGAATATAAGCACTGCAATCTGTCAACTAGAATAGAAGTTCTAGTATCCAGTAGCTGAGACAGTACCGTGGGGAATAAGTAAACAAAAACTAAATGCTGAGGTGTATTTAAATATTCTCAGAAATAAAACTAGCATCCTTAAATATCAACTAGAAGAAAACATTTTTATTCTAGTTCTTATACAGTTTGCATCAATCCACTCTATATTAGCCAGACCTCCTCCTCTATGTATCCATCTAAACATTTTTTTCTAGTACTTCTCATATTTTACCTAATTGCTTACAAAGTGGTCTAAGAACATTTTATGTGATGTTACATTTATCACTAGGTAGTCCAAAGCGTGCACTGATAACGATATAATTCAGTTTGGACTATCTGGCCATAATGCTCTTAACGCTACCAACCACTCCTCCCCATTAATCCCTATACACCTTTTTCCAAGCATCTTCAAATTGGGCAGCAGTATCAAAACATCATTTTTTGCTCATCCTCCAAAAGCTGACTGCTCTTCCACTTTTCAGGAAATGTTCTTTACAGTGCCTTATGTTAATTATTTAAGAAATGCACTTTCTCCTTAGTTTTGGAGGCCACTGCAATCAGCTACAGTCATGCTTCAGGAAATTCTCAAAACAAGAAGTACAACACAGAAGAACTCAGGAGTTAGCATCTCTAGTTTGCCAGTAATAAACACAGTATCAACTCATCTAAAACATCTGACTCTAAATAGAAATAATTTTGTCAAGCATCACTGTAGCATGAACATAGATTTGCAAAATCACAAACAGTACAGACATCTAAAATTCCCCATTATAGCACACTTGAGAAAGTACTTTCAAGTCCAGAAAACCCACAGTAAAATACCTATTCAAAGTCAGAAGCCATGAAGTGACACTCAAAATGTTCTACTAGCTAAAAATATTTATACTAAGAATAAAGCAAAAATTTTAGTTCAACAGTGTGCAGGATTTGTTTACCTCGGGTAAATTAGCAAAACATTCAACAAGTCAGTCAATAACTTGGTACACAAGAACAAGTGGCATGTTGACTACAACAAGTGATTTTTGAAGCGTCATTTGGAATTATATGTACCTAAATTGTAGAATTGTTGGAGAAGTAGTGAGTTCTACCTCATCTATCAGATACAAGCAACCTGTATCACTACAGGACATTATTCAGTGAATATTAATGTTTACAGCTATCGTTAAAAAAACTTTAAATCACTTCTAACAGCACGTGCAGCAGACTTAACAGAGGGAGAAAGACCATTATCTGTAGTAGTCTGTCTAGCACACTCCACTTTCTGGCTAGAAATATGAAGGCTAATTTACACATTACTATTTCTCTTACCTTTTAAGGAATTGGTACCAACTGGGAGCTCACCCTCTACTTTCAATTTTCAGACAAAGAAAGGGAAGAAGGTGAAGAGGGAGTTAAAGCTTTCTAAATTCCCTGCCTCCTTCTTTGACAGCCAAGTTAGTATTTATTAGAAATAGATTCCTACCACTTCGGAGCAGAACATGTAAGCAGCCTGGGCTCACAATGTCAAGTCTTATATGGCTAAATAGAGCAAAGAAGGGTGCTTGGAGTTTTTGGCCAGGGAGGGCAGGTTAGTGATGCTAAAAATAAACTAAAACCAAGCACTTTTCTGAAAAGGTCATGGATTCTCTAATAAAGCAAGTACAAGCATACACATCACATTCATATTTTCAATAGAAAAGCTAATTACAACATACACAATTGCAACTTCTAAGCATTTTAGAAGGAGATAAACATTCTCAAACAGAGCTGCTCAAAACTGCATACTCATCTATAACTCACCCAGTTTACAATATTATTTCTTGCCAATTAGCTTGCTTCCACACATCGCATTATTTTGAAACAGAAAGCAGAGTGGTACAACATCCTGGTACTTAAGTTTAGACTACTAGTTGAATTCAAAGAGGACATACCCACTGCTGGTGCATCATATTCATCCCCAAGTAAAATTTCAGGAGCAGAATACGCAAGAGATCCACAGCTTGTGGTAAGCTTCTTTCCAGGCTGAAACTTGTTGCTGAAGCCAAAATCAGTCAATTTCACAAGTCCTTGTTTTTCAAAGAAGACAACATTCTCTGGTTTTAAGTCTCTATGAACTACGTGCAGTTTATGGCAGTAGGATATAGCATGAACTATTTGAGCAAAATATTTTTTTGCCAGATCCTCATTCAAACCTTCTTCATGTTTCATGATGTAATCAAACATATCTCCTCCATCGCCTAGCTCTAAGATAAGATAAAGCTTAGTCTGAGTGTCAATCACTTCGTACAGCCGTACTATATTGGGATGCTGCACTAGTTTCATGCATCTAACTTCTTGAAAAAGATGTCCAGTGGCTAGAGTGTCCAGTTTGGTCTTGTCAATTACTTTTACTGCTACTTTTTCACCTGTAAAGACATGCCGAGCAAGCTTGACCACAGCAAAATGACCTCTGCCCAAAGTCTTATCCAAGTCATACAATCCTGCAATTTTTCCATCATATCCTCGTTTGAAGCCTGCCATTCTGTTTCAGAAGATGAAATTATATTTAAGCTCTTTGGAAATGTTATCTTTTCATATAAGAGTATCTGATGCAAATAAGTAGTCCATTGTCACTGCCAAGCATACCTAAAATAAAGAGACAAGATTATATATTTGCTTAAAAATAACCAAAATTATTAAATTGGCACATTATTACAGATTACTTATGAAATTCTTCAGGCATTTTTGCAAAGGGTTCGATAAGCCATGCTATAGTAACCAACAGATTTCTGAAATCACATTATCAGTATGCTTGAAGAAAGTGAATTTCAATAGTGCAGTAATGAAAATTTCTCTGAAAAGTCAGTGGTGTTTATGTTCTTCAGTTAGAAATCTTGCAAGCAACACTTGAAGAAGTCAGCTTCATAAGGACTGTTAAAACTGGAGAAGCCAAAATCTATAACTTTTCCAGCTACATTAGAAATCAGTTGGGTAGCACAGAATACTGACAAGAGGAACATTCTTGATTTATCTTATTTTCAGCATACTCCTTCACATTGCAGCAAAACCCAGCTCTAATATAAAGCTCTGATGGCATGACTGAATTCTTACCTTCTCCATCCTAACAGTTTCCTGCTTAGCAAAGCTCAGACTGATGTACAAGACTTAATTTTGTTACTTTAATTAGTTTGAGCATTATCAATTAATGCTGTAATTACAACAAATGAATAAAGCTTTAAAGGCAGAAATGAAACATTTGGGTTAGATGTACTCTTACTGCTAAATAAGATGTCTTGCTAAATATTTTGACTGGAGTTCTAAAAACTGGTGATAAAAAGTTTGAATGTAGGCTGCATATGTTGAGCAGTCCTGGGAATGAGTCAGGAGAAGGGGAAGAAGAGTGGGAAGGAAGGGGAGAGAACTCAAGAGTTCAGCTTGTTTGTGCTGAACTCCTGGTTACCAGTTAAGTTTGCATTTAAGCAAACAGGATCCAAGTTATAAAATGTTCATATTCAAACCTGGGATTGAAGGTTTTATGTCCCATTGCCATTTTCTTTCAGACAAAATCTCCCAAAAACTTTTCCTGCATCTTTAATATAGAGTGAGTTTTAAATAAAAATCTGCAGCTATCAAAAAGCTAACCATTTCTCCCACTCTGAGTGCTAAGTAGCTAGAAATATGAAAATTAGATGGCTTATTGCCAACTCAAAATACAGAAAACATAGCTCTTTAGAATATATTTTCACAGTTTCAAAACTGAACTTCAAAAAGAAAATCTTTGAAAAGGTAGCTGGCAAACAAACAGCCCTTACATTAGCTATTCTCAAGTTGAAATGTAAGCATTAGATTAAAAACACTCCCTGCTAAACAAGTTATTTCACCAGCAGTGAAACTAATGAACCTGGTTTCATATGGATTCAATTACAAGGCTGGGGGTCCTGTGAGGATTCTCTGATGTTTAACAAGCTCACCTTACTGCTTCTCTCAGTCGGAGCCATGGTATAACCTCTTCTCTATCCAGCTTTCTACTTCCACAAAGTCTCTGGGAATTCAGTTTGAGACCTCCACGCCTGTAAAGTTGAACGAAATCAATCAGCTTCTGAAAACTCATAACTTAGACAAGGAACAGAGTAATTGTAACTATGATATAAACGGGGGGTGGATTTTTTGTTTTGTTTTTCTTTAAAGATAATAATCAAGCTTTAAAAAACTTCACTGGGTTTTGTGTTACTGCACCCTTTCATTCTGCTACTAAGGACTATGTTTCAGATGCTCTTCCAAAAACCACTCCACTTCACTAGAAGATGACACAGTATCAGAATAGGGGTTGGCATACCTGCTTCTCAACACATCCCACACTGCTCATCTTACTTTCCCCCTACCACTCTTAATTAACCATGTAATACCATCCCATCCTTATTCCAGAATGTACAAAACTAGATTAGAGCACACTGAATTAAACCAAATGCCCACGTCACACACTCTCCTACCCAGTAAGTAATCACTGGAGGATGCATAGGGAAGAACACAGTACAATGGCAAACAAAAATAAGGACAGATTCATTATTTACTCTTAAGAGATTCAAACACTTCTTTACAGAGGGCAGCGGCTCTATGCTTAATAAAGCTTCCCTGTGAAACCGGGCAGGTGCTTTGTTAAAGCACGTCAATTTTTAGTATCAAGAACACTCTTCTACAAGGAGTTTAGTAGCATAACTATATGCTGTGAGAAGAACCACTTCCTCTTGTTTGTTTTTAATCCTCTGATAATTCGGTCATTTTCTCATTCACCATCTGTTCCAAAACAAGAACCATCATACTCTATTTACCTTGCCTCAAGCAACTCCCAGTCTTAGCTTCCTCCCTTTGTAGCTTCAGCTCTATCTTGTACAAATCCTAGGCTGTCCTTCCTTTTACAGAAGTTATTCCACAGGGTTTAGCATTTTTCTCACCTTTCTCTACACATTTTCTGGTCTGTTCTATACTAATTTCTCAGGGCAATTTGGTTATTTATTGAGCACCGACATAATGTTTTCATGTAATGCTTTATTATAGTTGTATAATGTTTGATCATACTGATCTAATCCCCAAAACGCAGGCTAATGAAAAGTAGTCCATGTACACACATAACCCGTCTAACCTTAACCTGTATGAAGCAAGAGTCTCCATCCTAAAAGGATTTTAAAAAAAAAAAAATCTAAAAAAAACCCATATCCCCCTGCAATAGGCTTTATAGAACTGCTGCCTTCACAACACCCTAATCAGACTCTTCATTTCTGGATTAAAGAAATAAAATAAAAAGAAAAGAGTAGCACATGAACTTAAAGACAACTTTGTTTAATTGTCACTAGGTCGTCACCTCTCCTTACAAATCTTTTTTACCCATAATGCCTCCCATAGTCAACATCTAACGCTAAAGTACTGGACAGTTTTAGAACCCTTAATTTTTCTTTTTTTTAAGTAAAGGTTGTGTCAAAAAAGACAGCCATTCCCTATGCAATTGAAGTTATCAACAACACAAACTGCAGTGCTCAAGTTTTTACAGACTACTTCTTTTTTGAATGTTATGTCAAACCTCAGGATTTACATCTCTGTTCACACAAATTCATTAAACAACTTTACTCTCTGAGGAGGAGACGAAGCTTTAAGAGAGTTTTCTGTGAAGTCTTGGACTCAAAAACACACGCAGACAAGACAGAGCTTTCTTAGTGCATGGCAAAACCAAAGTTTTATTACTGGAAGAGGTAAGAACGATGGAGGTAAAAAAGCCTCATTCTATTTTGACTTAGCTTTTCTTTCTTAGATTCAAGAAGTTTCCATCCCTAGCAGAGCAAACCCAGCCAGACGTAATAGAAAGCAACTTGTCTCAATTTAAATAACTACAATGCTCAGCAGTAAGTAAAGATTTATACTAATTATTTTGTTCACTTGGCACATTTTCAACCACCTTTTTACAAACTCAACAAATGATTTATCTCTAAATGGCAGAATACACATAAACACCAACCTGTCAACAAAATTCAAGCAAAAATAAGTTATGCTTAAACCATGGAGAAACACAGACAGTAATCAACAGGATAAAAGCTTACAGAAATGGATGGTAAACTACATCTACTAATATTGCAGCCTCAGTAGCTGAAATAAAATTTATAGACTTTCATTAACAGTTTAACATAAAATCTCCACAATAACAAGCCAACTAACTTTTAAATCCTTTGTTTTAAAATAAATCTTCAGACAAAGCTCCCACAGCTAAATACAATGATCTTAGACACATGCATACTTAGAAGTGAACATACAAAAATTAAGAACCATTCAGTAGTAGGAAATGGATGCAAGACTGTCATCGTGCATTTAGATACAAATCTTGATTCCATTTTAAATATGCTGTCTAAAGAGTCAGAGTTGCTGTACCAATACTTTTAAAAATATTGGTACCGGAGAAGTACTTTTTTCTGTTTCTCTCTAGAATAAAAAAAGCAGAATTTTGACAGCACGTAAGGAACAACTTAGAGCACAGTTTCACAAGGTACCAGCTTTTGAGATGAAGCCTCTTTGCGACCCTTTCTTTGCAGCTGTCTCCTTAGTTACATCAGTAAAACTTTCGGGGCTAACTATAAATGGAATCACCCAAAACTTTCAGATTTAACACATTTACTACCATCGTACTCCAAAACAGGGTTGGGTTTAATGACAGATCAGTCTTCCAGTTTACAATATGACCTCTTGAACACTTTTACCAAACGAAGGAGCTGCAAGCTGCAACATGCAACAAACACAATTTCAAGCAGCCATACCTTGCCAGCAAGTGAAACTGCAGCCTGAGGAGAAGCACTTAAAAGACAGCACAGAAAATACTTACCTGTCTTTGTTTTAATTCAAGTTCTTTATAAGTTCATTGTTCAGCACAAGAGAGTTTGGGGTTTCTAGCTGATGAGCTTACTAACCATTAGCAGCATTTAATCCATGTGGCTAAATTTGGTTTTAAAAATGAAGTTTTCCTTATCTACACCAGAATTCAGCTGCACCCCCAATACTCATTTCATACCATGTAGATATTTACCAGTAAATAGATTCAGAACAGATCCTTCCTTTCAGAGAAGCTCATGCATCCTATCCCACAAAATACTGCAAACAGCCCCTGTAATGGAGATCTGCAGAGGCCGTTTTGTAATATCACATCATCCTATTAAGAGGCTTAACAACAGTACCGTAATTCAACTGTCTCCTCAAGATGGATGAATAGGTCTCTAATAGATCTGTTTAGAAAAGCAGCATGTTTCAGAGACAGTGGTTTTTCTTCAAGCAATTCATCCTGTCCAGAAAGTTTCATTATATTATACATCACATGCAAGAGCAGCCTAGTTCATCTTATCTTAATGTATGTATTAGCTTCTTTCTTCAGAAAATGAAGATTCAAGTTCCCATTTCAACAAAATGTTATAATGTTATCAATGCAAAAACTTCCCTGCATTATCAGGCCAACAGACATAAAAGCTGAAGTAATCTTCACTGGGACTCCTTCATCCACAGACAGCTAACCATTCCTGTCTCCCTTCATGATAAATAGAGATTCAGTCAACACAGATAAGAGTGTATGATAAAATAAATTGCACCCTAAAGCAGATAGCTAAACAGATCAAATGAATAATTTCTTAAAAGCACACATTTTCATTTTCTGTAACAGGAGCTTAGGATGACTATTTCAGTGAATGTACATATTACATACATCCACAAGACAGATTAAATCGGTTTCATCCTGTTTCTCCTTTTTCTCTCTTTTGTCTCAGATGAATAACAGTATTTATATTGATTATTTACTACATAATTCTAGGTTGAAAGCAAGACTTACATTGATATTCTTCCTAGAAACTGTAAACCAAAATTTGACATAAACTGATCAGAGATCCAGAAGCAATATTTTTACTCTGAAAGCAATTTGTACAAATCTTTAGAATCTAAGAGCAAACAGAGGGAAACATCAACTCAGTATACAAACCGTGCAAGTATAATTTTTCACATTTTTTCCAATATCTCCTATCAATATTTACCTGCTACCCTACTGTAAGACACCTTCACAGCCTAATGCATGAACCTTTATATTTGTCACTATATGAGCCACTACTTATCTGTGATGATGTTACACCTTCACCAGTGTGTCAATCTGTTTTCCCTGTGAGGGAGAACCAAGACACTAGAGACAGGTACAAAGTGTTGCAAGACTGCAGTGTGAATAACATACACATTTAATGCATGCCACATGCTCTGAAAACTAGCCATCATTCAATTCCTCCAGAGTATTTGAAACTTTAAGCCTCACACTACCCAATATTCCATGAATGTTCAAGACAGAACATGGGACTTAAGATCCCAAGAACCCATATTCTTCCTTTGCTTCCACACAGAGATGTCACAGCCCAGCAAAGTCCTTCCTCTCCAACCTTCCCGAGGCCTAAGCCTTCACAACTTCTAGTCAATGGTACTCAAAGAAACAGCAGCAATCTATACCTGCCGTACAGCCACATGCTTTGCAGATGTGACATTCTTGGAGGGTGGGGGCAGCAGTGTTACAACTCAGCCCTTGTATGTACAACGCTATCTAATTCTTTATTTCCCTCTTTGCATGACTGTACAACTGCATACATGCACATCTTCCCCTCTGCTGATGAAAAACTCCATAAACTCTCCTGTTCCTGACAGATTCCACAATAAAACACTGCAGTAGATTTTAAGGTGTACACACACTTCTACTTTCATATTAAGCCTCATTGTACTCTCCAGTGTCAGAATCCAACTCACCCTGCAGTGTCAAAATATATCAAGTGCATCTCTCCACCATTCAGCATGGATACACCTAAAATGACAGAGTTCTCAAGTAGTTCTATGTTCCAAACATAAAAGGAATTAACCTGCACAATTTAATGTTATTCCCTAGTTCTAAACAGTGTTCAGAATTTTGCTCTGAAAAGATATGAGATGAAGTTTGCTGATGAAATTGCTGATGGAATTTTGTCATTAAACATTTTGGAAGCCTGTAGTGAAATATCACTATTTCGTTACTGTAGAATATACTGCAGGCAGCAGAGCTACTGATGTCAAGTCTTAGCTCTTCTTAGAGTCCAGAAACAAAACGAAAATGCTAACCAGAATGCTTCAACTCTAAGGTTCATCATCCAGTAAACAGCCAGCAGTAGAAATATTTGGCAGACCAATAAACTTAATAAAGCATTGCTCTTGGACCTATAAACAAAAGCCTGGGGACAGGAGGTAGCATTACAGATTTGAGAAGAAATAAAATTTACTAATGCTATTTTGTAACAGAAAATTATGACAGCCTGCATGACCCAAGTCCTAAGAGCAAGACTTTGAGGAAGTGTCAATGCATGAGAAAAACTGAACTTAAGAAATATGATGCACAATTCAGGATATTGTCAATTAGATAATACATTTATTTCTTAGAAATCCCCATACACTCAGATATATAGATTGCTGTCTAATATTGTCTTTTCTTGAAGTCACAGTGCAGTCACAACAACTTGTGTTGTTTAAGCTTTCCTCTTCCACAGGAGTTTGCAAATGTGTGGTAAGTGGTTTGCAGAACACTAGTAAAGAGAACACTAAGATTTGAGAACTGTGTTGTAGAAACCCCACTATGTAGCTGACATCTTTGTCAGAATCATCTTATCATCTTCAATGATGAAGTGCAAAAAAGTGCAAAAAGCCACTGGATCTGAATTGGTCCTTCAACACCCCCCCACTTTAGAAGTCAAGAATGTGTATTTCCTTTTTCTTTCACAACATGTAAGTGAATGAGGAAAAATACAGACAACACTGAAGTAGGTATATATTGCAAAGCAATAGCAAGATAGTAGGTAGTAATAGCAAGATTATGATTACAGACTAGATGACAAAGCTATGAAGAGGATAGAGGCGCTAAGAGTGATCAAACTACAATCTATTGACAAACCCATCATTAGGAGTCACTGGCATTGGTTCCAACTGCCTCTAGTTGTGAAATGCGTTAAAAGCGCAAGATACTTTCATAACCATGCTAATCATCACTGCAGTTCACAAGGCACTTTCCATTTCTAAGAAGAGGTATTACACAAGATAAATGCAATCCACCCTATGGATCTGAGAACGCAGCAACAGCTTTACAACATTTAAAGTCCTTACAACAGCCACAGCTCCAAAAGCAATTAATTCCATGTTGCCCTTGTTTTCCTCCTGCGCCTACTCTCCAGTCCAGTATGTAGCTAAACAAATGAAAAAGATAATAGAGACACCACTACCACCTTGTTCACATATCAGACACTTCAGCAATACAGCACTTATGATCTAAAGCTGCTCTTAAAGTATTAATGCAGAGAAGAAGAAGAATACCAGATCTTCCCAAATGGCCATGTCCATTATCTTCTGCAAAGTAGTATATGATAATTTCTTTTAAAGAGGACTTGCTCCAAATTTTGTGATATTCTGCTCATACTTTCTTTTTGTATCTGTTTATGAGAACAAGACTTTGCTCCGACCCAGTGATGTCATTATACATAATAAAATTAGTTTCAATTGAAATTATCATGTTTTGCTGTTCCCACTGAAAGAAAAATTTCTCCTCAGCTACAGGAAATTAACATGGGTATCTTCGTTACATACATTCATAAACCTAACCAACCAAGATCTGCAATCAAAGAAGCCTGAAGATTACAGAAACCAACAAGCTTTTCAGTCAACTATTCTAGAAGGAGCAGATATAACTCAAGGTACTTAAGACTCCCTATCCCCAAATGATACATTATCAAGTTTGATAAGCAAAATCCAAGTACCTTCTTGAAGGGTTTAATACTCTAAATGTCATCACATTTTCCTTATTTCTTCTCTCCTCCCTTCCCTCAACTAACTTGGAACACGAAAAACAATGAAGAAATACTTTGCATATCAGACAGAAGTCATATTATTGTGATTCATGATGGTATCACTATCTTTTAGACAGGGCAGTACACCTTCATTTCCATTAAATCTTCTGCAGGAACTCTGTGAAAAACGAACAACTCAGATTTCTCTTCCACCAATCTGGACTTTTTCAGAGGAATTGCCTCATCCACTTCATGTTCCTGAATTCTCAGAAGTGTTTCACCTTTTTCAAATGTCTACTTATTAACATTACAACATAATTTTCTCATGCCAGACAGCATGGCAAAGACCACTAACAGGAGCTGTAAACATTCTACCACTAATCAATGAGCACTTCAGAGTGGTTTAACGTTTTAATAAGTTACCACTGTTGAAACACCTCTCGTCATCTTTGTAGTGTAAATTCAGAATCACAAATAAGATTTTTATTCTGTATCAATGGAGGTGCAAGCATAAAACGCTATCTCAAATATGAGTATTCAGATGCAAATACGTGTACATACTGTTAGCACCTATTACCAGCAATAAAAATTTCCTTAAATGCCTTGAGAAGTATCTTGAGCTTA
Organism: Cuculus canorus; assembly: GCF_017976375.1. Taxonomy (NCBI): domain Eukaryota; kingdom Metazoa; phylum Chordata; class Aves; order Cuculiformes; family Cuculidae; genus Cuculus; species Cuculus canorus. The sequence goes on from NC_071402.1 coordinate 118,713,430, forward strand.
AATGTCAGTTTGACTTTTTTAACAATACACCTGGTAACATAAATACTGAATTGATTTAAGTTGCCTCTGAGATACTGACACTTTCCAACTAGAATACAAATTACTTAAACCCCTAATCTACAGTTACTCAGTTTCAATACTTTATCCTGATTTATAGCCTCCTAAGTTAGTTTGAAACTGGAGGACACCTGAAATACACCATGCTTCAACATGATCTAAAACTATAAAAGTCTAGGCTATCTCATCTTACCTCTCAAGTAAAGTTGGTTTAAGTCCAGTCAGTAACCAGATAGGAGATTGCTTAGGAGAACACATGAAGAAAACAGTAAAAAGCAGCCTGTCAAATTCAATGCACATACCTCCCGACACTGTTGTAGATGATCACTGTACAACTGAGAAATTCAGCTTTTCAGAAAGCTAACATGCTCTGTTTTATAGTTTACAAATATAAAAACTGCACAGTGTATTCTCCTCATTAAGTTCTTAACATTGGTGACTTAATCAACTTATGCATACTAGAACTCTGCCAGGGTAAGTTATCCTAGAAATGTAAATGAATACACAGTTTTTCAAATCCTCTTAAGCTCTTACATAATGCTGTTATGTATATTAAAACAACAGCTACTTTACATTATTACAGAAGTGTAGCATTCCAGTTAAATACTAGGAAGTAGTGTGACAAGGAAGATGCACAGAACCCCACAGGTTACTAAAGTTAGGAGCTTACGCAATTTAATGTCAGTTTATTCACTGCAGTTCAGCCCTATACACAAAAGGCAGTGTCCCTGATCAGAATCATCATTTCATCATTTTCTTATTCTAAGACACAATTGGAAAACACTGTTAAGTAGGAACGGACAGAAGTTCATCAAGAAGTTTTATAGCTACAACATTTCAGTGGAATTTTGAAAGCAGACAATATCCAAGAGAAGTAGTACATTTTTTCAGGAGACATACACATTCTGAGGAAAAAAGCTAGCTGCAGCAGGATACCATGCCCTTGAAAGCAAGGCAGACAACAAAGCAAGACAAAGGCACCAGTTTGGCATTAAGGTTGCTAGTGGGATAAAAAGGGCAATGATACATTCAAGATGTAGACTACAAAAGAATTACTCAAATATGGTACCAAAGGCAGGGAGTTAGAGCCTTAGGAGAGACCAGGTTGGTCAGAATAGCACACAAGGAAGATAACTACTGCAAGTACAAGAATATCTGCAGTAGCATCTTAACATGCATACTCTTAACATGCTATTTGATTAAAGTAATCAGAAAGTAAACTATGAACCTATAGTGCAACCCCCTACACCACATGGGAATATTAGTTCTCAAAGCAAGATGATTCACTAACCAATACAGAAACTTTAGTATCCAAAACTCAATCTGTACCTTCTTGCTTCTTAATTGTGTAGAAAGAAGAAAAAAAAAAAAGCCAAATCATTTTACATTTTATCACTAAATCCATTTAAGACATCATCTTCCCTTTTTCCTGTTTTTGTAGGAAGCCTCAGTTATGGATCACAAAGATTCTCTTAAAAGAGCCAGATGAGTGTGGTACCTTTTGTACCAGGCACTACTCCAGCATCAGCTTTTCTTCTCAGTCACTTGAAAAACTATGCCATCCTTCTACCACTTTCCTGGTAATTTACAATATTCAGGAAAAAATTTGAAACAAAACTGCACGTTTTTAAGACTTCAAACCTGGATTTTTTTTCATGTACTAGAAGCAAAAGGGTCAAATGTGAGTCTATTTATTGATTGCCTTATGTAGCAATGACTGTTAGCTCTTGTAAGTTTGTTTCAGACCTGTTCTTTCTAAGGATCAGTAACAGTACAAAAATAACTACCAGCCAAATTTCCACTGTCTGTGATATATCTATCCAAAAACAGCCATCATACACTAACCCAGTTCCTATTGGTGCGTGCCTTGCAAGAACTGCTTAAACCTAACAAAACAGCCATTTGCTTGTAAACACTTTCGTACAGATTTCATTTTGCTGAGATTCATTAAACTGGTCCTTCCCCAGAGCCCGAAGATCTAAATATATCCATAATAAACAACTCCAAAAAAGCAGACTATATGACTAAGAAGTGACTGCACTACAGAGGGCAGGCGTAAGCAGACTTGCATGGAATTCATTCATGCTAGATGGCTGTAAATCATACCCAGTATACTTCAGCTGCTCCAGAAAATGCAATGGTACCATTGAGGAAACCACTTCTTTGCGTATCTACCCTTAATAAGCTCTTGAAAGCGAGATGATCAGCAAGAAACTATCCATGCATAAGCAAAAACGCAAAGCTTTTTATATTTCCATATCCTATGTAAAGCTTTCTCCTTCACAGGTGTTCTAACACCACTTAACAACAAAAATATCCAGTCTGAAAATAGGTCACCCTTGTCGCCAGCCATTCTCAGGCCAATATAGCCTTTTTCCCCAGTGGATGTTCTCTGATACTTTGTTCAGTCTGAAAAAAAAAAAACACCTCACCAACAACCACACTTATCTGTCCTTCAGCTATCACAAGACTGTACATCAACCACAAACACCTTTAAAAATCATCTGCCATAAATTTAACTAGGGGAATACCATCTGGGCCCCAAAACCCACCTAGCAAAAAGCACAAAAACCTCTCTCCAGGACTTACCTACTTATCCAACCGATTTCTATAGTAATATAAAGGCAGTAAATCCAATGTTATAAGCAAAGCAATGCCCATACTGACAAAGAACAAGGGGTACATACTCGCCCTTCCAGCCTCTCTCAGGGGCTTTCTCCAACCCTGCAAGCAGAAAAGACTCCAGCTTGCAGGCTGAGCAAACCTGTTGGCTATACACCTCGTTCCGAGGGACAAGATGCACTGTCATTCCCCCACAGCACACCCGTGACTGGACCGATTCTCTCACTGGAGGGCTTTTGCCTCGCTTGTTTATCTGGTTTGGTTTTTTTCCAAGCTACAGAAAATACGAGGCGGGGCTGCCGAGGGCAGCGGGTGGCTGGCGGGGGGAAGAGGGTTTACACTTGCTGCCGCTTTTCCCGTGGTGACCCTGCGATGCGGGAACACTGTGGGTGGTGAGGGCACATGGACACAGGCATACATATGGATATGGGAATAGACAGGAAGTGGTGAAGGCACACAGGTGTGGGTATGGACACAGTGCTATCAAGGGCAGCGGGTGGGACACACACACACACACACACACACACTCACTGTCACTTTTCCCGCGGTAACCCCACTAGTGCAGGAATGCTGTTCCAGGACGAGCAGTGAGGGGGCATGGGCACAGGTATGGACACGGGCACAGTTATGGACACGGGTACCGCACTGCCGAGAGTGGTAGGTTGCGAGGGGTCACATGCTGCCCCTTTTCCCGTGGTGCGAGTACCCTGCGACTGGTGAGGGCACACATGCACAGTTATGGACATGGGTATGGACACAGACACGGCACTACCGAGGGCAGTGGGGACACACACACACACACACTCACTGCCACTTTTCCCGCGGTGACCCTGCTGTGTACACACAGTGCAGGTAGTGGGGGCACAAGAGGACAGGTATGGACACGGACACAGCGCTGATGAGGGCAGCGGGTTGGGGGAGGTCACACATGCACTGCCGCTTTTCTCACGGTGACCCTGTGGTGTGGGAACGTTGCTCCAGGGAGGGGGCAAGAGCACAAAGACACAGGAATGAACATGGGCACGGTGATGCCGAGGGTGGAGGGGACACATACACTACACGCTGCCACTTTTCCTGCACTGTGCACATGGTGCAGGTGGCAAGGGCACACGGGCATAAGTACAGACATGGGCACGGACACAGACAGGGCACTACCAAGAGCGGTGTGGACACAGACACACACTGCTGCTTTTCCTGCGGTGACCCTGTGGTGTGGAAAGGCTGCTCTAGGGCAGGAGATGACACGGGTATGGACACGGCACTGCCGAGGGCACACAGACACGGGTATGGACATGGACACGGCACTGCCGAGGGCAATGGTTTGGGGTGGGTCGCACGCTACCACTTTTCCTGCGGTGCAGGAACACTGCGGGTGGTGAGGGCACATGGGTATGGACGTGGACATTGGACATAAATACGGACCAGGATATGGACATGGGCACAGACACGAGTATGGACATGGGTACAGACACGGACACGACGCTGCTGAGGGTGATGGGTTGGGGACGGGGGCCACACACTGCCAGTTTTCCCATGGTGCAGGAATGCTGCGGGTGCTGAGGGCACACGGGTACGGGTATGGACATGGGTAGGGACACAGTTATGGACACTGAACATGGGTATGGATCAGGATATGGACATGGGTACAGACACGGACACAATGCTGCTGAGGGTGGCGAGTTTGGGGGGTGTCACACACTGCCAGTTTTCCCATGGTGCAAGAACGTTGCGGGTGGCGAGGCCACCCGGGTACGGGTAGGGACATGGACAGAGGCACGGACATGGGCACGGATGCACATACGGACACTGGACATGGGTATGGACCAGGATATGGACACGGATATGGGCACGGCACTGCCGAGGGCGGCAGGATGGTGTTGGGGAAGGAGCGTTTGTCTCACGCTGCCACCGTTCCGCCGGTGCGGGGACGCTGCGGGTGGCGAGGGCACAGGGACACGGTCGGGGGGGACGCGGACACCTGCCTGGCCGCCGCTTTGCCCCCGCGGTGCGGGAAGGGCACGGGGACTGCGAGTCGGTCGTACTCTCTCCTCCGTCGCCCATCCCGCTCCTCGAGCCCCGCAGCACCGGGAATCACGTCGTTCCCCCCTCCCCCTCCCCGAGGCCGCCATCGGGATAAACAGGGAAAAGAAGGGAGAAGGGAGCCCACCCGCAGCCCGGCCCGGCCCCGGCCGCACTCACCGTGCGCAGCAGCGGCGCCGCGCCCCGCGCCGCCCCCCGCATGGGCAGCGGCCGCTGCAGCGGGGACAGGAGGAAGAGGAAGGGCAGAAGGACACCCCGCGGGAGGGAACGGAGCGCGGCTGCCTCACGCTGCGGCCGCTCCGAGACGCGACTGACAACAACGGCGGCGGCGGCGCGGGGGGAGCCCGGGGCGGGGGGAAGGGGCGGGGCCACGGGCACAGCGCCAGCACGGCCGCCGCCAGCTATCTGCGCATGCGCCGCCCGGGGGCAGAGCCCCTGCCGTCACGGCCGGCCAATGGGCGAAGGGGCAGCGCGGCGGGAGGCGGGGCCAGAGGGGAGGGAGGGAAGGGGGGAGAGGAGAGAGGGGAGGGGGAGAGGAGGGAGAGGGGAGAGAGGGGAGGGGGAGAGGAGAGAGAGGGGAGGGGGAGAGGGAAGCGGAAGGGAGGGGGAGAGGGAAGGAAGGGGGAGAGGGAAGGCGGGGGAGGGGGGGAGAGGGGGAGGGAGACGGGGGGAGACGAGAGGGGAGAGGGAAGGGAGGGGAGAGGGAAAGAGGGGGGGAGAGGAGAGGGAAGGGGATGAGGGAGAGGAGGGGAAGTTGGGGAGGGGAAGGGAGGGGGAGAGAGAATGGGGGAGAGGGGAGGGGGAGAGGGAAGGGGAAGGGAGGGGGAGAGGGGAAGGGGAGAGGAGAGGGGAGAAGGAAAGAGGGAACGAGAGGGGAGAGGGAAGGGAGGGGAGAGGGAAGGAGGGGAGAGGGAAAGAGGGGAGGATAGGGGAGAGAGGAGGGAAGGGGATGGGGAGAGGAGGGGAAGGGTGGGGTGGGGAGAGGAGGGGAATGGGAGAGGCAGAAAGGAGAGGGAAGAGGAGGATAGGGAGGGGAGGAGAAGAGAGAGGAAGGGGAATGGGAAAGGTAGAAAGGAGAGGGAAGGGGAGGATAGGGTGGGGAGGAGAAGAGAGAGGAAGGGTAAGGAAAAGGCTGCCTGAGGGGAGGGTAGCACTCAAGGGCAGGGATTGCTGCCTTTCCTGCCCACCCTGGGCTTAGTCTTCCAAAGGGTCTCTGGCGATTCACCCTGGAAATGGCAAAAATAAGAGGGGGGGTCGAAGAGTTGAATGTCTGAGAAGAAGGTGAGGCGTTGAAGGTCTGAGGAGAAGGTGAAGCTCCCCCTCTCCCTCTGGAGGGGACACTGGGCTGGAAGGCTAGTTGACGTGGTGAAATGGCCATGCCTGTGTTTCCTGGCTTTCAGATCACAAGTGAAAGGGAGTAAAAATCATAGATCATAGTGCATTAATGAGAGTATAAAGTGTTCTGGGCAGCTCGGCTCGGTCGCGATGGTGTGCAGGCAGGTGCTTCTGTGGTGAGGAGGGCTGGATCAGGATGGATGCTGGAGGTCTGCTGGAAGCAGGAGTGGTGAAGGGATGACATTGAGATTAGTGGAAGAAAATAGGCCAGGGAATGAGCCTAGCAGGTATTTCAGAGGGAAACGGGAGTACATGTAATGAAGGGAGGGAAAAACCTTGAAGGATTGTGCTACAGAAATGTTCAGGCTCCTACATGGTAAAGGGTATGAGCAAAGCGGTTTTTCAGGGCATCAGAAATAATGCATGACTTTCCTCCAAAGATCAAGGAAATGAAACTTTGAATAGCCAGGGAAAGGATAAACTTAAAAGTGGCACATTGCAAAGTGCCCTTTTTTTTCAAATGGAAATGGCCAACCAAGATCTGTGGAGAAAGAACACAAAACCTTGTTATACTAAAACCCAGCTTTAGGAAAAGGTTTGATAAATGCTTTTTTGGTTTTCCCCATGCTTTGACAAATTTAGATATTATTGCTTCATGAATAGCTTATATTACACTGTGCAGCAGGGACTGTTGAATTAACCTGGAATTTCTTAGGTTGAAACCAATCATTTGTGAATAAACTCCACTATAAAATACAGCTCAGGAAATGACTAACCTGAAATAGTGTGATCGTACGTAGTAAAAGGACCTTATGATTTCATGTTTTAAGGTTTCAAAAGAGAAATAAAAATACACCAAGATTTCAGGATATATTGATTTTCATCACTACTTCCTAACTAGAATGAGAATTTCTTCATTTTGTCATCATTTAGACCCATTTAGTAGGCCTGATTCTCCACTTTTACACCAACTTGACACCAACACAACACAAGTGATTGCTGAATTCACAAGATGGATCTGATGTAAGATTTTGCAATAACCAGCCCATCGTTTCTGGCTGCCTGATCGTCACTGATTTCTCAAGTCTGAGTTTGCACCGGTGTGCAACACTGATTTCTGAGCCTACTAGTCTGATGATGCCTAATGTTTATGGTTCTGCAAAATTTAAGTCTAGATCCTGTCTCTCACTTTCTTGTTAATAATAGCTATGATTTCCCTTGTTTTTCTGTTTGAGTTTCATTTGCATGTTGGAGAAGGCACGTTCTTACAAAGATCTTATTCATATGGAAGTTGTACTGACATTTCAGTTCCACGCCACTACGTCTCCCTTTGCAAATATTTTGGCCTAAGGGACTTTTTTAATATTTACTAGAAATCACATTTCTTGTTGTGCTGCTGCACAGGTTTTTGCACTCATATTCAGTGTGTTTGTGTGTGTGTGTTTGCTTATATGGGAGAACATGTGAGTAGAAAAGGATGCCTTTGCAGGAAAAAAAAATAATATTCACACCTGCAATACAGTTGTAAGATACTGTACTTTGGGTCATTTGTGTAATACAACAGTTCTTTTACTCTATGTGATGAGTCTTTGTGGATGAACATGTGTGAGACTAAAAAGAAGAGGAGGGTTAAGGACATGCGCAGCACTTAAGGGGGGACAACAGGAACTGGAAGGAATTTCTCATTCATGGTGAGCTGGAATTCAGTACAGGCTGGTTTGCTTTTTTCAGGCAGTTTTATTACTGCTTACACAAGATCACACGCTGCAGGGGCAAAACCGATACCATACCATAAATATCATGTCACATATACAGTCAAACACTGGGCTTTGTCTTCAGTGGCACATGTCCTTGTTTCAGTTTTTTGAGGTTTTGCACAGTGAAAACTTAATTAGTGTCGTAGTTACATGCCTGTAAAATCAGTCAAGCTGCAGCTATGTTGCTAAGGGAGGTTGACACTGTGCTGTTGCTTTTGGTTGGCCTCACCTGGTTTACCTTGCAATACCAGTGTCGGGCCTTGTCTCCATGTTAGTTTTGAAACGAGATGGCTAATGAGTGTTAGCTATGCCACAGCAAAACACACCTCATCTGTCAGTCATAGCCTGAATATATTTGTCTAGGAAAGGTGAGAGCAACGGCCTCATGCATCTATTTGAGAGGTTGCTCAGGGCATTTATGCATCCAAATCAGACTAGACAACATTCCTCTGTTAAATCCAAGCTTGGTCTACTGTAGAAAGAAAGTAGTAGGTAATATTTGTTTGTACAGAAGTCCTAGTGGCTTGCGTTAGAAACAACCTTATTTTATGTAAGATACTAAACTTGTAAGCCATCTGTGAAAAGTATGGAGTATGTACAAGCATACGAAATTGTTAGTCTACAGTATTTGAGAAGGGATATGTTTTTCAAATGGTGAATCATTACACTTCATCTGATTGAAAAATTAAGCTAATACTTAATGTAAATTATTTTACACCTTTCCAAAGAGATGCATTTGAAATGCAAAGTAGTTAAGATGTTGGGAAGTTTCAAGGTGCTTGAGGCTTAAATAATGAATTTGGACCAGCCTTTGTCAGCTGGTCAAATCTGAATTAAAGGGGTAGATATCTCCAGAATTACATGTTTTCATGTCGTGAAACTAGGCCTCGGTACGGGAGAGTAACCTTACCTGTTTCCCTGTACAGCAAAAGCTGCAGCGTGAGCTTACTCTTTATTAGTCACAGGAGAATCCACATGGATGAGAGTGGCTTTTTCCCCTCAGGGTGGAAAAAGCTTCCGTCAAAATTCACACTTCATTAGGCACTGGATAATCTGAGCATGAGGCTCAAATCCATAGGCTTCATTAGTTCCCTTTCATTATTAAATTATTAACGGTTTCCCTGGCAAAGCAGAACAAAGCAGCTGCCTTTGGACAGATATAGAACAGTACAAATTATACTGAACTTCTTGCAGGACATTCAGGTATTACATTTCTTAATAGCCTCAGTGCTTGAGTTGAACGTTCCGTACATTTCCACCATCAGAATAGCTAACTTGAGTTTCTGGTCTGCTGCAGAAACTGCTGCAAATATCCAAAGGAATTGCAAAAAGTCTCTTTTCTGAGGTCAAAAATCAACCGCAGTTAAGATTTGCAAGATATCTCAAAGGCAGGCAACAAGAAGAGCTTCTGCTACAACTCCAAAAGTAAAAGACTGAAAAAGGGAAATGTGATCTTGGGGTAAACAATTTAGTAACAATTAAACAGATAAGGCTGTGGTCGCCAGAGTCGTCTTTGTCTCAGACATATCAACAGTGTCTCCCATCTCTTTGTACTTAGACTTCAAGGAGAACTACCAGCAATCGTTGAACATCAAGGATTGCTTAGGAGAACTCAACTCAACTTATTAACATTATGAGATTGATTGAGCTGCATCCAGGGGATCTGGCTGGTGTCATTGCAAGGCCACACTTTTGTCTTTGAATAATCATGGAGACTAGGAGATGTCCCAAATGAACAGAGAAAGGCAAATGTTGTGCCCATCTTGAAAAAAAAAGCCCAAAGAGAAACTGTTGTCTGATAAATCTTACTGAGGTCCACATGGAAATCCATGTCCTCTTGGAACATATTTCTGGGCACAGGAGGAGAAGGGGATCAGGAACAGCCAGCATGCATTTACCAAGGGTGAATCATGCCTCACCAACCTGATTCCCTTCTGTACTAAAATGACCGGGTTTTGTAGAAGAAGGAAGAGCACTGGAGATCATTCACCTTGACTTCTGCAAGACGCTGCCTATCACAGTCTTGTATCCAAATTAGGACTTTATAGTCTGGATGGACAGACAACCTCATGGGTAAAAAACTGGATGATAGAGCTCTTAGGACAGTGGTTAACAGGCTGTACTCTGTCTCGAGGTTGGTAAGAAATGAAGTACTGTAGGAGTTTATCCTGGGTCCTGACCTGTTTATCATCTTTATCAATGCCTAGAGGAGATGACAGAGTGCCCTTTCATCAAGTTTGTGGATGAGAGCAAATTGGTGGGAGTAGTCAATATGTTCACGAGTAGAGCTGCCATTCAGAGGAACTCAGGCTGGAGGAATGGGATGACAGGAACCTCGTGAAATTCAACCAGGACAAGTGGTGCCTGGGACAGACCAATGACCTACAGGGTACTGGGGCAGGGAGCAGCTCTGCAGAGAAGGTCCTGGGGAACATCTGGGTAAACCCGAGCCAGCAATGAAGGCTAGCAGCTCCCTGGGCTGTGTCAGTAGGAGCTCAGCCAAGAGATGGGGGAAACAATTGCCATCCTCTGCTCGGCACTCAGACCACATCTGTGCATTTCCATCACCGCTTAGTTGCTCCCCCATGCTGCAGGTCTTTCCAAAAAGCCTCTTCTCCCTCCAGGAAGGAAGAAGGGCACAAACACCCACCCACAGCCTGTATCAGGACAAGAAAGACTCAAAGCGAGGTCAGAGGTACTTTAGTGCTGTGGAGGAAGAAGGTGTGTGCTTCCTGCTGTGGCTGGAGAACAGTATTTCCTGCCAGTGCCAAGGACAATCAGCTAGTTGCTGCCCACTGTGAAGGAAGCACGTATCACGTCCACTAACTCTTCACTTACTTTTTTGTGAAAGCAAACAATTCGGCTGGTGACACAAACAGCAGAGGCAGCGATGTGGGAGGCAGGGAGGCTTTTACTGACAGGAAACCTGTGCCACAACCTGACTTACCCCAGACAAGGGGGGGCAAAAAAATCAGACTGAAGCCCAGCATGCAGCTTCTCTGAGTCCTGATTAGCACAGAAGTGATGTGGAAATTTCACCTTTCCTGTCCCACATCTAGTTCTGGTGAGTTGACAACACAGTTCACAAGCTCCCACTTCACTCAAAACAGAACAGGACAATACAAGAACATCAGGCATAGAAATTATGAATGAAGTCAAGTATGACGTGGTCTTCTAATGCCTGTTTGCAAAGATAATAAAGGGTGAATCTGGAGGGGAAGGTAGAGGCATAAGGTCTGTGGACATGCCATTAGTGTTTTAGGTGATAAACTAATTAAACATAGTAAAGGTAGGAGTGGTTCTAAGGCTGGTGATTTGCATTCCTTTTCACTTATGGTTTTGGGTTTGGCCCAAGTTATTTAGGGATTCCAAGTAACTCTTCTAGGAGAGCCAGGGTAGGAAACAGTGAGTCAGTTTCAGAAAAGAATTTCCTTAGTGCTAACATGTTAGTTCATAACAATCATGAGTTTAACTCAGAAGTACTCTCTGTCTTTGTTCGAAGAAAAGTTGGGAGGCCTTTGTGTGGGACAAAGTGCCCAGTTTCCCCATGCAGGTGTCACGTTGTCTAGGGAAGACTTTATGTGAACCAGATTCTCGAAATTCCCCAGCACCTTGGCAAGAGAGAAGAATAAAGAATGCAGCATTTACCTGGGAAGAGGAAGAAGAGAAGGTATAGTTTAGAAAACATGACCTTCTGAAGAACAAATCCAGAGTGAGAGACTTCCCAAAAATAAATGGCAGAAAAGATTCTTTTAGTTTCTCTATGAAATATGGAGTTTGAATACAGTAGTGGTAGGAAGTGTAGAAAATGTCACATGTTTGCTGCTACAGGAAAAAAAGTACGCAATTAATTTGTGTTAAAATAAAAATTAGATTCTGATCATGTGACAGATTACTCAACCACAGTGTTTGCTGCTGAAGCGTAAGTGCTAATGGCTAGAATATGACCTATATTCCACTGTGCCACTTCAGTGGACAAAATAAGACCATGATGTCCTAAAAAGCAAGTACTTAAAAGCTTTTTGCAGTATTATCATTACTTATTTTCAGGTATGTTCAAACATACTTATGAAGGGGCTTTAGGAATACACACCTCTGGTTTGACAGCAATGGTTCCTTCTGTACTTGTAAGAAAACTTAGTTGCATTCAATGCACTGCAGAAAACAAGAAGATGCAATGTGGAAACCTGTAGCTGAAGGCCTGTAAAACACATCTCAACAGTGTAATGCCATGGATTTAAAAATAAGCAATTTCTTGGAAGGAAAGCTTGAGAATTGCACCTTTGAGGGCAATTGTAGTCACGGAACAGCAGTAATCATGTTTTACACAGCAAAATGTGTTTCCCTGGAATAAGGGATGTTCACCTAAAAGGACAACCAGTCTTACAAGTGCAATGATTTAGTTTTGTAATGAAACATATCAAAAATTCTTGTCAACAAAGGGCTTAGGGGTGGCGTGTTTTTTGTTTGATTTTTTTTTTTTAATTCTAATGAATATCATACTAAATGCTCACACATCTGCTTATGGCACTGCAGCAAATGCAGTCAAAATGGAACTTCTTCCAGCGCAGTAAAAAACAATGTTTAAAGCAGTGTAGTTAAATTCACTCCCTGAAATGAAGAGCGAAGGGCAGAGCAAATTTCCAGAGTTAGTAGATTTAGGCTGCACATTCCCAAGAATTAATAGTTCCAGCCCTGGCCTGCACTTCCCTACCAGCCCTGTGGAAATTGTAGCCACCTACACCTCATCTTCAACCTGGCCTGTGCTTTAACACCCAGGAGGCAGTCCTTCTGTTTGGTTGGGTTTTTTTCCTTACTCAGTCTTCCTTTCCGTATCCAGTCTTCCACTTCTTTAGGTGGCCTGAAAAGAATGCTGTGCATTTAATTTATCAGATTTCTGATTTACGAAGTTACAAGCAGATGTGTACGATTTCTCAATTCAGGCTGGAAAGAAAAAAAAAATGCAGTTTTCTTATAATGACTTTGCTTTTCACTCTGAGAAGGTGCACCAGAAATTGAGGTCTCAGAGAGAGATAAAGAAAGGGTAGAAACGTTTTCACAGGAATTGTATCTTAGAAAAAGGAATGATAAGAAATAGAAATGAGACTTCAGAAACTTCTAGTTTATAAGATCTGTCATATAATGTAGTGGCTGGAAATTAAAACAATGCAAAATAACTGTGCTCATACAATGCATGATTATTTGAAGAACTGAAAGTTTAAATACATTTTAGATAATATTCATGCTGTTACAGGCAGCTGGGATAGGTTCTTTAACATTCTTCCCATTTTACAAAGAGAAACAATATTGGAGCCACATTTTTTTAAAATCTCTAAGTTTAACTCAAAATTAAAGACAACCCCAAACATAATTGAATGCAGAACTTTAAATTCCATTTCCATGTTTCAACAATGACATTCTCTTGCTCAGCCGCTGGTAAATAACATTTGTTGTCCATTTACAAGTAGGGTATTAACAAAAAAAATAGGAAGTCGACGTTCCTAATTAGAACATTCATGTGGAAGGGCTGCCAATCTTCATGATAAATGCATGGATTTCTCTGTTCCTGCAGTAACTGTTTCATAGCTGAGCTGGATTTGTCACTGATATCTCTGAAACTATGTCAACATTTTCTTGAAGTCCTACTGTGCCCATTCCTGCAAACAGTCCCACTGAGAATCAAAGGGACCAGATTCTTTGAGGACTGAAACTGAGCAAGTTATGTCATGAAGCCACTGTTGTGCTTGTTCTCTGTTCCAGAGAAAGACCAGGATTAGTCTTTCTTTAGACCCACAACAGGAAAAGGTTGCTATTTAATCTCCCTTCACTCCATCAGTCTGAGGATTGGAAGCTCAAGGAGGGGGGAAGAAAAATGGTTAAGGTTTTTTTCCCTTTTTCATCACTGCCTGTACAGCAGTGTCTGTCCCATGGCACCATAACCACATTAATTGCAGGACTATTTTAGAAAATTATTGAGACTGTTTATCGAATACTACTGTAATGTATAAATGAGTCCATATATTACTCACAGTGAACATATGCTTTGCTGTGTTTTAGTCTCATGTCAATGCAACCCCATTATTATAAATCAAACTGAGGATTTGACAGACTGCTTCAGTGATATCTTGCTCACTGCTCCCACTGTTCATTGTAACATACACAATGTGCCATTCTTAAAATGAACAAAACCCAACAGATGACTTTACTTCACTTAACAGCTGAGCGCATCTTGGTGTAACATCAAAGATGGTTTATGTATTTTTTTTTTACTAACAAACTTGCTAGCTAGCTTAGGTAATATTTGTGGAATTAGCAGATTGTTAGAAATGTAGTTTAAAATAGTTGTAATTCACTAATATTAAAGCTCTTCAAAAGACAAGGTACAATCTTATCAGCAAGAACTAAATACTCTGCTTGAGAAATAAGAGACACACTCTTTATCTGTTGTTTGAACAAAGAAAGGGTGGGGACATTTCTCAACCAATCACCTATTTAAAATGTTTCCAGATGGAATCACACCTGATGTGTTTTACGCTGAAGAGTATAAATTACTGCAGTGAAGTGTATCTTATAATGGAGCAAAATGAAAGCTACTTAAATGTAAGGTTTTGTGACTAGTAATATATTTGGTCCTAGTACCTTTTCTTTCACATTGATAACCTATGATTGGAGTGCAGCTTGGAGAAGATATCTTAAAGACGCTGTTTTCTTAGCCTTTGCTTTAAATTACTCATTGCATTTTTTTATGTTTTTTGCTGCTCGTTTTTAAATTACCGATCTGTTTGTTTTATAATGTCTCAAGGAAACACAAGCACGTACATGTAATAAAACTGTTATGATACGTGTTTGTGCACTTTGCATGCTAGCTGACTAGACAAGCAATTATGCTAATCTAGCTTCTAAATTTATTTATTACTTCTGCTAGAGTTAGAGCCACACCTGTCTGCCCTATCTCATAATAAGGCATGGGAGTTCATGAACAACAGTCCTTCAATCCATGGCCAACTCTGTAAGAAAGTTCATGTGTAGCAGACCCTTTCTACTCTGGATGTCCCAATCCCCAAATATTTCATCTTCAAGAAATTTGATCCAGGTATCATTGGGAAGGACTCGCTGCTGAGTCATAGACAGCGTTTTGAAATCAGTCTGACTGCTTTTCAGTCTTCGGTGGATCCAAGGGCTTGTGCTAAAGTAGTCAGAGAAACATGATCGGAAAGAAGATCAGTTGTGTTGTGTCCCATAACGGTATGTGAAATTCACTGTTCTGCCCTTACTGAAAGGATATTCAGGTCTAGTGATAAGAAAAAAAGATCTGAAAAAGGTTAGGAATCATGCTGCCAAGGAGGGCAAAAGAAATTGTTTTCTTCTCTTCACATGCCCCTCATGGGTCACACCTAAAGTCTTAAATCTGTCCTGAGAAAACTGAACGAGGATGGGTTTGGAGGTGCTGGAATACAGAAAAAGAGCAAGTTCCAGGAGAGGTGGTAAACTGTATTTCCCGAGAGGTGCTAAAATGGTTCCCTTGCCTAAAAGTCAGAGAAGGCTATGACAAGCATTAGGTCTGTAGGCATCTTCCTTTGTAGGCACCTTGGAGGTACAGTCTAGTCTTAAGGCCCAATTTTGTCAGGACTAGATTCCACATAAATCTGACTACTTCATATTGACAGCTGGTGGACACAAGTGTCTCTGTGCTCAGAGCCTTGTTCAGATCTCTGGAATAATTAGAAGCCTTGGAGATGCTAGCCAATGGGAACAGGGGTCTAGGTGGAATATAGGCCAGGAGAATCTGGGACTAACATCAATATTTAGATTAATTGAAGGTGTTACTCACCCCTCTCTCCCCCTCATTTTGGATAACTAGCAATCAGTCTTTTCCTTCTTTTCAAGGTCTGAACATTTATGCAACCAGTAACAAACCTATCCCAACTTCCTTTAGGCTTTCCACAATTAGTCCTACCAACTGCATTCTGGCATCGAATCACATACCTTCTAGCCACGATGTTCAGAGCACAACTGAGTGGCTGTCAGCTGGCCAAGCTTGCACATGCTTTGGAGTGCATCTCTGATTTCCTAGGGAACCTTGCCTGGGTCCTCCTGTGATGTTCCAAGGCACCCAGGAGATTTTTCATTACTGCCAGTCTTCATGGCTTTGTACATCCCTAAGTAATCAACACATCAAAGGTGCATTTGCATTTTTTATTCTTAAGTTTCTAAAGCAGTAAAATTAATTGCTGACCAGACAAAGCTGATTGTAATTCTAGCTGTAAAACTCAAGAGCCTTGCTCAGAAGTTTGGAGTTGAAACTCTACCTTATTCGTCTCATCTATAGTGCCAATATGGGCTACTGAGCAGTACTGCTGTTTTTCTTCTTATTATGTTGACCAGCAGGCCACTGTTCATCCAAGCAGCTACTCGTGGCTTTGCTCTGATTAATTTATCTGCTATTGTTCAGGACTAGTTATTCTTCAAACATCCAAATCTCTCTCACAGCCCATATTTCTAATGTCATCCTGCAAACGTTAACAACTTACCTCTTACCTTCCATGGTCAGCCAGGAAGCTGAACATTCTCCAGGGAGTCTTTAATGGATGCACAGTATCTTTGCTCAAGAAAAAGCTATTTATTTCTTTAAAAAAAAGAAAAAGAAGTGGAGGGGGAAAGCATTGAGAATATTGGCAAAAATCTTTTTGGTGAGCTTTTCCTTTTAAACAGAAAGCACTGCAGAGAGCAAATAATTCTGGGGAAAGCGAAGGTTTAATAGGAAAGTTTTCAGTCAGTCTTCATATGCATTCACTCATCTGTCTCTAGAGATGCTGAGACCCCTGTCACAGATGTAGGCTCGATATGCACCTTATCTTCTCTTCTCTACACATATTGGTCACAGATGTCTGAATACTACATTTTCCATGGCAGACTGAGGCTTTAATGCTTTCCCCTGGAGGAGAGATAAGAGCCAGAACACGTGTAGACTGCATTACATTTTCATTTGTAATCAGCGATGTGTAAAGTTTCTAAAAGTTGTTGACACTTGTATGATATATTCTGTCTCCATTAGAGGGGTAGTGGACAGGGATATATGGTCAGATACCATTTTGTTTGCAAAGACCTTCTTTCCTTTTACCAGCCCAGAACCATTCTCCATCACTTCTGTCTCATGTAATGAAATACACATCCTTATCATTTTTCAGTCTTATTCCTCTTTCTTATCATTCATATTTAATGTATTTCTACCTTCTATTTTGTAGCCGTTTACATTTTATTGATTCTTGGGTGCAGTTTACAAGTCAGTGATTTATTATCTTTCACTTCTCTTTGTGCTGACAGTAGACGTTGCTATTTTTCTACTTCAGAGGTAGTGTGAGGCAAAAATATTGGTGGCTGAAACTCGTCAAAATTTAAGGTACACAGTTAAGCCATTCTAATTGTTACTGTACTGATTTTTAGAGAAAAAGAGAGAAGGAAATTCACAGTTAAGGATGACACCTCACTTTCTCCTAATGAAAGCTGGTATTGCAGCATATGCAATGTATTAACCATCACTGTTTAAAGAGTGTGCAATGCCTGATATGAGAGAAGGCATGAAGGATTCAGGGCAGATTTTTTTAAACTTAGGTGCCAGAAGGTGTCTACACAAGATTTCTGAGCCAAGGGTGAGTTTAAGAGCCGCTAAGTTTTAAAATAGAATTGCAGATGCTGTGGAGGGTTGGATGAGGGGCAGCAACATGACTAAAACAGGGGTAGAAGGCACAACACGGGGCAGGGAGCTAGCTGCAGTGGCAGGGCACTATTCAGTTCCCTGTTGATGGCAGCAGCCAGGAAGACAGGCATTAGAGCCTTCCCACTCCTTCCACCTTGGGCATTTCCAGAGCAAGGGTAAGATCCTCCTGGGTGCAGTGCCATTTGTCCTTCCCTGTGCTCCTCTCTGCTTTGTATATGAGGTATTGGGGACAGAATAGGAAAAAGGAGGCTGCGGTACTGCAGCTGTGTTGACAATAACCGCTCCTGTTTCTCTGGCTCACCTGACAAGGCTGGTGCTGTTGAAAACATGACAGATTGAAGGAAGGGACCAAGGTCATGATGAAATGGCTTGGCAGAAATTACACTTGGCAAAAGTGACTTATTTGCTTAGGAAAATTAGTCTTTTCCACTCCTCATGGTGAATGCATGTGCCTGTCATTTGTTGGCTTGTCACATGGAGGCTCTAGGTGGGTTCCACCTGCACGATCACAAATCAGCAGTTTCTGGGAAGTTTCTCATTCTTGTTTGGCTGGAACGTTGCAACAGCATATTTTTTTCCCCAGAGTGGACCTCGCTATTGCGAATCAGTTATTTGTTGCTTCACAACTAAAATGCTGCAACATGCTAGTCTTTGGGCTACATCTACAGCCAATCCAGGAGCCGCAGGCAGCTGCTCTCTTACTAAGCAAGGTATTTTACCATAAGCAGCAATCATACAAGATCAGCTGTTGATTTTGATGTGAACAGCTCACATGGGATTTACTTACCACTTCCCTTTTCTGCTGTCGAAGAAAAGGATAGAGCACAGTTTGGAGTTCAAGATAATGGAAGGACACTTTCTGTGACGAGCTCTCAGCTTTGGCATTTGCTCCATGCTGTCTGGGGGCTGCAGGGAGTAGGAGTGACAGCATTCCCCGAATCTGTTTTGTTTGGAAAGATTTTTAATAATTTGGCCGAAAGACAATACTGTGATCTCCAGTTGCTCATTGTAAACTCTAGTGTGGCTGTCACCAGGATTTTATGCTTCATCTCCACTACACTCAACCTACAGGACGCTTTTCAGGTGCTAAGCAGACTGCAGCATTTGCCTTTTTCTCAGCGTCTGTCACCCATTGCTTGGCCACAGGGTCTCTCTGTCTCTCCCCTAGAAGAAATGGCACTCTGTGTAGAAACTGTATGTCCCAGACCCACAGCTGCCCTTCTTGGGCTGCTCAGCAGCTTAAGCAAATTCCCGCCTTGAGCTCCAGAGCTGTGAGTGCTTCAGGGTTCCCAGCTCACCTCTGTGGCCACCCGTTGGCTGGTGAAACAGGCAGATTTTGTGACAATTCCTAAATCAAACTAGCACACTTGCCTGGATGGTGTTTCCTACTGGTTGGAGACAGAATATAAGTCTGTGCAAGGCATTTCTTGTGTTCTCAGGTCCTACGTCTGGCAAAAGAAATTTATTGCTCTAGGAAAAAAAAAACCCACAAACCCCACATAAAGCTGATATATATTTTCCCATTTTAATTTTCTCCCTAGTTGACAATGTTCTTTGGGCTTAAGTCTAAGGCTTCCTGAGTACACAAGATCCTCCCCTCTCACCCCTTCTCACACAGTTCTGCATCCTTTTCTCAGCTCGTTCAGCTCTGCTGTTCCTTTTTCCTGTCAAGTTCACCCACGTCTCCATAAGTCTCTCTAAGTCTCTCAAGCTTTACAGTATTTAAGATCTCAGGTTAATACCTAATCTCTTTGCCCTGCTTGTAGCGCAAGTCTCTTCTTCCAAACATCCTCCCTGCAAAGAAACTTCGCAGGACAAGTTCTCCCAAGTCTTGCTGTACCATCATCCAGCTTGATGACTAGATCAAAGGAAAAGGAAACTGTGGAGGGATGAATCGTCGGTGTACCTGACTCAGGAATTCTAAGATTTATTGCCAGTGCTGTATCTATAACTAGTGGGTATAGAGGGAAAGGGGTGGATGAGTGGCTGATGAGTTGTCCAGAACACTTAATGGAAAGGTACAAAGAAAATGGTGTTTGTACGGATCATATGCAGTTATTTAAAATAAAAGGAAATGTACCTCCTGGTGCAGTAACCTGTAGACCTTGCCCAAATCTTGCTGTTGATTTCACATGCTGAACTGACAGCTGTTGAAAGTCAATATTAGTCTAGTTCAAGAAAGGGAAGGAATCTTTTGGTCATCCAGCAATGCTCAGTTAAATCCAATATATTTAGCTACAAACCCTTTAAATAGGGCCCATGTGTCTGCTCATTGAGATCCTCTTGGACAGCATGAAAAATGTGGATTTTTGAGCTGGATGAGAAAAAAAATAAAAGATTCCTCAGGGCATCAGCAGATGGAAAAAAAAAAAAGGAAGAAAACAAATCCTAGGCACTGCTGCTCTCTTGCTGAATGAGGTCACACTTCACATTGTATGTGGATAAAAGACAAGACAATTTCCCACTTCCCGTTTCTGTTCTGTATTGCCAGGTTAATTGTTGTCATTGTATTCCCCACAAGAGAATCTTCAGCAGTGATGCCAAATAAACCAGATTAGTGTTCAGGGGCATTTGCTGGAAGTGATGCCAAATCCATTCTTGATCCTAATTATATGAAATATGCTCCAATAATTTTCCACAAGGTGAATAAAAATAATGCCAGAACTGCCGCTTTCACTAAAGCTCAATTAGGAGGCATTCACTAGTCCCAAGACATATCATAGCTTCTTCTGTGCAATTATATTCTCCTTTTTATCAGCTGATGTTTACTTAGAGAGATGAATCCTCATTCCTGGCACCCATATAAGAGTATTGGGAGAGAGAGGAAAACATAGACAAGACCTGGCCCATATCCCAACGTTAGGCAAACTGACCTTTGGTTTTGATCCCTGCAGACAAGTTGTTGCATCTGCACGATTTCAAGAAAACATAGGAGATATGCACTGGAATGCAATGTTCAGTCCTGAATCTAAAAGACGAGATGAAAAGCCACTTAACTTGGAAAATATAATCAGATTAAACAAATTATCCTTTCTTAGTCACAGAACATTTCCTGTTGTGTACAATACCTCGTTCTGCAATGAATGTCCAATTCCATGATTTGAAACAGTTGACTGAGAAAGAGGTATGTGTCAAAACCAGGCATTACCAGGAGTTGCAAATTTGGACTTTTGTTCAAACTATTGAAAATTCAATGTAAAATTGAACATTCCTGTTCTTCCTTCATGCCTTTGCTTTCGTGGAAAGTCTCATGAACACCAAAGCTACTATTACAGTAAAAGTTGCTTTGTTTTATTACTTCATTTACCTTCTTTCCATTTTTGAACTTTCTTCCACCTCTAAGATTGCTGAGGAGACCATATTTATTGATTGCCTGATATAGAATCACAGAATATCTCAAGTTGGAAGGTATCTGTAAGGATCATCGAGTTCTATTCCCTGCTTCTTCCAGGACTACCTAAAAGTAAACTATATGACTAAAAGCATCATCCAGTTGCTCCTTGACCTCTGATAGGCTTGGTGCCATGATTGCTTCCATTGGAAGCAACCAGCCACCCTCTCAGTGAAAAACCCTTTCCTAATGCCCAACCTGAAGTTGCCCTGATGCAGCTTCAAACCATATATTTTCTGGCCCGAGCTCTGATTAATTTGCGGGATCACGTAATGGTTAGTGTATGGCAGAGTGAATCATGACATTTAAAGAGGACAACAAAATTGTTCAGGTGAGTTAGTGACTTCATGCTCAATGCATTCGTATGCTCACGGCATACTCTCTGCTTCTGTCAGAATTGATCTCTCAACTTTGGCTGATAGTTGCAACGGTATCTCCATAGCTCTATCCTCCTCAGTGGGATAAGAGAGTACATTTAGATTAAGAAAAAAACAGATACACATCTCCTCTCCACGTATGCTGAATTCTGATCATACTCCCCCACCACAGCCCTCTTGCAGAATTTGGCTAAGCAGATGATGCACAATAGCTCGCACCCATTCAGGCTGAAGTGCTGAAGCAGGCTATTGTTTTACCCTTGGCGAAGATCCAAAACAGATTTCATTAGCAGTTGCTTATCAGGAATAGGGACAGGAAATTGTTGTGTCTCTGCTTGGAGACTGGTCCCTAAAATCCAGCATGACAGGCAAGCCCTTATATATATACAATACAGAGGTTTACATCTACAGGGCCTCCTGATATTCAAGAGGCAAAGGCTCTCTGGATTGCTGTTGCTGGATGGCATAATGGGTTTAGTTCCATTAACTGCATTATCTCTTAATACAAACTAGTATCCTTTTTTTTTTTTTTTTTCCAGGAGTGCTGGAAACTTGCCAGCAAAGCTAAAGAGGTGATAAAAGAGGGTTTAAAATGTCTCCTGGGTGAAGTCTGAAGGAGACACACAAGAAAGTCAGAGCTTGAGAGGTAGGGGCTGAACTGGGCTCTAGATCGAGGGATGCAGATCTGGCAGCTGGTACCATTTGAACAACTCTTTTGCCTTCTTCGCCACAGCTGGATGCCCAG
Source organism: Cuculus canorus (assembly GCF_017976375.1). Lineage (NCBI taxonomy): Eukaryota > Metazoa > Chordata > Aves > Cuculiformes > Cuculidae > Cuculus > Cuculus canorus. Next base: position 118,735,472 of record NC_071402.1, read on the forward strand.
GGACTTCTAAAGCATGACAAAGTTAGATGGAGGGAAGCTGTATATCAGAAAGGGCTTGGGGTTTGTGGAGCTCTTTTGTTTGCTTGCTTTTAATGAGCTGTTTTAGGAAGCCACATAAAATCTAGTTGTGTTGCTGTATTTCCTCATTTTTTTCTCACAAAATGTTAGCTGGAATGTGGGAGATAGGGGATATTTATAATCTCTGGGCTGAATCTGAGGATTCAATACTAGATCTTGAAGGAAATGCAGGTTTCAGGGAGGAAGCTGACAGAGAGAATCTGTGGGGAGGCTGTATGGTCAACAGGCTGTACCTTAATTCTATCTTAGGGCTTGTGATACCTGGAAATTCACTGCTAGGTCCCCTGATTTATAGTAATCCAGTGCATGTCCAAGGCAGGTAAATTCCTATCCCATTTTAAAGTATGCATAGAAGACATTGATATACAGAAAAAATTGAAAATCTGACCTTGGAAACAGGTCCATGGCAATCAAGCAGCAAGTCTCCACCAGAGTTGCATGTGTTATGAAATAGTCACCGTGGGTTAAATCTTGAATCCTGTCAATATTCTGTTTAGCCAACTAATGACAGTAACAGTGCTGCTGGAATCTGAAAAACATACATGCATAAAAAGCAGTATCAATATGCTGTGTGATGTTATTAATCGAGCTGGCCAAGTGGTGTTGTTTTGTGCCTCTGTGAATTGCATGATGTAACTTGCCTGCACTGACAGAGATTCCTGGAGGCTATGCTAGTATCAGGGTAGGAAGATGTATGCAGTCATGAGACAAAGCAGTTGCAGTAAGCATGTTCTCCATCAGAGAAAACCAGGTGATTAATAGAGCTGTAAAAAGACCTGGGACAGAGCTGTAAAAAGACCTGGGACGAGGAGATTGTTGTCTCTTCCCAGTGCCAGGAACGAACATTTTCCATTTGCTGAGTTGGAGTGTATATGTCAATTAATTATCATTTTCCAATTAATTGTTACTGTGACATACCTTTCCCTAAAGAAATTATTGAGCAATACAACCAGAACTCAAACTGGATCTGTCACAGCTGAGAGAGTAACTGACTGCATTTGCAATTCCCACTTACCAGGTGTCCCACATTTCTTAAGGTAATGGACAGAAGCACAAAAAAGGTAATTTGAGATAGACATCTCTGTTCCCAGGTCTCATTGACTGACACAGCTTTCTTCTTATTTTGTCAAATTTACTCAGTGTGATGCTGATGGGTTTGTTAGCCAGTGGTCTCAGTGGAGCTTGAAAAAAACTGAATGTTTGCATGGACTGTGTATTTGCAGCGTGATGGAAACTAATGGAGGCTGTCTTTACAGAGGCTTCAGTGGTCACTGCTTGTCATTAAAACACTCCTAATGAGCAGCTCTTGCAGGCCCATTAGAGAAACAACCTGCCAAAAGTAAGCCACTTTTTCATGTTGCAATCACCGTATTCACGTTCCTATCCAGAAAACAGTGCTTTATTCTCCCATTAACAGATGAAGACTCTGCTTAGATGTTCTATCATATAAACGCAATAGTACTAATTTCTGTAAAGATACTTTCTCCCTGGAACTTTTTGAGCTACAAATGCACTCAGTGTGCCAAAATCGCACTGTCTTATTGTTCTGTGTTCTATAGACCCACAGCCCTACTCGCAACCCTGGAGTGTAGGTCTCTGTACCTTATTCTATTTACCTGGGCACCTATCTAAAAAGTAGGAGCAAACAGACTGAAATTTCTTGCAGGATAGCTGGTAGGAATAACATTTACCTTCTTCTAATAAGCAGCAAAAGTTGTTGGAAGAAAATTAAAGCCTGGAGCACTCTTGGTTTAGTTGTTGCTGTTTCAAACTATTTTTGAAGCTCCACTAACCTTGGTAGACTTCTCAGAGGAACGATTGCCTAAATTAGAATATCTATTTCACATGAAATATTGGGAAAGGGGAGGAAGGGTTATATTAGCTATTTCATTAGAACTAACTCTCAGGGTCTGTATCCCAGCCTGCAGCAGAAATGTCAAGAGGAGCAGCTGCTACAGCACACAAGCCAGCAGAATATTTCCATCTTTGAATGAGGCAAAGGCTTGGGGGGGGGGGGGGGGAAGCAGACGGGTGGAAACTGAGTGAATTGCATCAGACGTGAATGTTGTAAAGTAGCGATGAAGGACTGTATGTCAGCAGAGATTGTGCTGAACACTTTATCTGTCCATTTCCAGAGAGTAAGCACCTTTTTCTTTGTGAAACGTGCATACCTTTGATAACATTACTTTTGGGCTCTAGTGTGATTAGGGCAGAGTATGCTGTCCACCTCAACCCTTTTTAATACAAGCCATTATCAGCACAGTTTTTTCTTACCTCTCTACATTCACTAGATGCCAAATAAGCAAACCTCTCGCCCTTTTATGCTACTTAGTGTTACCAAAGAGCTCTCAACACCGTAAGAGTAGACCAAATGAACTGAAAAGTACAAAGAGATCAGTCTTTCATGGGTCAGCTCCCTGACTAGGTGGGCCATCAGCTATGTCATTAGGGTTTATCTTTTCTGACATATATTTCTTTGCCTGCATAAAAGCAGTATCCAGGTCTTCCTGGGAGCTACTTTGCCTAGTATTTCTACAAATATTGCTTAACACTAACACATTGTACTCGTAAAGTATGTGAAAGGGCTGGGTTGTTGCTATGCCTTTTTAGTTGATGTCAGCATGCTGGACTGGTGTCTCACTGTAAAGTTGTCATAGTAATATGCCAGGCGTTGGAAAAAAAAAAAAGTAAGAAGAAAAATATTGGCTCTTAAAAAGGCATGCAAAGCATATAACAAACCATGGTGCATACTCACTGCCAATGCATGCTTTGTTTCATCCCAATGTCATTACCCCAGATTTGCAGAAGGATTCATTAATAAACACCATCCAAAGGAGAGAAAGTAGAGCAGAGTGTGACTTTGGGTATTTTCACATACTTCAGTCACCATGTGACGGAGCTACTGCTTTTTGACAAGTCAGGTTATGGGTGTATGTCTTCTTTTGGCTGACTTAAAAGGTTACATCCTGCAGCTCTCTGTTACTCCCCACATCTCCTCTACCCAGCCTCGACTACTTGCTGAGTCAGTTGTCTGAGCATCTCGTAACCTTTTTGGGACCATTTAAACTGATTAGTCCCGTCCCTTTGGTGGGAGAACTTGGCAACTGTTTGCCTGAGCACCATACCAAGAGGTGTAAAGGAAGAGTAGACATGAGCATAGAGGCTGTGGCAGAGCTGGAACTGGTAATTTTTAACTTCAGCTCAGCTATGGTAGTAAGAGGTTGCATGGGTGCAGTCTTGCTTCTGAGCTGAGTCACACTCCAGCTCTTAGACCAAAGAAGCTGTTCTGCAAAGAGGAACATTAGCAGAGGGTCGTAATTATCGTAGGCTAAAACTGTATCCAAAACAATTTACCACAGCTCAGGCTAGTTTGTGGTGACCCGGTCACAATCAGATGATCTTACTTACTGGTTTTCCTTTCCTATTAGGTCTCAGGCCACTTTCTAGGTACATTGACCCCTGCCTGTTCTGTTTGTACGACATCCGTACTGAGCCGCAGGAATCCAGCATTGCCTATTCTAATGTGCAAGAGCAACATTGAGTAGGAACTTCTCATATTACTTGGTGAATTTGCTTAGACTAAGAATTTGTATCACAATTCAGATTTGCTGTACCATATCCAACATTACAGAGAGCCTTTCCTGCAGCATGTGGCTATCACACTGTGTAAAGTCCTCGTGATTCATGGTTAAATGACTGTAGAAAGGCTTTTAATTTTTATCTGAATTGGAGATAACTGTAATATATCTCTCTAATCAACAAATGAATTACTTTGTATTTGGTACTAATATAGAACTGGGAGGCCACCTGGGCTCTTTGACTTTGGTTCCACACAGTCTTGGGCACCCAGATGGTAGACGTTTATGGTCCAGAAAGGTCCACAGAGCATTTGCTTTTCTTATATGTCATCTGCCTTTTGTATAGATCAAATTATTTGTTACTGTAAAATTATGTTCAGGGTTAGAGATGACATTTAGCCTGACTTCCTTATAATGCTCATCCTAATGCTCATTCCTGCAGTGGAGGAAATTAATCTTTACTATTAATATTGCCTATTAAAGCTAGAATGTAGATCAGTCCATTTGCAGTCCTTATTAAATAAGGACCCCTGCTGGTCCTTATTAGATAGATGAAGGACCAGAGCGAAGTTCCTTGTTGCTTAAATGAAACCCATGTTTAGCAAAGCTGTTAAATCACAGCTGAAGGCAGACATCTTGATGAATAAATCAGTTTTCATGAATAAATAATTGACATGAGTGCTAAAATGGGATTATCGTTTTCATGCTGTTTCTGTCCTTGGCCAAAAATTGAGACAGTCTATGTGAGTGGCGGTGGTGGCCCATGCGGTGAAGACAAGTAAGGTCAGGTCAGCAGAGGTGTAGCTATGAGTCTGGTAAGACCAATACAAACGTCTCAGCCCATTGGAGACTCATGCTTCTTTGGTTTCAATGGTTTTGATGAGCCAGGGAGCTGGAATGAGCCTTACTAGCATCTTTCCCATAGAACATCAAATAATATTGAGTCAGTGCTGCTCTGGAAGAAATTCACACTTTGATCTAACAGTTAAAGGCTCAGTGTCCCATTACCAGTTCATTGATGATGGCTGCCTTTCCTTGTAATTGTGCTGGTTATTCACACCAGCGGAACTTTGCTCAGCCACCCACTTCCTGAGGATAATTAGTTCCCACTTTGCATTACCAACCTTAAGTAGGTTATGAGTCCTGCAGCATTTTGTTTACAAGGACATGAAAAGTTCCAAAAACAATGCTTATGGAAGAATCTTTGTGGTTGTGTGAGTGTAGTGGCTGCATTCTGCCTGAGAGAGGGGGGAGAATCACACCCAGTGCTTGTCTTCCACAGAGCCAACTGGAATTTTTTTGTCTCCTGCCTAAATGCTACATGGGACTCATGAGAACCACTCCGAAGTGCCATTTCATTTTGCTAAATATTTAAAATACCTGTGGTTATGGAGAAAGGCCAGTTCTGAAATCTGCCACTTTAATAATACAAGTGGTTTTCAGATGCTGAGGATAAGGATGCAGCTGCTCCAAGAGCCCAAAGTGCTGGTATTCTTAAGAACTGCAGCCAGGCACTTACAGTGCACTTGTGTCTTGAAGCCACAGCAAAGGGCAGGAGCTGGTGCCACGTGGAGAATCAAAGGCTGCCATTCACGCCCATGCAGAGTGGGCAGGCAGAGCCTCTGGAATACCCTCAGAACCAAAACAGGGTTCAGATGGGGCTAAAGTGGTGCCAAATTCTTGTTATCTTTGCTGTGGTTTTCTCCCTCTCACCTCACGCAATGCATTCTGTAAACACCAGTGCCGTTTGCTGTGTGTGAAGGGCCAGCATAACATACAGTCCCATGCAAAGAGCCAGCTATTTGATAAAGAATGATGTGAAGGATTCCCCGTGGGATTTTTTTTTGACCCCCTCTTCCAATTTTTCTGTGCTGAAAATCTTAGCATTTAACAGTCATCAGAGTCTTGATTGCACGAAGAAGGCTGTTAGGATCTGGATAAAAGGAGAAGACTTTGAAATGTGAGTATTGTTGCTTTGCTTGTATTGATAGAAGTAAAAGAGTACTTCAAGGGATGATATTTGCATTAAGGATGTCAGAGGAAGCTCAGTAGTTCTGGAAAAGATGGAAATGCATCTTTAGAGAGTGTGAAACAGGGCTTGCAGCGCTACTGCACTTCCAAAGAGAAAAAGCAGGATGCTGTCTTATTACAGGCTGTTTTGGACTTATATCCCTTGCCACATGAGATCCTCACCTCGTATAAATGGACCCACCTTCATCCAGGAGCTAAGCTGATTTACAGACACTGGAGATGTGCTTTGGATTTATGCAGTATAAGTCTAGTCTCGATTTTGCTGGCTCATAACTTCACAAACTTACCAAATGGACAAACAAATATTTGTATATGATGAAACTAACAGGTACCTTCTGAAAACAGAGATTCCTGGAGTCCTGTGGCACTCATCTGCCCAAGCATGTCACGTGCCAGCTGTGTGGTGTGAGACGTATGAAAGCCACTTGCTTGCATCAGTCTGTGAGATATTTTAGATCTCATCGTACCACATGGCATGTAAAAGGAGCATCAGACTCACGAAAAGTTACGTAAACTTTATAAGGAATGTTCTAAAACTCCAGTGTTCAGGTGAGACAGCGAGCTAGAAATTTGGACCCTGACTCAGGCTTCCGAAGCTAGAAGTGACCTTGCTCCACGGCCCCTGTCACCCTACAGCATCCTCCTCTTCACAACTGTTGCAGCAGCAGAACTTCCCTTGACAGTTTCCAATTCTCTCACCAAATCTTGTCGTCTCTTGCTGAGTGTTCTGGTTTTATTTTGGGTATGAAGCACCTCCCCAGGATAGAGCCTGTTATTTGGTAGCTGCAGCGTGTATCTAGGACACACATTTTCCTATGCTCTTGGGAGAGGAAGTAATGCCTGGGATTCCCACATTGTGGATGAAGCTTCTTACTGTAAAAGGGGTGGAGAAGTAAAGTAAGAGTAAACTGTTTTACCTATTTCAAGTTTTGGGAAGGAAATTAATTGGCTACATGTGTGGTGAGAACACTTCCTAAATGAGGTTTAGCAAATGACCTGGGTGGAGGAGCCCCTAATTTTGGACCTTCTGAGCCCTCCTGTCCTTAGCTGTGCAGCATCACGAAAACTGTGAACGCATGGGCCGATGTATTGGTGTCTTCTTTTGTGTATCCTTAGCCATGGGTTTGCTGTAGGTAACGCTAAAATACATATGAACGTGGGCCCATTGGAAGACATTTGACTTCATCGTGCTCTGTTCCTAACTGATGTTAAAGCCTGCCAAATCCTATTAGCTTAGAGGCCTACACCAGCTGTGCCAGGCTCGGAGAGGCTGACTTAGACCTTCTTCAACCCTGGGAAACCACGGATACTGAAGAAGTCATGTGGAGTCTGTGCTTCCTAGAGTTGCTCCTGGTTAGCCTTATAAAGGACTTCCCATACACTTTTTCTGTTGAGTATCTCAAATGGAAATGCTGTTGTTTTGAAGTTGTTTATAGGACTTCACATAGCTTCCTTCAGTTTCTCCAGGATTTTAAAGTCGTGATGTATATTTTTCCCCTTATCTGTTTATTGCTCTGAAGGTTTTCGGAGGGTTTCCCTACCCTCTTCTTCATGGTAACTACATCTCTGAACTACAGATCAGACATTCTGGACTCCTGTATGCTAGGTTTTAAGGGAGTGATGAAATCTGTTAAAAGCTGAAATGCAGGACAAAAGACACATTGACATTTTTGCAGTCACCCAAAAAAAAAGTCAGTATTTTGCAATGGAGTCCCAAAGGAAGACCGTGCTTGCCCAAAAAAATCTTGCAGGAAATGCTATTGTTCCATGTAAACTTAAAAAGGGAGAAAAATCTCACAGCTTTTATTAATGTACACATTCCCTGGTTCCTCAGTGACTGGTAACAGCAGATACTGAGGCTGCAGAACGAAATTTATTTAACAGAAAGGCAGGCGAAAGTGGAATCGGAGTCACCTCAATCAGCTATGCAAAAAATCCCAGCTCAGAGGCTAAAGTGCTGGAGAAGCACAAGGTGCTGTGCATGGCAGGTAATATGTTTTGCTCAGGTAATCTCCCTGCCCTGAGCACTTTTGGGATCACACATCCACAGATGATTTCAGAATCTGCTGTAGAAAGCTGGATAGGTTTTCTTTGAAATGTTTAAAAAATGTCTTTGAATTTTTTTACATATTCTAACATTCTAACATATTCTAGTCAAAACTGTGCTTTTGTAAAACATTTCTAAGGCTGTTTTCCAAGATTTCCGTTGACTGCATCAGGCTTTGGCACAGACTCTAACTGTACGAAGCCTAGGACTATAAATATGGATTCCCAAGGACTTGACTGGAGGGAGTGACAGATGTATAGCCTGACTCTGAGATCTGCCAGGGCAACATTTTCCAGAAGCAAAAATCAGAATCATCTATGTTAAACTTATCCATACTTAGACTTCTTTTGTACGTGCAGGAGGAAATCGCTAGGGAGCAGATGACTTTTTAATCTGCCAGTAGTGTAAAGTTTGTGCGCTGTCTTTGCAGTGCTACTGCTTATTATGTTCCTTGGGTAAATTTTACCTCTGATGCAAACTATATAAAACATCTTTACCAGGTAGAAGGGAGGATCAATAGCATATGGTGAATAACTCTCTCTTCAGCACCTGCTCGAAGTGTTGCCGTATGCTCTTAGGACACAGTTTAGATCTCAGACCCATATGCCTGTTCTTGCTGTCGATGATATGTGCTCCCTGAGGACCTGATCCAGACCCTGCTGAAAAGCTTCTCTCGACCTCAGTGGCTTTGGAACCAGGCTGAAAGCATTGATCTCCCACTGTTGTGCCACTGCCTACCAGAGAATTTCATACTCTTGAGACTGGAGAGGAATCTTTTGTTTGGTCTGGCTAATATTTTGAGAGAAGGGATATATTTTTTCCTCTGTTTCTAGTGACCTTTGGGGCTGGAAGTGCATTTTGGATGTGAGCTCTCAAGTAGCAGAGTGGTGTGTTTGCTCCTGCTGTGATAGGGTCGGAAATGTGTGTTTAGAGGGAAGCTCTGATTAAGATCATGAAAGCATTTCCCTTCTTCAGCTCAAACAGACCTGCACAATGCAAGCACTGCAAGCCAAAAATAATGATTCAACGCTTTAATCATTATGGAGGTGATGGGGATTGAAAGGAATCACTTGGTTTTTGAGGTGTACAGGGAGGGAGATGCTCTGTACTGGCCTTGTTGGTATGGCCTTTCTTCCCAGTGCCCACCCATGCCCTTCACTAGAGGTGGGATAGAGAGGCAGATGGGACCTTGACTTGACCCAGTACTGATGCACTTATGCTTTTGTGAGTGGTTTGCAGCGATGCACACTGGAGGTAGTTCAACCCGACTGGCTGGAGCACTGGGCTGAGTAATTCATGCATTTGCAGCTTAGGTTAGCAGGAAGGCCCTGGGCAAATCTTGTCATTGCTCCTCCTCTCAGTTTTCCCATCTGTCAGATGGAATAGTAGCTCTGACCTTGCCTGCCTTGCAAGCGTGCCCTTGCAGGGACCGAGTCCTTTGGGAGGGGGACCGGCTCTGCTTGCTGCCACTGGTTCCAGTACAGTTGCCTGGTGGTTACTGAGAGGAAACCATGGATGGCTGATGTTAATGAGCTTTGAGGCTGAAAAGGGCCGGTGCTAACTGACTAAATGACAGGAGCTGACACACCTTAGTCAAACCTGTGCTCTAGTGCTTCCTGACAAGCGACGGAAAGCAAACTTCTCTCTGGAGGGTCCAAGCTCGATTCCACCCTCCTCTACTCCCAAACTGGCCCTTTTCTTCTGTGCTAGGGGAGGGAGAAGCTGGAGGCTGGCAGTGGCTGTCCAGCTGGGAGTTGTTCCAGCAGCCGGGAGCACTCAGCTGGCAGCATGCTGACAGTTTGGAGCTGGAGGACGGTCCTCCAGGGACCACTGCCAGATGGCTGGGATTAGAGTATCCCTCCAGTGGTTTTAGCCCCTGCTGGAGTGGTGGAGGGAGCAAGGGCTTGAGCTGAGTGGGACAAAGATGCTTTGCACTGGTTCAGCTGAGAGGGCTTCGGGACAGGAGGGAATGTCACTCACTGCTTTTCTGTATCAGGTAGGTTGAGATAAGGGAATAGCTGCCTAGGCAGAGAAAATATCACTGTTATGTTGGATACTGTGTGAATACTGAGTTTGAAATACTGCATGTGAAAATGTTGTTCTTGGATCAATGATGATTGGCCCTGGAATGCATCACAGCAAAGCCATTTTTAAAGACATTTTAAAGGCACGGCAGATTCATTTACCCAACATAAGGGTGGTTGAATGAAAAGGTACATGCTGAAATATCTCCTCCACTAGCCTCTGCCGTGCTGCTATTCATGGTTTTACATGGAGGGAGAAGCGTCTGTGCTGCTCTCTACTCTTTCTGTGCTGAGAGCTAGCCCTGGTTTGCTGGACCTTTGTCTGAGGAGAATGATGGAATTACCCAGATGGCCAGCCGGGGCCTTACCCCTCCCCTTCTCCTACTCTAGCCCTCCTGGCTCTGGGCTCCAGCATGAGTTCATTGCTTCCGTACTTAAGTGCCACATCCCACAAAAGCTGTCCTCTCTTATGACGCAGCCTGCAGACATACTCTCCATCGAAGTGAAGGCAACTACCCAGTTGCTGTGGTGGAGTTTGGTGCTCAAATTGGTCAAAAGTCTGTCTCATTGGCAGCTACGATCTAAACAGGTGAGTGAAACATTTTGGACACATAATGATGGGCAGCCAGAAGGAGAGGGTTGGTTTTGGGACTGGGGCCCCAGCTTGACATACAGAATCTGTTCTGCTGCAGCTTGCTCACCAAGCTTCCTCTGCCCATCTGCTTTGGTGCACGGGGCAGAGAATGAGAAATCTGCCATTGAAACTCTGTGATCCTCCACAGGATAACAGTTTCCAGATAGAAACATAGAATCCGTGAGGCTGGAAAAGATCTCTGAGATCATAAAGTCCAATCATCAGTCCAGCACCACCATACCTAGTAGACCGTGTCCCGAAGTGCCATGCCTACACATATTTTGAATGCCTCCAGGGATGGAAGCTCCAGCACTTCCCTGGGCAGACTGTTCCTATGCTTCACCACTCTTTCAGGGAATAAATTTTTCCTAATATCCAATCTAAACTTCCCCTGGCATAACTTGAGGCCATTTCCTCTTGTCCTAGTGCTTGTTACTTGGGAGGAGACCAACACCTACCTCGCTACAACTTCCTTTCAGGTAGTCGTAGAGAGCAATAAGGTCTCCTCTCAGCCTCCTCTTCTTTAGACTAAACAACTCCAGTTCCCTCAGCCTTTCCTCGTAAGATTTGTGCTCCAGCCCCTTCATCAGACACGTACAGTGTGATAGGATGATGAGCGTGGATCCAATAGTGGAGGGAGGAAGGGGAACTTATAGGGCTGAACCCTTACCCTTCCCATTGCTGCACGCTTCTGAATCCAATGACACCACCATGGCCATCTCATCTGTGACAGCTCAGTCACAGCTCCGTCTAAAGTGTTGGGGACTATTACACTTCTGGACAGAGAGAGATGAGATGATGGGCTTAAGAAAATGTCACAGTTCTTGGCAAAATATCCTGACCTTTTATAGCCAACACTGATGTGGTGAATAAAGAAATTGCTTCACTGGAGAAATATGAGTTTTAGGGAGGAGTTTAGGAGGGCTGTCAGAAGAAGTTTACACAGAGAAGAGAAAGAAGGCTCCCAGATATAAAAGGCACAAAAAAAGAGAGTGCGACAACAAAGGGATGTGATGACTGGGTGAGAGGTTTCATAGGACAAGGAGAGCTTGACGTTCTAGGAAGGTGGAAGGGTTGGAGAGTACATTTTATTCCCTGCTGAAGGTGTTCAGTCCCTATTGTAGTGCTTCCTACAGACTGGGTGTCAGTGTACGAGGTGCTTGCAACTACTCAGGGAAAATAAGTGCTGCATAAATGTAGGATCATTACTCACTCAGCGTGCCGACTTGTTTAAATTTCTGTGAGGAGAACAAGTATATTATGGTATTGTTATCCTATGCAGAGAGTTGTTCATTTTTAATTATAGTTCATGAGAAATACAGATTCTTATGATGTGTCCCCTGTTCAAACAGATATATACATCTTAGGGAAAAAAATAATAGTGCTATAAAATACTGTTCTTACCAAGTGTCAGTACAAAGCACATGTGCACGTCTCCTCATATCCAGCAATAAAAGAAATGTAGAGGGCTAAACATAGAAATGTGTCCTACAAATATGTATAGCAGCTAACTATGAATCAACGGGCCTGATCGCTGCAAATCCCCCAGGTATCTGTACATAAATAGATAGCCCCACACCCCAAGGTTGATGTTCATGAAAAAGGCAATGTCTCATGTTTCCAGATTTGCTTCCTAGTTCTGCATATGGCAAAAGGCAGTTTAGGGATAAACTGGGAACAAAATACCCAATGTGATTCAGGGAGGGTTCTTCCTGCCCACCATGGATGTTCTTCATATCACCTCTCAGCTGACTGCTGAGTACTGCAGAAAATGAAGTGTTGCCATCATCCTTTGTCCTGCAGGCAGCAATTTTCTGCTTGCCTGTGGGAAATAATCCTCTTTTAATTTAATTATTCATTTTTCAATTATTTAATGCAGTACTCTGGGATAGCAGCAAGGCTTTGGGTTAGTTTTCAAATTGCTGCCACCTCAGCCAGTGAAGCACTGGGACCCAGCTCCCTGGGAGAAGGGATTTTTCATCTTTGAGCCGCTGCCTTCATTAGGAGGGATATGCTGCCTCTATTGTCTGGCACGTCCCTCGGAAAGTTTCCATGTATTCTGCCAACCTGCTTAGGTCCCATGGAGTCTCGATCCTGCCTGGCCAAAGTAAATGGCTCTGGATAAGGACAGCTGAATGGAGCACCGTCAGGAGTCCATTAGCATTTCTCCTCTTGCCTGCAAGAAGACTGCTTGGAGAACCCTAATGAGCTCTCTGCCTGCTGCCAGCACCTGTGCTGTGCTTTAACATTTTCAAACGTAGAAAAAGCAAATGTTTGCCTTCTGTGGAGGCACTTTGCTCTGCTCTGGCCCCTCAAGCTGGTGTGGGGATCACTTCTGGTATGGCTAGAGTATTCATCGAGATTGACTTTCTGCTCTGAACTGTACCCCTATTAGTTCCTGAAAGGCATCAGCTCTGATTGGAGGAGTAGGTGTAAGCCCTAAAAGATTACCGCAACAAATATAAAAGATGTTCTTACAGTATTGAGTAGGAAGAAGTTTAAAAGAAAAGAGGTCAGTTCTGCTGTCATTTGTGCAGTTTTTGATGGATGTAACTCCATTCATTTCTGTGTAGCTAATTTTGTTTTATGCCAGCATAAGTGAGAGCAGAGTCGGGCCTTCCTCTTGCAGCAGCTACAGTGAAAAACATTCCTATTTTTAAAGCTGAAAGCTTTTCTTACTTTTATTTATCATGTGTCACTTTGTTGGCAGTCATAGTGTAAATGGCACAGAAAAGTTAAATGAGCTATTTGTGGCAGTGTTTATGACCCTAATGCTCACCATTACAACAACCACCAGGCATCGCCTGGGCAGATGAACCAAGGAAGCCTGGGTTCCCAGACAAAGATAAGGCTGACGTTGTTCACCTCTTCCACTGTAAAGCCACTAAAAGGGTCTCTTTCTTCTTTACGGATGTCTGGTTTTGCACTGTTTCTGGATGCTTGGTATCTTTAAGCTCTGAAAAACTTTGTTGAAAGTGCGCAAAGGATTCAAAAGCTGTTATAGGAGCAAAAGCAGAAGACCAGGGAGAAAAAATGAACAGATCGTCCAAGCCTCTATTTCCGCAGTAAAAGCAACTTCAAAGGGGGATGGGTGTTTGGTGGGACAGTTTGCAGGGCAAGTCCATGTACTGTGAAGACATCACCCAGGTTGCTAGACAGTTGTCTGAATAAGAAGAGGAAGAGCAGAGCAGCTCATAGCAGCTTCTCACTGTGCCCCCATAGCATCTTTGGAAGAGCACATCCCACCCTTCCCACCCCCATCATCCTCGGCCACACAAGCGTGGGACAAAGAGCTTCCTTTAATTTGTCTTTGTTCACCTTTCTAATGCTTGGTTTGTAATACAGGAAGGCAGGATTGAGTCCAGGGGTGAAGACTGCTGTTTCTGGCATTCCTTTTTCAGTCAGGGGCACTGCAAGGATGTCAAGCAAGGAGATAAGCAACATGGAACAGGCTTGCACTGACCCTCTCTCCTCAGGGGTGACAGCAGACTCTTCCCCCGCTGAATTTGTAGGCTTATTGGAATACAAGATCATACTTCTTCCCCTCCGTGTTGTAGTAAATCCATTGGTAAGGTGTCTCACAGAGACATTTTGTCCCCTCTCACAAGAAAAGTTTTCCCTCCAGCTAGGAAATTTATTCCCTGTAAAATTGAATGGGAGAATAAGATTTCCAGAGAGAGCTTGCAGCTGCAGTAAAGGATTATTGCCAGTTTCTTATACTGTGCACACAGATCTTGGCACTCAGGTAGCAAATGTTGCATGTCCAAAACTCCACAAGTAGGGGCACACAAATGTCAGGGTGCAAAGCCCTCACTGAACAATGACTGGTGATTCCAAGGATGCTCTTCTCTAGATGAAGATTTTCTTAGAGGTCCAGTGAGGCTTTGCTACACAGACTTATGAAGCAAGTTGGTGGTACAATGCTTATCTCTGCCCACTGTGTTTTTCCGCAAATTTCCTAGGAGGCTGGTGGCCAAACACCCCACCTCCCCATCTGCAAGGCAGAGAGAAGGACCCTTTTTTGTCTCCTTCACAGGGTGCTCATTATGCCAATTGTGTTAAAGATTGCAACGTGCTCCAAGTGCTAGGGGAGCTGTACGAGTACCACGGCCTAAGATACACATAAAATGCTATCATTGAAAGGTTCTTGTCTTTCAGTTGCTAATGGCTTAATTAAACAATAACATTTAACAGATGTGGTTTTTCTCCTCCAATAATTCACTCCATCTGTGTCAACATAACTAGACCCAAATTAGTGTATCAAATTGTAGATGTTAATGTCTTATTTCAGTTTTTATGTATTAATGTACATTTACATATATATTGTTTCATCTTGTGAAGAGATTAATGCCTCTTAAGAAGGAGGAATTGCACACTATGGAGTTTGAAGAGCCTCTCTTAGTTTGCAGAGTAAGAACTAAAAGGCAAACAGCCAGAGACATACGCAAATACAGATAACTTGAAATGAAGAGATAATTTGGCACATGTATATTAAGATTTTTATATGCTAAAGTACAGAATCTGTGGCTCTGTGCTCTTTAGGATAGTGAATATTTTAGGATAGTGATCCTTTGTTTCGGAAGCAATTTTTCTCCTCGCTTCTCATGCTGAGAAAAAAGTTTGCTTTGCTGGGTGTGAAAGCAGATGATGGTCCGAATCCCTAGGTTGCAGGAACGAATAACTTAGACATGTCTGCAGAGAGCTTTGTTGTTTTATGAAATTAAAGCCTTTGACACAGTCCCCACAACATCCTTCTCTCTAAATTAGAGACATTTGGATTTGATGGGTGGAGGTAAGGTGGATAAGAAACTGGTTGGATGGTCGTATTCAGAGAGTAATGGTCAATGGCTCAAACTCTGGATGGAGATCCGTGACAAATGGTGTCCCTCAGGGGTCCGTACTGGGACCAGTGCTGTTTAATATCTTTATCAATGATATTGACAGCGAGATTGAGTGCACCCTCAGCAAGTTTGCGGATCATATCAAGCTGAGTTGTGCAGTTGCCACACCAGAAGGATAGGATGTCATCCAGAGGGACCTGGACAGGCTGGAGAAGTGGGCCTCTTAGAACCTCATGAGGTTCAACAAGGCCAAGTGTAAGGTCCAGCACCCAGGTCGGGGCAATCCCCATTTTCAGTACACGATGGGGGATGACGTGCTTGAGAGCAGCCCTGCAGAGAAGGAGTTGGGGGTGCTGGTCGATGAGCTTGCCATGAGCAGGTGATGTGCGCTCACAGCCCAGAAGGCCAACCATATTCTGGGCTGCATCAAAAGAAGCATGGCCAGCAGATTGAGAGAGGTGATTCTGCCCCTCTATTCCTCTCTTGTGAGATCTCGTCTGGAATAATGTGTCCAGTTCTGGAATCCTCAACATAAGAAGGATATGGAGCTGTTGGAATGGGTGGAGAGGAGGGCTACAAAGATGATCAGAGGGCTGGAGCACCTTCCCTATGAGGACAGGCTCAGAGAGTTGGGCCTGTTCAGCCTGGAGAAGAGAAGGCTCAGAGGAGACCTTATAGCGACCTTCCAGTACCTGAAAGGGGCTACAGGAAAGCTGGAGAGGGGCTATTCATAAAGTCTTGTGGGGACAGGACCAGGGGGAATGGATATAAACTGGAGAGGGGCAGATTTAGACTGGACATTAGGAAGAATTTCTTCACCATGAGAGTGGTGAGGCACTGGCACAGGTTGCCCAGGAAAGCTGTGGATGCCCCATCCCTGTAGGTGTTCAAGGCCAGGTTGGATGGATCCTTGGGTAGCCTGATCTACTGGGATGTCCCTGCCCATGGCAGGGGGGTTGGAACTAGATGATCTTTAAAGTCCCTTTCAACCCAAACTATTCTATGATACTGTGATACTATGATACTATGATACTATGATACTGATACTAAGATACTATGATACTATGATACTATGAAATATCTTTAATAGCCTTAGAGATTAATATAGCTCTCCTGAATGTTGTTATTGTTATTACTTTAAAACACCTTTATTTCTGCTAAGTGATTTCTCAAAGACGATTGGGAGTCCTTGAAGACCTTGTGGGCTGTGGCAAACCCTCTTGTGCAATGAATGCTACCTGCGGAGGCAGTCACACTGCTGGGGCAGCACAGATGAGGACTAGGAGCAGAGTAGTACTCGCTGGCTTCATGCTGCCCTGCTGCCTAACACATATCACCTCCTGCATGCTGTGGTTTCATCCTGCCATTAGTCATGATGGGAGGCTGCAGGGTGCTGGGCACAGCCTGTGGGCTCCTGCGTGGCTTTGTGACAGGTCTCACCACCAAGAAGGCCCAGTGATGCTGTCTCCCAGCGAGTCTGCAGGCTGCCCCAAAGCCATCCAGACGTACAGGGGGGCTGATGAGCGAGCATGGCTTGTTTCTGGCTGTTCTTTAGACTGGTTTTACAAGCCTAGCAAACTCTGCAGCTGAATCCAGCTGAGTGATGCCTTGGCAAAACACTTCCAGGTCCAGATAATTTGTTTCCTTACTGTCTGAACAGCTTCTTTTTAATGCTTTTGCTATGAATTCTTATGAACTGAGAGGGTTACTTGACTTTCCCCTAATTTAATTTGAATTAATTTAATTTTAATCAGTCTGTCTTCTCAGCATCCTAGTAATCTTCCCGTGAACTCTTCCTATAAGGGGATTGGAGGAGGAGACAGTGTATATCTGTTAAAATATTAGCCTGTTCTTTGGGTTGCAAAGCGTCAGACAGACAAAAAGAAGTTGCCATGGTTAGAGGGAACGGTAGGTGATGACCCAACCCTGTTCTCACTGAAGACCCCAGCAAAACTGATCTAGTGTCTCCCCAGGTCCCTTTGGCCCAGCTCACCCTGGCAGTGGTGCGGAAAGCAGCTAGAGCTGTCTCTGCTGCGAGACTATCAGGCCCTGACTCAAGAATGTCAGACTTTGGTGTTTCTGCCCTTGCCACTTTGAACCCAAGGGTACACTGTAGACCCAGAAAAACAGGTGGTCCCTAGAAGATATAACCTGTATATAATAGGATTAGAGTTGTATCTGCCTGTTTTTCCCTCTTGTAATACTGTCCAATTTGTTTTCTTCTTAAAAATTCATTCAGGCTCTTAACTAAATTCAAATTATATACATATATACATAACAGATTGTCCTCAGTGTTAGCACATGCCCAGGTAAATTTTGCTGACATTCAACCATGAAATCTTCACAAGATTTTCTCAAAGAAGGAGAACTGAACAGTGCCAAGATTGGCAAGGTGGCAGCAAGACTTCTCTCAGTGCCACCTCCCAGTGTAATATTTTTTCAAGTGAAACAACGTGGGCAATAAGGCAATTTAGCTAGGAAAAGTTCGGGGAAAATGTAATGACCTAGTATTTTTTTCATCTGTGGGTATTTCCTTACTCATTGGCAGGAGAAGAGGAAGGTGGCTCTGGCGGTCCTCAGCATCACAGGAGTCGAATGTTGCAGTGTTCTCATTCTGACTTGGGAAAATTCCCAGTAACTGCATCCAAGTTTTGCCTGGTAAGTACTGACATGTTGGTCACTTGAGTTATTCAGAATCTATTTAATCTCTTTAAAAATAGGTATCTAATGAACATGTCCATCAGCTATTAAAAGCATATCTATTTCTGAAAATCAATGGAGCTCTGTCAGTGGTGTCTGGAAAACTCACGTGCCATTTGGTTTAGCTAAATTTGCATTCAGCCCTCCCAGGATTTCTCTCTTACACAAGCTGCTGATACATTTGCCACTAGGGCTGTTAGCACAGCCATGAACGGAAGGAGAAGGACTTCACGTTATTGCAGATAGGATGGAGAATGCTTTATAAACAAACACTTTTATTAGGATGCAATCTGCCATCTGAAGTCGGGTCCAGGAGCTGATGGGTTTTCCCCACAGGGCTTTGCCCGGGGTCCTCAGCCTGGGATGGAGGTTCCGGGACATACTGTGTGATGGAATGGCCCATGCGTGAAATGTGCAAGGCTTGCCCCATGTCTACATTACAGCCAGAGCTTAAACACCCAACTGCAAGCACCTGCCTGCACCACAAGGCAAACCTTAACCTCAAAAGTAATGTCTTCCCCTGCTTACTAAGGACAGTTGGCTCTGATCCTGCTAACACCTAGGGCTCTGACAGATGGGATCTGGCAGCCTGAGCTGTGGGCTAAGGTTGTCGTGACCCCCCATTCCCAATGCCAGTGTGTTCAAAGGCTGCTATGGCAGCTTCACTGGGGTAATGTGCAAAAGCAATGCCTTAACTCTCTGCCAGCAATGCCAACAAAACCTGTTGCTCATGAAACATCCCACTAGAGTCGCTCTAGGCTGAAGCATCATCTACTCACAAGTGGACATTTTCCAGATGGGGACACGAAGAAACTAGTGAAGGCTTTGCTTGAGAATGGCCACTCCTCTTGCTAATAACTCCCCTAATACCTTCTCCTGTTCTGCCTGGCTTTGTGGTTTCTATACTAGTCTGTGAACAGACATTTCCAACACGAATTGACTGGCCCCGTACTGCTCTTGGAGGATTAGAGTTCAGTCAAGAAAATGGCTCTGGCGGAGCATCGCTGCAAAGTCAGCCCCTCAGAAATTAAGAGCTGTTAAAAAAGACACAGGTTGTGCAACTTTAATTGAACAACCCCTACAATGCACAGAGTTTTGTTACTAATGTAATTCAATGTACACTTATCCCAATCTAATTTTTCCATGGGACTCTTGCCATTGTCAGTGCATAGGATAGAAATCATAGAAATCCTGTTTGATAGCCACTACTGAATACAGTATTTTCCTGTTTCCCCAGCTTGTACCTCCCTTACCTTTCAGTCCAGTTCCATTCTTTTCTGCCCAAGCAACCCCTGTTCTCCTTCAGTTCCTGCTTTACCCCATCGCTGCCTGCAAGCCACCTGCAAACTCCCCATCCAATCCCAGTGTTCGTGGTTGTGACAAGCTTTCCCAGGTCCCTCGAGGATCAGGTGTGCCCACGTTAATCTGCTCCAAGCTGAGTAATCCCCCTGGGTAAACCCGGTCACTGGGTGTCTCTTCTTCCACCCACCGGTCTGCATCATCCCCTCCTGGGGTGGCCGGGCAGGTCAGCAGGACACACAGTGCTGGGGGGAGAAGCAGGCTGGAGCCTGGGGGGAAGGAGAAGCTCAAAGCTCATCCTCTGCCTCAAAATCATCCACCTTAAATCCAAGCACCCATAAATTAGGAGTAAAAAAAAAAAAACACTTGTTTGTTATCTTAGGAAGTGTCCTTCACTCAGCGGGAGTCATCAAACCACCTTCTGCCATTGCTTGCCCCTCCGGTTCAGTGAGGCAGATATCCTGTGAGCACAGCTCAAAGCCACTCTTACCTGTCCGGCCAGAAAACACTGTCAGCCAGTTTCTCAGAGGCTTAATTAAACTTTAAGCAAGTGACTAATCTATTGTGAAGCAAAACACTCTCTTCCTCATCGTGGCTGCAAAGACAGATCTCAAACCAAGACATTCCCTCCTCGTGACCATGTGTGTGACAAAACCACACACACGGGATTATTTCGCTCACATACTCACATGCCAGAGATTAATGCATTGACCTCACATACAGCTTTTGTCTGAGAGCAAACACAGTGGCAAGCCCTCCCTCTCTGATTGGGATTGGGGTTGTGAGGCTGTCCGCTGGCACCACCTTTTGCAGTACGTGATGACTCAGGGCCACCTTGGTCCACCATATGCTCCGTGTCCTCGTCACTTCATGTGGTCACTCTGAGCACCCGCTTGCTTTGTGTTTAGCAGGGTGAGAACAAGGGAGTTCTTAAGAAATTGTGCCCCCGCTGGTAATCTCAATCAATACTGGGAGCTGGGAGTGTCTGGATGGAGACACTGGAGCCAGACAGTGGCACAGAGTGGGAAGGTAGCACGAGACTCAGGGAGGAAAAAATTATTGGGGAATTCCATTGAATTACTGGCATTCTTACATATATCTTAACATATGGTCTTGTTTTCCAAAGGCTTGTACCTAGACCAAATTTGGGAAGATTTTCACAGGAACAGCAGAAGGCATATCCCAAAGGCCTCTTGCACCTGCCAAATTTCACAACTCTGCTCAAATCATGGAAAAAAAGAGCTCAAAAGGTCACTGATATTTTTAGCCTTACTTCGTAAGGAAATACAGCTATGCAATGACACTGCTGCTTGCTCCCCTTGCATTCCCTGCTATTACGTCGGAATTGTTGGCCAGCCTCAGCCGAATTTGAAAGAGGAACAGAAGACTGGAAGGTATTAAGTTGCTACAAGCTTCATGAAAATAGAAACTTGGTGAAGCAGAGATCCCAGTAACATCGGCAACGAGAGAGAAGCAGCAGGCGGTCAGCCGTTGCTGTACAACATATTAAATATAATTTCTTTGCTTCTGCAGTGGGTTCCCACTGAAACTACAGTGCCCTTGGGATACGTTTTAGTTGCTTCGTATGTTAGCACCTCATAGTCTTTGGAGCCAGAGCCGAAGGGCTCATGGGGAAGTGTCCATGGCTCTTCGCTCTGTTTATGAGATGTAGCAGCCAGAAGAGTAACTGTAGTGATGCCCTCAGTGCAGCTTTGCACATGGTATTAGGGTGGTCTCCTATCACCCAGTGATGATGTCACCTGTGTATAGTCAAATATTTCGGTGAGTTTGTGTTAAACGAAACGTCTTTTGTGTTCTCTAGAATCTGAAGGCTTTGCTAGAATATTAGCCAATAATTAAAAAAAGGATGCCTGATATTTGAGTAACATAATTTGTTTGTATCCCTCAGTTTAAATACGGGCTAATTACCTTCTCATTTTAACTTTAATGACCTCTCACATTTTATGTGGCATGTAATATCCTGTGAGGACATAAAAGATGGCACAGAAATATGAGGCTATTAAGCCAAAGATTTATTTGTAACATTTGAAGGAAGGAGATTTTGTGCCTGAAAGCAAGTTCCCTAAAGATCCTGAATCAGCAGCAGCTCAAAGACAGCAAGACTCTGTTCTGTCCCCCAGGGATGAGCCAAGCAAGGGCCAATGTCCCTTGACCCTGAGGGGCAGTCTGTGCGCAGGAAGCCTCATGGGAGGCCACGTGCTGAGGTGGAAGATGAGTGCAGTCCTGCCTCGTTAGCGTGTGCTGTGTCTCAAAACCAGGATTAAAGACCACTCTGAAACTATGAGGAACCTTTAATAGAGCAACAGGCAGGTCAACAAACAAGAGGAGGAAGAAATCTGGAGGCATCCAAGTGTTGAGGAAGTCCAGGCTAGCTGATGCAAATGCCTGTGGGTCTCTGCCAGGATCTTCCAGAGTACTAAATTGCAAATAAGGCTCTTACTGGACTGATTAACCTCATAGGCTCTGCTACATCAAGTAGTTTTTGCTCAGGTGCAGGTCACAAGGTGATGCTGATCTGCGATATCCTTTCTTTGTTGCCAGTTTATCTTCCAGCATCTGTCTCACCCACGAGCATTATCAGCAGTGATATTAGGTTTTTTTCTTAGAAGTTATGAAAAATATTTGTTGCAATGGAGACAAAATAAAGAAGCCCTGAAGTGGACCGTGTGCAATGCACACAAGAGGAGATAATTCCTAGTCACATTTTATTTCTAGACATCAAGCAGCTTGTAGTTGCTTAATTTAATTTAATATTGACACATTGATTTCATGCCATTCTAGTTTCTAAGCCAATGTTACACAGTACCAAGTCTAAGGGTTTTTATCTTTCAGCAAAATTTATCAACTCATCAAAGGCGTCCAGTTAGTTTGAGAAAATATATTTAATGTAAAACAGTGGGGATTGGCATCTTTTTTTAGTGACACCCTTTAGTTCTTGGAGTGCTGTGCCAGTTGTTGCATGATTTGACCTGTACCATACCACAGTTGATTTGTTTGAATCTTAAGCCTGTCCTGCAGTGAATCCCTGAAGCAATTAATGTAAGAGTTGTGTCAGCTTATATAGAAATTACCTGGATAGTTTCCATTCTTGTAGTTTCCTCATTTTATTCCATTCCTAATCCAAAGGTAAATGACAAATTTTGAAATATCCCCTGGACTTAAAATTTACTTTACAAGCCTATTTTGGTTTAATCAAATGGTTTTCAATAAAACAACAGGTCTGTAGTGTTTTAATAAGATCAGAACACTTGACTTAAGCAAAGGAAACTCTAATTTTATCAAAATCAGCACAAAGGGCATTTTAATTTGTCTAAAAGAGGCAATCTCTAATAGAAAAATGTTTGGTCGGAGCATTTTTGATCAGCTATACATAGAAAAAGTGAGGAGAAGAATCATATTGATGTTTCCTGAATTATTGCCTACCCAATCCTGATGCTGTGTAGGTGCCCTTACATGGTGTCCACTACCTCTTGTCCCAGTTTGGTTGCAGTGCATCCCACCAAAAGAGGAGACAGACCTGCTGTGTCTGCTGGCAGAATTACGCAGAACTGGCATCCTGCAGCAGGTCTGACCACCTACCTGGCACTCAGAGGAAAGAAAAGGGCCTTTTTGAGGGGATTAATAAGTAAGAAAGGAGATGAGCCTGTGTGCTTGGTGTTCATAACAACTGGGGAAACATCAGTCTTTCTGTCAGAAGTTGGAGGGAGGGAGGAGGGTGACTCTGTTTCCCTGAGTCGACTTGAGTTTATACTACTGGTTTTTACAGCCCCAGAAGAAAGTAATCACCTTTTTAATTCGAGATATAGTAGTTTATACATTGAAGTGTGGCAGTCAGGGCTCGGCCCCCTGAGTTGCCTGCAGTGACAGCAGCAATACAGGCTCAGCAGAGGTGCTGATAGCTCAGAGCAGTGAAGCGATCTCAGCAGACCAACATCTGTGTTCAGACATCAGCTATTCCACAGGTTAAAAAAAAAAAAAGAAAATCTTAGAAATCCTTGGTTTACCCTCCTTAGCCAAAAGGTAACAATTTTTGTTGCCGTAGCTCATGCAGCCTCTGCAGAAGTGGGGAGGTTACCGGAGGGCTGGCGGGGCAGGGAAGGGGAAGCTGAAAGTCTTTTGAAGAGCATCCCTGGATCAGGGATGCCCCTGTCATACCCCTGTCCCCAAGCCCCGATGACATATTGCTCAGCTGGTGGTTTGTACCCACAACTGCCATGTCCTCGGTGTGAGCAAGGTTTAGCTTTTGTAATCGGGTGTCATGAAAGGAGAGTGATTATTTGGACTTTTTATGTGGCTGTTGTTCTTATGATAAAGGAATATATTCTCCCGTCAACTATTCATTAACATTTCTTATGGAGGTAGCATGTTTTAATCTGTGTTTCTGTTACAGCCAATTGCAAACCCTACTGTATAAACCAGACCTCTAACAAGGGAGGTAACAACCCCCTCTCTCCACTATGGAAGAATTCTGATGAGTTTTCCTTAAAAGCTGCATCTATTTCATTGAATGTCTATCGTATTATGGTTTGGCCTGATAGTCTAGATACTTTGTCTCCTTGACAACAGACAACATCCAGTGTGGAGTATCCCACTGTCTCCAGATGCTGCGGGAATCTCTCTGCCATGGCAGGCAGGAGGGCTTAGCCCAGAGCAGGAGGCAAGCAGCCTGTTAGCAGGGTGCCTTCAAAGGGGGAGAGGCATTTCCTGGCCAGGGTGCCATCAGCCCTGGTAGGTCTGAAAAGCCATGAACCACAATAAAATTAACTTTTCTGCTTTTCAGAAATGTAAAAACTCAGTGTGATGGAATAATGAATGCAGCTGATTAAAGGGAAAGATTACACATTTGCAAAGGAAGATAAGCATTTATTTTCCAGCCTTTTGCATTTCAAACTTGAATATTGGTTCCAAAGGTGGCTGCAGACTTATTTGCCTTTCTGTATATGTATGCACGTAATATACATATGTACGATTGCAATCTCCTGCCCTGCTTTAATGATATACTTAATTGCTTTCTGACCCCGCCTCAAGCTGCCTAAATTCATTTCACAGGCAAAAGATTATTTGCTGATGGTCTTTAGCAAATAAATTGCCTGCCATCCTTAATCTGGGTAATAAAAGGTACTGCACCAGTCTGCTCGCAGTTCTGCGTGTTGCATCTGCTTCCACACAAAGTATTACTGACAGCTATTTTCCTTCTGCCATCCCCAGCAAATGGAGTGAGTACATAATGTAAAGTGTAAACCCAACAGATTTGCTGGGAGCTGGATTCCTTGTCTTCCATTACTCTTACTGTGACGCTAAGTATATTATTTGCATATGACATTTGCATTACATATTACACCTACCATGCTATCTTTTAAAATGTTATACATTATAATAAATGATAAATATAAGGGTGCAATTCTTTGATCAACCCTCGTGTTTGCATAAATGCATACATACCCACAAAAGCACACGCACACAGGAAATACACCCACATGTCCACACATCTGCAAACACAGGAGCCACAGCTATGGTTCACACTGTGTATGTCAATAGTCTTTTCCCCCAAAGTATTATACAACAAGACACAAATTGGAAAGGCAGAAGACACATAAAAGAGAAAGAGGGAGCAGTGTTCAGGTAGAATTTTTCCATCCAAGAAGGAGTCACTGATGTGATAGCTTTCATTACAGGAGGGCAGCAGGAGGGAGGATTGACGCAGGTTGAGGGGAACATGCAGCCCTTCGCTTTTATCGCTTTCACATGGGAGAACACGAGGGTGTAAAATGGCCACAGTGGTACAAATGTCATGGCCACACAGTTTCCAGAACACCAGGTGTGAGGCTGCAAAGATTAGAAGCAAGTTGCATCCTTTAGAAGTAATTCAGCAGAAGGAAGGAGCTCCTGAAGATATCCTAATCTCCTTTTTGGGGTACACGCTGCTCATCTGTGCTTAAGTATTTAGGCAGCTCTGAGTGTCTTCGGTGGAAGAACGCAGGACACTGAAAGCTTCCAGATTGCTTTTCCTTTTTTTTTTTTTTACATATGTCAGGAGGAAGGGGTAGGAGGTGGCATTTTTTCTCTGATAAATATCAGACACATTCCACATTTGACTTACTGGAAAATAAGGACAATGCTAACAAATGTCAGTGCAAATTTTGCTTTTCTCTCTTGTACTGGTTTTATTCAGATCCCCATCAAGTGTACAGCCAGAAAGGGAATGAAATCATGAGAGGAAGGAAGTGGTCGGGACTGGAACACAACCTGCAGCAGAAATTGAGAAAATTGATCGAGGTTGGTCCTCAACATTGATAGACATAGAGGAGTATAGAACAGATCATGTATGGGTTTGGTCCTCAACGTACTTCTCAGCTTGTCCCCATTTAAAGCCAAGTAGATATGAAAATATATGAGATTTTGCCGGCCTGCCTAGTTTAATGATGGTAAAATATCATTCTTCACTCAAGCTGTGGGGGGTGGGCAGCTTCTCAAAGGCAGGAGGTAAAGGCAGTAATTAAAGTAAATTGAAATACACTGATGAGCTCAGAAACAGCAGGGCAAGAAGGAAGGGGGGTGCTCAGCAGGAGAGTTCTCTCTTTGCTCCTCGTGAGAGAGAAGAGCTGCACCCACCCCACTCCAGGCGGTTTTATCTCCTGGAGAGAAGCATCCTTTGCCCAGGATGTGAAGTACAAGATTTCCTCTGTGGTTGTTCTTGAGACTCCCTCGTGTGTGAGCTCTGTGTTTGCCTCCTGGGTGCTCTTGGGTACAGGCTGAGCATTTGAGGCAGTCGTGCTGTTCTTTCTTCACCTGCGCTGCTTTCTAAGATGGGCCGAGTGATGCTCAGCTGCATCCTTGCTGCACCATGCTAGGAGGTGAACCTGGACAGCCTGGAGCTGCCGACGTTCTCACAGGCATGTCCAGCATCATCATCCCCATGGCTGAGAATTCATCAGAGGACAATATTGAGACTTGTTGTGTACAGGGCAATGCTGTGCACAACACGGTAACCTCATACAGAACATCTTCATACAGATATGTCTCTTTCTACCTTCATTGACTCTTTGTGAGATGCCTTGGGTAGATCAGTATAGCTACTGGTGCACTGCTGGACAAAAACTGGCAGGCAAAGGTAGGGAACAGATTCTGCAGGAAGATGGGCTAGACACATTGAGATATACCAGCTTGGAAGAGAGATATCTATCTGTGGGGCAAGGGTGGGTATGCAAGAGGTGTGTGAAAGAAAGAGAAACAGGAAGGAACTTGAATTCCTTCTCAGTAGACTTAAAGGCATAGCATAAATTTATTAGGTAGCAGGTTTAAAAGAAACAGAAGGAAAAAGGGTATTTCAGCATTTAGTTGCCCTTTGAGATTGTTGGCATAGGATGGTGTGGATGCTGAGAGCTTTGTAAGGGGTCAGAAAGCAGCTAGACAAATTTAAGAAATCAAAATCCTTCAAGGGGTGCTAAACTCATGGATGTCACCACCAGCTGATGAAGTCCCTTAGCCACCAGGTGGGACTGCCCTGGGCAGATGTTGCATGCCTGTGCTTTCCTTATGCCCTCTCTAGACATCTGCTCAGGCCACTGGGTAGAGGATGGTAGGGGAGCGGGCTGCCCAGCACGGCTGTTTTCTGTTCCTGCAGCCTGCTGTGCTGTTTTGACTTTCCTCCCGAGTGAATCACCACAGCCAGCTTTGCATCCTGGAATTAGGCATTGCAAGGGCAGAAGCTGAAGGGATCCGGCATGCTCTGCCCATCAGCCAAGCAGCAAAGTTCCTCCTTGAGCTATATTTGAGTCCCACCTTGAGTTCCACACTTTGAGGAGGCCCTGATGTATTTATCATATGTGTCTACCAGACAGGAAGGCTGCAGTGATTAATTGCATGCTAATGAGCAGGCTACTTTGCTGATTGCAAGATACTCTAGAATACATCGCACACATTTGTCACAGGGTTCCTAATTTGCTCTGGCCCTTCTTTATTCCTGTTTTGGGAGTAAGGTGGCCTGCTTGATCTTATAGCAGCCTTCCAGTACTAAAAAGGGGCCTAAAAGTTGGGGAGCGGCTCTTTATCAGGGAGTGAAGGGATAGGATGAAGGGAAATAGTTTTAAGCTAAAGGAGAGGAGATTTATATTAGATCTTAAAAAGAAATCTTTTACTGTGAGCATGGTGAGGCACTGGAACATGTTGCCCATAGAAGCTGTGGATGCCCCATCCCTAGAGGTATCCAAAAGCAGGTTGGATGAGGATTTGAGCAACCTGATGTAGTTGAAGGTGTCCCTGCCCATGGCAGGGGGATTGAAACTGGACAGTCTTTAAACGTTTAAATCTTCCTACTTAAAACATTCTATGATTGGTTTTCCAAAGGAATATTTTGCTCCTTGTTAATAGCAGCAGCAGCGATTTATGGCAATTGTTTTTTTTTTTTTAATTAAATATGCATTTCAGGGTTTCTCATCTGGTATCTTTCGATGCCATTTCATTGTGCAGCTTGACGACACTTTTAAAAAAAACATTGCACTTAGACTTTCTGGCATTGCTGCAGCTCCCTGTTCCTGTAGCTCTCGGCTGAGAAACACCAAGGCTGCCAGGAACCCTGGGCTTGACTGATCTCACAGGGACAGAAAAATAGAAAACTTCATAGCATGGTGCTCAGACCCGCTGCCTTTGAACAGCAAGGAAGATGGTTTTAATTTTAGAGGTGCAAATTACACCGAACAGGGACAATTTGTGAACAAAATCTGTAACACACAGGTGAAACTCCTAAAAATTGAAGTGTATGAAAGGAAGGGGAGGCAGACTGTTCTGTCTGGGAAGATATTCTGCAGAGCCTTTGCAGCAAGAGCCCCCAGAGGCTGCCCCCAGGGAGGACTCTGAGGATGCTTGAGGGCCAGCTAGGGGCTGGCTGGATCATCTGGTTCTTGCTAGCTTTAATTGTGCTTCATCTTGGATTTTCCTTCTTCCGCCCCCTCTTTATCACAAAGCAAGTCCCTCCAGACAAATAAGAATCATGAGAAGAGGCACACTGCCTTGGTAAGCCCTTGCAAATCCCCACAGAGTGAAGACAGACAAGTGAATTTCTTGACTTGACCCTTTATCTTCACAGACACAGCAGCCATGTCTGGCCAAGAGCTGGCTGAGGCCAACATTTCAAGATCACTCTGGAAAAGTAAAGGTGTTGCACGCTCTAGGACTTGCCTGGGGCTTGGCTTCATGTCTGGGCTGGCAGAGCCAGGGGCAGCAGGAGCTGGTGGAGGGGATGTGCGTGCTGCCAGTGGGCAGAGGACACCCAAGGGAGTGTCAGTAGCTTTGGAAGGAGGAGAGGAAGAAGGTGAGGTGGGCACAAGGGGAGGAGCAGCAGGGGATGTGGGCTGGGGTGAACACGGGTGTGGTCACACCATCCATGCTGCCACATGCATCCTTGACCATACCTCTTGGGACCTCCTGTGGGAGGAGGCTGGGGAAGATGAACGCAGCCAAGTGGGACATGACCCCCTCAGTACATCGCTGACATGCCTGGTGCTGGGTAATCGGGCCATTCTCCTACCCAAGGCCATGGCCAAAGAGCAGGTGGAAGGGACCAGGTTTGTCCTTAACAACCTCACTGAGAGCACGGAAGGCCTGGGGGCTGCTGACAAGGCAGCTGCACTCAGAGCACATGGAGAGCCGGCCTGGGTCCAGCTTTCAAGCGAGCATTGTCTGCACTGCTTAGGATTGGGGGTCAGCTTCAACTTTAAAATCTTGAAATCTAACAAAAGCATCTTTTCCTTCAGTTTCTGTCGGAGGTGGGCTTGAACTGGGTCAGACTCAATACCTAAATGTAAATTCAGATTTCACAAGCTCCATCGTTTCCTGGCACTGCTGCAGCATCCTGAGCACAGACATCAACAACGCTGAGAACAGCTGGAGCCAGAGCTGGAGACCAACTTATATCTTGGGTCTTTTTACTTAATTTATTCTCAATGAGAGCTGGAGTTGCTTGTGTATGTAAATCACTCTGATTATTGTAGTTTTACTACAGAACCATCTGCTTTCACGGGACTTTGTGGCCATAAACATAGTTGTTGCTATGAGTGTGCACGTGAATATATACACAGGGTGTAAATAGAGCCTCAGCTCTCTGCAGGCAGCAGCCCCACTGGAGACTGCATAATCCCAGAAATGCTGAATTTGGAGGCTGTGCACCTCTGTACACAGAGCAGGTGAAGGACCCGAGTT
This sequence comes from Cuculus canorus, assembly GCF_017976375.1. Classification (NCBI taxonomy): domain Eukaryota; kingdom Metazoa; phylum Chordata; class Aves; order Cuculiformes; family Cuculidae; genus Cuculus; species Cuculus canorus. The sequence continues at coordinate 118,764,922 of NC_071402.1, forward strand.
GTTTCAAGACAGTGACTGCAGTATTCATTAAAACGAGTATCTGTTTCCTGATCTCTCTTGCTCATGGTGAAACCACCTTCTGTCACGTTGGTAGCCTTATGTTGTGAATTTTTCTGCCCTGAAAGGCTTCTATTTTAATGCTTTTAAAATTTACTAGCTTAAAAGAAGAGATGGGTATTCTTTCCCCCAGTTTAGGGTAGGTTTTTCTTTAGAAAAAGCTGACTCCAGCCCAGGCAAGCGGGTTTCTGTTCCTGAAACCTGTGTTTGCACAAGGGCTGTATCAGCAGCAGTTGCCTTACGGAAATGCTGGATTCACCCAGAGCTTAGAGCATCCCAAGCAGAGCTGCTTAACATCAGCCATGGTGAGATGAGTGAGTCCTGGACTCTGGAGATGAAGCATAAAAACTTGCCAATGGAGAAGTGTGAGAGGAGTGAAGGAATAAAGGAGAATGGTTTTGTATATCAAACAGAAATAACATTTCAGACCTGCAATAACACATAGCATTAAATCAAGCAGGGTGTTTGAGCTGCTAATATATCTTGTTGTCATGTTTCTTCTATGTTTGCTTTGTGCTGCAGGGACACTGTCAGAAAGCTGAAGCCAAAAACTTCAGGTTTATAAAACAAAAGGGTCTTTTGAATTTTTTTTTCATTATTTATTTCAATGAAATAAAATGTGGCTTGTTTAAATGTTCCTGGCTGGTCTTGGGAAGAGAAACAAAGCTGGGCTTCTGACGCAGAAGAAACAGAAGGCGTCAATGGCAGCTGCGCATCCTTGTCCTGGCCATGAAACATGAGGCCACCACCTCAGCCCTGGAAACAACATTGCATCCTGAAAGGTGCTTAGATGAAAACATACCCCATGTCCGAAGGACAGCTGAGATGAGGACACAGAAAAGCACTTAGGGGCTTTCATTCCTTTCCCAGCTTTAGCCGAGGGCCTCTTTGGTAATATTTTGCATATCTCAAAATGCAACTGCCTTGCTGAAGAAGTTCAGGGTTATTTTTAGATGTTTGAGGTTGTTTTTTTGTACCCAAAAGCTCTCTCCAGGACTACAAACAAGAGGCCAGCTGGAAAACTCGGGTTTTATGTTTGCTTTGGACAGCCAACGCTTCCCAGAGAGCTGGGGAGGGCTTGTCCCAGTCCCTGGTCCCAGCAGCAGGGGTACTGGCCATGCATCATGGGGATGCGACATGGGGCCACTGGTGGGCCCAGTGCATGGAAAGGAAGCAGGGATGATGTTCCAGAACACTGCAGCACAGGTACAAGAGTGGCAGCCCCAATGGCTGGGTCGTGCTTTGGGAGGGTGGCCTCCTGCTTTCCCCTCCTAGAAAGGACCAGGAAATGTCCTGATCTGAACTTTTGGGATTTTTTACTGATTTGTTTTCTTCCCACTGTGCTGGAAGGTGTGGTGTCCATCATGGGGGCTGGGTTATATCTGCCTGTGCAGCAGCTCAGAGAGATGGTTGCAGTGCTGCTGCCATGCCTCATGTGGGGGCAGGGGGATGGGAAAGCCATACTTCCCACCTGCACATCTCACGGTGATTATTCATGGCCTTTTGAAGAGATTCCAAAGATTTTTGTGAAAAATATCCAAGGTCTTTGAATCAGGGTTGAACCTCTGAAAAGCCAGGTGCTACCTCTGGCAGGGCTCCTGAGCTCAGCACAGGAATCGCTGGGTGAAGCTTTAAATTGTTGTGAGGATATAAAACCAGGTTATGGTGATGTTCTCTTCTGGCCTGAATATGGATGGTTCAGCAAAGTGGAGAGTGACAGGCTTTGCAGGGAGTGGGATGGAGCCTGACTTTATAAAACTAGGGCAGGGGGTGGCTATGCTGCCCCGCAACGAGGCTGTCCTTGAAGCAGTGCCTCCTCCCAAGGATCCTCCACCAATTCTGGTGTATGGATGGGAATATGCAGAGGACACTGGAGACAGGAGCTGCGGGATGCTTTGCAGTGTGGTCCTCCTTCATACTCCTCCTTGGCTGAGCTTGGAGATGTGCTTTGCCTGTCCCACTCGGCTGACCAGGGACATGCAAGGAGATGGGCAGGAGGGAGTAATCACAAAAGTCCATTCTGGTGGCCCCGCTTTTACAGCCAGTTAATAATGAATCAAATTTGAGCAGGCTGCAAACTGAAGGGTATAGCATTGCCAGAGGAGGAAAACCCAGCTGGAGCAGGTGGCAGGAGAGCTGACTCCAGGTAGTGTCAACTATGACAGCTCACAAGCAGATGGCATGAAGAAGCAGAGGATCTGAATTAGTGAGTTGTGGGTTTATTTTAAGTGGGGAACAAAAAGCGCTGTAGAAAATGAACCCGAGGTGCATGCCTGTAGCTGTGATTTTTCCCTGTGTATTTCTGCGGGTCTGCACTAGGTTGTCAACCTCAGGTGCAGTGCAGGTTCCAACTCTATATTTATCACCAGGCAAGAGAAGCCCTGTGCTGCTTGAGTGTTATGCCTTCTGCTTTGTGTTTACTACCTGCCAACGACAAGCGGGATATCTGTTATAAAAGAAAGCTGGTTTAAGAGCAGGAAGCCGATTGCTGGCCACTTTCTGATTATCTCTGGAGAGGCAGGCAGCCTCACACCAAACCTTTCCTCAACCTCCAGGGCAGGCATGGGAAGGTGAAGAGGACTTTTCACCTTTAAACTTTTCCATGAAGCATGCCCAGGTGATTCACAGCTGTAAAATCTATTTCCAGCACAGGCCTAGTGAGGATGGTGCCAGCATGGCTCCCCGGCAACCCATAGCTGGCATAGCTTGGCCCCACGGGGACCGTGCTGCTCCAGCACCAGCTCCTGCACCAAACACACTGCCCTGTGCTACCCCTCACAGCACCTGTTTTGTTTATGGACTAATATTTTCCATTTATTGCATCAAAATAAAAAATAAACCCCAGTGGGGCCAGAGAGACCTCTGTACCCTGAGATGCAAATATCCCTGTCTTCGGCAAAGACCTGCATCCAGGGGTCTGTGCTCCCCATCACCCTGGGAGGCAGCTCCCACAGCCTGTGATGGGTTTTTAGCTTCCTGGCACCCCTAACACTTGTTCCTTGGGGCAGCTGGATGCTGGGACAAGGGATGGCACTTTCATAGAATCATAGAATCACCAGGTTGGAAAGGACCCACTGGATCATCGAGTCCAACCATTCCCAACACTCCCTTAAACCATGTCCCTAAGCACTTCATCAACCTGTTCCTTAAACACCTCCTTTGCCCATTTCCAGGCTAATGGATGTGACCTGAGGCAAAGCGATGCCCCAGCTTGCCATGGAGCTGCCAGGCCCCCTTGCTGGCAACTGGGAAAGGTGGTGGAGGATTTAGGCACCATCCATCCTGGGTGTTAAAGTGCAAACCATCCGACTGAGGTTTTGTGCCTCTCTTTAAAATGGCTGGTAGAAAAGAAAACCATAATGGGAGGCTGGCTTTGGGCTCTTCTGCCTCCTTAGGGTTGTATCCCATGGTGCATTTTTGGAATGTGTGGTTTTGTAGAAGGAGAGGCTTCCTGACAGGTTCTACCCCCACTGTCAGTCAGAAGAAACAGCTCGAGGTGCCAAACAAAACCAGCAGGATGGTGACGACCCTGCTGAGTGGGGAGACGTGCAGCTGCATAGCGTGGCAAGTATTTTAATAAGCAACATATCCCTCACAGCAAGCTCAGGACTGGCACCCCAGAAATGCCCATGTTGAGGGAAAACACAGAGTGAGTAGTGCAGCCCTAGCATTGCACGTCTGCCTTGGCCATGGCATAGCAGCCCTGCAGCTGCTGCATGAGGCTGCTGTGCTTGCTTTGACCCAGCAAGCAGCATTCCCCGGCTCGAGGGCATTTGACCCGGCAGGACTGATGGCCAGAAAAAGCAAAGGGCAGTGGAAACTTGTGGCCCCACAATGTACTAAGAAGAAGAGTGGAGGAACAAAAATGAATATGTACCAGGGAAGCAAAAACAGTGGGGGAGGGATGTTTGTATAAATAAAACTAATTGCCCAGTATGATGGTGGCTGTAATTTTACTGTTTATATCTTTTCTTTCCAGGTTGTGCCCATTCCTGTTGCAGGTGCAGCAAAGCTTCCTGTAAAAAGCTGCAAAGAAGACAAGCAGCTATGGAAAAACTTCCCCGGATGCCTCTCCCATGCCTCTGGAAGAGTTGTACAGCGTGACCTTGACACACACAGCAAAGAGAGCAACCTTGCAGCACGGCCAAGGAAGACGGCAAACACAGCAGCAGCACCCACTCCTTGCTGAAGGCTCATGAAGAAATTCAAGTCCTGATTCCATAAAGGACACGAGGGTTCCTGATAACTAACACACTTTGCGTAATCATGACTGGGAAACCACCCCATCATATGAGAGAAAGCATGGTGAAACGGAAAAGGAGGTGGAAAATAAGGAGCTGGGATCATTTTCATCAGGATAGCTGTAGGAGTGATTTGCAAATTTGTTAAGAAGGCCAGTGCTCTTTCATGCACGCCTTAATGATCTGGAAAAAGAGGTGAGCAGTGAGGTGGCAAATGTGCAGATGGCCCTAAATTGTTGCAGTTGCTCAGGATGAAGCTTTGAAAAGCTCTTTTATAGTGAGGCCCCCTGCCCAGGAACTTGGCCCCTGATGCAGGGCGGCTGCGGGGGCGTCCCACTTATTCAGGGCTCACTGATGGCATTGTTCATATTCTGGCTATAGCACACAAGCCATCAGGGCTCCAACTGCCCTATCTTTCAAATGAGTCCTGAAACAAAGCATGTGACATAAAATTTTGGAGGCTCCCACCCGCTGGAGAGCGTGCACCCTGGGGTGCTGTGCAAACAGAGTAACAAGGACAAGGGGCAGCTGTGTGAGAGATGGGGAGCAGGGGAGGAAATGATGGGAAAGGTTTTTCTGAAGGACAGTCAGTCTCAGCTAAGGGAGAGGAGAGGAGAGGAGAGGAGAGGAGAGGAGAGGAGAGGAGAGGAGAGGAGAGGAGAGGAGAGGAGAGGAGAGGAGAGGAGAGGAGAGGAGAGGAGAGGAGAGGAGAGGAGAGGAGAGGAGAGGAGAGGAGAGGAGAGGAGAGGAGAGGAGAGGAGAGGAGAGGAGAGGAGAGGAGAGGAGAGGAGAGGAGAGGAGAGGAGAGGAGGAAATTAGATTTCTGCCGACAACAGATGCCAGAGCCTCCATCTGGAATAGCCACAAATCCTGAGGAAAAAGACGTCATAAGCCATTTCCTCTTGGACTTGAACACAATAGCCATATGCTAAGCTTCTGCTGCGTCTATGCACAAGCTTAAATGAGCTACGCTGAACAGCAGCATAGTAGCATCCCCACACTTCCTAAAGATCTTGGTCAACCTGCCTCAAATTCGGGGCCTGACTCAGTATGATGGGGAATTTATACCCACTGAAATCCCATTTTCAATAGGCTTGAGTATGTGCTCAGCAGCACGTGAGCTGGATGGACAAGACTATGTACTGCATCAGTCTATAAAGCAGTGGAAAACACTAAGGCTAGGTCTCCTTGCATTTTCAACTTGCTTAAAGATGTTGTGGTGTATGTTAAGATGATGTGCTGGATTAGACCTGAGAAAAGCAGCTTGAAATGCCATGGTCAGCATGTTATACGGTATTATCTTGTACATGGGGGGAGCTGTCAATACTCAGGAAGATGAATTCTGTATAGCTTTAAAAAGCATGCCTTACCTTCACATTTTCACATATATAATTGTGTTGTGGCAGCAGTAGTGAAGTGATAAAGCCAGATCTCAAGGTAGCTTGGCAGGAATGAATAAATCTTCATAATTGACAGGCCATAATAATAATAAATACGTGAAGAGTTTGTTTCTCCCTCTATCCAGTTAGAAAATTACTACATGGGTATCTGCACCAGCAACTGGGACTCTTCAAAATAATTACCAAGCCAATCCACTCTGCAATCTCTGCCAGCTTCAGCATCTCAATAATTAAAAAGGTACCACTTGTAGCTAATGGTAAAGAGAACAGATGTTTCCCTTTGGAAGCTTTTTCCTTATTCTTTCCCACTGTTTCCACTCCCTTAAGCCGTACCGTGTACGAGTATCTCCCCGTTACACTGGCACGTCTCTTGCAGCAGGTCACAGCAGCAAAGCCCAGTATGGTCCCGCACCCTGGAGCATGTGAGGGATGTATCTGTAGAAGGAAAGCTGGGTTTATTGTACTGAAGGTGATCACTGCCATTAGCTGGAGGGTAAAGCAGCTGCATGTTCTCAGTAAGTTGCCTTACTACCCTTACCCATCTTCCTGCTGGCACCCAGTCATCTGAATGCCAGGCAGGATGAAACACACAGCCACGTGCCCAGGCTGGCCAGGGGAGCAACCTTCAAAGATTTTCCCGCCTCTGCATGGAGGTGGTTCATACACAAAACTGGGATCCTTTGTCTGCTAAAGGTTCGTACATCATCCTTAGCCCTGGCACTGGTCTGGACTGTGCTCAGCCTCTGCATTCTCCAAGTGTGAATTTTGAGTGTCAGTCTTCCAGGCGTGGAATTGTCTGCTTGATGACGTTGCTTTGCTTTCCTTTGATATTATAGTTCTTCCGTGGCCTGGTTTGCTTTGCTTACCACTATGTAACCAGTATGTTATCAGCACTCAATAAATGTCTCAGCCATTGCAAGGTGAGATAGGAGATATGAAATATGAATGCATCACTGTTTTTTTCAGTTTGGGGCTTACTAGACATTTAAACTATCACAACGTCTCAAAAGGCAGGACAGTTGCTGCTGTTTAAAATTTGTGTTTTACCCTCTGAAAGGGAATGGTTGCTGTTTGCTAGCATTTGACGTAGTAAAAATGACTACTGGAATGCTACAGGTCACTAAAGGACGTTGGCAACAATACTGCAAACACTTCCCACCTTTAAAAGGATTCTTTCCATTCAAAGCTTAAGATTTATGATACTGTATTATTCTGGATTTGCACAGAAGATAAACACAGTTGCTGGTTTTGGTCTCAGCAAAGCTCTGTTCTTGTGAACTTCATAGACTGCAACATGGTAGTGCCCCTGACACAATTTTATGCTTGGTTGAGCTATTGATGACTCTGATCTCTCTATTCCTGCATGGTGCCTAAAGAATAAAAGTGGCCTATCTACTCCACTTCTAGGGTCAAGTATAAGCAGGTTCAAAATCAGGCTGTGCCAAGTCAGCCAAAGACTAGCTGGCTCATTGAACAAGAGTAGTTAAGGCACATGAGAGGATGGTGTGGCTAACATTATCTTCAATCACCTTTGACTCCGTGGGTCAGATATGCATTTATAGAGGGCCAGGCAGGGGAAATGAAGGCGTGAATGAAGCAGTCAAAAGCCCATCTCCAGATCCGTAAAACCTGTCTTGCATCTCTCTGTACAAATACTGCAGTCTAGAGGTTAAAGTAGTAGAGCTGCAAGGATTTCACCAAAGTTCTCTTACAAAGAAGGCAAACTGTTGGAACCTACAGACAAACTGTCATGGGGCACTGGCAGAGGCTTCCCAGGGAGGTGGTTGGGTAACTATCCCTGGAGGTATTTAAAAGACAGGTAGACAAGGTGCTGAAGGACATGGTTTAGTGGCAGATAGGAATGGTTGGACTCTATCCAAGAGGTCTTTTCCAACCAGGTGATTCTATGATTGTATGATTCATCTTGCTTCAAGCACACTATTGCTCAAGGTCGCTTTGGGGTGGGGAACTGAAGGTACAGCAACGGCAGCCCAATGGCACACCTTGGACCATAAGGAGTGACTAGATATGCAGTGGGGTCTGGCAGAAATTACAGCAGAAAGGCAGTAACATGCAGGGGAGGAAAGGGAGTTCATGGGCTCAAGAAGCCAGAAAGCGGGCACAGCAACCTCTTCTCCTGTGGTGACTGGGCATCAGCACCCCAGACTTTGGCAGTGCCCAATTCAGGCCATTTGGCTGTGTGCCATAAGGGGTACCAGGCGTGGGAGCAACCCCCCCCCACACCACCTGGACCCAGCCTCTGGCAGAGGAGTGATGAGTGACTCCAGGACCCTCATCCTCAGCATATGAGACCGGATAGCTTAGCTAAACTTCCCTTCATGGATCCTGGCCTAACAAAATCCAATTCAATCTCCAAGTGAAGCTGTGCAGACATTTGCATCCTTGCTAAGGCAATGATGGGCTGGGTGAGGCAGGAATATTCTCATTTCCCTTTTGTTGTCCAAATACTCTTTGTCCTGGAGGGGTTGCACAACGCCTGCCTGCTGGGACAGCTGGATAATATCCACCAGCCTGCCTTGGCTGTGCTGCAGGGAGTATTTCCAAAAGCAGCCTGGTGACATAGGTGCTCATATCATCTTGCAAGTCAATAGGACTTGTACTCCTTTGAAAACTTTTGGCTCTGCATGAGCAAAGGCCTTTAAATATTTTTAAAGCCGCTCAAGAGGCACGTAAATATTTGGGTACAGTCAGCCCTATTTTAGACAAATAAAAGTACCTACAGGGTCCCTCAAAGAGGCTTGCATCGTGCCACAGATCAGTGTGGGTCTGATGCCTCCTCTGAAGGTTATTCGTTTGATCTGTTTGCTGTTCTGATCCCTCTCTCCTCCTCCTCTTCAGCCCCTGCAGAGAAAAGTGGTGACATGATTTATAGATGTATTTCAAGGTATTTGAATATTTCCAGCCAGCTACCTCATTCCTGCTAGCTGTTTCAAAGGTTGCTGTGCTGAGGGCTCCGTGAATAAGGAGTCAGGACAAATGAATCTTATTCTTCATTCCCAAGATTGGTTTAAAAAGAATCACCTCCTTCTTGTATTATTTCCTTGTCTTGTTATTTTAATTTTTTTCCCCCGTGCAGACAGCAGCATTAAGCCCACTAGAGATGAATGAATATCAATGAGACAGGGCAAAGATGGAATATGCTGCAGGTCTTTCCCAAAGTTATAATGAAAATGCCTACAGGGAAGTGGCATTACAGCAGACAACACCAAGTCCTCCCCCTACATACACACCATTTTTGGGAAACTTCCATGTTTACTGAAAAATACCTCGTAAGTGGGCAAATTTCTAAGGATCCATTCAAGTCCATGCTGCACGCACTCCTCTAGCAATTTTACATAGTGATTGCCTCCTTTCTGTTAAAAACAGATGTGCCCCCAGAGCCCAGGAGTGCAACAGGCTGGAAATACTTGCAAGTTAGACCCAGATTCTGCTGTGAACTCCCAAATCTAGGACTGTTTCTAATTATAAAAAGCATCATTCAGGTATTAAAGGGAATGATTCCTTGCCAGCAGGAAAAAAGAGAGATCTATTTCTAACAGAGGGCAGAGATAGACAGAAGGAGAGGCAGAGTCTATCCCATCATAAACACTGTGCCAGCTATATCCTTCCTTCAAAACTTTCTGCTTGCCCTCCATCTGAGCCCAGCCATTCGCCTGTGATGCCTTTAGGCAGCATTGCCTCCTCTGCAGACATGGAGATGCCCTCACAGCTGTCCAGTTTTGCTAAAAATCAGAAGGGAAGTGAGTGTTTTTGTGAGACAAGGACAAGACGAGCGTTCACAGTAGGCACTGGTGGGTCCCTGTATAATTTCTCTGTCCTGCCCAGCCTCTCCGCTTTCCATAGTCCCCCCAAACAGGGGAGTAACAGCTGGGAATTACAGGACGTGTTTCCTTTACAAGGCTGCCCAGGTTGGACCCAGCACCTGGAGGGTTTAACAGCCTCTGTAAAGGAGTAGCAGTATGGTCACAGATAGGGACAGACCAGAAAGCAGAGTTTTCTGTGAAGCTATGAGAAAAGAAACACAACCCTGCCCTTCCCTTGCCAAAATATTCACAAAAAGTAGGCAGCTTTAAAAGAAAATTTTAGCTAAAAGCTAGTTGATAAGACAGTTTTTGAACAATGTGATTCATGCCAGGCTTTTCACTGCAAAGAAATGGCTCACAGCGGAGTAAACATTTTGTAAGCATCACGAGCATTTCTTGCCATGGAAAAAACATTTCCCATGGAAATTTCTGATGGTGGAAACAGGCCTTGCTGACAGGGAAGCATAAACAGAATCAGCTTCTGGTTTCAGTTCTTTGCAATCTGCTCTCCCCTCACCAGGCACAGTGTAGCTACTAAGAGGGTGCTGCAAGGGCTCATCAGCTCACAGCTCTGCAGAACAGCCTCCTGAAAGCCACTATGGGACACGAGGGACAGAAGTGGTGGTACAGCACATCCCATTCTGGCAAAAACACATATGCAGTGGGCAGAGACATGGGAACCATAAGCATGTAGGGTTTGAGGATGCAACGGGAACCTAGGGCTGGGTGGCCATGGGTGGCTGGTGAGTTGACAGTGAGGAGCAGGACTACAAGGAGGGCGGGAAATACTAGGAGCCATGAAGCATGATAAAAAAAACTTGCGAGTGGCTGGTGCAAGGGGCCTGGATGCTGTTAAAAGAGGAGTAAAATAGCTGCTGGGGGAGGGAGGATCAGTAAAAGAGCTGGGGGAAGGATAGAGAAGGCTCTGCCAGGGCATCAGCACGCACAGGTGCTCCTGCCAGCCAGTTGTGCTACTTCTCTCATCCAAAAGCTAGCTGTCATCACATCTGCTCTAAGCACAAGGCCAGCTTACTCTTGTGGCTCCAAGCAGAGGTAGAGGAGGGTGCAGGAATGCACCAGTGAGCTGGGCAGTGCAGGCAGGAGATGCTTGGTCTCTTGCAAACTAGTCCTCGTATTAACTCTGCAAGGCTGAGAGTCAAGCAAGAGGCTGCCAAGTTTTTGCAGAAAGCACATTTTTGCATCTACGCAATGTTTGTTGACTTGTGTTTTGTATGTAAATACTTCCCCATCTCTGACTATGGTGGCAGCCCTGTCGACTACACCTAGAACGCTTTGAGCATCACTAGTAGCAAACAGCAACATAATTGTTGCCTCTGTCATGACTGAAAACCATTTTCTTTTCATCTTCTTTCCGAACTGCAAAATCACTGGGGAGCTAAGAAGTGTATTTTTATTTATTTATTTTTTTGGTATGATAAAAAACTCAATGCTGCCCTCTGTCAGAAATGCAGCAGTACTGGTCTTAAATTGCTTGTCCTTAATTTCAAGTACAAAGGGTTCTTTCCTATGGGGCTGCTTTCAACCTTAAATGCCCCTCATCACATCTGAGCCTGCTCATAAAGGCAAGGAGATATCCAGTTGCTTTCCACTGTGCTGTTTCATATGCTAAACTTTTGATGGTGATTAATAAGATCTCATCTGCTCAGTTATTTACAGTGACAGCTAACCCAAGGATGACTTAATGAAAAGAAGACATTGCTGCACAGGTAAAATAAAGAAATAGTGCTGTTATTGCTTGTGTTTAGTGCAGTTTAAGTGGAAGAATACATGGCCTTCCTTTTGAATGCTCAAACTAGTGTGCAGGATAATTTCCCATTCCATGAAGGCCAAGTCAAGGGCTAGCCCCAAGGTGTACTGGGAGAAAGACAACCCCACTCCCTGGTCTGGCACAGCCCCCCAGGTTGTAGCTCAGTACCAGTCAGTCTGGCTGCCAAATGTGCTTATGGTGGTGGTGTCTGTCCAGCCTGCCTGGGGCACAGGGTTCGTGCCGTCAAGATCTGCCTCTTCCCAGGGGTGGGTTTAACACAGCAGGAGCAGTGATTGTCTTTAAAGGGGTAAATTGTAGGTCTTAGCAATGTATCTATCAAATAAATGGCAAACCAGAGCTGTTTTGTCCCAGCACACTGTGCTGTAGTCTCTGAACAGCAATCAAAGAAGAGTGCTGCTACAGGGCACACTGCCTGACTAAGTCGCCTGTCAGCAAGGGCTGGCAAGATTTACACACTGAAGGTTCAAAGATCGCTGCCTGCAACCTCTAGTGAGTGAGATGTGTGTGCAGGGCACCATGCAGCTCTCCCTGGTCCGAGGCATCTTTTCTCCAGCACTGTTCCCTGCAGGCACAAGTCTCTCTCTGCAAGTGAAGGGGACCAAACAACCAAGAGGACAATGAGAGCCTCCCTTCTCCTTGCACCTCAGTACGAGTCACCTTTGCACTCCTGCTGGGCTCACCAACATGCAGTCTCTTCACCTCTCCATGATGAGATGCTACAAGGAAGCCCAACTTACAGGCAACTAAAGCAGGTCTGGCACTGAAGGCCACTTTGGACAGCACGGCCACACTCTCCAGCATGGGCTGGCAAGGCCAGCAGCCAAGCGAAGGAAATCTGTGCTTGTAGAACATCACTTTTGGTCTGGAGCCACAAGCACAAAGCACTGGGATGTGTCGCTTTTCAGGTGAGTGTTGCCCTTGAGAAGGCGCAGAGGGCTGGGGTGAATTTTCCTGAACACTGACTGGAGAAGCTGCAGATTTCACTTGGTTTCACAATGCATCACTGAAACTCGAGAAAGGCAATTCACCAGGGAAATCAAAAGGAGTAATTAAGAGAACATAGTAATTAAAAATGTATCCTAAGAGATCCTGTACGTGACATCCACACCAGACAGAGAAGCATGCCTTTATCCACCCCAGGTTACATGAAGTCTGGGGAAAGCTGCAGCCACAAAGTCGCCATGGTTACAGATGCACAAAACTGAGAGCGATGAGATGTTCTGCTCTGCCTTGACCACAGCATGCATCTTCAAGCTGCAACTATTTAATTGATCCTGGATTATGCAATTTAAAAAGAAAGAACACCAGAAAGTCCTAATATATTCAGGGATATAAAAGTAGTCAGATTAAAGAAGATATTTTAATATATGCACGCCATAAAGGTTGTGGGAAGAAATAGATATTATGTTACTGGACTGTAAGTTGAGGCACTCATTATGCAGTCCTTATTCCGCATCCAAAACTTCTGCTTAGATTTGTTTATATCACCTTCTGTCCTAGAGGACCACATTTAACATGCTGATGTATTATGTGAGTGTATACACTAAGCTGTAGTTGTAATACATCATAAACCCTACGTACTAATTATCACATGCTAATGTAGCAAATTATCCATACGTTAGTTTCTATCAAAAGCAAATTTCCTGTGCATACAAGGTGCCAGATACAAACCCACGTAGTCTGATCAGAGTGGAAATGACGGATGCATAATAAGCACTTGAATACACTTTCCATGCAGTCTTGCTGACATAAATCCTAGTGATAAAAGCATAAGAAACCACTGAGGGTTTCAACATTACCATGTTTACTGCACATGATAACGAAACTGGATTTCACTGTCTGAATGAATTCCCAAGGGCATACTGACACACAGACATGGTTGTAGGGTAGTGGTAGTAAAATCCAGCCTCACTTTTCAGATTTCTTAAGGTGGTTTGCTATTTTTCCGAAAGCTATCTTAATCTCATGCTGAAGAACTGCCACAGTAAACTTAGTGGGCAGCATGTTGACTCTAGAAGTAAGTCTATAGGCAGGAAGAAGCTGTTTGCAAACAGAAGCTGTGTCTACAGTTGGCAATAACTCACCCAAGGGTAAGGTCAGAGCCAGGTCCTACCTCTGTCCCTGAAACTCCCAGTACACAGGACTGTACTGGCCCGACCTCCACATTCCAGTCACCATAGAACAAGCAGCTTTCTCTGGCAGTGAGGAGGCTGTTCCTCCCTCCCTGAGCATGGACACACGTGGGACCAGCAAATTATATCCTTATGGTCATACTTGCACAGATGTAGCTCCTAGCTATAATTTAAGGATTGCTGAAGGTGTGTGGATGAAAGTACTGCAACTTCCACTGAGCCACAAAGTCAATCACATCTCACCGACAGTTCGCAGGAGTGCTCTTCTGAGATAACATTGGCACTGGGCAGATGCAACAGAATAGTTGGCCTTGTTTCTGGGAGGAGGAAAAATCTGAACAGCAGTCCTTTTGCTCAAAAATCTGGGCTTTCTTTTCTTTTTAAAAATATGAGTTTGCAGTTCCTGGGCTACGGATATGCAGTGTAAAAGATAAAATTATTTTCTTTGGAAAAACAACGTTCTATAGATTACAACGCATCATAATACAGACCAACCCGAGTTTCAGATGCCAAATTTCAGTAAACCTGTTACAAGAAGCGATTTGTAAACAATTAATTTACTTGCAGCATTTGGCTGAAAAGGATTATAACTGCTGGGCTGGTAACAGGACTCAGGCATTACATAATTACATAAACCCTAATTAGAAAGGGAGTCATTTGCCTACCCATGCATGATTACACCTTAGTCGTGTCATTCTGCTCTCTTGGCTCAATTTCCCTGTACGTAAGGTGACCGGGGACTGTGATATCTACTGGGACATGCATCTGCAAGCATTTCAGTGTGAGTTGTGCTGTGTGGTGCTTCTGTAGCTCCCATACAGCCCATGCACACAATTCCCTTGGCCTGGATGGGGCAATCCATGCGCTTCTGTGACAGGTGGAATGGGTGCTGAAAGTTTAACTTTCAGGTACTGGGGTTCCTTCACCTTGGTCTTGCAATCAGTCTTTTCTCAAAATCTGAATTTTTCTGAGCAATTACTTTTCTCTGCACTACCCAGACATTTAATCATCTGGAGCATTAAGCTGCCGATCTGTGCTCCTCACGCAGGTCCTTGCTGCTCTCCACTTGAATTGTTCAAATATCAGTAGGGGGCATTATTGCCTGTGGCTGTCTAGTCTCAGAGAGCTGCCTGCAACTCCTTGTTTTATATTAATTAAGACTTTATCTGTGAACAGATTGTGTGGCAACTAGAGAACTAAGCTCATTTTGCTGGGTAATCCTACCAGGCGTTAATGATCCTAGTAGAAAAGCTACAGTCGAGAGGCTTGGACCATAACTATCATACTTGCTATCTATTTGAAGAAATGATCTGCAACATAAATTTATCTATAGCACTCCCATTCAACAGAACCAAAGGTTTATAGCTCAGATGAGCTTTGTGGCCGCCCCTTTGCTAGGCTAAATATCACTATGTCTCATAAGAAGAACAGAAGAAGAGGAATATAGTCTACCTCAAGTTAAATTCGAAGAATGGAACACGTCTTTGGGTTTCCACATAGAACAGCATTTTTTTTAATTTAATTTTATAGCAATTAGTTTTTTAGAAGAGCCCAGATCCCATTCACTTCTAAATTTTCACAATGTGTCAGCATCAGTTTTTTTCCTCTGGCCAGATTTTCTTTTGTTAATCTTTGGCTTTAGAACCAAGAAAGTTGCCTTCAAACATGACCTACAGCAGTACTCTGACATGAGCTTGTGCTCGTGCCTTGGATCCAATTCATTCACATACAGAGGAACTAGCGGAGGGATCTATGTGCCACTAAACCCCTGAAAATAGGACTTACAGAGTCCTTTTGTATGCTTTGGCCTTGAGACTACTAAGGGGGTTGAATTTCAACTCAAAATTCGACTTCGTCTTCAAAATAAAATCTGATTTTCATGCCTGGGCTTTACTTACTAAAGATTTCTATTACTGCCCCAGGACAAAAATGCTAATCCAATAGCTTTCATCTTTCTGTAGTCTCTGTCTCATCTCACTCTTCAGGCATAGTCTGGGGTCTGCTCTGGATAGAAGGGTATGCTGCAAGGAAGGCTGAACAGATGGCCTGATGCTTCTTCAAACAGTTGTGTATTTAGCCACTAGTCATTATGAAGGAGTTGGATTTATTCTTTATTGCATAGCCTTCTCTATGGAATAATTCAGTCATTCACTCCAAGAAAGAGCAAAGACTCTCAGTGCTCAGGTGGGACCCATCAAATATGCACCACACACAGTGAAGAAGTGCAGAGGATTATTCTGTCCCTTAAAAGGAAATGCTGTTGGGGTGCCAGCCTCATCCAGGGTAGCACAGAAACTGTCATCAGGAGCAACCCCTTAGGCCATCTCATCTGGTGCTCTTCCCAAGAGAGAACACCACCATCTGACTTGGAAAATGAAGCATGAAAACCTAACAGTGCTGCTTCAAAGGTTAGCTTTGGTCTGGGACCACGAGGACTGGCAGCTTCTAAAGGCTTTGAGTGGTACATTGCTGGTGAACGGTAGCTCTCGGCTGTTCCAGCTCTCCATATGGCAGTGGCTTCTTTCAGACTGATAATAAAGCAAGCCAGTGGTAAAGACTGGAGAATACTAGAAAGCTGCAAACAATTTACACATTTAAGTTGGGTTCAAGTGAAAGAAGCAATTTCCAAAGTATTGGTTTGCTTGTTTACCGTATTGTACGAGTCCCATGCCAGGAATTACTCACTCCTGGCAGCATTTCTGCCTGTGAAGCACAGTAATTGCAATTGCACTTCTTAAAAAAAGTCCAGCACTTTACCTTAAACAGTCCAAAAGCCTTTTGCCAAACTCACCTGAAAGGAACTATTTTTGATGAAATGTTTGAGAAGTCACAACAGCCGTCAAGACTGACTTCAGTATAAGCATCCCTTCACGCGGTACATTAGTTTTGCATGTGGAAAAGATTACAGCTCTTTCACCACTGGATGCTCCTCTACAAGCTAATCACAGCACTAATGTGCAGATGTTCTTTTGATACGACCTTTTTTATACCCCACACAGTGGGCTGCTTAGGATTTCTGTGAAGAAAATGGAAAGAGACCCAGTGGGTGCCTAAAGTACTGCGTGTTTGTTATTATCCACCTCAGTCATCACAACATCATATGAGTCAACGTGCCTGTGATTTCTTTCCTTTTGAACACCTAATGCTGTCACTAGGAGCTGCCACTGCAGCGGTGCTGTCTGTGGAAAATAAAAGGATAGGGAAAGAGGACAAGTTCAAAATCTACAATTTAAATCCAAATGGCACAAAAGGAAGAGCTTAGTTTTCTATATCGTTTCAGGCATGAAGCAGAAGATGGCCCCATGGAAATAATTATAATAATATAAATGAGATGGGATGTGTCATCTGTAAGTGAGGGAGTAGGGGCGAGGCAGATACAGAGGAGGCTGTAGGTGTGAGGAGATAGCGCGGCTTCAACTGGAGATGATTTTTCTGTCAGCACAAAGCACAAGAGGTGGGAGCCACGGCACGCTGGCAGACAGAGGTGCTTTGAGAGAGGAGGGGAAATGATGCTGTTTGAGAGACACTGCCTTTCTGTGAGATAAATGCGAGGAGCCGAATTCCCTGCCTGAAATACATGGACAAATATTATACGGTTTTGGCTACCAAACAAATAAATAAATGAACAAAAAGGACAGGAAAAAAAAAAAAGAAAAAAGAAGTAAAGTTTTTTAAAAAGGAAAATAAAATAGCAGACAGATTGCAGCCCTGGAGACTCCCCTGGAGACTCCCCATCCATTCTATGTATAAATTCTCCGGTAAAAAGACAGGTTCTGAATTCCTACTTCAACCTTGAGGTCCTCTGTTCCCAGTGGAGAGGAGCCTTATTCTTTGTCTTGATTTCATTTATTTTGCTGAGTTAGTTAAAAATTGAGCTCTTAGCTCATACATACTTTCTGGGGCAGGCAGAATCCAACAAGAGAAGGAAGCTTTAATAACAAAATAGTCATTAGCTGGCAGTAGCTAATGACTATTTTCTTTAACTTCACTATTCACTATTTTCTTTAACTTCTGCAATACCTAGGGCTGCTGTCATGGAGGACATCCTTCTAGTATGTTGTGTGCAAGTTCACAGTTGCCAAATATTCCCACTTCAAAGCAATGCTACGCAAGGACTGGCAGTGGGTATGCTTGCCTTCTGGCTGACCTGGATCAGAATCACCTAGAAAAGCGAGACAGCCCATTTCCCATCTCAGTCATGGTCCAGCCTCAGAAAAGAAGACAAAGAGAGCATTCGCTTCATGGTCACTTTGAGCATCTGAGAAGAAAGATCTGAACATTCTGGGCTGGAAACAGTCTGGCTTCCTCTGCGGAGAAGACCTGCTAGAGGAGTCATGGGAAAAGGGTGGATCTACCAGTACTTCCTCAGGGGTCATGGGAAGTGGGGATCACTGAATAGAGGAATTGGCTCTAACTCACCCCCACTTAGTTTGGGGAACCAAAACGTGTCTGCATGAAAACAACTACAAATTACTGAAAATGAGAGTAATCTGTCAGAAGAAAGACTGAGATGTAAAGGGATACAGACAGATACTTGGGAGCCACAACACAGGCATAAAAAAAACCATGGAATGCAAATATTGTGCTAACCACAAGCTGGCAGAAAGAACTGTTAAAAATCCTGTCCCCAAAGAGCTCATGAATAAAGGGAAGAAGTTCCTTGGAAAAAGTGATGGAGCGTGTGAAAGCAGAGGCGAACCACATCTTTATTTGTTGTCACCAGCCTGAAGAGTTAACTGCTCTTTTATTTTGTTACAGCTACATGTAGCAAAAAGGAAACTAATCCTCTGTGAAGACTTTGTTTTGTTATTTTATTAGAGAATAAATACCATTTCAAGTTACCACTAGCTGTTGTTAGTTTTGCTTCTGGAACAGCAGCAGGAAGCCCTATGGTAGGGAAACCCAGCTGATACATCATCTTGTTTTAACAGTAACAAGCAAGCGGTATTTAATTTAGTTTACAAATCAGGTGCTTAAGGTTTAGCGAAGGCAGATCTGCAGCCTCAATCCATCCCCTTGTGTCTACGGACCGGAATCAGCCTTTACACATGCGTAGTTTACAGGAAGAGGTAGACAGAATGTATGGGGCATATTATTAAAAAAAAGGGGGGAATTGGTAAATTATACTTCACAATACATGGTCCAAATTTAAGTAGTCACAGTTCGAGTTGTAACAGTCCAGTGAGTATACAGACATACTGCACATGTTTAGTACTGTCTCTTACCAACAACAATTCTCATGGAAGTAGGACACAATTCCATGTTAGAGGAATTCCTGCTAACAAGGATGAGAGGATAAAAGAAGGCATGCTGATTAGGAGCCTCTCTTTATGGACAGCAGCAGATGTGAAAGGGAAGGTCAAGACACACAGGGATGGCGAAACTGAGTCAAGCAACGAAGAGGACAGAGTGTCATCAAATATAGGGCTCATTCTCAATGACAGGCACATCAGACACTGAAGCTGGAGGGCATCTAATGACAAGACATAGTTAGCTGGTCTTTTATCCATCCCATGTGGAAGAAGAGTGATCAAATGCATCACATTCCCCCTGTGCTCAAGTTATCCCTGTTCTCATGCCCTGACAGTGGCAGTAGCCAGCATCGCTCACATCAAACACCCAACCCCATCTCCGGACTGGACAGAGCTTGGTGAAGAAGTGAACTGATCTCTTGGGACCCACGTAATGCTTCCCACAGGATGTGGGCTCACGTTCTCACATTTTCTGCTGGACAGCTCTCCACCTTAGCAGTTAAATGCATGACGGCGTTGTCATCTTAAATGGGCAGATTACAGAATACCAGAAATAGCAGAGCATCATCAATTTAGTCACTGAATGACACAAGAAACTAAGAGTGATGAATCTTTCCTACCCAGACAAGAAATGATTGATTTGAATAAGTGCCCGAGAATATTCACATGACACTCGAACACAGTTGCTGTCATGATTACCAATGTCTCTCTTCCTCACAGCAAGTCTGTAATTGGCAGGAGTGTCTCAGATAATTTATACAGCAACAAGCTTTTCACACTTTCCCAGTTCTGGATAGTTGCTAATATTTCATGAGACAGTCACTTTATCATACAAGGGAGCTTTCACAAGCTTTTGGCACATCTATTGATGCCAACTGTCACTGAATTTCTCCATTTTCCTGTCTTTTTTATTCATTGTCACTAGTAACTACCTATTCCTTCTTTGCATTGTGGAGGTTTGTATTTAGTCATGGTATTAGATTAGATTAGACCTACCTAAAGTCCACATGTGAATCTCTCTACATCCTGTTACAAAGGAAGTTCCTAATTTCTCAAGTCCCTTGATAGGTTGCCTGTGCCATGTGGTTAAATACATGAATGGCTAAATAAATAAGGTGCTTGTTTATCTAGCTCTCTTACATTCCAGACTAAGCAGACCACTCTAAAACCAAGCAGAAGTTGCCACCACTCCACAGGGGGCTAGAGAAGAGCTACCCTCTCTGTTGCTTTCTTGTCACACTGGCGCAGATTGCCTTGTGATGCTCACTTCTGCGGCTACTGGGATCCAACTAATAGCAGCAGAAAGCAAGGGTCAGTGCCCTGATTGTAGGACTGGTAACTTTCTTTGTTTTCTTAGTACCATCATGAAACTACTGGATAGCTATAATTTACATTCTTAAAAGTATTTTCAGTATCTCTTTCTATAGAACTGTCGTGTTTGCTTACCTGTTAACAGCATATGTGTTCATCTCACCTTGTTTTACCTGCAACGAGAGAAACAGAATATTAGCCTTTCTTGGCAGCACTAGAAATTACCGGGCCCTTGGGCTCAAGGAGTGAAACACTGAGATCAAAGCTGCACTTTTAGTACACCAGTGCCCTCACTGCCTCACAGACATGAGTCACTTCAGCCGCAACGTTGCTCAGCAGCAGATATTTTATTTCTTTTTTTACTCCTGCGTGTGTTCAACATCAGCATGTGAAAAATTGATACCGGGGGTAGGTACTGATCGTTATACAGCTATTACTGGCTGTCAGGTACTCGAGAGAGTGGGGTCACTGCCTGCATTTTCCAAATGAGAGACAGCTTAATGAAATCTTGCTCTTCGGATGCAATAAAGTGTCTATCCTCTCCAAACAAATTCATACACCTGAGGTAGAATGATATGAATATGTATCGTTTCTTTAGTGAATTACATGAATTTGTAACAGAGGTTTGAGGCATGTAGCACTTTCAAAATCCCTCATTCAGCTCTCTCTGCTGCCCACATTTAGAATATGCCAAGCTGATGTGCAGAGAGTTATATACTGCCTTTAGTCCCAAATGGCTTCACTGATGGTTTTCGCTGAAAAGGTTCTTTTTGGCAGGATGATCAGACAGCAGCACACTCCATGGATGTAGCTTATTACCTTTTACAAGACTTGACTCACTGGTGCTCATCCAGTTTTACGTACTAGCTGGTCAGCTCACAAGCTCTGCTGAGCTATGACTACACCACAGGCAGACTGCCACATCCCTTGGGCTTCTGTGTCCCTTCATCCCCATCTAATAAAATTTCACAACGCTGACATTTAACAAAATCTGGGTAGCTCAATCTCAGCAAGATCCTGCCAACAACTTGTGCAGATGCTTCCGTCTGTCCTGGTGTAGAAAGGCTAACAGTGTCAGTGCCCACCAAATATTCATTTGTGCAGCAGACACAGACGTAGTGAAAACTGTGGGAGAGAAGAAGCATTAGGTAAATAGACAAAAAAAACCAGAGGCGAAGTCACACAGAAACATACACCAAAGAAGCCGGTTGATTTAGTTGACTTCATCTGAGGAAAGCTTGGAATGCTGCAGTCCAGTGTGTTGTTGTTCATAAGCAGGCACATCAGTGGCTCTGCCGGATGGGGGCAGCCTCCAGGACTGAGCCCTCTTATATTTTCTCATTCAAAGAGGTTGCACATACAAAGGGAGATGTAATTCAAATGCAGAAAGTGAGATGAGGACGTGAGCTGTGGAAACATTTCAATGTTTTCTTGAGGCTGAACTGTAAGAGGTGGCTCAACTATTCTACCTCCTAACTGTGAGGCCATCCTCCACCAGTGACTTTAAAAGATGATGTTCCCTGAACAGTTATATCAGAAGAGATTTGGGCAATGTAAGTGTGTGGTACTATATTAAAACACAAGTTCCAGCCAGACCTCTAGCTGCCATTACACCATCTGAAAGTGCCCTATGGAATCATAGAATGGTTTGGTCTGGAAGAGACCTTAAAGATCATCCAGTTCCACACCCCCCTGCCCCAGCCAGGGACACCTCCCACTGGATTAGGTTGCTCAAAGCCCCATCCAGCCTGGCCTTGAACACCTCCAGAGATGGGGCAGCCACCACTTCTCTGGGGAACCTCTGCCAGTGCCTCACTACCTTCACTCAAAATAATTTCTTCCTAATATCTAATCTAATCTCCCCTCTTTCAGCTTAAACCCATTCTTCCTTGTCCTATCACTGCACTCCCTAATAAAGAGCCCCCCCCAGCATTCCTGCAGGCCCTCTTTAAGTGCTGGAAGGCTGCTATAAGGTCTTCCTGGAGCCTTCTCCAGTCTAAACAAGCCAAACCCTCTCAGCCTGTCTGAGAGATGTCTGATCATCTTCTTGGCCCTCCTCTGGACTTGGTCTAACAGATCCATGTCGTTCTCGTGCTGAGGACTTCAGAACTGAACGCAATACTCCAGGTGAAGTCTCATGAAAGCAGAGTAGAGGGGGAGAATCACCTTCCTTGACCTGCTGGCCACCCTTCTGACACATCCCAGGGTACAGTTGGCTTTCTGGGCTGCAAGCACACATTGCCAGCTCATGTTGAGCTTCTCAACATCCCCAAGTTCTTCTCCTCAGGGCTATTCTGAATCCATTCTCCACCTAGCCTGTATTTGTGCTTTGGATTGCCCAAACAAGGGGCAATGGTCCCATGTTGTATCTACCAGCCTTGTGCAGATGTCTTGGGCAATCTCAACTGTCTCAAATAGTATTAAGCACCTGTGTCTGGGCACCTGAAGTAACTGTCTCCACCATTAGCATATTCACATTGCTTTCACTAGGTATTTCCTGTAAAACCTTGTATTAAGGTAAATGCTTCCCTAGCCCTTATAAGCAGTAGACTTAAATGGCTGTGGGTCTAACTTGTTACTCCAGGAATAATGAAAGAACTATTCTGCATGAAAAGTTTATCAGATTATGCTTTTTTCCCATTGCAGATTACTCTGAAGCAGACATAACTATAAATCACTGCAATCCTATGAATATTTCATGGAAACACATTTCGGCTTATGGGTGTTCTTTTTTTTTTTTCTTGAATGATTATGTCTGTGTCTTTGGCCATTCATTGTCTGTGATACGTGACTGGCCACTTAATTCAAATTACTGTAATGTCTGGCTTTTAGACTGATTCATTAAATATTTCATAACAAGGAGGAAAAGTAGCACTGCAGATGAAATTTATGTGAATATGCAAGCAGGTATTTGTGAAATTTCAGTCAAGATTTCTACTCACAAATGCTTTGGGAAAATTAATAGGGATGTCTAAATATTGTTGAAATAAGTAGTGACATTTTATCCCAACAAATTTTAATGAAAATGGTGACAATGAGGATTATTTTGCACTGTTGCTCTAGTTGTAAGGATGCAGGTCCAGCATTCTGAAATCTTTCTAAGACTGGAGTATAACTCACAAACCTAATGAGAAATGGAGTAGATGAGATCTCTTGCAATGGATTTCATTAGTGTAATAGTTCTTTAAGAAACTCTAGAAAACAAATCTTAGAAGCCTGACATTTGCCTTATCAGTCTATGGGAGCTCAACACTAAAATTCATAGAGATGTGCAGTCTTGAATTTAGAGCAGCAACGAGCATTTCTGAAACCCCTCAGTTCTCATGTGTATCTCTTATAACACAAGTTAGTTCTTTGGATCATTAACTGCAAAATCTTTAAGACAGAAAAATAAGCTGGAGGAAGGAGTACCAAGCTATTAAATTTGATTTCTGCCAAATGACTATGAGCTTTTCAGGGGCAAACATTTCAATGTTTAAGTTTTACATTAATTTTCTGCACATCTATTTAGCAATCTTGTCACTTTGGGGGTATTTAATTATGCATACAACCACCAGTTAACGCTAAAGATGCTACCAAACCATCAATTGTCCTTCCCATTGACTGAGAGCACTGCGTGGGCATGGAGATGGAAAGATCCCATGAGAAATCAAAACCTTCAGTGAAGAGAATGACAAAAGCCCTGTTGACTTTGGGCGAGGCTAGGTCCAGCAGAGGTGCTATATGCACCCATGTTCACATGTTCAGCCGATTCGGACTCTTGCATTTGGCTCAGCATGTTTTTGGTGGTGATGCTGTGAAAAGATAGACTCAATATTCTATGCCAATCTGATTATTAAGTAAGGTATCCTTTAATGTGACGTCAGGCATGCAGGAGATCCCTCCACCTAACGTGCGTGCGCCTTCCAGTATCAGCACGTCCAGGGAGGTTATTCTCCCTCTGTACTCGGCACTGGTGAGACCGCACCTCGCATACTGTGTTCAGTTCTGGACCCCTCACCACAAGAAGGATGTTGAGGCTCTGGAGCATGTCCAGAGAAGAGCAATGAAGCTGGTGAAGGGGCTGGAGAACAAGTCTTACGAGGAGCGGCTGAGAGAGCTGGGGTTGTTTAGCCTGGAGAAGAGGAGGCTGAGGGGAGACCTTATTGCTCTCTACAACTACCTGAAAGAAGGTTGTGGAGAGGAGGGAGCTGGCCTCTTCTCCCAAGTGACAGGGGACAGGACAAGAGGGAATGGCCTGAAGCTCCGTCAGGGGAGGTTCAGGTTGGATATCAGAAAAAAATTCTTCACAGAAAGAGTCATTGGGCACTGGATCAGGCTGCCCAGGGAGGTGGTCAAGTCGCCTTCCCTGGAGGTGTTTAAGGAACGGGTGGATGAAGTGCTGAGGGACATGGTTTAGGGAGTGTTAGGAATGGTTGGACTTGATGATCCAGTGGGTCCTTTCCAACCTGGTGATTCTGTGATTCTGTGAATTCACAAAGGCTTTCTGAATACAGTCAAAGCGTACGGATTCATCACTTTTCCTGGAACAGCTGTGTGTATTACAATCAGTTCCCAGAATTTATTTACGTAAGATTCCTCCCCTTGGTGCACGCGCTCTGCCCTCTGGAGGTCTTGAGCTGGGGGCTTCTGGAGGAAGGCTCGCAGCCTTCTTCTGGGTGAACTTTTCAACGCTTCTGGGTGAACTTTTCAACGCTCTTTCTTGCGCACGCTCTTAGACTCCTTGGGCACCTCTTCAAGGTTGCATCTGGTCCTATCTGGTTCTTCTTTCTCTTACCATTGCACTAGTCCTTGTTATCTGGCTTAATTAGAAACAGTCACATTCTTTCCCATTCTTTCTAACTGCAGCCTTGTTAAAATTCCTTATGCAAGCGCAAGTATCCAGGTGCAGGCTAGCTAGAGGTTATTACTCAAGCTAATCCTATATTTTAGTTCTAAAATCATAAAAACTATACATAATATTTAAACATATAATAAGTTAGCAACTTAAAACAAGTCATCTCCTCCTTCAGTGGTTTATTCAAGCTATAATAATCCTGAGGTTGCTCTGGTGAAATCTGCCTTGACTGAACCTCACCCAACAAACGCGATCCAACGCCACTGCCGTGATTTCCCTGGTGGGAAGGACCTTCCTCTGGTAAAGACGCAAGAGCCTGTCATCTGTCATGTTTTCCTGGTGGATTTGAAGCCATATACCCCTAAGAAGGATGGTTGCCCTCCACTTTAGCGCGTAACTTCCGAGTGGAAGAAAACGAGAGGCTGGAGAGTGGGAAGAAAGAAAGGAAAGCAAGAAAGGAAACATCCCTGGAGGTGTTTAAAAGACGGGTAGACGAGGTGCTCAGGGGCATGGTTTAGTGGCAGACAGGAATGGTTGGACTCGATGATCCAAGAAACCTTTCCCAGCCGGGTGACTCTATGACTCTACGGAACTACACCCCCCAGGATGCATTTCGCGCGCGGGGCACGCGCGGCGCCCGCTCCCTCCCCCCTCCCCCCTCGCCCCCCCCCCTCCGCCGGGAGAGGCGCGTGCGCCCCGCCCCCCCCGCGGCCCCGGCGCCGACAGCGCCCGCCGGAGGGAGCGGAGGGGCGGCAGGTGAGCCGGAGGGCGGCTGTGGGGCAGCTCTTGTGTGCGAATGTGTAGCTTTGGGGGCAGCTAATGTGCGGCTCTTGTGCAGCCGTGGGGCAGCTAATGTGCAGCTTTGGGGCAGCCGTGGGACAGCTTTTGTGCACTAACGTGTAGCTGGGGCAGCTCTTGTGCAGCCGTGGGGCAACTATGGGGCAGCTCTTGTGCAGCTTTGGGGCAGCCGTGGGACAGCTCTTGTGCACTAACGTGCAGCCGTGGGGCATCTAACGTGCTGCCCTTGTGCCGCCGTGGGGCAGCTAATCTGCAGCTCTTGTGCAGCTCTTGTGCAGCCGTGGGGCAGCTATTCTGCAGCTCTTGTGCAGCCGTGGGGCAGTTATTCTGCAGCTGTTGTGCAGCCGTGGGGCAGCCATGGGGCAGCTATTCTGCAGCTCTTGTGCAGCCGTGGGACAGCTCTTGTGCAGCCGCGTGGTGCATCTAATATGCAGCGATGGGGCAGTGGCGGGGCAGGGCCGGCTGCCACCTCCTTTCCGAGCAGAGGGCAGGTGGCGAGGGGGATGGAGGCGAAGCCTTTTGGTCGGCGGGGACCGCGCGGTGGGGATGGACGGGGCGGGGGGGAACAACGCAGGGAGTCCCCCGGGATCGCACGGAGCGGGGCTGGAACGCGGAGACCGCTGCTTCCCAGGGTGGGGAGGGCAGCGATCCGGCCGGCAGCGCCGGGAGGCTCCGCCCGCACCGCGGGAATTAAAACTCAAATAACCTCCCCAGAGGTCAAAGGCACTGCGGGCTGGGAGCCTACCAGGGCAAGTCAAGATGGAATTGTGCTCTCCTAGCAGTTTTCCTTGATAGCTGAGCTCCTTGGGAGCCCCCCCCCCAGGTACCCCCTCAGCTCTGGAAGCTTAGCAGTCCACGTGAATTTGGTCCCAGTGGGTACGGATGCTGAATTTATCGCATCCTGCCCCTTTTAATTGTTGTGTGCTGACTAAGCATGGTGGAAAAGTTTCTCCTGAGTGTGTCAGCTCTGGCTGTGTTGTACATGCATGTTCTGCTATGGCTCTG
This sequence comes from Cuculus canorus, assembly GCF_017976375.1. Lineage (NCBI taxonomy): Eukaryota > Metazoa > Chordata > Aves > Cuculiformes > Cuculidae > Cuculus > Cuculus canorus. The sequence goes on from NC_071402.1 coordinate 118,791,568, forward strand.
CTTGTGTCCGCTTGCTGCCTTCCAGCTCTTCTCAATTAACCCAATGTTTAAATGGGTTATTCATAGAATCATAGAATCGTTTGGTTGGAAAAGACCTTTGGGATCGTAGAGTCCAACCATACCTGCCCATTACTGCACCAACCCCCAGACACCTCATTTACCCGTCTTTTAAATAACTCCAGGGATGGTTACTCGACCACCTCCCTGGGCAGCCTCTGCCAGGGACTGATAACCCTTTCAGTGAAGAATGTTTTCCTAATATCCAATCTAAACCTCCCCTGGAACAACTTGAGGCCATTTCCTCTTGTCCTGTTGCTTGTTACTTGGGAGAATAGACCAACACCCACCTCGCTACAACCTCTGTTCATGTAGCCGTAGGTAGTGATAAGGTCAATATTGATGGTTGCTGCTTTGGAAAAAAAACAAACAAAGAGCCACACTCTTCTCTGGTGATGAGAATAATGGCTATGTCTGAACAACTGGTAAAGGCAAGGGAACATATTGGTGTTTTCACACCAGCGCCATAGGTGGATAACTGTTGACAAATGCTGACTTTTAAACGGTGATTGCTGATTCAAAAGAATCTGTTGACTTTGGTAGTAAAACAGTGACGGCTCCTTTTAGTTGCAGTCTCAAAACACTTGAACTGGTAGATTGGCTTGTTAGCTCAAGCTTTGACTTAAGCAAGAATCGAAAGAGCTCTCCTGCTCTGGGAGGACCTTCTCCCCCAAGCAAACCCGACCTATGCTAAATATATCAGCTGTTAGACAGGGTGTTTATTTTGCAATGTCATTTTCAAAAGTGTGGTAGATACCAAATGCCTGAACTAGATACAGGAAACCTGCTCTGCATTCTGCTTTTCAGCAAGAGTGCATTTTGAACGGTTTATGATTGCAAGGTGGCAGTTTTCCTTGGAGTCTCACTTTTGTGTTTTAATTAGCTGTCATCAAAGTTGGAGTTCAACCTCCAACACTTGTGAAGCACGCCATGAACATGCACTTTAGGTACCTGGTTAATGTCTTGGGACTAATTACCTAGAGCCTATTCTCTACTAAGCAATGTGCAGAATGGATTGACTGTATGGAAATCTTTTTCCAATGAAATTTCTTATTTCATGAGTCACACCACACTGTGAACTTGCTGAGGTTTGCTTCAATCATCTGAAAACCAGGTATTCTCATTCCCCTTATTCTTACCTCCTTCTCTTGAAAAAATGTTGCTTTAAAGTCTTTGGTAAGCGCTGTTGGTTTAAACATCTCCCTATGACAGCAGCCCACGTTCAGTTATTGTTCCCTAGAGTTTTTTTTGCGGATTTATATCTGGCCTGTGCTCTAACACAGCAAGATCTTTAGAAGGTGTTTTAACACATAGAGGCTTAGAGATACTCCACTAGTAAAACTATCCTTTTCTTCAGATAAACAGAGCCACAGATGATGTCTTGCAGCGGAAGAACCTGCTCTCTTTTAAAATGGCTTTTCCAACCAGAGCATATCTAGGCTGTGAAGGAGCGGATTTTTCTAGGAAGTAGTGGGAGGCAGGAAGAATCATGAAAAAGAAAGCGCAAAGGAGAGCGTTCAACTGCAGAGCTAGAATGATATCAGAGGTTCTTAGCGGTACAGACAAAATTTTGCCTTATCACGCTGTGAGGTGATAATTTCTTTGGTTGTTATCCAAGGTGGTTGTGGAGTTCAGTTTTGTGGTTCAGATTGAGAGACAGAATGGATCTACGGGTCCATAAAGCTCTGGGAAAGGGCTAGGAAGAGTAAGTGGAGTTTCAGGTAAAATGGGTGATGCTTCCTCTGTTTTGCTGGCTGCCTTTCTGGAGAAGCCAGTGGCTGTTCCTGAGGGACTTTGCACTGTTGGCACAGAGCACTGACTGAGGGTTGGCACTGGTCGGTGATTCTGCTGTGCTGGATGAATGCATGACATGGGACCCTCTTCCTTCTCCTTTTAGGTCTTCACCCCTTTCCTTCACCTTCTGTGTTAGGATGTGTCGCTCCTCCTCCATCCATACACCGCCTGCTCTGACACCATTCTGCTGCCTCCTTCCTGCAATCATCTCTCACTATCTTGGAGGTGACTGGTAGGTGGGAGGTGCTAGAAGAAAGTAGGTTCCTTTCCTTGCCCTCCAAGAATGCAGCCTGAGCCTTGCAGCACACACAGTGGAAAGGTGCCCACTCGCATTTGGTCATGCGAGACAGCCCTCAGTTCTGTGTGCGTTTGGAGCAAGCTGTGAGCGGGGCATGGAACTCAGCGTGGTGGAATTTAAACTGCAAGTTTTCAAAGCCAATTACTGGATGCAGTCTGTGTCTGACAAGCTTCAGTTTCATTAGCTGCCTCCCAGGAGTATTGAGCTGCATGGCTCACCTTTGCAGAGATCAGATTCTTCTCTGTGATGTTATTAGGTGTTTTTTAAAAATAGCTTCATCAGTCCACTTTAAAAGAGCTGGTCTGCTCTGATAACAGTGCCTGCTGGTGCTTTTCCAGTTAAGGAACTTGTCACTTTTTCTTGCTGTCATACATGCAATTTCTGCCCTATTTAGAATACAGTTTAAAATAAGACTACAAAATAACCACCAGTCTTGTGTAAAGATTTATGTGTTTGGTTTAGGAACAACAAAACACTCCTTAATTAACTGTTTTGGACAGTATTGGTCGGTAAAAAAGAGTAGAATCAAACTAAATTCAGAGTTGAAGGTAATAACTTCTTCACATACCCGTGTCTTGAGGAAATCTTTACCATAAAATCTCTTATGTAACAAAGTGACAACAGGCCAAAGATGTCTCCATTTATTTCTTTTCAGTCCCAATTAGAATTTCATTGGCATTTAAGAGGATCTGAAGTAGTACATTGTGCGTGTATGTGTCTAATCTGTGTGGTGGTGGGAAGCAAACGGGTGAAATAGTCTAAAACCAATTCTGGTCTCTTTTGAGGGTCTGAAAAGTAGTTTTGTGCTTGTGCAAACCAGGAGTACTGTGGGGAAACTGCAATTGCATGACATACCCGGTAGTTTGTTCTATGATAGTGTATGCAGGAGCAATGTTCTAATTTACTAATTTCTTTGATGTTTTGTGGGCAGATGACGTTTTTAAAAAGGTCTGTTAATTCTGTGGGACTTTGATAGTGGGTAATAGCTGGCTAATGGCTAGTAGCAATCAAAGTGAAGCTCCTGACTTCTCTACTCTCAAGGGAGAGGCAGCACTCTGCAGCCTCATTCCTGAGCTACTATCCTCTCAGAAATCCTTGCTCAAGAATATGCACCAGTGTCCTCAGTGTAAACTGGGAACTTGTTGATCACTCTTGATTAATTGAACTGTGTTTCATGAACCAGGCACTTACTATTGCAGTAAAAGCACCAGGGAGATCATGGCTTATTGTAGGACCTGGTGCATTGTGAATCTTCATAGGGAAGCCCTTTTTCCCTCATTCCCTCGTTCTCACTTGCTTCTAGGTTCCTTTCCTTTATTCTTGCTGTGTTTGCTTCACTTTCACTGTACCTTTGACTTAGGTCTGTTCGTGTACTGCCTAAATGTTTGCAGCATAGGACGTAAGTACCTATTTGCACTGTAGCATCAAAGGATCACATTTCAAAATTAAAACTTCTCCTTTGAACAAGAAGAAAAAAAGATTCCTGGTTGCTATGGTAATGAGTGCTATATAAGTGCCTATAAATACATAAAGTAAACAGCTGATTCTTGGACTTTGATTTGCAGTATTTTTGCTTTTCTAATGAGATATAATTAAATATCAAAATGGGAGGAGGTGACATTTTACCAATTTTATTAGATACATATTATTCTTATGCTGCCTGTTTTACGGTATTTCTGCTGAGAACAATTAAATATAAAGTTTTTTATTTTCCTTTCTGTAGAAAGTTGATGTTTTGAAAAATCCTGGTCTGCTATTTATGGGAAAGCTTTTAGGTGCCAAAAGGCCATCCCCTAAAAAGGTTGTGTCCATTTTAAGTTTAATCAGAACATACATTTTGAGCTAAATGCCTCTTTTTCTTATCTCTGGGAGACTATTATGTGCTGTCACAACATTTAAGTTCCAGTCAAAAGTGTCTGTAAGTGTACTTATGTTCCTCTGCAGTGCTTGAAATCCCACTGGTGCACAAACTTGAAAATGTCACTGACTTTTCCTCCAATTTAAAATGATAAAGGCAGAGTAAGAAAACAGATCTTCCTTGTTGAAGCTTGAGGAGGAGAGGAGGATTGACTCTTTTGTAAGCCTTTTGTTCTCAGGTCCCCGATGTAGAAGTAGCTTCCTCTCTGTGCTAAAGATGATAATTGTAAAATGGATTGGATGGAGCCAATAAACTGCTGCTTCAGAAGTCAGTGAGTAGCCACCAATCATTGCTAAAAAAGGTCTTTTCATTACTAATCTCTGAAGCCCAGTCCACTCACAGTCTCTGAAGCGTGACTGTAGCCCAGTTCCCCATCTGCGCTGGAGTATTCCCCTTCACAGGTTTTTGTCACTCAGGAAATCGTAGAATCATAGAAGGTCCTGAGTTGGAAGGAACCCATAAGGAGTCCAGCTCCTGTCCCTGCGTAGGACAACCCCAACATTCACCGCATGTGTCTGGTGTGGTGTCCAAATGCTTCTCGAGTATCGTCAGGCTTGGTGTCCTGACTGCTTCCCTGCAGAGCCTATTCCTGTGCTCCACCACCCTCTGAGGGAAGAACATTTTCCTAATATCCAACCTAACCCTCCCCAGGCACATCTTCCAGCCATTTCCTCAGATCCTATCTATTGGTTGCCAGAGAGAACAGATCAGCACCTGCTTCTCCTCCTCCTTTTGTGAGGCAGCTATAAACCACGACGAGTTCTTCCTTCAGTCTTCTCTAGGCTGCTCCTCACATGGATTCCCCTCTAGACCCTTCACCAATTTTGTGGCCCTCCTCTGGACACTCTCCAGTAGCTTGATATCCTCTTCATACTGTGGTGCCCAAAACTGCACACAGGACTCAAGGTGAGGCAACGCCAGTGCGGAGTGGGGCGATCACGTCCCTCGACCTGCTAGCAATGCTGTGCTTGATGCACCCTGCTCTCCTTTAGGGGAGGGAAAACAGGTATTCATAATATGCAGAAATACTCCTTTGTTAAAGGCTCAGTCCAGTTTCCTGGTGGAAACTGGTTTTGCCACAGTGGCCTGAAGAGAGATTTCTTCATTCCTAAGCTGTGAAGTGCAGCTTGCACACTGGCAGGGAGTAGACCTGCTTTCTTCCAGAGTCACAGCTTTGTATTCAAAGAAGTTCTCAGATTTCCAAAGAACTTTGAAGCGCTATCCTGTCCTGTTAAATATTTGGTAAAATAACTGTTTTATTCACTGCCTTTGTTCCCTCTGTGCATTGAGATCCACATCTGCTTCCTTTACCAGTGTAAAATATATTTGACTAAATACCTTTTACTTCGGATCATGTGTAATTCAAAGGACAAAGATTCAAGGTATTTTTCCAGTTACACACAATTACTTTTCACAGAGTAAAACTCATGGATCTGCACACAGCTGTTGAAGGCAGGGACAGAGCAGGAGAAAGGAATGTGTCGCTGAAGGTCTTGCTTGAGCAGTGACAGCCTGCGCAGGTTTGATTTATCTTTCACAGGATTGTCACTTTTGTCTCTGCTGAGCTGCTACTGTGGCCAGGTTGGTGATGCTCATGGAAGAACAGTGACAGCTTCTGTGTTTTCCCGGCAGTGAATTAACCCCAGAGCTGCCTCTGAACCTGGTGCTTTATGCAGTGGGACTGTGCTGACCTCCCAGAGGTTGGCACTGAGTCCTGACCCTGTTCCTGCCTCGGCACTGTGTTTTGTTGGAGCTTGAGGCCAGAATCGGGAGCAGGGTGTGCTCTCTGCCTGCTGGAAGGTGGTTTGAGCTTCGTGTGTATCAAAGACAGTTTTACCTGCATTGAGGTTAGCCCTGGGCCGTCAGAGTTTGACCTGCAGCTACCTTCCCAGGATTATGTGGCAGACAGTGGACAAGGCAGTCCAATGTCTCTCCCAAAAGGGCTGTTACAAAGGCTGATGAGCTTTGTAGGCAGCCTGAACACAAACAGAATCTCTGCTGCCTACAAGAGCAACAGGGAGCCTTGAAAGTGCCCCAAGTTCACAGCTGCTCCCAGGGTGATCACTTGGGTTTGGTGTACCTGGAAGCCAGGCTTCAGAATCATTGAGTTTTCTCAATTAGAACACACTGTTAGTACTAGTACAATACTGCCTTTTAGTGGGGTGGCATCTTTCTTTAAGCCTTGTCTTAGGGTAGGAGTATGCAATGCATATATTGATATTAGTGACAGGACGGGTTGGTGAGGGCAAGAGGTGGAGGTATTGTGTGTCTCCTTTTCTGGCGTGGATAAGACAAAGAGTGAAATAGTGCCTATACCATCCTTTTTTTTTTCCTTTTCTTCAGAAGTTCTGCTTTTTTTTTGTGTAGTGTTTTCTTTCTTTCAATATTTCTTTTTTTTTTTTTTTCTGTAATGGATGGATATGATCCAGGACCATCTGGTGGAATTTGCTGTTGTCACATCTAGGTTTTCTGATGTATTGCCTGTCAGGTTATATTGTATGTTCAAATGAGTTTCTCGTGTGATGTACTGACAACTTCTGACAGCCCTGAGATGGGAAGTTGGAAGCCTGGGGGGGAGAAGAGAGGGGCAGAGTTATCTTTAAAAATGTAATCTTGATTGCTCTTGATTGGTGGGATTTCATTTCTGGTACTTACAAGTGGCTTTTGCAGTAAAGAAAGGTGAATGAGTCAACTTGAAACCAAGGGCATTTAAGTGCACCTAAGGTGCTGTGATTAAGCTTGGAAGGTTTGTGGTGCACTCCTACTTTTGTCATTGATTTTGTTTGTTTGTTTCCTCTTTGACACTGGGTTCCTCACTTAATCTTTCTCTATCCTTAAGTCTCTATCTATGGACGCTCTCTACTTAAATTGCAACCTTTCCTTCCTCATTTACTCATCAGTCCTTCACCAGTCCCTGCTTAGAAAGATGATCTCAAAACGTTCTGTTTTCATTAGGATACCATTAGGTACCCTAATATCCTAGTAATTCTGTAGTAAAGTGAACCAAGATTTTTTGGCGAATTAGTATTAACCCCTGCAGACAGGTTATGGTGGCAATAAGCAATTCTAAAATAACTACAAGAAAGTAATTTCTTGCTGGTTAATACTCAAATAATTAATTGAGGTTTTTTTTTTTTTTTTTTTATGTAGAGTTCTACAGTGCAATTGCATTTCCTTGCACATGGAGAAAACAAGCCATAAACAGTTAGTCTTGTTCCTCACTTTTTCTGTCGTGATTTGAAGCCCAGAGTGGCAATTTGGCTGGTGACAAGATAAATTTCACAACTTATCATTCTTCATTTTTTAATTTTATATTTGAACTTTAAACGTTCTTAGTTTGTATAATACCGGTGGAAAGCACATTATAGGTACTTCTGAAAGAGTTGCATGGAGGCCTGTTTGTAAGCAGAGATGGAATCGCACTACAGAGTCACCTCCAGGTGTGGTTCTGAATGCAGACTCTCCCCCCTCTCCCTCTCAAAGCCATGGTGTTTTTACTGGACCTCCTACTCATTGGATCCTGCCTGCATGTTGAATGAAGTTGGAAGTCACCCTTGGAAAGGAAAAGAAATTTCTTCCATGGGGGTTTGAAGCTGAAGATGGCAGTCCCCAAGCTCTGGGGACTCTTGCTAAGGAAGAAGCTGGAAAGCATTTATTATACTTGCCTCTACTTATTCCTGTGTCTCCTTGGTGCTCCTTCCTGGCCTGGGGACTGAGTGCCCTTCTGTAGCTGTAGAGAGCTGTTGTATTGAGCTGACCAGGGCAGTAGAGCCTGAATATAGGAAAGAGTGCTCTTATCTTCTATATTTCCATACTTTGCGAGTATTGGATAGGGAGTCTTGAAAATGATCCAGCTCCTATGCTGTTGTAGGGGAGGGATGGGGATATGCAAGGGTCAGGGTGAGGGTGCAGCACCTCACCATGGTGGTGGTGGGTTATGTTGGATGGAGCACGCTTCTCATACTAATCGTGTCAGCTCGGCTGTTGTCATAAGAAGGGGGCTTTGAAGGAAACCCCATAGATGGAATGTAGCCAAATTTTCTGCCTGTAATATGTTTGATTGCGCTGTGGGGAGGTGAGGCTGGTCTTCAGTTCTTAAATGCATTAAATTAACTCTGGGTGAGCTTGCTGGGAAAAGGGTAATGAAGCAGATTACAAATGGGATGTGTGTGCTCAAGCGGTGGGCTTAATAATCCAGGCAGCATTCCTGCGGGCACATGGCTGGGGAGCAGCCAGGTCATGGAGCATGCGGTGCTATTCGTTAAATGTATTGCAGTGCACAAATGCAGCCGAAAGCACTTGTCCAGGCATAAAGTCAATTAGGAAGGAGAGCAATCCCATCGGGAAAGACCTGCGAGAGGAGCTGGATGCGGTTTTGCACAATGCCGGCACTGTAGGGCGTGTACTAGCCAGCACCCTCTCAGGGGTTGCCCGAGTCCACTGCAGCAAAAGTTTCCACTTCAGATAGTGGAGTCTGATGAAGATTTTGACATATCTAGTCTGTTGTTTGAGGTAGAGGCAGCTGCTGAATGGATCTGCAATGGAACTGACGCTGTGTGGTGCTTCATCTTTATTTCATGTGATGAGGAGGTGGGAGGGTGGAGATTACTTGAAGTGCCTGGCTACAGACAGAACGTAATTTATCAGTGTTCATTTGTCTGGAGGAACACACAGCCCATATATAATTTAGAAATGTGATGATAAAAAATAGGGAGCTGTTGTCTTTTAAAATGAGTGAGCACTTAAGTATCTTGGTTTAAAATCTTATTTCTGTGACACGTGAATGTGCTGCTGTGCATTTTGTATTTATAGTGTGCATACAGTACAAGCAATGGGTCTAAAATGAACTAAGGAAGTGTGTATAAATAGTACTGATAAAACTAAGCCCTTCATAAAGTCAGAGTAATATGTATTTTCCATACTTAGGCTGAAATATCTGGAATGGCACATTTATTTATCCTAGTCAGTTCTTCTGAGATCGTATTTAATACAGATGTTCTTTCCATATTTGAGCTGCAAATGTATTTTTTGTTAGTTTATCTCTGTTGCAGTAAGTATGCTTTTTCTCCACTTTTTTTCTTCTCCCTTTGAATCTTTTTCCCTTTTTCCAATTCAAGCCTGGTAGTGATATGCTACAGCTAAATTATCAGAGCAGGGAAAAGGGATATCACTATCTTCCACCTTGCTGTTGAGAAATCTATATTTTTGTTTTCTGCAGTGTAATGACAGCAAGAACAAGCAGAGTGTTGCCATCCTTTATCATGGGTAGAATGATAAATTACACGTCCTGGAAAGTTTAAAGATGTATAAGAACGCAAATCTACGGCCCACAAGAATGTGCGGTTGAAAGGGCTGATCCAGCCAGGAGTTAAGCGCATGCTTAAATCTAATCACAAGTATTTCTTCCATTGGGTGTATCTACCTGACACCATGCTGTGTGGGGTAAGCCAGGGTCTTGCTATGAGAAGAGGGTTGATTCGTTTTAGTAGCTTGAAGTAAGAAAAGGAAATTAGTCTTTTCCTGTCACCTGGAAGAGGAGTCTGTGAGTAGTACAGGTGTTGCTCTTGTGTTCTTGGCTGCAGTATCAACTGATGTAGATGGAGATTCTAATGATTTGGCATTTGCTACCTTGCAGCGAGTCTGCCTACTTCCCCACCTCACTTTTCACACCCTGCCTGTGTCCGTTTAACCACCAGCAGAAGAACATAGTAGGTGGCTGTGGTAGTGTGGTGCCTCTGCCACAGAGGGCTGAAGCATTAGAAGAGACTGAGGATGTTGTGAGGGAGCACATAATGTTTCCTCCTTTGCAAACAGGGGAAAATGTAGAAATTTCCAGTAATTTACAGTTCAGCCCTGTTTCATCCTGTCTTTGGACCAAAGCTGTGTATGCTGGCGTGCTCTCCACCAGCCTGAGAAATGCACTTTTCAAGAAGGTTTCCAAACGAGGATGTTTTTTTCTGACTGCTAATGGCAGTATGCAGTGGACAGAGAGGGTCTAGATCTTTTCTGTGCCTGGTTCTTATCCTGGTTTTCCTTTAGCAGAAGCATTCTTTTTGCTTCTGTTTTCTTTCCTCCATTTTAATTCATTTTCGTGCTGCATTTCTTACTCCTTCGAATTTGATGGCTTCTGTGCTTTCTGAGGAAGCAGTGTGTTCTCTACACTGGGCGCTGCCTCCGTACTCCTGGTGGTATGGAGCCATCCATGCACTTCCTGCTGGATTTGAGCTTGTGTTCAAACTGAGAGGCATTGGTTGTGTGTGCAGATGGAAATGTTTGTATTGCATTTTTTCGTGCTGAATTAGATGTCAACCCCCTTGCATCCTCGAGACTCTAAAAGAGAGATGAGGGCTGAGTTTTTCTGGTGCACTGATTTTATAGCATCATTTGTTTTCAGTGATTTACCTCCAACTGGTCCCACAGCATTGCAGCTGGCACTGCAGTTCTCATCCCTGGGGTTTTAAGTGATTTTATTCACTTCATACAGTACAGTGAGGTTTCAGGCTCATGACTGGAGATTCCTTGGTCTATACTGATAAATACAGATCAAAAAGATAATCCCCCAGACAGGTCTTTTTTTTTTTCTGGAGCAGTCTTCGAGGGTTGCACGTTCTTCTGCTGTGCATCCTTTGTCCAAGTGTGTCTTCTTTTTGTTCTCTATTCCATTCCTACTTGTTTCTTTTCTTCCTTCACTTTATTTCAGTTTGCTTTGTTTACATTTGAGAAGAGGCACACCTGAGTTTAAGTATAGTTGGCTCTTTTGACTTAACTTAAAAGTTTTCCTCAGAAATGCTTTGTAATGGAAGGGCTCAATAATTTGCCTTTTCAGCTCTTGAAGCTTTTTCCCTGAGGGCTGAAAAATTTCACTAGCTTTTCCCATCTTGCCTGCAGCTTTCACTGCTATTTGACTGTCTCCCAGACCAAAGCTTGCTTAGTCATATGTACGAGAATCTGTGCAGCATGATTCTTACATCTGAACCAACTGAAATTTCCCTTTTCCATTGTAAAGTATTTTTGCCTTTTCCTTTCAAAACGCACATGCAAGTGTCCTCCTCTCTCCTGGCCTTTGACTCTGCCTTATGAAACTGAAAGAGATGTAGACAGTCATTGACAGCTGGATTCCTCTGCACGGTTGGATCCAGGAGCTCCTTCTTCAGCTGCTAGATGTTTTGAAGATCACACGTGTTAAAAAGGGGCAAGGGGCATTTTGATGTTAAACAAGTATTGATTGGTTCTTGTGTGGAGATGGCATATATGTAGATTGGGATTAAAGATGAGAGGAATAGAAATTCACTTGATAACAGAAGGGATTTTTTTTGTATTTGTGGAAAAGTGTTTTTTTGTACCATCCAGGTTACTTGCTAAAGTTCAGCTGAGGTAATGTAATACTCAATAAAAATGGCTTCATTTTTTTTTGTTGCAAAGATTTCTTTGTATTTGGTGTTAATTTCCTTTCCATTTTTTTACTGGTTTATCTTAATGATTTGATTACACACTTATTTTTGCTCTTGAGAGACAGTGGGTGTGATACAATCTCTGTTTTAAACTGTTATTATGCAATTAACAGGGAAAGATGTCTCTGAAGTCTGATCTTCCTTGCTGCTTTGTTGCAGGAGCAAAGACAAGCTGAATTCTGGGATTTGGGTCCTTGATTGGAAGTCGTTGTTGTGTAAATTTGGCGTAGGCTACTTCAGTTTCAGAGTGCCATCTCTTTTTTCCAGCTTAGAGCTGTGTAGATACTAGGACTATGCTTGTGTGAAGCCAAGGAATAGTCGTGCTTTATGTACCTCTTGTATAACGTGAGATTGCACACAGATCTTTCTTACTCGTCTAGTTATGCTCTCTGATATAGTAATCAGTAGACTGTAGTCAAAGTATATATTCAGTATTGTTTTTAGAAGATTCCTTTATGAAGTCTTGTGGCTCGCACTGAAAAATAAGCTTTTTCTCTCCCTTCTCAGAGCTTCCAGTCTTCAAAACCAGCCTGTTTGGGTTGTTTCTGCTGCATTCTTCTCAAAGCCGCACTCTGAGGTTTTCATTGCTTTTGCAGCTAAAATTTCACCCATTATGTTTTAAGGTCCACTTTTGCATGCTATCTCTGAATAACAACTATTCTTGATGGTTCAGTTCCCTTCAGTGGAATGTGTGAATGTGTTTTATTCTGAGAGTGGTACCCAACTGGGAGTTTAGACACTGGCTTCTTTAAGCACAGAAAGCCACGGGTAGTTTTAAGCTGTCTGTGAAATTTGGACCTCCGATGACCAATAAAACATCTAAGCATAGTCTGTATAAAATAGCTTGACACTTGCAAATGCCTTGAAGGAATTTCAAACCATTTGGTTCTGTCCCTTCTTTTGTTCCAGAAAAAATACTCCTTGGCTTGGGCATAAAGGCTGTGCTACCTCTTCTGAAGATGAACACTTTATATCATCAGTGCCTTCCTGGGTGTGATGAAATTTCTGATTTGCTCCTGGCAAGCAGAAAGTCAAATGTAGTTACTGGGTGACCACAGTCCATTGCATGGGGCAGTCACTGATGAGCCTTTGATGCACAGGAAACGAGTTAGCTGTGCACTAGTTGGTGTTTTAGTTTGCTGTTGGTTTCCCCTCTCCCAGCTGGCCCCCTGTAATGTAGATTGAGTGTGATGTTGATGGTTGGCAAACTGAAATTCCTTGGCACCGGCAAGATTAGTTTCCAGTGTTTACTCCCTGGGCAGATGAATCTTCCACCCATAGCTGTGTGGACAAAAAGCCCTCTCCAGAAAGGTGTGTGACACCAATTTCATGACCTTATTTTTTTTATGCTGACTCACTGTATCATAAGCTCTCTTGTATGAGCCAAAACCAGACTCAGGCCATTCCTGCCGTTGTGAATTTATTTCACTTTTGTGGTGAACAATCCATATTTTCCCTCTTATCTTTCAAAATGGATGGGAGGAGTGGAAGAAGGGAAGAGCAGGAGTGGTGGAAAATGAAAAGGTGCACAAAGATTAATTTGCTGTGTAGTTTCCTCCTTTAGAAGGAGGGAGAGGCACACCTGGGAAAATAGCTTATCAGACTTCTAAGCACACAGATGAAATACGGTCCTTTCTAACAGACACTGGTGTCGCACTGAGGCAGTCACTTACTCAGCACTAAAACTATATGACCAGATTCATTTAGAGGAGACATGAGGTGGTTTCCTGTGGGTGTGCATTTTTACTGCCTTTAGCTAAGTTAAGGCCCTTGGTGCATATCACTTTTTAATGATTTGTTCTTAGCCCCGCTCCTTGCTTCTGGCTGTTTGTTCTTTACTACTTAGGTTATTACTCATGTTCATGCAGAGACCTGAGAGTTAATAGAAAATGAAGACTGGTGTTGCTCTCCCCTTCCCTTCTCCTGTAAGGTTATCTGGGACAGCTTCACAAATATTTATACGTGGCTTTGCAGCTTCTTGGCTTCTGACTGTTTAGAGTTGTGTCAAAGGTATAAAACTAAAGCTGGGAGGTCGGCAGTTTATTGAAATGAATTTATTTAAATTTACAAAGCCACTGATTAATAATCTTATAATGCAAGTGTAAACTTAAGGACAATATATAGTCTATATATTCATTCTGATCTTTTATATGAATTTTGTCATAGTCATATGTACATATTATATGCCTATATATATTTAGCTCAGAGGTCACAAAGTTCAAACGTTATTCAAAAATTTCTCTGCACCTTGTTTAATTTATGTCTTTGTCCCATTGGAACACAGAGCTTGTAGGCACTTGCTCGTCTTGTAAACGTTGGATACATTCAAGCAAATTAGAGAAGAGTATTTTAGTATATTTTAGTAATGGTAAAGAAATGGTGGTTATTTTAAATGACTTGGCAAGATGACTGTTTTCTAGGCAATCCTTAGCCTCTGACTTGAGTGCTTTCTCCTTTCAGATACCTGCCCCGTTAATACAGGTGCAGATTTGAGTCTTCATAGTTGTTGGAGGCACTTTTTGTGGCTGTAACTTTGGTCCTTTGGCCTGGGAAGAAGGGTTGGCTACTTCACCAGTCTGTTCCTGACAGCCTCCAGGGCAGATTATTAAGCACATCGTTCTGCCATGAAGAGGTTGGAATTGGATAAGCCAAGGCAGGAAGATTCTGGTCAGGATGATGTACGTCCTCCATCTCAGACCCCTCTACACTTGGGATGGGTCTTGCTGCCTAAGGCTGATACATATGCGTATTTTAGTCTTGTCTTTTCTCCAGGGTCACAAGAACCATGCTCTCTGAGGATGGTGAATGTGGTGATATTTGAGTTTTTACTGTGTCTCATCTTGGGAATTCTCTGCAAGTGAGAGGGTTCAGAGCTTCTCCAACTTTCCCTGTGCTCGAGTCATGCTGCAGGGCTTTCATGTTATCTAGATGGCTGTTGTGGGGAGTAGCTGCAGCAGCAGCAGCAATCCCAGCAGCAGTCTAGAGGTGGGGAGGTACTGCTCAGTGTAGGATGATGCCTGCAGTGTCCTTGATGTCTTGAAATGTTATGCAAAGTAGCTGAAAGACCACTCTCTTCTCAGGTTTGCAAGTACCTGCACACGGATCCAGAGTTGTACATAATGAATGGGGGAGGATGTTTTTAAGTGCAGCTGTTTTAAACAGCAGTTGGTTTATTGAGCTGATGTTGCTCTTCTCTCAGTGACAGTCAGGTTACACTTCAGTTATTTGAAGAGATTCTCATTGCCAAATACTTGACTCAGCATTTCATTCAACAGAGGCGGCAGATCTTGCTAGTGGGAAGGAAGGGAACAGAAATGAGCTGCTGCTGCGGCAGGGTTGGGTAAGGAATCTCCCATCATCAAAGGGCCACCAGGGAACAGCATCTACATCAGGAGGTTTGCAGATGTTCCCCGCCCAACAGATACTTTCTGCTTTTTCATTGAAACTGTCACCCTCTTGGATGTATTAAATGTCGTATTGGCTCTTTATCAGGATGTTGTAAACCCCACAGAGGTGGGGTGAGGAGGAGAGCTGTGGGGAAATGATGCACTGATTTATTGGTGAGGTTTATGAGGCAAAAATTAACCACCTTGGTTTATTACTATTCTAATAAATAGAACAGTAAGTCTTATACAAAAAGAAACTCAAACCAGGCTTGAACCTCTTCCTCTTGCTGCTGTGCCCTTGATAAATATGCCTAGTTCAATAGTCCTTCCATGAATTTTCACACTGCCAAGGGCATGAAGAAGTTCTTCCTAGCTATCAAACTGTAAATTGTTGCGTATGACACCTGGAGGAGTTGGAATGATTTTGTACAAGTAACTTGGTGAATTCATCACAGTTTCCCTACTGCACGCAGTGGCTCACATTGAAGCTGAGAAAGGTGATTCGTATTGCTTTCTTTTCTTCCCCCGTCAGCAGCAGTAGTAGTAGCCCTCCGAGTAACATGTCAAACAGTAACTGCCTGGCCCACAGCCATGTGTTACTACTGCTCTGCTGAGCCCTGTGATGGTACTGTAATCAAATGAGATACAAGGTAAGAATTGTTCTTTTCCACAGGGAAAATCAGGCTAGGGTATTTAAGTAATAATCAAAAAACAATTTTGAGGAAGTGTTTAAGTTGGCCAGCAGGCGTTTTTCAATCCTATAGCCTGTGCTGTTGGTAAATACACTTTTTTTCCCTACTATAATATAAATTATTTTATATGATTCATGAGACCTTATGCTGTGTCCTGAGTTTTCATGTGAATATTGGCACTCCCGAGATCTGCTGCCAACCCAGAACGCGGCTATTATGTGCTTCCTTAGCATCAGTCTAAGTGGTTACACTAGAGGCCAGGTGTATCCAGTAGTCATAGAATAGTTTGGGTTGGAATGGACCTTTAGAGGTCATCTAGTCCAACCACCCCTGCAGTAAGCAGGGACATCTTCAACTGGATCAGGTTGCTCAGAGCCCCATGCAACCTGACCTTGAATGTTTTAGGGTTGGGGCATCTACCACCTCTCTCGGCAACCTGTTCCAGTGTTTCACCACGCTCAGCATAAAAAATTTTTTTCATTATACTTAGTATGAATCTACACTCTTTTCGTTTAACATCATTATCTTGCATACTGTGGCAACAGGCCTTGGTAAAAAGTTTGTCCTCATCTTTCTTACAAACTCACTTTAGGTCCTGAAAGGCTGCAATAAGGTCTGCCAAGAGCATTCTCTTCTTTAGTCTGAACAACCCCAACTCTCTCAGCCTTTCCTCATAACAGAGGTGTTCCATCTCTCTGATCATTTTTGTGATCCTTGTCTGTACCTGCTCTTACAGGTGCATGTCTTTCCTGTGCTGAGGGCTCCAGAGCTGAACACAGTCCTCCAGGTGGGGCCTCACCAGAGTAGGGTAGAGGAGCAGAATCACCTCCCTCAACCTGCTGGCCATGCTTCTTTTGGTGTAGCCCAGGGTACAGTTGGCTTTCTGGGCTGCAAGCACATGCTGTTGGCTCATGTCCAGCTTTTCATCCACCAGTACACCCAAGTCCTCCACAGAGCTGCTTTCTATCCTTTCATCCCTCAGCCTCTGTTGATACTGAGAGTTGCTGTGACTGAGGTGCAGGACCTTGCACTTGGCCTTGTTGAACCTCATGAGGTGCATATCGACACACTTGTCCGCCCCCCTCTGGATGGCATCCCATGCACCAGGTGTGTCAACCCCACCACCTGGCTTGGTGTGGTCTGCAAATTTGCTGAGTGCACTCAATCATAGAATCATAGAATCACCAGGTTGGAAGGGACCCACTGGGTCACTGAGTCCGACCATTCCTAACAATCCCTAAACCGTGCCCCTCAGCACCTCGTCCACCCATCCATTAAACATCTCCAGGGAAGGAGACTCAACCACCTGCCTGGGCAGCCTGTTCCAGTGCCCAGTGACCCTTTCCATGAAAAATTTTTTCCTGATGTGCAGCCTGAACTTCCCCTGGTGGAGCTTGAGGCCATTCCCCCTTGTCCTGTCCCTTGTCACTTGGGAGAAGAGGCCAGCTCCCTCCTCTCCACAGCCTCCTTCCAGGTAGTTGTAGAGAGCAGTAAGGTCAGCCTCCCTCAGCCTCCTCTTCTCCAGGCTAAACAACCCCAGCTCTCACAGCCACTCCTCATAAGACTTGTTCTCCAGCCCCCTCACCCACTTTGTTGCTCTTCTCTTGACACGTTCCAGAGCCTCAACATCCTTCTTGTGGTGAGGGGCCCAGAACTGAACACCAATACTCAAAGTGCGATCTCACCAGTGCCAAGTACAGAGGGAGAATCCTGCTGTCTGCATCACTGATGAAGTTATTAAACAGCACCGGTCCTAGTACAGACCCCCGAGGGACACTGCTTGTCATCAGTCTCCATTTGGACGTAGAGCTGTTGACTGCTACCCTCTGGAATCCAATCAATTCCTGATCCACCAAACAGTCTATCCATCAAATCCATACCTCTCCAGTTTAGAAACAAGGACATTGTGGGGGCATCATGTCAAAGGTCTTACAAATAGTCCAGATAGATGACATCTGTAGCTCTTGCCTTGTCCACTGATGTAGACACTCCATCATAGAGGGTCACTAGGCAGGGCAGGCAGGACTTGCTCTTGCAGAAGCCATGCTGGCTGTCTTGAATCACCTCTCTGTCCTCTGTGTGCTGTAGCATAGCTTCTAGGAGGATCTGTTCCCCAGTCTTCCTAGACACAGAGGTGAGACTGACAGGTCGGTAGTTCCCAGGATCCTTCGTTCTACCGTTTTTTAAAAATGGGTGCTGTTTTCCTTTTTCCAGTCACCAGAGTTATCATGGAGAGTGGCTTGGCAACTACATCAGCCAATCAGGCTCTGGGGTGTCATATATACTATATGCATGTATATTGTATGCATAATACCGTGTTCCTATCAGTTGTTCTTATTACACTGCTATCACATGTGTGGGGTTGCGTTATATGCTGCCTACATCCCTGTAAGATGCAAAGCTATGGTGTACAGGTGTGGCTGCCGGGGGCATATGAGGTAAAACAATCTATTTGCAATTTTGCAACTCAAAATGGCAGTAAACCCTTTTATTTCCCCTAATTTGATTTAGATTCTCCTTTATCTTGGCTCTGAACTATATTCCTGTCATGCTGCTGTGCTCGGCACCTCCGGGCATTTGTCAGAGGCTGGCTAATTGAAGCACGCTCCAGCTTGGATCGAAACTGCTGTTTTGATCAAGATTGTAGATGCTGCTGCTGCCTCCTTGTGGAGTTCCTTCCATGCAGTACTAGGACTTTGTAGGTTTTGGCTCTCCAAGACTTTTGGGAAAGCACAAAGTGGAAGTTTAGGGCAAAGGTAACTGCAGGGAACATTCCTGGAGTGATGATGTCAGTTCTGGAGTAACTGCAGTCCACTTGCAAATGGGTCCGCAACCCAGTGAAAGCAGTGAAATGCTTGGACATGTTAAGCCCTGTTCTTCGGCTACTTCTGTGCATTTGTTAGCTGTTCACCCCTGCAGTTCACCAAAGTGCTTGATGGTTCCATTGTCAACCCAAAATGCAAGTTTTGTATTTCTGTTATTTATCTCCTTTTGCATACCTTGGCACCCCTATGATGTTCATGTTCAAGAATGTTTTTCCTTCCAACAGCCATATTTTGCTGTGGTATTAGCATCTCAATTCTCTAAGATGTCAGTGAGACTTGCTGGTTGTTTCCTGCCAATAGACAGGAAAAAAGGACTCTTCCCTCCATCCTTCTTCAGGACAAATCCATGCTGACAGTGCCTCAGACTTCAGGCTGAGTTGTGGCTGCAGGAGCCTCCCAGGCATGCAGGAAGGGCCCACAGCCTTCTGCATAGCAAGTGTGGATGAGGATAGAAGATGGGGAAGGTGTGCTGAGAGCAGAGCATGTCAGACTTTTGGTTGCTCAGCCAGCAGCTCTTCCAGAGCAACGGTGACAGGGCTGGTCACTTAATCCTCCCTGTCCTTTATCATGTTTAAACTGCCACCTGTAATCTTGGAGGCCCTGGCTCCTGTCTACGGCTCTGAAGCCCTTGGAGATGAACCTTGGGGTACACAAGAGCATTTGTTGGCGTGTGTTTCGCAGGAAGCTGCTACTGTATTTGTGGATGCTGGTGTGGTGTGTCCTACCTAGATCCCTTCGATAGTTTCAGTCTTTTCATTTGTAAAACGTATTTCTTTTCATGACATTGTGATGATAAAGGCCTAATATTGAAGTGTCGTCTGAGAGAGGGCAGGTGATACTGCTGCCTCGGCAAAAATAGTTAACAGGGAGTGAGTGGGCTGTGGGAAGCACCATAGTGAGAGCCTGAGCCATAAGCAATGCCCAGGTCTTGTTTTATCCTTGGTTTCTCATGTCAGTCTAGGTGAACATCATTTAGTTACCAAGCTGCTTGTATGAGCATGAATTATATCTGCTTCCTTTAGAGACACATTGGTACTAATTACAGTTGCATGTACAACAGCCAGCGTGGCTGTACGAGAGGGAGTTGGTTTATCTGTGCCACCTTGCTGGCCTCTCATTACTGATGACAAAATGGGAACCTGAGAGAGCAAAAGTGACAGCTAGCTTGGGTCAGAACAGGTACCAAAGCCATCTCCTGCCTTGGGAACTACGAGGTGACTCTCCCATGCCATTGATATGAACGCACGTTGCATCCAGCTGCAGAAGCAGGCCAGAAAGTCCCTGCAGCGCGCTAGAGCAGTTCCTAATGCGGATGGAGGGAATGTTAGAGTGAATAGTTTAGCATATGACAGATTCGGAAAGCTAGTGTGCTTTTCCAGAACAAGCACATATTTTATATGTATGAAATATGCAGGTATCTGTGGAGGAGAATAAATATCTGTGAATTTGTCGAGTTGATGTAGAGACATATGACCTAACTATGTGTGTGTATAAGATGTATTTGATCATGTTTACACCTTTATAAACCTAATACTTATGTAAAACTTGTGCCCTACATCTATTAAGCCTGGGAATACATCGTGCTTGAAGCAATTGAGCAAAGTGGGGTTTGACCATTGAGACGCTCTTCAAAAAGTATCTTTTTCCCTGGCCAAGTATATTCTTGCTTAGGAATTTTCAGCATTTTGCTGAAGTCCTGGTCCTTTTGACACCACTTTCAATGTTAGCTTCTGCATAGTCGTGATGCCATTCTCTGTGTATGGGGTCCTGATGTTGGTGTCCAGAAACCCAATGCTTCCTTTGTCTCCTTTTATATTTATCAATACAAGGACTTTTTTTTGTCAGTTCAGGCATTAAGCTCTTTTGTGCCCTTGAACTGAGATGCCATTTGGTTGAAAAGCACTGCAGGAAGAACAATTTCTTAATAGAATGTACTTCTGGGACTATATATTATATAAATAATAAATGCTGTGACTCGGACTGACACAGGCACTCCTGCAACATATACATGCAAAGCAAAGATTCAGTAAATAATTATTTACCTGCTCTTTGTCAGTCCTGAACCAGGAGGGTTCTATTCGAGTTTCTTTGCTAGTTTGATGAGTCTTGTTTGTGCTGCACTGCTTTTTAGGAGTTCAAAACATGATAACTGTTTTTATTTTGTGGCACCGGTTTTTGAGGCTGCAACTTTATGAGGGGTATTAAGTATCTATCAACTCTTCATTCTGAGCCAAGACAACCTATTCACATCTCACAAACTTGCAGTAGGCTGATGATGCTGGTAATTTGAGAAGAGCCTGGGGCTGCCACACCTAGTGCCTTATGGTGCAATAGTAAGGTTTTTTATTTCAGAGTTGTTGGATTTATTTATGTTTTTCCCCTATTTTATGATGTAGTTTTGTTCAGTTACTTTGCGGTGTGGCAGATTGACCACAGGACCCTCTTCAAGACTTGGATTAAACTGTGAACTCCAGGTGATGTGATAAATTGTACCTGTGAAATCTATGCGTATACCTCATCCCAGGGATAGAGAAGCAGCTTATTCATAAACAGAAGACCAGTATGTAAATGTTTGTACTTTCTTGTCCACTAAAATCTAAGCTATCATGATTAAGATAAGGAGCCCAGTGTGGTATCTCTGGGTTATCAGGAGTCCCACTCACAAAGTCCCTAACTGGAGCTGAACGTCTGTGGAAAGGCTTCTATTAGCATCAGTAGAAGCTAGATCATACAGTGGAGCTTTCAGAAACGTGGAAAACACAGAGTCAACATGTTTTTTCTCAAGAGAAGTCATCTACAAATCTAACTCCTCAACTTTCAAAACTCAGAGGAAAACCATCTGACTTGTTCTGTGGGAGACAGCCCCTTTGCTTACAGAGGGCGATAAGATGAGCTAAAAAGAGAAGGGTAAGTCTGGATATCCTCAATCCTGACAGAGGATGGGCTGGGGTCAGCCTGCTGAAGAGGGGATCTCTTCTATTTGCCCTTTCTTTAATTTGTTCCCCTCAAGCAGCTATGACTGACCAGTGTCCCTTTGAGATCCTCTCGGGGTAGGCACAGGCTCATGCTGTAGTTCGAAGTCTGTCTTGAATTGGTAAGACAAGGTAGCACAGGCCTGGAAGGAAGGGTGCTGAGGTGAATGGCACCTTGTCCCATCTCTCCTGGTGGTTTTTAATGTTTCCAGGTGTGCCAGAACCATTTTGCTTGTTCTGTACGAACAAGGCAGAGGTATAAAAGTGGCACTCCAGAGCAGGAGATGAGAAAATGTCTGTTTTACTTCTGTGATGCCCTAGTTTAGTAGATACAACAGTTGTGTTTATTCGTTATGTTGGCAGGCTCATTTTTGAAGGTCTAGCTTTGTCAATAAACTTTTGTCAATTTTGCAGAATGCTATTTGGGTTTATTCTTTGTTTCTTTCAGCTTATTTTTCTTCTGTATTTGGCTTTTAAGTGGCAGTCAGAAACCCAAGGTTATAAATTCTGTGATATTACTGTTTCTAAGCAAGTGTGATGCTGAATGACACCCCCATTTTTCAGCTCTGACAGTGGGTGTATTCAAGCTAGCGTCTTGGGTCCTGTCTGGGACAAGTCATGATCTTCCTGGGGCTGCTTTGTGCCTCCCAGTTCTGCCAGATCTCTGCCTTGGGACTACTCTGTTTTCATCTTATATCAGAGGAGGCACTGCCTCTGCCGCAGCAGGCAGGCAAAGCTGAATGGGGAACGTGCTTGTTTTGAGGCAGGAGTGCAGTGCCCTGAGAGGGAGAAGGAGATACCCAAACGCTGTCCTAGATTGCAGTGGTCTTCCCCAGCAGCAAGCCCTGGCTTCAGTAGGGTCAGGGTACTTGGTGGTGAATGAAACTCATCACCAGTAATAATTTGAAATGCTGGTGATCCTCACCCCAAAATTTGCAGGTTGTCGCAGTACTTGGTGTTGTGCTCTGTGACTGTGATTAGAAATGTATGCTTCAGTTACCACAGATTAGTTTATCTGGGCTGCTTTGCCATCTTGCTTAGTAGCAGATTTGTCAGGGTTAGGATCCCACAGTAAGCAGGGGGTGTTCCTGGACAGAACAATTCCAGAGCTGGTCAACAGTAACCTGCCCAGTCAGAGTGACTCCATAGTGCAGTGAACCACTGCAAACAGTGTAAATCCATTTATCCCATCCCTTGGATCACTTCCGTCGTGATTTGGGGATGGGAAGATGTTGAAGATGCTGGCTTGTCTGTGATGCGGAAGGTGATGGAGATGCTGGCTTGTCTGTGATGCAGAAGATGTTGGAGATGCTGGCTTGTCTGTGATGTGTGTTTATATTGAGAGTTTAGGTAACATGTTAACCCTTGTAGCTGCCAGACTCTCCTAGCTTAGAGTTTTGACTACACCATATCTTACCTAATTGTATTTTCAGCGCAGAGCCATTTGAGCTTCTTCACTTTGTCATTGAGGATAATTTTTGTCATGAGCAAAAACGTAGGGATGCTTTTCTCTTCTTCATTATGTAAAATGGGTTGCTGGTCATCTGAGAGTATTTGTATAGATGTGTGTATACATGGGTGTTAAAGGACTTTTCCTCTTTTTCATCATTCTTATTTCACCTGTTAGGTCTCACTTAAAGGGAAAAAGCCTCCCAGATAATCAACAAGATATGTCCTGCAAATACACAGACAACATGTTTGCAGTGAGCCTCCCATGTTTCCTTGTGATCTGTCTGCAAATATGTCCCTACAGGGATGGGGTACCACTTCAAATAATTGTGTTCCGATGTGTGACTTCCTGCCACCTTTTAGCGAGTGCCATGGGCAGAACTGCTCTTCCGATTCCACAGGTAGATCCAGTTGCAGGGTTAGGACTTGAAATGTTGCCAGTCAGTACTGCCTAGTTTACTGTCTTCAAGAAGCTGTTCAGTTCCCACAGGTTCAAGGTCTGCTGAGATGATTGGTGTAAGACAATTTCAATTCCATGACCTTCAGCTTGTATGCAGTAAGAGACTCCCTTATAAGCTCCTGGCTCGTTTTTGTGCCTTTGTATTTAGAAACTACTTGTTTCCACCATAAAAGATAACTTTATTTTGAAAATATGGTTCCCTGGATGTCTGAAGGAGGGCACTCACAGCCTTGTTCAATACTAAGCCATTTGCTGACCATCACAGCTAGGAAATTGCTTCCCTGGTGCTGAGGGAATTGCTAGAAAGCACGCCAAATGGCTTTCTCATCTTCTAGCAAGGGGCATTTTTTTTTTCCTTTCTCTCCTATTGTTTTGTTCTTTTGTGTGAAGTATTTGGACTGGTAGGGTTATTAATAATACCTAAAAGCAGGATTTCTCAAATGCACTCCCTCCCCCCCGCCCTCCAACCAGTTTGCTGTCTGTCTCCCAAGACATGCTCAGCTTTGTGAAACAACACGATGGTGTTTGTTTCGGTGTGGCCGCCCTTTGGGGATTTGCAGGAATACTGCAGCAAATCATCCTGCATGCAAGGCTGACCTCTGGGAGGCTAACAAATTGAGGTGAGCCAGCTGGAGCGATAGGACACTGCTGACGGACAGAGCATGCTCAGACCTGGGGGAGAAAAGGTAGTTCAGTCTGCAGATGGTGCATGGGTTACTGTGCTGAGAGCTGTTAGATACATTTTTTTTTTCTTTCTCTTTATAGTGGTGGGGAAAGAAGAGGACTGGAAA
Source organism: Cuculus canorus (assembly GCF_017976375.1). Lineage (NCBI taxonomy): Eukaryota > Metazoa > Chordata > Aves > Cuculiformes > Cuculidae > Cuculus > Cuculus canorus. The sequence continues at coordinate 118,815,661 of NC_071402.1, forward strand.
GGGTTTGTTCCTCTGCAAAGCATAGCTTGAAGGTGTCTTCTGTTTTCTTTCTCCTGTGAAAGAGAGGCACTGGATAGCATTTCCTTTTATTTAGCAATACCAGGTATGCATGCATGTGCTGAAACACTAATCTACCAGTGATAGTTCTTCCACGATTGAAAAGGTTGCAGATGCTCTCTGAATTCCTGGGTTTCTTTGCTGGGTGTTATTGTAACTGTGCTCTGTTTGCTGTGCTGATCACATACGGCTCTGAATTCAGTTTTGTTGGCACTCCTGGCTGCAGCGTACTTCAGGGTGGGGGCTTAGCATGTTTTTTGATGCCGTCTCCTTGCTCCCTCTCGGAACTTCACTCTCCTCTGTGGCTGTGCATGTGTGGGAAGGAGGTCAGTAGTTCATTTGTAATCCTAGGTCTTTGTAGTCTCTCTTTGTTTGACTGATGGTTTGCTTTATCATTTTTAAACAAAAGTCTCCTGGGGAAAACATCTTTGATCTGAACGAGATTCTGTAGGTTTACAGAGATGTATTTCTTGCTGGACAGATGCTGCTTTGGGATTACTTTTTCTTCACCCTCCCATAAAACATGCTTTAATGTAGAGCTTGTGGTAACCAAGGAGGAATTTTTCACTGTTCTTATTGGCTGCACAGTGCTCCTAACAATTTTGGCTCCTGCTTAGAATTTGCTAGCACACAGGAGCGGTCTCGGGAACTGTGCTGACGGGAAGCAGGGGGAGCTCAGGCTGTGAATGCTTCTGAGTACCAGTCCCGGTATCCAAATAACACAAGTACTCTTCCTAATGGAGAAGAAAGAAAGGATAGATAAAATACAGAGAATAACAAGTGGCAGATAAAGCCCAAAGGCATAGTTGGGGTGGCTGAAGCTCATCTTGTTCAGTACTTAGGGATTTTGCATCATATTCTTCTAAATTCACTTTTGCAGCATTAGCAAATTTCCCCTTCAGCCACCTCCACTCCATCTTTGCTTTAAGTAGACCACTGACGTGAGAGAAACCTGCTGCACTCTGATACGTTTTTGTTTCTGACAGAGGTATCTTGCCTACAGCCTGACGGCCTGAGACCACGCAAAAGGTGTGAATTTTCTGGAGGTCGGGATTAGTTTTTGTTTAGGGAAAGGATTTCATACTCCATTTCATTCTGGAGGGAGGAGAGATCTTGGAAATGTGAACCTTAAAAGCCCAAGAAGTAATTCTTCTTAGTTTCATACTTTTAGCTTGGTTTTGTGGTTTGCTTATATGCACTGACTGCTTAGTGCTGGATTTTATTTTTTTAACATGTTCTTTTCTAGATCAAGACAGTAGTATCAAGAAATATTAAATCAATGGCTGCTAGTCAACATGAAGATCAGGTTGGATCTCTTCCTGTCCCATCTCTTACAGACTATGTAACTAAATGGAAGAAATCTTAGGTTTTCTATCCATAAGCACATCTGGAAGGTGTCCAGTAGCCACCAATATTCTTCTGTTTATATTGAAGGTATGTTTGCAGTAGGGACCATTGCACAGAGCCTCTGTCTCCTTGATTGCAGTCTTGTTTAGAAAGATTTACAGTTTTGCTTTCTGTTGCCAACTTATGCTCAACGGAAGCATAAGAAAGCATAAAAAGCAAAGATAAACCTAATTTTGATCATAACTGTCTATAGGTACCTAAAGTTTTGGTGAGACAGTTGTTTTATAAAAAAATTGTTACATTTTCATTTTATTTTTTTCTGAATAAAGTTCTATATTTTAAATTCCTCTTGAGGCTGCAAAATTAAGCTATTCTTATTTTTCATATCTCTTTTTTTGTATCAGGCTTTGTTAATTATATTGGTAGTTTTAACCTGCTCCCTTTGAGGATCTGTGCTTTTCCTGTTTCAAAAGTCAGCTCTTCTACACTTGGCTGCTTTTCACAAAGAAAATGTTCCAGTATATCAATCATTCAGTGTACCATCCTTTCTTTAATGTGATATGTACTGTGAAAGATACATGTATCTCATTAAACAAATACAGTGAATAAGATGATAACAGCCTTTTGGTCTGTGGGGGTTGACTTGCTTGTAGTTCTGTGGGAATCTGTGACAGAGATGAGAATAAAAGCCTGTTCCTGGCTGCCGAATTCTAACTCCCCCTCCTTCCAATCGGGAAAGTTGCCTTCTAGCAACTTCTGCTTTGAGCATGAATGAAGTAGGTATTTAAAACAGCATGCATTACTTATACTGCATACTTAGCTAAGCCTCTTGCATCAGGAATGGGAGAAAGAACAGAAGAGATGTTTGCAGGGGGGTGTCAAATGCCTTATTTGTATGCTTTGCTTTTCCAGTGCTGGTCCTGGAAAGCCAGCCTAGCAATACATGGGATCCAGGAGTATGGAGTGCTAGTGGGGAAAATGTCCTGAAAGAGAGACTATCTGCTCCCGCCTCTCCCACTGTTCTGCTATAAGAAGAGGAAGGGTCAGTGTTCTCTGCCCGTTTCCCACCCATGAGGCTCTGCCCTGACTCCTTCCCCATCCTGTGGTAGGAGCAGCCCAGTTATGCCACATCTCTTGCTCTCTTATCAAGCTCTTATTTGTTCCTCTGTGAATCTTCGTAGTATATATTTGTGTCTTGTTTGGTTGGTAGGTTTTTAGTATGTGCACTTTGTAGCCTTTCTCCCAATTTCTTACCTAGATTGTAATTAAAATGAATAAGAGGTTTAAAACCTTGTCCGTCATATCAGTAGCTTTAAAGTAGTGCTTCATCCTACCCTAGTTCATAATTAAAAATGAACAATAGAACTCATCTCTTAAATGAATCCAAACGCTCCTTTATGCCAACTACCTATTAGTAGAAATTAATCTCTCCTATCCCACCCACTCTGATCTCCTCTACGTATTAACAAGACAGGGAGAACATGCTTCCTGTTGCTTTCCTGCTTCCTGAAGGTGTTTATAAAATCAGATCACCAGCAGCTAAAAGGGAGAAGGCACTAGAGTGTCCAGACTTCCAGAAGAGTACTATGGACCTGCAAGATGCTTGAGGTCTCTGCCAGAGGTGCCTGCTGTACAGACCAGATGCTCCTGAAGGCTTTACCTGCTCACCAGTAGTCAGTGCTAGTTAGAGAGCAGTAGCTGGGCCGGAAGGATGTAGCTGTGACCCTTTTGCAAAGTAAGCGGGGGTGGGGGAAGAGAATGGGATAAGCTCTTCATGCCTGTGATCTCTTTTGGAAAGAGAGTGAAGATGAGCTGGCCAAAAATAGAGTCCTTCCCACATCCATTGTGGCTGAGCTGCAAGCTCTGTGTGTTTGTTGAGCTCCCCATCTCTGACCATGCAGTGCTGTAAGTCAGCTGCCCTGGCAGCATCGATGCCAGGGAAATCTGCCACTTCTGTCTCCTCTCGCTCCCGCTCCTCCCCTAAAGCCTGCTTCTATCAGGAGTCCTCAAGGGCACATCCCATCACCTCCCATGGGGCATCATTGTGTCCCTCTGCCAGCTTGCCAGCAAGAAGCTCTGTGCTGCTTTAACGTGGACGTCTCTTCTGGTTAGGCTCCCGTGTATCAGCTGTCGTGTCTTCTGTTGCTGAGGGATGGTGCTAGCATTTCAAAGCAGAGGGTGAAGAAAATGTCAGTCCATGCCATTTTCTTGGTAACTGGGATGTATTGCTCACACAGAACAAAGCTGTGGTTATCTCAGTGCCACTGGAAAGCAAGAGGGTGGCTGAGTGAGTGATAGCCTGTAGGTAGCTGAGGGTGTGAACGGCCTAGATGCTGACCTGTATGTAGAAAGAAGCAGCAGAGAGGACTATGCTCTTATGGAAAGTAGCAGCATGTCTGGCCTGCCGCTCCTGCAAGTGATATCCAGTTCTTCAGATGTTCTCCGGTGACACTGTGGAGGGGAGTGGCAGCTCTAGACCAGTTTTGGGAGGGAAATTTAGTTACGGAAGTCTATCATTGTGAAGCGGCTCTCTTCGTGTGGAAAACTAAATGCTTTCACCTGTTTCAGAGTTACCTGCTGCCTTCTGGAAAAGTTTCCTATGCCAGGACTGCTGCTGCTGACAGCACTTAACGACCAAACTCAGCTTGGGGGCACTGAGGAGCCAGGGGACCTAGGGAGTGACTGCTTGTCTTTACCCACTTGGTGCAGCCTCTCCTGGGTCTGTAAAAGCAAACAGCAGGACAGTTTGCTGTTATTTATCTTCTGTCACTCCCTGAAGTACCAAAGATTTTAATTCTCTAAGGTCTGTGTTCACTGAAAGTGTCAGATTAAAATAAAGGCCGATAATAAAATGTGGGAAAAGAGGCAAGGAATTAAGACTGTTCTTTTCATGCTTGTAAAACTTTCAGTTCTGACTGTGACACCTTTTCCCGTCCATGTCCCCTGCTTTCCATCAAGAGCAGCTTTCAACCTTGCAGCGTGAACCAGGATTTACAGATTGGCACTGGGGAACAGGAATGAAGATGGATTCCTTTAGCATTACTAGCTTTTAACATTCATTCCTGACACTGGTTGGCTAAAGCACATATGCTCGCTTCAGGTAAGTGCAGGGGAGTGAAAGAGCTGCAGTGAGGGAAGAGATAGAGGCGGGCCTTGCAGGTGATTTTTATTAAAAAGTTGAATTGTTCATTTGTAGCCATTTAATAGGTATTGCTCTAGCGGAGTCTGAAATGAAAATGCTAACCTCTGAACACTGGCTGCATCCATCAGGCTGCATCTATGAAGTGCCTCTTATGCCCTTCCCTTAGGTCTGGAGAGGAAAGAACAAATCAGTCAGGGGTGAACATTAGAGTAGGCTGTTTCCAAGAAAGCCCGTTTGGCTCGAGGGGTTTTGTAATGGTTAGTGGAGCTTTCCACCACTGAGCTGCCTGTGTGATGCAGGTGGTGTCGGTGATGTTTTTATGGACTGCTGGCCTCTGATACCTTTGAAACCTCCACACATACATGCTCTCCGCACTGTACTGGAATAGTAAAGAGGTTGTGTGGTTTTCCTCTCTCTGGCAATTCTTGCAGCTTGAAGTGGTAGTTGCTTTGGTCTTCTGACCTGCAGTGGTTAACTTTCACAATACGTGCAGACTGGCCTTCATTTGAAGTGTGTGCATGTGGCAGAGGACTTAATTGTTAAAGATCTCCTTCAGGTATTGATTAGCAGGCTTTGCGTGTGGCTGTTTGGGCTTGGTCCTTTCCTTGGTGATGTGGTGAGTTGGATGATACTGTTATCTGTGTTTCAAAGATAGTGAGAAGTAAAATGAAGCTTTGGAAATCTGCTACCAACAAAATAACTTTGGATCTGTCCCCATCAAAAAAATATTTTCCTGAAAACTGGTGATGTACCTATGTCCCCAGTAGATTTCCATTCAGAGTTGCCCATGGGACAGCCATGGATGACAGTTACAAAGCCATCAGGAGCAGTAGTCATCCTCTGTTATGGAGAAGGAAAGATTGAGAGGTGATGTGACAGCCATCGGTTGTCTGTGCAAGACATCTGTGGCACTCAGGACAAGACCAGGTTTAGATTGCTGTGCTGGAAATGAAGGCTGAGTGTTAGGAAAGAACTTATTGTGGTGCTTCATGCCTTTATTGCTAGAGACTGGCTGAAGAGATGAATAAGTATTAGGAATGAGATAGATAAGCATTTTTGAGGAGTAGTTTATGGAGAGCTTATCCTGCCCTTGTAATTAGATGACCACTCTGGGTCCATTCCCATTTCCTTTTTCTGTGGCTGAAATGAAAATGCCCTATCTTTTTAATTTGCTGCATGCTTTTAGGGAGTTGCTAAATGAGGCAGTTTTTCAGACCACTTGCCAAAGGAGGTGGACTTCATTTCTTTTCCATTTGAGTAGCTAGAGCTGCTCTGAAATTGAAATGAATTTGTTGCTCAGATCCCCAGAGACCACCTCTTGAATCTGTGTGGCTAACAGCTAGCACTGGTGTTATTCAGTCTCTGACATAGCTTTGGATCTTCCTAAGACAGAGATCTGCAGGCTGCTGGGATCTCACAAGCTGCAGGGATCCCTTCTGGCTTCAATGAATTCCATGAATGATTCTTCATTAAATTTCAAGTTGCATGAGCCAGACTGCAGGATCTGGGTTTTAGGCTGCAAACTTTCTTTCCAAAAGAACTCCCTTGGCAGTAGAAACCGTGTCTGCATTGATCTTAAATATTCCTTGCTGTCTTCTTCCACTCGAGCACGTAAGAACAAGCATATCTGGGTTAAAATGCTAAGGCATTGTTCCTTGGGATGTCAGAGCATGTGCTTGAGATGTTGCTTGTTTTCCCTCCCTCCAAGCTTGCATCAAAGGGGGTTTAAATTGCCGCCTTTAAAAAGTGCAGTTAGAAACAGTCTCATCAGGTGTGTACCAATCAGAAATTTCCCTTCCTACAGTTCCCAGTGAGTCATGGGAGCAATTATTTACAGCTTGACTAGCAGTGAACCTTGATGGATAATGAAGATCGGAGCCCATAAATACTGTAGGTGAATCAATATCTCAATTGAAGTTTGCAATTGAAAATACAGTCAATTCTCTGATGTAAGCGAGTTGTGTTTCTACATAGAAGGGGAAAAAAAGTGAAAGGACCACTCCCATAACAGAAAATGGAACAGGGAGGCCTTGGAGCAGCACAGAAGAGATTCCCAGGTTGAGATGGGAAAACGCCAACACTGGAAACACTTTAGATGTTTCATCTGCCCATTTGTGTAAGGATTGGCTGTACTGGTGCAAATCAGACTCTCATTAAATTAAGGTTTGATTGTTTTAATGAAACGTCAGTTCCTTTCATAAAGAGCAGAGATCTTCTTCTCTCCCAGGCCAGTATTTCTTTTGGAAGACTATGGCAGCTCCTAGCCTTTGATCCCAGATTGCAGTCAAAGAAATGACTTGGGAGTCAACCACGGGGCAGTCCATAGACTTGCAAGTTCTTCCCCTCTCCTCCAATAACATTAAATTGAATGTTGTGTTCACCAGTTCACATTTCATATTGGAATGGAATGTAGCAAAATCTATACTTGGCAATACTCCTTGTATTATTATCTGCACAGGAAAGGTGAGAGGTAGAGTTGGGTACTTGCAGGCATGCAAAAGGCCTATGGCAGGTCAAGAGAAGGAGCTGGGTCTTCCAAGCCCTGTGTGAGTGGCCCGGTGATTGCAGTGCTGTCTTTCCTCTTCCTGTTGGACTGGTCTGCAAAAAGCAGAGCGAGCCAAAGTCCCAGGGAACATACCATTTTTTCTGACAAAGCTTCATAGAGCTCATCCTCAAACTCATCTCTACCCTTCTGGAAAAGAAAATGAGGGAGGAAGCCTTCCTGTAGAGCAGCTCCCAGTTCTGTTTGCCTTTTTTTTTTTTTTTTTTTTTTTTTTCCCAGTTTTGGGTAGTGCTTTGGCACACTTTTTCTTCTTTTCCCTCATTCCTGGTGGGAAAAAATGCTGGAAAAAAAAAAAAAAAAAAGCCTAAACTCTCTGGAATAGTCCATCAAATGCCATTTATGGTGGAACTGTAAACTTGATGTTTAAATGGTTCCTTTCTTGGTTTATCTTCCACAGATCTTTGCCCTCACCATGTCAAGGAGTGTTAATGATGTGTCCCCTCTCCATTGCATTCCCTGCCTGTCGTCTTGCTAGGACCTAACTACAGAATGAGCATAGCAGCTGTGTTTAATGCCCTGCTCGTGTCTATCCTCGCTGCTGTGCTGTGGAAGTACATCAAACTGCGAGAGCATGCCTTCATGGTTGAAGAGGAGTTGGCCCTCACGCGTCAGTCTCAGGAACTCTCTCAGGCTCAGATTGACTACCATGCAGCTCTGCAGACACTGGTGGAGGACGGTACCAGGATGGTGTGCACTGGCAGGATGCACACTGACCGCATCTGCCGCTTTGAGTCCCTCTGCTACTCTACTGAGGCTGAGGAATTTGTCTACTTTCACAGCAACTCCTCGGTCATGCTGCCTAACCTTGGCTCCCGGAGGTTCCAACCAGCCCTGCTTGACCTCTCTTCGGTGGAAGATCACAACACTCAGTACTTCAACTTTGTGGAGCTGCCAGCTGCTGCACTGAAATTTATGCCAAAGCCAGTCTTTGTGCCTGATGTGGCGCTGATCGCTAACAGGTTCAACCCAGACAACCTGATGCATGTCTTTCATGATGACCTCCTCCCTATTTATTATACCATGCAGCAGTTCTCTGATTTAGATCTGGAGGCGCGGCTCTTCTTCATGGAAGGGTGGAGTGAAGGTGTTCATTTTGACCTCTACAAGTTACTGAGTAACAAGCAGCCTCTCCTCCGGGAGCAGCTTAAAACCCTGGGCAAGCTCCTCTGCTTTACAAAATCATATGTGGGACTGTCCAAAATCACCACCTGGTACCAGTATGGATTTGTCCAGCCACAAGGGCCGAAGGCTAACATCTTGGTTTCTGGTAACGAGATCAGGCAGTTCACCAAATTCATGATGCAGAAGCTGAACGTCAGCTTGGAGGAAGGCTCCAGTGAGGAGTACATCATAGTGTTCAGCCGAACAATCAACAGACTTATCCTAAATGAGGCAGAACTAATCCTGGCTCTCGCTCAGGAGTTTCAGATGAAAACCATTACCGTCTCTCTGGAGGAGCATTCATTTTCTGACATTGTCCGGTTGATCAGCAATGCGTCCATGCTGGTCAGCATGCATGGAGCCCAATTAGTCATGTCTCTCTTCCTGCCAAGAGGTGCCACAGTGGTGGAGCTCTTTCCTTATGCTATCAACCCTGAACACTATACTCCTTACAAAACCCTGGCAACCCTTCCTGGCATGGACCTGCAATACATCACCTGGCAGAACACCAACAGGGAAGACACCGTTACTTACCCAGACAGACCCTGGGATCAGGGTGGGATTGCTCATCTGGACAAAGCTGAGCAAGAGCGCATCATTAAGAGCACAGAGGTGCCACGGCACCTCTGCTGCCGAAACCCTGAGTGGCTGTTCCGTGCCTACCAGGACACAAAGGTGAACATCCCTTCTCTCATCCATGTGATCAGACAGACTGTGAAGTCTAAGCCTGGATCCAAGAAGCACAAGTGGTCTGGTAGCCTCTACCCTGGCAAAGTGAGGGATGCCAAGTGTCAAGCCTCTGTCCAGGGCACAACTGAAGCTAAACTTGCTGTTTCCTGGCAGATCCCCTGGAACCTGAAGTATCTCAAGGTCAGAGAAGTGAAATACGAAGTGTGGATACAAGAGCAAGGTGAAAACACTTACATGCCTTATATATTGTCCCATCAGAATCACACCTTCTCAGAAAACATTAAGCCCTTCACAATATACCTGGTATGGATACGCTGCATCTTCAACAAAAGTCTCCTGGGACCTTTTGCAGATGTGCTTTTGTGTAGTACATAACCTGTCGTGCTACCTGTACAGCTCTGCCCTGCTTTCCACTCCATCTGTGGTTTAAAACTTCTTGTCTTGTAGTTTGTAGAGGACTGAAGAGAACTAGTACCAGTGCCTAAGTGTCCATTTTATTGCACTCCACGTGTGTTCTTTAAATGTATTTATTTCCAGTGAGTGTTTTTTAAAAAGAAACCTCTGTGATTCTTCAGAGTAACTTCCAGAGGTTAAATTACATGCTGAACACATGTAATTGAAAACAGAATGGAAGTGAATTGTGTGTACCTTGGTCGTGATTTAAATTCGTTTCTATTGTGTGGTGAGTATTTAAGCACAGTGCTAAGCCACAGTCAGTTCCATGGCTAGGTGGGCAATTCTCATCAGCTTTTTCATTGTAAGTTACTTTTTTATATAACTCTGACTGTAACTTTGAGTTCAAGATTCGGTATGAAAGCCTTCATTAAACTGCTGTAAACCTCCTCCATATTTTTTTTCCTTTTTATTATCTGTCAAAATGGTTATTGTGATAGATCTATCTATTGCTGTGATAAAACGTGTACATGGGTTGCTTTTATTCTTCATATTTTGGCTGAAAAGAATGAGACTGCAATGTCAGCTTTATGTTTAAAATCAGATTTTACTGCACCTTGATAGCAAAAGGCCAGCATAGCAGATGGGAGATAGGAGGGATGGAGAGGATAAAGTAATTTACTGTGTTTTAAGATCTGTTTTCATTTTGTGAGTTACATACAGGTCTGTGAGAAAGGATGAGGATGGTTTGGAAAAGCTGATGGGAGAGAGATTGAGCTTAGATCAGTCTCCACAAAGAAAATCCTTCTTTTCTGGTGTTTGACCGGAATAATCTGTTGATAACACCTGCTAACAGGTATGTGCTTTGCTAAATAAAGGGCAGATGGGAAAGCAAAGGGAAGCTTTCTGGGCACAGGTTTTCCGGGATGTTGATGGGAGGAAGCAAAGCCAGGAAGGGGACAGGTAGGTGAGTGCCGTGGCACTCAACTGGACGGAGCACATGGCAGGGGTCAGGCTGGTGATACTCGTACCTCGGTTGCTCTGGTCAGGTGAGTAGTTTAATGTAGACTCAGATTTGTCTTCTCTGAGATTGGAATCTGGCTCCATTGCTGGAGTAACGCAGTGCCTGCTTAGGACCGGATCCTGCACATTTCCCCTTTCGAGTGGAAACCCTGAAAGATGCTGTCTTTGAAAAACAGGTCTGTGTCAAAATACAGGCCCTGGAGAAGAGAGGTAAAAAGGGGCAGGAGCATAGGAGCATAAGATGTTTCAACTGATAGAAATCAGCATCCTCCGTAGTTTATAACCAGTGTTAAAACAATAGGAAAAGTGCTTTCTTCTCTCCCTCACTAGTACCCACAGTCCTCCTGAGGTCTGGATGAATGTTTGAACAGTAGCGTAAGTGGTTTGCCTTCTGAATGATGGGCTGACAGACGAGCATCTCAAGGCAGGATAATAATGTGAGTTCTAGAGAAAAGGGAAGAAAAACATTGCTGTACAAATCAGACAAGAAACAAGAGGGCTGAAAAATGAGTGAAACACCATGGTACAACTTAGCCCCTTCAGGCAAGTGCTACTTCTATATATTCATTTTCTTTATGTCTTGCTTTGTTTTCAAACGTGTATGACTTAAAGGGAGAAAAAAAAATCAACAATCCTAAAGTTTCTGCTTGCATTGCCACTGTAGCCTTGTCAACTAATATTTTTTGTCTTGCTATTTTAAAGGGGCACAGAACAATTCCTGCTGTTGGTTTCTTACAACAAAATGTGCTTCTTGCTGGAGTGAAGTGTGTGAGCTGTGTCCCAAAGTCTCCACATGGCTGCACATCACATGCTACTGATCACAGAATGGTAGGCATTGGAAGAGACCTCTGCAGATCATCCAGTCCAACTCCCCTGCTAAAGTAGTTTCACCTAGAGTAGCTTGCACAGGAATAAGTTGAGGTAGATTTTGAATATCTCCAGAGAAGGAGACTCCACAGCCTCTCTGGGCAGCCTGTTCCAGTGCTCCATCACCCTCACAGTAATGACGTTTTTCCTTCTGTTGAGATGAAACTTTCTGTGTTCCAGTTTGTACCCATTGCCCCTTGTCCTGTCACTGGGCACCACTTAAAAGAGTCTGGTCCCATCCTCTTGATGCTCACCCTTTAGATATTTTTAAGCATTGGTAATGGCCCTCTTAGTCTTCTCCAGGCTGAATAGACCCAGGTCTCTCATCCTTTCCTCATAAGAGAGATGCTCCAGTCCCCTAATCATCTTTGTAGCCCTGTACTGGACTCAGTCCAGTAGATCCTTTTATTTCTTAAACTGGGGAGCCTGGAACTCGATGCAGCATTCCAGAAGAGGCCTCAGTAGGGCAGAGTAGAGGGAGAAGATAACCTCTCTTGACCTGCTTGCTACACTGTAGTTAATGCACCCCACCATAGGGTTGGCCTTTGCTGGCTCATGGTTAGCTTGTTGTCCACCTGGGAGTCCTGGTTCTTCTCTGCAGAGCTGCTTTTCAGCTGGTCAGTCCCTAACCGGTACTGGTGCAGGATGTCAGAGCTCAGGTGAGAAAAACTTCATGAACAGGCAGTAGACGTGAGAGCAGGCTGTTCAGGGAAGTCAGCAGGACCTGCAGCTTCTCAGGACCTCACTGGCTGATTAACTCCCACTCACGATTGCAGCAACCTGGCATCACCACATCTATTCAAGTTTAAGATAGCCCTGTGGCCACTGGCCATCCTGCTGGCTGTTGCAGTGGTAATGTTGGCACCCCGTGAAGGCAGTACTCAGTGAGTCTCTAGAAGGTTGAAATTTAGTCAGTGCTCGTTTTGTGTCAGTTCTCATAAGTAATTTTGTTTGGTTGTGTCAGCTGCCTGTGTTCTCCTACCCACCTTTTGTCCTGAGCTGGGTGTTGGTCTGTGTGTTTCTTTTGTGCCTGCCTTTCTCAGTAACTTTTGTAGCAATCCTTTGCCTGCAATTTGTAGACCATCCCATTTCCCTTAAAATTAGTTTCATATGATTGCAGATTTTCTAACATTTGCAGATTGGTTACAGCACATTAACTATTTTCTTCTCCTATCCTAATGATTCTAATCAGCAAAATTGGCTACAGAGCAATGAAGTGTCATCTGTGTGGATTTCCATGCTCTTAACTCTGGCATGAAGTGGTCTCTTGTATCCAGGGCCTCTTTTTCCAGAAGATAATCAAATGTGCTTCCCAAAAGTGTGCATTCAGGTTCTGTCTTCCTCACTGATGCTATAAGGTGGAAACAAAAGATTTTTCCTTTTCAAATCCTGAGGTAGCTGAACACCAAAGTTGTGATGGTGCTGTTGCACCTGCCCAGTATCAGAATGTCTCTACTCAGATTCCTCCTCTGCCAGAGTATGCAGCACTGAGAGTACACGCTCCAGCCTGTAGCTGTCATAACTTGGAACAGTTGTGTTATGCTGATATTTACTACCTCAAGGACTGTGCTGGAGTGCTAACATCTTTACATAGGGAATTTTCTTTCCTTTTAGTAACTTTGCCATCAGAGCTCTGCAAGCCCTTTCCATTTTTTAGCCCCTGATCCTCCCCTGTCCCACGGGCTGCTGGTTTCCCTTAGTTCATACAAGTATCCTCTCACGCAGCCTCCATGAAATTCATGTTTCAAGAAAACCCATTGGGATACTCTGTCAATGCCAATTCTTGACTGAATTGAAGGAATGTTTTCCTTCCTCATCTTGAAGCAAATGCAGGCTTACCATGTGCAGGGGCCAAGGCTGAATCTCCCACACACGAGGAAGGTGAGGCTGGAGCTGCGATACTGCATTCCCAAACCAGCTCGTTCCTCAGACAAGTGTATGGGGCACCTTGTGATAAGTTGTGTTGTGCAAGAGACTCACACCTTCCACTACTGCATCATTTGGGTTTGCTCCCAAAGCAAATACATTAAGCTCTGTAGTGCTGTCTGGTCCCGCTGTCTTGGAAGAAGAGAAATAGCTGGGTTTAAATCCAAAGCTCTCTGGGGGCAGTGCAGGATGCTAATAGCAAGCTGGTCTTGAACTCACTGCTGCCGGCCTTGGCCATGCTTCTGGAGATGGATCACCTAGGAGGATTTCCTCTGGCTGCAGTTCCATATCTCATTTTAATTAGCTTCAAGTGTGAGGAGTAGCTTGCTGCTGCAGGAGGCTCCTTACTGATGTGTATGAGGGTGCAGAAAGAATGAATGGAGCATTTACCAGCTTGCACGCTTGGGATGTTGGAGCAGGAGCTGCAGGTTGTGTGTTAATATCGTTCCCTACAGGACTTCTCAAGTGTGATAGTGACTTTAACAGAGCCAGAGCGATTCACGCTACTGTTATTTCCCATTGATTGTAGCACAAACTGTCCTTCAAAATCCTTACCTGAGAACATAAACATTTTTGAAGGGGCTCAACTCCAGCCTGGCTTGAATGGATTTCTTGAGAAGGACATGCTGCCACCGGGGCTGTGGAAAGTTGGGGCTTAGAGATGGCACTTGTCTTTAGTGGACCACCCCTTGTTCAACATAACAGTAGCCCAGTTGCCCTGGGCAGGTAGCCCGGAAAAGCTCAGAGCAGGTTAGATTAGGACAAATTGAGGGCTGAAAAGCGACTATTCCAGATTGTTTCTAGATAGACCAGGACCATTGAGTGGCAGAGGGACTTGTTCCAAGCAGCCTGACTAGTGGCATTTGGCATGTTCACCTGTGGGAGCTCACATTGGATGTTTTCTAGAGCACTGGTGTGCCAGCTTCTCAGGAACCTGATACGCTGAGAAATAATAATGCGTGTCTTTTAAATCTTTTTCCATGCAGGAATTGTCCTCTATATGGTGTCATTTAGCAGTATGTGCCCTGTTTGCCCTGACCCAGACAGAGCACTCTGCACTTGGCCTTGTTGAACCTCATAAGGTTCACATGGGCCTGCATGTCCAGGTCCCTCTGGGTGGCATCCTGTCCCTCAGGTGTGTCAGCCACACCACTCGGCTTGATATCATCTGCAAATTTGCTGAGGGTGCACTCAATCCCCCTGTCTATGCCATTGATGAAGATATCAAACAGTACTGGTACAAATACAGACCACTGAGGGACACTGCTTGTCACCAGTCTCCATCAGAACATTGAGCCACTGACCGCTACCCTCTGAAAGCAACCATCCAACCAATTTCTCGTCCACTAAACAGTCCACTCCTCAAAACTATATCTCTCTCTGATTTAGAGAGAAGGATGTTGTGGGAGACCATGTCGCAAGCCTTACAGAAGACCAGAGTCCTAAACCTCATCCAGAAAAACTTGTCGGCCATAAATTATTACTATGTAGCTTTTACTTAGCAAAATTATTGCACTTTTTTTTTACTGGCTCTATGGATATCTCCAGCTTCTGATTTCTTTCTTCTCATAGGCTGCCTGTGGGTGGTAGGGGTAGGCAGTGATGTGCTTTCTATAATCCAGACTGGTCACTCAATGTGTGTTTTACACCTCCAGAAAGCCACTGGAGATATTTAATCAAAATATTTGATTTTGCAGAGTTCCAATTGAGATTTTTCTGCCTCTTCCCTCCCCCCCTCCCCTGATTCTTTCGAACGGGTCCTTTTCTTGAGGAAATAATAGTTCTTAAGGGCAATAATTTGGGACTTTCAAGAGCTACTGTGGAGGGAACAAAAATGAAAAGGAAAAACAAACCCTTTAAAAGACAGCTTAGGAAATACATTTGCAGGAGAAACCGGACCATGTCTTAGAAGATTTTGGTGAGAAATCATGCAGAGTGCTTTTTTTGGCTTCATCACCCCAGTCTGTAACAACTAAATATGTTACTCAAGGTAATTGACGGGAATATTTTTCGAAGCTGTCTACTGATCTATTTTTTTTTTCTCCTTCCATTTGAGGCCACCTTTTTGCTCTTGTCTCTAAGGCTCTGCACACCCACGTCTGTGGGATATGTGGATGGCTTGTCCCAAGACACCAGCACCTCACAGAACCTCAATTAAATTAAAGTATCTAGGGAATTATTTATTTTAATACCCCACAGGTTGTTGATGTAGATGACTCTGAGGCAGAGCTGCATTTAATGTAGGTGAGTTGGTAAGGGCTCTGATCAGAGCATTTGACCTCTTTAGGGCAGAAGTTGGTCCATCTGCTCAGCAAGGAGATTGTTGCTTTCTGGGAACCCTGAGCAAAAGGGACTCAATAAGCACAACATCATTTAATTCATATTAAACAGAAGGGTGACTTCAGTGTCTTTATTGCTGTATCTCATCTGCTGAGCTGTATAAATAGCAGACTTATTTCTACAATATTTTTGCTTCTGGAGCCTGTGCAGTGTAAGGCACGGAAGGTTTAGTGGATAAGAGCACTTAATTTTTCCCTGCTGGACTCGGGGTAGGCACACTCTTGGAATGGCTTTCAATGTGATGACTGACAGTCCATCTGTGCTGTGGGTGGTATAAGAAGCATCACCATCTGCATGTGTGTGAGGCATATCACTGTCCTTATGCAAGAGAAGTCACATCCCCCAGCACGTTCCCCTAAGGAGGCTTGAGACAAACCCTCCATGAGCGTGGGGCTGGCTGCGACTCAGCAAGCTGGTGTGAATTTACACTGACTGAGGGGCTGGCCCTCCTTGTCACCCTCTCAAATCATCCCTTCAGAACATGCTGATTACTAAATTAATAGTTGGCACGTTCAGACAGATAAACCGAATAGTCTTCTGTTTGCTCAAAATAACTTGGCAGCGATCACCACCTTTAAAATGCTGCTTAGTCTTGCCATTTGAAAATGTGTTGCCTTTAAAATTTAATTGAGTTTCCCTTTGTCTGGTGTTTATTCGAATGGCTCGCTCAAATTGCCTGATTTACCTTCTGGGTTAGCCGTGTCCCAGTATGCATAATGTAGCATCCACAGACACATCCATTCAGTTTAGCATTTTTCTTTTCTGTCCTAGAGACTCCCTGTTCCTTTGTCCTTCTTTACTTTGATGTTATTCTGGTCACCAGCAGCAGCAGTCAGCTCCTGCAGCTTGGCCAGCGTGGGGGTAAGGTAGGTGGAGATGGGACAGTCTGCAGGCAGCAGCAATGTTATTTTCCTGCTATGTATGAATTTCCCACAGTGTTTTCCTATGGACATTTCTGTCAGTGTGACATTTCCCTGATGAGTCAGTTCCTCCTGCTTCTTCAATCTGCCCAGCAAAAACCTGCTGGGTCTCTGTTGCCGTCCATGAACAGGTACTCAGATGGTAGCTTCTATATGGACTCTGATGGATCTCTTGATTTGGGGTGATTTCACCAATACTGAAGAAAACAGAGCCAAATCCTGGCCATTCTCTACCCTTCAGCCCAGAGGCCAAGTCTGCTTGCATTCAGGGAATGTTTATGCCAGGAGAGTCCACACGGGTTCCTTGGAGGGTGGCAGTGACTTCCCAGCAGATACAAATTGCAGGCCTGGGTGAGCACAGAGCTGTGCCTGCTGCCCAGTATCTTCCCCAGCCCAGAAGTTCTGCTGCAGGGGAACTTGCCCAGAGGCAGAGATGAATGGGGTTTGCTGGCTGCCCACCACGCACACTCCGCATCTCCGTGCCTCCCAGGTGCAGTCAGGTCTGGGTTTGCTTGAGTCATCTCTCCCTGTATTTTGACTTTCCTAACATAGCTACCACCAGGCGGGCATGGCATGGGCCTCTGCGGGTTGGCTTGGGCAGCCTCTTTACCTCCTTCACCCCCACCTTTTGGCAGGTGATGCCCATTTGTCCTCATTTAGAAAGATTTAATACTTAATTTTTTGACTCAGCCACATGTCTCCCTCCAAACACCAATTTGTGACTCAAGGAAAAAGACTTCCTGTAACAACTCAGCAGGGACAACACAGCATCCCGGTGTTCTTGTGTGTCTTATTGATGGTAAGGTGTAACAGATCTGAGTTAGGAAGCAGAGCCTCGGACTGCTGCTCAAGCTGACTAGCGGGGTGTGGGGACTGATGGCCACCTGGCCAACGCTTTCATGAAATGTGCTTGGAATTCTTACTGCAAGAAGCAGGAAGGATTGGGAAGCAGTGTGGGGCATTGCCACCTGGAGTGACTTACTGAAGAGCCTCCTATTTTTCAGATGAGAGACCAGTGGAGGATGTAGGTCTAAGCCATCAGTTTTAGCCAGGGACTCCAAGATCTGCTGTTTGTACAAGCCTTCTTCCCAATCCTGCTCCCCTGTTTCAAAGATTTATATCATTCTCCATTACTTTGTTCTTTTTATTCCCTTTCCTCTAGACTCCTTCTGCTTTGCCATCAGAAGATGGAAACTTTGAGCTGGACTTTGGGCAGGGTTGGGGAACAGGGGTGAGAAATCCAAGGGAAAACACTGGCGTGTCTCCAGCTGTGGCCAGGAAGATCTTGATGGCATCGTTGTGCAGCCTGATAAAAGATGAGTGCAGCCCTCCATATTTCATAACATCTTTTTTTGTTTTCATCTATTTCCTTCTGGCAGATAAAAGTGCTTTCCTTCACGCATGAATACCTTTCAGTTTCAGAGCCAGACAGTTGTGAAAAATCTCTTTCCTTCTTTCTTCTTCTTCCAAATTCCTCCCTGAGGATTACGATGGTGCTTCAGAGGAGCAATTTGAAATGTATTTTGCTTGAGGGGAAGAAGAGGATTCAGTTTGGCAACGTTGTCTGGGAGGCAGGTGAATCCTGATGGCATTGCTGTGCAGCCAGATAAAAGATGAGTGCAGCCCTCCATATTTCATAAACATCTTTTTTTTGTTTTCATCTATTTCCTTCTGGCAGATAAAAGTGCTTTCCTTCACGCATGAATACCTTTCACTTTCAGAGCCAGACAGTTGTGAAAAATCTCTTTCCTTCTTTCTTCTTCTTCCAAATTCCTCCCTGAGGATTACGATGGTGCTTCAGAGGAGCAATTTGAAATGTATTTTGCTTGAGGGGAAGAAGAGGATTCAGTTTGGCAATGTTGTCTGGGAGTGACGATTTCAGGTGCTTTGGGTTCTTGTTCTTTTCCCACCTCCTGGTTGCTAAATTTCAGCAAGGAGGTAACTCTGCGGGCCATCCTCTGGTTTATGTTAATGCCTGAGAGATGCTGCCTTCTTGCAGAAGTGGGACAAGAAAGCATCACTGCTGCAGGTCCATGAGGCCAGATGCCACAGTCATATGTCCCAGCTGCTTTGTGAGAAACTCTTCATTTCTTTGACAATTTTTCCTCCCTCCTTCCCACTGCTAAAAAAAAAAAAAACCAAACCAACCAACCAACTCTATTAGGGATACAGTCGCTTTTCAATTGAAAATACTAAATTCCAGTAATAGGTTCCCATTCAAAACTAATTTTGAAACAATTTTCGACTATTCCTTAGGGGTTAGACGGTGGTTTCTGACTAAATAGTGGTTTATGTAGATCATTTTCCTTTTCTTAGGCTGGAGAAAGGGCTGAGAAGCTGGTGAGGCTGACCTGAGAGTCCCTGCCTGAAGTATAGAATTTTTTGGTGGAAATCTCAGGGCAACCTTTCCCCCCCAAAAAAAAAAAAAGTGTGCTACAAAGCTTTGGTGCACCCATGTAGACAGAAAGAAAACTGCCAAAAAGCAATGGGCTTCATTCTCTATACTGCGCCTTCCCCTTCTAGGTGCCCTCACCTTTCAGAACAAGGACCTAATTTAACCATGTTCCCATCCAAAAAAGACAGGATTTCTTCTGGCCCAGGCTCGGGACATCTCTAGCCAGTGGACTATGATTACTATAGCCGCGGTGTAGATGAGGGTGGCAGATGTATGACACCAGGCTGTTGATGGATACAGCTGCCTATGTGGTTTTTCCCAAGGCAAGAAACGGTGGTCTTACCTTGCTTCTGCTCCTTATCTATAGATTATAAAAAGCAAGAGCAGACCACGTTGGTGGCCAGACTCAGCAGCAGCTCAGATGAGGGTCACATAGGTAAGCACCACACGCAAATGAGCCGCAGAAATCTAGGCAAGGTTTTCAGCTATATGCTCTCAGCTCTCTTTCAAAACATTAACATTTAAGGGGAAAAAAAACCAAACCAAAACTACTCACAGAGAACAGTAGGGCCCCTCAGTTTGTGCTACTCCGAGCCAGACAAATGCTTTACCTGAAAATGCTCTCTGACTGGTGGAAATAAAAATAACCCTTTAAAGCCAGTCCCATATAACCTGTAGGAAAATGTTAGCACCATTAGGTGATCAACAGCTTCAGGAGCAAGCAGACATGTCTGAACCCAACCAGTGCAGTCAGTGCATCCAACTGCAGCTCCAGGGTACTTTTCCCTTTTTTTCCCCCCTTCTCTGGTTTGATAGCTTTTTTCATACTCTTTGCCTTCATGTAAACAACAACACAGGTTGCAGAGGAATAAACAAAAATCAGGCCCTTGAATGTAATTGCTTACTGGGAAAAAGACCAAAGCAAAGAGGTATGAAATACATGTACAGTGTTGGAGGCACAGCCAGGTTTGCTGGGACCATGAAGCAGGGAGGCTCCTGCTGCTTGGGCTGCCCTGGGAGCATACTTACCTTTACACAGATTTACAGCAGAGGGGGAAATCTGTAACTGGCTATAAAAGGGACCCCTTTATTGCTTAACTCTGAAGATCCCTGACGCATGGGAGAGCACATACATTGCTGCAGAATCAAAACAGGCTCAAAATGTGGCCACCTCACATTTTGGTTTCAGCTACCAAAACCTCCAGGTGTTTTGAACTTCAATGTACAGTATTTCCCTTAATGTCCTGCCTATGGAAAGCCATGGTCCTACAGCAAGCCAAGCAATGATGCTCTGGGCTGCTTCGCTGACCTAGACTTGGTTACTCTAGACCAGGCATCTCTGAAAGTGAGCTGCCCAACATTCACTTGGAGGCACAGCTTAGGGTAATTAATTTCCCAATTTAGCTAAGAAGGCAGCTCAAATCCTGATGATCTTTGAGGCCATGTGCAATGGCAGAGCTTCAAAGGAAAATGCTGCTTCTGGTGGGCTTGCTGTTTTTTCATTATCTAAGCTGCCACCGTGGTGATGCCAGGGCGATGCTCCAGGGCCAGGAAGGGCCAGGGGGCTGGCACGTGGTGGTGGTTTTCATCTGGCATCCCCCGCTGAGCTCCCTGGGATGCCTTGTCCCTAAGCCATGAGCAGTTTTCTCCTCGGTTAACTCGGCATGATGGTTCCAGCTGATCTCAAGCCATTGTAACTAATGCAGCATCTTTCCTGTTTCTCTCCGACTTTCAGACTTGTCCCCAGGCTCCTGACAGCTCTTATCAGGTGCCCCACTGGTGCCGGTGGAGCAGCAGCAAATAGGTGGAAGAATCAAGGGGATTGCCAGGAGACAGAGGCAAAAAAAGGTGTCACCCTGGGGAGAAGGCTCTGAGAGAGATATCCTCAGAGGTCTCCAGGAGGCCAGCCCCAAGGCTTCGTGTTTCAGATGCCCAAGCTGCCAAGGAGAGCAGCATACACCACCTGTTGCTGGAAAACATGATGCCTGGGGATTGGGCTCCTGCCAAACAGCTTCTCCTGGTTCCACTCCTCTTCTTGCTCCTCTTTTAACTAAATGGAGCAAGCCGGCCATTGGCCTGAGCAAAAGAGAACTAAGAAACCATGTGCAGTCAGATGACATGTGTGCTGTCCTTTCTGCTGTGCAAAATGGCATGCATGCCCTGGCTGAGCACAGCAGGTGCCCTCCTACCACTCTGCCGTGCTCACTTAGACTCCACCTAAGACTGAGAGTTCTGGGCTAACCCCATTCTGCAGTCCCAGGAGCCCACGATGGTGCAAGACCAGGCTTAGTCAGGCCAGACTGGGACTAGTGTATCACACCCTGCCTTGAAAGTAGGATTAAAGTTTGTTCTTGGTATCACAAGCCTCTCTGCATTTGGTGGCCTCTTCTCTATCCCCTCCCACTGTTTGCTGGCCAAGTCAGTTGGGCTGTGGAGCAGCGCGAGCAATAAATTACTTTATTTCTCAGTGTGTCTCATGTGTGCACTGACCTCAATCCCCACCATTTATCAAAGCCATTTCCTCCTTGAGGCATGAGTTTCAGACTCTCCATCCAGAGAGAGGACCTCTTCCATGTGAGAAGGTTATCTCAGAGAAACCAGACATGTCCCCCACTATCTTCCATCTTTACTTTCCTCCAGTCTCAAGAGACTGCACCATGAAGAGCAAAGGGCACACACTGAAGGGTTTCATTTGTGGGGATTGTAAAAGAAAATTGTAGAGCAGACATTTGTATTTTGCCTCCATATTGCTATCATGTAGATGAAGTTGGTTCAAACCCATGCAGCATCTGGAGCTGAGAACTACTCAATGACTTCTCTATAGATCAAACACCTGATTTTTAACTACTAGGTTTTAGGTGAAATGTTTTGATCCAGCCCATGGCAAAAGGGAAAGAGGAAGCCTTCCAAATCCTGGTTCTTACCAGGTGAATTGAAAAAACAGCAGTGGTATTCTCAGCTGGCATTTCTACATCACATTCAATGCTTGGGTTTAAGAGTCATTTTAATATCAAATTGCTGGGATTTTATTGGGGTTGAAAGACAGAGCTTGTGAGGATTTTATTAGCTGTTCCCTTACCTTTGAAGAGAACATCTATTGTTTATTAACTTGAGAGAAGAACAAAGGATATATTGAGTTTGGGTTCAATAACTCCCCCAAGCACTCCAATGCAGCAGCAGATTAATCCCAGTGCAGAGTCCTCTTTGGGGTGGGAAAAGGTTGCAAAGCTGTGGGAACGTGTTCAGGCAAAACCTGTGCAAACGTCTGTCTCCCTGGGCAAGGGGATGGGCAGAAGAACATCCTGGCAGTGGCAGAGGCAGAGGGGCTGTGGGTGCAAGCTGCAGGGCAACCAGCAGCAGGGCAGAATACAGTCGCATGAATTGTCACTTTTGACTAATAGCTGACTACGAAAAAAACAACCCATATCTAGATCTCCTCATGGATAATTCACAAGCAGAAATAAATTGTTTGCTGGGAACAGCTCGCCTTGTTCTTTTTATCACATTTATCTTGTGTGTGTCACCACATTAAAAGCGACACGAAAACTTAGTTGTCCATATGTGCTCAGTACAGGTATCTCTATAAAATCCAAGGAAAACAAGCCATGAAGAACCAGAGTGCTTTTAAAAGAGGAATGCTTTACAGCAGGAAAAAAAATCGGCATAAAAAAGACTTCCAGCAGGTATTTCTTCTCTGGGGCTAGTTACGTTTTACAACTTATCTGTGATGGGAGGGGTAGGGAATTTTCCGCATAAGGCTGGAGCCAAACTATTAATCAAAACCAGGGGGAGAAATATTTTCCTACATGCCAAGCATCACCCAAAATGTAGAAAAGCTGTTTTCCCATTCCTGCTGTTGGTTGTAGCTGTACTTTGTGTTTTAAAGGACCTATTTTTTTTTTCTTTCTCAGCAAGGTTTAATCTTTAATTTCTCTTCTTTTGCGGAAGGAGAGAGAAGGGAGAACTGCTGGTGCTCATAAGAAGGGCCATGAGTTGAACAATCTCATGGAGGGATCATGTTGGATGAAGCCAGCCTCGATTAGAGCTCCCCAAGCTCCACTAAGGCTGTGCTGGGGTCGCACTGTTTGGCTCTTTTGCTGGGGGATTGCTCTGTGCTTTCAGCTACAGGTGGAGATCAGAACTCCGAAACAAAATCTCTCTCTGCTCTACTCCTCAGCAAACTCTGTGAAGTCCTTCTGGCTTCTGACCCCAGGACAGTAGCTTTGTCTCCTTCTCTACCCAGGACCCAGCAGCTCCTTCTCCCATGCTAGCCCAGAGGGAGAGGCCAAGTGGAGGCTGGTTGCCTCCTTCCAACGTTTCCAGCTTTGTGGTCTTCTGCCACCTGCAGGGACCCTGGTTGGAGCCTGGCAACTGGGAGAGCTCAGAGACAGCTGCGAGGCCAGGAAGAGACTGCTGTCCCCACACTGAGAGGAGCATGAGGCTGCCCTGCTAGATTGCACCTCGAATACTGTGTTCAGTTTTGGGCCCCTCACTACAAGAAAGACACTGAGATTCTGGAGCGTGTCCAAAGGGCAACGAAGCTGGTGAAGGAGCCGGAGAACAAGTCTTATGAGGAGTGGCCAAGGGAACTGGAGCTGTTTATTCTGGAGAAAAGGAGTTGGCTGAGGGGAGACCTTATCACTGTCTACAGCTATCTGAAAAGTGTCGATCTCTCAAGTAACAAGACAAGAGGAAATGCCTCATGTTCTGCCAGGGGAGCTTTAGGTGGAATAGTAGGAAAAATTTCTTTGCCAAAAGGCTTGTTGAGCATGGAACAGGCTGCCCAGGGAAATGGTTGAGTCAACATCCCTAGATGTATTTAAAAGACCCGTAGATGTGGTGCTTAGTGACATGGCTCAGTGGTAGACTTGGCAGTGTTAGGTTTATGGTTGGACTTGATGATCATAAAGGTCTTTTCCAACCTAAACAATTCTATGATTCTATAACCTGTGGCATTGTGGGACCCCTGTACTTCCAATGGAAGATTGTGCCCTGGGACCTCACATCGCATAGTACTTTACAGCAGCATCCATGGCATGGTGCAAGGTGCATGAGAGCACAGCATCCCCCTGCACCCCATCAGCTGCACCAGAGGTGAGAGGCAGCATGTTAGATGAGCCCTAACGCTAATGGTCTCAGGAAACTCCCAGAGGTGGCTCTCTGATGACCCCAGCATCTTTCAGACACCACACAATCTCACAGGTAAACAGGTGCAACACCTCAGTCCCAACATCCTGCTAACTGAGAGTGGGCTGAGCATCTGGGTTGGGATAAGGATTTTGCAGGGAGAGGCAGGGTAAGGAAGACTAATAGGGATTGAACTGAGGTGTTTATTTCACCCCAGATTTGAATTTCTTTGATGCACCTGGTGAAGCTGTGGCAGGCTCATTAGAAACCAGCTCGATATTCAGTGTAATCTGCAGTGTCCTTTGGTCTTCTGAAAAGGGGGTGTTCCTGTTCTTCCTCCTCCAGCTGGTCCCACCTCCTCCTCTTCTCTCTCACCTCAACACTGCCCTGCACCTCCTGCTTCCCTCTTTACCCAATCTTTCTTATGGAAAGAAGCCTGAGCCAAGTCCTCAAAATGGGTTTAGGAATGGGATCGCAAATAGCTGGGGTCCATCCCTGTGGCAGCTGTGGCTGCAGAAAGAGGACCCAGGGTAATAGTGAGGAGCCTGAGCTGCCTGCCTGCAGCTCTCCCCTTCTTCCTTAAGTCGCTGCTGGATCTAGTTATGGATTTTCTTAGGGTTTTTTTAGAGTGAACTCAGCACAAAACTGCCAGGACCTGACAGTAACCATTTTTGACGGCTATCACGGAGAGTGTCCAGCGCTGAGATGAAGAGGTTTTTTTTTTTTCTTATATCAGCTCCACAACCACTGTACAATGGAGGTGGGTCTTTTTTAACATGTAGATTAAGTTAATTATTTTGAAAATATTTATTCATGACACATCTGTTGCTAAAGGTGCCTTTCCAGGGTGTTGGTAGAATAAATGATTGAATCTTTATGGAGAAAGAAGGGGAATATCTTCTTATCCTGTCCGATTTCTGAGTGCTGATTAAAATGCATCCCAGCGCTGCAGAAGGCTTCCACAGGGCAGTCCACAAATGAGACAAGACTGAGCTGACCCCATTACCTGTGTACCACACTATCCTCCATCAACATGTTTTAACAGCCTTGCTGTTCCAGAAGTTGTTCATCAGACACCTCGTAGCAGCCTCCTGAGTCCTGCCCAAAGCTTCAGATAGCTCCACCCTAAGCACTTCCATAGACAGGATAACACTTTAGGGCATGTATGGAGTGGAGGACATTTCTTTGTGTGATTCCTCATTAAATGGCTTCCATACAAGCCGTACTGCATTTGCACCCTCCACCCTATCTAGCTACTTAACTTTTAGTCCAGATGTAACTGCTCCCGCACTGTGGAGATGAGGGAAAAACATTTCACACACAACAAATAACAGCTGCCCCCACCTCTGTGAAGTGAGGATGCAAGTTTTCTTCTGCTGCATGCCAGTAGATGCTAATGTGATGCACATTTCTTCTCCTGAACCCTTTTGGGCTGATTTTGACTGGGATAGAGTTGATTTTCCTCTTAGTAAGGTAGGAAGTGCACAAGAAGCTGGAGGGGACACAGATGGGGACAGCTGACCCATGATGCCATGCTCAGTATTTAACTGGGGAGGATGGCCAGGGTGAGAGATCACAGCTCCAGAGCATGCCTAGTGTTGTTTTCCAGGCAGTGAGCAGTTTGGGCTGCGTGTCATTCAATTTGTACGTTCTTTCTGTTAAACTCTTTTTATGCCCACCTTCTTTGTTTCCAATTCTCCTCCCCATCCCATCAGGGGACGAGGGGTGGGGTGAGCAAGCAGCTGCAAGGTTCTTTGTTGCCAGCTGGGGCTAAACCATACCACTCTTCAAAAACTTAAACTCTAATGGCATCATATTAAAAAAATTAATGGATTAGATCATTGTAACCATTGGATCGTTCTTAGTCTTCTTTCATCCTGCCTCATGCATCGTTTTCTTCCTTGCTTGGGTTTGGATGAGCTGACAGGATTTGACTCTTCCCAGGATTTGACCAAGCTAATCACTCTCTTGCGATTTCACAATTCATGGTCCGGAAGGATGCATTTCTTCCACCTAAAATGGCAGAGGTGAGTGAGCTACGGGCCAGCTGCAGAGAGCCACCCTGCCTGGCGAATCCCCATGGCAAGGATGGAAGAGAAGGATCAGAACTTTGCCCCAAAGCTTCCAGAAGGTAACTCTGGGCTGTATCTGCTTTGCCCATGCAGGTACCTCTGTGTTGTTCAAAACTTGGCCATGCCAATTAATAAATCACTGTGTTTGTAGAGGACTCAATAAGCTCTTTTTTGATAAATAGGTCCATAGAAGCTGTGGATAAGAGACATGTATCTCCCCTTGGACAGGCTGTGATCAGCCTTGTCATTCATGCTCGGGGGCTACTGCCTTTTTAATAAACCAATCTGATTTAATGGTATTGTTTTCATACAGGGAAGGAGAAAACAAATTATTGATTCTTTACTCACGAAGAGATAGTTTGCAGCCTCACTGTAATACTGGCAATGATTTTTCAATATATAATGATTAAAAAAAGGGATAAGGACAGTTCACTGTACTTTTGATCATCCTCGACAGACCATTTTATTATTATTGGAGTACATTGTTTGCCTTACAGAATTGTACAAGGGCTGTATGAGACCAGACAAATTCTGACCTTGTGCCTTTTCACTCCCAGCTCTCTCTTCCACCATCGACTGTAACCTACTGCAGCATTCAGCAGCCCTTGAAACAAATGCTTTATCTGCTGAGCAAGCCCATAGATGGTGTGAATCAGCCTGATGACAGCACCGGAGGAGACGGCCACACAGACACCAGCATCTCTGCAATCTGTTGCTTTGCCTTTCATGGAGCAAACCCAGATCATGAAGGTGCCTGTTTGTCCTTACTCAAGGGTGTCCTTCATCACAGAAGTCTCCTTGCCCGATGCCGATGTTTTGTGGTTCCAGTGTAGGGGGATGAAGATCAGCCAGGGGGTGAAAACCAGATCTGCACTTACCTGATTAACATAGGTATGGCCTAAGCTACTTTCCACCATCAGACAGGAAATCTGAGAGAGGGGAGAAATTGAATTTCAACCTCCTCAGTATGAAGCCAGAGCCCTAATCACTAACCCATCTCAGAAATGTAAATTTTGCAGAGTAGCTCCCGCAGACCTGGTTTGCAGCACACGGCAGGAGACAGCCCTCTCCCCGAGACAATTAAAATCTGATTTATGAGGTATGGTGGACAGATGGCATCTGTTTTTTGCAGTCAATGGTCTCAACGGATTTAAAAAGGCAAACTTCAAGGCCGTAGCTCCACAAAGACAGAGAAATTACTTTATTGCCAATGTCCCTGCAGATGACTGCAGAGACACCTCTGCTCACACTATACGGGGGCTTGAGTTCACCAGCCCTGAGGGTACCTGCTTTCCCCTCTTCCTCTGCCTCTCGACACCCAAATGTTCTCTGTTTCACAGCCCTTCCACTTTCCCATGT
Source organism: Cuculus canorus (assembly GCF_017976375.1). Classification (NCBI taxonomy): domain Eukaryota; kingdom Metazoa; phylum Chordata; class Aves; order Cuculiformes; family Cuculidae; genus Cuculus; species Cuculus canorus. The sequence continues at coordinate 118,843,043 of NC_071402.1, forward strand.
CCCTTTGTACATCTGTGCTCCGAGGGCAGGCAGACAGGTGGGAAAAAGCAGTCAAATCAGACAGTGCCCGGCTGCTTTGCGGAGTATGGATGGAAAGGGCAGCTCTGGGACTCAGGGGCAGGGAAGTGATAATGCTGCAGGCATGAAAAAGGCAGGAGGCCCCACTGAAAGCAATCAAAATGCCTCGGGAAGATGAGATTTCATTTTTTTTTAGTTTTTTGGAGGGGCATGTGCCAAAGCATCACTGAATAGGAGAGACAAGGAAGGGCGGAGCAGCGTCTACCTCCACACAGCCTGAGGCCAGACTGGAGCAGCTCTTGGGAAAACAAAGCCAAGCTATCAGAACAGAAGAACGTGTTTTGGGTGCTTTGCACATTTTCTTGCACCTCTTGAACCATGATCAGTCTTGAAAAGTCCTTGCCAAGCTGAAGCAGAGACTGCTCCCACAGGTATTGCTTCTTTCTCATTTTTAAAAGAGGAGGAATAAAATAAACGTGGAAGATGCCACAGTGGATATGGTGCCCTGGTACAGGCACTAAGTGCTGGCATCATTCACAGGCACAGTACTTCCCAAATATCAGCCAGTTTTTCCCAGCTGCCTCCAAACTTCCCTGGGACACAGAAAACGATCAGTTGCTCTGCACTGGAGCAGTGGGGAGTGAAAATAGAGTCCTGGCATGGGGACAGGGTGGAAGCCTAGGGTTTGCCTCGTAGTGGGGGTATCTCATCACTGCAGGGACCACAGTGGAGCCTTTTGACTCAGGTTTCTCATTTTGTGCTAAAAATTCACCAAGGAAGGCTGAGTACTTGAGGACATCTCAAGATCACAAATGATAAGCACAGATGTGTTACCCTAATACTTTTTTCTTCCACAGCTGCTCACACAGGCTACCCACTCTCGGTGTTCTGTTCTTTCCTTTTCTTCTTTTCTTTCTTTTTTTCCAGTCCCTTCAAAGGAAGATTAAGCAGCGGGACTTTTTTATGTCTTAATCCCGGACCTTCTGATGTCCTAATCCTGCCTTTGTGGAAGCAGAAAGCAGGACAAATGTTGCCTCATCTCTGCTGTCAAAAGGCTGAGTGCAGTCAAAGTATATGGCTCCCAAGTGGTGATGGCATCTCCACGAAACTTATGGAGGACTTTGCTGACATAGGGGCTGGTAGCACCATGTCCCCAAACCATCCCAAAGAAACAGGGCCGGCCCCAGTGGGGTAGCTCAGAAGGCGGAGTTGACCTCATCTCCTTCACGAGTTGTCTCCTCTCCCTGTAAAACCCTGGGCAAGACCACATCAGCTGATTTTACTCCTCCACAGCTGTTGCCCACCTCAGCCTAAATTTCTGACTGAAATGGGGCTGATAAGAGAGGCTGCGTATCTCCACCAGCAGTGTCCCTCAGCTGCCCTGAGCCCGAGTCTCTGAAGTCTTAAATGCTATTTGGTCAGGAACACCCGTGTTTGATTATATTTGACCACAGATTCCGTAGCTGTGGAATGGCAGCCAAAGGGTTTCCTGAAAACACTTCCTAAACCTCAGGACCACAGCAAAGTGGCTGGGCAGGAAAGCTGGTCTTGTACCACCAAGGCATCCTTCCCCGACCTGCCCCAAGTTGCCTCTCAGCCCAGCGCTGGACTTCGGTTGTTCTGTACAAACAAAGTTTCAGTGGCTGTTTCTGGCATGGGAGGTGCCTAATTCTGGCTGCCTCCCCCAGCCTCATCCCTGAGCTAGGAACACTGAGGAAATTTGCCAGCACTTTTCTATAGGCAAATCCTCCCCGGCTGACCGACATCAGCCTTTCCATTTCATCCTCACTTAGCCACCAGCTCTTCTCTGAAACCAGCCGTTCAGTGGGAAGCTGAGGCAGGAGGCTGGTGCTGAAATAGGGCCTGAATGCTCTTCAGCCCAAGGCTTGCGAGGCCCAGGAGCTGGACAGGAATAGCAAGTGCTGGTTTCCCTTCTACTGTTTGCTCTGCAAATAAAGAACTAGTCTCATTTCCTTTAGTGAGCGTGCTTTTGCTCAACTCCACCACAGAAAGTGCTTTTCTTAGTGCCAGGGATAGCTAAGAGGCATCGAAGGCACAGCAGAGTCCCCAGTATAGGGTGATCCCACCATGTAGCTCTTCCACGTAGGGGGAAAAAAAGGAATTTGTGACCTTATGTCTGAAAGGAAGGTCCTCTCTCTGGCTTCTGTGGTGGGGTGGAGACAGAAGGGGCTGCTTGCACTTTGCAGCGACCTACAGCACCCTGCAAAGCCTCCCAGCTGTCCATGACAGTGAATAGTTCACCTGTGCCAAAAACAGGTGGCTTTGCCAGTAGAGGAGAGCAGATTTCTGTGGTTCTTCTCCCCATGTGCCGTGGGCACATGTCTACGTGCTTAACCATTTTGAGACCAGTAAAGATTGCTAAAAGTCCTGACTTTCCTGGAGACCTTGCATGTCTTATCTGAGGCAAAGAAGCAGCAACACAAGATACCACGTTTTAGTCCTCCAGCTGGAGCCCAGCCACCTGGTGGGCCCAACACCAGCCTCCTGCCCCCTGTATCCTTGCAGGTGAGGATGACAAGGATGTAGGGACTGAGGCAGAGCTGGAGGACAGGATGGAGAAGGGAAGAGCACTCAGGTTGTGCAGACCTGTCGTAAGCTGGGCAAGGACCTGGCAGCAGCAGGCAGAGGTCACCAGCCAGGTGTGACAACTAGATTCTGAGCAGCTCCTCAGCAAATTGCTCTCTCTTCAGTGGAAGCAGAGAGAAGAGAGGCCTCACGTCTCTGCACCCTTAGCTTTCCACTTCATCTTGGATGAGGGAACTCTTTCTGTATGCTTTACTTTGCATGCCATGCCAGGTTTCACACTTGAAAGATAAAGCAAGAAGTATCTGACCTAACCTGACCATTCTGCACATACATTTTGTGCCACCTCTCCACCTTCGCAATACTGAATTGCCTTAAATTGAATAAAATTACCTGCTCCCATACTGTTTACTGTAGGCAAGGAGCAGAACAGCCAGACCCTGGTGAACTGAACAAGAAACATCAAAGGAAATTGTTCCAATTGCAGCAAACCTCAGCCTCCCGCTATCCTGTCAGCTCTTAGATGCCCTTCCTAGAAACCCAGATGTGCTGTTCAGCACTTTTTCTTTGTTTAAGATTTAACTCACGAGAGCTAAGAACTTTTTTTTTCAGGAAAGGTCAAGGCAGCAAACCCCAGATTGTTTATGTACATAAACAGCACTGGGACGTAACATGCTTTTCTTTCTCCAAGCCTTTTCTGATGCAGCCAGAACTGGCAATTAAAATCATACACCTGTAAAAACACAGGAATACTTGCAGGGAAGCCTGCAACGCTGTATCCACTAGTCTTATCCTGCAATAAACACTTCATTACTGCTTGCATGTGGCCAAAGCAATCCAGCGGAAGATTCACCCAAAAAAAGCAGGACTGGAAAAGATGGTGTCATGCCTGCTTGAGTGGAGAGCTTGGCCAGCACACCCCAAGGAAAGAGCCCCTGCATGGACACGTCCCATCCAATCTCCACTGAGCCAGGATTCATATTTTCCTTTGGCTCTCCTCTATAACCTGGCTCAAAGCCACTCATATTCATCTGACTGGACTGAGGACAGGGTAGAACTGAACTACCCCTACAGACTTTCCACTTTCTTAGGGCTTAGTGTCTAGCAGGAAAAATCTTCACCATTTTTGAGTGCTTTCTGGAGGCATTGCCACCTTTGGACAGCTGGGGAAAGGTCAGGCAGCCCATCCGCTCCGTTAACACTCCCACGGACTGAAATATTAGTTTCTGGCATCAGTCAAGAAAATTCATGGATTTAAAGAAAAGACCTGGTGTCTCGCCATTCCTCCTCCTTGTGTTTCCTGTTGCGTGTTTGTGGCAGGGATGCCATGCAGGCAGCCACCCTCTCTTCTATCCCTGAAGAAGGTGAAAAGGCGAATCTGATTGCTTAACTGGGAGCTTGGACAGGGACTGGCAAGGGGAAAAAAACCTCACATGGCATCCAAACCCAAGTAGCAGACAGAGGCTGGAAGCACACAAAGCACATTGGCTGCTCCAGGCATGGGTGCACAAGTGGCAACATGTCCATGGGCTGGCAGCTGGGTTCCCCAGCAGTGGAGGGGCATCCCCAGCATGCTAGACCTGAGAAATCTCTTTGTATCCTCATCTTCTCTTGGATTGATATGCTCAGTATGGCCCAGGGAAATAAAACCTGGTTCATCTTAGAAGAGGTGAACAAATGAGGCTGATCCTTCACTTGGGAGTGAAACAAAAACCAACCAAACAACCAAACAAAAGGAAATCCCCAAGGACCACGTAGAGGCAGTTTGGGGAGGGAAAGCTTCTCCTATTTGGGAAAGGATGCTCATGTCTTTGGCTTGCATTTTATATAGACTAGTGGATTTCAAAGCCCCAAAGCACAGCATGGTGTTATTTGCTGGTTGGCAGCACACAGCTCCAGGAGTGGTATCATTTTAAATCCATACCAGGAACAGCCACAGGATCAATTAAAAAAACTGTTGAAGTTCAGTATTTCTTGGGAAAAGAGATAATCCTACCAAAATAGCAGGTATTCAAAATAACTCTAGGGGACAACTTCTCAGAAACTTGATCTCACAGCAAGAGTTTTACCTCCATCCCTTCATTAATAGTTCCTGGTTTGGGGGCTTGTCCTTACACCTCATTTACAAAGCAGGTGGTGGAAGTGGAGAGACAGCCTCAGCTTCTGGGAGCAAGAACAGGGACACTTCCAATCACCTCCGTAATTTGATAAAATATTGCTGATTTGCATTTGTACATACCAGCACTTGGTGCGGCTGTACAAGTGCTTCTCATCTCTCAATGGACTTAAAAAATCTCCCTGGAATTTCCTCCCAATCATCATCAGCATGGGAAAGAGAGAGAAATGAAAATACATAACTCCACTTCTTATATTTGGCATCAAAATGTTTTGTAGGTGAGGATGGATTGCAGCAAATGTTTCATTTAAACTTTCATTGCAGAGAGCTGCCCCTGAAAGCTTGGAGGGTCTAAACCCCCACCTTGTTTACAAAGGCTTCTAGGGATAGGACGAAAGGCAATGGATACAAATTGGAGAGGGGCAGATTTAGACTAGACATAAGAAGGAATTTCTTCACTATGAGGGTGGTGAGGCACTGGCACAGGTTGCCCAGGGAAGTGCTGGGTGCCCCATCCCTGGAGGTGTTCAAGGCCAGGTTGGATGGGGCCTCGGGCAGCCTGGTCTAGTGGGACTTGTCCCCGCCCATGACAGGGGGGTTGGAACTGGATGATCTGTAAGGTCCTTTCCAACCTTTCTGTGATTCTATGATGATTCTATGACCATAGCACTCTGTACAGGAAGAAGAGGCACAGTATGTTTGAGTAGACTTGGTGAGAAGGTCAAGTTTAAGAGACCTCGTCTTCCAGAGCTGTTTAGTGTAGTATTTGGATATATTTGGAGGCCTGCTGCTCTAGTAGGATCATCAGCGCTCCCAAGAACTCCTAAGCTTCAGGACTTCTGGACTGGTTCCTGCAGTTGTCCCTGGGATGTGTTTTTAAAGAAGAGCTATTCCTGCACCTCTGCATGGCTGGTGCAATGCACTTTAAACACCATGCAGTGGGAAGGGTTGCTTTCCCCTGCAGCTGCCAAGCACCTAGGTCCACATCTGGGTGGGCAGAGCCTCAGCTGCTGCAGCATGTTGTCCTTCAAGGGTCTATCCTACTCCATCCTGCTTCTGGATGATCCTGGCCTGGAGCGTCATGTGAATCTGGATTTTAATTGAAAGAGATAGTAAGAGAGGGAAAATGGTGGTGGGATATAAAGTGCAGCTGGGCGGATTAGACTGCAAGAGAATTAGGGAATTACTGGTGCTTTTGCAGCTTGAAGTTGGCAGTTGCAGAGGTGAAACCTCTTAAGACGCTCTTGGCAAGCCCTGGGAAAAGACAGCTTGTCGAGGCAATGCCGCCTGCTGGAGGCAGCACTCGGAGACTGAGACTCACAGCAATGTTTAGCTGTCCTTTCTTAGTAATCCTTGCTTCCAAAGCCCCTCTTCTGCAGCTTGAAAACCTGAGTCCATGCCTGGGTGGGGCAGAGATGTTGGACACCACAGGTACAGCCCTTCTGATGTCACAGGGAAGATTTCCTTTCCCCGGGGTGCCCGGCCTCCTTTCTCTCTCTTGCTTTATCTGACAGCTAATTATCATTCTAGGGGTAATTGCTGGAGGAGCCGTATGGGATCCATAAACCACTAATACTGGGGATTTTTTTCCAAAGAGTCAAAAGACAGGAGAAGTCCTATTTATTAATGTTGTCGTTATTGGTATGATTATCACTGCTGTAATAGCAGCCAATATCACTGAACAAGATTGCAGAAACCATTATTGCTGTGCAGATGCAAAGACAAGGTTATCGTCCCTGAAGCTGTTACAAGTCTAAGAGGTTTTTAATTGGGAGGAAATAGTATGTTAGGAAGCTCTAATGAGAGAGTTAGAGAATAAACCCAGACCTAAGGGTAGTGAAGGAGGAGGGAAGTGAAGCATCGCTTTAGAGACCTCCCATGAAGGAATGATTTGAGAAGGAGCCACTGGGGTGGCAGATTTGGGGAGGGGGGCTCAGCACTTCTGCACATGTGTACATGTCGGTTATCTAAAACGCCATTCCTTAGGTTCCAGTGAAACTGCTACTTATATCATAAATTCAAAGATCTTCCCTTTACTGGTCATTAATCTGCTTCGTTTCCTGACAATTTTATACTCTTTTGATAAACTGTTTGTCTAACCACTTGGAAGAAACAATGTCAAAAGCTGTACCTTAGGCGTTCGCCTAACTAATGAAGAAAATCCATCACAAGGAGAGTTTATCTATTGCTTTGTTGGATGTAAATAAAACGTCAGGCTAATTTACTTCCATTAATCTTAAAGGCCGTTGTTACAATGATAGCCCTATGTCGGGGAGGATTTTTTTTTCTTTTTCCACATAAATATTTAAGCAAGTACTGAAAGCATAAATAAATTGCTTTCTAAAAGCTAGATTACTTTTATATCCGGCAATGTAACAATAAATTTGGATTTACTTGCTAGCTCTTGTCTTTCAGGCAGCAGCCAGACCATGCTTCACCCATGTGGCCATGGAGCTGCTTGTGCAGTCTTTGCTGAGTATTTTCTGGGGTTTCTGACTGCCAGTCCTGAGTGTCACCGCACTGGTGTCATACACAGTCGGTGGTGGCTTCAGTGGATGTTTGGGCCACACCGCAAAGTCAGTATGGGGATGCTGCAAAGGCTGTTTGGCGTCCTGTGGCCTCAAAAAAAAAAAGGCAGCAAAAGACGTGGTCCTTAAATGCAAGGAAAAGGCATTTAGTTTATGGAGGGTGGGGCCAGCAAAGCACTGGGGCAGGCTGCTGCTGGGGGGTTGGGGTTCACCAGCTTTAGGGGGGTTTAAGAACAGGCTGACCAGGAGCAGTGCGCCTTTCAGGGGGTCTGGGTGGGTGTCTGTGTACAGGAGGGACGCGTGTGCGCGTGTGTGCACACGTGCGTGGGGTTTGTGTGTGTGTTTGTGCAAACGTGTGCATAGGTGTTAGCGAGCGTGTGTGTATGCATGCGCATGTGTGGGGGTGGTGTGCATGTGTTTGCTGGCATGCACATGTGTGCATGTGTTCAGTTGGTTGGAGCTGATTTGTTGCCTACCTGCATTCCCTCAGCCCTGTTTTCTTCCAGCTGAAGGGCAGTGTGCGACCGCAGTCTGTTAAACACAGATCATGCCATTTCAGTCGCTGTGAAAAGAGTGAGTTTTCTTCTTCTGAAGCCCCGTGAAGGCGCATGCCCATGCTCTCAACTGATTCCGAATGCTGTCCGCGAGCACTGTCTGGTGCCAAGAGTGGGCACAAGGGTCTTACAGGGATGCCTTCCTGCAAGGATCTTTGGTGACAGTGCTGCCTGGGGCCCCAGGGAAAACATTATGGGCTTTTCCAGTAGCTCTTGAAGTGACAAAGGGAAGAACAGGGCTGAGGACAACTTCATCAGGCTTTTGCTCTGAGCCTTTCTGGGTGGCATGTGGAGCAAGCAGTACCTTGTGCCCATGCTGCTGGGGCACTTGTATGCAGATAGCCTCACTTTCCCAATGTTCTTGGCTCCTTGATGCTGCTCTCCTCTGTCCCGTTAGCAAGCATGTCATGCTAGCAAGAGCAAGATAGGGGTGCATTTAATTGCCCCTGTCTGGGAACCACTGCACTTCAGCTCTTACAAGCCCAGTGAAAGCACTTTAACTTGTTTCTCCACTGTTTTTTTCCCTTGCTTAGCTGCTGCTGCCTTCTTAAAACCAAAGTGGTCCTGTTCCAGCTCCGCAGCCAGCTTGGACCACATCTTTTTTTGTTACTCCACCCCAACAGGATCCATGATGATGCTCAGTGAAGTCTGGTTAAAACAGGATCACTCCTGAGATGAGCTCTTGTTTTTCAAGCATGGCCCAGTTTTGTAACTATGTTATAAACCCATAAAAATAAGTTTATCATAGGAAATATGACACACTCATAGCTGGAGCAAACCGAACCTGACACTACATGGTAAACACTCATCCAGCCTGAGCAGTCATGGGATTTCTCCAAACAGCTGTGACCACAGATCATAGCCTGTGCTCTTTGCTGGCTACATAGGCAAGTCCACAGAAAAAATGGCTAATTAAGGGAGACTAATGATTAGTCTCAGCAAGATCATGGCTTTTGCTTCTCTCATTTATTCATACAAAGCTCCTTGTTAATTGAAGAGTGATTTTTATTCACATGGATAAGTATTTACAGATGTTCCCACACTTGTTTAGCCAGCAAGCTCACGTGTTACAACCAAGGAAATGCAAAAAAAACTAGAACCCCCCCCAGCCTTGTACGATGCTAAGGTCGAGTAGGTGCAACCAGAGGCAAGAGATGGAACCAGAGGCAAGGCAAAACTGCTGTTCCAGCACACGCCAGTCAACATCTTTGGTGACAGTGCAGTGCCTCCCACTGAGGACTTGGCTTACATGAGAATAAAACCTCTCTTTTAATGAAATGTCTTGTTTTGATGAGAAAAACAAGACTACGACTGATGCCACACATCCTAACTAATGCTCTTGTTACCATATAGCTTTTGACAGACTATTTGCTGGATTTAATTATGTTACATTTAGTCTCCCTTATGCATATAAGACTCTGCTTAGGCATGGCTTTTCACAGGACCCAGGATGAGTTATTTTGTTCTCCAACATGCTCACAAGCTCAGCTCGCTTCCCAGTGATGAATCCCCATGATAGGAACCTTAGTGGGACTTCCTGACAGTCATCCATCCCATAGAACAGAAATCCAGGTGATAACTCATGAGAAGGCAAGGCTAATGTGGTATGGCTTTCCCTGGATAACTGGAGGGCAGGACTCCAGGAAGATGCTACTGGTGCTCTGGGTGTTGATGTGCCAGTGATGTTGAATGGCAACACCTTCTGAGAGCACTTGAGCTTGTTGATTCATGTCATCCATGACTCGCTGCATCTTCTCTTCAGCAAGAAGAAAAGGGAAAAAAGGCCATTATTTTTGCTTATGGTGTTAAATTGTCCCCTTGCAGGCTCTGTAACTGTGACGGTGCTGAGATGGCTGGAGCAGGAATGACAAAAATGCTCACCTTTTCTGCCTCTCCCACTGCATGAGTGGCCATATTCTCCAAAGCTAGGGCAACAGGACAGCAGCACTGGTGCCCACAATAATCTTGCTGAGACTTCCCAAAGGCATGAGTGACTTGGAGTCCCTAAAGCATGGAGACTACACCTGTAATGCTGGACAAATGGAGAGCTACTCCCTGAAGCTCCTGGTGGCAAACCATCAGCCTGCAGGCTGGGAGCTGACTCCTCCTGGCAAGCAAGCACTGACTGCCTGCCTTAGTTGGAAAATGCCACACAGAGTGAGAGAGGCTCTGTCAGAGACCATCCCTATATCTTTTTTCCTCCTGTATGTCTTGCTTTTTAATTATCCCCTGGCCCTGATGTGTGGGTGGGATGCTGTTGTAGCCCATCACAGTGGGTTGCTGGGCAGGAGCCTAAGGAGGTGACAGGAGCAGGATAAGCTCTGCTGGAAGTGCCAACATGCTCAGAAAGCATTTTGCACTAGACTGTCTTCTGCTGAAATAGCCTGGCATTTTTGTTGGAAGATTTTTCCGCAAGCCTTCAAAAGAGTTTCATGCAGCAGTGCCTAACAGAGCAGGCAGGAGTGGTTTTTCACAAGCAGCAGAGCTTGCATAGGTTTGCCTTTTAATTCCTTGACAGTGAAGGGAATGAGCAAGTAAGAAATTGAAACCTTCAAATCCCATACCCCCAAAGACATCTTGGGAGAAGCCCAGCTCTGCTGAGGCACCCACCGTGCAGGGATGAATGGCACCACAACCTCCACGGAGGCAGCTGCTGCCAGGCCCTTCCCGTGGTCCAGGGTCCCTCTTAGCCCTGGCTTGGGCAGTGGTTTATACCTGCTCCCAGGCCCACATCACCTCTTCCACTGAAGTAAGACAGAGCTCAGCTCGAGCAACTTGTTCCTGCTTAATCCACTTCAGAAGGTCTCCTCTACTTTCCTTGACACCACTCCGACATCTCTGCCTATAATGTTTTGGAAACAGCAAAGGCATCATCAAAAAAAGCCCAGTGCAAGGCATGGAAAGGCTGCCAGTGATTTCCCCCAGCCTTGAGCAGTGCCTCTCACCACATCTTTAACTCTTCCCATGGTCCCCATAGACTGTTCAACTGTCCAAGCCACCAGTTTTTGAAGTTGCTGGGGTGGGAGGGGTGAAGGCACCCAAAAAAGTCTCGTGGATGTGCCTCTCCTTTGAAAATCCATGCTGAGACCATTACTTGATAAACATTGCCCTTCTCAAGCAGTTGTGGATTATTTCAGGAGATGTCTCCTCTGCCTCTTTCCAACTCTGTGTGATCCCATCTTCTTTTCCAGGGCACCCTACAAGGAGGGGAGGGAACACCTTTTGGAGAGGCAAGCACCTGCATGCAGTCTCCACCTACACTGAGGGTGTGAGATACATCTGCGGCCACCAGGATTTGCAAGGCAGCACCACTGTGCCAGCTGGAGGTCAGTTCAGTGTGGTAAGTCCCCAAACACTGTCAGGTTGTGCTCCTGGATGTACCGCAGCAGGATGCGTGCCCGCCTGTCAATAGTCTGAAGCAGGGGCCTGAGGCCCTCAGCACCGGCTTGGCTCTCCCAGAGCTCCTGATCCACGCGAAGTGACTCCAGCAGCAGGCTCTGCAACTTGCCCGACTGAAGCGTGGCCACTGCTCCCACTGGGAACCTGCAGCAGAGGAGCAAAATGGAGAAGAAGGGAAGGGGTTACCCAGGGAAGGTCAGTAGGGAGGGGGGCAGCAGCAGGGCACCTGAGCAAAGGCCACCCCAGTGCTTCGAGAAGAAATCACAGAACCTTAGAATCGTTTGGGTCAGAACAGACCTTAATGATCATCCACTTTCAACTCCCCTGTCATGGTTAGGGACAACTTCCATTACATCTGTTGCTCAAAGCCTCATACAGCCTGGTCTTGAACACCTCCAGGGCATCCACGACTTCTCTGGGCAATCTGTTCCAGTGCCTCACCACCCTCACAGTAAAATAAATTTCTTCCAAATATCATACCTAATCTCAATCTCCCCCCTTTCAGCTTAAAACTCTTACCCCTTGTTTTACCACTGCTCTCCCTGATAAAGAGCCCCTCCCCAGCTTTCCTATAGGCTCCCTTTGAGTACTGGAAGGGTGCTCTAAGGTCTCTGCAGAGCCTTCTCTTCTCTAGGCTAAACTCTCTCAGCCTGTTTTCATATCAGAGGACATAAATGCATATCCTCTCAGGTGAACGTGGGACGAGAAGCTTCCTGCTTAAAACCCTGCTCATGGCAAGCTTGCAGGCCAGCTCCATCAGAAATGGATCCAGTCAAACTCCAAATGAAGGGTCCAGTAGCCTGCCAAATGCCTGATTGGCAACAAAGCAAGAAATGCTGAAATACTTGTTTATTCATTATTTTTGTGCACCTGCCAATTAGAGAAGAGAAAATAGGCTTTGAAGACTGCCATCAGCCACCTTGAGCAGGATGAACAGGTAGTTCAGGGCAGAGGCACGTGTGATGGATTTGCAAGCCCACCCACCTGCCCTGTCCTGGGCGGGAGGTGGTCTCACTTTACTTGGTGCTCAAGGGGGAGGCCAGGCGTAGCAGAAAGGTGTGCACATAGGGCTGGTGTCGGTTCCACATGGTCAAGCTCATCCCTCACCCAGGACATGCCGCCAGGACAATGAGCATTGCCCTTTTTACCTGTCTATGCCTTGCAGTAACCTGAAGTTGAGCTTCTCCTCTGGGTGCTGTGGCCTGCCTGCGTTGTCAATGAACACCAGGCGAGACGGTGCACTTCTTCGGACCTACCAGTGGGACAGGAAGGAGAAGTTTACTTACTGCAGGCAGTCACCACTTTGGGGGTTCAGGCATTTTTTTAATGCATTGAGAAATATTGAGAGCATTTTGGGACCAGCAGCTGCCAAAGCCAAGGTAACTCCATGCCAAGGTGCACCTTCTATTAGGGACCCAGAGTCGTCATAAGACCTACAGCCTCCTTGCTGTAACATCACCTGCAAGGGCCTCATCTTGAGTCTCAGAGTAGCCCCCCTGGAGAGCAGAGGGACATACCAGGATGTGGACCAGGACCAGCTCTGCCGGGTTTCGGCACTTCTCATGGAGCCTCTCCTCCACACAGGGCTCAGAGGGATCAGGCTGAAACCCACAGCAGTAGCGGTCCAGGCGGTCGTGAACCTGCAGAAGACATTTAGGGACCTTAATGAGGACAGATGTCCAGGGTGGGGAGGTAAGGTTGTGAACTTTTCTTGCTCAGAGGAAAACAAGATATTTCTAAGGATCCTCAGTAGACATGAAAGCAAAAGCTGAATATACCAGTGAGCAAGAGAGGGGCAGGGAAGCATTCAGAAGCTGAGCTGACTTGCAAAACCTGCTTGGCTTGGAGAAGAGACCAACAAGCCAGGTACTGCAGAACACACAGCATTTGATTTCTGTGGCCATTATATTCAACACCCTTTGAGAAGTAAAACTGGTCCCATACCAGAGCTCCTTAACAAACTTCTCTCTTCCTTGATATTTAATGAAGAACTCAAGTCAGCTTTTCTCCACTGGGACACTCATCGGTTAAATGTGATAAAGTGTCTTTTGCCACAGAACACTTTGAAATGAAAGAAAACATTACATTTCTTCCATGACCTCCCTTGCTCTACCTACTGGAAAGTTCAGCACACCAGTTCCTCTCATCTGCTATGCTGTTTTCCAGACTGTGCAGAAGGAGAAGACAACCTGAGAAGACTTACAGAGACATTAAATGCACTCATGCTTCCATTCAAGCACCTGTGAAACAGAGGTGGATCATTGCTGGATCCATTGAGGTGCCAGGTGGAAGCTTCTCCAGAAGATGGACTACCCAGTTGTGGAGATGCTGAGAGCAGTGCTGACATGTTGCTGATACCTCCCTCCCTCTGGTCTTTCCCAGGTCATTTATATTTATTTCTCCTCACCAGAGCTTTAACGGCTCTACTGAGTGGGACACCAGGTCACTGTTGTGACACAAATATGTGAGCCACACCTTCTCCCATCCAAGCTCAAACCCTGTAAGAAGCTCCCCTTCAGCCGCATTTTGGTCCCATGTGAAGCCTGACCACCTCTTGGGTCCGACAGGGCTTTCCAGCCATGACTCAGCCTGGGATAGCTTCCTCCAGGGAAAACTGCCCCCAACTGGGAAAAGGGTGCCACAGGGCAGGGAACACACCTGCAGGGCTTTGGAGTTGCTGTATTTTTGGCCCTTTTTAAAGTGCACGGCAAAGCCATCAGCAGCTACTTCCTCTCCATTGGGCTTGGCAGTTTGCCTCTGGTAAAGCTGCACACCGAGAGAGATGTTCCCTTGTGGCAACACAAAGAGAAACAGATACAGAAGCAGACCAATTTTAAAGGTAATTGAAGAAAACAACCAGGATTTCAATGCCAATGTACAGCAGAGCTCAAAGCTGGCCGCTTCTCCTTCCCCAGCAAGGGCTATGAGAGGCTAAAGCCATTTCTGACGGATGCTATTTCACTTCTTTAACATGCTGCTGATTTGATGGCTCTTTACCTTCACATAACTTTCCCATATGGGAGGATCCCATAGGAGCTATTGAGAAGAACCTTATTGAGCACTGCCACAGGAATTGTCATTGTGCTGCTTCAGCCCTCAAATGGAAAGTCTCCTTAAAACTTGGTACTTTCTCCTGGACACTCAGCTTTTCCATTGCACTCGATGGCATTTTGGCCTGGGGAAGGGAAGGGGGTTGGTTAATCTTCTCATTTCTCTGGCTGGTTCTGCTGAAATATTTCCAAGCCCAGTCAGGACTGCTCCACCTCTGCCAGCCACAGTCTGACGTTGTAAAGATTAATGGTCAGGCATTGCCAAAAAAAAAAAAAGAGAGAGAAGAAGGAGAACACGTATTTTAATAGTCTTTTTTTTTAATTCACTTTTTTCTCTCTTTATTTAAATACTTGCCCTTTCCGGTGGTTTCCTCTTATCTGGTAATCAAATCTCCAGCCCCAAGACGCCTGAAGTGGCTTTTTTCCATAGAAACCACTTTTGCCTCCTCACAGCTGCCCTCCAAGAAATGATAACTCTCTGGGATGCTGTCATAATCCCTCATAGCAGCAGGGTATGATTTTCCAGACAGAAGATTAAGCGTTATTTATCCTGAGAAGGAAAGCAGTGCCATATAAAGGGGCAGGGTTCCTGATTTCCAATGCCAGCAGTGCGCCCCTGGATGGGGCTGATGCAGAATACCTTGCTTGTTGCTAGGAATACCCTGTCCTGAGCTGTTGGCATCCACAGAAAGTGGAGCCAATGAAGCCATGCCAGGAGAAGGCTTGACCACATTAGAGTGGACTCGCCATGTCTGAAACCTGCCTGCATTTCCCTGCAAGTCCCAAGCACGGATCATGCTTGGGCCAAACTGCTTTTGCACAAATCTCTGTTGCTCCCGTAATGAGCTAATGACCAAAAATACACCCCAAGAGACCACAGCCTATGTGACCCTGCAGAGAAGGAAATCATGATGAGACAAGGTGGACGCAGGGGAACCTAAGCAGCAGAGCCAGTGGGATGGATGGTCTCCATTGCTGCAACCCTACCTGGAGGAGAAAGTCAAAGAGGGCCAGGCGGCTCCACTCGTCGTGTGGGATGCTGGAGCAGGGAGCATCCCCAGCTGCCGGTGTTGGTCCACGAGGTTGCAGCATCTCCTGGTACTGTAGCCACCCCAAGGCGCAGGAGTTCTGGTCATTGTTGGCATCCTCCAGGTGCTGGAGATCAGGTGCCCACCAGACGATGGGGCGCAGGGAGCCGTCAGTATAGCTGTAGGGCAGGAGGTGGCTGGTGAAGCGCCGGGCCACAGCAGGCAGGCTGCGGTTCAGCCCGAGCACTCTGTCCAAGTGGAAGGCCAGCACCTCGTAGATGTCTCTGGGGCGCTTGATGAGCCCACAGTGCCCATCCCAGCAGTCTCCCTGAGGGCTGGCTGGTGAAGCGTCCACTTCTGTGTGCCCCACAGCCTGCAGCCGCACTCGCAGGACTTGCCCATGGGCTGGGACACGGGTTTTGGAGATCACCTGCCCTCTGGCCAGCAGCTGCATCTTCTGGAGATCATCATCGGAGAACCACGGGGGCATCTCCCCTGCCACCCTCCGCCACCGCCTCCTGCTCCGTCCAGGGGGTTGGTCCCACATCAGATGAGTGGTAGTTATGGGGAGCCTTTCACTATGGGCTTGTGCCCCAGATAAGGGAGCAGCCACCTCCCACTGGGAGCTTGGGGGAGACAGTGCTGGCAGTGGGTGGGGGTACTGGTCCGGTGGTGGGGGCAGATGGGTGAGGGCCAGTAGGGCCAGGGCCAGCAGCACCCCGAGGGCTGCTGGGGCGGGCAGCTTCAGCCCTGTCCTTCGCCATGATCGCTGGGCCTGCAGGAAGAGACACCATTAATGGGGTCCCTGTGCAATGCTATGGTCAAGGATCTCCCAGACCTGTGTGCCCTCCACCCCAGCCAAAGCTCTCAGTAAGCTTAACAGGGTTTGCTTTGGAGGAGCAGCTCCTCTGCTTGTGTGGTTCCCCAAGCACTCACTCCCCCTGCAGCACTGTAGCAGGAGAGATATGGCTGGCGGCATGATTTGTGCCTGAAATCAGCTATGCTTTCCTCAGAAGTCACTTAGATCAAGGGTTGACACACCACCAGCGTTGCCATGTCTGCAGCATTGGATGTGAATGTTTTCCAGTTCCTAAGAGGTGTTTATCTTCAGACCTCACTCTGGTCACCCTCAGTGTTTCCAGTCCTGGTTGCACACCAAACCCATAAACCGGATGCCCATGTCCTCATTTCCAGGACATCTCAATGCATGCCAAGACATGACCTCTGGAGCTCTGCCCATCACTGCATCCAGCAAAAGCAAAGCAGCTCCAAATGCCAATCGGAAGCTGTGGCAGCTTATATATAAAAAAGAGAAGCAAACTGCCATATCCAAAACTTAAAACATTCTGATTCCCAGCACCAAAGAACAGCCTTTAGACAGGTACTACCAAATTTTGGTGTATGTATATTTATACACACAACTTCCCCATCCTCTTCCTCCTTTTACTCATACTTTCTACTCTGAAGAGACCTATAAAAATTATATAGTCTGGAAAGGCAGTTACGAGCAAATACTGTGCAAGTCTCCCCACATTGCTATGCTCGTATCTCCACTTTGGCCTAAAGCAATCCCACCTGTACAGTGCTGGGGCTGCCCTTAGCTCAGCACATTCCCGTTTGGGGTGAGGTGGAGAGGGAAGTGATGGGGCAGAACTGGGAGATCTTCCCAACCCACCCTATCCCCAGGTTTCACTTCACCCGTGCCACATTCACCCAGGCTTGGGCTGTCTATCACGCTTTGTAAGGCTGGAGTGGCAAAAGGCACCTTGGCACCATTTTTCCACTATACAACAGGCATTTCCAAGTGGCTTGAACCCACTTTGGAAGTCAAGGAGTGGATACAATTTTTTGTAAGTATTTATTTTGGAAACCTGTGTATATCCATAACAGACACAGCAGGATAATATATAGCCAAAGAAAGGATAAGAGACTGCTTGTAAGAGGAAAAGCTGGGAAAAAAAAAAAAAAAAAAAAAAAGGACGGAAAAGCTGGGGGGTTAAGAGCCAGCAACCAGAATGAATTCCAGAAGGCAGCTGGGCAAGCAGAAACACTTCCAGCCATGGGGTTTTTAAGATTGCAGACTCCTACCAGCTACAGGGACACACCACTAGCACGACTCCAACCCACAGAGGAGCTGCCCCACGTGACTGCAGCATGTGGTCCCTTGGTAAGGTCATCCAGTATGTCCTAAAATCCATCAGGCTTCATGCTCCCACTGTGGGGAGGCTGCTTCAGACAGCTCCGTGATGAAAAGCCACATCTCTCCAATGACACTCCATCAGCTGAGGCAAATGAGAAGAGCTGCAAAGTCACTAACTCACTTGCAACATCCATGGGGGTTTTCCTTCTAGGTTTCCCTCTTAAGGACTGAGCAAATTTAATGCAGCCTATAAGAGGCAGCAGTGGTGCATCTGGAGTGATTCAGCTCTATAACTCTCCTTTAATTGTTTCTGTCCCAGAAATACAATGTAATGCAGCAAAATATATCCACCGGGCCAAATTCTTTGCTCAGACGTGTCTTACACCAGCCTCTGCCGGGCGGCAGTGCTGTGGTGAGGGGCTTCAGGTCTTGCCGGAGGACTTCACTTAAAGCCCCAGAGTGAAAAGGAGTGAGTCCAGGATGAGACTGTTGAGAGAGTGATGTCCTGTCCTAGAGCACGGGCAGTATATTCAAGGCTTGGTATTAACGCTTCCAGGCATGATGCCACAGGCTAAATTATTTCCCTAGGCCCCCTTCTGGGTAGGAAATGAGCACGAATACCCCTGAGCAGCCCTGAGAGAAAGCAGGACTTTGGTCAAGTGGCTGGTTGCAATACCTCTCCTGCTCTCTCCCATTTGGATGAGATAATGATTTGCCATGGAACTATAGCCAATGTCAACTAACACAGGTGGCAGCTGAGCTCAGCTACCCAAATCCTTCATGCCCTGGATTTCAAGCAAGTCCCGCAGAGTGCAGACACATGCCTGTTCCCAGGCACCCGCAACCCAAGTCTGACATCCTGAGCAGGAGTGTAGGGGAGGTGCAACGTCCAAATCATAGTTTAACCATAATAAAATAATGGTGTGGCATAGAAAGGCCAAATCCTAATATTCTGATATCCCCACTCCTTTCAAGTCATCACTGTAAGTGCTTCACAATTTGTCCCTCCAACCTCAAAGTACACTGAGTTAACTGCAATGACATCTATGGAGCTAATCCTGATGGAGAGGATTAACTGTAAATCTCGATACTCCCGTCTGCATCCAGCCAAGTTCTCTTCCAAACTCATGCTTCCCTGGGCAACTTTTCCCAGCGCCTCTCCAGTCTCATCCATCTGGAGAGACACAACCCACGTTACTCTCACCAAAACCCCCTGTAGCCTTCTTCTTCTGTACAGAGGATTTGCAAGGTGATAATTTTTGTTATCTATCCAATAATAACGCTTTGGTCACTTACACCATCCCTGGGTGTGCAAAGAACCTGGCTGCCAAAAATTCAAGTATCCTGGCAGGGCGTATGCATGTGAGAGCCACTTGGAGAACCTTGGAAACTCTGCAGGAAAAATCCTTTTAAATCTACAGCTGGGGAGCAGTGGATGCCAAATGGATGGCAACAGTTGTCATTTTTTTCAATGTCAAGTCAGTTTACAGACCAAGTGGTTAAAGCAACATTACTGTCCAAACTCACTTTGTCTTCTCTGTCAGCAAGTTCTGGTTTTGGCACCACGAGTTAGTGCTTCATTTCTTTCCTATCCTGAGCTTGAAATGCTGCACTATGAATCTGGCAAAGGACACTGCAGGCTCCCTTCTCTAGCCTGCTTAAGGTTTCCTTGCCACATCAACGATAAAAAGGAAAAAAAAAAGGTGCAAGTAAAGTCTCTTTGTTATTTCTGGCAGTTGATATTGCAAATTTCATAAGAAACTAGATCATAGAACATTGCAGAAATAATACCATATTTAGAAGCCCAGGATAAATACTTTTCCAAAGAGACTTTCTCTGAGACCACGCTGTAAAAAAAAAAAAAAAAAAAAAAAAAAGCAGCAGTTTAAGCTATGGCTTTGATTCAGCCTAAAATGCAAACCATACGTACAGCTCTGCTTTGCCAGTCTGACACATAGACGGCACAGCACGTCTTCTACAGAAATTAGGTCCATTTCCCAGTGGACAAGCTACAGGCAAAACCCATAAAAAGGCTTTAGAGAGGTACTGTTTGTTCCAGGATGCCAATAGGTAAACAATGTATATCGTTGTTCATCAGAGGAACACACAGCCCAGGCTCCCAAAGGCACAGTGGAGAGCATGTGCAGCCTGGCTGCTCGAGGATAAAACTTTCTAAGTGTGGTTGGGGGGTGGGGTTTATCCTTGACATTGTGTTCCTGGGATGCTTGAACCTTGGCAAAATTTGAAGCAGAGAAGCCTGGTTTCAATTTGTTTTCAAAGTGCATTAAATTGCTTTTGTGGATCTTGAAAGAACAGAAAAACAAACCCCGGACTTCATTATGCAAGAATGTAAGAAACAGCCCTAAAACTAGAAAGATGCCACAGATGTACGTGGCCTTTAAAAGTGGGTTTCAACCCTGCTTTCCTCTGGCATCCAGAGGACTGCTCCTGATCCTGCATCAGCACTTCAGCACTTCAGCAGCAAATCCCATCATCCCAAGTCAGTTGGGATGGCTCAACTGTGGCCACATCTGCCTCTGCCGCCTGCCTGTCGTAGGCTCCCAAGCTCAGAGGATTTTGCCACAGCCGTCAGTGAGCAGGTTAAAAGCAGGTATGTGCATTTATCTGGATGCACACAGTGCAGGGATTTTTTTTTGCAGTGGAGTGCAAGGCACAGAGCTGTGCTTACCCTCCCAGCGCTGAGCTCGCTGCCTGCCAAATGAACCACAAAACCGCCTGGGCAGCAGGAGACGCAGCCCACCGTGACCAATGATAACAAAGACTGCTTGAAAAGCAACCGGGAAACGTTCTCCAGCTGCCCACTGCCTCTGGGAATGCCTCCAGAGCCTTGCGCCCAACACGTGCTTCTTGCAGCAGCTCCTGGGACAGCAGGGAGAGAGGCTGAGAGAGGGTATGTCAACCAGATCCAGCAGGGGAACTGCCCCTTCCTTTTGATTTTATCCAGGAGTTTTTTGGCTTGTAAGGGCATGGCATGTGGGCTAAGCTCACTGCTGGGGACCCAGAACTGTGCTTGAGGATGTGGAAGGAGGCAAACGCCTCCACCTCCAGAGTGACTCTGGGCAAGCTTGAGCAGAAAGAAATCTTTGGCAGTGTCCGCAGCCCATCATTCAAGTGCTAAAGTGCCTTTCTATATCATCCTACTCAGGGAAGACAGATGGCTTGCAGAGTGGGGATTTACTAAAGACAGTTATTAAATGAGGACTGCCAGCATCAAAGGTAGCCCTGGATCTGAGCAGCTGTTTTGGGGAGCAGGTCCACCGTGCTCCCCACACATATGAGTACATCACCAGATCCCATCACCATCCACCTGCACCTGCATTGCCACGGTGCATAAAGAAAGGATGGCCCTTCGCGTAGACTCATGATCCATCAAAGTAGCCATAATTCCTAGCAGACCAGCACCAGCAGGGGCAGCAGGGGCGTGTTTCAGCTAGAGATGCTGTTTTTTCCCTCCAAAATGCCCTTCAAGGGGAGAAGAACATGACCACACAGCATTTTGGCATCCTGAGGACACCCTGAAGGCCATTGTGTTCAGTGCCAGGGCAGGGATGCAGGAGGCACTTACTGCCTGCTCAAGGTGCCCGTGCAGACCTGCTTCCACATGTTGCTCTTTATGAGAGGGTTGGGAAGCTCAAGCTGGGCACTGCGGAGGTGGGAAGGGAGACTGTTCCCACAAGTTGTATGCAAGGGAGTGACAGCAAACACTGCGAAACCTGATACATCACCACATGGTGCTGGGTCCTTCCCTGCAGAGTCAGCAAAGTCCTCACAGCTGGCACACAAGCGTTCCCACCAGCGTGTCCAAAACCAAACCAGAAAATGACCAAGTTAAATTGCCTCGGGCAAAACTTAAAACATGCTTACTTTGCCAAATTTTCATAGAATCATAGCATCATAGAATAGTTTGGGTTGGAAGGGACCTTAAAGATCATCTAGTTCCAACGCCCCTGCCATGGGCAGGGACACCTCCCACTAGATCAGGCTGCCCAAGGCCCCATCCAACCTGGCCTTGAACACCTCCAGGGATGGGGCAGCCACAGCTTCCCTGGGCAACCTGTGCCAGTGTCTCACCACTCTCACGGTGAATAAATTCCTCTTTACATCTAGTCTAAATCTGCCCTTCTCCAGTTTATACCCATGGCCCCTAGTCCTATCACTACAAGCCTTTACGAATAGCCCCTCTCCAACTTTCCTGTAGGCCTCCTTCAGGTACTGGAAGGTCGCTATAAGATCTCCTCAGAGCCTTCTCTTCTCCAGGCTGAACAACACCAACTCTCTCAGCCTGTCTTCATATGAGAGGTGCTCCAGCACTCTGATCATCTTTGTAGCCTCTGGACCCATACCAACAGCTCCATATCTTCTTATGTTGAGGATTCCAGAACTGGACACAATACTCCAGATGAGGTCTCACAAGAGAGGAATAGAGGGGCAGAATGACCTCCCTCACCCTGTTGGCGATGCTTCTTTTGATGCAGCTCAGGATACTGTTGGCCTTATGGGCTGCAAGCGCACATTGACAGCTCATGTTGAACTTCTCATTAACCAGCACCCTCAAGTCCTTCTCTGCAGGGCTGCTCTCTGTCACATCGTCCCCCATCCTGTATTGAAATTGGAGATTGCCTCAACCCAGGTGTAGGACCTTGCACTTGGCCTTGTAGAACCTCACAAAGTTCACATAGGCCCATTTCTCCAGCCTGTCCAGGTCCCTCTGGGTGACATTTCGTCCATCTGTTGTGGCAACTGCACCACTCAGCTTGCTGTCAGCTGCAAAGGTGCTGAGGGTACACTCAACGTCACTATCTATGTCATTGATGAAGATATTAAACAGCACTGGTCCCAGTACAGACTCCTGAGGGACACCATTTGTCACGGATCTCCACCTGGACTTCAAGCCATTGACCACTACTCTTTGCATATGACCATCCAACCAGTTTCTTATCACCAAACCGTCCACCCATCAAATCCCTATCTCTCCAATTTAGAGAGAAGGGTGTTGTGGGGGACTGTGTGAAAGGCTTTACAGAATTCTAGATAGATCACATCCGTCGATTCACCTCTGGCCACTGCTGTGTTCACCACATCACAGAAAGCCATTAAGTTGGTCATAAAGGACTTGACCCTGGTGAAGCCGTGCTGGCTGCCATTAATCACCTCCATGTGCTTTAGCATATCTTCTAGGAGGATCTGTTCTATGATCTTCCCAGGCATAGAGGTGAGGCTGACAGGTCGGTAGTTCCCAGGGTCGTCTTTTCTGCCCTTTTTAAAAATGGGCACAATGTTGCCCTTCTTCCAGTCACCAGAGACTTCTCTTAATTGCCATGACTTTTCAAATATCAGGCAGAGTGGCTTAGCAACCACATCAGCCAATTCCCTCAGGACTCTGGGATGCCTCTCATCAGGTCCCATAGAATTATATGTGTTCAGGTTCTGCAGGTGGTCACAAACCTGATCCTCCTCTACAGTGAGAGGGGGTCTACTCCCCTGGTCACCATCTTGCTTGAAATTTAGGGTCCTGAAATTTACTCCTCTCCCCAGCCACGAGCTGAGCACTGGCTCTACTCACACACATCATCATCCAAAAGACCATTTTTAACAAAATCTTCAGCTAGTGGTGAAAACTGCTCTGGGTAACAAGAAAATCCCAGCACTTCTACGTAACAGTACCATTGTCATTGCAGTGGCTGTTCCAAGTTGAGTTACAGACCAAACTTGTACAGCTGAAACATGGGCTTGTAAACCTGATAGAGTAGCCTACAAGAGCAGCAAGGCTCTCGGCATCACAAATGTCCTGTTCAATATCTTTATGGAAGATCTGGGGCAGGCCAGAGTAAACATGGAGGAGGTGGATGGCCATCATCAGGGTGGAGGACACCGCACTATGGAGTACAGCTGATGCAGTCAAGGGCAAGGCTGCCACTTGGGGGACGTGGAGAGGACATTTGCCATGTCCTGCACCTGGCATGTCCTAAAGCCCTGCAGATTATCAGCTGGGACTTGCTTTTCCTGTGATGACATTGTCTTTATCCCTAAATCATGTGGGGTTTTTTCACTGAAAAAAAAATGAAAGATTCATGATTCTCCTCGCTCCCACTGTGTAAATCTTTTGGCTTGCAGGAGGTTAATATTCAGCTCAGTGAGGGATGGACAGTGCGCTTTTCATCCCGATGCTATGTACAGTACAGATCAAGGACCCCTCCAGTTTAATCCCAGAAGTCAACACAAAGAACCACAAAAATAAACAGTCTCCAAGATGCCATATTTCTTTAGGTTAAAGTAAGCTAATTAAAAATTTTCTGCTTCTTGGAGACACATCTCCTAAGAGATTGCTGGTTGTCTTTCAGGACATGTCACGGAGACACATGGGTCTGCTACTGTTTGTAGCATTGTGCAAGTACATGTGCAAGCATTTCCATTACTTTTGACCATTAAAAGCCTTGTGTGAAGTGGTTATCAACCTGCATCCGACCCATCCAGGACACTGAGGACCCAAACCAGCACCTCATGTGCACAGGAGGCAGCGAGGAGCTGAGCAGCCCTGAATGTAAATTGCCCTGCCAGCATCACAGAACATGGGAGGTCCTCTCATCTTCCCTCAGCTGTGCCTGCTCATTCCTCTAACCCTCACACCTACGTGACAGCGGCACAACTTAGAAATACTGGCAGGGACGTCAAGGAGGGAAAGCAGTGGTTTTGCGCGACCGTTGCTCTCTTGCTCCCCGCGCTGCAAGATCCTGCCAGGTTTCCCTTTCCCCACCCCCCCACCCTCCAGCCTGTTGCATTCAGCTCCAAAAGTTTTCAGAGCAGCTTTCCCATCTGCCTGCCGAAACAGCGTGAAGGGGGGCCCTTCCCTGGCAAAACAGATGTGACTTGCCTTTGTGCAACATCTGTGCCTCATGCCCCCATTCATTTTGAACAGTCTTGCTTTTGTTTGTGAAGGGTTGATCAGGGGATGCTTTGGAGGAGGACAGCAGCCTGCAGCCTGTGGGCTGGACTCCTTTCCGTTGAGTCCTGCACACAAATTGCCTTGAAATGCCTAGATTTCTTCCTGCAAAAAACAATATGCTTTGTCCTCTGCAGCATTCAGGAATCGACAGTCCTGCTCCTCAGCAATTCAGTTTCAGCTGCAGAAAGTGGCTCATTCTAATGATTTCTGTGGGATTCCCAAACCCAGGGAAGTAAAAGCAGAAGTCTGGGAAGCAGCCATGGATCTCCTTCCTCACACTCCCCGCCCTCAACAGCTTTTTTCACTGTACCTCTGTGCTGCTCACCAGCTTTGACTTGGCATCCCCAGTAGGGCTGCACAGCAACAGCAAAGAGCAGAAGTGCTAGAAATCCACATCTTTTTTTGTTCTGTGCTGCATTTAATATGGCATGGAACAGATTAAACGACCATCACATTTTATTTCCTTCTCACTCTTGATGAGTTTAGCAAACCTGCTGATGAGAGCCTGAAAAACTGCTAAAACTCCCTTACATATTTTGGCACCTGAAACTGTTTTTTTTATTTTACTGGGGGGGTGGTCACATGTTGTCTATATTTAGGGGAAAAGGGATTTTAATCCACTTATTTTCAGTTTTAATTTCTAACTGGCAGACCAGCACCGGGGAAGAGGAGTGCTTGCTCAGTGCCCAATGGAGTCTCCCAAAACTTGCTTTGGCAATGTTGGCCAAGATCAGTGCTGATTCCCTTGTTGTCATTTCAGCCTTTGCCCAAGTCAACTGGTTGGGTTTCCCCAAGCTGGCTGTCAGGCTTTTTTTCCTTCCTGGAGAGAAGGAAAGTGCATTCGTGGGATTCCAAAGGGGAGGGAGGAGGACGACAGCAGGGCCTTTCAGCCCTGCAGGCTTTCTTCAAAATAGAATTGTTCATACAAACCCTGGCCTCAGTTGTGGAAAAGTAACCCTGTTTTCTTCCATTAAAGCTATCCTTTTTTAAAGAGAACGAAAGGGCAAGAAAGCTGCTTGCTGTTTGACTGTGAGTGGCTCTTGTGCCACACAGACCCCATCTCAGGCAAAGCCTGCCAACAGCCACACTCCGTCCCACTTCTCCTTCTCCCAGTGATCCACACAGGGCGAACAGGTGGAGAAATATGGTAGGAGCACTAGTGCTGCCTGGCTCCCCAAAAAAGGGGCTTTTCCTTCAGGGCAAAGCAAATAGCTGCAGGCAGACTGGAGTTATTGAGCATTTCGAACAGAAGGGGGAATTAAGGCATTTGGCATCTATGCCAGAGGGTTAATAAAGTATAATCAGTCCCTCTTATTTAGACTGCCTTATACTAGGCAAATGACAGAGCAGTTGGAAATTACTAGCTGGCAGATTTTGAAACCAGAAGAAAGAAGATGTTTCTGTTATGCAGTCATCCCCCAACCCTCACTGCTCCAGCAGGATGGACACATAGAACGGCCGGATCCGACAAGCAGCCAGTTACAAGTCCATGTGCTCCGTACTACCAGCAAAGCTCACAGCTGGGATCTCTCTGGCTTACTGCAAGAGGTCTCATTCCTGGTGATTTTGAAAGAAGTGAAAAAATCATCTTGAGTATTTTGCTCAGGGTTTTGCTGCAAATGAAGCAACAAGATGATCAGCTTAGGGCACAGTCTGAATTTACTCTTTGTGACCATCACTGCTCTGCCTACCAGTGCCCAGAACAGACACGGATTACTGGTGAAATCAAAGCAATCAATAAAGGAACTCACAAAAGGGAAAGGACTGCAGAACCAGACCTTCCCTTGCCAAGGTAGAATGGAAATCCCAGCAAAAACTGAATACCCTGCTCTCGCAAGGGAGACCACACTAGGTACCTGGCACAGGCTATATACTGTTTGAAAGGCTTCATAGTGAAGGCTTGTACAGGAAAGTGTTACTGCAGATGAAAGGCTGGTGCTGGAAGAGCTGCCTTGCTTTTTCTTTGACAGGGAGGAGTTATTTCCAATCCCAAAATGAGCCCCAGTCCTGCCTATTTTTCCTGCTGCTGAAGTTCATTAATTAGGAAACTCAAAACAGCCTATGCAAACTGTAGGGTACAAAGTATAAAGCACAACATCAGTGTCCTCCATACACACACACACACTCTGGTGAAAGCTGGCATCGCACCACTGCTCCCAGAGGTACTCTGAGTCATCGTCACACTCCTGAGGACATAAAAACATTTTAGGAACACAAGAGACACCAAAGCACCCATTTCTGGCAGCAGCATCAGGCGTCTCCTTGGCTCATCCATCACACACATTTGCAAATTCTGCCCTACAAGAGCTTTGCAAAGGCTGAGGTGGTAGAGCGGAGCGGAACCTTCCCCCACCACAACCATGGTGTAAAACCCGCAATGTGATGCCGAGGCTGTTCCCCAGCAGGAGAGCAGTACTGGGGAGTGGTGGTGGGCTCATTGCAGCTCAGCTGGCTTGTGCTTGGGTCTAGAAACCAGTTGCCAAGGGATGTCCCAACCTTGAGCACAAAGATGACAACATGAAAGACCACCCTAAGGATTGGAACGTGCTGGGGATGTGGGGAAATCTGCTAATGCGGGGGAACACAACATTTCTCAGTGAGGGAGGGGGGGATGGGTGCTTCCCTTGACAAACCGGCCAGTTTTGTGACTTTTTGATGAAATCTCTGTGCTTTGCACGGACCAAAGGGAAAGCATGGAGGGACTCTGCATGCTTTCTGAGTCTATCTACACTTTGCTGCCTTTGCGCCACACTCTTCACCTGCCTGAAATGATGCCACCCGGGCTCTTAAAAATGTTAAGTTTGAGCTGAGGAAGCGTAATCATCTCCCTGGCCAACAGCAGCGCCTTTAGTCACACCAGTCCCAGACACCACCTTTATGGACATCCTTACAATCTGTTTCATCCGCCGCTAGTGCTATTAAGGACAAGCACATGCCGGAGTGGGTCTATGTCTTGCTTGCCTCACCATGCCCCGACCCTCCAAGGGTTCCCACGCAATTTGTCCCGCAATTGAAACAGCCAGGACATGGCCTCACACCTCATCCCATGGGGTTAGTGTCCCTGAGGAGACCCAGTGTTGCTTCCCACCACCAGCTCAGCGAAGAAACCCCTAAATCCTACCATGTCTCGCAGCACCGGTCAATGCGCTCCTCCTCGTGTACTTCAGCACCCGTGGGTGACGCGGCACACAGTCACCTCCTGCGCTGGACGCTGGCCATCTGTGGCACTTCCATACCACACCAAGAACACACACAAAATGCAAAAGTTTAAAAATTGCAATAATAATTAAAAAAAAACCCCTCCTCCAGCAACTAATCAGACTGTCTCCTCTACTCGAGCTCTTAACCACAGTGGGAGGCTGTCACCCAGGGATGTCCATCCAGGCTCTGCTGCCTACTCCGCTTTCCTGGAAGCTATTGGGTCCCTGCCGGTGAGTGCTTCTGTTCCCTCCAAGGCGGGAGGACACCCTTCAAACTTCAGCTGCGAGTTTTCAAACCCTGCCTCATCCCAGATCCACCTCCCTGTGGGGAGGGGAGCGGAGAGGCTGGAAAGGGGGAAACAGGCATTTGAAGAGTCTCTTTTTCACAATAAAAGCCCTTCTTGCTGCTTTTTTTTTTTTTTTAATACCAAGGGCCAATTTGTGCCAGGAGGCACAGGTAAAGGAGGCTGATGATGCACGTGCTCTTCCCTAGTCCTAGTGACCCCAAGCACCAGACAAGCAGAGGGACAGGCAGAGCCCCAGGGACCACACCAACCCTGGAGCTGGGAAAGAGAACCACCAGCCCGCTCATGGATGCCTGAGAAAATGCCCCTTTCAGATTTTTACTAACATTGCTTTGTCTTTCAGTAACAGCCCTGCAAAGAGCTGTGCCACATTGGTGCCTGCAGCCCTGGCAGAAATTTTCTTTTCCACCTAAAAGACATTAATGAGCTAAAACCATTTTTAGGGTGGTCAAGTGCCTGCTTTTCCCAGATGGCCGGAGCACACCGTGCCCACAAGTGGCAAGGAGAGGGTTGACTATGGGAGCTCAGGGGAAGGAGATCTTCACACCACATGGCAGGTCTGGGGCACAGTGAGCCCAACAGTGTCCACCCAGTGCAGCTCTCTCCCACCACCTGGGTGTAGGGTGCATCCTAAATGCCATTTCCTCAGACCTCTGGAAGAAGAGGGAAAGGCATTTCTTTGGAAAACAACACATTTCACCAAACTTCCATGGCCACGCGTGACACAAAAGCCAGGCTGTAAAGCATTTTTTTTTTCTTTCACATAAGTTTCCACTTCTAGCCCCGGGCTATGGCCAAGAAAAATCCATCAGTCCCCCACCAAGCCAGAAGATGCCATCACCTGCCTCAGCCCCTTCCCAGTTTCAGCCCCTGCCAACCCGGCAAAGGGACAGGATGAAAACCTCAGTCTCAGGTGTGAGAGGTTTGCAACTTTCCAACCTGTGCAACTACCTCAGCCATCATAAACTGTGCATCAAATGCGGCTGATCAGCACTATTCTTTACTAACATTTACATTTTTTAAAGCCCAGCAAAGGCACACAATAAAATATTGTGAGGGACACTGAAGACATGATGATCTAAGAAGAGAAGAAGCTAAAGCTGAGAGAAAGCTGCCTAAGTGACTTGGCCAAGGTAGCAGGGGAGGGCAGTGGCAGAGCCCGGGAGGCAGCTCCTGCGTCCCTGAGCACCACTGTAGCTCACTGAGCATGCACAGACCCACGGTGACATTTCATGTGATCAGTATAAGCAACAAAGGCAACACAATACTCTGCCCAGCACAGATTCCTATTAGTCCCAGTACCCCAGTTCCTTCACACCCCCTTGGTTCATCAAGTGCATTTTAATTTTAATAAGGTACATCTCCCAAACACCTTTTGTTGCTAATCTAAACGTAGCTAAGAAAAGCAGTGGATTGAAGGTTACATGCAAAAGCAGTGCGTTTGATTTCAGCTTCAGTGCACTCCTTTCCACGCCACCTTTGGGCGTGAGGAAGGGGTATGGAAATTCAGCCCTGCACCCTCCCATTTCTGCCAACAGCTTACTGACCTCCCAGCTGTCCTGGGCATGGCAGCACTGGACATGTTAAAATATTTTCCTTGAGGCCAGTCCCCCGGGCAACTAACAAACTAACATTTCTAATATAATTAGTAATTATAGTAATATAATATTAGTAATATAATTTCTAATATAGTAATATAATTTCTAATATAGTTAGTAATATTAGGTAATTAGCAATAATCCATTCTCATCCTCGGTGCAGACATGGACCAAGCCAGCGGCTGTTGGGCAGCCAAGTGCCAGAGGAGGGATCCGCAGGTCTCCCGCAGCTGAACCCTGTCACACTTTGTTGTACCTCCACATTTTGGAAGCACTTGCTTTCATCTCCCTTCCTTAATTTTGAAATTATTCAATTTATATGCAATTTTCTGTCAAAATGATTCCTGACGGTGCAGCGGCATTGCGAGCCTTGACTGACAGGCCAAGCATTCCAGCTGTCTCTCTGGATTGCCTCTCCGTACAAATAACCATTTAAAATGCACGCCTGACATTTGAGGAATTTGCCATCAGAAACAGGCGTGGATGCTGCTGTGGGAGGGAGGCTTAAGGGATCAGTGGCCAAACCAATACGATAAATACACCGACCCTCGAAACAAATGCTCCAATCTTGGCATTTTGAAATTTTTATTTGATTTCTGCTCCCCTCCTCCCCCTGGAGAAATTTTTTAATGATGTTCAGAGTGCAAAAATCAGATTGAAAATGCAGCAAAACCTGAGAACCCAATGCATTATGAACCCCTTTCTTGGGGAGGTCCCCCCAAATCCACAGGGCCATGCCTATGTTGTACCTCAGCTGAGTAACCCCAAATCTGCTCATGCAGCTCTCGTCCCCATCAGTGGCATGCCTGCTACTTCCAGAATATCAGTGATTACCTGGATAGTGGAAAACGCTTTTCTTTTCTCTCTTTTTTTTTTTCCTGTCCCCTGACTGCCTTTGCTCACACTTTCACAGCCATGCCTACAGCTCAAAAAAAGCTCACTCACACAGAGATCTCCCTGAGGTTTCCCTGATTTTAGCTGAGGCTGGTCATTCGATCAGACCAGTGCCATCTCTGCAGGACTAGAGACAGTCCTGGCTCCAAGAAGCTCCTGTGTGGTGTAAACAGCAAAGGGAGACAGAGGAGAGCAGGGAGAGGAGACCTCACCCAGCTTACAGGCAAAATACAAGCATCCAAAACGATCAAATCTCAAACTAGGGTCTCTTGGAGATGATTGATGATTTCCAATATAAAAGATGTCCTGAGCATACTCCCTGCCCCTTGCACTTAGGCAAAAAGAAAAGCTCTTTTGCCCCTGTTGCAAGGCACAGGGTGGCAGCGAAGGGGACTCCCCTGAGGCTCACACTAGACCATGCAGCTTCTCGGTTTGCTGGTATTATATCACCAGGGACATCCAGTTTAGCTGGAAGCAAGTACTTTGAAATGGGAGACCTGACACCTTTCTCTGAGGGAAAAGCAGTAGCAGGGCAGAGCCCAAGGAAACCAACAGAGAGCAAAGAAGACCGTGGCTGCTGGTGCACCCACAGCAGCACACAGACCTATGTGCTCCCCAAAATGCCACCACTATAGACATTAGTAAAAGCTTCTGGTATAACCCTGTCTCCATTTCATAGGCTGTCTGGTCTTTCCCCTTGCTTGTACCTGTTGCAGAAGGATGGAAATAGGCTGATCGATTTTATTTTTTTTCTTCCAGAAATATAATTTTCTTTCCCTTTCTGTCCCAGTGAACCTGCATTCATTTCTCCCGTGGGAGCTAAAGACAGACAGCGGAGAGAGGATTTCAGATTTTAAGAGCTGCCAATGAACAGAAAGCTGTTCTGTCTCTAAGATAGTAAAGTTGAAGGTTTTTTTCTCCCTTTCAGAAAAGTGTGAGGCTCTAATGGATTTGAGGGACTATGAATATGACTTTCCACATACACCAAGATAATTATAAGGCTGAATGGATTTCTGAGACCCAGGCACTACCTAGATAAATCACTGTCTATCAACCAGTCATTACAAATGAGCTGCTCAGAATGCCTTCATATTTCTCTTCCCCTCCTCCCTTCTATCTCTCATATCTGTTGGTAATGGACCTTGATGCTTTACTAAAGAATAGGCTATAGATGAGACCCTGATACTTCAGTCTTCCTTTGCAGCAGCTGTGAAAAAGATGGGAAATCAAGGCTAAAGGAATGAAGCAGAATGGCAAGAGAGCTGGTTTCCTACTCAGCACTGCGAGTCGGGGTCTGGCGCAGGTACCTAGAAGATGCTGAGTAGCAGGTGAGCCGCAAAACTGAGTTTTGCATCTGGTTTTGGAGCCTGACACATACCCATGCCCCACTTCCCCAGTCATTGCTCCAAAAGGAGCCAGACTCCGAGTCCCTGGTGTAGAGCAAATGCTGGATGTGGGTGATTTCTTTCAATGTGTTATGTGTGGGAACATACTCTGGTGTCTTAAGTCTTCCTCGTTCACATGGAAATAAGCTCACCCAGGTCACTTACAGAACATACTGAATTTTCATAAATTCGCTGAAGAAGTTGCACACCTCCAGTCTGATAATTAGAGTAAATTAATGCTGCCAAGGTGCTTTTGTCACCATTTGTCTGACTCAAGAGAAAAAGCAGAGGACCACATCCTGAAGGGAGAGAAATCTTTTATAAGCAGTGTTTAAGATGCCAGAGGAGACAGTAACAACATCTGTGGAGGAACCACACATTCCCTGAGTGCACAGGCTTTATTCCTCCCACAAATACCTATTGTATCCTCCTTGCTATCATGACTCAAACTCAAGTGCATGGAGGAAGGGACAAAGAGTTATTAAGTCTTTCAGAGGTGATTACTCATTCCTCCGGCTTACATTTTAGATAAATGCTAGAAACTCTGGATTGTTTGTCAGACTGGAGCATTGCTTTTGCAGGACATGAACGGTGATGACTCAAGCAGGTCAGGGTTTTCTTTTAATTTTTAAATTTCTCAGGGCTATTTTTAAAGCTCTGCCATCTTCAGCCAGAAATAGCTCTTACCAGGATGTGTCCTGTGTCCAAGAGATTTACTGCGTTATTAGAGAAACAATTCCTAGCCTGCTCACCCAAGAAAAGGCAGCTTTTATGATCTCTACGCATTGTCAAGGATCTGTTGGCATCCATCATCCACCAGCTTTTGGAAACAACGGAACTTCAGTCCCATGTAAAAGCGGACAGGCACTGAAAGCTTGTTCCTGTCGTGACAACTCACCAGGGGGACAAGATATGTGTGCCCCATAGGGCACTTCTCCCCCTGGGCATACCAACTTGAAATTCAACAATGACTTACTTATATCTCATCCTAGACACCTCTGTCCTCTTCAGAGTCTGTCCTTCCTGAGTCAGAGACCTCCACTCTCTCAATAAAAGCCTTACTTTTTCTTCCCCCCGCCTTTCTTCCTTCTAGATACAAACCTCGGCACTTGGATGAATCAGAAACACCACATTCTTGGACCGTCACCACGTAAAACGAGGGATTTGAATCTCTATTATTTATTATCCCTCTAATCCTACACCATCTGCGAACTTCACTAGCAAATAACTGCATGTGTGTGTCTGTGTATCGTTAACTTGGTCACTGTTTAAAAATACTGGATGTTGGATGAAAAACAATTCTACCCCACAGTGTAAAAAAGCTTTAGCACTGATGTCTCATTTTGAGATCTGTGGTTGAGACAGTTTCTTGTCTAATACATAAAGCAGTCCCTCTATATGATATCATTTCCAAAATCAAAATGGCATACAATGCTGTGCCTGTTACCCTGGAGACACACAAATGTGCCCTGCCAGCACAGATGCCATGGTCGCCTCGGGAAGGTAACGAGTCTGAGTATGCAACAGTGCTAACTGATGATGGTTATACTCTTTGATCATCACTCCTTCTTGATGAAGACTTTGTTTAGCCATCCACTGGTGCTACCACGTTCATAGAAAGTGCTGGGAAAAAACACAGACAAACCTGGGAAAACTCCAGGGGAGACTGTTCATCGTTCCACAGGAAAAAAATAATCCTCAGCAGCTGCAAAATTACTGCTCAGATTATTTGAGCTGAGAAGAGCTAAGAATTAGCGCTGGTAGTTTGAGCTGCTCAGCTCATTCCCTTGCCCTCTTGAGCGGCACTTGTCCAAGCTTACCTGGGAGATGCTTTGGGAGAGGTGGGGAGCGATGGTGGGTCTCTGCAGAGGACAGCTTAGCTCCTCCCCACCTGTTCTCGCATTTCACATGCAGGGCCAGGGTGAATACAGGTTTTCCTGCACCATTCACAGCTCTGTGCATGGCTTAAAACTGCCTTGGGATGACCTTTAGGAAGCCTGAAAGGGAGCACAGATGGTACCACAGGAGCATAGAGCAGCGCTGCCTGTGATTTACATTAGTGTGTGACTAGTATGGTTCGCACAGGCGCTGCGTGCCCTGGCTCCCTGCAAAGTGTGACTGTGGTGCTCTCTAAGACTCTTTCAGAGACAGAAAACTCCCTTCCCACCTCTGCGTGTCAGAGCGGAGCATCTAGATTCCCTGTGGATGCACCGGTGTCCCAAGCCTGGGTAAGGAGCATCAAGATAAAATATGACTTCACTTCCCTCCCCTCGGAGCATCTCTAGCAAACCTCCAGCTCTAACCTACAAGATTGGGCAGAAACAAAGAAAAAACGAACACAACGCGATGCACAGGATGTTTCCGCTCCACCCTCCCCCCACCAAACTGAAAGAAAAAAGGGAGAGAAAACGAGACAGAAGTAATCTGTTTCTTTCACTCTAATGAGTTATTGGCATACGCTTGAGTTGGATCCACAAAGACACTGTACTGGCTGTTTATATACCTTTGGATTAGGGAAAGTCCTCTGTCACCATGACAGTAGGGTGGAATAAAATGTATGCATTAACACAGAGAGCAATCAGGCAGTATTTAATCCAAAAGCTTTGAATTATGGCTGCAGAAAATAGGGCCTGACCAACATATGGGCTCATGAATCTTTCCTGACAGCCCTGCAGTTACAGAAGGAAGAAGTGGAGCCTCCTGGTTATAAATTGGTCATAAATGAATTTAGGTTGACAATTAGAAAGTTTCTAATAAGCAGAGGAGTTAAGTTCTGGTAACTTTCAGACAGGAGAGGGAGTTGGCTGGGATCCTCTGTCACACACCCATGGAGGAGTGTAGGAAAGTAAAGGGGGAATCTTGAAGGTTTAGAGCATTTGTCCATGCCCTTAAGGGATTGCTTCAAGTCATCTCCCAGTGATACAAACAAACAGCCCTGGAGCCAAGCTCCTCACTCTTTTTGAGTAGAGTAGTCAGAAAGAAAGGAGAGTTTGTCAGGGGCTACCTTCCTCCAAGCTGTAGGTCCCCTTCCAAGGACCATAATGTGTCAAATTTCCTGCCTGAGCAGTGGCCTAGGGCTGTTGGCAGTGCCTGTTACCCTGGGCACTCTCATGCTATGGCAGGGCATTGGAATTTTTTTCTGCCCATAATATCAAATATGCTATAGGATGCTAGAAAACACTTTGCACCATGCAGCATGTGGAGGTCGTTAAGTGTTCTGCTGGAATAATTGTCCTATGACACAATCGCCCATGTTGACATTTAATTGCAGCTCCAGTCATCCTTCAGGTAGCACATGGAATGAGGACTCATCGTAAGTCACCTCCTTTCCATGGATTCCTCTGTGAGATAACGTTTTCTCACCTTCACCTCCAATCTTACAGCTGTCAGGGATGTCAGCATGGTGTCATGGGGCTGAACAGTAGCTCCTGTCTCAAGCACGTGTCAGTCCTCATAGAAGACTGGTTTAAAACACTCAACAGAGCAGTTTTCTGTACAGTGGCGGTGAATTTCTGGAATGTATTACTACAAGATTGTGGAATGAGGTCATGTGGGCAGTTTCAAAAGACTAAAAACAATTCACAGACAGTAGATCTGAAAGAGATGCTAAGAGGAATGGGTAGAGGTGTATCTGCTAGCACCCCTAATCCTGCTACCATAGATGCTGGAACTGCAAGAGGGAAGACTAAACTTACATCCTATCCCTCCACAGTATCTCCCATCAGCAGTGTCAGAGACCCAGGCTGGGGTTAGATGGACCCCTGGTGAGACCCAGGCTGGGGTTAGATGGACCCCTGGTCTGACCCAGCAGAGCACTTGCTGCTGCTCCTAGCAGGGCTGCCAGCAAGGTCTAGCATGGTTCAGTGCCAATGAGAAAGGTTAGTGCAGCCACAGCCAAGCGCTCGTTACTACCTGTCAACTGATGCACGTACGCCTTTGCCTTCTGAAGAGCAACCCAAAACCGCTCGGTGAGCACAGGGGACCGGGGGTAGTGAAGGGAGCCAGAGGACCACACCACTGTGCCATGACAGGGACAGTGCCCCACTTCTTGCTAAGCTGTGGTTTAGAGAAGCACATCAACCCTTGCATCTCCTGATTTCTATCTCTTGCATCCCGACACCTGCCTCCCACTCAAGCAGAACTGTGGCACTGCCAGCAGAGGCCAGGCATAGCCATTGCGTGAAAGTCTTCCCTTCGAAGGTCACGTTGAGGTTGCTGGGAGTTGAGGAAGCCTGCTGACATCTGGGATGAGGACCTGCATGTTTTGCCAACAGTAGCAGCTTGCCAGCCTCCCCCTGGACCTTGAAAAATGCTTTAAGCAACCAAAGCAAAAATGATGCTGCTTTCTGCTAGTCAGACTTAATTTACTTCATTATGCCACAAACTCTCTGATTTTTTTCCATTATGCACAGAGACTTCCAGTATGAGTTAAGATTCACATGTGCAATGTGAATGAGACAAGCAGGAGAAATAAAAGATAAACAATCAGAAAAAAAAACCCTTTAAAGTTATTCATGGGCCCCAGGGAGGAAGAGAAGGAAGAAAAAAAAAACCCTGCAAGCCTATTTCTCGTCCTTTCTTTAGATCACCTTTACATAGCATCTGACTGCAATAAAATAGATAGCAACGGCCCCTTCTTTTGTTTGACGGCTTTTGTAAACATGAGGTTCAAACATCGGCTCTAAAAAGTCTTGGCTGCTGAGTTATTGTGAAAAATATTCAGATGTTGTGCTCTCCCACTGGGTGTCCTGAGGTAGAGCTCCAGCTGATCACAAAGATAATATTCATTCATGCTATTTAAATACGAACACTGTTAGTTTTTCAAAGCATCTATCATTTTCATCAAAGCAGAGCTTCCTGATGAGATCCTGCCATATAAACCTT
The DNA here is from genome assembly GCF_017976375.1 of Cuculus canorus. Classification (NCBI taxonomy): domain Eukaryota; kingdom Metazoa; phylum Chordata; class Aves; order Cuculiformes; family Cuculidae; genus Cuculus; species Cuculus canorus. The sequence continues at coordinate 118,879,650 of NC_071402.1, forward strand.
TATCAGCAGCGCAATGCCCTGAAACACTACCTGCACTCTGCGAGCAGTCTAAAGCAGACACAAGGGAAGAGCTCAGCTCTGCTGAGAGCCACGATGAGGAGGTCGGGGGCTCTCCTTTCCAGAGGCAAGAAGCGACGCTCCCAAACAGCTACAGAGCAAAATAACCTGAAAAATATCCTCATACCAGGAAGATCACTGAGGAAACGTTAAAAGTACTTCCTCTGTAATAACAACCAGGTCAATGCATCTTATTGAGGGAGGAAGCAGCTTTGTGCTGGTGGCAATGGCATAACTTCTAGGCTGGTGATTAACACAAATAGCTGACTTTTCTAATTTGGTTGCATAGTGGTCTGGAAGCTCTTGAGGAGGAGGGGAAGTTTCTACAAAGACTTACCTGGAAATCGCTCAGACTGGCTTATGATCACTGAAAGTGAAGGGAGAAAACATTGCCTACTCTCCTTTTATTTAAAGTAAGGATATGAGCTGCGTCAGCCACACAAAGTGAAGGCTGGGCCAAATTCCCACCTAAGGACACTATGAACTGGAGATCGCACAGCACCTAAGAATGAAGCCTGTTACGAGTTCAGGGAAAACAAGAGGCCGTGGGTATACCACTACTGCCACTGTCTGTGTCAAGGACAGACAGCACCTCAGTACAACTAGGGACACTTTAACAGGTAAAAGCAGATCCTTCTGCTTCGGAGAAGGAAACCCCAGCGTAAACTCAGATGTACCAGAGTGCAACAACAGCATATGCAACTTCAAGCTCAAAACAATACTATTTCCAAATTAAAAACAAACAAACAAACAAACCCCAGAAATTATACAAAGGAAGAACCAAAAGCTGAAATGAGCAGAGCCCCGACAACCCAGCCACCCCCGTAATTTTTTCCACTTACCACTTCTTTCTTGTAAGCTGCACTTACTCATATACTGATAATGCTGGGAACAGAAATTAACACCTTTTCATCTTCACCAAGGGCAGGCATGTGGAGTTTTTCAGATACACCTTATCAACGTGGGCAAGGGGAAAGGGGAGAAACATACAGGGCTGGAAACATTTAAGGGGCACTACGAGTGAAGGGAGAAAAATAAGGAAAGGGAATCCAGCTGTAAACCAGACCAGATCTGCCACAAGTCCATGGCCAATATCAGTGGCACAGAAGTAGTTCAGAACAGACAGTATTATCTACTGTTAGTGTAGAGGTAACCACAAGACCATATGATTTGAAAATGTCATGGTCCTTACCAAGCAAACCTGGACTGAAGGACAGTTTGAATACTAGTATTTTAAAAGCAGGAAGATCAGTAAATCTAGATATTCCTCTTTCAGGTCTTTTACATCTCTCAATTGAAACACATTCAGATGCCAAGCGTAGTAACCAACAAGTTTAGACAAGAACCAAGAGCATTTCTATACAGCTTTTTTAAAGAAGAAGAAGGAAGTGTGCAACACCAGCAAGTCACTCGGCCCACAAGTGTGGTTGGGTCACACTAACAGCAGATTTTACACCTTTTAACTACAGATTATGCTAAAGAAGCCTGTAATTGCTCATGTCTCCCAGAGTTTGCAGCAGAGAGATTAGGTCTAGGTTTCCCTCCTATTGGTCTCAGTTCAGGAAGCACAGCAGTATCCGCTCATCTCAGGAATACACTGGATAGGGTACATTCCCCTCCCTGCCCCTAGCAAGCCCCCTACACATTCTGCCCAAAATAAGGTGAGAAAATAAACACTGAAACTCCACTTTAAGCCTTCTCTAAACAGTAGAGTCTGTTTATTCACACTCAGCTCCAAAAGTAAAGTAAAGAAGTGTATTCTGGTTTAGTCCAAGCACAGTACATCTTAGTCAGCTATAAAAGCAAAATAAAGAGTCAGATAAGCCTCCCCATTGTTCCTAAATGTTTGTGCCACCCACTCTGTTCCTTGCAAAGAGGCAGCACAGTTGACAGGTTTAGGTAAACCTTAGGAACAATCTTCTAAAGAGCTAACGTTGCCATCATGTGGCAACCTTCAGAAATAAAACTGTACTGTAGTTTTCTGCATCCCTGTAGCTTTAAAAAAAGAATGGACAAATCAGCACATAAGGCACAACACTAATGGTCTGAAAGAACGGTGTGCTACTGACACGATATAGAGCTTAAAAAGGTTCCAAAGAAGTTTAATGACTCACTAAAAAGAGTACCGGATACTGCTCACATGGAACGTGCTGCCAGAAAGACACTGCACATTTACCAAAGACCGGCATATTCCGTTCTTTCTCTTCTCCCCTTTCCTCCAAATTGTAAAACAAAACAGTACTTTCACAGAAAGACAGACATGGTGCCACAAAACCATGTTTTCCTCTAAGGCACGTAACATTCCCTAGCCCTAACAGTGCCTTGATCTTTTACACCTCTCTCCCTGAGCACATCCCTTTCCACTGCACAGCGCACAGACAGACACAAGTGGTCCATGGGCTGGCAGCTCTCCCTCTAGCCGTGTCGTGTGCCCTCACAGGGATTCTGTTCAGCAAAACCACAGCCACAAGGCAGCTTGGCAGGTTATGGCACACTTAATATCGTGGAAATGTTTCCAATGTCTCAGTAGCTGCTGAGTGGTACTGATGGGAATGAGAACACTGGACAAATGGCTGCAGTCGTAGAATGGTTTGGGTTGGAACAGAATTCAAAGATCATCCAGTTCCAACTCCCCCACTGTGGGCAGGGACACCTCCCACTACATCAGGTTGCTCAAAGCCCCATCCAACCTGGCCTTGAAGACCTCCAGGGATAAGGCATCCACAACTTCCTCGGGCAACCTGTGCCCGTGCCTCGCCATTCTCACAGTAAAAAAATTTCTTCCTAATATCCAATCTAAATCTCCCCTCTTTGAGCTTAAAACTGTTACCCCTTGTCCTATCTCTGCATAGCTATTAAAAAGCCTCTTCCCAGGTTTCCCGAAGGCCTCCTTTAAGTACCGGAAGCTGCTCCAAGGTCTGCCTGGAGCCTCTTCTCCAGGCTGAACAATCCCAACTCTCAGCCTGTCCTCACAGGGGAGGTGCTCCAGCCCTCCAATCACCTTCTTGGCTCTCCTCTGGCCTCTAACAGATTATCTGTTAGTCATACCTTTAGTTAAAACCTTGGAATCAATTACTTTTAAAAATGACCAAATAATGTAGAAAAAGCATTTGGGAGCTCACCATGAAGACCCATTGATTTTCTCTATAGGCACCTGTACAAATTTTTCTGAAATATTACACAACTGAGTTTAGCAGTAGAGCATAAAAAAAAAACCCAAAGTCTAAGAAACAACTCACCTTAAGGGACCTCCAAGTCAATATAGCTTTCACATTGCTTGTGAGTTTCAAACTAGGTTGGCTTAAGTGCTTTAAAATTCAATTTAAAGTCAAGATCTCCAGCTGCCTGAACTTTGATTTTAATCCCAATTTGCATAATTTCTGCATTTTTTTCCTTAGTTGTTGTTTCCATTTGTATTAACCATGTGCTTGAACTCAATTTCAAAATACATATAAATAGGTCAAGAAAATATTGAGCTTTGAGCATTTGAGGACACAGATGCCTAATTCTGGCAATTGGCTTAAAAGCACACCTTTGTAAAGGCACATCCTTGGCAGCACTTAATATATATTTGAGAACATATTTGACAATATAAAGGTATTACCTTTTTTTTTAAAAAAAAATATATATTGTCCCTCCTCCACTTTGTTTGACTAAAAATAATTTGCTTTTCAGTTACTAGAGATTGCAGGCTTGCACAATTTCTTCATTGAATCTGAAGAAAATATATCCCCTGCCAACAAACTACACAGGAGAAAACATTAAAAAATGTATACTGACACTCAGAGATATGTAAACATTTTACAGCACAAAGACTAACGTGAGCACTTCGTGCTTTCAGATTGGTTATTTTTAGGTCATGTCCCATTTTACTTAATCATTTTGATTAAAAATCGGGAATTGCATGCTGTATAGTTTAAGGTTCAAGTCTTGACATAAGCTGTTAACTTAAACCTTATGAAACACAAGCATGTTTAAATAAAAGTCACCAATTTCTCCCTTGGTTATCTGTCACCTATTATTGTAACTGTGCTTACAGGACAACTGTGGTGCTGGACAGCTGAAGTACAGAAGCACTCCAGGGCACTACTTAAAGAATAGCAGAAATGTTTTAGAAAAAAGAAGTAATTCGAAGTGTTTGAAAAGCAGTTTGTCAGAATTTCAAACAGTGGCATACTTATACTCTAACCAGAACACACACTTCCTGTTTATGCCTTAATTTATGCAGAAAAAATCGTGTCATTGATAGCTCCTCATCTTTCACACCCAAGACTGTGCAAGTATGTTGATCATTCCAATGAACTATTTCAATAGCAGACTGCCTTGAGATGTCAGGATCTGACCTACTTCAAATAATCGGGTATGCAAACTTCCGCTGTCAGCTTCACAGAACACGACAAAAACATTTCTGCACGTTTCAGGGAAACACTAGAACCTAAAACTTGGACATTAATAAATAAGACAGACAACAACTCTTTGTCAGAAGCAAAAGTGAATGTGATTACAATTTAAATCAGATGTTTAACTATTTATCAATTCCAAATAATCAGAACATGGACACAAAGTCATATACAACCAGAAGTTCATTTTATTTCTGTGCCTTCTGTGCTTTTGGCGCCTTCTCTAACTTCTGAGCCTTCTCTGGCTTCCCTGACTTCTCCGGCTTCTGCGCCTTCTCTGGCTTCCCTGATTTCTCAGGCTTCTTGCCTTTTTTAGAAGCCATTCTCTGGAGCTTCTTCATTTCATGCTTGATGATCCTGTTTCTCTGTGAGAGAGGAAAATGTTTAGTATTCACCAGAATGAAGACAGCAACAGTTCATAAATATTACGCCTTAAATTCAACTCTAAGCTTTCAGATTCTGCCTTATTAATAATCAGTTATTGCTAACCAATTACATTTATGTTATACAGTAAAAAAGAATTACCATGCATTATGTTCAAAATGTCAAATTCCACCTATATATACCAGGTGGGCATCATCATTCTGGCTGGTAACCTCAGCACCCCTGTATTTCATGTGTAATTATTTTCATTATAGAATGAAATACAAACAAGAACCCATCAAAAATATCTCATTTCATCAACAAGGAACTCTTTCGTCAGCTGTAACTTGGGAGGACTGACACACAGTTCGTTTGATCAGCTACTGAAGAGAAAGTGGTAGCCAAAGAAAGATGAAAAATTCCAGACATTCAGATACTTGTGCCACTCCATGACCCAAACCAGCTATAAACATCTCTGTGCAACTCCAGAGTGAAAGCTATAAACATTAACTTTGTAAACAAGCAACAGTCAAACTCTTACCATTTTCTTTGCCTTCATAACCTTGTAGCGATCAAAGTCGGTCATTTTGGCTTTCTGTGTGAAAAGAATAAGTCATGAAGCTGTAACATAGACATTCAAGCAGTAAAACTCAAGTGTTTCAAAGCATTCCACACATAATTCTGATCATCTCCAAATTAGGTTTAGCTACACATCTGGAATGGGTCACTATTAAAGACCTTTGCTGGGAAGTGATGGTGCAGGAAAAAAGGTGGTGGTTACAGAAATGATTGAACAAAACCACCTTTCCTGTTAAAACACAAGCAGCTGAAGCTGATAGGAAGCAATGTGCATTGTCTATATTTAATCTTAGCCCACAATTTGAAATACGCAATTTATTAGATTGTACCTAATTTAATATGCAGAAACAGCACAATATGTATTACTCATCCAGTGAAAAACCATACCTTTTCTCGGGCTTCGATCTTCTTCGCCCATCTTGTCGCTGCCCATTTTTCATTTATATTTTCCTTCTCCCAGGCAAGTCGCACGCACTTCTGACGAGCACTGCGTTATAACAGTCACAAAATTATATTCAGCCTTTCTAAGAAAACATCTCTCTGATGCGACTCTGGTCCACTGCATTTCATGCAAGAGATGACCCGTATTATTATTGCTTATTATTATTACCTATTATTATTACTTAGACACTTAACTTTAAGACAATGCCAAGTGCATCCCTCTGGCCTAATTAACATTTCATTGTGCAAATGCTTTGCTAGGAGTGAAAAAAAGAGACTCCAAGAGGCACTCATCCACTATTCCTAGCACTGCTTCAGAATCAGAAAAGTAGCAAATTGTTTTCTAAATTACAGAAACTTATAGAATTACTAAGCTGAAGAAAATAGAATGAGTTCACTCTCCTGCAATTCCAGTGTAGTTCTGTAAAGGAATGTCATTAAAAGTCTGAAGGTGATCTAAACAGTCTTAAAAGCAAAACTGCATAGTAGTTACTGCAACTGCTCCCCACTACACCATCCACACCACAACTGTCTGCAAATCTAGGTTAGCGTGCCATCTCCTTTCCTCCTCAACAGCAGTTTATCAGCCAATATAAGGCAAACTTGAATGTATTCAACTACGACACGGTCTGCCAATTTTTACTGTGCGCACACATTAATCCCTTGACTTAACGTTATATGAACCTTCTAGATTTAGCATGGATTAGATCACGTAATTCCACATATCAAGTGATCGCATGTTTATTTTTTTTTTTTACACGGGTCAAAAAAATGCAAGTAACTCACCTGTGTGGGAACTTGAGAACAAAGTCAGTCAGCTGCATGCACTTGAAGGGCATAGCCTGCCTCCTGACACCACTGCAGGGGCCATCAACCAGTGCCTAGAAAAGGAAAGCAAAGGTGGGTGGTTTGTAGCAGTGTTCCCATCATACTCAATTTAGACAGCAGCTTCCTAATAATGTAAGAACAATATCTTGATAGCAATGGTCAAGAATTGAAATAAACGTTACGCAGCCAAAAGCAGAGATTGCTAAGCCTTGCGTACATCAACCCAAGCCTTACAGAAAGAATTTTAAAGGCCCATCTTTGTCTCTGGAAAAAAAACCCAAACAAATGAGCTGGAAAAAAAAACCACGCAGGACTAAGATAACACGCTTAATTTTTTTTTTTTTTTGCTTTTTCAGGAACATTAAGCAAAAAGAACCCCTTAGCCCAAACATCTGCTTTAAACATACATTAATGTCATTCCATTCCTAAGCTTTAGACTCCAACCAGCATCTAATTGTCCAATTTTTATCCTAGAAAAGATGGCAGAGAGAGAAATATACCCCTTGCTGCTGAAAAAGCTTGATACTGAAAGTTTCAAGTACAACCACAGCAGTAAAACCCCATCTGTCAGCAGCTTGAAAAATTTATTTATGAAATATTCCTTTTAAAATCCATTATGCTCTTGGTGCACACGCTTCTGTTACAACAGAAAGGAGAAAACAAAGGTGAAGGACTCTTAGCTTACCCTGTTTTGGTCAATAACATCCACAATGGCCACTAGCTTGCCAGCATGTGGCCCAAAGGAGATGAAGGCAACTCTGCCGATCTCGACAAAGCGTTTGAACACCTGGAAGCAGTAAGAATTGACAGGAATTAGGCAGGGCTACAACTAAGACCGCTGCTAGATACAAGGCTCCCGCAAGCTCTAGAGCGGGTTCCCAGGCTTTCAAGCAGCACAGAACCCCATTCATGTGAGCAAAGGGCTCATGGTGAGGCCTGCAGCTTTTTGTTAGCCCTGGCCCCACGTGGAGACTACAGGTGGGCAGAACCACTGGGAAGAAACCCAGAGCCTCACAGGCCACAGAGCACCAGGAGGGACCACACTGGTCATGCCTGGCCCTGTCTCATCTCCAAAGGTGACCGAGACAGGCTTTCCTGATGGAGCTCAGACAACTTCTGCACCTGGCACTTCTACACTCCATATCTGCACAGTGCAAAAGGGTCACGCTTCCAGCTGAAACCAAGGTAAGATGTACAGAGGAATAAATTAAAAAAAAAAAAAAAGGAACAGAAGAAAAATATGAAGGCACCCAAGAACACCAAAGGTTTGAAAAACCTCAGATATTTTCTTTTCCTTGGGCTGAGACTGTGCACTGGGGGCTGGTTTCACGTGGCTCCTAGCTCACAGACACCCTTTTCCTCCATCCCTACTGGCAACCTGAGCAGCTCTCACTGGGAAAACGATGAGCGGAAAAGAACTGGCGAAAGGAAAAGCGATTTGTAGGTTACACAGAGCTTGCCTGACAGTGAAGCCAGACCGCGCGGACTCGTTTCATCGAGTCTGTGTGTGATTACTCGCAGACCCTGCGGAGGCCGCCAGGCCTACCCGCCCCACAGCCCTGCAGACACCCCGGGGCTCAGCGCACCCCTCGCGGGACGAAGGCCTTTCAAAGGAGCCAGGAGGAGGCCCTGGGACGCTGCCCGCCCCCCGTCCCGCCTCCTGGCTTTCCCCGCCGCCGCCAGGGCCGGTCCGGGCGCGGGAAGGCACGGGGGGGAAGCGGGAGACGGCGGAGAGCCAGGCCGCGGTGCGCCCGCCTGCACCTACCATGATGGCCGCCCGCGAGCAGAAAGGGAGGGGCGAGCCCGGCGCCGACCGGAAGCCTCCTCCGCGTGGCCACTGCGCGTGCGGGGGGGCGGGGCCTCCGCACGGCTCCACCCGCCCCTCGTGACGGGCGGTGTCACAGGGAGGCGGGGCCCGTGCCTACTGCGGGGGCGGGCGAGGGGAGGTGCGTTTGGGGGGGCGGTGCGAGGGGGGCGCGTGCGCGTGGGCGCTGCGGTTGGGGAGGGGAAGGGGAGCGGAGGGGGCCGGCGCGCGTGCTAGCTGCGAGGAGGCAGGGGGGGCGCAGTGGCGGAGCGCGTGCCCTTTGGGGGCGGTGCGGAGGCGCGAGGGGAGGGGCGCGCGTGGGGAGGGGCGGGTGGCTCGCGTATCCCGCTGCGGGCGGAGTGAGGAGGGGCGGTGCGCGTACACGCCGAAGGGCCGGGGCCGGGGCGCGGGGCTCTCGTGTCTCGCTGCAGTTCCCGTTAACAGGCGCGTGCCCGGTAGGGGGGGGGAGAGAGGGAGGAGGGAGCGGGGAGACGCGCCTACTGTGGGGCGCGGGCAAGAGGCGGCGCGCGTGCCCGCTGCGGGAGGGGGCGCTGCGGTGCCCGAGCCGAGGAGGGTGTTGGCAGCGCCCGCCGAGGGCCCGTTCCTCGGCGCCTTCTTGCGAGAAACACTCGTTCGCTGGTAGAATATGGAAAAGGACGAAGTCTTGGAAGCAAAGGCAGTAATGTGCTCGCTTCACCATCCAGCGCTGACGCGGGTGCCCGTCTGAAACAGACATCCCGTCTCACAAAAGCAGGGGGTGTTCAGACTGGTTTTAGACAAAGAACCGTGTAAATCGTTGAAGAACGTTCGTTCTGTTTTTGGATTATCCAGCCGTGCCTGGAGACTCCCTCCAGGTTCTCTCCTGACCTGAAACAGCTGCATCTTACAAGGCAACTAAGCATATCAATAAATTCTTGCAGCCCTAGGATAGGTTATCGCTTGACCTAAACCAGCTACATCTTACAAGACAGATGTATGTGATGAGATCATTATATGATGATGAATTATATGGTGATTAATTATGTGATGAAATTAATTAAACATACAAACAAGCTGCAGCAAAACTTATCCATTAATTCTCACATCCTACTCCTGAGAGGGCAGAGCGCTGTCGTGATAGGATTGGTGAAAGTCACCCCAAGGCAGTGCGGGGTTTTTCCTCCCATGGGGCAAAGCCAGGCCGTGGTTGTGAGGAGCCACTTGGCAAGGCAGTGCTCGGGATACACCAGGGCAAACATGGAATGGGGACAGGAAGGAGGCGAGGATGTGTGTTCAGGACAGACCTTTAGAGAGGGGGAGCTGGGACGGTGCACCCTGGGATGCTGCACTGTGCGGCTGCTGTGGCTTCTGCAGGGTGAAGGCTCGTTGGTGACCTGTCGAGCAAGGCTCTAGGCACTGGTTTTCCAAGAGGACATGCTCACTTGGTGTCCATGTGCTGTGTCCCCGGAATCCTCGCAATATTTCAAACATTGTCATCGTTATTATGTCTTACAGTAGCTGATGGGCAGTAACCCTGGACGTTACTGGACCTTAGGGCGCCACGAACCAGCAAGCTTCATCGGTTGATGTTTCCTGCATCCTGACTGCTGCACCAGCCAGCCGATCCCTGGTCTCCATCCCTCTTGGGCCTTCCTGTTCCTGAAGACACAACAATGCTGAAACGGGTCAATTAACAGCCCTGCTGTGGCCTGATTGACAGGCCTGAGACAATATAGGTGACCCTTGGGTGATTTGTATTTAAAACCAATTAGACTATATCATGCTTAGATTGTGAATGAATGAATTATTCAGGATACAAATCCTCCGTGGGTCAGAGGACTGAATGAAGTGACAGAGCCTGATCGACAGGCTTAGAGCAATGCAGAAGACCTATGGATGATTCGTGTTGCATTGCTATGTGCACTGTTCAATCTGTAACTTCTCACATTGCTGTCATCAGTGGAATTGCGCTGTGCTATTCTTGGGGCAGAGTGTGAGAAAGAGGTGGTAAGCAGCTGGGCCCAGAGACTCCACCTTTTTGGGGTGATGTAATCTGTTTATTCAATGATATAAAAGCTGGACCTCTCACAGTGAGTGTTGGAGAACTAGACTATGAGTGGATGCACTGCATAGGCCCTCCCAGTTTTCCAGGGACAGGCTCTCCAAATCTATGCTGCAAATAAAAAAGGGGGCTCCCCAGCGACTGTGATCTGGATGATGATAGTGGGACAGTTGGTGATATGTCTTTCTTATTACTGTACTTATTCTCTTGTAGTAATGATTTGACGCACTGCCTTTAAAGCTGTTACTGTTAACTTATTCCAACAAGAAGGGTAACAAATGATTAGTAGTGATCAACAATATGTTGAGTAAAACTTGATTTCACAGAGTATTTGAGAGTTTGGGCTTTTATACTGATTGCTTCTTGTGCTTAACACCTTGTGGTAAAACAGACCTGCCAGTGTTCAAGTGCAAAGAAGAGCTGCACATCTCTTACTCTGAACTAAAAGCTAGAAATGATTAAGCTTAGTGAGGAAGGCATTTTGAAAGCTGAAATTGGCTGAAAGCTCAGCCTCTTGCTCTAAGCCATTCGCTAGGTTTTGAACGCAGAGGGAAAGGTCTTGAAGCAAATGAAAAGTGCTACTCTGATGAACACATGGATCATCAGAAAGCGAAACAGTCTCATTGCCAATATGGAGAAGGTTTTAGTGGCCTGGATAGAAGATCAAGCCAGCCACAACGTTCCCTTAAGCAAAAGCCTAATCCAGAGATAGGCCCTAACTCTCTTCAACTCTATGAAGGCTGAGTGAAGTGAGGAACCTGCAGATGAAAGGTTTGGAGCTAGCAGAGGTTTGTTCATGAGGTTTAAGGAAAGAAGCATTTCCATAACACAAAAGTGCATGGTGAAGCAGCAACTTATCCAGAAGATGTAGCAAAGATAATTGATGAAGGTGGCTACGCTAAACAGCAGGTTTTCAATGTAGACAAAGCAGCCTTATGTCAGAAAAAGCAGCCCTCTACAACTTTCATAGCTAGAGAGACTGAATTGCTGCAATCTCATGATAAAAGTACAGCAAATGAGGAGTTGCTTCTTATGGATGAGTAAAGAAAGTGATTTCTTGGGATGGAATCTACTGGTGAAATGCTGTGAACATTGTTGAAATGGCAACAGGGGATTTAGAATATTATATAAAATTAGTTAAAGCAGTGGCAGGGTTTGAGAAGATTGACTCCAATTTTGAAAGAAGTTCTGCTGTGGATAAAATGCTATCAAACAGCATCGCATGCTACAGGGAAGTCTTTCGTGAAAGGAAGAGGCAGTTGATACCATGACCTTCATTGTCTTATTTTAAGAAATCACCACACCCACTCCAACCTTAAGCAACCATCACCCTGATCTGTTGGCAGCTGTCATCATCGAGGGAAGGTCCTCCACCAGCAAAAAGATCACAACTCACTGAAGGCTTAGATAATGGTTAGTGGGTTTTAGCAAGAAAGTATTTTTAAATTAAGGTATGTACACTGGTTTTTCAGACATAATGCTGTTGTGTGTTTAATAGCCTACAGTGCGTAAACATCATTTTTATATGCACTAGGGAACCAAAAAATTACGGCACTTGCTATATTGCAGTGATCTCAACCGAACCTGCGATGTCTCTAAGGTTTGCCTGTGTTCTAACTCAGCTTAGTAGGTGATGCCACCTGATGGTGTAAAGTCCATGATTTGAAAACAAAAGGAACATTTAATTGACTCGGCATTATATGCACTGCAGTACAGAGGGACAGGTGAGCAATCCATATGCAGAAGTCAAGCACCTGGCCTGTGCCGTTAGCAGTGAGTCGCTTCCTGCTGCGTGTGGCAGAAGGCATCACAGTAGCGCTGGTGTCACAAGTGCACATGCACGCTGCCACAAGAATGTGCTCATCTCATCTCCAGGCTCCAGAGAGAAATGCAAGATAGCTCTTATTTTCTTGCTTGGTACTAATTGCCACATGAATGACAGTTCTTAGAGAGTGAAGGCACAGCACGAGCTCTGCAGTACACACAGAAGGCACTTTTGCAAGCTGGAGCAGAGCTGAAGAGCGAATGCGCTAGGTGGAGAGATGTTCCATGGGACAACAAGCCAAAGAGTATCCTCAGAGTGCTGCAGGAGCCCAGCCCAGCATTTATTCAGACCTCCCTGCAGCCCTCACTGTGCTGCTGCCAAGGGAAGGCAGGTAGGTGGTCAGGGGCCCTGTGGACCACCAGGGCACGGCAGAAAAGTGCTATGGGTAAAAGTCGGGTCACTGGGCCATAGGTGCATCCGGATACTGACAGGTCGCATTCTATATGATTTTCACATGCATAAATGTCAGCTAAAACATTTGCTGTGAGAAGAGAAGCTTTGAGAGTTGCAAAGTGTAAGCAAAACGTACTGCAGAGCACTGCTAGAAAATGGGTCTGACCTTCATTCTCCTGGCTTTTCTGTCAGCAGTGGAACGGAACATCCCCATTTAGCTCTCTAAAGCATAGCATTCATTGTTTGCACAGTTTTGCTTTTATAATAAAAGAGCAAGTAAAAAATGCACTTTAGCAATTCTAAATGGTGCTGATATTTTATGCAAGTGCCCAGGTAATGGATCATTAAAATGTTAACGAGCACTTAACTCCATCAGGTGTTTCTGAAAGTCCCATCTAGAATACCATTATAATAGCGTTATTTTGCTGTGCTTTACAACAATAATGTATTAGTACATGTATTAAACAATATGCTCTAGAACAAGTCAGTAGAAGGTGATGGCTTTTGGATTCTTCCATTTTGCAGTGATTTGAAAAAATAGTGGTTTTCATTTTCTTCTTTTGATCTAACATTACTCTCCAGTACCACTTTAAAGGAAAGGAGATTACCTAAAATCTTGATCTTTTTAATGACCTGCTTGTGTTTTATGGCAGAGATGCCCGAATGTCACTAGTGACTGCATTGATGACTCTTAAGTATGTGAGGGTCACATGTTCTACGTAACTGTAACTTGCATGCACGCATCTCTGCATATGTTAAGATAATAAATGACTGGAAGAGGCATCATAAAATACACCAAACTTGGGCTGTGTTTTATCATCACTGAAAACAATTCAGTATTTAAAGCTTAAAAACATTTTCTCCCATGAATACACTGTTAAAAACAAGCACTAGGCCTGCGTAAATGTTGCTGAGCAAGTAACTAGATACTGCCTTCTTTGTACAGAGAAAACACTCCCTAAGTATATAGGTGAGGCTTTTTGTGATACAGAGTCTGCATCGCCATCCAAGGGAAGATAACATTGTCCCTGAAGAAGTAACTGAATTTAATATTTGAATAACAACTCCCCACACTGGGGGGTGATTGACTATCATAATCAGCATTGATTAATTTTTGTCCTCTTCAGTAATCTTATCAATGCTGAATTATGCCATGCAGTACAAGTTACCGTTTCTTTCTGCCAAGTTTGTATGTTGCTTTATGAGAAGTTTGTCACTTTCCCCCTTCAGAAACATCCATATACATTTCATTTCTTATCTCTTTCTTCTGGTGGATTCTGGAAGTCTTGCTGCTTCTCCACAGATGAGGCTTTTATATTACATAATCCTGTCCTTATTCCCAATGCCTGATACTTCTCTTTCCGACCAATCTGTCTCTCAATCGACTGTCTGATGACTGGGAATTGCTGCTTTGCTCAGGCACTACTCAGATCTACAGTATGGTGGTGAACCTAAAAGAAGCCCTAGAAAGTATCAGGATCCTCAAGTGAAATGTTAACAGTGTTTAAAATTAAAAGTTGTTTATATGTGTGTTGTGTTTATAAAAAAAAATCAGGAGAGTGGCTTGCTTTTAACCACCAGGTTTCCTTGCTGAGAATATGGATTCTGGAGATAATGAGCACCATTCACTCCAGAATCTCACAGAATCAGTTTCGTAACATGCAAATTTCCAGCCCCTAGGAAAGTATTTAAAAGATTTCCTATCCCTCTCATAAGAATAATCTGTTTACCAGGATGAAAATACTGGTATTGGGGGAAAGAAAACAACACTTAGCTTAGCTTTTCCCAACATAATTTTATTAATCTTCATAAGCAGGCAGTAAAGAGTACAAAAAGATAAATAACCTATACTTTGTACACATTGTCAAATGCTGTTCACCTCACTGTCTCTCCCAGAGATCCATTTGGTTCTGAATGACAGGACAATGTTACACACATTGATCTGTTTCCAACCAGCAGCTGGAGAGGATTTACCAGTGGTTACTGGAGCCACTGCCACCCTCACTGCCTCCCCCTGAGAAGCAACGACTGCAGCCAAAGATAGCCATGCTGGCTGCATATCCCAGCCATGTTTTTTTACTGCAGCCACGATGCTGGCTTGGAAGAAGCTGTAAGCGATGGTGGTGCAGCTGTCTGGCTGGAAGTTCAATAGCATCAGCTTTCCCAGCTGAAGCTGACAGGAGACAGAAGACTGAGCAGGTGGGAATCTTGGTGGTACAAGAGGGAGCTACTATACATATATACATTCACTATATACATAGGGAGAAGAGGGAACTGCTGCAAAAGGAAGACACAACGGAAGGCATTCTTTGATCAGATGACTGATCTGACTCTATTCTGGAAACACTATTCTGGAAGTCCAAATGATTTTTGAACAAATTTACTTATTCTTTAGCTGCCTATTCCAATTCTATGCCAGCTGTTCCTTTCAGTTCCCATCATTAGCCAGTGCTTGTTCCAGTTTCAGATATCTGGTTATTTGAGGGTTTTAGGCATCAGCACTGAAACAAGAACAGCTGCCATGTTCCCACCTCCTATGATTCCTACTGACTTGCTGTTTAGTTTTATCTTAAACAACTGCCACCACGATCAAATCCATCACCAGTTGAACTCACCAGTTAGCACAGAATTAATGAACAAAAAATTATTATGTACCTGGCAGAAAAAACTATTAATCCCTTATCAAGCAAAGTGACATTTCTGCCCATGTTTTTTCTGCTGCACACTGGACAAATGGTTTTACAGAAATAATTGCCAAAATATTTCAAACACACTCCAGTTCACCATATCACAGATTCCCTTGTGTCTCATCTCGTCTTGTCTCTATTTATGCTTCTGGTCCTGAAGACTTTTTGCCTGTCTTTATTTCACCCTCCACTTTTCAAAAATGAAGTTCTGCTTAATGGCACTATAAAATTCTTGTTTCGTCTTCAGTGAAGTTCATTCATTCTGGAATAAATACGTGTTCAACATGACTGATGTTCTTCTGATTCTGTGATCCAATACACAGGTAAACAAGGAAGAGAAGACACAGCAATGCCGTAGCAGTGAGGAAAACGAGGAGCCCAGCAAACAATGAAGGTTTCAGAGGTAATTGGATCAGCTTGCCTTCTGCTGGAATCATATTAGTGAGGCTTAACATGTAACCGAGTGACCATGCTATACTGCTGTTACCAACCTGAAATAAAGACAGAAGAGTTCTATTCCCATGGATTTTTCAGTCAAAGAAAGGAGGCTTCAAAAGCTGAACTGCTGAGGCTTGCAACTGCCCTTTAAGTTAGCAAGGGGAAAACTTCAGTGGAGTATACATAGAAGATACAGAACCATTTTAAATTACCTTTTTTTGTTGTTGTTCAGAAGATGCTAAAAAATTGGTCCCTGAGCTAAAGAAGTCAGACACAGGTATTGGATGGGTAGAAGGATGTGTGGTATATAAGTAGACAGCCAGTTATGGGAATTTTTTATGCAAGAAATACACTTTAAAAAAAAAAATCAGCACTACTGTGCTAATTCCTAGAATTAGCCCCTCATCTTAGCCTTGAAAAGGTTATCGGGCACTGCCCAGGGAGGTGGTTGAATCACCATCCTTGGAGGTATTAAAAAGACAGGCAAATGAATTGCTTAGGGATATGATTGAGTAGTGGACAGATACAGTTGGACTTGATGATCTCAAAGGTCTTTTCCAACCAAGCGATTCTGTGATTCTATGATAAGCAAAACCACCACTCTTGGAGAAACTGTGCTGTTATCTCTGGGGTAGCTTGGGTGATGGATTAACACTAGATCTTATAATTTTAGTAGCGACAGATCTAATTAAGAGAAGGTAGTTTCTCCTTTTGGAGTTTCATGATTATCCTAGCACAAAATGGAGGTAACAAAGGTGTTAACTTCAAACAAGATTTGGGGGTTTTATTTTGCTCAGTATTTTTGTAGTCTTGGCTAAATACAGAAAAACATTGCCGTATTTAGCTGCTTCTGTGTGCGGGGGGCAATACAAGATATATTTAAATATCAACATACGTCGACCCCCCACCAGCTCCAGATTAAGATCCCAAAGTAAACTCTGTGCTGATTTCCTGGTAGAAGGGCTAAACACTGGACACTCCTCCAAAACTGCTAAGGATTATCAATCAGAGAACAAAATAAGGCAAGAAAATCCTACTTGATTCTCTAGCCCACCAGTAATAGATATGACCGCTTAAAAGACATTGCTTACAATTTCTCATTCACAGCTTGTGAGAACACCCTGCATTTAAGAATATGAAGATCTACAACCTATTCTATTTTGTTGGTTTTGCATGCAAGAGGCAAAGCATTTCCAAACTGTATGGAAATTAAGAGACAGTATAGGACAAGGTTTTAGAATAAGGGTCTGTACAGCAACAGAGAGGAAAGGATGGAGTCCCAGAGCACTGTAGGGACCACATTTCTTGATGTAACAGCCAAGCTTAGTCAGTGGCCATGCCTTCTGTTTTGGAAGAAAAAATTTCTTAGCTGTAGCTTTGGAGTATATACATACAAGCTTGTTTCAAGTACTCTGTTTTTCAGGAGAAAAGATGAGGTCAGGGAAAAGAGAAATGCAGCTGTTCATTACACAAATGTTGTGAGCCTTCTCTCTCTGCCAACTGAAAGCAAATATCTCATCAATATACATTCTTATTCCAGAGAACCAGATTATGGCACAGATGGATGTGCCAACTGAGAATGAAAACTGCCCTAGTTTCTTCATCACATCTCACTGACTAGCTTTGCTGGTTCTCCCAAGGCTCTGCGAGCAGACAGAAATGCAGAAGTTCTCCTGTCCAGCTCAGCAGGGTTAGCTCAAACTGGTCTTGACTGGAGAGGTGTTTCGGTCAGATTGCTGCCCAGAGCAATCCACTACTTCAGCAAGAGGAGGCAGGGTTTAAAACACAATTATTTGATTCTTTCTTGAAGGTATTTAAAAGAACCTACGCAGCATTTCCAGGCAATGCTGGAGCCCCTGGAACTAGGGCTGAAATTGCTACTGACACTTGAAAAGTGGCTTTGTCGTATGTTAAACTTTTGCCAATCATTTACAAAGGCTGGTTATGACCATGATATTTTTGTATGCTACTGCACTTTATGTCTCCTTCTAAACTTCTCTGGATTAAATAACAGTAAGAGGGAATTATTATTACTCACCTCCTTTTGAAAATGTATCTGTGGCCAAGTTTCTGCATCAAAGTCGTAACCATGTACAAGCAAGTAATAAATGAAATTGGCTGAAAAACAGTAGGATCTGGCATATATTTCTTCAACTTTAGGCAGCATAAATTGGAGCTGAAAGCAAAAGGTTTTTGAAAAACATGTAAATTATGAAAAACAAATGCTTTAATTTTTTTACAGCTAAAGAATACTTTGGATTCTAATTAGAACTTAGTAGCATTTTACAGAAGCACCAAATAAAGTTGTGGGCAACAAGATATGGAGATTTAGAAAAAGAAAGACCCTGACAATGACATAGCTTATGTGGTAAAAAAAATGAAAACAAACACAAAACCGCACATAAATGACTCAGGATATTATGGTTCCTAAATTTTTCATGTCATCTTTACAGTATGGCTGAAACTGTGAAATGAAATTTCAAAATCTATCCAAGTTTTAAACATGCCAGATATACTTCATGGTTTGAAGCACAGTGAGAAAACAAATGTTGAATTTGGTACAGACCAGCTGAAAAGTTGTGAATACTTGTCCAGTCCATATTCTTTTTATATCTCCCTTTTATGTCTCCCAGGAAGGAAGGAAGGAAGGAATCAACCAACCAACCAACCCAAAAAGGACAAACAACCCACTTACCTGTGTCCAGTTCTGTGAACAGAAAAGCCACATACTCGAATTGAAGTCAGCTAGGGAAAAGTGCCCAGATAAATTCAAAGCATTAATTGTATAGTAGAATCCTGAGAAAGCCTGTAGAAAAGGGGTAGATGACAGGCCTGTTACTTTCAGAACTACAGAAATCAAAAGCAAGTGAGTTCAAAGAGAAATGCTGTGTTTGCAGACCTACCACAAAATTCCCTTTAACTTTTGGCTGGTGTATTCCACTAAATGGACAGTCTTCTCTGTCTCTGCAAGCAGTGAAGTTAAACAATAAAGAAACCATCTCCTGGCACAGATCTGGGTCTCCTGTTCCATGGAAGTTCACAAGCTGGTTTGGGTAGTAATTTGCCAGTCTCAGAGACTGAGTACAAAGGCTCCCAGAGAAGTACTTCATCGTTAATGCAGTATTATAATCTCGAGGGTAACACGGATTATCTACATTGGAACTGGTGCTTGATTTCTGGAAAAACAAACAAACAAACAAACAAATTAAAACGCTCAAACAATAAAAGCTACTTATAAGCAAGACCTAATTTGACATTAAATATAAGTATCATTTTAAACTACATACAAATGTATTTTTGTTCTCTGTCACAGTTTATCAGTACAATATTGCTCATCACTGTAATTCATAGAAACTCCTTTCTCAAAAAATCATCGGCAAGATCAGCAAAACAGTTAGAGGAGCAGTTGGCCCTTTTTGTCAAATAGTACAAAACTCTCACCAATTTTTAACAAATGTGAAGATCTTTGTATGAAACTGAAGTGTTTAGTTGCTTAGCTGTTTGTCTACAACCAAGCCCAAAAGAGCTCTTATTGGGGTCTCCAAACTCCAGTAAAGGGAAGCAAGTGCAAGCCTAAGAACCCACTCAGACAATTACTGAACACCTGCAAGGGCAACATAGCAAACAAACCTGGAACAACAACGCTAAAAGCCTTTTCTCAGCTTCATCTCTCCCATAGCACTGGAAGCTGTGAGTGTAGACATTGTAGTTGTAACCATATAACCTCACTTGCAAGGTGCTATTGAAGTTCTCCTGGGAGTCCTCTGGGATAAATGAAATTTGAGTGGAAGCTCCTCCAAGATCCAGTGCACCCATGGTCTCTTTTCTATAAGGATGAACCCATGTCCTCCAAAGGTTTCTCTACATGTAAAAAATAAAACCAAGGATAATTAGAAATATCATCTGCCTGTTCTCCTTCACACTTTTCTAATATTTACTTAACTTTTTGAGATTTCCCCCCCTCTTTGTCCTGCACCCTTTAAGAGAAAAAATCTTAGCATCAAGGAAAACATACAGATGTTATTTATGTAAGAGGGATGTACTTTGAGAATGAAATGATCTTCAAAGATGGAAAAAGGAATGCAGTGTAGCTTTCAACTCAGAGGGCAGCACAACGATCAAAGCACAGAACTAGCCAGATCAATATCTGTACTAGAATGCAGGGAACTGAAGTCCAGATACCCATGAGCTCTTAAACAAATGTGGATGGAAATAGTATGAGGATTTGCTTGTCTCAAGGCAAGAAGAATTATTAAAGGAATAGAACATTAAGAGGACAAACAGAAAAAGAGATTGAAAATAGAGTGAAAAACACAGAAAAAAAGCCCAGATGAAAGCTCCACCAAAGTCAAAACAACAAGGACCCCTCATCCGCACATCTCCTTCAGTGAAACTGCAGAGGGAATAAATCTTAGACACTCAGCTGGCATTTTTCCCTATAACCTAAAACGTCCCCCATATTCTGTATTTGATCTACGCAGTCACGGTGCAGAATATGGATTTTCGATGATTATCTCTCTCAATATTTACTGTAGTATTATTTACTGAGCATGATGATATGAATGCATACACAAGAAGGGAAGAGAAACTTTGCGGGCTCACAAATACACACAAATGAAAATTCTACAGTGAAAGAGTCCCATTAACAGCCTCTAGCAGAATGTGACTCTTAGGCCATTGCCACAAGAAAGGTGAGTATTTCTCTGTCCTGCTAGCGATACTCCACACACAGACCTTCACTCAACTCTCTATACTAAACATCGTTCACAGCATCTTGCAGTGCCCTCAGTAGTCCTTATGAATCTGCCATACAGCATTTGATATTTGGATTATTAAAAATCATGTGGTAGAAGACTGACACACCCTGAAGCTCGTGATGTCATTTTTGTTGCATGAAATGCACACAATGAGGACAAACTCTTTCAGAACATACTGTTTTTCTTAACTTTGCAAAAGTCAACAACCTATTCGCCATTAACGATCACTTAGATCACCAGCAGCTAATTCCTGCTTATTAATTGCCATGATCTTACAGGAACCGTTCACCCAAGATAGGTAACAACACTCTGGAGTTTGGTTGAAATTTCTTTCAGCCTAGGGAGAAGTGCAGTTAATGCTCAGGGCAGCACACAGCTGCCATAAATGTAGATAAATGGTTGCCGACCATCTCAGTAGAGCTTTTACTGGGAATGAATTTATACTGAATATCTGTACGTAAAAAGGGACCTTCCAAAACATTTGACTCCCTCTCTGCTATAAGGCTCCTGCTTGATCCTCTTCCGAGTTTAAGGACAGTATAAATATCTTTCTGTTAGTATCACTTTGTCTGCACAGTATCACAGCCCACTGCTCACAGCCGGCAGATTTTCAGCAGTATTGGAATGAAGTGTATGAGGGATTTCTGGCTTAGCTGAGGCACATTTGGCCATATCGACTTAACCATCTTCACTGCTTCCAAACAGTCTTGTCTGCTTAAGACAAGTAAGCAAACACTGCCAAACAATTTGGAGACCCCTAAGCTGTGCGGATCCTTCACCAGCAGAGCTGCAGGGACAGCAACCACCTAAGAAAGTCACAGAAAAGCAGAAGAAAACATCTTTAGTTGGCACCACTGTCAAGACAATCAACACCTGTCACACTTAACATACCAATGCATTTAAGAGCAATGCAGCTTCTGTTTCTAGGTAAGGTATCTGATGTCATTTAGGGAAAAGCCCCGTCTGTGAATCAACAATTTCATCTTTATTACCATAGCACATTCCTGCAACATCATATTCTTCATGCTTGCTTTGTTCTATTACTGCCACAAAGACCCTGTTATATATTTCAGTGAACAACTAAAGCTATAGCTATGATGTTTGAATAGGCACATCATCTCGAACTTCTCATTTATATGAAAGAAAGAGCGAAAAGAAAAGCATGCAGATTTTTTCCACACACCTCTAAGAAATTACCCATTAAATAGTTGGCTGTTATCCATCCATACACCCCTTCCTCTGGCCCAGTTATGATTTGCGCACCCCTAAATTCAAAAGGTTGTGCTCTGAAGTAGTTTTGAATACTTGCAAGGACTTCATTGGCTGCCGTTTCATTTTGCAACCTAAGCAATTCACAAAACATGAGACACTGAGCATTTGGAAAGGCAATTTTGTGTCTATTGTTTGCTGACTATCAATTCAAGAAAACTTTTACAATCACCTAATAAAAAGTAGACAATGTTTCCCTAAAAGGGAATCTTATGTTAGGGAACAGCCAAGCATCCAGCACAATTTCAGCAGGCAACTCCCCCATTATGTACAAACTTCACTCTTTATCATACAAGATCACGGGTGTTCTATTTCTCATATTTACTTTACTTTTTACTGAACTAAGTGCTTATATGACAGCTGCTGGTTAAAAAAAGTCCTAGAGCCTTTCTTCCCATTCTGTTTAGCCACAGAACAAACATAAAAAGTCAGTTTGTGCCAAGGCTAAAGCCATGGACAGACCCCAAAAGTCACATTACCCTACTTTCACACTCAGAACACTCTGCAGTGCCTAGCTTTAATCTGCCTTTGCTGCCCACAGATATGCACAAACATTATCTGTTTACATAACACTGAATTTTAAGACAGATATGGAAGAGAAAACTGCTTTCTTCAGAATAAAGCAAGCATTTCTTTTCAATAAGGCACAACAGAGGATTTCTATAAGCCCTACTCTCCCTATCAATACAGTTAATTAAATTGGCTGGGTTCCATTTCCTTTTGAGACAGCCAATTTCCAATGGATGAAAACGCATCCAATACATTTTTCACATTCTGTCTTCACAGACTGCTATGCTAGTGCGCATACAGAGTTCAAGTTTCTGCCATACCTCAGTAGTCTCATGCCAGCTGTAGCCCCCAGATAAACTGAAGTGTTTTTATGCAGAGGGACTGGTATTCTCTCCTTGACTTTATTCAGACAGTCATCAAAGGGTTTGGCAAGAGCTCCAGGGTTGCTCTCATAGCTGGATATACCAGGGCCTAAAAGAAAACAAGTAGATTGATTTCATTGTGCTTTGCCAACTACAAATTAGCCCAATTAGCAAATAGGTGTTAAAAGAAAGAAATTTCCCCCTTCGTTCCAGTAATTCAAGATAGAATAGTTGAAAACTATGAACGCTTAAGGAATAAACAATGTAGTGATTGCCTCAGCTATTTGAGACAGAGAATATACTTGCAAACTGCTCGCCTGCATTTCTATGTGTACACATATACATGATAGTACCACACCTGGAGGAAGGTATATGGTATAACTGTAAAACAGCACAATGGCAGCAGTGCTATATTCATGAGGAAAATAGGTTTGCTCATGGCAGATGCTGTAGAAAATAGCATGTCTAAAGGATGGAAAAATTCTCTGATCTGTTAAAGTATAGATAAACCCTCCTCCCACAACCTAAGACAAAGATTTCCTAATCTGGTTTGCCACAACAGTCATAGACACCATGGTACCTCTACAGCTCCCTCCTCTCAAGTGAAAATGAAATAAAGAAGCTCCAGTGAGCAATTGCTGGTGAGGTTTCAGATGCACACAAATGGCTCCTGAAGTCCAATTCTAGGCTGGTGCATGAACTATCAATTATTTCACAGTTTTCCAAATTTCTAGGCCCTTCAAATAACAGGAATGAGAGTTACATCAAGCTGCATAAGGCATATCAACGTCTTTCCCCCCTTGCTCAACTCTTCAAGAACCAAAAGGACTTAACTTGGATGTGAATAAAAACATTCCTCATTAAAGTTCCTTAGCTCAGAAAGTTGCACAGGGAGAAATTCAGGCATTCCCATGAAGCCACTGGCCCAGAGAGAATAACTCTGCCAGAACTAAATCTAGTTCCATAACAGCAATCTCTTTCACAACCTGATTCCAAGCTGGATCTCGGGTTGGTTCTTACACAGTTAAAATGAGAAACCATTTACGTTCAGCCACATTGCATTGATAAAAGCAGAAGAAAAAATATGTAAGACTACAGACGTGACACTCCACCACTCTCTTTTTCACAGTATGAACCTTAACATAAACATTACCACATCATCGTTAGATGTTCACGGCCCTCGTTTGGAATAAGACTTTCTAAAAGTCTTAAGTCTCGCACAGGCACGCCTGAAGCTGGAAGAAAAGCTGTTACCCAGAGGAAAACAAAGCAGTGACTGCTGTTTTGCATCCTCAGAAGCTGCAATTGTCTCACACTCCTTTGGCAGCAGCAACTTCCACCTCCCAGTGTTCAGACAGAGCAGGTCACAAGGCAGGGACCATTTTGTTCTGGACAAGTGCCAGCTTTGCTGATGCTTAGAGCCTGATCAGGTCAGATTAACTACAATACATCAAAAGGATTTTGATTTGGGGTTGGCTCCTACAAACAGGGACAGAGGTACCTAATAAAGGCAGAAATGAAATCATAAAGCCAGCACAGAACTTACAGAGCGGCGATCATTTGACTTACAAGTTCAGTAGGCCTGAAAGAAAGTCTTCTCTCCATATGCCCAGAAGTATCCTCCAGTTTAAGTGTTTAAGGCTATGGTGAGCGTCACTAAAGAGACGCTGACAGATGTGTTTACCGCTGTCTCCCACAGCTTAGTTTGGAGCCTCTCCAGCACGCCCTCTGCCTTCTCCACTGCAGTCACTGGAGACTGGAGGAGTGAACCCTGGTGATTTCGTACACTGGAGGATGAGGAGTACTCTGGCTGACCATGGTTAAGGCCCCTCTGGACCTGTGGAGTTCACAGCAATTTGGCCTTCTCTGCTTTGCAATTTTTTGCACTTCCTCAATGTGAAACAAAACCTAAATCAATTAAATTCACAAAGTACTCCTCTATCATTTTTCGAGAAGACTAATGCAGTTTCTCTGTGCCTTCTTCTCACACCAGAATTCCTAAAGACAACGTTCCTAATGAGTCAAGACACGAGTTAGCAGAGCGTACCCTCCTCCTCAGCAGGCTGGCTGCCATTCCTGCAGTCTGTAAGGACACACCATCAGGCACGTGATGGTGTGTTGCTTCCATGCACGACGCTTGCTTCTTCTAAAATTGCTAAGAACGTTCATGCATATGTTGAATGCTGAAGACAGAAATATTGGTTCTGTTAAGAAAGCATTGCCTTTTACTCATGGGCTAGTTACTCGTGGACCTCTATGGCTACAACTACTTCCATACACAAAGAGGGATGTAGGATTTTGCATGATCACAACTGAGAGAGAAGGAAAGCGAAAAACTGGAAAAATTCTTTTCCAACACAACAGTTGTTATCAGAGATCAACAGCTTCTGCACTGAAGCTTTCTGAGTTGCCCCACCCTCTCCTCCTACCTAACCAGCAAACCCAAGCCAGTAACGCTAAACAAAGCAGTACTGCTGAAGTCAGTATCGTAGAGGATAATCTAAAGTTCATTTAACTCAGAGTAACAGAATTTACGAAGTTTGGCATCGTGCAGAAATCTGTATGGACTAGTTACTGCTTAATAATTTAGATTTTTCTCCCCTCCCTCGCCACCTGCCTTCAAAAAATGTGTGGAAATCTGATATCTTTGAACATTTAGTCAAATGTCACTGAAGCTGACTAAGAGATTCAAAAGCTGTTATGAAGGAATCCGCAACAAGCTATTAGAACATACACTTAACCATACTGGAGTGTGAGCAAAATTCAGCCTAGTTTAGCATCCTCTCTCTGAGAGGAATCAATGTAAAACCTCAGACCTTTAAAGACAAGGCAGGTAGCCAGTGGTGCTTGTTGTGAGTAGGACAACTTCACATTTTATTAGATGCTTCCTAGTTCTGCAGTATGAGAAGCTCTTCCTGTTCACTTTCTGCATGCCTTTCAACATTTCCCCTCAGTTGCCTCTTTTCAAGTAATTACAGAACAATTCCAGATGAGCTGCATAAGCCTTGTTTCTCTAGGAAATCTGACTCAAACAGCAGACATTTTTTTTTAAACCATCACTAAGACTTCTGGAAAATAAAAACTACTTTGTCATATTTCTGTGGCATAGCTGACACCCATTTCTGCCTCCATCATATTCAATGGCTAACATCTAAAAAGGGCTAGATCCCCATTCTTCTCAAAGACTTTTTATTCCAAGCTATTTCTAAATATATTTGATACTTTCATTGTAAATTAGATTATTTTATGGCACTAGGACTAAATATTTACAAGCCCTGATTCTCTGTAGATTGAATTCTGTCTGCATCAGTTACGCACTGTAATGGAGTAAATCAAGTTAAGCTACAATCTCCTCTCTCCACTGCAGATTAGAGCACCCTGCTGTAGGACTGATGCTAACCGGTATAGACATAGTCTTAATAGTTCTTTCTCCCCAGCACTGAAAAGGGAACACACCAGAAAAAACAAAGCAGTGTAAGCTTCCAGATAATCTGTTCTTCTAGGCTAGAAATAAATAATCAACTTGAAATTGAGCTCACCTTTCACATTACACTTGAAGGTTTGGCTTACTACTCCTGTGTCATTTTCTTTTTCTGCTGGCCATTCATAGACGTAGACCGTAGTCCGAGAGGATCCAGCATC
The DNA here is from genome assembly GCF_017976375.1 of Cuculus canorus. Lineage (NCBI taxonomy): Eukaryota > Metazoa > Chordata > Aves > Cuculiformes > Cuculidae > Cuculus > Cuculus canorus. The sequence continues at coordinate 118,906,046 of NC_071402.1, forward strand.
AAGGACTATTCCATACTAGGGAGAAAAAACTACATTAGATCAAGGAAGAAAAAAATTGACAGCTTAAAAGGCCCCTATACATCTGTATTTCTTTGCACCATCAAACTCTTTAGAAAACATATGTACATTATATACTTGCAAGAGAGACTAATTCTAGTGTTAGGTACTTAGGCGTGAATCCAAAAGCCAAGTACAGAATGAAATCTGGCTGCAAAACACAGAACATCCTATGTATCTTCAATAATTAATTCAGTGGGGATGGGGAATGCTCATCTCCTTTATGCATCACATTCAAAATCCACATTGACGCATAGATAACAGTGTGTTAGGAACTGATTTTGCAACAAGTTCATTTCCCATTATCTCAACTACACTCCCTGGACACTGAAGGGTTTGATACCTAAGCACAGGCTTTACATTCAAGGATGCACAAGGGATCTATAAAGCTACAAGCAAAGAGGTAAAGTGCATGATGGTCCACAGTGAGAACCATGTAACAAGTCTGGTTCTTTCCTGATTGCCCCATAAACCTCTCCCTTTGAGTGGTTTAGGCAGTCCACTTAAGAGTTTGCCACTGAAAACAGGCTGTGCCAGAGAGTGAGGCAACAAAGAGCAAAAGAGAATCAATATTAACCCATGTTTATTTATGAAATAAATGAGAAATATTTAAGCTACTTGCCCCAGGTCACCTAGACTCTGTGGGATTATAGCACAGGTTTCTCCGTCCCATTCCACGCTCACCAGACCAGTCTTTCCCCTTTTCCTATCTTTTAGGGCAGCAGAACATTGTAGCAACTGGGAAGGGAAACTGCATCAGGGAAAGAAAACTGCAACTTTGCTTATCCTCTCCGTGATATCTCAAGGTACGTTTAGCTGCCTCCTTCTTCCTAAGTCATCTAACTGGTAGGAATCACACAGGGGTCATTTCTCTCTCAACTTTCTTGTTTTTAAAAAAGACAGATGCACAGGAGCCTGACAATACTGAAAAATTAGAGTCTCCATCTGGCTGCAAAGCAGTAAAAGCCCCTGCAGCAGGCTGATAAATTTCATTCCACTGCCTCCCCAGGGAGCCTTAAGTCTGACCTAGAAGGATCACTGCTTCAGGTGGCAAACAAGTCAGCTTCCACACCTCATTAGTTCCCAGCTTTCGCTGTAATCCTACAAACTCCTGGTCCCTAAAGAATGACCAGCAACACCAGTCTAGTCTGTTTCCCAGAGGACTGTTAGATAATGAAAATTTCATTTATATTAATCCAGACAATATTTATCCTGACCAACTAAAAGGTGGAAGGCTTCACAGACACTAGTAAACCACCACACCATTGAGTTCTGCTCAAGTAACTACTTTTGCAGATACTTGGAGTGCAATCCCTCTCCTTGAAAGGGAGACGAGCACTCTGGAGACACATAATACAGTAAGTAACGGTCAATCTGCTCAAAGGCTATTAATTTAATCTAGTCTCGGTCAAATCAAAGTGCCAACTATAAGCTTTTAACTTAGCTACTTTTAGAGCTACCCATCATGCCCAAGTAGAGACTGAATATAATGGATGTATTTTTACATCAGCTAATTGTGGAGCTTTTTGACCCACTTCCATCCTCCTCTGCATTTCCCAGCCACATTCATTCCTGAAAGCAACAGATTTCCATTCCAAAAAGTAGTTGTAGACTTATCTGAACCAACGTGTGACTGACAATTTTATTTTCTTCTTCCTCCTCCTCTTTTTCATGTACAGCTTCTTGTTTCCTTTAAAAAAAGATGCTCGTTTCTGAAAAGGACTCTTGGGCCTATTACAGGGCGAGTCTTGAAGCTCCTCAGAACTTGTGTGGCGTTCACTCTGTGTGAACTCGCCCATGCAGCTTCATTAAGTGGTGATCAGATTAATCTTTAATTAAAGATAAACAATTAAAGATCTTTAATTAAGATTAATCTTTAATTTAAAAAACCCAAACAACAGAAATGACAGAGGATGCAGTATTCTAAGCAAGTGGGAGAATTCTGTATGCCTTGTCTCAGCCTGCTGCCTAGGACAAACTGGTTGAATTAAAACTTCAGTGACATTAAAATTGCACGTTGTTGTGGATTGGGGTTTTTACACAGCTTTGATTTAACATCAATTTAAGAGTTTTTAATAGTTTTAAAGCAGATCACAAAATTAGGCTGTGTATTGTTTTAAAAGTGCTTAATCATTAGCCAATTTAACAAAATGATTCAATGGAATGTATTATTATCTAAACAATAACTTAATGAAAGAATGGCAGGGTTCACACAAGACTTACTGCAGGGTTTCCTAAATCAAATTGCACACACACAGAGACACACAAACACAGAGCTATATGGATATTCAGACTCACAGAGGTTAACCTATAATCAAAATTTCTTGAGTTTAGTGAACTACTCACAATGAGACAAGAGGCATCCCAATTCAGGGGGAGATGCTGGTCACAGTCTGCTGTGATCCAGGAGAGCTCCAAAGGGTCTCACTTAGAACCACTATTTATAGTTTTGCAAGATGACTAACTTCAGTAAGTATTTTTCCATTCTGGCTACAATTCGTGTTGGCACTTCTGGTATTCTCCACCAGCTGTACAAGTCCACTATGTTCCAGACTGCACAGTTCTGGTACAGTCCTGTACGGGCTACGATCCAGACACCAGGGGTACCAGTGCCATCAGAAGGTGATTGATTGTCCCTGCTCACTGCTCTTGTCAGGCAGCAGGAGTTCCAGGTGCGATCAGGGAGTGCCTCATCACTCCAACTCACTGCACTGATACAAAGCCAATGGCACAAGGGAAACTTTCTCCCATAACTCGCGTGGCTTACTCTGAGATTGCAAAGTGGCCCGGGGCAGGGGCTACACCACCACACAAGTCAGATCACTTTTGGTTGGCCTTCAAGGACAAGTAATGCCTTCCTGCATCAAACTGCGCTGCATGGGACTGTGAGCACAGGCAAACCCTTATCCTGGGTTAGCAGCAAGTAAAGAACAGAACAACTTTTTCTCCCTTCTTTCCCCTCTACTTCAGCTTTCCCACAAAGGATTTCTATCATGTCTACTCAAACATTTATGGAGAGAGAGAAAGTCCTGGTGATTCCCTAATACCCAACAACTGCACCATTGAGTTAATGGACTAGATCAGTCAGTCAAGACAGGGAGATAAAATCAACCCAGAAAAGCTTCAGAGTTCTGTTTTCCTGTCCGGTGGAAGGAAGGGAGGAAAGAAGGAAAGAAAGAGTGACTCAAAGGAAAATGCTTATTTTCGGGGTTATTGTTGCCCAATGTACTTCCAACACAGAGGTGACCATGCTGCCTACAGCATGAAGTAAACGTGTCCCTTTGCTTCCTATGTCCAGTAGAATACTATGACTACTGTACACATTTACCAGAAGTGAAATAAAAAGCAAGCTAACAATAAACCAGACTTTGTGTCTCTAAAAGCATACTCAATCTTTTTTTTTGGCTGCAGCTGGGTGAACTAAAGAGATAACCACCCTCTCTCCTATCAACCGATTGTCCTTCCCTTCCAAGAGGGTAAACCTTCCTCACACAGCTGTCTGTGTGAGTGACAACTACCTATACTGTTTCAGAGGTAGTCTCACTTAACTGGTCTGGTTGTGGCCGAAACAGATAAGGGGTAGTCATATGAATAGTTTTGCAAGTACATCCAGAAGAACGGTAATCCCAACAGCAAGAACAAGCTCCAGGATTAATCACCTTTTTAGCATGAATATCACACAATCTCCATTTTCAGTACACGATGGGGGATGATGTGCTTGAGAGCAGCCCTGCAGAGAAGGACTTGGGGGTGCTGGTCAATGAGACACTCGACTAGAGCCGGCAATGTGTGCTTGCAGCCCAGTAGGCCAACCGTGTCCTGAGCTGCATCAAAAGAAGCATGGCCAGCAGGTCAAGGGAAGTGATTCTGCCCCTCTATTCCTCTCTTGTGAGACCTCATCTGGAATACTGTGTCCACTTCTGGTATCCTCAACATAAGAAGGATATGGAGCTGTTGGAATGGGTCCAGAGGAGGGCTACAAAGATGATCAGAGGGCTGGAGCACCTTCCCTAAGAGGACAAGCTGAGAGATTTGGGCCTGTTCAGCCTGGAGAAGAAAAGGCTCAGAGGAGATCTTATAGCAACATTGCAGTACCTGAAGGGGGCTCACAGGAAAGCTGGAGAGGGACTATTCGTAAAGGCTTGGGAGGGGGTAGGACCAGGGGGAATGGATATAAACTGGAGAGGGGCACATTTAGACTGGACATTAGGAAGAATTTCTTCACCATGAGAGTGGTGAGACACTGGCATAGGTTGCCCAGGGAGGTTGTGGATGCCCCATCCCTGGAGGTGTTCCAAGGCCAGGTTGGATGGGGCCTTGGGCAGCCTGCTTTAGTGGGAAATCCCTGCCCATGGCAGGAGCATTGGAAGTAGATGATCTTTAAGGTTCCTTCCAATCCTAACTATACTATGATACTATGATACTATGATACTATGAAAGCAGGCACAGCAATGACATCTCATTTGCCTTTCAACCACTTTGGAAAACTGCCATGAGATGCCAACAAGCTACACCAGTTATAGGGAAGATGGAGGCCACAAAAGTGGATCCAGGCTGGAAGCGTGTTTCAGTTCAGCTACATAGGTTTGAGCTACTTTTAATGAAGCATAACATCCACAAACAAGATAAAACACTTCCTAAGAGCCAAAAGAGACGTGCAAAATTCAGACATACTGGCAAATTAGAGAAATGCAATCATGAAGTGAGAGTTTTTTCTCTTCAGGGCTCACAAATCGTTAGCAGACAAACAGAAATATTTTTTACTGATATGAAGGCTCATGACATTCAGAGCTAACGTCATTTACAATTCTGGACTTCTTCAAACAGTCTCTAGGGATATTTGTGCTCTCTTCATCACTCTTCTGACTCCCCGGTGTGTGCCAGAAAGTCAGGAGTTCTTTCAGTGCCTCAGCCTCATGCATATGGGCAGGTCCTTTCTTCACAAGTCACTGGCTGAATCTTCAAGATAAACCAACCACCAAGGAACCAAAATATTTAACTTTGCAAAACACTTTAAAACATCAGTGGCGTAGCAGATAATTTATCTTTTGTGCCACATAGGAGTGAACCCGGATGCTCTCAATGCGCTTCCTGGGAAAGAGCTACTATGCCACAGATATCACAAGCTCTACTCAGCCTTCAGCAACTGGTTTGGTTTCATGGAGAAGAGCCAGAAGAAGGCGGAAACTTACAAAGGGTAAGCTTCATCATGTTATTACTACATTTAATTTTAATCAATCACTAACTTCAGGACACTACCATTTCCAGACTCCATTATATCAACTAAGTACTGGACGATTTTACACTGACATACCAAAGTCCTCCTTCTGCTCCTGAAGAATTACTTCAGAGTGTTCATCATTTACTGAGGACTACTCAGTAACTCAAGAATCACATAGAGGGTCCTCCATATCAACTAGGATTTTCTGCACTAAGAGCTTACAGCCCAAAAAGAAACCAAAAGCCAAGGTCTCTAGCAGGGAAACTGCCAGTCTTCCTCCAGAACCAGCCATGAAGCTGTTGTGACTCAGGAAGCAGAACTCCCCACCTAAGCCAGCTCCAGATGGTCAAGGTGGGTCCGATGTTTGCTCAAAGATTTAGGTAGATAATTTTATCATTCTGAATGTGAAAATGAATTAATGACAACCACAAGAGATGCGTAGGCTGTCTTTTAGATAGTAGCTTCAGCCTACATGCCAATACAGTCTTGCCTTGCATGAAAATTGGCAGGATTTAAGGCTGCTGCAAGCAGGGATTCAGGTCACATAGAGAATAAACTCAAGGCACTGTGTCCCCATGCAAGATCCCAGCACACACAATCTGCCACACCACACGAACACAAAAAACTGGTATCAGAATACAGTTTTACCCCATTGTCTGACTCATATACCACCAAATGATTCAGACAAAGCCAAAGGTGTTTATAATCCCACAAAACGTAATGAGACTCAGCTTATCACTGTTAGTATATGAACTATCCAATTAAATACATGCACAGAGGGAAAGCTAGAAAGAACTTCGAAGAAAGATCTGACAAGGTTTGTGTGCCTGCAGCTATCCTGGGAAAAAACAGAGAACTCAAAGTGCCAAACTGCACAGTTTCTCTAGAAGGCTAATTTCTACATTTCTCATTGAAGAAACTGCACACATACTCCAGCAGCACAAGACAAAGCCGGAATTCCAGAGTATTTCAGTTTGCCTTTTCCAGTTTGCTCTCCTCATGAAGTTACTCTGCTTCTGTTTAATATCTGGCAAGTCCCAACATGGGATAAATCATAGAGTGTACACCTAGAGCCCAAATGCTTTTGATAAAAGATTTCAGCATAAACTTCCTAGCTCTGCCTGGCAGCAGAATTTAAACTCCGAGTATTTCCCTCTTCAAAATTATTTTAGAATTACTTCCAATCTCTAGCAAAAATAAAAAAAGCAGTGGCATATTCTCCACATTTTGCCTTTCAGTCTCAGAGAAGGCATTGTGCGATAGGCATCACAGACGGAATCAAGGAATGCTTTTCCTGCTTTGCCACTGACTCTGTGATCATGACTAATTCTCTTTTACTCTCTACTTCAGTTTTGCCATGACGAAGAAGTGATTAAACATTAATTTATGTCTGTAGTCTCATTTGAACCACCCCATAAAAGTTAGTTTACAAAGGAACATTATTAAATATTAGTTCAAAACACTGCTCTCCTTCCTTAGGTATTTTAAGACTTACCTTGAGCCCTGGGGAGACGATCTGTTGCTGATTTATCTGAATCACTGCAATAGCAATGACAAGAGCTATGCTTAGAAGAAGGAACACTTGGGCAACCACACTTGGGGTTCTGGTGAGCATCCTGAAACAACAAAAGTGGAAACACTTGAAGAATTTGAAAGGATTCAGTGATTCTGCCTTAAGGCCCAAAGCCCTGAATCATTTGAGATGCCTCATAAAATCTCATTTCTTCAACTAGATTGAATTACATGAAATTTGTGTTCTCCTGAAGAGCTGCCCAGTTTTTGCTACCATTAACTTTTTATTGTCTAGAGGTGGTGCATATACACCAGATTTCACCCTCAAGCACTAGTCTGCTTTTTTCCCAAAGTGTCTACATGTAGATGCATGCTCACCATCTCCCATTGCTCAGGAAATGAGAGCAATGGGCAGGCTGGGACAAGCGCACACTCAATGATCTGATGTACACCTACAACATGGACACAACCACAGCCACGTAGACACAATGCTGGCAGCTGCTGCAGATATATTTGGATATATCTGCCAGACACACAAGGTCTGTAATAGATACAGGCTGCTTCAGCAAGAAACAAATGAAGTTCTAAGAACAGTAAGTAGGTATCTTTTCTCTAACTGCTGACGTGTTCATGAAGTATGTTTGTGTCCATGTCTATATGCATATGCCCTAGAAAGGTTTACTAGAATTCAAATGTGGTTTAGCTTTCCTACAATTTCTGTTCGTCCTTTATTTTTGCGTGTCCCTGGCCAGACAGTTCTTCACTCCAAAAGTACCTCTGAGTACTGACAATCCCTGTATCAAAACTTCTTATGCTCCACAGGAAAGAGGCAGTTGGTGGGAGATGGCAAGCTTAGAAGAGTCAGAGGAACATAAAAAGGAGACCTTTCCTGCCTTTCTCATTGTCAGAAACCAGTTATTTTGGCACAGAAGTATCAAGCTAGCCTGGCATGATCTATCCGGATTCCCACCTCCTAATTCTTCCATACTGACAGTGGAGTATACTGGTGGCTGTTTAGAGCTGCCCTGCTGTTTCAGCAATTGTCAATGCCAACCTGTGCTGAGGATAGAAGCTAAAAGGTGGTCTACAGTCCATGGCCACAGCACAGGGCCGTTGTACCTGCAACACATGGTCTTCTCCTTAGCTCCAACCAGAGCCAGACGGCTGAAGGAGAAGGCAGAACAAATGCTTCTTCACAGAGTATCCATATTCTAAACCCCATGGGTTCTTCAGCCTGTGTATCCATGTTCACATTCAAAAGAGAAGCAAGTTATTTGTTTTGTTCTGGGACTAGCTTCACTCTGAACTTTGCCCACTGCTGCTGCTTTCCTTCTTTGTCTTCTTATTTCTGTAGTGAAATCCAACTCAGATTGGCTTTTGGAAATTCTTCATTTCAGCCTGATATACCTCACTTCCTTTTTTTACACTTATTAAGCCTCTTTTCTTAATCCGTATGTCTCCTTGTTCACTGCCAATATACTCTTCCAACACTTCCTTCTCTTGGCTTGGTAATAGCTTTATTATCTTAGTCATCAGCCAGTTTTAATAGAAAATTGCCAGCTGTATTTATGATTTATCCATTGCTTTACTGTCCTGCAGCATTCAAACATCATGTACACATGCATAAAAGATAGAATAATTTATTTTTCTTTTACTATTGGAAAATATGTTAACACCTAAGATGAATTCTCACTGTAATCTGTGGATGATGTCAGGGCATACTAATTAGAAGAATATATACACATCAATTATTTTTTTAGAAGAGATAGCAGATTTTAACCATAAATCTATGAATAACGATCTGGGTAATATACTTGTCCTTAAGGGGGACGAAAATTCTTTTTCCTTAGCTTTCAGCTGTACAGGTAGTTACCTATAACTGTAAAGTGACTGAACTTAATATACCAGTCTCTCCTGGATCGAAGCACTGGTGTTCAGCGCTGGAAAAAATAAGTCACTGTCAAATTAAAAAACACTCAGGGCGAATGACTCTTTGAAAAACTAAAGCATTACTGAAGAAGAAAGCATTAACCACTATTATACTATTAACACTTAAGAACACCTGTGATGACTGCTGAAGTATTATCTGCTGCATCCGCTTGTAAAGTGGAAATCGAAACCTGGTTTGTTGAACTTCTCAGGTGCTTCCCTGGTACTGGGATTTGTCTTCATGGGAGATTACTTCTCTTTTCAAAATTCTTTTTTGACAGAGAGCATCTTAGGTAAGAGAGCATCTCTTAAGACTTTCCTCATACAATAGTGTCCGAACGACTACCAATTTCATCAGAGAATAATCTGTAAATCCTGATCAGATTAACAGCCTCTATGTCAGGTGGACACTTTAAACTCCATGCCTGCTTGAAGTCATCACACAGCTGACGTCTTTGCTGAATTGTGCAAGACTCTGCAAGATTTCACACAACTGAATCAGAAGCCCAGCATTTACTTCTAGCTACATTCATCTAAGTCTCACACACATACCAGGCAATATGGTAGTACTTGCCCATTTACTGAAATCTGCAGGGACACCACAGAGAATTTAATTCACTCCACAGAAACAGGGTTGTAACATAAGTAACTCTTGATAACTTTCCGCATTTGTTGGCAAATACAAATTTTTTATGAAGTATCAGAAAACAGTTGAATTCCATTATTAAAACAATACCATCCTGCAGCAAGAAAAAAGCATGAATTTGTGATTTCCACATCCAATCAAGTACACTGTGCCACAGAGGAGCACATTGGAAGGATCACTTCACACATCTTACTTCAAGCAAAAGAAATTCCTGCCTGCAAAGGAAAACGGACTAAACTTCTTCATGCCACCAACATTTTTAGTTTAACTATGCTAAATACACGTCTGTATGAGTGACAGTGGTTATTATACACTGAAATTCCTTTTCCCAAGTTACATGAAACATTAAACTTGCTTATTTTAGGTACTTATTATTTTGTTTGTTCATAGGGTATTCATCGGTATTTTAGTGCTTATTATACACTGAAATTCCTTTTCCCAAGTTACCTGGAACATCAAACTCACTTATTTTAGGTACTGACCTGTTTGTTCATAGGGTGGATAGGCAAGCACTGTAAATATATTTCTTCACACTATAACTGGAGAGATACGAACACATTAGCATGTACTTCAGAAGTGGTCTACAGACGAATGTTTTTCAAGTACTGGAAAAAAAACCCAACCCCCCAAAAACCAACAACCACAGCATTTTAAAACCCACAATGAAAAGCTGTGAGGAGGTTTCCCAGGCCTTCCTTCAGCAGAGAAATCAAGTATCATAGAATCATTTGGTTGGAGAAGACCTTTGAGATCATTGAATTCAACCATACCTGTCCACTACTAAACCATACCTCTGAACACCTCCTCTATCCATCTTTTAAATACCTCCAGATGGTGACTCAACCACCTCCCTGGGCAGCCTGTGCCAATGCCTGATAACTCTTTCAGTGAAGTAATATTTCCTAATATCCAATCTAATCTTCCCCTGGTGTAACTTGAAGTCATTTCCTCTCATCCTATCACTCCTTACTCAGGAGAAGAGACCAACACCTGCCTCCCTACAACCTCCTTTCAGGTTGCTGTAGCAAGCGTTAAGGTCTCCTCTCAGCCTCCTTTTCTCCAGGATAAACAATCCCAGTTCCCTCAGCAAAAACAAGCACATGGACCCCAAAATTAGCCACTGAATCTCACAGCTTTCCTTCAGCTCAGCATCATCCTCGGGTGAGGAAGCTTTGCACAGCGCTTGTGATTTCTGACAGAAAGCACAAAGTTTTCCCACAAAAAAAAAAAAACAGTGGAGAGACAGAGATGACAAAGATGACACTCCATCCACCTACTCACCCTCAACCCTACACACATCACCCTCCACAACCACACACACACACTTATACACACCCCATAACCATCACACACATACACCCCCACTTCCCCTCCTTCACACCACACAATTACAATCACCACCCTCGACACACCCCACATCTACCACCTCCCACACTCATCAGACACACAGCCCAGCTCCCTGCCACACACACACTTACCTCTTCAAACACCCCCACACCCCACGAACACCTCCAGTCCCCTACTCCCCCATCCTATAACCACCACCACACACCCCACTCACTCCCACACACATCCTCACTAACACACAGAAACTGACACACATGCAGTGACACACAGACACACACACTGACACAGTGACACACACACTCTCACAGACACACACTTTCACAGAGACACACACAGAGACATTCTAACACAGACACACTAACACAGATACACTCAAACATGGACACGCTGTCGTGCACACAGACACACTCACAGACACACACAGAGACATGGACACACATCCACACTCACACACTCAGACACAGACACTGATACACACACACTGTCACACAGATAGAAACAGTCTCACACACTCAGACACACACAGACGCACACTCTCACAGGGACACACAGAGACATAACACAGACACTCAAACACAGACACACTCAGACACACTGTTGCGCACACAGACACACACACACACTTACACACTCACAGACAGGCACACATGGACACACTCTTACCCACCGACACACACATACACACAGACACTCACACACACACTGTCTTTCACACACAGACACAGAAACAGTCTCACACACTCACACACACAGACAGGCACACAGAGACACAGACTCACACACTAACACACAGACTCACATACACTCATACACTCACACACAGCCACTGTCACACAGACACACACACAGACACAGATACGCACACACAGAGACTCTCTCTTTGTCTCACACACACAGACACACTCTCTCAGACACACACCCTCTCTCTCTGTCTCACTCACTCACTCACTCACTCACTCTATTCTCTCTCTCTCTCTCTCCCTCCCCGCATTCCACCCCATCCCATCCCATCCCACCACACCTGCGCTGTCCTGGCTCCGTCCCGGGCCGAGGGATCGCCCTGGCGCGGGAGGTGGCGGCTGCGGGCGGGGCTGCTCGGGGGCCTCTCGCCCTCCGTTCCCGGAGCTCCCAATAGGTTTGGGGAAACGACGGGGGGTAGAAATAAATAAATAAAAGAAAAAGAAGCAGGTGACAAACGTGGATGGATCGATTAGGGCGGAGGGCGGAGGTGCGCGCCCAGCCGGCGCATCGCTCGCTGCCGCACCCCGAGCTGCGGGGGAGGAGGGAGCGGGGCGAGGCTGAGCCCTGCGAGGGTCTCCGTGTCCGCGGGGGCCGAGGCTGAGCCCTGCGAGGGTCTCCGTGTCCGCGGGGGCCGAGGCTGAGCCCTGCGAGGGGCTCCGTGTCCGCGGGGGCCGAGGCTGTGCCCTGCGAGGGGCTCCGTGTCCGCGGGGGCCGAGGCTGAGCCCTGCGAGGGGCTCTGTGCCTGGTGAGGGGCTCTGTGCCCAGCAAGGGGCGAGGCTGTGCCTGGCGAGGGGAGATGCAGTGTCTGGTGAGGGTCTCTGTGCCCCACGAGGGGCGGTGGGCACTGTGCCTAGTAGGGGCTCGGCTGGTCCTGGCGAGGGTCTCTGTGCCCAGCAAGGGGAGATGCTGTGTCTAGGAAGGGTCGCTGTGCCGCCGGGGAAGGCAGGCCCAGAAAGGAGGTCCCTGGGGTGCATCCCCTTGCTGTCAGCCTGGCCCATGGGCTGCCGCTGTCGGACAGGCTGCCATGGGGCGCAGGACATGCAGGGACTCACTATCCTGCTGCACAAACTCCTGCAACGTGGCCGTGTCTCCCTCCTTTTCCCCTCCACGAGCTGCTCCTCTCTTTCCAGAAAGACGGACCTGGCTTTGTCTGCAGCTGATACAGCAGGATGTTGCTGGCTGTCCCTAAATCATGTTCCTCGGTTCTCTTCCAAAGCAAAGACAGAAAAAGAGTTTTGTTTAGGGATGCCATGGACGGTAAAGCAATGGTATGTCCCTGCCTCTTCTGAAAGGAACAAATGCTTTCTCCGGAGGGCTTTTCTCAGAAATTAGTAGCCTACCAGTCTCAGAACTACCTTTCCATTTAAGTTCAAGCATGCTGGCACCACTGTAGTGTTGCTGGAATTCCTGCTAAACCGAGACTGCTCATTGGAGCTTGCACATACACAGAAACATATGCAAAAGCAACGGCACTGAGATCCTGCTCCTATCACCTGTCCGACCTATGTGATCAGCTACAGCCAAGGATCATCCTACAGCCTGCAGAAGGGGTTTGCCAGAAGCATGAGCTCTGGAATCGGTGAGACATTTCAACCACTTTGCCACCATTTGCTTATTGCTCTAGGATTCAGATTCACATAAACTAAACTGAATGATTCCTTTTCTTGTAATTTCTTGATGAATTACGGTATCTTTGGCCTTTGAATAAAGAAAGGAGAACAAGCAACCAAGTGCAACCTTGTGAGCCATCAATAAGCATCCTTCCATAGTCTACTCATTTGGGGAGTGGAGGTAATTCCCTCTTTTTGATGGCAACACACTATTAAAGCTGGTTTAATTATAATCTTGTTAGAACAGTTCAGCTATTTATAGCACATGAAGACAAAGCTTCCCATCCCTCTTCATTTCTTGTCTGTTGCATGTAACTCCTTTCTTTTTTTCTGTATCATTTCCATTCCTACGGCATATTTTTCTTCTGCTAGCCGAGTGTATTTGTTTTGATGCATTTAGTCCAACTGACTTTATTGATCTGCCCTGCTGGGGCAGAATCTGTCTCAAGCATCCCTTTAAAACAACAAGTTAGCTGCGTTGCTTACCCCACAGAAAAGCATATTCTTCTTGCTACCATCAAACATATATATTTTGAAATAAAATTAAAACATTGACACTCACTTAGTCCAACAACTAACCTCTACCGGTGGTTAAAATTTAAGGCTTGCAGAGAAAGGAAACCCTGCCTTTTATATCATCTACTTCTATAAAAACAGACATAAGAGATGATTTTTTCTTTCTGCACCATTTCCCAGAGCTGGGCTGTTGCATGGGCTGCTTTTCTTGTGACATGTACTGCCGTGCTAAAGCCAGAAGCACTGCTTTTGAAGTCCAGAACACTGGTTCCAAATCAAATGGACTAGAAACAGGATTCCACTCCAGGCTTATCCAGTATCTGTGGCACAGTAACTGGTTTCATCAGGTCCTCAGCTTCAACCATGGGGACCCATCTTAGATCCACTACTTTATCTTCTTTTTACATAAGCCTACCTCTTTGGCTTTTCTCGGTTTCCTCCTTAGCCCTGTCCTCCTGTTTATAGTTCCCTTCACCTGATCCTCGGTACCTTCCTCACTCCAGTGACATAGATTAAACTTGCTGCTGTTTTCCCCGCCCTCACCAAGCCAGTAGCATGCATACCTCTCCATCATTTCCTTTGCTGCAGCACTTTTTTTCTTCTCTTGCTTCAAGCATCCTTGTTTAAATGCATTTAGTGTAACTAACTGTATTGATTTGTTTGGCCTGGACAGAATCTGACCCAGGTGTCCATTTAAAAATGACAAATAAGCTGGATTACCAACAGCCCCAAGGAAAAATTATTGCTTTTGCTACCATTGAACATGAATACGTGGAGATAAAAGACAAGGATTGATATTGGCAGATACATAGATGAATACCAGTTGCTATGATCAATAGCAAATCTCTAGAAACTAGAAAATATTAGGGACATGAATAACGTGTTTGTTGCAGACATTTCTGCAATGTATTTACAGCATCACATTTTACAGAGGATATACAGCAGATACTGCTCCTTTAACCCTATACAGTGACAGTAGCAATACAAGGAGATGGGATGGATGCTTATAAATCTCAAGAGACCACAGAACTGCATCTGCTTCTTGGGTAATGCTCTTACAGAATTTTGTGCTGTAATATTAAGAGACCTTAAAATACCTGCTGAAGAGACAGCAAAAGGGTGAAATGGAGAGAAATGTTAATGTAAAACTGGAGGTGGGAAGACACTGGTGGCTGCAATAAGATGACTCTGGTTTCTCGCATGCTACTTTGCCAGCTCACAGAAGCAAGATCCATCCCCTTTTTCTGTGCATTCATTGCAAGGTCTAACAACCAGAGGGTTTCTCCTATTCCTTCTAAGCTTTCATTGCCTTTTTCACCATTTGTGTTGATGTCAGCAGATGGGTGTGATGCCTGTTAGCTCAGTTCCTCAGTGACAGGTCAAGAGGAAATGGCCTCAAGTTGCACCAGGGGAGGTTTAGATTGGATATTAGGGAGAATTTCTTCATTGGAAGGCTTGTCAAGCATTGGAACAGGCTGCCCAGGGAAGTGGTGGGTGGTCACCATCCTTGGAGGTGTTTAAAACACCTGTAGATGTGGTGCTTAGGGACATAGTTTAGCTGTGGACTTGGCAGTGTTAGCAGTTGGACTCAATGATCTTAAGGGTCTTTTTCAACCCAAATGATTCTATGATTATAGCAGCATACCTTGTTAATTGCCAGATTTGGGAAGACAGCTCCCTATGTTTTCCAGCAAGGAAGTCACATACCACATCTGAAATCTACATTTTGAAGAATGTCAGATACAATTCTCCTCAGAGATCAAGAACACAATTTTTTGTTTCTTTTACACAGTTGCAATATTAATTTTTTATAATCTTTATAATCATCTGCTGCCCTACAGTTTTCTGTAATTACTGACCAAAAAAATCCCGTAAAACAAATCCACAGCTCTGGCATGAGAAATTAATTTTGTCCCTCTTTGTTTTGAATAATGGCTGGATACAGACATCACCTTTTCTGTTTTGGAGTTTCACTGATGGCTTCCGTGCAATCCCTTAGACAGCTACTGGTTGGTTCATGTTTTTATTCCTTTACTGCAGTGCTGAAGCTGTTGGACTCGATGATCTTAAAGGTCTTTGCCAAGCTAAACAATTCTGTGATTCTCTGATTCTGTGATGTGTCTTATATTCAGTTTCTGTATGTTCTGTCTTGTATGACTCTGTGATAATAACAGTTTTCTGGTCCACATCTTCTTCTAGTGAGATCTTGAAACAAATAAGAATTTAATTCTAAAGCTGAACCAAAATACTTTCTAATCTATTTTCCTTCCTGAGACTTTATGTGTTATACCTTGCACCTCTTGTCCAAAGAATTAAGAGCTGTTTTAATCAACAAAAAGCCCTTAGAGACAGCTTTGATCACATGGCTATGAGGCAGGGCAAGTAGGCACAGGCAAAATAATCACGTAATTAGGGCAGCAGTTTGCTGGGACAGCAGAAAAAGCCCTTTGTCTATTTTGCTATGCCCGAGTTTTTGAAAGCCAAACTAGCTGCTGCAGCAGGAAAGGGTGCGGGACAGCCATGCTATGCTACTGGTAGGAGAAAAGCGCTGCTGGGAGGAGAGGAGCTCTCCAAGAGTAACAGTGACTGCTCCTATATCTCTTGCTCCCTGCCCTTCAACTGCAAGCCAAGCTCAGAGCCTTGCAGCAAACTCGTGCAATTTTTTTCATCCATGCCTGGAAACATATATTATGTCCTGACATATTCCATTGTCGTAAAAGTGACCACAGGAGTTCAATAAATACCATTCTCTTGCAAGAAATACACTGTTGTACTTAAGGAAACACACTTTCTTCAGGGAATAGTGATAAATTCCAGAAAGCACTCCTTGGGACTTAATCCTTTAAAAATTACTGCGTGAAAAACTGCTCAGGCTGGAATATTTCTGTGAGGTTGACAACTCTAAATGGATAATGTTTCACTTTTCATGGTTCAGAAGTAATTGCTAAAAAATCGCTAGTTCAAGAGAAGAGATTCATCACCTACGTTTTCAAAAAAGTATGTAGTAGTCCTTGTGACAACATTTCTGTCACATTTTTGTGCTTTTCCAGGAATGGCCCAAATTGGTTGTATAGCTCTAAAATTCCTAGATAAAATCCTTTCCATTGAAATTTCATGCATGTTAGCTTATCTCCTTGAGTACAAGATATGTGGATGAAAAAAAGTTGTATTACAACTCTTTCCAAGTCCACCTGATGGTATTGTTCTTCACTGTTTATTTGATTTGCTTTGCTAACTCCGAGTCAGTGTAACAAGTTCATTTTGTCGCTTTCTGTGCATGAACATTAAACTGCAGTTGTTTGGGATTGTTCATAGCCTCAGAAATGCAATTAGAGCTGTTAAAGTCAGTTGTATAGAACAAGAAGCCCATGGAAGAAAACAACCAGCACACGAAGGAGTAGAATGATCCCTGCAATAGTGATTCTAACAACCATTTCTAATTTTTTAACTCACTGTTATGTAGTCGCTGCTTGAAAACAGCCTGAACTAAATAGCTTGTTTGTTCACCAACTGAATAAATATCAAGAGACTTACTAAAGTCATGGTTTTGATTCTAACAGATTGAGAAGCTTTTTCTTATCCAGTATTGGGGACGAGGACTTCTTGCTAATCGAAGTGGGTCTGGTGGAAGGCGTGAGGTGCACATTGTCTGGGATGTTCTTACAATCTTCACTGTGTTTCATTATCTTCACGCACCTTTATAGTCACAAGTACAGTATCATGTCTCCAGTTCATGATAGTAATGATAAACAATACACCTGATATGAAAAATATATCCAGGTTTGGTGTATCTGTGTTTTTTCCCTTTGTTCATTCCTTTTCTTTCTGTTTTGGTACCTTGAATATTTATGACCTGAATAAGGGCACATCTCACACACCTTTTTAAGACTGGCTGATGGGTTTATGAACCGTCGCAAGGCAGTGCTTCTGGCTTATGTCAGGCAGGTTTGTGCCTTGAGTCAGCCCTGCGTTTGAGTGCTAGAGGGGATAGAAAACCTAAGTGACAGAGATCCCGTCTTCAACCTGAGTCTGTTATGTCACTCCTAAGCAATAAGCGCTGCCAGTCATAGAATTCATTGTACATGCACAGTAAAGCCAGACACTTTAAAGGCAATTAAAGACAGCCAAGAGTGCTGCATCAAACACCGCAGTTACTTGCTTGGCCACTGCAGCATTATAAGCACAAAATAAGAAGGGCGATAATTTCATATGAACGCTTTGAAAGCCGGTATTGGTCTGCCTAGGTGTTCGTTTCTTCCTCTGTCTTCCAAAGTCAGATTTCCTAAAGGTACCATGTCCCATCCTTGCCAAAGCCAAATTTACCTTTTGGCCCCTCAGCATGGCAGTCATCCTGCACCTCCTTCCCTGTCTTACATTGCTCCTCACTTAGTCTTCTTTAGCTCTTCTCAGTGCTTGTGCAATTCTGGTGAAACGGTTTTCCCCCTTGAATGACTTGCACACATGAGATCTCTCTCCGAAATGTTTCCATCTACTGGTGGGGGCAGATTCCTTTAAATAAATCCAAGACAAAAAAAGTTCTCTCCTTAAAAAAAGCATACGTGTGCATAGAATGCTCTGTGACAATAGGGCACAGTCCTCTGATGCCCCCTCGGTCATAGTCTGTCCTGTGAGCACTCTGAGGAAAGGATTATGTCTGAAGTAGAATAGGCATGTTGCCAAGAACAGTGGAGCCCTCATTTGGTCAGGCTGCAGGACAGAACTGTGAAAAAGGACATTAATCATCATAAACCTGAAATGCAGCTCTATGAAGCCTCATGTGCTCATAGTCCCGCTGACTCTGATTAAGACCTATGAGCACAAAAGCTGTCCTCACTGGGGTTCCTTTGCATCAGTGCAAACAATTATCACCCACAGGAAAACAAATCACGTCTCTATGGTTTTCATGCTATTTTACTTGCCATGAACAAATGAGCTTCTTCTTGCACTGTTTATACAAGACTCCTTGAGCCAGATGTCCTATCTGCATTAATAGCCCCTGGTGAACCTCTGTGGATGTATTTGATGGCTGTCTGAGCACACACATGTGCAGCAGGCAAATCCACAAGGTGCCTGTCTGTTTCTTAGGAGTTCAACAGCAGCTCAAATGCCAGAACTACTCTGCTTTAATCAGCTTGGCTCTCTTTGCACAGAGAAACTTGTCCAAAACAAGTTTTCTGTTGTTTTTTTTTTTTTTAATTCTCTGAGAAATCCGTAATTATTTTATAAACAGAGGTATATTTATTCAGTGTTATAACCATTGGGGGGGGGGGCAGGTTGTATTTATGCTTGCCTACTGCTTATGATTATGTTGTTAGTTTTAATATAATGATGAAAAATGAAAGCATGAAATTCTTTAGTGTTACTGCTTCAAATTCCTAAGTCTGCTTGTATTAGCCCAAATAGGACTAGAAAAGCCAAGGCAGTAATAATGGTAATAATAACAATCATTAATTTTGCAGCCGCTCAGGCTTTCATCCTGTTTCACAACATGATATGCAGGTCCATTATGATAACAGTAAAAACAAGTACATGGACTCTGTAAGGTACAATTTAAAATGCTATTTATTGTAGTTAACTCAGTAAGGAGAAAATGGTAGAGATAATCTTATGTCCCTTCAGCTGGTGGGAACCACAGGTGATGTAGCATCAAATGGGCCTCCTACTGACTTGTGGCATGTTGAGCAGACACCTTCCATAGAGGAGATAGTCCCCCAATGAAGCAACTATAGGATTTTCTTACAAGAAACAATTATATTCATAATTTCTATTGCCAAACAGAAAGGATGTTCACATGAGAACTCACTGCTGCGCACCTAGATAACGGCATGGACACATGGCCTCATCGCCCACGCCAAGAGGGAGCTTCCTGTGGGCTCCTCCACTACAATCAACTGCAAAGTTTATCCTGTGGCTAATAGATTTGTGCAACGCTACGCAGGCCTGAGGGCCAGGCTGTGCCCGCAGCAAAGCTCAGCACCAAAGAGGCTGGGTGACTGGGGACACCCAGCATGGTGACAGTGGAGCATGCAGAGACCAGGAATCACGTTTTTATTGTGATTCCAATCTATATTACCATTGCGATACCATGCTTGTGTTGTGCCTTCAGTACATTGCTACTATCACTCTTCTAAAATGAAATCACACACAAAGTCAAATATATTGAAGTCAATTTCATATTAAACATTAAACCCTCATTGTAGAATACCTGGAGGAGCCCGGTCAGACAATATCTCGTTGTGTGTATATATGGACTTTGCTGTGGGAGAAATATCTTTGCATGGGTGCATACACCAGTCAAAAGAAGAGCTTAATGGGAGCATGGTGGAGTTCAGTGTATCTGCCCTCTTTGCTGGGTCTTGCAACCTTTCATCCACACAGAATTGTACTTATGCACTCTTATCAGTGCTGTAGACTTCTCTTGGCACCAGACCATATTTGATGCAAAAAGCATCCCAGAACATTTCTCTTTGGAGCTCCTGCTAACCTCATGCCAATGACTCTTTAAAATATAAACCAAATCTACTCCTCCAGGAAGAAATAGTAGATTTAAATCAGAACATGGGTTTTGATGGGAGACTGTTGCATTAGCACAGAGACAACTACTTAAGGTTTGGCAGCTTCTAATTAATATCAAGCTTAGTCCACCTTCCAAGAAAGATATTTTCCAATTGATTTCTATGGGATTTGGCTAAGGCCCATACTGTGCATGCTGTGGATTATTCCTCTCCTCTTAGGGTCTCAAAAGAACTAAACAAATCAGAATGAACTTTAAAGGGGGAAGAAAGGTCCCAGGTTTGTCCTCTTTTTGCACAGACAGGTTCAGTGGGACTTTCAGGTAGTAAATAACTGTCTGATATCTTTTAATTTAATGTCTTTTATTTTATAATTTTGGAAGGAGTGTCATGCTATATTTGCAGCATCCATTTTCTTGTGCCTGACTGGCTTAGCAATCCTGAGTAAAAATATCGATCCTTTGAGAAGCAGTAAAAATATACAAACCTGCAATTTCTCTGATCACACACCCTCACTGCTAAAATACTGAAAAGACCAAAATCCTCTTTAGGAGAGAAAAAAAAATCTAGGTTTTCTATACTGTTGCTGCTCACTGAAATTTCCTTCTAATACAAGTTCGATGGTAACAGAATTGAGCAATATGCTCCGCAGGAAAAGAGAACAAAGAATTGATGTCTAAGCAATTTCAGTATCATCTCTGAATTTGATGTCTAGCTGATTAGTTTATACTGTAATTGTTCCTCAGTCCTATTTTAAGCATCTTACAGAAGAACACTTTGTAACCCAGTTAAAATGCTTCCTCATCAGACAGAAATCAATATCCAACAAGGCAATAATGACCTCTCTCAAATTTTGCTATACTTAACACAGGAGTGCTTAAAATATTAATCCCAGGGAATGTACTGCAAAATTGAACTGGTTTTAAATAATCCAGGATAGTAAAAGGAGACAACTCATCCAGAGAAGATGCCCTGTTCCGGGAAGAACCTGGGAAGAGATATTTGCTTATTCCTCCTTCCTTCACTCAGATTGACAAGGTTTGGGTGGCTGTGTTTGTTTGTCTTGGTCTTGAGACAAGACAACTCTCAACACTCATTTGTAGAGGGAGGCAAGGCAAGGCAAGCCACCATTGAGACCATATTCCCTTAGTGTCAGTGCTACATAGTTTGAGATGAAAGGACTGAGGGGGTCCATTACTCTCTTGCCTTCAATTCTCCATAGTCCCTTTGACGTTCATGCAGTCTCTATTCCTGGAAATACCATGAGTGAATAACTCATGTATATCTCATGCATATATATGCTTACGTGTATATGTCTATATATATACACATACATATTTAATTAGATACATATAGTTTTCATATGGAGAGATATATTCCTGTGGGCACTGAGTCTCCTCATACATCTTTCTGGAGCAGGGCTCATAAGACAATATTGCATTAGGTGCCATGCATATGGTACATGACCTTGAAGGCAAAATCTGCATGTTCGATATGTATGTGTGGGCAGACATCTGCTCCGTCTTGTTTGGTGTCCACTTAGCTTTATTTTTACTTGTTTTCTGTGTTTTTCATGGTCATTCAGTCTTCCTTTACTGGTCCACAAGTTAGTAATAATAACTACTTAGTTTTGTTAAACTTTTGCTTGGGTTTGTTAGATTTTTACTACAGATGACCAAACTGTATCATTGCAGAATCAGTATTAAGCTGTAGTAGAAGATGGTACAATGGCACCCGAGTGCTTCCTTGATTCTTGAGCAATGCTTTGCAGTTAGAGCTGAACAGGTTCATAACCACCCACAAAATTCCTGACAGGCTCAGAGACCTGAGTTTTAACATTAGTAGAAAGCCCGTGGTCTTCTGCTAGCAATGGCCACTCCAAAGTTACTATGATTCAG
Source organism: Cuculus canorus (assembly GCF_017976375.1). NCBI lineage: Eukaryota > Metazoa > Chordata > Aves > Cuculiformes > Cuculidae > Cuculus > Cuculus canorus. The sequence goes on from NC_071402.1 coordinate 118,928,035, forward strand.
AGAAAAGTCTTTTTTGATCTCCCTGCTAGAAAGCCCTCCCAAGGCAAAGTAAGCTCTTGACCGTGTGATTTAAGATGTGTGAATGACATATACAGTTCATGCAATGTGGTATTACTTGAGGGTTTTCTTCCTCCTTTATGTCTACTCCTTTGAAAAGGACAAATGGTAAGAATCAGAAGCATTACGCGGAGCTTGGAAATGCAGCCATTTATAATGTGAATGGCTACATGACCACAGTGAAGGTTTCTGTGAGAGAAAGAAATTAGCTTGCTAGAAGACCTATAAAGCATGTAGTGCAGTCTTGGATAAGGTTCTTTTATGCAGCCCCAGAAGTGACACATACTTATCAGTAAGTCACAACACCTTTAATCGTAGCCCGTGCTCAAAAGCAGATAACAACAAGAGCATATCACATACAGTTTGCTTGGATTAAATCATCCTTGGTTTGATTTCATTCTTCAGTATACTTGTTTTTCTTAACATTTTGCTGAAATCCACTCTGCTTCTACATACAACTTTCTGACCTTTACATTAATGACACCCATCAGATGGTGTTTTTTTTTTAAAATTCTGAGCAGCTCCAGCCAGCTCTGTCACACTTCACAGATCTGCAGTCAACGTGCTGATATTCTTATGTTCCTGGACGTCATTCAAAGCACTCCTCCTGCCTAGCTACATGCAAGAGTAGCTGGACCAAGAAAACCTTACTGCAGTTGTGCTCTTACCTTCCAGTGCTCTTACCTAATACTGCAAAACACAATGTGTTCAGCCATTTAGAAATGCCTCACTCTCCTTTCCTAATGTACCTGACTGGGGCACCAGATGGCTATCAGGTAATTTTCCAGTCCTAGCAAAAAACAATATATGAAAAAAAAAAGTGAAGTCAAACTAGAAGAGAAGGATCTGGTCTGAGTCAGGCATAAAAAAAATCTCATAATGACTTGAATAAGAATAAAAGAAATCATATGCTTTGTTGATTTAATGAACCAAAAATCATTAATCTGGAGTGATGTTTGCACAGCAAAGTGTTCACAAGAGGAACATCTCTCCTCCGTCTCCCTCTCTGAAACAGAATGGATGGGTGCACTCTCCTGCAAACATTGCAGGAACAGAAATGAGATTCTCCTGTCTTGATCAGTCAAGAAGTTTTTACCTGTGGCAACAGAAGAAAATGACTATTGGAGAAAGTATCACAGAAATGAGGACTTAAGGGGCTTCATGATTACTCTTGTTTAGTACTAATTGTTTTAAATGATCCGTTTGATTACTGCAATCACTGGTGGAATGGAGAATTAAAAGGATGGTAAGGTCACTCATTTGAGAGATATAAGGTACATAGACTCACATATTTGATGTTCCAGGACATGCACTGATAAATTTTGCACTGCTTAAATTAGAAACTGGCCAACTCTAGTCTTTTTCCTCAGTTGCAATGGTGATTAAATTCCAAGCTAATTAAACTGGTTAGTAAATACTTTGCTTGTTTTAATGGGGCCTCTAAAAACTAAGTCTCATCTTAACCATCAGACTGGTGAGCGCTCCTAAAGCACGTCTCATTTTTGCTGTTGGTCATCAGAAACAACTCCTGGGGGCTTAAGTATTCACATCCAGTGCTGGGATTCACTTCTGCTGGGATCCAGATGTCCCTGGGCATTAAAGAAACGAATGTTCAGGAACAGAGAAACCGCCAGGAAATCTGAAGAGAAGAAAGTTTGGTGACCAAAGGAAATTCTCCTATTCAGCTGGTGAATATGGAAACAGCAAGACAAGAATATTGTCTCGACGATGAGACAGATATGAAAGTCCTGGTGTAAAGTCAGCTAGTTCTTCAGCCACCTGGCCCGAGCAACTGCAGTGCTCAGGTGGCATTATTGGGGTGGCGCTACCGGCCTTCACACCCTGTGCCCAGAGCAGGCGTCTGAGCAGGGAAAGACCATGGCTTGCCCCATCCTCCTCCTTGCCATATTTGATAACTACAGGGCTGGAAGGGCAGAGGAGGAGGATGCCAGCCACTTCCAAGGAGTTACGCTTCCACTCCTCTCACAGGGAAGGAGTAATACTGCTTTCATGCTCTCCCCTGCTTATGCCCTGGCTTGCTTATGCCCTGGCTCCACCAGCCATCCTACACAAAACCAGCCTTTCCTAACACCACTCTGTCTTCTAGGGGGATGTCCTCTGCAGGGGGGTTGGAACTACATGATCTCTAAGGTCCCGTCCAACTCAAGCTATTCTATGATTCTATGATTCTATGATTCTATGATTGATCTTTAGTGGGAGTTTGAGTGGAAATAGAGTAACAATCCAAATTTGGGTCATAGCTTTGGGAAAACAACTCCATCCTCATGAGAATTTGGTTACAACCACATTTTCATATTAGCAAGCTATTTAAAGCATAAGAGGAAACATTGCTCTTCTGCCCAGCTCTGGTATCTTAGTCTGTGTTCCAGCCAAGGAGTGCCTGATAAAGACTCAGTATTTTTCCATTAATTAAAAAGCTTTAATTAGTTGGGATAGCTAATTTAAATTAGCTCTAAGACTAGGTATAGCCCTCAAGAGGGCAAATGAGTGCAATTAATTCACAATAGTTTGATGGAAAGCTCTGCTTTAGGAAAGGCGTTCAAACCAGGTCGATGGAGGCATCATTGTAAGCACAGCTGGTCAGTTAAATGCATCAGTTTTTATTTGAGTTTTTTTGCAGACAGTGCCTGTTGGTCCTTTCTGGTGTTACAGTCACGGCATTTTTTTCCTCTGTGATGTGATCCCAGATGGATTTTTGCCTGGACAAAAAATATGCTTTTGACAACCCTGTATTACATTCATACAACATGAGAACTAGAAAGAACACCCGGGCTGTGTCTTTCCAGTGATGGCACACAGCATTTCCCCCAGCCCTGAGGCAGCTGGGCCATTAGCAGTTCTTTCCATTAGCTCCTCTCTTTCATCACACACGGAGGGACCATGCTGTGTGAAGAACCAGCACGCTGACTGCGCATACCAGGGTTGGCTCACCCAACTTGTTTGTGCATGGAGCTGGGGTGGAAAATGAGAGCAGAAGCCTATGAAGAAGAATAAGATCCAGGGCTGATGCTATAGATCACCTGGTTCCTGATGCAGAAATAGGCAAGGAGGCAAGCTGGACTAGGGGTGCAAAAAAAACTCTTCTTTCTCCTTTGCACAAGCACAGTTCTGTCAGCGAAGGAGGGAAATAGGGAAAACAAACTGCACATTTCAATTGGCTGTTGTGATTATTCTAGCAACAGCCTCATGTTTTTAAGCTCCCTGATGTGTTTATCGCTGCAGAAAGAACTTGTTCTGCAGAACAGGTAGGACCATCTGCAGGTGCAGAAAAATCTATAGATTACTATTCTCTATACCAAAACACGCCTATAGGCTAGCCTATGGAAAGATTTTGACACTGGATATGAAAAAATAAAGTGTTTCCTGAAGAGTGAAATGTTGTAGCTCATTAAAAGCTGCTGGAGCCAGGATAGAGTCCTTATTAGTGGCACAGATGTGCAGATAATAGCTGCCTCCACGCCCAAGAAAGCACAGTGATTTTAGAAATATAGCAGCAACTTCTTCTTGTGCAAACAGTTGCATCTGACATTTTTTGCAAGAGCACAGGGTATTTGCTTCTCCCCCATGCTTCACATCAGATGTGAAGCAGGATCCGCAGCCAGCAACTTCGACTCCTTGAGACTATGCTTCTTTATTTTTTTCCCAGGAAATACCATTTTGAGCTAAACAAACCCATCACCCTGTCTTAACAGAAGCATAGGCTCTGCAGGACACATGTAAAACATGACAGCAGAATAAATTTGGTTCTGCAGATCAGCTGATCCACTTTCTTCCAGGGAGTGCATCAGAACAGGAATATGAAAATACTCTTGCAAAAGTCTCCATGGGATAAAGAACCCTACATTCAAATAAAGGTGTTTGCCAACTCTGCAGCCTGTCAAACATTGTACATCCCTATCAGCCCTGTATGAGGCACCTCAGTCACCACTTGAAGACTGGCCAAAGAGCTGGTCAGCAGCAATGCGAGGCTGACATTTTTCAACACATTTTTCATTTCAACATTTTTCATTGCAATATTTTTCTAGGAAATCTGGAGTTGTTTGGGGGCTTCTTTGTTGTTTGCTTGGTTATTATTTTAGCTCTTGTGTTTTAAAATGGTTATCTGTTGAAAAAAAACATTTGCTACTAAATACACCAGGAAGGCCGCTTTGAGCAAGCAATTAAACAATTACAATGGAAGATATTAAAATAAGGCTTCTGCGATATGATGGGATTGATTTAAGAGGGTTACAGGAAGCTGGAGCCTGCTGTTCTGTGACAAATCATTTCCCTGAGAAAATCCAGTAAGTGAAACATAATCACATAATGGAACTATTCTTGAAATATCACTAGGTCCAGCATTTGGAAATCAGCAGCCCCCAGTGACCTTGTATTTAAGATCTTTATTCATGATATAGGAAAAGAAAAGGTAAACAGCATAAAGGATAAATCAGTAGATAAAAGAAGGGTCTTCAACTGAAGCAGAGGCTCGCAACGTCAGATTCGTTTAGTCCATGGGGAGCTCAAATGAAAAGAGATCTGATTAGAGGACTTAAGCAAGATGTTATAAGCTACTGCCAAATCCAAGTCTAATAAGTTATCTAAGGGCAGGACAGAATGAAGGCTTGTGGAATGGGAGAGCAAGGCAAGGAGAAGCAGAGGAAAAATTGAGCTTATTGATGTGATTTAGGATCATGTGATAAATATACATGATGCCTACCTGAACCTAAAAGATTTAAAAGCTCTTTACTTCTCAAGCACTACTGCACTCAAACATCAGCCCAGACCACCCAGAACAGCAAGAGTGGAAGCAAAATTGCGCCTTCCTACTCACTTTATTTTGAAAAATGAGAACGGTTACAGCACCTCATCATAAGCCATCATCTGGGGCCACAGGCAGTGCCAGTCAGATTTCAGAGCAACTGTCCTAGTGGCAAGGAGGTAGGAAAGCCTGCTTCTTTCCGCGAATACCAAAGTCTGCTTAGGACCAGAGAGTCTGGCAGTGGCTGTGGCTCCAGAAGGGATTGATTTCATTCACAAGTGAACATGAGGACCAGGAAATGCCAGGAACTTGTTCCCTAAGACACAGAAAATAACGCTCAGAACATGAGCAAAACCAGAGAAGGCTACATTGTGGAAACCTTAGCTTGAATTCCATAGCCAAAACTGAAGGGGTAACTGTTGCACTTAAAGCTACTACTAAATCTCTTTTCAGTGCTAAATAACACCATAGGGGGGGCATGGGCTGGAGGAAGAACCAGCTTTTCCCATGTGCAGCAGAATGAAGAGATGGCGAAAGATGCCAACAGCCTTCCCAAGTGGCAGTTTTTGGTCCACATCTCTCCCTCCCTGTGCAAAAAATGCTGCTGGCAAACTGAAACTTAGACCAGGGTAAGCAGTACCCACAGTTTTCCAGTGTCAGTGGTTTTCCAGGGTATCCGTTACCAGAAGGGAAGAAGAAGCTGCTGTCCCAGCCTGTACCAAAATCCAGAGATGGATAAAATTAGTGATGAGTTTCTGTTTTGGCTTTTCCAGCAAACTATGCCTGGCCTCACAGCCACCCCGTATTCCCCGTGGAGCGAGAGTGGCACCTGGTGGTCACATCCTCCTCTCACTAGCCACAGACTTCTTTCAATTACTATTTTTTTTCAAACGCTTGGTACAGTGGAAATGACAGGGAAGCACTTGCTATAAGACAGTCTTGATTAACTAGATCCGTGACAACTGCTGGCCCAAATTATTCTGTCTCTTACAGGAATACTTTCTACACCCGTTGTCAGGCAAGTAGCACCAATTCACAACCTGTCATTTCAGCACGCCGGCTGCACGAGCCTCCCTACCCACAACATTATGCTCCTGTGAGTGGGAAGGAAGGAATGAGGACCTTTTCTAGCTTGCTGAAAAAAAACATATTATTTTTTTCCTGGCTGCTTAAAAACAAAAAAAATATTCAGGGCTTCCTATGGAGAGATAAAATAAGCCTGTTTCCTATCAGCTACAAAATGTGCAGCCCTAGAGACGCTTAGGGCCACATGTGCCTTGGAAGAAAATGTTGTTATTTGTCTTCTGTTTTTCTGTGAGACATTCCATCCCTCGGCAGGACACAACTTCTGTAACACCTTGTACTCTGAAAACCCTGTGAATAATAGATGTGTGCTGAGACAGAACTTCTGCCAGGGGTGTTCCTCACATCACTGACTTGTCTGGCAAGCTGAATTTTTGGTGTAGAAGGGCTCTGCCTGAGAGATGAACAGAAAAACAAGCCCACACAAAGCAGTGAACCTGAGACAGCCTGTTTTCATTCGATTCAGATCTTGCTGCTGAGTGGTTTTTGTACAGCTGGAGAATAAGTGATTTATTAGAGATCAGGGGGGTTGTCTGTCCCCCTACTTTTGACAAAAATGAACCTCTACTGGAAGCTGTTCTTCAGCTAGGCCACCACCTCTCTCCTAAGCAGGGACTTTGCGGCCTAAGAGCAGCTATAATCAAACTGCTGCCTTTCTGTGTTTGAGACCTTTTTTTGCTCAGCTGCTCCCTTTCCTAAAATTCACAGGAACATATAATCTTGGAGACTGGCCCCTGTCTGCAGGCCTGGCAGGAGTTGCCTAATGTGTTCAGCAGTCACTAGGATGGGTAGTGAAGGATGCACACGTAGTGGCGTAGGCACGCAATGTGATAGCACAAGCTGTCCTCCCCTGGGAAAAGAGACTACAAAGTCTGTGGCTCTATGAAACAAAATCCAGCTCTCCATAGCTGCTGTTCTGTAAAAAAACGACGAGATAAAAGAGGAAGCAATTGTACAGCAACCAGCACAGAGGAAAAGCTACTGGGTTTGGCTTTTCTGTGTGCCAGGCTCACCTTCCTGGACACCATAAATGCAAACAGAGAGGGTGTAAGCACTACCATGCACCAACACAGACAGACAACAAAGAGAAAGTTACTTTATGTGAGCACCACAATCAATTTTACTGAAGACTGGGATCTGCAGGTACAGCTTGTGGATGGCTACTCTGGCTTTTTTACACAAGAGACCCTTAAGGTAATAGGAATGTGACAGTATGATATATCCTGGAAGGTTCATCTGGTGAAGAACGCAAGGAGTACTAGCACCCTTCTCTCTGGCAAGCTTTTTCTCCTGTCCTGCTTCAAGAGTTGCAACCCTGATGTAATGACAGAAGCTGTGGGAGAAATAGGTAAATGAGGGGACAGAAATAACAGGTAGAGTGCTGCATCGCTGTGAACAAGTTCTAAGAATGTGGTCGTTCAAAGGCAACAATGTAGGAACACACGATGGAAAGAAAAACAGCTTTGACAGACAAAGGCTTCGTTCTTTTTTGTTCCTCCTTGAGATCTGCCCACAGATGGCAGAGAAGCATTAATATTCTTGTTCCATCTTCTCCAGAGACACAGAGTTTGCCTCAGGCTGCTCTCTTCCCCTCCCTGCAATCACATAGCTGGAGCAAGGAAAACACTGCGAACCCCCTAACCACCGTCACGTCCCACGTAGCTGAGCTGGACCAGGTCTTGCTGCTGATTTGAAGATCTGCTTACGTAAAAGAGCAGGGCAACAGTACACCACAGCACGAGCTCAAACTGCTGTTGTCACACCAACGCAGTGCTGAAGGTTGACCTCTTTTTCTGACACACGGCGATTTTTTTCTGGCTTAGCTTATGTCATGCTGAAATGAGTTTAAAACAAGTGGGGACAAAAAGTGCTACATTTATTCCCCAATCAAACCATCCACATAGGCCACATCCTAGTGGAAGGACTGAATTAAATTTAACAGTAATTGCTAAGACGTTTCTGCCCAGAATCACTCGGGGGACTTACTTGTACCACATATTGTGATGTCTGTGCAGAACTAGGAGTGGAACAACGCTGGCCTGTTTTGGCACTCGTGCCACATGCTTCTTCCACAGCGCTAGCACTGCACATGCAAACAGGGAAACGCTAGTGCCTTTCTCTATCCCAACACTTCCCAGGTCAAAGCTGCCAGCAGGGCTCAGGAAGGGCAATGATGCTGCTTCTGGGAAAGTATGCAGCCACAAGTCATGTTCCTGCTCGGTGGTGGGAGCTATGTGATGTCTTCTGCAGGCTGAAGGTTAGCAGCACAGGAATGGTTACAGACATTCAGTGCAAAAGAAGTACCAGCCTTCTTCATGTGAAGTACACTGCAGGGCTGAAATGTAAATCCATAGGGTTAATACAGGACTGGAAAATACCATCCAGAACTGAATTTATTCTACAGTTTCCCTTTGCTGAAAGGAGTAAGAAACCAAGAGTGCTCCCAGCCTATAGAAGATAAAATGATGGGCAGAAAGCAAATTAACATTAAACTGTAAATAATAATGAATATTAAATAAAAAAAAAATCAGAAATAAAGTGTAAATGGACACTAAATAGCAGGGCTGCCTAAAGACAGTAGAATACACCCCTTTCATCTGCCAGTCTACATTCAATAGTCATAACATTCATGGGTAAAAAAGCTCTCAAGTACTTGACAGCCTGGAGAAACAAACAGGTTGGTGTTTGATGGGACACAAATTTCCACCGGAGGAGGACAGCAACATGAACTGGTCTTCTGAAAGGAGCAATCACTTCTGTGGTGGGAGGTGCTAATGCACCCTGAGACAACAGACCACAAAAACGTCACATTGACAAAATTCTCTTGATGCAGTGAACTAAGAGATTTCAGCGACAAGGGAAACTATTTTGACAATATCTCTTGCAACCGTTTTCTTTGTATTACTAAAGAACTGTTATCATTCAGAAGAGCTTTATAGTGAGAGAAGTAAAACACTAGGTCGTAGGAAAGAAGTCAGATTTTTAATTTCCTTCCACAAATATGAGCAGAAACTCAACATTAAGATGTTCCCACTGTACATTCATATACAAGATAAAAAACTGGGGCCTGGGTACAGCCTGAGCAGTACAACCCAGCACTCTTCCTTTGCAAACTGATGTAATTTTGGCAAGATTTACAAACCAGTTGCTGAACTCACACCTGCAAGTACCTGTAGGTTTGTGAGCAAAGCAGCCACTTTCACAAGCCAAAGTGCCTAAGGCCAGCTGCATGCCAGGACTGTGTGCACTGAGGTCTGTTTGTAAAAGCACTCTCCCATCCTCTCAAGTGTCTCCATTTCATATACATAATTTTTTTAGCTTTTTATTTTTTTGAAAGATCTCATATATTTTACCCCTCCAGGAATTAGAAGGAGCTTAGGTGGCAAGAAGCCTGTCACAGTGTGTCTGTAGAGATGCAGGCTCCAGGAGGCACATGCAAAAGCAAGATGTAGATACACATTCCCTTTTTCCCTATATCTAATCTGGAGGAGGGGTTCAGCATGGCTCTCCTTTCCCTTTGCTACCTCCTCCACCTCGAACAGCATGCACCACACAGTGACCTCTCAGGAACGTGCTGAGTGGGCAGCAGCCAGGGAGAGCTTGGGCTTGCCTCTGGAAGGGCCCCAAAATCACTTTGGCATTGGCTGGAGCCAAAAAAAAAAAGGCAGGTGTCTACGTGCACGGACACGGCCACTTTCATGGGTCATCTCTCTTAAATGACTGTACATGCTATTTGGAGAAATGTGCAAAAACAAGATTACAAAATGAACGGTGGATGATATTCCTCCTGGTCAGCAGGGTTACAAGCCCCTTGGGCTGGTGGCTATTCCATCAGGCAGGGCAAGGAAGGAGTCTAGGTTTCGGCAGAACATCATGGTCCTTGTTTTGTAAGGAAGGAACAAGCCCTCCAACACCATGAGATGCTGTAAAATCATTTGCATTCATTTGCATGAACATGAAATCTCTGCAGACCCCCAGACCTTGCACACTGCATTAAGAAGCTACCACCAGCTGTAACCATCTTGCAGCAAAAAAAAAAAGGTACCATTTCAATGAAATACTAATTGCAGAGCACATCTTAATATGGCTCCTCAGGGAGGAGAGAAAAGCTGTGGGGAGGACTGCGTATGCGGTTCATTTGCCTCAGCTGCCCTTACTATTCCTCCAGGTTCTCTTTTTTTCTTCAATATTAATTAAAGCTCATGCTGTGACAACCATGGGGCACAGAAGGGGCGATGAGGAGGCACACTGAGTGACTGGCAGACGTTTCAGCAGGTTTTAACTTATCCCACTACATCTTATTTTTTCTAATTTCCTTATTTTTTTTCCTAAAAACCTAAGTAGCATAGGCTCAGGAATATACTGCATCTAGGGATAAAAACCTGATGGAAACAAATTCTTGTTTTCTCTGCATAAATAACCCTGTTGATCTCCTCCACTGACAATGCACAAATTGCTGTGGCTATCCAGAGCTTTCCCTCATGTTTGGGAAGCTCCCAAACAGGAGGCATACTCCTGACTGTTTACTCTGCGCAGGTTTTGTAGTTACATCCAAGGGGAAACAATGCCTCCAAATTGTTTGAGGCTTCCAACAGGTTAACACAGGTCTCATGTCAGCAGCTCCAAAGATAGCCTGCGACTTCAGAACTGATTTAACTTCAAAAAACATAGGGTTTCATTCTACACCCTCCTCTCCAGGAGAGTTAATTGTCACCTGAAAAGGTCATGCACTAGAAGAAGTGTAAAATCTTTTATTACCACCAAAGCCCTGCAGATTTCTACTCAAATGGCTACAGGAAATGTCCTCCAACTCTCCACCCTCTTTTTTTTCAGCTGGGAATTTGGTTCAAAGCAAGGTCTGCCCACAGTGCCCAAGTATTTCCTATGCAGATACAGCCATTTAGCCATGATTTGGATGGACATCAGCAGAAAGGCTTGCAAATCTTTCCTTCCAGACCAGATTCACCTCCCTTTGGTGCTGCCTTACTGTCAGACTGGTCACACTGGTGCTCGTGGAGACCCAGACTGGGGTCCCTCCAAGGGTCATGCATGAAGCATGCCTCAGCAGGCCTGCCTGGGGCTTTCTGTCCTTTTTCTGGCTCATGGCAGGAGTATTTTCCTCCATCTCAGACTTGAGAGTAGGAAAACAGAAAGCGATCTAAGCTGTGCCACCTCACAGTCCTATGGCAAGAAGCTACAAACAATTTAGAGGTCAATTCCTAATGAACACAAATGCTGGCCTTTGCCTCTTTGGATTAGCAATGTAAACCTGCTTTTTCTGACAGTACGATTCAGAATTAACACTCCCTCTTTAAAGAACGCTTTGCATGCTGCACAGACTCAAGAGGCTTTGTTTCTATGAGGTGCTCAGTGCTCTGCAGTAGATATTGGCCATCTCACCAGAGCACACAATGCACATTTGGGTGTTCTATTAATTATAGTTTTAATAAAGGCTTTAATAAAAAAGAACTTAAGAAAAGCTGTTGGGAATAGAGGTTTGTATTTTCCAGATAGTTTAAAGCCAAAACTTACTGTGATACTGATCCACGCCATCAGTGCTGGCTCTTCCAATTAAACTCTCGCAACTGTCACCCTCATGAATAGTTGAGAGGCTCAATGTGCTGTTTCTGAATTGCCGTGGGCCATGCTGGGGAAGAAATGGGCTTCAGAAATGCAAATTGATTGACTAAGTTTAATTAAAAATTAATCTAAACACCATAAATCTAGGTTTTATTTCAATAGCATTTGCATTCGTGTTGTGCTATGTCTAGAACAGGTAAAACCAACTTACACCACGTGCACCAAAACTATGCTGCTGGAAATATTGAGTACTGCTCCTTGGCCATAGAACAGGTTGGTATGTAGTAAAGACCATAAAAAAAGAAAACCTCCACATATTTTATTTTGAAGATGTCTTTTTGTGTGGTTAAATACTTAGAAATGCCAGTGGCAGTGTTTTAAACAAATTCTTGTCCGATAAGTTTAACTGTAATTTGATGGGACACAATGCTAATGAAGGCTTTCATATGCATAAACCCAGCCATGAGATCAGGGACTCGATCTCCTTATTTATCAAACACCTGACTTCGTAACATGTAAGTCTTCATTTGAAGAGCACAAAAAAGGATACAAGTTTAAGAGTTTCTCCTTGTTCAAAATATACATGCTTTTTGAATGAAAAATCATCAAAATTGTTGTCGAAACTCTGAGTATTAAGAAAAAATAGTGGGTTTTCGTGCTGAATGTCCAAAGTTTCAATAATGTAAAGAGCATTATGAAAGGCTGGTTGGGGATTTTTCTTAGAAGGAGGTCACTTTGAGATTAAAAAGTAATAATTGCTACATGCTTCATTCCAGTTCCTACAAAAGATTTTTTCTCTTTAGAAAGAAATGTCAAGCTCAGCTCACAAGGGACAGCTGACAGCAAACCCAAATGGGCACTTCAGCATGCACTAATGCCTGGAAATTCTGTCCTCCTGCAGGCTGGAGCTGGCTGATTTAAGGGTACAAAAAGCTGTGAGCTTTAATCAAAACCTAGGGGCCCTCTAACAGCATCTCCCACGGGATGCCTACCATCTCACAGCCATCTCTGCCTGTTTTCTTGGAAGTGGTAGAAACTTAATTCTCTGAAAGTTCTTGCTTTCTGTCACCTCTGGTTGAAAGTAGTCAATGATCCTGAAGATGCTGGAAGAGGAGAGATACACTTCTCCTCACAGAGTTCACATTTCCTTAGGGAAAGGAGACTAAAAACAGATACTAGAGCAGATTTTCAAAAGATTTGTTTAGCTACTTGCTGTTGTAAGGAGTAAGGTGGAGGAAGTCTTGCTCTATAACCCTATGACCCATGTAGCAAAACATAATGGTTCCTTCTCGCTCTAAAATATTTATTCCTGCATAAGAAAAACAAAACCCTCTAAAAATAGAAAACTGCTATCCGTGAAGGCAGTGAAGGGCAGCCTGTGTCAGTGCACAATAACCCTTCAGTGAAGAAATTTTTCCTAATGTCCAATCTAAACTTCCCTTGACGAAGCCTAAGGCTATTCCCTCTTGTCCCATCACCCATCACTCGGGAGAAGATACCAACACCCATCTCTCTACAACCTCCTTTTAGGAAGTTGTAGAGAGCAATAAGGTCTAATGAATGGAACCTCACCATTAATTGTCACACTTTTGTTAATTACAGCCCTCCATGGCTGTTTTGCTGTATTTGATGTATGTATATATTTATTCAGCAGCTTATGCTTAGGGATAGGCAGCGAGAAGACCTCTTTCTGTCTCATTAGAGCCTCACTTCTGTTAGGGAAATAGTAGAAATACCCCTGGTGTGCCTGTGAGTCTGCCTGACAACGCCTTCTTGCCTTTTACTCCTCTGTATTTCCCGCTTACTCTGCCGTGATGGGAAAAGCTGGAGCACAAGTCTTATGAGGAGAGGCTGAGGGAGCTGGGGTTGTTTAACCTGGAGAAGGAAGCTGAGGGGAGACCATAACGCCCTTTAAAACTACCTGAAAGGTGGTTGTAGTGAGGCAAGTGTTGGTCTCTTCTCCCAAGAAACAAGTGATAGGACAATAGGAAATGGCCTCAAATTGCACAAGGGGAGGTTTAGATTGGATATTAGGAAAAATTCCTTCACTGACAGAGTGGTGAAGCATTGGAACAGGCTGCCAGAAAAGCGGTGGAGTCTCCATCCCTGGAGGTGTTCAAAAAGCACGTAGACGTGGCACTTCAGGACACAGTTTAGCAGCACAGTGGTGTTAGGCTGATGGTTGGACTGGATGACCTTAGAGGTCTTTTCCAATCTTAACAATTCTATGATTCTGTGAAAAGTTGCACTATTTTACATCTTGTGGAACACATCTAATATTTGTCACAGTTTACAATCCTCTCAGAGGCAGTCGTGAGGCTGACAGGCAAAATGCACTGCCTGGAATTTAGCAGGGAGGCTCTAACCCTCCCTGTTTTGGTACAAGGGGCTGCCAGTGCTGTTCACTGACAGTGTGTCCTTCCTGCAGAGAATCACAGAATCACTAAGGTTGGAAAAGACCTCTAAGTTCATCCAGTCCAACCATCAGGCCAGCACCTCCGTGCCTGCTACACCATGTCCCAAAGTGCTGCATCTACAGGGTTTTTTAACACCTCCAGGGATGGAGACTCCACCACTTCCCTGGGCAGCCTGTTCCAATGCTTCACCACTCTCCTAGTAGCCAACCTAAACGTCCTCTGGTGCAACTTGAGGCTGTTCCCTCTCGTCCTTTCCCTTGTTATTTGGGAGAGGAGGGAGCGGCTGACGTGCTCACACATCACAGCTCTGCACCACAGCAAACGCTGCACCCCATGTGGTTGCCGAGGCCACCGGTGCTGGGGCAGCGTGCATCCCTCCCTCCTCCCGCAAGACAGGTGAGGGGAACCTGTGCTTACAGCCTGCAAATCCCATGGGGGAAACCAATGTCAAGCAGGTGGCAGCCAATGGTGAAGGGGGGCGAGTGAGGGGTGACCAGTAGGGAGTGGGGGGCAACCAAAGGCAAGTGGACGGTGGCAAATAGTGAGAGGAGGCAAGTGTGGGGCAACTAATGGTGAGCCAGCGGTGACCAATGGAGAGCAGCTGGCTGCCAACAGAGAGCAGTCGGCTGCCAATGGAAAGCAGGTGGCTGCCAATGGAGAGCAGTTGGCTGCCAATGGAGAGCAGAGGGAGACCAATATGGAGCATGTAGCAAACCATGGAGGGTGGGGGGCAACCAGTGGAGAGTAGCCAGCTGCCAATGGGGAGCGCAGGACAACCAATGGCGAGTGTGGGGTGACCATTGGCTAGTAGGGGGTGACCAACGGAGAGCAGGGGGTGACCAATGGCAAGCGGTCAGTTGCCAATGGAGAGCGGAAGGCAACCAATGGCAAGTGAGGGGCAACCAATGGTGAGCGGGTGGCCACCAATGGAGGGCAGTCAGCTGCCAGTGGAGAGTGGGGGTTGACCATTGGAGAGTGGGGGCAACAAATGCAGAGCAGTCGGCTGCCAGTGGAGAATGAGGGGCCACGAATGGGGAGCTGAGGGCAACCAATGGAGAACAGTCAGCTGCCAATGGAGAGTGGGTGGCTGCCAATGGAGAGCAGGAGATGACCAATGGTGAGCAGTTGGCTGCCAATGGAGAATGTGGGGCAACCAGTGGCAAGCAGGGTGTGACTATGGCGAGCAGAGGGCAAAAAATGGAGGGCAGTCAGCTGTCAATGGAGAGCATTCAGTTGCCAATGGCGGGGGGGGGGACGGACACCAATGGCAAGTGTGAGGCGACCATTGGCGAGTAGGGGGCAACCAATGGAGAGCGGGGAATGACCAATGGAGGGCAGTGCGCTGCCAATGGACAGTGGGGGGCGACCAATGGTGAGTAGGTGGCTGCCAATGGAAAACAGGCAGCGACCAATGGCGAGTGGGGGACCACCAATGGGGAGCAGCAATGGGACCTGTCCCCAGATCCCACCACCCCCAGGGGACGGGGCTAGTGGAGCCGGGCAGCAGCCAGTGGGGAGCAGGCAGTGTCCAATGTGGAGCAGGCAGTGTCCAATGGGGAGCAGGAAGCGGCCAATGGGGAGCGGGAAGCAGCCAATGGGGAGCGGGAAGCTGTCAGTGCAGAGCAGGCAGTGTCCAAGGGGGAGTGGGCAGCGGTCAGTGTGGAGCAAGCAGTGTCCAATGCAGAGCAGGCAGTGTCCAAGGGGGAGCGGGAAGTGGCCAGTGCGGAGCGGGCAGTGTCCAATGGGGAGCGTGCAGCGATGAATGGGGAGCAGGCAGTGTCCAATGGAGAGCGGCACTGCCGGGAGGCCCCGCCCCCGGTCCCACTGCCCCAATGGGGAGCGGCGCTTCACGGAGGCCCCGCCCCCGGTCCCCCCGGTGGGAGGTGCTGCCCGGAGGCCCCGCCCCGAGGCGTTGAGGCGCCGCGGCGGGCGGCGTGGTGCGGCGCGGATGGAGGCGGGCGGCGGCGCCGAGCAGGGAGATGGCGGCTGCCGGGGTTTCCTGTACTACGCGTACGGCAGCAACCTGCTGCGGGAGCGGCTGCTGCTCCGCAACCCCTCGGCGCAGCTCTGCGCCCCGGCGCGCCTGCAGGTGTGCGGGCGGGGAGGGGCCGGCGGGATCCACGGAGCGCGGGGGTGGGTGGGAGGGTCACGTCACGGCGCTTCGGGGCTCCTCTCGATGGGTTTCACCAGCGCTGCCGTCCAAGGAGCCCCGTTTGGCGGCTAAAACCGAGGAGTTGGACCGCCGATTCCCTTCCCCCTCCCGCCCCCTCAGGGAAAGAGAAATAATCGAATAGTAGAATGGTTTGGGTTGGAAGGGACCTTAAAAATCATCCAGTTCCATCCCCACTGCAAAATGAGAGGAAAAGGCTGGAAACTGGAACAGCTTTAATGGAATTATAATAGTAGAGAAAATACTATTAATAAGAAAATAATGATAAAGCCTTTACAAAGGTTTGTAGTGACAGGATGAGGGGCAATGGGTATTAACTGGAGAGGGGCAGATTTAGATTAGACATAAGGAAGAATTTCTTCACCATGAGAGTGGTGAGGCACTGGCACAGGTTGCCCAGGGAAGCTGTGGATGCCCCATCCCTGGAGGTGTTCAAGGCCAGGTTGGATGGGGCCTTTGGCAGCGTGATCTGCTGGGAGATGTCTCTGCCCACAGCAGAAGGGTTGGAACTCACTGATCTTTAAGGTCTCTTCTAGGTTTGTCATAGGCATACAACAGTGTGATAAAATGCAAGACATTTAACCTATAAGATCTCAGAACTGTATATATCAAGATTTAGATCATGAACATGATTAAATCTTTCAGATTTTGTAGGATTAGCAGATGCTACCAAAACAAGCACAATTAAAAAAAAAAGAAAAGTTAAATGAAGTCTACCTAATCCCAAATAATCTGGGACATAGTCTGAGTTGCAACTCACCTTCAGGGAGACAGAGATTTAAACCCTGACTAAATCCTTCCTTGAGCTCTGTCTAATTATCTCTAAGATGCATAAAATCTAGATGAAGTCAAGACTCCCATTGGCATCATGGTAGTGGGGCAGCAGCAAAAAATATGACCTCTTTTCACCTGAGATTCTTACTCTAGATCCCTTACTCTAGACCATTTAAATCACTCACCAGCATTTTCAGAGGACAGCTGTGTGGCTAGATATTGAGAGGATATACTTTTCCTTTTGGTTCCTCATAGCTCACTGTAGAAAAGATAGAGACCTAAGATTCTATTCTATGATTCTAAATATGTAGAAATATATGGAATTGCCTCCCTCCCTGGTGACTGCACCATCCCACAGAGCAGAAAAGAGTCTAGGCTAAGAGGGAGCTTGACTCAGGAACTGGATTCAGGAATGCATGGATCTGGGATGAGTGGCAAGCAGGCAAATGAGATCCTCACTGGACATCAGTCATCAAAGAAAAGAGCGATACTTTCCCTCAGTTTATGCCAAGTATGATGTATCTGGTCTGGAACGCTCTGTTGGTCAGTTTGGGGTCTCCTGTCCTGTCCCTCCCTGCAGGTGCAACCATTTTTTGCCCCTTTGTCTTACGGCACTGTCAGCTCGAGCGTAGTCTTGGTTACTATGGGAATATTTATAATCAATAGCCTCTATATACCAATGCCATGTTTTTTCACTTCTAGAGAGAAACACTGAAAAACTTGCAGTTAACTTTCGGGACATGAAGTTACTTAGATGAGACTTAGATGAAGTCAGAAAATTGATTCTACCTTAGCTCAAACCAGAACACAGGTGCTCGTCTGGGCTTGTGGGACGAGCCTCTGTCAGTTTGAAAAGAATGATGCTTGGTTAAAAAATGAAAATTCCTCCTTGCCCAGTGCCATGCTGGTTGCAAGCAAGGAGCCCTCCCTGTGCTCTGTGTCAGGGCAGATGTACGCTTTCACCCAGTACCACATCCGACGCCTTCCTAGGCCCCAGCAGATCTCCCCCTGTCTAGGGCTATTAAATGTTAGGATATCCACTTGGCCCTAATGTAGGCTTGGACGTAAGAGCTTGTGATCATTAAGCTGTTGATGTACAGATCTGTGCAGCTGGAAGGGTCCTTGGAGGAGCAGAGAATTGATCAACTCCATTTAAGGATGACTTGAAGGTTCTCTTGGGATAACTTGCAGGAAATGATCTATGACAGCAGGAATGAAGAAGTTCCAAAAACTTGTAATTAATGAGCTCTCTATAGTCAGATACTTTGTGTCTCATGGGACTATCAACCTGGCAATTTAGGCCTGCTCCTGTAAGGAGTGAGGCGCTTACAGATACCAGTGCAGAGCTGAACGTGCTGAGGGCCTAGTGCCATGCATGATCAGACCTCGGAGGCGAGGAGGAAAGCAGTAGTATTCCATGCTTACCTTTGAATAAACAAAACCCCTGTGCTTCAGCTCTCCTTCTGGCTTTCAGGTAGATTTTTAGGTTACACATTAAGCGTCTCTTGCAACACTGCAAGTTAGCTGTTCAAGAGCTTTTCTAGCTGGCTTTTGACGATTGCTGTGCTCCCTGTTAACACTGGGTGGCTTCACTCCCTTGCTTCAAGCTGGAAAATCACTGATACTAGCCAGTGAGGAAGCCACAAACAAACGTTGAAACTGATTTATGTTAATTGCTCTATGGTAGTACCATTTTGGCTTTAAAAAAGGGGGAAAAAGCTTGTAAACAGAGTAGAATCATAGAATAGTTTGGGTTGGAAAGGACCTTAAAGATCATCCAGTTCCAACCCCCCTGTCATGGGCAGGGACACCTCCCACTAGACCAGGCTGCCCGAGGCCCCATCCAACCTGGCCTTGAACAGCTCCAGGGATAGGGCAGCCACAACTTCCCTGGGCAACCTGTGTCAGTGCCTCGCCACACTTATAGTGAAGAAATCCTTCCTTATGGGCTGGAGAGGACCTTAAAGATCATCCAGTTCCAACCCCTCTGCAAAATGAGAGGAAAAGGCTCGCAATTCCGGAGTACTTTGGATGCTAAACTAAAATATTAAATTCACTTCCCTCTGGTTTTATTTTACAAAATTTTGTTAATCTTCTATCAAAAGCTGTAAGAAATAAGATGTGCAGCAAACACAGAAAGGGCGTTACGCTGGTACTTCGCAGAAGGGCCAAAGACCAAGTTCTTGACCCAAGAAAGTGTCCAGTGTGGTTTTTCCCTCTTCCCTGCAGTGCCTGCTACAATTGCCCATGTGGCATGAAGTTGGGTTTCCTGCTTTCAGAATCAGTCAATCATAGAATGATTTGAGTGGAAGGAACCTTAAAGGTCATCCAGTTCCACCCTCCTGCCATGTGCAGGGACACCTTCCACTAGATCAGATTGCTCAAAGCCTCATCCAACCTGGCCATGAACACCTCCAGGAATGAGGCAGCCACAACTTCTCCAGGCAACCTTGTTCCAGTGCTTCACCACCCTCACAGTAAAAGATTTCTTTCTAATACCTTATCTGAATCTTCCCTCTTTCAGCTTAAAACTGTTAGCCTTTGTCTTATCCCTGCACTCCCGAAGCTAACCACGCTATTTCCAAACAGTCTGTGTTGTCCTTCTTGGGAGGTGTCTGACTGTTTTATGCACTTCCTTGCCGTTACTCAATGCAGGAAAATATAAATGGAGGAATAAAATAAAAATTGATGGGTTTTGTTGTTTTTTGTTTGTTTGTTTGTTTTAATAAACTGCTGTAAGTGTAGTCAGCTCTACAGGAGTGTTTCCTCGGGGCTGCCCTGCAAGCATTTGCCCTCCACATCTGTAACTTCAGTCTAGGACTATTTACTTGTGTGCAAAGTACTGTTGTGTGATGAGGTGGCACAAAAAACAACCAGGGTGGTATTTCATAATTGGGCAGTTCTATTACTGTGTGAGGACAAGACCAAGAGCTCACTGTCTTGTAGGCTTCTTAACCCTTACTGTCTTCCTGGACCATGCATGGTAACATTTAAGTCCTAAAACAGCACCAGAAGCTGCAAAGGAACAGGCAACAGGTAAGCATGTCTTTTGCAGAACAAGAAGGCAGCAGTAACCAGTTCCCTCCTTCGTGGTACACCTTAGCTAAGGGGCCTTCAGACTGTCTAACGGGAGGCACATCATTAATCCTGTTACTGCCAGCTTGGACAAAAATCAAGCTGACATTTCTTCAGCACTACTGTTTACTGCAGAATTGGGTATGTGTGCTAAAAAAAGGCCGCCTCTCCTTTCTTCTCACTGCTATAAATTGTTAGCTGACGTTCAGGCCAGACTACCAAGAGGTTTAGACATTGATCTAGATCTCTGCAGACCAAGACTTTTATCAGTAGTACTCTGCCAGACCTCTCTTCTCTTTGTCTCAAGGCTGCTGTTTCTCATGGGGAGGTAGAAAAGGCTGACTTCAGTCCATCATGAGATGAGAGCTGGGTTAGATCCCACCTGTCCATTCCTCCTCCTGTTGCTCCAACTGACTACTTGTAAACTCTCCATTAGCTTCCCCTTTAATATCAAGAGTAGCCAACAGCCTTCATCTTATGTGTAAACTGATTCTCTGCATTGGTTTTATTTGCAGGATTTTAAGCTCGAGTTTGGCCATCATCAAGGCAGGACAAGTTCTGTCTGGCATGGAGGTACTGCTACCATTGTTCAGAGCCCTGGAGACGAAGTATGGGGAATAGTGTGGAAAATGAACACTAGCAATTTAAGTTCACTGGATAAGTAGGTGACTTAACTTTTGCTGTATTCTACTATTTTAAAGGGCAATTGAAAAGTAGTAGTTAATTTTTGGCCAAGAGCTGTGTGGAAGCTTTGGTGTTGGAATCAAGATGGTGCTTGGAACTTTAATATGTAAATTTCATTTCACAGTACAAGTATTGGCTTCTAATGCATTTGTGATTAAAATGACTTTGTTTTCCAACTAAAACTACTTAGGGCTATTTCAATAAGGATTGGAGCTGATGTATTTGGTTAGGCTCCTTTTTTAATACCTGTCCTCACAGTGTCCTGTCCCTTATATTACTTTAAGTTCTGTTTGTCCCACAAGACTTTTCCAATTGCTTTAGGGAGAATGTCCTTTGGAACTTGCCATCAATTTCTGTCTCTGTAAGTCTGTAGACTCCAGCTGTGGTAAAGGAAGGGATGAGTACAAGACTTTGCAGAAGAGAAGGAGATCTTTAATACAGGCAGAGACACCTTTTGAGAAGATTATTTTGCATGTATTCCCTTCTAAGGATTCAAACTCTTTTGAACTTGAGGTAGATCCAAGCCAGGAGCTGGGGTGGTTTTGTTTTCCCTTTTGTATGGCAGAGGCTGCTTGCAGCATAGCAATGCATGGCAGAGAACGTTTTGCCTGTGACTGATGATTAAGACATATTTAAGGCAACCTGAGCAAGCTGTTCCCAGGCTGAAGTCTGGAGGACCAGAGTAAACAAATCAAGGAGTAGCATAACTTCTTGCAGGGTCTAAGGCAGGGCTTAGAACTTAATCTCCAGAAATTTGGCTGGTGTCACGTGTTTATTGCAGTTTTCAGGATGCGCCTGCACAGCACGGTGCTTCTGGTACACAAGGATTGTTTGTTCAGAGCAGTTCATCGCTGTCTGTTAATTCCATCAGAAATCTAGGCTAGTGAGGCTAAGGAAGCAGGGCATATTGAACCCATTGAAAGCATTACATTAGTACAGTTCTGCCTCTGGTATTGTTGCAATTTTGGCTGTGGCTGCACTGTGCTGTGTAGACATGTCCTTATAACCTTGGCCATGAAACTCAAAGTTCCAACTTGCTTTTCATTGCCTACAGTGAACCTGAAATACAACAGAAACTGTTGCCCAAGTTCTGTTAGCGCATCATGGGAATGGGCACTCTCAGCACTCTCAAGTCCTAGTTGGGAGTGTTAGTCCCAAGCAGGAGTGCATCTAGCTGGTATACTTCTGGTTGGGGAGAGTCACATGTCCATGTTTTATTATCTCCTTAATTCCCCACTCCGATTATACTAGCACTTACCTCCTGGTCCCCTTTCTGCTGACCTTTACTAAAATTTCCTGATTTACTACGCTTTCCTGATGTGTAAAGTGCAGAAGTATAAAGAAGCTGTCTGGCTGCATCTGCTTTGGTAGTATCTCTGTGTTCTCCCTTTGGGGGCAGCATTTTGTATTTTTAACTTGTGGAAGTGGTGTTTCCATACTATAGAATTCCGGATCCTTGGAATTTGTTTGGTGGGATAAAGTTTAATGCTAGCTATGATGCTAGAAACTTGAGTGCCACACCATCACCAAAAAACTGCAGGACACACTAGCATTAAAGATGGCTTTTCCCCAGTTGCCTCCTTGATGTCATGAAGGTAAACTGAAAATCGAAGGAAACAGGATGTATTCTCGGCTTTTATGACAGTAGTTGATAGGTTTCTTCCAAGAATTGTTCCTAATAAACTCAAAAGAGCTTGCATGTTTTGCTGCTGAAGAGCTTGAGATTCTTTGGCTGTGCACAAACATATTTGTAACTTCTTAACCAAGTTATTTCCTCGAATTTCCATGTATCAAGAAAAAAATTAAAAATCGGTATTTGCTCTTCCTCTCTTTCCCTCCTCCTCCAATCTGGATAAATAAGTCTGCTTTGTTATCCTGAAGCAGAGGAGGGAACATGTAATTGATGCTGCATGTTGTTAGTTGAAATGATACTAAAAGAACATCATATATGTAGAAAACAAATACTTGAGGGGAATTGTTAGCTTAGATAGCTTAACTTTTTGGCTCCAGATGTGCTGCCTAATGGTCAGGTTACTTTTTGTCCTTTGTACTTCACAATTCCAAGTTACAGACTAAATCATGTTTTTTAATCATATGTCCTTGCAGTGGATGTTAGTTAACTGTAACATTTTTCTTGCTCTCTCACACCTGTGTGACTTATTTTGCAGTCTGTCGGCTTTGAGTCTGCAGTTAGCTTCCAGTCTCTACTTGCGCTTAACTTCATTATTCACATAACACGGCCCATGTAATGTACATTAATTAACTTGGAATGGTAGTAAATCTTTGAAGGAAAGATAAGTTGTCAAAATGGTGTTTTGACGAGTAGCATTTAAACCCCATGTTTTCACTCATGTCTAAAGCACTTCTAAAATTGTGCTATAAAGTCTGTCTTGCATTGCTTAAGCTTCTCATTTACTGGTTAACTATTTCCTCAGACTTCTATTCGTGGCTAAATGCTAATGGTTAAAGACAACAAGTAGCCTGGTTTCTGAATTTAATTTTGTTTTCCTAACACAGCCTGATTTTGCTAATTAAAATAAGTAACGAAATATGTTTTGCCCTGATCTGTCCCATTGTTGTTGTACACCTCTTCTGCAAATTAAAGGGTGTCCTGGCTTATTCTTTGGAATGCATATTGCAAGAGTTGCGAGTTTCCCCTTATTCAAATGTAACACAATGGGCAAGATAAAACTTTGCTATTGTTTCATTATCTGAGTGCAAGGTAATGAGTGATATGTGCCTAGCTCATTAATTCTGATAATCCTGGTTGTCTTTCTCTTGTAGATTCCCAGACTTGCACAATTCCCAAGGAATATTCTCTCTCTAACTTTGCAATTTAACCACTAGTTGTCTTTCCTACAGAGCTGAAATGATAAAAGTGAATGCTGCTTGCTTCTTTAGAAACTTATTTTTGTATATGAAACAAGTTTGCACAAAAAGGACTGGAATATGCTTTGCTTTATTTGTTTAACAGTGCAGACCAATGTCCTGCCTTGAATTCTGTCATAAGAAATGCATATATTTAATTGCACAGTTTGTTTGAAAGATGGATGCATCAGTCATTTGGCATGAAAGGAATATGTGTCCTTTACAGGCAAGAGGGAGTTGAAGATGGCATTTATGTCCCGATAGAAGTTCATGTCCATACTGAAGCAGGAAAGGTGCTGACCTGTCGGAGCTACCAGATGAAGGACTATGTCTGTGGTCCTCCTTCTCCTCAGTATAAAAAGGTAGGTGTTGCACCACTGTGATTTTGGAAAGAATGAACAGAAATATATAACGCAGTACTTCTGTTTAATAAATACTTTATTTGCAGTGGATGGAAGGCATGAGTAACTCGAATGTAAAGGTATAACTTAATACTTGTGCAATATAGTAGTGTGATGATATTTGCAGGACTTTGTTAGCTCTTACAGGCCTGCTTAGTGAGTTTTATTTTTTGGCTTAGTTATGCCTTACCCGAAGCCTTGATTTAACTCATGAATTAGTTATGACTGACACAGGTATTTCTGAAGGATGTTGTTTACATGTATGCAGCAGTTCTCCATTTGAAAAATTAATGTACTCCATAAAAAGGACAGAGGGAAGCTTCTGTGGGAAGAGTACTGCACCTGGCTTCTAGTCTCAAGGACGTGGATTATCTCTATTGTCTTACTGTCATTTAATACAGGAGTCCACCTGCCTCTTTTTACCAGGTGCATCATGCATATATCACAGGAGTTCCAGCAACATTGCAGAGCACTGCAGGTTCCCACTTGATGGCTGGTGAGGCAGGAGTGTTTCAACACTGTTCTGCAACACACTGACTCTGTAGACACACGTGATGCAGTCACGCAGCAGGCCTGACCTGCTTAGCTTCCGAGATCTGATGCAGGCCTAGCCTCGGGTGGCATGACTGCGTGTCTGGAATTGTGAAGCTGTGAGCAGCTGCCAATAGACATCACTGGAACATACCGACTTTTTTTACCAAAAGCAAAGAAAACAAGATTTGAGCTTTTTAAATCCCAAGTGTGCCACCTTCTCTTAACTGAGGAACTCACTCCTATGAATCAGCTTCCTGGAGCATAACTAAGGCCAGCTGCTGCAGGACTTCTGAAGAGAAAGCTTGCTTAGAAAGCAGGCTCTGCGACTTCACAAACCTCCTCCCTGCAAACCTACTTTTGTCAAGGCTAGAGAGTTTCATGGAGCTGATACGTAGTCTGCTGCTGTGCATGAGCTCTCACTAGTGTGCTCTAAGAGCAGACCTCCAATATGGGCAACTTTATTGAGCCAAATACTCCCTTCTGCTGTTCTCAGGGTCAGTCGTTAGTTCTCTTCTTCCTCCCTGCCCCCACCTTTTATTTGTTTAAGTTAACCAGGCAAGAGGGCTAAAAATTTAGTACAGATGACTGCATCAGCCCACAGTGATCTACAGCCACCTACTGTTGTGCACTTTTTGTGGCAAACTTCATCCTTTCTAGATGCCTCATCCTTGAATTTCCTGCCTGTTGAATGCATGAAAGAATATTTACAATACTGTCAGCTTTTAAAACCTGTGTAGTAATCTATTCATTTCTATGTGAGATCTTATAGAGCTCTCTTTAAAGCCTCCTGCAGCATCCTCTTTTCCTCTGACTGTCACTTCTTTTCTCTTGCACCAATACTTATTTGTATGTAATAGGAAAGATGCAGTACCAAACTCTAAGGAATCTGTGCTTTTTCACTAAGCTGACTCTCTGTTTCTGGTACTCCTATAGCCTGTCTAGGTACTCACTGTTGTGCTTTGGATTCGAACAGCTTATTTTTAAAGAAGTTCGGTATTATATGCTGCTTCTCATTGAACAAGGATGAGAACTATGCCGTGCTCTTCCAGTGAGGATGAGAACTACTTTCTATGCCTTTAGCCAGGAAGTAATTCTCATCCTCGCTGGAAGAAAGAGTGGAGTAACTGAGTAATGGCTTAATTATACAGTTTTGTGCACATTAGCAACGTTTCAGAATCTTAGGGGTATGCCTTGGTAGTTAAAAGCCTTTTCAGAATAATTCTGTTGGCAACTATTAAGGTCTTCAGTGATCTTCCAGAAGCCTTTGGCTATTGTTAAGTACAAATAACATTATTTGGGATTAATTCTCTTGTTACCTTAAGTGGTTCTTCCTGTATGCCTAACATGATTACGGATGGCTTTTTTCCCCTCCTTTTAGGTTATTTGCATGGGTGCAAACCAGAATGGCTTGCCAACTGACTATCAGAAGAAACTGGAAGCTATTGAAACTAATAACTATGCAGGGCCAGTGCCAATCATGGAAGAAATTGAAGCTGCTATTAAAGCAAAGAAAATAAATTCTGCGTAGAATACATCTGCACTTGCTTGGTCATTCACCTTGATTTAGATACCTGTCCTTACTGGGCTGATCAGCAGTTTCTTTATGTATCAAGAAAAGATGAGTTTGCTGTGCATCTACAGTAAAGCCATTAGACATAATTTGCAGTCTGAAGACACACTGACATTGGTAACTTCAGTTCTGTGTATGTATGACTTGAGTACACACTGAAGCTTTTGCAGATTTAGAAATTATCTTTCTGTAATTATCAGTGTTGCACATGTATTTGTATCCTGTTGACCTTAAAAGAAAAAGGCTGTCTCAGTGAGTATTGGCATCTGTTGCCTTCTGAAGAATAAGGGCTGCAGGATCGGGCCCTTTGTTCTTAAATATTGTATGCATAATTATCAAGAATTTAAAGATTTGTTAGATGCCAAGTAGACTCAAAACTCTAAACCAAGACTAAACTTTTTCCTTTGCTGCCTCTCTTAATGGTTTAGAGTCCAGTCTATCTGAAGCTATGGTTTTCCTGTTTCTGTTTATATAGTTAACAAAGAAAGAAAAGTAACAGTTAAAAAAACCTATCTTCATATTATTAAGTGTTAGTTCAAAAGGCAACCCAGGCCTGAAGACAACATTCAGCAAAGGATCTCATTCGAAGTATAATGGCCTCCTCCTTTATGTCTATTAATCATCAGAACTGAACTGGTTAGCTAGAACCACCAGATTTTATAGGATTCATTTTAGTTAGATAATGCTAGGGTTTTTTTAATTACCTTTTTGACTGGCTTGTTGCTTATCTAGTCCTTGGTCTCATGTCCAGTGAAACTGGGAAGTCTCCTGTAAGTTCTAGTGCATTTGTCATTGTTTTGGTTGTCTGTTAAACCCCGGATCAACAAACTTGGCCTCTTCTTTTTTTTTCTTTTTTTTTTTTTTCCCCCACAGCTTTGACAATCTGCAAAACTGGAAGCCCTTGTAAGGTTTAGAGTACTTATCTTCAAGGTACTTGGCAACTTTTGTAGGTAATCTGTGGGGGACATATTAAAAATGACAGCCTGGAAGATGTCAAACAACTGAACTTTGGCTTATCTTCTGTACAGTGTATTTTTTTCTTTCGATGTACAGAGGGTGTGAGATACAATCAGCGTCACTGTGTGACTAGAGAAACAAATGACAAAATAACAGACTTGCCATGTCTTCTCTGCATAAAGTTATTTTGTAAACTACTTCTGCCAGGGAAGTATAGGTGCTGTCCTGATGTCGTATGCCCCCATGGTTGGGCACAGTGGCTACAGTGAAAACATGGTACTTTCTGCAATAGCACTATCTAGTCTGAAACTGCGTAAATAAAACTGTGATTACCAAACATCTCTTGTGTCTGTTCAATGCATACGTCAAGAATATCAGTGTTGCTCATGTATGCGAAAGTTGGAGATACAAATGTGATTGAAGCTGCGTTTTTTAATGGCTATAATTTCAGTATAGAGGGCAAGTTTGCTGATGACACCAAGCTGTTTGGTACAGTCAACACACTAGAGGGAAGGGATGCCATCCAGAGTGACCTTGACAGGATTGAGAGGTGTGCCTGCACTAGCCTCATGAAGTTCAACGAGGCTAAGTGCAAGGTTGAAGGAGGTGATTCTGCCCATCTACGCTGCTCTTGTGAGGCCTCACCTGGAGTACTGTGTTCAATCTGGTGTCCTCGGCTCAAGAGGAACTGCTGTGAGGACAGGCTGAGAGTGCTGGGGTTGTTCAGACTGGAGAAGAGAAGTCTAGGGGGAGACCTTATAGCAGCCTTCCAGTACCTGAAGGGGGCCCACAGGAAAGCTGGGGAGGGGTTCTTTATCAGGGAGTGGAGTGGTAGGATGAGAGGTAACAGCTTAAAGCTGGGAGGGGGGAAGAACTGGATGAGCTATTAGGAAGACATTTTCTACTGTTAAGGTGGTGAGGCACTGGACCAGGTTAGCCAGAGAAATCATGGATGTCCCATCCCTGGAGGTGTTCAAGGCCAGAGTAGATTGAGCTATGAGCGATCTGTGGAAGGTGTCCCTGCCCATGGCAGGAGGGTTGGAACTGGATGATCTCTAAGGTTGCTTCCAACCCAAACCATTCTCTGAATGGCTACATGGTAAACTCCCCAACACTGGACACTTCTAAGATGCAAAGTGCTGGGCCAAAGGCTGGTCCAGACTGTGCCTTTCCTAAGAAAGGTTGGACCAGATGATCCTTGAGGTCCTTTCCAACCTCAGATTCTATGATTCTATGATTAAATCATCCTTGACTTGATTTTACACTCCTCAACATCAGCACCATTTCTTTTGCTCACTGCGCTGCTTGGGGCTTTTGAACTTTTACCTGAATATTCTTGCAAGAAGAAAACAGAAAATACTCTTCTGGCAGCCTCCTTGGAGGGAAGTGATCGTCAATTCCCACATCAGGTCCATGATGCCTCCTGTTGAGGGAAACAGTGGGAGCTGTGGAGGGCCTGGGGAATGCTCCCATCCCCTGAGGTGGGACCCTCGGCACCTTTCCTGGTGGCGGAAGCCTTCTCACCATAGAATCATAGAGTCATAGAATGGTTTGGATTGGGAGGAACCTTAAAGGCCGAGAGAGTTGGGTCTGTTCAGCCTGGAGAAGAGAAGGCTCAGAGGAGGTCTTATCATGACCTTCCAGCACCTGAAAGGGGCCTACAAGAAAGCTAGAGAGGGGCTATTCATAAAGGCTTGTGGTAATAGGACCAGGGGGAACGCGTATAAACTGGAGAGGGGCAGATTTAGGCTTGATATAAGGAAGAATTTCTTCACCATGAGAGTAGTGAGACACTGGAACAGGTTGCCAAGGGAAGTTGTTCAAGGCCAGGTTGGATGGGGCCTTGGGCAGCCTGATCTACTGGGATGTCCCTGCCCATGGCAGAGGGGTTGGAACTGGATGATCTTTAAGGTCCCTTCCAACCCAAACTATTCTATGATACTATGATTCTAAAGATCATGGAATAGTTTGGGTTGGAAGGGACTTTAAAGATCATCTAGTTCCAATCCTCCTGTGATGGGAAGGGACACCTCCCACTGGATCAGGCTGCTCAAAGCCCCATCCAACCTGGCCTCGAACAGCTCGAGGGATGGAGCACCCAGCACTTCCCCGGGCGGCCTGTGCCAGCGCCTCCCCCGGTCCCGGTGCGGGCAGGGCGAGGCGGTGCCGGTGCAGGAGCAGAATCCCTCTGCCGCCCCTGCGTGGGCTATCAGCCCTTCCCCCGGGGAGGAGCGAGCCCCGAGCGGGGCGGGAGGCGCTGCGCGGTCCTTTGGGCGCCGCGGTGAGAGCCGGGGAAGGGTCGGGGCGGGGGAGGGTCGGTGCGGGGCGGGAGGAGCGGGGCGGGACGAGGGGGAACAAAGTTTCTGCTTCTTTATAAGTCAAAGTTTATTTGTTCCCGGCGCCGTGGAAGGGGCGGCTCCCTCTCGGCGAGCTTCCTGCGTTGCCCAAATGGAAATTGTGGGTGTTTTTCGTGTTTCTTCAGCTGCTCCCTCTCCTCCGGGATGGTGGCAGGGAGCGAGGAGCGGAGTCAGCCCGCAGCGATGTCTCCGCAGCTCCTGGTCCAGGGAAACAGCGCCTTCATAGGAGCATCCTCCCTGGAAGTGCCCAAGGCCAGGCTGGATGGGGCTTTGAGCAGCCTGGTCTGGTGGGAGGTGTCCCTGCCCACGACAGGGGATTGGAACTGGATGGGCTTTAAGGTCCTTTCCAACCCAAACCACGCTCCTCTCTTGTGAGACCCCATCTGGAGTATTGCGTCCAGTTCTGGAATCCTGAGCATAAGAAGGATATGGAGCTGTTGGAACGGGTCCAGAGGAGGGCTACAGAGGTCGTCTGAGGACTGGAGCACCTCCCGTAGGAGGACAGACTGAGAGAGTTGGGGTTGTTCAGCCTGGAAAAGAGAAGGCTCTGGGGAGATCTTATAGGGACCTTCCAGTACCTGAAGGGGGCCTACAGGAAAGCTGGAGAGGGTCTATTCGTAAAGGCTTGTGGTGATAGGACGAGGGGCCATGGGTAGAAACTGGAGAGGGGCAGATTTAGACTGGACATAAGGAGGACTTTCTTGACGATGAGGGTGGTGAGGCACTGACACAGGTTGCCCAGGGAATGCCCCATCCCTGGAGGTGTTCAAGGCCAGGCTGGATGGGGCCTTGGGCAGCCTGATCTAGTGGGAGGTATCCCTGCCCATGGCAGGGGGCTTGGAACTAGGTGTTCTTTAAGGTCCTTTCCAACCCAAACCATTCTATGATTCTATGACAACAAAGCACAGCAGTGCTGCCAGACAGTGTCCAGAGGAGGGCGACAAAATTGGTGAAGGGTTTGGAGGGGAAGCCGTATGAGCAGCAGCTAAAGTGACTTGGTCTGTTCAGCCTGGAGGAGACTGAGGTGGACCTCTTCACAGTTTACTGCTTCCTCACAAGGGAAGGAGGAGAAGGAGGTGCTGATCTCTTCTCTCTGGTGACCCATGATAGGACGCAAGGGAATCACAGGAAGAGGTGTCAGGGGAGGTTTAGGTTGGATATTAGGAAAAGATTCTTCACCCAGAGGGTGGTAAAGCACTGGAACAGGCTTCTCAGGGAAGCAGTAATGGCCCAAGCCTGACAGTGTTCAAGAAGCATTTGTACAATGCCCTCAGACACATGGTGTGAACGTTGGGGTTGTGCTATGCAAGGACAGGAGTTGGACTCGATGATACTTGTGGGTCCCTTCCAACGCAGGACATTCTATGATTCTATGATGGATGTGCAGGCACAACTGACTCCACGTATAAATGCTTGCACAACACTGAGAACAGAGAGAAGTGAGAAGAACCAGTAGATAAAAGTACCAGTGCCTTCAAGCCAAGGCCATCAGTGCTGCTGCAGCTTACTGGCATGGATTATCTAAAACCTTGCTGTAAGCACTGATAACTTTTACTGTACCCCTTACTCTGACAAATTTTGTTTCCCTTTTTCATTTCCCTCCTTATCCTCGGCCTGATCCCCATCTTGCTTCCTCTTTGTTATTCTTAGTTCTGAAAGCTTATGATATGCATCTCTTGCCAAACTTGCTGTTGTTTCTCACATCCCTTCAGTCCCTGTTGACACATCATTTGGCCAAGGCCCCATCTTCTATCTCTTCTTTGCCTTTTCAATTGATGGGTGAACACTCTGCTCTCTAGTTCTTTTGAATTCCTAGTAGCATGTTTTCTGTTTTCTTCACTTGGCTGAAGCTGCTCTCCTCAGAATGGTTAACTGAATTTCCTCTCCTGCATCATTGTCAGTCTCTTGAGTAAATTGTGTGTTTTTATTTTTCCTCTCCAGGCAAGAAGTCAATTGTGTTCCCACACAGGAAGCTTCCCCCTGTAAACATCTCTCCCATTGTCTCTCCATACTAGACTGCTGCTCTGCTCAAATATCATCTTTCTCATCTCTCTCTGTTCCTTCTTAGTTGTTCTTAGAAGCCTTTGTAAAAGCCTTAGTGTGGCTTTCAGGAAAATGATTTTATTCATTAGCCCTTTCAGAAATGGAACAGTTCCAGAAATGAAGCAGTAGTTCTCAATGGTAGCTGGTTTTAGACCTTGGTCAGTGTACTGAGGGGTCTCACATTAATGTATGTCTCTTTATTCTCCAGTAGCATCCCCGTGACTGATGCCACGTCAGTCACAAGAATTGCACTGGAATTGAATCCAGTATCTGGAATGCCCAAGATTAAGGCAAAGAACAATATATGCACTCTAACAAGCAAATGCTTTCAACGTTTATTTATAAACTGTATAAGCATTTACTTTTAAGCACACCAGATGTGTAACCTAGCATTGTAAAACTAACAGATTCTCGGTGCTTTGTAACGGTGTGATTCCTCACTGAAAAGACCTAAAGTTAAAGCACTGTGGAAGCTGGCACTCCTCCCAGAAGGAGGAGATAGATTTGCAGATAACTTGTAGACCTCATGGTGTCAATACATTGGCCTCATGTTTAAAGGAAAAAAACCAAACAAACCAACAACAAACACACCTTCACCCTCCCCCTCCAGCAAAACAGAATGGTGTATGTCAGAGTCTTAACGGACAGTGTGTTTCTGTAAGAGAACAAGCATGTTTCCCATGTTGATCAGGACTTTCAGGTGCTCTGCTGGTACACTATGCTACCAACATGCACATGCCTGCCTTGCTCTTAACTGCATGTGGCAGGAAGCCTTTCTGTTTCAGCACTGTTTAAGGTGTTCAGCCACTCATCTGATGTGACATTTTCTTAGTCTATGGATGGTGGAAATTTCCAATTTTTGTTAATAAAACAGACTGCTGAAAATTACTGATTTCTGCAGTACCAGGTACTGTGGGATTTTGCCTTAGAGTTAATATTGCCCCTGAAAATATCACCGAGTACATCTTCATGCACAGAATTCATATTGCAAGCTCAGACCTTCCTGCTTGTCATTTTTGCTCTTTCTCCTTTTCTCCTCTGATGGTTAGCCTCACTTTGTATCCTTTTTTGATTGCTCTCTTTTTTCTCTACTCTTGCAGTTCACCCTTTGTGAAAAGAAACATGTTCTCTCCTGAGCCTGTAAAATCATAGAATGCTGGGTTGGAAGGGGCCTCAAGGATCATCTGGTCCAACCTTTTTAGGTGATGTATGGTTTAAGTAAGGTGGTTCAGAATCCTGTCAAACTGAGCCTTAAAAGTGTCCAGTGTAGAGGAATCCACCACTCCCCTGGGAAAATTATTCCAATGTTTAAATATTCTCATGGTAAAAATATTCTTCTGGAACCCAATTGGAATCTCCCCAGGAGCAACTTACATGCATCATCCTTTGTCTTTTTCATGTGACTCGTAAAAAGGGAGTCTCCATCCTCTTCGCAGACACCCTTTATGTACTGGTATGTGGCAATAAGGTCTTCCCTAAGCCTTCTCCTCTCAAGGCTGGAGAAACCCAGTTCTCTCAGCCTGACTTCGTAGGGTAGGTTTCCCAGTCCTCTGATCATCTTAGTAGCCTTTCTCTGGACCCTCTCCAGCTTGTCTGCATCTTTTTTTATATAGCGGGGACCAAAACTAAATGCAGTACTCCAGGTGCAGCCTGACAAGTGCTGAGTAGAGTGGAGTAATGACTTTATCTCTGCTGATGATGCCTTTCTTGATGTGCCCCAGCATCCTGTTGGCCTTCTTTGCTGCTGCAGCACACTGTTCACTCGTGATGAGCCTGTTGTCCACTAAGACACCCAGGGCATTATCCACAGAGCTGTTTTCCAGCTAGGTGGAACTCGGTCTGAGCTGTGCTCAGGGCTGTGTATTCCTGGATGCATGACCTTACACTTAGCTCCATTGAACTTCATAAGGTTCCTTCTAGCCCAGTCTTTCAGCCTATCCAGGTCTTCCTGGAGGGTTGCTCTTCCCTCTGGAGTGTCAGCCTCCCAATATGTATGTACACCCTTCCAATAGCAACCAGGTTCTGTACTGACTTAGATACAGTCAGGTGCAGGGCAGGAATCTTCGAAACCTTCTGATCTTTTCATACTTTCCATGTTCTTGTCCCTTTACTGTTATTTCTTCTTTCTTTTCTTATCCTCTTTGTAGATGGGTCTGAAAGAGTGAAGAAAATATTTGTTTGTTTTGTACACATGACTGCACTTTGGTTAATTATTATGGTTTCCTGGATGTTTGTGTCAGTTTGTCTCACAACATAGGAAGAAAGAAAATGCATTAGGATAATGTGGTCTTAGAGTAACCAAAGCAAGCAGGGAACATTGGGTAGATGCAGTATCTTGAAAGAAAAGTGTTAACATTTCTATGTGTTTTAAGGTGACTCTATCTCTTTCACTAAAAGCTTTCAAAAGTTTTAGAGTAAATGACGTTTTCAACATTGTTTGGTCTTCATGATAGAGTTCATTTTTGGAATGAGCTTTCTTGAACAAAGAGATGTGCCTCTGTGGCTTCGAGGAAGTTGAGTGACTCAGAAATCAGCCACTTCATCTTGTGAGTCATGTGAATGGTGTAATGAAGGGTTGATTTGTCTGAGTAAATGCAGTCACTCATATGGTAAGAAAGTCAGATCACTGGGTTATGTTCCTGTTGGTTGAAAGAGTTTTGTAGTTTGGGAGTTGGCCATAATGCGAAACAGTTGTGCTGGGGATTTGCCTGGTCTCAGCCTTTGGAGGGCTCAGCTCTTAGTGTAGTTATCTGCATCTGTGGAGGTCAGCAACTGTAAGTTAGGACCTATTAGCCTCCTGAAATCAGAGGAGCTAAGCTGGTTTTAAGTGTAGATAGCTAGTATCACTAAAATGGCAGTAGTATAAGCCATGTGTTTCTCCAGCCTCAAGCAGGAGAAGCTACACTGATGCAGACTGCAGCTTCTGGTGTGGAACACCCATAGAAATGAGTTTGTTCCAGTACCAGGTCAGGTCAACTAGAAGAATCCGTGAGCTGTCAGGGCTCAGTTATAGCTTGTCAGGGGAGTGACAAGCAATACTCCAGATGGGGTCTCACAAGAGAGGAATAGAGGGGCAGAATTGCCTCCTCACCCTGGTGGCCATGCTTGTTTTGATGCAGCCCGGGACACAGTTGGCCTTCTGGGCTGCAAGCGCACGTTGCCAGCTCATGTCGAGCTTCTCATCAATCAGCACCCCAAGTCCTTCTCTGCAGGGCTGCTCTCAGTCACATCATCTCCCTTCCTGTATTGAAAATGCAGATAAGGAGGCCATCCACAGCATATATATTCATAGACAAGGAGAGACCATTTGTGCTAAAGGGTACAGTTTCTACACAACATCTCTACAGCAATGAGAGAGTTTCCTGAGCCTGTAGCTGTCAGAGTTGGTGATCATGTTGTCTTTCTAGGTGCCCATACGAGGGCTGAGGTCAAGCATTCAAGCCTAAGTGTTTGCACAGGTTTTAAATTGATATCTTCATTACAACCTGTATTGTGTGTGGTCTCTTTCCTTAATGAAGATAGAGGTGGTTTGGACCCCAATGCAGTAATAAATATGAATTGTGATGCCGTCTTCCAGGCCTAGTTAATCATGTGGGCTAAGAGTCTGTGAATTCAGGTTTTTTTTGTACAATTCCTGCTCAAGGAAAGGCCCGGAAGTTTTGCATGCATCACTAGAGATGCAATCTTGTATATTTAAAATCTCTTATTTCAGTCCTTTGTGTAACACTGGTATTTTTCAGATTGTGAAAA
The DNA here is from genome assembly GCF_017976375.1 of Cuculus canorus. Classification (NCBI taxonomy): domain Eukaryota; kingdom Metazoa; phylum Chordata; class Aves; order Cuculiformes; family Cuculidae; genus Cuculus; species Cuculus canorus. Next base: position 118,963,117 of record NC_071402.1, read on the forward strand.
ACCATATTTTTAACATATGTTAAAATACAGTTAAAAAACTGTATGTTTACTCACCTGAATTTGGTAAGATTAATCAAGTTAAACCAATGCAATTGTATTTTCCCTCTATTCCATGCTCTCTGAACCAGTAGATTTAGGAGATGTGAAACGCTTGTTCCATGCCTCTAAGTGGTGTATCAGCTCTGAAATCTACAGCAGCATTTTCACTGTTAGCGTCATTTTACTCTGGACTGTCTTAACAGAAACATTTGATCAGTGGGTTTCCCACAGCCTCACTACCCCCTCTCGAACCTGGTGCCTTGAAGGTAAAGGCTTTTTCCTAGTTTAGCTAAAACTGTCTCAGTTCACAAGACCTCGCTTCCAGGAATGGTTGGCAACACTTTATATGGGGACTGTTGTTGAAACAAAGAAAAAGCAAAGTGAATTGCTACTATAAATTAATTCATCCTACAAAATTAATTGCTGTGAAGTATAATTTTATTCTGTTTATTCCCTTGTCCAGATATGTTTGGACAGATGCCCTGTCTGTTGAAACATGGCAAGATAATAAAAAATATTGAATTATGCACTAAGAACAGGCAGCTGATAAAGCTGATGCCAGTGGTGGTGTTTGAGGCAAGCAACAGTAATGTACTGGTGCAGAAGGGGGGCTGCCTGCTGGAGATATTGTTTTTGCAAAACCTGAACAAATAAATGGAAGTAACCGAGGAAGAAAAGTTTTAATAAAGTTTGTCGTGATATTAGATAGAGATTGGAATTATTCTTTGACTGCTAATCGAAGGACATATCTGCGTAGGATAAGGTTTAAATTGGGATTCTATACAATTAACTTCTTACAGGCTCGGTGATGTGGAGGACAGGCTGCCTATTTCCACAAAGTTAACTCCAAGCTGACTTCTCACTGCAAATGGACAGTTTGTCAAAGATGAGGCTGGACGGAGCAGCTTCTTCCTATCTGAATTATGGAAGGCCAACTTTATGCTAACTTGGAGATTTCAGTGGAAAAATCTCTAGGAGCAAGTCCTTTGTCCTTCGTTGCTTTGCTGAAGGTATCCCGAGAACTTCTGGTCAGTAGAATCCGAAACACGCAGTGTTTGATTGACAACTTGATTAAGAATGACTACTTCTCAACTGAAGATGCAGAGATTGTTGTCCAGTTTCCAACTCAAGCAGATAAGGTATTCTTTTTATTTCACTAACCAGCAAAAGGTTTTTGCTACCTTCAATTTATTTACGACTAAGTTTTATGGGTTTTAACTGGCAATTTTATGTCTAGTGTCTTTTCTCATTCTTACTAATTTGGAGTTTCCCTAGCCTGTTTCCTTTGAACAAGTGTCTCCAGCACATCTCTTTCCAGCATGGCTGGCACTGCTTGTAATACCCATTGGCAGCTGTAAGTGCAGCAGGGTGATAATTGCTGTTGTGTCCCCCAGCTGCAGCTTTGTCCTCTGTTAAGGAGGTGACTGCAGTGGCTGTTAGAGATCAGCTTGCTACACTAAAGCCTTCATTATTGTGCAGAGTAGTGCAAGGAAAATCTAGTTTGGATGCTGTGGGACTGATGAACCTGCTTTAGAGGAGGAGAAACAAATGAAATATTATTTAGGAGTTAATTACTGTGTGTTTTCCACGTGCACATCTTCCCCTCTCTTTAAAGGCCTACGCACATCATAAATGTTTGTATGGAAAACTGATACATCCTGACACGTTTGAGGCTTTGATTCATCTTTGGGCATCAGTAGCAAAAATTATTTTCTGGTGTTTTGATAGGAGAAAATTGTCACGTGTACACAATTGTTCCTTGCATCGTGACTTAAAAAAAACCTCCTGATCTGTTTCTCTGACCAGCCAGTCAAGCAGCTTCAGAACAGGGTCACAGTTAGAAGGAGGCAAACCATAAAAAATTCAGAGACCCTGGAGTTCACTAACAGTGCAGATTTTCATAAAAAAGTAATTCTTGCTGGCAAGTTGAAATGGTCTCACAGTGCTCACTGTGTGCACAAGGTCAAAGCTGAATAAATGCACCCTGTATGATCATCTCCGTTTCTTATTGCTCAGCATAATATACATGATTGTTTTAATGGAGCTGAGGGGGAGCCCATGCATCAGGAGTCTAAGCAGAGACAGAGAGCAGGCCACAGCAGTACACAAAGTGGGAGCTTCTTTGGAAGGCATAAAATTGCTTTTTAGAGCATGCAAGCTGTTGAAAAATACCATGCTTTTGCTGTGTTGTATGTAGTTCTCCCTGCTTTAAGCTCACAAGAGACCACAGTCTCTAAAAACCTTTGTCTGGTTTAGAACTGAACTCGTCCTTCACTTCCAGCAAGAAGAGGATCCAGACATTCAACATGGGTTTCCAAGTGGTTGCTGTGTCTTGCAGAGGCTTTTGTATTAGGGTTACCCCATACTGGCTGCACAGAGATCAGGTTCTGCCTTGCTTTTAGAGTTAACACCTAGTCTTGAATGCCCCAGCCACTGCTTGGTAGCTATTAGTTTTAGTAATAGTTGAAGGCAAAGAGTCCATTGAGTTGCTGTGTTAAAGGAAGACTTGTAGGTTTCTGGATCTGCATTAAGATCCAAAGAGAGGTTCTGCCTACCCTGCTCTGGATCTGGCTGTGTCTCGAGGTAAATCAAAATGTGACTGGAATATTTAGAAACCAGAAAGTCAGTGTAGGGCAGTGAGAAACCACTCCTTTCTTTTTTAACCAGCATGGAACTTAAAATATATTATATAGCTAGGCTGAGGAAATCCTTTAGGTTCCCTATTGAGGAGTGGTATTTATACATTTTGTTTCTAGTTAGCGTATGGGTTAGCTACAAGTTCAGATATTAACTCGCAGAGCCAATTTTCTCGAGACATCTGAATACAGACAGAAAGTCAGTCTTGTAATGGTTCAAATTCAGAGTTAGATTTTGAAGTTTTTGAAGCACCAGTTTTGATTTTGGTGCCCTGATCTTGTCCAAAAAGGACCCTAAAGCAGTCTACAAGTGTAACTGTGATAAAATGCTGTGTATCGGTGATCTGTCATGTGGTGTTTTTTCAGGTTCGCAAAATTCTAGACTTGGTTCAGAGCAAGGGAGAAGAAGTCTCAGAATATTTCATCCGTGTCCTACAGAAAGTCGCTGATGCTTACTATGAACTTCAGCCTTGGCTGGAAGAAATAGGTTACGAGCCTTCAGAGAATATTTGTAGTAAACCTGTGGTAAATACAGATCCGGGTAAGGTCACACATCTGTATCCCTTTCCTTAGAAATACCCCGCTATGTAGGAAGCTCTAACCAGGTGATGTGAGAATAAGAGAGTCTAGGCAGGCACAGCCAGGGAAAATAAATGTACACATGCTGTGCTTGCTAGCAGTGGTAGCCATATAATTAAAAGGCCTGCTGTGTAACGCAGCAATCATGTTGATATATTACATCCTGGTTTGCTAACGTCAAGCTCTTTCTGCATTCTTTTATGGCATAACCTTGTGCCCTATCTATCCTTGTGGCATAACCACCTTGTGCCAGCTGTAGTATTTTCTAGGCCTCTGCTACAATTTATTAGCAACACTGTGATATTTTGGCAGTGTAAGAGCCAGTATTTCATGAGTAAAGCAGACAGGCTGTGCAATCTCCATACTTGGAGGTTTTCAAGATCTAGCGATCTCAAGTGAAGACCTGAGTAACCACATCTGACGTCATAAATGACCCGTTCAGAGAAGGAGGTGAGATTAGAGACCTTCTGAAGTTCCTTCCAACCTGAATTATTTTATAATCCTAAATGACGAGTTATACCAAAGCAAGGAAACTTCAAGTATTGAAGAAATAAATGTTTTTCTCTTGAGAAGTTTTTCATGCTACGTAAATATAAGAATTGCATTTCCCCACCATCTGAAGCAAAATTTCTATTGCAATAGAAACACAAGCCAACACTGCACAGTAACTGAGACCCTCTTTTTTTTTGTCACCTTTAAAAATTTCAGATGTCTGTCACCCAGTTTCTAAAGTGCATGTCTTCCATTTACAATAATAAAAATTACCAAACAAGTTAGGAAAGAATAACCTGATAGAAATAGGGGGTAGAATATAAATCTGGTGAAAAGGCAGTTGATGAAGCTAATCAGTGACCACCAACCCCTGCCTTTTCAGAGGGTAAAAGAGTCTTTAACAAAAGGTCAGAGGCTTGGCTTTCAGTCTCAACTGAAAGACAGCAGCCCCTTAAAGCGAGCACTGTTATTTCTGGCTTTCAGGAAACGGTGGCTCACATGTTACCACTTTCATTGACACCTGAATTTAGGAGACTGGTGATGGCAACACAAAGAAATAGAAGTAAGGTGCCAAAGAACCAACTTTACCTAAGAACTTTTTAGTTGATTACCCTCTCTCAGTTCCCAAGAATGGAGAAGCAGGTCTTTGTGTACATAGGCTTTTTAATAATGGTCTTTCACTGTAATTTCAGTTAGCAGGTATTGCGAGAAACTCAGATGTGAACTGGGACGGGACTCCAAGTTTGTTATGTCATACGCTCAGAGGGAGGAGATGCTGCTTGACGAAATCTACTCTAACAGTAGTATGGAGCTGGTCAGTTTTACCAATGAGAGTCTAGGTGAAGTGTGTCGATTAGAAACCCTTTTTGATGATGAAGTTGGGCTGATTAATGAAGATGGAGAGACTATTTATGTCTGTGGCGATGCAGGAATTGGAAAATCCATCTTGCTGCAAAAGATACAAAGCCTTTGGGCCAGAAAAGAATTGGACATAGGAGCCAAATTTTTCTTCCGTTTCCGATGTAGGATGTTTAGTTGCTTTAAGGAAAATGAAGCCGTATGTTTGAAAGACCTGCTCTTCAAATATAATTGCTACCCAGACCAGGACCCCACAGAGGTGTTCCATCACATCTTGCAATTCCCTCATACAGTTCTTTTCACGTTTGATGGCTTCGATGAGATCTATTCCAACTTTGATCTCAACAGCGTTCCTGAGATGTGTTCGCCCGATGAACCCACCCACCCCTTGGTGCTGCTGGTAAGCCTTCTTAGAGGGAAGCTTCTTAAGGGATCCAAGAAAATTCTTACAGCAAGGACAGGAACTGAGATCCAAAGAAACATCATTAGAAAGAAAGTGTTACTCCGTGGTTTCTCTGGCAATAACCTGAAGGAATACACTGCCATGTTTTTCAAAGATGAGGGGCAACGAACCCTGGTATTGAACCAGTTGGAAGCTAACCCCAATCTGTGCAGTTTGTGTTCAGTGCCTTTATTTTGTTGGATTATATTTAAATGCTATGAACACTTCCATTCCATGTTTGACAGCCACGAGCTTCCAGACTGTTCTGTTACATTGACAGATGTATTTTTGCTCATGATTGAAGTCCATCTGAACCGATCTCTGAAAACAAGTTTGCTGAAGAACAACACTAGAAGCCAAGCAGAGATGTTCAAAGCAAGAAAGGAAACTCTTCTAGCCTTGGGTAAAATGGCGTACAAAGGGATGGGGAACTCTTCCTTTATCTTTGATCAGGAGGAGGTCTCATCAGCGAACATCTCTGAAGAAGATTTGCAATTGGGCTTTCTCAGAGCAGTTAAAGGTTACAGTGGCTGTGACAGTGAGTCCACTTATGAGTTTTTGCATTTAACCCTTCAGTCTTTTTTCACAGCCCTGTTCCTGGTTCTTGAAGAGAAAGTGAGTGCCAAGGAGTTACTTCAGTTTTTCAATGAATGTTCTTCCACTGAGACTGCCCAGCCTACTTGCCTTTGTATTCCCTGGTTGAAGAAACAACTGGCAGGAGAGGATCCTTTCAGAAATAATGAACATTTTCATTTTACCAACCTGTTTCTTTGTGGCCTGCTTTCTAGATCCAAGCAGAAGCTATTCAGACATTTAGTTTTGCCTTCACTCATTAAGAGAAAGAGAAAGATGCTCATCATGTACCTTGTGGAGAGCATGAAATCCCACCTGAAAGGCCTCACTCGGTCCAGGCTTCCAGACTACAACCAGATACAGGTCCAGCCTAACTTTATTTGGATGCTGAGGTGCCTTTATGAGACTCAGAGCGAGAAAGTGGGGAAGTTGGCTGCCAAACACATGCATGCCAATTACATCAAGCTCACATACTGCAATGCCTACTCTGCCGACTGCAGTGCTATTTCCTTCATTGTGCATCACTTTCAGAAGCGCCTGGCTCTGGATTTAGACAATAACAACATCAATGACTATGGAGTAAAACAGCTGCTACCTTGCTTTAGCAAGCTTGCAGTGATCAGGTAGGAGTCTGTGCAAGCAGGTCCTTGCTTATCCTTGGTTTATTCCACAAACTGCTGGAGTGAAGGAATTGATCTTAGAAGTGGTGGAAGATGAGGATTCTTATTGCTCCTGGAAATTAATTTCAGACCTTCTGAAATACTTGTTCAGCCTGTCACAAGAGCAGGGACAAGCTATGAATTTGAAAACCAGATGGGAAGGGTGATAGCAAGTCCATAGAAGCTAGGACAGATTAAAGATGTAGATTCAGTTAGCTTCATGACAAACTGTTTTGTCTCAGAAGAGGATTTTTATGGGAGAAAGTGCTTAAGGGAAATAAAAGGAAGCAGTAGTGCTTTCTCTATGATCTGAAGATTTCCTGAGCCAGTCCCTGGTCATAGAGGATAAGAGAGGATCTAGTAATCACGATAACCGTTGTTCAGAAGCTGTGGTTTTCATGCTTCTACATCCTGCCAAGATATCTGGCTTTCACAGAACAAAAGCTAACGTGTAGCAGTCCATGAAAAGATGTAGTTGAAGTCTTTAGATGTGGTGTTCACCTGAGGTGATGTGAAGGGAGGACATGGCTTGGTGTGATCAGGGAGAACTAACTCTACCTCTAACATGGCAGGCCAGAATGTTCCACCTCAGTCTTTTGAGGTTGTGCCATATAGCTATACCTTATTTGCCCAAAATTTAGGTACAGAAAACCAGGAACTACAAATGCATCTTTTTTGAAGTCCCTTCGGCCTCATTATGTTTGTTTTTTTCTTAACAGATGGATTTGTTCTTTCTGGTTGTATGTTCTCTGCCTTGTTTTCCTCTAGGACTAGATCAAAGCAAGTGAAACGAATTTTTTCTGTTAGTTGCAAATCAACTGACCTTCCAAGAGAAAGCAATAAAGAATCTTGGAGGGAAAATGCCTAAATATGTAAGAAAAAACAAAGAAGAAAAGGACAGTCTTTCATTCTCTGTCCCTATCATATGATTACGCCATGCACAGTGTGATATTAATACCATCCCCAGCACCAAACCGATCTGTTAGACTGATTTTTTGTTTTATGGCTCTCCTGATGTTAGGATTTTGATTTCTAATGACCAGTTTCTGCAGGTAAGGAAATTTTATTTCTGAAAGCTTAACTACCCCTTTCAAAGAAGCAGACTGTTCTGCTCTGTAGAAATTGGCTCTGATTTCTCCTGCGTCCTAGTGCATTCCAAAGTGACCAGGTTGCTAACTAGTAAGAGCCAGGCAGGCTGTTAGTGGTAATGGATTCTCAGCAGGGAATGTTCAGCTTCAGAATTTGTGGGGAAACTAAAGCTAGTCAAAATGTTTTCATAGGGACAGCTTTACCCAGAATGTCATAGAATCATAAAATGGTTTGGGTTGGAAGGACCTTAAAGATCATCCAGTCCAGATGATGAGCAGGGACACTTCCCACCAGACCAAGCTGCCCAATGCCCCATCCAACCTGGCCTTCAACACTTCCAAGGATGGGGCATCCACAACTTGCCTGGGCAACCTGTGCCAGTGCCTCACCACCCTCATCTTGAAGAATTTCTTCCTGATGTCTAATCTAAATCTTCCCCCTTACAGCCATCCCCCCTCGTCCCATCACTACATGCGCTTGTAAACAGTCCCTCTCCGGCTTTCTTTTAAGTCCCCTTCAGGTACTGGAAGGCTGCTATAAGGTCTCCCTGGAGCCTTCTCCAGGCTGAACAACCCCAACTCTCTCAGCCTGTCCTCATAGCAGAGGGGTGATTCATCAGATGTGATTCATCAGAATTGAAATGCTCCATGGGAACCTGTCCATCTAGGCAAGGTGAAAAAGCTTGAGAAGTTTAAACACTACTCCCCACCTTCTACCCCCCAAAGAAAATCCACAAAAAACCCAAACAACTATGAAAAGAAGTATTTTTATTCTGTGGATGACTGACATCATTGATTTATTTCATGTCTAGTTGGGACAATAAAATTAGAAACCTCTAGCATCCCCAAGGGACTGCAGTTTTATTTCCCAGCCAGGGCTTTTCACAGCTTTTGTTTAGTAGAGCCTGAATGTGTTATAGCTTTCAAGATGCCTGGCCTTCACTAGGTGAATTGCTTTGGTTGGGATGTAAAGCAGAGTTTCTTCCTGCAGTTACAGTAAACAGGGGAGGAGGAGGTGTTGGTCTCTGGTTTTTGACTTACTACTTTTTATTGTTTTCAGTTCTATGGACAGCTTCCAGAGCATTACCCTGGGGATTTGGGGCTTTTTGTTTTCTGTTGGTTTTCAAGTGAGCTATATGAAACTGAGCTCACATTTCCCTTAATGGCTTTTAATATGTGGCATAAGAAACTGTTAAAATATCAAAGGAAAAGGCATAGACCTCCAGTCATTCGTTAACTTATGGTTGAGGAATACTTTTAATCTGTATTGATTCAAAATTTCTTTTCTTTCTCCTCATTCCAGGCTCAGTGTAAATCAGATCACGGATCACGGAGTAAGGATCTTGTATGAAGAACTCTCCAAGTACCAAATTGTGTCTTTCTTGGGGTATGTATCAATTGGGAGCAAAACACTAGACACTGGCACTAGAAAATAAAAATGCTGATGGTACTGACACACCAAAGGTGGGGTGGAAACCACAGGTGCCTCCTCATTTAATGAACATAAGCAAGGCCACATCTTGTGTCGGAAATTATTTAGCTGCTGCCCTGTTCACTGGGAAAAGGGCTACGGCTTCCTCTCCTGTTGCACTGCCTCACAGGGTGGCCTCCACAGGCATCAAGCCCTTCTATAACACAGTGCAGACCACAGTCAGATTACTGAACTGTGTGGACATCCTAGTTTTGTACCTAAGGAGGGAGCATGAGCAAGGGAGTGTGTACTTTATAGCTGAAGCCTCCTGTTTTCTCTGCTAAAAGCTGGTTTATTTCAGCTATGCAAAGCAGATACAGCTTAGTAGAGACTAATATCAGAAACATACGGTTTCAGGTGTCACGTTCATGGTACCCATTTCTTTAAGACCTTTATTAGTTCTTAAATCAAGTTGAAGCTGGAAGGCATGTTAGCTCTGACTTCCTGCTCTTGGTTAAGTAGCTACATAAAAATGACTGTTTGAGAAGTGAACATGAATACCACAAATCGCCTCCTTCCTTCAGTGCCTTAATGTAAGTACATCTGCTCAGGTATCTGATCTTCAGTAATATTTACAAGGGGATTTTATGACTTTTGAAAGACCACAAATACTTTCTTATGGTATTTTCTCTTCTGACTTCTCTTCTGGCGGCAATATTTCTGTACTAACAGAGGAATAAAGGGAAGCTTTATTTGCTTGGGGAGAGCATTTATTAAAAGAATCATGTAAATATTTTCCCATGATTTACAGTCTGGTCTCCTTGTATTTTATATCTTACCCTTCAGAATATGAATTCTATCAAAATAGAAATGCAAGTGACTGTGAATGTGTTCAAAGCCATACAAAAAAGATGAGATGCTAGGTGTGCATTGTAAAACATTCAGGTTGTAAATATTAAAGTAACATCAAGACTAACCTATTTTTACCAATGTGATTTTTCTTTAAGCTTGTACAACAATCAAATCACTGATGTTGGAGCCAAATATGTTGCAAAACTAATTGAAGAGTGTTCAAGCCTTGAATATGTTAAGTAGGTTGGATTTTTTTTCCTTTCTACAGTATCCTGATTAAAAGAAAGCAGCTTGAAATGGGAGGGAGACTGGGAAAGAAACCCCAAAATTGTATTTCAAATAAAATATAACTTAGGTTGCAGATCTACATTCTTTTCTAGTAGTCTAGCAGTGAATGGCAGCAAATGAGACTTTTGAATCCATAGTCTTTACTGGAATATAGTAGTAAGCAAAAGGAGAGCATGGAATCTGTTCTTTACCTAAATCCAGTCTGAGCACCTGAGTAAGGCTTAAGTGGTGCATGAATCTTGCTGCCCCTTGCAATAGGTGAACTCACTTGTGTTTAGTACCCAGCTTCTTTATGTCTCGCCTTTCATGGGCAATTGGAGTCAGGCTGTGCTGGTGTCATACCTCAACTTTGGAATTCCCCAAATTCACTTGGTGAGTGAATTCTCTTTAATTCCTGGAACTTCTCCAGATGAGAGTGTTGGGCCATGCATAGCACTGGTTTGACATAAAGGTAGATCATTAACCAGTGGTTTAATTGTGTCCATAGCAGAAAATAGAGGTAACTACGGCAATGTCAGCTGATGGTATGAATGTAGCAGCTGGCAGCCAGGGACTCTTGGGTTCTAGTCCTAGATCTACCAGTAACTTGCTCTGAATCCCCACACTAGCTACATCCTTCCCACTTGAAATATTTGCAGTTTTGAAAGCCAAAAGCGCTCTGATCCTTTCACGCAGTGCTTTTCTTATTTAATCTAACATTCACAAAAAAAAAACCCTGGTGGAAGATGGTTGCTTTCAGGCTGCGTAGTGACCCCAAAGATCATTTTGAGATAGAGTGCATATTAATGTGACTGAAGTCAGTCAAACAAGCCAGTTTTACTTTATGTAAATATAGTGGGTTGAGGAGTTTCTGGGTTTGGTTTGTTCTTTATATCAATGTGTGTGCAATTGAGACTTATGTCTTCCTTGAATTCTAGGTACTTGATATCCCCAGGTAGGCTGAAAAAAAAGAAAAGGTCTTCTGTAGAATGCCAGATGCACTCACTGCTTCACTGACCTGTACCACTACCTATAGCCTATGCTCGGAACAGAAAGACTTGAAATTATTACAACCTGTGCTTAATCAGCTGCAATCTCCTCTGGAGCCACACAACCAAGAAATATTCTGTTCCCTGTGGCATCATGAAACATGCTGCATGTAATTCACGTACTATGTAGCAACTGCTGATATTATGAACTATATTAAAAACCAGGCAGGGGTCCTTGTCTTGAGGATCAGTTCCTAAAGCTCATTTCTGACGCACAAACCCAAGATTCTACAGTAGTACTTCAGTAGTACACAGAGGGCTGTGGTGCAAAATACGTAAAAGACAACATAAAATGATGTCTTTTAAACAAAGGTCAAATGCCTGCAGTATTGTTTTACTCTAGGTTAATGTTTGATAACTGTAGCCAGCCTTCAGAGTTAATTGGCCTTAAATACTTGTGTTGCTTTCTGAGCTGGTGTTCAAATAGCTGTACTGTTGTAAGTGATGTACCTCATCAACTCATTTGTTTTGTGCAGAATAGGAGCAAACAAAATAACCAGTGAAGGAGGGAAGTGCCTTGCCCAGGCCATCCAGAAGAGCAAGACAATGTTTGAAATTGGGTAAGTTCAATGCTAAGATCAGAATTCAGGGCTTGGTCTTGTCAAAGCACCTGTAAATCCCTTAGGATTCCTTCTTTCATTCTCACCTTCCTTCCTTCTGCCATTCTCCCCATGGCAGCATTAGAACAAACTGGTGCAAAGGCATGGCCATATTTTCTATTCAGAAGGAAACGAGGGCTTCTTTATTGTTCTTGAGTTCAAACAATGTTTGTTTGGAGTTCTGACAGAACTTTAAAGGAGAGACAAACTAGCAAGAGGACAGTAGGTAAAGATGGCTACTTGCCTTATGGCAGCACAGCTGTTCTAGAGATATTTGGTCATCTTTAAAAGTCTCAGTGGTTTTATGACTGTTGGCAATGTTCCTAGTTATTCAGTGTCATTGCTGTAATTGTCAAACCTTCTGCATCAAGTTCTGATAAAGTCGTGAGCTGGGAGAATAAGAACGAATTCCCATTATCCTTCCCTCTAGTCTGTCCCAAACTGGACAATCTGCTGTTGTTGGAGAGAGGTTTGACTGTAATGTAAATGTTTAACCCCTATCCTCTTTCTCAGAAGAGATGCTAGACTTGAGCGTTTGATTCCCTCACTCCCCTGGCAAATCCCAGTTTCTCTTTCCACTCTTCAGGAGAACATTTTTCCCCAAAATCTAATGCTCAAATACATGGAATTAAAACCTCCTTTTGGCCATTTGGAATATCACAATAACCCTGAAATACAAAAATCAGATTTAAACAATCAGATTTTTGGCCTATAATTTTGCTGTTCTACAGCATTTCACAAGTGTAGTCAACAGCACACATGCTTCCCTTGTCCTAGAGCTGGGTCTGCTGGGCAGTAATTTCAGGGAAGGACTCCTGTTTTCTCCTTGGAGGAAATAATCATTCCCAATAGATTTAGGATCGCTTGAGCAGAAACGTTTAAACAGATATATTCAACATTTACGTAAGGAACTGCATTGGGACTGAAGGACAAGGAAATTCCAGGGAATTTACTGGAAGTGGACGCATTTAGATACCTCAAAGCTCAATTGATTTTAAGAGAGCTGCCAACTAATTACCCATCAAGCTGAATGTGGGTCTGAGTCATCAAGCCATGATCCCTCTAAAAAAACTCCTTACGCCTTCAAACCTTATAATGGAGGGTGAATTTTCAAAGTAGTGGATCTGCATAGAAAAGATTTGACCAGAATCTGCTAGTAAATGTTGATCAAATCTCTGCAGCTTCTACCACATTACCTTCTCTTAACCCTTTGTGTTACCATGGGCTGTTTTGCCATTGGATATGCTATTCCTTACAAATGTATGGAAGCATCCAGGGTCATACTGTCCCTGTGAGATCTTCATCTTTCTCTTGTCAGCTGGAAAGAGAGGGGATACCACTTGGGTAGTAACCCTGAAGGAATTGTAACTGTTTTTCCCTGACTATTCTAAAGGACAGGGAGGAGCTTGTAGAGCAGTTCACTTCAGAAAGTCACCCACTTGGGTGTGGATCCCTGTGGAGTTGTGCATCTGGGGAGTCTTTCCTAAGACCTGTGCTTTGCACTCTGTAAAGGCCAATCCATCCCCACCAGGTAATGGGAAAACTGCAGCAGGGGCATGGGGAGAAAATGCTGAGCAGGGAAATGGTGGGATTTAGGACTTGGTATATTTGTCATGGCAGCTCAGTACAGGACCACAAGACCCCTTTATCCTATAAGGGTACAGGGCTGCAGAAGTAGTGGCCAACAGCAAGGTGATCCCAAACACAGTCCTGCTGTCTCCTAGAGCTGCTTCTGTGCTGTGGCCGTAGGGTACTGGTGAGTCAGTAGAGGCTGGTAGTGTGGTGTGCAGGGAGTGGAACATGCTTTGCTCAGCCAGGAGGATACCTGCCAGGTGTCTCACAAGCCTGAAAGACTGTGAAGTAATGGGAAAGGAAAGAGAAAAAGGAGAATGCAATGCTGAGGTGAAGTAGGGCAGCACACCTGATAACCTGATTTCTCCTGGTTTCCTCTCTTCACCAGGATGTGGGGTAATCAAGTTGGAGATGAAGGAGCAAAAGCATTTGCAGAGGCCCTGAGGAACCATCCCAGGTTAACAAATGTGAGGTAAAACACCAGCAGAGCCAGGCAGCTCGGTGTAGTGCTGGCCTTTCCATCATGCTTTGAAGCGGTGACTCTTCCCACTAGGTACTAGCTTGGAACGCCATCTGATATTGCAGCCTTTGCTGTGTAACCAACAGGCTCCTGGTGCAAGCAAGAGGCCAGATTGGATCAAAAAGCCCCGTGCAGCCATTAAGCAAGTTAAAAATATTGCAGGGCTGGCATGCTTTCCTCTATCTGCACCTCCTCCCCTCATGCTGCGCAAAGTTAGTGGCATTTGTGAAAGCACATGGTCAGTGGGTGCCATTTTGATCTGGGAGCATTAGCAGAAGGATGCACCAGCTGTCACAGAATCAGGCTCCCAGTCAGCTCAGTGTTAACAGTTTCTGTTGTGAAGGTACAACAGCTTTTTAGGCGAGTACAGCAAGTAATTTTTAGGCAATAAACTATTTGGGTAGAGGCTGGCACATTCTCAAATTCAGGCTCATCCTGTAGTCCAGTAGAGCTATGACAGTACACATTGAGTGCTAGAGAGTTGTAGTTCTCACTGGAGTTTGGAGATTCATCTCAAACTAACCTCCTGGAATCCCTAGCATGGGTGAAGCTGGTGGCGCAGCACAGGGAGAAGCCAGTGGTGTAAACCAGCCTGTCCCCGCCATACTTTGAAATGCTGGCTAGGGATTTAAAGATACATATTGTGGCTGCTGCTGCTGGTTTTTGGAATCCCTTCACACAGCTGGAGCACTGGGTTCGTGGTGATCCTTTCGATATGTCTCCCAGTTTCACTGGCTTCCATGGTGAGGGGAACAGACAAGGCTCCATGGTTTCCCCACAAGGTGGCACATGGTACTAGCAACTTTAGAAATGCGGTACCCGGGGAGTTTGGCGATCTCTGGAGAGCTTATTGCTGCCACTTCAGATCCAGGGATTTCAGAGCTGGTGCCTTGTCCTCCTTTCTGTGAGCAGATAGCTGGGCTTAAAAATTAAAATCTGAACAGGTGCAGTGACCTAGATATATTTAAAGTTAAAAGCTATCTGTAATAGCCATCTTCCCATAACTGCAGAATCCATCCAGATGCATCAGACTTGGAAGAAGATTTTGAACCTGAATCAGAGCTGAGTGATTCTCAGACAGGAGCAAATATGCTGATGAATGTGTTTGCAAAAATAAGGAGTTACTGTGTGGGCTAGAGCTAGGTTTTGCTGGCACCTGTGCAGGGTGAATCTTATGCTCCAAAGTGTACATGCACTTGGGTTCATTTCTTGTCTTCCGCTGGTTAATCTTGCTTCATGATTTGAGTTCATAGTTAGCACCAGTGATAACTTTATGCAAAGATTAAGAGAAGATAGTCTCTGCTACATCAGTTTACTTCAGTATCTTTGCCGTTTTTCAGGCCCACTAACAATGAATTGAGAATATCTAGTTTCAGGTGAAGCTAGGAGGGACTTGGGCTAACTCGTATTTGTGCCATTACCCGACTTTAGCCCAGTTTCTACCGTTTTTTGAGACCTCGCACTACTTTCAGCGTCTGACCTGGCTTTTGAGGTGGAAAAGCTTTTTGCACTCTCAAAGCCTGGAGCACAGCTTTAACTGGTTGATTTTGCCAGTGTCTATTCAAAGAATGAAGGGCAGACTAGGAAACGTTTGTGCTTTGAAATGGAAAGTGTGCATTTACAAGCTCATCTCTCCATACACAACAAAAGGTGTTGTGTTTGGAAGAAGAATGAGATGTTCAGGCATCTGAAGCATGTAAAGAACAAAGTGGCCAGTTTGTATAGAGACTTGGGACACAAATTCACGTAAAACCTGTGTAGTGCTAAGCACACCTCTTTGTCCTTCTTAAAAGCTTTGACTCAAAATCACTGGGTGCAGCTCTGCTGTCAGTCCCAAGAGTACAACTTGTTGACAGCAAACATTATGGTCTGTAGGATACACCCGCACTCAGACTACAGCCTGTGAACTGTTCTTACTTGTGAAATTCGTAAGGATTTACTGGTTTGCAAAGTATGTGAGCCTTTGAAACACCCAAACACTGGACTGTACAACTGGGAAACGGATCATCCACGATGTTCACTAGCATTTGGCAGTAGGAGGACCAAGTGATGCTGGCTGTTTCTTACACCTTTGTGTCTTTACTTTACAGTCTTGCATTCAATGGCATTACAACAGAGGGAGGCAAAAGTATTGCTGAAGCTATGCAACACAACAACTCTGTGAAAATATTCTGGTAATTGGCAGTGTGGTCTACTTCTCTTCTTTCTCCAGAAAAAGCGGCAGCCTTATTTCCTCCAATCCCATTGCCACTTCCTACTATCCCCTCCTCCTTCCCTCCCTTCCCTTATCCCCTATGTTTTTACTACCAGCAAGCTATAAGACTTCTCTCTTTGGAAGAATGTGGACATAAGTAATGGATCAGCAGCACATGTCTTTTGGGACACATTCCCATGTCCCAGTGTCATGCTTTGCTTTGCTCCCTCCATCTTGCTTTCTTCATCTTCTCTCTCTTCCACCATCTGAAGTCAAGTTCTTTGTCCTCAGTTTTTGCACCTCTTCAGTGTTGTCTCTACCTCTCTACCTTTTTTCCACTACACCTCATCCACTTTTTAGACACTGAAACATCATGAAATGTATCATTAGAATGTTGCTGTGGGAAATAAAGTTCTGATACTCTTGTCTCTTCTACCTCTAGGACTTCTCTTCAGTATCTCTTTGTGCCCAGCCTTTAGAAATTGCTCAGAGCAGGAACAGCTCATTCCCCCTTGGCTGTCTAAAGCTAAGTCACAGACAAGCTGGAAAAATAGGGGCCTGAAAAATAATGATAATATCCTAAAGGAACATTTTCTCTCCCACTTAGGTTGACTAAAAATGAACTGGATGATGAGGCAGCAATGAGTTTTGCAGAGATGCTGAAGGTCAACAAGAAACTGGTGCACTTATGGTGAGTTACATTCCACAGAGGCACAGACTCTTTGGCAGTCACTGCATTAAAGTTTCACCTTCCAAGTCTTTGTAGGTCACAGTAAGCTTTCTGTGCGTGGTCTAGATGCAACTGACTGGTGGTAGACAGTTCCAGCAGAAAGTTAAGAAAGGTGCTGTCTAGTATTTTGAACCTGCTTTCCCATGGGGAAAAGTTTAAGCTGTTGTGTGTGCTGATGTCTTCTGAACTACTAATTGATTTCATTTCTCCTTAGGGGAAACAGTACTGGCCTCAAAACCAAAAGTTTCAAAAAAATACAAGCAGACAGCTAGAATAGAATAATCTTGTTATAGTTCTTAGTATTTGTCATCATACTATGCAAGTAGCAAGCTCAACTCTTACTCTTCAACCAAGAACCTATGTGACAGACACTTAAATCCATGTCCCATTTGCCTGATGTTTTCTTCTAGGGCTAGCGCTTTCACTTAAGCAAGACATTCATCTATAGGACATAAATCCCCAGGAAACTAGGGATTTAAACATCTAAGAAAATACAACACTGGCTGTTCAAACCCAGAGGCTTGCAAGGATTTGTCCATGGATGGTGTCGGGCAGATGTGAGCTGTGAAACAAATAACCATCCATTCTTTTGAAGTGTTCAAGAGAACATAATAAATTGAGTCCCTTTATAAGCTTTACAAAGGCTTTGCTAACCATTCTCTAGCATTCCCTGTATGAATCCTAGTTCCTGTCACTTAGGGAGTGTTTTGGTTGTCACAGGCGCCAAGTACTTGTAGCCTCTTTTGAAGGTAGTAGAAATTCTGGTGTCCATCACCCTGAAAATAAAAAAAAAAAGGGGATAGAGCTTGATTTTCATTTACACACAGCTGCAGATATGCTTCACTGAGCGGTTTGATTTGAATTCATAATAAAACTTTTCCCAACTGAAGCAGGCATAGTAATCCAGATACATGTCTTTACCATGGCTCAGTGTTGTCCAAGGGATTCTGCCAGCAGACAAATTTATATCCTGCTTTGTTGGTTATACCAGTGGATGTCTCCAAAAGGTAGTGACATATATAGGCAGCTGAACTTGAGGCAGAATTTAAGTGTTTTCCCAGTAGCTGAAAGGATCTGCTGGATTCCTTTGCGTTTGGATTCATTTACCCTGTGTAGAAAAGTCCTGTAATGGGAATGCCTCCCTGCTCCCCTCCTTCCCTCCCTAAGAGGTCATTCAGTTCATTCTAGTTTTTCAGCCCCATCCTGAATCCTGTGGGATTCATGCAGTCAGTCACATGGAATAGGACAGCAATGGGGTACACCATGGTAGACCAAAAGGTAAGTATTGAATTAGGTTAGGCTGATGAGTAGTTTTATGCTCTACAGATGAGGGGGCTTTATTCATTTTTAGCTAGAGGGATGGTCTGCAGTGGCTCATGAGAGTCACCTGCTGCTTCATCAGTTGTGCTACTTCAGGATCTTTTGTATCATTTTTTTCCCCTCAGCTTAGATGAGATGTACTTTATAGCTGCTTAGGTGGCTTCACTGAGACTTGCCCCTGCTAAAACCAGAGTCAAATTCAATGCCTTATTTTTCACAGATCTTGCGGGTCTGATAAACAAGATGGAAGGATTTGGCAGCCTCTAGATCGTAACTGCTAAAACACTAGGCTTACACGGGTTCTGTACTTAGAATTTTCTGTACATCACTTGAAAATGTCTCCCACTGTTCTTAAGAAGAAGACAGAGCAAAGAGTTTAGAACATCTCAAACAGTCCAAATATCACAACCACATACCATTTCTTAGCAGAAACTTGTCATCTGTATAGTTAAGCTCAGTATCTCCAGCATGCAAGTACATGCAAGGTTAAAAGGAAAAGTCTAATACTCTGGGCTCTGTTTCTGAAAGTGCATGGGTGGCATTTGACCAATGCTGTTTACATCCTCACAGATAGAAATCACAAGCATCATCTTGTGGCAAAGAGACAGCTTTGCTGCTTGACGTCAAGCTCAGTGTGGGTTGTGCATGCGCTGTAAATCAGTTTGCATATTAGTTTGACGTGACATGCATTTTTCTTTTTAGGCTTATCCAGAATCAAATTACGTCCAAAGGGGTGAAGTATCTCAGCGAAGCTCTCAAGGAGAACACAACTATTAAAGAAATTTGGTAAAGATTCCTTCCTTAAAGGCCCACTTTGTAAACTTTCTTTCCCTTTGAAACACTTCTGGCATCATTACTTTCCAGTCTAAAAGATTCAGAGCAAATTTATGTGAGGCAGGGGTTGTAGTTCCAGCTGTGGGTTTCAAATACGTAATAAGTGTCTGTCATTGAAATGTTTCCCCGTGTGTTACAAATGTCAAGCACTTTCGGTAGTTTGCATCTGCATGTACCACTGATTTGCAGAATGTGAGTGTTTGCAGAATTTGGGCCCAAATTTATAAATCAAATTTTCTTTGTCCTGATTTACTTTTAAACTTCTGCACACGTTCATGCTTTTCAGGAGCTAAATCCCAACAAGAAGGAGATGGTTACGTTTAATTAGCATTATTAATTTGGTTCACAGAATTTGTGCTTGGATTTCTTTCAGGCAGTGCTCCAAACACACCAAAAGTGCTAGGCTATATGAGAAGATTAACTTTTTGTAAGGTTTGCTTGGTTTCAATTAGGTAGGCGTTACATAGTCACGCATGTGCATTGTAAGGCACAAAGCCAAACACCACATTCCTTCCCTCACCTCAGGGAGCTCAGAAGTCAATAGAACTGAGCTGGATTTAGCATCGCTGCTTTATTATTGAACATGAAATTTATTTTTAAATATACATATGTTTGTTTTAGTGAAAGGACACTGAATTCTTGCTTAGAAAGATGATGAGTCACTACTTGACTAGAGGGTTCCCTGGAGATGTAGAAGAGATGCTTTTTCCAAAGGCCACTGTCAGCTTTCATCAACACAAAGGGCATAAATTCCTGCTTGAAACATTCTGAATTTTCAGACGGAAACTTATCTTTTGTTTCTTGGCTGAATTTGCAGAGGTGTTCATTAACCCTGATAATTTCATAAGTCTAAGCGGTTTAATGGATTTCAACATTTCTGAAAGCTGCTCATTTTCAGGGTTGTAAATATCAATGAAGATTAACTTTACATAGCCAGACTTGAAAATTTTGCCCTAAGTCATTTCACATTAATAATGCCTGAGCACTTAACGGTTTCATTCCCGTGTAGTCATGGCAGACACAAAATGCTCTGAAGACTATTTAAATTCCTTTAAACAAGCCCACTGCATGGTTAGAACCTTTGCCAGCTCTGTGCTGCTTGCCGAAATGCAAACAGCTGGGTATCCAACTCAGATTTTAGTTCAGCGAGGATTAGGGGTTAGTTCAGTTTTACTTCTGAAGAAGTAGCCTTGGTCTTTGTTCGTGCAGTGGAAATGGCTGTGCTGTAGCCCGCCCGTCTGAGGCCAATTCCTGACTGTGTGCCCTTGAGAAGCAAGCAGCTCATACAGCATTGCAGATCTGTGATCTCTGCTCCAAAACCTTGGGAAAATGGAAGGTGGGCAACTGTCACTACCTTACTTTTACATCCCTTTTATTTTTCCCCTCCAGTTTGAATGGGAACCCGATAAGCCAAGAAGAGGCCAAAGCTTTTGAAAATGAAGAACGGATCATTTGCTTTTGAATGAGGACTTCCCCATTTTGACAAGCTTCATATTACAAAGGTTACTTTTTACTTGGACAGTACAGTTTATAAAGGCATAAATCTGCAGTGCTTATGGCAGGAGAGAGATACGGGATTAGCTGCTTTTTTATGAACATACTGCACTGCCTCAGCTCCATCCCTTATCCTGTCTGTTATTCTTAATCTTTTTGGTAAGTGGGAAGTTGTTTAGGTAAATAAATAATGTTTGTTTGGTGCCTTGAAGATGAAATGCAAAGTGTTAACAGACCAAATCCACTGGCAGGTGTATGCATTTTGATAACTGAGTTTAGATTTATTCTGTACACTGATGTAAATAATCTCTTAACTTATTTATCTACGGAAATATGCACACACACACACACATATATGCAAGAAAGGGTGCAAGATGCACAAGCTTATGTATTATCTGTCTCATAACTGAAAATGAAAATATGTAACTTCATTGGAACCATAATCCATCTGTAATAGTTGCATGGTACTGTTTTCAACAGGAATACCTTCCTCCTGCCTAGAACTTAGGCCCTTATTTCTCCACTGAGTACAGGCAGAGTTACAGACGCTGTGTTTGGGGTTGGGTTTTTTGGTTTTTTTTGAGAAATAGATACATAGGGCTCAGGTTGCTTTCAATAATCTTTTTTTCCATGTTGGAGCCAATACTCTTTCTTTTATATAACCAGAAGTCTTTAACTGCCATCACTGCAAAAGCATAAAACTGGCAGTAAAACACTTCTGCTTAAAATTTCCTGAGGGCTGCATAGAAACTGCCACCTCCTGTTTTCACAGTGTTTGTTCTGGGGAGGGGGTCTGGAGTTAAATGTGAAATATTAATTAGCAGGCTGTTCATTGCCTTGGCTCTTGGCCTAGACACTCTGCTGGTGGCAATACACCAATATTAAATTGCTTAGCTTCAGTGGGGAGAAAGGACTGACTGAAAATCAGCTGCAATAAGTAGAAATCCCTTCTCCCAGTAACATGTAAGCACAGAGAAGGATTGAGATTTGCTTGGAAAGCTTTTATTCTACGTTTGAATCAGTAACAGCAAAGCAAGGTGCAAGTAGCAATGGTAAGGACCAGCAAGAAAACATTATCCCCCCCAAAATAATTAGTTTAGGGAGTGGCCTTTAGATGCCCTTAAAAGAAACCAATTTGCAAAGGAGTGGAGTATTTTCTTATTTGTTGTGTGCGCAAATTAGGTGTACTTTATAAACGTAAACTCAAATTCCACACCACAGTGCGTACAAGGAACCAAAAATGGAAAAGCATGATGTGTTTTCCTTCCCTCCTTCTTCCATGTTACCACCTCTCCCAAAATAAAAATCCTTCAAGAAACAATTCTTCAGTTGCTGATGAACCCACAAAACCTTGGCAGGCTGGAAGAAGAATCACTGGTTAAAATGCCAAACCAATGAACCCTCACCTTCCCATCTCACAGATCTGCCCCATAATGGAAAATGTGAAAATAAAAAGGCTTGCCTTGTAGGTCAGAGTTTCTCCATTTCCTACATGGTAGCAGACCTTTCCCAGTCCCCAGTTCTGTCTGCTCTCTTCAGCTGACACATTCTAAAATGACTCATAAACCTTTTCACAAAACTCATAGTTTAGGAAAAAAAAAAAAAAAGAAAAGAAAAGAGAATAAAACCAACTTGGTGTTTATTTTCTTTGTCAGTGTTTTAGTGTTTTTTGCTCTCTGTCCATGATATCAACACTGATTTTTCACAGGGAGACAGATGAGGCTTTTAGACTGTGCCAGAGGAAAGTTGGCTAACTTGAATGATTTCTGCACCTGAGCCATTTGTTTACTGAAGCAAAAGGGCACACAATTACAGATGAGCTGGATTTCAACTGCAAAAACATCTGCCAAAATAAAAGCTTTAAAGACTTCTCAGTGACTTTAACAAAGCAGACACCTATGCACCTTGTCAAAATGTTCTTTTTTAGCACTGCCCTTACGGAGGGAAGGAGATACTGGTACAGGAAGAACCTTCACCAGAGGTGTCATTTGCCTGTGTTGGAGGGACCTGTGCCCCCCATTTGCTCTTATCACTGAATTATTTGCTCATTTACCAGGTAGAAAATATAGTTTAAAACTCCAGCTCCTGTCCTCATTTCACTGATGGACTAAAACCGCAATAAAGTGACCCTGACAATTCCCTCTGAGCTTTCCGGTGCAGATGCTTCAGAGTAAGTTGTGGCAGGATCAAGCCCAGCTCCGTGCAGGACCATATTTGGCATTGATTGTGGTGCCACTGACTATGCCAGTCATAGCTACTCTTTTCAAAGGTGATTTTAGGTTGTGAACGCTTGTTTAGACTGTCTGGTGTTGGCAAAACCAAAGGGTTTCAGAGCAACCTGCTCCCAACTCACCCGAGGCAGAGGGTCTGCTTCACACAGCACATCATGGCTTTGAGAATCTTCTGCTGAGGAAATGGGTTGCTGCTTTGGGAGCCATCGGAGTTTCCTTGTTTGTTGGCACAGTGTTTCAGGCTGCAGTTTGTTGTAGTCTCACTGGACTGTTTGTAGAGCGCATCAGAACAACACGTTTCCAGCTCGCAGTGAGAGCCGTTTGCTCTGATTCAGAGACAACTGCAACTTCTTAAAGTCTTGTTTGTAATTTCCCAAGACCTCTGTACACAGAGTTATATTTTTTCCACTTGTCCACTGTAACAATAAACAGCTTTTTAAAGAACTTGGAGAGACTGCCTGCAAGTGCTTTGGCTTTGCTGAAGCCCTGTCAAGCAGACGCTTGGCTTGATTGAGATGGGAGTATGACAGCCTAATTCTGGCTGTAGATGAGAGAGAGGAGCTGCCACAGCTGGAGAAGGGCATGCACTGCCACCGCCCTCCACGAGGGACCTTTCCAGCAGCAGGTGCCAACCTAGCTGGGGACAGAGAGGGAAAGTGCGACAGCGGCTTAGAGACGCACACTCTGCTGCTATGCTGTGACCCTGTCGTCCTCCTGCCATGCTGACTGCAGGAGCTTTCTGTGTTTCCACCCCCTGCTGCGGGTAAATTCTTGCTGGCTTGAGGTGCAACACTTGCATTTGGCTGGTGCAAGCTGTCTGCTTATGTGGTGCCAGATAATACCGCGTCCTTCAAGAGAGCCCTGCTGCAACGCAGTGCTGTCCTGCTCTGGTCCCACACCACCAGGTCTTTGGGAAAGGATGCTTTTCTGAGCCTGGTTTAGTGCTGCTAGCTGGGTGTCAAGACACCAGTTCAAGACTCGCAGGGTGGTGCAAAACCATGCACTCTTTGCTCCTCAACCACAGCCGGTGCAGGATCCCAGTCACTTTGTCCCATCCTGTGGGAGAAGCACTGAAGGAGAAAGGCCCTGAGAGATGCAGTCCTGTTCCCTATGGCCTCTCTGTGTTCCCTTAGCTCAGTTTGACGAGGCACAACAGAAGCCTATTGCAAAACTGTATAAATGGCCACAGTCAGGAGCAAAGGTGTCAGAGCTGGGCCAAAGGCTGCGAGGGATGGGGGCACCAGGAGGAAGGAGAGGTTACTACAGCAGACGCTCAGTTTTCAACTGATGGAACAAATAATCTTGGCAGCAAAAGGCTGGAGTCTTGCTTTGGTAAGTAGAAAAAAAAATAGCAGGATAATGCTAGGCAAAAAGGGAGGAGCTGCAATCAGGGACTCCTGAATTTACCCACAGGAGACAGTTTCTGTTCACTTACTGGGGGCTCTCAGTTGCCCTGTGGGATGGGTGAGGCTTCTAAAAACATGACATAAAAGCAGTGGTGAGTCCCACCTCACAAGAGGCTGCAGGGCATGCCACAAGTGCTGGGGACATCCCTGTTTTACACTGGGAAATTTGTGTTTGGATCCCCTGTGAATCTCAGCAAGATCAAAGTTAAACAGTGTTTGGTCTCTGCTCCCAGAGGTAAATAGGAGGTGAGGGCATGAACTGCAAAGTTTTGAAACAACTTGCCTCAGGTACAGAGTAGGACTTGAAAGGAGGGATGGTGTTTCAGGTAAAACAACAGCTTCGGCTTCAGGAGCATCAAGACATAAGAGGTCACAGCAGGCAGGTTAGGAAATGAAAACTGGTTGTGTAGTCATCTGGGCGCAAAAACTGCAGCCATTACTTCATACTGGGGAAGCATGGGATGTCTGTACCTTCGTACATCCCGTGCTGGTGGGGAATCCCTGGGTAACTGCATCAGAAATCAGATGCCACCTCACCCACAAAGGCTCAGGGCCCAAGCAGTGTGTTAAGATGGGGATACATTAACCCTTGGCACACAGGACACATGCAGCTGCTGCTGGCACCAGGGCTGCTGAACAGGGAGACTCCCCAAAAGCCCTGGGAGGCTGGGACCTTCCGGAGAAACGCAGAAATGGAAGATGCAGAGATGGATGCCAGGTACAGAAGAAGAGGAACCAGATAGTTCCCTTGCTCCAGCCGTCCTGCTGGTAACCGCCATCCTGTTTTCTCACCCAGCAGAGCTGCTAAGGCAAAGCGAGAGATCCAGATCCCAGCCTCCCCCTGGCCTTGCCCTGACCCTGTACGTGGGGCAGTTCAGGGGCATTCCCAGGGGAATCACTTCACCAGGCACAATTTTCCTGCTCTATCGCCTCCTCCCATTCTCCTGCCCCAGATCCACACGCTTTCACAGTCTCCACCACAGCAACCCTGCTTATCGTTCCCTGCTCACACACAGCCCCTCCCGCCATCCCAGTGGGACCGACAAGGAAGGGGCAGACACTTTCCCCAAGCTTAGTGCCCTCAGCCAGTGACCATTCTGTGCAGCACAGGAGCATCTGGATTTGAGAACCTCCACTCAGAGGTGTGGCACCTGCCCTGTTCCAACCCCCAGCGAGGGCGGCTGGCCCACGAGGTGGCCACTGGTGGCACAGCTGATGGCCACTTCTACCACTGCAGTGAGTGGCTGCACGTGAGAGAAAACAGGCCCCGGAGTAGAAGCGTCTCAGTTGCTCCCACAGGGAAGAGAGCTGGAGCTTCAGCTCTAGCCAGCCCTTTGCAAACAACTGAATTATGCCCAACCACAGGCGTGTGGGGATTCATCCTGTACACTCAAAGCAGCAACTTAATTAGCTGCTAAAGCCTCGTGAGCTGGGAGACCTGGACTCACAGGCTGGAGCAAATAAAGTTGTCAAGTTTTCATGCTCCTGTTACCTGCCAGACTCTTTAATCCTGAGTTTAGTGGATGTTAATCCCAGCCCAAGTGACTTGTGGTGAGGAAAGCTGCTCCCTTTTGAGGTCACCTGGGTCCACTGAAGCAGGGAGCAGGTGAGGAGACCCCACAGCTGCATGGTTGTCATTTTCCTCAGTGACCACACTGGTCTGGGTTGGACAGAGGGTTGGTGTTTTCTTACTCTTTGAAGCCGGCTTAAAGAAGGCACTAGGAGGAGAAAGACGGGGGGAGTCTGTTTTAAAATTCAAACAAATGTTCAAACAAAGAAATCCGTAAGCAGGGTGAAAACGAAAAGCGGGGCAGGAGCTCGATGCAAAATATAATTCCAAAGATAATGGGCCAGATCCAGAGAGGCACCAAGCACCTGCAGCTTCCACCAAGCTCAGCCGAGGATCCATCCCGATGCTTTTAATATCTGCCTCCTCTTACGCTCTTGCCTTTATGAGAAGTGAGTCATCTTGCGTCAACTGAGGATGGGCTTTATACAATTATTTATTTATGTCAAACTACTCCCTGCCCCCACGCATCCCTGATCTCATCCCCCTCAGAAAACAGATGCTTTATTAAACAAGGGCTGGAAAACTCCATCTCACTTGGCTTTTGCTGAGGCTCCTTGTTGTCCAGTGACTGGCTGGTGAGGAGATGGCGGGCACAAGCTGCGCAGCACCTCGCAAGCAGTGTCCTCTGGCCTTGTCTGGATTTTTTGGACATGGACACACCTCTCCCTGCAGGATAGGATGGAGCTGGGCACCTCTTCAGCTAAATAAACTTGCCAGGGGACCTTGGCAGAGACCAGCAGGCTCCAGCCTAACCCTGCACCACCACCCCACCCCCCGCCAGGCATGGACATTGCTCAGGTCTTGTAGCCTTAGAAGGAGCACAAGAGCTTCCAGCACAGGACACACAAAAGCCAGGGGAGAAAATGCTCCTGTTTACCTCCAGCTGCTGCAGGGAACTCTCCTATCCCTCCCTGCTTTTGTTGCTGCAAGCTGTGTGTTTTAGTCCCCTTCCTGCTAAAAGTAATGCTGCATCCAGAAGCAGACACGGACCACTGGCTGCACCAAGTAACGGTGTGTGGTAGCAGGGTCAGATGCACACAAATGTGCAGCATCACCATCTTACATTGACAGCCTCCGGGAACAGCCCATGGCTGGCACTGCTGCCAGCAAGGCACCCCCTCGGGGCAAGCAGTTTGGGGCAGAAGTGACATGTCCCAAGTCCCAGCACTAGGCAGGAAGGTTGGGAAATGATACCAACAGATGCCACTAATTTAAATTCCACACATGAAATCCTGTACCTACTGAACTGGAATGATTTCCAGCAGATTTTCCTGATGCAAAGCCAAACAAGCCTCTAACAGGTTATTAATTGCTTCCATAACACAGCTCGAGACCAAGGAGAAAAACACAGGAATTGCTGGCAAAAAAAGGAATTTGGGCTTCCCAGAAGGCGACTGGGGAGGCGGAGGGGAAGTTACACTAGAGATATGAACACATTCCTTAGTAATTATATCCAACTGTCTCTTGGTGCAGACTTGAGTAATTCACAAATTAAAACTATCATGTCCCACAGAGAGAACTGCAAGGGTCATAACAGTTGTCACACTCTAACAACAGGTTCAGCTACCCCTGGCTTCTCCCAGAAATGAGGCAAACAGGGATCGACATCCAGTCTCAGAGGGACCTATGCCATAAATCTTTGCATCACGTTCCACTAGCAGCTACTTCCAGCCTGCTCACAGCCTCCCAGGTTGAGCTGCAACACACCAACGGGAGGTGTTCTCTGCCTGCAAAGTGAGCTCCTTTCATTTTCCTCACCTGCATGTGACCTTGGTGAAATGCACTTTGGTTTTGCTCAAATCACCTGCAGTTCCACTCCCAATGAGTGTAGTGGAAGAGCTGTAAAATCACCGTGTTGATGGTGTGGTTCTCTGCCCTTGCCAGAGACCTCAACAGCTCAACTGGAGAAACATTTCATCTCTTTGGTGGCTCTGGGCAGAAATTCCCTCCTTCTGCACTGCATCTCTGTGGGAGCCTGTTGTAATAGCATCCTTCCAGCTTTTGAGGGACAGATGGGAAGGAGGACATCTTGGCTTGTATCAGAAATGGGGTCACCAGCAGGTCCAGGGAGGTTATTCTCCCTCTGTACTCAGCACTGGTGAGACCGCACCTTGAATACTCTGGACCCCTCACCACAAGAAGGATGTTGAGGCTCTGGAGCGTGTCCAGAGAAGAGCAACGAAGCTGGTGAAGGGGCTGGAGAACAAGTCTTACAAGGAGCGGCTGAGAGAGCTGGGGTTGTTTAGCCTGGAGAAGAGGAGGCTGAGGGGAGACCTTATTACTCTCTACAACTACCTAAAAGGAGGTTGTGGAGAGGAGGGAGCTGGCCTCTTCTCCCAAGTGACAGGGGACAGGACAAGAGGGAATGGCCTGAAGCTCCGCCAGGGGAGGTTCAGGTTGGATATCAGAAAAAAATTCTTCACAGAAAGAGTCATTGGGCACTGGAACAGGCTGTCCAGGGAGGTGGTCGAGTCGCCTTCCCTGGAGGTGTTTAAGGAACGGGTGGATGAAGTGCTTAGGGACATGGTTTAGGGAGTGTTAGGAATGGTTGGACTCGATGATCCAGTGGGTCCTTTCCAACCTGGTGATTCTGTGATTCTGTGTTGGTGACTACTGGGGATGAGAAAATCCATGCACTGTCCAGCTACAGGTACACTGGTAGGGAGTCAGGTTTAAAGAGGAAACTGCAAAGCGCTTTGTAAGGAAGCTAGAGTAGTATTTGGGTAGAGGACACTGGATGAATGAGCAGCGTATTAAGTTAGCTTGATGCTTTGATAGAGCTTTCTCATCCCTAGTGATGAAAAAGGGCTATTTGCAATCCCTTTCCACTTCTCCTTTTTCTTTTTAAACCACCCATGAGTTTCCCACCACCAGACCTAGCAGCTATAATTTATGCTAACCTTGAAGGCCATCATGCCTGCTGAACATCACCAGAGGCCACATCAGCCATAGACACCGGCCCCTGTAGCAAAACAGCAGCTACATCAGCTTGGCCAGGTGGATAAAAGCTGCTCCACAGGACACGTGAAGAGCACAGAGGGCTCTGAGGGGGGCCAGAGGCTGGCCCAGAGGGTCTGCATTCCTACCTGCAGAACTGCAGACAGGCGAGATAATAATTTCCTTTCTAGCTGTGACTATTCAGCACGCATTGCTTTTCTGCCCTCTGCTTCAGCCTGGTCTGTCTGCAGCACACACCTACAAAAGCTCTGCCCCACAGCGATGCCGCTTTCACTAATGCTTAAAAAAAAAAAAAAAAATCACATGGAAGTGTGAAGAAAACTGTGCTTCAAAAGATTTATTACATATATTTGTACATATTTTACATGAATGGAATGTTAAAACATACAACCTAAAAATCAATAAAAAAATATTTTCATTCATGATTATGTACTGGCAAACCGCTGAAAAGAGTACCTTTGAACAACTGAAGTCAACTTGCAATCATACTGCTCAGTTAAAAAAAAATACAAATATGTTTTACATTAGACATCGCAAATTACATTCTGATTTCTGCTCCGGGTAATGAAGGAAGACATCTTGTCCATTACCACTGCGTGTACGGGTGGCATTTCACAAGCTAGCACGGAGTTTCCTCTAACTTGTGGGCAGGGTTAGCTCTGTGGGAAGAGATGTATAAAAAAAGGGAATATACACTCCGCTCCCTACCAGCAGGTACCTGCCAAAGGGTAGGAAGAGCCAGAATGAGATTCGCAATCAAGTGGTAAGGTTACTGCTGGATCACCACTTGTCCTGTGTGATGCTGCAGCTTTGAAAATGAAGTATTCCATTAGAACATCCGCTCTACAACTAAGCCACTTCCCTTCTTCCTTGAAAGTTACAGTGCTTTGGCAATATCAGCTAGGAGAGAATTCTTGACTGTATGATAATGAACACTTCAGCCTCATCTTAACATATACAGGAAAAGCACAGAATCACGCTTTGATGTCTCTACCTTTTTGCATTTCACACCTTGAGAGCTTGTGACCAGTCATGTTGAGAAGTGTTTACTATTAAATATAACAAATTAGCAATAAAAGAGACAGATTTGAGGGAAAACAAGAGGAACAGGATTCAGCAACAGATTATGTTCTTGCAACGTCGGGTTACTTACACTTGAAACTCTGCCAGAATCAAGCAAATCCTACTTATCATTGCAAAATCTTTGCCAAAGCACACCCAAGGGCAAAAGTCTTTCAAACAAACATACGTAGATTAAAACCTGCCAGAAAGACCAGCTAGTGGGCTTGCTGCCTTCTCCTTCTTGTACACTGGCAATTTATTAGTCTGAAGACAAAACCAAGTCCAACCTTTTCCAGGTACAGGATATTCCTACAGTGGTTTACATGGGCAAATGTTCAGCAACTTGTAATGCCGCACAGTGAGGTCATTTGACAGTTTATACCATCAGCAGCTCTTACTTACTTGAGAAATGGCTTTACAAAACATGATGCAGCGGCTTAGGAAGCTACTGTGGGAACTACACAGTTGAACTGTGTGGTGAGATAACTAAATACAACTTGAGACATTTTGAGAGCAAGGACTGTTTTCCACCCCCCTCAACAGGCTAAAACATCTTCAACCTGATTTTCGAAGCAGGTTGATTTACAGGCAGAAACGTCGTAGAAGTTTTAACACAGGAAACAAAAACTAGATGCAATTCTATTGTGAATTTCTCACACAGTATTTTGAATGACAAGAAGTGGTATGAGCTGATGACACTGCTGCAGGAAAACACACTTTTGGCTAGACTGTAGAAAAACCCCTAACGAGCCCTCCACTTCCAGCTACAACCTCTTATTACTTTGATGGATGCCAATGGAAAGCCTGTTCAAAAATTGAGGAGATATGGCCTAAAATGTATCTTATCTTCAGCTAGGAAGAGGTGAAGAGATTGATACTCAAATGACTTTTGAGCTTGGAAGGGTGGAAAGTGAATCATAAAAATACAGCACTCATCAAAAAATTAGATAATACTCTGCTGGCAAAGGTGAGCTGCAAGATCCATAGTAGCACTTCTGCGTTCCCAGGTACACGGTAGTCTCTCCGTAGGAAACCAAGTCTTTCCTTGGTAGGAAACTTCCAACTGTACAGCAAATTTAGGAGGTACGAAACAGCAATACCAGATTTGCACAAAAAAAAAAATTCTCTTTCAATATGGGAAAACAGCTAAAAAACTCAAAACTCAGAGAGATCATTGCCTACATTAAAACCAACTTATGCTTTGTTGCTGTTTAGGTGCAGAGAGCAGTGACATTCAAGTACCACGTACCCTGCTTTTGGTGGAACACAGAAGAAATGGAGCAAGTTTCTCAAGCCATCACATGGAAAAGGCAACATACTAAAAGCATACATAAGCACATCTTATGTACTAGATGTTATCCAATCTGAAACACCAAAGATCCACGTTTCTGATTAAAAATTATTTTCCCCACATTTGCTGAGATTTTAGTCTTCTGGGAGTCGGTTTTACCAGCTCCCCAGCCTTTCAGCAAAGACTTAATTAAAAAGCCAGTGCTCCTAGAGTTAAGAACTAGGATAAATGTATAAATCTCAAGAGTAAGTCATAAAATCCCCTTCACATCATAAAGAGGGGGAGCAGAGGGAAAAAGGTCACAAGTATCCACCCACATCTTTGTACATTACCTACACATTTTCCATTTCAAAATACTACAGTACACTTATCCTTGAATATGAAGTTTAAATTCATTACAAATAAGACCATCTGTTCTACACTTTATTCTTCCCAAAAGTAAAATACCACAAGTTTGCAGTGCACTTTGCGTTTTTGCTTTTACATCCCACTGAACTCGTCGTTGAATGTACACGTTGAAAGAAAATTAGCTACCTCCTTCAAAAGAAAAGTGTTACTATAGAGATACTGTTACTATAGAGATGGGCCAATGGGTGCCCTGTGCTGACAGTAGCATGGCTCTCTTGGTATCATATGGAGGAGGAGGGTTATGTACAGTCCAACTGACAGCCACCTCCACTATGAGCTTCCAAACACAAGTTGCTACTCAAGATACATGGGTATGCTACAAGTTCAGAAAAATCTCACATTTCAAGACAGCGTTGAGTCTACTCTTCCCCTTCTGGCAAGCAGCATGTTTATGGCAGACCTGAGTACGGAAATTATTTCACACCCTTACATACTTAGGGAAGATATAGGCCAGATGAGAGAAGATACTCTGAAATAGGACAGAATTGGCAATCTCAAGATGTTCACAGGCAAAGAAGCATATCACACCGTAATTTAAGTTATTGCTTCTTGTGGACAAGTGTGGTATTCCTTGATTGAGAAACAGGACTTGCTTGGTGTTTATTTTCCCCTTCTGAAGCACAGTGACTCAGGACCACTGTGAGGACATTTTTAAAACAAAGGTTTTCCCTATGACTAGAACTACATCTACAGCATCATCTTCACCAATTGGCCAACACAACTGGTGATAGAAAGCTTACATAGGTGAATTTTCACAGGCATTTTCAAACTCAAGCACCACTCTGATGCTTCCAGGGTCATTCTAGGCTTGGTCTCTATTACAGGTTTTGATACAAGAAAACCTCCCATAGCTTTCTGGAAAGATTCATGGATACCAAGAATGCCAAACTAGGATCTAAGGCTGACCTTGTATCAGTTCCTCAAATAATCCAAGGTATTGCTGCTCTACCATGCCAATGAAAGCAGAAACTGACTCTTGCCCACAAAGCCACACGTCAACATGGTTGCTAACAGTGCTTTTCAAACATTGGTCCTGAATGTAGGACAGCAGTGATAACTGCTGGGTCTTTAAATCAGCTACTTGCATCTGAATACATGAAATTAAGGTTCTTGGGAAAGAAAAAAAAAACCAAACCCAGTAAATAAATGAGAAATATGAACTACCAAAACTGAGCTTAAGTTGTAAACAGATTTATGTTCATAACATTTACCTACCTAACCCCCAAGCCAAAGGCTACCTATGACCTCGGAGCACAGGACACCAAAATACTTACCTACCCCCTTTACATTATTACAGGTGAGTTTCTGTAGGCATGAAGCCAACCGTAAGCGTTATATCAATGCAAATGGAAAAGCTTTAAATTCCTGCTGTCTTCTGAAAGTAAAACATTGGAAAAGTGGGCCTGCAGGCAACGCCACTATTTGAGTATTACAGGTGCTGTAGTTCCTCCCCTCCCTCCTTCCCTCCCCTCTCCCCCATGATAATACAAGGCAACACAAATATTCTCGGCTAAAAAGGAATTTGTACAGGGGACGACTGTACATTTCATGTGACTACAGAACTGAAACTGTGACAAAATGATGCTGCTCCCACTGAATAAGAGAATACAACAGGGCCCCATAAGTAACAGGTTCAGCTGACACTGGTGATACAAGCCCAAAAATGTAGAAACTGCACTGGCAATTACAATTATCTAGTTTGGACTCCTTTAGATTTGCACCATAACAAAGGCATTTTACAGAGCAACATTCAGGAGAAAATGTTATCCAGGCAAGAACTGCTCTGCAAGCAAGACAGGAGAGTTTAACACGCACTGCCCTTGTTCTCCAGATAGCAGCAATTGCTCCTATTCTTTACCCTTTTTGATATGAATCACAGTAGCAACAGAGAGAAATACGTACTTAAACAAAAAAAGAAAAGCAGAATTATGTATGTACAAGACAAATGTTCGAAGTGTTGAGCAATTTCGTTTAACTATTGAAACCCACTAAAAATGCTGTTGCTAATAAATATTCATAAACTCTTCCCTGTGCTGTGAATTCAGAAGCTACTGATTATTTCTTGATACAAAAAGTATGCTTTCTAAGCCCTGATATCTGTTCCAGTTTATAGTCTTTCCCCCCTCCTCCCTCATCTTTCTTTTTTTTTCCATGGACTGTGATACTTTATGGGAACTAATACTTATCCACAGTTTTACTTGGTGTACCCCCCGCAGAGACATCCTGTGCTTTGCGGAGCCCTGGTTATACCAATATAATACAGTAAAATAATAATAAATTAACAAATGCAGATGCATTTAAAACAAAAGAAAAAAAAACCAAGACATGCTGTCAAATGCTGGTCTCTACATGAAGAGACCAAGGATTTAAATGCAAGTACTACAGATCCTGCCATCAAAAAAACATTCAAGCAAGAAAACAAAAACTTGTAAAAACTAAGCACAAATCCCACCTCGATGTTATCTCACCCATGCCTACAAAAACCTCTTGCTGTGCCCACATATGCAGTTATTCATTTACACTCAGGAGGCAGCCTGGAGATGAGAGTAGTACAATAAAATAATTACCTGAAACATTTTTAAAAAAATACCCGTTAAACAAATTTCTTTAACTGGCAGCACTTAAAATCAGTACTTCTTCTTTTTTCATATTTAAAAAAAAGTTGCATAGCTGTAAGATTTTGCTTTGCTGCATTTTTTGTTGTTGTTGTTTTGACTCACAAGCAGTAAAAGAGAAGTTTTAGTTACTTAAATAGCAATACAATGTGCAGATTTCAACAATCTCTATAGCTTGATCAATATAAATTAGTTACCTGTCTTGGTTTTACTCTTTGGACTGCATTGTGACACAGGTTTGGTTAGAAAATCTTGAAATATAGTATTCCTACGCAGAGAAGTTTGTTTTCTGTTCTTGAAAAAAAGTGAAGAACGTAAAACAGGGTGTGAATTCAGTAAATTAAGGTCACACTATTAGATCACATTTAGTTTGCCATTTACTCTTCTTCAGCCGACAAGAAGGTGAGAACGTTCCCATTCAAAACTGGGGCCATCCTCCTGCAAGGGTCTCAGATAGCACGTATCGAACGTCTCCGCTTCCACTTGAGGCAGTAGGAAACATGTCCAATAACCCGCTTCTTCACAGAACCAGAAGTTAGGCTGAAATAAGGAACTTTGGCCTTCAATAAAAAATAGCGTCAGTAATGTCTGTGGAGAGTCGATTGTTACAGAATGTGCAGCATTTTCAAAATCCCTGTGTGTCCTTTGCATGAGCGTTTGGTATACCGAGCACTACTGGCACATAACCGGCATCTGCAACGCTTTTTTCCATGTCACTGTCCATCTTTGCCTTTATCAGCCACAAAGAACTGTAAGTCTCAAGGCAGGCACGCTGTGTTCAGCAAGGGAACCTCACATCTCCTATATTTTCTGATCAGTGGAAGCAGCTGTTGAAAAAGCAGAAGACAAAGTACCATCATCTCAGATATTTCACTATAGAACACACACAAACAGCAGGAGCACAACCACCACATTTTCCTTTCCCTCTTCCCTAAGCCCCCGCTTATCACTATCTCTGCTGTGAAAAAAAAAAAGCAAACAGAATTTAACATGAGGTTAGACACCCATGTGCACATACAGACAAATGTGTTCATAAACAGCATGCGGACTTCCTCCCCAATTCAGTTGCTGGGGGTAATACAGGAAATGCGTTTGTTATTAACTTCAGCTAACAGCGCCCTGAGGTTAAAACCAATTGTCCCTGTAGCAAGATGCCTTCATTCAGGTTCTCTCTGCTACTTCTGCAACAACCACAGCACTGCAATGTGACCTGAAACACAGACTCATGCTCTGACGCCAGATGAAACAAATGGACAAAGAAATGAATAACAGAAAAGTTGTGGATGCTCCAACCCTGGAGGTGTTCAAAGCCAGGCTGGATGGGGCTTTGAGCAACCTGATCCAGTGGAAGGTGTCCCTGCCCACGGCAGAGAGGTGGAACTGGATGATCTTTAAGGTCCCTTCCAACCCAACCCATTCTATGATTCTATGAAATGGAAATGATAAAGTCTTCAGATTATTTTTTTTTATTTCCATCAGAACAACAAAACCAAACCCTTAGCTACCAGCCAGAATTTCAGATA
Organism: Cuculus canorus; assembly: GCF_017976375.1. Lineage (NCBI taxonomy): Eukaryota > Metazoa > Chordata > Aves > Cuculiformes > Cuculidae > Cuculus > Cuculus canorus. The sequence continues at coordinate 118,998,389 of NC_071402.1, forward strand.
CCTCCATTTCTCTAGGAATTATGATGACTGTGTATGTGTTTTGAAATGCTGAGGGGCAGTAGTTTAATGGAAGATAGAGCTTTCAAATTAGTCAACTAAAAGAATAAATGTAACCTTTAAACCTTTACCACTGATTGCAGATATTCGATCATTGATACAAAACATAAGCCAGGAAAAATGTGAAGCTCCACAATGGGATGGATAAAAACATGTAAACATTTTATCTATTTATTTATTTTAAACATTCTGGAATACATTAGCATGACAGTGGTTTTGAAAACACCTAGTTTCAACTTTTTCATATGATTCCAAAGCTTTCCGTCAGAAATAAACGCCAGTAGTCATGGAACAATCCAAAATTACACAATTGTATTATTTTGTTTCATTTCCATGGAAAAAAATACTCTTTAAAAGTTGATGCTAAAGCTTTATTGGCACCGAGTTGCCATTTTCCAGTGCTAAAACTGGAAACATCATTTCAGACTATGACATTTAAGGATGCAGAAACCTTTTATATATTGCAATATGCATCAATACTTACTGATTAATATTGTAGTTCTGAGACAGAGTAACAAATCCACAAATTTGAAAAAAGATAGCACAAAGAATTATTTCAGATAATCAAGATACTTATTGTTGAAATGTACGCATCTAAAAAGAAATATTACCTAAAAACATGAATCTTGTCTTAATCTGATGGATGCTCAGGGCAAGATCTATTTACTTCAAACCATTCATCTATGCAGCTGTGGGATGCAAAACAAAAATGAAAACAATTGGCATGAAAATCTTGCTAACAGTAAGATATGAATATAAATTTCTCATAATTTCCATAAGTAGAATTTTACATTATATAAAGAAGTATATGTATATACACACATCATTGGAAAATTTAATAAACCACAGTAATATCTGGATATCAAACATTGAAAAATGAAATTTCCTAAGAATTAAATTTTCTAGGGAAGCATTTTAAAAGTTACTATCCAGCTTTTATACACAGACCACTTCGCTACTAACACTATCATCTTGTTTATTGCAATCATTGACACTTTACTTCCTGGACTTACAGACATTTCTGTAAACAAATACAAAATAGGGTTAAAAAATGTTCTTCCTTCTTCCCCTCAAGTCTATTAGCATTTGACAAAACTTCAGTACATACAACCTAAGCTCCTTAGCCATGACATGATGTGTGTTCCTTCCCCATACAGGTGAATTTGTCTTATAGATCCTGTGGGCTCTTGAGAAAGACTACAGAGTAAGGAAAACTGACCTAAAATACATTTGGAGAAGATGCAGAAAGATGTCATTTAAAAAATGTCTTTAGGGTTGATGCTGTTGTTTCTTTATTTGTTGGGGTTTTTTTTAAATGTAAAAAGCAACTAAATTTTAGGAATCCTTAAAGGAGTAACACAATAAATGCAACCTTCTGGAACTTCATACGAATCCTGAGGAATACTTGCCCTTTATGATATATGCAGAGGCAAGGCAGCCGTGCTATAGTATCTCCTTGCTGCAGCTCTTCCAGGCATATTGCACACTCCCCAGCATCTTTACTCAGCACATCCTCTGAAGAAAGAGCACAGTTAAATAGTTAAAAAGCAAACTATGACTGGCAAAACGTTCTTTATTCAGTACCTTGAGGACAGCTACAGAAGAGACTTCTTGTCCTGCAGAAAGCCCTGTCAAGGTGAGGATCAGTCACACACCACCTGACTGAAGATTCCTGATGGGAGACCTCTTAGAAGCTCAAATCAAAATATGGTTGAAATTCCGTTTCTTGCCTGAACAACACAGCCATAGCTCAAAATGAAGTCCTGTAGGAAGATGCTCATAGGGAGAAGAGGGGTAGACATAATCAACAGCCAGTATCCCTTTGGATCTCTCAGTAGATCCATACCCCATCTCATGGCTGCTCTGATCTGACCTCAGAAACCTGCACTCTGAACCACGCAGCCACACGCTGTGCTGCCAACCCCAAGAGCATTGGAGAAGCTGGATTCTTCATACAGATGGCACATATTGTCTCCAGGTTTTTCAGGATTCATGCTGGGTAGGGTTTTTGTAGCTGGTCTTCCCTGTGCTCAGTTTTCATTATGGAGGTTAAGTTCAAGCCCAAATATAACATTTCTCTGGACAGGGCACTGCAGGTAATTAACTAGGTAAAGATCTCATTAATTTCTAAACACTGCGCCTATAATTTGCTTTTTCTACTTTCCTACTCACCTCTCTTCTAGGCATCTGGGTTTCTTTTACCAGCCTTAACAGTACTCAATATTTCACATCTTCAACCCCTTCTTCTGACCATGTCAGCATGTTCTACTACATCCCAACCACCTTTTCCTCAATGTAAAGTATGCAGCTGTTAGCAATAGGAGTGGGAGTTTTCCATCAGGGAAAGATCAGCTCAAATGACCCTAAACTCCTGGAGACGCTAATTTTTTTGCAACGTTACTGAGTCCCATAACAAAGGAGGAGAAAGTAAGTTACCAGGAATGCACAAGAGCCAGCTTTCACATGGACTTTCCTGGGAAAATATATTATTTTTAATAAAAACCTTCTCTCTTGGACACTTCCTTTGGGCAGAACATGGGATGCAGAATTCAGTCTTAGCACAAAGCAGAACAGGAGATCACGTAAGGCCCTGTTTGCCAGAAGCAGGTTAAAAGACTCAGTCAGACATGACCTCACACAGCGCACAGAGCATTCCCAACAAGAGACCACGTAGCAACCAAGCTTGGCAATCTCTGACGGAACAGAAAGGTGCACAGTTGGCAAAGTAAAGCCCATGTGTTCAAAAATTTCCATGGGAACAGCATCCCCTTTTTAACCAAAAGTAGCCTAATGGGACTGTTCATGGAGAGTATGTTTTCCAGGTAGGACTGAGAAACCACCAGCTCTATGCTATTCTCTCTAGTGGCTCCAATACTCATCGCTATGGCATTCCAAACACATAGGAAGTGACAAGCAGACAACTAAAAGGTTATCATGGCAGCAAAAAGTGAAATGAAATTAGGTATACATTGTTTTCCTCCAAATGGCAGCAAGCTGTTTTGCAGGTGCTTGGGTTTCTAAAACAGCGTTTATCTCAGTTTCTGCTATATCCATTGTTTATGCTAAAAATACTGTGTAATGCCACGTGTGGCATTTTCATGAGGATACATGAAGGCCATCTAACATGAGCTGAACTGTTACAAAGAAAAACACTCAAACCAAAATAAAAAACAATATATATACATCATAATGAAGAAAATTAAAAAAAAAAAAGTTTTTTGAATATTGTAACATTCTTGGTAGGCATCGCATTAAGAAATTGCTCCTGTTGTTTTATCAGAAGCTGTAAGCCTCCAAGAACATCAGAGGTACCTAAGAGCAAAAGCAATTTAAAACAATATAAAAGATTTTAAGAACTCTTATCTGTCCTTACAAAATCCTGACACTAAGAACTTGCCCAGAAGAGGGTGCTAAGGATAAATACTTCCTTGAGGTTGGTTTGGTGTTTTGGTTTTTTTTTTCCCCCCCTTTAATTAAAGGATACTTTAATATCTGACACCAGGAGGCAAAGACTCTCCAGACAGTATTGTTCTGCTACAGAGATATTAATCTTTGCCTGAGGCTCTCAGACACCACTTTCCTAGACTGTCTCTTTGCACAAGTATTTGGCCAGAAGTCTTGTGAGCAGATCTACTCTCTTCCCAGAGTTGGGTTGCAGGAAGAAGCACTATAATAATTCAAGCTTGTATCATACACAGAGCAAACTTAATAAAAGTCATTTTTTCCATGCAGTCACTTTATCAGATCAGCAGCTGGTACCCAAAACAAAATGGCACTAAGATACCTCCAGTGAATTACACCCCAGCCTCCCTCCTGCAGCGCTGTGAAGAAGGAAGCACTCAGTCAAGCTTTGATGACAAAATTTAAAAATCTGTCCAATAAAAATACAATTTATGAAAGAAAACATTCCTGCGAACTGCTTTCTCATCATTCTCTATTGTACGTGTCTGGCTTATTGTGTGCTCCCCAGACTGAAAAACACTCGGGTCTGAACTCCTGCCGAGCAATTTAACAAGGTTCTGCACCTTTTGGCTAACGTTTGGGCAAGATACCAATTCAAACATTTGTATCTCCCACCAGCCCTGGCGTAAGTGCCTGAGATGCTTTTTCTTCCCCCCAGTACCCCCTGTACTCTCCCCAACTGCCACCAGCCCCCCTCTATGATTCTTGCCAATACTGGCCCTGCTGCGCAAGTCTCTAGTGAACAGCCTGCCACTCTCCCTGGCTTCATCCCAGGCTTTCCCACTGGGATGAGCTGCTGGGCACACACCGGGCTCTGCCTAGTCATGCCAGAGGGAACGTTGATGACAGCTGGCATAGACGGGGCCTCAGAAATGTGGTGGAGTTCGGCCACCCCTGCACAAGAGATTTCAGTAATAGGTTTCAATGCTCTTCCTCTGAAATAACAAGGGGTTGGCATTCCCTGCTTCTTGTGTTAACCTTATGAGTCCTACCAGGCTCTTGAGCAAGAGAAAAAGCATAAATACGGTAGGAATTAGTACAAAATACCCAACTGCTAAATGCCTACGCGCACTTGATGCTGAACATGAACAAGACTCCAAAGCCATGTAATTATGCTCATAATTCATTACACAAGTAGAATGACGACAGCAAAATCAAATCCTTCACCAGTCTACACTTGGGTCTGACTCCCTTTTGACCATTTCAGGTGACTTGGATCATCAATCCCTGATAAAGAAAAAAAGAGTGAAAAAGCCTGCTAGACCTGGATCCATTCAGAATTTGTTCTGTCATTGTTTCGTAGAGCATGTACCAACACTGGCTTACACCAGATGGAAGTCAGTTTAAGGGCCATTTATCACTGACTTTTAAACATATCTGTTACGGAAAAGTGTGTAAATCATTTTACACAGAACCGCTGCAGTCTGAGCGTTTGTTTTGTTTTCCTATTTCCCTGCAGTAGAGCGATTCAGCAGATACGTATCATTCTTTTTCTCTTTAAAGAAAAAAAAAAAAGAACAATTTGAGATTTCTTCAATGTTATGATTAAAACATTTATTTGAATGTATTACCTAAATGGAAGTGGCAAGAGGAAATAAGAAGAGGTCACATTTTTCCATTTTGCCCACACATGGGTACGTACACAAACACTCACCACACCCCTACATCCATCCGCTTTGCACCAAACAGGAGATAAACACTCCTCCACCTTCCCAGCCATTTGATCAAGCACTCACTGGCCAAAGACTTGTGTCGAAGATGAAATCTTCCAAAACAGAGTAGTATTTCCCTTCTGTATCTCCTCTCCTCTGTATCTCCTCTCCTCTCCTCTCCTCTCCTCTCCTCTCCTCTCCTCTCCTCTCCTCTCCTCTCCTCTCCTCTCCTCTGTATCTCCTCTCCTCTCCTCTCCTCTCCTCTCCTCTCCTCTCCTCTCCTCTCCTCTCCTCTCCTCTCCTCTCCTCTCCTCTCCTCTCCTCTCCTCTCCTCTCCTCTCCTCTCCTCTCCTCCTCATAAAACCATCTTAACTTCTGGCTGCCAGTAATTTTTCCTCGTAATATTCTGCTTTTATCTTTACCAAAAAATAAATTCTACACCACTTCTCCATTTTTATAGCAAATAGGTAGTGTAATTAAAAATACGATCATCCTGGCAATTTTGCACATACTTTACCAACTAAAAACTTTGTCTAGAACTTTTGAAAATATATCCAACAACTATCAAAGCCATCGACTCAGCCATGGTTAAAAATATAGGTGCCTGTGATAAAATAGTCTGTCCTCAAACTGAAGACTGCAAGAGCACGTGCAATACATACCTTATGGATTAAGTCACTAAAATCTCTGCTACTTGTTTTTTGTTTCTCTTTTAAAAACATAGATAGATATAGCCCTAGGCTCAGGAAACCCCAAGACACAAATCATGGAGACGGCAATAGTATTTGGGGAGATATCACCTTATAGATGCAGTATTTTATTTCTCTCTAGGCATTCACTGGAAAACAGAACATCAAGTTAGAAAGACCTTTGATCTAATCCAGTATGACAGTTTTTCGAAATACTGGCATTTTTCTAAAACTTAAAAGCCTAATTGTCTGTGGAAGGTGCCACTGCAGAGAGCCTAATAGTGAAGGACGCGACAAAAGTTCACCCTTTCAGGACTGTGACTGAAACTTTATCAGAACACACCTTCTGAAACGTATCTTATCAACACTAAAACTGGTAAAACAAGTCATAAGAGGTTAAAAAAGGGTGATGAACTTCATTAGACAGTACATATTACCATATATCTGTTACACATTCATTAATTTTTGTTATTCTATTGTTCTCTCATTTAAGTACTAAAGATTGTCTTTGCTTGTTTTTAAAGAGTACATTAAGTTCTAGGCACCTAGAAGCCAACATATTTCTTCACAAGTACGGTATGAATTAATATATGTTCCAGAATTTATTATACACTTTTACTGACATTGCCTTCTGTGACAATCCAAATTTTTTCTTACATTGCTACAAAAACAAGGAGACGAGGACTTGCATGTTCCATAGGTAATTATTTGGTAGCCAGCAAGTATGTGCGTGTGTGATTAACATACTCTTATTAAATATTACTGGCGTGACTTACTAAATCTTTCCAGCTTCTGTCACATCTTTTTCTCCCTCTCCATTCCATTACAGATATTTCCTACTACGCTCTCCCCCTCTTCAAACCCATTTTCCCAAAAAGATAATCCTCTCTAGATGTACGTTTTCTACCCCTCCTCCTACCCCTCCTCATCTTATTTCATTTACTGTTGCAACGCAGGCATTGGAGAAAGGAGGAAGACATTAACATTTTTAGCCACTATGAATTCAGTACGAATAATAATAATAATGGACAGCCTTCTTACTTGGGTTAATATCTCTGGGAGAAGTAGACATAGGAATGGAAGGAAAAGGGACCACTATGCAGGACACACTTCTCTCATGTAGCTCAGTAATTCGTCTTTCCAGCTTGATACTGGCTGCAAGCAAAAGCCGTCCATCCTGGTCCATCCCAAGCACTAGGAGAACAAGCAGTTTCTTTGGCATTCTACCTGCTTTTTTCAGTATTCTGGCTGACACAAAAGGAACATCCTTGATTCAGCATACTCCAGCTACAGTTCATTCTTGGATGACCAGGTCAGCCCTCTGCTGCTGCTCAAAAACTGATGCAGAAAGGCACTCTGAAAGGGACCCAATTCTTTGGTGCTCAGTGCCCTCAACAGCAAGAGAAGACATCCAGTTGTCACTGCAGAAGATACTTTCTTGACACTCAGCGCTTTCCAAGCTACAGGGTCTGTCAGCAGATTTAGCAAGGCAGTGTTAAGCCATGAGCTTTGTTGACCTATGAAGGCTGAACCTTCACATCCATAAGTTAAAATTGCACTGCCCTCAGTAAGGAACATATCTTCTGAAGAAACAGTGGGTTCCTGACCAGAAATATTTCTTATTGTTCTAATACAAGCAGCCTCCTGCAGATCAGATGCAAAAGGGAACACTTTTGACATCCAGTGTTTTTACCTGGACCACAGCTAAGTGGTTTTGGAGATCCACAATACCAGAAAGGTAAGCTTATAGAAATCAAGAATTCAGGTCTCCTGAGTAACTTCAACCTAAATTTCCTTTTATAATGCTGAACAAAGTAATACTGATACACTAATCAAGCCTACATCTTGCAACTTTTCATGTGCTTCTGACAGGCACAGTAACTCCAAACACCAGCACGTGACTTGTGCGGTAATACCTAGAACTTAACCAATCTAATAACACCTTCACCACCACAATACACAAAAACATACCCCCTCTATTATGAGCTAAACAGCTATGACAAATGTGACACTTCCTCAAACACTGACAAAGCTTTTGGTGAATTTTGGAGGGCTTTGTTTGACATCTCACTCTTCACCCCTTGCAATGTTCAAAGTCCAAGCGTTACCCTTGTTTTCCCCTTCTCTCTCACCTTGCTCAGCGTTGGTCTAAGACTGAGATATTTATATACAAACAGACACCCATCATGAAAGACTTCCTGCACAAACATTGCCTACATCCCTTGGTACTCCCTTCTCTTAAAACACAAAGGTAAAGGGGAGGAAAGAGGCCAAACAAAGTGAAAGTTGTACAAGAAAAATATTTGCAGAATAAGGCCTATGTGGTAATACTCATATTGCAACAGCATGCTGAGCTAGGAGGAGGTAGCAGCAGAAATGTCATTGTTTTTCAGCTAACCCACCTGGATTTAGATTTTTGTGGGTCATTCTCAGCTTTCAGAAGCGAATTCTGAGAAACAGCTAGATGCTTCCAGATAACAATCGCGTGAGGTAGAGAAAAAAATGCTTACTTTTTGTTGAATAAAGATGAAAACTGAAACAGCAGCGACAGAAATACATTTTAGGGAGCAGGATGAGTATACAAGCCTGCATAATCCTAGCTACCTGGATACAATTCTAATTTGGTAAACTAAATAACATAGAGAGGAAAAGGCTTTGCACACTGAGGGAAATAGTTCTTTTATAAAGAGGTTTGCTTCAGCGGCTACAATGGATATCTGTGTGCAACTTTAAGATACATGGTGGCAATACAAGCTACAGTTCTACAAAAAAAAAAATATACATTCCAACTTTAAAAACACAGCTTTTGTATCAAGTCCAATTAAGATATCTTGCACATAGACAAACTCAAGTTTGCATCCCAGGACTTCCAGGGAAGAGACAGACTTTGAAAAAGGGCCAAACAGTCTGAGAAATACAATTCCTCATTTCCAAGCAACAACATCCACAGCCATTCCTAAGCTATCGTGATCAGTGCACCAACCTTCTCAGTCCACCTTCATGCTTCTGGTAGAAAGCATTGGGGTGCAACAGTTATTTATACAAGGTAAAATTTATGAACTCAGTTGGACACAAAACATCTTGTGCTCCTGTCTTGAGATTTATTGCCATAGTGACTATGCATTTCCACTGATTCAAGATTTGCTTTCGATACAGAGACAATTATCTGATTGACTCCGAAGCTTCTGCTTAAGCTACAGTCTTTCCAACCTCTGTTTAATCAGTCTGCTTGCTCTTTGAGATGCCCTTGAATGTTAAATCATCTCAACATAGCCAAACATCTTTCTCCGGTTGCACTGACTTCTAAGGATAAGTTTTGTTCACCGCATTTCTAAGTATCATATTCTTAAACTGTCAAATTTTAGGCCAAACAGCTGCACCTGTTCACAAGTGAACCACAAACAGTTTTGTCCTCCAGAACAGGATGTAAAGAGACTTTGTGTCAACCTTACCCATCCTGCAATAAGTCCCCATTCCAACTCAATTGATGTATATGTATGTTTTGAATGATCCAAAGGGTAGCTTGTTCTTCAATAGTTTCCTTGGCATGCCGTATCTGTCCCAAGGCTTCCCCTGCTTCCTTCAGAAACACCATTCCTGGGCAATGAAAATACTTTTAAATGTTATCCCAACAGGAGGCCAAAAAGGGGTGAAAAAGCCTTGAATGCAGCAGTACCAAACACTGAAACCCCATCATGAATAGCGTACCCTGATACATACCATCTGAAACAACAGCTGCTTGTTGCAGCGCATGGAACAAGCAAGCTACCTGTAAGACTATTTTCTTGGGTTTTAATCAATATTACATGACGTCTCAGGTTAATGGGTATTAACCTTAAATGCCTGAAGCTAAACCAAAAGTAGCATGTAAAGGGGCAAACTCACAAGAAACAAACCAGCAGCAATATAAAACTCCTTAGGAAACAATGTAAGGAACTATCACTTAGGGAATGTCTCCTCCTTGCCTCAATCAGGTAAGAATGATTTACTCTTCTCTAGGCTGAGTTTACCATCAAAGAGGATCTTACACCGCAAATATGCTACAAAAGAAGGAGCGGCTGAGTAAATGGCCAAGGGCAATAAGCACATATCGCGGACAAAGAGTCTGCTGCAGTTAGAGAGGATTGTTTTCTTACAGGGAACTGGAGAGAGCTGGGGCGATGGAAACTTACAGAAGCAGGCAAGAAAGAATACCAGTGAGTGATCCAGGCATGCAGAGCTTTTATCATTTTTATTCTTTGCTAAACAATGCATCTTGTCTTTGAGGAATAAAACAAAGCAAGATATTTAAGGGCTACCTATATTTACCTGCTAATTTGTACCAGCACAAAAAACCTGCTACAATAGATGAAAAGTTGATTTAGGCTTGTTGAGAACTGGGGATTGCAATCCAGAGAGTCAGTCCAAATATGGCTGAATCATACCATTTCCCTCTGAGCAACAGGAAGAAATTAAGTCTTGTCACCAAAGGGAGCACACCTAAGAAAAATGAGAGAAGCCTAAAGTCCAACTTGCCTTGTATAGCAGATGATTCCTTTACCAAAGATAAAAAAAAGAACAAATCAAAAATCACAAATCAAAACCAAGGGAATCTGAGTTAATGATTTAATGAGAAGAAGATACCGTTGTGGTTAGGAGGAGGGTGAAGAGTTCCTTTCATATACCATGCAGAGATCGTGGTCTTCAAACTGCTTTATGGTCAGAAGGAACACTTAATTATGACGCTGTAAACCTGCTAAAAGGAGCAACTTTTCCAAGTCAAGAGTGGATGCAATCACCACCAGTGTTCACAAAGACTGCAAAAGTAAAGCAGAGTGTGGACTTGGCAGAGCAAGCATTACAGAAGATGGTTGTCTACGATTAAGATGAAAGAAAGATGTAAACTGGAAAAGACCTTGTAAGTGCAGGATGTTAGTGTAACTGTACAAAAGGAGGTTAGAAAACCCCTCTTGCTTTGGCAGCTTTTTAAGGTAACTAAGCATGTTTTATCTCCAACACGAAAGGATACCAAACACATTGCAGAACACAGTTTTTCCAAATGGCAAGGCTTCAACATTCATCATCATTGAAACCATGGAGAAATTGCTTTGTAACAATTATCAGTTAAGTTTCATTCTAGTGATGCTCTGCAACAAACTGAGTGTGCGATGGGGACATGCTGGTCTAATGAAATCTGTGAGAACTCTCATGTAATACAACATAGGTGAGAAAGGCCCACTAGAAACCTTCACAGAAGGAAAGGGTGCGGCAACAGTGTCCCTGAAGAGCAGAAGCACAGAGAATGAAGAGAAACTCAGATGTAGTTATCTATTCTATTACTCTGGGCAACGTGGGTTACTTCAACTTCAATTTGTTTTGAAGTTGGATGTAGGATCTGATTGAGTGTTTTGTTCTCTTTACCCTTTTTCAAGATCCTATTTCAAGCTTCTTACAGGTGCCCCAAGCACAACGGGTTTTGCCAAGTCTTTTTTCCAGTCTTTTAACATTGGCCAAATAACTGACTCATTTCTCTGTGACCTTGTAGAGGAGTTTGGTTTGATCTGATGCAAAATGAGTGCAAAGGGACCACTAAGGAAGATGGCATGAAAGACGAAACCATGAGCCTAAGCTCGAAACAGGAGGAGGGGAGAAAAGCAGGTGTGTCTGACTAAGATGCTATTTGTAGGGAAGATACAATGCATTACTGAGCAACACACAATGAAAACACCGGTGCCAAAACTCAGTGTGCATAAAGTCTGGCTTATTAACCCCAGTGCCAGGTGCTGGGCCTACAGGGTGCTTTTCCCAGCAGGCTTGAGATCAGTCTTCTCCAAGCTAAAATTCAATGTCTGGCATCAACATGCATATAGAGGACAGGGATATAAATCACCGCATAATTTTTACTTGTCTGTCCTTTCTGTTCACAGCAGACAGACTGCTTTTTACAAGCTATTCCTATTTTAAATACAATTATCCTTGCGATATAGATGGAATGCAAAACATTTCTGAATGCAAATACTTCCGATAACATCAAATATTTAGTTGGAGTTTTCAAAGCTATCTCATTTTTTCTGCTCTACACTTATCCATAATCCAGCATTATAACTTATACCAGCAAGAACAGACATACAATATTTCTGATGGTAACAGGTACCTACAGGTTTTTACTATCCCACTAAGACACACAGCACTTTGGTAATATTTTTCTCCCATGTAAGCAGTGATAATAATCCTCAATTTAGATGGGAGAGTACTCTTATCACATTAACAGTGTTTGCCTCCAGGTTGTTTCAGAAGAGTTAGAGTTGTTCTACCACTGAAAACCCCTGCAAAGGCTGAGCTGACTTCTTCTGTCATTGAAGGGTTGGATCTGCAACTCAGAAGCACGAGACAGTTTAAACACTCAAGGGTTAGCATGTTTTAAAGCAACATTTTAATCTGAAAAAAATGCAAATGACACTTCAGGCAATTCTTTCAATTGACCTACCCTGGGGTTAGTTTCTGAGCAAGAGGATGGGCCTTTTATTCTTTTATATTTCTTTAGATCAAAATCCTGATCTGAAAATAATCTGCTCTAGTTCCTGCAAACTTAGGGAAGGAAATACCGTGAAATTCCTACACAGATCACTCAATCTCAGTGAGGAATAGTTTAGCACTTATTCTTAAACCCCAAGATTCCAAGTAGTTTTATTTCAAAATCCAGCCAATGAAGACTATTCTCCAACATCAAGAAAAGCTGTGTTTTCAAGGGGTTTGTTTCCACAAAGCAACTACAAAAAATAAGTCAGTTTGCTGCTAACAAGTGAGTCAAATCTCAAGGTTTCAGAGGAATCAGCTTGAAAGACTGCAGAATTACCATACAAAAGTAGGAGCATTATTTCCCCTAAAGCTAAATTCCCAGCAGTCACAAGACTGCAGCAGTTGCAGACACGATTTATGACATCCTCCGAATGACCTCTCAAAGCTAAAGACTGATTAAGTGTAAGACATGCAAGGTAGCTCCTATCTGCCCGCATCACATGATGCAGAGTCACAGCACAGTGAGCATTTGCTACCAAGCAATCAAAACTGTCCCTTAGCTTTCTACTGCATGCAGCACTGCACTGCATTATATAAGAGAAACACAATGTCATACAGTGCAATATACCGGGTCCTCTTCTAACCATATCTGAATCACTCCCGTCACCTGCAGATGTTCTTTGCGGTACGGGTTCACAGGTGTATCTGTAATTTTCTAGGACAAGAATTGTCACTTGACTTTAGCAGTACTGTCAGTACCAAAGCAAGACAATGGCCGCATCTGACGTTAGGAGTGGCTTATAAGGAAAGGAAACAACTTAAGCTATTCGGCACATGAATGATCCTATTTTCTCTATTTCTTTCAGAAACAAGCAGGCTTGTTCTATAGTTGTCAAAAGCTTTACTGTATTTATCCAGTGCTGCACATAAACTATTCCTGTGGGACATGTATGCATTTATATAAAGGCAATTCCAATGTACTAAGGAAAAAAAGATGTTGCCCCACTGTTTACAACTGAAGTTAAGAAAGAGGTGACATTGCCACTATTTTGGCCAGGAGTGATTCGCGATGGCTCCATCACAGAAAGTTCAGTCTAGCAGATTTAGGCCTGGCAAGGGAAAGTATGCAGAGAATCACTCACCAAATAATCTTCTCTCCAAAGGCTCATTGTAAGAGCCAGTCCCATTTACAACAAAACAGATAAAAGTTTAAGACGTGAATGGACGTGATCTCTGCAGTGCCCCCTTCTCAGCAGGATCTCAGCATGTTGACTTTACTTCATTACAGCAAGAAAATTCGGCGTCATCTATTGAGCATGACCAACCTGAACCATCAAAGTGAGCTGCCATAGGTTCTTTACAAACCCATGCCTCCCTTTCTCTTACATGAGAAAAAAAATAATAAGCAATATTATTATTGCTTATTATTACCACCACTAAAACTCCAAGATACATCTTACCAAGATAAAAGGGGTAGTCTGCAGTTCTAGGAACTGCTGTTCCAGAAGTTTGAAGCATTTCCCTCTCAGTTACACTGTGTTCACATTTCAGGAGCTTTCTTCACAGCCACACCATTAGAAATACACAGCTTGCTTTTATGATTCTGTAGCAAAGGGTTGACAGTTGGTGGGTGTGAAGTAAAGATAAGAGGCTGCATCCTCTAAAAGTGCTGCAACTCCATGCTATCACGGACTGACCCAATTCATCCACTGACCGAGGCTGAAATGGGGTCAACCAGAGCAGGCGCTACCCCTCTTTCAGGCACACGTTGAACTTGAGTGTGGTTTTATTTAGTGATATTTGTCAGCATTACTCTTTAAAATGAACAACCTCCTCCTTAGTGAACCTGAACCGTAAAAGGCTGTTTTTGTAGTCACGCTCGTCTATGATGTATCAGCAACTGCTGAAGGAGAGATTTGGGGTGGTTGGAAAGAAATACAGCTTTACAGAACAAAAGGGAGGAAGAGCTAAAGATTGCCACTGTTCCTCTTGGCAGTCTGGCTTGGACAAGTCGCTATACATGTCCAACACTGGAGAACATCAGTGAAAGTTTCTTCCTTGCTCAAATGTTACTGACAATTCTCAAAGGGAAGCAGTACAAACATCAAATTGTGTTCTTCGAAACGGCAACGATGATTAAAAGTCTTGAGCTGATATTATAACAATTCACAGAATTACAGCTGTATCAGAATAAAATTGTACTTACTGTAGTAATGTTGTACGGTCCCCATGTTAAGTAAAATCTCAAAGTTCAACAGATACGCAGCAGTTCTAATTATTTTCAAGCAATACTGAATAAAACTGTTTTAAAGCATCACGGAAACTGAATGAGCTTCCTACATACTCTGGAGGATGTTCATGAGTACACAAGATCAAAATAAGAGTAAACGTCACTGTTTTAACTGCAAGCACAGGATAACTGTCTCTTTGTCCTGGTAAGCTACTTTATTAAGTACGCTCTTCTCCCTTCCCAGCATCCCTGGGAGTACAGAACCATACAGGGCAGAACAAGAAAGTAGAAACTTTTAGCCAAGAATCCTGTTAAATTTCAAAAATGGAAAACCAGAGAAATTCTATGGAGAAGTTTATACCTCACATAAAGTAGAATGAAAGAACTGACTCGCCTTAGTATTATTTTTACTACTTTGCTGAAAGTCTAGTCCTATTAAAGGATGAGGACAAGGAGGAAGGCTTAAGCTTTTCCCGGCAGACTGGCAAGATGCCCTCTCGCAAGGTCTTTTGGGGTATGATCTCAGGAACCCTGGCAGAGAAGTAAACTTGAAGTTAGCAATTCTTTTAATTTCAGACTGAAATTTTGAGTGCATCAGTCAAAACAGCTTACAGCATCAGCCCCGCTGAGTAAAATACCGTCCCTTTCTTTGTGCACAGAAATGACCAAGGAAATGAAGTTACTGCAGGGGGCAGAACTACCAGAATCACACATCTCAGTGGTCCAGACATTAGGTTAATGTATGACATTTTTATTCCCTTCTACTGAGAAATATAAACTAAGTAAGTTCTGACACAAGTAGCTTTCCAGAAGATGTTGAAACAGTCACCAATGAACAAAGCTTCTAACTTATGTCAGCAAAAAATAGATCAGTCTCATTAATTAAAAAAAAAAAAAGTTCAAAAAATATTTCTGTTTAGTCCTTTAGGTGACTGCCAATCTTCAAGTCTCTACTTTTGATCAAAATGTTAACATTCAGCTGTTGACAACTCCAGGATTATTGCTTACACAGATTCCAGCTCAGGATTCTGACTCTCAGGCCTCAGGATGTGGCAGTACCAGCATTTCTCTTTCCTCACAAGACAAAACTTACTCCAATACCTCAGAATGATTTAAAATAAAAAATGTATTTAAATCCTTGTGACAATGCTGCTTTGCATCCTTGTTAATCTGCATCAGTTGTGGCCCAGGTCACTCTGAATTCAGTGAGATGGCACAGGAGTATTTGGCTAGCCATCACTGCATTAGATTCAAATACTCCAGGAAGACAAAGTACGTTGCCAGACAGGAAGAGCACACTGAGTTTCACTCATGTTTCCCCTCCAGTACACCTACCTTAATTTTTCATATTCTGTCTGTAAGAATCTTTCCACACTAACCTTCTATGCAAAACAGAGCTGGATAAGCTTTAAATATTAAAACGTATATGTAATTCCTGCTATCTGTGATGCTTTATCCTCCCTCTCTTTTGGTGTGATAGGGCTAAAAAAAAAAAATATCACTTACTGCAATTTAAAAAGAACAATTAAAAAGTCGTTATCTTGAGTAAGGAAAAAACCTCCAGAAGCTCACACACTGGGTGTCTCAGCATTCCTTGTCTCTGAAATTACACTAGCAAAAGCTTTTCCCCTTAAAATGAACCTCAGTAAATATATTGGCCAACCATGAGACCTACTGCCATATCTGAATTAAATGCAGAGCGATCCGAGTGAAAGCAGCACTGATGTCAAAGCAGCACCACCCTTGGGCAAGCGGCTTTGAAGAGACCCGCTTAGAAAGTTTCCAGTAGAACAGCGTTCCAACACAAAAGTGCTGACTTGATGAAACCCAAAATATTCCACAGGAATGTGCTAATTCAATCAAAACTTTTGAAAGAGGACAGGCCGGCTCGCCAAGCCTGCTAACCAGTCTAGTGAGCTGACTGGCTCTCCCCAGCTCTCCATGGTGACTGGCTTCCCCATCTGGCCAGGAGCCAGGCTGTTAGTCCCTTCTCCCAGTAGTAGTAGTAATAATAATAATAGTAATAATAATTCTAAAATAATAATAAAAAGTCTTACACAGCCTTCCAAGAAACAAACAAAGGAATTTCAAAATGAAAACCAGAATTACTTTGGAACCAACCAGAAAGTTTCTTCAAGAGGGATTGGTTGCATTTGTTGCAAAGCATCTAAAACTTGTGCCCCTAAAGACATGAGTCTCTCCTGCGTCTTCTCAATTTTTATCAGACACCTTCCAGGAAGAAAAAGCACCAATACTCTAACAATACAAAATGAGCAATAATTATATTCCAAATCTAAACTTGACCAGATAGGTCTAATTATCAGTAAGGTGTTGAAGACAAGTTGCTTCCAAAGCACTGAGTAAATATGAGTAAATGCCTCTGCCTGACCAAAACACAGGACTACCTTGTAAGCAACATCTTTCACAGAGCAGTCCCTAAGTGGGCTCCCTGCATAACTCGCCATGGCAAACTCGAATGAGATGGTGTGAGGGGCCTCATTTAATGCTTTGGAGAAGCTCACTGGAATTGGGATGCCAAATAATACTTTAGCAGTAGTGTTCAAAAAAAGTCTGTTAGCTAGCAAGCAACCCACTTTCCTCATAACGCTGGCTTTTGGCAACCTGTGGCTAACCAGCACATGTGACCTCCTGTTGCTTCGCAGCAGCTCGGCCAGTAACACTATGAAAAGATTTTTTAATTGCTAAAAAAAGCAAGGCTATTTAAGACAGTCACACCACAATATTTTTGCACAACTCCATTCATTTTGTATCAAAATGCCTAGATAGTGGTTCACGTGTGAGCACCATAAACAGGTTAAGAGAACTGGAACAAAGTCCCACAGAAAACAGAAAGAGCTCTCTTTACATGTCAAATTGAGTCAGCAATGAGATGTCTGTTGCAGGCAAGTCACAGGATTTTGAAAAAATATGGCTAATAAAATATACTGATTTATTTATATGAACGTCAGCACAACTTCCAGCATAGAACTGGGACAAATTTGTGATCACTGTCTTTCAGAAAACACGTGTAAATCAGATATCTGCCAGAGTTTGCAGTTCACTGACCCTTCCTATTGCCAAATGCAATGCACAAAGGTAGCTCAGAAAGCAATTAGAGACTGGCTGGGAGGACTCATTAATTTTTTTAAACTTCAAATCACAACTAAACAGTCTTATAACATTTCCCTGGGGAAGACTGTATGCCTCAGATTCACAGTTAAAATAAATTCACAGTCTTCTCAGAATGACAAAATATATACAATTCGCTCCATGCAGTTTCTTAGAAAGAACAACTAATACAGTATCATGAAGAAACACACCTAAACCAGAATAGCCATAAGCACAGTTTAATCCAATTGCTCAACTTTTAAACATCTTGGCATCTGCAAAGTCTAAGACTCCCTTCAGCTACTTGCAACATAGTATTCACAGAGAAAAGAAGTCGGGGGCAGGGGAGAGAAGAAAATCAAAAAGATATTTTCCTTGTAGCGGTAAGAAAACTGGGAACCAGCAGTGACCACAGAAGCAAATGATGCCTACTTGGCTTTATTTGAATATGTGTGGCATAAGACCAAGGTAACAATAAGAAAAGGCAAAGCTTGAGATGCCCTTCTTATGGCTTACGACGGAAAGGGAGACCCATCACTGATCTCCTCATCACGGCAAATAGCAAACGCACAAGAAAAGCCCCACCATGCATATGGACATTCATACGCAATTCTGGGCCTGAAATCATAGCAACATTAAGTTACCAATCTGCTAGTTAATTCTCTTTTGTTAGCCTTATTACTTTGTGGTGTGATTGCGATCCCTTTAATAACTTAGTGCTGCACAACTCTGAAGCCATATCCTCAATTTCTTTGCGCTGCAGAAATTTAAATAACCAGCGGCAGGTTATAATCTAAGATTTAGTCCACAACTCCAGAGGCTAAGCAACTGGAGTTACAAGGATCGATGCATGCTTCTTTTAAGCGTTTGAAGGAATGAGACCATACCTCTAGTGGAGAGTTGCTCTCAAACCAGCCTACGTAATTCACTAGTTTTCTTCATTCAAACTTATACAATCATTTTGTAAAATGAGTTCCCGAGGCTCTCTATACAGCAGACACACTCCTCCATGCTGCTGGTAATAAATCATATTGCATTGTCCACAACTGCTTTTGTTGTGTTGCAGATTATCAAGGGAGTAGCTTCAGGCGCCACAATCAGGTTTTACTTCTGGTCATTTATATGGAAGTACTTTGACATAATGGATTGCACAAAGGTAACAAGATGGCCTAAAGGAGCAAAACCAAGCAGTGTGCCACCTGTGAGAAACAGTGCAGGGAAAAAAAAAGACATTGAATACGGCACCATTGTGATACAAACGAACATCACAAACAATACTGTGAGGTTTACTTTATGTAGTTACCGTTTCCCTGAAAAAAGTTAGCCGAGTGTGCCCATATGTACATGTAAAGAAGCAGCAAGGGCAAAGGATTTCAATAGATCAACTCGTAATTTGTACACATCCTGTACACATCCCACTAGCTGGGCTACCACCAGAGTTTGTCCTCTGCCAGTGTGCCTCTGCCTTCTCCAACCTAACTGATCCCAGGTACATTACCCCTCCCTGACTGGGGAAGTAGCCTGCGCTTCTCCCTGATGTTCAACATCCCTCAGCACACAGATTTCTACCAACTTCTCTTGGAAAACGCTCAATTCTAAATTAAAAAAAGGCAAAACAAAGAGAAACAAAGCCCCCTCTGTTAGATGAAGTCAACCTTTTCAAACATATGTGTGGTAACACCAGGAGGAAAAAAAATATTTACTCTTCCTGAGTGCTATGCTTTGAAATGTATTTCGCAACTGTAAGTGTATGATTTCAAATAATTTTTGCAATTAACGGTGACCATTATGCTATCCAGACAGATTAAGGTGGGCCCAATCATCCTTCAAGACTTGTTCCTATAAAAAAAAATCCAGTCTAGGATACCATAATAGCAAGGATGCCAGGAGCCCCAAAGAACCCATAATGCACGTTATTTATACAATAAGTAAATTATGTTGAAAGGGATCTCTTGAGGTCTTCTCGTACAGCCCCTGACTCAATGCAGGACCAAACTAGACTAAGTTGCTCAGGCTCTTGTCCAGTCAATTTCTGATCATCTCCAAGGATAGAGGTTGGACAACCTCTTCAGGTGCCTGCTACCGTGTTTGACTACCCTCATTATGAGGCATTTCTTCTTTGCATTGAATCGGATTTTTTCCTGATGCAGCTTGTGGCCATTGACTCTGAACTTTTTGCTGCGCACCTATAAAAAAAGACAGATTCCCTCTCCTCTACAATTTCTTTTTAATTGCCTTCCACATCTGATGGCTGATAAGCAATAAGCTCATTCAGGAGGCACTGTAAGATTTCCTGGTAGCAGTAAGGTTCAGTAGGATTTTCTAATTCCTAGTTTTCTGAAACTGTTTTGTATGCATGCCATAGAACTGAGTGTCAGCCTAGTGACAGAAAGGCTTGATCCAACAGTGGCAAAAGTCCTGTTTGCTTTGCATCAAAGGTTGCCTTGAAAGAGGTTTAGTAGTAGGGGAAAAAACAAGCTACCACAGCTGATTCATTTGACATCGGCGAGTCTCACTAAAATCACAGAATCATACATATCTACCAGTCCCTCTGAAGTATCACATACGCAAGCTGCCGAAGAAGAAAGTTCTTCAGCTCCTTCAAGAAAGAGTAATTTTCTTAAATGAAGTACAAATGCATAGCGTGTCAACTAACAGTCCTTAATAATGTTCCCAGAAGGAGACTTGATTGCCCTACCTTACTGCTTGATGTCATTAGATGAGAGGATGTTTAAGCTACAAATACCTCAAGTGGGCAATAAATGCACACTGATCAGTATCTGACCTTGTGGTCAATAAACACACTCAAATAAGAATAATTTTATATTTGCAGAACAAGTCAACAGTGCAAATTATATCTGGATGCAGTATATAAAAGAAAGACCAGTTCCTTAGGAATTATTTTGAAAAAATAAAATACAAGCAAAAGTCACACGTAATTTCTGAGTCTACTGAACTAGTTACCAGAGTACCTTATTAAATAAAGAATTATTATCACACATTGAAGTTTAAAATGAATAAATAATTATCAGCTTACTTCTTTCTTACCATTGTAGGTTATCCTTGGTTTTGTCAAACACATCACAAGATGTAAATCCATTTCGTCAGAAGATACAAATTTTGAACATACAGGGCACTTGAATCCTATGGAAAATAAAAATATATAAGTGTGAGTACACTCAACTACATTGCAAATATGTATATTGAGGCCAAAAATCTATTCTGCACACATAAAAGAAAATAAATATCTGGCAGCTTTCCAGTTTTGACATGACATATTTACATTAATATAATTCCCTTGATTACAAAAGCTCTCAAAATGGACCACTGTTTCTGCAAACTGATCTGTTGCCAACTGCAAACATGTCGGCACCTCTGCAATGCAAACTTCCCCAGCAACACTAAGAATGTTTAACATAGGAACAAGAGGATAATATTACACTAGGAATTAGGAATGTATAGAGAATACAGCCATTAAAACCTGAAGCTGGGCAGGAGTCCTGAATTAACATCTTCATTTTTACCAGGAATAGCACTGAAATGTTAACAAAAGATCTTAGTTTCACATCTCATCACAAGCTGCAGCATCTTTTACCAGACTGGGGCACAGGGAGAACTTTAACTCAGGGGTGTTGCCCCACCTACAGAATCATTAATATTTCCTGTAGTGCTGAATTTGTTTGACTTCTCTCATCTTAGCCAAGCCTTGTTTAGCTTGTAAGGTCACAGACTGAGACAACAGGGGGTAAAGAATAATTACGACAGTCTGGATTGGGATGCAACTTCACAGTAGTGCACGACAAAACTGATAATTACTTTAATTTCTGTCATTACCAAAGATAGCAGTCTTCCAGTTAAGGGAAAAGATTGGTTGGACAAGTTTTACAGTCCACAAAAAATTCTGAGAAAGTCTGACTTTTTTTTATTGTGCTGAATAATTAACACACAAGTGACAGACAAAAAGCCACCAACAGGGATCTTGACGTGTAACAGCTGTTAAGGAATACACCTACAGGACAACACGTGGAAAAAATATCTAAATCCACGTTCAAGTGCAAAGGAGCAACTTCTTCTTTGATGCTGTTGAAAAGTAATGACGCAGGCATGCATAAAAGGTCACTGCAACTTCCACCAACAACCACGTCTGAGCCTGCTCCCACATGTTTTAGTTTGCTCTCTCTCACTTTTGTACTGCTAACCTTGGGAATCCACAAGGAACCAAGTCAGTCAAGGATGACAAGTGACTTGATGCTGCACTTCCAAGTTACAGATGACTGAGAATTCCTGTTAATTATTATCTGGATACAAATCAAGCAACTAACTTGAAGCATTTGCGCTTGATAGAAATAACGCACTTCATTTGTCAAGACAATTATTTTTATTTCATTAGTGTAGCTAAGAGGAAGCAAATCAAAGCAGACAATTGGTAACACCCATAAGGACCTCTGAACAGCAGCAGAACGTACTGGAAACCACTTCCTGAGACAAAGTACAGTTCTCATTCTTCCCATTTTAGTCACAAGCAGTTCACATCTATTTCTTTTTATGCCAATCTTACACTTCAGTTTAAATATCGCTCTTCTCTCCTTTTTAATCCTCTTCCTCCAACTCACATCTTTACAAATAACGGTTACAACCACAGGTTAATAAGCATACAACAGCCAAACATATATTTTGAGAAAAAAACAAGTTGAAAGGATTAATTTACTTGTAGAAAGCTTTGTCAGTGACCCTTCAACCACCATGTAGCCTCCTTCCCCGAGACTGCATCTCAACATGCCTAAAACAGAAATTAGTATCTCAGTCCTCTGAACACCCAACCACTCATAACTTCAAAACTGACTCAGAGTAAATTGTCTATCAACCTTTATCAGCCTAATGCAGCTGATTACTCGTAAGTCTAGTCAAAACTTCCTTAGACCCATGCATTACTCTCATTTATGTGCTTCTATAAGGCATCACTGACAACATATTTTGATGTAAAAACCCACATTAACTTCCTCAGACACTGCAGACTGAATCCTGCTGTGCCAGAAGGGAGTGTTTGCATCACAGCAAGTTAGCAATTATGGTCACGGCTAGTTAGGCACTGGGATAGTCATTAACAGGTTCCTTGTGCTTTCTGGACAGAACCTCTCTAGCTTATTCCCTAGGGTCATCAGTACATCTAATTGGGAGTGACAGGGAGGCAGGGAAAACCATGAATAGATCTTTAGAACCCACTGCTAAAGTTAACAGTGTTATTAAGAAGGTATATATCCCAGGACTGCTTGGAGGAAATACTTAAATCCAAATTAAGCAGTATGCAGATGTTGATGTGTTAGTAAGAATAATAATGCTTTTACCTAAAACCATGCTTAAAGATATGCAGCTGTGAAAAATCCTTCTGGTTATCTACCTGGAGTATTTAGCCAAATGTGTTTACACTACCATGTGCCTGCCCCTAAATCTAATAAACAGCTCATATTTTAGCAACATATTAAGTCCACATTTTAACAATATGGTATCTTGTGGCTTGTCCACTGTCAAGGGGTATCTGAAGGTAAGTTATGCAACTAGGAATATCCTCCTGAGACAGCAAGTCTGGGGTGCCTGACTGCTACAGCTCTACTCAGCACACAGAACAGTGCATTAAAGAATCCAAGCAGAGGGCACTACACTTAACTAAGCCTTATGGACCAAATCAGCAGCCAGTGGTAAAGGTATCTTTGTGAAAAAGATGTTTTTCCAGTGACTAGCACCAGCTCAGGCCAAAGACTCGCATTACAGATGAAGAAGTGCCTTGAGTTTGCACTACCTGCTGAAAAAATGTTCAACCACCAAATCTGCTTCTTACTCCTTCACAACGTTCTGTTGCAATTACCAGTTCCTGGATTTAGCCATCTTACCCAAGAGATGCACAGTATATGATTTACGTGAAGGAAATCACTATTTCCAACTCCTTTGGTAACCCCAAAGAACAAATTATTTTAACTGCAGATGCAATATTTACTTTATTTTTAACTGTATTTGAAAAATATGAGTAAGTGATCAATCAACACTGTCCACAGGCCAGTCAAGGGTCCTTAAAAAAAGCTGTTTTCCCACCTTTCCTCAAATGAGGAGGCAATAGTTTCATGACCTAGTTTACAATTAACTACTCCACAAGAACAAAGGCTCTATTGTACCACTGCCCAGCAGGCTAACAACATTTATAGACTATGTTTGTTTTTACCAGTCTCAAGGAACAACTCTGATAACTTTCTTAAAGTTTCACATGACTTTAACAATTAGCAACAGGTCAAAAATAGCTTGGTCTCTACATGACTTGT
This sequence comes from Cuculus canorus, assembly GCF_017976375.1. NCBI lineage: Eukaryota > Metazoa > Chordata > Aves > Cuculiformes > Cuculidae > Cuculus > Cuculus canorus. The sequence goes on from NC_071402.1 coordinate 119,022,396, forward strand.
TTTACTGCATTTTGCAGATGAACAATGCATGCACGGACTTTTGGACAACAAAGTGGAAGCGGTCATCAGATGAGGTGGTATCAGGTGAAATGAAAAACTACGAAACTCAGTTAACTAATTTCTCGCTACCTTTACAAGGAGCACACAAGATATAGCAATGAGGGTGGTGAAACACTGGAACAGGCTGCCCAGAGAGGAGGTAGATACCTCACCCCTGGAAACATTCAAGGTCAGGTTGGACAGGGTTCTGAGCAATCTGATCTAGTTGAAGATGTCCCCGTATTGCAGGGGGTTGGACTAGAGGACCTTTAAAGGTCTCTTCCAACCCAAATCATATGTTACAAAATCACAGAAATATCATATAGTTCTAGGTAAAACCTCAGCTCTTACGAAAGCATTGGTTTCACAGCATCTTTTATCCTCATCCAAGATCAGGAACCTAATACCTTTGTATTAGGTCACTGCAAAGTGGTCCTTCCTTCTCCCATAGTAGAGAGGACATTGTCTCTGATAAAAATCTAAGCCAGGGGAAGACCCACCTCTCACCTCATTCTCTCTCAGCACTGCAGGAAAGAACTGAGCACAAAAACTGAGCAAGCACATGCCTCTAGCTGACCTTCACAACTGTCTGCTTAAGAGACAAATTCTTACAAGCTCCCATCATCTGGTTGCACAACCCTGACTACAAAACTGGAAGTAACATATTACTTAAAATGAAACAATAATCCTGGAAAAACGCACAATTACAAGAAAAGAGAGGCAGAACAGAAAGTTGCAGCACAGCTAATAGAAAATCCCAAAGTGGCAGAAAAATTTGAAATAACTGAACCTGCACAAGTAGCAGGACTCAAATCTTCAGAGGTGAATTCGCGCTCTCATTCTCTCCTGAATGTACCATTTTCTTCAGACTCCACGATCTTTTTGCAAATAAGTGTCCGGTTGGCCAAGAATGCCAACTTATCTCACATCCATCTACTGAACTCTGGCAGGCTTGAAAACTATCCACAGGGACAGGCTATCCATACTGATTTCAACCTCTTATTGATATCATACTGTGTTTGCCTTGCTTCGCAAACATCAGACTGTTTAACTTGCAGTTCACTTCATGGCAAAGCAAACAAAAACCATCCAACAATTAAACTCCTGGACCTCTATAATTTTTTGTACAATCATGTTGGCACTCTTTCTGGAATACCTACTTTGTCATGGGAAAAAATGGAACTAAGAGCTTCCAGACAATGCAGTGCTAAGTATCACAGAACTGCACATAAAGGAAATACATTAAAGCATTATTAGACTTGCATAGAAGAACGGATGACCCTGTTGGTCAATATTAAACAGTCGTAGCAAGAAACAATCACAAATAAAACTGGTACCAACACAAAAGACTGCATCAGCCTGATCAGAGTAACTTTTCAGTAGAAAATATCTCAATTGCAACACAACTAGAACCAAATTAAAAATATAACAAGACCATCTGTTCTCTTAAAACAAGTATGCAACTTATCAGCATTTTATGGTTTTGCATCCTTGTGTTTTCAAACACAATGGATATAAATTCGTGCTGGTTTACATTTAAAGAAGTCATAAGAAATGATAAATCCTTGCATACATGTGCTTTTCTAAAATGTATTTGACAATAAGAAGCCTGACAAATGTTACTTATACTTGTTTCTCAGTACTTATTTTTCTAAGTATAGATAATCTGGAAGCATAGCATCCAGTAAATATGATGGTATAAGGGTGGTATAAAAGATTACTGTCACACAAATAAAGTCTGCATAATGACAATAAAACAAAAAGAATACAAATAATCCCCTCCCCTCAATAAACAGAAGACACCTCACATAATCAGAGAAACATGTTAGAAAGACCTCAAGAGGTCACCAAGTCTATCCCATACTGGGAAACTGGGTTAAACACACTTAGAGGATTTAATCTGGCCTTAAAAAATCAACTAGTGAAAGATGTTACAGACATCTAGACAACTTACAATGCTGACTGGCTATTCCTAGGGAGTCAGAAAAATCTTCCCCTATCTCTAATCTGGTAGCTTTCACTTACCAAAAAAAAAAAAAAAAAGTTACTTCTTGTGTGTTCAGTAGGCACAGAAAGCAGTCCATAACTGTCCTCAGTAGAACAAACATGTTCAAACTGGAAAATGCGTGCCCTTCACCTTTTTCCCCCCTAGCCTGAAAAAAAAAGAGTTACTCTAATCTTTCCTCGTAAGCCCTGATGCCTAAACCTTTTATTCCTATTGCTGTCCTTTGGACTCTCTCCAACCTTAACATATTGCATTGCCAAGAACTGGGCAGAGCTTACAGCCAGAGACTTCAAAAGTCCTAAGCAGAAATTAATAGCTACCTATCACACCGTTCTGTTACACCAGATCTCTCTCTCTCTATATATATATATATCTGTACGTATAGGTATATCTATACGTACAGATATCTCCTTTATGTGTGTGTATCTAGGTACATGTACATTTTAAACAGTTCAACAGATTATTAGCTCGTTCCGGTTGTGACCTATAACAATCCCTAAATCTTCAGCAGAATGGTTGCTAGCCAGGTCTTGCTTTGTAGTGGTGTGTTTTATTTCTCCTCATATTAAGTAATTCTCACTTGTCTCTCTTACTCAATTTTGATCACCTTCCTAACACGTTAAAATCAAGGACTTCAATTTTGCCCTCCATAGTGCTTTCAGACCTTACAAGTTTGGCATTGTATTTCCTTTTTTAAAGTGCTCACCGTCCAAAAAAAAGATGATCGAAAACAGACCCAAAGTAGACCACTGTGATACTTAATTTGAATTGCACTCCTAGAACAGGTACAGGATTTTTTTCCAACTATTTCATCATCTACCTACAGACCACATTTTAAGTTTGCTAATAAGAATATAAAGTAGAATAGTATAAAAATTTCATGCAAGTCACAGCATAATGTCTCCGCTTCTTCCTTTTATATTCCAACTGTGTAGAAGCCTATGAAGTAAGATTGTAAGAACAGCAGAAAAAGATGGAAATAATTCAGATTCTCAGTGAAGCAACAATAGTCCTGGTCAAGTCAAATTTGTATTACTCCCTCTTTCTGTAAACTAATTTGCAAAACTTAAAAGACGAAAAAAAAATAGCTCCAGTAGAGACTACATGGTCTAACAGAGTTACGTGGCCACGGAATTTTCTCTTCTCCTCAGAGAGCTGAAATGGAAAGAAAGAATGAATAATTCCTTAAGCTCAAAACCGTGAAGCTTTGTACATGAAAGCATATTGCTTTAACACAGCTAACATCTCACCTGGCAACTTCACCCTTCCATCGAAGAGGATATGAGATTATTTCACACCAAATTCAAGAACAGAGAACTGACATTTAAAAAATGTCTTTAAGTTAGACAGTAAAAGAAAAAAGTCCATTACCAATTCCCTAGGAACCCTCTGTAGGAGAATTTCTAGGTGCTATAGCTCCAAACACAAGTGGCTACTTGGAGAAAGTTTGCCATTTTAGGTAGAGAAGTTCTTTACTAAAGGAGAGAGCAAATCATTGAAAAGATACACCTCGTTACATAGTTTCTGTCCTTCCTTATGCTGTCAATGGCCTTAGTTGGGAGAACACAGCACCATCCCGAAAGAGTTTGGGAGATGAAAAGAAACAAAATAATATTCCCCTCAATTTGGGAGAGAATAGGAAGTCAAATATAAATAAAGAGCACAATACAGAAGTTTTAAACTGTTGACATTTCCAAGAAAACCGAACCAGGGCAAGCATAAGTATTTTCTTCTCAGCACATACAGATTTAGTGCTCAAAACCTAGAGGTGTTTTCTTCCCCACTTTTGTGCCATAAAACTGAAGTAAACATGCTTGTGAATTCCTTGAGGGAAACAAGGGATTTTCTCTTACATTTTCTTATTTACATCTCCCACAGCACTGGGTGGGAAAGGAAACGATATATCAAATGCAGAATAAAGCCAAACTTGAAACTTTATTTCCGTTAAGGAGCCCATGAAATAATTAGAGAAGATGTGTTTGAATAATCCTACGTCTCCTAAAGAAAAACTAACAAAAAACAAGATTCTTACTAAAATTCTGTAGCTCCCTTCATCTTGGTAACTGGCAAAGTGAGATCTTCAGTAGCAATGACTGAAAAATAATGCAGTACAGAATGAAGACGATAAATTGAACAAGACATTTTCTTATTCATAAATAAAGCTTTTATCAACTGCACAACTTCAGGTGTCTAATACCAATGTAAAAAGACATCTAATTATGATTATAATTGACAGCTACACATTTTTAGAAACTGAAGAACAATAAATGCAACCATTAAAAGAGAAAAAAAAGTAAACATGTTAAAATATCCTGCAAACCAGAAGATGAACTTACAAGTGGGAAAGACCTCTGGAAAGACTGATTTCACCTCTTAATATAAAATAAGAACTGCTGTTATCAGATGAATAGCTTTTCAAGAGTGATATTTTAGACCAATGGAAGCATTCAAAGGGAGGACGAGAGATCTTAGCTAGAACTGTGTTTGTGGGTGGGTGTTACCCCTCCATCCTATCATCCACAGGAATCTGCAGTCAAGGCAGATGAGAGACTGCTCAAGTCTCCTTCATCCAAACTCCTAGAGTCATTGCACTTTCAAATTGACAAGAACACAAAACCAATTTATAAAGTGACTTGTAAGCTATTAATTCACTCTTTACCTTACTGCTTCATTAACTGCATTCCAGATGTGTCACCCCATCAGCTAAGATCCACACCACAAGTTTCTCAGTACCATGAATTTCCACAGCATCTTTCCTAAGGGAGGGGGAGAGAACCCAAGGAAACATGCTTTCTCTCTCTCTTTCATATAGGTATGATGAATCCCTTCCAAAATCCAAATAAAGAGCAACAAAAGAAGGAAATTCTTCCTCTCTCTCATATCTACTCATCATCAGATCTCTGAAAATAAGAGCCAGGGCCTTTCTAGCCATACTGGCAGAGCAATACCATTAGTATGGGAAGTAACAAGCCCAATCTCCGTTTCAGAGGCTTCTGTACCCAAGTGGGCTCTTGCCACTTCGGAGAAATTGTGTGGAGCTGTGTGGATGATGACAAAAGTTTTCTGAAAATGCTGTTAGGCCAGGCTGGACACATTTTGGAGCCGAATCAACTATCTTATTCAGAAAGCAACTAGCCAGAGAGCATGGCCAGCAGTTTTGGGCACAAATGTATTTTATTTACACATAGAAGGCAAGGTTAACCTCTCAAACAAGCTTAATTCTTGCATTACCAGATGATGACAAATAATTCACTGCAAGTTGACTCAGAGGTCTGAAAACTTGTAAATGAAATCCCTTAAACTCTTACTTTTGAGATCCTGCATATTCCCATTGCTTTTTTCCTTCTTAACTGATCAAAGTTTAAGGAGGAAGAATTCTTTTCTCTCATTCCTAGTCTCTCTGAAGCTATAAATTCATATTTTTCCTTTCTTCTGTACTCTTCCTACTCCCTCAATATTTTCTTATTGCTTGTAGCGGTATTTTCCTCAAACATCAGAAAAAGGTCTTTCCACTTATCATTTCACAATGAAAGTTGGGGAGGACAGGTAACAGTGTTCTACTGTCAGAAGTAGGGCCTTCTGGAGTCACTGAGTAATTTGGCAAGACAGCTACATATTTTTAAGTACAAGGAATCAGTTTTTCTATGCCTCTCCCCCCCCTTTTTCACACTGTCAGTAAAGCCCCTACTTCCAAATATATGCTAGAGCTACAGAAGATGTTTCCATTAGAAACCACAACATCTAAAAAGGAAGCTTAGGAAGAGCTGCACAAAGATCAGAAGAAAGAATGAAGTCCTATTTTTTTAAAATGCACAGACATCGGTATCTTGAAAACTTGTACTGTACAATGCAACAAATCTGATTAAAATTACACAAAGCATGATAATAAGAGAGGAGAGGGTGGCTATATCATGCTGAGAGTATATTTAATGATAGCTAACAGGGAAGAGGTATGATGTGAAAACGGCTGAATAATGGTTGACAAGGATGACTAAACTGAACACGTGAAACAGAGCATCTTGTTGGACGCAGAGAAGTCTTCTGAGCAAACTGGCCAAAATGCATAAAAGGTCTTATGAAAAAAAAGAAATGGGAGAGACAAAGTAAACACTGCACTTGAAACGCAGCAGACAGGAACAAAGGAGCAAGCCCCAGGAGAAGGCAGCATCTTAGAAGACAGCACAGAAAGTGATGCTGCTTGAAAGCATGCAGAAGACAAAGTCTCTCGAGAATCTGAAAACTATTAATCTACTACACAAACAAGGCGATAATGGAGACCTGAGATAGCACAGCATTTACAGACAATTGGTCTGTTGTCTACAAAGTTTTTACCAAAGTAAGTGAGGGTAAGAAAAAATCCTCACTAAGGCAAAACTTTGTAAAGTCTGATTTAGTTGAAATACTTACCAATAACCTACTTGTTCCTGCAGAAATAGAGGTAGCAGTGACAAAGAAAAAAGGGGAAAACGAATCAATGACAAAAAAGTCAAAGTACAAAATACTAAAGATTACAACTGGGAGGAATATATGTAAGTAAGAAGTTAAATTATTATGAGGGGAGTTCTCAGGAGTTTAGATATTAATTCTAACCATAATATTGTTTCAATTTTCCACAGCACCATTAAATGACATATTAAAAGTAATTAAAGTTACATTTATCATTCAGTATAGCAGAAAAATTATGCCTACTAAAAAGTACAGTTACAAGAAAGTCAAGGAAAAATGTTTCAAAGCATACTTGTTTTCTTGTGCTTTTCATCTTATTCTTTCATGACACACACAAGAGTTTTTATTATGTAAGCACAACAGCAGACTTTATTGCATTAAGCTCTGAAAATAGCAGTACCCCAGAGAAGGCACCGACTTCTTAAATCTGCAGGAAAACATCGAACCTATGGACTAGTTTACTGTCATTCACTTGAAACTGGTGAGAGCAGAGCAAGAATGGTTGTTTTTGTATTTGGGTTTGTTGGTTTTTTTGCCCAGAATAAAGGAATGACTTCTGAATAAGGTCTGAGCTTAATAGAAAAGGCTGGGCTGAAAAGTATCATTCATTCTTAGCACAAAGGAATTTTGTTTAAGGAATAACTTTTAATCACTGACATCTCTGCTTATCGTAAAGCAGCCTTTTGGTTTTAAATGGAAAATTCAACTAAGAAATTCGCTCTGCATTGACCCCTCTATTATTCCAGTTTGGAAAATATTTACCTCAGCATATGGACTATTGCAGAAGCTATGATGCACGTTCATAAAAAGCTAGACTTCTAACAGAATAATTGGAGAACCTTAAAAAAGGGGGAAGAGACCAAGGGTTCCAGAATACATAATTTCAGAAAGGTGTACACTGGAATTTGATCATTAAATCCTTCAATATTAACAGAGTTTAAGTGTTCAACTTGAATTATGTACATATCTTGATAAAATGTGAGAACGGTTGGAAGGATACACAATTATGTATTATAATGCAAAAGTTTTGCAAAGGCTTCTATTTCTAAGGCAGAACCTTTTATTAACATTTGTGGAGGTACAATAGTGAAGAAAGCCTGCAAAATGCCCAATAAGAGGAACAGTAAAGAAGATGTGTAATTGGTTCAGAAAAATATAGAACTGAACCCATAAACAAACCTAAACCAAGTTTTCTTAACTATTGTCAGTAAAAGCTGAAGAAAATCAAACTATTGACTTACATGCTTTAAATGTATAAATCATAACAGATTCATCTATATTTAGTCTTTCACCTCTTTTAAGAGAGAATACCTCACACCCATGTCATATCCTGCAAAAGCTTACAGAACATCCACCAATCACAAACCAAACAAACTTTCAAATGACGTGCACATTTATTTCCTCCACAACAACTACATTAGTGATGTAATTCTTGCTTTTTTCATAGTTAAGACGCCACTGTTTGAACAAACTGTTAAGAGATACTTTGTGTATCACTCACATTCTAAATGCGCTTTGTAGAGAATGCTACTGGGTATTTTCTATATTTCTCTGTTTACAACTGCTGCATTGGTCTATCAGCCAGATTGTTGGGAAATTTGACTAGTTATCTTTTTTAAACATCTACACTTAGGAAAAAACACTTTGTTTATATTAACCAAATCATGCTAATAAGATGCATATATGCATGCATACATACACACACTGAGCATAGATTGTAAATAAGTTTTAACAGGGATATGAAGTTCGAACAAATTAGTTAAGTGACAGATATTTTGACTTTTCAGCAGTTTGAAAACTTACATTGTAACTCAAATGCTTTTACTTATATAATTATGGCTTTCATTTAAAGAAGTATATGCTTTCATTGCTTTACTCATCCGTAACACTACTGAATGTAATAGAAGCTGCAACTATTTAAGAAGAATATTTTGTTCTTCGCTGTTCAAACAAAATCATGACCTGTCAATTTTTATATATATAAGCATTATACACAGAAAAATGAGAGGCAGTCTTGAGTCTGAATACTGAGATAGCATGAACCTGCAACGTGTATAACAAGACAGGGGTGTTAGTTTGTTTTTTTTTGTGGTTTGGTTTTGTTTGCTTTTTTAAACAACTGACTAAAGAGTGATCATAGTTAGTATTCCTATTTCAGAAACACCCTTATAAATCAGGATCACAGCGTGGCAAGTGCTGCAAGTACATTTGTTAGCATATATGTATTAGTCCCTCTTCGAAACAGGGACTAAATCTAAATTGCACATATTCTAAAACAGACAAGAAAAGGCTATGGGAGCAATGTCTCCATTATATACTTTAAAAAAAGCAGTTAGAAACTTGCCCTAGCTCACACAGAAAGACAATTCGCATAAGTCTTTAGGCGTCACCTCATGTAAAAATGCTATTTGTCCACAATGACATTGAAAAAAGAGTCACAGAAAAAGTAAATCACGACATAAACTTGCTCTGCTTTTCCATGCAGCGCTGCCTTCTTAACCAGAGCCTTACCTGATAAGTTAGCAAGGCTCTATTTAAGATCCTTAAAATCAGTAACTGAGCAGCTAAAATATAAAGAATAAAATGCTCTAACAAAAAAAAAAATCTGTTTTTTTTTTAAAGAAGAAATCTCTTTAGAACAGCTCTTGAGGGCAGCATACAGAACACCAGAGTCTGAACCTGCACTCCTCTCTGTTCATTCACATGTTCATTTCTCACCTTCCCTCTCTTGGCAGCACTACCTCCTTTGCTCTTGCTGTCTCCTCCTGCCTGTGTGTGTCAGCTGGTGAGGACCAGCCCAAGCAAGCAGGACTCCGAGATTTCCGAGTGACAGACTGGAGCAGCTGACTGCACCTTGCTGTACTAGACAGCCTGCCAGTAGCATATAAAACAATTCAGATACGATCAAAACAGCAGCTAGAGCAAAGACAAGTAAGGTGCTTTAAAGTAAACCCTTCCATGATATTAAAAAAGGCAAAATAAACAAAAAGACACCAATAAACCAACAAAAAAACCTGTGGACTTGTATAACAAGAAACAAGCTAGTGAAGGATGCAGCCCAAATTTGTGCTATATTCATGCTTCAGCAGCAAACTACTTATTTAAAGAAGAAAAACTTCCATGATGCATGTTAAATAACCCAACACCTAGCCCTTTTCAAACAACTAAGATCTAATTCTCTTACAATTCCCACTTTTTTTTAAGTGTAAGGCACTCATTAAGAACAATTTATGAATCTTCCATCACCTTAGACGTCTAAAATGCTGACATAGGACTACTCAGGACTGCTACTACTTCTACCACCACGTCAATGCTAAAAGATTAGATACACAGATTTATATCTTTGTTCCCATTGTAGCCTTCCATTCTAGGTTGAAAAGAAATTCGCAACTTCCCAAAATCTTCTTTGAAAGAAAAACAGTTCTTGAAAGGCACTTTCAATTAAACAAACCATGCTGCAAGCAAGAAAGATTTTATACTGCCAAGTACTTGGCTATTAAAACACCACATTATTACTTTTCACAGACCAGGTTTTAAAAACTGCAAAGAACATAATTTACAGGCATTTGTCTGTTTCAAATTATATCTCCTCCTTTACCTAAGGAGCATTAGTCCGTCAAAAAGACTTCCATTTCAGTAGAGAGAAGCTCTACTTCCTATATCTTATAAAATAAAAATATCCAAGACGCTCTCAAAGGGTAACCCTCTCACACTTAAACCTCATTACCAGTTTTCTAGAAGGCTTTCTCATTCTGGATTTTAGGGAAGGTCAAAATAGCTGTTTCCCACACAGACACCTGCTAAAATCCACCCCTTTTGTTGTAGCAGAAGCCCTCAGAAGGCAAGACCACCGCACACAGGTGAGTGCAGTCACAGCAACTGTGATAAATTTCACAGTATGTCCACCAACAACTCAGTGAGATTAAGCCAGGCCCAAGTCCTCAGCTCTGGTGAAAAGACAGATTTGTTCCAGTAAACTCTAGCTATATTAAAGACTACCGAGAAGTAAGGCACAGGCATGTTAAGGACAGCCTCAGCCTCCAGGCATTCTTGTTTCATCAAGTAATTTCTTTTAGAAATTGCTATTAACTGCCATTTTCAGGAACACCTAACGAAAGCTTCCAAAGGGAGCTTGATATTCCCATCAGTCATCAAAAAAGTACAATTTTCCTCTCTCGCAGAGGTCTCGCCATATGTGCCCTTTACAACAGTTGTACCAAATCAGAAATCAGTAAACGGGGAGACGTGTCAGTAACAGAAATCTACTTTTATTATTTTTTCTTTGAGAAGCAGCAACACTCAATACAATTCCTGTGCAGCAAGAATGCCCTTTAAGTGTTTAAACTCATGCCTTTGCTTTCCAGAAATGTGTAGACATTGTACCATTCATTTTATTAATCCTATAATCTACAACAGCAGTTTTTGGTTTGGAAAACATCTCTCCAGGGCAGCAGGCAGACTACAGAAGACTAACAGCTGTCTAACCTTTCAGGGAGATCCTCCAGCTATAGGTTGAAAAGCAAGTGAATGTTGAATCTGTTCTGTGAACAGAAGACTTTGGCGTGATATACTGTCTGTCTGGTATCATACTTTCTGCAGAACACTGTAGGACAGACTGAAATTCTGCCCTTGGTATAAAACCAGTCCTTAGCTAAAACAGTAGCAAAACTGTTAAGAAGCTAGCCTAAACACGACCAAAAGGGAAGAAAAAACCCAGAACAACCAGATGCAGTAGAATGATTATTTTACAAATATAGGAATATAAATATTTTACACACATGTATATGCTTCAAGAAAGTCTAGAACCATACAGCAACAGCTTCAAAAGGGAAAAGCTCTTAAATAAATACATTATATGTTTCAGATGCATTTATGCCAATTCAGCGTGTTATTCAACTTACAGCATAGGTGGGATTATAAATCCTGCAGTATTTTATTATTGCTCTTGACCTACCCTAGTATCTCACAAAGTTCAGGGCAGTAGCAACCAGGAAAATAAAACAGCAAGCCTTTAGGAATAAATTCAAAGTACTAAAAGGACAACCCAGTCTTCTCATTTACTAATATTCTAGCAAGAAAGCGTATACACAAATATGAGTCTTTAAAACCCACTTAGATAAAAATTCTGATCTCAAATGTGTTAATTAATATGGAGAGCTACAAAGTTTTGGGGTTTTTTAGTAGACAAGTGTCTTGTATACAAGAAATTCATAAAAGATACAGGAACCTCTTCTAAAGTACTAGTTACAACAACTTTTATTATCAATCCCTGTTCCCGCAGGGAGTGTTTTACAGAAATAAACTGAAAGCATGGCAAGGAAAAAAAGGTCTTGGAAAACTATTAGCTTTTGTCATGCACTGGCTAATCTGTTAAAGTAGGTTTTAAATTTATTTAAATGTAAATGTACATGGTGGGTTCCATCCCCAACCATGTCCTCCCCCATCCAAGCAAACACACGCAGTGTTTCGTTCACTATCCAATCTCCGTATGTTCCTATAATTAATCAAGGAAGGAACTGTTCCAATACCAAACCTACAAAATCATAATACCAGGGAAAACTTCGAGAATGCAACTTTCATAAAGACCTTCAGCTTATAAGTAAAACCATGTTATATATCACCTCTCCAATGAAGCAAGTTTAAGGGTGGGGAAACGTGGAATGCAACCCTGGAATTACCCAACAGTTTGCCACAGTTCCCAGATACGTGGCAGAGCACCAACCTAAACAAAGTAAAGTTACTCGTAAGTGAGGGACAACTGCTTTGGAACCATAACTTTTCCAGGACCTTGAGGAAATTGTAATACTAATTTTGTTTAAAGATAGCATTTCCATTTTTCACTTAGAATTTGAAGTACACATATTCCAACAACCAAAATAGCAAACCCAGTTTCTATTCTTTTCCTCCTGAAATTCACCTTATATCTTCTAGTAGAGAGGGAGTGCAAGAAATGCATGTGGCTTCCTTTTTTATTCGTTTAGTAGTAAAATGAATACAGCTGATGTTCTCGCAGAAGCTAGCGTAATGGTATAGTAGTACTCTGAAAGGTCTTCAGTGTAAAAATGAAATAATAAGTACTTAAGATTCCTACCCCTAAGGAAAATCCTGCAAGACATTTGTGAAAAGATAACAGTAAGTAGGGAAAAAAAGCACATACTATCTTAAATAAACTGCACCTAACAATAAGGGAAAAAATATTCAAACCACATAGCAGCAGGGTCATAAAAACAAATGAGAAAGGTCACTACAGTATTTACAAACCCTGTTTTCACACATGAATCAAAGTATTACTGTGTTTTCCATCTTGGCTTTGAAAGACATTAGGTGAAATTAAATATTTACATGTTTTGTTCTTTTCTCCCCCCCCAACAAAAGTTGGACCTTATCTTGTTACTTCAGCATTACTAGTTGAAAACTATCAATTTCAAAAGTAAATATTTCAGAATACCACCTTCTAGATTTTAACCTCTTGTCAAAAAAAACGAATGTTACTTGGAAAGGTTAATCTTTCAGTAAGGGTCCTACTGCTGAAGGCACCTTCTAATACTAATTCAAAACACAATAGAAGTTTCTCCAGGTTTTTAAACATTTAAGGCCAAATATTTCAATCACCTCATTTTAAAAAACCCCGAAACTGTGGTGTCACATAGTATCAAAGACAGTGTGATAACAAAAAGGTTCTGTAAAACCTGCATTTTCTTTGTCTGCTTCCAGTTACTGGAAGGAACCAAGCAGGGAAGTCCAGTCGAAACTACAAGACTAACAAAACTTTTAGCAGAAAAAAAGAACTAGCAACAGAAAGTCCTTGAACCACGTGAAAAACAAACAAGAGATATGAAACTAAGAACAAGGAAGCCAGCTTACCAGCATTTGAGAAAGCTATGACAAGAAATCTGTTTTCTAGGATAACAGATGAAGATTGAACTTCTAAAAACCAAATTAGATTTAAAAAGAAAACAAAGAAAAAAAACCCAAACAAAAAAAACCACAAACAAAAATCAAACACAGAGGAACTGTAGGTATGTGAGTCAGAATTCCAGGGAAGTCTATCTGGTCTAATCTCTAGCTGCCAGAGCAGCTTTCTGTACCCCAAGGAACTGGGACAAATAAGAGTCTACCACAAATTCTTGGGTCGATTAAATACAATCCAGTGGTCCAACCAGAAAGCTTTGGGCCAGTATGAAACGTACTATTCTTGAAAAGTACCTTCTTTTACCTCCTAGCAAAAGAACCTATGGCACCTCGTGGGGCAGGAGGAGCACGTGGAGGGGAACAGCCTCGAAGGGGCTTCGCTTGAGCTGTCCAGAGCACGGGTGCTGAACGGGTCTCCAACCTCGAGGGCTTTCGCTGGGCTGGTGGGTTTTCTTCCTTTTGGCTCCTACCTTCGGTGTGTTAAACCCTCCTGAACAATTCACCCTTGATTAGTAGTCTTTTGTTCATCCAGTTGTTAAGCGCAGTTAGCCAAATACTGCAACAATGACACCAATAGACATATCAATGTGTGAGCTCTGTCTTCTGCAGCCAGACCAGAATCAAGCTCTTTTAATGTTGGGTTTTTTTTTTTTTACTCTTGGTCTTTGGACAAGATTCATGGCTTAAAATTGCACAGATGCTCATTTCAGTTTGTGTAAAGGATGATAAGGCATATGTGGATGTAAAAGCATTGAAACATCCCTCAGTTTTTAGTGTACTAGTGCAAATTTGTATGCAGAATGACAATTGCACTTCTGTCCATGTTATGGAAAGGTTTTTTACAGCCCTGCCAGATGCTTTTAATTTTAAAGAATAACTGCAACTAGCTTCCTTCCTTATACAAGGAGGAGTAGATTCTAGTTTTCTAGCTAACACAAATAGTAATACCAGTTAACTCTCTGCATGTCTATTTTTAATGAATACTGTTATCTGTCTATCCTCCTAAATTTGGATAGGCAGACTGTCACTGACAGAAAGAGCAGCTTGAATCTTTTAAGACAGTTACTTTATTGTTAAATCTTGTCTGCCTTATTACTACCCTGGTCCTTTTTTTCCCGACACATCTAGCAAATTAGAGCTTTCTACAAGCCTAATTCAAAGTAAGTGGATACAGAAATTTAGAGATACTAAACCATAACCGTGCAATAAATGCCCTTTCCGTTAAACTTCAAGGTTTAACTTCCAGTTAAACTTCAGCAATACATTGTTGAAATTGTATCTAGAAGCTAGAAGGAGTGAAGCACAATTAAAGAAGAAAAATGAGCCCTTCATATTTATAATGAAGAAAGAACTAACCCTTAATAAAAATGCATCAATAGCACAGTTCTGCATTCAAAACTGGGCATCAGTTGTGAAACAGTAAGAATAATTTGCTTATTAGGAAGTGTTCCAACAGCAAAATCAGTTGTCTAATAAAATACTCAAGGAAATAGATGGTTTTCCATTAAGAAATTCAGAAAAACTAGATAAACACCATCTGCTCGGAATGGGCTGAACTCAGCTGATCCTGCATTCCAGTGCTGGGAAGGACCTGCTAACCTCAAGGTACCTTCAAGTGCTATGATCATAAATGAAGAGACTTTCACCCGCAAGTCACTCATTAGTATTAAATCTGTTCTTGTAACCCCTTTTGTGTAAAGTTTTTGGGGAAAAGACTTTGTATGCCTACTAACCTAAAAATAATAAAGAAAATCCATTTATAATGTTGAGAGCAAGGCCCATTGTTTACCAACACACTGTGTGAGAAAGGAAAATGCAATGTTTAAATGTTGCATACAAGAGTAACTTACTGTAATAGCTGACAAAGAATCTCTCGTCTGTAATTACCCCCCTATGTACAAGTACTTGTGGTGATATTCCAAATCCTAAGTTATAGGGTTCAACTGTCACACCATTCACTCACTTTCATAGGAAAACACCGTTAAAAATAGCTTAGAGTTTAAGAGTTTCTGCAAAGGACTATAAAACTAACAATTTAAAGATGTGAATCTTTAAAAAAAGCAGATAAGAGCTCCTTTCCTCCAGCAGACAAAGGAATTCTTGTTAGTTATATATGACAATTCCTGGCAAATGGGATCATGCTCTTCAAGGCAGATTTGCAAATATACCAAAAGTTCTGCACCAGCAAGACTCAGTGACTTGAATAAAGCTGTCCTCAGTGTTTAAGCTGTACTAGTAGCTTAAAACGTTGTTTTCCAGTACATTTATCATCATTGCCTGAAGAAGCACAAGGCTAAGTATGTCGGAGAAAAACTAGAGTAGGGAAAATGCAAGAAAAATAGCAGGTATAAATCAAAGGTACTGACTTGAGGCTTTTCTTCCTTTCCTATTTCTATATGAAATTTCACTTGTTTGAAATTGAATTACAAGTGTGTAATTTTGTAAATGTACAAATCTGTAAAGAATAAACAGAAAACTGTTAGGATTAGAATTTAATGTGTTGACATTTAAGTTCTGAGCTTTAATGCCTTGCGCTATAGCACATCTACCCAGTCAGATTTTGAGGAAGCAAGTTTGATCTGTTCTAATTTGTGTGCATGTCAAAATGCTGCTGATGGAAAAAGTTACATCATAATTTTCAAGTTTGGGGAAATACAAGTCAGAAAAATTGGAGATGAGAAAATACCAAAAAATAGATATGCTAAAACAAAGAATTTCATCAAAATGGCCTCTCTTCTCTTTGATATAGAGCTAAGTATCTATTTCAGTGCATTCCTCCAGTGTTACTCCTCCATTAACACTATAAATTTAAATATTGCTAGATAAAGTTAGGATAGCTAAGTTAAAATCCAAATTAAACGTAATACTCAATTATGTCTTTCTAGAAAAAAAAGAAAAAAGTCCTAAACTAAGACAGTGATTTTTTTTTTCAACAAGAATATTTTTAAGATACAGCTAAAGCAGTATTTCTGTTGGTTATTTTTGTTCCTAATAGCATCTACATTACTAGTACAGGTGTTGCAAGTAAGATGATTCATCTGCACAGAAAACAGCAAGAGGCCAGAGAAAAGGAAGGAAAAAGAAGAGGCTTTCGATAGGCTTTAGCATGTCACGGGATCACAGCTAAAGAGACTAGAAAATAACTGTACCAGCACACATATCCGTGCATCCTGACTCTAAGTAGCAGTAATATAACAAACGTCACCATTGCATACAGACTTTTTCCCCCTTTTCTCTCTTACCCACTAATTTGGTGCCCTTTTCTGTGGATTTCCTTTGAGGCTACTATTTCCTGCGGTGCTTATGATTTTTCTCCCATTTTAATTCTGCATTTCTGTGGATAGTATCAAGTCAGGCACATGTTGACCATGAACATTTGCTTTTTAACATATTGCAAAGAATGCTTGCATACTGCAGCTAACAGTTTTACAGTTAAGAACTGGCTGCCATTGGATACAGCTGTTAAACAGCCCAGAAAATAGCCCAAATCCATGATGGGAAAAGGAAGAAAAATAAGATTCCTTAGAACTGCATATTCTAATTAGTATTTTGCAGCAATCTGTAAAATGCAGAACGTTTTAAAAGTATTACAGCTAAACAAAAGGAGAGACTTCAGACTACTTCCTTCCTGATGTTAACAAATCATGCATCACTTTTGCATACTTAACCTGCAGGCTAAGGTATTTGTTGAGCAAAACAAGGTGAAAATCAGAATAACCCCTAATTTGTATCTCTCTCATCTAAACCAGAATACCTGCAGGTCTCTCCCATTCTCAGCTCATTATAACAGAGCTGTAGCTAGAGTAATATCCATTATTACAAGGCAGTACAGCTACATTAGCCCAGCAACCTCTCATCATAATTAGCAATCCAGACGCACCACCACCAACAGAGCTGTACAGCTTTTCAGACTCAAAAAGCCAACAACATTCAATACCATGCTACGCTCTCATTCAATACCACACTACATCCTACACACTATACCTGCCATTTTCATTAGTTTAAACTAAAGAACAATTGATAGAATAGCAGAGATGGAACACCAACCTGCAAATAGCAAAATACAAGAACCATTTCTCCAGTACACTTCAATACGGATCCACTTCATTTTTTGGATGCTTTTGGCTACTTCTAGCTTTGCTGTTAAGCATGTCTTTTATCAATTAAAAAAAAATTAAAAAAAACAGGATAAAATACAAAATCTGTATACCAGTATCATCATCAGTAAATTAAAACTCAGCAAAAATGGATGCCAACATCATTAATCCACTATTAAAAATCAGGCAGCAGCCATAGATAAGCAAGTATTTTGCAAAGAAAGACTGCCATGTTTGTTACAGCAAATATAAGGCAAGTCATACTTATCGTTGATAAAGACTGTTCAGAGGATAATTTTTCCTAACAGTTGAAAAAACCTTACAGAAATTAACTCCCACTGACTTTTCTGGCACTACTAAAAGTGAGGGCTGCAGAAGAGGTCCTGGAATTATTTGCTCTGTCACTTAATAATAATAAAAACCAGTGAAATATTTAACAATTTAAAAACAAAATTACTTAACCAGTGATCAAAATAACCTTGATCAAAAATTACAGCTACAAAGGCCCTAAGAGAGAATCAATACTGACCAGAATTCAAAAACTAGAATGCGTTTGACATTGGCTTCATGGTCTCAGGTTCCACTACAACAACAACTTGCCTTATCTGTGTGGATAGGAACAATCTGAACACTGCTGTCAGCCCAAGCAGTCGTCTTAAACCTTAATTCTAGTCCACGTTTCACAAATGAACACATTTCCCCAACATATTAAACTGTTTAATGTCAAGAAATTAAATCATCCAAGCTTAAAATGCTTTTGAACATTTCTTGTGAATAAAGCTTTAATGCAAAATGTACAATCATTAAATATACTGAAAATGTTGGTTGCCTGCATACCCATAGAGTGAAGACATATATACGAACCCAACACTCTAGAAAGAACCCTTGCCCTCCAGCTCCAGATGTGTTCATCATCTCCATTTGACTTGATCAGCTGAACACAAAGGAGAACAACCTGAGCTGAACATGTCGCCCCCACACTTGCTCAACACAAAACACATTATTTGTGTTAGCCTTCTTATTTCTTTGTTTGCAGCAGAACTAGTCTCAGATTTCCAAGGAACATTTCCTTTGCTTCCTAGCTGTATGCTGTCACTGGATCTTGGTCTTACCATATGTGTGAAAACAAAGTTTATTTTAGCAGATGGTTCATTATGCTATGAATGGAATCTATATTTCCTCCAAACTGGAAGCTATTTCAGTATTGTATTTTACTTCTAAAGCATTTTAAGCATTTTGGTTTTTCACATCCATGGTTACAAAAATGCCTGGTATCATCTGTCTTTGAAAATGTTATCACTTTCAAAACACACAAAATCGCGGATATGAGACATTCGGATGTAAACTAATTCAAGGCTGAGCCATAGCAAACATACATTTAAAGCTAAATTAAAAGTAATATAATTCAGTCCTTAAGAAATGAGGTAAAGCCTGTACGCTTGTCATCTAGTATCTAAATGTTAATCATCTAGCATTCAAATGTTAGGAGAGCTAAATTAGATATTCAAAGGGTGTTTTTTTGATACCATGCAGCCCTTTTACATTTGTGAATTTCATGCTGTTTTCATTCACGCGTTTTCATTCATTCCAGTGAATCATTTCTCTTCAGCCAGCAACAGCCTTATGGCTCTACTGCATGGGCAGAACAGGTATTTTATTTCTTTATACAAACCTTGAAAAATATGGGAATAGTTTTACAATTACGTAATTGTAATTTCTTAACAGATTGCTAAGACCTTTAGCAAAAAGTAAGGTCGTCTTCATTCTCAACTCAGACAAACAATCTACTTGTCACATATTTAGTACTACTCTCAAATGAGTATCTATCCACACTGACCTGACTACCTCTAACAACTATATCCATATGGACAAGAGGGAGGAAAAACCCAAACCAAAACACTCAAACCAACCTTAATTGACCATTATGGTTGCAAAATCACAACACTGAAAAATTAAAAAGCTCTCAAATAAAGTTGCATAGGTAACCCTGTATTTGGGCACTTCACGCTTGAACCCAGCAATACTATCTCTCAGGACACTTCATCAAAATCACCTCTGAAGATAATCGTGCTTATCCGGTCTGAGACTATAGGAACCCTGAGCCACTTGCTGCACAAGCACAATACGCCTTCCGACATTCAGAATGTAGGTGTGTGATTTTAAACTTATTCTTCCCAAAGGAGAGCAAATCCTCAAGTCTGACATCTCAGATTATGTCAGTCATCCTTGCTCTAGGCTACTCTACTCATCCTTGCTGATGAAGCAAACATAATGAGAAGAAAGAAGACTGCCTCAAGGTGAAAGCAGTTAAATGACCAGAGAGAACCACATTTTACTGTTGTCGCTGTTCTTTATTCTGGAGGCCATCCATCATTGCCTCTCTAAAACTCACTTAATTGATGATGCTCTGCTCTATCTGGTAGGGTCACAGCATTTTCTCAAGACAGAAAAGATTCTCCCATGTACTGGAACGTCTATCCATATTCATGCTCAATAATCAAGGAGAAGTGATGTTCTTCAGTTCAGAAGAAGCAAAATTCCTGATAGCTGCAGGAAGTTAGGCTTCAAAAGTGGCATGATTTTCAGTGAATCATCTAGAATTCTTGACAGGGAGACAGTTTCTTTTTTAACTTTTCTAAAAGACTATCATCAGATTGGTCCGGATTTCATTATAAAAGAAAATATTTTAAGATTCTCAAAACAATGTCTGTCAAGGCAATCTGCAGGAAGCACTTCTAAGCAGACCTTTCTTTTGCTGCACACGGAAAACTTCACCAGTCTTAAATTTCTTTTGTGAAGGCTACATCTGTTAGTCGTACACTATGACAGTTTTTATTTTTGCAGCACAGAAGAACTGCATTTAGGTTACACTTAGCGCAGTTCAGGAGGAACTCATCCTTCATTTTTGTTTCAAACGCAGTACTCAAAGACAGATGCATTTTAATAAGATACGAGTCCTCCTCCTATTTGCATTGAGTCCTTATAATTTCAAATGCGTGGTAAGTGCTTTAACTTTACTTCAACTCAAGCAAATGTATATGCACCTATACTTTATGGAAAAAAAAAAAATCCAGAAGAATCATAACTAAAGCTTCATTTTTCACCTCAGAACAGCCTTCATGCATCAGGCAACGTACTGGTGATGATATAACAAAGTCATTTACTAGCATTGATAACACTCCAGATGCTAAACTAACCTCTCACATCTGAAAACTCCACCCTCAATTTTTAAAAACATAGTGAAATCACAGTGTAAATCAATCTAACACAGAGTAATTATGGTAGCCAGACTAGGAAGTGTTTTGGGACACCACTAGTTTTAAAAGCCATTTAAAGTTAAAACGTTGCTAAATAATTGCTTTATATAAGTGACACTTCATATGGAAAGCCAAATAAATTATAACAGCTCATTTTTTCTTGCCATTATGCTTAGGTGAATTTATTATAAGTTACTAGAAGACATGCAAAGCGCATACCAGATGAGAACTCTGTATTTATAGCACATTAAGTCAGTCAGCAAACAGAATCTACTAAAAATATCCACAATGGTATGCAGCACACCCACCCTTTGGGGACTATTCAAAGGCTGAATTGGTGGTCTGATTTTTAGACAGAGCACACAAGGAAGAAGAAAACACCCAGGTAGGTCAGTTCCTAAAGATGACTAAGAGAAATGGAGTTGAATCTCATACAACAATTTGCATTCCCTTTGTCAGGTAGTCAGACAGCTTGAGCTCTGTGCATTTTCCCACGTGCTTCTTGATCACTCCGGGTCAACAGCAGGAAATTTCCATGCAGGGAACAGAAGCACGTGCTGAGTGAAAGTGAGAACCAGCCCCATTCACGCTATAGCTTACCCTCCCATTTTTACAAGCATCAGGAATTTGAAGGCTACCAAATAACAGGTGCCAAATAGCTCTGGATACGCACTGAGGCATCCATATGAAAGTCACAATGATGATTTACAACGGAAAGGTGGCCTTGGGAACACAGGCACTTGGTTAGGAAATACCTAACCAGAGAGTAGACAGCAAAAAAACTCTCCTGAATGCCTATGAAGTGCTATCCTGGTCTTACTCAGGTAATTGTGGGGTGGGTTTAACACTATTTATTTATAAGATGCATGTCCTTAAAAATATTCCACAATAAAAACTCAGAGCACTCAAGGGTTTCTCACTGTTTCTTTTCATGGGTTAAACATCCGCAAGAGCAACACGTTCCATTACCACAGTAAATGAACACAATCTGTAAAAAAAGACCATACGTCTCTCCTGAAACTAATTAAACCATTCATGAGCAGTAGACACACTGGAGAAAAATCTGGAAAATAATACAAATTTGATTCATGCATCTGCAAATAGCAGGGAAAACCTACCCAAAAATCTTCACAACATTATTCAAAACTTAGAAGTCTCAGGCAAGACTAAGACAGTATAACAAGAACATTTACACGATGACATTTTTCCATGAACAGCTGGCAAGAACAAGAGAGGAGAACTTGCCCAAACAGATGGGTAGGCAATGTGATTTAAAAATAGTTTTGAATTTCTAGCAGTGACAAAAAGTCTTTCTTTATAAGACAAAGAAACTGCGTGAGACGTTGTTGGCGACTGGTGTACAATTAAGTGAAAGAACACAAGGAGAGGAACACTGTCAGGATACCAGGGTTGGACAGGTATTCAGAAGACATTAAAGAGGAGGGCCTCTATTTGAAGTGGCGCTGCAAAGACTCAATCACGTATTATTGCTGTCTAGATAGCCAAAAGAAATATTTATATATGCCATTATAATGAGGCTGTTTCCTTTTCTTCAGACTGTTAACTATTCGCATTTCTTCCTCAAATGCTGCAGATTTTATGATTTGGTTTCTGTTAACTCTTTTTCTTTACCAAGCAGGATGAGAAGCAAAAGAAGCTCTCCAGAGATCATCTATCACTCACCTCAGTCTTTAGTCCAGTGCCCCAAGCCTCTCATCATCACAGAGACATGTTTTCGATTGAAGGAAACAGAACATAGCTCCCAGGGGCTTCACTAGCACTACCAGAATATCCAAACAGTTCTTATGAATCATGTGTCCAACCACTTGACATTTGAGACTAAAAGCACTTTCCTGACTGAGGTGGAGCAGATGGATGGTAGTGTTGGACTTTGCTACTTTTTCTTGTCCCCTCCCTTACGGGAATTTACATCTCTGCTGCTGCCCAGGAACTGTATGCTGCCCACTGTTCACATGCAGGAGAGCCCACGAAACACATGAAAAGTGAGAACCTGAACAGCAATCAGATTCTTCAAATCCATCTGTCAAAACAGCTCTTCTGAAAGCCCTTATCAATAGACTTCTCCTTGTACTGCTTTCCTAGCACATTGAAATCTTCAATTTGGTTTTTTTCTTTTGGTTAATGGACTGCTAACACATTTCCAAACCTCCCTATTATCTTCAGACTGCAAAAGTGATTCACTTTGGAGTCAACGCATTGGTATAACTGAAGAGAAAACAAGGCACATACCTATCTCCCCCCTAATCTGTGGTCGATGTGAAGTTATGAGTACAGACACATTTGTATTTCTCTCAGCTTTCAGACTGGTCTCCACTTTAATGTTCTTCTACCATCACCAGACTTCACTCAGCCAGCCTCTCGTTGTTGCTCTCATTTTTCCAAAGTGGACAAACGTGCATATGATTGTGTTTCACTGCTGCAGCCAAGTGAATAAAAACAAATCAAAACACCAAAGCAGAGACAGCCTCTCAGCTTTCACTGTTCTGCAACAAGCAGAAGTACAGCAGCAAAACTATCTGAAAACGCACATGGGAATTTTTTTTTAGTGCAACAGCAGCAAACAGCAGTGTTAACATACCTTTAAAACAAGGCAGAAAGTGCATGGAGAAGTTGCAGCTTTTAGTAGCCTAAAACCTTACACACCCTCCTCACTCTGAATGGCTAGGAAGACATTTAGAGAAATATATATATATTATCAAAGATTCACTGGCTTTCCTCAAACTTCAAACAAACCTTCCAACTGCCAGGAAGAGAAGGTATGTCAGGCGGTACCAAGACATACAGGCTGAAACAGCAACGGCAAGTTCACTGCTTCTAACATGACTCTCACACACAGGTGATCCCAACAGTCTCACTGCAAAACTCCCTTCCCATCACTTCTCCCAAGTCAGGAAGCAAAGACCCCAGGGCTACAACTCTGGCTGGCAGTGAAAGCAACAGCATTGGAGCCTGAAGTGTTCAAGAGTTTCACAATTTTTCAAAGCAATAGCACTAGTGTGACACTGGGAGAGAAGTGCAATTAAATGAACAAAGGATAGTAATACGCCTCCCCCCAAAAAAAATTGTTATAAAGATGAAGAAATCCTCAAGAACCAGTTCAAATGTACCGTATAACTCAATGGATCAAATGGTAAACAAAACAAATGCAGCTTTCTAGACAGTTCGAAAGACATCTAAAAAACTTCTTTTCTAAGACTTCACCTCATTCTTCTGATATCTGCTTCTCACAATCCAACAAGTTATTCAGGTTACAACCTGAGAGTTTTGTGAACTTTCTTCTACTGAATGAAGAATTCATTCATTAATTCTACCAGCTATTATTACAAACAAATGCTACTACAACTTAGCTATAATGTTCTACCCATACTGTGTTGAATGCATTCAGTAGCTGTCGATAAATCCTGCACCGTAAAGTACTTCATAAAAAGCCTGATTATTATTTGGCTTGAGATGGACATAACAAACTTCTTCTTCCTAATAAAGTTAAACAGATGTAACTCGATCTCCAAATTATTACTCCAAGTCTTGACATAGGCCTGAAAGCTGTCAACAGTTGTATCCAACAATACCATATATTTAAAAAGCCATCTATAAATACAACGTAAAAAATTGTATATGACCATATTTAACATAATCTGAGATTTTGCATAACACACGTACAATCTCTGCTCAATGAACTTGAATGAAGAGTCGATGTGCAAACTTAAAAGACTCAACATGTAACATTTCTGCTGTCTTTGGTTGACTTTTTACATATACTTCCCTAAGAGACTTTTAAAAACAACAAACCCAAATATTTAAAGGCTTTATCTGCATCTTATAGCAAATTTCCTAATAAGAGATTTAAATTTGAACACCAGGATAGTCATACTAGGACCCTTCACCAAGAATTCTCCCTGTTGTGACCACCCAGAAATAGGATCAAAACCACAAAGTGGGTTCTGAAGAGCTGTCTACATTTTATGTGAAGGAAGTAACACATCAGCAGCTATCCAAAGCAAAGAACATTCCCAAAGACTGCTCATTTTCAGCTGATCCTATTGCCACAAGCATCCTGGAAAAGCAGGCTATATTGTAACTACAGCAGTAGCTTTTCTGCAGTGCTCATAGTCTAGGCAGGAATACTCGCTGTCTGAAAACACCACGGAAAAACTAATTGTGGATCTTGGGGCCAACTCTTTTACATGCTGTTCTTCACAGTAGGTAAGAATATTTACGTTGGGGCTGGGAGAGAGGGGAAGTCCCACTCACTGAGGAACAGAGCAGGAAAGTACTGCTCAAAATTCCCAATAACAGGGTTATCACCTTAAAGGAAGCTGGATCTCAGTGCTGTGTTGCAAGAAAACGCTTGAATGTCACACACAGGTTTGGCCTCTGCATCTGGGAGTGCCATAAGATCTCATGGAATGTGGGTCTCGCTCTGCTTAATGCTCTAAGCCTACTGCAGGCATGCTTGCAGCACAAAGTTAAACACATATATATTTATTTTTACATGAAACCAAGGCCCCAGTCATTCACTGAATGGAACTCTCCCTGAGATTAGATATAAGGTTACATAGCAATATTTACTCTGCTATACTTTGATCATAAAGGTGCAGTAGCCTGAGGTCAGACAGGAGCATCAGACCCTCACACTCAGGAAAGGCTGCTGTTACTACCGTTCCCATTAAAGGAACACAGAGAACTAATGATCATGCTTTCCAATACATTAACATACAATAACATAGCACTTTCTATATTCCTGTTCAAATGGCCTATTAGCAAGCACAGCACAGATTTAAGTTTGTTACATGAGACAGTTAAAATTCCTACATTATTTCAGCATACAAAGCTGCTCAGTAAAAGTGACAATAGAATGTAACTCACTAATGGCAAATTAATTATAGTAATTTAACAAATGCAACACCCATGTGTCACTGATCGATGAAGCCAAGTAGTATGCCTAAAAACACAAACAGTTGGAGACTTAGTTCAACTTATGGAAGTTATTCTTGCTATTTTTTATTTCGATTTTCATAGAATTGCTATGCTAATCCTCAAAATTAATTTCAGCAGTTTTCAAAATAAAAATAAACAATTCAGCTAATTTGCAAGTTACAAAACAAGGGAGGGGACTTCAAGCATGCTTATGATACACAAGATAAATGCTAGATACCACACCTAGACAAGCTTGAGCTAGTTATGATCAGGACAAAAACAATGCTTCAAATTATTTTTCACCATGCTGATGGTACTAATGGATGATCTCCAGCGCGGCTACTTGCTCCAAGCATTTAGTTACTACAAGGAATCGAGAAAACACAGAGACTGCAACAATCAGGTCGACATTCAATATGATGTGGAGTAATGCATCACTGATATCACAGAATATTTAAATTGCAAAAAAAAGAATTATGTTTTCATGAGGCCTTCCTCAAAGGTGTGGCAGTGTTATGATTAAACAGTTATTCATCCCAATAAGAAATACTAAGATTTTTAGAAGAGAAGAAGCAAGTAGATGCATGACCACCCTGTGACCACATAAGGACAGTGTACTTTGAAATTTGCTACTAAAACTCCTAACATACGACATTCCTTTTTTATTAGTCAGTAGATGAAGAGAGAGCACCCCTCCTGGCACTTTTCCTGCACTGGGAAATGCAATAAGCTTTGCATCATTACAGCCTATATCCTCCTTACATGCCAATTTCAGAGATTTGCAAAAGACAAAATACAGTGTAGTACAGCAATTAATAGGTTACTACGTGTCACAGAAAAGTATGCTCAAACTCAGTTATTCTGAAGAGACCTTCCTGCCTGCGAACAGTTTTCTAGGTTATTGATCTTCATCACTGCATTAACATTTAATCCACTCCCTCCTGGCAGCAAAGCAGGCTGCAAGACAATGTTTAAGCAAGGAGGGCAAAAAAAAAGAAGTTTTACCTTTTTTTTTACTGGCTACCTGTTTTAATGGTTCCCTTGAGCTTAGCATAAACTGCTCAATACTCCGGGATAGGGCATCCTTTCATCACCAAGAGAAAGGCATGTACCTTCTTCCCCCAAAAGCTATCCTGACGTATAATGAGCACCTTCGCAACAAAGCACTCCTATTGAGCAGCTTGGTACCGTGAGAATAGTTATGTTTTCTTTCTTAAGGGCAAATATTCCTCTGTTATAATAGGGTTTGACAGCTTTTGGTTAATGTTCAACCACTGTGCTGGGAGGAGGCAGTTTTAGATCTAGGAAGTAACAGCTATGCTATCTTCACAACACACCAACGGCATAAAGGTGGCAGGCCGTGAGACGGACACCTTGTGCATCCTGCGAGGATCAGACTGAAGAAGCCTTGCAGGTCACACTACAGAAAAGAAGAAAATCCAGCCCGCTACAAATAGTATTTATGACCAGATTAAGTAGAAAACAGAAACGCATGAGTTTTACAGTAGCCTCCTCTTTCCCAAAAGAAAGCTTTTGGGGAAGTTGGTTAGTATTCAGAATGATTCTAATACATACATATATATATATATATGTGTATATATTTTATATATATATATATTAGAACTATCAAGGGAATGAATCCATCTTAAAAGTCACTTTGTACCATAATATTTGACTTATACAAACCACGACCTTATGAATAAGCAGTACTGACAGTGGTTAGCAACTCTGAAAGCAGCTGGCAACTTACAGGCAGAGTTTTAACTTTAAGGTAAAGAACACAGGCAGCAAAGCCCAAGCCCTATATCAGCCCTATTCATCTCAAGATCGCAGTAGACACCAAACACCATGACAGCTCGCTCCACGTTTAATGTGCCTCTTAAAGGGCCTCAGCTTCTTGGCTAATTCAGAGTTCAGCTGAGCGTTTCTCCTGCCCCAGGAACACATCCACCCTCAAGACTATACGGTACCGGTGGGACGGGCAGCTCTGCGGCTCTTTGCATGTCTCGGGGGAAAATAAGCAAAGAAACTTTCCTTTAACTTCTGTTTTTCTTAATCGACTTTCAGAAGCGGGAGCCGGAGAACTCGGAAAGAGGAACAAGCATCAGCCACGTGTTAATCAGTACCTAAAGAGGGGCTTGGTCCGATTTTAGAATAAACGGCGGAGGCACATGATCCAATTAAATTCTAATTATGTAAGTAGCAGGCAAGAGTATTTACACAGGCACCGATTACGGCTATTAGAGTCTAAAGTCGCCGGCCGGGGAGGCTCCGCTTCCCCTCCGCCCGCACCGCCGCGGGGTCCGGTTCATTTTTAACCTCCTCCTTCCATCGCCCTCCTTGCAAACACCGGCATGCGCTGGCCTGAAAAAAACCGTCCCCAAACCGTGTTTCTTCCCCCCCTGGAAGATCCTCCGCTCTCCCCAAAGTGATGATTCATCACCCGTCCCGGGAGCCGGGGAAGGGAACCCCCTCCATCACCACCCCTACAGCCTCCGTCCCCGAGCCCCCAGTCCCGGGAGTCGAGGAAGGAGACCCCCACCCCCCCGAGGCGGGGAAGGAAAGCCCCCATCACCACCCCTATCCTCCTGGAGCCCTGACTCCGAGAAGGTCACAAACATCCCCATCACCTCCCGTGCCCCTTTCTGTGTCCCCGAGACCCCATCCGCACCCGTACCCATCCCGAGCCCCGACTCCCGGGAGCCGGGGAAGGAAACCCACCAGCACCCGTACCCATCCCGGGAGCCGGGAAAGGAAACCCCCGATCACCACCCATACCCATCCCGAGCCCCTATCCCAGGAGCCGGGATAAGAAACTCATCACCACCCCTACCGCCCCTCGAGCCACCATCCCGGGAGCCGGGAAAGGACACAAACACCTCCATCAGCACCCGTACCCATTCCGGGAGCCGGGGAAGAAAACCCGCCACCACCTCTACCCATCCCGGGAGCCGGGAAAGTACACATACCCCCCCATCACCATCCCTACCCATCCCGAGAGCCGGGAAAGGAAACTCCCCATCACCGCTCCTATCCTCCTCAAGCCTAAATCCCGGGGGCCGGGGATGGAAACCCGTCACGACCTCTACCCATCGCCATCCGTACCCATCCCGGGAGCCGGGGAAGGACACAAACACCCCATCGCCACCAGTATCCATCCCGAGAGCCGGGAAGGACACAAACACCCCAACACCACCCGTACCCATCCCGAGCCCCCAATCCCGGGAGCCAGGAAAGGAAACCCATCACCGCTCCTACCCATCCCGGGAGCCGGGGAAGGGAACCCATCACCTCCCCGAGCCCCCATCCCGGGAAGGACCTCCCCATCCCCCCGCCCCACCCCCCCCCGCGCTTGTCCCTCACCTCCGAACAGGTGCGGCGAGAGGTGTGCGGGCAGCGAGCCGATGACGAGCCGGGGCCCGCCGGAGGAGCCACCGCCCGGGGGCCGTTCGCGGCCGCCCTCCTCCGGGGTGCTGCTCACCGAGTCCTGCGAGCCGTAGGGGCCGCTGCTGTGGGGGATGTTGAAGGCGGACTGCGCCGCCCGCGCCCCGGAGGCGCCGGCTCCCCCCAAGGACCGGCTGCGGGGCGCCGACCCCGCCGCGGCCGCCGCTGCTCCTTCTGCCGCGGCCGCCGCAGCGCCGGGAGCGCCCGGAGGCGCCGCCGCCAGGTGCGCGTAGCGCCCGCCCGCCGAGCGCCCGCCGGTCCCGTTAGCGCCGCCGCCGCCGCTGCTGGACGAAGGCAAATCCCCGCCCGAGTACGCCCGGGTGCGGCCATTGGCGGCCGTGGGGCTGCTCTGCTTCGCGCCCATCGTCCCGGGGATGCCCGGTGCCTTTCGCTGCACGGTGATGCGCGGTGCCCTTCGCCTCCTGCTGCCTTTCGCCTCCCGGTGCCTTTCTCCGCACGGTGCCCTTTGCCTCCCGGCGCCCTTCGCCGCCCGGCGCGTTCCCCGCGTCTCCCGGGGCGGGTGCGAAGCGAGGGAAGAGGAGGGCGAAGGTGTCGCTGGGTGTGGAGAGAAGGGAGAGGCGCCCGCCAGGCTCGGGCTCAGCTGGCGGCCCCGGCGCGGCCGCTGCTGCCCGGTGCGCGGCGCCGCGAGCTGCTGGGCTCGGTGCTGCCTCCCGCCGCGGGGCCGCTCCGCGCCGCCGTCCTGCCCGCCGTGCCCGCCGCCATCCTCCTCCTCCTCCTCCGCCGCGCTGAGCCGGGGGCAGCGGCGGCAGCAGCGCCGCCGAGGCCGCTCGCCCGCGCCGCGCTGTGCCGGGGTAGGCGGGAGGGGGCGGTCGCCCCGGCGCAGCCGCTCCTTTCCCGTGTCGCCATGCTGGGGGCGGCACCGCCGGGCGGGGGGGGGGGAGCGGGCATAGCGGCGCCCTTCCTTCTCCCCGCCGCAGCCCCGCGGGGACCGGCAGCGCTGCCCTCGGTCACCGAAGTCCGCCGCCCCCCGCTTTGCCCTCGCGGCCCGGCAGAGCCCCAGGGTCCTCCGGGAGAGTCTGGAGATGGGGCCGAGGATGCCCGGGTTTTGGCAGGGGGTCGGCGTCGGGGGCACCTGCCTCCCGCGGGAGCCTTCGCGGGTGGGAAGTCTCGGGTTTTTGGAGGGGCCAGTGCTGGGCAAGAGGGACAACCATCTCCTGTCTCCATGGCAGGGGGTTGGGGGGATGGAGCTGGGCAAGAAGGACGAACATCTCCTGTCTCCGTGGCAGGGGTTTTGGGGGGAAAATGCTGGACAAGAAAGACAGACTTCTTCTGTCTCCATGGCAGGGGGATTGAAAGGCAGATGCTGGGCAAGAAGTATGAACATCTTGTGTCTTCATGGCAGTGGGGTTGGGACTAGATGATCTTTAAGGTCCCTTGCAACCCAAACCATTCTGTGATTCTTTGCTTCACAGGCGATACAGGAGAAAACCTCCTGTTATTATTGGTGAGAGCTTTACGCAAGGATTGATTGACGGCTGAAAAATTTGGCCCGGTGAATGGTGCTGATGTGGATAACAGGCTCAGCTTGCTCATGGCAAAATGATCGGAGGCATAAAATTGTTTTGTTCTTGAAAGGTATGTGGTATTGGTTGTCGTGCATGTTGAATTTATATGAACATGATTTCTACAATCAGTCATTTGAGGTAAACTGGTTGTTTTTAAGGATGCTCTAAACCAAGGGATATCACCATGAAGCAGTGCTATACACCATCTCCAGACCCTCCATCTTACTGACTAGGCAGAGATTCCAACTACATTCATGCCTATGTCACAATGGCATAGTACCTAAGCTGTTTTACAGTTAATACGATAAAACAGATCCAATCCTTAATTAATATGCAAAGTATTATGTATCATTTGTACTATACATGTGCATGTAATTAGCACATCTACATTGTTATGTATATTATGTATACATAATGCACAAATGTAACCTTTACATGTAATGGTATCTTTGATACTCGTCCTTAGATGCAAATAGGTGTGAAGGCCTCCCCTTCCTCCTCCTTTTGCCATCTGCATTACAACTGCATGTGGTTCCTTTCTGGCATCAGCGTAGCTCACAGTTCAGTTTGCAAGAAGAGGTGCCGTAGCTGGGAATGGCAGAGGAGGTTACCGGCCCTAACTCTTTGTTCTAACACCGCTTTTCTGGATAGCTGAGACATTCTGCAAATAATCTGAACCCCATTTAGAGGATGCTGCTGTAAACCATTGCCAGTTTCAGTAAGAGACAGTGATTCCCCAGCTGTCTCATGAACAGCTTGGTCTTTTGTGTGCTGGGTGCCGGGCAGACAGCTGGGGTTGATAATCTGCCGTCCCAAGCTATGCCATCCCCACTTGTGAATTATAAGCTGCAGTCTCTCTTACCAGTGGTAGATACCTCAAGGCAGATCAAGCATGAGCTCTTTCTACTTTGATTTCCCGCAGAAAGAAAACCAGAGGGCTTATGCTCTCTGCTCTGCCACCAGCTACTTTTGAGAGCCTTGCCCAGCTTCAGCCAAATCTCTCAGAGACACAGTATAGAAAAGAAGCAGTTATGTAGAAGACAGAGATCCTGTTAACATTCCCACAGAAGGAAAAGGTACCGTAAGAATTCCTCTCTTGCTAGATTCCAAGAATCTGCACGGGCAAAGGATGTTGCAGACATGACTCATAATTTCTGCTGCTCGCAGAATGCCTGTGGCATGTTCAGCCTTATTGAAGCAGGTTCAGAGGACAGCACGCTCAGTGTTCTATGGAGTTTTTAAAATTTCCACTACTGAGTACTAGGGGAGCTGGTCAGCTGCTAGAATAAACAGCATTTTTAAAATAGTACATTGCTGCTCGCTACCTTGGTCCTCTCTGTTATTTCTTTACGATGGATCTAAGAGTTGAAAAAGTATTAAATGCAGATTATACTTGGCTGTGAATAAACTTTTTTTTTTTTTTTTTTCCCACTTTAGGGTTAAATTATAGCCTGTGAGGGGAAAAAAAGCCCTCAAGACATCCAAGCAGTTGCTCGGTCTTACAAGAAGAACATTACCTTCAATGGCATAGAATATTTCAGAGAAAAGAAGTGACAACAACAGGACAGCCTGTGTTACCTTCTTGGAGAGTGTGGCTGTTCTCAGTGTGATGTGATGTTCTTTTTTCTTTTTTGGGTGGAGGGGCTTCATATTTTTTTTTGTTGTTTTGCATCTAGGACATATATTTGCAGGTCGCTTACTATCACAGGTGAGTCTAAACAGGACACATACCTCGAAGAACACCTATGTCCTCTGAAAAGCAATGGTGACATGCTTCTGAGCAAGCTTTCTCCCCTCTGTCCTTCCCAGTCCCTCTTACAAACAGCTGAACAGAAATTTTTCTGCACATGGAAATTTGCTTTACATAGCCAACAGTACAGTTAGGTTTTCACACTCATATTTCTTCTAACAAATGACTGTCTGCTAACCGTTAAGTCTTGTAGAGGCAAGTACTTGGCACTGTGTCCTCCACCCATTTGTTCATTAATACAGTCCAGAAGTCATTTGCATCAAAATTTCGATTTCCTACCCAGTGTAGAAAATAACCAGTGACAAGGGGAAACAGTACAGAAAGTAGAACATCTTGCTGCTGACTATATTTCCACAAATCTCAAGGACTCAGTGGAAAGCAGATAGTTATATAAAAATTTACTTCTACAGGCCCATAGGGGTGAATGCTTTCGTTATTCCTGTAGAAACATATCTAGGGAAACTTATTCATAATTAAATAAGCATGAAATAAGAACTAACCTTTTTGTTCCTTGTCCTGAAGAGTGGAAAAAAACTGGTTTAGACAGGCAAATATTCTTGCTGTTCTTTGTTATAAGCTGCATACCTCCACTTCAGTTCTGGTTACACTACCTTGTCCATCAGCAAGTGAAAATAATGAACTATTTTCTTGATCAGTTTGCTTGAAAATACCAGGTGGCAAGTATGCCCTAAGCATAGAAAAATAGCTGTAAATTCATGATGTTGTATGTTTTGGAGAGTGTGTGCCGATTAACAGAATAGGGCTCTGAATTTTGCTCAACAGTGAACTATGCAGGCAGATCATCTTCCCTCTCAGCTCATGCCCCCTTCTTTGGTGGCTTTTACAAGGATGCTGAAAAAACAAGATTTCAATCAAGGTTTTGTTTCTGACAAAAGCATTGACCTTGAACTAATAGAGCCAGCCAGAGGTGTACATTCTGTTCAGAACTGGTCAGGCACTCCTTTCTAGAGGAGAAAGGTTTAAAAAACAATGGCACACACTCACAGTATATAACAATTTTATAATAGATAGTGTGGGTTCCTAATAAGGTTTGGCCAACTGGATTTTCTGATCAGATAACTAACCAGAGGTACACATTGCTGTTGAATGAGACCAGTGCAGTTTTTACATGACTTTCTATTTCAGCTGTTTAAAATAAGTAGCAGGGCACGCCGTTTCTTCACAGATGCTGAAAACAGAGACTCCTGCAGTGTTCAGCTGCTCATAGAGAAACCAAAACAGAACTGGTTTGTCCTCTAAAATAAGATGTGTAAAATAGACATGCCTTGCATCTGCAGCTAGAGTAAGCCATCCAGCAGATGGGACTGTTAACTTATACACGTTCGCATCTGTATGGTAAGGGAAATAGGTCCCATATTACCCCTGTCAATGTGACTATGAATTATACATAAACCTATTGTAGGCATCTTTGGGGATATATTTTGGTACCAATGTATCTTCAGCTGGTAACTGGTATTTTGAAAGATGTAGACCATATTATCCAGTATCTTAGATATAATTTTTTTTGCTTTGAATAAGTCTTTGTACATATTGACTTTAATCCTATGAAGATTTATGCATGTGCTTATGCTGAAGCATGTAAAAACGGTTCTGCAACATGTTGTAATCAGCCTTCACGGAGTGAAAAAACTAAGCAGCTCAGTAAGTCTGAGGTTTGGTTCCTAAGATTATGCTGGAAATGTGTGGTGATGCTTACAAGGATAAGGAAGTTTATCCTTACTTTATAAAAATTCTTTTTAAAAAGATCTATCTTTTGTTTGAAGTTTATGCTTTTCTGAAGTTTCTGTCACACTGTAAACAATATGCTGTATTGTGTTCACTGGTGTTACCCACAGGGAAAACTGATGTTCACAGAAAAGATAACATGCTCTTAAAAATAAACTGGCATTTTGACTGGGCTTATTGATTGAGCATTTTGTACAAGAAGAAATACTTGAAAATAACTCATTTGAAGAAATGGCAATTTGTGCTGTGCACTCCATTACTACATGCTATATAAGAAACAGACTTTAGTCTAACAATTGTAATATAAAAGGAAAGAGTATTCACTATAACAATTTCTAAGCTGTTCTTCATTCACAGTTATATTATCGTAGCAACCGAGTACTTTTTTTGATGACCAGATGCAATACCAACTGCCATTCATATGATTTTGCCGTTTTAGTGCATAATCAGGCTAGTGTTGCTACTGGTTCTCTAATAAACTGTGTTAGTTTTATTTGTTGGTGGTTTTGTTGTTATCAGCTTTGCATGAATTATCCCATCGTGTAGCTCACTGATCTTTCATGCATCTATAGCCCCCTCAGTGCTATCTTTCTTCAGAAGCTACTGTGCAGGCCATCCTCAAGCAATAACAGAAGACAAGTGGCATCTTAGGCTATGCCCATATCTACGCTTTTACACCAATTCATAAAAGGCATTTACACCAATTCATAAATGAAGTGACGTCAACACGTGTTTATCTGGGCCAGGCATAATACACGGATCTGTGGGTGTGAGAGTCCGGGGGTAGATGAGTTAACATATAAGGTCCCATCCAGCTAATTTTTCTGTTTCTGTGATTTCTAAGAAGAGGAGGTTGAGAACAAACTGACAGATGGGAAATGTGTTTACTCTCCCTTGTTTCCAGATCTCGTGTATCAGCACCCACCAATGCCAGCTGAATATGGATTCAGGAGTCGGGGAGGACTGTTGAGTGCCTTAGCTCCCTTTACTTCTGCAGAAGGAAATAATAGTAGTCTTTCAAGGTATATTCCTGAGTGACATTGTTTTGCTGTGCAATATGCTGCGAGACCACGAAAGCCCTCTGCACCCACAGAGGCAACAGGCTTTATAGAAAGCCTTATCTCAACAGTTCCTGGTAATTAACAAAGAAGACACTTCAAGTTTTGATGCAGTGAATATTACTTAGGTAAATCAGTCTTCAAAGCTGATTGCAGGCAAGCTCTTTTACAGCATACCTCACATTACCAGTGTTAATTGCTTGAATGCTAGACAACTATAGAAATAAGTGAGTAAATGGAAAGCACTATTTCAGAAACAATAACAAAGTGGAATATGTAGGAGTGACAGCAAGTGGTAGAGCCATGTGACAGTAGATTTGCCAAGTACAATTTGTATTCTCTCAGGTTCTGTACTATCTGCCAAATATTACCTTACCTTCTCAGAATCCAGGAGAAAAAATACCTTTGTCCTTATTTTTGCACAGTATTTGCTAATATTTTCAATTGATAGTCTTAAGCACTATTCTTTTAGTACTCTATAGCCTCCTACTTACAGTCTGCTACTGATGAGCCTAATAATAAGAAACAAAACCACACTACGTTGTTACTCATAGGACTTTTAAATTTAGCTGCTTGGACAGTCACATGTGTGGCTGTGGCTTCTTGAAACAGAAGTCAAAGGGACAGTAACAACCCTAAAGTGTAATAAAAGCAGGGTGTACTATTGTATGTATTGGGCTATTAACTAAAGCATAGTGAAGAATATAAAATCGTGTAACTGGATTTTTCTGAAGACCTAGATCACAGCCACAACTATACCGAGTCAGGTGGAATGTCAGAGAGTTTCGCGTCGCGTTCTTCTGCCAGAAGCATTTTCTGCCTCGGCTTCTGTGCATCCTGCCTGGTGTAAACCAAGCATGAGGGTGGTGTAAAAGGCTCCATCTGTTGTGTTGGATCAGATCCACTTGACAGACGACAGAACCCACGAGAGTAAAAGATGGGAAATGAGAAGTGTGCTTCCTACTCTCCCTGCTCTGCCCCTCCCCTGTTTGTACTTCTCCAGGAGTAGTGTCTTATTCTAGATTGCAGCTTGCAAAACAAGGGGATTCAGGGTGCTTCATGCATCTTCCTCAGCCCTCCCATATCATCAGAGGGACCACTCACAATTTAAACTAGGGAACTTAAATTTTCTAAAGAAACAGTTTTGTTTTTTTTTTCTGAAGAGTGATATAAACCAGTCATTTCACCACTTCAGAAAGCCAGTATACGCTTCCTGGTGGGTTGCTCTGCCCCAAGCTGGTTTCAGTTCAGTATTCAGAAAATACCAGGCAAATAATAAATCAGGTTCAAGTTAGAGCAGTCCTTGTAACAAGCTGGTGTAGCAAAACATTTGGAGATGATGCAACCAATGTCTTTCTAGAAAGAAGGAATGCAAAGACTCCCTCTTGTCAGTAAGTTCTCATTGAGATGAGTACTATTAGCTAAAGGATTAATCATCCCTGTGGAGCATCAGGGTCCAATGCTATCTTAGCAGGGTCACAACTTCCCAAGAAAAATCAGAACCATTTGTTTTTCTCTATTATTTTTCTTAACAAAGCTTTTCTGCCAGAGTCATAGTAGCTCCTCTTTATCGCAGACATGGTGTGATTACAGAATGGACAGGACCCTTTTACAGTCATATGAATCCCAATGAAGGACAGAATGCAGTTCTACACTTTCCACATGGAGTTCGAGCAGTAAGTAAAAGACCTGTTTTGTATGAAGTACATCATGATGCTGGAGAGACTTGGATTCACTCTGGATGGCAATTCTTCCTCTCTTGTTAAAAGGAAAACCATACAGTGCAATCTGGTATTGCAAGTCCACACTGACATCTAGTGCTGAAAAAATTGCACTAGCCAGTGAGGAAACAAAGAAGGGAAAAGGTGTTGGATTGGAATGAAAAAATCTAAAAATATAGCAAATCATCACCCCTGCTTTATAAAAGAGACTGGTGGTTTGTGAAACTCTCTGATGGGCAGGAGGCTCCATGAACTTGCATGCTGTGGAGGTACCTCTTGGAAAACTGCATGGGGTACCAAGCCTGCCAGAGAGACACGCAGTGGAGCAACCCCTGACTGCCCCTCAAAACTGCTTTTCAGGACAGGAGGAATCTTGAGCTGTGACTTAGGTTTTAACTTTGTTTTGTAGCCACTGTTACTGTAGGACTTAGTCCGAAGGAGCATAACTCATAGAGCACTGCTAACAATAGCCCTATAATCTTGGTCTTACATACGAAGACTTCACAAGGAGGAGATATTCTCACCTTCCAATCTGAGAAGAAAATTCCCTGGTACATTGGAAATATTTCTTCTCTAAGCTTTTCCTAGGGAAAGGGGTCATTCGTTTAGCAGTGACGTTTAGTTGTTAACGTTCTCTTTACCTCTCATTTCACTACAAATCATTCTCATCATTTTTACACACACAAGCGAATTTGCACTTTGTGATATTTTACAATGCTTTTAAGGGCAGGCAAAGGCTGTAAAACAAAACATTTGTGATTTTCTTTGTAATTTCTGTCTTCTATGTGGAAGTGAAAAATAATGATAACAACGTACAGAATAACGGGTGTTTTCTAGTGTCTTGGCTGCCAGCACACTTCCTTCCTGGTCACCAGGGAAATGGTGAGATTAAAACCATGTGCTTCAGAACAGAGATATGCACATCAGTGTTGTATAAATCATCAAAGGAGATGAGCAAAGAACAGATCCAAAGCCTCTGAGATCAATGGACTTTTTTTTCCCCATTGAATCCCATGAGCTTTGGATCAGGTCCCAGCAGATGTCAGACCTCTGCCAGACCTACTGAGAAACTGTAGTCCAAATGCTGGCGTGCTGTTTGGCAAGTCATAACTGTAAGGTTAAGAAGAGGTTGGCAGATGTATCCTCCGTGGAGGGAACCCTGGTGTTGACAAGCAGGATTTCACAGTGGGATCCAGCATGGGGTACTTCTTGTTTATCTGCATGGAGGCAAAGCAGGTCCTAACCTATTAGCCATTGCTACGTGTGAGGACATCCTCTTCCTCCAGAAACTCTACGCTGTGCACTGGGGCGCGTTGGCAGTTTCTCCTGTCATTTGGTACCACCTGGGAATATCTCTTACCTGCTCCTTTTTCACAGCATAGCAAGCAACGAATGGTGGGATTTAGCCCTTACTGCCTTGCAAGTGTGAAAGCCTCAGATGAAAATGTGGATTTCGTCCTGACCATAGTACCCTTGCTCCCCTCACAATCAGAAAGCCCAAGTACTCAGGTA
Source organism: Cuculus canorus (assembly GCF_017976375.1). Lineage (NCBI taxonomy): Eukaryota > Metazoa > Chordata > Aves > Cuculiformes > Cuculidae > Cuculus > Cuculus canorus. Next base: position 119,060,847 of record NC_071402.1, read on the forward strand.
AAATTTCTTCTTTTAGTCTTTGCATTTCTTTTTTTTTTCCTGAACAATAGTCATATAGAAGCAAGTGTGTTGTCACATCTAGGCTGTATTCTCCCACCCCCATCTTTTGTAATCAACAATCATACACAGATTTTAAAAATGTTTCAGACTCTTGTGTCTGGGCTGGACAGATTGGGATGTGCAGGGAGGATTGGCAGGCCCAATTAGACAAAGAGTAGCATAAGTAGCTGTCAAAAAATAGGGCTAGAGCACGAGAAAGCATGTGGCATCTCTCACTAGATAAGCAAGAATGATTGGCGTACTCAGTCAGAAACACTCATTTTCTGATTTAATGGAGGCTTAAGACAAATTGTCTCACAGCTGAGACCATGCAAATCAGTCATTAAAATGTAGGGTTAGAGTCTGATGTCAGTTTAAATTCCACTATTATCAGTGGAGTTACACCAAATTTATCCACCCAGGTTTATAGGGTGCAAAATTTGACCCGTAATTATTATTAGGAGTAAAAGCATGCAAAACTGTATCACATGTCTGGAATTTTTCTGAAATAAAAAGTACTGGAATAGTAAAAAACTAAAAATGTAGACTAGACTAGAGCTGCATAGAAAAACAAGGAAAAGGTAAAGAAGAAGGAAAAGAAGGGCAACAAGAAAGAGGAAAAAGAGAAGAAAGGAACAGAAAATGAAAGACTCAAAGAAATGCCAAGAAAAGAATGCAGGAACTTAGGAAAATTGCCTTGTGAAATTTAAAAACATGAGGAAAAAATCCACATGTGTAGTGATAACGTTGACTTAAATCTCTTCAATATTGGTGTGATCATATCATGTTTTTGTCAGTCCTTTCAGCTTTTTATTGGATTCAAAGGACATGCAATGTGGTGATAGCAAATTATTCAAGAGGGTGCCACTAACATTTTAACGGTCACTGGTTTGCAGAGCATATTTGGTGCAGCGAATGAATGTGCAGTATGAATCTATTCAACTGACATTGGTTCTTAAGCCTTCAGGAACATAGTAGAGTGTATTAAAAGCAATGGTTCTTTTCGGTACAGTGCTAGGCAATAACGGATATAATCCTGACTAAGAGAAGCGATTTGCTTTGTGCAGAACACAATCTGCTTTAATGAAATTTCAAATATATTTCGGGAAGCAGTGACTTAGGTTGAATGGTAATAATTTAGTGTTCTGTGCTTAATATTAAATTCCCCACTGGATCTTTGCCTTGTGTTTAGGAGTGTGGTTTAAGAAAGGAACACTGCTGTATATGCAGAGAGTGTGAGTCAGGGCTACTTGTCAGCAAGCGTTGTGGGATCACAACTCGAGTCAGAGAGCTTTTGTGGGGCCTTGTCGTGACTCAGTGACTCAGGACTTTGACAAATCTCCAAGTTAGCATGAAGGAATAACTTTTATAAAGGAGTCAGTGCTATTGCAGACTGGTTTTATGAACAACCGCTGCCCGTGGGACAGGAATGACAGAGTTTTGGCAGTGTACAGATCCAGGGCAACATACAAAGTTGGGGTGGCTGACGCAACTATCAGCCTTGCCTGAATGTACTGCCCTTATCTTAGAGGCTACCATCTTTGCCTGGAGCTGACAGAGAGATACAGACAGCTTGACGTGTTAGAGTAAAGGGAAAAGGCTGTCAATCAGGAACAGTGGTGGTTCAGGAGATGCTGCATGGCCCTTCAATTCCCTCCCCTGCCAGACTAGGAGAAGGGGTGGAGCTGCCTTGCTTTAATCCCTTGCTGCATCTGAGCTGATATCCTGATGGCTATGAACAGCTATGGCTATGAATTTGGCTATGAACAGCTTCTAATTCAAACTGGCTGTCTTCAGCGACAAAGAAAAATGTAAATGCACCACGACAGTTATGGAGGGCAGTCCAGTATTTCAGACAGCAATACCGGAGGAAAATAATGCTTTATAAAATTCACAAATACATAAAAACCCTTGAGCTAAAGAAACTGAAGAGGTTTGGGTTTTTTTCATAGCCCCCTCCTTATATTTTGAGTAATTCTTGCCTTTATCTGAAAATGGTTCTTTCCAGAATACTTCTAGACTTCATACTTCAATTAAAATCATATTTGATCATCTGATAGTTTGCTCTGTCTGAGAATATTGCAACGCAGTTTTCATCAGCTGTAACTTACTTAATCTGATGTGCTTCTACTGAAAGCGCTCAAACCAGGTCTTTGATTCAGGTCCCTATTCGCAATGGAGACTAAAGGAGAAATCTTAATGCAGTTCCATTTCTGTGAAGGACATTTTGCAAAGGAAAGAGAAAAAGTTAAACTGAATAAGCATTCTAAAAACAATTTTAAATGTGTCATTAAATCCAAAATTATTCACATGAAGAATTTTTTTTTACAGCGGCAGAAACTGGAGGGAGGATGCAGTGCTTGGAGAGAAGCAGCATAAGTCACAGGGAAACTTGTCAATGTTTATCAGCTATCTGGCTTGATTCTTTGGGCAAATTGTAAGTCACTTTGTCTCTTGTTGATTCAATTCCTCCCTTTCTAGTCTCTGCCTCTTTATCATTTTGTCAGGATAAAGCACATCACAAACTGCAAGAAGCTCAAACAAGTAAAAGGACCTTTATAAGCTCAGAAGGTCAATATATTTTATACTAGATTCCTATGACAAGAAGAGCTTTGAAAACATAGAAGTCATACAGCAGCCACGGTACCCAAGTTATACAAATGGCAGTCACAAATAATTTGCCATTAATGCTAGCCTGCTAAGCACAGCTGTGAAATGCAGAACATGCAATAAACATTTCTGCAAAAATCCCCTGTAAAATCATATAGAGGAGGATATATCTTAAAAATGGTCACAGGAATACTTTATCATGTAGAGACTGTAGTGGCTAGAGAAGCAACTACTGAGTTCACCTGGAGATTTATAGATATACCCTATACTGGAATATAATAGATGAATATTTTGTCAATCAGCAGCTGACAGAAAAGAAATATGTTCACTGTTAATGCTATTGTCACAATTAATCACAAAATCCCAAGAATCAGGTTCTATAGCACCTACAGTTTTTTCATTAACATCACTGTGTGGTGCACATTAGGGCTTTCTTGTGTAGGAAATTAATTCTTATTAAAATGTCTTGCAATCATGAAAACCGAAGTTACAAGACAAGAATGAGCTGGGAATCCAGAAGCAAATGGGTTGGAGGGGTTTATATACAACAGCTCCATAATAATCACCTGGGGTAAAGTCATGAGAAAAGAGGAGTATGCCAGATGGAAACAGCTTTGCCTGTTGCCTGAATAGAGCCTTTCACCTCATTTTAGGGAGGTAGAGTCAAACACTGTCAAGGCTGATCAGTCCCACAGACAGAGTGAAGAATTTGGACTGTTTCACTCTATTACTGTTTGCTAACTGAGCTGACTGCCAACTCAGACCATTGGTGGAAATGTAATTATCGGCCTTGTTGTTTCCATTATAACTTGCTGTTCCTTTGGATTTTATCATTTCAGTTCTTAAGGCCTTACTGTGCATGGCTTGATCAGGAAGGTAGCAGGACTAGATTCATTTAGAATCAGACGCAGCAAGACTGGTGCTGAAATTGTGGTCAAACTAGCCTGACATACCTTTTCACCTCTTTCTTCTGAAAATCTGCCGTTATGCTTACCAGAGTCCAACATAACTGCAACTACGTTAATAGTCTTTGCAGCAAAAGCTCACTAAGCCTCTTCTAAGAGGCGTATGATTAATTTGGAATCTTCTAATGAGGCTACAAACTGGCATGTGTCCAATGAGCAGGTCAAGCGGTCAACTTTTGCAAGAAATCCTGAATTATATTCCAAATTTTCGTTCTCAAGGAGCTCAGAAGATCTTTTCCCTATATTCCTCTTCCAGATCTGGGATATGCCCACCTACCAGATCTACTGGTTAATAAGGGTCTGAAAACATAGTTGTTACTGGGAGGCCCACATGTGTTTTACATACCAGCGAATGGATATTTCTGAAAAGTGAGAACCTGAAAAGGCAGAAAGCAGTATTGCCTATGCTGATTTTCAAAGAAATACGGAGATATGTTTTCTTTTACACGAATCAAAGAGGATCAAGAAAGGGTGAATAGTTCTTCTTCACCCCCCACAGTAGGCAGTGCTTTTGACGTTCTTCCAGAGTACTTGTCATCAAAGTACTTGTTACCTACCTGTTCGGCTCCTTAGGGGGCTGCAATATATTATTTTGGAAGATGTAATTTTATGGTTGCAAATCCAGCATGTTGTATGGCTATTTGTGTAGGTAGATATACAATGCTTCCAGAAAGTGTTGCCACAGTGGCAAGAAAGAAGTTGGAACTGATGAACCAAGTTTTCCAAGGCCAAATTGCTCAGGCTCAGCACCTCAGGATCTGTCTCCACTGTAGGTTTTACTCCAGCAAGCAGCAGACCCAGCCAGAGCATGTGCAGCGGTGCTGCAGGATTGCATTCAAGTACCATCACTCATCTTTATCCTAGTTCGCCTTCCTGTAGGAGAGGAGGATGGGTGAACAGAGGTCGAAGAACTGTACAAGCACTTTCGTTGTCATTTGTATGTGGTTTTGGAGCTGCTGTGGGTATATCCCACGACTCTCAGCATTATACTAACCCAAGCTGCTCTGTCATTCCTTTCCAATGAGCTACAGGCCATAACTAGCACTAAAGATATCAAAATAATTTTCCTGCAAAATGTAACCCCCAGGTTGCCAGTGTGGCTGTTGTCAGCACAAGGATTTAGGGTTATAACCCAGCCTACTGCAATGCAAAGGAAAGGCTCAGATGAACTGATCCGGAATTATGAACACACCAGAGATTTGGGCATAGCATCCAGCTAGGACCACGAGTGCATCCTCAGGGACAGCTGGCCTTTGAGCCCCACATGCACAGACAAATGGGAATCGTCTGGAGTTGCCTGTCCTCATCTGTCTTCTTGTCACAGCTTGCCGATACTGTGCAGATATGTCCACCATGCCAAAGGCAATGCCTTTATCTCAGGAGAAATCTATAAACCATTTGCAGATCCTAACCGAATCCAATTTAGGGTATATGGATATGTGTTATCCAGTCTGACCAGGATGAATTTTAACGGGTGCATAAGGACTGTGTAATTATTGTTTTGTGTGGTATTTAGGCATGCTTTATAAAGATACCATCCTCTGCAAAGCTAGGCTGTTCCTCCATTTGCATGGTAATGAATTAGCATTCAGGGGACCTTTTCTGTGCTGCTTCTTACCCAGCCCTGTCCCCTGAAATCTGAGCAAGACCCCCAACAACAGATCAGCTAATGAAGACTGGGGAGGATGAGGACAAAGAGCCCTGCCATACCTATTGAGCGAAAAAATCTGCATCTGAAAGTGCCTGCTGCAAATGGGCAAGGTGCCAAACAGCAAGGAGAAGGGTGGTGCTCTAGAATATAAAGGAGGGCATACTATTATCTCTTTCTGTCTTCAACTCACTGGTTATAGGTAAAAAAAAGGAAACAACCAAGGGGAACAGTTTGATTTGGCAGCAGAGTGGTTTATATTCACGTCCCAGCAAATGCAACATCCTTTCTTTGCCACAGACCTGCCTGCTGCTGTGACTCTTCCTAATCCCACCCTTATCCTGTTCCACCTCCTCCTTGTTAATCCACAACAGATCTTCTACCAACAGCTGATGAATATATTGGACCTGCAACTGCCCCAGGATGCAGCAGACAAGGCAGTGCTATATGAGCATGTAAGTGACTTAAGCGCTTGTTTTCAGGGATCACTGCCTTTTGGGGAGTATAGGTTATGCAGCCGAACCTCAAGTCGCAGCAACCATCACTGATCGGCAGCCATCACTATTCCAGTTGAATGGTGTTTGGTTTACAGTTTCTGAGTAGGCATGCTGCCACGCTGCTTTTGCTCTTGTTCTGCTTCCACCCATTCTTACTCCTGTCTCAGGGGCAAGATGCCTAGATCTTTCTCAGTACAGTCCATCTGCATGTCCCACTGCCTCCAAGGAAAGAAAGCTTCCTCCAAGAGACGCTGGCACCCTTCAGGTCCCAATGTTCAATGGTAGCTCCTGCTGAACGTAGAGCAAAATTCGCAGCTCACCTCAAATGAGAAAGAGAGAAGCATCTCAGCAGAAGGCTGCAACAGCAGAAAGTTCTACAAACTGTAGCGGGAGCTTGGATGACCTGCAGAAATGGCATGCCCAACCAGCATCAGTGTGCGCTGTAATGCTGGAGAAGACACCTACATTCTCCCTCCTCCACTCCTTTTTTGGTAGCTAAGCAGCTTAATAGACAACAGCCCTTCTTCTGGGGGGGAAAAAAAAATAAGAAGAGGGATTATATGTAGGCCCTGAGTGAAAGAGTTCAACTGGGAAAGACAATCTTCCCTCAGCAACCCAAAAGTTATGCTTAGCTCTAAAGCAGATTTTCAGCACGGTGGGAGGAAAGATTTAGGCCCCTCAGTGCAAGTTTGATAACAGTGTGTCAATCACACGCCAGTGGACCTGGGCTGAGAATTTGCTATCTAAATCTTTCTTCCCCAGTGCCAGAAGCATCCCAGTTGGGGCTCATCCAGAATTAATCTGCAGACTAAAAAAAGAGAAGGAGCAATGATTGACATAGTAATATGGCATCTCCCATGCAAAAATACACTCACCCCCTCCAGCATTTTCATAACCAAATACACACCTTGTTTTGCACTATAAAGAGCATGGGAATGAGATGTGATAATGAGACATAATGAGATGCATGTCTAAGACAAGCTGCGGACAGGCAGTGAACATAAAAAGAGATGTGTACATGTGCACATAGGGAAGAAGCGGAGATAGGCACTTTCTTATAATTTATGTCAATAATTAACTTCTGCTTTCATTTTCCATCCCCCATGCACCTTTGGATATCTGGAAAAAAAAAGAAACAAATAACCAAGCTTCCTATTCAAATTCCTGTAGCTAGGCTCCAGCGAGCACTGCCAAAAATACCCACTAATATCCGTTTAAATCATAGGGCAAGTTTACTTCAGCTTGTCTTCCTGCCCCTTGTATTCTGTGTTTTTTTCCTTTATTAATAAGGAGAAAGTTGCACGGAAAGCTTACAAGTATGCACTTTACAGAGAATATTGGAAAATATCAGTTTGGTGTTCACTTTTCACAATCCATGGCACACCTAGAGATAAAAGCTGCTTTCACCTTATCAGGAATCAGAAGCAACGCCAGACTTGCCTCTATATCTAATGCTTGCAAAAGTAATATCAGCAAGCTTTGGATTAGAAAGGACTTGAAGAGATTGTCTGGCAAATATTTTCAAATGATAGATAATAAGGAGGAAATAAAACAGCTTGGACAGTGCACCATCAGAAAAAGAGGCAGTATTTGTTCACTAAATTATCTTCTAATTATTGACATATTGCAACTAATCAGCATTAAAGGCAAAAAGAAGTTGTAATCTATCCAAGTCCTCCTCTTTTTGGACTGTTTCCAGTACTAATTGCTGGAGAGGATCATTCCAGTCTGGAATCCTCTGGCTTTTCCACTCATTGCTTAGAGGAACTCTAAGGCCACACAGAAAGTTACAGATTTTCTGACTTTTTTGCAGTAACACTTTTGTCCTCTTGCTTTTTTTTTTTTTTTTGTGAGTCCATGGATCCACAGCAATAATCCTTTAGCTGAAAGCCTGTTGTAAACCGAACAGCAGATGCAGATGCAGAAACAGATTTCCCTTGGGAAAGAATGTAAAGTCAGTCTGACAGCTGTAGTGGCATGTACTAGCAGTGTTCATTGCTCTTGTAAATCTTGGGGAGAAACGTCCCTAAAATGTCAATGACTGATGGTGGAGATTGAATAGAGTGTGTTGTAGTACATGATATACATTCCTGTGCTCTTGTTACATTAAAATGGTGATGAATGATCACTTATATTGGGTAGAGTATAATTACCTACACTAGGGCACGGAGCTCATGGGCAGGCAGCGCTGGAGCGGGTAAAGATGCTTCTGCATGAAAATGTTGTGACTTGTGAGTGTTCACTGATACTTTTACTCCCTTATATTTGTTACTGTCCAGCTGGCTGGTTCATCTTTCTGAAGCAAGAATTGTTTATATGCAGCACAGTGGATAGCGCTGTGCAAGCACTAAAACGTGGATATGATTCATTCGTGCTGGTGGAAGAAAACTCCTAGCATAAGAGAAGCAAATTATTCCGTTTCTCTCTCTACCGTGGCATGGAGGTTTCTGTAACAGGGATTTCTAGTCTGCTTTTGCTTCCTATTCAAAAGAAACATTTACTTTGCTCCCCATGTTGCAGCCTGGCAGGAGTAGTGGTGCTGGCTGTGCATTCTCTTCTGGACTGGAAAATGTGCCTTCCATATTACATATATTACAAGCTATTCTTGAGGCAAATTTTCCCTTTCAGCCTTCCTTCCAAATACCACCTTTTGCTCTGTTTGCCCTGGATGCAAGGATATTACTGATCGGACATCAACAAAAAGGGAACTTTCACTGGTGAAACCAGCAACCCGCTTACCTTTGTTACTTTTTACTCATGCCTGGATCATCTTGCAGTGGTTTCTATGACAACAGAAAAATAATTTCTTAACATAAATCAAGTTTGTCAGACTTACGCTTGTGCATAACACTTGCTGAAGGCTAGATAAGCAATTCTGAGACTGAAAGCAGACAAACTGATCCACTCTATGAAATGGGAGCTAACAAGGATCTGAAATAGAAAGGACACCTTGTTTTCCCAGGGAAATTTGCTTTAAGTATTGAGTTGTGGTTATATTTTGAGAAAGAAAAGCGTGTGAATAGTGAATATCATGAATTAATACTTATCATTTAAATGCAGATACTTTGGGATAAATTAACATGTTTCTAGGAAAAGAAGTGTGAATATTCAGCATGTAAACAATATAGTAATTGGAAGAAAGGAGGAGATTCCTAGAAGCTCCTCCTGAAAAGATGTGAAGGGATTTCTGAAAATTGCATTTTGTGCCCGTTTGATACACGAGTAATGATAGTTATTTTTGGTGACTTGGTCCCCAGGGTGCAAAATCTTAAGTTTACCTTTTGTTCACACGTTTTTTCTCATCTTGTCCTCTGGAATCTCTTGATTAGACTCTAATAATGTAGTCACTGGCAGATCGGAAGGACTATTTTGCAGGCAGTTCATCCCTACTGTGTGAGTTTTTGCTGCATAGCGATGAGCTTTTTAAAAAAGTATAAATTTCTTTGCAGCTTGAGTGCTTATATCCTATCTAGAGATAGTCTAGAATTATCATAGTTTTAGAGTTATGACAAAACCCTTTCAGAAGTTAAGTGCAATGTGTGTCATTGATATAGCTATTGGTTTTAGACAGTGGATTACTCTTGTTAATCTAAAATAGGTGCTTAATGGGCTGTTTTAGTTACCCTGTTTCTGACTGAGGAGCATAACTTGTTCATCCTGTGGAGAGCAAGCTCTGGGAGGATGTGGCAAGCATATTGCATTCTGTCTACAGCACAACTGGCACAGCCTCAGATTTTGCTGCAGAAGGTAATGCACTGTTTATTATTCTTTCACTCTGTTAGGCTTGAATCACCAGAACTCGGTAGGCGTGATTTTTCTTCCTTTCTGTCCCCTCTTCCTTTCTCTGTTTCTGTTCTACTTCCTTCCTGGCATCTCTCCTTTCTTCCTCCTCCTCCTTTTCCTATCAATTCCAAACCCAGCCCCAATTACATGTTGTTTTCATTTCCATTCCTCTCCATCTGCTAAAATGTATTCATGTATTAGGTATCAAACATTGACATTTATAATGGTGTAAATAAGGTTTTGATTCAAAGACTGAATGGAGACAAGCATTTTGGGTAGTGTTTACCTCTCTCGTCAGTATTGTTTTAGGCTATTTTCAGACTGAATAAAGGAAACTGCACAGTTGGGTCCTACTGGGAAGATTTCATGAACAACCATGATGGGTAGGGGCATATTTTGTTCTTTAACAGAAGTTTAAATGCCATAGAGTGTAGTGTTTCCATGCAGTCAACTCATGAAGCAAGTGGGCTCAGTGTTTCAAGAATCCTGTATCAAAGTAATCGTATGCAATTGCACTAAAGTGAATGTGTAAGTCTTTTGAAACATTCACATATACGCATATAGGCATGATTTGGACTGGGATTGCTTTCTTAAAGGTGCAATTCCACACTAGTTTTGTATGATCTCGGATGGGGCTGCCCTCCGCCTTTCCTTAGATGCACTTTCCCATTCTTCTCTTCGTTGACATTTATCTGATCATATAGTGAGCCTCTTAAGGGAGAGAAATTCATTTTACTGAAAAAGGGAAGCATTTTCTTCCAATTTAGCTCTCTGAATCAACTAACTGTAGGATTAGGTGTGTGATGCCAGTGTGTGGGAGAACTGGAAAATCCAGCCAGTGGTTTTGTAGGGCAGAGGGGCAGGTAGTCAAGAGATAACGGCAATCTAGGTCAGTTTAGACTCCAACACCATTGCAGCTTCGGTGGAGATTTTGAAAACCTCAGATATGACTGTGCTGTATCCATAAAAGCACCACAGGTCTGTCAAACTTACTTCAGAAGTATTGTGGGATTAGGGATGTTTAAATTTACAGCTCTGTTTTCCATTTCTTGTCTTTAATGTATCGATTGCTACTATTTCTCCAAGCTATTTGCTATGCATCGTACCTTCATTTTAGTAGAGGTCTCAGACATATTTTGACAGCTCTGGATATCTGGGTAAGACAAATTTCTCCTGCTGTACAGATTTATTTGATTTATTTTTATGGGATGCCATATCTAGCTATTTAGATCTGAACTGCTTATACACTGGAATAATTTGATTGCTGGTTCTATAGATCTTCCAATTACAAGACACTATATTCAGAAGGAGGCAAAATATGAAACAGGATCAGGTACAGGGCCAGCTAATCCTTATTTTACCTGAGAGGATTTTTTTTTTTTTGTTATTTCACTCAATATAAGGCTCAGCACTTGGAAGAAAAGGAACAAACAATAGAAACCTTGATTTCCTCTAGGTAAAGCTTGATTTCTTCTAGGTAAAAATAATTCCAAATGAGCTGAAATTCTGCTCCTTGGTTAATGTGATGAAGTAAGAACTAAGGGTAGGCTAAGAAGTAAATAACTGAATCTAGAAGGAAACAGAGGTGAAAAGATGTTAGAGGTGAGAAGAGAAAAACCAATGTTTTTTCAAAGCTTTGCACAAATGCCCAACTACTTGCACTATAGTCTCTTTACTAAGAAAAGGTTTCATGGCTTTTAGTGATCCACTATGCCAGCTTGCCAATCAGTTATTAGGGAGTCACAGAAATAAGTTACAGATCTTCTTTTACGTCCTTCCCCCGTTTACACTTCATTCAGTTAATCTCCCAGCAGTGTACTAAAAAGTGAGAAAGAAGAGCTTTCTCTCCTTATGGCCCCTCTGCCAGCAAAGCCTTTGTGTTTATGTGTTTTCTTTTGTTTCATTCTTGCTGCTCTTGATCTTTTGCAATAGATGTCATTTTCCTTAATCATTTTACAAACACAGACTGAATCAAAGGACACCCTCAGAGGAGAAACAAGTTGCCTTAAGACTAGAAGTTCTGTCTTGTTTGCTGTTATAGGTCACCTACCCTACACATTACATTCACAATTTATTTTTGGTTGCTGCTTATTTCCTATAAGCGGTTCAACCCCTACATTTTATCCTAAAAAATGCCCTGATCTTGAAACATGCGGAGGACCACTCAAGGGGCTGCTGAACATTTCATACTCCCATGAAAACTGAAGGTTCAAAGTAACTCTCTATGCTGTGCCTTAGCTCTTGGAGCCAGAGCAGCGCTGAAAACCTTTACCCAAATGCATCTGCTTTCCATCTTTGCTGTTTGCAAACCATCAGCTGATAGAGCTGATTGATCAGAGCAATGCAATTCTTCAGGTGTATCATGAAGAGAGAAGAACTCGGCAGCACTTTTGGATACAGAGACCTTTCTCGTGTGTTTTCTATCCACTCTGGCATCTAAAGGAAAAAGTAAACCTGTTACTGCAGTGGTAAGTGATGCAGGTACCATTAAGAATTGGCTATTCCTTCACTGCTCCGTACTCTGGCACTCGGGGCCTGGAGAGCAATCTGGGGTTGCTGCCTTCTCTTCCCAGGGGTCACAAGTCAGCCAAAAAAGGCAAGCAATATCACACAGGAAACAACAAGCAGTACTGACTGAAATTACCAGTAAATGACCTCTTTCTGAAGAGCTGCCATACCTGATAATTCTTGTTTACAAGTCCTTCATGATGGCAGGAAATAGTATCTGTTCCAGGAACAATAAATGTTTTTTGGCAGAAGAGATCAGTTTTCAGAGATTTGTTTTAGATTACCTTTCTCTCACTTATGAAATCATTAGCTGACAAGTTCTTCCTGGACAAAGATTTATGCCTGATGGAAGCAAAACTCTCTCTAACTTCAGTGTTCGAGGGCTTCAGAACTGGGTTGTGGCTGCATGTTTCCTTCCATTCTAATCATTCTTCCAGACTTGTGTGCAGGATCCTGGTGGCCGTGAAAAAAAAAGCCATGAAGGCCAATTCGTGCAGTCCTGTTAAAAGTGCTGTAGTAGTTTCAGTGAGATGAGTATTATAAAATTAAGTGGTTGAGATGGTGTTTGTATGTTGTCTGAAAAGCTTTTATCTTTGTCCATAGTCCACAGAGCCCCTGTGAGAAGGAGGGAGATAATTATTTCTCTTCAAAATGAAGAAAATTTAATCTGATTTAATTTTTCATCAGAATCTGGTGCCCTCCATCACTGCAAAGGGGTTACTAGTTCTGAGGTACTCTCACTGACATCAGCAGAGCCATTTGTGGAGCAGGTTACAATTCACTCTGAGGGAGGAAGGCTATCATCTAGCATACTTATCAAGCTGAAAGGCCAAAGCCTGAAAGCCCAAAGTCCAAAGCCACTGACTCCTGAGAGGAGTGGACAACCATAAGCGCCTCCGAAGTCAGAGGCACTGAGAAGAACTGAGAGAACTGAGGCAAGGCCAGGAAATTTCCTAGAATTCTGCATCTAGGTCTTCAGGAACAACATCCTGTAGTTATCCAGTCAAAGGAAATTAAGTTTGAGAATTTCTGCAGGAGAATTCCTCATCCCATCGTTCAGCAGATGAGCACAGGCCCTGGTGGGAGACTGCGTTTTGTATCAATCGCAAGAGTTTTCTGTTTATACATCTCGTTATGGTACATATGGCATCCACGACACTTCATCAGCTACAGTCTGACCCTGCGGTGCCATCACAAGCTGATATGCATCTGTCTTATGATGGAGAGAAAGCTGCTTTTTTCACCAGGTAAATTCAGAAATGTAGCGAACCTGCATGTGACTCACAGGAAAGAGTGCATTGTTTAGTTTCCCTCTATTTTTTGTGGTCACTGGGATCCATTAAAGCTGCAAGGCTGCAGAAATGTTTACAAAAATGGAGCTGTATTCTTTTAACCCATACTGCACTTGAAAACACAATACATCATTGCTTAATAGACACCTGAGGGTGTTGTCAGAAGGAAAATGTGATGTGGATTGTGAAGTGATTTCAAAATGAACCAGAAGAGGTGTTCAGTCATAAAGGTAATATTTGGCAAGGGAAAAGTGACACATCTATGGGCAACACAAAAGATGTTTTCAGAGGATAGCAAGTGGAGAAGGATATAGGTAGGTTGTGCTAGATGGCAGAATCAACAAATGAGAAAATAAACTATACCACTCACAGGAATTTTATATGGCAATGCATAGTCTAACGGTCTGTATTTTCAGCTGGTATAGGCTAGAATAACTCCATTAAAGTCAATGAAGACACCAAGTCCAGCTGAGAACCTGAGAAAGGTTTTTCTGTATTGAGCCTTTTAGTATAAACAGCACTTTGGTGATTTCCATGCTGTTTGTCTTCCCCTTGTAACATGCCAAGGGCCAAATTTGGCTTACAAGGTTGTCAAGCAGCTTATGACACCCAATCTTATCAGCGTCATTGCTACCACTTTCAGATCCAACACATGGAGAAGCGCTGCAACGCACAGCAAACAACACCCTCTGGATCAAAGCAAGATGCCCATGCTGGGCAGTACTAACAAGTAGTATAAAGATGGGAATAGACTATAGCCTCAACAACAGACATCTGAGTTTACCTGCTCCAGCGTACAGCCCAGGACTAGCAGGACCAGAGGTACTGAGGCAGTCAGCTCTCCTAGAAAGATGTCACACTTCGTCTCTGCATACCAGCTGCTTCTGCTCCTCCATTGTTTTCCAGAGCAATTGCAAATCTGCACACATACCAGTCAATCTGCTGTCCCATTCCATCCCTAGATCTGCCCTGACTACGTCTAATGCAGCAGTGAAGTCAAACTCATGGTACACTGTGCATTCAAAGCCTGTAAGCAATTCTAAAGAAAAAGCAAAGCCTTCAACAGGAAGGAGTTTTGAGGAAACTAAAAATTATATTCTATAGCATGTAGTATACATGCTTGTGATGAAAGCACCAAATTACGTACAACAGAGGAGTTGCAGGACATCACTGGTGCTAAGCACAAAGCCATTTGTAGGGAACCCAAGGGGGGTCCAATGAGGTTTTGCATGTTTCACTGATATTTCGTTTTTGCAGCGTGGATGGAAGCGAATACACCACCTGATTTGGTTTTCCCTCCAATGCATTGTTCTGAACCTCTGCAAGTGAGAATGCTCCATAGGCAAAATTTTGTAGTAATGACCAACTACATCAGACCTCTGGGTAAATGGCTAGAGATAATCATGTAGTGGCTCAGAAAGTTCACTTTTCTCAAAGTGAGTCACTGTTATTTTCTTCCTCTAATTGCACATGGCATTTCCTGAGTTTTTCTCTCAATTTTTTTTTTTTTCCATCAGTAAATGCCCTTTAGCCTTGTGGACAACTCTAAATAAATACGACACCATCATATTATGGGTTAAGAGGAAGAGCCCTAGAAGAAAAGTAGAGTTTGACGTAAGCACAGCACTAACCATTCATCAACTAATCTCAGGCAAGCCTCCCGATATGTTTATCAAGTTAAATGCTTGGTTCTTTTGTTTTTCTCTCTGCATTTTTTCCCCCAAAGATTTATTACCTACTCAGAATAGAATCACAGAATCATAGAATGGTTTGAGTTGGAAGGGACCTTTAAGCCGATCCAGTTCCAACCCCCCTGACTTGGGCAGGGACACCTCCAACTAGATCAGGGTGCTCCAAGCCCCATCCAACCTAGCTTTGAACACCTCCAGGGATGGGGCATCCAAAACTTCCATGGGTAACCTGTGCCAGTGCCTCACCACCCTCATGAAGAATTTCTTCCTTATGTCTAGTCCAAAACTTCCCCTCTCCAAGTTAAAGCCATTCTCCCTCATCCTATCACTACAAGCCTTTGTAAATAGTCTCTCCCTGGCTTTCTTGTAGCCCCTTCAGGTATTGGAAGTCGCTATGTTTCCTTGGAGCCTTCTCGTCTCCAGGCTTAACAACCCCAATTGTCTCAGCCTGTCCTCATACAGGAGGTGCTCCAGCTCTCTGGTTGTCTTCGTAGCCCTTTGTAGCAAGGTTCTCCTTGCTATGGTTATAACCATAAGAGCACAAATATTAAAGACCTTTTAGTTTTCTAATGTTTTCCTGCAACCCTCTCAGAGCTCATAATAGCATTTTTTTTTCCTGTCAAAAGTCATTTGCTACTGTCAGCAGGTCACTAGTGAGATATTCTTCTGACTGAAAAGAGACACAGGGTAACCTATAAAACAAATTCAGGTGTTTTCTGAGTGGTCTTTAGTGCAACGTAGATGTATATCCCGTGTGTCCTCTCCAGGTTGCTTATATCCATTTGTGTTCATGCTTGAATGGCTAAAGCAGTACAGCTTATGCACACAAGCCCTTATTTAACTGCTGAAAGAATACAGAAGAAGAGCCTCTGCTCACAAGTTGTACCCTGAGCCTCCAGCCACCTGCCAGTGACTGCTGCACCAGCAGTAACCTCAGGAGCAGAATGGGAGGCAAACCCGTTTCCAGAAACCACTTTCCTGTCAATGTAAGAGTCCAATTTCAGAGTCTGTGGAGAAGAACAGAGCAAGCTGCTCAGCTCTTCTTCCTAACTCTAGAGATGCCTGAGAAACTCATCAATGCTTGAAAGTTTGAGAAGGAACTGAAGCTTTTGCAGTTTAGGTGATTTTTAAAGGCTCTGGGCAAAAAGGCTCCTTTTGCAATGTACTTGCTTCTCCACATGTGCACTCATCTATGTGATATGGACTGGAATTATAAATCCTAGTCAGAGTAGTCCTGTGAATAAGAATTGGTCCTGGAACTAAGGAGGAACGTGTTGGTACTGTCCGGTTAATTCTATCTTATGTAGGTAGTTAGGCTCTGTTTATAGTCAGTGGTCAATGATAGGTACTTTCCAAAAGTCATTCAACCCACCAAGCTTACACTCTTTTTTTAGGATGTGATAGTTGCCCCAAGTGGTGGCCAGTCTCCACTAACTATAGAGATAAGCTCTCTACCGAGGTTAGCTTGATGTCTAGAAGACTAAATTTCGGTAAAATGAATGCCCTCCTACATAATGAGATTTTGTAAGTACTTTAGATGTGATCACCACAGACTACACCCTCTTTGGCCATTGTTACTACTCATTTGGTGTTATAAACTGCATTTCTTGGACACTGCTTTTCTGTGCTGAAGCTGTAAGAAGCCAAAGGATGGCTATCTTGGATCACAGCAGTCAAAACCTGTCTTTTCTTTCTTCCTTTCAAATACTGGCTGTCAATCTTGATGTTTAAGACAACATTTAAACTGCAAAATAGCTTTCATTTCTCAGTTATACATAAATTACTTTGCCTCTGCTAAAGGTGCCTGAATTTCAGGTGTTGGCAACCAAGGCACAATAGAACCATGTTGAGACTGGGACTGGAAGAGGCTGCTATCTCACAAGAGAAGTCAGGAGTGTCTTGGGGACAAGTCAGGCTCCTTGGAAGTGATGAGGAGATTTGACGAACCAGTTTCACTAATTTTGCTGGAACACAGTAAGGCAGGGGTGGGTATTAGCAGCACCCAGACTCAGAATTGCAACGTACAAAACCAACCCCAAACTGTGCCTGTAAGTATTTTTATTTAACAAATTTTAAAAATCAGTTATGATCCCCTTCAATACAGTTCCCTTGTGATTTGACACACAGCTGCATATGATGCTACCAACGTTCAAAGCAATTCCACAGATCATTCTCTGAAAGGCTATTGAGGATCCCTGTCATTTTTGCTTTCACATCTTCTACCAAAAAAAATGGGTTCCTTTGAGCACCAACCTGATCTTTGGGATCTCTTCACCATAAGCCTCAGTCAAGAATTGAAAAGTTTCTGTCACAGATTTCTTCAGTTTCAGAAGAAACTTGATGTTAACTCTCTGTTCACTTTCACACATCAACATTTTCTGACCAAGGGTAAGAAAATGTCTACATTTGAACACACATCCGCTCACACTAAGTGAAGCAATTGAGTTGAGCTTTGTCTCACTGTGACAGGTTCAAACATGTTCTATAGCAATCTCTTTGTCTCTGCCCTCCCACTCTTGTTTCCCGAGCAATAAGGTTAGTCTTGAATTTTTTGTGTTGGACCTTTTGGACCTTTAAGTTGCAAGACACCCAGGCTTCATTTGCCATTCAGAGACACCCTACACAGTGGTGAGGTCTCTCAACAGATTATTTTCATCCATCTGAAAGACTTCATCATCCTATATTATTTGTGGTTATGGTCTTTACAGTCTAATTTTCAGAGACAGCTCTCGCCTCCAGCCTCAGTGACACTTAACTATACTTTGGGGATTTTACTTCCTATGAATTCTTAAGTAACATAAATCACCCTATTGATTACACAAGGGAAAAAATTTACTGCTGTATAGTAGAGCTGCGGGATTGGACTCTTGAGTGTTAAGATTTTCTTGGCTATGATCAACTTCTTCATTTGGTCAGCCTCCAACAACTGAAGACAAGCAGAGCATCAGTGTACAGTATGTAACTACATTTCTGACACATTGCATCTTGCTGTGCCATGTCTTCTTAAATCAGAACCTGTTTTCACTCCTATAATTTAATACACCATGATATGAAACCTTGAATAGAAAGTAATTCTTTTAAATTTGACTGAAAATAGCTTTCTTTCCACAGTGAGTTTATGGCTTTTTGCTTTATCTCATGGTCAGTTGGCTTAACCTTTACACGTACACATATTTTATGAAGTGGGTTCATACAAATGAGATCTCAAAATTATTCATTTACTTTGTGCTTTATTTTAATAGTTTCCTGTTATAAGAGTTCTCAGAAAGGGAGTTGGCTTTTATGCAAATGCATATTTTGCAGACATAGCACCTATTCTTTATATACACAAAATGAAGTATACGCTCTTATGCTTTTCACTGGAAAAGCGGTAGCTTTAACAATGGCTGAGGAAGAGTTTAATTTGCATACTTGCATCACTCCTGCATTTATCTCTGCTACTGTAAATTTGCAAGAGAAGTTGTATAAATTTGTTGATCAGACTTAACATAAGGCTCATTCTGAGTAAAAACTGAGCCCTGTTGTTAGTGACAGAGGTACCTGGACTGAGGCTGTTTGAAGGGTGCTGGTTTTTAATCTTCCAGCCCTCTGGGGCAAGACAGAGTGTCTTCAAGGCTGTACTAAATTATATTCTGCTTTCCAAGGTTTTCTGTTAGCTCTGGGAAATGGACATCTGCTGGGAATGCCTTGTACAACTCCTGCTCAGCTGGCTCGCCACTTCAGGCTCCTCTTACGTCTTAAATGCATTCACCCCCACTGCTGGTTGATTGCTGGGTGTGAAAACAGTGTTTTCAGCCACTCATTGCAGAACTCTGTGTTAATGAAAAAAAAAGAAAGAAAAACTGGATTATGCCTTTTGGTGCTGTGGAGCTGTAATTAATTAGCCTTGTGCAAGGTTTAAGAAGTTGAGTGAAATTTCCTTCTTTGATCAACCATTAACAACAAATTCTACATAACACATGCCTAAGTATTCAGCCCAGTGGCATCATTCATACAGGTGCAGTTTACTATTTCTCTTCATTTTCTTTTGAGCATTTCTAGCAACAGCTGCACTAGACATATGCAATCCTTGAATCACATCTTGTGGTAGCTCAGTAACTTTTCTTTATACTATATAGGTTGGGTCAGAAATAAGTAACCACAAGTATTTATTATTTGTGGTAACTTAGGTTTGTTCTCTGAAGGATGCATGAAGTAAAGTTGGGCTTTGTAAAATATTTGTTAATAGGAAGAGCACACTAAGCTGCAGATAGTGTGCTCTATTCCAATCTGAAACAAGACTTGTGATGGACTTACATCTTGGCAAGTTCACCCATACTTAAAGCATGTTTCATTGCCTTTCTGTACACAATATAATCAGGTTTCTTGTCCCAACATGGATTGTTCATTGTTTATGCTTATACATTACAGTAGAAAACCTGGGTATTCTGATAGGTAAATGCTCATTATAAAGTACAGGTAGTATTTTAAAGACATTTCTATCTCTGCACCAGAGGTTCTCTGCCATATCTGTTGAAAACCAAACTGCTTAAGGATGCCAAGAAGGGAATTCATAGTCCCAAAGTTCAATCACATAAGAAAGCCCTGCTCATACTGCCTCATTAGTCTGGCATTGTTTTGTGGGACCGTGTGCCACCGTGGCTCATGTTTGTTCAGGAGAGCTGTGACTGATTACCAAGAACAGTGCAACTGATTGCTCTGAAGGTCTGAAGAGAGTAACACTGGAGAACAGAAAATGCTCTTGGCAGAAATGACCTCATTAGAAGAGATTTATTTATGGAAAGAAGACAAATTTTAAGGTGTTGTTTATATTCCAAGGAAAACCTCTTTGTCACAGGTTGCTTCAAGAGCACAACACATTTAACACGTTTATGCTGTTAAGGGTATTCAGGACCAATGCATTAAATGTGGTGGTGAAAATAAATACAGAGATTCGGGGGAGCGGGGGGGAAAGTCAAGTGCCGAGGTTAGATTGTATGTTTGTTAGAAGCTGTGTCTGTTGACTCAAAAAGCTGTAACATTGGTTAAAGGGATTCTGAGCTTGTTTGCAGGAGGATAAAATTTCAACAGACTTGCAGAAGTCTGAAATATTAGAGTAACATTAAGACAAGTTGATTACACCTCACTGGGTCAATGTGACTTCTCACAAAGTATTTATTATGTCTAGAAAGCTGATCAACAACCAAATTCAAATGCTTGCTCCCACTTCTAGCCCACTATGACTGGAAAAAAAGAGGAAGAAGTTCAAAGTACAGTGTCCTCTGCAGTTTACCAGGGTAGCCAAAAAGACATCTGGCAAGTGGCAGAAATTCTACCATTGATTCAATTGTTTCTCAGTCAAAGGGGAAATAGTGGGAGGAGATGTCCTGTTGCACTGCTGCACAGTAGCTTAGTTTTGTATTTTGCCCTTGAAACAAGAGACCTGGTCTTGATCTTCAGGGTAAACCTGATCTCCAAAGAGACCGACACAGAGAGGATAAGCATGGAGCACTTAAAAGATCTAAACCCTGCAAAACAATTAAGATCATGTCTAATTTCATAATATTACAATAGAGCTAGTCTGTCAGCATGACCATTAGCAATATGTAAGTGTAAAACCAAGGGTCTGTTTCAACTCTGCTAAACAATCCCTCATCTTGGGCATAGACAGAAATATCTCAGGAGGTGAGAGCTTTACAGCTGACTGAAGAGCCTGAAGCTCCCTTAACTTCAGCAGGGACTTTGGAAGGTACTGAAGTACTGAGTCCATTGAACTGCTGTTAAGATTAAGAGCATGGGTCTCCTTTTAAGGAAGACCCTATTGAAACTGAAAAGAAGAGCTCTGTTGCATAGAAACATCCCACCGAACACTAAGAATACTGTACAGATTACCATGACTGAACGTGATAAATGTCAGCTTTTGAGTTAAAGTCTGCCACTTTGTCCATCACAGTACTTCTCTGGCAGGGCACAATTCAGTATAAGCAGCTGACTGAAAGGAAATCCCAGAAAGCTGATAGCTTCTATTAACCTGTATCTTAAGATATTTCTCTCTGCATCTCTCAAGTTGCTCTTCAGCCAATGGTCCTTCACCCTCCCTAAAACAGCAGTCTTTCTGTTCTGATACCTCTTTCCTCTGGAGTCTGAGGGAAGGGAAATTCTGCTACCACCCTGTGAATCTCTGGGTATTCTGAGAAAGACTTTTATCAAACTGACTATCAGCTAAGCATTACCTGGTCCAGGTAATTACCTGGAGGCTCTGGGAGGTGACAGTTTAGAGAACAGCCATGCCTCTACTGCTATGGGTCTATACCTTTTTCCTGCTCCAAAAGGCAGCAGGAATGTGGCACAAGTGTTCTCCTTTCACTTTTGTTAAACTGTGACCCAGAATGCTACAACTGTAAATTCATCAGCTTAGTCAATATTAACAGTAATAACAAGAATAATTTCCATAGGTTAAATAAGAAATGCTTTCACTTCATATGAAGTTCATATCACTTGGTTGTTCGTCATTTTGTCATATTTTAATTCTAAATATAACCAGGTTATATTTATTTGAAAAAAAAAAAAAAAAACAAAAGCAAAACACAACTAGAAATTTCCCCTGTTGTTAGCAGTGATTATTTTGCTGCCTGGCTCATGACATTTGAATGTACGTAGCTGAACAATAAAAGCCTTAATAAAAGAACTATGCCCAGTTCATCATCAACCATTAATATTGTTACGGTTAACCAATACCTGAGCACTGTATCATAAATCATGTGCTGATTTTGACTCTTGGTAGACTGCAGATCTCCATTATCTGGGAAAACTAGGTTTTATGTAGGTGACTATCTCCATTAATTAAGCTATTCTAATCCAATTAGCTTTTTCCAGAGGGTACTTTATCTCATTACAGTTCACTCAACTTACACAACAAAACAAACAAGAAAAAACTACTCAATCTCACTGTTCCCAGTGTCACGATGAGTTAATGTCCTGCTCACCAGACAGTAAGCGGTGATGCTAACACTTCTAGTCAGGCATGATCTTTGCCTTCATCTACTTGGGGGGAGTTATTCTGATCTACATTAAAGACACTCATCACCGTCACAAGAGAATGACAAGTTTTCTCACCTCTCTACCTACACCACAACAGCAATGTCCCATCATGGTCATCATATTCCAGCAGCAAGAAGCATTTGAGTGTAACTTACCTTTACAAACAATCACAAACCTGAGTACTGCATTTGAAGTAGAGGTTGAAATTTATTTTTCATTCAAACAGCACTGCCCGCATGCTGATAGTGTAGTGCATGTGTGAAGATTCCCAGGATTCTGGCCCAACATAGTTTTTTCTCATGCAGGATTTCACCCAGCCATGTGGAAGTGAGATGCTACCATACACAACCTTGTTTTTCCATCTGGACACTGCTGTAAGTATTTTGTTTCTCACAAATAGGCTGAGATCATTTTTCCTCATTAGCTAGGTCATCGAATGGCTGGCCAAGTTATTATGCCATGTCATAACATGCATGCTTAAATGGTGGATCACTTCTGACCAATAGCCTTCAAATTACAAAAATAAGGATGGATTCCTAATCTTTAGGTTTCTTTGCTGAAACATGCCCCAAATTCATGTTCACTGCTACCTGACAGTGTGAATGAGCACCAGGTCAACTTAATCAACACTGATACTCATTGGCAGCTCTAAAAGCAAGGCCCAGATGTTCCTGTTCAATTCTTGCCACCTCGCAGGACTCTAGTGCATGATTGTAATCCAAGAGAGAACGAGAGGACTAGTAAAACCAGAAAGAGGAAGAAATAAAGGCCAGATACCTTAGGGAGCCCATGAGAGCAGAGAGCAAACTCTTCTGCCAGTCCTCAGAAGCAACCTCCTCCCTTAGGAGGCATTATTTGAGACAGAGAAAACAAATATGTCAAAGTGGTTTTAAATAAGAGGATTTCAAAGCACTTATTAGTGATGTCAAAAAAGACAATTTGACACACAACTCCTCTCTTCCTCTGATCTCTGAGGCAAAGCCTTTGTGCCTGTGGTGTTAGATTTTACCATACCAGATTCTGCAGCAGTGCAAAATCGCATGCCATGACCCTTCGCTTTGCCCTGGTTTTCTTCCACAACTGGTGAAATTTCAACCTACTTGGATAAACAGCAATTTAGAGACCAGATCTGCATAATCCTAGTTTCCTTCAGTGTATGGACTGGGAAAGAATAACATCTTAGGTGTTATTGCTTTATCAGGTGATCTAGGTGGAAGGTGGGAGTGCTGCGGAGAATGTAGCTGGAGACAGATGAGGGGTAACAGGACACAGGTCTATAGGAACTCAATATCCATTTGTTCTGCTGCTCACACAGCAGTGTGTTTACCTAAAACAACACTTGCAGTGAGCATCAGCCTCAAGTTCTGCTTTCTAATGATGGTGAGACCTAACGGCAGAATTCCCCTGTGCTTGCATGGCTAAACAGATTTTGTTTCAGAAACCGAGAGAAGTATGACAAGTAGCGTTATGATTAAGGAGTGTTGTTATACTGCCTGTTTCCCAGATGTGTTGCAGTTAATTTTTGCCAATGCATCTGCTCTTTGTGCAGTCACATGAAAACACACCGGTCTATGAGGAATGTGTACAGCTGCAAGATGGCCATGTGAATTTTAGATGCCTGAAAAAGTAGCTAATTGATTGTCTTTAAGCACCCTCACCTCTCTTCTGCCCTCGAGGTTGCCTGTACCCTCTGCTTCAAAAACTGTGGTCACAGATCTGTCTCTAGATGTCTGTGTCCAAAGTTTTGTCCTTCCAGTTATTAGTTTTGACTGGCTATCTCTGTGGGATGATTTCAGGGTACCCCGAAACCATGATCTTGGCCACTAACTCTTCCTTGCCCCAGGCTAAGTAGCTGTGAAAGTACCACTTGGGAAACCCAGTTGTCTATCCCCACGGAATGCATGCGCCAATGCTGATGAGATCTTAATAATCAGGATGTATCACTGAGGAAACTGTTGCAAGACAGAGTCTCAGTGTTAATGACGTATCCATCCAGCACTGGTATAATTTGCAGAAGCTGGGTTAGGCAGCTCCATGTAGCCCAGGGAGGAGTGCAGAAATACCAGGTGTCAGAGATGCAGTCATTTTGACTAAGATCTGAGTCCATTCATTCCAAAGACTACTTAGTCTTGGATTTTGAAATCCAGCAATTACTGCTGATTTGAAGGAATGGTACCAAGATTGATAAACTTGCCAGCTGTGATTTAGTTGGCCTCTCAGGGAGATTGTAACACTGGCCTGAGAGAAACCGCACTCTTCAGAGGCTGAGTTCCTGGGTGATGCTACAAAAGTTACCTTCTGAGCACGTGACTGTGCTACAGTCACCAAAACCTGGAGTTTCTGGATGATCTCTTCAGTGACCATTGCAGTTGGATCCCACCAGCTGCAGATGAACCAGTGGCCACTGTCACCATTTGTCACAGTCAAGACAAGGATGAGACAAGTTGACTGAAAACGGGAGGTTTGAAAAAGGTGGTGGCTGCCAAACTTCGAAAACGTGCTGCTTTGCTGACCTTCATGTTCCTACACCATTTCTTGCTGTGTCTGTTGGCATGGTTCTCACAGATGCTCAGACTAAAATTGGCTGCTACAGCCACCTGGTCTGAATGGATGCATAACCTAGGCCACAGGGTTAAACCCACAGCCTTGCCTCTGCTAAACTGATCCAGGCTTTCATTCCTGTGGGGTGGGAGCATACCAGAAAAGACCCAAATGAACTGGAGAAGAAAGTACGTCAATGTGAGAAAGCAATCGGACAAAAAATTTTGCATCAAGCCATCAGTTAGGGTAACGTATCATACAGGTGCTGAGCAGCCGGCATGTGTTGTTCTTTGTCTAACCTCAGATTTTGCAACTCAGAGTAGTCTGGCCAGTCAAGGTAGGAGTCATTTCACCTGACATAAGATGTCTAAGCATGAGCTGGCCTTTATCATCAGTGAAGAGGAGCAGGTAATTGTAAGGCATGAGTCATCTGCCCATTTTAGATGTCTGCATAGGAGTGAGATGACTCACATTCTTCCCAATGACTACGAAGGAAGTTCAAACCACAAGCTCAGATGAAGTCATTTATATTGTGACATCGAAAGTTAGATGAGTTGAGCACATATCCTGAGGTCTGTCAGCAGCCCAGTCTCACTCCTGATCTGTCATTTCTAAATAAAATAATACATTTGCCCTGAGAGTGATGTGTCTAATTCTTACCTACTTAAGTGGATACTCTCAAACTGGAAATATCCCAGTTTCAAATAGAGTGTTTAAATATGGAAATGCCTTCTGTCTCTGGTCTCTATCTAGCCAGCTTCTATCTTTTGCTGCTATTTTACAGTAACATCTTCCTATTGTTTTTTAAATTATACTTCTCCAGCCTTCTACTTCCATTGTGCTGCTGGGAGACCAAACAAAGCGTGCAAGGAGTGGACACAGCAAAGAAAGAAGGATTTTTTTTTTCATTCTATTCTCTTTTTAACTTTTTAAAAAAGTTAGTAGTTACTTATGACAGCAATACAGACTTCTCTAACAAAGTATTCTTAGTGGACAGTGTCCCTTTAAATTACATTTTTCTAATTGCATAACTAACTTCATCATGCAGCCAAAATCAATGCTTTGCATTACACATGGACCCAAACGCATTATGGCCTTATTATTCCAGCATGCACCTCCCTTCAGCTTTTATCTCCCCTCAAGGGTTTTCATAGCCAAGCAGGCTTGCTATTTTTATTTTTTAATTTTTTTTAATTAGCTCTTCTGCCCTGGAGTCTTCTATTTGATTTTCCAGTATCCAGAGAAGTTGGTTTTTACAACTCAATCCCTGAATAGAAAATTTTGCCTCTCAGTTCTTCATTACCAGTGATAACAAAGCTTCATGGAAGACATACTGATAATGCAGAGGCAGAAGCGCACAATACAACGTGACACTTCAAAGGGGCATTAGCTCTGATACTGGAATC
The DNA here is from genome assembly GCF_017976375.1 of Cuculus canorus. Classification (NCBI taxonomy): domain Eukaryota; kingdom Metazoa; phylum Chordata; class Aves; order Cuculiformes; family Cuculidae; genus Cuculus; species Cuculus canorus. The sequence continues at coordinate 119,086,847 of NC_071402.1, forward strand.
TCAGTCATCTAACTTGCTCCTAAAGGACAAGTTAGCATTTCACGGGAGCACAGTTCACATGTATACATGAAGTGGCATGAAAGGCCCTTCGATTCAGCAAAGCTGCCTGATCCCAATGCCCGTGAGCGCGTGGAGCTTTATGAGTGTTGTATTTATTTTCCCTTGACTTCATTTGGATTCATACAGAGAGCCAACCACTTCCTTAGCTATTTCTGTATGTGTGCGATGAGGGACACAGAAATGATTGTATGAGGAGTAGAGTTATTGTACGAGGAACTATCTGCATGTTTGCTGCCTTCCAATCTATGCTGAGCAACCTGTGACCGCTCACCAGCCAGTGATGTGCAGTACCATGACTACCCTGGTATGCACATCTGTGTAACAGATGCTGTGCCTTTGCTACTTAATCATGGTGTATCTCATCAATAGTACAACCAATGTACACATAATCCGTGCATAGTTCATCAACATACATGTATTCAATTAACATAGATATATGTATGGTGAATTTTCTCATCCTTTAGAAATATTACAGCAACTATACAGGAACTATATTTGGTTTAACGGGCATTGGAGCACATTGTCCAAGGGTCTCCTCAAAGCTAAGTCCACATGGTGGACCCAATTGCTGTCAGTGACTGGTGAATCTATATTGTGAGCACCATCCTGTAAGAGTACTTAGTGGACTCAGACCTCCTCAGAGGGATTCATTCAAGTGTGCTGTCATCAAGGTGAAGGGGGTCATCCCAGGGTGTCATCATCCAGGTAGAGGGGCTCATCCTGTGCTGCAACAAACTGGTGAACCAGCCTTGAGTGCTGATGCAGACATTGCACCTCCATGATGCAAAACAACACAGTGCTGAGTTGGATCAAACTAACACACCCTTGGTAATTTTCTGTTCTGGTAGGTAACTGATGCATCCATCTCCTTTCCTTTATCAAAGGCTTATGCTCACCTCATTTCTGTACTCTGCTGGCAACTGTCAAAGTCTCTGTACCTTGCTGAAAAACTGGGATGTGGAAACTGAGACTGAGAAACTAGAGCTTTCAGCAAGAGAAAAGCTCAGGAATCAGCATAAGCGAATGGGAACAAAGCATTTGGTGAGGTTTTATCTCTGTTTTTTTTCAAACTAGACATCATTGCATGAAGAAAACACAATGTGAATTGCCAGCAAGTTCTTTTCCAGAGTGCAAGGCAGTTTCAAGCAGTAACTTCAAAAGAAAACCATTCTCTCCCCTTTTGTGAAAGAGGAGCTCAGCAATGTAAAAGTAGCCGTTTAAGTGTTTGTGCAAATTATTTCATTCAGTGATGATTCTGCTCCTGCTAATGAGTTCAGCCACATCTTCCCAAAATCCCCAAAGCCCCCGAACTTCAAGGCTGCACACTGTTTTGGGGAAAACTGCAATAATAGCAGATGAAAAATGAAATATGATTAAATAGCATTAAGGAACTGAAATTGCCTGAAATGGCTGTCAGACAGAAATTTTTGCCATGCTTTCTTGGTCCAATAGTGTCATTTGCAAAGTTAATTGCTTCTTAGCGTAAGCCTTTCAGAAGTGAGCCCAGACCAGTACAGAGGGCTCTGACTCGTGTGTTAATTTTCATACTTACTCTGTACATTTTCATATTTGAATTGGATTGCCTGATCCATCCTGCCAGGGCACTCCTAACAAAAGGAGACTTGGGGCAGAGCTTAGTACCATCCTACTCACTGCACGAGTTTAGAGATATGCTTTTCTTTGTTCTGCATCACCACCACGGGAGGTAATTTCCCCTACAATTATGTGTGCTTCTCTGTCTCACGTTCCTGCAGAGTCCATACGCATGAGGAGAGTGAGCCAGCCCCACAAACAGCTGGCTGACTTCGCAGCATCCCACATGTATTTATTTCTCTTGCAGCTCTCTGAGGGGAGTCCACAAGCTGTGGCTGGGAAGAGGAAGATCGTAGACCAGCTGTGCTGTGCTTCAGCCTGCCAATGGGATGTCCATGACTGCTGCCCAGGAGAAAGCTTGACCATCTCTTCCTTGGATCTCAGAAGCCCACCTGGCTTAGGTACAATGAGCCTACAGGTCCGCCGTTGAAATCCTTTCACAAGAAGAAGTAATCTGCAGCAAACCACCTGCTTTTTCTCCTTCTCCTATGTTTTTCTCCACAGGAGTGACTTGAATAAGCACCTTAACTTTCAGCTGGGAACAGAAGTTCTGGTCTTTGCAGCCAGGTTTGCCTTGCCTTATGGCCACCCTTCAGACCTGACTCCCTTGCAAGGGCGTGGGGGAGTCCCTGGTACACCTCACATGCTGAGACGTGGACAGCATGGGCTGTTCACAAGCGGTCAGGGCCTAGTCGGACTATGCTTAGAGCTGTGGTTTAGCAGAGCAGACAAAACAATGGACGAAATGGGAGTTTAACCTGTGACTGCTGCACAGCCTACTGGCTCTGCCCCTCAGCTGGTGCTGTGAGCCTGGGCAGCACTGCCCCAGCCTCCTGCCTTGCAGATGATGCTGGAGTGGAAATAGTCCAGAGAAGGAATGTGAAGTGGGCATTATTAAGGCTCTTGAAGATGGTGTGTTATTGGGAGAGCAAGGGGAAAGAACCCATGCAGTGACAAGACTTTCCTCTGCAGAGACCGCAAGTCCAGCACCACAGGAGTTAACGGAAAACTAGATTTTTTTCAGATTGCATAAAGAATTGGTTGACAGCTACTGGCTATGGAGGCTCACCTGTCACCTACAGGTGGGCACACCATCTCAGTTTGTGGTACTCTTCCTCCTCAGAAAGCAGGTATCTTTTTGTTCTCCGTTTTCCCGTGGGTGTCAGATTAGCGGTGGATTTTAGCATGTTGCCTCATCTGGACCTGTGTGTTTCTGATGTCTACAATAGGCCAAGCCAGGAGAGCTCATGCTGTGCTGGAAAGTAAACAGAAATCCCAAGAGCAGAGTGTCCCTGCTGCTTGTCCCCTGTGCTGGGGTTTTTCATCCCCTCTGACCTGACACCTTTACCTGCTCCTTTCAGTATCATCAAATCCAACCAAGGCTGTTAATTGCCATGAATCACTGATCTTTGCTAACGTAAGGAGGACAGACATGGGGACACAGGTTTCATAAATGTATGAAACAGGGATTTTGTGTCCTCCATGTCCTGAATCTGGTTGATTGGCAATCTGATGAATATGCAGCTCTTAAACATATGTACCATGAATGGCATTTTTAATACAGACAATATGCTTAGGACATTGCTAGCTGACTGAAAAAAACAACTTTTCCTTTGTAGCCAGACCATGGTTAAGGGCATGCCAAGTATGCCAGGTATGCTAGTTATTAAAAACAAATATCTAGCTCTTATGAACTGTTTAGATGATCAGCACGTCTAAAAGCACCTCAGGAAACAGGACTGCCTCAGGCGTTTAGTAGCCATCTAGTCTATTCTTCTGCTCCAAGGCAGAATCAATTAGATGCAAATCATTTTTGACAGGCATTTTCCTTGTCTGCTCTTAGAAACCTCCAGTGACAAAGATTCCATAAGCACCCCAATCTTCTCCAGTGTCTCACAATATCTATATTTAGGAAACTTAACTTTCTGGTCTAATTATCCCTTGCTACAGTTGAAATTCAATTCTCCTTGTCCTGTCTGTGGTGGAAAGACTGTTCCTTACACACCAGCATGCTTGAAGGCTGCAGCCTTCAGTCTGTTTTCCTTTCTTGCTGACCGAGCACTGTCCGTTTGTACAGTCTTTTCTCACCAGTGGTGTTATCTAGACACTCTTCCCAGATCCCAAACTACCGAAACATATCAACTGTTTTTTTTGGTGTGCTGTTAGATGCTAAATAGAGGGCTCCAGCATCTCTGTGCTTCTCACAGTGTCTAATGTATGACATTATCAGTGTGAATCCAGTATCCCCCTTTTTTCACTACAGCGTGGTATCATCCATGTATAAAAGCATATGTATAAAGCATAAACCTTCCCTTAGGTCTTTCTGCAGAACTTCTGATGGCTGAGAAGACCAAGAGCTGCAGAAGTAAAGTCGCTTATGCAGTCGCCCTCTGGATCAGAGACGGGGTGGGAACAGGCAAGGGGAGGTTGCATTGTGAGGACTGTGAGAAAAGCAGAGAAAGGACATGAGAATACAGGCAGCAGGGGTTCAGATGAAAGCGCAGGCTCTCTGTTCTCATCATGAGAGCTGCAGCCCGTTTCCAAACCCCCTTCCTACATCCCAGCCCAATCAGGATCTTTCACTGTTTGCTCCAGACAAGACCAAAGCAGCTATTCCAGCATTTGCAACCTTAAGATGTCTGCTAGGTGACGATGCCTGTACAATGTTATACTAAATAAGGATGTTGGAGTCCTCCATCGGCGGGGGGGATTCTGCCATGCTGGAGCAGGGTACAGAAGGGCAGAGAAGTGAAAGCAGCCAGCAAAGCAAACACTGCCGTGCCATGGGGACCTGTCAGCCCTGAATTGCATGCCTCTCCACTGCGCTGTTGTGCAATATGCGGCTTAGCACAGCCCCTCCATCTCTCGCTGACACAGTGCTAGGTCGGGAGGTACAGCACTTGAACTCAGAGAGGTCACAGGTGACAACACCAGCACAGAATCAGCATGCAGAAAGGATGTTGCCGCATTCAATAGTGTCAGGATGGGGATGAGAAAGCAGGACCCAGAAAGCACTGAATGCTCCCTAGTTACCTGTTTTCATTTGCACTGGGAAGGCAGCTTTTTCCTTTCTAATTGTTACCAAGACAGGGCATATTTCCTGACTATTTCCTTCTCCCTTCATGTAGCAAGGCACGGTACGGTCAGGTAAGCTGCTCTCACTGAAAGCCAGATCACATGGAAATGAGGATGTCTGGTTTAAAGAAAGCCATTGTTTGGCAGGCTCTGACAATGCTCGATCTCAAATGTACAGCATCTATGTCTGGTAGAAAGGCATACCTCAGTGAAAAGACATGCAAGGCTGTCATCTCAACTGCAGAGAAACAAAAGCTCCAGGAGGCACTGCTGTCAGGAGCGCAGGGGACATGGAGCCTTGCAGCTGTCACACTCCAAGTGAAGCTCCCTATTCACTCACCTCCTGCCATCCATGCTCACTGGGGCTGTAGATATTTTCCCCTCCTTCTCCTTGTCACTGATGGGCCCCCAGGGGCGCTAATGCCATACCCTCTCCTCTGCAGCATGAGTGAAAAGATCTGTTCTGAACTCAGTTTAGTAGGAAGAGATTAGAAGAGATTCAGAGGTTGGCTGGGGTTTTGTTGTCTGTTTTGTTGTGGGTCTGCAGTGATGAGCTGGCTCCTGAGCCCCCAGCAGGGTTAATTATTTATGAATGTTCCACAGAGACCAGGTCCTGTCGGAAAATGATTAAGCCAAATGCTCGCCAGCTGCACTGCTGGTCTATTGTGGCAGTCCTTCTCACCGATTACTGGCAGAGCAGGATACAGCCCTTATTAAAATAGGTAGACTACCTAATTGCCTCCTCTGGGAAAAAAAAGGGTCCTTTTGTAATCTTCATCTCCTTGGAAAACAGCAGACCCAAAATTGCTATTTATGTCTATACAAAAATATATACATAGTTATTTACATGACTGTAGTTAACGTATATGCACTAAGATATGCACACAGGCATTACAGAAGGGTAATAATGGCATCTTGAGTATTTTCTGCATGGTGCAAGATAGTGCGCAGGCTCGTGCTGTAGTGGTAGGTGGATCTCACTAGATGTCACAGGGCAGGTAGCTCAGTACAGATCTGCAAGGAGAAACAGCCAAGTATCTGGTTCCCTTGACACCAGGCCCTGATGGATAGTTCCTGCCTTGCTGCCCCACAGTGCAAAGATCTTCTCCCAGTCTGTGGTCCCTGCATCTTCAGACAGGGAAAAAGAGAGGCTAATCTCTCTGAATTTGTAGTATTTTGCAATATTTGCGTTCTAATTATCCAGGAGCCCAGTTTACCATGTGTCTTGGGGCACTGTTATCAGCACTTTGCCCACTGATCCATATTTCTGAGGAGGGCTGAGGCTGGTAATGGTTTTAAGCAGAAAGAGGGGAGTATTAGATTAAACATTAGGAAGAAATTTTTTACTGTGAGAGTGGTGAGGCACTGGAACAGGTTTTCCAGAGAAGTTGTGGATGCCCAATCCCTGAAGGTGTTCAAGGCCAGGTTAGATGGGACTTTGAGCAATGTGATCCAGTGGGAGGTGTCCCTGCCCATGGCAGGGCGGTTGGAACTAGATGATCTTTAAGGTCTATTCCAACCCTCACTATTCTATGATTCTATGATTCTATGATTCTATAACCGAGACACATGATGTGGTGAGATCAGTGCTCTGCTGGAGATGTGGGACAGAGTAAGGATAGAGGAGGAGACATTGACCCAATAATTTTATACTGTTGTGCAGTAAGTACTGACAACAGGGGCTTCAATATGTGACGGAGATGTATGTTCCGAGTCCATCACTCTTTCAATGTAACAAACAGCAAATGTCCCTGGATGACAGCTCTCTCCAGCTCAGGACTTGATGCATCTCCTGTTCTGATAGCTGCCAACAGCTTAACCTCTGTCACTGAAAAAAGAATGGGCTGAAAGAGAATGGAGGGGGCACTGCAGGCATTTATTGTTCCCCCATAAATCTGTTCTTCTACAAATTTGCCTAGTCGAGCTAAACCTTGGGCACCCACATGTTACTGCTGTGTTAAGTAACGTATTCCACCACTTGAGCACATTTTGGGTGAAGGAACACCTTTCACTTATTCGAACCTGCCTCTTGCTAGTTTAGTTTAATGGTCCTTACCTCCTTAATACTGGAGGAGACAGTGAAAACCTTTTTCCCTTTCTCGACCTTCACATCACTCATGACTTTACAGAGCTTTAGTATTTCCCTCTGCACTTTCTCTTTTGCGGGAAAATTAGTCCCAGGAACATTTGTCATAGTTAAGTTTTATCTGCCATTTTATTGCCCGTTCCCCTTGCAACTCTTGCATTTGGCTTTCATTTTAATACACCTATTACCTTGAACTTTCAGACCTAAAGAGTTGGTATATCCTGGAGCAGTAGCCCATATAGACCACACGTGAGAGTCCTACTGCTGTGTTGGAAAGACACTTCAAAGCAGGTGGCCTTGAATCTGATTTATGATGTCCCCAAGGAGCAACTAATTTATTCCTAAAGTTTCCAGCAGCAGCTAGCCCAGGCTTCCGGCTGAGCATCATGCCTTAAAACAGAGAGGACCCTATCCTGGTAGCTGGTGCCTTTGGGAGACGTGCAGGGATTGATCAATATAACGGGATGCATGTTCTGCGCTGCTATAGTACAAGGATAAAGCTACACGAGGCACGCAGAGTCTTGTCTTGCTCTATTTTTCAGAGGAAAGAGGCTGCTTTCTGCACTGCCACCAGTCTGTGATATTTAAAAGCCTTGTAACACTGGCAGCAAAGGGCAGGTTATGTACAAAAGTAATTTGTTTTGATCTGGAATGTACTTCTCTGTTCCTAAGTTTACAGTGTCATGTGCCACTAGAGCAAAAGGAAGATGTATCTGTGAAAGCCTGTAAATTAAATGTTTACCAAAAGAAATGGGACAGGTACACTTATGTGATCCTTTGCTTCTCTCTGCCATAGACATATCCCTTATGTGCCCAAAAGATGGGTGAGGTGAATGAGGTAAATGCTGAGCTGTGAATTCCTGAGCTACCCAGCCTGTTACTAATTACCATGATTAAATATTGACACAATGACTGCACACAAGGCTCCCGGGCAGAGATCTGTACCCCTCCATAGCAGCAGCAGAGAAATCCAGACAAAGAAGTAGTTCCCTGAGCACTCAACACAGCAAGACACCAATCCCTCCTACAATTAATGTCCCCTGGGGACTGTTAGCATGTGTGAGGGCCTCTACATCTCTAGCAAGGGACTGGTGGGGGTCAGGAGGTTTCTTATCCAAAACCATTGCCTTTGAGGTTCTCTTTGCTGCAACCTTTGAGGTTCACCAGCAGCTGGTAGGGTGAGTGGGATGAGGCAGCATAGTAGGATCTATTTCCCCACAGGAAAGGAAGGTTGTTGCTCAGAAGAAGAGTAGGATTATGCTGCTCTGGCTGCAGACCAGAGAACATCACCGGGGAAGCTCCCAGACTGACCTCCCAGCCCCAGTTGGCTTCTTCCCTGTGTCTGCACAGGCTGACAAGACTGGTATTGCATCCCCTCACACACTCCATCAAATATCTTATACCCTGCGCTTTTGCAGATCCCAGGTAAGAGATCATGTCAAAACCTGGTAACTATACACTTGAGATCACCTCTATTCAGGAAACCATTTAATTACACAACGTGAGTCAAGAGTGTGCTACATAGGGATGCACAAACTCACCCGACACAGAAAGATGTTGCCCAAGAAAGATTTGGTGCTGGAATGGGGAGACTCTGGACGCCACAGCTCTTTCTCCCTTCCCTTCCCCTTCCCCAGCACTGATAGTTAATGTGCTGGGCTGTGTGCCAGGGGAGCAGATGTACTATTGCATGGTTTCTCCTCCTCATATCATGCCGTGTCCAGCACTGATTTTGCCTGTGGTCATTTTTTAATACAGCAGTTGACTTGGCTACAAGCAAAAAATAAAATATGATCCCTTGCAATTGCAAACTACCCCAAGCCATCTGCAGCCCTGAGCTCCTTCTCCTTTGGGAATGAGGAGAAGTATCTGTGAATCTGAATTTTCCTGTATCCAGTCCATTCGGCAGCCAAAATCCTATTCTTTTTTCATGAGATCTTTCCTCTTCATCCCTTCAAATCATATTGGGCAGCCACAGAAGCCAGGATGACTCTGTGCCAGATTAGTACTCTTAAGTGGCAGAACATTCATGTTCTCAGTTAGACCCTGCTCTCATGCTAAGGATTTTTAATGAATGCTGTGTTAAGAACAGCCCCTACTCGTAATTTGAAGCTCAAAAGAGCCCCCGCTTTCTGGGTGAGCTTTCATGTCCTGATGCAGGAAAGTGCTTTCCAGCAGAAATATTTGATTTCAAAAGTCATTATAGAAGTGCTAGCATTTGAGATTATGTGCTGCATATTAATACATATTGCTTCAAGGCACCAATTTCTCCATTCCCTTGGCTTCACACTGCAGCATCCAGCAGCTTTGCCCCTGCAGGGTGAAGGGCTGCAGCTGTCACAGAAGGGCCAGATGGACCACCCTGGCTCCAGCTTCCTTCCTCATTCCTCCAGGAGCAGTCAGGATTGGGGGAAAGAGGGAAGAAGTTACAAGGCAGCTCCTTTCCCTGTGGGAGGTTAGAAGCTGCAAAGACAGATGGAGGCAAAGGGCCAGAGCGAGCACTAAGGTACTCTGTGGTTTTTAATCCCCATTCTATGTTACCTGTGCTGGGAACAGCCCAAGTTAGGAGCTAATGGGAGCCCTGAAAGGCACTTACAGTACCTCCATATTCGGGATGAATAAAGGAGAAGACAGGACTCAATGTATTTATTATCCATCCCAGACATAATCAACAAGCTGTTAATTATCAGGCTGCAGCATAGACTGCTGTAGCATACATTGCTTATACAGGAAACCGTTGTTTAAACAAAATATCAAAGATGGTAGTAATTTGCCTTGTGGTTTGCCTGTGCTTTAGTATGAGCTCTGTACATTTCCATTTGACCTAAGCTGAGATATTCCTCTTGGGGAGGAGCCTGAGCTCCCCCAGGTTTGTGAGTGGGTTAGGAGAGGGTCAGGAGAGCTGGGTTTTGTTCCCCTCCACCTTAGACTTGTCCCCTGGCTCCAGGGGGGCTGCTGGGGATGAGTGGGTTATTCTAACCCAGACATAGGTCCCACGCATCTGGCCTAATTTATTTGGTTTTAGCATCTGAGAGCTGCTCAGTGACCAGCAGTGGGAGAAAGGCTTCTCTTGTGGGAATAACAGGGATGGTGATGTGGGAATTTGTAGGAAGGGAAACACATTTCATCCTGATTTCTCCATTTTGTCCTTTTATGCCCTTGAGACAACCAAAAGGAGTTTTAATACTGTTCTTCCACTTTTAACGATGCCTTAATATTCATTAATTATCACAGTCATGAATTCCAGTACTTGAACATTTGTTGTTGTTTGTGTGTAGCCTCAACTTGCAGTTCAGGGTTAGCCACAGCTTGGCGTGAACATCCTTGTCCATAAGCAAACAGCAGTGAAGCACATACAAGAGGACCAACAGACTGTCCTCGTTGGCAGTCATTTGATTCCCGTTTCTTTCAGCAGTGCCTTCTTTCCTTGTTAACTTTACCCGTGAGAAATATCTCATCGTTGTTCAATTGGCTCCTGATTTGGGACAAAAAGAGGAACCACTCTGGGTTAGAAAGAACCTCACCTGTATGGGAGGGGGGTTTTTAATGCAAATAAGGCTCCAGTCCTGTTCATTTTGTGTCCCAACAAACAGTCTCACTGACGCAACTGAAAAAGCAGGGCTGGAGAGAAAAGAAAGGCCAAAGGCAGAGTGAAGTCCCGTTCGAGCTAGACTGCCTCCAAAAATGTGCATGCTATCCAGGTGCTGTCATCTGCTCATGCTGCTGCTGCTACACAGGCAGTGGCTGCCTATTGCACACACTCTTCAAAATCTGTTTTGGTAGTGTAGTGGTATGTGCACTCCAAACAACAAAAGCCGCAACTGTTATACATTTACTGAAGAGCTGAATGTCTAATGGAGAAAGCAGCAGTGCAAATGATAGTCCCAAGCCTCACTGTTTTTTGATCCCCAGTGACTCTTTTCCCTAGTTCTCATTTTCTCTAGCTGTATTTCCATTTCATTTATTAAAATGCATAACAAAGAAATTCTACTCTTATTTATGCAAATGTGTTGGCAGAACTTTAATTACTGGAAGAATAGCATGGCTTTAAGTATAACTGATCTGAACTTTCTGATGAAATGCACCCCGATTTTACTCTATTCTTGAGTATAGCTAAATATTTGGTGGTAACTTATACCTCTGCAAATCAAGTACCTATCATCCACCTGCATTTTTCCACCCTTCTTTCAAATCACCTTGTTCTACTACTTTCCAGTGGAGAAACTTCAAATGCTTAAGTTCAGCATGTAAAACTGTTCGTGGGTTGGCACAGAGTGTGAGCTGAGACAAATGTTGTCAAAGGCTATCTGTCACTTCAGAAGCCATCAGTCCAATGAAACCAGAAGCTTGTGTTACATTAAGGCATCTACAGCATGTCTGCTCCTATGAATACATCACTTCAGTGGAGACCTCAATGGGCTGTCAAGGGGCGGGTTTGTATTTATGGCACCCATTGAATAAAAAGAGGGAAAAATAATTTCCTGTTTTGAAACGAGTCTCAATTTTATCAGAAGGAAAACTACATTTCAGAGCTGACTCGCTGCCTGCAATTTAATGTACACAGCTTTCCTATTTAGGCATTAAGCAGATTATTCTTTGCTGGATGGATGTGTCATTCCTGCTAACGTTAGTACATATGCCATGACAAAATAAATGCCAAACTACGTGAAGCATTTACTCCCTGAAGGGAAATGCATTTCATTCAAGCAATGTAGGAACCTGCCAGCGAAGTGATGGGAGCCCAGGAAGAGTGGAGAGAGCTTCTAGAGAAGCTGAGATATAAGGATGTTGCTTTGGCAGCAAAGCCAACTGGAGGTTGTTCCTGCCCTGTTCCCAACCATGTCCTCTTGTACTGTCATCCCTTGCTCTGTGAGTTGAAGCAACTCTAAATAAGCTGCAAACATGACTGAGGTTTAAAACAGCCCTTTAGAAGGAATGAAAATCCTGATTGCTCTTGTCAGTTTTTAGCCCAGCTGTTTTCACAGTGCAGTTCTGCAGACAGTTGTATCAGAGGCAAAAGAGCAAACCATGGCCAGAGGCCAGGAATGAGCAAATAGGGCAGGGCCAGGGAGAAAACTTCCTACTCTGGTATACGAGAGAGCAGGCAAGCTAGAGGATGTGGAGTCATGCTTGGGTGCCTGCCTTGGCACAGAGTGTATGTCTGTGCCACTTCTGCACGGTGACACCAGCTCACAAAACTCTGCCTTTGCAGCAGCTTGCCCAGCTTCTGGCTCCAGCAGAGTTTTGTCAGCGAGTAGCTTCTCACGCAAGACTTTGCCTATGCTCTGAGACAGACTGGCCAGCCTTTCTGGATAAGAGCCAGGTCATTCAAGGTGCATCCCTGTCATCTGCCCTCTGAGGCACCTCTGGCAGTCATGTACGTGTGCCAGGGCAGCATGACTGGACTCCTTGACCCAGCAGATCCTGAAGATAGAAGGAAAAGGCTTTGCCAGATCATCTGTAGGAGTTCTCTATGCAACATAAAGTATTTGTTTAGATGAACAAAAAAACCCAGGAGCTAGACAAAAATCAGAATCACTGCTTAAGCTTAATCACTGCTTAATCACTGCTTAAGAAGAGGAGACTGAGATTTTGCTCTTTTATGAGACTCTTGTAACCACTGAGCTATGTCAATAAAATAAGCTTCAACCACATGCTGCCTTTTCACACGGATTTCATATCTTAGCAAGTTTATCAGTAAACAAACCCAGTGGTACCACTTAATACCGTGAGTGCTAACTTTCCAGGTGGGCAGAGCCACCGCAGAGGACCTAAGATTGTCCTGCCCAGCGTATTCGCAGGGAACGCAAACCCAGTGGGCATCCTCAGTAACTGACCACCTTCCAGCCTGGGATACTTCCACTCCACTGAACTTCACCACTAAAAATGTATTTCTTTGCTTTAAGAAACAAAGAAGGTACTTGCATTTCTGAGGTAACCCCCAGGGCATGAACACAAGAATACATGGTTTTGAAGGAATGCAAAGAGTCACAGCAGAGAAGGGAAATTACACCAGGCTTTTGCTACTTCCACCTAGAACCAGTCACTGGATCAAGTTGTTTCCCCCCCACACACTGGATTTTCTGCCATGGGTGAGTCAGGGCTAATTCCCATGGAGTCTTTCATGTGGTACCAAAAGGATGTGAAAGAGAAAATAGCCAGGAGTGTCCACACTGCGTCTCTGGCAGGTCAAACTCAAAAACCTCTGTTTGGTTTCCCATGTTCTCCTGCTTCTCAGGCTGCAGGTGACTTTGGAAAGTCCTGATGTGTTGCTGTGGCCAAAATAGCTCCACACTCAACACTGCTGCTTGCTTGTTGCAGGCAGCGGCTCCTGCTGATATGTTTGATCTGCACCTCTGTTTGACTGTGGCTTGGTGAATGACGTGCCTGTTCTGCCAGCCTGTGTTGGCTACAGTTTGCGGCAGCAGTAGCAGCAATGGCAGCTGAGAGAGGGGAAGAGAACAGTGAAGAGATGGCATTTCAAAAGAGTCCTCTTGGAGAAATGTTTGCCTTTGCTGGGAGGGGCTGTGCTGTTCATGAGGGAGGCTGTGAACTGTGACCAGTTCTTGGGGTCGTAACTCTGAGAGTGAGGTGGTCTATTCAGAAGTGTGTGGCCATCATGGAAACCGCAGGTCCGGCTGTGAATGCCCAGGGCTGGCCAGCTTCATCTGTGCAGGCTGGCTGCTAGTCAGGTGAATAATGGTTGTGTACTCCGCTGCTACCACATATCATAAGACTCACCGGTCATCAGTAGAAGTGGTTACTCATGATTAGGACTGCAAGGGAGCATCACAGGGCATCCCCATTCTCCTTGGATGCATTCCACCCCATCCCTTAGTGGTCACTTATAGAAGAAGCAATTTTTTTCATTGTGCTCTAGCTAAGTTTAACAAGACAAAATGAGCTCGTACTGGAGACATCCAGGCTGCTTGAAAGTTTTTGAGAATTCTCATCTGTTTTCTTTAATGCAAAAAGCTGTTTTGCCATAGCTAATACAGACATTGATGATATCAGCAGTCTTCCCCTTGTCCTTGGAAGCTCCTCTCTATTATCATGGCTAACGAATCATTTTATGGCATTTTGGAACTGCAGACTGACACTATTTAAATACCACTGCTAGATAAGAGTGACACATGCATTTTGAGAAATTAGGGGTAGGTGATGAGCACTGACAGGAAGCTTTACTTTGCTAAGCAGCAGCTTCAAATGCAAAGGAGGGCAGAGGTTCAGGGACCAGCAAGACCACAGGAGCTGCCCATCAGACATACTGGCTTCAGTGGTAGTAGTCAGAAGCACGTTATTCATGTCCTTTGTGCAATTTTCTTGTGTGTATAAATGTCTAATACAACAACAAGTGTCAGGCCACTGCAGGTGACTGAATGGCAGTGTCTGGTCACTTTGTTTTGGTTATGTTAAATCTCAGCATCATTGTCTCATTAATTCTTGGACTTTGGCTTGTATGAGCACAGGGACCTGCAGGCTTGGGCAGGTCCCTTGTATACAGGCATGGCTTGCCAAACATAGTGTTATACAAACAACCCTGCAGCAGCATCAGTGGGAGGAAAGAAACTTTATTAGGAAGGAAAACATGATTTTGATTGTTCTGAAAGAACAACTGGTAGTGAAAGTGTCAACAGTGTGATAACAAGTAAAAGCTTGTGAACCATGCAAATGGTCATGGTGACAAGCTGTGCCAAAGATATGGGGGACTTTAGCCACTGAGACACAGAAGCACCTCACGCAGCAGCAAATAGCCCTACCAGTTCAGTGTGCTGGCTGGTTGGATGTGGAGCACCGTGACAGCAGACTGGTGCTTAGTCACAAGGAGTTGGGGTCCTGCCAATGCTCTTTTTGCAAAGGCAGAAGAAGCTGAGTGATAGGGGTGGGGGCTAGAAGTTTGCTGCAGCTCCTGGAGTCCGTGATGACTGGTGCAGGACCAGGTGCAGGCACCTCGCTGTGGGACAGTGAAGAGAAAGAAGAGGTGCAGGGGTTTTTGCTCACAGGCATGTGCTATAGCCAAGTTTTGCCGTGTGTTTTTTCATCAGATGCTGCTACATCCATTTCTGTCACTTGCTCTGGCCAAGTCAAGCTGCACTGAGCTGTCACAAGGCCTTCTCCAGTCCTATTGCAGGTCAAACAAATCCTCTACTCCACCAGTTTCTTGCTACGATGCCCTTTTCCTGGTCCCACTTTTCTTATATTTCCTGTTTTCCATTCCCTTTCTTTGCCTCAGGTATGCTGCCAGATCCTGAATCAAGGTGTACTTTGAGGTATGGTCTGTGACCTCCCAGATGCCTCCTCCTGGGTTCTTTGTCTCGAGCTGCAGCCTGCTGGCCCAAGGTTGATGCTGCTGTTCCTCCAAGGCTGACTGTGTCAGCATCCCCTCTGTGAAGCAAGAGAAGTAACAAGCTGCTGTTGATTGCCTGGTTTTCACAGTAACAAAGATACAAACGTGGCTCCCCCTACACCCCCCTCAAAACCCCATCCTCCTGCTCCAGTTTTGAGATGCTGTCTCCACCATCTTGTTATGATTTAGCCCCAGCCGGCAACTGAACACCACACAGCCACTCACTCACTCCTTCCCTCTGTGGTGGGATGGGGAAAAGAATTAAAAGAAGAAAGGCAAAACTCATAGGTTTGGATAAAGACAGATTAATAGCACAGCAAAGGAAGATGATGATGATGATGGTGGTGGTGGTGGCGACGATAACAACATACAAAGTTGAGTAATACACAGTGCAATTACTCGTCACCTAGAAACCAATGACCAGCCTGTCTCCAAGCTGTAATGACCCTTCCCTGCAGCCATACTAAGCATGATGTTAAATAGTATGGAACATTCCTCCAGCCTGGGTCAGCTGTCCTGCCTATAGTCTTTCCCAGCTTCTTATGCGCCTCCCTGTTTTCTTGATGGCAGACCACTATGAGAAGCTGCAGGAAACCAACTCTCTCCCAGGTGAACCCAGGGCACACATCTTAGATTTTTCTGAAAACCCCAGAGATGCTGAGTCTATCCCTAATTTCTCTCTTGAGTTCTGTTTGCTGAGGCATGAAAGCAGGTGCCTGGGGCTGGTGGTACATGCCTTTGCTGATCTGCTGCTGCACTGTAATCTGTCTTTTACACGGAACGCTGCATAGGACTAGTTATCTAAATAGCTGCTCGTGCGTGCTTGAGAGCGTTCAGGGAGTGCTGATGCCGCCTGGCTAGCAAACATTACCAGTTCTGCAGGTAGTGTCCTCCCTCCCTTTTATGAATGACACAACAAAGAAACCGCACATTGACAAAACCTAAAGGAGTTTAGCAGGAGCCTTTCTGTGGTGGTTCCCAGAAAGGGGCCTCCTGCTGTCCCGCAGAGCTGGAAAAACACACACCCATCCATTGAGACTAGGGGAAAGGAAGTCTTGCTGCACAGTTTGAGGGGCTTCAGCAAGCACTCTATCATCCCACCTGACATCTCCATCTCACGGCTTGCTGCATTCATAAAACTGTCTTGCCCTCATGCTCAGATATTTCACGAAGACGAGAAAGGGCCCACAGGTCTGTGCTGTGTAATTTAGGCTTTGCATAAACAATTTTGTTGTGGTCTGCTCCGTCGACTTCAGAAGGCTCAAAACCAGAGCCGGACTCATCACGGTTAAGGCATACACTTTGTGTAGCACATGGAGGAGAGACATGACCGGTGTTGTGGTTGGCCACCTGGGCACTGCAGCCTGGAAGTCCATCGATAGCTGGGTGACCCACTAGCAGCCTTTGTCATGAGAAAAAAGCGGGGCACACACTCACATGCTTGGCTCCCATGGCTCTGCACTGCCACTCCCCATTGCTGCAATATGACTCACAGGCAGTTCAAAACCTTTACTGACAAAGGTTTTGCAGAAACTAAAAAGAAATACAGCAAACAGGAAGTAAGAGAATAATAAAAAACTTTCAAGAAGAGCCAATATAAAAGTTGCCTAATTTTTATAAACCAAAAGGGACAGTGTGATGGGATAAAAACTGGCACTGTTTTTCTATGTGAATCATGTTTCCAATACAACGTATCCTCCTGAACAAAGTCTGCAAGTCTCAGTTCTCATCAAATGCTTTTGCTGGAGATGAGTATATGGTCCTTAAGCATGCAGAGAAAAATGGACAGCTGTGCTTGGAGGGTGGCCAGCTAAACTACAGGCGAAAAGGCAGCCACAGTCCTGGGCACACTGGGTGGGAGAAATACTGGGGAGAAAGAGGCATGTTTTGCCAGCTGCACTCCCAGTTATTTAGCCTGCAGCTGCAGCTGAGGAGAGAGTGAGGAGTACATGGGGTGAATTCAAGCTCACATTCACTCAAGGTAACTCATTTTCTCATTACTGAGCAATGTAATGCATGTGCCAACACTGCTCTGAGGCAAATGCAGCCCTGGTTTTGGGTCTCCCTGCTGGGGCCGCTTGCTGCAAGGCAGAGTATTCCCAGAGGCCAGCAGCAGGAATTGGCCTGAGGTCAGAATTGGCCAGAGTCTTGGCCTGAGGTCTGGCCCAGCTCCTGGATTGCAGGCACATCCAGGGTAGGACTCACGACTCGTCATCTCCTCAAGCAATCTTTAGCCCATGCCTGTGCTGGTGCCTTGTGCCAAAACTCTTGTCCCTCTTTTGGTACTGCAGAAAGCTGACCGGACATGGAGTGTCTGTCTGCAACAGTCTTGTCAGACTCAAGTCATCTGAATGTGGCACAGCTTGGTTCCCTTACACAGCCACTCCAGTCCCAGAGGCTGAGAAGGTCCAGGGAAAACCAGCTCCACCTCCAGTTCAGGGCAGGGGTCACAGGTAAAATGAGTGCCTGTGCAAGGTGGGTTGCGATTGCAAGGACCGGGGCATGCAGAGAGGTGATACCAGGTCAGCGGCATGGCTGAGTCCAGCACAGCGTCAGGGAGGCTGATACGGGCTGGGAGCAGACCAGTGTGACCAGAAGCTATGCCACTGCAACACTGGAGCATGGATGCAAGTACACAAAGCAGGACTGCAATGGAGTTTATTCTGAGGTGACTTTGCTTCTGATGTAACGCAGTCCAGCCACAGTCCCAGGGGGCTGTGTAACATCAAGGCCAAGAGGTGTAGGCACCAGCCCCCGTTGCCTTATGCAGCTTTGACAATGCTGTCACCCATCTTCAGGCTGCTTCTGCTCCCTCCTCCCCATGGTCTTTCTCCATGGCAAGCTCCCAGCCCATCCGTCTCCAAAGCAAGACTTTTGCCCTATGCGCTGATTCCTTTTTTCCCAGCCTGGCCCTTTCTCCAGCAACAGCTGAGGTTGCGAGAGCAAAACCAGGGTCTTGCAGTCCAGCAGCAAATTTGCTTTAACCATTCCCACAACGCTCCTGCTCCTACCGGCTCACGATGCTGCAAAATTTATGCTCTGCTGACCTCTAGGGGACTGCTACAAATGCAAAAGCCTAAAGGCCTCAAAGCTCCTGGCGCGCTACAGCTCTCCACACACTCTTAAGAAACCCTGTGGTGGGTATAAACATAGCAGACACCCACTTCTGGGCCCTTTAGCACCACTAGAGGCTGTAAATAAAACCCTGGCTCCAACACTGCCTCTTTCATCACACCATTATAGCAGCAATACATTAAGAATAGTGTGCAAGCAAGGTAAAGTTGTGGAGAGATATTACCTGCTATCAGACTGCGACATAAAATCCCGGCTTTTATTTCAGCATGAAGAAGCACTTGGGAGCTTCAGAGCCTGTGGTTTTCACCCTGATCTGTATCAGTTTGTCTAATAAAAGGTATAAAACCCTTGCCTTGGTGTCACAACTACAGCAGCGCTCAGTGAAGAGCATGGGTGCATACATCTAGGCATTGGCAATAAATGTGTGGTTTTGTGGTATTTCATCACTCACTGAACAAATCGCGGAAGCAAGAACTTTGGCACAGGGAATAAAGAACACAAAGACTTGTAGAAAGAAAATGTAAAATCTTCAAACAGCGCATAGAGCTGCTGAGAGGGGTAACTGCATTTCCCAGCTGACTCTGCTTCAGGACACTTGCTCTTCCACAGACTGTAAGATGCTCTTCAACCCAGAGATAGAGGCTAACAACTGCAGGTAACAACTGACAGTGTTCCTTCAACTAAATCCGGGTGAGAAGATGTCAAAGAGGCAATTAAAAGTGCAGTATTTAAAGAGACAGATAAGTTGAACAGAACCACCGATTTTCATTTCAGCATCAGTACATGTGTCTTAACTGAAGCAGATGTCTCCCTAATGTGTGCAAAACAGAAGAGGACCTGTGAGGTCTGAAATATTGGCTCATCCACAAATATTACCACCAATTCCCATCTTCTATAGCAAATCCACCACCTCAGACTGCACCAAACCGTCCAGTAATTCTATGTCCTGTCCTGCAAATCAGGGCTTACTCTGCAGTGCCCAAAGCTCAGATGGAATAATTTTCTCCTTCTTATACCTGCAAACACTGTTTATTCCACAAAGCACCAACACTGCCCAGGAAAAGCAAGCCTTTCATTCCCTTTGCCACACACACTGCAGCCATGCTTTAGCCCCTCAAAATACCCGTTTAGTTGATTTTCTCAGAGAAAAAAAACTCCATCAGTCATCCAAGTTTGGTAAGCTCTTTAATGGCAAGCTTGTGGTGTAACAACACTGCTGGATTTGATGTCTCGGTGGTGGGAGAAGAAGGAGGATCGGAAGAAAGACAGGGTTCCACTGAAGGCTTACACCTTTAAAACACTGAACAAAAGGGCAACACCCTTTGGCAACCCATTTCACAGCTTTATAGTCCCAAAGACAGAGGGATCTTCCAGCCAGAAAAATGGTGGAAAGCACATCAAAGACAGCCTTCGCATGGTGTGGCACAACACAGTTTCTGCTTGATGTGTTGAGGTCTGATTGGTCCCTGCATTAGGAAAGGAAAGCTTGATGACAAAAAATTGTATTGACTGAAATCCAGAGCTGATATTTCCACCACCAGCCCTGAAGATGAAAGCAGGTATCGTTCACATGCAGTGTTACCACAGATCTTTGCCTACATGAGCAACAGCATGTCGGTATGGAAAGGGAGTTTCAGAGTTCCATGTATTTTACGTGAAATCAGTGAGCTGAACTGTTATCAGCAGTAACTAGTTCAATGAAGTTTTCTTCTGCAGATAAATGAAAACCCTTTTGGTTAATCTCTGTATTTGTTTATGACCAAGCTCATACTAACAGTGCAGCGCTATGCAGCACTGTAGAACCTGGGGTTTGCAATAATGCAGACGTGTCTTTAGGGGCTGTCTTCAAAGGAAAAGTCAGCAATGAGAAAAAAGTCAAAGATACACCATGTAAGTGATGTATGTTTGGTTTCCTTCATATACCTGCCACAGACATCAGACACCAACAATGCAACTAGGCAAGTCTCAGAAGTCCAAAAAAACCTACTGAGGTGACAGGGTCGGCCCTCAGTGTTTTTCCTGTCAGAGCTAAGGCCCATATTTAAGGAAACACTTATTTTCACATCTGCCTTGGAAGTGACATGCCTGTACCTTCACCTTTGTAATGACTCTGCAGGCACGGCCTCAAGCCCAGTCTGCTACAGGGTGTAGGAGCCATTGCCCTGAGTCACTCCTGCCTGGCTGTCATGCAAAGGCTTCCCAGCTGCAGCTGGCTGCTAGGGAGGATGGGAGGTCCTGCCAGAATTAAACAGATAAAACAAAGATTTTCTTTTTGCTCAGCATTTTGCAGAACGAGGCATCCAGCTAGAGCCCTTGAAAGGATCCTTCTCAATCTTTCTGTGGCCAGACCGAAACCAGCCAGCACTGAGAGCCCTGCAGGCTGGGCCAGGCTCTCCAGCAACTGGCAGCCAGAGATGCCTCTTCTTCTGGATGCCCAGCCTGACAAGCTTCAATGCGTCATGATTTTTAGAGACTGGTTTATTTGGCTAGGCACTGCTCCCTGTGAAAAGATCTTGAGTTTGGCACCTAAAACAACTGCTCTCTCCTGCACAGCCTCTGTCTGGCATGGACCACTCCTGAGTCCTCAAAGAATAACACATCTCCCATGCCATCTCCTCACCCTCTGAGAAAGCGCTGCCTTTATTGACTCTGAGTAAAATAGCTGTGGACTTCAGCTCTAGATCCCAGTGAAACATCAAGAAATGTTGAAAGAGGCTGGGAATCTGTCTCACATGGAAGCTTTCCAAAGCTATGTCCACAATGTTATTGCAATCATTTCTGTCACAGTCTCATGTCCCACCTTGCAGAGGGGGAAGGGGTATTTATCTGCTAGGCAAACTGTAGCAGAAATTCCTCTCCACCGTCCCCAGCCAGCACCTCACACAGCACGCCTTGCATGGGGCACAGCACCAAGATGCAGCAGCTAGCGGGCAGGTAACTGATGCAGGAAAACCAACTCTGGCTATTCCCATCAAAAGTGACTTTCTTACAAGCATGTGACTTTCAAAATCACAGCACTGTGTACAGAGGGAAACTGCCTGGAAAACAGTGCAGAGCAGAGCAGGAGGTGGAGAAGTTCATGAGGGTTCAGGTCATCATGCTTGGGGTGTGCTATTCTTGTTTTTACAAAGAAAGTCTGCCAATTTTTCCTCTCATGAGCAAGTCCTTTTAAGAGATGTTACTGTGCACCTATTACAGCAGCTTCCTGCTCCCTGACTGCTGCTCGTACCTACTCACACAATATCATAAATAATAATGTTGGGGAAGAGAGAAGGCTTTCTAATTTGCCTTTCCTCCATCCCTTCCTGCCTCATCATCTCAATACATTAATCAAGCAGGACTCGAGGCCCCAGTAATGTCCAGAGCAGCTTTTTATAAACTGCACAGGTTCAAAAATCCAACACTTGGGAGGATGGTTTGGGCTGCCTCAGAAATCCCAGCATCTCTCTGAAAGGGGTCTCATTCTTGCCCTTGCTACCCAAACCAGTTGTTACACTTCTGAAATCTGGCCTTCTCCCACGTATTTTTCATCCCCCAAGCAGCACTCTGCTCGCAGCATTCATACAACTCATATTCAAGTTCCGCAAGAGGCTCTGCTTGGTTATCTTTTTATTCAGCTAGAGCATGAAACTCCTATGTGAGAAAGGTGAGGGAGGAGAAAGGAGACTCTTCTATATACTTTCACTCATTGTTCACTATGGGGACAGGGAATGATAACACTCACCTCTTTTTACCCACAGATCTAAAAGCACTTTATACATCGGTGGGCAAACAATACTGACAGCCCCTTATATAAAAGGCTTAAGGTGGGACTTTCAAAGGAGCTACCCGACTCCCACTGAATTCCATGGAGGGTGGGTTGCATAACTGAAGATCTGCCTTGAATTCCCAGCTGCCGAGATCCACCCAAAGCTCAGGGCAAGGCAACGGCAGAGCTCTGAACCTGCATTTTCTCACTGAGTCCCCAGGCTTTCTAGCATTTATGCTTACGTTTGCAAATCTTGTGCCACAGGCTGGTAGCCTAGACACTGGGTCACTCTACCCTCAGTTAACTACTGAATGGCTACTAACCTCAGTACGTGGTTGGAGTGAGGGAAAAATAAAATACAAATAAAATATAAAAATACTTTGTAGTACAACTAAACTAGTTCCACATCCCTTGCATCATTTTTTAAGTATGGAACAAGTAACACAGTAATACAGAAATGTATTTGGTTAAAGTAAGCAATCAATATTTTCTGATAAAATACATTCTATATTAATACTCATTCACATTTAATACACAAGTAAATTAAATTTTCTATGTATAAAATTCCAGTTTATTCTCGCACTGCTTGGTCATGCTTCAGTTCAGCAGCAGGGCTCAACACATTCGGCTCGCAGCAAAGTGAGAGGGGACAAGAGTGCTCAGCTCTCTGCAAGATCAAGCCTCATGCATTCCCTGGAGTGCCCGGTCCTGCAGGTCCCATTTCAACAACATCTTGCTGGCTTCAGTGGGAATTTTGCAGGAGTGGGAGCTGCAGAAGGGCTCCTCAGGTGTTCAGCACTTGCAGTCTGGTACGGAGATCACCCAAATGGTATACAGCATTCCAAAAAAAAAGTGAGTTAGTGAATACAGAAAATGTATCTACATCATTTACAGCTGTATGTTTGCTTGTAACCATATTAATGCTCAACCGCTCATGAACAATTCAATCAATATGCAGGGAAAGGCAGCAAAGTGCAGCACATATTACAACCTCTTGTATGCTATTACAAGCACTGGATCTTACAGTCTTTCCTCATTTCATGAATTCCCACCCTTCCCACTGCCACCCAGAGTCCAGTTCTCCATTGAGCCTTGTGGAGTCAATCCTTCACAGCCCTTTGGCCAGTTCAAATTGTGTCTGCACCTCCACCATAAACCCCTAACACGGTGCAAGGTGCCTTTGGCTGCAGGTCCTTCAGCTACCATCCATGTCAACTCTCGCACCTCCCCCTCTCTTGTGCTGGCACTCATCTGTGCCACCACGCGCCGAACCAGATGGTGGGACTGATCTGGCTGGAAAACTGCCCATTTGTGAAAAGGCAGAGGGTTATTTCCCAGCCAGACCAACCCCGCAGCCCAGCTCACAATGCACAGGGCTTGTGCAGGTGTGCATGTGGGTGCATGCACATGCGCGTCCGTGCCAGCCACCTGCACCTAAGCAAAATTGGTTCAAGTGGCAAGCAAATCTGAATGGTAGGACTTTGCCTCCAGCTTGTGCTACTGGAAATTACATCTTGCATTACATTAGACCAGAGGGAAGTCAGTCTCAAAAGATCTACTTGTATGAGCCACCACCAAAGAACTGTATGCTACAAGGAGAAAGGCTGTCCCAAAGCAAGGCTCTATTTAATTTATGGCATCTGTTTTAGCTGGAGAAGGAAAAAAAAAAAAACTTAGGGACTTAAAGCAGGGATGGAAAACACTGGTCTTACACTTTATTTTAGTAAGCAAAAAGCCTATTGCTGATGTACAGTGTTATACAATGAAGTGCCACAGTTCTCACGTCACTAGTCCATAGAAAATGTGCTGCGACTACCATGTTTATGCCTGCATGCCGAAAGAATGTACAAAGTTACATTAAGCTCTGTTTCTCCTCCACTTTTTTTTGATATTCTTAAATTCCAAATTTTACAGTGTTGCAGACACTTCTGTGCATACTCAGGTACTACACACTGTCCCAGTTACGGAAGGTCTTTGCCCCAGATTGGAAAAAATCAAGTGCTATTCACCTCTTAAGCAAGCCATCATCAGAAACGTAAAGAGAGCAAGTTTTCTTGGTGGCTAAGTAACCTTGAAAAAAAAGTCTTAAAAAAATCTATTGAAGAGGAGACATCGCTAACAACAGGGTTTCCAAAACGGTGCAAGTTGTTTCTAGGAGTTGTCCAAGCATTTTCTCTTCTCTCAGTTTTTGGTTTTATAAAGCTAATTCTGTATAAAAGGGCTTTTGAAGTATATGACTTTCGTTTCATGATTCTTAAAAAATTGGAAAAAAGGAGTAAATTTAGAAACATTTTGCTTGATTGTGGAAAACAGCTGTATCACAACAGAACCCCCTTTGCTTCTTCTATTTTCAGTACAAAAGGCAAGTAAATAAAGAAGTCTTACATCTTCACAGTCTGGCACTCATCCAGGTCACTTAAATCTAAGCAAAATAGGTATAAAATATGAGGAGTCTTCTTCTTCTTTATACCAAGACCCCACCAAACCCCTCTGGGGAGCAAGTCCCCAGCTAAGTAAACCTCACTAGTTTTTATATCAGCCAAAGTAGCAGTATTTTAGCTCCTCTCCAACAAGGTGTAAATGCTTGGACCAGCTCAAAGGCCCAGGGAGAGGAACAGGTCCAGCATAATTATAAGAGCCAGGTGCTGGTTTATACCCTTATGGCTTTAAAGTTAAGTTGCACTTCAATTCATAATGCCGCGAGGTTTGAATAATAATTTAGCAGTGTATTAAAATCAGTAAAGCTTAAAGTTGGTAGTCATGCAGAGGTGGATAAGCAATGGCTATTTTTTAATTGATTTCATTTATACACTAGCATTTGGGTTTGGATCAAATAGTGTCAGAGTACCAGGGTTGGTTATGCATTGTAACATGAACTGTTGGTATTAATTACTTAATTACCCCTAGTTATTAATCCAGCATTCTTAAACTCAGGTGTCAGTAAAACAACATTAATACATTAATATTGACACCAATATTCCCCTGGA
This sequence comes from Cuculus canorus, assembly GCF_017976375.1. Classification (NCBI taxonomy): domain Eukaryota; kingdom Metazoa; phylum Chordata; class Aves; order Cuculiformes; family Cuculidae; genus Cuculus; species Cuculus canorus. Next base: position 119,111,818 of record NC_071402.1, read on the forward strand.
TTTCCTGCTTCCCATTATTTTTGTTAAGCCTTCATGTGCACTTCTGCAGTACCAACCACTACTAAAGTAGTTTTTCAGAAGAAATCCCTCCAAGTTTGGTACTTTGTCAAAAAACATAGCTTTTGAACTAAAAAGAAAAGTGCAGGTTTTGTGTGCCCTCTGCGCTGGCTTCCTCGGAAAGGTCACCGGTGAGGACTTGGCACTCTCACCACGTGCTTCCTACATTCTTGGTACTCTACATTCATGGCAGTGAATGCTACCCTTGAACACAAATCAAAGAGACAAGTCAGCGACAGAACTACTTCTAGACTGATAACGGCAGAATGCTACCAGGACAACTCCATAGAAAACCCACTGAAGCAGGAGCAAAATTCAGGTCGCTTCTTAGCAAAGCTCATCACAGATTATTATTATTATTATTATTACTATGATTTTTTTAAAACCATTTCATAAAACTTTTATCCTGGGAGCCAGATATCCCCATGTGATGTGCTAATTCAAACAGGCTAATGTGGGACCACCTGACCCCACCTGGTACCAAAGGCTTCCGAATTTTTTTAGCTTCTCAGAAAATCACTGCTGACTAACACCCATCTGTTGGTGATCGGCTTCTGGTTCCTCCTCTTCCACATCTGCGTTATACTCTTCAAATGCATCATCATCAACATCTGGAAGTCCAAGTAACTACAAAGAAGAAAAAACACTGTGTAATAAGTTACCCACTCATGCAGCTTTGCTGCAAACCTTCACACAATACCTAGGTGCCAATTCTTGAAATGCACAAACCCTGGAATAACAGTATGGCATAACAATCTGAACCCTCTTTCTCTCCCTCCTGTGCAAGAGAAAGATTTGAAAGTGCATCCTCACACCAAATTAAGTGCTCAGAGACCAGAAGACAAATAAAACTAAAGCACAGCACTTGCAAAAAGCTTTGTGTTCTTCCCTGAGGTCATACCATGAATTGTCGAGTGTTTAGAATTGGCAGTGGTTTAACTCCAGAAAGAGCCATGATAATAGTGTAGCGACAGTTATCTCAGTTCAAGATTGTGTTCAGCAACTCTACAAAAGCCAAAGAAAAAGTATTCTCATGCAGAACTGGCTAGTATGGAGGAGGCGAGAAGTCCCTAAAAACCTAAGTATATCCCACCATATTAAGCGCTTCTCTTGAACCTTTCACTCTATCACACCAGACCATGCCTTGCACGCTGGGTGAAGCTCTGGCAGCGAGAAATAAAGTGTATTCAATTAAAAAGTGTCCAAGTCCTTTTAAATTTCTGCAAATTAGATTGGGCTTCTGAAGGATTGCCAGCTCATCTTTTTTTTTTATAGTGTTTGGATGCCTCCACATGATGGCTCCGATCCCTGTACTTGTTCACTACAGGAAAAGAAGCAAATAGTGATGTTTGAACTTTTCCCCTCTACTCCAAAAGGTTGCCAAGCCAACAGAAATTAAGAAGACAGATAAACCAAATATTAGTCAAAATAATGCATCTGTTGTGGAAATCTCATATTAGAATCCTAGACTAGCAGCTATTAATAGCCACAAAGCAAAATCATATGCCAGGCATTATTTGGAATACCATGTATTTAGCTTGCCAGGGCTGGAAGAGCAGCACAGATGCATGCAACACCCTGTTTGGAGAGTGAGGCAGCTGTTAGCACTTGAAAGAGGCAAAGCACAGAAATATAGGGAGGAGGGTGACACTCACTAGGTAGGAGAATGAAAATGAGAAGCCCGTGACGAGGCAAATTTTTTAGGAATCTAAGCTAATCTAGTCTGTAACCAACATTCAAAATTATTCCGTGGACACAAATGAAATGCACAAAATTAGCTTCTGGGTCCAATGAAGCTTGTATTCCCCATTGTCACTGGGAGAAAACCAGCTTCTTAGTTGTAGGGTTTCTTTGGCAGGGAAATGGAAGGAGGATTTGCCGACTAAAACCCCTCCTTCGCATTTTAAAAATACTTACAGAAGAGATCCCAAGATGAAAACATTCTCGTTTTCTGAGCAGAACAAAGAGTAAATATTCATGTGCACGCGCATTTTTCAAATCAAATGCTTAACTGAACATGAAACTACTTGGTTCGTTTTCAGGATGTGGAGGATTTGTTTCATGTTAAAGCTAAAATTAAGAGACTCCGTTTTTAAAATGCAAAAGCAAGGCCTCTAGACTTACTTATTCCCCAGTATTATTTTTGCTAAACTGATTCAGTGTATTCAAATTAAATGCTGAGTGTTGTACTGCTCCGTTTACATCACCCAGCAGAAAAAGCTTTAATCACATTTTTTTTGCCTAGCTCTGCTTATAATTCCTGCTTGATTTGCAGGGAAATGAGCCACATGAGCCTTCATTTTCTACGATACCGTAAGCCTTTCCCATGCAAAAATAGCAAGGAAGACACAATATACAGCACGAAAATTGCAAAGATGCACATGAATTCAAAGGGTGAGGAGCACGTCCTGCTTTTCACACAACCCTTCACCCTTGGGAAACCCAGCTCTCCTCTCCCTCTCATGGCATAAATCAGAGTGACACTGAAGACATCAGTGGATTTACAGATCATAGGAAGGATGGGGATGGCAAGAGATGGGATGCTATTCCAAGAGAGGTGCAGTTTTGCTCTCTCATGGACACTGTAGGATGTTCCAAGGCACCAAGGACCTTGGCCATGCAGGTCCTACTTTTAGGGGTAGGACCCCTTCCCACTGGCCTGCAGTCCCTCACCACTGTTAAGCCCTTACAGCTGCCTGGACTGCAGTGACAGATCAGCCAATATCTTAACCCCAAAGAGGGAGGATCAGGGTCCAAAGTCCAAAGTGCAGGACGCTCTACAAACATTGGGCCAAAGCATAAGGGGAAAGTATAAAAGATGAGGACAAAGTAAGACTGTAAAGGTGGGCTGAGTTGACCCTAGATTGACTCTCACTTTGTTTTCTTTCACACACGCTAGTTTCTGCTTCTAATCCATATCTACTTTAAAGTACCAGCTAGACTGGAAAGGACTCTAGCGGAGTGCAAAAACAAAGACGGAAGAGGTAAAACAGAAAAAGGGCATGGAAAGAGCTGATCCATTGACCTAACAGGGAAGGGGAACAAAACTCACAGATGAGGGGGATGTGGGGAGGAGGACAGGAGAGTGGTGAGGAGAGAGGGAGGACAATAACCAATTGCAGCACCACCTGAACTACACCTATCTATTCCTGATGGCCAAACTACCCATCTGGAGGTAAAGGAGAAGTCACTGGGATGTGCATGAATGAAATGAAAATGGGATAAATGGCTTCTACACTGCAGTCTCCCCAGTTCAGACACGCTTTTTTGGCTGAAGGTGAGCTGAGTGCATGAGCTCTAGAATTTGCTGCTGAAATGTACGACTCATGTTTTAGTTCTCTGCAAACTCTGTCAGTTGCTGCAATGTCCTTTAGGCATCTTTCATTTTTTTTTTGTTTGTCTTTCTTTTCTTAACTCTTTCAATATGCCCCAATTTTATCCAAATAATCTAGTATTTTTTAAGGTGCAAACTCAGAAAAGCAGAGTAACATCGCCTGCTCACGCACAAACAAACTGAAAAACAAGCCAAGTACAAGACCGAGCTTTAGCAGTCCACTTGATGCTACACTACAGATAACGTGGTTCTGTTGAATCCTGGTGTTAAGAGCTTAGTCTCCAGGCAGATTTGCTTACAAGTGCCAGTATGGATACCTCTGGCACCAGAGAGACAAGGACATCAGAGGAGCTGAGATGCTCTCAGGCAAGCAGTGGTAATTGTGCCTCGTGCTATTGATATCACTTCATGTACCTGTGTGGTGTCCGGCCCTTTTGGATGCTCCCTGAATAAGCGGATAAGACAAATCACAGGGAAAAAAATGAGCCAGGAAGGCGCTAACCGGCACAGACAACATGCCTCCAACCACTTTCATCAAAGAAACAGCTTGATCTTGTCTAGGGCAGGATTTAGAGATGCAGTTTAGTTGTCAAGGGTGAACCAACACTTTCTAAAAATAAATAATCTGCCCTGGCACTGTGTTTAAGCCCATAAAACATAAGGGAGAGATGCCTGAAAGCAGTGAGGGCTGGAGAGCAGCCCCCAGAGTACTCTCACTGCCACCTGCACCCAGGGAAGAGGGGTGAGCAGAAGAAAATCTCTCTCACTGAGAGATGCCAACCACTGGGCATCCCCACTCTTACAACCTCCAAAACATGGGGCTCAACGGCATATGCAGCCAGTCCCTTCCCATGTTGCAGTCTCAGGGTAAGCCTGCAGAAACACGTCTGGTCTGCTATTACAAATGCGATGAGCAGGGCTGAGCTGAATAACTGGACAAATAACAGTCTGAGAGACCTGGGTTAAGGGAGGGCAGGTGCTTGTGCTGTGCACAAGGGCACGGAGAACTGCAGATGCACCACTGTTGTCTCGTCCTAAGCATTTCCCTTTGCAGGACCCCTGACAAAGACTTTCAAAATAATAATCTTGGATATCCAGCTGGAAATGACAAAATGGAAAAGACTGTCATAAGGTGCTTACAAAGCACATGCTAAAAACCTGGCCCTTCCTCATTGTCTCAGACTGAGTGGACAGGATCATCGGACGCATTAGAAGAGCCCAGTCTGACTGACGTTCAGCAGCTTTCCTGAACTTCCATTTTTCAAACTGAAATCTTCCAGACTGGTCTCTGACAGCAGACTTGGTTGGGATAGTGGAGAAGAAATGCCCTGCAAAAGCACTATTACCTCCAAGCTGGCAACCAGGTGGTTTCATCAGCAAAAGAGGTCCAGCAGAGAAAGGATTGCGGACAGTACAAAGCAATATTAAGAAAATAATTTCCCAATACTGATAAAATGGTTTTGTTCTGGCAAAGGCCTGAGGGTGCAAAATAACTGCTTCCATACATCTATTGTAACACACTTCACTTTTAAACACCTATCCCACCATGCATATGCTATTTTTAATAATTACAATATGGGAAAAATGTCAATACAGTCCTTCTTAAGAGTTGTCTACACAGAACCATACCTGAAATGATAAACTCGATTTTGTTACACTGATGCAAATCTCTCAATACTAGGTCAAAGGAGCATCTGAGAAACTTAATCTTTGTGGTACCACCAAGGGAAAATGAAGAGGTACTCGATTATAGTCTGCAAGAGGTCTTTGACAATTGAGGGTGCTGGTTTGAGCGGACAAAAGCACAATGAAATTCAAACAGCTAGGAAGTAAAACCAGAAAAACACAGATTGTAAATAAAATAAATGAGTTTTTCACAGGAGCGTAACAAATGATGAGAAGAAAAACTGCCCACTGGTGTTGTATCTTTTAAGTCACTTCAAGACGTTACATCAAGACCAGGTGTCTTTGGAAAAGACATGCTCCAGCTCAACCATAATTTATGTGCTTGGTTATGGGAATCATGGGGAGAAATGTGATGTATTAACAAAGGACCTAGACTAAATAAGCATAACAGTTCCCCTTGCTTTGAACCTTTTTATTCTGAGGAGTAACTTAACTTGGTTTGACTGAAGCCAATTTCTCAGTAACTTAAGCTATGCTGAAATAGATATGTTTTAAATGAAATAAGTGATCTGCCACCAATTTAATTAAGTCTTTTTGAAGTCCTCTTCAGTTGAACTAGTGGAAGTTTTTCCTCAAAGACACAGCTTTTCTGAGCAGGAGAAAGCAGCTATGAAGATCCAAGAGTTGAATATTGTTCTGGGAAACATATTTATATTTTCGTACGTTTTCACAATTACAACCAGCTGTACTGACAGATCAGATTTCCAGTCCTTTCTAAGAAAAGCGTGCATCTGTTCTATTTATTTCCAGTCTCTCAAAGAATTCTTTAAAATTACGGTCTTTCATGTCAACCAGCTGTGGCAGTCCATGGCAAGGCAACGCAAGGGTGTAACGCAAGGAGGGCGAGTGTTTTCATATTGGCACTCCAGGCTCTCCCTTTCACTTTAAGTACTTGGGATACATTTTCAGTCTCCTTGATTGGTCAGCCAGAAAAAAGAGAGGAGGAAAAATGGTCGACATTTTCAGTTTAGAAATGTCCATCAACCAGCTTTCCCATGGACATTGCAGGAGCATGGCTCTGGCAATGAACCTCCACTCCGCTTCACACCGACTTCTTTCCCAGCCGCAGGCACCCAAAAAAAGAGGTTGCGCAAAGGGAGGATTTGGCAAAAATTAAGGACAATGGCCAGCCTAAGCCACCTCACCCTGATGAAACCCAGGCTTTGACCCAAATTGTAGTGTTAAACAAGGACAGAGAAAGCTCAGTAACAGCAGAACAGAAAAATACAAGTCCCCTCCCCACAAAACCCAGCTTCTGCTCCGAATTCTGAAGCAGTGACCAAACTGGCATTTGCAAATACCAAGTGGCAACCATCCTAAAAGCAAAACCTGGGCCACTTAAGGGAAAAAAAAAGCCAACCCTAAAATAAAACAAACCAGTCTGAGGAGAGACCATACTCCCAGCTTCCAAGAGGTTTACTCTTGCTACCCAGATCCTTTCAAAAGTCCCAAATTCCAGTGCCAGGAAACAACTCTGCCACAAAGTCCCATGGCGCTGACTCGCATCCCATTCCTTGGAGTCAGCGCTGCATCAGCAGGACGTGAGCCCCTGCGCAGCTGGGGGGCCACTGTCACCGGCTGCCGCACCAGTTGGCCTCCCACCCCATGTGGGAATCTCATTCACTCAAATGTAGAGATAGAAATAAAAAAGGCAGCTGGCTTCCAAGAAACAATTCCTAATTGCCTAATAGTAGCTTAAATCCTAACACATTTGTGCCTAGACAGCTGACTGGAGATGCAAGTCCCTACAGAATCAAAAACACCTCGCTCCATTCAGTGCTATCCTATTAAAAGTCACAGGTAACTGTCAATGTTTGGAAGTGAAAAAGAACACTTACGGGTCTGAAGGATTTGAAGACTTTTTCCAGTATTTCATGGAGTGTTTTTTTCCCACAGGATGAGATGTAATCCTGTGCGAGCTGCAGAAAAGGTAAGCAGTCTTCACTTTCACTCCACACGTGCTGAAAGCCAACAGCAACACAAGAGAGAAAAGGCATTAACAGGAATTCATGCCCGCCTTTCCATGTTATTTTATAAGGTGACATGCTGTAAACATCTGCCAAAGCACACTGGGCCTCCTGCAGCTCAGACCCGCACTGGGGATGGGCACTGCAGGCTGTTTCAGAAGGCACGCTTTGGAGGAGGAACCTTCATTTTATTAACACAATGCATCAGAAAGCAGGGAAATCAATCCAGAAGAGAAAATACCTTATGATTGCACCAGCAGTGAAGGGTATGCATGCCTTGCACATGCGCATTTTACACGTAAAGGTGGTTTTGTTTGACATGAGCCCTGCTCAGACCTGGAAGTCACATTGGGTTTTCTCTTCTTTGCTATCATCCGCTGCAATGAAGCCCTCAGGAAAAGCTAAAGCATTTCTTTGTCTTCCTGGCATTAATGTAAATGTGATGTGACCCTGAAGGTGGAACGTGATGTGTAATTCTCTTGACGATGCAGAAGAAAAGATGCAAAACATACCCGCAGGTTAGACACAGAGAGAGGGAGAAGCATTTGGGCACTCATAATATCCTGACACTTCATGCCTCCCTCCCTCTTTTTGGAGTTCACTCCTCCTAGACCCAAATCTTCTCTTCCCAGGCAGATACATTTAAACCCATTTGAGATACCCATCTTATCTTGCTTCAGACATGCTGTTTTTTCCCAGCCTGGCTCTATGAAGCCTCTCCCAGAACTGACACTTATTCTCCTGCTACGAGGTTGTTTGAAACAGAGCTGGTGAGTGATGGTGGAATTGTCACTCAGGTGACAATGCTTCTCACACACAGGGGCAGCACACAGCACAAGGCAACGCATACTTTTAAAGTCCTTCTTTTTGAAGGCTTTGTGCATGGGACTGTCTTAGGCAGTCTGCTACACAAAGAAGCGGAACACTGCAAAATTGGTTTGAGACTCTTACAGCTCTATTTTTGCACAGCAGGTCTTTTCCCCAAAGTGCCGTGCAGCTTTTTACCTTGCTCTAAACAGTAGGTTATGCTTAAACAAGGAAAGAGAAGGGTCTCTCTGAAGCTTAACTAACTTCAAAGAAAGAGTCAGAACGACAGATGTTTCAATCCCTAACAGAAGGCTTGCACGTCGCCTTCCTGCTCAGTGATGAATACCTGCCAAGGATGCAGTTTTACACTTATTGAAAGAAAACACTACTTAAGATGACCTAAGTTGCATCTTTATGATGAAAACAGTAATTGTCTTGCTCTGAAGCTCACTTGACCTGCATTTGCTTTGCTGTTTGTTGCATTTTACAAGCATAAATATAGTGAAATGTTTTGTTATGAAAAGAACCCTGCCTTAGTGAGTAGGTTCTTTCCATATAACCAGAGTAATCTCTTAACTAGTTTGACAATAAAAATACGATCTTTCCAGTCTTGCCTACTCTCAGAGGCACATACCACAAATCTCATGATACATTATGCCATCTTAGACTCATGGGCCTTGTAATTCTATAAATATACAACCAAATCTCAGCTTCTGCTTACAAAAAAAATTAAATAAATGTCCACACTTGGTGATTTCTATGGCCTAAAAAGGCAGAAGGTACATGAAGTGAACTCAAATGAACTTGCTTTAAAATATCAAATAAACACTTTCAAATCCCAACATTTTAAGAACGAGATTTTGTAGGTCTGGCCCACAATTGCTTAATACTTGGGGTTAGCAATAACAATTTGATTACTTCTAACCTTTGCGTCAAACTTAAAAGGTGGATGATGCAGCCTGGCAATTCATGGCTCCTGCCAAACCTGTTGTAATTGTTTATATGTATAAAACAGTTAGGACTACCCTCCCAATTCTTGTTTAAATTGTTTAAATTGAGCTATAAACAGGAGTTTCCACATAAATGAAAATTAGGCCCTGCCCTTTTATAAATAATAGCTAGTTCACTCCCCAAGAGAAGTTAACCCCATGTTGTCCTATCATGTTTTTAGTCTCTTTCTAAGCTGCACCATGTTTTAGACTCCACGGTGAATTTGTCAGCAGTAGCACAGAATAAGGTAATGTAGCATGAGGGGAAAACCTAAGTGAGTAACTCTGAAGAGACTTTTTTGCACAACATTGTAAGGCAATAAGCAAGTAAGGCTTCCAACAATTTCCATGTCTGAAGATTTAAAATTTTGGCTATGGCAACAAACACTATGAAAGGTCTCAGGCCCCATTAGTGCATGAGTCTAGTTCCAAAACAGCTTGATTTTATCTTATACCCAAGAAAAATCCTTAACTATAATAAAGACCAGGGTTATAACACCTATGTATTCAGCTGCATCTGCAGTTGTCTGTGGACGTTCAGCTCTGCACCAAGGCAGCGCAGGAACTGAGTCTCACCACTGACTCATGCGTCTCCAGAGGAACTAGCAAAAGGAATTTTGGCCCCTCAAAATAAAAACAAATGTAATTTGAGGATTCAGTTCTTCCTTAGAAAGTTAGAACAGCCAGTGAGGCAGCACATATGGAGATTCTTTTCCTGGAAAAACCCTGACACCTGAGAACCTCTTTACAGTGGGAGAAGCGGGCTGCTGGCAAACCGGTGAACCACAGTGCTCAGCCTTGCCTGAGCAATTAAAAAAATATCAACCTCATCATCTAAGTATGCGTTTTCCAAGCTTGCCCAGTTTTGCTCACGGTTGCTTTGTGTCACTACGAAAGCACACAGCCACTAATTTCCACCTCAGCCGTCCTAGGATTACGGCTGAATTATTCATTTCAACATCTACACACAGCATGCAGCTGAGGCAATTCATAGGTTTGCATCTGGAGGGGTTTGCTTTTCCTCACGCCTTCCGATGATGCAGTGTTGCTGGACGACAGAGGCACTTGCTGGGCCACCTTTTCCTAAACAGCCCACTTGTCAATCATGGCAGCAAAACTTATCTTTGTGTGAATAATTCGACTTGCAGAAAATGTTCAGACTCGCTGAATGATCCAAAAGATTTTACAGGAAATCAAGATGGCATATTATTTTTATTTGCTTTATCGGTTACTTTGAACACCAGCGACAGCAGAGCGAAAAAACAAATGACAGACCATAAGGAACAGCATTGCAACCCTCATCCTTATTGGTTATGGATATACAGGTCCACTTAATATTTTGAGAGCATCAGGAGCCTCAGAAGCCGAATTATACGTATTTCAGCTATCTAAAATGCTGATTCAGAGTTTTAGTGTCCAGGTGGTACTGAAAATTCTAATATACATCTAGATGGATCTTCTGCATCCGTAGCATGTTAAAAACCTAGTCCAAAGATACCTTCACAGGAAATTAAAATTATATCATTGTTGTGATCTGGAATCTCAGATTTTATACAAAATTCAGAGTTATTCTCCCCCAAAGTAAATCTTATGAACCCTTCCATGTTTTTCTTCTCCTCCCTTTTAAGTTCATCATGCTAATAATTTCCTCCTTACAAGTGAGTTATCATGGACTTTTCTGAGACCTCTTAGGTAGCTTTTAAAGTTTGATTATTGTGAGATGAAGATGTAAAGAAAGAAAAATAACAGGCATTAGATGCTTACCAAATGTGAGGCTCCTTTATGAGAGTCACAGGATGCAAAAAGTCTGTGAAGTGTGCCACTGTGAATTCTGTTTATATTTACTCACTTTCACACTCCATTGTGTTACTGGAGCCGTGCAACATGACTCAAGTGCAAACGAAAATCACTCCCATGGCTTGTATTAAGCCTCCTTAAAATAAACTTTAGCCTGTAATTGCCCATAGAAAGGAAAATTCTGGAACATCAAAAAAGAAAATGACTGAAAAAAAAAACCCAAGATAGCCAAGCTGAGAGCAGAAATGAAGCCCCATGGTGCACTAGGAGCAGAAAACACGATGCTGGTGAATCAGCTCATTAGTGATTCTTAATAGCATTAAAGAGCACCATCCACAGTTGAAGAATTAAGAATGACACCTATCTGCCTGTCTTGAAAGTATTATAACCACAAAAAGTGCCTCAAGTAATTATGCAAAAAAGAGAGAAAAAAACACTGCCTCTGGTTTTCCACTGTTTACATCCCACATTTGACAGCAGTTGGCCTTTTTGCTCAGTTTTAAGTCCTGGCAGCTTTGGGCGGAGAACCCTTCCCAGAGCAACCCTGGAATGAAGTATTTGCCAGGAAAAAAAAAAAAAAAATGAAAAAGTGGCTGCAAATCCACAAAAGTTGGCCAGTGCTGGAAGCATGGGAATAGGGTCTGAAACTGCTTAAGCTCTTTTCGTTTTTCAAGTCGACAAGATTTTGTTTTGAAAGAGTTTGCTCAATTACTGAGCAGCATATAAAGAAATAACACACATCTACAAAAAATAATGAACTTTCTTTGTAATTTCCGTTACCATTACCATCCAATCGCAGCTTTAGCCTAGTCCTGCAATGGATTCTTACGTATCCCTGCCTAAGATTCCAGCAGGCATGGCCCTCTCCAGGCGCAGGCACGTCTAGAAGGGAATGAGCCCCAGGGTTTGACAGGCTCATAGGTGCTGGGAGATGGGTGCAGAGAATCTGCATGGATTAGGATGGATCCAGACAATCCACACCTAAAGATGCTCCACTGCCACGGCTGGGACTGCAGCCGGAGGTCTCGTATATCCATGGACGGATGCATAACTAAACTCCAGAAAACTTCTTTCATAATTCAGCAGGACCATCTGCCTGAGACAATGAACAAACGTCCTGCTCACTGGGATTTGTGGTCCTGGAGAAGTCGCTTAACTGCTCTTTGTTTCCATGAACCCATCTGCCAAAGGGCTTCACACTGCACTCACCTATCGGAAAGGGAACGAATTAACATTTGCCAAGCAGGTCAAGGGATGAAAGTTGCTCTGGGAAGGGAGGACCTTCAACATTCCTACAATAACAGTTGGCGCTGGGAGCTATTTTTCTCTTTCAAATAATATAAACCCCTTTCCTGGCGGTCAACCGGAGCTTCGCGGGTTACAAACCTCACGGTGAGGTGTTGCGTTTTTGGCAACTCTTCTTGCACTTCTCTGCTCGGGACCGTGAGGGATGGAGGGGGAAGAACCCACCCCCATCCCCGAGCCAGGGGATGCTCTGCGGTACCCAAACTTGCGGTGAACTCCGCGGGGGACGGGGAGGGGACACCTGCCCGGGGGACCCCAGCCCCGGGGAGGGGACACCTCCCGTCATCCCGACTCCATTTTATTCCTGCCCATTCTCCATTTGCTGTGACAGCCCTGCCCGTCCCCCCCCCGCCCCCGGCACCCTGGGAGGATGGAGGAGACGGCGGGGGGAGCGGCAGCCGCGGGGACACGGGGGAGCGGGCGGGAGCCTCGCACTCCGCATCCCCCCCCGCAGCATCCCCGGGGCGATGGGAGGATGGGGAGTGGGGGGGGAGGACGGGGTCCCTGCCCGCAGCCCTGCTCCGCACCAGCAGCAGACTCCATCTTGCAGAGGGGAGGATCCATCCCCGCATGCCCCCATCCCCGCATCCCTCCATCCCCGTATCCCCGCATCCCTCTATCCCCGCACCGCCCCGTCCACCGCTTCCCACCCTCCCCCGCTCTCTCCCTCGGGTTCTCCCGGGGACCCACACGGGCGGGGAGGATGCGGGGTCGTCCCCAAGCGATGCGGGGCTGCACACGCACCGTTTTCCCACGCCTCCCTCCCCCCTCCACCCCTCGGCACTCACGAAATTGTCTCCGCAGGCGGCCTCCGGGCACAGCACGTAGAAAGAAACGCCGGGCTCGGCGTAAAAGTCCATTCGCCGCTCCGTCTCTTCGGCGGCGATGAGCTGGAAGGGCGTGCGGGCGCACCACCGCTCCGCCGCCTCCGCCAGCGCCTCGAAAGCCATCGCCGCCGCCGCCGCCGCCAGCCCCGCACCCCGCCCCGCACCGCCCCCCCCGCGCCCCGCCTCCCCCCGCACCCCCCGACCCGCCCCGCAACACCCCCCGCCTCCTCCCGCACCGCACCGCCTCCCCCCGGTTAATTGGCTTGACGCCTTCTAGCAGCCTGGGTGGGGGATAGGGGGGGAAAACCCACCTAGGGACCCGCTGTCGGCTTGGCTTTGCTGCTTCTTTTCTCTCTTCCCAGAAATGAGATGGAATTTTGTCTTTTTTTTGTGTGTGTGTGTGCACAATAAACTGGTACTGCCGGCGCTGAGTTTGGCAGCAGCCATCCCAAACGCACATCGGTCTGTCCAAATGCAGATGGATTTGCCCCTTGAGGTTGGGCAAACGAGAATCTGTCTGCGTTTGGACCAACCCTCTGCGTTTGGACACTTCTACGGTTCAGGTCAAAGATGCTGAGGGCCTTAAAGGCTGGTGGTGACAGGACAAGGGGAAACATATAAACTGCAGAGGAGCAGATTTAGACTGGACATTAGGGAGAATTTCTTCACCATGAGAGTGGTGAGGCACTGGCACAGGTTGCCCGGGGAAGTTGTGGCTGCCCCATCCCTGGAGGTGTTCAAGGCCAGGTTGGATGGGGCCTTGGGCAGCCTGATCCAGTGGGAGGTGTCCCTGCCCATGGCAGGGGGGTTGGAACTAGATGATCTTTAAGGTCCCTTCCAACCCAAACTGTTCTATGATTCTATGATTCTACGATGGGTTTGCTATCAGTTTTTTGTTACCTCTTCCTAGCATCTCCCAAGTGATCGTCTGTTTGTCTAGCAAGGAGGACGGGATATGAGAACTGATCTGCATTGATGAAGGGCCTGAGATTTATATTGGTGTCTACCACACCATGCAGGAAAACAAGTCTTAGAATCATAGAATCATAGAATAGTGTGGGTTGGAAGGAACCTTAAAGATCATATAGTTCCAGCCCCCCTGCCATGGGCAGGGACACCTCCCACTAGATCAAGCTGCCCAAGGCCCCATCCAACCTGGCCTTGAACACCTCCAGGGATGAGGCATCCACAACTTCCCTGGGCAACCTATATCAGTGTCTCACCACCCTTATCATGAAGAATTTCCTCCTTATGTCTAGTCTAAATCTGCCCCCTCCAGTTTATATCCATTGCCCCTCACCCCATCATTACAAGCCTTTGCAAACAGTCCCTCCCAAGCTTCCTTGTAGACCCCTTCAGGTAGTGGAAGGTTGCTGTAAGAATCTCTTTGGAACCTCCTCTTCTCCAGGCTGAACAACCCCAACTCTCTCAGCCTGTCCTCATCTAGGAGGTGCTCCAGCTCTCTGATCATCCTCATCGCCCTCCTCTGGACCCGTTCCAACAGCTCCATATCCTTCTCATGCTGAGGATTCCAGGACTGGACACAATACTCCAGATGAGGTCTTACAAGAGACCTCACAGGCCTGAGTGGGTTTTTGGCTAGGAGTCTGGGATCTCATGAAGGTGACCAGGTAGCACAAAGCCCATACATGGCATCGGGTAGAAGATTTTGCATGGATAACACTGGCTTCCAATGATGCTCAGCAGCTGTTCCTTGTCTGAGGAGTGATGTTGAGCTGCATTTCCACCATGGGTACCGAATGCCCAGCTGATGGGGTCTGTGTTGCATGTCATACACTCCCATCATGTGTATTAGTTGGTGCACACATCATTCAACCGTTGCCAAAGTAACTGTGGAGGGGATGAGGCCAAGCAGGGCAGCTCCAGCAGGGCTGTAGCAAGAAGACACCCACTCCCACCTCTGGCGGGCCTGGGGCATGCTCAGAGCACTCACACTGCTGCGCTCAGCTCCACGGTCATCATCTCCTGCCCTCCAGCTTCATCCAGCTGTGGGCATGGGTGCAGCAGAGCGCGGTACTAATGACAGCACAGAGAAAAACCTCCACTGGCATTGTAGCCGAGCACTGAAGCATCAGGAAATACCAGTGACATGAGTGCTCTTGCAGCTGTAACTCAGCCCCTTTGTACATGTGGGATGCGATTGCTGTTTTTTCCACCAAAGGATATTTTGTTTATTGCATGCAGATAGTCTGGATATTGCCCTTGTTTCTGGGGTGCTTTTAGAGGGACAAATGCTGAGCACGCCCTCAGTATACTTGGAGCTGTGCTCTGACTGTGCAAAGCACGTTAAAAAAAGACAAATGTACCAAACCTCCTGGCCCCAGCTTCCTCAAATCCCAGAACCTGAGGGTGCTCTTGTAGGTTCTTAGACTGGTCCCACCACACCTCCCTTTGCCGGGGGAAAATGAGGCTGGTAGCATCTATCTCTTCCCTTCTGCGCAGGCCCAAGGGAGGTGGATGCAGTGATACATGCAAAGCAGTTGGTGGTGGTAGGGAAGCTTCACTGGGGCATCTGGGAAAGATCTGTGGTTCTGCAGGCAGCCCAGGATGGGAGTGGTGAGTTCTAAACAGCTAGAGAGGAAATCCTAAACCACTTGCAATTTCCCGAAAGAGGCAGGGGTCCTGCAGAGACCAAATGTGGCCACAGGCTATCAGGGCTCCAGGGGCTGGCAGTGATGTGACTCCTGTGCAGGGGTTTGCAACTGGAACACTCTGTCAGTGTCTGGTTTTTGGTGGGTTTTTCTTTTTTTTTTTCCCCAAATGTATTTACATAATTAGCAAGAAAATAGGACGTGGAAAAATACAGCTCTTTCTAGTAAAATGTGACATTATTGGCTTGCCTGACACTGGTGGGCAGGGTGCCACCTGGGCAGACCAAACCGGCTGTTTCTTTGCGCTTCCGTGGGGTCCAACCTTGGTTTCTGTCCTCCTCAAAGCCAGTGCTGGTGTTGGGTGAGGATGCAGCGGTGGGAGCGAAGCCTTGGCCTTTCCTCTCCCTGGGAGCGAAGCCTTGGCCTTTCCTCTCCCTGATGGAGTCAGAGGCACGGTTTGGGGCTGCCTGAGACAGGCAGCTGTGCCCTCCTGGCTGGCAGCGCCCTGGCCCAGAACAGCAAGGGGAGGTCAAGGCTGCCTCGCAGGCAGCTGCAGTTTCAAATAAATGAGGTCTTGGTGTTAACACTCATGATTTATATGTATTTCCAAAGCCCCATGTGAACATCTTTTTAGTCCTGAAAACGTTGCTTTGAAGTATGTGCTGTTCCTTATCTCCCTTCCATGGGGTAGGGAAGCGAACAGGTTTAGAATGAGATTCTAAATATGTTCTTGCAGCATGCACTGCAAAATCCATTGTCACGTCTGACAGCGTAGCCTTCAAACCAGACAGCCGTGCTTATTTGTTTATTTACATGTGATGAGTCTCCTTGCCGTTACACCTGTACCCCAAAAGCAGATTATAAAAACAACTCGGTAAAGGATAGTGATTTTGGCAACGCTAGAAAACAACCTGCAGAAGAGCTACTTGCTGAGTAGGCCAGGCTTGGTGGCCCTGGCCAATACCAGTGGCCAAGGGATGTCAATGTGGATGCAAGGTGGATGCAGTGCCTGTGACACCCTTTTGCCTCTCTACAAGTCAAAAGCAGAAGCAGTGGCTGCTCCGTTGAGCAGACAGGTAGGTGGCTAGCTGTTCTGTACTGTGCCTCAGCTTTTCTATTCTACTGTATCAATCACATGCATGGGTTTGCTTCTGACTTGCTCCAAAGACCCATGAGCGTCCATGCCCCAAAGGATGGCCACATAAGGGGAAGAGCTGTCCTCTTGGGAAAGGAGAAGGAGGAGGTTAGGAAACTATCTGCTGTGGCAAGGATGGCTTGCAGAAGGGAAGCTGCACCAGAGGGAAGGTATTTCCCCCTACCATTTGGGGCATGTGCTTCCATCTCCCTCTGAGACACAGCCGATCTAGTGCTTTTCCCTGATCCAGGCCATCACGGGGTCAGAGAACTGTTGCTAGATTATTTCAGAGGGATGCCACTATCCAGTAAGTATTGCCTGCTGGAAATGGCATTTCACTCTGAAGAGCACATGAAGAGTGTTAGGAAGGCAAAGCACGTGCACTGCCATAGCCATGCTAGTTGAATCAGAAATACAAATATTGGCATTTTACAGGTGACTTCAGTTTTTATGAGGATTCTTCACCTTCCCAGAAATGAAATCATTGGGTCAAAGGTGAATGACAGCATGAGGGTTGAGTGCATAAAACAATTTTCTGCCATTTGCATGGATTGGAGGAGGTATGGAGGGGAAGGTTTTTAAAGTCCCAGGTACCTGGCTCCTAGGAGTTACCTTTACAAAAGCCCTTGCCTCTGAGATGCTTGGTGAGGAGAATGATCTGGAAGGCTGGAAAATCAGCAGCCTTGTGCCCAAGTGAGGAAGGGAACAAGCACCTCACTTAGGTGTTTACTATTCCCCTGCTCCCTCAGGACACAGTGACATGAAATGACGAGGGGAAAAGGGACACAGGGGAGGGGGAGTGAGAAGCTGCTGAAGGTGGAGGAGCAGAAGGGTTTCTGAAATGTGTCAGACAAAGGCAACTTGCCCGCAGCTGTACTGTCTCTGATACACTGAACCACTCTTCTATTCTACAGCGGGTTAGAAAGCTGACAAATCCAGCCCATTGACTGGCTACCTTCAAAATTTTTTTTCTCTCTCTTTTTTTTTTTTTTTCTTATGAAGAGCCCTCATTGGTTTGGTTTTGGTGAACTGCCAAGCAATTTGCATTAATTCGCCTGACCAGCTGTAAGAACCCAGTTGCCCTCCCACGGCCCTCATTACGCACCCTTCCTGCTGATCTAAATACAGAAAGGTCAGGAGGGTGAGCTCCAGTAAATTATTAGAAATACACCCTTAATTGCTGTGCTGCGTCAGCTTATTCTATTGCATCTCTACCCTGTCTCTGCAGTTTGGTCTCCTAAGGGAAAACTGATTCCCTTGCTTAAGAAGAGAAAAGGACTGACAAATCCTAGGGATGGGGGGGAAATAGGGAAAAGGGGCTGATCTCCTCATGGTCAATCCCTCACAGACCTTCTTTACACCATGGGCCTTGAGAAAGAAATTATTTCTTACTGTTATCAGTACCGGTTCATTCGCAACATGCATTTCACTTGTCCAGAGCCTTGACTATCATGCTTGCTTTACAGGGATGCTGAAACAGCTGTCCCTGCAAAAAGCTGGTCTGTGCAAGACTTTCAATGGTCCTTGCACCATCGCAGCCTGTAACAGCATTAAAAGTCCTACTGCAGCACAGAAATGGTGGGTTCTTCCAGGAAATCAAGCTGAGTGACTGTTGTCCAGCAGATCAGTTTTTAACTGCTAAGCATTGGCTTTGAAGTTACTAAAAATGGAAAAGTTCCTGGCTGCTACAGTATTTTCAACCATTGGGTGCTGCATTGTCCCTGAACACACAACTCCAGCCTCATCGTCCCCTGAGGCTTGAGTCTAGGAGTCAGCACACTGCAAATTGTTCCCCACCTGATTTCCCCACTCCTGAGGTTACTCAGCTTTCCAGTGTCTAGACAGTGACTTGTATTTTTCTTGTCTTTAATGAGGAATGCGGCTCTGGCTGTAGTCTTTGCTTTGGGTTGCCTCTTTTTCTGACTGATTGCCATGGTAAATGGAGTTGAGGAAAGGGCAAGAAAGCTGTGAAGAATGATCCAAGCCAAGATGATGTTGTAGGGGATAGGTGAATTAGAAATGCACTGTTTCTCAATTAATTTTTAAACTACAAAAAACCCACACACGACTAAATATCAGGGAGAATATCCTTATTGCCCTGTCATCTTTCTGGCCCTGCAGGCAGGCAGTTGTGAAACCTCTGTTGCTCTCGATTCCCAGACTGGCACTGCCACACCACATTGCGGGTGCTGTAGAGTGTCTCCAAGCTCGACAACTACATGTTTATTAAAGCGGTGGCACATGACATCTGTGAGAAGTGTACTGAAATATGGTGGAAATATTTGATGACTCAGTAAACTGAGGGTGACAAAAGGGGCTCGATTTGCCATGGATTGCTTCACCTGAAGCTGTGTAGAAATTTTCATCCATCTTCCCATTATTCTGACCCTCAAAACGTACCACCAAGCCTCCACCCTACTGCACGCAGGTAAGAAAGCCACCAGACGATTTTGAAAGAATTCGATTTTCCTTGAACCTTTCTGAAGTTGCATATGCCTTTAGCATTCAGTGCCCTTGAAAACAGTATTGCTCATCTCAAATACGGATGGGTTGGTAGGACTGAACAGCTGTGAACTTTGTTTAGGGCTGGCCAGCTGAGCATCAGCAAGCAGCCGCCAGGCAGATGTAGCCGGAGATGAGGCTTAGCAAACCCAGGTTGAATACAGCAATGGGAGAAAATGGGAGGAGAGCACTGGACAGCTTCTGCCCTTGCATCTATTTTGGACATAGAAGCTGGTACACTACAGTTCCTGCCTTTTTCATCAGGAAATATGTGCCAACACTTTTGTTTACTGTTGGATCTGTGTAGCCATGAGCAGAACATGTGGGCAGGCAAACCAAGCAGGGCGTATATTATGAATTGGCTTATTAAGAGCTGAAAGGTGATTCTGCAAAGAACTGAATGTCATAAGACACCATAATCTCTTCAGGCAAACAAACAGGAATTTTTTGTTAATTTGTGATCCTTTTTCATACTAAAAGGGCACAGAGCTGCAGACTAGCCCTGATTTTCAGATTAATTTCTCCACTAGTATAAAAGATATTCTCATAATAGTCCCAAATTAGTTGATTGCTTGAAGTGCCAGAATCCTTAATGCTCTGCTATTTTAAACATATGGAAATTGATTCAACACTTATCATCTATTTAGAGATGTAAATTTATTGAAAAAGATGCCACTTCTTCCTAAGCTTCAGGCAAGCTCTGATACTTAGCTTTCTGGGCACAAGCAGGTCTTTACAAGGACTTGTGATTTTAACTACCGTGATTTATTTTCCTTCTAAAGGCCGGGAGAAGCAGAGGAAAATTGACTGTGTAGTCTACAAAGAGTAACAAGATACTAGTACAAGAACTGGTAGGAACTAACATAGTATCTGGCACAAAGTACCCTGAAGGACTTTTGCCAAGCATGGACACTGGGCCAGGCCTTGCCCCGACTTGTGTTGCAATTGCCCTGTCAATAGGTCCACTCTCATGTTTGAAGCATAAAATATTTCTGTTACAGTCTCTTGCTTTAGGGTAAGAGCAATGAAAAACCAAACACGGGCAGTGACAACAATGACATTGGCCAGGTCACCACCCTATAGCAAAGGAAACTCCTTCCCTTCCCAAATCTAGCCTAACCTTCTAAAAGCAAAAAACATTGATCATTCACCTACAAATAAAAGCTCTTCTCTGAAAGTCAGACTGTTTTCCAACTCCAGTCTGTTGGATACCTTCCTGCACAGGCAAGCTCTGTGGATGTCGTGGGCATGAGGCTGCTATTAGGATTAGATGAGAAAATCTATAGCATGGTCCTAGCTCTGCTGCTGACCGGCTTGTTTTTGATTTGGCATAGTCACTTAGCACCTTATAAGACGGAGATGTGTGTATATTACATAGGAATGTCATTTGTGCCTTAAAGCTTGTGAAAATACAGGTTTCTTCTGTGGAAAAAGATATTTTTTGAAAAAGAATGGTTGTCTCAGCTCTTTGATTGTGTGTTATTTTTCAGCATGATTCATATGTTAATACTATACTGAGAATGTCTCTATAAAGCCTAATATTATGCTGCTGGGACTAAGAAATATTTCTTAATGTGTTTCTTATCCCAGTATTTTTGTAGAGAAGCTGGAATGGGGCCAGCTCACGCAAGGTGC
This sequence comes from Cuculus canorus, assembly GCF_017976375.1. Taxonomy (NCBI): domain Eukaryota; kingdom Metazoa; phylum Chordata; class Aves; order Cuculiformes; family Cuculidae; genus Cuculus; species Cuculus canorus. Next base: position 119,132,471 of record NC_071402.1, read on the forward strand.
CTACACGTTAGTGGTTACCTCGGGTCAGGAGAGCACTTACAAAGTGAATGCCTCAATCATCTCTACTTACCCTGCTGTGGTTTGCATCACAGAGAGGGCACTTGAGGTGGATTCCTCTCAGATGAAAGGTGGATGGTGCACACATTGCAATTTCAGCATTCTTCGGCATTATGGATCTGCTCCCGGGCTGTACTACTTCTAGCAGAGACATAGCTACAGCATATTTAGTGCATCTTAAAATCTCTTGATGGCATTTGGGAGGCAAGTTCACTGGTTGGATTAACTAACCACCAAACTTGCTGTCTTGACTCACTAATGTTTAATCAGGAGCTTTATTTTCTTATTTATACCATTTTGTCGGTAATGCTGAGTCCAGCCTCAGTATCATGGAAGAAAAACCTGACTCTGTTGCTGAGATAAAGCACCTTAGTCTTTTGTATAAACCCAGGAGAACTAATCTGGAGTGAGACAGGGTTACTACAGAGCTGATTTTTTGAAGTGCCCATTCACTTCTGGGGGTCAGCTTCAATCAGTACCTTTCCTCCCAGTGGAAATTGGCAATCTCCCTCATCTAGGATCCACTAGCTCCCTTTTGAAGAGAGCAGAGAACCACAAGAGCCTGCTGCTGCTCAGTGATTCCCACCCCTTCCCTTCCCTTTTGCTTTCTCTCTCTACCATCCAGACTCAAGCAACCAGATCTCCTCCCTAATTAGGCAATGACTGCATATCTGTATTTACTTCCTAGCTTATGAAGGAGAGGATGACAACCCCCAGCATCTCTCAGGGCATTCAAAGCCAGTCCCCCCATGTTGGTGACCTCTCACAGTGGTTGCGCTGGGGGCTACTGTGTGACCTGGCTGACAGGACCCTGTGGCTGGCATCACTGACTGGACATTCACCTTTGTGTCCCATCCACCTCGGTGCCATTGGCAGCCTTTCTGTCATCTCTTCTGTGCTAACCACTCCCAAATTTCTCCTCCCATTCAGCTTCCCAACACAGATGGAGCACAGCCTGTAGCTCTGGCATAACTGAAAAATTCATATGTCCCCTGTATGCTTACAAAGTTTTGGCCACCTTTGTTATATGTGATGAACATCCAGGTCTCATATTGCAGGCTCTGTGTTCCTAGCAAATTATCACAATCCCTAGACTTATTGGAAGCACTGGAGTAAAACCCATGCTGCTCACTGATAGCTGTTTTCCTGAGCAGATGTTTGTTTATTTTTGTCAGTGGTTATAATGTCCAGCAGCAGGAAAACGTTAGGGAGGTATCAGAGTTATGGAGGAAAAAGCCAACTCCAAGTTACAAAGGAGTGATGGCAGAATTTATGGACTGGTTGGGGTTGCAAAGCAGCAGACAATTATATCTTACTTGCAAAACACAGGGAATGTTTTCCTTCAGACCAGGCCTTGTACAAGAGTGCCTCAAAGGTTTTCACACAGGATCCTACAACAGGTGATAGGACAAGAGGAAATGGCCCCAGGTTGTGCCACGGGAGGTTTAGACCAGATATTAGGAAGAATTTCTTTACTGAAAGAGTGATATTGGTCCAGGGAAGTGGTGGAGTCTCCATCCCTGGAGGTGTTCAAAAAACATGTGGATGTGGTACTTTGCGACATGGTTTAGAAGGCATTGTGGTATTGGACTGACAGATGGACTGGATGATCTTGGAAGGCTTTTCCAACCTTAATGATTTGGTGATTCTAGCTGATCCGGGAAGAAACCCACACAAAACCTTCAACTTGATGTTTAGTGCATCTTTACACTCTGCCCTTCAGAAACCCTTGTTTTTACAAAATTTTGGGAGAACTAAAATCACTGGCAGATGTACCGGAATGTACAGATTCTATGGGATTTCAAGTCAAATTCATGTGATTGCTTCCAAGACATCCCACCAGTTGTCTCATTTAGCTTGCCAGAGTCATTTTTAAAACTTAGGGTTCAACTAAATCCAAAAGCATGTACTTAAAAAAACCCAACACGATAGCCTCGTTCCAGTCCCTGCATCCACCAGCATCTGACCAAAAAGTCAGGGAGATGTGGGTCACCCCAGTATGCACAGCACACAAACACTCACTGGTAGTGCTAAATGAAACTTAGCAGGGCCAAACATCTCACCAAAACTCTTGCGCAAATCCATTTGGCAAGATATTTGTAACCCACTTTTTCTCCAAACTCCACTTCTCTCTTCCCAGCCACAGGGCAATGGTAGCAATGAAATTTGTATTTCATTTACAATGATTCTGCGAGATCAAGTCAGGCTATCTCAGGCCATGTCTTTGCAAGAAGAACATCCTCAACGTACATGGCAGCAGCTTGAGGTATTTCACCCTTTCACATCTCACCACTTGTTTGCTGTCCAAAGGAAGAGTGTTTAGTCCCAGTAAAGCCAAGGAGGAAGGAGACAGGAAGGAAGGAAGAAGACAGGTCCATTCATGAGGTTTTTGTCATTTACAAGAAACTTAAAGTAAATGCCTTTGTAACATTTCAACATCCATCCCCTTTCCTGTACATTCCTGTAAGACTTGGGCAGCAGAAAGTATTCATGTACTAGAAATAATGGAATTACGAAGGAAACGAGCGTAAGCAGTGGGAATAGGAAGAAATATTTAAACATACCTTTCAATTTATACAGACCCTTCTCACATAAACCAGTAGTTATCAGCTACTAATCAATTAGTTTGTTATCCTTAAATCATATTTAATCCTATAAACTAATAGCTTATCTTTTGACGTCAGGGTTTGGGTATATGATATGTACAACAATCGACTATAAATTCATGTCTGTCCCAAGGATCACCCAACATTGCAGCTTTTGTTCTTAAGGCAAGCATCAGCAATGCCTTTTTTCCTTTGATATTACATGTATCTTTGTGTATAAAAAACCTGAACAACCAGGCAGATTCAACATTCATCATGGTTGGGCTCAATGGTCTTGAAGGTCTTTTCCAACCGAAACCATTCTGTGATTAGAAGCCAAACCCAAGACCCTCAGATTTATCAGCAGAAGCCTCCATCCCATCAAGATGCCCATTGCTTGACAGCTGTGTTTTCCATGGGATCTCTCTGACTCAGTGGCTAGTAGGAAATGCGCATCACGCTGAACAATGAAGCACAGGCAATTACTGAAAGAAAGCGTTCTCCGTTACAAGTAATTCCAGGCTACACTTTTTAGTTTCCTTTTTTTTTTTTTAAAGAAATAGACGCACTCAGGTTGTTTAACTTCCTTTTTTATTATTATTCAAATAAATGGACTTTGAAGGAGGAGAAAAAAAGACTCTAAAGCTTTGCACAGCAATCTGTTTCTATACATAGCTATAAGCAGGCATATAGCTAGTCTATAATAAAGCAAACTGTAGATCAGCATAGGCATAGATTCTTCAAAATAGATGTACTACCCACAGTTAAGCTCTGAGCTATTCCAAGCAATGCTGAGGAAAACAATTGTTTTCCTGTAGTCTTCCTTCTCGACAAAATCGGTTTAGCCAAGACTTGTGACAGGAGAGGGATGCTTTGGTGGAACAGTAGAGGGTCATGTTGTGCACTCTTACAAATACGTGACTCATCACGGGACTGGGACACTTTCTGCCTGGAGGTGGCCATCCGTGTAGTTTAGCTGGAGTGACTCAAACCATGCCTACTGGGAGGGCTGGTCAGCCCTCGGGGGAGGAACAAAGGCAGTGGTGCGTGGAAGCTTTTCTGCACGGCTGACCAGCTTGGGCATTGCTGCAATCATATTTTAAGGTGTCCAAGATAGACAAGCAGATGACTGAATCTGTCCTTTTTGAAACAAAATATTTTTTAATTAAAAAATAATTAGTAACTGCAGTTGAAATTACAACAATCTAATTGAATGAATTTAAATCATTATTGACTATTACTCCTAGAGCAATTCTAGTTATGGGAAAAGTCATAAGCAGGCCATGCTTGCTGCTGAAATTTTAAGCAAAATCAAACCACAGAAATTAAGTCACGGAACAGAAGAAACCTTGTCTTGAACCGCTAAACTCACCATAGCCAGCAGGCAGCTTGCCCACAAATGCAAAGAAATATTTACTTAGTTTCAGTTCATTCCAATAATTGCATTCTATATGCACTGTTAATTCACATTTACACTAATAGGGATATAAAAGATTTTCCTATTTTATGTGGAAAAAGGAGCGTGAAGTGTTACAATCTGTTAGTGCTAAAATCCTGCAGTGTAGAACGTAACAGGAATAAGCAGGAATAATTTGTTTCATTACCGGGTTCAATCAAAACATATTTCAGTCTGACTTATTTCTCCAGCATGTTAAAGATATTGTCAACTAATTAAAAGAATTCTAAATAATTGCTTTTCTGCAAGTAATTTGAATTCCAATTTCCATCTGAGTATAACTTGCCACAAATCATGAACAAATGAAGAACCGTCTAACAGGAACAGATAGACAACTTTTACTATTTCTTAATACATAAAACATAAAACTTTAAGAACCTTAATCAAAATGTCAGGCTGGCAATGACTTCAAAGCACACTCGTGTATTTAGAAAAAGGTAAAAAAGTGTCAGCCATGCTTTCTGATCTTAGGTGTTGCCTAGTGAAGTCTCCACACGGTTGGTTCACCTTCATGAAACACCTGTCACATACGTGTGGGAAAGGTGGAGATCCCAAAGAGCTTCTCTGGCAGAAGATGCCAGGAGCTGCTCGGGACACAGTGGTAGGGAGGAGACGGGTTGGTCACACACGCCCATGAGTGGGCTGCAGGCCACATTACTCACTGTGGACACCCAAATGCTCTAGTCGGGGTGTGGGATGTGCAGCTCAACAGCTTCCAAACAACAGGTTGGCCACCCTTGATACAACACATCTTCCGAGGGCACAAAGGAAGGCCAAATGTAGTTTAAAAGCTGCATGCAATTGTGTAAAAAAATGTTGATTTTGTTACCAAGAGACGGGAAGGGAGGGATAGTAGTGAAACGTGACCTAGAGTACAAACACAGAAGAAAGAAATTGATTATCTGAAGGAAGTGTTCCCACTTGATGATCTAAATAATTAAAGTGGCGATTCAAATCAACGTAGTGGGGTGTTGTCTTATTCTCTTAAGTTTAATATGTTTTATTTACACATAATTACTACCTACCTATGCCGTGTCCTTGATTTTAGAATGCATAAGCAGCCAGTGAATGATAAGCAATGAAAATGCTGCACTGCTGTTTTTCCATTTAAGTGCAAATAATGTCAACAGAACTCAGGAATAAGCTCCAGTAATGGGGAAACGGCATCAGAGAAATGTCTCCCTGCTTATTCAAATCTTAAGCTGGGGAAAAGTCAAGAGGAGTATTAGCATTAATTAGACTGCCAACTGCCATGCAGATCTCCTGCACCAAAGTGTAAAACCCCAAACTGGTACAAGTCTGTAAGAACAGAGCATTTTTACTGAAGGAGGAGGAACAAGGGGAGGGAAAAAAAGAAGATAAAAAAAAAAAGGAGAGCAATTTTGTCTTTACATCAAGTATATTTCATAATTGTCTGTTAAAATATGTAACCACATCATAAAACACTTATAAAAAAACCAAGTATTTGTAAATGTATGTACAATAATGCAAAAATATGCCTAAATATGTATCTAATGCAAAAAAATAAACCATTTAATAAAATCTCCCTTCAAATGTCCCCTTGCTCTTCAACACCTTAAAAAAAAAAAGAACTCAGTAAACAAACAGGAGTTAAAACACAAACTGACAGACAAAAGCAGTGCAAAGCAGACACTTAAGAATGGAGAGGCATCAGCTTCCCATTCTCCTGGATTACACCACAATTACAGCCCCACTTGTCCTATGCCAGTTGAAGTCTGGTTTTTAAAAACAGCCTAATGTTTAAGCTGCCAGAGGCTGCCTGTGGCGCTCATTTTCCATGCGAGCAAAAGAAGTTAATCATAATCCAACCAAGCACCTTTTAAACCCCCTTAAATAGGGTGAATTTCACTCTGGGCAAGTATTTTGTGTCCTGTGCACTCCTGTGAAGCACAGATCCTGCCCAACAAACAACATAAACTAAAGTCTACCTGGACAGCTGTGGTGGGACAGAGACTTTTGCTGTTCCACAGTTAATTGTTCAGTCACCTCTTCTTTCTGCTTTCTCTAGGAAACTGCAAACAGGGCTGTGGTCCTACAATTTCATTAAGTACAATATCTTGTATTTGTGACACTGCAACTTCACTTGAAATTGGGCTCCCAAATACTTCTGAAGACTAAGTCTGAATGTCTGATTAAATGGGACACTTCAATTGCTCAAGAAAATCCTGATGTGGTTATCTGGATGTGTTCTGGTGACTGATGTACATCCTTTATCTTGCTTGAGTAACCACCCTCAGAGTGCAGATGGCTGTACGTGAAATACAGCTCTTGTCTGCAAAAGCAATCTGAAGAGGCTTCAGTATTGCTCCCTATAGGAAAGGTGGCAGAAATTGAAGCTCTGCTTAAAAAACCTGCTTATAAGGCACTGGTGCAGCAAGGTTTGTGACGAACATGGTTTTATGATTTCTCTTTTCCAACTTTTTAAAGGAAGTCCATTAAGTCGACTATAAATAGCAATAAAAAGACATTAGAGAAGTTCCAAACCAAAGAAACCAACTTGGCATTGAAACTTAATTTATGACAGTCCCACTTCAGTGCACGCACTAGCTCCTGCATGTCTTTTTTAAACTCATTGTTGGCTCATGCACACCCTACATACAAAGTCCCCCCCAAAGTTGTCTTCTACAAACAAGAAATTTTTAGATGACATCCTAAAGTTACACATTAAACTTACAGATGATGGACAAGAACAGAGGAACACATATTGGCTTACCCACTGTACAGATCTATTTAAAGGTTTAAAAGAATACGAATATACACAAAATATACACTTAATTCACAAAGTAAAACAGCCCTCAACATCTGCTATTTCGTAGGGCTATGAATTTTTCCTATTAAAATTCCACACATGGAACTATCTCTGTGCCAGCTCCTCTTCGTAAGCAATAGGATCACTTCAAGGTAAATTAGTTCTCTGTGTATATGTAACAAAACCAGCAGAAGCTCAGCCTCTAGTCATCGCTGTCGCTCCCAGACTCACTCAACTGCAAGTCATTTCCTATGGAAAACAAAACCCAAGAAAACACAACAAGTGCATAGGCATTAATCCACATTTCATGGTAATCAAATCAAAGAACAGTCACATTTACACTGGAAGATTTAAATAACAATAACAAAAGAAATGAATGCAAACATCATCTGTCATTCAATGGGACTACTCTCCAAGAACATTAAGAGCTGCATTTGGCTAATATCCGGTCAGATCCAGGCCACACTGAGCATCTTTGGCTCCACAGCCATCAAAGCTGCTCCCTAGTGGAAGAACAGCACTCCCCATGAGAGCAGCTGCAGAAGGCATCCCTGTACATGGCACTGGGAAAAGGCACTGGGGAACTCCCTGTTTTAAATAGATTTTTTTGGTTTAAGGCCACTTGCGTAGACAAAGCAAGGCTTCCACATGTCAACAAACCAAAAGGGATGTTAAAACCATTGCAACTCAAGGCTCTCAGCTGAACTAAGCCAACACATGCTGTGACAGTGATGGCCTCCCTTCAAAGTGAAATTAAAAAGAAGGCAGACGGGATATGGATCAAACCTACAGTCTCAGACCCTGTTTTGCAGAGCACTCGTGATTTGGTGATGTGGAGAGGGTGAGAATCATGCTTAAGTTCTGGCAACTGAACCTAGCTCTTCCAGAATTCTTCTGTGGCCCTGCTCCAGACATCGGCCCCTTGCAGAGCAGCTGCACAATAGTTATGCCCTGGATTTCTTCATCTCCTCTCCTCTTTTATGAAACAAGAACTTGGGTTAGGGGTCATTCTGCCCATGTTGATGGTCACTAGTGACTTGAATGCTCAAGGACATATTAATCCTTGGCAAAAGAATTTTAAATACAAAGTAAAAAATCACTGCCCAAAAGAAGGAACTACCTTACCAGTTCCCTGATTCTCCTGGAGTCAAGAAATTTCTTGACATTCAATGTCCTAAGCAGTATTGTTGTCATGGCCCAGGAGAAACAGGAAAAAGACAGCTCACAATCAGAAACAGAGAAATGAAAAGAGCCCTACCGACTTTGCTGAACTTTGTATTTCACTTAGGCATTCATTACCAACAGGAAGACTGACAGGCCCCTCCAGTTTTCCAGCTGGCTTTTCAGTATTGTCTGTACAATACATTTCATCTCCTCCAAGCTGGAAACACTACATTTATCTGTATTTAAGCCCTACAAGTTCCCTATGTATGGGTGCCAAGAGATGTACACAAACATGCCTTGGGAGGAATTAAGAACAATTTATGGTAACTAAATTCTAGTTTCTTGTAAACGCAATATTTTAACTCCACTGAGTTAGAATACACCTGACTTGGCATAAGGAAAGAGCAACACAGCTGTGCACCATCTCCTCTGAGACCTCATAGGTCAAAATTATGATTTAAAAACATTTTTTTAGAGTTTTTAAAGAGTGGAGTGAGTTTGTACTGATTCAACACTTGCAAACACCATAGCAGTAATATTTCAACCACATACATGGCACTTCAAAATGCGGTATTTGTGAAAATGCAGCTGAGACCAACACAGTTTAGAATAAATACTCTGACAAAGCAATACAGCTAATAATAAAGACCACAGAAAACTGTGCGTTTATGACCACAGGACAGCTTTCTGTCATTCACAATTATTTAAAGACCTTTAACTGACACAGAGGAGAACCCCACTATTCGTGTCTAATCTGTGTTTTCACATTAAAATAATTCCCATCCTCCCATGCACCAGATCCTCGTGCACTGACGCTTTGCTACCCACTCATTCTGCCTGGAGGCCTGAGTCAAGGCTCAGTGTGGTCAATGGAGGCCACCGCACTGATAGCCACAGGCTCTAAACCAAACTAAAGCAATCTCTGCATCTTCAAACAGATCTCAATCCTCTGTTCAAAAAACCTGCCCACATATTTCAGCCAGTGCAACTCCCTGGGATTACTATTTGGCAAACTGCACTTGATGGAGTTAGCCTAACCTGCTAAGAAAATGAGTGGTCTTGAGCAGCTTCCCACAGCAGTAAGACATGAGCCTTTACTTACGGAGCGTGTTCATGAGCTGATTGCTTCCTTGCGGCCTGCTGGTGCCATTAGCAACAGCATTCCTGTTGTTATATTGCTGGTGCGGTGGCTGGGAAGGGGAAACATGTGCTGGCTCTTCCCCCTCACTGCTGGAGCTTTCATCTTCACTCCCAGATGAGCTTTCTGAATCCGATGAGCTGCTTCCACTGCTACTGCTCATCTGCTCAATAATTTCAACCTCTGCTCTCAGCTCTGAAATAAAAGCACATTCAACTGGTTGAAATCATAAACAGGGCCCCATGGAATTTAGGAAAAGAATGTGAAAGTGTCAAGTGTAATTTATCACATCAAAATATCTCACATAAAAGAGAGACAGGAAGGAAAACCAAAAAATTCTGAAAAAATTGTACTTAGTTGCTGTAGCTAAATTTAAAGAAGCAGCAATATAGGTTAATACCATAAAACCTTCCCTTCCACTATTATTATTATTTATATACCTTACACTCCTGAAAGCATTTCCTGCTTCATTATTTCCAACAGGCTATATGCTCTACATACAAAGGAAGTATATTTCCTGATTGAGTTTTACAGGCCAACAGCCAGCCCACTTTTTAAAAGCATCTTAATGTGGAGGAATCTAAACTGTTTGATGTCAGTGCCATTAAGGCTTTTGGAAAACACAAAAAAGGAGGGGTACAGGCACATGGTCATGACAGAAACTGCCTTGACTTCAGATCATGTATGAAACTGCTCCAGTATAAAGTCATGCAACACACTGCAAACAAACTTCAGAAGCAGATGGATGACATCAGATAATTTTGCAGTGGGGCAGATGAGAATATTCACATTGGGTAGCAGTAATAATACCTTAACTTCCTATAGAGCTTACAAGTAGCGGGAAAATATAGAGACTACTCTGGAACTAGTAAGTTATTCAACTCAGACACATCCCACTTCAGGGTTTCCAGGTAAAGAAACACTGGAATGCCAAGACAGACACATCCCCAACAGCTAGTGTTGGCTGAATGACTTGTTACTAAACAGCTATTAAGGTAAATCACTCCAAGTCATATTGTATTGTTAAATTTGTCAAAATTTTAAGTGGCCTAAGCGCTATCAGAGGACAATTCTTTTCTATCCACCGACAAACTCGAGCATCTAATGACTCAGCTCACCCAGGCAGGTTTCTATGAGAGAACAATATTCACATATATGTTGAGCATAGCATGTGAAGCCCTCAAAACTTAGGCTTTTGTTATGCTAGCAGTTCTATACCCACAGGGTAAGAACTCAGGGCTTGCCCTGGAGAAGTCACAGGCTAAAGGGACAAGATTGAAAGAAGGGAGAGATGAGGTATTATCTACCTGACAAATGGAGGACAGATACCAGGAGTAATTCACCTTAGGTCAGATGTGTGTCAGAGTGAGATGAACTCCACCTCCTCAGCTGGGACATCCTTCCGTATGGTATAGCCAGCTCTTGTAAAATCAGTCTTTCATTTATATAAAAATGGCACAGTTTTAATACTTCTTATCCTCAATCCCTGCAGGAGTAAGTCAAAGCAACTAGAACTCCTCCCCTTTTCAATAAGACTCATTTTACTTGGGCTGCTTAATACCATAGTATCATAGAATGGTATGAGTTGGAAGGACCTTAAAGATCATCTAGTTCCAACTCCTCTGCCATGGGCAGGGACACATCCCACTAGATCAGGATACTCAAGTCCCCATCCAACCTGGCCTTGAACACCTCCAGGGATGGGGCATCCACAACTTTCCTGGGCAACCTGTTCCAGTGCCTCACCACCCTCATAGTGAAGAATTTCCTCATGTCTAGTCTAAATCTGCCCCTCGCCAATTTTAAGCCATTTCCTCTAGTCCTATCACTACAAGTCTCTGTAAACAGCCCCTCCCCAGCTTTCTTGTATGTCCCATTCAGGTACTGGAAGGTTGCCGTAAGGTTTCCTCAGAGCCTTCTCTTCTCCAGGCTGAACAACTCCAAGTAACAGGTAACAGGTAAGTTTTCAGCCTTCACATTATTTGCTGGAGAGAGTTTCTCTAGCTCAGTACGCATCACTTTGAGAAATTAAGTTTACTTTTGCTGAGTTTAAAACTGCTGTTTTTCAATTTAAAAGTTCAAGGCTCAATTTCAAATGCTATAGTTATATTGAATCAGAGGCAAGGAAGGTGCATTGAAAGGGAGCAACCATATGACTAAGTCCGGCTGGGTATTTAAGGATAGTGGGCTTGTTCCTTCAACTTACTTTCTAAATCTAGATGCTTGACTAGACCACCTGTGTTCTCTGTACTTCATTGGTACGCCACATAAAATTTAATTCATATTGAAGACACAGAATAAGACCATCGCAAGAGGGAGGAAGAATATACCATTAGGCCAACAGAAGACATTACTTTGTCCTGCAACATCCTTCTCCCTTATTCCCTCCCAATGAAGTCTTGCAGGCTTTAAAAATCCACTTAATGCCTGGAGTCTGATATACAGACAAATGAGCACTTGTAAGTTACCGTTTTCAGTCTACGCATCTAGAGGATTTCAAATTGCAGATGTTGCCTGTGTTCAAAGCTAAGAAATTAATGGGAGAAAGCTAAAGGAAAGGTAAAAAGGAATAAGGGTTCTTTCCTTTTAAAATACCCAGACTTAAAATCTTTTTTCCTAGCTAAATGATGTGATGTTTCCACATACTTCTAGTGATGGAGCTGTTGGTTTTAACTTACAGCGATGATTATAATACATGGTTAGCATATCCTGGATTGTAGCAAGCACAATTATCTGTAGACCACAGTCCATAACGCAAAAAGATTCAATAAACAGGTCTAATATTGTCTAATAAAGGACAAGTGTCTGATAATTATACACATATGCTTATGGAGTCAGAGAATCAATGGCTGAAATGGAGGAGTTTTGGCACACAGGCTGAGCGGAACACAGCAGTCCGGAAACAGCGAATAAAACAGTGTGAAGAAGGTGAATCAATCTATGAGTCATTAGTGGTGAAAGGTTAAAGATGCAATAAGAAATGCACCCCAGAGACATAAGAAGAAAAAAATTAAACCAGAAGTTTGAACTCAATACAGTAGGCGAGGCGGTAACTGCAGGGAGGAAGTGATGCATTCTGATGAATGGGAAAGGATTTAGCCCAGCTAACTTTAAACAGAAGCAGAGATTAGTGTCAGATTGAAAAGTGAGGGTTTTCTACTGCCAAAGCAGAAAAGGAAGAACCCCATAAAAGAGGTTCAGTTATGAGGAAGGAAAGGGAGAATGCCTTGGAAGAAGCGGTAAGGCCCACTGTGCTGAACACAGGTAGGAAAAGCGTGTTATCAGTGACCGTGGTTTCTTGGTCTGGGCCCATCTTCTAGTCAAATTTGCTAAACAGGCTGTCAGCTTCCCCTCAGGTCCCTCTTAAATCCCTGAGCCCAGAATTCTAAACATCTTGTCTGTGCAGATGAGAATATAAGTAATTCTGGGTGAAAAACTGGTTGTTGGGTGAAAAACTGGTTGGATGGCCGGGCCCAAAGAGTGGTGGTAAATGGAGTTAACTCCAGCTGGAGGCCGGTCACAAGTGGTGACCCCCAGGGCTCAGTGCTGGGTCCAGCCCTGTTCCATGTCTTTATCAATGACTTGGATGAAGGGATCAAATGCACCCTAAGTAAGTTTGCGGACGACACCAAGCTGGGTGGAAGTGTTGATCTGCTTGAGGGTAGGGAGGCTCTTCAAAGGGATCTGAACAGGCTGGACCAATGGGTTGAGACCAATGGCATGAGGATTAACAAGGCCAAATGCCAGGTCCTGCACTTGGGGCACAAGATTAGGGAAAAGTGGCTAGAAAGCTGCACAGAGGAGAAGGACCTGGAGGTGTTGGTTGACAGCCGACTGAAGATGAGCCAGCAGTGTGCCCAGGGGGCCAAGAAGGCCAATGGCATCTTGGCTTGTATCAGAAACAGCGTGACCAGCAGGTCCAGGGAGGTTATTCTCCCTCTGTACTCGGCACTGGTGAGACCGCACCTTGAATACCGTGTTCAGTTCTGGGTCCCTCACCACAAGAAGGACGTTGAGGCTCTGGAGTGTCTTCTTCCAGAGAAGAGCAACAAAGCTGGTGAAGGGGCTGGAGAACAAGTCTTATGAGGAGCGGCTGAGGGAACTGGAGTTGTTTAGCCTTGAGAAGAGGAGGCTGAGGGGAGACCTGATTGCTCTCTACAACTACCTGAAAGGAGGTTGCAGAGAGGAGGGAGCTGGCCTCTAGCCCCAAGTGTCAGGGGACAGGAGAAGGGGGAATGGCCTTAAGCTCCACCAAGGGAGGTTCAGACTGGATATCACGAAAAAAATTTTCACAGTAAGGGTCATTGGGCACTGGCAGAGGCTGCCCCGGGGAGGTGGTTGAGTCCCGATCCCTGGAGGTATTTAAAAGACGGGTGGATGAGATGCTCAGGGACATCGTGTAGTGGTTGATAGGAATGGTTGGACTCGACGATCTTGGAGGTCTTTTCCAACCTAGTGATTCTGTGTGATTCTGTAATTGTTTTCACCAATGTTATGGTGGCTGCTGCATCGCTGGAGTCTGTCAGGCAGAACTCCAGCAGGACCACTAAGGAAGTCTGTTCAAAACTCTCTTGCGTCACACTGTCAAAGATGGCAGTTAAGCCAGTGATGATACCAAAGCCTTGTAGGAAAGAAACACCTGCTTTAAAATAGTCCAATTTTGCATTTTCCTATTTGCTTGTTATGCTTAGTGCAGTTATAGGTACCAAAGACTTGGCTAAACATTTCCTTGCAGTGCCTCCAAGTAAAACAGTTGTGTGTATATACCTGTACATATACCTCAACAACACAAATGTTGGATCTTTCCTGGGTCCTGTTGTGCCATAAGATCAAACGCCTCATGTCGGTGCACCTTTAAAGGTTTAAAACCTGACAGGAGTCAGGATGTGCATCGGTTACTTTTAAAAACGCGTTCCATAAGGCAAGTTTTGAACACTTGCCTTAAATGAGCCTACATAATCTGAAAAGGCTTAGGGTGCTAGATGAACCTTATATTTTGCAACTTTCATGTTACAACTGTAGGCTTTCTTTCAAGAAAACAAACCACCTTAGTGCTTTATATTGGCACTCAATACAATTTTTAGAGTGAAAAAAAAACAATTCAAGGTCAGAAATCATTATACAAACAGAAGAGCCCTTCTTAAAAGAGCTGTCTCTTGTGTATGTTCAACATCAAATTGCCCTAATTTCTTTCCACAATCATATCTAAGAGTTCTTACTTATTCTCTCAATTCCAATAGGCTATGCAGAAATTTTAACTAAAGCCTTAACCCTGGTCTGTAAGAATACCACAGACTTTTGAAAACAAAGTATTTCAGCTTTAGGTTGTAAGCCCACAGTGGAACGCTCACTGTTAATAATGGTATGCAAGGAGGAGAAGAAACAACTTGATATTGGCACTTTAAGTATGCAGAGATTGCAGCTAACAAGGCAGTATTTTACACTGAAGTGCGAAAAATTTGACTGAGATATTCTTGAGAGACCAACAGCTCTATGGTGTAACCCTTACAGGGTACAGCTGCATTTTAGGTAAACAAGATCTGCTTAGATTTTTAAGCGCTGAATTTACAGTCTCTAAACCAGAAATACGTTTCTGCGGTTTTTTTACAAGTGCAGCATGCTGTAATTATGTCAATGTTATTAAAAACATTTCTGTTGTGGTCAAACATGGCTGATAAATGCTGATTATTTCATGCACATTAATGGCTGTTTTGTGGTATATGTGTGCAAATGTTCTGCTTAATGAAATGTTATCAGATATAGCCAAATAATCAAAAGAACGAGCTCTTACTCTCTCTTTTGCTCCCTTCAGGCAGGAGGACAATATAAAACTTGAAAAGATTCCTTCAGTGCAGAACCCTAGACACAGCTTTCAAAAGGCATCTCTGCATGAAGAAAAGGACTGGCTGAACTCCCACATGCTCTGACTCTCTCCTCAGGCACTGTTGTTTGGGCAGCTGTGTAATGGGCCAGAAAACTGACCTACCTGGAAGTTCATTTCCCAGCTCATCTGTAAGGGGGGTGATGGGAATGCAGAGCTGAGGGCACCAGAGGAAAGCCGAAACCTGTACTGAGTACCTTAGAACTATTCCCAAACATCACAAGAGCTGTCTCTCTTACCACACCCTTAAGTGGGGCATACTGTGAGCAAGAGTGTGTTATAGTGCCAGAGATGTTTTCAACCATCTCCTTTGGGGACTCTAAGTTCTGTGCTGTGTTTGTTAAAGAAAAAACACAGAATTTCAGCTTTACGTTTATCTTTCTTTCTACAAAGTGGGTATATCACCCAAAAGCAAAGCTACTGCCTGAACGGAAAGAACATAGTCTCTTCAGAACTTAGAAGTCTTTGTTCATAAAAAGACACATTAAGGCAAGATAACAGGACTGTAGAGTCTCACAGCTTTACCAGTTAAGCTTTATTCATTATTTTCATTGTACGATGGTGCCATTTTAGTTCTACCTTTCCCAAGCAGGTTCTAACAATACAAATGGATTACAAATGCTGACATTCTAGATTATCAATACTGGAAAAAAGTTATAAAGAACATATCCTATAAGCAATAAAACCTCTCCCCAGTTATTTGTGCTCTCTCTTTTTAGGCCTTGAATGATTCTCTATAAAACATGAACTTGAAGGCTTACTTTAATAACAGTCTGGTGTTCTTTTCCTTGATTTTGGAAATAAAACTCTACAGGTTACGTATTTTGAGGTACTTTCTGTTAAAAAACAATTACTAAGACAGTTGTAAACAACGTGATTTGTATTTTAGACCCCTAGAAAACGGTCTTTGTAAAATAGATGTCACACTGGACAAATATAATTATGTAACTGCTGAACATTATATAAAACAGTGTCCCAATGGTTAAGTAACTTATTATGCACCACAAGAAAAGACATTTAAAATTCACAACTGTGTAAGTTTTTAAATTAACGTATCACCTGTTATCTTTCTCCTTACCTATTACACAGAAAATCAAAAATGGCAATGCAGCTAAGGGAATTGTAGCTAACAGACTCTCAGATGTTGATTCTGTCTGCTGACCAGTATCCAGGGATTGAAAATACTACTGCTGCGAAAGAGTGAGACCAGTCAGCACCTGTGCAAACACACAGATAGCTTAGCAGTAAAAAAGACACCTAGTGATTACTATGAACTGAAAAAAATACCCTGCTAAGTAATTAACACAGTCTGGGCAATTAACATAGGCTAAGTCTAGAGGCAAAAATAGCAATATGGGACAGATTAAAAAAGAGAAAAGAACAGGAAGACCCAGAAAAAAGAAGGCCTAGACAGAAAGAATAATCTTAGATTAAAACTGCATCTGGTGCTAGACAAGAAGCATAAGAGAACCAAATAAAAATTCAAATTTCAAGTCTTCCTCATCCTGATCGTGCTACCCACATCAAAACCAGATATTGCACCAATATGAAAAGAAGGACATGGGCAAGCAAAGCGTGCCCTACCCACAGCAAAACACTGAACCAAAGCGTTGCTTGAGCAGGAGACTGAGTTAAGCCAGTCATTCCTTCAAGGCCGTTTAAGAGCAAGTACAACAACTACATGACAGATGTGATCAAAGCTGCAGAGGACCATCTGTGGTAAAGGGGAAGCTGCAGGGCTGTTCACTCTCATCCCTCCCCTACTAGCACCACCTGGCATGGCAAAAACTCCATGTCTTGTGATGGGGACACACCCACTCAGCCCTTCCACCCCACCGGCAAATGGCTCCACCCTTACTCAGTGCAGGAACAACCTATGTCCAAGCTACCTGATTGTATTACTAGACCTTGGACCATTAGGTTTTTCTTGCTGTTCTTGTTGCCCAAGACACTCATTCAACTCATCTAGCACTCAGCTGGGGGTTTCTGGATTCATCCTTATTTTGTCTTCTTTTCAGAACAGAGAAATAGTTTGGAAGAGAGAAAATTACCCACAAAGAGGAAGTTCTCTCATGCCAGAGAAATATCTGTGCTGGCAGAAAAGAATAAATAATTCACTAAGATGCCTTAAAATGAGATATAAAGATGACAAACCAGCTGTCAAGTACCATTTTTTAATCCCTGAACATTCTAACATGTTTTTATAAATTGCGCAGTCACGGTCTTTATTATAAAGAAGAAAGACAAACCCAACAAAAACGCAGGAAACAACAAACCCTTCTTTACCTCTCTTAATGTCATCCAGCTGAGGCTCAGGGGAAGGATTATCTTTCAAAGGAGAAGTTTTAGGTCCAACTGCTGGCTTGGTTGGGGCTCTGAACTGTGAAGGAGGAGGCTGAGATGCTCGGGCAGACTGTTGTTCTATCCGGGCTTGGATCTTACTGCTGCCCTCTGCTCTGAAAAAACAACCAAAGATATTCAGCAGTACTGTGCAACTGTACCCCGCTTTTTCAATATCCTCATACCAATGCATCATCTGTGATGTCATTCAGTACAGATCTTGACTTTTTTGTAAAGATAAATGGTGAATTACAGCTTTCTGTAGGCAACACTTGCCATCAAGAGCAAACGTGCATACACAACTACACTGCAACACCCTTACAAAATGTATTTTCAAATCCAGATGTAGTTCAGTGGTGCCAAATTCTGTACTTGAAGAACAAGGAAAGCTTTAATTTAGCAATTAGTAGCTGTGTTTTTAAAGAAAGAATATGCAATCATAATAATTTGAAGTAATTGTATGATAAAACAAATCCACTCAAAACAAAATCCTGCTTAAAACAATCACAGTAAAAGAAACAACTTTCCCACTTGTAATTAAATCATGTCACACTGAACTCTCTTAGATGTCAACCTGACTAGAATGAGCATTCTTACTGCGAAATACAGCACGCAAGCACTTCATTCCTGGTTTTCATTCATTTCCCTATAATTCCTTAAAAATAGTTCAAGCTGTTTCCTTAGTGGGAAAGTCTCCAGAATAATGCTGTACCTGGCTGTTCAATTTAAATCAGGTATTTCTTCTTTTCACTGAATCAATGATGCAATTCAGATTGCACAGTCAACATCCTTGGCAGAAAAGAACCCCAAAACAAAATACTTATTCAGGTCCCTCTACGGTACACCATAAATGAGGTTAAAATGTGTGGTGTATTTATCACATAACCAAAGCTTTTGGGGGTATGGCTTCACGTAACATAGCACAGAAGCAGCCTATGTGGATATTGGAGTTCAGTTTCAGTTCTAGGAGGGTCTCAGCTCATCAATGTGACACTTTGGGCCTGTGAGCTAAGCCCACTGAGAAACAAGTTAAACAAGCCCACGTGGAACTTCCCAAGGCTTCACCTAAACTGCTTCTGACATCTGAGCTAGTAGACTAACCTGTAACTCAGGTTTCTCTGTGCCCCACTGAACTGCAGATGCAACTTCTAAAATTATGCACAGAACCATCTCCTCATTCATCACTGAAACGCAGCTATTGGATGCCACATTAATAGAGTTTACACAGTCATGTACAACAGAAGTGAGGATTTGGGAATATACTCACTTTATCACAGGAAAGGTAAAAGCAAAAGATTGTTCCCAGTATTAATTATTCTCTTGGAACTACAGAAAGTTTTATGCAGAATAAGTGCAATTACTCCCCCGTGAATGTCATCAAGATGATAACACTAAAAACTCTGCTCCCACAAAGTGTCAACAGGTCATTAAAGATCAAAGTGCCCATGGGGAAAAACAAAGACTTCTGATCTAGAAAACAGAATGACTTTGCAAAGCACTGTTCCTCAAAACAGAGACGCCTAATTTTTATCTGCCTTGCCTCTGCTTGAAAGAAGTTGAAACGTCTTTCAACTCACCAGAACTAAAACTCAGTCACTCCAAACACCTCGCTGAACCTAAGCCTTCCCGCACTTCTTTGCTCCTTTCTTACGTAAGCTTCACCTGGACAAAGTCCAGCAGAACAGGGAATTCAAATCTCATCTATGACACATTCATATCGACCGGGCGGGATGAATGTCACATGGATGAGTTTTCACATCACTGATTCAGAGAAGTTTACAGTCCATTTACCTTGAACTGAAGGTGTTCTTTGCAAGCTTCCAGCCAACTGCTGATGAGCAGTAACTCACATTTCTAGTAATTCCAGAAATTAGAAGTTCTACACTGCAATATTTATCTCTTATTTTTTGAAATGTAAAACTTGTAAAATCATTTAAGAGCTGCTTCTTCACCAGACACTTGAATAACTGCTTTCTCTTCAGATCTCCATAACCAGTGTTGCAGTGATGCTGAAAGAACATGTTCCAGTGACTTCAGGTACTTGCAGAGCAGCAAGACTACTAAAAATGTTCCAACGGCACACTTTGTAGCTTTTGTGAAGTGAAATAAGCATACTGAAGCTGAGAGGATTTCTGACCTCAGCAATTCTTCCAGGCAAAACCTCGCAGCCATTATTTCTAGTTTTCTTTTCCTGCTGCCCCAACTGCACCCTTTGGACTTGTGCGCCACTTTATCTATCACTGACCCAATACAGGGATGAGTGCTTCTTGTTCCTTAAGAGCATATTATTAAAGCATCATAACTCCCACAAGCAGAACAAACCTAGAAAGTTCAACAATCCTCTTGACAGTTTAATATTTATATGGTCTTTTCAGCTAAGCAGAGATTCCTGAAACACATCTGATCTTTCAGCCAGCTTCCAAAGCTTCAAAGCATCAGAGGTGAAGAACCACAATCATGTCCTTTCAGCAGTGGCAAATTTACAAATTCTTAACTTTTGGATTCACACTCTTATTTGCATTTTTAGGCAAGAAAATTGGTCATGCAAAGTCATAAGGCTCAGTAATTAAACATCAGTACAAATGAAATAAAACTGAGTTCTGGTTCAAAAGACAGCCTAAAAAAAAAAATTCAGCAAGAATTAATTCTATCAACAGCTCTATCCTCAGCTTTACCTTGTTTTCTTGACTTGAATGCTGCTGCTAAGCTTTTCCAGCATGTATTCCCCAGTGTCATGATTGATAATAAGCACACAGTCCTTCTGATATGGCCTTTTATTTCCTTTAAACACAGTCATTGGTGGAGTTGAACCCTGGTATCAAAGAAGAGCACATTTTTTTGTTATATTCCCCTAAAAAATAAATAAAACACTAAGAGAAACAAATACGTGTATTGGTCTGACCAAGAGGCTAAGCAGTTAATGTTTAGTTCCTACAGAATATGTTCATTCATGAAAAGGGAAAAATACAGTTATATGCAGTAGATCAGATGTTTCCTCATAGCTATATTACGCCTTTCATCATTTTAAGCGTCTCTGCAGTGACAAGACATCTTCTCCATGGCTGCAATTATTTACAATTCTCATTCCCAAAATGGTAACATAACTGGATTTCCATAGTAGGTTCTGACAAGTGTCAGAAATCTTCTTGACATTTCTGCACTTGGAATCCTGGGTTTGGATAAGAAATAAAGTTCTAATTATTTGTGCAGCAGAACTATTGCCTAAAGAAATAAGTGATCAATTGAAAAATAATTTAAACTGATTTGTTTCTAAAAAAAGATAGCATTTTCACAGTGGATTACAAGCAACTGTCACAAACTATGTAAGAACAGCTGCCTTCTTCAAAGTCAGACTAGCATATAGATGCCATGCAATTATACCAAAACATCTTCTCAAAAGCAAATGAGGTACTTTGACACCTTCCACAAAGTCCCCAAATCCACACAATGCTGCACAGAGCCATAAAAGCCTAATGGCCGAGACTGAGAAGCAATAAAGACAAACCCATGTGGTGGTGCATCTGGCTAACTGATACTGCTGAGATTATGCTCAGTGTTACCACATCCAGGTGTCTTGTACACCTGTGTTTAGGGTTACTGGAAGCAGAATCTAGGTTTATCTGCCCATAGCAGCATGGAAACACACCTGACCATGTCAAAAAAGGACAAGTTACTCAAGAGGGAGTTACAAAGAATTATGAAGAATTATGTTCTCAGCTATGAAACCTTCTCAGACTTCTCTGTAATGCATAGGTACTGCACAAAAGAAATTGAAAAAAATTTTATACATGTGCACCTTTGCACATGCTGTAGGAAAGCAACCACAATCAGGCAGAAAAGGAAAAAAACCACTCTTCTGCATTTTATTCCGAGTAGCAAAAAGGAACAATTATATTGTAACCACTCCAAATGCAATTCTATTCTCTATATTGCTAATAAATAGGATATGTTTGAATTTAAAAGGGCTTTGGAACAATAAGGGTGAAAAATTGGAATTCCCAACAAGGATACAGTAAGAGATATGGATAGGATTCAGAAAAGATGACACATGGAAGTCTAATCTTCAAACGCATGTCACATTTTTATCATTCCTACATTCAGGAGAGGCAAGCAACATTTAGGACAACAAAAAGCAAACTGAAAGTCAAATCCTGCTTGCTGTTGACAGCTAAGCCAGGAAATGTGTAAAGCACAAATTTAACGAAAATTGATCAAAGTTTGTTGGCTATCATTTTGCTACCCAGAAGCCTCCTAACTGAAAGACTGATTTCTGGCTAAAAAAAAGTAAGCAGAAATGGAACCCAGCTTAAGAAAATTAACAGTTCCGCCCTTGTACCTAAAATTAAATGTTTAGGTTTGATGTCAGTGCCTAAATAACACTGGCCTACAGATTCTGCTGATTATAGCATAGAAGTAGTAAAAGATGAAATGGGTGACATTTAATCAATTTGTTTTCATGCATGAGAGTTTTGTAACAAATTGGTCAATTCCCCAACCAAGCCTGTTTATCAAATATTAAAGCCACTAAATCCACACATAAAAATATTACTTCAATTTATCCAAGCAGCAAGGGAAACCAAAATACCTCCACTGAGCAAATTATATCCTGAGATATCCTCAGGGCCCAGGCAATTTCAAAAGAACAACTTAGAACCTGTATCTTATCCCATTGTTGAGCAACTGAGAACCACAGCAGGATCCAAGAACTGCAGTAAATCTTGTCAGGATGAAATGATTCTCAAGACTTCTCACTCTTTTCCAGTATGCTCAGTGTTCTCCAGCTCTCTGTTCAGAACACAGGCAGCACCGCCTTGATACAACATACGCACGGTGGCTGCAGTTAGTGCAGCCTAAGCCTCCGAAGTGTACCATAAGCTTAAAGCTGCTCATAGTCATGGGAGGATCATCAAAATTAAAATTAGTGCATAGATTTGGAACGGGGTATTATAAGTGATGTTGTTCAACACAGAAAATGAATCAAAAGCCCAATCAATCCAAGATGAATGCCACTGAATGCTTTTAATCATAGCTGTTACCCGCTCTCAAATAGCACTACCGTGATCACTATTTTTATGAACAAAAACCACTGTGTGACCTCATGCTTCACTAAAGGTGACAAACGCCATAGAAAAACACAGTCCGGGGAAGCAGGCTAAACCTCATTCAGTGAGAATTACCATAGTATCATCACCTACCAATTAAAAACATGAACGTGCTAAGATAAACACTGCCAAAAGAATCTGACACGGCTTCTAAACTGACTGATGCCCCCCTGCAACCACCAAACTCACTGATGTCTGTGAATTCTGGTTTATTGTCTCAACACACAGCATTAGCTTCAGCTAATAAAACACACCCAGTTCCAGCATGCAAGCACTTTCTTTTGGTAAGGAAACCACTGAACTTTCAACTACAAAACAGCTGCACCAATAAACAGTTTGATGTCTTGTTTTATTGCTGTTTGGCCATCATCCTCAAACAGTAGATCTTTATGGCATAATTTGAGGAGGAAGTAGATGGGAAATCACTTAATTGCCACTCACCAGAACCAACCCCCTGCTTTCACAGCTTAAGCTGAAGGCAGTGAATCCTCTGTGCTATCTGTCCGTGTTTTAGAAAGGGGAAGAATACGCTTACAGGCCTACCTGTGCCTTCTGAACATCAAACTTTGATCAAAGCCTAAATTACTCTGCCTTTCTTCATTAAGCCACAGCACTATAAATGGATGGAAAACAGCTAAAAGCCTTGTCAGCTAAGGAAGTGTAGGAAGGAAGGATGCACAAATAAAAAAACAGACTGGAACCTTACAAAAACAACCTTAAGAACACATTACAAGTCTGGCTGCTCAAATATTGCACCCATTTGTATTAGCAAATATGAAAGTGAAAATAACATTTACACTAGACAGTAACCACATTGCAAATTTGATCGAGAGTAAACAAGGACACGTATATAACAAAATTACCGGAATATGTGGCAAAGTGATTGTTACGTCATCTCCTTTACCGACTTGAAGCTCCCCCTCACAAGACGTATCAATTGATGCTGGCTTGAAATCATCTAAGGAGGAAAACAATTGCAATTACATTTCTAAGAGTCTTCAGAAGTGCCACCCAGCCCTGCAAAGAGTCACTGAACATTTACTGTGATTCCAGGAAATGCTAAAATACACACTAGGGTTTACAGCAGGGGTGGAATAATGCACCAGTACAATGTGTCTATGCTTACTGCCCGAGCCATTTGATGGTACAAGATTTTAAGCTTCCTTTTCAAAACGGAAATAAGGTTCTAGACCTTGTGTTTGGAGACCAAAAGCAGACTCCTCCAAACTCCAGACTCTGAGTGACACCTAATTATGCAGACAAATGTAAAACTGTACTATGAATCTCAAAAGAGCATGAACTTCAAGACCCAGAGCTCTGTGTGGCTCCCACCAATTCCAAATCCAAGGACTGATTCAGTGACACCAAGTCATTTTAATCTCACTGATATTTCTGCCTATTTAGCTGTCACCTTGCCTCCACAATACCTCCTCAAGGGTAGAGGCCTCAGATCTCATCTATGAGGAAAAAGGAGGCGCTGAGCTCAGTTCAGTAGGCTTAATGCTAGTTGAACACGACTGTGGATGGAAAGCCAGGCTAAGGTGAGACACTAATAGCTTAAAACTAACCCTAGTTTTAAGTACCTTTTTTGCACTGTATGGAGTGCTTTGTCCCCCAAACAAGTCTGTTTAGTGCATTTATTTGAACTAAGAACATTTTAACTCAAAAGTATTTTCCTCTCATTACTCTGTCATACTGATGAGCCATAAAAAACAGAAAAAAACCTATAAGAACCTGTAATATTTTTTGACAGAGGATTTAGACAAAGTGAAAAGAACAGAGAGATATTAGTTGTTTTGTTTTGCTTTGTTTTTTAAAACAAGCCTCCATTCAATTCAAGCATCTCTGGAGATGAAGAGGTACAATCGTATGCATGATCAAGGTTTTTAATTACTGCATTAATTAAGAAATTAATATCTCAGAACAAATTTCAAATATTATTCCACCATGAAAAGCACATTTGCAGGAAAAAATAAAGCAAAACCCTAGCCATAATAAATTCTCATTAAGAGAACGTTAATGTTTAACTGAGTTTTATTTTGACAGCACAACAAGCAGAATCAGACACACTTGACTTAATCCTCATGCCTGAACTGCCAGACCAACTCATACCCTTCATTCTCATCTGAGCAATCTATTTCTAGCTATTGTTTCTCACCTACTTTATGTGCAAGCTTGCTAAATACAACAAACCAGTTGTACAAGACTGAGTGTCATTGCCAAAAAGGGATCAAGAGTTTCAACAGTGCAGTCACTAAATTAAAAGGAATATCACTGTCACACTTCTTTCCTAGGTATCAGCAAAATAAAGTTGCTATAAACAAACACTGAACAAATTGTTTGCATTTGGTTAGCTCACTAGGAGCGTGTGCTTGGCTAATCTTGCTGTAGATCGAGTGCACTTATGATACTCCAAATGTACCCATGGTCCTTTTCCCAGAAGTCAAATGTTTCTAAGACGTGTTTTATAGGGATAATCCTGTTTTTCAGTACGGTATTTCATAAATGTTACGGAAAGGAATGAAGTATTTTAAGAAGGCTGAAACAAATTTAGCCTATAAAATCCTCTTATTGTAGTTTGTGTGAAGAGGATTATGGGAACAATATGATGCTCGGATCCCAGATACATCATTCCAGATCAACAGTTAGGAAAAAAAAATGTATAACCAGGAAATGAAAAGATCTCACTTAAAAAGTCACGGATGGAAAAATACAGTACACAGAAAGCTCTTTTGAAATAAAGCTGCATTCTTTCAGCCGTAGTCTTAAGAGCTTTGGCTTTGCAGTTCATTAGGAAATGGATTACTGAAGCAATTCCAGAAATCCAGTGTATTTGTCTCTGGGTGTGGCTTGCGTTTAATTCATACACTGTCAGACAACAACCTCATTCGATAGTTGGGCTATTTTAAAATTTTGATTTACAAATGGAGATTTGCTAGCATGTTAGGGTTGGATAAAACCATTCAGTGTTACGTATGAACAGTTAAATATACCAAACACGGTATTATATTTTTCAGCATCGCAGAATAATTTGTAACCAGAAAGGTAAAACCCACAAAACTCAAGTGTTAGTCCACTAGACAATGGATTTTACGACTGAGCAAAATAGCTTTATCTCAATCACTGACCATCTGAGTAACAGTTCAATCTAGAAAGCTGTTCATTCAAGTCACATTTGTGTGATTAATAGCACTGAACTTACTTACTTGTAGGGTATGAATATGGGCCATGAGACTGGGCCTTGGATTATGCATCATAAAATAACCTCCCCACTATTACCTGTATAATTTTCCCACAAAGCCACTGAAATATAAGTTTAGTTTTACTTTAATTTACTGTTCATGATTTACTACTCATTCTAAATCCTGGACTCATTCAGGGGCAGAAAAAGCAATTTCTTGCCCACAGAATTCAAGTACAGGTATATTGTGAGCTCCTCTTCAAAAAGAGTTTTCTAAAATGAAATTAAACGTACCCAATGCTAAACAGAGCAGTTGGAATAATATCTGGCACCTTTTAAAAAAACAAGCATTCTTCCTATTATCCCTAAACATCATCACTGCTCAAAACCCTATCTCAGGATTTATCTCACTTATTAGGCAGTACTTCATATGTGCAAGTAATTTCTGCTGGCTCTCCTAGGAAGTGACTGATTGCAGCTAGCTGGACTCGGGACAGCCAGGGACGGGGCTGCTGGGTTATGAGTTGCCTCATCACAAAAAAATCCAATTAAAAATTGAACTGCGGGTGCTCCAGCTGCCAACCAGCTGCCCTCGTCTCCAGACACTCCACGAAGCTAGGGCCAGCAGTGACCTATCCTGCAACTGCCATAAAATAACAAAAAATAGGGAACCACGGAGGGACTTGCTTTATGCTCCTAAGGGATTCAAGCACATTTCGTGAAAAACTTCATAAGGGGTCTGTTTGCCCTGGCTTGCCCTTCAAACCTTCCTCTCTAACAGTGGTCTCTGCCAACATTCACCTTCCCCTTCTCCACTCGGGCTGCCCACCAGGGTGGGATATCTCTGTGGGGAAAACACTCATGGGGTGGCAAGGAGTGAAGGAAGGTGCTGAGGGAGCAAGGAAGGTGGGAGATGGGCTCTAAGGGAGTGGGAAGGAAAGCAGGGAGATGGGCACTGAGGGAGAGGGATGGAAAGCAGGGAGATGGGCACTGAGGGAGAGGGATGGAAAGCAGGGAGATGGGCGCTGAGGGAGAGGGATGGAAAGCAGGGAGATGGGTGCTGAGGGAGTGAGGAAAGGGGGAGACAGGCGCTGAGGGGAGCGGGAAGGAAAGCAGGGAGACAAGTGGGAGGGAAAGTGGGAAAGAAAGTGGGGAGACGGGTGCTGAAGGGAGTGGGAAAGAGGAGAGATGGGTGCTTAGTGGAGCAGGAAGGCAGGGAGATGAGTGCTGAGAAAATGGGAGGGAAAGAGGGGAGACGGGAGCTGAGGGAAAGTGGAGAAACAGGTGCTGAGGGAGTGGGAAAGGACGGAGATGGGTGCTGAAAGAAGTGGGACTGAAAGGGGAGATAGGTGCTGAGGGAAAGCAGGGAGGAAAGTGGGGAGACAGGTGCTGAGGGAGCAGGAAAGGAGGGACATGGGTGCCGAGGGAGTGGGAGGAAAAGCAAGGAGATGGGTGCAGAGGGGAGTGGGAGGGAAAAAGGAGAGACAGGCACTGAAGGGAAGTGGGGAACCGGGTGGCAGGGAAATGAGGGAGATGGGTGCTGAGGGGGGCAGGAGGGAAAGCGGAGAGACAGGCACTGAGGGAGTGGGAAGGAAAGCAGGGAGACAGGCAGGAAAGAAAGCGGGGAGATGGGCACTGAGGGGAATAGGAGGGAAGGTGGGGAGGAAAGGGAGGAGACAGACACAGAGGGATCAGGAAAGTGGGGAGCCAGGCGCTGGGGGAGCAGGAGGGAAAGATGGGAAGATGCACGGTGAAGGGGACAAAGGTGCAGCCAGAACAAGAGGGAGGGTGCATTGTGTGGGCTGGGACCCCCGCAGCAGGTGGGGAGGGGATGGCCCTGAAGAAGCAAGCAGACCCTGGAGGGAACTTCGGTGAGGACGGCGGGGCCCCTGCCCTTGGCTGCCTCTGTCCCTCGCACATCACAGATTCAGGCACCTTCACCAGGGCTCCAGCTTAGAATCATAAAATGGTTGGAGTTGAAAGAGACCTTAAAGATCATCTAGTTCCAATCCCCTCTCCAGTCACAGGCAGAGACACCTCCCACCAGACCAGGCTGCTCAAAGCCCCACACAACCAGGCCTTAAACACCTCTGGCGATGGGGCATCCACAACCTCCGTGGGCAACCTATGCTAGTGCCTCACCAGCTCTCATCGTGAGAGAATTTCTTACTTATGTCTAGTCTAAATCTGCCCCCTCCAGTTTATACCCACTGCCCCTAGTCCTATCACCAAAAGGCTTTGTAAACAGGCCCCCCTCAGCTTTCTTGTAGCCCCTTCAGAAGGGCTACAAGGGTATTGGAAGGTTGCTATGTGGTCTCCTCGGAGCCTTCTCTTGTGGCTGAACAACCCCAAGACCACCCAGTTCCAACTCCCCTGTCACGGGCAGGCACACCTCCCACTAGATCAGGCTCCTCAACCCCCATCCAACCTGGCCTTGAACACCTCCAGGGATGGGGCAGCCACAACTTTCCTGGACAATCTGTCTCGGTGTCTCACCACCCTCATCGTGAAGAAAAGAAGAAAAGCTTCGTTCACAGGAGCTGAGGACTGACTTCCTCAAAGCTAAAACCCAGGGAAAAAAAAACCCAAACCACCTTGTAAAATACATGTTTTCTAGAGCCTGGAACAGACACTGACCAGGAAAACCCTTATGGGAGCTTCCTTTTTTTGATAAAGCAAACTGCACCGCCTCGTCACGCGAACCCACATCCCTGCAGCGCGGCTCCGCGTGTTTATTCCCGGCTGATGTCACTTGTGATCGCTGCTGGGTGAAAACGGGACCCTGGATGCTGCGGGGCTGCTGCTCGGGCGGTGCCCGGCGGGAAGGAGCGGGAGAAGGGCACGGGGAGCGGGAGGAGAGGCGAGGGAGAAGGGAAGGAAGGGAAGGGGGGTGTCGCTCACAGCGGATGGTGTGGAAGGAGGCCCTGGGCCGCCGCTCGAAGCTCTCGCCCAGCTGCAGCGGGTGCTCCTCCTTGTCCAGCAGCGAGTTCGCCGAGCCGTTCATGGCCCCGCTCCTGCCTCTCCTCTCCCGGTCCCTTCCTCTCCGCCGTGCGCCCTTCCGGGGGCCGCGTGCAGCCGGGAAAGCGCTCCGGGGCCGGCGGCGGGCGGTGAGGCGGGCGGAGGGGCCACCCCGGGGGAGCCGGGGGGGCGATGGGCTGAGCCGGGGTGCGGGCAGTGGATCGGGGGCGCTGGGCTGAGCCGGGTTGGGGTCCCCCCGCCGAGCAGAGCGGGGCGGGAGCGCGGGGCTGAGCGGAGCCTGCGGTCCCTGCCGGGGAGGGGGTGGGTTTGGGAGCGCCGGGCTGAGGTCCCCGTCGGGAGTAGCGGGTTGGGAGCGCCGGGCTGAGCGGAGCCTGCGGTCCCTGCCGGGGGGAAGGGGTTGCGAGCGATGGGCTGAGCTTGGGCTGCGGACCCTGGCGAGTGGGAGCGGGTTGGGAGCGCCGGGGCCAACAAGGGCTGCGATCCCAGCCTAGGGAGAGCGGGAGGGTTGGGAGCCCTGGAGTGAGCAGGGGCTGTGACCCCAGTTCGAGGGGAACGGGAGGGTTGGGAACGCTGGGCTGAGTTTGGGATGCGATCCTCACCAGAGGGGAGTGGGTTGGGAGCTCTGATTGAGGTCCCTGCCGAGGAGGAATGGGTTGGGAGCTCTGTGTTGAGGTCCCTGTCGAGGGGCAATGGGTTGGGAGTACGGGGTTGAGGTCCCTGCCAAGGAGGAATGGGTTAGGACCACTGTGTTGAGGTCCCTGCCAAGGAGGAATGGATTGGGAGCGCTGTGTTGAGGTCGCTGCCAAGGAGAAATGGAATGGGAGCACTGGGTTGAGGTCACTGCCAAGGAGGGAATGGGTTGGGGGCACTGGTTGAGGTCCCTGCCAAGGAGGAATGGGTTGGGGGTGCTGGGCTGGGCAGGGGCTGTGTTCCCCGTCGAGGACGCAGGGTCCCATGGGGGTGTCCCTCAGAGGAGACGCAGATGCCTGGCATTCCCCACCCTCGGGAGGGCAGGAGGGGCTTTTCCCTGCCTGGATATTCGAGGTGACCCCACCGAGGGAGCTGCTTCCCCCGTGGGGGGACTGGCATAGAGGGGCCTGTTTGTGGTCTTAGGGCTGGGTTTGAACTTTTAAATGCTTAGAGCTGGTGTTTAACTGTTTAAAAGGCTCTTTCACCCCAGCACAGGCTGTTTAAACCGTATTTGTCATGGTAGATTCCCAGTGCAGCATTTTCTGAGGGCAAACGGTTCAGTGAAAGGACTGGCTTGGGTGTTTCTTTCTAGCTTGACCTATGAAGAAATATGAACATTAATCTTTTTGTGCCAGGCATATGGTAGAAATTTTGCCGATTATAGAGCTATATTGTATAGCTCTTTTAATGCTATACTCTTCTTGTGGAGCCTTTCTTTCAAGGGGACCTCTTTTCTGTAACTTTTTCCATTGTTTTTGAAAGGGAAGAAAAGGGTGTTTCTGTCTCCAGTGAAGCTGGACAAAAATTTGAGTTCTTTATATTGATTGCACACGTTTCTTTTTTGTATCACATAAGATAAAATAC
Organism: Cuculus canorus; assembly: GCF_017976375.1. Taxonomy (NCBI): domain Eukaryota; kingdom Metazoa; phylum Chordata; class Aves; order Cuculiformes; family Cuculidae; genus Cuculus; species Cuculus canorus. The sequence continues at coordinate 119,162,678 of NC_071402.1, forward strand.
ATCAGTGAAATATTGCTCTTATCTTGCTTTAGGGTGGGTATTGAAGTGTGAAATAGTTTGGGTTGGGAGGGACCTTAAAGATCATATAGTTCCAATCCCCCTCCCAGTGGATCAGGTTTCTCAAAGCCTCATCCAGACTGGTCTTGAAAGCCTCCAGGGATGGGGCATTTCCATTCATTTCCATTTTGGTAAAATGACACCAAAGCCTGGTTCTGGGCACTGACATACGCGAGTGACACGTTTTGGCTGCCTGAGCTTCCCTGGGAGTTACAGGGACATACATGATTTAATTCATATGTGCCATCATCTAGGATCTGGCTGTTTGTGGCAAGGCAGGGGTCAGAACTAGTTGAACATCAGAGAAAAGGTTTGGGTCCCTTCCTAGCCTAAGCAGAACTCTTTTCATGGCTCCATTTTTTTATCTTCTGAAAATAAACTCACATGTGGTTGTTAAAACCAGTGTGGATCCTCAGGAGGAGGCAGCGGAAGCAATGCTGATGCAGGCTGGCTATGGGCATTTTGGCAACAGAACTGGTTTTGCTCTCTTGTTTGAGTGATGTGGTGTTATATAAATGCTGATATTTTTGCCAGTGTTTTCTCACAGGTGTGAGCAGGAAGGAGAAAAGCTAATATTGGATATATTTTCTTTCATTGACTTTAGCAGGGCTTTGAAATGTCACCTGTTTTACAGTTATTCTGTAATATGCTGAGGTATTCTAACTGGAGTTAACAAGAAACAAAGCCCTTGCTTTGTTTTTAAAGTCAGTTTTAGTGAAAATAAACTTAGAGCTGCACCATCTTTCTCTTGTTAGGTAGCTTTCTGTTATGCAGGGGGAAGACTAGCAGGCTGGGTTAAGTATCTTCTTTGACATCAGTGTGATGTCATACAGAGTTGTTAGTTTAGGTGGAGGATTTCTGAAATTAAGAGAAATCTGGTGGCTTTACAGTCTAACAGGTAGGACAGATCACCATAAAACTGTAATAAGGGCATGCTGTAACTATTTCTCTTTATTTTTCTGCTTTTAGATCCTCTCTTTTCTTAAGTTAAGTGATGGAAATGTATACTGAAGAAAAAAAAATCACCCTTTAGTCTTTGCCATTCAAATTTGTGTGAAAGAGTCTAGGATGTTCCAAGAAAATGCGTCAGCCAATTGCTTTAGTGTAGTAACAACATCTGCTGAAGATGGTGCTTTCCAAAAAAAAGGCCATAGTGCAAGAATCCTTAGTCCAGAAGAGGCTGAGAAACTGGAAAAAGATCAGGTTTTGGTGTCTGACTTCAAACAACAAAGACTGGAGAAAGAAGCACAGAAGAACTGGGATCTGTTTTACAAAAGAAACAGCACCAACTTCTTCAAAGACAGACATTGGACAACCAGAGAGTTTCAAGAGTTAAAAGCATGTCGGGAGGTGAGATCTATATACTTCCTCTGTAAAAGATGGGATTGATTGTTTCCAAAAGATTTAATAATACTTCTAACAAAGCCATTAGGGCAAGAGCTCCCACATGTTAAGTTTGCAGTGCCCTGTATAGTCTCTCTTAATATCAAGGATGTCTCCTCAGAATCACATGCACGAGTTTGATTTCAATTTATAATTGACCTGTACTGGGTACTCTGTGCTCCGCTTTCAGATGCAAGCTGGTGCACTTCAGAACACTACTTTAAAGAAACACATCCAGAATTACAGGCTAATTGCAGGACATCATTAAGGGGAATGCCCAGATGCATCTGTTGTTCGTTATAGCTAAATGAAAGACAGAAATGGTACAACAATCTGTGGATTAGTTAAGAGGTAGATGACTAAAGGAATATTAATATAGTCTAACAAGATTTGTAATTTTGCAGAGATCAGGATTCCTGTTTTGTAGATCTGATGGATTCCTACTTTGTTTTTTTAATCAATTGTAATTACAATTGCTTATAGCTTTTGAAATGCTGATTGAACAGTGTCTGTGCTCATATCATGAGGACAACGAAAATTATGTGTCCTATCTTTGATTTCTTCCTCCCCAGTTTGCAGATCAGAAGCTGACCTATCTTTGATTTCTTCCTCCCCAGTTTGCAGATCAGAAGCTGACCATTCTGGAAGCAGGCTGTGGGGTTGGGAACTGCTTGTTTCCACTCTTAGAAGAAGATCTGAACATTTTTGTGTATGCCTGTGATTTCTCTCCTAGAGCTGTTGAGTATGTGAAGGTTGGTTTGATATTTGGAACTTCTCTTCAGGATGTCTTTAGAAGCTTCTTAAATGACAAGTGACTGGAATGACAGACTTCACTTGCTTTCCTTTCTGCAAGAAGGGTGGAATAGCTTTTGCCAAAAATTGGACACTGATCCATTTCAGTGGAGCTCCTATGCAAGGAGCTGAATCATTGCTCAAGACAGTTTTTCAGCATCAAATTGTAGCATTATGGTAATATATGTGTACTACTAGTGTTTTTGGGGAGTGCTACTATGTCCTTGCTTACTGTGCAGTAGAGGCAAAATTTGTTTGGGATGGAAGCTTGCCCTTGAAATTTGTGGAGCGCAGAGAGTCTCAGGGAGAATCTTGAAAACATGGCTATGAAAGTTATTGTTAAGGAAGTTTGTAGCCTGATTAGAAATAGCTATAGGTAGGTGGTACCACAGACCGAATTTAAGCCTTCCAGCAAGGCTGGTCGTGCTTTTGGGCTTTAAAAGTCTCCCGGTTTATTAAATTTGTAATCATTGGTAAATTTCCATGTGTTTGTTATTTTAAATCATTCTCTTGTGGGACATTTGTGACTGAGAACTGTGAGGCACATACTGCATATGTCATGGGCAAGATGGGAAGAAAGACACGTGACCAACAGGGGAGTACAGCAGCTCCTTGGGATGCCACAGCTGTGCTGTAAGATGAGGTTGGGCTGAGTGTGTGCCCTAGATTTTGGATGACTTAGTGGTATCTGCCTCCACTGCCCTTGCAGAACTTCTTTCTTGCCAAGACCAGGCTTCCTTTTACCCAGCAGAACTGTGGGCTGGAACAGCCCAGCTGCAGGTTATGTGACATGAACTAGAACCATATACAGTCTACTTTTAGCTCAAGAGCTGTAATCACCTTGTAATAGAGAATTTCTTTTAATATTTCTGCATTTTTAAAGAGTAGAAGCATCGCTAAAACAGAAATGGTTTGTTTTCTGAACTGTCTTAACACACATTCCTTCTTAAATTCCTGTTTTAAAATACTGTTCTGTTTAGTAGTCGTAGTTTTGCTGTTGTACTATGCAGCAAAGAATTTCTGATAGCTTTCATCACCTCTTGGGAGGTAATGTTCTTCTGCCTGTGTGTTTTGTGTCACTCTACAGATTAGTTTCACAAGATTTATTTGCAAGAACAAATGCCGATTGTTTTTGGTGAAAGCGTGCTCTTTCCATTTCCCTAGAAAAATGCCTTATACAGTGCTGAAAGATGTAAAGTGTTCCAGTGTGATCTTACCAAAGATGATCTTCTAGAAAATATGCTAGCAGATTCTGTGGATGTTGTCACACTTATATTTGTGCTTTCTGCCATTCATCCTGACAAAATGCATCTTGTCTTGAAGAACATTTACAAGGTAAAGCCAGCTGATTTCACAGCCTTTAAAGCACTTTTCTTCTTTCTAGCTTGAAAGTATGGGTTTTTTCCCTCGAGAAAATAACCGCTCTTGTAATGGTTATCTTTTACACTGTATTCCATGCATGTATTTAGTTAGTTCACCTAGTATACGGAACTAAAATGTTTTACAACGCTTTTTTTTCCTCTCTTGGAATTGCGCGGTTGCATGATGTCGGCATAAGAAAAAGGTATTTTGAACCTGTGACTTGGGCTCCTAGGTTGTAGCTATAAGTAATATTTATGAATTGCAGAAATGTCTGTGTTGAAAAGGTGTGAATGACAGTGAACCAAAATTGACTTCCAAAAGATACAGTGACTTGCGGTTAGGACATTATAGTTATTATTAAGCACGCTGGATCTGTGGTGATTTAGAAGTGGGATGTTCAGAGATAAATGTTAATCTTGAGAGACTCATCTCCCTGGGCTGCCTTTGTTAGTTGATAGATTACGACAGGCCCATCTAAAGGTTGGATTAAGCACTCTGAACTGTGCTTGTTCTGAAATCTCCTGAGACATCATATATGACCTGCAGAGGGAAATAGTCAATATATTTTTTATTTATTCATATGTGTACATTTGGGGTTTTAAACTCTCAGATACTCTGCTTTATCTTCAGTAGTTTGAAAAGGCAATGTTAGATTTTTTGGTATAACCCCAGTTTTCCAAAGTCAGGATTGGTTTGTAGCTTGTGCACATGAAAGGCTCATCACTGTTTAATCTGTGGAGATGCCTGGTTCTTTTAACTTGCTTGTTGGTTTCTGCACAAATTTGCAAGTGGCAAATACTCCTTTTCTGCTCTAACAAATACAGCTGGTATTTGATGAGGTAGGAAGGGTGCACACATCCAATGTCTAAAGTAAGCTTGGCCAGTGACCGTGTACTTCTAACTTTTGAACTCATTGTGGCTTGATTTCTTTGCCAAAGAATAATTACCATCACCACCCCACTCAGCCCTCCCCCCCTAGCCTGCAACCCATTTTCCTGAAACTCTTCCTTTTTTATTTCTTATTATATTGCAGCATTTTTCTCTCTCACGTGAAAAAAGAAATGTCACGTTATTCTAAATTTTGGTTTTAATCATTAAGTAAATTCAGGTGCTGGACTGTATACTGCACTACAAAGAAAAGACTCTGTTGGGACATAATTTTGGTTGTTAAACTGTATATTTTCTCCTTTCCTCTGTATTTGAAGAATGTTGCAAAAAGCTTATTTAACTGATCAGCACCCAAACAAGAATCTTAAAACTTTTTGTAGTCTACTGTTCGTAGGGAAGCATTTTTAAGAGCAGACAACCCAGTGCATATACAACTTTTTTCATAGAATCATAGAATGTCCTGAGTTGGAAGGGACACACAAGGATCATCGAGTCCAACTCCAATCCATGCATAGAATAACCCTAAAATTTCACACCATATATCTGAAGGCGTCATCCAAATGCTTCTTGAATATTATCAGGCTTGACACCGTGACTGCTTCCCTGGAGAGCCTGTTCCAGAGCTCCACCACCCCCTAGGTGAAGAACCTTTTCCTAATATCTAACCTGAAACTCCCCTGGCACATCTTCCTGCCATTCCCTGAGATCCCATCATTGGTTGCCAGAGAGAAGAGATCAGGGCCTGCTCCTCCTCCTTGCCTTGTGAGAAAGCTGTAGACCACAATGAGATCTCCCCTCAGTCTCTTCTTCTCCAGGCTGAACAGACCAAGTGACTTCAGCCACTCCTCGTATGACTTCCCTTCTAGGCCCTTCACCAACTTTGTGACCCTCCTCTGGACACTCTCCAGTTTTGTTGCACAGGGGAATGAATTCTGTATAGGTTGCTTGTGTGTTGTAAATGTGTTAGGATACCTTGTCTTAGCGTGTATACACTAAGTGTGTTTATTTGTATTTGTATTCCAATAAATATATATATGTTGGGCTAGATCAGTTTACCTTATTAAAACATATGTTATCTGACATTTGTATTATCTGACAGGTATTAAAACCAGGCAAGTGTGTCTTGTTCAGAGACTATGGACTGTATGATCATGCAATGCTCAGGTTTAAATCTGGCAGCAAACTTGGAGAAAATTTTTATGTTAGACAAGACGGGACAAGATCGTATTTTTTTACTAAAGGTAAGACACGCTGCTTTCTTTTCTATGAATCTTCTGTTTAAGCTTGCTTCAGGGAATTGCCAAGATATCCATGGAAGTTTTGTTTTACGTAGATGAACTGCTAAATTGTAGTGTACTTGATTTGCCATCCTTTTGGGGAGGAAGAAGGTATTTTGACTGGTAGGGCTTTTTGGAGCACTTTGTTCTTTACAAGCATTGTTGTATGTGCCCAGAGCAGCAGTTTCAAAATTTGCTTTTCAAAATTTCATTCAGATTCATTATCTCAAGGAAAAAGACCAAAGTTCAGTAACAGAATTGATCATTTTCATGAAGCAACACCTCTGGAGGTGTTCAAGGCCAGCCTGGATGAGGCTTTGAGCAACCTGACCTAGTGGAAGATGTCCCTGCCCCCACGGCAGGGGATTTGGAACTGGATGATTTTTAAGGTCTGTTCCAACCCAAACCATTCCTTGATTCTATGGACTAAGTGGCTGTCTTGGCGTCATTCTTTGTGCAAGGCTCTTCCAGGTGTGGAAGATGAGGTCTACTGAAGAAGTCAATGACTTCTAAAGCAGAGCCATGACTACAGCACTGGGAAGCCTGTGCACAAATCCATCTGAGATAGCACTGACCAGCTGTGGTCACCCTGTCTTCTGTTTTTTTAGTAAAGATGATTCAAAAAACATTTCCACGTGGTACAATATTTAAACACTTCTTTGTTTAGTGCTCATAATGCTTTAGGAAGGGAGATAATTACTGCAGTTTACTGGTGGAGAATTTGAAGCACAAATACACAAAGAAAATTGCTTAGACTGTCACAGTCAGTTGGGATTAATAGCTCGTCTTCTAACTCCCAATTCCTCGTGCTAAAGTTCAGTGAACCATTACTTCCCCCTATCAATTATAGGGCATTGTGTAATAAGTGCTGTGTGTTTATTTCCGTGGGGCTCTTTGTTCTTATGCTAAAGCAAAACACAGCCACTGAAGAGACTAATTTGGAGCCAAGTAAATGTTATTCATATTTTATGGCATAACGTATTATCTAATTGCATCTGATATATAAAAACCATTAATCTTGTCTGAGCTCTCCCTATTCTTTACAGGACAATGATGAAATCTAAGATAACATTGGCTGAGCTACAGCTTCATTGAAGCATGTTTAGAACTGTTATTTGTTGAGTGATTTTTAGTTCTGTTTTAACAAAGAATAGATGCTAAAGGGAACAAATAAGAGAGTAACCTAGGTGTGGAATTTTAAATTCCTTATTTATTGTGTGTTTGAATTGTTTCTGAATGAGAAATTCCTTGCTAGTATGCATGTTTGCTTTGGGGGAATAATTGAGGTAGGGAGGAGGAAGAGGAAGGAAGGAGAAAAGAGAGAATTTCTCTTATATTTCTCTTGTTAGCAATTGTTTTGCCTGGGCTGGTCTATGGGTGTCTCATGGCCCACCTCTGCTCCCATTTTTAATCATGATGTTCTCATTCATCTCACTGATTTACACATAAATATTGCTCAGTGCTTGAATTCTTTTGTTACTAGAAATATAACTCCCATCATTTCCTCACAGTTTGCAACCTGTGCTATTTTTTATTTGCTTAGCACTACACTGGTACATCAAGTAATTGCTGCGTGGGATGGTTTGAATGATGCTTTTTTATAATTTATCTGGTCTCAGATAACAACACTGAGCTTCTTCCATGGCAAAAAAGACCCCAACATTCTTCCAGTGCTTGAAATAATGCTAAATTTGTGGAGGAATACATGGTTGTAGTTTTGTGTTAAGAAAAATGTGTAAGTTCCCGACAACGAGATTTCAAGAGGTCCACACTTAACTGTTTATTTACATTTCATTGATGTGGGTTCTCTGTTTTACATGAATGTACTGTGTTTACAATCAGTGCCTGTGGCTTCCTGATGGGCCTAGGTTGATACAAGCCTGTGCTACCACCGAAGTGAGTGTTATCTTCCTTCCTCTGTCCACCACCTCTTCTGCTGCTGGGATTCTTGCACCCACATGATCAACCATTTCATCAAGTTGATCTCCCGCTGAGCAGTGAAAAAATGGCATGTTCTTTGTTTTCTATTCTATTCAAGTAGCACGAGTTTAGAATGGCTGGATTTTTTTTTTGTGAAATTGTGATGATTTTTAATTAACATGACAAGTCAGTAGCATGAGCAGCCCTTTCTGCTGCAAAGGTCATCCTGTTGATGAGGTACTTCTGCCTTCCCTGAGGGAGACATGCCTTCCCTTAAGGGGAGAGGAAGATTCTTCTGTTTATGGAAAATACTTTAAGTTTGACTTAGTGGAGGGTTGGTACCACTCTATCCGTTTTGCAGTTTTGTCCATTTTTGTCTTGGGCCATGGCCTGTCGGTGTCTGATAACAGAGGATGGCATTCTTCCTCAAGCAGGGATGGATTACCTTTGGAATATTTGGAATAAATTACATATTCGGCTAGTGAAGGTCAGCTGTGCACAGTGAAAACGCACTGCTGTCAGTCATGAGGAAGATGGCGAGGCTCAATAAAAATAAGAGATGTGGCAAGTTTTGGCAACTAAACTGAGTAATTGGCTTAAGCCCCAGTTTTGCTTAGGTTGTTAAGCTGTTTTGCTCAGGTGGATGTTTTAAAAGAGATCTGCTTTGATTTGTGTTCAGCAGCCTGCCCACATACAACAGCTTGAAATCTGAAGGCCTGTGTGATTTTCATGCTGTAGCACACAAGAACATGTACTTATATAATGCTGACTAGTGCTTTAAAAATAGCTTAAGCATGGTATTTCATCTAATTTTTTTAAAATTCTCTTGCAGAGTTCTTGTCTCAGCTTTTTGAGGCTGAAGGATATGAGCAAGTGGTCAATGAATATGTGCAGCGAGAAACGGTGAACAGGAAAGAAGACTTGCGTGTTCCAAGAGTTTTTCTTCAAAGCAAATTTCAAAAGCCTTTCAGTAAGACATAAGTTCTTGCTGGTTTAGCAGCAGCGTTGCTTGTTTGGAATGGAAGCTAGCATGTGTTTTTTCCTTGTGTGTGGTTATTTTTCTGGAAAACCAGAAATGACCGCATCCAGTACCTCTTGTTGGTTTTCACCCTCGGATGTGAAATATGAATTCTATTTCTAATTCAAATTTAAGATGGTTTAGTGATGCAGGCAACCTGTTGAGTGTCTGTATTCCTGCTTCTGAAGTAAATGCTGTGCAGCATTGTTGGAGGATCAGGTGAAGCACACAAAACATAGTTAATTTTAAGCACTAGTTTTCATTGGTTTTCATCATAATTATTTCCATTTTTATTAAATTTTTTTTTAAAAAAATAAGTATCCTGTGTTTCCTATCACGTATGCTTTTTGTGACGTGTTAAAATTACAGTATTTCATCTACTTCCAGTACTTGTAGGATTTCTGAGTATAATTTCTCAGACACAGGGATGAAAAGGACTTGGTGAGTGGCATAATGTAAGCTGCTATGGTATTTTAGTAATGGTGTCTTTTTAATGTGCTCAGTATTTGGATATGTAAACAAATATTTATATTCTAAATAAGATCTTGATTTATCTGATTTCGTGCTTGAAGGAAGTTGTTAGAGGATCAGGTTGTCTTTATCCTTAATTAATTTCAGATAGTCTTCATTTGGTGAGCAGAAATAGTTGAGGTTTTGCAAGTCAGTTTCCTGTTTGGAAGCAAAACCAGTGAGTCAGAAGTACTTTCTTTTATATCAAGTGTAGCCAACTGCTTCTTTCCCGAACTGAGCAGAGGTCTTAATTCTTTTCTATCACTCTCGGGAAAGGTGTTGGTCTTTGCTGTTCCTACACCAGAAGCCACTGTATTACTACTATGGCTCATAGCCAGCCACAGACTTGGTGGCCTTAAAAAACTTCATTCTTTTCCTTCAACAGCCCTGACACTTTGCACTGCAGGACCTCTTCTTTGTTCTTGGATGATATAATCTCAAAATATGTTTGAATCTTTTAACCTACCTTTTGAACAGCTGCTCTGCATCACAGGAAGCTCAGAAGTATCTGGTGACTTGTGCAATGGGCTCTGCTGATCTTGTGTAATATAGGCAAGTTGCAACAAGGGATATTCCAATTAAATACTCACATTTTTTTTTTACTTCTTATGTATAAGGGGAGGTCAGACACTGGCACAGGGTCCAGAGAAGTTGTGGAACCTCTGCCCTTGGAAATACTCGGAAATGGATTGGCCAACGCCTTGAGCAACCTATGACTTTATTTGAGGGTGGCCCTGTTCTGAGTAGGAATTTCATCTCTTGCGGTATATATTAGTTGGTGATTGATTGATTTGATTCAGGTTGCCATTCCACTGGGCTTGTGTATTGCTAGATGACCCGATCATACACACCTGATGCGGACCAGAGGTGAGTATTTGCCTCTGTTTATGGCAAACTAGTCATAAGATATGATAATGATTTTTTTTCCCCACAGCTCTCTTAACACTGGCTGTGGATGCATGAAGGGAAAGAAGTAATAGCTTTTCCAGCATAAAGCCTAATGTTACGAAGTTAACCAGTCAGAATTTTTCAAGCAAATTTGAGCTGCCAGAGGCCTTATTCAGTTGATAGGTTTATAAATCAATTTGCAGCAGGTCATTGCTTTGTGTCAGGGGACCACAGCTTTTCTTTTCGTCTGATACCATGAGCCACAAAGCTGTATTTATTGTGTCATCAAACTTTGGCCTCGGAGGAAAAAGAGATTAACCACACAATTCTCATAATGACTCTTTGAGGAGTGTTATTACATGACATCTCCTTCCTTTATGGAGAGTATCATCCTGGGGATTTATACATTGCTGACCCTTGCTGTGTAACCCATTAACACTTTCTGCCACACCAGTAATAAATATCTAGTAACACTTACAGTAAATGAAAAAATATGTTCTTTATGGGTATAACGATGAGAACGTTATTATAATCTGAGCAATCACCATCTTGTGGCTTCCCTCAGCAAATGTTCCTCTTTAGCATAGCCATTCCACTACTGAGCTCTGATGATTTTTCGTGCTGTTTGAACTCTGTCACAGCAAGTGCCTTACAAGACTGAATGTTTGGTTCTTTCAGAGTGTATAGTGCATAAATGAGACTGAAGGATTGCCTTATGTGGCTCTATGTCAGTTTGGCATATGATCGTCAACACATGCAAAGGCAAATGCACTGAAGTGAGCATACCAAAAAGGGAAACGAAATATAGACGTGTATTAAAAATTGGAAGGTTTCAGTCAACCCAATAGACTTGGCTGCAGGCAGTCATTAACTTCCATTTTACACTGAATTAACTATTGTCTGAAAAATAATCAGAATATCCTGACTTGGAAAGGACCCACAAGGATCATTGAATGCAACTCCTACACCTGCATAGGACAACCACAAAATTCACACCATGTGACTGAGGACATTGTCCAAATGTTTCTTGAATATTGCCAGGCTTGGCTCCATGTCTGCTTCCCTGGGGAGCCTGTTCCAATGCTCCACCACCCTCTGGGTGAAGATCCTTTCCTAATATCCAACCTAAACCTTCCCTAGCACATCTTCCTGCCATTTCCGTAGGTCCTGTCATTGGTCACCAGAGATAAGAGATCAGTGCCTGTTTCTCCTCCTCCTTCCCTTGTGAGGAAGCAGTAAACTGCGATGAGATCTCCTCTCAGTCTCCTCCAGGCTGAACAGACCAAGTGACTTCAGCTCTTCCTCATACGACTTCCCCTCCAAACCCTTCACTAACTTTGTGGCCCTCCTCTGGAAGCTTTCCAGTAGCTTTATATCCTTTTTATACTGTGGTGCCCAAACCTGCACACAATACTCAAGGTAGGGCAATAGTATACCTCTTTGTGGCTGTAGCTTCAGTGTTCCTGTGTATTTCTGCTTGAGGAATTATCACTTACTGTGTAGCAACATATTAAATGGAGAGGAGTAGTTCAAATTTTTTTGTTTCTCGTTCAGTCTTATTTATGGTCAGACCTGGAGAATAAAGTAGCATGCATTAGTGTCCGTGCCAGAAAGTCCTTCAGCTACAGTTGTCATATAACAGAGGTTATTTTAAGATGAATAGTTAGAAAGCTTTGTTTGGTCTCTATGGTTCTGCTTCTGTCAACTGTAAATCATTGCAAGTTTTTGTAACTGTGGTAAAGTTTGAGGAAGTTAAGTCAGTTTTAAGAAATCCTTGCCTCTTAATGTGAGTCCAGTAACTGATGGGGTGCATGTGGATGTTGTAGTGCAGAATAAAGTGGATGTACTCCTCCCACCCCAGCCCTTCTGCCTTTCCAAGCTCATGTCAGCTTCCCAGAGGTAGCACATGCCAAGGATACCTGTACCTTGGATCCTTACTTGAAGAACTGTCCTTAGGGAGATGTGGTATTGAAGGTAAATAGTATCAAAAGGACTTGGAAAATATAAACATGCCCTAAATTGTGCTCACCTTGCACAAACAAGCTACTATGCTGTGATTGTAATAATTGTCTTGGTTTTTCTTTGATTTAAGTTGTCTTCAATCAGCGAGGGCTGCTGAGACTGACTCAGTTGTCTGCAGACCTTCCTTTTGTTTTCCTTAAGCTGACCTAGCTGCTCTATCTGGCAAGCATAGTGAGTTAGTTACATTCATGCCATTACCTTGTTTTGAGCAATATTTAGAATACAAGCAAATTCCTATTGAAGTAGTAGGACTAAGAAAACCATCTATCTATCTATCTATCTATCTATCTATCTATCTATCTATCATGGTTTGATGTTCTGTGATTACATTCTCTGATGTTTAATAAGTTACAAGCTCCCCTTAAAGCTTTTCCTACTGTTAGGTAATCCTAAATGTCACTTTCTAGTCTGGAATTCTGTGATGTGTCCTACTGGCATTAGGCAGTATATATTAAGGGATCATGTTAATGCAACAGTACATCAGTGAGGTCATTAGTAAGGCCTATTTGTTGGCTATTTTAATAAAATTTACAGAAATATGTCTTTGAGCCTTCTGACATTTCACATCCTTTACTGTTCTGTCAGATTTCGTTGATACTGTGCAAAGTGTTTGACCATAAGCTAAGACTAGACAGAAATGCAGACATGTATTGTACATGTAGGGTTTGCATGGATAAGCTTTCTTTCCTTAGGAATATTGGCTACTCAGGAAAATCCATTTCAGTGTTAAAGTAGTAGTATCACAGCAGGTTTTGTGTGGTTCTTTTGATAGCTAAAAAGCTATTTCTGTGCATCTTTCAGGTACCTGAAGGTTCACTGGGTTCCAAAGATGTAATATTTAAGCAGTTAATACAACACTATCCCCATGGTTGATTGTGCATAATTTCTATGAAACAAAGTGCTATAAAAGTTGGACCTGAAACTCTAGCATGGGTAAGCATCAACAGCCAAATGTAGAACATACAGCCTTGGTCTCATGGGAGGAAACTGGTATATGAAGTCTGAAAGCTCATTTGTCTGTTCAGCCTGGAGAAGAGGCGACTGAGGGGAGAATTCATCTCAGTTTACAGCTTCCTCACAAGGGGAGAAGGAACAGGCACTGATCTCTTGCCTCTGGCAACCAATGATAGGACCTAAGGGAATGGCTGGAAGATGTGCCAGGGGAGGTTTAGGTTGGATATTAGGAAAAGGTTCTTCACCCAGAGGGTCATGGAACACTGGAATAGGGTCCCCAGGGAAGCAGACATGGTGTCAAACCTGACAATATTCAAGAAGCATTTAGGCATCACCCTCAGACACATGGTGTGAATTTTGGGGTCATTCTGTGCAGGGACAGGAGCTGGGCTTGATCTTTGCGAGTCGCTTCCAAATCAGGATATGATTCTATGATTCTACGATTCTATGATGAATTTTTCACTGGTTATGCTTGTTATTATTAGGAAAGATTGTGAGCCATTCCAAACATTTGGGAGCAAACATTTACTAGTTATACGTTCTGCAAAAACATCTGACCCTTGGGTGCAGTAGGTTCAGGATATGAGCGTGTTTGCACTCTGCGTTTGTAATGTGAGTTCATTTATTAGAACAAAGGCAGATGGTGAGCCTGTATTGTGAGGAGTTGCACAGAGGCATTGCTTGCAAAGATAAAGGCCATTAGCCAGATAAGATGTTCCATTAGAGAACATCTTTCACTCCCGCTTCCAAGGCTGATGTGCACTGTTTGTTGTGTTTGCAGCATGGAGAAAATACTGTTGCTGTGAAATCAGGGAAGACGAAGATACAAGGAAAAGTGGGTGACCTTTTTATCAAATGACTAGTGATTTTGTGTACCTCTACTTAACATATTGGGGGTTGGGAACATTTATCACCTTTTCCCGCAAGTCTTAGATTTCATCCTTGGAAAACAGAGTTCCTTTTGAAGATCTTTGTCAAAGGCGCAGGTGTAACCAATACGTGTTTGTTGAATATGTGAAGTGGAAGATTTGGAGAGGCAGCAGTGTGACTGAAAATATAAAACCAGGTTTGTTTTTCTCCCTTGTACAAAGTTTTATGTTTCACCATCACTTTGGTGCTTTTTCAGAGTTCTCACTCTAGGGTGTCAGTGCTGTCTTATCCTTGTCTAAGCTAGATGTGCCCTGTCAACTCCATCTCAGGTTTCCAGTGCCTGAAGTATCCAGTGAACCTAGAATGGGAATAACTGAGGGAAGTTGTAGGGAAAGAGATAAGACAAGTCACAGCCTGCCTACTGTCTAGGCTCCACCCAGTATTTTCCTACAATCAACTTCTCTGGACCCTTGGATTTCTGTAGTTGATTTTGCATGGTAGAGAGGTGCTCTTCAATGAGGTGTTAATGTCTTCACGCACATAGAATTGTTGTACATCTGAATCTAAGGATTTTGATGTGCTTTTTATTGATGGCTTTTTTCCAATTTTGACTTGAAGCTTTTGTGTGAAAGATGACATTTAATTAGAGTTTTCATCATCTAATAGATGCCTTTTAAATGTACCAGACCTCTTGCTGTGGCTCTAAAACCAGAGTATTCAAAGGCTGGGATGGGCGTAGGGAAAGGAGAGTTGTTTTCTACACAAATACAAAAAATGTTCTGTTCTGCTCATTTTATTAGTAAAGCAGATTTCATAGGAACATAAAAATGCCTTGAAGAAGGCACAAAACCAATACCACCATGTTTTTCTGAATTGCCTCCAGAAAGTTCTGAAATCTGGAATCCTGTACAACTTCTTAGACTTAGCAGTGAGCAGGTGGCTGAAATATTTGAACACACATGTCGCATTCAGCATTCAAAGATGTTCTGTAGTGTCCCTCAGGACCTGGCCCCAGGAAACATCATGTTTGTCACCTCTTGTCTGTATGAATGTTGGAACTAGATGATTTTTAAGGTCTCTTCCAACCCAAACTATTCTATGATTCTGTAA
This sequence comes from Cuculus canorus, assembly GCF_017976375.1. Lineage (NCBI taxonomy): Eukaryota > Metazoa > Chordata > Aves > Cuculiformes > Cuculidae > Cuculus > Cuculus canorus. Next base: position 119,177,729 of record NC_071402.1, read on the forward strand.
CTCTCCACCTGATATAATAGCATACTCTCTACCCCACAGTGTATGCCACCACTGTAAGTCTTTTGTTGGCTTTGGATGAGCTTCCAGTACCAGTTTCAGGCTTTGATTTTGATTTTAAAAGCAGCTAATAAATTAAGGATCAGCAATCATCTCTGTGTTCTTGATCTGTACTTGGCTGGGATGTGGTGGCCAAGAGAAAGCTTGTTAGGAATAAGAATTAATCTCAGATGAGTGAAGAACCCACTTTGAAGTAAACTGAAACAATTAAGTTGATACAGAGCTGGAATGTATTTTAGAAATATTGAAAAATCTTCATAATTTCTTCTACATAAAATACTCATCTACCCTTTTACTCAAGGGACCCTTTCCAAGTCATTAAATAAAGGATTTAAAAAAGCCCATCACCGAACCTAAGAGGAAAATACCACGGGTGGGCTTTACACCATGAGCCACATTTCCCTCTCAAAGAAGGGTGGTGGTGTCCTCAAAAGCCCACTGAAGACAGGGTAAGCTTATGAACCGGTGCTGGTACTGAGAGCTTTTACTTTGATTCCATAATGCACACTTCATACATCATAGAATTGCTAGGTTGGAAAAGACCTGTGAGATCAAGTCTAACAGTACCTGTCCGCTACTCAATCATATCCCTAAAGCACCTCATCTACCCCATCTTTTAAATACCTTCAGGGAAGTTGACTCAACCACCTCCCTGGGCAGCCTCTGCTGGTGCTTGATAACCCTTTTGGTGAAGAAACTGTGGCCGCGTACAGGGTCACAATCACTTCCACGGCCATTCCTACAAGTTTCTTTTTATGGGAGCTTTTTGTCTGATTTGGTCCCCAATAGTTGATCAGTGAGACAGAATGATCTTGTAGTTGTAAGATCTTAAAATGTGTTAGTACTTCTGTAAAAGAAAGTCTTCTTGTGAATGACTGATGGATTAAAGGAGAAAGACTGCTTTGCCATTGCAGGCAGCAACATGGTTTGTTCACATGGCAGCCAAGCCCGTTGTTTGGCATGAAATGCAATGTTGAGCAGCATTTTATAGCACTGCAAGTAAAACCGTAGCTGCAGCAGTGGCATTATTTCTTTTTATTACAAGTACCAAACAAAATAAGTTGAAGATGTGCAGTGCCAGATGTTGCTCTTGGGACACTCAAATGGTTTTGCAGCACAGGTAGCACCAGTATAATTCTATACTACTGTGATGATACTGTTTTTTTCCATGTAGTCTTATAGAGAGTTGGAAATACGTTACTGTTGACTATGGTCATAAATATGAGAAAGTGTGAGTCATAAATATGAGTAAAGTATGTGAAAATTGCTTTTGTGGCTTGATTTGATATTTCCTAGAACCTTTATCATCGTATATCCTTACCTTCTTTAAAGTTTTTATTACAATTAAATTTTATGGTAAAAGTGTTGAATATTACAGGAGGTGAAAAGAAAGATAAAATGCTGAAATGGTCCTGATTGTACAGGACTATAGGCGAGTCTCTGAAACCAAGGTGAATGGAGCCAAAATGTCAAGTTTAAGATATGACATCTTCCAAAGAGGATACTTTTCATCAAATCCCTTTAAAAATGTTTACTGAATGCTTGTTGTGGCATTATCTGGGGACCTATGAAGAGGACAACATTGTACTGGCTGCTGTAGACACAGAGAGTAAGAGATAATCCCTGTCCTAAAAATTGTAAACATGCAAGCTGGGTAAGGAGAGGAAGAAAAGACATTATCCTGTTTGTGACAAGACATAGATATCAATATTTTCCCTACTTCAAATTTAAATTACTGTGAAAATGGGGCTGAAGAAATTGTTTCCCATGTCTTGGTTCAGTATCTGAGTAATAAGCCATCTTGCTGCAGAGCAGATCCTCTGTTAATGAGAGAAACTAGCTCTGATGAAGAAAAACGTGGTACCTGAATGTCTTGTCACTGCAATATAAGAGACAGGCGTACCATTCGCAACCCTGGTATCAGTTTCCTGGGTGATTTCAAGCCTTGTCTCCCACTTTCTGCCCGTTAGGGTAGAGAGAATGAACTTGAAGTGCAAAAAAGGTATACAGGAAACCAATAGCTGCTTTCAGTATGACTTCTAGATCTTCCTGTTTTTTTTTTTTTTTCTCCTGCTACAACCATCAAGTTTTTCAAAGTCTTGGAGACGAAGAGGTAACCACAATGCATCCTTGAAAAGGAAAGTATTGGGTAAAAGGACAACACTGGAAAGTGTACTTTTACAGATTGGAAATAGGCACGGTAAAAGGCTGCTGTTTCTTCTATTGAATTCAATGGGAAAATTTCATGACTTCCTTGACAGCTGTTGCAACTCCTGGATGGCAAAAGGAATCGCATTTTAGAATGGGAGATCTAATGCATCCCTCCCCTTGCTGATTGTTGATGTTGGGAAAAGGGGTTCCACTGAAATAGTAATTCCTGATCATGAAACTGGATGAAGTAGGTGCTCTAAATCCATGAGATGGGAGGTGGGGAGAGAAAAAGATACACAAGTGCCTTGATGAGGGATACAAAGTAAATATTTTTGTTTTAAGCAGCAGTGTTTCAGTTACAATTGCATGGTGGTAGGAGCAGACATTGTAATAAAAATGTTAATGTCTTATGAGAAGTGGCAGTGCTGCTCTTCCCTTGATCTCTCCTGTCTTTCCAGTTTGTTTCTGGTCAGAACACAGCAAATCCAAGCCTTGTGGAGTCTGTAGGGATCACCAACTCTCGAGCCTTCCTGTGTCTGGCAGACTGCTTGATTTGTAACATAAATCCCTTTATACTCACTAATTTTAGTGCAGCCTTTTCTTCCACTGTTTGAAGCCCAAGCGCAAAAGAAACGTAGATTTTAAAAAAGAAACTGTCCTAAAAATAGGAAGGACAGTTTGTCAGTGTTGGTGGGCAAAGTGTGTGGCTGACGTGATGTACATCTCTTGAGTAAGGGTAACATTAGGTATTATTTGCAATCTGGTGAAAAAGGAGCAGCTTCAGTTATCATCAGCTGTATTGAAAAACAAGTTTTCTTCTCTCTTGACTGTCTCTACTTTATCAAGCTCTTATCTGGCTTGACTGAAGGTTAGTCTTATGTTTTATGCTCAATGTGGAGCTATTCTAATGAAGTTAACTTAATCATGCTAACATTGGGGTTTTGTCCTCTACCCTGCTGCGTTACGTACAGCTTGACTAAAAAGGGTGAAGGAAAGAAGGGCGTTTGGGATTTTGTTCACAAGATGGCACTAGCCACAAACCAGTGCTACCTTCCTTTTAAGCCCAGCACTGAATAGCCTAAATCTTTAACACAGGGATGGAAAGAGCTGGTAATGATTAACTATAGACAAGACAACTAGAGTCTTTGCTTACATGCAGGTAAGTCACCTGTTTGTCCACTTAAAGAGCTATTGGATCTTGAAGGAAGAGAATGATTTTTTAAAAGAAAATATAGTTGCATCTCGAAGATACTTGCTATTTAAAGGGAACACAGCACAGTGTGAGAGAGAGTTACTGTTAATGGCAGCAAGGATCCTAATTGCCTGTACCCATAAGGCAATAATTTTTCTCAATGACAACTTGCAGTTTGTTTCTATTTAATTTCAGCCCCATTAAACTGTTACCTAACAAACTGCGGTGACTTAAGATACAGATTTCAGAAGGCAGAACCTGAATACAATATTTTTTTAACTCCTTAAAAATACAAGACAAATTTCTGTTTGTATGACCTGTTCCTGTTTTCTTCCCACTTCTTTTGTTTTATAGATAAGCTTCTCTCCAGCTGAGCAGCCGTTCAAGCAGAGCTGCGTAAGATGCACATGACCAGAGGGGCTGTCTCTCATTAGTTACTGTGTGAACTCGATTGTTGTTTAGTTTGCCATTTTAGTTTACCCTATTCTAGTAATCCCCATTTTGTCTCTGGCAAGCCCTCTTCATTTCAAGGGAAAGAGGAAGAATAGAATAAAATTAAATTTACATCTTGCTGCCTTTATATCTTGCTTTAAACATTGTGTGTTAGTATAATCCTCTACCAGGCAGCACTAATAAGCTACATGTAAAACTGCCTCAACTGCATTTTATGCAACAATAATTCTTTTGGATATTAAATATTTGAATTAGTGTAATTGCCAATTACCTGCCAATGCAGAAACCAATTTGTAAAAATGCAGCTCCTCTCCTTGCCTTTTTTACACTTTCTCTTTATTTAGGACTAGCTTATCCTTGATTTTTGCGCAAGTGGGTGGGATTCGCCAACCACAAAATAAGGAGCTCCATGGAAAGGCTTCTTGGAAAGCCAAGCTCAGAGGCTGTGTCCTAGACGCTTCCTTCCCAGCAACTGGGTGACAGGCAGAAATGCAGCAGAACAAGAGCTGCTTTTTCATACTTCCCAGGACAGTGGTGAGTGGGACTAACTGGTGTGTTCAGCCCAGGAGACGTGTCTCTTCCCACAGGCAGCCCCTTCAGGCACAGTTCTTTCCTGGCCTCTCTCCGAGCCTGTTTATTAAGTCTCCCTGTGGGCTTTCTTGTTCAGAACCTTCTTGTATATTACCAAGGGCTTGATCCTACAAAACGCTGACTGATTTCCATGGAGGGACCACATCATCCCACGGGTTCAGGCCTTGAAAAGGTTACTTTGGGCAATGAGTGGGAATTGCAGGAGGAGTTTACAAGGGACTATTAACAGCACGGTACTAGAATCTTAGACATTGTTTTATACTTGCTTGTCAGTCCACCGAACTTGTCTTGATTTTCACCGTGTAGAAGTAGTATCTGGCCTACCATTTCCTCTCTAAATAGCCACTGATCTAAGAGAAAACATGTAATTGTCGTGTCAACATTCATGTGTATGTACAGGCTGAGAGAGCAGCAGACCCAGAGACAGTCAGCTGTGTATTGGGGTAGTTGGGCAGGACAAAGAGATCTCCCTTTCTGGTGAACACAGGTTTCTGAGATGTCACAGAGCCATGGGACTGTGAAATTTTCCCATTTATGATGGGATTAAATTCAGCCTTGGCATCCATTTTCAGCAGATACGGAAACAGCAGTGGAGTAGAGATGTTGAATGGTACCCAGGACTGTGGTGTTTTGGTTGGCAGGTTGGTCCGTGTCACTGCCTGTGGCCCAGAGCAGCCAGAGCCAATGCACAAGGTAGAAGAGAGAAATTGGATGCTTGCTTTCTACAGTGCTTGCACTGAGCCAGGTGCTGCAATCCAACAGTGGTACAGGCTGCAAGAGGGGTACTAAACCTGGTGTCTGCCCTTTGTTAAACAGGTTGGACCATCTGGGCACATACTGAACCTGTATCCAATACACAGCTGGAGACAAGACCATAACCCCAGCCTTCCTGCTCCCCAATGATCTGAAACCCTAAAGCACCAGGCAGGAGAGCAGAATGACTCGGATGATTTGTATCCTGGATGTGCAGTGCTTTGCTCAGATCCCAGCCTCACAGCATCTTCCTTTCTGCCCCATTCCCAGCATGAAACTGGGAACAAAAGGCATCCGGAGGCCTACAGAGTGGTGGCTCCCTCTTCTCTTCACAGAAGTTGAATGAAAGCATGCCTGTTCTGTGTTGGAACGAATTGGTGGTTACAGCTGCCTCTGAGATTATGCTGGAGTGTCGTACTCTTGAGAAACTGTGGCGCAGGCAGTTGGAATTGGGTGCTGTGCTATGCGGTGGCTCACATTGTGCCAGGCTAAGCATTTAGGGCTCATCCACTGAATAGAACAGGCTGTGGCCAGGCTTCTTGGCAGTGTATGACTATTGTATAGCACATGGTACATGGAGTATAATGGGCTAAGAAAATATTCTGAGTGGGGAAAATGTCACAGCTAAAAATGCCACCACAGCTGACGTTGTCTGGAAAATCAGAGGCCAACTGAAAAAGCCTTTTATGCAGACAGTGGGTACCAGCAAAAATGAATTATCTCAGTCATGAGATAATTTTTTCCTCTCATTCTGAATCAGTCGATGCTTCTCAGAATTTTGAGACATGCTTCACCCTCCAGGACGTTAACCAAATAAAGATAAGAGAGGAGGCGGGCGGGTTTAGTTTTGTTTTTAACGTGGGTATGCAGAATGAAAATGGAAACTGAGGAACAAGCTTTTTCCATCAGGAGACTCAGCTTGAATTACCATGTGCTCGTTGGGATCTGAGGCAAAAAAAAATAAAGATTAGTAGAGAACACAAAACTGACCAGTTGTATTGATCAACTGTAATTTAAAAAGCAGAGGAAAACACCCTGACCTATTTGTGAAATTTGTGAAGGCTGAACAACCGTCCAATACTGTGGAGGTGCTAGAAAATGAGAACTACAGACTACAAGTAAGGAAACCTAACACAGAAAGGCTCAAAACTGGGTTCCTAAGAAACAAAATGTGATGATGCAGAGACTGGTGAATATTGCGAGCCAAGACAATGCAGTGTTTAAAAGAAGGATACAAGAACACCTGTGGGTTGTATTATTTTCTAGTGGCAGCAGTGAGTATAGGTTAGAATAGTGAGCTTCAAGAAGGAAGGAAAGGTGGATAATGCTGCAGCTGAAGCTATACAGACTAATTTCCCCTAAGGCAAATAGGATGCATTAACGATGAGTTAGTGGGGCACAAACTGATATAACATCAGAAATAAGAATGTCAACACTGAAATGGTGCTGATAAGGCTGAAGAAAACCAGGCAAAGCCTAAGTGATGATAGTAAGGGGTGTGAATTGACTATGTTGATAAGTTGTGAGTGGGCGCTATTACACTTTGCTGTGGGGCAGGAGCGGGGAGGGTAGTAATTGTTATAGGAATCTGGAATTTACCTAGTTGTTGGCCTCCTCAGGTGGACATACACATTAGAGAGGCAGGAGGAAAACAAGAAATTATAAAAGAATTTGAGAGTTTGTTCACAGATCAGCAATATTTGTAACACAGTACTGAATAGAGATAGTTCAGCTGTCCCATAATTCACACCCTTAGTAAAGATCTCCTTGCCCTGAGGCTGGAGTCTAAGGGGAGACAGACAGACTGATTACACTAGGAATCATGAGGTCAGTAGGGGAGCTAGCAGAATGGATACGCATTTGGCTGTTTACTCATTACTGTGGGAGAGAGCAAAAATCATACACTTCACATATGAATCTGAAGAAATTTAACGAGCGTTTAGAAAGGCAGCTTTTTCCGATGACCTAGAAGAAAAATGCTTGTAGATGTCAAATATTTTTATTAAGCTCAGTGCACCAGCAAAGTTCTGAAAGATGCTCCTAGCCTAAAGAAAGCTCATGCATGTATTCAAACCTCCAGTGACACTGCTTTCTCAGGCTGTAGCTAAACTTTTGGAGCTGGACCTGCGTGCTGACCCCCGGATGACTGAATGACTGAATGTTGGGATAAGCTAATTTGTGCACCACTTTCCCTCCTCTTCCTTGAAGTCATAGCCTTCATTTAAAAGAAGCATAGCTGGTCAGGCAGGGGGGAAGTCAGAAACAAACATCTCCTTGGGTACTTTCATGTGCCTGTATTAGGGAGTACACTCATCCTGGTAGCCTTAAGTTGCCTTTTAGGATTTTTTGGCACTTGAGGGATTTCACCGGAAAATGCAAAGGACGATAAATGCTCAGAGAAGCAAAGGTTTATTCAGAGAGCTGCTTTGGCAGCCTGGGCTACTGCAAGGGTCTCCTTCTCTCAGACAGATGCAAGATAGATATTTTATTATCTGAGAGAAGTGCTAAGTGAGCAGGCCCATGCAGTGTGTGGATGCTGATGAGCACTGGATGTGCACGGTTGGGAAGGGAAGTGGTGCCGCACCTTTTGGGAGGGTCCTTTGCAGAGCCCCATGTTGCGCAGGGGTGTGTGGTTGTAGCCTGCAGACTGCACAAGTCAGACCTCTGTGCCTGCTTGGCTCAGGGTGATTTCTGAAGCAGGAAATTGAGCCCATAAGCAAGTCACCTTTCTCCCCTTTTCTATAACATCATTCTTTCTAATTCTCCTTCCTTCCAGCAGCTTGACTTCCCTGGCTTCTTTCTCCCTTCAGAGATACAAGCTACCACGCAAACAGCACTTGCCATTTGTATGTGATAAACGTTTCCTTCCTCCTCTTGTGTTATTGTCTTTAGACTGCAAATGTTTGGGGTCAGGTTTGACTTCCTGTATGTTTATGTGGTACTTAGAACAGTGGAAGCCAAATTTGGGCTGAAACTATTGGGATATAGTCACGCCTGTTCTTATTTATAGAAGACAAGCTCTACTGGTAAATGCTTTGGCAGAAGCATTGCTGCCTCCATTGGTCCCAGATCCTGCTGTGCTTCAAAGAGGATGTACTGAAGGAAATTGCTCTACGCCCATCATGGGGTTAATTACTCCTTATTATAACATTATTCAACATCTCTTTGTTTCTTTTTTTCTTTTAATTTCTTCTTTTTCTGTTACATGCTAACAAAAATGATGACAATTGAGATTATTTTTCCTTTTATGAGCAGTTACAGCCTTCTCTGGCTCCTTGTTACACTGGCTGGAGAGTTCAAACAGTTTCATGCCACTCTTCTCATAAAGCTATGCAGAGTATGTCAGCCAGCCTCTTCCCTTCAGCTGTTCAGGACTACTAATGATTGCATTAATTGGTCTGTGAGCCTACATGTGATGCAGCCTGATTTGTGAGGCTGCATGGGAAAAGAGGAAACCTTTGCTGTAAGCTTACACTCTGGTTTCTTTCAACAAAGCGGTGCTTACAGACTTTTGTGCAAAGAAAGCACCTGTTCTCTGCAGGGCTAGGACCAGTGCCTATTTCCCAATTTTTGGTCATGTTCCCTTCAGAAAGCAGGGATGTGAGGAAGAGCAGCCCAGCTGAAGAGAAGTGAGAGACTTGAGGATGAGCTTCAGCTGTTTTGCAATACAGAAGAAAAGCCTGTTTGAATTATTGGCTCCAGCACGTATTACAAAAAGCACACAAGCTGGCAGGCTTCCGCTTTGGTTCCAAGAAAACAAAAGGTGAGAGATCTTGTAACCATCAGAGAAGCATGGGTATAGCTAATTATTACCTAGATTATTGCTTCAGCTAATTATTACCTAGATTATTGCTTCAGCTGAGGATTCTTACTATAACATGAACATAGGCAAAAGTAATTTGCTGGCTAGCAAATGGGTGGTAGTGCCTTACACACACAAAATCTGTTTGGAGAAAATTAAATAACAGCTTCTGTTTCTTAAGGCAGGAGAGCATTAAGCAGTAGAGGGTCATGGTTTAGGCTTGCTAGTAGATGTGTATCTCTGAGCTTGTATACTAAGCCTAGTTAGGGCAAGATGGATGCCAGCTGTGGTGGCCTGCAAGGATATGGGCAAGGGAGAAAATGCTGTGTTAAGCAGCTCTAAAGGTATTTTGGCCACTCTTGCTGTCTGTTAAGGACATGAGAAAAGGACCAGGGGGAGGTAGGCTCTGGTTTTCCTTGAGGCTGGGGTTTCTTTGCTGTATTTGCTTGTTTTCAGCTCTGTGGTTCTCTGTGCTCTCAGGCAGGAGCGTAGCTTGGGCTGAGAGCTGCAGGCAGTCAGAGATGAGTCCCCTCTTTTTGTATTCTGAAGTATTTCTAGCTGGCTCATAGCTTTTGGTATAACATACTATGCGGTAGTGTAAGTCTCAGGCTCTTAGTGTAAACAGTGAGGGTTGCTCATTTGGTAAGGCTTGGCTTTAGCTCTCAAGAAACCTTTTGTTGTCTTGCCCTGAGTTCCTCAGGTCCCTAAAAGAAAAAAGCTGTTTGGTTTGCCTTAAAGTAGGGAACAAATGCAGTACGAGAAAGACAAACTCCACTTTGGACACCATTAGAAAAGAAAAGAAGCAGTGTGGAAATCAGATTTTGTGTGCAACCTCAGCCCTCTACTGTATGCTGTCTTCCCAATACGCAGCCCACCTTCATCACTTTCCATTTTCTTTTCATTTTTTTCTTGGAGTCCTGGTTCAGGCTGTTGTATCCCAAACTCAGTTCTTGCTACCAGGCATGCAATCTCAGTTCCAAGTCCTCCGAGTTACAGAGCTTGAAATGATGCCATAAATAAGACATTAGGACCCCTCAGACAGAGCTGTGCTGTATATCTATTTTAAGCCTTTAGATGAAGAGGTGGGAAATGCCTGGAGTCAGTGGGGGAAACCTGTTTAGGATCTTGATTTTAAAAAATGCTGCACTTTTTGTACTATAACAGAAGCATTTTGTGAAACTCTACTGTGTTTCATGCATGCCCCTCTTCAGTTCTTGTAGTTTTTAAAGGTGTGCCAGGTACAATGCCCATAAAAGATACTCTGGAAACCACAGACAGGAGTGCCTGCATGTAATGACTGTTAGTATTTGCAGGATAGGAATCCAAGTCAGTAGGTGTGTTAGATACACCTAGAAGAGAGATCTGCTTATCTGAGAAACTACACAGTGCTGCAGACTCGAAAACAAACTGTGCGGCAGATAAATGCAATCAGTGTCTTCTGAACTTCTTGCTGACTTCTTATTGCTTGTCAGTCTGTGCGTAAAACAGCAATGGGACTCTTTTAATACAACTTTTGGAAGGAAGAGTAGTTTTAAAACTAAAATTTTATTTCTTTCTCTGCATTTATTTTTCCTCTCCAGGGCATACAGGTGTTTTTTTTCCTGTCTCTGTGCATGCTCATATTGCACTCTATTTCAGTGCTTGAGGCAGGGTGGCAGCAGAAGCCTGGCTATTAGCCAGGCTGTGGCAGGCAGAGCAGGAGTTATCTTGGCAGATCATACTCTTGTCCTCCACCTCTGCTTGGAAACAGGCAGTGGGATGGCTCTAGCCAACAGCCCTCCAGTTAGACAGTATGGATTTGTGAAAATATCGATTTAAAGTACCTGGCTGAAAACCATGATTTAGTAGAAAAGTATTTCAGTGAGCTTACTAAGTTATTCCAATGTAAAGAATTATTGCAGTTCTAAGAATAACCTTTCTTTACATAGCTTACCATCCCTACTGTTGATTTTCTACATTTTTTTTTCATAGAATCATTTGGTTTGAAAAGATCTGTGAGATCATTGAGTCCAACCGTACCTGTCTACTACTAAACCATATCCCTGAGCACCTCATCTACCCCTCTTTAAAATACCTCCAGGGATGGTGACTCAACAGCCTCCTTGGGCAGCCTGTTCTGATTCTTGATAACACTTCCAGTGAAGTAATATTTCCTAATATCTAATCTGAACCTCCTCTAGTGCAAATTGAGGCTATTTCCTCTTGTCCTGTCACTTGGGAGAGGAAACCAGCACATCTTTTCAAGCAGTTTCTTGTTGTCAACTATAGGATATAGCTTTCTAGAGAAAGCGTTTCCATTTTTCTACTGAACAAAATAGTCAATATTTTTGTTGTGAAATCAGACTGTAAATATGTAACTCCTGAAAGCTTAAAGTTTATCTCTTGCACGAGAAAGCAAGTTCAGGTCAGGAGTCCAAATTTCAAATGTTTCTTTATGTACATTTATCTTAAGTTTTAAAGATTAGGATTGTGGAGAAATAGGAGGATATGGACTGATAGCATTCCAGAGGAGAACTCTGAGTTCTAAATTTGGTGTTCATCACCAATGTCCAAGTTCCTAAAGTTTCTAAGCCATTAATTTACTTTCTAGTTGAGTTATAATAAAATTAGGGAACACATTAGCCACACATATGTTATCAGAGTGGTTTCATCAAGGCCTGATTGCAGTAATTTTTAAAATCGGATCTTGTAAGTGAATCCTGTAGTATCTGTTTTCATCAGGATAAAAAGAAGCACTCTTCTTTGAAGAGAAATTGATATGACTCTGCACAGTTGGATACCAATTAAGAACAAATTTTCACTGTAAAAGCACAAGGAAGGAGTGGGTGGGACATTATACATCTCTAAAAAGGAACTGAAACAATACCCTTTTAACAGTCATGTTAATCTTATCACATTAATCACAGAAAGGACAATAACTTGAAGTCAGGCTTTTGGGTGTGGAGAAGGTGCACCTGAAAACCAGGCATAATTGATGAAAGCCTGCTGTGCTGCTCTGCACCAGCAATGAGATACTGTCATTAATGCATTGGATTTCTTATAGGTGAAGGTGTGATATGCAGGAATTTTGTACCCATTTATGTATTTTTGATAGAGAGCCTTCTTCCTCCGAAAACAGCTGCAGTTGCTGTAACCCTGTGTAAAGCTTGCCATTAGCTTAAAAAGAGCTTAGAAGGATGTTGCAGTTTCCCATGCAGGTGTACATCCTGCATGAGATTTGGGTATTTGAGTTTCAGGTGTGCTCTGCTCTGTTCCCTTCATCTCCAGCCTTGTGTGTGACTGGGATGGAGGAGAAGCTGCAGTGTTATGATGCAGCTGGGTTAGGTTATGGAGACAAGGGACTTCTTACCAGAAGCTCATTTTCTGTCAGTAGATTCATACCATGACCCCTACTCTATCCTGCAATTAGCAGCCACCCTTGTGCCCTGCCCTGCGATGCAACCAGTAAATCCTTTCATGCTGGGCTGAAAGAAGATGGTAAAGGTCTTTACCTTTGTGCCCATGGGCTCAGACAGGAAAGCAAGCTACATCATGGAGGTGGCTCTGCAGCAGTTGTCTGTGGGCGTACCACTGTCCTTGGGGAAATACAGAAGATTTTGAGCTAATTTTGCCCTTCTTCTGGGTGTCTTTGTCTGCACAAAGAAAGTTGTACTTCGTTGTATCCTGATTTTTGCATGTAGCCAAGTTACGACTAAACCCCTTGCTTCTGTATCATAACATTCTCACTGCTGGCAAGGCTTTGGGCAATCCTTCTTCTCCATAAATGATCTGAAGGAGGTTACTCTGCACCGTTACCCTTTGGGGCTCTTCTAGCCTCTGCCCCACCCCAGCTGTGGCATGTTAGAATGGCTTTTCAGCTAGGGAAGGAGCATAGATCCCTTGAACTGAGTGGGGTTCTTCTAGTGTGCGTGTGAGTGGTGGATATGATCCATTATTGTTAGTGCTCCCAGGGCATGATAATGTGTCCAGATGCTCTTACTGTAGGCAGGGGATAAGAAGCTACAGTTTTGTCCTTAATCTGCCTCTCCGTAATGTTGTGGTGCGGGGAAAAGGTGAAGAAGCATCTTGCCTCCTCTCACTTCTGCTAGTGTTTACTCACGGATGTGACAAGCTGTCATTTTCTAGTTTGTGTGAAACATGACACTTAATTTCCCTTCTCTCCCTTGCAACCTTGCCAATGTATTTGCTGTATTCAGATATAGATTTGTGTTCATTTCCCTAGCAGATGTCACAGTGATTCACTGCAAAATCTGCTTGGGGACATGATTATAATTGAACTGTTCTCCAGGAAGTAGGGATGAATGCGTTGGTATTTTCTGCTTCTGCTACAATATTAGAGCTTTCTAATTCAGCTCCTTGATTCAGAATTTTAACTTTCTGTTTTGCACGAGAAGGAGGCCATGAGTGCAACTGTTTTAAACACTTCAGAAGTGCTTCAGGACCAAATATAAATCATGAAAATATCTGATGCTAAAAAACTTAGATTTATGATGATTCCTATAATGAGACTCTGAATATCCAGGCAGTGTCATATAGTGAAAGCTGCTGTTTTAGGCAAGGTTGGATGAGAAGTACTGACATACCAATGTGAATTCAAGATGTTGTTTCCTGTGCATTACCTAAAGGTGTTTAGGAACCGACTTTATAATCAATGCCATGGTGGAGTGACAGCTATTTGATATTTAGATACACAAAGCTTCTATGAGTAGAATGTGAATACTACTGTTACTTAAAGTAAGGTTTAATTAAATGCAGGCTCCTATTACTCAGGATTTTACTGAGAATGATTATCTTTTTTTCTTTCACTTCCGCATCCAATTTATATGGAAAAATCATTCTTTGCTGAGAAAGTGGCTCAGGAAGGCTTGGCATTCTTGTAACAAGAACACAGGGGCACTGCTTCCTCCTTCAGAATGCAAGTTGATTGTAGAACTGCAGCAAAAATGATACAGGAGCCAAATTTAAGAAAAAGAAAAGGCAATTATTAACTGCTGATATTGCTGCTGCTATGCTGTTGTTTGATAGCTGCATAATTTGATAGCTGTGACACGCAACCTCTAGTTTGTGTACATGTTTGATGCCTATGTATTCTTCCAGGAGTTCCCAACTGCCTGCTATTTTCTGTCATTAAAAGTAGAAGCTGACATAATACTGTCTCCAGCTGGTTTTTGACCAAGCCTTCTCAGGGCTTGCAGAAATACTTCTCCTTTAATAAAGTTAATACCGGTGGAGATTTTTGCCTTCAACCATTTTGATATCTTTGGCACAATGGAAATGCTGTTTCTTCCCTTTGGAGGATTAGACGGCATTAAAGCTGCTCAGTCTGTGAAGATTAGCACATTGCTGGGTGGTTTTTTTCTCCCCTTCCCCCCCTTGAAGGAATTATTGCTCCAAAGGGGTGCCCGCAAGGGGAGAGCTGTACTGCAGAGCGCCTGACATCTGTTTTGTTCCTTTCACTCTCACTGCAAAGTACCTACACCTGAAAATCCATTTCATCTCCTACTGTTTGGAGAAGGTGTTCCTGTTCTTGCATCCACGCATCCCCAGTGCAGCAGTTGGAGGGCTGATTGTGCCACTGCACCTATTGTTACACCAGGACTCTCTCCCAGTCCTGCTGGCTGCAGTGCAGGTGCCAGACTGACCTAGGGCAACTTTTGTCCCTATGTGTCAACACTGTGTTTGCACTGTTGATGGTATTCTCAGTTTGCCTGGGAAATCTGAGAGAAGCCTTCTGGGTCTCTAGGATGCTGAGAGCACCGAACCCTTTCTTGTGATGGTGACTAAAGAGGAAGATCCAACTTCTTTCTGGTAAGCTTGGTCTTCAGAAGATCTGCATGTGAAACATTACCAGAATATTTTGCAATACATGGATCCTTCTCCAAACAAAGGCTGGATGATCCTCACACACCTGTCAAGCACAAACCCCTTCAACTACTTTCTTTCTTATATGCATTTTGGCTGGTGACTACGCTGGTTTCCCAAGCAATTCAGTCCATTTTCTGAAATGGTCCAGTCAACAAATCACCCAGGCATCCTTCCCTTCCCTTCCCTTCCCTTCCCTTCCCTTCCCTTCCCTTCCCTTCCCTTCCCTTCCCTTCCCTTCCCTTCCCTTCCCTTCCCTTCCCTTCCCTTCCCTTCCCTTCCCTTCCCTTCCCTTCCCTTCCCTTCCCTTCCCTTCCCTTCCCTTCCCTTCCCTTCCCTTCCCTTCCCTTCCCTTCCCTTCCCTTCCCTTCCCTTCCCTTCCCTTCCCTTCCCTTCCCTTCCCTTCCCTTCCCTTCCCTTCCCTTCCCTTCCCTTCCCTTCCCTTCCCTTCCCTTCCCTTCCCTTCCCTTCCCTTCCCTTCCCTTCCCTTCCCTTCCCTTCCCTTCCCTTCCCTTCCCTTCCCTTCCCTTCCCTTCCCTTCCCTTCCCTTCCCTTCCCTTCCCTTCCCTTCCCTTCCCTTCCCTTCCCTTCCCTTCCCTTCCCTTCCCTTCCCTTCCCTTCCCTTCCCTTCCCTTCCCTTCCATTCCCTTCCCTTCCCTTCCCTTCCCTTCCCTTCCCTTCCCTTCCCTTCCCTTCCCTTCCCTTCCCTTCCCTTCCCTTCCCTTCCCTTCCCTTCCCTTCCCTTCCCTTCCCTTCCCTTCCCTTCCCCTCTTTTTTACAAAAACTCATGTGAAATGTGTAGAGAAATGAAGGTATGCTTTCAGATCAAATTTTGGAAGTGTAAAATCCCACTCTTCTACCCAGAACCTGCCCAGTTATTCATCATGCCAGCAATTTCTAAGGAAGTCAGATACTTTGCATTATGGAAGAGTCGCTTGCATCTTGGCAGCTGATCAGAAGTGTGGGTGCTGGGGGGTACATATGGTTTCTAGTGCTAACAGCTCACTTGCAACAAGTTACCTTGTGGAAGGGTAGGAAATAAAAATGTGGAAGGAAATTAAAGGAAAGGTCAAAGGAGCTAAAAGGGAGGCTCTGGGGTCATATTTTAGATCAGAAGAACATAGTCCCCAGTGTGGAGTGATTTGTGCTCACCTGCGTGTTCATGAAGGACGATCTGTCAGGCTCCCTGTGGTCCTCTTGGGCAGGATTTTCTGAAGGGCTGAAGCATGCTCCCTTATTTCTTCCTGCTGCTGTGGAGCTTGCTCCTGGGACAGCTGCTGCCTGTTATAGCTGGGAAAATGTTGTTCGGATATATGCGTTGGCTGAGAATAAGGAAACTGTCACCTTACCTCCTTGTGTCAACAGAACAAGGAAAACAAGACAATGCCAGGCCTTTGGGGATGAAAGTAAACAGCTTTAAAATCCAGTCATTTGAAGCAATTGTTATATGGTACATAATAATCCTATGTACCACACACTCTGGAGGTCTGGAGGGCATCTCAACAAAAAAAAAGGGGAAAAGATGTTAGTTTCCTGACTAGGTGGGTTGCAGGGGCCCCCTGAGATGAAATGCTCTACTTCTGCCCCTATGAACTCTTCCTCAGTGAGACTGTGAAACTGCCCACACATGGGAAAGATTTAAGCAGAGAAGAAGTTGCGGCATGATATATCAGCCTTTTCTAGGGTTAAGCATGTTTTCTCTAGCTAAAGAGACTGCTGTGGTCTGGGGAGGACCAGCTTAGTCCAGGTGGACTAAGAATTTTCCAGACTCTGCAACAGGCAAGGAAACACATCCCCAAAATGAGAGTTAAAATGATGTAGCTACATCATTTGGACAAACGCTTCTGTTGAACCATAGCAAATCGCAAGTGTTGTGAACCAGTTTAAAAAAAGAACAAAAGAAATCTGTTTTGGAAATAATTTATTACTGTAGCAAGAATTTTTTTTTTTTTTTACAGTGATGTAACTTCTGCCATTTCAATTTTAGATTTTGTTTTCCAGGACCATGCAGCAGAAGTGTGGCTGCTAAATAGGTCATTCTAGTTCAAACTGAGAAAAGGCCTTTTGCAGAGCCAGAGGATTGGAGCAAGGATGGAGTGTGCCTCAAATGAGAGCCCAGAATAGAGGTTAAACTAGAATTTGAGAAGTGACTTTTAGTGTCTGCATTTGAATTGCACCATAAGATTTGTATGTACCTTTTTTGGAGTCATTTAGCCTCCTTGTGTCTTCATGGCTACTGAAAAGTAGATGTAACAATAATATTTGTACAGGTCTTCTCTTGGTCTCTTACCTATTCTCTGAGATAGTGCCATCCAGGAGAGACCATAGCTAGCCTGGAAACAGATTTTTGCCTCTATAGTTAATTAATCTTTTTAAGCTTAAGTCTGAAACTTGTCTGCACCTGCTGGTGAAAGAGAAAAATCTAAAGCGGTTCAGCTAATAGTGAGACAGAAGCATGTGGTGGAGGTACCTGTAATCTGGTAACTCCAAAGGTTTGATCTTGTGCATTCACAGCACATCGTTCAAAGGCTTTGAATGGGAAGAAGATTTAGATTAGACATTCAGAAGAAATTCTTAATGATGAGTGTGGTGAGGCACTGGCACAGGTTGCCCAGGGAAGTTTTGGCTGCCCCATCCCTGGAGGTGTTCAAGGCCAGGTTGGATGGGACCTTGGGGAGCCTGGTCTGGTGGCACGTGTCCCTGCCCATGGCAGGGGAGTTGGGACTGGATGATCTTTAAGGTCGCTTCCAACCCAAACTATTCTATGATTCTATGCTTCAGAGCTGATGGAGATCTGAACCACTCAGTGTCATGAAACTCTGAAGACCCTTCCTCCTGACACTGCTCCTGCATATCTATGCTGTACGTTCCAGACATAATGTCAGTTTGTAGAAGCTATTAGGATATCCCCTACTCCTTGGAACTCTCCAGTTTTGCTTTCATTTTTTTTTGCAGAACCTACACTGTGTCTTCTCATGGCTATGTCTGATCTTCCCCAGGTCCCTCAGGCAGCCCCAACAGTCTCTGCTTCATTCCTGCCTTGTTGGCGTGGCTGAGGGTGGAAGATCAGCCTGAGGACTGGTATCTGGTCTGGGTTGCAGTGCTGTAAGAGTGCTGGCAAGTAGATGAGAGGTGAGGTGAAATGGATAAATGAGAGGAAAAAAATCATCCCGGAAGAGTGAACAGCAAATTCTGCCTCTGGGAGAGGAATTTCCGGGATGAAAAGTTGACAGGGTCAGAAGAAGGGAAAAAGAGAAACAGAGGACAATGATAAATGAGGGAAAGGAGGGTAGCAATGGTTTAAATTATATTTGAGATGGTAGAAAAAGGGGAAAAGTTAAGACTGTGGAAGAGAAGAGGCTGAGCTTGGATGGTGAGGGAGAAGTAGAGAGGATAGAGCTGAGGAGGGAGAGCCTGTGTTGCAATCCAGAAGTGTTTGTACAGCTCTTGAAGATCTGAGGCACTTGGTCAGATACTGCTGGCAGCACGATTGTTGTAGCAAGGCTTCATAACCTGTGTGACTGTCTTTGGATTGGGTCATGTTTCACAGCTGTGGTGCTGCTATGGGCTGCTGCTGGGCATCGAGGTGGAAGTGCTGGGCTGTGGCCTGGGGGAGGTAGGAGAGGGAACTGGATAATTCTGATCTTTATATACAGAGTAGGGTGCTAAAACAGACTCTACTTCACTCCTACACGCAGTGTGCTCAATTGCTCAATTTTTATATAATGGGAAGCACTGAAGAGTGTGATTCTGCAGGTAGTGGGTGGAGGGCAGAAAATCTTGCTATTAATGGTAGGAGAGGGGAGAAGGGGGCTTTGTAGACAGGAAGCATCTCACCTTTACAACATCTCACTTTTTTTCATCTGAATATTTTAGAGGCTTGTGGATTTCCATACATATCTGGAAGAAGACACTTGAAGTGTGGACACTTAGGATCTTGCAGGCATCAAATGCCAGCTTGTTAAACTGACAATTTTTTTTCTGTATCTAGATATTTGATAAGCTCATATTTTCTTGCACAAGGTAGATTAGGCTATAACGGGCCTGGAAAGGAAACTAAAGAGGAGAGTACAAAAAACATTTCCTGTTTCTCCAGTCACTGCTTATAGGTCAGCCAAATGTGGTTAGGAAGTAAAGAGACCGTGCAAAGACCTTTCTTAATGTCTCGCTAATTAGGCTTGGCTGTGGAAGAGCCCGTCCCCATCTCTGGGCTTCCCAGCTGTTTCCCACTTGGCTGCTAGTCTGCATTCACAACTGGGAGGCAGGAGTTCCGCTTTTGTTGTCAATCCCTGTCTTCTGTTTCTCTAGTATAGACCAGGGTTCTGTGTTTTCTCTTTGCACTTGAGCTGATTGTGAGGATAATGAGCTCACGAGTCTTTCTGTAGCTACCTGGTCTACTCAGCTCCCTGTTAGAAAGCTCATTCTGAATAGCTATCTGTTTCCCTGATCCTCTGAGCCATCCTTGTACTTGATACATTTGTGCTGTTTCCTTCTATGTAGTCAATTAGCATCTGTAAGAAATGGGATTTTTGCAGGAAACCAAAGGGAAAGCATCCCTTGAAGGAATGCTCTGAAATCCTCTGAGGAAAGGTGTTCTGGAGACTGAAGGTATCAATGCTGTGTGCTCAGCAGCACATTATTAAAATAGGATATGGGTGAATTTCCTGCCTGACAGCAAGATTACTAAGAAGTAAAGTCTGCGGTCAGAGAGCTCTCAGCAGTCACCAGGTGGCTTTTGCACAGAGCTGTGCTCCAGCCTGCACACACAGGGTAGCTTTGCTCCATAGGAGATGCCTCACTCATGGTGTGAAGGTACCTGTAAACAGTGTTGAAAAGCACCTCTCACGAGCACTGCCCGTAACTGGGAGGTGTAAGGAGTCCCTTTCCTGGTGAGCTGGGAAATTACTCTGTGCTGAGTGTGTAGAGTAGCCACTCCGTGTGAGGGAAGGGTTGTAGAAACTTTGAACAGCCGTTCATGGCTCTCACTGAAGTACACTGGCCACATGAATACTCTGAACCAGACCCACAGGAGCTTCACTCCTGGAGTTTCTTGTTGGTTAATAATGCTGTGTTGCAGGAACTCCTGCCTTCATCTGTCACTGTTGCATTTGGGATTGTGAGGAGTGTGGGCTGCTGGCAAGAGACCAGTGAAAGGATTTTATCCTTTAAATCTGCCAGCAGGAAACCTAGTAATATAGTTAAATATCCACAAATATGGAATCAATCTGAGCATTAAGCAAACAAAGAACTGGAAAATGAGATGTCTTCTTGCACATGGCTAATGTTACTTGGGAATTGGAAGTGGTTCTTCAAATAAATGTTTTAAATGTGGTTTGCATAGATGCCTAAGTATCAAGAATAAAAGACAAGGGTGGGTGGTTTTGTACTGAATAGCAATGATGTATCCGCACTGCTGCAGAAGCATTACTGAATTGTCAGGCTGGGTAGAAGAGAAGAGCGCTTGCATGTCATTTTGACTCTCACAAGGCAACACCTTTTGCCTAAGGCCTTATTTTGAGTACAGACTTACATCTTAGCATTTGATCCTGCTCCTATTGAAACTGATGGGAGTCTACTTATTGAGGAAAGCAGACAGCAGGACTGTGGACCTGGGTGAATATATTCAACTTAAAAGGGTGCAGTATAGAGCTTTCTTCTGTTCCAGCAGAAAGCACTGTAAAGGGATTTTCCTTATTGTTCAGCAGCAGATCTGGGAAAGAGTCTCACATTACTCTGTTATTTCCTAACTCTGCAAGGAAGCACACTCTGTATTTTGGCCAGATAGGCAACAGGACTGCTCTGTTCTTTTGCAGATGTAGTATTATCGTACTGATGGTTTCTAGTGGGAAATTCCGCCTGCCACCTGCCTTGCCAAAACACAGCATGGAGGAGAAGAAAATGAGTCCTGTGATGATGGTGATTCTTTCCCAATAAAACAAGAAGCAGGGAAATCCATCAAGCTGTTAGTCATGCATGTATACATATCTATATCATGGTGTGAGTGTATGTGTATATATATATATAAACTAAATTGCACTTACACTGTCTGTATAAATGCATCATCAATATCAGGCTTCAGAATGATAAGAAAATTGGTTCATAGAATATAAAGATACATCCAGTAGAAATTGGCCCAGCAGGTAAATTTGTTAATAATCCTTATATTTAGTTTTTATGAAAGATTTTATGATTACTGTGGCTAGAAATTAGATTGTGCCTCTTTAAATGAGCCTCCTTTCTTTGTAGCCTTGTGAAGCCTATAGGACATTTTTAATCATCTTTAAATGATGCTTGTTAAAAACAAGTGAAACTAAAGAGTATTGTGGCATGTAGCTTTTTCTTTAAATGCATTCCTTCTGGAGAAATCTACAATTGTTCACACCGTAGGTGCTCAAGCTCCTTTAATATGTTTTTGTGTGCATCATTTGTATGTGAGGGCATGAGGTGACAGCATCTTACGAACTGGTGTAAAAAAGATAATTGATTTTTGATTCTTACTAAAATGTGGAGCATAAGCATTGAGCAACCATTGTGAGTATGGAAGTGTGGAAATTTGCTTGAGAAGTAAGTCAGAGGAGGTTTTGATTCTGACCACTTCTTAAGTGTATAATACTCTACATGTGCATCCAGGGAATTTTATATCTTCCATGAATGCAGCACATATCTTCAAAAAATGTGTGTGCTTTACCTCTTATCAAAGATTAAGATATGGAGGACCAGATCTTCAAATGTACTGTGACTGTGGGCAAGATCCTACTTGATGCTTGAAAGTGTTTTGAAGATGTGCAATATACTTCTGAAAACCAGGAAGACATCTGGGGTTTGAATGTTAGTAGAGCAGTATCTTGGCTGCAGTTTGGAACAGTGAGATGGTGGCTTTGTTTTTAAATGAGACGCTCCCTAAGCCAAGCTAATTTCTAGTGTAACATTGCAAAAGTCAGCGTAGCAAACTGGTCTTCAGGATGACTTTGGTTAAGAAATTACATGGAGGATTTTATGCCCATAAATGTGCTTTCATATCGTGTTTCAATACAGGATGGGGTATGATGTGATTGAGAGTAGCCCTGGGGAGAAGGACTTGGGGGTGCTGGTTGATAAGAAGCTCAACATGAGCCGGCAATGTGCTCTCACACCCCAGAAGGCCAACTGTTTCCTGGGCTGCATCAAAAGAATGCCAGCATGGCCAGCAGGTCGAGGGAGGTGATTCTGCCCCTCTATTCCATTCTTGTGAGACCCCATCTGGAGTATTGTGTCCAGTTCTGGAATCTTCAACATGAGAAGGATGTAGAGCTGTAGGAACGGGTCCAGAGGAAGGCTACAAAGATGATCTAACAGCTGGAGCACCTCCCATATGAGGACAGGCTGAGGAAGTTGGGGTTGTTCAGCCTGGAGAAGAGAAGAGTCCAAGGAGACCTTATAGTGACCTTCCAGTACCTAAAAGGGACTACAAGAAAGCTGGGGAGGGACTGTTTACAAAGGCTTGTAGCGATAGGACTAGGGGCAATGGGTCTAGACTGGAGAGGGGCAGATTTAGACTGGACATAAGGAGAAATTTTTTCACAAGAGTGGTGAGACACTGGCACAGGTTGCCCAGAGAGGTTGTGGCTGCTCCATCCCTGGAGGTGTTCAAGGCCAGGTTGGATGGGGCCTTGGGCAGCCTCATCTAGTGAAAGGTGTCCCTGCCCATGGCAGGGGGATTGGAACTGGGTGATCTTTAAGGTCTCTTCCAACGCCAACTATTCTATGAATCTATGATTCTATGCTTTATATACTTTTATGTACTTTTTATATACTTTTTTTCCTTCTCAGAATTGGAATGTTTATACTTCTGTGTTTGTCTGATGGTAAGTTATTTAAAACAAAATTGCAACAGTGCTTAAATATTTGAGACTAATGGGAATTTAGCCTCTAGCACCATCATCAAGGAAAGCCGAAGAAGTCTTCAGAGCAGAGCTATTTCTCCAGGCCCCTTGAGGAGAAAGGCCGTATTCTGCAATCAGGGCTCTGTCTCTCAGGCTGTTTTCTCCGCAAAGGGTACTATGAACTGCAAATGTGTCATCAGTCATTAATTGTGTATTAATTAGTCCTGAGTCCCCTGCTCGATATGCTATCAGTGTCCAAAAAGCAGAGAGATACTTCTGAGTATGGAATCGCAATTTTGGTTTGTATTTTAGGTCCTTGCCTCTAGTGCTTGGGCAGAAGTGAGCTTTGAGGGCAAATGTGAGCAGAAATTTGAATGTATGATGAGACTTGGAGAAAAAACACCACTTCCTTAAAATCCACTCAGAATCTACCATTATCAAATATATATAAAATTACACTTGCCATTCACTTTGATTCCTCCCCCCTAAATTAACTACAGTCATTAGTATGTTTCCCCAAAGGGTTCTTCAATGATGAATGCTTCTTCCCAGCTGATTTTATTTAAAATGCAACTTCTAGTTTCCCAGCATCTATTCAGAAATGTAATACATAACCTACAAACCATCCTTCAGAACAAGGCAGAGAATTCCTCTCTCTACTCCCTCCTCAGAGCACAGACGTTTCCCTCTTTTCCCTGCCAAGTGCTGTCTGCATACTGAGGATTTCCATGCAACCAAAAAATGAGGTTATCTGGCAAAATCCCCCCAAAGTAAGACAGTAGCAGTGCTCCTGGCCAGAGTGTCACCCTTGCGTATGGATACCTGTGTGCCAGGATTTGGTGTTAACACTAAAGTTGCCCCCTGCATGGCTGCTGTCATATCACAAAACAGAGGCACTGCCTGGTGCAATTAAATTGGTTGCCGAAGTAACTTGGATCGTGTCTCTCCCTGCACCAGCACCCCTCCTTGTGCTTTTTAGTCGAGCTGTACCATCTCCAGGAAAGCTTGTGTCAAGCTGCAGCCCAGCCTGGCAGGTCTGGGCTAATTCTCTGCTGCAGCTTCTCCGGAATCACATTCGTGAAAGAATGAGCTATTTCTTCCTGCCTTAAGTACACAGTGCTTTGTTCAAATATTGAATGTTTGGGACTAGGGTTTTGAAATATTGATGCAGGAGAAAGCACAGGCCATTTCGGTCAAATCCTGTGCAGGCTCTACTCAGCTATTTTGGTGCATGTAGGACCTGTAGGGGAAGTGAAAAGGTCGGTATGACTGGATTTCTGGGAGCGGGCTGGGGAAGTGTCTGGCTTTTAGGGTATCACGTAGGAGAGCTTTGCTGGGGTGAGATCACTCATGATTTGGCAAAAGTAATACTAAAAGCTGTTGTTTGCAGTTGACTTCTTGTACCGTATTGACTGGTGGAAAAGCACCTAGGGGTGTTGGTCAACATCCGGCTGAATATGAGCCAGCAGTGTGCACAGATGGCCAAGAAGGCCAAGAGCATCCTGGCCTGTATCAGTAACCATGTGGCCAGGAGGACCAGGGAAGTCATCTTTCCCCTGTATTCAGTCCTGGTGAGGCTGCAACTCGAATACTGTGTTCAGTTTGGGGCCCCTCGTTGCAAGAAAGACATTGAGGTACTGGAGCGAGTCCAGACAAGGGCAAAAAACTGGTGACAGGACTGAAGCACAAGTCTTATGATGAGCACCTGAGGGAACTGGGGTTGTTTGGAGGAAAGGAGGCTGAGGGGAGACCTTATCGATCTCTACAACTACCTGAAAGGAGGTTGTAGTGAGGTGGGTGTTGGTCTCCTCTCAAGTCATAGTTGATGGGATGAGAGGAAATGGCCTCAAGTTGTTCCAGGGGAGGTTCAAATTGAATACTAGGAAAATTTTCTTCACTGAAAGGCTTATCAGGCTCTGGCACAGGCTGCCCAGGGAAGTAAGTGGTTGAGTCACCATCCATGGAGGTATTTAAAAGTATGGTTTAGTAGTGGACAGGTAAGGTTGGGCTCGGTGATCTCAGAGGTCTTTTCCAACCAAACGATTCTATGATTCTGTGACTTAAACGGAGCATGAAGCCTGCCTATGTGCTGTGCACAATCGTTCCTTGGATACTTCAAAAGCTCTGCCACCCTTTGGATAGAACAGCAGTTCAGCCAAACCTATATCATGAGGGAGAGAAAAAACTAAGCATGCAAATAACATTTTAAAGTCTTTCATTGATCTTCATGTGTACTGAATAGTCTGCCTTTCCGTTTTCCATCAAATCTTTCTCTTAGAACCATGTCTCTCCTTATGCCTTAGTGATGTCTGCAGCGATGACAGAAGGATGACCCGTACATTCTTCAGTGGTTTTTTTATATATAAATCTTTCTGATGTATTGGCTTGACATAAAATGATCTCCGTGGCCTTGGGGCTCTGTGTGAGATTTCAGAACCGTGGGGAAAGAGGCCTGTGTACTCGTACCGGCGCCGAGCTCTGCAGGCAGTTCTCCCAACATGCTAATTCCACTCTATGACTGAGGAAGGAAACAGCTTGCTCTGCCTTAATGGGAACAGGTTGATGAATTCGGCAGGAGGTTTTTTGAGCTGTGACAATCAAGGGGGCTGTTGTGGTGGCAACAGAAGAACAGAGCCCTTGCTCAAACATTACAGATCCTTTGGGGAGGGCATAATCTGCATGGGAGTATTTGCGTACCCCAAGCAGCAGGCAGTGCTTTGCGTAATGTTGCTGTGGGTCATGCTGAAACGTGGCCAAGCTACAGTAGCTGTTTTACTTAGCTTCGTTTTCTAGAACTGTAAGCAATAACAGCAGGATTGTCAGCATTAGTTCTCCCATACTCTTCTTCATGTTTCCTCTGGTCTTTTAGAATGATAAGAACTTTGGACATTTGACCACCATGGTATTGGCATAAGCCACAGCACACCAGGTATGAGAGACACCAGGGCTCTGGAAACACCTGGCTGTTTGTACACATTGAATTTCCTTAATGGACAGCAGTGACAGTAAAACACTTTGCTTTGGCTGTTAGAGGCTTTTTTCCCCCTCTTTTTTTCTCCTTTACATGATTTCTTCTGCTGTGAGAAATGAAGATGTTGCAAACAACCCATCTGCGTTTTTGCAACACCTCCTCTGTGCCTTGATTATTTTAGTTTGTTGGTGTCATTTTGCATGTTTATACTATTTTCAAATGTTTGTGCCACTCTCCTCTCCCTCTCTTTTTTTTTTTTTTTTTTTTCTTTCCCAGTTGCTTTACAGTGTTTGGAAGATCTTGACTGCTTTTCTTTTGAATTTTTATCTTCTTCTCTTTGCTGAGATTTTTATTTTCATCTTCCATCTCAAAAAGTTTATTCCTCACACCTAAACTTTTTTTTTTAATCTTTTAAAAGGAGTTTTCTATCAAAAATTCTAGAATCATTAAGGTTGGAAAAGACCTCAAAGATCATCAAGTCCAGCCTTCAGTCCAACACCACCATGTCTACTGAACCATGTCCTGAGGTGCCATGTCTACACACTTTTTGAACATCTCCAGGGATGGTGGTCACCACATCTTTGGGCAGTCTTCCCTGGGCAGCCTGTTCCAATGCTTGGTAACCCTTGCAGTGAAAAAATTTATCCT
Organism: Cuculus canorus; assembly: GCF_017976375.1. NCBI lineage: Eukaryota > Metazoa > Chordata > Aves > Cuculiformes > Cuculidae > Cuculus > Cuculus canorus. The sequence goes on from NC_071402.1 coordinate 119,204,071, forward strand.
AATATCCAATCTAAACCTCCCCTGGCGCAACTTGAGGCCGTTCCCTCTTGTCTTATCACATGTTATTTGGGAAAAGAGACCAACACCTACCTCGCTACCACCTCCTTTCAAGTAGTTGTAGAGAGTGATAAAAGTCTTTCCTCAACCTTTTCTTCTTCAGACTAAACAGCCCCAGTTCCCTCAGCCGCTTTTCATAAGAATTGTTCTCAAGACCCTTCACCAGCTTTGTTGCCCTCTTTGCACGCACTCCACCACCTCAATGTCCTTCTTTTATTCAGGGGCCCCAAGCTGAATGCAGTATTTGAGGTGAGTGTTTGAGATCCCACCAGTGCTAAGTGGGATTAAATCAAAAGTGATACTTACAAGGTGGGTATATTCCTCATCTGTTTGGAATGACTTGTTACACTGAGAGGGAGTGAGGAAGCAGTTCAGTGCAGTTGTGTGATTTTAGGAAAGGCCTCGGTTCAGCCAATCACCACTTCATGCCTTATTTTTCATAGGAGAGTAGCCTGACCCACGTGCTCTGGTGGGACTGTCTTCTCTATGTCTTCAGGAGGGCAAAGCATAATGTTTTTCCTTTTCAAAGACGAGGGAAGACACTGTTAACCTCTCTCTGGGCTCACTGCGAGGAGGGAAGTAATTGTTTAAAATGTTATGTCTTTTCCGCAGCCCACTGAGGAGATTTCAGCTGTGGGAGAGATAGGTGGGATTCAGAGGCACTGGAGCCCATCCCTGCTGGCTCACTGCTGGTCAGTGTTCATGTGCCAGTGTGGGCACTACCCTGTGATTAAGGAGACCCTCATCTGAAGTGCTCCACTAGCCGGGGGACATACAGGTACAGAATATCAGTGCTTCTTGTAAGAAGTTCCTTTTCACTGGCAACAAAAGGACACATCTTTAGTGTCTCTGCATCCAGGAGGTACAACAGTGGCTTGCTCAACTGCCACACAATGGAAGTCTGGGTTTCATTTGAATTTCCAGAGTTATCGGAAGTGCCTTTATTATTTTTATCATCTTGGGAGAATAGTGGAATCATTAAGGTTGGAAAAGACCTCTAAGATCATCCAGCCCAACCGTCAGCTCAGCATCACCATGCCTGCAAAACCATGACCCAAAGTGCCACGTCTACACATGTTTTGAGCTCCTCCAGGGATGGAGACTCCACCACTTCCCTGGGCAGGCCATTCCAGTGCTTCACCACTCTGTCAGTAAAGAGATTTTTCCTAATATCCAATCTAAACCTCCCCTGGTGCAAACTGAAGTTGTTTCCCCTTGCTCCCCTTTTCTTCTCCATAGATACATCAGCCCCCAGCGGAGCGTGGAGAAGAGGAATGAAGAAAAGAGGGGAGGGGGAGTAAAATAAAGAGAAAAAGCAGGCAAGCTATCACTGGCGTTTCCCTGCCCCTGGAACGATTCATTTGAGCATTCAGGGAGGGCTGTTTCCAAAGGCTTGCAGTGATAGGATGAGGAGTAATGGGTATAAAGTGGAGGGGGGCAGATTTTAGGCTAGACATGAGGAAGAATTTCTTCACAATGAGTGGTGAGACACTGGAAGTGGTTGCAGAGGGAAATTGTGGCTGCCCCATCCCTGGAGGTGTTCAAGGCCAGGTTGGATGGGGGATTTGAGCCAGTGGGAGGTGTCCCTGCCCATCTCAGGGGGTTGGAACTGGATGATCTTTAAGGTCCCTTCCAACCCAAACTAATCTATGAATCTATGAATGCAGCGAGGGGGAGCCCCGAGCACGAACACGAGCGCTGACACACGCACCAGAGGCGCCGCGGGGCGGGGAAGCGAGAAGGAGGGCTGGAAAAGAAAGGAAACCCCGCAGTCCTGCGCTCATTTCCTCTGCGCGGCGCGAACGCACAAAGAGCCGCGGGCGCTGCGGGGAAGGAGAGGAGGAGGAGGAGGAGGAGGAAAAGGAGGAGGGAGAGGTTCCCCCGTAGGCGGGGCGGCAGAGCCGGGCCCGGAGCAGTGGGCAGCGGCGGCGGCGGAGCGGCGGTGCCGGCGATGGAGCCGGGGAGCAGGCGCGGGCGCGGCGGCGAGGAGGGACCGCGCCCCGAGGAGGAGGAGGTGGATCCGCGCATCCAGGTGGGGCGGCGCGGGGGCTGCGCTGCTCGGGGCTGATCCCGAGATACCGCGCTGAGCGAGCGCTGGGCTCATCGCCGTGCCCCTTGCTTTTGCGGTTTAGTGCCTGTATGCGCGCACAGACGTGTACGCGCGTGCATAGACAGACGCATACACGCGTATGTGTGCGCCTAAAAATATGTGCGGACCCGTGTGTGGGTATATATGTACACGTGTGTGTGTGCGCATCGGTAAAAATGTGAATAGTTGAGTTTGTATATATATAAACATTGAAATTTTCAAGTGGCAAGGGAACAGGCTGATGTGATTTTATGCTTATAAAACCATTATATGTATTAGATGTTATAGGTTAGATCATAAACCCATTATATATATAAAATATATGATATTATCTATATTATATATATAATATAATTATATATTATATATAATATTATATTATATATATAAAACTAACTATAATATATATAAAACTATATATAATATACATATTATATATAAAATATATATTATATATAAAAATCATTATACATTACACATTACAGTAATTTTATATATGCATTTTAATATCTGTTATATACAATGATTTATAGGTAATTAAACTATTACATATAAAATAATTATATATTACATATTGCAGTAATTTTATGTATGTATTTTAATATCTATTATGTGTAATGATTTATAGATAATATATATAACACGCCTGTGTGTGTATATATAAAAATATGTACACACATATATGTGTATATGAATATATATGTATACATATATACGTATGTGTTTATATATGTGTATCTAGAAATATATATATGCACACATATATGTGTGCGTATATAAAAACACATATGTGTATCTAGAAATATTTGTGCGCACATATATGTGTGTATATGTGTGTATGTAAAAACATATACACATATATATACATATGTATATACACATATTAATGTGTGTGTATGTGTGTATAAAAACATGTATACATGTGTGTATGTAAAAATATATGTACACACATATATGCATATATGCCTGTATGTGTATATACATAGTATGTATATATACAGACACGTATATATGCGTGTATGTGTGAGTATCCATATATTTATTTGTGAGTGCCAGATGGGGATGCAAGCAGACCCGGGCTTCTAGACACCCACTGGGTGCCGGGGAAGCAGCCTTGGGGCGCCCCAGCCCTTTGTCGCCCCGGGCACTGCTGCTCCAGGCTCCATTGGGCGTCCTTCCCTTCATTCTTGGAGTCAGAGAATCAAAGAATTCTATGATTTACCCCACAGCCCCAGGCAGCGCTGTGCTCTAGGCGTCCTTCCCTTCCTCCTTCTCCTTCTGATATCCCCCTCCCCTTTTATATTTGACCATGACAGCGTGACCTTGCTTGTGAAACAGAGCTGATGGCCAGAAATTCATAAATAGGGGAGAAGATAGATTTTTTGTTTTGTTTTAAATGATTATTTTCATTTGTTTAAAAAAGGGAGCTTTAGTGGAAGATGTTTTTTTCCTTTCTATGAATGCCTTCTGAAATGCTTTTTATTGTTGCGTGGTTTTCTAAACAAAGCTTTTCTCTCCAAAATCATGTCTTGACGAATCGCCTGGTGCAAACTCGAGCGTGCTGTGGTCCCTGAAATGAAATGTATTTTTAGGTCTCTGCAGATTTATGGCTTTTGCTTCCAGCGTTGCTGGGACCATTTGTCACGAGTCAATGTAAGCATGTGTGTACATCGCTGAGGGGATGGAACCTTGGCGTAGGGCCCTCCTTGCTCTAATTGTCATTCTTTTCTTTATCGTGAAGCATTTCTTTTCCAGGGCTGAGTAGGGTGATTGCAAAATTCACAAGCCATGATTACACAGAGCAAGGCCCTTCGACAAAAGCTGCGCTGTTACTGCCCTGATTTTGAGAAGCTGAGCTTCCATAGTGCCTATTGCTCTAATTTTGACCTCAGTTCTTCGGTTTGAAACATGTTTCCATATACCTGATTTGCAAGTTATCAGTGAAGCAGTTTTTTTTTTTTGAGTTTTCTGCTTGGTTGAAAGAACAGGCTGCTATTTCTGCCTCCATGAGAGCCTTAACGTTCTTCGCCTTACAGTAAAACCCAGTTAGGTAATTTCTGTATGAGTGGCTGTTTCACAAAACATGGGTGTGCAAATATGTATCTTCCAAATCCTAGAGGCTGGAAATGAAATCTGACCTCTGAGGAAAAGGGAGCTAAACTGTTGCAATTAATTCCTTTCTGATTGTAACCAGAGTAATTCATGTAATCCAGGGGGAAATCACTCAAGTGACAATCAATTTACAGTTGTTCGATTATACAGCTGAACATGTCAAGGCAGATACTGTTACACTGGTTGAAAATTAAATAACATTGGAGTTAGAGAACACTCTGGTTGAAATCTGGGACCTCACATGGAGTAACATGTTGCTCAAATAAAGAAGACTATTAGAGTCTGCTCCTGAGGATTGCTTTTTGTGGTAAGAAAGTAATTAAGAATGAGCTTTATTTTTACAGTGACTTCATTCATGCCAACACCACCTCTAGTAAATATTTATTCATGGGATTTAACACCTTTGGTTTTGCTGTTAAAAGATCAAAATATTGGCTAAGTAAACATAATCGTATGTCCCATTGACTGGCTATGTTAGAAAATGGTTTGCCAAAACCCAGAAAAAAACGCCTCTCATGCTGCAAGACGTGTTTCTTATCAATGCTGGGCTTTCACGGTATGTGATAGTACTAACTTTGAAGTAATCCTTTTGGGAGGTGTTTGTGTATCTCACTGGCAACTAGCAGATACTGACTACATTGATTGATAAGACAGAACTTGCTGTGCCTTATGTTTATTTTTAATGGCGAGCAATAAGCCAGAACAGGAAATGTACTGCCTTAAAATAAAACTATAGAGCTTCTCCTGATTATTTTTCTTCTAAGTAGCAAAACAGAACACCAGTGGTAGAGTTATACTAAATGTCTCAAAGTTTCCTCTTTTCACTGACTCTGTAAGCCACAGCCCTTATGAGCTTTTGGTGGGGATGCTAAATGAGAACAGACATATTCTGCCTCAATTTCTTAATATGCCTTTAACTTTTCTTTCTTTCTTTTTAGGGGGAGCTGGAAAAACTAAATCAATCTACAGATGCTATCAATCGGAGAGAGACAGAACTAGAGGTACAGAATTCATCCTTGCATTTTCCTTTTGTGCGTGTTGGATTTTGTGAGCAACAGAACAGTATTTCTGAGAAGGCTTCCCCATGAATTGTGCTATCCTGAATGGTAGTTTGGCAGCAAAAGTCTGGTCATGATTTTTTAAAGGTGTGAATTGAGCTAGCAGCTGGAATGGAAAGGGAGAAGGTAGAGGGATGCTGACACAGTAAAAGCCTGATATGGAGAACCCCACCCCTCTCACACTGCCAAACCCTATTTTTAGGTTTTGAAACTAAACTTAGACAAGTTCTTGTGGTTATAGACAGTGAAAGTTTATTTGGTTAAGTGGTCTTTGCCATACAATTACCTGCCAGGATCTCTTGGTGGCTGGTTTTTTTAGCTTGTCATTTTTGCCTGTTATGTCATCACTTTCTGAGTAAGGAAAGTAATGAATGAGTTGAAGGAAAAGACTTCCTAGATGGAAAAAGAAGTTTTCTTGGGTACTTAAAAATCTTATAGAAAGTTCTGAAGAAATTTTTTCTGAAGCCACAACTTTGAGCTTCGGCCACTTGGTAGTTATTCTAGAAGACTCAGCATTATTGATCTGAGAACAAATAAAACCGAACTGTCCTACTTGTGTGTCTGAATTTTCTTTTGTAACTGCAAAGCCAAGAAAATAAACCCAGGGGAACTGTAAGATGAATATTCTCCTAAAGGAAAACTGGCATAAAATGCTACTTTACATCCTAAGTAACTTTGATAACGTTACAATATTTTGCGTACTGTATGAAAACTTGGTGAGGTTGCAGTGATGAGCGTACTCTAAAAGTACTGCATCTTCCAATATCAAAGTCTGTGTTGATTTTTTTCCCTGATTGTATGTGTGTTTTCATGAGATGGGTACCTGGAGCGTGGGATGGTTCCTGCTAGTATTTGTGAATATTGGAGTATCCACTGTATGCATTGAACAGAATATAGGGCTGTGTACTTCTTTAAAGACAAAGCAGCCCTGTGTGTGGCTAGTTCCTTCTCCACACTCATTTGCAATTTCTGTGCTTTGTGGCATGAATTTATTGGCAAATAAACTTAGTGAAATGGAGGATGATTTGTTATGCAAAATTAAACTATATTTCAGCTGTGAAAACTGTTCAGTGTCACTAGCTTGATTTAAATTCTATGAGTGAACTTTAAAAATCAGTATGCTAGTCTGCAACGTTTCCAATTAAATGGACTTCAGGACTATTTCTATACATGTATTGAAAAAAAATCATTATATATATATCTCTTCAGTCTCCTTATTTCATGCTGAGGTACTGAAATTGAAAGATGGTGCTGTGGATAGTTGCCTGGATTTCATTAATCTTGTCATAACCTTGCACTGAGGATGTATTATGAAGCAGATAGAATAGTAATAATAATGCAAATGTATACTCATGAAATAAGTCCCAATGATTTAAGATGGGATTTTACTGCTTGATTAAAATTATTCATGTGTTCAAGTGTTTGTAGAGCCTGGAGATTTGTAGCTACTCTCTCTGTGTGAGAGGCATGCTGAGCTCTAACGGCCGAAAGGCTCCTGGATATATCATTGCAAATAAGAACAGTGTTTCCACATTAGGTTGATCTTATATTGTTGCTTACTCGGTTTAGGAAATATTAGGTGTCAGATATGCAGAGAATGGCTATATGGTGCTTTCCGCCTCTATGTCATTGAAAGTTTGGTACAGCTCTGTCTGTAGTACATAGTGCAAGCAGTGTTTGAAGGAATTAAGTTGAAATATCATCAACAGTATGCTTCGTGACTGTTTCCTCTTTGCTTTTCATCCGAAAAATCTTACTGGATTGAAGCCAGTTTGTGGCATCAATGCAACTGCATAATTTTTAATCTGGGAAGATTTTCATTGCTTTTGATCTGCTTAAATTTTGAGGACAAATGCAGCTGGATGATGTAAGCAAGGCTTAATTTATTTAAGTTGATAAATGCATTTTAAATAGACCTAAGACCTATTTAGATGAAAGATATTAAAAAAGCATCACAACACTTGTGGTTAGAAGAAAATCCCTGCATTTCATACTCTGGACAAGAAAAGAAAGCTTTGCCAAGCAACCGTACAGGATAAATCCAGAGTTTGGAAGGGAGAGTTTAGAAACTGGATCATTCTTCTTCAAAGACGTCCAAAATACTTGAATGCTGGGCTTTTGGGAGAGCCATGCTGAATTTGCCTTTGAAGATTTGCTATTGTGGCTATTAGCTGCTTCGGGTCCCTTTTCCTACCCCTTCCTAGTTTGTGGTGTTGCTGCTGTTGCAAGATATTTCATTAGAAGAAAGATATGCGGGGGGTTAAACTGAGAATAGACTTATGTTTATCCTATTCTTCTATTATTATTTTCTTCATCTTTCAATGAAAACATAGTCAGTGTCATTAGGCTGTTGACAGCACAAAATGCTGATTGCCAGCTTCCTGTAGAATTACTTTATGGTCCATACGTCCCTACTGTTGACTTTTTTCCTTGGAATAATCTGGAAAAGCATAATGAGAGCATTTGAATAGAAGGTATATTTCTTCGAAGGAAGTCCAGAAAAAGACACCCATGTTTTTGTGACTTGATGTACTCTCTGATAAGCAGGAAGAGTAACCTTCAAGAGCATTGAAGTACTCCAAGTGTGTTCTGGACTTCCTGTAGCTTTGCACGAGTTGCTCTAAAGAGGACTGCTGACTGTCTCCAGTTCCTGTTAACTGGAAAAAAAAAACCCACAACAAAAAGCTGTAGATGTTAAATGCTTCTAAACCCCATGCTTTTGTTCTCACTGTGCCACAAGCCTAAATCTGCAAAAAAGAAGTAAAAATGTTGCCTTAGCCAGTGGAAATGTTACGGTGCTGAAATAAATCAGTAGAGGCTTGTGGGGTTTTCAGGCTTGGGAGGAGAAGTCTTAGAGGAGACCTTTTTACTATGTACCAGTACACAAAGGGTGCCTACCGAGAGGATGGAGACTCCCCTTTTTAGAGGAGTCACGTTGACAAGGGTTAATGGGTATAAGTTGGTCCTGGGGAGATTCCAGTTGGATTTCAAAAGATTTTTCATCATGGGAACAGTTAGACATTGGAATAATCTCCCTAGGGAAGTGGTAGATTCCTCTGCACCGGACATCTTGAGTCTCAGCTTGACAGAGTTCTGGGCCTTCTTGTTTAAACTAAAGCAGACCAGATGATCTCTGCGGTCCCTTCCAACCAGATACTCTATGATTCTATGACGATGCTCTCTTGGTGTAGTCACAGACATTTCCGTGTTTGAACGATGTAGAAAATATTGGCGCTTGCTGTTTACAGAAGTGATAAAATGGGTTGTTCAGCCTGACTTACTTACTTTATTTATTTATTTATTTAAAGTTCTGTACCTGAACTGTTATGGAATCCGTTCTGAGCTGATCAGCCTGCCTTATTTTAATCTTTTAAAATAACGTCTGCACCCAAGCCACCTGGGACAGGGGTGGATTTACCTGACTGACATGACTTGAACAGACACATTGAAGTTAGCTACATCTATTCTTTTACTTGATACAGTTACTCATTTTTTTGCTCTTTTGACCCTATCCTGCTAAACCCTAGAGAAATATCCTGACCTGATGATACTCACAACCTGTTCGGGAGTTGTGGAGCTGCTAAAGGGCACTGAGATGCTGATAGCTGTATATTGTGTTAATGTAGTGCCTGTTAATGAATCTTTGATTAGGCTTTATTTAAAATCCATAACGCTGCTCCTCGTAAGTGCTACTCTGAGCATTACTGACACAGCAAAAGGATGATGAAGGTCCTCCGGAGAGGTTTAACGCTTGACTTCGCTAATGTCCCTGTTTATCTTTGAAGTGTCTGTGAGGAGGAGGTGGCGAAAACATCTTGCAGTGGAGATAAAAGTTAGAGCGGCACTTTGCTGTTGGAGGCTTTTCCCTGTTTATTGGAAATGCACTTCTGTCTGAACTCATATCAGGAGTTGCAAATGTACTTAACAAATGTGCATGACTCGCCTGTCCAGCAAGCTCATACTCTTTGGCTCCTGAAAGTACAATTCCGATGTAACAAACTCACCCAGGGACCCTCTGGCAGAATTGCAAGGAGGGGAAATACAGCACATGCCATTAAAATTACCACTGGAATCTCAGCTATCCCAAATGTGGTTTTTGTTAGAGTTTTTGTTGCCGGAGCTACGAGCTTGCCGATGTTTGTTAAGGGGAGATGACTGCACGGGAAAACTGGAGCTGAACAGTGCTGCTTTCAACCGTGCTTGTTATTAGTAGGGCTTGGTAAGGATCCTTCTTGTACTCTTTCTTAGATCCTCTAGTGCTGATCTGCAAGACATTGTGTTACTTTTATTCCTGGATTTATCCTAAAGGTCACCCTGAGTTGGTGTTAGAGTCAAAGGAAAGGGGAGGGTGTTATCAGCTGTGTTGCTCTTTCGCTTGTGTGGCTTGTCCACATTTGAACCCTTCTGTGAAGGGGAAGGGCTATTTTAGTTAAAGTTACTTTTACTTCCTTACTAAATACTTGGGTTTGGGCTAAAAAGCTCAGCCTTCTGACCGTGTGACACACAAGAATTCTAAGTAGACTTAAAAAAAAAAAAAAGTCCTCAATCTCTGAATTTTTAGAAAAATGGGCTGTCAGTGACAGGAATCTCATTCTGGACACGCCTGGTTGGCCTGGGGAAACGTTTGTCTCGGCTCATCTCCATTGCTCATGAGAAACATCCATAGCCTTATCAGCATCCCTGTGCAGCTCTTTCCAGTGTCCATAAAAGAGTACACAGATAAGGGAGGAGCAGCTCACTGGCTCATGTTCCTGCTGTTTTTTGGAATGCACATGCACGATGGATTTGTCCAGCACCAGCCAAATCTTTCCATATCTCTTGTTTCCACAGGAAACGGCTCCTGTGTATGGATTGCTTGTTATTTTGCCTTCTGCTTTTATCCATGGATGAGTAAGGAAATGCTCTTTCCTCTGCTATGGCTCTGGAAAGATTTTGTTGCCTGAGTGAGTCAAAAGGCTTTACTTGGTTCATGTTCTTGAAGCAGATATGGGGAGGAAGAGAGGAAGGAAGGGTTAGGCAGAGAAATCTTATTTTGGAAGGAGCACCCAGTGCCTTTCCCTGCCTGCATTCCTCTCCTTTATTCTAAGAGGACTAAACATACCAGTGTATTTGTAGTCTCAGTCTGTAAGTGCAAGCAGGAGGTTAGAACAACTTCCAGATACCAATTTGTATTGTTCTTAGATGACAGATAAGTAGTTGTGTGGAAAAAGACTTTTCCCCATGCTTAAAAATTGAGATGTTACTTAACCCCTTCCTTCCACTTTTTTTTAAGGTTCAGTAGTCAATCTGGTTTACTTGAGCTACTCAGGCACCAAATAGATATTAAAGATGTTGTTAACCTGTTCAGTGCTCCGAGGTAGATCGCAGAGCATGTGCATATGTGTAGTGATGCTATCTTAACTTGGAAATGAGCTTTTGCAGTTGGTAGGTCTCTGTAGCAGAGGAAGGCAGGTACAAATACTGCCTGCCTCTTGGAACTAGAAGAAGCCTCTCTCTCAGTCAGCAATTTCCTTTCCCATTCACTTCCCAGGCTGGTTTAATGGGTTGTTGGAGGTTCAGTACACCAAATTGTCTAAAGGGTCCTAGGTTAACCTTTGTAAATGAAATTTATATGTGCTTGGTGCTAAAATGCTTCATACACAGTTGTTAAACTCATTCTAAAAAGACAACCGTTTGCAAATATATGCTTCACTTGATGGGCAGAAATAGTTATTTGCCTGTCATCTGGCGTCTGACACCAGCTCATCTCCATTGCTCATGAGAAAGGAAAAAACAAGTGTGCTTTATTCTTCAACAGGTGCAATATAAGTGTAAAATTGTGTTTTGTTTTTTTTTTTCCACGTTTGAAAGTGGATCTCCAAAATGCTCCTGTATGGATGGCCTCTTGTTAAGTGTGGTCCCTCTTTTGGTGGAGTAACAGAGAGCTGCCAACAGAAAGTTACTGGAAACAACGTCTGCTTTTAATAATGAACTATGGTAGCAAAAGCATATATGGGGTAAAAATCAAGCATGCTCCCTAAAATTTGTGAAATCTGTCACTTGGGAGAAGAGTGCTAAGGATTTCCAGGAAGGAATTTGATGAGAATGGAGCTCTTATACCTGTAAAATAAGGTGATTAAAAGTAAACTGCTGTTCACAAGATGCGCTAAGTGCTACACCTGCTAGAGCATGTGTATGACAAACACCTAGGTAGCGAGAGCCTGGTTATTAGGGCTGTAAGTTAAGTAAGTTTTGACTGCTACTTTTTTTTTTCATACACCTTGCAACACACAGTGAGGTTAAATTGCCTTAATTAGCTTTTGTCCAGCCTTAAAAAGGTTTATCACCATCTCATTTGAGCAAATAGGAGGGAGAAAACACTGGAAATGATAGCCAGCCAGCTTTCAGTATGGTTTTTCTGCTTGCAAAATCAGTAACAAGGCATTCTTAAAAATGATCACAGAAGATTATGAGCTGCCAGAGGGGAAAACATGCTTTTGAAATGTTGTCTGGGCATTTAAGATGTCTCGTCGGTTGCTTTGCTTCTGTTGCAGTTTATCTGGTCTGTGCATGTATGTGTTCAGTGATGAGAAAAACAAGACCATGTGGGTTTTTTTCAAAAAATCCCCCAGAAATGCTGAGTGTGACTCACAGGGTTTGTACCTACGGCTGAATTCTCGCTTTTATCAATAACTTGCATTTCTGCTGGGAAAGCATCATCTTTCAAGGAGCTGAAATACAGAAGCTAGGAATTAAGGACTGTGCTAGGAGAGTTGCATGGCATGTGCTGAACTGTCTCAGATGCTGGCAACTCGTGGCAGCGAGATGCAGAAATTGTCATCTTTTCCTTTCCCTGTTGTCCATATGTGCTAGGTAAAGGTCTGAATGAAGCAATTGTTTGGCAGTTGTGCAGTAACACTTGTAAGGAGGTGCATTATTTTAGAGGATTTCATAAGTAAGGTGAAGGTGGTATGGTTGTTTTCCCAGCTTCACTAAGGCTTCCCTCATGCTGGGACCATGGATGAACTTCACTGCTGTGGTGTTCCTCAGTCTCTAATTTTTTGACGTGAGTATTCTTACAGAAAACACTGTAAAAGGGATTTATAGCTTTGAACCACTTCACATGTGGGTCGGAGTCTCTCAGTGACAGTAACACAGGAAGCTGTACATAGAGCAGGCGATTAAATTGATTCCCAATTTAAGTTGATTTCCAAGTTACTGCCTTGACCACAGGCCCATCCTTCCCATGGACCACAAAATGCGCTTTTCATGTCACGTAAGTAGCAATTGCACCAAGCCCAGTGCTCCTGGTGCAGTTGGCTTGGTGGTTCTGACCTCCCCAGTTTCACATGAAGAGTAAAAATAGCTGCTGCACTTCTATTTCTTACTTACCAGGGCACCTGCCAGGGGATTTTTGCACTGACCCAAGTGTGATGACTTTCACAGCTGCTCTGCCAGCACATGGCAGGGCCGATGCACTGTGTGGCTGCGTGTTTGCAGGATGGAGCTGTGCCTCTGCTCACTGGAGATGTTGCTGTAGCTCTCAGATAGGAGCTGCTATCACTGAAACCATGAGAGCTGAATCAGTTTGGACTGAGGAGGCTGAGTGTTGTGAATGCGCTGGGATGCTCCTGGAGCACACACAGTGTAGATACATAAGTGGAATTGCTTGCTTTTGTAGTGTTGTTGGGGCTAGGCAGAGTACGAGTGGTGCGTGTGGTGCAGGAGAGGATATGTCTTTGGCATTACACCTTCTCAGAGACATCTTCTTGTAGTGTCCAGTGGGGATGGCTGGAAAACTTTGGTAGGGGGACTGATCCCAGTAAAGTATGAGAATCTGCTTATTCTCTCATCTGGAAGGTGGTGGAGTCTGCAGGCTTGTGTTCCTGACAATCAGGAGCCTGAGAATAAATGTCATTTAAAATAAGTCAGGTGATGATGATGCGAGTATTAAGTTTTGGGGTGTTTTGGCTTTTGTTATTGCTCTTCACCGGAGAAAATGAGATTCTGCCCCTCTATTCTGCTCTTGTGAGACCCCCATCTGGAGTATTTTGTCCAGTTCTAGAATCCCCAACATACGAAGGATGTGGAACTGCTGGAATGCATTCAGAGGAGGGCTACAGGGATGATCAGAGGGCTGGAGCACCTCCCATATGAGGACAGGCTGAGAGAGTTGGGGTTGTGCAGCCTGGAGAAGAGAAAGCTCCAATGAGACCTTATAGTGACCTTCCAGTACCTGAAGGGGCTACAATAGAGCTGGGGAGGGACTGTTTACAAAGGCTTGTAGTGATAGGATGAGGGGCAATGGGTATAAACTGGAGAGGGGCAGATTTAGACTGGACATAAGGAGGAATTTCTTCACTATGAGAGTGGTGAGACACTGGCACAGGTTGCCCAGGGAAGCTGTGGATGCCCCATCCCTGGAGGTGTTCAAGACCAGGTTGGATGGGCCTTGGGCAGCTTGATCTGGTGGGAGGTGTCCAACTCAAACTATCCTATGATTCTTTGATTCTGTAGGACAGACTTCTGTGTAAAGTGCAGTTGTGCTCATGGATGAACGTGTGCTTAACCATTTGCCAGACTTATGCTTCAGGTGCCAGTTATAGTTTTCCTTATGGTTTAGTAATTTGCGTGTGCTTTATCTAAGTAGATAGGAGATCAGTGGGTACAGAAGTTGCTGTTAGTTTCTCTGCTCTATCCTTGGTGCTTTTTGGTATGTTTTTATTGGAAACTAGTCCTCTTTTTCCTGTTGGGTAAGAGTGTATGTAATTATCACGTGAATAAATTTGGGGTAGCTTCCTTAAGCACAGATTTGGTAGTAATGGTTTCTGTGTTCTGAGCACTTATCTGACAAACATGGGAACCAAATTTTGGAATATATCACAGCATAGGGCTTTTTTTACTTTATGCCTATATTTTTAATTTTTTTTTTTAACTATTTGCTTTCCACAACAAGTATCCTGATGCAGCTTTCACAAAGGAAATGAAAAGTAAACCTTCAGGGTCACTCGTTTAACAAAATAGTTTTTAACTTTGTTTCTGCATTTCTGGGAAAAATAAATTGTTAAATATACTTCAGTACTTAACGTTTTTCTTGTAATACAGTCATCACGCTTGCAATCTTATTTCAGTTACTTGTGAAACTCATTCTGTGTAGTGAACCATGTATCGTCCAATACTTTATTTGGAAATATTCAAACTCTTTTCACTGAGAAAATCATAGACTCAATACATATTGTTTGAGTGATACATTTCAGGCTTTCACTAAGAAATGAGATAATTGACTGGGTTGGAGCTATTTTTGTAGGACTAAAATATAATTAATGCTGGTTAATGTTTTAGGTAACACTTAAAAGGAAACATTTGAGATTTCACTTAAGTATGTTTTTGTTCTGTAAAAAATAATGTATTACAGCAGGTTTTTTTTTCCTCTTCTGAGAGCATAGTGGTAGGTTCCAAAGTATTTTAATTCTTCCAATGAATAAACAGTTGTGCATTCTAGAAATCCTCAACAATAATGACAAAAACCTCCTGAATTAGAGCGCTTCTTCAAGCCATCTGCTTCCTGATAATCAACATGTCACTCCAGCAGTCTGTGCAAATCCTGCTCTCTAATTAGAATTACAAGGCTTGTCAAGAGCTCACATGGCCCTTCCTCTTCATCTCCTTAAATCCTGGGCCAGGTCCCAGCCGGAATCTGCATCTCTGCAATAATTCCATAGATTTAGAATCTGTGTCAGATGCTGAGATCAAAATCAGAATCGCTTTGCTTAAAGGTGTGGAAATTTCAGTGGAGCAGAGAAAATATTTTGATTGTTTCAGCTAATCCTGTAAAGAGTGCAACTCATTCAGTTTGGAAGTAGTTGGAATTCACTTTTCTTATATATGTAATAAATAACAACAATGAAGTGGAAAGTAGATGTACTTACACATTGATACAAACTGCAGCTGAAAAAATGGGGGTTTATGGCTGGAAGTCTTGTCATGAGGACTTGAAAGCTTTTTTGCTGCCGTGGAAGCAAGTAGGATGTGTTTATAAAAGGAAAGAGGAGCTGACTTGAAAACATACCATGTGGGGAGCATCCAGTTTTTCCTGCAGAAAGGAGATCCTGCCCATTCTCTCTTGTGTTGTGAAATGGTGTCTCTGGGGGTAACAGTACTAGGGATGGGACACACTAAGGTTTAGGAGACGTAGATTCCAGATGATTTGCCTGCCTGCTGCTGGATTTGTCCTGCTGCTAGCTGTATCCTAGTGTTGTCTAGATGAGGTATCTTTGCCACTAAACTCCCTCTTAGAACTGAGTCATTTGCAAGCTATTCCTGTCTGAGAAAGCCTGCTAGGGGTGACATCTAGCACTGGCTGTTGCAAGCTGTGTGTAAAAGCAGTCTATGGAAGACAGGTGTCTAGGATGTGAGTGTTTGGGTATGGTTCTGGGTTCCTATTATTACCTCTACTGAAGAAATCTGACTCCGTCCAAATGACAGTGGTTGTTTTGAATGTATCAGCTTGTTTGTGCACATAAAGAGCAGCTTGAAGGTGGGAACAAACAGGTAGAAATACATTTTAAAGCTCTAACCTATCTTTGTCCTTTCTTTCCCTTCTGCAACATTTTGAAGGATGCACGCCAGAAGTTCCGCTCTGTGCTGGTTGAAGCAACAGTAAAACTGGATGAACTGGTAAAGAAGATTGGAAAAGCTGTAGAAGACTCTAAACCTTACTGGGAAGCTCGGAGAGTGGCCAGGCAGGTGAGAACTTTCTGCCATATAAGCTTGTGATTGGAGAGCACATATTAATTGCATTGCTTTCCTACTATTAATAACATCTTAAGCACATGCTCTTGGCTGACAGCGTCTGTGTCTTGAATTGCATGTAAGCCATGTGAATTAAAGGCAAAAATGTGTTTCTTCATAGCTACAGCTGCTCATGTTCTTCAGTTCAGGAACAGCTACAGCAGACGCAAACTATCAGTAGCGAAAGACTAGTTCTGTTCTCCTTTCATTATCAATGGCCTTTCAGAGCCTTGTTCTTTCCCATCAGTAGTTGTAATTATTTGAAAATACAGTGTAGACTTTGTGTATCTGCTTTTTCTTCTTAAAGCAAAATGCTCAGCAGCTAAATTGGTTGCAGCTGGAACCTGTTGGGGAAGGGGGCTGGAGTGGGGCAGACCTGGGGACACCTGCAGGGTTTAGTGCTGTATTAGGTTGTGCTGAAGCAGGAACATGCTAAATGCGGCTCTAAAATGTGCTGGTTTGGGGACAAACTGAGTTCTGCTTTCTGTGCTGTCACCAGGACCTTACCTCCCTTGCCCAACTACTACTTGATTATTAAGAAGCACCTAAAATAGTTTTTTTGGGAGGGTTGGAAAGGGCCTGTGTAGCTGAGACAGGGAAGGATGAGGTGTGGAAGTAAGGGTGTGATCTACTACCTGCAAGGAAAGCAAGAAAGCTTTTGAGGTGACGGGCAGCTTCTCACTTTAGTGAAAAAGTGGCTGAGATTTGAGTGTGTGGTGGCATAGGCAGTGCTTCTGCTTGGTGTCTGTAACAGGGTTTGCTGGTGTCTGAGGCTTTTTGGTTTTTCCCCAAGGGGGAGACTGTTCCTGAGTGCTGCTTCTATTTTCTCTCAAGGCAAGGAGGGGCAGAAGTGGAAGAAGAGTTGCCTAGAGGGGCTACTTCTGTGTATGGCTAGAAGGATGTGTGCAGTGGCATCTGGCTGGGTAGCCAGGATGTGATTGTGTTCAAGGTGGGAGTGAGAGATAGGGTAGCAGGTGTGAAATACATGAAAATTACAGAATTGTAGAAATAGCTAGGAGATGAGGTTGAGGAATGAGAAGATTCGTGTAGGGGTGTGCCAGAAGGCAGAATGTAAACTCACAGGGTAAGAGAAGGGGAGAGAGGGTAATACTCGTAAATCCTCTGAACAAGACACAGGAAAGAAAGGCCTGAATGCAAGCTTTATCACTTTGAAAGCTGATGAAGCAAGACTTGAGTTGATGGGATATGGCATGCAAGGTAATACATAACCCTGTTGATCCTTTAAATTGCAGAGCATTGTTTTGGACCTATTGTCTCAGGCAGTGGGGTTGATGTGTGTGGGGCTATTAAGCTTAATCCTTCGGACTACAAGCAGGGTGGCAAATAGGTAAACTTTGCTTCAAAGCTCAGTAAGCATAGTATCTACTACTCATCTGTAACTGCTGCAAAAGCAATCCCTGCTCGCGGAGCCTGTGGTGTGTGCTAGAGAGTAACCAGTAGTGAGGAAGTTAGCAACAAAATAAGATCAATAGACGAATGGATCAATAAGATCAATTGATTATATTGTGTTAATTAGCATGCGCAATTTAAAAAGAAAAAAATCTCTAAACCCCACCTCAAATATGAATGTCTACTTCTGTTTCTGTAAATAGCTATGTAGGGCACGGAATGCATAGGGCTCAGAGCTGTACTTGGAAAAGTCAATGATAGAAATGTGTACTCTGCAGTACAAAAAAATCGGATAACTTTGAAGTTTGTGACATCAGGCATTGAGAGCAGTGAACTTTGTCCTCTGTCCCGAAGCTGGCAGCAGATTTTGTCCTGGAAATGGATTTTTTTATTCCTATGTCTTTGCCCCTGAAATCCATTCAGTCATGCTGGTTCAAAGGTGCTTTGCAAGAGCACTAAAAAAATCCAAATGACTTAAGGCCCTTAGGTTTGTGGAATCACTGCTCTTATACTGGGCTTGTTAGAGAGAACCCTATTTTATTCCCGATTCATACTGCCATTAGCAGGGTTTAAATGCTCCTTATCCCAGATCTGCTGATTTGCTGCACACTGAATTTTCTTTTAATTCCTGATAGCAATTTTTTTTTTTTTTTTTTTTTTTAAAAACTGGGGTTCACCTTCTAAGTGTTCATTCCACATTTTCCATTTTCTGTTACGGAGCCGGTCATGGAACAGAGCTCCCTCTTTGTATCTGCTCAGCAGGAAGAGCTGGAGAACGATCTCTGGTTTCAACCCCTTTGGCTCTCTGTCTAATAAAACCTCGAAATAGGAAATGTGAGTGCCAAGAGGAATATTAGTGTTGAAGAACAGCAAATCTATGTGGGAACCAGGAGACTGGAAAGATTAGTACCAGTCATCAGCAAAGCACCTGCCTAAAGAGTTGATCCAGTCTTAATTTAGTCTAGAAAAGTTCCATTTAACTGGAATCAAATTTCTATATTGAAGTGGGGGGAAGGAGTGGGTGGGAAAATGGAACTGAAGGAATGTGCTGGAATATTAATAAGTTGAGGTGCCACTCCATCTTTATTTTGTACTTTGATTTCTAGAACTGTAGAGAAATCATGCGAATAGCTTCGTGTTGTTGTGTTCAAATTTATAAAACCACCTAGCCTAGGAAGACTGTCTTCCAGCTTCTGTCTTTATGGTTATTTTAGAGCCACTAGGCTGCCTCTGAAAGCGCAGGCACAAGGTTTTTGGTGGTTGAACCAGCTTTAGTTAAACAATAAGGGAAAAATGCATGACTGTGCCTGCAAGAGAAAGGGAAGTGTAAATTCTTGTTTGTTCTCAGTAAAAGGAAGTAAAAATATGACCTATAAATTGAAGTCTTCTGGGAACAAAGAACTGCATAATTAATGCCATCTAGTTTGGCAGAAATGCAGGAGTCATCCAGACTTGCTTGCATTTAAGAGGTCAGTTGTAGGGTGACTTGGCTGATGCAAGCTGTGTTTAGTTATATTGAGGGGCTTGTTTTCACTTGGCATGAACATGATTCCCTTCTGGAAATATTTGTTTAAAGATAAAACCCATTAAAATGGTAGGAGGGCACTAATGTGGGGTCAGCAAAAAACAGGTTCCTGAGTCAAGTACTTCCCTGGAGAAGTTTTAGGACCTTGAGCCCTTTCATCTCCTCACCCTTATACCCGTCTTGTGCAATCCTGTGTTGGCAAAAGATGGTGGATTCAAAACAAATTAATTCTCCCATGCAAGAGTCCTGTAACATCTTGTTTGTGTATTATATGCCAAGAGAATTTCAACTTGTCCTGTCTCAGGGTGAAACTTCACTCTAACAGAACAATGGGCTCTTAGCATTAGGATATGAGTGCTTTGCCCTCTGAAGTGGTGGCGCAGGGAATCGGGATGCTGTTTGTTGGCACTCTAAAGCCATAATATCTAGCTTTTGCTGAGGCTGAAGCGAGAGCTGGCTAATATTCTTGCCCCTGCAGATTTCATGCAGTTTCTGCGAAGACATCTTTGTTGTGATTCCTCATTTGGTATTCCGGTGGGCCTTTCATGTTGATTGCAGGAGCACCTTACTGCCTTGGAGCATTTCAGTCCAAACTGTTTGTTTAATCAAATTTTAATTTATTTCTGCTGCGAGAACTTATTTTGCTTTTAGCATATTCTTTTTTCATGTTGTTCTTTAATTTATGCCATAGTTCAGTGGAAGAACCTGAGCGTGCAGCTGAGGGTTGTGTATGGACACAAGCAATGACCACATTGCAGTGATATGAAATTTCTGTAATCCAAAAGATGGTCCAGGTTCTAACAGTTGGGAAGGCCAGTCTCCCCATGCATGTATTATTCTCCCCTCTCACTGAGTAATCTGCTTCCCTGGTTAACTAGTCAGAGAATTGGACTTTTCACAGAATATCAAGTTGGAAGGGACCTGAAGGATCATCTGGTTAAACCTTTTTAGGTGATGTATAGTTTAAACGAGATAGTCCAGCACCCTGTCAAGCTGAGCCTTGAAAGTGTCCAGTGTAGAGAGATCTATCACTTCCCTGGGGAGATTATTCCAATGTTTAATTGTTCCCATGGTGAAAAGTTTTCTTCTGGAATCCAGTCAGAATCTCCCCAGGAGCAACTTATACCCTTGTATTTTCCATGTGACTCCTCGTAAAAAGGGAGTCTTCTTCCTCTTGATGGACACCCTTTATGTACTAGTACATGGTAATGAGGTCTTCCCTAAGCCCTTTCCTCCCAAGGCTGAACAAAGCCAGTTCTCTCAGCCTGACTTTGTATGGATGTTTTCCCAGTCCTCTGATCATCTTGGTAGCCTTTCTCTGGACCCTCTCCAGCCTGTCCACATCATTTTTGTACAGTGGGGACTAAAACTGAATTTAATACTCAGGTGCCACCTGACAAGTGCTGAGTAGAGTGGGACAATGGCTTCTTCGCTGCTGGTGATGCTGTTATTGATGAGCTCCAGCATCTTCTTGTCTCTCTTTGCTGCTGCAGCACACTGTTCACTCATGTAGTCTCTTGTCCACCAAGACTTCCATGTCCTTCTTCCCGTGGGGAAGAAGGGTGAAGTTGCCAGGAAATATAAATAATGTCAACAACATTGTAGGTCTTGAGTCTCTGAGGTAAGGAGTGTTGTAAGCCACTGTTGACTTAGCATTTTGCAGGGCTGGCGCTGGAAAGTGCCTGCGCAATGGTGTCTGGGCAAGTGATAGAGTTCAAGAAGTGTGTTATCTCCCTAGTGACATTGTGCTCTGGGACAGGATGCTTTGCGGATGCTGTACAAAAGCAACTGTGGTGTATTGCATAAATCACTGGGCTGGTGGAAGCTGATTTTGTTCTGCTGCATGGTGTAGATAAATTGCTTCATCTTTCTTTTAGTTCCTGTGTAAAATGGAGCTGTCAGGTTACTGTGAAGCCGAGTTCATTAAGGAAAGTAAAAGCACTTTGGGGTCTTTGGGTGAGAGGTGCCACTAAAACACTGTTATCTGTATGTCATCACTTGTGAACCCAGGGAGAAACTGAACAGGGTGACTTGCCTTTTTGCTTTGCTTCTGCTGGGAAAAAAAAAAAATCTGACAGAAGTGTGCTCCCACCCACTCTCAGAAATAAAACAATCTGTGCCTTTGTAGTGACCCTAAACAGAATAAAAGCTCTGGGAGCATTGCTTATAATCAAGCTTCAGCTCCCATTACTGAGCGATTTTTTGCAGAGGAATCACGTTTTATTCCCCAGTACTGGCTTACATTGGGGGTAGGAGCAGATCCTTTGCTCAGTTTTAGT
Source organism: Cuculus canorus (assembly GCF_017976375.1). Taxonomy (NCBI): domain Eukaryota; kingdom Metazoa; phylum Chordata; class Aves; order Cuculiformes; family Cuculidae; genus Cuculus; species Cuculus canorus. The sequence continues at coordinate 119,225,371 of NC_071402.1, forward strand.
ATTAAGCTTGTTTGGGAGGGACATGGTTTTGCTTTGTGATATTCCCCTCACCCTCTCCGCACCATTTAGCTTTTACAAAAGAGTGACAGAAAACTTGCTTCAGGCAAAAATAGATGAAAGATCTATGCTAGGTCATCTCTATATGTATCTCTCGCTAAGGGACCCGTCTGTAGCAAGTGTTCAGACAGCAATGTGTTGAAGGGAGTGCATGTTCTGCTTCCTCTGGGTCACTCTTCCTGGTTTGGTCTTAAAACTAATTCTTCTTTTTATGTTGTTGGCGTACATTCTTAAGCATCTCTCTTTTATCTTAAAAAGCTCATAAAAACATGCTGGAATCCATATGTATAACGGTTCTTCCTGTCTGAAGTCTAGGCATGTTTGAGAGGAAATGAAGTTGATGGACAAGTAGATGGTGTTCAGTAGTGACAGGTAACCTGTCCTGTCCACTGCAACTTTTTATGTAGTAGAGCTCCTTCCTCTCACTTCACTAATAATCTTTCTCTTGTGTAATATGTTTATACTGGATTTCTACATCTGTTTGAAGAAATTGAGTGTGTTGGGCTTGTTTAGCCTGGAGAGGAGGAGGCTGTGGGTAGACCTTGTGGCAGCCTTCCAGTACTTAAAGGGACAGAGGAAAGCTGTGGAGGGGCTTTTTATTGTGGAGGTAGTGATGAGACAAGGAGTAATAGTTTTAAGCTGAAAGAGGGGAGATTTAGATTAGACATTAGAAAGAAATTTTTTACTGTGGGAGCGGTGAGGCACTGGCACAGGTTGTCCAGGGAAGGTGTGGATGCCCCATCCCTGGTGGTTTTCAAGGCCAGGTTGGATGAGGCTTTGAGCAACGATCCAGTGGACAGTGTCCCTGCCCATAGCAGGGGGGGTAGAAACGGATGATCTTTAAGGTCCCTTCCAACCCAAATCATTCTGTGAGTCTATGATTCTACATCAACTGACGAAGTAAAGAATTATTAGGGCTGAACTTTCAGATACATAGACCCTGGGTCTCTATTCTGCCTGTCTTCACAAAACTTAGGGCCCTTTAATCACTGACTGTAGTCAGTGGTGAGAGGCAGGCGCATGTGAAAAGCCTTTTGAGCTGCATACATCTTCCTTAAATGCAGAGGGAGTTAAGCTATTTTGTCTTGGGTTGTTTAGCCATCAAGTGGTTCTATGAATCTTATATCCAAATTGAATCAGTATGAGAAGTAGCTGCTGTAATCTTGCAGAACAGGAACAGAGGAGGAATTGAATCACTTGATGGTGAAGGTGGGGAAGGTGTAATCATATATAAACACACTTACCTACTTGGAAGACTTTTCCTCAGCAGATGAGACTGATACCGTTCTTTGCAGAAGTCAGGATTGCAGTGCCTGTACAGGAACAAAACTTTGCAAAGGGGCTGTTGCATCTCTGTTTCTAGGTGGTCAGCTTGAGATGTCTGAAAGTAGAGTGACAAGTGTGGAAAGACAGATGGTAACTTCCTTATCTCAGGAGACAAAAGCTCACATAACTTGGAGGTTCAAAACTGCCGATCAGCCTTAAAAATTAATTAGGAACTGGAAACTGTGGTCTTGCCAGTGTTGCTTCCTGCATACCCAAGTTTCCCATCCAAATTTGCTCAGTGAGTGAGAGCTAATTGGATCAAAGCATCAGCCAGTTCTACTGTGGACAGGAGGGCAGCACTGAATGTGGGTGACAGAGAGCTCCTGGGTCCAGATCCAACAGTGATGAGTTACCAGGTTATTCCCCTCTAGTTCATGGACACTAGATATGTTGCTATCCACGGGTCTTCATGCTCATGTTTAAGACAACAAAGAGTTAAACTGATTCATGTTATCTGCTAAGCTTATCTTGGCAAAAAAGGTGAAGGGAGGGGGAACTTGAGAAGCAAAAATTAAATGTCAGCAGAACTGTGACAGACTTGCATTCCTGTTTGGCAACTTGCCATGGAGCTAGTAAAAACCAAAATTATTGGCACGGTTACAGTGGAACAACTAACTGACCTTGCCTGGTGGAAGGAGTGTTGCTGGTTAACTGTTTAGAAACCAGAAAGCTACCTTGTGGATTCACGTTTTCAAAGCAGGGGTACAGAAACTTGAAAATTGACTTTGACAGACCTTCTACAAATCCTTCCAATTGTTTAAGAAACAACCCCAACACCCAGAACACTTGACTGCTTTCCATGGCTGTAGGTCAGTGCTGCGTTTTCTTAGGTAAGTAACCATTGTTTGTGTAGTGTTGCTGCTAGTGGAGTATTAATTCCAGTCTCCCTTAATGACTTGTTCACCTTGAACATGGAGAAAGCAGTAGAAGATAATGTGTGTAAAAGTGTCTCTTTTATCAAATGAGAATAACTCCCATCAATGTGGGGGCAGTAACTCCCATCAGCTCCTAAGGGTATTTTTACTCCTGTTTGTGGTAGTGAAGCATTCAGAAGGTATTTTATATGGACATTGGTCCTCCAACTATTTAAATAATTAGTCTAGGCTGGCAGTAGAGGTTATGTTACTTGTGGTCTACCTATGCGGATATCTTCTGTTTTAATTGATGATGCTGTGTTGCAGCTGCCCTGGTGTCTCCTGGGTAGCCTCACAGTAGTGTGAGGATAGCGGAGGTAATGATTTCTGATTTTGGAAGGTGAGATAAATGGTGTGAGAATGGGCTCGCTCCACAGGTGTATAGATCAACCATACAGAAATGGCTGTGATTTGTTTATTTGGATGACTTAGGTGAGTGGAGTGGAGAGGCTGCTCAGAGACGTGGGAGCAGCTCTTTTCCTGAATAGGGACTTACCTGTTGGTGGTCAAGAGACCTGTCTGTTGGGTGAGGCTGACATGATGGCCTCGGTTTGCGCTGAGGCAGGGCAGGCACTGGAGGAAGGCAGGCAGATAGGCTGCACAAGTCTTGCCTGGAAAGAGAGGGCTGAAGTGCTCTGAAAGGAAAAGAGACATTGAAGTTGCCAGGTAGGCAACTGGGAAACCCAGTGCTGTAAAGAAATGGTAAGGAGATGAAGTACAGGTGGGCTGTGCAAGAAGTGGTGCCTGAAACGAGGAAGCCTGGAGGCTGCACATCGTATCTGATGGCCTAAGAAGTTTTCTGTGTCCTTTTTCCCTTTCTGCTCCCTGTGGACCTGCTCTACACCTGAACCCCTTCTTCCCACCAAGACTTTTTTTTTTTTTTGTTATAGAAATACATCATTAAATCTTAGGGAAACCATGTCGATGTGACGTCAGTCCTCTTGTGAAATGTGGAGTTCCCATTGCTGTGATCCCAAGGGGCGTTCTCAGTGTGTTCATCTCACTTCCCACATGATGCGTGGCTGGCTGTGGGGCCAGGCACCCATCTAAAGAGGAAATAAGCCAAGCAAGGGAATCTGACATCAGTAATTTTATTATTGAGGGTGAGGAGTCACTTCCTGGATTTCCACCAGGGAATCCACTGAGTTTCGTAAACTTTGTTTCTAAAGTAGAATGCACTTCGGGTTAAGTAAAGAAAATGTTTTGCCACATTTAAAATTTGATGGAGTGCCTCTTGTGCTCTCTGGTCATATTTGCACAGTTGTGATTGAAATCCTGGAAGTAGTATGTAGAAGTCACAACTCCATGTTCAGGTACATGTGGCTCAGTGTTTCATTGCTGCCAGGCGGAGCTTGTGCTCAGCGTGTTCAGTTTGCTCTGCTTGAATGCTTAAAACCTCAAAACTGTATTTCAAGTCTTGCATTATGGTTCTGTTGCGTTTTTCTTCAGGACAAAGTCATGATGATGCTTAAGAATCAGGGACCTCGAGGAGACTTACCTGGGTCAACCAGATGGGTTCTGCCTCTCTGATTTACTAACACTGTTATCTGAGGCTTTAAACTTTAAGTAAATAATTTTACATTTGTGCTCTGGCTCTGTCATCTGGTTGAGCAGTGTGGTATCACAGTGTCTCAAATTAGCTGTCCTTAAACCGATGAGAAGGTAACAGATGTTGCCTGGTCGGATTTGGAAAGTTACACCAAAGATCTGATCTGTGATGGAAAGCTCCTGAATGTGCTTGTCTTCCCATCAGCCCTGCTAATGCAGGATAGTAGGTCAGTGTGACTGGCAGGTTTCTACCCACTTAATCCTGAGCAGCTGGAAAGCTGTCCAGTGTTTGGGAACACTGACAGCTGCTGCTTCACAGCTGGACTGAAGAAAATCCTTACCTGACTAATATTCAGTTCTCTGTGACTTGGTATTTCCTGCAGACTGGGTGGCACCTGTAGCAAAACCGTCTGTGGATACTGTGTCCTTGGCACCTTTGGATAGTAGGAACCAATTTTTAGCCACTTGGTTGTTGAAATGTGTATTGATCAATTCTGTGCAAGTATGTGCCCTCTCTGAAAGTTAGACCTTCTGTGTCTGTCTGTGCTTTTGCCTCACTGAATCGATTTGGTTATTTTGAGATGTATTTATACATCGTACTTTTTCATGTATTGTGAGCCCTACTCTGTTGATAGGTGATTAGTTTGTATAAGCTATTGATGCAAAACCTGTAACTGGTTTTCTCATTGTTAGTAGAAGATGCACCTGGGTGGGCTCCATTATTTAGATTTGTTAGCTCCATACTGTGAATTAGAGGTTCTTCCCTCTTCTCTTTTCTTTCCAGAAATAGAAGGAAATACTGTTTTCATCTAAGTGTTTTGAAGAATTTATCTAGAAGAGATGAAAAAAATTCTCTTTTTCTGGTCTCTCTCTTGCTTGCTTTCTCCCATGTCACAAAGCACCCATCGGTCCTTAGCTCTTCTGGATAGCAGCATTACAAAGCCTGCTATAGCTGTTCAACCTCGTCTCCAGTAATTGCCAACAATGCAATTATTTTCCCAGCCCTTCAAGAAAATTTTTTCTCATTCTTCTTCTGTTGTGAAATACTAGAGGTGTTGGGCAAGTAGGTCTGAAATGTGGAAATACTGGAGTAAGCTGGTGTAGTAACATAGAGTCATGGTTTAGGTTGGAAGGGACTTTAAAGGCCATCCAGTTCCAGCCGCCTTGCCATGGGCAGGGGCACCTCCCACCAGACCAGGATGCTCAAGGCCTCATCCAACCTGGCCTTGAACACTTCCAGGGACTGGGCATCCACAACTTCCCCGGGCAACTTGTTCCAGTGCCTCACCACCCTCATTGTGAAGAATTTCTTCCTAATGTCTAATCTATATCTTCCCCCCTCCAATTTAAAGCTGTTCCCTGTAGTCCTGTCATTGCATGCCCTTTTCCAAAGTGCCTCCTCAGCTTTCTTGTAGGCCCCTTTCAGGTACTGGAAGGCCACCATAAGGTCTCCTTGGAGCCTTCTCTTCTTCAGGCTGAACAACCCCAACTCTCTCAGCCTGTCCTTATAGCAGAGGTACTCCAGAAATGCTCTCCAGTCATTGGAGTTACAAGGAAAGGGCTAGGGTAGGAAAGTTGTGTTTGGCTTTTTTGTTGTTAGTTGTCAGCTGTTTTAGGCAGAAAGAAGTAATGCAGATGATCTGGCTATTGTGCTTATCCACAGATGCAATAGAAGATGCTGGAACTGTCAGTAAAGGTGTAAGCAGTTCTCAAAGGGTGCTGGGATGTGAAAATAGAGATGAATTCCTGTTTCCTGTGCTGTTGCCTGAATATTTGATGAAGAGGATGCAAAATTATGTTAAAGTTGGAAAATCCCAAGAGATTTAGGTGGTGGGTTCCTTTGCATAGCTGTAGCACTTTGCATAATTATGGCCAAAAGGCAAATTTACAGCATTTGGAAAAACAATAACTTCAAGGAAAGAGTTCCTTGCTTTGTTCTCTCCTAGTGTTACCCCTCCCAGTCTTTTCTGGCCATTAGTAAAGGTTATTTCAAGAGATTGGAAGCCCCAGACAGGATCATCTGTTAAAAATAGTAGCTGGCATTTGAGCCTGGGTGACTTGATGTTAAGGTGATATCTTATGTACCTGTTTTGCGAGGTAGTTACTCAGGGGTGACTTCTGAAGGCAGCACAAGTCTTGCAACTCTGAAGAAGTTGTTCAGCCACCCCACAATCTTTATTGTTTACTATGGTCTAAATACGTGGGAGTTTATTCTGAAATGATATGTGCTCCTGGTAGGGGTGGCTTCTGAAACATATCTGATATGGATGTTGTTTACTGCCTTCTGAGTGTGTTTTGTTATGTCTTCTAGTAAAACAGTATGAATTTATGAGCTCTTGCCTGTTCTTGCTGGAAAAGATTACCCGGAGAGTCTTAATTTCTCTGTAGCATGTTTGGGAATGGTTCTGTCTTGCCTCAGTTTCTGTAAGAAAAGTCTCTCTTAATTGCCTCAAACTCACAGTTCCACTATTAGAAGGTCAATTTCAGGCCAGGATGTGGAAGAAATATATCTACTTCTGGTATTTGGTTGTTTTTTTTTTTTTTTTTTTTTTCACTTTGTAAAAGAGTGCTAATGGTTTGTTCTTAAAACAGGATTTTATTGCTGTGTAGTAAAACTAAAATTTTGTCTATTCCTGCTGCTGCCTAGTCCTTTTCCTTCAAAGAATGGACTTAGTCCTTCATTGGTCCAGGACACCACTCCCAACTTTTTCCTTCCTGTTATTCACACATGCCATGGAGACATAAATAATTCTATGAGGAAAAAGTTTGAAGGATCAATAGAGTCATTCTCTTCAACAGGCCCCTTAGGAAAGTGACTGTCTCAAAAGTAGCTGTGAGCATGCTGTCAAAGATGTCAGCCGAGGCTTTTCTTCCAGAGTGTGTCCCTGCTATTGAGGATGGGCAGTTCCTGGTGGCTGTGAGGTTTTCTGAGGACTGGGAGAACATGCCCAGAACAGCCTGTCATCCAGGTGGAACTCCTCGCTGTGCATATTTTCTCTGCTATGCTGGTATCCATGCATGCACAAGATGTTCTTTCAGAAGCAGCCTGCTATTTCCTTGCCAAACCTCTGGAAACTTCTACAAACAAACACTTGCTGGTTTTGTGGCAATTAGGTGAGATAACAATCTGGTGTTTCTCTGGAACGTATCTGTTTCATCTATATGCACTGAAGGTTTATTTTCTTGGATAATTAGCAAAGTCCACTAAGGCAGGCTCTGTAAATCTTGCAGTGTGTATTCGTGGGCGTTTATTATTTGCTTCTATATTTGATTTCAGCAAAGGCAGCTGCTGCCAGGTGCAGATAAGCACACAGAGAGCCTCTGTAAACTTAGAAACCAGATGTAAACCTAGAAATCATCTGTAAACTCTAGACTCGATGAGTCACTGCCTAAGCCCTGAGAATGCAGGTGCATATAGGGAGGAGGGTTATCCTGATATTTTTTTCTGTTAATAAGATATTTTACCTTGAAGAGAAAAACGTGGAGATATTCTATGATCCCCTCTTCCAGAAGGCAGCAGCTTTATACTTTTGGCCACAAATAAGTATACGACTAACAAGCAGATGGCAGCAAGTTCCCGAGAAGGCTGTGTCTGGATATTAGAATGAACAATTTGTTGTATTCTGGTGCCATAGACTTGTTAATTAGCCTGAGTAACTCCAAGCAGACCACCGTCTCACTACAACCTCGTGAAAAATGAGGCAGGGCCAAAAGGCTTGCTGTAGCATCCCCCATATAATGTTTGTGCCTGAATGAGCATTGCCTCCCTACTCCTGTGTGGCAAGGAGCTAGATCAACTAAAACGGGCAAGGACTCTAAGAGGTTTCAAATGTCTGAGTACATAGTGGTAATGATTGGCTCAGAGATTATATTCTTGCCCTTGTTTCACAAGATCCTAGTGTACAGCCTAGATGGGAACTACTGGAGGACAGAGGAAGGCTGGCAACTGTTCGTTCCATCCAGTCCATGGTTGGTCTTAATAGCATTTAAGGAAATTGTATGTTTAGATATTTTCTTTCTCATTTCCTTCCATAGGTCCTAAAGAAGGGAGGTGGGATTCTGTCTTTGAGGAGACCAGTGGTCTGCATGCTGGTAACAGAAGTAGCTAATGAAGTGCCCAGAACTTCTTGTCTCTTGGAATGTAGCTTGTGATCCTGTCTGAAGCGGAGTTACACATATAGCCTAACTTTAGCACAGAGCTAAATGTCTCTCAGAACATGCCTTGTAGGTCTGCTCTGATTTCCTGGGCCTTTTTATAGGCTACAAGTTTGCTAGAAAATAAAACAGAGCCTGGAGTCAGGTCAGTTCTCTAATAATTAAGCTGTTTGAAGAGAAGGGATAGATGCATGGACGGGACCAAAAAGCCCAGCACAAGAACAAGACACCTAATCAAAAGTAGAGACTAAGGGACATCTGGTCATTGTCTTCCACAGGCAGTTCATTAGTAAAGCAGCAGGGAGGAGATTGTTTGTGCTCCAAGAAACTCTAGCAAGGCTTATTTTCACTTTCTCCCTTTCCCTTCCCTTCCCCACCCAAATAAAAGAACCTTCAAATCTGCTTTTGAAAAAGTAAATTTTAACCTGTGTGCAATTTTGTATTTTCAATAAATAGCTTAAAGAATACAAAGATGTTTCAGATTCTTGAGAGATTGTATTTTCTGTTAGTAATGCAAACCATCATAGATTAATATATAGCTCACAAAAAGCCTCACCGATCTGCCAAAATGAGGTCACTCCCGAGGCTTTGGATTTTATAAGTTGTTTATAAGCATCTGTACATGGCCTATAGTGCAATGAGGTTTCTGGTTTTTACTTGCAGTTCTGGTTTGGCTTGGAATTTTTAGTCCATAGGGAGAGGGGAAGGAAGGTCATGGTCCTTGAAAAAGGCAAGCAAAACCTCCACCCCTACTGCATCCCTGTTCTGATTATTTAAACAAATAAATGCATGTATGTGAGAATCTAGGAGAACATTCAGCATCACTTTTTTTTTCTACTATTTTTTTTTTTTTTGAGAAGCTGTAAGGAAAAATGGTGGCATTTGGTAGACGTGCTGGTTGTATAGGACCTCTAGAGGTCATCTGATCAGCCTCCTGCTCAAAACAGGAGTGTCACCATTGCTTAATCGCATCAACCATGGCTTTGTTAAGTCTTGAAAACCTCTAGAGATGGAGATTTGTAACCTTTCTGTGGGTCACACTGCCCTTCTGGTAAGAAATGTTTTTTAATGTGCAACCTGAACTTCTAGGCTGCTGTCTTTGGCTGCTGCTCCATGTTATATCATCCACTAGGGCTGAGAAGCATTTGTTTGACTCTGTCATTTCTGCAGCTCCCCTTCAAATTTTAGCTGGCAGCTAATTGGATCACTCCTTAGGCTCCTGCTTGCTACAATAAAACAGCTCGCATCCCACAGCGCTCCTTGTAGGAGTCATTGTAGGCCTGTCTTCACATCCCACTTGAACTCGTGGGCCTGAATGTGATATTCAGTGTGCAACCTCACCAGCAGTGAGTCAGGAGAAGTGACAACTTCCCATGACTGGTCAGCCATGGCCCTCCTAATGTGGCCTAGGACATGGTTTGCCTCACTTGCAAGAAGAGAGTACCTTTTCAGCTTTTTCAGCCTGACACTCACAGTAATGTGCTGGTCGTTTTTGGCAAGGCTGATCTTCCTGTCTGTGATGATCATTGGATTACTCCATGCCAAGTGTAGGACTCTATGCTGCTTCTTGTTGAACCTTGTGTAAAGTCCTTTGGCCCAGTTTAGTTTCACAAGGTCCATTTGGGTTGAAGTTCTGCCATTTGCCTTTTCGGCCGCGTCCTCTAACTTAGTATCATCTGCAGATTTGCTGGGGGTGCAGCTGCACTGGTATTGAGGTGGTTGTTAGGATGCTGAACGTTATGGAAGAGTTTGGCCAGAGAAGTTGTGGATGCCCAGTCCTTGGAGGTGTTTGAGGCCAGGCTGGATGAAGTTATGAACAGCCTAGTCCAGCAGAAAGTGTCCCTGCCCATGGCAGGGGGGTTGGAACTGGATAATCTTTAAGGTCCCTTCCAACCCAAACCATCCTATGATTCTATGGGATCTTGTGTTGAAGTCTGGGCTGCTGCTCTTGTTACTGGCTGCCAGATGCATTGGGACAGGTTGAGGAAAACTGGAGCCAAAATAGCAGTACTCAGTGACCAGTTACTGTGAACACCGCAGCAAACTCTTAACTGCCTCCACCTGGTAGGATTCTGGATTATTGAACCCACTGCAGTGGTGGGCAAGACAGATATGCCATGGTCAGGGTGTGGTGATCCTGCTGTCCTCATCCCCACTGGAAGCTTGTGCAGGATGCTGTGGTGCAATCGCTGCAGTCAGAGTTATCCATGAAGACAGGCAGTGCCATGGAAACTCTAGTGGGCGACTGATGGAGGGAAGTTTCTGTTTTAAAACATGTTCCCCTGTTGTACTTTGTACAGCAAATTAACTGTGGAATGTTGTTGAATGAATTAGAGGGGGTCAGAAGAGAAACATCTGAAACTTGCTTCCTTCTGAAGACTGTGACTGGAACACAGCTAATCATTATCTCTTTGGTAGTAGCATGTATGTGTTTGCTGCTAGCAATTAAATTATTGTTTTAAAGATTAACAAGTGGGAGAGATATTGGCTTCACAGGAACAAACAAGCACGTTTTAGAGCAAAGGTCTTGGGCCAGCACGTAGTGTGCCAGTACCTTGTTCTGAGCGGCAGCTGTGTATTCCCTTTATGCTCCAGATTACAGTGGTTTTTATAAACAGAGATTGTTCCTGTGTTCTATTGATACTAACACACAGATGTTGAAATAAAGTGGGTGTCAAACCTTGGCAGTGTGGGATGAGAGGTTCACCTAGATTAACGAGAAGCCACTTTAGTAAATACTTGGAAATAACTGATCTTTGCTGACTGCCATTTCTAATGGGGGATTTGATGGTTGTGTCAGCGATGCCCTTTCATGAATTTACTGGCACTTGTGGTCTGGCCCTTTTGTGAGGGAGGCTGGCCAAAGGGAGAGATTCTGTAGCAGGCTTGGCCCCACAAAGATGTACCCTCTGCATCTATTTCTGTCAATCTGGCTTGGCCGTTAGCTGTGTGCACATGTGCTCACGGGTCAGAGGCTCAGCAGTGTCTGCCAGGGTGTATCTGATGTCACCTGACCTTGGAGGAATGCTATAGCTGTGTTGCACCGTGCTTTTGAAATTGTGTAGTCCCATATAACTAGATAGGCAAACGAAAATTGGAGATGAGGGGAAATGAGGAAAAGGAGTATATGTCTTGGTTGATGCTACCGCAGAAGATTCAAACTATGTGGGGAAAATCCTCTGTTAGGTCAGAAGAGCAAAGGCTCTGGCCATAGGGCGAGTTTGAGCCAATAAAACCAAAGTGAACTAAGCAGAAAATTGCATTTTATAATTAAGGAGTACAGGGTTTTCTGCTTTGAAAGTGGACAAGCAGATGTGTCTGTGCTGGCCTGAAAATCTGCCTGTATGCTGCCTCCAGTTCCAGGAGAATAACTGCATTTTAAAAAGTGCCTAGTTTTGTTTCCTTCTATTAGCTTGACATGACCTAGCTTTTTTGTTTTCTTCACTATCTTTAGCTAAAAACATAATCCAGCTGTTGTGTGTGGTTCCCTTCTGTGCAAGTCCCTGTGTAGACTAAGCAGAGGATTACACATGAGGGTGCAGCTTTTATTGCCCCAAGAGGGATTTGTCAGGACTGAGCTCCCTTCTGGAATACATGAATAGGTTGCAATTATGAACCCTGTCAGTACCCCTTTAGTTTTACATCATTGTTTGTTTCAAAAGTTGACAGATTTTGTATCTCGGTGTTCAATTTGCATCTTTGGAGTGCTGCTACTGCATTTCACCTCTGAGTCTTTGGGAGCTGTCTAGGAAATTTGAGGCTGCGCATATCAGAGCCAGGGAGATCTGCAGCAGATGAGCTGTTGAGAGGAGATTGTCTGTGTGGAAGAGTGCAGGGTGAATAGTGGTGAAGAGAAAGCTCTCAGGCATGAAAAGAGGTGGAGAGGAGAGGGCTAGGTGAGCAAAGCAGGTCTCTTGGCGTGCAGCTTGTTGTAGGGAAGGGATTTACTATTGTGGGGCACTTGTTTTTAGCAGGTTGATTGTAGAATACTGAGGTGCAGAGAAGGTATGAACGCAGCAGCAGCAGGAGTTGGTGCTCTGTGTGGATGGTGTTTGACAGAGGCTGCTGTGACCATGGGATTCTCCTTAGCTGAGATCTCTGTGGCCGCTTAATTGCATTTCTCAAGGGGTCACACTTTGTGTTTTATGTGGATGGGGGAAGGGTTTGAAGTGGTGAAGATATTCAGGTGAGTTTCCTGGGAGAAAGCTCTGATGGTGAAGCGCAGTGAGCTCCCAGTCACTGTGGCAGTGGAAGCTGGGGCACAGGTTCCCCAGTTCCCAAGGTCTCAAGGCTTTCTTGTTTTCAATAAGGGGTTTCCCCGGTCTAGCTCGTTCTGACTTCTTCTGAAAGAGATGCTCAGTTTTATATTGGGTAGACTCTGTCAAGCACGAGGAATATGGGTGACAGGTAAGAAGTTGACATCCTACTTGCCTCCAACCTCCCTTGGAGATTTTTGTCCTCATCCCTGGTACATTTTCCCTACCCCAGGGCTAAACCTCTCTCAGTGCAAAAACTGGTTTGTGCTTGAAAGCAAAATAACCTAGTTTTCAGATATTCATTTGAATTTTGAATTCTGGTCTTTCGAGAGAAACAGTCTCTGTCTAAAATGACGAAATTCATACACAATGTCAGGAGGCTGGATGGAGACATGAACTTCTGTTGTTTTCTCTAGTTTTAAAAGCGCATGAAGAATGTGGCTACACTCTCTTCCATCAAACTGAGTGACCTACAGGCTTGAGACTGTGAGCGTGAGAGCAATCTGTTGGTGATGGTGCAGAACAACCTGTAGGTGCTAGAGGGAGTTTTAAATGAAGGCTAATTATTCAGTAACTGTACTAACTAAAATGTTACTTAAATATCCTTTTTCACATTGGCAAAACCACAAACCTGTTGATGTTTCTCTAATGACTAATGTATCATTCTTTACCCTAGCGTTTGGCTTTTTTTCTTTCCCAGGCTTTCTGTAAGTAGCTTAAAACAAAAGCCTGTAGACTGACTTAGGATAACTGTCGAAGCTAAATTGCTATTTGGACTAATTCTTTTGCTCAAACCAAAAAACTTTTGTGTTCCAAAATAGTGTTTCCAAACTGCCATTGCATAGTAGCATTCAACAAATACAGCTGGGATAGAATATTTTAGTATGGTCTTGTTTCAGGTTTCCATTTTCCCGCACAATTACAGCTGAATGTGGCCAGAGTTATGGACCTGCCTGTTAATAGCTTCAGCTCTCAATGCCCTGCTGGTCCAGGTGCAAGTAGAAATCTAGCTGAACTGTAAATTTAGCTTCTGATTTCCTTATCATAAAGAAAGTTTTCCTGCTGTGCAGCCAATTGTGCTTTAGAGGCTTCATCAGAAGAGCTGCTAGTCCTGCAAGCTACCACTAAATGTTGTTTTCTGTGAGGTTTTAGTAACTCAGCTCCTAATGCTCTGCAGACTTTTTGCTGGCTTAGGTGTGTTTATCCCTGACCTGGGTATCTGTGCCAACAGAAACTTCCAAGTGCTGATGCAGTTACAGGGAGAAAACTGTACTACTTCTGAGTTCACATTGCCCCTGGATCTGGTTTTACTAGAGTTTCGAAAGCAGTTACTTGCTAGTGCAGTTTTGCCTGTGCTAGGAATGGATCGCCAGTCTGTTTTCCTGTGTTTGTCAGTTTGTTCCTGTGCGGGCAGGCCTGCTCCTGCAGCAGGGCAGCCATGGAGCAGGAGCCTTCACTGACTATGGGCTTTGACAACTTTACTATGTGGAAGTTAATGGGGTCTGGCTCCCTCTCTGAGGGTCTTCTGTGAAAATAAGTTCTGCTTTTCCTTCCAGCATTCTTGGCATTGTACTGGGTGCAGGTTCTTATTGGAGTCTCGCAATTTATTTCACTTTTTAAAATCCAAGCCTAAACTATTTTTTATGAGAAACTTTTGGCCTTTATTTGCATTTGAGCCCTTTACTAGCACTGGAAGGAAAAAAGAAAAGGTCATGAGTTTTCGGGGAATTCATAGAATGATCTGAGTTGGAAGGGACCCTTGAGAGTGATTGAGTCCAACCCCTGTCCCTGCACAGGACAACCTCAAAATTCACACCGTGTGTCTGAGAGCATCGTCCGAATGCTTCATAAATATCGTCAGGCTTGGCACCATATCTCATTCTCTGGGGAGCCTGTTCCATTGCTCCACCACCCTCCAGGTGAAGAACCTTTTCCTAATATCCAACCTAAACCTCCCCTGGCACACCTTCCTGCCATTCCCTTAGGTCCTTTCGTTGGTCACCAGAGAGAAGAGATCAGCGCTTGCTCCTCCTCCTCCTCCCTTTGTGAGAAAGCTGTAAACTGTGATGACTTCTCCCCTCAGTCTCCTCTTCTCCAGGCTGAATAGAGCAAGTGACTTCAGCTGCTCCTCATACGACTTCCCCTCTAGACCCTTCATCAACTTTGTGGCCCTCTCCTGCAGAAGATATTTTGGAGACTAAGATTCAGGCTTCCTGCTGTGTCCTTTGTTGGATGCTTAGGTTGAGCCTTGTTTAAAGCTCCTCAGATGGCTTTCCTGTGCTTGGGTGGGTACCATGGTTTTAGGTTAGGTAGTGAATGAATTAAAATATTCTTCAGTCAGGCTTATTCTGAATTTATAAAATGTGTTAATACATTTGAAATGGGTATCTGCTGACTGGGATGGTGATGACATATAATGTGTGGGGTTTTTTTATAGACTTTCTAAAAGATCATATAAACGAGGAATCTATACCAGGATGCTGTTCATCCACCAAAATTGGCCGTAAGTTCTGTGCTGCTCTGGGATGTGCAGTCCTGCATAGAAATGAACATTTTAAAGGCGTGGCCCTTCATGAAGGCTTTATGCAGGGTGGTGTGGTGTAGGCGGCCTGAAACCAGCAAAAGGCATGGTTAGATGAATTTCTCTTCTGTGGAAAACACCAGTAGCCACTTTAGAAGGAAATGCATCAAGGACCTTGGTTGAAAGGAAATCACTGCACTGATTGTGATGACTTTGATTTCCGTCCCCAGCTTGTAGCTGGAGGACCTCTGACACATAACTCCTGTTTTTCCATGGTCACTTTGGGCTGGAGTACCTCTCTGCGATAGAGGGAAGGAAGTAAGAAGAGCTTTGCTTCTATTTCAGGACATCATGAGGGAAAATAGTGTGCTTAATTTCCTTTTGAGACTTGTGTTTAAATTGGGAGTCTGTCTCCCCTGCTACGGGGCAGGGAGGGAAGGTTTTTTCCATTACCTTTACAAATGACTGGTTTCTCGAGTGTGAAGGTATTTGATGTAGCTGGTGTTAAGGATGTGTAGCCAGCTGTTTGCTGGTGATTGTTCTACTTATTTCCCATTTTGTATCAGAGATTTTTAGCTGCTTCTCAAATGACCACCATTTCTTCACTCTTAAACTTCTTTCCCATTCATAAGACTTAATCTTCCTCAACTTAGTATTCTGTATTGCAGAGTCCTTTCACCTCTTTCAGCCTGAGATGTCTCCTCTGTATATCGTGACATGTAAGGTTTTATTCATTATTTTGTTCTGCCAGTCACATCAGGTTAAAGACATTTCCTGTAGGTACATCTGGGTAATTCCATTTTATTTTTAAAAAATCATTGAAGTGTAAACACAAACTGTCTTCACAGTGCTGGATATTCAATTAATTGAATGAGAAGCTTACATTGGATGGATGGTGTTTTAGTGCAAGACAGCTCAAAATTACTACTTTACATAGAAATTTATGACATATATAATGCAGAAAAATTCAGGTAAAGATTTTACTTTTGAGCTAAACAAGGTATTTGTGCATCAATCTCAAAAGGGCTCAAGAGCAGGAAGGTGCTGGTATGTAGTTAAGAGACAGTAAACAAGGCACACAGGCTTCAGAAATTAAAAATTTCTCCTGTTTTGGGCCATTTTGTCTACATTACTGGAATACAGAGACTCCGTGAAATATTCAGACTGGTCACAAAAAACGTGATATGCATGAGAATGCACCACTTTTGGTTCCTTTGCTCCTCAACACTGGCCTTCAGCTTTATCTCAGCAGACTTTGTGCCTTGAAGCACACCCTGAATGCCTTCGTGCCATTACCACCAAGGGAGGGAGTAGAAATTAAAAATTTCTGATGAAGGAAGACAGTGTGAAACCTGCACATTTGAAAGCCTGAATGTTAACATTGCTAGTAGTTCAGTGATACCTATAAAAAGGGATGACATCTTTATCTTATTAAAGAAAAAGTCATCCAACCAACCAGCCAAAACCCAGCCAACACCAGTAATTTGCTTATGGATACACTTTGTCTAATTGTTGTAAAGTCATCAATTTTGAACATTAAAGTGTTGTCACTGATAATAAAATGCAACACTGTAGACTGTTAAACTCTGTGATGACTTTTGTCATCAGGGTACTGCTAAAACCTGCAGTATGACTGGCATTATCTCTGCTTTATTGGCTGCTCTCTAATTTTGGGCTGAATAGGTAAGGACTTGCTGCTGTGTTAGGGATCCTGCAGGGCTGGCGCTTGGCTGTGAAGGATGGAGGCGTCTCCAGCCTGTTAGATGGGATGTGAGCGTTTTACTTGAGGATGGTTCAGAGTGGGATTTGGATATTGTAAGATCATAGAACCATAGAATAGTTTGGGTTGGAAGGGACCTTAAAGTCCCAACCCCCCTGACATGGGCAGTGACACCTCCCGCTGGATCAGGGTGCTCTAAGCCCCATCCAACCTGGCCTTGAACACTTCCAGGGATGGGGCCATCCACAACTTCCCTGGGCAACCTGTGCCAGTGCCTCCCCACCCTCATCGTGCAGAATTTCTTCCTAATGTCTAATCTAAACCTTCCCCTTCCAATTTAAAGCCATCCCCCCCCTCGTCCTATCACTCTTGCCCTTGCCTATTACATGCCCTTGTGAAAAGTCCCTCCCAAGCTTTCCTGTCGCCCCTTCAGATACTGGAAGGCTGCTATAAGGTCTCCCCGGAGCCTTCTCTTCTCCAAGCTGAATAACCCCAACTCTCTCAGCCTGTCCTCATAGCAGAGGTGCTCCAGCCCTCTGATCATCTTTGTGACCCACCTCTGGACCCTTAAAACCTTCAGGAGAGATGAAGGTGGTCCGTAAATGTAATGTCTTGGAGAATTTTTTTTTCATCCAGAATAAAAGAGATCATAGCTCATTGATTAGATGGCTTCTAAGCAGCTTGCTTTGCTGGGAAAGTCATATGTTGTTTTGGAGGAATATTTGCTCAAAGCAAGAACCATATAGTTCACCAGGAGACCATTCTCCCCTGCTTCCATGCAGACACTTGGAAATGCTTCCTTTGAGCTCAAACTTTGTGTTATTTTGCTGAAAACAAGCAGCAAGGACATAGTAGCGCCTTTATCCATGTTTTACGTGCATTGCAAATTCCCTTGGTTACCTTCGTGGCTGTGCATTGGGGACTTGATGTACCAGTTCTGTCCCAGCGGTAGAAAAGTAGAAGAACATCTGATGAATTAGCAGCCGCCTTCTCAGGAAACTTATTTAAGCTTCATAGCAATGTAATACTTTCGGAACATTATTTCAGCGTGATTAATTGTGAAAATCCACCCTGACTAAGCTTGGGGAGTGCCATTCTCTGTGTATTCTTGACGTGTTACACGTTTGCTGTTGTGTTTTCTTTTGTTTTGTTTCTCAGTGATTAAACCTACATCGTTAGGTATTTGTGCCTCAGCCAGGTGCTTATTTGTAGGCAATCAGCTGTGTACTTTTTAACTGTGAGCACCATGAGACAGTCCTTTGGAAATTACCTGTTTGAGTGGGAACTGCTGTCTTGGCAGTACTTACTCCAGTGAGGAAATATGTATCACTTTCAAGAGAAAGCTTGGGAAACAGTAATGCTGATGTGTTTTTAAAGTCCTGGGATTAGTGTGGTAGTTGTTCTAAACGTGACTGTGAGGGTTCCTTTGACTCTGATCCCAACTTCTCTTTTTTTTTAGGCACAGCTGGAAGCTCAGAGGGCGACTCAGGATTTTCAGAGGGCCACTGAAGTGCTGCGTGCTGCAAAAGAAACCATTTCGCTTGCTGAGCAGAGGCTACTGGAAGATGACAAACGTCAGTTTGACTCTGCCTGGCAAGAGATGCTCAACCATGCTACTCAGAGGGTAATACAGACATGCCTCTGTATCTCTTTTCAGTGTTTTGTCTTCTTCTGTTGTGTATGACACCTAGTTTCTGAAAAAACCAAATTTTTTATTGGCCCAGGTACGTGACTTGTAGGAAATGAAGCTACAGAAAATTATGAAGCCTAAGGTTAAATGATTTGGGCCTTGGGCTGCTACTGGGACAACTGTAGTTCTCTGTCTGGCTGTGAAAGTAATTAGTGGAGTAGCTCTCTAAAGAGACAAAAATTGCCATCTATATAATATGGATAAACAAAATGTCTTAAGGCATATCTGCATTTGGAATCATGCCAGAATAATTGCACAGGGATGCCTATACCTGAATACACGTGTTATGGAAACTCTTACTCTGGAAACAGGAAAAACATTCCAGTTTTACTATAACCTGTTCTTAGCATGGAGTAAGTTGAACAAGGCACTTCGCTTCGTAGATGTGTTTGAATATGTAGAATTACTCAAGAATGTGTGTTGAATTTTAAGCTTGCAGACTGCTCTATCCTGAATTAACTTTTGAATTTAGACAAGGTCTTAGCTCCTTTGTGAAGTCTTTTTAAGTCTACAGAAGAGATGCACCGTTTAACAATGAAAGGTAGTATTCATTTTCGCAGCTGTCAAGAAGAATTTCCCTGTCATTTGCCCTGTCTCTTATTCCTGTCTGCTTAAAAAAAGGCACCTTTTTTTTTAACATGAAAGAACCAAAAATCGAAGTTAAAAACCTTTGTTCTGTCGCAGTTCCCTTAATGTGCCAGTGAAGCTAAACTTGCTATTCCAAATATGCTAGCATGCCATACAATGTTCCTATTGTCTTGCAGCCCTCAGTGTCATAGCGCTGTTCTGCTGCAGAAGCTTCTCGGTTACAAGAAAGCCTCTATTTCAGGAGGAATTGTAAAAACCAGCTGCCTGATGAAGAAACAGCGAACAAAAAGAATGTTGGCTATGTGTAGGGGAGAGATGGAAGACCTGGTATATATTAAAAAAGAGAAAACAGGCTCCAGGGTATTGTTTGTGTTATTTTCCCTGCTGTCATTAAGTATTTGCAGATCTGGTAAGCTCTGTGTGTTTCTGAAGGGAGCCCCACACCTTTGCAGCGCGTGTGCACCAGGGCACCAGCAGCTGTCTTTTTTCCTAGTTGTTATCCCTGCTCAGTATGAGAAAAGTCCAGAAAAGCATACACGATTTTTGATTCTCAGAATGGATAAGTGAGAAAACAGGAAGCATCTAAGGAGTTGTGTAGAGCTCCTGATTGTTAAACTGTTGAGATCTGGTGGAGAGTGATAGCTACCGTGGATCAGCCACCTCTTTCTAGCTGGCATAATGAATATTTGTCTTGGAGTGGATGAGGAAAGAAGTGCTAGCAATTTTGAGAATTCAAATGGATTCCACTTTTCCTTGGCTATTTCAAGGGAATCTCTGTGTCCTTTTACAATCCTGATGGTCTGTGAGAGGAGTACAGCTAAGATGGGCAAATCCAGTGATTTAGAGCAGAAGGTGGCTCCTGACCGTGTTTGGTGGAGTCAGAGGACTCATTGAAACCATAATGTCTCTTATGGTTAGAGCTGAAACAGTAAATAGGAACCTTACCTTTCTGTACTGCAGTTATAAAATCTCCAAGGCACAGACTAGACTGTGTGGAGCAGATGATGGCTCCTTGAATGGAAAATGCGTTACCCAACTCTTCTGGTGATTAAAATAGTCTGGGTAAGGTGAGTTCCAGAGAGCACCCATCTGCACCTTTCCAAGGTACAGCAGATTTTGAAAGAGATATATGGAAGTTTATCTTGTGATTTTCCCTGGCTGTATGGGAGGCCTTAAGGCTAAGGCCAGATCCAAGAAGGGTGAAAATACTGTTGGAAGTCCTGACTGAACAGATTCAGAATTAGTTTGTTTGGAAGGCTAGACTGAGTTTTATAACTTCTTCAGGAGCAGAGTGGATACTTCCTTGGTTTCAGTGCATGCAATTAGTGAAGTGCTTAGTGTTCGGTGATGTAAACAGAGTAATTGTTTGGATTTCCTAGCTGTTTTGCATGTAGTTATAAATGACAGTTGCACTGGGCAGAGAATAATCTTGCACTGGGCCTTGCACAGCAATGAATCAAGTGTAGAAAAGCACCTCTGTGCCAAATGTTAGAATTAGGCTACTAATTCATTTGATTCGCTATTGATGAAAATGTCAGGCAAGAATAAAGTGCTTTTATTTGCTATTCTTAGACAGACGTAGCAGGCTCTGTTGAATTAATCTGAAATTCGGAACGAAAGCTGAGCCCTGTAGCAGCTTGGTAGCTGACAAAGCAAACAGAGAGCACAAAGGAAGAGGGTAAGCAAGAGAACAAATAAAACACTTATTTTTTCACGGGCATGTATAGAAATACTGCTAGGTTGCTTTTGTACTTGACCCAATGGATGTGGACAAAAACTTGGGTTCTGGAGTACCAAACAAGAAATTTTGTTTGCAGACCCTCCTTGGGGGAGAGTGGAGATAAGGGTTGCATGTTGTAATTGCTTTTTGATTTCATCATAGACTGGAAAGCTAGTAACACTATTTTTAATGTGATGGTCTAGTGAGTTACTGTGGCTTTTGTAGCCACTGATATAGAAAATAATATAATTTAACTGATATAGAAAATGGGAGAACTGCTGAAATTTTCTTACCATCGGTGGACTGGAAGCATAACAGGTGGAAGTTGTTTTTTATTCATGGAGCAGACAGGAGCAGGATGCATAGGTACAGGCTGTCATGCAGCATTTTTTCGACCTTGCAGTTTGAGCCATGTTTCCAAAGGAAGCTGGAGCCTAAATAGAAGCTGGATCCCTGCCTCTGGAGATGCAGCTATTCCCTGTAATGCCTGTGCTTGAACTATGTGCTGACTACAGTGAAGCACAGGACTCTGATGTGATCCTGCAAGTCAGGCAGCTGCTTTACCTGCTTCTACTCATAACTTGATGTGTATTTTGGGGAGAATTCCTGTGCTTTTTTTATTTAGGTGTCCATTTTTCCACAGATCCAACATATGTTACGACACTTAGGCTTGCATTTAGGTCATAATTTTCAGGTGTCTAGAACATTACTTTGTACATCCTAGTTACTTGTCTGAACTTCTCTTATAGTCAAAGGAGTTCTGGTCGGTAAGTTGATGAGGTCTGGAGAACAACTCATGTGACCAGAGGGGCAAGTTCATTGTAAGAAGAATTGTGATGGACGTGTAGTCACCTAGCTTGCATGTCAGTGGGTTTGATGAGCTTTTAAGCTGCCTGGAGAAGAAAAAGTGCTGTTGACTGTTGGGCATTGCAGTTACCAAAAAGCTGTTAAGCCAGTTCATATTGAAATTTAGAGAAAATGTTTTTGGAAAGTGGAAGTGTGTTGCCTACCTGCTAGTACCTTGAATTATAATGCTGCAGGTTAGTGTGCAGAGAGCAGGGCTAAAGAAGGGCCAAAGGATGGAGAATTTTGGAGGGATGAAGGAGAGAGATCTTCACATTTATACTCCTGTTGAAAATTGTTCATAAATGTGTACAAAAGGAAAGTGCTGACAGATGTGTTACCTCAAGTTTAAGACAAACTGGAGCAGATAGGAAGATACCTCATGAATTTCAAGAGAAATTGCTAATTTCTAATTGCTGATGCAATCTGCAATCTTAAAAAGGTTCTGCTTTTACAGTCTTTCCTGAGATATGTTCAGTTCATAAATTCTGGCAGGGAGAAGAAATGTTTTGGCTCTTGATCATGAGACATTTTAAAAGGGAAGGGATGAGGGGAGAGTGAAGAGAGAGGAGGCATGCTCCCTCCTGGTTTAGTTTGGCTTGTGAAGCTCCCTTTGATATTACACCGTGAAGTGCCATCTGTCAGTGAAAAATGCGTGGGTGCTCTCATGATATATAGAGAAGAGAGACTTCCTGCACTCAGAAGTACTTGGAGAAAAGGGGGGAAAAGAAAAGTCTGTGAAAGAAATAGCAAAAATATCCACATCCCTCTCTGCCCTTATCTTTGTTACTTCACCCTGGAAGTGCAGGGGTTAAATGCAATCCCTTCTATTGTCGATTATGTCCTCCTGGTGTACCTCTATTATCTCTTTTATTTCTAATTCTAAAAACAAGAGCCATCAATTTAATTTTTTGAGAAAGATACAGTTGTTCCAAGTAGTTCTCTGGCTTAGATGGTCAGTTTTGCTTAATTTCACTGACAGATTTTTTCATTTGCATCTATTGTTATTACTGCATTTTTGCCTGAGTCCATCTTTGACTTCAGATCATGCAAATTTTGAAGGAAACAAAGCTACTTAGAATCATAGAATTGTTTGGTTGGAAAAGACCTTTGAGATCATGGAATCCAAGCATACTTGTCCACTACGAACCCGTATCCCTGATCACCTTGTCTACCCATCTTTTAAATACCTCCAGGATGGTCACTCAACCAGTTCCCTGGGCAGGCTGTGCCAGTGCCCTGTAAACTTTTCAGTGAAGAAATTTTTCCCGATATCTAGTCTGAACCTGCCCTGGTGCAACTTGAGGCCATTTCCTCTTGTCCTGTCACTTGTCACTTGGGAGAAGAGACACCCACCTCTCTACAACCCCCTTTCAGGTAGTTGTAGACAGTGATAAGGTCTCAGCCTCCTTTTCTCTAGGCTAAACAACCCCAGCTAAACACCAGCTTTGTTAGCCTTCTACTTGCACAGACTGATTCACTACAAATATGTAATCTACACTGACCTTCCTTTGCCAGATATCTGGGTAGGAAATACAAGAGAAGAGGAGTTGATTGATTCCTATACTATTTTTTTTGTTTGATTTGTTTTCCAATAGTTGTGTCTTGTCAGCTTTGCTGCCTGGGAGAATGAATTCTGCCTGGAATAGATGATCTAATAGTTAAGGATAGGTGTTGGCTACAGAAACGTGGGCGACTGTCTGGGCACCCTAGAAGTTCCCACACTCTGGATGTTTCTGTAGGAGTATGTCCCCTGCTTGCCCCAAGGATATGGATGGCAGGTACAGCGTAAGCAGGAAAGGTGTGTCTAGAGCAGTCTTATGTGAAGAGGTGTCCTCCCTCGCTTTTATCCCTGCCTTTTTCCAAGTGATGCTGTTGCATCTATGGTGGCTTAGGAGTATCAGCAAGGCAAGGTTGGTGGTAGAAGCACAGTGACTTTTATTAGATGAAACAGCTTATTTGGTAACTGTAACCAAAAGCTTGCTTACAAGTCCATATAAGACTGCTTTTCCCCCAAATATATTAGGTCTGATCAAAAGTACTTCTTTCCCTTCTAAGACCTTTTTAAAAGGTGAGGTGTTTCCTTAGCTCGTCTTAACATTGGACCTCCCAGACACAGAGTTGGAAGTCTGTTTCTGTCCACCTGCCCTGAAGGAGAGCTTCTTTATTTAAAGGCCATTTGGCTCTTGTGTAAGGCTGGATGATCTCGTTTCTTCTTATCCAAATGAAATACTTTAAATGCATCTTGGTAGATGATGGATCTCCATGGAGTTACCTCACAGTCTGCCAGATATTGTTGTGAGTTTGTGGGCGGGCAGCTTGAGCTGGAGGAAGGAGTCAGGCTGTTTCTGGCCTCTCCACAGACTTGTGTGGGTAGTGTAAGCATGGTGACAGAATACCTGCAGGAAAACAAGGGAGTGGCAAAAGATGGTTTTCCTTACGTCACTAATTTTGCAGAGGGGTGAAGTATGCAACCTTTTTTTTTTTCCTTTCTGTAAACCATAATGAATGTGGGCATACATAGCTGGCAGCAAATTTCATATTTTGTCAGATATTTTGAGGTGTTTACAATCTGTCTTCCTCAAATTCCAGTTCTGTGGGGTTCAGCATTTCTGTGATGTTTGATATGAAAGATGTGCAAAAAAACCCCATGATACTGGACACCTAGCCTGTGTTATGACCGTGATGCTGGTAGTACTTATCATGTGGAACATCCCAGATACCAAAGTTAGTGCTAATTTTGCCCCAAGAATGGATGCAAGGGGTTGACATTTAATTGAGCTTTGCAAATTCCAGCCACTCCATTATTTTGCACCTTCCAGCAGTTTTACACCGCAGTTTCCTTGCCACAGTGCAAAGAAGGCGAATGAGCTTTTGTGCAGCCTTTGGAGACCGCATATTAATTTAAGACAGTTCCATGCTGAAACTGCCTTGTCTGACATTTTTCACTGAGGAAAGTCATTGCATCAACGTAGCTTTCAAACAGTTGGTCAAGATGAAGCTGCAGCTTATTTTCAGGATGCAGGTGACGGCCTGTTATGAATCTGAGATATATATAGATATATTTTACTTCAAAAGTGGATGCCTTATTTATACATAGAATAGTTGAAGAGCACTAGAGTTGAGTATATCATTTTACATCTAATCAAAAGAGACTTTGGAAACCTTTCTTTCTCATATTTTAAATTTCTGTAGTAACTTGTAGTATGTGTGCAGATGAGCAAAACGTGGCCTGGCAGTAAGAGTTTCCAGTTGGTTGGTGCTGATGCAGTTCAACTGCTGCGTGTAGCGGCTTCACACTTTCACTTAGGCATCAGAAAGGACATCATGATGGTTTTCCTGAGAGGAGCAACACTCCAAATGAGTCAGAGTTGACCATGCTCTTTTCCCTGTTCAGTTCAGCCTGAGGGCTGACCTTTGCCTGACACTTTCAAGAAATCGGAGCTCTTGTGGGTGAGGTTATTTAAAATCAAGATGTCTTGAGAATTCTCTCTCTGGATCTGAGAGCTCAGATTCACATTCTGGTGATGGGACCCAGCTGGAGTAAATTTGCTTGAAGTTGTGAAGTAGTTGGTTTCACAGGTGGAACATTTTGAAATCCAGTACTGGAGAAGATCAAGTCCTGACATTTTTTTTTGTATGGATACCTTCACAGCTGCAACAGAGGGAGCCTGAAAACTGTCTACATTCTCCTCATGGCCAGACCACTGGCTTTGAACAAATCAGTTACCTCTCTGTCTGGAGCTTGACTGCTCCTGCATTTCAGAAAACTATTTTTCTCACATCTGACATCTCAAATTTGCACAATAAAAGTATCCTGGATAAAATTACTGGCAAAGTGTGACTATAGGGTCACAAAGTCGAAGTGCGACTGAGCAGCTAATGGAGGGACATTCACTTTTCCTGATGCTTTTGTAGGCTCCTGTTTGCTGCAAAATGCCATGTTTGCTTATAAAGCTTTGAAGAAATGATTGCTTGAAGAATTCACTAGCTTCTGTGTAGGGCTGCAGCTCAGGTGGCTGGAGAAGACCTGGGCTGGCTGTGGAGAGCAGCTGACATGTGGGGCCTGGGACTGCTGCACATTTGTCCCCTGTGAGGACAGGCTGAGAGGGTTGGGGTTATTCAGCCCAGAGAAGGCTCTGTGGAGACCTTATGGCAGCCTTCCAGTACTTAAAGGGGGCTTGCAGGAAAGCTGGGGTGGGGCTCTTTATCAAGGAGTGCAGGAATAGGACAAGGGGGAACGGTTTCAAGCTGAAAGAGAGCTGAAAGATTTAGATTAGACATTAGGAAGGAACTTCTTACTATGAGGGTGGTGAGGCACTGGAACAGGTTGCCCAGAGAAGTCGTGGGTGCCCCATCCCTGGAGTTATTCAAGACCAAGTTGGATGAGGCTTTGAGGAACGTGAGCCAGTGGAAGGTGTCCCTGCCCATGGTGGTGAGGGTGGAATTAGATGATCTTTTAAGGTCCCTTCCAACCCAAACCGTTCTATGATTCTATAATAGTGGGTTGATCATCAACATAGCTTCCCCCATCTGCATGATAGGTGTGTGAGCTCAGGGCTCAAACCTCTGGGCATTTTCAGTGTTGAAATGATGATTTGAGGTTGGTCAGCTGTTTTAAGAGGAAAAAATGGCTTCCTAACCTTCTGCAAACAGGCAGTCATTGGACACACTGTTTTCTGGTGACTGTTCAGGCTGAATTGCATTTCAGTCCTTCCACTGCTGTGGTTGGTTTTCAACCCTTTTCAGACTGATGGGACTGCAAGCTGGGGGCTAAGCAGCCTGTCAGCTCCCTGCAGGTAACGGCAGGCTCCCATGAAGGAACAGAAACAATGCTGCTAAATGTAACTGGGTGACTTCTACTAGTGCTGCTCTACTCCTGGATATCTAACTGGGTTAAATCATGGATGATCCCAAAATCTGAGGCTTTTCTGAACTTCCCATAAGAGATTTTATGCAAGAAGCTGCAACACCTCTGTCAAAATTAACAGTGTTTGCAAATCTGACACACATTCCTGCTCCTTTCAGGAAACACTTTTAAGTAGGTTCATTGCAAGTAATTTTTTCTATACCCTTGCTTTCCTGACATGAGCTGATTGGAGAGGTTATGAAGATGCTGTTAATTAAAATGATAAGAATGGATTGTTGTGTCTTGCCACTCAACCTGTTTTTTCCCTCTTTAAGGTCATGGAGGCAGAACAAACCAAAACGAGAAGCGAGTTGGTTCACAAAGAGACTGCAGCCAAATATAATGCTGCCATGGGAAGGATGAAACAACTGGAGAAGAAGCTGAAAAGAGCCATCAATAAATCTAAGTACGTTTTGCATTTGGAGATGGGCTTAATGTTGAAATCTGTTTGGGGGAAATACCAGTTCTGTGGGGCTTTTGAAACTTGCGAACATGTGTTGCCTTTTGTACCTCTTCCCTTGGGCTCCTGTCTGTGTGCAACAGCTGCACAGCACAATTGGTTCTAGTATTTGTCCTTGCTTTTGTTTTCCTTCTAAGTGTCTTTTGAAGCTCCAAACTTGATAGACTCATGAACTAAGTAGGATAAGAAACCTTTTCTGGGCATATTCTTGGTCTTGTTCTAGTGCACTGAACCCTTTGGTAGCATCTGAGAAACAATCTCATGGGATTGTGTAGATGCCACGTACAGAGCTGCAGAGCTCTGCACGTAGATATTTTGCAGCCTAGGATTGTTTGCCGTTTAGTACTTATTTTTAGTTAGGAGAGCAACAAAGCAAATGACAGAAACCCGAAAGGTGTGAGACTGTCAGTGGAGCACGCTGTACATCAGACTTGTTTACTTCCTGATGCTGCCGTAGCAAAGCTGTGTGAGAGCTGTTCTTGGGGAAGGAAAGGCGTGTCTGAGAGCAGAGCTGAGCAGCAAGCGTCATTAATAAATACGTCTCCATTTGCTGTGCAGTTTTGCTGTGTTGTGGGGAAGTGAAACAGTTTTTTGCTTAGAACCTGTTTAAAATTTTGGCCCTCTTTCCAGCAAATTCTTAATCCTCTTTGTATTTTCGCAGTCTGTATATTCTTTATATTTCCAGACTGTAGCTTGTCTAAACAATCTGTTTGCTGTATTTAGCTTTTAATCCTTCCATCTAAAAATGTCTTTTTTGGTGAAATGGGTCAGCTAAAGATCTATTTTGACTGGTGTTTGTTCAATTCAGGAAAGGGCTAGGGCTTCTCAAGGAAAACAGGAATATGTTCGAAACAGTGTAGCAGCCTGGCCTCATAGAGTGAGCTGTGTGCGGTTTGTCTAGCACTGCGCAGGGACTGCGAAAGACACCAACAGATCACTAAATGACAGATTCTTCTGGGTAAGAGCAGTATCTGAGAAGTTTTTTTTTTTGTTAGGAGTTCCATCCTTGTGATAAGATTTAAAATAAAGACCCTGGTAAGTTGTCAGTGGGGTCCTATGTACCATTTTATACAAGTGAGGGTGCTGAACCGGATGCCCCATCTGCTCCTCGTGTGATTTGCTTTCTCAGTCTTCATTTCCTTGCTGAATCTACCCTCATTGACTGGTCTTTGTGTCATTCTCCTTGGGACACGCTACACGTGGAGTAGAAGGGTTCCAACATATTTGTTTGTCTCACAGCATGAACCACCTAGCTAAGATGTTTTGGAGATCCTTTAATGAGTGGTGTACAGAAACACCAGTTCTAACCTAGTATTAAAGAGGAAGATGCCTGATGGCACAAACAAGCTTATTGTGGATGTATTTGAAGTCATACTACATAGCTATGTTGGAAAGATGAGGCAGCTCTTAGCATTGCAATTTTCATGTAAAGGAAAATTGAAACTGAGCTGAAAACATCGCTGCTGTGAAGTGCCTATGTAAAACTGGGAAACGAGGCCGCTGAATTTGTGGCTGCTTGTGTTGTAGTGTGTAACTGGCTACTAACGCTTTTCAGGAAGGATTTAACACCTGCAGCCTGCTCTACCCTTCTCCCTGGGTGGTGTGGAAGGGTTGGCTGTAATGCCTAGGCCTTTGAGGCCCGTGTTGTCCATCCCCCCTCTCCATAAACTTGCAGGCAGACATGCTGAAAGAGTTGCTCTTTTCCATGCAAAAAAACGATTTGCATTTGGTCCTCACTTCAGTCTGCATTAAGATGCTTAAAGCATTGCTATTTGCAAGTAAGACTGGGACAACCTGGAGAAAAGTAATTTAGATAATTTGCTGTGTAAATTTGATGAGTGGATGGTTATTGGTTTGTTTTGTTTTGGTTTTGGTTTTAATTTTGTTTCTGGATGCTTACTTGCTTGTGAGCTATGAATGTGCATACACTGCGTGTTCTTAACAGTCGCCAGATCTCCTGGCTCAGTGCCTCTGAGCTGTAGGATCATGAACTTCCCTGTGTTAGCTGGTTTTTGTAAGTCATTTTCTGCTCTGGTGACTTGGGCAAAGTGCCTTTCAGTCTTCCTATCATCTACTTAAAAAACACTTTGCTTGACTATGCAGCGTTAGGGTCTTAAACAATGGACACTGATTGCATCAGGGAATGATTTGCCCGCCCTGCTGTGTCATGGACCAGGTTTCAATAGTTGCAGGGTTGTGGATGTAAGAGACTGAAGTATCCTGGGTAGATGTGAATCCCTACTCTGCCAGTGCATTGCTTTCTGCTGGCCTCGGATGCCCAGCTGTGCTAGCAATGAGCGAGGAAGAGTGCTTACATTTAAAAACCTACATGTCAGACTGTTGGTATCCTTTTCCTGACTTATGTGGCATCTTTTTTTCTGCTACTTCTAAGTGTGCCTGCTTATGTGGGCATGTGCATATGTTTACATACACGTATGTACACACACATACGTGTGTGTGTGTATATGTATTACTTTCTTTACGCCACACAAACGCACACGTGCTTGTTTCCTGATGGAAAGGGGACTTTTCCCCTAGGCTTGTTGAAGCTGATAGGAGGTTAGGATTCAAGCCTGGTTGCTACTTCCCAGTTTGCACCAGGTTAAAGAAAGGAGAAAAGAGAATCGGGTCATACGAGGTGAGTAGGTTTCACTGTTTTTCCTGCACGTGTTTCCCTGCAACACTGTTCTGTCAGTCTCTCTGCCCTCTCCTTGCTTTTGGATGTGGCTGAAGATGTCCTTTAACTGCTGGGTCCAGACTCCCAACTGCAGTTTTACCATGCCTGGCAGGTCCGTCTGTGTAGACTTTGGCAGGGTTATGTCCCAGCGAGGGAAGGCAGAGGTGAAGTTCGACTGGATCAGTGTCCCTGGAATCATTGCAGACTTGGCTGTGCTCTCCTAGTGACAGCAGGGGGTTGTTAATTAAAAACAAAGAAGCTGCAAAATAAGCTACTCTCAGGGAAATGCAACTTGGTTATTTTGTTTGTGAGGGTTTAGTGAATTCAACCCTTCAAAGCATCAGAAAGCCACAGTTTCACACTCCTGAGTCCTGGTACACAGTCCAAAGTGTAGCTGCAGTAGGATTTACAGCTCAGACAAGGCTTGCTGTCAGGGTAGAAATATGACAAGAGTAGTTCAAATTCTCTTTCATATAAACCAGTACATAATTGTTTATCTCTCCCATACTTTCCACGAGAGCATCTGAGAGGTGAAGAGGGTAGAGAGTGAGCCCTGCTAAAAAAAAACAGGGCTTTTTTTGCTGCCTGGTGTTTTATCAGATGACATTGGCTTGTGGGCTTCAAAACTTTGAAGCTGGAATGTGGTTTCTAGGCTTTGTACTGCATCTCTTGTGTCCCTGTCCTTCTGCACCTTATAAGCAAGTTTTCTTGTCTGTGGTGGGAAACAAACTGAGTGTGACACTGTCCTCTGTGTCCAAGCAAAGTGTTGCAGAGCTATGCAAAGGGAGGGAAGAGCCTGATGGGCCACTGGTGGGAAGTGCTTTGCCCTTGCATGTGGTGCTCTGACATCTCTTCGTCCCCCTCTCCTCCACTGAAAAACTTCAGAACTGCGCCTCCGCCCTGACACGTAAAGATGGTGAAGTCTCAGGTTTACCCTCTGTGGGGAATTTGTGTCCTGTGGGCTTTAAAATTAGATGGATACAGAGAGGGTACCTAGGCCTGAAGCTGGATGTTGCATTTAGTGTGAATATGAGCCAGCAATGTGCCCAGGTGGCCAAGAAGGCCAATAGCTATCTGTCCTGTAACAGAGATGGTGTGGCCAGCAGGACCAGGGAAGAGATTATGCCCCTGTACTCGGCATTGGTGAGTATGAATGCTGTGTTCAGTTTTGGGCCCCTCACTACAAGAAAGACATTGAGCTCCTGGAGCGTGTCCAGAGAAGAGCAATGAAACTGGTGAAGGGGCTGGAGCACAAGTCTTAGGAGGAGTAGCTGAGGGAGCTGGGGTCGTTTAGCCTGTAGAAAAAGAGGCTAAGGGGAGACCTTATCACTGTTTCCACCTACGTGAAAGGAAGTTGTAGAGAGGTGGGTGTTGGTCTCTTTTCCCAAGAGACAGACTATAGGACGAGAGGGAATGGCCTCAAGTTGTGCCAGGGCAGGTTCAGATTGGACATTAGAAAAAATTTCCTCACCGAAAGGGTTATCAGGCACTGGCAGAGGCTTCCCGGGGGAGGTGGTTGAGTCACCATCCCTGGAAGTATTTAAAAGACAGGCAAATTAAGTGCTTGGGGATACGATTGAGTAGTGGACAGGTATGGTTGGACTCAATGATCTCAAAGATCTTTTCCAACCTAGTGGTTCTATGATTCTATGATTTAAATAGCTTGCAGAACCTAGGCCTGAAGGAATTCTGCTGTCAACTCCAAAAACTGTGATTTGTATTTAGGTCGAAAGACCCATGAGAAATAGATAAGTTAGAGGGGAAAAGAGAGACATTGAGAACACGTGTAGGTAGGTGTTCTGTCATCTAGATAGTAGTCTCTTGGGATTGCAGTAAAACACAAGATAGCTGTGTTACTGCTATGGAGAGCAACTCCCACTCCAGTGCTCTCCATTGATTGTAAACAGTTGTTCTTTGTTTTTCCACAGACCTTACTTTGAACTCAAGGCGAAGTACTACGTCCAACTAGAGGTACGTGTGTAACTCGGATCCAGTTTCAGTAAATACTGAAATTACATCTAAAGTGCTCTGACAACTGTGCTGCGTTTCTATACAAAACCAGTTCAATTCAAATCCTTTTGAGGAGTTTGCTAAGCACATTTTGAAGATAAAAGGCTAAGAGAGGCTTTGTTTACATGTGTGAAATAAGCATTTGAACACTGCTGCTTACTGCCAGAACTCCACAAATATGGTTTGGCTGTCTTACTCCTTGTAGATTGAAGGCTCTGGGGTTGGTTGGTTAGTTTTCCCCTATGTTTTATGTGTCAGACTGTTTAACTGTGCTTGGGATGTTCTTTTCCATTCACTGGTTGGGTCAACTGACAGAAGCGGTAACCTGCTTCTAGTACTCAAACATCAGTCAGATAATTAATTTCTGATTTTTGGTTTTGCAGAAGTGGGATTTGGGGTTTGGCTGGATAGGCTGCCAGGGCTTTTTTTGGCATCTCTGTGCTGCATTCTGTGTGGTGCAAAATCATGTCTGGTCAGTGCTTGGGCACAGTACATGCTTTGCAGTGCACAGTGGCCCCAGGTGAGTATTGCCATCGTGCGTGGAATGGTAATCCCTGCTGTTGCAGCCCTTAATCTTGGAACTGCCAGGGTGGGAGAGCAAAGTCACACTGAAAATTGAAACGCAAGAATTGCTGTCTTTCTATTTGATTGACTTTTGCTGCCTGTCCCCTCCCTTCCCAAACAGGGAGCCTGGCTTCTCTGAGTTCAAGGGCAGTGGCTGGTGCTGTAGGTGTGTGGGATGTGCACAGGCCTAAGTGGAGCGCATTGCCTTGCACTGGTGGCCATGGATGCAAGAAGGCTCCAGCAGGGTGCTAGGCCAGCACGAGCCTAGCTAGAAGGTGATTCCCATTCCTTGCCTGGGATGCAAAGTATGTCCCACACCTGTTTTGTGAGCCCTTCCCTGGGCTGCCTGAGATGCAACAGCTCTTTGTAAGCCTTGGAGACTCTGGTGCACATCTTTTCCTTGCCAGGATCCAGGCTTGGGCTGTCCTCTGCTCCTCTGTCTTGCCTACCTGTGTTGCCTTGGTCAGCTGCTGCTGCCATACAGAGCTAAACTCTCACCTGTCCTGGACTGGGTGGCAGCCCAATAATCCCTTCTGGCTAGAGGCATCTTTTGAGAAATCCCTTTTTCTCCATGGGCAAAGGCCACTGTTTGAGGGTCTGTTTCTTTCCATAACAGCTTCTCAGTGTTCTCCTGAAGTAGAGTGTGTAAAATATAATACAAAAGCACAGGCTGCTTTTAAAGTACAATATAAACGAGCGTTCAGACAGCTACAGATACACAGGCAGTGTTTTACCTTTGGGAGACATGGTGTACAACACTTTTGCCCTTGCTGTAGAGTGGGGTTGTGTGCCTGGGAACACAGAAACTGCTGTATTACAGCTGTCGGGATTCGAGGCTGGCTGCTTTCTGGTCTGCAGGTTTAGTAACCAAGAAGTGATGGGTTTGGTGCTCATGTGAGGGGAGAGTGAGGCTTAGTCCCTTCAGTGATGACCAACAGCCATTGTGCCCTGCAGGCAAGGGGCTGCCAGAGGGGCTGCCTTTGGGCGTTGTAGGAAAAGCAGCTACATCTTGTTGAGAGGTGCACTCCTTAACAAGAGTTCCTGTGCGTTACAGGGGAGAGCCCTGCTCTGTGCATAGCCAGAGGATGTTACCAGACCCTGAAGGCAGTCCCAGCCCCTGGCTCCCATGGTTTGCCTTGCTGCTGTCTCCTTCACAAGCGCCACTGCTTGCACTGGGATGCCCTTGAATTACAAACTCTGAATACCAACCTTGGTTTAAGCTACTGTGCAGAGCTAAGTCATGTGGATACATAGCGGAGAACTGTGTCCTTTGCATTGTTCATTATGAAAGCACATCTAATACCTGTCTTCCTTGTTAGCAACTGAAGAAGACGGTGGATGATCTGCAGGCAAAACTGGCCCTGGCAAAGGGAGAGTATAAGACTGCCTTGAAAAACCTGGAGATGATCTCTGATGAGATTCATGAGAGGAGGAGGTCCACTGCCATGGGGCCCCGAGGATGTGGCGTGGGTGCTGAAGGGAATGATACCTCTGTGGAAGACCTGTCAGCAAGTAAACCGGAGTCAGACACTATCTCCAGTGAGTACAGAGCTTCCCTATGCCTGGGAATATCCCACAGGCACCCTAAGATGCTGACATGAAGGTTGCTTTGTGTACTCTGCAGTTTGAATTTGGGGGCTGTTGTGGGGCTGTGGCTAACTTGTTACGCTTCTCATTAGTACAGGACTTGGCTGTGTTCTTTAATAGCCAATTTTCAAGGGAAAGGGATACGGGTTGAAGTGAATCAGCTGTTCCCTTAGCATCGCTGCTGTTTTTTGTACAGTGCTGTATGCAAGGAATAAAATTAAGGCTCTTCAAAGGACGCTTCTCATTTTGAAGCCAGTGATGCTGCTGTCAGCAACTTGCCTGGGATGGTTGCAGGCTGTTGCAGATCACTCAGCCAGGTCGCTGAGGTGGCTGCGCTCTTTGGAAGCAGACCTTTTGGGTCAGTGCTTGTCTTGCAACGCTGAGCCTGTGGCAGAGGAACTAAAGTTGTGGCTACAGTGGTACAGGAAGGTGCAGTGCTTGCACAGAAGGGCTGTAAGGATAAGCTCCTTTGCACTGCAGGATCTTCTGCCAATATGTGATTTTAGCAGAGCATGTGTGCTGCGAACAAGGGAAGTGAAGAGGCAGCAATGTGCTTGATGCCGTGTACTGAGAGGCTCTGTTTGAGAGACATTTCTCTTGGGTGACAGCAGCAACCACTGAGCAAGCTCCAAGCCTTGATAACTTCTGCTTTCTGGTGGCCTGGGGGGACCTTGGGTTGCAAAGACTAGAATGATCTGTTGTATAGTGAGTTTACTTTTGCCTTGGCTCTGGGTGGAAGCAGGTAGAGGGACGTGGCATGCGGCCATATTTTTCCTCCCTCCTAGATGCCTTCTCCCCTTCTCAGTGCAGATAGTATTTTTTTTTTCTTTTTTTTTTTTTTTTTTTCTGCCCACAAATCCCAGTTTAATTTGTATTTCAGCTCCATTTCTGCAGGGTATCTAGGTCCAGGATAGCAAGAGTTTTAATTATACAGCCCCACTGCCCAAAAGCTGAACATGCAATTCCCTCATAGATGCTCTTGCTTATTAGTGCCGAAACCTTGCAGATCTGTGTTACAGCCAGTCAGTGCTGTGGGAGGCAGCCCTGGTGAGCTTTCATCCTCTGTAGTGACAGTTGTTCTTGTACGATGTGCTGGAGCTCATGCTCTCAGTACTGTGCAGCTGCGACCTGAGTTGCCACAGCCAGTGAGTGCGGTGTCTGGGCCAGCGGATATAACGGGGATGTGTGTGGATGCACATCTTCTGCCACCCTGAAGTCCCGAGGCTGAGCCTTGCAGAGTTAGGCAGGGATTGCATCTTCGGGTGCCCACAATCCCCCCTCCTTGCCCACGCGGCCTCCATCACAGAAGGTATAACTGAGTTGAGAATTTCCTTGTGCTGTAGGAGTTCAGGGGACTGGAATGTAGGTGCAGAAAGATAGAGGAAAGTTAATTCAGAGCAACCAGTTGCTGGTTCTCCTGGCTGCTGCTGAGGCTGCTAGCAAGGATGTCAGCATGGGCTCATCCTTCTCTTTGAATTACAGTCTGACATAGGTGGAAGGACTCCAGGTTGTGTCCAGTGCCAACGCAGAACCGGGTAACAACAGGGCAGGACTAGCAGCCTGCCAGACATAATAACCAAAATAGCCTCGACAGGTTAAGCTCTTGTGCATTGTAACATGATGGGGGTGGCGGTGGTGTTCCACCAAGGCCCTTTTATGTCTTGAGTTCTCTCTGCTGGAGTTTAATAAAGCACTTCATCAGCAGCAAGAGCTTCTTGGCCCTACAAATGCTCCTGTGTGTTATGGTAAATTTAGATGGTGATAAAATGAGCTACAGTTTAAGTTGTGCTTGTTGTAGGCTGGCTGGTGGCAGTGCTTCTTGCCAAGTAGAGGACTCCTGTAATTGGAAACATCTTTCTTGCCTGACTTTCTTTAGCTTTCACCCCTACAAAGTTATCTGTATCGCTCACCATATATTGATAAAACACAGCAAGTGAGAAGAAAGGCTGCTCTGCAGTCTTAGATTTGACATCATTAGAAACAAAACAACAAAACCTAAACCACAGTGAACCGGCTCTGAGCATAGAGTGCCCTGGGTGCAGCTCAGGAAGGTGGATGGATAATGCTGTTAGCTGTTCTGTGTTTGAAGCCTTTTAGGTCAGTTCTGCAGTGCGGAGGTACAGTTCTGCAATCTGCAAAAACAGCAGAAAGAGGCTGAACATCTCTGCAATCCCCATGACAGCATCCGCCTCTGTTGGCACCCTTCGTGTTTCAGGCTGCCAGCATAGAAGAATGACTTTGAAACTTTTACTTTGAGCTGTTTTGTTAATGTTGCTGCTTTGCTCCTGCTGCTCTTTCAGGGCAGTTCTGAGCCTCTCTTACAATGGCAGGAATCACAAGGAGGCGTAACTGAAGATAACCTCAGGTCGCTGCAAATGTCTTGTTATTCCTGGGACTTCTTCAGACGGGTGTGATTCCAGCACATGCTTTTGTTGTGTAGAGGCTGATGCATGTCAAAACCCTCTGATCCCAGTGGGACTACTGGTATGCAGAAGTCTGGTTCACAGGTCCCCATCCCAGAATGAGACAAGAGTGAAAAATGTTGAATTTTAGCAAAATCTGCACCCCTGTTTTGCACAAAATAGAACCTTCTTTAATAGATTCCTCCTCCTGTTGCTATCAAAGAACCTGCAGCTTAATCTAGCCAGACAGCTTGGAGTTGGTTTGCTTCAATTACAGTTCAGATCTGAGCAAACATGAACAGGGAAAATGATGTATCTGCGTGGGGCGCTTTTGAATTTGGTGTTGCTTGATGATCCTCATCCCAAAAAGAGATCTTGGGAGTTCATACTGGATTTTAACTGCAAAAATTGGAAGATAAGGTGGAAGCAATCAGCTCCTAGAGCTGTCTTTCTAAGTAGTAGTGCCTTAAGTAACCAGGAGTCTGTGCTGGGATCGAGATGGTTCTGTTTGAGGCGGGCACAGAGGACAAGGCCCTGCCCTAAGTTAGGTACCAGCAGACCACAAGTGAACAAGGCCAGCTGAGCAGAGGCAACAGGGACAGCAAAAATCTGAGAGCATCTTGGCATGAGGAGCAGTAGCTGTGTGGAGCTGGTCTTGTAGGGCATGGTTGGCAGGTGTGCTGTTTCTCAAAGCAGAATCGGGCCTTCATGATCCATGTGCAAAATGCCAGGCTGAGGCTTTGCAGAGGGGGCAGAGTACGATGAGAGGCCCCTTTGGGTGATCATGCGTGTATAGAAGGTGCAAGCCTGAGGAAGAGTGGTGGAACACTGGAATAGGCTGCTCAGGGAAGTGGTGGAGTCTCTATCACTGGAGGTGTTCAAAAAACGTGTAGACATGGCACTTGGAGACATGGTGTAGCAGGCACGGCGGTGCTGGGCTGGCGGTTGGACTGGATGACCTTAGAGGCCTTTTCCAACCTTATGATTCTATGATTCTGTGATTCCATGAAACTGTCTCTGCCTGGGAAGGTGCAGGAGGGGGGTTGATTTGCTAAGCGGAATATGCTTTGAACATTGCAGTGGCTTCAGAAGTGTTTGAGGATGACAACGGCAGCAGCTTTGTATCTGAAGAAGATTCGGAAACTCAGTCGGTGTCCAGCTTCAGCTCTGGTCCTACAAGTCCCTGTGAGGTGCCCACTCAGTTTCCTCCCACGACGCGACCTGGAAGCCTGGATCTGCCCAGCCCTGTATCACTTTCTGAGTTTGGGATGATCTTTCCTGTCCTCGGCCCCCGAAGTGAATGCAGCGGGGCATCGTCCCCTGAATGTGAAGCTGAAAGAGGTATGCACAGCTGGATACGCCCTGGGCCAATGTTTTTCAGCTTTATAAAGGGAGTGGGAAAACCTTCTCAGCTGCCCTAGGCATCGCTCACTGAGCTCTGACCCGCTGGCCACTTCCTTGGGGAAGGCAGTTCTTGAAGGCCCTGTATCCCACAGTTAATGATGGCATCTAAAATGTGTCAGTTATTCTCCTCCTGGCTGGGAAGGTTCCCTGGTTCCCTCTCAGTGGAGGGGTTTTGAGGTTTCTCAGAAAGTAAGTGGTCAGTGGGATTCTGATGATATGTTTATTTTAAGGAAAATCTGAGTTTAATTTTTTTTTTTTTAAATCACTGTCCTGCTTGCTGAAAAATCCTGCTTTCCAGGAAAAAACCAAAAGAAATAACAAGCTAAAAGGACCCTCTTGCAGGTCCTGCCAGCCCTTGCTGACACATTCAGACTAGAGGATTACCACCACTCCTGTGTACTCCAACGTAAGGCTGTTTATGCTGTAATTTGCTGATGCAGTACATAAGACGAGTGCTGCTTGGAAGGCCAACTTCAGTTTCCTTAAAGCATCTTGCTCCTGCTCCTGGTTTTTTTTTTTTGTGCACTTCAGCAAAGGAAATTGCAGAGGCACCTGCTTGAAGCTTAAGTTGCCAAATGAACTCCAGGTTTAACATCCAGTTTAATCCTTTCTTTGCAGGGGATAGGGCAGAAGGAGCCGAGAACAAGACAAGCGACAGAGCGAACAAGAGTAGGAGCAGCAACAGGAGCGGTTCCACTGAGGGGCTGGCTTTGGATAACCGAATGAAGCAGCTCTCCCTTCAGTGCATGAAAATCAAAGAGGGAATATGCGCAGGCAGAAAAGCTGCCCAGATTGGCTGAGTCCTCCTTGTGCCCTGTCCTGATTAATGGGAGTATAAATATTTATACATGAACTTCTAAGTGTTTGAAGAACATCGTGCCAATAATATATGCCAAATCCTAAGCGTTTACTCTTAAGAATTAAAAACTGCACTAAGAAGTCGAATTGATGTGGAGGGCTGAAGTTTTTATTCACTAAATCCTTTGCAGGCCGGATAAGTTATCAAATGTTTAAGCTGTACTCATACTTCAGACTTTGTAAATTGTTTTGTAGCAGCCTGGCTGAAGCAATAACTAGGAACGGTCCCGTGTAAATTCATGCCAGCAGAGGGGCTGAAATTCAAGCCAGACATTTGCAGAGAGCAGTTTGGCTTTGGTTTTGTAGAATGAAATGCTCTTTAGATACGGTGGATCTTTTGAGTATAAGTGGCATCTTCTTTAAACCTCTGTATGTGTCTGTATTATGCTGAAACTGTAGAAATATTTTGTATACAGGAAAACTGTTGCATGTGTGGGGTCTAAAAGCCTTTGCTCTTCCCTTGGTGCTCACAGAAAGATGAGTCATGCCTATAAAAGCTGGTGTCAAGAGACAGACAGACAGGGGATGGTATTGCTCGGGGGTCATAGGCCCTTTCTAGCCACCTTCCCCAGCCTGGCTTGGATGCTGAGGGTGATTCCAGTGACCAAAAAGAGTTGATTGGCCCCTTGCCCTTCCCCTCCCCTGAGAAGTGAAATATTATTTTTCAGCACTTTAAGTGGGTCTGGGTTTTTGTTTGTTTTTTTTTTTTCTTGAAAATGGGAGTTGTAGATGTTTTCAGGACAGTTATGAAAAAGGGATTCGTCCTCGAAATATGCATGAAGAAAAGGAATTGCCAGTGTAGATTGACAATGTGTTCTTAAGCTTCTCTGTAGGTTGTACTGTGTGGGGTTTTATAACTGTTAAAGGGACTTGGCGTTTTAGTATGCCTGGCAGAACGTGTTCAATAAAATTAGGAAGGGCATGGGCATGTTTTGCCAGCAGCTGTTAGGCAGTAGTAGTGTCTGGTAATTATGCTAATAAGTGGTAGTAAAAATCCTAGGACTCTTCCGTTTTGGTGGCTTAAGCGTTTCTGAAAGCACCATTTTATCTAAGATGTCAGTTTCTATTGTTAATTTGATGGGAATTTTAGTATTGCCCAAAGTATTTTCTATTCTATGTTTTTGCAGTCCTGTTGTATTTCATCCCTGCCACAGCTTGTGTATCTATTTGCAAAGTTCATGTAAAATTCTTCACACTACAGTAAACATTTTTGTTTTCCACATTTTGAGTCTGTGCAAGCTTCGTCTGTCTCAAGTGCTAAGAACCAAACCTTCTCCCACAGCAAGTTGAGTCTTTAAATATCCACTTCCAGTGGAAGACTGCAGCCTGGCATCACTCCGGTAGTAGAGTCCTATGCAGTGTGTGGAGAACTGTTACCTCCTTCCAGCTCCCTGTATCTCCGCATCCATGATTCACCTTTTATTCTGAACTCTGCGAGACCAGGGCTTTGTCAAGTTTTCCAAAATCCCTTAGTAGGCAGAAAAGGGGAAGGTGTTGTTACCCTGCACGTCCCTATTTTGCGCTGCTGCTGAAATCTGCTGTAAGGCCATACAGCATTGGAAGTACAGAAACCTGTTTTCATAAAAGTTAGACTCAACCCATTATAGCTGCTAAGCTGTAAGTACTTTAAATATTTATGTGTTTACATCTTGCAAAGACCTGAGGCTGAACTCTGCCATTGGTAGCATCTCCCAGCCCAATAGATGCTTAGGAAAGAAGTCAGTGGTTCCAACACCTGATGTGACCAACAGTTGGGGAAAAGCTAGGATTGACAGTATTAAATACAAAGAGCAAAGCAGCAGGGAAGTGCCACGTTGCATGAAATATTTTTACTTAAACCTCTGTAGTTAAGGTGGTGCCTGGGCTACATACAATTAGAATGAATGTGGCCAAGTATCTTATTTTTGCAGACTTGCCCGACAACCCGTATTATGCTTTCCTAGGTTGCTCAGGTATTTTGAGTTGTGTTTGTTTGCTTGTTTTTTATTTGAGTCATTTAACCTCTCGCTATAAAATTTCCTCTCACCTTGTTCTGACTGGAAACCCAAACTCCCTGCACTTGGGCAATAAACTAATTTTATGTTCAGCAGGACATAAAACCAGTTGCACGTGTCCTGATTGGATTCAGGTCCCAGCACAGCAAAAGCATTGATCAAGAAGTAGGAAAGGGTGTGGAACTCACCCTACCCTCACTTTTACATCACACTTCTGCAAGATTTGTTTAAAAATCCTGCTGCAGTCTCCTTCCTTTGGTAACCTCCTGGACTTTGCAGATGAATCACCCTTCAAACATGCAAGCAAACAGGCAGAACTCCGTGTCTAATAAATTAATGGAAAACTCATTTTATTTTAAACTTCATAAAAGCCATAATTATAAATACAACAAACTTAAAAGAACATACATCACTATGGAGGTGCAGGCCAAAGAACAGGCTTTCTCCAGCTGGAGCTCCTTCTGCATTCTGAAGTGGAACGGTTGTAGCTGCCCTCATGGGTATAAAAATAAGCCTCTGCTGTATCAAAGTATATGTGATCACTTCAGCTGCCCTGAAGTGAGAATGTATAAAGCAAATGTTAACCTAGGAATTCTGCTTCTTTGGTATTATTGAACTATTAAAATGTCCTCTTTCTGACTAAGTAAAGAAAACCTCTACAAGGCGAACGCACACTTAATTCTAAATAGCATAGACAGTGCGGTCAAATGCATAATCACTGTACAAAAAGTTACATGACACTTGCATCAGGAACCTAGGACAGAATCTCAGACTCCTGGGGCGGATGGGATAGAAGCTGTTTATATCCCTCATCCATGTACTACTGCTCACTGCATCCTTGAGAACTAATTGATAGGATTAACCAAGGACTAACCTGCATCTTCCTGACAAAGCAGCTAGGGGCTGTGTCAGGTTATGTGCTTCACCCTGAGCTATAAACAGCAGCGTTACGGGGGCTTGGAAGGAGCTTTAAGGTAGGATTTAAAAGAAATAAAATACACAGAGAAGACTTTGCAGTGAGTGCATAAGTGCATAATGTCAAAACTTCTGAGGAGGCCGAGTTATCCTTCCGCACCACTGACAGAAAATTAAAAGTAATTTCTTTGTGGTAGCCTTCCCTTTGTGAATCAAAGGATGTGTAAATCTTCTTAAAGCCCCTTGCAGCACTTGGATTTCATTTTGGGATTTATGTCCCTTATTCTGTAGTTTAGGTAGTAGTGACAAACAACTGAGGAGAGGATGCTTGTTAGTATAGTGTATGAGGCTTTGTATTTTAATGGTCAAAAACTTGAAGTGTGTGTTTACAGGACTTAAGGCTCAAGAGGTACATGACTTAACTGGGAAGTAAAACAACAAGACCAAAAAACCTTTGTTGTACTCTGAGCTGTTGCACGGCTATTTCAATTTTTGCACATGCAGACCTTGCTAAACATCCTGCATAACATTCCCATGCTTATATCAGCATATAATATTTTGTCATATGGACCAAAAAATGCTCAATGGTATACAGCAAAGAAAAGCTTAACCTAGGTATTGGCCTGAGACTGTGTAAAAATGCAAGCATCAGTTTACTTCCCAATATTTTTTTCAGATTTGTGGAAAAAAGATTGAAGTATTTGACAGAAAATATCAAAGCACATCATAAGTGCTTACATGAACTTATTTTTCTAAGGAAAAAAAAAGGGCAAGAAAATTTTGTTCTAAAATCAGTTTGCCACAACCAGAAGCTAAAGACCAGGATTTATAAGAATATTTTGTATTTCCCTTTAAATACTCCACCTGAGTGTCCCACCCTATATTCAAGGGGACACGTACAGCAGTGATGGTCTACTTGACTACGTGAGCACAATTTTTGAATAGGACTTGTGTTACAAAGCACACTGATATGAAGCTTATCTCCATGAATGCACAGGGTTTAAGTCCAATGCACCAATTGTACTGTATGTGTTAGAAGTACACTGACAGTGTATCAGGGTGGGGACAGGATCCTTTGTCCTTAATGCCTTTGTCTGGCATTGAGAAAGTGAGTACATTCTTTGCTGTTAGCTTAGCACAGTAGGGAAGCTGAGCCTTAAGCTTGTTTCATCCAGCATAACATTTGGGACTAGTTTGTGCTCAGAGGCAGGGGGAAGAAAGAAACCCCCCCTTCCTGCAGGGCAGAAACCAGCTACAGAAGAACAACAGATTTTACCATAGGCAAGTCTGCCAGCTTGATTTCAAACAGCAGAGGATGTGGAAGAATCTCGTCCTGAAAGCTGGCAGCTTTGGCATCTGCCTTTTGTACTGTGAAAAATATACCCAGTGGAGACTGCCTAACTAATAATTGTGCCTTCCTAAGTGGTAAAAATCTATGCAGGACTCAAATGCCACTCTGGTTTAGCCTGAGCTAAAACTTAACAAAAATCAGTAGGTATAGTGCAAGGAGTTTGAAATTTTAATTTTTTTAGGGATAAAGCAGTCCTTGACACAGACTCCAAAATCCAGGGATAACTACAAAGAACGTAATCTGTTTTTTGCTCAGCTTGTGCCTGTGCTGTTCCCTCTGTTGATTTGTTGCACTAATCATCATAAACTTCCCTGTAAAAGAAGGTAAGTCACAGTGACAAACGTGTCACAAATTTCCTAGCCCAGATGGTCTTGGAGAGACAGTCAGAAAGGCGTCTGCTTCCAAAGGCGTCTGTTTTCAGTGCCCTTTTAAAGCTAGACATTTGTTAAGCTGCTGTCTGATGAAAGAAATGAAAGAAAAGGCTCCTGTACTTTCTGGAGAGGGTGAATAGCAGACTTCAATGGGAATAATTTTAGCCCACAGGTATCTCTGGTACTCCTGTGGCACGGGGGCTCAGTTTCCCAATGACTAAATGGCACCTGTCCTCTAAAATAAGATTTAAATGCTACCTTTTTTCTTGGGAAATGGCCAAACCAACCTGAATGGAAATGAATTTCCTATGGCTGTTTTAAAAACACTCTCCCCCAGCTGTCAAATGCCACTTGTAAAAAGACAAAAAAACCTCCAAAGCAATAATGCATTTTAGGATTAATGAGGTGGGGTAGTATTTAAATTAGAAATAAACACTTGGTTATCTCTAATCCTCTTCAGGTACAATGTACACACATCTGGAGGGAGTACAAAGATAGTAGGCTTCTAAAAAAATTTATTCTGGACTAATCCTACTTCCAGTGTTTTAAGAACTTTAACCCTACTCCCATTGATGGCACCGGTTCAATTCATTCATTGGTTTCAACTTCAAAGAAAAAGGTACCTTTTAAAAGATGTTCTGTGCAATAGGATCAGCAAGTGCATTTCTTGCTGCTGTGGTTTATAGGAGGGAGAGGTTTAAGCGATCCTCCCCCTACAAGCTGAGTACTTACTTATCAAAGTGTCAAGGATAAGATATTTCTTAGGTGGGATGCTGCTGGTGGGTAGTTTCCTACCTCCTCACACCAGCAAATGAGATCATCTCAGCAGATACAGAGAATCTTAGAGCGCACCTCTAGATGAAAAGCTTTCACACCTGCTAGATGAAGGGCACACCGTGCTGTCTGGACACTGCTGCTGCCTAACCTCCTGA
This sequence comes from Cuculus canorus, assembly GCF_017976375.1. Classification (NCBI taxonomy): domain Eukaryota; kingdom Metazoa; phylum Chordata; class Aves; order Cuculiformes; family Cuculidae; genus Cuculus; species Cuculus canorus. Next base: position 119,269,143 of record NC_071402.1, read on the forward strand.
TTTTACTGTTGATCTGGATCAAGCAAAGTCTTGCAGCTTGTAGGAAGAAAGCCATAGAGTACCTTGTGCTGTGATATTATGTACTGAAGTAACACAGATATGAAATAACAGCTCTCAAGTACATGTAACATGAGTGAAACCATTGTTCTCTTTTAGAAATAGCTAAAGCAGGAATATTTCTTTTCCTTTACTCCTATATACATATTTTAGATAAGCTGAGCATGTTTGTCTGGAGTACTACATGCTCAGCAGTAGTAAATTTAAACCTTTAGAGGTGAGAACTAGTTCAATGCAGAAAACATTCAAGACAGCAGCACAAATATGTACTAAGAGCTATTTGGTCCTGAGACTGAATAAAAAGAATACACAAGAATATTCTTTTACGTGTTTACTGTTAAGGAAAAAAAAAAAAACAAAAAAAACCCCAAACAACGAAACCTAAACCCATATACTCTGTGTTTTGGGAGAAGCGAATTTCAATATTTTTCTCTTAAGTCGCTAGACTTTGAAGTATAGAAAACCTGCAATAAATTGAGTTCTGCCAGTTCATTTGCATATAAATATTGTAACCCATTCACAAGCCTGTTGAGCAGTGCTCACTCTAATACCATAGCAGCAAAAGCCTGTCTACTACCGTTAACTGGCCAATTGGGGATTCCATGCTTTTAGCTATAGTTCAGAATAAAGTCTTCTTTTATGCATATGTGCAGTAAGAGTTATTCACCTGTTCTCAGACTGTGTGACAGACCAAATCGACCTCCTTAAATGTCAATGTACAGATCTGTTTCCTCACTGCAGCTGTGATACCTTAAGAGGAGCAGTACTGTTAAAATCTAAGAAAAAAGGACCCTCTTGTTGAGGCAGGAACGTGGTGGGGATAATGTTGTAAACTCCAGCAAATAAGTTCTCTACTTCCAAGTAGCAAAATCCACACCTGTGATGAAAAACTTCCTGTTAGAATCAAGATTTGAAGTACATTTCAAACCTCCAAGACTTCATTAAGTGAGTATTACCTGTAATCACCACTGCTCTTTTTCTGAAAGCCAGAGGAACCAGGATCTCCTACTGTCGAGACTGTGATGAGTTCAAAACCAACACTGTATTGCCTGCAAGTGACAGAGAGTTAATTTAATTTTTTGGGTCATCAAAATTGCCATAAGGAGGCCTATTTATTAAGAACTACACCGTATAACTAGAAGACAAGTTTTGCCGCATTTGTGACAGAAGCGTTAAGTCGAACTTACCATGACATAAAGGTAGGATTTGGAGGAAGACACATTGCAGGTTCATAACTAGACTATCTGGAAAATGCCTGCTAGAAGTCTGCCTCTGCACTTAAGCAGACTTCAAGTAGTTAAACTTTTGGTGGCATAATCCTCTGCCACATGGCACAGATCCTGGGGTGTGATCAGATCACAGCCAGAGAAATCAATATCAGGGATCTTAGCAGAATTTCTCATGTTGCACGATAACTTGAGGCAGTTTGTTTACTACCTGTGAACATACGTGACGGGCACCACTGCCTCTGTCATTCAGACTACTCAAATACAACCTGCAAGTGTAGAAAAAAATGCACACAAAACCTGGCTCAGTTAGTGGAAGAGCAAAGCCACACCTCTGCACTCAACTTCATTCCATGACAGAAGGAGTTTCCTCAAAGATGGAAGGGTGGATAAAGTGCTGTCATTTTGTGGGGCCCACTGTACAGCTTTGCAGAAGATAAACACTTGACTGCATGTCAGATGTTGCCATTTAGAAGCACTGTATAGTGGCATTTTGAAGCAGGTCACAAATTTTGCCGAAGAGATTTACCTGTGTAGGTCTGCTCTATAGGGTATTGACATCCAATACTTCTGGCCTGCCAGTGGCAGAGTAAATGCACTTTCAGAGATGCAGCTACTGCACAAGCCATTATTTGAGAGCCTATTAGGATATAGTATCCTGTGTGTTAGTTCTACTACAAAAGAAAAACTAATTACGACCATAATTAACTAAAGAGGAGCAAAAAGTCCTTTGTACCTTCTTCCCTTCTGTGTTCTAGTCCAGCCCTGCTTAGACCCTAAAACTAAAGAGAAAGAAGGCTCCTGCTTTCCTTGTAGGCCAATGGTTTCCTCAGCAAACAGAAAGGTTTAAAACCACTATTGGTGGTGAAGTTAGAAACAAATAGTACTCAATCTCAGCCACTTCCATTATGCTGTCTTCTGGATTTTCAGGGAGCTTCCCACCCTCCCCATGGATGATGCTGACAAAGCTTCATCTTTAGGACACAATATTCTTGCTATGTTGCGGTGTGCTTAATTCTTTACAAACCTTGGTCCCCGTAGTTCAATTAGTAACGGCCCATTCTTGTCCAGCTGGAATTGATAAATGGGGTTATTTTTGTAGGTGTCTCTGAAATTCCCACATCCTCCAGCACTGTGACCTTTCCACTGTCCATTAACCTGAAAGAAGTCAAAAGTAGAGAAAACACTTAATATCTTGAGGATTTGTGTTTCTTATTCATACACATAGGCAAGAGCAGAGGCTTATCTCACTTTAGAGATCACTAACTTCAGTAATTTTTGAAGTGCAAGTGAAAGACTACGTTAAGTATTCAGAAAGTTTCACTGCAGCCCACCTTGATCCAACTCTTTGAACATTTAGATGCACTGTATTTTTCAGCCTACATCAAAGAAGTACCAAGTGGCTGTTTCCAACTATGACAAATTGCATCTAATGAAGGGTCTGTATTCCCATCTATCCCATAATTATTGGACTATATAGGTTCATTTTTTTCCCCCTCAGACACTTCTGTTGTGCTAAGTAAGAAAGAGGAGCAGTACAGAAGTACAACGCTACTTGCATTGTAACCTTTCCTTTTGAAGTCACTGCCTCCAGCACTGTTCATTGACCTTCACGCACTCAGAGAACCAGCATTACAGGGACAAGATATCCATAACGATAAATTCCACAAGGACAAAGACATAAGAGGAAAAATGCTGCTCAGACTTCGAGAAACAGGCCATCTGTTTCCATGTTCCTCCGGCTGGTCATAAAACTGAAAGGTCAGACTTGTAAGACATGACAGGCATTCACAAAAATTTATAGCTAAGATCCATTTCTCCTGTTACTTCCCTCCCCTTTCTGTCAAATCAACAAGGAGAAATATATTTTTTTTGGTGGTTTAGTTTTCTTACTCTGTCCAAAAACCTCAAACACGGCAAGTTTGAAAGCAAGGGGGATTTCTCCTCTGCCATACTACTAACCCAGCAACCTAAAACTGCTGTGTCATGTCTGTTTTGCAGGCCTCTTCCACCTCTGCTGGACTTAGTTCAGGGAATCCCCTTAGGGCTTGGTAAGCTCCAGAGGTGACCACTCAACTTGCATATAACACATCTAACACAGTTCGCTTCTACTGGTAAACTGTGAATTAGTTATCTGCTTGTTTTAAAGTATGATGACTGCTAAGTAAGCACCAAGCAAACATTAAGCACAGGCAATGAACTTCTTAGATTTAATCATAAAGACAGAGCTGGCCTTGAATAGCTAGAACATGCCTTTTATTTGAATACTAGACAGACATCTTCAAATAATTAACAGGAGGTTTCCACATGCTTAATTTTCTTTTGACACATAATACAACATAAAAGAGATGTCCTGCCTCTAACAGGCTGTTCGCCTTCAATGCGTTTTTGACCTCGTAAAGCATTCCCACAAACTAATCCCAGTTCTGAAAAGCTAAAAAGGACAACGGTTTCTAGAAGAACCAAGCAAACCATCTCGCTGTTCCCAGGAATCTCTCCAGCCACTTCCCATACTCCAGAATGGCCTAGCTTCAAGGCACTGCTGCAGTGATATGAACAGCTGATATGAAACACTGCCTGAACTCAAGAGCCTAGCTGTAAACCAACATGTCCCCCTGACCAGACAAAGAAACGTAATCCTTGGCTTTAGACATGAGTGTCCTAGAAAATGGACTGTTCCGCCATGACTAAAACTAGCCTTGTTTCTCTCTTCCTGATGAGGTCACTGTTCAGACAGGAGACTTCTGCTTACAGGATTCTCCAGGGCATGCACAGTAGGTACAGAGATTAAAGTTAACAACTGCTGGCTTATTCTTTCTTGAGGATAAAATTGCTAATACACAAAAATACATACAAGTTACATTATCCTGTGAGCTCTTGGCTATATTTATACTTCAGCCTAAGGTATAACTGCAGCTCATGTTGACAGCTGAAACACGAACAGCAGCTGGCCCAAAAACTGCCTGGGCTTCTGGTTTAATTTCAGTCAAGTTTTTTTGCTCTCGCCCCTACTGCTGTACTCACAAGGTGCACTTCTACATGAAGTGTACCACAGATATATTGCCTTCATCCTGTTTGGCAGTGTGTTTATCCCAATGATCACAGATCTTTGTAGTGCCTTAGCAAAATTCAGGAACAATAACATTGTTATATCACCATCCTAAGTCTTACTACCGCTGCTTTTGGTTTGCCATTGCTGATTTTGTCCCATTATACCAAGAGTCCTTCCAAGAAAATCATGCAATTCTCGTAAGGGAAAATAAGCAACGCTTTTGCGGGGTTTTTACCCTGCAGTAGTACTAGTGCAATCTGATCTCTGCGGAGTAATTACATATTAGGGTAGAGATTATTATTATTATTCTAAAGGCCAGTCTGTTCTACAAAGGCTGTACAGTGTACAGCCATAACAACGTACTCTGCAATGAAGATGGAGCTTACATACCAAATGCTGGTGAAAGCTATGCCACCATCCACACATAGTGGTGTGAACAGAGTAAACCAGCCAAGGGGTTTTATGTTGGTAAGCTATGAGTGCAGCTAATTGTTTGGCAAATTACATGTAACTTGAGTACAGTATTGGTCTCGTGCTAATGATGCTTAGATTAAGCTTTAGTTAAGAAGTTTCATTTGTTAGAAGATGGCATAAGCTGGCATTTTTGAGCAGTAGTATAAAAATATCTCAAATACTGAAAAGGCAAACCAGAATTATTAGCCACTGAATCATAAATGAAAAGATTTCTTTACCCGTTTGGATATGTTGTAAGGTGTAGGAATCTTGGATAAGGTGAACTTGCACAAGGAATACACCTGTGTTGGAAAATAAGTCAGTCACACATTCATCTTGTCAGGATTTCATATGAAAGGTGCATGTTAAAACAGCAAAATTGCCTACATGTGATTTTTAGATACTTGCTAACTACATGCCTATATTAGTCAGATGACCTAATCTGAAATTGAAAATTCAGAGTAGCGTTGGGACTAACAAGACTTAGTTCTAGGTAAATTTTATTCAAAACAGCAAGATGGAAGCAATCTGCCCTTTACTTTTTTCAGTGAAAAGAACAAACATCTAGCATCAATCTCTGCCTGTACAGTTTTTTGGTTTTGTTTTTGTTTTTTTTAATTCTAGGAAATAAAAGCATCTTTCAGCTGATTTAATTGCTAAAATTTCATTACTAAAACTACATACACTATATTGTCACAACTACAACAGAGGACATTATCAAGCACTTCATCCAGTGGTTTTGCTCCACCATTCATAGCCTCACTCCCCAGTTAACATCTTGGATCTAGAAGCACACTTGTTTATCAAACTTGCAAATAAACGACATTTTATAGCTTAATTGTTTACATTCATCATGAAATTAACACTACATACCCTAATGGTGTAATGGATAGTGTTTTGCTTCTCATACTGGGACACCACTAAGGTAAACGTATGGGACCCTGCAGAGGTCAGTTTTATCTTGGTGAGATAATGTGGACTGTTGATCCGGATACCATCAATATATGGAGGAGGATCAGCTGAAAGAGAAAAGGACAAACACTTTTCCTGAATCAAAAAAAAACCCCCAGCTTGGTAAAATTTTATATCAGCAAATTTTGCCAGGAAAGTCAAACTGCTGGTGCTAAGGTTAGACTGTAAGCAGGCTTGAGTGTTCACAAAAGAACAGAGTCTCAAGATGTGCTTACAAAAAGGACATACAATCTTAAGAGCAATTGTTTTCAGGAGAGGCACACAGCATCACAGAATTGTTTATGTTGCAAAAGAACTTGAAGACCATCAAGTCCAACTGTAAACCTAACATTGCCAAGCCCACCACTAAACCACGTCCCTAAGCACCACATCTACGGGTCTTTTCAATACCTCCAGGGCTGGTGACTCCACCATTTCCCTGAGCAGCCTGTTCTAGGACTATCCTTTCAGTGAAGAATTTTTTCTTAATGCCCTGGTTTTCTAAACTCACCCTGGCTCAACTTGAGCCCGTTTCCCCTCATGCTATCACTTGCTGCTTGGGACAAGAGATCAACATCCACCTCACTACGACTGCCTTTCAGTTAGTTTTAGAGAGCAATAAGGTTTCACCTCAGCCTCTTTTTCTTCAGACTGAACAACCCCAATTGCCTCAGCCGCTCCTCATAGGATTTGTGCTCCAGACCCTTCAATGGCTTTGTTGCCCTTCTCTGGACACACACCAGGACCTCAATGTCTTTCTTGTAGTGAGGGGCCAAAACTGAGCACAGTATTTGAGGTGCGACCTCATCATCACCAAGTACAGGTGGATGAACATTTCCCTGCTCCTGTTGGCCACGCCATTTCCGACACAGGCCAGGATGCTGTTGGCTTTCTTGGCCACCTGGGCACATTGCTGGCTCATGTTCAGCTGGCTCTCAACCAGCACACCCAGGTCCTCTTCCTCCAGGCAGCTTTCCAGCCATTCATTCCCAAGCCTGTAGTGTTGCATGGGGTTGTTGTGGCCCAAGTGGAGGACCCAGCATGTTGAACCCCATACAGCTGGCATTGGCCCATCAATCCAGCCTGTCCAGACCCCTCTGCAGAGCCTTCCTTCCCTCATGCAGATCAACACTCCCACCCAACTTGGTGTTATCTGCAAACTTACTGAGGGAGCACTCAACATCCCTGTCCAGATCATCGATAAAGATATTAAACAGAACTGGCCTCAACACTAAGCCCAGGGGAACATCGCTTGTGACCAACTGTATTTAAGTCCATTCACCACAACTCTTTGGGCTTGGCCATCCAGCTGGGATTTTACCCAGCAAAAAATCACACATGACAAGACAAAAGTTCTGCACTTGAAAGTACGGCTTTAATCCCATGACTTGCAAGTACTGCTTATGCATCTCCCACCAATGTCACCTTTCAAAGGAGACCTACTGCGATCACGTAGAAATTTAAAAAGAAAGATAAGGAATGCATGAGCACTCTTTAAAAATCTGAGGAATCTGTTCTTTCTCCATTGGCTGGGCAGTTCCAGAATGCAAGCTGCCAAAATCTTTGGCCACTAGGTAAACAGGATTTTAAAACACGTTAATTTCTTTAACTAACTGACCCATGCTTTGTCTCCCTCTCTAAATGATTGCAATCATTACACAGATGTAGTTGCATCCCAGTACCAATGCACATGCAGTACTTACTATAAACATCCCAAATATTTGCTTTAACAATTAGACAGTGTAGTTTGTTATTTGGCCTGTAATTGGTTCTTTCCAGACTACTTTTAATTTCAGCAAAGCATGAACAAGTCTAGCCAATTACTTCAATAAGCCCAGGATCAGGTCCTTTTATTTTCTTCCACAAAGCAAGATGGGAGAGGGGAAAGGATTAATATAAAACAATGAGAAGTTTATGAATGGGAAATCCCAGCCTCTCTGCCAAAGGATTAACTTGCTTTGTACTGATCATATTTTAACAGATGGTAAAAATAATACTGCAGCTTGACCAATCTATTTCCATGCAAAAAGGTTTTAAATGAGTCTGAGCTTGTGAGATTAAAGTTTATAAAAGAGTTCAGGTAGCGAGACAAAACATCTGAATCACCCAGTTCTTGCTAGTGGTCTTGCTGGAAGTCTGTCTCTTTCAAGCACACCCAACAACCCCCTCCACTATACAGACATGTTTGGTTTGCCCACTTAAGAATAATTTCAGTAAGAGGTGTAAAATAAGCACTGCTACAAGTACTAGCAAAACCAGAAGCAGATGTCTTTGGCTGTATGAAGATGCCGGTGTTTTAACAAGATCAGCTCTTGCAAAAACAGATAATGATTTGGTCAGTTCTCAACAGATTCTTTCTGCAGAATGACAGCTTGGATTCTAAGTGAGTTGGTTGGCAGAGTTCACTGAACAAGACCAGAGATGAACAATGCAACCCTTACCAGTCATTTGAACAGACAAAACACACAAATTCCACTCTTGGTTGAAAAGAGATTTAAACGCTACTCCCTAATTAAGTGTTGCTATTGCCTGTTGCATGAGCAGCTACCTGAATGCAACCCTGGTTCTAAAGAAGCTGCCCAGCTGTAAAAGCAAAAGGCTAAATCCTACCTGCCCTAGGATGCACCCTCACCGAATTCTTCCACAGAATATTTTTACACCGAGACCTCTAACTTGATGTAAGGAATAAACAAAAATATGACATCATTAGCTCTGCCTTAAAGTTGCAGTCTACCTTACTCGTTCAACTTGGGCATTACCTTTACTTCCTGTGTCTCAACCTGTGTTTCAGATCTGCTACCTGTCTTGAAATAAAATACACATGGCTTTTTCACAGCTACAACAAAGTTGCAAAAGCCAAGCCCCTTCTCTGCAAGGTGAGTAGAATCTGACCTATAATGATCAAGAGTAATAATCTGATAAACTTTGAACATCTAATTATTTTCCTTACATGTTCCATACTTGATACTCTGAAATATATTGAAGTGTTCAGCTGTATCCCATAACCTTGCTTAGGTACTTTACTAACTCAAGTCCATAGAACAATTAACTTTGATTCTTTTCATTTAGTGCAAGATGCAAGTGTTTCAATAACTTCACAAACATGGGAAATAATCATGTGATAGATAAACAAAAGCACAGGATCTGTTCCCTCTAAGCATTAACTATTGCCACTGCAAAATACACAGAATAAAGAAAATGCTGTGCCAAATTAAGTGTCAGCAGGTGAGATAAATGCTCAGTTTATTCCTTCAGCATAGACTGTTCAGCAGTCTACAGTTTAGACAGGCTAAATGACTCCTCCAGAAGACTGACCTCTTACAGCAAGGCACCTAGTTTTAAAGCAAACAGTGCCTTTCCTCTCCACAGAATCCTTTGCAATTCTTCATTTATTTTTAACACCATCTTCTTGACAATTAAGGTACACTAACCTGGATAGTAAACTTTTTTGCCATCTGTCTTGTACACAACCATTGTAATGAATTCCCGATTGTGTGCAAAGTCATCCTGTAAAAAAACACAAATTGAGTTGTATGCTTCTGCGGCACCTAACTAATGCTGAAGCAGAATCAAGTACGCGTTCCATCATCCCCTTCAGTCACCACATGCTATGATCTGACATTTGTATTTACTAAGATACCTGATCCAATTCTCTTAAAAAATACCCAAAATAAACAAACTACTACTACTACTATTACTGCTTATAACAGTTCAGAGCTACTTCATTACCTTTATGGCGGAGAAAATAATAACCACATTAAATATTCACTCTGGATCTATTTCAACAATCTTGTATACAATTATGTGGACCTGCAGAATTAAAAATCTATGTATATACATAAGTGTACATACTTAGAACATGAAAATATAAGCAGTAATATCTTACACAGAAAATTGTGTAAAAAGATTTATAGAAGATGCTGCAGAACCCCTAGAAAGTGTAAGAAAAAGAAACTGGCACCTTATCAGTGATGTGCCTGCTGAGCAGAACCCAAACAGCAGCACCACCTTGTGGACACTGGACCTCTAGCTTGTACTGAGGATTGTTAGCCAGGCTGTAGGCATCCTTCACCGGACCTTGCTTTGCATCCCACGTACTAAAAGTAATACAAACACATTATTAGATGAGTAAGATGCCAAGTTGTGCTTTGAAAACCAGCTCCAAATCCTATCAACACACAGAGCTATCCATTATCACTAACAAAGTTACTGAAGGCTAACTGTCTGCAGGAATTATGGCAGTGGTTACATATTGCACTGGTGTTAAAAGCATTATCTTACAATTTTGTTTTATAAGTGACTTTACTAAAATACAAGTGTAATAACAAAATATGCTAAATGAAACCAAGTTGTTTGGTATGGTGACTGCAACCACACAAACCACAAAAAAAGCTGAGAGCAGAGGCTATCCAATTATTGTAATGATTGCACACACCACCTTCATTATTAAGGGACAAACATCTATGCTTTTTTAACTGTTCAACTTAATATTTAAGCTATGATGCCCTCAAAAAGCTTACAACATTTTTTTCCCCTCCAGCTTTTTATTCAGACAGTTTTTCTTTTAAATTTGATCCATTTCATCTTTGGAAGGGTATCCACATGAAATGTTATAAAAAACCCTAATCTTTGAGGTACCCTACTGCAAAATCTGCCTGCTGCCTCATGAACTGCCTAGGCGAGGAAAATAAGATACAAAACTGTGGCATGCTGCAAACAGAAGTGGATAAAACTACTCCTAAGTCTCACTGACCCTCCCATACTTAAACTGAATCACACGTGTCCAAGGCTGTGTTATCAACTAAGCTTCATAGTACTACCATCATTACTCCACCTTTTATAGCAATTGCTATTGTGCTAGGCATTTCCCTACGTGCAGGCATGACACTCACTGATAATATAAGGAAAGACAGAACAGTAGATTAGCTTTGAGATTGGCATGCACATTATCTCATCTTGCTACATCACCAAAGTGCATCTTAGAATTAATTAGAACACAAAAAAATAGAAGGAGCCTTTAGAGATAAACTGAGCAGTCGTACGACGGATGAAGAAGCTTGTGCAGAGCTAACATAGCAGAAACATCGTGGGAGCAACAGCAAAGTGCAGCATGGTGGAGCGGAAAACCAGAGAAACTTACTTTCAGGAACTGAGTTTGACTTATCCTCAGACTGGGTGACAAAAGACTGAATGTGATGGACACCAAGTAGGAGACAGGTATAGTGTTCAGAAAAATCAGCCAGCAAGGAAGATTACTTATGACAACCACAACCGGTGAAAACCCAAATTAGTTAAACTACTCTGACATCAGTGAACGTGACATTCTAAAAATGTGACATCTAAAAGTGACATTCTAAAAAGACAACACAAACTGCACAAGTGACTTGCAACTGCCTAGGAAAATGAATTCCTAATAAAAGCTAGGTCACTCAAGGACTGTCACTGCTTAAAGAAGGACTACACAGAAATTTGATTTCTATTCAGATAGAGACGTGGGACTGAGTCAGAATCTGGTTACACAATCTTTGGTCCACAGCAACATCAGAGATCACAGGAGTTTTAGTGTTACAAAAGTAGTTAAAAACAAAGCTCAGGCTGAGAATTTAGAAGTGTAAAGACAGGCTCAAGATCACGTGGTTAGAGTCCAAGCTTGTCAGCTGTAACCAGAAAGAACGGAAGGAAACACCACATCATAACATTTAGTCAGGCATTGACAAAAAAGTTTTCTCTGTTGAACCAACCTGTGAATACACGTAGATTCTTTGAAGAGACTTGGGTTCCAACTCAAATAAATAACATCATAGTACTGGCACAGGTCCTCCCAGGCAATCCAGAAAATGCCTAAAACCGAAATGCTGTTATTGTTTGCTTATCAGACACTGTGATTTTACTTTTTTTTTTTTTTTTTTTCAAAAGTCTCTTTGCAGGTAAATGATACAGCTTGTAGAATCCAACATTACTGTAAAACTTAGTAGCAACATCTGCATTGCCCGAATGTATAAATTTAAATTTAACGCCCATAATAAACAAGTTAAACAAACAAAAAAAAAGTTGGTCTACGCTTATCATCAGGGACTTTCTGAAGCTGTGAAGATGCTTTTCATTCTCAAGCACTAAGCAGAAGGAATGAGAAAATGTGTTGTATTGGAAGAGATGTCATTAATTGACTTGCTTTCCCCTTTCCTAAGGATCTGACAAAGAAAAAATTCATCAAATAGGTTTTCCCAGTTTAACAACCTACTTCAGTAGTCATCCAGCACAATCAAGTATTCAATCAACACATGAGTTCTTTTGAAGGAATCTTTAAGGTACTTCATGCAACATCCTGGTGACTTCCTGAGCACCCTGAATCTGTTTCATCTCTACACTGTTCTCCTGCATGTATTCTAATTCTCTATAGCTCCATTAATTGCAACTCCAGCTAACAAGGCCTGCAAGCTGACAGATTCCTGATGAAATCCACTCTCAAAAAGGTAACAGTCTGATACAATTATTCAAGCTCCTGACACAGGCAGCTGCAGATCTTGCAGGACTAAAAAAAATAGCTAGAGGCTTACACGAGACCAGAATGTCAATGTAGTCAGAACTCCCTTAAAATTACTGATGTATTTTTATATAAATTTTGACTACTAGATGTTACACATATAAATTGCTTACTAAGTGAATTGGTAAATAAATAATGAGCTTATCTCTCATAAATGTCACAAAGCCAGGGCTGCTATTCTTATATTTAAATCAAAAGTTTTCCTTACAAATTTGCATGAGGCTTAACACTAAATGCTATAAATCAATTGTTTTGAATGCATACTGTTGTCAAATAGTGGCCCTGAAGAAAAAGGCTCCCTCAGAGATACACAGACAGCACCTCAGAAACAATAAAAAAGAGCAGACATCTCTTCTGAATGCAAAATGCAGCTTCTGCAGAATTTCTGAACTGTCAGCAGCCTGCCCTTCCACCAGAAAACCCACACTGACATTGCTACACTTTGCTGTTCCCTAGGGATGATGGGACAGGACTACACTGGGCATCATTCCAAGCGGCTTTTCTAGACAGCAACGCAGTAGTGCTGCTGCCTCAAAGATAGATCTTAAGCTGCAAACAGAACGTATGTAAAGATTTGTTTGCAGGTATATTAAAGTAATGCAAGGGAACACATCACACCCCTTACCTCCAGAGCATAACCTCAAATACAGGGAAGACTAAATTTAAATACTGATTACAGCAAGCATATTGACACACATTCACAAATACTGGAGGAAAAACCCGCAAAAAATCTATTTGCATATAAAAAAGCAGCATTTACACAGCTTATTATCAGAATGTTATCTTTGCACTGAAATTCCCCACATTCAGATACTGAGACAGCAACAACTAAGCAAAGAAGTAATTTCTTGTCAATGAATTTGAGACATTTAAAACAGTCCAGATTACTTAAACCCTAGACAAACCTGAAATGGCAAATATAAACATGCAAATACTTCCTAATGTTTTTGGATATTTAGTTTCTTGTATTTGTTATACTGTCTCTTTCCTGGTGCTTGAGCATTTATTTCCAACTTCATGTAAAGATACACAGCAAAGACCTATATTGTCTGAAAGATAGTAGCTTTTTAAATCTTATTACCATTGTCTATTTTCTGAGCTGTTCTGGGATCAAAGTTCAAGTACTTTTGTAAATCTGGTGTCCAGTTTCTTGTGTCATTTTCACTGTATCGCCCCTTCCAACGTAAGTGGCTCCAGGGATTTTTCAACTGAAGAAATCGAAGCCCCTAAAGAAATGCAAAATTAAATTGCTAGACTCAACTTGTCATGATAATTTTTGTATTTATATTAATATGGAATATGACCAATAGCTCAAAAAAAAAAAATATAGCATCACTAAGCTTTCTGGAATTTCCCAGTGGAGCTCAAGACATAATAAACTATATAAGCTATTAGAGAAAAAAAATCAGCAGCTGCCCATTGCAGACAGCTTTCAAACAGGCATCTGAAAACATCTTCAGTGTTACTTCATACCTTATATTCTCTTATGTCCAAGACTGCATATGCATGGGTTGGAACTAAACCCCATTTTTCTCCTTCCTCTTCAGACATCACCCCTGTTGCTGTTGTGATAAGGACATCTCCCTTGTGAAATCTGTTCAAAAAGGAGGTGAAAATAACTCAAAAATTTTGCAAGTTGCAAACTAAGATTTTTCAGACACTGCAATAGTATGTTTTCACACTGCTCACTCATAGAATCATAGAATCACTAGGTTGGAAGGGACCCACTGACCCTGCTTTATAAAAAGTGGAATACTGGGTTTTTTTTGAAAGCAGAAATCACTCCTGAAAAAGCAGAACTATTTACTCTCAGCACAGGCTTAAAATTAAAAATTATTTTTATTATATAAAATAAAAATTAATTTATCAACCTGAAGTCCAATCTCTGTCACTTAAAGACTTCAGCTGAACACAAATGCTGTTTCATCAACACTTGGCCAATCTCTGCATAAAACAAATTACCAACTCGGTCACAACCACAGGATTCTGAAGGAACTTCCCAAAATCTGAAGAATGAGAGGTTTGTGCTTCTACACTTTTGCAGGTGTTTACACTAAAGTTTTGTGTCCGCCAGCACAGATCTTAGAGGGTCCAAATTGTCAGTTCACAACAACTGAGTTCTCCAACTGTTCTGAATTGCAATTGTTAATTTCACAACAGTTGTGAGGACACACTATTATGTTTCCCAGCCCATGATGAAATCCAACTACATGCTCAACATCCCTGGACAGTTTACAGGGTCACTAGACTAGAGATTGATACATTTTCAGTTCACATTTAGAGGTGAACAACAGCACTGCTGCAACAGCTAGATCCCATCTTAATTGCAGTCACACCTCCAAATCGCAATGCCAAAACACGTGACAACCAACTGAGAGCTCCTAACCTATTGAAAAAAGCACCGTAGAGAGTCACACTGTTATCATGAACGCAGATGTTTCAGTCAACACAATATCTCCCTTCACTGCACTGAAACGCATAAGAAACAGGTTGCACAAAAGAGTTTTGAAAGAAATCAAAGTACTCGCCAGCTGACATTTATGAATTACATTCGTATCTTTCACCATAAACATTGTTATGGTAGATCTGAAAATCAGTACTGCAGTTTTGATTTATAGACTTTTCCCATTCCTCCAGATTTATTACCAGGGCATAACAACCAAGATCTTGTAATATAGTATTTCTAGTCATATCACATCTGCTTGCTAAGGACAGCAGATCAATGCCAAGTTCTGGGGAATTGCATTGTAGCACAAAACACGTTTCCTTAATCTTTTTAAATGCTTCTAACTTGGATATCGATTCCAAGCTGCTCTTCTATGACTCTATTTTCTTCATCAAGAACTGGGCTACTATTTTTTTTTTTCTTCAAAAGTAAAGAAGAAAAATCACATCAAACTAAATTCCACAATATTTTACTCCTGTTCTATCAAAGCCACCAATACCTCAATTTTTATTCTTCCAGAAAGCACATGGAGGTTTTATAAAGTAGAATTTGCGGTAGTACCAAAATGCTATCAAAGGATCTGTGGTGACTGTACTGCTTTTACAGTGGTAACACAGCTACTACACAGCAAGCATTTTAATTACTTAGAAAAGAACAAATTTCTACCTCTGATAAAGCATCCTGAAAGTACTATCTTTATTGAAAGCTTGATTGTCAGAGTGCATGGCAATTCTTTCAGGTATCCAACCCGTCAGTGCATGTAGATCAATATTCTGAAATGCAAGCATTCAAAAGAAATCGGAATAGACAATTATTTATAAGCGTATGATGTCTGTATATAAATTCAAAAAGTGCCTTCAAAGAAACAGAGTATACACAAGCCATAATATAGCTCCACACATAAGAGACTCAAAGACTATATTAAAAAAAAAAAATCAAAATCTTACTTTATTAGTTTAGGACAAACTAATATACTTCCAAATAGCCTCTCAAATAAAAAGAAAAAAAGCTAGGAAGTGAACTGATGAAACAAACTGCAATTTCAGAGCAATAGAAGCATAAGAGAACAATCAGTCATGCTCAATTCTATGATGTATTCTATTTATTTCATTGATTCAAGCACAGTTTCAGAAGCACTACTTGGAACCTTGCTATTATATATGCATTCTAAATAATTTAAGTTTTACTTCTAAGGCTGATGGTGTGGATTCTTTATTCTTTTTGGTAAAGCTAACACTGACATGTATTTCCATAAAAAGAGGCTTTAATCTCTCCATTTCATTTCCTTGAAATATTGCTTATTCTCTTTTCTTTTGCTTTACACTCCTCAAAGCAAAAGCAGAGACTATAAATTCTTGAAGTGTCAACAACCAGCACTGCTGGGTGGGACTTGAGGAATTACAAGTACAACACTGCCAGAAAGTAGGTCTGATTACACAAGGAAGCTATAACACAGTGGAGAGCACAGGGTGGAGGAAGGGTGGAGATAAAGTGCCACAAGTCAACCTGTTTCTCCAGATAGTAAGTTAGAGGCCGATGATGGGAATAAACCACAGCAATTCTCAACAGCTTCTGTCCTCCAAAGCAAAGGGGCCCAACACTGACAAACATACATAAAAATGTATGCTACCTTCACCCCTTTATACAAAGCCACATTTGTCTCTAAAATAGTTTTTCAGAAGATGGTAACTACCTAGCACATCCTCCAAGAATGTGATTATCAGGACATCAACTACAGTATGAACAGCACCATGAAATAAGAAATATACTGTTACAATTTTAAAGAATTTCAACATTAAAATCGGAAATGCTTCCCAAGTAATGAATGAGGACTATGCGGGCTACTGATTTCAGTAGACTGGCCCTCTTTAAAAGAATAATTTGCACGCCAGCCTCGCTGCAGTACGATGACTGTTTCTTTAGTAACTACTTTACAGGAACCCATTACACGTTTATGTAAATGAGTGGAACAATCTGATAAGCAAACTTTCACAGATCAAAGTACGTGCTCCCTCTACAGACATGTACGACATGACTAGCTTGTTCTGTTCCTAGCTGACTGCCCTACCTCAGGGGGAGAATTGCCCTATTTATGAATGACAGCCAGAAAACAAACCCAGCAGTATTGAGAGAAGGGAAAAAAAACCCCACAACTTTATATAATACTTTAATCTAGACACTAAATAAACACAAACACTTCCCAACCATAAGTGCCAATCCTGCAGTCAGAGCACTAAGATTAACTCTGCTCGCCAAGATGCCTTGCTTATTCTGTTTTGATGGAATAAGTCTCATCAAGTAGAGCTAAGCATATTTGTGAAAGCAAGAAATAGGAAAAATAAAAAAAAAGAAAACATCAAACCCAACACTTTCCTTCTAGTGAAAGAAGGGTAAGCAAGTTATTTGACCCAAGATTATCTAAGTGGAATTTCTGCATCTTGGAAATAATCTCTTACTTACAGAATTTGATCCAGGAAAATCATATCCTCCCATGACCTTCATGTAAGCCTTTTCTATTAGTGATACCCATAATTCATTCTTGTTGTTAGAATAAGAGCAGAGAAGTTCACCACTATGATCAATAGGTAACTGGTCATCTATGATTACCTGTGTGAAATAAACAAATGAAAAATCATCATAAAGCTAATAAATCATTCTGGAAGCATTTAAAAAAATAAAACTAAACTCTCATCAATGTACAGTTTCTCAAGCAGCCACATCTGACCATTGGGCTCAGAAGTGGACACCTCTATCAATCCCGCAGTGGTTTGCCCAAGTGAACTAGAAATTCTAATGCCAGCTCTTAAGTTGGGTGACCTGTCATCATCTGCCTCGCTTTCCCCTATGTAAACTGGGGATGATGACAATATGCTCTTGTGAAGTGTCTGATACCTATCGAAAAAGGTAGCCACAAAAAAGTTCTGTGTAATTACCAGCATGAGAAAAAGGAGAGAAAAGCCTAACAATATCCATCACATAGTTAGAAAACAAAGCTTGGACTGTACTTGGCAGCCAGCAGAAAGATAAACATTCTATAAGGAAATGGAACTATGCGTCACATTGCTTTCATAGTCTCTACCTTAAATTTCTTCTCTCTGGAAAGGAAAAAAAAACCCAAAGCAGCAGTTGTGAAAGCATTAGCATTTCTCCTTTAAATTGCATAGAATTTATTCATCGTTATTACAGATTGCTACTACAGAATCTGCAGTGGTCTGAAACAGTTTCCCAGAACAGATGTTTATTTCATGCTGGCATTAATCTGTTACCAATACAAGCTACCAACACCACACATTTCCCAGCCAAATCCTGTCTGTGCAGGAATGAACAACCCTTTTCATAGAAGAGCAAATGCCCACTCATCCTAAGAAAATGCAGCCATTAAAGGATATTTTGAGAAAAGTACTAAGAGCAAGGCAAGTATATTAACAATACTTCCCTGAAACGCTCACCAGATTCCGGAATTTTGCAACTCAAAGACTTCCTGATCCAGGGGTTATATCTCATCAATGAACAGCCTTTGAGGACCTTCCCCTTACTCCTGTGCCCTATGAACTTCTAACTCCCACAAACACCATTAATTACTCTGATCAGCAATTATCAGTGCTACAGTTAAGAATTATATGAAGAAATACATTATTTTATGCTCTTACTCATCGCACTGGAAAGAAAACAAAGATGTTTGAGTTTACAAAGTTCTGTCACCTATCTTCAGGCATCTCCCCCTCCTATTAAAAATTTGTGGTCATTCCATTTATTCCTCTATGGTCATTCCAGATCTATACACTTCCTGGACACCCCTCCCTGTACTTTTTAGTTCTGTTACTTCCTTTCTAAGATGTATTATTAAAGTAGATTACTTGCATTCCCTGCTCATAGATATGGGATGCATAATTTTGTTCTTTTATGCTTGTCATAATTCTTTTAAACAATATAAAGTTTTTTTAAAATGTATTTTATGTAAGGCTACACTCATGAATGCCTGTAGAATAAATACTTACACTCTTCTCACATACTTCACAACCAAAATGAATCTCAGAAGATTTAACGGTTTAAAACTCCTTTCCAAAAAAACATACCTAAAGTTTTTGCTGTGCAAGCATAGCTTCACTGTTAAGCAGACCAAGCCTTTAAAATATATGGCTTAAACAGTATTAAGTCTCTCCAAAACAATTTACCTTTCTAGGTACACCATTGATGTGAAGCTTCACCATGTATTTGCCACATGGATTATACTCTGGTTCTCCTTTCTTATTCTGAGGGTAAATTATGCTGTTAAAAATAAATAAATAAATAATAAGAAAACAGAGGAAGTTGTGACATAAATGACTTGGCTGTACATACATTGTAAACTATAGAAGTGGGATTAACATAGCCTGTTTCTGGAATTTACAATGAACATAAATATGGAGTGTTTAATGCAAGAGCAACTCAAGTTTAGTAAAAATGACAGTGATGTTTAAATAGGTTTTATTTTTCAGGCCTCGCTCTTGCTGCAGTTCTCTGCTTAATATAGTAACAAAAACAACATAAGTAACCTAATTGTTTCTCCAACAGAAACAGGGCAAACAAATTTATACTACTATTAAACAAACTGTATTTATATATATTTGTAGTATAAATACGTATTTGCCTGAATAACAGGTGAAACATTTGAAGAAGGAGAGAAGACAGTGCAGAACTCACTGCTCTTAAAAAGAATACAAGTTCAGGTCTAAGGAGTATAGGTTAAAACAAAAAGGTCTAGGAGCAACGTTCACACACTGGTCTGGTAACGGGCTCCTGACAGTCTGTCAAACCTGTGCCAAATTTATCATGGGGGACCAGTTCAGTGGAACTAAGATAGCGTTAACATTAATTCTGCAGTGAGATGCAAGTGGACCACCTGTTGCACAGTATTTGTCACAGCAAAGCAGGAAAACAAACCTATACAGCATTATAAGTAAAATGTCTATTGAAAACCAAACAAAGCCTTCCAATCTATTTATTCCTCCTCAAAATGCATCTAAAGTTGGATTCCAGTGTCTATATACGTAACTATACAAAGTGGTCTCCCCTCTCAGAAGTGTTAAAGCCACTCAAGTCTCAGGGAGACGAAGGTGAAACAAATACTAGTTTTTATTGTGTCACAGAACACACTTCAAACCCATGGCAGAATTACCTCTGAAAAGATCTTAGAAGGAACTGTTACTTACCTTGTGATCAATTTTTTGTTATATCTTCTTTCATATGCTGCACTGATAGCTAATGATGCCACAAAAGAACAATCTGACACTATTGTCTATAAAAAGAGAAACATTAAGGACATTTATATGTAACTTAGATACTGAAAGACAAACTGGGCATGTAGAGGGAAGGAAAATCATCAGTTAGCCATTCCCTTCAAAAGCGAAAGGATTTAAATCAAGAGAAGCAAAGTTACTACTAAAAAGGCAGGAAACGTATGCTTGCTCCATATGAGGCCCCTAGCAAGCATATCAGTGATAGAATGATAATCATAGGCAAGTGCAGATACCACAGCATTCACTCATGCTTACTCCCTTCTCCCCAAAACACGCTGTGTAATACAAAACATATCCCATGGCATAATCTGTTGCTGGTTTCAGAATAGCTTGGGCCATCTGCAGCTTAACACTAAACATTTCTACTACTCCCAGTGGGCCACTTTACTTCTGTTCAAATAAATATTTGAAAATCTTGACCATTATTTTTTCCATGCAGTAAATTAAGTGAACAATTCACTGCAGATCACATCTTCCATTTTTCCATACTAACCATATCACTATTTCTAGAAAACAGGATTTTCAAATTCTCATTTTTACTTCCACTGCTAACACACTTGTTTATTCTGCATGGAATCTGAACTGGTACTATTTATTAACTCATTTATTTAATATGATAAGAGCTAAGATAAGCACTCTCATATTTAGAGATTCTTTTTTGAACAAGAAGTTCTTGTACGCCCTGCAATAAACTGCTAGCAGCACACTTTTCTCTTTAGGAACAATTTACCTGTTTGATGCTGAAACTTGATACAGTATAAATCATCGTAGGGTTATTTGTTATGTCATCTGGTCGCACCCACTTGGCAAACATTGCTTTCTGTTTGGGGGATAATGGTAACTTCCCACATTTATCACTAAGTTTAAGAAAGAAAGAAGAAATACATCAACAGCAGATTAGGAAAAGCTTTTCATGTTACGTTCAGTCTTCCATCTGCCTAAGACGGTGCAAAATACATGCAGAACAATTACATAAGTTTGTATACAGAGCTGTAAAACAATGTCAAAGAACACTACTGCCAAGTTTATGATTTTTAGGGGAAAAAAAGCAAAATATTAAAAACAAGAAATAAACCCCAAGAGCTTCCTTCATACAGGACTGAACAGGAGAATGAAATTCCAAAAATCCATCTACACCAGCAGAAACTCAAATTCTTCACTTTCTTTCACTATTAGTTCATCATATTGAAATGTTTCTTTAGTTCTGAAGATATTGAGGCTTGCCTGATTCACAAGCCTTTAGCAGAAAACGGAAGAAAAACGCCAAACCAGCCCCAGGCATCTTTGTCTCTTATGGCTTTGTAATCTCAAAATGCTATTAGTGCTCATGAATGAAAGTCTAGCAGTTACACTTCATTCTTCCTTGGAATAGTCCTTCCCAGAGGAAATGCCTATCACCTTCCTCTTACAAATAACTAAGGCAGAGGGAGCAAAACTCGTTCACATTCAACAGAATCAGGAAATGGACCCGAGTTGCCAGCCCAGCCCGATATTCCAAAAAGCCAAATACAGTGTCATCCTTAAATGCCTGAAGACATAAACGCAAAAACACTGCAGAGCAGGATGAATGTAAATTAAACAGTTTAAGATCAGACTGGAAAATGGAAATATTTAAATAACCTCTGCCTGAGTTATGCTTAAAAGCCTACTTAAGCAATTGTAAAAATTGGAAAAGAAAACACAAACACCAAATATGTGAAAGCTTTGGAAATAAAAACAAAAGTAAAGTTCAGTAGTTAAATCACACTTACGAAAATGGCATAGGGAAGGCAAAACGTTCCCTCAGATCAACACTCATGAAAGGTACATATTCAATGCCATTAATTTTTGAAGTCTTCCTGTGAGACATAAGAAAAAAAAAACCAAAAAACAGTTACAAACCTATCTATCACCTATCAAAGACTTAAATTCCAGAAGGTAAGATCAAAATTAGTTTTAAAAAGATAAGACATGGTGCTTCTGATGACACAACAACTACCTCTTGAAAATGAAACCCTTTCATTTATTTGGGTTTGAAATGTGCAGTACTTCATGGCTCAGTCACTAATCTTGCAAGAACACACCTACAGAGAAGTCACTGTGCCAGAACAGAAATGATCAGCCACAAACCTCTTCGTAGTTCTAGAACTGTCTGAACAAAACTTCTCAAGTCCCTTAAGATCACATTAAAAAATCTTATGATAAGTTGACAGCAATTAACTATTAGCAACACTTAGATATCATCTAACTGGGGCAGTATTTTGGAACACTGCCAAACAAAAATACTGCACATATTAATTAGAACATTTTTTACTAAAGCATACAAAACACTAAAAAGCTAGAATCATATCTAAATGTCATGATAGTTTAAGTTTCAAACAAAAAGTTAACTGAAAAGGCATGTGAAACATTTCTAAATCCAATGATGACTAAAGAAGGGGAACAACTGGAATCACTCTCATAAAACTTAAAACAAAATAATCAAAACCACACACACAAAAAAACCCCACAAATCATCCAGAAAAACAGAAACATTCACTGGACAGGCACTATAAGAGGGGGAAAAAAGTTTTAGCAATGTAATTCTTAGTGTTCTGCAACTTCTCAAACACACATACATTTCTATCTCCGTGACCATATCCTCAGTCTATTTAAATCCCCTAAAGTCAAGAAGCAGACTAAAGATTTTGTGATCAAGTCCTTGAAAGCGTTGAGCCCCATCTCTGTCTGAACCTTTTTCATTGTATGGGGAACAGGAAGTTTGAAACACCTATCAGACTTTTTTTTTTTCCCCCCAAGATATATTTGATAGTTTTCGAAAGTCATGATTTAGGCTGAAGGTTTTATGAATTATCTGTAGCTTATGGCATCTATAATAAAAATCAAAAAAAAGCAGAAGGAACTGGATGTAACAGAAGTTGCAGTCCTATAAAATACTAAGCTTCCTCAATTCCCAGTAAGGAAGTAGTTGTATAATCTATAAAGACACATTTGTACCTTGGCTTCTCAGAGCCAGACCTTTTGTGAACTCACTCAAGCAGGCATAAAAAAAAATAAGGGTATGAAAAATAAGCCTGGCAGTTACCAGAAATTGTTTTCCAAATACATTCTAGAAAGCATGCTCTGTGAATAAAAACTACTAATTACTCTACTGTAGAGACTCTGCACATTTATTAATGTGTAGGTAATACCAGCAATGGGGTTTGTAAGGGGCTGTTTTCCAGACTCTGTGTATACACCTCATGCTTCAGCTGTTTCAATCTACTGTGTAAGATCCACAAAGGACATGAGCACAAGTGATACTCTTTCAGAAAAACTTGTCTTCAACTTACCTGAGCACTTCAATCTCCTCAGCAGTGTATCTCTGACCTTGAGGTTCACTGGCTTGTACTGCTCTGATTGTCTGTGGCTTATCATTTAAAGAAAAATCGGGTCCCAGTGGGAAGAATGTTCTGACTGGCTGATTTGGTTTAGCTGCAGTTGACTTTTCCTTCTGAGATGACTTTGACATAAATTCCTTCAGTGCTTCTGCTCTAAAGCAAATCAAATACATGTTGTTTACAACAATTATAAAAATACAGTTATGGCTCAATTATTTATTCCGTTGGTTCACGTTCCCACACACGCTGAATGGAATGAGCAAATGCCCAAGCTGACCAATACCACTTTTCCCAAGCAAAATCAGATTCTGATGCTGGTACTTCTTTACTTTCCTGTTCTAGAATCAATTAAAATGTAGCACTTCCAATTCACATATATGCTACTTTAGGCATAACTCATTGGATTTTTGTTGCCTTTAAATTATGTTAATAGAAGAATCTGTGTAAGTGTTCATTATCTGGAACCTCGGAGCAAGATCACTGGAACACAGACAGAAAACTGATTTGCATCCTCTCATACCTTCAGGATTTATTTTGTCTAGCAGCTAAAATAGCAGTAGAAATCCACTAGCATTCTCACAACCCATCAGTTGAAATGCTCTAGGACTGTGTATTCCGGAGTCATATTTTGTTGTTTCATTAAGCTGTTGAATAGACAGATATGCAAAACAGGATGTTTTTTTTTTTGAACACAGACTGAAAACTGCTGAAAACCAGCTTATTCTGAAACTCAGCCCAACACAGTCTGTTATTTGCCAGACTTCAGATGATTTAAAAAGAGTTACACTGAATTTACACTGAAGTAACTTGTTTCAGATAGACTCCGCTCTACTCGATCTAACCATACAATTAGATTGCTACCATCAAGATCAGTATTTCCTGGTTTCCAAGCTGTCTTCCTTAGGGAGAGACACCTTGACTTCATGCTGGCTTGAATTCGGCATTTTTATAGAAACCAAAAACTGTGGTATTCTGATTTACATCTCTGAAGACGGAAGTAATGCATTGGTACTAAAATGCACAGCCCTTTCCTAAGTCTGCACACCCCAAGATTCCCAGAGGGTTGGCACAAGAGCTTCTATGCTCTGCTGTCTCCAAGGGGAAGTCCACAGGAGCTAGGTCTACACAGAATCCATACTCATTACAGTACAGAACAGACACTCTAGATTGACAAGTTCAGAGAGTGCACTTAGACCTGACAGCAAGTATGTTTACCAACATTAGCAATACTCACCTATCCAGTGCTTGTCGAGCCAGCTGTTTCAGTTTAGACTGGAGGCCTGCTTCTGAAGTTTCAGTAGCCTTAAGCAAAATAAAATAAGAAAACTACACATCCAAAAAACTCCACAGGTTTTATAAGCTATCGAATTCCACACATATAGATTACAGCAAACAGTAACTAGCTGGTTTTTTTCCAATTCTCTTTTGAAATAAGCAAATGTTGTTGGTTTGGGTTTTTTTTACATCTCTGCATAAAAAGTACACTAAGTAAGCAAACATCATTTTGCTGTTCTACTGAACGTTCATAGAACGGAAGTGATATTTAAAATTCTCCAGCATATATACACAAAAAACCTGCCAGAAAAAATAACCATATCAAAACACTATGGGCAGAAAGCAGACAAAAACAAACATTACAAATACTATTGAGTTAACTGTGTTCCAATTCTTTTCCCCAAATGAGAAAAAACCAATCATAGTAACTTAGGAATAAAATATTGAATGTTAACTTTCATAAAATACAAACAAACAAGATTGCTTGCAAGTTAAAAATCTTGTTCTTGCACATCTAAGGCATAAAATAAGCTATGACGGGGCACCAAAACAGATATGAAGAATGCTAACTCCCTTTCCCAGCTAGAAGTTCAGCTGTGACACTTTACACTTTTGTTTTCCTTACAGATGAAGCATGGCTACTGCAGCTGAACAATCTGCAAGAGGCACACTATGAGGTGTGACACCCACAAGCAGTTTTCAGGTTCTGGATTTGTACCTTCGCTAATTCTCTCAAGTCAGCTAGATCAACTGAGGAAACAAAAGGCGAGCAACTTTCACCCCAAGAAACAAAACTAGAAACACCTTCTATAAACAGCTCTTTTCATTTGCAAAGAAATTACATTGAGAGAAATAGCAAAGAAAAGACTTTGAAAGATGTATGAACGTAAGCAGTGGAGATGGAATACCAATACATTCATCTAAGAGTCAGCCACAGAAAAGGAGGAATGGCTGCTCTCCGAGTACTTCAAGAGTTAGGAAGAAACAAATCTCTCCACTTGAATATATTGAGGAGAAAGACAGAAGTAAAGCTTTATGACAGCAGAGTTCCTTTAATCTTCTTTCATCCTGGGAAGAAGAAGGGACTTTTTTTGATCACCCTGAGGGACAAGCCTAGATCATCTCAACAAAATAATATGCTAGTCAAGATTAAAAGAAATTTCAGCAGTATCTGGACCTAATGAAATACCAAATAAAAGCAGCTGCTTTTGAGACAATTTCAGACTAACTTCAATATATTCAAGCAATATCTGCATGCACTGACACAACAGGAGGAGGAACACAGCAGAGGAAAAAGAGCATGCTGCTGCAGTATAATTTATGTAATAGAATGAAGATTTTTCTGCTCCAACAGCTCAAGTGGAAAAACTAGAGCAGCTCTACTAACTCTGCATCTGGTTGCACTGTATCACCAGGGCTTTTTAACCTACCTAAAACCAGTTTACAGAATTCTGAGAAAAGATGATTTTACTCTAGCATGTAGCAAAAGTAACATTTCCCTCCCAACAATCCACACATATTTACATTATAAAAAGCAAAGAGAGGGGAAAGAGATAAACAGACTTGGTGGAGTTACATTATGATGGTGAGCTCTTCCTGTAATGAGTTAGTTAAGGCAATTGGACTTAATTGAAAAAGGCAGTACCTGTAATTATATTCCCTATTTACATAATTCATGGTTCATCCTTACTATCAATTTCAGTCTGAATTGAATTCACTTGTAACAGCTTTAATGTGGAACACTGAGTAATCAAATATGACTTTTACTAGTTTTAGCATTAATAGACCAATATGTTTTCAGAAAGCATTACACACAAAAATTTCCCTTAAATTACTTCCTTTGCTATAGTCAGAAAATAAT
Organism: Cuculus canorus; assembly: GCF_017976375.1. Lineage (NCBI taxonomy): Eukaryota > Metazoa > Chordata > Aves > Cuculiformes > Cuculidae > Cuculus > Cuculus canorus. Next base: position 119,295,646 of record NC_071402.1, read on the forward strand.
ATAGCTGACACATTAGCAAGACACCTTCAGCTTCAACAGTCTCAAATCTCTGTTTCAGTGTTGCATTTGCTCCAAGGCAGAAATTTACACAAAAAAAGTTCCAGAATGTTTCTAGTTTTTAGTATAATCCAGTTCAGGAAAAACACAAAAATCACAAGGCCCCATAAATTTCCAGTGTTGAACAGCAATACAACAAAGACTGGAAGAAACACGTTAAAAAAAAACAAAAAACCAAACCAGTGGAAAAAGATTAAAAATAGTTTTTAGCAATACAGGTACTCCATTTTTAAGCCAGCCTTCGAGGGTCAGTCACTTGTGTAAGTGGAAGAATTTCTTACCATCACATAATTCCACCAAGTTAACCTGTAGCTTAACATACTGTTTTCAAACAGAGTTCCACCGCTTCTGTGTACAGCTCTATAGCTTCTTCTGCATTGCCTTTATCATCTTCATCAAAAGCCTGGGTAACTAGGAAGCGAGCACGCTCCAAGTCCAATTGTTGTTTTGACTTCAGAGGATCTGTGTTCTGCAACTGAACTAAATGAAAAAGAAAGTATTTTAGCATTCTACAGAGTCAGACACGCAAACCCACCCTTAACATTGTACTGAAACACTAGCAGTTCTAATTAGATGGGTAGTACCTGTCTTTGGGGTGGAAATCTTTGCTAAAAACACCTTTGCAAGAAAAAGAAAACACCACCATCATTCCCCAAAGCAGAGATATACTCTCAGGACAGTTCACATGTAAAATAATGTAAATAAAATCTCTTTCACACTGCACTAAGGGCAAGGATGTTTAATTAAGCAAAATTCAGCATCATTTGTGATAACACATCAGCTATGACAAGATATGAGCTCCTTAGATGTCTACCTCATTTGATACCTTTATTAATGACCTGAAGGAGAAGATGGAATGCAAACTTCATCAAGGCTGCATACCCCACCAAACCGATTCACTTGAGGACACAGACAAGCAGAAGTAACAGGTGGACAGGAACCTCAGGAAATTTTAGGCTATGTTGGATGGGGGCCTTGGGCAGCCTGATGTAGTGGGAGATGTCCCTGCCCATGGCAGGGGGGTTGGAATTAGATGATCTTTAAGGTCTAAGGTCCCTTCCAACTCAAAATATTCTACAGTTCTTTGAAATTCAACCAGGCCAAATGCTATGCCCTGTGCCTGGGACAGACTAACACCCTGCAGGGTACAGCTCTGTGGAGAAGGGCCTGGGGGACAGCTGCGTGAGCCTGAGACAGCAGGACTGCCAGTGACAAAGGACAGCACCCTGGGCTGTGTCAGCAGGAGCAGAGCCAGGAGATGGAAGGAAGTGAATACCATAGTGGATGCACCAAGACCTCAGCACTAAGTAAACTGTACCTGGAATATCATGTCCAATCTCAGTTCCCTCATAATGTCTGGGGCTGGAGAACTTGGCCTTTTGAGAACCTGAGGGAGCAGGACTTTTCCAGACAGTAGAGATGGCTTGGGGGGACCTAATAGCAGCCTGCCAGTAACTGAGGTTATCAATAAAATGGATTCAGGTGCTCCACTGCAGTGCAAAGAAAGGGAATGAGAAACAGTGGCTGTGAACTGAAACAGGAGAGAATTCAACTCTCTCTCTACATATATATACTAATAAAAATCACTAGAAAGACAATTGCACGCTGAACAGGGACCTAGATGCACTGGGTAATTTCTGTCCTTAGGTGTTTTCAGGACCTGAGTATACCTGAGCAACCCAGTCCAAAAATCAGCATCTACCCTACTTTGAGCAGGATATTTGTCTACAGACATCTCAAGGTCCCTTTGTTGTCCAAGTAATTCTACGATTCTAACTGAGCATTGCAGGTGTGCACAAATTTGAGATTTTGGTCTAAGCACAAACACAAACTGGATTAAACAAGAAGACTTTTATGAGAGCAAAGAACTCCTTTGCCCTCTCAAAGTTAGTAACTCTACAGAAAGAGAATCTACTTGTTTCAAATTCATCATGCAGCTGAGGCTTAGATGCAAGTTTCGATTTGTTTCTGATCAATTTTTGTTGGTATATTTAATTACTTTCTCAAATTTGCTCTGCAGATGTGGTTCCTAAGAAAAACAAAAAGAAAGAACAACCATACCCAAGTCCTTAGGACATAAGTCTTTGCTTAATTTCTGATGTATTTCAGAATTCAAAGCACTGATATGTTCACTGCATTTGTGGTCCTTCAAAAAGGACAAGAAAACTAGAATAATGAAAACTAGAGCAAACATCACTGACACGTATTTCACAGCACCGAAAGGCTTTCCACTCAATTAATTTGAGCAGAGGTTTAATTAGAAAGCTCCTTACCCACCTGCTGAATGGAGAGCTTGAACCCTCTCCAAGTACTCATTTATTTTTTCTTGAATATTTTCCAAGTTAGAGCCTGCCATCCCAGCATAAATCAAGGCTTGTGCAGCTTCCTACAGTGAAAAAAAAAATGAGATAAAGTTATCTTTACTGCCTGAAAAATTAGTCTCCATAAACTGAGGGCCTACAACAGCAGCCATGAGTTACATGAAAGCAAGCCTTTGCATATACAAAAAGACTTAGCTGCTGCAGGGAAATTCTGCCGGAAAGAACAAGTTTCAAGTCATAAGTGATAATCTTAAATTTCTAATACATGGGCCAACCTATAGGACTATAAAAAACCTTATGACATTACGTAAGGCCAAATCTCAGGTCTATCTGTATAGTAACATGGAATTTGGCAATTTTAAGTAAAATTTTTCAAACCTGCACCAAAATCAGTTAAGTAAACTCAAAAGTCACAAACTGCCTTTTATTTTTAAAGCTGCAGATTTAAGGTTAGGGGGAAAAAAAGCGCTACTTGCATGTTTTAATATTACATAAAGCTATCAAATCTGGAAAGTCTACAAATTTAAAGCTTTCTAGTTCCTCAAACTTCATTTTTTTGAAGTGTTTTTATGTACACAAAACACTGGATATCAACGGAAGTCTACTTCCAGGAAGCAGCGTAGCCTCCAGCTCAGAAGCACAGTACATTATTCCTTATAAAGCTTTTCCTATAATGCGCAAGTCTCATAAGTAAAAAATCCTTCAGTTGCATAAGTCATTTATCCATTCACTAAATTTATGAAAAATATGTAATGTTTGGCAAGGTTGTAATAAACAGTCAGAGCTGACACAGTCTCAGAAGCATATGGAGAACTGAGATTTGTCACTCACAAAAATGAGGATAAAATCCTTATTTTGTTCATTATTGTCATGCAACCACCACCACCCCCCCACACACACACCTCTGTGGCAGCATTCGTCTCCTCAGCAGCCACACAAGAAAGAAAGCAGCAGTCATGTAGCAGGCCAAGTATGTAGGACACAGAACAATAACTAGGGAGCTGCTGCACAAAGATGGTCCTCAGCGAGTCTGCTCTGCATAGGGCAAGTGCAGAGCTATGGCCAGAGGGTCTCTTGCGTGATTTATGGCAGTGATTTTTGTCAAGCTTAGCAGTTTGCTCACATACACATCTGCCTAGTTGTCCCAAGGTTAAAACTGATCCTGATACAGCCTGTAATTATATCAGGATATATTTTCACATTTTCAAACTAGTGCTGCAAAAATAATGCATAATTGATGTTGCTGTTGTGACTTCCAGTACAACTGTTCTGTCTGGTTTTAAGACATAAACAAAGTAAAATGAGCCTTTTATTAATTCAAAGTTCTAAAGGACTGAAGCAGTTGACCAACTGCCTGCAGCACCAGCACACCAACTGCTTCCAGTGGGAAGATGGATGTGCCATTCAGAATTGCTATTCAGTGTCTCTTCAATGCTACTACTGTTCTTCGGCACGAGTAGCGTGCCATGGTTGCACTAAGCAAACTAGTGATTATTAGTTGTTAACTGCTGAGCAGCAGCCAAACCTAGCAAAGGCCTTCAGCAGTTTTGCTGAGGTGATCAGGTGCCCAAGTATGTTTCTAATATTTCTGTATCACACCATTAGCAAGTTACCCTAAGCTCATTCACATGCTCCCCTCCTCTACGGTTCTACCAAAGTTACATGACAGCCGGAAGCAAACAGCGCTTGCTAGCCATAGGAACTCCATTCTGACAGGTCCGTCTGTTTTCTATTGGTAACAAATGGTAGCATTTCCCATGTTCCTGCAGTTCTTGCAGAATCCAGGCCAGCACCCATCTTTTCCACCTTCTTAGCAAGTGCACCAATGGGCTCTGAACTGCTTAGAGCAGTTGGTAAAAAGTTGGTGACAAGCCAGAGCTTATTCGCACTGTGCAAAAAAAAAATGCATAAAGTACCTCCAAAATACGGGATGATCTTTTCTAACTGCTCTTGTTTAATCTAACATCGACAGTGATTTTTCAGGCAACACCTGGAAAGCCAAACCTATCCAGGCTAAATCATACATAAAAGAATTCTGCTTTAACAATACTTGCTGAGTTTGTTCTTGCTCTTGCTGATCACAATAGTTTGAACACCAACACCATCACATCTTACCTGACACAAGAGACAACACCTAATCTTGGACTGTCAAGGCTCACCAGTCTGAATACTGACAATTTTAGCTGGGGAGTTTTGATTTAAAGCTTTCCTCACGCAAAGCAGTGCCCATACTTGTGCTGCTTAGTGACCTACCTTTTGCAAACCAGAAAACGTTTTCTAGATTACACTCTTTGTCGTGTGTAGCTTCAAACACACCAAGACTGCTAGGGATGCATTTTCGCACATAGTAAGAATGTCACCTGCATGCAGCAAGTGAAAAAGATTTTCCATACATAGTACAAAAGCATACAGGAGTGATTATTTGCACAAAAAGGATAGTTATTATGATGAGTGTTTGATCATTTCTTACAGATATAATGAGAAATGTAGTGTAATAAAGTAGTACTGTGCACAGCTGTCAGATCATGTGCACACATTGCTGCTGATAAACACAGAGTTTATAAGTATTATTATGGTTAACTAAATTCTGCATCTACATACTCTACATATATGAGCTTAACTCACCCTATATTAACAATCAGGCTAAAAAAACCCAAATAAACATACTCCTCCTCCCTTCCCTACTCATAAAGGAAAGGCCAATCACAGAGCTGTCAGCAAGCTATGGAAGAGAATTACTTTGCCAGGATAATGGGATACTTGGAATGACCACTGCAACAAGTGTAAACATAGGCTTCAAAGAAATCCCTTCTTGCAGGTGAGAATTATACCCAGAGAGACAACTTAAATGTAACTCTGCAAAACATAAATCTAAAAAAATGAGACAACTTACACTGGTAGAAAAATGCATAATGGTTGCTCCATCAATCATGTGCAGGAACACAACAGCTGGTTACAGAATATATTTTCCACTTTACGTGTACATGTGTAATTTTTCCCAGAACTCATATGCATGTCCTGTTACTTTCCAAGGACTAATTTTAATCATAGAGCTATAAGGCTCTATAATCATAGAGCTATACATGTATAATTTTTCCCAGAACTCATATGCATGTCCTGTTACTTTCCAAGGACTAATTTTAATCATAGAGCTATAAGGCTGGAAAAGACCTTAGAGATCATCAACTCAAACCATACCTGTGCACTCCTAAATCATGTCCCCAGGCGCCTCATCTACCAGCCTTTTAAACACTTCCAGGAATCGTGACTCAATCACCTCCCTGGGCAGCCTGTGCCAGTGCTTGATAACCCTTTCTGTGAAGAAATTTTCCCTAATGTCCAACCTAAACTTCCCCTGATGCAGCTTGAGGCCATTCCCTCTTGTCCTATTACATCTCATTTGGGAGAAGAGACCAACACCCACCTCTCTGCAACCTCCTTTTAGGTAGTTGTAGGGAGCAATAAGGTCTCCCCTCAGTCTCCTTCAAGCTAAACAACCTCAGTTCAGTATTAATATAAACTTCACAACAGTCAAATCTCTCACTCTCATACTATTAAAAAAAATACATGCTATCAGAGGGACATTCTAACTTCCAGAAAATACAGATCTTATGCTTAAATAGAAACATTCCACTTTTTGTAATACTACTTTTTGTATTACTTGCTCCCACCTAAAAATAAAAGGCAGGGAAAACACATTGCGCAACCTGCCCTGGAAGGACGCTGCTGCTTCGCAGGCAGAGAAACTGCCCAAGCGCAGGCCCGGCGCCCCTGTGAGGGGAACAGGGGAGCAAGGGGGCGCCCCTGGGGGGGAAGGGAGGAGGAAGATAAGGGGGGGAAAGGGGGCCCCCCTGGCGGGAGGGGATGGTGGGGGAAGGGAAGGGAAGGGAAGGGAAGGGAAGGGAAGGGAAGGGAAGGGAAGGGAAGGGAAGGGAAGGGAAGGGAAGGGAAGGGAAGGGAAGGGAAGGGAAGGGAAGGGAAGGGGGGGTCCCCCTGGAGAAGAAGGGGGGAGGAAGGCGGGAGACCCTATAGAAGGGAAGGGAGGGAAGGGGGACCCCCTGAGGGGGGAAGAAGGGGAAAGGAAGCGCCTGTGAGGGCGAAGCGGCTGCCCCAGCCCGCACCTTGTAGTAGAAAGCCGCTTCCTGGTAGCGCCCGCTTTGGTCCCGCTGCACCGCCAGCTGCGCGAATTTCACGGCATCCAGCTCCAGCGCTGTGGGATCCATGGCCGGCGCCTTCGCGATGCCGGAACCGTCCCCGCACCGCGCCCGCCAGCCCCGCCTCCATCCTCACCGCCCTCCGCCCCGGGGCGGGCCCAGTGCGCATGCGCGCAGGGGGCAAGTCGAGGCAAGGGGGGGTGCTACGGGCAGGGGTTCCCTGAGTGGGCGGGGCTGGCGGAAGTGCAGGCGTGGTTTACAGCGAGATGGGCGGAGCTCACAGAGATGTGGGCGGGGTTTGTAGGTAGGTGGGCGGAGCTCACAGAGAGGTGGGCGTGGCAAACCCATAAGTTGGCAATACAGACTACACTTGGGGAATTTAAATTCATTTATTGGCCATTAACATAAATGTTTATTTACTGATTTGGGCACTGGCAAATAAAGATAACAGACATTTAAAACCTTTGGGAAAACACTTCTCTTTCCCCTTTTCTAAGTTTGACTTCACTCCAGACACTTCTCCTCCCCCCTTGTTATTGATGCGTTAGTACATTCAGTGAGGTGATGGGTGACACAGGAGTTAGATGTCAGTGTGTAGCACTTCATTTTTGTTGCTTCTCATTTCTCTTTTCTTCTGCTGCTCCTTTATGGTTACCTGTTTGCTGTGCTCTGGTGTTGGTCCTCCACCAGCTGTGGTTCCCTCGGGGGCATAAATGCTCGAACGTAGCCTGCAGTCCCTTTGGGGTTGTACCTGCGCCTCCTGCTCTGACCCTGTACTCTACGTCAGTTCCCTCAGACTTAGCTTTTTCTGCCCTTTCTTAAAGCTATTTTCTTAGAGGTGTGGCAAGCTGACTGGCGCAGCAGCTGGTCCATTGCCAAGCCAGTTGTGTTTGACACAGGGCAGCCCTATATTTCTTCTCACAGAGGCCACCCGTGCAGCCCCATCACTGCTATCAAAACCTTGATCTTTATCCTCAGCACACCGATAAAGAGATTAGCTTTGTGCAATACTGTCTTTGAGAGAGTAATGTGCTTAGGGCAACTGCTGGCTGAGTTTACACTTGACCATCCCAAACAGTAACGTTGTTCACATATGATACTCTTAATCTAGCGTCTCCTTCATGTGTGGTTGGTCTTTCTTGACTCTGTGTCATGTTCCTCCATCCCGTTCCACTCCCCACCCCACCCAAACCTACCTCTTACATTAGATAGATCAAAATATGCAAAACCAGACAATGCATCAGAAGAAGTTAAAACCAAGCAAAATCAATATTTAGGCGAGAGTGATATGGGTTACAAAACACTAAAAGGGAAAAAAAAAAGTAAGGGCATGCAGTTCTGAATCTTTTCATTTACTTGATTTGCCCTCATCTTTATGTACCATTCAAGTAGGAAATATTTCAGTTTCTAGACACGTGTTCAGTATACCTTCCATTCTTATGAACATTGCAAAGGTAATTTTGCCAGATGTTCTTTTGCCTTTCTTTTGTATGAAAACCAGTGATTGTCAGAGGAGGAAAAAGTATTTCTGTAAAAGACAAGGGAGTCTTCGAGGATTTTCTTTACATGTCCGTTGGTTGAAATTCCTATTATTATCAGTTAACACCACAAATTACCACAAGGTTTGACCTCAGTGATTACCTATGTCAAAAGCCAAGAGTTTAAAGATAAAGCAGAATGTATAGCCTTAAATTTTTGAATATTTTTTTTCCCTGTTAAAACTGTAGAGGTATCATTTATTATACTTGCTGGCCTTAAATACCTAGGCTTTTTGATATCTGTAGGAGGACACAAACTTAATCAAACGAGAATATGGTTTATTAGCTCAATGTGTGTTCTTCTGGACACACATTCAGATCAAGACCTTAAAGACATGATGAAGATTTAATTTGCTGGGGAAAAATGTAATGATGCAGGAGTGGCATGGAAGTATGCGGCTAAGGGCAATTGAGTTCTCACTGTAAGCTTGACTTTGACCCCTTCAAAATAATCACACAAAAATTACATTGGGCTCAAAACCTAACCTCAATAACAGCAAAGTCAGCCTGCCTATTGCTCCCCACCCCCAGTTAGCTTCTAGCTGTGAAGTACCTCAATGTGTCCAGCAGTGTAGGCAAAAAGAAACCAGGTTCCCAAGAGACCTAGTTAAAAGCTTTGCTATTCATCATAAGAAAATCAATTATACAGTACTTTTCTATTGTGCTTTGAGCTAATTAAGAAATAAAGACTGATGTTGCATTTAATTATGAAAGGGTGTACAGATGCACTGCTTTGGTAGACTGGAATGAGTTTAGTCGTAGGACTCAGTTTCAACTGGGTGTTTTAATAGGTTGTTTTGTGAAAACACATTAATATTATTAATAAAGAGCGTTAATTCACCTCTTCCTGACTTCTGCAATGCAGATGTAAAGCTTCCTGTAATGTTATCCATGTGATGGCTTCATTATCCTCTGAAACTACTAGACAGGCTCTTTTTCTTCTACTTGAAACAGGTAGCCACACCAATGACTGTGGCCATTGGTGCCTGTATGGGGTTCAGAGCAGCTCCCACCACTCCAGCCACATCACTGGGACTGCTCCATCCCACAATATACAACATCCCTCCTCAGCCACCCTCCACTCTCTCCATCTTCATCGCATCTCTGCGGCTGGACTAATGCCACCATGCCTCTTCTGTCCTGCCATCCAGAACTCTGTGCTTCCTTGGTGATGTTGCCCAGGTTCTCTTCCCCCTCTTCTTTTCTCGATTCACTGACTTGGCAGGCTGGACTGCTTTGCTCCATCCCTGAATCCTGACATGGCTCCGGGGACTCCATCCATCCGGCGTTGAGCTCTTCTAGGCTCCCGATGGTGTCAGGGGGTTTGGGGATGCTGTTCTGATTGGCCCTCAATGTGTCGGGAGAGCAATCAAGGAGCCCTAGTATTTCTCCAAGAGGCACCTCCCCAGGCAGTGCAGGGTCACCCTGTGGGTCCCCAAGGGCTTGGTTTTCCTGTGCAGAGTGGCTTTGGATGTTCTGGCAGCTGGGGATGGATGTCTCTGGCAGCGCTGTGAGAGATGGGGCCTCTGCTTTCCCATCTCTGCCAGTGTCACTATGGTCCATGGGCCTGGAGTCACTACTGGGATCATCCTGGCTGACTCCCACTGTGTCTAAGATGCAACAGGTGAGGCTTAGGTCCTCTTCAATAAGCTCTGGATCCACAGAGGCTTGGTTAGGTGGGTCAGCAGAGGAGCTAGAGGAGGTGTTGCTGCCTGTGGGTGCCCCAGCAGGAGTGGCTGTGCTGGAGTTGTCAATCCCCACCACATCCAAGGAGCAACCAACTAGACTTTGGAATTCTTCAAGAAAGCCCTCCGTAAGAGCCACTGCTGTATTCTTTCCAACAATGCCCCTCACTGTGTCAAGGGAGCAATCAAGCAGCCTTACTGCCTCTTCTAGAAGCTCCTCTTTAGAGATGGTAAGGTCACCCTCTGGGTCCCCAATGCCTTCTTTGTCGGGGGCAGTAGAGTAGCTGGAGGGAACATAGCTAGCTGTGGGGGTGTTGCTGCCTAGGGCTGTCCCCACAGGGATGTCCGTGCTGGATACATCACTCTGTGCTGATTGGCCCTGAATGTACTGGCAGCTGCAGACAGATGTTGTTGATGGTATCGGGGGAGCTGGGGCCTTGTCTCTCCCATCTCTGCCAGTTCCAATGTGGTCCTCAAGCACAGGGTCACTGTTGGGACCATCGTTGCTTACCATCTCAGTGTTCACGGGGTAACCAAAGAGCCTGAAAGCCTCTTTGAGAAGCTCCTCTTCCGATATGGTAATATCATTATTCGGGTCCACAAGGGCTTGGTTGGGGGGGGCAACAGAGGAGCTCCAGGGGCCACCACTGCTAGGGGGGATGTTGCTGCCCGGGGGCACCCATGTGGTGGGTGTGGCCATGCTGGAGATGTTTCTTTGTGTGTTTTGTCCATTGATGTGCTGGTGGCTTTGGATGGGTGCCATCAGTAGCACTGAGGGGAGCTGGGCCATCACTCTCCTCTTTTTTGCCACAGGTAGGAGGTGTTGGATCTGGCCCTGGGGGGTCCCTGTGGCTGTCCAGGCAAGAGGGGTCCCACAGCCTCCAGGGATCCACAGGACATCATCCGGCAGAGAAGTGATGTTGTGCTCATGTGTGCCTGCGGCTGGTGGAGGCACATTGGTGCTGGTCAACTGGAAGCCCTGGGAGTTGATGAAGCAGTTGTATGGAGCTCTCTGCAGCCCTGCATGGGTGAGAGGGAGCCATGCTTGGCTGGGGGACCCTCCAGGGGCACCCGTCAAGCAAGGCCTCATTGCCAAACTCCCCCAAGTCTGTGCAAGGCAAATGAGACACTTGCAGCTGGGGTGCTCCCGGCAGGGTTAGCTTCTGTGCCAGAAGGATGGGGTTGCAAATCAGGGAGGAGACACACTTCTAGTAGGTGAAATAGGAGAAATGGCCTCAGGTAAATGGCTAATTCTCTAGAAATTCAATTTAGCTCGCACAGAACACCCAGTGGTGTTCGCCCTGACTTGCCCAAGCACTGCACTACGTGTGCCAGGGAGACAGGGATGTTGGGATTGCTGTGAATGCCCAGATGTAGGGAATGCTGAAAGTGTTGACAGTGCTGGTTGTTGAGAAGACACAGGGGTGCCATACCTGCTGGTGGTGCCTGGAGTTGCTGTGGGGCATGGGCTGCCACTTGCACTGGGGCTGCCAAGTTTGTTGGGAAAGGCTGCTGCTGTCTGGGCAATTGCCACTGCATGGCTAAGCCTGGAAGAGAGACAGCAGCCACGGAAGTCAACTTTAGAGGTATTTAAAAGACCTTTCAATGCCTTTAAAGATCATCTAGTGCAGACATCCTGCAGTGAGCAGGGACATCATTCTTAAAGGTCCCCTTTAAGTCTTGTAAGCCAGCAAAAAGGCCCCCATTGCTGCTGTCCCCTGGCTCTGCACCAGGCATGTGCAGCGATTGCGGCTGGGGTGCTCCTGGTGGGGTGAGCTGCTGTGCCAATGTGATGGGGTGGCAAATCAGGGAGAAGACTGGCTTCTGGGAGGTGAAAGAGGAGAGGTGGCCCCAAGTCATTGGCAAATTCTCTGGAAATACCGATTAGCTGCAAGCGACGGCAGGGATGCTCACCCTGACTTGCCCAAGCCCTGTGCCATATCTGCTAGGGAGACAAGGGTGGTGGAGTTACTGGGAATGCCAAGGAGTAGACAGTGCTGGAAGTACCAAAGTTGCCAGGCGTCCAGAAAAGATGGTGGTGCCACAGTGCCATACCTGCTGGTGGTGCCTGGAGTTGCTGGGGGCTCTGGGCTGCCACATTCACTGGTGTTGTAAAGGCTGTGGGCAAGGGCTGCTGGTGTCTGAGCAGTTGCCACTGCATGGCTAAGCCTGGTACAGAGACAGAAGCCGTGGAAGCAATCTTTAAAAGTCTTTAAAAGATCTTCCAAAACGTTTAAAGGTAATCTACTGCAAGCCCCCTGGGGCGCTTGCAACTGGGGTGTTAGATTTAAACCATTACCCTTTGTCCTATTGCATCAGGCCCTGCTAAAAAGTTTGTCTGTATCAGCCTTATAGGCCGCCTTTAATCTTTGGAAGGTGTCAATGAAGCTCTCATTGCTGACATCCCCTAGATCTGCACCAGGAACATGGGGTGCTTGTGGCTGGTGTGCTCCTTGTGGGGTGATCTGCTGTGCCCGTGGGAAGGGGTTGCAAACTTGGGCAGAGACTCACTTTCAGGACATGAAAGAGGAAAGATGGCCCCAACTAACTGGCAAATTGTCTGGAAGTGCTGGGCATGCCTCAGCCAGGCGAGGGCAGGGAGGCTAGCTGTGGCTTTCTGAAGGCCCTTGCCATATCTATTGGGAGACACGAGTGGTGAGAGTGCCCAGGGGTTGGGGATGCTAGAATGCTGAAGGTGTGAGAGCAGACTGGGGTTCCATACCTGCTGATGGTACCTGGTGTCCCTGCAGGCCCTGGACTGCCACTTGCACTGGTGGTGCAAAGGCTGTGGGCAAGGGCTGCTGCTGTCCAAGCGGTTGCCACAGCATGGCTGAGCCTGGAAGAGAGACAGGAGCCATGGCTGGTGGTCACCTCCACTCTTGTCCCCGAGAGCATCCTCAGGGTGCATGGCTTGGGTTTGGTCCCTACCTTGAGTGTATAAGGGGTTTGGGATCACAAGGTTCTGAGGTGTCTGGGGCCATGAGGTGGCCCAAGAACCACGCACTATGAGCTGCCATGGTGGCTGCGCCATGATGCCTTGTGACTGTTGGTTGCTAAGGACTCTCTGGCACCTCCCAGGGTATGATGCAGGGGCTCCCCGTGTTCTGCCCCGCCCCCACAGTAGGAGGGAGGGGTATTAGGGGGACTGGATTGTCCCCAGCCCCTACCTGTGGCTGTCAGGGACAGAGGTTCAAATGGCCTTGACTGGAAGCCTTGGTCCTTTCCCACAGCTGGGCTATCCTTGGGATGCTTGTGACCTGGTGGAATGCCTGCCATGCTGGGAGTGCTGGGATCTAAAGGACAGGTTGCTTGCGAGGGGTGGGCAGGGCAGGCAAGGTGGAGGTGTCGCACTGTGTGGAAGAGAGAGATGTGCTGGTACAGCTCTTCCAGTCAGCAGTGATGTGGTTGAGAGGCTTCAGGTGAGGAGTCAGGGAGTGGAAACCAAAGCAGGTGTTGGGTTTGGTGGCTGGTAGTCATCACCCAGCAACGATGCCAGCCCTGAGTACTTATCCTGTTGGCCATGAGGAGAAATCTCTGGATGAGTAGGCCTTCTCCTTCTGAGGGATTTGAATTCCCAAACACAAGTTGGGAATGCCATAGTGTTGTGACCTGCAGGTGTGGGAAATGCCTGATATTTGTGGGAGTGAACCTCTAGTCAGGAGTACTTGAGGAGGTACATAGGAAAGGTAGAGAATAGAGGAGCACCCGTGGGAGATAGGATGGTCTTGACCGCAGTGCTTGTGAAATGGCTGATTTTCAACTTGCAGTGGCATGAGAGAAAAGGGCAACAGACCTGCTACTCTGGACTTGTAGAGAGAAAACATTACACTCATCAGGAAGGTCCTTAGTGGAGTCCCCAGGCAATCTGCTGTTGAGGGCTCAGAAGCCAGTCAGTACTGTCCAGTCTTTCAAAAGCCCCTTTGCAAAGTTGGGGAGCGGGCACTTCCCCTGTGTCAGAAGTCAAGGAAGAAGGGCAGAAGCATGGCTTGACCAAACAGAGAACTCCTTGCAGAGCTCCAGAGGAAAAGAGAATTGTAGGATCACTGGAAGCAGGTCAGGCTTGGTAGGACAATGAGCAAACTGTGGCTCGCATATGCAAAGAGAAGGCCCGAAAGGCCAAAGCTTAGTTAGAGGTGAAGGTGGCCAGTGCTGTTCTGCCCCAGAGAACTGAAGGAGCTGGCACATGTTATGGGCAGACCCCTCTTGATTGCCTAGCAAAGGTCTTGGGAGTTGGGGGGAAGTTCCTGTAGACTGGAAGATAGTGAACATGGTTCCTGGTGACAGGAAGGATGTGAGGGAGTCCTGGAGTGATGGAATATTTTGTGTTGGAAGGGACCTTAAACGGTCATCTACTGCATCCCCCCTGCAGTGAGCAGGGACATCAAACAATAGAGCAGGCTGCTCAGAGCCTCGTCCAATCTGACCTTGATTGTTTGCAGGGATGGGGCTTCTTCTAGTGCCCTAGGCAATGTGTATCAGAGCTTCAGCCCTTTCACTCATTGTAAAGAAGGTCTTCCATATAGCCAGTATAACTCTACCCTCTTTTCAGATTTAAACCGTTACCCTTTGTCCTTTCGTATCAGGCCCTGCTAAAAAGTTTGTCTGTATCATTCTTATAGGCCACCTTTAATCTTTGGAAGATGTCAATGAGGCTATCATTGCTGACATCCCCTAGATCTGCACCAGGAACATGGGGTGCTTGTGGCTGGTGTGCTCCTTGTGGGGTGATCTGCTGTGCCCGTGGGAAGGGGTTGCAAACTTGGGCAGAGACTCACTTCCAGGGCATGAAAGAGGAAAGATGGCCCCAACTAACTGGCAAATTGTCTGGAAGTGCTGGGCATGCCTCAGCCAGGCGAGGGCAGGGAGGCTAGCTGTGGCTTTCTGAAGGCCCTTGCCATATCTATTGGGAGACACGAGTGGTGAGAGTGCCCAGGGGTTGGGGATGCTAGAATGCTGAAGGTGTGAGAGCAGACTGGGGTTCCATACCTGCTGATGGTACCTGGTGTCCCTGCAGGCCCTGGACTGCCACTTGCACTGGTGGTGCAAAGGCTGTGGGCAAGGGCTGCTGCTGTCCAAGCGGTTGCCACAGCATGGCTGAGCCTGGAAGAGAGACAGGAGCCATGGCTGGTGGTCACCTCCACTCTTGTCCCCGAGAGCATCCTCAGGGTGCATGGCTTGGGTTTGGTCCCTACCTTGAGTGTATAAGGGGTTTGGGATCACAAGGTTCTGAGGTGTCTGGGGCCATGAGGTAGCCCAAGGACCACGCACTGTGAGCTGCCATGGTGGCTGCGCCATGATGCCTTGTGACTGTTGGTTGCTAAGGACTCTCTGGCACCTCCCAGGGTATGATGCAGGGGCTCCCCGTGTTCTGCCCCGCCCCCACAGTAGGAGGGAGGGGTATTAGGGGGACTGGATTGTCCCCAGCCCCTACCTGTGGCTGTCAGGGACAGAGGTTCAAATGGCCTTGACTGGAAGCCTTGGTCCTTTCCCATAGCTGGGCTATCCTTGGGATGCTTTTGACCTGGTGGAATGCCTGCCATGCTGGGAGTGCTGGGATCTAAAGGTGTTGTGACCTGCAGGTGTGGTCTAGTGTTGTGACCTGCAGGTGTGGGAAATGCCTGATATTTGTGGGAGTGAACCTCTAGTCAGGAGTACTTGAGGAGGCACATAGGAAAGTTGTCTTGCTAGTCTTGCTAGTAGTGAACAGAGGAGGACTCGTGGAAGATGGAGTGTTATTGGTTGCAGTGCTTGTGAAAAGGCTGATTTTCAACTTGTCATGAGAAAACAGGGCAGTAGAGTTGCTACCCTGGACTTGTAGAGAGCAAATGTTACACTCATCTGGGAGGTCCTTAGAGGAGTCCCCAGGCAATTTGCAGTTGAGGGCTCAGGAGTTGGCCAGTACTGGACAGTCTTTAAGAAGACTCTTTGCAAAGTTGGGGAGCGGGCACTTCCCCTGTGTCAGAAGTCAAGCAAGTAGGGCAGAAGTGTGGCTTGACCAAACAGAGAATACCTTGCAGGACTTAGGGGACGGAAAACACAGCAGATGTTGGGGTGGGCATTTGCTTCCCATTGCCCAGCCCCTTTATGTATTCCTGTTACCTTCTCTTCTCCTTGCTCATCAGCATTATTTCTCTAAGCCTTTTTATTGAAGATATTTTCCTTTCTTCCGATCATTTTTGTGACTCTCCTCTGGACCTGATCCAGCAGGTCCATGTCTTTTCTCTGTTAGAAAGTAGCATTTATGGACTCAGTATACAAAAATTGAACGGCAAGCTAGTTATTTCTACTTGTGAATAGTGATTGTAGTAAATTAATGTTTAGTCAATACAACTGCAAATGGTAAGGCCATGGCCACCTAGGAATACTTCTAAGGTCTGCCTTGTTTTCTTCCCGGTTAGTTACAGTCATAGGACTCCTTCCAGAGACCACTGCATGCAGAATGTGTATAAGAGAGTTTAGTCCTTGAGCACTGCTTAGAGCAGATAGACTCATGTAACATCTATTCTGTGGCAGCTGGGTTGCTACGTATCCAGGTTCTGATGATTTGTGGAGACTTTGCAAACAGTTGTTTTAAATGAAAGATTTCATGGTTGATCTTCAGGCCTTAACCCGTAGCCCGTTTCTCTGCAAGAGAGTGTAACGTATCTAGCATGTTATTGTACACTACTTTTTCAGGTCTAAGATGAGTAAGGGGAAGTTTTATGAGGAAGGTACACACCCATAAGAGAAATAGGAGAGAAAGACAGGCACAGTGTTTAATGTCATATGATGCCAAGAGTCCCTGCAACTCAGTTACATGTGAACTCTGAGTAATTTCTTTGGGCTTCATGTATGATATTTTTAGGCTTAACTTTGTGCTTTGTTGTTTTTTTGGTCGGCTTTTGTTTTCAGGTTACTTTTGCAGAGGTCCACAGGGACTTGAAGAGAAGAATCTGGTTATTTTCAGGTAAAATGTAGCAGATGGACAATTGGAGTTCTTTGGAGGCATTTTTTGCAACGGTACAGTAAAACCAACCCTGAACAAAAAGAAGAAACATTTGCATTTTTACTGAGTACAGGGAGGTAGTGGGAGTGCTGGTCAGGAACGGGTGGAGGCCAGGCTCAAGCCTTCGATGGCAGCATTGGTTTACACTGGCTCTAAGTTATGAGAAAGCTGCCTCAGCAAGGGGAATCTTTTCACACTGAAAAAAGCAGCAGTTTCATTCTGAGGGTTGTAGTAGATCTCAGAAGAGATGTGGGGGAGATCCCATCATGGTCTATGGCTTCTTCGCAAGGGGAGGAGGAGGAGCAAGCATTGATCTTTTCTCTCTGGTGACCAATTAGAAGACCCAAGGGAATGGCAGCAAGATGTGCCGTGGGAGGTTTAGGCTGAATATTAGGAAGAGATTCTTCACCCAGAGAGCAGTGAAACACTGAACAGGCTCCCCAGAGAAGCAGTCATGGCATCAAGCCTGACAATATTCAAGAAACATTTGGCCAATGCCCTCAGACGCACGGTGTGAATGTTGGGTTTTTCCTATGCAAGCATAGGAGTTGGACTTGATGATCCTTGTGGGTCCCTCCCAGCTCAAGACATTTTATGATTCTATGATATAATCTTAAAGGAGCCACATCTGTTTCTTCCCTGGTTGTGCTCACCTGTCCTCCAGTTTTTAGATTTCAGGCACAAGCAAATTATAGAACCTCAAAAGACTAACATTCACAAGTCAAAGTAAATAGTCAGTCTCCGTTTTCTGGACTGTGGGCTGTTACTAACATATACTTGTTCTCTGAAATGCTGCAAATTGAGTCTGTATCTCACAGCACCCTCTGGAAAAAGCATGATTTCCTACAATGTGGACTCTTTGGGTGTATCCAAACATGGCTATGACACAACAAGTCCACACTGAAAACCAGTGTAAAGCAGGGACTGCAGTTTTGAACTGACTCCGCTTTAGCTGTAAATTTAGATCCTGTTGATAATAAGATTTCCAGCTTCAGGATTGCTTATTGTGCTCCTTGTTTTATCTCCTGTTTGTATTTCTAATGTCTATTCCTGATTTCTTCTGTGCAGGAGAGCACACATGCTTTCACCTAAAGGGAAAGGGGAAGCCAAGAGGCTTTATCTGATACAATAACTTACTTAAAAATAGATTGCTCTTCAGAAAGGCAAAATTGTGTAATTATTTCCTGCTAGTAAAATTAATTATCCTCCTTCTAGTTAATATTAATAGAGTAATTGACCTCTTCTGTGGAACATGTCATGGTTTTTAATTTTTATCACTGTTCATGGCAGTGCAACACACTGCAAGTTGTGTTTTGAAAGCTCCGGCTAACTGAGTCTCTAGACCTGGACTACATTGGATAAAGAGGTGCATAGGAAACTCTTCCCAGAACTGGGGCATGGCATCCTTGCCCAGCATAGGGCAAAGCCCCAGCATATACACAACAGGTTCTTGTTTCCTTTTGTTGGGGAGATCCGTTCCAGGAACCATTATCCCAGCTGCCCAGGCTACTGTCACAGGCTGAAGTGTGCTCTCCACCAGCTGCATCCTTACATTGAAGGGGTAAGACAGAGCTGCTCTCCTCTGTCCTGCTGTGCACTCCTTATTTGGCTCAGTGGTGATCCTGGTCTCACAGGCTGGCATTCTACCTGTAGGCTCTTTCCCACAGATTGATGAAATATATTGTGAATCCTTGTTCTCAGCATGTTTGTCCAGTATTACACAGCAATGTCAAGAATCCTGTGCATGTTCCCCACTCTTTTTTTTTTTTTCCAATGTGCTTCTGTTTTTATCAATTCTAGAGTAGCTTTCATTTGAAAAAATAGAAAACAGACTCCGAGAGGACCAACTGCCACAGTTCCATTAACTTCAAGATTGATTCACCTTTTACTGAAACTGGTTTGGATAAAAACTAATTTCTGTGTTTTAAAGTCAGTTCCAAGAATCAAGAAATTCTTCCAATATATCTTGCTTTGGGATTTTGCATAGGTGGCCACAGACACAGATGTGGCATAAATCTTCCAACACAACAATTACTAAGGCTTTGAGTCAAAAGAGGAAAAGAAAATAAATCTTGAAAGAGGCAAGTTACAGACTGTGTTAGGGTTTTTTTTTGTTTTTTTTTTTTGTTTGTTTGTTTTGTGGTTTGTTTTTTTCTGTAGTAAGCAGGGTTATTTTTACCCTTGGGGTGCTCTCAGAGCTTTTTGGGCAACTGGTTCCTTATTGTTCATCTGTCTATCTTCATAGCTGCATGAAAGAAAGCCTTCTTCTGGAGCGTTTGAAACATGTTCTGTCAGAGTTTGTGTCTGATGTCTGATGTTTTCAAAGAAAAGACTGGAGGAATTCTTCTGTTTAGAGATCATGTTGAAGTCAAAACAAGAGGGCGGAATTCCTGAAATAGTAATTTCCATATGCTTTGTCATGTTAAGTTACTTGTGGTGAAGCAAGGAGAAATTGATCCTTCATATATGTATTTTAAAAATAAGCCCTGAACTCTGCCAACATGACTCAGGGCTGTGCTGCGGGAGCCAGAGGAGATAACTTTGTGCGGGGGATCCCAGTGGCTGTGGCTGTCCCTCTGAGCTATGCTCTAGGCTGGCACTTTCCCTGCTGCAGCTGATGCAGACATGATTGTCTCAGCTCAGCCAGGGCAAAGCACCTGGATGCAAAGAAGAGAAATCAATATATATCTTGCAGACAGTTTGACCCTGTGTGGAAAGAATGCAGTGTCTGGGTTACCTGTCACAAGACCCTCACGCCTGCAGTGCAGTGTGGGGATGCCTCAGTCGCAGAGGAGGAGGTGGAATGTGCAGCTCAAGGAGTGACTGCGTTAATAACAAGCAATGCAAGAAGACCACTGAAACTAAGAAATCTTCAACAAACACTCTGTCTGCCTTGGGCAGCGTTACTTATTAAAATGGTCCCATTGTATGTCAAATTCCAAAACCGTCCTCTAGTGCCAGAACTGCTGAGTAAATAAAACAGTGTGGTTGCAGCCTTTGGTACTGTGACAAGTGATATACTGTCCCAGAAAGGTTTGTTTGTGTGATAGGTAAAGCTTCAGTGGAGACAAGTTCTCTTGATGTTGGATACTATTTCCGCAAAGAACACAGAAGAACAGTACCTGTTGAAAGAACTTGAGGTTTACACTCTGCTTTCTAACCGTCCATGTGTCGGGGCTTTTAAGTTATCTGCACTAATCAAGAATAATGTGTTTTCAACTTGTTTTTCCAATAACCGTCATCATATGTTAGATCATACTATTCATTAAGCAGCAATGATTGTGAAAAGGGAGTCACAATTATACCCATCTTGGAGAAAGGTTGCTGGTTCTTTCTCAGTGCTTTTAATGTGCGTTGCTTTTGCGATATTGTTAGGAATGGAGATGATGTTATCAGATAAAGCTTGGAATTTTGTGTTTTTGAAATGGAAAACCATGAAAAGACGTGCTAGTTTTAGAGATATAAGAGTATTGTTAAAAAAAAAAAAAAAGAATGTTAATTCTAGACTAATTAAACTTCTTTTCCCCTCCCCTCTATGCTTTGGAACTGCCTGGGGAGTTTGTGGGAACAAATGTCTGGGAAAGCAATGAGACTGTTGATTCTGAAATTTAAAACCAGCTCATACAAAGTAACAAGTGTGTTTCAAGTGAAAATGAAAGTCTGCAGTTCATGTAAGCTCATCCTTTCCCTGTACATCTTTGTCAGCTTCAAAATGACATCCCGTGAATTTCTTACTGCTTCAATATAGGATCATAGCTGAAATTAGTTGCAGCAGCCACCTACAAAACTTCCTCAGTGTACTTGAGGTTTTGCAAACAAAAGTCCCAAAACTTTTTTCACTCTTGCTAAAATAAGAATGCACACAGAAAACAGGTACTAGAAAATTTTAGTTCTACCATAGACTTTTAATATCCTCAAATCATTGCAGACATTAAATAAAACATATCAGGAATCAAATTGTGTAGTTGATAACCATTTGTGGTACACATATGCTGCTAGCGTAGAGCATTTAGAAACTCACGAGATGCAATTTTTATGGTTTCAGAACTTCTGAGGAACTTAATCTTTCTTGTCCTTCATAATGTTAAATGGCACTCTGAAATGTAGTTTGAAAAGAGTTATGGCTGAGACTTTCAAAAATCTCTCAGAAATTTGAAGGGTGGCGGTAATTTCAAGGTGAATGGCACATCCAAATCTTGCCAAATCACAACACTAAAGTCTTCCATTTGACTATTTTATACAACTTTAAAACATTTTTTAATTTTTTGGCAGTTTCAGATAAAAAAAATTAAAGCTTTTTGGGGTGTTTTGTAGAAAACAGTAATAAAATTATTATTGCCAATATTACTTTACATAGTAGTGTCTTTCCCCTGAGTCTCCTTTCTAAATTATGTGCCACTACTGTAGTTCTAGCCTTTCTGTACCATCTACTGGGAACTGCTGTAGTTTCCCTGTACTGGAAAAGTATGTTTGACCAGGTAGTTATTAGAGTCATTAAAAAAAGTTGATCACCATTTCCCACCAGTTTACTATGCCTGAAGTTGTATACATATTGTAGAGTCTGAGCCTGTCACCTGTGTGGTCTGAAGATCCATCTCATTATTCCAAACAGAAGCTGATGGAAGATGCTGAGGGAAAATTTTGAGAGCAGAAGCATGAAGTGATAACTTGCTATAAAACCTCTATGAACATCTGGCAGCTTGCAACGAAAGGAATTTTGGCCCTAGAAGTGGGGTCGTTGTGTTTATAGTCTTCAGTGTATTTTCCTCTTGTGGAATTTTACACTTGTTATTTAGATTCTCATACTTCTAAGATCTTTTGTTCCCTGACTCGTTTTACAGCAGAAGTATGCGGGGAGTAGCAGACTTGCCTTTTTGATGAATCGGGTGCACCATCTACAGGCTATTTCTGTGCATAACACCCTAGGTTTCTGAATTCACAGAGACTCAGGATCACTAGATTGGAAAAGACCTCCAGGATCGTCGAGTCCAACCATTCCTATCAACCACTAAACCACGCTCCTGAGCATCTCATCCACCCGTCTTTTAAAGACCTCCAGGGAAGGCGATTCAACCACCTCCCTGGGCAGCCTCTGCCAGTGCCCAATGACCCTTTTTGTAAAATATTTTTTCTGATGTCCACCCTGAACATCCCCTGGCGTAGCTTGAGGCCATTCCCCCTTGTCCTATTCCCTGACACTTGGGAGAAGGTCAGCTCCCTCCTTTTTACAACCTCCTTTCAGGTAGTTGTAGAGAGCAATCAGGTCTCCCCTCAACCTCCTCTTCTCAAGGCTAAACAACTCCAGTTCCCTCAGCCACTCCTTGGAAGACTCGTTCTCAAGCCCCTTCACCAGCTTCGTTGCTCTTCTCTGGACAAGCTCCAGAGCTTCAACGTCCTTCTTGGAGTGAGGGACCCAGAACTGAACACAGGATTCAAGGTGCGGTCTCACCAATGCTGAGTACAGAGGGAGAATAACCTCCCTGGATCTGCTGGCCACGCTGTTTCTGATACAGGCCAAGACGCCATTGGCCTTCTTGGCCACTTGGACACACTGCTGGCTCACATTCAGTCAGCTGTCAACCAAGACCCTCAGGTCCTTCTCCTCCAGGCAGCTTTCTAGCCACTCTTCCCCTAGTCTGTAGCACTGCACAGGGTTGTTGTGCTCGAAGTGCATGACTCTTCACTTGGCTTTGCTAAACCTCATGCCATTCATCTCAGCCCATCTGTCCAGCCTGTTCTGATCCCTTTGAAGAGCCTCCCTACCTTCCAGCAGATCAACACTTCCACCTAGCTTAGTGTCATCCGCAAACTTACTTAGGGTGCATTCAATACTCTCATCCAGGTTGTTGATAAAGATGTTGAACAGGACTGGACCCAGCACTGAGCCCTGGGGAACACCGCTTGTGACTCTCGTGAGTTAACTCCATTTACCACCATGGTAAATGGCTTTCTTGATTATCTTGATTTTCGGCAGAAAAGCAGGATAATGTAGGCAAGTTGTTCAACAGGACATGTA
Source organism: Cuculus canorus (assembly GCF_017976375.1). NCBI lineage: Eukaryota > Metazoa > Chordata > Aves > Cuculiformes > Cuculidae > Cuculus > Cuculus canorus. The sequence goes on from NC_071402.1 coordinate 119,318,402, forward strand.
AGTATTACAGCTGATAATATAAATACAAGGGCATTTACAACTTTTTGTATGGAGCTTAAAATGATTAAAATGCTTGAGATGGTAATTAAATAAAATATTACTAGATTCATTCTTCACACAATTAAAAAGTGAAATGGCTGTGGAATAGCACACCTGGCTGTTGTATAATGTTTCTTTTAGAAATTAATACCTCTTTATGCACTGTAATAACAGAGTGAAATGACCTAGTCATGGTTCAAAAAACTTACTCAGTGTTTTGCTTTATTAGCTGATTAGTGAAATGAAAAATATTAGAAGGCAAATCTTCAATACATATGACTTCCTTTGTTCCATAGACATTTTCCAAAAGCTTGCTGCTGTTAAAGATCAAAGAGAATGGGTTAAAGCAAATGGAGCACATAGGGTAAGTGCTTTATAAAATTGCTAATTATAACCAATTAGCTACTTAACTGAATGACATGATTTTCAGATTTGATCTAGGTGAGAGCAAATTCCTTACTTCATCAAACCTGTAAAGTAAGATAATCTCAATTTATAGTTGCATTAGTACTATCATAAATTTCTTTCTTGTCTGTAAGTTAATTGCCCTGATGTACAGTTACTGGTTGTTTGAGATAAATAGGTCTTAAATGTTTATACTAAACTTGTTCATATTAAAATTAGTACTCATGTTTACACTGTCCTGAGCTACATGTTACTATACTATAAATTATCTTGTATAATTTTTAATATAAATAAATATTTACCACTTCCCTGGGCAGCCTGTTCAAATTCTTGACAAGGCTTTTAGTGAAGTAATATTTCCTCATATCTCGTTTAAACCTCCCCTGGCGCAATTCGAGGTCATTTCCTCTTGTTTTCACAAAACCAGACACAGACATACCGCTTAAGCTATCCCTTCTGGTGTTTCTCCAGTTTATTTTTATTGTGATTTGATTTTTTTGTTCCTAACAGTTCCAAATATACACATAGTGGCAGGACATCTGTTCCTGAAATTTTCTTTCCTTCTAGAGATAGCAGCATTGCTTTATTATCTGTTTGCAAGCTTTCTGTGTCAGTTTAAACGTAATGAAGATTTTGTTCTTATGTACCTTTAATCATTTGAGCTTATAATGTAGGTGTGCAGTAAGATGCTGAGAACTTGTCAATTGGTATTATCTTCTGATTTATCTGAAGTAACATGGGTTTTAATTTGTGGTTTCTATGCAAGGCTATTTATATTGCCCTTTCTCTGTTTCCAGACAAATAGAATACACACAAAGCTGATTTTAGCGGACAAAGAAATGAATGCTGAAAAAACTAATTTATTACAGGTAACTCCTTCATTATCATTGCATACTGAAAGCCCTCAAAAGTCCCTGAACATTTTTTATGATTTTTTAAATGACTTTTTAAATCGCAGTAAAAAAAAAATTAATGAAAGCGAGAAACAGAGCCACCAAAACAAAATCAGGAATAATAAATCAGCCAGGAACTAAAAGTTGAATAGTAACTCAATTTCTGGTGTTCTGTTCTGTTTGTTACTGGCACGTCACATAGTGTAAAGGAAAGTGAGTATTCTTCTTTCAATTATCTCTCCTCCAATATTTCAGACTGCCCAGCAGTAGATTTTCTTTTTAGTTCCTTGATCTCCATTGAAACTTACTGTAGATTTGACACTGACCTAATATCTGTTTCTTTCTGGAGCATCTTACTGTAGTTGTTAAGTAAAATATAGGAAAACATCACATGAAATAGAGCAAACTTAAATGTAGGATAAATATAGAGCTAACAAGCCTAGAATGGCTCTTGGTTTTACACGTCAATACCACCATATTAGTAATTCATTATCTGGCACCTCTTCTCCAGCCTCTGTGAAGTGGTGTTGATGTCTCTCTAAGCTATAGAAAATAGCAGTCTGAGGTTCAGAGACAAACACAACTGCTGCTGCTCCAGTTACCCTTCTGTGGGCAAGTGTGAGGAAATCCTTGGCACAGGTGAATGGAGTCAGGATCCTGCCTTTCACCTGGTCTTTGTTCTGGCATGGCTCTACACTAACATGGTGTCATGGTTTAGTTCTGGTCTGGCTGAATTTCAGCAGCTAAAACGCTGCAGTTATGCTCCCAAATCCCCTCCCACCCCCAGGGAGAAGGAAATGGGAGGAATAACACTTGTGGACTGGAAACTGAAAGTACAGCTTTAATGAAATGATAATAATAATAATGGGAATAATTATGAGGCAATAAAATATATAAGATTGCATCCCCACCCAATCACCTCGATGAGTATACGTCACCATAAATACTGTAGAGAGTGGGTCCACAGCTAGGAGGGAGCTGAGCTGAGGAACTGCATTGAGGAATGCACGGATCAGGAGCAAACAGACAGACTAGGTCCTCACTGGATGTCAGCCATTGCAGAAGAAAGGGAGTTGTTCATGTGCCCTCAATTTTATACCAAGTATGATACATGTGGGATGGAATACTCTGCTGGTTAGTTTAGGGTCACCTGTCCTATTTGCCCCTCCTCACAAGTGCGGCTACTTTTCCACCAGCTCGAGGATGGCCTTGGTTACTACAGGGATAAGTATAAGCACTGGCCTTTTTGCATACCAATGATTTGCATTATCACCTCTAGAAAGGAACACTGTCTCAAAAACATGCAGTTAGCTTTCAGAAAATGAAATTACTTAGAGTTAAGAGTTGAAAACCTGACTCTAATTTAGCTCAACCCACAACACATGGCTGCATAGCTACTCAACTGTCTAACCAGGTAGACATTCCTGAATAGTGAGGGAAGGCATTTCCAAAATGAATAAATAAAAAAAATTCACTGTAGCGTCATCCTTCTCATCACAGTTCTTTTAGATCAGAATTGGAGTGCAGATTCAGTGCAGTAGGTACCTTCCTTCTGCAAAGCAGTTATATAGTGCACTTCAGTTAAATCAGCTTAAGGGTGAGATAAATAAAAGATTTCATAGAGGGTATATGAAACCAACATGGAGTCTAATAAACTGGAGCAGGTATTCAGTACAGTTGCCTCACACAGCTGAAAGGATCTTAATTTGTGCTCTCCATGTTTTTTAGATTACAGCAGAGAATGAAAGGAAATAAACCACAAGAGATACTAAGCAATTGTAATTTGTTTAAAGATGAAGCCATATGAATTAATAATGGACTTAACCATCAGATACAAAACCAGCATCTGTTCCAGGAAAACAATAAGAAGTATATATTTTTAATGAAACCTTGTTCAGATTCTCACGCGCTGTCCGTGTTGCCTTTATCATTGTTACTGCTACTGCAATACAGTTGCAGCTATTGGAATAACTTCTTTGAATTTCATAGGCCTTTTTCTTAGGATTCTTAGAATGCTGTTTGTTTTCCTTACTGCTCCGTTGTCTGTGTTTTCAATGATTAATTTTTCAGCTTCTTTCTACCATACTGTCATAGTGATCTTTATTACTTCAAATGTGGCAGTGATACCAGCCATTTATTCTGTACACATACCATATATAAAAATCATCATCCCTTAACTGAAGCATATCACAACTTTTCATATTTAATCTCACAATATTAGTATGACAAAGACAAGTATTACTGCCATTTAACATATCTACTTAGCTCATTATTAATCTATTATCATGTCCCTTCACTGATGAGCTTTCTATATACATTGTCTAAATTGAATAACTTCCAAGGTAGCTGCTATGGCTCGGCTGATCTGTGTTATTTTGTAAAACAAGTTTTGGCTGTGATTTGGCTGTGGTGTGTTGGAGATTGTAACACACCATCCTTTTCCTGTGAAGGATTTACTTTGAACTAAAAAGAAACATTGTCTGTAAAAGAGGCAACTTCTTAGCAGCATGAACTTCTGTTCTTTCTCTCTAAAATTTCAACTATCCTGCTTTCTTCAAAAGTAGCGTTTGGCCTTTATTTCCTTCCTTAAATGCATTTTCTATATATTGAAAGATATGCTTTAAAACATTAGGATTAATTCTGCATAGAGGACACAATTACCATTGTCTAAATAGGAATTATCACCCTGGATTGTAGTAGTGTTATAGTCACTGATGCAATAAAGTAGTTCTAAATTATGTTAAGAGTGTTTGCTATTTGCACTGTTTCAAGTACAAATTCTTTATTTTTCTTTGTCTTACTTTATACAAGCATCTGTGTTTGGTCAGCCATATGTATGCCATGCTATTGAGTCTTGATAGACAAAACTAAAGATGAGTTGCATAAAAGCATAGATATTAACTACTTACCAGTGACTGTTTTAAAAGAAGAAACCTTATTCCATAGAGATCATATAGAAACCAAGTTACGTAAAGATAGAAACTGAAGTACATAAAAACCCCTGTAAATAGGATTAACTTGATATTAGAAAAGTCAACAATTCTGTCTTTCTCACTTATCTTTTTTCTTTTTCATTTTTGCTGTTTCTACTGCATCATTTACAAAGCACTGATTACATTTACCATGTTCAGCATTGAAGAGTAAAGCAGGTCTCAAGTCTTGAGCTATCTGCAAATGAAAAGAGATGAGTAAGACTTAGGTGCTCTTCAGCGTGTACTTTAGCTGCAGTCACCCACTCCTTCTCCCTTCCTTGCCCCTTGCCCCTTGCCCCTTGCCCCCCCCCCCCCCCCTTTGAAAATGCTGGAGGAACTTGGTATATATTTATACTCTCTTCATTATCAGGTTAACAACATAATCTAAGTAGACAGTTAAGTACAAAGTTTACCAATGGGTAAAGTCAAGAGAATCCTTGATGTTTGTCAGTGGGTTTTCCATTTGTGATAAATTTGTCATTAATTTGAGTGTTTTTCCTGCTGTAGTGTTATGCTTTCAGAGCCCTGAGATTTCTAATCAGTATGGAAAGAAATCAACTTATCCTTAGAAAGTATGTTAACAAACTGTTTTGTGAAACTCCTTTAGGATAGCTTTCAAAAGTCATCATTTCAATCAGAAAGGCATGTTTTTTAAATGTCATTTATTTTCAAGAAAAAGAAATAGTAACTCACAACCTCTGTGCTGTGCACAGCTACAGACACTCCTTCACATGGAAATGTCTGGCTTACTTATAAGTGTTGCTGGAAGGTTCAGATCAATAAGGAGAAAACATCCTTCAACAATTACTGATTTTTACTAGCAAGATGAGAGTTTCACCAGGCTGGCTACAAAGGCTGTGTAAAACCTAACTGTTTGATTTGTAGAGTAAGGATAGTAATCATACTCCTGAGGAGGTTTGCCTATCAGTAGTGTTTCTGTATGATTTTATTTTATATCATAAATTGCTAGGATTCTAAATATAACTTTTGAGTTATTTTCACTTTTAAAAAGTGAATTTTTTACTGAAATGGCCCCAGTTTGTAATGAATGTTTATGATTGGAGTCAAGTTTTAAAGTGATAAATCTGGGCTAATCTGCTGTCTTTCATGTTTTTCCAATTGATGTAATTTTCTGTATTTCTGCTTCTGACAGAACTTTAAAAAGAAACAAACTTTCACTAATCAAATATTGCTTTTCTCAGTCCTTTTCATTTTTTTTTAGAATAGACTTCTTGAAGCAAACATTCTAAGATGGATGTTATGATTCTTTAAATGCAGACAAATTTTAATCCTATCACTTACTGCGTCACAGGAAGGAAATATGATAAAGTGATAACAAGAACAATATAAACTACTATAAGAACTTAGTGGTACATGTCCAGGGTCACCGTAGGGGGTTGGACTAGGTGGCCTTTAAAGGTTCATTCCAACCCAAACTGTTCTATGATTCTGCGATAAAAAAATAGGAAAATGACTGGAAACTCAGGAGCTGCATTAACTTTAAAGAGGCTTATACTTGTTCGGAGAACTGATACCCGCTGTTAACACGAAACTCTTGGAGGATGAAATCTGACTTTTGAAAGGTCCTTTAACTCCTGTGCGTGTAATGTTAGAAGGTTAATATCTGAATAGACTAGTGAATAAATGTGTGCATTATTTAAGAGGTTCTAAAATAAGTTTTCATTTTAAACACTAAAAAGTCTCTGCTGTAGATTAAGAGCTACTGTGTACACTCTTTCTATAATATATCAAAACTGAAACCTTTGTAGACTTCTCCATACTGTCTCCATTGATATTGGACTTGTATCTTCATTTGTATTGGATACTATGTGCTATCAGTGCTTATGAAGAGTTGGTATCAAAGCTAAATTTATCGAAGGTAAGTAAAGACCTTCATAGCTTTAAGAAGTTGTATTCTTTGCACATTATTAGCATAAGACATGAAATATTTTATATTTATGCATTTGTAATTTCATTTTTTTATAACTAGGAGGATGAATTGAAGCAAATTGCTGAAATATTGAGAGCATGAATCAGAATAAGGCACCTATAAAGCATATAGTCAATTACACAATTTTAGAGCACCTTGACAGTGGAGCTTTTGGAATTGTAAATAAGGTAAACTTCTCATTCGATTTTAGCTTACAGGTTTGAGATGAGGCTTCCTGAAGAGGGTCTAATACCTGGTTTAGGCACTACAGTCCTTTGAATTTCAGTAGAAGAATGTGGATGTGGAAAGGCCTTCATGGATCTGGGCATGCTGTTAGTATTTGCTTCGATTTTGTTTTGTACCCCCTTTTTACAAGATTGAGTGGTGTATCTCCTAGGTTTCCTGCTTCTAATTCCTTTTAATTCCTTTCCACAAACAATATTTCCGTCTATTGCGAAAGCTAACAGATCTGTGTAAAACCACGGAAATTCAAGCATATTTCATCTGAAAAACAACACCGGGCACAGATAATGTTACTTCAAACACTGTGACAAGTTCAGCAGTGTACTGCTCACCTGCATTGTGGGGCTCAGTTCTTTTGACTAATCACATCGTACACAGAAAAAGCTATGGCTGATAACTAATCCGGTAGCCATAATAATAACATCTTACCTGTCCTTATCCTATATTAACTTTACAAGGGCTTTATCTGCTTTATAGGTTAGAAAACATAATGGACAAAATCACCTGACAATGAAAGTAGTCAATTTACACAATCCAGCATTTGGAAAGGACAAAAAAAAGAGATTGCAGTTTAAAGAACATTTTTTCTGTATTAGCCATCACCAAATGCTCCTTACCAAAGATTCTTATTTTCTGTGTTGGCAGTATTTGAACTTTTTTCACAGATCCTTTAAATTAGGATTGTAATAGAAAACAGATGAGTCTTTGTTCCATTTAATGAATCCTTGTGTTTAAAATGCAATGAGAAGAGAGTCTTTTTTTATAATTGAAAATTAAAAAAGCAAACTGATCATTGGTGTTCTCAGGCTTAGAAAGCCAATATTTTGATGCAGGCATAATTGCACGTCTTCAAACTTCTCTTACTCTTTCAGTTATTAAGAGGAAAGCGGATAGGAGACATGCTGTACTTTCCTCCTGATTGCTCCAGTGATGTGCACACTCTTCTGTGTGTTTGGGGTAGCAGTGAAGGTCTACTGCTCAGCAGTTTGTAAGCAATTTTGTGGAATCCTTGCGGAATCCTTCCTTCCAATGTGTAGCTAAATATTGTAAATACTGTGCTAAATGTTTAACTTCTCTAAACACGTAAATTTCTTTCCTCATTGTAACTTTGTCATCCAAATGTACAGTATTATAGAATTTTCTTGGGAATTAAGTATAAATGCATTGAATTACCACATTGTAAGTAATGAAGAAATAGAAATATGTAATTAAAACACCTACAGCTTGGAAGCAGTGTCAAATTTAAGCAATAAATGGTGATATTTTCTTCAAGAACTGCTACAGTTGAGACAGGCTAGTGTTCTTTTAAAATTTAAAAAATTCTTCAAAATAATATTTATATTTGTTTATCTATCAGTAAAACTAGATGCAATGTAGACATGTAAAAAGCATCTTTCTTATCCTGTATGGTTAAGGATTCCAAATTTACAACTGGAATGCTATGTAGGAGGAAAATCTGTAGGGACTAGTAGAACAAGAAACACAGATTGCTCAGCTCCTTTTTATAAATACATATAATTTTTTTTTTTATAAATCTACATATGGCTTCCCACTGAGTGAGTAGCAGGCAGTGAATTCCTTACACTCTCTGTGATATAAATTGAGGGAAAAAAGGTATAACAAGGAGTAGAACTATGATTAAAGTATATTTGCCTGTACAAATACATTTTAAAAATTGAAACATAACAACATAAATATATTTTAACTTCAAATACTCTCTTTTAAACATATCTTCTGTATCAATGTAATGTTCTATTAATTAATTTTATTTTATGTAGACGAAAGATTGTATATAGTTATGGAGCTCATAGAGGGAGTGCCATTGGGAGAACACTTCCACACTTTGAAAGAAAAGCAATAACGGTTTACAGTTTTTTCTTTTTCAGAAGAAAGAATATGGCACATATTTACCCAAGTAAAGGCCTCCATATTTTTGTTGCCGGGACTTTCCTGCATGTAATTTGCAGCATCATTTAGTTTGTTAGGCTAATAAATGACAAAGTAATGTTTATTTTTTATCATGCATTAATATCAGATATGAATTTAATCTTATGTGCCTTTATTTACCTTGTAACTAAGAATGTTTGTAAGGCTTTTTTTGTTAGTTTTCAAGCTGCGTCTAGCTCTTCTTTATTTTCATAAAGAGTAAGGATTGTTCATTGAGATCTCACTCTGAATGATATGCTGAGGGGTAAAGACAAAGTAATTAACAAGTAGAGCTACTTCACTTGAAGAGAGTTTCACACAATTTCCTCTCTGAACAGAACTTCTATACTGAAACTCTCAGGAGGTTTCTTGGACATTGGTCACTGTTCCTGGAAGCTAGTAAATTACTGCATTATTATATTGTGTTATAATATAATGGCTAATGCAGATTTTGTGATCATTACCACCAGGTGTGATCAGCCATGACTATACGTCTTGCAGTTATGTGTGTCAAATATGACAGAGAAGATGATTTAACCCTAAAAATTTTAAACTATAGTTATGCTTCAAGGCCAGTTTTTGTTTAAATCAGCAAAAATATCAAGATAACCAGATTAGATAATGAGTGCTAATGAACATACTAAGTACAAAACCTGTCTGTTCTATTCCAGTTCTACCTTAGTATCATAGTATAGTAAGAGTTGGAAGGGACCTTAAAGATCATCTAGTTCCAACCCCCCTGCTATCGGCAGGGACATCCCACTAGATCAGGATGCCTAAGGCCCCATCCAACCTGGCCTTGAACACCTCCAGGGATGGGGCATCCACAGCCTCCCTGGGCAACCTGTGTTGGTGCTTCACTACCCTCATGGTGAAGAAATTCTTCCTAATGTCCAGTCTAAATCTGCCCCTCTCGAGTTTATACCCATTCCCCCTGGTACTATCCCCACAAGCCTTGCAATTGTTTAGGACCCATCAGTTGTTCCCAGTGACCAGTTGCTGTGAGGTGCTATTTGTTTAAGCCTGTAGTAGAATCATAGAATCATAGAATAGCTTGGGTTGGAAGGAACCTTAAAGATCATCTAGTTCCAACCCCCCTGCAATGAGCAGGGACATCCCGCTAGATAAGGCTGCTCGAGGCCCCATCTTGATGCATTCTTGATGTATGGCTCTATAAGCTCCACGGTGTGGAGAAAGGAGTCTAGGCAGGTTTCAGGATAGGCTTTGAAAGCAGCATATCTGTGAGCAGTACTCCAAAGCATGATGAAGTTTTACTCTTTGAGTGAATTAATACAACCTGGTGCACCAGCAAGCCTTATAGGCAATTCAGATACTGTTGTTTTTAAAGTTCTCAAAGAACTACTCCATTCTTTCTTGCTGCTCATGACACAGAACTAAAGAAACAAATTGAATACTCCATAATTATTGTGAGGATCTTCATGCAAAAATCAGTCTCTCTTCTTTAAAGATAGCAGGAAAGTGTAGATATACACTTAGCCACGAAACACTTGGCAATAATAGGCAAATATTTTTAACAGCTGCTGTTTTATAGTAGAAAATTTATACCTGATGATATACATGCAATTTAATAATGAATGAATTTATGCATGTGCTAAAAAGCTCTGATTCATAGTAATGACATATTTTTGGAAGAGGGTGATTTAATGGAGCATTTCTCCCTGCGTGGTTAAAATAAATATTCAGAATATTAAAGTATCATATAGTTGTGTTTCATATCAATATACTGCCACAGAGGGGCACTCTTGTCTTGACTTAACACCTTTGCCTTTGTACTTTCAAATGTAAGCTCAAAATTGTCCTCGGAAAGCATTTGTATTTCTGCAAAGACTGACAGGAGTTGAGGAAAACTGGAAGAACTGAAACCTATTTTGAAAATTTCTGCAGTAATTGCTTTGAAACTATTACAACACTTAAACACTTTATTTCTTTTTTTAGGTAGTACCAATATATATTGAATTGTCAGAGGGAGCTGAAGACCTGTTATCTATTACTTCTAAATTTTACTGAGCTTTTTTTGTTTTACAATCTAATGAACTTAATAATAAATTTATTTTCTGATAATAGTAATTTTTTCTGATAATAGTAAATATGTACTGTGTTGGTGCATGCTGTGGTGTTATGCCTAACTCTTACAGTCCATATATGCTGAACAGTGGAGCATTTGCAGCCTTGGTAATTATGTCCCATGGTATTTGTGGATAAGTGCACTATCCTTTTGAGAATTTTGGATGGTTCTAGATGAAAGTTAATAAAAAATGTCGGATGAAGGTGGAAGCATATGCTCAAATATTGAGAAATCTTAAATCTGCCTCAGCAATGAATTTAATCTGTTGGCTCCTATAAAAGGAGAAGGTCTATTCTGAGATCTACTCAGAACTGTAGTTCCGTCTTTACAAGCTGAACTGTCACCCTAAAGACAGAGTTGAATTTCCTAGAGTCTTTCAAATCTCAAAAATAAAACTTGCCTTGATCTAACTAGAGTAATATGATAATATGCCTGTGGGCTACCCATGAAGCAGTGCCATGTGACTACATGATTAAGATATAGCTTCCCATGGTCTAAATAGTTTTGCTTCATAAAATAAGCTTGTATATCCAATAATGCCTTTTTGTTGTTGTTCTTTTTTTCTTTTCCCTTGATCAGTCCTCCTGGAAATAGTAACTTTTGTTAATCTTTTGCTTAACAAAGGGAGCTTAATCCTCCGTAACTAATGTTCTTCAAATATTTTGTCTTTAGAGAGGTGCCTTAGTTTCAGATTCTGAGAGTAGATTTTGATTTAAAAAGTAAAAAAAAAATAATTCAGACATATACTGGCGAAAAGTGCTTCTGTAGGCTCAGACTTTCATTCTGTACTGTCCATGACTATGCATCACCCCCAAGAGTGAACTGCTTTAAGAAAGTTCTGGGACCCACAGGTAGGTGTCTCTCACCATGTGTGTGAGAACTGAGCAACTCCTGTTCCAATTCCCGCAGAGCCCTCTCATATGCTTCCTGAGTTTATGTTGGCTGAAAAGGAAAGAAGTACATAGTGTGAGATACATTCCCACCTTGCTGTCAGCACAGAAAAAAACCAAACCTGCTAAAGAATTATGCTTGCTTGTCCTGAATCCATGGAGAAATTATTATGTACAGGTGGTTATTGCAGAATGATTCCAGCAGAACTTATTAGGTAGGAAACTATGGTGAAAAGTAGCTGAAAACTAGAATTCATACAGGCAGAGAACTCTGCAATAGGCCTGGCACATTGTAAGATTATGCTATGAGGGGCCTTTTCTAGAGGTGGTCTCTGAATATCATATTTATAGCCTTACTGAAAAAAAAAGAATACCTCAGTAGCAGTAGGAAGAATTTTTTTTTATCTGTATATTCACGATGTATTTTCTTTTTATTAAATATTGAGTGGAATTAAACACTATCCTCAACCAGGTCTTTGTCTATTGTTTTGTTTTTAAACTTATGCAAGATGCAAATGAAAGTCCTAAGCCCAGGAATTGCTTCATTCTAATGCTAAGATTATATAACTTCCTTTATGTTTCCATGACTCTTTTACATATGTCAGTTAGGTCTGAATTATACCTGTTTTTCAGGCAATTTTAAGTCATGTCCTCTTGCAAATGGAAACGGATATTCACAGTCTGATCCTAGCCAGTCTAGTAGTGATGGAAGATCTCTTATTTCTGACTATGGACTGCTTTAAGCATTCTGTTGCTATGTAGTCTCTGGAACTGCCCACACTACTGATTTGTTCTGTTTCATCTTAAACATGAATTTGCTAGGAAGAAGGTCATAACTACCATCTCGTATGGTATTTAATCATAATTCATTGCACTACAAATGCTACAAAAATATAAATATTAAATCATGCTAACTTGCAATATCATCAAATATCCTATTCAAAATAGATAGTAAAGTGTCACTGAAATCGTACGTGCCTGGTCAGGTTGAATGTCTGATTTATAATTTCTGACATACACACGCAAAGAATAATCCAATTTTAGGCACAGCCTCAGTGAAAGTTGTTTTGTATAGCGTTTTTACATCAGGTTTTAGAGATTCATTGCACCAATATTATCCGTGGCTCTCAGTTTCACCTGCCCAGAATTTTTATATAAGACATTGAGAAGTTACAGTTTTCTGAATTTAAAACATCTCTTTCCTTTTATTGCAGCCAAGTTTTACTGCACCTGCATTTTGTTTCTAACACAGCATATTTCTGTCTAGACTTCCATATCTGCATCCATTCGCAGAACTGAACAGAACAGAACAGAATAGAACAGAACAGAAGACTGTAGATCATCACTTTCCTTGGTGTCATCTGTTTACAGCAGAGTTTAGATCTTGTTGGTCAAACAGGGCTGTGTGGAATCGCTTTGATATCTTTCAGGTTTGATATCAAGGAAAATCTTGAAGAGTTCCATATGCTCTTTTGAGTGACATGCCTCTCTTTAATGTTTAGTACACATGATACAATAGCAGTAGAAAGGATCTATACAGAACTGAAACCTAGTACCATGTAGCAGGAGAATACTAATTTTTAGACAACTCATCCATCTGATATGCTTCTAATCACAGCAGGCAGCCATGAAGTGTCAGAGTGGTGAAGGAAATGACACTTGAAAAGTTAAAATACTTGCTGGATGCTGGAAGAAAACTGCCTTTTAATTGCGTAATTCAGAATACTTGCTTATTGAGTGCACTTTTTAAAAGATCTGTTGGCTCTTGATTCTGTGCCATACTCAGAGAAACAGTGACCATAAAGTAAAATGGATATAACCAGTCCCTGCTGTGTGTTAATTACAAGTTTTAGTAGTTACTTGGATCTGTGCTAGGTTTTTTTTTGCAGGTTACATGCCTCCTTTAACCAGTCTTCATTATCAGAATTTCTGCCCTTCTTACAAAGATTGAAGGAAACACTTGTAGTACTTAATTTTCAAGGCTTCCGTAGTAAGCTGAGTGGAATTTTCCACTTGTTTACATTCACAGTCTAAATCAAGCATTCTGGACACTCTTGGTGGATTAATAGCACAATTGCATCCCTGTAAATCTTACTTCTAGATGTGCATCAGTGCTAATGTTCTTACTGCAGAAGTTAAAACCTTCACAAAACAGATAGCAGACTGAGTTATGAAACATTGATATTAGCACACAGAAAGGAGAATGATAGAACAGCTTGAAACTTGTATTTGGGAATGATGAGAATTTCTGTTTCCGTTCTATTAATGGAAAAGATTAGAATGAGTATGTACTACTGATGTTTAAATTGAAGATTATCTTGATTTTGTGATATGTTTTAATGGAAAAGAAAATATTCTTATATTCTGGATTGCTGTAACTCAGTAAATCGCTGAGAAACTTTCTTGATTGCAGGTGCAAACTTGCTGAAGAGAAGTAAAGTGATTTTGTCTCATCCTGAGCCTTTCAGGGTAGAAGAAACTTTTCAATAGAGATGCAGTGAATATCAGATCTCAGCAAGTCTGAAATTCACTGGTGAAATTGATATTCCATTCATTCTTTCTTTGCTATGCTTTGGTCTTTGCATGCATATTTGATTTTAGGAGAAATTAATGGCCTTTTCAAATAGGGTTCCAATATAAATGAAGGCAACAACAGTGCGAATGTGAGATCAGTGCTGTTAAGATATAGTATCTGGAAAATTTTCCTCTTGTGTTTACTGCAGAATATCAATCTACTAGGTGAAAGCTTTGGGAAATAAAATGGCAAATGAAAAAACATATTCTGATGATAAAAAGGGAATAAAAAGCCATTGCAAGTACCTTAAATGCTCATTTAAAAAGACTGCTAAGATTTAGAAAGTTTTTGTAATTCAGTTACTATGAAAGTTGAAGAGATTATTCTGTAGGAGGTTAAGATACTAGTCAAGTCAGCCTACCCATTTTTTCATAGTTTTCTCTTCACTTTATGCCCTCTTCCCCAACATGTTAATGCTTTCTGAAACAGTCTTACTTCATTATCACTTACTGTGATACTGTAAACACAATGTAAACAAGTAAAAAAGTGAAGAAGGGTGTTTCAGAATCTAAAGGGCTATGACTGCATCATTATGTGTTAATTTTTATCCCTGTTTGAAGACTGTCTTGCGTAGTTGTTTGACTATTTTTTAATGATTTTTTTAAAGAAAATTAAAACAACATTTTAGTTTTCTAGATTCCTGATATACAGAGGAAAAAACCCTCAAGGCTTAATGTTTATAGTCACAGTACATAATCTAGTCAAATATTATAACACTGTGGAGAGATATGGCTACTGCTAATGAATTGCTTGTGAAATTGCATTTATAAAGACCCATCTAATAGTGAAAATTTGTTAGTTTTTTGTTGTCTTTGAATAGACTTAAAAATAATATTTATCTTCAATGAGGGATGCCAAGCTTCCACCCATTAGAGAAATTAGCTGTAAAGAAACACATCAGTTGAAGTTACACAGTAGACAAAGAATCAAAAACTATTGCCATGGAAATTTTATTTTAGAAAACTTGTTTGCTATATTGGTGTACCTACCATTCTCCTCAGTTTACGAACTCTCATGTATTAGTATGCTGCAATAAGCTGTAGTGGTGATATGCATGTAATTCATATGAACCTTAAAAAATTAAAGTAGTTTTTAAAACCAGAACAAGTATCATTTTCCCGAAATGCCATGTGCAGATGAATACAACCATTATTTTTGCAGCATCAGATAACTCTCTTTTTGGGCAGGTAGATAGATCTTTCCGCTGATGCCATTAAAGCTCCAAGACTGCTTTCTCATGGAAGTGTCATCAACTGGCGTTTACTACAGATTTACTACAAAATAATCATTGCTTTGTTTTACTTTTGGTCAAAAGATTGTAGTTTTTGCTTCTTAGGAAGGCGGAACAATTTAACAGGCAAAATGAGGGGGCTTATTACATTTTTTTTTGGATGAGGTAACCCCTCTAATGCCAATTCTATTCCTCCATTGCAAGACTACAGAGGGCAACAAAAATCCTCTGAAGTGGTAGACAATTTGGTGATTTTAGGACTACAATATCAGGTCTGGAACTAGATTAAAGCACCATGAAGCTAGCTTAGAAGAAGTGAGAGTTAAACTCATCAAGTCTCAAGTGCCAGATGAACTGGTTTCCAGAGCCAGTGCTAAAGAATGGCAAAGGTGGTCTTTTTTAAGGCTCGCCTTTCTTGTACAATTCTACTCTGAGTCACTAAGATGGATTTATAGCTTCCCCTTTGGATAGACTGATGCAGCATGCTAATATTGGCAATGGCTAGACGGTTTGCCTGCCCTCTGCCTTCCTTCTGTCTTGTGCTATCTCTTTGCCTTTGCTCTTACCAGCTGTAGTTTTGGTTCATCTAATTTACTGAAATTGATGAGATTTGTGATCAGAATCATCTGCATTGATACTGTTGTGTGTGAATTGGCTAGGTCTAACTTCTGAGGATGGGCCCATTCCTTTACTTAGTTCTTACCACTGGGCAAATAAATTGTAGTAAATTGGGACGGTTCAGGATTTACTTTCAGGTTTCAGAATTACTTTCTTTAATTTGTGGGATTTTAAATTTCAGGAGTGATCATTAAGATTCTAACATAAGAGTGACTAGAATGGATCAAAGATTTATGTAGATCTCTCTCTATGCTGAAAGCTGACATTTGTATGAAGTTCATAAAAAGCTGAGCAAGTATTGAGTAATCTTGTTCTCATAATTCTCTTCCAGCAGATGTACAACTGTGACGTGAAGCTGTTCTGGGAAATTGCCAGATATGAACTGTTGCAGGGGGTCCTTATTAATCAAGCCTTAGTTCACAGCTGGATCAAAGAACACCAGTTAACAGGGATCACCTTTATATTTGGTCATATCTTTGATTGATGCTACGAGAGGCAGGTCTCTTGCAGTTCTCAGAGCCGATTTCATTTGTTTGTTAGTTATTTTAGGAGCTTTTGTCATCAAATACCAAATGAAGAATCACGGAATACTAAAAGTTGTAGACCAATTTATAAGCTGCAGACAGATGCCTAAATAAATTAAAAGAAGCGATTTCACTAGTCTGCTGCAGTTCAAAATTGCCCTGTTGCTTTTCATTTAATTCTGTATTACAGGCTGGAAGATGCTAAGAAAAAGCATTTACATTTAATGGATAGCTGGTTGTCCTGTGCTATGCATTCCTTAAATTTGGCAGCATCAGTTGTATTTAGGAGCTTCTCGCCGGTTAGCAGAAGACGGTTAGCAGAATTTGGAAAAAGTTATTGCCTGTGAAATGAGCTTTTCCCCTCTGTTTCTGAGGACCTGAGCCTAAAACAAAGAGAATGTATTTACT